>NC_140588.1:521811091-526611091 GCF_964204655.1 Triturus cristatus | reverse complement strand
CTTCAAAGGGCAGGGGGAGTATAATAGGGGGTGCCGGAGGAACGAATGGCAGAGAAGACCTGGAACCATCGAAGCCTGCTGGCGCTGTCGCGGCTCCCGAATACCGAACCACCTGGGCCTGCTGAGTGACTCGCGGCCCCCAGCCATTGAACCATCTGAGCCCTGCTGATGAGATCGCGGCTCCCGAACTCCAAACCACCTGGGCCTGCTGAGTGACTCGCGGCCCCCAGCCATTGAACCATCTGAGCCCTGCTGACGAGATCGCGGCTCCCGAACTCCGACTACCTGTGCCTGCTGAGTGACTCGCGGCGCTCCCCTCGAGGACGAATTGGCAAGAGATCGCCCAGAGAAACAACACCCTCCAGCTCGAGGATTGTGAGCTATCCGCAGGGTACTTTGCAGAGACACTACCTTCAAAGACTGTCCCACTACCCCCATTCCCCTATCACCGATTTGTAGTATCTTGTGCCGCTGATGTACTACTTGCACCTTGGATCATAAAGATCCCTTGAAACCTTCGATAAAAGAACCTATCGTCCTACAAAGAATACGTGTGGTGTCACTCTGTTCGTAGTGTAAGCTCAGGGTGTGCGCACATGGTTCGGCCTACTTGGGAGAGGTGGGTCAAAGGGGTGGGCAAGACGTGTACCGAACCCCCCTCCGGCGAACGCCTTTCCAACATTTGGTGGCAGACGACGGGATCCGAGCCGACACCGAAAGAGAGCGTGCAGTGAACGACTGACGCACTACCAAACAGAGATGGAAGGAGAAACCTCCCTGGGTGCCGCAGGTACCGAAATGAGCTCACCGTTCCGAGAGGATCAATTGGACTATTATACGCATAGAGAATTAAAACAATTTTGCAAAGACCTTGGAATCGCTACCACCGGATTAAGCACAAAGGAAGACTTCCAGAAAGTATTGAAGACCTGGGTCGAGACGGGGGCGCCCCCGACCCAAATGGAAGGAGACTCCGCCCATGAACCACAAAGCATCCCGGTGAGAAACAACGGGCCAGAGGGGAACCTGTCCCCCGAGGAAGTAGCAGACCGAGACAGAAGCCGCAACCACGAACTTGAACTGGCCAAGCTGAAAATCGAGGGAGAAATAAAACTGGCCGAGAAAAAGTTAGCCGTCGAGCAGTTACGGCTACAAGGGGAACTCGAGGAAAAGAGACGCCAAAGAGAGCACGACGAAAAGAAACTCCAGCTGGAACATGAACGCAGCCTGAAAGAGATCGAGTTGAGGGCTAAAAGCGAAAAGTCACAACCTTCCGGGAATCTACCATCCGCTCCCACCGTGGAAGCCAAAGTCCACATCCCCAAGGATGTGGTAAAGGAGTATTACAAAAACGACGATATCCAGCAGTGGTTTAAGGCCTACGAAGTCGCCATGACCTCTCACCGAGTCCCGCAGAAGGATTGGGGGGCTGGCCTATGGGGCCGGTTCTTAAGCGAGGGAAGAGATACCCTGCTGGATCTGCCCTCCACGGTCATGAACTCCTACAGCCACATGAAAGAAGCCCTCGTGGGCCGGTATGGACTCACCCCCGAGATGTACCGGCAACGGTTCCGAGATTGCAAAAAGATACCGGGCACCACATGGGTAGAATACGTGAACTTTTACAGCCGGGCCTTGGACGGGTGGATCAAGGGCAGCAAGGTCTCCACCTTCGAAGAGCTGTTTGATCTGATCGCCTGGGAACATTTAGCGGCCAATTGCTTTGTAGAACTGCGCCAACATCTCTTGGACAGTAAACTCACCGACCCTCAAAAGCTGGCCGCCGAGGCTGACCGTTGGGTGAACACCCAGGCCACCCGAGGCCCCGTGGGAGACTACGGTCGCCACAGTCAAGGACCCCCCCGCCAGAGGGGCGGAGGAAACCACGGCCGACCGAGAGACTTCCCAGGGGGGCCCCGCACAGCCCTCCCAGCAGCCCACCAGCGGCAGGTCCAGCCCCGTCCCCAGCCAGCACCGGAGCCCCGGGGCGGCTAGGGCCTCGAACCAGGATCACCTGCTTCTGCTGCCAACAGCCCGGACACTACGCCAATGACCCCCAGTGTCCCCAGTATCAACGAACCGCAACGACCAACCCCCCGGCCCGGCAGATGGCCTCCGTGGCCCTAGGGGAAGAGATAGAGGACTCTGAAGAGTGGGAACCAGCTGCCATGGCCCTGGTCTCCCTTGGTGATCGAGAAATGGTCCCCGGGACACCCTTGCCCGCCAACACGAAGAAGTACCGACAGCAGGTGACCATCAACAGCCACCGAGTCGAGGGCCTCCGCGATACCGGGGCAAGTGTCACCGCGGTCCACTGCAACCTAATCTCTGAAGACCAGATCCTACCCGGTGCCCTCTGTCCGGTCATATCCTCCGACAATTCCGAGAGCCTCTGCCAGATGGCTCTGGTGCCTTTCGAGTGGGGAGGAGTCTCCGGAGAATTGAAGGTAGCCGTCCGAACATCACATCCCGTAGACTGCCTCCTGGGCAACGACCTTGAGAGTTCCCCGTGGGGGCAAGTGGAACGAAGAGCCCATCTCGGGATGATGGGCCTACCCGAATGGGTCTGCGCCACCACGCGCTCCATGACCGCGCGATTGCCTCTCTCCGAGGGCGGTGAGGCCCTCCCACCGAACACTGTCCCCGAGAACCGGGACACCCTACCAGAAACGGACAACCCTCCTTCGGAGGGAGAAGAAGACACTAACCCGGGAGAAAGGCTGGAACCTTCCGCCCCTGAGGCACTGACTGAGCTCGGAGAACTGCCCGAGATGGCCCAGTGGCGCTGTGAGGGAGGGCCCTCCCGTGAAGAGTTCTGCCAGGAACAGGCCACCTGCCCTTCCCTCGTGGGACTCCGACAACAAGCCGAAGCCCAGACCGCCGATGACCGGACCGGAACCCACTGGGTCTATTGGGACAATGGCCTCCTATACAGCGAACAAAAGTCAGCCGAGCTAGGCGCAGCCCGAGTACTGGTGGTACCCCTGCGCTTCAGAAGCCTCCTCCTGGGCCTGGCCCACGATGTACCCTTGGCAGGACACTTAGGCCAAGACAAAACATATCAGCGATTAGTTACCCACTTCTATTGGCCCAAGATGCGAGCAAATGTAGCAGTCCACTGTAAATCCTGCCTCACGTGCCAGGGCAGTGGGAAAAGTGGCGGAAAGCGCAAGGCTCCATTACAACCCTTTCCCGTTGTGAGTACCCCGTTTGAGCGGGTCGGCATTGACATCGTGGGACCCCTGGATCCGAAGACCGCCCAGGGCCACAGATTCATCCTCGTCCTGGTGGACCATGCCACCCGCTACCCCGAGGCCATTCCCCTCCGCACCGTGACGGCTCCCGTGGTGGGCCGGGCTCTCATGGGGATCTTCTCCCGTGTCGGATTCCCTCGAAAGGTTGTGAGCGATCGCGGAACTAACTTCATATCCCGCTACATGAAGTCCCTGTGCCAGCAGTGCGGAGTAACATATAAGTTCACGACCCCCTACCACCCCCAGGGCAACGGCCTGGTGGAACGCTTCAACCGAACCCTGAAGGGGATGATCCTGGGCCTCGAGGAGCCCCTGCGCCGAAGATGGGACGTCCTCCTCCCTTGCCTCCTGTTCGCGTACCGGGAAGTTCCCCAAAAGTCCCTGGGGTTCAGCCCATTCGAACTACTATACGGACACCCCGTCCGGGGGCCCCTGAGCCTGGTCAAAGAGGGCTGGGAGACAAGCCCCCGGGGGACCCCCCCTGATGTGTTCCGCTACATCCTGGCGCTACGCAACCAGACCCGGAAGTTCAGAGAACTCGCAGAGGCTAACCTCGAGACCAGCCAAGAAGAGATGAAGCGCTGGTATGACCAGAACGCAACTCTGGTCGAGTTCCAGCCGGGCCAGCAGGTTTGGGTCATGGCCCCGGTGAAACCCTGCGCCCTACAGGACAAATGGACTGGCCCCTTCAAGGTGATCAAGCGGAAGAGCCAGGTCACGTACCTGATCGATGTACAGTCCCCACGGAACCCCCTCCGGGTTCTCCACGTGAACCGTCTCAAGCCCCACTTTGTGAGAACGGAGTTGAGTTTGCTACTGGCCACCGATGATGGGGCGGAAGAAGACACTGAACCCCTGCCCGACCCCCTGTGCGCTAAAGACCTGGATGGTTCCGTGGAGGGAGTGAAACTGTCAACCACCCTCACTCCCCAACAGTCCGACGACTGTCGCCAGCTGCTCAGACAATTCGCAGACCTCTTCTCCCTCATCCCAAGGGTCACCGACTGGTGTGTCCACGACGTGGACACCGGCGACAGCCCACCTGTGAGACACCGAGCCTACCGGGTGCCTGACCGGGTCCGCACCTGCATCAAGACCGAGGTACAGAAGATGTTAACCCTTGGAGTGATCGAACCCTCCGATAGCCCCTGGGACAGCCCGGTAGTCCTGGTCCCGAAAGCGGCCGCCCCTGGGGTCGCCCTCGAACTAAGATTCTGTGTGGACTACCGGGGGCTCAATGCGGTCACCCGAGCGGACGCTCACCCTATTCCCGCGCCGACGAGCTCATCGACCGCCTTGGGGCCGCCCGTTTCCTCAGCACCTTCGACCTGACCTGCGGTTACTGGCAGATTGCGCTCACGGAGGGAGCAAAAGAACGCTCCGCCTTCTCCACACCCGATGGACACTACCGCTTCAGGGTCATGCCGTTCGGGATGAAAAATGCCCCGGCCACTTTCCAGCGGTTGGTAAACAAGGTCCTGGCCGGACTCGAGGAGTTCAGCGCAGCGTACCTTGACGACATAGCCGTATTCAGCTCTCAATGGCACGAGCATCTCCAGCACCTCTGGCAAGTACTGCTGGCCCTGCGCCAAGCCGGCCTAACAGTGAAGGCCAGCAAATGCCAGCTCGGGCAAGGCTCCGTGGTCTACCTGGGGCATCAGGTGGGCAGCGGGCAGGTCGCCCCCCTCCAACCAAAGATCGACGCCATCAAGTCCTGGGAGACCCCCACCACTCAGACGGAAGTCCGGGCCTTCCTGGGCCTCACAGGATATTACCAGCGGTTCATTAAAAACTATGGTAGCCTCGCAGGGCCTCTCACGGAGTTGACCTCCAAAAAACTCCCGAAGAAGGTGCAGTGGACCCCCGTGCCAACAGGCGTTCGACGCCTTGAAAACCGCCATGTGCACCGCCCCAGTACTCAAGGCCCCCGAATACTCCCAAGAGTTTGTGGTCCAGACCGACGCATCCGAACACGGCATCGGAGCCGTCCTCTCGCAGTTCAACGACAAGGGCATAGATCAGCCCATAGCCTTCATCAGCCGAAGGCTGCTGCCTCGAGAACAGCGTTGGAGTACCATAGAATGAGAGACCTTCGCCGTAGTCTGGGCCCTCAAGAAACTACGGCCCTACTTGTTCGGAACCCACTTCCGAGTACAGACGGACCACCGGCCCTTGCGGTGGCTGATGCAGATGAGGGGAGAGAACCCCAAGCTACTACGATGGTCAATCTCCCTCCAAGGGATGGACTTCACTGTCGAGCATCGCCCCGGGACGGATCATGCCAACGCCGACGGCCTGTCCCGGTTCTTCCGCTTCGGCGAGGAGAACCCCCCAGTGGATGGGTAGTTCTCCACGCCTTTCAGCTGGGGGGGACGCGTGTGAGACCAGCCTCACGGCGTATGCCCTCCCGATCATCCAGCCTACCTGCAACCACCCCCAAGACACGGCATCTCCGACTCCGGCCGCCCCAGCCACACAGACCCGAGGGCCGGCCAGAGTCCCCGACAGACTCGACACCCTACCACGCATGTCCGACCGAGGGAGCGGGAACCCCCGAGCCAGACCAAGAGGCGCCAGCCCAGTCACACCTCAGATCGCCTTCCCCCGGGAGGACTCGATCGGCCACCAGGCCCCTGGGGAGCAGGCGCCTCGCCTGCCGAGCGTCTGGGGACCCTCCCAGACCCACCTGAAAAGACCAAAGAAACGAGCGGCAGGAAATCCCGCCGAACCCCCTCAGTCACCAAAGGCCCCCCTCTGCGAGGACTCCGGACTTCAAAGGGCAGGGGGAGTATAATAGGGGGTGCCGGAGGAACGAATGGCAGAGAAGACCTGGAACCATCGAAGCCTGCTGACGCTGTCGCGGCTCCCGAATATTGAACCACCTGGGCCTGCTGAGTGACTCGCGGCCCCCAGCCATTGAACCATCTGAGCCCTGCTGACGAGATCGCGGCTCCCGAACTCCGAACCACCTGGGCCTTCTGAGTGACTCGCGGCCCCCAGCCATTGAACCATCTGAGCCCTGCTGACGAGATCGCGGCTCCCGAACTCCGACTACCTGTGCCTGCTGAGTGAGTCGCGGCGCTCCCCTCGAGGACGAATTGGCAAGAGATCGCCCAGAGAAACAACACCCTCCAGCTCGAGGATTGTGAGCTATCCGCAGGGTACTTTGCAGAGACACTACCTTCAAAGACTGTCCCTCTACCCCCATTCCCCTACCACCGATTTGTAGTATCTTGTGCCGCTGATGTACTACTTGCACCTTGGATCATAAAGATCCCTTGAAACCTTCGATAAAAGAACCTATCGTCCTACAAAGAATACGTGTGGTGTCACTCTGTTCATAGTGTAAGCTCAGGGTGTGCGCGCCTGGTTCGGCCTACTTGGGAGAGGTGGGTCAAAGGGGTGGGCAAGACGTGTACCGAACCCCCCTCCGGCGAACGCCTTTCCAACATCAAGAAGATGTGTTTATGAGGTAGTCTGTGAGGCATCTGTTAATTACATTTTCAGGATCTTGACTGGGTATGGTAGGAGTGAGATTGGCCGATAGCTAGTGACCTTGGCTGCATCTGCTAAAGGTTTCTTTAGTAAGGTGTTGACAGCTGCATGCTTCCAGGCTTCAGGTAAAATAGCTGTGCCAATGGAGGTATTGAGGATTGGCGTGAGGGCTTTACTAATGAGTGTTAATAGAAGGCCTGATGAGGCATGGGTCTGAAGGGGTCCCACAGTGGATGGGCTACATGGTTGTGATTTTCTCATCTGTGGTGATAGTGTTCCATGTCAAGATGCGTTCTTTTGCAAAGATTGGTAGACTGCCTGTGAGGCAGATAGGGTCTGGTTGCGGCTCTTATTTTGTTGCTGAAGGTGTGCGAGAGGTTTCAACTTTGGTGGCACCATGAACAATGAGCAATCAAACTACTCAGGTTTTGTTTTACTTTTTTTTATTGCATTATTTCTAAGCCTACGCTTGCGTAGTTTGCGCAGTTCGCGCTACTTCGCACTACGCGAATTGCACGTAGCACAGTGCGAACACGCGCAGCGTAGTAATGCGTAGTGCTGCGGTCATTTTTTGCTTGCTCGCGGTCCTCAACGTCAAGTTGGCGACCGCGAGCAAGCAAAATGACATCCCGGCGAGACTTTTTCATTGTTCGCGATCAGCAACATCAAGTTGGCGATCGCGAGCATGGAAAATAAACCTCCCGGCGAGATTCCCAACGCAAGGAGGTCAAGTTTCTCATTGCGAGTGGTCGCGATGAGAAACTACCAGTTCGCGTTGAGTAAGCTGCCGCTCGAGTAAAAATCTACTCAAGCAGCAGAAAACTACAGCTCGCACTGTGCAAGATGCCATTTTCAATGATTGCACAGTGCCGGTTGCTTGTCCGCACTGTGCAATCATAGAAAACGACATCTGGCACAGTGCGAACAAGGTACTACGCAGTTCGCGAAGTGCTACGCGTAGCTCACGTAGTGCGAAGTGCACTTTGCGTAGCTTCGCGATGTGCTACTTCGCGAACTACGCCCAGGGTTAATTATTTCTTGAGCCATTTGTAGTGGCAAGAAACTCCAAATCTTAATTTAATTATGAACAAGGTATGTACAGCACGGTTATATTCATTTGGTTACTTCAGTATGCTAAGGAGTCCATTAGGATGTAGGGCGGTGGGACCACCGCTGCACCGGCGGTGTGGAAAAATGCCTTTTTCCGCTCGCTAGCAGCGGACATCACGGCCGCCATATTATTATGGTCAAACATAGGCCAATTTCCGACTGCCGCAGTGAGACGCGCACCGCCATCAAAGTGCACCCGCCACCGCGACGGTGGGAGCCAATGGAGACCCTCCGATGTGCGGAATGACATCCGCCCCGCTCCACAAATTAGGATGACTCAAGCAAGCAGACGCACCGCAGCGGAGACACCGCCAAACCAGAGACGGCGGAAACTCGACAGCAGAGCGCGAAACCAGAGTCCCGGTCCACTCTACCCGGACACGATCGCAATGGACCCAGCCCTACACGTCATTCCGGTGCTGTACCTGCTACATCACCAGGAACTCATAGACTGCCGCGGATGCCACCGCAGGTATGCAATAACACAACACACAACACACAACACACTGCCTGACACAGGGTCCAAATCTACATCAGACACCATAGGGGGGACAGGGACTCATCCACAAGGGCGCCCACACATCACCCACCTTCCATAAAGTCAGCCCGCTGCATCCTGGACACACAGCTACCTCCACCATGCATCAATGTCCCAGTCACATCACCACAGCGGTGAACACAAGCAAATACATGTGCACAATGTAGAAGGCAGGGCCAGTGCCGGGCATGGGCAGGCACAAAGACCACAGGGACACACCCACTCCCACCACACAATAGCCCCCTCATGAAGGCACATGACATGTGCCCCCCCTGTGCACACCATGCACAACAACAAGCCAGGGCAATACATACCCTGCACCACACAACAAACAATCATGGAGACACTCAATGCAGAAATGGCTGCACAGGAACACACAACACACAGCACAGTAGCACAGGGCCAGGGAAACACACACTACACCACACTCAGGGAAACATAGATGAGGACAAGCAACAAATGAACACAAACAAGGAATCAACATCCAAATGGACACGCAGCCAGCATAGTCACACATACATACCACAGACTGACACACACACATACACACCCCACATGCCAACAGCAATGGAGCACAACAAATAGGGAAACCAAAGTGGGCTGCACACAAATGGAAGACCATGGAGACACACAACAAGCATGTGTACACCACATCAACACAAGGAACAGAGCACAACACCCTCACACCATCAAACCACACATGGCTGCGACAGTCAGTGAAATCAAACCACAGACAGCTCAGTGCAACCACAAGGCAAACCATTTATAGGCACAAGGATGAAAGGATGAAAGGGAGGCCCTGAAGTCAAACTGGGAACAGCCACACATCCATACAACTACTTCACAGGAGTACACCAGCAGCACTACACACAGGGACCATCTACACACCTCAGGACTGACAAACACCAGTAAGAATCTACACACATATTCCCCTCACACCAGCAGCACACAACACCAGTGCCAAACACACTGAAGGCTGGCAATACTTGACAGGCAATACACATACAAACAACCACACAGCCTGGGCTCAGCCACAAACATCACACACACACACACACACACAGGGATGCCACCACAAATGTGGAAACAAATACAACGGTAAACACATAACCCAACTAAAACACACACAGAGCCACAACAACAACAACAACAATATACATGCCCTGTGCAGCTAAACTGGGGAAAGACAATGGGAGCACAGACACAACAGGAGTGCACAACCTCATCACTCAGGAACAATGCACAGACAACATACCACAATACACACAAGAAGTGCACCATCACAGAACAACACAGCCACGGCAAACAAACAACAGATGCACTGGCATAACAATCACTTAGCAAACATAGCACGATATCAGGGGATGCACACCAGTCAATCACAAGGCAACATACACACACAGCACTGCATGCAAAACAAGCTGTGTGTGCACACCAAGCATACTAGACACACGCAGACATCAGTGAAAGAACAGCAACCCACACAACACCATACAGCACAGCACAAACACAACAGCACACCCAGGAAGTGAAGCAATAACACAAACAACACACATACATCCAACACAACACCCAATAGATGCACAAGTCTGGGACACAAAGGTGGAAACAACTTGACCACAGGACTGGGCAGCACACACAGTTGAACTGCATAGCAGCAACCATGACTGACAAACAGCACAAGAACATCACACATTGACCCTGGACACACACATACACACCAAGGGGACAGCTCACACCAAAGTGAAGTGTACTGCATGTCAGTAGGGGACATGGCAGGAGTGTACCATACACAAAGAGAGGGAGTGCAGAACCACAATGGGTAGGCAGCTGAAGCACAGATAGGGGGTGGCATGACAACACACACAACATGCCACACTGGAGGCAAGAAGGCACCCTGGGACAGCAAGGCATGAGAAAACACAACCACAATGGCAGTGTGGAGCAGCAGGTCTGCACAGACCCCACAAACAGCCACAAGACACATGGATGTGCAACAAAACACAACACTGAATTGCCAGTAACAGCCTCTGCAAACTCACAAGTGACAAAAACAATAAGTAGGAGTCAGGCAGAACTGCAAGGACACACCAACACATTGCACAGTGCACAACATACAATTCACACATGGGCATACAACCACATCCACAGGGATGAACAATCAAAACAACAGGCACACAACACCTGGGTGACACATGTGTGTAGTTGACATTGCATAGGCATGCACACATCAACACTCCCCACAAGCTCACCCCCTTCACACTGGACACTACCTGGCCATCTAAGAGCACACATGGAAAGTAAGCCATGGGACTAGGGTGACTGGCCATCACAAGATGACCACACACATACACCACTGGGCACACATATAGGGAGACCACACACATGATGACCCTGGACAGCCTGCCTGCAATACTGTGTGCAGAAACCCACCCTGTGCTGACAGTGCCCCTAACCTGACATGTGTACAATAGAGCGAACATGAACTAATCAAGTAAATGACAACTGCAAACCATTCGAAATTGCCACCCTTGCCACCACAAGCATCTGTGCCAAAAAGAACTGAAGACCCTGTCACCCCTGAAAAAAAGAGAGCAAGTGAGCCCAAACATAGACCATGTTGAAGTGCCACACAGACCATGTGGCACAGTAAACCATTTACACACAGTAAAAGAACCTTATTCAGTAAGGACACACACAAAATAGACAACTGGAGCAACTGCCTTTATTCACAAATTGCACAGATAGGCACCATGAGAAGAGAAGTGTAAGGCACAAAA
The DNA here is from genome assembly GCF_964204655.1 of Triturus cristatus. Taxonomy (NCBI): domain Eukaryota; kingdom Metazoa; phylum Chordata; class Amphibia; order Caudata; family Salamandridae; genus Triturus; species Triturus cristatus. Next base: position 526,599,914 of record NC_140588.1, on the reverse strand, counting down.
TGCAGAGCATGTCCATGAGAATCTGCACAAGCAAGGGTAAAACAGCAGTGAACGGCAAGGCCAGTGGCCAGGGCAGAGTGCAGAGCATGTCCATGAGAAGCTGTACAGGCAAGGGCAAAACAGCAGTGAACGGCAAGGCCAGTGGCCAGGGCAGAGTGCAGAGCATGTCTATGAGAAGCTGCACAGGCAAGGGCATAACAGGAGTGAACGGCAAGGCCAGTGGCCAGGGCAGAGTGCAGTGCATGTTATGTTATGTTATAAGGTTCTTTTATAGCGCCTATCACCACCGGTCTCTAAGCGCTCAACAGAAAACCACAAACATACTGACGCCTCAGTGCCCGCTGGCTGCTCCAATTAAACTGAAGATATTACATTTCCAAACAGGTGTGTCTTCAGTTTTTTCCTGAAGGAGAGTAGTTGTGAGTCTTCCTTCAGACTGGTCGTAAGGTCATTCCAAAGTTGAGGAATGAGTACTGAGAAGGCACAGCCTCCTTTAGTTTTTAGATTAAATCTGGGTTGGGCCAGATTGGGGACAGAACCAGATCGTAAGGATCTGCCGGGAACATACTTCCTCAGGCGTTGCGTGATATACTCTGGGGCGTTGCCAAAGAGAACCTTGTGGGCCATGCAGAGACATTTAAATTGGACCCTAAACTTCACAGGCAGCCAGTGCAGGTTACAAAGAAGTATAGTTGCATGTGAGCTTCTTGGGAGAGAGAAGATCAGTCTGGCTGCGTCATTCTGCACAACCTGCAGTTTCCTCAGCAGCTTCTGCGATAGGCCCAGATACAAAGTGTTAGACGGTGACCTCAGGGGAGCCCGGGAAGGGGTCCTGACTACCCTGAGACCCACCCTCGAAGTATCGTAGCCGGGCACTGGCGGGAGATTCCACAGGGGGAAGGAATCTCGTATCTAGGATCGTACCCCTGGCACCACACGACACAGAGACACCACACCGTGCGTTCTTAGGAATCAATCTTTATCAATCAGAGTAGCACTGCAAATATGTACAAGGAGCACGTGGCTCAATGAGTCTCGGTAGGGATAGGGGGTAGCGGGACAGTCTCTGGCAAAGGTTCAAGGCAGGGACGTATCCGGCGCACAGCTCTCAATCCTCGAGCTGGGGGATACGCTTGTTGTCGTTGGGGTCCGGCGGGACCGTGAGCGTCCGTGGGAGCCGCGAGTCACTCAGCAGAGCTCAGGTACAAGTTTGGAGGTCTTACGATCTTCAGGGAGCCGCGAGTCACTCAGCAGGGCTCAGGTACAAGTTCGGAGGTCTTACGATCTTCAGGGAGCCGCGAGTCACTCAGCAGGGCTCAGGTACAAGTTCGGAGGTCTTACGATCTTCAGGGAGCCGCGAGTCACTCAGCAGGGCTCAGGTACAAGTTCCAGGAGCCGCAACCACGTCAGCAGGGCTCTCGTTGTTCCAGCGTCGAATCTGCCGGACAGTCCCAGAGCACCCCTTGTTATAGGTCGACCCCTCTTTGATGTCCGGCGTCTGTGCAGGCAGGGGTCTCGTCACCTGGGGGTCGCTTGTCGGGGTTTCCTGCCATTGTCTTTTGATCCTTTCAGGGCCGGGTCGGGAGGAGTCCCAGACACCCAGCAGGCGTGGAGCCAGCCCTCAGGGAGGCCGGAGGGCCGATCGAAACCCATCGTCCCAGGGGAGTTCAGAGGTGTGATAGAAACTGCTCCTCCCTCTCTCATCCCCTGGAAGCGTGATGTCCTCCAGCCGGAGTGGCGCCTCTAGGCCCGGGTCGCGCTGGGGCCGGGCGGCCATCTTGGTGCATGAAGTGGGCACGCGGGCCGGGGGTGGCCGAAAGGAGAGAGGCCATGGACTAGGATGTCCGGGTCGGGTGCGTGTGTTTTGGTGGGAAGGATCGGCTAGGCCGTGGGCTCGGGGCTGCAGGTACCAGGTTAGGTGGTGCGGGGACAATTAGAGCCATGCTACGAGGCCGGGTCCAACACGCATCCCCCCCAGCTGAAAGCCGGAGAGAACTGCCCATCATCTTGGGGGGTTCTCTTCGCTGAGGCGGAAGAACCGGGAGAGGCCGTCAGCGTTGGCGTGGTCCGTACCAGGGCGATGTTCCACGGTGAAATCCATCCCCTGGAGGGAGATTGACCACCGCAGTAGCTTGGGGTTTTCTCCTCGCATCTGCATGAGCCATCGCAAGGGCCGATGGTCGGTTTGGACTTTGAAATGGGTGCCGAACAGGTAGGGGCGTAGCTTCTTGAGTGCCCAGACCACGGCAAAGGCTTCGCGCTCAATGGTGCTCCATCTCTGTTCTCTGGGCAACAGCCGCCGGCTGAGGAAGGCGATGGGCTGGTCTAGGCCTTGGTCATTCATCTGGGACAGGACGGCCCCAATGCCATGCTCGGAGGCATCGGTTTGGACTATAAACTCCTTAGAGTAGTCGGGAGCCTGAAGGACGGGGGCAGTACACATGGCCTTCTTCAGAGCCTCGAACGCCTCCTGGCAGGCAGTCGTCCACTGCACCCTCTTTGGCTGTTTTTTGGACGTGAGTTCTGTGAGGGGGCCGACCAGGCTGCCATACCCCCGGATGAATCTTCGGTAGTAGCCAGTGAGGCCCAGAAAGGCTCGGACCTCCGTTTGGGTGGTGGGTGGTTCCCAGGCTAAGATAGCGTCGATCTTCGGCTGTAGAGGGGCGACCTGTCCGCTCCCGACCTGGTGCCCCAGGTAGACCACTGATCCTTGCCCAATCTGGCACTTGCTGGCTTTTACTGTGAGGCCTGCCTGGCGCAGGGCGGTTAGCACCCTCCGGAGGTGCTGGAGGTGCTCACTCCATTCAGAACTGAAAACGGCGATATCGTCTAGATAGGCCGCGCTGAACTGTTCCAGCCCGGCCAGGACTCTATTCACCAGTCGCTGGAAGGTGGCCGGGGCGTTTTTCATTCCGAAGGGCATTACGCGGAAGCGGTAGTGCCCCTCTGGGGTGGAGAAGGCTGACCGCTCCTTGGCTCCCTCGGTGAGCGCAATCTGCCAGTATCCGCAGGTGAGGTCGAATGTGCTGAGGAACCGGGCTGCCCCGAGTCGGTCAATGAGCTCGTCGGCTCGTGGAATGGGGTGGGCATCGGCTCGGGTGACGTCATTGAGCCCCCGGTAGTCCACGCAGAATCGGAGCTCGGGGGCGACACCGGGGGCCGCTGCCTTCGGGACTAGGACCACGGGGCTGGCCCAGGGACTGTCAGATGGCTCGATCACCCCCAGGGTCAACATCTTCGAGACTTCAGCTTGAATGCAGGACCGGACCCGGTCAGGGACTCGGTATGCTCGGTGCCTCACCGGCGGGCTGTCCCCGGTGTCCACGTCATGGACACACCAGTCGGTGACTCGGGGGATCAGGGAGAAGAGGTCGGAAAATTGTCCTAGGAGCTGGCGGCAGTCCTCTTGTTGCTGGGCAGTGAGGGCTGGGGAGAGGTTCACTCCTTCCACGGAGCCATCCTGCTCCTTGACACACAGGAGGTCCGGGAGGGGATCGGACTCATCTTCGGCCCCGTCATCGGTGGCCAGCAGGAGGCTCAGTTCTGTCCGCACGAAGTGAGGTTTGAGGCGGTTCACGTGAAGGACCCGAAGGGGATCCCGAGGCGACTGGACGTCCACCAAGTATGTGACTTGACTCTTCCACTCAATCACCTTGTAGGGCCCGGTCTACCTGTCCTGTAGGGCGCCCGGCTTCACGGGGGCCATGACCCATACCTGCTGGCCCGGCTGGAACTCGACCAGAGTGGCATTCTGGTCATACCAGCGCTTCATCTCTTCTTGGCTTGCCTCCAGGTTGGCCTCGGCCAGTTCTCGGAACTTCCTGGTTTGTTTCCGGAGGGTCAGCACGTATTGAAACACATCTCGGGGGGTGGTCTGGGGTGTCACCTCCCACCCTTCATTAACCAAACTGAGGGGACCTCGGACGGGGTGTCCATAGAGTAACTCAAACGGGCTGAACCCTAGGGACTTCTGGGGGACTTCCCGGTAAGCGAACAAGAGGCAGGGGAGCAGGACGTCCCACTTACGCCGGAGGGGCTCTTCTAGGCCGGTGATCATCCCTTTCAGAGTCCTGTTAAACCTCTCTACTAGGCCGTTCCCTTGGGGATGGTAAGGGGTGGTGAACTTATAGGACACTCCACATTGTTGCCACAGGGACGTCATGTATTTTGAGATAAAATTAGTGCCGCGATCGCTCACGACCTCGCGGGGAAAACCCACCCGGGAAAAGATCCCCATCAGGGCTCGGCCCACCATGGGGGCCGTGACGGTGCGCAGGGGAATAGCCTCAGGGTATCGGGTGGCGTGATCCACTAGGACCAGGATGAAACGGTGACCTTGGGAGGTGGGGGGATCCAGGGGCCCCACGATGTCGATCCCGACTCCTTCGAATGGGGTACTGATGACCGGGAAGGGTTGAAGGGGAGCCTTGCGCTTCCCCCCACTCTTCCCACTAGCTTGGCACGTGGGACAGGATTTGCAGTGGGCCTCTACAGCTGTTCTCATTCTAGGCCAGTAAAAGTGGGTCACGAGACGGCTGTAGGTCTTGTCCTGACCCAGGTGGCCGGCGAGGGGGACGTCGTGGGCTAAGCCCAGGAGGAAGTCTCGAAAGCGTAGGGGTACCACCAGCACCCGGCCGGATCCCAGCTCCACGACTTCTGCTCACTGTACAAAATGTTATTCTCCCAATAAACTCGGTGCGTTCCGGTTTGGTCGCCTGCGGCTTGGCCCTCGGCCTGGCGCCGCAGTCCGACCAGGGAAGGACAGGTGGCTTGCTCCCGGCAAAACTCCTCCCGGGTGGGCCCGCCCTCGTGGCGCCATTGGGCCAATTCGGGTAGGTCGCCTAACTCGGGGACCGGGGCGGTGTCGGACGGTGAGGGTTCGCCGCAGGCGACTGACCCTTCTGATGGGGGGACGGGAGGACCCTCTGCGGGGACTGTTCTGACTTCTTCGGTCGGGGCATCGTCGACTTCTCCCAGGGGGGTGAGTCTGGCTGACATAGATCGGGTGGTGGCGCACACCCACTCGGGGAGTCCCATCATTCCTAGGTGGGCCTTGCGCTCGACGTGCTTCCAGGGAGAACTCTCCAGGTCGTTCCCTAAGAGGCAGTCGACCGGCTGGGAGGTTCTTACGGCAACCCTTAGCTTACCTATCACCCCTCCCCACTCAAACGGCACCAGGGCTACCTGACACATACTCTCTCTATTATCTGCGGAAATTACCGGGCAAAAGACGTTGGGGAGGATCTGCTCCTCGGGGACTAAGTGCCTGAGGACACCGGTGATGCTGGCCCCGGTGTCCCGCAGGGCCTCTATTTGGTGGCCATTGATCTTGACAAGCTGCCCGTACTTCTTCGTGTTGGAGGGCAGGAGGCTACCAGGGACCATCTCTCTATCTCCCAGGGATACTAGGGCCATAGCTGCGGGTTCCCACTCCTCGGTTTCCTCAACCTCCTCCCCCAGGGCTACGTTGGCTATCTGTCTCGCAGGGGTGACTTGGGTGGCCATGGGGCACTCCGGGTCATTGGCGTAGTGCCCGGGCTTTTGGCAACGGAAACAAGTGACGGTTACCCTGTGTCCCCGTCTCCCGGGGGGTCCGGTTACTGGTGGGGGGGCGCTGGGAAAGGTGGAGGTTGGGTTTTTGGGGGGCTAGACTGGGACTCTCTCTGCCCTCCCTGGTTCCCTCCTCCTCTCTGGCGGGGTGGTCCCTGACTGGCTCGGGGGTATTCTCCTACCATGCCCCGGGGACCCGGGTGTTGGTCCAGCGGTCTGCTTCCACAGCCAGCTTCCTGGGATCGGTGAGTTTGCTGTCGAGCAGATGCTGGCGTAGTTCCACAAAGCAGTTCGCAGCCAGGTGTTCCCACAACATGAGGTCGGTGAGTTCCTCAAGGGTGGTGACTTTGCTGCCCTTGATCCACCCATCGAAGGCCCGACTGAAAAAGTTTACATACTCCACCCAGGTGGTGCCCGGGATCTTCCTGCAGTCCCGGAATCGCTGACGGTACATCTCGGGGGTGAGGCCGTACCTTGTGAGTAGAGCCTCTTTCATGTGGCTGTAGGAGGTCTGCAGGGAGATGGGCAGGTCGAGCAGGGTGTCTCTCCCTTCGCTCAGAAACCGTCCCCACAACCCTGCCCCCCAGTCCTTCTGCGGGACCCGATGGGAGGTCATGGCGACCTCGTAGGCCCTGAACCATTGTTGAATGTCATCGTTTTTATAATATTCTTTGACCACGTCCTTGGGGATGTGGACCTTCTGCTCCGCTGGGGAGGCCGCCTCTCGGTTTCCCGGGGGCCTCCCTTCCTCGTTTCTGGCCTTAAGCTCGATTTCCTTCAAGCTGCGTTCGTGCTCTAGTTGAAGCTTCCTTCCTTCGTGCTCCCGTTGGAGCTTGTTCTCTTCTAGTTCGCCTTGTACGCGCATTTGCTCTACGGCTAGCTTTTTTTCCGCTAACTTCAATTCGCCTTCGATTTTGAGTTTGGCTAACTCGAGTTTGTGATGGCGACTTCTCTCTCTGTCCGCGAGTTCTTCCGGGGATAGGCTCCCGTCTGGTACGATGCCTCGCACCTGATTGCTGCTGCTTTCGCCTTGGGGGGTTCGGCTTCGTCGGGGCGCTCCCCCGTGCCTTCTGGGCGGGAGGCCTCGGCATCCACCCAAGCTTTTAGTGCTTTCTGCAAATCTTCTTTGGTTTTAAGACCGGTGGTAGCGATTTTAAGCTCTTTGCAGAATTGCTTTAGTTCTTTGTGCGTGTATTCTTCTAGTTGTTCCACCTGGAACACCCTGTTGGCGTTGGTTTCTGCGGGGCTCATGGCGCTTCCTTCTGCCATCTTTGTCGGTAGTGCGTCCTTCGTTCACGGTACGATCTCTAGGTTATGGGCCCGAATCCCGTCGCTTGCCACCAATGTTAGACGGCGACCTCAGGGGAGCCCGGGAAGGGGTCCTGACTACCCTGAGACCCACCCTCGAAGTATCGTAGCCGGGCACTGGCGGGAGATTCCACAGGGGGGGGGAATCTCGTATCTAGGATCGTACCCCTGGCACCACACGACACAGAGACACCACACCGTGCGTTCTTAGGAATCAACCTTTATCAATCAGAGTAGCACTGCAAATATGTACAAGGAGCGCGTGGCTCAATGAGTCTCGGTAGGGATAGGGGGTAGCGGGACAGTCTCTGGCAAAGGTTCAAGGCAGGGACGTATCCGGCGCACAGCTCTCAATCCTCGAGCTGGGGGATACGCTTGTTGTAGTTGGGGTCCGGCGGGACCGTGAGCGTCCGTGGGAGCCGCGAGTCACTCAGCAGGGCTCAGGTACAAGTTCGGAGGTCTTACGATCTTCAGGGAGCCGCGAGTCACTCAGCAGGGCTCAGGTACAAGTTCGGAGGTCTTACGATCTTCAGGGAGCCGCGAGTCACTCAGCAGGGCTCAGGTACTAGTTCGGAGGTCTTACGATCTTCAGGGAGCCGCGAGTCACTCAGCAGGGCTCAGGTACAAGTTCCAGGAGCCGCGACCACGTCAGCAGGGCTCTCGTTGTTCCAGCGTCGAATCTGCCGGACAGTCCCAGAGCACCCCTTGTTATAGGTCGACCCCTCTTTGATGTCCGGCGTCTGTGCAGGCAGGGGTCTCGTCACCTGGGGGTCGCTTGTCGGGGTTTCCTGCCATTGTCTTTTGATCCTTTCAGGGCCGGGTCGGGAGGAGTCCCAGACACCCAGCAGGCGTGGAGCCAGCCCTCAGGGAGGCCGGAGGGCCGATCGAAACCCATCGTCCCAGGGGAGTTCAGAGGTGCGATAGAAACTGCTCCTCCCTCTCTCATCCCCTCGAAGCGTGATGTCCTCCAGCCGGAGTGGCGCCTCTAGGCCCGGGTCGCGCTGGGGCCGGGCGGCCATCTTGGTGCATGAAGTGGGCACGCGGGCCCGGGGTGGCCAAAAGGAGAGAGGCCATGGACGAGGATGTCCGGGTCGGGTGCGTGTGTTCTGGTGGGAAGGATCGGCTAGGCCGTGGGCTCGGGCTGCAGGTACCAGGTTAGGTGGTGTGGGGACAAGTAGAGCCATGCTACGAGGCCGGGTCCAACACAAAGCATTACCATAATCAAGCCTCGAGATAACAGTCGCTGAGATGATGGTTTGCAGCGTAGAAGCTGAAAGAATGGTGGTAAGCTTGCGTAACTGCCGCATCACGGCCGTGCAAGAACCCACCACAGCCGACACTTGAGGGGCCATGGTAAGATCCGCATCGATCTTTAGGCCGAGACTCTTCACTACTGTGCCGGGGATGGCAGATTTACCGAGTTCTGGGGGCCAGTACAAATCATCCCAAGGGTTGGCCTTGTTGGTAAGTACCAACAATTCCGTTTTCTCGGCATTCACTTTGAGAAAATTATTGGTCATCCAGTTGACCGTGAATCTAAGCAGATTCCTTACTGATTACTGGGCTTCTTGTGTTTCTCCCAGCTGCACCAATAGCTGCGTGTCATCCGCGTAGTTAAAGATCTCGCAGTTTCTACGCGTGAGTTCTTCCATCAGAGGTTGCAGATAGATGTTGAATAGTAAGGGAGAAAGTGCGGACCCCTGAGGCACCCCCCCATGTCACATCCTTAATCCCGGACAACTGGTCCCCCATCTGAACCCTCTGAGTGCGGCCTGATAGGAAGGACTCTAACCACTTAAACGCCTGGCCAGCTATCCCCAGCTTTGCGATGCGGTCCAGCAAGATGGTATGGCTGACCGTATCGAAGGCTGCCGACAGGTCGAGCAGAATCAGGGCACATGGTTGTTTGTTGTCCGCTCTGATTCGTAACTCATCGGTGACCGTAGCCATAACCAGTTCTGTACTGTGCTGTGGCCGGAAGCCCGCCTGCCTGGCATGAAGTAGATGGTGTTCTTCCAGATAGCTGACCAAGGCGTTCAAGACATGTTTTTCCAAGATCTTACTTAGAATAGGCAATTGAGAGATGGGCCTATAGTTTTTCAATGCCTTAGTGTCAGTACCCGCTTTCTTCAGAAGTGGGGAAACTCTGGCCTCCTTCAGAGATGTTGGGAGGTAGCCCTCTTTCAGAGAGGCATTCAGTAGGTGCAGCAGCTGGGGTTGAATACCTGGCAGAGCCAGTTTGAAGATTTTTGGGGGACAGGGATCTATAGTGGATCCCGATTTGATGTAACTGACCAGTTCTGTCAGGTGCTTACGATCAATATCAGGGAAGCTATTCAAAGCCCCAGCTGGCTGCAGGGTGTCTAGGCATGGTTGCAATGGCGGACTATCTGAAAGCGTGGCAATATCCATCAGGATATCCTGTACCTTCTGAAGGAAGAATCCTTGAAAGATGTCACAGTCGGGTTGACCCAGCGCGCAACTTTTATCATTTAGCTGCGTGAGTTCCCTCAGGATCACAAAGGTTTCCCTTTGTTTATTTGTGGCCTCCCTGATACGACTCTCATAGAAGGCGGATTTCCTTGCCAGGATAGCCAGTTTATATCTGGCTAGAAGTGATTTATACGTTAGTGACTCTGCTGGCCCATAATTCAGTCTCCACCTACGCTCCATGTCCATGAGAAGCTGCACAGGCAAGGGCAAAACAGCAGTGAACGGCAAGGCCAGTGGCCAGGGCACAGTGCAGAGCATGTCCATGAGAAGCTGCACAGGCAAGGGCAACACAGCAGTGAACGGCAAGACCAGTGGCCAGGGCAGAGTGCAGAGCATGTCCATGTGAAGCTGCACAGGCAAGGGGGCAAAACAGCAGTCAACAACAAACCCAGTGGCCAGGGCACAGTGCAGAGCATGTCCATTAGAAGCTGCTCAGGCAAGGGGGCAAAACACAAGGCCAATGGCCATTCCAAGGTGTAGAGTGAGTCCATGAGAAGCTGCACAGGCAGGGGGCACACAGAAGTGAACGACAAGGCCAGTGGCCAGGGCAGAGTGCAGAGCATGCCCATGAGAAGCTGCACAGGCAAGGGGGCAAAACAGCAGTGAACAACAAGGCCAGTGCCCAGGGCAGAGTGCAGAGCATGTCCATGAGAAGCTGCACAGGCAAGGGCAAAACAGGAGTGAATGGCAAGGCCAGTGGCCAGGGCAGAGTGCAGAGCATGTCCATGAGAAGCTGCACAGGCAAGGGGGCAAAACAGCAGTGAAAAACAAGGCCAGTGGACAGGGCAGAGTGCAGAGCATGTCCGTGAGAAGCTGCACCGGCAAGGGCAAAACAGCAGTGAATGACAAGGCCAGTGGGCATGACAAAATGCAGACTGAGTCCATGAGAAGCTGCACAGGGAATGTGTGAGACTGTACCTTTCCATGTTCAGCAACACATTCAGGGGGCAACAATGTGAAGTACAGGCCCACCTGTGCGAGACACAGGTGCGTGAGGGTGACTAACACTCAGACTTGGCTGTCAGGCAGACTGGGAGCTGGCTGTGTCTCGGGGACTGTCAGGGCACTTAAAGGGGGAGAGAGCGGAACGGCTAAGGTAGAGCTATCAGTGGCTTGGCAAGCTGGAGGGCTGTTTGGACCAGGTGGTGTAGTGGCACGTGGAGGTGGAGTTATGCAGACGGGAGTCACGGTGTGGCTGGGAGATTGGGGAGGGGTGCCCTTCCACTTCTTGTGGATCCTAAATGGCTTGCCTAACTTGGGATCAATGGGAGTTGGTGTGGGCACAACAGACACACACATCACCACTGCTGCAGCAGGTGCAGTCACTGGCAGCCCCTCTGGTGATGTGCTGGACCCAGCGGACGCTTTGCCCTGCGCCGCCTCTGCCCCCCTTCCCCTGTTTACTAGGTGTTACCCCTAAAGTGCCCTCCAGCCCCTGCATCACTGGGCATGGAATGGGATTCGAGGTGGTTGGTGAAACTGCCTTTGAGCCCTTCCTAGGTGTACCCTTGTTATGCACAGCCTCCTTGGTGGGCACAGACACTGTACGATTATCTTTGCGCAATGCTTTAGGGGCAGGAGAGTCCTTGGATGCCACTGAGGCATGTGCGCCTGAGGTCTGCTGCTTTGCTAATTGTCCACTGGTGTCGCCTGACGGGCTTTTCTCTCTGTGCTCTGGGGTGCCTTTGGTCTTCTGTGGGGATGGTGTCTGCGCACGGGACCGCTTGGGTTGCTGCTGCTGTGTGCTCCGTGTACTGTATCGTGACTTTGATGTATGTGGACCGTGGTCACTATCGTCAGACGTGGCCACTGCCCGGGGGGGACAAAGGGATTGGAGCTGGACTGTGAGAATGTGCCAGTTGCAGGGCAGACATCACTGTTGATGACAAAGCCTGGACTGTCCGGTGCAGCCCAACCACGTCGGAATGTATGCCCTCCATGAAAGCAACCACCTGGGCCAATAACTTGTCGTGGTCAATGAAGGCATTTAGGAGAGCTGTCTGGCCTACACACAGCTGGCGCAAAAGGTCCACAGACTCAGCACTGATGGCAGCAGGTGGGACAGGGGCAGGGGTGCCAGGGCTGAAGGACACTCTTTCCCTCTTACTGAGGCGGACACGGGCAGCACCAGAGGAAGTGGCTGGGAGGGTGGGCAATGGCCGCTGTGTGGTGGAAGTCGATGAAGAGTCCCCGTTCCCTGTGCCCTCCAACATGGACGCATCCCTGCTGGCATCGGATGATGTGGTGCATTGCGTCTCAGGCTGGGACTCCTCCAGCAGACTCCTGTCCACTTCTGATGCGCTAGTGACATCTGTGTCACTGGGCTCCTGGGCAGCTGTGGTGGTAGTTTCACCTCCACTGGGGTCCATCTCCTGTCCCTCTGTAACCACAGGTGATGCTGCATGGGAGAAAGTGATGTGAGCTCAGGTCATTCGCAAAAACAGAACAAACATATGCAAGCAATGCATGACAAAAGTTGCGCAAATCTACATGTTGCACACCACCCTGTGCAATCACATCATGCCAACTCACTACATAGACTCAACCAGTGCGTGGAAACTGGAAACTCAGGCATGAGTGAGCCATGTGACGACCACACAGCACAACACCCTGCTTGTGGTTCTGTTCAAACAGACACACAACTAGTTCTGAGCACATCTAGGGACATGATGGGGGCACAGTACTTGTTGCCAATGACAGAACTGGATGGAACAGGAGAGGACAACACAGACCCAGACTACAACATGACAGTCCATAATGGACATTAACCCATGACACCCACCATGTCGTACCTTGGGGACAATAGAATGCTGCACATTGCTGTAAGATGTTTAGCCCTCCCCAATATGGGTGCATGTAATGGACGCATTGATGTACGCACAGTCAGATTGGGCACACTGCTGTTCGCTCCCATGGGATTCCCAAGACTACACCAATGCAGAAGAAACCTGAAGAGCACAACTCAGAATGTAATGTGAAGGCACAGCATCCAAATCTACTTTGCAAGTACAGGTAGGGCAAATGCATGCCACAGGCACCCAGGCCAGCAGCCACTCACATGCCACAGCATCACACTACCAACATCACAGAGGCCAGCGCTGGCACAGGCTCTGTACACATGCAGCCACTCCCATCCAAAGTCAGACTCCCCAAATGCTCACCCCTGGCTTGCTGCTGATGCTCCTTCAAACGTGCATCCAGCTCAGGCTGGGTCACAGCCAAGATGCAACCCATTAGTGGTGTCATGCTGCGCCGTGCCAGATGCCCAGTGCAAGGAAGCAGCCCCAGAGTCATCTCCACAACATTCCTTGCCAGCCAGCTGATGTCGTCCCATCTCTTGTGGCAGTGGGTGCGCCGTTGGTTTGAGACCCTCAGGGCTTGCACCTTCGCTGCAATGGCCCTCCACACGGCCTTACACTGGTGTACGTTGAGCTGCAGGCATGGGAGACAAGAGGGAGAAATGATCAGGGACACAGTGCCATGTACCGACATCTCTCAGTATGGCAGCAAGAAACAACATCATCACATATCCAACGATAGGTCAATCAGAGACTATAGAACAGCCCACATGGGACCCCTGCATGGGAAAAGCTGATGTTAATGCATGCAGGTGTGAGGGGGAGCACAGTCCCTGCACATCTTACACACATGCAAGATGCCAGCACTGAAACACCCATATAGCCTGCCCACATCTCCAGTCCATTGTTTGCTTGAGCAACACATACATCACATGTCAACCTGTGTTTGTGGGTGGACTCACTGTGTCCAAGACTGCACAGCCATCAATGTCCCTGTCTTGTGAATATTTGAATGTGTCATGGTGGTCACATGGATGGACATGAGATCACAAATCCAATATGTCAATTACAAGGGCAGTTGTGTGCAAACCACAGTCCTGAGATAGACCATAGCTGGAGTGATATGTGACAAGACTGATGTCGTACTCTGTAAGTTGTCCTTGTCTTTGTAGGCGGGGACTGTGCAGGCCAGCTGGGCTCACACTGAGATGGACTACAGGGGCACACACAGCCATCCAGCCAAGCAATCACTGTCCTGACTACTGCATGAACAACCTTCTGTGTCACTGTATGGCTACAACACAACACAGGTCACTCATACATACATCTGCAGGGAGGTAAAGCTGTGGCATTGTGTACACACACCCTCCCACTGGAGACAACATGTCAGGCAGTGCATGACACTACCCCACACTCCCAGGCACATACTGCATATAGTCCACTACATGTGTGGCCCCCCTGCCCTACCACACTACTGTTGAAGACTTACCATGACATTTGGGGCACCATATAGCCTTGGGTACTTGGGAGCACCTCGTACACCAGGACCTCCAGCTCCTCACTCGTGAAGGGACTGGCACGGATCTTCTCTGTCCTTGTCATCACTGTGGATGTGAGACAACAGCAGGGGATTTTGGTGGTGAGGGTTCCCAGGCAGCAGTCCCTGGAGGCAGCAGCAGGTGAGGGGTCCCAGGCAGCAGTCCCTGGAGGCAGCAGCAGGTGAGGGTCTCAGGCAGCAGTCCCTGGAGGCAGCAGCAGGTGAGGGGACTCAGGCAGCAGTCCCTGGAGGCAACAGCAGGTGAGGGGTCTTAGGCAGCAGTCCCTGGAGGCAGCAGCAGGTGAGGGGTCATAGGCAGCAGTCTCTGTGAGCAGTGGTAATGTGAGGATCACTCCCACATATATAGCCCCCTGGGGTCGTTTCAAAGGTGCCAAGCTGCAGCGATTGGTGGTCCAGGTCTGACTCTTTCAAATGCATCCAATGACCGCCTCTGCGGTGGCGGAGCACGCCTACCGCAATCTTCAAAATTGCATTATGTCACCACAATCATGGCTCCCATTGCCTGTAAGGGCATGGTCCATGGCGGTGATACAACGCTGGGGCCCGGGGTGCGCTACCGCGATGGTGCATCTTTCAAATGCATCCAATGACCGCCTCTGCAGTGGCGGAGCAAACCTACAGCGATCTTCAAAATTGCATCATGGCACCACTATCGAGCTTCGCATTGGCTCTAGGGCGAGCTCCATGGCGGTGTAACACCGCAGTGGCCCGGTGTGTGCTACCGCAATTTTAGTGGCGGGGCATGCCAACTGCCATTTCCACATGTCTCCATGCATATGACTACCGCACTTGTGTGAATGGGGGTGCTGGTGACACACCGCCGGTGCCAGGCGGTAGCTACCGCGATATGGGTGCCATGCATTGACACGAGGCACTGCCATTCTGGCGGCGAGGCATGCCAACCGCCATTTCCACATGTCTCCATGCCTATGACTACAGCACTTGTGTGAATGGGGGTGCTGGTGACACACCGCCAGGGCCATGCGGTAGCTACCGCGAAATGGGTGCCATACAATGGCGATGGCCATTTGTCAAACATCAACAGTGCACAGTGTCAACATGTTCAATGGCACATCATTGTGCACACAATGCCAATGTTCAATTTACTCCACTGATGGCTACACATGCCATGTTTGTGTGTGTGTAACGTAGATTTGCCTGTACTCACTCACATGTCACTTAATGATTTGATGTTGGTGTAGGCAGGACAGTGTAGTCCAGGACTGTACAATGTGTACACATGTCAATGTGTTGTGGTCCAGTCACAATCAGAGCAATGCTCGTCTCGATGAATGTTGATCTAGCATTGCCTCTCATGTCTGCTCATGCACACATTCATCATTCCAGCGCCGACTGTGGTCATTGTGTGGTGGATGTGTGCCAGTTTGTAATGATGCATTAAGGTGTGACCAGTACAGCAGCTAGGTATGAGACAGTGGTTGTGATTAGTTACACATATGCTGGATGCTAGACTCCCAGGCATGCACATGTGTACTGTGGCCATATCCCTATGTGCATTCACATTGCCAAAGGTGGTGTTTGAGGTACTTGTCTTGTGTAAGTTGACACGTGTGCCCTTTGTGTAGCTGAAGGTGTCCCTCCATGTAAGCTGGTTTGTTAGTCACTATAGATGTCAGTCATTGTTGTCGTTGTGTCATCCAGAACGTGATATGCTGTGCACATCTCATGATGTACTGCATTGACATGTGTCCACTATCATCTCCAATAGGAGGAGGCCAAATTTGACTCGTCACTTGACGGTGCTAGAGGACATGGAGGATGTTGCGATCATACGCAAATGCCGCATGGACAGAGCCACCCTGAAAACCCTTTGTGATCTGTTGGAGCCCCACCTGCAGCCACTCAGGACATATCCAACAGCATTCACCCCTACTTATAAGGTGATGGCAGTCCTGCATTTTTTTGCCATGGGATCATTCCAGGAGACTGTGGCCAGCGCTGGTGGGATGTCACAACCGATGTTCAGCATGGTGCTGCGTGATGACCTGTCCGCCATGATGCTATACAAGGACAGACACATACATTTCCCCAGGGGTGCTGAATTGCCAGCTGTGAAGGGAGACTTTTAAACCCTTGGACACATCCCCAATGTTGTTGGGGACATTGATTGCACCCATGTCACGCTTGTGCCACCACAGGCAAGTGAGCACATTTACCGCAATTGCACGCATTACCACTCCATCAATGTGCAGGTGGTGTGCCTGCTAGATATGACCATCTCGCAGGTGTGCGCCAAATTCCCAGGCTCAGCCCACGACTCCTACATCCTGTGGAAAACAGCATAGTGCCCCAGCTGATGGCTAATTTTCTTCCAGAGCATGCATGGATTGTGGGTGAGTATGCCTAGTTAGTCGTGTGGCATGCTGTGTGTATGACCTGCTGCCCTAAGCCTCTGCGACGTTGCAATGTCTATTTGTGTTTGTCATACCTAGGTGACTCTGCATATCCCAACCGTCCCTGGTTGCTGAGCCCACTTCGGAATCCCAGGTCCCCGGCTGAAGTCTGCTACAATGAGGCCCATGGGAGGACACGTCGTGTGGTGGAGTGTAATTTTGGCCTGCTCAAGTCACGTTTCTAGTGCCTGGACAAGACCGGAGGTGCACTGGCATACTCGCCCAGGAAGGTGTGTCAGATTGTTGTGGCATGCTGCATGCTCCACAACCTAGTCATTCACAAGGAGATTCCCCTGCTCCTGGATGATGGTGAGGACCCAAAGCCCCAGCCTGCAAACCAAACCGTGTCCAGTGATGAGGACAGTGGAGAGGAGGAAGGTGTTGACCTGTGTAAACAACTCATCACCCGCTACTTCACTTGACGGTGGGTGTCAATGTGCAACATACCCATTGTTTGATGATATTGCTGTTGTTGTGAAGGGGCATGTGAGAATTGTAGCATCAGCCAGTTGTAGACTCAGTGGTGGTTGCAAATGTTTCTAGGACATGTCATTTGGGATCATCAACGGGACGTGTATGCTGACACTTGGCGGCCATTGTGACATGTGCATGTTGGGTTATCCTGGTGTTAGGGCTTGTGTGATGTCTGTGATGCCACACCCAGACCAGTGACAGTTGTTCTATTGTGTTTCCCTAGGTGCCTTCAACTTCTCCTTGCTTACATACAGCCCATGTTCATGGTACATTGTGATCATGTTGAAGACTGTACACCCTGCAATAAAGACGGAGCAGACACAACAACATGTGTGTGAGAATATTTATTTACTATGGTGAGATGCAAGGGGGGTGTACATTTCCATAGGGGGGGAGCAGTGAGTTGACAGTCGTGGTCGAGTAGTCACCACATTGCTGTGGTGGAGAGGGTTGCCATCATGGCTGGCTTCGTGACTGACGTCTGGCAGGTGCATGGCCTCCAGATACTCCCAGGGTCTTCTTGGGATGGCCCCTTCATCGTTTGGCAGGGGGGGCCTGCTGCAGGGTCAGTGGGGTCTGAGGACTCATCCCTCTCTGTGGGCGCAGGGGAGGATGGTGAACTGTCATTGTGCAGACCACCAGAGGGAGGCGGAGGTGTTGTCTGGGGCGCATGCCTGTCCCTCAGTACCGCCACTTGCTGGCCCAAGAGGTCCACGATTTGTCCCATATGGCTGTCAATGGACATCATCAGCAGGATGATCTTGTGCAACAGATCGTCCGACTGGCCTGTTTGTATGCACCCAGGACTCTAAAGATGTGTTCCAGAGAGTGGGTCCCAGCCTCCTGGTCTCCCTGGGTGACCCTGCCCCTCCCACCTGCCCTGCTGCAATGGACCTGTTGCCTCACAACTGTGGGCACCCGCATCCTCTCCCTGCCTTCCTCCATGGGTGGTGTGTGCTGGGTATCCTCTGGGACAGGGAGGGTGTTGCAGGCAACACTGGTGGTGGTGGTGGCGGTGGCCACACAGGCTGTGACAGCAGGGGTCTGCTGTGGAGTTGTTGTTGCAGCAGATGTGGTGGGGGACGCTGGGGTCCTGGGCCCTGTTGCTCCCTGGCACACCAGATGGGCCGGCCTCGAGCTCATCGTCCACGGAATCCTGGGAGTCAACATCTGAGAGTCCATGTACCGGGGGGGAGACTGGCTCTGCAGGTTGCTGGTGTTGTCCTCTGCAGTGAGTTCTTGGTCACCTGTGGGTCAGATGTCAAATGGTCATTGCAGTGCACACGGCAAGCTTTGTGTTAGCTGTGTGTCATTCACTTTTTGTACACTGCACAATTGACATATCATCACATTGTTGACTATGTGCAGTACTGTGCTTCCTGACATGATGCAGTGTTACAATCATTACTTGTCCATGGTGCGAGGTGTCAAGGCATACCATGCGAAGCGTGCACAATTGAGGTTTACAGGGACTTGTTGCCATCTAGGCCCTGGCACAACATGTGTTTAATTGTGGACTCATGGTTTATTTTTCTGACCTAGCAGACGTCACATCTGGCCATGGACTGGCCATTGTCATCTTCTGCATGCCTTTGTCCTGTCATGTGCATATCTTGTGCCACCACACATGCTTTCATTTTTTCGAATGGTCCTTGTTGCACTTGCCCCATGGTGATGCACATGTAATTAGTTGCTGTGCATGAATGTGCCCAGGCGTTCTTCTACTTGTGCATTGGTGTGTCACACTTTGGTGGTTGTGACCGTTTCCTTAGCTTACCTGTGTGCACACTGTGCTTGGCAATGGGGTAGGTATGCCTCTTTGTGCAATGAGAGGGATGGTGTTGTCATATGGCACCATTTAATTTGTGAAAAATGGGTGGGTGCACGTACTGGCTATCTACCTGTGAGTTTTTTTGGTGTACTGCAATGGCTTCCAACTGCTCCTGGGTGGGGTGGGGGAGGGTTCCATCCTGCTGAGGTGTGGGACAGGGGGCATGGTGGGAGTAGTGGTGCAGGCCCCCCCCAGACACCCTCATTGTGAAGATGGCTACCTACCTGTATGTTTATTTGGTGTACTGCAATGGCTTCCAACTGCTCCTGGGTGGGGTGGGGGAGGGCTCCATCCTGCTGTAGTATGGGACAGGGAGCATGGTGGGAGTAGTGGTGCAGGCCCCCCAGACACCCTCATTGTGAAGATGGCTACCTACCTGTAAGTTTGTTTGGTGTACTGCAATGGCTTCCAACTGCTCCTGGGTGTGGTGGGGGAGGGCTACATCCTGCTGAGTTGTGAGACGGAGGGAAGGTTGGCAGAAGCAGTGCAGCCCTCCCAGACACAAACACCATCCCAGGGGAGATGGCCACCTACCTGAAAGTTTGTTGAGGGTTGTGTAATGGCTGACACATGCTCCTGTGTGGGCTGGGGGAGGGGCCCATCCTGCTCAGGTGTGGGCCAGGGGGCCTGGGGGTTGTTGTAGTGCTGTCTGTCTGTACACATGCCCCCATGGTTATGTTGTTAGCTATGTTTGGGTGAATGGGAGTGGGTGAATTTTGGGAATGTGAGCCATGTTTTTGTGAGTGTGTGGTGCAGATGGATGGTATGTGTCCTAGGTGGTGTAGCTTTGCAGTTGTGCAAGGCAGTACATTGCAGAGTGGCGGCAGTCATTTGTTTGTACTTACCAGCCTCCACTCCCCCGGCTACTCCTGTGAGACCCTGGATGCAGTATGGCAAGCACCTTCTCCTCCCATTGTGTGAATGGTTTTGGTGGAATGGGAGGGCCACTGCCAGTCATCTGAGCCAGCTCACGGTTCTTGCTCCTCCTCTCCTTGACCACCCTCTTCAGATCATGCCAACGCTTCATGATCTCGTTTTTTGATCTTGGGGTGGTCCCTACTGCATTGACCCTTTGCACTATCCTAGCCCACATTTTTGTCCTTGTGGCTAATGGTGTCTGTTGGACAAGGGTACCAAAAAGCTGTTGTTCCACTCTGACTATCTCATCTACCATGACCTTCAATTCACTCTCAGTGAATTTGGGCATTTTCTAAGTGGCCATGGTGTGTGGTGTGCAAAGTGATTGTGGGTGCAAGAGTGTGAGTGGTGGTTGTGGTTGTGCTGTGTATGGTGTGTGTTGTGCAGGGGGTTAGTTGGGCTGGCGTGGAGGTGGTGGTGGTGCTGTGTGTGGTGTGGCTAGTGATGTTGTGTCCTTTGCCTTTCCTGTCAGCTGGGGTATGTGTCCCTTCTCTCCTGGAGTATTGCAAGGGATTGTGGTCAGGGAAGGGGCTGGTTTTATACTCAGCTATGTGGGTGTTTCCAATTGGGGTGTTGCTGACAAGTGTGTTGTCCTGGAATTCGTTTTTTTTTCGTTTTGCCATGTGGTTGTGTCATTGGGGTGTGTTTTGTGTATTTGGGAGGCATGTCTAGTTTTCTGTGTGCACTTTTTGGCCTTCTTGTGGGGTTTTGGCTTCGTCCGTCATATTTTTGACGGTTCGTCGGCCGTAGTGGCTGTGCTTCAGCTCTTACACTGGCTCTCCCATTCATCCCATTGTGCGACCGCGGCGGTCGGAGACAGCAGTACGTACCGCGGGACCGTCGGGGATATACTAATTTCCGGGGAGGTGTCTCCTCTATACTTGCAGCGGGTTGTTGTTTTTCCGCCGCGATTCCGACCTCCGCGGACGGATTTTGGCCATCTCCGCCAGCTACGGGCGGTTATTCTTGGCCTCGTACCGCCGTGGATGGATTTTTTGGGCAGTTAATGCTAATTTGGGTATCAGTTTTCCCACGGGGCCGGCGGGCGGTTGTTTTCTGCTTCTATGGTGGTCGGTGTGTTTTTCTGCCCGCCATCCTAATGGACCTCTATGTGTTTGGTCGGAAATGTTTACTCCCAAGAGGTCTGTGAGATGTTAGTGTCTGATCAGTGAGGTGGGAACCTTGTTCAGTGTCATGCAGTTGTAATCCCTTCTATGCAGATTTCAAGCCTAAGCTATTTCTAAAGAAATTTTTTGAATTGCTCAAGGGCACAATGTTTTTCTCCTTGTGTAAATGTAGAGACTCCCTAGACCTTACAATTGGGATAACCTGGGTCCCTAGCAAAGAAATAACATGAGATCAATGGCTCTGTGTGGATGTTGGTCTCTTTCGTGGACAAGAGGATTTAGAAAGGGCTGTGAGGGTCAATGTCACCGATGAACAAAGCAGACCTTGCTTTTCAGTCTACAGGCTCTGCTTCTGGCTGATGCAGAAGGCAGGTAGAAGGTGGGCTACTGCACAATCTGGCTGGGTCAGAGGGACTCCCAAGTATGCTTCAGGGCCAATTTTCTGGTAACCTGCTAAAGAGCCTGGTGATGGGATAATCCCTACACCACAGAGGCAGAAAGATAGTGGATGTCAGGAGTGGGAGGAAGAATGAGTGCTCTCAAATTTAAAATATTATCGATGCACTGGAGTATGATCACCAGGCAAAGCCCCTGTTCCAGGTTTAGCTAATCTGCACTTTAAATAATTTTGGCACACCCTTCTTGGTATCTGGTGAGTCGCTTGGTGGGTTTCTGGGCAGTGAGCTGTCTTTTAAATGCTGGGGTGTACCTCTAGTAGTTGGGCAGCTGTTCACAGCCAACCAGAACAATAGCACTGTTCAAATATTGGACACCAGTAAATCAGGTTGGGGATGCCTTACTTCTCTTAGGAAGGAAATGTTGACTGCACTGTTGACTGCCCTGGCTTATTATGACTAAGTGCCCCCATAAGATTCACTTGAATTAAATGAGAACCTTTGTGTTGTCTACCAAAGCAGTCTTTCCTAAAAGAAATATGTGATGTAGAGGAGTGTTTCTAATCATATAATGTGGAAACTATAAATGGGCTATCTAACTAGACTCTCAAGAAGGTAGTGACAATATCCCAATGCCCCTTAGTTGTTCAATTCCAAATGACCAGGCCATTGACACCAACATAGGGAATGAAACATCACTGGAAGAATTCATTGACAGTCTTCATGATGCATCAGATATAAGCAATTTAAGAAATAAACTTGGGGTAAATTGTCTTTTTATTCTTGATTGCATTTATAAGCCTCCTTTCATTTAAGGTGTCCAATAGGCAGGTGTCTTAATATTCCCCATATCAAGACATTTCATGAAGTCAGTGAATAGATTTATTTGATTCTACTGCACTCAATTCGTTTTATCAAGTTCAAAAACACACCCTGCCTATTAAATGTGTTCGTACAATAGATATTGCAGCAATGACCTATAGCCAATTTTCATAATTCTGTCTAGCTAGCAAAACCATCAAGAATCTATTCTGCTCTAAGTTTTGTCATCACACAATGTTATAGAGAGCCGCCCAAGCAAGCAAAATGTTTTTGTGGAGTGGACTATTTTAGCTAAACCTTTTGGGTGCCATTACACAAAAATAGGATTCAAACAATAAATAAATAAATAAAACTGTAAAGCAATATGTAGAAATTGAAAAATGTTATTAAAATGCCTGTAAGAAGATACACCCATTTTTCTGACTAGATCAAACTAGGCTCTGTCCCCTGATATACGTCCTGGAACCTCCTGAAAATAGACAGGAATGGGAGATGTCAAGGCATGATCTTTGCCCAAAGATGAGAGTGGCACAGGCAGGAGAGCACAACCAGAATGGAGGATGCACCCCACACCTCAGTGGGCTGCATTAAACCAGTGGGGCATGTTGGTTACCACTGGATTCATGAGAGTCGGGCCTGGAACTGCTGGCTGGGGGGTGATGTTTGGGACTCACAGAGATAATCAGAAACAGTAGCGGGATGGAGGGAGGCAGGGCGCCAACCAAGCTGACTGGAGGTCAGTAGCTTGCAAATCAGACCAAGGGTTGAGCAAATTTGGGACCTTCATCTGTTGAAATGTCTTGGAGGCCCATTTGGTGCCCAGTGAAAGGTGTGCAAGAGTCGGGAACCTTCAAAGTGTTCTAAAGTGATGTGGGGCATGCCAGGGCTCTGCCTATGTCCTCTGGTATCCTGTAGGCACTGGAGGTGATGCTAGGCTCTCAAAATAAATGGCTAACCTCTTAGGGGCCGATTCCGATCCGGGTCGGAAGGGCACCGAATGCAATCTGGATGGAAAAACTACGAGCCGTACACGTGTTTTCTGGCTGACTCATACAGCTGTACGAGCGAGCAAGTATGATGCGAGTCGTTTTCGGGTCCGCACCGCTCCGTATGTCTCGGTCGGAAGCTAACAGTGGCGTGCAATGGATGCGTTTTACAACCATGCCAGTACGATGCACGCGCTGGACAGCCTGTGCGAGCTGGAGTGTCCGGCTCGCAAAATGTCCGCGTGGTTGCCCTAGGGGTCCGCGTCGGACCCCCTGACACCCACAGCCTTACGACTCGGACACAGGAGGAGACCCATGGGTCTCCCCAACACAGGCATGTACGGTGCGGATGGCACCGATGCATACCCACTGTAGGGGATGCACTTGTCTGCGACGTACCCATTCAGTCAATGGGATCCCATGTATGCGTCGTACAACCGGCTCCCATTGACTTCTATGGGAGTCTGACCGAACCGAGTCCGGCAGCATACGGCCGCATCGTACTCGCTCGTCGGACTGCAGGCCTCCGGCTCGGTCGGAAAACACTCGGATCGGAATCGGCACCTTAATGGAAGAACAAGGACAACAGGTCCCGTTGGGAAAACATCCACAATAAGGACTTGAAGGAGGGCACTAAGGGAAGAAATGGCATTGCCTATTTTTGGGGAGTATGATTGCAACTCCATCACCATCGAGTGGGTGCACATGGTAGGAAGGAAAGGGGGAAATGCCAGTGCTTGCACAAAATATGTTGTTGTGTATTTAGTAAGTTATCCCTTAAAAGAGAAAATCATTGCTAAGGCACAACAACACAAATCCCAACTCTTTCAGGGTAATGAAGGCTCCATCATTCAAAATTTGGCATCCATCATACTGCACCTTTTCAGGGACTTCTGAAGGTACACAGGAGATGAACAAAAAGCAGATCAAATACAGATGGATATTCTCGACTTTCAATTTAAAAGGTATGGATGTGTAGCACTAACTTCGAATTCAGCAGAGGGCATTGAGCTGACTAGACCCAGAGAGGGAGGAGAAGACACATCAAATAAAGGAGGACCCAGGCTGTCGCAGGATGTCCATTATGTACAATCCTGGCAAACACAGCTCTTGTGTTCTCAATTACACAAGGCTTTCAAAAGAGCCATGAAACATAGAAATCCATGGAAGAAATAACAATGCGGTTTACAGTTTATAAAACTAATTGGGAAAGTCCTGATAGACTCAGGTGGATTGCCAGTGTCCTGCTCCCTGGCAGTGGCACCATATGGGCATGAAGCAAGAGTTCAAGAAACCTTGCTGCTGAACTCTTGCTACATTAGGGCTGCAAGAGCTACATTGTAGGAGATCTCAACTTGGTCTGTCATCAGGACCTGGACAAATATGGCCAGGCTTCTGTCCTAATGAAAGCTATGCCAGAAATGTTAAAAGAATATTTTGTTGAACAGGAGTCAACAGACTCTTGGAGGCATTTGTAACCAGGATAGAGGGGCTACTCCTTTTGGTCCTCGGTTCATCGAGCATACACTTGCATTAAATACGTCTTTCTCTTTAGGAATTTGTTCGATAAAAAATATTGATGAAAAAATATAGAATGCAAAAATATCGACTACCTAGACTTAAACAGGTAAGTACAAAAATAGTGATAAGTAATAAAAAAAATTAAACACACATACATAAACATTTATATATATGTATTTTCTTTAAAACAATGAATACACTTTTAATTTTAATGGATTTTATAATTTTAAAATTGCATAAATAAAAATGTACAAATATATATATATATATATAGATCAAGACCATACTTCTCCTCCCTCCTCAAGAAGTCGAGACCACACAGGATAGTCAGGGAAGTCACGCTTTAATATCACCTCGGCATGACGTGTTTCGGCGTAATGCCTTTCTCAAATGCCGCATACAGGTGAGTGTTTGTCTGTTTCCTTCATTAAAAAACCAGGTGCCTCATTACGATTGGGTGAGGCGGTAATGGGCGGGGGTGATGTTTAACGAACCCGGCAATCCAAGTTCGTATGAAGCAGCCTCACAAAGTCAGTGCATCCCAAGTGGGCGGGGACTGCTTCCTCCCTCCGCCCACTGGAATCCAAGCAAGGAATAGCACGATTTCCCTGTTCCTTTCATCCCGCCGCTGGAGTCCCTTTGATTCCCCCGAACGCGCCACCTTAGTAAGTGCGCATTCAATTGCAGAGCTGCAGTCCAAATCAGCTTGGCGGGGCATATCTTGGGAAGCGGTGGTTCGGCGTTTTCAAAAAGTTTTTGAAAGAACCACACTGTTGCCACTGGTACCGCCGAATAGCTTGTGGGATGGGGGCTCCAAGTGCGCTCGTGGCCGCACACGAAACATCAAGACCATACTTCTCCTCCCTCCTCAAGAAGTCGAGACCACACAGGATAGTCAGGGGAGTCACGCTTTAATATCACCTCGGCATGACGCGTTTCGGCGTAATGCCTTTCTCAAATGCCGCATACAGGTGAGTGTTTGTCTGTTTCCTTCATTAAAAAACCAGGTGCCTCATTACGATTGGGTGAGGCGGTAATGGGCGGGGGTGATGTTTAACGAACCCGGCAATCCAAGTTCGTATGAAGCAGCCTCACAAAGTCAGTGCATCCCAAGTGGGCGGGGACTGCTTCCTCCCTCCGCCCACTGGAATCCAAGCAAGGAATAGCACGATTTCCCTGTTCCTTTCATCCCGCCGCTGGAGTC
Organism: Triturus cristatus; assembly: GCF_964204655.1. Taxonomy (NCBI): domain Eukaryota; kingdom Metazoa; phylum Chordata; class Amphibia; order Caudata; family Salamandridae; genus Triturus; species Triturus cristatus. The sequence continues at coordinate 526,574,515 of NC_140588.1, read as the reverse complement.
CCTTTGATTCCCCCGAACGCGCCACTTTAGTAAGTGCGCATTCAATTGCAGAGTTGCAGTCCAAATCAGCTTGGCGGGGCATATCTTGGGAAGCGGTGGTTCAGCGTTTTCAAAAAGTTTTTGAAAGAACCACACTGTTGCCACTGGTACCGCCGAACAGCCTGTGGGATGGGGGCTCCAAGTGCGCTCGTGGCCGCACACGAAACATCAAGACCATACTTCTCCTCCCTCCTCAAGAAGTCGAGACCACACAGGATAGTCAGGGGAGTCACGCTTTAATATCACCTCGGCATGACGCGTTTTGGCGTAATGCCTTTCTCAAATGCCGCATACAGGTGAGTGTTTGTCTGTTTCCTTCATTAAAAAACCAGGTGCCTCATTACGATTGGGTGAGGCGGTAATGGGCAGGGGTGATGTTTAACGAACCCGGCAATCCAAGTTCGTATGAAGCAGCCTCACAAAGTCAGTGCATCCCAAGTGGGCGGGGACTGCTTCCTCCCTCCGCCCACTGGAATCCAAGCAAGGAATAGCACGATTTCCCTGTTCCTTTCATCCCGCCGCTGGAGTCCCTTTGATTCCCCCGAACGCGCCACCTTAGTAAGTACGCATTCAATTGCAGAGTTGCAGTCCAAATCAGCTTGGCGGGGCATATCTTGGGAAGCGGTGGTTCGGCGTTTTCAAAAAGTTTTTGAAAGAACCACACTGTTGCCACTGGTACCGCCGAACAGCTTGTGGGATGGGGACTCCAAGTGCGCTCGTGGCCGCACACGAAACATCAAGACCATACTTCTCCTCCCTCCTCAAGAAGTCAAGACCACACAGGATAGTCAGGGGAGTCACGCTTTAATATCACCTCGGCATGACGCGTTTCGGCGTAATGCCTTTCTCAAATGCCGCATACAGGTGAGTGTTTGTCTGTTTCCTTCATTAAAAAACCAGGTGCCTCATTACGATTGGGTGAGGCGGTAATGGGCGGGGGTGATGTTTAACGAACCCGGCAATCCAAGTTCGTATGAAGCAGCCTCACAAAGTCAGTGCATCCCAAGTGGGCGGAGACTGCTTCCTCCCTCCGCCCACTGGAATCCAAGCAAGGAATAGCACGATTTCCCTGTTCCTTTCATCCCGCCGCTGGAGTCCCTTTGATTCCCCCGAACGCGCCACCTTAGTAAGTGCGCATTCAATTGCAGAGTTGCAGTCCAAATCAGCTTGGCGGGGCATATCTTGGGAAGCGGTGGTTCGGCGTTTTCAAAAAGTTTTTGAAAGATATATATATATATATATATATTCACTGAAAAAACCATAGGTTTCACACATGTTATAGTTAGGAATTAGCATTTAAAAAACCTTGTAAATTCACTGAACAAACCATAGGGATCACACATGTTATAGTTAGCTGGACATTTCACTCGTACGAAACCATTGAAATTCCCCCGTTATAGTTAGTTCAGCTAACTATAACTTGCGCGCCTGCAATGCACTGCTGATGACGTCACATATTACATCACTCATGACATGGTCAGTGACAGCACTCATGACATCACTGATGACATCTCAAATGACATCACTGATGACATCATCCATTGAGTATGTGTTTCTGAACAGTTTTAATATGTTTAATATATATAGGGAAAGGCCTGTTGAAGAATAAGTGGGTGTACAAGTGTGTAAATGGATGATTTTCTGTGGTGCGTAACTGATTCTATAAGTGAGTCATTAAATATATCTTACTGCAGACTAGTGACTAAACTGTGTAAATGTCTGTATGTGTCTGTATATTGGTGTATAAGTGGCTGCATGGTTTTGTGAATAGCTATATGAGTGTCTATATGTTATTGATTGCTTGTCTGAGTATCTGTATGGGTTCCTGAGTGTTTGTGTGGGTAGGGTGTGTGTTACTCTGTGACTAGATGTGTGAGTGGGTGATTCAGTGGGTGCATGGTTTTAAGAGTGCATCTGTGATGAACTGTATGGTTGAGTGAGTGTATGTATGGGTGTATTAGGGATTGAATGTACATCTCAGTGGTACATTTGTGACTAACTACATATGTGAAAGGCAGTATACATGCATGTAAGAGTGTATAAGTGGGTAGATGTGAGAGTGTGTGATTGTGAGAGTGACTGTATGGATGAGTGTGTGCTTGTATCAATGATTCTATAAGAGCGTAAGAATATGGTACAATTTTTATGAGTAAGTGAACTTGAGTGTGTATAACCGCATAGGTGAGTAAATGGGAGTGTGATTATTTGCATGACTGACTAGGTGTGAGAGTAACTCAATGGATGATTGGAGGTGTGTGAGTGTCTATATAGGTGTATAAATGCATATGATAGTCTTGTATGGAGTGACTGTAAGTATGAGTGACTGTACAGGTGAATAAGTGGAGGTGTATGTAGACCTAAGAGTTAATAAGTGGGTATGTAGTTATTGGTATTGGAGTATGTATGGTTTTGAGAATGGAACTCTGAAATTTTGAGTCGGTGTATCAAAGGTTATATTAGGGTGTGAGAAGATGTGGTAATTTATCACATGGATGATGTCATCAGTGATGTCATCAGTATTGTCATTTGAGATATCATCAGTGATGTCATGAGTGATGTCACTGACCATGTCATGAGTGATGTAATATGTGATGTCATCAGCAGTCTCCGTGTGTGCATGCATGCGTGCTCCGTGTGCGCATGCGTGCGTGCTCTGTGCATGCTCCGTGCGCGCATGCGTGCGTGCTCCGTGCGTGCTCCATGTGCGCATGCGTACGTGCTCCGTGCGTGCTCCGTGTGCGCATGCGTGCGTGCTCCGTGCATGCTCCATGCGCGCATGCGTGCGTGCTCCGTGCGTGCTCCTTGTGCACATGCGTACGTGCTCCGTGCGTGCTCCGTGTGCGCATGCGTGCGTGCTCCGTGCACACACGGTAGTGCGCACGGTGCGCGCACGGTAAGTCATGTGATTACGAAACAACACTTTTCATTGGTTCATAGTAGTTTCAGTTCCAGAATCTTCAAACACCACACCCACTCCCCTCATTATTTCTTCTTATTTCCTGGGAGGAGCTGAACAGCTTTTCCACTACGTGAAAATGGCAGAGCAGCAATCTTCTACAGAGAGTGAAGAGGAGACCTTTGTGCCACCAAGCCAGAGGAAACAAAAGGACTCATTCATATGGAAGTTCTTTACTTTTCCAGAGGGGCAGAAGAAGGTGAATGCCCCAAAAGTCACCTGCACTGTTTGTGGAGTTGTCTTATCTAGAGGAGATCCCAAAAAAAAAATACTCCTTTAGTATTTATTCTATGTTAAGGCATTTCCAAAAAGTGCATCCAGTGGCTTATGCTCGTGAATCTACAAGAGCCACAAGAGACAACCCTCCAGGAGCTCAGCCGAGCACATCATCTGCGGCCGCAGATTCACCTGCTTCAAGACCTCTGGATATCCATCCTCTGTTCCAGAAGGTTCATATACGGTGCAATGTGTGCAATGTTGTTCTCTGTTATGGTGAGAGCAGCATCAACTTAATAGAGAACAAAATACAGCAGCACACATGCTCCACCCCATAATTTTTTCCATTCTTTTTTTGTTCCTGTTGAACAGTTTTTCATTCCCTGTTTTTAAAAAAAACAAAAAAAATACAAAATTGTTAAAAAACTAAAAGAATATACAAAACAAAGAAGACAAAAAAAACAGTTCTTTTCAGAACTCACTTCACTTCTCCAAGAAGAGCTATATTCCTAATATACTGTGTTGTAATTTTATTGAATGAATGTGTAGTGTATACATGAATGATTGAAATGATTGAAATGACTGAGTGAAGAGGAGGAAAGGACTGACAGAATGAGTGAGAAAAGGAAAGTATAATCAGTCATGAAAGGGAAGTGAAAGACTGACTGCAACAAAAGGACTAAGGGTAGAGGATACAGGTAAGAAGAGTGAATGAGTAAGGGAATGGCAGTGAGTAATGGAGAGAGAGGGAGGGGGAGTGAGAAAAGGGGAGTAAGGGACGGAGATAGGAAAAGGGAGTAACAGACGAAGCGGATGAAGTACAGCAGGGTAAAGGGATTGAAAGTAAGAGAAGTGGAGTGATGGTGAGATAACAGGTATGAGGATTAAAAAAGGGGGTAAGAGAAAGTGAGAGATGGGGAGTGAGGGGGTGGAGGGATTTAGGAAACTGGAGTGAGAGAAAGGGAGTCAGGATTTCAATGAGCAAAGCAGAGTGAGGGAGAGTGAAGGAAAGAATGCGAAAAGGTGAAGGGGTGTGAGATACAGACAGGAGGAAGTGAAGTAGGAGAATAGGAGTGACTATGAGTAAAGGATAGTGACAGTTAGGGAAGGTGAGGGAAGGAGAATGACGGATGACGAAGAAGGTTAAAAAATTAACATAGATGGAAAATGAGTGATGGAGAGAGGAGGAGTGGTAGAAACAGAGGGCCAGATTTATAACAAACTAACACAGCACGGTGCAGCAAGTAATTTTGCTGCGCCATGCTGCGTTAGTTTCGAAGCACAGAGATGCGACATATTTACAAGAATATATCGCATCTCTATGCTTCCCCTGCGCTGGCGCACAAACTGCAGCCATGCGCTGGCGCAGGCTCCCTTGCACCATGCTGCAAGGATGCCTGCGTGGTGGGGAGATTGTTCTTCTGCAGGAAGGGACACCTTCCTGCACAAAAACAATCACAAGAGGCTTTTTCCGCTTTCAATGCGCGCTGTAGCATGCAGCACGCACTGAAAGAGGAAAAAACAACGAGAAATGAAAAAATTTCTCCTCGTTGTGCCTCGCTACGCCACCTCTAGGGTGGCGTAGCATGCACACGCATCTCCAGAGTTACGATTTCTCGTAAATCTGGGGATGTGTCTAGTTCTATGGGTGTTGCGTGGGAACACCCACAACAACACCCATTGAACGCCCCTTTAACGCACAGTGCTGCATGTGAAGTGGCTGTATTTACGAGGAGAGGAAAAGTCATGCAGGGTGGCTTTTCCTCTCCTTGTAAATATGGAGGAGCCCCCTGCGCCACCAGTACGTCATGAAAAGTGACGTAGAGGTGGCACAGGGGGCTTGTAAATCTGCCCCAGAGATGTTAAGGAAATTAAGGGTAAGACAGACAAAGGGAGAGAGACAGAAACAGAGACAGAGAGAAAGGAACTGAGAAGGAGTAAGGCAGTTAGAATGACTGGGAGAGAAACATGGTTGAAAAAATAGTGATGGAGGCAGTAAACCTAAGGGAGTAGTAGAGAAGGAGTGAGAGAGTTACGAAAGAGCAGTAAAGGAAGAAGAGAGAGAGAAGGGGAATGAGAAAAGCAGAGTGAGGAGAAATGAACAAAAGGGAGCATGAAAGTGAAGGGGTGAGAAATACAGATATTTTAAACTTACCTGATCAACAAAATAACTTAATTAGAAATAAATGGGTTTTTTTAATTGCAAGAAAAAAGGATTACATTTCCTAAATTTTCTTTCTCGATCTGAAAAAAAAAGAAAAAAAGTTGTAATATTGAACAATACATTTTAGAATACAGTACACATATTTTCATATTTAACAAAGTAATTTTTTGCCCTTTTTTGCTGTTTTCAGAATATATTGAATTTCACTGAAAATAGTGATATCTATTGCATTCATCACTTAACAGCGGGCAAAAAAATAAACAATCTGAAAGATTATTTAAAAAATCCCTGAATCTATCCTCAGTAAAACATACCTTGATAGAAATGTAACATAGATATTAAAAATATCTTCTAAGAACAATAACTATTTGCAATAAATAACGTCTGTAAATCTTGTTGCTTAAGCACATACACCAAAATAATATCTGTCAAAGAAGTCCACAATAGAAACATTTACCTTTCCATGAGGCCAAATAGTAATTTTTAAACCCTTTTTAGGTGAAATATCCAATGGTAATCCTATAAAATTGAAATAATGGTTTCTTCAGATGCTGCAATTTGTTTCTAAAATTTTGGTTTTAGAAAAATTAAGTAGGAATTTGGTAATTCTGCAGGCAAACGTTGCTTGAAAATCAATTGAGAATCATTACACAGTGTCCAGCCTTTTTCACATTTTAGATAAACTGTGTAATGACCAGAAGTTATAGAAGGTCCATCATGGAAAATTTGTGCAACTGCAACAAAAGTCTTTCCTGATATTGATAATTGATTTCCTATTAACTTATTTATTAAAGTGTCCAATTTTGTTCCATCAGCTCTGCAACGTTGCATCATTAAAATTATATACTGTCCATATTTCTTTAAAAATAACATTGATAACATTTCTGATTTACATTGAGAACATTCCATGTTGTGATTTGCATCTTTAACTAATTTACTAAAAGTCACTGATTTACTCTCTGGTAATGTTAAATGTATGAACCTTTCAGAATCAACATTAGTGCTGCTTGTGTTCATACAGTTTTCACAACAATGTTCCCATTTATAAGAGAGACCAAACATATTTTCTATTTCTACCCCTTCATCTTCCAGTACCATAAGCATATACATGAAGAATTCCTGTGCATCTTGCTGGACATTTTCAGTAAACTGTGTACATCCAGAACATACATCTAAAAGATTTCTAACATCAGAAGCACTTTCTATTTTAGTTTTATCATTACTCAGCTTCTCATAAAGGAAACTCAGCAGAGAACAAAATCTTTTTTCATGATTTAGTATTATCTGCTCTTGCAAACTTTCAAGATAAAATACAACATTCAGCACTACATTAGCGTAGCAGTTGACACCAGAGCTATTTTCAAAATGACAACCAACAACCTCTTCAACATTGTCCTTTTTCTTTTTGCTTGCAATCACATAACTCTCCTTTTGTTTTCTCTCCTGTACATCCTCATTACAGATATTCTCAATTCTCCTTTTCCGACAAACAACACGTTTTTCAAACACAGGATACTGACCTAAATGAGGAGCATAGCTTCTTCTTAATCTATTATACTCCTTTACACAGTTTTCATCAGCACTAACTTTTGAGTCATCAAAGTCTATCATGAATAAACCAGATAATTTTTTCACTCGTGACAAAGCAACATATAACATACCTTCTTTAAACACACTAGATCCAATGTTTACAAAAGCACTATCTACAGTTAATCCTTGAGATTTGTGAATAGTTACAGCATATGCTAGAGAAAACGGAATTTGCTTCCTACGTACATATAAGTCTTTCACAAGCAAAAAACGAACTGAACAACGACTAATGTCTTTAACCTCTTCAATCTGATCACATTTTATTTTTAAAAATTCAATTCCATCTTTTTTCTGGTAGTTAACAAAACCCACAACTTTACCCATAGCTCCATTCACTAAACCTTTTTCTACATTTAGATTACGTTTTAAAATTACTCGACAGTTCATACATACATAAAGATTCTTTTCTAAACCAGCTGTTTTCGATATGTTTTTCTCTAGAGAATCCAATTTAGTTTTCAATTTGCCTGTCAATGTAATAGTTATTCCTTCATGCTGTATTTTATCCACGGCTTCCATTTTCATAATCTCTTCATTTTCCAATTTCAAAAGTTCTTCATTGAATATAGAGCATTCATGTAGTGTTGGCATTAAGCAGATTACAGTATTTTTTCTGCAATTTTCTTGTATATTTTCTCTGGAACTATTTGTTCTGTTGGAAACAAATTACATAGCAATCCACTCTGTAAAGCTTCTCTGCCATTTTCTGTGAGTAGTCCAATTCTGATATCTTTGAGAATACTTGCATAATCATCATTTGCTTGCCGCATATTGGTGATGAGTTCTTTGTACTCAAAGTATGACCAAATATTCACATTACCTATACTTCCTAATGACTTTTTCGTGTCTTCATGTGTAAGAGTATTAATTACTGGTTGTCCTTTAACTGGAGTGAGCTGCAGTAGATCCCCAAAAACTATAACATGTTTTCCTCCAAATAACACGTCATAGTCTGTCTTTAGAATTTGCTGCATTCTTAAATGCACAAAGGCAAGCATTAAGTTTGATACCATGCTTACCTCATCAATAATGAGAACTTTAATTTTCTTCAACACTCATGAAACTTCAAAACATGCTTCTCCGGTTAGCTTGTGGTATTCTATTTTGTTCTCATGCCTAACTGGTAACATTAGCAAACGATGTAAGGTAATTCCTATTATGTTATTTGCTGCTAACCCAGTTGGAGCAGTAACAACACAAGACAAAGTTGAATCAGTTTTTTTCTGTAGGTAACTTCTAATTACTTTAATTAAGAAACTTTTTCCAGTTCCAGCTTGTCCACTCACATACATTCTGATTGGTTCAAATGATGTGCATGAACACTCTTTATTTTCATGTAGTAATCCATGATCAATTTGTGTTGTGACTTCTTCATAAATTTGTTGTTGTTCATCATTCAGTTGTTGTTCCAAATTTGGTAAGTCTATTAAATCTTCCTGAGCTTGATTCATAGCTGTTTCCACTTCAGTCATGGCTATTGCAGCTTAATTTTCTACGATTGGTTGTCCTAGAGGATCTTGACTGAGCGTACCAGAACTTTGACTGTCTTGAGAACTGTCTCTAGCTACTTCAGCTGCAATTGTAGCTTCTTGTTCAATTTCTTCATTTAACATTTGTACATAATTTGAGAAAGTACTGCAGTCTATGTTATCTTTGCACGCATTAAAGGAATCTTCATAGCTCTGAAAATCTCCAAGTAATTCATCCTCTGAACGCCATGGTTTAAACAGCTGTAAAAGTGCTAAGTAGTAAAATTCCTTTTTGTCAGTAGTGTCGCAACTCAGCTTCCTGTGATTAATCAAACTTCCTTTTGTTTGTTTCACCAAACATCCTTCCTCACCAATGACTTTATATTTTCCATTGTTGATGTCTTCTGTGGCATTCCGTTTATAAATGTAGTTCTGCAGCACTTCATAGAGACACATGTTGTCAAGATGAGGACTTCTGTTTGTGTAATATGTGTCCAACATATTTGTTTTCAAAATGTCTGTACTTTCTGGTTCGTTCTCTGCTAAACATTCAATTTCTCGAATAGATTTCAGTACCCGATTTCGCATTCCTGCAAGGCCTAAACTTACCCAAATTATTCTTCTGGATTTGGAGTACAGACTTGCGGATGATAACCTATCTGAGCATTCGTATGACCCAATTTCTCGATGCGAGAACATCTTTGAACTGAAACTGTATAGCTTTTTACTGACAGTCTTCTCATGAGAAATCTCTTCCCACATTTCTTTCAATTCTGTTTTCTCAGATTTAGTGATGTAAGATGTGACATACCGAGCAACAGCAATAGAATTGTCAGCTACATACTGAATATCCATGTTAGCATTCCACATGGATAAAATGACTGGGTTGTAGTCATTTACATATTTTGACTCTTCTTTTCTTCTTAGGTTGTAGGTATTTTTCAGAGATTTTCTTGTAATGGTATGTCGCACAGCTGATATAACTGTTTACTCTTCCTTTTGAAAGAACAGGTCGTGGAAATCCAAATCGACATTTTGTGTAGAATTTATCTTTACTCTTGTACTTTCGTCGACAGTATTTTCCACACCGATAACTTTGGAAACGTAAAACTTGCTCTTTTACGTTTTTTTCTTCTGTGCTTTTAGGTATAGCACATGTTGCATATTCTTCAATGAAAGATAAAACTGCATCATCAGAATCTGTTCCAAATTTTGGGGCATCCTTGATCCACCACAGCATATGAATATGAGGAGCACCTCTTGCTTGGTACTATTTTCTCCAAAAGAAATCCACAACTTCTCCAAGAGGTGGATTTTTTTTATTGCAGATGAAGGACATCATAGCCTCAAATCTATGATTGAAATATCTGCAAACATTAACCGGATCCAATGAGCACAATTCTCCTGCTGTCTTGTATTGGATGTTTTCAATATTTGAATTTGCCTCTCGAAGAAAATCCAGTAAATCATCCCAAGCGTACTCAGCACAGCTTAGGGTAAGGAACCATGTAGGAGTTCCTAAATTCCGTAACATATATTTCAATTCTCCATGGTGTTGGTACCAATATTCATTAGTTCCACGCTGACAAGCCATCAGATTAATCAATTGAGATTCCAAATGATCATCTCGCTGTTGCACTTTGTTCATAAAATCCTTTGCAGACACATTATGTAGATGTACTCCAGTTTTTAAAATGTGATTTACTGCATAAGATAGTGCAGACAAGTCACTTTCAAACAAAAGATGGAACAAATAAGGAATACTTTGACGAAATCTTGGATCTTCTGCATATAATCTTGTAGTCCGAAACTCGGAAGCAGGAATCTGTGCTGGACGTTCATCATATCGTCCACCTTTTCCTGTAGGAAACAGCTGGAGAAAACAACGAGCTTCCAAGCTCTCCTACCATACACTCACAGGAGTTCCTTTTGCTTTTTTCATCTGAAACAGATCAATAGTGTTTCCCATAACTTCTTTAGAATGAAGAGGATGTATGCTGAAATGTTCATAAATTTCTTCTTCATTTGACTTATCCACTTTTTCAATTTGCCCAGTTGGTATTCCTGTGTCTTCTAGTAAAACTTCTTCATCTTCATCCATATAAATTGACTAATAGTACTTAATATTTATTTTCAAATATAAATTTGCTCTTTGTACTTTTCGTACATCTACTAGCTCCTGCCAAATTTTCTTATTCTTTGTAGGTACACCATTAACCAGAATAACTAATGGTTCAGTTTCCAAACTATCTGCTTCAATTGTTTCAATATTCTTTTTCAAATCTAATGGCAATTAGACAACTCTTCCTTTTAAACCTCTTTGTAAATCTGAAGGAGGTAATTTACCTGTTTTTGGCTCCATATGAACTATAGTCTGAAATGGATGGACACATTGAATGAGTATAGACTCATACGTATTTAAATCACTAAGTTCTGCAGGAATATCAACCAATTCTAAATTATTATGTACAGCTCTAGCTGGCATTTTATTTTCTTCTAACTTGTTATAACAATATTTACAAATAAGCTGATCTTCACCCAAATCAAAACAATTTTCCAGAAATAAATATGTAGCAAAATCCTTCCACTCATAATTATTTTCTTTTTCACTTTTTTTATAGAGATCAACATTCCTTGTTTGAGTTTTATAATGGCTTCTCCGGCAACAAATACAAGTAATATTTGGTCTTTCATTAGAGATGATAGTAAATTTTGTCATTTGATCTTCAAAACTTTTACTAACAGTGAGTTCTACATTCTCTTCCACATTTTCCTCAATAACTGTGTCAATTCCTGCACTTTCTAGCTCTGGACCAAAGTAACAAAACTGAATATCATCAGTAACCTTCTGTACATCTGATACAGATCCACGGAACAGAGCACTATTCAACTCATTTAACTTTAGTGCTGGACTTTTGGCAAAATACAATCTTCTCACAAACTTTCTCATTTCAGTATGATGTACTGCCAGCATCCTAAAATGATGAAAAACACTTTGACAAACTTTCCTAGAAAGCCAAGCCAGAGAATGTCCTTGCAAACCAGTATTCTTTCTCACTCTGCATGGATCTGGTCTTTGAAGCACCTTAATCTTCTGTTTAACACTTTTTTTTACTATATTCTCTTAGAAAGTCACATAATTTATCAATAGATTCTTGTCGTACAGTACAAATACTACTAAAATTACAAGTGTACACTGGGGCTTTAGGAAGTTTCCCCATAACCTCATCAGCTAACACTTCTTCCTCATTTCTTGAACCATTTTCTCCTTTTCAATTACACACCCATCTTTAACTTCATAAGCTCGACCACTGGTGTCAACTGCATGCAGCAAACTATTACTTTGAAGATAACTCTCTTCATTAAAAAATGGTTCAGTACTTGAACTATGCTTCCATTCTCCTAAGAACACTTTACAAAAGTTATTTTTTTCACTACTCTTTTCCTTTTTGACTTCATTACATTGACTATTTTATCTAATGTACGGATCCTGTTCAAAATTAAAATGAATAGTTTTCTTTTTAATTCCAAAGCCTTTGCAACAATTGATTCAATATGTTTCTTTTTCTTATAAAATTTTGCTTTCTTCCTTTATTTTTTCACATCCTTTAGCAAATTGAACATCACTCTTCTCTGAAACATTTTTCTACGAATGTTTTGAAATTCTGTTTTTCTTTTTAAGTCATTCTTTCTTGCTTCTGATTGTACATTAGCATTAAGTATTTTCTTTCTATTGTCTTGTTGTTTTCTACTTAAAACACTATTTGCAGTGGATATATTTTTTACATTTTTTCTATGTTTGAGGATATTTTTTTTTAAATCCTTAGTCTGCTTACCAGAAGAATTTTCTTTTTTCCAACATGAGGTTCTTCAACTAATTTGTGTTGTCCAGTTGTCTTCACATATAGATGGTTTTGCTGTTCCTTTCTCTTTCTTGATTTTATAGGCATGTTTATTTTATTTCAGTGTTGTTCAGCAATACCTAAAAGAAACTAAAAGAAAAACTAGCCGTCCGAGCCGTTGAGCGTTCGAGCGCTGAGTACCAGCAGTGAAGGAGACAGCAAGGAGCAGCGAGGGCACCGAGAATCGCTAAAAAGCAGCCAAGTAATATCGGGCGGTTTTTCCTTCCAGCCGCTTATCAAACGCTTACCAAGCACCGGTCGGAGCCGTCAGACCGCCAGCCAGCCCAGCGGATAGAGACGGCGTTTTACACCCGTTACATCAGGCGTCTACATCCAGCCGTGGCCTGCGAGCTGGGCCAGACTGTGAGTCAGGCTGTGAGCAGCAGCGGCTGTGGTCATATCTGCGGAGCACATTCGGTATTGACCGGAAAGGACTTGACATGGTCTTTGAATACTGACTGCTGTGGTGAAAGCAAGCAGACTGGCCAGCTGCTCGTGATTCATTTGTGAGTCCTTTTTTTCTCCTTTGTTCTCTCTTTTGTATGCCATATACGTCTGAACGTCTGCACTGTACCTGCAGCCCATATAATCATACAACTAAACTTAAAACCGCAAGCCCTGTAGCCCTGCATCACCTCGTATCATCAGTTGGCTGGCACACTAAGACTTTTCAGTGTATTTGTGTACCTGCCATTTACCGGTTCTGCTGAGAGGTATACAGCTCTGCTTGCTGTGGATATTTATGAACCTACTTTACCTGTGCCCTGGTTGTGCTTCTTTTCGAGCTCCTGGACCCATGCTGCTGTCTGCAGTTATCGTCGTCCCCCTGCCGCTGCCGCAGTTATAATCCTCGTGGCCGCCGTGTGCAGCGGGACTACAGTCCCCAGGATCTTTAGCGGGGGGAACCCGCCAACGTCAGCAGCTTAGCGCACAGAGGCGCATAAAATAACAGTCAGTCCCCGCGACGCGGGATCGCGCGCGGGTTGGCGCCGGGCTGACCCCGGGCAAAGGGCGGGCCCTCTGTGGCCCTCAGTGGCTGAAGTAGGCTGGGCTGGGCTCATTTATTTACATTTAATGTATAATTTTAAATTCATGTTGTATTTAGTGTTACATGTTTATTGTATTGTATAATCACGGCGTGAACATCCTCCCAACGATTAGGTATTCTGCGTAACGCACCTCCAAATTTTTAATTATTTCTTGTTTAAATTACTATTAATCCCACTCATTCGGGGTTACGGTTTGTTTCCTGTTCCTCACGTACAAGGATGTCGGCAAAAAAGCTACGCTCGGGGAGATTATTAGGGGGAAGGGCTTGCACGTTGTCAAGATCCAACCCCCTTAGTAACAAGCCCGCCAGTAATCTGGTAATAAAGGGTCAATGCCAGTTGCCACAACTATGGGAGAAGAAGGTCCCTTATGTGGGGAATAAAGATTATGCAGATTCTTTGGTTACTGAAAAATCTTGCCCAGTGCCCCCTGATACGTCTGGTGACAATAAGGGTGTTTTTCTTAATTCTGAGTTTGGGCAACAAAATAATGGGTCTGCTATTCATAAAGGGTTATTACCCATTGAGCCTATGGGAGGTTCACAACTAAAGGTGGACAGTAAGGAAGAATCTCAGCTGTCTAGTATTGACCTGGAGCTTTGTGGTCGATACTTAGCCGTTGGTTCTTTGAAATTACCTGAAGCCTTTAAGTCCCCGATTGGTGCTACTCCCTCTGGTCTTCTGCTCTATAGTAGTACCCCTTCCTTAAAATCGCCAGATATTTTTTCTCAGTATAATATTTCCAAGAGCCCATTCCTTAATTTATCTGGCATTGGTGATATGGGACTTCCTGGTTATCATAAAGTGGAAAAAACGATTTCTGAATCCTTGATTGCATTGGAACATTTGTTGGCTTCCATTTTACAGTTATTGAGTAAATTTGTGGGAAGCTCTGACTGTATTCTGGAATCAGTTACTCAGATATTAAACGTTTTATTGTTAAAACTTCCTGAAAAGGTTCCTGATTTAGTCTCTAAAGTAGGTCTGCAAGAGCATGAGTTAGGTGGTGATCACTTAACTGTACATGCAAATTCAGCTCAAAATAATCTCGTGGCTACCCCTAAAAATAAGCCCTCTTTAGCTTCCAAATTACCCCAATCTAATTGTGTAAAGATTTTCGACCCTGAAATTGAAGAAGAAAGTGTAGAGGTCGTCATTTCAAAAGCTGAAAAAGAGCTATTTTCTATTTTTGTGCCTGAAATGAAGGGGATAGGGGTGGTTGAAAAAGGAAAAACTAGAAAACAAAGAAAGAACATAGGAAAAAAGAGGAAACCAATCCGTAAATATAGGAAGAAAAGGCAGAGACAAATAATGTTTGAGGATTCTCAGGTTTTATATACCAAGGCCCATATTTCTGGAGAATCTGTGGGTAGGGAGGTGGCCACTCATTCTCATGACATTTTGAAGCCTTCAGTATCTGGCATAGAAATCTCCCCTGATTGTCCAGTCTCTCCTGGGAATGGCACCCCATTGGATGTAGGAGGGTTGGCAATTCCTCCCTTAGTGGTAGAGTTGCCCGGGTTGGTCCCTTAGTTGCCTGCATCTCTTGATCCTTCCGCCCCTGCTTTCCTTGCCCCGGGTGGTGGTGCGGTATGGCCTTATTATCTACCTACAAAAATAGCAGAAATCTTTGTAGACACATTGACTGTGGACTTTTTATCGTTATTTGATTCAGATTTACTTTTGAATAGAGCATGGCTACTTAAGTATTTTAAGGATATAGAGAGCCTAAAATTAATTCAATCTAACGATATTGATCTAGTCACTATATCAGGAACAGTCGCCGCACCCTCTATTAGGGTAAAGTTTTATTCTAAACTTATAGTTAATCTTATTTTGCAACAGGCCGAGAGTTTTCAGTGTAGGGGAATTGACGTCTTACCTGTTTTGTCCTTTGAGAGAAATAGTTTTCCTTATAATAGACTCTCTCAGCAGGGCATTGTCCAAGATAGTCTCCCTCCCTTAACTGATGATTTAAAGATTTCGGTCTCGAAAAATATACGTCTGGTGACGCAAGTAAAGCCTGCTCCGTTAATCCAGAATATTCCCCCAATAGAAGATAATCTACTGTGGAACTGGTTGCCTGGTGTTTTAGCTACTAAATCTTTAGACAATCCTAAGCTCTTTCGACACCTTTAGCAATAATTTAAAAGTTATCTCTTGGAATGCTGCCGGGATAAACAATAGTCCCGAGAAATTACAATACTTATTTTCTTTGAAAGCTAGCATTATTTGCATCCAAGAGACTTGGTGTGTCAGCAGTTTGTGCGGAGGGAGAGATTATTTTGTTCTTGAGGCAATGGCCTCGCCTTCAAAGAAAGGGCACGCAAAAGGGGGAATTGCGTGCCTTTTGTCGAATAGATTAAAATGGAATTTTACCCATTATGTCGACCCAAGTAACCTTTTCCAGGCGGTGACCCTTCGCCCTTCTATTAGTAGGGGAAACAACAATTCTTTGGTAATAATAAATGTATATATTCCCCCGGATGAATGTTTTAATCCTTTATTGAAGCAAGTTTTTTTATATATCAAACAGATTAAAGAGGTAGAACCGCCTCCCCATGTGTTGTTAGTAGGCGACTTTAATTGTAAAGTTTCTAACTCTAGTTTAGAGTTATTTAGCAACAAATGCAAAGAAGAAGCATGTTATATTCCGCAGATTCTCTTCCCCAATAATATTAAAACTAATAAGAGAGGGAAATTGTTGCTGGAAGAACTTTCTGCAGCTGAGGGGCTAATAGTGAACGGTAGACTCCCTTCTGATGTCTCTGCAAAATACACTCATAGAACCTCTCAAAGCCAGTCAATTCTGGACTATGTAATCACTGACTATGATATTTTTTCTTTAATGAAAGATTTGGTGGTTTCACCGACATCTTTTAGTGACCATAATGTGATTACTAAAAACTTTTCTCTATTTTTTCCAAATTCCGATTCATGGTCCCTGAATAGTGATATAGTTAATTTTCATAAGGACTCTGGAAGATGTTTTTGGAATTTTAAAGCTAAGAAGGGCCTGGAGTGTATTTTAGGCGAAACTGTTTTAGAATTGAATGACTGGCAGGGTTTTGAATTGATTTATTGTGAGAATTTTATGAAGAAGGTTATTCGTGCTGCTAAAAGATCCACCTCTTCAGTAAAAAGGATCCATGTTCCTAGTTCAATTATCCCTTTAAATAAGGAAATAAATAGATTAGTGCGGGAGCAATTCCTGTGCAGTTCCATTGAAATAAAAAACAAAATATATCTGTTAAAAAGAAGGAGAAGCAGAATTAGGAAGAAACTTAAAAAAGAAAAAGAGGACTCTCTTTGGATAAGTTTACGGGAGGCTGTCGCTCATGGCAAAGTCAGACAATTTTGGTCCCTTATTGGTGAGGGTTGTGGAGTCAGAGTTAGTCCTCTCCCTATTCCTATTGCTGAATCGTCATGGATCTCCTTCATTTCCAATCTATATGCTGGGAACGGCGCAGTGTTGGGAAGTGAGCTGCCATTTAGAGCCATTCGAGACGTTGAGTTTTCCATTGAAGCACCTTCAGAGAAAACCATTGAAATGGCTATTAAAGATATGCGTTCCTCTGGACCAATGGGGCCTGACGAACTTCCCATCTCGATATTGAAGTTAGACCCTGTTTCATGGAGCAAGATACTTTTTCCTTTATTTAGAGCGTGTTTCCGTAGTAGAACGGTGCCTTCTTCTTGGAAAGGGAGCATTTTGGTTCCTTTATTCAAGAAAGGCGATAGGGATAAACCAATGAACTATCGCCAAATAGCCCTTCTTGATGCTATCGGAAAAGTTTTCTCCAAATGTCTCCTATCACTAATTACTGACTGGGTTGAGGTGAATCAGATATTACCCCTCGAACAAATTGGTTTCCGTAAGGGGCATGGTACTTTGGATAACCTTACAGCCCTGCAGGTTATTTTGGATAAATACGTAAGAGTTCGGGGAGGAGGAGTGTATGTGGCTTTTATTGATTTCTCCACAGCATTCGACAAAGTAGTTCTCTTTTGCTGTGGAGAAAGTTAGCAGTTTTGGGTATGCCCCCACTTCTATTAGACCTAGTTCGATCCTTACATACAGACACTTGGTGTCGAGTGCTACAGGGTGGAGAAAGGGGCTTATCACGGGCTATACCATCTATTAATGGATTAAAACAGGGCTGTCTTCTGGCACCATTACTGTTCTCCCTGTATATTGCTGAGCTTCCAGCTTCACTTGCATCTTGTGTTGGCATAGCCCCGGTAGTGGGGGGCTCTTCTATCTCCTGCCTTTTATATGCAGACGATATTCTTATCCTAGATTTAACTCCTAAAGGTTTAGCTAATCATCTGCAGGCTTTACATCATTTTGCAGAGACCCACTTCATGAGGATAAATGCCACAAAAAGTAAAATTATGTGCATTACAGGGAGAAAAAAATCTAAATCTGAGAATTTTGGCTGGTCAGTCGGTGGTCAGAAATTGGAGGTGGTTAAAACATATACCTTTTTAGGAAAAATAATTTCTTCAAACCTGAGTGAGAAACCTCATATCGATAATAATTCTCGTAAAGCCCTGTCCCAAGGTAAATTTTGAGTGCTCTTTATTCCGCCACAGGGAGAAGACACTTTGCATGTTTCCTTGAGGTTTATAGGGCAAAAATTCCATCAACTCTCCTGTATGGAATAGAAGTGGTCGATTTAAAGCATTGGGGTTTTCTACAGACGGATGAAGGAAAATTATTAAGGTCTATAACCTCTCTTAATTCTGCTTGTTCTGTAGCTTCCTGTAGACTTGAGTTCGTTCTTCGTAGCAGTTGGGTGCAGGGCCTATCTGCCTTAATACGATGGGTCGCCAGCCTCGCTAGAGGTGAAATGGGGACTCTGAGAGCCCTTCTCAAGGGGGAATAGTTGGGAAGTTTTAAAGAGTTCTCCCAAATTGTTAAAAACTTCAGAAAGGCTGTGGCTCTTCTGGAATTAGATGAGAGCACTATTTCTATTATTTCTCCCTCCCAGCTAAAATCTCTTCTGAAACAGGCTTCCTGGACTCTTTGTTTTATGTTGGACAAGAAGTCCATGGTAGCTAAGAAGGGAGGTGTTCTTCTGACTAATACATATCTAAGGAAGTTTGTCCAACCTTATGTCATCTGGAATTTACCTCATGGTATTCGGAGATTTTGGTTCCTCTTGAGGCAGGACCTATTGCCACTTAATACTCTTTTGGCAAAATGGTATGGGTCCTCTCCTTTATGTAACTTATGTAATATGTCTGTACAGGATCGTAATCATGTATTGTTTATATGCCCAGTATTGCGTCCACTTCGCTTAAAGTGGTTAAGATCAATATGTTTGCAATTGGGTATTTTGGATATGAACTCATTTCTGCAGGCTTTATATACTCCTCCAAATGAAATGTTTTGCTTCAATATTTTTAACATTTTTAAAGGTTTTTTAGCTATTTATTGATGAAATATGGAGGTTTGTGTCGTCATCTGTCTTTTTCAGCGGAGAGCGTCGTAATTGTTATTTTTCTTTGGGAATATGTATCTATATTTGTGTACTTTGTATTTTGTTTATGTGGCCCTCTTCGGAGTGCCAAAACATAATAAATAAAATTGAAAATAAAAGAAAAACTACCTTTATGTAATTTAAATATATTACTATATTTTTTTGAGCTTTTCAAATCCTATCATATGAGCTGCCCCTTTCCTACGAGTGCAAGTCTTACACAATAAGAGCAACACAAATTAAATCTCTGACAACAATTCCTGTGTGCACACAGACTCATGGTGTGATTCTAGGCAGAAAGCGATATTTGATTGGCAATTTCAAAGCACATTTACTACTGTGCTAGAGCAAGTGATAATTACTGTAACAGCCTGACACATTTTCCTTATAGTTTAGAGAGGCATAAAAGAGCACATGTCCTAACAGCTACTTGAGACCATGAGCATGTGGAACCTGGGTGAGTGATTAGACTAGAGCAAAGGAAATGAGCCTTGGTGACGTTGAATGTGTCAGCGTTACACACTGTTATCTGAAATACCACACAGTGCTGAATAGTAAGCATGGGAGTGCAGGAGAAGCAGCTGACTGTGTGCTAAGAGTGTGCTTCTGGAGACTGTGTATTGTCAGGTGCAAAAGAGATCTGCATGGACGCTTGCACAACTGCATGAAGACTGCAGAGATGTATGTAAGAGTACATGTGTGGTAAGGGTTAATTGGAGTTTTGAACATGTAGGAACTACCTCACCCATTGCAGGAGTGGAAGGAAAATCTACCCTGTTGATTTCAAATGTGTTAGCATTTGCCTCTCATCTGTGAGATATTGATTTGTGCTGAATGCTAACCATCACAGTTCAAGAAAACAACCTGCCCCTTTCCTGCGAGTGCAAGTCTTACAGAACAAGAGCAACACGAAATAAATCTCTGACAACAATTCCTGTGTGCAGACAGACTCATGGTGTGATTCTAGGCAGAAAACGATATTTGATTGGCAATTTCAAAGCACATTTACTACTGTGGTAGAGCAAGTGATAATTACTGTAACAGCCTGACACATTTTCCTTATAGTTTAGAGAGGCAGAAAAGAGCACATATCCTAACAGCTACTTGAGACCATGAGCATGTGGAACCTGGGTGAGTGATTAGACTAGAGCAAAGGAAATGAGCCTTGGTGACGTTGAATGTGTTAGCGTTACACACTGCTATCTGAAATACCACACAGTGCTGAATAGTAAGCCTGGGAGTGCAGGAAAATCAGCTCCCTGTATGCTAAGAGTGTGCTTCTGGAGACTGTGTATTGTCAGGTGCAAGAGAGATCTGCATGGACGCTTGCACAACTGCATGAAGACTGCAGAGATGTATGTAAGAGTACATGTGTGGTAAGGGTTAATTGGAGTTTTGAACATGTAGGAACTACCTCACCCATTGCAGGAGTAGAAGGATAATCTACTTTGTTGATTTCAAATGTGTTAGCATTTGCCTCTCATTTGTGAGATATTGATTTGTGCTGAATGCTAACCATCACAGTTCAAGAAAACAAGCTGCCCCTTTCCTGCGAGTGCAAGTCTTACAGAACAAGAGCAACACAAATTAAATCTCTGACAACAATTCCTGTGTGCAGACAGACTCATGGTGTGATTCTAGGCAGAAAACGATATTTGATTGGCAATTTCAAAGCACATTTACTACTGTGGTAGAGCAGTTGATAATTACTGTAACAGCCTGACACATTTTCCTTATAGTTTAGAGAGGCAGAAAAGAGCACATGTCCTAACAGCTACTTGAGACCATGAGCATGTGGAACCTGGGTGAGTGATTAGACTAGAGCAAAGGAAATGAGCCTTGGTGACGTTGAATGTGTTAGCGTTACACACTGCTATCTGAAATACCACACAGTGCTGAATAGTAAGCATGGGAGTGCAGGAAAATCAGCTGCCTGTGTGCTAAGAGTGTGCTTCTGGAGACTAAGGTGCCAATTACGATCCGGTAAAAAATTTCCCCGTACGACTCGTATCCGGTCTTTTTACCGTACGAATCGTACAAGTGCCGTACAAACTGCCAATCACGATTCGCATGGGAAAAGACCATACGAATCGCATTGGGAAGAATTCCCCACACGTCCTCGTGTCGGAAAATGTGTCCGACACGTCCTCGGACGAATCACCGTACAAATGTGAAAAGTGAAGTCCGACCGCGGAATCACGATCCATCCCGTGCGTCAGAAGTTACAACCGTATGGAAAAAACACTGTCCGCACCGAACACCCATAGCAACCATGGAGACATGTGCCCGCATATGCGCCCAACACCCCCCCCAGCCCCCGTACGTTCGAGTCGTACCCCCGTGTATGTACACCCCCGTGTATGTACAACCCCCCTGTATGTACACCCCTGTACGTGTCGTACCCCCCGTGTATGTACACCCGTGTATGTGTCGTACACCCCCGTGTATGTACACCCGTGTACGTGTCCTACCCCCCCCTGTATTTACACCCCTGTACGTGTCGTACCCCCCCGTGTATGTACACCCATGTACATGTCGTAACCCCGTGTATGTACACCCGTGTACGTGTCGTGCCCCCCCTGTATGTACACCTGTGTACGTGTCCTACCCCCCTGTATGTACACCCCTGTACGTGTCCTAACCCCCGTGTATGTACACCCGTGTACGTGTCGTACCCCCGTGTATGTACACCCGTGTATGTGTCGTACCCCCGTGTATGTACACCCATGTACGTGTCGTACCCCCCGTGTATGTACACCCCTGTACGTGTCGTACCCCCGTGTATGTACACCCGTGTACGTGTCGTACCCCCCATGTATGTACACCCGTGTACGTGTCGTACCCCCCTTGTATGTACACCCGTGTACGTGTCATACCCCCCTGTGTATGTACACCCATGTATGTGTCCTACCCCTCCTGTATGTAAACCCGTGTACGTGTCGTACCCCCCGTGTATGTACACCTGTGTATGTATCCTACCCCCCCTGTATGTACACCCCTGTACTTGTCGTACCCCCCGTGTATGTACACCCGTGTACGTGTCGTACCCCCCGTGTATGTACACCCCTCTACGTGTCGTACCCCCCCCTGTATGTACACCCGTGTATGTGTCGTACCCCTGTGTATGTACACCCGTGTACGTGTCGTACCCCCGTGTATGTACACCCCTGTACGTGTCGTACCCCCGTGTATGTACACCCGTGTACGTGTCGTACCCCCGTGTATGTACACCCCTGTACGTGTCATACCCCCCGTGTATGTACACCCGTGTACATGTCGTACCCCCGTGTATGTACACACGTGTACGTGTCGTACCCCCGTGTATGTACACCCGTGTCGTACCCCCGTGTATGTACACCCGTGTACATGTCGTACCCCCCCTGTATGTACACCCGTGTACGTGTCCTACCCCCCCTGATTGTACACCCGTGTACGTGTCGTACCCCCGTGTATGTACACCCCTGTACGTGTCGTACCCCCCGTATGTACACCCCGGTACGTGTCGTACCCCCATGTATGTACACCCGTGTACGTGTCGTACCCCCCGTGTATGTACACCCGTGTACGTGTCGTACCCCCGTGTATGTACACACCTGTACGTGTCGTACCCCCCGTGTATGTACACCCCTGTACGTGTCGTACCCCCCCTGTATGTACACCCGTGTACGTGTCGTACCCCCCGTGTATGTACACCCGTGTCCGTGAGTCGTACCCCCGTGTATGTACACCCCTGTACGTGTCGTACCCATCCCATGTATGTACACCCGTGTACGTGTCGTACCCCCGTGTATGTACACCCCTGTACGTGTCGTACCCCCCGTGTATGTACACCCGTGTACGTGTCGTACCCCCGTGTATGTACACCCATGTACGTGTCGTACCCCCCTGTATGTACACCCGTGTACGTGTCCTACCCCCCCTGTATGTACACCCGTGTACGTGTCGTACCCCCGTGTATGTACACCCCTGTACGTGTCGTACCCCCCCTGTATGTACACCCGTGTACGTGTCGTACCTCCCGTGTATGTACACCCGTGTACGTGTCGTACCCCCGTGTATGTACACCCATGTACGTGTCGTACCCCCCGTGTATGTACACCTGTGTATGTTTCGTACCCCCGTGTATGTACACCCCTGTACGTGTCGTACCCCCCCGTGTATGTACACCCGTGTACATGACGTACCCCCCCGTGTATGTACACCCGTGTACGTGTCGTACCCCCGTGTATGTACACCCGTGTACGTGTCGTACCCCCGTGTATGTACACCCCTGTACGTGTCGTACCCCCGTGTATGTACACCCGTGTACGTGTCGTACCCCCGTGTATGTACACCCCTGTACGTGTCGTACCCCCCGTGAATGTACACCCGTGTACGTGTCCTACCCCCCCTGTATGTACACCTGTGTACGTGTCGTACCTCCCCGTGTATGTACACCCCTGTACGTGTCGTAACCCCCCTGTATGTACACCGGTGTACGTGTCGTACCCCCCCTGTATGTACACCCGTGTACGTGTCGTACCCCCCGTGTATGTACACCCGTGTACGTGTCGTACCCCCGTGTATGTACACCCCTGTACGTGTCGTACCCCCGTGTATCTACACCCGTGTACGTTAGAGTCGTACCCCCACCCGCGTATGCATGGAGCGTACCCCCACAACAACATTCTAAGTACGGAGCGCACCCCAGGCCCCAACATCACAACCGCATGTACGAGTCGTACCAAGCCACTCACAAGGACAGCACTGTACAACAAAATGGCCCATGTACACACCGTACACACGCTAAAAACGCACGTACACAACCAGGACAAACCAAAACAACACAAGAATACACCATTCGAATGGCACAAAGCCACTAAACATGTCCAACAACCACTAAAACGACACATTCACTGACCTGCAACTGCCAAAAACAAACAGAGGCCCAAAACACCACCACTCCTTATAACACACCCACCCAAAGTTCAAACACAGCCACACCCACCAATGGACCAATAAAAAGGGCCCACACACACAAACCATGAGCCTTTGCAACAGACTCACTGCTGCCAGACCCCACAGACAACCTACAGCACCATACTAGAAGCTTTACCACACCTTACACTTGCACACCTTCACACAACCACCTTCACAAACACCCCCTCATCACATTCACACACACACCTGCACAACCACACCCACACACCCACAACCATCCACACACACCCCCCCCACCATCCACACCCACACCCCTCACCATGCCCACTAGCAAGAATCCAAAGTTCACTAGCCGAGAGTTGGAGGTCCTTGTCGATGAAATCCTCAGAGTCGGGCCACACCTCTTTGGAACATTGGTCAGACAGACCAGCATTTCAGCAAAAACAGCCATGTGGCAGACCATCGTCGATGCTGTGAATGCTGTTGCGGACACCAGAAGGAACAAGCAGGAATGCCAAGCCAGGTGGTACAATCTGCGGAGGAGGGTCCGAGCCAAGATGACGGATGAACACAACCAGGCCAACGTCACTGGAGGAGGGCCGTCCCGCAGACCCGTACACTACCATCCCTGGGAGGAGAGGGTGATGGCCATACTGCCGGTGGAGGCAGTCGAAGGATTAGGGGGACTCCGAGACCCGGGTGAGTACACAAACAACGCACCTCACATGGGGGGAACGTCATCCACAACCAAACTCACAAACAGGCACGCAACCACCCCAAGCTATCGCATGACTCAACCACACTCCATGAACACGCACATGCCACTGGCGCCACCATGCCCCATGCACCCAGCTGGACAATGTCAAGTCAAAGGCCGGACGCCTTGCATTAACACATGGGGGTGAAGGCACATTTTTGCACATGACAGCAGCTAATGAACAGCCAACACTGTGAAAGAGTGGCAGCACACACCACCACAGCAGCAGCGCAGACACAGACACTACACCCAATGTGTGCCTGGAGATCAGAAACAAACTCACAGCAACAATCCAAGGGCCATTCAAAGAAATGCTAACAGTGTGTGCCCAGGAAGCTGGGCTGAGGTGACAGAGGGTGACACACAGAGGGAGGGAGAGGGGGACAGAGAGGGAGGGAGACACAGGAAGACGGACAGAGGGAGGAGGCCGACACACAGAGGGAGGGAGAGGGGGACAGAGAGGGAGGGAGACACAGGGAGACGGACAGAGGGAGGAGGCCGACACACAGAGGAAGGGAGAGGGGGACAGAGAGGGAGGGAGACACAGGGAGACGGACAGAGGGAGGAGGCCGACACACAGAGTGAGGGAGAGGGGGACAGAGAGGGAGGGAGACACAGGCAGATGGAAAGAGGGAGGAGGCTGACACACAGAGGGAGGGAGAGGGGGACAGAGAGGGAGGGAGACACAGGGAGACGGACAGAGGGAGGAGGCCGACACACAGAGGGAGGGAGAGGGGGACAGAGAGGGAGGGAGACACAGGGAGACGGACAGAGGGAGGAGGCCGACACACAGAGGGAGGGAGAGGGGGACAGAGAGGGAGGGACACACAGGGAGAGCAAATCAGCCTTGTGGTGTGTGGGAATGTCTGCTCGTCAGCAGGTGGACTGCGTGCATGTAGACAAGGGTGGCCAGTGCCAGCACCCCCCCTCTCCTCCATGGCAAAACACAGGGCCATGTCACAACCTGTGCACGAGCACAACGACAGCTACCTGCATCATTGAAGTGTGTGGAACAACTTCATGTGTCCACGTACAGTGCAACACGGAAGGCGCCAATGCACGGCTCGCCACACCTGCCCACTCCACTGCTGACTGCAGTCACACTTGACGCAGCAAGTAAGACTGTCCCACACATAGTTAAAGTCGCCAAAGCTGTGCCCAAGGGACATACCCATGCACAAGTGCACTGTGATTGGAATGCAAGACAGATCCAAATTCCCAGAGGAAATGTTCCAACTTTGAAACTAATGAAACATGGATGTTGCATGGAACAAAATTAACATTGTCTCTCTCACACACAGGTCAACGTCGTGGTTCACCCCCCAACACTGGGGGGGAAGACTCACAGTACCCGGCTCTGCAGGAGGCCGATCCCACCGGCAGCGATGACTCTCACCACTCTGTGGACGACCCCGACCAACCTGGCCCCTCTGGTGTCCAACGACCTGCAGCACCTGTGTCAGGTACAACGGGGCCAACCACCACCCCCACTCCTGCCACATCCCAGGAGACACCCAGGATCCCTGCCCCACCACCACAAAGCAGCCAGTTTGTCCAGGAGGGACAAGGTTCTCCGGGCACCCAGGAGGAGGCAGGCAACACCGCAAATGCCATCCCTCAGGGGTCCCGGAGACCCGATGTGCCCACAACGGCAGGCCAGGCGCAAGTGGGCAGGGGTGGTGGGAGTGGAGGACGGCGGAGGCGCCAGCCTGACCAGTTGGCTGGGGAACCGGTATATTCCCACGTCCGAAACATCCTGGACACATACCGGCAGGACACCACGGGCATGGCCCAGGTTGTGTCCGTCCTCGAGGGGATCAAGACCCAGCAGGCCCAGCAACATGCGGAGCTACATGCCTGTCTACTGCAACACCAACGGAGGATGGAGGACAGACAGGCTGAGCTTGTGACGGTGTTCACGGGAATTCACACTACACTCCGTCGGATGGCCGACAACATGGGCAACCCTCCCTGTGCCAGAAGGCGTAGAACATCACCACCCACAGGGAGGGATCAGGAGGAGGAGGAGGAAACATCCGATGGAGCATCCCAAACATCGTCACGGCCTGCTTCTGAGGGTCCCCGCAGGAGGGCGGGTCGTCCACGGAAAAGACCGTGAGGGTCGGTGCTACAGAACCATCTCCCAGGACACCTGGAGCAACAGCATCACAGCATCAAAAGACATTCTCTGCCACATGGCCTTGCTGGTCACTGTCTGACCAATGTTGACAAAGACTGTGGCATGGACTCTGAGGATTTCAAATGGCAAGGACACCAACTCCCCTAGTGAACTTTGGATTCCACACACCCGGAAAGCCCCTCATGTCATACCCCCCCGTACCCCAACCAAAATAAAAAGTTACACGATAAAGAGATGATGCCTACATTTTGCATTATTACCTTACATGTGTCTTGTAAAGTGTAACCATGCCTGAGTTCTCTTTTGACTTCAACCATCCACACCCTGGGGCCTGAGTCTGGCACAGGACACACATGGGTCACAGTGTATTAGGCAAGACAGACATGGAGCACCATACACACCCGTGATGGGCCCAACCAGCTGAGGGGGTGGCCGCACAACCGTGCCGACAGACATATTGAGTACAGCAACAGTCATGCGCAGAGGTCAGGGATCATGTCGAGTGTCCTGGGGGGCACCCAGGTATGTGTAGACAGGTGGCAGAACCATGTCCTGCAAGCTTGAGTCCGGTGGAATGCAGAGAATGGTGGCCTGGCCAATGTTGGATGCATGGGGATGGCACATGTCACAATACCCACACAGTCATGGACATCATGCACAATACACAGTCTAATCCCACACAAACAGCTTGCATCTTGCTACTCGACACATAGCCACTATCACGGAAAACCATGCCAGACATGCCGGATGCACCGTGGCAACACACCAGCATTGACTGAGAAGAGGCACCTTGGAGGCATAGGGACACCTTTATTAGTCATGTATTCAGGATTGCAGAGGCAACTCGAAGTACACATGAACAGTTCATGTGGAGTAACATGTGGGTCCAACACTGGCACCCCCCTTCTGCAGCACAAATGCGTGATAGCCATGGAACTGGCACACAAGTGTCGGCTAACAGCTAAACACCCCCAGCTGCTCACGGAGAGCCTGCCATACACCATTGATCCGCTGATGTGGAAGTCCCATAGCATGTCAAGCCAATGCAAACCGTATGTGTCCGAGGGCAGTGTTACACACATTGATGCCATCATCACATTCCACAATCCCATCACTGATGACTGTCAACAAGTCTGACCATCTATTCAGGTGTACCCAGCTGCATGTAATGTGTACCATGGTGATGCAACATGTTTGCAGAGGAACCAAACATCGACAGGGGCAGTGTGCATACATCGTGAACAACTGCCACACCCAATACACCCCTGATGCATCCCTTACCCTAAGGAGACTTCCAAACGTGTCCGTGCCTGTAACGCTGAATCAGCACACGATGACGTGTCCATGAGGAATAGCAGTGCCACAACAATGCAAGCAGCAGACGGCATGCGCAAGTACCTGGGGAAGAGAGACACACAAGAAGTCAGCCACAAAAAGCACAGCCACTTGCATGTGCATGTACTCGGCACATGTATGGATGACAACATGCTAGGTCACAATTATGACTGGGGAAATACAACCATCACTGGCACCATCACTCCAGTGACACACCCACACACACCTATGACTCACGTGCCATACATGCAGGTGGACACACACATCGCAACACATGCCACACGGGGACCAATGCGTGCACACTCAGACACTGGTACTCACCACTAAGCAGAGAAGTCGTGTATGAGCTGAGTCCGGATGTCCTCTTGCGGCTCCACATCCTCCACATCACTAGCCCCATTGCCAAGCCCTTCGTCCTCCACGGGTGGATGGTCCTGGTCATCTTGATCCAGGATGAGTGGCACAGCTTTCTCAACTGCCATGTTGTGCAGCATGCAGCAGACCATGAAGATTTTGTAGACCTTCGCCGGGGCATATGGGAGGGTGCCGCCGGTCTTGTGGAGGCATCTGAATCGGCTCTTCAGGAGGCCAAACGTCCTCTCTATCACTCGCCTTGTCCGGCCATGGGCGGTGTTGTAGCGGAGCTGGGCCGGCGTGATGGGGTTGCGGAGGTGTGAGATCAGCCATGGCATGTTGGGATAGCCAGCGTCCCCTACATGGAAAGCACATGGACATAAGCAGGACAGGAGAAGCGGTCGTGCTGGAAGTCTACGCAAAATACAGGACAGACAGAGTGTACCCACCAACAACACATGCTTGTTCGTTGCGCAGCTGCATCATCATTTCAGGCACCCTGCTACGCCTCATGATGTAGGCATCGTGTGCTGATCCTGGAAAATGAGCACAGACATGTGAAATCACCATGTTGGACAGACACACCACAAGGGCATTGATGGAGTGATAGTGCTTGCGATTCCGGTACGCTACCTCCTGTGCCTGTGGTGGTACCAAAGCCACATGTGTCCCATCTATGGACCCAATGACATGGGGCATCCCTCCCAGGGCATAGAATCCACGCTTGACCCCAGTCAACATTTCATGGGTAGGAAAATGGATGAAGTCATCCAGGTGAATCAACATGGCCTCTAAGAAATCATGCAGCACACGGCAGAACATGCTCTGGGACATGCCACCAACATGAGCTATGGTATTTTGAAAGGTACCCGTGGCTAGAAAATGTAGGGCTGCCATTACCTTCAGCTTGGGTGTCAGTGCCGTAGGATACCTGTGCAGTGGTTGCAGGTGTGGTGCCAGTCTCGCCATCAAATCCAGAATCAACCGTTGGGGGAAGCGGTAGCACCGGATACAGTCATTCTCCCACATGGCAGCCAAGTCCGGAATTGGTCGGGGAAGAGGCGGCGCTCTGCAGTAATTTGGAAGTGGCAAGGAAGAGTGAGTGCACCACAACAACAATTAATTTGTACTGAGCACATGTTAATCTGTCTATACACATATGCTACATACGGAGTCAGGTATGTGCCACATGCCCTGGACACGTATGGCTGCCAGGTGACACTCCTACCAAGACCCAGCTACACACGGAGATTGTGAACCTCCACATGCCATGGCATGGGATTAGCTGTGTCCCAGTGCAAGTGAACAGCCAGACGCAAGACAGGAGTGACATACATCCACACATCAGCAGAAGTAGGATGTCGATTGCAGAGACTGGTAGTGGAACACTAGAGTCACAGGTCACATGACATTACACTAGGACAGCCCACACACCTTGCCATTAAGGTGTACATGTGATGACTCACCACACATTCATAGAGAGGATGCAGACATGTCCTTGTTACGCTACTCCGTGTCCCATGCATACATACGCACCTCACATCCGATACCACATGTGGCCTGGTGTGCGTAACTGTGTGCCATGTCCATCTACACACAGACACATGTTGGTTGCTGCAACAGCTGATGCTTTTGAGGGAGCTCCAACATCAACCTAATGGGAACCCCCCACACATACATGACATAGTCACATCGTGCACCGTGGGTAGTGACATGGCAGGTGTGGTAACCCCTGTACCGGGCGTCAGGGGACACTTCCGTGTGTTGGTGTCCGTGCCATGCCAGTGAAACTCATCACAAGTGTGCAGTACGACATGCACACATGTCAAAGGAGTCAAGGGCATGCCTGGCACACATTGCACCGTCACACATTACATGTGTACACATCTCATCATACATCTGGTGCCTTCTCGACTCAGGAGTCATGTGCCACATCACAGCCTTTCACACCTGTGCCCCACACATGTAGTACTGCCCAGAAAATGCCTTGATGTCCATCCATGGACAAGTATGTCAGCCCTATTCCTTCCTGTGTGCTGCCTGTCACCACTGTGATGTGTGAAAACCACCGTACTGCTGCTAAGAGGGCCTGTGCACGTTCCCATATCACTATGGGAGTGCTGCCGTATGTGTACCCATAGTGATGGTGAGCGTACAGGCATGTGTACGGTCAGTAAGTACGCATACGCAAGAACACCCATAGTGGTGCGGCCCGTACACGCGTGCGTACGTTCACTATCACTATGGGTGTCCTCGCGTATGCGTACTCACAGTGGTATGGACCGTACACACACCTGTACGTTCACTATCACCATGGGTGTCCTCGCGTATGCGTACTCGTAGTGGTACGGCCCGTACACGCGTGCATACGTTCACTATCACTATGGGTGTCCTCGCGTATGCGTACTTGCAGTGGTACGGCCCGTACACACGCCTGTACGTTCACTATCACCATGGGTGTCCTCGCGTATGCGTACTCGTAGTGGTACGGCCCGTACACGCGTGCGTACGTTCACTATCACAATGGGTGTCCTCGCGTATGCGTACTCGCAGTGGTACGGCCCGTACACACGCCTGTACGTTCACTATCACCATGGGTGTCCTCGCGTATGCGTACTCGTAGTGGTACGGCCCGTACATGCGTGCGTGCGTTCACTATCACTATGGGTGTCCTCGCGTATGCGTACTCGCAGTGGTACGGCCCGTACACACGCCTGTATGCTCACTATCACTACGAGTACGCATACGTGAGGACACCCATAGTGATAGTGAACGTACAGGCGTGTGTAAGGGCCGTACCACTACGAGTACGCATACGCGAGGACACCCATGGTGATAGTGAACGTACAGGCGTGTGTACAGGCCATACCACTGCGAGTATGCATACGCGAGGACACCCATAGTGATAGTGAACATACGCACGCGTGTACGGGCCGTACCACTACGAGTACGCATACGCGAGGACACCCATAGTGATAGTGAACTTACGCACACGTGTACGGACCATACCACTACGAGTACGCATACGCGAGGACACCCATAGTGATAGTGAACGTATGCACGCGTGTACGGGCCATACCACTATGGGTGTTCTTGCGTATGCGTACTCATAGTGGTACGGCCCATACACACGCCTGTACGGGGCCGTTGTTATGCATTTGGGGTGCCCTAGGGCCCCGGAACGCACCGTACCTGTGTGTGAAGCTCAATTTTACATAGGGGACACATGAGGGACAAGTATTAAGGCCTACATGCATGCTGGTTGTCATGGAGACCAAGTTTTAAGTTTGAATTTGTTCTGGAAGGTGCACAGCAGAAGTCAGTTGGAATGAATCTACTTTGTTGCAATGTGTTTGTGGGGTTGACATCATGGTGAAGAAAAAAACACAATAAGAACCCACTGACTGTGCTAGGTTTGAAGGGATTGGAGGAAACATAGGATGCAAATGTGAGTGACCAATCACTCTGTACTCCTGTGCATGAAACAGGGCAGCAAGGCAGATATAAGGCAGCCAGGTCCCATGAGGGATAACTTGCCTGCACATATTTCGATTCTACCACACTGCTGCTGCTCCTGATTCCCTGGAACCATGTCAAGGTCTGTGGAGAGGTCACAGCCATTCACCCTGGAGGAGAACCTGGCATTGCTGGATGTGATCCTCCCACAGTACCCCCTGCTGTATGGGCAACCAGGGTATCAGGTGAGTGCAGAGGCTACTAGCACAGACTGTGTCCCTTTTTTGTGACTGTGACTTCTGCCATTGTGTCCAGGTGTGACACACATGCTATGTACTGTAGGGGGGGTTCCAGGGGGGGGGAATGCCTGATGTCTCCCAGCAGTGCCCAGACAGAGGAGGGGTGGGTGCAGAGTCCCCCCAGCAGTGCCCAGAGTCAGGAGGGGTGTGTGCAGAGTCCTCCCAGCAGTGCCCAGAGTCAAGAGAGGTGAGTGCAGAGTCCCCCCAGCAGTGCCCAGAGTCAGGAGGGGTGGGTGCAGAGTCCTCCCAGCAGTGCCCAGATTCAGGAGGGGTGGGTGCAGAGTCCTCCCAGCAGTGCCCAGATGCAGGAGGGGTGGGTGCAGAGTCCCCCCAGCAGTGCCCAGATACAGGAGGGGTGTGTGCAGAGTCCCCCCAGCAGTGCCCAGATGCAGGAGGGGTGGGTGCAGAGTCCTCCCAGCAGTGCCCAGACACAGGAGGGGTGTGTGCAGAGTCCTCCCAGCAGTGCCCAGACACAGGAGGGGTGTGTGCAGAGAGTCAGGAGGGGTGGGTGCAGAGTCCTCCCAGCAGTGCCCAGACGCAGGAGGGGTGGGTGCAGAGTACCCCCAGCAGTGCCCAGACGCAGGAGGGGTGGGTGCAGAGTCCCCCCAGCAGTGCCCAGACGCAGGAGGGGTGGGTGCAGAGTCCTCCCAGCAGTGCCCAGACACAGGAGGGGTGTGTGTAGAGTCCTCCCAGCAGTGCCCAGACACAGGAGGGGTGTGTGCAGAGTCCCCCCAGCAGTGCCCAGAGTCAGGAGGGGTGGGTGCAGAGTCCTCCCAGCAGTGCCCAGAGTCAGGAGGGGTGGGTGCAGAGTCCTCCCAGCAGTGCCCAGACACAGGAGGGGTGTGTGCAGAGTCCCCCCAGCAGTGCCCAGATACAGGAGGGGTGTGTGCAGAGTCCCCCCAGCAGTGCCCAGATGCAGGAGGGGTGGGTGCAGAGTCCTCCCAGCAGTGCCCAAACACAGGAGGGGTGTGTGCAGAGTCCTCCCAGCAGTGCCCAGACACAGGAGGGGTGTGTGCAGAGAGTCAGGAGGGGTGGGTGCAGAGTCCTCCCAGCAGTGCCCAGACGCAGGAGGGGTGGGTGCAGAGTCCCCCCAGCAGTGCCCAGACGCAGGAGGGGTGGGTGCAGAGTCCCCCCAGCAGTGCCCAGATGCAGGAGGGGTGTGTGCAGAGTCCTCCCAGCAG
Organism: Triturus cristatus; assembly: GCF_964204655.1. Classification (NCBI taxonomy): domain Eukaryota; kingdom Metazoa; phylum Chordata; class Amphibia; order Caudata; family Salamandridae; genus Triturus; species Triturus cristatus. Next base: position 526,541,202 of record NC_140588.1, on the reverse strand, counting down.
TGCCCAGACGCAGGAGGGGTGTGTGCAGAGTCCTCCCAGCAGTGCCCAGACGCAGGAGGGGTGGGTGTGATGCACAGTGTGAGCCTTGATAATTGATTGTGTCTTTGCCCTCATTCCACCTGTGTACTTTCACTGGCACGTACTGCTTTTGCCCTTCCCCAGAGGAGTATGTCCCTATGGCAAAGGTGCAATGCGTTGGCTGCATGACATGCCTTGTTGTAACCAGCTAATTTGTTCTCATATGTGTCTCTGTGACATGTTGCAGGTGTATTGATGTAGTGTCACTTGTTCATCCTCACAGGTAGGCGCCTCTGCCAAGGAGCAGATCTGGCTGACTGCCGTCAGCGCCATGAGCAGTGTGGATGGTCGCAAGCGGCGCCTGTCCCAGGTGAGGAAACGCTGGCAGGATATCCGGTGCTGGACGCGGAGGATCGCACGGGTCCTGCTGGGGGACTCACCTGAGAGCCATAAGAACCGCGGGCGCCACCGTCTCTCCCACATCCACAAGCGTGTGCTGGCGGTGGTATTTCCAGACTTGGACAGGCGCTTACAGGAGATGCAGCAGCAGGAAGGGGGTAGGTACATGTGTGTTTGTTGTGTTTCACCAGCATTTGTAAGTGCACTGTTCCATGGATACACTGCCAGGGTTTAATGGTGCTGTGCAGATCCTGTTACCCACAGTATTGCAGTGCTCTCCTGCCTCCCTTCCCCTCCTTGCAATGTGTTCCCTGGTCTGTGTGAAGTCACTCCGTCACAAGGTTATGTAGCCTGGCACCTTCTCCACGTGTACAATGCCTGCAGCATCATGTGTGGGGGTGGTGTGTAACAGGTTTTAGGACCTTGCCTGTGCCCTGTCCAGTTCTGGTCTTGTGGGTTCCATGTCAGTTGGCACTAATGCTGAGTCCAGACATGGGAGTTAGTCTCTCAAGTGTGAGGCCTTACAGCACGCATGTCCTATGTGGTGGCCTGTGACATGATGTGCATGAGTGTGCGGTACGCATAGTGCGGGGATGGTAGCATGTGTTGCAGTCATTCCCATTCAGGAGCATGGAGTTGTGTGGCCACTACTGTCCCGAAGGGCATATTTTCCTAGGTATCATGTGTGTAATCCGAATATGTCGACAATCTCTGTGTCTACAGCATAGGTTGTGCTCTGTGCCATTGTCCCCTGGCCAAATGTATATTGACGTGAAATGTAGTACAAGTGTCCACTGTACAGCCTGACCTGATTTTCCTTGTTCATACTCACGGTGGACATTGCCTGTGTGTCTTGTTACAATCATCTGATGATGCCCATTTGTACATGATTATTTGGATAGGCGCACCTTGGGTATTTTGTGTGCAATCTTGAATTGTTGCATCCCATGTGTATTTCACCCAGACTAAGGGATGTAAGTGCTTCCTGTGTCTCCAAATAATTGTCTCATGTAGGGGGTGGGTGGTGCGGGCATGGCCTTCATGTCACAACCTGATATCTCCTTGCTAGGACTGGCCAGTGTGTGATGTTTGTCTGGACATGCACTCAAGGTGCAGTGGGCCAGTCATGGTGGGCATGTTTTCAGTATAACCTATGCTGCATGTTCCTCTTGTTCCTGGATATGGTCCCTGCTCATCCCTATTTCCTGCCACGCTGTGTGGTGCAGATGCAGTGCTGGATTGTCCCCAGGGCCTTGCTCCTCAGTCAAAATTCCATTCCATCTCATTTGCTATTGTGTCATGCTCTCCATAGTTTTTCAGTGGCATGGTGGGTCAAACAACTGTGTCTTGCATGCCCTACATATGTACCTTGTTTTGTAGATGTAACTCTTCTTTTGTTTCAGGCAATGCACTGTGACCTATGTAGATTGGACTCATGTGGCATTTGTATACAGGTGTATGATTAATTTCTGTCTCTTCACCCTGCCCACAGCATCGTCGGGGGACACGGAGGGAGACATGGGCACAGACGGAGCAGAGGGACCGAGCACCAGTGCCAGCGGTGACATCGGGGCTGGCACATCAAGTGGGACTGAGGCGGAGGATAGTGAAGCCGGGGACCTGTCGACTGGCACAACAGAGTATGAAGCTGACGGGTCCGAGGATGATCTCTCCGAGTGGGCGGCGGCTGCACCAACAGCTGACAGCGGCACTACATCTCGCCCCGCCCCCTCCATTGCCATCAGCCGCCTCCCACTTGCTCGTGTCCCTTCCCAACGTGCCCGGTCACCACATGTCTCCTTCCTGCCAGGCACCGCACCCCCTGCCCCTGTCTCCACTGCTGCCGCTAATGCCGAGTCTGTAGACATCCAGCGGCAGTTGCAGATTGGTCAGGCTGCGATCCTTAATGTCCTCCACGGCCACAGCCAGGTCCTCAACAACATGGAGGCATACTTGGAGGGCATTCTTTCATCGGAGGCTGACCAACGCAGCTTGCTGAGGTCGATAGACTCGACACTGACTGCAGCAGTGGGTCTCCTGCAGCGCTACGTCCCACCCCCTACCCCTGCCCCATCCACACTTCCCACTCCGATGCCTGTCCCACGTACACCCAGACGTCAGCATGCACCCACCACAACACACAAAGGCACCACACCAGCAGGGAAGGTCCACCGCACACCTCCTGACACGCACACACAGGGTGAAGTAGGCACACCCACTGGGTCGGGGGGCAAACGTGTGACACGCAGCCAGAGTGGGAGTCCGCATTCCACCCAATCCACTCCCTCCAAATCCCCTCCCCTCAGCTCTCCTGGCCACATCTCCCCCAAAGACTCCTTCATGGCCGCTCTGTCCCTGAGCCCCACAGTGACACCACCACGCAAGCGATCAAGGAAGTCCCCGGTCAGGGTGACCCTCCCCCAGTGGCGCTGCGACCCATCCCTATGACCCCCCCCTCCTTGGGGCCTGTGGTTCCTTCAGGTGCAGGAGATTCCCTGGAGGACCTTGCTAAGGTGTGCAGCGAGATCCTGGCCTCCGCCTTTGGCCCTGCCCCACCCCCTGTGGTGGAGTCCTCCATCCCTGCACCCACGACGCCTACCCTTCACCCTCCTGTCCCTGCGGTGCCTGGTTCTTCCCCCCCACATGATGCCCTCACCCCTGTGGAAGACGACGGAATGTAACTGTGCAGGCAAGCTAGGGGACACGCATCCCACTGTGTCCCCCATCCAGCTGTGACTTCTGGACTGCCCTATGGGCTTTGTAAATATTGAACTTCCTACAAACAAGATTTTTTGGTTCATGCTGAATAAAGCAATTTATTTTTTTCCCCTTGGAACACTACTGCTTTGCTGGTATTGCTGTTGGTGGGGCTGCTACATGGTTTTGGGTGGTGTTCATGTGTTGGGTGTGTGGGAAATGTAGTAGTGTGCTGGTCATAGGGGGGACCCTGGGATCTGTGTGCCATCACACGGTGTTAGCTAGGTTTCTGTGTTCATGTAAGCAGTTGCTGCATGGTGAAATTGTCCAAAGGTGTATTCCTTCCTCTGTGTACCCTGACATCTTCCTTGCAGGGTGTTCCCAATATTTAGCGCTGAGCTGTGTGTACATTAGCTGGGTGTGTGACGGACTCCTTCTACTTTGCACATGCATGCTGAGCGATGTCTCCACCTGCATCATTCGTGGCATCCTTGGTAGTCATTGTACTTGTGTATGTGGACTATTGACATGACTTCATGTGGACATGTTTTCTTTTCTGCGCTATGCATGCGTATACTCCCAGCCTCGCACACATGTGGTACATGTACTGCAGGGTCTTTGTGCACCTGACTGAAATTTGTGGGCATGGTATCTGTGGCTACTCCACCCTTTGCGTTCCATAGGCACTGCTGTGAGTGTTAGGCACACACCCCTCTTGTGACTGGGCACTGCTGGGAGGACTCTGCACAGACCCCTCCTGTGTCTGGGCACTGCTGGGAGTGATAGGCACCCACCCCCATGTCTCTGGGCACTGCTGGGAGTGATAGGCACCCACCCCTCCTGTGTCTGGGCACTGCTGGGAGGACTCTGCACCCACCCCTCCTGACTCTGGGCACTGCTGGGAGGACTCTGCACACACCACTCCTGTGTCTGGGCACTGCGGGGGGACTCTGCACCCACCCCTCCTGCGTCTGGGCACTGCTGGGAGGACTCTGCACCCACCCCTCCTGACTCTGGGCACTGCTGGGAGGACTCTGCACCCACCCCTCTTGTGACTGGGCACTGCTGGGCGGACTCTGCACCCACCCCTCCTGTGTCTGGGCACTGCTGGGAGGACTCTGCACACACCCCTCCTGTGTCTGGGCACTGCTGGGAGGACTCTGCACCCACCCCTCCTGTGTCTGGGCACTACTTGGAGTGATAGGCACCCACCCCTCCTGCGTCTGGGCACTGCTGGGAGGACTCTACACCCACCCCTCCTGCGTCTGGGCACTGCTGGGAGGACTCTGCACCCACCCCTCCTGTGTCTGGGCACTGCTGGGAGTGATAGGCACCCACCCCTCCTGTGTCTGGGCACTGCTGGGAGGACTCTACACGCACCCTTCCTGCGTCTGGGCACTGCTGGGAGGACTCTGCACCCACCCCTCCTGTCTCTGGGCACTGCTGGGAGGACTCTGCACCCACCCCTCCTGCGTCTGGGCACTGCTGGGAGGACTCTGCACACACCCCTCCTGTGTCTGGGCACTGCTGGGAGGACTCTGCACCCACCCCTCCTGCGTCTGGGCACTGCTGGGAGGACTCTGCACACACCCCTCCTGTGTCTGGGGACTGCTGGGAGGACTCTGCACCCACCCCTCCTGTGTCTGGGCACTACTGGGAGTGATAGGCACCCACCCCTCCTGCGTCTGGGCATTGCTGGGAGGACTCTACACCCACCCCTCCTGCGTCTGGGCACTGCTGGGAGGACTCTGCACCCACCCCTCCTGACTCTGGGCACTGCTGGGAGGACTCTGCACCCACCCCTCCTGCGTCTGGGCACTGCTGCGAGGACTCTGCACCCACCCCTCCTGACTCTGGGCACTGCTGGGAGGACTCTGCACCCACCCCTCCTGTGTCTGGGCACTGCTGGGAGGACTCTGCACACACCCCTCCTGTGTCTGGGCACTGCTGGGAGGCCTCTGCACACACCTCTCCTGTGTCTGGACACTGCTGGGAGGACTCTGCACACACCCCTACTGTGTCTGGGCACTGCTGGGGGGACTCTGCACCCACCCCTCCTGCGTCTGGGCACTGCTGGGAGGACTCTGCACCCACCCCTCCTGACTCAGGGCACTGCTGGGAGGACTCTGCACACACTCCTCCTGTGTCTGGGCACTGCTGGGAGGACTCTGCACACACCCCTCCTGTGTCTGGGCACTGCTGGGAGTACTCAAGACACACACCCCTCCTGTGTCTGGGCACTGCTGGGGGGACTCTGCACCCACCCCTCCTGACTCTGGGCACTGCTGGGAGGACTCTGCACCCACCCCTCCTGACTCTGGGCACTGCTGGGAGGACTCTGCACCCACCCCACCTGCGTCTGGGCACTGTTGGGGGGACTCTGCACCCACCCCTCCTGTGTCTGGGCACTGCTGGGAGTGAAAGGCACCCACCCCTCCTGCGTCTGGGCACTGCTGGGAGTGATAGGCACACACCCCTCCTATTTAACAATATGTACGCTTAGAACATACACGTGTGTGGGTTCGCTCCATGGGGGTACGGTTCGTACTTACACTGTTGGGGTGGGAGAAGGCTCCATACGTATGCGGGTGGGGTACGGGTCGTACTTACACTGTTGGGGTGGGAGTAGGCTCCATACGTACGCGGGTGGGGTACGGGTCATACTTACACTGTTGGGGTGGGAGTATGCTCCATACGTACGCGGGTGGGGTACGGGTCGTACTTACACTGTTGGGGTGGTGGTACGGTACGTACATACACTGTTGGGGTACGCTCCATGCATACGAGGTGGGGGTACGGGTCGTACTTACACTGTTGGGGTACGCTCCATGCATACGCGGGTGAGGGTACCGGTCATACTTACACTGTTGGGGTGGGACGTATATGTACGCGGGTGAGGGTACGGGTCATACTTACACTGTTGGGGTGGGACGTATACGTATGCGGGTGAGGGTACGGGTCGTACTTACACTGTTGGGGTGGTGGTACAGTACGTACATACACTGTTGGGGTTGGGATACGCGCCATGCATACGAGGTGGGGGTACAGGTCGTACTTACACTGTTGGGGTATGCTCCATGCATACGCGGGTGAGGGTGAGGGTACGGGTCGTACTTACACTGTTGGGGTGGGACGTATACGTACACGGGTGAGGGTATGGGTCGTACTTACACTGTTGAGGTGGGACGTATACGTACGCGGGTGAGGGTACGGGTCGTACTTACACTGTTGGGGTGGGACTTATATGTACGCAGGTGAGGGTACGGGTCGTACTTACACTGTTGGGGTGGGGGTACGGTCCGTACATACACGGTTGGGGTGGGGGTACGCTCCATACGTACGGGGGTGAGGGTACGGGTCGTACTTACACTGTTGGGGTGGGGGGTACGCTCCATGCATACACGGGTGAGGGTACAGGTCGTACTTACACTGTTGGGGTGGGGGGTACGCTCCAGACATACGCGGGTGGGGGTACGGGTCATACTTACACTGTTGGGGTGGGACGTATACGTACGCGTGTGAGGGTACGGGTCGTACGTACACTGTTGGGGTGGGACGTTTACGTACGCGGGTGAGGGTACGGGTCATACTTACACTGTTGGGGTGGGGGTACGCTCCATGCATACGCGGGTGAGGGTACGGGTTGTACTTACATTGTTGGTGTGGGGGTATGCTCCATGCATACGTGGGTGGGGGTACGTGTTGTACATACACGGTTGGGGTGGGGGTACGCTCCATACGTCCGCGGGTGAGGGTACGGGTCGTACTTACACTGTTGGGGTGGGGGGTACGCTCCATGCATACGGGGGTGGGGGTACGGTCCGTACATATCCGTCCCCACGCTATGTGATGCTTGTGTGGGCCGTACCCAGGCCTTTGCCACGTGGGTACAGCCGTCCCGCCATTGTTGGGGTGACGTAGGTGTGGGCGTGGTACGACTCGTACCCACGCTCTTAAGGCGTGGGTACGGGACGTACCTGTATAGTTGTGTTGCCGGTTCGCGTCGTCAGGCACTTCCTTTGTGGCGGACGCTGGCTTTGCTGGACACGCCCCCACCCCCTCGTAGTGACCAGGGCATGGGGGTCAGGTATGTCCAGGGCATGTGTGCTGTGTGACATTGGTGGTGGTTTTGTGTCCTGCCCCTGGTCCTGCCCCCCCTTTCCCCCCCTCCCTTAGTTGTTCTGACCTTCTGCAGCGTCTGCGTCGGAACCTGTAGAGGAGGTCGACTGCTATGAGGGCCGGGATGACACGTAGGTTCGGGTCCATGTCTGTCCGTCGCGTACAGGTACTCCTTGTTCGCGTCGTCCTTATTTCCCGGCAGTTTTTGGCAGCCGGAAAATATTCACCGTGCGTGATGACGTTGGTGTGAATCGTAATTTCTGGTTCGTGAATGGCAGGCTGCGTGCGTCCCGACGTCACGTCGGCGCTTTCCCGGATCGCATTTGTATGTTTATTTTCGTCGGTCGGGGTTTTGTACGATTCGTACGGAAATTGAGTTTCCGTGCGAATCGTAATTCCATGTTTGTATATTTTGACGACCGGGTACGCGTCGGACGCAGAATATGCTCCGTCCGACGGTTCGTACCCGGGTTTTGCAGGATCGTGATCGGCACCTGTGTATTGACAGGTGCAAGAGAGATCTGCATGGACGCTTGCACAACTGCATGAAGACTGCAAAGATGTATGTAAGAGTACATGTGTGGTAAAGGTTAATTGGAGTTTTGAACATGTAGGAACTACTTCACCCACTGCAGGAGTGGAAGGAAAATCTACCATGTTGATTTCAAATGTGTTAGCATTTGCCTCTCATTTGTGAGATATTGATTTGTGCTGAATGCTAACCATCACAGTTCAAGAAAACAAGCTGCCCCTTTCCTGCGAGTGCAAGTCTTACAGAACAAGAGCAACACGAATCAAATCTCTGACAACAATTCCTGTGTGCAGACAGACTCATGGTGTGATTCTAGGCAGAAAACAATATTTGATTGGCAATTTCAAAGCACATTTACTACTGTGGTAGAGCAAGTGATAATTACTGTAACAGCCTGACACATTTTCCTTATAATTTAGAGAGGCAGAAAAGAGCACATGTCCTAACAGCTACTTGAGACCATGAGCATGTGGAACCTGGGTGAGTGATTAGACTAGAGCAAAGGAAATGAGCCTTGGTGATGTTGAATGTGTTAGCGTTACACACTGCTATCTGAAATACCACACAGTGCTGAATAGTAAGCATGGGAGTGCAGGAAAATCAGCTGCCTGTATGCTAAGAGTGTGCTTCTGGAGACTGTGTATTGTCAGGTGCAAGAGAGATCTGCATGGACGCTTGCACAACTGCATGAAGACTGCAGAGATGTATGTAAGAGTACATGTGTGGTAAGGGTTAATTGGAGTTTTGAACATGTAGGAACTACCTCACCCATTGCAGGAGTGGAAGGAAAATCTACCATGTTGATTTCAAATGTGTTAGCATTTGCCTCTCATTTGTGAGATATTGATTTGTGCTGAATGCTAACCATCACAGTTCAAGAAAACAAGCTGCCCCTTTCCTGCGAGTGCAAGTCTTACAGAACAAGAGCAACACAAATTAAATCTCTGACAACAATTCCTGTGTGCGGACAGATTCATGGTGTGATTCAGGCAGAAAACGATACTTGATTGGCAATTTCAAAGCACATTTACTACTGTGGTCGAGCAAGTGATAATTACTGTAACAGCTTGACACATTTACCTTATAGTTTAGAGAGGTTGAAAAGAGCACATGTCCTAACAGCTACTTGAGACCATGAGCATGTGGAACCTGGGTGAGTGATTAGACTAGAGCAAAGGAAATGAGCCTTGGTGATGTTGAATGTGTTAGCGTTACACACTGCTATCTGAAATACCACACAGTGCTGAATAGTAAGCATGGGAGTGCAGGAAAATCAGCTGCCTGTATGCTGAGTGTGCTTCTGGAGACTGTGTATTGTCAGGTGCAAGAGAGATCTGCATGGACGCTTGCACAACTGCATGAAGACTGCAGAGATGTATGTAAGAGTACATGTGTGGTATGGGTTGATTGGAGTTTTGAACATGTAGGAACTACCTCACCCATTGCAGGAGTGGAAGGATAATCTACTATGTTGATTTCAAATGTGTTAGCATTTGCCTCTCATTTGTGAGATATTGATTTGTGCTGAATGCTAACCATCACAGTTCAAGAAAACAAGCTGCCCCTTTCCTGCGAGTGCAAGTCTTACAGAACAAGAGCAACACAAATTAAATCTCTGACAACTATTCCTGTGTGCAGACAGACTCATGGTGTGATTCTAGGCAGAAAACGATATTTGATTGGCAATTTCAAAGCACATTTACTTCTGTGGTAGAGCAAGTGATAATTACTGTAACAGCCTGACACATTTTCCTTATAGTTTAGAGAGGCAGAAAAGAGCACATGTCCTAACAGCTACTTGAGACCATGAGCATGTGGAACCTGGGTGAGTGATTAGACTAGAGCAAAGGAAATGAGCCTTGGTAACGTTGAATGTGTTAGCGTTACACACTGCTATCTGAAATACCACACAGTGCTGAATAGTAAGCATGGGAGTGCAGGAAAATCAGCTGCCTGTGTGCTAAGAGTGTGCTTCTGGAGAATGTGTATTGTCAGGTGCAAGAGAGATCTGCATGGATGCTTGCACAACTGCATGAAGACTGCAGAGATGTATGTAAGAGTACATGTGTGGTGGTAAGGGTTAATTGGAGTTTTGAACATGTAGTAACTACCTCACCCATTGCAGCAGTGGAAGGAAAATCTACCATGTTGATTTCAAATGGGTTAGCATTTGCCTCTCATTTGTGAGATATTGATTTGTGCTGAATGCTAACCATCACAGTTCAAGAAAAAAAGCTGCCCCTTTCCTGCGAGTGCAAGTCTTACAGAACAAGAGCAACACAAATTAAATCTCTGACAACAATTCCTGTGTGCACACAGACTCATGATGTGATTCTAGGCACACAAAAGTATTCCTGAGTGATACCAGTACACCTTAACTTATGGTGAAGACATACTCCATAATATCTTACAAGTTCAAGGCAGTTAAATATCTTCCAAAACATAAAATGTAAAACACAACTTTAAAAGAAGAAACACATTTTTATTATTTATATCAATTCAATTCAATTCAAAAACTTTATTCGATCATTAATTAATAATCATAAAAGTACATACATACATAGGTATAAAAACATGAGGATTCAGCAAGTTTTAAATTAATCACATGTCATGAAAATGGTGCTTTTCCTCAGACATATCGATTTTAAAATATATACAGCAGTAAAAAAACAGATGTCCTGTGAATTAAGTCCAAATAAAAGCCCCATGGCCGAAACAATATTGAATACATGATATTTTTTAAAAAGCGGTTTCAGATATACTTTTCGAAGATGGAGATAGAGAGGGCATAACAATAAAAAATGCTCCGTACTTTGTTTTGTAGTCCCGTCACACGGACAGGGGGCGGTAGTATAAGTCTTCATTACAGGATACGCAACAAGCAAATGAACAATCCCCATCCGGAGTCTTGTCAACACAAATTGGTGGGAACGGATAGTAACCAATTTAAGGTATCCTGGGGGCCCCATTTCTTCCTTATTATATCTGTCATAAAAGACATGTGAGGAGAACTGGACAGTAGCTGCGTTACGCTTCATCATGCTAACCCTCAAAAATTCATGTTTAATCTCACTCTTCGTGATATCTAAAACACAAGAAGGGTTATCACAGACCCTAAAATTAAAAACATCATCAAATGTTCGGATAATATAGTTAAGCCACGGGATGCGGGAACATTTATCCAAGTAAAGACAATCAGAGATTATCTTTCTTGTAAAACCAGTCGGTTCCTTAGACCAAATAGATCTCCATACTAACAGGGGTCTTAGTCTGATCAAGTCAGATAGATGTTCTAGACCAGACTCTTGATGGATCAGCTTTGTTGAGGAAGAAGATGGTAAACAAAGGAGTTTTTTGACGAATTTGTTCTCCTCAACCTGGAGCATGTTGTTATTACAATGGCCCCACACTCCTGAACCATATAGGGCCAGAGCAACACATTTATGTCGATATAGATACAACATGTCTAGTATCCGTCTTGAGCCTAGCTTGGATGCAAACCTAAATAAGCCAAAAGAGCACTTGGCCATTTTGGCTCTTACATTGATCATTTCGGAAGTCCACATCCCCCCACTATTAAAGGTGATACCCAAATAACAAAATTTGTCCACCACTTTTATGGTTTGGTCCATAACTGTAAAGGGCCTTAGGTTCTTAATTTTCTTCCCACAGGGCATTATAAAAGTTTTTGAATTATTAATTTTTAATTTTCTCCCCTTAATAAAATCTGCAAATTTATTCATAAGTTTTTGCAACCCTAAGGGGGTTTGTGAGAGCAGAACCGCGTCATCCGCATAAAGCAATATTGGGATGGACAAGCCACCAGCAGTCGGTGCATCTGCACTGGTGGACCGTAGTTCCGACTCAATTGCATTAATAAAAAGGGAGAAAAGGAGAGGTGCAAGGACGCATCCCTGCCTAATTCCGGATCCTATTTTAACACTGGGGGTACACTCCCCCGATTGCCCGTATCGTATCTTAGCTGTCAGGTTCCTATAAAGTTGGGCCAGGAAATAAATAATATCTTGAGGGGCACCCATGTCCAACAAGGTTGACCACAGAAGACCATGGTCAACCAAGTCAAAGGCACTGGACAGATCGGCAAAACAAAGAAACAACGAGCCTTGTTTGGCTCGTGTATATTTGCATATAATAAGGTCTAGGTTAATGCACTGTTCTATAGTGCCCAACCCCTTGCGAAATCCATACTGTGAATCTGCAAGGATCCCTTTATCTTCTGCCCATTCCTCCAGACGACTCAGTAATACTCTAATCATAATTTTTAGGGAAGCAGTAAGGAGGGAGATCGGGCGATAGTTTTTTGCCTCACCCCTTTCCCCTTTTTTATATACCGGAATAATAATTGATTCCCCCCAGGTCTGTGGAGCCGCAATCGTCGCAGCTGCATTAAAAACCTTTGTTAACAATGGGCTCCAGATGGAAATCTCGGCTTTATAAAGGTCAACGGGTACCCCGTCCGGGCCCGGCGCCTTTCCCCCCTTACTAGCCCGAATGGCTGCATCTACCTCTAAGACTGTGATATTGAGAGGTATGGGGATTAAAGCCATGGTTTCACTATCCCCCCCTACAGCTAGTCCTTCGGGGTTAAAAATACTAGTAAAATGAGACACCCATTGTTCCTCAGATACCTGGGCTGACATTACCGGGACTTCTTCATTTTGGAGGAAGGGACTATTTATAGTGGACCAGAAAAGCTTGGTATCCTTAAGGTCCACTGCCTTGGTCAAATTATTCCAGGCCTCTTCCCTTAGTTCCTGTTTCCTATCCCTCAGATGAATTGTGTATTCCCTTCTGAGGGTTTTAACTGCTTCCTTATCTCTGGGTTTACCCTTAAGAGCAGCTTTGAGTCTTTGTAAGGATTTAGTACATTCTCTGTTAAACCATCCCCCATTAGTCCTAGGGCCCTTTGGTTTTCTTCCAGTTAAAATTTCAGCAACATTTTTATTAATAATGTCGAAACTAACTAGAATATCAACATTATTCTTTCCGGGTTCGAGACAGCATTCCACCTCGTCTATACAGGCAGACACGATAGTACATAGTAAATGTTCCTCATTTTGCCTACCCCATTTAATTCTAGGGCCATTAGGTCTATGTGGAACTATATCTGTCACTTCACCATGTATCGCCTTTTCTTTGTCCCCCCACAAAGAAAGATACATTGTTAAACAGTTATGATCACTTAGGGCCGGGTCTACTATTACAGGTAAGGAACACAGAGCTGTAATACTGGTGGAGACAATGAGGTAATCGATAACCGTGGCACAGTTCCTACCAATAAAGGTTGGTACCGAATTACCCTCACTGTCTACCCTAGGTAACATAATGCATAAATCCATTTTAAGCATAAAAGTATTAAGGGAATCCCCATAAACCGAATGTATAAAGTGGGTCTGATCTTCCCCCACTTCATCCCCATGCCCACACACCCTATTGCCACCAAATGGGCACATGTAAATGTTAAAATCTCCGCCCCACAAAATATCAAAAGGCACATCACTGCACCCATATAGCCTTTCCACCTCCGCTTCAAGTTCATCAACCATATCTGTTTTTGAGTGGTTAAAGGCATTGTTGTAGTGGTTTAAAACTAAAACATTTCGCCCATTCCTATTTTGTAACCACAACAACTGAGAGTGTAGACCGACGGTCCGGTGGATTTTTACTCGAACCGGTAGCCTCACAGAGAGCAATATCACCATTCCACCGCTGGCTCTCCCCATGTTGGATGGCTGGGCATTGCAATTATAGGCAACATACCCGTCAAGATAGACATCTTCGGCCGCCCAAGTCTCCTGGAGACACAGGATATCAAATTGGGTTATAAATTCTAACCATCCTAGACATTCTATCTTGTTATTCCATCCAGCGATATTCCAGCTCGCCATCTTATATCCCCGTTCTATTAAACTAACAGCCTCAATGGATGGTGGGGATAAGGTGTGGACATGGGTTGCTTCCCCTGGCACGGAATCTACAGATAGTAAGGTCAGGCTTGTACTTCCATTGGCCGGGGTAAAAGCATCGGAATTACCGTAAAGCTGGGCAGAATTACATGTACTACCCCCAAAACTACATGTAGCATTGTATCCATTGGGTGTGTTTATATCTGTTGAACCTTTTTCCCCCATGCCCCCACCCGTGTCTCCCCCTGTGTCACCACGGAATTCCTTCTCCCCCTTCCCTGTGGCTCGATGGCATCAATCGCAGTCTTCCAGGCCACTAAACACCTCAAACCTGTTGGTGGTATCAAGGGGTGTAAAAGGTTTGAGATGATCCATTCTCCTATGTGATTGGGGGTTATACCTTGGGCCTATAGTATTCCACCCATACAGATCTACAACTAATGGTGGTTGCCTGTCGCTAAGTATAGGGCCATTATTGTAGACAGGTGGACGATATGGGTTTGGAAGCATTTGCCTCAATAACGATGGGGGGGGAGCTCGCTGTGATTGATGATTTGGTGGGAACACCACTGAGCGAGGATAAAAATATGTTAGGGGACGGGGGGTAATAGGTTTACTATCGTGGTCTGACGGCCAATTAAGTATAAAATGGACGGCATTCTGATCTCTAAAATTAATGACCACTATGTCTCCCTCAATATCTTTGGATCTTCCTCCCAGCCAAGGAAGGCGGCGGACATGTATAATTTCTCCATTGATATTATTTGCAATAGGTCTATATAGACTTAACCAGTGTGATATTTTATTTTTTCAACTGGGTAAAGCTCTCCCGTTTGTCCTTCTCCAGCTCTGGTACCCCAGTAAGAACTACTACAAGGGGTACAGCTTCTGGTGGAAGTTCTGGAAGGGGACCCTTGTTATAATTATCTCGAGCCGGTTGCTCGTTTCCTCTCTCTCTATTTATATTCCCTGGGGCTTGACCAGAATTATTCCGCTGTCCATTAGACGTTACAGCCTGTACTAATGTGGGTTTACTGTTAGGTCCAGCAGGATTACTCCCTGAAGTACTTCCACTCATATTAATTGAGGGATGAGGCTGAATGGTAGTCAGATCAGGGGTAGGTATCGTTGTTGTAGCGGATGTACCTGATGAAGAGGGTACCATTGGGACTTGTATAGAGGGGTTAAACGACACTTTATTAGTTATGATCTTTTTCTCCAATTCGTGTTCTATCTTCCCAAGTCTATCTTCTAGTTTGCTAAGTCTTTCTATGATAGCCAGGGAATAGGTCCTCATTATAGACTCTATGCTATCAATCAAGGCCCTGTCTGAAGATTCCTGTAACGTCGCCACCGTTGGGGGGCTATCGGCGATGGAGATAACAGGGTCAGTAAAGGGAATTACACATGGATGCGTAGGTGATATAGCTTTCCTTCCTTCGTCTGTTACTTTAACCAGTCCTCCTCTAGTACTATCAACCTTTTTAGTACCAAAGTCTGCATGATTGAATTTCTTCTTTGGAAGGTTATTTTTACGCCTTTTAGTCGGAGGGGGGCCATGGATTTTAACTTGCGTGACTTTTTTTACCCTACTGTTGACTTCTTTTGTTTGTTTAGGGATAGGGGTAATTTGTGCTTTAGTTATGACAATAGATTTAGTAGTACTGGGTGTGATGACTGTGGTTAACAGATTACTAGTAGTGCCTAAGGATTCAGATACACTCGTAGATGTTCCCTCTCTAAATATTAGAGGGATACTGTCCTGCGAGGTGGTGCAAATATCCCCCATAGAGCTCATTAACGCTGGTGACACCGGGAATGGTCTATTCTTTAGACTTTCAATCGACCGCCGTCGTTCAGCCCGAAGTTCTTCAAGGGTAGGGGGAGTTGGAGAATCCAAAAGGGTTTTCTTAAAGTACTTATCTAATTTCCCGTTTACCAAACCCACCGACTTCTCAGGGCCAGGTAACTCCAGGGTTAAAATTTCAGTAGTCATAATGGTTATATTATGAACCCCCCAAACACTTACACAATAGTCATATGATGATCTGTATTCGGGCAGGGATTCTGGCCCAGTCCAGTCTCTGTGGGTCTATGAGGGTCTTAGAGGGTCCGCCCTTAGTCCGGGCTTTGTCCCGGGTAATGTCCCGCACACGCGTCCCGCTGACGCGTAGTGACCTCAGGTCTTATGCTGATTGTAGATAGAGGGGGCGGAGTCACGGGAAGAGGCGGCAGGTGTGCTCGATGCAACACGCACAGCCTGCTGGACCTCGCAGTCCCGTCCTCCTCCACCCCACTCCCCAGTCTTTTTTCAAAGTCCACAGGGGCTCCCAGCATACAGGTATAATAAGGCCGGTCCCCAGCAGGGCTCCACACGACAACAGGCAAAGGGCTGGAACAGGGCAAGGACTCCTCAGCGAGCGGCTCCCGCGAAGCGGGGGCTGCGAGCGGTTTTCACTGGTCAGCAGGGGGCGGAGTCATGGGAAGAGGCGGCAGGTGTGCTCGATGCAACACGCACAGCCTGCTGGACCTCGCAGTCCCGTCCTCCTCCACCGCACTCCCCAGTCTTTTTTCAAAGTCCACAGGGGCTCCCAGCATACAGGTATAATAAGGCCGGTCCCCAGCAGGGCTCCACACGACAACAGGCAAAGGGCTGGAACAGGGCAAGGACTCCTCAGCGAGCGGCTCCCGCGAAGCGGGGGCCGCGAGCGGTTTTCACCGGTCAGCAGGGGGCGGAGTCAAGGGGAGAAGCCGCAGGTGTGCTCGATGCAACACGCACAGCCTGCTGGACCTCGCAGTCCCGTCCTCCTCCACCGCACTCCCCAGTCTTTTTTCAAAGTCCACAGGGGCTCCCAGCATACAGGTATAATAAGGCCGGTCCCCAGCAGGGCTCCACACGACAACAGGCAAAGGGCTGGAACAGGGCAAGGACTCCTCAGCGAGCGGCTCCCGCGAAGCGGGGGCCGCGAGCGGTTTTCACCGGTCAGCAGGGGGCGGAGTCACGGGAAGAGGCGGCAGGTGTGCTCGATGCAACACGCACAGCCTGCTGGACCTCGCAGTCCCGTCCTCCTCCACCGCACTCCCCAGTCTTTTTTCAAAGTCCACAGGGGCTCCCAGCATACAGGTATAATAAGGCCGGTCCCCAGCAGGGCTCCACACGACAACAGGCAAAGGGCTGGAACAGGGCAAGGACTCCTCAGCGAGCGGCACCCCAAAAATGCACCACATACATCCCCTCTCAAATTCATAACTCACCTTTAAAAGTAGTTAGTTGAGAAAGAAATGTGGCACTCACACAGCAGATTATCAGAGCCAGAATCTCTGAGCTGTACACCTCTCACCAGAACCAGTAAATGGCAAACTTTCCCTCTCTTTTTTCACACATATACACGTTAACTTCAAATCACATTGCTTCCCACATTTTTTCAAATGGAAACACACATTTCTATTGGCTGCACATTTCAACCCTTTCCAAATGATTCCTACCCCCAACATGACTTCTGCCTGCTAGCATAGCAACAGGTCATGGAACACTGGTGTGAGCAGAGAGGTCAGATGTTTCTAATCCAAAGAGCAAGAGTGCTTGACTTTTCAAACCTAACAGCAAATTCAAAGTAATGTTCTGTGGGAACACATTTTTCTGAACCAATACAAAACATGCTTTTAAAAATTTAAACATACAGCCTAGTTTTAAGTGTTGAATGGTCTGAAACAGCCAATGAGCTCTTTTTATTAAAAAAAAGTATGTAAGCCTCCATTTTACAACTATCTTTCTTTTCATATTGCCATTCTACTGAAAGACACCTTCTGAGTGCATCCAGGTCTCCTTGAAAGATGTTCACAGTGTGGATTGTAGGTAATAGCTATGTCTTCTGAGTGAAAAGTATGCAGAAAAAAGAGGTATTGTGAAAGACCTTGCTTTGCCAAATGTAGACATTAAATGGATTGGGAAGAGAGGGTTAAAGTGGCACCAATTAATGCCTTTGGTGAAATCCTTTCTACATCTCCCACAGCCTAACCTTATAATTGTGCACTGTGGTGGAAATGACCTAGGCACTTTAACTGGGGTAGGTCTGGAAATGCTTGTTAAGGACACCTTTGTGCAATTGATGTCACTTTTTCCACAAACTACCTATGTATATTCTAATATATGCCAAAGGCAAAAGTGGAACTGGTCCAACCAATATTGTCCGCAGATTGAGAAAGCAAGAAAGCATGTCAATAAGTCTGTTTCTGCTTTCCTCAGAGACTATGGTATGGGTTCTATATACCACAACAACTTGCATTACAACATGCAAGGCGTTTATAGAGGAGACGGTGTACATTTCACAGATGAAAGAAACAGAGTCTTCCTCTTGAACTTTAGACTGTGCATCGGTACTTACTTGTAGGTACCAAAAAACACTCAATGAACACAACGGCTCTTTTTAGAGCCAACCAACATCTAAACTCTTACACTTGATTTTTAATTCTATTTTTTTTACGAATTTTTTGCCGCCGTGCGCGCACCCAGCGAATATTTGAAAAAAAATTAAATGTTTTTTTCTCCCTTCGGGATCCTTCAGAGACTCCCTGACAAAGGCTAGAGGGTCAGGAACTCTCTACCCTGCCCCCTTTTCACGTCCTCCACCTTTCCTTTAAATGGAAACACACATTTCTATTGCTTGCAAAATTTCAACCCTTTCCAAATGATTCCTACCCCCAACATGACTTCTGCCTGCTAGCATAGCAACAGATCATGGAACACAGGTGTGAGCAGAGAGGTCAGAAGTTCAGCACACAATGTTTCTAATCTAAAGAGCAAGATTGCTTGACTTTTCAAACCTAACAGCAAATCCAAAGTAATGTTCTGTGGGAACACATTCTTCTGAACCAATACAAAACATGCTTTTAAAAATGTAAACATACAGCCTAGTTTTTAGTGTTGAATGGTCTGAAACAGCCAATGAGTTCTTTTTATTAAAAAAAAAAGTATGTAAGCCTCCATTTTACAACTATCTTTCTGTTCATATTGCCATTTTACTGAAAGACACCTTCTGAGTGCATCCAGGTCTCCTCCTCACTCCCTGAAGTAGACTGCTGTTCTGCCATTTTCAAGTAAAATTGATAGCTGTTCAGCTCCTTGTCCCAGGAAATAAGAAGAAATAGTGAGGGGAGTTGGTGTGGTGTTTGAAGATTCTGGAACAGAAACTACTATGAACCAATTCTTCTGAGTGCATCCAGATCTCCTCCTCACTCCCTGAAGTAGACTGCCGTTCTGCCATTTTCAAGTACAATTGATACCTTTTCAGCTCCTTTTCCCAGGAAATAAGAAGAAATAGTGAGGGGAGTGGCAAAGCATTTATAGAGGAGACGGTGTACATTTCACAAATGAAGGGAACAGAGTCTTCCTCTTGAACTAAAGACTCTGCATCGGTACTTACGTATAGGTACCAAAAAACACTCAATGAACACAACAGCTCTTTTTAGAGCCAACCAACATCTAAACACTTAAACTTGATTTTTAATTATATTTTTTTAATGAATTTTTTGCCACCGTGCGCGCACCCCGCGATTTTTTGAAAAAAAATAATGTTTTTTCACCCTTCGGAGTCCTTCAGGGACCCCCTGACAAAAGCTATGGGGTCAGGAACTCTCTACCCTGCCCCCTTTTCACGTTCTCCACCTTTGTTTTTCACTGCCACACACAAAATGGCGTCCGTCACTTCCTGATTTCGACCGATTCGAATGTTGACTGACATCTAACCACCAATCAGAATTATGCTCACGCACGGCACGGTGTGCGCCTATAGATATTTCGGTACTTTTAACTGCAATTTTCTCAGAAACTACTGAACAGATTGACACCATATATGCAAAAGGCACATCCCTGACCTGAGGACTACTTCTTTGCCAAATTTCAAGTAATGCTGTTCAGCCGTTCGGGCTGTACCTTCGACTAAAGGTCCTATGGGAAAATGCATGGAGAAAACGCGTTTTGGGACCCCCCTTTTTTCTCAGCCCCCGCTTGACGAATCACCCCGAGACTTTCAGGGCAGGAGCTGAGCGGAGCACTCCATTAGTTTTGAAACTTTTGCGAGGATTCGTCAACCGGCGCCAAAGTTATTCAAAATAGAATTTTCAGATTTCCTATGGGAACTCGGTCCTAACTATAACTATCTACTGGTGACCGCCAGTAGATAATATATATATATATATTATCTAAGAGGGAAGAACAATTTAAAGATCATACAACCATGCTCATGGAAATTCTGAAAATATGTCTATACAACAATGTTTTTATGTATAACAATCTGGTGTATCGTCAGCTACAACGAGTTGCCATGGGGGCCAGTTTCTCTCCAAGCTACGCATGTTTGCACATGGGAGCTTGGGAGGAACTGGTCCTCAAGACTGAATACAGCAACATAATGGATTAGCATGTAATTGCGTGGTATCGCTACATAGATGATCTGTTTGTAGTATGGGAGGGTAGCAAGGTGGCAGCCGAGGAATTTGTTAGGACCATCAATATTAACAATTTCAATCTCAGTTTTACAGTCACTATGAGCCAGTCCAATGTTACATCTTTGGACACACAGGTGCATATTTCCAATGGTTCCATTGAAACAAAATTATTCAGAAAAGAAACAGCTGGAAACACTATTTTACATGCGGCAAGTGCCCATCCACAACATCTAATCACCAGTATCCCGTATGGTGAGATGTTACGTCAGCGCCGGGTATGCAGCAATGAGGCTGAATTAAATGTGGCCCAAATCTCCAGTAAAAACAGATTTCTTCAACGGGGATACTCAGAAGAGACAATTGATAGAGCCATTAAGAAATCCCGATTAAAAACTAGACAGGAGTTACTGAATAACTATGACAATACGATTAGTAGTAATTTAGTAACCCAAGAAGTTTCTAAACCACAGAATGAATTTAGAATTTTAACTGGGTTCAATAAACAGCATCGTGAATTATATCGTATTTTCAACCGTAATTGGCCTATTTTAACAAGTGACTCTATTTTAGGACCAACCCTCCCTCGTAGAGCAACCTTAACTTTCAGTCAAGCACTCTCCATGAGAGACTGTCTAGTAAATACTAACCCTGAGATTATGGAGAAAACAAGTTGGCTCCAAACTAATGGTGGATTTTTCAAATGCAAAATATGCAAAGCATGTACACATGGGGTTAACGCCAAACACTATAAAGATGGTTTTAGCGACAAAAAACATAAAATAGAGCAGCTTTTAACATGCAAAACAGAATATGCCGTATATGTGCTCCAATGTCCGTGTGCACTTAGATATGTAGGTAGCACTAAACTAGAGGTACACAAACGAATCCTACAGCATCTACGGGCAATTGTAAACCAGGACAATACCTACCCAGTTGCTCGCCACTTTAAGGAGATACATCACAGCTACAACAAGGAATTGACTTTCTTTGTTATTGATTCAGTACCGGCTAGCAGACGTGGAGGGAATAGGGAAGCCATGTTAAGACAGTTGGAAACAAAATACATACTCCGACTTGATTCCAAATTCCCGGGTGGACTTAACGTCACTGAGGATTTACATACCATCTTAGGTTAGGAGCACATTCCTCATTTTCTGTATATTCCATTTTGGGTTAGTACTTGATACAAGAAGCAAACACATCAATTTTAGGTATATTTACCAATTTAGCCTTTTATACAAACGATTTTACTAATGGTTTTTATTATTGTGGGATAATAATTTTAACCAATTTGTGTACTATTTATTGTTTTATAACAGATACATTTTACCAGATATACTGTTTATGATGCTTTTGATGAGTTTGATGTTTTGCTTAGAATTATACATCCAAATTACACAAGTACTAGGCGAAAATATAGTAAAGCCTTGAACATAATGACACCCCATGAATATTTGCATTGTTTTAGGTTAAAACCCTCTTTTTGGATACCACACATTGTCTTAAAACAGTATCCAGTCATGCTTCTATTATGTCCTTTCATAGGTTTACCATCTTCAAATATGTTGTTGGCAGTAGCTTATTAGCTACTTTAGAAATTATCCATTTCACGATTTTTTAAGGTAATCTTAACCGGTGTATATGACTGGGATCAGTCAGCCGATCTCTGCTTACATTGCACTTTCTATACACTTTCGCACTTTGAAAATTACAAATGTTGTTTACATATGTTTAACACAATTGTTTTTATGAGTATTGAATGTTTATCGAATTGTTGGGTGATATGACTATTTATTGGCACTTTTGCTCTTTAGTACACTCCCTCGCATTTTTTGCACAGCTGCAGGGATCTGCAGCACAAAATAGGGTATATGTGGCTAAGACATGGACTCTATTGGGATTCATCCCGTAATTAAAAATCAGGACAGACATTTGATGGTTTAATATGCATAAAGGAGTCATTTGGCCGTATAAGTATTTAACCGATATTTCAATAGGTACTTGAATATTCAAATATCCATGATGGACCACTGTAGGATGCAGCAATTTTGCATGCCCATTGTCTTTATGAATGTTTATTGAAAACATAAACAATTGTTTGTTTTTGTTTATATTGTACAAACTCCTACATGTATATTATGAAGATATCTCCCCATTTCTAAATTGTATTATGATTTTAGCATAGCAATTTACAAGGCATTTTTATGGAATACGATGTTATTCATATGGGGATCCATCTTTTCTAGTCTGTCTTCTATGTCCATGCCGTTTTCTCTGGTATCACGTGCAGAGTATCTTGTTTCCTATTTAAGGAAGTGTTTTGAAGTTTCATGTTGTCATGTGAACAAGGCTCAAGTGAAGCCGAAATATTATGGCGACTAGCATGCGAACAAGCTAATAAATATTTGCACAAAGAATACGGTCCGTGTCTGTACTATCTGGGGCAGGTGCCACGAGGAGGCAGCCTTAACTGGGAAGCAGAATTGGAGGATATTATTGGCCGGGTGGCGATGTACGGCCATCACACGGGACCCTTTCCACAACGGACAACGCCAGTTACGGAGCCATTACCTGGTTTTCTGGGCATTTCGAATCCTTGGAAGAGGATCGGCGTTGGTCCCCCCATGAGCAACGGAGTAGCAGGCTTTGGCGAGAATTGCGAAGGGGTAACCCTCGGGAGGTGCCGAGTCGGAGGATACATCACACCGGAGGTAATTACTCTAGCGAGCTTGTCATTAAGCAGCATTCCGAATAACGGGGGAGGAGAGTTTAAGTGCAGTCGGAGATACGCTTAGCGAAGAGGATTATAACAATCATTTGAGCATTCTCCTGACGTGTAATTTTGCAATAAACGCATTCAGTACATTACTACTATGTCGACCGACAACGTGAACGAACGCGAGGCAGCCGCACTGAAAACGTTTTCAGACAGTCCCCAATTACTATCTAACATACGGGATAAAGGCAGCAATGAAACCGCAATGAACAACAGTACAATTAAAGAAAAAATTAAAATACTAGAAAAAAAGATGCGTAGTGAACAAAGTAAGTGGTGGGAGGCTAAGTCCCTACAAAGTTACCTTGAGGTGAATCGGATACCCAGAGGTTTACGCATCTTGACGGTGCCAAGTTATGAGAATCCCAACCCCAAGATGATGAAAGAGTGGGCGGATAGTAACCTTGAAGCGTCACGACGACTAGTACAGATTTTGGTCAAGTACGCCGAAATTGACAGGGCACAATTGTTAAAAGAGATAGCCACTATACAAGACAAACTGGAAACCATGGAGGACAATGACGAAAAGAAAAAACTAATTGAGGAAATGAAAGAGAGATTAAGGAAAGAACAAACAAAAATAATGGACAGGAAAGCGTACAAGTTTCAACGGGATCGTAACGATTATGAGCTGGGACAGATTTTCACTTTTTCTAAGAAATATGATCCTTATCGAGGCTCTAAAAATAAGTTTCAGGGCCCACCCAAGGCGACAGCAAGTAACAAGGACCAATCCGACAGAATCAGATCGGATGTCAGCACCTATACCAGTAGCGAATCTGAATCGGATCAACGTGTCAATGTAACAAGCACCACAGCTAAACCACACCCGGGTGAGGAGATACATTTTTTATGTCAGGAAAGAATGCAATCTCTACGGCCCCGGGTTCAAAGGAATTACGGAGAAAACACGCCAACTACAAGCGTAGGCAGAGGCACAGGACGAGGAGGCGGCACCTTTTACAGGAAGAGAGGCAGAGGTCAGTGGAAAGCAAAAAATCAGTGATCGCAACCACTGATGATACTACGATCATTAACCTTACAAACATCGTGCTTACCAAAGACGAGGAAGATATACTAAAACTTGGCCTCTCTTATGCTCCCCAAACCAACATGAGCTATACTAACACCAGATTTGACACTTACAAAGCCATACGTAAGCTAAAACTCCGCAAATTCCATGCAATGAAAGATAAAGACCTGCAAACATCGGCGACAATTGGGAGGTCTGACATGATTTCTGATTCGGACCCGTGTATACCCAGTGGGATCATCAATCTGTGGTTCAATGACGGCATGGATTCCCCAGTTGGTACACAGACAAGGATTGGAGATATAGGCAAGGAAGAAGTCAGGAAGCAAATATCACCAACTACACCATTTAAACCTGTCTCAACGTTTGTTCCGATATTTTTACGTGACTCTATTGACATCTTTAATGAAAATGTCATGTCCCAGATTAAAGAACTGCATAGTAAGAACAGCAACAAAAAAACAAATTACGATCTGAGAAATACTAAATATCACTCTCTAATTCAAAAGCTGAGCAAAGATAAAAATACCATTATAAGGGGCAGTGACAAAGGAGGCAATATTGTATTAATGACCAGATCTTTATATGATAAAGAGGCCTACTCCCAACTTAACAACAGGCAGCATTATGAACGAAGCAATATGGCAATGATAAAAACTATGCAAGTTAAATACCACAAAAAACTATTAAAATGGGAAAACAAGTCTATGCTGACTAACGATGAATATGCATTTTTAAAGACTGATTACCCCAAAGTTCCATTCATCTATTTCATTCCCAAAGTTCACAAAGATATGGCAAACCCCCCTGGCAGGCCTATCATTTCGGCCAGAGGTGGTCTCCTGGAAATAATATCAGTTTATATTGATTATTTTTTACAGGGAGCTGTGAAAGCATTGGAATCGTATATCCAGGATACTGGTGACTTTTTGTTGAAATTACAAAGGATTGAATGGAGAGAGGGATTTTGGATGATAGCATTAGACGTATCATCATTATAAACCAGCATATTACACAAAGATGGCATGGCAGCGGTTGAATATTATTTATCTAAGAGGGAAGAACAATGTAAAGATCATACAACCATGCTCATGGAAATGCTGAAAATATGTCTACACAACAATGTTTTTATGTATAACAATCTGGTGTATCGTCAGCTACAAGGAGTTGCCATGGGGGCCAGTTTCTCTCCAAGCTACGCATGTTTGCACATGGGAGCTTGGGAGGAACTGGTCCTCAAAACTGAATACAGCAACATAATGGATTTGCATGTAATTGCGTGGTATCGCTACATAGATGATCTGTTTGTAGTATGGGAGGGTAGCAAGGAGGCAGCCGAGGAATTTGTTAGGACCATCAATATTAACAATTTCAATCTCAGTTTTACAGTCACTATGAGCCAGTCCAATGTTACATTTTTGGACACAGAGGTGTATATTTCTAATGGTTCCATTGAAACAAAATTATTCAGAAAAGAAACAGCTGGAAACACTATTTTACATGCGGCAAGTGCCCATCCACAACATCTAATCACCAGCATCCCGTATGGTGAGATGTTACGTCTGCGCCGGGTATGCAGCAATGAGGCTGAATTAAATGTGGCCCAAATCTCCAATAAAAACAGATTTCTTCAACGGGGATACTCAGAAGAGATAATTGATAGAGCCATTAAGAAATCCCGATTAAAAACTAGACAGGAGTTACTGAATAAATATGACAATACGATTAGTAGTAATTTAGTAACCCAAGAAGTTTCTAAACCACAGAATGAATTTAGAATTATAACTGGGTTCAATAAACAGCATCATGAATTATATCTTATTTTCAACCGTAATTGGCCTATTTTAACAAGTGACTCTATTTTAGGCCCAACCCTCCCTCGTAGAGCAACCTTAACTTTCAGTCGAGCACTCTCCATGAGAGACTGTCTAGTAAATACTAACCCTGAGATTATGGAGAAAACAAGTTGGCTCCAAACTAATGGTGGATTTTTCAAATGCAAAATATGCAAAGCATGTACACATGGGGTTAACGCCAAACACTATAAAGATGGTTTTAGCGACAAAAAACATAAAATAGCGAAGCTTTTAACATGCAAAACAGAATATGCAGTATATGTGCTCCAATGTCCGTGTGCACTTAGATATGTAGGTAGCACTAAACTAGAGGTACACAAACGAATCCTACAGCATCTAAGGGCAATTGTAAACCAGGACAATACCTACCCAGTTGCTCGCCACTTTAAGGAGATACATCACAGCCACAACAAGGAATTGACGTTCTTTGTTATTGATTCAGTACCGGCTAGCAGACGTCGAGGGAATAGGGTAGCCATGTTAAGACAGTTGGAAACAAAATACATACTCCGACTTGATTCCAAATTCCCGGGTGGACTTAACGTCACTGAGGATTTACATACCATCTTAGGTTAGGAGCACATTCCTCATTTTCTGTATATTCCATTTTGGGTTAGTACTTGATACAAGAAGCAAACACATCAATTTTAGGTATATTTACCAATTTAGCCTTTTATACAATCGATTTTACTAATGGTTTTTATTATTGTGGGATAATAATTTTAACCAATTTGTGTACTATTTATTGTTTTATAACAGATACATTTTACCAGATATACTGTTTATGATGCTTTTGATGAGTTTGATGTTTTGCTTAGTATTATACATCCAAATTACACAAGTACTAGGCGAAAATATAGGAAAGCCTTGAACATAATGACACCCCATGAATATTTGCATTGTTTTAGGTTAAAACCCTCTTTTTGGATACCACTCATTGTCTTAAAACAGTATCCGGTCATGCTTCTATTATGTCCTTTCATAGGTTTACCATCTTCAAATATATTGTTGGCAGTAGCTTATTAGCTACTTTAGTAATTATCCATTTCAGGATTTTTTAAGGTAATCTTAACCGGTGTATATGACTGGGATCAGTCAGCCGATCTCTGCTTACTTTGCACTTTCTATGCACTTTCGCACTTTGAAAATTACAAATGTTGTTTACATATGTTTAACACAATTGTTTTTATGAGTATTAACCCCTTCGCTGCGGCGCAAATTCCGACGCAGCGCTGGGGGGGTTTGGGGGCAGCACGGTGGCGCGGTCCTCATGACGGAACCGTGCCGTCATGAGTCACGGGCGAGCTGTGCTCATGACGGCGTGGTTCCGTCATGACTCCGCCCACTCTCTAATTCGCACGCACAGGCGGGGAATTCGAGCCGCGTGGGAGGAGCGGCCGCTCCATGACGGAACCACGCCGTCATGAGCACACGCCGCCCGTGGCTCATGACGGCGTGGTTCCGTCAAGGGCACACAAGGGGTTAAATGTTTATCGAATTGTTGGGTGATATGACTATTTATTGGCACTTTTGCACTTTAGTACACTCCCTCGCATTTTTTGCACAGCTGCAGGGATCTGCAGCACAAAATAGGGTATATGTGGCTAAGACATGGACTCTATTGGCATTCATCCTGCAATTAAAAATCAGGACAGACATTTGATGGTTTAATATGCATAAAGGAGTCATTTGGCCGTATAAGTATTTAACCGATATTTCAATAGGTACTTGAATATTCAAATATCTATGATGGACCACTGTATGATGCAACAATTTTGCATGGCCATTGTCTTTATGAATGTTTATTGAAAACATAAACAATTGTTTGTTTTTGTTTATATTGTACAAGCTCCTACATGTATATTATGAAGATATCTCCCCATTTCTAAATTGTATTATGATTTTAGCATAGCAATTTACAAGGCATTTTTATGGAATACGATGTTATTCATATGGGGATCCATCTTTTCTAGTCTGTCTTCTATGTCCATGCCGTTTTCTCTGGTATCACGTGCAGAGTATCTTGTTTCCTATTTAAGGAAGTGTTTTGAAGTTTCATGTTGTCATGTGAACTAGGCTCAAGTGAAGCCAAAACGTTATGGCGACTAGCATGCGAACAAGCTAATAAATATTTGCACAAAGAATACGGTCCGTGTCTGTACCATCTGGGGCAGGTGCCATGAGGAGGCAGCCTTAACTGGGAAGCAGAATTGGAGGATATATATCTATCTATATATATATATATATATATATATATATATTACCTACTGGCGGTCGCCAGTAGGTAGTTATAGTTAGGACCACGTTTCCATAGGAAATCCGCAACATTCTATTTTGAATACCTTTGGCGCCGGTCGACGAATCCTCGCAAATTTTTCAAAATAGGTGGGGCGCTACGCTCCGCTCCTACCCTGAAAGTCTCGGGGGGATTCGTCAAGCGGGGGCTGAGATAAAAGGGGGGTCCCAAAACGCGTTTTTCCCATGCATTTTTCCATAGGACCTTTAGACAGGGCTACAGCCCGAACGGCTGAACAGAATTACTTGAAATTTGGCAGAGAGGTAGTCCTCAGGTCAAGGAAGTGCCTTTTGTAGGTTTGGTGTAAATCTGTTCAGTAGATTCTGAGAAAATAGCCTTTAAATCAATATATATATCTGAGCCAGCTTACGGTGCGCTTACGGTACGCTTACCATACGCGTACGGTGGCGTGCGCGAGCGCGATTCTGATTGGCTCTTAGATCTTAGTAAACATTCGAATCGGCCGAAACCAGGAAGCGGCGGCCGCCATTTTCTCTCTCGCACTGAGAGTGATGATGAAAATACAAAGCACAAAAACATGTAAAGGGGCTGTTTAGACAGCTCCCACACACATAGCCATGTTGTGGGAGTCCCCAAAGATCCCCCAAGGGCAAAAACGGAATTTTTTTTTTTTCGCTAATTTCGCCGATTACGCTTACCGTACGCGTACGGTAAAAAATTATATAAAAAAAAAAATTATCCACACTCTCCCCACCCCGCGTGCAATTGATGGCCGAAGGCCACCAATTGTGCATGGCTTATAACAGATGAGATAAACTAAAATATTTAAAAAATAAAAAATAAAAAAAAAAATTATCCACACTCTGTCCACCCCGTGTGCAAATGGTGCCCGAAGGGCACCATTTGTGCATGGCTTATAAAAATTACGAAAAATTAAAATATTACCTTTCAAAACGAAGTGCATCATATGTCCTCCATGTGCGCACGATGCGCGAAGCGCATCGTGCGTACATGGCCCATCTAGCGTAACGTGGGCACGCGGTGCGCGTAGCGCACCGCGTGCCCACCGTGCGTGCACGGCACTAACTGCGTAAAGTGGCCGCGCGGTGCGCGAAGCGCACCGCGTGCTTACTGTGCGCGCACAGTGCGCGAAGCGCACCGTGCGCGCACGGAACGAACTGCGTTAAGTGGGCGCGCACGCCACGAATGGCGTAAAGTAACTTAGCATTTAAAAAACCGTACAAATTCACTGAAAAAACCATAGGTTTCGCACCGCGTTCCCACCGTGCGTGCACGGCACTAACTGCGTAAAGTGGGCGCGCGGTGCGCGAAGCGCACCGCGTGCTTACTGTGCGCGCACGGAACGGACTGCGTTAAGTGGGCGCGCACGCCACGAATGGCGTAAAGTAACTTAGCATTTAAAAAACCGTACAAATTCACTGAAAAAACCATAGGTTTCACACACGTTATAGTTAGGAATTAGCATTTAAAAAACCTTGCAAATTCACTGAAAAAACCATAGGTTTCACACATGTTATAGTTAGCGGAAATTTTACTGATAAAAAAACCAATGAAATTCCCCCGTTATAGTTAGTGCAGGCAACTATAACTCACGCGACCGCAATCTTCTGCTGATGACATATGTGTCTTTATGAAAAAAAAATATTTGTAATATATGTATAGCTAAAAATGTATGGAAGAAGACATGGGCAAATAAGTGTCTAAATACACTATTAGCATCAGCAGAGGATTGCGGTCGCGTGAGTTATAGTTGCCTGCACTAACTATAACGGGGGAATTTCATTGGTTTTTTATCAGTAAAATTTCCGCTAACTATAACATGTGTGAAACCTATGGTTTTTTCAGTGTTCCTTCCTTCTTGTATTTACTCCAATAACCTCAAAAAACGTGATTGTATGTTTAGGGTTGTTTTTGCTATTTATTCATCAACTCACTTTGTCTCATTTAATACCTATACACGGGTCACATTACTAAGATAGGGGATTAGCATAAAATATACGCCTCACTTTTGATTTAGGATTGTTTTAACACTTTGCACTTTATAAGGCCAGTTATATTTACAATTTTTTGTTTGGTATCCTCACGTATTTCACAGCATAGACTAGACCTGCTATTTTAAAACGCATATTTTGTTGAGGTTGGCTATCAGTGAGCTACCTATGAAGTACATGAATTTTTCAATGGTTGTGGATTATTACCTGTTGCCTCCCAGTATTTGTACCTGTTATAAAACGAAACCATTGGCCCCACAATGCCTTTTTTCAGTTACGGCACTTTTTTTGTGTTTTTCGGAATTTAATAATCACAAGAGACTGATTATTCATGAAATTCATTGAGGTTACATTTTGGTTAACACATTTATTTATATTGTGGTTAACATTTTGGTTCCTGTACTAAGCCTATGACCACCTCTTGATTTTTGTAACATTTATGCATATTTCTTCTATGTCTATGATTGTGTAGTGGGTAGCCAACCAATAGCAAGGAAAGCTATGTCACCTCCCCTTTCTTACTGTTAAGTATAAAAATGTTACCTATTTGCAACGCAATCATGTGAGCAAGGCCACACAGTTGGCCGAAACGCGTCGTTCCGTTTCATTGCACTGATCTATGATTTGAATAAAGACGATACTGCGGCTGCAGTTTTCTACGAAGAAGAAGGTGTCCGTCTCTCTGTTCATGGTGCCGAGAAGCGCTTTGGAGTGGTAGTTGGATTTACCCGCGGATAATTGGCTTGATTTTCCTAAGACGGACCCCTCCCCACAAGCTGGCTGTTCTTGTTTCAGGCTTTTGGATTGGCAGCTCTACGGAAGCTTTTTGAAGGACAGCCCCCTGCACGTTTGGCTTTGAACGGCGTTTTCGCCTTTCTCGCTTGAGACCGTGACGGATTTCACTTCGTGTCGGAGGACGCGTATGAAGCTTCTGTTCAGTAACAGTAAGTCGAGAATGTATTGTTAGCCACTTATTGCAGGAGGGGAGGTATATGCTAACTGCAGAGCCACGGGAAATACCATTGTCATTGATTTTCCCGACTGTTGTTAATTAATCATAGCCCTACAGATTCAGTGCAATGTCGGATGAAGCGTTGCAAGAAAGAGAAAGAGCAGCTGATGAACTCTTTAGCAATCAACCCAAAATCTCCGCTAATAGCAATCAGCCACCAGTAGAGATATCACAGGTATCCGACCTGAAAAACCTACTAAAAGCTTTGGAGAAACACAAACGAAGCGAGTTAACAAAATGGTGGGAGATTAAATCTTTGGAAAAATACCACGAGGTCGGACGAGTGCCAAGGGGACTCAGAATCATGCTAGCACCTAGCTTTGAAAACCCCAATCCATTGCTTCTAAAGGAATGGGCTGATAGTAATTTAGAAGCGTCAATGCGCCTAGTTTGCCTACTAGTGAAATACGCCAAGATCGATAGGGATGTCAACATCAGCGAGATTACAAGGATTCAACAAGAAATAGAAAAACTTAGGATGTCAAGCAACCAAGATTTCATTGACAAAAGCATCACAGATATGTCTGCCCGTTTAAACAAACAAGAAGCAATCATTAAAACCAGAAAAGCGTACAAATTCACTAGAGATAAGAATGATTACGAACAGGGCCAAGTGTTCACGTTTGCCAAAAA
This sequence comes from Triturus cristatus, assembly GCF_964204655.1. Lineage (NCBI taxonomy): Eukaryota > Metazoa > Chordata > Amphibia > Caudata > Salamandridae > Triturus > Triturus cristatus. The sequence continues at coordinate 526,509,484 of NC_140588.1, read as the reverse complement.
GTACGACTACATTAAGAAACAAAAACAAAAGGGGGCAACACAAGAACCAGGACCTAATTACAACATAGCGAGTACCTCACATACCCTCTTGTCGTCAACTTCCGATATTAGCAGCATTCCCAGCTATACGGACTCTGAACGAAGTGGCGTTCCGGACGGCAACAACACAAGTAATCTTGGGCCCTTATCTCTAGCTGAGGAAATGGATTTTATCAGGGAACAGCGGAAAATGTCCTTACGACCGAGAAATCCCAATCAGCCAAACGCAACAACAGAAACCGGCGAAGGCGAGAAAGGCGGAAAAGCAACAAACGCAAGAGGCAGAGGGCAGCAGAGGAGAAGGAAAAACTGGCATTAACACCTGAAGAGCTAGATAAAACCATTGTTAATCTCACTGACATCCAACTCAACCTAGCTGAAAAACAACTGCTCTCGTTAGGATTAAGCTACTGTCCCGAGAGCAACTTCAACTATGTTGAAACAAGAGTTGACGTATACAAGTTCATACGCAAATTAAAACTGTCTAAATTTTATACTATCAAAAACCATGGAAAAACTGATCCACACAAAACAACTGAAACCATTCAATCAGTTCTTACCATCCAAGAACTCCCAACTTTGTCAACACTTCACTCCTTGTTACATGAGTCAACAGATAACTCACAAGTTCCACAAAATACTCAAGAAATCGCTGATGTCGAGGGTCTAAATTTAGCGGCTCCTGGGAACAGTCCGTTCAGAGCACCTTCCACCTTTGTTCCCATCATGCCTCGTGACGCGCTAGATATCTTCCATGATCGCATCACTGACGAACTAAAAAAACTTTATGTGAAAACCAAGAAAACAAAATCTAAAGTCTATTCCAAAATAAACCAAAGTTATTTCCAACTTATGGAAAAATTAAAATCTAATTCGTCGGTGGTTATCAACAATGCAGACAAAGGAGGTAATATCGTCCTGTGGGGCAAACAACAATATAGAGAAGAGGCATATAGACACATCAACGATCTGGAGTGCTATGAACGTTCCAATGCAGTCATTTTTAGAAAAATCATTAAAGACTATAAAGAAGATCTAAGTAGTTGGAAAAGAGAAGGTCTAATCTCAAAGGATGAAATGAACTTTTTGAATAAAGAGTTTCCGGTTTTACCTACCTTCTACCTAATACCGAAAATACACAAGCAGGTGGATCCCGTGCCAGGCCGGCCTATCATTTCAGCCAAAGACAGTATTTTTGAGAACACTTCTCGTTATGTGGATTTTTATCTTCAAGAACATGTTGCTGGTTTGCCCACATATCTCAGAGATACTAAGGACTTTTTATCCAAACTTAATTCCATTCAATGGTCGGAGAAGTATTTGTTGATGACCTTAGATATCTCATCTCTCTATACTAGCATCAGGCATCATGATGGATTGTTTGCTGTAGATTATTTCTTGAAGAAACGCAATATTTCCATGTACAGACACAATGAAATCCTTCTAAAAATGATACATTGGTGTTTACATAATAACATGTTCATGTTTGATGGGCTTATATTCAGACAAAAACAAGGAGTGGCTATGGGGGCATGCTTCTCTCCCAGCTACGCATGTTTACATGTAGGCTGGTGGGAGGAGCATGTCCTCATGGGCGAGCACAAGAATTTATGTGTTCAACATATCATCACAATGTGGAGATATATAGATGATATATTCATCATTTGGGATGGCACAAGACAACAAGCTGAAGATTTTGTAAGAGTTATCAATTGCAACAAGTTAAATCTTAACTTTACCTCCCATATTGATTCTACATCTATTAATTTTTTGGATGTTTCTGTCTATATTGAAAACAACACCATTCAGACTTGCCTATACAGGAAGCCCACAGCAGGCAACACCCTACTTCACGCTAGTAGCTTTCACCCGCAGCACACTATATCCAGTCTCCCCTACGGGGAGTTTTTGAGAATACGTAGAGCCTGTAGTAATGAAGAACAACTTTATATAGCTCAGGAAGCAGCAAAAATCAGGTTTCTACAGAGAGGGTACCAAGCTAACAAACTTAAAATAGCACTGAACAAAGCTAACAGTAAAGATAGACAAACTCTACTAGTAACCACACCTAGACATAATACCAACATCTCGGATCCCCCTATTGACAATTGCAACTACAACAGCAATGTCAATCAAGACAAAACAGTCTGTCGTTTTATTTCTACATATAGTAGACAGGCCAATACTATTCGCTCCATCATAAAAACCCAATGGCCTATTGTCTTAACTGACATGGTGCTTTCTCAATTTCTGCCCACACAGCCTAATTTCACCTACCGCAAGGCACACTCTATGAGAAGTGATCTGGTTAAAACTAGTCCGGAACTAGATCGTAAGAGCATTTGGCTATCCCCCAAAAAGGTTTTTTTTAAATGCAGCACATGCAGGGCATGCAAGTTTGGGATCAACACCAAATCCTATTGCACTCCGTTTTCGGATGAATCCATCAACATCAGAGGACACTTTACATGCCGGACAGATCATGCGGTATACATTCTGCAATGTGTTTGCGGCCTTCGCTATGTCGGCAGCACAAAGTTACAGGTCTATGTGCGCATTTTGCAGCACTTACGGGCCATAGTTAACTCCGACCCTTCCTACCCGGTGGCCCGTCATATTAAAACAGAACATGGTAATAATCTCAATGTCCTGCAATATTTTGTGATAGACAATGTCCCATTAAACAAACGGGGGGGCAACCGTGAAAAACAACTCAGACAATTGGAAACTAAATACATAATGGAACTAGATTCCAAGGCTCCAAGAGGGTTGAATTTATGTGAAGATTTGTTTTACTATCTTTAAGTGTTTTTCCACAATTGAAAACATTGACTGTTAATATGTCCGATTTTGGGATGTAGTTTGTCTGAGGGTAATTAACTGTATTGTTCAGCGAGTCTTATGTTTATTTGTTTTTGTGGATAGTTTGAGAATCTGGGTCCACACATGGCATTCGTTGTTCCTTCCTTCTTGTATTTACTCCAATAACATCAAAAAACGTGATTGTATGTTTAGGGTTGTTTTTGCTATTTATTCATCAACTCACTTTGTCTCATTTAATACCTGTACACGGGTCACATTACTAAGATAGGGGATTAGCATAAAATATACGCCTCACTTTTGATTTAGGATTGTTTTAACACTTTGCACTTTATAAGGCCAGTTATATTTACAATTTTTTGTTTGGTATCCTCACGTATTTCACAGCATAGACTAGACCTGCTATTTTAAAACGCATATTTTGTTGAGGTTGGCTATCAGTGAGCTACCTATGAAGTACATGAATTTTTCAATGGTTGTGGATTATTACCTGTTGCCTCCCAGTATTTGTACCTGTTATAAAACGAAACCATTGGCCCCACAATGCCTTTTTTCAGTCACGGCACTTTTTTTGTGTTTTTCGGAATTTAATAATCACAAGAGACTGATTATTCATGAAATTCATTGAGGTTACATTTTGGTTAACACATTTATTTATATTGTGGTTAACATTTTGGTTCCTGTACTAAGCCTATGACCACCTCTTGATTTTTGTAACATTTATGCATATTTCTTCTATGTCTATGATTGTGTAGTGGGTAGCCAACCAATAGCAAGGAAAGCTATGTCACCTCCCCTTTCTTACTGTTAAGTATAAAAATGTTACCTATTTGCAACGCAATCATGTGAGCAAGGCCACACAGTTGGCCGAAACGCGTCGTTCCGTTTCATTGCACTGATCTATGATTTGAATAAAGACGATACTGCGGCTGCAGTTTTCTACGAAGAAGAAGGTGTCCGTCTCTCTGTTCATGGTGCCGAGAAGCGCTTTGGAGTGGTAGTTGGATATATATATATATATATATATATATATATATATATATATATATATATATATCGTCGCTCCAAGTTGCCCTCCTAGGCATAGACACACTCGAACATCTTGTTTAATCCTTTATTAGGTACAAAGCAGCCATCATGCCAATACGTCATTCCAGCGGTCTTGTCGGTTGTTGCCTGACGCGTTTCAGTGCAGGATACACTTTCTTCAGAGGCCAGACAGCCACACCTGCAAGGCTGACACTCCCATTAATTACACAGTTCTCATTCTCCAATGGGCTGCTCTGATGAGCACTTGTGGCTTTATGGGACTTGTAGTCAGTAGATATTACTCAGATGAGTGCACTATTTTTGCTGTTGACAAAAACCCTCAGATGGGCCTCAGTATGTCAAACTGCTTATTTATCCTCAAGGTGTCCGACACACCGGCTCCGTTGGATAACAGAGAAGTCAAAATTACTATTCTCACTGCAGTCAGTTCAACAGTAGGGAAATTGTTGGAAAGCGGAGGGGTAAAAATGACTATTCCCACTCCAGTGAGTGTAACAGTTGGGATAGTTTTTTTAAATATATATATATATATATATAAATATGTTAAAAATGTAAATACAAATATAGTTAATATTGAAAACATTTAAAAAAAAATATTATGATGTTAATTACATATGACAAGTTTCTACAAATATTATATTAAGCGAAATAAAAGTAATTTTCAAACAAATAAATGATTTAATTTAGAAATGATTTCAAAACAAACTCATTATTTATTACATAAATTAACTTTTTTTTTATTTCGTACCCTATAATACCACACAATTCACAACCCACATCTAAAAAAAAGGACTTCTATAATTAACATAATTCATTAACAATTAAAGAAATATTAAAAATTACAAAACAAATTAAAGCACATAAACATGTATTAACTTCCCACACGTTACCCCTATAATCCCCACAACCCACAGCTAAAATTAAACAGTAAAAAATATTAATGACACAATTAGAACTTATTTACAAATAAAAAACTAATAGTATTTAACAATTAATTATAAAGTGAGTCAAATTAATATACTCCCCGCCCTTTACCTCATGAAAGAAAAGCCCAAACACAAAAATATAAACAATTACCTTAATTAAATATCAATTAATTAATTAATATGAATGATCAACAAAATGTGAATTATTAAACATAAATTACTTCGCACCCTCTACCCCTAAAAACCCCACAACCCACACTTAAAATTAATTACACAATTTCCATATTTAATTTTCACTTAATTAATTAATATAAATTAACAACTAATTATTAAGTAATTAAATATAAATTACTTCCCACCCTTTACCCGTATAAGCCTAACAACACGCTCCTAAAGTAAATTAAACATTTTCCATAATTACATTTCAATCAATGAATTAATGTAAATTAACAACTATGTATTAATCAAAAATAAGTTACTTTCCACACTTTAACCCTATACACCCCACAACCAGCACCTAACAAAAATCACACAATTACCATAATTAATTAATTAATATTAATAGTATTTAACAACCAATTATTAATTAGTTACAAATAAATTACTTACCACAATTAACACTTTAAAATCTCAATTAAATGAATATTAATACATTTAAAATAATCATTAATTTATTATAATTAAATTGCTTACCACCCTATTCCCCTATAAACCCACAACCCTCTACAAAACAAAAAAAACTCAACTTTAAATTAAAATACATTTGATAACTACTCAAAATCTAACACATATTTTAAAAAACATAAACAATACTTCCACAAAAAACATACATCATATACATTTTTGCAAAAGATAATAATGACTGCTATATTTTTTTAAACAATATTTCTTACCTTACATTTGATATTCTTGACCACAATATTCTTGCAGTCGATATTTCTGTGTCACAATATTTCCAACTCGATATTTGTGTAAGTTGACATTTCCAACTCGGTATTCTGTCTCAATACCCCTGTGTGTGCAGTTTTAAATTGGCAATTCGACCTGGTAAAGTATGCCTTTTGCCAGGCCTTACCCTTCATTGTAAAAACATATGTCACCCTTAGTTAGGCCCTAGATAGCCCAGAGAGGAGGGTGCAGTGTATTTAAAAAGGTGGCCATGCACTTTTATGTTTTCCATGTCCTGGTAGTGAAAAACCCAAACATTAATTTTTCACTACTGCTAGCCTACCTCTCTTATAAAATAACATTGGAGTTGCCTTATTACATTTAATAAGCTGTAACTTCCAAATCAGAGCGGGTGACCAGTTCATGTTTGGTGTCTTTGGAATTTAAATTAAAGATCCTCTCTCCAATTAAAGTCAGATTTAGAGTTACAATTTTCAAAAATTTTCATTTAGAAAAGTGTCATGTTCCTGCCTTAGCCTTTTAGTGCCTGCAGTCTGTCTATGGGTCACATGACTGGGTGTAGCTGACAGATGGGCTTTGTGTGTTCCCCCAGAAAGCCATATACAATAGAGGGCTTAGGTGTGCCTGGAAGGCCATCACTGGCAGCATGGGAGGGAGGAACTGGGCACTGCCCTAAGCACACTTGAATACGATGTGCCCTCCTTCGCGCAAAGGGTGCATATCCACTGTAGTTAGTCTGGAGACAATTACGTTTGCACTTTAAAAAGAAACCTTTAGAAGCTTCTCTGACTTCAAAGGAGGTACCTGGTATAAATATTGGACCTCAGACCCCAACTGTACAGCTGTTGAAAGGACTGCCACTCTGCTGGACTGCTGTTCTGAAGGACTGCTGCCCTGCTGCCTGTTGCTTCTTGCTTGGGTAAGAAGTCCTGGGTCTGCATCTGTTGACCCTATAGTGATTCCAGTGGCTAGTTGACTGGGCCCCCGAATAGAACCTCAGGAACAGAAGGTTCTAACAACAGTGAACCAGGTTCCTGGACTCTGCCATCTGTGAGTCTTACTCTGACAAGAGGTGTCATTCCAGTTCAGGACCGAAAGGTGCTCCGCCAACCCATCTGTGGAGCCAGCAGAACCCACTCATCTCATCTGCTGCACGATGCAACGCTGAACAAAAGCAATGCATTGCCTCGGCTCCATGGGCTTTCCCGATGCAAAGACTTTAGATTGTATCTTGCAGCCCTATCAGAACTGCTGTTGCACAACGTATTTTCAATGCAGACCCTCGCATCACAAGCCTCTCATTAACGTGGTCAACAATGATGACCTCACATTGCATCTTTGCAACTCTTCGGGAACAGACGCAGCGCCTCGGCTACATGACGCATCCTCGATGTGGGACTTTGCATTCCAAGCCCTCATTGACAGGACCCTCAATGACCATGCAGAACCTCACATGGCAGCCTCACAGCTCCTCGCGACCAACGTATCACCTCCACTGCATGGTGCATCCTCAACGTGGGGTTCCTCAATGCTCCACAACTAGAATTTAAGAAACTCTTGTTCAGCAAACTTAACTGGGCCCCTGTAGCGGGACCACACTCCATCATGGTTGGCCTGAACTTGTAAATTTGTCTCAGTCTAGCAGGATCAGATATCCACAGTGGGTGCTTTGTGCTTTTTGGTGCTACTTTCACTGAAATCTTTCAACTTACATAGCTCCGGTTCTCCTGATTGGATTTTTCTCATTTTGGTCTTGATTCATTTATTGACATGTACTCTATTTGCCTAAGGTAATGTGAGATTTGTTTTGTGTTGTGTTTTTAGTTTATAACTCTTTGGAGTTCTGCATAACTACTTCACACATTGGCTCTAAGTTATTTCTGACTGCTCCTTGCCAGGCTCCCAAAGGATTGAGCACAGATTAAACAGGGGTTTGCTTACACTCCACCCTGACAAGGATTGTAGTTAGTGCTTGAACAATGGTTTAATACCCCTCAAACAGTATCCAAATCCATATAATTACCATATGTTGAACAGCAAAAGCAATTATCCACAGGCACTGCCAATACGATATCCTGGCAGAAAATAAGTTGCTCAACTGACTAGGCAAAATAAAAAAAAAGAAACACAAGGCATCCCCTGTGTTCCAACTAGCTTGGGATATCACAATGATTAAAGGGCCTCTCAAATGTTGCAAACTAATAACATAACTCATGATTCGTAGACTTAAGCCAGAAATGTGAAAAAGCAGTCAGACTTTTAGCTAAAAGAAATTAAAAACATTTTTGGGGCTCTGAGGGGTCCTCCCCAAGAGGCCTAGGGGGTCAGGGTATTTCTACCCTGTCCCCTTTTCCTTTAAAAAAAATCTTTTTTCTTTTGACCCAGTTCAACCAAGTCAGAAGATGGCTGCCAACACTTCCTGGTTTAAATTGTTGACAGTCAATCAGATCTCAGTCACAAGATCGGGAGTGGCCACGCATCCACCGCACCCACAGCTGTATATCTGAGAAATCATTTTAAATTTCTCAGCAACTGCTGAACAGATTTACACTATTTAACATGAAGAGTGCTTTCTGTGCCAAGAGCTCAATTTTTGCCAAATTTGGTGTGATTCTGTTCACCAGTTCGAGCTGTAGCCTTGTAAAAGTATCCTATGGAAATTAACATGGAGAAAAAACGTCTTTTGGACCCCCTTTTATTTGGCCTGGGCTTGATGGCTCACCCCGAAATGTTCATGTTAGCAGCAGAAGTGAGTGTCAAACTAGTTTTTTGCGAAGATCCGTCAGACAACGCCAAAGTTATTGACAAATGAAAAAGAACACTCTTTCTATGGAAACTTCATCCTAAATATAATTACCTGCTGGCGATTGCCTTTTCAGATTTTTTGATCACCACTTATCTATTGTTCTTCAATTCTTTTAAAGCATTTATTTGTTTCACATTCAGGTGCCTGTGTACAGATTTTCTTTTTCTGTCTATCTTACTCAATTCTTCCACCATGCCTTTTTCAAAAACCTCAATAGCCTCATTAGTGATCTGGGGTAAAATTAACTTTGGTATAACCCCACTTTGACTTGCAGAATCAATGGTTACTTCGTCAGTTGTATAAGGTTGCATCATCCCATATTGGCTTAAAGGAAGGCGAGTCTTTATAGAAAACATAAGAATTATACTGTATGGACTTTTATGATGCCTACTCGGGAATAATGGGAATTGTATAAAGTTGTGTAATGAAAAGTCAATTACTGGGTACCACTCCCTATGGGTATTAAGAAGATATATGAATTATATGGAGTGATTAGTGTAGCATTGCCCACTTGGGCAAAATAGAACTTTCAAAAGTTTTTCTATGGAATTGTGTTTAATATATCTTATGCCGACTGGAGTAGAATTGTAACAATGTGGTTGATATAAAAATAGACATATGTTTAATTACATGAATTAATTTCACCCATTAGATATAGATAAGTTCAGACAGTGAATTACGTACAGCATGAATTGATAAATTGTAATGAATTATTCCTCTTAAGAGCCTGTGAATATCAGGATACGAAAACAATTGGGCAAGAAATGCATCCTCATGAATGTTTAAAGATGGCCACCATGTGAAATGTCGCACATGAGTACTCCATACTGCCCTACTTCTATGGTGGTGGCCAGATCACATGTATTTATGGTGTAAACGCTAATGACCCGTGACCAAGAAGTGTAGGTTTCAAAATGCGTCAGGCATTTTGCTTTTTGCTGCTTGTAAAAGAAAATAAACACACTGATGTTAATTAAGGTCTTTTTGTTTATGCTGAGTGATTCCATTGTGTGAGAAAGGACTTTGGAAGTATTATTGAGGGGCTAGCCACCCCGCTAAGAGCCACTGTTGTAAGTGGAGAGAGAATTGGCATCTGCGAGGAGGTCGCCAGTAGGTAGTTATAGTTAGAACCTAGTTTCCATAGTTAAAGCGTTTTTGATTTGCTAATAAATTTGGTGTCGTTTAATGAATCCTCGCGAAATTCTCCAAAAAATAGGCTACCCAGGTCAGCTCCTATCCTGAAAGTTTGGGGGTGATTTCTGAAGCAGGAACTGAGAAAAAAAGGAGGTCCCAAAACACGTTTTCCTGATGGTAATTTCCATAGGAAATTGTGGGACGAGCTACAGCCCGAACTGCTGAACGGAATTACCGCAAATTTGGCAAAAAGGTAGAGCTTGGTTCAGAAAGCGACCTTTTTTTTAAATGGTGTAAATCCATTCAGTAGTTGCTGAGAAATTCAAAAAATATGAGTCAAAAAATCAATTTCCCATAGGAAACTTTGGGCAAGGCTACAGCCAAAATTACTAAATGGAATTACCCCAAATTTGGCAAAAAGGTAGTGCTTGATTCAAAAAGCGACTTTTTGTAAAATGGTGTAAATCCATTCAGTAGTTGCAGAGAAAAAAATAAATGTATGTATCTATTGCTGAGGAGGGCCAACCACGAGCTTTATTTTAATTGGCTGTCAACACTCCAAACCAGGAAATGTTGGCGGCCATCTTGTGACTCGGTAGAAAAGATAAAAACAAACGCAAAAAACAAGAAAAGGGGGCAGGGTAGAAACACCATGACCTCCTAGGCCTGCTCAGGGGGTCCCACAAGGACCCGCGGGGCCCAGAAAAGCATTCCCGGGGTCACTGGGGCACTGAAAAAATGTATGTGGTGACCGCCGCCTCCCCGAGGCTTGATTTAAGAGTTGCAGGGGGGGGCACGCAGCCATCTTGTGCCTCGCACATGTGATAATAAGGAATCAAATGCCGTAGGAAGAATCTGGGCATTAAACATCCGAGGAGCTGCTGGCAGGAGTGACGCAGCAGGGCAACTGAGGGCTCCAGACCCGAAAACGGGCTGAACTTGGGCTTAGTGGCGGCGGAAGCAAGCCAGGACTGGGACACTTTGGCACCTGAGACGGGAAACCGAAAGAACGCATCGAGACCGATCGAGGCCCGTGAAGGTACAGAAAGCGGCGACCGAGACCGGCATCCCGTGATAACCCAGAGAGCAATCACCTAAGAAATGTCCATGGCCCGTGTGCCCAGCCCACATGCAATGCTTTTTCCTTTCATGCGCTCTTAGTGGAGTGCCTCCCCTGTGCCAGGGTGCCTGGAGCGGGGTCGGGGCTGGCTTTGGTCCAAGCCTCTGTCATGCGTACTGCTCGCCCTGGCCGCTGATTGCTCTTCCTGCCTCCGTGGGTCGGGAGCTGTGAGGCACTGGCAAGGAGTCCGGCCAGCAGCCTGCTGTGGGCATCAGTCAGTCTGAGCCGAGGACGGGGATGGGGGAGGCTGAGAGTCATGAGGAGAGAAGGGGCAAAGGAGGTACAGACAGAGGGTGAGGGGCCTGGGGAGAGAAGGGGCAGAGAGGGCAGAGTGAGGGCCCGGGGAGAGAAGGAGAATAGATGCGCAGAGGGAGAAGGAGCAAAGGAGCAAAGGAGGCGCATGGAGTGGCTGAGGGACCCGGAGAGAGAAGGGAAAGATGAGACACAGGAAGTGGGTGAGGGACCCAGAGAGAGAAAGGACAAAGGAGGCGCAGACAGAGGGTGAGGGACCCGGAGAGAGAAAGGACAAAGGAGGCTCAGTGAGAGTCTGAGTGGCCCGGGAGAGAAGACGTAGAGGAGCCGCGGGGAGAGGGTTAGGGCCCCGTAGAGAGCTGGAGAAAGGAGGTGCAGGAAGAGGAGGGACCCAGGGAGAGAGGGCCCAAAGTGGTAGGAGCAAGGTAAAGGAGGCACACAGAGAGGGCAAGGGGCCCGGGGAAAGAAAGGGCAGGCACAGTGCGGTTGCATTTTATATTGTGCTTACTAGCGCTGCGATGCGTTGATGAGGCAGAACAAGCACCATGAGAGGGGAAAGTTACTAAGTCAGAGAACAGTGGCGACAAAGAAAGGGGGCACTAGTGGGTGGGGGGGTTTAAGAGTCATTGGGAGAGATGGGGCAAAGGCGGCACAATGAGAGGGCAAAAGGCATAGGGAAGGGGCATTGAACAAGGGCAAAGTGGGCGCAGGGAGAAACGTGAATGCTAAGGGAGCGAGAGAGGGTAAAAGAAGCACAGACAGAAACAGAGCATTGAGAAGAGAGCAAGGGACTTAGAAAAAGGCCAGGAGGCATACGAGAGACGTGGGGGGGGAGAGAGAAAGGCATCTGGTGAAAACGAGGGACAGATAGGCCAAATGAGGCACAGGGAGAGACCGTAGAGATTAAGAATGAGACAAGATAAAGAAGGCGCAGCCAGCATCAGGATCATAGACAAGAACAAAGAGGCAGAGAAAAAGGGTGAGGGGCCTAAGAGAGAAGGGGGTTATGGGGGTGTAGGGAAAAGGGAGATACGGGGAAACTGGGCCCAAGAAACAAAAGGGAACACAAGGAGATGGAACTGAGCCTAAGAGAACAAGAGGGCAAGGAAACACAGCCAGCTGAAGGGGCACAAAGAGAGTGCAGGGGCTATGGGCAAAGGGGCCACAATAAAGGAGCAATGGAAGAGCCCAGGCTAGGGGCTACCTGGTGAAGGGGCCCAGGAAGGTGGCAAGTGGTCACAGGGAGAGGGTACAGGAATATTGAAAGAGAGGCCAAAGGACCAGAGAGATGGTAAGGATGGAGATTGGGACAGTGCAAAGAAGGCACAGATTAGGCAGGCAAAGGGGCAGACAGAAAGACTGGGACAGAGAAAGAGAGTGGGCTAAGTGGGCATAGGCATTGAAGGGGAAACATGGAGAGGATGAGGAAAGTTAAGGATACAAGGCAAATGGGGCACAGGGAACAATGTCCTAAGGCAGGGAAAGAGAGGGAAAAGGGGCACGAGAAGAGAGTTAGGAAGTCCAGGACAGGGAGATTAAAGAGGACCAAATGGAGACGGACAGAAGATACAGTCAAACGGGGCCACAGTGAGGGGGGTGTGCAGAGGAATATGGGGCACAGAAAATGGCAGGGTGAAGGGGACATAGCCAGCAAAGGAGGCACAGACAGGGTAAGAAGAGAGGGTGGTATGGAACTGAGAGAGCTGGCAGAGGAGGGACAAGTAGAGGACACATCGCACAGGCTGAAGCAAAGTAACAGGGCGGAGCAAATAAGACCCTTGCGCCACAGTGCTTACAGAATGCATGCAAGTGCATATTAATATATATATATAGATATATTCACTGAAAAAAAACATAGGTTTCAGCGACTTTATTATTAGAAATTAGCATTGAAAAACCTTAGAAATTAACTGAAAAACCATAGGTTTCAGTCACGTTATAGTTAGAAATTAACATTTGAAAACCTTAGAAATTCACTGAAAAAAACCACAGGTTTCAGGGACGTTATAATTAGTTACTATGACACGTGCCCCGGCAATGCACTGCTCATGACGTCACATATTACATCATTCATGACATGGTCAGTGACATCACTGATGACATCACTGATGATATCTCAAATGACATCACTGAAAATTGCAAGTTTTGTGTTTAAAAGATATTTTATAACTGTAATATTGAATATTTTTTTATATTTTTTATTTTAATTTAATTCTGTAATGTCCTATGTCTTTTAAAATATATATATATATTTTTTTCAAAATAAATTGGAGTCGCGTTCCCATCGTGCACCTATCACGGTGGGTGCACAAGTTCAAGCCACCATATTGGAAAAGTTCTACCGTGTAACGTCATATATGTATGGGATTGAGTCATGTGCGTGCCTCGTATGCGACGTGTGCACGGTGCTGGAACCCACATGACATCATATACGTGCCGAGTCGCTCCAGGTGCGCGACTCCCTTAAAAAAAAATATGTTTTAAAACTATATGTATATAACTCTAATGTACATATCAGAACAAGAGATCATCTAAACTATTTATAAAAATAATATATTTTCGCTATGTCGCGCTGGGTGTGCGCTGTTTGCGCGCTGTGTGCGCGACTCCCATGCGTCTTTGAAAGAAACTATTTCATTGGTTGACAAGGTTTTCCATTCTAAAACTTGGAGGACCCCAGACTCTTTAGTCATTCTCTCAGCTGCATCAGAGGAGGGATACCTGCTGTGTTTTTAGGAGAAATACTGCGAATTTGTTTGGTGTTTACTTCTAAAACTTCTCCAATGGCTTCTTCTACTCCACCAATAGACCTTCCATCTGATGATGAAGATTTGTGACCACCTCCAAAAAAAAGACCAGAGTCTTTTGTATGGAAATTTTTTGCGATTCCAGAGGGAGAAAGGAAAGTAAATGCAAGGAAGGCAACATATATATGGCGGTCGCCATTAGGTAGTTATAGTTAGGACCTAGTTTCCATAAGAAAAGTGTTTTTTGATATGCCAATATCTTTGGCACCGTTTGACGAATATTCGAGACATTTTTAAAAGTAATGGCCCCCTCTGGTTAGCTCCTGACTTGAAAGTTTTGGGGTGATTTGTCAAGCGGGTCGAGAAAAAAGGGGGATTCCCATGTAAATTTCCCTGGGAAACTTTAGACATGGCTACAGCCCGAACTGCTAAACGGAATTACACCAAATTTGGGAAAAAAAAGTAGCTCTTGTTTCAGAAAGAAACCTTTTTTTAAATAGTGTAAATCTGTCGCGTAGTTGCTGAGAAATTCAAAAAATGAAAATGTATATATCTGAGCACCGAAGAGGAGTCGCGACTCCTCCCGAGCACGAGCTGACTTCCGATTGGCTGCCAACACTCCAAACTAGGAAGTGTTGTCAGACATCTTGTGACTCAGTAACCGAGTCACAAGAAATCAGAAAAAAGAAGATGAAAAATAAGAAATGTGGGCAGGGTACAAATACTCCGACCCCCTAAGCCTGCTCAGGGGGTCCAACAAAGACCACCAGGCCCCAAAAAAAATGTTTGTATTTGTTTACACGGCCAAATTCACGCTTTGTTATCTGTAAGCCCCAGGGTGGGCTAGGTCCCAGGGGCAATCACTAATTAATTTGCGGTAGGCCGTGGGGGCCCCCGCAGCCCCGAGGACCGCCACCTCCCCAGGGAGTGATGAATAAATGCATGGGGGGTCCCAAACCGCTGCCCCGGGGACTGCCACCTCCCCAGGGTATTTGTATTTATGAGGCAGGGGGCCTCGCTGGCCCTCCCAAGCTTCGGGGAATGCCATCTCCCCGGGGCTTACAATAATTATAATCAGGGGGCCTCACAGGCCCCCCAAGCCCCGGGGACCACCACCTCCCCAGGGATATGGAAATTTAGGGAGGGGGCCGCCTAGAGCCCTGGATGGCTCTGGGGCCTGCTATGGCAGGGCGGGAGCCTGCTTCTGCCTTGTCATAGCAAACTCTGCTTTGCTTTTTGGGCATTGTCTCCAAAAAGCAAATCAGATTGCTTTTGGACAAGGGGAGCTGTATGTTAGAAGCTCCCCTTGTCCAAAAGCAATGCTGGGGGAGCCGGCTGGGACCATGGGGGCATTGAGGCTCCCTCGTGGCCCCCAATGAGAGGCCATGCCCAGGGGGATGGGGTCCCGGGGGGGGGCACACATCCTCGTCCCTATAATGAATAAATAAATAAAGAATTGGGCATGCCCCAAGGATGGGGTCTCTGGGGCAAAAAGTGGTCCAGGGAAGGGGGCCACTCACCCCCCCTTAATTTAAATTTTTTTTAAATATGGAAGGCCGGCCCGGAGGTTCAATCAATCAATCAGTCATTTGTAAAGTGCACTACATACCCAAGAGGGTCTCAAGGGGCTGGGTGCCGCTACTGATCGAACAGCCAGCTCTTGAGCATCCTCCTGAAGGTCAGCAGGTCTTGGGTCTGTCATAGGCTCAGTGGGAGGGTGTTCCATGTCTTGGCAGCGAGGTGGGAGAAGGATCTCCTGCCGGTGGTTGTTCTTCGGATGCACGGGACGGTGGCTAGTGAGAGGTCAGCGTAGCGTAGCTGGCGGTTGGGGATGTAGAAGGAGAGCCATCTGTTGAGGTAGGCTAGGCCGGTCTTGTGGAGTGCCTTGTGTTCGTGGATGAGGAGCTTGAAGGATATCCTCTTGCTGATGGGGAGCCAGTGCAGGTCCCTCAGGTGGGGGGTGATGTGGCCGTGGCATGGTACGTCGAGGATCAGTTGTGTCGAGGTGTTTTGGATGCGTTGTAGTCGTTTGATGAGCTTGGTCGGGGCTCCCGCGTAGAGTGCGTTTCTGTAGTCGAGTCTGCTGCTGACGAGGACCTGAGTGACTGTGTTTCTTGTGTCTTTCTTGTGTTTGTCGGGGTCCATCTGTAGATCTTGCGGAGCATGCGGAGGGTGTTGAAGCAGGAGGAGGAGACGGCGTTGACCTGCTTTGGTCATTGAGAGCGTTGAGTCGAGGATGATTCCCAGGTTGCGTGCGTGGTCGGTGGGTGTTGGGGCTGCTCCCAGTACCGTCGGCCACCAGGAGTCGTCCCCCCGGGGGTTGGGGTCCCCAGGTCCATAATTTGCCTCTGAAGGGGGAACACTCGGCTCCCCTCTACAAAAAAACAACAGGGCTTGCCAAGCCACAGGGATGGGGTACTCCAGGTCATAATTGGCCTCAGAAGGGGGACCATGCGGCCCCCTTCCCGTTTTTTTTATTATTTATTAATATGGCAGGCCCTGGGTGATGGGGTCCCCAGGGCCCAAAAAATATTGAAAGAAATGGGGCCACACAGCCCCCCTTCTAACAAAAAAAGGAAAAAAATGCTGCATCATTCTTGAGGCCCACCCCCTCCCTGCACTACTCTGCAAACGTGCCCCCTGGCACATTCTAAGTTGGGGAATTAAGTCCCCTTGAATACTGAGGGTCCCTGGGGCCAACTATCCCACCAGCTACCTCCAGTAAGCGCCACACAGCTAGATTGCAGAGAGGTGGTCCAAGGCCACGTCCCTTTTTACACCACTCTTCAAACCCACCTCTTGGTGCACTCCTTGTGGGTCAATGAGTTCCTCTTGTGTCCTGAGGACCTCAGGACACAAGTGGACTTTGTCCCCGAGCAGCAGTGCACCAGTAGCCACGTTTGCAGAGTGGTGTAAAAGGGGGCGTGGCCTCGAACCACTCTCAGCAATGCAGCTTTGTGGGGCTTACTGGAGGTACCTGGTGGGCTAGTTGGCCCCAGTGACCCTCATGATGAAAGGGGACTTCATCCCCCAACCAAGAGCACTTTAGGAGGCGTGTTTGCAGAGAGGTGGAGAAAGGCGGCATGGCCTGTATCCATGTCTTAGCAATCCCACTGTGTGGGGCTTACAGGAGGTAAGAGGTAGGGTAGTTGGCCCCTAAAGGACCCCCAGCAGTGAAGGAGACTTCAATCCCCACCCAACAGCGGGCCAGGGAGCACGTTTGCAGAGTAGTGGGTAAAGGGGATATGGCCTGCTATGAGAATTTAGCAATCCTGCAATGTGGGACTTACTGGAGGTAATAGGAGGGGTAGTTGGCCCCCAAGGATGTCCTTGCTTGGGGGCCAACTACCCCTCTTGCTACCTCCACTAAGTCCCACACAGTGGGATTGCTAAGACGTCTTTGGAGGCCATGCCCCCCTTTCTCCACCACTCTGCAAACGCGCCTCCTGTCGGACTACGGGATGGGGGATGAAGTCCAATTTATTCCTGAGGGACAAGGAGCCCTCCTGGTACCTCCTGTAAGTCCTAGACAGTGGAATTCCTGATCGCTGGAAGGAAGCTCAGCCCCCTTTCTTCGCCACTCTGCAAATGTGACTACCAGTTAAAGAAGTGTTTGCAATGTAATAGGTTTCACATTTGCGAGAATTAGAGCTATTGGCATTGTAAATGCAAACGTTTTTTACTAATGATTTTTGGAGTGGAGTGGATGTACGTTGTGTGTAGTGGAATTATGTGGTATGTTGTGCAGTGAAATTATGTGGATAGAAACTATGTGGTATATAGGAATTATGTAGAGTGGGATTATGTGTTTTGGAGAGTAATTAGGTGGTATTGTAGTCTGTGTTGTGGAGTGGTAACCTCAGGTTTAGTCTTCCTTTTTTCCATAGCAGCTAAACTATAAACTTAATGAGACACAACAAAAAGAAGGAATCACTGAGGAGCACTTCTGGACCTAGTCGGAGGTATGAGCAGCACCACTGGAATTATGTGACTGTTCTGCTGCACCAATTTTCACTTAATTAAAAATTTCCCGCATTTGCCAAATATTCCATCATTTGCTCCCTAATCTGCAGATTTGAAAAAATAACCTTGCTTCTAGCTCAAACGCCTCAAATATAACCAAAAATGCACCGACAAGTGTTACAGCGTGGTGGAAGGCCCCTTTCAAACCTAGAATGGTCACCTGTTACTTATTGCTAAATGTGGGTGTTAACTTGGTACTAATGGTGTGCAAGCCATTTTTGCTTCCCTCTGCACCTCTCTTTCTGCATTTCTGTTGCTTCTTTCTGCATGTTTCTTTCTTTTTCTGCACTTCTTTTGCCTTTTTCTGCAAATCTCTTGTACTTTCTGCACCTCTCTTCCCTACTTTCTGCACATCTGTTGCCTCTTTCTGCACCCTATTCGCTTCTTTCTGTACCCCTCTTACGTCTTTCTGAACCCTTTTTGCCTCCTTCTTCACCTTTGTTCCTTCATTGTGCACTTCTTTTGATTCTTTCTGCACCTGTCTTGCTTCTATCGGCAACCCTCTTGCTTCTCTCTCCACCCCTCTTCCTTCTTTCTGCACTTCTGTTGCTTCTTTCTTCACTTATCTTGCTTCTTTCTGCACCTCATTTGCCTCTTTCTGCTTCTGCACTTCACTTGCCTCTTTCTGTAACTCTTGCCTCTTTATGTACCTCTCTTGCCTCTTTCTGCTTTTCAGTTGCTTCTTTCTGAACCCCTTTTGCCTGTTTCTGCACCCCTCTTACCTCTCTGTGCAACTCTCTTGCCTCTTTCCTCACCTCGCTTCCATCTTTCTGCACCACTCTTGCCTCTTTCTGTGCCTCTGTTCTTCTTTCTTTACCTGTCTTGTCTCTCTCTGCACGCTTCGTGCCACGTTCAGCAACTCAGTTGCTTTTTTCTGCAGTTCTCTTCCTCGTTCTGCACCCCTCCTGCCTCTTTCTGTACCCCTCTTGCCTCTTTGTGCACCTCTCCTACCCCTTTCTGCACCCCTCTTGCCCCTTTTTCCACCTTTGTTGTTTTTTTCTGCACCCCTTTTGCATCGTTCAGCACTTCACTTGCCTCTATCTGTACCCCACTTGCCTCTTTTTGCACCTCTGTTGGTTCTTCCTGCACTGCTCTGGTTTCTTCCTGTACCTCTGTTCCAAATTTCTGCAACCCTCTTGCCTTTTTCTGCACCCCTCTGCCCTCTTTCTGCACCTCTCTTGCCTCAATTTGCCCACCTGTTCCCTCTTTCTGTACCTCTTTTGCATGTTTCTGCAACTCTCTTGCCTCTTTCTGCAGTTCTCTTGCCTCCTTCAGCACCTCACTTGCCTCATTTTGCCCCTCTGTTGGTTCTTTTGCATTGCTCTTGCTTCTTTATGCACCTCTCTTGCAAATTTCTTTACCCCTCTTGCCTCTTTCTGCACCCCGTTTACCTGTTTCTGTACCTCTCTTGCCTCTATTTGCACCTCTGTTCCCTCTTTCTGTACCTCATTTGCCTGTTTTGCATCTTTCTTGCTTCTTTCTGCAGTTCTCTTGCCTCCTTCTGCACCTCTGTTGCTTCATTCTGCACTTTCCATGCTACTTTCTGCACCTGTCTTGCTTCTTTCTGTACCCCTGTTGTCTCTTTCTGCACGCATCTTCCCTCTTTAGTACCTTTCATGCCCGTTTCTGATTCTTACTTGCCTCTTTCTACACTTTTCTTGCTTCTTTCTACACCTCTGTTGCTTCTTTCAGCAACTCTCTTGCCTCTTTCTGTACCCCTCTTGCCTCTTTCTGTACCTCTCTTTGTTCAACTCTTTAGCCTCTTTCTACACCTCTCTTCCATCTATCTGCACCCGTCTTCCCTCTTTCAGCACCTCTGTTGCTTCTTTCTGTACTTCTCTTGCCTGTTTCTGCACCTGTCTTGCCTCTTTCTGGACCTCACTTGCCTCTTTTTGCACCTCTGTTGGTTCTTTCTGCACACCTCTTGCTTCATTCTGTACTTGTCATGCTTCTTTCTGCACCTGTCTTGCTTCTCTCTGCACCTCCGTTGTCTCTTTTTGTACCTCTTTTGCCTCTTTCTGCACTATTCTTGCCTTTTTCTGCAGTTCTCTTTCCTCTTTCTGCACCTCTGTTGCTTCTTTCTGCACTTCTCTTGCCTCTTTCTGTATAAGTGTTTCTTCATTCTGCACCTTCCATGCTTCTTTCTGCATCTGTCTTGCTTCTTTCTGCACCCCTGTAGTCTCTTTCTGCACTCATCTTCCCATTTTCTGTACCTTTCTTGCCAGTTTCTGCATCATACTTGCCTCTTTCTGCACTTTTCTTGCTTCTTTCTACAGCTCTGTTGCTTCTTTCAGCAATTCTCTTGCCTCTTTCTGCAGTTCTCTTGCCTGTTTCTGCACCCCTCTTGCTTCTTTCTGTACCTCTCTTTGTTCAACTCTTTAGCCTCTTTCTACACCTCTCTTCCATCTATCTGCACCCTTCTTCCCTCTTTCAGCACCTCTGTTGCTTCTTTCTGTACTTCTCTTCCTTCTTTCTACACTCCTCCTGCCTCCTTCTGCATCTCTGTTGCTTCTTTCTGCACTTCTCTTGGTTTTTCTGCACTGCTCTTGGCTCTTTCTGCTTCCCTCTTGTCTCTTAAGCACCTCTTTTGCTTCTTTCTGCACTTCTCTCTCCTTCTCCTGTACCCCTCCTGCCTCTTTGATCACCTCTGATGCTTCTTTGTGCACTTGTATTGCCTCTTTCTGTACCTCTCTAGCTTCTTTCCGCAGCTGACTTGCCTCTTTCTGCACTTCTGTTGCTTTTTTCTGCAGATCACTTGCCTCTTTCTGCACCTCACTTGCCTGTTTCAGCACCTCTGTTGCTTTATTCTGCAGATCTTTTAATTTTTCCGCACCCCTGTTTTATCTTTTTGCACCTCTGTTGACCCTTTCAGCACCTCTGTTACGTCTTTCTGCACTCCTCTTCCTTCTTTCTGTACCTCTATTGCCCTAGTCTGCCCACCTGTTCCCTCTTTCTCTACCTATTTTGCATGTTTCTGCAACTCTCTTGCCTCGTTCTGTACCTCTCTTTGTTCAACTCTTTAGCCTCTTTCTATACCTCTCTTCCATCTATCTGCACCCTTCTTCCCTCTTTCAGCACCTCTGTTGCTTCTTTCTGTACTTCTCTTGCCTGTTTCTGCACCTGTCTTGCCTCTTTCTGCACCTCACTTTCCTCTTTTTGCACCTCTGTTGGTTCTTTCTGCACCCCTCTTGCTTCATTCTGTACTTGTCATGCTTCTTTCTGCACCTGTCTTGCTTCTCTCTGCACCTCCGTTGTCTCTTTTTATACCTCGTTTGCCTCTTTCTGCACTATCCTTGCCTTTTTCTGCAGTTCTCTTTCCTCTTTCTGCACCTCTGTTGCTTCTTTCTGTACTTCTCTTGCCTTTCTGTATAAGTGTTTCTTCATTCTGCACCTTCCATGCTTCTTTCTGCATCTGTCTTGCTTCTTTCTGCACCCCTGTAGTCTCTTTCTGCACTCATCTTCCCTTTTTCTGTACCTTTCTTGCCAGTTTCTGCATCGTACTTGCCTCTTTCTGTACTTTTCTTGCTTCTTTCTACAGCTCTGTTGCTTCTTTCAGCAATTCTCTTGCCTCTTTCTGCAGTTCTCTTGCCTGTTTCTGTACCCCTCTTGCCTCTTTCTGTACCTCTCTTTGTTCAACTCTTTAGCCTCTTTCTACACCTCTCTTCCATCTATCTGCACCCTTCTTCCCTCTTTCAGCACCTCTGTTGCTTCTTTCTGTACTTCTCTTCCTTCTTTTTACACTCCTCCTGCCTCCTTCTGCATCTCTGTTGCTTCTTTCTGCACTTCTCATGGTTCTTTCTGCACTGCTCTTGGCTCTTTCTGCTTCCCTCTTGTCTCTTAAGCACCTCTTTTGCTTCTTTCTGCACTTCTCTCTCCTTCTCCTGTACCCCTCCTGCCTCTTTGAGCACCTCTGATGCTTCTTTGTGCACTTGTATTGCCTCTTTCTGTACCTCTCTAGCTTCTTTCCGCAGCTGACTTGCCTCTTTCTGCACTTCTGTTACTTTTTTCTGCAGATCACTTGCCTCTTTCTGCACCTCACTTGCCTGTTTCAGCACCTCTGTTGCTTTATTCTGCAGATCTTTTAATTTTTCTGCACCCCTGTTTTATCTTTCTGCACCTCTGTTGACTCTTTCAGCACCTCTGTTATGTCTTTCTGCACTCCCCTTCCTTCTTTCTGTACCTCTATTGCCCCTGTCTGCCCACCTGTTCCCTCTTTCTCTACCTATTTTGCATGTTTCTGCAACTCTCTTGCCTCTTTCTGCAGTTCTATCGCCTCCTTCTGCACCTCACTTGCCTCTTTTTACACCTCTGTTGGTTCTTTTGCACTGCTCTTGCTGCTTTCTGCACCGCTCTTGCAAATTTCTGCAACGCTCTTGCCTCTTTCTGTACCCCTTTTACCTGTTTCTGCACCTCTCGTACCTCTGTCTGCACCTCTGTTCCATCTTTCTGTACCTCTTTTGCCTGTTTCTGCAACTCTCTTGCCTCTTTCTGCAGTTCTCTTGCCTCTTTCTGCACTCCTGTTGCTTCTTTCTGCACTTTCCATGCTTCTTTCTGCATCTGTCTGCACCACTGTTGTCTCTTTCTGTACTCGTCTCCCCTCTTTCTGTTCCTTTCTTGCCTGTTTCTGCATCTCACTTGCCTCTTTCTGCACTTTTCTTGCCTCTTTCTACACCTCTGTTGCTTCTTTCAGCAATTCTCTTCCCCCTTTCTGCAGTTCTCTTGCCTGTTTCTGCAGTCCTTTTGCCTCTTTGTGCAACTCACTAGCTTCTTTCTACACCTCTCTTTCCTCTTTCTGCACCACTCTAGCCTCTTTTTGTACCTCTGTTGCTTCTTTCTGCACTTCTCTTGACTCTTCCAGCACCCTTCGTGCTTCTTTCAGCACCTCTGTTGCTTCTTTCTGCACTTCTCCTGGTTCTATCTGCACTGCTCTTTCCTCTTTCTGCATCCCTCTTGCCTCTTTGAGCACATCTTTTGCTTCTTTCTGCACTTCTCTCTCCTTTTCTGCACCCCCTCCTGCCTCTTTGTGCACCTCTGATGCTTCTTTCTGCACTTCTATTGCCTCTTTCCGCACCTCTCAAGCTTCTTTCCGCAGCTGACTTTCCTCTTTCAGCACCTCTGTTGCTTTTTTCAGCAGATCTTTTGACTCTTTCTGCACCGCTCTTTTCTCTTTCTGCACCTCTGTTGACTCTTTCAGCACCTTTTTTTACTTATTTCTGCACTCGTCTTCCTTCTTTCTGTACCTTTCTTGCCTGTTTCTGCATCTCATATTCCTCTTTCTGCACTTTTCTTGCTTTTTTCTACAGCTCTGTTGCTTCTTTCAGCAATTCTCCTGCCTCTTTCTGCAGTGCTCTTGCCTGTTTCTGCAGTCCTCTTGCCTCTTTGTGCAACTCTCTAGCTTCTTTCTACATCTCTCTTCCCTCTTTCTGCATCACTCTAGCCTCTTTTTGTACCTCAGTTGTGTCTTTCTGCACTTCTCTTGATTCTTCCAGTACCCTACGTGCTTCTTTCAGTACCACTGTTGCTTCTTACTGTACTTCTCTTTCTTTTTTCTGCACTCCATGTGCCTCCTTCTGCACCTCTGTTGCTTCTTTCTGCACTTCTCTTGGTTCTGTCTGCACTGCTCTTTCCTCTTTCTGCATTCCTCTTGCCTCTTTGAGCACCTCTTTTGCTTCTTTCTGCACTTCTCGCTCCTTTTTCGGCACTCCTCCTACCTCTTTGTGCACCTCTGATGCTTCTTTCTGCACTTCTATTGCCTCTTTCTGTACCTCTCAAGCTTCTTTCCGGAGCTGACTTTCCTCTTTCAGCACCTCTGTTGCTTTTTTCTGCAGATCACTTGCCTCTTTCTGCAACCCACTTGCCTGCTTCAGCACCTCTGTTTCTTTTTTCTGCAGATGTGTTGACTCTTTCTGCACCCCTCTTTTCTCTTTCTGCACCTCTGTTGACTCTTTCAGCACCTCTGTTACTTATTTCTGCACTCTTCTTCCTTCTTTCTGTACCTCTCTTGCCTCAGTCTGCCCACAGTTCCTGCTTTCTGTACCTCTTTTGCATGTTTCTGCAACTCTCTTGCCTCTTTCTGTAGTTCTCTTGTCTCCTTCAACACCTCACTTGCCTCTTTTTGTACCTCTGTTGGTACTTGTGCACTGCTCTTGCTTCTTTTTGCACCTCTCTTGCAAATTTCTGCACACCATTTGCCTCTTTCTGCACCCCACTTTCCTGTTTCTGCTCCTCGCTTACCTCTGTCTGCACCTCTGTTCTCTTTTTCTGTACCTCTTTTGCCTGTTTCTGCAACTCTCTTGCCTTTTTCTGCAGTTCTCTTGCCACCGTCTGCCCCTCTGTTGCTTCCTTCTGAACTTCTCTTGCTTCTATCTGCACCCCTGTTGCTTCATCCTGCACTTTCCATGCTTCTTTCTCCACCCCTGGTGTCTCTTTCTGTACTCGGCTTCCCTCTTTGTGTTCCTTTCTTGCCTGTTTCTGCATCTCACTTGCCTCTTTCTGCACTTTTCTTGCTTCTTTTAACACCTCTGTTGCCTCTTTTAGCAATTCTCTTCCCCCCCTTTTTTGCACTTCTCTTGCCTCTTCCGGCACCTCTCTTGCCTCTTTCTGCACCTCCCTTGGTTCTTTCTGGACCCCTATTGCTTTATTCTGTACTTTCCATGCTTCTGTTTGCACCTGTCATGCTTCTTTCTGCACCTCTTGTCTCTTTATGTATCTCTTTTGCCTCTTTCTGCACTTTTCTTGCCTTTTTCTGCAGTTCACGTCCCTCTTGCTGTACCTCTGTTGCTTCTTTCTACACTTCTCTTGCCTCTTTCTAGGCCCCTGTTGCTTCATTCTGCACTGTCCATGCTTCTTTCTGCATCTGTCTTGCTTCTTTCTGCACCCCTGTTGTCTCTTTCTGAACTCGTCTTCGCTCTTTCTGTACCTTTCTTGCCTGTTTCTGCATTTCACTTGCCTCTTTCTACATTGGTCTTGCTTCTTTCTACAGCTCTGTTGCTTCTTTCAGCAATTCTCTTGCCTTTTTCTGCAGTTCTCTTGCCTGTTTCTGCACCCCTCTTGCCTCTTTCTGTACCTCTCTTGCCTCTCTGTGCAACTCTCTAGCCTCTTTCTAGACCTCTCTTCCCTCTTTCTGCACCCTTCATAACTCTTTCAGCACCTCTGTTGCTTCTTTCTGCACTTCCCTTTCTTCTTTCTGCACTCCTTGTATCTCCTTCTGCACCTCTGTGTCTTCTTTCAGCACTTCTCTTGTCTCTTTCTGCATCCCTATTGCCTCTTTGAGCACCTCTTTTACTTCTCTTTGCACGTCTCTCTCTTCTTTCTGCACCCCTCCTGCCTCTTTGTGCACATCTGATGTTTCTTTCTGCACTTCTATTGCCTCTTTCTGCACCTCTCTTGCTTCTTTCCGCAGCTGACTTGCCTCTTTCAGCAACTCTGTTGCTTTTTTCTGCAGATCACTTGCCTCTTTCTGTACCTCACTTGCCTGTTTCAGCACCTCTTTTGCTTTTTCCTGCAGATATTTTGACTATTTCTGCATCCCTCTTTTCTCTTTCTGCACCTCTGTTGCCTCTTTCAGCACCTCTGTTACTTCTTTCTGGACTCTTCTTCCTTCTTTCTGTACCTCTCTTGCTACTTTCTGCACCTCACTTGCCTCTTTCAGCACCTCTGTTGCTTTCTTCTACCAATCCCTTGCTTCTTTCTGCACCTCACTTGCCTCTTTAAGCACCTCTTTTGCTTTTTTCTTGCAGATATCTTGCCTCTTTATGCACCCCTCTTTTTTTTCTGCACATTTTTGCCTCTATCTGCACCCCCGTTCCCTATTTCTGCACCTTTCCTGCCTGTTTCTGCAACTCTCTTGCCTCTTTCTGTACCTCTGTTGCCTCTTTCTGTACCTCTGTTGCTTTTTCTGCAGATCTCTTGACCCTTTCTGCACCCCACTTGCCTCTTTCAGCACCTCTATTGCTTTCTTCAGCATATCCCCTGCCTCTTTCTGCACCCCTCTTTTCTATTTCTGCACCTCTCTTGCCTCCATCTGCACCCCTGTTCCCTCTTTCTGCACCTTTCCTGCCTGTTTCTGTAACTCTGTTGACTCTTTCTGTACCTCTGTTGCCTCTTTCTGTACTTCTCTTCCTTCTTTCTACACCCTCCTACCTTTATCTGCACCCCTTTTGCCTCTTTTTGCACCTCTGTTGGTTCTTTCTGCACTGCTCTTGCTATTTTCTGCACCGTACTTGCTACTTTCTATACCTCTCTTGCTTCTTTCTACACCTCTGTTGCTTCTTTCAGCAATTCTCTTGCCTCTTTCTGCACTTATCTTCATTCTTTCTACACCCCTCCTGCTTCTTTCTATTCCTCTCTTGCCTCTTTCTGCACCTACCCTGCCTCTTTCTGCACCTCTCTTGCCTCTTTTCGCACCTCTGTTGGTTCTTTCTGTACTGCTCTTGCTTCTTTCTATACCTCACATGCCTCTTTCTGCACTTCTCTTGCTTCTTTCTACACCTCTGTTGCTTCTTTCAGCAATTCTCTTGCCTCTTTCTGCACTTCTTTTGCTCATTTCTGCACTTCTCTTGCATCTTTATGCACCTCTGTTGCCTCTTTCTGTACTTCTCTTGCCTCTTTATGCACCTCTCTTGCCTCTTTCTGTGCTTCACTTGCTTCTTTCTATACCTCTCTTGCCTCTTTCCGCACCTCTGTTGCTTCTTTCTGCACCTCTCTTGCCTCCTTCTGTACTTTACTTGCTTCTTTCTGTACCTCTCTTGCCTCTTTCGGCACCCTTCTTACTATTTTCTGCACCTCACTTGCCTCTCTCTATACCTCTGTTGCTTTCTACTACAGATCTCTTGCTTCTTTCTACTCCTCACTTGCCTCTTTCAGCACCTCTGTTGCTTTTTTCTGCATAACCCTTGCTTCTTTCTACACCTCTGTTGCTTCTTTCAGTAATTATCTTGCCTCTTTCTGCCCTTTTCTTGCTTCTTTTTACAACTCTGTTGCTTCTTTCAGGAAATCTCTTGCCTCTTTCTGCACTTCCTTCTTTCTGCACCCCTCCTGCCTCTTTCTGTACCTCTCTTGCTTCTTTGTGCACCTCTCCTTCCTCATTCTGTACCCCTCTTGCTTCTTGTTGCACCTCTGTTGGTTCTTTCTGCACTGTTCTTGCTTCTTTCTGCACCTTTCTTGCCTCTTTCTGCACTTCTCTTGCTTCTTTCTACATCGCTGTTGCTTCTTTCTGCACTTCTATTGCCTCTGTCTGCACCTTTCTTGCTTCTTTCTACACCTCTGTTGCTTCTTTCAGCAACTCTCTTGCCTCGTTCTGCACTTCTCTTGCCTGTTTTTGCACCTCTGAGTTAGAGGTAGTTGTAATCCCCCTGCCCTATTATGTACTAGGTCCTTACAGGTGAGGTCATGCCAATCACAGGGGTACCGCAACCCACAGTGTTCCCTAGTGTATGTAGGTGTTTTCACTGTATTCTAAGTGTCTTTCAGCATAGCATTGGCTCCAGGCCTGGTTAATCAGAGTCAGTTACCACCAGTACCAGTCAGCAAAACGTTGGGAGCACAGGATGACTTTGCAACAAGGCCTCTTTTTACACCTCTGTTGGTTCTTTCTGCATATCTCTTGCTTCTTTCTGCACTTTTCTTCTACTTTCTGGACTTCTGTCGCCTTTTTATCCATTTCTCTTGCTTATTTATGCAACTTTCTTCCTCTCTCTGCACATGTTCTACCTCTGTAGGCATAGTTAGAAATTAGCATTTAAAACACCTTAGAAATTCACTGAAAAAACAATAGGTTTCAGGGATGTTATAGTTAAAAATTAGCATTTATAAAACATTTGAAATTCACTGGAAAAAAACATAGGTGTCAGGTACGTTATAGTTAGAAATTAGCATTTAAAAAAACATTGAAATTTACTGAAAAAATCACAGGTTTCAGGGATGTTATAGTTAGTTGGACATTTCACTCGTACAAACCCAGAGAAATTCAACCGTTAAAGTTAGTTGAGCTAACTATGACTCGCGCCCCCGCAATGCACTGCTGATAACGTCACTTATTACATCATTCGTGACATGGTCAGTGTCATCACTGATGACATCCCAAATGACATCAGTGATGATATCACTGATGACATCATCAACCTGATAATCTGAGGCACCGCCTCACACCCTAATATAACCTTTGCTACATCCACTCTAAAATATAGACTACCATTTTCGAAACCATAGACACACTAATACCAGTTACTAGATACCCACTCACTGATTCCTAGGTCTACACACACATCCACTCATTCACCCATACAGTCACTCATACATGCAGTTACTCATCAATACAGCACTATCATATGCACTGATAGACCTATACAGATGCTCACACACTGCCACTCATCCATAGAGTTACTCACACACCTAGTCAGTCATGCAAAGAATCAATCACACTCCCATTTACTCACCTATACAGTTATACACACACCACCTCACTTATTAATACAGATATGAACACATACTTACTCTCTTATACAAGCACTGATACAAGCACACACTCATCCATACACTCACTCTCACATATATTCACTTATATAATCCAACACTCACATATACTGCCTTTCACATATGTAGTTAC
This sequence comes from Triturus cristatus, assembly GCF_964204655.1. Taxonomy (NCBI): domain Eukaryota; kingdom Metazoa; phylum Chordata; class Amphibia; order Caudata; family Salamandridae; genus Triturus; species Triturus cristatus. Next base: position 526,481,052 of record NC_140588.1, on the reverse strand, counting down.
TCACGTATGTATCACCGAGATATCCATTTACTCACTAATACACCCATACACACACTCACCGACCTATACAGCCCTTTGCAGATACACTCTTGAACCCATACACCCAGTGAATCACTGGGTGATTTACTCAGACAACCAATCAATAACCCATATAAACACTCAGACAACCAATTAATAACCCATATAGACACTCATGTAGCTACTCACCAACCCATGGAGCTGCTTACACGCCAACTGACAGACTGATACAGACATTCAAACAGTTAAGTCACTAACCCATGCATTCAGTAAGACACATTTAATCACTCACTTATACAGTCAGTCACACATCTACTAAATCATCCATTCAGACACTCATACACCACAAGTTTAAACAGGAAAAGAGCACAACCGTCTAGTCTGGGTTTGTTAAGATGAGATTCTAAGAGCAGTACACTAACACCATTTCACACAGAGGGGGCAAGAAAGAAATATACAAAACAAAATTGTTTCTCCCTCTCCCACTACCCCCACACCAGGACTCTCATACTTACATTCTTGCTCAAATGAGCGTGCATTACTTTCCATGGCTCAATGAGCAAAGGGTGAAACCAGGGGTTCACATGATTTGACTAGTGGCTAACGTTTTCGTTGACCTATGGGACTGAGGGAGACATGTTGGAATCAAATATTCTGCTTCTTTTAATGGGATAAAAAGCTTTTGTTTTGATCTGTTACATATATGTTACATATGAAACCAACATTAGTATGCCTGACACTTTACCATATTACTTAACAGCTAGCACACAACTGCAGAAAAAATTATTCTGATGTGAGGAAATAAATAATCATATGTAAGTCAAATAAGGCCTGGGTTTTTAATGTTCCTAATTATTTAGAACACGATACCTACTGCTATAAACATCTGTTGTTATTCCTTTTCCCTATAGAACACAACTGAAACCATTTTTCCCTGCTTAGTGTACTTGTTAATAGATGTCACTTGAGGCTGTTATTTTAAGAAATCATTTAATAATGTTAATTGGATATGTATGGTGTAATGGTTCAATCTATCACACTGCACTTCTCATGGATATCAATAAATCAACTCTTTCTGGATAAGTTGGGGTAAGCATTTTCTAAGTTAGTAAACATGCAGGAAATTATACTGTACATTTTATGTATCTCTTAACCTTGCTGTGGTGCAGTACACTTGTATTTGCCAAGGTCATGGAATACTTGGTGAACTCTTCCAAAATGCTTCAGCTTGACACCGTAAGACATACAAATGATGAATGGAATGTGGAACTGTAGGACCTGGGGTCTGCAGGTCCTATGGGGCGGTAACGTGACATGAGCGGTCGGGCCACCAAAGGTCTGTGTGTAAAGCAACCATACAACACGCACTTCACATGGGACGCGGAACACACACAATAAGTGACGCCACACTGGAGGAGTTAGGTAAATACTCAAGTTTATCCAAGTAGATCACGTTAGATGCAGTTCATGAGATAGCAGTACATTTCATAAGCTGATAACACAATTCCTAGCGATATACATTTCAGTCAGGAGCTATAAAAGTTGGTCATACCATCACTGCAATTCATGAAATATCAGTACTGCCTGAGATACAATCACCATTCACGTATATGTACTCGCGCGCTTCACTTTCCTGTAGCGCCTTAGGGGGGGTGATTATAGCGCTAGGCGCACTAATCGGTGACGACCTCAGAACGGGGCATCTAGCACAGAAAGCTACTCGTTGTCAAGGACATTTAGCACTTCAACATGGAACATGAATAACAGAGCGCTACTCGTAATCAATAGCACGTAGCACTTCAATATGGAACATGAATAACAGAGCGCTACTCGTAATCACTAGCACGTAGCACTTCACTATGGCACATGAATAACAGAGCGCTACTCGTAATCAATAGCACGTAGCACTTCAATAAGGCACATGAATAACAGAGCGCTACTCGTAATCAATAGCACGTAGCACTTCAATATGGCACATGAATAACAGAGCGCTACTCGTAATCAATAGCCCGTAGCACTTCAATATGGCACCTGAATAACAGAGCGCTACTCGGGAGCAATGACATTCAGCATTTCACTACGGAGCATAGATAACATAGCGCTACTCGTGAGTAATGACATTCAGCCTTTCACTACGGAGCATAGATAACATAGCGCTATTCGTGAGCAATGACATTCAGCATTTCACTACGGAGCATAGGTAACATAGCGCTACTCGTGAGTATGGGTGTTTAGCACTTCAGGTCGGAACAGGGCTATCAGAGCGCTACTCGTACTCCGGGGCAGTCAATGCTTCACACGGGGGCTGTTAGCAGGGAGCGCACGGGACTTGCGGAGTGAGTCTCTCGGGCTCCGGTGCAGTTCGTAGGGCACCACGCTTCAGTACAGTTCACGGGGGCACAAGGCAAGGATCCCTCGGCGGGGTCTCTCTGACGGGGTGACAAGGGGGACTCCCACGGAGAGGGGACCCGGGATGAGGGTGCGGTGTGGCTCCCAACCAGTAGGGGGCGCACCAGGGACAATCCCAGCCTCCGGGCTTACCTCATTCTCGGCGTCGGAAGGCGTCCGCTCCAGCGACGATGGGGAAACTCGGCCCCAGGCCTCGCGCACCTTCTCACACAGCTGCGATGGCAGCGGCGGGGCCCCGGGCTTCTCACGGGCCTCACAACTCTGCAGGGCACTTCTTCCAGCCTCCGGGCCGCGGCGGTGAGTGCGCTGGCTTCCACGTCACAGGGGGGTGCTCAAGTTAAGGATGGGGGTTCCGCGCTCAGCGGAGCACGCTGCCGGGGGTCCCAGACCAGGTCAGGGAGCGCAGGGGTCACAGCGCTAATACCTGGTCGATCCTCGGTGGCTCTTCAATCTGGTTTGCATAAGGCTTCAGGGGTCAGTCTGGACACGCAGTCTCAGTGCTTGGCATATAAGTTTAGAGTTCAATCGGGACACGCAGTCTCAGTGCTTGGTATATAAGTTTAGAGTTCAATCTGGACACGCAGTCTCAGTGCTTGGCATATAAGTCTCTGTTCTTAGATGTTAGATGAAGTCTTGTTGGCGCAGATGTATCTGGCGCCCTGAAAGGGGTTCTGTTACAGGGGGGTAGGATGGAGAAGGCAACTAGGTCCTTCCTAGTCAGGCTGGGCAGAGGTTCTCTGGGTCCTCCTACTACTGGGCAAGATCAGTGGGTTTCACAGGGTCCCTCACTCACTTAAGAGGCAGCACCTAAATCCTGTCACTCTCAGAGGCATAAGTCCCTGGCTAGGCCCTACTGCCTACACTCCTGGTGGATTCTTCCAGCTCTGCTTCACCCCACTGGCCAACTCACCACAAAAAGTTCCCTCCCTCACTTAAGTAGCCCTAGGTCAGGTGACCTCTGGCCAAGGCTGCAAAAGAAAAACCACACCTCCCTTCTAGAAGGTTCCAGCACATTCCAGGAGCTTCCCCACTCTACCTATGGGACAAAAAGGAGGGCTGGTGTCGCAACATTGTTGTGGGGTTCCAGCCAGCTCCTGGCAGCTAGCGTGCTACTAGAACAGGCCACTCTGCAGTAGCAGGGGCCTGTGGCAGCCATCTTGGGTGAAGGGAGCACCTGCACCTTAATACTGTAAAAACGATAAAATTCAGGGAAAAAGGGCCAAGTCCAACATAACCCCCTTCCAGCCAAAAGCCAGGGTAGAACGATCAATGCCTTGATGGTCTTCCCTGCTTGGGGCGAGAAAAGGTGGACGCAGGCCCGCAACGGTAGGAGCACCCGCAGGTTCTCCTCCGCTCTGGAACCCGATGGTTCCCTCTCAATCCTTCCTGGACCAACGAAACCACCCCACTGGGGCTCCCTAGCTAGTTGTGGCCAGGACCGGCCCCTGGGCCATCCAGATGTCTCTGGCCCTCGTGGTCTCGCAGAGTTGGGGGCAGTAGCCCCAGGCCTGTAGTGCCCGATGACCACTCTCCTACTCTTCCTTGCAGTCCTAAACTGCCTCTGGTCCTCCCACCTGGGGTCCACACCCTTAGGCTGACCAGCCTTCAGGGGTGAGGCTCTCCTCCCCCTAACTCTCCTTCTGGGGTTCCTCACCCTACCCTGCGAGGCACCCTCAGACCACCACTGTCTCCTCAGTACAGGGCCTTGACCCTTCAACTGATTCCTCACCCTAGGGTCTAAACCCTTAGGCTGAGCCGGTGCCCGAGGCGAGACCTTCCTCCCTCTGCACCCCCTCCCAGAGTTCTGCACCCTCCCACCGGGAAGAGTACCCCTGGAAGTTACTTCTGGGGGGACACTGTTAACAGGTGTCCCACCCGCCAGGTCAGGCAACCCCTGAGCCTGGCATCCCAGCCCAGGATCTAAACCCTGCAACTGGGCCAACCCCAGAACCTCAGGAGCGCTGGTTACAGTCGCCCTGGGTCCTCCTGACACTAGGGGTTCCCTTTCCTCGGGCAGCACATCGGGACAGCCTAGGTTCCCAACCTGGGGCTCCCTTGCGGAACTCTCCAGGCCCTGAGACTGCGGTTGGGGCACCTCGGGACACCTCCCCGTCTCACTCCTTCCTATGGATAGGTCGTGAGGCCCTACAACCCTCTCTCCCTGGGACCTAGCTGGGCTATCTGCCACCTCCCCCACCTCGCTGGGTTGGAAGAGCCCTGCACCACCCCCTTCAGGGTCACCCACCAATGCCTCCTCAGACACCCTGGTGATGTCATCCTGGGGTAAATATAATTCTAGCTCCTGTGGAGCTTTCGGTATGCTGCCACCAGTGTCCTCACTGGACACATTAATCTGGAGGGCACGCAGCTCCAACTCCTTCAGCTGAAGCTCGTGCGCCATCCTCCTTTCCTCCATTGCCCATCTCTTGTTTTCCCTTTCTTGTTCCAATTTGGCCAATTCCCTTTCTTGTTCCAATTTGGCCAATTCCCTTTCTTTCTCTTGTTCTAACTTGGCCAGCTCCCACCTTAACTGCCTCTCTTCCCTTCTGTCCTCATACTCCTTTGGAGACACGCTCCTACTAGACCCTGTCCTACTACTGGCCCCAGAACGTCTCCCTGGGGGCACATTTTCCGACATATCTACATTTAAGATGTCTAGTACTTCCTGGGCGCTCTCCTCCTGAGGTGCATCTGGCGCCTCCAGTCCCTCATCCTCTTTCCCTTCTGGGTGGGCCTCTACCCATGCCCTAATGGCGGTGCGGAGTTCCGGTCCTTTGGCCCTCCGTACCCCAGGCACCCCCATCCCCTGCCCGAACTCTCTTAGTTGCTTCACCGAGTACCCCTCGAGGTCAGCTAACTGGAATTCCATTCTGGCAGGTGGGGACCTAGACACTAAGGAGAAAAATTCCTAGGGGATAGGCAACAGTTCTCAGCTAACCAGGCTTCTTGCACTCTCAACCCGGACAGTGGAAATAACAATGCAGCAAACAATGGTTTTCGAGCTCTGGAACAAATAGGCGTTTTATTGTGGCGCCCTCTGCCTCACGGAAGGGTGCTGTATGGTCACAGGTCCTAAGGATCCCACCGCTGCCACCAATGTAGGACCTGGGGTCTCCAGGCCCTATGGGGTGGTAACGTGACACGAGCGGTCGGGCCACCAAAGGTCTGTGTGTAAAGCAACCATACAACACGCACCTCACATGGGACGCGGAACACACACAGTAAGTGACGCCACACTGGAGGAGTTAGGTAAATACTCAAGTTTATCCAAGTAGATCACGTTAGATGCAGTTCATGAGGTAGCAGTACATTTCATAAGCTGATAACACAATTCCTAGCGATATACATTTCAGTCAGGAGCTATAAAAGTTGGTCATACCATCACTGCAATTCATGAAATATCAGTACTGCCTGAGATACAATCACCATTCACGTATATGTACTTGCGCGCTTCACTTTCCTGTAGCGCCTTGGGGGGGTGATTATAGCGCTAGGCGCACTAATCGGTGACGACCTCAGAACGGGGCATCTAGCACAGAGAGCTACTCGTTGTCAAGGACATTTAGCACTTCAACATGGAACATGAATAACACAGCTCTACTCGTAATTAATAGCACGTAGCACTTCAATATGGAACATGAATAACAGAACGCTTCTCGTAATCACTAACACGTAGCACTTCACTATGGCACATGAATAACAGAGCGCTACTCGTAATCAATAGCACGTAGCACTTCAATATGGCACATGAATAACAGAGCGCCACTCGTAATCAATAACACGTAGCACTTCAATATGGCACATGAATGACAGAGCGCTACTCTTAATCAATAGCCCGTAGCACTTCAATATGGCACCTGAATAACAGAGCGCTACTCGGGAGCAATGACATTCAGCATTTCACTATGGAGCATAGATAACATAGCGCTACTCGTGAGTAATGACATTCAGCCTTTCACTACGGAGCATAGATAACATAGCGCTATTCGTGAGCAATGACATTCAGCATTTCACTACGGAGCATAGGTAACATAGCGCTACTCGTGAGTACGGGTGTTTAGCACTTCAGGTCGGAACAGGGCTATCAGAGCGCTACTCGTACTCCGGGGCAGTCAATGCTTCACACGGGGGCTGTTAGCAGGGAGCGCACGGGACTTGCGGAGCGAGTCTCTCGGGCTCCGGTGCAGTTCGTAGGGCACCACGCTTCAGTACAGTTCACGGGGGCACAAGGCAAGGATCCCTCGGCGGGGTCTCTCTGACGGGGTGACAAGGGGGACTCCCACGGAGAGGGGACTCGGGCTGAGGGTGCGGTGTGGCTCCCAACCAGTAGGGGGCGCACCAGGGACAATCCCAGCCTCCGGGCTTACCTCGTTCTCGGCGTCGGAAGGCGTCCGCTCCAGCGACGATGGGGAAACTCGGCCCCAGGCCTCGCGCACCTTCTAACACAGCTGCGACGGCAGCGGCGGAGCCCCGGGCTTCTCACGGGCCTCGCGACTCTGCAGGGCACTTCTTCCGGCCTCCGGGCCGTGGCGGTGAGCGCGCTGGCTTCCACATCACAGGGGGGTGCTCAAGTTAAGGATGGGGGTTCCGCACTCAGCGGAGCATGCTGCCTGGGGTCCCAGACCAGGTCAGGGAGCGCAGGGGTCACAGCGCTAATACCTGGTCGATCCCTGGTGGCTCTTCAATCTGCTTTGCATACGGCTTCAGGGGTAAGTCTGGACACGCAGTCTCAGTGCTTGGCATATAAGTTTAGAGTTCAATCGGGACACTCAGTCTCAGCGCTTGGTATATAAGTTTAGAGTTCAATCTGGACACGCAGTCTCAGTGCTTGGCATATAAGTCTCTGTTCTTAGATGTTAGATGAAGTCTTGTTGGCGCAGATGTATCTGGCGCCCTTAAAGGGGTTCTGTTACAGGGGGGTAGGGATGGAGAAGGCGACTAAGTCCTTCCTATTCAGGCTGGGCAGAGGTTCTCTGGGTCCTCCTACTACTGGGCAAGATCAGTGGGTTTCACAGGGTCCCTCACTCACTTAAGAGGCAGCACCTAAATCCTGTCACTCTCAGAGGCATAAGTCCCTGGCTAGGCCCTACCGCCTACACTCCTGGTGGATTCTTCCAGCTCTGCTTCACCCCACTGGCCAACTCACCACAAAAAGTTCCCTCCCTCACTTAAGTAGCCCTAGGTCAGGTGACCTCTGGCCAAGGCGGCAAAAGAAAAACCACACCTCCCTTCTAGAAGGTTCCAGCACATTCCAGGAGCTTCCCCACTCTACCTATGGGACAAAAGGCGGGCTGGTGTTGCAACATTGTTGTGGGGTTCCAGCCAGCTCCTGGCAGCTAGCGTGCTACTAGAACAGGCCACTCTGCAGTAGCAGGGGCCTGTGGCAGCCATCTTGGGTGAAGGGAGCACCTGCACCTTAATACTGTAAAAACGAAAAAATTCAGGGAAAAAGGGCCAAGTCCAACAGGAACAAATCAAACCTTAGTCAAGAGATCTAGGTTAAATCTATTGTTCTTTTGAACACCATGCCACCCCAGTTTAGACCCAGCCATATGCAAATCAGTCTTGACCCTGCTCCTCATGAGAGCAGTCCAGCCCGAACTTCCAAGCTAGGTCCTTCCTGAACCAGAAACAAGCATCCTGGGATCGGTTACAGGGTATCACCCTTCATCCGCCAGGTTTGTTTGAATCCAGTGGCACAGTGAATCAGGAACCCACGTCTGGGCATACCTGGCGCACTTAGGGCGAAAAAGCAAAAGCCACACAAATGATAGACGGAATGTGGAATAAATCAAACATTCACCCCCAGTCAACAGATCTGGGGTAAATCCATTGTTCTTTTGCTCACTATGCCACCCCAGTTTAGACCCAGCCATATGCAAATCAGACTCGACCCTGCTCCTTATGGGAACAACCTGAACTGCCATTCTGGACTAGAAACAAGCATCCTATGACTGGTTTCGGGATATTGCCCCTCATCAGCCAGGCTAGCTGGAATCCATTGGTACAGTGAGCCTGGGATCCACATCTGGGCATTCCTGGTGCACTTATAGCGAGAAAGAAAAAGACACACAGATGATGGACTGAATGCTGAACAAATCAATCATTCATCTCCAGTCAAGAGATTTAGGTAAAATGTTCTTTTGCTCACCATGCCACATACTGTAATCTATTTATTTATTTATTTGAAAGGTTTTATATAGCGGTGGCTAGACTCGGAGTTATCAGAGCGCTTTACATGAGCAGAAGTAATCAAGAAAAGCAATTGTTCAGGGTAAACAAAATAAGCGAGTACATATAAAATTGAGTTAAAAGGGGGCAAAAAGCATTTAACATGAGCAGAAGCAATCAAGAAAAGCAAATGTTCAGGGTAATTGAAACAGGCAAGTACATCATACATTAAGTTAAGGGGGGCAAATCAAGGGTGGATCGCAGGTTATATTCATCTAAAAATAAGATGGCGTAGGAGCAGGGGAGGTGACGAGCAAAAGGGGTAAGGTCAGGGTAAACAGGATAATATGTAAAAAGGGAGGGCGAAGAGAGGGCCATGAAGAACAGAAAGATAAGCAATGTAGGGGAAAACAGAAAGCAAGGTCATAGAAATCACTTAGAAAATGTCTTCCCCTTCTCCCCATCGCCCATAGGAAAACGACAGTGCAGGCCCTAATAGGATCCAGGCTTGATTATACCAATGTCCTTTATTTGGGCCTCCCGAAGTCTCTCCTCTCGCGCCTGCAGATTGTGCAAAACTCGGCCGCTCGGGCGATCTTTGGTCTTGGTCATCGCGCCCATGCGACCGGCCTGCTGCAAACCCTTCACTGGCTTCCTATCCAGAGGCGCATTGAGTTTAAAACGCTCACCCTTGCTTTTAAAACCCTCCAAGGCATGGGCCCTCGCTACCTCAGGAAGAGGTTTATCCTCTATAGACCAGCCAGAGCCTTGCGCTCAGCGTCTCTATCTCTCACCATGGTCCCAGCAATCAGGCGCGCCCGTATTGGTGGACGTTCCTTCAAGTACCTTGCGCCCCGGGCTTGGAATGCCCTCCCACTCTCTTTAAGGAAGAGTGAGAGCTTGCTGTCCTTCAGAAAAGAGCTCAAAACTTGGCTATTTAGCCAATAAGCCCCCCTCCCCCTGTTTAGAGTTCTGTGGTTTAGGGTCTGACAGCGCCGGGACACTCTGCTTGAGTAGCTGAGCGCTGAACAAAACCCCGTTTAACATAACATAACATAACATAGGAGTGAATTATACACCCATAAATTTGTTGAGAAGGTGATGATTTAGGTCTTTTTTTGAAGCAGAGATAGGATGGTTACAGCGCAGTTTCCTTGGGAAGGCATTCCAGATGTTAAGGGCATTTCCGGAGAAGGAGCAAGATTGGGTGATTTTCTTTTTCAGTAATGGGGACGAGGGGATGTGCATTGGTGCTTCTTATCAGCCTGGAGCGGCCTGCTTTATTGAGTTTGTTAGTTAGGTACAGCGGGGATTGTTGGTGAAGAAATTTGTGTGTGATGCAGGCAGTCTTATAAAAGCATCTACCTTCGATGGGCAGCCAATGTAGGGATTGAAGGGCCGACATGATGTGGTCGAAACGTTTACAGTCGGTGATGAGCCTGGCCAACAAGTTGAGCACAGCTCTAAAGGGGGCTAGGTGTACTTTAGGGGTTCCGGTGAGAATAGCTTTGCCATAGTCCAGTTTAGTGAGGACTAGAGATTGGGCAACCCATTTGAAGTCATCTAGAGGAATGAAGGGTTTGATTTTCATAAGGTGTCAGAGAGTGAAGAGTGCTCCTTTGGCCAAGTTTTTTATGTGGTCCTTAAGAGACAGATTTTTGTCAATGGTGAAACCTAGGGATTCCGCCGAGTCAGACAAGGTTAGCGGACAATTGAGGGCATTGAGGTCCGTGATATTGCCTTGGATGGGGAGACAGTTGTTTTTAGGAGAGAAAGTAATAATTTCAGTTTTATTAGGGTTCAGTTTGAGATGGTTGGAGTAGAACCAGGATTGGATTTTGCTCAGGGTATTGTTTAAATGAAGTACATCCGAATGGGATTTAATCTTATCATGGAGTTGGGTGTCATCAGCATAGAAGTGGTAATTCCAGCTTGTTTCAAAATGAGGGTAAGGGGTTCCATAAAGAGGTATAAGAGAGATGGGGAGAAAATGGAGCCCTGAGGGACACCCAGGGAGATAGGAGTAGGATTGGAGAGGCAGGCATTGATTTTTATTTGTTGTGTTCTGTGCTGGAGGAAAGAAGATAACCATTTGAGTACCAAACCATTAAGGCCAAAATGAGTTTTAAGCAAATTAAGTAAGGAAGAATGGTTGACTGTATCGAAAGCTGCAGAGAAGCAGAGGGGTATTAGCAGGCAAGCTTCTCCATTGTCTAGGGAACTGTGGATGTCATCCACAATGTGCAGCATGGCGGTTTCTGTACTGCTGTCTTTCCTGAATCCGGATAGAAAGGAGTCAAGTAAGTTGAAATTACTTATGTGATTGTCCAGTTCAAGCAATGAACATTTTTCAAGGGCTTTAGCAAGGAGTGGGAGGTTCGAAATAGGGCGGAGGTTGTTAGGATCATTGGGGTCAGCAGTGAGGGTTTTAAGAATGGGAGTGATTTGTCTGGGTTGGAGGGAGACATGGACACAACCAGTGGTAAGGGAGGTAATGATGATTTTAGTCCAACAAGGGGCAATGATGTGGTTAAGATTGTGAACTAGGTTAGAAGGGAGTGAGTCTTTGGTGTGCGAGGTCGGCTTAAGTTTAGCAATGATGTTAAAGACTTCGAGCTCAGTCATCGGATGGAAATTATACCAGAAGGCATTATTTTTCAGTTGTAAGTTGGAAAGGATGACATCGGGCAATGTTGGGATGGGTATGTGAGAGAAAGGATTAAGCGGTAGGGACGGAGCAGAACAAGGGGGTGTGTCAATGGCTATGTCTAAGGCATATTGGGGGCTGGGTAGGGCCAGGCTTTGAGGGAAGGATTGGTTAATTTTAGCAATTTTATCAACGAGGAAGTTGGCAATTGCCCCACATTTTTCAATTGAGACTGTCAGGTGCAGTTCTCTGGGTCTGTTTTTGGCATGATCAAGTTGAACTCGAAAGAAAAATGCCTTTTCATTGAAAATGTGCTTCTAATAAGTTGATCTAGCAGCTCTGAGGAGGGCCAGATGGGAGGGTGAAGGGTGTTGTCGCCATGTTCTTTTTGAGAGTCTAAGTTGTCTTCTTCCATTGTTGAGTTCAGGATTGAGCCAAGATTTGGATTGGATTTTTTGTTGTATTAGTTTAAGAGGGGCAACTTGGTCAATGACATCACTGATGGTTTTATTGAAATGTTTAGTGAGCTCATTAGCATTTTGGGAGAGAGGGGTGAGATGATGTTGAGCTTGGAGTTTAGATTCAAGTTCACCGGAATGACTTGTTTAAGGTTTCTGGTCCACTTCATGGGTTTGTTATTTGCTTCTGGAGGGAGTAGGGCACTGGTTGCGATCTTAAACAGAATAAGGTGATGGTCGGACCAGTCGATGGGGATGATGTTGGAAAGGGGGACCAAGTCTATATTGGAGATGATAGCGTCAAGTGTGGCTCCTTTGATATGGGATGGATTGTGGCATAGTTGTTTAAGGTCATTCATCTCAAAAAGGTTAAAGAGGCGCAGGACAGTGGGATCCACTGAATTATTCCAGTGGATGTTGAAGATTTTTTGAGGCAGAAAGGGAGGTGTGAGTGAGAAAATCTATTGGCGAAGAGGGGAGGTTCACCTGAAGGGTGGTAGATGTTATGCAGTCTAACCAGAGAAGAGCCCTTGACAGTTAGTTCAACACCAAGGTATTCAAATGTCAAGTGATCCGTGTTCTTTAAAAGGGTAAAAGGGAGAATTGAAATTCATTTTTATAGATTATAGCTAGTCCACCCCCTTTTCTGTCGAGTCTGTCCTGCCTAATGATGGAGTAACCGGGGGGGGGGTCAGTACGACAAGCATAGCGCAGAGTGGTCATTGAGCCATGTTTCGGCGAGGAAGGCGATGTCAATAGCTTTGCTGAGGATGGTTTCTAATATTTCAGTAGCATGTAGGAATGCCGATCTGCAGTTAACAAGCATGCAAGAAAGGGGATTTGGGTTATCCTTAACAGGATTAAGAGAGTGGATGGTGGTGAGTTGAGCTTGGGGTCTAGGTGAAATGGATATAGAGGGAACTCTGTTAACGCCCACGAGTAAGGGAGGAGGTTATCAGAGGCTTAGGTAGGTAGGAGTTACATAGGTTACATAAAGATACATATGTTGTAATGTTTGTAATGGTTCCATCTACCACACTGCATTTCTCATGGATATCAATAAATCAGCTCTTTCTGGAGCAGTTGCGCTATGCATTTTATAAGTGTCCTTATACATGTGGGAAATTATACTTGGGGGAGAAGCAGCAGTTAACTCATGTCCAGTGAGTAGGGTGCTGGATTAACCTACTTATATATTTTTTCTTTGCTTCTTTTATTTCTTTCTTCATTGGATTGTTAAAAGAGAGAAAGAGGAGATTCTGTGCATGATATTGGTCTTTGCTAAATGTGGGTTTGATTGGTGGAATTATAACCTTGAGCTTATCTTTTTAAGCACATTCTCTTCAGATTAGTTTTTTTCTATTCTCATCATCGAGATTAGAAAGAGCTACTAAGAGAAAGCATGTTTCTCCAGCATGTTCATCCAATGAGAAGAAGGGAAGAGTAAGCAGGAATGCTTCTAGACACTGTTCTTCAAAAACAAAATCTTCAGGGACTCTAACCGAGACTCTAATAAGCCCAATTTTTATGCCTCAATATCTGCTCACCCGAAGCATTTTTAGATGGAGAAATAAAGAGGCAGATTCAGTCTTGCAGATCTAAAGACAAAAGTAGAAGAAGTTCTGTCTATCAAGAAGAAGAGGTCCAGAACAGGCAGAAGGTCCTATCCAAGACTTTCTGTCTGTAGAGGAAGATGATGTTGCCGATAAATGTGTACTGAAGATTGTTTGACACAGCTTAGTGATTGACAGCATCCAATGTCCAGAAAAAAGCCCAAGACGAGTGCCTTATTTAATGGATGTTTTGCAATGTTACAAAACATGTTTAGTGTTCCAGTAACACTGAGAGAGCAGGGTCAGGGTGTCTTAATAAATTATTTTTCTGATAGAAGAGGCTTCAGATGTATTCATACCAGTAATGGATTTGCAAGGCATCAATTGTTGGGGCAGAATTAGGTATTTCAACATGGCCTGTTTACAAAAGGTGATCTTGATTGCTCTTTCAAGTGACTTTCTGATCTCTTTAGACATTCAAGACCAATAACTTCACATTGCCATTTTTCTCAATGATTCTTAAGGTTTGTGGTAACAGGCTACCATTTTCAATTTGCTGTTTTCCCTTTTGACCTCAAATCAACTTCCAGAGTTTTCACCAATCCAATGGCTTCTCTGGTTGTTGTTCTACACAAGGAGGGCATTTTGTGGCATCCTTCTCTAGATAACAGGTTAATCCATTCTCCTGCCAGAGTGCATTTAATCAGGGCAGGTCTGAAGTTTTGAAAGTTCTTCTGGATCCTCAATTCTTGGTAGATGAAGAAATATTTAATATAGATTTCACCCAGGATGTAAGATCTATAGGAGCCCAATTTTCCATGAATTTAGTATTGGTCAGTGTTCTGAAATGCTGAATTTGAAGGATTAGAAATCATGCCTTGTCTACCTGGTTCAGAGTGCTGCAACAAAATGGTCCTGGTTGCAAATCCAGGGAGAAAAGTTAGCAAATCTTACAGTGGCGTTCTTTGGGCCAGACTTATTATGCTTATCCTATAGAATTTCATCCTATGTTTTTCAAGCCTAGACTCTCAAGACTATGGTCAGAGAATGACAATTCATTAAAGCATCAGAAAGGAGCTGGAATAATGGTTAGAGATTTCGTACCTTCATAAAAGAGTTTTTCTCTATCTTCCAGCTTTTACTGATGTTACAGTGGATGCCAGTGGGACCTGCTGTGGGACCTTGATGGAAGAGCAGACTGAGCTAGGTTAAGGTCTCTTCAAGAGAGGAGACATTCTTACAATTGAATGGATTTGGGGCAAGTTTATTACATCTCTTGCAATTCATTGCTCCATAGCAAGAAAAGTGTTCTTATTGACACAGACAATATGATAGACAAGCAGTTCATAAATAGACAGGGGTAAACTTGATCGTTTTCTGTTTTCAAGTTTGCAACCACCATTTTTCCATGGGAGAGGACTTACTTCTTTTTCTGTCTGTGATTCATTATCAGGGAATACAGAATGAAGTAACAGAAAAGCTGAGCAGGTGCTTTCCATCGTCACAGGAATATTGCCCCAGTCCTCAATTGATTTCGATCCTATGTCAAAGACAGGGAATGCTTGTGTTAAATAGATTGACAGGCTGAAAGGATGCCCTACTTCCAATGTTTTGCTCAAGAATTCACGAGGAAGACTCCTGGAAGATGAATGTTCTAACCTGCTCATAGCTGCATAGACTGCAGTGTGCCTTTCTCCCGTTCCATTTAATCTTGAAGGTGGGAGGGAGCCTCATTTGTTGTGGTTGCTCCAGTTTAGCCCTGTCACTCCTGATTTCATACTGTGACTCTGATGACAATGTGTCCATAATGATTGTGTCTTACAGTGATCTTCCTCTTTCCTGCAGTTTTAGGACTTATCTCAGGAGGCTCTATGTCCGCTCCGCCTCGCAGCTTAGAGGTTGAACGTATTGACTTCCAGGAAAGACAATTGCCTAGAGAGGATGCGATTGAAGTGCAGGCCTCTAGATTGCAATCAGTTCTTAAATTATAATCATAGCATTGGGTACCCTTTGGGTCATAGTGCAAAGCATATAGTCTTGATTCTTTGAGGGGAGATGATGTAAATTTTCTTTATTTTCTTCAGGAGTGTTTTTAGCTGTGTCTACAGCGACCTTTAGTTTTCAAAGGGATGCAATTAAATCTTTCAGAAAATCTTGGAGTGAAGTTAACAATTGTGAATCAGTTGCTTTACATCACCTCAAAGGATATTCAAATTCTCAGTCGTCCTGTAGATCTTTATTCCGAGCTGGGAATTATTGTTGATTTCATAAGTTTTGAAAAAGCCTCTGTTTAAGCCCTTACTTTCAGTTTATCTGAAACATCTAACATGTAAAGTACTTTTCTAGTGGTTATTATCACAGTCAAGAGATGTGTGCAGTTAGGTTCTCTTTCTTGTAAGCATTCCAATATACAGTGTTTTCTTGATAGAATAGTGTGGGAAATTGGGTTTTTGGTTGAAGGACGGTGAGCCCTGTTCAAGCAACAGCCACAAGCCCTGTCAGGGTGAACCACAAAATCCACTAAATTATCTGCACTTAACCTTCTAGTAGCTTGGCACAAAAACAGTCAGGCTGAGAGGCAAAGTTTAAAGTATTTTTGCAGCACACAAACAGCAACACAGTGAAAATACAACAACAAGAAAAGTCTCACACCAATTTAGAAAAGTAGCGTATATTCAATTGAATTATTTGGCACCAAAACAAAATTAGTAGAACCAGAGGTATGAATTATGAAAGTTTTTAGTTAAAACTAGTGAATAAAAGATCAAAGCAGAACTGTGGAGATCTAGTCGTGCAAGACTAAGTCAAAGTCGAAAAATATGGCAGACCATGATGAAGCTTGAGTCAGATACAAACAATGGATTGGGCCCGGTCGGTGCTTACCTTCAGACTTGGAAGAATCTTTGAAGAAAAAGTACTAAGAAGTTAAAGTTCATTAGGGCAAGACTGTAGATAGTGTTCTAGAAAGGAATATCGTTATGTGGGAAGCCTCTGGAAAAAGTTGCAGTGAAGATTTCGATGTTCGGCGAAGTCAAGCCAACTGGCGATGTTCCTTGTGCGGATAGACAAGCAGGTTGGTCATGGTCTTTCTTCAGTTCTCAGAACAATTTTTAGCCAAAAAGTGGATAAATCTAAAGCAACAAACAGACCCGTAAGAGTCCTTCCACAGATCCAAAAAGTGTACTGAAGAGTGGGTTTGAGGGTTCTATTTTTATACCTGGTGTCTTTTATGAAGTAGAAGAGGTTTCTAGAGGTTTCTCTTTGAAATACTTGGAATTTCCTGACTTCCCTGCCCGGGCTCCAGTTTGGTTGCAGGGACAATGGAGTGGTAACAAACCCGTTGTGTGAAGGCAGATAACAGCCTTTTCAGTTGGAAGTGGGGCGCAGCCCAGCTCAGCCACCCCAATCCTGCCAGCAGATGGCCTATTGAGGCACAACTAATCCTGCAAATTACACCCAATCATGTGAGCTAAGATATGCTGCAGGCACCAAAGCACAGAAAAATGCCAATTTCTATAAGTGTCATTTTCATGATTGTAATTAAAAATTCGACTTTACCTTTAAAGACGATTTCTAATTACAATCTCATAGACACCAAACTTGAAATGCTCATCTATTCCCAATCAAAAGTTAACACTTCTAACAGCAAAAAAGGTCAACCCAATATTATCCTATGGGACAGGTAAGCTTCACAGTAATGAAAAATGAATTTAGGAGTTTTTCCCTCCCAGGACACAATAAGTGCAGCAGGCACACTAGTAGCATTTTACAGGCCCTGGGTATATGGTATAGCAATCTACAAGGGACTAATAATGAAACTAAATATGCCTATTAAGTGTAAGTCAATAATGCCATGTTTACGGGAGTGAGCACAAGCCTTTTAGCACTGGTTGGCAGTGGCAAAGTGCACAGAGTCCTCAGGCCAACAAAAACAAATTTCAGCAAAAAGTAGGGAAAGAGGCAAAACGTTTGGGGGAAGACCACCCTAAGGCTGACAAGTCTAACAAATAGTCTTAAGATTGGGGCCATCCTTAACTCCTATGATTTTATCTCCCTTTAATTTAAATCGGATATTGTTCTATTTGAATTTCACCATCCTCTTCTTCTCCAGGAGAAGTTGGACTCCATACTTTTAAAGCCAAAAGAGCCCTTTTTGTTTACTTTAAATGATGTCTTCTTTTTGACAACAAAATGCACTCAGGTTTGACTTCCTGGGTTAAATCTTTCATTTGTTGTGTATATCAGACACAGGAAGCCTTTTTCTGAGACGTTTGCCAAGACAAAGGATGTGGCTGCTTCCCAGCAAGAATCACAGAGTGCTTCTTCAAAATAAAATAGGCAGGGCAGGTTTCTGGCCTTCCTATTCAACCGTTTCTGTCCCTTACAGACTTCAACATGAGTTTGATGGAATTTATGGTTCTAAAACTTTTTACTCTATTATTTCTACATTATTTGTGTTGTGTGTAGAAATGCAAGTGTTGATTTGTATTTCTTATCTCTCAATTCATCCCCTGCACAATGTGTGAGGATCACTTCATAGAAAATATATAGGAGGAAGAGGTGAAGATTTACACTTGTAGGTTTGTGAATTTTATTTTTTAATACGTTAGCAATACTATTTTAGTACACCTAAACCTTTTTTGTAATTTATTTTATTGCAGTTGGTAGAAAAGGAAATAAGAAAGATACAAACCACATAATTCATCAAAATACTTGTTACATTCATTTTGAAAATAGATGTAGCTCAAATATAAATATAGACATGGGAGTAACCTTGCTCCCCTCCCAGAAGTTCAGAGAATTTATCTATAGCCCCTATTCTTTGCATGTATAATTTTCCTTTTGTTTCAATACGGGTCATCTTAAGTCGCCATTGGGAAAAGGTTGGTGGCTAAGGACTTGATAATTAGAGATGCAATAAAGATATGCTGTTGCTGTCTAAAAGTTAGGTTCAGTTCAGTTCAATTCCTTTATTCGATATTTCACACGAGATCATAAAGGTACATAAGATATCATTATTAAAAAGGAAACATGATTATAAAAAGAAATAGTTCCAATAATTAGAAAGATACTCCCACTCAATTTATCATACAATTCATTTCATCTGTATGTATATTGTCTACTTAATAATAATTTAAAACGTTAAATATTAAAGAGTAAGTATTTAAAAAGACAATCCCATTACTGGTTATGAGCCAGCTTGCTTTCTTTTTTCATACATGCCCATTGAAATGATGCGACTGAAAAGCATACAAAAGGATTCTGAAGGGATTTAAGGAAGTACAATGCTAAGCGACAAAATTTGAATTTATAACGTTTACAGATAGGGACATTAAAATTGTGTCTTTCCTGACGATAAAAAACACAGAAAAATAAAACATGAAGATCATTTTGTAGTGATTGCTTATCACATAGTCTCTGGGAAAGTTCAGAATGCTTACATTTCTTTCCTGGGTATCCTACCATCAGCGGAATCAAATTTAGGAGGAATCTTAATAAAATGAATTTATGATGTGGTAGTGTGACGTCAGCCATGTAAAAGAATCCTCTCTCATCCAAAGATGGAGTTAGTTCATACATGCAGACCGACTGACTTTGAAAATGTATTTCCCATCTCTGATAATGGCCCAGCAGCATAAATGCGTCAGCCAGTTTTCGCTTTGATAGGTTCTTGCAGGTGGACGGGTCCTTAAAGAGGTAATTTAAACCAATAGCAGTCAATTCCATCTCTACGTACTTTAGCCACCTGATCCTGCTGTAGTTATCTGATTTTAGAATATTACTTATTATATTTTGTGTTCGAGGGACTGTGTCCCTCTGCCAAATAAAAAGCCAACTCAGGAGTGATGCCATTTTGATTGAGTCCACAACGTAAGGTAGGGCCAGTTCAGTGTGAAGAACATAATTACAATTGGACTGGGGAAGAGAGGTAAAAGATTTCAAAGATGTATTCTCTTTGGACTGTAGGGGGTCACTAGGTGCCATTCCCCATACACCTGCCCCATAAGAGGCTGCAGCCTTTGTTTTAGCGTGGTAAGTCTTTTTCATTGGGAATAAGGGTTTTGCTTCCTACCTATTAGAGAATGATTCTAGCGCCATTACACTTGTCTCCGTACTCATTGTTCTTCACTCCACCAATTTGGACCATGATTGATTTTTATCAAAAAGTATACTTAGATAGGGAAATGACTACACCACTTCAATTTTTCCAGAATCCATAAAAAAAGAAGGTGTTCTGTCGGGTTTCCCTGCCCCTGCAATAATTATAAAATAATTTGACTGATTGACCAGTGAATTCATAAATTCCGCATAGGCTGATATGAGATGCTGGAGACGCTGGAGACGCTGGAGCCTTCAGGCCATCAAGACGGCATCATCAGCGTACACCAACATTGGTAACTGCTGATGATTAGAGAACACAGGGAGGTTCAAGGCTGCGCCCTCAAGATGTTTTCCCACACCACAGCCTTGCCTTACCCCTCTTAAGATCATAAATGGTCGGGTATACTCCCCATTCTTCCCATAATGGACAGATGAGGAGGCGTCAGTGTACAGTTGTCTAATGAAGTCAACTATCGCCTGATCGTTTCCCATCTCTTCCATTATATGCCAGAGTCAAGGGGGGGAGACGCAGTCAAAAGCTGCAGATAAATCCATAAAAGCAGGATAGATTTCTCACCCTTGGCTCTGGTATATTTGTCCATAATCAGTGAGAGGTTCAGGCACTGGTCCATTGTGCCCTTACCTTCTTGAGTGCTATATTGGGACTCCATTAAGATGTTCTTGCTCTTCACCCATGCCTCCAGTCTCATCAAAAGAAAACAGCCCATAAGTTTGTCTGTGGTATCAATCAGCGAGATCAGTTGGTAATGTTTGAGGTTACCTTTATCTCCCTTTTTATGAATCGGGAAGATTATGCTTGTTTTCCAGGATGTAGGGTGTCCTACTATGGCAATTTTATTAATAACATTAGTTAGTAAAGGCACTCATATAACCATGTTCACATAAAGAAGTCTATAGGGACATCATCAGGACCCGGGGCTTTCCTAGTACT
Organism: Triturus cristatus; assembly: GCF_964204655.1. Taxonomy (NCBI): domain Eukaryota; kingdom Metazoa; phylum Chordata; class Amphibia; order Caudata; family Salamandridae; genus Triturus; species Triturus cristatus. The sequence goes on along the minus strand of NC_140588.1, from coordinate 526,460,742 downwards.
ACAAGCCTCTATCGCGTTCCATTCTTCTTTAAACGAAAAAGAGAGATGGTTCCCAGTGATAGTACATGCATAAGTTGCTGGATAGTCAGTAGAGGAACATATACTTTTAGAATGAACCACCCAGTCCTCCTCTCCTACATTAACATTTAGTGAGGGATCTTTCTGTGATTTAAAATGAGGGCAATTTATTATTACCCAAAACTCCTTGGAGTTACCTTAAGCTGAAGCCTGCTCTAATTTAGCCCAGGTCTATTCCTTTAGTGCCTTCTCCCTCTTTTTCCTAACCATTTTGCATTTCCTGCGGAGTATGGCAATTTCAGCTGTGTTTCTTGGTTTATTGCCTAGAGCTATAGTGAGGGTTTTCCTCTTTTTTGAGCAAAGGGAATCAAACCAACCCTTATCCTTTTTAGCTTTGTCAGTATTTTTCCTGGTAAGTGCCTTCCTTATATGTTCTAGGAGTACTTCAAAGGAAGATACCACAGATTCGGGGCGATTATAAGAATCTAGGCAACTATTGATGGTATCAAGGACATTCCTAATTACTTCGGGTATCACCTACGTTTTTTTCAATTTTAGCCCACTTAAGTTGGTATCCATTTCTCCTGGCTAAAACTGGCTGGCCAATTTTCTGATGGGTTGTCACAACCCTATGTACCAGGTGGATCTCACAATATAAGATTGTATGATCACTAAAACCGTTAAATTGAATATTTACTTTACTGCACCTGGCATTTAAGGGGTATGTGATCAGTATGAAATCTATGGTTGATTCCTGGTTTTCACGAGGAAATGTTGGTAACAAAGCATTGGAGGTAGTGGACAGGTTATGAACCATTAGCATATTTCTAGATGGGAGTATCTGATTGAGGGTATTTCCGTAAATGATATGAGAGAAGTGGTGGACAGGATTACCCATCAGGTCCTCCATACCACAAACCCGGTCTAGGTTATGGTTACAGGGGTGGATGTTAAAATCTCCCATCCATATAATATTTAAAATAGCCTTTTGTTTGATAAGGTTAGTAGCCTTTTCAATAGCACATTCACTTCCTCCAGGACTGAATGCATATTTGGGCCAAAGTTATTGTTATAGTAATCTATTAGGAGCCAGACACATTGGTTGGCCAACTCTAGGATGAGAAGATGAACGTATGGGCAGTTTCCTTTTAACATCTTCACTTTCAGTGCCAATGTGTTGGGGATCAAAGTTATTAAGCTCCCTTTGGCTCTTCCTGAAGGTGATGGGATAGCCCTTGGCTGGTATGAGCGGTAGCCATTTAGACAAATCTCTTCCGTTGTCCATGTCTCCTGTAAGCAGGAAATAGCTTGGTCCTGCCATAGTTTGAGCCAGTGGACATCTCTCAATTTGTTGGAAATACCTGCCACATTCCACAATGCTATTCTTAATACATCTGGATTGCCCCTCCTGCCGGATCGCAAATAGTCAGTCACACATCTCTAAGCCTAAGAGGGGGCAAATCTATTTTCTAGGGGAATTCCCTGGTTGTCCAACGGGTTTGGTCTCTTTAAGTTTTCCCATATATGAAGTGACGGTTCTGGATCCAACAGTGGAAGGGGCCTATAAAAGTACCCTAGGGATAGTGCTGTGATCTGTGTCCCAATCGGTGGAACTCTACGCAAATGGTCTAAAAGGAGTCTTGGGGCATAGGAATCATTAAAAGTTATCACAGCGCAATCACCCTTTGTCACTTTTGGGGATAGCCCCAACCACCCTACCCTTCTAACCATGATAATTTGATTGGCTAGATATGCCCCTCCTTGCCAATGCCTGTTGTATGAAAATAAAGCCAGTAGAGGGACTTGTTCATTAGCTGAGTGGCTGTTTTGACTTGACCTTCCCTCAAGGTCAGGACATTTCTCAAAACTATCACTAGAGGCTGTGCTGCTGATGGAAGATGGAGAGAGTCAAATTCATTGGATGTTTGCCTCACTATATTAGTATGATGCCTGAATCTGCCTACATTTCCACCACCCCCCAGATGCTGGTTGGGGGTTAGTTGGAAGGCTAATTCTATTAGTGGCTGGTAGAGAGGATGAATTCCTAGGATACCTTGTGCTTCTTTGGTGTTCACCTTGTGAGACAGTGGGGTTTTGAGTGTTAGGAGGAACTCCAGTGTTAGAAGTACCCAGAATCTGGTGTTGCTGAAAAGCATTGTCCCCACACTGTCAGTTGCAGATATGACAGACCCTATTGACTGTACAGGGAGCCCTGCTACCTGCTGAAGAACATGGCTACCCATACTTTAGATTCTTGTTGAGTCCAATCCCCATGACTGAGCTGGGAGCCCCGCTAACTCATTTGGCTGATCTCTATTTACAGGGGTATGATACAGTCTACAAGAGGCCTCCATAGATGTCAGCCTCTCTTCAATGTGAGTTAATTTATACAGGAGGGGATTTAATAGCACAGAAACCAAAGTCTCTACCCTCTTTAGGAAGTCATCCTCTGTCATGTATACGGGGGTGTAACTGTAGCAGTAACAGTATCAGTAGAACTTATTGGTACAATTTGCCCCAATACCACTTCATCTGTCCTGGTATATTTCTCAGCGCGAGTTACTTTCGAGGGTTTTTGCTTTTGGGCTCCGCCTCTCCTTCTTTTAACTGGGGGTTCACTATTACTGTTCTCTAGCTGGAGTGACACTGTCACTTTGCTGCCGCTCGTTATAGCATTAGGGGAGGAGTGTAGACATGAAGCATTAGCCAGATGTGTGGCAGAAAGTTGTGGGTACCTCAAAGCAGGTGCAGCCAGGATGTGAGTACCAAGAGAGGAAAGTTTTTGTGCAATAAGTAAATCCAATGATACCCTTCTCTCTGTTAGCTCAATTGCATGTGTTAAAACTGTCTCCGCCCTCATTAGAAAGGCATTAAGAGTCCCAGCAACTCAACCCCCCAGCCGTTCTGTGCGTCCCTTCCGTTTGCTCATTATAGTTGGGAGTAATGTTCAGTTCTTCCCCAGACAAATAAAAGCAGATAGGGAAAGTAGGGGGAAATAACAGTACCTTCAAATGGTCCAGATATTAGGGAGTGAGCCCAGCCCAGCCTTCTCCGGGCTCCAATGGGCGTGGATGGGCCCGCCCTTGGCCTGGGCTTTGCCCGGGCATGTCCCCGTGCGCGTTGCATGCCGCGGGTTGGTTGTGCCGCTTTGTGAGTGACCTGCATGCAAGGAGTGATGGGAGCTGTGGTTTCCCTCCTCCAGGAGTACTCCAAATGTTGTCTGCCCTTTTCCTCAGCCAGAAAGCCAGAAAGCACCAGGTGAGTCTGTGGCTACACGCGCCGCAGGTCGGCGGTGCCCATTGTGTACGGCCTGTGCACAAGGAGTGATGGGAGCTGTGGTTTCCCCCCTATGGGAATGGTCCAAACATTGGCTGCCCATTCCCTCAGCCAGAAAGCACCAGGTGAGTCTGCAGCTACACTCGCCGTGGGTCGGCGGTGCCGCTTTGTGTGCAACCTGTGCACAAGGAGTGATGGGAGCTGTGGTTTACCTCCTCCAGGAGTGCTCTAAACATATTCTGATCGTTTCCTCAGCCAGAAAGCCAGAAAGCACCGGGTGAGTCGGCGGCTATAAGTGTATCAACGTTTCCAAAAAGGACAGTTTGGGTACAGTGATTAAAACAATTTGAAGCTTTTTGCTAAACCAATGAAAGATTTGCTTCCAGAATTCAGTTAAGGCCGAGCATGAAAAGCAGATAGGAATCCAATCCCCATTAGAACAACTACATCTAAAACATGTCCCCAATACAGTAGAGTACATTTTATGAAGGCGAGATGGAGTATAATAAAGTTGCCACTTACATAAAAATGATATGCATTTGAAATTGACTACTCTTATAGCTTTATGTGCCCAAACATTATAAACTCTCCATGATTGCAATTCTAGCCTGCAACCTGTAGCATTTAAAATCTTTTGTAGTGCTTGTGGCACAACTTTAAGTGTAACTGCCCTACCTCTCTAGTCTCCTTCACATAGTAGCTAAGATTAAACAGATTTGCTAAATCATCTTTGACGAATTGGACATTCCTTATAAAGTTCCAAATTTGAAAAAAAGAAAAAAGAAATGTAGATGGAAGTCCAGGATTAGTAGATTTTAGATGATCCCAAGATTTCATTACCCCTTCAACAAGGAAATCCCCCAAAAAATTGTAGCCCTGCTTTCTCGCAAGTTGTTATACTTCTATTACTTATGTAGAGTCCTATCTCACTACTATGTGCCATCAGAATTTTAGGAAGCAAGCAGCTAAACTGGTACTCTTTCTTCAATTGGTAGAATCCAACCAAAAAAGCCAGTGGTGTCTTATATCTGCTGCGCTTGGGAAATTTGAGGATTTTGATAAATGGGACAAGCTGGATGTCACTTTCTAGCAGACTTTTTAAGATAGAAATTGTCTCTAAAATCGAGTCTTTAAACTGATCTTGTGCACCAATCAATAAATGCTGCCTGATAATATTTTTTTAAATGGGGGAGTGCAAGATCACCTTCTTGAATAGATAGTTTTAGTGTCTCTAGGGTCGTGCGAGGTTTCGTGCCTGACCAGACAACATTTTACAGCATTTGATCTATCTTCTAAAAAAAAATTGGGGGGTGACTTTAATTAGTACATTTGAAAAAATAAAAAGAAAGAGAGGGAGAATAATTATTTATATCTCCGCAACAATCCCTATTATGGAGATTGGTAAGGCCTGCCACTGCTTTAAGAGATTCCTAAGTGTTAGTTTGTAGTTGAATTGATATAGCTGTGAGTAATCATGTGACAAGTATATTCCAAAGTATTTAATTGAGCCAGTCTTGCAAACCTGGTTGTGCATATCCAAAGGCAGGATTTGGTCTGAATAATTGAAGAGTAAAACCTCAGACTTAGAATGATTAATCTTATATCCTCCCAGGTCCGAAAAGAGTTGTATTTTCTTGAAAGTATTCAAGATATTTTGCTTATCTTCAGCCAAATACAAAATTATATCATCTGCGAAAAGTTTGAGTTTAGGAGCTCCTAATAGGGGTGCCTTAATTTGGGAATCTTGCCTTAACAGAGATACTAATGGTTCTATATATAATGCAGAGAGCACTGTTGACATTGGGCACCTTTGCCTAGTCCCTCAAATAATTTGTAGTGACCATACCGTGTGAGAATTGGTTATAATCTTGCCTTCCTCTTTGCTATATAAGTTCTGCAAAACATTTATAAATTGAAAAGGAAAATGAAATTTTTAGCATCTATCATGATAATTGTTGCTTCTGGCTTTTTATTTATGTAGTAGTCAATTGCATATATTAGAAAGTTGGTATGGTTGCCATAGTTTTGCATGGCAAAAAGCCTGACTGACCCTGTGAACCACTTTGTGCGTGGAGATAGTTATTCCAGCTGCCATAATTTTTGTAAAGAGCTTATAATCACAGTTGAGTAAACTAATGGGACAGTGTGATACTGGGTTATTAGGTGGTTTGTCTTTTTTGATGAAACTTACTATAACTGCTTCATAAAAAGTCGAAGGGACTTGACACCCTTCTAGAATCAAATTAAATAGCTGCGTTAAAGCATTCTCCAATTGAGGCATGAATACCTTGTAAAATTCGGCTGGGAATACATTGCAGCCACATGCTTTATCATTAAGAGAACCTTTTACGCACCCTTGGATTTTATAAATTGTGATAGGGGCTACTATGTGACGTTGCCGGTCACTATTGAGTTTTGGTAAATCTATAACGCTAAGAAATTCCTCTATAGAGACTGAGGAAGGCGGTGATGAACATGAATATAGTGTCTTATAGTTGGAGAGAAAGACTGCATCGAAATCAGCCCCTTGAACAAATAGCTGATTTCCATTATTATCATAGATGGATTTGATAATCGCATTGTTACGCTTTCTTGATAAAGCTTTTGGAAGCATGTATTCTGGTTGACAATAGTGATGGAGCAGGGTTTTTCTGAAACAAAACCTGCTCGGATTGAACCCTCAGTAACATTCACTAACAGTGTGCAGTGAAAACGCCTGCGGAAAAGCGTCTAACATGAGGGAGAATGCTACTCCGCAAGTGCATACTAAAGTACTGAAATAGGCTGCAAATTTGCTTTGGACAAAAAAAAAGTAAAAGACTAATTCTGTTTTAGTGCATGTTATTAATGTTTGCTAGAAAAATAATTTTAACACAGGTTGCACATTGATAGATGCAGCGATTGGGTTGAAGCGTAGTGGGAAAAAAAAGCATTACAAGTGAATTATAATGCCTGTGTTTGTTTCCCGTAGAAGCATGATTCTGCTCTGCATGAAAATATAGGGTTAAAAGGAGTAAAAGGAAAATGCATGAAAATCAAGTGAGAAAGCGAATGGAAGGTGGACAGAGAGGTTGTCCTGAGTGCCTGCCAGAACCTTGCATGAAAATATGATTTGATTCTTCGAGCGGAGGAAACGCTTCCTCTGGAGAGGCACGAGCAGTACAAATATTATGCAAAGTTTGCTACATGATCCTAATGAAGGAAGAGAACATTTGATAATGGATTGAATCATATTTCCTGGGGTGGAAGTTGTCGTCATGAATAAATAAAACAATGGGACATTTAGTGTGATGGACATGCCGAGAGTGGTGTGACAATACACCCCTTTCCTTAACCATACAAATCTAGAATAACCCTTCGTTAGATACAAGTATGGGATGGACATTTGGGTTTTAAGGTATAATTGAGGTGCCTGATAGGAGGGGTTTGAGGTTGCACATTCTGATGGTTGAGTTGATGACACTGTTTGGTAGATCGTCGTTGTTGTCGGTTTGCTGTTCTGTTCCTGTCTACTGATTCCTTACTTAGTCTTTGCCTCTTCAAATCTTCCTGAGGGGCCTTGCTGCTCTCATGGCCAGAGAGTAGATTTCTTATTTCTATTCGGATTAGTATAGACTGAAATCTGAATTTGCTAAATCATTTACAAATGTATTTTGTCTCTGAAACTTTGGTCTCTACGCCTTTCCACTCCTTTATGCATTGTCATTGATATGAATTTGTAATTTTCTCTTCTAATTTTGTTTGCTCTGTGACGATCTATGATTTGTGCTGTATTTTTGGTACTGATTAGGGGTGGGCAGAATTTGCGTAATCGCGTTACGCAAATCTCCGCGAAACGGTAAAAAATCTCTGCGAACACGCAGAAATTCCGCGAACACGCGGAATTGCTTGTTCGCGATGCTTTTTTCCTGTTCACAATCGCTGAGTGCGTGCTCGGGGAGAAATATCTCGCAAACACGCATTTTGAGAACGCGAACAAGCAAAAAATTTCGCGAAGTTGCGGAAAGCAGATTTTTTGGCAATTTTGCGTTCTCCGCGGAACGCGAAATTACGCAAATTTCGCAAATTCCGCGAGCGGAACGAAATTTACCGCCCAGGCCTAGTACTGATGAGCATTATTTCACATTCTTTAGATAAACATCATAAATATACATATGAGTCTGTCTTTCTTTAGAGCTGTATACATTTAGATTATGAGTATTATTTTGAACTAAGTATTAGTTTGCCAAACCCTGTCAACTAGAAAAGATTGCCTCACCATAATTGGCACACTAGAATGAAATTACAAATTGGTGATTGGTACGTTTGTTCATTCATGAAAATACACTAACCTAGCGTGAAGGGACTTGGTGGGTGATGAAATTGGGCCATGTCTGTCAGAAATGTATTAGTCCCAGATTGCTGGATCAGTTTTGGTAGCAGAGGATTGTTAGTTTTGATTAATTTGGCAAATTAATGATTCAATTATTGATTATTGATTTTGAGTACTAATATGAAAAGTTAGCGTCTTTGTTTTATGTTGTCTGGAAATACGGGTACGGAGTTGCCTAAGATCCCAAGATGTTTACTTAAGTCCTTGTGATAAAGTCATAGTGTGAAGAAATATCACACTGAAGTACTTTGTCTATTGTGGTAATATCGAACAGTGAAATGCTGTTGATGTTATAGTAAGGGACCTATTCTGTTGTAAAAAGATTGTATGAAAAATAGCGAAAGTCTGCTCTGAAACTTTGGCCTTACACCCCGAAGGAGTACCAAGATCTCTTTTCTAAAAGTCCTCTTCCAAAACTTTGGCTAGTATCCCTAAAGGAGTACCAAGACCTCTTTCACTTGAGATAGAGTAGAGTAGCGCTGGATGTTTTTTTACTGGAAGTTAGAAAAATCTCTTTGAGTAATAGAACTATCTATTTATTAGTGGAGTAGACAAAGTATCAGTGTTTTGTGTTGTTTCTAATTGGTATTTACTTAGAAAACTTTGTAGTACATTGCCGTAATATTTTGTGAAAGGATGGTCAGTCATAGGAGTTATACTGATGTCACAAAAAGCTGTGCTGACATTGGTTAGAATAGCGAGTGTGTATTGTGTTATGTTTGGTTGGTTGGTGTAAGTTGCGCTGGTATTGGACGAGTGCGAGTCAATGGAGTGAGCAGAAATACGGTAGGATTTCCTTGGTTTCTGAAATATTTAGCGAAAAGAGAGAGTTTAAAATGAAGTTGATAAAAGAGATTCAGGATTTCTTTAAAAAGTATAAGCTGATAGTTACTAGAGAGGGAATTCCTGTACCTACTCCAAGATTGCCTGCTTCCTTTATGATGTTAGAGCATGGGTATCATACGAGTACATGATTGGAGAACTGGGTGAGGTATACAGGGGGTGATGGAGTTTTTGCATTTCCAGTGCATGGTGCTTTTAATGTGAGAATTTTGGAGAGTTTGAGAAGACGAATGAATTCGATGAAACCGCATCCTCGACCTATGCACTATGAGGCGCTTGAAGAATGGGAACATGAGGCAGAAGGGAGAGAGATAGGAATGGAATGAAATACAGGAATACAATGAGATGGTATTCAGAGGCTAAGTGGGATGCTCAGATGAAGAGAAGGGAGCATAGATGGATTATACCCAGTAATGGGTGCTGAGATTCAGAGTGGTGTAAAGTGTAAAGAGAAAAAGAATAATGTGGAGAGTTCAGAGTTAGATATGGACCCAAATGAAATTGATGATGAATTATTAGAAGAGATGTTATTGAAAAGGCCTCCACCATATCAGGAAAGTCTGGATGGGATTACTCCGAGTGCACCATTGATTGAGATAGAAGTTCCACAGGTTTCACAAACTTCACAAGTGCCTTTGGTTACACAGTCTTCACAGGTTTCTTGAGATTTGCAGGAAAAAGAGATTGAAATGCTTAATAGAGCAAAGGAAGCGTTGACTTAGAAAATTAATCAGATGAGTTTAAATGCAGAAGCGTTGTCAGTTCCAGTGACAATTGGTCCTATAGACCCGTTGTATAGTGAGGGTCAAAATATTTCGAGAGGGCATGCATTTACGGTTCCGGCGAATGATGTTAGGAGTGCTAATGGATCTGAGTCAAATGAGATCAGTACGTCTTTGATTGATCTTGCAGTAAATTGAAATGTGACTGAAATACCAAAAAGGAGTATACAGATAGATCAAAGAAAATTATTGTCGAATGTGCAAGAAACAACTTTGATATCAGGTGCTTCAGGTTCAGTGGGACCTTCGCCAGAGGAGTTAGATAAATGGATAAGAGGAATCGTATCTCGTAAGTCCACATTGAATATAGATGTAAGTAGATTAACAGTAGATTTAGAAGAAATGATTGATGGTATGATTAATCCTGAGTGATTGAGTAAATATCAGGATGAGGAGTTGTTTTTCTTGTGTAAAAATATTACATTGAAAGAAAGAAGATTACATGAGAAATTGGCGTAAGCTGCTCAAGAATATGGAGTGGGTATTGAAAAATCAAAGGTTTTACAAAAGACATACAGGTTGGATTTTAGTGACAAGAATTTGGAAAGTTTGAACGCATCTGGTAAACAATTGCAAATAAAGGAGTTGATAAATTCTTTGAAAAGGTGGGGTGATGTAGAACGATGGAAAGGAAGATCGGCGAAAAAGAAAGAAGAGATACTTGCAAGTAAGGGTGTGACTGCATCTCCTTTACTTCTTTTAAGAGAGAAAGAGTTTGCTGAAATGATATATTCAATGAGAGAAATTCCGGGTGGAGGATATGTTCACATTCCTTGGTTAAGACAGCACATATTGTCTTTTATGAATGAATTGATAGAAAAGCCTGTAGAATGGTACAAACAGGTATAGAGATTTGTAAAAGTCTCAAAGGTCTTGTGGAAAGATTTGCATGGTTTGTTTGATATTGTAGTTCCAGCTGATTTATGGACTGAGTTGCCTGCAGAACTGAGAGACGCAGTGAAAGCTGATGTATGGGATTTCTGAGGGAAAGACATCGGATTGATGAAGGGTGTTGATCCTATTCAAATTATGGTTAAACAGGGTGCAGAATTTCCCAAAACCCAACAGTATAAAATGAGTCCTGAGACTTTTGAGGGAGTTACTCCTATAATTGAGCAAATGATTGAGTAGGGTATTTTGAGAGAGTTACTAGGGAGTCCTTGTAATTCACCTATTATGGGAATTTAGAAACCGAGTGGTAAATATAGAATTGTGCAGGATTTGAAAAAGATTAGTAAGATTGTGATACCTTGTTGTCCGATAGCACCAAATCCAGCAGTAATTCTTTACCAAATTCCCTGTGACGTAGAATGGTTCACAGTGATTGATAGCCCTGCATTCGGATAGCCAATATCTTTTTGCTTTCCGGTTTGGAGACCATGTTTTGGCATGGTGCCATGTTCCTCAAGGGTATACAGAGAGTCCTTCGATTTTTTATCAGATTCTGAAAAAATGTCTGCAGTCATTTGTTATGCCAGAAGACTCAGTGTTGGTGCAATATATCGATGACCATTGGTGGCATCGAAGACACGAGAAGCATGTGTGACAGATACAATTGCTCTACTGAACCATTTGGCAGTAGGTGGGCATAAAGTGTCAACAGCAAAATTACAGCTTTGTCAAAAAAAGTTCAATATTTGGGACACAAAATTGAAAAAGGAGCCAAGAAAGTATCATAGGATCGAAAGACAGTGGACTAGTGGTTTTTCACTGATTGCCAAGCCCTTACAGAGATTGACTCACTAAGATGTAGTTGATCCAATCCAACTGGATGAGGAAAGCATGAAGGCTTTTGTTGAATTGTGTGATAGTCTTTATTGTGCACCTGCATTGGATATGCCAGATTACAGCAAAGAATATGCATTGTTCTGTTGTGAGAGAGATGGGTGTGCACTTTCAGTCCTGACACAGACACATGGCATGGCACGTCGTCCTGGGGCGTATTTCTCTGCTACTTTGGACTCAGTGGCTGCAGCTTTGCCAGGTTGTTTGAAAGCAGTGGCTGCTACTTGTGTAAGTCTAGAGCAGAGTAATCAATTGTGATGGGACATCCAGTGAGAGTGTATTTATCACATTCTGTTGAGATTTTACTGACACGAACGAGGACACAATACATGACAAGTAGTCGATTGACTAGATATGAGAGAGTGATTTTGGGTGCTGAAAATATGACAGTGACAAGATGTTCGACACTGAATCCAGTAACTTTGTTGCTGAGTTTGAATTGTGAAGAAGTAAAAGATGGAGCAGAACATGATTGTTTGGATGTGACAGAGTTGTGTACAAAACCAAGGGCTGACATAAGAGATGTACCATTGTCAGAATCAGATTGTGTGATGTGTGTAGATGGTTCTTGTCTGAGATGAGAAAGGTGTTTTGCGTGCTTCATATCCTGTATGTACAGTGGCCATGGTTCTTGAAGCATCTTTCAGCCCAAATTTCTGAATAGGTCGCTTTGACCAGGGCATGCATAATTGGCAAAAATGTGAGAATAATCATATTTAGGGACTGTCAATATGGTTTTGGGGTGGTGCATGATTTTGGTCAATTGTGGATGCAACGTGGTTTTCTGACTTTGTCAGGATCCCCAATTAAGAATAATAAAGAAGGGAACAATTTGTTGAATGCACTACAATTTCCCAAAGAGATTGCAGTGGTCAAATGTCTGGCACATAAATCAGGAAACTATTATGTGACCAGTGGAAACATATACGCAGACAAGTTGCTTGTTTCTGTGCACAAAATTTAGTTTCAATTAATAAAAGAATGGAGAAAAAGAATACAAATTGGCACTTGATGTTCTCTACAGTTCAGACAGTTGCAGGAAGAAGCCAGTGAGGAAGAAAAATAACTTTGGATAAAATCAAGATGTACTAAAAAACCTGAAGATGAAATATGGGTGCATGTGGATGAAAGACCAGTAATGCCAGACTGTTTAATTTCACAGATGGCAAGAATGTACCATGGAATAACTCATGTGGGAAGAGATGCAATGATTAGACTCTTCAAACAGTCATGGTACAACCCCAGGTTTAGGGTTATTGCAAAGAGTTTATGCCAGAGGTGTGTTTAGTCTGCCAGCAGCAAAATCCAGGTTAGTTGGGGGAGAATTTGGAAAAGCAGCCGGACCTTTTACTACGTGAAAGGCAGATTTTACTGAGCTTCCCCCTTATAATGTGGTTTGTCTGTTTTTTCATTGGGTGGTAGCATATCCAACAAGAAGAAATAATAGTCTAACAGTTGCTAAATTGCTTTTGAGAGAGATTATTCCTAGATTTGGATTTCCAGTCTCTTTAGAAACGGATGGAGGTACACATTTTAATAATGAAATAATTTGGATGATTTGTGACACATTACAAATTGAGCAAAAGCTGCATTGTGAGCATCGGCCAGAAGTCTCAGGCGTGGTTGAGCAGATTAATGGCACTATCAAATCCAGATTGTCAAAGGTATGTGGATCCACAGCCCTGAAATGGCCAGATGCTTTACCCCTGGTATTGATGAGTCTGAGAAGCATTCCTGAAAGAAAGACTGGATTAACACCTCATGAAGTTATAATTGGGAGAGCAATGAGACAGCAGATTGTACCAGCAAATCAACAGATGAATATTACTGATGATCTAGTGCTTGATTATTGCAAAGGATTGGCTGATGTGGTGCGTTCTGTGTCTCATCAGGTTGGAGAAATTGCAACCACAACACAGCAGGAGCAAGCACATGATTAAGTCCAGGTGAGTGGATCCTGGTCGAGAAACATGTGAGAAAGTTGTGTCTGGAACCTAGGTGGCATGGCCCTTACCAGGTAATATTGGTGACGGTGACAGCAGTGAAGTGTGGTGGCTTGCCGAATTGGATTCGCGCGAGAAAGACAAGAAGAAGAACAGGAACTGGAGGAGAGACGTTAAGAGCCAGAAGCTGTACAACGTGAAGGCACAGAGCCAAAAGCTACAGATTCTGAAGGTGTTGAACACGTGATTGAACAGGGGAAATGTCGAATAAAGTGGGCACCAGCAACTGGGTCTCATAAGACCGCTGTTGAAGAAACAATGGAGAAGTATTGAGTGAAAACCAAGAGCAAGTGCAACAGAGAAAAGGACTGAGTAATAGAACTTGCGAACTTGACACTGATGCGGAAAAAGCAGTTCAAGTAAAGAAAGAAAGAACAGGTGAAGTGTGGCCAAAAAGAGTAAAAAGACGGAAATACACCCTGTCCAAAAAATAACCAGACACGATAATAGAAGTACCAGATCAGACTGAGCAAAGTGAGTCTGAAGAAGAATCAATTCATAAAACGAAAAGAGTAAGGGATCTGAACAAGAAATACACAGCTCCAGAATGGACATATGTAGTATTGGAAGAAGTTGAAAACACAGATGAGAGCAAAGAAAATGCTGGTACAGAGCAAAGTGAAGGAAACGGTTTTGAACCATCTTAAAGAACTGTGTAAACAAAGGTGCAAGACATTTGAGAATTCATTAAAAGATTTGCAGAAAATCAGAGCATAGATCTGAAGCCGAAGAAGATATATAAAAAAAGAAAAAGAGGGGGTAAAGAAGAAAGGCATAACGTGTGAGGATACACTACTTTGGATACATTTTAATTTTTATAGTTTTTGGGGCGTTTTCTTAGTATTTTTGTTTATTTAGAATTTTTTATTTTTTCACTCTAGTAAATGGCAAATACAGCAGAGACTGGACATCAAAATCGTAATTTTAAACATAGATGTATTAATGCTTGCTTATTTAGTATCTTACTACTAATGTTGGTGTGGTTAACACTAGTTGTTGTTGTAGCTGTCTTAATGGTAACTAATCGCAAAAATAATACTAATGGTGTGATGAGTGAAAAGGTAGATACTAAAAAGTCTTATTTCACATATTAAATTAGAAAAGATGAAAGATGACAGCATCTATCATCATGATAAGTTGATTAATGACTTTTTGTTAAATGTTTTTACAAAGGTATTGTACGAATATGTTGATACAATGGATGCGAGAGCCTGTTACGTGTGCATGCAATTACCATTGTTTGTCTCAGAGGGGATCACCTACCTTTAACGTATGTTGTGTCTTGCAGTGTACTAACCAGTCTGTTTTATGAGAATGGAAGTTTGCAATACTTTTATTCTAACATGGATCTAGTATTTTCAGAAAATCCTTTCAGAAAGAACATGAATAGAATATATAGTGCTAGAAATGTAGAATATATGGGAGAATTGTTTCATACTACACAGACAATAGATACAGTATATGCACATAGACACAACCTCACTTGTAGTTTACGATTTGAAGACATAGAATTCATTAACATCGTGGAAGATAGAAGACAAGATTTTCAGAGAAACTTTGCTGAGCAAAAGTCTCACGTACCTCCATGTGCTTTCAGAGAAGGAGATTATAAGAAAGGTGAGACTTACGCTGCCATGACTCTGGACTGGTATCATAGTGTGAAGCTTTGTTTTCTTAGACAAAAGACTGAATATAGCAATTATTTCATTGGTTCTATTGAGTGTGATCATACCTTTCTAATAACGGGAGGATGGGGACTAAAAGGAGGAACTGATCCTCCCATGCCCATTATAGGTTGCCTACTCATTGGTCTGGATGTTGTTATTTGGGCACAGTATTTCCAGAAATGTATCATTTAAATAAGGATCATAGAATCAATGAAGTAAAGAATAGACTAATACATAATAAGAGAGGAGCAATTTTTTCGGAAATAAAGGAAGATATTTTTGGAGCATTGATACCTTCAGTTGGAGTTATTCTAAATTCGTATAAGATTAGAAAATTGTCCACAGTGGTTGATCATTTATCAACAGACACTGCTGGTGGGTATTTAATGATTGATACTGAGATGGTTGCGATTAGGTCTATGGTTTTACATAATCGACTTGCACTTGATGTATTATCGGCTAAAGAGGGTGGAGTCTGCAATATGTTGAAAAATCAACAATGTTGCACTTATATCCCTGACAAGAGTAAGAGTCTTGAGGGGTATATTAAGAATATTACAAAACTTCATCAAGATTTGGCCGAATTGAAGGTGCCGGTGCTTGGGAGAAACTTGGTAAGAGTATTTCCTCTGTGGGTAATTGGTTTTCTACTTTTGGAAATAGTATATTAGTGAGAATATTAACACCTATCGTTGCAGTGGCTATAGTGGTACTATTGATCTATCTGATCTATAAATGTTGTAAATACAAGAGAGATTTGTATGAAAAACAACAAAGGGCAAGAAAGAGAAAGAGGATGTGATAGAATTAGAGGATATGAAAGGAAATTACTATGAAGTTATGAAGGATTTCGATGGAATAATGGTGAAATGGGAGAGAACAACAGCCTTTTAAGTGATGATTTGTAATGTTGGGTAGTTTGGTGATGCCTCAAAAACGCCATCAAAGGGGGATTGATGGAGCAGGGTTTTCGTGAAATAAAACCTGCTCGGATTGAACCCTCAGTAACATTCACGAACAGTGTGCAGTGAAAACTTATGCGGACTAGAGTCTAACGTGAGGGAGAATGCTACTGCTCAAGCGTGTACTAAAGTACTATACTAGGCCGCAAATTTGCTTTGGACATAACAAAAGTAAAAGACTAATGCTGTTCTAGTGCATGTCATTAACATTTCATAGGAAAATAATTTTAACAAGGGTTGCGCATGGATAGATGTAGCGATTGGGATGGTGTGTAGTGGAGAAAAAAAGCATTACAAGTGAATAATAATGCCTGTATTTGTTTGCCATAGAAGCATGATTCTACTCTGCATGAAAATATAGGGTTAAAAGGAGCAAAAGGAAAATGCATGAAAATCAAGTCAGAAAGCGAAGGGAAGTTTTGACAGAGAGTTTGTCCTTCAGAGAAAACCTGAGTGTCTGCCAAGAACCTTGCATTAAAATATGATTTGATTCTTCGAGCGCAGGAAACGCTTCCTCTGGAGAGGCACAAGCAGTAAATATACACACAGTTTGCTACATGATCATCTGAATGAAGGAAGAGAACATTTGATAATGGAGTGAATCATATTTCCTGGGGTGGAAGTAGTCGTCATGAATAAATAAAACAATGGGAAATTTAGTGTGATGGACATGCCGAGAGTGGTGTGACAATACACCCCCTTCCTTAACCAATCAAATGTAGATTAACCCTTCGTTAGATACAAGTGTGGGTTGGACACTTGGGTTTTAGAGTATAATTGAGGTGCCTGGTGGGAGGGGTTTGAGTTTGGTTGTTATAATGGTTGAGGTGATCAGACTGTTTGGGAGATCGTCTTTGTTGTCGGTTTGCTGTTCTGTTCCTGTCTACTGATACCTGACTTAGTCTTTGTCTTTTCAAAGCTTCTTGAAGGGCCTTACTGCTTTCATGGCCAGAGAGTAGATTTCTTATTCCTACTTGGGTTAGTAAAGACTGAAATCTGAATCTGCATAATCATTTGCAAATGAATTTTGTCTCTAAACATTTGTTTCTATGCCTTTCCACTCCTTTATGCATTGTCATTGATACACATTTGTCATTTTCTCTTCTAATGTTGTTTGCTCTGTGACGATCTATGATTTGTGCTGTATTGTTGGTACTGATGAGCATTACTTCACATTATTTAGATAAACATTATAAATATACATATGAGTCTGTCTTTATTTAGAATTGTATACATTTAGATATATGAGTATTATTTTGAACTAAGTATTAGTTTGCCAAACCCTGTCAACTATAAAAGATCATGTCAACATAATTGGCATTCTAGAATGAAATTACAAATTGGTGATTGGTAAGTTTGGTTCATTCATGGAAATACACTAACCCAGCGTAAAGGGACTTGGTGGGTAATGGACTTGGGTCTTGTCTGTAAGAAACCTATTAGTCACAGATCGCTGGATCAATAGTCTGAGAATCAAAATAATCCTTTATATCCTGTCTGGATTTATCTAATCTAAATTTAGATGCTTGAGAATCATCAGTTATGTATCTCTGAACTGCTTGATCTAAATTGTGCTGTGTTCATAACAGTATTTTCTTTAATTTTGAAACATTAGCTTTACATGAAATTATCACGCCCCTAATATAGGCTTTACAGGATTCCCAGATGGAAAAATAGGAAGCGGATCCCTTATTCCTGAATTTTGACTTGCATATACGTGACCCATACTTCTTTGGGTTTTTTTTGTTTTTTTTTTACAGAGAGCACATTGATTTTTGTTAGGCATGGTGAGATTAAGTGATTTGCCTAGAATCACAGGATGTTCAGCGTCATTGCGGAGACTTGAACGCAGTTCCCCAGATTTGAGGTAGACCGCCCTAGCCGTTAGGCCAACTCCTCTCCCCTGGTTAATAGAGTTTTCTCTAGAATCCATCGAGGTCATTCCTGCCTGGTGGGATTAGTTTTAATTTCAGTACCAGGACTGAGTGGTCGGATAAAGGATTTGTGGGAATATAAACCTTCCCCCATTTCCATTGATGAGAAATTAAAAAGAAATCAATCCTGGAAGCGAAATTAAATCTTTTAGAGAAGCATGTGGGGTCATATCAACAAGCGGCAGTGATCATTATCGCTGGCTGCTCTTAGCGTGAGATTTTATATCGCTGGCTATCGCTGGAAATTATTGCCATGCTAGCGCTGTATCAACAACGCATAGCACAATAGCGATAATTATTTCAGTTATAGCGTTGTTTTCCATGGAACATCACTGGTTTTCCAGCGATGTTCCATGGAAAACAGTGATATCCTTGGTGATAGGGCCTGTGGTCTTAGCCACACAATCCACCCCACATGTTAGGTATGCCTTAGTCAGGAATTTAACAGACGTTAAATTCCTGCGTTAAGGCATACTTAACGCGATTTCAAATATCGCTAACCCTCGTTGTTAATATGATGAAGCTGGGTTAGCGATATTTTCCCATGTTGTTTTGTCAGACACGCCTCCTTTGCATCTCATTAGCGATGTGATGGATGGCGTGCTGACAAGGGGCCCTAATGCAAGGAAACACGCACTAGCGTGTCCTTGTTGATAATGTGATAATATTATCACTGCTTTTCGCCCGAAAATGGGCTCTAAAATGGTGATAATATTATTGCCGCCCCTTGTTGATACGCCCCGTATATTCCCATAACTGGGGATGTTGTGCTCACCAAGGATGGATTAAAGCTAAGTCATTAATTACAGCAGCCATGCCCTTGGCAGTTCTAGGTTTATTTTGGGCTTTATTTTTATGTGAAGAGTCTAATTGTACTTTTTGCAAAAAATGTAAGTCCCCTCCTATGATAACATAGACCGGAAGTTTCCAAAGAGCCAACTTGAGACCCTCAAGGGACGCTGTGTCATCGTTTATTGGACCGTAAAAACTAGCTATCGGGAAAACATGTTTGCCCATCTTCCCCCTTACTATAATCCACCTTACACTGGGATGCCTTGTAATCTGCAAAGCTTCCCCCTGGCAGTGACATGTGAACAAAATTGCAACCCCCCTAATAGCTGCCCCACCTGATGAAAAAAAAGCTTGGGAGGTATAACTGGGTAACCTAGAGGGGGCAAACCCTTTTTTCAAGTGTGTCTCTTGGAGTAAAATGATCTGTGTTTGGGCTGTTACCAACCACTGGAGTGTCAATATCAATTTAACCTGATTATTAGCCTCATTAATATTACACAATGCTAAACACATCACTTGCTGATATGACATACTGGTTTAAGGCAGAGCCTGAATTTTGCCAGATTTTTTTCTCTTTCATCTTGTCTCAAATCATCGACAAAAAGTTGTAAAAGTGCTAAGAACAAATTTGATTTGATCTTCCAAGATTTCTTAATATCTTGGATAACAAATTTGAAGGTTTTACTAATTGCAAGTTTTCACTTTTCTTTTCCATCACCCCCAAATCCCCGTGCCCCCTCAACCTCCCATCTCCGCCATTGACTTAAAGGCACTATGTCCCCTTTCCCTCTTTTACTGTGCACAGAAACTCTTTAGCTTGGTCTACCAACAAAAAAACATTTAATTGTCCTTTAAATAAAACTCTCAGTTTGCATTGATGCATAATTTAAGCTTGTAACCCACAATGGTTAAATTTATTGATCCAGGACACACATTCTCGGCGCCTTTGTGCCGCTAAAATCAACAGGTCTGAAAAAATTTGAAGTGAAAAATTCTCTGCCGTGGAAAAGGTCTTTTTTGCTATTGCTTGAGATGGGATCTATTTTATCCGCTCGTCGCCAAAAATGACCACAATTGTTCGAGGGTATTTGGCATTTGTAGGCCGGATTGATGTAACACGATGTGCTCGAACCACAGTAAGGTCTGTCCCTTTGGTTGTTTCTTCCGGCAACAAATATTTATGGATCAATTCAGATATCAATTTTGTAACGGATGAGCCAGCTTTGCGATCTTCCGGAACTCCCACAAATTGTAAATTGGCATGCCGGGCTCTGTTTTCAACATCATCGATTTTGAACTGGAGGACCTTAAGTTCAATCTGCATTCTTGGATATCTTGGAAATCTTAGATAACAAATTTGAAGGTTTTACTAATTGCGAGTTTTTTCTTTCGTTTCCCATCATCCCCAAATCCCTGTGCCCCCACAACCTCCCAGCTCCACCGTTTGCGGATCCTACCCATCTCTGGCCCCAAAAATTACCCCGCCTCCCTCCCCCATTTTCCCCTTAAGTGCCGCTAGAATCAACATTTCAAAGTGAAAAATTCTCAGTTGTGGAAAAAGTCTTTTTTCCTATTGCATGAAATAGGGTCTGTTTTTTACCTGCTTGTTGCCAAAATTGACCATAATTATTCGAGGGTATGTGGCATTTGTAGGCCGGATTGATGGAACTCGATGTGCTCGAACCACAGTAGGGTTGGTCCATTTGGTTGTTTTTTCTGGCAAGACATGTTTATGGATGAAATCATATGTCAAATTTGTAACGGATGAGCTAGCTTTCCGATCTTCCGAAACGCCCACAAATTGTGAATTGGCATGCAGAGCTCTGTTTTCAGCATCATCGATTTTGAACTGGATGTCCTCAAGTTCGATCCGCATTTTTTGTAATGCCTTATCTTGTTTAGTGTGAGAATCCTCTAGAGAAGAGACTTTCAATTCAACCTGAGTCATTCGAGAAGCTAATTGCTGAATGTTGTTGTTGATTTGTTCAAGTTGATCATTGGTTTCCTTATGCGCCGTCTCCTGTGAGAACTTTATCTCTCGTAGCTTGCTCAGGATTAGACTCAAGGTCATCTCAATCGTGGAAGGCAGCGAGCAGCTAAGGGAGGAGGTAGTTACCGTATCAAGACCATGTTGAATTCCATCATTTGAACTCGGAGAGTCCATTGTTGGAGCTAGTAATGACTCAGTGGCAATTTGAGTAGTATTGGGCAGTATGTTACTTCCCCCCTGAGTCTCTTTAGTGGTGGTCCATGAGAATAGCGATATGGTTGTCTTGCTTTTTTGACATTTAAAGGATAGGTAAAGCGCTTTTGCAGTTAGTACAGAGGACCGTTGCTGGTACAGAGGGTGGAAGAGAAACAGTTTTGGAACTTGAACTGGATTTCATCCTGCTACTCGTTTCTCGAGAACTAATAATTGGTAGAAGGCAACAAGCAGGTAGCAAACAGCAAGACGGGTTATCAGAAAAGGTAATACTGGAGGTACTATCAAGTGGCCACAAGCCGCATCCGTGCTACATGAACTGCCTCCGCAGGCACCCTTTAGAACCTCATCCTGGTGTGAAACCTAATGTTGCACCTCAGGTTGTAAGCCCTCTCTCAAGAATCCACCTTTCTTCTCCTTCTTTTGAATTCAGCTAGTTTCCGTTCAATTCACTCGGGAATGCATTGAAGTGGTGCTTTTTGCTATTCTGGAGGAGTTGTTTTGTAAAAAGGCAAGGTAGGTTTCCGCCCTTAGATTTGATGGATTCTTTTTAGATATCTCTCAAAATAGCTCTCCTTCTCTTAGACGAGAGCATGCACTGAGTTAAGGGGCAAGGGCACAGAATACTGCAACTGAGTGGCATTTTAAAAAAGAGAAAGAGGGGGATAATCAGAAAAGTGTGTAGCTGAAACCCCCAGCCTGTTGGGCTCACAGCAGGGATACAAAGGGGCACACATATATAAGATTGAAGGATACACCCTTGCTGGAGGCTGCACGTCTACATAAAGGCACTGTAAATCAGAACAGGATATTTCTCGTGTGCTATTATAAGTTGAAAGTACTCTTTCATACTATGTACATGCAGCCAGTTTTTTTTCTTCTTCTTTCCTCTTCAGTTCAGACCATAACAGCCTCAAAACACTTCTCATTGCTATATGGAGTTGACAGGACTCGGGTACGATTTACGATCCCACCAACAGTAGCCAAAAGAAGCACACATTTTTCCCTCTTACCGGCCAGCCTGTCGAGCCGCAACAGTCAGTTTATGCTCCGGATCACAGCTACTCCTCGGCCACTGCTTGCTGCACAAAACTCGCTGCAGAGTAGTGCCACTGAAGCACTAAAAAGCCCCCGGAAAGCCTTGGCTGCTTTTTGCTGAGTTTCCTTGCTGCTGGATAATCACCCCTCATCTCTCAATGGCTTCTCCAGGCACAAGTGCAGCACAGCGTCTTTAGCTGAATCAACGCTGACAGTAGAGCGTAGGACTACACAGCCACCGCCATCCTGCTACCTCCTCCACCTGGAAATGAGCTTAGCCACGGAGCATGAAGGGGACCTCAACTTCTATGGTTTATGTCAGCACTACTAAACTTGCATTCAGTACTACTAAACTTATTACAAAATGCAATCTGTGAATAGGCTCTATGATATTTAGCAAACATAATCATTAGGTATTCTGTCGAGCCAGTGGTAACCCAGGAAAAACTGATAACACATGTATCAGATCCTGTAAAGTACAAGAGCAAAATTGACATTACGACTAGTATCTTCATATGTTTGACTATAGGTTGTCAGCACTTGGATGCTTCCTATTTTAAAATTAACCATTCTAGGGTCGTAATTTACAGCCAGGCACTTAGGTCATTAATAATAGCCATTTGAAACAAGGACTACTTTCTCAACTCAGGTATTTCCATACAGGTAGTGCACTTCAAAGAACCAGGTTCAATTGTCCACAGAGAGAACCAAGTCCACAAAATGTCTCATAACCACCATATACTAATCCAACTATGTCCAACTTTATTCAAAAGGCATCCATGGGACATGTCTTTCTTACCTTTAAACACTGTTTCCAAAGTGCACTCTAAGCCATGCTCATAGCAGTGTAATTTGTTACATTAAAACTTTCATATGATAACCTTATATTAACAGAAGAAAAATGCTTTAACTTTTTGCCCTGCCATTGTGATAAAAAATTAACAACCTTTTTCATACTAAGGCCCACTAGTGGAATGTTTTATTTAAAATGTACATCCTAAATAACTAAATTCAAAAACGACTTCAAGATTTTGAATATTAACATACCAAATAAAGCAACATAATTGTGCTGGCCTATGAACTACTATAGCCTTATAGTCCACCGTAGCGGGCTATATCGGCTATTAAAGGCCCGCTGCAGCGTTAAAGGCCCGAGCCAAAGGCGAGGGACTTTAACAAAGCAGAGGGACTTTAAAAGCCGGTTTAGCCCTGCTACGAAGGGCTATAAGGCTATTAGAACATTCTGCCACTAGAGGGCAGAATGTTCTAACAAATAAAACGAAGCCTTCAGGGAGCGCGAGGGGATTGAAATCCCCTCAGGCTCCCTGAAGCCTTTGTTCACAGCCAGAGCTGTGAACAAAGACACATTGGAATGTTGGAGCTCCGGGTTTATACCAGCCATTATAAGGCCGGAACACTCCATTGTTTTCAATGGAGTTTCCAACATTCCAATGTTCTGATATAGCTTCAGTCTTTTTCACATTAGTCACAAAGAGCAATTTATTCAAATAAAATTCAAACAATGTTAAGTTATTCTGCAGATCACAGGGTCAGTGGCGTAGCTAGAGTGGGGCGGTGGGGGCGGTCCGCCACAGGCGTCACTATTTTGAGGGAGGACAAAGGCATTCAGATAAGGCTCGGCTTGCTTTCATGGACGTTCGGGGACGGGCAGAGAAGGAATAGGACTCGGGCAATGTCCTCTTCTTTTTTGTGCTGGCAGCAGCTGTCCCCCCTCTCTTCCAATTATTCCCTCTCTTTCTGTCTTGCTCCTCACTTACTGAAAACCGTGACTTGAAGAAACGGTTCACAGCCTCTCTTTCCTTCTTTCATTTAGTTGCTTCCCTGTGAAATGGATCCAAAAAAGAAAAACATTCTTGCGGGAAATGCCCTTTTTCTGACATTTTTCTATTCCAAAGAGCAGCAGGATGGAGAGAAATAGAAGGTTTTAAATATGAAAAATAAATACATAACTAAATAAAGCAAGACAGAGTGGTTGCAAAGTGGCCAGATTGGTTTTATTTACATCCAAATACATCAGCCTCACTTTACAGAGTTTGCCAGTGAAGCGCTACTTTTGTTTTCTCGTCTTTCTTTGAACAGCATTGTTGTTCCCAGGTGGGAAAGTGTACCATTCCTGGAGGTACTGCAATACCTGGTTGATGGGTGGATTGGAAAACAAAATGTGTACCATGGCTCTGTGTTTATGGATGTGGTCTTTTTAAACCATACTGCTTACGTTTTGTAAGGATATAAGCAATGGACATTGAAACGGTTCCCTTCAGGGCCCTCTAGTCATGTCCTTAACTTTTGAGGTAAAACCACTCGCTGATTTCTGAATAGTGAGTGAGAGATCGTTAAGGTAACCATGTTGTTTCTGCTTACATTTCACATGCTTTGCTTAATCTTGCATTGCCTATGTGTGGTTGCTTTTACTTTTTTTTTAAGGCAACATATTTCTCTTATCAAGTGCATAATTTGAATTGAGCCACATCCAAGTGTTTATAGCGGGCACAATTAGGTTATAGCTGAAGGCAGTGCGAGTTTCTCTCAGTGGGGAAGTATGGTGTTCAGTGAGGGAGAGGATGTGGCACTATGGCCAGAGCTGTCGAATTTGGAACTGGGGAACCGGGTTCAGCCTTCATGACCAGTCCACCAGACCACTCTACTGAGGGAGCACATTCCCATGCTAGACCTTAGAAGGCCCCATTAGACCTTAGAAGGCTTGATGTTTTAGCACAAGCAGGTGTACCCTAGTGGTGTCAATTGTGGGTTAACTTTGAAGGCCTGTCAACCACAATCCATACTGAAGTTCATCTCCAGTCTTGCGGGCAGGCCTATAAAGCAGCACACCCTAGAGCAATAGTGATCCAGTCGCTGTGACTCTGTCACTGAGGTCACATGAACCTTGAGCAGGTTTGGGCGATGAGAACGGTGTGACCGCACTGGGTCCCTATTTCGGGTGGGTGCGTAGTGTTTGCAAGTATATTATGGTTTAAAAAAAACTTGCTTCCTGGCCTCCAGCAATTTTCAAAAACAATAAAAATGTCATGATAACTTTGGTGATTAATGTTCTTCCTAGAGAGAGATCGGAGTTTTGTCTAGTAGAAGGGTTGACTCCTGGAAAGGTAGCACAGAGGGTTAATGTGCCTGCTGCGAAGAACATGTACCATGCAGATCACAAAGTGCACTGCTTTAATGGGGGGACCATGATGAATGGTCATTTAATGTCAGCTGTAGATGATGGATCCCTGAACAGTGTCATGTATGTGCATGTTTGCATTGTGCTGAGGGGATTACCAGGTAATTATTCACGCAGCTCTCTGATGGATGTCACATGCGGTTTTTCTGAGTCCCCAGATAGATCATGCAGTCTGTGTGTTCTCTTTTGTACTGCCAGTCACTGATGTATTCAACTGTGTAGCCTTGGACCGTGTCATGTATGTGCATGTAACTTGCATGATCGAGGTAACTATTAGCGGCGATACTACGTGTCTCTCGGACCTCTTTCAAGTGCTCGCCGTCCTTTTTCCCCAGCAACCCCCACTCCCCAGGGGCGGCAATCTGAGGGATAGCCCCGGGTGCCACAAGCTCTAGCTACGCCTCTGCACAGGGTGTTGAATCTAATTGTACACGTCATTAGTGTACTTCAATATGCTTACCTTTCTATCTCCCAAAACACTAGGGTGGCAGTGGAGAGGTTGATAATCCATGTCAAGTATTGTTTCTGGAAGGTCTGGTAGATATAGGGAAAAACATGAACACCTACACACTGAGTTGATTTAAACGGTTCTCCGTCAGTTTCATGCCTGTGTAATCAATGGTATTGCTCTTTAACACATTTATGTAATCATATTCCTAACAGCTCTTGTAAAACTCTCAAGACCACAGGTAGAATGTCCTATTGTCTAAGTTCCTGTACCTCAATATTGGAGGACCAACACAGCCAAATTCTGACAATAAATCAAGGAAGGCAACCCATTGATCCATTTTCTTGTGAATAAAAACTTTTTTTTTATACGGCTAAAAGTTGTCTGGAGAAAAATACTTACCGTAAGGGATACCTTTTGTCTTCGCAGCACTATTCAGAATTCAGAAATTCATGAAAGACATTATGTGTGATTAGGAAACGTTTGCTTTCCAAAACCTTTTCTCCTTGGATAGGAGGGCCTTACCTTAAAACGTAATTATTTTTCCACTAGACACCTTTCCCAGAAAGTTTCACCTGGTTGCATTATTTATTTTTCTAGGAGTTTCTAAATGCCTATGTTGTTATTTCATGGCCGGACTCTTAAGGTGGGAGAGAGGGATGTTTTAGGTAAGCTGGACCTTAGGAGACGGTGTTATTCTTTAAAACCCTGTTTTAGAAGTACCCTATAGTTGACACAATCTTTTTTGGTTTGATAGATACATGTATTCACAATCAATTATCAACCTGAGAGGGAACCAATGCAAAGTACCTACGCTAAGAGGAACCAGACTGAATGTGGGATATTAGTCTTTTTTTCATAATCCACTTCCCAACTCCGCTCAGGGCTGGCACAGTTTGAATCTTTCAACACAATTCAGGCAGTTTCACTGTGTGGGTAGCATTGGGCATTTGCTTCTGAATTTACATTTGCTCTTACAGAATTACACACCCTAAAGAACTAAGTAAACAGCTTAGTGCACAAGTGCTACAGGAACCTTTAATAGGTTGAAATCTGTGCAATGTAAAGGTCTTTGAGGGACACAACATTGCGGTTTATACAAAAGAAGATGCAGACCTACTTGGTGAAGCAACCTGTGACTCAAAGATAATGACTTAAACAGAATTCCCATGGCCACAGGGAGTGAGGCCCACGGTAGTGGAATCAACTCATTGTATGGAAAGGGATAGCTTGGCTGTAACAGACTGGTCCTAAGCTAACCGATTGATGAGAAATGCAGAAGCACCCAGGGCCGGACTGGGAACCAAAACCTGCCCTGGCAAAGTGCTCAGCCGCTCCCCCCAGGGCTTGGGGGTGCCGCCGAGCTCTTTGCCAGGGCCGGTTTTCGGCTGATTTTGTTACAGGGCCGATTTTGCAGCATAGCACGGCCCTGTAACAAATACGGCCCCCACGGGCCCAAAAACGGCCTCCACCCGTGCGGTGCCCGCTACAGCCAGTCCAGCCCTGGAAGCACCTAAAACAGGGCACTTCCTTAATCACGTATGCTCAAAATGGCATTTTAAACTATTAATGAGTGCCACTTGCAAGGACGTAGAGGTAAGATTTTACTTGGAATCCTCAGAGAGAACACAAGGCAGAGAGTTTATTGCCATGGGACAAGAGCGAGTACAAGAGTAAGTATATGGTTCAAAAGTGTAGCCAGGGCGGGAAAATTAAATGTTACAAGTAGACTGCAGCGGCCATTGTGTCATCCACTACAGTGACATTGTAAACATGATTGCAGGCCTACCCTCTGCAGCCTAGCTCTGCTGTTTACAAATAGGACCTGTTTAAATAACCCATTCTGACAGGCATAAAATCTTTCTTTTTTATTCCTAATAGGTCACTACTAAGTATGCCTTACCACCCATAAAGCAGGGTGCATGGTATTTAAATGTTGGACATCTGAAAGGTTAAAGTTACGCATGCCTGCATAGTGACAATGCCCGAAAAGCTATTTTCAATGTAACAGGTGTGGCTGTTCTACAGGAAAGCATTGGCATACAATAATAAAATTATTATTGTTATCTCTACTTGGAAGCAGCTACAGATTTCATTATGTGGCCTTTTTGAAATATTTTTTTCATCCCAATTCTCTGGTGAAGTGGATTTATGATAAATATTTCAGAAAAGATACTTTTATACATTTTTTCCTGCCTAAAGCCTCTAAAGGACCATTTGAGTGAGCTACAACCATCACCTGGCAGCTGTGTAGCCCTCTTGATGAGGTGTGAACTTGCTCCCAGAACAGGGACAAAGGGCCTTGGGTGTTGGGATGTGCGCCTTTTACCTTGACAGGATTGCCTTTGGACTGCACCCATGAAATTAATTCACTTTGAAGAGGCTTACCAGGTTACAGGCAGATATAGCTAACACTTGGGCCTGTCCCTTCCATTTTCCCCTAGTCAGGCAGGCACTACTGACAGTGAAAGAGGCGCGGACCCCACAACAGGTGTAGAGTGACCAAAGAGGGGAAGTTGCTCATTTTCCTGGCCACACCTCTGCAGTGAGCACACTTAGTTTACGCAGAGTGAGACACTATGGGATTGTTTGCAGGTGGATACACCGGAAGTGCTGCAAAAGTGGATAAGGCTGCCTTTGCCAACTTTTACCCCATTGGTTAGGAAGAGCTGAGGAGTCACCACACACACACAGATATACATGTGGCAACCACGGTACTCTTCTCAGAACACTTTCTGAACATGTGGAAGAACAGAGAGGACAGGTCTGTGACTTGAAAAGAGACTAAAGTGTACACCTTCTAACTGTTTCTGAATCCTCAGACTTAAAATGTTTTTGGCATCTATTATCTCTGGAGTACCGGGCCCAAGATGCCAAGCTGAACTGATGAAGATATATTGCCACTGAACCAAAGATTCAGGTTACAGCTTTTCCTGTGGCAACCAATGTGATTCAGCAGTACCACGCAGGGAAGCTATCCGGTCTTGTGGCCTCTTCAGCTACTGCCGGTCACCTTGCCCCGCTGAAAGATAAGAGTTCCTAAAAATTCACTAAGGTAGAAATGTTCACTGGTCAAAGATGCTAAAAGTATCTGGCTGGGGAGACTTGAAATGTCTTCTCCACTGAGCTTTACCTCCAAAATAAACAGCTTTCCAGAGAATGCATCCATTGGCTATCAGATAATGTGGTGCTCTCTGAAGCCACAGCCCGCTGCCTTGCCCTGCTAAGGATAATTGACTTCCACTTCAGAAACTAAGTCCAAAGGTAAAACTTCTGATCGGGTCAAACCTGGTTTCTGTATCTGACCCATGCTGTATCATGGTTGGCCTTAACTTGTGACTAGGCACCAGTTAAGAGCAGCCAGAAGACTGCAGTTGTCACTAAACACTTGTTTGTGCTATTTTCCCAATTCATAACTCTAGTTTCCCTTATTGGATTTTTGTTGTTTTGGTATCATTTTATTTATTAAGATGTATTCTATTTATTTAAATTGTTTAGGGATTTTTGGTGTGTTGCATTTAGAGTTTATCACTGTTTTGGTGCTGCATACACATTTTACCCATTGCCTCTAGGATAAGCCTAACTCCTGTGTGCCATAGCTACCAGGTGGTTGAGCTCAGGTTAATTTAGTGACTTTAAGGGTTCATTCTGACAAGGATTGTGGGTATTAATATAGGTGTGTATTCACCTCCCTCGAATAAATACAGCTATTTCTTACAATATGTATTTCTGTAGATGCATATTTAATAAAATCAATCTGCACTTACATATTTATATTCACCATGACTATAAGGTAGTAGCCAATTTCCCACATAAAATAGTTTTACAGGAAGCTGTATTATGAACTCGATATTTTAACATTCAAACATAAATGTTCAGGGATGAGGTTGTAGTGGACCTCCCAACCCTCTATTGCTGCATTCACAACTATCTGCAAGGATTCACAAAGGGAATGCTCCCTCATTAACATGCTAGAGGTAGGATGTCTGCAAACACTTTTAACTAGCCACTTTGCAGTGTGTTGCAATACCTCATCAAACGCAATGTAACAAAGAAATGGGTAGCATGAGAATGCTGTACAAAAGCAGCCTCTGCTTCTGGATACGATCCTCCGTACATTGTGCCCTAATATCCTAGATATATGTCATATCCTGCTAATGTTAATGCAATGCTATTCTACCACAAGTGGAATGTTAATGTGATGATGCTGTCAGAATGTTGGGGATCTGTCACAGAAGTAACTGTTGACTGAGCTGAGCTGCCTGCAGGCAGCTCCTGGTGGGGTCTCCCTCTGGTCCTGAACTGATCATGATCTGGTCTTGTTCTAATCTTCCTGTGATCTTGTACCATCTTCTAATAAACATCCTTAAATCATCTGAACTGAGTGGACTTGATCACTACAGAATTTGACTCGGCTATAGCGTTGCTGAGTTTTAAAAAGCAACAAACGCATGCGTATTCGTAGAACAATTTCTCAATTTCCATGTAAGCATTCTAATGCAGATTAATGATCATTTTAAACACCGATGTGTTGTTTCCCTTTTAAGAATATTTCAAAATACTATTTGTGTATATGCCACAGAGAAGTTTTCAGAGAATGTTTAGCCAACACTGCTGTTTTGATTTTTTGCAAGTGAATTAGATTATTAAAGTTTCTCAAAAAGACCTCAAGCCGATATATTTGACGTACAATGCATTTTAAAAAACACACTTCTGGGAGATAGCAATATATAACTCTTGAATTGTGTCGATATTTAATATAGTTCTTTGCATAACATTTAAACAGGGCTTTAAAACTCATTCACCACCAAGGAATATTCTTGGCAGATAGAGTAAAAGAACATCCCAGATTATATTCTGGTGTTTTCCATAAGTATTACTCTATTAATAATATTTCTTATATGAAATGATAGACCAATGCCAGTCAAGAATTATTGCGGATTCATATTCTTATCTGAACCAATATGTCAAGTGATGATTCTATTTTAAAACTGAGATGGGGAGCGGAGAACAATCAGTTATGTTCGTTTACTATATTGAAGCGACGCGTGATGTATCGCCGACAGTTTTACATCAAATTTATTTTCCAATGGATCTGTTTGTTTTTTGTTTCCTTACAACATAATGCTTGCGTGGCAAATATATGATTATGTTTGTCCCTTAATTTGGATTTTTTTAAAGGAATATAAGCATTTTCTTATCAGAATACACGCCGGAAACTTGAACTTAATATGCTGTTCAACTGTTTTTGACAGAATTTTGCGGTTCGCAATATATATTCGTAACATCAATTTTCAAGTTCCTATTATGTATAATGTGTCACGTAATTCATTTGTGTATAAATTAATGAGATGAAAAATGTGACTTATGGTTCACATATTGTAGGGTGTATGACTTTTTCACGTTGGCTGCAATACTTTAAGGATAGGTTCATATTATCGTCTTCCTCTATTAGCATTATCAATACAATGTATTTGATTTTTGTTTTCCTGCTATATATGAATGCATGAATTAATGAATGAATGAATCATATTTGCGAATCGAACTGCCACGCCTGCTCAGGGGTTCCTGGTGCTGAGACCACTGATAGAATGCACTTCACAACTATTGAAATAACCAGGTTTTAAGGGATTTTCCAAAAGCAAACTGCCTCATTTATAATGATTTGGCATAGGGCAGCGATGCAAGTGTTTTTACTGTGCTACCCTACGCCAAATCGAAAGGGGAGGAATGCAACGTATTTAAGAGATACAGTACATTCCGGTCGTTTCAGCCAGAACATGGTGGCCAGCGCCAACACAGGCACACTTGCACCATAGTGCAAGCATGTCTGCATTATTGGCAGGATTGTTTTTGTGCAGGAAGGGACACCTATGTGTGCTGCAAGTTGGAAAGAGGAAAAATCGAGGAGAAATAAACATATTTCGCCTTGTTACACCTGCCCTGGGCAGGAGTGCAGTTTTGATACATTACCAAGCTTACAGATCATTGTAAATCTGGGAGTGCATCAAAACCCATGGGTGCTGCATTGGAACACTCTTCACAACGTCCCGTGGA
The DNA here is from genome assembly GCF_964204655.1 of Triturus cristatus. NCBI lineage: Eukaryota > Metazoa > Chordata > Amphibia > Caudata > Salamandridae > Triturus > Triturus cristatus. The sequence continues at coordinate 526,429,363 of NC_140588.1, read as the reverse complement.
ATGTTTTCCAGATGCAGTGTAAGGAAACGCAGCAACTTGCGCTGGGCTGCCTTACAACATACCTGCGAGGCCATGAGCAGTCATCCAAAGTGGCTTTGAAAGGCCTCTTAGATATGGATCAGCACTCTGCGCTGCTGGAGCTTTATAAAAAGTGACGCAGTGGTGGTGCAAGGGGCTTGTAAATATGCTTTGGAGAGATTAGTGATCAGTCACACCTTCAAGGGCAAAGAATTCCACAACTTGGCAGTGTGAAACAAAAAAAAGCTCCTTCCCTTGTGGCAACAGCTCTATTTTGGAGCATGTAGAAGTCTGGCCCCGCAGAGTGAAGATTTTGCACTGGGTAATACACACAGATCTCTTTGAGAGATACAGAAGTCCAACGTCCATAAAGGTATTAAAGGCCAGACAAAGAGCCTTAAATGCGCATCTATGCCAGATCGGGAACAAATTAAGTTCAGGGAGTAGAGATTAACTGATGTCCTCGGGTTGGATTCAGGATGACATGAGCAGTGGAGTTTGGAACAAGTCTATCCAGGGCAGAAGACTGTTCAGGAGAGAAGACGACAATACCAAGTACAAGGCATTTGCATAATCAAGACTATAAGTAATAAGTAACAAGACAGTGCCTTTTCTAGCCAAGGTGGGTAAACAAGGAAGGATTTTCCAGATGACATGTAGAAACATTTTGAGGCTGCATGGTGATGTGGGTATCAAAAGATAATTCAGTATCAAAGAACACCCCCAGGTATCTGGCACAGACGACAGGAGAGGGTAGGTCCCAAGAACATCTGGCCACTATTTGAAGCCCTATTTAGAATTTCCGGTGCCATAAAACATAATTTCCGTTTTTTCTCATTATGTTTCAGGAAACTAGAGTTCATCCATTCCCATTAAACCCAAATCAATCACTCTTAAAAATCCAAGCCCTTAAACCAAAATATACAATACTCTATGAACTATAACATCATTTGAACAGATTTTCAAAGATGTTATTTCACAAAGTGTGCTTCATGAGTGCAAATACATTTGGACATGCACATTATCTCCGAGCAGAGAATGTACATTTTAGGTAGACCAGAGAATGTTAGCTATAGACCCCTGATTTTCAAGATCTACGCTTAAAACACACCCCATTGATGCAGTCCTAACTTGGTGAAGGGCCTTAGAGAGAAACAGGCATTACTGACAGTGGATAGAAATGTTTCTTGCAAGAATTGCTGTTTCTTGCCAACCACTGGGTTTGTAATGCATGAGTACTCAATTACATTAATTCCCAAAATTTGGGATCTGTTATGCAATTTACCATATTGTTATGTATCGCCACACAGGGAGCAACCAGCGTGAATACCTAGATTCAAATTCAGTAACTCACTACCATGATATAGCAACAGTTGTTAACAAAAGCTATTACCCACTATTGTTACATCATAAGAGAATTACAGGCTGCCCTGACAGGCCTCTCTGAGAGTCTGTCAGATCAGTGCTGGAGAGCTGAGTGCACAGCTTCTGGATGGGAGAGAAGAAAGAGTGTGGTGTTGAGCTGCAGGAGGCCACAATGTTTTTTTAAATTTGAGGCAGGAGAAGATGTTATGTTATGAGTGGTTTTTCCCTTACACATCTGCCCATAAGTAGCAGCTGAAAGCAGGGGCAGATGATTTTGGAGTACATAATATAAAATTATAGCTAGGTAAAAAGTAAATTGGGAGAACTTTTACACCTAGGAGTTCTGAGCAACATTATAGACAACTCGAGGATCACTCTCGTTGTCTATTTTATGTCACTCAAAACCTCTGGGTAAAAGAGATCCCTGTAATTAATTGTTACCCATCTACAATTCTATATGGTATATGCCGAGTCTTGAGTGGTTGACAAATTTCAAAGGACTTCCTTATCAAAGTGGCCAAAACAAAGGGTAACCTGCTTAAAACAGCAAGTCCCTCATTTCTTCACCCGTATGGCTAATGATATGCAAAGCATGTTAGAATAGCAGGAACTTACACTCCACTCAGCGACGGCTTTAGCATTGGTGGTGCCCGGTGCAACCATCTTTTTTGGCGCCCGTGCTCCAATGACCTCCTCCTCGGATTCTCTCACTACCATCTGGCAAAAGTGCCCCTCATCTCTCCATAGCCACTCTCTCACGTACATTTAATTTGTTTTAAAGCACTGGTAAAGGCTGGTTTTACTAATCCACTCACCTAGACTCTTAAAATGCAGATCTATTATTTGATTCAGGGCTATTATTCCTCTGTGCTACTTTATGGCGAGTCAAAACTTCCACTAGACACAACTATGACCTCTTTCTCTAGCAGGAACATCAATTACAATAGTTATCTTGACATTTTCACTGCTTCCCGAAAGCTGGATGCACAAGGAACTCTGCAGCAGGCGTTTTTAAATCGTAAGAAGTTGCTGAACACAGCGCCCCTACTGAGCACAGTGCCACCCCTTCAGGTCAGCACCCAGTGCGGCCGCACCAGTCACACTGCCCTTAAACCGATCCTTACTCCACTGATATGCACAGAGGGACAGTCCTGCAAATGCCAAAGCAGTAATTATCGGTCATTGCATTTTATCTTAGGACCCAGTTGTGAAACGGGATGTGCAGGTTTTGATAATGCAACCCTCACAAATGTTCACACACAATGTCATGTACCATAATGTCTGTTTCATGTTTTCATAAAAAAAACAAGCAAAATATACAAGATTTTTAAACATTTTAAACTTTTATATTCGGGTGCAGATGCAATAGATTATATGGTGTTCAGTGTAATGTGCAATGCAAGATAAGCAATCACTCTACCTTACTCTGTACTATCACAACAGAGAAGCAAATGAAGGAACAAAACACTTAATGATAGATTTTAAAACGTATTATAAACGTTATCCAAGAACACACTAAAAGAACATTTTAATGCTTTATCTGTCACCCTAGAATGATTCCCCTGACTCTGAGTCCTTACTGACACTGTCTCCAGTCTTGACTTTTCACCTAAAAATAATTGTTTTCTGGTGTTTTAGTCTAATGACTTCAATATAAGCAAAACAAAACTACAAGCCCCAGAATGCATTAGGCTATCATACAAAAGTCCAGGATTGGAAAAACTGTCCGTAATGACCTGGAGGGTGGAGGTGCCTATGGCATATTGAATATTGTATACAACGAAGCACATCTTTAAATGCTAAAAACATATGTAGAATAGGCCATCCTTTTGGAGACGGTTTCAGTCTCATAAGTCAGAAAAAAAGTAGTTGAAAAGAAGTGAGTTAATATTAAATATCAAATAGTTCAAGTATTATTATCTTATTCATTTTAGGGCACTTTGATCACAAAATAGGGATGCTCCGCTTACCTGCCTATCTGTAAACATTCTTGAACTGTAGCCTTGGACTCTAACCCTTATGGAACATCCCACTGCTTGCTAGCTAGGTTTCTCCTGGGCAACTGCCCCTACATAAATACTTTGCTAATTAAAACATCACATATAAAAGATTAATTCAAATGACCAAGATGAACAAGCAGCATATACAATACCAAGGAATAGAATTCAAAAATTGAGCTGAAAATATTGAGAAAAGTCACCATGCAGAATATGTCATGTAACTACAATTCATACAAGAATACAATTCATTAGTTTAGTTCTTCGTATGGCAGTATCGTATTATTGGACTATAATTGGTCTCAAGTACAAATATTCAATCATATTAGAGAGACCAAAAATGTCTAGTCTAGAACGCAAAGAAACTGATCATAAAGGGGATGGATAGCTGCGGGATAAAGTATATTTAGTTATGGTACCAATGAATAATCATTTTCTTCTCGAGGTGGATGATTGTAATTGCGCTCTTGGCCACTACCTATAAGGCTCTATTCTAACTTCTAGAACAACGTTTAACTAGAGCAAGATGTGGTTTGTTGATTGAGTCAGGTCGAGGTCCAAATAATCTTAGCTCCATTTCAATCAGAACTTTATAATTCAACAGCAACTGAGGGGCATATTATCAAGAAACGGTGTTAAAATTATCGCCGCTTTAGCGGCAGAAAACTGCCGCTAAAGCGGCGATAATGGGCTTGATAATATGCCGCAGAGAATTCCCGTAGAAGCCCATGTTCTAGTGTCAACATGGGCTTCTATTGGAATTCTCTGCGGCATATAATCAAGCCCATTATCGATGTTTTAGCGGCAGTTTTCTGCCGCTAAAGCGGCGATAATTTTAACGCTGTGCTTGATAATATGCCCCAACGTTACTTTAGGGGCAAAATTAAGCTTTAACAAATCCTTCAAGACGTCCCCAAATACTCAAAGAAGTCTGAAATTCTCTTTACAACTGTTGCTGCTCTTCTGGTCAGAGTTGGTCGAGCCTTTGGATTGCTGAGCAAATGCAGGTAGAACTCATTTTTAATTATCTGATGTTGTATCTCAATTCTTCCCCTGTAAGGTCGAAGAGCACCACTTTGCATCTATGACATTTATGGCATTTATGGATATAGCTCTATAGCATTGGTAAAACAAGCAAGTGAAGGTGTGCCAGACATAGGAATCTCTTTGCTATCTTTTGATGAACAAGGTAATAGGGTGTATTAAGAAAACATAAGCCCAAGTAGTCAAAACTATTTGCTGTAATCCAAAAAGAGTTTTATTAAATACAGTTTAGAGAGTCTCCTCTCTTCTTTTTTTTTACTTTGAAAGATAAAGTGTAGAAACCCAATTAATGAGTGACTATACAACCAGGTAAAACAGGGTTATTAAAAAAAACATAAAACAACCAATAATATCAGAAGATATATAAGATAATCCAATAAATACCCCATGAATAATTTTCTGGATACAATATCATTGCTAGAACATGAAAGTTGAAAGATACATTGATATCAACATATAGAAAAATTGAAAACAGAAATAAATAGAAATAATGGAGGTTTGGGTACCTCTTCAATCCGAGGATTGTGTGTGATGGCCAATCGTCCAACAGAATCTAGGAAGGTTGTTCCAGGTAACCAAAACATATCTCTTCTAATAGCAAGAGATTTGGGGTAACGTACGCTCTGGGCAGTCTGTGATTTTAGCAAACACTATATATACCACCATGTTCGAAATGATAAACAAGAAGAATTCTTCTATGTGTTGGTGATTTTTTGAAATGCAAATGCAGGGAGTTTATCCAATATACCAATTGTATCATGTTGTGAAGACCAAACTTCTGAGTGAACCTAAAAATATACTGTTGATAGAAAAAGAAGTTTGTGAATTAAAAATAATATTTATCTGCTTCCAAACATCAGCCAACATTGATGGCTAGGGGCACATTCAAAAAGCATATGTTTGAGGTCTGAAGGAGAGACATTGCAAGACCAGCATGACGGTGCAAGAGTGCAATTCATTTTATGTAAAGTAGCAGGAGTAATGAATAGTCTGTTATAAACAAAACATAATGTTTAGATGATATTAGCTGCTCTTGAGGATTTCCATTATTTGAGCCAAATCTCGTTTCATAAGGGGATTAGAAAAGATAAACCCAAGTAACGCTCCCACTGTAATTTTACCTCTGTCTTGTCCCTACTCTATGGATGAGCAGTGAGTTTATTGTAAATTTGTGTCTCTGAGGGAAAGGATAGCAAGAAAGATGACAAATGAGTGATAGGAGCATTAGAAACAATATAATCTGGTAACGTATCATGGGTTGAAAGAATGGTAGATATTAATGAAATAGATTTATATGAAAGCGAAGAAGGTAAGATTATGTGTTGTTGAGCTTGTGTAAAAGAAAGGCAGAAGCTGTTTTAAAAAAAACTGGTGAAACTATTTTAAAACCTTCATATGCCAGGTTTTCCTCCTAAAAGTTGTAGGATTAATTTTAACATACTTATTATATCAAATTGAAGACTGAAGAAACTGGTCCTTAATATTATTATTAAGGATAGATGAAGAAGCATTCAATATCAACCCAAAGGGGGGATGGGACAGACGTGTCCTCATTTAGTGAAAAATAAGCTTGTCTCAGAAAGAAAGCAGGATGCTATGAGCGGAAATTTGGAAAGTTTACTCCTCCCAAATGTCTGCGGCTTTTGAGCTTTTGAAGGGAAATGCATGCTTTTTGTTATTCCATAAAGAGTTAGACAATATTGAGTAAGACTTTTTAAAATTAAAACTGGGTGTGTTGATAGGAGTGTCAGCTAAGTAGAATAACATTATAGGCACTAACATAATCTTTACGGAATTTAATTTACACCACTAACATAAAAATAGGTGATTCCAATTGAAAGTGAGAGAAGGGGTTGTGGAGAGAACCTGTTTCATATTTGTAGTAACAGTTTTTTTGATGGACATGTTAAACCAAAGACTGAGATATTTAATTTTATCCTGGTTCCAGTGAGAATGGGAAGACATATCAGCATGAAAACACAGTCTATTCAAAGGAAGTATTTCACATTTATCTTCTTTTAACTTATATACTGAGACAGAAGAAAAACATGTAACCTCTGGTAAAAAGGCTAGTGAAGATACTTCTGGATTTGACATGACAAGGAGAATATCATACGCAGAACATTTCAACTGTTTATCTCCATATTGAAAAACATGAATGTCTGTGTGTGAACGAATTTTCCTTTGACAGGGCTCTAGGGTGAGAACAAATAAAAATGGAGATAAGGGGCAGCCTTGTCGAACACCTCGATGAACAGAAAATGGAGAGGATATAAGACCATTACCAATGATGAAGGTCTTAGGTGAAGGGTAAAATAAAGAAATTAGATTGATACATTTCGGTCCTAAACCAATCCAAGCAAGGGTGGAAAAAATGAAGTGCCAACAAACTTGATCAAAAATAAATTCTGCATTTAATGCAATAGCCTCCACCAGTTATTTATACGACTTGGATTTGCTTAACATATTAAACAAAAACATAGTGTTATCAGATAGGTGTCTTCCTTTAATAAATCCCGATTGCTCCTGCCCTATTAATTTTGAAACTTTAAGTTCTTTGGGAAGAAAGCATATTAAAGCTTCCTGAAATGAACCTCCAGCAGTTGAAAAAAAATAAAATGAGAAAAAAGATGCAGTAATTTGGGAGTTAAAAATGCAAGTAGAACTCTATAGTGAAGCCATCCGGTCCTGGGGCTTTTCCCTTCTTAATCGAATACCTAGATAAATGTATATCTTTAATAAGAATTTCTTTATCCAATGAGGAGAAATCTATATCAGGAAATTGAGGTGGATTGATGGGAGCTCAATACTTTAGAATATTTCCATAAGTAAGCTGGGTTTCAGGAGTATAAATATCACAGTGGACTGCTGCAAGGTCGGTGGAGGTCCGAGCGCAGTGAGCTTGGTGGTCTAACCACAATATTACGAGTTCAGCAGATTTGCTTTCCGATGACTGCTGCCGAACTGCTGACACAGACAACCAACTCTGAGTGTGGTGGCCGTGGAGCGGGCATGAGGCTGTGGGAGGCTCGGACCGCCAGTGAAACTTTCCCCTCAATCACGAGTTGCTTTACAGCCGGTGTGACAATGGCGGTCCAACCACCACATCTGAGATGGCAGAAAGAGAGGGATATAAGGCTTCTCCTCACCTCTCCTCATCTCTACTCGTCTTCTACCACCATTGAAGCCCAATGTTCACGTCCTGCTGCTACTCTACCTCTTCGACCACCTTCAAAAGCCAGTCCGTCGCGGACGGAATCGGCAGTGAGTCATACAACTATCAGTTGCCATAGATTCCTCAGCAAAACGATGCACCGCCATTAGCAAGGGAGTTGGAGTCCCTAAGTAATTTATACATATACAGGGACCCTGTCTGGGATAATTTCTTATCAATGAACAAAACCATCTGTAGGAATGCCTCCTAGGACATAACACCGGTACTGCACAGGCACGCTGTACACAAATGAGTATGTGCTTTCAAATTATATAGTCATAGTGATGGGTACATTATTTTATGTTCCTCAATACCACCTCCTTAACAGTGTCACACCTATTAATCTCATAACTTTTGCCCTTTCTCACTTGTATGCCATGTTTCTACTGGTCCTGGTGATGCAGCTTACCATTACTCAAGTGTTGCTAAACTGACTACAACTACCATGAGGCCTTGTGACTGCAAGTCTAACCAAGATGCTAAACTCCTTTTGCCCATTCTCACTTGTCTCCCATGTCACTACTGATATGCACTTATAATGCAGGTTATCATTTCTCAAGTGTTGCTAAAGTGCCATTGAACTGACTGCAACTACCATAAGGCCTTGTGATTGGAACTCTGACCAATATGCTAAACTCCTTTTGCCCTTTCTCACTTGTTTGCCATCTCACCACTGAGCTACACGAGTCATACAGCTTGCCATTTCTCAAGTGTTGCAAAAGTGACATCGAACTGGCTACAACTACCACAAGGCCTTGTGATTGGAACTCTGACCAAGATGCTGTACTCCTTTTGCCCTTTCTCACTTGTTTGCCATGTCACCACTGAGCTACACTAGTAATGCAGCTTACCATTTCTCAAGTGTTGCAAAAGTGAGATCGAACTGACTACAACTAACATGAGGCCTTGTGATTGATTGTAACTCTGACCATGATGCTACACTCCTTTTGCCCTTTCTCACTTGTTTGCAATGTTACCACTAATGTACACTAGTCATGCAGCTTACCATGACACACTCAAATTGCACACATCTCAGGACATAGCACCTGCATAAAAAGGCAATGTCTGTCAATGGGATTATATAGAATCAGTGTGAGGAACATTCTGAGGGCACAATGGAAACACTCTCTGCAGGATAGCTATGCCTCTATCAGGGGAAACCATGAAAGTGTGGGGTCCTGGGGCACACCACATTTTGCAAATGTCTGACAATACTTCATTTGTACTGGATCCGGGAACTGAAGTATATCAGGGGCAGCCAATAGAATAACCAAGTGCCAGGAAAGTGGGGGCAAAGGGTAAGTGCAACATATGAATGCAAACACAGCACTTACAGGAATCGGCATAGATGTAGCTGAAGTAGCTGTAAAGTACACATTGCAAAATAGATAGGCCTGGGCGGTGAACTCTGCTCCGCTCACGGATTTTGCGGACTTTTCCGCATTCCGAGCTACGCGGAGATCACAGAGTTCCAAAAACTCAGCTTTGCGCAGCGGAGCTGAGTTTTTTTCCTTGCTCGCTTTCACCAATGCCAAGTTGGCGAGCGCGAGCGAGGAAAGTCAACTTCCCGGCGAGATGTTTCCATGTTTGCGATTGTCAACATCAAGTTGGTGAGAGCGAGCGTGGAACATAAACCTCCTGGCGAGATTTATCAACGCGTGGGGGTGAGGTTTCCCATTGCCATTGGTCGTGTATGCTCACGACCGCTCGCGTTGAGAAACTGCCCGTTCGTGTTGAGAAAGCTGCCGCTCGAGTATAAATCTACTTGAGTGGCAGAAAAGAAAAGCCTGCACTGTGCATGGTGCCATTTGCGATGATCGCACAGTGCAGACAAGCATCCAGCACTGTGCAATTACAGCGAACAGTATTTTTCTATCAAACTCCGCCGCTCACGGAGATCCACGTAGTGCAGTGGATTTTTTACCACTTCGCGGAGTTTCACGTATCGCAACTCCGCGAACTCTGCCCAGGGTTAAAAATAGACACATGCTCACGAAGAACCACACAAAGTTATGACACATTGGCACCCTCCATGTGTGGATACACAGATATTTAACTTCAGCACATCTAACACATACCCAACCTACATCAAAGGAAGAAGGGCAAGCTAAATGAAGTGACAGAGGCCAGACCAAGCTGAAATACTTACCACATATCATGTCACCCTATGCACTGTCTGGCCCATCTGGATATCAACCCACATAGATGTCCATCCAACATTTACTTTTGCCCTGTCTAACTTCAGCACTGGGACCAAAGTCACATCATACTTTAACTGGATCAGCAATCTGGAATCGAACAAACACAACTGTACTCGCACAGGACTAACGATTCAAGAACATCAAATAAATAGGAAAGTAATGGCAGGTCTAATGCCTTCCAAACTGAGAAATGGTTTACACATCCAAAAACAAAAAACAAAGGTCAATGTCAAGTCCATTAACCCCTTCCCTGCTCATGACGGAACCGTTCCGTCATGAGCCACGGTTGCCGTGTGCTCATGACGGAACGGTTCCGTCATGACAATCCTGTCGGCGGCCGCTCCGCCTGCGCGGCGCTGTTTCCCCGCCTGTGCGGGGCGACAACGCAAATGGGCGGAGTCATGACGGAACCGTTCCGTCATGAGCACAGCTCAACTGTGGCTCATGACGGAGCGGCTCCGTCATGAGCACAGGCCCGCCGCGCTGCCCCCCTGCCCCCCCCAGCGCTGCAGCGGAATGTCCGCAGCAGCGAAGGGGTTAATTGTCCATGTGCTGTGCTGCCAAACTTGCCCTCACTGACACTGCCAGGGAAACCTACCTAGGAAGTTGCATCTATTGTGCAGCCCAGGCACTTCAATTATATTGTTTGGGTGAGCTGGGGTAGGTATTGAGAGGGGTTGGGTTGATGTTGGGAGGGGGGTGTGGCTGTAGCTGGGGCAAGGTCAAAGGTGGTGTGACAAGGGGTGGGCTTTTGGAGGCATAGGGAGGGTCTGTGTGGGTTTTGCATGTGAATGTTGTTGGTGCAGGTGTGTGTGGGTCTGATGTATTTTGTGTCTGTGTTGTAGGTATCTGTTGTTTGGGAGGGATTTTGAGTTTGCATTTTTTTGGGGCGTTTGCTGTGGATGTGGTGGGTATGTTTTGTGTCTGCGCTGTGTCTGTTGGTGCAGGTCTGTGGGTATGTTTGTGGTAGGACTGGCAAGGGTGCTGAGTGCTGTTGAGTGGTTGCTGCATTTTGGTGTGTGCTGCATGTGAATGTTGTTGTGGGTGCATGCTTCAGTCTGCATTTGCTGTGGACAGGTCCTGGTAAAGGGATTTGGGAAGGGGACGAGGCAGAAGGTGGGGTTGAAGGTTAAGGTGGGTGGAAGACTGCCATCAGTGAGGAGGCCAGAGCCTGAAATGACCTCTGTAGGCCAGACATACTACTGTGAATACCTTCCAGATAGTCCAGCATCTTCGTCAGCTGGCTGGACTTCTGCTGGATAGCATTCAGCAATGCAGTCTGCCCAACAGAGATCTGTCTCAGGAGGTTAAGCCTCCTCACTCAGGGCAGCTTGGGGCACAGGGGCATGGGCTGAGGTGCCTGGAGCACAAGCGATGCCAGCCTGTTTATAGGAGTGGAGCTGGACAACTTGGTGGGGAGCAGAAGGGAGGGTAGAGATGGAACGGGGGTTCCTGACAAGGATGTTGTGGACACAGGGTCTGTGGGTTCCCCCACTACCAGGAAATTGCTACTGGAGGTTGGAGCATTCTGGCAAGTTGCATCCCCAACATAGTTGACACAGTTTCCTCTTCTTGCCTCGGTTGATGTTGAAAAGACTTTTGAACTAGGTGTAGGACATCTGCATAAACTCAATCTACGAACAGCTCTTAACAATATCAAAGGTGTAGAGATCACTCCATCAACAAGGTTTCCTAAAACTTGCATGGAGACAAAATGGCCCTAGGTTTTCTGTCAGAAGTTACACATATATCTACAATACCAGACCCCACCTATGGCAAGGGACATCCCCAGTCCACATTGGTCTTGGTGGGAACACCATCCTCAGATTGCATATCTTCAGCTCAATAGAATAGTGAAAGTCTTAAGAGGTTTAAGCAAACTCCTGTCCATGAATATGAGGTGGCACTTGTGTCCAAAAGGGAAGGCACATTACCATACCCAAAATGTTTTGCACACACAAATACCAATGTGTCACAGTGCTTCAACACCCACATATGACCACAACAAATCTGAATGTCATTCCCTAAAGCATGTCATCAGTCAGTGAACGCACCTTCAAAAGTCTACATGTATAGTTCACATACCTCTACACTCCATATCAATGACATTGGTGATCAGTTTGTGAGACAACAACTGTAGTGTACATACCATGAAATACATAGTCTCAACAATAGCATATGACTAATAAGAGAGATCATTGTCCCTTCATATGCCTAGCAAACCCACCCATGTCTACACACTCCTGTCTGTGTGAACACATCACCTGCATCCCCAGCATGAATGAACATTGCACTTTACACATTGACCAACACAATCAAGTGTAGATGACTCTCACCTTAACCTATGTAGACCCTTACTTCATGTATCATACGCTTGTGCAGATGATAGCACAACAAATTAAAGCTACCCTTGCTATCATGTAGGCATAAATACTGATGGCACCAGTGTTGTTTTCTATTTCAAAATGCTGTACATACCCCTAATACCAATGCCAAGTATGGCTCCTGTCTGCATCCTGTGTACACTGTATGCCATGTCTCCTGTAAGAGAATCCCAGGACAAGATAAAGAGTACTAGGGGGACATCACTTCTGTCACAAAGAAGACACGTGGTGCATATTGGAAAGCTGACACACACATCAGACATATGTAGGAGAACTGTCAAATTACTCAGCCATTTGTCTGTACAACTCTGAAGATAGACATGTGACTTGACTCACCTTTGTATCTGGTCTAAAATACATAAGTCTTGGTGATGCATCATGCACCTAAAACAAGACCTACACATGCAACAACACTACTAATCCTTAGGACAAGAGTACCGTACAATGTTGATGGGGAAACTGCTGCTTCTAACAGGTGGAAACTGTTAACGTGCAATTCTGCATCGACCCAATTCTCAACCCCTACTAGCTGCAGTTGGGCCCTCAACTGCCCATCAAGTTCCGGGTAGGCAACCGCCAGGATGCGGGCCATAGGGTAGTCAGTGTCTGGTGCGCGCCCCTTCCACGTTGGGAGGACTTCCTCAGCTGGACCTCCATTATCTTCCTAGTACAGCATCTCAGGTCCTTCCACCTCTTCCTGCAGTGGATGCGGCCTAGGCATTAGACCCCCAGGGACCGTACTTTCCGGGCAATGGCTTTACACAATCCTTGCTTCTGGTGGTGTTATGTTGCATATAGCTACGCCAATATAGGCTCAGGTAGTCACCTAACCTTTCACCTATATTTTCTGTACCATTACACTACATAATGATTCATTATGCATGAGGATTCTCTGGAATCACAGCAGGGCAGCAGGCCTACCATCTCCTGCATAATACCTATGCATAAGGGACATGACACATTAAAGTATATCCCCACATCATCTCTTGCTGAGATAGTCAGAGGAGGAAAGGACTTCCATGCTGACACACTGACGTGAGACGCTGAGGCTCCTTCACGCAGACACTCCAGCAAGCAGTGGTCTGACATCCCTTGTGGGGTGTCCATCTCGAGACCAAGACGGGGTCCCACAGTCTCTCACTTCAGGTAATGGGGTTGACTTTATCTTAGAGGGATTCTTGGATTTTACACCTACATACCTGGTAGGTACACTTAGGTAACTCTAGTTAGAGTCACATCATAGGAGTACTCATTTTACATACTTGCCTGTATTCATTGTTTTAGCACAGTGGTAGAGATCTGCCATTCTTTTACTCTGTTAGTGTTTATAATAATTTATTTCTGTTACTGTTTAATGATTGTTTCAGCACACCTATTTTACACTAGAATTACGCTGGTTCAATAAATGCTTATTGAAACATGTCCCCACTGTTTATTCTGTGGATCTCTCTGAGACAAAGTGAGCACGAGTGACTGAGCGACCAGTAGCACTGTTACCACAATCTCTAATGGGACAGAGTTACCATGTTCAATAGTTGCCAAGAACTATTCTCTACTTGGTAAGAGGGGTTTCTAGTGGCACTGTGAGCTATCTGATATACAGGCTAACATACTCGGTAGGGGTGTCTAGAATTAGTCTGACCCCAATTCTACAGTGTATGTTGTCTAAACATGCAGACTCTAAATAGGTTTGTAGGAACTACACGACAGTGGGAGCAGACCTGTTTATATATACGAGATGAACCAAAACATTGTAACTGCAAGTAAATGGATCAATGTCGGGGTCACACGCATTTTGGAGACATCTAGCACAGCAAGTAACAATATCTTGTCTATCAAAGACATATACCAATGTGTTACTGACTGTACACTCTCACATATGACACCAACATGTCAGCATTACACTGCCTGCTACATGTCAGCAGCCACGTAATGAATGTCCACTGTGCGAGTCACCTATATGTCTACTACCACCTCAACTGCATGGAACATCACATTGTAAGTCAGTACTGTGAGTACTCCCACCATGTATGTCATTGCCTCATCATCTGGAACTGATTTATTACAATGAGCAATGTATTTGGGTGTGTGTGACCCGCGCCCACATGTCTACACAGCCCTGTCTGGGATTACTCATTGCATGTCTGCACATCACATTTCACAGTCCTTCACACACTGGCAACGCATACAATTGTGATGGACACAGACCTCAAACTAGGCAGACCAATAGATCTTGTAGCAAACACTTGTACATATAATACTACATCACGGATATGTTACACATGCCAATCAGACCTATATATGCAATGACACTTCATCCGTGTTTGTCACCAGTCATCCTCCATGTTGATGTGGTCACTGCTGCCTGTAATGATGAATAGATGAATAGGCATGATTCAGAATAGGCACCAAAATCTCCCTCCCTCCTAGCTGCTGTTGGGCCCTCAGCTGCTCATCAAGCTCTGGGTAGGCCACAGCCAGGATGTGAGCCATTAGGGGAGTCAGTGTCTAGCGCACACCCCTACCAAGTGAGGAGAACTTCCCTAGCTGGGCCACCGCGATCTTCAGTGTGCAGCATCTCAGGTCCTCCCAACTCCTCCTGCAGTGAAGTGCATTGGTACTTGGTAGATCCCTAGGGACTGCATTTTCCGGGTGACGGTTTTCCACAATCCCTGCTTCTGATGGGCGTTGATCTGTATGGATACAATAGATGAAGCAACTGAGTAGACATGCAAGACTAAGGTGACGTGTTTTTAATGACGTGAACAAGGCCAAAGAATCAACATAAAATTAAGTGTGCAAACAATAAGTGAAGTCTTCAGTCATGGTGGATGAAAACATTGTAGTAGAGTCCAAATGGTCATGAGTCCAAAGCCCAACATACTCCTCTCATCAGATATTGAAAAGTGGGCAGGAATAGTCCAACAAAGTGAATTTGTAGCACACACAGGAGGACATTAGGGTTGAGGCTTCTTACTGGCGGTGGTGAGTGTCTTGCCATCCTGAGCTTCTTGGTTTTTGGATGGACGTCCTCTCTTCTTTTGCCAGACAGGGGACCAGGAGCTGCTGAGACAGGGACATTTGCATGTGTGTCATCCTCTTGCAGGGCCTCCCCTCCTATGGCAGATGTTATGGTGGGGATGTATGTAAACCACAGAAAAGGATAGATGCAGGTGGAGAAGCCCTGCAAAGAATGGTGTTAATGTCCTGCAGCACCCCAACCAGGGAGGCCACCTCAGTGCAGATGCCAGCCACCTCAGTGTGGATGCCGGCAACCTCATTGTAGATGCCGGCCACCTCAGAATGGATGCTGGCCACCTCAGAGTGGATATCAGCAACCTACCGGTATGTCTCTCAGTGCAGCTCCTTCATTTCCTGGATTTCAGGCAATACCTGGCCCATGACACTTTGCAAACCCTGGTAGAATCCCAGGACTTGGGTGATGGCGTCCTAGTTGACCGTGGCCTCAGTGGGCTCACTCTGCAGATCCACAGTTACCATGCCACTATGCCTACTCCTACAGCCCTGTACCCTCATTGTAGACTGCTCCCTCCTACTGGGTTCTTGTTCCTCTGTGACTGGGGTCATGTTAGTCATTGAAGAATCCAGGACTGGGTGCACAGGATGGTACTGACTGTGGTAGGTGCACAGATTGGGGGCATTAGTTGGCTGTGATGTTTCAACGATGGTGGGAGGTGTTTTAGTGGGCACAGTGAGCCATACTGTTTGTGTATGCCCAGGCTGACCAGGTGGGCCAGAACTGTCATCCACATCCACCTCTTCAGGAGCATTGCCTTCACTGAATGGCTTCCTCCTGTGGGAGAGAGGAACTCTGTTTGATTTCCAACCTCTGTGTAGGTGCAGGGGTTGATGGATCTGTTGAGAGATAGAAAACATTGTTAATGTTGGAAGTGGAAGTGTATCTATATCCACTTTATTTGTGTCAAGGTAAATGGGGACCTAGAATGGAACAAAATAGATACAGATTAGCATTGTTATCTATTAGCGTGGAGTTGAAATTGATTACTAGACATTTGTAGACATTCAATTGATATAGTAGTGTGCATCAGCTCATTAGATGTGTAGATAGGTGACATTTTGGCTTTAGGAATAGACATCTCCAAACCTCTGCTGCATACACTTGTGTCTAATACAGGCAAACACCCAGCTTGGTTATGTATTTAGCATTGCTCATTTTGTGAGATGTACAGTGTCAGGAGTCCCCTGGCATTGCTAATCAGCAGAATTTCCTCCATGGCCCACATATATTAGGGGTACACTGATTTTATGGTGTCACTGATCCCCTCATTAGTTGATGGGTCCAGGATACCTTGAAACCAAGTATTCATATGCGTATCTGAGTGGAGCATTGTCTGAACAATGCACAGTCCATAATGAGTGAAGATCAGTTATAACATGGGAGACAAGTGAGAAGGGGCCAAAGGGGTGTTGCATCTTGGTTAGAGTTCCAGTCACAGGGTCTCATGGTAGTCGTGGTAGTTTTTCAAACTTTTGGAGTGACAAGGCCTCAGGGTAGTTGTAGTCACTTCAGTCTCAATTTAGCAGCACCTGACAAATGGTAACCTGCATGATAAGTTAATATCAGTTGTAACATGGGAGAAAGGTGAGAAGGGGCAAAAAGAGTGTAGCATCTTGGTCAGAGTGGAAGTGACAGGGCCTCATGGTAGTTGTAGTCACTTCAGTCTCACTTTTTTCAACACTTGACAAATAGTAACCAGCATGAGTAGTGAACTTCACTAGTGACCCGGGAAAAAAGTGAGATGGGGCAATAGGAGTCTAGCGTCTTGGTTAGAGTTCGAGAGACAAAGCCTCATGGTAGTTGCAGTCATTTAAATGTCACTTTAGCAATACATGAGTAATGGTAACCTATATGAGTAGTGAAATTCGGTAGTGACATGGGAGACAGGTGAGAAGGTGCAAAAGAAGTGTAGCATCTTGGTTTTCCAGTCACAGGGCCTTATGGTAGCTGTGGTAACTTTTTGATGTCAATTTAGCAACACCTGACAGAAGGCAACCTGCATGATAAATGATCACCAGTTGTAACATTAGAGAAAAGTGATAAGGGTCAAAAGGAGAGTAGCATCTTCGTTAGATTTGGAGTGACAAGGCCTCATGGTAGACACTTCAGTCTCACTTCATAAACACTACAGATGGTAACCTGCATGGTAAGTTAACATATGTTGTAACATTGGAGACAAGTGAGAAGGGGGAAGAGGAGTGTAGCATATTGGTTAGAGTTCCAGTCAGAGGGCTTAATGGTATTAATGGTAGCTTTTCAATGTCACTTTAGCAACACCTGACAAATGGTAACCTGCATGATAGGTTAAATGCAGTTGTAACTTGGGAGACAAGTGAGAAGGGGCAAGAAGAGTGCTGCATCTTCGTTAGAGTTGTAGTGACAACGCCTCATGGAAGTTGTAGTCACTTCAGTCTCACGTAGCAATACTTGACAAATGGTAACCTGCATGAGTAGTGAACTTCAGTAGTGGAATGGGAGACAAGTGAGAAGGGGTAATGAGAGTCTAGCATCTTGGTTACAATTGGAGTGAGAAGGTCTCATAGTAGTTGTAGTCACTACAAAGTCACTTTAGCCACACTTGACAAATGGTAACCTGCATGAGTAATGAACTTCAGTAGTGATATGGGAGACAAGTGAGAAGGAGCAATAAGAAAGTATCATTTTGGTTAGGGTTCCAGTCACCAGGCCTCATGGTAGTAGTGGTAGCTTTTCAATGTCACTTTAGCAACACTTCACAAATGGTAACCTGCATGATATTTTGACATCAGTTGTCACATAGGAGACCAGTGGGAAGGGTCAAATGGAGTGCAGCATCTTGTTTAGAGTTGGAGTGACAAGGCCACCTAGTAGTTGTTGTCACTTCAGTCTCACTTTAGCAACACTTGAAATATGGTAACCTGCATGATAAGATAACATCAGTTGTAACAAGGGAGACAGGTGAGAAGGGGCAAGAGGAGTACAGCATCTTGGTTAGAGTTCCATACACAGGCCCCCATGGTAGTAGTGGTAGCTTGTCAGTGTAATTTTAGCAACAACAGACAAATGGCAACCTGCATGAAAAGTTAACATCAGTTGTACCTTGGGAGACAAGTGAAAAGGGGCAAGAGGAATACAGCATCTTGGTTAGAGTTGGAGAAACAACCTTTAATGGAAATTGTAGCCACTTCTGTCTCACTAAGCAACACGTGACAAATGATAACCTGCATCAGTAGTGAACTTCAGTATTGTCATGGGAGATAAGTGGGAAGGGGCAATTGGAGTTTAGCATCTTGGCTAGAGGTGGAGTGAGAAGGCCTCATGGTAGTTGTAGTCACTGCAAGGTCAATTTAGCAACACTTGACAAATGTTACCCTGCACAAGTAGTGTACTTCAGTAGTAACATCGGAGACACATGAGAAGGGGCAAGAGGAGTGTAGCATCTTGCTTAGAGTTCCAGTCACAGAGCCTCATGGTAGTAGTGGTAGCTTTCAGTGTCTCTTTAGAAAAACTTGACAAATGTTGACTTTCATGATAAGTTAACATCAGTAGTGACAAGGGAGACAAGTGAGAAGGGGCAAGAGGAGTGTAGCATCTTGATAATAGTCAAAGTGACAAGGCCTCATGGTAGTTGCACTCAATTCAATGTTACTTTAGTAACGCTTGACAAATGGTAACCTGCACGAGTAGTGAATGTTAGTAGTGACATGGTGGACAAGTAAAAAGTGGCAATAGGAGTTTAGCATCTTGGCAAGAGTTGGAGTGACAAGACCTCATGGCAGCTGTAGCCACTTCAATGTCAGTTTAGCAACACTTGACAAATTATCAGTATACCATAGCTGTTGACAACTTGCATTTGGAATGGCCCATACATTTAACACAGTAAAAGATAGGATAGATTTTATTTTAAATCAGTCCTTTTTAAGTTGAAGATAATTAGAAAGTAATTTCCCCGACATATTTTGTCCTCCATAATATTTAACTCTAGATTTAAAAATATATGATTTAGTTATTTCTGTTGAATCCTTATTAAAGCTGGTAACTGAGGCATATGTCAATTCATTTAAACATATTTTTGATTTAGTACTAAAGTGTTTATGTTCTAATTGCTTAACCTGATTCATAATTTGAAGTAATTTTTTGGAAGCTGACTTTTTCTTGTGGGCAGAAAAGGAAATGATAAAATTACAAGAGGCAGCTTTAAAAGTATCCTAAACGATCTGCGGGAACATATCTGGTGTTTCATTATCAGTGAAAGAATTTGATGCAAATTCTTCGTAAAGTTGAGTGATATTGGCATCTAGGAGAAAAAAAATATTACATCTCTATCTCTTATTACCAGAAATAAAAACTAAATCTAGCATAACTGGGGCATGATCCGAAATTACTATGGAACTAATTTTGGATGGTAAAATATGTTGTGCAAGGGATTGTGAGATAAACAAGTTAGCTAATATAGACTGAGAAAAATAAGCAGGAGAGAAAAAGGTATATTATTGCAAGGTAGGGTTACAGATTCTCCAAGCATCAATTAATGATCTTTGTTTTATAGCCTAGGTAAATTGGGAATGCATGCATTATGGGAAGAATTCAGGGGCGGCTCTTCTGCCAAGGTGGAGGAGCGTTGCCCCACTACTTTAAAGCAGTGCAAATAAAAAAATAAAATGATAATAACAAAACATTATTATCATTTTATTTTTTGTGTTGCAGTTGCACGGCAGTCAAGTTGTTAGGGCGTATCGGTGTCCCCTAACAGCAAGGGAGGAGTGTGGCTGCGCCTTAAGTGCAAATGACAGATTGGCTGACTGTCTCGCATGTTCTCCACAGGCTGTATTAAATAGCCTGAGTGGAGAACATGCACAACCTTGTAGCCGCTGTCTGAGCGCCGAACCACAGTGCTCAGACCAATCATAGCGTTGCTGAATGGCAGCGTTGTGATTGGTCAGGAGATTCTGGGAGGCATTGTTTTTCCTGGTTCATGCGTTGAAGCAGAGACGGCAGTTAGCAACGGCGACCCGAGGTAAGTTTTTTTTCTAACCCACACCATCACCCGCCCCCCCGCCACCGTTCCCTACCAGCCACCACTCTTCAGCTGCTGCCCTAGAATGGCAGGGTGCCATCGGTGCTTATGATTAGGTATGTGGCCCACTGTGCTCCACTTGGCATTTCAGCAAAATGATCCTTGGTGAATTCACTTGATGTAATGGTGCGTTCTGCTACATGAGATGCAAAGGTACCACGTGGTTCTGTTTTGTGTTGTCCAACCATCATTTCCCAAACGAAAGTGTGTGAAATCAGAAATTAGGTTTTTCTCGTTCACGTACCACTACCATCCAACAATGGCAAACCACCCTTTTATTCCTGCACATCACAAATAGGAAACAATTAGCACTAAGGCCCACAGTTACTAACTTTTTACTGGGCCAATAGCGCAACATAAAGTGACGTTACCAATATCAACAAATATAAACTTATACACAGCTTAGAATGGCACTGCGCTGCATAGCATAACAGATCTCAACTTCATTTAGCATCATTCTGGCATGGCATTATTTGTGTTTGTGTGGCCTATGGTTGTTTGTCACTATATCAACTTACATGAATATTGTATCCAGTACACTGCCCTACATTGAAAGATAAGTATATATTTGCTATTCTTAACTCCACCCGTGCTTACTTTCCAAGGTAAGTATATGTAGAATTACAAATAGTAAATATATGTTTGCGTAAATGAAAAAGAGGAAACCCTAAACATGAAGTAGGATCCACTACTTGAATGTTGTGCACCTTAGGGATACCATTGTAGAGGAAATATAACTTGTGCATTATTGTCCTCGTGTAAAGTTTCTTTGAGAAATTGAAAAATGTTCAGTTTCCTTCAAATACTAAATGAGGACCTTAATGTAAAATCAACTGCTCAGGGGCCTCTTGATTGACAAATGATGGTCTGGGTGTGTTAATTCTAAGGGTTGTGCCATGAAGCCAATGGTATTATGAAAAACAAGAATTACTAACCTGGTTAAGTTTAAGTATTTACTCAATCAACACATAGTTTTTGCATGCCTCACTAGCTGTGTTGACATGGACGTGAAACACATATTGGCTAGCAATGATTAGGAATAAAAATATTCGCAGCATTCCATTCTTCTGAAGGACGAGAACTACAGTACTGTACAATCATTTATTTTGAATTGTGGAAGGTGTCCTGGAAAATGAATGATAGGTGTATGACTGTTTGTTCTTGCTCAAAAATAGCATAATCAGTTTAATTACGGTGAAACACTTAAACCTATTTAAGAACAATTGGAAGTAATTACTTCCGTAAGTGCTAACATGCGTTTGAGAATGTTTTCTCTTGTAATTTGTGTCAGGCAAAAGAATGGCACAATAAGTAAGAAAATCGTTCACAATCTCTCATCGATCCAGCTGTGCAGCGAGCTTTTTAGAGGACAGGTAATACTCCCATGCTGGCAATTTGATGTACATTTAGAAGAGACAAGGGAACTTTTCTTTCAGAGAAATAAAGCCCTGGTTCCATTAATTCACTTGAGCGAGCATCTTGTACGGTATATAGAGTGAAACGCTTTGCTAGATACCCGCTTCACTGAATGTAGCCTGGGAAGATGCAATTAACAGATTACACAGTAACTTTACTGCACCTCCAAATCCATTGATTTCTGAAAAAGGTGCTTTGTGTGGAAATAACTTTTATGAATATATTGTAAGATGAGAAAGAATGCTTTTAACTCTATCAAGACCTAAATACCTGCCTGAGGCTAAACGGTATATGAAAAATACTGGAATCTTGAGTCTTGGCACCTATTATTGAAACCGGTACATGGGCCCGGGCCGCACACCTCTCTACAAAACACCAATGTTGTGTCCTCAATGTTGGGAAATCTGAAAGCTAGCTCCTGCGCTTGGAAATGTGGAGCTGTTAAAGCCAGTCTGTCGCTGCAGGTTGACTGGCATGATTTGGGAGAGCAGCCAGGGGCGTCTTGTCAAGAGGGGGTGCCTGGGTGGCCCCTAGGAGCACACATGCCCTCACAAAAATCTCCATTGGGTAATGCAGTAACTGTGCGCCATTCCCTAGGCAGTGGACAGTTGTATCAACTCTCACATGGTCCGTGACTGGCTACCCTCCCCTCCCAGCTTTCCACACCACCTTGAAGGATAGACATAAGCAAATTATCTTTGGAAGGCGGGGGGTCAGGGACCCCCCGGCCGTATTTATTATACAAAACAATAAAATGATGAATATTAACATAACATCGATTATGTAAGAATAAGCAAAATTCATGACATTAGATTTACAGTATTGTAGACAAAGATTGAAGGCTAACCTTAACAAACGTCTAATACAGCGTGTATCCTATCCGAATCTAACATCCTGCCTGAATTTTGCATTCTAACATTTCTGGCCGGACGGCAAGGTCGCTAACCGGTGTCAAGTCCTACTAACCACGCCCTTACCCACAGGTGCGCATGCGCGACAGGGGACCGCCTACCCCGTCGGCATCGTGAACTTCATTTAACCAACAAGGAGGGCCCTTACACTCGGCGTCATATGCTGACGTCATGGTGTATGTGCGGGGTGGCTACCTGCCTAAGGAAAGCGTGACTCCCTCCCCCGCATTTTTAGCAGCTAGCGGATATTCCTGCCCCTGAAGTTCTAGGAGGGACCAGTGGCCCCTCCCCCTGGGCCGCCCCCTCCGTGGATGGTGACGCCCCCCCTTAGGACCTTAAATTGCTGCTCACCGATCATGACCTTACCGCCACAGGCCAGCATTGTTTACCGACGATCTGGACCCCCACAACTCCTGCCTAAAGGTCATCCCTACCTCAGAGAGCCCTTCAACCAAGCTAAGAGATTATCACACCATAGTCTATTCCCTGCCTCCGTCAAATGGACCCCATCCTGTAAGTACAAATCCTCCCCCCAAATAGTCCCATGTGGGATGGTCTGTAAGTGCGTGGATCGGAAAAGTTCTTCTACCTTGGTATTGATCCTCTTTACCGAGTGATTCAATGCCCTGACCGAATCACCCCCACGCCACTGCCGCCGCGGTATCAGCTGGGACCAGACTACAGTGCAGTCAGGGCATACCCTCCTTACCCAACCCGCTGCTGAAATGATCTCTTCTAGGAGGACCCTCCTACCCAGTCTAGCAAGGTCATTCTCCCCCAGATGAAGAATCACCACCGTTGGTGGGGCTGTATGACGGGCGACTAACTCCGCAAAGAATCCCCTAAACTGACTGAGGCAGAGACCCCCCCTCCCAAAGAAGGAGATGGACCAACCTTCCTGTTCTAGCTCCTTACTACCCTTGCCTGCAAAAAAGACATTCCTAGCACGATTGACATAAGAATGACCAACAATCCAAACCCT
The DNA here is from genome assembly GCF_964204655.1 of Triturus cristatus. Classification (NCBI taxonomy): domain Eukaryota; kingdom Metazoa; phylum Chordata; class Amphibia; order Caudata; family Salamandridae; genus Triturus; species Triturus cristatus. Next base: position 526,405,735 of record NC_140588.1, on the reverse strand, counting down.
GCCTGACCGCGTCCTGTGTTCTTGACTGTGCACACCACGATGAGTCGCCGATGAATCCTGATGATGACCCGAAGCCAGCTCTCCGCCTGCGTCACAGAGCGAAGGAACTGCAAAACCAGAAAAGAACAACCCAATGTCAGTAATACCCTAGGTACTTTACAACATGTGTACCCGCACATACCGTTTGTAGCAATTGGAATTGGGTGACCATCTCCCAATTCTTCTAACACTGTTCACATGCAGACCCCTTGTGATTGCCTCAGTGGCTGCCCCTATCCTAAAGGAGTGTGTGCCAAATTCCTTCGGGTCCAGGCCCACCCTGGCAATCGTCAACTCCAGGACTCTTCTGAACTGATATTTAGTTAACGGGGTGCCGTCCGCATGTAATAAAAGCGGCCCACCCCACAGTGCACCCCGCTGCTTGATGAAGGTCTCCACGTGGTGTACCGGGCAGCAAGGATTGGCCCTTGCCCTGTGCAATACCACAGTCTCACCCCGCGACTCCTGATCAGTTTTTGATCTCAGAATCGTCACCCACAATGTGTCTCCCTGTAATGTTGTGTTCAGGAATTGGATACCCCCCTGACTATCTGCCTTAGAGGCAGCCACCAACTCGCTCAGCCTCAATGCCCCATAAAAGGCTAATGTAAACGCTGCCTTAAACAATTGTATCTCCCAGCCCGAGCTACAGACATCCTGCAATGCAGGCAGTAATGCAGACAGCCTCTCCAAGCCTATTGGTTTCCTAGTGTCAGCCGTGCTGCCCTGTAAGCGGCGCCAACCCCTCAGACCCTTCCGCACCGCAAAGCTGTTAGTCGGGTCTTTTACCCCCTTTGCTTGCGCGTAGAAGGAGACAGCTGCCCTATGCCTGTTAGCTGTGGCCACTGAGCGACCCTCCTGATGCAGTCTACCCAGGTAATCTGTAAAGCTATTTTCTAAAGCCCATTTGGATTCCAAGCGTGGGGCAGACGAGAGGCGCGGGGAACAAGCCAAGGGCAAGAGGGTGTCCAGCTCGCCCTCCGCGCCTTAAGTAGCGAATTTACTCGCCGTTCTCGGGGCCCGCCCCCCGGCCGTCCCGCCCCCCTGCCCCGGAAGCTGAACAGCTGCTTCCGGGTCACGGGGGAGGCGTCAACCAATCGGTGTTGAGGGCGCGCCGCGCGCGTCATCGCCCCGCGACACACCCCCAACACCGAAAGGCCGGGGGAGGGGGGGGCGCCGCACTGCCATGAGGACGTGAGGGCCGAGTGGCCCCCACTTTACAATAGCCTGTTTACCCCAGTTCATGTGTTGTTAAAATATGGTTCGGTGACAGTGAAAAAGGTGTTTTACTCATGTGCATGGACGCCGACCTCCATGCAAACTCACCGGGGAAAAATATACCAAAGCAATATACCTTAGAGAAGGGACGGAGCAGGCATCTACAGCCAAGCCTGTAACACATTCCAGATCTCGAGGTGCAAAAAGTGGGAGAAAGTGCATGTTGTGCCCCTGAAGTACTTCGGTAAACCCCGGGCGTGCCTCTATTTTACAGACGTAACCTTTCATTTACGAGTCTCACTCTCAATTAATCAATGACGCCATTAACAATTACGTGGTATGTATTTATTAACTGATAACGCTTCATGGCAATGTGATTTGTGTATATATAATTAGGGCTTTTGAGATTTTGAGTATTTGGTGTTTTTGTGCCAGAGGACGACTCTCTCTCAATCAAATTTAAAAGACTACTGAATTATATGAAGTTCTCAGTATAAAAAGTGCTTTCACCAATCAATGGATGGCCCACTGTTGAAAATATATGTTATGCTTTCCATGTTTTTATAGCGCGCTAATCCCCTGTGAGTATATCCAGGCGCTCTGTATCAGGTGAGTGAGGCCAGGCCTGCGGGTTTACAGGAAAGCCAGGTCTTTGGTTTCTTGTGAAATTCAGGAAAAAAAGAGAAGAAACTGAATGTGCTGTGGGACGTCGTTCCAGGGTTTAGGGACCAGGTACAAGAAGTCACGCACCCCTGCTCTTCTTCTGTGTATGAGTGGGGTTTATACTAGTGGGAGATTAGCAAGTCTGAGGTATCTGGAAGGTTGATGGAACTGAATTCAGGTTGGCATGGCCAGTGTTGTGAAGAGCTTTGTTGGTGTGGACCAGGAGTGTAAAGTGTGAATGCTTGTATGTCGTGTATCCTAAATTGTGTATCATGAGCCAGTGGAGTTCCCTAAGGTGTGGTGTGATGTGGGTTCAGCATGGAAGTTTGAGCACTAGTTTGGCTGCTGTGTTCTGGACGGTCAGAAGCTTTATTGTGAGCTGGTGGTAGTCCCTGCATACAGAGGGGAATATTTACAAGCCCCTATTGCCACAGGAACGTCACATTTTGTGACTCTCCTGTAGTGATATATCTTTCACCTTATTTACAAGGCAGCGTTAAGCCACTTAACTTGGCTTAACACTGCCTTGTAAATAAGGCAACCTTTCATGCTGTACTTAGTGTGAAAGGGCAGGGCAATGGGTGTTGCGGTGCGCGTTCCACCGCAACACCATTAATTTTGACACTGCCCCTTATTTACTTGGGCAGCGTAAACAGGAGGCAGAGCCCAAATTAAGACCAGGGAGAACCTAGTCTTAAAAAGGCATAACGAGGAGAAATGCTTTCTTTCTCCTGGTTTTAACCTGTTTCCATGTGTGCTGCATTGTACAGCACACATAGAAACAGCAAAAGGCCATTGATTTTTTTATGTGCAGGAAGGTGAGCCTTCCTCCACATACACAATCTTTAAAAAAAAAATACATTTTGTAACTTCTATGTGTGCTGCATTAAACAGCACCTATAGAACTGACAAAAAGCCATTTAAAGATTGATTATGTGCAGGAAGGGACACCTTCCTGCACATAAACATTCTTCCCCTCAACACAGACACCCATGCACTATGGTGCAAGGGTGTCTGCGTTGGTGCTAGGCTGCTAAATGTAGCACCCGCGCAGGGGGAAATTCAGAGCTGCACAATATTGCTGAAAATATGGTGCTGCCCTGCCTTTCAGAAGTGGCAGAGCATGGCATTAAGCCAATGAGGCTAACCCACGCTCCACCACTTCGCTGTAAATATTCCTCAGAGTGTTTCTCTAATCTAATCTGCTGGGATGAGGAATTGGGTGATTGTTTTCCTGGTGCTGTCTGGCAGCCACTTGAAGATTGCCGGCGTAAGGTTGGCGCAGTGCTGAAGTTGTGTCGCAAGCGCGATGCAACTCCAGCACTGTTCCAACCTGCCCTATCCCTAACATGGTGCGTCACGCCTTACGCCTGCTTGAAGCGTAAGGATTTGACGCACCAGTGTCGGAAAAGTGACTGCGTGAAATCTTGTAGATTTCACTGCGTCACTTTTCCAAGGCTTTTTCTGACATTGTAAATCTGCCACAGCATGGCGCTAGCTTTGCGCCGCCGCTGCGTCACAAAAGTAAAACAGTGAAAAAAACACGCAAAACAAGAATAGCTGGTAGGATAGAAACACCCTGACACCTAGGTCTGCTCAGGGGGTCCCACAAGGACCCCCAGGGCCCAAAAAAGCATTTAAAAAAAAAATTAAATCGGCCGAATTCGCGATGTGTGCGCGAATCCAGCCGAGAGCACACTGCCCCCCTGCAGCCCCGGGGACCGCCACCCCCGGGGCTTCTTTTAAAAATATATATATACCTGTGGGGGGGCTCGCCTGGGGACCGCCACCTCCCCGGGGCACTAATATTTAAATGCGGGGGTCCGTAATGGACCCCCGAGCCCCGGGGACCGCCACCCCCGGGGATATGCAATGTTGGGAGGTCGGCCGCACGGCCCCCCCTCCTGGAGCCAGTGATGGCCCTAGGGACTGCCACCCCCCAGGGCCGGCTCCTGCAGTGTCCCGGGTGCCCACCCCGGGACACTGCAGTTTGCTATGGCAGGACTCCTGCCCTGTCATAGCAAACTCTGGTTTGATTTTTAGAAGAGAGAGCAGGGAATCGGCCTCAGGGAGGGGGGCCACGCGGCCACTATTCCCATTTTTTTCTTTAAAAAAAGTAAAAATAGGTGTCAGGCTCTGGGGCATGGGGTCCTCAGGGCCAGAAAAAAGGATATTTTAGGGGGGGCCACACAGCCCCCCTTCTAAAAATCAAAAGGAAAAAAAGCCGGCATCGCGCCGGTTGCCCCGCCCCCTTCCTGCAGCACTCTGCAAACGCACCCCCTGGCGCATTGTAAGATGGGGAACTAATTCCCCTTGAATACTGGGAGTCTCTGGGGTCCAACTAGCCCACCAGGAACCTCCAGTATGTGCCAGGGAGCTGCGTTGCAGAGGGGTGGTCTAGGCCACGCCCCTCTTTACACCTCTCTGGCCATGCTAATCACAGGGGTACCCCAACGCATAGTATTCCCTAATGTATGTAGGTGTTTTCACTGTATTCTAAGTGTCTTTTAGCATAGCACTGGCTCTAGGCTTGGTTAGTCAGTGTCAGCTCCCACCAGTACCCGTCTGAAAAAGTTGTGAGCACAGGATGATTTTGCAACAGGCCCTCTTTCTGCTCCTCTGTTGGTTCTTTCTGCTCATGTCTTGCTTCTTCCTGCACTTTTCTTCATCTTTGTGGACTTCTGTTGCTTCTTTCTGCATTTCTTTTGCTTCTTTCTGTACATTTTTACTTCTTTCTTCACATGTCCTACCTCTGTAGGCATAGTTAGAAACTAGCATTTGAAAAACCTCTGAAATTCACAGAAAAAAACCACAGGTTTCAGGTACGTTATAGTTAGAATTTAACATTTAAAAAACCTTTGAAATTCACTGAAAAAACCATAGGTTTCAGGCACGTTATATTTAGAAATTAGCATTTAAAAAACCTTAGAAATTCACTGAAAAAACCATAGGTTTTAGGGAAAGTTATAGTTAGTTGAACATTTCACTCGTATAAAACCAGAGAAATTCCCCCATTATAGTTAGCTGAAGTGAGTGAAATGTCCAACTAACAATAACTTTCCCTAAAACCTATGGTTTTTTCAGTGAATTTCTAAGGTTTTTTAAATGCTAATTTCTAACTATAATGTGCCTGAAACCTATGTTTTTTTCAGTGAATGTAAATATATATCGCCGAAACGCGTAGACCGTCTGTATCCCCTACTTTGTTGATGAAATAAACTTAAAAACGATCCAAAACCTGCCTCGAGTCCTGATTGGGGTGCTGTGGATACCTGTTGCTGCCGGATGGGAAGTTTGGTGATTTCTTGAATAATATATATTATCTACTGGCGCCAGTAGATAGTTATAGTTAGGACCGTGTTTCCATAGGAAATCCGCAACAATCTATTTGGAATAACTTTGGCGCCGATTGACGAATCCTCGCGAAATTCTCAAAATAGGTGGGGCACTCTGCTCCGCTCCTTCTCTGAAAGTCTCGTGGCGATTCGTCAAGCAGGGGCTGAGAAAAAGGGGGGGTCCCAAAACGTGTTTTCCCCATGCATTTTTCCATAGGACCTTTAGTCCGAGCTACAGCCCGAACGGCTGAACAGAATTACTTGAAATTTTGCAGCCCTCAGGTCAATGATGTGCCTTTTGAAGGTCTCGTGTAAATCTGTTCAGTATTTCCTGAGAAAATAGCATTTAAATCAATATATATATCTATAGGCGCGCTCCGAGCGTGTACCGTAAGCTTACCGTATGCGCACGCCGCCGTGCACGAGCGCGATTCTGATTGGTTGTTAGATCTTAGTAAACATTCGAATCGGTCGAAACCAGGAAGTGTCGGCTGCCATTTTGTCTCTCGCAGTCTGAGGGGGTGAAAAACAAAGGTGGAGAACGTGAAAAGGGGGCAGGGTGGACAGTTCCTGACCCCCTAGCCTTTGTCAGGGGGTCCCAGAAGGACCCCCAAGGGCAAAAATTAATTGTAATTTTTTTTCGAAAAATCGTGGAATGCGCGTAGCGTACGCGCACGGCATAAACGGAAAAATTCCGCGAGAAAAATTCCGCCAACTTCGCATAACTATTCCGTGATTACGCGTACCGTACGCGCACGGCAAAAAAATGTTTTCAAAAGGGAAAGCTTACAAAAAAATAAAAAAAATTGTGAGGTAAGGTTGGCTCTTAAAAGAGCCGTTGGGTTAATACAGGGATAGAGGAAAGAAAGAATGGGAATATTATGAACGTCTACAAACGTGCTGGTCTATCTTATTGTTAATAAGGGAAACACTGGTCTCCCCAAAAACAATAAGACCACAACACGTTGTACACCTCATTGAAACCCTCTGAAATCGAGGGTTAATGTCCAGAGGAGCTGAAGAAGGTGATGCTCCCACCTCAGAGGAAGGGCTCAGCTGAGCTGCCGATGATGTACTCGGCTGAGCTTCTGAGGTTGGGCTCCGGTGACTTACTGAAGAGTTTTCTTCAGTATGTCGAGCAAAGGTCCTGGGATGTTTATCCCTAAGGTGTCTCATCATAGAGTGATTTCCAAAGGAATACTTCTTCCTTGGATCTCCTCTAGATAAAACCCGCTCACAAAGTCTGCAAGTGACCAATGGAGCATTGACCTTTTTCTGCCCCTCTGGAAAAGTAAAATACTCCCACACAAAAGAATCCTTTTGTTTCCTCCTTCTCTGTCTTATGATGGTGCTGCTAGGCTCACTCTCAGAAGAGGACTGCTGCTCTGCCATTGTATCTCAATGTCAATTCAGCTCCTTCTCCTAGGGGATCTCAAGCAGTAATGAGGGGAATGGGTGTGGTGTGGGAAGTTTCTGGAACTGAAAGTAGTTTCAACCAATGAAAAGTGTTCTTTGTGGATCACATGACCTACCGTTCGCGCTCCGTAAGCTTACGGTACGCACTCGTAAACAAGTACGCATGCGCAAACGTGACGTAAATATGCGCTTATGCAGCGCTTACGGAGCGCGTACGTAGGACGCACTCGCGCATGCGCATTACACTCACCCGCGTAACCGCGACGTTGGTTCCGCGCAACGCGCATGCGTGTACGCGTACGTCACGTACGTATCGCGTAAGCGCACCGTACTTATGACGTACGGAGCGCGTAGCGTCAGCTTACCGTACGCGCATCGTATCACGTAAGCGCACCGTACTTATGACGTACGGAGCGCGTAGCGTCAGCTTACCATACGCGCACGGCAAAAAATGCATTAAAAAAAAGTACAAGTTTCAAGAGTTGTAGAAGATAATAACTGTGATGTACAACTGTATGTAAACATTAATTTTAAAAAAATTAACCATTGCATAATGCAGGATATAGTACATATCTTATTTTATACATAGGTTGGATATTATTTTTTACCAAAAATCTCAAAAAAAAATTTGCATTTAAAAAACCGTACAAATTCACTGAAAAAACCATAGGTTTCACACACGTTATAGTTAGGAATTAGCATTTTAAAAACCTTGCAAATTCACAGAAAAAACCATAGGTTTCACACATGTTATAGTTAGCAGGACATTTCACTCGTGAAAAACCAATGAAATTCCCCTGTTATAGTTAGTGCAGGCAACTATAACTCACGCGACCGTAATCCTCTGCTGATGATGTCAGATATTACATCACTGATGACATATGTGTCTTTATGAAAAATAAATATTTGTAATATATGTATAGCTAAAGATTAATGGAAGAAGACATGGGTAAATAAGTGTCTAAATACCGTGATGTAATATCTGACATCCTCAGCAGAGGATTACGGTCGCGTGAGTTATAGTTGCCTGCACTAACTATAACGGGGGAATTTAATTGGTTTTTCACGAGTGAAATGTCCTGCTAACTATAACATGTGTGAAACCTATAGTTTTTTCAGTGAATATATATATATATATATATATATATATATATATATATATGTATTATCTACTGGTCGCCAGTAGATAGTTATAGTTAGGACCGTGTTTCCATAGGAAATCCGCAACATTCTATTTGGAATAACTTTGGCGCCGATTGACGAATCCTCGCGAAATTTTCGAAATAGGTGGGGCGCTCCGCTCCGCTCCTTACCTGAAAGTCTCGGGGGGATTCGTCAAGCGGGGGCTGAGAAAAAGGGGGGTCCCAAAACGCGTTTTCCCCATGCAGGGGCGTAGCTAGAGCTTGTGGCGCCCAGGGCTATCCCTCAGATTGCCGCCCCCTGTGTGAGCTTAAGTCTCGGAATCGAATTTTGAATCTCACCTCACTGTCAAATTTCGGGCACAACTGCTTCTCACATGTATCATTGGAATGCTAGTTTTACACTGCTCTATTAACTAGTGCAAGTAAGTGTTAACTATCTGAACTTGCAGTTGTAGAGGGCTGCGCACAGCACCCTGGGGCCACTCGCTTAATTATACTGGTGTGATTTTTTAAAATACTTTTAAACATATTTGTCATCCTGCCTGACTGTGACCACTATGGGTGTCTCACAGGCTCTACCGAGGCTTGCCCAGCAATCATGCTATCACACACATGCTCACTGTGGTGGACGGAGTCCGTGAGTGAGCTGACTAATGAATTTATGGTATAGGCCTGAGGCAATTGAGATTTGTGTTAGGGTCTCTCACACCCTGTTATAGTCTGGGCCCAGGTCTCCTGTGGGACAGAGAGAGCAGCATGGAGTTTAGTGATTCTTCTCGCCTGGTTTATTATTTGAGCTCTCTCTAAACAGCCGCAATGCCACATGTTCACAGACAGGTACTCTCATCTGCGTGCGTCGTGACTGTCACTTGAGACAGACTACTTTTGCACTTACCTGCGTGTATCTGGATCTGAAGCTGGGGTGTTGGAATTAGGGGTCTTTCGACGCCTGCTGTGCTGCAGGCTTTAAACAGCAATGCAGGGTGGACTAAATACCCGACTGAAGACCAAGCTGCTTCTCTGCCATGGGCAGAAAAAAAAATTCAATCTTTGCCTGAAGTGTTGTTTGGTGTGTTTACACTTGGTGTGTAACCTGTCACTCGCTGTGTGTCACTAGAGATATTTATGCCAGGACATCAGGGCAGGCTCTGGTGATGCTCATGCCACTACAACTCTGAATGCCTCATGTGCACCCAGCAATACCCCTTCTACATTGGTGGGGTCCAGTAAAGATCTGTGTTCTCTACTAAACTGTTGTCTTGTATTGTCAGTGGCTTTTATTGCACAGCTTCGCTCCAGTGGTTCTACAGCCTAACCGCAGGTCCTTGCTCTTTTTGGTGTTAATTCTTAGAGGAGCCATGTGACTTGCTTTCTAGATGTCCCAACCTGTCATTTTAATTATAGTCAGCTGAAGCAGGCGTTTGCAGCAGTTTTAGATCTTCTAAGTGTTTCACGTTGCTCAAATGGGTCTAATTTCTGATATTTATGTTTCCTCATCTTCATTGCTTTATTTTTACTCGCAAGAAAGTGTCAAATGTCACTCACAACTAGGCCTGGGCAAAAATTTCGTTCCGTTCGCGGAAATTGCGATAATTTGACATTTTTGCGTTCCGCGGAGAGCGCGAAAATGTCAAAAATTCCGGTTTCCGCAGCTTGGCGATAATTTGTTTCTTGCTCGCGCTGTAAAATGATACATTCTCGCGCGCGCGCGATCGCCTTACCTGAATCCCTGCGTTCGCCGACAAGTTTTCTTGATCCGGTCGCGTTCTCCATGAGATGTTGTATTGTTTTTAGCCATTTGCGCTGTCTCGCGACAGTTCGCGCCCGCAGTGACGTCATGCGTCGCGCGATCACGTCTTTCTTCTCGCGATCATGCACCGCGAGAACAACTCAAAACAAGATGGCCGCGCCCGCAAGCAGCCACATGGGTAAGTTGGCGACCCGCAACCATGCAGAAAATCGCGCGAACATGCCGGAAAAAAACTTCCGCATCTTCGCGATATTTCTGCTTGTTTGCGATAATTTTAAACATTCTCGCGATAATTTGCGAAGGTTAATTCCGCAAATTCCGCCCACCCCTACTCACAACCACACTGAAATTATGAACATGTCACACATAGCAATCTGAAACCTTGGCAGCTATGGATGGCACGTGTCATGATGTCATTTGCTGACTGCCTAACTTGGTTAGTCCCCCCTCTTCTTTTTATAGGACTTGTGCCCACTGCCCTGTCACTCACCAAAGATCCTTTCCTCCCCTCGTGACAACCGTTTATCTTTTACCGTCCTCAGGCTCCAGTATTCAGAGTGGTGGCAGGGTCTCTCCCGTAGGGGTTGGTTCTACTGCAGCCTGCAGAAAATCGCTCAGCAATGCCACTGCCCCAGACTTGATTCCTCAGGAGAGGCCAGCAGTGTTGCCCAAATTCAGCCCAACCAGAGCAGCATCAGCCCAAAAACCAGCCCAAAGATGAAACTCTAATTTTACAAAACTAGCCTTCAGAAAACATTTTTAAATTAATTCTAAAGTCTATTCAATATACATTTAGTAGGAGGAGGTACACTGGGCAACAATGGGCTTCAGCAATCATGCCTAAATTCTATTAATAACACTCATTTTGATGACCAGTTCCCACTGTGACCCTCTGTCACCACAAATACATAATGTCTGATGGTAAATCAATGCAAAAAAGCAGGAGCTTAAAAGAGCCCAAAGTAATCACTGCCATTGCAGCCCTCCTCCAGTCTATTTCTGTTCATGTTGAGGATTGCAGTTTTCTTTTAATTACAATCCAGAAGCTCGAGGTCAGAAATAGAAAACTAGGCTGGACAGGGGGTGGGTCTCAAGTTTTCCAGGATTTGCTGGGCCCTCTAAAAGTACTTGTAGATTAAGATAGTCTCCTCATCTGCATACCCAGGGCTTTAAGAGAGCCAGGTCCTGCCAGTGCCAAGCACCAGCAGTTCTGAAAAACAGATGCTGAGACGGGTCCCTATTGGGTTCTTCATTTTTGCCATCACTCTGGGAGTGAAAATAAATCTTCACTTGGTGGCACTACCAGCCATCATCAGCTTTTGATGTAAAACTAGACATAGCTGCTAAAGTTTCAGATTGCTATGTGTGACATTTTCATAATTTCAGTGAAATTATGAGGGACATTTTCTTGTGAGCAAAATCAAGCAATGAAGAGGGAAACTTATAAAGATCAGAAATTACACCCATTTGAGCAATGAGAAACTATCTTAAAAGTGCTGCGAAGCACCAATATCTCAAAAAGACTTAGCTCAGTCACTATTCCATAAAAATAATCATCAATAGCTGAGTGAGCGGTGCCCGCTGCCTGAGAGTTCACACTTCACTTCAGTAACAATTGCAATGCACCACAGTGGCTCTAAGTCTGGAGTCCCCTCTGTCCCATTTACTAGCCATTGTTTTATGGCACAAAAACAGTAAAAAGAAGTAAAAATATTATTTCCATTAAAATCTCTACTGACAGATGTTTATTTACATTTCGGTACACTGTAATAGGAAATTGAGATTTGACATGGTGCAGTGGATGTAACTTTGCTGCCATTGGATTGAAACAGACGTGAATATGTTTCTCTGTGCAAATTGTAGAGCGGCAATGCACAGATAAGCACCTCGTGTGGGCTGCTTAGCACCTCATAATCAACATATTGGTATTAAAATCAGAAATGCACAATGATTCACACAGACCTAAGTGAGTCGGGCTTCCACGAGATTCCGGAGGACGCACTACTAGAGGCAGTGAGATCCAGTTGTATACTTACTTTACATGACGATCCTGCCTCTGAGATAAGAATGTGTGACCACCTCTCACCAGGCAATGATTGTGAATGCTTGCGTTGCGCTCCGCATGCTGAGGCACCAATTACTGGGGCACAGAGGGAAGCATCAAACTAAAAAGAAACAACTGCCACGACCTGCACTCAAAAGAGAGAGAATCAGTCTGCCATATGGACATACACTTTGCTGCAGTATGTGATGTCAAGTCACATGAAGGCCGCAGCAGCCGGTCGGGACTGAGTCTTGCAGCAGCTGCGATAATGTTGCAGCCAGGCAGCCTGTCTGAGCCCCCAGGACAGCACATGAAAACTTTTCTGCACAGTGTGCAGTACCAGTGCTGGACACGCACACTGTGCCAGACCAGCGCACAGTTGCTCATCATGAAGCGCTTGGGCGGTGCTCCATCCGGCTTGTGTCTGCATGTCAGCGCGGTGGTTTGAGAGGAGCTTTAGAGGTGTGAATTTGTGTTTTAGTGCGGTAATGCAGAACACCACACTAAAATGCGTTAGCCTCACCCCTGATGTGTGGAACTTGGCAGGGCTGCCTAGAAAGACTTTTTTGTTATGCAGGTGCCACGAAGGCGCTAATCAGAAGATACGATCACCTGCTAGTGATCTGAAAGTGCACGCCATGGGGATCCACAGCAGGGCAAGAGGTGTGAAGGACAGAGGGTAGGCTCTACATTTAAAAGGTCTGCAGTGATTAATGCTGCTGCATGGGCAGCTGCTGCCAAGCATTACCAGCTTCTAGACATTTGTTCAAGCACATAACAAATAAATGTAAGTATTTTACAAATAGTTTTATTTAACATTTCTAATGGCATGGTATAGTACTTTCACAGTACCATAATTATAGAACTGCAGTATTTTCACTATTATTTACCACAAAGTCATTGTTGTCACATATTCATCTACTGTAGCTAACAACCATTGATAAAGCCAATAGTCTGGGCTTGTTTTAAGTGCATGCCAGTTCTATTACATATTTGGATGCACTTACATAAAGAAGCACCAAAATACCATTCAGGCGGAACAGATTTTTAACTGTTTAAGCACAACCTTTATTACATAGGTTAAGCCTCTTTGAGAGACCCCCACTCCCCCACCTCCCCAAGTTTTCTCAACCCACTTAAAGCCCTGGGCGTACCCTTTACCCATTACATTCACAACAAACTCCATGTGTACTCTTTATTTTTTAGGAGTTTTTACTAACACATCCTTATGTATAATATTTATTAAACTGCTCACACGTGTTCTGATCAGTAGCAAAGTCTCTATAAACACCCCCTCCCTTTAGCATTATGTGAGTAGCCCCTGACAAAACATATGAAATAAGTGCTACCATCCTTGCATATTCAGTCAGTTCTCAACACATTATTTTGTGTGCATGCTATAATAACAATGTACAAAGAAATGTTCTATTAGAAATATAAATAAGAGCTTGATCGTGAACAGCCAGTAAGAGGACGCAGGAGTATGCATGCACACTGTAAAAGTATCAGGAGTGACCTTTTTTTTTAACCCCTTCTTCCCTTAAAAGAACTGTACAGGTTCGCGAAGTACTGTGTCAAATCTTAAGTTACATTAACTACTAAGTTATACTGGATTCCCATTGCAGGAACTGAATCTAATAACATAAAATACTAGGGCAGGTGACCTAACATCCAACACGGGGCATCTTGAACTCTGGGGCCACCTCTTACTAACCCTTAGGACAGGCAGATGGCTGCTGGCATGCGTGCCACAGGCAAAACATGTGCGCCCTGAGGCAAAGCAAGAAAGAAAATCCTCCATTACACAGGCCTTACCTCCTGTCACCTGACAGCAGAACTGTCCGCTCTCATCACCTTTCCACGATACATTACCCACTCCTCCTACAGCCAAGCCAGCGCACGCCGTAGCCCGCAGACCAAGGGCACTGTCACTGGGGAGGAGAGAGCCATATTTCTTTAAATATGGCGCTCTCCTGTTCTCTTCTTCTTTTGCTTTCTTGCCTGCTGTGCTGTGTTGCGCAAGATTTTAGTAAAACTGCCCCACAGTTTCCCTACACGCCGTAACATTACACTATCTGTAGCATCATAACTGCACAATGTATCAGTCACAGTATCATAACAGTACAGAATATCAGTGCATCCTCTTTGCCTAACAATAGCATAATATATCCGCGTCCTCTCATGGCATCATAATGGCACATAGCTCAACGTACTATATTAGCACAAAACCTCAATGCACATCATAGCCAAATCATGACTGTTATTTATGTCAGATAGGCTTTTCTATCATCATAATTGAACAATACATCGGAATAACCTCGAGGCACACTATTTCGGTGTAACCACATAATATCACGATAGCATCTAAGTGCATCCTTATACAATCAAAACACCACACTTTCTCAATGTGCTCTCACGGCTGCATCAAAGTACAGTACCTGGATTTCTGCTCGTAGGATTGTGCTTCTTTCCAGGTGTCCAGGTCCAACTATCTGCGCAAGGCCTGGTCAGTTTCCAGGTCTCCCTGTCACAGCTTCCAAGTGCAGAGGGTCACATCAATTAGAAGGAGGCAGGCCAATGTGCCTCTGAAGATGTGTAATAATTAACTAGTAACCGAGAAGGATTGTTTTACCGTGCCCCTGCTGCTCCGTAACTTAGCCTCGAACCCACCCCAATGCGGAAGCGGCGGCAGAGACCACGTTATTTGGGCCACGCAGCCTCGCACGTCCCCCAGCGCAGCCAGCCTCGCACGTCCACCACGCAGCCTCGCATGTCCCCCACGCAGCAGGTGCTGGGACACCCGGCCACAGGCAGAGAAACACTCTTGGGGGCTGGACGGCACCATTTACAGGGCCGTCATTGGTAGCGCGCTTTACAAGATTGACGGCCCTGGAACGGGACCCACAAACGCGGTATGTCGTGCACCGCACCACCACCACTATGCTAGGTGGTGGTGCGTGCACTGCAGGCAGCTTACAAGCACTTCACTTCATACGGCGGCCACGCGTCACTAGTGGCCCGTGGTGGCGGCCTTTATAATTTATTTGGGAACACTGTAGTGACTGACAGTAGTGTCAGTGAGTGTCCCCAAATAAATTATAAAGGCCGCAGCCACGGACCACCAGTGACGCGTGGCCGCCGCCCCCAAAATAGTGCCGCCTGGGGCGGACCGCCCCCACCGCCCTCCCCTAGCTACGCCACTGTCCCCATGCATTTTTCCATAGGAACTTTAGTCCAAGCTACAGCCCGAACGGCTGAACAGAATTACTTGAAATTTGGCAGAGAGGTAGTCCTCAGGTCAGGGATGTGCCTTTTGCAGGTCTGGTGTAAATCTGTTCAGTATTTACTGAGAAAATAGCATTTAAATCAATATATATATCTATAAGCGCGCACCGTGCGCGTACGGTAAAACTTACCGTACGCGCACGCTGCCGTGCGCGAGCGCGATTCTGATTGGTTGTTAGATCTTAGTAAACATTCGAATCGGTCGAAACCAGGAAGTGTCGGCTGCCATTTTGTCTCTCGCAGTCTGAGGGGGTGAAAAACAAAGGTGGAGAACGTGAAAGGGGGGCATGGTGGACAGTTCCTGACCCCCTAGCCTTTGTCAGGGGGTCCCAGAAGGACCCCCAAGAGCACAAATTTCCTATAATTTTTTTGCGAAAAATCGCGGAGTACGCGTAGCGTGCGCGTACGGTAGAAATGGAAAAATTCCGCGAACTGCGTAACGTGGGCGCGCGTACGGTACGCGCACGGTGAAAAACCTTAAAAAAAACCAAAAAAAAACCCATAACTTAGCATTTAAAAAACCGTACAAATTCACTGAAAAAACCATAGGTTTCACACATGTTATAGTTAGCTGGACATTTCACTCGTGAAAAACGATTGAAATTCCCCCGTTATAGTTAGTGCAGGCAACTATAACTCACGCGACCGCAATCCTCTGCTGATGATGTCAGATATTACATCACTGATGACATATGTGTCTTTCTGAAAAATAAATATTTGTAATATATGTATAGCTAAAGATTAATGGAAGAAGACATGGGTAAATAAGTGTCTAAATACAGTGATATAATATCTGGCGTCATCAGCAGAGGATTGCGGTCGCGTGAGTTATAGTTGCCTGCACTAACGATAACGGGGGAATTTCAATGGTTTTTCACAAGTGAAATGTCCAGCTAACTATAACATGTGTGAAACCTATGGTTTTTTAAGTGAATTTGCAAGGTTTTTTAAATGCTAATTCCTAACTATAACGTGTGTGAAACCTATGGTTTTTTCAGTGAATATATATATATGTATATATATATATATATATATATATATATATATATACATATATCAAATCCTCCTTTCGTAGCACCAGCCGGTGCTACAGCAAGACACGGACACAGGTATGCTGGTGCAGAGTTAGTCGCTCAATTTATTCTCACAAAACTTCATTCGGTATATATATTACCTACTGGCGGTCGCCAGTAGGTAGTTATAGTTAGGACCCTGTTTCCATAGGGAAACCGCAACATTCTATTTTGAATAACTTTGGCGCCGGTCGACGAATCCTCGCGAAATTTTCAAAACTAATGGGGCACTACGCTCCGCTCCTACCCTGAAAGTCTCGGGGGGATTCGTTAAGCGGGGGCTGAGAAAAAAGGGGGGTCCCAAAACGCGTTTTCTCCATGCATTTTTCCATAGGACCTTTAGACACAGCTACAGCCCGAACGGCTGAACAGAGTTACTTGAAATTTGGCAGAGAGGTAGTCTACAGGTCAAGGAAGTGCCTTTTGTAGGTCTGGTGTAAATCTGTTCCTGAGAAAATAGCATTGAAATCAATATATATATCTGTGGCAGCTTACCGTGCGCTTACCGTGCGCTTACGGTAAGCTTACCGTACGCGTACGGATTTTGATTGGCTGTTAGATCTTATTAAACATTCGAATCGGTCGAAACCAGGAAGTGTCGGCCGCCATTTTCTCTCTCGCACTCTGAGGGGGAGGAGGAAAAACAAAGTCGGATAACATGAAAAGGGGCAGGCTAGACAGCTCCTAACCACCTACTCATGGTTAGGGTGTCCTAAAAGAACCCCCAAGGCCAAAAATGTAAAAAAAAATTTTTCGAAAAATCGCAGATTGAGCTTACCGTACGCGTACGGTAAAAAAAAACAACAAAAAAACAATATCCACGATTTCCCCACCCCGTGTTCAAAAGGTGCCCGCAGGGCACCTTTTTTTGCATGGCCTAAGTTTCCATTGAAGAAATAATAGTTAACCTTTCACAACGAAGCGCATAATATGTCCTCCGTGTGCGTACGGTGCGCGAAGCGCATCGTGCGTACATGGCCCATCCAGCATAACGTGGGCATGTGGTGCGTGTAGCGCACCGCGTGCCCACCGTGCGTGCACGGCACTAACTGCGTAAAGTGGGCGCGCGGCGCGCGAAGCGCACCGCGTGAACGAACTGCGTGAAGTGGGCGCGCACGCCACGAACGGCGTAAAGTAACTTAGCATTTAAAAAACCGTACAAATTCACTGAAAAAACCATAGGTTTCACACACGTTATAGTTAGGAATTAGCATTTAAAAAACCTTGCAAATTCACTGAAAAAACCATAGGTTTCACACATGTTATAGTTAGCTGGACATTTCACTCGTAAAAAACCATTGAAATTCCCCCGTTATAGTTAGTGCAGGCAACTATAACTCACGCGACCGCAATCCTCTGCTGATGACATATGTGTCTTAATGAAAAAAAAATATTTGTAATATATGTATAGCTAAAATTTAATGGAAGAAGACATGGGCAAATAAGTGTCTAAATACAGTATTAGCATCAGCAGAGGATTGCGGTCGCGTGAGTTATAGTTGCCTGCACTAACTATAACGGGGGAATTTCAATGGTTTTTTACGAGTGAAATGTCCAGCTAAGTATAACATGTGTGAAACCTATGGTTTTTTCAGTGAATATATATATATATATATTATCTACTGGCGGTCGCCAGTAGATAGTTATAGTTAGGACCACGTTTCCATAGGAAATCCGCAACATTCTATTTTGAATAACTTTGGCGCCGGTTGACGAATCCTCGCGAATTTTTCAAAATAGGTGGGGCGCTCCGCTCCGCTCCTACCCTGAAAGTCTCGGGGGGATTCGTCAAGCGGGGGCTGAGATAAAAGGGGGGTCCCAAAACGCGTTTTTCCCATGCATTTTTCCATAGGACCTTTAGACACAGCTACAGCCCGAACGGCTGAACAGAATTACTTGAAATTTGGCAGAGAGGTAGTCCTCAGGTCAAGGAAGTGCCTTTTGTAGGTTTGGTGTAAATCTGTTCAGTAGATCCTGAGAAAATAGCATTTAAAAGCATATATATATGTGGGCGGAGCCTAACCACACATCTCATCCTGAGATCTGATTGGCTGTCAGCACTTCATCCAAGAAGTGTTGGCAGCCATCTTGGGACCAATATACATGATAGCACCTCATTAAAAAGCATTGCAGTTAATAGAAGGTTTTAAGACTTTAGTTACATTATAAATCATTTGTTGATGGTACCATACTCATTTTAGGAATTGTGGTATGTTCTAAGGTGATTTCACCATGTGAAAAAGCCTTCTGCTGGGATATCATGATTGAGAGAAAAATATTTTCTCATGCTTTTACCACAGAGGTTTGGAAGGTGATCTATAGGCTAAACTGAGAGCTTATTTTCTGTAAATTCACATTATCTTTCTCAGTCATGTGAGAATGAAGTCTGACATTCTCAGTAAAACATGTACATCCAACAAGGGCAGAGACTGTCAGTTGATTCCTTTGTGTTCTACTGCAGCTTCCCAGAGTGTTCCAAAGAACTACTAGAGCGCTAACAGTCCTACTTATGATAAACGTATGGCACACCTGAAGCCATCTTGCTTGGATTAAAGTGGTAACTCTTAAAACATTTAATTTAAAAAGGAACAAAATGAGGGGGTTCATTTTTCAATAAAAAGTATGATTAGTGCTGCAGAAAGAAAAATTAGGGCACATTTTGAGTGACTTCTCAAATCCTCTTCTATTTCATTAAAAAATTCTGACATGCAGACTGAAACATGCACTTTCAATACCAGCAGCAGTTTTCCCTGGTGAGCAGTAGCTTTACTACAGTGATCTAATGAGCAAAAAGAGTGCTAACATTCTGAATTTATGGCAAATGTGTGACACATCTGAATGCCTTCTTGATGGAATCAAAGTAAAAAACTGAAAGTATTTCCTACTGAGGAGACTGCAGTAAATGAGGAAATTAGGAAACTTCATAACAAATAAGTCTCCCAAGATGGCCACCAGAGACAAAAGAGCCCAAATGTAGCCCAAATATCACCCAGATTTAGCCCAAGTATAGCCCAATGACAGAATGTCCCAGAATGTTCTTAAAAACAACTAGAGCGCTTACTGTCTTCATTATGACAAAAGTATGGCACACCTGAAGCCATCTTGATTGGAATAAACTGGTAACACTTAAAACATTTAATTTAAAAAGGAACACAATGAGGAGGTTCATTTTGCCATAGAAATTATGATTAATGCTGAAGAAAGAAAATGAGGGCACATTTTGAGTGACTTCTCAAATCCTCTTCTATTTCATTAAAAAAATTCTGACATGCAGACTGAAACATGCACTTTTAATACCAGGAGCAGACTTCCATGGTGCAGTAGTTTTACTACAATGATCTAATGAGCAACTAGAGTGCTAACATTCAGAATTTATGGCAAATGTGTGACATATCTGAATACCTTCATGATGGAATCAAAGTAAAAAACTGAAAGCATTTCCTACTGAGGAGACTGCAGTACATGAGGAAATTAGGAAACTTCATAACAAATAAATCTCCCAAGATGGCCACCGGAGACAAAAGAGCCCAAATGTAGCCCAAAATCACCCAGATGTAGCCCAAATATAGCCCAATGACAGAAGTGTGCAAAACACTTATTATTTTGTGTTTTTGCAGTGTTATATAGTGCAGACTTGTCAGGTATTGGAGTGCTTTACATGAGCATTGGTTACATCACACAAGAACACATTCATTTTGGTTGTAGACATGGGGAAACTAAGTGATTTGACCAGAATCACAGAATGTCGAGCTGAAGCAGAAACTTCAACCTGGTTCCCCAGTTGCAAAGTCTGCAGTTCTGGAAGTAACACCACATCATCTCCCCTAAGTGCAACATTTAATCAAGTGGTCAACTGGATAAAAAAACATAAAGATAACAAATAATTTAAAAGTGCTTTGTCGCTATTTGAAAACTCAGAAAATATGTCCTTATTTTAGCCTTTTAGAGCACTAACCATAATTTTGATGCCAATAAGTCCCTCTCATATATGTAATTTCTAAAGGAAATGCTCTAGGTATTACAGTTTTGATTACATCAAGATGATGTCAGGCGTTCCACACTTTTGTAATAAATATAGAATGTTAGCAATCTAGTTGTTCATTAGGATACTGTTGAGAGGCAGAGGCCAGGGGCACGGACTCTGAAAATTGAAGGCAGGTAGGAGGGTGCAAAGGCAACAATTTAACCACACTGAGCAGGCAGGAAGGGCCGTGGAAGCACAACAGACTATGGAGGGCAGTGGAAAGGGGGGCAGGGGCAACAAACCAACAATACAGGACTTGCAAGAGAGGCTGTTGGATGCAAGATCTATTACGGGTCAAGGAAGCTAGGGGCGGTCCCCAGATCCCCGGGAGCCACCACAGAACTGAGCAGGAGAGTGAGTCAGGGACAAAAGGGGCACCTTAATTTGAGCCGGGGTGCCTAGGAACGCTTGCTCCAAAAATGAAGAAAACAGACATATGAGACATGGAATTGGAGGCAGAATACAATGGCAGTTTAATGAGAAGATGCAACTTCAAAGAAACCGCAGAATATAGACATAAAGTACAAAATACAGAATCCAGATAATCATACAGCTGTCATGATATTCTCTGTATCTCAATTAATGTACTGACAGAGAGAGAGAGAAAACACATCTATAAATGCATCATGAGAAACAAGTTACACCAAGGAAAATGTTACCTAGGAACACTCACGTTTACTCTTAGAGCAAGCATTCCTGCAATTACAATACAAAATCTTTTAAATGCAAAAGTAAAGAGAACAATGGTTAAACATAACATGACATTTCATATAGGTAAAATAGAATAAGATACTTCAAGCAAAGCAGAGCAAGACATTTTAAGCAAAGGAAGACAAGAGCTCCCAGCTCTTGGGGAAAACCTGCACTGCCTGTTAACCTACATACAGACGGCGAGGTAGTCCGTCGATATCTGTGGGTGCTCCCTTTTTATATCATTTTGTGGGCTCCTTTGCACGCTACATCTACCTACGTATGCTACCCAAAAGCTTCGTCTGCAGATTTTACCAGACATTTCGTCATTTACCCACTTAATGCTGACAATGGACTGGGTGAAAAGGTCAGTCTCTCAGGCCAATCGCTTATCGTAAGTTCCATAGAGCAAGCAGAAAATAATGGGTATTGTACGGGAATTCAATATATTCATGTATAAAATCTCCTCAGTTCTCCTAACTTGACGCTCTGCGGTTGCCACTTCCTTAAAAGCGGGAAACCTGCCCAGGAAGCAAGTACCAGTCCAGGATGCAGCCTACTGTATGTCGACAGCTTCAGGGGGATGTTGAACTTTGATACCGAGCACGGAGCACTCGGGTAGGGTGGGGGCTACTGGTTTGGAGCAGAAGGCCTCGCAGACCTGCCTTCAGACTGCTATACACTAAAATTGCAGAGCTATGGTCAATTTAACAAAGAGGCCTACATATTGAACAGAAGGGCCTACACAGGGGTTTTATACTGGCTGAGTGGTAAGGATGTCTCAGGATAATTATATAGCAACACAGGACCCGCTGGTCAATTTAATACGGCCTACAAATGCAGCTGGCAGGGCAAGGACAAGGGTCTCATACTTCAGGTGTGGACAGAACGGGCCAGGGGCCCCCTGTGATACAAAATCTACCCTCCTTCAAGCCTGTGGCAATGTAATAGACCATTGTGGGCAGAAGGAAGAGGCAATGGTAGTACAACCATACATGCCAACAGACCCGATTCAGCCAGGAAACGTCCAATGTTTTTAAGCTCAAATGGGCTTTATTTGATCTGTCTCCTGTCTACAATATCCTCTTTTTCAATGTAACTCAAAGGGGAAAATCAATACCCCAGTTTTTTTTCAAAATCTCCCTCTTACCAAGTTCAAAATGTTCGCAAGTATGGTACATTGGATCATGGAAGGAAATGGGATAGGGACATGGACTTGGATAACAGAGGACAGGAGGGACATGGAGAGGTGCACCAAACTGACCCTGCAGGGCAGGCATCAGGGTTTGCAGCAGCACAATACACCACACGGGAGTGCAGCACATCAATCCATAGAAAGCAAGAGGGAGGGGACAGGACCATGCACATGGACAACAGAGAACAGAGGGGCAAGAGGCAATGGTAGCTAGCTGACCATAATGGACAGACAGGAGAGAAAGCTGCAGCATAACAGACCATAAAGGGCAGGAGGGACGGATCAGGGGCATTACAATGGAACAGACAAGCCAGGAGGGAGGGAGTAGGGCTGGGGGCAAGGGGGCAGGGCAGGAGCAGCAAGATAGCCATGGAGGTCAGGCAGGATGGGCACTAGAAGCAAGACACACCATGAAGAGCAACAGTGAGACTGTGATGGCATACACACAGACCATGGAGGGAAGGTGGGAGGGGGTCAGGGGCAGCTAACTGACCACACAGGGAAGGTGGGAGGGGCCATGGCAGCACAGAAGACCATGCATGGCAAGTGGGAGGGTTAGTGGCAGCACAATGGCTATGATGGGCAAGAAGGAGGGTGGAGGGGCATGCACAAAGGACGATGGAGGATAGAAGGGAGGGTCAGGACCTGTGCACAGACAAGAAAGTTCAGGGGAAGGGACCTCACAACAGACCACACGGGGCAGGCAGGAGGAGCAGCTGCAGCACAACAGACCAGGGAGGGCAGAAGGATGTGGCAGTACAATGGACCATGTAGGACAGGAGGAAGAGGATAGGGGCATGGCATGTGGACAGGCAGGGTGGAGGTGACAGGGACAGGTTACAGTCATCTGACAATGCTAGGCAGGTGGGAGGGGAGTGGCAGCTCAACAGAACACTCAGAGTAGATAGGAGTGGCAGGTCCATGGGACATGGTGGGCAAAAAGGATGGAGCAGGGGCATGCACAAAGACATCGGAGGGCAGGGGGAAGGAGAATAGGGGCAGCAAGCTAAGCACAGAGTTTAAGCAGGAGGTCAATGATGGGGCATAGAATTGGGCAATGGAGGGCAGGAGGAGTGGACTGGTGCATCATACTGAGGGCAGTGGCAGCACATCAGACCATGCATGGCAGGAGGGAGGAGGCTAGTCCATGGATTCACACAACAGAGGATAGGGAGGAAGGGGATGGGGCAGCAAGCTAACTGTTCAGAGAAGGCGGGTATTAGGAACTTTATTGTTTTTAAAACATTGTGTCTGTGCGAACTACTTAAAATATGAACAAGTATGCAGCATAATCTCACTTTTATTCAGGAAGAAGAGGACGTTTGTGACTGTGACTCCGGGCTCACTTGGCAGAAACACCCCCTGACCCTCCACCCCCTATCGCAAAATGTAATGCCCGTGAAAAGGGTAGGTGAACACAGTGTTATATAGAACATAGTCCTGAGAGCACGATTGAAAATGAAAACTAGATATAGTGTATGGTATAAACTATGCACCAAAAAGTGTGATATAAGATGAACCGGGCGTGAAATATAATATGCAATACATTGTGCGCAATGACAGATTCATTGGAGAGTGCGAGATAGCACAGGCACTAGCGCGTGCTATGCGATATGCGCCTTGGAGTGTAATATGCACAGGGCAGTGTTGTGTAACCTAACTAGTCTCTAAAGTTGTAATATAAAATATGTGCTGGGGAGTGTAAGGTTGCATATGCACTGTGACAAAGATATGGATCCCAGATTGTAATATGTATGGCATAGCACTGTGCGTTATAACATAGGCATCGAGAAAGGCACGTTAGATGGGGCAATATAACCCGTGCGAAGACAAGTGTGGCATGACATATTCACGGGGTGGTGTTACAGTGCACATGGGCTAGAGAGTGTCATAGCATATGCACTAGCTAGTGGAATACAACACAGAGGTGTGTGGCACACGGCAGGCAATGGTGGGTGTAACACAGCATTGGGCTCTGTCAGGAGCGCGCTGTGACTCTCAAGTGATGTTCGTCCCCTTTCCAGAGAGTAAAATAAAAAGTATTACACATCCGGCAGTGGATGTGTGTTTTATTAACCGTGAGGGGGGTTTCTTGCATAGTTTTGGTCGAATTTTTGTCGAATCCCCTTTGAATGGCTTGGTGTGCATGTGTATTAAATGTGCCCGTCAATAGCTACCCAAGTTTGTATAAATAAACGACAAGGGTGTCTACCGGGATTAGGCACGGTAGGGCATCAGACATGTCAGAGCTTCACTAGTGGTGTAAATACATTCCACGTGGATTCATTGCATGCATAGTCGCCTTTTAATGAATATCACGCAAATCGTCATGGTGATAGGTACATACGGTTTGTCCAGCATGTCCTAGGTGTGTCTATAAATATATATTTTTTAAAAATATTAAAAAACAGTGGCCGGCCCTGGGGATTGGGGTCAAAAAAATATAATTAGGAGACTGGCCCTGGGGGATGGGGTCATCAGGGCCAATAAATTAGAATAAGAAGGGGAACCAAACAGCCCCCCTTCTTAAAAAACTAAAATAAATAAAAGACTGGCATCGTGCAGGAGGCCATGCCCCCTCCGTGCAGCACTCTGCAAACGCGCCCCCAACAGGTAGCTCCAGTATGCGCCAGGGAGCTGCGCTGCAGCCAGGTGTTCTGAGGCCAAGCCCCTTTTTACACCTCTCTGCAACGCAGCTCTGTGGCACTTACTGGAGGTACCTAGTGGTCTAGTTTGACCCTAGGGACCCTTAGGATTCAAGGGGACTTAGGGCCTCATGTAGGTAGCCAAATACCGGTCGGTAACGGCCGATTATCGGTAAATATGCCGTTACCGACCGGTATTCAGACAAGTGAGATGTAGGAGTCCCAAAACCAATTTTCGGTAAATATGAGGCGGTAAATACCGATTCATATTTACCGAATTCCAAAATACCGATTCAGAGTTACCGAATACATAATTAACGAATCGGTAAATATGAAGTGGTAAATATGAAGTGGTAAAAATGAAAATGACATGTAGGAGCACTCAGTAATTAAGAAATCCAAGAAAATCGGTAAATTAGAGTCGGTAATTAACACGGATTGAAAGCAGGTGGTAACCATCAACAATGCATATGAGCAATCCCAAAATGCTACAGCGTGGACAACATGGCCGCTATGTACGTCATTGCAAGGCGCCTACGTCTACAGGCAGCAGGACTGAGGGTGTGGCGACGGGAGGAACAAATCTACAGACAGCGCATCACACTATTCCAGCTGACTGATGCAGAGATACATGAGAGGTACAGGCTACACCCCGAAACCATCATGGACTTAATCAGGGACCTACAGCCACTCCTGGACCATCCAATAAGAAGGGCGCACGCCATACCCCCACATGTGCAGGTGCTCTGCAGCCTACATCTGCTGGCATCCGGCAGTTATCAGGTGGTGATAGCTGCGGTGGGTGGGGTATCCCAGAGTTGCCTGTCACGTTTCTTCAGGAAGTTCCTGGATGCCATGATGCAGAGAATGCACCACTACATAAGCTTCCCAAACACACAGGCTGCACTGCAGAAAACAAAAACAGACTTTTATCACATGGCACAGTTCCCCCATGTCATCGGCTGTATTGATGGTACACACATCCCAATCTGTCCACCAGCTGATACAGAGCACATCTACAGGAACAGGAAGTCCACCCACTCCATCAATGTGCAGGTGATCTGTGATGCAGGGAACATCATCACAGATATTGTTGCAAAGTTTCCTGGGAGCACCCACGACTCTTACATCTTCCAGAATAGTGGGATCTACACACGACTGAGTGCCGGAGAATTCGGAGAGGGATACCTGCTAGGTAAGTAACAGTGACGCCCCTTGAAACCTGCAAATCATAGTGCATAGAGGCATGTTACTGATGGTTCCCTTTTACTCATCCAGGCGACAGTGCATATGCATGCCGGTCATTCATCCTCACTCCCTACCTACACCCAGCAACCCAGAGTGAGAGACGATACAACGTGGCACACAAAACAACACGCAATGTGGTGGAGCGCACGTTTGGACTACTGAAGAGCAGGTTCCGCTGCCTGCACAAGAGCGGAGGCGCACGCCAGTACAAACCCATCACCTGCTGCAAGATTATTGCCACTTGTGCAATGCTGCACAACCTTGCCACGAAAAAAGGTACAGATGTGGAACTGACATATTTTGAGGACAACGAGGATGAGTCAGGCCAGCCAGAGGGCAACGCAGCTAGAGTGCCAACTGCAATCGATGGGAGAGAGAGACAGGCAGATATCACATGCAACTATTTCTGAGTAAGTAAGGGGACACAGCGAGTTGTGAGAAGTCCTGACGTAGTTTTAATGTGGCACCACGCCATGAACACATGAACAGGCCAATCTGGCAATATACCATCTATACAAGGAGTATGTCCAGGGTTACGTCACCCAATGGGAAGTGGCTAAGCAGGGCTACATCAATGTTTGCGCATACGCGCTGCAGTGGTGGATTGCACGGCCTGTGCATCCTCACTAGAGCCAACCCCAAGCCGCCTGCTGCTCCTGCGTGCTTCTGGGACGGGGGGTGTGATGCTGCTGCTGGTGTCGATGCTCTCCGCAGCATCCCCTGCAGCAGTTGTCGACGCCTGACTAGTCAATAGCACCCCTAGTGCACTTGTCACCTGCACCATCCCCCGAGAAAGGTCGCTGCAGCACTGTGTTAGGCCCTCCTGCATCGTCACAGAGCGCCGGCACAGTAGAGAAGTCGCAGTTGCCAGACGGTTGAGTGCCCTGCTGGTAGTGTCCCTTCTCTGGCGTTCCCGGCGCCGTGCTTCGATGTCAGCATCTAATTTGCTGCACAACTGCTGGATTGACTGGGACATGTCCCGAATGCCCGCAGCCATGCCGCTAATGTTGGTGTCCATGTTGACTAATGTTGTCTTCATCACCCGCATGTGCCTCTGGACTGACATGACTGCCTTTGATTGCAGGCGCTGTTGCTTCAACATTTGGCCCTCGAGCCCCAAGAAGACACCATGGCCGTCAGTGGGTGCTGGTGGACTCTGGACACGCGACCTGCGGCGCCCTCTTGCTTCCGTCTGTGCTGCCTGTGAGGTGTGGGGCACAGTGGCATGGCTCCCTTCCTGGGGCCCGGTGCGGTCTTCTGGGCCCATGCTGTCGTCTGACGAGGTGTCTAAGGCTCGTAGCCTGGCTGCTGGACGCCTCCTCATTCTCACACCTGCAAGCGGAGATGTGGCCGGTGATTCGAACATGAGTGGCGATGCTGGCTCTGGTGGTGGTGATGCTGGCTCTCGGTGAGGTGATGCTGGCTCTGTGTGCGGCGAGGCTGGCTGTGTTGGTGGTGCGGCTGCCAGTGGGCCTGCTCCCTGGTCTGAACTGGTGCTGGCTAGAGGTGATTTATGTGGCCGGTGTGCCGTCTCTCCTGCAGCATGCCCTGTCCTGCATGATGTCACATCTGTGGACAGAAATACAACATTGGCTCAGTGTCCCCGAAGGGCTGCATTGCAAGCGTCACAATAAATCATTTCACATTCCAATATGTCCCCTGTCTCCTTGTGCCTCGAGTGCGTGACATGCCTTGTTGCCCTGTAACATTTACGTCATGGTTAGTGTTGCCCTGACTACATCTCCCGGAATGCATTGCCTGTCTGCACTGACACGTGTGGACTGCAGTGTGATTCTCGTTTCACAATGGGGGATGTGGGATAGGGGTAGGGGGGGCTACATTGCTGTGCTTTCGTCTTACCTTGGTGTGTTGCGGCTCTGGCAGAGCTGTCGGCGTCCCCAAGACCCACGACGCTCTCTTGCTCGATTGTGGCCGCCACCAGCTCCTCCAGTTCGGTGAGGGCAGGTGCCCTGTTGGTTCCACCTCCGGTCTGGCTGGCCTCCTTCTGGATGTCGCCCATCTTCCTCTTGGTTACAATCCGGAGGTCATACCAGCGCTTTTTGAGGACCTCAATGTCCCTGTGGGTCACTCCCACAGCATTGACCTGCGCCTGGATGGCCAGCCATATGTTGCGCTTTTCGGCCTCAGGCACTTGCAGGGATTGCCTTCCAAACAGCTTCTGGTGCTGCTTCACCACCTCCTCCACCAGCACCTGGAGTTCCTTGGGGCTAAATTTCAGCTTCCTCCTCCTTTCCCCTCCGTCTTTCTGTGTTCTCTGGCTGGACATGCTGTTCGTTTACCCGCTCGCACATGCAACGGCTCCCTGCCTCTCCTCTGCACTCCAAGCTTCTCCAGGGTCGGCTAATTATGTACACCTGCCTGGGTGTGGCCACTTCGGCTAATTATGTACACCTGCCTGGGTGTGGGCACTTCCTGGTTGGGTGGGCTGTCGTTGCACTGGATTAGCTGTTTCGTCAAGTCATGTGATTTGATTTACCGAATCCGTACATACCGATTCGGTATTTTCCGATTCGGTAAATACCACCTCGGTATTTACCGATTCGGTAAATAACACCTCGGTATTTACCGAATCGGTAAATACCACCTCGGTATTTACCGATTCGGTGAATTCCGATTCGTGATTACCGAATGTTACCGAATCGGTAACTGTTACCGAATTTTTACCTACATATAACTTACCGATTCTAATTTACCGATTCGGTACGGCTCGGTATTTAAGAACCGGTAAAATTTATTTACCTACATGAGGCCCTTAATCTCTCAACTTAGAACAGCCACAGGGCGCGTTTACACAGTGGTGAAGGGAGGGGACGGGGCCTGAGGTGACGTGTGCAAACACGCACTATGGCACGTTTTAAATTGGGGATATAATTTCCCTTCAGTACTGAGGGCCCCTGGGGGCTAACTAGCCCACCAAATGCTTCCAGTAAGCGCCACTGAGCTGCATTGCAGAGAGGTGGTCCAGGCCGTGCCACTTTTTACACCTCTCTGCAACGCAGCTCTGTGGCACTTACTGGAGGTACCTAGTGGGCTAGTTGGACCCCAGGGACCCTCAGGATTCAAATGAACTTAATCTCCCAACTAAAAATGGACACAGGGCGTGTTTACACAGTGGTGAAGGGAGGGGACGGGGCCTGAGTTAACGTGTGCAAAAACGCCCTGTGGCCTGTTTTAAGAGGTAGTTTTAATCCCCATGCCCTCTTATATACTAGGGGCTTACAGAGGAGGTCATGCTAATCACAGGGGGACCCCAACGCATAATGTTCCCTAGTGTATGTAGGTGTTTTCACTGTATTCTAAGTGTCTTTTAACATAGCACTGGCTCTAGGACTGGTTAGTCAGGCTCAGTTACCACCAGTATCCGTCTGAAAAAGTTGAGGGTACAGGATGATTTTGCAACAAGGCTTCTTTTTGCTCTTCTTTTTGTTCTTTCTGCACGTTATCCTTCTTCCTGCACTTATCTTCGTATTTGAGGACTTCTGTTGCTTCTTTCTGCACTTCTTTTGTTTCTTTCTGTGCATTTTTTCTTCTTTCTTCACATGTCCTATCTCTGTAGGCATAGTTAGAAATTAGCATTTAAAAAACCTTTGAAATTCACAGAAAAAACCATAGGTTTCAGGCACGTTATAGTTAGGAATTAGCATTTAAAAAACCTCAGAAATTCACTGAAAAAACCATAGGTTTCAGGGGTGTTATAGTTAGCTGGACTTTTCACTTGTACAAAACCATTGAAATTCCCCCGTTATAGTTAGTTCAGCTAACTATAACTCGGGCGCCCGCAATGCACTGCTGATGACGTCACATATTACATCACTCATGACATGGTCAGTGACATCACTCATGACATCACTGATGACATCTCAAATGACATCACTGATGACATCACTGATGACATCATCCTTGTGATAGAGTGGCAGACCTCCTCTCACCCTAATATAACCTTTGATACACACATTCAAAAATAGAGACTAAAATTTTCAAAACAATGGACATACCAATACCAGTTACAACAACCTCTTCAGTAATTCTAAGATCCACATACACATCCACTCATTCACCAACAGTCCTATACAGTCACTCATACATGTACTCACTCATCATATGTACTCATACACCTATACATCCTGTTACACAATGCCACTCATCCATAGAGTTACTCACACACATAGTCACTCATGCTAATAAAGAATCAAACATACATTTACTTGCATATACAGTTATACACACACCACCATACTTACTTCTACGGAAACTTACACATACTTAGTCTTTTAAACAATCACTTATAGAAACACATACTTATTCATACAGGAACTCTTTCAATCTCTCACTCTCACATATACTCACATATATACACCAATAGTCACATATACTAGTTTAAAACATATGTAGTTACTCATAAAGACACTACTGAGACAGTCATTCACTCACTAACACACCCATACACACACTCATCCACCCATACAGTCCTGCACACATGCTGTGTTCAACACATACAAACAGTGAGTCACTCATTCATGCACCTATGCACTACGTAATACCCCCCACCGAACCATGCAGACACTCAGACTGATACTCAAAAAACCAACTAATAACCTTTATAGACACCCATGTAGCTACTCACCAACCCATGCAGCCACTTATACACAAAGTGAGAGACTGATACAGATATTTACATATTTAAACATTACTCACTAAGCCATGTATTCACTATGATACACTTAATCAGTCAGTTACACAATCAATTTTTCAAAATTTCAAAAACAAATCATCCATTTAGACACTTATATACCCATTTATTCTTCCATCGACCTTGAGATATACATATATAAAACATATTTAATTTTCAGAAAAACACACATTCACTGGATGATGTCATCAGTGATGTCATCAGTGATGTCATTTGAGATGTCATCAGTGATGTCATGAGTGATGTCACTGACCATGTCATGAGTGATGTAATATGTGACGTCATCAGCAGTGCATTGCGGGCGCCCGAGTTATAGTTAGCTGAACTAACTATAACGGGGGAATTTCAATGGTTTTGTACAAGTGAAAAGTCCAGCTAACTATAACACCCCTGAAACCTATGGTTTTTTCAGTGAATTTCTGAGGTTTTTTAAATGCTAATTCCTAACTATAACGTGCCTGAAACCTATGGTTTTTTCTGTGAATATATATATATATATATATATATATATATATATATATATATATATATATATATATATATATATATATATCACAAAACAAAGCAGCCAGACAGCGGTGCACTCTGCTGCTGGTGTCAGCGTTAGGGTTTCAACCAAGAACCCTCACAATGTTAGTCCCAAAGAGGAAGAAAGAGGCTGCACTCCCAAAGGCTGATCAAGGTAACTTCTTCTTATTCCACAATTTTCGTTTTGGTCAAATTTACAGATACCACTACACGTTTCGACATTTCATCTTCTTCCTGGTGGTTTTTATCTGTTTTCAATGATTGGTAATTATTTCCTTTGCTTTTATACAGTTCACTGGAATGCTGGGCTATGTAATCCCCTCATTTTTGCACCATGAAGTTGTTCACGTTGTCCGTGTTTGTGTAGATTACAGCTTGCACTTTCCAAAACTTCTGTATAATTTTAAATGGGGTGACATTTAAAATCATCTTAGTACTTTGTTGGATTATAAACATTCTAGTTCCTTATTTTGATCCCATTTCGTTATTTGAAAGAATTGCTTTAAATTGTTGTGTGCATACTTCCGGTGCATTCTTTTGTAATACCCAGGTTTTATAAATGTACATTGGCACAGAAGTTACATTCTTGCCCCCGACCCCCAAACCTTTCAGAGGCCGCATCGGCATGTGGGAGCATTCCTAAAGGACAGTTACTCACCCTTGTCCTGGTGAGACTGTCCTGTCACTCACAGTGTCGCGCTTGGCATTCTTGAAGTCCAGACCTCCGGTCACACGTCTTCAAGTACTAAACACTTGAAGGATGAGGGTGAGTAATTCATCTTTTGTGGAGTGCGTTTTCAACCAGGGAACATTTGCTGGCAGTCCAGCTGTGAAAACAGAACCACCCTTGGGGTCAAGAGGGGGCCATTAAAGCCTGGAACTGTCCTGAGTTTTCCTATGGATATATATTCACTGAAAAAAACATGGGTTTCAGTGATGTCATAGTTAAAAATTAGCATTTAAAAAACCTTAGAAATTCCCTGAAAAAAACACGGGTTTCAGGGACGTTATAGTTAGTTGGGCATTTCACACGTACAAAGCCAGAGAAATTTGGCCGTTATAGTTAGTTGAGCTAACTATAACTCGCGCCCCCGCAATGCACTGCTGATGACATCACTTATTAACATCATTCATGACATGGTCAGTGACATCACTAATGACATCACTGATGACAATGACATCACTGATAACATCACCGGTGACGTCATCCAGTTACTGTGTGCTTCTGCAAACTTTAAATATGTTTTATATATATATATTCACTTAAAAAACCATAGGTTTCACACATGTTATAGTTAGGTGGACATCTCACTCGTAAAAAACCAATGAAATTCCCCCGTTATAGTTAGGTCAGATAACTATAACTCGCGCGCCCGCAATCCAGTGCTTATGACGTCACATATTACATCACTCATGTCATGGTCAGTGGCATCACTCATGACATCATCCGTGTGATAGAGTGGCGGTCGCGCGAGTTATAGTTATCTGACCTAACTATAACGGGGGAATTACATAGATGTGTGAGTGAGTGATTCACTGGGTGTATGGTTTCAAGAATGTATCAGTGAAGTGCTGTATGGGTGGGTGAATGTTTGTATTGGTGTGTTGGTGAGTGAATGGATGTCTCAGTGGTATATGTGTGAGTAACTACATATGTGAAAGGCAGTATATGTGAGTGTTGGAGTATATAAACGACTATGTGTGAGAGTGAGTGATTGTGAGAGTGGCTGTATGAATGAGTGTGTGCTAGTATAAGTGATTATAGAAGAGAGTAAGTATGTGTTAGTATCTGTATGAATAATTCAACTTAAAGGCAGGAATTGCCAACAATTGGAGGTGAGCCAAGTGTAGGTTGTGTGAGGGGATGTTCCTTAGGATGAGGCTATCGATGAATTTGGGGCTCTGGCCATGTAGAGATTTAAACACCAAACAACCTACTTTGAAGGTACAGCATTGAGGAATGGGGAGCCAGTGCAGCTTCATCAAAAGTGGGGTGGCATTTTGCCACCTAGGTTGCTGGTAAATCAGTCTGGTTGCTTGATTCTGTACCATCTGTAGCCGTTTGGTTAAGAAAAGTGGCATACCAAGGTAGACTGAATTGGCATAGTCTAGGTGTGACAGAACCGTGGCTATGATGACATGGTGGTGAAAACAGGCAAGTGAGGTGCAGAAAGAAGCAAGAGAAGTACAGAAAGATCCAACAGAGGTGCAAAAAGAGGCAAGAGGGGTGCAGAAAGAGGTAGGAGGGGTACACAAAGAAGCAAGAGAGGTACTGAAAGAGGCAGGAGGGGTGCAGAAAGAAGGAAGATAAGTGCAGAAAAAGGCAAGAGAATTGCTGAAAGAAGCAACAGAGGTGCATAAAGAATCAAGAGAAATGCAGAAAGAGCCAAGTGAGGTACAGAAAGAAGAAAGAGCAGTGCAGAAAGAATGAACAGAGGTGCAAAAAGAGGCATGAAAGTTGCAGATAGAGCAAGATAGGTGCAGAAAGAAGCAACAGAGGTACAGAAAGAGGCAAGAGAAGTGCAGAAACAGGCAAGTGAAATGCAAAAAGAAGCAAGAGCAGTGATTAAAGAAACAACAGAGGTGCAAAAAGAGGCAAGAGGGGAGCAGAAAGAGGTGGGAGAGGTGCACAAAGAGGCAAGAGAGGTACAGAAAGAGGAGGGAGGGGTGCAGAAAGAAGGAAGATAAGTGCAGAAAGAGGCAAGAGAATTGCTGAAAGAAGCAACAGAGGTGCATAAAGAAGCAAGAGAAATGCAGAAAGAGCCAAGTGAGGTACAGAAAGAAGAAAGAGCAGTGCAGAAAGAATGAACAGAGGTGCAAAAGAGGCAGGAAAGTTGCAGATAGAGCAAGATAAGTGCAGAAAGAAGCAACAGAGGTACAGAAAGAGGCAAGAGAAGTGCAGAAACAGGCAGCAAAGGTGCAGAAAGAGGGAACAGAGAGGCAGAAAGAAGCAAGAGAGGTACAGAAAGAGTAAAAAGGGGTGCAGAAAGAGGCAAGAGGCGTGCAGAAAGAAGAAAGTGAGGTGCAAGAAGAGGGTGCAGAGAGATGCAAGAGAGGTGCAGAAACAAGCAAGAGAAGTGCAGAACGAGAAGTGCAGAACGAGGCAAGTGAATTGCTGAAAGACGCAACAAAGGTGTGGAAAGAAGCAAGATAAGTGCATAAAGAGGCAAGTGAGGCACAGAAAGAGGCAAGAGAAGTGCAGAAAGAGGAAAGAGGGGTGCAGAAATGTGCAAGAGAGTAGCAGATAGAAGCAAGAGCAGTACAGAAGGAACCAATAGAGGTGCTAAAAGAGGCACAAAGGGTCAAAGGGTGCAGAAAGAGGCAAGAGAAGTGCAGAAAGAAGCAACAGAGGTACAGAAAGAGGCAAGTGTGTTACAGAAAGATGGAAGAGAGGTGTAGAAAGAGGCAAGAGAGTTGCACAAAGAGGGAAGTGGGGTTCAGAAAGAGGCAAGAGGGGTACGGAAAGAAGCAACTGAGGTGCAGAAAGAGGCAAGAGAAGTACAGAAAAGAGGAGAAGTACAGAAAGAGGCAAGAGAATTGCTGAAAGAAGTAACAGAGCTGTAGAAAGAAGCAAACCATGTGCAGAAAGAGGCAAGTAGATGCAGAAACAGGCATGAAAGTTACAGAAAGAAGGAAGACAAGTGCAGAAAGAGACCACAGGGGTGCAGAAAGAAGCAAGACAGATGCAGAAAGAAGCATGGACAGTGCAAAATGAAGCAACATGGGTGCAGGAAGAGGAAAGAGAAGTGCAGAAAGAAGCAACAGAGGTACAGAAAGAGACAACAGAGGTGCAGAAAGAAGCAAGACAGGTGCAGAAAGAAGCATGGAAAGTACAGAATAAAGCAAAAGGGGTAAATAAAGAATCAAAGAAAGGTGCAAAAAGAGGCAAGTGAGGTGCAGAAAGAAGCAAGAGAAGTGCAAAAAGATGGAAGAGAATTGCTGAAAGAAGCAACAGAGGTATAGAAAGAAGCAAGAAAAGTGCAGAAAGAGGCAAGTGAGATGCAGAAACAGGCAAGAAAGGAACAGAAAGAGGGAAGACGAGCACAGAAAGAGACACCAGGGGTGGAGAAAGAAGCAAGACACGTACAGAAAGAAGCATGAAAGTGCAGGATGAAACAATGGGGTGCAGATAGAAGCAAGAGAAGTACTGAAAGAGGCAAGTGAGGTGCAGAAAGAGGCAAGAGAAGTGCAGAAAGAGGCAAGAGTGGTGCAGAAATGTGCAAGAGAGTAGCAGATAGAAGCAAGAGCAGTACAGAAGGAACCAAAAGAGGTGCTAAAAGAGGCACAAAGGATGCATAAAGAGGCAATAGAAGTGCAGAAAGAAGCAGCAGAGGTACAGAAAGAGGCAAGTGTGTTACAGAATGAGGGAAGAGAGGTGTAGAAAGAGGTAAGAGAGTTGCACAAAGAAGGAAGAGGGGTTCAGAAAGAGGCAAGAGGGGTGTGGAAAGAAGCAACTGAGGTACATAAAGATGCAAGAGAGGAGCAGAAAGAGGCAAGAGAAGTACAAAAAGAGGCAAGAGAATTGCTGAATGAAGCAACAGAGCTGTAGAAAGAAGCAAGACGTGCAGAAAGAGGCAAGTAGATGCAGAAACAGGCAAGAAAGGTACAGAAAGAGGGAAGACGAGTGCAGAAAGAGACAACAGGGGTGCAGAAAGAAGCAAGACAGATGCAG
Organism: Triturus cristatus; assembly: GCF_964204655.1. Taxonomy (NCBI): domain Eukaryota; kingdom Metazoa; phylum Chordata; class Amphibia; order Caudata; family Salamandridae; genus Triturus; species Triturus cristatus. Next base: position 526,370,057 of record NC_140588.1, on the reverse strand, counting down.
AAAGAAGCATGGACAGTGCAGAATGAAGCAACAGGGGTGCAGGAAGAGGCAAGAGAAGTGCAGAAAGAAGCGACAGAGGTACAGAAAGAGGAAAGAGAACTGCAGAAAAAGGCAAGAAAAGTGCAGAAAGAGGCAAAAGAGGTACATAAAGAGACAACAGAGGTGCAGAAAGAAGCAAGACAGGTGCAGAAAGAAGCATGGAAAGTACAGAATAAAGCAAGAGGGGTTAAGAAAGAACCAGGAGAGGTGCAAAAAGAGGCAAGTGAGGTACAGAAAGAGGCAAGAGAAGTGCAAAGAGATGGAAGAGAATTGCTGAAAGAAGCAACAGAGGTATAGAAAGAAGCAAGAAAAGTGCAGAAAGAGGCAAGTGAGATGCAGAAACAGGCAAGAAAGGAACAGAAAGAGGGAAGACGAGTACAGAAAGATACACCAGGGGTGGAGAAAGAAGCAAGACACGTACAGAAAGAAGCATGGAAAGTGCAGGATGAAGCAACGGGGGTGCAGATAGAAGCAAGAGAAGTGCTGAAAGAAGCAACAGAGGTGCAGAAGGTGGCAAGAGAAGGGCAGAAACAGGTAAATGGGATGACGAAAGAGGCAAATGTGGTGCAGAAATTTGCAAGAGAGGTGCAGAAAGAAGCAAGAGCAGTGCACAAGTACCAACAGAGGTGCAAAAAGAGGCAAGGGAAGTACAGAAAGAGGCAGGAGAATTGCTGAAAGAAGTGATGGGGTGTAGAAATAAACAAGAGAAGAGCAGAAAGCGGCAAGTGAGGTGCAGAAAGAGGCAAGAGGTGTAGAAAGAGGGAAGACGAGTGGAGAAAGAGACACCAGGGATTCAGAAAGAAGCAAGACAGGTGCAGAAAGAAGCATGGGAGGTACAGAATAAAGCAACATGGGTGCAGAAAGAGGCAAGAGAAGTGCAGAAAGTTGCAACAGAGATGCAAAATGAGGCAAGAGAACTGCAGAATGCGGCAAGAGAGTTAAAGAAACAGGCAAGAAAGGTGCAGAAAAAGAGAACAGGGGTGAAGAAAGAGGCAAGAGAGGGGCAGAAAGAGGGAAGAAGGGTGCTGGAAAAGGCAAGAGGATTGCAGAATGAAGCAAAAGAAGTGCTGAAAAAAGCAAGGGGAGTGCAGAAAGAAGCAACAGAGGTGCAGAAAGAGGCAAGAGGGGTGCAGAAATAGGCAGAGGAAGTGCAGAAAGAAGCAACAGTGGTATAGAAAGAGGCAAGAGGAGTGCAGAAAAAGGTAAGAGGGGTGCAGAAAGAAGCACAAGGGATGCAAAAAGAAGCAAGAGAAGTGCAGACAGAAGCAACAGAAGTACAGAAAGATGGAAAAGGGCTGCAGAAAGAGGCAAGAGGAATGTAGAAAGAGAGAAGAGGGGTGCAGAAAGAGGCACAAGGGGTCCAGAAAGATGCAAGATAAGTGCAGAAAGAAGCAACAGAAGTACAGAAAGAGGGAGGAGGGGTAGAGAAAGAGGCAAGAGAAGTGCAGAAAGAAGCAACTGACATGCAGTAAGGGGGAAGAGGGGTGGAGAAAGAGGCAAGAGGGGTGCAGAAAGGAGCAAGAGAGGTACAGAAAGAAACAAAAGTACAGAAATAAGTAACAGAGGTGCAGAAAGAGGCAAAAGGGGTGCAGAAAGAGGTAAGATGGGTGCAGAAAGAGGCAAGGGAGAGGCAGAAGAGGGAGGAATTGTGCGGAAAGAGGCAAGAGAGGCACAGAAATTAGCAAGTGAGGTGCAGAAAGAGGCAACAGAGGTGCGGAAAGAGGCAAGAGAGGTGAAGAAAGTAGAAGAGATGTGCAGAAATAGGCATGAGAAGTGCAGAAAAAGAAAGAAATGTGCAGAAAGAACAGAAATGCAGAAAGAGGCAAGAGAGGCGCAGAAAGAAGCAAGCAGGGCTTGCACACCATTAGTACTAATGTAACCCCCACATTTAGCAATAAGTAACAGGTGACCATTATAGGTTTGCAAAGGACCTTCCACCACGCTATGACACATGTCAGTGCATTTTTGGTAATATTTGAGCCATTTGAGCTAGAAACAAGGCTTTTTTATTTTTTATTTTATTGAGCAGAGCAATAGGTTCAAGAAATGCATAGTATACTACAGATCATTTTCATTAAAATTAAAGCCAGTTTCTACAAAGAATCTCAAAATGACAGCCTCATAATACTTAATTTAGAATGACAAAGAACTAAAAGTATAGCAGCTAATTATGCACTTATTCACAAAGCAAAGTGCAAGTTTATTCTAAAACACAGCAGCAAAGAGGAAAACTCCCAAATACATCTAAAGTGCAAATGCTGATAAAGTGCTAGTGCCATCTTCTGGCTTAAAATCAACATAAACACAACATTTTATAAAAAAAGATTTGTGACTATTACAGTTCCTCACATCACTGACCAAAGTACCGAATACATTCTATAAAGTGCTAAAACTATTAAAGTGCTGGTGCTGCTAAAGTGCAATACGAGAAAGTGCTGATGCATTTTAGAAAAATGCTGCTATATTAATTTACCAACCCTGGTGCTATGATCTCTCTTTAAATTTTTCCAGTTCATTAAAAAACTTCCAGTTTTTTTCAAATTTTAGTAGCTTCTACCCTCCTAGCGTATGCTTCCTCAAATTTTCGGGTTCTTTTCATTTTATTAAATCATTTCAGATGAGAAGGTGCTTCACTGGAGTTCCAATTCTGCAGAATTAGGGAGCGAGCCACCATGCACAAAATAAATACAAAGGCTTTTTCAGGTTCGGATAGTATCTTATCTTCTTCACTGATACCAAACAAGGCAGCTTCGGCCTCGAGCAAAATATTCTTACCAATTACTTGGCCAATATCCAAAAAACCTGCCTCCCAGAAAAGCCCAAGTCCTGAAAATTCAAAAAAGTATGGTGCCACCCGAACTCCCCATCTATTTGGCAGCGAAAGCACCTATTTTCTGCGCCTGGAAATCTTTTTTATAAGGCTGCCGGCGTTAAATAGGAGAGCCATCTTGATAGGAAGGCCATCCTTTTAAAATTTGCGGCGCACAGGGATTTACTTCCTAGATGGCACATAAACTCCCATTCCTTCCCATCTAGCCTACATCCGGTCTCCTGAGTTATTTTTACCAGGTGAGGCTCTATCACAGAAGCCTGTCCCTGCTTGTGAAGTAGCCTATACCAGTTGTCCACCCCTTTAATATTGGCTCCATAAAGGGCTACCACAAATTGATTATGGGTGTCCAAAATACTGTTGGTATTTGTTAGCAGATGGACAATTTGTAAATATTCAAAAAAGGTCGGCTTCCGGTGGCCTTCCGCCCGTGCCGTTACTTCTTGCCAGGAGATCGGCCTATTTTGAACTATAAAATGCCTTAACTCGGAGAATCCACAGCCTTCCCAAGTACTTATATGCTTTAATTGCAGCTGGAGGCCGAGACTCATACTTTCTCTTAATTTTAAATACTGGAGACCAGATAAATCTGTCTTATTAAAAAAGGACTGGAGTCTAAGAAAGTAATCTTTTAAAGTCTTGTAACATATCTTTTTTGGAAGTTTTTAAAAACACTCGGGTTAGTGATCCGATTTCTTGTGTCATTATATCTATAGAAAAGCTATCACTAGTAAAATTGGATCCTAACAAGCCAGACACTAGATCTAAAAAGGCGGCCTCATAATAAGTTCTCAGATGAGGCAGGGCTAGACCCCCTTATACTATTGGTAATTGGACCACGTTCAATTTTACCCTCTGAGCTTTCTTACCCCAAATGAATTCTCTAAATAAAGTATCCATTTCATTAAAGTTTGACTGATTTATTTTAATCGGGACATTAGAAAATAGAAAAATAAGCAGCGGGAGTATGGACATTTTAATCAATGAAACTCTACCCACTATCGATAGGGGAAGTAATGTCCATTGTTCCAGCAGCTTCTTGATCTTGCCCTTCATTTTTACATAATTCAGCTCAAATAACTGATGATACTGATTAGATACATATATCCCGAGGTATCTAATAAGATCGGTTTTTGTTGCTTGTGCCTCTAGAAAAGAGGGAAAAGTATTCAAATAAGCATTAAGGGCGAAACCTCAGTTTTATTAGCATTTATTTTGTACCCGCCTATTTGCTCATACTCTGAGAATTCCCTCAGAGCTGTTTTGAGATTCTCTTTATCGGGAATCAAGTATAAAATAATGTCATCAGCGAAGAGTTTTAATTTATCCATACCAGGTAACGGGGGTTGGATAGCAGCATTATTACGTAGCTTTAAAATAAGAGGTTCTATAAACAAAAGTAAAAAGTAATGGTGAAAGCGGGCACCCCTGCCTGGTTCCACGGTTTATATTTATGGTTCCTGCACAGTTTGAATTAATTATGACCTGGGCAGTAGCCCCCTGGTAGATGTTATGTAGCATATTAACAACCTCTGCTGGAAACCCGAAACGCCGCAAAGTGAAAAAGAAGGTTTTCCAATTCACAAGATCAAAGGCTTTCTCTGCATCAACCATTACAATACTAGCCGGGATGGAATCTGTATTGAAATAATAATATGCATGTATTAAAAACTGGGTATTGGCCGCCATTGGTCTACCGGCTATGAAGCCGGTTTGATCTCTATGGATTATTTCTTGGGCGGCAAATAAAAAACGTTCTGCCCATACCTTCATCAAAATGGTATAATCGCAATTCAACAGACTAATGGGCCTATATGAATTAACATCTTCCGGATTTTTATCTTTTTTAACAAAATAAACAATTATTGCTTCTTTCAAAAGCTCTGGGACTGCGCCACCCATTTAAAAAAAATTAAATACATTTTTCATCGGAGTAGCAAGTTCTTTTAAGAATACCTTATAAAACTCAATGGGAAAGCCGTCCTGCCCACAAGCTTTTACCCCGGCTGTTGATTTAATAGCTGCTGAGATTTTGGTAGCTTCTACTTCCCTTCGCAATTCACCAATCCGGTTATATGATAGTTTGGGGACATTCAAATTTATAAAATGTTTCTGGATTTGCCCCTCCTCCACTAAATACTCAGTAGAGTACAGCTGGTGAAAATGATCTACAAGTCTGTGAAATATCACTACTGTTAACTATTTCTTGACCGGTTTGAGGGTCTAAAATTCTGGTTATTATAGCTGATTCTTGTTTATTCCTCGTGGAATTTGCTAAGAATTTGCCAATTAACTGGCTCTCTTCATAGACCCTCTGTTGGAATATTTGTGAGTTGCAAACCTCTTCTAAAACAAAAAAATCCCTCAATGCTGTTCTTGCCTGCTCATATTTGTTGGGACAAAGCTGAAGTTGGAGAACATATTCCCGATCTACCCCAGTTTGCAATTGGGCTATCTTAGGGGCATATCAACAAGGGCTTTATCTCTGCTTTAAAAGCCAAAAAAGGAGAGATAAAACTAGCGCCCTATCAACAACAGGGTGCTAACATGCAAATTTGAATGTTAGCACCCTTTTACTCTATGCTTCCCCTTGCATCTCTAATGAGATGCAAAGGGGGCGTTTCAGAGTAAAATAATAGGAGAAATGTCGCTAAGCGACATTTCTCCTATTATCAAGAATGTCGCTAACCCTGTTAGAGACAAAAAAAGCAGCGCTAACCGCGGTTAACGCTGCTTTTTTACGTCTGGTATTTTTCAGACTTAGCCATGATATCCTATGGAAGGAGGATATCATGGCTAAGTTTGCCTGTCCCTATCAACAAGGTAACGTGAGATTATCGCTGGGTTTCTAGCGATAATCTCACGTTAGCCTGTTAGCGTGAGGATTTTTATCGCTATTGAGATAAGCGTTGCTAATAGCACGCTATCTCAGCGATAAAAATTCACGCTAGCCGGCGATAATTATCCTAGCGCTAAGTGCGCTTAGAGATAATTATCGCCGGACGTTGTTGATATGCCCCTTAGTCCGCCGGGTATTGGACTGGGCGGCCTTATAGGCTATTATCTGCCCTCGAGCTGCTGCCTTAAACCCCCACCCACACTGAAAAGGGGGCAGCCGTATTTTCATTAGTCTTGAAATATTCCAGAATCCACTTTCTAAATCTTTGAACCCAATCCTCATTTTGCAAAAGGAGAGGAACAAGGTTTTTTTTTGTTCAAATCTGCAGATTAGGGAGCAGATGATGGATTGTCAGGGACTGTCCGGGACTATGTCAGGAACACAGTCAGGGACTTGGGCAGGGACTGGGAATGGGGTAGAAAAAGTGCACAGAGGAGTACAGCGCTGCACAGGCTTACACAGGGAATCAGAGGAGAAAAAGGGATCCAAAGGGGAAGCCTTTACAAGTGAACAAGATGGGCACTCACGAGGCAATTTAGCATTCAGAATAACTACACCCAGGACAAATGTGCAAGACATACATATGAAACAACATTAACAATATAGGGGAGTGTGGGGTAAAGCACTCAGGAGCTCACACGGTAAGACTGAAGCTCAGTAAGTTTCTCACCCACAATTGCTGTTACAGATACTGACTGCAAATACCCAGGCAGTGCTAGTACAGGAACAGGGAATTACTGAAGCTTCAGGAGTTAAGGTAGCACTGCAGGCAGTGCTGGTTCAGGAGCATGGAATTACTGAAGCTTCAGAAGTCAAGGCAGCACTGCAGGCAGTGCTGGATCAAGGATTCAGGAACTCGCTACAGCTCAGGAAATAAGGCGTCAAGAGAGCACTGCAAGCAGTGCAAATCAGGAACAAGAAATAGCTGAAGCCCAGGAACAGGAGCAAAGAAGAACTATAGCTCAGGAACTCAGGAAACAAGGTAGCACTGCAGGCAGTGCTAATTCAGGGACAAGGAATAGCTATAGCTCAGGAATCAAGGAACAAGGATTAACTAAATCTCAGGAATCACTGGAAACAAGGATATGAAAGGCTCAGGAAACACTGGAAACAAGGATCGGTCGCACCGGTATACAGCTACAATGACCAACACTGGGCTGAAGGGAGCTGGGGCTTAAGAGAGCTCACAGTAATCACATGCAACAGGTGTGAGCAGGCTAGCAACAGCCAGCCGCAAGTGAGATAACTTCCTCCACCCATCCTTGGCCTGCAGGGGTGGAGACAAAGCAGTGAGCAGGGAATTCTAGTTAGTGGAGTTCCAAACATGACCAGGCTGGCTTCAAGTATGAGCAGGCTGGCTTTCACAAAACCTGGCATGGGTTGGGAATGGATGTCAATTCCCAAATAGTGTCCAAATGACTGGAAGTCAGTATATACATGAAAGGGAGGGTCTGGAGGGTTATTAGAACACTGGAGAGTCCCACAGTTCAGCCCCCTGGTGGTGGACATGAGAACGCAGGGAGCAAGTTGTGACAGTACACCCCCTCCAAGGACCATCTCCGGGAATCCTAAACTGGATTCAAAGCTTTTGCTCCTACGAAGTAAGTTAATTTCCATCAGAGATGTAGTGCAAGATACCAGAGGACTGCAGGAAAACTGTGATGTTCTGGAGGGCAGGACAATAGGCTGAACATTAACAGCAGAATCCAAAGCAGAACTTTGAGGAGGGAAGCACTCCGAAAACAAAGGAAGATTGACTGTAGGCTCAAAAGCAGATAACGGATTGGCAGGAGGCACAGAGGTCAAAGGCAAACTGGCTGCAGCCAAAGGAGGTGACAGGAAGCAGACCTGAAGTTCTGGCCCTCGCCGAAAACTTACAGAAGACTCACATGCAGGCGACTTTGGAAGTAGGTATGCAGGAGACCCAGGCCCTTGAGGCTTACATGTTGAGAGTTTTGGCTCTGATGCTGGAGATTCAGTCTCTGAATGTATACGTAATGAGACCTCTGGAGGCTGGCAAACTGGAAGCAGAGGGTCAAAAAGTAAGCAATATAGAGGCTCAAGGCCAGAAGGCCGGGGGCCTGGAAGCCCTGGTGCTGAAGATAGGGGGCCTGGCAGTCCTGGTGCTGAAAGGCCGGGGGCCTGGAAGCCCTGGTGCTGAAGGCAGGGGGCCTGGAAGCCCTGGTGCTGAAGGCAGGGGGGCTGGAAGCCCTGGTGCTGAAAGCAGAGGGCCTGGAAGCCCCGGTGCTGAAGGCAGGCAGCCTGGAAGCCCTGGTGCTGAAGGCAGGTGGCCTGGAAGCCCTGGTGCTGAAGGCAGGTGGCCTGGAAGCCCTGGTGCTGAAGGCAGGCAGCCTGGAAGCTCTGGTTCTGAAGGCAGGCAGCCTGGAAGCTCTGGTTCGGAATGAAGGCAGCCTGGAAGCTCTGGTTCTGAAGGCAGACAGCCTGTAAGCTCGGGTTCTGCAGGCAGGCAGCCTAGAAGCTCCGGTTCTACAGCCAGGCAGCTTAGATGCTCAGGTTCTGCAGGCAGGTAGCCTGGAAGCTTGGGTTCTGAAGGTAGACAGGCTGGAAGTTCTGGCTCTGAAGTCAGACAGGCTGGAGACTCTGAGAAGGCAGGTGAGCGAAGGGCTTGGGTTTAGAATGCAGGCAGTCTGGAGGCTCCGGAACTAATGGAAGGCAGACTGCAGGCTTGCGTTCAGATGGCAGACAGGCTGCAGGCTTGCGCTCAGATGGCAGACAGGCTGCAGGCTTGGGCTCAGATGGCACGAAGGCTGCAGGCTTGGGCTCAGATGGCACGAAAGCTGTAGATTTGGCTGAGGAATCTGGAGACTCTCAGAAAGCAGTAGGCCGGCTGAGGACTCTGGAGACACTAAAAGCAGCAGGCCGGCTGGGGACTCTGGAGACTCTGAAAGAAGACAAGCTGATGGCAAAGAGGCACAAGGATGACAGACTTTGAAGTCTGGGAATGGCGATAGCCCATGAACAATAGATTGCCTGTTGTCAGTAATTAAATCTTCACAGTTCCTTAGCTCATTAAAACGCACTGAAGTGCTTTCTTCGGGATCGCTAAGAATACTGATTATCTTAGAGTCTCTGTTGATAAGACTCCCTTTACTTTTTGGTACTTCACATCTCTTAGTCAGAGGAAATAGCTCAGAGACTTCTTGGTCATGGGAGATTTGTTCAATTCCTTCTGCATTGCAAGATGATACAGATGCATCAGAGCATAGAGTAATATTTCCTGATTTTCTATATGTGGCGTGGTTGAAGGCGGAAGAGCAAACAAGGGGTCAGGATTTTGTTTCTTCTCAGTGAGGTTGGCTTCAGTTGCAGTAGTTAAATCAAGAGCATGGTCTGAGTCACAGGACATTGTCACATCAGGGAATATGTGGGTCAATGGTTCAGGTCTTGTCTGTATGTCAATGGCCTGTCTAGGGGCTATCTCTGAGATAGAACTGACCTCACTACCAGGAAAAGAAAGCAAATAAATGTTTTTTGTTTTGTCTGGCATTCAGGGGTCCTGAAAAGTGGAGGGACACATCTCAGATGTAGCACCTGGATGTAAGTTAGCTCTAGAAGACAAAACACCAGAGGAGTTAGAAAATTCAGACTTCAAACACATACTTTCATTAACTGCACTGTGAGAAAAGGAACTATGGCTTTTCTGCATGGAATCCGAGTGATCAGCCACAGTATTATTCACACAATTGCTGGACCAGCTCTGAGAGGGACGCAAAAAAGAGCGCAGTGCTTCATTCTCCAATTCTAATGAGGCTAACATAGAGGTAGAAAAGTTGTCTTGTACAGGGGTTTTAAATTCCCACTTGAACTCTGGGTTATATTTTTTAACAGAGTCTGAAACATTGTATTCTCTCGCTGTAATTCAAGAATCTTAGATTCAAATATATCCTGTGAAGATTGTAGATCTTTTTCTACAAGGAAAACAATAGACTTTGAAACTTCACAACAAGCAGCAGAACTAGACCTCGGATTTTGTTCAAACTTGCTACTAGCTGCCTGTGTTTTAATAGGTCTTTTTTCTCTTTTGGCAAACTGATCACAGTTTACATAGAAAGTAGTATTTAACAAGGTCCCTCCAGCATCCGGGGCTGTGATCTTTACTGGACTACAAGACTGGGTAACATTATCGTTTGTAGGGAAAACAGAGGTTATATAATGCATCTGCTCTTTCTCTGGTTGTGTGGTTGAACGGGCTTTAACTGGTATCATTGAACTACTAGATTGGTAAGGTGTCAATAAAAACTGTGTCTGGAAATTGTCTTCAAAGAAAACATTGTCTTGACAGGGGGTCTCTGAGTTACAAACTTCAGAAACATTTCCCCTAATAGTACCACTCTCTAAATTACTATTTTGTCTTTCTGCTGCTAACAAGGTTTGCAAAAATTTATTTTCATCCTGTAGGTCTCAGGCAGACATCAGGTGAGGATCAGGGTTACAGATGGAATGAAAATCTAACATAGAAGGATCAGCCAACCACAGGGAATAATATTCAGTACGTTAGAGTCTGTTTTGTTCAATGAATCAATCTCTAGAGTCTAAGGCCTTTCTAATAGGTTGTACGGAACTGCGCTTTCTTGGCAATGGCTGTCTGCCATCATACGCAGACTTTCTGGTTCTGATGCTAAACATCTTGGCAAGAACTGACAGGGAGAGCTTTGAGAAAAACAAGTGGTAGCTAACTGAATGCAAAGAAACCTCACAAGCGACTCTGGAAATGTGGGTTGGTCATTCTGTCAGGGACTGTCCGGGACTATGTCAGGAACACAGTCCAGGACTGCGGCAAGGACTGGGAATGGGGTAGAAAACATGCACAGAGGAGTACAGCGATGCCCAGGATTACACAGGGAGTCAGAGGAGAAAAAGGGATCCAAAAGGGAAGCCTGTACAAGTGAACACGATGGGTACGATTCAGAAAGGAAGGGCACTCATGAGGCAATTATGATTCAGAATAACTACACCCAGGACAAATGTGCAAGACAAATAAATGAAACAACATTAACCATAAAGGGGAGTGTGGGGTAAAGCACTCAGGAGCTCCACATGGTAAGACTGAAGCTCAGTAAGTTTCTCACCCACAATTGCTGTTACAGATACTGACTGCAAATACCCACATGTAGGATATGCATGCAAAGGCAGGGTCTGTGGAGCTTATACCTATGGTGATGTTATGAATGTAACTCAAAGACAATACTCACAGTGAACAAGAAACACCACCAAGGTAGTCAGCTGTGCCCACGGATCCTGGCGGTCAAACAGGAACGTGCAAGGCAGTAACTGCAAGGGGGTAGAACTAAACACAAGCACAATAGACAAGGAGCTAGCAAGGAAGAGTGCTTAACAGGAGAGAAAGGAAATCACAGGGCACACTTGGCAGAAAGCAGGTAACAAACATTCAAGGCAACAGAAGCAAGACAGCAGAATAGAAAGACAGCAAACTAGGAACTGGAAGCAAGGAAATGGGAAGAAAGGCAGGTACTGGAAAAGGATATACAAAACGGGAGGCTACAAGGGTATACTAGAATAGTGCAGGTTCAGGAATCAAGAAAACAAGGTATCATAGAAGGCAGTGCTGGGGCAGGAACAAGAATTCAGATAAGGCTCAGGAGTGAAGGTTGCACTACAGGCAGTGCTAACACTGGAACAGGGAATTACTGAAGCTTCAGGAGTCAAGGTAGCACTGCAGGCAGTCCTGGTTCAGGAACAGGGAATTACTGAAGCTTCATGAGTCAAGGTAGCACTGCAGGCATTGCTGGATCAAGGATTCAGGAACTAGCTACAGCTCAGGAAACAAGGAGTCAAGAGAGCACTGCAAGCAGTGAAAATCAGGAACAAGAAATAGCTGAAGCCCAGGAACAGGAAAAAAGAAGAACTATAGCTCAGGATCTCAGGAAACAAGGTAGCACTGCAGGCAGTGCTAATTCAGGGACAAGGAATAGCTATAGCTCAGGAATCAAGGAACAAGGATTAACTAAATCTCAGGAATCACTGTAAACAAGAATATGAAAGGCTCAGGAAACACTGGAAACAAGGATCGGTCTCACCGGTATACAGCTACAATGACCAACACTGGGCTGAAGGGAGCTGCGGCTTAGGAGAGCTCACAGTAATCACATGCAACAGGTGTGAGCATGCTAGCAGCAGCCAGCCACAGGTGAGCTGAATTCCTCCACCCATCCTTGGCCTGCAGGGGTGGAAACAAAGCAGTGAGCAGGAAATTTTAGGTAGTGGAGTTCCAAACATGAGCAGGCTGGCTTCAAGTATGAGCAGGCTGGCTTTCACAAAACCTGGCATGGATTGGGAATGGATGTCAATTCCCAAATAGTTTCCAAATGACTGGAAATCAGTATATACATGAAGGGGAGGGTCTGGAGGCTTTTTAGAACACTGGAGAGTGTCCCACAGTTCAGCCCCCTGATGGTGGACATGAGAACGCAGGGAGCAAGTTGTGATATGGATTATGTGGCTAATGCAAAAAATATATAATTTTTGAAAGTCGGTGCAGCCAATCAGTCGCATAATTCCAGTGGCCCTGCTCATACCTCTGACTAGGTCCGCAAGTGCTCCTGAGTGGTTCTTTTTTTTGTCTCACTGAGTTTATAGTTGAGGTTCTATGGAAGCGAGGAAGACTAAACCTGAGGTTACCACTGCACAACACAGACTACCATACCACATAATTACTCTCCATAACACATAATCCCACTCTACATAATTCCTATACACTAAATACCACATACTTTCTATCCACATATTTTTACTGCACAACATACCACATAATTCCACCACACGCAACGTACATCCACTCCACTCCAAAAAACATTAGTAAAAAACTTTTTCATTTACAACGTCAATAGCTTTAACTCTCGCAAATGGGAAACCTATTACATTGCAAATGCTTCTTTAACTAGTAGTCACATTTGCAGAGTGGTGGAGAAAGGGTGCTGGGCCTCCGACCAGCGCTCAGGAATTCTGCTGCTTAGGACTTACATGAGGTACTAGGAGGGCTTCTTGCCCCCCCAAGTCCCTGAGGAGTAAAGGGGACCTTCATCCCCATCCCGTAGTCTGCGAGGCACGTTTGCAAAGTGGTGGAGAAAGTGGGGCGTGGCCTCCGAAGACGTCTTAGCAATCCCACTGTGTGGGACTTACTGGAGGTAACAAGAGGGTAGTTGGCCCCTAAGGACATCCTTGGGGGCCTACTACCCCTCCTATTACCTCCAGTAAATCCCACAGAGCAGAATTGCTAAGTTCTCACACCAGGCCACATCCCCTTTGCCCACCACTCTGCAAACGCGCTCCCTGGCATGCACTTTGATGGGGATTGAAGTCCCCTTCTGTGCTGGGGGTCCTTAGGGGTCAACTAGCCTACCTCTTACCTCCAGTAAGCCCTCTACAGTGGCATTGCTGAGAGGTGGACACAGCCCATGCCCCCTTTCTCCACCACTCTGCAAACGCACCCCCTGGTGCGCTCTTGGTTGTGGGATGAAGTCCCCTTTACTCCTGAGGGTGCCTGGTGGCCAACTAGCCCTCCTGTTACATCCAGTAAGCCTCATACAGCTGGTTTGCTGAGAGTGCTCAAAAGCCACGCCCCATTTTTACACCACCCTGCAAACGCAGCTCCTGGCGCACTGCTGCTCGGGGGATGAAGTCCACTGTAGTCCTGAGGTCCTCAGGACACACTGTGGACCTCATCGCCCCACCAGCAATGTGCCAAGAGGCTTGTTTGCAAAGTGGCATAAAAAGGGGCGTGGCTTCGGACCACCTTTCAGCAATCGCACTGTGTGGGGCTTACTAGAGGTACCTAGTGGGCTAGTTGCCCCCTACGGACCCATAAGACTCTAGGGGACTTCATCCCCCAACCCAAAATGCACCAGCAGGTGCATTTGCACAATGGTGTAGGGAGGGGGGCCTCACGCAACACTGGCTTTTCTTTTTTTTGTTTTTAGAAGGGGGCTGTATGACCCCCCCTTCCCTTAATTATTTTTGGGCCCAAGGGGCCCCATCCCAGCATTTTATTTATTTAGTAAAATAAAAAACGGGATAAGGGCCGCGTGACCCACTTCCCTGGGCCACTTCTGACCCTGAGGACCACATCCCCGGGGCCTGGCCAGCCTGGAGATTTTTGGGGAGAAGGGGGTTAGTGTGGCCCCCCTCCTGAGGCCAATTATGGCCCTGGGGACCCCATTCCCTGATCCTGGCTTTATTTTAAAAAAAACAATGGGAATGAGGCTGTTTGGCCCCTCTTCCCTGGGCCACTATTGGCTTCAGGGTCCCCATCAAAAGGACCTATTTCTATTGTTTAATTAGGGGAGGGGCCATGTGGCCCCCTTCCCTGGGCCACTTCTGGGCCTGGGGACCCCATCACCCGGGCCAGCCCTCAAGTGGGGGATTGTGGAGGGAGCCTCAATGCCCCCACGGTCCCTATCGGCATCGCTTTTGGGCAAGGAAGCTGCTAACATGTAGCTCCGCTTGCCCAAAAGCAATTCTGCTTTGCTTCTTGGAAGCGAGAGCAGGTTTCCTGCTCTCGCTTCCAAGAAGCAAAGAAGTGTTTGCTATGGCAGGGCAGGAGCCGTGCTCCCGCCCTGCCATAGCAAACAGCAATGTCCTGGGGTGGACACCCCGGGACATTGCAGGAGCCGTCCCTGGGGAGAGGCAGACCTTAGGGCCATGGAAGGCTCCACGAGGGGGGCCGCTCGCCCCCCCCTCCAAAATATGTGCAAAGCCATGGGAGGTGGTGGTCCCAGGGGCAGTGTGGGGGGCAGAAGCCCCCCACCCACACTTTCTTTCTATTTTGTTTAGAAAGCCCCTGGGAGGTGACACTCCCCGGGGCTGCAGAGTGTGTGCAAGGCCCCCCTGCAAATTAAATCAAAAGTCCCAGGGAGGTGGCAGTCCTCAGGGCAGCGTGGGGGGCAGGAGACCCCCACACATCTGATAAAAACACAGCCCTGGGGAGGTGGCGGTCCACAGGGCTGCAGGGGGAGCATGTGCCCTCCCCCACATATTATAAATAAAGCCCCTGGGAGGTGGCAGTCCCTGGGGCTGCGGGGGCCCCCATGGGCCCCAGCACCATTATAACATATTGCCCCAAGGGACCTGGCCCACCAGGGGGCTTTAAGAAAACAAAGTGCAGAAGACCGCACTACGTTTTTTTTTTCTCCCAGATTCACGCACCCAGCATGACTCTGGCCAAATCTTTTTTTTTAAATGATTTTTTGGGGCCTGGGGGTTCTTGTGGGACGCCCTGAGCAGGCCTAAGGGGTCAGGGTGCTTCTACCCTGCCCTCTTTTCTCCATTTTTAACTTTTTTTCCCTTTTCTTGTGACGTGGTTCTACCGAGTCACAAGGTGGCAGCCAATACTTTCTGTTTTGGAGTGTTGACAGCCAATCAAAATGAAGCTTATGCTCGGGAAGGTTCGCGAATACACCGCGGTCACCAGCTATCAATATTTTTTATTTTTACATTTCTCAGGAACTACTGAATGGATTTACACCATTCAAAGCAAAGAGTGCACACCGGATCAAGAGCTACCTCTCTGCCAAATTTGGTGTAATTCCGTTCAGCAGTTCGGCCTGTAACAAAAGTTCCAATGGAAATTAACATGGAGAAAATGTGTTTTGGGACCCCCTTTTTTCTCAGCCCCCGCTTGAAGAATCACCCCGAAACTTTCAAGACAGGAGCTAACTGGAGTGCCTCATTAGTTTTAAACATTTCACGAAGATTCATTAAATGGCGCTAAAGCTATTGGGAAATCAAAAAATGCTTTTCTTATGAAAACTAGGTCCTAACTATAACTACCTACTGGTGACCTCCAGTAGGTCATATATATATATATATATATATATATATATATATATATATATATATATATATATATATATATATATATATATATATATATATATATATATATATATATATATATATATATATATATATATATATATATATATATATATATATATCTATATATATATATATATAGTTCACGATGAATGAATTAAACATTGAACTTCATGAAATGCCTATGTGGAGGAATGATAAGAAAAGCTACATTGAGCATTCAGACTGTTAATTTGGATTTATTTTTCATGAAGTACGCCTTTGAACAAACAATACGTTTGCCTTGAACCAGAGAGATCACGTGATTGGGCCGTACCTGACCAATCCCCTTCCTCCAGACATGCATGGCAACCAATGATGATCAAGGTTGCAAAATAAAAAGGACAATCACATCAGTGCCGCTTTTATCAAAAAGCAAGCAGGAAGAAGGCCTATCGCCGAAACGCGTCCTTGCATACTGATAATAAAGCTACCCGAAAAGGACCCCGTGAGTGCAGTGTGTTTCTTCTGGAACAGGAGCTGTTATATTTTCATGGACCCACCACCATGTTTTTCGTGCACCCGTTGTTATGAGTGCAGCTAAAGCGCCTATGGTGGACATGGAGCTACGTATTTTACAAGGCGCTCTTGCACCGCCGACAGGGTATTTCTGGCACCAGCGCCGACGTTGTCGACAGCCATCCAGTCTGTTGGAGACCGGCCATCTGACCGACTCCTGCGTCGTGTGTCATCAAACCCGGCGGAGACGAGGGGTCCGGTGAGGGTATTATATCTGATAGCGGGATGGAGGAAATATGGAAGGCAAAGTGAACAATGTTTAATTCATTCATCGTGAACTTCATGAAATGCCTATGTGGAGGAATGATAAGAAAAGCTACATTGAGCATTCAGACTGTTAATTTGGATTTATTTTTCATGAAGTACGCCTTTGAACAAACAATACGTTTGCCTTGAACCAGAGAGATCACGTGATTGGGCCGTACCTGACCAATCCCCTTCCTCCAGACATGCATGGCAACCAATGATGATCAAGGTTGCAAAATAAAAAGGACAATCACATCAGTGCCGCTTTTATCAAAAAGCAAGCAGGAAGAAGGCCTATCGCCGAAACGCGTCCTTGCATACTGATAATAAAGCTACCCGAAAAGGACCCCGTGAGTGCAGTGTGTTTCTTCTGGAACAGGAGCTGTTATATTTTCATGGACCCACCACCATGTTTTTCGTGCACCCGTCGTTATGAGTGCAGCTAAAGCGCCTATGGTGGACATGGAGCTACATATATATATATATATATATATATATATATATATATATATATATATATATATATATATATATATAAGGCTCAGACACGGAGCACTCACGGGACACTATTAATTTTAATGAGCAAATGCATTTCGGCGTGCTGCCTTCTTCAGTGCTCAGCTGCAGTTGCACCACAATTCCCCTTGATTTAAATTGTGCTTTTTGAGCATTTTCATTGGAGAACACCACCATCAACACCAACAAGGGACTGTCTCCATTAAATGTCCAATACACAAAATAAACGGCTGCAGTCTTTGCGTGCGCTTCAAAAATCGTTTTTTCATATTGTTTCAACTTTATCAGTTCCCAAATGAACACTTTCTGCATTATGTCTTGAATAGACAAGAAACATATGTATTTACTTTCACTTACACGCTGGCAGTCCGTGCAGTCCCTCGTAAAATAACTGTACAAAGTACTCCAACAAAAGGTGCAAATTGAATAGTCCTTCCATCCCTCACCACTGCTGATGCTTTCATTTTGGCAAAACAGTGCAGGTATGAGAGATCAGAAAGTGGTGGGAAGGGACCTCACTACAGAACTATATTGAAGTCAACAGAGTGCCCAGGGGCCTGAGGATATACATCGTACCGGCCTATGAGTCCCCGGATCCCCTACTACTAGACGAGTGGGCAGAGCACACTGCGGAATCGTGCGGAGGGATGCTGCAGATTCTGGTTAAATTTGCATGGAGCGACCGCAATAAGGCACTTCAGGATATTGAAAATTTGGAAGAGATATTAAAGAAGGAGGAGGACCAAACCAAGATCAGTGAATACAGGGAACAAATGAAGAAACGCCTGAAAAGCTACGAAGAGAAAATCAAATCACGGGAACAGAGTAAATTTGATCGCGACGAGAATGATTACGCGCAAGGAAGAGTCTTGACCTTTGCCAGGAAGTTCGATATTCCGAGGAAAGAGCTTCTTAGTGACACCAAGAGATCAACACAGGCGGAGGTGGAAGTACCTCTGACCTCAGAATCGGAGGTAACAGAAAATAAATCCTCTGAGGATGAAAATAGACAAACTACAAGATCTGGATTAACGCTTACTCCTTTTCGGGAGGAATTCAAACTAATCCGCCAATCGTGGCAGAGGGGAGGCAGAGGCAAGCCCCCGGATCAAACGGGAAGAGGAAGACCAGGAGAGGACAAGGGGGTCGGAAGAGGCAATCTATCCCCGCCAACAACGCGAAGCAAGACGGCATACACCAGAAGAACGTCCAACAGGAGACGGTGAAGATGGAAATGAATCTCACTATTATTAATTTAACCGACAAAAAACTGACTAAAATTGAGGAGTCAGTCCTTGAATTGGGCCTTACATTTCTTCCTCAGAAGAATATGGAATTTATGCAGACACGCATTGATCTTTTTAAATTCACGCGTAAATTAAAATTGCATAAGTACTTCAAAGTTAAACCACAAGCTATGAAACCTAAACACCAAGCCAGTGTCACACCAGTAACGGATGAACTCGTAGGTGGTGATCCTAACGCCATCATGGTTTTGGAGGAATTAAGAACAGAAGCGGAAGATGGGACTTTAACGTTTTTGAGGCAATCTCAGCAATTGGCAGTCACAGGTATAAAACAACAGGGTGGACTAACCACATACAAACCGGTTTCTCAATTCCTACCCCAAATGGCGCCAGATGCAATTGAAGTATTCTCGGGAGCTGTAACTAAGGATCTGACACAGCTCCGACGGAAACAGAAATTCAAAAAGGACAATTCTGATAAAAGCAATTTTACTTTTAAACAACAAAAGGCCCTAAAAGATTTGAGCAAGGACAGAGGAATAGTGTGCAGACCATCGGATAAGGGGGGCAATATTGTCCTGCAGACCAAAGAGAATTACGATAAGGAAGCGCTGCGTCAACTCTCCAATGAGCGGACATACACTGCCATCACTGAATATCATACAAGTATGGAGGATTATCATTCTCTCATTACTAAGTGGCACAAAAAAGGATTATTGATCATGGATGAATTTTTATTCCTGAGAAGATTGAACCCTACTATTCCGACCTTTTATCACCTACCTAAGGTGCACAAAAACAAGCTGACACCGCTGGGGAGACCAATTGTGGCGTCCCAGGGAAGTCTTACAGAGAACATGTCCATTTATGTTGACTCGTTTCTCTTACCCCATGTTAAGACCTTAAAATCTTACATAAGAGACACTAAGGATTTGTTGGGGCACATTGCTTCTTTACAATGGAAGGAAGAGTACAAATTGATGGTATTGGACATCTCAAGTCTGTACAACTCGATAGCGCATCATGATGGATTGGTGGCAATGGAATATTTCCTTAAGAAACGCCCTCTAAAGTACATGGAACATAATGAACTGATAATGGACTTTGCCAGATTCTGTCTCACAAATAATATCTTTCTGTTTCACACACAGATGTATAGACAGACCTCAGGGACGGCCATGGGTACCTGCTTCGCCCCCAGCTATGCGAACTTGTTCGTAGGCTGGTGGGAGAAGCAGGTAGCCTGGGGTATTTCCAACATACACTGGACAAATCAGGTAGTCAGGTGGTACAGTTTCATTGATGACTTGTTCATCGTGTGGAACGGTTCACTTGACACAGCCAGAGAGTACATAAAGGTCCTTAATAATAAAGAGGTTAATCTTGAATTTACTGGCGAATTTGATGCAGTGTCTGTGAATTATCTAGATGTCAACATCTATGTAGACGGGGGGCAACTTAAAACTAAACTTTTTCGAAAGGAGACAGCAGGGAATTCCGTCCTACATGCCTCAAGTAGTCACCCCACCAATTTGGTAAGGAGTATCCCCTATGGGGAATTGCTCCGGATAAAGAGGAACAGTTCTGATGAGAAGGAGTTCCAACAGGCAGCAAGCAATAGCATCAGACGCTTTGGAGCACGGGGCTACAGTAGGGGAGTTCTAGATGAGGCCTTTGGGAGAGTGAATGCCACCAAAAGGTCAGATTTGCTAAAGAATAAAGAAATACAGGATAAGGATGATGAAACTAGTGAAGGTAAATTCAGGCTTATCACTACCTTTTCTAGGAATGCGAGGGACATAAAAAGAATCATGCGAAAGAATTGGCACATTCTACAGACTGACAGCATAATAGGGGTAGATCTTCCATCTAACCCCCTGATTACATTCAGGAAAGCTAGATCTATTAAAAATGACATAGTGTGTAGTTATTTAAGTGACGCCCCGAGATCACCTTTTGGAGCTTTACAAGGGTTCTTTCTGTGTGGTAAATGTAAAGCCTGTAGAGGAAGTAAGAGAGTGCTTAGTTATGATATCCCTAGCATGAGAATTAATAGGAATATCAGGAAGTTTTTGACGTGCACCACACCCTATACAGTATATTATCTTATGTGTCCATGCGGCCTACGTTATGTGAGCAGCACGATTCATCCCACGAAGATCAGAATTCTGGAACACATGCAAGCGATAAGCAAAGGTGATGAGACGTATCCTGTAGCACGACATTTTGACAAAATACATAATCGTAACAGGGAGGAGTTGAGCTATTTTTGTCTGGACCATGTACCGATTAATCCTAGAGGGGGTGATAGGATACTGAGACTCCGGAGATTGGAGTCGCGGTACATTATTGATCTTCAGACTAAGACACCATGGGGTCTCAATAGCAGTGAAGAGTTGGCCGTCCACTTAGGAGAGTAGAGCATTTACCACCATATTTCTTTGAAGCCTGATGAATTCCCTATAACTGTTGCACTAGGTACCCAGATTTGTATATATGTATATATGTACAGATGTAATGAAGAAAAATTTGATCTTTTGTATTGGTTCTCCTAACTTTTCTTGATTGATCTCCTAAACTCACTGAATTTCCTGCATAAGGTATTGAGGAAGTGAGTGCTAACCCACTCCGACATTTGTTTGGTAATTAATGATCATGAATGTAAGATATATAGTGAATGTACAACTTGGTAGCCGTAGCCATGATTTATAATTTGAAATGTTCTTTTCCTCCAAGCTTCTGCCCATCCAGGGCTTTATAACGCATAGGAATGTAAATATGTATATAACTTCAATTAATGAACAGAGCATATTTGTGTTTACATATACTACCATCTTGTTATGTTGGGATTTAGGACATTCCAAGATGGCGCTGACATTAGGGAGGAAATGTCGGGGACAACGTGATTTACGTTTGTCCCTTGTCGATGTTTATGCGTTGCATGAACGTTTAAAAATCATGGCGAGTTGGCGCCTCGGTAAACATGGATGAAGGTTGTTACCGAAACGCGTCTGTTTTGTGATCGTGTAAGTTTCCAGTGAATAAACTTTGGGAACTGCCCCCCGTGAGTGCTGTCTTTCTCCAGTAAAGTTGGATGTGAGAAGGGGAGTTGCAGCTGTAATATATATATATATATATATATATATATATATATATATATATATATACACACTTTATACATATACATATATATATGTATATATTTGCAGAAGGTAATCCCCGCTTTTGCAGGCAGGAATAAATGAGCCACTCTGGTGTGGGGGTGAAAATTAACGGGTTTATTAAGGCAAACAGATGCGTTTCAACCTCTCTCGGGGCCTTGGTCTCATGACCATGTGCATGTTCCACATATATTTAAAGGAACAGTGACAGGCACGACGCAGCATGCTACAAATGACATTAACAAAAAACTTTCGTGATATTTCAAAAATTAAAGTAAATAACAAACGTAACGTTTTTGTTTGATGACCCCTCTTTCTTACAATGCATTATCGGTTTAGTTAATCTTTAATCCTCAATTGCAGACAGATTATAGCCCAAGTGCCACTTTTGGTACATTCTTATAATCTGTTGTTAAATTTGGGTTTAGTACCTTTGCAGATACCATATATAATTAGATCATGGGGGATTGAGTGTGTACGGAGAGAGTCTAAAGGAAAGGATCCATGGGTTTATTACCCCTGTCTAGTCCTTATAGTGTGTCTCTTGACCACTTGGTTGTAGTCATTAGTCAAGCATAACTAGCTTTCAATCTCTCATCGGTGCAAATCTATTTATAGTACCAAAATCCAGTCATACTGTTAAAACAAGTGATGCAAGTGGTTGTGAGTGCAACCTACTTCTATCCATCAATCGTGCTAATGGAGAGATGACAGTGCGGAAGACTGTCCAACAATCTACAGTGCTCTTAACAGTTTTGTGGTGGCTGCTCTCCTTCTTTAAGCTCGAATACTCAGTCAAGGCAAACAAAAACAAAAGACAGTGAACATTACAAGTTTCCTAGGACTCCAAATACCAACTCACATATCCGGGAATACTATAATACAAGAGTAATGCATGGTATCAATAATTGATTAACATTTCTGGGATACACTTTTGGCTCAAGTTGAGGTATGTCCTTTCGATACAGATTGGGAGGGGCACAGCATAAAACAAGTAACTACAAATATGTGATCATTTAAAAAACTATAATTTCTCATTTGGTGGAACTAATGGAGTTGGATACGGGAAAACCATCGGAGATTACAAATGTACATAAAGTTCCTCATCATTGTTCATCCCTGTGAGGAACATGCTGCCTGCCTGCAAGATGAAACGTGATTCGCGTCTGTGTAAGGCTTAAACTTGAGTCCCCCCTCTTGGGTGTTTCGTTATCATGTCTAGACCAAAATATTTGCCCTTTGTCCGGTCACCATTGTGGGCTTCATCAAAGTGCTTAGATGTGCTGTAACTAAAGTCTCGATTTGTTATGGCTTGCCAATGCTCAAGGATGTTTTTCTTTACTGGGAATGTTGTTGATCCGACATACCACTTTCCATAGGGGCACGGAATGGCATACTCCACAAACTCGGTCCCACAGTTAATGGGTCTAGGGATATTCCATTGTTTTTTGGACCTTTGGAGTGTAACTTCCCTGACATTTTCACTGTGACTGTAGGCCTTGCATTTATTACATTTGTGAAATCCCCCACTTTGTTCCAACCAGGTTTTCTTGCTGGTTCGTAGGTGACTATTGACCAGTATGTCCTTAAAGGACAGATTTTTTCTGTAGGTGACTGACCGTGTCTGCACTAGTTTCTTTTCAAGCAATGGGTCTTGGGTTAGAATATGCCACCTTTTCTTGAGCATTGTTCTCATGTCACCTGCTTGTGTGTTATATGTGGTTATAAAGCACACTGGTGTTTCTACTTTGTCTAGTCTACCTTGAACTTTGGGTGGTTGGAATAAAGCATCATTATGGTTGATGGTATTCGCTTTCATGACACTTTTGTGTAGCATTTTGATAGGGTACCCCCTGTTCCTAAATCTCTTCAGCATGTTGTTTTTTGTTCTCTCATATGAGGCTTCAGAGCTACAGTTATTTTTGGCTCTGAGAAGCTCTCCATAGGGGATACTCCACATAAAGTTCGGGGGATGGCAACTAGCGGCATGGAGGATTGAATTACCTGCGGTCTTATTACTGTAAAGATCTGTGGTTAGCTTACCTTCACTTATGGTTAGTCTGGTGTCAAGGAAATCAATAGTATCCTGGATATGCTGCATTATAAATCTCAAGTTCATGTTGTTACAGTTTAGTTTGTTGACAAATTCAACGAGATCACATTCTTTGCCCTCCCACACAATAAACACATCATCAATAAAACATAGCCACAAACCAACATTATTGGACCATGAATCCATCTCTTCACTCCATAGCACCTGCTTCTCCCACCAGCCTACCAAATGGTTGGCATAGCTGGGGAAGAAGCAAGTGCCCATGGAAGTGCCGTGTAGTTGTTTATACCATTTTCATTAAACATGAAATCTTTATCCGTGAGGCAAATTTCAATCATTTGTAAAGTCATTCATGTATGTTCTAAAAATTGTATGTTCCTTGTTTTCAGAAAGTGTTGACATGCTTTCAAGCCGTCAGTGTGTCTAATGCTTGTATAGAGACTTTCCACATCCAGGCAAACCATCCAATACTCATTCTCTCAGTGTAAGTTTTGGAATTTTTGTAAAACATCCTTGGTGTCCCTTAAATATGAATTGAATTGAGATCTTTTACGTAAGGAAATAGAAAATGGTGTACAATGACAGAGGTTCTCTCAAGTAGACTATTCTTTAAGGATACAATGGGCAACCATGGGGATTGATTGGGTCCTTATGCACCTTTGCTAGTAGGTAAAAGGTTGAGGTGGCTGGTGTTTCACTCAGTAAAAACTGACGTTCATCCCAACTTAAGAGTTCTTTCTCAAACCACCCCTTCAAGAGATCATAGTATCTGCGCTGTAGACTATGCAGGTATGATTTATCAACCCTTTCGTAGCAAGTTGTGTTACTCAGCTGTCTTAGCGCTTCTGGTATATATTTGTCCCTATCCATTACAAGAATGTTGCCCCCCTTGTCCGATGGTTTAATGATAATTTCATCATCTTTCTGAAGTGTAGTGACAGCGTTCCACTGTTCCTTTGAGATGTTATTCATTCTATGCTTAGTGTGTGCAAGTTTCAGTAAGTCACTACTGACTGCCTCGTGGAATATATCAATGTTGTCTTTAATCTACCATCTAGATCTATGTATCTAGATGGTACTCTAAAGTTGGTTTGGCTGGATGCCCCTGTTTCAATTCCTAATGTATGTAATGATTCATCATTATGCGTAGGATCGAATGGGTCATAGGTCATGTTGGTGTTAGCAACTTGTTTCTGGTCTTGGAGATTGTGTAATACCTCTAGTGTTTCAATGTCTTCAATGGCTAGCATCGGTAAACTGCTTCCTACTGGTCTGGGGGCAGTTACATTACTAGCCTTACTCCATATAGCATGTAATTTAAACAGTTTTACTTTACGTACAAACTTGTATTGATCAGTTCGTATTTGCGCATAGTCTATTTGTGCATCTGGGAAAAATGAAAATCCTAGTTTGAGAACTTGTTCTTCAATGTCAGTTATAACTTGGTCTGATAGGTTCATTGCTGTGTGGCGTCCTCCATTACTTCCTCTTCGTGTACTGGCCCCTGTTCTCACACCAGTACTGCTGCTCTTTTCTTCTGCGGCGTTGTCTTTTTTGACTTTCGTTTTGGTGCCTCTTCCACCTGGCTTTTCCCTGAATGAGTGTTCTTGATTCCTCTGTAAAAAGAAAATATTTCTCCTGTATTTGATGAGTTGCTGTCAATGGATTCTTGTTCGGAGCTCACATCAGTTATGGAGCCACTCGCTCCTTTGTTTGCAATACCAAGTACTTTATCCCTGGTCATGTCAGCCCTCACTTCATCAAATTTCCTCGCGAAAGTAAGTATCCGCCCTCTTCGATAATCTTTCTCGACTCGTTGGAGTTTCCTTTCTTTCCTTTTAATGACTTCCTTTTCAAAGGCCTTTACTCTGTCACCCACGGTGGCAAGTAGTTTCTTTACTTCATCTTGATCCGTGTTTTTATCAAGATCATCCTTGGTTGATTGAATCTGTAGCATCAGCTCTTTATGCTTATCCCAGGCGTTCTTTATCAGAATCTGCAGCATGTTCTTGGAGCATGTATTCGTGTTGTCAGTCCATTCCTTGAGTAGCTGTGGTTTAGGGCTGCTTATAGTGGGAATAATAAAGATCCTTTGTCCTCTAGGGACCCTGTTAACTTTGAAGTAGTTTTGCAGAAGGGTGGCTTCCCACCACCTGCTTATCTCTTTCTTACGTAGTCTCTCGAGCACATTGCCCTTCTGTTTAATACTTGATGTTGTCTGCAGTGCTGCAGGTTGGTTTCCAGCACTCCCCACTGTCTCTGGGTACTTTTTGAAGATGAGATTAGCCAATGCTTCCCATCCCTTCTGAAACTCCGTTGCCATTTTTTTCTAAACTCCATAGGATTTTGAACAGACAATTGGTTCCCCTCACATCTGCGCTTCCATAATGGATTTACTCAGCATACTCTGGAATGACCGGGACCCCGGTCGTATCCCGGATATTTACGATCAGTGTAGTTGTTGGGCAAGTTACTGCTATGGCTAGCGTTGTCAGGCACTCGCCTACCTGCTCCGTGAATCCACAGCAGTATTGTGAGGAGCTCCTGACTTATGTCATTTGAGATGTCATCAGTGATGTCATCAGTGATGTCACTGACCATGTCATGAATGATGTAATATGTGACATCATCAGCAGTGCATTAAGGGGACGCGAGTTATAGCTAGCTCAACTAACTATAATGGCCAAATTTCTCTGGTTTTGTACGAGTGAAATGTCCAACTAACTGTATCGTCCCTGAAACCTGTGTTTTTTCAGTGAAGATATATATATGTGAGCAAGCCTGTGGATACAGGCAAATTGCGTTACCTGATGATCTAAATAAAAGGAGAATCTCTTTTACACAATTGGAGTCCGTGTGTTGGTGTCCAGGAACTGGATGGTTAACTGGAGTTGGTGCTTATATATATATATATATATATATATATATTATGTACTGGTGGTCGCCAGTAGATAGTTATAGTTACAACCTAGTTTCCATAGGAAATCTCAAAATTCTATTTTGAATAACTTTGGCGCCGGTTGACGAATCCTCACAAACTTTTCAAAACTAATTGGGCGCTCCGTTCAGCTCCTACCCTGAAAGTCTCGGGGTGATTCGTCAAGCAGGGGCCGAGAAAAAAGGGGGGTCCCAAAACACGTTTTCCCAATGCATTTTTCCATAGGACCTTTAGACACAGCTACAGCCCGAACGGCTGAATAGAATTACTTGAAATTTGGCAGAGAGGTAGCCATAAGGTCAAGGAAGTGCCTTTTGCAGGTCTGGTGTAAATCTGTTCAGTATTTCCTGAGAAAATAGCATTTAAAAGCATATATATATGTGGGCAGAGCCTAACCACACATCTCATCCTGAGATCTGATTGGCTGTCAGCACTTCATCCAAGAAGTGTTGGCAGCCATCTTGGGACCAATATACATGATAGCACCTCATTAAAAAGCATTGCAGTTAATAGAAGGTTTTAAGACTTTAGTTACATTATAAATCATTTGTTGATGGTACCATACTCATTGTAGGAATTGTGGTATGTTCTAAGGTGATTTCACCATGTGAAAAAGCCTTCTGCTGGGATATCATGATTGAGAGAAAAATATTTTCTCATGCTTTTACCACAGAGGTTTGGAAGGTGATCTATAAGCTAAACTGAAAGCTTATTTTCTGTAAATTCACATTATCTTTCTCAGTCATGTGAGAATGAAGTCTGACATTCTCAGTAAAACATGTACATCCAACAAGGGCAGAGACTGTCAGTTGATTCCTTTGTGTTCTACTGCAGCTTCCCAGAGTGTTCCAAAGAACTACTAGAGCGATAACAGTCCTACTTATGATAAACGTATGGCACACCTGAAGCCATCTTGCTTGGATTAAAGTGGTAACTCTTAAAACATTTAATTTAAAAAGGAACAAAATGAGGGGGTTCATTTTTCCATAAAAAGTATGATTAGTGCTGCAGAAAGAAAAATTAGGGCACATTTTGAGTGACTTCTCCAATCCTCTTCTATTTCATTAAAAAATTCTGACATGCAGACTGAAACATGCACTTTCAATACCAGCAGCAGCTTTCCCTGGTGAGCAGTAGCTTCACTACAGTGATCTAATGAGCAAAAAGTATGCTAACATTCTGAATTTATGGCAAATGTGTGACACATCTGAATGCCTTCTTGATGGAATCAAAGTAAAACTGTATTTCCTACTGAGGAGACTGCAGTAAATGAGGAAATTAGGAAACTTCATAACAAATAAGTCTCCCAAGATGGCCACCAGAGACAAAAGAGCCCAAATGTAGCCCAAATATCACCCAGATTTAGCCCAAGTATAGCCCAATGACAGAATGTCCCAGAATGTTCTTAAAAACAACTAGAGCGCTTACTGTCTTCATTATGACAAAAGTATGGCACACCTGAAGCCATCTTGATTGGAATAAACTGGTAACACTTAAAACATTTAATTTAAAAAGGAACACAATGAGGGGGTTCATTTTGCCATAGAAATTATGATTAATGCTGAAGAAAGAAAATGAGGGCACGTTTTGAGTGACTTCTCAAATCCTCTTCTATTTCATTAAAAAATTCTGACATGCAGACTGAAACATGCACTTTTAATACCAGGAGCAGACTTCCATGGTGAACAGTAGTTTTACTACAGTGATCTCATGAGCAACTAGAGTGCTAACATTCAGAATTTATGGCAAATGTGTGACATATCTGAATACCTTAATGATGGAATCAAAGTAAAAAACTGAAAGCATTTCCTACTGAGGAGACTCCAGTACATGAGGAAATTAGGAAACTTCATAACAAATAAATCTCCCAAGATGGCCACCGGAGACAAAAGAGCCCAAATGTAGCCCAAAATCACCCAGATGTAGCCCAAATATAGCCCAATGACAGAAGTGTGCAAAACACTTATTATTTTGTGTTTTTGCAGTGTTATATAGTGCAGACTTGTCAGGTATTGGAGTGCTTTACATGAGCATTGGTTACATCACACAAGAACAAATTCATTTTGGTTGTAGACATGGGGAGACTAAGTGATTTGACCAGAATCACAGAATGTCGAGCTGAAGCAGAAACTTCAACCTGGTTCCCCAGTTGCAAAGTCTGCAGTTCTGGAAGTAACACCACATCCTCTCCCCTAAGTGCAACATTTAATCAAGTGGTCAACTGGATAAAAAAACATAAAGATAACAAATAATTTAAAAGTGCTTTGTCGCTATTTGAAAACTCAGAAAATATGTCCTTATTTTAGTCTTTTAGAGCACTAACCATAATTTTGATGCCAATAAGACCCTCTCATATATGTAATTTCTAAAGGAAATGCTCTAGGTATTACAGTTTTGATTACATCAAGATGATGTCAGGCGTTCCACACTTTTGTAATAAATATAGAATGTTAGCAATCTAGTTGTTCATTAGGATACTGTTGAGAGGCAGAGGCCAGGGGCACGGACTCTGAAAATTGAAGCAGGTAGGAGGGTGCAAAGGCAACAATTTAACCACACTGAGCAGGCAGGAAGGGCCGTGGAAGCACAACAGACTATGGAGGGCAGTGGAAAGGGGGGCAGGGGCAACAAACCAACAATACAGGACTTGCAAGAGAGGCTGTGGCAATGTAATAGACCATTGTGGGCAGAAGGAAGAGGCAATGGTAGTACAACCATACATGCCAACAGACCCGATTCAGCCAGGAAACGTCCAATGTTTTTAAGCTCAAATGGGCTTTATTTGATCTGTCTCCTGTCTACAATCTCCTCTTTTTCAATGTAACTCAAAGGGGAAAATCAATACCCCAGTTTTTTTTCAAAATCTCCCTCTTACCAAGTTCAAAATGTTCGCAAGTATGGTACATTGGATCATGGAAGGAAATGGGATAGGGGCATGGACTTGGATAACAGAGGACAGGAGGGACATGGAGAGGTGCACCAAACTGACCCTGCAAGGCAGGCATCAGGGTTTGCAGCAGCACAATACACCACACAGGGCATGCAGGATGGGAGTGCAGCACAACAATCCATAGAAAGCAAGAGGGAGGGGACAGGACCATGCACATGGACAACAGAGAACAGAGGGGCAAGAGGCAATGGTAGCTAGCTGACCATAATGGACAGACAGGAGAGAAAGCTGCAGCATAACAGACCATAAAGGGCAGGAGGGACGGATCAGGGGCATTACAATGGAACAGACAAGCCAGGAGGGAGGGAGTAGGGGTCTGCACATGTAAACAGAGGGCTGGGGGCAAGGTGGCAGGGCAGGAGCAGCAAGATAGCCATGGAGGTCAGGCAGGATGGGCACTAGAAGCAAGACACACCATGAAGAACAACAGTGAGACTGTGATGACATACACACAGACCATGGAGGGAAGGTGGGAGGGGGTCAGGGGCAGCTAACTGACCACACAGGGAAGGTAGGAGGGGCCATTGCAGCACAGAAGACCATGCATGGCAAGTGGGAGGGTTAGTGGCAGCACAATGGCTATGATGGGCAAGAAGGAGGGTGCAGAGGCATGCACAAAGGACGATGGAGGATAGAAGGGAGGGTCAGGACCTGTGCACAGACAAGAAAGTTCAGAGGAAGGGGCCTCACAACAGACCACACGGGGCAGGCAGGAGGAGCAGTTGCAGCACAACAGACCAGGGAGGGCAGAAGGGTGTGGCAGTACAATGGACCATGTAGGACAGGAGGAAGAGGATAGGGGCATGGCATGTGGACAGGCAGGGTGGAGGTGGCAGGGACAGGTTACAGTCATCTGACAATGCTAGGCAGGTGGGAGGGGAGTGGCAGCTCAACAGAACACTCAGAGTAGATAGGAGTGGCAGGTCCATGGGACATGGTGGGCAAAAAGGATGGAGCAGGGGCATGCACAAAGACATCGAAGGGCAGGGGGGAGGAGAATAGGGGCAGCAAGCTAAGCACAGAGTTTAAGCAGGAGGTCAATGATGGGTTATAGAATTGGGCAATGGAGGGCAGGAGGAGTGGACTGGTACATCATACTAAATTGAGGGCAGTGGCAGCACATCAGACCATGCATGGCAGGAGGGAGGAGGCTAGTCCATGGATTCACACAACAGAGGATAGGGAGGAGGGGGATGGGGCAGCAAGCTAACTGTTCAGAGAAGGCGGGTATTAGGAACTTTATTGTTTTTAAAACATTGTGTCTGTGCGAACTACTTAAAATATGAACAAGTATGCAGCGTAATCTCACTTTTATTCAGGAAGAAGAGGACGTTTGTGACTGTGACTCCGGGCTCACTTGGCAGAAACACCCCCTGACCCTCCACCCCCTATCGCAAAATGTAATGCCCGTAAAAAGGGTAGGTGAACACAGTGTTATATAGAACATCGTCCTGAGAGCACGATTGAAAATGAAAACTAGATATAGTGTATGGTATAAACTATGCACCAAAAAGTGTGATATAAGATGAACCGGGCGTGAAATATAATATGCAATACATTGTGCGCAATGACAGCTTCATTGGAGAGCGCGAGATAGCACAGGCACTAGCGCGTGCTATGCGATATGCGCCTTGGAGTGTAATATGCACAGGGCAGTGTTGTGTAAACTAACTAGTCTCTAAAGTTGTAATATAAAATTTGTGCTGGGGAGTGTAACGTTGCATATGCACTGTGACAAAGATATGGATCCCAGATTGTAATATGTATGGCATAGCACTGTGCGTTATAACATAGGCATCGAGGAAGGCACGTTAGATGGGGCAATATAACCCGTGCGAAGACAAGTGTGGCATGACATATTCACGGGGTGGTGTTACAGTGCACATGGGCTAGAGAGTGTCATAGCATATGCACTAGCTAGTGGAATACAACACAGAGGTGTGTGGCACTCGGCAGGCAATGGTGGGTGTAACACAGCATTGGGCTCTGTCAGGAGCGCGCTGTGACTCTCAAGTGATATTCGTCCCCTTTCCAGAGAGTAAAATAAAAAGTATTACACATCCGGCAGTGGATGTGTGTTTTATTAACCGTGAGGGGGGTTTCTTGCATAGTTTTGGTCGAATTTTTGTCGAATCCCCTTTGAATGGCTTGGTGTGCATGTGTATTAAATGTGCCCGTCAATAGCTACCCATGTTTGTATAAATAAACGACAAGGGTGTCTACTGAGATTAGGCACGGTAGGGCATCAGACATGTCAGAGCTTCACTAGTGGTGTAAATACATTCCACGGTGATTCATTGCATGCATAGTCGCCTTTTAATGAATATCACGCAAATCGTCATGGTGATAGGTACGTACGGTTTGTCCAGCATGTCCTAGGTGTGTCTATAAATATATATTTTTTAAAAATAATAAAAAACAGTGGCCGGCCCTGGGGATTGGGGTCAAAAAAATATAATTAGGAGACAGGCCCTGGGGGATGGGGTCATCAGGGCCAATAAATTAGAATAAGAAGGGGAACCACACAGCCCCCCTTCTTAAAACAAAAAATTAAAATAAATAAAAGACTGGCATCGTGCCGGAGGCCATGCCCCCTCCGTGCATCACTCTGCAAACGCGCCCCCAACAGGCATCTCCAGTATGCGCCAGGGAGCTGCGCTGCAGACAGGTGTTCTGAGGCCAAGCCCCTTTTTACACCTCTCTGCAACGCAGCTCTGTGGCGCTTACTGGAGGTACCTAGTGGTCTAGTTTGACCCTAGGGACCCTTAGGATTCAAGGGGACTTAATCTCTCAACTTAGAACAGCCACAGGGCGCATTTACACAGTGGTGAAGGGAGGGGACGGGGCCTGAGGTGACGTGTGCAAACACGCACTATGGCACGTTTTAAATTGGGGATAAAATTTCCCTTCAATACTGAGGGCCCCTGGGGGCTAACTAGCCCACCAAGTGCTCCCAGTAAGCGCCACTGAGCTGCATTGCAGAGAGGTGGTCCAGGCCGTGCCACTTTTTACACCTCTCTGCAATGCAGCTCTGTGGCACTTACTGGAGGTACCTAGTGGGCTAGTTGGACCCTATGGACACTCAGGATTCAAATGAACTTAATCTCCCAACTAAAAACGGACACAGAGCGTGTTTACACAGTGGGGAAGGGAGGGGACGGGGCCTGAGTTAACGTGTGCGAAAACGCCCTGTGGCCTGTTTTAAGAGGTAGTTTTAATCCCCATGCCCTATTATATACTAGGGGCTTACAGAGGAGGTCATGCTAATCACAGGGGGACCCCAACGCATAATGTTCCCTAGTGTATGTAGGTGTTTTCACTGTATTCTAAGTGTCTTTTAACAAAGCACTGGCTCTAGGACTGGTTAGTCAGACTCAGTTACCACCAGTATCCGTCTGAAAAAGTTGAGGGTACAGGATGATTTTGCAACAAGGCTTCTTTCTGCTCTTCTTTTTGTTCTTTCTGCACGTTATCCTTCTTCCTGCACTTATCTTCGTATTTGAGGACTTGTGTTGCTTCTTTCTGCACTTCTTTTGTTTCTTTCTGTGCATTTTTTCTTCTTTCTTCACCTGTCCTATCTCTGTAGGCATAGTTAGAAATTAG
Source organism: Triturus cristatus (assembly GCF_964204655.1). Lineage (NCBI taxonomy): Eukaryota > Metazoa > Chordata > Amphibia > Caudata > Salamandridae > Triturus > Triturus cristatus. The sequence continues at coordinate 526,337,165 of NC_140588.1, read as the reverse complement.
CATTTAAAAAACCTTTGAAATTCACAGAAAAAAACATAGGTTTCAGGCACGTTATAATTAGGAATTAGCATTTAAAAAACCTCAGAAATTCACTGAAAAAAACATAGGTTTCAGGGGTGTTATAGTTAGCTGGACTTTTCACTTGTACAAAACCATTGAACTTCCCCCGTTATAGTTAGTTCAGCTAACTATAACTCACGCGCCCGCAATGCACTGCTGATGATGTCACATATTACATCACTCATGACATGGTCAGTGACATCACTCATGACATCACTGATGACATCTCAAATGACATCACTGATGACATCACTGATGACATCATCCTTGTGATAGAGTGGCAGACCTCCTCTCACCCTAATATAACCTTTGATACACACATTCCAAAATAGAGACTAAAATTTTCAAAACAATGGACATACCAATACCAGTTACAACAACCTCTTCAGTAATTCTAAGATCCACATACACATCCACTCATTCACCAACAGTCCTATACAGTCACTCATACATGTACTCACTCATCATATGTACTCATACACCTATACATCCTGGTACACAATGCCACTCATCCATAGAGTTACTCAAACACATAGTCACTCATGCTAATAAAGAATCAAACATACATTTACTTGCATATACAGTTATACACACACCACCACACTTACTTCTACGGAAACTTACACATACTTAGTCTTTTAAACAATCACTTATAGAAACACATACTTATTCATACAGGAACTCTTTCAATCTCTCACTCTCACATATACTCACATATATACACCAATAGTCACATATACTAGTTTAAAACATATGTAGTTACTCATAAAGACACTATTGAGACAGTCATTCACTCACTAACACACCCATACACACACTCATCCACCCATACAGTCCTGCACACATGCTGTGTTCAACACATACAAACAGTGAGTCACTCATTCATGCACCTATGCACTACGTAATACCCCCCACCGAACCATGCAGACACTCAGACTGATACTCAAAAAACCAACTAATAACCTATATAGACACCCATGTAGCTACTCACCAACCCATGCAGCCACTTATACACAAAGTGAGAGACTGATACAGATATTTACATATTTAAACATTACTCACTAAGCCATGTATTCACTATGATACACTTAATCAGTCAGTTACACAATCAATTTTTCAAAAACAAATCATCCATTTAGACACTTATATACCCATGTATTCTTCCATCGACCTTGAGATATACATATATAAAACATATTTAATTTTCAGAAAAACACACATTCACTGGATGATGTCATCAGTGATGTCATCAGTGATGTCATTTGAGATGTCATCAGTGATGTCATGAGTGATGTCACTGACCATGTCATGAGTGATGTAATATGTGATGTCATCAGCAGTGCATTGCGGGCGCGCGAGTTATAGTTAGCTGAACTAACTATAACGGGGGAATTTCAATGGTTTTGTACAAGTGAAAAGTCCAGGTTTTTTAAATGCTAATTCCTAACTATAACGTGCCTGAAACTAGGGGTGGGCGGAATTTGCGTAATCGCGTTACGCAAATCTCCGCGAAACGGTAAAAAATCTCCGCGAACACGCAGAAATTCCGCGAACACGCGGAATTGCTTGTTCGCGATACTTTTTTCCTGTTCGCGATCGCTGTTTGCGTGCTCGGGGTGAAATATCTCGCGAACACGCATATTGAGAACGCGAACAAGCAAAAAATTTCGCGAAGTCGCGGAAAGCAGATTTTTGGGCAATTTCGCGTTCTCCGCGGAACGCGAAATTACCCAAATTCCGCAAATTCCGCGAGCGGAACGGAATTTACCGCCCAGGCCTACCTGAAACCTATGTTTTTTTATGTGAATATATATATATATATATATATATATTACCTACTGGCTGTTGCCAGTAGGTTGTTATAGTTAGGACCTATTTTCCATAGGAAATCCGCAACATTCTATTCCCAATAAGTCTGGCGCCGGTTGATGAATCCTCGCAAAATTTTCCAGACTTTCGCCCAGCTCTACTCTGCTCCTACCCTGAAAGTTTTGTGGTGATTCGTCAAGCGGGGGCCGAGAAAAAAGGGGGGTCCCAAAACACGTTTTCCCCATGCAATTTCCCATAGGATCTGTTGTCGCAGCTACAGCCCGAACCGCTGAACGGAATGACAGCAAATTTGTCAAAGAGGTAGTCCTCAGTTCAGACTCGTGCCTTTTGCATAAATGGTGTGAATCCATTCAGAAGTTCCTGAGAAAATGAGAGTTAAAAGTACATAAATATCTATGGCCGGGGAGGATCCACGGACCCTACACGCAGCGTTAGCGCACCCTCCCCGAACCGAGCGCGCACCATTCCGATCGCACACTGAATGCTAATTGGCTGTCGAGAGTCTCTCTACATTCGAAACCAGGAACTGTTGGTGGCCATTTTCTGCCTCGGTAGAAGCGAGGCTGAAGAAGCAAGGGGAATAAGTGTGTAAAACATATAAAGGGGGCAGAGTGGAAATACTCTGACCCTCTGGAGGTGCTTAGGGGGTCCCAGAAGGACCCCCTGGGGCCCTCTTTTTAAAAAAAAAAAAACGGCGAAATGCGCGCACGGTGCGCGCATCCTATCGCGTTGGGTGCGCGGATCCACTGATTTTTTTAAAAAAAAGACAAGAAATCATTGGTTGTATGACTACTTTGTACACTGAAAGGTAGGGTGTATATTTCTGTTTTTTTTGTTTTTTGTTTTGTTTTTTTTTTGTTGTTTTTTTTGTCCTCATTTGCCTTACCCTCAGTATGGGAGATTCAAGCCACCTTACACAACTCAAAGGCGTAAGTTGTTATGTCTGTGGTGGAAATATCTCAAATTCCGAGAGACTATCGCTGACTCCATCTAGGTATATTCCAACCTACAGGACCATTAACGTAACTAGGCTACACCCGGTCCAAGGAGTGATTATGGCATAATCATAGGACCCGGGAAAAAAACCCCCAAAAAACTGGGATATTATCTCCACTTAATCAACAAATTCCAAAAAGCCACGTTACGTTTACTACATGATCTATAAAGGTCCGTTTTAGATGTTTCATATAAGGACGAGAGCCACCCAGAGTGTGATGGGGCTGTTTTCTCTACCCAATGTATACAAATTTGTCTTCTGGCCAATAAAATTGCATAGAAGAGGAAGGACCTTGCTTTGCCAATGATAGTATCTTCCAGCCCAAAGATGACAAGTGGTAGAGTTATTGACAAGGATGCATTCAAGATGGAATTTAAAGTATGCTTCACTTCCTCTCAAAATTTAGCGATGTCCGGGCACTCCAGGAACATGTGAACATCACATGCTCCAATAAGGTTACATTTGTTACACTTTTTTTCAGGGAGAAATTTAGACAGTTTCAACGGTGTTATATACGCCCGATGTGCTGAAAGTAGGTGATTTCGTCTTAACCATGATGGTTTGACAATTTTATGAAGAAGACCGAAGGAGTTTGTCCACATCTCTTCACATTGGAGGCCAGTCGCCTCCCCCCATAGCTCATCCGGGAGAAGAAACTCCCCATCAATTTCCTCCAGCAACTGCCAATAGCATATAGCTACTTCTTTCCCTCCAAATGGTCGTTCCACTAAACGCTGCTCCGATATGCTAACCTTCCCTAAATGAGCATCTATGCGACGTTGAGATCTCGTCCAGCTTTCCAGTTGGATATATTTGAATCTAGAAAGCCCAAGGCCAGCATACTCGTATAGCTCATCCCAAGCTATCAATAATCCTTCCTTAAAAAGCTGACCCTATCTCATAATACCGGCCTGTTCTATTACGGAAGACAGGCTATCTCTCAGACATAGTGGGAGACCAGGCGAGTCCCAAATTGGGGCGAAATTAGAATAGTATGACAAACCCAATCTTTTTCTGATAATAAGCCATGTATTGGTCCATGACTGTAAAATTTTTAGTTTGATTTTTTAAAAAGATTTCTGGCTCCCAAATTTAAACATGAATCCATCTGATGTTAAATTCGCCCCCGTTAGCATAGCTTTATACATTGACCCAGTAGGAAGATTAAATTGTGTTTTTAGAAGCATCCTGGAATGTGACATCTGGAAGGCCCATGCATAGTACAGTAAGTCCGGCAAAGCAAGCCCACCCTTCTCTCTTCTTCTCCTCAACTTTTTCCATGCTGTTCTGATGGGTTTATAGTTCCATACGAAAGAGTCAATTTCTCGCTGACATTTTTCTATTCTTTTAAGGTCAAATGCCATAGGGATAGCATTGAAAATGAACATAAACTTCGGAAGAATACACATTTTGACCAAATTTACTCTGCCCATTATAGAAAGTGGCAAGTGAGTCCAAGATTTTAGAAGACTTTTGCTCTCTGTGTATATTCTATCCAAGTTAGCTTGTCCAATGCTACCCACTTCTTGCGTAACTCTCATCCCAAGATAACGCATGGAGGTCGAGATGTTTACCCCCAGTTGTATATCTAATAGGTTCCATGCCATTATTTCGCTTTTACTCGAGTTGATATCATAGCCCGAGATATGACCAAACTCTTCTGCCCGCTTAATAACAACTGGAAATGCCTTTAAAGGGTCAGATGTAAAGACCAAGATATCGTCAGCGTAGAGTGCTACCCGCATTTCCCACTCTCCAAAGCTAAAAGATGGAATATTAGCCTCTTCACGCAAAAGCTGAGCAAATGGTTCAATATATAAGTTTAAGAGGAGAGGGGAAAGCGGGCAGCCCTGTCTTGTGCCTCTGGTTATATTAAAGGCATCCGTCAGAACCCCATTGACCAATAGCCTGGCTGAAGGAGCACCATAAAGCAAGTTTATAGTTCTGCGAAAACCCTCCCCACAATTTAATTTTTTAAGTACGTCATTCAAATATAACCAGTTGACTCTATCAAAAGCCTTAGTTGCGTCTAAGGTTAAGGTAGCTAAAGGTAGGGAAAAGGCTGTGGCAATGTCTCTGGCCCCTATCAGTTTGTGTGTTAAATCTGATAATTGTCGGCCTTTAATGAATCCTTTTTGGTCTAAGTGGACTATAGTACCAATAACACTAGCCAGTCTTGTTGAAATAATTGTTGTGAAGGTTTTATAATCGTTATTTAGTAGTGATATTGGTCTATATGACCCGCACTCCAGGGGAGATTTACCTGGTTTCGGGATGAGTACAATTGTAGCCTCCCCCCAGGATTTAGGTGGTAAATCTCCTTCTATTAGGATACCATTAAATAGGTCCCTCAGCACGGGGGTAATAACAGTTTCTAATGATCTATAGACCTCCCCCGGGAGACCATCTGGGCCTGCCACTTTCCCTTTTTAAGATTTACTAATAGCTTTTTTGACCTCAGCCTCTGTTATTTCAGATTCTAATGCCTTACTCTGTGTCGTTGAGAGAGTTGGAAGCGTGATAGCTTCCAGCCATCTGTCTCTTGCCTGCTGGTCATTGGGGAGATCTTCCCTGTATATTGCCTCAAAAAAATTGAAGAAGGCTTTACCTATATCTAAGTTAGTAGATCTTACCATAGCCTCTCTCTCTATCTTGATTTCCTTAATATATTTGAGGGCTTGGTCTGCTTTTATTTTCCATGCTAAGACTTTCCCTGAGGCTTCGCCAAATTCAAATTGAGAAGTCTTGGTCGCTTCCCACCTTTTTTTTACTCTCTCCTGTAGAGTGTTTTTCAATTGTGTTTTTAACTCATCCAGTTTTTCCTGACCCTCTGATGTTACTGAGGCCGGGTCAATCCTTAGCTCTAGGAGTTTCATATCTTGCTCTAGGATAGCTACCCTCTCTCTATACATTCTCCGCCTATATGAGGCTCTATTAGTAATCTGACCTCTTAAAAAGGCCTTGAATGTTTTCCACACCACCGCCAAGCCTGCAGAATCCCTATTTATATCAAAGAATACTGAGGACTCAGCTAGCAGAAATTTCACCTCTTCATCTTCGAACAGAAGTGTCCGGTCAAAAGACCAAGATGAATGTTTGACGATATTTTCGGAACTCAAAGTGAACGTTAATGCAGAATGGTCTGACAGGTGTGATGGTAGATATTCTATCGCTGGCAGAGTGTCTTTTAAGCAGTAACTAAAAAGAGCATAGTCAATTCAAGATTTATGTTTAAAGCGACTGTTCCGAAAGGACACCCCTAGCCTGTTACCCACCCTTTCTCTCCACAAATCCGCCAGGCCGAGTTGTGACATAGTTGTAATAAGTGTTTGTCTAGATTTGACGGAACTACACTTTCTAGATTTTGTTGATTTATCCAGCCTGGGGTTAAGGATGATATTAAAGTCACCCATCCAGATCACTGGATCTTGGACTGATACTAGTTGGTTTCTAACAGCATCCAAATGTGAGGAATCATCTGAATTGGGACCATAGCAGCCCACTAAGATACAAATCTGGCCATCCAGCGAGACTCTCACAAGTAGCCATCTCCCTGTATGGTCTTCCTTACAGTCTAAGATTTGAGCTTTTGCAGACTTTTTGAAAATGAATACAACACCCCTGATATTAGCGTTGTGATCTGTTGAACAGAATTTATCAATCCACCTCTGTTTTTTAAGCAGGGTAGTGGCCTCTGTTTTAAGGAGATGTGTTTCCTGGAGAGCTTTGATCTGCGCCTGAGAATCCCTCAAATATTGTAAAATACAATCTCGTCTATCTCTCACACGCAGACCATTGACATTCCAGGACATATAGTGAGTAAATGTCATGGAACTATTTTATACCCGATTTGGTAACATCTTAGTTTTAGCATGTAAAAAATCTGATTTTGGAAAAAAGGACAGACTGAAAAAATAAAGAGGGTAGACACATGAGGATTTTTAACTATATAAACCTTTTCCCCTCCCCCTCCCCTGGAAAACCCATCCCCACTTATTCTGGCCTGGTGTCTGGCCAGATTTACGCCCACCTACAGACCTACCCTTTGACCCCCCCACTGCTATATTTTGAGATGAGAAGCTGCTATTGCCAACCAATATGAGTGCAAAAAAGAAAAAAAAACCTACGTAATTAAAGACACCCTTCATTTTTTTTTTACGATCTATTTCATCTATTATTCCTCTTTTTTTTTTTTTTTTTTTGCTCCCCCTTCCTCTCACCCTTTCTTTCTTTCCCTTTCCTCTCCTCTCCTCTCCCCCTGATTTCACCTTTTTCTGCCCTTATATCCTTTCTTGTTTTTTCCCTTTTATCTTTTATCTTTTATCTTTATTCCCCCATTTTCCTTCTTCCTCTTTTTTCTTTGTGTAGTTTTTCATTTTTAGGGGCCAAAAAAGCTTTGATACTACTAATCACACCGGAGTTAATTTGCAGTCTGGGCCTGGGCATGTCCTCTGATCGATTCTAGTAGAGCATCGGCATCATGAATAAAACGGATATTGTGCATCTTATTGTTGTGCATGATCCGTAGGAATGCTGGAAACTTCATCTGGACTGTGGCACCTAATGACCTAAATTTCTCCATATGCTGCCCCAACTCCCACTGTCTATCCAGTGTGGTTTTAGAAAGGTCTGAGCGTACCTCAAAGGAGAAATCCAAACCCTTCACTGTTCTAGCTTTCAAAGCCAGATTTAGGATTTTTTCTTTAAGTACATAGGTCAAAACATTAATTAACACTTTTCTGCGTTTAGTTCTGGCCGGGTTCATACGAAATGGATCTCTGTGGATTCTCTGGATGTCCTTGTCTAACTCTTCAATTGTTTCATCAAGGTTAAGGGATTCCTTTAATATCCGTATTATAAAGCCTTTAAGATCAGCACCTTCCTTGCCTTCTGGAATTTTCAGAAGCCTAATGTTGTTGCACCTTGAATAATTTTCTAAGACTTCGATCCTCTCTCTCATGTTATCCCCTTCTTTTTGGAGGGTGTCTATTTTAGATCTAGCAGTCTCTAGATCTGTAGTCAAGAGACCTACAGAAGATTCCAATACTACAGTTCTCTCACATAGGCCATCCACCTTCTGACCTTATACCTCACAAGTTACTCTTATTTCATTTTTGTTAATTTTAGAGACTGCGAAATCGTGTCTTATCTCCTCCCTCATTGCAGCAATAGAGGTGACTAGGGCCTCAAGTGTATTCCCTACTCCCAAATCTCCCTGACCCTGGTCTAGTACGTCCTGTTTCGACACCTTCCCTGATGCTGTTGCCTTTCGTGTTCTCTCATCAGGCATTTTATCTTGTTGGCTAGATGTTTTGCTGACAATAGCCGTCTCTATGACCGTCTCTATGACCATAGCCCAGTCAGGGAGGGTAGGTAAAAGGGGTCCCTCGGGCATAACCACTTCTAAAGATGGGTTAGAGGGGGAGATTGAGCTGGAAATCGCAATAGCATTGACGTTGGATATGGCCTGCTTTCCTTGCTTATCCTGCTGCAAGCTTTCCCCCCTAGATGCCGCCATAACCTGTGTGATCTCTAATACTTGAGGCAGAGCTTTAAAGTAAGAGCGCAGTGATGGAGTTATAGCTCCTGGGGTTTTCTTATTTTTAGACCTTTTTGGTCTAGTATTTATTCCCCCTCCTTTACAGTCTCTCGGTTGGTCTCGACTGGGCTTAAATTAGGTTCCTGACTTGTTTTTGGAGTCAGCCCCAAGGTGCACTCTGGGAGTTGTGGTATAGTATCTCCCAACCTGGGCCCCTTACCTCGATTGCCAGTCTTGCTCCTTGTGGTTCCTAATTGAGGGTCTTTACTTTTAATACTCACTGTCTTTAATCCATCCTTAATCACGTCAGCCACCTCACCCAAGCCGGGGGAAAATCGTCCCAGTCTTTTCGGCTCCTCCAAACCAGCTGCCACTCCAGTTGAGTCCGATGCCGATGTCTCTCCAGTAAGGCGAAACCTATGAAGTACTGTGTCCCTCGGCGTCAGTTTCCCTCTTACTCTGCCGGCTGATACTGTGGTATGAAGCCCTTGAGCAGCGGCCACACGGCCTCGCCTGTACTCCACGGCTGCCTGTCTCCAACGCGGGAGAAAGGCTGGAGCAGGAGCAGGGGAGAGAGATTCCACTGACCAGCACATTCGCGCTGTCAAAACCCTTTATGATCAGCTGAAGACTGCCACACTCCGTCTCAAAGACACCCGTGAGTCGGAAATGTCGGCATAGCCTGCCGTCTAAAATGCAGCGGTGCGGGTTTCAGGAGGCTGCTTGAAGCGTGCGTACCGCTCTAGCTAGCGGCCGCCATGTTACCCCATATTTCTGTTTTTTAAAGGTATGAATCTTATTGGTTAACAAAAACAGATTGTAAGGAACATTGTATATGATTAGCTGATATGTTGAAAAGTGAAGCACACTTCCTCTCTTGTGTAGGAACATTGTGTGCTGAACTTCTGACCTGTGTGCTCAGTGCAGTGTTCCATGACCTGTTTCTATGGTAACAGGCAGAAGGCAGATTGGGGGAAGGGTTTTCAGTTGGAAAGGGTTGAAATGTTTAACCAATAGAAATGTGTGTTTGCTTTAGAGTTCATGTGTGAAGGATTGTGATTTGATGTTTACATGTATATGTGTGGAAAATGAAAGGGAAACTTTTCCATTCTTTGTTTTTGCTGAGAGGTGCACAGTGCGGAGATTCTGTGAAGGAAAATATGGTGAGTGACTGATATACTTCTTAATCTACAAAAGAACTTGAAAGATTAGTTATTTAATTGTGAGGGGATGTATGTGGACAATTTTGATTTTAATCAGACTAATGTATTTCACCTGCTAAAGTCTAGGGAGTACTTTTTTTCTCTACAATCTTATTGACAGTGTGTGTGCATGTAGAAACCATTCTGTGATAAGCATTTGTGTTTTTCATGTGTTTGTAGACAGATAACTGTGCTGTTTTTATATTTTGGTAGAATTAGAAACCAGTCATTGTTTATGAATTTGTGAAATGAGTTATGTTATGTTTCTATACTAAAATGTAGTACTTCTTCTAGATGAAGAAATGTGTTTTGGTATAGTGCAAGCGATAGTGTTGTTTGTCTAGAATCACACAGTGAGTATGTGTGCATTTGGGAAACAATGAGAGAGAAGCATTTGGTAACATCATGTATTTGCTGACAGTTAACTGCTTTAACCTGTCATGTTGTGAAGTTTTAGTAGCATTAGAAGACAGTTATGGCTTATGCTTTGATTAAATGAGTCAGGCTTTGACAGAAAAGTGTAGTCCTGAAATATGTAGAGTGTGTGCAGTTCCCTTACCACTTGCACTGTAGTGAATGAGTTTTGGTAAACTCCTAGGGATAGTGGTGCTTGTCTAGAATCACACTGTGAGTTAGTGTGTATTTGGGATCACTGTGAGAGAAGCATTTGGTGACATCATGTATTTGCTGACAGATAACTTTTTTAAAACCGGTCATGTTGTCAAGTTTTAGTAGCATTAGAAGCCAGTCTTTGCTTATGCTTTGATTAAACGAGTCAGGCTTTGACACAAAAGTGCAGTCCTGAAATATGAAGATTGTGTGCAGTTCCCTTACCACTTCCACAGTAGTGAATGCTTTTTGGTAAACTCCTAGGTATAGTGGTTGTTGTCTAGAATCACACTGTGAGTCTGTGTGCATTTGGGAACCACTGTGAGAGAAGCATTTGGTAACATTGTGTATTTTTTAGCAGATAACTCTTTTAAAACCTGTCAGGTTGTCAAGTTTTAGTAGCATTAGAAGCTAGTCTTTGCTTATGCATTGATAAAATGAGTCAGGGTTTGACACTAAGGTGCAGTACCATGAACTATTCTCTTCACTGTGGCAGAACTGAAAATGTAAATGTTTTACCCAAGCACTGTCCTAGAAGTAGTCTGATTATTTAGTCAGTTTCTAAATACCAAATAGACTGCTTCAAATGTCTATGCAGTATCCATGTAGTGTTCTAACATACTATACACTTGTCTTTTACACCTTCAATTCCCTAGTCAGTATCCATATACTTCCAGGAAACACCCTGTCACTCCCTTTGTAGTCCTCTAGTGACCCATTCAACACCATGTACTAATCCATTCACTGTGCCAAAACCCAAACACTTATAAATTCACCAAGACACTCTCTTTCCAGTACTCTAATGATTCAGTCACTGCCTAAGTATTCATGCACTGAGCCAGGCCTTAGCACATGGACTTCTTCTAACCCCTATCCACTATGCATGCAGTCCTCTAACAACCTACACACTTGTCTTTCACACCTTCAATTCCCCAGTCAGTATCCATACACTTCCAGCAAACACCCTGTCACTCCCCTTGTACTCCTCTAGTGACCTTATTAAGCATCATGTACTAATCCATTCACTGCGCCAAACCCAAACCCTAATAAATTTACCCAGGCACTCTCCTTGCAGTACTCTAATCATTCAGTCAGTACCCAAGTACTCATCTAGTGACCCAGGCCTTAGCACATGGACTGCTTCAAACCCCTATCCACTATGCATGCAGTCTTCTAACCACCTAGACACTTGTCTTTCACACTTTCAATTTCCTAGTCAGTATCCATACAGTCTAGCAAACATCTTATCACTGCCTTCGCACTCCTCTAGTGACCCATTCAGTACCAAGTACTAATCAATTCCCTGTGCGAAAATCCTAGCACTTATAAATTCACCTAGGCACTCTCCTTGCTGTACTCTAATCATTCAGTCAGTACCCAAGTAGTCATGCAGTGAGCCAGGCCTTAGCACATGGACTGCTTTAAATGCCTATGCAGTATGGATGCAGTCCTCTAATCACCTACACAGTTGTGTTTCACACCTTCAATTCCCTAGTTAGTATTCATACTCTTCTAGCAAACACCCTGTCACTCACCCAGTGTGTCTCCTTATAGTCAGTTAGCATGTTGAGTTTTAGTGAGGTGGCTTTAGGGCATGAACTGCTTCAAAGTAGTATGCACTATGCATGTAGTGTTTTAACCATCGTCACACTTGTGGTTCAGGGCTATAGTTTCTTAGTCAGTATTTATATAAAATATGTTTGTACATTAATGGAATAGTATAATTTTGAAAGTTATTAATATACATTTATTTGTGATTCTTTTTTACAAATACAGAACAGGAGTGTTTCTCATCTGTTTGCACTCTTCTTGTGCAAGATTGTTTGGATGAAGGGTCCTTAGGTGTTTCATCATACTTGCTGTGCCACATGAGTATTTTTTGTTAGAATCCCCTCATAACAGAACTCTTTTGAAAATCTTGTGCATGAGAAAGGTGGTATTGGTCTTTATTTGCCCCTCGAGAAAAGTAGAAAATTTCCACATCACTGAAGGAAAACGTTGTGGGCATGGTGCATCCTCCAAAAATTCATCTTTAGATTTCGTGAATATTTTATAGCAACATCGTTTACAGTTTTTGTAAGTTAAAGTTAAAAAAATTGTTAGCTGTGTGCATTTTATATATCTGTGATTTGTATTTTGAGAATGGAATGTTGTTGTTTTTTTAACAATTTTTGAGATTGTGTTTTTTTTGCCCGCTGTTAAGTGATGAGTACGATTGAAATCACTATTTTTAGTGAAATGTAATATATTCTGAGAACAGCAAAAAAGGCAAAAAAAATACTTTGCGGAAATTATGCTGTGTTTTAAAAAATGTATTATTACATGTTATAATTTTTTTTTCCTTTTCTTTCACAGATCCAAATTTTAAAATAAGCAATTTATATGAATTTATATTTGAATGAAAAACAGAAAAAAATGTATACCATTTTTTATTCCTATTACTGTGAAGGTAAGTTTAACTAAGTCTCAATATGCAGAATGAAGAGGCCTGCAAGAAGCTACAAAGTTGAAACACTTTTCTAAAAACACTCTGTTTATGTAGTTTTGAAATCTGACCATAATCAGATATCATGTGACCTGCAAAAAAAGAGATTTGAGGGGTTCATAATATTTCCCATTTTAGCTGTTGAGGGACCGCAATCATTTCAATCATTCTTCTTTGAACATCTTTGCAGGCAAAACTCTGTGCTTACCTTCTATCATTCGCAAGATCGAGCGACTGCTCACCATAGCAGAAAGTCTTATTGCACTTAGTGCAGAGCACTTTTAAAAATTGAAATTGAGGACGGATGTCCAAGGTTTGGGCTGATGGATGCACTCTTGATGTGCTCGGCTGCGATGAGGTGGATGGCGCAGGAGCAGGAGTGTTTCTCATCCGTCGGCACTCTTCTTGTGCAAGATTGTTCGGATGAAGGGTCCTCATTTGCTTCATCATACTTGCCGTGCCGCAAGAGTATTTCTTGTTAGCATCCCCTCTCGACAGGACTCTTTTGCAAATCTTGCATGTGAACAAGGTGGCATTGGTCTTATTCTGCCCCTCGGGAAAAGTAAAAAATTTCCACACCACTGAAGAAAAACGTTTTTTTGGGTGGTGCCTCCGGCAAAAATTCATCTTCAGAAGTATGAGGTGATGCAGGTGATGCCTGCTGCCCTGAAGCCATTTTTGGTTGAAAAAAGTTAGAGCTAAGTGTAAACTTAGTCTAAAAAATCTTCTTCTCTCCAAAGAGATGGTGCTCTAAACAAGGTCAAAGAAGAATGATTGAAATTGGTGGGGTCTTTCAATAGTTAGAAGAGGAAGTGTAATGAACGAATCAAATCTCTTTTTTTACAGGTCGCATGCGATCCGCGCACCCTGCGCGTACGCAGCATGCACCCAGCGCGCATTCGAGAAATTGAATAAAAAAAAATTATAGGATTAGATGTAAAAAAAAATTAGTTTTAAGACTAGTTTTAAAATTTGTTTTCAATTAATATTCACATGAAATACATACATATGTTTTTTTAAATGTTAAATACTTCGCGGGATCCGCGCACCCACCGTGTCATAGACGCAGATGACGCATCGAGGAAGCGCGTAAACGTTGTGTTACGTACATGGAACGTGTCGCGTATAGGTTGGGAGTCGCGTACCGGTCACATTGCGATCGCACACTAAACACATACCCAACGCTTACCATGCACGGATGCTATCGCGTAGGGATCGAGAACGGTGCGCATAGGGTGCGTGGATCCAAAAACATTGAAAAAATATATATAAAATAAAGTTTTGAACATATAGTTAAAAAAATATTTTGAAAAATATAAAAAAATATGTTTGAAAAACCCATTAAGTTCAAATAATATTTTTTAATTTTTAAAAGAATTAATTGAAAAAATAAGTTTAATAAATGGTGATAAAAAAGTATTTTTAAAAAAAGATAATTAATGAAATTGACACACTGAATTTGAAAAATATAGAAATCCAATTAAAATCATTAAACATGATATCTTCAGAGATAAGTTATAGATAGGAATTAGCATTTAAAAAACCTTTGAAATTCACTGAAAAAACCATAGGTTTCATGCACGTTAAAGTTAGGAATTGGCATTTAAAAAACCTTTGAAATTCACTGAAAAAACCAAAGGTTTCAGGGGCGTTATAGTTAGGAATTGGCATTTAAAAAACCTTAGAAATTCACAAAAAAAACATAGGTTTCAGGGGCGTTATAGTTAGCTGGACATTTCCCTCATACAAAACCCTAGAAATTCCCCCGTTATAGTTAGTTCAGCTAACTATAACTCGCGCCCCCGCAATGCACTGCTGATGACGTCACATATTACATCACTCATGACATGGTCAGTGACATCACTGATGACATCACTGATGACATCTCAAATGACATCACTGATGACATCACTGATGACGTCATCCATGTGCTAAATTAGTGCATCTTCTCACACCCTAATATAACCTTTGATACACCGACTCATAATTTCAGACGGCCATTTTGAAAACCATAGATACTCCAATACCAATAACTACATACCCACTCATTGACTCTTAGGTCTACATACATCTCCACTCACTCACCTGTACAGTCACTCATACTTACAGTAGACTCCGTACAGGACTATCATATGCATTTATACACCTATTTAGACACTCACACACTGCCAATCATCCATTGAGGTACAGACACACCTAGTCAGTCATGCAAATAATTAATCACAGTCCAATTTACTCACCTATACAGTTAAACACACTCAAGCTCACTTACTCAAAAAAATATTAACAAATTCTGATGCTCTTATGCAATTACTGATACAAGCACACACTCATCCATACAGCCACTCCCGCAATCACATACTCTCACATATAGATAGTTATATACTCTTTCACACATATACACTGCATTTCACATATGTAGTTACTGACACATGTACAACTGAGATATACATTCAATCACTAACACACCCATACATACACTCACCCATCCATACAGTCCATAACAGTTGCACTCTTAAAACCATGCACCCATAGAAACACCCACTCACACATCTATGCACAGAGTCACACACACCCTACCCACACAAACACTCAGGCACCCATACAGATACTCAGACAACCAATCAATAACCCATATAGACACTCATATAGCTATTTAGAAAACCATGCTGCCACATATACACCAACACATAAACACATACAGACATTCACACAGTTTAGTCACTAGTCTGCAGTAAGATACATTTAATGACTCACTTATAGAGTCAGTTACGCACCAAGAAAATCATCCATTCACACACTTGTACACCCACTCATTCTTTAACAGGCCTTTCCCTATATATATTAAACATATTAAAACTTTACAGAAACACAGACTCACTGGATGATGTCATCAGTGATGTCATCAGTGATGTAATTTGACATGTCATCAGTGATATCATCAGTGATGTCACTGACCATGTCATGAGTGATGTAATATGTGACGTCATCAGCAGTGCATTGCGGGGGCGCGAGTTATAGTTAGCTGAACTAACTATAACGGGGGAATTTCTAGGGTTTTGTACAAGGGAAATGTCCAGCTAACTATAACGCCCCTGAAACCTATGGCTTTTTAGTGAAAACATATATATATATATATATATATATATATATATATATATATATATATTCATATATATTCATATATATTTATTTATTTATATGTATGACCTACTGGCGATCGGCAGTGGTTATTTGTAGTTTGGACCATGTTTCCATAGAAAAAGCGTTTTTAGGACTTGCCTATATCTTTTGCGCCATTTGACAGCTCTTCACAATTTTTCCCAAAAAGTGCTCTGGTGATTCTTTTTGTGCATGGAAAGGCATGGGGCAATCCGTAAAATGGGAACTGAGACAAACGGGAGGTCAAAAAATGTGTTTTTCCAATGTTAAATCCAACATAGATTTTAGTTGAGAATACAGCCCGAACCGCTGGAGGGCATTAAACCAAATTTGGCCGAAAGGTAGCTCTTGGTCCAGGAAGAACACTTTATGTTATTTGTAATCAATCTGTTCATTAGTTTTGGAGATAATGAAAAAAACGTATTTGTACATATAGGGATGTGGAGCCTCCGAGGAACCAACAATCCCTGTGCTGAAATCTGATTGGCTGCCAAAACAATTCAACACAGCCATCTTGAGACTCGGCTTCAGCTGAGTCCAACAAAAAAAGTTTACAAAGCATGAAAATAGGCAGGGTAGGAATACTCCAACCCCCTAACTGTGGTCCAGGGTTCCCCCTGTGACCCGCATTTGGCCAAAAATGCACTTTAAAAAAATTGTTGCTGGAATGCGACAGAGCTGCAAATCCATGAAAAAATATTGGAAAAAAACACATGCTCCCCTGGCTTGTTATGATTAGAGCTTCCAGGGGGGGTCAGGTCCCTGGGGCATTATAAAAAAAACAGGGGGCACACAGGACAACCCTCCTAAGGCTCTTGGAGTCCAGAAAACCACCAACTCCCTGGGGCTTTCTTTTTATATTGGAGGAGGTTCACACAGACACCTTACATGGGCTCTCTTGAGCCCCGGGATCATCACCTGTCCGGGGCTTAATATAAAATATTGGATGGGGCCACCTGGATCCCTTCTATGGGGTCTTTAAAGCCACCTCCCCAGGGCTTAATATGAATAATTTGCGGGGACCATGCAAACCCCTGTGCCCCAGGGACCACCACCTCCCTAAGACCAGCCCATGAAAAGAGAAGGAGGGGGGCTATGCAGTGCCCCTCTTACAGCCAATAATGGCCCATTGGGCCGCCAATCCCCAGGGTCGGCTCCTGCTTTGTCCCTGGGTGCCCATCTCTGGGACATAGCTGTTTGCTTTTGTTAGTAGGTGGGAGCTGTCAATGTACTCTCATGCACTGAAAGTGGAGATTTTAACTATTGCCCTGCCCACAGACATTTGGACAGGAAAAGAGATAAAAGTATAGTTCCTGCATGCAGTGAGCAATACTGGCTCCCGCAGCGCTGCAGGAGCCTTGATTCTCACCCTGCAGTTACAGAAAAGGTCAGAAGGTAGCAGAAAGAGGCAGTTTTAAGGTAAAAAATAGGCAGAAAGAGTTAAGAAAAAGGTGAGAAATGAGCAGAAAGAGGCAGAATTAAGGTCAGCAATGAGCAGAATGAAACAAGATAAAGGTGAAAAACAGGCAGAAAGAGGCAGAATAAATGTCGGAAACATACAAAAAATTACAAAATAAAGGTCAGCAATGAGCAGAAAGAGGCAAAATAAACGTGAGATAAGAGCAGCAAGAGGCAGAATAAAGGTCAGAAATTAATAGGAAGAGGCAGAATAAAGGTCAGAAATGGCAGAAAGAGGCAGAAAAAAGAACAGCAACAGGCAAAAAGAAGCAAAATAAAGACGAGAAACAAGCAGCAAGAGGGAGAATAAAGGTCAGAAATGAGCAGCAAGAGGCAGAATAAAGGTCAGAAACGAGCAGAAAGAAGCAAAATAAAGGTGAGAAGCATGCAGAAAGAGGCTAAATATAGGTGAGAAATAAACAGAAAGAGGCAGAATAAAGGTTAGAAGGGAGCAGAAAGAAAAAGAAAAAGGACAGGAAGAAGCAGAAAGAGGCAAAATAGAGGTCAGAAACAACCAGCAAGAGGCAAAATCATAGTCAGAAACGAGCAGCAAGATGCAGAATAAAGATCAGGAGTGAGCAGAAAGAGGCAAAATAATGAGCAGAACGAGCTGAAAGAAGCAATACAGAGGGCAGGAACAAGTAGAGAAGAGTCCGAAAATGAGTGAAGGAGGCACAAAACCGAAGGCAGCAGCGGGCAGCGGACTTCAGACAGGCTAGACAGTAGAACCATCTCAGGGGGAGCTGGCAGGAGGACCTGCTCATGGGTGTCCTTCTACTTTTTTTTACCATGCACCCACTGACAGATACACTCATGCACCTACTCAGAGTCCCACTCACACACTCAGGCACCCACTCATAGACCCACTCAGAGACTCATGCACCTACTCATAGATTCACTAACAGACTCGAGCACCCACTGACTGACTCACTCAGAGACTCACGCAACCACTCACAGACCCACACAGACACTCATGGACCCACACACTCACCCACTCAGAGACTCATCCATCCACTCAGAGGCATTCAAAGACACCTATTCACAAATCTATTCAGAGTCTAATTCACCAAGTCACATACCCACTTAGATACTCATCACCTGCTCACAGATACACTCAGACACTCAAGCATCTCATCACAGACCTACTCAGACACTCATGCACCCACTCACAGACCCACCCAGACACTCACACACCCACTCACAGATCCACACATGCACTCCTACACCCACTTACACTGCCATGTACACACCCGTACAGTCACTCATACACCCACCTACAGACCCATACAGCCACTCATATACCCACAAACCTACTCAGATACTGACTCACCTACCTATACACCCAGTCACACACACTGTAGAAACTCACTGAAAAATCCAAAGGTTAAGGGGACATTAAAGTTAGGAAATAGCATTGCAGAAAATGTGGAATTTCACTGAAAAAAAAGGTTACAGGAACCTTAAAGTTAGGAAATCATTTTTTTTTAAAACCTTCAAAATTCACCGAAAACACAAAGGTTACAGGGACATTATAGTTAGGCTTAGATTTCACTCACAAAAAACATTGAAATTCGACAGCTATAGTTAACTGAGCTAACTTTACCTTACGCCTTCACAATCCACTACTTATGACTTCACATATTACATCACTCATGACATGGTCAGTGACATCACTGATGACATCATTGAGGTAATCTCAAACAACATCACTGATTACATCATTGATAATATCATCCAGTGTGTGTGTTTCATAAAAGTTACTGAGAGTTAAAGGTGTATATTATTATATAACATTATTAATGTATAATCTACTGTTACCCTTAATACAACTGTATTATGCATGTGTGTGAGACTACGAAGATGGCTTTGTAGAGAAATTACTCATTCCACTTACACCTATCTCTTTGGGATGAAGTGTTAATGAGAGTACAGTTTTTTGCTACAACCTATCACATGTGTGTTATACTAATCCCAGCTTTAAATAGAGAGGCTACGGGCTACTGTCTATCTGTATACTTCTACTTATATTGATAATGAAACAAAATGTTTTCAGCAAATATTGAAGTTTCTAATTAGACTCAATGATCATGATGAGAAGAAAGATTCGTTGCAATGGCACTGCCTCTTCATTTCCTACTATTTACATTCATCTTTGAGGTGGGGAAAAGTATGTCTCTAGTGACACTTTCCTTTAGAAAATGTACTTTTTCCATATTCACTAGTATAAATAAGTATCATGTTGACAAGATGTTACTAACTATAGTTGTGTATGTTTCTACATGATAATAAAGAGACATAGTAGGTAACCTTCAATACGGTCATCTCTGCCGATGGCATACTACATTCACCTGTTAGTCTTTTGAAATTATTTAGCACAGAACAGTTCTTCTCTATATGTCTATATGCTAGAAACAACACACAATCCAAGAGGGAGGTCTGTGTGAAGGTCTCAGTTGTTCAATGCACTCTGTTATACATATGTATCACTCTGAGTAGGACTCTCTCGCAAGAGATAAGTGTGTATGTATACACTACTAATTTCAGATATTTCAGTAGTCACTTATCTTACTTGGAAAGGTATTTGTTTCCATCAGTCTACTATGAACATTTTATCGAAGACATAATTGTCACTAAAAAGGCAAGGTCCCTTCTACAACCTTTTACAAACACTGTTCAATCAGAGGATAAGTTGGACATAAAACTGAACAGGCACATATCTATGTATGCAGTACTTCATACAGATGAGCTTAAAGAGGTTTCTAAAGAGGGAGGCCAGTTATTTTCCTCACACACTCTACTACACACATTACTTTTTCTGAGCATCAGTGTTACTTAAGAGACTACTCACTCCCTATACCTTCATATCAACAGGCATTACACTTGTAAGCAGTCTGAAGATAAAGGTAACTATGCTGCCATACTCTACTACATACACAATAACTCTCTCAAGATATCCTATGTTAGAAACCACTATCAGTACGGACTATACTACAGACACTTCTGACACTAAAGAGAGAAATTAGTAGAGAGGTACGTTCCTATAAAATGTTCAACAAATAGTTCTCTTACAAATAAAAGTCTCAGTGGAGAGATAAAACTCTTTCCACATCCTGCTACATACAACAGACAGGATACTATTTCACCATACAGTACTACATAGAACTGTCATCAAAGAGATACCTGTGCCCACCAAGCACAGTCCCTCTCGACACTCCTATGGTCAGTGTTCAAAAATGTCTACTACTGTTCAGGCCCAATAACATTTGGACAAGTGTCAATAAGTGTTGGTTCCCGCTGCAGGAATTTCGCTACAGAAATATTCTTTACCCATACTATTCTATTATGTATATCAGTGACGTTGAGGAAAATTCAGTATGCATAAAGCAAGCAATAAATATCTATACTGACTGAGGACACTGTAGTGAAATGGTTACAGAAAGAGTATGTTGAAATGGTTGAAGAATTAATTATTATATATTTGAATTAGCTTAATAGTAAATAGTATGATATGCAATCTCATGAGAATGTTGTGAAATTTGTAGAAAATAATGAGTATTTATGACATTTATGACCTTCTGCTCCTGCGAGACTCTTGCGGGAGCCAAAACCTTTTTTAAGAAAAGCGAGGTTATACTGCAGACAAGATAGATAATCATATTAGAGGGTAGCTCTTAAAAAAGGTTAATTTTGATTTTTACTTTTAAACAATATTTAGATTTTTCAAAATGGTTTTTGTTTTGTTTTTTAGGACGAAAGCTAAAACATGGTGGTGTTTTAAAAAACAGGAAATAACACTTAGTAAAAAAATTACTTTTTCTGTGTGCATTTGTGCTACTGAATTACTTTGTCCCAGGCACTGTTGCACAGTTGAGAAGCAAATATTACAGTGCTACATAACTGGCAATAGCAGTATTAAACTTTTTTTCCTGAGTTTGCACTTCAGGAGTTGCTTGTTGTCCAACTTGTGCTTAGGCCTGGGCTAAATTTCCGTTCCGCTTGCGGAAATTGCGATAATTTGACATTTTCGCGTTCCGCGGAGAGCGCGAAAATGTCAAAATTTCCGCATTCCGCAGCTTAGCGATAATTTGTTTCTTGCTTGTGCTGTAAAATAATACATTCTCTCACGCGCGCGATCGCCTTACCTGAATCCCCGCGTTCGCCGACAAGTTTTCCCGATCCGGTCGCGTTCTCCACGAGATGTTGGATTGTTGGTAGCCATTTGCGCTGTCTCGCGACAGTTCGCACCCGCAGTAATGTCATTGGTCGCACGATCACGTCTTTCTTCTCGCGATTATGCACCGCAAAAAGAGTGAAAACAAGATGGCCGCGCCCGCGAGCAACAGCATGGGTAAGTTGGCGAGCCGCGACCACGCAGAAAATACCGCGAATGGGCGGGAAAAAAACTTCCGCATCTTCGCGATATTTCCGCGCGTTTGCGGAGATTTTTAACATTTTCGTGATAATTTGCGAAAGTCACTTTCGCAAATTCCGCCCACCCCTACTTGTTCTACAGAGGGACCAGCACTGGAGGAGGATGTATCTTGTGCTGCTCTCTGCATCTTTGCACATATTAGGTTTGCTGGATGCTTTGATATTAAATGGTGCCACATCCCTTCGATGCCAAAGCTGTATCTGTGAGTGGTCCCTCTTGAAAACTCTTTGCCACACAGCTTGCATGATACAGTTTTAGCAGAGACGTTCTTGGTATACACTGGGCTAACAAAATAATCCAAAACAAATGATGATGTTATCGGTTTGGAATCTTCTACATCCGTACTTGGTCCAGATACTGCCTCATGACTCTCAGAAGATGCCATCTTCCAAATAAGCCAACACAGAAGGGGAGATAAAGGGAAGAATCTTTTTACATCAAAAGCCAAAACAGAAATGAGAAAAGGGTTGATTCTTTCTTTTCAAATTGTGACATTGATGTTAACTAATCATAATCTACTTCATAGGTAAGTCTTTGCTCTTGCAGTCCTCTCTGAAGTGGCTTGCGGGTGTTTTCCGGGATTGTAAAAACAATTCTTGTATGTTTCTAACAGAGCTGCCACGCAACATCATATGGACTTTTGGGCCCCGGGAACCCTATCCCATGGGGCCAAATACATTAAAACAGGGGAGGGGGAATGTGACCCCACTCCCGCAGCCTTCTTGGACGAAGGACCTGTGCAGCATGGGATTGGCTGTCTAAGGGTGGGTGACCACAGTGTGGCAATCCTCTCTGCACAAGGGTGAAGGCCATGCACAGCTTGGGGTTGGCTGCATGCAGGGTCTCCAGAGCCTAAGTTGGCTCGGAGAGGAGACTGACGTGGCCCCCTTCCCTTTAAAGCACAAAGACCCCTGGGGGTTGGGGTTCCAAGGGCCTAATGAAGCTTGCGGAGGGGGGTCACATGCCCTCCTTTTCTCTAAAAAGTAAGGCCATGAGGATGAGGTCTCCTTGGCAAGGCCCAGCCACCAACCACTGCCAAGCAAAACCAAAGGCCTTGTGCAGCATGGGTTTGGCCACAGGTTCTGGCCAAATGCCGTGGATGGCTGGCATGGTTGGATTTACGTATGGTATTAAATATTACTTAACATTAAAAAAAACTTGAAATTCACTGAAATAATGAAAGGTTAAAGTAACGTTATAGTTAGGTGAAAAGTTCTGTAACAGCATAACATTTTCATCTCTAAGAAAAACACTGAAAATTCACCAGTTATAGTTATCTCAAGTAACTATAACTCATGTCCTAAGGTAACTATAACTTGCTCCCTCACCATTCACTGCTTATTACCCCACATATTAAATCACTCATTACATATTCTACAACATCAATGATAATATCACTGCAACATTAAATAATTGATGAGAAAATTGTGCATGGAGGTTGCATGTGTTATAGTTACATTAGGTCACCTGTTTTATATTAGGTAGTGCTATTTGCACAGATTCTGTCTCTTTAAATGCTCTAGTACTGGTCCAATCAGTCCATGTTTACAAATATATGTAGGCTATCTGTTTTATGTTGCGTCAATAAGTCATAAAAGTCAGTTATGTTTGAGGGTTTGACCTGGAAAAAATAATAAAGTAATGGGGATCCTCCTTCACTGAGATCCTTTGATTTGTAACTTTATTTAGAAAGCTGCATTGGGTAATTTGAATTCTGTTTTTATAGTATCAAAGCTTTTGACTACTCCTTCTTGTGATAGTTGGCGCAGCTTGATCCCCATAGCTGGCAACTGTAACCAACTCAATATGGGAGTGCACACCCCCCTCTTTCCTGAAGGGTGGGGCATTCCTAATGCCCTCCTGGTCTCTTTATTTTGTCAAATAAAAGTAGAAACTATAGTGCCCATTTTTTACAAGTAAGACAATGACACCTACAAGGGATGCACTATAAATGTATGCAATAATTTGGAATTACTAACATTTTTACTGTATCCATGCTTCCTGTAAATATATTGATAGACCTCCTCTCTTGAGAGTGAGTGGGATGCACTCCTTCAGTCAGTATTTGTGGCTTGCTTTAAATGCTACTCCAAAATGTCTAACCAATACCACCCTAAAAATTAACCCACACATGTGTCAGTTGATTGCAGTTCTACAAAAACAAATATTTGGGTCTATAAGCTTATTTCAAAAGACGTATTTTCCTTTGTATGAATAGTGACTTGTACATCTGTAGTGTAGACTTCAACATCATCTGCATACATGATTATGTTTACTTGACAACATTCCACTGTTATGGGGGTTTTAAAGAATAGATCCATGTTTAGGGCATACCACATATGCAAATGAGAACAACTTTGGAAAGTTCCCTCAGTGGATTGTGACAGCCCTAGATAGTATGCCATTAATTCCTTTTTTGTGTATGGATGTAGGTCACTTGCCTGTACCCATTTAGAGAGCAATTTTGGAAGCATCCCAACATTTACATCATTTGGTTCTCCCATAGTTTACTGGAGAGAAGACAATGTTAATCCTCAATTTCATTAAGGCACCTACCAGGACATCAAATTAGCAGATGAAATAGCTCATTAAGTGGTGTGTTCCATTCAATAACTGAGTTCTAGATCAATGTAATGATAAAGAGTTTTATTATAAGAAATCAAAAATGAGCAGTACAGAGTCAATTCTGACAGTAAAGTTTCTCAGAGTATGTAAACTCAGATAATATTCAAAGTTCCAAATGAGTAGCAAAATCAGAAAGAATTTGGACAGCATCCCTAGTAGAATAGGAAAGTCTTCTGGCTCACCCCCAAGTCAAGCTTTTATTATGCACACTTCTTGCATAGGGAATTAGTAGGTCTGCAAACTCATCATAGTGTGAGCAAACATAGCATTTCTTTAGCAAATCCGAAGACAATATTAATACATTTCATTACCTTAAAACAAAAGCACTATACCACTTCTTTGAAAAAATTATTCAACACCCTCTATGCTAATGTCATACAGAGATGTTCATACAAATATGACAAATTTACCAATAAAACTTTCTCTCTGTGAATTGGTCAAGTGAAGGAATGAATGAGAAAGATCCAAGCTATATACAGCAGTGAAAAGAAACTAATAAGACCTCAATTGAGTGTTGTGGATTTCATAAGGAGAGCATGTGATCATGTGGGGGAGAAACAGGTGTGACTGACAGAGCTGGCATCCATCTTGTCTAAAATTGCATTTTACACAGAAATGTGGCATAAGTAAAACACATTATTAAACATACTTCCACACATCGCAGGAAATTTGTTTGAAGTTGCGTTAATTCAGTTTAGATATGTAAAATTATATATAAAGAGACGTATTACTTGTCATTATTGATGCAAAAATATATAAACCCAAAGAACGTTTTCTTATCCATTTTTGTGGGTGGGTCCAGATTGATTGCATGTACCCATCTGCTGAATATCGGTTTGATGTTCATCCGCTGCATCACCTGCCATATTATTCAATATGACACCCATTTAAAAGCCTTTTATGTGTCAAGCTGAACTATTAAACTTGATTCATTTAATACCTGTGCTTGCTCGATCAAGGCCATAGCTTGATTCTTATACGAGGTAGTGTATCAAACCATGTTGAAAGTGTAAAATGTGTGTGGCAGTCCCATTAGACAGTCAGTTCACAAGTCAATTAAAATCAAATTTGAAGTCTGATGTTAGATATCAGTCGGTATGATCTGCAATTAAGTGTATCCTTATCACTTTAAAAGACAAGCCAAATAAAGGCTTCTTACTATATTTGCATTATTGTCCCTGTAATCATAATCTCCATCACTGCTTTCCAAAATAATAAGTTAATAACTTGGGATAGTACTTTATATAATTATGCTACTTTAGTGTGCGGCCAGCAGCTTTCCCCACAGCTAGGTGCTCTCTAGCCTTTGCAATTTATATTCTAAGTTTGAGATGAGGCTGTAATACTGTGTAAACAGAGCAGAATTATCCTTCATTTTATTCATAGTTTGTACTAAGCCTTCTCAAATAGCTGTGACTAAGTTTGGACTGGATTGCTCATATAGTGTGTATGCTAATAATCAACCAGAACTCTCTCCTATCTCATCTTTGTGCTTTTTGTTCAGGACTTGATGTCTGATGCTGGTTTATTGTATAGCCTTCATCTGTTCTTCTTGACACAAATGTTGTGATGAAAATTAGTTGTTGTATCATGGTCATTGATTAATGACCCCTCATGTTGCCTCACTAAGATGCCTGTTTGCACTTTGGGTGTTGTTCTTCTGCCTTTTGTTTTCACAGAGTTCCACAGTACAGTAGAGGATGTGGAGACATCATTATCTTCAACGTATAGTTTAAATGAGGACACAAAATATGTTAAAAAGTCCTCTCTTAAGACAAGATCTGTCAGGAATCTTCACATTCCTGCTTGGGACCTGCACCTTTTATAGAACCCTACACAAAAAATGACACATTTTGAGTGTGTTGTGGGGATTATTCTGGCTGGTGCCATATTTATTAATGAATATGATAACAGTATCATGTTGATACATGATTATTGCTGATGAGATATGAAAAAGAAACCTTATGCCCTATTCAGTGAGAGGGATTGGCACCATAGCTACCAACCTCAATGTGCTTTTCTTATGTTTGAGAGCCATTCTATCTCTCTCCTAAACTACACATTGCTATTTCTAAATTCATAGCTTGATTGTGAGCTTATAGAAAAATCAGGAGTTCCCAATATAAGGGTCATATAAGGAGCAAGCAGACTATTCAATGCCTCTGACACTTAATTGAGATACTGTCATCTGCCACCATTACCAGTCTGGGGCCATTCTATCCAACAACATGAAAGGTCTGAGAACACAGCATAGAGAAATCAAAATGTTTACCTTGCAAATTGGCATAGTCTGGCAATTTAGATAGCTGTGGTAATAGGGCTCTAACTCAGCCCCCTCGCCAGAAAACCTACCAAACACAGACAACTAGATATCCAGGGGAGTCTAGGGTGAAGTGTCATTTGTGTATTCCACTACTTTGTATTAACTAGAAACCCTGCAAACCTCATGCTGTGGCTGAAATCACATATTTTTATCATATTTCTGTTAGAAATGAAGTGGAATCCATGGGGATCAGTAAAATGCATACCACCCAGCATTCCCAAACTACACTCAATAAAAACAGTACCCTACTTCTGAGGGTGAGCCTATCACCTGCAACAGAGAATGGTCTCAAAATACAAAGTGGAGATATCAAGGTTCTGCCTTCTAAATTGACCCATTATGACAATGTGAGTAGCTGAGGCATTTCAAGCTAGACATTGGACGTCATCGAGGGAATCATATTAACCCCAGACAATTCTGAAAACGAGACACCCAAAAGAGTCTAGGATGGTGTAACTTGCAAGGATCTTACTATATGGCCTAGAATTCCCTGCAAACCTCACACTTTGATGAAAACAATTTCTGTTAGGGTGTGTTCTGAAATCTGAAGGAATCAACAAAATTCCTCGATAAAAATGGCACCCCATTTGGGTGAATGGCCCTATTGGCCACAACACGAGTAGTACAAATCACAACAGTGAGTTTATGTCTTGAAGATTGACCCATTTGGTGATGTGCTTATCTGAGGTATTTGGGCCAGGGATCTTAGAGTGCAATACGCCTGACCATCATCCACCATACAAAGCCAACTGTTATCTCCTTGGCTCCGTAACACTCCTGTCAGCCTGAACCATTGGTTCTTTTTGTGAGGCATTTTCTCAGTCACTAACTATCAACAGTTGGGACACCCAGTAACATAGTTTCATATCTGGAAGAGCAATCCCTCCTTCATATTGGATTCTAGTCAGGGTTGAAAGCATGATCCTGGCGTCCCCATTCCACAGCAAGGTCTAGTCACACTGTCTACTCTGCGGAAAAAAACTCTGGAACCACATATGATGTGTTTTGGAGTATTCAAACACAACAAGATGATGGACTGAGTGCTAAATCTTTTCAACCACTCACCCCAAGTCACAGATCTGGGTTTAATCCACCCTTCATTTGCTCGCTATGTCATCCAGTTTGGACTCAGCCATATGCAAATCAGTCTTAACCCTGTCCCTTATATGAACAGTCCAGCCCGAACTGCAAGGCCAGGTCCTCCCTGAATCGGAAACAAGCATCCTAGGACCGGTTTCGAAGTTTCACTCATCACCAAGGCTAGATTGAGTCCAGTGGCACAGCGAGCAGATTTTCGTAGTATGTAAAGGAATTTGGGTAGAGTAATCCTTTTCTACAGTTTGGCTCTGCTGAGAAGGGAGATCAGGAGGTTATTCCAGTATCCCATGTCTATTTTGTATTCTTCCAGGCTTCTATCCAGATTGTGTCATAAAATCATCTTTATCCTTGGGTTTATATATATATATATATATATTCACTAAAAAAACATAGGTTTCAGGTGCGTTATAGTTAGCTGGACATTTCCCTCGTACAAAACCCTAGAAATTCCCCCATTATAGTTAGTTCAGCTAACTATAACTCGCGCCCCCGCAATGCACTGCTGATGACGTCACATATTACATCACTCATGACATGGTCAGTGACATCACTGATGACATCACTGATGACATCTCAAATGACATCACTGATGACATCACTGATGACGTCATCCAGTGAGTCTGTGTTTCTGTAAAGTTTTAATATGTTTAATATATATAGGGAAAGGCCTGTTAAAGAATGAGTGGGTGTACAAGTGTGTGAATGGATGATTTTCTACGTGCGTAACTGACTCTATAAGTGAGTCATTAAATGTATCTTACTGCAGACTAGTAACTAAACTGTGTGAATGTCTGTATGTGTCTGTGTTGGTGTATATGTGGCTGCATGGTTTTCTAAATAGCTATATGAGTGTCTATATGGGTTATTGATTGGTTGTCTGAGTGTCTGTATGGGTGCCTGAGTGTTTGTGTTGGTAGGGTGTGTGTGACTCTATGCATAGATGTGTGAGTGGGTGTTTCCATGGGTGCATGGTTTTAAGAGTGCAACTGTTATGGACTGTATGGTTGGGTGAGTGTATGTATGAGTGTGTTAGTAATTGAATGTATATCTCAGTTGTACATGTGTTAGTAATTGAATATGTAAAATGGAGTGTATATGTGTGAAAGAGTATAAAACTATCTATATGTGAGAGCGTGTGATTGCATGAGTGACTGTATGGATGAGTGTGTGCTTGTATCAGTAATTGCATAAGAACGTCAGAATTTGTTAGTATTTTTTTTGAGTAAGTGAGCTTGAGTGTGTTTAACTGTATAGGTGAGTAAATTGGACTGTGATTAATTATTTGCATGACTGACTAGGTGTGTCAGTACCTCAATGGATGATTGGCGGTGTGTGAGTGTCTATATAGGTGTATAAATGCATATGATGTACGGAGTGACTGTAGGTATGAGTGACTGTACAGGTGAGTGAGTGGAGATGAATGTAGACCTAAGAGTCAATGAGTGGGTATGTAGTTATTGGTATTGGTATTGGAGTATGGATGGTTTTCAAAATGGCCGTCTGTAATTATGAGTCGGTGTATCAAAGGTTATATTAGGGTGTGACAAGATGCACTAATTTAGCACATGGATGACGTCATCAGTGATGTCATCAGTGATGTCATTTGGGATGTCATCAGTGATGTCATCAGTGATGTCACTGACCATGTCATGAGTGATGTAATATGTGACGTCATCAGCAGTGCATTGCGGGGCGCGAGTTATAGTTAGCTGAACTAACTATAACGGGGGAATTTCTAGGGTTTTGTACGAGGGAAATGTCCAGCTAACTATAATGCCCCTGAAACCTATGTTTTTTTTTGTGAATTTCTAAGGTTTTTTAAATGCCAATTCGTAACAATAACACCCCTGAAACCTTTGGTTTTTTCAGTGAATTTCAAAGGTTTTTTAAATGCCAATTCCTAACTTTAACGTGGATGAAACCTATGGTTTTTTCACTGAATTTCAAAGGTTTTTTAAACGCTAATTCCTATCTATAACTTATCTCTGAAGATATCATGTTTAATGATTTTGATTGGATTTCTATATTTTTCAAATTCAGTGTGTCAATTTCATTAATTATCTTTTTAAAAAAATACTTTTTTATCACTATTTTTTAAACTTATTTTTTCAATTAATTCTTTTAAAAATTAAAAAATATTATTTGAACTTAATGGGTTTTTTAAACATATTTTTTTATATTTTTCAAAATATTTTTTAACTATATGTTCAAAACTGTATTTTATATATATTTTTTCAATGTTTTTGGATCCGCGCATGGTAAGCGTTGGGTACGTGTTTAGTGCGTGATCGCAATGCGACCGGTACGCGACTCCCAGCCTATACGCGACACGTTCGATGTACGTAACGTGACGTTTACGCGCTTCCGCGATGCGTCATCTGCGTCTATGATGCGGTGGGTGCGCGGATCCTGCGAAGTATTTAACATTTAAAAAAACATATGTATGTATTTCATGTGAATATTAATTGAAGAAAAACTCTAAACTAGTCTTAAAACTAATTTTTTTTTACATCTAATCCTATAATTTTTTTTAATTCAATTTCGCAGATGCGCGCTGAGTGCGTGCTGCATACGCGCAGGGTGCGCGGATCCCATGTGACCTGCAAAAAAAGAGATTTGATTGGTTCATTACACTTCCTCTTCTAACTATTGAAAGACCCCACCCATTTCAATCATTCTTCTTTGACCTTCTTTAGAGCACAATCTCTTTGGAGAGAAGAAGATTTTTTAGACTAAGTTTACACTTAGCTCTAACTTTTTTCAACCAAAAATGACTTCAGGGCAGCAAGCATCACCTGCAACACCTCATATTTCTGACAATGAATTTTTGCCGGAGGCACCACCCAAAAAACGTTTTTCTTCAGTGGTGTGGACATTTTTTACGTTTCCCGAGGGGCAGAATAAGACCAATGCCACCTTGGTCACGTGCAAGATTTGCAAAAGAGTCCTGTCGAGAGGGGATCCTAACAAGAAATACTCTTGCGGCACGGCAAGTATGATGAAGCACATGAGGACCCTTCATCCGAACAATCTTGCACAAGAAGAGTGCCGACGGATGAGAAACACTCCTGCTCCTGCGCCATCCACCTCATCGCAGCCGAGCACATCAAGAGTGCATCCATCAACCCAAACTTTGGACATCCGTCCTCAATTTCAATTTTTAAAAGTGCTCTGCACTAAGTGCAATAAGACTTTGTGCTATGGTGAGCAGTCGATCGATCTGATCTGCCGCCGGCAAGAAAGTCAAATTTGCTAGTTTTGTTTTATTTTTTATTGTTCCCTGAAGTGCATTGTTTGGTTTCTCCTGTTTTTTTTTTTTTGCAGAGAAACAAAAAAAAATTAAAAATTGTTCAGAAAACCCAAAAAAATTATAAAAGAAGAAAGAAGAAAAAAAAAAGTTCTTTTAAGAACTAACTTTCCTGGTTTAAAAAAAGAGCTAAATTTCTTTGTTAGTGTTAGTTTAGATGAATGTATGTGTAGTATGTAATTGACTGAGTGAATGCATTAGTAGCGTATGGTGAATGTATAAGTGCAGAACTATGAGGAAGTCCTGCAGCATCACACAGTAACCTCTTTAACTGCAGTGTGCTGTAGTACTTCCAAAGCACAGGGATGCAACATATGTACATAAATATGTTGCAAATCTATGCTTCTCTCTGCACGGCTGCTTAAACTGCAGCCATGTGGTGACACAGGCAGCCTTGCACCATAGTGCAAGGATATCTGTGTCATGTGCTGTTTGTTTTTCTACAGGAAGACACACCTTCCTGCACAAAAACAATGAGAAAATGCATTTTTCTTCTTCAATGTATGCTGAACATTTCAGCATGCATTGAAGATATAAAAATGTGGAGAAATTAAAACAATTCTCCTTGTTGTGCTTTCCTACACCAATTTTAGAATGGTGCAGCATTCACACACATATCGAGATTTATGATTTCTGATCAATCTAGACATGTGTCTTGTTCTATGAGTATTAAGTGCAATCATGCACAACAACACTTATAGAACACCCTTTCAACACAAGTGGTGTGCATGATGAGGTTATATTTACATGGAGTATAAAAAGTGCACAGAGTGCCTTTTCCTCTCTTTGTAAATATGAAAGAGTATCTTGCACAATAACTATGTTACAAAAAGTGACATATTTCCGTTTTTAAATTTCCTTGGGTATGATAGAAGGTAAGCACAGAGTTTTGTCTGCAAAGATGTTCAAAGAAGAATGATTGAAATTATTGTGGTCCTTCAACAGCTAAAATGGGAAATATTATGAACCCCTCAAATCTCTTTTTTTGCAGGTCACATGATATCTGATAATGGTCAGATTTCAATACTACATAAACAGATTGTTTTTAGAAATGTGTTTCAACTTTGTAGCTTCTTGCAGGCCTCTTCATTCTGCATATTGAGACTTAGTTAAACTTACCTTCACAGTAATAGGAATAAAAAATGGTATACATTTTTTTCTGTTTTTCATTCAAATATAAATTCATATAAATTGCTTATTTTAAAATTTGGATCTGTGAAAGAAAAGGAAAAAAAAATATAACATGTAATAATACATTTTTTACAACACAGCATGATTTCCACAAAGTAATTTGTTGGCCTTTTTTGCTGTTCTCAGAATATATGAAATTTCACTAAAAATAGTGATTTCAATCGTACTCATCACTTAACAGCGGGAAAAAAAAACACAATCTCATAGATTGTTAAAAAAAAAACAACATGCCATTCTCAAAATACAAATCACAGATATATAAAATGCACACAGCTAACAAAATTTTTTAACTTTAACTTACAAAAACTGTAAATGATGTCGCTATAAAATATTCACCAAATCTAAAGATGAATTTTTGGAGGATGCACCACGCCCACAACGTTTTCCTTCAATGATGTGGAAATTTTCTACTTTTCTCGAGGGGCAAACAAAGACCAATACCACCTTTCTCATGCACAAGATTTTCAAAAGAGTTCTGTTACGAGGGGATCCTAACAAAAAATACTCATGCGGCACAGCAAGTATGATGAAACACCTAAGGACACTTCATCCAAACAATCTTGCACGAGAAGAGTGCAAACAGATGAGAAACACTCCTGTTCTGTATCTGTAAAAAAGAATCACAAATAAATGTATATTAATAACTTTCAAAATTATACTATTCCATTACTGTACAAACACATTTTATATAAATACTGACTAAGAAACTATTGCCCTGAACCACAAGTGTGACGATGGTTAAAACACTACATGCATAGTGCATACTACTATGAAGCAGTTCACGCCCTAAAGCCTACCTCACTAAAACTCTACATGCTAACTGACTAAATGATTACAGTACTATAAGGAGACACACTGGGTGAGTGACAGGGTGTTTGCTAGAAGAGTATGAATACTAACTAGGGAATTGAAGGTGTGAAACACAACTGTGTAGGTGATTAGAGGACTGCATCCATACTGCATAGGCATTTAACGCAGTCCATATGCTAAGGCCTGGCTCACTGCATGACTACTTGGGTACTGACTGAATGAATAGAGTACAGCAAGGACAGTGCCTAGGTGAATTTATAAGTGCTAGGCTTTTCACACAGGGAATGGATTAGTACGTGGTACTGAATGTGTCACTAGAGGAGTGCAAAGGCAGTGACAAGATGTTTGCTGGACTGTATGTATACTGACTAGGAAATTGAAAGTGTGAAAGACAAGTGTCTAGGTGGTTAGAAGACTGCATGCATAGTGGATAGGGGTTTGAAGAAGTCCATGTGCTAAGGTCTGGCTCAGTGCATGAATACTTAGGCACTGATTGAATGATTAGAGTACTGCAAAGATAGTGCCTTGGTGAATTTATAAGTGTTTGAGTTTTTGCACAGTGAATGGATTAGTACATGGTGTTGAATGGGTCACTAGAGGACTGCAAAGGGAGTGACAGGGTGTTTCCTGGAAGTGTATGGATACTGACTAGGGAATTGAAGGTGTAAAAGACAAGTGTATAGTATGTTAGAACACTACATGCATACTACATAGACATTTGAAGCAGTCTATTTGGTACTTAGAAACTGACTAAATAATCAGACTACTTCTAGGACAGTGCTTGGGTAAAACATTTAAATTTTCAGTTCTGCCACAGTGAAGAGAATAGTACATGGTACTGCACCTTAGTGTCAAACCCTGACTCATTTTATCAATGCATAAGCAAAGACTAGCTTCTAATGCTACTAAAACTTGACAACATGACAGGCTTTAAAAGCGTTATCTGATTAAAAAATACACGATGTTACCAAATGCTTCTCTCACAGTGATCCCAAATACACACTAACTCACAGTGTGATTCTAGACAAGCACCACTATCCCTAGGAGTTTACCAAAACTCATTCATTACAGTGCAAGTGGTAAGGGAACTGCACACAATCTACATATTTCAGGACTGCACTTTTCTGTCAAAGCCTGACTCATTTAATCAAGGCATAAGCAAACACTGCCTTCTAATGCTACTAAAACTTGACAACAAGACAGGTTTTAAAACATTTATCTGTCGGCAAATACACAATGTCACCAAATGCTTCTCGCACAGTGGTTCCCAAATGCACACATACTCACTGTGTGATTCTAGACAAACATCACTATCCCTTGCACTATACCAAAATACATTTCTTCATCTAGAAGAAGTACTACATTTTAGTATAGAAACATAACATAACTCATTTCACAAATTCATAAACATTGACTGGTTTCTAATTTTACCAAAATATAAAAACAGCACCGTTATCTGTCTGCAAACACATGAAAAACACAAATGCTTATCACAGAATGGTTTCTACATGCACACACACTGTCAATAAGATTGTAGAGAACAAAAGTACTCCCTACACTTTAGCAGGAGAAATACATTAGTCTGATTAAAATCAAAATAGTCTACATACATCCCCTCACAACTAAATAACTCATCTTTCAAGTTCTTTTGTAGATTAAGAAGTATATCAGTCACTCGCCATATTTTCTTTTACAGAATCTCTGCACTGTGCACCTCTCAGCAAAAAAAAAGAATGGAAAAGTTTCACTTTCATTTTCCACACATATACATGTAAACATCAAATCACAATCCTTCACACATAAACTCAAAAGCAAACACACATTTCTATTGGTTAAACATTTCAACCCTTTCCAACTGAAATACATTTCAACCCTTTCCCCAATCTGCCTTCTGCCTGTTACCATAGAAACAAGTCATGGAACACTGCACTGAGCACACAGGTCAGACATTCACCACACAATGTTCCTACACAAGAGAGGAAGTGTGCTTCACTTTTCAACATATCGGCTAATCATATACAATGTTCCTTACAATCTGTTTTTGTTAACCAATAAGAATTATACCTTTAAAAAACAGAAATATACACCCTACCTTTCAGTGTACAAAGTAGTCATACAACCAATGATTTCTTTTTAAAAAATCCGTGGATCCGCGAACCCAACGCGATAGGATGCGCACACCGTGCGCGCACTTCGCCGTTTTTTTTTTTTTTAAAAAGGGGGCCCCAGGGTGTCCTTCTGGGACCCCCTAAGCACCTCTAGAGGGTCACAGAATTTCCACTCTGCCCCCTATATATGTTTCACACTCTTATTCCCCTTGCTTCTTCACCCTCGCTTCTACCGAGGCAGAAAATTGCCGCCAACAGTTCCTGGTTTCGAATGTAGAGAGACTCTCGACAGCCAATTAGCATTCAGCGCGCGATCGGGAGTGTGCGCGCTCGGTTCGGGGAGGGTGCGCTTACGGTGCGTGTAGGGTCTGCAGATCCTCCCCGGCCATAGATATTTATGTACTTTTAACTCTAATTCTCTCAGGAACTACTGAACGGATTCACACCCTTTATGCAAAAGGCACGAGTCTGAACTGAGGACTACCTCTTTGCCAAGTTTGGTGTCATTCCGTTCAGCGGTTCGGACTGTAGCTGCGACAACAGATTAGGCCTGGGCTAAATTTCCATTCCGCTCTCGGAAATTGCGATAATTTGACATTTGTCGGCAGTTTAGCGATAATTTGTTTCTTGCTCGCGCTGTAAAATAATACATTCTCACGCGCGCGCGATCGCCTTGCCTGAATCCCCCGTTCGCCGACAAGTTTTCCCGATCCAGTCGCGTTCTCCACGAGATGTTGGATTGTTGGTAGCCAAATTCCGCCCACCCCTAATGGAAATTGCATGGGGAAAATATGTTTTGGGACCCCCCTTTTTTCTCGGCCCCCGCTTCACGAATCACCACGAAACTTTCAGGGTAGGAGCGGAGCTGGCCAAAAGTTTGGAAAATTTTGCGAGGATTCGTCAACCGGCGCCAGACTTATTGAGAATAGAATGTTGCGGATTTCCTATGGAAAATAGGTCCTAACCAGTAGGTAATAAATATATATATATATATGATCAAGCCTTTTGCAGAGGCGAAACGCATAGGGTTTGGCAAAAGAAAATAAAGCCCTTTTCATGATAGAAAACTACGAGTGAGTGCGTTCTTTCCTTAGTCTAAGGAATTGAGAGACTAAGAACTTGATACATATATATATATATTCACTGAAAAAACCATAGGTTTCACACACGTTATAGTTACGAATTAGCATTTAAAAAACCTTGCAAATTCACTTAAAAAACCATAGGTTTCACACATGTTATAGTTAGCTGGACATTTCACTCGTAAAAAACCAATGAAATTCCCCCGTTATAGTTAGTGCAGGCAACTATAACTAACGCGACCGCAATCCTCTGCTGATGACGTCAGATATTACATCACTATATTTAGACACTTATTTACCCATGTCTTCTTCCATTAATCTTTAGCTAT
Source organism: Triturus cristatus (assembly GCF_964204655.1). Taxonomy (NCBI): domain Eukaryota; kingdom Metazoa; phylum Chordata; class Amphibia; order Caudata; family Salamandridae; genus Triturus; species Triturus cristatus. The sequence goes on along the minus strand of NC_140588.1, from coordinate 526,300,518 downwards.
ACATATATTACAAATATTTATTTTTCATAAAGACACATATGTCATCAGTGATGTAATATCTGACGTCATCAGCAGAGGATTGCGAGGGCACTATCTATCACCAAATCACAGGTACATCGATGGGAAGCACTTTTGACCCCAGCATGGCATGCCTCTATGTCCAACAATTTGAGGAAGACTACATCATCAACCAAAATAACCCATTTCTGAAACATCTAAAAATCTGGAAGTGCTACATTGATGACGTGCTGATTGTGTGGCACGGGACAGAGGAGGATGCAACAAAGTTTGTCCAATGGGTTAGTGCTAAAGATAATCACCTCAGGTTCACACATACGATTGACAAGAACCATGCAATATTTCTTGATCTGGATATCACCCTTACTGAGGAGGGTCCACAACAAAGGTACATAACAAAACTAGAGACAAAAATAGTTTACTCCTCTTTGAGAGCTACCACCCGAGGGCCCTGAGACAAAATCTTCCGGTGGGACAGTTCCTTCGAATCCGACGGAACTGTTCGAATACAGTAACCTTTGAGGAACAGGTAGAACAACTGGAGAAAAAACTCCTGGAACGTCACTATCCGCTAAAAAACGAGCCAGAAACAAGCCGAGAGAATAACTCTTAGAAGACATGATATGGAAGACACCATTTGTTACCACATACACCCCAGCCTCTAACACAGTACAGAAAATCATAAGAAAAAACTGGCACATCCTAAACAGTGCAGGTAACCAGTTGGAACAACCTCTGTCCGCCTTTAGACAGAACAGGAGCTTACGTGACAAATTGGTACATGCTAAGATGACAGCAACTGAAGGAGAAGACCAACAGACCCTGTGGAGTTAACCACAACCGGTCGGTCATTTCTCCTGCGGAGGATGCGCGTCCTGCGAAGTTACGACTAATACTAAGGAGGTGGCCATAGGCACCGGTAAACCGTGGTAGTTACGAGAATTGAGCAACTGTAACACGGAGAATGTCGTGCACCTCCTAAACTGCCCATGCGGCCTCAAATATGTGGGAAAGACCACCAGAAAAATAAAGGTCTGCATCAACGAACACCGGAGCACTATCTGGTGTAAAAAGACCAATACCAAACTGACACGCCACTTCACTGAGAAGAACCATACGGACACAGACCTCAGGTGGTCTATCCTGGAAGTAATGAAAAAATGCAAGTTTGACCTGACAAAAGCCCTACATGTTAGGGAACAACGATGGGTATACCAGCTGCGATCCTGGGAGAAGGGTCTCAACGACGAGATCTCATGGCTGCAGATGGGATGCTAACAACCTCTACCCACCTCCCACACACAAACACGTATCACCATACACAATCATAACTTTTCGGGCAACACTCCTCTTCTTTCCATCTCTGATATGTACACACACATTGGGCCCGATTCACAGAATTAACTTAAGACAAAATCCTAAACTTACTACTTTCGGCCATGGCTAAATCTCCGCCACTGACCGGAATCCCCATCTCCGGCCCAGAAGCTCCGCCTCTGGGCCGGAAGCTCCACCTCCGGGCCGAAAGCCCCACCTCCAGGCCAGAAGCTCCGCCTCCAGGCCGGAATTTCTGGCCCGAGTGCAGACGTAAAGTTAGTAGACGTAAATCCATTCTGTGAATACCAAAAGTAGTAAGTGCATTCTGTGAATACCAAAAGTAGTAAGTGCATTCTGTGAATACCAAAAGTAGTAAGTTTAGGATTTTGTCTTAAGTTAATTCTGTGAATCGGGCCCTTAGCCTTTCTGAATTAGCCAACCTCAAAAAGCCTTTGTGATGCCCCTTTCCACTTTTAAGCTTACAACATTAGGGCCGTCACCCAGCTTTTTAGTGACCATCTTACTTCGCTGGTTAAGTGTGTATTCCCAAAATTGTCATTTCCCACGTAACACACATTTGTTTTACCGACACTCACATTTACTGCCCAGCTTCCCCTCTTGCTAATATGCTTCTAGACATCCCTCTTGAGATGCTGCCACCGGTTACACACAGACACATAACATATTTTTACTAAAACTAACGCCATCAGCGCCTTTCCCTTGTCTGTGTGACTGATGCAACTTTATTCATTTTGTATCTCACCCATGTTAGGCCCGATCACCCTTCCTGTTGGATTCGGGTTTAGACGCAATTAATAGAAGTTATTTCCAAGCCAAATATCGCCGAATATATGCACATAAATACGCGCGCTCATACGTGGGCGGCTCCCGACTTCACTTTGACATAGCACACATGCGCAGCCATGCCCACACACGGGTAGGTCCCGGCTGCACGCAAACCCAGCTGATTCGCACTCCCGCAGCTAGGGAGCCACAATCGAAGGGGCGTTTCGACCTCACCCCTGACATCACTCTATCATATGCAGTAGGGGCAGTCCTAGCTTCAATGCGCGACACGGAGCATGCGCGAACACCCGCCATTGTACAACCAGGCTTTTCTTTTTTCATACAAGGACACAGGAAGTTGCACACCTGGCAATACCTAACATAATTGCAGAACCACTTAACATCAATCACCATAAATGGCCACACTATATATAGCTCAATAACTCTCTCCTCATTTCTACATCGGGGAGGAACGGGAGCAGTCACCTAGGAGCAACGCGGGAAATTTTCCTTGAGGCAGTAAGAGCTTGAATGAAGGATGACTGTGTGTGTGTTTAACCAACCACCCCGGTATAACTGTGATTGAGTGTTGTTTTGCCTTTGTCTCAGACCACATTTTCACGCCAATTGTGGTCTGTGTTTCTCTTTACAGGGTTTGACAACAGGGGTTTCCCCTCCCCTCCTCCCATGGAGCAAGTAGCTTTGGTACTTAGGGTACCACGCACCCCATTCAGCGAGGACATCGCCGACTTCGTCAGCCCGCATGCCCTCCCCTCCGCTGACTACATCCTCCTGGGAGACCTCAACTTCCATCTGGAGAACAACAACGACCGCAACACCAGCACCCTGCTCGACAACCTCGCCAATCTTGGACTCAAGCAGCTGGTGTCCACCCCCACCCACCTCGCCGGACACACACTCGACGCAGTCTTCTCCTCCAGCACAGACATCAACTTCAGCCACGCCACAGAGCTTCAATGGACGGACCACAGCTGCGTCCACTTCACCTTCAAGAGAACGACGACCCACCACCACCAGCAACAGGCCGCCCGCAGAAGCTGGAACAAGATCACAGCAGACCAGCTCGCCACCTCCCTGAGCCAGCACCCTCCAGCCAGCTCAGCGAACCCCAGCCAGGCCGCCGACAACCTCACGAAGTGGATCAGCAACTGCGCGGACGAGCTCGCCCCGCTGAGGACCCCGCCCAGCAGACCCGGCAGCAAGAAAGCCCCGTGGTTCACCGACGAACTCAAGAGCTCCAAGAAGAACTGCCGACCCCTCGAGAAAGTCTGGAGAAGGGAACCTACACCGGACAACAGGACCACCCTCAAGCGGGCCACTCGGAAGCACCACCAGCTGATCCGCGCTGCCAAGAAAACTGCATTCAAGGACCGGCTGGACAACAACGCACACAACAGCAAGGAACTCTTCAACATCGTGAAAGAGCTATCCAGCCCCAGCGCAGGAAACAACGACATCACCCCGTCGCAAGACCTCTGCAACTCCCTCGCTTCATACTTCCACAACAAGATCGCGGACATACACAACAGCTTCAACAACCAACCAACGCACACCATGACCGAACAACCACCCCCCACCACCACCCTCCACGCCTGGACCCCGATCAGCACCGAAGACACCATCCGCACGATGAACTCCATCCACTCCGGATCACCAACCGACCCCTGCCCTCACCACGTCTTCAACAAGGCCGACGCTGTCATCGCACCCCACCTGCGAGACATCATCAACACATCCTTCGACACCGCCACCTTCCCTGAGAGCTGGAAGCACGCCGAACTCAGCGCTCTACTCAAAAAACCAACAGCAGACCCCACCGAACTCAAGAACTACCGCCCCATCTCGCTCCTCCCGTTTCCAGCCAAAGTCATCAAGAAGACCGTCAACAAGCAGATGGCCGCCTTCCTCGAGACGAATGGATCCCTCGACCCCTCACAGTCCGGCTTCCGAGCCAATCACAGCACCGAGACCGCCCTCATCGCCGCCACCGATGACATCCGAGCCCTGATGGACAACGGAGAAACAGCGGCCCTCATCCTCCTAGACCTCTCCGCGGCATTCAACACTGTCTGCCACCGCACCCTAGTACAGCGCCTCAGCAACATCGGAATCCAGGACAAGGCGCTGGAATGGATCATCTCCTTCCTCGACGGAAGAACTCAGAGAGTCCGCCTACCACCGTACAAGTCAGAGGCCTCCGAAGTCATCTGCGGCGTCCCTCAAGGATCCTCTCTGAGCCCCACCCTCTTCAACGTCTACATGAGCCCCCTCGCGGCCATCGCACGCCAACACAACCTCAGCATAATCTCCTACGCCGACGACACCCAGCTGATCCTCTCCCTGACCAACGACCCCGCCACCGCCAGAGCCAACCTACACGAAGGGATGAAAGAGGTAGCCGAGTGGATGACGACCAGCCGCCTGAAACTGAACTCTGACAAGACGGAGGTCCTCATCCTGGGCTCTTCACCCTCCGCCTGGGACGACTCCTGGTGGCCTCCCGCCCTGGGCACCGCACCCAAACCGACAGACCATGCACGCAACCTGGGCTTCATCCTGGACTCCTCCCTCTCCATGACCAGGCAAGTCAACAACGTCTCCTCGGCGTGCTTCAACATCCTACGCATGCTACGGAAGATCTTCTGGTGGATCCCCACCGAAACCAGGAAGACCGTCACCCAGGCCCTCGTCACCAGCCGACTGGACTACGGCAACGCCCTCTACGCCGGTACCACCGCCAAGCTCCAGAAGAGACTCCAGCGGATCCAGAACGCCTCAGCCAGACTCATCCTCGACATCCCACAAACCAGCCACATCTCCGGACATCTGAGAGACCTTCACTGGCTCCCCGTCAACAAAAGAATCACCTTCCGCCTCCTCACCCATGCACACAAAGCCCTACACGACCAAGGCCCGAGCTACCTCAACAGCCGGATCAACTTCTACGCTCCCAAACGCCACCTCCGATCAGCCAACCACGCCCTCGCCGCCGTCCCCCGCATCCGAAGAGCGACTACAGGAGGAAGGTCCTTCTCCTACCTGGCCGCCAAGACCTGGAACTCCCGGCCGACCTGCGCCTGACCCAAGACCACCTCTCCTTCAGGAAGAAGCTGAAGACCTGGCTGTTCGAGCAGTAGCGGCACCCCCCCTCCCCCAGCGCCTTGAGACCCTACGGGTATGTAGCGCGCTCTATAAGTGTCACTGATTGATTGATTGATTAAGAGCAGTGAGAACCTACCTTCCTTTTTGCTTCTCTGAAATCATGTACACATATAGAGTGTCACATGTCACACAAGTAGTCACTCACTTATTACTGAAACAGTGCATGTATTGTGTTCAGTCCCTCACCGCGACCAAGGTTTGTTGTTATATGTGTTTCCTTTCAACTTTTCTTTCACAGGCTTGAACTCAGAAGCCATCCAATTGTGGGGAGTGACACAGGTCACACCCACACAGTGGTATTTCCTTGCCACCAGTTGGTAAGAACGGAGCCCCCCCTCTTTACATTTAGGTCCTGATGAATGCCCTGGACCCACCTGGGCCAAAACGGCAGAAACATGTCGACCGCTTACACTAGAGTTACGGGACAATAATTTCCCCACACACCGTCTATTGATTTTAATATCATATAGTTACCTATCACATTAAATCATAATTAGATAACTATAATGATTTTTATTCACACTCACTTCCTCACGGGCCCCCACTTAGTTTAGAAGTGCATCCCTGTCGTCAGGTGAATGCCCGCCCTCTATCAAACCAAGGTTTTAGAGGACAAGGACTGGTCAATGATGAAGCATGACACCAGGTGGTGTGTGAGACCAGTCCGTCACATTTTGTGAGATGCCTTCCCTCACAATATAACCCAAACCCCACAGTGGTCACTACACTAGGAGCAGCTTATTGTGGTTAACCTTCTCATGGCTTTGTCATCTGCAGTGAAGCCACACTAGCATGCCCGGACAGCAGCTTCTTCCGATGTGTACTTTCGCCAAGGACAATGTCTTGTTTATCGCAGGATTGTTGCCAGAGTGAGGAGACTTTTCCCGTAGCTCTCTGCTAGGGTGCTGTCTTTCCTCGCTCTCCTGGCCACGCCTCTCTCTCATGGCCATCTTTTCCCATGCATTATTTAAGATGTAGTCAAGAAGGTCCCGTGCCAATCAGAAGGCATGTTCAATAGTACCTCCACCAGCTAAGTCTTTCTTGGTTCCACTCTCCAATTCACCTTCTTCCTCACTCCCTGGCCCATGTCAAGTCTCGCACTTTCTCACTCTCACTGAAACAGAATAAAGTACATCTTTTGAAAGTTCTGTATTATAGCTTGCTGATTTTTCTGCTTACTTTGACTTCTTGTCTGCACTTTTACATAATTTGAGCTTTGTTGTAGCCTTACAATGTTCTTGGCTACTATGTGTCTGAGGATCTGATGTTTTTATGATCCAGGCCTGTCTTCCTTGTGCCATTTCACCACAGTGGGTGCTTTTATTCCTGTCTTTGTCTTGACCGGGAATAAGCGCTATGTCTATCTGCAGCTCTGCTAATAAATTATATGTTATTGAGTGATGAGGAGTGGAGGGTAGTGTTTTTTTTTTTTTTTTAAATGCGTTGTTGCTCATTCCTCCTTGGCCGATATTGCAAGATTTGGTGTCAATTTCCGGTTTAAATCTTTTCTAAGGCAGAGCAATTAATTACATTTCCAAAATCATATTCTATATTCATTTGCTGGCCCTGTTAGACAGATTGACCTTGCTTCTCATCTTTAGTTGCTTCCTCAGAGTTACACATGGTGAAAATCTCCTACTCACCCTGTCCCTTGATTTCAAATTCACTTTCTAAATTTCGTGAATTTCATTTATGATGCTCCCTTTCTCTCCCATAGAGCTGTTCCATGTTTTCATGTTTCCATTATTTGTAAACACTAAATAGAGATTCTCTCTTTGGCTCCTGTGTGTTTTCAACTGTGGTTACTACAATGTTATAATGTTTAGGACAGAAAAAATTGGGTTCATATGTACAACAAAATGTCGGATCGAGGAGCTGCGCAAACTTTGGCAGCTCTGTGCTGCGACATTTTCAAAACGCAGGGATGCGCTGCATTTACTACAATACAGCCCACCCCTATGTTTTCCCTAGCGTTGCTGCTAAAATTAACTGCCTAGGCCCAACGCTGGTACTTTTGCACCATAGTTGCAGGGAATTATTATTTATGTGCAGGCAGGTGTCCCTTCCTGTACATAAACAATCCAAAATGGCGATTTGTTACTTCTATGCAGAATGCCGCACACATAGAGGTAGCAGATCATCATTATTTAATGATTGTTTATGTGCAGGAAGGGACACCTTCCTGCACATAAACAATCTTTAATGGCTTTTTGCTCTTTCTATGTGTGTTGCAGAATGCAGCACACATACAAAAAGCAAAAACGAGCAGAAAAAAAGCATTTCTGCTCATGCGCCATTCTAGCGGCTGCTCTTGCATGGCGTTAGTTGTTGCTGCTGCCTCAGATTTACACCACCATGAAAATCTGTGGCAGTGTCAAAAAGCAATGGGTATTGCAGTGGAACGCCCACAGCAACACTCATTTCATGCCGCTTTTATGCAGATCCGTGTCTGAAACTGTATCATATTTACAAAGCGCTGTTATGCCACAAAAGCTGGCGTAATGCCACTTTGTAAATATAGAGCAGGGCATTGTGCCACAGGAATGTCATTAAAAGTGATATTCCGAGTGGTGCAATACCCTTGTAAATATGGCCCACTGTCTGTTACTCTGTTTCATTCTTCCTCTGCTTGAAGTTCGGTATGCCTCTGTCTAGTAATGGGTAGTGCAGCTTTACCAAATCTTACCTGTTTATCCTGAAGAATCTATGCATAGGGATTCTCCAGCTAAGGGGGATATTCACAAGAAAATGTCGGAACACAGAGTTGCCCCAAATTCGGCAGCGCCAATCTCTGCCAATTTCAAAATGCAGGGATGTGCCGTATTCACAAGAATACGGCTCACCCCTGTGTTTCCTCTAGAGCTGGCGCAAAAAAAGCTGCCTAGTGCAAGTGCAGACACCTTGCCGCCATGTTGCAAGGGTGCCTGCGCTGCAGGAATTATTGTTTTTTTGCATGAAGGGACACTTTCCTACACATAATCAATCAATGATGGTGATTTGCACTTTCTATGTGTGCTGCAGAATGGAAAGAGCAAAAAACTAGGAGAAATTAACAATTTCTCCTCGTTGCTCCATTAAAACATCATGGCGTTCGTTTTTAGTGCTGCCTCAGCGGGCCCTTCCAACTTGCCGACTGTCTTCTTGAGCCCTTCAGGACCAAGTGGAATCCCCCGGCCGGTTTAGGCTCCCACCACCACCATTGTAATACGGCGATCAGAGTTCAAACCTACAATGTCGGTCGCAAGGCCTCCGACCAGCGGTCGGGGATTTCTGACCAACATCGAAATCAGGCCCTGAGTCTATTTATACTAACATTCCTCAACAAGAAGGCAACATTACCATTAAGAAATTGCTGGACATAAAACCTCTACCTACGAAAGTTCCTACTGATTTTTTAATTGAACGTCTTGAAATCGAACTGAAACAAAATGTAATTTTGTATAAAGAAATGGGAGCTTGCTTCGCTCCTAATTTTGCCATTATTTTTGTGGATGACCCAAAGATCTCTTTTATGCCGACATCAGTTTGTGGAAACTGTACATTAATGATATTTTACTTATTTGGAGAGTCAATAATGAATCACTGTCTACCTCATGAATTGGCTGAATAATGGACACTCCTACATCACATTTAAATTTTATTCCAAAATCGATGACTTATCTTTTCCGAATCTAACATGTTGTGCAGGTTAGAGCAAATTAGGCATATTACTATACCATAAGCCCACTGAGAGAAGCACACTTTTACAGGATTCAAGCAACTGCCCTAGGGGTTTATGAGATGGGCTGCCTATTGGACAGTTTCTACAGAACTGTAGGAACTGTAAGTGGTGAATCGATTATTTTTGTGAAGAGGAGATCCTTATCAAAATACTGCTTGACAGGGGCTACCCAAACATTTGATATCTTGATCCCTAAAAAGGGCCTGGAATTGCCCCCGAGATATTTTATTAATTCCCAAGCAGAGAGAGGTGAACATTATAATTCCCTTTATAGCAATTTTCTGTCCGTCTAGTATCAAAATCTGAAAGATCATTGAAAGAACTGGATATCATTAACTATTTCCTGATCCCCTGTTATTCTCCTGAAAAGGGGATGTAACCTAGGAGACCAAGTAGTCCATGCCTTCAGTTGGATTTATATGAACAAACTCGACAATCATACCATGATGTCCAGTTGGGGCTTGCCCAGATCATGGGCCATTATAAATGTCAGAACCATTCAGCATGTGCTCATACTTTCAATATAAAAGAATTTAGACATGGCAATATTTCTTACCATTTACAATACACAAATTATAGGTCTAGTATTGTGGTATACACTAGTTGGTGCCCGTGCAGCCTCCTATCCATTGGCTAAACATGACAAATGTGCAAAACGCAAATCATACAGCACAAAAACCATATTCCGCTGCAGGAACGACAATAAGCCCCTTAAAGCTCATTTCATCTCACATAAACTGATCTGACGTGGCAAATCATTGAACAACCCTGTCTCCAGTACCGGGTGGGGATTGATCAAAACTACTCATATGTTGTGAGCGCTGGTGGATTTCAAGATGTGACTGTCAAGATTAGTCTCAACTCTTTGGTTGAATGGAACGACTTGATTTCGACTTAATGACACTGTTATATTGCATACTGTGAGAATATTTAATGGAATTCTGACAGGCCTTTATAATCTTTCCATCTGTTGATGTTTTTTTGCTTTGATTGTATAGTTTTCTGTTTTTAGATTGTAAGCTCTTTGCTCCAGAGGACAGATTTATTTTGATTGTAATTTAGATTTGAGATTGTTTCTAATATTTAAAATGTTAGCAATTTATTTACTTTGCCATTCGATGATGGTCTTCCCCACTCCCATTTCTTTTTGAATTTAGGGGAAGTTTTATCATTATTTCACACAGCGCAGCAAGCCACCTTGCTGCGCTGTAGGACGGTGAAAGGTCAGGAATGCGCTGTATTTAACATGATAGGGCGCATTCCTGACCTTTCCTTGCTCAGGCGCACACTGTGCTGCCTAGTGCCTACGCAGGCACGCTTGCACTGTGTTGCAAGGTGCCTGCGTTGCAGATAAGATCGTTTTTTTACAGGAAGTGATACCTTGCTGCACAAAATAATTTTTTGAGGCATTTTCCTATGTTGCAGAGTGCAGCACACAGCGAAAGAGGCAAAAACAAAGCAAAATAAAAATGTTTGTCCTCATTACTCCTCATCTAGTGAAGCATAGAATTTAGATGCATTCCCAGGTCTACCAGTAATTGTAAATCTAGTCCATGGGTGGATGCATGAGAATACCCATGATCCATCCACGGCATGCCTCCCTGGGGCACAGTAATGCAACACAGCAATTTGTGCTGCATTACTCTCGATTTATCAAGCTACACAAGGCCATGCAAGGTGGCCTTGCGACGCTTAATTAAACTGACTTAGTAGTTGTGTCACACTTGCGCCCCTTTCTGTGGGGCAAGGGTGACGCAACTCAATGCTAAATCTGCCCCTTAATGATTAATTTTCAATTTTTCTCTCATATAATTTATTATTCCTCTTTTTTGTGTACGAGTCCCCACTGCATTATATTATTGACAGTTTTTTCTAAAATTGTTTCATTTGTCAGCACTGGCAGAGGTGGCATTGATGCCACCCCTTTACAGAATTCAATTGCTTTATCACCCGATAATTGCATTTGTGATTATCTAGTAATTTTGCGCAGGTATGATGGCTAGCACACCAGTGTCATTAGGTGTTCTAGTCTTCATCAGCTGTATTATGCATCGCACTCTATATCTGTCCCTCTTTTTCCTTGCAACTTTCACGCTCGCCATACTAGAGCCATTGCACAGTCTAGTTTTTCAGTTTGAGCATTCTATGGATGACAAATGCATTTAATGCCTCCCTTTGCAGACATTACACCCAGCAGAATAGTGCCATTGGGCACTCTAGTTTGCTGATTGGAACGTTTCACATATTACGTACTTCACATTCCACTTTTTATTTCTGGATGCCAGAACGGAATGTAGACACAATTTTCTTGTGCCCCTCAGTGCGCCGTTGCTCCTGTATACAGGATTTGCTCCTTTTGATCTTGGCGCCTGACTCCGGTCTATTTGCTATTATTTTAAGTTACGTGGGCTAATCCCAGACCCTTTGTTTTCACCTAACTTTATTTTTCAGGATTCACTTTTATGTTGGGCCACTTGGGAGTCTCTTCTTTTTTATCTGGAGCTTACAATTCCTCGTTACCTGTCGAATATGTAAATTCATTGAAACATTTTGTCTTGGAGACTTATCATGGACTCATCACTTTTCGTCAGTGTAGAAGAGGTTTATGATGCCATTGTAGCTACAGCTGGTGGAAAGGCCCCAGGCCCTGATGGGGTACCGGCCGATCTATATAAAGCTGACCCAATTGTATGGGCAAGAAATGTAACCAATGTTTTTAATGTTGGGTGTTCTCAGGGATACCCAATATCTTGGGGGAAAGCAGTCATAGTTCCTATTTTTAAAAAGGGTGCAAGGGATGAGCCTATATGCTATAGGCCAATCTCACTTTTCGATTCTGTAGCCAAAATCATGGGAAAAGTCATATTAAACCGTTTAACGACATGGCTGGATGACTGAAATATAATTTCCAACCTGCAATATGGCTTTAGGCCAAGTAAAGGGACTTTGGACCAATGTCTAAACCTATACTTAGAGGTAGGCAAGTACACCATCGCAAAAAAAGGAACAATCCATTTGGCATTTATGGATCATACGCAAGCGTTTGACTGTGTCAACAGATCAAAGTTGTGGTCCACTTTGAGGGATATGGGCCTCGAACCAGAGTTGGTGGACTTTTTAAATGCCATCCACAAAAATAATACAGCGGCTGTTAGGTATAACAGTAATGGGGACTTGACATCTACCTGGGATGTGAAAAGAGCAGTACGCCAAGGGTGTATCCTGGCCCCTCTCTTATTCACACTATACATAAACAATCTGGGAGATTCCCTAATAGCCAGCTGTAGAGACATTCCTAGATTTGGTGACAAGATGATTCCTGCATTATTATATGCAGATGATACGGTTAGATTAGCAAGAACAGCAATGGGCCTCCAATCACTTTTAAATGCTTTTATAGTTTTTATGGACTCTTTAGATTTATCAATACATTTAAAAAAATCCCATACTATGACCATTGGCCCTGAAAAGTCCCAAAAAAAGAAAAAAAAATTATTGTAAAGGGATAGAGCTAACAAAGGTCCCAACTTTCCCTTACTTAGGGGTACTTTTTGACGAAAACGCATCATGGTGCCCACAAATTATGCAAAAAAAGAATACCCTTGCAAGGGCTACAGGGGCTAAACTACATTTTACTAAAAAACTAGGGACCACACCCATTGCATCCCTGATGAAGATATACAAGGAAAAATGCATTTCAATGGCATCGTATGGCAGTGACATCTGGGGATACATAGAAGGGAGGGGTATTCAGCAGGAGGAAAACAAATTTCTATGTAAGGTTTTGGCAGTTCCGTTTTCCACGTCCACTTACATAATACATGAAAAACTAAGGATGGGATACATTACAGATCAAATTGCAGTGGCTCCACTGATGCGATGGTTGAGAATTTGGGCAAGTCCCACTATAACCTTAAATCAAATAATAATTACTGACTGTTTAGCATTAGATAGAGCCAAACACATCCCCTGGTTTAGGTATCTAAAGGAACTGACAACTTGGCTAGGTCGTCCTGATTTATATTTAAGCCCCAAACCCATGGATAAACTTTTCATTAAAAATATTAGACTGCAGTTTTTGTCTAAGCGCCAAGGTTTGAGGGAAGAAGAGGAGCTGCAAAAACCATCTGTAAGATGTTATGTCACATTATCTATGAACAATCAAGTCCAACCTTACTTATTAAGTGTTGGCAAACCTTTCCATCGTTTTATCTTAACAAGATTTCGTCTGCAGATGGCGCATTGGCTTTTATCTGTACCTCAGGGTATTTCCAAACCTGGCACTCTGAAACCATGTCAGTGTGACAATTTTTCAGAACAGGATATTATTCATTTTGTCTTTTTTTGTCATTATTATGTACTTTTACGCAAGAAATGTATACTACCACTGTCACTTTGTCCAAACCAAGCCAGCCCTACTGTATCTTCAGATGTTAGCATCCCCCTTGGTTTGTTTTGGAGTGGCAAGTTTCCTAACAGGAGCCATTAGGCGTAGGAAAAAAATGTTTTTTTTAAACTGATATTAAGGCTTAAAATGTGTTTTTATATGGAGGCCCATAATGTGTTAAGATTTTAGAAATCATCTTAAAATTTTGAGTGTGTCCTATATGCACTTAGCACTTTATATAATGTTTCTATATTGTATGTAGAGCAGCCCTTGGCACCCTATATGGCCATTAGGAACAACATTTCTGTAGCTTACCCCGTTTGGAGTATATTTTTTTAGCACTTTGTACTCTATAAAACCTTTTGTAATTTAAGATGTATTATAGGGAAAGAAACGTGAAGTTTTGTCTTTTAATATGTTTGCCCATTTGCACTTTGAATTTTTATCTTGAGGACTAACGTGTTATTTGTATTTATGAGCTCATTTAACTGCACTTTGCACTTTATACAAAATGTGTACTGTATGCTTAGCAAAGCTTTAGCATCATAAGATGGATCATAGGAAAAGATAATTGTAGTTTTGTATTTTAACACTGTCTGCGCATTTGCATTTTTGAATCCTGCTCACTAAGTTCCTTTTTCGCATGGATTGTTATGAGTTGGCTACCCAGCTGATATTTGGATGGCCTCTTTTTAAAATGAAATGTAGTTTTGAATGTAATGTTTACTCTTATGACATTAAGTTGTCGAATAAAGCATTCTTGACTTGTCTTGGATGACACTATATTTCCCTTTACCTGGATTAGACTCACCTGTTGTTTTTTGGACTTTTTTCCTTTATAGATGCCCGAGTGCCAATTTTACAGGTTTCTTTGATTCGGCCTTGTGTTGGATTCTAATTAATTTTCTTGTCATTTCCTGTGGAATAATTTACAAATAGTTGTATTACTATAACTTTACTTATGCAGCAATCCTTCTTCATTTGGATGTTCCCTTAATTTATGTTTTTATGATTAGGACCTGTTAAATCATGAACGGTCAAAATGCCATCAACATTATAGCGGCTGAAAAAGAAGTGGACTACTATATAAACATATAAGCAATGGATTACTATGAAATATCTATCATTCCATGCACATTCATGAAACTGTTATTTCTTTTCACCACCTGTTTTTTTCTTTAATATCTTGTGCTGCCTGCACAATTCTGAGCACGTTTATGCACATTGCAGTGGGGCATTTTTCACTTATCTTACTATGTTGCTTGAACCTTCACTGTCATTAGATATATGAATATCTTTTTGACAGACCGTGGCTATATCTCTTATTCTTGTTTTCTTGGATTATATAATATACTTTTTTTAATATGGTAGAACATGTATTGGTTCCTTAAATAACACCTTTAAGAACTTTTTTATATTAGTTACTCCCAGCTCCTTTTTAGGTTTATGGGTGACTACTGTTGTGTAGATTGACTTTTAGAAAGTTAGGGCCTCATTTATGAGCAGTGACGCATCGCTACGTGAAAGCAGCGATGCGTCACTTCTCAGTGTGCCCTCCTTGCAACATGATGGAAGCGTCATATTTACTGTATGACGCATCATGTCGCAAGGAGTTACAGTTACGCATTGCTGGAGTGTGTCACAAAAGTGACCCAACTCCAGCAATGTGTCCTTTCACATGGGGAAAGCTCCATGTGAAAGGGCCTGCATCAGTCTTACACCTGCTTAAGATGCATAAGATATTGACGCATTTGCACCCTAGTAGTGGTGCACTGAAATTTCGTAGATTTCACTCCATCACTTCTACGAGGCTTACTTACGTGGGAACGCCCACCCTGCATACATTATACCTGACGCAGGTATAATGTAGCGCAGGGGTTTACAAAGTGACGCATCTGCTTAGATGAATCACTTTGCAAAGAGGGCACAACAGGAGGAATGTTTTACGCCACCGATGCGTCACAAAAAGTGACCCAACGGAAGTGCAAAACTGTCGCAAGTTCTCATAAATAAGGCCCCTAGTCTTTTCTTCCTTTAGCCATTTGGTGCATGTAGACTGTCTCTGGTCACATGACTGGCTGTAGTTGACAGCTTGGATTTGTGTATTCCTCCTAGACAGCCACACACAATGGGACCTCAGGTGTGGCTGGATGGGCCATCACTGGCCAGACAGGAGGGAGGAGCTGGGCCCAGCCTTACTTACACCTGAATGCATTACTTAAACATGAATAGGCTGTGTCCTGTCTTCTCACAAACGGCCCAATGGCCCTGCATTGTCACATCAGCCAGCTTAGATCCAGGGCAGGGGAGGGAGGAAATTCAATGCACTTCAGAGACACTGTCTAGAAGCTTCTCCCACATTTCAGAACTAGGGCACTCTCATATAAAAGAAGGACCTCAGACACCACTACTTCAGTACACTTCTGGGCCTGTGTATAATCTGCCAGGAACAAGGACTGCTGTCTGCTACAAGGACTGCCACTCTGCTGGACTGCTATTCTCAGGGCCGGACGGGGACCCAAAACCGGCCATGGCAAAGTGCTCGGTAGGCCCCCCCGGGGTTTGGGGGTGCCGCCAAGCTCTTTGCTTGGCGGACGGTTTTCAGCCGATTTTGTTACAGGGCCGATTTTGCAGCTGTGCTGCAAAAACGGCCCTGTAACAAAAAGGGCCCCCAGGGGCCCAAACCTGGCCCCCACCCATGTGGCGCACCGGGGGATTGCCCGGTGCCTGCTATGGCCAGTCCGGCCCTGGCTATTGTTAAGGAGCTGCTGCCTTGTTTTGCAGACCTGCGCCTGCTGCATCTCTTTCTTGGGATGGAAGAAATGGACCTGGAACCCTTCTTGAACCCAGGACCCCAGAATGACTCAAAGGCCTAGTGTGCTGGCCTCCTTATCTGAGCCTCAGGGACATAACAAGCTCCCCAACTGCCCCTGGACCCCTCTTCAGCAAGTTCCTGACTCACAAGAGGTGCCTCTCTGGCCATGGACCCTCGGTGTGGCTCTTGTACTTTTGAATTCAAGCTTTTGGGCTCTTCGTGACCATGGATGGGCTCTTCACACCACAAATTAGAGCAAGCCACCACAAGACCCTCTCTATGACCAGCAAGCATCGATCGCCAGCGGAGGACTGCCAATGTGAAATACCAGCCCGCCCATCCGCGACACTCAGCCTGCTCTATGCGCCATGCCAACCACCTCCAAAGACAGTCTCCGTGCTTCCGGAGACTCTCTTTCATGTGAACAGGATTTTTGGCACAAAATTTGAGAAGGAACACCTTCAGCAGGACTAATTTGGGATTGAATCCGACTGCGCTTCATCACGGTTAGCTTGAACTTTTGACTTTGACTCAGTCCAGCATGACCACATATCTGCAGTTGGTGCTTTGTGCTTTTAGAGACTATATTACAGTTTATTTTCTAAAAATACATAGTTCTACTAATTGGAGTTTTGTCATTTTGGTCTTATTCTATTTATTAAATTCTACTCTATTGTTCCTACTTACTGTAGAGTTATTTTGTGTGGTGTTTTCACTCTTTCACTGTTTGAAGTGTTTCACAAATACTTTACACATTGCCTCTAATTTAAGCCTGACTGCTCTGTGCTATGCTACCAGAGGGAGAGCACTGGTTAATTTGTGGTTTGCTTGTGCCCTGAGTAGGATTGTGGTTGCTGCTTGAACAGGGCTGACACCCCAGCGAACCAGTAACCCAATATTTCACAATCTTGCTAATGAATAATAAGTGAGTTATTAACTGGTAGTTGGTGAGGTCAGAAGGGTCTTATGTAAGTTTGTTTAGGAGTGGGAGAATCTAACCTGTCTTGTGAACTTCTGGGCAGATTCCATTCAATTCCTGGAGAGACTGAGGCATTGACAGCAGTAAGTAAGGGTAAGAGAGTGTTTCCAGAGCGTCCTTTGATTTGCTTGGCATCACCTACATATGACATGTGAGGTTAAAACTGCATTTGAAACTGGAGTAATTACCGTTGCCATACTGCAGCACTTTACTCCCACCATGACGCACCTAATGTGCCCACCGTATTTAGAGATGTCTACTGCCATTCTGCACATCTCTTGAATTTCCAGGAACCACTGTTAAGGTAGTTCCGGAAAATGCATTGTAAGTTTGACAAATGCCTCTGTCTTCATGGTGAAACTGTCGATCAAACTTACAATATTTTGCATTTTCAAAAAGAAAATCTTAAAAGAGGATTTTCTTTTTGAAAAAAAAACCAATGATCCCCTTCACCATATGAGCACTTTCCCTTGATGTGGGGGTCATTTAAAAGTTTTCACTGTTCCTTACTGCCACATATTTCATGGCGTTGATGGTCAGTGAGAACTGATATGTTGTGTTATTTGGAATCGTAGAGTGTGACTTATCACCCAAAGGGTATCCAGGCACTGGAGTAGATGTGTAGGGTGTCTGCTAGGGCTTAGTTGAAGAACCAGGTCTTTTGGAATTCAAGAAGTAAGGAGGTAGCCCTGATGTATACAGGCTGTTCCATGCTTTGGGTATAATGTAGGAGAAGGCTAGGTCACCCGTTCTGCTTTTGGCTTTTGGAGCTATGAGTGTTGAGTGCGAGATTGAGTGAGGCAGAGAGTAGGTGTCAGGTGGACTGGTGGAAATGAAAGTGGCCATTGAGGTATGCTGGTCCAGTGTTGTGCAGTGCCTTGGATGCATTCATGAGGAGTTTAAATTGGCAGCATTTTTTAATCGGTAACCAATGGAGTTCTAGATGTATAGTGTGATGTATGTGCGACGTGGGAGGTCCAAAACAGGTCTAGCTGTGGTATTCTCGATGGTCTGAAGTCGATGGAGGAGGTGATTGGAGATTGTGGCATAGAATGTGTTGCCAAAGTCTAGTCTAACAAGAGTAGAATAACAAGGGCTGAGTGATGGTACCCTTTGGGATTCATTTGAAGATTTTTCTGTGGATGCATAGTATTTATAAGCAGACGGAGCTGACTGCGTTCACCTGTGAGGCCTTGTTGAGTTTGTTGTTTAAGGTGATTGACAGGTTTCTTGGCTGATTAGAGAGTGTGGGTGTTGGGCTGATCTCTGTAGGCCACAAGGTGGAGTCTCAGAGGGAGTTCTAGTTCCTGAAGATCAATACGTCTTGTCCGAGTTGAGTTTCAGGCAGATGGTCTCTATCCTGTGGTTGCTATAGAAGCCGGATTGGGTGTGGTTGAGAAGATTGTGAACTTACACGTGATTGGTGATGAAGGTTGATTGTCTTCTCTATTACTTTTGCTGGTTACTGTAGAAGGGATATGGGGCAGAAGTTGCTCAGCTCATTGAGGTCTGCTGAGGGTTTCTCGAGGAGGACCATGACTGCGGCATGTTTCTAATCTTTGGGGAAGGTTAGAGAATTGATGGTGGAGTTGATGATGTGCATGAGGAATCCTCTTAAGTTGTAGATATGATGGGGACAGGGGTCACTGGGGGCTGCAGAGTGAACGTTTTTCATGATTGTAGAGGTGTCTTCCTCAGTGGTTAGGTGTGCATCTGAGTGGACAGTGGGCAGGTTGCTGGTGATATCCTTGCGCTGATGTTGTTTTTCAAAGTTAACCTAGATTTTTTCAATTTTGTTGTAGAAGTAGTCGTCACAGAGCTCCTGGGATGGATTTATGGAGTTGACTGAAGCTTCTGGGGTAGTGAACTCATTGATTATATCAAAACTGGCTATGTGTTCACCCAATTTAAATCTGTTGGACCTCAGAGGTGTGTGTTGGTGGTGTAGACAGAGTAGTCTCTGCCGTCTCTACACTGAAGGTCTGCAGGTTGGCTGATAGGCTATTTTGTTGCCATTGTGATGGAGTACCCTTTCAACCAAAATCTAAATCAACCTCTGAGTCCAGACATTTGAGGCTGAATGAGCGCCCAAAGTTTTCTGTGGGGAGGAGGGCTGGTGGAATGGATTGCCAATCTCATTTCGCTCACCAACGTAATGCAATTAAGTTCAGGGTAATCCAATTTAACCTGTTTCTTTTTTTTTAAGTTCACCTGCTGCCTGCTTGTTTCCATGATAGAAATATTTTTGGCAAATGTGAGAAAACTGAATTGAAAAGTCATGTACCTTTTTTTTATGAGTATTAACAGCATACAAGGGAACATTTATGGGGACATATTCTCAAGGACTCATCGCCAATTTAGTGGCACTTTTCTGCCACGAAAGTGGCGATAGATTTATCGCCCTATTCACAAGCCTGCGCTAACAGTCAACATCATCAGTTTACCTACGATAGTTGCCACTAAAAATATTGCCAAAGCTGACAGAAACAACTAATGCTAATCATATGCAGAGTAGGCGTTCCCGTCCAAAAACTCACAATAATACCACTTCGCGATATGCTTAACGACCAGCCAGATCGGCAATGTGGTCCAAAAACAGGCGATAAGGCACGTTAGCAGCAGGGACTTAAGACCTGCTTTTTTCTGGTCTTAAGTAGGACGAAAACCTGCAGTATAAAGGGATCCCAGCCCAGAGCCACATCTGAAGACCAACAGATGCCATGGAGCTACCAATCATGCAGCTTGGAGACCCAAGAGGGCCACAACACCCACTGCCATCACCCCCAGGACCACCCCCACCCCCAGGACCACCCCCACTACCAGGACCACCCCTCCGGACTACCACTGAGGCAGCGCAGAACAAGACAGCGGATCTTCCGAAAACGCACCAGCCTCAGAGACTTAACGCCAGGGGATGTAATTGCCCACTACAGGCTCAAAAGGACAATCATCCTCCGCATCCTGACCAACATTGCCCACAGGATGACGGTACCAACACAGCGGACAACCAACATCCCTCCACAGAAAAAGCTGCCTGCTGTGCTGCACTTGTTGGCCCCTGGTACCTTCCAACCAACTCCTGCCACCGTCTCCCCACTGATGACTGTGGACACCATTTCCTCCATCTCATCCTGCTTCTGCTGTGGCACTGGATTCCCACCTCCAGTCTGCATTGCGGCTTTCTGGTTGTTAGCGAGTTTCAGCGTGGTTTTGTGCTTCACATCATTCCAGCGCTTCTTGCAGTCGTCCACTTCCCTTCTCTGCACTCCGACTGCATTCACCTTGGCCAAGATGGACTGCCATATTACATTTCTAGTTGCCAGTGACACAGTGGAGGTGATGAACAGTTGTTTGTACTGTTCTATCACCTCCATAATTAGGATCTTGTTTTCCTGCGGACTGAATCGCGGGTTCCTCTTCTTCTTCTCCTTGCCCTTCTCCTTCCCCGAGGTCCCTGGCTGGTCTTCCGGGGGGGTTGTGGGGTTCTGGTTGGCATCTGTAGTTGCTCCAGCTTCCTCCATGGTGCTTCTTAGTTGTTTGGGGGTTTTTTGCAGCTTTTATGGTGGATTTTCCCACCTGATGTGGGAATAGCAAGCCTGGAACTGATTATCGCTGATATTTTTATCGCTGTTGGGCCCATCGCAACTTTTTTCATGTTCGGGTTTCCTTTTTTATCAGCGTCCCGGTAATTTTAACGCGGACATTTGACGCGTTATCAGGAAACTTGCCTGTTGCCGGCATGTTGAGAATACGCCATTAACACAGCGTTAGTTTCCCACAATAGACAGTGTTATGTAAAATTATGTTAACCTGGGTTTGCGATTATTATCTGAGAATATCCCCCATGGTGTCCACTATGGAAATAATTGCATTAAAGAAAGAATTGAACATTTTTCAGACAGTGTCTTATTTCTTACTTACTGAATGGGAAACATTGAAAAACTGAATGTTCCTCAATCTCAGAAAGAAAGAAAGACTCATCGTAAAAGTGTCTGAAACGAGGGATGGTCAATCGGATAACTAGCACAATGTCTATTTTAAGTGGGCACAATTGCTAGCTTTACTATGTGATATCAGGATGGGTTAATAGGGGTTAGTTAAATTCTTGCTCTTTAAAATGAAATCATTTAAATTAATTGAAGCAATATCACACAGGAGAATTAATCGACCTGTCTACTTTATTAAATTAAGCTCTTAAAGTATTAGTGCATTAACCCTATTATCAGACACTGCAGACTAAATCACTAATATGTAATTCACCTTCAATAATTGCTTGAGAGGGGGTGGGAATAAAAGAGAAAAATATAAGTCAGTGAACTGGATGGATCTACTCCCTGTGGTAGAAAAATGCAATTTGCATATGATGCACAAGCCTGACAAATATATAGGCATTGGTTACATTTTGCAAGTATGTGACAGGGTTTTTTTCAAATGGATCCTATCAATGAACCGGTTTTGCTGACCACATCAAACTAAGCGTAGTGTACTGGTGCCCCCAGGAGGGGCTACAAAAATTCTTATGGAAAACTGAGAAGTTTCTTTTAAATTACATGCTTTATGTGCAAGGGCTATTGTACATAAATGCCTATGAAGATTCAAACTTCGGGACTGTATATATGCACAATCGAGATATGTATATTAATGCTTCAATCGCACTACAAAATAAATTAACCCTTGCATTATTGTTCAAATCATATTGCATCAGAATATGTAACAGCAGTCTGGAAGGTTCTCCTCACTTTGCATCGTACACCAATACTACTTAGTTTCTGTCTCACCTCAGTGGAATGCCTCCTAGTGTGCCTTGAATTTTATCCACCACACCCTTAGACAGGAAGGGTAAGGTCAGGGGACAAGCTTACTTCTGTGAATAATGTTCCCTATGTTTCTAATTCCTATATATTTTATTGGAATAATGTGCATTCGTTGCACATGGCAAAAATGGACAGTGCACTGTATGCAATATGTGGTTCAAACAACCCATTAAACTTCAGGTAGTAGACCATGTCCCGAGCCGGGAGCACATGTCCGAGAAAACGTTCTTAATTGTTCTTGCACTTACGACTGAGTGGAGCCTTTTTAAAGGGTGACAGATGCAGGCCATCCACTAAAGGTTGCGAATATCCCATCTGCCCCATTTAGAGAGTGTAAGGTCTCCACCCACTCTGAACAGAGTAAGAGCAACAACCTCCACTTATTGGATGAAAGCTCGAATTTGGGAAACTATAAATAGATGCTTTGTCATTCATTCATTCAATACTTTATTCGATTTCATAATAAAACCATAAAAGTACAATAAATTTCACATTCATTAAAAAGTTCCTTAAGAAAAATAAAATATAAATAACACATCACAAATGACTTAATATCTTTTACACTGTATCCCATTATTATGCAAGGGCAAGAGAAAATGTCTTCATAGCGTAAAAAACAGCCCACACAAAGGATGACAAACCACAACAGATCTCCATGGTAGGCAATGATTTTAAATAAAAATAAGCAGGGTGACATTCTGTAAAATTGAGTGGTCTTAAACGTAGTAAAAGGGGGAGTACAGGCAATAAGGACGGCGTCATCAGCGTAGGGGAGGGCCAGTACAGGGTGGCTGCCCACCTGTGGAAGATCTTTTGGAGATACAGCATCCACACTATTCATGTATAATGAAAATAGGAAAGAAGCTAGAATGCAGCCCCGTCTCATCCCCCTCTCCACGCTGAAATCTTCAGTACATTCTCCCCTGGTACAATATCTGGCCCTGGCCCTACATCTCGAGTACAAATCTCTCAGGAAACGAATAATCTATGCCTCCACCCCCATATCTCTCATTATTGACCATAATTTGACGTGGATAACGCTGTTGAAGGCCGTAAAAAGATCGACAAAAGTTAAATAGATAGTACCCTCCTTAATTTTAACATACTTTCTAATTAGCATGCTTAAATTAAGACCCTGCTCTGTTTTCTCAGTGCCAGAGAGGAAACCATATTGCAGGTCTGACAAGATATCATGTGTTTCTGCCCAATATTGTAACCTATTCGAAATAATGTGACCTGCTATCTTCACTAAGGAATCAAGCAGGGAGATCGATCTATAGCAAGCAGGGTGATTATTATCTCCCTTTTTATAGATCGGGGCAATAGTTGATTATGCCCACATTGTTAGGAAACCAATTGTACAGCATTCCCTCAATACCAAAGCAAGGAGGAGCCCCCACAAGCAAAGTTTACCTTATACAAGTCCACTGGAATTGCGGCTGGGCCAGGGGCTTTACCGCCTTTACTTGCGTTTATTGCAAGCTAAAGGGAACAATAGCGGATGTTTGGGAGAGGTTTTCAGTTTCATTACAATTGTTTCCCCGCTCTTGTGGTGATGTAACAATAGGAAGGGAATACATACTAGAAAAATGCTTTATCAAGTATTCCTGCAATTTTACCATCTCAGTCCTAGGGCCTTCATCTGCTCTCAGTGGTGAGGATTTAACTACCTGACAAAAAGCATTATTATCATTGTTAAGACTTACCTCATGTAGAGTTTCCCAGGCTATCCCCCTTAACTGTAATTTCCTTTGTTTCACTGCCGCTTTATTATCAATTCGACATACCTGAACCTGAAATTTACACCTGGGGAATTCATGTAGTGCCTCTTTAACGGCTTATGGTCCTTTTTCTCTAGCAACAAAGGGGCTCTCTTTTACCTTTTGAGTAATCTACAGGAACGCCTTAAAAATAACATTAAGAATAGTTGTTTCATCTGAATAAGGCTCAAAAGTTTCCCTTTTACTATGTATAATTGTTTCAGGAACACCTCCGGGACAATCTGTGACCAGCGCAGAGACTATCCATTAAGAGTTGCCAGTTCAATCTCTATAGACTGTAGGATGATATTACTGCACCGCTGATTAAAAAATAAAATGTGAGAAAGTGGAATGCTCAGGGAAAAAAGATCACTAAATGAAATTGAATGAGTATAAAAAATAAATGAGTGGGCAGCACACCTATTGGATAATAAAAAATTAGTAAATGATGCAAAAGGTGTTCTTATGTGGAACCAAACCAACTGGAGTATTAATACTAGTCAATTGAAGAGTTGTTTCATGTAACAATGTGCTTATCTCACTCAATGGCAGAGTGTTTTTCCTGTCATCAGGACAGTCTGTAGAAGGTACAGCTATTAGGTTTCCCCCAGTGTCTACACAGTCTTCCTCATTGAGTCAATTCAACCCATCCAGGTTTGATAAACTCTGGAAGTGACTATAAATTGGTACCAAATAATTTAGATTAGCATATGATCTCAAATTCAATTTTTTCTGTGGTCTGATCACATCAATAACATTTGTAGGTTGGTAGAATTAACCCAAGGGGAGGAAGGAGACATTAGTAGCCATAGTCTGACTCAAAAATGTCTCCATCAACTTTGGGGTTTTAAAGGACAGGACTATACTATCACCCAGTAGAGTTTCCCAACCCTAACCCACCCATTTAACTCTCATTACCATCTTTATGTCTTCGAATAGATGTTCAGTTAAACCCGATCTGGCTCCTAGCCAATTTAAAGATGTATTTCTTAATGAAGTCCAACTCTCCTTGTTCTATAAGGTTAAGGAAGGTGCATTTGCCAAGGCTATCACATATGGGGTAGCGCCAGGTGGGAAATTCAGAAAATTAGTTATCTGTGTCGTAGGCTCTCTTAGGTGATCAGCGGTAACTGGGATGACTGCAACTATTCGAGAATATTTACCACCACCTGTTCCATTATTAGACATGTCTTTGGTTGTCTTCTCTCTAGAATTGTAGATACATGCATGGTCAGGAGGGCGCAAGACAGATCCTATGAATATATTATTGTTAGATACAACCTTAGTTGAAGCCTCATTTTGGGAGGGCAAGTCATGATGTATGATGCATTTAATATCCGTCCTATTGCTATAGTATTCAGCAGATCCAGGCAGGTATTAGATTTAGTTTCTACTTGCGTTAGGCGGATGTGTATAGACTCCAGTGTTTTTTTATACATATATTTCAAGGTATTTAAGTGCCTCACATAGGCCATCACATTTACTATTTGTTAAGTAGCTAGGGTGCAGATTAGTTTATGCCTGAACTGTTGCTATTTGATTGGGGCACTTACTTTGACTGTTTACACGCTTGTTCCGAGTTACCTCCTTGATAGGACCAGCATTTCTAGGGCGATTTTGGGGCTTTCCAATACGTTTAGGTGGTGGTGGGGAATTAGATTTGGATGGAGAAATAGTTTCAGAAATGTATTGAAAAATCCATTGTCTCCATTGTCCTTTGTTAAGGCACTATCATCACTGCTACTTATAAGGTTTTCTGAATCATTAGTGGGGACATGGATTAATGTTGTTGGAGCCGTTACACAGTCTACGCAAATTAGCAGTGTTTCTTCAACAGAGTAGATTTGCTTATCAATAGCCTACATAGCTCCTGTGATGTGCTCTAGTAAAGATAGTTGTAAATTGTCTAGGGACTGTGAATTGCTAGCAATGACAAGATGTTTCCTCTTACCAATACTCAAAAGAGATAATAAGTTAACAGCTTAAATACCAGAAAATCAAGGTGCTCAGGTGCAAGATGAAACAACAAAATGAAACAACAGAACAAACTAGTTACAAAGTAGTTGCTCCACCTCTCTCCTTTAAGGCCACATATGTCACAAAATCCTCTAGTAGGCCAATGTCAGCAAGTCTTTTGCCCCCTAAGTCTTCACAGAATTACTTCACTGTTCCCTTTTTCATGGCAAGAGTTCCTAAAAATATAATTGTTAAAAGAATCACTATCACATTTCCTCTATCCGATGAATTACAGTTTGCAGCTTGTGGAGTAAAGATCAGCTGAATCCACTATTCTTAGTTGACAGTCCAGAACAGATTGTCCCAAGAGCATGGCTAGGAAGTCGCATAGAGAAAATAGAAAAAAGTACCTTTCTCTTGGCGGGGCAGATGTCAGAGGGGTGGCCCATCCCAGCCTCTTTTGGGCTCCTATGGCGCAGACGGGCCTGTTTTTGTCCTGATCTCCTCCCGGGCATGTGCACGGGCATGTCCCATGCAGCAGGAACACCCGCTGGCTATTAAAAGTGCCTTCAGGCGCTGGCAAGTGTGCTGATGGCTTTCCTGCAACAAAGGAAACTGGAGCCTGTGGTCTTGGCTCACCATGGCCACAGACCAAAGAACTTAGTGGCCTGTGCAGTGGGAAACCCTGCAGGCTGTTATAGGCGCCACCGGGTGCTGGTGATTGTGCTGGCAGCTTTCCTGCCACAAGGGAAACTGGGGCCTGTTGTCCTGCCCACCACCGCCACTGACCAAAGAACTGCACGTCCCTAAGGTGCTTTGTGTTTCTTGTTGGATTATACTTCTGCGTTTGCTTCTTAGAACTTCTGTTTTGGGTTGCTTTTTTGTTATCCTCTCTTAAAGAGGACTTCAGAGAGCCGTTCCATTCAATATTCTTTCAACGAACATGAGATGGTTGTGCACTGCATCTCTATGGTCCAATGGATTGTCTAGTCAAGAGGAATCTATATTTCTTGCTTTTCTTTAAAATGGGCTATTCCCCCTCACGAGCTGGAAGATGGGTAAGCAACTTCAGCTAATAAGCCTCTGGTGATAGGGGTATGCCTTTACTAGTCTGAAAAAACAGGTACTTTTTAAAATTTTACTGTTAGCCTATCTTGGGACTTATTGTAAGTAGAGTGGTGCAGGGGAGCTGATATTACTGGGTCCTGAATCAACAATTTCAGGATGTACACCCTTCCCTGCTTTGTGCTATTCTGAGATTTCTTAGTCTGAATGGTGAATACCATGTGGGACAAGATTTACCTTGCCTAATCATATATGCTTTTCTCAATTTCAGGCAGATTTGTGTGCACAAACTCCACATAATTTCAGCAGGAGGACTCAGTGTACAGAAAGAGTGACAAGTACTGCTAAATTGGGTTTAAGCAGGATTTAAGCCAGATCACAGTTGACTGGTGTGGGCCCTCAATATTGAGTAGGAAACATTATGGAACCATAATATTGTAGACAAAGTATAGAAAGGTAAGTATGTATGTATTTCTATATCCTATTACCACATAACCTTGATGATATACGTATCTTCAAGATGTGTATGTATGGAGTTAAGAATGGTAAATCTATACTTCATGCATATGCACTCACCTTTTGATATTTTGTTCCTCTATATAGGGTCTACAATATTAAGGTATCACAGTATTCCTATTTTTGATGTTCAGTGGAAAGACCTGAAGACTGGTAAATTATGGTGGTTTCTGTGCTCTAATTTTATCAGATTTTCTAGCAGCCTTCAACACCATCACTCCTAACATATACATCAGGACATTGGAAGAAATGGGCATCTCTACCCTAGTCCTAAAACAGACCAAATATTGTATGGCTAAACCACAGCAATAGGTAGGACTCTCAGGCAGATGGATGACTCAGAGTTGTGGTTTGCAGCAAAGATCACAACTTTCACCTCTGTTGTTCAGTCAGTGCATGTAGTCTTTTGCCAAACTGCTTCATCAGCATTGTTTTTGCTTCTATATCTACACATATGACTCTCAGCTACTTTTCTGTATCACTCATCACATACAATCCTCGTTAGCCTGTTAAGATCAAAAGGTCCTTAAAATGACTTGCATTTGCCATACGAATTTTTCAAGTATATTTTTAAATTTGATATAGACCTCAACTGAGGTCAACAAATACACAAACACAATTTTAAAACATATATCATTGTACCCGTAGCATCAGCTTTAACCCCTTCGATGCTCATGACGGAACGGTTCCGTCATGAGCATCGGTTGGGCTGTGCTCATGACGGAACCGTTCCGTCATGAGGACAGCCCCCGGGGGAAGCGCTGGCGCTCCCCCCCTTGTCCCTCGATCTTGGCCCCCTTTACGGGGGTGGCAGCGGAAGAGCTTCCGCTGCCACCCCCGACCCCCCCCGAGCCCCCCCACGCTTTCTGATGACGTCAGCGCGCACAGCGCGCGCCAGCGTCATCAGGAAGCGTTGGACGCGCTGGAATCCATTTCTTCCAGCGCGTCCGAGGGGAGCAGAGGTAGGTGTTTGGCGTCTGGTGGGGGCCGCGGCGGTGAAATCTCTAGTATTGAGGCATCGGGGGAGAGGAAAGAGTATTTCCTCTCCCCCGATCTCTCAATACAGGGCATTCCTGCTCCACGATCGCGCACAGCGTCGCGATCGTGGAGTAGGGATGCCCCACTAGACACCAGGGATTTTGGATTTGGAGTTTGGGAAGCGACCCCTTAGGCAAGGGTCGCTTCCTTGGGGACGAAAATTTGGCAAAGTCTTTTCTGCCCCCCCTGGGGGCAGATCGGCCCGCTTTCTGCGCGTTTCTGCCCCCGGGGGGGCAGAAAAGCCCACTAGTCACCAGGGATGCTGTTCCTACTATGTAGGAAGCGACCCCTTGGGCAAGGGTCGCTTCCTTGGGGGCAAATTTTGTTGAAGTCTTTTCTGCCCCCCCTGGGGGCAGATCGGTCCGCTTTCTGCGCGTTTCTGCCCCCGGGGGGGGCAGAAAAGCCCACTAGACACCAGGGATATTGGTTATGCTATGTAGGAAGCGACCCCTTAGGCAAGGGTCGCTTCCTTTGGGGGCCAAATAATTTGAAGACTTTTCTGCCCCCCCTGGGGGCAGATCGGTCTTCTTTCTGTCCGTTTCTCCCCCTAGGGGGGGCAGAAAAGCCCACTAGACACCAGGGATGTCTATTTCGTTATGTAGGAAGCGACCCCTTGGGCAAGGGTCGCTTCCTAGGGTGGTAAAGTGATTAGGAGACTTTTCTGCCCCCCCTGGGGGCAGATCGGTCGTCTTTCTGCCCGTTTCTGCCCCCAGGGGGGGCAGAAAAGCCCACTAGACACCAGGGATGTCTTTTTCTTTATGTAGGAAGCGACCCCTTGGGCAAGGGTCGCTTCCTTTGCGGCCTAATTTTTTAGAATACTTTTCTGCCCCCCCCGGGGGCAGATTGGTCGTCTTTCTGTCCGTTTCTGCTCTTTGGGGGGGGGCAGAAAAGCCCACTAGACACCAGGGATATAAATATTATTGTAGGAAGCGACCCCTTGGGCAAGGGTCGCTTCCTTGGGCCCCTAAATGTTTTGAAGACTTTTCTGCCCCCTCTGTGGGCAGATCGGTTTTATTTTTTTGCCGTTTCTGCTCCCATTGGAGGCAGAAAAGCCCACTAGACACCAGGGAATTAGTTCAATTAGAAATAGAAGTGACCCCTCGCTTCCAGGGTGCAATTTGTTATATGTATTTGGGTCACCTGCCCCGGGACTGAATAGCCTTTTTTTTCCTGCTGTTTTCTGCCTGACCTGGCACACAAACCGATTGACCATTTGGGTAGTGACATGGCATGTTATAATGTTTATTGTTATATGTTTTGTGATTTCCAATTGTAATGTTTTTTTTGTTTACTTTTTTGTTCTAGGTGAAGGCTTTTCTTCTGTTCACGGTGACATTTTGGTTCTGGTGGTTTTGCTGTTTGTGTAGTTTGGTAAGAGACTGTTTTTTTGTACAATGCAAATGTGTTTGATTTCTCTGCCTGTTTTTTTTTGCAAATGGTGTAATAATAGCAGTATGTTTGGTTTTTGAGTTTCAAAAACTTTTTGCATTGGTGCATGATGTGTATTTTGTTGTCTTGTGAGTAATTTGTTTTTTTTTCTTCTTTCTAGTTTGATATCGTTGGTCTTTGCTGTGTCACTGCAGAGTTTGTTTCTGGTGAGTGTAGCTGTCTCTTTTGATTTTGGATTGTATAGTTTTTGAGTACATTGATCTTATTGATATAAGGTACACATTTCTTTACTTACTTGGTTTGCACATTGTTGGTTGTTGTTGACTTGTTTGTGCAGTCTTCCATCTTAGTAGGTATAATGGCTAGCCGCAGGATGACTGCTCAGCAGGTTGTTGGTTTGCTGTTTGAGTCTTCCTCTGATATTGGGTCAGAGACTGACTCTGCTTCTGAGGGAGAGGGGGCAGGGGACGATTCTGGCAGTGAGTTTTCTCTCCGTATGGGGTCATCGGATGATGAAGATACTCTTAGCGCGGATGAAGTGCCTGTGTTAGAGGAGGAGACTGATGTGCCGATAGTGCGGCAAGAGGCATCTGGGCTGCAGGCTGGGACTGCAAGGCTTCCCGTTGGTGTAGTGCGGCAAGAGACATCTGGGCTGCAGGCTGGGACTGCAAGGCTTCCCGTTGGTGTAGTGCGGCAAGAGGCATCTGGGCTGCAGGCTGGGGCTGCAAGCCTTTCCGTTGGTGTAGTGCGGCAAGAGACATCTGGGCTGCAGGCTGGGGCTGCAAGTCTTCCCGTTGAAAGTGATGACCTCTGGGTTGCCCCTGGCATGGTGCAGCCGGAATTTCCTGAGTTTACTGGTGTTCCAGGGTCTAGAGTGAATACCGAGAACTTTTTGCCTGTAAATTTTTTTCAGTTGTTTATGGACGATGTGTTTTTGGCAGAGATTGTTGAGCAGACTAATTTGTATGCCGAACAGTTTTTGAGGGACAACAGTGCCAGTCTTAAGCCACACTCTAGAGCTACCCGGTGGACTCCCACAAATGTTGAAGAGATGAAGAAGTTCTTGGGTTTAACTTTTTTGATGGGCTTGCTAAGGAAGCCATCATTGGCTTCATATTGGTCTAGCAGTCCCTTGATGGCAACGTCTATTTTTCCGGCAGTCATGAGTCGTGACAGGTATTTGCTTCTGCTTCGGATGATGCACTTTGTAGATAATGGTTTAGCGTTGCCACGAGATCACCCTGATTGTGACCGTCTTTTTAAGATTAGGCCTGTCCTTGATCACTTTGTTGATCGATTTTCTGAGATTTATGCCCCTGGTAGAGAAATTGCAGTGGATGAGTCTTTGGTGTTGTTCAAGGGCCGCTTGGTTTTTAGGCAATACATTCCTAGTAAGAGGGCACGCTATGGAATAAAGCTGTATATGCTGTGTGACAGTAGGACTGGATATGTCTCTAATTTCAGGGTGTACACCGGTAAGGAATCTAGGTTTAACCTCCCTGGTTGTCCGTCCACTTTTGGAGTGACTGAGAAAATTGTTTGGGAACTTGGAAGAGGATTTTTTAACAAAGGCCACCATTTATATGTAGATAAC
This sequence comes from Triturus cristatus, assembly GCF_964204655.1. Taxonomy (NCBI): domain Eukaryota; kingdom Metazoa; phylum Chordata; class Amphibia; order Caudata; family Salamandridae; genus Triturus; species Triturus cristatus. The sequence goes on along the minus strand of NC_140588.1, from coordinate 526,269,180 downwards.
TTCTACACTGGTGTACGGTTGTTCAGGGAATTGGCCAAAGTGGACACTTTTGCTTGTGGCACAGTTCGCTGTAACCGTAAAGGTTTTCCGAAAGAACTTGTTTGTCAAAAGCTTGTGCGGGGACAGTGCAGTGCGTTGCGTTGCCAGGAGCTTCTTGCTGTGAAGTTTACAGACAGGAGAGATGTCTACATGCTGACTTCCATCCATGATGAAAGCACTGCACCTGTGACTGTTTGGGGTCAGGTCGCTGAAGCGCGCAAACCTGTATGTGTTTTAGACTATAATAGGTACATGGGTGGTGTTGACAGAGTAGATCAGAGGTTGGAACCTTACACTGCTCTTCGTAAGGCTTACATTTGGTACAAGAAGTTGGCTATCCATCTTTTCCACTTGGCAATGTTTAATGCTTTTGTTGTGTTCCAGGATTCTTGCCCTGAGTCAAAGATGACTTTTGTTAAGTTTCAGGAGTCTGTAATAGGCAGCCTTGTTGTAGTGGAACAGGCAAGTGTTCCTAGAGTTGGACTGGTGGAGGATGTTGCTAGATTGAAAGAACGCCACTTTCCAGAACACATTCCTCCCACACCCGCAAAAGATTTTCCCAGTAGGAGATGTAGAGTCTGTTGGCGAAGAGGTTTGCGGAAGGAGTGTCGTATGTACTGCCCCGATTGTCCCTCTCATCCTGCACTGTGTCTCTCTGCTTGTTTTAGAGCGTACCACACGCGAAAAAATTTTTGGGAGGATTCTTGAGTGGTAAAGTGAACTGGCTGGTCTGTATTCTTTGGATAATTTGATTCTTTTTCAATGTTGGTGTTAGTGCAATGTATTTAGTTGCTGATTTTCTGTTAGAAGATTTGTATCTATTTGCAATTTGTTTGTGTTTTTATTTTTTTCTAAAAAAATCCAAAATGTGATGGCGGTGTGTGTAGGCTTGCGCTTGGCTGTTGGTGTGTGTGGACTGGCACTTGGTTGGTGGTGTGCGTGGAATGGTGCTTGGCTGATGGTGTGCGTGGACTGGCGGTGTGCATGGACTGGCGGTGTGCGTGGACTGGTGCGTGGCTGGTGGTGTGCGTGGAATGGTGCTTGGCTGGCGGTGTGCGTGGCTGGTGGTGTGCGTGGAATGGTGCTTGGCTGGCGGTGTGCGTGGAATGGTGCTTGGCTGGTGGTGTGCGTGGAATGGTGCTTGGCTGGCGCTGTGCGTGGACTGGTACTTGGCTGGCAGTGTGTGTGGACTGGTGGTGTGTGCGGACTGGTGTTTGGCTGGTGGTGTCCGTGGACTGGAGCTTGGCTGGTGGTGTCCGTGGACTGGAGCTTGTCTGGTGGTGTGTGTGGACTGGAGCTTGGCTGGCGGTGTGCGTGGAATGGTGCTTGTCTGGTGGTGTCCGTGGACTGGAGCTTGGCTGGCGGTGTAGGTGGATTGGCGATTGGCTGCCGGTGTGCCTGGACTGGCGATTGGATGGCGGTGTGCCTGGACTGGCGCTTGGCTAGCGGTGTGCGTGGACTGGCGTTTGGCTAGCGGTGTGTGTCGACCGGTGCTTGGCTGGCTGTGTGCGAGTAGTGACTTTCTGCTGGTCACTACACACACTGCTAGCTGAGTGCCACTCCACGCAATCCTTCTGCCTGTGTAGTTGCTGTGTCTGGATTGTGGGCGTGTGAAAGTGATGGGCCCTTGAATGGCGCTGTGTGCCGGTGTGAGTTTTGTTATGTGATGGGCCCGCGGCTGGCGGTGTGAATGGTTTTGTATGTCTCACACGTATGAAAGGTGTATGAATGGCCTGTAAAGAGGTTGGTGCCTTGTCGTGGCTTTACAGCTCACGAGCTGTGAGTCAATGGTTCAGTTTCTTGCCCTTTCAATTATTACCAGTGCATTTCATTTTTTGTGAAATCACTTGGTAATACAATTTTATCTACTGAACCATCACTCACCCTCGTGCCAAATCCAACCAGTATGTGCGTGTGCTTGCGGGTTAGATGACTGTGCAGTAATATTTGTTTTTTTGAAGCAGGGTGTACCTTGTCCCTTTTTGGTGATTTTTGTACTGTGTTGCTTTTGTACCTGGTGGTGCGAATGGTCTTGTTTGTATCACGTATGAAAGGTGTGTGAATGGCCTGTAAAGCGGTTGGTGCCTTGACGTGGCTTTACAGCTCACGAGCTGCAAGTCATTGGTTTGGTTTTTTGTGAATTTAATTATTGACAGTGCATTTCATATTTGTGAAATCTCTTGTTAATAAAATTTAATACACTGAACCATGACTTGCCCTCGTGCCAAATCCAACCAGTATGTGTGTGTGTTTGAGGAATAGATGGTTGTGCAGGAATCTTTTTTTTTTGTTTCTCTGCCAAGGTACACTTTCCATGTAAGAATAACCCACCAACTGTAGATATTGTCGAAAACCTTTGGGAGTTTATGGTGATGTCTCTCTAGTGATTTGAAAAATATTTTTTATCCCCATTGTCCTGTAAACCTCAAATTGTCTGCCACATTTTCTTTGCAGTATTATTCCTAAATTCTCACGCTGTAGTAACAATAGGTAATCTGGTTATGCAAGGGGGGTTACTTTTGTTTTTTGCCCAGGGATCGGCGGGCATCTAGGGAAACCTTTCCAACCCACGCATTTCTGAAAAGTAGACACTCGGCGGCTTCCAGGGAGGTATGGCTTGCGTGGATCCCCCAACGTTTCCTTACCTAGAATCCCCTGCAAACCTCAATTTTTGCCCAAATAATCACTTTTTTCACACATTTTGGGGTGGGAAAGTAGTGGCATCACCGGGCTCACACAAATTTACCACCACCCAGCGTTCCCCCAGGTCTCCCGGTAAAAATGGTGCCTCACTTGTGTGGGAGGCCCAAGTACCCGCGGCAGGCAAGGGCCCCAAAGGTAGTGAGGACACCTCTAGATGGCCTATCGCCAAACCACCTGGTTTTGCAAGGGGGGTCACTTTGGTTTTTGGCCCGGTGCGCGGCGGCCATCTAGGGAAACCTACCAAACCCAGGCATTTTTGAAAACTAGACACCCGGCGGCTTCCAGGGAGGTATGGCTTGCGTGGATCCCCCAACGTTTCCTTACCCAGAATCCCCTGCAAACCTCAATTTTTGCTCAAAAAATCACTTTTTTCACACATTTTGGGGTGGGAAAGTAGTGGCATCACCGGGCTCACACAAATTTACCACCACCCAGCGTTCCCCCAGGTCTCCCAGTAAAAATGGTGCCTCACTTGTGTGGGAGGCCCAAGTACCCGCGGCAGGCAAGGGCCCCAAAGGTAGTGAGGCCACCTCCAGATGGCCTATCGCCAAACCACCTGGTTTTGCAAGGGGGGTCACTTTGGTTTTTGGCCCGGTGCGCGGCGGCCATCTAGGGAAACCTACCAAACCCAGGCATTTTTGAAAACTAGACACCCGGCGGCTTCCAGGGAGGTATGGCTTGCGTGGATCCCCCAACGTTTCCTTACCCAGAATCCCCTGCAAACCTCAATTTTTGCTCAAAAAATCACTTTTTTCACACATTTTGGGGTGGGAAAGTAGTGGCATCACCGGGCTCACACAAATTTACCACCACCCAGCGTTCCCCCAGGTCTCCCGGTAAAAATGGTGCCTCACTTGTGTGGGAGGCCCAAGTACCCGCGGCAGGCAAGGGCCCCAAAGGTAGTGAGGCCACCTCAAGATGGCCTATCGCCAAACCACCTGGTTTTGCAAGGGGGGTCACTTTGGTTTTTGGCCCGGTGCGCGGCGGCCATCTAGGGAAACCTACCAAACCCAGGCATTTTTGAAAACTAGACACCCGGCGGCTTCCAGGGAGGTATGGCTTGCGTGGATCCCCCAACGTTTCCTTACCCAGAATCCCCTGCAAACCTCAATTTTTGCTCAAAAAATCACTTTTTTCACACATTTTGGGGTGGGAAAGTAGTGGCATCACCGGGCTCACACAAATTTACCACCACCCAGCGTTCCCCCAGGTCTCCCGGTAAAAATGGTGCCTCACTTGTGTGGGAGGCCCAAGTACCCGCGGCAGGCAAGGGCCCCAAAGGTAGTGAGGCCACCTCAAGATGGCCTATCGCCAAACCACCTGGTTTTGCAAGGGGGGTCACTTTGGTTTTTGGCCCGGTGCGCGGCGGCCATCTAGGGAAACCTACCAAACCCAGGCATTTTTGAAAACTAGACACCCGGCGGCTTCCAGGGAGGTATGGCTTGCGTGGATCCCCCAACGTTTCCTTACCCAGAATCCCCTGCAAACCTCAATTTTTGCTCAAAAAATCACTTTTTTCACACATTTTGGGGTGGGAAAGTAGTGGCATCACCGGGCTCACACAAATTTACCACCACCCAGCGTTCCCCCAGGTCTCCCGGTAAAAATGGTGCCTCACTTGTGTGGGAGGCCCAAGTACCCGCGGCAGGCAAGGGCCCCAAAGGTAGTGAGGCCACCTCAAGATGGCCTATCGCCAAACCACCTGGTTTTGCAAGGGGGGTCACTTTGGTTTTTGGCCCGGTGCGCGGCGGCCATCTAGGGAAACCTACCAAACCCAGGCATTTTTGAAAACTAGACACCCGGCGGCTTCCAGGGAGGTATGGCTTGCGTGGATCCCCCAACGTTTCCTTACCCAGAATCCCCTGCAAACCTCAATTTTTGCTCAAAAAATCACTTTTTTCACACATTTTGGGGTGGGAAAGTAGTGGCATCACCGGGCTCACACAAATTTACCACCACCCAGCGTTCCCCCAGGTCTCCCAGTAAAAATGGTGCCTCACTTGTGTGGGAGGCCCAAGTACCCGCGGCAGGCAAGGGCCCCAAAGGTAGTGAGGCCACCTCAAGATGGCCTATCGCCAAACCACCTGGTTTTGCAAGGGGGGTCACTTTGGTTTTTGGCCCGGTGCGCGGCGGCCATCTAGGGAAACCTACCAAACCCAGGCATTTTTGAAAACTAGACACCCGGCGGCTTCCAGGGAGGTATGGCTTGCGTGGATCCCCCAACGTTTCCTTACCCAGAATCCCCTGCAAACCTCAATTTTTGCTCAAAAAATCACTTTTTTCACACATTTTGGGGTGGGAAAGTAGTGGCATCACCGGGCTCACACAAATTTACCACCACCCAGCGTTCCCCCAGGTCTCCCGGTAAAAATGGTGCCTCACTTGTGTGGGAGGCCCAAGTACCCGCGGCAGGCCAGGACAACAAACGTAGTGAGGCGACCTTTGGGATAGGCAATGTTGATGTTGCCTCACTACGTTTGGGGCCCTTGCCTGCCGCGGGTACTTGGGCCTCCCACACAAGTGAGGCACCATTTTTACCGGGAGACCTGGGGGAACGCTGGGTGGTGGTAAATTTGTGTGAGCCCGGTGATGCCACTACTTTCCCACCCCAAAATGTGTGAAAAAAGTGATTTTTTGAGCAAAAATTGAGGTTTGCAGGGGATTCTGGGTAAGGAAACGTTGGGGGATCCACGCAAGCCATACCTCCCTGGAAGCCGCCGGGTGTCTAGTTTTCAAAAATGCCTGGGTTTGGTAGGTTTCCCTAGATGGCCGCCGCGCACCGGGCCAAAAACCAAAGTGACCCCCCTTGCAAAACCAGGTGGTTTGGCGATAGGCCATCTTGAGGTGGCCTCACTACCTTTGGGGCCCTTGCCTGCCGCGGGTACTTGGGCCTCCCACACAAGTGAGGCACCATTTTTACCGGGAGACCTGGGGGAACGCTGGGTGGTGGTAAATTTGTGTGAGCCCGGTGATGCCACTACTTTCCCACCCCAAAATGTGTGAAAAAAGTGATTTTTTGAGCAAAAATTGAGGTTTGCAGGGGATTCTGGGTAAGGAAACGTTGGGGGATCCACGCAAGCCATACCTCCCTGGAAGCCGCCGGGTGTCTAGTTTTCAAAAATGCCTGGGTTTGGTAGGTTTCCCTAGATGGCCGCCGCGCACCGGGCCAAAAACCAAAGTGACCCCCCTTGCAAAACCAGGTGGTTTGGCGATAGGCCATCTTGAGGTGGCCTCACTACCTTTGGGGCCCTTGCCTGCCGCGGGTACTTGGGCCTCCCACACAAGTGAGGCACCATTTTTACCGGGAGACCTGGGGGAACGCTGGGTGGTGGTAAATTTGTGTGAGCCCGGTGATGCCACTACTTTCCCACCCCAAAATGTGTGAAAAAAGTGATTTTTTGAGCAAAAATTGAGGTTTGCAGGGGATTCTGGGTAAGGAAACGTTGGGGGATCCACGCAAGCCATACCTCCCTGGAAGCCGCCGGGTGTCTAGTTTTCAAAAATGCCTGGGTTTGGTAGGTTTCCCTAGATGGCCGCCGCGCACCGGGCCAAAAACCAAAGTGACCCCCCTTGCAAAACCAGGTGGTTTGGCGATAGGCCATCTTGAGGTGGCCTCACTACCTTTGGGGCCCTTGCCTGCCGCGGGTACTTGGGCCTCCCACACAAGTGAGGCACCATTTTTACCGGGAGACCTGGGGGAACGCTGGGTGGTGGTAAATTTGTGTGAGCCCGGTGATGCCACTACTTTCCCACCCCAAAATGTGTGAAAAAAGTGATTTTTTGAGCAAAAATTGAGGTTTGCAGGGGATTCTGGGTAAGGAAACGTTGGGGGATCCACGCAAGCCATACCTCCCTGGAAGCCGCCGGGTGTCTAGTTTTCAAAAATGCCTGGGTTTGGTAGGTTTCCCTAGATGGCCGCCGCGCACCGGGCCAAAAACCAAAGTGACCCCCCCTTGCAAAACCAGGTGGTTTGGCGATAGGCCATCTTGAGGTGGCCTCACTACCTTTGGGGCCCTTGCCTGCCGCGGGTACTTGGGCCTCCCACACAAGTGAGGCACCATTTTTACCGGGAGACCTGGGGGAACGCTGGGTGGTGGTAAATTTGTGTGAGCCCGGTGATGCCACTACTTTCCCACCCCAAAATGTGTGAAAAAAGTGATTTTTTGAGCAAAAATTGAGGTTTGCAGGGGATTCTGGGTAAGGAAACGTTGGGGGATCCACGCAAGCCATACCTCCCTGGAAGCCGCCGGGTGTCTAGTTTTCAAAAATGCCTGGGTTTGGTAGGTTTCCCTAGATGGCCGCCGCGCACCGGGCCAAAAACCAAAGTGACCCCCCTTGCAAAACCAGGTGATTTGGCGATAGGCCATCTTGAGGTCGCCTCACTACGTTTGGGGCCCTTGCCTGCCGCGGGTACTTGGGCCTCCCACACAAGTGAGGCACCATTTTTACCGGGAGACCTGGGGGAACGCTGGGTGGTGGTAAATTTGTGTGAGCCCGGTGATGCCACTACTTTCCCACCCCAAAATGTGTGAAAAAAGTGATTTTTTGAGCAAAAATTGAGGTTTGCAGGGGATTCTGGGTAAGGAAACGTTGGGGGATCCACGCAAGCCATACCTCCCTGGAAACCGCCGGGTGTCTAGTTTTCAGAAATGTATAGGTTTGCTAGGTTTCCCTAGGTGCCGGCAGGGCTAGGGTACAAAATCTACAGCTAGTCACTTTGCCAAAAAAAGGGTCATTTTTCACTCCAAAACCACGTTGCGTTTTGCGCCGTTTCCTGTCGCGGGCACTAGGCTGACCCGCACAAGTGAGGTACCATTTTTCTCGTAGGACTTTGGGGAACGCGGGGTGGGTGGAAATTTGTGGATCCACGCAGATTCCAGAACTTTCCATCACAGAAATGTGGGGAAAATGTGTTTTTTTTGTCAATTTTTTACGTTTGCAAGGGATTCTGGGTAACAGACCATGGTGGGAGGCAGTCAAGTCACCCCATCCTGGATTCCCCTGGGTGTCTAGTTTTCAGAAATGTATAGGTTTGCTAGGTTTCCCTAGGTGCCGGCAGGGCTAGGGTACAAAATCTACAGCTAGTCACTTTGCCAAAAAAAGGGTCATTTTTCACTCCAAAACCATGTTGCGTTTTGCGCCGTTTCCTGTCGCGGGCACTAGGCCGACCCGCACAAGTGAGGTACCATTTTTCTCGTAGGACTTTGGGGAACGCGGGGTGGGTGGAAATTTGTGGATCCACGCAGATTCCAGAACTTTCCATCACAGAAATGTGGGGAAAATGTGTTTTTTTTGTCAATTTTTTACGTTTGCAAGGGATTCTGGGTAACAGACCATGGTGGGAGGCAGTCAAGTCACCCCATCCTGGATTCCCCTGGGTGTCTAGTTTTCAGAAATGTATAGGTTTGCTAGGTTTCCCTAGGTGCCGGCAGTGCTAGGGTACAAAATCTACAGCTAGTCACTTTGCCAAAAAAAGGGTCATTTTTCACTCCAAAACCACTTTGCGTTTTGCGCCGTTTCCTGTCGCGGGCACTAGGCCGACCCGCACAAGTGAGGTACCATTTTTCTCGTAGGACTTTGGGGAACGCGGGGTGGGTGGAAATTTGTGGATCCACGCAGATTCCAGAACTTTCCATCACAGAAATGTGGGGAAAATGTGTTTTATTTGTCAATTTTTTACGTTTGCAAGGGATTCTGGGTAACAGACCATGGTGGGAGGCAGTCAAGTCACCCCATCCTGGATTCCCCTGGGTGTCTAGTTTTCAGAAATGTATAGGTTTGCTAGGTTTCCCTAGGTGCCGGCAGGGCTAGGGTACAAAATCTACAGCTAGTCACTTTGCCAAAAAAAGGGTCATTTTTCACTCCAAAACCACGTTGCGTTTTGCGCCGTTTCCTGTCGCGGGCACTAGGCCGACCCGCACAAGTGAGGTACCATTTTTCTCGTAGGACTTTGGGGAACGCGGGGTGGGTGGAAATTTGTGGATCCACGCAGATTCCAGAACTTTCCATCACAGAAATGTGGGGAAAATGTGTTTTTTTTGTCAATTTTTTACGTTTGCAAGGGATTCTGGGTAACAGACCATGGTGGGAGGCAGTCAAGTCACCCCATCCTGGATTCCCCTGGGTGTCTAGTTTTCAGAAATGTATAGGTTTGCTAGGTTTCCCTAGGTGCCGGCAGGGCTAGGGTACAAAATCTACAGCTAGTCACTTTGCCAAAAAAAGGGTCATTTTTCACTCCAAAACCACGTTGCGTTTTGCGCCGTTTCCTGTCGCGGGCACTAGGCCGACCCGCACAAGTGAGGTACCATTTTTCTCGTAGGACTTTGGGGAACGCGGGGTGGGTGGAAATTTGTGGATCCACGCAGATTCCAGAACTTCCCATCACAGAAATGTGGGGAAAATGTGTTTTTTTTGTCAATTTTTTACGTTTGCAAGGGATTCTGGGTAACAGACCATGGTGGGAGGCAGTCAAGTCACCCCATCCTGGATTCCCCTGGGTGTCTAGTTTTCAAAAATGTATAGGTTTGCTAGGTTTCCCTAGGTGCCGGCAGGGCTAGGGTACAAAATCTACAGCTAGTCACTTTGCCAAAAAAAGGGTCATTTTTCACTCCAAAACCACGTTGCGTTTTGCGCCGTTTCCTGTCGCGGGCACTAGGCCGACCCGCACAAGTGAGGTACCATTTTTCTCGTAGGACTTTGGGGAACGCGGGGTGGGTGGAAATTTGTGGATCCACGCAGATTCCAGAACTTTCCATCACAGAAATGTGGGGAAAATGTGTTTTTTTTGTCAATTTTTTACGTTTGCTAGGGATTCTGGGTAACAGACCATGGTGGGAGGCAGTCAAGTCACCCCATCCTGGATTCCCCTGGGTGTCTAGTTTTCAGAAATGTATAGGTTTGCTAGGTTTCCCTAGGTGCCGGCAGGGCTAGGGTACAAAATCTACAGCTAGTCACTTTGCCAAAAAAAGGGTCATTTTTCACTCCAAAACCACGTTGCGTTTTGCGCCGTTTCCTGTCGCGGGCACTAGGCCGACCCGCACAAGTGAGGTACCATTTTTCTCGTAGGACTTTGGGGAACGCGGGGTGGGTGGAAATTTGTGGATCCACGCAGATTCCAGAACTTTCCATCACAGAAATGTGGGGAAAATGTGTTTTTTTTGTCAATTTTTTACGTTTGCAAGGGATTCTGGGTAACAGACCATGGTGGGAGGCAGTCAAGTCACCCCATCCTGGATTCCCCTCGGTGTCTAGTTTTCAGAAATGTATAGGTTTGCTAGGTTTCCCTAGGTGCCGGCAGGGCTAGGGTACAAAATCTACAGCTAGTCACTTTGCCAAAAAAAGGGTCATTTTTCACTCCAAAACCACGTTGCGTTTTGCGCCGTTTCCTGTCGCGGGCACTAGGCCGACCCGCACAAGTGAGGTACCATTTTTCTCGTAGGACTTTGGGGAACGCGGGGTGGGTGGAAATTTGTGGATCCACGCAGATTCCAGAACTTTCCATCACAGAAATGTGGGGAAAATGTGTTTTTTTTGTCAATTTTTTACGTTTGCAAGGGATTCTGGGTAACAGACCATGGTGGGAGGCAGTCAAGTCACCCCATCCTGGATTCCCCTGGGTGTCTAGTTTTCAGAAATGTATAGGTTTGCTAGGTTTCCCTAGGTGCCGGCAGGGCTAGGGTACAAAATCTACAGCTAGTCACTTTGCCAAAAAAAGGGTCATTTTTCACTCCAAAACCACGTTGCGTTTTGCGCCGTTTCCTGTCGCGGGCACTAGGCCGACCCGCACAAGTGAGGTACCATTTTTCTCGTAGGACTTTGGGGAACGCGGGGTGGGTGGAAATTTGTGGATCCACGCAGATTCCAGAACTTTCCATCACAGAAATGTGGGGAAAATGTGTTTTTTTTGTCAATTTTTTACGTTTGCAAGGGATTCTGGGTAACAGACCATGGTGGGAGGCAGTCATGTCACCCCATCCTGGATTCCCCTGGGTGTCTAGTTTTCAGAAATGTATAGGTTTGCTAGGTTTCCCTAGGTGCCGGCAGGGCTAGGGTACAAAATCTACAGCTAGTCACTTTGCCAAAAAAAGGGTCATTTTTCACTCCAAAACCACGTTGCGTTTTGCGCCGTTTCCTGTCGCGGGCACTAGGCCGACCCGCACAAGTGAGGTACCATTTTTCTCGTAGGACTTTGGGGAACGCGGGGTGGGTGGAAATTTGTGGATCCACGCAGATTCCAGAACTTTCCATCACAGAAATGTGGGGAAAATGTGTTTTTTTTGTCAATTTTTTACGTTTGCAAGGGATTCTGGGTAACAGACCATGGTGGGAGGCAGTCAAGTCACCCCATCCTGGATTCCCCTGGGTGTCTAGTTTTCAGAAATGTATAGGTTTGCTAGGTTTCCCTAGGTGCCGGCAGGGCTAGGGTACAAAATCTACAGCTAGTCACTTTGCCAAAAAAAGGGTCATTTTTCACTCCAAAACCATGTTGCGTTTTGCGCCGTTTCCTGTCGCGGGCACTAGGCCGACCCGCACAAGTGAGGTACCATTTTTCTCGTAGGACTTTGGGGAACGCGGGGTGGGTGGAAATTTGTGGATCCACGCAGATTCCAGAACTTTCCATCACAGAAATGTGGGGAAAATGTGTTTTTTTTGTCAATTTTTTACGTTTGCAAGGGATTCTGGGTAACAGACCATGGTGGGAGGCAGTCAAGTCACCCCATCCTGGATTCCCCTGGGTGTCTAGTTTTCAGAAATGTATAGGTTTGCTAGGTTTCCCTAGGTGCCGGCAGGGCTAGGGTACAAAATCTACAGCTAGTCACTTTGCCAAAAAAAGGGTCATTTTTCACTCCAAAACCACGTTGCGTTTTGCGCCGTTTCCTGTCGCGGGCACTAGGCCGACCCGCACAAGTGAGGTACCATTTTTCTCGTAGGACTTTGGGGAACGCGGGGTGGGTGGAAATTTGTGGATCCACGCAGATTCCAGAACTTTCCATCACAGAAATGTGGGGAAAATGTGTTTTTTTTGTCAATTTTTTACGTTTGCAAGGGATTCTGGGTAACAGACCATGGTGGGAGGCAGTCAAGTCACCCCATCCTGGATTCCCCTGGGTGTCTAGTTTTCAGAAATGTATAGGTTTGCTAGGTTTCCCTAGGTGCCGGCAGGGCTAGGGTACAAAATCTACAGCTAGTCACTTTGCCAAAAAAAGGGTCATTTTTCACTCCAAAACCACGTTGCGTTTTGCGCCGTTTCCTGTCGCGGGCACTAGGCCGACCCGCACAAGTGAGGTACCATTTTTCTCGTAGGACTTTGGGGAACGCGGGGTGGGTGGAAATTTGTGGATCCACGCAGATTCCAGAACTTTGCATCACAGAAATGTGGGGAAAATGTGGTTTTTTTTTCAATTTTTTACGTTTGCAAGGGATTCTGGGTAACAGACCATGGTGGGAGGCAGTCAAGTCACCCCATCCTGGATTCCCCTGGGTGTCTAGTTTTCAGAAATGTATAGGTTTGCTAGGTTTCCCTAGGTGCCGGCAGGGCTAGGGTACAAAATCTACAGCTAGTCACTTTGCCAAAAAAAGGGTCATTTTTCACTCCAAAACCACGTTGCGTTTTGCGCCGTTTCCTGTCGCGGGCACTAGGCCGACCCGCACAAGTGAGGTACCATTTTTCTCGTAGGACTTTGGGGAACGCGGGGTGGGTGGAAATTTGTGGATCCACGCAGATTCCAGAACTTTGCATCACAGAAATGTGGGGAAAATGTGGTTTTTTTTTCAATTTTTTACGTTTGCAAGGGATTCTGGGTAACAGACCATGGTGGGAGGCAGTCAAGTCACCCCATCCTGGATTCCCCTGGGTGTCTAGTTTTCAAAAATGTATAGGTTTGCTAGGTTTCCCTAGGTGCCGGCAGGGCTAGGGTTCAAAAACTACAGCTAGACTCTTTGCAAAAAAAGTGTAAATTTTCAGTGTGAAAATGTGGTGTGTTCACCTTAGGTTTTGAGCCACTTCCTGTCGTGGGCACTATGCCTACCCACACAAGTGAGGTACCATTTTTCTCGGGAGACTTAGGGTAGTTCAAATTTGTAAAGCAACTGTTATTACCTGTTGATTTTTGATGCATTTCTCCCTTCCAAATGAAAGACATTGTGTAAAACAAAAGTCATTTTGAAAAATGACCAATAATTGTCATGCAAATATGAGTATTCCCAATTTCGAAAATGTGCAAATATGCACTGTTTCTGAACTCTGTAATTTGTTCCCATTTCAGAAATACATAGGTGACTTTCATACCGATTTTTCCAAGTATACATTTTCCCACAATAATTGCTATATACCCGGACCAAAAAAAAAAAACATTACAAAATGCTGCTCATTTTTCTACTCTGGGTTCGTTGGGCTCTTGATGAACCTACAAGTCCTATATGTCCACACAACCAGGAAGGTCTACCGGATGTAACGGTACATTGCTTTCAAAGAGATGTCATAATTCGAAGAAGTTACAGGTAAAAACGTTGACTCAAGAGGCTGCTTTTTTCAACAAATTTTTAATTTCTCCTATATTTGCCTGTAAATTTCTATAAAGAAACCTTGATGGATCTATGCAAATGACCCCTTGCTGAATTCAGAATTTTGTCTACTTTTCAAAAATGTATAGCTTTCCAGGATCCATTATTGTTTTGTTACCCTTTTCTACCGTTAACTGGAAGGAGGTTGAAAGCACAAAAAATAGCAAAAATAGGGTATGTCCCAGAAAAATGCCAAAACTGTGTAAAAAATGTTGGTTTTCTAACAAAAGTCTGTCATTCCCTAAAAGCTGGAGAAATTGTGATTTCAGCCCCACAAACCCTTTTTTGATACCATTTGCAGAGAAAAACCCAGAAGCTTTCATTTGCAGCCCGTTTTTCACATTTTTCACAAAAAAAAAAAAAAATTGCTGTATTTTGACTAATTTCTGTGACCCCTCTAGGAGAATCCACAAACCCTGGGTACCTTTAGAATCCCCAAGATGTTGGAAGAAAAGGACGCAAATTTGGCGTGGATACCTAATGTGGTCAAAAAGTTACAGGGGCCTAAGCGCGCACTACCTCAAATAGCCCAAAAAGGGCTTAGCACAGGAGGGGAAAAGGCCTAGCAGCGAAGGGGTTAAGCATATATAATGTAAACACATTATCATCATGGCTTTTAAAACAGCTTTAAGAAAAAAACTCATTTAAGAATTATACAACTAATAACAGATAAATTCATCCAAAAGTGATTTTTCAGAGCTTAGTTATATCTTATGAAAAAGCGACATTGTATCTAAACTGTTTATAATTTTAAAACACTATCATCATAGACTTTAAAGCAACTTTAAAAACTCTTTCAAAATGTATACAGTTGATGACAGGCAAATTCATCCGGTGGTGATTTACAAAGCTCAATTACATTTTGTTTAGACGAGATGTTATATCTAATACTAATAGGCCTTAAATATCACAGCCGGGCTTCTACTAGGGTTGGATTAGGAGACAGATAATACATGAATTAGATCTTGTATTCCTCCCTTACACAAGTCACAGAACCCTGTTGTGTTTTCAGAGTTATTCCACTTTGCCATGTAAACTTTCAAAGGGAGGATTTCCAATCTCAGTAAAAGAATACAGAGCCCTACCCTGTGATCTAATGAAAAACAAGTGCATTTCTCGGGGGATTTATAGTCTATGGTTTTTGTGTATTCTGTATAGTGTTTTAAGTGAAAACAGTGTTCTACGTCCAGGTCAAAGCTTAATCTTGAGGTCAGATTCTTTAAAATGAGCTTTAAAAGTGCCGGTGTCCAAATTTGTAAAAGTGCTACTGTGCAGTGAGACTGGTTAAAAGCTGTATTAAGATTTATATTAAAAGTGTACCTCAACGACTCATCTCTGAAAGTTTCCAGTTTTAAAATGTGCCTTAAAGAACCAGAGTCAGCATGTAAAAGATGATATGCCCATTCTAATATATTTGAGATAGCTCTTGCATATATACTAGCTTAGGAGAGTTTGAGGCGTATTACCTGTGCCGGAACGGCTTGGTTTACTCTAACCAGTTTCCATAGAGAATTCCCAACTCTTGCTTTTACAAATTGGCAAGTTTTTATGTGTGTATACTGTAGACGATACATTAGAATGGGAGGGATTTTCATACGATAGACCTCGAACAAAGGTTGGAAGTGTCTGTTTCTGGAGGAAGAGTATAGCCTCAACAGTCCTCCTACATGGGCATCTGCCTTTCAACCTATGTGATGTAAGTGGGAGGAGTTCTGTAAAGTTTGGGTAAAAGTCCGACCTAAGTAAGTGTATTCTTTGAGAGTCTCAAGTGGTTTTCCCCCGAATGACCAATGATAAGGTCGGAATCGCTTTTTTCCCCTCAAAGGTAAAATTTTGGTTTTCGCGATGTTTGGTACTAAAAAGTTGTCTTCTGCATAACCACTTAGTACGTTTAAGTTTCTCTGGAGTCCTATCGGTGTAAGGTCTAATATCACAATGTCATCTGCGTGCATTAAAATATGTATGTCAGTCTGGGCTAATTTCAGTGGAAGTTTTTTTACTTTGGTGAAGTAGTCTGGCAGGTTGCTTAAATAAGGAGAGAATAACAAGGGGGCAAGGAGACAGCCTTGTTTTAGACCGTTTGACATCGAAATTGGTCTAGTTAAACCCTTTTCTCCCCCCATTTGGACCCTGCACCAGGTTTCTGTATGGAGGGATATGATTATTGTAAGTAAATTTTGTGGGATCCCTGGCCTCACCATTCTTTTCTAGAGTGTTGGCCTGTTCACCCTATCAAAAGCTGTGGTAAAATTAATAAAAGCACCGTACACAATTTATAATTTAGACACAATATATTTGTCCAGTATCTATTTGCCCTTCAGTAGATATCTGCTAATTTACAACTGGCAAATTTATTAAAAATTGAAATTCTACCTACAGTCTTTGTGCTTGACAGGAAGCGCCTATCACTGCCCTACGTCCATGGGTCTATGTCTTAACCCTGGAAATGGTTATCAGAAACTCTGGTAACTATATAGAGTCAACACTTGTTTTGCATAGCTTAGAATTCAGGAAATATTTCTTTCCTATCTTGATCTCCATCTCTACATCCCAGTGGTAAACACCTTGAACCTTTCTAGATTAGACTATGTAAACTTAGGCCCTCAATTGGCATAGTGCTGCGCTGCAAGTCTTCTTGCTCCTATTTCTATGCATGCTGCAGAAGCATACATGGAATGAGGAAAAAAACAAGGCGAAATAAAAATATTTCTCCTCACTACACTTTCTCTGGGAAGGCATAATGCCTTGGCGCTGCCCCAGGTTTACATGATTAAGTAAATCTGGAGCAGCATCGAAATCCATGGGTGTTGCATGGGAAAACCTACTGCAACACCCATGCAATGACTCCCTGTAGCAGTGTAAGGCAACACAGTGACTTGCACTGCTTTGTCTTACTCCATAACTATGAGGCCATGCAAAGGCACAAAAAGTGGCTTTGCGTGGCCTCATAAATATGACTGAGAGGCTTGAGGAGCCAGAGCGTAAAACAAAGTGATGCTCCAGCAGCCAAGCCTCTCATAAATGAGCACATAAGTCTATGTAGCAAATCCACCTAAGCTGGTTCACTGCCACCTACTGGTACAAGGATGTCTAGCATAAATTTTACACCGGAAGGTTAGTCATCCAGTATAAAACACTATGCTTAGATATATTTTCAAAGCGTTTGTGCATGTGATACATTACAGCAGAAATGCAAAGTTGGAAAAGATCAGAAGGAAATACAACTTTTTCCCAGCCCCTTCCTCAAGGAGACATGCATTTTTGGCACAAAGCCTTGTCTACCTCCTTCAGTAGACAGAGCATTATGTGGAACACCATGAGTGGCTACATAGGAATGCTATGGTACACCCTTGTGAGGTAAAGCAGTTCATATGGCTACTTTGTGTTATTTTATTGATGCTATCCATTGCAAAACATGAAAGTAAACCCCAATTCTAAATTTAGCAGTTGTTGCTGACACTTCTTTGCTGCAAACCAGGTGCAAAGTATTAGCAGATCTGGGCCTTAGTGTCTTGCACCTTGTCAAAATGTTCCTTCTATTGGTTCCAAAATCAAGTTCGATAACTTGCAATCACAGATCCTTTTTTATAGCTGCCTGAAAACTAAGGAATTCGATGCCTTTGCATTTAAATTTTTTTTTAAAAATACATCTTTCTAATCACTAATTTCCTGGATCTTTTCTCTTGGTTTTAATTGTGGTCCTGTAAAGTTATGTTTGCTCAGTACTAACAAAAAGTGTCAGCGTATTTGCACTTTGTCACATATTGCAATAGAACTTAGTTCCATGTCATCACCAGTCGAAGGATATATTCAGCCAATCCAAAAGCACGGTGATACCTAAATGCTTCAGAAGTGCGGCAAACATATGCATAGGGAGAAACACCATCAAATCAGGAGCATGAGAATCAAGCAGACAAAAAATGCATCCACTCATGAGTAAGGGGTAGATCCAAGGGCTATCCTGTTATATCTTAAAGTACTGGTTATAACTATATCTGTAACCAGACTGTATGAATGAAATACATATGACTTGACGCATAACGATCAATTATAAGTAAATAAAAAAAAGATATGCATTTTCTGATTGAGTTTTGTAATGTTCCTCTCATAAACAGCATCGTCATGGCACAGGGGGTGGCTCAAACTTCAGAAGAGGCTATATTCAGGACATTTTCACTTCATCACATCATAAAAATAAGCACAGAGAAGGGAAATGGTGAGAGATGTGGCGAGAGTGGATCAAAAAGATGCCAATTATCCTTGTTTTTGCGGGAGTCTCCAGAAGAAATAATTCAGCGACACATCGTCTGCATTGTAAGAAAGTCCTTTACCTTTTGATGTATTCACAGTATGTTGAATTTGAGCAAATGTGGATGTTTAAGGAATGCACATTCCCAGTTTTAAAGTTAAAGGAGCATCAAAAACAATGGGGCACATCATCAAGCCATTTATCGCTAACGCGTTTTTTTTTAACGCCCTATTATCAAGCTGTCGCTAACAGGCGTTAGCGACAGCTTTCCGGCGATAGCAGGCATTTTTTTAATTGCCTTGCATGCCAGTGATATTTATCGCTAATGACATGCAAGGTAGGCGTTCCTTCTCAAAATTTCAGGAAAACTCACGCTAACACCACTGCACCCTATTATCAAAGATGGGCCGGAACCGCGAAGCGATAAAAAAAGTCGCGCTAAGACCCATTAGCTGCAGGAACTTAAGACCAAAAAATAGCTGGTCTGAAAAATAGGGACAAGACTCGGGACCACATGTACGCATGTTTTTGGTGCTGGACAGCGCTGCAAGCAATGTTGCAGCTCTGCCCCGCGACAAAAGTACAGTGCAGGAATGCGCACCATCAATGAGTTAGTGCGCATTAGTGTGCCCCCCTCATGAAAAGTGTTGGTGCGCTGCGACAAGACAGTGTAGCAACACTTCTCATTAAGCCCTCCTTGCAACAGCATGGATGCACTGTACTCACTGGACAGCGCTCCATGACGCAAATAATGACAGATATGTCAGGAATCCTGACGTGTCTGTCTGTGCTAAAGTCACGCATTGCTGCAGTTGTGTCTCAACAATGACGCAACTCCAGCAATGCATGGGGCTAGCCTATCCCTATGGAACTGCCTCACCCTCATGCCTGTTATAAGGCAGGTGGTAGGTACTGAAGCAGTGCCGTTCATGAGGGGTTCCCGAATGTCGGCGATGTTGGAGATCCATTGGTGGTGCTTGCGCACTGCGGTGTCATTGTTTGGAAGCACTGCTGGAGTGTTGGTGCGGAGGCAGTTGACCAGACGTTCTGCGGTGATCTTGATCCAGCTGCAACGGGGTGCGATAACGGCGCTGGCATCCGGTAGGCAAGGTGAAGATGTCATTTATCCAATGATGGTAGCGCCAGGAGAGTCCGGTGTTGTGGATGTAGTTGAAGTACCCGCTGGCAGAGGTGATGTGCTCGACCATGTGTCCTGCTATGTGGCCTGTTGAGGTGACTTGATGCTTGCGACTGATGTCGATAACAGGAGGGGTGGTGCTATGGTCACTGGGGTTGCCCAGGTGGAACTTGATTTCACTGAGTTGGATGTCGTCGGTGGATGGGAGTCCCTGGGGTGCAATGATGTCTACAATGGGAATGTAGAATGGGGGGCCATGGCCCGGGGGGCCTGCACATGAGGGTGCCACAGAGCATATTCTTGGTCCAGATCTGGGAGTTGACATGGTCCATGGTCACCCTTGGCACATTAGAGTGCAAGGTCAGTGACAGTGTGCCTCTGTAGGTGATGGCAATGCCTTCTCCTTGATGGTTGGGGTGCTCCTTGCGGGTGATACTGCATCCGTCAGTGATGGTGAAGGCGATGTCAGTTATGGAGCAGAGGTTTGTCCTGGCAGGCGAGGTGGCATCCAGGGTTGATGGCGAGGAGGGTGCTGGCGTCGTAGAGGTGGAGTGTCCAAGAGGAATGCACCTTGGTGCTGAGCAGCGTCCAGGGGCAGACGGACGTAAGCGGCGTAGAATATGTGTTGCATTTGTCACGGGAGACGACCATTACAGAGCAGGCTGTAAATCGTTAACAACGCAACTCCGACAACTCGGGTCCCTTAACATCGCATTTGATTACAACGCATTGTGGGGTCAGTAATGGGGTAATTTGAACTTTTTCAGGTGTGTATGGGTTTTGGATGTAAACAATGGAAATTGGACTATTTCTTGGGGTAAAATATGAAAAATGGTCTATTTCTTGGAGTAAAATATGAAAAATTGGGTCTTTTTGGGGGTAAAATATGAAAAATTAGGTCTTTTTTGGGTTACATTTTGCAATTTTGGGGTTTTTTTTGGGGTCAAATTTCTCTGTCCGCACCACGCATACGCATCATCACAGGCTCCGCACACGCTTTTTGTTGCTTTGTGTATTATAAACTGGGCAGCTCAAGTCAACGCCACGTGGCGGTGGGTCCTTGCTGACCGCTCTCTCCGGCCTACACTGCACACAGCAGTGTTCACAATTCAGATCGAGTCGCTATTGCAGATGATGCAGTCCTGAAGGCAACAGACATTGCTCCTAGTATGGCCCTCCCGCAGCATGCATCATCGCTGGCTGTGCACATGCTGAATGCTTTTGATGTGACTATCTGAGTGCACTAGAACTGATGGACCCTTTATGATACAATCTTTTTGTGTATTATTTCAGATCTACTGCCTGTATCTCAGTATACCACAAGCTATGGTTCTTTTATGATAGAAACATTTGTGTATTATTTCATATCTACTGTCCCTACCTTACTGCAGCCCAAACTATTGACCCTTTTATTATTGAATCTCTGTGTGTGATCCAATGATTACTGTTGTAGTTGATGCTAGCAGCAACCATTCCCTCAGGGCTGGTTTACACTCACTCCACACGCATCCAGCACAGACGTCACTGGATATGTGACCCTGGTAATAAAAAGGAGTCGAGCGCACGTGCCTGTATCCCCTTCCACTATCTATCTGTGTCCGTGTGTTCATTATCTATGCATGATACTGCCCCTGGGCCGTACCACATTACATTGTGCTGTGGACAGCGTATGCAACCATGTTACCTCTGGCAGTGGGTAAAAGTTTGGTTATGTAACTTTTAGGTGCATGGCTATCACAGGTGGAAGGCTACTTTACAGACCATGAATATTGATGAAGATGATTTTTGCATATTGTGTGTAGTGTAAGATATGTGTACATAGCAAAAAGTCTTCAAAAAAGCTCTCTAAGTAGAAGAGGTGTGTCTCATCAAATGCTGCAGAGAGACTAAAATGGGTGGCGTTCTCCAACTGCTACAATGGGAAATGTTATGAACTAATCAAATGCTTTTTTTTAAGGTCACATGGCAATCGCGCACCCAGCACGCAAGGAGACCGCACCCGATGCGATTTTGAGAAAATATATTTACCATAATATAAGTTTATTACAGTTAGAAATATATAAATGTTTAAAATATTTTAGATTATCGCTTGCTCTCATATACACTTTAAAGTTATTTAGATATAGTTTTGAGACATAAAAAAAATGGCACACTGTCAGCATTTAGGACGTATTTCTTAAAAGAAAGGCAAAACTGATTTCAACTGTATTAGGAGCGTGTTTACAGCAGTCAATAAATGGTTGACCGGCTGTCTTTAAGAGTGCATCATACTGTGCTTTGAAGTCTCGCTGGGTGGAGTCGGTGCTACATAAGATATTACATAAATAAATATAAGGGGGCTGTTAACTTTGTTGTTCTGTTCAGAGGTGGGGGGTCTGTCCTTTAACTGAAGACCCAATAAGAGATGGCAGCTAAAACTTGTTTGAAGAGGCGACCCCTTTCACTTGACCTATTTACCTCTCCTATTACAAGAGCCGGGCCCTGCTGTCCCCAAACTAACCCCTCCAGCCACCTTTTCAGATCTCTTATTCGTCACCAGAGGCCTCCACCCATGCGAGGTACATTAAACCTCTGTTTGCACAGTCGGGCCGAGTGTCTGGTGTCAAAGGACGGCTGGTTATACAGGGGCTCGTTCACAAGGCCTCGGCACCCGCTCTGAAGAGAAGTGAGGCAAACACGCCTGCATCCTGCAGCCAGCCAGCCGAGCGTGGTTCGAGTCACTGCGTGCCGAGCTGGAGGCAGCCGCAGCACTACAGAGTGACACTTTTGACGTGCATGCACACGATGTAAAGCATCGCGCACATGCGAGAGTGCGAATGCAGGCAGCCAATCATATGAAAAAAAAGCATTTACAAATGCAATAGGACTCGTATTTACAGGAGTCCTATTGCATTGTAAACAAAAATGCAGGCGCCGAAGAAGGCAGGAACGGGAGTGGGTGGGGGGGTGGTGGTGGTCAGAGAAGTCACAGACTTTGGGATGTAGCAGGGGGAGGCAGGGGAACAAAAGAGTTGCTGAAGTAAAGTGGCTGATAGCCATGGAAGGATAAAAATAACGTCATGGCATTAAGGAGGCGGGACTAATACGCTGGCAACCAATGAGAATGCAGCATTTCAGCCAATAAAAAGCATGGGCAGAAAGTGGGCGGAGCTTCCCCCACAATACTGTATACAGCATCTATCGCCTAGACAGCGCATGCGCTGCCTAAGCGAAACCTTCAAATGAGGGAATGGCGTACCCGGCGCGACACCGTATGTCTATGGAGTAACACAGGGCCTGGCAGCATGCACTCATCGCATACGTAATGCGCAGCCGCGTGACCCCATACGTATGTGACGTAACGCATGGCTTGGTACCGCGCACCCGTCGCATACCAAACTAGCAGCTGGTGCGACCTCATACGTATATGATGGTAGGTGGGACGCAGTGCCACAAACCCGTCGGATACGAAATGCACATCCTTTACGAGTTTAGCAATATGGGGGATAAGATTCACATGCTGATGGAGCTTGGTACACTACCGGTACGGGATTCCAGTTTTCTCCCCCAAAAAAAAGATATACATACTTTTTTTTGAAGATATAAAACATTACTTAATTTTTAAAGGTAAACAAAAAGGATAATAGAGTTCCAAAATTTTAGAAACAAATTGAAAAAATATAGGTTTTATAAATATTAAAATATGAAATTAACATTTAAAAAACCTTCGAAATTCACTGAAAAGCCATAGGTCTTACATACGTTATAGTTAGGAATTACCATTTAAAAAATCTTTGAAATTCACTAAAAAAACCATAGGTTTCAGGGACGTTAGTTAGTTGGACATTTGTCTCATCAATTTCTCTAGTTTTATATGAGTCAAATATCCAAATAACTATAACGTCCCTGAAAACCTCTGGTTTTTGGTGAATTTCAAAGGTTTTTTAAATACTAATTCCTAACTATAACGTCTGTAAAACCTATGGTTTTTTCAGTGAATATATATATATTACCTACTAGCGGTCGCCAGTAGGTCGTTATAGTTAGGACCTAGTTACTAGGAAGTCTTGGCTGCCATTTTGTGATTCCGTTGAAGCGAGTAAGGTGAAAAAAGGGGGGAAAAAGTTGGTAAAAAGTGGGAAATAGGAGGGTAGGAGCACTGTAACCTCTGTGGAGGGTTTAGGGTGTGCTATAGAGGGGGTGAGAAGCGAAGTATTTACCCCTACTGGTGTGTAAGTAGTGAGCTACGGAAATTAAGTGAGGTATTGGGTAGAGTCTGATGTGGGTGAGGTGAGCTGGTGCGGGACTCGGGGATTAAAGCGTGAGCCCAAATTGTGTGTCTTATGCTGTGAAGTCATGTGCTGTGGCCGCTGCACTAAAGTTGTGGCAGTAGTGTGCGGATGTGTTTATAACTACTATGACGAACTACTGACCCGTACTGATAAGTGCTGGGGTACAAAATATATGTGAAGTATTGTCCAGAGTCTCATGTTGCTAAGAAGAGCTGCTGCCGGAGTCGGGGATTAAAGCGTGAGCCCAAACTGTGTGTCATATGATGTGAAGTCGTGTGCTCTGGGCGCTGTGCCACATCTGTGCAAGTAGTGTCAGCATGTAGTTATAGGTACTTGGATGAACTTTTGTTTAGAACATTGTAGCTTGTGTATGGTGCTTAGGTGGTGTTGTATAGGGAGTGCGAAGGTAAATCAATATGGTATTTGTAGAGCGCAAACTACTCACCCCTATGGGTGAGTAGAGCTGGGGATCAAAGCGAGAGGTCTGTGCTGCAAAGTGAGATGGTCTGGCCGCTGCACCACAGCTGTGTGGAGAATACATTTTGGTGAGGGTACGGGAGTTGGCGTTATCTGGCCCTAAAATAGTGGGCCTAAGTTATAGGGTGGCTCTAAAAAGAGCCCTTGTGTTCATTAGTTGGAGCTACATATAAGTGCGGATGCACAGCTTCAAGTTATTCAGGAAAACTCGGTTTCCCTGATCTGTGAAGTGTACTCTATCACTTCTGAATATATCCACCATATCAAAACGTATGTTGCTGTTGTATGTGGACCCCATTTCTTGGTCTCTGAGGTATGTAGAGACAGCTTTGTTGACTTTTTTCCTATATTTTTCAATCTGAGGACAAAATTGTTTGGACCATTTCCACTTCTGTCTTTGGCATATATTTTAATATACAAAGATAGTTTGAGGCAAAAGTAACATCAATTGTCCAAAGGTGTCCTTCATAAGCATTTCCAAATCTACCCCAGTCAATGTGCCTAGGTCGTTTCCACCACCGTGCACAATCATGGTGTCAGGGTGTTGGAGATGCAAACAGGCTTTAACCAAAGGCAACACTTGGTGCCACTTCAATCCTCTCTGTCCAAACCATTTAATGTCCACATTTTGTAAACCTAGGTCTAAGTCAATACGTCTCTGTTCTGCATACCTCTTGCACCAGAAAACATAGCTATGTCCTACGATCCACACTAGCATTTTGAAGGTATGGCTGGAAGGTATGGAAAGATGTCTGTAGCTCATGCAGTTCCTTCGTAGAATAAGAGATATGTTTAAAGATGGTAAATTAGTTTCTTTTCGCATACAAAACGGTACCTGATTAGGAGATGAAAAGCATTGTTTTTTTAATAGTAGGATGCACATTAGTTTTGTGGAAACGTATGTTTGTGATTGATTAAGAAAAAGCAGTTTGCATGTACATATTATAGTACATATTATAGGATAACATTTGTTCAACTCAACCACATCTGCTACTTGCATTTGGAAGGCACTGTTCGAACTTAAAACAATTGTGAACTTTTAACCTGCACGTGCCGTTAAATGTTCGAGAAAATGTTGCAAAAAATATCGTTAGGTTTAAAAAAAATTATGAACTTTTAACCTCCACGTGTTGTAGCATGTTCTAGAAAGTGTGTTGATGGATTACGTTGCATTTCTGACTTCGATGTGTACTTGAATATTTTAAAAACTATTTATATGGAAAAGTAGAAATACAGTAATAGAGAGAATTTTTGAAATCTAAAAGCATCAAGGAACTATTGTAATTTGTTCTGGATTACCTACTGGCAGTCGACAGTAGGTAGTTATCACTGTTAACGGTCTGAAAGTGCGGTGTTGCACAGAGTGGCATGGTGGTGATATGATATGGTACTACACACAGGTATGAAACCGAGAATCTAAACCGTGAGGTCATTGCTGTAAAGTGATGTAGTCTGGTGTTTGTAGCATACGTGTGCAAGTAGTGTTAGTAGGCATTTATACCATACAGGGAGTGGGAAGCGAACTACTGACCACTACTGTGTGTTGATAGTATACCGTAAGTGGGAAGCGAAGTAGTTACGCCTACCGGTGTGAAGACTTGGGGATGAAACTGAGCTGATTGCTGTAAAGTGATGGGCTCTGGGCGGTATATGATACTAGCCACTGTAGTATAAGTGTGTAAGTAGTGTTAGTATGTGTTCATAGTATATAGGGAGTGGGAACCACTCATCCCTACTGGTGTGAAGACTCGGGGATTAAACCGTGAGCCTAAATTGTCAATTCATTGCTGTACAGTGATGTGCTCTGGGTGCTGTAGCATATTTGTGGAAGAAGTGTTAGTTTACATTTATACAATATAGGGAGTGGGAAGCGAAAGTCTTACCCCTACCGGTGTCAAGACTCGTGGATGAAACTATGAGCTCATTGCTGTAAAGTCATGTGCTCTGTGTAGTATTCCATTGTAAGTCATAGTGGAATGTTAGTATGTAATTCTACTCGGATCTAAGGGGCATATTTTCAAGGAACGGCGTTAAAATTATCGCCGCTTTTAAACGGCAATAATGGGCTTAATAATATGCCGTAGAGAATTCCAATAGAAGCCCATGTTAACACAAGAACATGGGCTTCCTTTGGAATTCTCTACGGCATATTATCAAGCCCATTATCGCCGTTTTAGCAGCAGTTTCCTGCCGCTAAACCGGCGATAATTTTAATGCCGTTCCTTGATAATATGGCCCTCAGTATGTAATGTTAGAATGTAGGGCTGTCATGAGGGGAATTTTGCGGAGTTTGTACACAGTGCTGGATTAGACGGTTGCTTTGCTGTCTGCTCCTGTTGGTGGTTGTTTCAGATGTCTTGTTTTCTTGTAATAAATCTACTTATTGGATTCACTGCTGTCTGCCTCTTCACTACATAAATTTGGCGACGAGTGGGAGAAGGCAAAAAAAAGGCACCACTCAGCAATATTTCAAAATTGCTTGCGTTGTGCTGAAGACCTGTTTGGTTTGTGTAGCTGTTTCTACTCATGCCAGGGTTGTCGGCTCATTGAACTATGTCATCCGACTTCTGATGGGATTTATATTTTTAGATTTTGCGCTTCCTCTGCTTCTTCACTACCTTCTGGTCGCTGTACTACATGTGTGTAAGTAGTGTTAGTATGAATTTATACTAACAAATGTATCATGGTAGTAGGGAGGGCGACCTCTCAGGTGCAGCTCATACAATGTCCCAGGGTGTGCATTCGCTGGACATTTGTGTTTGCTATTAGAGGGTGGTGCATGGCTTCCACACTGTGATAGCAAATACTTGTTCGACTACTTGAAGCGAGATGAGGAAAATCTCGTAATGCTGTAATGGATGGGATGCAGATGGTAAAAACGGAGAGAAAAGAACAGAAAAAAAAAGCGGGGTCTCACCCGTTCTTTTAAATGAGACCCCTGGTGGGTGGGTAATGTTCCGTGGCCAATCCAATTATTATATTGCGGGGTCTCTGTAGGACTGGGGATCTTAATGTAAACTAGGCACGGAAGGGCACAGAGACGTTTTTCAGCCTAGGGGAGCGCCACCTTCCCGGGTATTGTTTACTAATTGTTCGGGGGGGTTCAAGGCCAACTGAAGTCCGGTGATCGCCACACTCCGGGTCTTTATTTAAATATACAGGGTGGGCCTCAGCAGTCCCTGAAGCCTCAGTGGTCCTAGGCAGTGCCTTATTTGTTCTGTAATCACACAGGCAGTACTTATGATGTTATAAAGTGAAACACTCATAGAACTCTTGCAGTTGTACAATTACCCAGGCTTCATTTGTCTAATAGTCAGTTAGATTATGTTTGGTAGGTGCACTCTAATATTAAATAATGTTGTCCTTAAAATCTCCTCTAAACAGATGATTTTCACAAAAAACAATAGACACGTGTCGTCAGAAAAAGAAGACCTATACACTAAGTTATTTATTTGCAAAAATAAGTAACCTGTATTCAAATAGAAATAAATAGAAATGTAACTTTAATAGAACAGTATAATAAAAAAACGTGGGTTGGACTTCAGTAGAAGCAGGGTAGGAAACCTGCAAGACTAAATTGAAACCTAAGTTTGTGTGCTATGTGGAAGAGGTAAAGAAAGGTAGTCCGAATGAAAGGACCATAGTGAGAATGGTCAGTGATGTCATCAGTGATGTCACTGACCATGTCATGAGTGATGTAATATGTGACATCATCAGCAGTGCATTGCGGGCGCGCGAGTTATAGTTAGCTCAACTAACTATAACAGGCGAATTTCTCCGGTTTTATATGAGTCAAATGTTCAACTAACTATAACGTCCCTGAAACCTATGTTTTTTTAGTGAATTTCAAAGGTTTTTTAAATGCTAATTCCTAACTATAACGTCTGTAAAACCTATGGTTTTTTCAGTGAATACATATATATTTACATACATACATATATATATATCCCACAATTCAAATGTGATGGATGAAGTAGCATCAAGTGGTTCATCGCTTTCTAATGAGATTTTTGAATTATGGGTAACAGAAGGTGCAGACCACGGCCCTCCTTCAGGTTTTGAAAATCATGATAGGATAAATGTGCAATCCTTCAATCATGAAGCGCCATACACTTCATTCAAACCACCGTCTACTTTCAATCCGCTTATACCCCGTGATACAATTGATATCTTTCACGAGAATGTGACAATACAATTGAAGAAATTACAGAAACAAATTTGCAATCAGAAAATCAAATATGACAGACAAACCCAGCAATATGCTCTGGTGACCAAATTAAGTAAAGACAAGGGAGTCATCATCAGAAGTAGCAACAAAGGAGGTAATATTGTTTTAATGACAAGAAACGATTATGACAAAGAGGCCTACTTCCAATTAAATGATAGACAATGCTATGAACGCATCAATCAGGCTACCATGAAAAGTTCACACAATGAATATCATCAAAAACTGGTCAAGTGGAAAAGTAAACGATTACTCTCAGAAGATGAATTTAAATTTCTTAAGAGTGCTAACCTTATAACCCCAATGATTTATTTCATTCCCAAAGTCCACAAAACCAAGGATAAGTCGCCCGGCAGACCAATTATATCTGCCAGGGGGGGCCCATTGGAAAAATCTTCAATCTACATTGACTATTTTCTTCAATGTCATGTTAAAACTCTGGACTCCTTTGTACAGGACACTGGAGATTTCCTATTGAAGATCCAGCAGATTACTTGGGTGGAGGGTTATTGGATGCTTGCCCTTGATGTTGTTTCGCTCTATACGAGCATTAGGAACACAGATGGACTAGCAGCAATACAGTATTTTCTGTCTCGTAGGTCGGATCAGTTCAATGACCACAATGATATGTTAATCCAAATGCTGAATCACTGTCTTCAGAATAACATTTATGTATAACAACTTGCTTTAACGACAGTTACAGGTTGTAGCAATGGGGGCCAGTTTCTCTCCAAGCTATGCCTGTTTACATATGGGCGCTTGGGAGGAGCTGGTCCTCAAGGAGAAACATAAGGAAGCCTTTGATGACAATGTGATAATGTGGTTACGCTTTATTGACGAATTATTCATTGTGTGGAGGGGAACTAAAGAGCAGGCAGAGGCATTCGTTATTGAAATCAGCAATAATGAGCTCAATTTAAATTTCACTGCTACCATGAGTCAATCCTCTATTACATTCCTGGATACAGAGATTTATATTGAGGACAACAAAATTGAATCAAGACTGTTCAGGAAGAGTACTGCAGGAAATACGATTCTTCATGCAGGCAGTGCTCATCCAGCACATCTGATATCAAGCATCCCATATGGGGAAATGCTGCGCCTCAGAAGGGTCTGTAGCAATGAATATGATTTGAGGGTAGCCCAACAAGCCAGTAAGCGCAGGTTTTTAGAATGGGGATATTCGGATATATCTGTGGCGAAGTCAATGAAAATCAATAGACAGAAACTTCTTGATGTTTATAAACCGGTTGATCTCTTTAACACGTTCATTGAACCGACTAATCCTGATCCAAACAGTTCCCCTGCCAACTCGTTTAGAGTAATCACTGGATATAGCAAACAGCATTCAGAGCTATACAAAATCATTAATAGTAACTGGCCCATTGTCTTAAGCGATCCAGTGATTGGCCCCACTCTACCCCGCAAAGCATCTTTAACTTTTAGTAAGGCACCATCTATGAGGGATAGATTAGTTGATACTAACCCGGAAACTGTTGAAAAAACCTCATGGTTACAAACCAATTGGGGTTTCTTCAAATGCAAAACTTGTAAGTCCTGCACACAAGGCATCAATGCAAAAAAATATAAGGATGCATTTAATGAAAAAGAACATCAAATCAGCAAAGTACTTACATGTAAGACGGAATTTGCAATATACGTTTTACAATGTCCCTGCAGATTAAATTATGTGGGAAGCACAAAACACGCAGTGCATAAGCGTATATTGCAACATCTCCGGGCAATAGTAAATCAAGACACAACTCACCCTGTAGCGAGGCATTTTAAAGAACATCACAATAGCGATAATCAGGGCCTTAAGTTTTATGTTATTGATGCAGTGAATGCCAGTAGAAGAGGAGGTGACCGAGAGTCCACGCTGCGCAAATTAGAAACCAAATATATTTTGCAACTGGACTCGAAGCACCCAGGAGGCCTGAATATCACAGAAGATTTGCACACATGTTTATCTTGAATGATGGTGGTAATTATTTATCTATTTTAGAGAGTAGATCCCTTTGGGGGCCTTTAAAATTTTTTTTTTATATATTTATTCCTTTAGCCATACATATGTAGGTTTGGAGAAGTATATTTATGTTTTTTGTATGAGACAGATACTAGCTGTACATCGTTTGTCTCCTATATAGACCGGTATAAGTCATTGCCACCAGCTAGAGAACTATATGGATTCCAGGATTGGGCCATACATTCATTTTAACATGTGTACATTACTTCTGTCATTGATTTAAGTCAGTATTCCTCGAGCTAAGTTGTTCTCTATCCTGATTGTATGACTGTCCTTGATCTTAGAAATTTCTCAAGTTATTTATTAGTACAAGACATTACTATTACAAGTCAAATTAATTAAGTATTGCTGGAATGTCTGGTCCCACATTCCATCGAAGAGGAAAGGACATACATATGTTTTATTTCACGCAACACAAGGGTTCCCTTTTTTTATATAGTCTATAACATGTGAGGGAAGATCAAAAAATGATAGGATATATTTCGGGTAGGAACTACACGCAAACTTGGCAGGAACAGATGATACCAATATGGGCATTATTGAATCAATCGTAGTATCTAATACATAGATTTTGCGGATAAAATAGTTCCAATTCATCTACATATATCCATGGAGATTGAGCATACGAGTAGTGTGTTTAGGCATAATTTGCACATATGGGATTTAACCTATGATTGTAAAAAAGAGATTTCACAAAGGTACTCAGTAAAAGACCCCTTTATTCACAATTGTGCGGTCATGTATCGGTGCGATTGTTGCACATTATGAGTATTACCTTACTTCTGTGAAATCCAATGATGATTTGATAGTTCACATCATTAACAGCAATTTCAGTTACAATGGCTGGGAATTGCGGATTTTTTATATTCACACATTATGGTGGAATATCCAGTATTGAAATTCAACATTACGCTCTATTTGAATTGATAATATACAGAATTGCACTACTTGCTGATTTGCACATATGTATTAGGTTGTAATTAATTTTAAATTATTTGACAATGAGATAATTTTTAATGTGTGGGATATTTGCAATGTGTCTAAAAATTCATTTTTTTCACATGATACTAATTCTATGCTGTAGTATTTTTTCTACCTCTATCCGCAATTCAATCACATGTTTGAACTTTGAACCTGGAATTATTTGCACTGTCACTTTAAATACTGTGGTCAAACACTTTCACATTGTCATGTGAACAAGGCTCGGACGAGCCGAAACGTTATGGCGACGTACCGCACTAAATAAATCAATTGCACTGATTACCTGGTCCGTGTCCGTGAATGCTTCGATGCCTAACTACGGATGTTGGTGACATATGTATATATATATCTACATATACATATATATGTATATATGTATGTGTATATATATATATATATATATATTCACTGAAAAAACCATAGGTTTCACACATGTTATAGTTAGCGGAAATTTTACTGATAAAAAACCAGTGAAATTCCCCCGTTATAGTTAGCGCAGGCAACTATAACTCACGCGACCGCAATCCTCTGCTGATGCTAATACTGTATTTAGACACTTATTTGCCCATGTCTTCTTCCATACATTTTTAGCTATACATATATTACAAATATTTTTTTTTCATAAAGACACATATGTCATCAGCAGAAGATTGCAGTCGCGTGAGTTATAGTTGCCTGCGCTAACTATAACGGGGGAATTTCACTGGTTTTTTATCAGTAAAATTTCCGCTAACTATAACATGTGTGAAACCTATGGTTTTTTCAGTGAATTTGCAAGGTTTTTTAAATGCTAATTCCTAACTATAACGTGTGTGAAACCTATGGTTTTTTCAGTGAATTAGTACGGTTTTTTAAATGCTAAGTTTTTTTCCCTTATAATAAGCCCTGTACATTTGGTGGCCTTCGGCCACCAAAAGCACAGGGGGTGGGGTAAGTGTGGATAGTGTTTTTTGCCCTTAACATAAGCCCTATGCTTTTGGTGGCCTTCGGCCACCAAAAGCACAGGGGGTGGGGTAAGTGTGGATAGTGTTTTTTTTATTTTTATTTTTTTACCATACGCTTACGGTAAGCGTACGGTAAGCGTACCCCGCGAAATTGCCGAAAAAAAAATAAAACCGTTTTTGCACTTGGGGGATGTTTGGGGACTCCCTCAACATGACTATGTGGGAGGGAGTTGTCAAAACAGCCCCTTTACATGTTTTTGGGCTTGATATTTTAAAAATCACTCTCAGTGCGAGAGACAAAATGGCGGCCGCCGCTTCCTGGTTTCGGCCGATTCGAATGTTTACTAAGATCTAAGAGCCAATCAGAATCGCGCTCGCGCACGCCACCGTACGCTTACCGTAAGCGTACGGTAAGCGTACCGTAAGCTGGCTCAGATATATATATTGATTTAAAGGCTATTTTCTCAGAATCTACTGAACAGATTTACACCAAACCTACAAAAGGCACTTCCTTGACCTAGGGACTACCTCTCTGCCAAATTTTTAGTAATTCTGTTCAGCCGTTCGGGCTGTAGCTCGTTCTAAAGGTCCTATGGAAAAATGCATGGGAAAAACGCGTTTTGGGACCCCCCTTTTATCTCAGCCCCCGCTTGACGGATCCCCCCGAGACTTTCAGGGTAGGAGCGGAGCGTAGCGCCCCACCTATTTTGAAAAATTTGCGAGGATTCGTCGACCGGCGCCAAAGTTATTCAAAATAGAATGTTGAGGTTTTCCTATGGAAACGTGGTCCTAACTATAACTACCTACTGGCTATCGCCAGTAGGTAATATATATATATAGATATATATATATATGTATATATATTTTACCTACTGGCGGTCACCTGTAGGTAGTTATAGTTAGGACCTAGTTTCCATAGGAAAAGCATTTTTTTTTTCCCAATAACGTTGTTGCTGGTTGACGAACCTTCACGAAATTTTCAAAACTTGTGGCCCGCTCCGTTCAGCTCCTATCTTGAAACTTTCGGGGTGATTCAGCAAGCGGGGGCCGAGAAAAAAGGGGTGTCCCAAAACATGTTTTCTCCATGTTAATTCCCATAGGAAACTTTAGACACGGCTACAGCCCGAACTGCTGAACGGATTTACACCAAATTTGGCAATAAGTTAGCCCTTGGTTCAGAAAGCGCCCTTGTTTTAAATGGTGTAAATCCATTCAGTAGTTGCTGAGAAACTCAAAAAATAAAAGTTTCAATATTTAGAGGCACGGAGGATAAGCTCACCCTCCCTACCACAAGCTTTATTCTAATTGGCTGTCAACACTCCAAACCAGGAAGTGTTGGCAGCCATCTTGTGCCTCGGTAACCGAGGCACAAGAAAACAGAAAAACAAACGCAAAAAACAAGAAAAGTGGGTAGGGTAAAAAATAATCGGCCAAATTCGCGCTGGCTGCATGAATCTGGCCGCGAAAATTTAAAAAAAACAAAGCGCGGGCTTTCGCGCTTTGTAGTATTTAAGCCCCCGGGTGGGCCAGGTCCCAGGTGCAGTGAAAAAAAAGTGTGGGGGGCCAATCTCCATACACTGCCCCGGGGACCACCACCTCCCCGGGTCAATATTAATGAGTTGCAGGGGGGTACTTACCAGTGCTGCTGTGTGGGACTGACTGGAGGCAATAGTTTGGGAAGTTGGCCCCCAAGGATGTCCTTGGGGTCCAACTGCCCCTCTTGTTACCTCCAGTAATTCCCACACAGTGGGATTGCTAAGATGTCTTCAGAGGCCATGGCCCCCTTTCTCTACCACTCTGCAAACGTGCCTCGTGGCAGACTACGGGATGGAGGATGAAGTCCAATTTAGTCTTGCGGGAGATTAGGGGGCCAAGAATCCCTCCTGGTACCTCCTGTAGGGGATGTATTTACTAAAAACGGGTGCCCATCCCGCATTGCGGTGCCTTCCTAGCGGGTGCCTACCCCGCTTTGTGTGCTTCAAAAAGGGGAGCCACCATTGCATTTTGATTTGACCAAAGGCGGGAGCCCACACCGTGCTTCGGTAAAGAGAAAGAGAGAAGTTCCTCGCCGCAGCCCAAGGGAAGCCGGAGGGTTGCCTGGCAACCGGGACTCCTACTGCCACGTCATTGGAACACAGAGCGGAGGCAGGAAGTCCCGGCGGCAGGAAAAGACCGCGAGGACAAAGGAGGCACCTGCGCCCGGGGCCCCCGAGAACGAGGGAGAGCTCCGTGGTGCCGGGGGAAAGCAGAGACCGAGTGAAAGTACTGGTGGGGCTCCAGTGTCGGAGGTAGGAGCCCCGCGTGCCGCCTAATCATCTGGAGCCTCAGAGGCTCCCCCGGAGAAGCCGCAGCCGTCTGGGAGGAAGGTGGAGGGGGCACGAGGCACATTGTCTGTGCCTGCCCCTGCCGCATGTCAGCCCCGCGCAGTCCACACCGAGGAGAAGAGACTGGAGGGCCAACAGAAAAGTCCCGGTGAGTTGGGCGGATCGCGGGCAGGAGGCGGCATTTTGTGCACGAAGTCCCCATGTGGCTTAGGGCATTTCTGGGCACCCTCAGTCTGTTAGTGCCCGTGAAGGCACAGTGCTTGAGCGGCCTCGCCTGCCAGAGGGCCGCTCCAACTTTGGGGGCATTTGTTCTAGGAGCCCCCCGAGTGGGGCTCCACCGCGCTGATTTCTTTTGGGGGCCTTCTCAGTTGGAGCCCCAGAGCGGGGCCCAGAGGTAATGTAGTGCCAGAGCTTGTTCGCTGGCCATCTTCCCCAGGTGCCGCAGACAGCTGCAACATTTGGGGCATCGTTACTTGGTGAGAGTCCCAGTGGGGGACAGAGGGTGCCAGGGCCCAACTTGGTGATTATACAGCTGCCCAGCAATTAGTGGGTAGCTGCCACGTTTAGGCTGTGCCTTTGCGCATTCTTCCTTGGCTACCTGCGCAGCCCAGCCCTGACATTTTGGACGAAGGGCGTTTGAGCCCCTGAGAGGCCAAGTTGGTCTGGGGACAGTTTTTCTGTGTTGTGCCCTCACCTAGGGTACAGGGTTATTTCCACCTGTGTACTTTTGCGTAATGTGCATTGTCTTTATGCTTATTACTATTTCTAAATGTGTCTATGCTTAGGAGATGGTTTTCCCAGTATAGGTTATGCTAGTGAGTTCATGGTTCCCTGCGTGATATATGCCTAAGGTGTTTAGGATTGCGTAGGGTGTACTTACCTTGTACCAGTAGTTACTGGTTGTGCTCTCCAGTTATAATTTGTGTACAGTTGATATATGTTTTACATCTATAATTAGTGATTTGTGCTAATTCTGACAGCGGTCCATGTGGCCCTGTCTTGTGTAAATAGTCCCCTGTAAATTCTTCTAGTGCCAGTTGGCACAGTGTAAATTGTGTGAATATTATCTAATGTGTTTTGGTATAATACAAAGGCTATTTTTCTATATAACCTTGTGTGGAGTTTCTTTTGTGGTGGACCTTGGGTGTTGTTGCTGTGTGCGCGCGCAAACGCTTTACACATTGCCTCCGGGATAAGCCTGACTGCTCGTGCCAAGCTACCAAGGGGGTGAGCAGGGGTTATCTTTGGTGTGTAACTCCCCATCCCTGACTTAGAGTGGTGGTTTCTGCCTGGCTTTGGCGCAAGCCCTAGCCAACCAGAAATCCCATTTCTAACAGGCAGGTTATAGTTACAAATTAGCATTTAAAAACCTTTGAAATTCACTGAATAAGCCATAGGTTTCAGGCACGTTATAGTTAGAATTTAGCATTTAAAAAAACCTTGGAAATTCACTGAAAAAAACTTAGGTTTTAGGGAAATTTATAGTTAGTTGGACATTTCACTCGTCCAAAACCAGAGAAATCCCCCCGTTATAGTTAGTTCAGCTAACTATAACTTGCGCCCCCGCAATGCACTGCTGATGACATCACATATTACATCACTCATGACATGGTCAGTGACATCACTGATGACATCACTGAACTGGACTGTTTTCTCCATCAGGGCAGTCTTGATGGCCTGGAATGCCACATGTGCTTTTCAGGTCCACTCCCAGGCTGCCCCACTGCGTGATAGGGCTCATAGTGGTTCTGACAGGGATGCTAGGTTTGGTATGAATCTGCTACTGTACGTGGCCATCCCCAAGAAACTGCGAACCTCCGTCGGGGTGGTGGGAGTTTGGGCTGTTGGTTTCTATGGATCCACCCACTACCCCTCCCTTGAGAAGATGTATCCAAAGAAGTCGACTGACTCCTAATAGAAGGAGCATTTTGCCTTGTGAAGGGTCTGGCCACTGGTTGCTATGCCTTGGAGAGTGGCTCTCAGGTGCGTGTGGTGTTCTTCCAGCTGCTAGAGAACACCAGAATGTCTTCGCTGAGGTTGATGACACCCTGGAGGCCAGGCAGGGTTTCCCTGATGGTGTTCTGGAATACCTCAGCGGTCGATGACACCCCGAAGCTCAGCCTCTTGTACCTCCTGAGGACCACATGGGTGGAGAACATGGTGATATACCTGCTTTCGTGTGCGAGCTCCAAATGATTATACCCAGCATTCAAGTCTAGCTTGGACAACCACTTTGCCCCGTTGAGGTCCGCCACAATGTTCTTCATTGTGAGCGTTAGGTGTCATTCCCTCTTTACGGCCTGGTTAGGGAGGCACATGTTCACACACAGGCACATGTTCACACACAGCCGGATGGCCCCAGGCAGCTTGGGCTTCAGCGCGATGACCAGCGACGGCATCCACGGGGTTGGGCGTGATACACGCTCAATGACATCCAGATCCTCAAGCTTTTTCAGTTCTTCTACTTGTGGTTGTAGGTGTAAGGGTACTCTTTGGTGTCTCAATGCCGTTGGCCTGATGAAAGAGCACATTTGCAGTTTGAACTGCTTGGCCTTGAGCTTGCCCAGGCCCTCAAACAGCTGTGGGAACTTCTGTGGCTTTGGCATGGGAGTCATGCACCTGGTTTGCAAACAAGAGCAGGCACAGGTCTTCTGCCATGTGACAACTGAGGAGGGTGCCCTTCTTCCCATCCGTGATGTGGAACCTTGCCCATCTTGTGTACTTACCGCTGGCAACTTCCACTTCTATTGCTCCTCTCAGGGGGAGTGGGCATGTCCCACTGTAGGTGTATATTCTTGCACTTTTGAGGGAGAGTGGGGGGCTCGGTGATAGGCAGTCATATTGCTCCGAGTCCATGACGTTCAAGGACGCCCAGGTGTCGATCAGCGCTTGCACTGTGGAGCCGGCCAACTGGATGGAGCACATGGGTGGTGGTCGCCTTCGCTTATCAGCATGGTCTGCAAAGGATATGATGAACACGTCATCGTCATCCCCCTCTATGTCAAAACCAAGTCCTTGTAAGGTGCTTTCCTCCTGGGTGGTGTGGTCGTTGATCAACAGTTAC
The DNA here is from genome assembly GCF_964204655.1 of Triturus cristatus. Classification (NCBI taxonomy): domain Eukaryota; kingdom Metazoa; phylum Chordata; class Amphibia; order Caudata; family Salamandridae; genus Triturus; species Triturus cristatus. Next base: position 526,232,176 of record NC_140588.1, on the reverse strand, counting down.
CAGATGTTGGGTGTGAGACCACGTGGCTTGGTGAAGGCTGACTGGGGTTTTCCGCTCCTGCACACCCTTGCGAAATGATGTTGTATTCCACTTCCCTTTGGCAATACAAAGGCCTGTTGGTGGGTGTTCAACTCCGCAGTTCCCACAAGACCCGCCCATCTGCACCTTCGTGCTGCTGCGGGTCAGGTTCTTGCATTTTTTAATAGCCTCAACTCTCTCCCCTTTGACCTGGACAAGCCGGAGAGTGTATGACGCAGTGGCGCTTCTATTGAGGTCGGCTTCCATTTTGTCAACTCAGGAGTTTGATAGCTCATGTGACCTGGCCAGAATGAGGATGTTGTACAGTGACATCCGGGTTGTCGAACGATTAGCTGCCTGAGTAGCACTCACTTGCACCCCTGATTGATCTGGGACCTTATCTCTTCTCTTTGATCTGCAAACGTGTACATGCTTGCTAGCTGTCGCAGTCGGGTGTAGAACGTATCCACTGATTCTGTTTCTGACTGCTTGCCCTGCCGTAACTTGAAACGCTCAAAGTCTGGGTTGAGCTGGAGGTCGAAGTGTCGATCCAGCACTGCCACTGCAGCCTCAAAGTCATTCTCGTTTCCAGTGTTTGGGAGTGTTTTCAAAAAGGTTGTAGAGTTCTCCACCCCCATAGTGCAAGAGTAGCAATCTCTTTACTGCCCCATCTGTCTCTCTCGTGCCTCTGAAGTAGTGGTTGAGGCAGCCTATCCAGGATTTCCAATGTGGGGCCTTCATCGCCGGGTCAGCGAGCCCGCTGAACGAGGGAGCGGGGTCACAGTGGCGTGACTGTAGTAATGGGGGGTTGTAGCGGCACCTGCCTGAGAGCCAACTGTGCCTGCTTGAGGGATAGCTGCACCTGCTTAAGGTGGCATGCTCGTGGTGGCTTGATTGTCATGTATTCAATCTACCCAGGCATGTTGGCATCTACAAGGCTTCTCGGGGGATCGCCCTTGCTTTCCCCTTTCAGAACACCTTGCAGTCAGTGTGATTTTGTGCATGGCAGACCCCCTTCTGTGCTTCACTGCCTCTGTGGAGCTTCTCTAGGCAGTCTTTTATTCTTTACACCCCTTTTTCTATTTCTCTTTCTTTATTTTTCAATGAGGGACTGTATATTTCTTCATTTCCAGGTCTTGAATTTGTCTGTGCTCCCTTCCCGTGGCCCTCTGGCGCATGCCTTCATGCAAATTGTCCCTTGTAGGGGTCACGTGGGGCCTAGAGTACTCACCTCCTGATCGGCCTTGAGATTCAGGCGCTCCTGCACCACACACTTCAGACCTCTTCCAGTAGGTGTGCCTGTGCGGTGGGAGAGGGAGGCGGGGTGGGGCCAGCACTTGTGGACAGAAAAAGCACCAGAAGGCCACAGTGCAGCACCCGACCACCAGCGTCAATCGGGCTTACAGGCGGCCTCAGCAGGGACGTTCAGTGCTCCGGTCCTTGTGGAAGGCGGGGGCCCACAGCAAATGTGGTGATGACGGGGTGATGACAGCAGCAGCCGATGCGACACTCCATCTCGCGGCATTCCAGGAAAGCGTCCGGAACAGGTTAGCTGGCGAGGTGCAGGTGACTATCGTGGAGTAAGACCTACACCAGAGCCTGCACCAGAGCCTGCAATTAATCACACGCACACATAGAGTCGAGGAGTGTGGCAGAAAGACCCTGAGTGTGCTTCCCCATTTATTTAACACCTCAGGACGAGCCCGCCCTGAGGAGTGATACATTTGAAATAATGTATGAGAGAGCCCTAGTGGCTCTCTACACTGAGAGCTGCTCAGTTTTTTCTTCATGCAGCTGTAATGACCTGCTGTTTCAATTAGCTTAGTGATACGTGGACTCTTCTTGCTTGAGCACGCAACTTGAACATTGCCATGCTTAGACGCCGTAACAATAGCAGGTGCACGGGCTCAGATTCATGTGGTCTCTCTTTCTCAAACAGCTTGAGCGCTACACTTGAAAGTTGCGATCCCTAAGACCACTCAAACCGCTACTAAAGATTTCAAAATAAAAAGCCAAAGTCTCCATTCCTTTATTTCCATTTAAAACTTCAACACAGACTGTCATAAGCACTATAGCAACCATATGCATAAAAATGTGATATCACAAGTATGCCTGAGTCAGGTCTGCTTGTTCATCAGGTGATAGTATGGTGTTGCAATCTCCTTGATGCTCAACCATCCTCTTCGCCAGTATAAAAAGGGGTATTACTCAATAATGAAGGGATGCTTGTAGTAAAGAACATTAGCAGGCTTATTGTAGATAAAGAGATCCCATCCATCCACATCAACCGTCTCAAGTCATCTGTTACCACATTCCCTGAGCCATTCCAAATGAATTCATTGCAATCCACAGAAAGAAAAGATAAAGAAAGGGTGCATATATTAATACAGAAAGGTTGAACAAATATATGTACAAATACTACAAGGCTCATGATCATAGATAATATAATCCATCCGCACATCAATACTGAGTTATAAAGTAGTAAGAATAACTCAAAATGTTTTAGTTTCTCACCATAACTGAAATCCTGTATTTTATCAATAGATTTAGTATTATGTTTCTCTGCCTTTTCCTAATTCAAATTAAGTTGTTCAGTGATAATAGTTAATTATTCTTCGCTGGCATACTTGGACTAGGCATTACAGCAGATGCGGAGCCTATTGCTACATTCAAAGCACACAGGCTGTTGCTGAAGAGGAGAAAACGTGCCTCTGACATCTAGATGCCCCGAGCAGGACTGATGGTAAAGAAGTGTGGTTGATGCAATAGGGGAAGGGAAAGTGTAGAAATGACATGAGGAGAATTAGGTTGATATAGCTGTAAAGGGTTGGTAGATATACATTGATTAAGTAGAAATGGGTTTACAATGATTAGAAATGCAGTGGGATTCATAAAAAAAATTGCAGGATTGACAGGGAAGGGAATGTGAGGTTTGCTGAGAGGTGGGAGATTTCTATGGTGAAGGGCTTGATGTATAAGTGTGCAGTTTGTTGGCGAATAAGGCTGAGTTGATGAGGTGAGGGCCTGGATTTTAGTGGAAGTCTTAGAGATGATGTATGAGGAAAGACCTTGGGTTGATGATAAAGTGGTCTGCTTGCTAGGAATGGAGGTAATAGGGATGCAGGTTAGTGTAGTTTCGCTCTGAACACCGAACACCAGAAAGAAGCCAGCAGATAGAAATTCCACTTTTAATGGTTTCAATTGCCTGACACAGGCAAGACTAGCTTTGTCTTGAACACCCACCCGTATTTGGAATGTAAGGCCATTGACATTATTCCTTCTAATCCCATCCAGCATAGACAAACAGTTCAACTTCTCCTGTCTGCTATTCTATGTCTGCATTTTCCCGGTCATTAAACTTAAAATGCAGGGAAAACAATAATAGTAAGTTTACGTGTTCTCAGCTTTGTTTTGAAGAGCTAATTATGCCTTGCTTCTACATTTGAAATAATACATTTAACGTATTTTAGTAGGAACTTTTTAGGCTGTAGCACTGTAAACAATGGCTATGTAAACAACAGTAAAGTGCTGTACTGTATCACACACCTTACATTGGACACCCATAATTTTGCTTTCCAGCTGGGAAAAAACACAGCTGATTCTTTTGAAAAGATCTATTACAGCTAATGCCATGCAGATGCCTACTAATTACTCCTTATCTCTCCAGCTGTTCTAAAATCTGTTTCTTAGTAACGGGCTGCAGAATCTTTCCTAACACAGTTGTTCAACAATAATCTCTCATCCAAGCAGCAGTGCTCTGGAGCACAGTCAGCAAGCATATGCTATCAATTAGAAAGCAGTCAAGAGTGAGGAAGAGGTCTGATTGTAAGTAATCATCAAAGAACTGAACAAACCCACGTGTGAGGATAATGTGGACAAAAATCAGCATTCTCAGTACTGTAGGGTGAGTTCAAACCTGAAAACAAATGGTTAACTAGATACTCACGCTGAAAATGAGTCTTAACAGACAGATGAAAAAATATTTAGATGGACACAAGATTTTATGTGGTTTTTAATCCCGTTTTCCAAAAACGGAACCCACTTCCTGAATATTGTTCATAGATGATACCTGTGTATAAATAGAAGTTTTATTATTATATTAGTACTACACACATCTAACCAAGCGACAGTGAAGTAGTTCAAGATAGAAACGAAGGGTGAGTGTGGTACATTAGGCCTGAGAGTTGGTGCAGGCAAAGGATAAACATTTATTTGAAGTATGGGAACATGGTAAGGGATAGGAGAGAAAAAGAGAGTTTCCTAAATTAGGGCAACAAAAAACAATGGGGAAACAGGTGATGGTTTGGGTAGGCATATGTGAGCAGACATCCTTTCAACAGGCGTTTAATATAGAGTATGTGATGGAGGTCAACAATGATTTGTATTTCCAGTTAGGATTTAAAACGCAGCCTTTGGATTTTCTTGATTAAGAGCGGTTGAGATGTGGAACATGTTTGCTGTGTGTAAAAAAGGATGCTTGTGATGGGTAAATGTTAGGTGCTATAGAGAGAGGTGTGGTGCAGCGACCAGAGTGGCTGACTCCTGAGTGCGGGCCTGCGGTTCGATCGCCAGGCGGCAGCTCTGCTCATTATCAAGTGAGTCTGGGCAATTGCTCACTTAATCACCCCGACGGCCACCCAGCACCTTGAAACCCTTGAGAGGTGATATGTTCACGTGTTACAAATATGAATTATAGAGGGAAACCCGTTAATTGTGATAAATGTGAAGTTTATGCAAGAATGTTTAAAGATGATGCAAGCATTTATGTGGAGCCACTATATAGTACATATAGTATCACTTGATACTGTGGAGCCACTATTTATTATTATTATTATGAAGCACTTGTAAAGGCATCCCAGGGCTAGAAGTGTCACACAGAATAACAGATGAGAGGGTATAATGATTATAATGAGATGTTCTGGTACAGTCAGGTTTTGAGCAATTTGCAGAATGGGTGGTGTAGTTTAACTGAATGAAGATAGAGAGGGAGGGCATTCCAAAGCCTGGCAGCATTATACGAGAAGAGGCAGCCACCATATATTTTCTTTTGTATTTGGGGTACAATGGCCAGAAAGAGAATAGCTGAGCGTAAGCTTTTTCTAGGGTGATAAAAAAAATCAAAGAGCGAGTGACTGGGAGTCTTTTACCCCAGAGTGTCTTGTGAGCAATACATAGAGATTGAAACTTTATTCTGTTATGTTATGTGAGAGAGGGTCTATTTTTTTAGCATAGGGTACCCCAGGCCCATTCTGTCAACATCTGAGGTATGAGACCCTCGTCCTTGCCCTGCCAGCCTAATTTGTAGGCTGTGTTAAATTGACCGGAGGGTCCTGTGTTACTATATAACAAATACCCTGAGCCATCCTTGTCACTCAGAAAAGCATGAACCCCTGCGTATGCCCTGCCAGCCCAATTTGTAGGCATTCTGTTAAGTTGACCAAAGTCCTGCACACATCTTTACTGAACAGCAGGCCCTAGGCTTGTCTGACCAAAATCAGTGCCAGCCTCTCTCAGCGAGGCCTCCGGCTCCAAACTAAAGAGCCCCCACCCTACCCGCGTGCAAAGTTCACTGGCGCAGAGTTCACTGTCTCTCTATTCTGTCGACATATAGCACATCACATCCTGGGTCTGTACATGAGAAATAGAGAAGTTCCCACCGCAGCCGCGTCAAGCTGGGGTGATGAATAACCAAGACACATATCCAATATGTATATTTTATTCCTTTGCATTATATATTTTCTGCTTGCCCTATGCAATTTACGACGAGCGCTTGGTCTGAGAATATAACCTTTCACCTAGTCTACGTTCCGCATTTAGTGGGATAGACACAACACGTCTGATAAAATGTGCAAACCATGCACTAAGTGACGTGGGTAGAAGTGGCGTGAGATGACGTTACTGTAGGCGCTTCTCATAGCCTTAAAATGTATAAAAAGGGAGCTCACACAGTCCTCGACAGACTACCCCATCCGTCTGTTAGTAGATGGCAGGCGGGTGCTCCCCAAGAGCTCTTGTTTTTTGTTTTTAAGATACAATTTAACTTACCAATATATTTGCTGTATATGCTATGTATGCTATTTTGCTATGCTATTTTGGGGCATATGTATCAACCGAATTTTTAATCGCAAACGCTGCGATTCGCAAAAAACAGCGTTTGCGATTAAAAATTCACAAAACGGGATGTATGAGGCAAATTCTCTCGCAAATTTAAGGAATCGCTAATTTAGCGATTTCTTAATTTTGCGTAAGCGTTTAAGAAATCGCAAATTGTGATTTCTTAAATGATATGTAACACGCACCAAAGCATTGCGAATTATCCTTAAGAAATCGCAAATTACCACCAACTTCTAGTTGGTGGTAAATTGCGATTTCTGTTAAAAATGCACTTTTTGGAATTTTACAAAGTGCCACGTGGCGCACATACATGCCCTTAGGGCATGTATGTGCGCCATATGCACACACATGCTCAATTCAGGGGTGCATCAGGGTGTCATCATGACACCCTTGCACCTTTGAAATTATTCTCAAATTGCGATTAGCAAATTGCGAATCGCAATTTCAGAATTAATTCCCATTCATTCCTATGGGTCTCCTGGCCCATAGAAATGAATGGGAAGGTATTCCTTAATTGCGATTTCGCAATTTGCTAATCGCAATTAAGGAATTTTAAGAAATCACAAAAGTTTTGCGATTTTTTAAATACATCCCGTTTTGCAATTCTCAAATAGCGATTCTTTAAAAATCGCTATTTGAGAATCGCAAATGGAGATGTTGATACATATGCCCCTTAGTCCCTAAATTGGTGTTTTCTTATTGAGCATTTCATACTTATATTAGATTTGCAAGGCTGCTTTCTTTTAGGTTTTAGGTAGGTACGTGAGTATTCTCAGTATTTTAGATTAAGTGTGTTTTGCATTCTGAGAACATTTTCCTTGATTTAACTTATGTTTTTCATAATGCATTTATAAATGTGTCTTTGGGGTTTTCTGAAGTGTCTCTCTCCAAACGAGTTCAATGCCTTCTGATTCATGCGAGGTCACTATATTTGCATTTGGTATTTTTATGCATTTTTCTTGAAGTTTCTTGAAGTTGCATCTTCTTAATAAAACTGTGAGACTTTCAGCCTCAGTTTCCATGGCTCACATATCTGTTTCCTTCATTTTTAAAGCGAGCGTTCCCAGACACCCCAGCTCAAATTAAGGTGCCCCTTTTGTCCCTAACTCACTCCCTCGATCATACGGTGAAGATTCCCTGAGCCCTGTGCTCAGCCCCCTGCCCTCTTGACCCTTAAAAATTCTCCCTCCAACATATGTTAAAATTTCTTATAAAGCGCACATACACCGATTGGTTTCTTGCCGCTGACCTAGGATATTGCTGAAGCCCCATGTATTTGGTTATCTGCAGAATCTAGATATAAGCTTGGGTGAATAGCCAAGTCTTAAGAAGCCTTCTGAATCTAGAAAATTCAGTGCAGGTTCTGATGTCCGTGGGAAGAGTGTTCCAGAACCTGGGTGCCAGTACTGCAAACCTACAACCACCTATTTTTTCCGTTTATAGGAAGGAATGGTTAGGAGGTTCTTGTGGGCGGAGTGCAAGCTCCGGGAAGGTATATATGTTTTAACAAGTCTGGATATGAATATCAATTACAGGCAGCCAATGAAGGGTGTTCAATGCATGTCTGCTGAATGAGATCTGGAGATATTGAGCAGCAACCGAGATGCGCAATTTTGTATTATTTGCACTTTTCTTGTAGTGGTCTACGGGGCCCTAAATAGAGAGAGTTCCCATAATCCGAGCTAGAAAGAACAAGGGCCTGGACCATCAATGTCCTAGCAGTAGCAGGAAGAAGAGGGAGAAGTTTGCGGAGCATTCTAAGCATTCCGTATCATGTAGCTGCCAGCTTCACGTCTTGGTAGTCAAATATAAAAGTCTTATATAGCCACAGACTGAGGCTCTTATTTATAGGTTTAGGGGCAGGAGCCAGACCCATAAAATTAGGCCATGCCAATCCAGGTTCTGAGGCCAGCTTATTGTCCAAGAGCATCAGTTCAGATTTATCTCCATTGAGCTTGAGATACAAGAGTTCCATCCATTTTGCCACTTTTTCTAGACAAGAGATGAGGTAGAATGATAAGGTGCTTTTGTTGTAGCTTAGTAAGAAAACCAATTGAGTATCATCAGCATATGTGACTATATAGTGATTCCATTGGGTAAAATAATATCTGCAAGGGACCTCATATAGACATTTAACAATGTTGGGCTCAATGATGAACCGTACTCAACATCCAAGTGGCAGGCTGTCGAAGTGTTACCTCTTTCAAAGACCTGAAAGGTCCTACCCTCCAGAAAGGACTGTATCCAGGTGATTGCACTTCCATTAACTCCATCATTCCTGAGTCTTCTCATGAGGATATCATAATTTGCCGTATCAAATCCAGGGCTCAGGTCTAGAAGAATGATGACGTCTAAACCACCTTGATCGCGGAGTCTCTTAGATTCCTCGACTACAGTATGAAGATCCCTTTCTGTGCCAAGAAGAGGTCGGAAACCTGTCTGAGTGGGGTGAAGTAGATCATGTTTTTCAAGAAACTCCGATAAAGTCTGATTGACATGCTTTTCAAGGACTTCACCTATCCCCAGAAGGAGGGAAATGGGAAGATAGTCAGTCAGAAAGTTAGGATCCAAGTAGGGCTTCTTCAGTAGAGCTTTAGCCATAGCCTGTTTCCAAGGTGGGGGACTTGGCCAGTGGTAATGGAAAGGTTTATCAGCCCAAGCAGGGTTGGGAGAATTGCTTCCGCAGCCTTAATAAAAAAGAGTGAATGTGTGGGATCGGATGTAGAACCTGATTTTATGTGAGATAGGATTTCTAGGAGCTAATCATGGTTCAAAGCTGGAAGTGCTTCCAAAAAATGATCAGGATGAGATGGCTGAATGTCCTCAATGGGAGGAAAGCCAAGGGAAGAAGAACAGGAACATTTGTCGTAGATGTCTTATTTTTTTTAATAAAAAAAAGCGAGTAAGTTCATAACAGAGTACTGGTGAGGCTTCAGATAATATGCCAGGAGAATGACGATTCTCCAATTATTATGCAGAGAGAATCTTGATTTCATTAAAGACATACGGAGGCTAACATTATGCAAATACTTTTATTTGCTGCCCAACATGCAGCCCTTTAAAGAATGTAGTTACATCACAATAAGTAGAACATTAGTAACATGACAAGTAGACTGTGCAGGCTCTCATCTTCCTCGTGGGCTGCGACGACACAGGTGTACAATGTGAAGTCCAGTAAATCCATTTAATCCTTAATATTGTTATCTGCGAAATAATCCAAAAAACACTGTATAGTGAAAGGTATAGACATATTAAAGAATAAGAAAGCATTGACAGTGATGCAGAATATCACGATATAAAAGATAAACATTACTGAACCCAAACCTCAGGGAGAGGACGGTGGGATAATGTTAGCCTCCATATGTCTTTAATGAAATCAAGATTCTCTCTGCATAATAATTGGAGAATCGTCATTTCATTACAAGACCGGAGGCTACCATTATGCATGTTTAAAGCCATGTAGAGCTACACTGCTAACATGCTCTATGGGTCTCAAGTAAAACTTTGAGAAGGTACTTGCATTAGACCAATCTGCCACTTTAAGTATTTCGGGCAGAGATCCTCAAGCCAAAAATACTTTGCTAGCCATTGCACCCCTAGAGGAGTGAGCTCCAAACCTGGAGAGATCTATGCCAGCCTCATGCATAATCAAACGGACCCATCTGGCCAAGGTCGCTGAGGAAACAGGTCTAAAAGGACTAACATATGAAAGGAGGAGTTGATCGGTGCCAACAGGTCTAAAGGTTAAAATCTTATTTTCATAACACTTCATGCAATTCACAACACACATTTTTTCACACTCATGAAAAAAGGGTTAGAAGATAGATTCTGGCATTGTTTTGGTTCTTTTCCAAATATCGAAATGAACACCTTCAGAGGAATAGAATCTATTAGAAAGCTCTAGGGCTTTAATGTCAGAGACCCTTCTAAAGGAAATCAGACATAAAAGTGTCACCAATTTCATGGAGATTCTTTTAAGAGAGAGTAAGTCATTAATAGGCCAAGAAAGGAAGAGACTAAAGATAAGGTTAACATCCCAAACGGATTCGTAACGAGCCTTGGGAGGTCTCCTTAACCTAATACCCTTCATCACTCTTTTTATTAGAGGATTGCTACTGATAGCGAGGTTATTAATTAAGGAATGACCCAAAGAAATTGTTGATCTGTAGCAGTTTATGGTTCTAAAAGAAAGACCTGACAAAGAGGTGAGCAAGATAATTAGCTACCTGTTGTAGAGGACACTGAACGGGATCCAAATCCCTTTCCAGGCACCAACTAGACCATTTTCTCCAAACACCCTTGTATCTTTTCCTGGTTCCTGGAGCCCATGAGTCCTCCAATAGGCTCTTAGCTTCTCCCGAAAGGTCAGAACATCTGCCTGCCTGAATCCCTGATATCTTCCAAACAAGAAGGTTCATCCTCCCTTCTATAATCAAAGGGTGTTCTTCTCCATCCGGACCCTGGAGCAGACCTAAGGATGATGGGATCAATGGTGGAAAGTGCACTGCTAACTCCATTACCCCGGGAAACCAAACCTGGGATTTCCAAAAGGAAGTTATCAGAATGCTGGAAGAGGACTCGAGTCTCACCTTCCACAGTAATCTTTTAATTATTGAGAAGGGGGGACAGGCATAACCCTTGATCCCTACCAAAGACTGGAGAAAGGCATCTACTCCTGACACATTCGGGTCTGGTCTCCAGCTGAAGTAGCTCTGGACTTGGTGAGTTAATCTGCTGGCAAACAGATCTATATGTATTGGGCCCCAAAGCTCTTCGATCAGGTAAAAGGAATCGGGATTCAGTTTCCAGTCGCTGGAATCGTGGAGGAAACGTGAATTCCAGTCTGAACTCAAATTCTGGGTTCCCGGAATGAATTCTGAGCTGAGGGTGATCTTTTGGTTCCAACAAAAGTACCATATTCGCTTGGCAATATCTGAGAGATTTTTGGATCTCGTGCCCCCAAGGCGATTTATATAAGAGACAGCTGAGAAGATGCCCAAGCGGATCAGGGTTTTTGAGTTCTTTAGAAGCTCTTTGAAGCTCATAAGCGCATTCAAAGCTGCTAACATCTCCAGACAGTTTATGTCAATGGATTGTTCTTCTAGGGACCATCTCCTCCCGGTCTCTAAATTGTTTAACGGAGCACCCCACCCGTGGTTGCTGGCATCTGATTCTAAGGTGAAATCTGGAAAATTTCCGAAAATAGCTTTCCCGTTCCAGGCTTGGAGGTTTTTCAACCAACAATGAAGATCTTCTCGAGCATCTTCCGAAAGAGGTAGAGAATCTTTGTACGAAAGGCCTTTCTCAGGCCCAGAGCTTTTAATCTTTGCAGACCCTGTAATGAAGGGGACCTGGTGAAATGGCTTGAATAGAGGAAGAAAGAAGACCTAAAACTCTGGCTAGGTCTTTTAGATGGATAGATTCTTTGGAAAGAATAAGAGCGACATTTTTTTTATCTTGGTAACCTTCTTGTGGGGAAGGATTAGGTTGGAGAGAATAGTGTTTACTTGGAAACTGAGGAACTCCAGTTCTTGTGTCGGGGTCAAGATAGATTTCTCTAAATTTTTGATGAAGCCCTGGTCCCGAAGGGGGTCTATTGTTGTTTCTAAATGTTTCAGAATTTCTGACTTGTCTTGAGACATAATGAGGATATCGTCTAGATAAATAATCAGACAAATCCCTCTCTCTCTGAGGTAGCTGACCACTGGCAGCAGGACCTTGGTGAAGCACCAATGAGCTGAGGACAGGCCAAAGGGAAGGCACTGGAACTGGTAAATAGTTCCTTTCCAAGTAAAACGAAGGTACTTGCGACAGTCCTCGTCCATGGGTATCGTAAAATAGGCATCTTTGAGATCCAGTTTTACTAGCCAATCCTTGGCTTGTAAAATGTCCCTCAAGAGATGGATACCCTCCATCTTGAAGTGTCTGTACGTTAAAAATGTGTTTAAATATTTTAGGTTTATGACGGGTCGCCAACCCTTCTCATTCTTTTTGAATAAAAAAATAGTACTTAGGAAACTCTTTGAAATCTCTGAAAGGGGAATTTTTTATAATGGCTCCTTTGTCTAACATTTGTGATATTTCCAGTTCTATTAGTTTTGAGTTTTCCTTGTCTAGAGTAATCTTGTATGGGATCTTTAGTTGGAAGGGCTCTTCCCAAAAGTCTATCTTGAAGCCCACTACAGTTTTAAGGACCCACGGGTCTTGAGTGATTCGCAACCAATTGTGTGCGAAATGCTTCAGTCTTCCTGCCACCTTGGAGGGAAAGGGGGATTTTGGGCTTACCTTGATAAGATTGGTGGTAGGACCTTGATCTTCTGCCATGGGCTCTTGAACCCGTTCCTCTCTGAGGGTAGAAGTTTGAGTTGGAACGGAAACCTCTGTAAGGGCGGGTGCCTCTTTGGTCTTGTTGATAAAATCTGAAATAGCCACGGCTGACAGGTTGTCCCCTCCTGTCAGCCCTTCCAAAAAGTGGTTGTCCACCAAAACCTCTTTGCATATTAGATTGTGCCCTACTGAATGCGTTGAAGGTGGACACATACTTGCCCAAGGACTTAACGAAGTTGTCACCGAACAAAAGGCCTTTGGTGTCGCACATGTCCTCTCTGGCGGATAGGTCCGCGAGTTTGGGGTTCATTCTAAGGAGGACCGCCTTTCTCCATTTGGTGATCAGGTTGGCGTTAGCATTGCCAATAAAACAAATTGCACGTTGGGACCAGCCTCGTAAGAGTTCAGTATCGACCGGGGTATTGTTTGATCTAGCCTCTTCGGTCATATCAAGTATTTTGGATAGCGGTCCAAGAAGCTTATTTTGAAATTGCTTCAGGCATTTTTCAATTCCTTTTCTTGGGTCCCTCCCTGATTTGAAAACAAAGGTGATTAACTCAGGATCAAGGTTAGGTGTATTGCAGATCTTGTCCTCCAGAGAGGGGCAAGGCCATTCATTACGCAACAAGTTGCGTGTGTCTCTATCCAGGGGCTTCCTGACCCACTGGGATAAATATTTACCCACATGATCCATAGGCCACCATTCGGTGCTGAGAGGGTGGCGAATGGTAGTGGTGTTGAACATCTCCCCACCGAGGGGGTCTTTGACTGTAAATGAAGAGGTTGAAGGGTAATCTAAGTCATCATCAAGATCCTCAGGGGTATCTTGCGGATCAAAGATAAACTCATCCGTTTGTACATCCTCATAGTCTTGATTTAATTGTAAGAAATCTTCACTAAAATCATTTGTACCGTACAGGATACCATCATCTATAATGCCGCTACGGGCACCTCTTCTCTCTGTCCCAGGGAACTGGGATCTCTCTATTGTGCTGCTACGAGTACCAACATCTCTTGTAGCGCGAGGGCTACCAATCTGTATTCCATCCGAGAGGGAGAAATAGATCTCCTCGAGAGGGGACACCTCTTCCTCTTAGACAGAGCAGCGTCAACTGCTTCCCTAAAGGAAGATTTAAGCTCTTCGCCTATCAGACTTTTCAGGCTATCCCCCAAAAGCTCCTTAGGGGGCTGAAGTGGGGTATTTGCATCAGAATCCATCAGTACAATTAATGTAAACTTAAATAGTAATATGTAAGATTCAATAAATAATTAGCCTTGGTAAGGCTTACTCACAGATGTGTAGAGGGAGCACTCAAAATCAGTATCAGACCTGTTAGAAGGCAGATTCCTTATTTTCATTAAATATAGGCAGACTGCAGTGTGAAAAGAAGGCCACCAGGTGGCGATCTTGTGTTTTTCTTGTAATTTCTCAATAAGTATTAAAGGAGAGAGGCTCCGGCTCCGTCAGGCACCGCTACGCGCTCGAGAGGAGGTAGCGTAACCATGGTGACTTGACGTGGAGCCGGAGGGAAGCAATGCGACTTCCTGGTCGCATGCTGTTGTAGTAGCACGTTCTCGCGTCTCCTAGCAGGTTACCAGGGGACGCGAAACTCAAGGGACGCAACCTCCGATTCCGTTTTCTTTTCTCTACTCCTTTTTATTTTTTTTTTTTTAAATAAAGCAATGCGCTGCCGAGTACTAAAATTGGCTAGATAAAGAAAGAGGGAACCCGCAAGGCTGGTTGAGGTAAACAAGTAAGCGAGTGAGCCTAAGGTGCACGCGGGCATGCTTAAATACTTACCAAATTACAGAAAGTGATCGCGGAGCGATCATGAAGCAAGAGAAAGCCATTCCCCGCCATAAATTGGACAGGGGAGGTGGCAAGCTGAAAGTGAAAAAGGTTAGTGAAATACAAAGATTGTGCTAATGTAAAAAATATATACAGCTCGCTAAGGTATCAAGGTAGTTAGGAAGTATATGAAAATATAATATATATATGTTATTACACAATATGGTATAAAAAACAGTATAATATGATGAAGTAATGGTAGAAAGGAAAAGGTATACTTAGCTGTGTCAGAGCAGCGAACAAAACAGGCAGATGAGATCCTGCACAGTCTACTTGTCATGTTACTAATGTTCTACTTATTGTGATGTAACTACATTCTTTAAAGGGCTGCATGTTGGGCAGCAAATAAAAGTATTTTCATAATGGTAGCCTCCGGTCTTGTAAGGAGATTTCATGGCGGCATTGGCAGCAAGAATAATTTTTTCCTCGAAATAAAGCACTTGTGCTTTTTCATTTCAGCCTTATAAAATTGTACAGTTTCCCTGTAGTGCTGTTTGGTTGACTCACTATGATCTTTTCTCCGTTTTCTTTCTGCTCTTTTGCACTTCTGTCTCAACTTCCAAAGTTTAGGGAAATACCAAGGTGAGGTGCCAATATAGGCCAGTAAGCTAAAGGATGGCCTAGACACATTTCATGTTCTCTGTAATAAGGTAAAATTAGGGGGGGGGGTTGAAATAATAAAATGCCTAAACTTATTTTTGAAAATGTCCAAGGACTAGGAGATGGTCTCGACATCCTAGGTAGATAGGAGGTGCTTCATTTTCTTGAGCAGAGGCATCCGTGCTAGACAGGATTCAGTAATTATATTTCTATTTAAATTGATAGTCGAGAAGTCCATGGAGTCTCTTCGACAGGACAAAAGAGAGAAAAGATGCGAGCAATTAGTGCTGTGGTAGTAAAAGATAATCATACTTCTTTTTTAGATCTTTTGTAAGATCTAACTTAAAGACAATAATATGCCAATTTATAGCTGGGCATAGTTATCTTACTGATGGATTTAACATTCCACTCAGTCGTTTTAGCTTCATAATAAACAGGTCTCCATAAGCATCATGCATGCTTTCAAGAGCTGGGGAGGCACACCAGGGCATGAAGCAATGGCACCTGCAGAATACCATTTAAGCAAACTTGATCTTGATTAGAGACAGGATTTGCACCATTCAAGGATATTAATTACAATTTTCAAAAAGATGGAAAGAAGTACCTCAATTTTGGTCATAGCAGTCAGGATCTTGGAGGACCAGCAATCAGTTATCCTAGGTTCCCGTATAAATATAAAGGAGAATGCCTCAGTGATGCACCAGATAGCCGCCTGATTGAAAAGCGATATTTACATTATTAGAGCCACAATGCTCGAAAGTGCTCTAAATTGACAAACATTTTTTGGTCTCAAAGATGTGTCAGAAACTGTCCTAAAATATTTGCAACAAGGCTCCTTTAACACTTTCAGCAGTAAGAGTGCCAGAATGATTAAATCCCCACACTTATGCTTTGGACTTCTATATGGACAGGTAAAATTATTTTATCACACCAGCCATTAGGTCCCTTCAAGCTTTTTTGAAATATTAAATGTAGCCACTAAGCTAAAATGTTCTAGCTTTAATATATTTTCTAGTGGAGTACGAGGAGACTGTCAGATAAATTATGAAAATTAATTAACAAATGATCCTATACAAATGTCAATAAGGGTAAATTAAGGAGGCTAGCTGGTGAAACCAATGGAGAGGTTTTAAGGGATTAGTGAATGTTTAGTCTTTGATATACTACTTGAGAAAACTTTAATGCAGTAGTAATTTGATAGTGGGAAACCACATTTTAGTTGATGCTCAAAGGTACTAATAATTGAAGGGATACACCTATCTCAGTATAAGGAGCATGGTATAGCTACAAAAGAAAGGCGGGAAATTGTTTTATTTTTATTGAAGGGTATTTATAATTTGTAAAGAGACAAGTGAACCTTATAAGTCAACTTAGATGGTATTTATAAAGCACTAAATGAGAGTTTGTTTACAATGAGAGTTTAAATTATTGTAGCAAAGAAGGTCATTAGTTGTGTGGCCTACAGAAGTAATGGGTCCACATTTGTCCTCCCTGGTAGCCAACATCCCATTGTAGCGCTTGACTCTCATAGGGTAGCGTTGCAGAGCATTGCAAGGCTTACTCAAGGGAGGGCTATGGGCTAGTAATCATCATTCACAGACCCACAGTAATAAATGATTGTCCAGTCTGTGCTTTTTCCTTTAAAAAGTAAAAAGTACATTTATTCCAAACACACATTACTCAATACTATGCAACAATTTTCAAATAAAGCAAACACAAGTAGATGATGGACGGAGGGCCGAAACATTACAGACACTCACCCTCAGTCACAGATCTGGTTTGAATCCATCATCGTTCTTTAGCTCACTTCGCCACCCCAGTTCAGACACAGCTATATGCAAATCAGTCTTGACCCTGTGCCTCATAGGAACAGTCCAGCCCGAACTGCCAAGACATGTCTTCCCTGGACCGCAAACAAGCATCCTGAGACCGGTTTCAGGCTAACAGCCCTCAACAGCAAGGCTAGCTTGAATCCAGTGGCAAAGTGAGCAAGGGACCCACGTCTGGGCATACCCTGCCAACTTAGGGTGAACAAAGCAAACACAAGAAGATGTTAGATGGAGTGCTGAACCTTTTCAGACACTCACCCCCACCCATAGATCTGGGTTGAATCCATCATCATTCTTTATCTCACTTCGCCACCCCAGTTCAGACACAGCTATATGCAAATCAGTCTTGACCCTGTGCCTCATGGGAACAGTCCAGCCCGAACTGCCAAGTCATGTCTTCCCTGGACCTGAAACAAGCATCTTGGGACCAGTTTCGGGCTAACAGCCCTCATCAGCCAGGCTAGCCTGAATCCAGTGGCAAAGTGTGCAAGCGACCTACGTCTGGGCATACCCTGTTAACTTAGGGCGAACATGAGTAGCGTATAATCTAATGCCATGGGCACAGGTAGTGCCACATTACTAGGTTCTTACCAGTAAATTAAATATGCCATTTGTTTATAAGCCAAATCTGCCATATTTTAAGTAGAGAACACAAATAATATATCCCTGGTTAGCAGTGGTAAATTGTGCAGAGTCCTAAGGCCAGCTAAAATGAAGTCAGCAAAACATGAGTGTTGAAGGCAAACCTTTAAGGGGAAAACTAAGCCAAGAATGCTTGGTCTAACACTTCAATCAATCAATCATTACATGTTAAGCGTGCTACTCACCTGTGAGGATCTCAGGGCACTGGGTTAGGGAGAGGGAATTGCAGGTCTGACTGGGTGCTGTAGTTCATTCAAAAAGCCAGGTCTTGAGATCCTTCCAAAATTGTGTCAGAGACCGGGATATACTGAGGTGGAAAGGCATGAAGCTCCGGGATTTGGTGGCGAGGTAGGAGAAGGCTCTTCCCACGGTCCTGGTCTTGCAAATCTGAGGGACAGTGGCGAGGGTCAATTGTGCGGAGCGGAGCGGAGGTGTCTGGAGGGTGCATGGAATGAGAGGACATGATTCAGGTTTGTAGGTCCGGTGTCATGGAGGGCTTTGTAGGCGTGTGTTAGGAGCTTGAAGATGACTCCTTTGTTGACAGGGAACCAGTGGAGTTATTGTAGGTGTTTGGAGATGTGGCTGCCATGGGGGATGCTGAGGACCAGTCTGGCTGTGGCGTTCTGTACGTTCTGAAGTTTCTTGAGGAGTTTCTGGGTGGTGGTCTTTGCATCCATTAGAGATTTAAAAGGAACACTAGGATTCAAAATGAAAACGATCTGACTGACTGCCATCATCTCAGGTGGAATTGCCCTATGACCAATAGATACTGATGTGTGCATGAGCAGATCTTTTTCCAAAGCTGATGGGCCCTTAGCAAATAGAACAGATCTCAATAGAGTATAGATTCTTCCTTAATAGCATTCACATATATTGTGGATACATTGTGCCAGAGGTCATTCACTTATTTTAGTTTATCTGCTGTGAAAGAATATCTGTCTAAAATGAGTGAAGAAGTGGGGCCTAATTCTCAAACTGCACTTGTAGTATGTTTTGTAGTGCTATAAAACATACTACAAAATGTAAGTAATACCTATACAACACCCATCCGCACAAGAGAAGGCCAATTGCTTTACTCAGGGGCTGAGACATGTAACCTACACATTTGTGATAAGTTTACATTCAAGGTTTGTGAATGCCGTAATAAACTTACTACAAAGTTAAAATGTACTCATATGTCCAATTTAGTCATGTGAATCAGGCCTGTGTATTTTAATGATTTTCTTCAGGGTCCCCATCCCATAAAAAATATTAAAGAAGAGCAGGCATATTTGGTATGGGAAGCTGCAGAAAGAATGTATGGAAACTGCCAGAGAAATGATGCAGTCCATGTTTAAAGTTATAGATGAGTGCTTTCAGACCCTCTCAAAACAAATATACACAATCTCCACAATAATTATCTACGTCCTAAATCTTCTAAATGAAAATGTAAGTCTTTTACAACAGGGGAAGGCTTAGATGTGTGCAATAACACAATTAAATTGGGCGTTATAAGCTAGTAGTGTGCCCTGGCAGCTTATAAATGAAAGTGTTGGGTTTGATCCTTCCAATTTGAACTTAGTGCAGAGGATAATGGCTAAAAAAGCCATTTTATACTCACTTAAGCATTGAGGAAATAAAACGTACCCTATTTTCTGTGGCGTCTTGCCAAATTCTGCCTTTCATTTTACAACTGGGATGGTATGAAAAAACACACCTTTATCAAGAATGGAGATTCCCATTTGATTTCCATTGTTGGATAAAAGAACTGCCAGAATTCCCCATCCTGTTATTGTCATCAATAGCTCCCCTGCCATCTGCAAGTTTAACATCCACATTTCTTGAAAGATCCATGTCAGTCCCTGTTTCCAGAAGAAAGTGTCAAGTGACAGGATGTTATTTTGATATGAAAGAAATTGTTCCTTTTTTTTGGTAAATTGCATGAATACCATTTTCACAAAGGGATAGTTTGTGCCTTTTTAGTTTTTCCCCTGTACATAATTTTGAACCTAGCTGCAATATTTGGATGGTGAATATAAATGCCTAGCTTCCCTAATTTATCATTGGGCATATACCTTTATATTTGTTTACAAACTTTTTCTCATCATTCCAGGGATGTTATGAATTCTGGTCCTTTCTATTCTGGGAATTTCCCTGCTAACTCAAGCAGGGGAACATGTGCCCGTTAATCAATCAAAATGCTGAATAGGTGTGATTAGCATGAGACACATTTATTTTATTGTGTTCTGTAATGTGATAATCAAGTTTATGTGCGTACATTTGCAGTATAAAATCTAAACACTAACAGCTTCATTTTACATTAGCTTGTTACTGATTTCTAAGAGATTCTAAAAGGTTTTCAAATAAGAGGCTAATTTCTGTACTGACAGCATGTGTGCTCCATCGCAACAGCGACAGAGTATGCATACTGCCAACATGAAGGTATGCCCACCCAATTTAAATGTGGGCAGACCTTTGGTTTAGCTACAGCTGTGACTACTCTGCCACCACCATATCCAAACCTCTCCAATGGCCCAACGGAGTAAGGGCCATGGGAGAAATGGCTACATGCCCGCTAACCCATCCGATCGGGATGGGCGCCCAAGTAGCCATTTTTTTATTATCCATCAATGTATGGCAAACCCTGTTGGTGAGGGACAGTAAAAAACTAATAATGCTCCCCCGCCGTGGGCAAGAATGTCTTTTTTTATTTACAAAAAGAGAAGCCTGTTTTGGGATTTTCTTTGTTAAAATAAAAAAAGAATACTGTTTGGTGCAGGGTTGCGTCATGCTGATGCAGCCCTGCACCAAACAGCAGATTGCATTGAGAGGAACTGCTGTCATGATGGATCCTGTCAATGCTTTATAAATGATACAAGGGCTGCACAGGCAACTCTCTAATGTCAGTCACGAACCACGGTAAATACCTGTAAACAATGAATTAGATATCCGTTCGTGCGTTCGTGGTGAATTGCTCGTTGTCAAGGAGACGCGACAACAAAGATGGCGGCGTGCACGTAGCGTAACGTGACGTACGTGATGTGCGTGATGTGATGATGCGACTTACAGGTTGTGGCCTAAAAAACAGAAAAAGTCCCTATACCACAATGTATAAGAGGAAGAATACCTCTCTTTGGGCCAAGTGTCTCTAGGGATGATAAATGATTTTATTCCTGAAGGTATTTTACTCCTCAGTAAGTGTCTTTATCCAAAAATCCTTTATCTAACCACTGTCCACAATGACACACTACAGCATACAGTTTCACATAAATACTGTTCAATTCAATCACAAATTATATTATGAAAGGAGTTTATTAAAAGGAGCAATATCACATTACATATTTAGTCATATATCATTCGTGGCCTTCCTCCCACTATAGGTTAAAATCTAATCGTATTAAAAACCTTAATAAACATTAATAAAACAGTTGACGAACCATTTCTATGTTAGTACAATATTTTCACCTTCTTCAGGACAGAAAATGTTCATAAAATCTTTATTATGAGATGGATTATGTTTATTCAATTACATAATCTGTGGAGGTAAAATATCTCACCACCGTTAGGGCCTCACTGAAGGAGCCTCTCTAATTATATGGATCCTTTTCTTATATCTGTTAGAGCCACCATGTTATATTTTAAGGTGGGGGGTTTGTTTGTATAGATTCCTTTATATGAGAAATTCTATTTATATGAAATGACTGTCAAACAGGCATTATGATCTTTGCATTGGTATACTGATGACTTTGGTAATCCGGATCAGATTATACACTGATTATGGTGCAAGGATAAAATCTGTATAGTTGATACCGGCCTCCCTGCTCTAACGTATATCCGGGATGCAACTATGCAGAGTTTATCCTTGCACCATAATCAGTGTACAATCTGATCCGGATTACCAAAGTCATCAGGAAGGTTTGGTCTTGGTTCCATGCATATATTTAGAGACATTGTCAATAGATTCTTGAGGAGGCTCCCTTTGGGTCAATTCATGAATGCTACTGGGAGCACTATCAGTTATTGCCTTTTGGGTTTTCATCTCTTTAACCCAACCAGAGGTATTTTCCATGCCCTCTACAAGAGCTATAGCTTCCTTGAGAGACGGGTTTTTAGACAGAACTTTTTCTTGTACTCTAGGACTATTAGTACACCTGACTAATTGATCATGTATGAATGAGTCAGTGAGATCCCCAAACTCACAGGTACAGGCAAGCGTTTTTAGTGAAGCTATATAATTCCCAATCTTTTCATTAGGCTCTTGGATCCTCATGAAAAACTTGTGCCTTTCTAACACAACATTGATGCATGGTGCAAAATACATTTCCAACATCTGTTATGGACATTTCAAACACATCAGATGGTTCACCATCTCCCTCACCAACAGGGATCACATCAATGCTCTTGTAAATGTTGCGCCCTTCCACTCCTAGATTATGTAGAAGAATAGCTTGTCTCCTATGAGCTGAGAACTTTTCACCACCAATGGCTACTATATATGAATCAAAAAACAGTTTACACCTTTTCTATGGCAGCAGTGGTTCACCTTTTTCACAAAGAAATGGAGGTGGCTGGCTCATTGTTGTTACACATTTAGTGAAAATTGCTTCTTCCATTTTATGTGTCTTCATTTTGGTTACAATTCCTGTTGTATGTGTAGTCTAGAATTTCCATTTTCTTTTATTTATTTTTTTATTTTATATAGTGTGAACTAGACCCGAGACATCGGGTATCAGAGGGCTTTACATGAGCACCAGTTTTGGTACAGATGGACACATTCATTTTTGTTGGGCACGAGGAGATTGAGTGATTTGCTGAGAATCACAGGATGTTGAGCATCGTTGCCGAGCCTCGAACCCAGCTCCTCAGCTTTGAGGTCAACCACTCTAGCTGTAAGGCTTCATCCTCTCCCCATTTAAAAATAACTCTTTGAAAAGTATCTTCCGAGTTGTAGTATTCTTAAGTGTGCTATTCCTTCATCAAAGAAGGTTTGGAAATTCCACTAATTATTACTGTAAAGCCTCATGAGATTGCTACCTGAAACACATCACATCTCTCTCAAGTCGGGTGTTGTGGAATTGTTGCAGTAAAACAGATTTTCTGATAAAACTGATTTTATGATTCGGTTTGGCACATTGATTGAGTCCTTAATGCCAGTGGGATCAAGGAAACTGACCTCTGTGACTCTAGAAAATTTAGAGAACATATCTTAGCTGATTTAGATATTATAATTTATATTGTCACTCAACTTCTCAGGAGATTTCAGTAGTTTATCTTTCAGCTTTGTTCCCAGAGTGTCTTTCCACAAGTATACAAACATTCATCAAGGTAAAGTTAGACCAAAACAATCTAACTGAGACCAAAAGTCTAACTTTACTACTTATTGGTATTACCAAAGAAACTTATGAGTAGTATCTCTATATCTGTGGAGGTTCCGCACTCGGAGTTGTGGAGTTTCCTCAATCAAGGGCAGACTGTCTACACTCAGGGGTGGGGAAACATCCACACTTGAGGTGGACCACAACACAGTGAAACAACTGAGCGATCATGGATGCATGCCGCAACTCATATGCCTAGATTCACACATCATTAAATATACGGCATCGAGTTGTGCAACCAACATAGTGCAAAATGCTTCACTTAAAATTGAAACCCTCTTTATGTAGGCACTGGGCTGTTACAGATGTGTATGTGTAGTACATGTGGATGTAGGTATCAGCTGGGATGAAAACAAGTTACTAAACAGTGGATTTCACAATGAGTGAGGGACACTCATTATTTGGAGGTAAAAAAACTAAATCTGTTGAACAAATGTGATGGACGTAGGATCAGTTAACTATAAAAGGAGTGTATCGGGTGCGTAATTGTGATTGCCAACACGCACCTCTACAATACTGTAGATACATCAAGTAAGTTACAATACCATAAACCTATTCATATGACCCTTCAAGTGGCTACAAGAACATCTCAAGTATATTTGTTTCAACATTTGTTATTTAGTTGCACATTAAACGTATCTGTCCTGTAGTGTTGTCCACAATCAGTTCAAATCTGAATGTTACACACAAGTCAAAACCTCTAATCAAACCTCAGAATTCCATGTTTCTCACAAACACTACACACACACACCTTTGTCTGTGCTTTCCATTTCCCACCCAGCTCCACCAAAATGTTGTTAGCCTAACAGACAATCATAGCTTGGCTGCACAGATAACATGTGAGCAGCCACCAGGGAACCCTTTCAGATCCTACAACATGTCGCCGAATGTGTTTGTCAGTTTGCCCCTTGTAATGAGATCAAATGATTTGAGGAGGAGAAGGAGGAGAGCAGAGATGGGAGGTCTAACCAATATGTTACCTCCTTTTTCACCCTGATGTCACCTTGGACATGGTTTGTGAGTGGGAGTAGGATCTTGACTCTGAGACAGGCCGCTTCCATGTCATCTCAGCCTATGTAAAGATCCCATCAACTCTACATGTATTAGGTACTGGTTCATTCCTTAGGGTATCCAGTGACATTGTTGGCATTTATCAGGCAAGTCAGTTCAGATGCTTGTGTCAGGTTCTGAGATGCATAAGTAGGCGAGTGCATCTATACATAGGTATGCCACATACACTGTCAGGAGGGCAAAGGATTGCTAGGGATATCTACCTCTTTTTCTGCTTCCCACTGTGGTAGGTGCAATTGATTGAATTCTATGGCCCTTCAGCCACCTCGCCACAATGCACACATCTTCCACAACAGACACCGCTGGTACGCCATCAATGTGCAGGGTGTGTGTGATGCCAGTGTCTGTTTTACTGCTCTGTATGGAGTGTTCCCAGGCAGTACTCATAACAGCTACATATTATGGAGGTCACCTCTTGCCCGGTGGATGGCAGCTGGAGAATTTGGCAACATGTGGCTTCTGGATAAGTACTCAAGACCCATACAAGTCATATATGTATAAATGGTGTTTTAATATACACATTGCAAAATATACAATATGCAAATTAGCAATTCTCAAGACACATTACAATATATACAATATACAAATTAGTAATTCTCATGACCCATACTTGATTTCAGCAGATGCTGCATGAACCATTTCATAGCTTATGAACTCTACAGATGCAAGAGGGACATGTACAAATGTTTCCTCATTTTCCTCTTCAGATGATGCTGCATATGCACTCTCACTATAATGATGTGCAACCACTCTACCTCAGTCTAAGTACAATAGGGAACATATTTGTACATGAGCCATCATGGAGCTCACTTTTGGTCTTCTAAAGTCTCGATTCAGATGTCTTCACTGTACAGGGAGCATCCCACAACAACCTTGATCATTCAGCATTAAGTAATACCCATTCGAGAGCAATCTGAACACTGGATTAATCACGGCAGCCAGGGATCCTTTCAAATTACTGGATAAATTTGCAACTGAACCATTATAGGCCCCGTGAAGCATGATATCCTGGCAGATGAGAGAACCACTTAAAGAGTTCTCTCAGTCTGTACCGCTGATAAACACTTCCATGTCCCTATGCCTGAATCAAAATCTATACGGCAATTCCCAAGATTCCTTCACAAATTCCTCACCCATTGCTTCATATCTGCCTGCCTGTAGTTGTTCTAGGTAATATTGAAACTGGAAAGTTGTGACCGGTAACGTTATATGCCCACGAATAAACCATTCTGTGGATGGTGACTCTGCCACAGTGAAAGGTAATTGGTCCGGTTTTTCAATATGCAGCATTGTATATTTTGCTCCTCTTTGTGCCATTGTTATCTGTTTCTTAGTTAGATTGTATGCAGATGACTGGGACATACTGTTGATAAATAGCCAAGGCTTTTAACCAGAGCGCAATGATTGTAGCGTCCAGCTTAACAACACAATAGAATGTAACTGGGATTGTCCGTGCTGTAGTATGGACAGATCCTGTTCTATTATATCTATAGCAAAAGATATAATGTTGCCCAGAGAATAAATTCTGGATGTTAAAGTGGTCATACCATTGTCAACCACCACCAAAGCCTTTTCTAAGTTAATTCTGTCAATTTCATGAATTCTCTCCGCAGCTTCCTGTTGAGAGACTTTCCAAATTTCATTATAGACAGTGTATAGGAAGCGTTTCTGGCGTGGCTTCCGGGGACCCAAAATAAAGTACCTCAAATCCCCATCTTCTGATAGTAAGAATAAGCGTGGTTTCACCTGGGATAGTGTTGAGGTTTTCAGACAATCGAGGCATATCTTCCCAACACTGTATGATATCACCAACCCCGGATGTTCTCATCATACATAGCGTTGGTCTGGCCTATGGATACAAAACTCTTCGTTGGTATCCCTGAATCTTGTTTGACACCTATTTGTGTCTGTTGGCCAAACTAACCATCCCTTCCAATTGGGGTCTGATGAATTGTACAAGACTGTATGTATGATCTCCTCTCCTGTATCGCCACCATATGTTGTAAAGTTTTGCCAGCCATCAAAGTGTAAAGGTGAAGGAACCCAAGGTGTGTTCAAATCTTTGGTCTTGGCTAGTCCAAGACAGGAAGTCTGCTGCACAGTGTCATTTAGAAATATTATCTGATGTGGAATGAGGCACGCTCGAAATAGTGCTACTGTTCCATGTACTTGCCATTCCTTTGAACCCCAGACTAATTTAAGTCTATAGTGTCCTTCCATAAGTCGAAACCTTGCTCAGGCAGTTGGGAAATAAAGGATGCCGTGTAAATCTGTTTGGTGTTTGTCAGCATATATTTCTCTGCAGTTGTAGGTGCAACTTTATAGTAATATGAGGTCGGGTCAGAAGTGTTAAACCCTGAAAAATAAGAACACTTCTGTGCAAACGTTTGTAAATTATTTTTTTGGGTGGGGTTGGGCACTGTTCCCATTGGTGGTATGTAAAAACATTACGTGGGATGCTGGGTTTATGTAAAAAGTGATGACCATAATGTTGGTAACAGAACATTGTGTTGTAATCATTTGTGTCCTCGAACATTTCGATGCTTGAAAATGCAGCGGATTGTTCTAAATCAGACAACATATTATTTACAGTTTAAAAATCCCAATCGTCAGAAAATGTACTGGAGGTAATGATATAAGTTAAAGAGATTTTAAATACATGAAGTATTTTCAAAAGTTCAGCAGGGCCAAATACAACATATGCAACTCTCTCCCAAACTATACTATCAGCAATTGGAACAGCTGTAATGTTCATGAAGGACAGGTCACTTTTTTCAGGATGTGATGATGTATGAGGTATAAGCACCAAGTTCACATTTGATACTGCAGAGTGCTCTGGGAGATAGTTTCCATTTATGAGTAAGGATAAGACAGTCACCAAGCCAATCCAGAATAGAAAAAACAGTATTCTAGTTATTATCCAGAGCTGTAGCCATTGTGAGACTAGGTAAGTCTTTTTCATAAAAATGTAGAAATCATGAAGTTGTAGTTTACGGGAAACTGGAGCTGGCATTGTTTCAGGTTCCCTGGGATCGAGAGAAAAGGTATCAAAATCAATGAAGTAGCCAGATGCAGTTTGATCTATTTTTGGTAGCTCAGCAGGTTTTGTTGAACTGGCAGGCATTTCTTGTAAAGGCATATTTATGAAGCTATCAGTGGTAGGCCGAATTGATATTTGTCTTTCATTTGTGTTTTGATGTTCTATTTCAATAGGAACGAGTTCCATTTCATTGTTGAAAAGTCCATTAATTTGTATTGGTGACTCTTCAAATGTTATGAGTCTTTCCATCTGAACTTCCTGTATGGTAGCGAGAGGAGAGCGTCGGCTACCCAGGAGCCCACGAGGCCCACTATTCAGTATCAGCCACATTGTGTGGTTTGATCAGATAGATGGAGAGAAATCTCTTTTCTTTTTTGCCGGCAAGAGGTGGAGGAAGTACTTTTCTTATTATTTCGACAGCCAGGACAGGTACTGGCTTTCTGTATGCTGGCCCAAATTCTTTCTTGTCCACAATCTTCCGTCTGACCAGATCCGCGACTTTTGGGATCCAGGCAGGTCTTGCTGTGACTGACTTGACTTCCCCAGTGGTGGTGCGTTTTACTTGCACGTTGCTTTGTAGTGCCCGGAATTCATTGAGATCCTGTAAAACAGCCAAGCGTTTATTTCCACCACCGAATTTCCCTCTGGATGGTAGGGGGAGGAGTACCACAAGGCCACACCCAGAATTTCCATGGCTTCCTTGTAGGCCCGAGAGCTAAATGCAGGACCACGGTCAGAATGTAACATGCCAATTGCATGTGTTCCGATAAAGACAATCAAATCCTTTATAACAGTTCGAGAGTCAGCCAAGCTCTGAGGCCAAACCCACAGAAATCTAGAGCATGAATCCACTGCCACCAAGATGTACTTGTAAGCCCCGTCCAAATTTAAGAGGCCACAGTGATCAAAATAGACACATGCAAGAGGTCTGTCTGAAATAAGTAATGGTGTTTGTGGTGGCCGTGCTACGGTGGAACCTTTCATCTGCTAACAAAGGTTGCACTTTACGACATGGGCCTTTGTTTGTTTAGACAAACTTAGCAACCAGAATCGCCGCTCCAGTAATGAAACTGTAGCAGTGACTCGTGCGTGTGCAGAGGCCAGACCCTTATGTGCAGCTAGAATTAAACCTAAGCTGTGATCAGTGTTTAGTATAACTCTATCCCCCACTCCTGGAATTTGAGCATACGGTATGTTTTACGCATCTAATTTATAGGAATATTTGAGTGGAAAGCCCTTTGGAATGGCAGAGCTGTTCTTTGAGGTGTTGACAGCTATCAGTATGTCTCCGTCTATCCTCGAGCTAGAATGATTGCAGCAGCTGCAGTAGTTCTCACTGTTGCCTTGGAAGCTTCATCAGCCAATGAATTCCATTCAAAGTGTATGCCAACACGCTAGTGACTTAGGGCCGTATGTAGGTGGCCTGGCATTTACCACTTCATAAATACCGAATCATACCGATTCGGTATTTATGAAGTGGTAAATGCTATGTAGGTATTCCTGCGGTAAAAATTACCGATTCGTAGAAATTCGGTAATTACCGAATCGGTATTTACAGATTCGGTAATGAGGCATACCTTCCCATTGATTGAATCAATGGGAAGGTATGCCTCATTACCGAATCGGTAAATACCGATTCGGTAATGGGGGGAACACAATCAAGGGTGGCAGGGTGTCACATTGACACCCTGTTGCACCCCTGATTCCTGCATGTGTGCACATGTGGCACACATACATGCCCTAAGGGCATGTATGTCTGCCACATTGCACACTTCTAAGCGCTTGAAAATGCATTTACAGAGCCATTCTTCATTTACCACCAACTATTAGTTGGTGGTAAATACCGACTCCACACGACACCCACACACTCCCCCTACATATCATTACAGGATTCGGTATTTACCGAATCGGTAAAATTACCGATTCGGTAATTTTACCGATTCGGTAAATTACCGAATCCTGTAATGTGCCCCCTACATTGCAAAAGCCTAAATACCGGTCGGTAACGGTATAATTACCGAAAATCGGCCGTTACCGACCGGTATTGGGCTACCTACATGAGGCCTATAATGTCTGAATAACTTGAGCTTGTGGCAGGCATGTTTTCAGCTCTGCCACTTGTTCCCATAAAAATGTATGTTTAATTTTGCATTCCTTGGAATCTCTAAACCCATTCTAGCATCAGTAATGTAGATATTCATTGCAAGGCTGCACACAGTAAAATGAATCGCACACTATCGGTGTGGGGAATTCCTGATCCGTGTACTGTAGTGCCAATATCAGGGCTTTCAGTGTAGTCGTATTGGTGGGTTGGAACCTACCATCGGCATGAGACCCTTCGCTATAGCACATGCAGTGCTATATTGCTGTTTACTTCCTATGGCAGGCTGAGCAGATTCATCAGTGGAAATGATGTATTCATATTTCTCTAGAGGCAAGATTTCATTTTGAGAGGGTATTCTTGTTCGTACTGCAGGAATGCTTGTGTTTTTAGTGTAGAATCATATCTGTAATCTACATCTGTTTCAGTGAGAGAATAAGCCCATTGTATTCATCATAGATGTAATGCTTTCACATTTGGAATGCTCTCATTGGTAACAGCTTGTAAAGTTGGTACTGGGGTTACAACGATAATGCGTTTTCCCTGTGCTACTGCTCTTTCTCTCACTACAGCAGTCTGTACTGCGGTCAATATTTTGTCAGTTGCCATAGATTGCATTTCAGCTTTTGTCTATAAATGTGATTTGGATGCCATTGGAACTGTCTAACCTTCATTGAACGTGAGGTAAGTATATCCTGATAATCCAGGGACGACCCGGATCACCAAGTTTGTAGTGAATTTACACATATGTGTAAGTGTTTAGATGCTATCATGTCAGCCTGAACCAAAAGGAGAGTATTTGTGTGCTGTTGTGTCCACTGATGTGGTGGGAAATCAGGTCTGATTAAGTAGTAGAAGGGTTCTACTCTTTCTGTGTAATCTAAAATGTATGTTCTACCAAAATTCAGAAATCCTAAAATGGATTGCAAACCTTTTAGAGTCTTAGGAGATTGGAGCAGCGAACACTTGTCTAAGAAGTTGGCTGCCAGGCTCTTGCCTTCACTTGATAACGCATATCCCAAAAACAGGACATTGAGATGGCCAATTTTAGATTTGAAACTTGTAGCCCGAATTGGCAAATCCCACAATTATGTTGTTCACCCTGCTCAAGTGTTCAAGTAATTCATATCATCTACATGGGACACAGCCTCTTTATCACATGCTTGCAATAATTCTGACACTCTTGCCGAGAATAACCCCGGGCTGTTCTTATACCCTTGAGGCAAATGACAAAATTTCGCTTAGTGCTGATTGCAGAAAATGCTGTCAAATATCTGCTTTTTAGAGCTTTATTTTGGCAGAAGAATCCATTCAAGATAACTAATGTTGTTTTGTATTTCTTCTGCACAATGTTATTCATTAATGCAGCACTATGTGTATTTTGAACTGCAAATGTTTCTGTGCATGTGTTTAAATGTCTGCAGTCTAAAACTAGATGATATGTGTTGTCAGGTTTCATTACTGGAAACAAAGGATTATTCATTGGGGAGGTGCAAGTCTCCATCACACCTTGGTAATCAAGTTGATCCAAGATTTGTTTGACCTGTCTTTTTGCATAATTTTATAGAGGCTACTGTCTCTGTGGATTTGGAGTAGATTTTAATGGGAATTCGTTGTGGGTTGACTCCACGTCCCACCCTGCATGGTTGCGGTATAATGCCGGAGCTAGCACTAACAACCACTATTGAGCGTATGAATGTTTTAAAGATTCTGGAACGAGGTCAGAGAAAGCAGGCAAAATGATGCTTTACCTCTATGGACAATCCATCACAAACTCAGACGGCCAATCCCTTTCTGCTTGCAGTGTGTCATATCCATATGTTAAGTTCTCCCAAAGAAGACCTTTAACCTTCCTTGAGATGTACCCCTCTATTTGGAGCATAATTTCATACAATCTATGCAGAACACTAACTCTGGTATCAGGTGTTTCGCCGTGATATGTTCATTCAAATCTGCAGTCACCAGAAAATCCTTCAGGTTCTGGCGAGCTATTGTTACTTCTGCCGCGCAGTCTAGCACCATCAGAGCCCATTCCCCGATCAGAAGTTGCGTCCTCAGTAACCTGGGCATTTCTAAATTTTAAGCCTCGTACTTTCTTCTTTTTGAATTGAGGGTTTGCTAATGTAATCTGAAGTGCGATGTGTTTTTTTATGAACCCTGGAAGGAACGAAAGGAACGTGTATCAGTGTCCTGATACCTTTCAGGTTTTTTAATGTTAACATGATTCCTAAGGTTGTTACTTCTTTTCAGAGGACTCCCATTGGGAAGCGCAACCCCTTGATCGCGAATTATTTTCTGAATTATTATTTTTAGAATTTTTGTTTTCCCATTTCCTTTTAGAGGAAGTGGGTGCTTGCTTTGAGTTATCTTTGTTGGGACTACCCGCCATTTGCGGCTTCCCTGCTTTGGTTCTCAAATTATCTGTACCTAATTTAGCGTAAGTTTCTTTGAGAATTTTTGGTGAGTCTTGCTCCCTATTTTTAGGTGCTATTTCCCTTAGGCGGCTGTGTATGGCCACAGCTGCTCCCTCCACCTTTATATTACTCAGCATTATTGCCGATACTTGGGCAAAATCTCCCAACAATTTCAATCCCAAGTCAAGGGCAGGTCCTGCCCTGTACTCATTCTGTATTTGTTTCAATACTTCTGGAACTACTGCTAAGGAAGGAGTACCGTGTGTATTCTGACGTAAACGGCAGCAAAGATTGTTCCCCATGTGGTACAATCCTCAATCAAGGGGACTATCTCCATTGGCAAGAAAATAGTTAGCACTCTATGTTTTTTCCTGCGGGCCCTTATGGGGAAATACTGCTTCCAGCTGTGCAATTTTTTGTGCCATCCAGAACTGAATTTGCTTCCGTTTGGAAGGAATTGGCCCTATTACTGATTTAAGCGTCTGTGGGTTAATTGTAGGTGTGGTCTGATGTGGAACAGCTGTAGCATTTCTCGCAGGTTGGACTGTCAATGTTCACATGACAAACCGGACAATGTGTCTGTATTGCCTGACTCTGTCTTTGTATATTTTACATATTTCATACACTGGTTGTGTATTTATCTTGGGATGTCGAGTGTATGTCGCTTAGACTGGCCAGGTCGCTCCTTCTATTCTGAGCAGACTGAATCTCACGGCAGATGTTGAGTGTTGGAGGCCGCCTTTGAACCAGCTTTTATGCTGCTGGTAAGGTAACAAGACCTCAATGTCTTCGTATGGAATGTATTCATCTGGTGGTTCCACTACAATGTATGTGTGGAACAATTTAGTCACCAGATCTGCAGGTGGGAACAGAAACCCAAGAATAGAATACCTCTGATCCGAACACCTTGTGTGCCTCAATACAGCCACCAGTTGCTGGTACGCCGTGTTCCAACAATTTCATAGTAACCGCATGTCTGCAGTTTTATGTGATGTTAAGAGCATTTGCAGTGTCATCTTCCCCCGAGCCTGAACCACTTGCATTGTCAGGCATTCTCAAAAGGAGAAGAATAACTAAGGGTTTTGAACAATGTGGGAACTTTCTATCCTTACAAGCTTGCTAAACCTTCAGCCAATACACCGAGTATATTTGC
This sequence comes from Triturus cristatus, assembly GCF_964204655.1. NCBI lineage: Eukaryota > Metazoa > Chordata > Amphibia > Caudata > Salamandridae > Triturus > Triturus cristatus. The sequence continues at coordinate 526,199,664 of NC_140588.1, read as the reverse complement.
TCAGTTGAGGTGGATTTCCCCTTCCCTCTTCAGACGTCTCTGAAAAGGTGTGAGTTGGGCTTTCTGAGACAGCACGACTGAACTACTCAGATTTAACTGTTTAGTTAGGAACCAAAGCAACGTTGGCGGTGCCACGTCGTGTAGTTCCTAGGAGTCCCCCAGGACCTGCATGTTTTGATGACCTAAACTGAGGGCTTGTGTTCCAACCGCTGTTGGACACCGCCACAGGATATGCCATCCATTAGACCAGCTAGCTCTACAGTGCCACTACCATCCCCTGTATTCTAAAGCAGTTTATATAGTCTCTGGCAACCACTGAACATGACAACCCTGATTCATCAGGGATCGTGGAAAAAATTACAGCACGTTTCGCTCAGACACTAGTGCTTGCTTTCTCTCTGAAAACACACAGGATGGCAATAAGGACTTTTCAATAAGGATTTATTGGTCCAGCGACAGCCTGGTGTAAAACATATGTGCTACAACAATAAGGAGACAAAAGCATACAAAAGAGATTTCTAGTACCGATATAGTGAATAGTAGATACATTTCTACCACAGTTCAGATAAAAACAGTAGCACTTGCATATTTCTAAAATGCGCACACTAAATAATTTGCTAAAATTTACCTAGCCTAACCTAGATGTGTAGGTGTATAAGCATATAGCTATGTGTACCTGTAGCCAAGTTACCCCCTGGAGAAAACCAGCCCCTCACCTGATGGTTTAGAATGTAGGACCCCGTATCTGCATCGAGGATGACAACCTGCAAGGAATGTCAGACCACTATGTGTCGAAGCTTTGGCATGCAGGACCCCCTGGAAGGAATTCTCCTCTAATTTGCAGGGGGAGTGATGCTAAAGTGGTCACTCCAGTTTTTTTTTCTAGACTCAATATGATTTTAAAACAACCATGGATGTTTTGAAAGCAATGATAAATGTTTTGAAAACAATCACCAATGCTTTTCTTAACAAGTGTGATCATGCACAGCTGGCTGTTGGACAAGGATGAAAAAAAGTGGTGACCCTTATACAGAATAAATTTGCCATGCCTGGGGACATGTTTATGTACATAAGGTACAGGAATTTGGATAGAAGACTAAGAGCCTGGTGTCAAAGGGACATGAGCAAGTTATTAGGTAAAAGGGTCACCTGTTTAGAATCGTTATAGCCGTGTGGATGGGATGTTATATGTAAAATGGTGTATACATGACAGGGCTATCCTAAAGGACATGACAATATGGTAAGGTGGCTCTTCATCCCAGACCACATGACTGCAATGCCAGGTCTTGTGCAAGGGCCCACTCCTTGTCATACGCTTGTTTAACTGCTTCTGTAGCAAGGACAGAGGGGGAAGCAGAGTCCTCAATATTTGTGACATACTTAAGTGCAATACTAGCCATTTTCTTTTTCTTAAACTGAGGCTTTTGTTGTGGAAGTTTCGCTTCCCTTTTTAAGGTGACGTCAGAAGAGCGTTGTGAGTCCTTCGGTTTTACGCACTCCTCCGACCTGAGCTCCGATCGACCTCCTTTCTCAAAGCATTTTTTGGATGACTCCTGAAAGGATCAAGAAGGACGGCCATCAGGATACTGATACCTAGCAGGCTGTTTAATTGTTTCATGGTTTCACAGATTATAACACTTTTCAGATCACTCCTGCGGAGGATATCCAGCTTGAGCTTAAATGTTTTCCTTATTTTTCTTATTATCCCAGCATTTTCTAGAAGATTCTGCAGCCTGTTTTGAGTTATCCTTTTCAGAAGTACCCCTAAATTGTGGTTTATTCGGTCTGGCCTCCAAATTATCTCAACATATTGATATATAGATTTCAGCAGTCATTTTATCCAGTTTGCGCTGCTGGTCTGCCAGAGCGACCCGCGTGAAGCGTTGGCGTACTGCCAATGCTGCTGCTTGCCCTTTAATGTCACTTAAAATAATTGAGGATCCTGTGGCACAATTTTCAATAAGTTTTATCCCCAAATCCAGGGCAGAGGCTGCCCTGTATTTGTTTTGAATTTGCTTCAGTATTTTGGGCAAAATAGCAATGGATGGTGTACCACGCGGGCTAGAATAGATTGCAACAAACACTGTGCCCCATGTAGCACACTCTTCGACTTGGGGAACAATCCCTAAAGGTTGGCACATTGTGAAAATTCTTTGTTTATCTTGAGGTCCCATATGAGGAAATACTGCTTCATGCTGCTTTGTTTTTTGTGCAGTGTAAAATGGAATTTACTCTCTTTTGGTGGGAGCCTTTACCATAATTGAATTAATGATCACTGGACGAATTGCTGGCATTGCCAAATGCAGTTGCATAGCTTGAACAGTCCTCGCTGGGTTTGCTGTTATTGTTCGCATAAGGAACTGTGTCATACGTCTGTATAATCTAATTATGCCTGTATAAAGTGTGCGCAGCTCAGATGGTGTGAGTGCTGCTATTTGTGGAGTTTGTGTGTTCCTGAAATGTTCATATAATTTCTAACTCTCCATAAGCTCTATAAGTGTTAGGAATTGCTGCTTGAGTGAATGTGTGAAATGTTCTGGTGGGTGCATCTGCTGCTGAAAATATTACCCGTGAATAGTTTCTGTTTTATACAGAAACTTTGTTGGCCTCTACCACAAACATAACATCTCCTCCTATTAGAGCGAACCCATGGTGTTGTAACATCTGTGTTACTACATGTCAGCATGTTTAGTAGTATGACTACTGGTACTGGATTTGCCATTTTAATGAATGGAATACAAATATGCTATTTTAAAGTGAGGTGTTGCTTTTAATGGTCAAAGCTTAAACAACCTGCAGCCAGAAAAAAGAGTTCCCTCTTTTGCTAAGGAGGAGTTATCCCTACCACCACAGACGTCTCTTATAGGATGGTGACGAGAGGCTTTAGGCATATATAAGAAAAGACCCTGACCTAGAACAGTTGTGGAGTCATGTCACATGGTTCCTACTAATTCAGTAAGGCTGCATTTTGGCAACATAAGCATCATACCTATGGGCCTGAGTCCTCTAATACCATCAGAATATGTCGACCTAGTTCCTGGCTAGCTCACATGGCACCATCTGGACCCCTAGACTTTGCAGGGTAACCAAATGGAGTCTGCTCCCTCAGAACATGACAACCCTAATTCCCCAAAGGAAGTTGTGAAACAGACCTACCCTTTCATTGTTAGCTCAGGCATGCCCAAAGGGAGACAGAAGAAAGACACATATTGGCCTTTTAAACATATATTGAAACAATTGGATACATATGTGAAATACTTGGGCTGCGATTAGCAGTAGAAGAAAACAAAGCATAGTAGCCAGCATTACAAGTATGGCGAAGAAGATGAATAATTCAACCATTATAATTGTTACAATGATTATATGAATACATATAATTGTACTCCTACTTAGCACTGCCTATCCTAGAGAGCATAGGTTGGATGTGATTCTGCCAGATACCTTAGAGTGGTCTAATTCCCTCATTTTCCTGCACATGTGTGTCATTTGGTAGCCAGTCTTTGTGTACAGCAGGCAGCCATCACTCTCAGAATAGTGATAGAATTTAGCTGGACTAGAATTCAAACACGGAGTGACTGCGACAATCCATCAAAATGCTCCCCTGCAAAACAGAGGTTTGGTGTAGTGCATGTAATAAAACTGGGCCCATTTGTTCTGCGCTTGGGCTCATGTCCGCTGTCATTGTTGATTCTACCCACCAGCTTTCTTGCTGAAAAGGCAACCACAAACAAGGCCAATGTGCGCAGTGTACCCAGTCCTTGAACAGATTGTTCAAAGGTATGATAATGTGCCTATAAAGAAATGTATTTGTTAGCAAACCTTTTTCTGAGTACACTATCTTATACGGGTGTGCAAATAAATGTGTGCTAAAAGTCACTATTTAAAAAGGTGTCAACTTGAAACGTGAAAATGTAAAATGGAAGTGTTGGCACACAGGCCCTCTAAACTTTACATCACCTACTCCTTGTCTGTAAGGTGACTAAAAAGATTCATATTAAACCGAAAAATATACTAAAATCAAAGTTTTGAACAGGGCCTATTAACCTCACACAAATGTCACATTATATGATGGTGTTATGTAGAGCTGGCTAATGGATATCATGTTAAGTACTTGCTAGGATCATGGGTGTGTATTTCTTTTTTAATATCACACGCACACACACACAAATGAACAAATTCATTTTTGGAGCATTTTTTAAAAAGGCTGTTCCATGATGTGTGGGATTTTTCAGGGAAAGATATCAGACTAGTGAAAGGAGTTGATCCTATTCAAATTTCAGTCAAACAAGGTGCAGAGTTTCCAAAGACTGCTCCTTACAAAATTAGTCCCTAGACAATTGCAGACATAACACCTGTAATTGAAATGATGATTGAACAAGGTATTCTATAAGAAATATTAAGCAGTCCTTGTAATTTGCCTATAATGGGAATTAAGGGGCTCATTATGATGGCGTCGTCCACCCGCCATCATATCGGTGATGGGACTACCCACTAGACATGCGGCGGGCCCACCAGCCCAATTAGGATGTGCCCGCCACACTGGCGGCGCATCCTGGCCTTTTCACTTTGCGGATGGTGCGGCTTGCTGCAGCACCGTCCGCAATGTGAAAATGCCACGATGTGCATTTCCATGCACAACGTGGCAGGCACCATGCGGTGGCTGCCACCTTGTGCATGGAAATGTAGGAGTACCCAATCCCCCAGTGCACCCCCCCTCACAGAGGGGGCCCGCACCAGGCCCCCAAAGCCAGTCTCCGCCTGTCTTTTTGCAGTGGGATTTCTGCCGCAAAAAGACAGGCAGAAGGGCCCATCATATTCACTACGGCGGTCGCAATGATGCCCTGGAAAAGGACTGCCTTGCGAGACTATGGCGGACGGACTTTCCGTCCACTGCGGAACCTATGTGATTCCCACCGCCATCCTAATTTGGTGGTCGGTGAATCACATTATGATGGCGGGACGATCGCCACCGCCGGCCCGGTGGTGGCGATCCTCCCACCATCATAATGAGCCCCTTAGAAACCAAGTGGTAAATATAGGATTGTTCAGGGTTTAAGATAAATACATCAGATAGTGATACCTTGTTGTCCATTGATGGAGCAGGATTTTTGTAAATAAAACCTGCTCGGATTAAATCTCCATTTGTGTGAAAACATTAACACGAGTTGTGAAATTAACAGTGAAAATATTAACATTGGGTGTTTGGGAAGAGAATCCAGAAACGTGCAGGAAAATGATAAATGGTTATTGTAGGCTGCAAATGATTTCTGCATGAGAGACAGCAGAGAAAATAGTTAGAGGTTTTGGTTTTTCATGTGCAACATGAGTGAAACACATTGGCAAAAAGAGTTTAAAACAAGTAACACTTATTGCTTAGAATAAATGTTGAAAATGTTTGCGTTAATATCAGAATAATGTGAAGACTAAAATGAATTAATGAAAAGAGCTTTACATGTGAAAAAAGAACTGAAATCTGTTTATCTCTCCTAGAGAAACTGCACGCTTTATAGAGAAGGCCTTAAACCACTGTTAGGTTTTAATTTGCTTTTTAAACGTAGGCTGCTGCAGAGAAATGTGTTTGTCCTTCATTATGATTATTGTGTTCTTTTCTTGTCTACCACTAAGTGGATGGGCCATCGTTTGGAACTTCCTACTTTCCGGGGAAATATTTAATTTTAATGGATAACTGCTCTAGTAAAATGTTGCAACATGACTAAAAATGTGCGCGAGTCAAGGAAGAGGGATATTGTGGTTTCCTCTGCTGAAGGACAAATATAACAAAGCACTAGAGTGAGGTGCGATGGAAGTGGTGTGACTGAACACCCCGTGCTCCTGAACCAATGAGATCTGTGAATCTCTTGGACTTCGTAACTAATTTAGGGTTGACTTTAACAATTAGGGTATAACTATATGTGTTGAGGAGAGGGTGCGGCGCACGTCAAGGCTTTGGCAAAAGTGTGAGCTGTGAGCTATTTCTTAAGCTCTATTTGCTGAAGTTGATTGAACCTGACTCTTAAACTTTGCACCTCATACCTTTGTGAGGTTGGCCCCAGCTTTCCCTTCTGGCTGGAGGGTTAGCTCTACAGACTATTAGCACTCTAAGGTTCGTATGATATTCTGTCTGCATTGATTATGTTACAATGCTATTTGGTCTCTATTCCTATTGACTCACTCATGCTCGTCTAAATGAGATGTTATTGGGGATTATCTCTCTTGTTTGATGATCTATATTACAAAACTGTGACTTTGTATGACCATTTTCATTTACTTACAACATAAATAGATAAAGCTAAGTGCATAGTAAAAATGACTGATTAATGAGATTTTTACATATAATGTATGGATTATTTTAGAAATATTCTCTTTGTTATATTTCCTCATAAGGGGGGTATATTCCGTCATAACAGTTTTCTGTCCCTGACAACTCTCAAAAGATTCATCGGAGGACCAGTTATTTGTATGGGCAACATTTTGTTACATAACTGATAAAACCAGTAGTTATTAATGGGATTACGTGTGGTGAATATTTGTTTTCCCCACGTTTCCACTGCATCAATATCATGTTAAGCATTTGCTATGATCATGGGTGTGTATTTATTTTTTAGTATCACACGCACACACACATACAAATTAGCAAATTCATTTTTGGAGCATTTTTAAAAGGCTGTTGCATAGGGCCTCCATAGTAAACCGGTATAGTCAGGAACAACAGTATCGAAAACTGGTTGTTCACTATAGTGACATCACAACAGTAGGTGACCAAACTGGTTACCCACTGTACTGATGTCACAAGGGAAGGTTCTTGCTTCCACATTGTTTTACTGCATCTCTGGGGTCTCCAGAGACCTGAGTAAAGTGGAATGGAGGAAGTAAGTATCCCCCACCTTTTTTACACCTCTACAGCATACCCAAAGAAGGTGGGAGAACATGGTAGTGTTATGCATGCACCAACTGCTTTCTCGTCTATCTGAGTGGGTAAACCAAACCTGTACTGGCAAGAGGAAACATCCCATGCAAAATAATGGCTCTCTCAGAGCCACTGTCAGTACTCTGCTGGCTCTGTGCCCTCAATGTGAGAGTGGAGCGTGCAGCCATGGTCATGGAGGGGATTGGATGGCACAGAAGTTGGTTGGGGTTCGTGGCCGGAGGCCAGCTATAATATTTCAGTTTGAACATGAGGAGGGTTATGCAGATTGTGGTGAGAATAGGTGGCAGGAACCAAGGTAGTTTTTTTGTTAAAATGGGGAAGGAAGAGAAAATATGTCGAAGAAAGTGGTGGTGAATGGCAACAGGTCGTAAAATGTTGTCTCTATTACATTTGGTCAGCAGTAATCAATATTTTTTTACATTGTCACAGGTCGAGTGGCAGGAGGCCAGGTATTTATTTTCAATTTGAGCAACGGCATATGCTTATCTGGAGGCCAGGAATCAGTATTTTATATCTGGATCACGGTGGAGTGGGCAATTTTTAGAGGGTGAAATGGAGGTTGGTAGAATTCTGTCTTTTTTCAAATTTTGAAAGGCAGACCATGATGTAATATATGTCTCGCTATTACTACTCTGCCCCTGTGTATATTATGGAAGCAGGGGCACATGACTTCTTGAGGAGGGCTATGCAGCATACCAAATGGATGGCTAAAACATGAATAACAGGGATGTTTTCATCGAGGGTTTCGCACATGTTGTTTATTTGATGTCACTCTGATTACTTCAGTGAAAACATCCTCTTTTTCACAGTTACCCTTTCATATTTTATAACTGTTCCTATTGCAGATTCAATCTTACTTTATCTTTAATATTTTTGATATACTGTACCTGTGCCATGTAAAGGCTGTGCGATTGACAACAGCATTGATCTAGAATTCACAGCTTGAAAAGTAACCTGGTTTGAAAGTCACATGCTTATTAAATCCATGTCAGGGTTAGTGGGGAACACCTACAATCTCACTTTTGGAATTGCTAGGTTGTCCCCGTGATTTATGAAACAGGGGAAAAGGCAGATATCATTGCTTTAAAACAAATCAGAGGTGTGTTTTTTAGCTTTGCTTTCACATTATATGTAAGAACTACTGACTTCTGCTGAGAGGGGAAACAATCATTACATTGCGGTTCTTTCAACACATGCCATTACAACGCAAACTATCACTACGCATGCGCCTTTACAATGCATGCCTTTACAACAAATTTCATTGTAAAGGCATGATGCATTTTAAAAGTAATTATTAAGTAGGTATGGGTTTTCAGGGTTTGGGGTGGGCATCGGTTTTTGGGTGGCAAGGATATTTTTAGGGTTTAGGGTGGGTATGGGTTTTCGTGAGGCAAGGATCATTTTAGGGTTTAGGATGGGTATGGTTTTTGGGTGGCAAGGATAATGTTTAGGGTGAGATGGGTTTTTGGGTGGCAAGGGAATTTTTAGGGTTTAATGTGGGCATGGGTTGGGGTTGTGGGGTTAAAAGTATATATAAATATATATATATATATATGAGAATTTTTTATCTATAAAATACATATATACATATATATACACACACATAGCACATGAATTGCTTCAAACGTCTATCCAGTATGCATGCAGTCTTCTAACCACCTACACACTTGTCTTTCACATCTTCAATTCCCCACTCAGTATACATATAGTGCAGCAAACATCCTATCACTCCCCTTGTACTCCTCCAGTGACCCATTCAGCACCATGTACTAATCCATTCAGTGCGCCAAAATCCAAACACTTATAAATTCCCCCAGGCACTCTCTTTGCAGTACTCTAATCATTCAGTCAGTACCCAAGTACTCATGCAGTGAGCCAGGCCTTAGTACATGAATTGCTTCAAATGCCTATCCACTATGCATGCAGTCCTCTAACCACCTACCTACTTGTGTTTTACCTAGTCAGTATTCATACACTTCTAAGAAATACTCTGTCACTCCTCTTGGAGTCCTCTAGTGACCCATTCAGCACCATGGAGTAATCCATTCACTGTGCCAAAACCCGAACACTTATAAACTCACCCAGGCATTCTTCTTGCAGTACTCTAGTCAATTAATCAGTATCCAAATAGTATTGGAGTGAGACAGGCCTTAACATATGAATGGATTGAAACATGTGTCCAGTATTCATGTAGGTCTCTAATCACCTTCACACTTGTCTTTCACACCATCAATAATCATGTCAGTATTCATACACTTCTAGGAAATACCCTGTCACACACCCAGTTTTTTTCCTAATAGTATTGTAATCATTCAGTCAGTTATCATGTACTCTTTTAGTGAGGTAGGCTTTATGGCATGAACTGTTTCAAAGTAGTATGCACTATGCTTGTAGTGTTTTAACCATCGTCACACTTGTGCTTCATGGCTATAGTTTCTTAGTCAGTTTTTATATAAAATGTGTTTTACAGTAATAGAATAGTATGAATTTGAAAGTTATTAATATACTTTTATTTGTGATTCTTTTTTACAGATACTGTTTTTCGACGTTAAAATAGAGAAATAATGCCTGAAAAAAAAAAAGAAAAAGAAAAGAACAGAGACAGGAGAATTACTTGAAGAAAAGCCAACCACAAGTATTGAATGTACAAGATAATGTGGCTAGAAAGAAAAAATCTTCTGGGAAGATCACAAAGCAATTTATTAAAAATGTTTGTAGGAGGAAACAGAATGTACAGAACGCTGAATCCACTGTGAATGTTTCAACTAGAAAAAAAATTCTAAATAATGAGGAAAAGCAAAAAAACAAATATTCAGTCAAAGGAGACAAAGTGTGCTAAAAGAAGGCAAAATCAGTATAAGGAATTACGAATAAAATATTTTACAAGAGAGTAGCACATAATTTGCTGAAAGATGTGAAGAAATATAAAAAGAAGAAGCATATTGAAAACATTGTTGGAAAGGCTTTAGAAGTAAAAAGGAAACTATTCATTTTAGTATTAAACAGAATTCGATCACTAGATAAACCAATCAATTTAATGAAGGCCAAAAGTAGGAGGAAAAGAGTAATTAATAGAAAAAAAAATTTGATATTTTTTGGGGAGAATGGAAACACAGTTCCAGTTCAGAGCCTTTCTTTAATGAAGAGAGTTATTTACAGAGCAAAAAATGACTGTTTGCAGTAGACACCAGTGGTAGAGGTTACGAAGTTAGAGATGGTTGTCCAATTGAGAAAGAGAAAATGGTTTAAAGAAATGCAGAAGAAGTGATAGCTGATGAAGTTCTAGGGAGACGTCCTAAACACCCTGTGTATACATGGGATTGCAGTATTATTTGTAGTGTATGACAGTAATCTATTGATAAATTATGTAGTTTTTTACGAGCATATACTAAAAAAAGTGTTAAACAAACAATTAAGGTGTTGCAAGGACTAGTCCCTTGCAGAGTGAGATAAAATACTGGTTTGCAAGGTCATTCTCTGGCTTGTTTTTCTAGGAAAGTTTGTGAAAGTGTTTTTCACCATTTCAGGATGCTGGCAGTACATCATACTCAAATGCGGAAGTTAGTGAGAAGATTGTATTATGCGAAAAGTCCAGCACTAAAGTCAAATGAGTTGAACTGTGCTCTTTTACGTGGCTTAGTATCAGATGTGAAAAAGGTTTGTGAGGATATTGAGTTTTCTTACTTTGGTCCTCAGCAAGAGAGTGTAGAAACTGTGACATTAGTAGAAGAAAATGTTGAAGACAATGTAGAACCTGTGATTACAAAAAAGTTTGAGGATGAAATCACAAAGTTTAAGGTAATTTCAGGTGAAAGACCAAATGTTTCTTGTATTTGTTGTCGGCGAACTCACTATAAAAATCACACTAGGGGTGTCAATCTGTATTTAAAAAGTGAAATAGAAGATAATGATAAGTGGATGGAATTTGCAACGTATTTGCTGGTAGAGGATTGTTTTGATTTAGGATCTGAGCAGCGTATTTGCAAATATTGTTATAACAAATTAGATGAGAATAAAATGCCTGCTAGAGCAGTTCATAATAATCTAGAGTTGGTTGCTATTCCTCCAGAGCTGATAGATTTAAATACGTATGAGTCTATTTTCATTCAATGTGTTCACCTGTTTCAGGCTATTGTTCGTATGGAGCCTAAAACAGGTAAATTACCTCCATCAGAGTTGCAAAGAGGATTGAAAGGAAGAGTTGTGTAATTACCGTTAGACTTAAGGAAAAATATTGAAACTATTGGTGTAGACCATGCAGAAAATGAGCCACTAGTCATTCTAGTTAATGGTGTTCCTACTAAGAATAACAAAATCTGGCAAGAGTTAGTGGATGTTAGTAAAGTGCAAAAGGCATCATTGTATCTGTTAAAACATAATGAGTACTATAGAAATGTGTTTGTAGGAGAAGAAGAAATAGATTTAGCAGAAGATACTGAAACATTAAGTGGACAAATTAAAAAAGTAGACATGTCCAGATGTGAAGAAATCTATGAACATTACAGTGTACATCCACTTCATTCTGAAGAGGTGATGGGGAATACGACTGAGTTCTTCCAAATGAAAAAAGCAACAGGAAGTCCCATGAGTGTATGGGAAGAGAGTTTGGAAGCTTGTTGTTTCCCGCAGTTGTTTCCAACAGGAAAAGGTGGATGATATGATGAACGTCCTGTGCAGATTCCTGCATCTGAATATCGGACAACAAGATTATATGCAGAAGATCCAAGATTTCGACAAGGTATCCCTTATATGTTTCATCTTCTGTTTGAAAGTGACTTGTCTGGACTTTCATATGCAGCAAATCACATTTTAAAAACTGGAATGCATCTGCAAAATGTAACTGCTAAGGATTTTATGGATAAAGTGCATCAGAGAGATGATCATTTAGAATCTCAGTTGATTAATCTGATGGCATGTCAGCGAGGGACTAATAAATATTGGTACCATCGTCATGGAGAACTGAAATGTATGCTACGTAACTTGGGAACTCCTACATGGTTTGTTACACTAAGCTGTGCTGAGTATGCTTGGGATGATTTACTTGAATTTCTTCGAGAGGCAAATTGCAATATAAAAAATATTGAATACAAGACACCTGGAGAATTGTGCTCCATGGATCCTGTTAATGTATGCAGATATTTCAATCATAGATTTGAAGCTATGATGTCTTTCATCTGCAATAAAAAGAATCCTCCTCTTGGAGAAGTTGTGGATTTCTTTTGGAGAAAGGAGTATCAAGCAAGAGGTGCTCCTCATATACGTATGTTGTTATGGATCAAGGACGCCCCCAAATTTGGAACAGATTCAGATGAAACTGTTTTGTCTTTCATTGAAGATTTTGCCACATGTGCTGTACCCAATAGCAAAGAACATAAAAACTTAAAACAACAAGTCTTACGATTCCAAAGCCATCGATGTGGAAAATACTGCCGACGAAAGTACAAGTCAAAGGATAAAATCTATACCAAATGTCGTTTTGGATTTCCACGTCCTGTATTATCCAAAGGAAGAGTGAACAGTTTTATGTCAGCTGTGCGACATACTATCACAAGAAAGTCTCCGAAAAATACCTACAACTTAAAAAGAAGTGAAGAATCAAAATACATAAATGACTACAATCCAGTTATTTTGTCCATGTGGAATGCTAACATGGATATTCAGTATGTTGCGGACAATTCCATTGCTGTCGCTCGGTATGTAACATCCTACATTACTAAATCAGAAAAGACGGAATTGAAAGAAATGTGTGAAGAGATTTCTCACGAGAAGACTCTAAGTAAGAAATTATACAGTTTCAGTTTGAAGATGTTATTGCATCGTGAAATTGGAGCATATGAATGTTCAGATCGGTTATCATCTGCAAGTCTAAATTCAAAAAGTAGAAGAATCATTTGGGTGAGTCTAGGTCTTGCAGGAATGCGAAATCGGGTACTGAAATCTGTTCAAGAAATTGAATATTTAGCAGAAAAAAAAACAGAAAGTACAGATATTTTGAAAACGAATATGTTGGACACATATTACCCGAACAGAAGTCATCATCTTGAGAGCATGTGTCTCTATGAAGTGCTGCAAAACTACACTTTTAAACGGAATACTACAGAGAACATCAATGATGGAAAATATGCAGTTATTGGTTCTGAAGGATGTCTGGTGAAACAGAAGAAAGGAAATTTAATTAGTCACAGGAAACTGAGTTGCGACACTGCTGATAAAAGGGAATTTTACTATTTAGCCCTTTTGCAAATGTTCAAACCATGGCGTTCAGAACTGGAATTACTTGGAGATTTTCAGAGCTATGAAGATTCATTTAATGCTTGTAAAGATAGCATACAATGCAGTGCTTTTGCAAATTATGTGAAAATGTTGAATGATGAAATTGATCAAGAAGCTATAATTGCAGCTGAGATTGCTAGAGACAGTTCTCAAGACAGTCAAAGGTCTGCTGCACTGAGTCAAGATCCACTAGGACAACCATTTGTTGAAAATGAAGCAGCAACTGCCATGAATGAGGTGGAAACAGCAATGTCAAGAAGATGTAATACAGTTAGGAAACTTGGAAGAACAACTAAATGTTGAACAGAAACAAATATATCAACAAGTGAAAGAGCAGATTGACCATGGATTACTTCATGAAAAGAAAGGGTGCTCATGTACATCATTTCAACCTATCCGAATGTATGTGAGTGGTCAAGCTGGAACAGGAAAAAGTTTCTTAATTAAAGGAAATACATATTATCTGCAAAAAACAACTGAGTCGCATTTGTCTTGTGTTGTCACTGCTCCAACTGGGTTGGCAGCACATAACATTAAAGGAATTACTTTACATTGTTTACTAATGCTACCAGTAGAGCATGAGAACAAATTGGAATACCACAAGCTATCTGGAGAAGCTTGTTGTGAAGTTTCAAGAGTCTTGAAGAAAATGAAACTTCTCATTATTGATGAGGTGAGCATGGTCTCAAACTTGATGCTTGCCTTTGCGCATTTAAGAATGCAACAATTTCTTAAAACAGAGTATGACGTGTTATTTGGAGGAAAACACGTCATAGTTTTTGGAGATCTATTGCAACTCACTCCGGTAAAAGGACAACCGGTATTTAAAACACTTGCACATAAAGATACCAGAAAGACTCTTGGTAGTGTTGGTAATGTGAACATTTGGACTAATTTTAAATACAAAGAACTGACAACAAATATGCGACAGGCAAATGATGCTGAATATGGAAGTATTCTTCAAGATATAAGAATTGGAATTCTTACAAAACATGGAAAACAAGCTTTGGAAAGTCGATTACTTGCAATGTCTTTCCAAATGAAAATGTACTTCCAGCAAAGTGTACATGAAAATTGCTGAAAATAAATCAGTGATCTTTTTAATGCCAAAACTGCGAGAGTGTTCCATATTCAACGAAGAACTAATGAAACTGGAAAATGAAGAAATTATAAAAATGGAAGCCATCGATAAAATAGAGCATGAAGGAATTACTATTATTTTGACGGGAAAGTTCAAAACAAAACTGGATTCTTTAGAAAAAAAAGTATCTAAAAACAGCTGGTTTAGAAAAGACACTGTATGCGTGTGTAAACTGTCGGGTAATTTTAAGGCGAAATTTGGATGTAGACAAAGGGTTAGTTAATGGCGCAATGGGTAAAGTGGTAGATTTTGTTAATTATCAGAAAAAAGAAGGAATTGAATTTTTAAAAATTAAATTTGATCAGATTGAAGAAGTTAAAGAAATTGGTCGTTGTTCAGTTAATTTTTTGCTTGTTAAAGATTTATATGTCCGTAGGAAACAATTTCCATTTTCTCTGGCATATGCAGTGACTATTCATAAATCTCAAGGATTAAGTGTAGACAGTGCATTGGTGAACACTGGATCTACTGTATTTAAAGAGGGTATGGCATTTGTTGCTTTGTCGCGAGTCAGAACATTATCTGGTTTGCTTTTGATTGATTTTGATGAGACAAAGGTTACTGCAGATGCAAACTGTGTAAAAGAGTATAATAGGTTAAGAAGGGTGTATGCTCCAAATTTAGGTCAATATCCTGTATTTGAAAAGCGTGTGGTTGGTCGAAAAAGAAGGTTTGACATTATCTGTTCTGAAGGTGTTGAGAAGGGAATAGCACAAGATAATGTTGTGATTGCACGTAAAAAGAAATTGGACACTGTTGAAGAGGTTGTTGGTTATCAGTTTGAAAATAATTCAGGCGTCAACTGCTATGTTAATGTAGTGGTCAATGTTGTTTTTTTATCTTGAAGGTTTGCAAGAACAAATTATGCAGAATCGGCAACAAAGATTTTGTTCTCTGTTACATTCTGTTTTTGAACAATTAGTAAAATACAATCTGTTTCAGATGTTCGTAATCTTTTGGATGTGTGTTCTGGTTCTACACAATTTTCACAAAATATCCAACAAGATGCTCAGGAATTTTTAATGTATATGCTTACCATTTTTGAAAATGAATGTGTAGAAATAGAAAATATTTTTGGCCTTTCGTACAAA
Source organism: Triturus cristatus (assembly GCF_964204655.1). Classification (NCBI taxonomy): domain Eukaryota; kingdom Metazoa; phylum Chordata; class Amphibia; order Caudata; family Salamandridae; genus Triturus; species Triturus cristatus. The sequence continues at coordinate 526,184,231 of NC_140588.1, read as the reverse complement.
TGGGAACATTATTGTGAAAATTGCATGTATACATGTAGCTCCAATGTAGACAATGAGAGATTTCTGTATTTAACATTACCAGACTGTAAATCAGTGTCTTTCAATAAATTAGTTAAAGCTGCAAATCAAAACATGGAGTGTAGCCAATGTAAATCAGAAATGCTATCCACATTATTTTTAACAAAATATGGCAAATACATAATTTTAATGATGCAACGTTGTACAGCTGATGGAAGAAAATTGGATACTTTAATAAAGCAATTTGTAGTAGCACAACTATCAATATCAGAAAGGACTTTTGAACAATTGCTATAATTTTCCATGATGGTCCTTCCACCACATCTGGACATTATGCTGCCTATCTAAAATGGGACAAAGGCTGGACACTTTGTAATGATTCCCAGTTGGTTTTCAAACAACGTTTGCCTAGGGAATTACAAAATTCCTACCTAATATTTTTAAAGTCAAAGTTTTAGGAAGATAATTCACTCTCTGAGGAATTTATTATTATAATTTAATAGGACTACCATTGGAAAATTTACATAAAAAAGGAGTGCAAAAATACCATTTGGCCTCAAGGAAAGGTATATGTTTGAATTATGGACTTTTTGTTGGTCATTGATTTGGTGAATATTTTAAAGCAGCAACATTTACAGTTTTTATAAGTTAAAGTTATAAAATGTTGTTAGCCATAAGCATTTCATATATGTGTGATTTGTATTTTCTGGTATTTTACTGAGAATAGCATGTTGTTGTTTTTTTAACAATCTTTCTGATTGTTTTTTTTTTGCCCGCTGTTAAGTGATGAGTACGATTGAAATCACTATTTCTAGTGAAATTCAATATATTTTGAGAACAGCAAAAAAGGCAAACAAATTACTTTGTGGAAATTATGCTGTGTTGTAAAAAATGTATTATTACATGTTATAACTATTTTTTTCTTTTCTTTCACAGATCCTAATTTTAAAATAAGCAATTTACATCAATTTAGATTGCAAAGAAAATCTGAAAAAAATGTATACCATTTTTTATTGCTATTACTGTGAAGGTAAGTTTAACTAACTATCAATATGCAGACTGGAGAGATCTGCAAGAAGCTACAAAGTTTAAACATGTTTTTAAAAACACTCTGTTTATACCTATGTAGTTTTGAAATCTGACTGTAATCGGATATCATGTGACCTGCAAAAAAAGAGATTTGAGGGGTTCATAATATTTCCCATTGTACCTATTGAAGGACCGCAATCATTTCTATCATTCTACTTTGAACATCTTTGCAGACAAAACTCAGTGCTTACCTTCTATCATTCGCTAGCAATTTTAAAAACAGAAATATGTCACTTTTTGTAACATAGTTATTGCGCAAGACACTCTTTCATATTTACAAAGAGAGGAAAAGGCACTCTGTGCACTTTATCTACTCCATGTAAATACAACCTCATCATACACACCACTTTGCATTGAAAGGGTGTTCTATAAGTGTTGTTGTGCATGATTGCACTGAATACTCATAGAACAAGACACATCTCTAGATTTATCAGAAATCATAAATCTCGATATGTGTGTGAATGCTGCACCATTCTAAAATTGGTGTAGGAAAGCACAACAAGGAGAATTGTTTTCATTTCTCCACATTTTTATATCTTAAATGCATGCTAAAATGTTCAGCATACATTGAAGGAGAAAAATGCATTTTCTCATTGTTTTTTGTGCAGGAAGGTGTGTCTTCCTGCACAAAAACAAACAGCACACGACACAGATATCCTTGAACTATGGTGCAAGGGTGCCTGTGTCACCACATGGCTGCAGTTTAAGCAGCCGTGCAGAGAGAAGCATAGATTTGCATCATATTTATGTACATATGTTGCATCCCTGTGCTTCGGAAGTACAACAGCACACTGCAGATAAAGAGGTTACTGTGTGATGCTGCAGCGCTTCCTCATAGTTCTGCACTTATACATTCACCATACGCTACTAATGCATTCATTCAGTCAATTACGTACTACACATACATTCATCTAAACTTTCACACACAAACAAACAAATATAGCTCTTTTTTTAAACCAGGAAAGTTAGTTCTTACAAGAACTTTTTTTTTTCTTCTGACTTCATTTCTATTTTTTGGGGGGTTTCTGAACATTTTTTTTTTTGTTTCTTTTTTTGTGGAAAAAAAAGGAAAGAACAGAACAGGAGGAACAAAACAATGAGCTTCAGGGAAAAAGAAAAAAAAACTAGCAATGGTGACTTTCTTGCCTGCGGCAGATCAGATCGATAGACTGCTCTCCGTAGCATAAAGTCGCATTGCATTTAGTGCAGAGCACTTTCAAAAATTGGAATTGTGGACGGAGGTCCAAATTTTGTGCTGAAGGATGCACTCTTGAAGTGCTCGGCTGCGATGAGTCAGAAGGAGCAGGAGCGACTCTCATCCTTCGGCATCCCTCCCGAGCAAGATTTACCGGATGAAGGGTCCTCAGATGCTTCATCATGCTAGCTGTTCCACATGAATATTTTTTGTTAGGATCCCCTCGAGACAGCACTCTCTGGCAGATCTTGCACATCATCAAGGTGGCATTGGTCTTAGTTTGCCCCTCAGGATAGGTAAACAATTTCCACACCACAGATGAAAAACGTGGTGGCTCTTCCAAAAATTCATCCTCTAATGTATGAGGAGATGCAGGAGATGCCTGCTGCCCTGAAGCCATTGTTTGTTCTGAAAAAAGTTTGAGCTAAGTAAAAACTTAGTCAAAAAAGCTTCTTCTCTGCAAAGAGATGCTCTTCCAAAGAAGGTCAAAGAAGAATGATTGAAATGGTTGGGGTCTTTCAATAGTTAGAACAGGAAGTGTAATGAACCAATCAAATCTCTTTTTTTGCAGGTCACATGGGATCCGCGCACCCTGTGCTTACGCAGCACGCACCCAGCGCGCAGCAGCGAAATTGAATTTATAAGGAATATAGGATTAGATGTAAAAATATATTACTTTTAAGAGTAGTTTAGAGTTTGTCTTCAATTAATATTCACATGAAATATATATATATGTTTTTTTAAATGTTCAATATTTCGCAGGATCCGCGCACCCACCGCATCATACACGCATATGACGCATCGTGGAAGCGAGCAAGCGTTGCGTTATGTACATCGTACTTGTCTCGTATAGGCTTGGAGTCGCGTACCGGTCGCATTGCAATCGCGCATCAAACACATACCCAACGCATATCGTGCACGGATGCTTTCGCGTAGGGATTGAGAACGGTGCGCATAGGGTGCGCGGATCCCCAAAAAATGGAGAAAAAAAATAAAACATAAAGTTTTGAAAATATAGTTTAAAAAATAGTTTTAAAAATATAAAAAAACTATTTTTAAAAAACCCAATAAAAACAAATAATATTTTTTAATTTTTAAAAGAATTAATTGAAAAAATAAGTTAAAAAATGGTGATAAAAAAGTATTTTAAAAAAACATAATTAATGAAATTGACGCACTGAAATTGAAAAATATAGAAATCCAATGAAAATCATTAAACATGATGGGCCTCATGTAGGAAGCCAATTACCGGTCGGTAACGGACGATTTTCGGTAATTATACCGTTACCGACCGGTATTTTGGCTTTTGAGATGTAGGGGGAGTATTTCATGATTCGGTATTTACCGAATCGGTAAAATTACCGAATTGGTAATATTACCGATTCGTAAATTTACCGATTCGGTAAATACCGAATCATGAAATGAGATGTAGGGGGAGTGTGTGGTGGGTGTGGGGATTCGTTATTTACCACCAACTAAAGGTTGGTGGTAAATGACGAATAGGTGACAAAAAGCATTTTTGTGCACGTTTAAGTGTCCAATGTGGCAGACATACATGCCCTTAGGGCATGTATGTGTGCCACATGTGCACACATGGCCTAATCAGGGGTGCAACAGGGTGTCAATGTGACACCCTGCCACCCTTGCATGTGCTCCCCCATTACCGAATCGGTATTTACCGATTCGGTAATGAGGCATACCTTCCCATCAATGGGAAGGTATGCCTCATTACCGAATCGGTAAATACCGATTCGGTAATTACCGCATTTTTCCGATTCGGTAATATTTACCGACTCATTACCTACATTGCATTTACCACTTCATAAATACCGAATCGGTATGATTCGGTATTTATGAAGTGGTAAATGCCAGCCCACCTACATAAGGCCCGATATCTTTAGAGATAAGTTATAGATAGGAATTAGCATTTAAAAAACCTTTAAAATTCACTGAAAAAACCAGAGGTTTCATGTGCGTTATAGTTAGGAATTGGCATTTAAAAAACCTTTGAAATTCACTGCAAAAACCATAGGTTTCAGGGGCGTTATAGTTAGGTATTGGCATTTAAAAAACCTTAGAAATTCACTGAAAAAACCATAGGTTTCAGGGGCATTATTGTTAGCTGGACATTTCCCTCCTACAAAACCCTAGAAATTCCCCCGTTATAGTTAGTTCAGCTAACTATAACTCACGCCCCCGCAATGCACTGCTGATGACGTCACATATTACATCACTCATAACATGGTCAGTGACATCACTGATGACATCTCAAATGACATCACTGATGACATCACTGAGGACGTCATCCATGTGATAAATTAGTGCACACCCTTTGATATACCCAATGAAAATTTCAGACGTACATTCTCAAAACCATAGATACTCCAATACCAATAACTACATACCCACTCATTGACTCTTAGGTCTACACACACATCCACTCACTCACCTGTACAGTCACTCATACTTACACTCACTCAGTACAGGACTATCATATGCATTTATACACCTATATAGACACTCACACACCACCAATCATCCATAGAGGTACTCACACACCTAGTCAGTCATGCAAATAATAATTCACACTCCCATTTACTCATCTATCCAGTTATACTCACACAAGTTCACTTACTCATAAAAATACTACCACATTCTTACGCTCTTATACAATCACTGATACAAGCACACACTCATCCATACAGCCACTCTCACAATCACACATTCTCACATATACACACTTATATACTCTTACACACATATATACTGGCTGTCACAGATGTAGTTACTCACACATCATTCAATCACTAACACACCCATACATACACTCACCTAACCATACAGTCTATCACAGATGCACTCTTAAAACCATGCACCCATAGAATCACCCACTCACACATCAATGCACAGTCACAAACACACCACCCACACAAACACTCAGGCACCCATACAGATACTCAGACAACCAATCAATAACCCAGTGTCATGAGTGATGTAATATGTGACGTCATCAGCAGTGCATTGCGGGGACGCGAGTCATAGTTAGCTGAACTAACTATAACGGGGGAATTTCTAGGGTTTTATACGAGGGAAATGTCCAGCTAACTATAACGCACCTGAAACCTATGATTTTTTCAGTGAATATATATATATATATATGTATATATATATAGACACAATCCTTACTCCAACAGGAAAAAGGTGCGTACACGAATCTTGTGTAAATACGGCTTCTTTTAATTAAAAGGGTCCCTCGCGACCCAGCATGTGAAGGAGAGACGTGTTTCGGCTTTGTCAGCCTTTATCAATCTAACAGACGCCATGTTATGCATTGAATATATAATGCCTTATGCATGGAAATGGAAGACATACTGCTCAAGTTGCTAAACCAATCACAGAAAAGTTAGCAATTTATCAAACTGCTTAGTGCAACCAACACATTGTGCAAAATATGCAAATGTGTCAACATTAAAAATATAGCACAGCACTTTAAATACATTGCAACCTTCTCATTCTGAACTCACATGGCATCAATCACCTCCCGTATATTGTTTATAAATAAAATACAATATTGATAGTCAACATGGCGCTGGATATATCAAGAGACTTTTAAACGATCGTAACTGCCGAGATGAAGATAAACATTCTGCTAGCTTAATAGCTGCTGCAAAAAACTGATCCATAGCTCTTGTCAGTTCATCGACATGTACAGTTTAGTCAATTCCAAGGGATGCAGCAACTAAGTTCATAGCACAAAGACCATTCTCCAGGCCTTGTGCGATGGTACATGAAGCTCAACAAAGACAGCACACATATATATAATTATATATATACACACACACACACTCACACACACAAAGTGTTTATATATATATCTGTAAAATACTTACATTTGCAAACGCAAGCTTGATCATGCATATTCCATCACCAATCATGCTATTACAACGAGATTTGTTGTAAAGGCTTGCGTTGTTAAGGCATATGCGTGGTAAAAGTTTGCATTGTAATGGTAATTTGTTGTAATGGTATCAGCCTTGTGATAACCACGTTGTAATGGCATGCATTGTAATAGTATGCGATGTAACATCATACAACCACTGGGAGTGTTCAATGTTGTACACTAACACTACACATTTATGGGAACAAGGTGATGTCATAAAGAGGGGGCTTCCTACATGCTTGTAGGCTATGGACCTAATATAATTGCTCACTCTGCCACAACCTCAGTTGCCTCTTTCTTCTTCTTGTCTGTGCTCTGCACTCCAGATGGCCTAGCAATGTATTCATTTGACTGTATCGTGTATGCAATAGTAGTTTCATTCTTCTATAATATGTACTCCTAACGTGTTCTGTAATTGACCAAGCAGTATGAGGAGTTACTTTAAAAATAAAAAGAGTTAATGATCTTATTCTTTTTCAAGAGGGACAAGACGTTTCCTTGAATTATTTCGGAGATACATCTTGCAAATATATTGGATAAAGAGAAAAAAGTCATTATTATTGAGCCGATTGACAATTACTTAAGATGAATAGTGGCATCCTTTTCTGAAAGCAGATAAAACCTCCCAGTTAAATTCTGGCCCAAAATTAGGATTTAGCAGGAGGAATCGGCCTAGAATTACAGATTTCTCTGCTAATCCTTCGTTTTTTTAAGGGTCCCTATGAGCTAGATTTTCCACACCCCCATAGTTAACTCTACCCCCAGTATCCATTAATACGGGATGGGTAATGAGGAATTTTGTAATCTAGTCAGATCATGGTTGGACGAGTACACATATTTCAAGCTTATAGTTTGCTGTCGACGTTTAAAATGTCAAACGATTTTTTTACTGTTTAGCATTTGACTTTTACCTTTGAATTGCTTTCGAAACAGTTAATTAATTAATTTTACAATGAAAGATCAGTTCAAAACAATATGCTATTAATACACATAATCTGTGCAAAATAATAATGTTTGTAAATGTGAATGGTCCAATAGCACGCAAGCTTATTTATTAATGCATATTCTTTTGGCCTCAGAAATTGCCAACCTATCAACCCATGTATGAACGCTGACCTGGTGCCAGGGGTCCCAGCTCAATTTAATCCCTTCTTGTATTTCAAAAAAGGTAGTTAATTATTTAAAAGCGCCTTAACTTTAAATGTCACCCGAACATAAATATGACTGCATCACTTTATTCTGAAATGAATGTGCATTTCTAGAACAGGTAGGTAAGTAGAATAGAGAAGTCCTCTAGTTAACTCCTTTAAGTAAACATTGCTGTCCAGGTGCAACTGCACAACATTTTTATTTTTTATTTTATGTTTTATACATTTTTTATTGAGCAGAGCATAAGGGCAATAGATATATTGTGAAACCAGTGATCATCAGAAATTAAAACCAACATTTTACAGTCAAAAATTCTTGTTCATTTTTCAAATGGAACCAATATTGATTGAATACCGAAACCAAAACGCTGAATAATTAAAAAGGCAACAGAAGTCTGGCTAGATCTTACAATATTTAAAAAAACTTGATCTTACTGCTTAGATTTCTAAAGTGCTAGTGTGCTGCATACTAAAGTGACACATGGTAGATTTACTGATATTGTTCAAAGGTCCTAAAGTTTACCTATAATCATCATAGGGACCAAACTAATTAAACTCGCTATCTAATATATCCTTGATTATAAAACATTATTAACAAGAAATAACCATATAAAACCCGATCCAAGTAATGAAAACAAAATGCAATGTGCTAAAGTGCTCCCCAAGACTTCAATGCATATGTCTCCAAAAATGTATATTTCTACCATTGTTTCACAATTTTCAAAAAACTTCCAAACAGTTTTAAATGTTCTTGTTGCGCCAACCCTCTTGGCATATGCTTCTCCAAACCTCATGGTGTGTTGCATTTTATTTAGCCATTTAGAATAGGAAGGTACATATTCAGGCCTCCAGTTTTGGAGAATTAGAGAGGGGGCAACTAAAGATGCATATCGCTGTGTAGGTCTCTTCGGCTTCAGTCAAGTCAGACCTTGCTCAGACCTTGCTCTAGAAATGCCTCGGGGTCAAGCCTCTTCTTTATTGCCTGGCTTATTGCCGAGAAGATCTTGGCCCAGAATAGTTCGAGTTTTGGGCACGTAAAAAATGTGTGGAGCCAATCTCCTGCGCATTCAGCCTGGCATTAGAAACATCTGTTTTCCACTTCCGAATAGCGTTAATTAAGAGTTTTGGGGGTGTAGAATGCCAACCACCGAGATAAAAAAAAAGCCATCCTTTTAAAGTTGGCTGCTCTTAGTGCTTTGCTTCCTAACTGGGCTATTGACTGCCATTCCTGGCAAGAGAAGGAACAATTAGTTTCCCGTGTTACTTTCTCCAGGAATTCTTCTATAAGGGAGAGCTCATTATACTTTCTGAACTGAGAATACCAATTTCCAACCCCCTTTAATTTAGCTCTATATAGAGCATTTACCTGCTTTATTGGAGCACTGCTTGACAATAGATTGTACCTACTTATAAAATTTACGATCTGTAGATACTCCAAAAACCCAGGCTTATTTCGGATAACATATCTATTTTGGACCTCTTGCCAGGAGATTACTTTCTTATTAATTGAGAAGTGACCCAATTCCTCAAGACCACAGGCCTACCATCTTTTAAGCCGAATGAAATGTACTTGAAGACCGAGAATTTTACATTCCTCTAACTTCAAATAGGTAAATCCTGTGGAGCCGGCTTGTTTAAAAAAGGACTGTAATCTGTAGGAAAAGTCTCGGCCCCATCTGCCCCCCAAGGGGGGTTAGAAAGGCTGTAATGATGGCGGGTGGGTTGGGGCATTGGAGTGCCCGTTTCGGGCAGCCCTCACCCTAAAAAAAAACTAAAAACAAATCCCTGGTGTTTAGTGGGCTTTCTGCCCCACAGAAGGGGCAGATTAGGGGCCAATGCCCCATCTGCCCCCCGGGGAGGCAGAAAGACTGTAATAATTGGGGGGGGTGGGGTGGGGGCATGGGCCTGCCCATTTTGGGCATCCCCTACCCCTATTTTTTAATTCCCTGGTGTCTAGTGGGCTTTTTGACCCCCCAGGGGGCAGATTGGGGGCCAATGCCCCATTTGCCCCCCAGGGGGGCAGAAAGTCTGTAATGGTGGCGAGTGGGCAGAAAGACTGTAATAATTGGTGGGTGGGGTGGGGGCATAGGCCTGCCTGTTTTGAACAGCCCCCACCCCTATTTTTTTTTTTTTTTAATTCCCTGGTTTCTAGTGGGCTTGTTGCCTCCCAGGGGGGCAAAACGACTCCATGGTGCCAAAGTCATATGGGGGAGCGAAGGCCCTTGCCCAAGGTGCCACTCCCCCCTCCCTGGTGTCTAGTGGATGGATCCCTGCTTGGGGATCGCCCTCCTGTGGGGGGTACAGTTGGAAAGGGGAGATTCTCCCCTTTCCAATGATACCTCTCCTGTCTTTCTACGTGCTCAGGGGGCTGAGATAGCCCCCTGAGCACGTAGAAAGTGAAACTGAAATGAGCCTCTTGGCTCATTTCAGTTTCAGTTTCAGTGTAATGACGTCTGCGCGACGTGCGCGCCGATCGTCATTACACGGAAAGCAGGGGGAGGCCTCGGGAGCTGGGAAAGCTCTTCCCCAGCTCCCGAGGCTATTTGTAATTAAAGGGAATTCCTCTGGTGCCCGCACCAGAGGGATTCCCCAGGGAATGCCTCATGGACTCGTCATGGGCACACGAGAACTGTGTGCCATGACGAGTCCAGGTAGTCATGGGCATTCAAGGGGTTAATAGGGGGATACAAAATAAATCAAAATAAAACTGAGATTTTAACATTGAATGTTGTTTGTAATTTTCTACCCCCCAATTTAAAATCCCAGGCTTTTAAAGCAGAACCAATACAATATTTGGGCATATATGTCTCTAATCACTATGAACAGTTATTCCGTTTAAATTATTCAGCAATGCGGAATAAAATTAAAGCCCTGCTCGATACGTGGTCTCTTTTACCTCTAACTCTAATAGGCCGTGTAGCGCTTATAAAAATGTCTATTCTTCCCCTATTAATAGTTCTCTTTATAAATGTACCCTTGAAGATCAATTCCAACTATTTTAAAGAGATGGAGTCAATGTTCAGGGAATTTGTCTGGAGTAGGAAGGCTTCCAGGGTTAAGCTAGCTATACTGCAGCTGGAAACTAATCAGGGAGGTCTAGCACTACCAAAAATACAAACTTATTATGAGGCAGCGTTCTTGGATCTCACAGCATGCTTACTGGAATCAAATGGCTTATTAGCCAATTTTGTTTTTTGACAGAATGGTTCAGGAGTCAGGCTCGCAAATCCCCTTGGGCCCGTTTCACAGAACTAACTTAAGACAAAATCCTAAACTTACTACCATTTTCGTATTCACAGAAGACACTTACTCATTTTGGTATTCACAGAAGACACTTACTCACTTCGGTATTCACAGAAGTTAGGAGTCCTAACTTAAGGACTCCTAAATGCCTTCTGTGAATCCCAAAAGTCTTAAAATTAGGATTTTTCTCAGTTTAGGAGTCCTAAAGTTAGGACTCCTGACTTTATTACTACTAAACTGAGAAAAATCCTAATTTTTAGCCTTTCGGTAGTCATAGAAGGCATCTAGGAGTCCTAAAGTTAGGAGTCCTAACTTTACTACTGCTAAATTGAGAAAAATCCTAATTTTAAGACTTTCGGTATTCACAGAAGGCATTTAGGAGTCCTAAAGTTAGGACTCCTAACTATACTACTACTAAACTGAGAAAAATCCTAATTTTAAGACTTTCGGTATTCACAGAAGGCATTTAGGAGTCCTAAAGTTAGGACTCCTAAGTTCTGTGAATACCGAAATGAGTAAGTTCCTTCTGTGAATACCAAAATGAGTAAGTGCCTTCTGTGAATATCAAAATGGTAGTAAGTTTAGGATTTTGTCTTAAGTTAGTTCTGTGAATCGGGCCCGTATTTTTTAAAAACATCCAAATTACCGAAAAAGACCCGATGCAAGATGGTCCCACATGAGTGAGGCACTGTTTTTATCGGGAGACGCGGGGAACGCTGGGTGGTAGGAAATTTGTGTCAGCCCGGTGATGCAACAACTTTCCCACACACAAATGTGTGAAAAAGGTGATTTTTTCAGCTAAATTTGAGGTTTGCAGGGCATTCTGGGTAAGGAAACGTTGGGGTATCCACGTAAGCTATACCTTCCTGGAATTCCCCGGGTGTCTAGTTTTCAGAAATGTGTGGGTTTGGTAGGTTTACCTAGGTGGCCGCCGAGCACCGGGCCAAAAACCCAAGTGACCCCCCTTGCAAAACCAGGTCGTTTTGAGATAGGCAATTTTCATGTCGCCTCACTACGTTGTGGGCCCTTGGCTGTCGCACGTACTTGGGCCTCCCACGCGAGTGAGGCACCGTTTTTATCGGGAGACCCGGGGGCACGCTTGGTGGTAGGAAATTTGTGTCAGCCCGGTGATGCCACAACTTTCCCGCACAAAAATGTGTGAAAAAGGTGATTTTCTCAGCTAAATTTGAGGTTTGCAGGGTATTCTGGTTAAGGAAACGTCGGGGGATCCACGCAAGCCATACCTCCCTGGAATACCCCGGGTGTCTAGTTTTCAGAAATGTGTGGGTTCTGTAGGTTTCCCTAGTTGACCGCCGAGCACCGGGCCACAATCCCAAGTGACCCCCCTTGCAAAACCAGGTCGTTTTGAGATAGGCAATTTTCATGTCGCCCCACTACGTTGTGGGCCCTTGCCTGTTGCGGGTACTTGGGCCTCCCACACAAGTGAGGTACCATTTTTCTCAGGAGACTTTGGGGAACACGGGGTGGGTGGAAATTTGTGGATCCACGCAGATTCCAGAACTTTCCACCACAGAAATGTGGGGAAAATGTGTTTTTTTGGCATTTTTTTTACGTTTGCAAGGGATTCTGGGTAACAGAACCTGGTGGGAGGCAGTCAAGTCACCCCATCCTGGGTTTCCCTGGGTGTCTCGTCTTAAAAAATGTATAGGTTTGCTATGTTTCCCTAGGTGCCGGCAGAGCTATGGTTAAAAAACTACAGCTAGGCACTTTGCCAAAAAAGGGTCATTTTTCACAGCGAAATTGAGGTGTGTCCACGTTGCGTTTTGCACCGTTTCCTGTCACGGGCACTAGGCCGACCCACACAAGTGAAGTACCATTTTTCTCGGAAGACTTTGGGGAATGCGGGGTGGGTGGAAATTTGTGGATCCACGCAGATTCCAGAACTTTCCACCAGAGAAATGTGGGGAAAATGTGTTTTTTTGGGCAATTTATTAGGTTTGCAAGGGATTCTGGGTAACAGAACCTGGTGGGAGGCAGTCAAGTCACCCCATACTGGATTCCCCTGGGTGTCTAGTTTTAAAAAATGTATAGGTTTGCTAGGTTTCCCTAGGTGCCGGCAGAGCTATGGGTCAAAAACTACAGCTAGGCACTTTGCCAAAACAGGGTCATTTTTCGCTGTGAAATTGAGGTGTGTCCACGTTACGTTTTGCGCCGTTTCCTGTCGTGGGCACTAGGCCGACCCACACAAGTGAGGTACCATTTTTCTCAGAAGTCTTTTGGGGAACGCGGGGTGGGTGGAATTTGTGGATCCACTCAGATTCCAGAACTTTCCAACACAGAAATGTGGGGAATATGTGTTTTTTTGGGCAATTTTTTAGGTTTGCAAGGGATTCTGGGTAACAGAACCTGGTGGGAGGCAGTCAAGTCACCCCATCCTGGATTCCCCTGGGTGTCTAGTTTTTAAAAATGTATAGGTTTGCTAGGTTTCCCTAGGTGCCGGCAGAGCTATGGTTCAAAAACTACAGCTAGGCACTTTGCCAAAAACGGGTCATTTTTCACTGCAAAATTGAGGTGTGTCCACGTTACGTTTTGCGCCGTTTCCTGTCGCGGGCACTAGGCCGACCCACACAAGCGAGGTACCATTTTTCTTGGAAGACTTTGGGGAATGCGGGGTGGGTGGAAATTTGTGGATCCACGCAGATTCCAGAACTTTCCACCACAGAAATATGGGGAAAATTTGTTTTTTTTGGCAATTTTTTAGGTGGGAGGCAGTCAAGTCACTCCATCCTGGATTCCCCTGGGGGTCTAGTTTTCAAAAATGTATAGGTTTGCTTGGTTTCCTTAGGTGCCGGCAGAGCTAGGGTTAAAAAACTACAGCTAGGCACTTTGCTAAAAAAGAGTAATTTTGCATTGTGATAATGTGGTGTGTTCACGTTGGGTTTTGAGCCATTTCCTGTCGCGGGCACTATGCCTACCCATACAAGTGAGGTACCATGTTTATCGGGAGACTTAGGGTAATTCAGATTTGTAAAGGAACTGTTATTACCTATTGACTTTCAATGCATTTCTGCCTTCCAAATGAAAGACATTGTGTAAAAAAGAAGTCATTCTAAAAAATGACTGCTAATTCTCATGCTAGTATGAGTATTCCCAATTTCGGAAATGTGCAAATATCTACTGTTTCTAAACTCTATATTTTGTTCCCATTTCAGAAATACATAGGTGTCTTTCATACCGATTTTTCAATGTACACATTTTCACAGAATAATTACTATATACCCGGTACATAATAAAAAACCATTGCAAGTTGCCGCTCAGTTTTTGGCTCTGGGTTCGTCGGGTTCTTGGTGAACCTACAAGTCCTATAGATCCCCACAACCAGTAATGTCCAGCGGATGTAACGGTATATTGCTTTCAAAGAGCTGTCATAATTGAAGAAGTTACAGGTGAAAACGTTGACACAGAAGGCTTTTTTTTTCAACACATTTTCAATTTATCCTATATTTAACTGTTAGTTTCTATAAAGAAACCTTGATGGATCTACACAAATGACCCCTTGCTGAATTCAGAATTTTGTCTACTTCTCCAAAATGTATAGCTTTTGAGGATCCATTATTGCTTTTGTACCCATTTCTACCATTAACTGGAAGGAGGTCGAAAGCACAAAAAATAGCAAAAATGCCAAAACTGTGTAAAAAATTTTGGGCTTCTGACAAAAGTCTGGTATCCCCTAAAAGCTGGGAAAATTGTGATTTCATCCCTACAAACCCTTTTTGTTAACATTTGCAGGGAAAAACCCACATGCTTTCATTTGCAGCCCGTTTTTCCCATTTTTCCCCCAAAAAACTAACTTTTGCTGTATTTTGGCTCATTTCTGTGACCCCTCCAGGGGAATCCACAAGCCCTGAGTACCTTCAAAATCCCCAAGATGTTGGAAGAAAGGACGCAAATTTGGCGTGGATACCTTATGTGGTCAAAAAGTTACAGGGGTCTCAGCGCGCACTACCCCAAATAGCCAAAAAAGGGCGTGGCACAGGAGGGGGAAAAGGCCTGGCAGCGAAGGGGTTAATTCAAATTGGCTAAATTATTTTAAAGCCTAATCCAGATTCAGCTCATCCAGATTCAGCTCATCAGGGCTCAAATATAAAATGATATCATCTGCGAAAAGTTTCAGTTTCGCATACCTTTCATCGGAGCTTTAATTTTCGGATTTCCATGAATTCTAATGGCCAAGGGCTCGATGAAGAAGGTGAACAAAATGGGGGACATCAGGCAACCTTGTCTGGTCCCACTATTTATATTAACTGTCCCTATTTGATTGGCACCACCCCGGCCTGGGCACCCTGATAGATGTTCCTCAACATGTTTGGGACTTGGACAGGGTTACCAAATTTATTCAATCAAAAAAAAGTGCATCCCACTTAACCAGGTGGAACGCCTTTTCGGCGTCCACCATCATAAGAAGGGTTGGAATTGTATTATTCACAGAATAATTGAGGGCCTGGATTAAAAACCCAGGATTGGAAGACATGGACCTACCCACAACGAATCCGGACTGATCACTATGAATTAGTTCCTGGGCTAAGGGGGGGGGAAGCATTGGGCCCAGACTTTCATTACATTTTTTAAGTCAGCATTGAGGAGACTGATCTGTCTGTAAGAATTGACATCCTTATGGTTTTTTCCCTTCTTCACGAAGCTGACGATTATGGATTCTTTAAAACTAGGGGGAGCACAGCTTCCAGATTTAATAGTGTTAAACAGCTTCACCAAGAAGGGAGTCAATTCCTTGAAAAAAGTTTTATAAAATTCGATCGGTAGCCCATGAGCTCCACAGGCTTTTGCCCCTGCAATAGATTTCACCACATTTAAAACTTCTGTTTCTGATATATCGAGATGGATTTGTTCCCCTAGCGGCTCTGACAAAGTGGGAAGATTTACCCCCTCAAAATATTTTTGGATTTGGTCCAATCCTACCTCGTATCTAGTGGCATAGAACTGTGAATAGTGTTCCATAAAGACTTGGGCTATGCCGTCTTTATCCGTTATAGTGTCTCTGGTCTTAGGATAAATAATTTCAGAAATCAGGGCTGCTTCCTGTTTGGTTTTGGTGTCCCAGCTAGCATTTTGCCAACCATGTGGCTATCCTCATACACGTTCTAGAACTATTTATTTCTTCAATTAAAAAAAACTCCTTCAAAGCCTGCTTCGCCCTTTCAAGCTGACCTTCGGCATCACCCGCCCCCTGAGACAGGGTGTTTCTCAGGCACATAGCGTTATCCACAGCCTGCTGGAGTTTAGCAATCTTGTCTCAACGTTTTTTAGACTGGGCGGCTGAGAAGGCGATCATCTGCCCACGTAAGGCTGCTTTAAACCCCCCAACAGAGAAAATTTTGCAGTGTTTTCATTTATCTTAAAGAATTCTAATTTCCAATCTTTTATATCCGCAAGACAATGAGGATCCTGCAGGAGGAGACGGTCCATCTGCCACCTGGATGGCGCCAAGGGTCTAGCAGGAGATGTTCCTGTCTTAAAACATCTAAAACTTTTTTGGTTTTGGGCTTCAACTCTTTCTTATTTTTATTCGAGGTGTCTTGTTTTAGATCTTGAATTAAATTAAAATCTTCACCCAAAATTATCTTTCATGGCGCCCCCCTTAGAAACTCATTGATCTTAAGTATAGCTGTAATATTGTCTACTATTGGGCCATAATAATTTATGAAGTTTAGTATCATACTGCTTAGTTTGGCCTCAATCCAGATCCATCTTCCAGAGGGGTCTCTCTGGACTTGGCCAAATTCCCACGGAAGACCTCTACAGGAATAGATAGCTACTCCTCTTTTTGCCAACCCAGCCAAAGCAAAAAAGGCATGGGAAAAAACTCTTGGGAGAAATAGCTTGGGGGAGTTGGTTTTTAAGTGAGTTTCTTGAAGAAATAATACCTGGGGCGAGAAGGAAGCTAGCCACCTAATTAGTCCTCCATATTTTTGTTTGTTTAGTATCCCATTAACATTGACTGAAATAATACAGCACTTATTTGTCATTTCTATAAAATTTAAAATGGTACAATCCCACAATCCTGATGATCTTTCCCCCACTGCCCCTGCTACTGCTCATTTTACTGCTACACCCTTTTTTGAGTCCACCCCCTCCCTCCACATCACACCCCTCTAGAAATGTGGACCACCACATTGACCACATCACGCCCCAACTTCGCTTTTGGGTGCCATGGACCTGCACCCTCGATGACCCACCTCCCCCTGGCAATGGTGAACAAGGATGCAATGAAGTAAACATTATCCAGCCTATCAATTCACTTTGAAGCTGAGATTTCCTTGAGAAGACCGTGGGCATCTTCTAGATTAGAGAACATATGAAACTACCTCCTCACAGGAACAGGTAACTTGGATTGCTGGGCTATAGACGCCTGAGCACCTTGGGCTTTGAAGAGAAAGAGCAGTTTGACAAACTCTTTGCGCCTACGAGCGGTGGCCACTGACATGTCAGAAAATAATCAGCAGTTCGAGGTTTTGTTGATCCGGAATTGTCTTTGTTGTATTGCCTTTGCCAAAATCCTTTCCTTAATATGATAGTCAGCGAAGTTGACTAAGATGGTACGTGGACTATTCGAGTTAGGCAGCGGTTTAAATGGAATTCTGTGGGCTCTTGTGACCGTGAGATCCCCATAATGCTCAGGCAATTCCCTTTGCTTAATAAAGGATTCCACCCATTGCAACATCGGGGCACCTTCACTTCTCTCGGGAACCCCCCCTATTCGCAAATTTGAACGGCGCAAGTGATTTTCAAGCTCTTCAAGTTTATTCTCTAAAATGTTCTTGTCCTTAGTGGCTTCGTTTACTTTCCAGAGCATGGAACTCATTTGGTCCTCTAGCTGGGCAATACTTGATTCAGCTTCTTGATTTTTACTGGGAGGCAAGCCACTGCTTCTTCTATTTTGCCCAGGCGCTGATGGAGAGAACCTATTTCATTTTCTTGAGACCTCTTCATTTTTCTTATCTCCTCAACAATCAAATTTAGCAAGATCTTGATGTCCATCTGTTTTGTAAGGGCTGCATTGAATGAACATTCCATTGAGGCTTCTCAATCAATGAATCAATCATAGCATCTATAAAGCACACTACATACCCGTGAGGGTCTCTAGGCGCTAGGGGGGGACGCTGCTACTGTTTGAAGAGCCAGGTCTTGAGGAGTCTCCTGAAGGTTAGGAGGTCTTCAGTCTGCCGCAGGCGGATGGGGAGGGTGTTCCATGTCTTGGCGGCGAGGTGGGAGAATGATCTGCCGCCAGCGGTCACTCTTCGGATGCAGGGGATGGTGGTGAGGGTGCGGTCTGTGGAGTGGAGCTGGTGGGTGGGAATGTAGAGGTTGAGTCGGCTGTTGAGGTACGCTGGACCGGTGTTGTGGAGTGCCTTGTGTGCGTGGGTGAGGAGTTTGAAGGTTATCCTCTTGTTGATGGGTAGCCAGTGCAGGTCTCTCAGGTGGGGTGTGATGTGGCTGTGGCGAGGGATGCCGAGGATCAGGTGTGCGGAGGCGTTCTAGATGCGTTGGAGCCGTTTCAGGAGTTTGGCTGGGGCTCCTGCGTAGAGTGCGTTGACGTAGTCCAGTCTACTGCTGACGAGGGCCTGGGTGACCGTTCTTCTAGTTTCGGTGGGGATCCACTTGAAGATCCTGCGAAGCATGTGGAGGGTGTTGAAGCAGGAGGAGGAGACGGCGTTGACCTGCTTTGTCATGGAGTGTGTGGATTTGAGGATGACCCATAGGTTGTGTGCGTGGTCGGTGAGTGTAGGGGGTGCTCCTAGTGCAGTCAGCCACCAGGAGTCATCCCAGGCCGAGGGGGTGGATCCGAGGATGAGGACCTCCGTCTTGTCTGAGTTCAGCTTCAGTCGGCTGTTTCTCATCCAGACGGCGACGGCCTTCATTCCATTGTGGAGGTTGGTTTTGGTGGTGTGCGGGTCTTTGGTGAGGGAGAGGATCAGCTGGGTGTCGTCGGCGTAGGAGATGATGTTGAGGTTGTGCCGTAGTTCAACATGGGCGAGCTGTGCCATGTAGACTTTGAACAACGTTGGGCTGAGGGATGAGCCTTTGGGTACGCCGCAGATGATCTCGGTGGCTTCGGAGCGGAAGGGGGGAGGCGGACGCTCTGTGTTCTGCAAGAGAGGAAGGAAGTGGTCCAGTCCAGGGCCTTCTCTTGGATTCCGGTATCGTGGAGGCGTGTTCATAGTGTGCGGTGGCAGACCGTGTCGAAGGCGGATGACAGGTCCAGGAGGATGAGGGCCGCGGTTTCTCAGTTGTCAAGCAGGGTTCTGATGTCGTCGGTGGTGGCAATGAGGGCAGTTTTGGTGCTGTGGTTGCTGCGGAACCAGGACTGGGACGGGTCCAGGATGCTGTTCTCCTCGAGGAAGCTGGTCAGTTGTTTGTTGACGGCCTTTTCGATGACCTTCGCCGGGAACGGAAGCAGGTAGATGGGTCAGAAGTTCTTGAGATCCTTGGGGTCTGTCTTTGGTTTCTTGAGTAAGGCGTTGATCTCTGCGTGCTTCCAGCTCTCCAGGAAGGTCGCTGTCTCGAAGGAGATGTTGATGGTTTTCCAGAGATGGGGTGCGATGGTGCTGCTGGCTTTGTTGAAGATGTGGTGTGGGCAGGGTCTTCCGGGGATCCGGAGTGGATGGTGGTCATGATCTTGATGGTGTTGTCGTCGTTGATGTTGGTGCAAGTGAGCAGGCGGTTGGTGTGGGTGGTGGTCGTGGGAGCAGGGGTCTCAGCGGTTGCCGGGATGGTGACGGCGTCGAAGCTGTCGTTGATGTCTGCGATCTTGCGATGGAAGAAGGTGGCCAGCGAGTCGCACAGGTCTTGTGACGGTGGGATGTCGTTGGTGTTGGAGCTGGGGTTGGAGAGTTCCTTCACGGTGTTGAAGAGCTCTTTGCTGTTGTGTGCGTTGTTGTCTAGGTGGTCTTTGAAGGAGGTCCTTTTGGTGGATCTGATGAGTTGGTGGTGTCTGCGGGTGGCGTTCTTGTGTGCTGTGTAGCTTTCTGATGTTCGTTCACGGATCCAGTTTTTTTCGAGTTTTCGGCAGGTTCGCTTCTGAAACCATAAGCTGTCGGTTCTTTATCCCTTTCTGACCGGGTGGTCCCACGTTATTGCCATCTGACAGCTGGAGCTGGATCTGTTGCTGTTCCTGGACCCCTGATAGCGATCCTGTTACATCCACTACCGGAGTCTGAATCTGCATAAACTGGGTATAGAGTAGAGGCATAGCCCCAGAGAAGGGCGATGTTGCCTGGGTCGTGCAACTATGGTTCACTTCTTATGCTGTACAGATGGATGAGGGAGCAGCCTGGGCTGATGCAAGTGCCGATGTAGATGTAGGTGAAGATGCGGCCTTTTGAAAATGTCTTCAATCCCAACTGCCCGCTCAGACTGTTGTGCTGGTTGGGCATTGAGTTGGGGAGGGGCCGCCTGAAATGCCTTTTTAATAAATAATGGGAATTCTTTCATGCTTTTCCCCTCCTCCTTACTGTTCCCTGCTGCTGAATCCCCCTCCAGATTTTTCTCAGTAGTTTCAATATTCTCCATCGGAGGCTGGGCTAAAAGGGTCCCTGCTTCCAAAAGCGGCTCGGCAGGTTCCTCGACCGGTTCCTCTTCCGAACTCTAAAAACTTGAATCAAGGCCGGGGCGGTTGACCGAGTGTCCAGCTCTAACCATTGAGGAAAGCGCGTTTGCCAGTGCCAGGCGAGTTTCAGCCTTTAAACCTGCCGCAGAATCGATTTTAGTGACAGGAGTGTTGTTTTTATTGTGTCTTCCCATCTTTAACCTACTTTTAAGTTGACACAGCAGATTTTTGCACTCCTTCTAAAGATTTTTGTTTATTTTTTCCCCCCTTCCTCTCCTTCTTATGGACTTAGAATTAGATTCAAACAGTGCAGGACGAGTTGAAGGAGGGTGAGTTTAAGGATAGAGAAACAAATCTGCCTCTCAGTTCGTTGATTCAGCTCCGATTTTTAAGCTGCAAAAACACCTAAACATAATTTCTCTGAGCCAAGTCGCCAAGTCGCCTCACCTCCTCACCTCCTCAGCTCCTCAGCTCCTCTAGGGCCGCATCGCTCTCAGTAGAGCAGTTGCTACTCCAGCCAGCCAGCTAGTTGCTACTCCAGCCAGCTCAATTGCATTCCGGGGAAACACAGCCTTCTCCGGCTCCGATAATCGCCTCCTTATGGTTACTCTCAGCTCCTCTGAAAAAAAACTCTGGCGCTGCCTCCTCTCTTAGGAGCAGGCTCGATTCAATTCAGCTCAGTTCAGTAAATTCAGGAACAACCGGAACATTCGAATACGCCCGCCGAGCGCCGCCTGGAATCACAGCTCCACATCGAGCCATGTTACGCTGCTCACGAACGCCGAACCGCCATTGCCGGGGGAGAGAAGTTCGGTCACCTGTGGCTACGTGGAGGCATGGTTCACCATGGCCATCCCTGTGAAGGGTCACAGTTCTCGGCATAACATCTTATTCCTTATATATGAATGTGCATATTTAATACGTAAGTTGACGTACAAATACATAACAAACATGCATAGTCCCATGAAATTCAACAACATTGGGTAGAAAGTTGAAAAAGCACAGCCATCTCTCTGATCTGCTAACAAAGCTGAATATTACGTCACGTAATGTACAAGTTAGAGGAAGGTGGCCATTTTGTGTTCATCCCAATGCCTCCTTTTCCTTATTAACCCCACACAGCTTACTTGCACATAAACAGAGTGGATTTGATTTACAGACTTACTTTAGCCACCCCTGCTTCAATTTGTGTCCCGCATTACCATGGGAGGAAGCACTCTGGGATGCTTTTATTTTAGATGCAAAAAGTACACTTCAGATTTTTTTTTTATTGTTATATATATGTCAGCATATAAATGATTGGAATGAGCCAGATGTACAAAAGAAATAAACTATGCAACTTAAAAAATAGTCCAAAAAGTTAACAGCTGCAGGCGCATAACAAGATGAGTAGTATAACAACATTTTATGACAAGCATGTGGGAACGGGGTGCTTTTATGGTGGGGTAAAATTGAGGTCTATCTTAGAGGCAATGGATCTGCCTTCAACTATCTGGCACGTAGGCTTGTGGGTTGGCACAGCAATGTGTAGGGATCTCACCAAAATAGGATTGGAGAAGAGGCAAAGAGTACTCTAAATAGGGTAAAGAAAAGCAAAGAATCCACAGGAGTGGAAGGATAGGATAGAGTGGTTGGGATGGAGAGTAGGAAACTGTTGGAGACAACCTCCATACCCTATGTAAACTAAAAGGGGAAGAAGATTTCTTTAAGATAGCAGGTGTGGGGAGTTTGCAGAATCAGCAACCAGTGTAGCCGCTAACCTCAACGTCTCCGAAACTTCAACTAAGCAATGTTCAGACGACAATTGAACAAAGTAACCGAATAACGTGATGACGTCACTGGCAGACTAGAAGTGAAATAGAACGATTTGATGTGCTTTAGCTGCGTTTTTCCCCCAAAATCCAGCTATTCACAGAGGTGGTCCAAAGGTTTCCAGGGTACTCTGGCTCGTTCTTTAGATAGCTAAACCTGGCTAATAGCTTAAACCTGCAAATGAGTCTGAATGCACAGCAAAAATAACATGATACACATTTAAGGGATGGAGAAACTTGAGGTTAAGCAATGGCAGATACAAAATAGCACACATATGTTAGCTTTCTTTCACTAAATGTTAAGTGGTAAACATTGAAGTAATTAGGGATAGATTTAAGCTCAGTGTTCATTAAGATTTGGGATTAGAGACCCAAGGATGACTTTTTTTTCAGCGGCAGATCAAACTCTGTGGAAGTAGAAACATGTTCACATCCTTGATCGTTTTGGTTTGGTCAGGATAGAAGGCTAAGCTCAGTTTTGAAAGAACAATGTCCAAATGGGGCACAGTAGGGCTGTGTTAAGTTACTTCAACAACTGGATTGTGTAATTCTGTTTTGTCAATAGAGAGAAAGCTGATTTTAATGTCAGATTCAAGATCCAGATTCTTAGACTAACTTTGTGGATTTTAACCACACAAAGCAAACAGGGTGTATTTCCCTGGTGGTCACTCAATGATGTTTATTGAAGTAATATTTCTTTAGTGTGTTATATCATTTGTGGTTATAGTAGAAATGTTGGATCTATGAGGCGTTTTGCTTCCAAGGTGCGTGCAATAACGGCCCCTTTAGGGAGGCAGAAGTAAAAAATAATAGCAGTTCCTCTCTGCTTGTTGTATCTAAAGTGGGGTTCTGAGTAAGATTTCTTGCCATGTTACATGGATTTTTATTGCATTTGTGAATTTTGATAGTGCCCTAGAGATGAATAGATGTGACTTTACAAACTGTCACTCTCAGGAAGGACCCTGACACTTAGGCCTTCACTTAGAGTTTGGCGGTTGCAGGCATACGATCAAAAGCAGCAGGTGCTCCATTCTTTTTCATTACTGTATGCTGTGTTAAGAGTTTGGAGCATTGATGATGAACCTCCATGTTCTGTAGCTCTGATATCCTTAGGGTGTATGTGTATGTAGGTATGTGCGCGGTTTGGGTATTACACAAACTAAGTCTAACTGCACCAAAGTGAAAAAGGCATGTGGGTTTCGTCTGGGAAGTCTGGCATGTGCATGAGCAACAGAATGGAGCTTGACTTGTCTCCTCTTTCCCACATAAGTGTCTAGGCCTCCTCCTCTCAGAAATATCAGCAACACACTTTCAGTGTCAGGTAAAAGAACCTAACACAACTAATGCACAAGAATAACTAAAGAAAAAGAAATGTACTAACCTACTAACTTCTACTAATCTACTAACTACTCTTTGGTTCAGGAGTAACGTGCTTTTAACCAAAAAAGTGCTTTTTGTGCGTTTAGTAGAGTTTGGGCTAGGGAAAGAATGATCAGAGAGAATTTGAAAAGGGAAAGTAGTGAGTTTTTTTGTAAGTAATGGTTGTGTGTGTTTGTTAGTTTGGTGGCATGGCTAAAAAGGACGGGAGAAAGCTTGAGAAGGATGTTCGGGAGTTCATAGTAGATCTATATTTATTTATATTTATATATATTCTGCGGTCCAAGAAAATCCACACTTTTGTAAAGAAGATAGATTATCATAGTTACAATACAAGACAGCAGCACAATTCCTGTAGAAATTTGCAAAGACCAGGAAGCTTTGAGTGTCCTAGAGGCAGGAGGAAGAAGGACAGTTAAACGCAGCATTGACCTTTATCTTTGTCCATTACTGACTCTTTCAGGGTTATTAAAGGATCCTAAAAATAGAACATTTGTAGTGTTGAAAACACATTATTAATTTTAGCAAAATAAAATGTGTTCACATAGATACTGAAGGACAGCCCAGACCTGCTGCATGTGCTCAGTTTCAGAATTGGAGGAGATTAAAATATTGCCTATGTAGACAACCAGACATACATCCAGAAAGATCCTGGAATGCCGCTGGAGTGCTACAGAGCCCAAAGACATAATAGAGTATTTATAGAGACCATATTTTCTATGAAATGCAGTTTTCCTCTTATCTCCCTTTTAGTCTCTGACAAGATGGTATGCTCCACGTAGGTCCAGTTTTGTATAGCTAGCTGCTAGTCATACTTTGTCCAGAATCACTGAAATCAAGAATAATGGGGACCTGTTCTTTATGGTGACTTTGTGCAGGATTCTATAATCCATATAGGTTCTAAATTCTCAATTCATTTTTGGTACACAAAAGAACAGTAAAGATAGTGGTCAATTTGAGTTTCAGATAAACCCTTTCACCGGGAAATAATTGAGATGCTCTCAAATATTATCAATATTTCTCTCTGTTAAGGCATGTACTCAGGTTCATGGTAAGATTCACCCAAGTTGCAGGTCTATCTGGCCGGCAGAACTCTGGTGTACATTTTGGGGTACACTTTTTAAAGCACTTTATTTTAGTGGTAGACAACCATTATGAGTGGTTTCCATTACTGCACTTGACAACATGATAACCGACCATTGAAGTTCCTGAGAGCTGTTCTGATAACAATGAATAGAGAAGGGTCACCTTCTGTAAGTACCAATCAATCTTTAGATTATATACATAGATCTAGGGATACCCAGTATGACTTTAAATAATGCAGTGTCAATGAGTTTGAAAACAAGCCTTTCAACATGGCCACGTTTTTAGTCAAGGGGATAACCAGCCTGAATAAAATTGTTATTTGGATTATCCTACGTGTTTTACCCACACACTTCACTGTATCTGCACTTCACGGGCCACACACCCCCACTTCACCATACGGCAAGGAACAAAAGATCTCCGATAAAGAGCCCCTTTATGGGTGCCCGTTGGGTGTTGCAGTGCTGACCCAAAGAGGAGCAGGTCCAAATGATGAAGCATGACACCTAGCTTGCTGGGTGTGTGAGGACCCTAGTTCCGACAGAGCGGGATCCCCTCCTATCCCTCTACCAAGTCAATTTCCAACTTCCCTATCATTATTGATGATAGTGGTTGGTCGTCTGTCTGTTTGTTCACTAGGCATCACCTTTTGAGGTACAGCATACCTTTATTGTATAACAAAGTAGTATAGCAATGGGTCATCTTCCTCAACTGTTGAATGAGTCATCATTGAATGCAGCTGGTTGGAACAAGATCCATAAGTGGCATTGATCGTGAAAATGGCTAACCTTATACTATTGCCAATGAGGTACTCAGAAAGGGACAACACCTTCAGAGCTAAGGGTATGTTTCCACAAGGATTAAAGTAGCAAGATTGAGCTGGAGGTTAATTGTTAGGAGGGAGGCTGTTTGGTGGAAGGCTCTGGTAAGGGGCTGGGTTGCAGCTGGACTTGGCAGAGACCAAAGTTCTTCGCATGTGGTGGTGCCTTTGTTGTTGTGCACATAGGGTTTAGTTCTATAGAAGGTGGATCTGTAGTTCCACCTCAGTGCTAGCTAGTGGCTGCAGCAGGATAGTTATTCAGGTTGCCCTCTAGGTCTGTGAAAATGTTTTGTGCGTCCAAAGCTGGGTCAGAAAGTTCTGGATCCATGTTGGTTCAACAACGAGGTTCTCTGGGTTTGGCGTTCTATCAGAAACAATTAACCACTAACCTAAGGATTCTAATGTTGGTGCAGGAACCACTTGAATCCCGATAAGGTTCTTCTCATGACTCAGGGTGAAGAGAAGGGGAGGGGCATGGAGATATGAGAGAAGGCACACAAGAGACATCATCAGGTTGTAGTCACACAGCTCGTCTCATCAAGTGGAGGCTCTCTTAGATGTTCTCAAGTGTCGCACAAGTCACTCTCTGCTCTTACATCAATTTCAATTGTTATAATTTGTTTTCTTTTTAACGCATTTCAATTGAATGGTAACATGAAACCGAAAAAATATCCAAGAAAAAATCTAGCAACAGATGCATTGTAGTAAGCACTTAATATATTAATGGAATAATACTTTTATCATGTAGAGCCTAGAAAATTGCTGTAAAGACTGGTCATCTTTGGCTGCCTTCACAACTTGAGGCATTGAAAAGAAACAACGGTTCACACCACAGGATTTGTTAATAACTCTATAAAGGCTTAAGAGACAGTCATTGCAGAACAACTTACCAGTTGAGGCAGAGGTTCAGCACATACGTGCAAGGGACAGTGCATGCATACAACAGTAATTACACAATCCAAACAAATACATCTAACTCTCCCTAGACAATCACAAACCTGTAGCCCCTGACAACAGTGCTAGAATAGGTCAAATAATTTCAAGGATGCAAGAAAATGCTTTGAAGAGCTTCAAGGATGTGAGGGTGTTCTTTATAGTGGCCCTGTAGAAGAAGTTCCGAGATCTGCCACAAATAGAAAACTACTGTGATGAAGAGTTTGGTGTCCAGTTGCAGATTATCTCAGCTGGAGAGCCTGGAACATAGGTGGAAAGCAGAACCTAAGCAGAGGAATGCAAGTGAAGAGTCGCCCAAGGAATGGCTTCCTCTCATCAAAAAGGAGGAAAATCAATCACCTTGCCTTGACCTGGGTGTGGCATTTATAGACAGTGATATCCTCGAACCCCGCAGTAGATCTTCTACTTCTGTGATGCTTTAATCCTGCTTGAATCTTGTTTTAGCTCCTCAAACTCCATTCTAGCCTGCCTCTCAGATGGGACATACTGCACAGCTCTCAAGGTGACCACATGTGCATATGGATAACTGTGCTGGTGATATGGGAGTAACACGTGTAGCAGCTACAACCCTGGAATGCATGACCCTGGACCCTTAATATTACACCCTTTATATTCAGCTGTGAGGGACTATGGGTGTTTGAGCACAAGACCCTGCGCCCAACTTCCCACTGCACATGGCTCGTGTACAGTGGTGGGGTTTGACACCGGGGGGGTGTCTTGGGTGCAGTGCCTGGCTGTATGCTCCTTGTGAAGGCTCTGGGTGGAGGGTGCACAAGCCTCATTCCCTTGACACCAGGAGTCCTAGGGACCACATCCGCATTGGGCCTCCTTTCTAAAATAAAAGCCCACTGGGCAAATCAGAAGTCTCTATGTTTCAAACCCAACTGTCCAGATATACAAATATGTTTGGTGTTTAATATCTTCAAAACTATTGAACGGATTTAACCAAATTCACAAAAAGCATGCTTTCTGAACCAAATTTGTAATAAATCTGTTCAGCAGTTTTTTTTATATCGCTTTAAAAAAACCGAGTATGGAAAATTAATAGGAATTTTGGATTGTGGGACCCCCTTTTTTCAGGCCCCCGCTTGATGGAACACCCTGAAACATTCTATGCACAAACGAGTCAAAAAGTAGCACTATTTCGGAAAGTTTTATGAAGATTCGGCAAATGTTGTCAAAGTTATTAGCAAAACAAAAAAGGGCATTTTCAATGGAAATGATGACCTTACTGTGACTACCAAGTTAAGACCCAATAAATAGAGCGTGATCATAGTCCGATAAGAATAAAATATCCAGCACAAAATGTCAGAAGTATTGTATTAATTAGGCACATGTATGTCAATTGGGATAGCCTGCATAAGCAGTTTCTTACAGTGGCTTGTCTTTTGGAAAGCCTCTCGCACTGATTTTGGCACTGACTTCACCGCCCCTGGTTTCAATTGTCTTGAAGCAAGCGTTAGAGGTACACCTAAAGAGTTCTAATGCCTTCTCAGCTGGGGCAACATTGAAAATTGCTTGCATATTACAGAGTTAAACATATTTAAATATGTTCTTAAATTCAATCATTTACATTACTTCATCTTGAGAAAGAAAAGGACCTTATTTTTACCCATTCTATCCAAAACATAGAAAAAAAGAAATTCCAAATTTATGAGGAAACAACACAGAATTTATTACTTTACTCTTTTTTTTATTTTTTACATACATTTCCCTTTTTGAAAGCATTTTTCCTCTTGGAATATATTTCCAGTGCCAAATCACGGTCATTTAATATGTGTATTCATTGTGAACTAGACGCTTTTTCAGAGATGAGGATAATTCTTTATTGCTCCTTTTCTTTGCACACTGCACAAAGTCCTTTGGGGCAGATTTATGATGTTTTGCCGTAGGGAAGCACAGCAGGCCTTCCTGCTGCGCTTCCCTACGGCAAAAGAAAAGGGCAGGGATGCGCCATATCTATAAAATGCGGCGCATTCTTTTCCTTTTCCCCTGCGCCGGCGCACAATGGGCTGCCTGCGCCAACGCAGGCACCTCTGCACCATGGTGCAAGGGTGCCTGCGTTGCGGAGATGAATATTTTTGTACAGGGAGGGAAACCTTTCTGTACAAAAATAATCACAAGAGGTTTTTCCTCTTTGTGTGGGTGCTGCAGACTGCAGCACACATAGAAAAAGGAAAAACGAGGAGAAATAAAGATATTACTCCCCGTTGCACCTCCGTTACGCCTCCCCTGGGGAGGCGGAAGCTTTTGGCGCTGCCTCAGATTTACGATTTTTCGTAAATCTGGGGCAGTGTCAAATGGCCATGGATGTTGCTGGGAACGCCCCCAGCAACACCCATTGCACGCCCCTTTAACGCAGAACACTGCGTTAAAGGGACTGATATTTATGAGGCAGCATTAAGCCACAAAAAGGTGGCTCAGTGCTGCCTGATAAATATCACGCAGGCTTCTGCGCGACGGAACGTTACAAAAAGTGACGTTCCGATGGCGCAATGGGCCTCATAAATCTGCCCCTTTGTCTTTTGACCAATAAGTGCTTCTTTTAGGTGCTTTTGACATGTTTCAGCCTTAAAACAAATTATTGGTTCCATGAGGAGCATTCTATCATCGCAGTGGGTGTGGTTCTGCATGCCATCAGTTCCATTTTTCAGGTGATCAGCAAATCATTCTGGATCTTCTTGGTATCTACAATGGGTGAACTTTGGCTAAAGGTCAACAAGAAACATTGTTTTTTTTTACTCTTATTTATTGATCTTCCGCAAATTCAAACACAAGTATAAGCGCATAATTATTTTTAGAAAGTACATTTGGCTCGATGCAGTATATAGCAGTCATTGACAGAAGTCAAGCTAACAAATCTTTAGTTGTCTCACTTTTTATCAAAACATTATAACATTTTTTTCTTTTAGCTTTTCTTTCATATTACAAATGTAAACAATATGTAACTCTTATCCTTCTACGGTCTATTATTGAGGGAAGCAAAAACCAAAGGAAATGATGAACGGAGTGTTGAACATTGCAAGCACTCACCCCCAGTCAACTGATCTGGGTTTAATCCATCACCATTCTTTAGCCCACTCTGCCACCCCAGTTCAGACATGGCCATATGCAAATCAGTCTGACCCTGTGCCTCATGGGAACAGTCCAGCCCGAACTGCCAAGCCATGTCTTCCCTGGACCGGAAACAAGCGTCCTAGGACCGGTTTCTGGCATTTCAGCCGTCTTCAGCCAGGCTTGCTTGAATCCAGTGGCAAAGTGAGCAAGGGACTCACGTCTGAGCATACCCTGCCAACTTATGGCGAACAAAGCAAAAACCAAAGGAAATGATGAACGGAGTGTTGAACATTGCAAGCACTCACCCCCAGTCAACTGATCTGGGTTTAATCCATCACCATTCTTTAGCCCACTCTGCCACCCCAGTTCAGACATGGCCATATGCAAATCAGTCTGACCCTGTGCCTCATGGGAACAGTCCAGCCCGAACTGCCAAGCCATGTCTTCCCTGGACCGGAAACAAGCTTCCTAGGACCGGTTTCTGACATTTCAGCCGTCTTCAGCCAGGCTTGCTTGAATCCAGTGGCAAAGTGAGCAAGGGACTCACGTCTGAGCATACCCTGCCAACTTATGGCGAACAAAGCAAAAACCAAAGGAAATGATGAACGGAGTGTTGAACATTGCAAGCACTCACCCCCAGTCAACTGATCTGGGTTTAATCCATCACCATTCTTTAGCCCACTCTGCCACCCCAGTTCAGACATGGCCATATGCAAATCAGTCTGACCCTGTGCCTCATGGGAACAGTCCAGCCCGAACTGCCAAGCCATGTCTTCCCTGGACCGGAAACAAGCGTCCTAGGACCGGTTTCTGGCATTTCAGCCGTCTTCAGCCAGGCTTGCTTGAATCCAGTGGCAAAGTGAGCAAGGGACTCACGTCTGAGCATACCCTGCCAACTTATGGCGAACAAAGCAAAAACCAAAGGAAATGATGAACGGAGTGTTGAACATTGCAAGCACTCACCCCCAGTCAACTGATCTGGGTTTAATCCATCACCATTCTTTAGCCCACTCTGCCACCCCAGTTCATACGTGGCCATATGCAAATCAGTCTGACCCTGTGCCTCATGGGAACAGTCCAGCCCGAACTGCCAAGCCATGTCTTCCCTGGACCGGAAACAAGCGTCCTAGGACCGGTTTCTGGCATTTCAGCCGTCTTCAGCCAGGCTTGCTTGAATCCAGTGGCAAAGTGAGCAAGGGACTCACGTCTGAGCATACCCTGCCAACTAATGGCGAACAAAGCAAAAACCAAAGGAAATGATGAACGGTCCTAGGGAGCTTGTTTCCGGTCCAGGGAAGACATGGCTTGGCAGTTCGGGCTGGACTGTTCCCATGAGGCACAGGGTCAGACTGATTTGCATATGGCCATGTCTGAACTGGGGTGGCAGAGTGGGCTAAAGAACGGTGATGGATTAAACCCAGATCAGTTGACTGGGGGTGAGTGCTTGCAATGTTCAACACTCCGTCCATCATTTCCTTTGGTTTTTGCTATTATTGAGGGAGTCAGATAGCCTGGTTAGCGTTAAGTTCCATTCAGCTAACTCTTCAGTTAGTTTCATCTTGTTTGGTAGTGTTCATGTGCTGTCAATCAGTTAGTACCAGTTATTTCCTAGTATTATGTCCATTGATGCCAGCGCAACCTTCATTCTGTATCCCTTTTTCTACAGGGAAATATATTCCAGCAGACATTGTTTCATATACAGTGGAGGCAGGGGACAGGTCACTTCTTTAAGGCTTTCTACACTTCTATTACAGAATTCTGTAATTGTAGGGCACACTCATACCATAGGTATGAATTCCATGCATTATGCCTCCATATTCTACAAGCAAAACCATCGTTGAAGAGATTGAATGGGCTGCTGAACAGAACTCAATCTTAGACTACAGGTAACAATCTTTCAATTATATTTTTGAAGATAGTTTGCATGATAGTCAGAGCACCCACTACATGATGGAGGATGGTGCTGTCCTCAAAAATAGATGAGGCAATGTGTAACTAAAGTCAGGATTCAAAGCAGCATTTTAAAATACAATCAATAACTTAAAATTGCCCAAAAGGCGAGCGTGTAATTTAGAAAAAAATGAATGTTTATTAAATATTAAAGTGCAATATAGAAAGATTCAAATATAGCAGTCTCAATAAATCAGGCGAAAGGTGTATAAACCAACATATAGCTTCGAAGGCTCTAAGAGTATAAATAGATGCAGCATTAAGCAAAATCTAAAAAACATTTAAGTACAAAATGTGCGGCTAATTGGTAGAAAAATGGATCACAGCCCCAGTGGAAACACAAAAAGGATCTTCCTTACCCTCAAATGTGTGGGGTTTTATAGCACATTTTACCATAGAAAGCAAGAAATGTTGCATAGTCATCATGAAGTAAGCAAATGTATCAAAACTACAGAAAAACACTTTTAGAATGATAAAAATCATATAAATCCAACATCCTAGCACCACATCTCAATATGAATATTAATTGCATCCCTTCTGCCCTAATGTCATTGAAGGTGTCTGAACAAAGCTCGTTACTTGAACAATGAAAATACTTATATGAATGAATGCAGTACAGTGTGCGAGCAGGAACATCTTTTTAAAAGTATCTCTAAGCTTCCTCCAGAGTTCTTCGAAAACAACATGCAATTTACATAACAAACAGTGCACATTTTGCTGCATACAATGTCAATAAGAAATATAAACACAAAATGAATATTAAGAAACAGCAGCCATATTATTTCAAAATGGAGTTGAGGCTTATTTGAGGCATAGTAAGCATAAGCCAGAAAAATATAGTTCTGCACATCACAGCTTTTTTGTTTCATTTGCAAATGACTCATATTAATAACCACATATAATTCTATTCAAGAAATAACTTCTGCTAAATCCCCCCTCTGAGATTTTCAATCATCACCAATATCCCACTCCTTCATTTCATAATACAGTCTGCATCATTTTCTGCATTTTGCATCTCCATTTATCCAGGATAGTTATGTTGACGTAGACCCATGCTTGAATGTCTTCTATTTCATAAATGTCATGCTTCCTCTTATTTGACAGCATTGCTGACACCTTCCTCTTGGACCCACAATTTAATACCATTATAGAAGAGATTATTTCAAACAATTTAACCAAAAGAATTAAGCCAATTGCAAAAATTAAAACAATCAACGTATGCCTGTGTTATGTTAATTTAATTTGTAAGGCGCTCAAATCACCCCGGGGTGTGTCTCGGCACAAACTTGTGACTGATAAAACTACAAGCAATATAACAAATAAATTGCCAAGCATGAGTTCATTTCACATACCGATGATAACATCAGTGATACTGTTAAAACAGAGTTTTATGCTGTATCGGTTTGGAGAATATGAAACCAATGATTTGCGACAATCATGGAAAGGAAAATTCCCAAATGCAAATTGCCGCCTATGTGGATATCATGCCGAATCTTTATGTCACTTGATGTGCGTCTGCCCTATAGTGAAAGAAGCAAGAATGAGACTCTTAAAACCAATTTTAAAAGATCTTGACATATGTACCTGTAGACAAACTGTAACTTGCTGGCTGGGGGGTACATCAACTATTCTAATCTGCTGAGGGGCTAAGTTTCTTAACTTTATTGACAATCTCCTACGTAAAGTGGACAATACAAAATGAAATAGGCTATAAACGAGTTCAAAATCATGCATGAATTGTAAAAAACTGTATTTTTAAAATTATTTTATATGTAATACAGTTTTAAATCTTTGTAACTGACTTTTAAACAATTATTTTATTTTAGTATTATGCTTTATGGTTGTGATAACCAAATAAAGCTTTCTTTGATCCAGTGATACTGATTCAAATGTTTCTAAAACAAATGAAGCCTTGCCGTACATGAGATCTGTTACTTTTTTGAGGAATTGGTGTGGATGAGTATCGTAGAAAAGAGAGTTGTTATAATAAATAGAAGTGGACAGGTTTTGAGACAAAAAACAAATCAAGGCAAAAGATGCAGGAAACACAACTTGCACTTGTAAATCATACGTTCACTCTCGGGTAATTTGGCACTTAATAACCGATGTTTGTTGCTATCCAACTCAATGGTACTCATTTTATCGACTTCAAAAGAATGAAAGGCTGAGTGAACCTGCCAGGGTTTGAGCCTGTGACCATGAGGTTGAACACATGAGCCTACAGGGGACACATTAGTCCACTAAGCCACCAGACCTGGCTTAAATCAGAAAGGGAGAAGGTAAATGACTAATATAGTCACTACCCTTTCAGATAGACAACTTAAACCTACTGAGTTAAAACCTCTTAATAAGGGACAACATAAAGCAGATTTATTAAAATTCACTAGAAGACTAACATTTAAAGGTATTTTAAGAAACCCCCTAAACATTCAATTAATGATATAACCACTTTAATAAATTTGGAAAAGAGTCTGACTGTAGATTTTGAAGACTTGCCTGTAGACCTATGCAAAAACAACAGTTGATGGACAGAATGCAGAACAATGTCATACATTCACCCCAGTACAGAGATCCGGGCCTAAATCCATCGTTTTTTTGCTCACCATGCCTTTCCAGTTTTAACTTAGCCATATGCAAATCATTCTTGACCCTGTGCCTCATGGGAACATTTCAGCCTGAACTGCCAAGCCAGGTCCTCACTGGACTGGAAACAAGCATCCTAGGTCCGGTTTCGAGGTTTAACCCCTCTTCAGCAAGGATAGCTTGATTCCAGTGGCATGGAGAGCAGGGGACCCACGTCTGGGCATACCCTTCCCACTCGGGGTGACAAATGCAAAAACAACAGTTGATGGACAGAATGCAGAGCAATGTCATACATTCACCCCAGTACAGAGATCTGGGCCTAAATCCATCGCTTTTTTGCTCACCATGCCTTTCCAGTTTGAACCCAGCCATATGCAAATCAGTCTTGACCCTGTGCCTCATGGGAACAGTCCAGCCCGAAATGCCAAGCCAGGTCCTCACTGGACTGGAAACAAGCATCCTAGGACCGGTTTCGGGGTTTCACCCCTCTTCAGCCAGGATAGGTTGATTCCAGTGGCATGGAGAGCACGGGACCCACATCTGGGCATACCCTTCCCACTCGGATGACAAATTCAAACACAACAGTTGATGGACAGAATGCAGAACAATGTCATACATTCACCCCAGTATAGAGATCTGGGCCTAAATCCATCGTTTTTTTGCTCACCATTCCTTTCCAGTTTGAACCAAGCCATATGCAAATCAGTCTTGACACTGTGCCTCATGGGAACAGTCCAGCCCGAACTGCCAAGCCAGGTCCTCACTGGACTGGAAACAAGCATCCTAGGACCGGTTTCGGGGTTTCACCCCTCTTCAGCCAGGATAGCTTGATTCCAGTGTCATGGAGAGCACGAGACCCATGTCTGGGCATACTCTTCCCACTCGGGGTGATAAATTCAAAAACAACAGTTGATGGACAGAATGCAGAACAATGTCATACATTCACCCCAGTACAGAGATCTGGGCCTAAATCCATCGTTTTTTTTGCATTTGGCTGTAGATCTAGGCATTATTAACGCTACTGTTCCTGAGAGTGGTCTTAGGCCAGCCTCGAAGTTTATGCCCAGGCTTAGTAGTGATAATGTTATTGATGTTTTTTACAAGTTGGTTATTAATGTGTTTGATCTGTTTTCAAAAACTAAATCTCATTTCAATTTAAATCAAATGAATTTTAAGCTTTCGAATGATCGGAAAAGGATACTTTAATTATTATTAGACAAGCAGACAAAGGGGGGTAATGTCATGGTTATAAATTATGTTTTCTATGAAGAAGAAGCTCTAAGGCAACTGACAACAGTCAACTTGTCATAAGTTTTTGAAAGATTTTGGACATCAAATTAAAAAGATGCCTGTATGCCTGCCTAATAACTGATGATAAGTATAAATATTTGTGTATAACAGCTACCAGAGCACCATCATATATTTTACCCTCAAAATTCATAAAGGTGACCCTGGTCCCCCTATTATATCAGGGATAGGTTCATGCACTGAGAGAGTGTCTGAATACATTGATATTTATTTGTCACATTTGGTCATATGTTCATGACACTAAAGACCTATTGAATCAAGTTGCCGAGATATCATGGGAAAATAATTGCCACCTTGTCAACGTGGATTTAAGTAGTTTATATATTAAAATATAACATCAGAAGGGATTAGAAGCAATGTGATTTTTTTATTACAACACCATCAAGCTACCCACAACACTCAAAGATATTATTGGATCTGACAGAATATGCTCTGGAAACAACTGTTCCTTATGTACAAACAGCTATATAAACAGACACATGGAACTGTCATGGGTTAAAGGTTTGTTCCCAGTTGGACTTGGCCCTCTTGGCAGGGTTCATCCCCAAATCTGTTGCCAATATCCTGTTTACTGACTGCACTGTTGTTGGCCTTAAAGAACTCTGTGCACTTTATTACTGCTAAGCAGTGCTAAGGTGCTTGGGGTCTTTCCCTTCAAACATGGTGAAATTGCCTTACACCCATTTGGCAAATTAAATGTACTTATAATTCCGAGCAAAGTGGTACAAGATATATGAGGGCTTTTAGGTTAAATGCTGTTTAAAAATGTCTCAGGCCCGCTATTACAGCCAGTGTGTGCAGTTTTAGGCAGCCATTTTACCTAAAGTGGCACTGCCTATACCCAGGGCATGTGATTTAAATGCTACTAGTGGGCCTGCAGCACATATTGTGCCACCCATTCAAGGATCTCATTAAACATGCCCCAGGCCTGGCATTGCAGCCTTTGGGGTCAGTTTTAAACTGCCATGTTGAACTGTGAAAACTAACCTTTTGCTTGGCCCAAACCTTCCTTTTTAATACATTTAAGTAACCCCTAGGGTAGTCACTATAAAACCCATAGGGCAGGGTGTGTTGTATTTAAAAGGTTGGAATACATACTTTCAAGTTTTATATGTTGCAGACTGTGTCCCGTGCTGCAGGAGGTGAATGTGTTAATAAGTGCAGGATGTTCAGTAAGAAACAGCTGAAAGCACCTCCAGGCAGTGGAAATGCAGGTATGTGCAGTTCAATGGGGGGTG
Organism: Triturus cristatus; assembly: GCF_964204655.1. Taxonomy (NCBI): domain Eukaryota; kingdom Metazoa; phylum Chordata; class Amphibia; order Caudata; family Salamandridae; genus Triturus; species Triturus cristatus. Next base: position 526,147,831 of record NC_140588.1, on the reverse strand, counting down.
CTAGGTGGCGCACGCACGGAATGGCCGTGCTGTAGCGAGGCTCCCGCATCCCGGAGCTTTAATCCTTCATTTATCCTACTCACCACTGCACTAGAGCACTGCCCCGGCGGGTGTAAGCCTGCAACCATATAATATATCCTCGCTGCAAGTCTGGAGGAAATCGGTCGAATGGATCCGGAGAAATTTGACGGCGAAGTCTGACCGGGAGGTGGCAGCGGAACTCGGCGCTGACCTGCGGTGGCTGCGAGAGGCACTCTAGCCCGCGGCGCCACACGAGGAGGTAGGCCTGGAACCACGACTGGGAGCCGGGCGGCGGAGCACCTCATAAGATAGCGCGGGACGGTCGGATACCCCAAGTAATTACCCCGGTACAGTAAAAACAGCCGCCAGTGGGGGGCACATGTGGCACTGGAGGCAGCAGAACATAACTGCAGAGGCCGGCGAGTGGGGCGCTCCGCGTGCGACGGCAGCCGGACGATTGGGGGCTAGCACCGATGGTCGAGGCCTAAAGAGGGGTGCAACATCACAGCAGGCCGCCCTGATCGACCGTGGAGACCGACCTCTGCGACCCCCGAGGCCCAGTCCGAACCCCAAAGTGCCTGCTAGAACACAGTAAGCCGGTAACCTTGGAATAAAGGACACAGTGAATATCGAGTACCTCGCCTCATAAGATATGGCAAGCGGAGGAGGTGGCTGATGGTCGGCCGAGTGAAGCACCAGGACTGGAGTGAAAGGTGGGATCGTCGCTTTCCCCCACAACATCCAGGACGAAGACACGGTATGGGGGGATAGAGAAGGCCAGCAGGGAACATTAACCTGGCAGTGAATGAGGGCCTGGCCCGAATCCGGGCTGCGGAGAAAATAACTGCCTGGTGGGCAGAGTGAGGGTGGCTGCCTGAAATAGGCTGGGTAAGCGGGAGATCCTCACGGAGTGGAGTGGGCTCCGAGGGCTGGCGAAGAAGACGGTAACGCAACACCGGAAAATCGCGTCCAACACAACAAGGCAGAGCGGTGTGAGCTGAAAGGACACATAAGCCAGTAGAGGGGAGATATATATCTAATATTCGGCCCACGAGTCCAATACAGCAACAAAATGGGCAAACCGGACGCCAAACAGCCGAAATTGAATTTCGAAACGACGAGACGCGAAGGTCAATCTCACCAGGCAAGTCAGCCTTCAGAGGGACAGAAAGAGGGGAATGAAGGGGTCATACTGCCAGTATCGGACACTCAGAACATTCTTCAAGAAATCAGGCAAGGCTTTGCCACTGTGGTAGAAAAAGTGGAACTTATGTCGGCCAGAATGGACACCATAGTCCACAAACTCGAGGGGCATGAGGAAAGGATTCAGGAAATATAGCGGAAGATACCACCACCAAGCACAGCACACAGCTTGCTCGAATGGATAACCTCTTGCGAGTTATTGCTGCAAAGAACGAGGATTTGAAAGCGCGCAGTCGGCGTAACAATGTCCGCATTTTGGGTATTCCGGAATCCACCAATGTGGGGAAGATGGCGATATATGTAGAGAAACTATTGCTGTCTGCCGTAGGCGAGGAGGCGTTCTCTGGCCAGTTCATCGTGGAGCGTGCCCATCGATCATTGGGGCCCAGGCCGATGCCAGGTGCTAGCCCGCGCCCCATAATTGCAAGACTGCTGAACTACAGAGACCGGGATGTGGCTCTGCGGGCCGCCAGGGGGAAGCAGTCCATGACATATGAAGGTAATACCTTTTCGATATATCCCAACTTTACGCCCATGGTGCAGGAGGAAAGGCGTAAGTTTATAGACGTCAAGGCTAAACTGCGTAAAGCGCAAATTGACTATACACTGCTATACCCAGCGCGACTAAGAGTAACACACCAAGGGAAACAGCACTTCTTCACCGCTCCAAACCAGGTGGAAGACTTCCTTAGACAAGTGAAATAAGCGGCGCATAATGGTGGAGGGCGAACGTCGACACAGCATGCAGAGATAGAAGGAGGCAACGAAGAAGCTACATGAACTTCCGCCAATGGGCCCGGCTGGGTTTGCGCGGACTTGTGACTACCTACTACTGATCACGCGGGGTTGTATAGCTGGGGCTAGTTAATGTTACGGGTTGAGATCAAAAGGTTGAGTACATAATATGACCCCTCCGGGTGCCTCTGGCCCCCCTAGGTTTTGACTGCTTATCAGGGGAGCCTGGTGGGGTGAGAGGAATCAGTGTGGCCACCTAATAAGGCCCCCAGTGGGTATTACCCCAGGTCCAGCGCTCACGCAACTTGCAGGGGCGCTGTGGTACTGTTAGTTAAGGTGTTGGAACTGGGTGGGATGGGGAGGGAACATATCGCTGGCAAGTTGGGGTTGCTTCAGTGGGAGGGGGCTATTGAGGGGACTGTTGAGTTGTATTTGTTTTACTCCCTCCCAGATAAAGAGGTGATGGGAGGGAAAACACGCAGAAAGAAGTCAGACGTGAAGCATCACAGGGTGTCCAAGGAGCAAAGCTATATGGGGGGGCATAGCCTAGGCCGCAGGGGCAGGCAGATCCTCCGGGATCCGTGTAGCACTCAGGGGTATGGCTGAGGGAGGAGCTAGCAATTTGAATATCCTCACATGGAATGTTAGAGGACTAGGGGATGCGCGGAAAAGGAGCCAAGTGCTAGCTTATTTAGACAGGCACCACACACATATCGCAATGCTACAGGAAACACACTTCTCCCCCCTGGGAAACGGCAGGTTCACGAGCACTTGGTCGGACCACAGGGTTTTTTCCTCCTATTCCTCATATGCCCGTGGCACGGCAATACTTATAAAGAAGCAGGTGCCTTTTCATCTTGGAGGGAAGATGGAGGACCCACAGGGTCGTTTTTGTCTAATGTGAGGACGGCTGAGTTCTGTGTCAGTGACACTGGCATGTTGTTACGGGCCTAATGTTGATGACCCCGTCTTTTTCTCCTCATTATGGGCCAAGATTTTTGAAGTGGGTTCTCAGCACATCATTTGGGGGGGAGACTTTAATGTTACATATAACCCGGGTTGTGATAGGTCTCACCCTGCCCCGCATCACCATACCAGAGCGGCTGGACTGGTCAGAGACACCATTGAGACATACCAGCTAATAGATGCCTGGAGACACATGCACACGACGGCACAAGAGGGTACGCACTTCACGGCGCGAGCAAATTCCTGGCCGAGAATCGATTATTGGCTAGTTTCAAGGGGTCTGGGTCCTGCGATAACCCAAGTACAACATCTAGCGAGAACATATTCGGACGATGCTCCGGTGAAGCTGGCATTGTCGTCACCGGACCTTCAGGTATCGCGTGGTGGCTGGCGATTGCAGGCTACCATGCTGCTAGACGTGGTGTTCCAAGAGGAATTGAGGGAGGAGGTGCGTGACTTCTTCGTCTGCAACAAAGGCTCAGCAGACAGTGTGGAAACCATATGGGAGGCCTTTAAGGTCACAATTCGTGGCTTTTGCATATCCAAGGGGTTTGGGGTGCTTAGAGACATAATTAGGTCACTCCACAAATTGGAAGGGGACTTGAAACTGATGGAAGCGGAAATGGCACGAACCGCGTCCGCGGAGGTGCAGACGAGATTTCGGGATACGCTTACGGAATACATAGCCACAGCGGAAAGGGAAGCGCACTTCTGGGGGAAATACTGGAAAGCCCGCAGTTACGGGGAGGGAGAGAGACCCGGGAGGGTGCTGGCGAGTCTAATTAGAAAACCCCAGTATACAAACTACATTTTGGAAGTGGAAGACAGTGAGGGAGAAGTCTTTTGAGACACAGCTAATATACTCAAAGTGTTTACAAAACACTACGGGCAGTTGTATACCACCCATAGACGAGAGAAGCTGGACCTAGAGGGTTTTCTGGGAGATGTAACGCTAGGATGGCTCAGCGATAGGCAACGAGAATTTTTGTGCGCTCCCTTTGAATTAGATGAAGTAAGAGATGCTATTATGAGTATGCAATCAGGTAAGGCCGCGGGGACAGACGGTATTCCAATAGAATTTTATAAAACATATATAGACATAATGGCCCCGGTTCTACGGGGAGTATTCGAAGAATCACTAGAAGTTGGCTGCCTCCCTGCATCGATGAGAGAGGCGCTTATGGTCTCCCTCCTGAAGCCAGGAAAAATGCCGCGGTCGTGCGACTCCTATAGACCACTCTCCCTCCTAAACTGTGATGCAAAAATACTAGCCATACTGGTCGCTAATCGCCTAAGCCTGCTGCTTGATAAATTGATACTCCCGGACCAGTCGGGCTTTGTACCTGGTAGATCAACATCCCATAACTTACGTACGCTATTTGCGGTCCTTAACAATGTCTCGCCAGACCTGCCGCTTGCGGCAGTGTTTCTGGACGCCACCAAGGCGTTTGACTCGGTAGAGTGGGATTACGTCTTTGGAGTAAGGAAGCGAATGGGATTCCCGCCCCTATTTTTATCATGGATCCGATTATTATATAACCTGCCGGTGGCCAAAATATTGATAAATGGGCATACGTCAGCACCACTGTCCATTACAAGGGGAACTCGGCAGGGATGCCCGCTCTCTCCGCTACTCTTTGCCATAGCCATGGAGCCGCTGACGGCGAAGATGAGGCAACATCACAAAGAAAGAGCGTTACGGTGCAATCTGCGGCAGATCCTAATCTCACTGTACGCAGATGATATCACACTGTATATCCGGAACCCACAGGAAAACCTGAACCCAATCCTGAGAGAATTTATAATATTTGAGAGGATGTCCGGAATTGGCATCAACTGGGGTAAATCGTGTATATTTCCACTGACACTGGCGACCCATAGATTCTCACTCGACTATCCCCTGGAATGGTGTGAGTTGGACCTGCGCTATCTTGGGGTGTGGGTGACCAGAGACAGAGACGAACTAATGCGACTAAACTATGGCACGTCGATAACGCGCATAGTGGACTGCGTGACCAGATGGATCGCCCTGCCGTTGTCAGTGGCCGGACGGGTGTCTCTGATTAAAATGGTGATCCTGCCCCAACTACTTTACCTATTTCTCAATATCCCTTTTTACCCAGGGAAGCACTTCTTTGCGACACTCAGGTCAGAGCTGACACGATTGGTTTGGGGTGGCCAACAACCACGGCTGCATTGGAATGTACTCACGAGACCATTCTCGCGAGGGGAGTTTGGCGTACCCGATTTCGAGATATATTACCTTAGTGCGCAGGCTCATTATGCTTGGTACTGGGCGAAGCATCCCAGGTATGTGCTGCAGGTGGCAGCGGAGCACTGGCTGGCGCATCCGATACCCCTGGAGGGCGCGCTTTTTACACCTGTGACACCTAGAGATAGGAGCCCTACAACAGTTACTTGCACGATAGGCGATTGGCGTAGGATCGGGCTCCTCATGGGAGCTCCCATGCAATATGCGACCACTCTACCTCTTACATATAATCCGAATATGCCTCTGTTACAAGAGAAGCTGTTTCACCAGTTCCGAGATCGTGCCCATATAGCGACATGGGGGGATTTATATCGGGAGGGGAAGTTCCGCTCAGTTGAGCAAATGCTACAAGGACAACAGCAGACCCCAATGGACAGGTTTCTATATGTCAGATTGCGACAAGGAATACGTACGCTCACTCCGAATTTCCCAGCGGAGCCACAAACGCTGGCTCCACTGCAAGTAATGCTTAAATGCACAACGGCCACACGACTTATCTCATTGATCTATAGAACAGTGCACACACTATAGATATGCAGACCCAATCTCCAGGACGCGCTGGGATCAAGAATTTGGCATGACACTCTCAGATGACCAGTGGGAAATTTGCTGCCAGCAAACTGAAAGAGTGGCGGCCAGCAGTAGACTTCGCATGATACACTATAAATACTTACACAGGCTATACTATACACCGGCTAAGATGTATCGATTCCGCTTGAGAGATACAGACCGCTGTGACAGATGTAGGGCGCTGGGAGCGGATTTTTTACATCTAGCATGGGAGTGCCCTGGGGTGTGTAAATTCTGGAACCAGGTCTTTGAAGCGTTGACCCACATGACGCATACATCCATAGACCATACGCCACTGATGGCACTACTTGGGTGTGTCAAACCGATCCAGGTGGCACATCGGAAATATGTTGCAATGGCACTCTTAATGGCGAAGAGGGGGTGGCCTGTCGATGGGGCAGAGGGAGAGCCCCTAAGTTCAATGAATGGATCACTGATCTGGTGACATGCCAGGTGCAGGTTGTGCTGTATTCGGAGATCTTGCCTAGGGCTTCTAGGTCTCGGAATATATGGGCACCATTAACATGCTACTTGCTTGAACATCCAGTAGAAGACAGGGATTCAGAGCGCGAAAGAAACACACATTAGTGGGGAGGGACGGGTGAGAGTTGATGAAATGGGTTGCTCAAGCTGTGCAATTTGAGCATGACCAAGTGCTGACTGAATGGGAGGCTGCAGGATGTCAGATGTGGAAGGGGTTTCATTAAAGGGAACACTGGACGTAGGGGTTGGAATATGTTAGCGGAAGGTTACTACACGGGGGGTGCCAAGGGCGGAAATGTTTCCTTCTGCTGCTCCATGTTTATCACTGCAATACGATAAAGACTAGACACACTGTGATGCAATGATGCTTTAATACGTGTGCTGTAAACATAACTGAACTGCGGATACTGTCTGAATAATATGCGATACAGCTGTTGAGTATAGGGTTTGAAAAAACGAATAAAAAGAATTAAAAAAAATAAAAAGGTATGTGCAGTTCAATGCCCCGCCAGTTCCACAGATGCCATAGACTGTGGTCAGCACTGCGGGATGTGAATGAACTAATAAGCACAGGATGGGCGGGCAGAAACAACTAAAAACACCTCCAGGTGCTGGGAATGCTGGAATGTGCAGTTCTATACCCCCACCGGTCCCATAGATGCTGTAGACCAGGGATACTCAAAGGGTGGCCCGGGGGGTGCTTGCAGCCCTTTGACCTTTAAATTCGGCCCCCTTGGTGAACAGCAGCACCAGCTGCTGTTTATTTGCTAGCATTAATATTTAGAACAAAAATGTTAAATAAATGGGCAAGCATTTATTAAACTGCAAATAAATGCTTGCCTGTTTATTTAACATGTTTTTGAACCTCCTTACACAATCCATGACCCACCCAGACCCCCTCCAGCCACCCTGCTGGCATCAGTGCGGCCCTCGGGCACACCACAAACCGTACTTTGTGGCCCCTGGGCAAATGTTTGTGAGTACCCATGCTATAAACCGTGTCCCTTATATGGATGAAGATTTTATCTAACACGGTTCAAAGTTATTCTAGCTTGATCCTATAGTTCAGCCTAGCCTCTTCTAACTGCCTCAATAGCTGTTCTCCTCGAGTGTTAATAATAGGGCAAAGCCATGACAACTCAGCCTCTAGGCAGCCCACTTGGTCCTCCAACCTCTTCATGTTTAATCTTTCAATTTTTGTCTTGGAATATGCCATGTTCTGTAGTACCCCTCTGATATAAGCCTTAAAGGCATTCCAAACTACATTGAGGGGAGTGGACCCCATATTGACAAGAAAATAAGCTGTACTTTTGCGCTTATAAGGCCTTCCCAATCTCTGTGTCAGAGAGGATAGCCCTTTTTAGGGTCCATCTTTGCCTGGACGAACTACTGTATACTTTTATTGACATAATAATCACAGCATGATCCGAGATGTGAGCAGGTATGATAGTCATTGTACTTGTATTATCAGCTATGGTCCTATCTATAAAAAAATAATCTAACCTGGAGAAGTGCCTCTACTTTTTAATATGAAAGGTGAAACCCTGACTGACTCTCATCTCATGCCTCCACCAATCCAATAGATCCAGCTCATGTAGCATATTTTTGAAAGCCTGTCGTACACACAGGGCATGAACATGTCTCTTGGGGTTGACCTATCCAACATTGGATCAACAAGAACATTAAAATCCCCTTCAATAACTATTGGAGAAGTAACCTCCATCAAATTCCATTCTAATTTAGAGAGATGGCAAGTTTCGTCAATATTAGGGCCGTAAAAGACAGCACACAATAACTAGATCAGAAATGCAGGGAGCGATGGCAGGCTGGCTGTATGAAGGACTTTGAATATGGAGAGAAAGTGGGGCCGCTGCTTGCATGGAAAGCTAGAACCGATAGATAACGGAATTATATCAGGCAGTTGGCGGTTAACCCCAGAAGTAATCTTACAGATAAAATCGAAGAGATGCAAGACCGCCTTATCTCTCTGTTCTCCGAATTACACTTGGAGTAGGTCTATGCAGAGCAAGATCTACTTATAACTTGGCTGAGGAAACTTCAATTGCCAAAGTTAACAACTGAGGACAGGGAGGGACTAGACGCCCCGATTATTAAGAAGAGATTCGCTTGTGTCTGTCTCAGAGTAAGAATGGTAAGGCGGCCGGCCTTGATGCCCTGCCAGTAGAAGTGAACAAACTTCTAGAAGAGGAACTGCTTTCAATTTTGGAGAGTTTGTTTAATTCAATCTATTGCAGGGTGGGTGTATTCCTAGATCATGGAATGAAGCTACTATAGTCCTGATCCATAAACCATCCAAAAACCCTAGTAGAGCCGATTCATATCGCCCAACCTCAATCCTGAATGCTGATTACAAATCTTTACAAGCATTTTGGCTGGGAGATTGGCAACACTCACTTCACAGCTGATACATTCAGATCAGAAAGGCTTCATCCATAGGAGATAGATTTAGGAGTTGACACAGCAGCTTATTGGTTCAGTAGATCTTGTTACATCCCGCTCGATTCGCTTGACCGTCATCGCAATAGATGCGGCTAAGGCATTCGACCGGGTGTGTTGGGTATATCTCTGGGAGGTCCTGAGAGTATTGGGATTTGGCCTGGGTCTTTTACATGTCCTTCGGATGTTATATCAAGATACTACGGCCAGGATTATCTTCAATGACACACTGACCCCTGTTTTAATATTTCAAGAGGAACGAGGCAGGGGTGCCCCATCACCCCTCTTGTTCGATATTTACATTGAGCCATTGACACAGATGTTAGGAGCAGAAAGCCAGGTTGTCCCTTTTAGTTCACCACCATATAGCAGTAAGGTCGCCCTTTATGCAGATAATCTATTGATCTATATGGAAGACCCTGCTATAACTATCCCAAGAGTAGAACATCTGGTCACAGAATTTGGGGCCCTCTTGGGGGTATTCCTTTTTTTAAATGTGCGAATGCGGTTAGGGAAACCTGACAACTCGACTTGAGGTAGGCTTTTGGGTGAAATGGTGAGAGAATCGAGCGAGGTAGGTTTTTTGGATAAGTGTGGGGCCCCCAGATATTTCAAGAAGATAAGTCTAAAAGTTTTGAGGTCAGAATGTCTGGATTAGGGTACTACTCAGGCTTTGGCCCTATATGGGACTCCCCAGGAACACCCTAATGTCTGAAAGATCATCTAAACCTTCCATTAAGGAGGGCTGGTATTACTAAATGGGCTGATCTGATGACTTCTGAAGGACTACATCCATGGGAAGTTTTAAAAGCGAAAGTTCAGGATAGCCTGTCTAGGTTCAAATTTGTACAATTAAAAATTATTAATTATCCTGGTTTGCGGCCTCAAAGAAGGAGATTGGAGAATTGGGTGTTGGAATCACTTCTTCATGATGTTAGTTGTAAGTGTAAGAAGGTCGCATTTATGGTACTGGAAATTCCTGGGCATGGATGAGAAGAACTTAATGCCCCTTTAACCAGTCTGGGAAGGAGTTTTTCAGGCTGGAGCCTCCCAGGAGGTGGATCTATAGTTGGTCTGGAACAACTCCCTGAGGCTCTTGTATTCATTCGTCAAACCTGCCAATTAAAAAAGAAACCATTTCTTTACTTTCAATCGGCTCTACTGGACACCAGCTAAGATTGCTACATTTTCTCCCCTCCCCCTCCCAAGTGTAAGCGAAGTAGCTGTGTGGAGGTGAATGATGTGCATGGATTTATCCAGTGTCCTGGGTAACCCTGGGCTACGCGAAGCACACTTTGCACTACGTCGTGCAACGCGCAGCTACGTGAACTGCGTAGTGTAGTGGGGAAATGCTGTTCGCAATGATTGCACAGTGCCAGATGCTTGCCAGCACTGTTCAATCATTTCAAACAGCATCATGCACAGAGCAAGCGGCCGTTTTCTGCCGCTCGAGTAGATTTGTACTCGAGCGGCAGCTTTCTCAACTCGGACTTGTAGTTTCTCATCGTGAGCGGTCGCGAGCATACGCGACCCCTCGCAATGAGAAACCTGACCTCCCCGCGTTGAGAATCTCGCCAGGAGGTTTATTTTCCATGCTCGTGATCGGCAACTTGATGTTGCCAATCGCGAACAAGGAAAAAGTCTCGCTGCGATGTTGATTTTGCTCTCTCGTGGTCGCCAACTTGACTTTGAGGACCGCAAGTGAGCAAAAAATGCCCGCTACGCGTTTTTGCACTGTGCTACGTGCGATTCACGTAGCGCATAGTTGGGCTCGCTACGCACAATCCGCGAGCGTAGCGTAGTTTTCCGCCCAGGGTTAGTCCTGGGTTAAAACAATAATGGGGAGGGATCAAATATACTTTGAGAGGTATTTTTGGTGTCTCTGTTGATAACAACCCTATGCTAGCCTTTTGGGTGTCGATCAGTCATCAAAAAAATCTCTGCAGCATCAGCAGAAAGGACTATTATTCTATCTGATTTTAATTGCACGGAGGGAGATTTGTGGGAAGTGGATTGACCAGCTACCCCCGAGAGTGGATGATTGGGTTAGGGCAGCTGTCTGGGTGCAGCACTCAGATCTGGGTTCCAAAATGGGCCACCCCTCAGATCTATGGGATGATTTTTCAGAGTGGTGTTGGAATCAAGGGATAGATCAAGCACTCCAATGATTTCACCAAGGTGTTGTAAGTGGTTATGGTCCAGTTCCCTTTACGTTCCTTGGTGAATACAGCAGACCACAGGGCAGACAGATAGAGCGGTTTTAGAGTTGCAGTCCACCCCATTGGTATGAGGAATTGCAAAAAAATAAAATTATATGATACGCTGTTTAGTGGTCTTTCCTGTTACAGACACCTGGTTTGCGTCACTACCATATTGTCCATGCGAAGGGATGTCTCACTAGTCAACCAAGCACTTTATGTTATTTTGCACCCTGTACGCTTCTTTTTTAATACAGTTCCTCCATCCCATTCTCAATGGAGGATCTTTTAATACACACCAAGAGGGTTTTCTCTTCCTACAGAGCCTCGAGCCTCCTGCTATACCTCTTGCAGTCCTGAATGTTATTACTCAAGCTCTAAAACTATGAAAGAAACACCACTGTGAACTGTGTATTTGTACTGATTTTATGTTTTGTTTGCTCACTATAGATTTTGTTAGCTCCTAAGGAATAGTTGTGGCATACTTGATTAAGACCTCTTTACAGGACTGCTTTTGTAAGTATTCTTTTAGGGGGTTAATCGCACAGAGCTTGACTGTGATATTTTTTTTAAGATTTTGCTTTGGTGTGATACTTTTATACATGATTTTTAATGTGCTTTTATGGGCATATAAATGACTAATTAAAGATTGTGATGATGATATGATGATGTTTTACATTCCTGGTAGTGAAAAACGCTCAAATTTGTTTTTCCACTATTGAAGTGTCTACCTCTCCAATAGGATAACATATATATACAGGCTATTACATTTATGAAGTGATAACCTTTGATCGGGTGCAAGTGGGAAAACATCTTTAATAGTAAGGTCAGAAGTCAAAATTCTGAAAATGCACCTTTTGTAATATTTGCATTTTCTTGTCCTAACCATTTTGGTGCCTGCAGCCTGTTCTTGGGTCATATGGCTAGGTGTAGATGGCAGTTGGCCTTTGCGAATTCTCCTAGACAGTATCACAAAGGATAGTCTGGGTGTTGGCAGGATGGGCCATCTATGACTTGATAGGAGGGCAGAGTTGTCACCTACCACACTTGCAGTTCAAAGGCACTGGTTCAGCTCACACACAAAGAACTTCAGGCTAGTCTATATTGCCCCATAAAGACTTGCACTAGGGCAGGGAGACAAGATATTCCAGACACCTATGTAGGAGAAAACTCCAGAAGCTTCTCCCACTTCAAATTTGCCATAAGATATAAAAAGGGACTGTCAAACCAAATCAGACACCCCGCTGTCTTGCTGCTTGAGACTTGCCCTGCTTGCTAAGAACGAGGACTGGACCTGCTCCTTTCATCACATACTAAATGTCTCCAAGGATCAGCTGCCTGACCTGGGTGAGCTACAGGAACATAACAAGCTCTAGAGGCCTCAGTGCAACTGCCTAGCTGACCTACTGCACTGGGCCTGGCTGGACCTGCGACTGGCCCTGCCTGAACCTTGCTTACTTCGGCTGGAGTGAGTTCTTGATTACCACGTGGTGCCTGCCCAGGTCCCGGACCATTGGCTGGCATGACAGAGAGCTCCTTATGGCCAAACTGAAGGTTCTACCAAATCCAATGTGAAGCAACATGAAACCCTGCAAAGCCTCGCCGCACACCTGCAAGCTACATCGAAACCAATGCTGAGTGAGGCAAATCCCCGCAAAGTCATGCAAAAGCCTTGCTGCGCAGTTTATAAGAATCAATGCAGAGTGACTTAAAGCCTCACTGCTCAGCTTCATTGAAACCAATGCCGGAGGACGTGAAGCCTCGCAAAGGAATTCTGTACAGACCACGCACCAAGGACATAAGGTACAATCCTCAGTGGGCCAAACTTTGTCCTGTGCCTGAGCTCCATCGCAGTCTTCCTAAACTTCTGATATTGTCCCTATCCAACATGACCAGTTGCACTCAGTTGGCACTTTGCGCCATTTGGTGCTATATTTATCGAAACCTTTAAAATTACATATCTCCTGTTCTACTGGTTGGCATTTTGTCATTTTGATCTCAAAAAATGTATTCAAATGTACTCTATTTCCAAGTTTGCATAGGGTTTTTCTGGTGTTGTGTTTTAACTTTCTTACTTCACTCATTTCCTGTAAGTTAAGCCTGACTGCTTTGTGCCAAGGTACCAGAGAGTTGTGCACAGGTTAACTTGGTATTAGCCCTTGATTCACCCTGACAAGAATTGTGGTTGCTGCTTGAATAGGGTTTCATCCCCTCAACCAGTTACCCAATTTCCTTCACTCCCTCTTTTGCAAACCTCCTTCTTGGGATATGCCTGGAACATAGACAACATATTGGTGATTTAGAAAGGAACATGCACGAAGATTAAAATGTATCTCGAGTACTTGAATAGTAATGATTATAATGTCACCTTTAGCCAAGATTCTCACCAGAATTCTATTGTTTTTATGGATGTGGAATTATACATAGTAGACAAAGCAAATTGTAAGAAATTTGCTTGTTATTTGAGAGGGATGGAAGCTCCACTCAGGCAACAATCGCACTCAGTAGAACGGGAGACTTTGAAAGTTAAAGTTTTTAGTGAAAATATTGCCAAGAAGCAGAAAGCACCACTTGCAGTTTTCTTGTCGTATTGAACCCGGGTAAAGTCACAAGTTCAGGCTGATAGATGAAGGGAGGGCCCGATACAGGGACCAGGTTAGTGCAAAGAACTATTACCCTCTTAAGACCAGCAGAAAGATTTCCATTCATGTTGGAGGGGGCCGTGAGGAAGAGGCATTCAACAAGAAAAGCAGGTTGAGTGTTACAGATGGTCATTGCCGTAGCACGATGATCCAGTCATCACTGGAGCTTCACGTTGGTGGATCGATGGGGATGGTCACTGTTGGTGTAAAGTGAAGGTTTAGCATTTCCGGTCATCTTGGGTGGTCACTGTTGCTGTGAAGAGCAGGTCAAACTGGAACTTCACAACAGCACTCATTGCAGGCAGCAGAGTTGTTATGTGAACTGCTCTGTTCGTGGTTGCGAAGAGTTCCAAGTTCAGGATTTTCACCTTTTTATTGTGGAGGAGTTCTCAGTGATGTCAGCCATTGGTCGAGGACCTGGGGGGCTCCTCTTGGGGATCAGGATTCTCTCCAGTTGAGGCCAGCAGCAGGACTCAGGCATGTCCAGGCTGGTCCAGTTGCAGCTGGGCAACTGGGCAGTTCCCAAGAGGCCTCTGGGAGCATGTGTCCCTATAGCTCCCACAAGAGCTAAGACAACTGACACTTGGATTCACTCTGAGTAGCTTGGGATCAAGGCAAGCAAGTCCAATCTTCATTCTTCATTCAGCAAGCAGTTCCTTCAAGCAGCAAGGCAGTCCTGCTAGGAGCAGGACAGACCTTCTTCTGAATCTTTCTCCGGTTGAGGAGTCTTCTGAAAAGAGGTTCTGAAGTGCCTATTTTTATACCTGTCGCCATCCTTTTTGTGGGGGAATCCCCTGACCTACCTCCAAAACTGTTTCTGGTCAGTTCTTTCACTTCCCCTGGTCCTGGCTCTAAGGGACAAAGGCATGGTAGGCCAGATGCCAGGTTTCTTTGTGTGTGCTGTGGTCAGGGTCCTTTGAAATGTAAACAGGGCAGAGTACATCATCTCCCCAGCCATTGTGCCTAGAAGACCCTCTTTCAGCTAAACTCAGGTTCCAGTTTTCATATCTGGGCCCAAAACACATTCTTAATGGGGTAACCTTTAACAGGCCCAGATAGCCGGAAACTCTCAGAAAGGCCTTAGAAATTTTGAGAAGGAAAATGCCAACATTCTAAAAGTGTACAGTTCTGAAAAAAGAACTCAGGCAGTGTTTTGAGGCATGGACAGAAAATAGAACAGTTAGGCCAGAGTAAATTACATTAGAGTACTTAGGCACAGCATAGTAATTGATTTGTGTTGTCAGAGTACAAGAGGTCGACGACGTTTCAATCCCTCTAAACAATAATGGCATCATTTTCAGGACAAGGCAAACAGTGCCTGAGAAAAGATGCCTGCTACGGTCAAGGTCTGAGGGCTTAGGTCAAAATCCATTTGGTGGAAGAAAATCCAGGGGGACATTGAGGTGCAAACAGGAATAAATGCAGGCAATGTGAAGATGCACATTGATCACAGGGGCAATTTTCCAAGATAGCTTGTACGCCCAAGACTAAGGGGCGTCCTGATAAGGAGAACGGATAATTAATCCATGGATCAAGGGAGGAGCCAATGCAGAAATCGGGAAATCCGCTAGAGAGGCGAGTGATAGCGAGTAGCCGCTGTGACCGCCTCTGTCAGACAGATAGTGATCAACGCACATCTTCGCGTTGACTACAATTTTGCCTGTTTGTGCCTCAAGGTCCCCCTGGATTTTCATCTCCACAATGGGTGTGTGCCTAGATTCTGTGTGATGAGCAGAGGGATGTCAAGTGTGTGCCACAGCATTTGTTTCAGTTCCAACGTATCTTCTGTGCACAGTGACTGGCTCCTGTGTTATGGATGAGACTAACAGTGCATGCATATTTTTATATCAGAGCACAGGCCTGAAACGTTTATAAAGGTGAATGGCTGAATCTATCTCGATCTAGTTCTTGTGAGCTATACAGGAAACACAAGCAGTTCATTTTTATTGATATACTATTTTTGTCCTTCATAATACCCAAAATCACACAATTACAACCTGGCTTAGAGACGCGTACCTGCACGGGATGAGAGGGCCTTTACATTCATGTTGCCAATCATTGACAGCTTGAACTTAACAGCCGCATGAATGTGGGCAGTATCTGGGCTTTCAGAGTCCCGACTGAAGCGTAAGCGCGCACTCATAATTAATGCCAAAACACTGAGGCCTGAAACAGTTCCCTGGGGTGGGACACCTATCTGCTGATGAGTTGAGCAAATTTAAGCTGCACGTCAGCCTTGAGCCTGGCCCGGGGCCTGCCATCCCTCCTTTCTTGCTCAAGGCAAAAGCAGAAACATTTGGCAATTATCCCACACAATGACAAAACCACAGCAGCATAACACAATATATTTTTATGTAAGGACATAAATAATACAGTTCTGCAGAGCTTCCTTCTGCTTATGGCTAGATCGCCTCATATCTGAAGTCCCAGAGAGGCCGCTGCTATTGTAAATATGTTTTTAAAAAATCGTTGAACAATAAAATAACGCAATCTTATCCACAGAAAAGTCTGAAATCAAAGACGGAAAACTCAAGCCCACTATTTTATCACACCCTTATATATCACAGCAAACTGATTCAAAGCTTTCTCTGGAATTAAGTTTTACTTCACAAAACTGTGGCAGTATTCGGGTGGCCGGCACTGCCTCCACGCAAAAAGCTGGAATCAAGCCATGCTTGGCTGCTGAGCCCTAACTAGGCCGAAGCAGGTCCTGGCTTGCTTGTATTCCGGTTCAGGGAGGACCTGGCCTGGTAGTTCTGGCAGGACTGTTCTCATTGGAGCAGGGTCAAGGTAGATTTGCATATGACTGGGTCTTAACTGAGGTGGCAAGGTATGCAAAATAAGGATGCACTGGGATGTGGCCTGAGTAATTACCAGTGGCTGGGATGAATTCAAGCATTCCATCCAGCACCTGCTTTTTATGCAGCGTGTGTTTTTATGCACCTACAATGAGAAAAGTCCATTCAATGTTCCCAATATTTCTTCGAGTTTTGACTTCATCTTCAGAGAGCACTGCTCAGAAACAGTGAGCAGGGCTTGCCTCTTTCTAGGCTGTGCTGTCTGAAAGAGTGCATTATTGCCTTCATTAAGCCCAATAACCGCTGCAATATCTATTGCACCTACACAAATAAGACTTTTCTGGGTCAGAATTTATCGGTGTGATAACTATCACTCAAATATGAATTTTTGGGGGAAATCATGCACATTCTGGTGCTTAGTGTACCAAAATCCCCATTACCCACTAAATACCGGATATTTTTGCCCTGATAAGCATTGACAGGTTTTGACCTATAATAACATATACTAATAGCAGTTATTGCACATATTGAAATCAATAGGGCCACTCCCAATGAGGGACTAAATTGAAGAAAACCTGGATTAAATAAAGTCACTAAATATACTGTAGGCCATAAACTCAGTCGCTCGGGTCTGCCCTGAGCAATTCCCGAACCACGTGGCCATTGTGCTTCGGTCGCTGTGAAGTGTTCAAAACACATGGGGCCATATGAGAATTCCATTGTGCGCTCTTACATTGTTTTTGATAGAAAGCGGTTTCCGATAAAAACATCTAAAATAGAAGTAAAATTTACAAAAGAGCATGAAATGCAGAGTACTTCTATTTAGAAAATTCATCGCAGGGGCAGGGGGTAGAATCCAAGGGGCATGTTTTCATAACTGGAAAAGCAACTAGGTGATGTACTAGGTATTAGAGTTGGTGTAATTAACTTTGTATGGTATTGTGTTGTATGCTATGTAATGACATCACGGTTTATAGTGAAGCAGACTGTAACGTGGACAGTTTGGAATTCATTGTACATGGAGAAAATCATAGGACTGTGCAAGATGCCTTAACCCCTTCTGTGCCCATGACGAGATAGTCTCGTCATGGAGCGCGGTTGCGCTGTGCCCATGACGAGACTATCTCGTCATGGACCCCGCCCGCTAATGAAAGGGCCGGCACAGGAGGGGGAAAGGGCGGGGCACTCAAGGGGTTAAA
Source organism: Triturus cristatus (assembly GCF_964204655.1). NCBI lineage: Eukaryota > Metazoa > Chordata > Amphibia > Caudata > Salamandridae > Triturus > Triturus cristatus. The sequence goes on along the minus strand of NC_140588.1, from coordinate 526,130,287 downwards.
ACAACAAATTCTTTACACCAAACTCCGTAAAGAGAAATTCATAAAGGGAGTCCCTCTGTAGTGTAGGGGCCTCGAGGCCGATATACTTAGAAATGATTGGCTTGGACACCGTGGCATTGTACTAGTAACTGGCCCAGGGCACGTGTGCCCAGCCCTTTATATTATCAGGGTCACCTGACCAGTGACGCCTGTGATGGGTGGGTGTTAAGTGTGGGTACAGCACAGGGCTGAACACTAGAACGTGTCTAACAGGACACTACACCCTCCTAGGTGTTGCCTCTCAGTTGTAGAAGTAGCCACGGACATCCATTATGAACTCATGGAAAACCTTGACTGTGTATTCACGAGGACGCTCAAAGGAGACACGTCCCCCCTCACCCTTCCCCACTGCAACCGTCCCAGAATCCCCACGCGGCATCTTGATGATTGAGTGTGGTGGCATTGGATGCACTGTAAAGAATGCAGACAGCAGCCGAATTGCAGAAATGAGTCACTGCCGGCTCTCCACTCTTCTGTCTGGACACTGCGGCGCTTTGGAAAGTAATGCTGTAGGATGCCTATGGGGGGCAAGGTTTGGGTTCCTCTGTGTCGTTAGCCAGTGGCTTGATTTACTTTTTACAAGACGGAGAGACTGAAATGAAGGCAAATTATGAAACATAAACTTGATTGAATTCAAAAGAGCACCACTCGTTTAAGAGTGAGGCTAAAACTGCTGGGTGTAGGTGACATTATCTTTAAAAAGTGCTTTAGGATCCAACCTTTGACGTATTTCTGTTGTTTACCCCTAGTTAAATGCTAAAGTACGGATCAAATTTAATTTAACAAAGTATTGGTAGGTGCTCGGCTCATTGCAAAAGCCAATTCAATACTTATCCCAGTGCTGCTGTTCAGTAAGGATAAATCAGAGCTCTCGTCCTGTTAGTTCACAAGTCAATAGTCTTTATTGACCCCAAAGTGAACAGTCAAATCTAACAGCTAGAGTGATGGACAAGGACGACCATAACGGGGCGCGGCACTTACACTTTGACCGAGTTTTTGTGTGATATAATGAAATGAAGGAATGTAAGGAGAAGCCACTAAAGTTAAACCCTCCTAGATCAGTACGGACAGTAATAGCAGACTTGTTCTTAGCTGCCATTAGAGGAGAAAAATTCAGCTTCTTAAAAACAACATACAAAGATATTTGTATTCCCTAGCAAGTTGATTCACACATCATTGAGTCATTAGCCCTATTGATCACAGAATACATGTGAAAAGAAGGGGCCTATTTACAAGGCAGCGGTAAGCCACTTAACGTGGCTTAACATTTCACACTGTACTTAGCGTGAAAGGGGAGGTCAATGGGTGTTGCGGTGAGTGTTGTACCAAAACACTCATTGATTTGACGATGCCCCCTATTTGCAAGAGTGGCGTAAATCGGAGGCAGAGCTAAAATTAAGACCAGGGAAAAGCTGGTCTTAAACAGGCGAAACTAGGAGAAATTCTTTATTTCTCCTCGTTTTTGCTGTTTCCACGTGTGTTGCATTGTGCAGCACACATAGAAACAGCAAATTGCCCTTGATTGTTTATGTGCAGGAAGGTGTCACTTTCTGAACCTAAACAATAAAAAAAATGACACTTTGCAACTTCTATGTGTGCTGCATTAAGTAGCACACATAAAAATTTCAAAATGTCATTTAAAAATTGTTTATCTGCAGGAAGAGAGACCTTCCTGCACATAAACAATCTTCCCCTCAACGCAGACCTAGTGCAAGGGTGTCTGCGTTGACGCCAGGCTGCTAAGTTTAGCGCCACTGCAGGGGGAAATGCAGGGCAGCACCATATTGTTGTAAATATGGTACAGCCCTGCATTTCTGAAGTAGCTGAGTGCACCATTAAGCCATGAAGGCTAACGCTGCACTCTGTCACTTCATTGTAAATATTCCCCAAAATGTGGTGATATAAGCAAACGATCTACATCACTTATATAACAGTTAAACAGATCAGTTCTAGTGCATTCCAGTCTTACTGAGAATACCCGGACAACTTGAACCAACCTGCATTAGAAAGCCTGGATTAGTTGTTAAGGCACAAATTGCACAGACTAAAGTCTAGTGACCTTTGGGAACCCAGCTGAACTAGTTTGCTCCACATTAGGGTATATCCGAGAAGTCCACGAATACACAGTGCACCAAATTAAGCATTGTGCATTTTGTAAATGTCTTTTGAGATTGTAGTCTGCTGGAAAGCTAGCAAATCATTAGTCACAATTCAGTTATTACAATGATTAACAACTATTGAAACCCTGAGCCATGGAGGGGTTAAACACTCCCTAGAACCAAAAATAGATGCAGTAAAGGTGGAAATAAGCTCAGAGATGATCCCCTGATCAGGGAATTACAATGGGATGGTACATGGGAGAAAATAATTCCTTATCTGCTGTTGAAATTCTGGTATATGCAGCACAGCCGGAAATGATGGTAGACAAACAAATGCAAATATTAGAAATTTTGGAAATTATTCTTGCTGTAAAAATAAATTCAAGAAAGTCTCATCTGTATTCGTTGAGGAGAGATGCCTCATATCTGGACAGAAACTACTTCAGACATATAGCGCAGCACAGCTTTCAGTATCTCAAGATACAAGCTCCTTTTTTTACCATAACCTATAAACCCTGCTTGATAGGTTTAGGGAAAAGGTGAGACAATGGAAGACCTTGCCGCTTTTGTTGGTTGGTAGAGCCACCATGCTTAAAATGTTTTACTTACTAAAAGTCCTCAATATCCTACAAAATACCCCGTAAGAGGTCCAGAACAGCTTCTTCAAGAAAGTGGAGGTGGAAATAGAGCTGAAATAATGATGAATGACAAGTAGCCAGAGGAGATGGATGAGAGGGGTGCACAATGAAGGCCAGATATCTAAAAATACTACTGGGCCACCCAGTTGGGGATCATCCATGATTTGGTGTTTGCTTGTAGGGATGATCCTGCAGTCAGTATTGATAGAAACTCAATGGCGGACCGAGAATACCCCCTTGTGCTGAATAAGTGTTACACACAGATTGAACTGCTGACTCACATGCAGACAGTAGTGCGGGTCTGGAGGAAAGCAACAGGATATCTGGGATGGGAGGCAACTCCCCTGTGGGACAGGGACATGCTTCAAGAGGTGGGTAAAGTTGTAGGATTTTGTGGATGGGATTGAACTGGAATATGCAAGTTAGCGGGTGCTTGGGTTGAGGAAGAGATGATCCCATTTCAAATCTTCCAACAGGAATGCACCATGCTGGACTCAGAAAATGGTCCCTATATCCAGCTCAGACATGCCCTAATCGGTCAGTAAATAAAAGGAAAGGTGCTGCCCAACTCCTCCCTGCTGGGAAGCAGAATGCTGAGTAATTAATAATAAAGTTACTTAACATTTTACGAATCTCCTTTAGAAATTAAAGGGAAGCTAAAGGTGGACGTAGGACCTTTTGAGGAGGAAAAGAGGGAAGAGGCTCTAAGAGCCCCACAGGAAGTGTAAATGCAGTCAGGCTTTAGACTGGTGCAGCTACTCATAGTACATAGATCCTTCTACTCCAGAACAGTGCAGAGAAAATTGGTAAGAACGGGGTCCATTGATTGTCTAAGGAATTGTTCTAGGGAAGGCTCCCTCTTTTATATCCCGTAGTAATGCCCCAAGATATAGCAGTACTGGGAACCACTAAATGCATGTATGACTGTAGTAGCAGGTACTTGAATTATACACTCAAAAGCTATCTGTACTTAAAATCAAGGGGACGAAGGGGACTCCAAATACATGAAGATATGGATGGTCCTTGAATGGGGGGTGGCGAAATGGAACATTTCCAAGCAGTGGGGGCTCAGGCACCATCGGTTATATCTTTCTGGAAAGAAGATATGGGCTGGTACATGCTGGCACATCAGATTAATGAAGGCAGAGGTTGACCTCGGATATGGATAAAGATCTGGGGGCATGAGAATTATACAGAGATCTGCATAAGACAAGTAAAATCACTGAATGTGTGCATAATGAATGAGATTGAGCGGGAGGCAATCTATTATGCGGTGTCTTGTTACTTGTTGAAAAATAATCAAATTAATAAAAAAATGAAGTGATGCAGATTCCAGTGGCCATCTGGTTTCACTGCTGAAAATGCCTTACTTTTCAAAATTATCACTCCAATTTCACTCACAGAGACAAAAATTATTTTAGGGACAGAGTCACCAAAAAAGGGAAGAGGGAATTCATCTTTATTACAATCATATAATTCCAAACATATTATTGTCCGGACATCTTCAGAAATCCATTTATTGGGGGTCACAAAATGACCTTGCCTTTGTCTACCAAGGCCAAAAAGAGTTTTCAAGTTTTTCTTTTACTGTGAGATTTGCATTGCGTTGAATTTTTTGATAAAAATATTGTGCTTCTTCCATGTGGTGCATTTTCAGGCTCTGCAGTGTGTTTTTTATCTGAAATGCTTTGCGTGGCATATTTATCAATTAAGGACCAATTAAGCATATACAATCAGTGCCAATATTTTTGTTACTCATTAAGGTAGAACCATTTAACATTAACCCTGTCCGTTGTATATGGAAACAAGTGTTCAGCTGCATCTCCAATCTCAGGTTGATGGAATTTAGGATGGACAATGAAAATCTGAGGAAACTGGTCACTTACTTCCCTAGTATCAACCTGAAAGTTCAGACAACTACAAAAATGCTCCATATTGACAAAAGCATAATCAATCACGGACAACCTACCAGCTTCACACCAGCGTCAGACCTACAGTTATGGTTACAAAGAATGTTCCGTTCAGCAGATTGCAATATCAAATTGACAGACTTATCATACATTATCCTGTGCAAAACAGGTATTTCAAATTGACCATATGAAGTCAGTCTCCACTTTTTACTCACAGGCAGGGACTGGCTCTGAATCTCATAATTAAACTTGCCTGCCCTGAAAAAGTATTTGCCATACTTAAGGGCCATTACCGTGCCATGTGTTGACCAAGTTGGTGAACAAGGTAAGAATCTCTACAATCCCAAGTGGATATCAAACATGAACAAATTAATGAAACATTAATTAATATCCAACATGATTGCTTCTTCAATATGGATTGACAACACAGCAAATAAAATGCGTCTGAATATGATAATTTCAGGCACCCTGATTACTTTATGAAGACTGAGCTTCATAATTCTGGGCCCATTTGCACCTCAGCATTACTGGTCTTATGCATTTCTTGGGATAGCAGGACATTCATCAAGCAATTGAGTGTACATAACTAGCAATATTAGGGTATATGTGTGCAGTCTTAGTCACAAGTGAATTTTCTAAAGGCTTTTGTCCTTAGTATTGAAGAATTGGTTGAGCGCTGAAGCTGAACTGGAACTGGGTAAAAGCTAGGCAGAACTTGTAGAGTTTTGCTCCACGGAATTCAGTGAACTTCCCCAAAAACTCCGGGAGATTCTGCGGCAGTCCACAAATGGGTGGAAAAATGCTCGTCCACTCGTTCCCACTGCTTTTTCAATTCAGTAATGCATTCTGCACTGTAAAATCAGTGAGAACTGCACCATGAATCCCCACGAGTACAGACATTTTGTTTTCCTGCTTTCTCTGCTGTTCTGTGCATGTCCGTTTTCAGTCTACTTTAATCTGTAATAATCCTTCCCCTATCCCACTCATCCACCCCTCATTCACTTATTTTTATTAGTGTTTGTGTGTGTGTATTTTACATTTTTGTTTTTTTTCAACTTTTTTGTGACTTTTTGTACTTTTTTGGTTTTCCCTTTCTTCCTTGTGTTCTATTTTATTCAGTTATTCCTTTCTGCTTTTGTCCTACATTTATTTTTTCTTCCAGCCCCATGGCAGGAAACGCAGCAAGCCCCACTCAGGCATGCAGCCATCCAATTGTTACAGAGTAGGAGGAGCCATGCTTGCTTTGTTTTATGGAGAGCCACCTCCCTTTCATACTGGCAGCAGGCGGAAGGCCTGGGATAGGGTAGGCCCTGTGGCAGCATCGGCTGCTGCATGGGAGAGTGCGCTGGTTCGTGTGCCATATCGTTGGGGTGAAGCTTACATACTGCTGGGTGGATCTAATAGTTCATAAACAGGACCGGCTCGACCTGTTGGGTTTCTTGGTTCTGGGGCTTGGAGAGTAATTATATTTTGGTTTCTAAGACGGGTACTTTTTTTGTTTAATAGCATGCTCAGAGGTAAGTGAAGTTTACATTACAAATCATTTCTGATCCAGCTTGAATTAGCCAGGTGCTTGGCACTACCTACTCAAACTGATCAGTGCTCACTTGGGCTGATTATTTAAGTAGTGATGCAGACTCTTCTGTCCTGTGACTAAGATAGTAGTACATCAGGGAGTTAGTGTTCTCTGTGTTTTTCATTATGTAGCTCAAACATTTCCAATTTCCCACTAATGTGTAGTGAGCATTGTAAAGGGAGACTGAGTTGGCCCATCAAAGGGCGTGGAGAAGCGAAGATAATTTGTTGCCTTGCATTAGTAGTTCAAAATGTAGTTTGGGAAATTAGGATTAGGGTTTAGGTTTAGGAAATTAGGAAGAGGTCAAAAGGCCAATAGGCTATCTGATTTAGAAATGTACAAAGCTACTGCGTCTGCCTGACAAAAAGTTTTTGGGGAGATTAACACTGTTACTAATCTTTTTTTTTTATTTTCTGTATTTCTTACATCAGCACCCAAGGGCAAAAGAGCATCATCCTGCAGGGCAAAGGGGCTGCCACAACCAGTACCACGGCAGGTGGAACCACCACCACCAGCGCCATGGCAGATCGTTCTGCTGGCCCCAGGAAGTCCTGTTAATATTATTTACCTAACCTTTACCTCTGCCCACTAGTCGAATAATTTTGCCTTGGTTATTTTTCATACTGTCTCCTTTTTTCAATTCCTCTATCTAATGTTTGTTAAATTCTTGTTATCTCTGCTTTATATTTTATTCTATAGTTCATGTATTTGCAGCTGACTTCCTCCCGTTAATACAAGTCCATAGCTTTCTTCTGCTTTTTTAACAAGCTTTTCCACTCCTCTTATTTGTTTTGTGGTAGTGTAAGATGAAGAGAACAGATTTTTGGTATTGGGAAGATTGCAGGCCCAAGTAAACTATTATTCACCACACTTGTTGAGAATGCACTTGGGACGCGCTGACCTTGGCATTCCTGGACACCATATGCCCTGCCAGCCGTGAGGGGAACGGCTCTCCAACACGGAACTTCTGCCTAGCCTGTTACAGTGCCGTGAGGGGAACGGCGGTTTATTTTGAAAACTACCACCCCCAGCATCCCCTCTCCCGGGCGCCTGTTTACAGCGTCACCAGGCTGCGCCGGGGAGGGTTAAAGGCTTGGAGGACGAGCCGCTGCGCGGGACGCGCTGACCTTGGCATTCCTGGACACCATATGCCCTGCCAGCCGTGAGGGGAACGGCTCTCCAACACGGAACTTCTGCCTAGCCTGTTACAGTGCCGTGAGGGGAACGGCGGTTTATTTTGAAAACTACCACCCCCAGCATCCCCTCTCCCGGGCGCCTGTTTACAGCGTCACCAGGCTGCGCCGGGGAGGGTTAAAGGCTTGGAGGACGAGCCGCTGCGCGGGACGCGCTGACCTTGGCATTCCTGGACACCATATGCCCTGCCAGCCGTGAGGGGAACGGCTCTCCAACACGGAACTTCTGCCTAGCCTGTTACAGTGCCGTGAGGGGAACGGCGGTTTATTTTGAAAACTACCACCCCCAGCATCCCCTCTCCCGGGCGCCTGTTTACAGCGTCACCAGGCTGCGCCGGGGAGGGTTAAAGGCTTGGAGGACGAGCCGCTGCGCGGGACGCGCTGACCTTGGCATTCCTGGACACCATATGCCCTGCCAGCCGTGAGGGGAACGGCTCTCCAACACGGAACTTCTGCCTAGCCTGTTACAGTGCCGTGAGGGGATCGGCGGTTTATTTTGAAAACTACCACCCCCAGCATCCCCTCTCCCGGGCGCCTGTTTACAGTGTCACCAGGCTGCGCCGGGGAGGGTTAAAGGCTTGGAGGACGAGCCGCTGCGCGGGACGCGCTGACCTTGGCATTCCTGGACACCATATGCCCTGCCAGCCGTGAGGGGAACGGCTCTCCAACACGGAACTTCTGCCTAGCCTGTTACAGTGCCGTGAGGGGAACGGCGGTTTATTTTGAAAACTACCACCCCCAGCATCCCCTCTCCCGGGCGCCTGTTTACAGCGTCACCAGGCTGCGCCGGGGAGGGTTAAAGGCTTGGAGGACGAGCCGCTGCGCGGGACGCACTGACCTTGGCATTCCTGGACACCATATGCCCTGCCAGCCGTGAGGGGAACGGCTCTCCAACACGGAACTTCTGCCTAGCCTGTTACAGTGCCGTGAGGGGAACGGCGGTTTATTTTGAAAACTACCACCCCCAGCATCCCCTCTCCCGGGCGCCTGTTAACAGCGTCACCAGGCTGCGCCGGGGAGGGTTAAAGGCTTGGAGGACGAGCCGCTGCGCGGGACGCGCGCGGGCCGCGCCCGGGCGAAGCCCGGGCCAAGGGCGGGCCCGTCCTTGCCCGTCAGAGCCCGGAGGAGTCTGGTCTGGGCCATACCCCTGACAACTGAGGACAGCTAGAGGTCACTCGCCAGGTGAGCACCACTCACTTCCTATCTTTAACTGTAACTGACATTGTTACCCCTTTGCAGTACTGCTGTACTGCTATTCCAACTTGAGGTGTTGGACTGTGTCACTTTCTGTTTGGGGCAGATGTCGTGAACTCCCCTTCCGTTTGAGGAGCTATAGGGATAGACTTGTATTATTTGCCATCGCGGGACTGCGAGGAGCAGGGCGCTTGCTGTTTGACTGATTTGTTGCACCTGGTCCTCTTCCCGATTTTTCCCTTTGCCTGCATAAAGCGCTTCCTGGCCCCCGCTTTGCGGGCGCCACTCGAGGTTTTGGACCGTGACTCTTTTTGTGTGGGGCAGATGTGATGAACTCTCCTTTTGTTTGAGGAGTTAAAGGGATAGACTTGTACTATTTGCCATCGCGGGACTGCGAGGAGCAGGGCGCTTTGTTGTTTGACTGATTTGTCGCACCTGGTCCTCTTCCCGACCTCCCCTATCAATTATCTTCCCTATTCTACTCCCTTCCTCTTTTGCGTGAGCGGAACGCAGGCGGGGCATAGCCCGGGCAAAAGGTGGACCCTTTGAGGCCCTCAGAGGCCAGAGGAGGCCGGGCGGGGGTCATACTCTGTCCGGCGTGAGGGTCACACGCTGTACACCATATTATTTGTCAATTATGGCCGAGAGTCACGATATTGTGACATTGAGTAAGGCAGGGGGTCCCATGAAAGGTACATTAGATCGCTATTTCAGTAAGGTTCTCATAGATGGAGTGAAGGAAGACACTTTAGCTGGGCGACGGGCTGAGCGTCGCCAGTCAGTGGAATACTTGAAGAATAGGCCTTTCATAGATTTAAGCCAACAAGTTACCTTGCCTGATGCCAGCCCCCTTAATGAAAGTGATGACTTGTTGTCTACAGATAGCGTTCCTGTACTCTTGCGGGAGTTATCCCCCCGAAGTCTTCCACCCAACCCGCACGATATTGTCTATACGAACTCTATCTCCACCCACGCTAATTCTCCAGTGGACATAGAAGAGATAGTAAATTCTCCTTTGCCAAACGCGGTGATAGCCAAAAAGAAGACTAGGAAATTAGTGTCTTCTAAAGTTCCTGGTCCTCCTCCAATTAAAAGGAGGAAAAAGGGGGGAGATTCAAGCAGACTTAGGATTAGCCATAGTGACTTTGGGAAAAAAAAAAAATAATAATAATGCCATTAACTTGGATGCCCCTATTCTTAAGGCCACTTTAGTAAATACACCTACCCCAAAGGTTGCCTCTAACACAGCTCCGATATCAGTGGAATTGGTTGCTACCTCACATTGCCCACTTAAGGAAACACAGCATATTGACCAGTTGGCAAATATTGAACAGCTCATAAGGTCATTTATTTTACCAATTATTGAGAGGTTAAAGAGGGTTGAGGAAAGGCTACGGAATCTAGAGTTGGCAACTTGTAGTAAAGTAGGGCAGGCTAAGGACCTATCGGTTCTAGCCCATCCCCCTGTAGCTATCACGCCTTCGCCTATTCATGCCTTAAGTGAATGTCCAACTGTAGGTAGTATGATTTCAGATTCTAGGCAACAGAGGCCTACATCTCCCAAACCTGTAAGGCATTCAGTCCCACCTGCTCCCAGCACGACATCTAGGGCCGAAAAAAATCAGGGTGTGGGAAATATGGGTGTCGATAGGAGTTCTAGTACTGTTAAGGATATAAAAGGTAAGGAGCCCCAAGTGGAATTACCTCCAGAATCTGTCCCTTACGTAGTTGTACTAGCGGGAGTTCCTAAACTACCAGAAGGCAGGAGGGAAGGGTTCTACCAACTTAAAAACAAAACAGTATACTGGTTAAGACAGAATCGTCCCCTTCCTTATAACATCAATGGTGAGATCCTCCATGTACGCCGACTCTCTTGGCTAGGAAGCAGGGTGAAGGATATCAAGGGGGACTTAATCGTTATAAATTTCAGAGATCCCAAGGCTGTTAGACACATCCTAAATTGGCCAGTAGGGAACCCTGGCAATTTTATTGTCCCCCTTGAACTTACATATTTCTATCCCAGAACCCAAGAGACCAGAGTTGGGTACCCTGTAGTTTGTGATTTTCCCCAGATTAACCTACGTGCACCCTCCAACGGTGGCTATACATTACTAGAGCCAAACTATATTCCAAAAGCTTTGGATAATGCCCCAAGGTGGGATACCATACCGCCTAGGAATTATGGGAATAGAAGCAGGAGGATGGACCGCCTGATGCCATTCACGCCGTTTGAGGCTGTTAATAGATATGAAGCTCTTTCTGGCCTCGACGGATGTGACTGACATACGTGGTCACTGACTAACTCACCCCCTGTTCTTGCCCAATCTAATCCAAATGACATCTTTAGACCATTGGATATTGGCAAACCTGACCCAAGTGAACGATCTGTGCAGTGTACGGAGACCCAGATTTTAGAACCCTTTGTTGAATCCCTTCCTATCCCTTTTTCTACTCTTTGCCTCCCCATAAATTCTATACCTGTCGAAGGGGCTGGTGTTGGTTTACCTATGTTGAGCAATTCTATTGGTTCTCTGGACCTGGTATTATCTAAGAATGCTATGGCTGATGACCATGTTAGAATCCTTTCGTGGAATGTGGCGGGTCTTAAAAATAAGCTTCCTATTGCTGAGTGGGGTGCGTTTATTGCCACTTTTGATATCTGTTTGTTCCAGGAAACTTGGCTGCTTAATGAGAGTGTGGTTTTGGGCTTTGCTACATATGATATTTTGGCAAGTATGGGCATTAGGGGTAGACCTTCGGGTGGCCTGTCCATATGGGTTGGTACATGCCTAGGAGTAAAGGCAGTGGAAATTCAAACCAACTCTCGGGATGTACAACTCGTTTTATTGGATCCAGTAAATGGCCCTAAAATTGCACTGATAAATGTTTATGCAAGGCCAAACAAGCGGGGCCATGAATCCGAGACCATTGTCGAACTGTCTAAACTTATGCAGTCTCTCGACCCCTCCACTGTGATACTACTGGGTGGGGACTTTAATTGTCACTTTGAGCCTCTTTGGGACCCAAATTTAGGAGATGCTGACGAAGTAGATTTATTATGGAATATCCCTGATCCGTTGATGCCGTTGGTTAAGGTCTGGACTCCCCCTGTTTTGCAATTGCAGTCGCTGGCCCTAGCGGCATCATTACGAGCATGCAATGGCAGGGTGAATCCAGATAGACCTGGGAAGGCAACATTTAACCGACCAAATCATACCTCAATAATCGATTATATCTTTTTGGAAGTTAGGTTCTGGGACAGGATTTATAAATTTGAGGTCATTGAGAGGTTTGATAGTGACCATAATGCCCTAGCATTGACCCTTAAACCAGGGAGCTTTGGTCTAAAAAATCCCTCACCGATTGTAAACAAAGATACTAGTCCACTGATTATTGCAAATTGCAGAAGGAGGGTCAAATGGCCTAAATTCCTAACGTCTGACAGTAAACTTGCGGAACTTTACGAGATTATCATACCATTTCTTGAGGAAATGGGGAAAATTGGCCTATCGACCAGTCCAATTGATATACATGGCCAACTGGTTATGGCTCTAAAAGACACATTGTTTCCGGTAAAGAAGGTAACTCAGTTCCAGACCACAACTGCTCGCTGGTTTAACACGACCTGTCGCATGGCCAAAAAGGCTCTGTTGTTGGCCATTAAAACCAACGACAGAGAAGTCATCAGGGTAAATCGCTCCCTGTATAAAAAAGCAATCAGTGACGCGAAGAAGGAAAGGGAGGTTGTAATGTGGGAAGAACTGGGTTTGGCACTTAGCCGAAATGATGCCAAATCTTTTTGGTACATTGTAGCAACTGGAGTTGGTGGGCAACACCATGTTCCTACACCTAATATTGCCTCCTCAATCTGGGAAAGTCATTTTGGTGACTTATATGGTATGCCCGATCAGGACAGTTTAACTACCTGCACTTCCGAACTTTTACCATTACCCGGTTGCTGTGATTTAGCTGATTGTTTTACCCTGACTGAAGTGGAAACAGCAATAGGAAAGATGCTCCCCAATAAGGCTCCCGGCCTTGATAAATTGCCTGGAGATTTGTTTAGGGCACAACCAAAGATATGGGCCCCTTATCTGGTTACCCTATTTAACTGCATTTTACAGGGGGACAATGTGCCTCCAACTTGGCTTGGAGCTGAAATTGTCCCTATCCTAAAAAAGGGTTGCCCATTGACCCCTTCCAACTACAGGCCCATCAGCCTAATTGATACCTCCCAAAAACTAATGGGGAGGATTCTGCTGGATAGGGTCCTGGAGTGGATTGAAGAGAAAGGGATCCTTTCTACCTTCCAGGCAGGTTTTAGGGCTGGTATTTCTACTGTCGATCAGATTTTTCGCCTGCAGGTCCTGTATTGGAAAACAGCCAAGGTGGAGGGTGGCAGCCTCTACCTTGTGTTTGTAGACCTGCGGGCAGCTTTCGACTTAGTTCCACGAGCTAAACTGTGGCAGGTTCTAGCTGATTTGGGCCTCCCGCCCTATTTGTTAGCAGTCTTATTTAGGCTCCATGAAAATAATTTTGCTCAGGTGAGATGTGGCAAGCATGGTGACCTTACTGATCGATTTCCTGTTCTCAAAGGTGTCCGCCAAGGGTGTGTGTTGGCTCCCACACTATTTAGTCTTTACATCAATGGTCTCGTCGACCATCTGAATTGTGTTGTAAACAACGATGCCCCAAAACTGGTAACAGGACGAGTGCCCGCTCTGATGTTCGCAGACGACACTCTGTTGTTGTCTAGAACATCATCGGGCATCCAAAACACACTTGATGGTTTTGTAAAGTTCTGTGAGCAGCGGGGATTGGAAATCAACCTGGGGAAAACAAAATTTATGATTTTCAATCCCCCTAACCGGGTACGTCCAAACCCAATTCTATACGGCACTCCCCTTGAAAGGGTTAAAACTTTTGTTTACCTAGGCCTCACCCTGACTGAGAAATTTAACTGGGATAAGCAGATTGCCAAGTCGACGCTTAAGCTTTCCCAGTTGGTGGGGGGTCTTACTAAAGTTTTCAAAAAATCGACCTATAAACCAGTGTCACCTGTTTTGGAGATTTTTTGTCGACAGGCAAGAGCGGCCGTAATTTACGGGGCTGATTTGTGGGGACATAAGCAAACAGAGACCCTTACTAAGGTTGAGCAGTCCTTCTTAAGAACACTTGTAGGGCTCCCCCCTAGCACGCCTCTGATTCCCTTGAAATTTGATTTTGGCCTAGTCTCAATAGATGAGATTGTAAGTGCCAGACCAATATTATATTGGAAAAGGTTGTGGTCGGTTCCCGAACTGGCCTCATACAGAGCTGAATTCACCGCGATCTGGCCTCTCCTTATATCTAAAAAGATCCCCTGGCTCCAACATATCAAAGCTGCCAGTGCCTGTCTAGGACTCCCGGAATTCTGGGATTCCCCAGAAACCTTTTGTACCGGATTAGCAAAGAAAGAACTATCTTCACTGATATGTACACGGAATCTCCAAATACTTTCGAGCTCTATAACAGTGGGTAGATTGACTTCTGAGTTCCTCACAGTTAAATCTGACTCAAAATTTGAGGAATTCATGGATCAAATCGAACCCCCGCTTGCTCGAAAATTATACATTCAGCTAAGACATGGCACTTTACCAGTCAGGTCCTTTTCAGCTAAGTGGCAGGCGCAGAATCAGGAAAGTTGTCCCGCATGTAATTACAAATTGGAGACTGTTTCACATGTGTTGTTCTTCTGCCCTGCATACTCTGCAATTAGAAAATGTTGGTTAATTCCCATCTGCAGGAATTTGGGATTTCGTCATTTTAAGCAGGCTCTTAGGTCCCTAACTTATGATACCCACCCCCCTATTGTATTTGCCGTATCTCGTTATTTACATGGCATGTGGTGCAGGAGACGAATCTTTTTAAATTAATCTTTGTATTCACTTTTCACATGATAACGTGTCGTTTAATTCTTTTTTAAATTGTAAAATTATTTATTGTCTTATTGTATTTGTTGATGTACTTATGTGCACTTTTATGGTCTAATGGCCGAAATAAAGTTATCACTGACTGGCTTTCTTTCTCATGTCCAACCAGTCAAAATGAGAGAGTGGCCATGGTCATGGAGTCCCTCAATGTTGTTTACCATTCATGTATACAGTATACAAGCAGTTTCCAAGACAGTGCAGCATGGAAGGAAAATATGAGATCCCATTGCAATTTCCAACAAAGACCATATGTCCTTCATTGATCATCCCACCCCTTCATTGCTCTTCAATGACTCAAAGTCATCATAGCACCGCCCCTCCATTATGAAACGTTTTTGGTTGGCTTGACTATCGGTATTTTCTAACATTGTCAACCAACAAACTTTCCAAATTGACAGTTTCTATAGAAAATACTGCTAACCGAATTGTAGTGGGGTATTGCTGTTATACTTTGATAATAAATAATAATGATTACGTAGGAGGTGAATCAGGCTCTGAGATGTGTCTTTTTTTTCTAGCCGCACAGACCACCATCCCTGGGGCCAGCAGCGCCAGTGTGATGGAGGAGGAGGCCAGGAGGTGATTGGATGGGGAGGTGTCCCAGCGATGGCAGGGGTTGGTGGTGGTAAGTCACATTGCTTGCTTATTGACAAAATAAGTATTCTTTATTTGTTTAATAAGGCAGATATCCCACGCATCATCATTAATCACCTACCTGCAGTTGGCATTTCACCACCCGTGATCTAACTGAAGCATGGTTAGAATCGTCACTGCAGTGTTGGCTGTGCAATGTGTGTCTGCTTCAGTTAATGCAGCATTACAAAGGTTTCAATGCATTACAAACCAAAAACAAGGTGTGTTTTCCAGTGCCCACTCAGTCTCCTCCTACTAGTACTTCACTCCACTATTTATTCCTAAGTGCTGCCCCAGTCTACCCAAAAAATTTGGAAATCCATTCTTGGCATGTGCCACATTTTTCAGGCCAAGTGAATTATGTTTAGGCTTTCCTGCTTTCATTTTCTATTTTTGGTAAATTCTGGTGGGGTTTTTTCAGTGTTTTCAATACCTTAAAAAAACAGTGGTAATCAGTGTTTACACATTGTTGCGTTATTTAAAACAACATAAACAGTGTTTTTCCGGTGTTTATGGAACTTTTAGCTCTTATTATTGCTCGCTTTGCACTGATAATGCATGGTATATAGACAGTGTATATATAGTGTATATGAGGTCCAAATACATTTTTACAAATCAAACTTTTCGTAGTACACCATACAATACTTCTTCAGTGAGTCTTTGGTCATGCACGCTTGCTCTTTCCTTCCCATGTAAACTTTTACCTGTAAAAGGCCCTCTCAACATTGGCACTTGAGAGAGGCAACGCCAAAATAGCCAGTACACAATTTGCTAACTCTTGCCACTGACATAGTTTTCCATGCCAATACTGGTGCACTTGAAGATCGTGATTCTCTGTGACAGGTTCTGCAACATATACGTTGAACTGGGAGCATATACCCTCAGAGTTATTGAAGCAGTCAAAAATGAAGCAGCACTTTTGAAACTCCAGAGAAAAGTGCCCTTTACGGAAGTATCTATAACTTGTGCAGAGTACCACAGTGAATCTTCATTGACTTCAAATGCCATGGTTGGTGAAGGGCTATTTCTCATACCTGGTAAAATAAAAGTTACTGAATTGCTACTCAACATTTCTTTGCTTACCAAGTGGCAAGCACTCTAACATGGAACATGTTGCACTGCCAAAGTCAGAGACTACTCTCAAGGAGATGTTTCACATCTAAACCAATTATGCTGAACACTTGGTAGGCAAGGGTGTTTTCAGACTCTAGTTTTTTATTATGCCCACTACAGCAGTCATACTTTCCTGTAAAAATCTAAGAATGCAGTAGAGTGTACTTTTTTTCAAATCACTATCAATATGTGACCAAAGATCTTCACAGTTCTTGCCTTTGCCGTCATCACTCAGCAAGAGTTCTGTAAACGGTTGCCACATGGATAATATAGCATTCATGGGCTTTATGACTGAGAACCACCAGCTAAGTGACACAGTTGGGATGACTCTTTCTTTGATGCTACACAAAGCACAAGATGAGAAATATTTGCTTTTTAGCTTCCCCGCATAACAAAACAGTGCACCAGAATGGACTAAAAAGTCAATAGCATTCTTCATTAACTCTGAAGATTGTCATGATGCTTTCACCATACCATCTAACAAGTTGCAAGGATCTCTTAAAGGGAAACACTTCAGCTCAGGTATCGATTTTGACATGTCATCACAACTTTTTCATATATGGAGCTGAATCACTGCAAATACATACAATATCGCTCCAATCTTTGTTGAACTTGGTAAGAACTTTGTGCAGCAGCATTTCAAGTGACACTGCATTCCATGTTTTCCAAAAGTCTGGTGTCATGTTTTCACCACTATCCCAGATGCTTTGTGACTGCACTCTTTTCATATATACCTGTCACTATACCTTGCATTTAATGTTTAAAGCCTAGGGTGTTTGGCAATTCACCTACTATCAATACTGCCTCACTAGAAAAGGGGGCTGATGTATCAAGGGTTATTACCTCTTCTCTATGGGTAAATATGATGGTATATAAATTGGAAAGATTCTTACGAATTCTACATTGTTCCTATCAGTAAAAGATTGAAACGTAGCCAAAAAATATTGATTGATATTTCCTGATTCTCTACAATTTATAAAATAAATAAAAACACCTAAAACATGTTTCTAACTCCTGTATTTTTAGACCAAAGACCATATAACTTAAAAAAGGAAGAAGAAACAATATTTTTGTGACATCCCTACACAACACAAATCAAGCAGAATAGCGTTAGCCCAGTTTTCCTTACAGCTACCTTATATAACAGTTACATTGTATCGGCCCCTTCAGGAAGAAATAAAAATGACTCCTTCACTCTCCTTTTCCTTTAGTTGAATGGCATGTAGTTTGAGGTTGTGCAGGTTTTTTTCAGTGTTTATATGATTACACTGGTGAGGGTTATTTCCCTTCCGGTGGGGCTTTATCAGTTAATATAGGTTTAAACCTAAAACCGGACAGCCTAATTATGTTCATATATTTAATGGCTTCCATGACAGATTCATCCTGTTCAAATTTTTCATTTTCGTCATTCATTAACTACAAAGCCAAAGCTTAGCACATGATGATAAGTGACACTGTTGGAAATGCCCCTTTTTACAGGGTCATCCCTAAACTTTTTGCTTTCCTCCTGTATTTTTCCTACCTGTTTGTGTTGGTTTTATGACTCTGGGCACTTTACAACTGCTGATCAGGGCTAAAGTGCATATGCTCTCCCTTTGTAAATATGACATGTGAATTGGTATATCCATGATTGGTTTATTTGGTTTACCTGTTAGTCCCTAGTAGCGTGGCCTGTGTGTGCCCAGGGCTGGTAAACCAAATGCTGCTGATGGACCTGCAGTGCTGGTTTGCGCCACCCACAGAAGCAGTTTGTAAAATGTACCTCAGACCTGCCACTGCAGAGTCAGTGTGCAGTCCAGATCTGCCATCTTGGCTGTGAAGTGCCCACACTTCCTAGCCCCTGAACCTTCCCTTGGCATCATATAAGTCACCCCTATGGTAGGATGCATTATATGCGTAAGGTAGGACATGCCTTGGTATGTGTGGCATGACCTGGTAGTGAATTACACCCAATTTCATTTTTCACTACTGTAAAGCTACCTTTTCTCCATAGGCCAGAATGCGAGGTTTGACTATTACATTCTATAGTCCTAACTGACCAAAGGAACATGGTAGAAAAACAAATTTAGTATGCGTGAGCTCAGAATATTAAAATACATATTTTGTGTTTGAAAATACCACTTTTAGAAAGTAGGTATTTTCTTGCCTAAGCCTTTCAGTGTGCTCTGCTGTTATGTGTATTGGCTGTCTGGTTTTGGAGGGACAGGGCAGGCTGAGTCAGACTTGGGTTGAATAGAGAGATCTTCATTTGAAGTATGGGGAGGGGTAGCTCTGTGACCTGAAAAGGCTGTGCCTGGCAAGGTGAATGCTGGCCCCACCTCCTACTGTGCGTCTGATGGCAGACCCCCTCTTTCTGAAAGGAAGGATGCAGCCTAGTAAACAAAGTGCTCCAGGACTGAGCAGAAATGGTTCTGGCTGGGTTCAGTGACTTGTAGCTTTTGAGAACAAAGACTTATGGGGTATAATTATCTGTGCTGAAACTCCTCCAATTTGTATTGCTCCTGGACATCAAAACGAACCTCTGTCCGTGTAGATGAAGAAATCTGCAGGAGGTGACTATCCTTGTGCTTGTGTGCTGTTTCTTGGATTGGCCCTGCAGTGGTTATCATTGGACTTGGAAGAAGAGGGAACATGACTTTGAGAGAACTTTTATTGATCGTGTTAAAGCAATCACCCAAGGGCTAGGAGAGAGCTAGCCTCCTGTTGAAGTCTCAGGCACATCAGACTTCACCACCAGCCTCCTGATTCCTCCCAGCAAGGATTTCTATTTGCAGGTGAGGCTCCTGTGAGTTCCAGGGCCTCTAGTTCTACTACAGAGAAGAGATTGCTGAAATCGTCGCTAGCGCAAGTTTGCGAGCCGCCGCAGCTGAAAGCACACCGGAAAATCATCGTGCTACTGCCGCTGAGTGCTCGCAACCAAAGATCATCCCATCGCACGTTTGCGGACTGCCAGGCGCTCGCTAACCCAAGAGATCGTCACATCGAGATCATCGCTTCACGATATCGCAGCGCGGATGCCAGGCGTCTGCCATTTTCATCGCATCGCATCAGGATCTTCGCTCCCTCGCGGAGCACCATTTGTTCGCATTGCAACCTGATCGCACACGCAACAGGATCATCGCATTGTCTCCTCCCTCGTGGCAAGGAGTCATTGCACCAATGGCCTAGCATGCAGAAGTTTGTCACATCGTCTCAGCACGCATCTGAAGATCAGCGCATTTTCTCCTCCCTCGCTGCAAGGATTTATCGCATCGCCGGCCTCGCGTGTAGAAAATCATCGCTACAGCTTCTTTGCGACATTTTGTTGGTTTTGCTACGAAATTCAGGTACATTGTAAGTAAAAGGGTCGCAGAGACCACTGCTTTGAATTGAACTCCTCTTTGCACACTTTGAACTTTTTTGGCAGCCTTTCAACAGTAATCCTATTATACAGTACTGTGGCTTTTTATCGTAGTGGTCTTGTGTTAAGTCTATATATAAAGATACTTATTTTTTATAGCTACTTGTGTGGTGTCCCTTTACAGTGTTATTCACTGTGTTGCTGTGTATGGTCATAAATGCTTCACACACTGCCTCTGAGATAAGCCTAGCTGCTCGTGCTACGTTACCACAGGGTTGAGCAGGGGTTATCAAAGGGTGTTGCCCTGTTACTCTGACTTAGGAGGAAGGGTCCCTACTTGGACAGTGGCCAGCCATTGCCAACTAGAGACACCCATTTCTAACAGACATCCATTATTCTATAGCAAAACCTCTACTTATCCTAATCCCTCTAATTTACCCTGTGGTAGAGTAACTGCCTTTACTGCCAAGTGAAGCTGTTTATTGTACATGAATTGTGGTGGAGTGCGAGACCAGGGAGTAAAGTGAGACTAAGTGACTGATTTAGAGTTTGACAGATGGGATACTCCCTGACAAATAATATCTATACCCTATTCCCTTCTCTTACTGCAGTGCATAGTTTTTTCCACTGTCCACTTACGGCAGGCAGGATATTCACAGTATTCATGACATGTGTGACGTGGCATTGTTATTGTTCATCTGCCTCTTTAGTGTCAGAGTAGAATTCGAAAGGTAGTTGGAAAAGAGCAGGGCCTTTGGGATTAAAGTAAGTTAATACATTGTGCATTAAGGCTGCCCAAAACATGCTGCATACTGTAGAGAGTAGCAAAGTATCCAACGCTAGCATGCCTCCATTAATGTTGCACAACAAGAATACAATGAATTATGCTGCTTCTATGCCTTACTCATTAATGAGAGGCAACGTATTGTTTTTTTACAAAGTGTCAGTTTAGTTTTTTACTAGGAAATCTTTTAAAGAAAAAACGATTGTGGTATTCTGGCTAAATTCCTTGCAGTTAGTGCTTTTTCTATGATGCATGTGTGGGGAAAATTTGGCCCTATGACTAATCACATTAATAATTCTAATGGCCATGGGGGACCAGCAATGTTGTGTTACTATACCACCACTGTATAAACAAGTGTTTGCACTGAGATTTATAATTTGTGTTGATAATGCTAATCCTGCTGGTCCACCATCACGTCAGGAGATAGCCGCCCCACTGTGGCACCATCAGATGGAAGCCATCCAGGCCAAATATTTCTGACTGGTGGCTTTAGAGGAAGAGGAGGAGGAGGCACGTGCCCCTGCCCCCAGTCCTTCTGGCTAGGCCAAAGTACCTCCATCCCAGCCACAACAGCACCTCTGGCAGCTGGGATTGGCCACTGCTGCCCCCTCCTCGTCATCCACAAAGCACTTCCAAATCTGCATCCTACGTGGGTTGAACCTGCTTTACCAAGAGGTGGCATGGGTTTAAGCCTGGATTGATGCCCTCTAACTCCCTTTTTAATATACTTGCTTTGGTAGGAGGGACTTTCTTGTGGGTTTGGAGGGTGGGGATTGGGAAAGGCAGTTATGGAAAGGAGGATATTGGTGTACTTTAGTTTCTTTAGACATTGGTTGTGGTGATTTTTTAATTGTTTGGGGAGAGGGGTGGGCCTGTTGTCGGCGGAGAGGGTGAGTTCTATTAATATGATGGAACTCTGACTTTTGTGTTTTGTTTTGCACTGTTTTTAGCGCAGCCTGTTTTTTTTTAAAATCCGCTTGTGTATACCAGTTAGCTATACCCTTGTCCAACTACCCTCAGTAACTATATTGACCATATATTGACCATATATTGATATATTCTTCTCCCTCTATTGACTACAACAACATTTATTAAAAAAATCTTAATCTTCACTAGAAGTTAGTTACTAACTAAACAAGTTCCCTTCACTCCATATTTCTCTTGCCTGAATAGATAAAGTAATGGCTGCTACCTCTCTCAATCTTCTAAAACCTTATTGCAGGGTTTCCAAGGGAGTTTTCTTTATGGTTGTGGTAGTAGTTGCAGGCTAAAGTGCTATAAGGTAAGACATCACAAGCGAGGTCCCAATCCCACTTAGATGAACTCCAACTGTAGGATTAATCAGAAGGATTATCAATCACTGGCACTAGTTTGAAAAAAACACAGAGTTAACAGGTTATTTACATAATAACTTATCAAAGTCTGAGACCCGAATACCACCTTGAAACAAAGACCTGATATTATAACAAAATCTAGCACTAGTAACTTATTCAGAGCAATGTGGAATTAGTATTAAATTAATTTATTTAAACAATTAAAACAAAACCTATGAAATCCTGCAGTCTGGAGAATTAGACTCAGGACAAGGTTAAGCATCCATGCAACACAAGGCCTGAATGATGATGTTGACGAATGATGTAATACATGTAAATCCCTTTCATGCATGGGTGGGAAAGTGGGTCTGGTGTCGGCTATAGCTCACATCATAAAAGATCCTGCAGTGAGTTGGTGTCGCTTTCACCACATCCGTCCAACTAAGTGTGTAATCCATTTATAGTGTAAATTCAAAAGTCACACCTCAATATATATCACACAGCCAAGGAGAAGAGAGTTAGGGGTTTGAAGAATTATTTGTTTACAGGTAGTTGGGTAAAGATGTGACAAAGAAAAAAGCTATACAACAGCAATTTTCATCAGGTAGATGAGCAGCACATCATAATAAAATCAATTGTAGAAAGAATGAAGGAATAACAGTTAAATTAAATGCATTGTAAATAATCCTTCAGCCTCAGAGACCCAAGTTATCATATATTTAAATGTTCTGTCATTTAGTTTTGTAAAATACAAATTTATGGAGGCGTGAACCAACAAAGTTCTGAAAATTCTGATTTTTAAAGAAAAATGATGATGTATATAATTGCTAAATTGGGCGGTGCATCTGTATTTTTTTTTCAGAATGTCCATCTTGGGTGCCTGGCTGACCCTGGCTGGTAAGGAAAGCAGGAGTGTAATGGAGTTGTCACCTTTTATGCAGGAGAAGAGAAGACCTGTGGATTGCAAAGCAGTAATGATATTGGAGAGTCAAGGAGAAGGACAGAGAAGGTGAGTTTCATGATGAGTGGACCAAGGAAAGGTAGATCAAGAACTTAGACTGCTGCAATCATTCATGATGACCCATGCAGGATTTACTGAGAAGTGAGAACAATTTTAGAAGCAATCCCAGACAAGTACCTGCATGTACCTGGCTGATCGATCTCACAACTGACATAACATTTAGCTGAGTGTGTCAATCATGTGATGATGAGATAAGATATTATGTCTGTCTCTATTTTGAGGCCCCCGACCACAACATATAATAGAGGAGTTTTACATTTGAGTCAGCATACTACTCAGCATTTCTTAATTCAATGGATCTCTCTCCAGTCTACAAGACTGAGTAGGCCTCTTACAGTCATCATCATGTTGGTTTCCCTTTTGAAGTAGATACCTTCCTTCATCTGACTGTTGAGGTAGTCTGTCTTCCACCCTGAGTAATGCATCCGTCCGACCCCTGACTCAAATGAGATTGAGAGAGATAGACCCATAGTGCACTGTTGAGGAACAAGAAGAGCAAAACAATTTGAGCATTTTGTATAGATGTGTATCTTTAATTTAAACTAACTGGTCTGGTCTCTGAAGAATCAGAAATAAAGTACTGCAAGGAGTGGACTATGCAAGTAAACCTAGCTAAGTGTGAAAGGGCCAATCAGCTTAATAACAATCACTCATCAGTCCCCAAACATAGCAAACCATTGAAATCAAGTTTACAAATTAGTTGAACTCCCTCACTGTCTGCCACCACATGAATCATCATCACTCACACTTACTCAAACACATATCACTCATTGGTGCAATAGTTTCCTATTTCAATGCAAGGATGGTGGTACCCAACTGCCATATTGTTGCATCGCCTCTTGTCCCATGAAACACACTCTTGTAAAGTAATGACCTTTACTGGGGCAGCACTGCTAGGGAATGAAACAGAGGCAGTCATTGACTCCAATATCTGTGAAGGGAATGGGGAGGCTTCTTTACTGCACACTGGTCCAACTCCAATCCAGTCATACATGTGAATAAATGATGGTGCTGCATATATCTGATTCAAAATCTATAATGTTCCTCTTGCTAGAACAAGTTTTTTTGTTTTTGACAAGGCAGTTTGATGATAATCTGAAAGTTCTATTGTGGCCTAATCATTCAGGAAAGTAGAGTTCATCCTCAAACTCAAGGAGTTCACCCAGAAGTTGGTTAGCCAACATACTTCAGCCTGACCAATTGCCCTCACCCTCCTCTTGTGGTATTTCAGGAACACTGTAATTGGGTGGTATAAAATGTTGATTAATTTTAATCATAGTCAATCTCTCCACTTTTTAAGGAGAGAGACAGGATCCTTCTGAATATGACAGCTGCACTAGCTGCACTGAATACACGCTCAGCAGACACCCTGGCTATCAGACAATCCAGACACTTTATTGCCAGTCTGCTGAGCTCTGGCCATTGGCACATTTTCCCATACCAATAGACATCCAGATAGTCTTGGACCATCTCCGGATTGGTCATTTGTGCTGCTACTTGCTCGACCGCTGTTGCCTTTCTCCTCTGCACTCACTGAAACCCTGCTACTTGAAACCAAGCCATTGCAGAGGTTGGGTCCAAATCTTCTGTTGCTGGTGTTGTTGTTGCCGATGTTGTTAGTTCTGCTGTTGGCTACTGTCAGACAACAACATTGCCCTCTCTGGACCTGGAGGTTGAAGGCTGCACACCAGAACTGCTGCCTGGGCCTCTAACATCCAGCTGTTCTTCTGCCAGGTCTCTAGCTTGCTGAACAATCCACATCTTGTAGAGTGACACATTCCCTTCTAAAAAATTATTGACAGTGGGCAGCAGGTTTTTGTACCTTGGATCAAGTAGTGTGGCACAGATGTACTCTTTGGTGGTCGCGATGTCTCTTTGCAGCCTTAGATTAACAGACAAGCAAATGATTAAGCTCTCAACCAAGTGATACGCTTCTTGACTCACACTGGTAAACCTTTGTGATACCTTTTTTAACAGGCCCTGTAGCTGAAGCAACAACGCGGTAGCATTCCCCATCATATTTACCTCCTTGCAGACCTCCCATTTGAAAACCTAAAAAAGAAGTGGCATTTGAGCTAGGCTTTTGACTAGCCCCCATTTGTCCACCTCTATAATTATGCCTTACCCAGTTGCATTTCCACCTCTTTGAAGGACATGGTCATTGATCGGTCTGCACTGCTCAAATAGACATTGCAACATGTAGTAGGTTGAGTTCCAATGGGTTGGCACCTCCAGCATGAGGGCTTTTAGCAGTACTCTATTAGCACACTGAATGATCCTCAACTGCTTCTAGGTTTTAAGACAATAACTGAAATGAGTGCAGATTCTTCTGCAGGTCACCAATATGTTGCTGACTATGTCTTCTTTTTTGAGAAAGTCCCACAAAATCAGGTTACTGCATTGCACCAAACAAAGGACCCTGAAACATTTACCATCTACCATGGCCTTGACTATATTACTGCCATTGTCCGTGGCAACAAATCCAATCCCGAGACATCTGGGTTGCAACCATTCAAACACCTTACTGTTAAAGTCCTCCAAGATGTTTGCAGCTGTATGGGATTTCTCCATGGTGAAAATCTCTACTGTTGCATGTCACCAAACACACTTAAAACCTTCTTCGGTGCTGAGACCTGAAGATAGCTATTGCCTAATCCTAATAAAAGCGATCTAACGTGCTGTAATACATATGTAAACAGTTGCTTGACAACTGGTTCACATGCCTGCATTCCGGTGGATAGTGTGAATAGGACTCTGCTGCAAAGCTTGCCCACCCAATTGCAACTCATGGTGATGGAGAGCTGGAACTGCAACTGTGGTAATATAGGTCTGGCTGGAAACCTACCATTTTGGGCAGATGGTCACCACAAATTCTGAAACTTTCACCCTTCCACAAAACGTCTAGCTCTAACATTTCAGCCAGCTTCCCATTGTAGAAATATGCCTTTGGGTGGTTGCGTACATAGGGCCCCTATTGCCTAAACATGCCTGTAATCGTAGCTTGGATTTGTTTTTGATTTCTGGAGCAACTGACACGGAAGATATCCAGACAGAACTAGGAGGTGGTAACCTCAATGAACATCTTGTTTGAATCATCACTATATGTTGTGGACTTGGCTCTGAGTCCTGGCCATTTGGAGGTTGCTGATTCGGGTGATGCTGGAACACAGCTGGGGGCAAGGCTGCTTGGTGCTGTAAAACTGTCATCCACTTCTTCCTCACCTCCTCGTATCACTATGATCAGAGCTGATGCATCTCTCTCATCACCACCACCAGCAATTTTTTGTAAGGTGCTCCTCCAACCGGATCGTGTGATGTTTTTTCATATGGGTCCAGTACCATAGTGTGAACCAGGCTTACCTCGTCGAACACTAGCGTGGCAAATGGAGCATATTGCAATGTTATCCTTCAGTAAACAACCTTTACTTCGTGGCTGCTAGTGCGCATACCATTACTTGGCAATCGTTACTACGCTTGCGATGTTACAACGTGTACCATTAGTATGCAAGTTGTTCCATCGCAAGCTTTGTTACAACGCATGCATTGTAATGGTATGCGCTATCCACATCGTTATTATCACCGGCTCACATTCCGTGCAGAATATCGCACATGCCTCGTTATGTGGTGCGTTTTATAAACAAGCTGGCTAATTTCAAACCTTTCCGAAAATAATTAGAAGAGTCTTTTTCCTCAAACAGGGTAATAATTCAGCAGAGTTCAGTGGAACAAACTTTCAATGTATTTCATGTGAACCACTGTTTTCCTGCCTGGGTCGGGCCTCTCTCTCAAAGTAGGGAGTTTGGAGATTTTTCAGATGGTTGGAGGCACATAATAATGATGATAATAATGATGTGGATAGCGAATGCGTTGTAATGGTATGCGCTATCCACATCGTTGTTTGGAAGGCACTTCAATTTCAAAACAACGACGTGCAGATCTGACGTCGCTGGAAGCGGAAGAAGAGAGGAAGAATGGAGGAGAGAGAGGTAAGTGTTGTTTTTTGGGTCGTGCAGGGGGTAGTCTTTTAGATTGTAGGGTTGTGCTTCAACACCCTCTGCATGCTCCGCAAGATCTACAGATGGATCCCCACCAAAACCAGAAGGATAGTCACACAGCCCCTCGTCAGCAGCAGACTGGACTATAGCAACGCCTTCTACGCAGGGACCATGGCCAAATTCCAGAAGAGACCAGCGCATACAGAAAGCTTCCGCAAGCCTCATCCTCAACACACTCCCCACACCCACATCTTTGCCAACCTGAAAGACCTGCACTGGCTCCCAGTCAACAAGAGGATCACCTTCAAGCTCCTCACCCACCAATCACTCCACAACGCCGGACCAGCATACCTCAACAAACATCTCACCTACTAATCCCCGAACTACTAGCTTCGCTCCGCCGACCTCACCCTCACCACCATCCCAAGCATCCACAGGAACTCCACCGGCAGCAGATCCTTCTCCTACCTCGCCGCCAAGACATAGAACACCCTCCCCACAAAGCTGTGACAGACCCAGGACCTGCTGACCTTCAGGAGACTTTTTAAGACCAGGCAGGAGCTGCACACCCCCAGCGCCTTGAGACCCTCACGGGTGATTAGTGGGCTCTACAAATGATTGATTGATTGATTGATTGATTGATTGAATAGTGTAGTGTAGTGTATTTGAGTTAAGGTAGTGTCGGGGGTTGTAAAGGATAGTGTTGGGGAGTAGGGACGGGACTTGGGGTCGGGGGAGGGATGTGCAGGGGGTAGTGTTTTAGGGTTTAGGGTAGTGTTTTAGTGTTTGTGTAGTGTAGAGTACTGTATTGGGGTTTAGTGTAGTGTATGGGGTGTGTGCAGGGTAGTGTTTGATTGTATGGTGCAGTATGGGTCAAGGGGGAGGGGCATGCAGGGGGTAGTGAATTAGGGTTTAGGGTAGTGTTGTGGTGTTGGTGTAGTGTAGGGTAGTGTTTTAGGGTTTAGGGTAGTGTCGAGGGTTGTGAAGTGTAGCTGTAGAGTGTAGGGTCCAGGCAGGAGAAGGGGGAAGGTTGTGTAGGGGGTAGTGTATTAGGGATTAGGGTAGTGTAGTGGTGTTTAAGTAGTGTAGGGTAGTGTAGTGAGGGTTTGGGTAGTGTTGACATTGTATGGGTTAATGAGAATGTATACAAATAGTAGGAGGAGGTACAATTAATTTTGAAAACAAAAACTCACCCATCCTAAAGCACTTTGCATGATTTTAGTGTGATGTATTTTAGTAGCATAAACAATTTCTAGAAAAAAACGTAGAAGTGCTATGCATACTAATATAATGTGGAATAAAAGCATTAATAGTACATTTATAACCATTTACTTAGTGTGCCACTGTCAATGCCTGAAGGAGAATTTGAAGGAGATGGGTGTGTTGTTAATTGCCTCTGTGCAGTGCATATTTCGACCTAGGTAAAGGTTGATGCAGGTTCAGCAGGTGCCTTACAAGCATGAAAGCTGGTGGAAGTGGTGGAACCACTGCCACATCCCTTGAGCAGCTTGAATAGGAGGGGCAATGTTGGTGTCCTTTGAGCCAGCTTCCATGACAATGACTAGTTTGTTTTCATCCCCTTCAATAATTTAAGGCTTTTCAGTACTTTTTTTTCCCCTTGTCATCGAGGCAGATATGGGACTCAGCCGGGGTCCAATCTATTGTCAAATCATTAGAAGGGTGGCTTTGAGAAATTGTGGAGTACCCTTTTTTTCTTGCTGGAGATCGAGAAGTCAATGGTACAAGAAGAGGTACATCTTGCTCAGCAGAAAGCTCGACTTCTTTTTCTGTACCTACAGCAGGAAGATCTACTGCTGTCTGCAGCTCCTGTTGTCCACTTTGCTCAGTTTCCTGCGACCAATGAGTGCTAGTTTGTGGCTGAGACAAATCTAATTTAGAATCACTTCTCGTGGCCATCATTGCAGTGGTTGCCTCGCTGAGAGTCAAGGGATCAGGCTTAATTTGGGATGGTGGCGTCATTGATGTGGAGGAGCTGCTCCCAGATTTCTGTTTCAAGGGCTGTGCAGTAGGGCACCATGTCTCCCGAAAAAGGTCAGGGCCAGCACACCACTGGTGGCACTGGCAATCTGCTTCTTCTTCTCATCAGGGGCCTTTTTCTTTTTTTTAAACATCCGTTTATTGAATAAACAAAACCTGGCAGCATGTCTGACAGTAAGTACATTCTGGACAAATGCATTATTACAAATGTCGCTTGTCAACATTTGGTACATACCGAATAAAATCCTTGTAACAAGGCAGGGTCCAGTACATATTCATACATTGCAGTACATTATCTCCCCCAATCCACACACATAGTTAATTAGCCAGAAATTAAAGTCCCCAATATATTGTACCCAGCTTCTCCATATCTTGTACCACTTCTTTGGGCACCCCCTCTCTTTGTATATCACGTTTTTAGCATTGCAGCACCAGTCTAGATCGTCCTGCCATTTCAGCACGCTGGGTCAGAGGCCTTTTTCTTGGCAGCACCTTTCTTTGGGGCCATCTTCAAGGTCTGTCAGATGCGACTTAGCTGCACACGTGGAAAAGAGGGGGACTCACGTCTTGTGGTCATGTCAATTTATTCTGGCCTTCTGTCTGGCACTACTGTGGGTAATGTCTCTTGGGCACCTAAAAGCAAACAAGCAAGAAAAACATTTAGCGAAAAATTGCATTTTTGTAGTTTGAATTGTTCATAGCACAGACAATATAGTTTAGTGAGGTTATCGGATGTATGACGTTACAACGCACACTTTTACAACGCATGCACTTACAACGCATTTTTTACAACGCATAATCCATTACAACGCATGACATTACAACGCATGACACTACAAAGCATTTTTAAAAAATACCTTTACAACGCACTACCATTACAACGCATACTACCTTTACAACGCATACCATTACAACGCATAATATTAAATTACATTTAAGGTAAGTATTAGATAGTATAGGGGTAAAAATTACTATTCTAACTCCAGGGGGTGCAACAGTAGGGTAAGTGTTGGATAGTGTAGGGGTAAAAATTACTATTCTAACTCCAGGGGGTGCAACAGTAGGGTAAGTGTTGGATAGTGTAGGGGTAAAAAATTACTATTCTAACTCCAGGGGGTGCAACAGTAGGGTAAGTGTTGGATAGTGTAGGGGTAAAAATTACTATTCTAACTCCAGGGGGTGCAACAGTAGGGAAAGTGTTGGATAGTATAGGGGTAAAAATTACTATTCTAACTCCAGGGGGTGCAACAGTAGGGTAAGTGTTGGATAGTATAGGGGTAAAAATTACTATTCTAACTCCAGGGGGTGCATCAGTAGGGTAAGTGTTGGATAGTATAGGGGTAAAAATTACTATTCTAACTCCAGGGGGTGCATCAGTAGGGTAAGTGTTGGATAGTATAGGGGTAAAAATTACTATTCTAACTCCAGGGGGTGCATCAGTAGGGTAAGTGTTGGATAGTATAGGGGTAAAAATTACTATTCTAACTCCAGGGGGTGCAACAGTAGGGTAAGTGTTGGATAGTATAGGGGTAAAAATTACTAATCTAACTCCAGGGGGTGCATCAGTAGGGTAAGTGTTGGATAGTATAGGGGTAAAAATTACTATTCTAACTCCAGGGGGTGCATCAGTAGGGTAAGTGTTGGATAGTATAGGGGTAAAAATTACTATTCTAACTCCAGGGGGTGCATCAGTAGGGTAAGTGTTGGATAGTATAGGGGTAAAAATTACTATTCTAACTCCAGGGGGTGCATCAGTAGGGTAAGTGTTGGATAGTATAGGGGTAAAAATTACTATTCTAACTCCAGGGGGTGCATCAGTAGGGTAAGTGTTGGATAGTATAGTGTAATATTATACGTTGTAATGGTATGCGTTGTAATGGTAGTATGCGTTGTAATGGAATGCGTTGTAAAGGTAGTTTTTAAAAATGCGTTGTAGTGTCATGCGTTGTAATATCATGCGTTGTAATGGATTATGCGTTGTAAAAAATGCGTTGTAATGGTGGTGCGTTGTAAAAGTTGCGTTGTAAAGGTTGTTCCCCGAGGTTATCACAAATAATTAACAACAATAGTGTATCCATTCAAAAGTCAAACTACATCACCATAACATAATATTTAAATAAGTAAATAACATACAAATGTAACTATTTGCTTTATGCCTGAAGGGAGACACCTGTGACAGGTGAGGGATGTAGGGAAAATGAAAGAATCCTTAAAAAAGTAATGTTGGTGTGCGCCTATGGCAGGCAGGGGGTTCTGGTGAAAATTGAATAATCCTTAAAAAATAAATGCTGGTGCACATCTATGGTAGGCAGAGAGTCCAGAGGAAAATATAATAATCCTTAAAAAATTAATGCTGGTATGCACCTATGGCAGGCGGTACAGGGAAAATTGAATAATCCTTAAAAATTTAGTGTGCCTATTTGAGGTAGGATGCGGAGGAAAAAATATAAAACCATTTCTACACTAAAAAAATCAATAAATAAAAAATAAAATAAAAAATATTGTTTTTTTTTTAAATATTTTTTTTTTCTATTTAAATCAGCATTGATAATTTCATTCTTACATTCAAAGAACATTTATCATTACATAAACAATACACAAAAACAAAAATAGAGCAATCAGACCCAATTAATTATTGGGGCCCATAGTGCAAACCCAAATTCCTTTTTAGGTCTCGCTGAGCCCCAGCGCTTGCGCTGGCTCGGAGAGACATTTTATAGTTGGGAATTTCAAAGTGCTGCCGTGGCCTAAAGCTTCAGTGCACATGAACGTGCACGCGCGCAGCGCCATGTGTCTTTCCTCGGCAGCGCGATCACTTTCACTTTCGTGGCCGAGGAAAGTGGCGAAAGCTTGTTCTCTCTCTGCCCCCCTCGCATCCTGAAGCTCATGTCCTTCTTCATTTTATTGCATTCACCCCTACTATTGGCGGCGATGCCTACATATGAAGGAAAAAAACAGCCCATGCTGTTGGGGCACGCGGTCTGATGCTTACGTTTTCGTAGTGTGAAAGTCAGACACCTTAGTTAAGAATCCATGCAGCTCCAATTGCACAAACTGTGTGGCCCTGGCAAAGTAGTAATAAATCACCCACCATCCTCCCCGCTGAAATTCGGAACACCTCAGAAATACACCGAAACTTTTTTACACGGAGAGTTACTTGATATAAAAAAAAAACCGGCATAGTTACACGAGCACCGCGCACTTTGTACACTCACAGCTACGGTATCTCATTGTACTGGTTCCGGGGCCAACTGAAATTCACGCGTTAAGATAAACGTGGCTATTGTGTAAAAGACCTCATCTCATCAAGCTGTTATATAATGGACGGGGGTTGGGGTGGCGTTACTGACATGGACTGACAGGAGACTGTTTGCAGCAGGCTGTTGGCCCTTTGGTGAGTAATGTGCATGCAGCTCCAATTGCACAAACTGTGTGGCCCTGGCAAAGTAGTAATAAATCACCCACCATCCTCCCCGCTGAAATTCGGAACACCTCAGAAATACACCGAAACTTTTTTACACGGAGTTACTTGATATAAAAAAAAAACCGGCATAGTTACACGAGCACCGCGCACTTTGTACACTCACAGCTACGGTATCTCATTGTACTGGTTCCGGGGCCAACTGAAATTCACGCGTTAAGATAAACGTGGCTATTGTGTAAAAGACCTCATCTCATCAAGCTGTTATATAGTGGACGGGGGTTGGGGTGGCGTTACTGACATGGACTGACAGGAGACTGTTTGCAGCAGGCTGTTGGCCCTTTGGTGAGTAATGTGCTAGGCTGGACCCCTGCCAGGATGCTAGACGCCACATATCTTTTAATGGACCACCTCACTCTCCATGGGACTACCTCAATTGCCCAACAAGGCAGGTGTCCCGTGGACCTGAATGGGCTACCTCACCCTCCTTGGAACCACGTACGTCACTGACCCACCGGTGTCCCGTGGACTTAAATTCTACTACCTCGCCCTCCTTCCATCACCTCATTGACCCGTCAAGTGAGGGGTCCCCAAATACCTCCACTGGTAGCACTTTGCCCACTGCGGTGCTACCTCACCTTCCCTGAATTTTCTCATCCTCCCAAGAAGCTGACTGGCCCATTAAAGTTCACTTAGCCATGATGGTGAAGTCACCTAAGGGGTTAAGTGGCATCCCTGCTCGCACCATATATTGAGGGGGCGTGTATTATTAAGAAGCATCTTAACGGAGAGTGTAAATTGTGTTGACCTTTAAAGGTGAGAGGTCGAGTCAGCCTGTTGAGATAAAAACTTGTGAGACATTTTATAGTTGGGAATTTCAAAGTGCTGCCGTGGCCTAAAGCTTCAGTGCACATGAACGTGCACGCGCGCAGCGCCATGTGTCTTTCCTCGGCAGCGCGATCACTTTCACTTTCGTGGCCGAGGAAAGTGGCGAAAGCTTGTTCTCTCTCTGCCCCCCTCGCATCCTGAAGCTCATGTCCTTCTTCGTTTTATTGCATTCACCCCTACTATTGGCGGCGATGCCTACATATGAAGGAAAAAAACAGCCCATGCTGTTGGGGCACGCGGTCTGATGCTTACGTTTTCGTAGTGTGAAAGTCAGACACCTTAGTTAAGAATCCATGCAGCTCCAATTGCACAAACTGTGTGGCCCTGGCAAAGTAGTAATAAATCACCCACCATCCTCCCCGCTGAAATTCGGAACACCTCAGAAATACACCGAAACTTTTTTACACGGAGAGTTACTTGATATAAAAAAAAAACCGGCATAGTTACACGAGCACCGCGCACTTTGTACACTCACAGCTACGGTATCTCATTGTACTGGTTCCGGGGCCAACTGAAATTCACGCGTTAAGATGAACGTGGCTATTGTGTAAAAGACCTCATCTCATCAAGCTGTTATATAATGGACGGGGGTTGGGGTGGCGTTACTGACATGGACTGACAGGAGACTGTTTGCAGCAGGCTGTTGGCCCTTTGGTGAGTAATGTGCATGCAGCTCCAATTGCACAAACTGTGTGGCCCTGGCAAAGTAGTAATAAATCACCCACCATCCTCCCCGCTGAAATTCGGAACACCTCAGAAATACACCGAAACTTTTTTACACGGAGAGTTACTTGATATAAAAAAAAAACCGGCATAGTTACACGAGCACCGCGCACTTTGTACACTCACAGCTACGGTATCTCATTGTACTGGTTCCGGGGCCAACTGAAATTCACGCGTTAAGATAAACGTGGCTATTGTGTAAAAGACCTCATCTCATCAAGCTGTTATATAATGGACGGGGGTTGGGGTGGCGTTACTGACATGGACTGACAGGAGACTGTTTGCAGCAGGCTGTTGGCCCTTTGGTGAGTAATGTGCTAGGCTGGACCCCTGCCAGGATGCTAGACGCCACATATCTTTTAATGAACCACCTCACTCTCCATGGGACTACCTCAATTGCCCAACAAGGCAGGTGTCCCGTGGACCTGAATGGGCTACCTCACCCTCCTTGGAACCACGTACGTCACTGACCCACCGGTGTCCCGTGGACTTAAATTCTACTACCTCGCCCTCCTTCCATCACCTCATTGACCCGTCAAGTGAGGGGTCCCCAAATACCTCCACTGGTAGCACTTTGCCCACTGCGGTGCTACCTCACCTTCCCTGAATTTTCTCATCCTCCCAAGAAGCTGACTGGCCCATTAAAGTTCACTTAGCCATGATGGTGAAGTCACCTAAGGGGTTAAGTGGCATCCCTGCTCGCACCATATATTGAGGGGGCGTGTATTATTAAGAAGCATCTTAACGGAGAGTGTAAATTGTGTTGACCTTTAAAGGTGAGAGGTCGAGTCAGCCTGTTGAGATAAAAACTTGTGAGTTGTAGGTCACACACATACACAGACATTTGCAGCTAGTGCACAATCCTCTGAGCTAGAAATGTCAATAAAATGGTGGCGAAGTGAAAGTGCGGGTGTTCGCTCAGCTGCAATAGGATGAGATATGCCTTCTATATCCTGACCAAACTTCCCTAAAAAACACGGAGCGACAGTGCCTAGACAGTCCATTTTAAAGTGGCCACACACTGAATTTCGATGAACCTCTCGCACGCTGAATGAAACTCGACGGATGTTGCCAGAGGCCACCTTCATTGGACTATTCCTCACTCGAAGAAAAATTGTCAGAGCGGCACCCACTGCCTCAGTTTTTCCGCTTATTAGGTCTCGCTGAGCCCCAGCGCTTGCGCTGGCTCGGAGAGACATTTTATAGTTGGGAATTTCAAAGTGCTGCCGTGGCCTAAAGCTTCAGTGCACGTGAACGTGCACGCGCGCAGCGCCATGTGTCTTTCCTCGGCAGCGCGATCACTTTCACTTTCGTGGCCGAGGAAAGTGGCGAAAGCTTGTTCTCTCTCTGCCCCCCTCGCATCCTGAAGCTCATGTCCTTCTTCGTTTTATTGCATTCACCCCTACTTCTTTCCTATCTCTGCTTACCTCTTAGGCACTACCTTTCCTTACCGCCCTTCCCCTGCTCTCACTCGCCTTCCCTTCCTTCTTCGTCTTCCTCCTCTTCTCTCTCTTGTTTTCTTGCACTTTCATTTCTTCCCCTCTCTTCCTCCCTTTCACGTCCCCCTTTCCCTGCCTGTGCGTACATTCACCT
This sequence comes from Triturus cristatus, assembly GCF_964204655.1. Taxonomy (NCBI): domain Eukaryota; kingdom Metazoa; phylum Chordata; class Amphibia; order Caudata; family Salamandridae; genus Triturus; species Triturus cristatus. The sequence goes on along the minus strand of NC_140588.1, from coordinate 526,094,844 downwards.
CTCCTTGCCCTGACTGCTCCCTCTCTCCACATCTGCCTCCTCCCCCACGCCCTCGCCTTACATCTCCCCTCCGTGTCTTCATACTCCCTCTCCCACGCCCTCCGCTTCTCCTGCCCCTGACCCGGGCTGCTCTCCTCCCGCCGACCACAGACAGGATCCTCGGCGCCGCTTCCCCCGGCCTTACCTGCGGGAGGGGGTCGGGACAGTCCGCCAGCCTCAAGCTATCCAGTGGTCCCGGGTGTTGTTCCTCATGTGGGACGGAGAGGGGGGTTCCCGGCCGCACAGCCTCCCCCTGTGTGGATGCAGCGATTGATCAGTCCCAGACACGAAAACGCGAATAAATGGCAGATTGCTGGGGGCATTTGGTGCAGATGCAGCCCTGAGTAGCCCCTGGCCAGTGCAGGCCCAGTTTTACTGCTGGCTGAATGCCACATCAACACCCAGCAGCACTCACGGACAGCGGAATGGCACACGCCATATCGCCCCCTTCTCTTACCAGCACTGCACAGCCCAGAGCAAGCAGGTAAGTGATGACGAGGGCACGGATGTGTCCATGGTGGCATGGCTGTCCCAGAGTTTCTTCATTTTCAGGCTCCTCAAGCCGAGGTCTCCACTCTGGGCCTCCTCCCAACCCAATTGCGCTACGCTTTATTAACAGTACTTTGGGCCACACCGGGGGTGTGCTACAGACTAACAGGCAGCGTGCTTTCTATCCACTTCCACTTACCACGCTGGTGTGCCCTTAGCCTGCTTCACTATCGGTGCCATCCTTTTACCTACCCACGTGGGCACTTCATGTACGGGGGAGGACTCTCGCCTCTTGCAGGAGGGTCAGCATAGGCTGCAGGGCCTTAACTTGCGGGCACCATCAGTCATGCTTCTCTCCCGCCGCATTCTCCTTTCTTTAACCTTCCTAGCCACAACGCATCGGCGCCCGGCCTTTGTGCGGGCTATCTTGCGATCCCTTCTTCCTGCTTGTAGGCGTCACCAGGGGGTGCGTGATTCCCTTTCGCCGAGCTTTCACTCCAGCAGTGCTTCCCCCACACTCAACCAGGCATTGTACTGTGTTTTTGTCTGTGTGGGCACTTTAGGTACATGTGTGTCACGCTTCATGCTGTGTGGGTTTCTTTTGTCTGCTGCTGCACTCCACCCCCTCACCCCTTTCAAATACCATCCCGGCTTCGCTCAGTTGGACCCATGGGCTCACCTTATGCCCTAGAATCTGCATGTTATGCCGCATTTTGCAGGGTTAAACTTGTAATAGGCAATAATTATTGCAGACCATATATTCTGATCTCTGGAGTATCGAATCTTATGTGCTGAGTTAATGTAAGTATCCAGTGATGTGAGAGGCCTGTTGTACCCCTGGTTTGTTGCTGGGTGCTGAGTGTGCATTGTGTCTTCATGTTTTTGAGGGGATTGTTAGTCATGAGTGGTGTTGATGTGCAAATGTTGTGCTTTAGTGTCTGGCATTGAGATGCATCACTTGTAATCCCCAAGGACTGTTCAAGAGATGCTCCTCCTTGCCCCCTGAATGGCTCAGTTGTAGGCGTCAAAAGTGCAGGAATGCTCTGTAAGCTTCTCCTTAGCACCTCCATACTATGTAGCACTGTGGTGCATTGGGTGATACCCTCATAGCTGCCAAGTTTCTCAGGTCCATGCGCGATGTGCTGCACCAGTCCATGTTTTCTGGCTTGGAATTCTGGGACTTGTAGTTCTGTTTTATAATGGAATAAACAATACTACAAGTCCCACAATTCAAAGCCAAAAGACATCACTCATGCATGGACCTGGGAGACTTGGCAAGGAATTTACCCTACAATATTGGATGGAATCATGACTTGTTGAGTGCCACCCCCTGCTCATTTAACAGGCCCTATGGGATCTTTGAGTGCCACCTTTTGCTCATTTAACAGGCCCTATGGGATCTTTGAGTGGCACCCCTGGCAAATTTTGCAGCACCTTAGTGCTAGTGTCACTGTGGTGATGAGCACAACCTTGGGGTATTTAGCCACACCCTGGCACAACGTGACAGCAATAGTTTTATTTTAGGTATTTGCGACAGATCAGACATTGCACCTAGAAGCAGCCAAGAACTTTAAAGCGTACATTTTTATTGCAGCAGGAACAGCATCTCAGACATGAGGTCTTGTACCAACAACAGTAGCACAATAGATTGTATAAACCAGGATGTAGTGTGAGGGACATTCGGAAGCAGTCAGTGCAGTGCGCTAACTAGTGCTGCGACAATTTTGTGTTATGTTAGTTTTTTACGAGGCATAGTTGTACAGTTTTCTTTATTTTGTTTTACTTTTTATGAAATTCCAGACATTAGTCCAACTTGAGGCACAGAAAGATACAGTGAGCTGCCCACAAATACATAGCTGTTGGTTCAGTGGAAGAAGGCAGGATTTGAACCCTCCAGTCAAGGTTCAAGTTAGGCCTGGGCGGAGTTTGCTGAATCGCACTATGCAGAGCTCTGCGAAGTGTCGAAAAACTCTGCCTCGCTACGCGGAGTTCTGCGAGCAGCGGAGTGTGCTACGTCGTGCTATTTGCGCTGATTTTTAGCACCAGGAGTTTCTCCTGCGTTGTAAAATAGCATGAACAGCATCATGCGTAGCATCAGAGGGTACTGCTTCTATCTGAATCTTGAGTAGATTTTCTACACGAATTACAGCTTCCTCAACACGAGCGGCAGCTTTCTCCACGCGAGCGGTAGCAACCTGCCGCGACCGCCCGCGTTTAGAAATCTCTCCAGGAGGTGGTCTAGCATGCAATTTCTCTCTCTTTTGCGCGAGAAAAAAACGGCAAAACTCCGCTTGCGGAACATAATTGTTTGCCCACCCCTAGTTCAAGTGCAGAATGTTACGGAAATTTCTCCCAGTGGGTGTTCACTTGCTTTGTTTATTCACTACAATATAGCACAGCTCAGAGGCATGTGGTTGAGATGCAGGGGCCAATTTGGTCTGAGGTTGCAACAGACTAAGATAAGAGCAAGAGAAAGAACAAGCATTGGCATAGCCAATAGGTCTCGCCTTTGAGACATTATAAGTGTTTAGCCATGCAACAGTTAATGTTGTTGCAGTAAGGATATTGTGCTGCATAACTAAATACTTATAAGGTGAAGAGCTCGGTTCAGTCACAAAGCTCTCTGCCTGCAGCTTCCAGACAGTCTGCTTGTTGCGTCCACCCTGCCCGTCCTCCTCCCATTCCCTCTCCCAGCAGCTTGTTCTTTGATCTTCTGATAGCGCTCCTACTCTCCATGACCCCCATTGCTCTGGGTCTCTGACAGTCCGTAGTCCGCGAGTATGATCTGTGCCCCCAGCCCCCACAGGCACTACTGCAAACAGTTTTATAACAAACGAATTTCGGAGGAAAAAAAGTAAGATATTTAATTTACTGGATCGAGTTGGTTGTTGCATTTGGTGGATATTTTATTTGCACAGGATTTAAAGGCTAGAGCGTTTCTTCTGTCCATTCATTTACAGCGCTTCATGGCTGCCGCGGTGCTGTTAGACACTGGGCGCTGCAGCAGGGGCTGTGACGCCGTCAGACTTCAGATTTAAGATCAGGATGGGCCCCCCTCTGACACATGCGGTCGAGGGTTCCAGTATTGTCCTGCTATATCTTAATTGCATGATATAGCACTTAGTACCCCTGACGAGGATTCAGCTGTGTCCTCATTTTCCGGGCTCACAGAAGAGGTTTGTTGCCTGCATCTCGGATATCAGATATGCCCTTTTCAGGTGCTCGTCTTATCAAGCATTTGCAATGCAATAGGTCTCGCATTTACGCGAGTTTGAGCTATTAACAATGGAAATAACAATGCTTTTTATTTTTGTTTTTAAAACATAAATAAAAGGCGGAGTCATTTACAATGCCAATAGCTTAAACTTGCGTAATTGCGAGACCTATTGCATTGCAAATGCTTGTTTCTTCTACCTTTAAGTTTATACAAAGCGATTTCCAAATTATATAGGGATAGTAGTTTAGTCTTCCAAGTAGAAAAAGACGGTGAATCCGGACTAAGCCATCGGGAGGTGATACATGAACGAAAGATAGCCATACATAAAAACAAAAACCCCTTCTCGGGGGTTGAACGCTTTCTGATATTTACCCCAAACTCATATCCAAATAACACTAAGGTGCTGATTACGATCCTGTAAAAACCGGGCACGAACCGTCGGATGGAGCATATTCTCCGTCCGATGCGTACCCGGTTGTCAAAATTTACAAACAAGGAATTACGAATCGCACGGGAACACCATTTCCGTACGATTCGTAAAAAAGCCCGACCGAACAAAATAAACCTACAAATGCGATCCGGGAAAGCGCCGACCTGACGTCGGGACGCTCGCAGCCAGCCATTCACGACCCAGGAATTACGATTCGCACCGACGTCATCCCGCACGGTGAATATTTTCCGGCTGCCAAAAACTGCCGGGAAAGCAGGACGATGCGAACAAGGACCACCAGTACGCGACGGACAGACAGGACGACGCGAACAAGGAGGACCAGTACGCGACAGGACGACGCGAACAAGGAGGACCAGTACGCGACGGACAGACAGGACGACGCGATCAAGGAGGACCAGTACGCGACGGACACACAGGACGACGCAAACAAGGAGGACCCGTACGCGACGGACAGACATGGACCCGAACCTACGTGTCATCCCGGCCCTCATAGCAGTCGACCTCCTCTACAGGTTCCGACGCAGACGCCGCAGAAGGTCAGAATAACTAAGGGAGGGGGGAAAGTGGGGTGGGGTGGGGGTGGCAGGACCAGGGCAGGCCACAAAACCCCCACCAAAGTCACAGACCACACATGCCCAGGACATACCTGACACCCATGCCCTGGTCACTACGAGGGGGTGGGGGCGTGTCCAGCTAAGCCAGCGACCGCCACAACGGAAGTCCGTCACCACGCGAACCGGCAACACAACCAGACCGGTACGTCCCGTACCCACGCCTGAAGAGCGTGGGTACGAGACGTACCACGCCCACACCCACGTCACCCCAACAATGGCGGGACGGATCGTACCCACGTGGCAAAGGCCTGGGTACGGCCCGCACAAGCATCACATAGCGTGGGGACGGATATGTACGGACCCTACCCCCACCCGCGTATGTATGGAGCGTACCCCCACCCCCACCAGTGTAAGTACGACACGTACCCCCACCCCCGTATGCATGGAGCATACCCCCACCCCAATAGTGTAAGTACGACCTGTACCCACCCGCGTATGTATGGAGCGTACCCCCACCCCAACAGTGTAAGTACGACTCGTACCCTCACCCCGTATGCATGGAGCGTACCCCCACCCGAACAGTGTAAGTATGACCCGTACCTACCCGCATACGTATGGAGCGTACCTCCACCCCAACAGTGTAAGTACGACCCGTACCCACACCCGCGTACGTATGGAGCGTACCCCCACCCCAACAGTGTAAGTACGACCCGTACCCACCCGCGTACGTATGGAGCGTACCCCCACCCCAACAGTGTAAGTACGACACATACCCCCACCTCGAATGCATGGAGCGTAGCCCCACCCCAACAGTGTAAGTACGACTCGTACCCTCACCCGCGTATGCATGGAGCGTACCCCCACCCCAACAGTGTAAGTACGACACATACCCCCACCTCGAATGCATGGAGCGTAGCCCCACCCCAACAGTGTAAGTATGACTCGTACCCTCACCCGCGTATGCATGGAGCCTACCCCCACCCCAACAGTGTAAGTACGACTCGTACCCTCACCCGCGCACGTACGGACCGTACCCCCACCCCACCAGTGTAAGTACGACTCGTACCCTCACCCGCGTATGCATGGAGCCTACCCCCACCCCAACAGTGTAAGTACGACTCGTACCCTCACCCGCGTATGCATGGAGCCTACCCCCACCCCAACAGTGTAAGTACGACTCGTACCCTCACCCCGTATGCATGGAGCGTACCCCCACCCCAACAGTGTAAGTACGACCCGTACCCACACCCGCGTACGTATGGAGCGTACCCCCACCCCAACAGTGTAAGTACGACCCGTACCCACCCGCATACGTATGGAGCGTACCCCCACCCCAACAGTGTAAGTACGACCCGTACCCACACCCGCGTACGTATGGAGCGTACCCCCACCCCAACAGTGTATGTACGACTCGTACCCTCACCCGCGTATGCATGGAGCGTACCCCCACCCCAACAGTGTAAATACGACTCGTACCCTCACCCCGTATGCATGGAGCGTACCCCGACCCCAACAGTGTAAGTACGACCCGTACCCACCCGCATACGTATGGAGCGTACCCCCTCCCCAACAGTGTAAGTACGACCCGTACCCACACCCGCGTACGTATTGAGCGTACCCCCACCCCAACAGTGTAAGTACGACCCGTACCCACCCGCGTACGTATGGAGCGTACCCCCACCCCAACAGTGTAAGTACGACCCGTACCCACACCCACGTACGTATGGAGCGTACCCCCACCCCAACAGTGTAAGTACGACCCGTACCCACCCGCGTACGTATGGAGCGTACCCCCACCCCAACAGTGTAAGTACGACACGTACCCCCACCTCGAATGCATGGAGCGTAGCCCCACCCCAACAGTGTAAGTACGACTCGTACCCTCACCCGCGTATGCATGGAGCCTACCCCCACCCCAACAGTGTAAGTACGACTCGTACCCTCACCCCGTATGCATGGAGCGTACCCCCATCCCAACAGTGTAAGTACGACCCGTACCCACACCCGCGTACGTATGGAGCGTACCCCCACCCCAACAGTGTATGTACGACTCGTACCCTCACCCGCGTATGCATGGAGCGTACCCCCACCCCAACAGTGTAAGTACGACTCGTACCCTCACCCGCGTATGCATGGAGCGTACCCCCACCCCAACAGTGTAAGTACAACCCGTACCCACCCGCATACGTATGGAGCGTACCCCCACCCCAACAGTGTAAGTACGACCCGTACCCACACCCGCGTACGTATGGAGCGTACCCCCACCCCAACAGTGTAAGTACGACCCGTACCCACCTGCGTACGTATGGAGCGTACCCCCACCCCAACAGTGTAAGTACGACCCGTACCCACACCCGCATACATATGGAGCGTACCCCCACCCCAACAGTGTAAGTACGACCCGTACCCACCCGCGTACGTATGGAGCGTACCCCCACCCCAACAGTGTAAGTATGACACGTACCCCCACCTCGAATGCATGGAGCGTACCCACATCCGTGTATGTCATGAGCCTACATATTGTGAAATTGGACAGGTGGGTGCAGAGTCCTCCCAGCAGTGCCCTGAGACAGGAGGGGTGGGTGCCTATCACTCCCAGCAGTGCCCTGAGACAGGAGGGGTGGGTGTGGAGTCCTCCCAGCAGTGCCCTGAGACAGGAGGGGTGGGTGCCTATCACTACCAGCAGTGCCCTGAGACAGGAGGGGTGTGTGCAGAGTCCTCCCAGCAGTGCCCTGAGACAGGAGGGGTGGGTGCAGAGTCCTCCCAGCAGTGCCCTTAGACAGGAGGGGTGGGTGCCTATCACTCCCAGCAGTGACCTGAGACAGGAGGGGTGGGTGTGGAGTCCTCCCTGCAGTGCCCTGAGACAGGAGGGGTGTGTGCCTATCACTCCCAGCAGTGCCCTGAGACAGGAGGGGTGGGTGTGGAGTCCCCCCAGCAGTGCCCTGAGACAGGAGGGGTGTAACACATGTGTGTGAGGCTGGAAGTACACACATGCATACTGCCTACAAGGGAACATGTCCCCATGAACTCATGTCAACAGACTCCATACACAAGTACAGTGATCACCAAGGATGCCACGAATGTTGCAGGTGGAGACATGGCCCTGCATGCATGGCCAAAGTAGAAGGGCACTGTCACACACACAGCTCATGTAGACACAGCTTTGCGCTAAATATTGGGAACACCCTGCAGGGAAGATATCAGGGTACACAGAGGAAGGAATACACCCTGGGACAATTGCACCATGCAGTAACTGCTTACATGAACAAAGAAAGTTAGCTAACACCTTGTGATGGCACACAGATCCCAGGGTCCCCCCAATGAGCAGCACACTACTACATATCCCACACACCCAACACATAAACACCACCCAAAACCATGTAGCAGCCCCACCAACACCAATACCAGCATAGCAGTAGTGTTATAATGAAAAAAAGAATGAAGCTTTATTCAGCATGAGCACAATGTCCGTGGATCGCAGGCAGTGCAATATTCACAAAGCCCATAGGGCAGTCAATGAGTCTCAGCTGGATGGGGGACACAGTGGGATGCGTGTCCCCTACCTTGCCTGCACAGTTACATGCCTTCGTCTTCCACAGGGGTGAGGGCATCATGGGGGGGGGAAGCACCAGGCACCGCAGGGACATCAGGGCAAAGGGGAGGCGTTGTGGGTACAGGGATGGAGGACTCCACCACAGGGGGTGGGGCAGGGCCAAAGGCGGAGGCCAGGATGGCACTACACACCTTTGCAAGGTCCTCCAGGGATTCCCCTGCACCCGAAGGATCCACAGGCCCCAAGGAGGGGGGGGTCAGAGGGATGGGTCGCAGCGCCACCGGGGGAGGGTGTAGACAGGGGGGGAGAATCAACCACCCTGACCGAGGACTTCCTTGACCGCTTGCGTGGTGGTGTCACTGTGGGGCTCAGGGACAGAGCGGCCATGAAGGAGTCCTTGGGGGAGATGTGGCCAGGAGAGCTGAGGGGAGGGGATTTGGAGGGAGTGGACTGGGTGGAATGCGGACTCCCACTCTGGCTGCGTGTCACACGTTTGCCCCCCGACCCAGTGGGTGTGCCTACCTCACCCTGTGTGTGCGTGTCAGGAGGAGTGCGGTGGACCTTCCCTGCTGGTGTGGTGCCTGTGTCTGTTGATGTGGGTGCATGCCGACATCTGGGTGTACGTGGGACAGGCATGGGAGTGGGAAGTGTGGATGGGGCAGGGGTAGGTGGGGGAAGGTCGCGCTGCAGGAGACCCACTGCTGCAGTCAGTGTGGAGTCTATGGACCTCAGCAAGTTGCGTTGGTCAGCCTGCGATGAATGAATGCCCTCCAAGTATGCCTCGATGTTGGTGAGGGTTTGGCCGTGGGCATGGAGGACATTAAGGATCGCAGCCTGACCAACCTGCAGCTGCCGCTGGATGTCCACTGACTCGGCATTGGCGGCAGCAGTGGAGACAGGGGCAGGGGGTGCGGTGCCTGGCATGAAGGAGACATGCGGTGACCGGGCACGCTGGGAAGGGACACGAGCAAGTGGGAGGCGGCTGATGGGAACTGAGGGGGCGGTGCGAGGTGTTGTTCTGCTGTCAGCTGCTGGTGCAGCCTCCGCCCACTCGGAGACATCCTCCTCGGATCTGTCAGCTTCGTATTCTGACGTGCCAGTCGACAGGTCCTCGGCCGCACTCTCCTCCGCCTCTGTCCCACTCGATGTGCCAGCCCCGATGTCATGGCTGGCACTGGTGCTCGGTCCCTCCGCCTGGTCTGTGTCCATGTCTCCCTCTGTGTCCCCCGACGATGCTGTGGGCAGGGTGGAGAGACAGAAATTAATCAGACACCTGTACACATCTGTCACATGAGTCCAATCTACATAGGTTACATTGCATAGCCTGAAAAGGAAGATCCCTAACATCTACTAAACAAGGTACCGATGTAGGGCATGAAACACACAGTTGGTTGAGCCACCATGCCACTGAAATACCATGGAGAGCATGAGACAATAGCAAAAGACAGGAAACGGAGTCTGACATAGCACCCAGGCCCTGGGGACAATCCAGCACTGCATCTGCACCACACAGCGTTGGCGAAAATAGGGATGACCAGGGACCATATCCATGAACTTGAGACACATGCTGCATAGGTAATGCTGAAAACATGCCCAACATGACTGGGTCACTGCACCTTGCGTGTGTGTCCAGACAAACATCACACACTGCCCAGACCCAGCAAGTAGAAATCAGGATTTGACATATAGGCTTTGCCCGCACCAACCACCCCCTACACGAGCCAAATTGTTGAGACACAGGTGGCACCAACATCTCATAGTCTGGGTGATAAACACAGGGGCAGGCAAAATGCAAGATTGGACGCCAAACACCCAAGGTGCGCCTGTACAAATAATGAGGTACCAGTGCCCATCCTCAGATGAGTATAACAAGACACACAGACACTGGCAACTGTGAGTATGAAGAAGGACATTCAGGTCAGGCTGCACAGTGGACACCTGTACAAAATTGCACGTCAATATACATGGTGCCAGGGGACAATGGCACAGAGCACAACCTACGCTGTAGACACTGAGAGTGTCCACGTTTTGTGATGACACATACAACACTGAGGAAAAGGTGCCCCAGGGGACAGTAGTGGCCACGCAACTCCATGCTCCTGAATGGTAATGACTGCAACACACGCCACCATCCCTGCACTATGCGTATCGCACACTCAAGCACATCATGTCACAGGCCACTACATAGGACATGCGCGCTGTCAGGCATGACACTTGAGAGACTAACTCCCATGTCTGGACTCAGCATCAGTGCCAACTGACATGGAACCCACATGCAGTGAACTGGACAGGGCACAGCCAAGGTCCCAAAACCTGTAACACACCACCCCCACACATGATGCCACAGGCATAGTTCTCGTGGACAAAGCGCCAGCCTACATTACCTTGTGAAGGAGTGACTACACACAGACCAGGGAACACATTGCAAGGAGGGGAAGGGTGGCAGGAGCGCAGCGCTATACTGGGGCAAACTGGATCTGCACAGCACCTTTAAACCCTGGCAGTGAATTCATGCTACTGTGCCCTTACAAATGCCAGTGACACACAACAAACACACATGTACCTACCCCCTTCCGGCTGCTGCATCTCCTGTAAGCGCCTCTCCAAGTCTGGAAAGACCACCGGCAGCACACGCCTGTGGAGGTGGCTCAGACGGCGGCGCCCGCGGTTCTTGCGGCTCTCAGGTGAGTCCCCCAGAAGGACCCGTGCAATCCTCCGCGTCCAGCACCGGATATCCTGCCAGCGTTTCCTCACCTGGGACAGGCTCCGCCTCCGACCATCCACACCCCTCACGGCACTGACGGCGGTCAGTCAGATCTGCTCCTTGGCAGTGGCGCCTACCTGTGAGGAAGAACAAGTTACACCACATCAATACACCAGCCACATGTCACAGAGAGACATATGAGAACAAATTAGCTGGTTACAACAAGGCATGTCATGCAGCCAATGCATTGCACCTTTGTCATAGGGACATGATCCTCTGGTGAGGGAAAAAGCAGTACGTGCCATTGTGGGTACACAGGTGGAATGATGGCAATTTCACAATCAATGATCAAGGCTCACACTGTGCATCACACCCACCCCTCCTGTCTCAGGGCACTGCTGGGAGGACTCTGCACCCACCCCTCCTGTCTCAGGGCACTGCTGGTAGTGATAGGCACCCACCCCTCCTGTCTCAGGGCACTGCTGTGAGGACTATGCATCCACCCCTCCTGTCTCAGGGTACTGCTGGGAGGACTCTGCACCCACACCTCCTGTCTCAGGGCACTGCTGGGAGGACTCCACACCCACCCCTCCTGTCTCAGGGCACTGCTGAGAGGACTCTGCACCCACCCCTCCTGTCTCAGGGCACTGCTGGTAGTGATAGGCACCCACCCCTCCTGTCTCAGGGCACTGCTGTGAGGACTCTGCATCCACCCCTCCTGTCTCAGGGCACTGCTGGTAGTGATAGGCACCCACCCCTCCTGTCTCAGGGCACTGCTGGTAGTGATAGGCACCCACCCCTCCTGTCTCAGGGCACTGCTGGTAGTGATAGGCACACACCCCTCCTGTCTCATGGCACTGCTGGGAGGACTCTGCACACACACCTCCTGTGTCTGGCCAGCACCTCAAAGCAGTCACATGCCACAGGTCACTGACGCCACCTCAGCAGTGTACACAGACACACACAGGCACAGGACATTCACCTGCCATTGCCAAATACAGATACAAACCTCACTGCACATGTGCCACTAGATCGGGGGGGCTCACAGGTGTGGGGCTGTCTCTGCACGTCAGACACACAGCACTGCTCCCTGCTCACATGAGATGTGCAGGGCATATCCAGGCCTCATGCATCTGGGGTGGTCCACTACACATATGCACCCACACAAATGACATTGGACTTACACACACAGATGTCCAGGGGACAAACACATCATGTGGACACCCTCAGCATAGGTACAGTGGACAAACACACATCTGTAGGCACAGTCAACTGTCACACTGGGGTAACCACAGAATCACAGGAGGACTGTAGTAGCCCCATTCCCTGGAGGATTAGACAGGCACAATGTGTAATGCCACATGCAGTGAATGTCACAGTAAACACAATGCAAGTGAGGAGAGCAGACATGCACCACAGCATGCTCTGGCTGGGAGACATCAGGCATCCCCCCCTGGAACCCCCCCTACAGTACATGGCATGTGTGTCACACCAGGACACAATGGCAGAAGTCACAGTCACAACATAGGGACAGTCTGTGCCAGTGGCCTATGCACTCACCTGATACCCTGGTCGCCCATACAGCATGGGGTACTGTGGGAGGATCACATCCAGCAATGCCATGTTCTCCTCCAGGGTGAATGGCTGTGACCTCTCCACAGCCCTTGACATGGTTCCAGGGAATCAGTAGCAGCAGCTGGGTCGACGAATTCAAAGATGTGCAGGCAAGTACTCCCTCATGGGACCTGGCTGCCTTATATGTGCCTTTCTGCCCTGTCTCATGCACAGGAGTACAGAGTGATTGGTCACTCACATTTGCATCCTATGTTTCCACCAATCCCTTCAAACCTAGCAGTCTGTGTGTACTCTATCGGTTTCATTCTCCTGCATGATGTCAGCTCCACAAACACATTGCAACAAAGTAGATTAATTCCAACTGACTTCTGCTGTGCACCTTCCAGAAGAAATTCGATTTTTGAACTTGGTCTCCATGACAACCAGCATGCATGTAGGCCTTAATACTTGTCCCTCATGTGTCCCCTATGTAATTTGGAGCTTCACACACAGGTACGGTGCGTTCCGGGGCCCTAGGGCACCCCAAATGCATTGCAACGGCCCGTACACGCGTGCCTACGTTCACTATCACTATGGGTGGCCTCGCGTATGCGTACTCGTAGTGATAGGGAGCGTACAGGCGTGTGTACGGCCCGTACCACTATGGGTGTCCTCGCGTATGCGTACTCGTAGTGATAGGGAGCGTACAGGCGTGTGTACGGCCCGTACCACTATGGGTGTCCTCGCGTATGCGTACTCGTAGTAATAGGGAGCGTACAGGCGTGTGTACGGCCCGTACCACTATGGGTGTCCTCGCGTATGCGTACTCGTAGTGGTACGGGCCGTACACACGCCTGTACGCTCCCTATCACTACGAGTACGCATACGTGAGGACACACATAGTGATTGGGAGCGTACAGGCGTGTGTACGGCCCGTACCACTACGAGTATGCATACGCGAGGACACCCATAGTGGTACGGGCCGTACACACGCCTGTACGCTCCCTATCACTACGAGTACGCATACGCGAGGACACCCATAGTGGTACGGGCCGTACACACGCCTGTACGCTCCCAATCACTATGGGTGTCCTCACGTATGCGTACTCGTAGTGATAGGGAGCGTACAGGCCTGTGTACGGCCCGTACCACTATGGGTGTCCTCGCGTATGCGTACTCGTAGTGGTACGGGCCGTACACACGCCTGTACGCTCCCTATCACTATGGGTGTCCTCACGTATGCGTACTCGTGGTACGGGCCGTACACATGCCTGTACGCTCGCCATCACGATGGGTACACATACGGCAGCACTCCCATAGTGATATGGGAACGTACACAGGCCCTCTTCACAGCAGTACAGCGGTTTTCACACATCACAGTGGTGACAGGCGGCACACAGGTAGGGATAGGGCGGACATACTTGTCCATGGATGGACATACTTGTCCATGAATGGACATACTTGTCCATTAATTGACATCAAGGCATCGTCTGTGCATCACTACATGTGTGGGGCACAGGTGTGACGGCCTGTGATGTGGAACATTACTCCTGAGTCGAGAAGGCACCAGATGTATGATGAGATGTGTACAGATGTACTGTGTGCTGGTGCTATGTGTGCCAGGCATGCCCTTGACTCCTTTGACATGTTTGCATGTCGTACTGCACACTTGGGGTGAGCGGCACTGGCATGGCACGGACACCAACACACGGAAGTGTCCCCTGATGCCCGGTACAGGGGTCATGACACCTGACTTGTCACTACCCACGGTGCACAATGTGACTATGTCATGTATGTGTGGGGGCTTCCCATCAAGTTGATGTTGGAGCACCCTCAAAAGCTGCAGCCGTTGCAGCAACCAACATGTGTCTGTGTGTAGATTGTCAGTGCACACTGTTCCGCACACCATGCCACATGTGGTATCGGATGTGAGGTGCACATGTATGCATGGGACACGGAGTAGCGTGACAAGGACATGTCAGCATCCTCACAAGGAATGTGTGGTGAGTCATGACATGTGCACCTTCATGGCAAGGTGTGTGGGCTGTCCTAGTGTAATGTCATGTGACCTGTGGCTCCAGTGTTCCGCTACCAGTCTCTGCAATTGGCATCCTACGGCTGCTGATGTGTGGGCGTATGTCACTCCTGTCTTGCGTCTGGCTGTTCACTTGCACTGGGACACAGCTATTCCCATGGCGTGGCATGGGGAGGTTCTCAATCTCCGTGTGTAGCTGGGTCTTGGTAGGAGTGTCACCTTGCATCCATACGTGTCCTGGCCATGTAGCACATACCTGACTCCCTATGTAGCATGTGTGTATTGACAGATTAACATGTGCTCAGTACACATGATTTGTTGCCGTACTGCACTCACTCTTCCTTGTCACTTCCAAATTACTGCAGAGCGCCGCCTCTTGCCCGACCAATTCCGGACTTGGATCCCATGCAGGAGAATGACAGCATCCGGCTCTACCGCTTCACCCAACCGTTGATTCTGGAGTTGACGGCGAGACTGGCACCACACCTGCAACCGCAGCACAGGTATCCTACGGCACTGACACCCCAGCTGAAGGTAATGGCTGCCCTACATTTTCTTGCCACGGGTACCTTTCAAAATACCATAGCTCATGTTGGTGGCATGTCCCAGAGCATGTTCTGCCGTGTGCTGCATGATTTCTTAGAGGCCATGTTGATTCACCTGGATGACTTCATCAAGTTCCCAACCCCTGAACAGATGACTGAGGTCAGGCGTGGATTCTATGCCCTGGGAGGGATGCCCCATGTCATTGGGTCCATAGATGGGACACATGTAGCTTTGGTACCACCACACGCACGGGAGGTGGCGTACCGCAATCGAAAGCACTACCACTCCATTAATGCCCTTATGGTGTGTCAGGCCAACATGGTGATTTCACATGTCTGTGCTCGTTTTCCAGGATCAGCACACGATGCCTACATCATGAGGCGTAGCAGGATGCCTGAAATGATGATGCAGCTGCGCAACGAACGGGCATGTGTTGTTGGTGGGTACAGTCTGTCTGTCCTGTATTTTGCATAACCTACCAGCACGACCGCTTCACCACTTCTAACGATGTCCATGTGCTTCCCATGTAGGGGACGCTGGCTATCCCAACATGCCTTGGCTGCTCACACCTCTCCGCAACCCCATCACGCCGGCCCAGCTCCGCTACAACACCGCCCATGGCCGGACAAGGCGAGTGATCGAGAGGACGTTTGGCCTGCTGAAGAGCCGATTCAGGTGCCTCCACAAGACCGGCGGCGCACTCCCATATGCCCCGGCGAAGGTCTGCAAGATCTTCATGGTCTGCTGCATGCTGCACAACATGGCAGTTGAAAGAGCTGTGCCACTCATCCTGAATCAACATGACGAGGACCATCCACCCGTGGAGGACGAAGGGCTTGGCAATGGGGCTAGTGATGTGGAGGATGTGGAGCCGCAAGAGGACATCCGGACTCGGCTCATACGCGACTTCTTTGCTTAGTGGTGAGTACCAGTGTCTGAGTGTGCACGCATTGGTCCCCGTGTGGCATGTGTTGTGATGTGTGTGTCCACCTGCATGTATGGCACGTGAGTCAGAGGTGTGTGTGTGGGTGTGTCACTGGAGTGATGGTGGCAGTGATGGTTGTACTTCCCCAGTCATAATTGTGACCTAGCATGTTGTCATCCATACATGTGTCGAGTAAATGCACATGCAAGTGGCTGTGCTTTTTGTGGCTGACTTCTTGTGTGTCTCTCTTCCCCAGGTACTTGTGCATGCCGTCTGCTGCTTGCATTGTTGTGGCACTGCTATTCCTCATGGACATGACATCGTGGGCTGACTCAGCGTTACAGGCACGGACACGTTTGGAAGTCTCCATGGGGTAAGGGATGCATCTGGGGTGTATTGGGTGTGGCAGTTGTTCACGATGTATGCACACTGCCCCTGTCGATGTTTGGTTCCTCTGCAGCCATGTCGCATCCCCATGGGGCACGACATGCAGCTGGGTACACCTGAATAGATGGTCTGCCTGGTTAACCGTCATCAGTGATGGGATAGGGGATTGTGATGATGGCATCAATGTGTGTGACACTGCCCTCTGCCACATACGGTTAGCATTGGCTTGACATGGTGTGGGACTTCGACATCAGCGGATCTATGGTGTATGGCAGGCTCTCCGTGTGCAGCTGTGGGTATTTAGCTGTTAGCCGACGCTTGTGTTCCAGTTCCATGGCGAACACGCATTTGTGCTGCAGAAGGGGGGTGCCAGTGTTGGACCCACATGTTACTCCACATGACGTCTCCATGTGTACTTCGAGTTGCCTCTGCAATCCCGAATACATGACTAATAAAGGTGTCCCTATGCCTCCAAGGTGCCTCTTCTCAGTCAATGCTGGTGTGTTGCCACGGTGCATCCAGCATGTCTGGCATGGTATTCCCTGATTGTGGCTATGTGTCAATGTGTCGAGTAGCAAGATGCAAGCTGTGTGTGGGCTGAGACTGTGTATTGGGCATGATGTCCATGACTGTGTGGGTATTGTGACATGTGCCATCCCCATGCATCCAACTTTGGCCAGGCCCCCATTCTCTGCATCCACCGGACTCAAGCTTGCAGGACATGGTTCTGCCACCTGTCTACACATACCTGGGTGCCCCCCAGGACACTGGACTGGATCCCTGACCTCTGCGCATGACTGTTGCTGTACTCAATGTGTCTGTCAGCATGGTTGTTCGGCAACCCCCTCAGCTGGTTGGGCCCATCACGGGTGTGTATGGTGCTCCATGTCTGTCTTGCCTAATACACTGTGACCCATGTGTCCTGTGCCAGACTCAGGCCCCAGGGTGTGGATGGTTGAAGACAAAAGATGACTCAGGCATGTTTGGACTTTACAAGACACATGTTAGGTAATAATGCTAACAGCAGGCATCTACTCTTCATAGTGTGATTTATTATTGGGGGGGGGGGGACAAAGTGAGGGGCTTTCCGGGATTTTGGAATCCAAAGTTCAGTAGGGGAGTTGGTGTCCTTGCCATTGGAAATCCTCATAGTCCATGCCACAGTCTTTGTCAACATTGGTCAGCCAGTGACCAGCAGGGCCATGTGGCAGAGAATGTCTCTTGATGCTGTGATGCTGTTGCTCCAGTGGGCCAGGTGCCAGGCCAGGTGTCCTGGGAGATGGTGATGTTGCGCCGACCCTCACGGTCCTTTCCGTGGACGACCCGGCCTCCTGCGGGGACCCTCAGCAGCAGGCCGTGACGACATCTGGGATGCTCCGTCGGATGTTTCCTCCTCCTCCTCCTGATCCCTCCCTGTGGGTGGTGATGTTCTCCGCCTTCTGGCACAGGGAGGGTCGGCCATGTTGTCGGCCATCCGACGGAGTGTAGCGTGAATCCCCTGGAATGCCGTCACTTGCTCAGCCTGTCTGTCCTCCATCCTCCGTTGGTGTTGCAGTAGACAGGCATGTAGCTCCGCATGTTGCTGGGCCTGCTGGGCCTTGATCCCCTCGAGTACGGACACAACCTGGGCCATGCCCGTGGTGTCCTGCCGGTATGAGTCCAGGATGTTACGGACATGGGAAAATACCGGATCCCCAGCCAACTGGTCAGGCTCGCGCCTCCGCCGTCCTCCACTCCCACCACCCCTGCCCACTTGCACCTGGCCTGCCCTTGTGGGCACATCGGGTCTCCGGGACCCCTGAGGGGTGGCATTGGCGTTGTCGCCTGCCTCCTCCTGGGTGCCCGGGACACCGTGTCCCTTCTGGCGAGCGTGGCTGCATTGTGGTGTTGGGGTAGGGATCCTGGGTGTCTCCTGGGATGTGGCAGGAGTGGGGGTGGTGGTTGGCACAGTTGTACCTGACGCAGGTGCTGCAGATGGTTGGACACCAGAGGGGCCAGGTCGGTCGGGGTCGTCCACAGAGTGGTGAGAGTGGTCGCTGCCGGTGGGATCGGGCTCCTGCAGATCCGGGTCCTGTGAGGCTTCCCCCCCAGTGTTGGGGGGTGAACCACGATGTTGACCTGTGTGTGAGAGAGACAATGTTATTTTGGTCCATGCAACATCCATGTTTCATTTGTGTCAAAGTTGGCACTTTTCCTCTTGGAATTGGGATCTGTCTTGCATTCCACTCACAGTGCACTTGTGCATGGGTGTGTCCCTTGTGCACCACTTTTGCCCTTTTCACTATGTGTGGCACGGTCTTACTTGCTGCGTCAAGTGTGACTGCAGTCAGCAGTGGAGTGGGCAGGTGTGGCGAGCCATGCATTGGCGCCTTCTGTGTAGCACTGTACATGTGCACATGGAGTGGATCCACACACTTATATGATCCAGGTAGCTGTCGTTGTGCTCGTGAACAGGTTGTGACATGGCCCTGTGTTTTGCCATGGTGAAGAGGGGGGGTTCTGGGACTGGCCACCCTTGTCTACATGCACGCAGTCTACCTGCTGACGAGCAGACATTCGCACACGCCACACGGCTGATTTGCTCTCCCTGTGTCTCGCTCCCTCTGTGTCCCCCTCTCCCACCCTCCGTGTGTCAGCCTCCTCCCTCTGTCCGTCTCCCTCCCTCTCTGTCCCCCTCGCCCTCCCTCTCTGTCCCCCTCTCCCTCCCTCTGTGTCCCCCTCTCCCTCCCTCCGTGTGTCAGCCTCCTCCCTCTGTCCGTCTCCCTCCCTCTCTGTCCCCCTCTCCCTCCCTCTGTGTCCCCCTCTCCCTCCCTCTGTGTCCCCCTCTCCCTCCCTCCGTGTGTCAGCCTCCTCCCTCTGTCCGTCTCCCTCCCTCTCTGTCCCCCTCTCCCTCCCTCTCTGTCCCCCTCTCCCTCCCTCTGTGTCCCCCTCTCCCTCCCTCCGTGTGTCAGCCTCCTCCCTCTGTCCGTCTCCCTCCCTCTCTGTCCCCCTCTCCCTCCCTCTGTGTCCCCCTCTCCCTCCCTCTGTGTCCCCCTCTCCCTCCCTCTGTGTCCCCCTCTCCCTTCCTCCGTGTGTCAGCCTCCTCCCTCTGTCTGTCTCCCTCCCTCTCTGTCCCCCTCTCCCTCCCTCTCTGTCCCCCTCTCCCTCCCTCTCTGTCCCCCTCTCCCTCCCTCTGTGTCCCCCTCTCCCTCCCTCCGTGTGTCAGCCTCCTCCCTCTGTCCGTCTCCCTCCCTCTCTGTCCCCCTCTCCCTCCCTCTGTGTGTCACCCTCTGTCACCTCAGCCCAGCTTCCTGGGCACACACTGTTAGCAGATCTTTGAGTGGCCCTTGGCTTGTTGATGTGAGTTTGTTTCTGATCTGCAGGCACCCATTGGGTGTGATGTGTGTCTGTGCGCTGCTGCTGTGGTGGTGTGTGCTGCAACTCTTTCACAATGTTGGCTGTTCATCAGCTGCTGTCATGTGCAAAACAGTGCCTTCACCCCCATGTGTTGATGCAAGGTGTCCACAATTTGCTGGCAAGTCATTCCTGTGTTGGGACACACTGTTTGTCTGGCTGTGACCTAGGCCATATGGGCAGAGGGCATTGTTGTCTGCTTCTGAGTTGCACTTAGTGATTTTTGTGGCCCAGCCTCCCGCCATCCGGGTTACCGTGTCATGTGTTGGTGTCTTCTGTGGCCTGTGACTTGACATTGTCCAGCTGGGTGCATGGGGCATGGTGGCAGCAGTGGCATGTGCGTGCTCATGGAGTGTGGTTGAGTCATGCGATGGCTTGTGGTGGTTGCGTGCCTGTTAGTGATTTTGGTTGTGGATGCCGTTCCCCCCATGTGAGGTGCGTTGTTTGTGTACTCACCCGGGTCTCGGAGTCCCTCTAATCCTTCGACTGCCTCCACCGGCAGTATGGCCATCACCCTCTCCTCCCAGGGCTGGTAGTGTACGGGTCTGTGGGAGGGCCCTCCTCCTGTGGCGTTGGCCTGGTCGTGTTCCTCCTGCCTCTTGGCTCGGACCCTCCTCCGCAGATCGTACCACCTGTTCTGGCATTCCTGCCTGGTCCTTCTGGTGTCCGCAACAGCATTCACAGCATCGACGATGGTCTGCCACATGGCTGTTTTTGCTGCCATGCTGGTGTTTCTGACCAATGTTCCAAAGATCTGTGGCTCGACTCTGAGGATTTCATCGACAAGGACCTCCAACTCTCGGTTACTGAACTTTGGATTCTTGGTGGTGGGCATGGTGAGGGGTGTGGGTGTGGATGGTGGGGGGGGGGGTGTGGATGTTGGGGGGTGTGTGTGGATGGTTGTGGGTGTGTGTGTGTGAATGTGATGAGGGTGTGTTTGTGAAGGTGGTTGTGTGAAGGTGTGCAAGTGTAAGGTGTGATGAAGCTTGTAGTATCGTGCTGTGGTGTCTGGCAGCAGTGAGTCTGTTGCAAAGGCTCATGGTTTGTGTGTGTGGGCCCTTTTTATTGGTCCATGGGTGGGTGTGGCTGTGTTTGAAGTTTGGGTGGGTGTGTTATAAGTAGTGGTGGTGTTTTGGGCCTCTGTTTGTCTTTGGCAGTTGCAGGTCAGTGAATGTGTTTTTGTAGTGTTTGTTGGCCATGTTTAGTGGCTTTGTGCCATTCGTATAGTGTATTATTGTGTGGTTTTGTTTTGTCCTGGTTGTGTACGTGCGTTTTGAGCATGTGTACGGTGTGTACATGGGCCATTTGGTTGTACGGTGCTGTCCTTGTGTGTGGGTTGGTACGACTCGTACATGCGGTTGTGATGTTGGGGCCTAGGGTGCGCTCCGTACTTAGGAGGTTGTGTTGGGGGTAGGACCGGAACGTACTGGGGTGAACATTGACGGTGGAATGACACGTACACGGGTGGGGGTTCGACACGTACACGGGTGTACATCCAGGGGGGGGGTGTACATTGAACGGCGGGTACGACTGGAACGTACTGGGGTGTGGGTACACGGTGGTACGACACGTACAGGGGTGGGGGTACGACTCGAACGTACTGGGGTGTGGGTACACGGTGGTACGACACGTACAGGGGTGGGGGTACGACTCGAACGTACTGGGGTGTACATTGACGGTGGTACGACACGTACAGGGGTGGGGGTACGACTCGAACGTACTGGGGTGTGGGTACACGGTGGTACGACACGTACAGGGGTGGGGGTACGACTCGAACTTACTGGGGTGTAGGTACACGGTGGTACGACACGTACAGGGGTGGAGGTATGACTGGAACGTACTGGGGTGTGGGTACACGGTGGTACGACACGTACAGGGGTGGGGGTACGACTCGAACGTACTGGGGTGTGGGTACATGGTGGTACGACACGTACAGGGGTGGGGGTACGACTCGAACGTACTGGGGTGTACATTGACGGTGGTTCGACACGTACAGGGGTGGGGGTACGACTCGAACGTACTGGGGTGTGGGTACACGGTGGTATGACATGTACAGGGGTGGGGGTACGACTCGAACGTACTGGGGTGTACATTGACGGTGGTACGACACGTACAGGGGTGGGGGTATGACTCGAACGTACAGGGGTGTACGTACACGGTGGTATGACACGTACAGGGGTGGGGGTACAACTCGAACGTACTGGGGTGTGGGTACACGGTGGTACGACACGTACAGGGGTGGGGGTACGACTCGAACTTACTGGGGTGTAGGTACACGGTGGTACGACACGTAGAGGGGTGGGGGTACGACTCAAACGTACTGGGGTGTGGGTACACGGTGGTACGACACGTACAGGGGTGGGGGTACGACTCGAACTTACTGAGGTGTAGGTACATGGTGGTACGACACGTACAGGGGTGGGGGTACGACTCGAACGTACTGGGGTGTGGGTACACGGTGGTACGACACGTACAGGGGTGGGGGTACGACTCGAACGTACTGGGGTGTGGGTACACGGTGGTACGACACGTACAGGGGTGGGGGTATGACTGGAACGTACTGGGGTGTGGGTACACGGTGGTACGACATGTACAGGGGTGGGGGTACGACTCGAACGTACTGGGGTGTGGGTACACGGTGGTACGACACATACAGGGGTGGGGGTACGACTGGAACGTACTGGGGTGTGGGTACACGGTGGTACGACACGTACAGGGGTGGGGTTACGACTGGAACGTACTGGGGTGTGGGTACACGTGGTACGACACGTACAGGGGTGGGGGTACGACTCGAACGTACTGGGGTGTGGGTACACGGTGGTACGACACGTACAGGGGTGGGGGTACGACTCGAACGTACTGGGGTGTACATTGACGGTGGTACGACATGTACAGGGGTGGGGGTACGACTCGAACGTACAGGGGTGTACGTACACGGTGGTATGACACGTACAGGGGTGGGGGTACGACTCGAACGTACTGGGGTGTGGGTACACGGTGGTACGACACGTACAGGGGTGGGGGTACGACTCGAACTTACTGGGGTGTGGGTACACGGTGGTACGACACGTACAGGGGTGGGGGGTGTACATGGACGGTGGTACGACACGTACACGGGTGAGGGTACGACTCGAACGTACAGGGGTGTACATACACGGGTGGGGGTGTACATACACGGGGGGTACGTGTCGGACGTACGGGGGCTGGGGGGAGTGTTGGGCGCATATGCGGGCACATGTCTCCATGGTTGCTATGGGAGTTCGGTGCGGACGGTGTTTTTTCCATACGGTTGTAGCCTCGGACACACGGGATGGACCGTGATTCCTCGGTCGGACTTCACCTTTCACATTTGTACGGTAAATCGTATGGACTTTTTACCATGCGAATCGTGATTGCCAGTTCGTACGGCACTTGTACGATTCGTACGGTAAAAAGACCGGATACGAGTCGCACGGGGAATTTTTTTACCGGATCGTAATCGGCACCTAATTGAGGTGTAATGTCAACAGAGACTCCAAGACCTAGGTTCAAAAAGCGTTTTACCTCTTTTAACAGGGGGGCTAATACAGCACAGTGATAGAGCATATGCACCAGATCAGCTGCCCTCAAAGCGCATCTAGGACAGACATCCCCCCGATTGGTTCCCCATTTAGCTATCTTTGCTGGGGAATAGTATAAATCAAAAATAGCCATATAACATTGGCTTTTGAAGCTGCCTGAAAAAAGAACAGCATCAGCTAAGTTCAATACTAGCTGTAAATCGACACCTACTATCCCCAGCCTTCTATCCCAGCGTTGCTCAAAGTAAAAAAGGTCGTCCTGTTGAGTTGCGGTTATAATTTTGGAAAGTTGAGAAATCTTACATCTCCCCTTTATACATTCCAATATCAGGTTCTTCTCCAAACTAATCTGCCCTCTTAAATCAAGTTTATCTAAGAAGCTTCGAATTTGGAGATGTTTAAAAAAATCCGAGCGTTGCTGCCCGAACTTCTCTTGAAGTTCACAAAAGGACATCAATTGATTATTTAAGAAAAGGTCCCCAATAGTTATAATCCCCTGAGTATTCCATCTCCGCATATTTGAATCACAAAAAATTGTAGGGAGTTTCCCTATTAATCCTATAGGCATATAGCGGTTATATTCCTTTAAAGCAAAATGTTTGCGAACTTTGCACCAAACTACAGCTGCAGCCCCAAAAATCTTAAAGCGAGTTCTTTTATAGTAACTGGGCTCGAAAAACTTAGAAAATAAATGCCTAGCTTCAGGCCCCATAATAAGTTCATATATAGATGGAGAAGCAGCAGAATCTATATACGACTGGGTACCAAAAAACAAAATCCCCATGTGCTGGAGCATCGCCGCCCAATAATAGTACTGGAATTGGGGGATATTCAGCGCCCCCCTCGCTCTTGGTAGATTAAGTTTTTTAAAAGCTCTCCTTGTCCTCTTATACCCCCATATAAAACGAGAGCACATTCTTTCTATCCTTGTAAAAATTGAATTGGGTAGCAGAAGTGGAATCGTGCGAAATAAATAAAGAAATTTCGGAAAAACAACCATCTTAATAACATTGCACCTACCATATAAAGATAAGTGTAAATAATCCAGGTTTTCTAGCATTTTATAAAATGAAATTAGAATTGGGTCAGAATTTAAATTAACAATAGTTTGTACTTTCGAGGCAATTTTAACACCCAATAGACGGCCTCTGTGACTGTATTAACACCTCTGAGAACGTCAGTACCGGTAAAAAGAACTTGTGTCTTATGTAAATTCAATTTGTAGCCTGACACAGCACCAAATTCCGACGTCAAAATTTCAATACGTCTCATTGCTTTAACCACATCCGCTGTAACGACAGCCACATCGTCTGCATAGGCTAAAACTTTAATAAATTCTTGCATGGGTTTAACTGGTATAATCTCTGGATCATGCTCGATATAAAGAGCGAAGAGAAGGGGGGAACAAGAACAACCCTGCCGAGTGCCCCTATTTATTTTAAACTCCCCAGAATACTTACTGGAAATACGAATTGTGGCGGCAGGGCGAATATAAAGGGCTTGCACTGCTTTGATGAAGGAAAGTGGGAAGCCTTTCCAATGGAGAACTGCCCATAAAAATTCCCAGGAGACCCTGTTGAATGCCTTCTCGGCATCCAACAGGGCCGCCCCTATTGGAACTTCGGAAACCTGAGCCCAGTCCAGAAGGGATATTATTCGGCGGACATGATCGGTGGTACCTCTACCTGCTACAAACCCATGCTGACGCTGTGAGACTAAAGGTACTATAACCTTCCCTAGTCTTCTAGCAATAAGCTTAGAAAAAATCTTACTATCTGAGTTGATTAAAGTGATTGGACGATAGGAGGCCGGCTCAAGCGCATCCTTCCCTTTCTTTTTGAAAACTATTATGGTTGTCTTAGACCATGAATCCGGTACTATACCGTTAAATGCCTGCTGGAATAGAGAGAATAACGGAACCCGCAATTCAGCCTGAAAGAGAATGTAAAACTCCAAGGGGATCATATCTGGCCCCATTGCTTTGCCCCGGGGTAAAGATGCCATGGTCAGTTCGATTTCCTCCCAAGTTATGGAGGCAGACAGAGAATCCTTCTGAGCCGAACCTAAACCTGCAAATGGGGTTTCCCCCAGATAATCCCCCAGATCTCTAGATTTTTTCATTCTCGTATAACTTTTGGTAAAAAATTTTAAATACCTCACGAACACCAGCCTCCGACTCTTGTAGAGACCCATCTATATCTTTAATTTTATCGATCTTGATTTGCATCTGTTTTTGCCGTAGTCTATTGGCCAACACCTTCCCCACCTATTCCCCATATTCAAAGCATTCCCTTTGGAAAGTCTGGTATTTAACGGCCGATTCATCGGCATATTGCTGAAAAATTAAAGACCTCTGTTTAGCTACATTATTTTGCGATACAGAGACATCCAACCTATCTTTAATCTTCTGCGCTAACTCGCATTCCAATAAACTTAACTCTAAAATACGTTGTTCAAATTTATGTCTCAGAGTATTGCGCTTCTGTATCATAAATCTCAGAGTTTCCCCCCTTACACCGGCCTTAAAAGTATCCCAAACAACTGTGTCTGGAGCCGAGTTTTTGTTAACTGAAAACAAACCTGGAAACCAAGACTTAATATGATCCCGATATTCCTCATCAGCTAACAACTTCCTATCAAAGGTCCAGTTAGATCTTGAAAGCGGCGCAGCAGACACCTCAAATTTTAACACAAGGGGATTATGATCCGAGATTAATCTTGGCAACAGAGTGATTGTAGCTTTTTCCAATATGACAGATGAAACCCATATATAGTCAAGCCGAAACAGTTTGTTGTGGGGAGCAGAGTAAAAAGTGCTGCCCTGCTGTCCTTTGTTGAACCTACTCCAAACATCATGAAGACCCTGATTCCTTGCTAGGTTACACAGGGACTTATAAACTCTTGGCTTTCGTCCCACATATGTTGAGCCTGAGCTGATATTGACTGACTCATCTATATGTATGTTAAAATCCCCGCAGAGTATAACAGGTTGGGGCCACAAGGCAAGTTCCAGGTTAAGAAAATCATACATTTCGGGTTCATCCAAATTAGGACCATAGATGGTACAGATAGTTAATACCTCCATATTGCCAAACAGTGGCTCAACGATCACCCACCTACCACTTTTATCCTCCTTATATTTCTTAAAGGACAAAACCCCCATTTTACAGAGAATTGCCACACCCCTAGTGTTTGAAGATTGTTTTGAACACACAATCAGCTCCATCCCCATTCTTTTAAGCCACGCCCTATTGGCCCAGGCAATATGCGTCTCCTGGAGGCAGAGAATGTCCCAGGAGAGACCTCTAGCAATCTTTGCCAAAACCTGCCTTTTTTTTAAATCGTTCAGACCACATATATTTAAAGTACATAATGATAATGTTTTCATTTTGTGCTTTCAGAATTTAATTTAAGCCAATTAACCCTGCTACAAATATGGGCCCTACCACATAACAAATAGACATCACTGTGTTACTACTTGTTTCATAAGAAATAGCCTTTTGTTCCAAACAAAATAACACTAAAACAAACATCAATGCTGATTTTTCTTTATACCCCCCATCACCACTTCTTACACAACCCCCCAACACCACCCCAACCCCCACCCCGTCCTGCTTCCCCCCTCCCAACTCACCCTTACCCTTCCCATGAAGCACAGGGACGATCGTCCCAATAGATGATGAGTCGAGCTGCCCACCTCCCCCCCCCGCGGCCCCTTTGCCACATTAAAAATGAAACCAATCTGATCCTATCTTATCGTATATCAGCCAGGAATAGAAAAAAAGTATTTTACATCCCACTCAATCAAATTCAATATCCCTGAAGGTTAATAAAGCCGGATACAATTTAAACTTCCATAAGTCCTAAACTCAGAGTCCACAGAAAGGAAAAGAGAGAGCAAAAAAAGGGAAAAAAAAAAAGAAAAGGATGGCTATAACTTATGCAAAAGTTCCTTAGCAGTACGTTCTTCCGTGAACACTGATGACCGTCCCTTAACAACGACTTTGAGCTTGGCCAGATTTTGTAAAAAAACCTGTGCTCCTATTTCCTGGAACTTCGGGATTAACTGTCGGAGTCTCCACCTAAGGTCCACCGTTGCCTGGCAAAAATCCGGACGTACAAAAAATTCACAGTCCCTGGCATGGGCTTTCTTAGTGGGACGGGCCAAATCAAAAAGAGCTTCTCGGGCCAAGAAATGATTCAGTGAGATTAAAATAGCTCTAGGGAGGGGGCTTTCTTGACCCACCGGTTTCCTCTGGTAAAATGGGAATCGATGGGCCCTCTGGACCTCTATCTTCCAGTCCCAGCTAGTGACTTCTGGAAAAGCCTCAGAGAGGAGCTCAGCGACGAACTTCCGGGGGTCTGCTCCTTCCTTTCCCTCCGGAACCCCAAGAATTCTGAGGTTGTTGCGTCTTAACCTATTTTCCATATCCGTAATTTTCCATACATAATCATCCCTATGAGCATTCAATGCCGTAATCTCTTTTTTCTGAGACACCACGTCGTCCTCTAGTGTTGATATCCGAGTTTCAGCTTCTCCAATTCTTATGGCAGTATCTGCACATGATTTAGCGACAGTGCGTAAAGAGTTCTGCAACTTCTTTAACACATTCTGAGTATGAAGGCTTTCCGCCTGCGCCTCTGCCCTATGCGCCACGATGACATCATAAATAGTGTCCAGTGTGAATTTTTCGTTGCTCATGGCCAGGAGGATCAAGGGTACCGGCTGATTGTGGCGCTATGAAAGGTTGGGTATTAATTTGAGGATTGGGCGAGTCTTGGTATGCCCAGTTTGAGGAATCATCAGACCCTTGTAAGCTCCCCATAGCAGATAGTCTCCCTCGGGCATCATCCACAGATATTTGCTTCGGTTCTGCTACCAGGTCTTCACCATCCTCTCCCCCTGAACTGCCCTCGTCTAGCCACCCTTTCACCAGGCTTTCAGCTGAGGAGCGGTCAGACAAAGAAAAGAAGTCATCTCCAATTGATAGTGTGTCCTGAACTTCGATACTACACCCCTCAGATTGTGCAGAACCCAATGATGGTACAGAGTCCCCCGCAGGCCCCCATGTTCTATATTGTTCATTCGATCAGTAATATTCATACCTGTAGGGATCGGGTGTGCATCTCTAGGATCGCCTTGACTTTGCACAGTTATCGGGGTCATCAGCGCCTGCAGTGGGACTACAGCTCCCATAATGCCGTTTCCAAGTGACTCACCATCAGACACCACACTCTGACAGCAAGCCTCCGTCCCTGGTATCCTACACAGTGATATCAAAGGCGCTGCACCTACAGTTGCGCAGGCAGTACTCTCGTAGGTAGAAGCTTCCAAAACCGGCATCGAGGCAGAGGGTTGCAGGGTACTAGCATGTATTTCTGGTGTTACAGCATCCTGTATGGGGTTCTTGTTGTCCCGGACTTTAAGAAAAAGGGACAGGACTTTGGGCCGAACGTCGCCAGCAAGGGTTACTTGCCCTTCCCTAGCGCTTTTACCAGCATCAAAATGGGCTGTAGCCCCCTCCTGCGTCGCTGCGAGTGCTTTTCTGGCTGGAGCGGCTCCAGTCGCAGGACGCGTCTTCACCTGTGGGATGAGCGGCTTGGAGCGGGAAGCCTGGCATGATCCCTTGGACGGCATAGATTTCTGTGGACGGGGCTTTAGTTCAGGAAGCATTACAAGCTTTCCAGCCACACGAACACAGCAGCGGTATAAAAGAAACACTTTGGCCGGGTACAGCAGTCACCAGAGCATCACGGAAACCTAAGCAGCATCACTTCTCAGGTATGCAAGGCATTTGGAGACCGGGAGGGAGAGCAGCCTGCTCAAACGGCCAAACGCTTAGCCGCCATCTTGCTTCGCTCATGAGTTTAACTGCTTTCTGGTTGCTCAAACGGCCAAACGCTTAGCCGCCAAATAAAAAATATTGAATAAAAAAATATTTATAATTGCTGGTGTACCTGGGAACTATAAGAAATCCATTGAGAGGCAAGAAGGTGCAGGGGAAAAATTGAAAAAATGCATATAACATTAAAAACTATATATATATGATGGAGAGTTGATGCGAGCAAAATAAAAGATTTAAGCACATATTCCGACGGAGTCCGTGCCCATTTATCCAAGCAGAGTGGATGGTTATTGGGAATCTTCATGATCATGATATATATATATATTCAGTGAAAAAACCATAGGTTTCACAGACGTTATAGTTAGCTGGACATTTCACTCGTAAAAAACCAATGAAATTCCCCGGTTATAGTTAGTTAAGCTAACTATAACTCGCGCACCCGCAATCCACTGCTGATGACGTCACATATAACATCACTCATGACATGGTCACTGACATCACTCATGACATCACTGATGACATCTCAAATGACATCACTGATGACATCACTGATGACATCATCCTTGTGATAGAGTGGCAGACCTCCTCTCACCCTAATATAACCTTTGATACACACATTCAAAAATAGAGACTAAAAAATAAAAAAATATTGGAAATTCCAATACCAGTTTCAACAATCTCTTCTGTAATTCTAAGATCAACATACACATCCACTCATTCACCAACAGTCCTATACAGTCACTCATACATGTACTCACTCATATGTACTTATACACATATACATCCTTCTACACATTGCCACTCATCCATAGAGTTACTCACACACATAGTCACTTATGCTAATAAAGAATCAAACATACATTTACTTGCATATACAGTTATACACACACCACCACACTTACTTCTACGGAAACTTACACATACTTAGTCTTTTAAACAATCACTTATAGAAACACATACTTATTCATACAGGAACTCTTCCAATCTCTCACTCTCACATATACTCACTTATATACACCAATAGTCACATATACTAGTTTAAAACATAAGTAGTTACTCATAGAGACACTATTGAGAAAGTCATTCACTCACTAACACACCCATACACACACTCATCCACCCATACAGTCCTGCACACATACTGTCTTCAACACAAACAGTGAGTCACTCATTCATGCACCTATGCACTACTTAATACCCCCCACCGAACCATGCAGACACTCAGACTGATACTCAAAAAAACAACTAATAACCTATATAGACACCCATGTACCTACTCACCAACCCATGCAGCCACTTATACACAAAGTGAGAGACTGATACAGATATTACTCACTAAGCCATGTATTCACTTTGATACACTTTATCAATCAGTTACACAATAAATTATTCCAAAAAAAATCATCCATTTAGACACTTATATACCCATTTATTCTTCCATCGACCTTCAGATATACATATATAAAACATATGTAATTTTCAGAAAAACACACATTCACTGGATGATTTCATCAGTGATGTCATCTGTGATGTCATTTGCAAGGTTTTTTAAATGCTAATTTCTAACTATAACGTGTGTGAAACCCATGGTTTTTTCTGTGAATTTGTATGGTTTTTTAAATGCTAATTCTTATATTTAACGTGTGTGAAACATTTTTTTTTTATCTTTGCAAGGTTTTTTACATCTTTTTTTTTACTTTTTATTCCCTTTAAACACTATGGTAAAATTTAATGCATTCTGCAATATATAAATTTTCACCTTTTTAAAAAAAAACAGGTAAGATATAGTAGTATAACATAGTGAATCTTTTTTACAAATTTCTTTTTTTTTTTCCGTGCGCGTACGGTAAGCTTTCCGTAAGCGCACGTTTTGCTTTATGTACGTAATATTTCTACTCTGTTTGCGTATGGTTACGCAATTTGCGTAGATGTCCGTACTGCGTACGCGACGCGTAAGCGCATACGTTACACGCGTACGCGCGCGTGCACGTTACGCGGAAGTTTTCGAGCGTGCCTGTTATGCGCATGCACGCATGCGCGTGTCTTTTATACGCGCATGCGTACTTTTACCGTAAGCGCTCCGTAAGCGCTCCGTAAGCGTAACGTATGCGCACGGTTGGTCATGTGATCAAGAAACAACACTTTTGATTGGTTTAAACTACTTTCAGTTCTAGAACCTTCCTACACCACACCCATTCCCCTCATTTCTGCTTGTGATCCCTTAGGAGAAGAAGCTGAGTTGTCTTTGTGATACGATGGCAGAACAGCAGTCCTCTTCTGAGAGTGAGCCTGGTAGCATCATCATCAGAGAGAGAAGGAGGAAACAAAAGACTTCTTTTGTATGGGAATATTTTACCTATCTAGAGGGGCAGAAAAAGGTAAATGCTCCTTTAGTCACCTGCTCACTTTGTGAGCGTGTCTTATCTAGAGGGAATCCAGGGAAGAAGTATTCCTTTGGAAATCACTCTATGGTTAGACACATTAAGGATAAACATCCCAGGACTTATGCTCGACATACTGGAGAAACATCTCCAGTAAGTCACCCGAGCACACCTGCAGAAGCTCAGCCGAGTACATCTTCGGCAGCTCAGCTGAGCCCTTCCTCTGCGGTGGGAGCATCACCCTTTTCTGCTCCTCTGGATATTAACCCTCGTTTTGGGAGGGTTGCAATGAGGTGCACAAGATGTCATGGCCTTATTGTTCTTGCAGAGACCAGTGTTTCCCTCATAAACAATAGGATAGACCAGCACATCTGTGGTCCTTGTTAGTATTCCCATTCTTTCTTTCCTCTTTTCCTTTATGAACACAACGGTTCTTTTAAGAGCCAACCTTACCTCTTAACTTTTTTTTAAAATTTTTAAATGACTTTTTTTTATTTGTTATTTTTTACCGTACGCGTACGGTACGCGCATTTTTTTTTAAAAAACACATTTTTTTTAATCACCCTACAAGGTCCATGAGGGACTACTACATAGAGAAGAGTAGTGAAAAAAAGTGAGCATTAAAGTAAATGTGTGATAATTCCAGAAATTTCACACTTACCTGACAATGAAAATAACTTAAAGAAAAAAAAGTGATTTATTTAACTTTCTATAAAGAAGTTTATTTTTCATATTTTTCCTTTCTCAATCTGTAAAAAAAGAAAAAGGTATTAATATTTAACAATACATTTTAGAATACAGTGCACATATTTTCATATTTCAACAAACATTTTTTTGCCCTTTTTTGCTGTTTTCAGAATATATTGCATTTTACTGTAAATCGTAAAAGCAATTGCATTCATCACTTAACAGCGGGCAAAAAAAAAAAACAATCAGAAAGCTTGTTTAAAAAAAGCCCAGAATCTCTTCTCACTAAAACATACCGTAATAGAAATGAAACATTTGCAATATAAATCTCACGTAAGAACAATAACTAATTTCAGTAAATATCATCTGAAAATTCTGTTGCATAAGCATAATCACCAAAATAATTTGTGTCAAAGAATTCCACAATGCAAATTATTACCTTTCCGTAAGGCGAAATGGTAATTTTTAAAATAATTTTTGATGACATTTCCGATGGTAATCCAATTAAATTGTAATAATGTTTTCTACAGATGTTGCAATTTCTGTCTAAAATTTGGGTTTCAGAAAAATTAAATAGGAATTTGCTAAATCAAAAGGCAAACGTTGCTTGAAAACCAATTGAGAATCATTACACAGTGTCCAGCCCTTTTCACATTTAAGAAAAACTGTGTAATGACCAGAAGTTACAAAAGGCCCATCATGGAAAATTATTGCAACTGTGACAAAAGTTTTGCCAGAAATTGATAATTGCTGTCCTGTAAATTTCTTTATTAAAGTGTCCAATTTTGTTCCATCAGCTCTACAACGTTGCATCATTAAAATTACATACTCTCCATATTTCTTTAAAAATAACGTTGAAAACATGTCTGATTTACATTTAGAACATTCCATGTTGTGATTGGCATCTTTAAATAATTTACTAAAAGTCACTGATTTAGTCTCTGGCATTGTTAAATAGATAAACCTTTCGGAATCAACATTAGAGCTGCATGTGTAGAAACAGTTTTCACAACTATGTTCCCATTTATAAGAGAGACCAAACATATTTTCTATTTCTACCCCTTCATCTTCAAGTACCAAAAGGATGTACATCAAGAATTCCTGTGCATCTTGCTGGACATTTTGAGAAAACTGTGTTCGTCCTGAACAAACATCTAATAGATTTCTAATTTCATTCGCACTTTCTATTTTAGCTTTAACAACACTCAGCTTCTCATAAAGAAGACTTAGCACAGAACAGAATCTTTTTTCAAGATTTTCTTTTATCTGCTCTTGCAAACTTTCAAGATAAAATACAACATTCAGCACTACATTTGCGTAGCAGTTGACACCAGAGCTATTTTCAAAATGGCAACCAACAACCTGTTCAACATTGTCCTTTTTCTTGTTGTTTTCTCTTCTGTACAACCTCATTACAGATATTCTCAATTCTCCTTTTCCGACAAACAACACATTTCTTCAACACAGGATACTGACCTAAATGAGGAGCATAGGTTCTTCTTAATCTATTATACTCCTTAACACAATTTGCATCAGCACTAACTTTTGAGTCATCAAAGTCTATCATGAATAAACCAGATAATGTTTTCACTCGTGCCAAAGCAACATATGCCATACCTTCTGTGAACACAGTAGATCCAATGTTTACTAATGCACTATCATCAGTTAATCCTTGACACTTGTTAATAGTTACAGCATATGCTAGAGAAAATGGAAACTGCTTCCTACGTACATATAAGTCTTTCACAAGCAAAAAACGGACTGAACAACGACTAATGTCTTTTACCTCTTCAATCTGATCAAATTTTATTTTTACAAACTCAATTCCTTCTTTTTTCTGGTAGTTAACAAAACCCACAACTTTACCCATAGCTCCATTCACTAAACCTTTTTCAACATCCAAATTTCTCCTTAGAAATACTCGACAGTTCATGCAAAGATATAGATTTTTTTCTAATCCAGCTGTTTTCGAAATGTTCTTCTCTAGAGAATCCAATTTGTTTTTCAGTTCGCCTGTTAATGTAATAGTAATTCTTTCATGTTGGATTTTGTCCACTGTTTCCATTTTCTTAATCTCTTCCGTTTCCAATTTCAAAAGTTCCTCATTGAATATTGAGCATTCACGTAGTGTTGGCATTAAGCAGATTACAGTATTTTTTACTGCAATGTTCTTGTATATTTTCTCTGCAACTATTTCTTCACTTGGAAATAAATTATGTAGCAACCGACTCTGTAATGCTTTTCTGCCAACTTCTGTGAGTAGTCCAATTCTGATATCTTTCAGAATACATCCATATTCTTCATCATTTGCTTGCCTCATATTGGTAGTGAGTTCTTTGTACTCAAAGAATGACCAAATATTCGCATTACCAATGCTTCCTAATGACTTCTTCGTGTCTTCATGTGTTACAGTATTAAACACTGGTTGTCCTTTAACTGGAGTGAGCTGCAGTAGATCCCCAAAAATTATAACATGTTTTCCACCAAATAGCACGTCATAGTCTCTTTTTAGAATTTGCTGCATTCTTAAATGCACAAAGGCAAGCATTAAGTTTGATACCATGCTTACCTCATCAATAATGAGAACTTGCATCTTCTTCAACACTCTTGAAACTTCGAAACATGCTTCGCCAGTTAGCTTGTGATATTCTATTTTGTTCTCATGCTCCACTGGTAACATTAGCAATCGATGGAGAGTAATTCCTTTAATATTATTTGCTGCTAACCCAGTTGGAGCAGTAACAACACAAGATAAAGTATAATCAGTTTTTTGCTGTAGGTAGCTTCTGATGACTTTAATTAAGAAACTTTTCCCAGTTCCAGCTTGTCCACTCACATACAACCTAATTGGTTCAAATGATGTGCATGTGCACTCTTTATTTTCATGTAGTAATCCGTGATAAATTTTTTTTCTGACTTCTTCATAAATTTGTCGTTGTTCTTCATTCAGTTGTTGTTCCAAATCTGGTAATTCTATTAAATCTTCCTGAGCTTGATTCATAGCCGTTTCCACTTCAGTCATGGCTATTGCTGCTTCATTTTCTAAGATTGGTTGTCCTAGTGGATCTTGACTGAGCGTACCAGAACTTTGGCTGTCTTGAGAACTGTCTCTAGCTACTTCAGCTGCAATTGTAGCTTCCTGTTCAATTTCTTCGTTTAACATTTGTACATAATTCCTGAAAATACTGCATTCAATGGTATCTTTACATGCATTAAATGAATCCTCATAGCTTTGAAATTCTCCAAGTAGTTCATCCTCTGAACGCCATGGTTTAAACAACTGTAAAAGTGCCAAGTAGTAAAATTCCTTTTTGTCAGTAGTGTCACAACTCAGCTTCCTCTGATTAATCAAACTTCCTTTTGTTTGCTTCACTAAACATCCTTCCTCACCAGTGACTTTATATTTTCCATTGTTGATGTCTTCTGTGGCTTTCCGTGAAAAAATGTAGTTCTGCAGCACTTCATAGAGACACATGTTCTCAAGATGATGACTTCTTTTTGGGTAATATGTGTCCAACATGTTTGTTTTCAAAATATCTGTACTTTCTGGGTCGTTCTCGGCCAAATATTCAATTTCTCCAACAGATTTCAGTACCCGATTTCGCATTCCTGCAAGGCCTAAACTAACCCAAATTATTCTTCTTGATTTCAAGTATAGACTTGCAGATGATAACCTATCTGAACATTCGTAGGATCCAATTTCTCGATGCGATAACATCTTTAAACTGAAACTGTACAGCTTCTTACTGACAGTCTTCTCGTGAGAAATCTCTTCCCACATTTCCTTCAATTCCGTTTTCTCAGATTTAGTGATGTAAGATGTGACATACCGAGCAACAGCAATAGAATTGTCTGCCACATACTGAATATCCATGTTAGCATTCCACATGGATAAAATGACTGGGTTGTAGTCATTTATATATTTTGACTCTTCTTTTCTTCTTAGGTTGTACGTATTTTTGGGAGATTTTCTTGTAATAGTATGTCGCACAGCTGACATAAAACTGTTTACTCTTCCTTTTGAAAGAACAGGTCTAGGAAATCCAAATCGACATTTTGTGTAGAATTTATCTTTGGTCTTGTACTTCCGTCGACAGTATTTTCCACATCGATGACTTTGGAAACGTAAAACTTGCTCTTTTAACTTTTTCTCTTCTGTGCTTTTTGGTATAGCACATGTTGCATATTCTTCAATGAAAGATAACACTGCTTCATCAGCATCTGTTCCAAATTTTGGAGCATCCTTGATCCACAACAGCATATGAATGTGAGGAGCACCTCTTGCTTGGTACTCTTTTCTCCAAAAGAAATCCACAACTTCTCCAAGTGGTGGATTTTTTTTATTGCAGATAAAGGACATCATAGCCTCAAATCTATGATTGAAATATCTGCAAACATTAACCGGATCCAATGAGCACAGTTCTCCTGCTGTCTTGTATTCGATGTTTTTAATGTTTGAATTTGCCTCTCGTAGAAAATCCAGTAAATCATCCCAAGCGTACTCGGCACATCTTAGGGTAAGGAACCATGTTGGAGTTCCTAAATTCCGTAACATACATTTCAATTCTCCATGGCGTCGGTACCAATATTCATTTGTCCCACGCTGACAAGCCATCAGATTGATCAATTGTGATTCCAAATGATCATCTCGCTGCTGCACTTTGTTCATAAAATCCTTAGCAGACACATTATGTAGATGTGTTCCACTTTTTAAAATGTGGTTTACTGCATAAGATAGTGCAGACAAGTCACTTTCAAATAACAGATGGAACAAATAAGGAATACTTTGACGAAATCTGGGATCTTCTGCATATAATCTTGTAGTCCGATACTCAGAAGCAGGAATCTGGACTGGACGTTCATCATATCGTCCACCTTCTCCTGTAGGAAACAGCTGGGGGAAAACAACGAGCTTCCAAACTCTCCTCCCATACACTCACGGGAGTTCCTTGTGCTTTTTTCATTTGAAACAGATCAATGGTGTTTGCCATTACTTCTTTTGAATGAAGAGGATGTATGCTGAAATTTTCATAAATTTCTTCTTCTTTTGACTTGTCTACTTTTTCAATTTGCCCAGTTGGTGTGTCTGTGTCTCCTACTAAATCTTCTTCATCTTCATCTATATAAATTGATTCATACCATTTATTATTCCTTTTCAAATATAAATTTGCTCTTTGTACTTTCCGTACATCTACCAGCTCCTGCCAAATTTTTTTACTCTTTGTAGGTACACCATTTACCAGAATAACTAATGGTTCAGTTTCCAAAGTATCTGTATCAATAGTTTCCATATTTTTTTTCAAATCCAACGGCAAATAGACAACCCTTCCTTTTAAACCTCTCTGTAAATCTGAAGGAGGTAATTTGCCTGTTTTTGGCTCCATACGTACTATGGTCTGGAACGGATGAACACATTGAATGAGTATAGACTCATACGTATTTAAATCAGAAAGTTCTGCAGGAACTGCAACCAATTCTAAATTATTATGTACAGCTCTAGCTGGCATTTTATTTTCTTCTAACTTGTTGTAACAGTATTTACAAATACGATGATCTTCACCCAAATCAAAACAATTTTCAAGAAATATATATGTTGCAAAATCCTTCCACTTATAATTATCTTCTTCTTCACTTTTTTTGTAGAGATCAACATTCCTTGTTTGGTTTTTGTAATGGCTTCTCCGGCAACAAATACAAGTAATATTTGGTCTTTCATTAGAGATGATAGCAAATTTTGTAATTTGATCTTCAAATTTCTTATTTACGGAGGGTTCTACATTCTCTTCCACATTTTCCTCAGTAACTGTGTCATTCCCTGCACTTTCTTGTTCTGGACCAAAGTAACAAAACTGAATCTCATCAGTAACCTTCTCAACATCTGATACAGATCCACGAAACAGAGCCTTATTCAACTCTTTTAACTTTAGTGCTGGACTTTTAGCAAAATACAATCTTCTCACAAATTTCCTAATTTCAGTATGATGAACTGCCAGCATCCTAAAATGGTGAAAAACACTTTGACAAACTTTCCTAGATAGACAAGCCAGAGAGTGTCCTTGCAAACCAGTATTCTCTCTCACTCTGCATGGATCTAGTCCTTGAAGCACCTTAATCTTCTGTTTAACACTCTTTTTACTATATTCTCTTAAAAACTCACGTAATTTATCAATAGATTCCTGTCGCAAAGTACAAATACTACTACAATTCCAAGTGTACACTGGGGCTTTAGGACGTCTCCCCATAACCTCATCTGCAATCACTTCTTCCTCATTTCTTGGAACCATTTTCTCCTTTTCCATTACACAACCATCCTTAACTTCATATGCTCGACCACTGGTGTCAACTGCATGTAGCAAAGTATTACTTTGAACTATGCATCCATTCTCCTAAAAACACTTTACAAAAGTTATTTCTTTTTACTACTCTTTTCGTTTTGCTTTGTGACTTCATTACATTAACTATTTTTTCTAATGTACGCATCCTGTTCAAAATGAAAATGAATAGTTTTCTTTTTAAATCTAAAGCCTTAGCTACAATGGCTTCAATATCCTTTTTTCTCTTGTAAAATGTAGCTCTTTTCTTATATTTTTTCACATCCTTTAGCAAATTGGACATCACTCTTCTCTGAAACATTTTCCTACGGATCTCTTTAAATGCTGATTTTCTTTTCAAGTCAATTTTTATAGCTTCTGCTTGTACATTAGCATTTAGTAAATTCTCACTATTCTCCTGTTGTTTTCTACTTAAAACAGTTTTTCCAATGGGGGCATTTTTTAAATATTTCCTTTTTTTAAATATATTTTTAAAGAACTCCTTTGTCTGCTTACCAGAAGACTTTTTCTTTTTCCCAACATGAGCATCTTCAACTAACTTGGGTCCTCCAGTTGTCTTCAAATATACATTTTTTTTCTGTTGTTTTCGCTGTCTTGATTTTATTGGCATCTTATATTTCCTTCACTGCTCTGGAGCAATACCTGAAAGAAACTAAAAAAAAATACCTTTTTGTAATTTAAATATATTACTATATTTGTTATGATCTTTTATTTTCTTATAACACTATCTACCCCTTTCCTACAAGTGAAAAACACAAGAAAACCAACACGAATGTAATCTCTAAGAACAATTCCTGTGTGCACACAGACTCTTGGTGTAATTCTAGGCAGAACACGATATTTCATTTGCAATTCAAAAGCACACTTATTTTTTTTTTTTTTGCAATTGTTAATTACTCTAACAGTCTGACACATTTTCTTTATAGTTTACAGAGGCAGAAAAGAGCACATGTCCAATCAGCTTTTTTAGAGCATGTACATGTGTAACCTGGCTGACTGACTGCACTCCTGCAAAGATAATGATCCTTGGTGATGTTGAATGCATTAGCGTTTGTCAGGGGGTCCAAGAAGGCCATAAAAGACTCATGCTGTGATTTTACGCAGAAAATGAAATTTGCTTGCCATTTTCAAAGCACACTTACTACTGTTTTCTGTGTTTTTAGTCAGAAAATGAAATTTGCTTGCCAATTTCAAAGCACACTTACTACTGTTTTTTCCTGCAAGTGTTAAGTACTCTAACAGTCGCATACATTTTCATTACAGTTTTCAGATACAGAAAACAGCACATGTGCAAACAGCTTTTTCAGACCATGAACATGTGTGACCTTGGTGACTGAGTACACTCCAGCAAAAGAAATCAGCCTTAGTGATGTTGAATGTATTAGCGTTACTCACTGTTACCTGAAACACCACTCACTTGTGAATACTCAGCATGATTGTACAGGATAAACTGCTGGGTGTGTGCTAACAGTCTGCATATGCAGAATGTGTATTTTCAGTTGCAAGAGACATATGCATGGCTACTTCCCAAAAGAACCAGAGAGACACGAAATACATCTCTGACAGCAATTCCTCTGTGCTCAGACTCATGCTGTGATTCTAGGCAGAAAATGAAATTTGCTTGCCAATTTCAAAGCACACTTACTACTGTTTTCTGTGTTTTTAGGCAGAAAATGAAATTTGCTTGCCAATTTCAAAGCACACTTACTACTGTTTCTTCCTGCAAGTGTTAAGTACTCTAACAGTCGCATACATTTTCATTACAGTTTTCAGATACAGAAAACAGCACATGTGCAAACAGCTTTTTCAGACCATGAACATGTGTGACCTTGGTGACTGACTACACTCCAGCAAAAGAAATCAGCCTTAGTGATGTTGAATGTATTAGCGTTACTCACTGCTACCTGAAACACCACTCACTTGTGAATACTCAGCATGATTGTACAGGATAAACTGCTGGGTGTGTGCTAACAGTCTGCTTATGCAGACTGTGTATTTTCAGTTGCAAGAGACATATGCATGGTTACTTCCCAAAAGAACCAGAGAGACACGAAATACATCTCTGACAGCAATTCCTCTGTGCTCACAGACTCATGCTGTGATTCTAGGCAGAAAATGAAATTTGCTTGCCAATTTCAAAGCACACTTACTACTGTTTTTTCCTGCAAGTGTTAAGTACTCTAACAGTCGCATACATTTTCATTACAGTTTTCAGATACAGAAAACAGCACATGTGCAAACAGCTTTTTCAGACCATGAACATGTGTGACCTTGGTGACTGAGTAAACTCCAGCAAAATAAATCAGCCTTAGTGATGTTGAATGTATTAGCGTTACTCACTGCTACCTGAAACACCACTC
Organism: Triturus cristatus; assembly: GCF_964204655.1. NCBI lineage: Eukaryota > Metazoa > Chordata > Amphibia > Caudata > Salamandridae > Triturus > Triturus cristatus. Next base: position 526,053,831 of record NC_140588.1, on the reverse strand, counting down.
ACTTGTGAATACTCAGCATGATTCTACGGGATAAACTGCTGGGTGTGTGCTAACAGTCTGCTTATGCAGACTGTGTATTTTCAGTTGCAAGAGACATATGCATGGTTACTTCCCAAAAGAACCAGAGAGTCACGAAATACATCTCTGACAGCAATTCCTCTGTGCCCCCCTATGCCCCCACAGCCGGTCGCTCCTCACCCCTGCTGCCTGCCGCTCCTGGACGCCTCCTGTTGCCGGCGCTGCCTACTGCCTCCTGCCTGCCTCCTGACGCCTAACGCTCGCTGCCTGCTGCCCACCTCCTGACGCCTTACGCTCGCTGCCTGCTGCCTACCTCCTGACGCCTTACGCTCGCAGCCTGCTGCCTACCTCCTGACGCCTAACGCTCGCTGCCCTCACCTTCCGCTTCACCTCCGCTGCCCTCGCTCCTGGTAGGTGCCGCCGCCGCCACCACCTCCTTTTCGCGCCATTTTCCGCCACTGCCCCTGGTCTGCTCCTCCTTCCCGCCGACGCTGACCCCAGGCCCGCCTCCCACTGCAGCCCATTGGTCCCCCCGCCTCCCGCCTCCCGGCTGACCCTTCCTCCCGGCTCCTTACTTAAAGGAGCCGAGGCGGGCTGGTCAGTGTGACCCCCTGTGCCCCCACAGCCGGTCGCTCCTCACCCCTGCTGCCTGCCGCTCCTGGACGCCTCCTGTTGCCGCCGCTGCCTACCGCCTCCTGCCTGCCTCCTGACGCCTAACGCTCGCTGCCTGCTGCCCACCTCCTGACGCCTTACGCTCGCTGCCTGCTGCCTACCTCCTGACGCCTTACGCTCGCAGCCTGCTGCCTACCTCCTGACGCCTAACGCTCGCTGCCCTCACCTTCCGCTTCACCTCCGCAGCCCTCGCTCCTGGTAGGTGCCGCCGCCACCACCACCTCCTTTTAGCGCCATTTTCCACCGCTGCCCCTGGTCCGCTCCTCCTTCCCGCCGACGCTGACCCCAGGCCTGCCTCCCCCTGCAGCCCATTGGTCCCCACGCCTCCCGCCTCCCGGCTGACCCTCCCTCCCGGCTCCTTACTTAAAGGAGCCGAGGCGGGCTGGTCAGTGTGACCCCCTGTGCCCCCACAGCCGGTCGCTCCTCACCCCTGCTGCCTGCCGCTCCTGGACGCCTCCTGTTGCCGCCGCTGCCTACCGCCTCCTGCCTGCCTCCTGACGCCTAACGCTCGCTGCCTGCTGCCCACCTCCTGACGCCTTACGCTCGCTGCCTGCTGCCTACCTCCTGACGCCTTACGCTTGCAGCCTGCTGCCTACCTCCTGACGCCTAACGCTCGCTGCCCTCACCTTCTGCTTCACCTCCGCTGCCCTCACTCCTGGTAGGTGCCGCCACCGCCGCCACCACCTCCTTTTCGCGCCATTTTCCGCCGCTGCCCCTGGTCCGCTCCTCCTTTCCGCCGACGCTGACCCAAGGCCCGCCTCCCCCTGCAGCCCATTGGTCCCCCTGCCTCCCGCCTCCCGGCTGACCCTCCCTCCCGGCTCCTTACTTATGACGGCCCCTTAGAGACCACGCAGCGGACGCGCGCAGCGGGCGCACCGACTGAGCGCCGAAGGTGCGCCAAAGGTAAGCCCGTCTGCGCCCGTCCGCGTCTGGCCCGCGCCCAGCGTCAGACCCCCTGGCCCCCGCGTCCGCCACCCCCCCCGCAGAACCTACGCTGCCGCAACACTCATCGCACTCAACGCCGGCTGAACCCCCGGATGCTATCAAGCATCACCGCGACGCACCCATGGACCCTTCGTCTGCCGAGCCTGCAACTTCTCCTGCCCACGAACCCGCACCGCACCCTTCAGAACGGACATCAGCAACCACCTCAAGTGCATCCTGATCAACACCCGCTCCGTCCACCGACACGCCGTGGAACTCTGGAACCTCATCGACACCGCTGCTCCTGACGTCGCCTTCCTAACGGAAACCTGGATGAACGCCTCCTCAGCCCCCGACATCGCCATAGCCATCCCGGACGGCTACAAGATCATCAGGAGGGATCGCGTCAACCAGACCGGAGGAGGGATCGCCATCGTACACAAAGACACCATTCGCATCTCGACTGACTCCATCGACGCATTCAACGCCGCCGAGTACCTGCACTTCCAGATCCACACCGACCCAAAGACCACCCTCAGAGGCACCCTCATCTACAGACCCCCGGGACCGCGCACACAGTTCTGCGATGACATCACGGACTTCATCAGCCCACACGCCCTCCCCTCCACCGACTACATCCTCCTCGGGGACCTCAACTTCCACCTGGAGAACAACAACGACCGCAACACCACCGCCCTGCTGGACAACCTCGCTAACTTCGGACTGAAGCAACTGGTCAACACCCCCACGCACTACGCCGGCCACACGCTCGACCCGATCTTCTCGTCCAGCACACACATCTCCTTCAGCCACTCCACCGGACTTCACTGGACCGACCACAGCTGTGTCCACTTCAGCTTCAGGAAGAACACGACCCACCACCACCCGAAGCAGGTCCCCCACAGAAACTGGACCAAGATCACGGCCGACCAGCTTACCTCCTCCCTCAGCCAAAACCCACCTGTCAGCACAACGGACCCCAACACAGCAGCCCGCAACTTCTCGCAGTGGCTGACCACCTGTGCCGACAACCTCGCCCCACTGAAAAACCCACCCACCAAGCCCAGAAGCAAGAAGGCCCCCTGGTTCACCGACAACCTCAGGGTCTCCAAGAGGGCCTGCTGCACACTCGAGAAGGCCTGGCTCCGCGACAAGACCGCCAACAACATGACCGCCCTCAAAATCGCAACTCGCAGACATCACCAGCTCATCCGCATCACCAAGAAGAAATCCCTGAAGGAACGACTGGACAACAACGCCCATGACAGCAAGGAGCTCTTCAGCATCGTCAAGGAGTTCTCCAACCCCAGCACCGGAAGGAACGAAATCGCCCCTTCACAGGACCTCTGCGACTCCCTCGCCTCGTACTTCCACCGCAAGATTGCCGATATCCACGAGAGTTTCGGGACTCCGCCCCCGCACCCATCGGTAGAACCTCCGCACACCACCGTCACTCTCCAGACTTGGACCAAGGTGACTCCCGAGGACACTGCCCGCATGATGAACACCATCTACTCCGGCTCTCCAACGGACCCGTGCCCCCACCAGGTCTTCAACAAAGCAGCCTCCACCATCGCACCCCACCTCAGAGACATCATCAACATCTCCTTCGACACAGTCACCTTCCCGGAGAGCTGGAAGCACGCCGAGCTCAGCGCACTGCTGAAGAAACCAACAGCGGACGCAACCGACCTCAAGAATTTCCGCCCTATCTCGCTCCTTCCTTTCCCTGCCAAAGTCGCCGAGAAGATCGTCAACAAGCACATGTCCACCTTCCTCGAGAAGAACGGATCCCTCGACCCATCGCAATCCGGCTTCAGAGCCAACCACAGCACTGAGACCGCCCTCATCGCAGCCACCGACGACATCCGGGCTCTACTCGACAACGGGGAAACTACGGCCCTCATCCTCCTGGACCTCTCCGCAGCATTTGACACTGTCTGCCACCGCACCCTAGTCCAACGCCTCAACAACACAGGTATCCAAGGGAAGGCCCTGGAATGGATCACCTCGTACCTCGCCGGCAGAACACAGAGAGTACGCCTCCCTCTGTTCCGATCTGAGGCCACCTAAGTCATCTGCGGCGTCCCGCAAGGATCGTCACTCAGCCCCACCCTCTTCAACGTCTACATGAAACCCCTCGCGGCCATCGCACGCCAACACAACCTCAACATCATCTCCTACGCCGATGACACCGAGCTGATCCTCTCACTCACCAGAGACTCTGACAACGCCAGGACTAACCTGCACGAAGGGATGAAAGACGTCGCCGAGTGGATGAACCTGAGCTGCCTGAAACTGAACACGGACAAGACAGAAGTCCTCATCTTTAGACCATCACCCTCCGCATGGGACGACTCCTGGTGGCCCCCAGCCCTAGGCACCGCACCAAAGCCAACGGACCACGCACGCAACCTGGGCTTCATCCTGGACTCTTCCCTATCGATGACCAGACAAGTCAACGCCGTCTCCTCATCCTGCTTCCACACCCTCTGCATGCTCCGCAAGATCTTCCGATGGATCCCGACCGAGACCAGGAAGACGGTCACCCAGGCCCTCGTCACCAGCAGACTAGACTACGGAAACACCCTCCACGCCGGAACAACAGCCAAGCTTCAGAACAGACTTCAGCGCATCCAGAACGCCTCCGCCCGACTCATCCTAGACGTCCCCCGACGCAGCCACATCTCGAGCCACCTGAGAGACCTCCACTGGCTCCCTGTCAACAAGAGGATCACGTTCAGACTCCTCACCCACGCACACAAATCTCTCCATGACCTGGGCCCAAGATACCTCAACAACCGCCTCGCCTTCTACGCGCCCACTCGCCAGCTACGATCCGCGCGCCTCGCCCTCGCCGCCGTCCCTCGCATCCAGAGAGCCACCTCCGGAGGTAGATCCTTCTCCTACCTGGCGGCTAAGACATGGAACTCTCTGCCCATCCACCTTCGGCTGACCCAGGACCACCTCGCCTTCAGGAAACAGCTCAAGACCTGGCTGTTCGAGCAGTAGCAGACCCCCTTCCCCTAGCGCCTTGAGACCCTCCCGGGTGAGTATTGCACAATATAAATGCCTTGATTGATTGATTGATTGTGCTCACAGACTCATGCAAAAATCACCACATACATCCCCTCTCAAACTCATAACTCACCTTTAAAATTAGTTAGTTGAGAAAGAAATGTGGCTCAGCCTTAGTGATGTTGAATGTATTAGCGTTACTCACTGCTACCTGAAACACCACTCACTTGTGAATACTCAGCATGATTGTACAGGATAAACTGCTGGGTGTGTGCTAACAGTCTGCTTACGCAGAATGTGTATTTTCAGTTGCAGGAGACATATGCATGGTTACTTCCCAAAAGAACCAGAGAGACACGAAATACATCTCTGACAGCAATTCCTCTGTGCTCACAGACTCATGCTGTGATTCTAGGCAGAAAATGAAATTTGCTTGCCAATTTCAAAGCACACTTACTACTGTTTTCTGTGTTTTTAGGCAGAAAATGAAATTTGCTTGCCAATTTCAAAGCACACTTACTACTGTTTTTTCCTGCAAGTGTTAAGTACTCTAACAGTCGCATACATTTTCATTACAGTTTTCAGATACAGAAAACAGCACATGTGCAAACAGCTTTTTCAGACCATGAACATGTGTGACCTTGGTGACTGACTACACTCCAGCAAAAGAAATCAGCCTTAGTGATGTTGAATGTATTAGCGTTACTCACTGCTACCTGAAACATCACTCACTTGTGAATACTTAGCATGATTCTACAGGATAAACTGCTGGGTGTGTGCTAACAGTCTGCTTATGCAAATTAAACTGATTTCAGAGAAAAAAGTAAAAAGGAAATAAGTAAAGGATACTCAAGGTCCACGTTCTTATAATAAGTGCATCATTGGTGAAGACAACCCGTGAGTATTGGGTAAGTCAGCCCACCTCTCACTGGCAACTGCTCAGGAAAAGTGCACCGCTCTATCCGTCGGTACACCGGCGCCTCATTGAGCCTGAAGCCGGAGGTCACGGGTTGTCTTCACCAATGATGCACTTATTATAAGAACGTGGACCTTGAGTATCCTTTACTTGGGTTCTTTTGCACGCAGTAGCTTATTCTAGTCCTGATGAAAGCCGTGCCCTATTAGAGGCCCTATGGCTGAAACATGTTGACAAACTTCACCATCACCACGGTCTAAATATCTGTTGCCTGCAGGTGCACTATCATTTTAATTCTAGTCAAGCACGTACTATGAATAAAGCTGTGCTTCATGTTCTTGAGCTAGTTTTAATCTCACTTACACTTAAAACTATAAATATCAAAAATATAAATTTTCTTTTGCGCTGCGCTCTCACTCATACCATCAGCTCGCCATTGTGGATTTAGTACATCCCAGTATTCTTACCATCAAAACATCCTGGAGCTCCTTCCTCACAGTGAGGGAGTTGTAGCCCCCCGAGGAACTAGGGGTTTCCTCTGGGATGGAGAATCCCAATGATGAAGCATGTCACCTCTGGTGAGTGAGGGATTTCGTCCTTTAAAGGGATATGCCCATTTACGTCTTTAGGTGGTGGTTCATTCTCATACTTGGAATCATTTGATCCAATATTGATGTAGCAGTCTTTTTACACTTTCTTAATTTTTGATAGACCCCAGGGTTTCACTTGGTTTTTGATTCAGTCTTGTGGGGGAACAAGCCCTGTGTGGTCTTTACAATTTTTTTCCCTCAGACCCTCTGGTTGTCAAACCGCAATTTGTAACTGCTCTAGGTTCACCTGATGTTGTAAATCTGGGGCAGTGTCAAATTCCATGGGTGTTGAGTGGAAACACCCACAGCAACACCCATGGAATTCCTCTTTCATGCAGAGTAAAGCAAGGCAGAAACTTACAGGTCCATTAAAATCCAGACAGGGTGGTTTTACATGGCCTTGTAGATCTGGCTAAGCCCTGTGAGCCACCAGAACATCACAAAAAGTGGCGTTCCACTGGCGCACAGGGCTTGTAAATATGCCTTCGTTATATTTGAATAATACGATCGTTTCTTCCTAGGTTGTTTCACTTTCTGCTCTGTTTATTAATTTCCAGACTAAGTTTGTACCATTGATATGAAGAACAACAGTCACTACTAGTGCATGCAACAATTCATTGGCACTCACTGCGTGAAGGACCAAAGCCTAGTCAGGTACTTGAGGTACAAAAACTCTACAAATACCAAAAATGTGTGTACAAGATAAAGCTGTCTCTATCCACATCTAATTACATACCTTATATTGTCCTTTTGGCTTTCCTTATTATATATGACAACCTGTCCAGATAAGAGTAAGGAGGTGTTGCCAAACCTTTGCATCAAATTGAAGGAATCACTTAAAGAAAGGAAACAAAGCAGCAAAATAAAATTATCTGTATCAGAGAAAGCTTGCTACATCAATGAATCATCTAATTCCCTCCAAATCTCTTTCTCACTTTCTCTTTTCTTTCCCTCTCTTTCTCGCTTTAGCCCTCCTTTTTTCTCTCTATTTCTCTCTCTGTTTTTGTGAGTTAATAAGAGAATTTAAGACAACATAGAAAACGGTTCTCAATTAACACCAGACAAAATTAAGGGACAGTACTGTGCACAGAGACCCTACAGAAGTAGAAAGGGAAACCTCCAGATACTATACAATATTAGTATGAGAAACAAAATGTGCCTAGTGCGATTGGAAGTTTCACCTTGTGTGTTCAGGAGTAACTCATGGATTCACAGCTGCTACAGCATAGCCCAGTTATATTTCTCAAAGGAACCTAGCACAAAAAATTGAACATTTCATTCTGATTAGTATATTTCTACTTACAAAAATCGATGTACAGAATTTTACTAAGGGCAATAATGTTTATTGGTATTTCTTCTAAGTTAATTTATTTTAAATGATTACATTGTAGTGCAGTTATCTTTTTCTAATTCTTTCCCTCTGAAAATATTTTGTTCCAGAATCACTGAAATAGCAAGTTTCGAACATTATTTTCAATTACCTACATTGATAACTTACTGGATATTAACAGGGCGATGTAAGTGAATCATGCTATATGTGGCCTTGTAAAAAAATAATATGACTGGTATTTGGCTAATTGTAGGAAACTAGCTCTCTGTATAGTGTACTAAAATGAAGTACACTATGTACAGAAACCGGGAATCCCTAATGGGTATAAAGAGGTATAAGTAGATAATACTAACTCTCTTTTTGTGGTAGTGTGGGTGAGGAGTTAGGCTTTTCAGAGGGTAGTGCTAAGCATTTGTTGTACTTACAGAGGCAATAAATGAGACACACACTTAAGATTAAATCTGAGACCAATTTGTAAAAATAATATGGATTTCTATATACTTTTTAAGACAAACACACAGTTCTAAGGTAAATATATTTAGAGATACAATTTTGTAAAGTTTGATAAATAAATACATCACTTCTATGCGCAATTACACACCATAGGAAACAAAGGGGAAAGAGCAGAAAAATGCATAGAAATTCAGGCAATGCTTTCAGGAAGTTAACTTTTGTGTATTAGGTAGATGTCAGGACCAGGTCCAAAGTTCCAGCAGGAGAAGTTCAGGAGCATCCTTGATCAGCCAGGAGCAGAGGGCTGAGGTCTTGGAAGCTGGTGCGCAAAGACGAATGGGACCACTTGAAAATGCACTGCACAGAGAGACTTACAAGTAAGTTTGGTGGATTACCTTAGAGGTGGAAGGTCACAAGGGCCTGGGGACCATGGGAGCAGAACTGGTTGGTTGGTGCTGGGGCCGGTGCTGGGGCCAGTGGGGCCTGGTGCAGAGCAAGCAGGTCAGCTGGGCGTTGTGCGTCTTGAGTTCCTCGTGGTCAGGAGCATACAACTTGGAGAGGCGATCTTTGGACAACTGGGCCCCACAGGAAGGGGCCTCAAGTGTCTCAACATTTCTCAATTGGTGCTTGCTTCTGGTGCTTTGGTAGTCTGGAGGGTATTCTTCTTCTCAGTGTTTGCCATTGGGGGTCTGGTACCCCGGATATTGGTGCGCTGTGGCTCCGGTAGCCCCTGGTGTCTCCAAACATGGTGGGGTGACGGACCTGACCCTTCAGAGCCATTGATCCTTTTTTGGTTTAGTGCTGTGTCAAGGTTGTCAGGGAGCAGCAAGTAAAAAAATGAACTTAATGGCATCGGTGCCGGGGGTGTGCAAGGGAGTGATACCTTCACTCCAAGGGAGCTTCTAAGCAATTTCTTGTAGGCTGGAGGTGCTCCAGGTACTTGGGTGTTGCAAGGGGAGACATGTAGTAGCCAATTTGGCCACCTACTTTTAGGGTATCTATACCCTCTAGTGACCCCTTCCTGTGGGAGGAGGCACTACCCTAGCACTGATGGGATGTTTTTCCATCATACCAAGATGGTGGAATTTCAGGAAAGGGGTTCACATCACCTGCCCCGCCCTAGAGGTGGTGTAGGCTAAGTGAGGACCCTCTGCCATTTCTAAATAATTCTCCTGCCTTTCCTTCCACCAAGAGTGTAGCAGGAAAGAGGGCTTGGATTCCCCCACTATCTGGAGGTTCGTGGGTTGGATTTCAAAGGTGGCATTGCCTTTGAAGCTTCCCCCCAGGAAGGGCATCCTGCGCTGGAGGAGGTGTGAAGCACTCCTGCCTAGAGAAGGCTTTGTCTCGTTCCTCTGAGAGCACTGGCTCTCTCCCCATGAGGTCAGAAATCGATCTGCTAGTGGCAGGCTGGCAAAAAGAAGTCAGGAACCACACCAGTCATTAGTAGGTTTTCAAGGGACCTTCTAAAAGGGCCTCTTGTGTGTATTTATTACTAAATCCAACATTGGCATCAGTAAGGATTTATTAAGACAAGATGTTTGGTAACAAACACCTTAGGAATGAGTGAAGCCATCATGGAGCCCCGAACCTCATGTTGATATGTATCCCGCCCATGTTCTCCTTATGGCTTTCCTGTGCACTTACAACTTCTCAGAATCGACTGGACATTGTAGGGCCATATCTGCTCATGCTGGTATGCCCACACATAGTATGCAGTGTACCCTTCCTTAGGGCTAAAGGGCTGCAGTAGGGGTGACGTACCTATATTTTGTGCAGTGTATGGGTGACATGGCACACAGAGCTGTGTGCCTTGTTGACTCTTCGGATTTCTCTGTACCAAGACACATAGCCTGCAATGGCTGAGAGCATAGCCTTGTTGAGGGGTCCCTTGGATGGGACAACCAGTGCTAAAGCCACAGAGGACCCTCTTCAGTACTCATGCCCTAGGTGCCAGGGGTACCATTTACTAGAGACTTACAGGCTTAACTGAAGTTATGCCAATTGTAGTACAGGTGTAGGGAAAAACACTGGTACTGGGAACCTGGTAGGTTGGGGCCCAATACTTTACAGTCAATGTTGCATTAAAAGCCACGCAAAAAGTGGGGAGATTCTGCAACAGAAATTCAGTGTCCTACACTAATACACAGGAAGAAACCATTCAAATCAATGACCATTTACCCTTATGATACAATGACTGATATGTCATGAACACATTTTCTTGTTTCAACACCTGCGATTCATTAATACCCAATAGTTTTTGTGCAGAAAGGGCCACCTTCCTGCACAAAAACAATTGTTAATCCTCCCCTGGGGGGCATATGGTTTTAACGCATTCCCATATTTATGCTGTGATGCAAGTCTGGGAATGTGTCAAATAATCATTCAGAATACGTCAAATACCATGGACGCTGAGTGGGAAATCCCACTGCAACGTGCATAGCATGCCTGCTCACCGAAGTGTGAGGCATGTTAGCAATTTGCATTGCTTTGCCTTACACCATATCCACAAGGCCATGAAAAGCCATGCAGGGTGGCTTTTCGTAGCCTTGTAGACATGGCTCTGCACTCTGCGCTGCTGGAACATCAAAAACAGTGTTGTTCCTGCAGCTCACAGGGCTTGGAAATAAGCCCCAGGGTTTGCAACAAGATGATGTGTTTTTTTAAAGCACTAAACCCATTTAGCAATTCAGTACCATGTTACCAAATTGCTGTATAGATTTTTTAGGAAATCATAAGGAATCACTATTTGGATGGGTCTTATTTCAGGAGACCTTTCCAAATAGCGATTCCTTATTTATTTATGTATTTATTTATTTATTTATATAGGAACAAGATTAAACAAAGCATGTTACGAGGTCCGGAAGGGTGGCACAGGGGAAACTGAGTATAAAATAAGTACAAAAGTGCATCCAAACAATACAATAAAAGTACAATAAAAGTAAAGACAGGTAAAACCAGAGAGGGGACGAAGTCTTTGAGTGCGTATAAGGCACAGGAATTCGAGGCAAAAATGTGTTCATCAGAAGCCCTTTAACTTCCTTTTTGAAGTTAATAGTAGAAGGGATCGTCCTCATTTCCGGCGGCAGGGAGTTCCAAATTCTTGGGGCGATACCTGGGAAGGCTCAATCCATACATTTTTGATTTACGGAATTTCTGTGGCTTCAGCAGAAGGGTGCTGGTACTTCTGGAGGACCTGGAGCCACCCAATACTACACGTTTTTGTGCGAGGTATAGTGGGGTGTTGTAGTGTAAGGCTTTATTAGTCATGCCTGCAATTTTTAGTTGTTGAAGAGAGTTGGAGAGAGTGTGGACCCCTGCAGAACCCCATGATTGACTGAAGAAGGATTAGAAAGAGATTGGTTGACCTTGAATCTTTGAGTTCTATAGTGGAGAAAAGATGCAAACCAATTAAGGACGGGCCCTGAAAACCCCATCCTATGTTCCAGTAGGTCAAGTAAGCAGTCATGTTTGACTGTTTCAAAAGCTGACCATAGGTCGAGGAGGATTAGAAGGCAAGAGTCATTGTGATCAAGCATTTTGAGTGCATCATGAACAATGTGGGTGATGGCGGATTCTGCACTATGACTGTGACGGAAGCCAGATTGGAATTGGTATAGTAGTTGGAAGCGTTCTATTTGATTGCAAAGCTGAAGGTGGACACATTTCTCAATGAGCTTGGCCAAGGTTGAAATGTTGGAGATTGGGTGGAAATTGTTACGGTCGTCTTGATCTGCCGATGTTTTTTTTAGAATGGGGTAAGCTGTCCAGCTTTAAGACAGTCTGGGATAGAGCCTTGAATCAGTGAGGCATTAGCGATCTTGGCCCAAAGCAGGAGTAGGGATAATTTGATCTCCTTTAAGAAATTCGATAGAAGAGGGCAGTTGAAGTGGTTGGATGGGTTCAGTGTTGAGAGCGTTTGAAGAACGATGTTGTTGTCCAACATTTCGAAAGCACTCCAAGATGCATTGTTCTTGAGGGTAAGAGCTGGAGTGTGTGACAGTGCCAAACATTGAGGGGAGTATGAACTGATAGGAGGTGAGATTGGCAAGAGGTCCAAAGCAGTCTGTAGCTCAAGTTCCATCTTAGATGTCTTTCCGATGAAGAAAAAGCAGAAATCTTCACTATTCGGCAAAGGGCGTTATCCGATCGGGAGGATGTTGATAATGCTGTTCGATTGAGTTTTAACAATTTCAAACTGTTTTTTTGGTCGATTTTTTCTAGGTTCAGTTGGTTTGTGAAAAAGTTAGCTTTGCATAGTCTTATGCATTTGTTATAGATGTTCCTACGTGATCTCAGATGTTTGAGGTGAGAAAGGGACAGCAAGGATCTCCACAGTCTCTCCACTTGTCTCAGGTTCCTTCTCTCAGCGTTTAGGGGCTACCGTGTCTAGGATGGTTGTCATGGACCCATTGTAGGGTTCAGTTAGATCGTGGACATCGGTCATAGCATCGGGGGGTTAGTATGTTGTTACTGAGAGTTGTCAAGGCATCAAGGTTAATGTATCGCAGTGATCTTTGCCAATGTTTTTTTTTTTGGTAGAGTTTTGCTGATGCTGACATATTTTGAGATGAGGAAGGTGATGCAGTGGTGATCAGTCCAGTCACAAGGAACGATAGAATAAAGTTGGATGGATTTCGTATTGCCAATGATTACATCTAGGGTAGCTCCTTTGACATGCGTAGGGCTGTCAAATATCTCGGTTAGGGCGAATTCGGTAAGGAAAGATTTGAGACTATTTACGGAAAGGTAATTCAAGTCATTCCAGTTGAGATTAAAATCTCCAAGGAAGATCTGAGTGCCGTGATGATCTGAGTTGGTAAAGATAATTTCCATAGTGTGTTCAATAAAGGAAATATTGTGTCTAGGGGGATGATAGAACAAGTGGAACTTGTCTGGTTTTGCTCGCAGCCTCGATGCATAGGTATTCATACGCAGGGAGAGCAGCAGAATGGAGTTGAGTAACCACAAGATTGCTGCAATAGAAGCAAGCAATACCCCCCCTTGCCCGCAAGATCTGTCTACCCTAATAATGTCATAGATAGGCGGGACAAGTAAGTCAAGGATAGGAGCAGAGGAGACATTTAGCCAGGTTTTGGTCAACATTAAGAGATCGGGCTCTTGGTCGAGAATGAGGGCAGCAATATCTGCTCCATGTTTTACAGTGGATCTGCAATTGAGGAGGATACATTTGAGCTTTGATTTGGTGATGACCGGGGATTTGAGTGAGGTGGAGACTAGTGTGAGGTTATTGTTATTTAAGTCTCTGGGATTAGTCGCGGGTTCTCTATGCAGGTCAAATTTAATTGCCTCAATATCTTATGCATTAATGTTTTGTGACCAAAATGTGTCTCAAAACATTGATACTTTACCAATTCCTCATAGGAGGTGGCAACATGTTACAAAATGGGAAAGGTCCCCAAGGGGCCCCTTTCCATTTGAGAATGGTTTAGAAACTGTTTTATAGGGATAGGCAGTGGTCCATAAACGTTCTTTAAAGAAAACAGGCTGGATTAAAAAAATGTTTTGCTTTATTTTTTGCGGAGACTCGGCAAAAGTAATTTATTTTGTATGCACCAGACGAAGAAACTCGATGACCATACCCGCCATTTCACAACGTATGCGGTGACATCCAGGCGATAGATTAAAAACTATAGGCAGCAGCTGCTGCCTATTCTTATAACAAATTGGTTTCTGCTGAACGCGATATCTTCCACCTCATCTTTTCAGTGTCCTATATAAAGCAGTACAGCCCTGAGGAAGACCTTCCTTCAAATTGTTGTGGTCCTTACACATGAAGGTCGAAACGCGTCAGCTCACTTTTTGGTTTAACACCCCCTTGCCAACTTCACACAACTTTTCCCTTTGCGCGAGGTCAAGAGTTGCAACAGGACATAATTGTTTGGGGATTTGATGAAATGTCAAAGTGAACCAAATTAACTGCGGTATAACTGTTTTCAACTTGAATCATTGTTATCTCTGACCTTTTCACCTTTGGACCATTGGATTGAAAATTAATCGAGGAAAAAATGATGTATGGCTTTCCCGATTTATGATGTATATCTGTTCACTCAAGATTTAGGACCAAAAGATTACAAGAATTTGTCCAAATTTCACTGTTTGTAAATGTATTAATCATGATTTTATAATACCTTATGTGTTGCTTTAATTTTTGTGACAATGAAATGTTGCTCTTCTAAGAAAAATTTTCCTTTCAAAAAAGAACAAAAAAGTGGCTATGTTCATAAATAATTGAATTAAAAATATTAAATACTTTTGATAAAATTTCTTTTGTGATGGCAATCAGCTTTTGTGCCTCCAGACTCACAGTTGTATAAATTCTCTATATATAATGTCGTTCTGTAGTGGAACTCAAGCGTAGGCAACGCACTGTGTATAGGCTGCAAGTAAATATATTCGCATCTATGGTCTCAGGGGCATCCTTGTTTATGCTTGTTGTATTTTGAATTCCAGCCCCTGTTGTTCCTCAATTGAATTATTCCCCCCATTTTTTCCTTGCTTTATTTAAAAGCAATCACAGTTATGGTGGTCTGCTAGTTCAGGCAGGTCACCATTCCTGTGATGGCAGCGAATTTGCAACCTACCACATTAATAGGCTGTGTCCTGTACCCATACATAGGGCTGCATACCCCCCTGGAATGAGTCTGGTACCAAAGTAGGAAGGGAGGACCCAGAGCTGGGAGGGATGACTTCTGTGCACTTCAAAGCCCTTCTTTGAAGTAACATTCACTTCAAAGGCACAACTAGGTATACGTAATGGGTCTCTGACCCCCAACAAATCAGAAACTACTGGACCTGTGGAGTTACTTTGCCAGGAGGAAGGACTGCTATGCTGCTACAAGGACTGTCACTCTGATGGAATGCTGCTCTGGAAAAAAATAGCTTTTCTGCTGCTCTGCTGCTGGATCCCCTCTGCCCTTCTGAAAAAGGACTTGACCCATCTCATTTGTACCCAGAGTGACTTCAAGGCCATGCAGGCTTTGCTTGCTGCAAAACTTTCCCTACAAAGTGGTGCAAATCCAGTCCTGGATCCTTGGATGTGTGTATAAAGAGTTGCAACTGCTAAATTCCACATTGACAATGCTGTGCCGATCAGAAACGGCGCATCTCCCTTCCACAAATTGGAGATGCAACGTTGTTGAGCCACAGGATATAGGTAATGCATTGCTGCTGCTGCACAGACCGCAGACCTCACATCGCTGACTGCACGGTGTATCAGCTCCAGTTCCCAATGCATTACCTATATCCTGTGGCTCAAAGACGTCGCATCTCCGATTTGTGCGGCTCGATGTCAATGCATCGCCTTCGAGTCAGCGGTTGGACACCGACACATTACCTCTTTGCTTCTTGCATCTCAACTCTGTCGATGGTGCATCCCAGGTACCTTTCAGTGAGCTATGGCTGGTCCATGTATCTGACCCGTGCTCCATCGCGGTCAGCCCGAACTTTTTGGATTTACCCCAGTCAAGCGCGACCAGATGTCCCCAGTTGGCGCTTTTAAGCCTAATGTTCCATTTATTCTGCAAAAATTCATAACTCCAGTTATGCTTTTTGGAATGTTCTCGTTTTGGTCTTGTTTTGATCTTGTTTTGATCATGAAATTATAAGCTATTTTACTTACTTGGTGTGGAATCTTTCAATGGTGTTTTTCACTGTGTTACTGTTTGAAGTGCTGCACAAATAATTTACACATTGCCTTTTAAGTTAACCAGACTGTTCTGTACCAAGTTACTGGAGGGTGAGTGCAGGATAATTTAGGGTGTGTTGTGGCTTACCCTGACTAGGATTGTGGTTTCTACTAGGGCAAGGTGAATACTTCTGCCAACCGGAAACACAATTTCTAACATCAATACATTTAAAAGAGGCAGCATGGGTCCCTGAAAAAAGTGGTGTCATAGGTCAACAACCTTGTCTATTCCTTGCCTTTTGACACCCCTGTATGAGCCCGATAAATCTAAGGCTAGTTCCTCTAAGGTCATGATTAGTTGCATAACTGGTGTGACCTCTGAGAATTCATGAGTTAACCATTATTTCTGCCACTGAAAGTGGCTGAAACTTTAACCGTGTCACATGCTCTTCACACTTCACACTTCATCGCCCCATCAAACAATGCTTTTGTAAAAGGAGTAAATGTTCTTCAATAGGCCAAATGTTGTTGTGCCTGCTCAATCCCTTTCAATTGCTTATTTATTTACACATACAACAGAAATACAGTTAATAACTTTTGTGTTGCAACTGAGATAAAAGCAAATGAGCAGAGGCAAACTTGTCCCACAATAAATTTAAAGTACAATCATTGTTCACAAATGGGATTTGCAAATTGCACTCTGACAGGTTTGTAAACAGGTATGTTAACTGCATTGCACTCCATGTATTAATACGTCACATCACAATTGTCCATTTCTAAATAAGCACAAAATTACCCGCCCAATAAATATTAATTGGGCAGGTCAAATTTTGTAACCGTGCCGTAATAAATCCCATGCAAGGACATCAGACCACCATCTCCACATTTGTTTTTCAAAAGGAGAAAAGATTTGTTGTTAAAAAAGCACTTGCTGTTTTTCAAAAATGGTTATTTCCATTTTGGAAACACATAGGAGAGGGAGGGCATGCCTTCCTCCAAGACCATCCAAAAGTATTCCCAAAGGGTAAGCGATACACAGAGAGATATTCCC
Organism: Triturus cristatus; assembly: GCF_964204655.1. Classification (NCBI taxonomy): domain Eukaryota; kingdom Metazoa; phylum Chordata; class Amphibia; order Caudata; family Salamandridae; genus Triturus; species Triturus cristatus. Next base: position 526,037,214 of record NC_140588.1, on the reverse strand, counting down.
TTTTGCAAATCAATTATCACTCTATCTACAATGGGGTTAACTTTTCAATTGTATGTAACCACAATTGAGCATACAACCCCAATTGAGGCCACAACCCATTGATACATACCTTTCTGTCTCACAAAGTGGAATTATTCTTTTATACCCTTCTGTTTCTGATTTGGAAAGGGTTTCAATGCCATTTCAACAAGAGGAAAACTCTTTCCACTCATGAACATTTTTGTTTCTACATTCTACAAAAATATTTTTTTTGATCTCCAAGCAAGATCAACAGGCTTTTCTGATGGCACAAATCTTTAGTACATGCAACCTTAGGTAACCACTACAACATTTGACAAAAGGCTAAGGAAGTTTAGAGTTTGAAGTAGTATGATGTAGATGGGTCGTCCCGCAGAATATGGCTAATTCTCGGTAGCGTAGCAAGGGGATGGGGGCGGTCAAAGGTCTAGCTACATCACTGCTAATTCCCTTATTTACAGTACATTGACGTCCACAACACTCAAAATAGAGTGGCCTGGACAGTCCTCCCTTTTTGGTGCATGTCTCGCATCTACTAAGCTCTAAAATAGGCCCTAATTTTGTTTCTGGTGAATCACATCTCATATATTACACTGACGTTCTTTGCCATGGACCTAATGGTATCCAAAATATTCTAGCATGGTTCACAAATAATTAAGATAGCCTGACTTTCATACGTTTTCCCACATAATGCTTGTTAAAAAAATAAAGAATGACCCCTTATTTGCTGTTTTTTTTTGGTAATAATCTGTTATTTATTTATATTATGTCGTTGTGTGCTGATATTGAAACTAAACCAACCCTTAAAGAAAGACTTTATTATTAAAGATACCGTTTTTTTAAAATTGGTTGATAATATATGAATTGTGCTAACTCGTTACAAATTCACATTCAACACTTCATGTACATCCATTAACCAATGTTAGATGTCTACTGGCGAATAAATAGGTGAAGAATGCTAGTTATTCTACTTTTCAGTGTTCTTTGTTGTAGATGACTGTATTGTCATAAGGCTGAAATGGACCCTTTCATCTGTTATATATTTGACTTCATTTTCAACAATGCTCTCATTAATGGTATTAACACCTAAAATAAATTTGGAATAGGAATTCTGTGATGTGATATAGTTATCGCTCTTGTTAAAAATTATGTATTCTAAAATATTTTTATAGCATATACGGTAGATTCTGCCATAAAGCAGGAGGGTCTGTTGAACCTGATTTCCTTGGCGTGTTTTTTCCCCAACATTTCGCCTTCAAGCCACCTGTTTTTGCAGAATTTGTTTTTGCTGGCATTAGGCCATCTATGTGCTTTAACAGTGCTAACTAGTGCCAAGGCACTCTGCTCTCTCCCTAAAACATGGTAACATTGGCTTCCAGTCAATTGGCATATTTAGTTTACATGTAAATCCCTAGTAAAGTGGCACCACCTGTACCCAGGGACCATGAATTAAAGCCTACTAGTGGGCCTTTAGCACATATTGTACCCCCCACTTAAGTAGCCCTTTATAAATGCCACAGGCCTGTCCTTGCAGCCTGTGTGGTCAGTTTTAAACTGCCATTTCGACTTGGCAAAATAAGCCTTTTGTCAAGCTAAACCTTTCTTTTTCATTCATACTTAGAACTCACCCCCAGGGTAGACCCTAACAGCCCATAGGGTGCAGTGCATTTAAAGTTTGACATGTAATTTTAACTTGTACATGTACTGGTAGTGAAAAACCCTTACATTTGTTTTTCACTACTGCTAGGCCTGCCTCTCTCATAGGATAATATTGGTTTACATTATTACATTTATTAAGTGACAGCTTACCATTGGGTGCAGGTAGGTAGTCGGACTTGGTCTCTACAGAATTTGAATTTAAAACCCTCTTTAATGGTAAATGTGGATTTTAAGTCACAGTTCTAAAAACTCCACTTTTCGAAAGTTGGTGTTTTCTGTGCTAACCATTTGGTGCCTGCAGCCTGTATCTTGGGTCATATGATTAGGTGTAGCTGGCAGTTGGTCTTTGTGTAATCCACTTAGACAGTGAGACAGGGGCAAATAGGTGTTGGCAGGATAGGCAATCTCTGCCAGGATGAGGAGGAGGAGTTGTCACCTACCACACTTATTCATCACAAGGACTCTACTTCATCACACCCACTATGCACCCAATGCGGTTTTCAATATATTGCAGCCAAAATTTGGAGTGGCAGAATTTTGTGGGTTTACTTTTGGATACCATCATTAGTCTTCTGATAAAATTATTCTCAGCAGCATTTTGCTTTGTAAAGAGTTAATGATTTTTTTTACAGATTTCTGTCTTAATTTGGAAGCAAACAGAATGACATCAGTAAGTGTTCCGAAGTCTATAAGGTTTCTTTGGAGATGCATAGGATCCCGGAAGGTCGTTGGGGGGCCAGCCTCTGGAGGCCCCAGTATGCTCTGTTTATCATTATTTCTTACTTTTACCTTTCCCACTAGTAAAATAAATTAACATTGTGGATTTGTTTTCAAATCCCTTATATAGTGCTTGTTATCTCTGCATTACCATGTTTTTCCATAGTTCCTGTTTCTGCAGCTAACTTTCTCTTGTCTGTAGGTTTCTTCTGCTCTCTTTGTTAATAGGCTTTCCTTTACCCCTCTATTGTATGTCTTGTGGTATTTTGTATAGTATACTAGCAGTTTCTAAGACAGTGCAGCATGGCAGCAAAGGAATGGGATCCCATTATAAACCAATACCATATGTCCTTTAATTGACTATTCTCTTCCACACCTTCATTGTGCTTCACTCTCATCCTTTCATAGCCTTATCCCTCCCTCCTTAACATGCTGTGAACCAACAAACCTCTCAAATTGTTAGTTTTGATAGAAGATACTGCTAGTGAGGTATTGTTGTTGTAATGTGTGCAAACTAATCACTTACTTGCCGAATCTGGTATCTAAAATGTGTAATATAAGTTATTTTTCTAGCTGCACAGACCACCAGTGCCGCAGCCAGCACCAGCAACCAGACAGACAGAGTGGGCTGGAGGAGGCCCAGACGGCCAGGAGAGGAGCAGTCACAGCAGTGGCAGGGACACGTGGTAAATCACCTTGCTTTCTTATTGACAATACTGTATTTTTTAAGCGAGGCAGATGTCCCACCCATCACTCCCCTGCCCACAGCATTTCACCACCTAAAACTGCAGCATGGCTTAATTCAGCGCTGTAGTGTAGGCTGTAACAAGTATGTCTGCTTCACTTAACAGTGCAGCATTGCGAAGTTTGCAATGCAATCCCAGTGCCCACTCAGATGCCTACTACTAGTACTTCACTTCATCATTCTTTCTTTCTGTCCCAGCCTACCAAAAATTGTAAATTCCATCCCAGCATGTGACACATTTTTCTGCCCAAGTGATTTACATTTCATGGCTTCCATGAGAGATTTACGCCTGTTCCAATTTTTTCCTTCCTTGTAGTCGTAATTTATCAACTAATGTGACTAAGCAAAAGCGTAGCACATGATCAGTGACACCCCATTATTCTATAGCTAAACCTCTACCTGGCTTAATCCCTCTACCGTACCTTCGGTAGAGTAACATATCTACTGCCAAGTGAATGTATTTGTTGAAAATATGGTAGGGGCCTGGGTATATTGTGTGACTAAGTGCCCGATTTTGAGTTTGCAGATGGGATACTCTGTGACAAACGTGACAAATACAAAATATATCCTGTTCCCTGTACTGTAGAGCATTGTTTATATTCTGTGCACTGTCTACTTACAATGGACGGTTTGTACGTTATACATCACATCTGTGATGGAGTGTTCAATCTACCTCTAAGTTTGGAGTCAGGGTAGAATTGAAGAGGTAGTCGGAAAAGAGCAGGGCCATTGGAATTAATTATGATAAGTTAATAAATTATCCATTACAGCTGCCCCAAAAACATGCTCCAGAGTAGCAGACCAACCAGCATGCCTCCATTAATGTTGCACAAATACTATGGGGTATACTATTAATTATGCAGCATATACGCCTTACTCGTTCATAAGAGGTAATTCATAACATCAAAAGTGTCTGTTTACTTTCTCTACAAAAACCTTTAAATGAAAATTACCTTTTGATTATGGTGGTATTCTGGCTTCATGTCTTGCAGTCAGTGCTACTGCATCATTATGTTATGCATGTTTGCGGAAAATGTGGTCTTGTTGCTAATCACATATGAAATTCTACTTGGTCCTAGGGAACCAGCAATGATCTGCTACTGTGCCACTGTAATATAAACAAGTGTTTGGACTGAGCATTACATTGTGTTTTTCTTTGTTATCTTTCTGAATATAGCTACTCCTGCTGCTGGAGGTCACCCATTTTGGCTGAAGATAGCCACCTAGCTGCAGAGCCAGAGGATGGAGACCGATGTAGCCAAATACCAACGGCTTGTATCCTCAGAAGAGGAGGAGTAAAATGCAAATACCTCCAGTTCCTTGGGCCGCCAGCGTGAGCCGCCTCCATCCCGGCCACTCCAATGCTAGCGCCATCTTCAGCGGGGGTCCACTGCTGACCAGCGGAACACCCCCTGTTGACATTGATAGACCACCTCCTCCACTGCACCCTACAAGAGCATTTGTTGCTTTGGTGTGGCCAGCAGAACCTCACCCAGGAAGTGGCCCACCCACATGCCTTTATGGATGCCCTCTGAGCCTGCTTTAAACTGTACTTTTTTGGGTGAGAGGGACTGTGTTGTTGTGGGTACAGAGGGTAGGAATCTGGAAGGGAAGCTGGGGAAAGGGTTGCACATGGGACATTTTTGGGGTATTTGCTTGGGAAGAGGGCTGGGCCTGTTGCGTATTGAGAGGGAGGGTTTCCTTTGTAAAATTATAACTGGTTTTTTTCTTTCCAATTCATATCACTCCCTATCTGTCTTTTGTGTGTGCACTGCTTTTTAGCATAGAAATGTGTTTTTTTGACAAAAGCTGTCCTCAGAATCAGTCACATACTGTACATTGACTTGTCCCCCTAGACTTTCCCTACTAGAAGTTTCTTGCCATGTATTTGTTCTTTAGGTTACTTTACTTACCTCTTCCTGAAGTCCAGTATACCATGCTACCAGAGTAAGTCTGTTTGACTCATTGCTTGATGAGGTTTTGCCACTTTTGCAGAACCCAGCCACTTCTCAAAGTGTACACTAGTAAGTTAAATTCCTTGCCCTACTAGCCTCTGTAACTATTGACCACTAAGGGAGTATGCCTAAAACATACACCAAAATCTTGATCTTACTTATCTATCTCTGTTTGTCAAAAACAACTTCAGTGATATGCTTCTAAGTGGTTCACTTCATAGTTCTTACCTGAATAAATGAACCAATGGCTGCTACCTCTTTCAGCCTTCCAAAACCTTCTTGCAGGGTTTCCCAAAGGTCCTTCTTGGTGGTGGTAGTAGGGGGCTAGCAGTAGCAGGGAAGATATCTCAAAGCAAGGTCCCACTGCCACCTATTCTGAATGAGGTGAACCCCAACTGTAAGATTACTTAAAAGTATTATCCATAACAGGTAACTATACTGAAAGAAAAATCAGAGTTAGTGGGTTCTCATAGACTAAAACCAGATCATCACCATGACAAAAAACTTCCATTACAAAAACTAGCAGTATTAATTTTTAAGCAATCAGGGGAGCTAGTATTTAATTTATTAAAACTATTAAAACTTAACTTACGAAATCCTTGAGTAAGGACACAGGAGAAGGTTAAGTATTTCAGCAAGACAAGACTTGATTCAGAAAGGTAAAGTATGTTACACTTTTGGTGTTAGTTTACTCTTCCAGTGTAAGTTTACAACTAGTAGCTTTCCCATCATAAACTTTATGAGTAGTAACTTTGCAGTAGTAAGTGATTCCTATCACTTTAAAAGGAGTTACTATTACTACTAGTTAGATACTACTCGTAAGGTTACCACTCTTAAAGTTGCTGGTAGCTAAACTGCAAGAGTCAACTTACACCAAAAGTGTAACTTTACCTTTGTAAATCAGGCCATGTAGGACATACTAGTACTACCTATAGTGGGTAAGACATTGTTCATCTAGGTCTCTGTACTATGATGATGTTGTTCCTTTGATGTCCAGGTGGATAAGTGAAATTGACATCCGCCATTGTTCAGGGAAGAAGATCCTGCACTGTCTTGGTATTGCTGTCACCACATCTGCCCTGCGAAGTGTGCAAGTAACCTCGTAAGTCACACATGAATATATATCACAATGTCTGGGGGAAGAGGGTTAGGATTTTGATGCATGAATGGGAATGAGGAGTTGGAGAAGGGTGTGACAAAGACAAACACAACATTCATCAGGTCGATGAGCGTCATATCATAATCAGATCTGTTATGGGAGGAAATCGAGGAATGACACAGTTCAGTTAATACATTATTGCAAACAGTTCTTCAATCCCATAGTCCAAAATTATCTAATTGTTCTGTCAGTTGGATTTTATGTATATATTTTATATATGTATATATATGCTAAAATGGACTGTGTATCTTCTTGGAATGTCTGCCTTGGGTGCATGACTGAAAGGGCCCGGTAAGGAGGGGTGTTATAAAGCTTTTGTGCAGAAGAGAAAGTCTGGGAAATGCAAAGCGGTAAATTTAGATATTATAGTAAGAAAAAGGTAATCTTCATGGTGAATGAGGACCAATAAGGCAGAGCACGAGGACAGGCTGGTGCAGTCATGTGAAATTAACTGAGAAGTGAGAACAATTTTATAACCACTCCAAGACAAGTAGCTGCATTTACCTGGCTGATGAATCTCACAACTGTCAACATGTAGCAGACCGTATCCATAATGTGGCATGTCCCCAATTACAGGTCCCACCCAGACCATAACCACTTAATTAGAGGACATTCGAACCAGCATACTGCTTTGCATTTCCCAAATCCCATGAAATTCTTTCCAATCCAGAGGGCTAGGTAGGCCTCTTGGAAATAGATAGGCATTGTTCATAACTTCCTTCTTCTGGCTGTTGAGATTCTCCCGTCCTGAGTCCTGACTATGAGCCCCAAAACAAATGAGATTGAGAGAGATAGACCTGTGGCGCTGTTGATGAACAAGAAAAGCAAAGGAACTTGAGCATTTTGTGTAGTTTTGTTAACTAAACTGACTGTTCTGCTCTCTGAAGAACCCGAAAAGAAAGAAGTACAGCAAGGAGTGAGCCATGTAAGCAATGCTTGCGAAGTATGAAAGGGGCAATTATTCAGGCAGAATCACCCACTAGGCCCCAAACATTGCAAATCAAGTTTACAAACTAGCTGAAAAATACCCTTACACCCTTACTGTCCTTACGTGATTCATCATCACTCGCTCAATATATCACTCATTGGTGCAATAGTTATCTGTTCCAAGCATGGCAGTGCACATTTGTTTATTGTATCTCCTTTTTCCCATGGAAGCAACAAACAATGGCACTGTTCTAAATTAATGATCTTTATTGGCAGCTCAGCTAGGGAATGAAAAAGGATGGATAAGGATTGTCTTACGGTTTCCACTTTTCAATAGGAACTGTTGATTTGTTGGACAACAGAAACGTCGGGAAGGCGCCAACCTGATTCCATGCACCCCCTCAGGATATATTGGCCTATAGACCTGCTACCTCACAGTGCCACCATAAGTACCTTTAAACCTGGCAAGGTAACAAATGGTTTGGGCAACCTCAGAACATGACAACCCTAACTCCCCAAGGAATCATGGTAACAGATCTAGAACCTTTTTGCCCAGTCACTCGTGCTCACTCAGAGAGACACACAAGAAATACACAAAGGGGCATTTTCAATATTTATTGAACCATTGTGATTCTTTCATAAAATATATTTGGCTGCAATGATTAATAGACAATTGCAGATAAAGTGATTAGCAACATAAGGATGGTGAAAAGAATGAACGATTCCACTATTCCGCTAAAACAGTGCAGATATGGTGACATATATGTAAGGGGTATATTGTACTCCTACTAGGCACTCCCTAACATAGTTGCCTAGGGTAGGTATTCTGCCAAGACACCCCTACTAGATGATCTAAGCCCACATTACCTGAAGACAAAGTATGTAGGTCCCCGTTTTGGTCACAAGTTCGACATCCCTCCTTGCAGAGGATATACAGGAATCAGCTGGGCTGAAAATCGGACACAGTGACAGCCTCACAATGACAGCAGAGTGCTCCTCTAATTTGAGCATGGAATATATGCAAATGTATAATAACATCATCCATGCTTCCATGTCGAGGCTTCAGCCGAGATGACATTGTTTATTGTCTTTGTGATAGCCCTGTCACCTCATGGACCTATAACAAACAAAAACATTTGCACAGTATGTGTCTAGGCCTTGTAGTTAATGTTCAAGGTGTCGTGATAGTGTACTTACTAAGTGGAATTGTAAGCAATGTTGTTTCAGAGAAACTAATACTCCACTGTCACACAAGCAAATGTATGTCAAAATTCAGTGTGTCGAAAAGAAGGCAACTTAAGAAATGTGTACGTTTAAAATGGTAGTGTTTCTTCCTGGGCCTAACCTAGCCATGTGGCAGGATGGGGAGGCTTTGCCTTCATGTCCTTTAAACAAATGGGGAGGCTTCTTCTGTGCACACCGGTCCAACTCTAATCCAGTCCATACAAGTGAATAAATGGCTGGGCTGCATAAGTCAGACAAAAAATATATAAATGTTCCCCATACCTATTTTTTTTTACAAAGCAGTTTGACAATGATGTGAAAGTGCCATTGCGTCCAGGGAAGTAGAGTTCATCTTCATACTCAGGGACCTCGCCCAGAAGTGTTTCAGCTAACACACTTGAGTCTGATCAATTGCCCTTATCCTCCTCCTGTACTCTTTTAGGAACGGTGTAATCTTTTGTGGTATGAAGCTTTTGTTCATTTTAATCATGATCAAGCTATCCTATTTTAAGGTGAGAGACCGGTCCTTCTGACTGTGACAATTGCACCAGCTACAAAGAAAACAGGCTCAGAAGACGCACTGGCTACTGGACAAGCCAGATATTTTATTTGCCAGCCTGCTGAGCTCTGGTCATTGGTGCATCTTCCAATACTAAAAGACCAATGGGTTTTGATCCAGGTAGACCTATTTTTGGTCATCCAGATATTCTTGGACCATCCTCTGAATGGTCATTGGTGCTGCCACTTGCTCAACCTCTGACGCCTTTGCCTCTGCACTTGACTTAAGCCCTGCCACTGCAAACCAAGTAATTGCAGAGGTTGGGTCTGATTCTTCTGTTGCTGCTTTTGGCTGCAGTGAGACAACAGTTCTGCCTTCTCTAGAGGTTGATGGCTGTACACCAGAACTTCTACGTGGGCCTCTAAATTCCAACCTTTCTTCTTCCAGGTTTCTCGCTTCATCAATAATCCAAATCCTGTATTGTGAAACATTGGCTTCTGCTAAAGGAATGAAAATTGCCAGTATTTTTTTGTATCGTGGATCAAGTATTGTGCCACATATGTACTCTTTGGAGGACACCATCTCTCTTTCCAGCCTTGTATTAACAGCCAAGTGAAGGATTAAGCTCTAAACCAAATAAAAATGATTCTTCGTTCACACTGGCGAACCATTGCGAGACCTTTTGAACTAGTCCTGTAGAATATGCAACTTCAGGATTGCTTGCTTCATTGTACTATCCTCCTTGGTGACTTCCCTTGTGAAAATCTCAAAGGGAAGTAGCATTTGTGTCAGGCATTTGACTACCCCCCAATTGTCGATCTCCATGGTCATGATTTTCTCAATGACATCCCTTCCTCTTTGAAGGACATAGTCAGTGATCGGTTTGTACCGCTCAAACAGATGCTGCACCAAGTAGTAGGTCGAGTTCCAACGTGTTGGCAATTCATATATGAGGACTTTAACCGGTACTCTATCAGCACGCTGAATGAGCCTCAACTGCTTCCAGGCTTTAAAAGAATGAGTGTAGATTCTTCTGCAGGTTGCCAGTATGTTGCAGACTATGTCGTCTTTTTTTAGAAAGCCTTGTGAAATCGGGTTGATGCAATGCACCAACCACAGGACCCTGACATATCCACCATCTGCCATGGCCTTGAGTATATTACTACCATTATTTATGACAACAATTCCAGTTCTGAGCCATGCAAACACCATGCTGTAAAAAATTTCCAAGATGCTGCAGCTATATGGGATTTCTCCATCGCTACTTTTGCATGCCCCCGAACGCACTTGAAACTTTCTTCAGCGCTGAAACCTGCGGATTGTTGTTTCCTAACCCCAACAAAAGAGATATAGTGTGCACTGATGCACATGTAATCAGTTGCTTAACAACTGGCCCACATGTCTGTCATCTGGTGGATAGTGTAAATAGCACTCTGCTGCAAAGCCTGTCCAACCAATAGCAGCACATCATGATGGTGGGCTGGAACAGCAACTCTGGTAAAATAGATCCAGCTGGGAACCTTCCATTTTGGGCCGCTGGCCACCACAAAGTCTTAAAATACCACTCCTTCCACAAAAGAAAAAGGGAGGGTTTCCAGCTCTAACATTTTAGCCAGCTTTCAGCTGTACAGTCATGCATTTGGGTGATTGTGTTCATAGAGCCCCTCCCGCATAAACATGCCTGGAATGGTAGCTGGGATTTTTTTCTTTTTTTGTTGGCACTGACACAGGTGACTTCCAGAGAGAACAAGAAGGTGGTAGACTCAAAGTGCATCTTGGGGGAATCACTGTCTGCTGCATTGAATTCATCTGAGTATTGTGCCATTTGGAGGTTGCTGATGTGGCTGATGCTAGCACACTGCAGGGTACAGGGCTGCTTTTTGCAAAGCTGTCATCCTCTTCTTCCTCATCACCTCCTTCTTCTAACACTTTGATCGGAGCTGCTTCCCTTTTTCATCACCACCACCTCCATAAGCTATCTTTTTAAGGTGCTTCTCCCACCATATTGTGTGATTTATTTTATATGGGCTGTTTGGTCTCCATTACACAGTGTGAACCTGGCTTACCTCGACGAACACTTGCATGGCAAATGGGGCATATTGCAATATTATCCTCTTGCTTGCTAATAATACAGATGTCCCAAACTGGGGGAGAACGTTATAGTGTGCCACTGCCAATGCCTGAAGAACTGGAAGTAGGTGGGTGTGTCATTTGCCTCTCTGCAGTGCATACTTTGACTGAGGTAGTGGTTGATGAAGGACTCAGCAGAAGCCATACAAATATGGAATCTGGCAGTGGTGGAACCACATACCTCAGAGCAGTTGAATATATGGAGTCATCTATAAGCCACCCTCCATACTGAGAATCACTGGCTTGTCCTCCTCACTGTCACTTTCCATAATTCTAAAGCTTTCAGAAGCTTTCATTTTCCCTTGTCTCTCATGGTGGGTCTGAAACTTGGCCAGGGTCTGATCCATGTCCAGATCATCAGAAGGGGTGCTTGAAGAAGATGGTGGAGGCTCTGAGAAGATGGTCCTTTTTCTTGCTGGAGATTGTGAGGTCAGAGTCTCAAGAGCTACATCTTGCTTGGCAGGAAGCTCAACCTCCCGTTCTGCTCCTACTTAAGGAAGAACTGTTTCTAGCTGCAGCTCCTGTTGCCCACTTTGTTCAGTTTCCTGCAATGATTGGGTATTTTGCTGCTGCGACAAATCAAGTTTAGACTCATTACTCTGTGCATGTCTGCAGAAGCTGCCTGTTAGGAAGTCACTCTCTTTGGCCTGTTCACCCCCATTTCATGGTGCTGAATGGAACTGGTGGTAGCTGACTCTGACTGTGCCTCGGGCTCTGCTTGTCAGGCCCAGGGCCAGTGCTATGTAAATAACAAACACATACATTGAGGTACACTTATAATTGGCATAACCTACACTATAAGGCCCTAGTAGATAACACGGAATGAAACTACTTGAAATTCCCTCATAGATAATAGGGCATGGCAGTGTAGAGGCCATCATCCTTTGTTGCACTTGCATGGGTGCACTTCTGAGCTTCTGAGATCACTTTAAAAGTATCCCTATGTTGCAGCGCTGCTGTTAAAAGTAGAATTCACTGCAATCTCAACTTTGGTGCTATAGGCACTTTGAAAGTAATAATCTACCTTATTGTTACATTGTGGGTACCCTCAAGTATCCCCTAGGTGTTCCAGGGGTGGAGGGGTCATGTAACTTATAAGCAGGGTCCCTAAAAAAGATATTTTATAAACCCTGGTGAGTGAAAGCTGCCAATTTCATTTTTCCCAGTGTTGGAAATTCACTACAAATTTGACTTTGGTGCTATGGGCACTGTGAAATAATAACCAAAATCGTTTTTGCAGATTCAGAGCCCACCGGTTCTCCCCTAGGTAATTATGAGCAGGGGCTTTATTAAAGAGGTTTTCTAAACCCTGGTGAGGAAGAAATTGCATATTTCTTTTTTCCCCTTGAAGATTGTCTGCCTTATAGGCTAACTTGGCAATATGATATGGACGTACAACTATTGCCAGGAGAGTGTGAACATATCATTCAAAGACTGAACAGAATGGTATTGATAATTCCAGCAACTTGGCATTGTTGAATTTATCATACCTTGTACAGAAAAGAAGGTATAAGAATTTCTTTTCTGTGAGCCAAAATCCAGCCTCTAGCTCTCTTCCCTCATTGGTCAGCCCTGAGGGAATTAGCCAGGTTGCCTTAATTAGCTGATAATTTGCCTGGCTGGGCAGAGGCTATCTGATGCAGAGAGCTCAGTGGGACACATAAATTAAAGAGCAAGCAATTGGGCCATTCAGCCAGGGCCTCCCCCTCTCCCTGCCAAATTGGAGGCGTAAGGAAGTAATTCACAGTTTATGGACATAAGCGATACTCTGAGTTTGGTTTAGTTAGTTCTTTCTGCTCTGCTGAAATGTCAGCCATGACAGATTTTGAAAGAATAGTGCTTTCTGGGACAATAATATGGCATTCTTTGGAGGAAGTGGTCATGCTTTGGGATGTTGCCTGCACCTAATTGGACTGGGGTGTTCCCCTGCTTGTCGCTAGAGAACACTGGATAAATATGTGAGGGTTTCAGAGCCTCTCAGTTCTACTGCCTGAAACTACAAGAAGAAAGGTGATTGTCCTGCTGGAATCCTGATCTGCACCCAAGGGCCTGCCTGGTGAAGGCTGTGCCTGCTGCACTATCTGGGACCACAGCTCTGATGACTTTGTCTTTCTTCAAGAAGGAACAAGGAGTGGACTCTCTGCAGCTACAGGCTACCAGAGCTGAACTGACCCTTCTACAATCGGAGGTCTCCTCCTGGAGAGCATCCAGTGGAGTGTTAAGGGATTATATCTATGCAAAAACTGCAGTAGTGGTTAATGTTATTGCACAGCCTAGAAGACAACAATTTATGTGGGTATTTTAAAGAAAAACTAGTAACAAAAAGGTGGTATGGCGATAATTGATATCAGACACCCCACTACGAATGGTGTCACAAAAAAAGTGATGGAACCAAAAGGGCCACCGCTCAAGGCATGTGTACAGAAGATATCACAGCACACAAAAGTGTTGTTTGCTAATTATAATTTTAGTCCAATAAGTCCAATAGGTCAGGAAGTGTTCAATCCAAGCTATTTTTATTGTTAAAATAAGTCTATAGAAAATAGGCTAGAAGGCTACTTTGTGTGTATATTATGAGCTTCTAAACACACAAAGAAGAGGGACTACGTATTCAAAAGTCATCGTGATTCCGGCAACGGGAGGGACAACAGGTCCTGCGACAGCTTACCTTGATAAAAGTGTGACAATATGGAGCTGTCCTCACTCCCCTGCCATTTCAAGTCAAACATTATAAAGAACTCGGTTCCCCACGGATATCATTCCGATGCAATTAGGTCGGAGTATTCACTGAGAAGGGTACCTACCCTCTAATACTGGATCAAGGAGGTAGGGCTAGAACCCAAGGGATCTTTACTTCTGAGTCCTAATGAAAGCCGGGGTATTTTTTACTTTACTAGCTGAAACATGTCGACATTTTTGCAGACTGGAGGGGTAGGAGACTCATAATAGCCTTCACACCACCATCTATTGGTCACTTATTTGACCTGTTTTATTCTGGACAGGGAATCCATGATTAAAATTGGATTGAAGATATCCCACGTCCCATTTTGAACTACTATTTCTGCACCTTTATTCACTTGTGATCTCTTGTTGGGTTTCTGTTTTTTTGTTGTACTGTCTTCTCCTCCCTATTGCTCCACCTCCAGCTTGCGTGTAGGTGTGTTAGCAGCCGTCTGATGAAGCATGACGCAGTTTACTGTGTCTGAGGGCAGTTTTAAAACTCTTTGGTGTTTTCCCTGACCCGGAATCATGGCAACCTTTGAATACGTAGTCCCTCTTCTTTGTGTGTGTAGTACGTGGTTACTGGAGGTCGAAGTGGGACTCTTTCTCCTCCTACCCCTTATATTCATTGTGTGTGGTTATATTAGGAGCTTATCATATCTACTACACCCCAAGAACCGACTTGAACTTACTATTTGGGACTAATCTCCCTAGTCCTTTCAATTTACTTGCACTGGATAGATGAGGTTTCATAGTATACTGGACACTACAACCAGGTCTTTACACTCATTTCTCCAGATTTCATAGACTTCAAATCCATTTAATGTAAACAGATTTATCTTTTGACTTACCCTTGGTGAATCAACTATTCAACTTTGGGGCTAACAAATGTCCCAGAAGACATTTTCTTTTTTGGAGCGGATATCAGAGACTTGCCAACCATTGACATAGGACTATTTACCGGAACATCTGGATTGACATTTACATGATAAGAGCCTTGAAGAATTCACATTAGTGGAGAAACATGTGTTGGCTGGCTGTACCATATGATGTTTCTTCCATTACATGAAGATTGTTCATAATAAAAACGGTTGGATTGAGCACTTTCTGACCTATTGGACTTATTGGAATAAAATTATAATTAACAGACTACAGTTTGGAGTGCTATGACATCTTCTGTACGCAAGTTTTATGGAGTTGACCAAATGCATTGTGGGAAGTGAAGTCCAGGCCTGCCAAAGACCAACTAGGAGATTCCAGTCCCTTTTGTGTTATGGAAACTTGGAACCCACCATGAGACCTTCTTGAAGGACCTCCAGAAATTTGGAAAAGTTTAGGAAACTTTTTTGAAAAAGCTCCAGGAGGTGACTGACCCTACCGGAAGAGCCAAGCAGGCCACCTTCAACCGTGACCCAGACTGGATTCCAGGCTCGTCCCGCTGAAGAGGACCAGTAGTCCGACTTCCAGAGTTTGACTGGGAGCTCCCTTAAATCTTCAAGCCAGCAAACCATCACTGAACCCAGACTGGTGGAGGACAGCGAAGGCCCTTGGCGAAAAGATCTCCAGAAAAGTTTCTAAGTATGAAGGTAAAATTTGGACTGAGGCCCACCACGTGGGGTATCCGATCAAGGCTCCATCGCGATTGGCCTCAGACTGTGACTTTGTCCCGGTCAAGTGCAACAAGATGCCCAGACATGGTGCTATTGGTTTTTTAAGTACTGAATGACTCACTGGAAGATGACAACTAGTCTGACCTCTGAGAGCCTTGAGCAATAGAAGCAATTACAGGCTTCTCAATGTCTCATCCTCACTCATAACTGACCTCGTCCTTTTTCTCTATGGGGATGGAGATCTTAATCTGGTTTGAAGAGGCTTAAGAAGCTGACCTCACATGACACCTTAAATCCTCATGTGTTTGCATCATTCATCAGGATTGTAACAAAATTGCCCAGCAACAAAATCTGGCTTGGCACAAGTCCTCTAAGATTCACTCTTCTAAACCAACACTCATTGACAGTGGTATATCATACTCTTTCAATCATGCTCTAGTGCTTCATTAATCACTGCAAAGGTGCTTTCCTTGTGGTGAGCCAGAAGGAGTAGTGTCTCAGAGGAATCTTCAATATGATCGATAATCAAATGCTGGGCTTTCATTTAGGCTTGAATTTACATTCTATCTCAATTGAGGCGAGAACCACCTTATTAGTGATGACTGTTACAAGAATGAGAGATAGGTAGATATTGTAGGGTTCCTTCAATGCAGGTTTTATCTGTGTTTCTCTAAACTGGCCTGGGCTAATCAGTGATATTTTTAGAGATTGAAAGTTGGTAAGGGTCAAGAGGCAAAGTAGGTAATCTTAGTGCTTAAGTTACCTTCTGTAAATTAGATATGAGCCCTAAACTGCTCAGGGTATGACTCAAAAGTAATAAATAGCCATGGTGAGGATGAAGATCTAGATTGGTTGTGTGGTTTAGGTAGATTATAGCTGAATTGTATCAATAATTTGAATGTTGGATATTCTGAAATTTGTGGGGAAATTGTGTGTCCTGCTTGTTTCAGAATTCTTGCAATGGTAAGGTATTGGAGCTTAACACTATTTTACTACGAAACTCACTGATTACTTCAAATATCTCCATTTATGGTGAAGTTGCAAAGATGAGTGTGTTGGAGTAATAAGCCATTTTTTCATTGTGGATGGAAGTATGTTACTTGCTGTTGAATGGCCAGTTTATTGTGAAAGATTAAAGTACATTTTATCTCAAAATGCTGCTTATTGCTCTTTGATTCTAATAGTAAGTCTGAGAATGACTTAGGGTGTTTCTGCACAAGAGCTGCAGATATCCTTTATAGAGTGGATTAAGGAGTCTGGTTGAGTAGGCCTTGTTTCGTGCTATTAAGTATGGCAGACATGGATGGAATATCTTTCTATCTAGTTTCTGGATCGTGCAGATATCAGGCGCTGGTGGACGTACCTGGGGAGATGTGATTGTGAATGAGATCTGTGGGTGATTGGTTATACCACATTGGCAACATAGTTAGTGCAACAGATGGTATGTTGTCAGAAGTGAAGAAATTATTTAGTGTACCCTTCTTGATGGGGTTTTCCCTTGATAAATTATTATGGTTGTTATTATCTAAGTTGGCAGTTTAGAGCATACAGTTATTTTGTTGATTTGGTCACATCAGACATTGATGTTTCATGTTATGGTGGTGTGCGGATGTTTAAAATGATGTTTAATATTAAATCTGTAAGTGTTCTATTGAATATTGGTTTGTAAGGACATGGTCTTTAGATGATGCACTGTGCATACTTAAATATGAACAAAAGCATCCAGATGAACGATATAGTACTCCGTTGGTTTTCCTCTTACAGAGAAATCTAATGTTAGCAAGTTAAAATGCCAGCACTTTCTCCAAACCTGCCCCTTTTAAAGAAGGGAACCCCAAGACTTCATATAATCTATTTCACTTTTCAATTTTAGCAGGACTTCCTCATTTTTCTTCGAAAGCACTGTAACAACCCTTGCAATCTTTACAAGATGACACCCAACTAGACCTGAAAGTCTCCTGCCAACATCATGCTATCAAAATAGTAGCCCTTTTCTAGCTCAGAGGTGACTGCCTCTTCCTTAGCTGGTTATTGAACCGAAGCCTAGTAAAATTCCTAAATAGCTGAATCCAAAACTGCAAGTCCAACTTGTGTTATTAATTTTGAAAGCAAGGTGACTATTTACTTAATAACCAAAATCTGATCACGTCACAATACTGTTTTGATTGCATTTCTGCTTAACCCACGAGGACTATGCAGCAGGCAACTCTCCTCAGAAATACATGTTAACGTCTAGCAGTACTAACAATTTGAAGGTACAGTAAACAATAAAATAAAGTTCTAAAATTAATTTAAAACATACAGAAAAATGAAATAGGCAAAGCAACATCAAATGATTAGATATCAGGGGACGGTGAGATTAGTTTTTTTAAGTTTTGAGCCAAAAAGTTCCAAGAATGCTCAAGGTACCAATAAAAAGTTACTGTTTATGGTTTACAGAAAACCAGTTGTAATTCCAGGCCAACCACAATGGAGCAGGGGATGCATGAGCTAAGCAGGTCACACAATTGTTTTACATTTTGACTTTGTTTATTTTCAGGAGCTCCAAGTCCTTCAGCGGGGCAAGGCAAGCAGCTGACTCTAGTCAGTGCTCCTTGAACCCGTATACATTGGCTTCAAGTTTCCAATTAAGCCTCCTTCAGTTTTT
This sequence comes from Triturus cristatus, assembly GCF_964204655.1. NCBI lineage: Eukaryota > Metazoa > Chordata > Amphibia > Caudata > Salamandridae > Triturus > Triturus cristatus. The sequence goes on along the minus strand of NC_140588.1, from coordinate 526,019,203 downwards.
GACATCAAAATTCAGAGTGAAAGAAAAGTGAATTCTGTGGCCACTGAGGTTGCTTTGCTGCTGGGGCAGATTTGCCACTTTGCCATGATCTAACTTTACCTTCAGACTAAGTCACTTTTTGGTTCACAAAATGCACCATGGGGACAGAGCTGGAAATTGTAGCTAGACAGGGATCCAAAAAGCTGAAGTCCAGTTGAAACCTTTTTATGAAAAGTTTCAGAGCGGTGAAAACCTGGATTCCTTGCCCACGAAGTGTATGAGTCTTGGTGCCTTGTCCTTGTGTTCTAGAGTTGAGAAGAATTACTAAAGCCTCTGTTTTCTCCAATTTCCGGAAAGGTTTATATTGGTCATGCTTGCAACTTACTGGTCCTCAGGGTGGGCTTCAAAGCACGTGGACTCAGTGGAGTCAATAGTTTTTCTGCTTTTTGTATCCCTGTTGCAGGTAATCAGAGGCCAGACAATTGAAGCTGAGGGATCAGCTCTAATCCCTAGATAGCAGGAGAACCTGGAGAGCTTGGGTTTTATTCTTAAAGCAGTCAGGCAAAGTTGTCTTTCTTAAATATGTTTTCTTCCCAATTCCAGGAATATTATGAGGAGCTTTCAATCCTATCTTGTGCTCTAAGCAGTATTTAGAGATTTCACTACACCTACTGTTGGATATTTTCTGACACAATTTCCATCTCCTTTTTTAGCATTTGCCGTTCATTTAACTGTAGAATCCTTTCACTAAAATGCCCATAGCCTTTTTTCAATGATGAGGATGCCACTGACTTCTAGCTATTCCACCATGGAGATGAGGTGTGCTTGCCTGTCTTTGTTAGAAATAGTTTTCCCATCCTACTGAGACAGAATGGCAAGAGATTCAATGGTTGCAGTTCTCGTCAGCTCCATTGCCATTGCTATTCCAAAGGAAGAGCTGTGAAGTGTGCTCTTTGTATTGCCTGCTGGTGTAGCTGCCTTGAAGATAGCTAATTCCTGCCAAATGGTCACTGCTGGTACCGTTCCTGCCTTTCCACTGCCAAAGACGAAGCCATGGTCTTCTAGGAGGAAGGGTAATAATAGACAACCAGGGATGTGTATTCAGTCAATAGAGCAGAGCTGTGAAGTAAACCAGTTCTAAAGCAGTGCTAAAGGCGCTTTAATTGCAATGTTTCAAATTTCACAACTGTATTTTTAATTTGCAAACCAGCCAGAGCTCAACAGTGCTCCCTGGAGCCATATATTTTTGTGATTCATGTAGATGATGTCAATACACACTGGACCCACCACTAAACTTAACGTCATGGTCACTTGTGCAATTTGTGAGATAGCTTACAGTGCCATGTATTAGAGTCCGTAGAATCATAATACCAGTAAAAAAGTGGGACCCTTTAATAGACAAACATAAATACTGTGACCATGCACAAAAAGTGGATATTCTTGCAAATAGTGCTGGGCAATCAATAACATATAAAGATTAGATTTTATGGAGAGGCAAAGAATACCATTAGATCCTCCATTTAGTTTGGGAACAAAGTTCCTTCTTCAGAAAACTTGAAAAGTTCAAATAAAATCTTGCTTTTCAAACAAATAATTCACAACAACATCCTAGCCACCACTGTCACTGCAAGCTGCTATCTACAGTGGTAGTGAATGCTATACTTTATCCAGTGAGGAGACTGACACGTTTTTGTATTAATGATAACAAGAATGACTATGAATCACCAATTGCTGTCAGTCGTACCATCATCAGCCCATACCTACCCTAATCCTCCAAACCAAACACAGTGACAAATATCGTGATCATTCACCTGTTGAAAAATATCATAAAATGCATAATACACCTTCCAAAAGGACATTGTATGCCTCAACAAATTTAACTTGGTCATGGATAGACTCGCCTGCTCACACCATGATAATCCCGGGCTACTAGCGAGCTTGTGCGATACTTAGCACTGTTTGTACTGCTTCCAGCCATGCCGGCACCAATGGAGTCTAGAGAGCGAACGGACCGCACAAGCAGCTTTTGTTTTCGAGAAGCTGCTGAGAGGCTTTTTGAGTGGAGAGTTGTTTTTTTGGTGCAATAAGCCTTTTTTTTAAACTTTTTTTCCCTCAAGAAGAAAGTGCCCCTGAGACTCCAACTATCTGTTGCTGTCCAGCAGGCTCCTCCCAGTGCTTTGTCCATCTCCCGGTCACTTTTCCTTGGAATTTGGAGCGGGAAGGATCACTCTCCTTCTCTGCTGTTTATATACCATTGGATTTAAGAACTTTGCATTTGAGATTTTACAAGTAAGTTGAAAAACTGGTGTATGAGGCTATTGCTTGTTTGATTGGGGCATGCACCAGGATTTAATTGTACTTTTATTTGATTTTAAAAATTTATTGTGGTGGGTGGCCTGAAGTGTCAGTAAGGGCCTAGTTATTGTTTGGATGTCATTTTTCTTCTTGTGTAAAGGGAAAATGTTGCACAGTGTAGTACATGTTCTCTATGGTTTTTTTTTATACATTTGCAATATTCATTCAATTCACTATGTGACCCGAATCTGCCAATTAGCCTTTCAGCCAGTAGGCCCAGTAGTAGTCATGGGTGCATGAAACAGCTGTTTTTGTGATATCTGTTGAATTGAAACATCGTTTTAGCCATAAATGGCATTGGATTAAATTACAAAATGTGTTTTTTGGGGTATTATATAATATAATATAATATAATATAATATAATATAATATAATATAATATAATATAATATAGCATCATTTTGATTTTAACAATCATGTTTGCAGAATTGAGAGTGTGGGCTTACTCCCAGCCTAGAGGGCAGAACATTTAGATATCGGATCACTTGCTTCCTAAGGGCAGAAGGACTGTCTCCAATGCATTTAACTGTACTCTGTCATACTCATTCCTTTGTTTCCTTCCACAACAGATTGATGATGCATGATCTGCTACTCCCAGATTAATGCCATCCTTGTGTAGTATTTGTCTTTGTCAAACCTTTCCCAAAATTCCCTTTCCCATCTATTCATCAAACTTCTTACCTCATCCCCCGGGCTGGGTAATTTATTGAGGTGTGGCTTAACTTAAACCATCAATGGATCGCACACTTGGTGGGGTGGATGTGGTGAAAACAACACCAAATTAATGCAGGATCTTCTAAGAAATAACCCACATTGACCCCCATTTTTTCAGCCTCACATGAAAAGTGATCCATATTTTAGATATAGAAAGACAAACATTAGTCATCAGCATCATCATTCAGGCCTTGTGTAGCATAACCATAAATGCCTATCCAAACCATGTCCACTCAAGACTTTGAGTCTATGTTTTGTGACTCGAGGATTTCGTAAGTTAATAGTAGCTCCCCATTAGCCAAATTACTACTATTGTTATTTTTAATTGAATCACTATCAAGAATTCGTATGTCGTTATACAGTACTCTGGTATCAATTCTTCGTAAAACTTTGATATAACCCACCAACTCAGTCTTTTTATTTCTATTTTGTTGCCTACGATGGGTAATCATTGTGATTAATCCTACAGTTGGATCTCACCTGGGTGGAAGTGGGACCTTGCTTGTGAAGTTATGATGCCTTCCCTGTTATTGCTTCATCTATATTCAGGTGAGACAACTATAGAGTGAAGTAAACTAGTTAACTTAGTAAGTAAGTAACTAACTGCTTCTATTGTTTATCTAGTTTGTTGTAGACAATATAGTCATGGCAGCATTTATTCCCCCTAATGGTCAAGATAGTTAGAGAGGTATAACTCTATAACTAAATGGTATACTCTCTCAAGCACACAAACAGGCCGCGTATAAACCAAACGCAGCAGTGCAAATTAAAAGTAAAAGAAACAACAATCAATAAAATAAAATAGTTTCCCCTTTTTTTTTTTTACAAAGAAACCCTCCCTCTCCACCCACACAACAAGCCCACACTTCTCCCTGAACAAACTGACCCAAGCCCCAATGTCTCAAAATCTGAAATTTCCAACCTGGTCCCAACTCCCATCCCACCCTTGCCATCCAGCCATAACAAACAAATCACTCCCACCAAAACAAAAAATATGAAAAAGGGCTAAAAGAGTGCATTCTGGATGTTGGTCCGGAGCTGGACCAGGCTCTGCTCTATCGTGGTGAGACGGCTCTCTATGGTATCCAGCTCCTGCAGGATGCGGTGCAGTAAGGGCCTGCTGTTGTCAGTGTGGGGGGCAGCAGTTGATATCAGCTGACAGAGGTGCCAGCGATGGGACGGCCGGGAGGCTGGAGGCTGAGGGGGACTGGCTGCATTGGAGTCCGACTGAGAGGCATTTATTTCCGCCTCCTTCTCTCCCAGGGCCACCAGCTGCTAGCATTCTTGCTAGATACACTCCAGCCTCTGCCGCTGTAGATACACTCTATCTCCTGCCTGTTGGGTCCTACAGGTGGATCAGCAAGAGTAGCTATATTGAGAAAACCAAAAAGACAAAAGGCAAATTGTAAGTAATGCTCTGTGCAAACAATTGTTTTAAATTAGTGAGTGGCACAGAAGCAGTACATTGCTGGTCCCCTAGGACCATTGGAATTTGATGTGAATATGATTAGGAGAGTCATAAGGCCAATTTCATAAAAGCACTGACTGTGTGGCAAAAAAAGTATTAAGGCAGATTAACACTGGATTAAAAAAAGTGATTTGAAGTTTTTCTCTTTTAAAGGCTTTCCAAGTAATTATAAATCAAAATGACCTCTTATTATTGAGTACGGCATTATGCACTATGGAGTACAAGTTGTGTGTTGTGCTAAAATAATGAAGCCATGCTCATTGCTAGCCAGAGCATGAGGCAGCTGTAGTTGACAATTATCTATTTCTAATTCCAATGGCCTTGCTCCTCTCCAATGCATTTCTATTTCTACCCTTACTCCAAAGAGGCAGATGAATAATAAATAGGATACTACGTCACATACTTCACGTATGAATGCCAATATTATCCTGTCTGCCTTAAGTAGACGTTTGGGAAAATGATGGACTGGTCTACAGGGAAAGGAACAGTTTATATAGATTGTATTTGGCACGTTTGGCACAGTGTATCCCGTATGCTAAACCTGATATCAAATCATGCACTTACTCTCACTTCATTCAATGCCCTTGCCCACCACCACATCTTATTTCCAACAAATTAATTTGCTGGGCAGTAAGTAAGGAAAGGAAACTTGACTTACTCTACTGCAGGGTAAGGTAGAGGGATTAAGCGAATAGGGGGGGCTTGTTTGATATAGACTAGAAGGGCCACTACACTGATCATGGATTCATCATCTTTGGCTTATTCAGTCACTGTACTGGTTGATGGAAGTCAAAAGGTAAAAATCTAAACAGGTGAAAAATAAATCTGTTATGGGAAATATATTCTGGAATCACTTCACATGGCTATAAAATCAAATATGGCACATGCAAAGAATGGATTTTCCAATTTTTTGGTTGGCTGGGACAGAAGAACTTAGGAAAAAATACAGGAGTGAAGTACTAAGAGGTGACTGAGTGGGCCAAGGGAAACAATACATCTTGTGTGTTCAGTTTGCAATGCATTGAAAACATTGTGAATGTTGCATTAACTGAAGCAGATGCACATTGCAAAGCCAAAACTACAGTCACAAATTGAACAATACTGCACTTCAGTCATAGTTGGCAAAATTTCATGGGTGGGGAGGGAGGGTGATGAATGAGGGGTGGGATACATCTGGCTCACTTAACAAATACAGCGAGTCATGAGAGTATAACAAAAAATCAAAAATATCCCCCACTTTAAATCATATCTTTGATAGCCCTACATTAACCAAGTAAGAGAAGTAGGTGAGGAGCTCACGAGAAGAGCTGCCTTGCTTATTCATCCAAGCAATCCAAATAGTCATTCATCCTTTCATTCTAATTCACCCACAGCCACTGTGATTAAGCTCTACTTTCTCTCATCCAATCTTTCACCAAAATTTGCGATCTGCTATCCATCCATTCAATATCCACCCTTTCTTCTTGAATGTGTGGTTATTCATCCCTTTACCCACCCACGCATCCTTTCACCCACCCACCCTTTCACTCATATGCCAATTATCCTTTCTTTAAATCTCCTGTTCTTTCATATTTCCCTCAAGCCATCAATGGTCATTATGTGAGCTTTTGGTGCGTTGCAGTTAGAAGATGCCTCAATAACGCAACCACCGCTGCAGCTGGTAAAGCTGGGGGGTTCACGGTCATGTGCTGATGACGCCCTGGTACTAGCTGGTAAGGATAATAGTAATTGTCAATAAGCAAGCAATTATGTGACTTACCAGTGCCCGTCCCGGCTGCAGCTTCTCCCCCTCCAACTGACTTTCCTCGTGCAGCAGCACTGGAGCCAGTGTCACTGATGGTCTGTGTGGCTACAATAAAACATCATAAATATTTTAGATGACAGATACTCCATACCTTAATTTTTTCAATATAAAAACAAACTACAATACATCACTACAGTTTGTTCAGCACTGCAGTATCATCTAACAAAAATATGAGACTGGGCATTTGGTTGGTTTACAATGTTAGACAAGCCAGGGGTGGAATAATGATGACATATGGTGTTGGTTGATGAACTGAATGGCAGTGGGACCCTACACTTTTTCTCCAGCCATGCTGCACAGTCATGGAACACTGCTGGTATACTGTATAAATGAATGAGATAGTGCACACATTTGGGGTCGCTGATCCATGACCATGGCCACTCTTTTGTGAACTCAACTGTTAGAGCATGAGCAGGAAAAAGAAAGCCTTCTTGACAATCATAGATGGTGAATATTATGTATCATTCTAGCTTACTTGGGCCTGCGATTCTCACAGTAGACAGTGGAGTACCAACCTGTGTTATTGTTATTCTTATTCTTACAGCACCACAAGATATATAGGAAAAAGTCAGCTATTAAAAAAGAGAACCATGTAATATAAGGAAAAAAGATAATGCAGGGATAACATGCATGAAACAAAAATTTAACCCATTGTGCTTTGCACAAGTGGGTTTTGTATTCCACCCTCATCACCATGTGGAAGGAACACAGCAGGTAAGGGTGTCAGAGAAACTTTATTTCGCACCAGCAACACCAGCCTCCAGGCACCAACATTCACAGATCTCAAGATTCTACCTTAAACCCACAACCATTATAAAACCCAACATTAGGGAAATAATAATAACAAATGATAGGACTTATTAGGGTGAGCAGAGCCCTCTGCAGTGGCACTGGTGGTCAGCGCCTCCTGCTAATCAGCTACTCCTGGACCCATCTCCTCAATGTCCCTTTACTTGCCCTTGAGTGCTGATGTAAGAAATGATGAACAAAAAAAAAATGATTAGTGATTCAGTTAATCTTCACAAAATCAATAAGACAGGCAAATCCAGTCACATTGTACTTCTCTAAAACAGATCACCTTTGCCTATTGTAATGGATTTGAGTCTATCAACTATCGTTGAGTTGCCCATACTAATCCTAAAATCCCTATTTGAAATTTCCTTAACGAAAACTACATTTGGAATTAATACATTGCAGTCAATGATCTTTGATTCTGTTCTCATTTCTCAACCACCTTAATGGACTAACTCACTCTCCCTTGTTTTGCAATGCATAGATGCATACTACACATTGCTATGAAATAGCTTGGAACTGTATGTGCTACATAAACAAAGTCACAGAAAGAACAGGCTACGTACTGATATCACTGAGGGAAGTGAGTATTTAGATCAGTCCTCCCACCTACTTCCGGTCTTTCAGTTGGGGGTTCACGCTCTAGCTTTCTCCGGCCCAGCCTATTTCAGGGCATGCTGGGTCGGACGCGCAGCAGTTAGTTGGCCACTTCAGACTCGGGGTGTCACGTTACTATGCTGCTTTATGCTGCTTGCATTGAATGTGAATACTTTTTAACGTTTTCTTTTTATTAATTGCTTTTAAACTTACTGTGTGTTTTTAAACGTTAGCTATCAGCGCTGCTTCTTGCACTTTATTTTAGGGCTTCAGTGGGGGCACGTCTCATTTACCTGGTCCGCCGCAACTTGGAGGTTTGTTGCGGAGGAAAGTGAGTATTTAGATCAGTCCTCCCACCTACTTCCGGTCTTTCTTTGGGGGGTTCACGCTCTAGCTTTCTCCGATCCAGCCTATTTTAGGGCATGCTGGATCGGACGTGAAGCATAAGGGCAGAGCGGGGGAGCCAAAGGTCCGGACTGTGCCCTGTGCCATGAACACTGCCCGTTTTTCCGTAGATCAGAAGACAACACTTATTTCTTTGAAAAACACAGCTCCTTCATCTACAGAGGCAGGGGGACTTTCCTTGTAAGTACATGAACCTGGAAGCTCTTGCTGGCTGTCAGACTTATAAGTGTTCTTCGTGTAATGTAGACATTGCGCTGAATGGTGCCAGTGATACTCCCATGGAGAATCGCCTGCTCCTTTCCTCGCCTCAAATAACTCCTTTTTGGGCTATTTTATTAACGCAAGATCCCTCATTAAGAACAAGGTAGAATTAAGGGATTTAGTGTCCCTTAGTAAGCCAGACTGAGTATTTCTTACGGAAAACTGGGCCAGAGATTTCTCTGGTCCGGGGGCTATCCCCTCAGGATATGCCTTATCAAGATTTGACATGGCAGGGAGAATGGGTGGGGGCCTGAGCATTCTGTACAAAGATGTATATTCCTGCCATACTAAGCCACTCACTACCTCTTCCAACCTGTACCAGTCACTTTATTTTTCCCTGAAGTTTCTCCCGACTGAAAGTTTCATTGGAGTTGTGACCTATCGCCAACCAGGACTGAGAGCGTTGTTCAGCCAGGATTTTAGCAACCTAATTGAATCATATTTGGCAAGATCAAATCTTACACTTCTAGGGGATTTTAATTTTCACCTGGAGAGGACACTATGTAAAGAAACTCAAATCTTTTTAGAAATTATGAACTGTTGTGGTCTAGCTCAACTGGTTATGAGCCCCACTCACATGGCAGGACATATATTGGATTATCAGGACTTGAGCGAGGTTTCACTCCTTTTCCAGACGCAGAGCATCCTCCATAATTAAAACATATATACCAAAAAACTTGTCCATGATCAAAAACAATTTATACCATGTAATCCAAAAATTCCTTTGCTTGTTTCATTCTCATTTCTCATGTGTGACACTTATGTGTTGCAAAGTTTCTCATGCAGCAGATATGCCAATTCAGGCCTTTTTCTGGAGCACGCAAGAAAACATAAATCATCCTCAGTCATCAATCTTATAATACCCAATGCATTTCGGGCTGTTAATAGCCCTTCTTCAGGGGTTCACTACAAGTACAAAACATTGTCATGAGATTAAATATTCAGACCTCTATGCATGCAAATATAATAATTGTAACACTGTGAACAGAACAATACCATGTTTTGCAACTGACCCGTAACCAGCGTTTTCCCTCTAAAAGCTTAACATCACGCCACGAAAATGTACCTGAACAAGCCTTCAAAACTCCATCACCCTGTAATGTTTTACCTCCCTGTTTAGGTTTGAAATCTCCAATACATTCCCTCTCAACTGGTGCTCACACCTCCTTCAAATTACACAATACCTACGTATAAAAACGGCATAAACGTACTCTTGTGGCTTCATGACCTCTTTCAGTGTGAAATTCTTCCTGATACAGTATTCTCCTCCTGTAAAACAGTGCTCCATTCGCTCCTAACCTACCCTTCTTTTTATTTGTATGGCGTTGCTCCACCCTCAAGATCAACCAATCGTAACAACCAAACTACTGCGGTACCTACCCCTGATGACTACCAACCCCATGATTCACTGCTTCTATCACTTAATTAACCCAAACCTACTACTCCCTTAATTATACGTGATTTCACTAACCCATTCCTGGTTGGCAGAATCTCCCTAAGCAACTAAATAAAATGCCCCGCCCTTCCCACTGATGTTATCTAAACACGCCGATGCTTCGATATTCCAAATCTTATTTGCAAACATGAAAATGTTGTTAAACGTATTTTACAATGCTCAAAAATAAAAGTATTATGTCACTTGATATTGGTATATACATAGTCCAAAAATAAAAGTAATATGTCCCTTAATATTGGAATATACATAGTCCCACAATTAATCTGTCTATTTAATTATGCAACAAAGTTCCTTAACTTCAATTCCTGGGATGTGATGTTATTATATTGTCTCACTTGTGAATTAGTATCCATTTTATCTTCTTTGCCGTTGATCCTGGGGGTGCAACTACTCAATAGGGCAGTCAAGGAATGATTACAAAGAAAAGCAATGTAGTACACACCAGTTTTTCCATGTCTTTAACTTCAAGGTAATCGTTTCAATGGTTTGAACTGTTTGCGTGAAGCCTGGGAAGCGTGATCTACCCTGGCACCACGCACAAATGAAAATATCAGGACTAAAGCGAGGATTCACTCCTTTTCCAGATGCACAGCATCCTCCATACTTATCACAAATATACCAAAAGCTTGTCCATGTTCAAAAACAATTTATTCGATGTAGTCCAAAAATTCCTTTGCTTGTTTCTTTCTCATTTCACATGTATGACACTTATGTGTTCCAAAGTTTCTTATGAAGCAGATATGCCAATCCAGGCCTTTTTCTGGAGCTCTTATGAAAACATAAACCAACCTCAGTCATCAATCTTATAATACCCAATGCATTTTGGGCTGTTAACATCAAGAAAGGATTTGGCACCTAGATCTCAATCCTGCCGAAAGAGATCTGCACAAACAAAGACTAAGGGAATATAAAAGTGCCATTTCAGAGGTAAAAGTACTATTCTACTCCAGGGTGACAGAATCCTTAAGGTCCTCAACAAAACGTTTTAATGTAATTAAGTCTCTTTCTGCCCCTTCAGCCCCAGCCCACACTGACACCTCCCAGGACCTCTGTGATAGAATGGCGAGTTTTTTTCTATCCAAGATCACGGAAATATATTCTTCCTTGCAATCCCTCAATGCCGAGGCAATCAAAATAGGTCCTCCCACCCCCTCCTCTCTTTGAATTTCCCTGTAACTTCGGTGAAGGCAGATAAGCTACTTACCTTCCCTCCTTTATTACAAGAGGACCCGGATCGTGTGTTAAGGGGAATCAAGTCTGGTTCCCCGTAGGAGTCCTGCCATCTGAAGATTTTTAAACTAGAAAGGGAGGATATTGTACCTCACCTTACCTCAATGCTTAATGCAGTTTTCACATATGCGCTGTACCCCATCTCCTGGAAGACTGCATGGTTAAACCCCTTTTAAAAAAGCCCTCTCTGGACCCCGCTGAGTTAAAACATTATCGCCCCATCTCTCTATTACCTGTCCCAGCAAAGATTCTGGAGAAACGTTTGAATTCCTACCTCAGTTCTTATCTGGAGGAACATCGATGGCTCGCAGCATGGTATTCGAAGTGAGCACAGTACTGAGACAGTGTTAATCTGTGTAATTAACAACATCCGAGTTCAGGTTGATGCTTGTCATACCATACTATGGATCCTTCTGGACCTGACGGCGGCCTTCGATACCATATCTCCTTTGAGGCTTGTGGGCAGGTTTAAGGAAATGGGGGTTAAGGGCATTGCCCTGAAGTTGCTTACCTCATTCCTCACTGACCGGTTGCAAATAATTAGGATGGATCAATTTTACTTAGCTCTCAATCCATTGTTTAGTGGAGTTCTCCAGGACTCCTCATTGAGCCCGACCCTTTTAAACATTTATGTTGCCCCTCTAGCCAGGGGCGAAAGATCTTTTGGGTTGGAGGTATTATCCCATGCTGATGACACCCAAATTAAGGTGTCCAACAACATAGGAGCATCAGCAACTAATTAAAAAAATTGCATGCAGGCAGTGGCCTCCTGGATGGTGGAGAACAATCACAGACTTAGTGGAGACAAAATGGAGGTTTTGATCTTTGGAAACTGGCAGGATATCTGGTCAGATGCTTGGTGGTCCAACAGGCTTGGTCCTTGCCCTTGCCCAGGGTCCATAGCAAAAAATCTCTGCATTATAGTTAACAACTTCCTTGCTCTTGGCCCACCGTGTCCACCTGCTTTGGAACTATCAGGATTCTTAGGAAGATTTCTCAATTTCTTTCTTTCACCTCCCAAAAGCAGTCAGTTGTTGCCCTTGTGTTGTCCAGACTGGACTATTGTAATGCCCTTTACCTGGGTATCAACAAGGGACTTTTCCATCGACTATAGCTGTTGCAAAATGCAGTGGACAGGCTGGTGATGGGCCTTCCCAAACACTATTCTGTCTCGACTACTATTAGTAAGCTGCATTGGCTCCCTCTTGGCCAGAGAATCCTGTTTAAAGCCCTCTGACTCACTCACAAGGCTTTTTATAACCTTGGTTCGGAAGGCATTAATAGGCTCTTTCAAAGATACGCATTTAAGGTCTGCCATTAAAAATTGCTGGTAGTTCCCAGGTTTAAGAGAGTAAGGTGAGGGGGTAGAGCCTCCTCCTGTGCTGCAGCTAGGCTCTGGAATTCCCTTGCCTCTTCAATCTCGGGACTGGAGTCTCACTCTCTCTTCTGTAAGGCGCTTAGGATTTGGCTCTTCAACAACCTATCTTTGTGAGCCTTTACGCATTTTCATCTGTTGGCCCTTTCCGCTGCAACCTGACGCTCCTGGGCAAAGTTCGCGCTTTACAAGGCTAATTTTCATTCATTCATTCATTCACTATAGTGACAGGAGCACAGTCAGCAATAGCTTTCTGATTAATCAGCCAAACAGAGCGCCTATGATGAGTTCGATTAGGTAGCGCTGAGCACCTGCCTAGCAGAAACTATAAACTGGATCACATAATAATAATATTCCAACATAAACTAAACGTAACATACCTCTGAGTATGAGCAGCGTGCTATTTGGATAAAAAGGTTAGCAATGTAGAACACAAATGCAACAAATAAGTTATACTCATAGAGCCCCAGAATCTCAATGCCTAGCAGATCGAGCAGGTCCTGTTCATGGTCAAAGAAATCCACTCAGCAGTGCATCAGCTGTTGGACGGTGCACAGAAACTGGGTGGTGTGCTGCATGCACTGGTTCACCCTCCCCCAGTTCAGCCAACGCTGTTGCAGGGGGTATCCATTTCCACATCTGCTGTCTGCTACCAGTATGGAGGAGAGGTGGTGCTGCACAAAAAGATTAGTGCTGCCACCTTTACCTCACTAAAGATAGTCCGGGGCTGAACACCTGGGCAAGGAAGACAATCCTCTACCATGGTTCTGCATGGGGTAGAAAAGAAGGAAAAATAAGGGAAAGGGAAGAAGAAATAAGGAAGTAAGGGAAAAATAAAAAAAAATACAAAAAGTCACAAAAAACACGCAAAAAATGTCCAACAAATGTAGAATACACAAACACAATAGAATAAATAAAAATGAGGGGTAGATACGTTTTAAATGGGGAGGATGAAAGAGAGTAAGAGGGATTGTGAAAATAGGCCCAGCTCCATAACAGAGAGTAGAAAAACAAGATGGACGCATCCATGCGAACCGCATGGTGCCATTCGCGCGTGATTACAAAAATGAGGACGCACATGAGAACCACGTTGTGCCGTTCACACATGATTTGCAACTCAAGCACGCACTCTCCTTTGCGCATGGCAATGCGAATGGGTGCCTGGCAAACTCCACCCACGCGCAGAACTCTGCGTAACGATGTGGAGTTTTTTTAGCCAGTTTGGGGATTTCCTCGTAGCAGAACTTCACAAATTCCGTGCAGTCCTAGTCATGGAACAGTGTATATTGGTGTGTTAAGTTGAAGAAAATCTTTTGCAGAATCCTGCCTTTAATTAAGAGAAACCTTGTATTTAAAAGAATACTGTTTACTAGTTGTTTTTGTCATTGTGTAATTTTACACAACATTTTACAGCTGTTTTTCCAATTTCTGCACAACATGAGGGGTTCCGAAAACAAGCCTCTCTCATACTACAGATCTAGTAAACCTTTTGATTAGTTGGCATGTTCTAAGAGCGGGAAGATATTCACTTGGTTTATCCACACTGTGGCTTCTTTGGCACAGTTCCCTTTGACCCGTTTTGTTTAGGCCTTGGCTGCTGGCAGTAGTGTGTGGTATTTTGGATGCAGTAGTAGTACCTTGATTTAATGACTGTTGGTGTCTCCATGTACATTAAGTCTAGTGACTCATATTTCTATTTTAATGTTTGTAGATGATCACACAGATGTGTATCTCTTTTTGACAAACTCACTGTGATTCATAGGAACCACTGTGGGCAGATTACTGATCATGAACATCTTTGAGCTCCTTTTTTTATGGTTACATTGGGCTTGTTAGAACTGGCATCCATGGCATGGTATTCCCCCAAAGAGTTTCCCTTCACTCCACCTGTTTTGCTGAATTTGCTTTCGTTACCTTTAGAACTCTGTGCACTTTACCACTGTTAACCAGTAATAATGTGCCTGTAGTCTTTGTAATTGGTAAACTTGTATTACACCTAATTGCCACATTTAATTTAGTTGTAAGTCCCTAGTGAGGTGCCATTACCTGTACCAAGGCATGTAAACTAAATGCTACTAGTGGGCCTGCAACACTCATTGTGCCATCAACTTCAGTAGCTTTTCAAAACATCTCATGCCTGCCACTGCAACAGCCGTTTTGACCTGGCAAAGTAAACCTTTTGCCAGGCCTAAATGTCTCTTTTTAATACTTATAAGTTACCCTTAAGTTAGGCCAAAAGGCTCATTGCACCCATTTATTTAAAAAGATGGACAGGCACTTTTAAGTTTTACATGTCCTAGTAGTGAAAAACTCCTATATGTTTTCCTTTACTAAGGTGAGGCTTACCTCTCCAATTAGATAGCATTGGGTTACATTATTCACTTTTTTAAGTGCTAACTTTTGATTGGGAACAGGTAGAAATGCCCTGTTTGGGCTCAAATTAATTGTAATTTTATATTCCCTTTAATTGGAAAGTTAGATTTACATTACAGATTTGAAAATGCTCCTTTTAGAAATATGGCACTTTCCTGCCCTAAACGTTCTGAGTCCTTCTAAGAGTTTTGAGCTGCCTGGGCCAGTTAATTGCTCCCCATCAGAAATGTGTATTGAGCCCACACAGTGAACAATAGGACTGGGTGTAGCTGGGAGTGGGCCTTCCTTCCAGAATGGGAGGGGTGGAGCTGCTCCCTGCCCCACTAACATTTCCAAGGGGCTGCCTCAGTACACTCACAAATAACTTAGCAACAGGGGTTTGTCACTCCAGACACCTTGGGATCTGGACAAGGAAGGAGAAAATTACAGAACAATCTGTTAGGGGAAAGTCCAGAAGTTTTTTCCACTTCAAAGCTGGCACCAGGTATAAATAGTGAACTTTTAGTATACTCCTGGGCCTGCAGAAGACTACAGAAGGACTCCAGAGGACTACCCTGCTACTTGAGGTTTGCCTTGTTTCTCAGAGGACTGCCCTTCTGCTGCTAGAAGACTGCCCTGCTGCATGATGCCTGTCTTATGCTTTAGAGAACTGCCCTGCTGCTTGAGGCCTGTTGCCATTGGCACCCAGACACTCAACTTGCCCTCTATTCTGGTATGGGTGAACGTCCGGTGTTACACCTCAAAGGGGAAAAGGTGGTCTTCCCAGGGCTTTATGTAGCAGTACAAGCACATTATTACTGGTTCCCAGGATACAAAAGAGTATTAGGTCAAGGAGCAGCTGTGTGACATTTTGTTGTTAAAGTGGGGGCTCATCACTCCGATATTGTATGGTTTCACAAGCAGCTCATATTGTGTCGAAATACAAATAAAATGTTTTTGCAAAAGGAACATTCCTGGCATGGTTATTCAAGATTTGGGAAATTTCAGTGGTCATCTTAGATCCAGGAGGCTATAAAAGCCAACCCTTTGGACTACCCCAATGCTAGGCCATTGGTGCCTACCTGAGAAGATGATCCTTTCAACGTGTATCAACTTACATGAACAATCTAGCATCAGCAGAGCTCCAGCAGGGCATCTTTCCAATCTCCCTTCGTGGTAGTGCCTGCTATCTCTCCTCCTGATTAGATACCCCCAGCAACCTTTAACCCCTTCCATGCTCATGACGGAACGGTTCCGTCATGAGCGTCGGTTGAGCTGTGCTCATGACGGAACCGTTCCGTCATGAGCCCGCCCGCGCAAGAAACGGTCAGCACCGCGGCGGAATTCGCGCCGCATGGAAGGGGTTAAAAGAAGGAGTAACAAAAGAAAAGATAAGTGGAACATAACTAGCAATGCATGCATGTGAATAGCAATCCTAAAGATATTAAGCAGGAGACTAACTACCTCAAGACTAACAAGTAGCTACAAAGGTAGCAGGTTATAATTACTAATGTGCTTAGGTAAGCATGCCTAAAGACTTTTTTTTAAATAACTTGTATGCAAATATAGTAGTGACTTAAGTGAACAAGGATTCATTGGGTGACTTGCACGTCAGAGACAACCTACAAAAGATGAACACTTGATGTACTTTTAGAAAGCCATATGAATTCAAGTAAGTGTTGCTGATCTAATTCAGCTCTGTAAACAATCAGTGGTTTGGTTTGGAACATGTTGTCATGTGAATATTGACTTATGTTCTTGTTTGTCCTGCAGATTTTCAGGTAGTACTTCCACAAGCTACATTCCACAAGATGATGGAAGCATGGTGGTGAATAAAGGAGTGAATCCAAACCTCATCCACTGGAGTTACCTGTCAGGTCTCTTATCTTGTTTTGTCCCATTCCTCTTTTCCCTTTGTTGATCTTCCTGAGAGAGTGGTATTCTGCTCTCCGGGTCAAGCACTGAATGGGGGTGGATGGACTGTCTTCATCTATCATTCCTGCCGGGTAAGATTCACAGATTAGAGCAAGCTTGTTGGTCTTGGTGTCTGACACATGCCTTGTTCTTCTGAGGACTGTCCTGCTCCTTGTGGCCTGACTTACTGCTTGAAGGAGAGAGAATCATCTTCTTGAAACCAAGATTATCAGAGTGATTTTAAGGGTCAGTTGGCTGAACTTGTGTTAAGAGCTACAGGGACACAACAAGTTCCAAAGGCCTCCTTGCAATTGCCCAACTGACCTGCCTGGACCTGCTACTGGACCTGCCGGAGCCCTGTTGGCAAATGCCAGAATGAGTTACTAATATCCAAGAGGTACATTTCCATGTCATGGACCCTTAACTGGCATCAGCCTGAACTTGTATTTTTGTCCTTTTCTAGTGCGACCAGATACCTACAGTTAGTGCTTTCTGCTTATTGCTGCTATTTTTCCTGAAACCTTCAAAATGTAGTATCTCCAGTTCTCCTGATTGGAGTTTTGTAAATTTGGTCTCATTTTATGTATTAAACTTTGTTTTTCTAAATTGGTGTGGGGTTATTTCTTGTGTCATGTTTTCACATTATTACTGTTTGTTTGATTTACACTTTGCCTCTAAGTTAAGCCTGACTGCTTTTGTGCCAAGCTACCAGAGGGTTAAGCACTGATTGATTTAGTGATGTTTATGGTTCACTCTGACAAGGATAGTGGTTGTTGCATGAGTAGGTTTTCACTCACCCCCACCAACCCAAAAACACAATTTTTTAAGCCCTTAAAAGCTGGTACTTATAAAGTGTTTGGACTTTCTAGACCACCAGAGCAATCAGGAGGACATTGTGGCAAATCTGTCAAATGTCAGTGTTCTGTCTTTAGACATACCCTGAAACCGGTCCCAGGATGCTTGTTTCCAGTCCAGGGAGGACCTGGCCTGGCAGTTGGGTCTGGACTGTTCCCATGGGGCACAGGGTCAAGTCTGATTTGTATATGGCTGGATCCAAACTGGGGTGGCGTAGTGGGCAAAAGAATGATGAATTTAACCCAGATCTTTTGACAGGGGGAGAATATTTGCATTGTGAGCATTCCGTCCATCATTTGTTTGCTGTAACACTTTTCGCCCTAAATGGGATGGGTATGCCCAGACGTGGGTCCCTTGCTCACTATGCCACTGGATTCAAGCTAGCCTGGCTGAAGAAGGGTGACATACCCTGAAACTGGTCCCAGGGTGCTTGTTTCCGGTCCAGGGAGGACCTGGCCTGGCAGTTTGGGCTAGACTGTTCCCATGGGGCACAGGGTCAAGACTGATTTACATATGGCTGGGTCCAAACTGGGGTGGCATAGTGGGCAAAAGAACAATGAATTTAACCCAGGTCTTTTGACTGGGGGGAGAATGTTTGCATTGTCAGCATTCCGTCCATCATTTGTTTGCTGTCTTTAGATACACCTTCAGGGTTGTCCCACAGGAGTGTTTTAAGCTCCTTAAATCAGACTAAATAAGAAGGTAAAATATTTTACTGGGACAAAGCTTTGCTTCATCATGGTCAGCCTGAATTAGTGCCTAGGTTCCAGTCTAGCCCTTCTGTAGATGTTGGTGCTCAGTGCTTTTTTACACTATTTTTACTTAAAAGCTTAAATTCATATTTCCTGTTTCCATTATTGTATTTCTTGTTTGGAATTTGTATTGCTTTGTTGGTTGATTTTATAACTGTCTTGGTATTTCATAAAACCTTTTCACATTGCTCAAAGAAAATCCTGTCTGCTCTGTGGCACAGCTCTCAGGGGGTTGAGCTCAGGTGAATTTAGTGACTTCGGAGTTCACCCTAGCAAACTAATGTAATTTTTCTTTGAGGTAGGTGGCAAACTGCCACAAATAATGATCGAATCCACTTTTATACAGGGATCAAAAGTGCTATCATAAGGTCTTTGCTTTATAACATGGGCAATACATTAACCTAAACGTTCATTGATAAACTGCTTTTGTTTCCAGGCATCTGGTAATTGGTACTGGATATTTATGAATACCAGCAGGATCATTCTTATCAGAACTTTCAAACTCCTTTCAATAGAATTTTAAAAAAATGATCATATTTCTTTCGTCAGTTATTTATATCATCTCAGAGCGTGAACCCATCTTTACTGGTTTGTTTTAAAATGAATAGCTTCAGTTATTTTTGTGAAGGTGCACATTTTTATTTTTCGTGTTGAGCACGACTGCTAATTTGAAGGACTGTATGTAATGTTTAAGTTGTGTGTCAGTTGTTCTTTGGGTATGCAAGTTCCAAGATCCTTTTTTATCAAGATCTGTGCTTCCAACGACCATACTGTTCCCCTTATATTGCACATAATTTTAAACTTTTGTTTTTTGTGTAAGCATCTTACTAAATACTTGTTTTGCTTCTAAATTATTGTGTACTTTATACTATAAAAAAAAAAAGGCGAGTTTACGGTATTGAACTACCTTGCATCATTATTATGCTGCTGGTTATACAGTACAGTTTAGTGAATAGATAAATTATCTTTTCACATGGTTATTTCGTCCATGATTTAGTACTGTATAGCGAATTTTACATTTTTGTATTTTATAATAAGTTTTAATACTGAACGTTTTAGGATAGTATTAGATTAGAAATGTGTATAAATCCGTAAGACTTCATGTATGAAAATCTGATTACTTAAGGTCCACCCCTTCTTGCACTGGAAAACCTCAAGGCCGAGTGTTACTGTTCTGTTCATCCGTGTTTTTAGTTGAAATAACAATATGAATTTACATTGGTAATTTTTGTGGAATGAAATGTGTTTTTAAGATGTATTTTTATGTGGAATTCTGCAGAATTCCAAATCATAATAAATAAAATTGAATTGAATTGAATTAAACTTTTGTTCTAGGTGCCTTAGAGACTCTGCAGTGAGGTTTACTAAAGCAGGTGGTTATCTGTTCCTATCGGTTGCGAGTCGGCATTTTTCATGCAATGCCTTCAAGTAGAATGCAATTATGCAGGGTTAGGTCTACAGTGTGCCGCCTCCCACAGACTGCCCATCTGTAATTATAACGAGAAGGGACTGACAATCCGTACTGAGTCCCAGCTTTTCATTTATTCCCACACAAACACTGCTGGGTTGAAAACGCCTGCAGCCCTCTGCTGCATTTAACCTCTCAGGCTGGAGCTGGCAGGCCTGCGGGGGAAGCTCGCAGAAAGATGCTGATTATACCACTATTGAAAACCATAAGCACTCTATTACAGAACCGGAGCCAGTTGGAAAATAAAGAGAACGACCCTGGGTTGCACTACCTGCGCAAAAAACACTCTTAGCATATTGGAACAATAAACCCGAGCTGCATTGTACGATAACACCTCCATTGAGGCTGCACCTGTTTTCTTTTCTAAAGAATATTTTGAAACATGTCCTGTCGCAAAGAACAACACAGCAAGCCTGCTGGTTCTTCTTAGCAGGAAATCATGCAATTTTCCTAAGCGCCTTCGCATAAAAATATCCATACCTATCTCGAATCAGCGCAAAGAGTTTTTATTAAAGTTCAAAGTTCAATTAACGAAAGAAAAGCAAAGGACATTTTTAATCGACTTGACGTAGCAATCTGAACTGCTTGTTGGCTAAGATCACGAGGAAATATGTGTTGCATTTTACTATCGTTTCATCGCGGCAGCTTTAGTATTGGCAACATGCAGGTGAAGACAAGCAATGTTCCACTTTTAATTAACCTCATGTTGTCCATGAGAGGTTTGATATGTGTTATAGTCCACGGGGCTTAAAAATTATAAGGCAAATCCTGGCATGAACAAAGCGAATGCACTATAAGAACAGAACTAACATTTGTGGAATATTAAAAATAGGTATTAGTTTGCTTCTTATGTCTACTGTGTTGCAGCAGAGAACACTATGCAACATAATAAAGTGGAACGTCCTCTGTTACTCATCAGGTGGTGATTGTGCACAGGTCCATTGTCTGCGTTGGTGCCTGAGGCCCCTATTTGGGACCTTGACTGTGCTTATCCGTGTAGGAGCCCACTGCTTCCCCCACAAAGGGTGGTTGCAGATAGATCTCAAATGCAAAAAATCCCATGCCTGCAAAGACAGGGCCTAGGTAGGTATACTATGGGTTCGTGTGGGCGCTCGTGTAGTGCAGGCCAGAATTTTGTGCTGTGTAAGAGAGTAATATCGGCTTCACATCGGTACCCCCACTTTTTGCTGGTGTTTCACTGTTTTTCAACCTTAGTCTGGCTGTGGCCCTGCTAATCAGGACCCCAGCCTAGCTGCTTTCTCTCTAAAACGGTTTTCATGTACATTAGGTACATCTCTAATTGGATTCTGGAGTGCCTTATACGCCCCTAGTATATGGTATTCTATGTACCTAGGGCATAGGTACCTCAGAGGCCTACTAGGGGCTGAAGCATGTATTATGCCACCCCTGGGAAGCACACCAAAATGACAACACAGGTCTGCTACTGCAGCCTGGGTAAGGTGGTGCATGCACCCCTTACAGTGGTATAGGCTACTTATATCACTACCATTGCACACACATATAAAATCTATAAGTCACTCCTATGGCAGACCTTAACAATCCTGAAGGCAGAGTGCTTGGTTTTTATGTGAGAGGGTGCCCCTGCATGAGCAGAGACCCTCTGCAGCGTTCGGAGTACCTCCTCTGATGCTGTTTGTGGTGCAGCCTGACCATGTACTCTTAAGTGCATTATAACCTCGCGGTAAATGCTAACTTTGGACTGGCTGCACGGAAACATGTCGTGTTTGGTGTCAAACACTTTGGAATACTCCCCCCCCCCCGCCAGTTCTGGCGGCGGGGGTAGCATTCCACCCTTATAGAGGGAGACACATGTTCACACTGGTCTACCCGGTAAAGACTTTCTAAAGCCCTGGCATCACAAAATGGATGCCACTGCCACAGACATGGGTCTGGCCTCCTCCTGCTGACCAGAACTCCAGCAGGGGAGGCCTGGAGAGTAGGTTTCCTGTCCCAGGGAGGTGTAACCACCTCCCCAGACAGGCAGATGTGTATTGGGGCTGGGCGGGAGCACTCTCTGGTGCTTTGAAGCCCTGCACTGGGGGCACACTTGGTGTCCCTGTGCATAGTCCAGTTCAAACCGGTTGCAGGGGCTACCTGCCCCTGCTCTGGTGTAAAACTGGACAAAGGAAATGGGTGTAACCACCCCTCTTTCCAAACCCTCCCATAGGTGGGTCCCTAGAGTATGTCCAATCCCCAATCTTTGTATAAGTATGGGAACCTAGTCCTTGCGACTTTAGATTACCCTGGATGAAACTCTGCAACCTTCGACCTTCGACATTCTACTTTAACTAGAAGACTGAAGAAATCTCCCTTGGGGTCAAGGAGTGATTCCCCTGCTTGGCAAGCACCAAAGAAGCAACTGTCCGGTCTGCAATTCTGGATGCCAAAGTCTCTGCATCCCCAGAGGTAGATTTCCAGACTTCCCCGAGACTACCCTGAGTCCACAGCAAAGCTGAGGTCCGTGGCTATCGTGGGTGATGTGGAACCGTGACCCCTGGACACCGTGATCTTTTGCTTATCCATCATCTTCCTGATCTTCCTCAAAGTTGTGCTTTGGGCTTCGAGTAGCCCTAGGCTTGAGCACCTCCTGCACCGAAGATTTCTGGCCT
Source organism: Triturus cristatus (assembly GCF_964204655.1). NCBI lineage: Eukaryota > Metazoa > Chordata > Amphibia > Caudata > Salamandridae > Triturus > Triturus cristatus. The sequence continues at coordinate 525,996,796 of NC_140588.1, read as the reverse complement.
CCACTCCACGAGTGACCCGTGGGCCAGTTTCCAGTGTGACTGCTTGAGGCTCCTTCGCAATCGCTAGCCTGTTGGCTAGTGGGTCCCCACGAAGGTGACTCCTCCTCTGATTGGGTTTTCCTGGTTGCTCCAGACGTGCGCCAACTTACCCTACTAGGTGAGTCCCCCAGACCTTGCTGGTCTGCACCGACATCATTTTTCTATTTTCAAGTGACTTGCCGTTGCCAAGGCTTGTTGGGTCCATTCTGGTCACCGACACCGCAGCACTCGACAGACTTTGTGGGACAGCTCGAATCCAGCTCCTGGTTGTCATCGACGCCTCCTGGACCTCGTGGCTGAAGAGTCAAGACACCCGTCAACTCACCTGAAGCACCCGACATCTATGGGCATTGGACTATCGTACCCCTGGTCACTGGTAAGTGACCCAGACTCTGTCCCCTCTGCTTTCAGGTTTCTTCCATCCTCGATCCAGTCTTGGATCTCTTCGGACACTTCTTCTCTTCACGGCAGCAGCATTTCTTCATTCATTAGCGTAGAACCTCACACCATAGAGTGAATATACGCACATTGTTTATTTTAGTTAGGGAAGTGGCCAATTTCATTAAAATTATCTTGAATGGACCATCTCTCCCTATTTTAAATTCACATTTCCCTACACATCACCATCACCTACACTGATCTAGGACCCTCACACGCACTGCACCCAATGGCTTAAGGAATAAAGATCTCCGCCAAGTAGGCCCCATCACGGGCGCCAGATCGGGTATTGCAGCGCCGACCCGAGTAGGAGCAGATCCGATGATGAAGCATGACACCTAGCTGGCTGGGTGTGTGAGGGTCTTTTTCCGAAAAGGAGAAATTTCTCCTGACTCCTTACTCCATTTGGAGCACTTGATCTTATCCAACAACCTGCGTTTAATATTAGGAACTGCATACCAGTATTGTTTAGATGGCAGCATTTCTTTGCCAGCTTCCATTGAAAATGACGCCGTGACCCGACACCATTTGACACCTATGCACCCGGCTTCCCTGGGTGAAGTAACTCGAGTACTCTGGTGCTCCCGTGGGTGTTGGCCCTAGACACCTCTAAGTCCAAAAGGGTTTGCTTGTAGTTGTCCTCTAAGTGTCCTTAAACTCTTAATTCCCAACCGCGACTTTCCCCATAGAAGTTAACGGCGATTCGCGGCTGTGTTCTCACACAGCACGCGTCCCCCATGGGTCTCCTGTGTCACTGCCTTGGGTGGTTCCTTGTGGTCCAAGCACTTCTACAGGCTCTAGGCCTTGTGTCTAGTTCTTATACCACTTTATTGGTATATGGTTTGGTACGCCCCTAGGGCCCAAACGTGTATTTGTTCTTTTACTGTTGAATACTGACTTGTAACTTAAGTACTTCGAACTCTAGCCTCATAAAGAGACTAGAGGGGTGTGTTCTATCTTAAATACATATATTTTAAATATATACCTGGTGTGGTTGTCCTTTCATTTGGTCATTCAAGAGATTATAGACTGGTAAAACAAGTTGCTTTACATTCCTTCAAGGCTTAGCCTGAAGGCTGCTCTCCATAGCTACCACTGGGATAGCTTTCAATAAAGGTTGTCTTTAACCTATCACCATAAGGGGTTGTTTGGACTGATACAGGGTGTGTACTATAACTAGTGAACAGCATATATCAGGGTAACTTCTCACATGCTGCATATGGCAGTCCCGATCAATTGTGTGTGAATAAACAATTTTTACAGGAATTCTTGATGTGAGTGCAATGCCAAAACTGCTCTGCACAGAGAAGTTCCAAGCCCCCACATTATCTATTCAGAGAGGTTCTAATGGGGTATAAAAACACTATGAAACCAACAGAAGGTGCACAGTCCGTTCAGAACAAAAATAGCAAACTAATAGTTATTGTAAGGGCGTATACGAGATCCTGCGAATAATTGAGACACCCCCCCGCAGGAGATAGGAGTCCATCAGCCCACCCTTAATGGCGGAGCATCGTCATCTGGAACTCCAAGGAATCACTGTCTGAGCCCGAGATCGCAGATCACCCAGGACTCTGCCTGGTGCACAGGCTAGTGAAACCCAGAAGGAAAATATACTCCTGCCAGGGTGTATACCCAAGTAGTCGAGGGCTCCAGTGAAGTGCAGTGCTAAAGAGTGATGTGAGGTTAAAAATGAATACTTGATCAAAAAATGTGTTTAATATGGATTAATCAAGTTTCATATCTAAAAGAACCTATAGTCTGATATAAATTTTGCAGGCTAATTCTTGGTTCGTGTAAAAAGTGTGGTCAACATGTTTCAGCCGGAGCGGTCACTTGACCCGGCTTTCATCAGGACCGTAAGATTGAAAAAAAGCTACTGCCAAAATTAATTACATAAAGTGAAAAAAACAAACCCATGCAAACCAGATTGTGAATGTGGGATATGTATGTGGCACTTGCCACCCTACCAGAAAAGCTCATACATTGAGCGTGAGGACAATGTCTTCATTCCTGAAAAAGAATATACACATAAACCTCATGCACATCAAAACAAAACTATTAATTGCCACCAGGCAGAGCTGAATCAGAAATGCCTTCATTATCAAACAAACTCTAAATGATGTTTGGAAATACAATTTGTATGTCAAAAAAATGGAAAAAACTAGAAAAACTCACCCAGCTTTATGTGGGAGTAAAGCCTCACCTCACCCGGCTGACTGCTCGGAGAAGGAGGCACCGCTCTGTTTAAATGTGGAGAAAGAAGCCAGACAGATTGCCAATTGATACCTATCTGCTTAGAGCTCAACACACATATTTTTAAACATATTAAAAAGAACCTACAGTAATTCGGATTGCGTAATCTACAGAATCACTTGCCCTTGTACCCTACATTATATAGGGTACACCACACGGAAAGTCAAGCTTCGCATAAGCGAACACAAAAGTACCATCCGCTGCATGAGACAATCCACCTGTATGACTGAGCATTTCCTAGCTAAAAAACATAAAGCTGAGGACCTCAGGTGGATTGTATTGGAACGCCCGTTTATTCCACAACATATAACGGACGTCTCTCAATTTCTATTTGCCAAAGAACAGAAATGGGTTTTTAAGCTGAAGACTGACACCAAAGGACTGAATGATAACATACCGTGGGCTTCCGTCTACACCTAAGTCAGCCTAACTGCTCGATTATTAACCAACTGAATGACCACCGGTAATTTCTAATTGTGAGCATTAAGTCAGTCGACTCACAGTGGGAATCTTATGATTAAGGGGTCGCATTCCACTGACAAGACACCCTTATATGGCAATTGATCAGGTGTCCTGATGTGTTGATTGTTGATTTTTGTCCTATGTCCATCTGGTCTTTTTTGTGGTTCTCTGTTTTAATGACTCAGATAGATTATACCATAAAGGCAACACATGATTCACTAGTACACTATATTGGGTGTCACTACCACCTTGACCCCCGATATGATAATCTAGTTGTCAGTCCTGTACTAAACTGACATGAGAGGGGCTGTAACGACTACTCTTCCCAATAGGATTGATTGGTGGGCGTCGTGTTGGCATGGTTGCTTCACCTTACTTTATCTTTACCTTCTCTTCATGACATTGATTTTAGCAATCTCACTCACATTGTCACAAACATTTAGTCAGTTGAGAGTATACAGTTCGGATTACATGTTTTCATTGCCAAATCAACTAGGGTCAACATCTACACCCTATGTTCTGTCTTTTAATCGGCCCTCGAGAGCTGTTCCATTGTTGTAGCGTCTCACGCGCACGCATGCGTGGGTAAATGCCATCTATCCCTCGCGCATGCGCGACAGATGCACGAGGACCTCACTAGAAGAGCGTTGTTTATTATGCTCCTCGTATCTACATACTTGCGGTCTAATCATGCTGGTGACCTACTTTCCCTGATCACTGTTGTAGTGTTCAGGACCTCGGCAGACAGAGACTATCTTTATAGTGTAAAAGCGCTGACACATGCGCCCTTGAGGATTGCCTCTCCGTTAGCGTCTCATTTAGACGCATGCGCTCTTGTGTGGACACGTCCGCTTTTTTCGTTCAATCGAGACACACAGCTGATCTCGATTACAGATCAGAACGTTACACGCGAGCGCTATAAAAAGTACCCTCCCCTTCCGGTCGATACCTCCCAGACAGCTCGTGAGTCAGTCTGAGGTATCGACGGACAGGTAAGGTTGGAGGATGACTGCTCTTGCTAATTTCGCTCTAAAAACAATTGTCGTCCCAGACCTAATGTGTAGAGCCTAGTGGACACGTCTAGCCACTATAATTAGCCTTTACTATTTCCCAGCATTCTCCTATTTTATATAGGTAACAACTATGCATAACCTCACTTGTTACTGGTTTCCACTATACAACTGGTTTGCAAAGAGACATTATTCTTAAATATAACTGGTTTGCAGAGACATTATCCAAAAATACATCTTGGGAGTCAGGAGGTCTTGGACTTTTCAATTACTGTAGGTTCTTTTAAATATGTTTAAAAATATGTGTGTTGAGCTCTAAGCAGATAGGTATCAATTGGCAATCTGTCTGGCTTCTTTCTCCACATTTAAACAGAGCGGTGCCTCCTTCTCCGAGCAGTCAGCCGGGTGAGGTGAGGCTTTACTCCCACATAAAGCTGGGTGAGTTTTTCTAGTTTTTTCCATTTTTTTGACATACAAATTGTATTTCCAAACATCATTTAGAGTTTGTTTGATAATGAAGGCATTTCTGATTCAGCTCTGCCTGGTGGCAATTAATAGTTTTGTTTTGATGTGCATGAGGTTTATGTGTATATTCTTTTTCAGGAATGAAGACATTGTCCTCACGCTCAATGTATGAGCTTTTCTGGTAGGGTGGCAAGTGCCACATACATATCCCACATTCACAATCTGGTTTGCATGGGTTTGTTTTTTTCACTTTATGTAATTAATTTTGGCAGTAGCTTTTTTTTCAATCTTACGGTCCTGATGAAAGCCGGGTCAAGTGACCGCTCCGGCTGAAACATGTTGACCACACTTTTTACACGAACCAAGAATTAGCCTGCAAAATTTATATCAGACTATAGGTTCTTTTAGATATGAAACTTGATTAATCCATATTAAACACATTTTTTGATCAAGTATTCATTTTTAACCTCACATCACTCTTTAGCACTGCACTTCACTGGAGCCCTCGACTACTTGGGTATACACCCTGGCAGGAGTATATTTTCCTTCTGGGTTTCACTAGCCTGTGCACCAGGCAGAGTCCTGGGTGATCTGCGATCTCGGGCTCAGACAGTGATTCCTTGGAGTTCCAGATGACGATGCTCCGCCATTAAGGGTGGGCTGATGGACTCCTATCTCCTGCGGGGGGGTGTCTCAATTATTCGCAGGATCTCGTATACGCCCTTACAATAACTATTAGTTTGCTATTTTTGTTCTGAACGGACTGTGCACCTTCTGTTGGTTTCATAGTGTCTATTAGGGATTGGAGGTGCTTCAGTCCTTAAACCAAGTCCCGTTTTGCTTCTGACCCCCCTATAAAATTGTTGTTTTGGTATAAAAACACTAAACACACATGGGGCAGATTAATAACGGACTTGCGCCACTTTTACGCCGCCGTTGTGTCACTTTTGTGACGCAGCGGCGGCGTAATCCCTGCGCCATGTTGCGCCCCATTTACAACGTGACGCATCTAGGGAGATGCATCACGTTGTAAAGCTTGCGCCACATGTGGGCGTACCTACACAGGGGGGGGCGCGTTCCAGCGCAGGAACGCCTTCGAAAAGTGGCTGAGTGAAATCTACAAGATTTCACTCAGTCACTTTTCCGGCCATGCTGCGTCAAAACCCTGCGCCTGCTTGAAGCAGGCGTAAGGATTGCCGCAGCATTGGAACGATAGGGCACCCCCGAGCCTTGCTGGAGCTGCGTCGCGCTTGCGACGCAACTCCAGCAATGCGCCAACCTTCCGCCATCAAATGCGTCACGCATCTGTTTATCCTTGCGCCACGATGCGCTGCATTGTAAATGCGGCGCATCTATTGTGGCGCAAGGGTAAACTTTCGTGACGCATCTTCCCTGGCGCATCCATGCTGATTTGCAGGGATGCGCCAGAGAACAAAAATCTGCCCCACATATGTTTTCGTGAAAAGCCAGATCTACTATAGTGGCTTGACTTGGCTTCAAATCAGGAGCAAACAATAGCACGAGCTCCTCCTATCAGACTTTCATGAGTGTTAACAATTGTTCATTCTACACTTTGTGCATTTTTTGGTCAGCAGTGCGTGTCTCAAGACCATTTAAAGTACTTTCTTTGTTTACACTTCTAAGAATTCTTGGGGAACTGAGGGTGGGCACGTTGTTTCCTTGCCTCATGCACAAATGTGCCCAGAGCCCCCATTTACTGAGAGGGTGTGCCAGGCGTTGTGCCCCGCCACCTGCTACCACTAGGGGTTAGATTGGCACAGATCAGTGCTTGATTCTATCCCAGTGGGATGCGAACAGCGCCGTGGCAACAGTCGGTAATAGATCAGGTCGGCATCATAAGGGTTTAATGCACACGGAGGCAGAGGTTCAAGTGCACACTGAACCTGGAGCTCCAGTGCTCACAAAATCACTCAGTCCTCTTTCTCTCTTACACATGCACTAGACATTCTTTCCTTCGCTTGCTTCCTTTTATCCCCTTCCTCATATCGTTTTCATATTTCTATTTCTTTCTCTCTCCGATTTCATGATTTTTGTTCATCCCCTTTCTTCCTCTTCTTTCATGTAGATCCTTCTTTCCTTCTATATCTGTGTCATTTTTCTCTATTACTCATCGCCTCCTTTCTGTTATCTCTATCTTTCCCCCTCCTCTTCCCATCCATTTTTTCTCTCTCTCTTTCTTTCACTTTTTTCATTCTCTCGCTCTCTTTCCCTTGCTTTTCATTTTCTCTCTCTCTTTTCTTCAATTCACCCACGTGCCAGGAGTAGTGGAAATGTCAGCAGTCAATTGCGGCCCCTGATGTCATCACAGGTTTCACTCCTGCACACCCTTCGTGCTGCTGTCATGATCCCAGTGACCAGGAATAATAAACCCGGTGTCGGGGTTGCAAAGGACATGCCAGGGATAGCCGTAGCTACCCCGGATTGATGAGCAAGCCTCTCACACACCTGCCGCCAGCACAAGGGAAGATGCCCAAGAAAGGGTTAAACTGAAAGCAACACTATGTGCAGTTCCTCTCTTAAAAAAAAAAAAACAAGTCCTGGAAACATTCAGCTTAACTGACGTGTAATAATTGCACACGAGCGGCACTGTTACTAGAGCATAACATACACATCCAGCCATGTCATCTCTGAAAGCCGATGCATCTGCCCCTTGTGGTGCAAATATTGGCGGCCCATTCCATTGCTGAGCAGAGCACATTTGGATGTGTTTTTAAAACCAGGTAGATACAGTCTGGTTTCCATAAAGAATCATTTGTTTTCATATTTTGTGTAATCGTCACTGTGGTCTTCTCAGGCTCAATAAACGGGACATTCCTGCATTTCACTCTTTCACGACCCGGTGCTTTAGGACACAGCACCGAGGCGAGTGGCTACAGTTTGAAACATCCATGGGTTAAAGGCACCTGTAGCAGAGTTCCTTATGTTCCCAGTCCATAATACAAATGTCAAGAAGACGCTGGTCATTAATGCACCATCTGGAGAGATCTGCTTAGTGGCAATTTGGTCTTTTCCTGAAGTGGTGTAGAGGCTTGATTTGCAGGAGGCAAATTAACGCATTACCACCTCGTCCGTCTTCCTCACCACAGTATTAATAATGAGCCTTCGGCTCCCGACTGAAACACCATGTGAAAATTAGCATACCAGTCTCCCTCTCCCTCCAATATGGCCCCCAGTGACGAAAGCCAATCCCATAAAGGGATACAGAAATCCTCAAACGACCTGTTTTTTTGTTTCTGCACTGCTGTGTTCCTGCTTGTCAGGTGAGTGTGGGGCGGCGGTCCTGCTGTAGCGGACTCTTGTGCCCTGTGTTCGTTTGGTGTTGGGGGAACGTTAGTTTTTGTTATTATGTTTTGTTTCCTCTACCCAACGTGCCTCTCCGGTTCCTGCTCTAGCGACCCCGGCGTGGCGGCAGTCGGGTTCGCTTTGGGACCCGCCTCCTCCCTGAATCAGCGCCTCGGTGTCCTGCTGCAGCAGACTCTTAGCGGCGCGTTTTTCAGTCCTTGCCAACCGCACGTCCTGCACAGCGGACTTCATGCGGTCGGCGCTTTGTTGTGGTTATTGTTCTTCGCACTTCAGGCGCAGGGCGTTCTGTGCTGCCGTCTTTCTGTTTGGGGATTCCTTTGGCTCAGCAGTCATTGGCGGCGACTCCTCAGCCGGAGTTTTTTCTCGGGTGAGGGACGCGGGCTTCCGGCTCCTTTATTGTGTGTTGGGGGCGTGTCCTGTGTTTTTTTCATGGTTGCCATGAGGCCGGGTGGCCATTTAAACGCTGATTTCTTGCCGGTTTCGGTGCTGGGTTGTTCTTCCCTTACTGCTTTTGCGTTTGCTGATGTAATGGAGGTTTCTGGTGATGCTGTGGCTCCTGGCCTTGGGGAAGCCGCTTCTGTGTCTCAGGATGCATTGCCTTCCTTGTCTGTGCTTCAACAGATGATTGATTCGGCTGTGGCTGCTGCTTTGCAGGGCAAGATGGCTGCACCTCCTTCTAAGAAGATCAGGTCTGATCCTGCCTCCCAGGTTGATTCTGACGCTGAGGATGATGTGGAGGTTAGGGGTCGCTTTGTGCAAGGTGCTGACCTTAAGGACGTGCTGGGGCAACATTTGCACCAACTTGCTGTTTCCTGATTCAGTTGTTCCGATGGAGGAGGATTTTTTTGCGCAATATCAACTTCCGGATCCTGAAAATCTTCCTCTGCATTCTTCTGTTGTTAAGGTGTTAGAGACTGAATGGAAGGATGTTGACAAGGGGGCTTTCCCACGATACTTGGCTAAGCGTTACCCTTTGCAGGATTTTTCTACCAAGTATCCTTCGTCTGTGAAGGTTGATTCCTTGATGGCGGCGATTTCGTCTTATGGGTCTGTGGTTTCTGAGGATTCCTCTCGAACGGATCCTGTGGATAGGAAGGTGGATGGGGCGGTGAAGCGCACTTTTTCTGCTGCCAATTTTTCCATCCGAGCTGCTGCTTATTCTTCTTATGCCATTCAGTCCCTGCTGAAGGATTTTCAGTTGTTGGCTGAACTATTGGACCAAGGGGAGGATGTCTCCTCTACGTTGGCCATGATGGAGCAGCAGGTTCGTCTCTTTTCGGACGTCTCTTTTGATGCCTTGGGTGCACCTGCTTCTGCGGCTTGTTTTTCGGTTGCGGCTAGGCGCCAGTTGTGGCTGCGCTCCTGGAAAGCTGATGCTACCCAGAATTCTTTGTTGATGAAGATTCCATTTACCGGGGTTAAGCTTTTTGGGCATCCTTTGGAGGATATGGTGAAGAAGACTGCAGAGGATAGGAAGCTGCTGGCTCCGGATCGATCTGGTAGTTTCCGGTCTTTTGGTGCTACCCGTGCCTTTGGTCCTTCTCGTAGGGGCCGTGTTCACCAGCCCTTTCATGGTCGGGGCGTGGCTGGGTGCCCCTTCCACTGATAAACCCCGGTTCTCTGACGTTCCCTCCTCCGCTTCTGCTCCCTCAAAATCATGACTCTGTTACTCCGGGGAAGGGTCCAGTTGGGGGTCGGCTGCGATTCTTCCTGACGTCCTGGAGGTTGACTGTGTCCGATCAGTGGGTCCTTCGTATAGTTTCCGAGGGTTTTCACCTTGGGTTCAGCCAGGATCTGCCAGGCTATTTCTGGTCCACTCCTTGCCCCCGGTTTGCCCTCAAGAAAACGGCGCTTTGGCAGGTATAGACTCTCTTCTGGTAAAAGGTGCTGTGATTCCAGTTGCAGAGGCTCAGTGGGGGTTGGGGGTGTACTCCATCCTGTTCCTTGTATCCAAGCACACGGGGGATCTCAGGCCTGTCATGGACCTGAAGTGGCTGAATGGCTTCATTCCCCCTCCGACTTTCAAGATGGTGTCTCTAAAGGTGATTCTACCTCTGATTTCTCGGGGAGACTTTCTGGCGTCAATCGATCTGCAAGACGCCTATCTCCATGTGCCTGTGCACCCCGACAGTCAGCGTTTTCTGCGGTTCTGTGTACTGGGTCGGCACTACCAGTTTCAGGTATTGCCTTTTGGTCTCTGCTCTGCTCCCAGGGTGTTTACGAAGGTTCTGGCACCTGTCATTGGTCATTTGCATGGGGAGGGCATTCAGGTGTTTCCCTACCTGGACGATTTATTGATTTCTGCTGCTTCTCTTCCTAAGGCGGTGATCCATGTCCAGAGGGTTTGCCGGGTCCTGGAATTGCACAGCTTCCTGGTCAATGTGGGGAAGTCCTCCCTGGTCCCTTCACAGGATCTGACTTTCATTGGGGCTCGTTTCAGGACTCTGTTGGGGTCGGTGTTCCTGCCCCCTGCACGGATGGAAACCCTGCTGTCTGCTGTTCGGTCCCTGCTGTCAGGTCCTTCCCAGCCTGCGGGACTTTGGTTGAGGGTTCAGGGTCTCATGTCCACTTCCTTGTCCATGGTTCCTTGGGCTCGCCTGCACATGTATCCCACATTTTGTTGCATTGGGACCCCTGTTCTGGGAATCTCGCTATCTTGATTCCTGTGTCAGTGGGGGTTTGGGAGGCCCTGGGGTGGTGGTTGGACGTGGTTCATCTCTCCAGGGGTCTTCCTTTTCTGGTGGTTCCTTCTCGGGTCCTCACTACCGATGCCAGCCTCTTGGGCTGGGGTGCTACTCTGGGGGACTCTTCGACTCAGGGTGTTTGGGCTCCGAATGTGATGTCTTGCTCCTCGAACTACAGGGAGCTAGGCTGTCCATTTGGGTCTGTTGGCATTCTCAGACCTTCTCTTGGGTCACCATGTTCAGGTCAGGACGGACAATCAGGTGGTCATGGCGTATCTCAATCATCAGGGGGGTTGCCGGGTTCCTTCCCTCAGTTCCCTCAGTTACCAGATTTGTTCGTGGGCGGAGTTGCACCTGGAGTCACTGTCGGCTGTTTACCTTCCTGGTCGGGAGAACGTGGTTGCGGACTGCCTGAGCAGGGTCTTTCCGTCCATTGGGTCCTTGTCCCTGACTCGCCTGATGTTCCGGGCTTTGCGGAGGAGGTTTGGGTCTCCGATTGTGGACCTGCTGCATCCTGGTCCAATGCGCAACTCCGTTGTTTTTGCATGATTATGCTATGTCCGGAGGCATGTCGGATAGATGCTCTGTCCATCCTGTGGCCGAAGGGCCTGTTGTATGCATTCCCTCCTGTTCCCCTGATGCCCGCTGTGTTACAGAAGATCAAGAGGGAGGGGGCCCTTGTTCTTCTGATTGTACCGGGTTGGCGTCGCCGCCCGTGGTTTCCTCTATTGTTGGAGTTGGCGGTGGGCACGGGATGGTTGTTGCCCTTCGATCCTTTTCCTCTGGTGGGGCCTCCGCTTCCTCTTCCGGTGTTCCGGTCCTTGGGTCTGCGGGCCTGGCTCTTGAGAGTGACTCCCTGATTCGGGGTGGGTGTTCTGTGGTGGTTGCTGATGTTATTCAGCGGTCCAGGCGTCCATCTACTTTGCGTTCCTATGCTAAACACTGGAACAACTTTGCTGCTTGGTGCGTTCGGCACGGTTTGTCTGTGTCTGACTTGGATCCTGCACACATTCTTGATTTTTTGCATGAGGGTTTTGATCTGGGTTGGGCCATCTCTACTCTTCATGCACAGTGGGCTGCCTTTCGGGCCTTTCATGTGCTTCCTTTGCTCTCTGTAACGCCCTTGGTGTCCAGACTTTTGAAATCTCTAGCTTTTCAGCGTCCCCGTCCTGTTCTGTCTTCTCCTCCTTGGGATCTTCCTCTGGTTCTGCGTGCTCTGCAGTCGACTCCTTTTGAGCCTTTGGAGTCGGTTGACTTGAAATTCTTGACTCTTAAGGTCGACTTTCTCGTTGCAATTGCTTCTGCCAGGAGCATTGGGGAGTTGGGGGCTTTCCTGCGGTCTGCTCCTTTTTTGTGTATTCTGGAGGATCGTGTTGTGCTACGTCCTCACCCCACTTTTGTTCCTAAGGTGAATTCCTTTTTTCATCGTTCTGCTGAGGTGGTTCTTCCGGTTCTTTGTCCAGGTCCCTCCTCTGGGGAGGAGTCACTGCTGCATCTTCCGGATGTTCGGCGCGCCTTGTTGATTTTTCCTGGATCGGACTTCTTCCTTTTGCAGGGTGGACAATTTGTGTGTGAATTTTGGTTTGTCCCGTAGGGGTTTGCGCCCTTCCCTGTCCACTCTAAGTCGTTGGATTAAGGACGTTATTCTGTTGGCTTATGGTTCATCTTCCTTGGTTCCCTCTCTTCCTATTCAGGGGCGTTCCACTCGTTCGGTTGCTGTCTCCTGGGCCGCTTTCAAGGGGGTGTCCATGGAGGATATTTGCCGTGCTGCCACTTTGTCTTCCCCTCATACCTTCATGTCGCACTGCCGTCTTCAGGTTGGGGGTGGTGCTTCGGTTGCCTTTGCCTCTTCTGTGCTGTGTTCTGGGGTCCCATAGGTTGGAGGTTATATGGGTCTCTTTCCTGTTGTTTAATAAAGTTTTGCTATGATGCTGACTTACCTGGTGGCCTGTGTTCTTCCATGAAGCTGATATGCTTTGGTATCGGCTCATTATTAATACTGTGGTGAGGAAGATGGACGAGGAGGTACTGCACCGGTTACTTACCGGTAATCTTCATTACTCCGAGTCCTTGTCTTCCTCGCCACAGTATAGTTTCCCTTTCCCTCCCGGCCCTCTTATTGGCTTCATGTCTGCGGCTTGGTTTCTCAGGTCGTTTGAGGATTTCTGTATCCCTTTATGGGATTGGCTGTCGTCACTGGGGGCCATATTGGTGGGAGAGGGAGACTGGTATGCTAATTTTCGATTGGAGTCTCTGTCGGGTGCCGAAGGCTCATTATTAATACTGTGGCGAGGAAGACAAGGACTCGGAGTAATGAAGATTACCGGTAAGTAACCGGGGCATACCATGCAATTCATGGACTGGATAGCCCAGTGGGTTACTGCTTTTGACACAGAGATCCTTTTGTTACTTGCAGCCCAAAAGTTACAATCCTAATATAGCACAGTGAGCCATGAGCCGGCAGCAAACTGCTGCATGCAAACTACAAGGCATATGTGTAGAACCGTGTAGCTTTCTTCCACTACTTTAATTAGTGTAAAGCAAAAAAGGAGCTGCTTTGGATCATAATGAATTCTTATTAATAATTTAGCAGCTGCCATATTAATGCTCTCAGTTCATGATTGTTTGTTATGAAATCGGAAACAATTTTCATTTTTTAACACCATCCAAACACAAAGAACCATTAAATAACAATGAAGTTTTTTGGTTATACTGAATAAGCAGCTACCTATGTCTTTATCATATGAAAGCTCTTTATTGATGTCATGACTGCGCTTTCACAATTGCTTTATTAACCTTCTTTCTTTCTCAAATTTTCTTGAAAATGCACCATTTTCCCACAGTTTTTTTACAATTTTCTTGGGGCGAGAGCACCCCTTATGATGGTCAGACTCGAGCTCTACTTTCGCTCCCCAGAAGGCACTAATCCCAACTTTTACACCCACCGCTTTCAAATATCACCAGATTCCACTGCGCAAGGGGCAGTTTTGGACTAATAAAACAGCTCAATGCCAACTTACTCTTATTGCATAATTCAGGGTAATCGTGCAGAATTTTTAGGTAATTCTGTGTGATTTGGCTACCGGAATTTCCATGAGTTTTGCTGTCCACTGATATTTTCCAAGTGGACATGCTTTCTAACCTGGACTGGTGGGTGCCATAATCCAATCATGAAAGATTCTAGGCCCAGCATCTGCTTTGTGGAGCTGGCTTGAACATTTTTGCAAGGGCTTTTTTGTGATTTCTAGCACTACTCTGGTTAAGTTTGCTATTTCCAAACACTAAAAATTAATATAGTAATTAAACATATAGCATATAGATATTCACAATTTTAGAAAATTCATCTCAAATTCAGTTTTGTTGGCAGTTTTTGAAGACGGGTTCTATATTTACCCTTTAACTGCCATTTGTGTAGTGTTCTCTACAAATGTAAATGCCTCTTGCATGATGGAAGGCTGAGACCGACTTTTTGCGAGTTGTATTCATATGCATCCAGGTGACAAATTTGAAGCACAGAGAAAGTGTGATTTTGTGGCTATACATTGATTGCACCAGTAGGCACATACTCATGCTAAGCTTTCTTACTGGAGTTAAAAAACGAATTACACATGCATTTTTGCAGTGTCCACAGTAGACAATGTTTTAATACTCCTGACATACACATTACACACAGATCGTTTTGGCAGACATGCTGACTATCTACTCCATTGAACTGGAGACGGATAGAAAGTGGAAGAGGTGGATTGGTTCCCAGGAAAATCAAGAAATGTGCCAGTAGGCAACTGCCATTGAAAAGTTGATAGCGCTAAGATAGTTTCAGTCATGTGTTGGGAATGACTAACTCAGAAATGTATCTTTTCAAGAGTGGTAAAAGAGTATCATCAAGCTGTATAATAATAACGTTTCTTTTAACGCTTCTGAGACCCATATCAGGTGTTCCATTGACTCAAATTATAAGAACAGAGGGAGCTATCCTGAGAGTGTGGTGAAACGGATAGATGTATAGGCTTGTGGAAGAGTCAGTAAGTAGCATGTCAGGTGTGCCTTACCAATGTTGTAATCTATCCTTGTTACTAAGACAAGTTCCACTGAGATCTATAATAGCAAAATAAACACACATCTCTGGGAAGACTCTGAAAGGAAAATTGAGATAGAAAAGTGTCAGTCACTTGTCTATTCGATTCAGGTGAGTAAAACATTTCAGGTCATTAAAAAACAATTTTGAAGAAAAGAAGAGAAACCTGTATACCAATAGTAAACTGGGTGAATAATTATAATCAAGTAGTGATTTACCAAGAGCTCATTTCAAAATAAATAACATTTAGAAGATACATAACTGCATATATTCAATGTATGGGAACAAATCTTATGGCTAGTCTTAAAAGAGAAAACTTTTATTTTACAAGCATAAATACCAAATTATATCTATAAATTACTGTCAATTTTTCACATGAATACACATATAAGGACAAAATAAGATTCAAGTGCATTGTGTCCCAGTGTAAAAACACATAAAGGGGAATGTTGTGAACATATAGTGAAAACCTTGTATGTGCTCATAAAGAGCACACAACTTCAATCATTTTTTTAATGGGTCATGTATACTTTGGTTTTTTAAACACAGCCAGCCACTATGATCAGGAGATAATGGGTAGCCTTATGTCCTTAGAGTGGTCACATGTTCAAGTCCTATGCAAGATGTACCAGTGAACACCAAAGGTGGAAATCAGAGAAGTATTAATCATTCAAGGAGTCATAAATGATTGACTCGTCAATTGATTAAGCTTTAGCACGTCAAGTACCATATCGCAGTCCTGGGGAATTGGAATTGCATAACTGCATAATCACCAGTAGCTGTTCAGGGGAAACATCCGTTCAGGGAATAAGACCAAAGACCATTAATGACTTTCAGTCCTGACGGGGTATTCTGTTACAGGTGAGTATATATAGACTGGCTGTTATAATCTGCTATGCTTGTGATGCATTCTGCGAACACCTCCATTGTTCCCTGCTCTGCTCTGCAGTGTGTGATGTCATGGAATCTTGGTGCGTGACTGGAGGTTACTTGGCAGTTAGACAAAGTGGGCTGAGCAGAGAGGATGCTGCGGGGTACTTTACTATGTAACCTGTTGTGGTGTTCTTCATATGTAATTAAACATCACACACTGGATCCTTTATTACACCTCAGCCATCCAACAATCCTGTGGCAACTGACCACTCTTGGAATCTCCATTACATCTACCACATTTCTGACAGAACCCTCTAATACAAGGTTATTTGTCAGAGTGCAAGTATTTCATATTGCACTTCTCCCTCTTTAAACATTAAACAAATACACACACACACACACACACACACACACACACACATATATATATACTAAAAAAAACATAGGTTTCACACAAGTTATAGTTAGGAATTAGCATTTAAAAAACCTTGCAAATTCACTTAAAAAACCATAGGTTTCACACATGTTATAGTTAGGTGGACATTTCACTCGTAAAAAACTAATGAAATTCCTCCGTTATAGTTAGTTGAGATAACTATAACTCGCGCGCCCGCAATCCTCTACTCATGACGTCACATATTACATCACTCATGACATGGTCAGTGGCATCACTGATGAAATCATCCTTGTGATATAGTGCCAGAGTTTTTTATCTCTCCATTCGCCTATATCATTATCCTTTAAACCTTTATTTCAAGAAATCCACCCAGGACACATCTTTGAGTTTGCCATACTGTCTTTGAAAAGCTCAAAAGGTGATCTTCCAGTCATGGAATGAGGGGAATTGTGATATGCTGTTATTTTGTCTTGCAGGACAGCCTTACAATTTAAATTGTTAGCTCTCACCAACTGAATACTCTCCTTCAGCATTTTGTTCACCCTTTACACAGCAGCATTGGATTCTGAGTGATAGACTGAAGTTCTTTTAGGTATAATTCCACATTCTCTTAAATATTTCTGTATTTCTGTTTAAGAGAATGGAGGAGCATTATCTGATAGTACTCAATTTGGATAGCTTTCCCTTTTAAATGTGTCTTCCAGATATCTGATTACATTTGCAGATGAAATATCGATTACATATGCTACCTCAATCCACCAAGAATTATAATCCAACACCACTATTAAATACGGAATATTACCTTCATCATGCAGGGGTCCAACTATATGAATTGCAATTTCATATCAAGGATATTTTGGAAGTTTTCTATAAACCATAGGCATTAGTTTATTCTTCAAAATCGTTTCATTCACACAACACTGCATTCTATCTCTCACTACCCTTTGCACTTCCTTATCTATTCCGGGCTACCAAAATTGTAACCTTAATTTATTTTGTCTTCACAATCACCACATGACCCTTAAGAACACTAGACATAATCCTTTGAAATACTGAGGCCACAGAAACTAATTCAAACGACATTCTCAAAAATGTAAATGTCCTGACCAATGTGATCAAGGTGGCCAACTCCTGTGAGGATTCATCGAACTCAACCTGATGAGAAGTGGATACTAGATCCAAAGTGGTGAAATATTTAGCACACACAAGCGTAGAGATAGTCCATCTATATTGGGCCAAGGAAACCTATCTACTATTACCTCTCTATTAAGTGCCCATCAGTCAATGCACAAATGAATCTCACCTTTGACATTTTTAGCCACCACCACTGGAGCCAGCCATTCCGTTGCCTCTACTGGTTCAATAATCTTCATTCCAATCAATCGTTACATCTCCTTCTGCACTCCAACTTGTTCATTCAAAGATATACTTCTCACTTTAGCAACATCCAGAATCACTCCTCCTTTAAGCTTATCTGATATTTGTACCCTTTGAGACACCCCAAACCATCCTGAAAAACATCTTTAAACTGCTCATCAAAAGTAACTGATGAGCCATCTAATCCCTGTACTTGTACATGAGGAACATCAATCGGACTCAACATGACACCCAACAACAGCTGATTTGACAACCCCAGTAATTCATCACCCTTTTTTTTGCAACATACACTTTCCCAGCAACCATTCTTCCACCAAGTTAAATACATACTGTAAAATATCCCACCATTTTTATCTGTACCCCACCATAGCGCACCAGGGAAACATCATCTTTACACATTTTCACCTTACCCTTAAAGAGATTGTCATATGTGTTCATGCAAATCATAGTGAGATGAGAACATGAATCAAATGTCATCCCAAAGTGAATCTCCTCCATCTTTACTGTATGTAATGGATGCAGGGTTTTTCCACCCTCCACCTGAAATACTATCTTTTTAACCCCTTGACAAACTTCCTTCCTAGGTTTACCTCTGCAACACTTTGAGAAATGTCCCTTTTTCCCACACATATTGCAATTAATATGCAAAGTAAGACAGAACGTTGCTTTCACCCAATGTCCTATTCTACCATACCGAGAACACGTATTTTTAAATTCCTAATAAACCTTTGTCTTCTGTGGTGCGTATCGTTTTATCCTTTTCTGTACCCATGCCATTCTTGTTTTTGACTTGAAAAAGGAGCTCATTCACCTTAGTTTTGCTTTCTTTCAACTTATTATTGGCACTGCTTAGTCCATCTACACATTTAACCATATGCTCCACTTGTTTAGCGATTGCAATTACCAGTTGCGTCCAGTGCAGGTACGCCAATATGCAAAGGTGTGTGCAGTAGAGGGTGTGAGTGTTTTTCCTGATCCTGCCTTCATACAAAAGTGTGTGCAATAGAGGGTGTTTCTATTTCCATGGTCCTGCCATCTAGCAGTAGAGGTTGTTTTACTCTATTTCCATGGTCTGACAAGGGTGCACGGCTGAGGGCAAGTGGTAAAGGTGTTGGTTAGATGGGTTAAGTGTGACCTGTGTACGTGTGTGCTTTTGGTTCGCCTGGGTGGGGGTCTGATTCAACCACTCCCTGAATAACTCATAGGGCTTATCATAACTAGAATCTCTTACTTCTTCTGTTCGTAAAATGTATATGGCTGATCGAAGCTAGCGTATTTTATGTCTTCTCTTTGTATTTTATCATTTTCTATCTTGCATTTCTTCTTTGCATTTTAATATTTTCTAAGGGAAGGAGATGTGTGATACAATCTGCTATGCTTATGATGCTTTCTGTGCACACCTCCATAGTTCCCTGCTCTGCTCAGCACTGTGTAATGTCATGCAGTGTTGAAGAGTCACAGGTCGCTGCTTTGCAGTTAGATAGAGTGGACTGAACAGAGAGGATGCTGCTCCTGCTGGAGTACTTTACTATGTAACTTGTAACCTTTTAAATAAACCTACAAGCTGTTATTCTACATGAACTGGCTACCTGCCCCCAATTTACCAAGGGGGTATATTTTAATTACAACACATGCATAGTTAGGTACAGCCTGAAAAGTGCAGGCAATCCTATTACTTGCCTCGATGGAACTGCTGGTGAACAGTGCAGTTGTCACTGTCTCTCTGTGTGATGCCAACAAGGAAAACAATGGCATATTCTGAGAGGCTATCTATAAAAGGTCAGTAGTTAAATGCATGAGACACTTAGATGCCTTAAACGCCTGACTCAGGCTTTCATTACGGGAGGTTAACATAATGGCCACCTGCATTATGGAAAATAATACAATGGGTACATATTTACCTGACAGTGGTCTTTTAAAGAGCAGTGATACAAGGAAGAGCCAATCACACTTCAGGTATGCTTGAACCTTGACTGCTTCATCTTCAGTTTTACTAGCCTTCTGAATAGATTTGCCATGCTGGAAATCTCCAGCATGGCGATTTCAGAGGAGTTCAATGATATAATACACACTTTGTAGAGCAAAGGGTACTTTGTACCCTGCCTCAAGATTCCGCCTTTCACACCCCATTTAAAAAGATCTCACCCAAGTCTCCTGACATTTGTGCTTTGCTGCATCTGATATATGAATGTTTGTTTTCTTTTTATTTGCACACAAGTCTTAAATTCCCAGGAAAGGTTGAGGGAAATTTGGAGTTTTAAGCACTGCAAGAATCTACCATGATAATAGGAGGAAATGTTGCTACATTTACATTAAGAATGCCCACTTCAAATGTGTACCATGAGTTTCTTTTGGCAGCAAATCCACTTTTACAAATTAGATCTGCTGCCATGGAGGGAGAGCAATATGTGAATGCTCCTCTCTTACCCGCATTTAGTGGCCATCCTTGGATATTAGAGCAACCAGTCTGTATTCATACATCTGTTATGAGGTTTTTTTCGAGGAGCTATTTTTCTTGTACGATGCATCCTCACAGAAGAGTTTGAAAATGCCCAATTCGGTTTGTGAATTTGTAAATGCACAAAATGCCTGCATCAACCTTATCATCATGAATGGAACAAAAGTCCATTCAGAAGTAAAATGTGTTTATATTTCACATGAAGACTTGGCTGTGGAAATGTTTTTGTGAAACACTGGAGAAAATCTTATGATTCTCGTTTTTCATCACCTCTGGGATTATCAGGAACAGTCATTTTCCGTGGGGGGATTACAACGAATGTAATGGGCGACCCTTAAAGAGGGGCGATGTAAATTTAAAAAATCTACACTAGTAGACATTTGTGCATTTTCATATTTTACATATGTAGCCAGTCTCTCTGTTCTGACACTGCAGACCACCAACCAACCTACCTTTGCATTCATGCACTAGGCAAAGACATGGTTCTGTATTAGGTAGCTAGGAGAAGGTTTTTCACAATCCCAAACTGGTGGAGACAAGCAACCTGAATTCTTTCATACACAAAAGCTCCTTGGGGCAAGCAAAACTAATTACAGAGGCTTAACCTGTAAAAGTGTACTTGGCTATCTCTTTAACTATATTAATGACTCTGTTAAGCTCCACTGTTAAGCTGCACTTTGCCCATGTCACTGATTTGACAATTTAGACATTGCAATCCCCTTTACTGTTGCCATAATCTTGACAGCTATTCAAAAAACAATTCCCATAAGGTGTTGAGGAGCACATGCTCCCGAACCAGTGACATCTGTCCCATCTTCTGATAATGAAAATCAAACCATTTGTTCTCCATTCCAGGTCCTTTCCCATTCATCTGGGAACTTGGGACTTGTTAGCTGCCAACCATTACATCTAAGTGCCAGTTCTTTGAATTACAGTGGCTAGTAGTGTTCACATTTTTGCGCACAATCCCTTTCTTCTCCTCTGTCTCACATTTTATGTTTCAGTTAGTTAGCAACTTGATACCAGTAAAACTCTGCGGGGAGGTAAGAGTTTGACCTTGACCAAATTACCTACATGGGGCTACTCTTTGGCTGTGGTTAAAAAGTATCTCCCTTCCCTGACACTTCCTCTGCAGTCCTAAACCATAATATGCCATTTTGACACCTTGTATGATTTCTAACTCCAGGGTTTCAATTTGGTTCCCGTTTTATCTCTCCTCTCCTGAGTTAGATGAGGCCCAAAGCCTTTGTAATAGGTTCCCTACTCAATACTGACCTTTGCTATTCCAGACCCATTGGAATATGCAAATAAAATTTTTACATATTAAGTGGAACTCTTAGGATGGATGTTATGGCATGACACAGAGGCCAACATTATGCAAATCTCCTTTATTGCGCAGCTCACAGCAGCAACAATGAAGAGATCTAGAACTTCATAAACATTCCAACATAGTATATAGTCCATGTGCACGTAGTCATCTCCCTTCTTTGTTGCTGCTGCTCACAAGATAAGTAATTATACTTTAATTGTGCTTGATCTATGCTTGTTTGTACATATTTACTGGTTGATATGGGTGGTTACTGACTGGGTGAATGTACCCCTTTCCTCTCCCCACCCTCTATGCAGCAATGAATTTTCTCCAATTTGTTTAATTCATATTGATATATTTTTTTAATGTTCTGATTATAGCTTACTCCATATTGTCCCTCATCCCGCGGGTGCCCCCCCCCCTCTGATGGGACTCGCGATCATTGTTCCCCCTATTCCGAACTTTCACCAATTATTTTTTAAATTCCCCCGCCTTGCACTCGAGTTATCTGCCTATCGAGGCGGAGACCTTCCCTCTCTGCATCGTAATATTTCTCCCCCTTAGGGAGTCGAACGGAGGCATTCTCACCTCCGTCCGACCCCTTTTCCTAACTTTCCTTGGCTCTTTCAGGCCGGGGAAGGCTCTTCTCACACGGTACCAGCGTCTTTCAAATGCCGATCCTGTGCTGAGCGACGCGCTACTGTTTTCGTCTCTATGGTAACCCTCCGGCTTTACCCGAAGCTCGAGGAGGCTGCGCAGGGTTACCACGGAGACAAGAGACGACGAAGATCTCCGTTATAGGTCCCGGAGACTCCGTTAGAAGTCCAGTTTAAAAAAAAAAAGGAAAAAAGGCATTCAAGAATTTAAACAACCCTGACTTACTAGATTTCCTTCACTCTCCTCACTGATCAACGCCTGGACTGCACTAAAAAATAAAAAAATAAAAAAAAGAGAGAAGAAGGGCAAAAGAAAGAGGACTACAAGGCTAACAGGATTGTAACTAAAGAAGGACTACTACCCTGAGCCCTTAGATTAAAGGAAAGTCCCTTAACAAAGTTCTCATATAGACTCCAAAATACAAATTATTAGAAGAAAGACCCCTAGTAGGTACAAACATCCATTTTGAGAGCTCAATTCACTCCACAACAAGAGGGACAGCCATTTTATACCCCTTATATTTTCAAACTGACTTGACAGTTAACTAACATCACTCATTTCCTAGACCTCTGTGCTCCTTCTCATTCTATCCATGTCGTCAGATCTCTCATCCAGCACAATGGAAGAGAAAATAGAGGGACTAATCAACAAAGCTCTAGATAAGGTAATAGGGTCAGTGGACGACACCATTAATAAAAAAATTGAGAACCTATCCAACAGGAGCTGGACATCCTCAAC
Organism: Triturus cristatus; assembly: GCF_964204655.1. NCBI lineage: Eukaryota > Metazoa > Chordata > Amphibia > Caudata > Salamandridae > Triturus > Triturus cristatus. The sequence continues at coordinate 525,974,234 of NC_140588.1, read as the reverse complement.
CTCTCAGGGTGACCCTAAAAGGACGGCACAAACAAAAAGGGCAATTATTGATAACCCTCCCAAGGGTAGCAAGAAAGCTAAATGCTTAAACCCTACAATTCTGACCTCACGCGCTGGCGGTGACAATGACAGTGCCTCGGGCACAATAGATGGGCAGACTAAAGGCCCCAATTTACCCATCCCTATTGACAGTGATGAAGAAGTGGTGGATGAGATCGACCTTTCCTACTTCTAAGACTTTGATTCCGAGGAGGAAGGCGAAATTATGGACAAACCAGGAGAGGCATCTAAGGCCTCAGGGTCTACCATGGGAATCCTTGATCCCTTTGGAGAATACATGTTTGACCCACTCCTTATTAAACACCCCCTCTCTCCTGAGTGGGTCCCCTCCCAACACATAGGGGAATACCTTTCTTTTTGGCTCCGTAAAGAGATCCCTAAAGAAGTAAGATCACAACTTAGATCTGAGTGCCCTCGCCCCTCCCTCCCTGACAAGGTAGCTCTCACCCCTGATTTGGATAGTAAGGTGGTGGCATTCATTGCCAAGAAAGGGAGAGACCCAAGAAAAGGCCTTGACAAGGGACTAGAGTCCTGTCAAGATAGACTACTAGACATTACGGGTCCCCTGACTAATATGTTCGAACTAGCTGAAACAGCCTACCTCAAAAACACTCCCATAGACCCTAAAGAGCTGCGCCAATGGGCATAAAGAGCAATCTGCGTGTTAGGCATTGCAAACACCGCTCTCTCAAATGAGAGACGGAAAAGTGTGCTCCTAAAGATTGACCCAAAGCTTGTTGAGCTGCCTAACAAAGAAGGAGGACCGTACTCCCAAGGCCTTCTCTTTGGACAAGAATTTATCAGTGAAATGGCCAAATATGTAGGAGTATTCAACTCTATCCAAAAGTCTTAAAAAGACATTAAAAAAGTCTTTAATAACAGAGTTCTTACCAGGGCCGAGAGAATGCGGGTTCGATTCCCCGGCCAAGGAAACTTCTCAACGAGAACCTTCGTGGGACGGGGTGGAAGATTTCCACATTCTGGCTTGGCTGCCCAATCCTCCTTTTATCCCCAGAGACAAAGGTTCCGTTCAAGAGGCTTCAGGGGTGAAAGAAAACAAAGAGGCTTTTCAGCAGGTAAGTCTAACCAAAAACCCTTTAGATACCCCTATAAAGGTGGAAGGGAGACTAACCCTGTTTTGTGGGAATTGGAAAATGGTGACTCAAGACCCATGGGTGTTAGATTCAGTCAAGGGTTACAAAGTAGGATTCATAGATTCACCCATTCAGGAGCGACTTCCCCGGGAAATTCAATTTTAAAAAAAAGACTCAGCTCTAGTCTCTCAAGAGGTAAAGGACCTTTTCGCCAAAGCGCGATCCGAGAAGGGAAAGAGATTGGCTTTATCAGCAATGTCTTTCTTGTAGAGAAGAAGGACAAAAATATGAGACCTGTGTTAAATCTAAAAGAACTAAATCAATGGGTGGTTTACCGCCACTTCAAAATGGAAGGGATCTACCTCCTCAGGGATATCCTAAGAAAAGGAGATTGGCTCACTCGTCTATACCTAAAGGATGCTTACCTAACCATCCCCATATGGACCCCACACCAAAAATTCCTACAATTTCTTTGGGAAGGCAAACTATGGCAGTTCTCAAGCCTCTCCTTCGGTCTATCCTCAGCCCCTTGGTACATTACCAAGATCCTACGTCCAGTAGCGGCATGGCTAAGAAGCAAGGGAATAAGACTAATTTTATATCTGGACGACATTTTAATAATGGCTCAGTCCGAAGAAGTAGCCTCTCAACACACAGATCTGACTATAAAAGTTTTAGAACAATTGGGTTTCGTGATAAACACCAAAAAATCATCAACAACCCCAAACCAAATTACACAGTTCCTCAGTTTTACAGTAGATACACTTCAGGCAGACTTAAAACTCCCTGGGGAGAAACTCAGAAAACTCAGGAAAGAGCTAAGGAAAATGATTTAGCCAGAATACCGGGTCTCCTGTCCGCGACTATCCAGGCCATATATCCGGGTCCTCTATATTACCGGGCCCTTCTGAGACTCAAGGCAAAAGCCCTGAGAAGCAATCCTTCCTACTCTCAGATCGTGTACCTGGATTCGGATTCCAGGAAAGAGATTCTCTGGTGGTTGAGGAATGCAGAAGCCTGGAACGCAGAGCCATCTCTGGGGAAGATCCGGGCCTGATAATAGACTCCGATGCGAGCCTAGAAGGATGGGGTGCCACGTGCGGCGGCTCATCAACAGGAGTCTTTGGACCTCTCAAGAGAAAGAGTTACATATCAACTGACTAGAACTACTGGCAGGATCCTTTGCAATCCAGAGCTTTACCAAGGATATGATCAAGTGCTCAGTCATGCTCCGCATGGACAACGTTTCAGCTGTGAGATACGTGAACAAGATGGGGGGTCCTCACTCCAAAGGTCTTTCGGACTTGGCCAAGAATTTCTGGGCCTATTGCCTCAACAAAGGCATCTCAGTGATTGCGGAACACATTCCGGGCCTGAACAACGGGGTAGCAGACTGGTTCTCCAGGAATTTCAAAGATTTGAGCAATTGGAAACTGGATAGACAGATTTTCCTGTCCATTCAATCCTTATGGGGACCCTTTGGAATAGATCTGTTTGCAGACAGACTCAACACTCAACTACCGAATTTCTTCAGCTGGAGGCCAGACCCTCAGGCCTTAGCGGTAGATGCCTTCCTTCAGAACTGGCTTGGTCTGAACCCTTATGCATTCCCTCCTTTTGCCATGCTCCCACGTTTTCTTCTTCAACTTCAGAGAAACAAGGATTCAGTGGTAGTAATAACCCCCTTTGGAGATCCCAGGCTTGGTTTCCAATTCTGATGGAAATGAGCGTAGACTTTCCAATCCTCATTCCTACCTTTGGGACGATAATCACAGATCCTCACGGAGAACGTCACCCCCTTGTGACTCAAGGCCTCCTGTCATTGATGGCTTTGAGGATTTCAGGAGACAATGGTGCCTCCCAGGGATTTCGGAGAACGCTTTCAGACTCATATCAGAATCTTGGGCACCTGTGACAAGGAAAGCTTATAGACTGGCTTGGCGTAAATGGGTTTGTTGGTGCGTTCGAGAGAATTGCAATCCCATTTCAGTCGGACTAATTCAAGTTATTAACTTCTTGTCTGAAATCTTTGCTTCAGACCTGGCTTATCGAACTGTTAACGTCTATAGATAGGCCATTGCAGCAGGCCACTGCCTAGTAGACGGTACCTCGGTAGGCCAGAGCTTGCTAACAAAGAAACTTATGCGTAGTATGCGTGTTTTAAATCCACCTTTACCAAAATATTCCGCCTTATGGGACGTCAGGGATGTTCTTAGACTAATTACCGGTTGGGGTGAGAATTGTTCCTTCTCTTTAAAAAGACTCTTGTATAAACTCACTGTTTTATTGTGTCTTGTCTCCTTCAGGCGAATATATCGGATGTAAAAGCCTTAGACATCTCTAGTAGGGCTTTCCAACCTGAGGGAGTTTGTTTCTTCCTTAAAAAAAGGACTAAAACTATGTCTACTTCTGTCTTCTATCCCTCTTTTCCACAGAACGAAAGGTTGTGTGTCGTTAAGTGTTTGTTGGAATATGAAAAAAGAACTTTAGGATTGAGAAGTTCTGTTGATCAGTTACTGATATCTCACAGATCCCCTCATAGAGCTGTTTCCTCTCCCACCTTAGCAAGATGGGTTAAGGATGTTATGAAAGAAGCTGGAATTGATACTTCCATATTTGGCGCTCATTCTCTTAGAGGTGCTTCCGCTTCAAAAGCCTTTGGTTTGGGTGGTGGCCTTCAAGATATCCTTAGGGCCGCAGACTGGTCAAATGAATATATTTTCAAAAGTTGTTATTTTAAACCTGTTTCAAATGTTATCGATAATGTGTTGAACACACTTTGAACTTGCATAATGTTGGCCTCCGTGTCATGCCTTAAAATTTAGATTTTTCACAGCCTGGTGGGCAGAAAATCTGGATTTTATTAAGGACACGGAGGCCAAGATTATCCCTGCACATTTCAACCCACCCTGGTATTATAATTTTGTTCTCTTTTCTTACAGATAAAATGGTTTCTGAGACCTTTCAGATGTCTTTTCTAAGAAAGTTGTTTGAAAAAGGATTTTAAAGTTATCTTGTTCGCTGCATAAAGAAGGGAGATGACTACGTGCCCATGGACTATACACTATGTTGGAATATTTATGAAGTTCTAGATCTCTTCATTGTTGCTGCTGTGAGCTGCGCAATAAAGGAGGTTTGCATAATCTTGGCACCCGTGTCCTTAATAAAATCCAGATTTTCTGCCCACCAGGCTGATAAAAATCTAAATTGTCCCTGTAGTGGGCCTCGAGCTTTATAAATATTGCTATCTCTCCTAATCCATGAGGAAGTCTGTGTATGAACACATCCTCATAACACGTTATCAGACGATGGGGCGACGGGCCTCTGTGCACATCAACTTGTTATTACAGCCCATCCTCAGTTATGCAGATCTCTGTCGGATGGGTATGTGGCCTTCCTTTCCACATCTAGCTGCACTGAGATGCAGCTCATCCTCTGGTGAGAAAATCTCAATTCCTAATGGTGGGTTCTGATTGAGCTTCCTGTGCCTCCCTTCCACACTAAGCTTAGGACTGGTGTGCTTGGTGTTGCCCCCTCATCCTTCTAGCCCTGTCCTAGTGCTGCGTATTCTGATGCTTCTAGTTCATCTACTCCTCCATCTGGTCCCTGGTATTAATAGCATTAGTCTGACTGCTCCTGATCTGACTAGTTCTACTAGACTTCCTCCACACCAGGTCCTGGAATAAAACATGGAGCAACAGGAACCATGACTTGGGGTAGCAGGACCATATTGAAGAGGAGCAAGTTGAACAGAACAGCCAGAGCCATGAGGACTAAAGAGACCAGACCAGGACCAAGATGATCAGGCCTTGCTCAAGAGTACTTAATAAGGAGGACAAAGAGGACTAGGACTGACAGACCCAGGAGGACCAGAAAAAGAAGGCCAGGTGGAGTAGTACCAGCAGCCCAGCAGGATCAGGGTGGGGAAAATTAGTTGGAAAAGGACAAAGGGGACTAGGATCAAGTAGTCCCGGAAGGGCCAATACAAGTGATCCAGCGGTGAACCAGCAACAGGTACTCCAATAACATATACTCACCTGGGCCCATAAACACACATACACACAACCTGGTATAAACCACTGGAGTAAAATTTTGTTTATGTTTCGTTTGCTGAAATTTCGAGATTAGTCACCTTGTGTTCTCAACTAATCTATTCACTGATCACAAAGTTCTTTCCTCTTGTCAATGGACCTTTAGTTGAACTAGTTGATGGTGAAATGACATAAACGATCTTCTTAAATGTGCAGTACAGTCTCCGTCACTCTTAGGAAGGAAGATTCAATTAATCAATCATCAAACTTATACTTTATACTCTGCAATGACTTATGCTCAGAAAGGAGAGGATAGAGAGAAAAGCACATCTGCACATTCACGAAAGTATAGTTACCAAGGATGGTGTGAAAACCAACCTCCTGGCCAAGGAGCTGGGGAGGGTCCCCCGGGAAAGATCAGGCGACAAAGGCTTCAGGACTGTAATCAGGACAGGACAGATGACCTCTCTATCACCGACGCTTGCATAGCACCCCTCTCTGGCACTCTCTTCCTCCTCGAGATTCTGCCGTGATCTTCTTCTAAATTGATTAAATTAAGGATAAATTATTCTGCATTTGATTCTTCATCAGCATCACACGTCACTCCGAAAGCATCCCGAGCTCTGCAGCATTTAGCAAATCTCCATCTGACTAACTAACTAAGACTACCTCAATTATACTCTTCGAAATTCATGTACCACCCATTAATGTTTCAATATCGTAAAATTACTAACTCTGATTGCACAGCTTGAGGGAGAAGATCATCACACCATACCTATTTTTCATATTAGTCTATCAGTCTATTGTTCAAACATTCCACCCCTTAATTTTTATTCACAAATCTTCATTCCCACCCATATTCACATCTTATTAGACACAAATGTTTCTTTTAATATGTATTTCTATTCATCCAGAGGTCTTCGATGCTTGTTCCCAGGGTATGTATCGCAGGTGTCCTTGGACTGCGTTCAAGTATATCGTCACTTCTTCCGTCTCATTCTCACTAGGCATGCGCGGAGATCAGGTGGTTAAAAAACTCTGGATTCATACGAGAGGCCCAAATGTGTACTAGCAAGAAAGTCAAAAATTAATTTCATATATAAATGGTTTCACTGCATACCACCTATCTCTACTCTATCCCTCTTAAATCATTATTACCTTCCCTGTGTTAGCATTAGTAACATTTCTGGGTTTAGTTTCAGCAAAGCAGATGCCAAGCATGTGAGCTTTCATGCACCCTTCCTTCAATCCACTCAACGATGTTAAACCCTCTCTATCCCCTGTGATTAACATCCCGTTAATACCTCTGTTCAACCCTTCAATGGTATTGGGATTTACACATCTCTGTATGATAAAACACATCGGTGCACTGTTAACAGGATAGTCAAGTAGTGATGAGGGCCATCAAAGGATGGTCCAAAAGATAGTTTCAAAGAGTCAACTGAGATTGGTTTAAAAAGATAGTTTCAGAGAGCCAATTGAGGATCTCAGAGGTCCAGAAGAGGTGGCCCTCAAATGTAATGAGGCAGGAGGTGGTCTGCACACTTGTATAGAGTGCCGACAAATAGAAGGTATCTAAACGTTTGAGTGCTAACTGAAAGGTTGTAATGCTGACAGAGAAGGCTGGATGAGCGTATATATCAACAGAAGTATAACCAGCATACACAAAGTGTATCATATGGGTTCCTTGGATTGAGGCTGACAGACCTCAATTGAGGGCTAGTAGAAAGATATGACAATCTCTGGAGATGAGCAGAAGGCTGAAAAGTTTAGTAGAGAGAGCCATACGAGTCACATGGACTTTTAGAACTAGCAATAGAATTCTGAAAGTCTATGGCATTGTCATAAGGACTTTGGCACAGGAAGGTGTTCTCAAGAGTCAGTGGCATGGCCTAAAGGCACTGCGAATTCGTGGTAACAGTCAAAGTGATAGTGGGTACACTGAGAGTTCATAGTGGGATGGCTATATGCAGAAAAGAGAAGTGTTGTTAGCCCTGGAGCCACTCTAATTAAGTATCTGCAGAAAGGCCTAGGGCTGTCCTTGGGAACACAGTGTCCACAACATGTTCTTTGACATAATGGGGCAAACCAAGCACGTCCTCAAAAATTCATATGATACTATTGTTTCTACCCTGGGTTCATCACATGAAGTGGTGGTAGCATACTATGATTTGTGATATATTAGTCTTGACCAAACCTTTTCCTCTCTGTCAAAAAAGAGTGCAGTCTATCACTTTTAATGTGTGTTGCATCCTTTGTATATGTTAAAAATTCAGGACATGCTGAGATCTGTGATGATGATGGTCCTTTATCCTGATATGCTTTTAACAAATGTGAGGACACACATTGCAATCCAGCTAACAAATGACCTCTTGCATATTTTATAATGTAAAAGGGTTGGTCAGTTGTAGGTACACTCACTTAAGAAACATTTTTATATTCCTGTGGAACACCAGCACCAACGATGAGAAGCTTGGAACACAATAGACCCTAGCATCTGTTTTTCTTTTATGGTTCCCATGAGGTGTCTCCTCATACCTCTGGCAGCTTTATGCAGGGGCTTTGTATTTAATTTCTGCTACTACTGCTGGTAATTGTTGAAAGCCACACAATTATTCAGATTCAAGTAATGGCAATGTTGTCAAGTGCAAATGATTTTTTCATCAGCTGCAACCAAATGGGCTAGGACTTGTTTCTGTTGTAAACGTATTAGGGTGGTTGGTGTTCTAACCCCGTAACCCTCTCTGTGCCTTTCCTTATCTGTTTACATGTCAGAGGGACCGACATCACCACACTTTCTGCAAGTTTTAAGAACTTCATGATCAAAGAAGGGAGTGCTCAGCAAAGTAATTGAAAGTTGTTCTGTGAACATGGCTGGTGTCTGCATGACAAACACTCTCCCAGAGGTGAGGAAATATCACCTAAACTCTATAGTTCTTGCTGAAGGAGCTGTGGGTCTGCCTGGTACTTAGAAGCCTGCCTGGTATCTCAGAGAGGAAAAGAGAACACCTGGTCATGCAGGAGGAGCCACTGTCCAAAAGGAAAGGCCCAGCATGTTCCTGGCATAAGAAACACACAGAACAAGCTGACTTCCAGAGTAAGAAAAGCCAGGAGTCAAACTGTGTCTTGAAAGGTCCCTCAATTTCTCTAAACAATTTGAGTAGAGAACTGTGCCAAAACATTCAACAAATAAGCAGCATTGTCTTGTCTGGCATCCATCAAAGGTGATAATAGACTGGTGTGCCACTGCCTGACACTGGGGCTGCCATGCAAGACTAGGAATTGTCAACACATATGTAGGAGCCTTGATCCATCATGACAGTGCTGGAAATACTGAAGATAAACACCTGCTGGAGACTCATTCCAGGAAATTCAACTGTGGAGAGCAAGCACCCATCTGCATCCAGCCTGAAAGGCCACACCTGTCAAAGATAAGGTACCACTTTATAGGCCTGCTGCAACTATCTCCACACTGCAGGCCATGTGCCAAGTGAAGTTGCCTCCATCGTTCTGTATCATTGAAATAACTGCTGCAGAATTGGGTTCACAGAATGCACTCACCAATGCCACAAGAGCCACATTTTCCCCAAGCAGGTAAATCTTTGTCTTGCCATAAAAAGACTAAGACACTCAACTGACATAGGCAAATCTGCTGTTAAGAACTGCCAACTTTGTCTGTGTGAACTCATAGTGGCACAAACTATTTAACTGAGCTACGTGTTGGCCAATCAATCAATGACTATGTCCTTACTTCATATGAGGGATTGGAGACATTAGGACAACTCTTAGAGCTGGGAGAGGGCACCTTTGTTGGTGTGTAAGAGTACACTGAGATTCATATGTGAGATCATAACCTGGTAACTGTACTCCTATTTGAACTGTATAGTATTTCATTTTGCTGTGCGATTAAAGTATTTTTTTCTCTAAGATAAGCAAGGGGCTAGACAGTATGTTACATTGTCTTTTGGTGGACTGTTAAGTTCTGAGCTCTTATTCTCTGAAAGATTTCTCTCAGAACCAGGACTGATGTATAATATCTGTGAAATTTAATAAAGACCTGCATTTAAATATGAATATGTTTTCTTTATAATACTTTAGGCTGAGTATGTCCAATGTGTTTGTGATCAGAGTATTAATAATCACAATAAAGGATAAATATTTTCAACTACTTTGATATTTCTTAAGTTATCCCTTAAGAATTCAAGTGGAATATGCTGCACAAATAGGTTAATAATTGGAGAGCAGTCATTGTCATATCAACCTTTTAAAGAGAGTATTTTCACTGTTTGCTAACCTGATATTGACTGGCACAGTAAAGGAATTGTAACTGGGAACTGAAGGAGCAACTGAGTCAGTCACTTGAGATATGAAAGCAATGTCATTTGTTTAGGACAAGGCTAATTTGCCAACCATTGCTTTCTTTGTATGACTATATTGTGCCTGAGGCATGTGGAGGGCATTGGTTGTCAGATAGTACCACTTCCTGCTGTTGAAGGTTCTCTGTTTTAGGACTACATTAAAGGAATATAGAGTGCTGCATGCTGTAGCTACAATAATTATTGGAGAGATTACTCTTGCTGTTCCCACACAGATGGTCATCTATATATCAGATTAGACAGTCACATAACCAAACTTTTGCTACTGTAAAATCTTGATTTGAGAGTCAGTAGTCAGTTTCACTCAGAATGGGTACAATTTGGGGGGCATCCAGTCATCAGAGATCTAACAAATGTTATGTTATGTTATAGCAATTTATTGATCGCACGTTCACCAAAAGGTGTCTTGGCACTAGCTGCCATGAGCAAGAAAGAAAAACAACCTGGCCCTAGTTAATTAATAACCATGTTTTAAGATCCTTCCTGAAGGCTGTTCAAGTGGGCACTGCACTTATGTGGCTCAGTGTGCTGTTCCAGAGTTTGATGAATACTGATATGAAACTTCTGCACCTCAGTTTGCCTTTAGGATTCTGGGTAGCAGCATGAGATTTGTCCCAGTCGAGCAAAGGGGTCTGTAAGGGGATTACCATTTTAAAGTCTGTCTAAGGAACTGGGGACCTGTGTTAAGTAAAGTCATTTAGGTGATACATAAGGGCTTACATTTAATACAACTTCTTACCGGAAGCCAGTAGAGATTTTGAATTTCCTTAGCAACCGATTGGAATTTGAGGATGCCTAGGGTAAGTCTAGATGCTGTATTCTGCACTGTCTGAAGCTTATTAAGATATTTGTCCTGCATAATCAGTTAGAGGCCATTACACTTTTCTAACTTAGATAAGACTAAGGTTGTGATTACAGTCTATTTGATATGGGCAGAAATATAGGGCAGGATTTTCTTTGGAGATATGAGTAAATAAAAACTAGAGGTGGTGATAGCATCAATCTGCTGCCTAAAGTTCAGTTTTTCATCAATTATTACTCCTAGATGTTTGGCCTTGGTTACCTGGGTAGGTGGGGGGCCTAATTTGTCTGGCCACCATGCTGGAGGCCATATAAGGAAGATGTTTCCAAACAAGACTATCTCAGTCTTACCTGAGTTCAATCTTAGGCAGTGCGTACTCATCCAGGAGCTGACAGTCAGCGTACAGTCCTGGACTTGGGAAGCAATTGTATTGCCATTTTTAAAGGCTGACAGGACAATTTGAGTGTTGCCAGCATAGGGAGTCAGAGACAGGCCGAAAGATCTGATTAGATTGGCCAGTTCTGTAACATATATATTAAATAGTGTAGGGCTGATAGATGAACCCTGTGGTACCCCACATGGAAGTGTGAAGAGGGAGGATTCATATAGGCCCAAGGCCACTGATTGTTGCCTTAGCGAAAGGAAGGGTATGATTAATGTTAAGGCTTTCTCTTTAATTCTTAAGGAACCCAAGCAACTAATCCGCAGCTTGTGGTCAACAGTGTTAAATGCTGCCGACAGATCAAGAAGGATGAGCGTAGCCATTCCCCCTCTATCTAGAACTGCCCTGATATCCTCTTTGGCTTTGATCAAGACCGTTTCTGTAATACGCCCTGACTTGAAGCCAAATTGAGTCTCATCGAGAAGATGATTGTCTTCAAGACAGTTGGCTAACTGAGTCTTCATCACCTTCTCCACCATCTTAAAAGGAAGTGGGAGACGCAAGATAGTTTGGAAGCTGTTGGGATCTGAAGGGTCAGGGTTGTGTTCCTTTAAGAGAACTAATACAGAGGCCTTTTTCCAAATGGTCGGGAAAATTCTGGTATTAAAGATGGAGGAGAGACTGATGCCTATGATTTCAGTGACCAGTTTGAGATCCGATGGAGGACATGGGGGAGCCAGACTTAGTGAGCATGATCATAGTGGCAATCTGATCTCTAGTAACCAGCAGAGAATTCAGAGAATGAGGGTAGGATGGAGCTGGACTGCGAGCCAGCAGTAGCCTGCACAGGTAAGTGCGGTGGGCGGGGCAAGGCGCGGCAGGGGGGAAAGTCGACGGTCGATGGAATAGGTATTATTTATTTATTTAATTGTACCTATTCTGTCGTCTGTCGACCTCAACCCCTCCCACCCCACCCAGCCCCCACCTCGCCACACCGCCGCACAGAGTTTAACTGTGCCGGCCGCCGCTGCTGGGAGTCAACTGCAAGTTCATTAGCGGGCGGGAATCTTTGAAACTGGAATAGAATTGTTCCTCTTTATCCTGGAAATGAACTGCTAATGTGCCATAGAAGGCTTGGGAGTGCTTTCTCACTGCATTGCTGGAGTGTGAGGTAAGGTTAGTAAACAGTAAAGCAAAAGGATGGAGCACTGAGAAAGGACACACATGATTGTTCAGTTCCCTGGGAGGAATGCAGGAATAGCCAGAATAAATGACAAAGTATTTTGTGTAGTATTTCAGAGATATGCAGAGGAATTTTCTGCCATTTACTTAGTTAACCCTTTCTGACCTGTAGAGTGCAACAAAATAATCAATTACATAATCACACCCCTTTACTTCCGAACCTTAAACTCTTGTGATGATTATTCTGAAAACATTTCAAATGTATCTATAGGTTCCCCTAATACATTCTTTGTTAATACAGCAAGGACGACGACACCGTTATAAAGATGGAAGAATCGTTTAATTGCTAGTCTGTAGGACACAGCAATGGCCTGTTGAAATACTGCATGCATCTTAATTACATGAAGAAAATATAAGAGGTGCTAAGACTGAACCACAGCCCGCCTATGTGGCTATATTGCCGGCTCTGTAGTCCGAGCACTAGCTGTATGAAATAAGTACTACAGTATTTGTTAAACTATAAGGTATTTAAAGGGAGGATAATCAGTCCCCGTGAGTTTAGAACATCAACTTTGTCAACAGGTTTATAAAGGCAATGCTCAGATGCTGTCTTTTAAGAATCACATTTTTCAAAATCAAATAACAAAGGATATATCCTTGATCCACTATCCCTGACAGTTCTCTTTCAAGAAATTAAATGTGACTGACAATATCATTCCAACCATGTAATCATATTGTCATATTTATTATTTACTTGCTGAACATAGCTACAAAGGCACCTGACAAAAACACTGACTGACATTTGGCTAGGTACATAGGTTCTATTGTTTTAAAGATATAACATTTTTATTTCTTCTCTCATGAGATTGGAGTGAAGTCTCTCAATTATTCTTTGTTTGTGACTTGCATAAGTATCTCTGTGCAATTGTTTATATTTTGAAAAGATGACATACAATATAAGGTTCCACCATGTCACTGGGATAAAAACCATTCCTGTTCTGGCCTTTGCTTTTACAGATAACTGTTTTTCTGATGTTTCAGTCTGATTTGCTTAATTGAATTGAACCAAAATTACTATTTCCAATATGCACCGATTTGTTGCTTAAAACGTCAGGAATTAAAAAGATATTCTGATAAAATGAGGAGTTTCGGTAATCCCTTATCTATCCCAGAAACATTCCCATAACTTTGGGAACAAGAGCAAGTAAATAGCAGTAAAAGCATACACAGCATCGACTAGTCTTGAGAGAATCTCATCATCTTTATCATTAGCCACCTACTCAGGTAAACCTAAAGAAACAGGAGTATTTCTGGATTACATGACCACTCCAAAATGGTCCTCCCAAGTCACTGTGGCTTGGTCCCTGGTCTAATAGAATGGCATTCTGTGCCATGTCTTTCAAATTAAATTAGAAACATGTGAACATTCTTTTCCATGGCTATTAGGACCTTTAGACCTATCTGTTAGTGCTGTCTGGGTTTACATAGCATTGAAGCCAGTTTTAGCACGAACTAGCACGAGGAGATGAGTTAGAATTGTGTTCACTCCTTATTTGGAATTCTGCTTGAAGATAAGTACCTGCTGATATCTTTGCTAGGAACAGTAATACATAATTTTGTCAGCAAACTGGTAAATACTGAAGTTCCTCTGCTATTTGCACTGCCGCTGCCTAAACTGTGCAGACTGTCTGATATTGAGCCAGCTAAAAGTTTAGGCTTCTAAAACTTAATGACTTTTTTTCCTATTTGAATGGGCTCTAACCAAACTGAACATAATGTCTGCTATTTTGCTAACAACTGGTCAAACAATGCAGAATCACTACTATTTTGCCAGCGCCCAAGTAAATGGTGACTTTCCTGTGCTATTTGCAAATCCAACATTCAAATAAATAATCTCTGCTATTTAGCCTCCAGCCCGCTAAATAGCAGGTAAACACACTCACAAGCACAAACACACACACCCACCACCCCTCCCACACATCCCCAAACACACACATACATATCATAAAGTGGTGCTGTTATATTTATTTAGGTCTTTCATTTTTTGTTGAATTTTCACTAAAAACTTTATACTGTGTGACGAATATTCATGAATCTTTCCAAAACAGGTTGATTCATCTCAACTCCTACCTGGAAAGTTTTGGGATGACCCTTCACGAGGGTGGGCGGGTCTGAGAAAAATGGAGGTCCCAAAACGCAATCGCCCCATTTAATGTCTGTAGAGAATATTAGACAATGATACAGGAAAAATGGCTGGATAGAATTACACCAAATGTATCGTAAACCTAGATTTTTACCCATGAAGGGTGTGCTTTGTGATTTGCTGTAAATACTGTGGTAAATTTTAATTACCTGGACTTAATTTATGCGGTAAAATTCAATAAGAATAACTCAGTAAAAATAAGAGGCAGAATCCGTGGTATTTGAGGTTTTTAAAATGGGTTTATTCCTTACAAAGGAATTGGTTCGAACCAGGCAATCGGGTTCCGTCACCACGAGGGTTCGGGAAGGGATAGAGCAATACTTTATTGACAGGTTATCATATATATAGTAAATGCATTACAGTGAAGACATATGCAGAAGGCGTGACAGCTGAGAAGAGAGATAAGAATACACATACGTAATGAATAAAGGCGTTACAATAGGCGTGCATGAGGGCATGTACTAGAAACGTCATTATGATGATGACACAAGTGGGTGGATCCATAAGAGAATCCTGCAAAATCAGCAGAAATACTTGGCAGAGATGCGCGCACAGTAGCATGACGTGTGATTGACGTGTAACTGGAGGGTGAAGGGGACTTGACATTTAGCCCTACATGAGGAGACAGAAGTCTGGGATGTCAGAACAACCTAATCCCAAATCGTATCTAATATCTTGTGTTTAAGGAACTGTATTATCTGGAAGGAAAGGTCTCTCAGGCAGAGGCTATCCTATACTAACTACTAGTGCGTGTATAAGCGTCTACGTGTCTACATGAGATGCGAGGGGGCATGGGCCTACCATGACAACAGAAGCCATGAATTACTCGCACGGAGACAGTAAGGCCGGGCCCTTTGCTCTGTAGCTGGAAGGATGTTTACCTAAACTACTAGACAGGAATGCATTTCTCGAGGAGCGGAGCAGATAACTTGAAGGCTGAATACAGTCTTGGCAGGCAACAGGCCGGGCCAGGCACCGTTAGCCACGCAGGAAGTAAGGCAAAGGTCATGGATACAGATACAGGTCCAGGCTGGAGCATTCAGAGGCAGAAGCAGGAAAAGCTCAATGGCAGAATTCAGGGCCTACCTTGCCAGAGCTGGAAAACGTGAAAAGTATACCATATAAAGACGGTGGCAAGGCATACTTAGGAACGGAATATTCGACCCATTCATGGCAGATCTGAAAGAGGACATGTTGACGTTGGACACATATGTATTTGCGTCTTCATAGCTTGAAGTGGAGGGAACATACATGTACTTGTAGCATGTACATGGAGCCGTTGGGGTCTAAGATAGGGGACACAATTGATCATAAAAATTCATATTTCCTCATTCCCTCCTTGTCCCTTACGGACCCTTCATGAGGTATCGATCCTCAGGAATCCATCAATCTGTTCATGTAACATCATTTGCTCTTCTTTCTTCTTCCGGGATTTTGAATGAGAACTTGAACGTGGAATACATGATGTGGCACACAGGCCGCAAATCGCTGGTCCACATTGTAGACACAGGCAGCAACTGAATACTATGAGAAGGCCAATACCTAGGAAGGATAGGACTTTCCATCCCCAGGCTGACAACACGCTCCAGAACCAACCGGACCATGTCCAGGTGCCTTGATTCTGATGTATCTGGCTTGCAATCTTGTGAAGACGAGTTATGGCTTTATATACGGATGGCGCGTTTTCTGGAATGAAAACACAGCAACTTGATCCGATGACTCTACAGGCTCCGCCCCTATCGGCCAGGATGACGTCAAGGACAAGACGATTTTGGAGAACAACAATCCGCATCGCAGACTGCTCCTCTGTTAAGTTGCCTAGGGCAGAGGTAGTTTCATTCACTACTGCTTCAAGGGTTCTGGTTAATCTGCGTATCAGTTTACTATTAGAGACAACACCTATGTAGGGAAAGAGACCTTTATTGAAGTCTGTGTATTGTTCCCATGCTGTTTCAGTGTAGTCGACAATCGGGAGATCTCTCTGAGGTCTATTGGGTACTAGATGGGTGTTTCTATGATAATCAGGAGGGGCTAGGAAAACAGGTGGCAGAAGGAATGCAATGTAACAGATACCATCCCAATCTAGAGGTAAACGTATATATGCGGTCTGACCACAAATGAAGTAGGAATGACGGGAAGCTCTAAATGTAGACTTGCCTTTATCACTGAATTCGATCACAGTGGTACATTTACTATGACCCAGGTGTACTGAACCATTCTTTCTTACACATAATTCACCTTTGACTGGTAATACGGACATAGCAGGCAAGACTGGTGCAGTTTCGGATTCAACATTCAGAATCATGAGGTTAAGTGTAAAGTTACCTAATCCATATACTTCATTTTCTAGGTCAGTTCCTGTCCTTTTGGGAAGTCCCTCCTTGTTAGGGTAGCAGGCTTTAAGCAAAACTAGGTTCAGGTTTCCCCATACCCAGTTGCTCTGGTAAACTACGGTATTTAAATCTAAAGAATTAATCAAACTAAACCATGCTCCACAGGAACCATTGTGTGTGAATGGATACGGAAAGAGAGGCAGAACTCCTTTGTATTTCTGATAGGGAGGGAGTCGGCCACATATCCAACAATTTGTAGCGTTGTTGGCCTGATGGGAGTGATGTAACATACTAATGAATGTGTTGTTGCGCAGCGCAAGTCTATAGGGCAATTCATGTGGAGGTAATTCGCTAAAAGAATGTTCGGCAGTATCATTGTAAGCAGAATGAGCGCGTTTGAAAATAGGATAGTATATGTGCAACAGTATACTTGCAGCAATAATCAGAAGATTTAGAAAAAACATAATCAACAATGTCACTATACAGTGACTATGAAGTGATTTACAATATGCACGTTTCTTGAGCTGTTTCTGTCTATCTCTCTCTCGATTTCGGTCTAGAGGATACATGTCAGAGACTAATTTAACCAATTCACCTAGGAGAGGACTTAAACAATCAAATTGTCTGACTTGCTAGACCTTAGTTTCAGTTTATAGTCTTGGGCAGCAGTGTTCTCGACCAGGGGGAGTTTTGAATCAGTCTGTGGAGGAGGGCAGGGCTGAGAGTTCAAATCAGAAGGCAGTCCATGAAATTTCTTGATGTGGCTCGAGTGTAGCCAACCCTTGCGACCCTCAACCTTCACTGCTGTCCTCGTGGTCAGAAGTACTAATTTCGGCGTTTGCCAGCGAGGCTCCAACGGGCTCCTCCTGTCGAAGTTTCTTATAAAAACAAAATCTCCGGGAACCACTTCATGGGGCTTCACCTCGGTGTTGTCGGGAAAGGCTGCAGTTACCTGTGAACGGCAAGATTGTAGTGCAGACATCAAGGAAGCAAGGTAATCTGTCAGCATATTACAATCAACATCAGTGATTTTACGAGGTATAGGCGTCCCCCACATATTTGGTGGCCTACCGAAGACCACCTCGTACGGGGATAGCCCTGTTCGAGAATGTGCTATCATTCTCATGTAAAATAGTGCAACTGGTAAGGCTACTATCCAGTCGACGCCTTTCTCTCTACAGATTTTAGAAAGTCGAATTTTCAGAGTCTGGTTATGACGTTCCACGAGACCTGCTGCCTCGGGATGCCGGACACAGTGGAATTTCCATTGATAGCCTAACAGGAGTGAAATGTGTTTCATTAGCTCGGATGCGAACGGTTGGCCGTTATCTGAATACACGATACGGGGCAAACCATACCGTGGGAAGAATTCACGAACTAGCTGCTTGGCAGTGGTCGGGGCAGTGTAATCTGAGACTGGATATGCTTCTGTCCAACGGGAAAGTGCGCATACAACTACGAGAACATATTTGAATCCTCGACATCGTTCCATCTGGATATAATCCATCTGGAGGACTTCAAAAGGGTGATCAGGAGGTTGAAATCCACCTCGCTCTACAGGAACGCCTTTACCTGGGTTGAACTGACAACAAATCATGCAAGTACGGACTTTCTGTTTGGCTGCAGCTCGTAAGTGTTTATTAAACCAAATGTTTTGAATACTGTCTAACATAGCTTTTTCTCCTAGATGTGCTGGACTATGTATTGTGTTAATGATAACTTGAACCATTGAGTCGGGGAGAAACCATGTAGATTTTCCCTTCGTCATCCATCCCTGATCTGTTTGGATCCCTCCTAGTTCAGTCCATTTCTTGATTTCCTCTGGCGTAGCATGTGTCTGTATGTCAATTACATCAAGGGCGGGATCCCTAACTGTCATGCAATATATCGATGTCGGAACTATTGGCTTTGTCAAGTCAGTTGCATGAGTCCTATTCTGTGCTGTTTGCTTAGCTGTTCGGTCTGCTAGGTCGTTACCCTGGGAAATGATATCGGTGACTTTTGTATGAGCCCTGCACTTCATGATAGATATCGAAGTAGGCAGATGTATTGCATCTAACAGAGCTTGAATGAGGGGACCGTGTTGAATGTTGGCACCGTGAGAAGTCAAATAACCTCTCTCTCGCCAAAGGACTCCGAAGTCGTGTACAACTCCGAATGCATAACGTGAATCTGTATATATTTTGACTCTTTTATTTTTGGCTTGAATACAGGCTTGTGTCAGAGCGATGAGCTCTGCTGCTTGAGCTGACAATGTGTCAATACAATTTGTTTCAATAACTTCGGTGTCTGTCGTGACTGCGTAAGCGGCCACTAATTCTCCTGTACTTGTTCTCATGCATGAACCATCCACATAAAGTGTCAGGTCTGGATCTGATAATGGAACATCTGTCAAGTCTTGTCTGGGTTTCGTCGTAATAGTAATGACTTCAATGCAATCATGTGCCAATGGGTCTGTTCCACTTAATGGCAAAAGTGTGGCAGGATTTAATGTACTACAGCGTCTGATTTCTATGTGTGGCTGAAACAATGTTAATTCGTAACCTGTCAGTCGTGCTATAGTCAAGTGCTGAGTCTGAGTTCTGTTTAAAAGAACTTCCACGGAGTGTGGAACTTGCACTGTCAATTGATGTCCTAATACTATGGAATCGCTTTGTCTGATCGCTAAAGCTGTCGCTGCGACTGATTTCAGGCATGTAGGCAGAGCCTGAGCTACTGGATCTAATGTGCTAGAAAAGTAAGCACACGGCTTGTGTGAACCTGCTTGTTCCTGAGTGAGTACTGACAAGGCAGTACCTTCGCGTTCTGTAACGAAAAGTGTAAAAGGCTTACTGTAACATGGTGTCGCTAAAACAGGTGCTTGACATAAGGCTTTCTTTAAGTCTTCAAAAGCTTGTGTATGTGCCTGAGTCCAAGGGAGGACAGTCGAAGTCGCTGCCTCCTGGGTTGTCAACTGAATGAGTGGCTTTACTAGAAATGCATATTGGGGAATCCATTGTCTACAGTACGAAGTGAGACCTATGAAGGCCCGCACCTCCTTTTGTGTCTTGGGTGGTGGCATGTTTACAATTAACTGGATGCGGTCAGGTGTGAGCTGTCTTCCCCCCTTGGACAGCAAGTGCCCAAGGTACACAACTTGCTGAACACAGAATTGCAGCTTCGAAGGGGACACCTTGTGCCCCTTGTCGGCCAGAAAATTTAAAACCGTCAGTGATGCTTTTTCACATTCGGGTTCACTTCGGGGGGTGATCAGCAGATCATCGACATACTGAAGCAGTGCAGTGTTAACAGGCATGTGGATACTGTCAAGTTGTCTTTTCAGTGCTTGGCTATAGATGCTGGGGCTTTCTGTAAATCCTTGAGGTGCGCGTGCAAATTTAAAGCTTCGTCCATTTAAACAAAATCCGAACAAATATTGGCTTTCCGGATCTATTGGGACGCTAAAGAAGGCGTTCTTGAGGTCAATTACAGTAAAGAACGTTGCTTCTGAATCAATAGCTGTCAATAATGAAGAGATATCTGGAACCACGGGGTACTGTGGTACAATGCATTTATTCAATTCGCGCAGATCAATAATCAATCGATAAACTGGGGGTGCATTTGGATCAGTTCGTTTAAGAACCGGAATTATAGGAGAATTACATACATTGGAGTCGGTTTCCACAACCACTCCTTGTGCAATGAGCTCGTCAATGATTTGCAGCAAAGCCACTACAGCATCTGGAGGTAACTTGTATTGTTGAATTCGTGGTAATACCACTCCTGCTTTGAGTGTGACTCAATATGGTGTAATATGCATACAACCTACATCAGTGGGGCCTTGTGCCCATAAATGTGCAGGGACATTCTGTAACCGGTGATCCATGTCTCTAAATACATAGTGACCTTTGAAGTCACGCAAAAATAGTCGCACCCCCTCCGGGGAACAACATATTACAGCTCCTAGAGCTTTCAGTGTCTTTATACCTAACAAGTTTTCTGGGCATGATTTTGTAAGCAATAGATCTGTAGTCCGTGTCAATGGACCAACTGCAAGAGGAAGAGGTTGCGATACTTCATTAACAATAGGTTGTCCTGAAAATCCAAGGGAAACATTCTGTGAGCCTGAGAGGGGTGCCCCTGGAACCTCGTCGTGACTTATAGTTGTTCTGCTTGCCCCTGTATCAATTAAAAACTTTCTGTCTTTCCCTAGTACTTGACTATGTACATAAGGACCCTCTTGATCTACGGGAACCTCAATAAGGGGTAAGCCAACTTCCCTCTCTAGGCTGTTTCATGTGTATCGCTGATAGTCGAGATAGTCATTTTGTGCATACTGGTACATCTGTTGTGCCGTGTTCTGTGTTGCGGCAATAGGCTGTGGCTGTGGTACCGCTAAGGTTTGTTGTGCAGCTTGCATAGGCTGTACATTCTGAGGTACTTGTTGTTGGATCTGATCCTGTCTAGGTGGACGTGGTCTCTCCTTGGTTTTACCCGTAGAGATATTATGTTTCAGAACTGCACAATCGTTTATATAATGACCTGGCTGTTTACAATAGTTGCATTTCCCTTTAACAGGAACCGCTGAATTATTGGACTGTGTCGCACCCTTTTTATGACTGTCAGCTGGAACTGACTGGGTGACGAGCATTTTCATTTTCGTGTCTTTCATACGTCTTTGTTCGTGTTCTTGTTCTTCTCTAATTCTATTCTGGTGGTACTGTAACATTTGTAACATTTGTGACGGGGTATTAGCTTGCCAAGAGCTCTCTACTTTCAATACTCTGTTCTTAACCTGGGGCAAGGAATTCTCGACTAGTTTCGTTACAAAAAGATGTGGATATGAATCGCTACTTGCTTTCAGGCCGCTATTAACACCAAAACATTTTTCAAATCGGGAATAAAAATCACTAGTGTCTTCATCGGGTTTCTGTTTGCAAGCTGAGATTGCTCCCCAGTCTTCCTTTTTCGTAGTTAATAAACGTGGCAATACTTGTACTAATAATCCTGGTAATGCTTTAGTTTTGTCCCCAAGCCCTATGCCTGCAGTTCGGGCATTTTCTTCGTTTTCTAATGCTGTCCAATCAATCTTTTGTTCTCCCACCTCCCATTCTTTTTCTTTGAGTTTCTCGTAAATACCGGCAGGCAATAATACTTTCAATATTTTCATAATGTCAGGATAGGTATAATCACCCATGAGTAACATGTCTTTTATTTCACGGTGGAAACCTGCTGGATCTCTGTCATGGCTGGGCACTAATTTTTTCATTTCCAATAGTTCTATTTTAGTTATAGGCGTGTACACAAACACGCGTCTAAAAGTATTATCATCATTTCTAACTGGGTGCACTTCGCGTAAGGGATTCTGTCTGTCTATGTAATACGTCTTTCTTTCCATGGAGGGAGCTGGATCATGCTCTGGACATAAAAAGGTACTATATCTGTGTCGATATTCTAGAATTACTTTAATTAGATCGGTACCTAGACCTCTCCATTTATTCATGAGTAGTTCTATCAGTATATCAGGTAGGGGACCAGGATCGGTGTGTTGGCCTTTATATAATATAAGGAGATGTTGTATCATGTATATACCAGCTAAACGCTGTTCGTCTGGTGAAAGATTCAAAAACGTATGTACTAGCGCGTCATCACTATATTTATCAGAACTGTCAGCCCATTGTACTGCTGACCTGGCTAATTCTTGTTCATCCATAGAATCGAGTACATGGTACACCATTCGTTCTTGAAGTATTTTATCAGTAGCCTGAAACAAATGTTCAGGGGTCTTTGGGTTTGACATAGCTGCTTGAAAAATTCTCTTACTTTCTGGACGTATCGGACGTATTGGATTATTGAAGGATCTTCCTTTTCCTACATAAGCTATCGTTTCTCTAGCTGGTAATTGTAATTGTCCTGTTGTCATTTCTAGTTGTTCCTCATCCCCTGAGGACTCGGTTTTATCTGCATCTGTTTCTCTTTCAGGCTGTTCTTTTTCACATATTTGTTCTACTTTTTTTCTGATCCTTCGGTACATACTTTCTATACTATTCTGTTTATCATGTTTTCCGTCTGCTATATTCTGGCCCCATTTGTTGAGGGCTCTCATTTCTTCCGCGTCTACACCTGGCCTATCTCTGTATCTTATCAGGCAGTTTATAAAGAAGCGTAACAACAGTTTTTGCGTGTCCACTTTCTGGTAGGCCATGGCCTCGCCAATACTTTCAGGAGGTTGCCCTGTTTGGACAAAGTGATATATTTTGTCTAGATGTTCAATCATTCCTGGTAATATCATTAAATAGTTCGCAACTCGTCGTAGACGTACTGATGATAGCATCATTCTGTCGTCTTTACCTGGTACTGGATCATATCTACAATCTGTAAGAGGCTCTTTAAGTATGTCATAATTCGCTGTTTGAGGTGTACGTTGGTGTGCTAGATCCCTATAAGTCAATCGACGCACTGATGGCGGCGTATGAAAACTTCCTGTCGCACCTCCTGAGGTGCTAGGTCCAAAAGGATTCGTTGGGTGTAAGGTAGGAAGAATAGATGCAGGGAGAAGTGAAGGAACGGGCGGAAGATTTTGAACAGGTGCAGGAGTATGTTGCTGCAGAAGCGGGGGCGGATTATCTCGGGGTCGAGCACCATTAGCAGGTGGTGTACGTGGCGGCGGAGTATTAACATATTCGGGGGCTACATCATCTAAATAGGAAGAAAGGAAAATGTCCTTTGCGGTCTTGGGGTGTAATTTAGTCGGAAGCAATGGAGGTGGCAGATCTTTTGGTACTTCCAGGGTGGCCTTAGGCAAGCCCTCGGCCAGAAGAGGATACATACCATTCATAAGAGTGTTTCGTTGTCTGTCTACTTGTTCTGCTTTTACTCGGATACCTTCCTCAATTAATACATTTTCTCGGGCTTTTTCTGAATCCTCCCTACTTTTCTCTTCTTTTCTGAGCGCTTTCTCTGTGCGTCTATGCGATTCTTTACGCCATAATTCAATGGCATCTTTCTGTGACTGTCTGGCTTTCTTTTTCCATAATGCTTCTTCTACTCTCATGATGCAATCTGCATCCCATGTCCCAGCAACGGGCCATCTCTGATTCTCTGCTAAATCCTTGGTGTAGTCTACCCACAATTCGAGATATAATACGGCATCTAGGCCATGTTTATGGTACATAAAGTACCCTGGAGTGTCCCTAGGTGGAATGGGAACGGCTTCCTCGAGTATCCCTTTTCTAGTTTTTATCTGTCTTAATTTCGAGAATAACGGCATCTTAAACCTTGCTACTTGGTTCTTACTCGGACTTGAACACAATTAATACATTAAACACAGTAATGAAGATCGAACAATCACTCATACCACGACATTTAAAACATATTAAAACATTTTAAAACGAACAATGATAATTAGAATAAAACTAGTTAACTGCATAATACTAGATGTACTGCTAAACAGCACAGATACACTGCTGAAACAGTGCAGACCAGGTCTGTGTACCCAAACCCGTCTTGACCGGCACAAACCAATGCGCACGTCTAGATGCGTCCCCAGCAACGGTACTCACCGGGAAGCACGGAACGGAACAGAAGGCCTCGGGAAGTCTGGACTGGACTAGACCAAACTGGACTGGACTGGACTCGTGACTTAGTTACTTCGGAACTTCGGAATCTGGTGGGCCTCTGTATACCTCGGATCTTGCTCTCTCAGCTAGGCTCTGGTCGGGATCCTCCGCACTCCTCACCGCCTCGTCTGGGTGTTGATCGCAGCCTCAGTCACCCCCGTTGGCCTGAGGGAGATACAGGAAATCCTGCGGGTACGCGTAGTTGTCCGTCCGGCTGTGGCAGGAGACCGGGTCTGCAACGCACCTCCGGCGCGTGGGGTGTGAGAGGTGTCCCTATTCGGGCGCCAATTATGTGGTAAATTTTAATTACCTGGACTTAATTTATGCGGTAAAATTCAATAAGAATAACTCAGTAAAAATAAGAGGCAGAATCCGTGGTATTTGAGGTTTTTAAAATGGGTTTATTCCTTACAAAGGAATTGGTTCGAACCAGGCAATCGGGTTCCGTCACCACGAGGGTTCGGGAAGGGATAGAGCAATACTTTATTGACAGGTTATCATATATATAGTAAATGCATTACAGTGAAGACATATGCAGAAGGCGTGACAGCTGAGAAGAGAGATAAGAATACACATACGTAATGAATAAAGGCGTTACAATAGGCGTGCATGAGGGCATGTACTAGAAACGTCATTATGATGATGACACAAGTGGGTGGATCCATAAGAGAATCCTGCAAAATCAGCAGAAATACTTGGCAGAGATGCGCGCACAGTAGCATGACGTGTGATTGACGTGTAACTGGAGGGTGAAGGGGACTTGACATTTAGCCCTACATGAGGAGATAGAAGTCTGGGATGTCAGAACAACCTAATCCCAAATCGTATCTAATATCTTGTGTTTAAGGAACTGTATTATCTGGAAGGAAAGGTCTCTCAGGCAGAGGCTATCCTATACTAACTACTAGTGCGTATATAAGCGTCTACGTGTCTACATGAGATGCGAGGGGGCATGGGCCTACCATGACAACAGAAGCCATGAATTACTCGCACGGAGACAGTAAGGCCGGGCCCTTTGCTCTGTAGCTGGAAGGATGTTTACCTAAACTACTAGACAGGAATGCATTTCTCGAGGAGCGGAGCAGATAACTTGAAGGCTGAATACAGTCTTGGCAGGCAACAGGCCAGGCCAGGCACCGTTAGCCGCGCAGGAAGTAAGGCAAAGGTCATGGATACAGATACAGGTCCAGGCTGGAGCATTCAGAGGCAGAAGCAGGAAAAGCTCGATGGCAGAATTCAGGGCCTACCTTGCCAGAGCTGGAAAACGTGAAAAGTATACCATATAAAGACGGTGGCAAGGCATACTTAGGAACGGAATATTCGACCCATTCATGGCGGATCTGAAAGAGGACATGTTGACGTTGGACACATATATATTTGCGTCTTCATAGCTTGAAGTGGAGGGAACATACATGTACTTGTAGCATGTACATGGAGCCGTTGGGGTCTAAGATAGGGGACACAATTGATCATAAAAATTCATATTTCCTCAATACGTTCAAAAGGTTTTGGGAAATTAGGGTTATAAAACTGACATATAGTGGAACATGTCCAGATATGCTCTGATTGGCCACTTTAAATGGAATAGTCAGTCCTGATTAGCTCACAACCTCAACAATACGTTGTAGCATCCATTACAGGGGTCAGGGACATGGTCCTCTCTACTGAAAATGAAGCTAAAACAATTCATAAAGGGGCATGGTGAGCACACCCTGCCCTCACAGGGAATGTGGAATAGTCTCAAAGGAACCACCCACCCCTGATTAGTAGGTCACAACATGAACAACCTGTTGTGTCAGCCATTACAAGACTCCGGGAAATGGTCCCCATTGAAATGTTTTGTAGAGAAAGACTGTTTTTAAAGGTCACAAGAAGGAGCACATATACAGTGTGATAACAGACCATGTCTGAGAGAAAGTTGTCTTCTCTTATGATTTTCTCATAGAGGTTATAAAAGGTACACTAGAAACTAACTATTTTCTGTAAATTCACACTATCTGACAATAACATCTACTTCCAACAGCAGCAGCAGCCTGTCAGATGATTCCACAATGTTCTACTACAGCTTCCCACAGTGTTCTAATGAACGGTTAGAGCACTAACAATCTAATTTAGGACAAAAGTGTGACACACCTGACACCATCTTGTTTGAAACGTTTCCATTCAAAATGATAAATTATAGTTATTGCTGTAGAAGCAAAATGTAGACACATTTTCTATGAGTTCTCAAATATCCTCCTCATTCATTTCAGTAAAACAGAGAACAAAGGCATAGAGGAGGGGGCAGGTACTGCAATGTGTCCACATAGGGCAGGCTGGCATTGGCAGTAAGCTGGTTCAGGGTTAGCACGGGGGACCATAGAGGACAGGAGAGAGTAGTATAGGCATACACAGGAGAACGGAGGGCAGAAGGAGGGGGAAGGGTAGCAAGCTGACCCCGGAGGTCAGGTCTGCATGGGCAAGGGATGCTAAGTGGACCACGGAAGACAGGTCCATGCACACAGAGAACAGAATTCAAGGAGGACAGGGGGCAGCTGCAAGCTTACCACAGGGGACAGGTGAGGGGGAACTGGGCACACTGATGGAGAACATAGGGCACCCTGGAGGAAGCAGAGGCAGCAAGCTGAATACAGAGGGCAGGAGGTGGCAACAGCAGCACACAGATGGAGAACAGAGGACAAGCAGGATGGGTGTAGGACAGCAAGATAGTCAAAAAGGGCCAGCTGCACTAGGCTGGTCATGAGCAGGGGTTGCCCTGTGCCAACCTCCTGTTATGAATGGCTGAAGCCTGTGGGGAGGGGCGTTGTTGGCTGAATATGTTTAAAAAAAAACTACAAATTTATGAAAACAAGTGAAACAGATGTTATAGTCAGTTATGGTAATGTGATCTTCTCTAACATAAAAAAAGAAAATCACTAGAAAAAACAATAGTTAAAGTGATGTTATAGTTACATATGGCAATGATATCTTAGCTTACATTAAAAAAAATCAAAATCAAAATATTGAAATGAGTGTAAAGGTAATGATTAAAAGACAAAAAACACTGGAATTAGGCAGTTATAGTTCAGCGAGCTAACTGTAACATGTGCTTCTGCCTACACTGCTAATGACCTCACTTATTTCATCACTTATGACATGTTCAATTACACACTGATGACATCTCAAATGACATTATTGATGACAGAACACATGCTTGCTACACCTGAGGTAGCTGTAAATGTGGTGGCATTAATAATGATTTATTTTAATCTGAGCAAGTTTGTACTCACTTTCAGGCCTCTAGTACCATACTAGCTTACAGAGTAGAGCAGAAGAAGCTTGAACGAAGTCATTTGAGATGTCATCAATGATGTCATCAATAATGGCATAAAACTTGTCAAGAATTATATAATATGTGGGGTCATGAGCAGTGTAAGGAGGGTGCGAGATATAGAAAGCTCTGCTAATATAACTCATGATTTTCTGTGCTTTTTTATTTCAGAACGTTAATGTTGTAACTGCGATATTCACCTAACTATAACATTACCTTAACCTTTGATTTTTTCAGTGAATTTCTAGAGTTTTTTTTAAAGTAAAGTAATATTTTATTGCCATATGTAAAGTCAACCCAGCCGCCCATAGCCTTAGGTTGTGCGCGGTAGGGAGTTGGCCGCAAGGCCCAGCCTGCAGCCAGGCCCTGTGGCAAATCCCCCACAGGCAGCAAACTGCCCATTACTCACAGCCTTTGGCTGATCCGAGCAGGGAGTTAGCAACAGGCCAACTCCCTTGGAGGGAGTCAACCCACCTACAGAGATCTAAACCCAAGCCGCACACTGCCTTTCATGGGGTTGTCCAAAGGGCCTGGCTGTGCATGCAACTTCCCACAGGTAGCCAGCTGGAGGCAGCCAACCCTACACTGCCCACGGTCTTTGGTTGGGCCTGGCATGGCATTAGCTGGCAAGCCCTGCTTCCAACTCTGCTCAGGCAGCCAACAGTGCTGCGTACAGCCTTTGGCAATGCACAGAAGGTGATTGGCCACAGGGCTTGCCTGCCACCAGGCTCTGTGGTAAAACCCAGCAGGCTGCCAACCATACACTGAGCACAGCCATTGGCGTGGACTGTGAAGGGTTTGCCTTCACACCCTGGGGACCCCCCCACTCTGGAGCCAAAACAAATATATTAAAGGGAAGGGGCATTCAAGCCCTCTCCTTGACCCTTAATTGGCCCCAGAAACTCAATCCCTGGGGCCAGTTCCAATCAAAAAGGGGAGCCATGTGGTCCCCATCCCCAAGTCTTAAAAGGCAGCGGGCACACCATCCCTCTGGGCCACATGTAATTAAACAGTGGAGAAGGTCTTTCAGCCCACTTCCCAGAGCCTTCATAGGATCCAGGGACCCCATCTCCCAGGGCTTTTTTCTGTTTAAAAGGGGAGGCTAGCTGTA
Source organism: Triturus cristatus (assembly GCF_964204655.1). Classification (NCBI taxonomy): domain Eukaryota; kingdom Metazoa; phylum Chordata; class Amphibia; order Caudata; family Salamandridae; genus Triturus; species Triturus cristatus. The sequence goes on along the minus strand of NC_140588.1, from coordinate 525,945,752 downwards.
TGACATACCTCCCTGATCCTAATTAGGCCCCGGAGACCTCATCTCGGGGACAAATCCAATTGAAAAGGGGAAGGGCATGCGGCCAGAGAACCCACTGTGTTCTGGGGTGGTCTCACTAGGACACAGAAAGTGGGATGGCCCAGAGGAATGGGGTCCCCAGGGCCATTATAGGCTAGGAAGGGGGTCCGTGGGTCCCCACCCCACCCCTTTACTGAGCATAAGGCCCCTGGGAGATTGGGTCCCCAGGACCTTGTCACGACACAGGGAGGGGCTGCACAGCTCCTCTCCCTTATTAAATGCAAAGGCCCTAGGAGATGGGGTCCACTAAGCCAGATATGGGTTGTGGAGGGGGGACACCCCCCACTCCCCTAAATAATGAATGCAGCCCCAGGCCAGCATTTTTTTTTTTTACGCAATCCCTCAGGAGTCATGCTGGATTGTGACACAAAGTTACCGATTTTTTTTATTTGGCCTCAGAGGGTGTCCCTCTGGGCCCCCCATGAGTATTCCTATCCTGCCCTTTTATATATATTTTTTAAATTTAGGACAAAGGACTAAGTCCCCGAGTCCTGTAATGGCTGCCAGCATCATTTTTCTAATTTTGCTGGCAACCAATTAGTGCTCTGGCTCCCACTGGAGTCCTACTGCTGCGGGAGTGAGATGGCCCAAAGGAAAAAAGCTTCCGGAACGGATTTACACCAAATCACGAAAAGCACAATCTGTCAACCAATATCTTTCTTCCGGCCACTGTTGGTTTCCGTTCAGCAGTTATTGTGGATGCTTAAAGAAGTCTCTGGAATATGCATGGGGATTTTACATTTTGGGACCCCCCCTTTCCCTCGGCTCCCGCTTCACATATCACACAAAAACTTTCAAAGCACAAACTAGGTAAAACAGCACTTTTTGGAAAGTTTAATGTAAATTCGTCAAACGGTGCCAAAGTGATTAGCAACACAAAAACGCTTTTCCTATGGAAACGCTGACTTAACAGTGCCAATGCCAAAGCTGTAAAAACAATCTGTTGGCCAAACAGTGAATGATCTCCGTTCACGATTCAGGAAACCCAAATCAGCAATAATTAATAAGAAAATTGACCAGCCTGTAGCCAATCATTTTAATCTTGTGGATCATTTACTATTAGATTTGAAGATTTTCTCTGTGGAACATGTCTTAACGGAAGGACTATCGGACTCCAGAGAAAACTTCTGGATATTCTGTTTAAAATCACTGCATCCAGATGGACTGAACAATTCTGACAATACCACCTGATTGCTGCATATCTCAAGAGCTGTCAGGACTGCATTGATTCCACATTTCAAATAGAATCTTTACTCATGATGCTTTTTGAAAATTCAGCTGTGTCATCTGTGCAGCCACTGAGCAAACCATCTTGTACTACCTGATGAAGGCGGAAGCTGAAACATTGTAGTGGAAATACATTTTTGTTCTCTGGTGAATCCATCTGTTTGTGTCACTTCTTTCTTGGATATATATATATATAAATATATATGTCTGTACATATATGTGTTTTTGTATATATACTTATATGTATGCACAGAAACCCTTCAGCAAGCAGAAAGGGAGAAGCCACACGAGGAATCCGATTTGGAGGCTTTAATATAGACAGCATGTAGGCATAATGCATTTCGGCCGATGGCCTTCCTCAGACGCCACTGCTAATCAGGAACACAGCCAATTCGGCGCCTTAAAGTGCTCCTGCTGTCCTCTCATTTGCGAGAACTTGCACCCTCTCCAACCACGTGATCGCCCACCAGGTGAAGTACTGTATGCACTACATCTCCCAGGTTGCATCAGTACTGGGCAGGTGTTGCGCGGAGAAAAAGAAAATAAGTCCATGTGGGAAGGTGTCATGCAGGGCAAGTCGCTGTGTGTCCGATTTAATGAAAGTCCAAAAATCCTCCTTTGGTCCCCGCATACGTTTTCAACCCTTGAGATGCAAATGCGCTAGGCCGTGAGTTTTGATTGTAATAAATTAAACTCCTCATGCAGTCACAAGCTGCCACTGGCAGTGGCCCCTGCTGTACTCACATCTCGAGGTGGGCTGGTTCCAATCCAATACCTTGGACAAACAAAAGGCTGCAGATGCAGAAACCAGAATGGCAACCAGCCAGCTTTGTGAAAACGGGGCCTCTTAACGCGCCTCTGGCCGACGCGAATAAATGCACAGAAACCCTTCAGCAAGCATATATTATATATATATATAATCTACTGGCGGTCACCAGTAGATAGTTATAGTTAGGACCTAGTTTCCATAGGAAAAGTGTTTTTTCTTTTCCCAATAACTTTGCACCGGTTGACGAATCTTCACGAAATTTTTAAAACTTGTGTCCCGCTCCGGTCAGCTCCTATCCTGAAAGGTTCGGGGTGATTCACCAAGCGGGGGCCGAGAAAAAAGGGGGGGGTCATAAAACTTGTTTTCTCCATGTTATTTTCCATATGAAACTTTAGACATGGCTACAGCCCGAACTGCTGAACGGAATTACACCAAATTTGGCAAAAAGGTATCCCTTGGTTCAGAAAGAGCCCTTTTTGTTAAATGGTGTAAATCCATTCAGTAGTTCCTAAGAAATAAAAAAAAAAGAGGTCAGAAAATGAATTTCCCATAGGAAACTTTAGACACGTCTACAGCTCGAACTGCTGAACGGAATTACATCAAATTTGGCAAAAAGGTAGTGCTTGGGTCAGAAAGTGCCCTTTTTTTAAATGGTGTAAATCTGTTCAGTAGTTGCTAAGAAAATCAAAAAATAAAAGGTTCGATATTTAGAGGCGCGGTGGATCCGCGGACCCTCCCGACCACAAGGTTTATTCTAATTGGCTGTCAACACTCCAAACCAGGAAGTGTTGGCAGCCATGTTGTGACTTGGTAGAACCGAGTCACAAGAAAAGAGAAAAACAAACGCAAAAACAAGAAAAGGGGGAAGGGTAAAAAAACATCCTGACCCCCTAGGCCTGCTCAGGGGGTACCACAAGGACCCCCAGGGCCAAAAAAAGCATTTTTTTATGAACGGCAAAATCCGCGGAGGATCCGCGAATCCTGCCCGCGCTTTGTTATTATTTAGCCCCCGGGTGGGCCAAGTCCCCCGCAGCCCCAGGAACCGCCACCCCGGGGCTTTTCTTAAATATTAGCAAGGGGGCACATGGCCCCCCACAGCTCCGGGGACCGCCACCCCCCAGGGCTTGTTTATTTTTTTGAAAAATAACCTGTTTGGGGGTGCACGAACCCCCCACATGCCCCGGGGACCTCCACCTCCCCGGGGCACTAACTATGTAAATGTGGGGGTCCGTAATGGACCCCGAGCCCCGGGGACCACCACCTTCCCTGGGCTGTGCACACGTTGGGAGGGGAGCCCCCCTCCTGGAGCCCTTGATGACGCTAGGGACCGCCGCCCCCCAGGGCCGGCTCCTGCAGTGTTCCAGGGTGCCCACCCCCAGGACACTGCTGTTTGCAATGACAGGACGGGAGCCGTGCGGCTCCCGCCCTGTCATTGCAAACTGCTTTGCTTCATTGAAGCGAGAGCAGGGAAACCTTCTCTCGCTTCAATAAAGCAAAGCAGAATTGCTTTTCCACAAGGGGAGCTGCATGTCAGCAGCTCCTCGTGTGGAAAGCAATGCCGGCTCCCACAGGAGGCCGGGTGCAGGCGGGACCGTGGGGGCATTGGGGCTCCCCCACGGTCCCCAACAGATAGGGAAAGCCCCGAGGAATGGGGTCCCTGGGGCTAGAAGTGGCCCGGGACGGGGGCCATGCAGCCCCCCCCCAAAAAAAAGGCTGGCCCTGGGGGATGGGGTCCCCGGGGCCAATAGAGGCCTCAGGAGGGGGGCCACTCAGCCCCCTCCATAAAAAATAAATATATATGTGACCATGCCCCGGGGGATGGGGTCCCCGGGGCCGGAATTGGCCATGGGAGGGTGCCCACGCGGTCCCCTTCCCGTTCACATATTTATTTATTTTTTAAAAAGGGGCAGGCACTGGGGGATGGGATCCCCATGGCCCAAAAAAAAAAGGAAAAAGAAGGGGGGCCATCCCAGCAACACTCTGCGTTCCCTGTGGCACGTTTTAAATTGGGGAATTAATTCCTCTTCAATACTGGGGGTCTCTGGGGGCCAACTAGCCAACCAGGTACCTCCAGTAAGTGCCACAAGGCTGCGTTGTAGAGAGGTGGACCAGGCCACGCCCCTTTTTACACATCTCCTCAACGCAGCTCTGTGGCGCTTACTGGAGGTACCTGGTGGGCTAGTTGGACCCCAGGGACCCTCAGGATTCAAGGGGACTTAATCTCCCAACTTAAAACACACCACAGGCGCGTTTGAACAGTGGTGAAGGGAGGGGGTGGGGCCTGAGGTGATGTGTGCAAAGACGCCCTGTGGCATGTTTAAAGTTGGGGAATTAATTCCTCTTCAATCCTGAGGGTCCCTGGGGGCCAACTAGCTCACCAGGTACCTCCAGTAAGCGCCACAGGGCTGTGTTGCAGAGAGGTGGTCCAGGCCACGCCCCTTTTTACACCTCTCTGCAACGCAGCTCTGTGGTGCTTACTGGAGGTACCTGGTGAGCTAGTTGGACCCCAGAGACCCTCAGGATTCAAGGGGACTTTATCCCCCAACTTAAAACACGCCACTGGGTATGTTTGTACAGTGGTGAAGGGAGGAGGCGAGGCCTGAGGTGACATGTGTGCAAACACAACCTGTGACGCCTTTTAAGTTGGGGAATTAATTCCCTTTCAATCCTGAGGGCCCCTGGAGGCCAACTAGCCCACCAGGTGCTTCCAGTAAGCGCCACAGGGCTGTGTTGCAGAGAGGTGGTCCAGGCCACGCCCCTTTTTACACCTCTCTGCAACGCAGCTCTGTGGCGCTTACTGGAGGTACCTGGTGAGCTAGTTGGACCCCAGGGACTCTCAGGATTTAAGGGGACTTAAACCCCCAAGTTGAAACACACCACGGGGTACGTTTGGACAGTGGTGAAGGGAGGGGGCGGGGCCTGAGGTGACATGTGTGCAAACACGCCCTGTGGTGCGTTTTAAGTTGGGGAATTAATTCCTCTTGAATCCTGAGGGTCCCTGGGGGCCAATTAGCCCACCAGGCACCTCCAGTAAGCGCCACTGCGCTGCGTTGCAGAGAGGTCCAGGCCCGCCCCTTTTACCACCTCTCTGCAATGCAGCTCTGTGGCACTTACTGGAGGTACCTAGTGGGCTAGTTGGATGCCAGGGACCCTCAGGATTCAAGGGGACTTAAACCCCCAACTTAAAACGCGTCACGGGCGCGTTTGAACAGTGGTGAATGGAGGGGGCGGGGCCTAAGGGGACATGTGTGCAAACACGCCCTATGGTGCGTTTTAAGTTGGGGAATTAATTCCTCTTTAATCCTGAGGGTCCCTGGGGTCCAACTAGCCCACCAGGCACCTCCAGTAAGCGCCACTGCACTGCGTTGCAGAGAGGTGGTCCAGGCCATGCCCCTTTTTACACCTCTCTGTAATGCAGCTCTGTGGCTCTAACTGGAAGTACCTGGTGGGCTAGTTGGATGCCAGGGACCCTCAGGATTCAAGGGGACTTAATCCCCCAACTTACTACACGCCAGGGGGCGCGTTTGCAGAGTGGTAGTGAAAGGGGGCATGGCCTTTGTCTACCTCTCACCAATCCCACTGCGTGGGGCTTACTGGAGGTAAAGGGTGGGCTAGTCTTCGGAGGCCATGGCCCCCTTTCTCTACCACTCTGCAAACGTGCCTCGTGGCCGAGTACGGGATGGGGGATGAAGTCCAATTTAGTCCTGAGGGAGTTTGGGGGCCGAGATTGTATTCTAAGTGTGTTTTAGCATAGCACTGGTTCTAGGCCTGGCTAGTCAGAGTCAGTTACCACCAGTACCCGTCTGAAAAAGTTGTGGGCACAGGATGATTTTGTAACAAGGCCTCTTTCTGCCCCTCTGTGGGTTCTTTCTACACATGTCTTGCTTCTTCCTGCACTTTTCTTCCTCTTTGTGGACTTCTGTTGCTTCTTTCTGCATTTCTTTTGCTTCTTTCTGTGTGTTATTTCTTCTCTCGTCACATGTCCTAACTCTGTAGGCATAGTTAGAAACTAGCATTTAAAAAACCTTTGAAATTCACTTAAAAAACCATAGATTTCAGCCACGTTATAGTTAGAAATTAGCATTTAATAAACCTTTGAAATTCACTGAAAAAACCATATGTTTTAGGGAAAATAATAGTTAGTTGGACATTTCACTCGTACAAAACCAGAGAAATTCCCCCGTTATAGTTAGTTCAGCTAACAATAACTCGCGCCCCCCAATGCACTGCTGATGACATCACATATTACATCACTCATGACATGGCTAGTGACATCACTGATGACATCACTAATGACATCTCAAATGACATCACTGATGACATCATCCATGTGATAATTTGATGCATCTTCTCAAACCCTAATATAACCTTTGATACACCCACTCTAAATTACAGACTACCATTCTCAAAACCATAGACACTCCAACACCAATAACTACATACCAACTCACGGATTCTTAGGTTTACACACACACATCCACTCACTCACCCGTACAGTCACTCATACTTACGGTCACTCAGTACAGGTCTATCATATGCAATTATATACCTATATAGACACTCACACACCACCACTCATCCATAGAGGTACTCACACACCTAGTCAGTCAGGCAAATATTTAATCACACTGCCATTTACTCATCTATACGGTTATACACACACTAGCTCACTATATATAGCAGGCTAAAGTGAACAAGTTCAAGAGCGAAATGAAAACCAGACCGGATAAATACGAAAAACGTATTAAAGACAGAAAAGCTACTAAGTTCTTACGCGACCGCCTGAATCAGGGCGGATTTGTACTTTTGCTAAGAAAATCCAGAGCAGTTTGATGGAACAACAAATAGTCTCTCAAAGCGAACCGAGCTCAGATACAGGTTCAAAGCAAGAACAAGATGACCCAAGAGAAAGAAGTAACAGGGATGTAAGACTTGGGGTGAAAGATGAGTACCGTTTTATGCAACTAGAGCAACAAACCGACCATCGCACAACTAGGGGCAGGGGGAGAGGAAAAAATCGAGGAAGAGGAAACAGAGAAGAGAAGGAGAAGGCTACAAAAGGAGCATCAGAATGGCAAACAAACAGATCCATGCGCTCCCAAATAAAGAAGCCGGTAAAGAAATAAATGATGGAAAAACAGTTATTAACTTGAGTACAATGATTTTAACTAAAGATGATCAATCAGTGTTAGAACTAAGGCTAAGTTACTGTGATGAGAACAATTTTGACTATCCGAACAGTAGAATGGACCTATACCGATTCATTAGGAAGTTAAAACTATCAAAATTACATTTAAATCAAAATTTACGTAATTCATCTAAAACGACAACACAACCAAATGTATCAAATGACCTCTATGTCCTGACCGTAAGTGTTGCACCTGTCTTGGAAGATCTATTGACACTATCTAATAATGATGTGTGGAGTACTAATGAAGCATTAGAAGGTGACATTCCAGTTGAATCTCAAACTGAGACTTTAGGAAAGGAAGATCATACCCCATTCCGACTTCCTTCAAGGTTTATACCACAAAGTGCATGTGATAATTTGGATATCTTTGGGGAGAATGTAACAAAGGAGTTGAAACAACTGTATTATAAAACTCTCCAAAAGAAGAAGAAGTTTAATCCGAAGAAATCGATGTTGCACAAAACAGTGGTTAAAATACAGAAAGATGAAGGGGTAGTGGTAAAACCGTTGGATAAAGGCGGAAACGTCGTATTATGGAGACGAGAATTGTATAAAAAGGAAGCACTCAGTCAATTGGACAATTGTGAATGCTACTCATGGATTAGCATGAGGGATTATGAAGAAATGAAGGAACAATTGTTTATGAGACTGGAATCCTGGAAAGAAGAGGAATTACTTGGCTGGGATAAATTTAAATTCTTTAAACAAGAGAAATTGGTCTTACCAGTTTTTTATATGCTCCCTAAAGTGCATAAAAGCACCACAAATCCACCAGGGAGACCCATAATTTCCTCATGTGGTAGTCTTTTTGAGAACGCTTCGAAGTACATAGATTATTTTTTAAATCCCATTGTGAGGACATTAACATCATTTATTAAGGATTCAACAGACTTTTTAAAATGTATATATGATATACGTTGGAATGTTAACAGCATGGTACTATTAACCCTCGATGTTGCTACTTTATACACCAGTAAGACATAGGGATGGCCTAAAAGCGACAGAATACTTTTTAAATAGAAGACCCATAAGATTTGTGAAGCAAAATTTAATGATTTTGGAATTAATGGAGTGGTGCTTGACCAGAAATATATTTTTATTTGGTGATGAATAATCCAGCAGGAACAAGGAACGGCGATGGGCACCTGCTTCGCCCCCAGCTATGCCAACTTACATCTAGGCTGGTGGGAGGTGCAGGTGCTCGGGGGCCCCCCCCGGAACTCTGGTCAAACCATATATTATTATGGGTCAGATTTATAGACAATGTTTTTGTGCTGTGGCAGGGCACAGAAAGTGGTAACACAAATCAATGTTGGGGGAGGTCCAAGGGAAAGTCACTTTTTATAGACCTGCAGGTTGTGTTTCCCCTAATACTCAATATAATAAACACTATAACAACCCGGGTCTCAAGCTGAGTCAAAAATAACTGTCAGGCGAAAGTATCCCTATCTCTAATCCGACGTCTCTTTAGGAGAGTACCCTTCTAAGACAGGACCCATCAATCACTTAAGGTGGTGAATTTTTCATCATTTGAGTTATGTGCATCTCAATATGACGAACCAGACCTTGGAATAGTGATCTGGTAGCGTACAGAGAAAATGCAACCAAAGAGGGTTATTGTCAGATCTCAGAGAGATTTCGTCAAAAGACGACGTTGTACCCATAGATTGGTGAAGGGGATCCTAAGGTCAGCAGTACTAAATAATAAGAGTGTAAATAAAAATGGCTAGAAGCACTCAAATGTTCTTTATTCGGTAGAGTACCCCTGTCATATTTAAAAAGCAATATGGCAATCTAGCACAAATAAGTTGTCATTATGCTAATGTCCATAGCAATGTGGTCGACATGTTTCTGCCCATTTCTGATCAAAAAAGTATCGGGGCTTTCTTCAGGACCTTTGATACTGCTGTGGTTTAGTGAAAAAATGTGACAAAGAAATTGAAAAACTTTTATGTGAATAAAATAATCCTACCGCACCGGTCAATTCAAGCGATATCAAAACCGGGTACCTAGGGACAAAAAAATTGGTTTGAGAGATACAAACAACCTGATGTACAGAAAAACTCAGCAATAGGTCATTACTCATAAATGACACAAAAATCATATGGTGATGCTATTAAGCATTTAATTAATAAATCAAAAATGCACTTACCCATATAAATTGGGTGTTGCCCTCACCTCAACCTGGTCCTGACTCAGGGAAAGGGGCCCCGCTCTGGTTAAAAGATGAAAGAGAAAATACAGGTCGCTGGTTGTCATGCCTGAATACTGCCTCCTCATTAAGCATAGCTAAAAACAGAGGAGAACTCGCCAATGTACTGTGAACAAACGAACTGCAAAATGGTCATGGTCTGAGCATTAGCTTAGCTCAGTAATAGGCTGAAGATACGATTTTACTTAGTTTAAAAACCAAACGCTAACTGTTATTGAATGTAAGAAAAGAAGAAAAAGTCAGCGTGTAAAGAGGTAGACTCCCTGTCAGAAGGGGAGTATCTCATTTATAGGTACCCATTGGTTAAAGTCAAAGTCAATTCCCAAACATTAGGAAAACTAAACGTGAAGATGGTGGCAGTGAAGGAGACATCCCCTCCCTTGTTGTAAAGCCCGCCTGGAGAAAACTGGGAGAAACAAGGAAAAGCACGACAAACACTGTGACACCTACCTCTCCGTCGGTACCCCGAGGCGGTCTTTGAGTAAAGATCGGGGGTGTCGACGGAGGGGTCTTCGCTCTTTTTATACTCAGCAAAAGTCAGAGTGGTTGCAGGTGTGGAGATAATTGGAGGGGGCCAGGTCAGTGCCTGTCCCGTTTTGGAGTTCAATGCGCATGTGTAGAGGGAACGACACACTTGCAGGAGCGCATCGTTCTAATGCGCATGTGTGGCAACCAGCCACTAACCAACACCCGTATACAGCTCTAATTGCTTGCACAGAAAGTGACAACACATCTCTCGAGGAGAGAGGAAAGACTAGAAAAATAGATGTCCACTGTCACTATGCTAGCAATTATCTGAATAAAGCAGGCAGAGAATAGAATAGCTACGAGTGTTAAAATATTCACGGACAGTGCCTGTTTTGTTGTAGAATGTAATATACACAAGAAGGCAGATAGATACTGATGTAAACACACCTGGTTACTGTGCACATGTTCGGTATATAGCCAGTAGCCAACTCATCAATGAGAGCCTTCATGTTTAGAGAAAGAATACAATTAAAAAGTGACATATAACTGTTTGTTAATGATCTGAACCAGAACAACCTTAATTTGAAGTTTGTAGGACATTATAGTCGAACTACTATAGACTTCTTGGATGTTAGAGTAACACCGCAGGGGGATAAATTGGTTACCACAGTATTCAGAAAGCCAACAGCTGGCAACACTATTCTTCACGCGCATAGCTCACACCCCGCACCTTTAATTAGGAGTATACCGTTCGGGGAATTTTACAGAGCGAGAAGGGCATGCAGTGATTTGATTGAATATTCTAGAATAGAGCAGGAAATGACTGAGAGATTCATCCAAAGGGGTTATGCACCACACATTATTGATGGAGCAGCAGCCAAAGCAAGGAAGTTGGAAAGACATAGGGTGTTATTCGAGCCATCTAACACCCAGTTAAAAAAATGTGAGAAAGGACCGGACTGTCAGAGATTCATAACAACTTCCAACACCGAGCACAAGGAAATCAGATCAATCTTAAATAAACATTGGTATTTAGTAAGAAATGATCCGATTTTAGGCCCCAAAACAAAAAAGCATCCGGATATTACCTATAGAAAGTCCAAACCGTTGAAAGATCTGATGGAAAAAAATGAATTTCAGGAAAGGAAAGGAGGAACTGTAACCTGGCTACAACAAAAAATGGGTTTTAAAAAATGTCTAAAGTTGAAGAACCAGAACCTTTTGGGCCTGGCGGCGCAGGGTACGCTTTAATCTCCTGGGTTCTCCTGCTTCAGCTAACAGAGACACGGGGACACTCTGTCGGCGTAAAAGATCAGATTCTATTAGCTGCAGCTAGTACAGTTGTCCTAGAAGTACACACGGTATGTTCTCAGGAGACTGCCACTTCACTCCGTGGCGCACAATCTTTTATAGTACATAGGTGACATATACATTAACGAAGGACACACCTAAAACATACATGAAAAACCAATAGGAATAGTTTGAAAGTAAGTCAGAGCCAATAGAAAGGATTGGAAAACAAAAGTATCCAGTAACCCGAAGAAGTCTTTCCTCGAACTGTGTTTGCCACCCCTCCCACAGGTTAAGGTCTTAATGTGTCTGTAACTGACTTGCAGTTGGCGAGATACGTTCGTGTGTTTTGGAGGACAGTTGTGAAATGAGAGAATACGAGCAGAGGACAGCGAAGGCCAAAAGATGAGATAAAGTCAGAAGAGAATAGTGTGAACCAATAGATAGTTAAGACAGGGATTAAAAAAAACAGACAGGGATTAGTGTACTCGGCCAGTCTCTAACACCAGCTTTGTAAACAAAGGCACAAGGCTATTTTGACACGCTATTGCAGGAAAAGCAGAAAAGACTTCGTTCGTCGTGCTGCCTGAGTGAGGGCAACACAAAATGGCGGCGGAGCACAAAATGGAGGCTCAACATGATCGTGATCGAAAATCGAAATTCCTCAGACCCTCCTTTTTCCAGAACTCAGGCAAGATACACAGACTCACGTTAATCTGAGTCGATGTCGATGGCCATGAGGTCATCGAGCTGTTGCTGTAACATCATTCTAATATTCTCTGTTCTTTGTGTCTTGGGTTTTGGATGCACACAGTAGCACAAAGGTCGCAGATGGCGGGACCACAGTGCATACAAAGACAACAAGAGAAAACGATGGCTAAAACCATACCAAGGAATGTTAGCACTTTCCAATCCCATTTGGACAGTAGTCCCCAAAACCATCCCAATAACGACCAATCTCCCTCGTCTTGATGAATTGACTCGGAGATTATATGTAATTTAGAGATGGCCTGGTATACTGTCGGAGCATCATCAGATATATAAATACTGCAACTTGATTTGATCAATTTACAGACTCCACCACGATCTGCAAGAATAACATCTAAGGCAACTCGGTTCTATAAAGTCATAAGACGATCCGCCTGTAGTTCCACTGTAATATTACTCAAAGCTCCTACAGTGATGTCTATGGTAGTTTCTACAACACGAACCAGTTGTCTCATATTCCTGCTGTTTGCCATAGGACCCCAAAAAGGAAGAAATCCTTTCAGGAAGTCTCCTCCTTCTTGTCCTGCTGTGTCTTTGGAATCAATAATTCCTCTGCCATATCTGTTTTTATGAAAATTTGAAGAAGCAGTGAATGTAGGGGGAAGAAGAAAAGCTATATAGCAAGTTCCAGAAAAATCAGTCGGCAACCACGTATAGGCTCTATCGTGACAGATGAAATACGTGCCCTGAGATGGCACTAACGGCGGCGAATTCTGAGATGAGTGGATGTAAGTATGGGAACAAAAGCTTTTTCTCTGTTCGGTGTCAGTAGTTTGGCCATTTATTTGCAAACAGAAATTGCCTTGATGAGGTACAGTCCAAATTGGTGGAGATTTTCCTTGCTTAACCTTATCACTAAGGGTAGTGATATAATGAGTGACGTTCCAATTAGTATATGCTTTTCTCTCATCGACAGGAATGTTACTATTTTCCATGATTTTAGCCATAGCTACCATTCCCTTTATCAATGAACTGTGACTGAAATCTGGTCCACCAATATAAGAACTGACAGGTCGTTTAAATCGGCTTTGATAGGCGTTAGAGAAAATGACAAAATAAGCCCAAGCAGAACCTTCATAAGAGAACGGGAGGACTAAATATGGCATCCCTTTTTCTGTGGTATGAGGCATTAGTCCACACACCCAACAATCGGTTGTATTAATTACTAATTGGTGTTGGTGTAATAACTGGATAAATGAATTATTGTAATATTCGGTTCTTCTAACGAGTTCATGCTGAGGAAGTATATGAAATAGATGCGGAGAGATAGTAGAATAAGAAGGCACAGTGATATAAGAAGGGACAACTTTTTGCTGCATAGCATAAACAATCCAACCTATACACGCCAATAAAATGCATAATAATATAAAAACACATAAAGTTATACCACAACGACTGTGTATTATTTTACAATGATTGTCTTTCATTTTGTTCTTTTTCTCTCTTTCGCCTAATGTAGTTTCTATCTTCTAAATGGATGCTCACGGCAATCTTCCTTAATCACTTGGTCACGATTGTCTGCTGTCCTATGACATTGCAAGTCCTGCAGGCCTATTGCCACTACTCAGGTCACAACCAAGACTCCTACCGTGACCCTGCAACCGGGATAGAAACTACATAGAAGAGAGAATCTCAAGTTTTCTTCTTCAATCTAGGTCTTAAATCGTAATGAGCCTTATCAGGTACAGTCTGATCCTGAAACAATGTTCGTGGATTAGTGGTGTTCAGACAAAAATGTGGTGGTACAGCTTCTTGGAGAATGTCGTCGTTTTCTTTTTCCGACAATGTTCCATTCAAACGTGCATCACTAAAAGGTATGAATCGTGGAACCTACTCGCTTTAGGAGTCACTTATACCCTTGCGGACCCACTGATCAAAGGGCAAAGGCAAAGGAACCTTCTTGCAGTGCACGCCGTGAATCCAGTTCTTCTTTCCTTCAACTTTTACTGCTATACGAGTAGTCAGGAGAACCTGACGGGGTTCTCTCCAGCGAGGCTCCAAATTCTTCGTCCTTTGAAAATTCTTCACACAAACCCAGTCACCTGATCGGATGGAATGACCTAAGTCTGTGGAGGCCTCTGGTAAAGCGCTCTGAACCTGTTGATGGAGAACACGCAATTTAGTTGTAAGGTCGTGCAAATAATCAATCAACATTGGATATGGCAAGTCTGAATACCTTTTAGGGCGAGGGACTCCCCATATATTAGCTGGGCGTCCGAAAACTATCTCATAAGGGCTAAGTCCCAAACGAGAATGCACAGCAATTCTGGTGGATAGAAGAGCCAAAGGTAGGGCATCGGGTCAACTAAGGCCTGTACTAGCCTGCACTTTCGCAAGCTTAAGCTTTAAAGTACCATTGTAGCATTCCACTAGACCCGCTGACTGTGGATGGTTTGCCGCATGGAACTTCTGTTTTATACCAAGACCTGCACAAACTTTTTGCATGACTTGGCCCACAAATTCACTCCCATTGTCACTCCAGATAATGAGCGGCAAGCCAAATCTAGGTAAAAACTCTTTTAGAAGTACTTTGGCTGTAGATAAAGCAGTATTGTCTTTCAGGGGGTAAGCCTTTATCCATCTGGAAAAGGCACATACCACCACTAGAAAATATTTTAGATTGTTGCATCGTTCCATGTGAATGTAATCGATTTGCAACACCTCAAATGGATAAGTCGGAGGAGCAAAATGACCTGCTGGATTTGGGGTTCTCTTTCCCGGATTGTACATTAAGCAAATAATGCAATGTTTCACTACATTGTCTGCACACTTCGGGATTCCTTCGTTTTGCCATACTGGAGCCAGAAGCTTGCATATTCCTTTCGCACTTAGGTGGGCTGGACCATGCGCCATAGTAACTACAGGTAGTACATAGGCATCTGGTAACAGCCAATGTTGGTGTTCGGACAATTCCACCCGACATCCCATCTCATCTAACATTCCTGTACTTTCTTTCCACTTTCTCAATTCTTTCTCTGTAGCCTCTTCTTGAATTGATTTCACACTTTCTACTGTATCCTCATACATTCCTCTTTCTCTGACCCAATTTGCAGGGCCCGCAACATACATGTGACTTGTAGCATCTCTGGCTGTCTTTTTTCGCTACGTCATCTGCAAATGCATTCCCACGACCAACATCGTCAGTAATCTTCTTATGCGCACTACACTTCACAATTGCTATCTGGGTAGGCAAAGCAAGTGACTCAAGGAGGTCAGTTACCAACTGACCATGTTGTATCTTAGTGCCGTGGGAAGTAAGGAATCCCCTTTCTTTCCACAAACGTCCAATATTGAACGCCACACCAAAAGCGTACTGGCTATCGGTATACACGTTCACTCTTTTTCCTTTGGATAACATACACGCTCTGGTTAAGGCTATCAGTTCAGCTGCTTGAGCTGAATTCTGTCTGATGCGTGCTGTTTCCACAACTGTATGCAAGGTTGTAACAGCATAGGCGGAAGTTGTTTCTCCATTAGGAAGCTTAAAACAAGAACCATCTACCCATAGCATTCCATCCGGATTCACTGATGGCGTATCTGTTAAGTCAATTCTACCTTTTGTCTCTTCCTCAGTACGGAAGAAACAATCATGTTGTTCTTGAACACCTTTCTCTTCTGGACGAGGCAACAAAGTAGCTGGATTTAAAGTATTACATCGTTTGATGTGCACGTGACTAGCCAAGAGCGTCAGCTCATATCCAGACAAACGAGCACTCGTAAGATGCTGTGTTTTTCTTCTGTTTAGCAAAGTATCCACTGCATGTGGCACCATAACAATGAGAGTATTATCTAGCACCACTCCAGCAGACTGTCGAATAGAAATTGCTGCTGCTTCTGTCGCTTTAAGATAACTAGGCAATGCCTTAGCTACTGGATCTAACATAGCCGAAAAATAGGCACATGGTCGCTGTTTATCTCGAAATCGCTGTGTTAAGACTGACAACGCACAACCTTCTCTTTCATGAACATAGAACATAAAAGGTTTACTGTAATCAGGAGTACCTAGTACAAGAGCAGAACACAGAGCAGCACGTAAGTCAGTAAAACTCCTCTGACATTCGTCAGTCCATGGAAGGGGCTGAGGCGTATCTTTCAAAGTGAGTGCCAACAAAGGTTTGGCCAACAGAGAGAAGTTAGGGATCCACTGCCTACAATAGGAAGTAATGTCCCGAAAGGCACGTACTTCTCTTTGCGTGGATGGCATAGACATTTGCGCAATTGCTTGGATACGTTCTGGGGTTAATCGTCTTCCCTCCTTTGATAAGAGATGACCCAAGTAGGTAACCTCTCGACGAACATATTGTAGCTTAGAAAGTGAAACCTTGTGATTATGATTGGATAAGTGTCGCAACAATGCAACCGTCACATTCTTACATATATCCTCTGTATCAGCAGCAATTAACAAATCGTCCATGTACTGAATAAGAGCAGCACCAGACGGCAAGGAAAAGGCATCAAGATGACATTTCAGAGCTTGACTATAAATAGAGGGACTTTCACAATAGCCTTGAGGTGCGCGCTTGAACCGGAAGCTTCGGCCTCCAAGAGAGAAGCCAAAAATATCCCTACTCTCTTTGGCAGTGGGAATACTAAAGAAGGCATTTTTCAGATCAATAACAGAAAACCTAATCGCTGTCGAAGGTATCATCGTCAACAGCGCAGTGATATCGGGGACAACAGGAAACTGTGGTACAACAATTTTGTTTACCTCCTGAAGATCAATTACAAAGCGATAAACAGGAGGCTGAGAAGGATCAGTGCGTTTAAGAACAGGAAGAATAGGGCTATTACATATGTTACCTCTCGTTTCCTCAACCACATCCTTCTGAATCAAGTCATGAATGATTTCCAAAAGCGCTCTTCCACCTTCAGTGGAAATTCTATATTGAGGAACACGTGGCAATTCAGCATTGGGCTTGAGAGTAACAACATACGGTGGAATTTCAAGACAACCAACATCATTTGGACCCGTGGCCCAAAGCGTTGTAGGAAGAGAGAGCAATTCAGGTGGGAATTGATCTTTAGACTAATACATTGGAGAAGTCAGTTTCTGTCCTAAAGTAAGATATACACCAGAAGGAGAGCAATATATTGTTGCATGCAATCTTTTCAATAGATCCAAGCCCAATAGATTCTCTCCGCAACCATTCGTTAAGAGAAGTGGAACTTCTAAATCATAAGGGCCAATTGAAATGGGCAAAGGGCAAGAAACCGGATTACGAACTGGGGCGCCAGAAAAACCTGCAGATACATTCGTTAAGCCAGACAAAGGTGCCCCAGGGAGTTTTGAATGAATGATAGAACTTCTCATCGCACCAGTATCTAAAAGAAATGGCTCTGAAACACCCATTGTAGTGACATTAACATAAGGTCCACTCTGATCTACTGGAATCGACACAACTCCCTTACTTTGTCCATGGCTGTCCTAGTTAGCATGAAGACTTACATTCTCGCCTTCAACATAACAATCTTCATTGTAATACTGTGTAGACCGAGCGTTTTGCTGATCAAAGTAGTTCACGGAATTAGAAGGAGGAAGGGAACGCTGTTCTTGGGTCAACATACCTCGACCTCTACCTCTGTTTGCTGACTGGAGGCCACCACGACCTCGTGGAGCAGATAGTGTCCCATTACGCTGCAATAAAACCGGACAACTATTCTTAAAATGACCTTCCTCTCTACAATAGGCACATTGATTAGGACCTAACAAAGGTCGCGGAATATATGGCTCAGGCTCAGGCTTTTGATACACCCTCTGAAACTGTGAGGGCTGTTGAAACTGGGCCTGAGCATAACGAGGTGGATAAGCCTGTTGCAAGAGAACCTTAGTTTTCAATTCTTTAGTCTTTTTCTCTTGCTTATCTTTTTCTTCTTTATCTCTATTTTCATAATATTGAGCAGTAGCTAATATCGGAGCTGAAGAAGAAACAGCCCATGAACTCTCGGAGTCTTTCAGCTTATGCGACAGCTCGGGTAGCAAATCAAATACGAACTTATCTACAAATAATCGTTGTCCACCCTCCGTAGTCATGCCCTGACCACTGTGATCAATGAATGTCTCCTCGAAACGAGTAAAGAAATCGGAGACACTCTCATCTTTCTTCTGTTTACACACGGCTAGTTTATCCCAGTTAACTCTCAAGGCAGGCATCATCGTTTTCATTAATGTAATAATCCTACCAGGGAGTTCTGAAATCAAAACATCGGGCTTCGCACCACCCACTTGGTCTCTATCTGCTGCAATTATAGCATCCCAGTCTCCACCTAATTCTTGGGCATGATTCTCTTTACGAATCCTAGCCCATAACGCTTGTGGGACTACATTCCCCATCAACATATCAATATCTGCTAAATTCATGATGCAGGCATCAACAGTCTGTGACAATTCTTTATAATAACCTGCAGGGTTCTTACGAGGATCCGGTAGAGACTGTTTAAGAGCCAAAACTTCAGATCTTTTCCAGGGGACATGTACCCATATTCGCTGGAAGTGAGCAGGAATAGCTTGATTACCACCTGCTGCTGCAACCTCTTCTCTCCATAGGGCAGGAACCTCTCTCATTGGGTAATTTTTCAGTGTCAACCTAACTGAGGGATCGGAGTCAAGAAAATTCTGTGAGGTAAATAAGGTTCTAAAGGTAACAAGTGTCTTTACAGCGTCCTCAACCTTAGAACCCACAATGAGCCCCTTATCAAAATTTGCCTGAATATCTAACAGACCCTGAGGGACCGAACCCAAGTCCATATCCTCCCAACCTTTAACAAGAGTATCACACATAACATTGAAAACATATCTCTGCGTAGGCACATTCCACTGTTAGAAGGTAGGCATAATGTCGGGTACACTATACCGAGGACCCTTCTCAATCCATTTGCGAGCGAGAGAGTCCAACCCTTCTCGTTTTTCAGAAGCTGGGAACTGACTATGAGACTGTCTTCGAGAAAATGCCAGAGACACGATTAACGCCTCAAAGAAAGGAGATAAAAGACCAGAGACCGTATCTGTAAGTCGTTTACGCATAGACGGAGAATTGGACATAAGGATAGGGGACAAGATATTAGGCGAACTAACTGAAGAGAAATCAGTAATTACCGGGGGAGCATAGGGCAAAGAAGATGAAGGTAAAGGAGTTGAAGGCAAAGCCGGCAGAGGCGGCAATACTTGAGGAGGCAAATGTGGAAGGTCCGGAGCAAGTGGAGGCGCAACTGGCAGCTGAACAGGCTGTAAAAACGGGGGTGCATTAGCACCTTGTACATAGGGCGGAGGCAATCTCAATAGGTGAGACATCAAGGGATCCTCCTCTAAATCCTTTCTTTTATCAGAAGGGGAAGCTGGCAACATCAGATAGCATTTATCTATCGCCATACAATGCTGTCTTTCTGAAATTTCCATCTCATTATCAACTTCATCATCTTTAAATTGCTGAGCAGCCTGTATAATTGTCATACCCTGTGCTTTCTTATCTCGTTTTTCTTGCTTAATTTTTCTCTGTTTGGCTTCCTTACGCCAAAGGCGGAAAGAGTCAAACATTGCCGGCCTGGCTTTTCTTTTAAATAAAGTAGTTTCCAAATTATCTAGTATGTCAGGCTCAAAACTACCATTTTCTGGCCATTTTAAGACACTATCCTTCTTCGTGTATCAGATCCATGTCTCATTAAAGGCAATGGGGCCAACACCATGTTTAGAATAGAGCTCATAAGTGTGAGTTCCAACCGAAGGAATCGGACAAGTGTCCTCCAGCCGGGAATCCCTATTAAAACCAAAGCAACAAAGTTTCTCAAACTTAGTCAGACCAGGCATCGTTATTCCACTGGACTGTTCACAAACATCAAGGGGGTTAAATCAATTAACACAGCACAAATGTACTTACCCCTCGGCTTCGGTTATAGCAATACCCGAATCAAAGACCCAAAGAACCTAAGAACCAAAGAACCAAAGAACCAAAGGACCAAAGAACCAAATGTGGGAGCGACCCACTAATACTTAACTAAGATGTCTTCTTACACCAACAGAGGCCCGACTATCGTCTCGCTTTACCATACATCACCAAAAAGAGGGCCAAGGCAGGGCGGCAGTCAGGGCAGCAGTCGTCAGTAGCCGTCAGGAAGGAGTAACCACGCTGCAAAAGACCTTCGGACCACTTTCGACATACAGGGGTTGCTTGACGTGGTTCGCGATTCCTCCAGAATTTTCTTGCGGGGTTCCTCACAACCTTCAGGCAGAACCACTACCTCTGAAGCCGCCCCACATTGGGCACCAGTTGAAGAACCAGAACCTTTTGGGCCTGGCGGCAGCAGGGTACGCCTTAATCTCCTGGGTTCTCCTGCTTCAGCTAACAGAGACACGGGGACACTCTGTCGGCGTAAAAGATCAGATTTTATTAGCTGCAGCTAGTACAGTTGTCCTAGAAGTACACACGGTATGTTCTCAGGAGACTGCCACTTCACTCCGTGGCGCACAATCTTTTATAGTACATAGGTGACATATACATTAACGAAGGCCACACCTAAAACATACATGAAAAACCAATAGGAATAGTTTGAAAGTAAGTCAGAGCCAATGGAAAGAATTGGAAAACAAAAGTATCGAGTAACCCGAAGAAGTCTTTCCTCTAACTGTGTTTGCCACCCCTCCCACAGGTTAAGGTAATAATGTGTCTGTAACTGACTTGCAGGTGGCGAGATACGTTCGTGTGTTTTGGAGGACAGTTGTGAAACGAGAGAATACGAGCAGAGGACAGCGAAGGCCAAAAGATGAGATAAAGTCAGAAGAGAATAGTGTGAACCAACAGATAGTTAAGACAGGGATTAGAAAAACCAGACAGGGATTAGTGTACTCGGCCAGTCTCTAACACCAGCTTTGTAAACAAAGGCACAAGGCTATTTTGACACGCTATTGCAGGAAAAGCAGAAAAGACTTCGTTCGTCATGCTGCCTGAGTGAGGGCAACACAAAATGGCGGCGGAGCACAAAATGGAGGCTCAGCATGATCGTGATCGAAAATCGAATTTCCTCAAAGTGTAAAGCGTGCCAACATGGACTGAATCGCACTCATTTTACGAAATTTTTTAACAAAATAGTGACTGTCAAAGGTTTCCTAACGTGTAGATCGAGTTTTGTAGTTTATATTCTGCAATGCCCATGCTCAATTATGTATATAGGCAGTAGGGGTAGGCGGAATTTGCGAATTCCACTTTCGCAAATTATCGCGAAAATGTTAAAAATTATCGCAAACACGCGGAAATATCGCGAAGATGCGGAAGTTTTTTTCCCGCATGTTCGCGAGATTTTCTGCATGGTTGCGGCTCGCCAACTTACCCAAGTGGTTGCTCGCGGGCGCGGCCATCTTGTTTTGAGTTGTCTCGCGGTGCATGATCACGATAAGCAAGACGTGATCGCGCGACGCATGACGTCACTGCGGGCGCGAACTGTCGCGAGACAGCGCAAATGGCTAAAAACAATACAACATCTCATGGAGAACGCGACCGGATCAAGAAAACTTGTTGGCGAACGCAGGGATTCAGGTAAGGCGATCTCGCGCGCGCGAGAATGTATTATTTTACAGTGCGAGCAAGAAACAAATTATCACCAAGCTGCGGAATGCGGAAATTTGGACATTTTCGCGCTTTCCGCGGAACGCAAAAATGTCAAATTATCGCAATTTCTCGCGAACTGAACGAAATTTTCGCCCAGGCCTAATAGGAAGTACCACTCTACCTGTATACCAACGAATCCTGCAACATCGTAGAGCAATTATCAATAAAGATAGAACTTATCCTATTGCGAGACATTTTGAATTGTATCATGAGAGCAATCCCTCAAGACTGCAGTACAGTTGTTTAGCAGAAATCCCAAAGAAAAAGAGAGGGGGGGATAGAACTCAGGAAGCTTGAAACTTATTTTATTCTAGAGTTCAATAGTAAGGAGCCTCATGGGTTAAATATTGATGAGGACCTTTATACCTGTCTTAAATAAAAAACAAAATAGAAAGATGAAGAGTAATGCTGCACGCAAGGAAACCAAGATTTTTTGTAAAACAATTGGACATTTTTTGATAGAAATGGAATAGCAAAGGTTTTTTGTTTTAGATTTTGCTAATGGTGCTATAATAATTAGGTTGGTCATATTTCATGAGCAAACAAAAGTATATTAGTTGAAATCAACTATATATAAAATTCAGTTAAAGCATTTACACTTTTTTTGGGTTGTAAATAAACTGACCTGAAGACTGAAAGCACTAGCACTTTTTTTCTGATATTAGTACTGTATAAATGTGCACTTTAAATCAGGGCTGAAACTAAGTCAAAGATTAAAGCACAAGCACTTTATTTTGATATCTGAAGATGAAGAGAGTATGCATTGGCACCTTTTTGAATATCCAGGACTGGAGAAATCTGCACTTTAAGTCAGTGAAGGAACTGAGTTGAAGACAAATGGAAATTTGCACTGGCACTTTCAATATGAACGTCAAAATTAATTTATGGCACTTCCCCTCCAATTGAGTTTCAATGGACTATTTACGATTTTAATTGTAATGGAAACGAGGATAAAAAGCTTATATGAGCATGAAATTGGTTTTTATAATGGAATAATGACAAAAATGAGTAAGAAATTAATTTTTCTACGAAATGTTTTATTTTCCATGTGATAAAATCATAACAAACATACTCTTTTTATTTACATTGAATAAGCTTTCTGGTATACTGTTTATTAAGTTTGGCCCGTATAAATTTTTAAAGATGGCCACCAAATTCACAGTGAAAATACCATGTACTAAAATATAGTCCGTTGTTGATGTCTACTGTTTTAAATGTCTATTTTAACTTTAAGTGAATGGTGTTTCTGCATTGTGAACAAGGCGGCGTTTAGCCGTCGAAACGCGTAGATGTAAACATCACTGAAAATAAAGTCGAGTGACCTTTACCTCTTGGAGTGCTGGAAAATGTTTTGCTCAGTGCAATTATTTTGTGCTAATATATATATATATTCACCTAAAAAACCATAGGTTTCACACATGTTATAGTTAGGTGGACATTTCACTCGTAAAAAAACAATGAAATTCCCCCGTTATAGTTAGTTCAGATAACTATAACTCGCGCGCCCGCAATCCACTGCTCATGACGTCACATATTACATCACTCATGACATGGTCAGTGGCATCACTCATGACATCACTGATGACATCATCCTCTTGATAGAGTGGTGGTCGCGCGAGTTATAGGTATATAACTCTGTTTCAGGCCCGATCACTCGCTTACTACCTCACCAGAAGTTTTCAAAACCAAGAAACTACAAGTGATAACAACAGTCAATTGCAGAGACTGAGCAGCGGCAAAATGTAAAATAATCAACTTGAGCTGATAAGGAAGCAAGAGTTAATCATTTAGTATCTCTGAGACCAGTACATCTGCCTGTGACCTGCTGCCAATACATTACCCCTTCGCTGCTAGGCCTTTTCCCTCCCATCAGGGCACGGAACACGCACACCACCTTCAAGATGATTCTTTAATAAGGTCTATCTTGAGGATAAAGATTCGTGTAGAGAGATCAAGAAAGAAATAAGATGTTTCTTTCAATCAAACAGAAATACAGCTAGGGTAGAAAATGTATGGAATACTTTTAAAGCAACCATTCGTGAATATATAACCTCCAAAGATATATCAATAAGACCCTTCAAAAAGACACAGAGGATACAATTAGAATTATCTGTTAGTCGGGCAAATGAACAATATATAAGGGATAAAAATACAAAAAATAAACAGACACTTACACAAGGAAGAAAAACTATGCAACATTATTATTATTCTAGAGGGTACTTGGCTAACTCCGCACACCTTCCAAAAGTATATGAGGGGAGTGAGTTCTCTGGGTAATTCTTAGCATGGCAAATGAGAAATTCCCAAATTACAGATAAGTGAAGTAAAGGATCTGTTGGCACATATTACATTAAACAAAATGGAAGGAGTAGTCCAATCCTTGACCAATGGAAAAGGATGCAGAGAAGATGGACTGCCTGATGAAATATATAAAGAAAATTCAGCAGTATTAAACGGTGAACCGGTGACGTTAGCCAATTATATTTTGGAACAGGGCGGGATACCGCCTTCTTTCAGCACGACAGTTGTGGTCAGCTTTCTGAAGAAAAATTAAGATGAGGATGACGTTAACTCATACAGAACTATATGTCTTTTAAAAACTGATTATAAAATGATAACCAAATTATTAGCAAACAGAATGAGTAAGTGTATAGGGTCAATTGTACACTCAGAACAGTGTGGATTTGTATCAGAGAGGCAGTTATATTTTAACACAAATTATTTAGTCGAAGCCTTAGATTATTTTAGCCAAAACAAAATCCCTGCTAAGGTTATGTTGCTTGATACCAAGATGGCTTTTTACTCTGTGTGAAGGGAATGTCTTTTTTGTATCATAGCTGAGTTCGGATTTCCTGCCGAGCTTATTATTATGATATCTGACTTTTAAAAAGCGGCCTCCATACAAATAATTATTAACTCCAACAATATTAGTGCTTGTATAGTTAACAGTGAAACAACATAAGGCTGCCCTCTCTCACTAATATTTGTTCTCCTTTTTATAAAGCTGCTAACAATAGCTGTTCACTTCAAATAGCAAATTAACGTCTCCGATTCCAGAGATGACGAACATAAAGCTCTATGCTTAGCCTTGTTTCTTAAACCTGACTTAGAAATTAAAAAAAAATTCCAGGAATATCAACTAATTGGAGGATATAAAATGAATACATCAAAAACAGAGATTCTACTTTGTAATACTGCACTCAACACTTTAGTAACAGAACTTCACTTTTCAGTTAATGCTAAACTAAGAGGTATCTTGGTATATACGTTTCGGAAAATGTTAACTACCTATACGTTTTAAACTTTGTCCCTTTACTTAAAAGGATAAAGGGGCTATTCTAAAAATTGAATTATCTACCATTGTCAATAATGGGCCGGGTTGTGTTAATCCGCAAGTCAATTTTACCTTTATGCAATTTTCTATTTTCTTCCATTGATAATGCAATATAGATGACATTTTGTAAAGAAGTGCAAGGCAGTAGCGGCCGTGGAGGGAGTTCGGTGGGCAGTGAGGCGGAGAGGGGGAGGGTCAGGGTGGGGAAATGGAAACACCGGAATATGGATGAGCGGAGGAAAGTACACATTTAAATAAATAAAACGAATTTCGTTGCGTGCGCTGCATCGCATTTTGCGTTGCAGCGCGTGCAAAGGAATTCGTTTTATTTATTTAAATGTGTACTTACCTCCGTTCATCCATATTCCGGTGTTTACATTTCCACGCCCCGCCTCACTGCCACACCAAACTCCCTCCACGGGCCGCTACTGGTGCAAGGTATGTTTTCGGCTTTTATATGGGTAAATAAAACATCTAGATTAGCTTTAGATACACTTTATAGACCAGTAAATTAAGGATGACTGGGTCTTCCCGTACTGAAAGAATATTATTTTGTGAATTTTGCACACACAACATACAGATTTGCTAAGTCTATAAACACTAATAGATGTGACAATTTCTTTTTACATTTCATTTTACAAGAATATGATATTATTGACTTGATGTACCAAACGAAAACCCCCCCAAAAATTCAGATACAAGAAACAACAGTGGACTATTAAACTTATGCAGCAATTTTTTCGTCATTACGATATTCCCATAATTAACGGAGGGAGTTCACTATCAGATGTATACATTAGGGAGAACCCTCTGATAGGTAAGATTGCTGCATCTAAGTGGATGAGCAATGCGATTTTTTGGGATGAAAAATGTAAAATCTGGAGTGAAATAGAGTCTAGCATTAAGTATAGTAAAGAAATTATGCAATGGTCCTATATTAAAATCAGGCATTTTCTGTGGGACTTAAATCTCTCGCATATAACTGCAACTTTAGAGCTCGTTGAGGAGTCAATAGAGTCTAAAACCCATAAGACGATCAGTAGTTGTGCCTCTTTCCTGCGCAACCTTTAGGCAATTAATGTCCGTGAAAAAGTGCAGGCAAAATGGCAGTCCAAAGAAAATCTCCAGATATCCACTTCAGCCTGGGATAAGATTAACAAATGTAATTTCTCGTTGTTAGGGAGCCAATTTGAGACAAATGCAGTTTTATACTAAATGGCTCTTCTACTGCATCCCCCTCTTTTCGCCATTAAAATAAACCTGCAGATTCCTGCAAGTTGTTTTAGGTGTGATACCGAAGGATGGGGGAATTAGACACACATCATATGGGGTTGCCAAAGGATGTGCAGGTTTTGGGATGAGATCAATCTGTTTTGCACTCATACATTGATATTACAACAATTATTAGATATTCAGACAGCAGTTTTAGGATACTCACTGGACCTAAAATCCAACCGGATACAGAAAGAAATGATTATATATTGTGGTTTTATTCGCCAGATCCCTAATCTGCCAAAAGTGGCGATCTGACGAAATTCCAATTTTTCAACATTTACAGTTCGAACTTAATATGATTAGGGAGTCAGTAAAGAGATATGCTGTAGGAAAGTAGGATATGCTTGCATGGTTACCCCCACTTTTTGCTGGTGTTCTTCTGTTTTTCTGACTAGTCTGACTGGGATCCTGTTAATCAGGACCCCAATCACTATGCGTCCTCCCTAAATTGATTATGGTGAGTACCTTGGTACATTCCTATTTGGCTACTGGGGCACCCTTGTAAGTACATAGGGGCAGATTTATGAGCCCCTTGCGCCACTTTTGCGTCACTTTTCCCATGTTAAAAGTGACGCAAAAGTGGCGCATGGGGCTCATAAATCTGCCCCAAAGTATATATTACTAAGTTACCTAGGGCCTGGGTACCCCAGGGATCCCCTATGGGCTGCAGCATGTATTATGCCACCATTGACTTCTGGCCTACCATTGCAGCCTGTGTGCGTTGGTGAATGCACTTCTCACAAAAGAAATACGTTTCCTTATATTTTACATCACTACACTTGAAACCTATAAGTTACCCATCTAGCAGGCCTCTCAGTTCCAAAGGCAGGGTGCTACGTTCCCACTGTGAGGGTGGCCCTGCCTGAGCCAACCACCCCTATAAACCCCAGAGTCCATTATCCAAACTTTGTAAGTAAATCAGCCATTACGATATAGAGAGGCCATGTGTCCTTACTAGGTGAGCATCTATAAACTGGATGGAACGAACCTCGGCATATTTTGTATCAAACATGTTGGAATAATACCCCAACAATGTATCCAGTGTTTGGGGTATGATTCCATCCAAGGTAGGGCCCCTCCGGGAAGCCCTTCATGCTCCCAGGACCGATCTTACAGAGCCCGGCAGCAACCTAGGACTGCTGTCGACCACAGGCACGATCCTGCCCTCCTGCTGCTGGGCCTAGCCCGAGCAGGGGAAGGTAGGACAATAGGTTTCCTGTCACAGGGAGGAGTGACCACCTCCCAGACAAGATTTAGTGTGTTAGGCCGGCGTGGAGGGGCACTTGCCAGTGCCACATAGTCTGCTAGATGAGCACATTTGGTGCCCTCCTTGCATGCTCCAAATCAAACAGCTCAGAGAGCCAATAGCTCCCATTCTGGCTCAAAACTGGACAAAGGTCATGGGAGTATCCCCGCCTCTGTTCATCCCCTCCACTGGGAGGGACCACTGAATCATCCCAATCCTCTACCGATAGTACTTAAGGGCTCACTTATGGGTGGGACCCTAGATTTGTCCTGTGATTGGATTCGGATCCAACGCCACTACTTCTTTGACCGCCTGGATATCCTGTCTGAGTTGTGCTGTATGTGCCGGACGCAGTTGGTTGGATGGATGGATTCTGTTGTCTTCAGCATCACGGTGGCTCGGGCAGAGCTACTGGTTCGGTGGACTCGTACTTAAAGCCTCTTCATCAAAAGACCTATTTCATTGAACTCGATTGACCTTCATCTCCAGGAGTGGCATAGACTCTGGCATAGACTCTGTCCCCTCTGCTTTCAGGTACTGTTTGACACAAACCCGCGTCCAGGTTACAACAGACTCTTTCATCCTTCTGCAACAGCAGTCTTGTCCTGAAGCTCTCGATTGTGCTCGACAGTGGCTACAGGCATCTTGATTCCAAAGGTATCCTCGGTGGGGTGGCTCCTCAGCCTTCTGTCTTCCACTGGGTATCTTCAGGGTCCACTGGGAAGGGTTTTTTCATTCAAGACTACAACCGTAATGTATCCTGAGTAGTATGGAGTATGCAGTCGTGTATCCTCTTTGCGTACGACTATCGAGGGTTTCCTAGACTCTAACCTGGCGTGGTATCTTGGGTCACCGACTCTCTACACCTTCTGGCTCCAGTCTCATCTACTGCTGTGGTTCATTTCCACTATTTTGATATGGTTTGGTCTCCCCCTGGGGCCCACTGTGTTTTGGTGCTGCGTACTGTTCTATTTTGAAGTATTGTGTGCATTGTCAGTATATCTCCAGTTACGAGATATTGTACAGTGGTAGTGAGTGACTGTAATAAACATCTGTGTTTATAAGTACACTGTGTGGTTCTTTTTCATTTAGCATGTACTAAAGATTGGATACTGGTGAACCGAACTGCTTTACACCCCGCCTAGACTAAGCCTGTGACGGCTGATCTCCACAGCTACCTCTTAGAGAGCTTTTCTAAGGTTGTCTAAACCACTAAAATCACCATAAGGGTTGTCTGTATCAGTGCAGGGTGCTACACTTACATGAGTGAGCATCACATATGCATTAAGATCTGGATCTTATAGGATTTTTTTTTAATTAGGGGAAATATTCAGTTAAAGGCTAAACCGACTTAAGCTCAGGGGAACGGGGTTCGTGAGACCGCATATATGAATTAAGTGTCTTTAATGTATCTTTTTTGTGTATAGTAACCATGTTCTGAAGTCACTCTATAATATTAGAAAGGATTGTAACCATATGTCCATGTTTGACTTTGCTTTTTATCTGTTTATGGATTCTGTATTTGATGAACCAGCCAATAAATATAAAAATCAAAATAGAGAGGATTGAAGCGTATTGCCATTCCAAACCCTTTTTCCTCTGTAAGCTGTGGCACTCATTGCTGGCTCCTGAGGAATTAACACAGGAATAGTCAGCACTACACCAGGTTTAATTTAAACAGTGGGTGACTTGCTCCTTTGTAGTCACACTCTAAAGTTATAGCTCCTCTCAAGCAACCATGGAAAGTCCCCTCTATTACTCATGAAATACAGACATAAGAGGTCAATTTTGGCAGCAGGTGGGAATCCTTTCCAGCTGCTCCCACAACTACTACACTGCTGCTGGATACATAGTAACAGCTGGCGGATGCAGGTGGTATATATCACAGCTATATGCTTTAATGCACTTATCTACATTTACGATGCCTATGCCGACGAACGACAAAGGGAGTAAGGGAGATAGGTGTTGGACTGTCAGCAGAATGCTGAACCGAGGTCCGCTGCCATATAAAGAATGTTTCCATGAATCCTAGATACATAATAATCAATGTAAAATATTTTTTAGGAGCTTCAGTCCTTATTTTCTTCGTAAAAGGTATGCCAATAATTGACGACACTAATGACCACTGCGCTGGACCTAGGTTCTATATCTATGCTAGTTACACATGACATTAAATTGCAGCTTTGCACACGCTCTTTGCTGGTTTAGCTTCTCATTTGCCAGATCGGATCAGGAGCCTAGTATAATCGAAATATAATGGAAGACGTGGATAGAAACAAACCTTGCCCTCAGACAGGAAGTGGTGAATCTGGTTACTTTCGCAAGCAATAGACAGCTACTCAATACCATATGTCTTGAAGAATCATGCACCTGAGACGACAATAAGGGGTTGTTAAGTGAAGTTTTTTAATTGAATTAATTTAGATAACATACTCTTAGCATAAGTGAAGCACAGCGGGTGTGCCTTGATTCGCACTGTATTCTGCCTGGTTCTTCACTCTTCACTGTACCTTTGAGAGCTCCAGCAGTTTTGTTACAGCACTCCGAATATTCACAATATTCTTTCATGTTTTTCCAACTTTTGCTCCACAGCCAGAAGCAGCTTTCTTCAAAAACCCTCCCAAAGGTGAAAGACACATAGTTGTTTTCTTTTGTTGTTTCTTCACAATCAAATACAGTTGTCAGATTCACTTTCCAAATGTCATAGACGTGAATGTCTTTTGTCTTTTACTCTCTGCTTATAAGTAAAAACATCTTGTCAACTTTTCTTCTTTCTTCAGATGAATGCCGAGTTCTCTATATGAATGAAGTTGCAGGAAGCAAGGAGTCAGGAAATAGCGAGAATGATGCCATGTAATGATCACAGACTACTTTTAAGGACGAAGCAGCATTGAAAGAATTTGACAGGGAAGATACTGCTATCTGGATGAGAACTGGAAGCCAAGCGAGAGCCATTGATTGGGGCGCAGTTTTATAAGGCTGCAGCCAGGCTGGCCACTTCATCTTCAATATCTCGTAATCGTTCAGTAATTCTTGTTGGAACAGAAGCACAAAAGCAGAGACACAAACTCCTAACCAACCCTCATACACTTCGGGATTGGTGTTAAAGCATGTGCGCTCAGAGACAGTTGAAAGGGCATGCTTGGGATTGAGGGTGACTCAACAAACGCCTGAGGGACAGACACCCCAGTAGTGATTGTGGGCTTCGCTTGGGACTTCCGCGGGCAAGGCACCAGGGGGGCAATTCTTGGCCGGGGAGGCTGTGACTGGGATAATGGGAGCGGTGCTCTCGCAATGCAAACCCTGAGGAAAGACGGGTGGGGAGACTTCAGTCACCACCTGGCGCTTACAGACAATATTTCAAATGATGATCTGTCTCTGATTTCGGTCCTATAGATTAAAGACAGGACGTGATTGCATTCTGATAACTGCTGCACCAATGGTTAGTTACTTTACTCTCGAGGAACTTTCAAGAAATGCAATAATTATAGATATTTACATTTTGTAGGATAAACCGCTAATAGACGGGTTGCAGAGGCGTTTATAGCTCTAAGTAGGACTCATGTATTTGTATCTTTTGTATGCTGTGATGATAGATGAGACAGCTTTGCAAGCAACAGGTACCGCTTCATTGCCTATGATTGATTGTCACGAGTATATGTCTGGATTTGCACAAACGTTTTTGAAAAAAGGAAGACAAAGTACTTTGCATAGGAGAGACGATGGAGGGCTATAAAAGACCAAGGACTCCCTAGTTTTGCCGAATCCCCTAAAGAGAAAAGAAGATTCTAGAATGCTAGCATGAACAATCTGAAACTTGAAGATGAGAAGGGGACAGAGTGGTCTGTAGTCTTGTGTTACTTCAAATATGGGAAGGTATCTGAAAGTGAAGCAATAAAAGGTATTTGTATGATTCCAGCGTTAAAATCAACAAAGTAAATAAACATTGGCGAAGCCAATATGAATTGCTTTATAGAGCTACTGGTTTGGCAATGATTTATAGCCATGCTGCACAGCCGCGTGACAAGGTGCAGTTGCTGCAGGTAAGACCGGTGGGGCAGTGGGGCGGGGAAGGGTGCGGTGGGGGGAAGTGAAAAGCTGCAGGAATAGGGAAAATAAAATTTAAAAAATAAATAAAACCACTTACCTTGCTCTTGCCGCGTCCCCAAGTCATCAATGCAGTGAGCGTAAGATAAGTGCTTTTATAAAAAAAATTATTTTATTTTCCCTGCTCTGTAGTCTGTTAACTTACCTGCTGCCCCGCCTCACCGCTCTTACCTGCCCCAGCCGCGCCTGAGTGTGGCTGCTATGCAGCATTGCTAAAGCTAATTTAAATAAAACTCTATCACACAGCCAGTGCTAATGCACTTATTGTTAATTAAAAAGATGATCATTTGCGCTGGCCATGTCATAGAGCTATTTTAAAATTATTTTAGCCATGTCTTCCCCCACCCCTCTTGCCAGTTGTCTCCCCACACCTGCGTCCTTCTCCTCCACTCTCCCTCTATCCGTGTTGCCTCCTCCCTCCGACCCACTCCCAATTTGGTTTTGGATGGGGGAGCACACAGTCAACAGAGGGTTGGTGGAATGGGCTATAGCAAGCGCCAGGCAATGGGGTGAGTGGGAAAGCTTGGGCAAGCACATGGAGAACCACATGGACAATGGAGGGTGGACGGGAGAAGGTGGGGGAAGCACATGGACACAGATGATGGTCAGGAGTTTCATTGGAAGCTACTGGACTAAGGAAGGTCGGCAGGATGGGAATGGGGAGGAACATAGAGGGACGAGAAGGACACAAAGAAGACATCTGGAAAACACACTCACTGTTGTAAAATGCTTGAACAAAAAAAAGCAAGTAGTGCCTGAAAAAGCAAGCAGTAGAAGGACATAGAAATGCATCCATACTCCAGGGGAGGGACAAATAAGAGGAAGGAATGCCAATGGAAGCTGACAAATTAGAAGCAAGCAAAGAAAGTTACAATGAGTAAAAAAGAGGCCGGCATGTCAGGATTCCTTTCACAGCTCACCTCTCTTGACTATCACACGTTACCGGCATGACTCATCATTCTTCCCAACACTTACAAATGAACAAATGTCTTGTTCCATCTCTTTTGATCATATTACATGCTGTTGGTAATAGCTAGCTGCGGTTGGTGTTGCCCCATTTGTTTGAAAAGGCTTAATAACTTGTACAAATGTTTTACTATGCATACACAAGGTCAGGTTTCAGGTGCCACAGAAACATCCAGATTATCCACCAGAATACCCATCAAGCAACCAGCATAGATGACCTCAACGTGAACCTTCCGGAAGACAGCCCTCTTCAAATTAATCCCCTGCACTGTTTCCTTGCTATGAGCAATTAGAATGCAACTTTTGTGAACATTCTAAAACACCTTCTTGAAGACAGCCTCATCAAATTAATCATTGGCACCTGTTCCTTGCTATAAGCAATTAGAATGCAATCTTTGTGAACATACTAAAGCACCTTCTAGAAGGCAGCCTCATCAATTTAATTATCTGCTCCTGTTTCTTGTTACAAACAATCAGAACAGAAGTCTTGAAACTTTTTGATGCCAAGACCCCCTGTCAAAATTCTTTAGGCGTAAGGACCTCCTCCTGACAATAATTTCTAGAACCAGGTACTCTTCATCATCGACAACCAGAAACGTCACCAATTCCCACAGCAAATCATTTTTATGGTGGGGAAACAATATTAAACAGTGTTTAGCAAACCAAACGTTAGTGAGTGACTGTGGTTTGGTATCAGAGGCTTACTACACAGTTCAAACAAAAATTCTCAAAAGGAATTACCCAAAAATTCACAATGATAACTTTTCACAAAGAAAACATATTTTGGCAAAACGTATTTTGATGATAACACCTTTCTGAACTAATGCGATGGGTGTGCTTGTTTGTTTTTCCAGAGAGACGGTCAGTCTGTGGTTGCGCCTCATAAATACCAGTTTAACACCCAAATATAGCAATAAGCAACAAAATGGTGAACAGTCCAGCTTTGCAAAAGGCCCTCTACTACGCAGCAACATGTGTCACTGTTTTTTAGTAACTAGTGAACCCGTTGAGATATAAACACATTTTTTTTGTTAAAATCAGCAGCTTATGTGACAGATGACTGACTATGTGGCAAATCTATATTTACGTGAAAATCGCTGTGGTTGCACAATCGCAATATTCCAGTGGCCCTGGGTATAATGGCTGTAATGCATGGGCTGCAACTTAAGTGCACAGCAGCGGAGGAGTGCCATACTTTATTTTATGGGAAGCTGATGGCTTTGCTTTTACAGCTGCATGGAACTGGAGGTTGCTGAACATCATTAATCATAATCAAAGCATACCATTTACAATCATTATTGATGAACTTTAAGGTCTAAGTAGGATGCTTACCTTAATTTCAGGGGAGGAAGTGGTCCCTTAATCTTCTTTCACATTGTTTTTCTAAAGAAGGTTTTATTTTTAACATTATGAAAACAGACACAACTATTTTAGCAAAAATGGACTCTGGTTATATTAGTTTGCTGCTGTTGTTGAATTCAGTAGTGTTTGGGGAGCAGCTGGAGGGCCTCGAGTGTGTGAGCAGTTGGGTGGGTCAAAGGTGTGGCTAAAATCAAAATATTCTGTAAGTTTTTTTGGTCCTTCACCATCAGGTAGCTACATATAAATTAAGGGTCAGCTTAAATTAAAAATAAATACAAAAAAGGGCTACTCAGTGCAATTTAGTACATTATTAAACCTCTAGTAGTTAATCCACCTTAAACGGTCTGTGTGTAACTAGAGAGCCACAGAATAAAATCTTGTTTGGTGTAGTGGAGAATAGTGATTTGTGTATATTTAGCACTCTAGGTTACAGCCTGTGACCAAAACCACTGTAAATATGTAAGTCATTATTTTATTCTTGCATTACACACAGTATAAGATAAACTGCTACAAAATGTGCAAACCGTTTAACGATAAAATGGTGCTTCCAAAATATAGATTTTACTAATACCCAGACCATACGCAGTGCAATTTTTGTACATAACTGTCCCTTCAACACCTCCTCAGGTATAGTAGCGGTATGTAAATACAATTACAATTAAAAGCACGCACTTCAGAGCTCAGCTGTCGATTCAGAAACTGCTTTTCTAGTAAGGTCTTTCAGTACATTGATACTTTCTGTGAAAAATGTTTTTGAAAATGAAACTGAAGTA
This sequence comes from Triturus cristatus, assembly GCF_964204655.1. Taxonomy (NCBI): domain Eukaryota; kingdom Metazoa; phylum Chordata; class Amphibia; order Caudata; family Salamandridae; genus Triturus; species Triturus cristatus. The sequence continues at coordinate 525,911,090 of NC_140588.1, read as the reverse complement.
CCCCAACATTTTAACTTATTGTCGGCCCCCATAAAGTGCACCATGGCTACTGATCAGCTGATAAAAAGTCAGCTACAGGAAAGTCAGAATAAGAATTAGCAATGTGCCACCAGGTAAATTAAAGTATACAGCAGCAATCTGTAATATATATTCCTTTCAGGCAAACGGGCATCCTGGAAGGAAACCTTGTTTAGCTGTCTGATCAGCTCTGGTTTCACAGCTCAAGAGGAAACTCTCTGAATGGCACTGCAGCTTGAAGCATTTTAGCTTTCATAATGAACCAACCATGGACAGTTGTACTTTTTGGAGAGTCCAGGCAGTAGCGAGGCCGGAGAATGCGCAACCCCCTTCCCATGACTCCACGGCCCCCGTGTGGATCACGCCCCACAGATTGAAGACCTCTGAATTAAAATGTGACCTCTATAAACGTTCTAAAGTAGTCTTATTTAAAGAATGTCCACACTCCTCCCCTTCGCTTAGCCTCTTCGCCTGCCACTTACATGTTTCCCGGCTTCCAGGGCTCTGTATTCTGTATTGCCAGCTCCCTTGATCCTCCCACTTCAACCTCAATGCAAAGAAGGTCCTGCATTAGTCTTGCACCTGGATGGAAAAAAGAACAAGATGAAAAGAAGAGATGCATTAATAGACTTGATTTTACTATGCGTTGAGCTCAGTGGCAACATTGTGCTGTAAACAAATGTAACCAGTGTTTTAGTTCAACTTGTACATACTGTTGGCAGGGCTCTGCCAGAGAGGACTTGAGTGAAGCTAACCCTGTCCAAATTTGCTTGTGAGCTTGATGCTGAAATCTTACTCACTACAGTTTCAAAAATGTTGATAAAGGAGCCTGTACGGACAATGTAAATGAACACTGTTGGACTTGGCCCTTTTTGGCTAAAGTTCCTTGAACTTTGTGCTTTCCCCCTAGACCTTTTTTCTGACAGGGCGTTGCCAACTTAGATGCTTTGGGCACTTTGCCACTGCTGGTCAGTGTCAAAGTGCAAGTGCTCCCTGTGTAAAGAGTAATGGTAATTGTTTGTCCATGATTGGTATGTTTGCCTTACTAGTAAAGTCCCTAGTAAAGTGCACTATGTGTGCCAGGGCTGGTAATGTAAATGCTACTAGTGGGCTTGCAGCACTAATTGTGCCACCCACACAAGTAGCCTTAAAGAAAGAACTCAGGCGGGGGGCGTGGCTTACCGCCGAACATGCGGACACGGAATAGCAAAGCTCTGCGTCGACCCTGAACTTTGAGGCTGACACTGGCTGAGTTTGGGGACGTCCTGCAACAAAACAGTGGCAAATGGGCAGCGGAATACCATCTTCATGAGCATGAGGTTCCGTGAGAATCGTAATTACATTTTTTGGGTTTGTTCGAATATGGACGAGTTTGGTATCTACGAACCACAAATGATGAGTTTAGTGGGTGTACGCGTTTTCGCTACGCTACTATGTACGGTTCGTCTCATTCCTGGGTATGTCCATCTGGACCCTTGGGTTCCATCTTAGATACGGCATCTATTTTGTCTCTTGCTCTCAAGTAGTCAGCGAACAGACACTGTCCGCTTTGTGACCCTGGGATTCCCAGGCTTTCGCGGAGGACACATGTTCCTTTGAAGGTGTCTTTATGATGAGGGGGATGACACTGCAAGGGCAGATGGCTCCGCTCGAGGCTCATCTTGCCGTGCTAGACTATTGTTTCAGTCGTGCATGCATTAGGCACGAGTCCTTTGATCCTGCAATCAAGTTTCCGATATTTCTCTCTACACTCTTTTCCAAACTGTTGTGCATCCTTGTTTTTCCTTTGCACCTGTTTCTGTCCCTTCTCCTAGTTCATTTACAGTCAGAATGGAATGTGCTTAATGTGGGGATAATGTGCTTTTACAGTTGGGACCCGGCAATGCTGCTGTAATTATGTTCCGGGTTTCTGAGAACATGAGTGCGACCCTTTTGAAGTTTACTGTGGGAACTGAGTTGTAACCTTTTTGCCATGTTGTTCAATGACGAAAATGTGTATAAAAGGAGCGATCCACTTTTGCAATTTGAAGCAGTCTCTCAGAACCTACACGTTGTGTACTTCTTGCGATTTCTGTATACCTGCAGTAAATAAACGCTGATCTTTGACGCCGCAGGAAGTGTCCTGTGTCTCTGTGTTTTGTACGCCGGAACAGGTAACCCACGAAGGTTTCAGGTGTTGTCCCCTGGCACCGCTGGGCCTTAGAATAGCCCAGTCCTTCAGTTGGCGCCCAACATGGGGCGACATCAGTGGTACCGGTCCGAAGCCCGACGATCGTGAGGAACTTCGTGTGAAATCTCCGAGGGAAGGTGCACCCCGCTTCATCGATCCAGTTGTCGAAATAAGTGGTCGAAGACTTTTCCCGCGAAGATTCCCGCCTCCTGACGGCTGCGACGGACTGATGCCCTGACTGTCGACCTGTTTTGGCGCCTGGCGTAGTCCTTTGTACGGCGAGACGATAGACGGGCCTTCCTGGTGACGCTATTGCTGTTTCAGTTAAGTATTTGTGGGTCGCTAACCCTGGTTGTTTGCATGGTTCCATTGCATTTGTGGTTCTTAGTTGTTGGGATTTATTTGACAATTCCAATTGCCAAAAACCGAGGGTCTTGCATTTTTTTGCGAGGACATCGTAATTCGATAGCCCTTGAAGTTTGTAAACTCGGTTAGTGTGCACGATGCCTGGCCGTAGTACTTTGTTTGGTTTCCTTAAATGTTGCAGCACGGATTCCCGACTGGAGGATTCATGTCCGATACCTCCAGGTGGAACTCCAATTTATGAGCTCTATAGTCGCCACGGAGTAGGTCCTATTATATATAATGAATATTGGATTTGTTACACTAGAAATGATGGTGTTCTTAGTTGGCCATCACATGGTAGTTTCGAAACTGCAATATTAGATAATCTTGAAGCTAAATTGTTTAAAAAGAAGGCTAGGCCGGCCATGTTTGATTCCTTTCGGTTATGGCGTAAAGCAGAAAGAAATCAAACAGATTAAGAAAAATAAGAGAGAATGTGTTATTACGGTGATGCGAAATGCAGAACAGTATCAGCGAGACAAAGACGAGAAGGAGCAGGAAGTTTTTGCTAGACTTCATCATATGGCGGTGGATAAATGTTATCCGGTTTTACCGTCTAGTCCTGATAAGACGGGAGAAGAAGCGGTAGAGGATCCATTATTGTCTTATCTATTGAAATCACCACCTCCCTATGCACCAGATACTGTGGGTCCTGTGATTCCTCCTGTTCCTCAACCTGTTGTCCAGGCGGCTGCTGGTCAGCCTGTCGTTCCTCCTGTTCTTCCGAATCCCCTTCTGCCGCAATTGTTCATCCTCATTTACCCGCTCTTTTTCCTACTGCTCCTTTGCCAGTATCTCATCAGCCCAATCTTACTACTACTCCTGTTATCCCGACTACTGCTACTGTTTCTACGTTTACTCCTAATGTCGTTGCTCCTGTGCTTCCTTCTTCTTCTCCTTCCGTTCATAGTCGTATATTTAATGCTGTCGCTAATCTCTATTCTCCACTTTTTGGACCGATACTCGGGTCCGATCTTTCTGATGTCGCTCAGAGGCGCAGTCAAATTCCTGATGGTAGAGAACGTGAGTCGTTAGTGAAAATGGCGCGTAAATGGATTAGGCATCCTGCGAAGTACACTTCGCGTATAGTTTTTGAGACGTTTTCTCAGTTTAATGAGCCCACACAAAGATTTGTGTATGAGGAAATGTGTAAATCTTTGAGAGAAGAGTGGGATAATGATGCGGTAGATAATGTACCGCCCGAGATCACTGAGCTTCAGAATCAATTTTCGACTGGTATGATTGTGGGTGCTAATGTCCGACGTGCTTTAGAGCGTCTGTTATCTTTTCGATCTACAGTACAACCTCGAGCATTGTTTAAGGACAAAACTGAGGAGCGGACGGCACAACCTGGTCAGTATCCTATGCGGGAAGTTCCCCCAGTATGGATGCCAGGTGATCCTGATGCTAATCCTATTGTTCTACCACACTTTCAGAGAGTTTGGATACACCTCCCGTGGAAGCGATCGGAAGTTTTGCAGGTAAAGCAAACTTTGCCTGACCCCCGCAAAAATCCTGCAGGTTATTATAAGGAGTTATCCCAATTAGTGGATGCTACTGTTATGAACCTTGCTGATATCGACATGTTGTTTGGTAACATAGTACCTCAACCGATTTGGGCGAAAATCCGTCAAGAGAATCACGCAGCTGAGTTAGGCGGTGATTGGGCTGCTCTTGCGGCGGCTGACGGACGGCAAGTTGGTGGGGCTAAACCTGAACAGATCATTGAAAATCTGCCCCAGAGGATAATTACACTTATGAAGACACTTATGCCAGCAATAAGAGTTAACTGGGACAAATTGTCTGCGTGCAAACAAAAGAAGGGCGAGAGTGTCTCCGATTTCTTTACGAGATTTGAGGAGGCATTTATCGATCATAGTGGTCAGGATATGAGCTCTGAGGGAGGTCAGCGATTGTTTGTTGATAAATTTGTATCTAATTTGTTGCCTGAACTAAGCAACAAATTGAAGAATTCTGAAAGTTCGTGGGCCGTTTCTACCACTGCTCAGATATTAGCCACGGCCCAATACTACGAAAATAGAGAGAAAGAAGAAAGCGAACGCGCAGATAAGAAAACGAAGGATCTTAAAACTAAGGTCTTATTGCAGCAAGCGTACCCTCCGCGCTCGAATCAAAATGACTCACAACAGCCAAATCGATTACAATCACAGTTTTCTAGATCACAGTCACGTACTGACTCCTCAACACCTCGATCTATGCTGGGGTATAATCAATGCGCATATTGTAGGGGTGAGGGCCATCTGAAGTTTAATTGTTCCGTTTTGCGTGACCGAAACAATGGTGTTTCGGCTCGAGGAGGTCGTAGTGGTCCTCAACAGGCGTCACGTGGTAGAGGTCGCGGTGTTACTCAGAATCAGAATGAGCGTTTTGTCACTTCATCAGACTCGCAAAATTGCTTTGATCGGCGCGATTCATCGTCTGGTAGATCTGCGCAGTATCATGTGGACGACTATTATGTCGAGCATGATGTTGATGCTGACGGTAATTACTAGGACAGCCATAGACAAAGAGAGGGAGTAGTATCGGTTCCGGTTGATCAGAGAGGGCCTTATGTCGCAGTTGCCACATTGGGCGTAGTTGAGCCTTTTCTGTTGGACACTGGTGCAGCGAAAAGTTCCATCATGCATTCGAAACTCCCTGGCGTGCCTTTGTCTGGCTTCACGAATGTTTCCGTTGGATTCTCTGGCGCCCCAGTTAGCAATCCAGTTTCTAGCCCTTTGCCCCTTACAATTGGGTCTCGTGAGTTAGAAGCTCCTTTGATTTTGACTACTGGTTGTGGTGAGAATCTTTTGGGCCTGGATTTGTTGAAGCGGTTATATGCGACTTTGTACTGTTCTCCCGCGGGAGTGGAGCTTACGTTCGGTCAGAGAGTGATCTCTCCTATGTATTTGTCGACTGATAACCTCCCACCGGAATTGAATTCTCTTTCTGAGTCTTTGTGGGCGACAGGTCCCAATGACGTGGGCCTGCTGGATATACCACCTTATGTTGTTCAATTGAAATCCAACGTGCGACTGCCACGCATTCCCCAGTATCGTATCTCTCTTGATGGAGAACGAGCACTATTAGCGATCATTTACGATTTGATCGATAAAGATGTCATTGAGGAAACTCGGGGTAACGTGTGTAATAGTCCTGTGTTACCTATTTTGAAACGAACTGATCCATCGAAGCCTTCTGTGTATCGTTTTGTTATTGATTTAAGGGAGGTAAATAAGATTGTTATTCCACAGTTTCCCGTGGTGCCTGACATTACAGCTTTGCTGACTCTGATTCCAGCTTCTGCATCATGGTTCTCGGTAATTGATCTGAAGAATGCTTTCTTTAGCATTCCGATTGCTGAGGAAAGCAGAGATCTATTCGGTTTCTCATTAGGTGGTCGCAGCTTCAGGTTCAAACGCGCACCTCAGGGCTACTGTGAGAGTCCATCGATCTACAGCCAAGCTCTTAAGAGTCAACTTGATGCGTTTGTGTTACCGGCTGGTGCGGCCTTGATTCAGTACGTTGATGATCTGTTGGTAGCTGCTGACACTGAACAGATTTGCAGAACTGCTACAGTATCACTGTTACAGCATCTATGTGACTTACATCACAAAGTGTCACCTTCTAAATTGCAATATTGTTGTCAAGAAGTAACCTATCTAGGTCACTTATTGTCAAAGGCGGGAAGAAGGTTGACCCCTGAAAGAATTGCAGCAATTGCTCGAATGACTGTGCCAACAACTCAGAGAGATGGGCGTGCCTTTCTAGGTATCACGTCATACTGCAGGAAGTGGATTCCGAACTTTTCACTGTTAGCGAAGCCATTGATAGCTCTCACGTGCAAGGATGTTTCGACTCCCTTGCCATGGACGGAAGAATGTCAGAAAAGTTTTTCTGAACTGCGTGATGCGCTGTGTTCAGCTCCTGTGTTAGATACTCTTGATTACAGTAAACCATTTACACTATACGTTCACGAGAGAGAAGGTTGTGCGTTGAGTGTTTTGACGCAACAATTTGGTGGTAAGCAGCATCCGTGTGCATATTTTTCCTCGACCTTAGACCCGGTAGCTAGAGCGTTGCCAAGTTGCTTGAGAGCGACAGCGGCAGCTGCGGTGTCTATTCGACAATCCGCAGGTCTGGTCATGGATAATATGCTCATAGTGATGGTTCCGCATGCAGTTGACACTCTCCTGAATCGTACAAAAACTCAACATCTGACGAGTGCAAGGTTGTCCGGTTATGAGTTGACACTTTTGGCAAGTCATATACAGATCAAGCGTTGTAATGTGCTGAATCCGGCGACATTGTTGCCGACTAATATGGAATCAAATGGTGTACCACCACATGATTGTTATTTACGAACTGAGGAAGAAACGAAGGGTCGTGTGGACCTGAAAAACACTCCATTGACAGACCCCGATGGCACTTTGTATGTTGATGGTTCATGTTTTAAGTTGCCGAATGGTGATGTGACGACTGCGTATGCTGTAGTGACGTTGAGCACGGTTGTGGAAACTGCGAGATTGAGTCAGAATTCAGCGCAAGCGGCAGAGTTGATTGCGTTGACAAGAGCGTGTGTTTTATCTAAGGGAAAGCGAGTGAATGTGTTTACTGATAGTCAATATGCGTTTGGTGTTGCACATAGTTTTGGTCGATTGTGGAGAGAAAGGGGATTTATGACATCGCATGGTACGAAGATCCAACACGGACAGCTCGTGAACGATCTTTTGGATGCACTTACATTGCCTAAACAGGTGGCGATCATTAAATGTAGTGCGCATCGAAAGGTTACGGATGATGTTGGTTGTGGCAATGCATTTGCGGACGAGATTGCTAAGGAAACGGCTAAGAATCTTGCAACCCGAATGTATGTTACGAGTTCAGTGAGGTGGCCGACGGAGACTGGTATGTGTGAAGACACTGTTGAGAGCGTGAAAGCAATTCAGAATGAGGCCACTGAAACTGAAAAGACCAAGTGGAAAGAAAGCACGGGAAAGTTGGACATGCATGGATGTTGGGTTGACCTGTCGGAATGTCAGAGGTGGATGTTACCGGATGCATATGTGCTAGCTGTTGTGACTATGGCTCACGGTTTGTCACATATTAGCGCGAAAGGTATATGTAAGTTGTTGTCCCCTGTATGGAAGAATGATGGTATTGCTAAATGTGCTGAGAGGATGGTTAAGAATTGTATGGTGTGTTTGATGCATAATCCTGGCAAGGGCACCCCCACTCCACCCGGCCATTTTGCTCCTCCTGCCTGTCCCTTTGAGGTTATCCAACTGGACTTCATCCATATGGAGAGATGCAATAATCTAAAGTACGTTTTAGTTGTGGTTTGTGCGTTCTCCAGATGGATCGAGGCCTATCCTCTTAAGGATAATACTGCCCTGTCCACAGCAAAAGTCCTACTGAAGGAATACTTTCCTCGGTATGGAATGCCACGGTTTGTGTGGTCAGATAACGGAAGCGAGTTTGTGGGAAGCGTGATGCAGAGTGTGTGTAAGGGCCTTGGAATTCGACAGAAATTCCATAGCGCCAATCATCCCCAGGCAGCGGGTTTGGTTGAAGGGTACAATGGTACTCTGAAGCTGAAACTTGCGAAGATACAAGCTACGACTGGTTTGTCATGGCCTGATGCCTTGCCTCTGGCTCTCTTATCGACCAGGGCGACTGTGCACTCTCGAGTAGGGCTCAGCCCATATGAGATTGTGTTCGGCCGCCCTGCAAACGTTTGGGGAGTCCCGAGGCCTAAGGCCTTTGATAGTCTTGAGTATCCAATGTTAATTGATTATCTTCATGATCTGACTGCTAAATTGAGGTTAATTCATCAACAGGTCTTTGAAGCTTTACCGGCACAGACAGAGGGTCCTGGACATCGGCTCCAACCGGGTGACTGGGTTGTCACCCGCAATTTTGGCAGAAAACGCAACTTGGAGCCGAGATTTGTGGGTCCCTTCCAAGTATTGCTGACTACAAGGACTGCAGTTCAGTTGGAAGGCAGAAAGAACTGGGTGCACGCCACCCATACCAAAAAGGTTCCGATCCCTTCACCAGCAGATAATTGGGTGAGAACTGGTATTGCGGCAACGGAAACCGAGACCCCTCTATGCTTTGTGCCGTTTAGTGATGCTCAACCTGTAGGAGACAATTCATTGCAGCCAGACACATCTGTTGAGTCGTCAGTTTTGGAGAACTCAAGGTCTGAATTGTTATCTAATCGACTGAACACTGTTTCACCAGCTGAACAATTATTTGAAGAGCAGACTCGACCTGGAAGAAATCGATATTTTCTTCGTTCACATGACAAAGACTAATAAAATTTTTCTTATATTTTCCTTTACTGTTGCCACGAACATTAAGAACAATTACATCCTTTTCCGATTTTCGAGTTCCTTTCTACGTGTGCTTTTCACAGCTAAGAGATTTTTATTAAAGTTGGGTGTTTGTTTAAGAAAACCTATCATCCGGGTTAACCGTAGGGCCGTGCGGGTACTTCCTTCTGTTTAGCAGGTTCCTGACACTAGGTCGGTTACTTTTTGTCGATTCCTGGGAACTCCCGGGAATTGATAATCGCTACTCAGAACGAAGTGCGTCAAGGACGTCACGGACGGTTTTTAGAGGATGGCATTCTCTGAGCTGTTGGAAGTAGAAAGGATGTCGGCGCAAAGATCAAAATTGCATAAGATTGTATGAACAAAATGTTTTTTGTTTCAGGTATTCCTGCTGTTTCTGACTGTTTCTATGCTATTGGTGGGTGGAGTGTATTTCGGAATACAGTCGTTATTGCCTTCCATTTCACCTACTTTTTCTCCTAAACCAAGTTCTATTGCCACTGTTTCCCCACATTCCTTTCATCCTCTGCCCCAACATGAACAGGTTAGACGTACGGAATTCATGAATAACTCCTTCGTTCAACTCCTACATCAGCATGAGTTGGTGATGAATACTACCAACTGTTGGGTGTGTGGGGTAATGCCACATACCATGGATAGGGGTATTCCGTATTTGGTTCTTCCTTATAGCTCCAGAGGGTCAGCTCGAGCATTCCAAACTATGTTTCGTAGTGCATTAGATTCCTACCCCAGTCGAGAGCCACATTCCGCAAACTTCGGTCCTGGTCCGTACCACAAGCCTTTGGCGATAGCGATTGCTGATTTAGATAGAGATATTTTTGATGCATCGCTTATTCCAGATGAAGAGGTGCAAGCATATAAGGATCTGAGTGAGGCTGAGTATAGTATGTCAGTGGGTGATAGACAGCTTAAGAGCTCGTCTCCAATATGGATCGTACCTCACCTCGGTAATTTCTGCTTGAAAGGTCTTGGTCGAAATCCGAGAGCCCAACTTGGGAAGAGTGCTTGTACTGATACGTATGTTCTACCGATGCTCTCCTCCCCTGTTTTCTTGACTGCCAAGGGTACCTATTTCGTATGTTATGAACGTGCATATACATGGTTGCCCCGTGACTTCTCGGGTACCTGTTATATTGCGAATCTTTTGCCACCGACTTTTACGGTCGCCTCAGACTATCACAAAACTAGAATTGTGAGAGGCGTTATTAGTGAAGAGGACACTGCTGGTCAAGAAGCAGGAGATTTCTTCAAGGGTTTCTTGCCATTTTGGGGACCTATGGTTAATAGTAGGAACTTGAGACAGTTGACCCGTGTGGTAGAATTGACTGCTAACATAACTGCGAGTGCTCTTGGTAATTTAACAGCAGAACTTCAGGCGGATAGACTCATGACGTTGCAGAACCGTATGGTTCTAGATGTTGTTCTTGCAGATAGAGGTGGTGTGTGCAAAGTGATCCATTCGAGCTGTTGCATTTTCATCCCTGACAACGCTCCAACTGTTTACCAAGCCATCTCGAAGTTACATAAGATCTCCGAGTCCATACACGTGGACGAAGGTAATTGGACACTTCTGGGATGGTTTTGGGGCCTGATGTCAACTTGGGGTTGGAAGATTCTGATGATCGTAGGGGTTGTTGTAACGTTTCTGTTCACGTGTTGTCTTTGTGTGCAGTGTGGTCCTGCCTTATGTGGCCTCTGTGCCACAACATGTATAAGACGGCCATCAGTTACCAAGGAGACATTGATGGATAGGATGATGTTCCAGCAACAACTGAACGATTTGATGAATATCGAAATCGATTCTGATCTAGACTAGTGCTTGCCTACATGAGGGCAAAAGGAGCGTCTGAGGTTCCGTGAGAATCGTAATGACATTTTTTGGGTTTGTTCGAATATGGACGAGTTTGGTATCTACGAACCGCAAATGACGAGTTTAGTGGGTGTACGCGTTTTCGCTACGCTACTATGTACGGTTCGTCTCATTCCTGGGTATGTCCATCTGGACCCTCGGGTTCCATCTTAGATACGGCATCCATTTTGTCTCTTGCCCTCAAGTAGTCAGCGAACAGACACTGTCCGCTTAGTGACCCTGGGATTCCCAGGCTTTCGCGGAGGACACATGTTCCTTTGAAGGTGTCTTTATGATGAGGGGGATGACACTGCAAGGGCAGATGGCTCCGCTCGAGGCTCATCTTGCCGTGCTAGTCTATTGTTTCAGTCGTGCATGCATTAGGCACGAGTCCTTTGATCCTGCAATCAAGTTTCCGATATTGCTCTCTACACTCTTTTCCAAACTGTTGTGCATCCTTGTTTTTCCTTTGCACCTGTTTCTGTCCCTTCTCCTAGTTCGTTTACAGTCAGAATGGAATGTGCTTAATGTGGGGATAATGTGCTTTTACAGTTGGGAACCGGCAATGCTGCTGTAATTATGTTCCGGGTTTCTGAGAACATGAGTGCGACCCTTTTGAAGTTTACTGTGGGAACTGAGTTGTAACCTTTTTGCCATGTTGTTCAATGACGAAAATGTGTATAAAAGGAGCGATCCACTTTTGCAATTTGAAGCAGTCTCTCAGAACCTACACGTTGTGTACTTCTTGCAATTTCTGTATCCCTGCAGTAAATAAACGCTGATCTTTGACGCCGCAGGAAGTGTCCCGTGTCTCTGTGTTTTGTACGCCGGAACAGGTAACCCACGAAGGTTTCAGGTGTTGTCCCCTGGCACCGCTGGGCCTTAGAATAGCCCAGTCCTTCAAGCAGAGCTGGAAAGGAGTGAGTTTGTCCTGCTCAGGGAGCCCGGAGACCGAGGCACCAGTATACGACCGGGACACTCCTGGCTGGGCTCGAAAAGTCCAGCAGTGACGAGAAACTTTGGAATGGAAGAATACCCGCTGTGACTGGAGTGAGTCTGCAATGCCCCTTGAAACCCGGTGCCTAAATGAAGCTGGCACAGATTCCATATTAATGCTGATGCTGCCTGAGATTAGGTCGACACACTTGGACGGGAGGCTGAGATGTCACAAGATGGTGGGGCGGACATGTAGAAGCTGCGCAGACGAAAAACTGTGAGTATGGCGTTGATGCAGTGGCAGCATTGAGCTGTTATCGGGCAGAGGGACCGCTTGCTGATGCATTGGGCATGACATCTTACGCATATAGACGCTTGGGTGATACACGGAGCCGATTGTGGAAGTTCGGTGCTACGGGGCCTACTGGCACCAACGAAGAGTATATTAGCATGATGGTGGCGCAGTGAGAGGCGGCCTTGAATTACACTATGACCCAATAATTAAGACACTTCCGAATTTCGGCAGCGCAGACCCACGCGGATGTCACACTTTCAGAGAAACTCAAATTGTATGGAGTGCTGATATCGTAGAAGTGACCTAGCTGCAAGGGGTGTATTATCATTGGGATCCCACGTCACGTATCCGAGTTTCCCTGGGGGCACACTGAGAGGAAGGTAAGCCTACAGGCCCGGACTGAGGCGTGGAAGAAGACCCAGGATTGGCCAGGACCGGACAAATGAGGCAATAAAGAGCAAGAGAAAGCAACTTGGGTGAAGCTTTGGGCGTTACTGGGGGTCCTGGTGGAACGCAATTGGAGTGCGCAGATACTACGACAGCTATAGACCGGAGGGGCTCCTGATTGCACAAATACTCCTGGAAAGCAGAAATTGAAGGGTATTGGAATACAACACTGAACGTAGGTTGTCATCTAGTTACCGTAAAGATGGGATGCACAAAAGCTAAACAGCTGGACCCTCCTACGCAACGGGAACTTGAAGAGGGGCCTACCATCGAGTCGCCTGAAAGTGTCAATCATGACATTATCCCGCCCACAGTACCTGAAGGTCATGTAGATAAATTGGATTTAATATTGAAGGAGATCAGAAAAACACGCTACGCCCCTGAAACACAGATTGGCACACTCTCAGTGGGTCTCAATTTATTAAAAGCAGACCATAAGATCTTGGCTGAAAAAGTGTAGACTAACAAGCTGGCGCTGGATGACCTGATTCCTCAGCATACAATTCACTCACCTCAAATAGAGCAAATGAAACGGCAACTTAAGGGGTTGCAGGACAGAGCGGATGATGCAGAAGGGAGGGCACGCTGAAACAATTTGCAATTACTGGGAATTCCAGAAAAAAGTGAGGGAACTAAGACCACAGCTTTCGTGGAGCAATAGCTGAAAGACCATGTTACGACAGAGGGCCTCACAGACCACTTCAGTGTGGAGTGAGAACACCGGATCCCCCATAGACCTCTTCAACTGGGTACACCACCAAGACCGCTCATTGCACGTATATTGGATTATAAGGAGAGAGACACACTGCTACGGGCGGCAAGAGAAAAGACTCCAATACTTTTTGAAAACAATACCATTTCATTGTACCTGGACTTCACGATGGCAGTACAGAAAGCGCGTGCAACTTTTCAAGATGCCAAAAAGAAGCTGAGAACACACAATCTAAAATATGCCTGCTCGTCTAAAGGTGATTTATAATCAGAAAGCCATCTTCTTTGACAATCCGGAAGAAGTGGCGGACTGGATGGAGATTACATTTTCTTCTCAAACATCGCAATCTTCGGCTCACTCGAGTGAGAGCAGGGATCCACTGCCACAACGGAAGCATGGAACTGGGGGGAGTGCGAGAACGGGCCGTGTGGGACATCCAACTATGACACAGGTCGCTGGATACCAAAAAGACAACCGGTCGGCTGTGGCTGCCATTACAGAACTAGGCAATAATGATCCGGAGGTACTGCTGACTCATCCAAGGAGGCAAATGAACGATCTGACTCCGACACCAGCCTAGCACTGTTCCCGCTGGTAACCCCGCAAACGGCGGATGAATATATTGGTTGATTTTTTGTGCCATTTGACCCCTGGTGATGTATACGGACAAGTGATTTTGTAATCATAATATGTGAATGTACTTTCATACTGGTTGATGGGGTATACAATTTGAAATGAAGGGTTGTGATTGGGAGATTAGTTGGGGTCTTGGAGACAGGCGGCTTCTGGACATTTACTACATTTCCAGAAATGGGCCGGTTCTTTTCTTGGCTGGGATTGACGGTCCCAGTCTCCACTGTTATTGCACAATTTGCGATATTGTAATATTGCCGATTTGGGGTAGAATTGACGATACACTGTTTTTACATAATGTGTATTCATGACTTGGTGGTTGCTGCCTCCCCCCCCCCCCCCCCCGGGGCAACTGCTAAACACCTCGTATGGAGTGTTGTGTTACTTAAATTTGTTTGCAAGATTTGGTCCCTCACAGTTGTTGAAGGGAACCATGTATTGGGTTTGTTTCAGGGAAATGTAAACTCAGCTGGGTTTGTAGCACAGACTGGCTTGCTAGGGATCGTCTCCATGTACTTCTATTTACACAGACAAAACAAAGATAGCGCAGCCTAACAAATACACATGTGTCACCTGGAACATTCGTGGATTGGGATCTATACACAAACAGCATAGACTATTGGCGCAGCTTAACCGCAGAAAAACACATTTGGTATTACTGCAGGAGACACATTTGGTAGAAGCGGAGGTAATTAAACTTAAAAGGAAATGGAGAGGCCAAATTTTTTATACATCCTATTCGGCATTTGCACGGGGTTCAGAAATTTGGGTTAGAAATGGTATCCCTTTTAAACGACTTGAGCAGAGAAAGGATGTTAATGGCAGATACGTACTGGTGAAGGGAACGCTAGATGGTGAGGTAGTGGTTATAGGAAGAATAACTGCACCAAACTCAGAACAAGACAAATTCCTAGAGACTCTCAACACGGTGTTAGTGGACTGGGAAGCCTATCCTTGGATTATAGGCGGGACTTCAATATGGTTTTAGACGTAGAACTAGACAGGTCTCATCTCCCCTTACAAAATGTTCACAGCAGGAAACTAGCGGAGACCATACAGAGTTGGGCAGCAGGCTGGGGTATAGGCGACGCCTGGAAAATGCATCACCCCAATAGTAGAGAATATTCTTTCTTTTCTCACCCACATGGCCTACACACTAGAATAGACAGAGTATTTTGTTCCATGAATTTGGTGGCCTCAATGAGTGCAGCTACTTATTTGGGGAAAACACTATCTGACCATAATCCACTAGAAATCATAATACAATGGGACAGGGTACCGGCCCCTTTTCTGACGTGGAAATTACAACCAGCGCTCCTGGATGACCACGTCTTTCGGGATGCCCTATTGAAAGCCACAAAGCATTATTTTATTGAAAATGTAGGTACAGCAAGTAGTTGTCAAATCGAATGGGATGCGTACAAAACTGTAATCAGGGGAGTGGCAATTAGTACGAAGGCAGGAGTACGTAGTGCCTTGATCAAGCACCTAGCAGATTTAGAGGGACAATTAGGGACGTTGGAGCAGAAAGCAGCAGCACATGACTCTCAAAAGAGCGCGCTACAGGAGGCTAATATAAAACATGCAGAATTATTGGAAGAGCTACGTGTTATTGACTATGCTTTATATACGCAAAGACAACATACGACAGCTGACAGGGCGAGGCCCCTTTTGGCGCGGTTAATTAGAGACACTCATGCGACCAATCCCATTCTTGAAGTTAAAACATTGGAGGGAACCATTGTTGGTACACAACTTGAAATAAATGCTGCTTTTCAAACATATTATAAGAAATTATATGAGTCCCCGGGAGAACCAAATTATAGGCATTATGATTCTTTTTTTCAAGAGGTGCACTTACTACAAGTATTAGTCGATTATAAGGCGGACTTAGGGAAGCCCGTGACTGACATGGAGATAAGAGATTCAATAAAATCACTACCACGGAATAAAACTCCGGGCAGTGACGGGTTACCAGTTGAATTCTACAGGGAGAACAGGGAGTACATAGACTTCCTGACCCCAAGGTTAAAACAGTTATATCAAACATCTTTAGATACTGGCTCATTACCAGACACCACACTTCAGGCGATAGTGGTACCATTGCCCAAGCCAGGCAGAAATTCCACAGAGATCGGGGGTTATAGACCATTATCACTACTAAATACGGACTACAAAATTTTAAGTTAGATACTCGCTAACCGTCTGACCTACTTTATTCCACACCTGATACATATTGATCAGTGCGGTTTTGTGCCAGGAAGGAGTACAGCATTAAATATTAGAAGGCTACATCAGATAATGCAGAGCACTGCCACATCGGAGGGTAGGCAGGGATGTATTTCATTGGACTTACGACAGGCTTTTGATTCTCTGCATTGGGACTATGTGTTTTATGCACTTAGAAAGTTTGATATACCTGCAGAATATATACAATGGGTGAAGCTGCTATATACTAACCCCACGGCTAGAGCCCGCACAGGTCCTTACATCTCGAGTCAATATTTGGTTGCAAGAGGCACCAGACAGGGATGCCCTCTGTCCCCACTGTTGTTTATATTAGCTTTGGAACCATTATTGCACAATATCAGACTAGTCACAAGACACAAGGGCATTCACTTAGGCACAACCACCCATGTAGTGTCAGCATATGCGGACGATATAATACTCTATCTTAATAGCCTAATTAACCCTTTTGATCCGCTGCCGTATATCTTTGATACCTTTCAAAGTATTTCAGGGTTGTCCATCAATGAGAACAAATCCTATGTCTATAGTTTCAAAGATAATGTCAGAAATTAGGTGCTCAGGTTTGGGCAAGTGACGTTTCAATTGGCATCGACAACCTTCCGGTATTTGGGTATTCAAATTTTTCGGGACATGCAAGATGGTAATCTAATGCGAGCTATAGCAATGATTAAATCTCAAATACAATTTCCCTTCCTATCTCAGTAGCGGGCAGAGTAACGTTTAGCAAAATGGTGTTGCTCCCTAGATGATTGTATTATTATACAAACCTCCCAATATTAATTCCGGCCTCGGTGTTCAAACTCCTGGATACTATATTGATTGAGTTGATTTGGGGTACAGGTCGCAGGCGGATAAGCCTGAAGAAGCTACAATTCAGCACTAAAAATGGTGGACTGGGGGTTCCAGACTTCCAAGCATATTGCTACCGTGTCAATTGCAGTGGCTAACTTCTTGGATAGGTGGAATTTTTTTTGCAAGAAATAGACATGTCGCAGCAATCATGGGAGAATGGTAACCTACACAAGATATTGCTGCCAAGTGTAGGGTCTCCTGGCGGCGCTCCCCACTTATTAAAAATAGCGTTGGCATATTGGAAAAGAGCATTACACCTGAGGGATGCCTGCGTATGCCCCTAACATTCCATTATTGGGACTACCGTTGCAGTCAGGAATTATTACAAATAGGAAAATTAAGGCATGGGTGGATGAGGGGGTTCATAGCATAGGCGACTTCTTTGTGGATGGTGTACTGATCACACACGAGGCATTTGTGAGGATTCACAGTGTGCCCCGAACAATATTTCTGACCCATGCACAAGTTACACGTTATATACGATCGGTATGGGCTCCGTCAGGACATGAACACTTGAGGCACGGGTTAACATATTTGCAGTACCTTATGGGGAATGGCAGCCATATAACGAGATGGTTGTATGGGAGCGTGCAGTGGGGACTCCACTGCTATCCACGCAAGATAAATGGGATATAGAATTGGGCCATGACCTCACTGACAAAGAGTGAGAGGCGATTATAGAATACCCAAGGAAGATTTCCAGAAACCCCAAGTTGAAGTTCATTCAGTTAATGATACTACACAGAGCATATCTAACGCCACATAGATCACACAAGATGTATCCTGAGGTTTCGGATGGCTGCCCAAGGTGTCATGCACCACAAGCAGAACTGCTCTATATGGTGTGGTGCTGCCCCAGATTAAGGTATTACTGGGCAACAGTACTTAAAATACTGCATAAAATTGCCCCATTACGTAATGATGATTCTCCCGAATACTGTATATTGGGTCTGGGACCTAAAGGCAGGAAAATCTGGCCCCGTACGCAGATTCATGAACCTTGCCCTCATGTTAACAAAACAGAATATCACAATGAAGTGGAAGGCCGAGAAGCCACCTAGCATACCAGATTGGCACAAAGAGGTGGTGCGATGGGGAAGGGCGGAGGGGGCCGAAATCAAATGCAAAGAACAAAGGGGGTTACAGAAAAAAATTATCTCTCTAGACTGGAATGTGATGATGTAAGAATTTGGTGCGGTGGATATTCACACGAACTGATCTGAGGGAAATGCTGGGGAAGGTATGTTAAGTACAGTTGCGTGGGGGTGACAGGTGACACATAGTCTCTACATTATATTATAATAGTTAATGTTGGTTTAGGCAGCATGGAGAGAGGAGAAGGGAGGGTTCCCGGTATTAAGGTTCGTGCCGGTGATACTGGACAGTATTGGCAAATCAGCTGAGTTGTTGGGTGGGATGGGAGGGGGTTGTATCGTTAATTCATTATGTCACAGGATAATTTGTTGGTACGGTATTTGCTGGAAACAATATAGGATTTAATACTATGTATATGACTCACAAGTCTTGCTACAATATCCATAGAGGTATACATTAGAGCTCTGCGGGATAGAATATAATACAAGAATGTGTCATGTACAACATATTTTTTGTAATTACAGTATGGGACGGCGAGTGCCGAGATGTATGATGGTACCATGTATACAATGATTTAACAGGTTGTTGTCATGTTATAAAATGCAATAAAATATGTTGTAAAAAAAGAGAGAACTCAGGCCTGCCACTGCAGTGCCTGCATGCAGTTTGGTAAACAAGTCCTGACAAGTGCACCCACTTGCCAGGCCTTACCCTTCCCTTTCTATGCACATCAGACACCCCTATGGTAGGTCCAAAGTACCCCCTGGGCAGGGTGCAGTGTATGTGAAGGGTAGGATATGTACTGAGGTGCGTACCACATCCAGACAGCGAAATACACTCCATTTTGTTTTTCACTGTTGAAAGCAATCTTGCCCATAGCACAGAATGGGGAGGCTGTGTAATATGTTTTCCAGCCTATCTTCCCATAGGCTTAAGATAAAGAGGTGAAGTTTAATATGCCTGAACTCACAATTTAATAACATATCTTTTTCTGAAGGTGGTTTTTGCATTGTGTGTTTAGAAACCACTCTTTTAGAAGTGGCTGTGTTTTGTGCTCTAACATTTCTGTGTGTCTCTGCCTGGTTTTGAATTGACTGTCTGGATCTGAAAGTGATAGGATCTGGGGAATGTCTTGACCCAGGGGAGGAAGTGAGACAGCAGCAGGCTGACCTGCATCTGGAGTGTAGGGGGAGGAGTAGCCCTTGGAGGTGAAGAGGCCTGGGCTGCCGCCATAAAACAATGGCTCCATCTCCTGCTGAGTGATTGAGAGTCCAGACCCCCACTAATCAAAGGAAGAAGGTGTCACTGGCAGAGACACCCAGAACTGGTTTGGACAGGGGTCAGTGCCTCCCTGAACACCAAGACTTCAAAGACATTTAGGGGCACAACTATGAGAGCTGAAGCCCCTGAACATTCTAATGGAACTGTTCAAGACTGTAAAGGATTGAAACTACTTTTGTGGTCAAAAGGAACCTCTGCCAAGGAAGAAACAGCTAAAGAGACTGAAGGAAAGGACTGATCCTTGCTGTGTGTTCTGGGGCTGGTCTGCAGTTTGCTGATTTAACCAAGGAGAGGACTTTGCTGAGTGCTGTGTCCTGAAGTAACTTATCCCGAGGGCCAGCGTAGAGCTCGCTCCCTGTTGTGGAAACTCAGGAACACAAAAGTTTCCAGGTGTGTCTCAGCGTAGCTGTGTGCGTGTGCTTTTTGCAGCCTGAGACCCTCAAAAGAATTGCTCTGTGATCGTGGGCAACTGGAGTCCACGCGAGTCTCAGCGACGCTGTCTGCATGTGCTTCGTTCAGCCTGAGCCATTTGTGAGGATTGTCCTGTGATCATGCGCACCTGGAATCCAAGTGAGTCTCAGTGGTGCTGTGTGTGTGTGCTTTGTGCAGCGTGAGACCTTTGTGAGGATTGCCCTATTATCGTGCACACCCGGAGTCCAAGTGAGTCTCAGCAACGCTGTGTGTATGTGCTTTGGGCAGCCTGAGACCTTCGTGAGGATTGCCCTGTTATCGTGCACACTCATAATCCAAGTGAGCCTCAGCAACGCTGTGTGCGTGTGGTTCTTGCAGCCTGAGACCTTCGTGAGGATTGCCCTGTGATCTTGCACACCTGAAGCTCAAGCAAGTCTCAGCGACGCTGTGTGCGTGTGCCCTGTTGCAGCCTGAGATCTTTGTTTTCACCGGCGGCCCGGACCAGCACCCCCGGCCTGGACCAGCATCCCCAGAGGAGCTGTGCTGCCGGCCCGCCATTGCCAGAGCAGGACCTCGAACGCACCCCATCGGGGGAGGGCCCGAGTCCCACTGCCCAGAATCCAAGAAGTCACATCGGAGGGCCAAAGTCGCAGGAAGATGAGAGGAGAGCGAGGTCGCACCCCCCAAATAATGTGTGTCGCCGCCTGGGGCGGGGTGCGGGCTCGAAGTGAGACGCTGTTGGCCTCTCCCATTCTCGCAGCACGAGCCTCTGCTTCAGCTCATATTGCGGCCCGTACTTGCCAAGGAGTGGCTGTACCGGGGCGGAGCGCGGAGCTGCACTTTGGTTTACACCATAGCAGTGTTGGGGGCATCTGTTGGCAGAAGCTGACCGCGAGTGATTGAGAGTCCAGACCCCCACTAATCAAAGGAAGAAGGTGTCACTGGCAGAGACACCCAGAACTGGTTTGGACAGGGGTCAGTGCCCCCCTGAACACCAAGACTTCAAAGAAATTTAGGGGCATAACTATGAGAGCTGAAGCCCCTGAACATTCTAATGGAACTGTTCAAGACTGTAAAGGATTGAAACTACTTTTGTGGTCAAGAGGAACCTCTGCCAAGGAAGAAACAGCTGAAGACACTGAAGGAAAGGACTGATCCTTGCTGTGTGTTCTGGGGCTGGCCTGCAGTTTGCTGATTTAACCAAGGAGAGGCTAAAGGGACTTTGCTGTGTGCTGTGTCCCCCTGCTTGAAAGGACTTTGCTGAGTGCTGTGTCCTGAAGTAACTTATCCCGAGGGCCCGCGTAGAGCTCGCTCCCTGTTGTGGAAACTCAGGAACACAAAAGTTTCCAGGTGTGTCTCAGCGAAGCTGTGTGCGTGTGCTTTTTGCAGCCTGAGACCCTCAAAAGAATTGCCCTGTGATCGTGGGCAACTGGAGTCCACGCGAGTCTCAGCGACGCTGTCTGCATGTGCTTCGTTCAGCCTGAGCCATTTGTGAGGATTGTCCTGTGATCATGCGCACCTGGAATCCAAGTGAGTCTCAGTGGTGCTGTGTGTGTGTGCTTTGTGCAGCGTGAGACCTTAGTGAGGATTGCCCTATTATCGTGCACACCCGGAGTCCAAGTGAGTCTCAGCGACGCTGAGTGCATGTGCTTTGTGCAGCCTGAGACCTTCGTGAGGATTGCCCTGTTATCGTGCACACCCAGAATCCAAGTGAGCCTCAGCAATGCTGTGTGTGTGTGCTTCTTGCAGCCTGAGACCTTCGTGAGCATTGCCCTGTGATCGTGCACACCTGAAGCTCAAGCAAGTCTCAGCGATGCTGTGTGTGCCCTGTTGCAGCCTGAGATCTTCGTTATCACCGGCGGCCCAGACCAGCATCCCCAGAGGAGCTGTCAGAGCCGGACCTCGAACACACCCCATCGGGGAAGGGCCCAAGTCCAACTGCCCGGAATCCAAGAAGTCGCATCGGAGGCCCAAGTCGCGGGAAGAGGAGAGGAGAGCGAGGTCGCACCCCCCAAATAATGTGTGTCGCCGCCTGGGGCGGGGTGCGGACTCCAAGTGAGATGCTCTCGGCCTCTCCCATTCTCGCAGCACGAGCCTCTGCTTCAGCTCATATTGCGGCCCGTACTTGCCAAGGAGTGGCTGTACCAGGGCGGAGCGGGGAGCTGCACTTTGGTTTACACCATACCAGTGTTGGGGGCATCTGTTGGCAGAAGCTGACCGCGAATCATTACGAGTGGCGGAGAGACCGTCTAAAGCACCGTGATCGGTGCTGGGGTGTATTACGCATTGCATAATTTCTGCATTACGAACTACCTGATTGTTGCATTACGCATTGCATTACTTCTGCATTACGAACTGCCTGATTGTTGCATTACGCATTGCATTATTTCTGCATTACGAACTGCCTGATTGTTGCATTACGCATTGCACTATTTTTGCATAACGAACTACCTGATTGTTGCATTAGGCTTTGCATTAGTTTGCATAATGAACGGCCTGATTGTTGCCTTACGCATTGCATTATTTTGGCATTACAAACTGCTTGATTGTTGCATAACGAACTGCATTATTTTTACATTGCGAAGTGCCTGAGTCTTGCATTACGAATTGCATAGCATTGCATGAGTCCTGCAGTGGATCATCTAGAATTGCTCATTAATATCGCCAGAACCTACAAGGGCTGGCTGGCCTAATAACCGGCCAGGAGGTATATTAGAAATACGCATATGTTGGATTTATATCGTGTGGTCTCATCGTATATCTTTTTATATAAATTTATACTTGGTTTTAGGAAACTCGTGTAGAGTCCATTTGCGGTGTCATCATTGGGTTACTGAGAGCGTGGTTGCAAATACTTTACACACTTGACTTGAAGATACTCCTGGCTACTCGTGCTAATCTACCTGGGGGGGTGAACAGGGGCTATCGGAGCAGGTGTCCTTCATTTCCCTGACGTGGAAGCAAGGGTCTCTATGTGGCCTAAGGTACCAACCTCAGCCAACTAAGGACCCCCAGTTCTAACAAACACAAAACAACAACAAAACTAAAGGTTTGTTGAGATTTGAAAAGCTTTTGTGAGGTGATACCTTAACAGATAGAGTTAATACTAGACTAAAGCCTTATTATTTGTTTGCTGATAGGTACCGTATCTGCCGGTACCGTTCATCAGGCTGGTGTGAATACCTGCTGCAGTGTTGCTGTTGAGTAGATGAGTCACAGCATCTTTGACTCTACACTCTCTCTCCATCCCAACCCCATTTCCCCTGGGATTTGCCACCAGAGCAGTGGCTCCTCCTGTAGACCGAGGGGAATTTGTGGGAGGATTCGGTAACTAGCGTTGCAGCCCTTTTGGAATCATCTGGGATCCAGGTAGATCGCTTACGACAAAGCAATACTACGTAATAGTTACTGTAAGGTAATAATGCTGTTCCCATCTTCGTCAGACAATGTTTCCATGGTTGTATCCAAGCCAGTAGAGACATCCAGAGAGCAACAACATTAACACAGGACATATTTTGGATTCTTAACGGACCTATCAGCACTTCTATATCCATAGATTGGACCATTTGCATTCAAAGGCATATATCGAAAGCACACTTGAAAGTACAAAGCAAACAGCAGAACACAGGCTGTACACAATGTAACTATATAGGTTGAAAGGACAAAGACCAGTTGGTGTTCAATTCCTGTAGTAAAGGTGCGCAAAAATACTGCATCATACATTCAAGACACATAGTAGCACATGTGGTATTGTTATTCCCATTTGGCCGAGTGGTGGAATATCCATTGTGGTGCAGCAAAAATAAAATCAGGATACTGAAAAGCAGAAATAGAACAAGTGGAATACCTCCAAAAACACTGGCAAATAAGGAGTATATGAAAGAAGCAATCACTCTGAAGACATCCTAAAAGTGCTCACAAAACCAGGCCCAATCGCTATGAAAAAGTGTACTACTTTAGTAGTACTAGATGCATTGAAAATATGGCGCACAAGTACTCCGAAGTGTTGTGGAAGGTTAGTGAGTAGTAGCAATTATATTTCAGAAGAAGACCTTGTAACTTGCAGAACAAACATCTCTCTTGCAGATGCTAAAGAAACGTCCTTCTCTTGTGCCATGTGTTTTTATAATGAGCATTCTCATTTTAATTGCTTTCTTGATGACACACCAATGAGATGTATGGTTGTTAAGGTTTTAAATCACTGTACAATAAAAAATTGTTACACACTGAAACAATAAGGCTTTCAGTCTGCTCAAACTATCGAATTTCACATAAAAAATAGAAATTGAAGACCAAACAGTCACTCCTCAAGCTATATGGGCTGGTGGAAAAAGTATATTTGTACAACAGGTCACAACCCTCAAAACCGTCACTACATAGGGTACTCCTGGTCTCAACCCACAGCAACCTTGGTCATTCAACATCAAATAGCTTCCATTGGAAAGCAATCTGAATACCGGAATAATTACAGCACCTGATCCCTCCAGATAACAAGCTAAGTTTGCCTTTGATGCCTTTAATGCCCCGTGAAGTGTAACTACCCTGCAAACTACAGAATAGCAAATAGTGTTCTTGCAGTCTGTGTCACTAAGAAATACCTCAGTGTCTCCATTCCGACATCTGTAATCAAAAGGTAGGGCCTAAGTCTTATATACAAATCTCTCGCCTACCACTTCATATCGGCCTACCTGATATTGTTTTAAACAGTTAATAAAGAGGAATCTTGAACTTGGCAGAGAAATAAACCCATGAATTATCCAATTGGCTGAAGGTGTTTCTGCCACAGTGAATGTTTATTTCTGTAGATATTATGTGTTTAGCATGGTATATTCACATCTTTCTTTGCCATAATTGTCTGTGTCTGGTCAAATTATGGGGCAGAAATAAATTAGTAATATTCAAGTGCTTCCACAGCATGTGACCACTCTGCAGAGTTTGTAACATCGCAGCTCAATAGCATGATTGATCTAAGCTAGTATTGTCCATGTTGTAGGAGGGGCATGTCCCTCTATATGGTGCCAATAGCAGACAATACAATGTTACTCAGAGAATACATTCTGGTGAATAAGGCAGTCATACCATTGTCAACTACTGCTAAAGCCTTTTCCAAGTTCATTCTGTCAAACTTGCCTATCAGCTAAGCAGCTTCATGCTGTGAAACTTTCCACAAATCATTTTATACAACATACTAAAAGAACTTATGGAGTGGGTTTCTAGGTCCTTTAAAAATCTGTAAATCCATGTCATCTGGAAGGAGAGACATGTGTTCTTCCGGATCATCTAACGTGGAATGCCATAACCATTGAAGGCCTAACTTTCTGACGCTGTAGGTTGTGTACTACCCCGGAGTGTTGTTTGCGCATGTAACGTGGGTCTGACATGATTATTCTAAACCCCTTTGTGTTTTTAAAAAAACTGCCTTGACAACCATTAGTATCTAATGGCCACACTAGCCATCCCTCTTGACTGGAACATGAAGTATTGTATGTACCATTTCTAAGCATAATGTTGAGCTTTTCCTCTGTATAATTTGTGAATTGTTGCCAATTTTCAAAACGTGCAAATGTGGGAATGTTTGGTGATTTCAAATCCTTTATCTTGGCCAAGTCTAGGCAGGATATTTATTGTACAGATTTGTTCTGAAAAATAATTTGTCTTGGTAATTAGACCTGCTATAAACAAAGGCTCATTACCTTGAACTTGCCAGTCTTTGGTCACCCAAACAGATTTTAAATCAATATTGTCTTTCCAAAAGACGTACACTGGTATTGACACCTGGAAAAAAGTATGGGCCGAATAAATGAATTTAGTGTCAGTCACCATATTTTTCTTTGTTGGGGAAGTGAGAGGCTTACAATAATAAGACTAGTTCTATGGAACTATTGCTAGAAAACTATGCAAAATTCTGTGAGTATGTTTTTGAGCCACCCAAAAGTGCTGTAGGGCAATGTTCCCATTACGTAAAATTAAATACTGCGCTTGGAGTGCTATCTCTGTGTACGTAATGGTGCACATAGTGATGGTAACAATCTCATCATAATTAGATGTTCCACCATACATGTCTTCACTCAAATAAAGTATATTGTTCTAGCACAGACAGCATAGATCTTACGGTGTTAATATCCCAATCATCAGAGATGCGGCCGGGAGTGATAATATAATTCAGTGATAATTTAAATACATAAGTTATTTGTAAAGGTTCAGTAGGACCAAAAATATCAAATGAGACCTTATCTCAAACAATTTAATCTGGGACAAGAACTGCAGAAATGTTCACAAGAGAGAGGTCTCTTCGCACTTTGTGTTTATGAAGAATGAGGCTTCAATACCTCGGCTACCAGTTCAACTGCAGAGCATTCTGGGAGATAATGTCTATTTGAAAGTAAAAAGAATACTGTCACAAAACCAATCCAGCTGAAAAGGAAAAGCAACAAAATGGAAATCCTAATTTAAACCCAGGGTGTAACAAAATATGTCTTTTGGACCCCAATTAATAACGCATGAGTTCCATGCAATGGTGAGTCTGATGAATCCAAGGAAAAGTCATCAATGTCTGCAAAATAGCCAGAGGCAGTCTGTGCAAAAACAGGGACAACACATACTGGTTTAGAACTGGTAGTTAACGACAATGGTGGATCATAATGAACAACTTTTTTGTTGATATGTGGTGTTGAAAACTGAATTTACATATGGTGTTTGGCTGGAGTTTGTAATTGTAACTGAAAGTAGCAAACCTCCAGCATCAGATATCCTCCACCAGGGAAACATAAACCTCTGTGTTGGTTAATGCTTGTAAAGGTATCTCCTGTATGGTTGTGAGAGATGGCTGGTAACTATGCAGGAGCCCTCTTGGCCTATTGTGTATAACTGGCCACATGGTGCTGTTTGAGCAGGTCAATTGGCACAAATTGTTTTTTTTTAATAACCAGCAAGGGGCAGTAAAAGTAAAGTTTCTGTACCTTCAACTGCCAGGACAGGCAAGTTGGGCTGAACTCTTTCCTGTTCACAATCTTCTCTCAGGCAAGATCCCCAATCTTAGGAATCCAGCCAGGAGTTATTGCTTGTACCTTCACTTCTCTTAGTGGCCAAACGTTTCTCGAACACATTACTTTGCTCATCATGGAAGTCTTTAAGATCCTATAAGACTGCCAAACGTTTATTGATATCAAAACGCATCTCCGCCGCCACTGTGCTAGGATTGTCAAGGTACAGAAAACACATCTGAACTACAAACAGGATTTCATAGGGAGTTCAACCGCCAAGGATCCTATAGGCAGAGAAAGCTCTTTGGACCCCCATAGCTGGTGGATCCAACTACAGCCTGAACCTAATAGTCTAGCTGTTAAAGACGGCTTCAGTCACAGGTTTTTCTCTCCACTATCAAATTTCCCTCAGAATGATAGACGGGGGAATAGTGAAAAGCCACACCCAAGGTAGTCATGGTATTCCTGTAAACCCTAGAGAAAAGTGCTGGGTCCTTGTCCGAATTCACTACATATGTCCAAATGAAGACTTACAAATCTTTTATAACTGTGGCCATACCCATAGGAATCAAGAACATGAATCCACGGCTAACAGAATGTATTTAAAGGAGCCGTCACTGTTTACTGGCCCTCAATGGTCAAGATACACACAGGCCAGAGGCTTCTTAGAAATCAAGAGGGGGTGTCTGTAGTGGGCGTACTGTGGTTGAAACTTTCAATTGTTGACAAATGTCACATTTAAGGACATAGTCTTTAGTCTGTTTATATAGACCTGCCCACAAGTAACACTGCTTTAGCAGAAAAATGTAGGTGCCACACCTGCATGGGCAGAGGCTAACCCCTCACGTGCGGCCATGATCAATTCTGGTCTGCGATCTGAATTTGGTATTACTCTATTCCCCACTCTAGGAATAAAAGCAAATGGAATATTTAGCTCACTCAATAGGTAGGAATATTTTGCTGGATATGACTTTGGCAATAGGGTGCCACAGTGCAAAGCTGTGACAGCCGCTAAGATTTGTTCATCTACCCTCGCAGGGAAACGAGTTATTGCAGCTATGACAGCAGCTTGCACTGCTGCCTTTGCTGCTTCATCGGCCAGTGAATAACCTACAATATATATTTCTACACATTAGTGGCTCAGTGTGTAGATAACATGAGCCTGTGGCAAACTTACTTTAAGATTTGCCAACTTTCCCCGAAGCAACTTGTGCTTGATAATATACCCCTTAGAGACTTTGAATCCATTCTGGCTCTAATAGTGTATATACTCATTGCAAGACTGGATACAATAAGACGAGTCTCCCAATAAGTTTGGGGAATTCAGGATCAGTATTCTCTAGTGCCAGAATTGGAGCTTTTAGTTCAGCCAGATGTGCAGTGCAATCACCTGGTGTGTGTAAATGTTTTGAGAGACTGGAAGTCTCCATCCTTTATTTTACCCCTTACTGCTGTTTAAGCGGTGGAGTATTGATATTTTGCTCCAACCCACGGACTGGGCAGAACCATGAGTGTAAACTATGAAGTCGTACTGAAGTAGAGGCATTCTTTCACTAGCGACAGGGTATTCTTGTTCATGATGTAGGCATGATTGTGTTTGCAAGGTAGAATCGAAGACATAATCTACATCTGCAAACTCGCTTTCCTGGTAGATAAATATGGTCAATTGCCATCTGGCCAAACTCTTTCTTGATACATGTATAGAGGGACTCCACATCCATGGTTACCAACCACATTGTGTCATCCCACTGTAAGTCCTCTACCTTGTTTAGTATATCCTTCGTGTCCTGAATATAGGATGGAAGGTTAACCACCAATGGTTTGAGGAAAGTATCAACAAACTCTGACAAATGCTCCATTAGCCCCTTCGATGCTCATGACGGAGCGGTTCCGTCATGAGCATCGGTTGGGCTGTGCTCATGACGGAATCGCTCCGTCATGAGCACAGCCCCTGGGGGAAGCGCTGGCGCTCCCCCCCTGGGGGCTCGATTTTCGCACCATTTGGGGGGTTGGCAGCGGAAGAGTTTCCGCTGCCACCCCCGAGCCCCCCCACGCTTCCTGATGACGTCAGCGCGCACAGCGCGCGGCGACGTCATCAGGAAGCGTTGGACGCGCTGGAATTCATTTCTTCCAGCGCGTCCAACGGAGCAGGTAGGTGTTTGGCTCCGGTGTGGCGGGGGGGGCGGAATTGGGAGGCCTTGAGGCATCGGGGGAGAGGAAAGAGTATTTCCTCTCCCATGATGTCTCAATGCTGGGCATTCCTGTCCCACGATCGCGCACAGCGTCGCGATCGTGGAGCAGGGATGCCCCACTAGACACCAGGGATGTGTTTTTCTTCATTTAGGAAGCGACCCCTTGGGCAAGGGTCACTTCCTTGGGGGCATAATTTACAGTAAGACTTTTCTGCCCCCCCTGGGGGCAGATCGGTCGACTTTCGGTCCGTTTCTGCCCCCACAGAAAAGCCCACTAGACACCAGGGATGTCTTGTTCTTCATTTAGGATGCGACCCCTTGGGCAAGTGTCGCTTCCTTGGGGGCATAATTTACTGGAAGAATTTTCTGCCCCCCCTGGGGGCAGATTGGTCGACTTTCAGTCCGTTTCTGCCCCCAGGGGGGGCAGAAAAGCCCACTAGGCACCAGGGATGCATTTTTTTGCATGAGTAAGCGACCCCTTGGGCAAGGGTCGCTTCCCTTGGGGCATAAATTATGGGAAGACTTTTCGGCCCTCCCTGGGGGCAGATCGGTCGTCTTTCGGTCCGTTTCTGCTCCCAGGGGGGGCAGAAAAGCCCACTAGACACCAGGGATGTGTTTTTTTGAGTAAAGGAAGCGGCCCCGTGGGCAAGGGTCGCTTCCTGGGGGCCCAAATATTTTTCAAGACTTTTCTGCCCCCCCCCCCCCCCCAGGGGCAGATCGGTTTTTTGTGTAGCCGTTTCTGGCCCCAGGGGGGGGCAGAAAAGCCCACTAGACACCAGGGAATTAGTGTAAATAAAAATGAAAGTGACCCCTTTGGCAAGTGTCGCTTCCAGGGTGCAATTTTTATAATATGTATTTGGCCCACCCGCCCCGGGACAGAGTAGCCTTTTTTTTCCTGCTGTTTTCTGCCCCACCTGGCACACAACCCGATTGACCATTTGGGTAGTAACATAGCATGTTATAATGTTTATTGTTATATTTTTTGTGAATTGCAATAGTAATGATTTTTTTTTTACTTTTTTGTTCTAGGTGAAGGCTTTTGCTCTTTTCAGTGTGCCGTGTTGTTACTGGTGGTTCTGCTGTTTGTGTAGTTTGGTAAGAGACTTTTTTTTGTACAATGTAAATGTGTTTGATTTCTCTGCATGAATTTTTTTTGCAAATGGTGTAATAATAGCAGTATGTTTGTTTTTTGAGTGTCAAAAACTTTTTGCATTGGTGCTCGATGTGTATTTTGTTGTCTTGTGAGTAATTTTTTTTTTTTTCTTCTTTATAGTTGGATATCGTTGGTTTTTGCCGTGTCACTGCAGAGTTGGTTTCTGGTGAGTGCAGCTGTCTCTTGTAATTGAATTGTATAGTTTTTGAGTACATTGATCTTTGTGATAAATGTACACATTTCTTTACTTACTTGGTTTGCACATTGTTGGCTGTTGTTGACTTGTTTGTGCAGTCTTCTATCTTAGTAAGTATAATGGCTAGCCGCAGGATTACTGCTCAGCAGGTTGTTGGTTTGCTGTTTGAGTCTTCCTCTGACCATGGTTCAGAAACTGACTCTGCATCTGAGGGAGAGGAGGCAGGGGATGATTCTGGCAGTGAGTTTTCTCTCCGTATGGAGTCATCGGATGATGAAGATACTCTTAGTGCGGATGAAGTGCCTGTGTTAGAGGAGGAGACTGATGTGCCGATAGTGCGGCAAGAGGCATCTGGGCTGCAGCCTGGGGCTGCAAGGCTTCCCGTTGGTGTAGTGCGGCAAGAGGCTTCTGGGCTGCAGCATGCGGCTGCAAGGCTTCCCGTTGGTGTAGTGCGGCAAGAAGCATCTGGGCTGCAGGCTGGGGCTGCAAGGCTTCCCTTTGAAAGTGATGACCTCTGGGTTGCCCCAGACATGGTGCAGCCGGCATTGCCAGAGTTTACTGGTGTTCCAGGGTCTAGAGTGAATACTGAAAACTTTTTGCCGGTACATTTTTTTCAGTTGTTTATGGACAATGTGTTTTTGGCAGAGATTGTTGAGCAGACTAATTTGTATGCCAAACTGTTTTTGAGGGACAACAGTGCCAGTCTTAAGCCACACTCTAGAGCTACCCGGTGGACTCCCACAAATGTTGAAGAGATGAAGAAGTTCTTGGGTTTAACTTTTTTGATGGGCTTGCTAAGGAAGCCATCAATGTCTTCATATTGGTCTAGCAGTCCCTTGATGGCAACGTCTATTTTTCCGGCAGTCATGAGTCGTGACAGGTATTTGCTTCTGCTTCGGATGATGCATTTTGTTGATAATGGTTTAGCGTTGCCACGAGATCACCCTGAGTGTGACCGTCTTTTTAAGATTAGGCCTGTCCTTGATCACTTTGTTGATCGATTTTCTGAGATTTATCCCCCTGGGAAAGAAATTGCAGTGGATGACTCTTTGGTGTTGTTCAAGGGCCGCTTGGTTTTTAGGCAATACATTCCTAGTAAGAGGGCACGCTTTGGAATAAAGCTGTATATGCTGTGTGACAGTAGGACTGGATATGTCTCTAATTTCAGGGTGTACACCGGTAAGGAATCTAGGATTAACCTCCCTGGTTGTCCATCCACTTTTGGAGTGACTGAGAAATTTGTTTGGGAACTTGGTAGAGGATTTTTTAACAAAGGCCACCATTTATATGTAGATAACTTCTACACTGGTGTGCGGTTGTTCAGGGAATTGGCCAAAGTGGACACTGTTGCTTGTGGCACAATCCGCTCTAACCGTAAAGGTTTCCCGAAAGAACTTGTTTGTCAAAAGCTTGTGCGGGGACAGTGCAGTGCGTTTCGTTGCCAGGAGCTTCTTGCTGTGAAGTTTTCAGACAGGAGAGATGTCTACATGCTGACTACCATCCATGATGAAAGCACTGCACCTGTGACTGTTTGGGGTCAGGTCGCTGAAGCGCGCAAACCTGTGTGCATTTTAGACTATAATAGGCACATGGGTGGTGTTGACAGAGTAAATCAGAGGTTGGAACCTGACACTGCTCTTCGTAAGGCTTACATTTGGTACAAGAAGTTGGCTATCCATCTTTTCCACTTGGCAATGTTTAATGCTTTTGTTGTGTTCCAGGATTCTTGTCCTGAGTCAAAGATGACTTTTGCTAAGTTTCAGGAGTCTGTAATAGGCAGCCTTGTTGTAGTGGAACAGGCAAGTGTTCCTAGAGTTGGAGTGGTGGAGGATGTTGCTAGATTGAAAGATCGCCACTTTCCAGATCACATTCCTCCCACACCCTCAAAAGATTTTCCCAGTAGGA
Organism: Triturus cristatus; assembly: GCF_964204655.1. Lineage (NCBI taxonomy): Eukaryota > Metazoa > Chordata > Amphibia > Caudata > Salamandridae > Triturus > Triturus cristatus. The sequence goes on along the minus strand of NC_140588.1, from coordinate 525,878,948 downwards.
GATGTAGAGTCTGTTGGCGAAGAGGTACGCAGAAGGAGAGTCGTACGTACTGCCCCGACTGTCCTTCTCAACCTGCACTGTGTGTCCCTGCTTGTTTTAGAGCGTACCACACGCAAAATAATTTTTGGGAGCATTCATGAGTGGTAAAGTGAACTGCCTGGTCTGTATTCTTTGGATAATTTGATTCTGTTTCAAGGTTGGTGTTAGTGCAATGTATTTAGTTGCTGATTTTGTGTTTGAAGATTTGTATCTATTTGCGATTTGTTTGTGTTTTTATTTTTTTCTAAAAAAATCCTAAATGTGATGGCGGTGTGTGTAGGCTTGCGCTTGGCTGTTGGTGTGTGTGGACTGGCACTTGGTTGGTGGTGTGCATGGAATGGTGCTTAGCTGGCGGTGTGCGTGGACTGGCGGTGTGCATGGACTGGCGGTGTGCGTGGACTGGTGCGTGGCTGGTGGTGCGCATGGACTGGAGCTTGGCTGGCGGTGTGCGTGGAATGGTGCTTGGCTGGCGGTGTGCGTGGACTGGTACTTGGCTGGCAGTGTGCGTGGACTGGTGGTGTGTGCGGACTGGTGCTTGGCTGGTGGTGTCCGTGGACTGGAGCTTGGCTGGCGGTGTGCGTGGATTGGCGATTGGCTGCCGGTGTGCCTGGACTGGCGATTGGCAGGCGGTGTGCCTGGACTGGCGCTTGGCTAGCGGTGTGCGTGGACTGGTGTTTGGCTAGCGGTGTGCGTGGACTGGCACTCTGCTAGCGGTGTGTGTGGACTGGCGCTCGGCTGGCTGTGTGTGAGTAGTGATTTTCTGCTGGTCACTACACACACTGCTAGCTGAGTGCCACTCCACGCAATCCATCAGCCTGTGTAGTTGCTGTGTCTGGATTGTGGGCGTGTGAAAGTGATGGGCCCTTGAATGGCGCTGTGTGCTGGTGTGAGTTTTGTTATGTGATGGGCCCGCGGCTGGCGGTGTGAATGGTTTTGTATGTCTCACACGTATGAAAGGTGTATGAATGGCCTGTAAAGAGGTTGGTGCCTTGTCGTGGCTTTACAGCTCACGAGCTGTGAGTCAATGGTTCAGTTTCTCGCCTTTTCAATTATTACCAGTGCATTTCATTTTTGTGAAATCACTTGCTAATACAATTGTATCTACTGAACCATCACTCACCCTCGTGCCAAATCCAACCAGTATGTGTGTGTGCTTGCGGATTAGATGGCTGTGCAGTAATACTTGTCTTTCTGAAGCAGGGTGTACCTTGTCCCTTTTTGGTGAATTTTGTAATGTGTTGCTTTTGTGCCTGGTGGTGCGAATGGTCTTGTTTGTATCACGTATGAAAGGTGTGTGAATGGCCTGTAAAGTGGTTGGTGCCTTGACATGGCTTTACAGCTCACGAGCTGCGAGTCATTGGTTTGGTTTTTTGTGAATTTAAATATTGAAAGTGCATTTCATTTTTGTGAAAGCTCTTGTTAATAAAATTTAATACACTGAATCATGACGCGCCCTCGTGCCAAATCCAACCAGTATGTGTGTGTGTTTGAGGAATAGATGGTTGTGCAGGAATCTTTGTCTTTAGTTTCTCTGCCAAGGTGCACTTTCCATGTAAGAATAACCCACCAACTGTAGATATTGTCGAAAACCCATGGGAGTTCATGGTGATGTCTCTCTTGTGAATTCAAAAAGTTTTTTTATCCCCAATGTCCTGCAAACCTCAAAATGTCTGCCACATTTTCTTTGCAATATTATTCAAAAATTCTCACGCTGTAGGAACAATAGTTAATCTGGTTTTGCAAGGGGGGTCACTTTGGTTTTTGGCCCGGTGCTCAGCGGCCATCTAGGGAAACCTACCAAACCCACACATTTCTGAAAACTAGACACCCGGCGGCTTCCAGGGAGGTATGGCTTGCGTGGATCCCCCAACGTTTCCTTACCCAGAATCCCCTGCAAACCTCAATTTTAGCTGAAAAAATCACTTTTTTCACACATTTTGGGGTGGGAAATTTGTGGCATCACCGGGCTCACACAAATTTACCACCACCCAGCGTTCCCCCAGGTCTCCCGGAAAAAATGGTGCCTCACTTGTGTGGGAGGCCCAAGTACCCGCGGCAGGCAAGGGCCCAAAACGTAGTGAGGCGACATCAAAATGGCCTATCGCAAAACCACCTGGTTTTGCAAGGGGGGTCACTTTGGTTTTTGACCCGGTGCTCGGCGGCCATCTAGGGAAACCTACCAAACCCACACATTTCTGAAAACTAGACACCCGGCCGCTTCCAGGGAGGTATGCTTGCGTGGATCCCCCAAAGTTTCCTTACCCAGAATCCCCTGCAAACCTCAATTTTAGCTGAAAAAATCACTTTTTTCACACATTTTGGTGTGGGAAAGTTGTGGCATCACCGGGCTCACACAAATTTACCACCACCCAGCGTCCCCCCAGGTCTCCTGGTAAAAATGGTGCCTCACTTGTGTGGGAGGCCCAAGTACCCGTGGCGCGCAAGGGCCCAAAACGTAGTGAGGCGACATCAAAATGGCCTATCGCAAAACCACCTGGTTTTGCAAGTGGGGTCACTTTGGTTTTTGACCCGGTGCTCGGCGGCCATCTAGGGAAACCTACCAAACCCACACATTTCTGAAAACTAGACACCTGGCCGCTTCCAGGGAGGTATGCTTGCGTGGATCCCCCAAAGTTTCCTTACCCAGAATCCCCTGCAAACCTCAATTTTAGCTGAAAAAAATCACTTTTTTCACACATTTTGGTGTGGGAAAGTTGTGGCATCACCGGGCTCACACAAATTTACCACCACCCAGCGTTCCCCCAGGTCTCCTGGTAAAAATGGTGCCTCACTTGTGTGGGAGGCCCAAGTACCCGTGGCGGGCAAGGGCCCAAAACGTAGTGAGGCGACATCAAAATGGCCTGTCGCAAAACCACCTGGTTTTGCAAGTGGGGTCACTTTGGTTTTTGACCCGGTGCTCGGCGGCCATCTAGGGAAACCTACCAAACCCACACAATTCTAAAAACTAGACACCCGGTGGCTTCCAGGGAGGTTTGGCTTGCGTGGATCCCCCAATGTTTCCTTACCCAGAATCCCCTGCAAACCTCAATTTTAGCTGAAAAAAATCACTTTTTTCACACATTTTGGTGTGGGAAAGTTGTGACATCACCGGGCTCACACAAATTTACCACCACCCAGCGTTCCCCCAGGTCTTCCGGTAAAAATGGTGCCTCACTTGTGTGGGAGGCCCAAGTACCCGCGGCAGGCAAGGGCCCAAAACGTAGTGAGGCGAAATCAAAATGGCCTATCGCAAAACCACCTGGTTTTGCAAGGGGGGTCACTTTGGTTTTTGACCCGGTGCTCGGCGGCCATCTATGGAAACCTACCAAACCCACACATTTCTGAAAACTAGACACCCGGCGGCTTCCAGGAAGGTATGGCTTGCGTGGATCCCCCAACGTTTCCTTACCCAGAATCCCCTGCAAACCTCAATTTTAGCTGAAAAAATCACTTTTTTCACACATTTCGGTGTGGGAAAGTTGTGGCATCACCGGGCTCACACAAATTTACCACCACCCAGCGTTCCCCCAGGTCTTCCGGAAAAAATGGTGCCTCACTTGTGTGGAAGGCCCAAGTACCCGCGGCAGGCAAGGGCCCAAAACGTAGTGAGGCAACATCAAAATGGCCTATCGCAAAACCACCTGGTTTTGCAAGCGGGGTAACTTTGGTTTTTGACCCAGTGCTCGGCGGCCATCTAGGGAAACCTACCAAACCCACACATTTCTGAAAACTAGACACCCGGTGGCTTCCAGGGAGGTATGGCTTGCGTGGATCCCCCAACGTTTCCTTACCCAGAATCCCCTGCAAACCTCAATTTTAGCTGAAAAAATCACTTTTATCACACATTTTGGTGTGGGAAAGTTATTGCATCACCGGGCTCATACAAATTTACCACCACCCAGTGTTCCCCCAGGTCTCCTGGTAAACATTGTGCCTCACTTGTGTGGGAGGCCCAAGTACCCGCGGCGGGCAAGGGCCCAAAACGTAGTGAGGCAACATCAAAATGGCCTATCGCAAAACCACCTGGTTTTGCAAGGGGGGTCACTTTGGTTTTTGACCCGGTGCTCGGCGGCCATTTAGGGAAACATACCAAACCCACACATTTCTGAAAACTAGACACCCGGCGGCTTCCAGGGAGGTATGGCCTGCGTGGATCCCCAAAGTTTCCTTACCAAGAATCCCCTGCAAACCTCAATTTTAGCTGAAAAAAATCACTTTTTTCACACATTTTGGTGTGGGAAAGTTGTGGCATCACCGGGCTCACAAAAATTTACCACCACCCAGCGTTCCCCCAGGTCTCCTGGTAAAAATGGTGCCTCACTTGTGTGGGAGGCCCAAGTACCCGCAGCAGGCAAGGGCCCAAAACGTAGTGAGGCGACATCAAAATTGTAAATCGCAAAACCACCTGGTTTTGCAAGGGGGGTCACTTTCAATTTTGACCCGGTGCTCGGCGGCCATCTAGGGAAACCTACCAAACCCACACATTTCATAAAACTAGACACCCGGCGGCTTCCAGGGAGGTATGGCTTGCGTGGATCCCCCAACGTTTTCTTACCCAGAATCCCCTGCAAACCTCAATTTTAGCTGAAAAAATCACATTTTTCACACATTTTGGTGTGGGAAAGTTGTGGCATCACCGGGCTCACACAAATTTACCACCACCCAGGGTTCCCCAAGGTCCCCCGGTAAAAATGGTGCCTCACTTGTGTGGGAGGCCCAAGTACCCGCGGCAGGCAAGGGCCCAAAACGTAGTGATGCGACATCATCACTACGTTTTGGGCCCTTGCCTGCCGCGGGTACTTGGGCCTCCCACACAAGTGAGGCACCATTTTTACCGGGGGACCTGGGGGAACGCTGGGTGGTGGTAAATTTGTGTGAGCCCGGTGATGCCACAACTTTCCCACACCAAAATGTGTGACAAAAGTGATTTTATCAGCAAAAATTGAGGGTTGCAAGGGATTCTGGGTAAGGAAACGTTGGGGGATCCACGCAAGCCATACCTCCCTGGAAGCCGCCAGCTGTCTAGTTTTCAGAAATGTGTGGGTTTGGTAGGTTTCCCTAGAGGGCCGCCGAGCACCGGGTCAAAAACCAAAAGTGAGCCCCCTTGCAAAACCAGGTGGTTTTGCGATAGGCCAATTTGATGTCGCCTCACTACGTTTTGGGCGCTTGCCTGCCGCGGGTACTTGGGCCTCCCACACAAGTGAGGCACCATTTTTACCGGGGGACCTGGGGGAACGCTGGGTGGTGGTAAATTTGTGTGAGCCCGGTGATGCCACTACTTTCCCACACCAAAATGTGTGAAAAAAGTGATTTTTTCAGCAGAAATTGAGGCTTGCAGGGGATTCTGGGTAAGGAAACGTTGGCGGATCCACGCAAGCCATACCTCCCTGGAAGCCGCCGGGTGTCTAGTTTTCAGAAATGTGTGAGTTTGGTACGTTTCCCTAGATGGCCGGCGAGCACCGGGTCAAAAACCAAAGTGACCCCCCTTGCAAAACCAGGTGGTTTTGCGATAGGCCATTTTGATGTCGCCTCACTACGTTTTGGGCCCTTGCCTGCCGCAGGTACTTGGGCCTCCCACACAAGTGAGGCAACAATTTTACCGGGAGACCTGGGGGAACGCTGGGTGGTGGTAAATTTGTGTGAGCCCGGTGATGCCACAACTTTCCCACACCAAAATGTGTGAAAAAAAGTGATTTTTTCAGCAAAAATTGAGGTTTGCAGGGGATTCTGGGTAAGGAAACGTTGGGGGATCCACGCAAGCCATACCTCCCTGGAAACCACCGGGTGTCTAGTTTTCAGAAATGTGTGGGTTGGGTAGATTTCCTTAGATGGCCGCCGAGCACCGGGTTAAAAACCAAAGTGACCCCCCTTGCAAAACCAGGTGGTTTTGCGATAGGCCATTTTGATGTCGCCTCACTACGTTTTGGGCCCTTGCCTGCCGCGGGTACTTGGGCCTCCAACACAAGTGAGGCACCATTTTTACCGGGAGACCTGGGGGAACGCTGGGTGGTGGTAAATTTGTGTGAGCCCGGTGATGCCACAACTTTCCCACCCCAAAAGTGTGAAAAAAGTGATTTTTTCAGCTAAAATTGAGGTTTGCAGGGGATTCTGGGTAAGGAAACGTTGGGGGACCCACGCAAGCCATACCTACCCAGAAGCCGCCGGGTGTCTAATTTTCAGAAATGCATGGGTTTGGTAGGTTTCCCTAGGTGCCGGCAGAGCTAGGGTTCAAATACTACAGCTAGTCACTTTGCCAAAAAAGTGTCATTTTTCACTGCAAAATTGAGGTGTGACCACGTTGCGTTTTGCGCCGTTTCCTGTCGCGGGCACTAGGCCGACCCGCACAAGTGAGGTACCATTTTTCTCTTAGGACTTTGGGGAACGCGGGGTGGGTGAAAATTTGTGGCTCCACGCAGATTCCAGAACCTTCCATCACAGAAATGTGGGGAAAATGTGTTTTTTTTGTCAATTGTTTACGTTTGCAAGGGATTCTGGGTAACAGACCATGGTGGGAGGCAGTCAAGTCACCCCATCCTGGATTCCCCTGGGTGTCTAGTTTTCAAAAATGTATAGGTTTGCTAGGTTTCCCTAGATGCCGGCAGGGCTAGGGTTCAAAAACTACAGCTAGTCACTTTGCCAAAAAAGGGTCCTTTTTCACTGCAAAATTGAGGTGTGACCATGTTGCGTTTTGCGCCGTTTCCTGTCGCGGGCACTAGGCTGACCCGCACAAGTGAGGTACCATTTTTCTCGTAGGACTTTGGGGAACGCGGGGTGGGTGGAAATTTGTGGATCCACGCAGATTCCAGAACTTTCCATCACTGAAATGTGGGGAAATGTGCTTTTTTTGTCAATTTTTTACGTTTGCAAGGGATTCTGGGTAACAGACCATGGTGGGAGGCAATCAAGTCACCCCATCCTGGATTCCCCTTGGTGTCTAGTTTTCAAAAACGTATAGGTTTGCTAGGTTTCCCTAGGTGCCGGCAGGGCTAGGGTTCAAAAACTACAGTTTGTCACTTTGCCAAAAAAGGGTCATTTTTCACTGCAAAATTGAGGTGTGACCACGTTGCGTTTTGCGCCGTTTCCTGTCGCGGGCACTAGGCCGACCCACACAAGTGAGGTACCATTTTTCTCGTAGAACTTTGGGGAACGCGGGGTGGGTGTAAATTTGTGGATCCACGCAGATTCCAGAACTTTCCATCACAGAAATGTGGGGAAAATGTGTTTTTTTTGACAATTTTTTACGTTTGCAAGGCATTCTGGGTAACAGATCATGGTGGGAGGCAGTCAAGTCACCCCATACTGGATTCCCCTGGGTGTCTAGTTTTCAAAAATGTATAGGTTTTCTAGGTTTCCCTAGGTGCCGGCAGGGCTAGGGTTCAAAAACTACAGCTCGTCACTTTGCCAAAAAAGGTTCATTTTTCACTGCAAAATTGAGGTGTGACCACGTTGCGTTTTGCGCCGTTTCCTGTCGCGGGCACTAGGTTGACCCGCACAAGTGAGGTACCATTTTTCTCGTAGGACTTTGGGGAACGCGGGGTGGGTGGAAATTTGTGGATCCACGCAGATTCCAGAACTTTCCATCACAGAAATGTGGGGAAAATGTGTTTTTTTGTCAATTGTTTACGTTTATAAGGGATTCTGGGTAACAGACCATGGTGGGAGGCAGTCAAGTCACCCCATCCTGGATTCCCCAGGGTGTCTAGTTTTCAAAAATGTATAGGTTTGCTAGGATTCCCTAGGTGCCGCCAGGGCTAGGGTTCAAAAACTATAGCTCGTCACTTTGCCAAAAAAGGGTAATTTTTCACTGCAAAATTGAGGTGGGAGCACATTGCGTTTTGCGCCGTTTCCTGTCGCGGGCACTAGGCCGACCCGCACAAGTGAGGTACCATTTTTCTCGTAGGACTTTGGGGAATGCGGGGTGGGTGGAAAATTTTGGATCCACGCAGATTCCAGAACTTTCCATCACAGAAATGTGGGGAAAATGTGTTTTTTTTGTCAATTTTTTACGTTTGCAAGGGATTCTGGGTAACAGACCATGGTGGGAGGCAGTCAAGTCACCACATCCTGGATTCCCCTGGGTGTCTAGTTTTCAAAAATGTATAGGTTTGCTAGGTTTCCCTAGGTGCCGGCAGGGCTAGGGTTCAAAAACTACAGCTAGACTCTTCGCAAAAAAAGTGTAAATTTTCTGTGTGAAAATGTGGTGTGTTCACCTTAGGTTTTCAGCCACTTCCTGTCGTGGGCACTATGCCTACCCACACAAGTGAGGTACCATTTTTATCGGGAGACTTAGGGTAGTGTAGATTTGTAAAGCAACTGTTGTTACCTATTGATTTTTGATGCATTTCTCCCTTCCAAATGAAAGACATTGTGTAAAAAAAAAGTCATTTTGAAAAATGACCAATAATTGTCATGCAAGTATGAGTATTCCCAATTTCGAAAATGTGCAAATATGCACTGTTTCTAATAGGTGTCTTTCATACCAATTTTTCGATGTATACATTTTCCCACAATAATTGCTATATACCCGGAACAAAAAAAAAACATTACAAAATGCTGCTCAGTTTTTTACTCTGGGTTCATTGGGCTCTTGGTGAACCTACAAGTCCTATATATCCCCACAACCAGGAAGGTCCACCGGATGTAACAGTATATTGCTTTCAAAGAGATGTCATAATTAGAAGAAGTTACAGGTAAAACGTTGACTCAAAAGGCTGCTTTTTTCAACAAATGTTTAATTTTTCCTATATTTAACTGTTAGTTTCTATAAAGAAACCTTGATGGATCTACACAAATGACCCCTTGCTGAATTCAGAATTTTGTCTACTTTTCAAAAATGTATAGCTTTCCAGGATCCATTATTGCTTTTCTACCCATTTCTACCATTATCTGGAAGGAGGTTGAAAGCACAAAAAATAGCAAAAATAGGGTATGTCCCAGAAAAATGTCAAAACTGTGTAAAAAATGTTGGATTTCTGACAAAAATCTGTCAGCCCCACAAACCCTTTTTTTATATAATTTGCAGAGAAAAACCCAGACGCTTTCATTTGCAGCCACTTTTCCCCATTTTTCACAAAAAAAACAAAATTTTGCTGTATTTTGACTAATTTCTGGGAACCCTCTAGGAGAATCCACAAACCCTGGGTACCTTTAGAAACCCATGATGTTGGAAGAAAAGGACGCAAATTTGGCGTGGATACCTACTGTGGTCAAAAAGTTACAGGGGCCTAAGCGCGCACTACCCCAAACAGTCCAAAAAAGGCTTAGCACAGGATGGGAAAAGGCCTATCAGCGAAGGGGTTAAGGATCCGTTTCCAGATATTATAGGGCGGCCAGGAGGAAAGTTCACCTTTTTATGTATCTTCGGTAGAAGATACAGACATGCAAACCTAGGATGTGAGATAATAAGATATTGGTATTCGGACTCAGATAGGAGCCCTTTTTCTTTCCAGTGAGCAAGACACATGTTTATCACCAACATCGCTCCAGGACAAGGATTTGACCCCAATTTCTTATAGCAGTTTACAGTGCTAAGTTGTCTAATGGCCTCTTGTTCATAATAAGATCTATTCATGAGGACAACGTTACCCCCCTTGTCAGCCTCACGAATGACAAGGGAGGAATCATTCCTAAGACTGTAAAACGCTCTTCGTTCAGAAGTAGTGAGATTGTCCATATTCCATCTGCTTCTACCTTCAGCTAGTTTTTCCTCCAGTCTGTACAGATCATTGTTCACCAATTTGTGAAACACATCAATGCTGTTTAAATGTGGTCCTTGAGGTATGCATTTGCTTTTGGGACGCAAACCACTATCTAGAGAGAAATCTTGATGAATATCTAACTCTTGGGCAATGCCCTCCAAGGGTACCTCAATATCCCCCTCTAATGACAATAACAAAGAAACATTCTTTAGATGTGCAACTGAGATCTCTGAAACCCCGACTGTATCCATATCCTTAGATGGAATCTGAGATTAATTTAAATGAAAATGACAGCTCACTTTTGCCCTCCGGGAAAATGTAAGCAAATCAGCATGTAACTCAGAAAACACACCCTTGTTCGTTGCACAAAAGCGCAGCCCTTTATCCAGTAAAGGCAATTCAGTATCATTCAGTATACGGTTAGAAAGATTGATTACAAGATTATCAACATCAGAAATAGTGGCATCAGTTCTCATACAGTGTACCCCATTCAGTTGTTCAATTTCTTTCTCTGATTTCTGGTAAGTACACCAGCGTCTTTTTCTGTTCCTTTGCCACCCGCCCCTTCTTGTCTGCTTACGGGCTTTTTCTGTTTGCTGCCTATACGATACCTTAGGACCTCTTCTAAAAAAGAGGAAGCTGTACTGACATTGGGTTCTACCGTCTTGGCAGTAGAAGTACCCACATCCTCAACAGAGGAAGTATTTGAACTGCTCAATAAGCTGGAAGCACTTCCCAAACTCTGAACATCTGTATCTTTGGGCTTGGGAATTAGAATGTTGTCAATTTTTTGTGCAAATGTATAAATTCGGCCTTGGGAATAATCTCTGTCATCCCTGGCTATCTTGGTGAGTTTCCTCTGTTTAATAATTAGTTGGTGATTTTGTATTTGTTCCTTAAGGATGGCATAGTTTTTATCAGTTGCCTCCTTTAGATTCAACCCTTTTATTTATTCCTCCAAAACACGTATTTCCTCCCTCAATTTGAGACATTTCCTATCGGAATGTTCGATCAGGACCTTCATCATGGCGAAGGAAGAATGTTTTTAAATTCTTTTCCCAGTCTTTAAGTAAATCAGGGTCGAGATCGTCAAATATGGGAAATGTTAAAATTCGGAGTCCACGAGGATTTTTTTTATTATCTATATACTTCTTGAGGGTGACCCCGTCCCACCACTTTGAGAGCTCTACCTTTTTCAACCTCTCCAATTTGATACATTTAGTTTTAAGTCCCTCCCCCACTGGGGATGCAGACATTGTCCCTGAACGTTCAGTGTTGCCTAACTAAATAGGTCTTTGGCCAACTCTTCCCTGTCGTCGTCAAAGTCGATACTTTACTCAGTGAAATGTAGGTGTGCTGACTACCCTTGATGAAATACTAGAGAAAAAGGGGACATGGCAGCAAGGGATGATTAACGCCGCACTACCTGACTTTACACTATGCTTGAAAGCTCAAAGTCACTGTGGTCCACCTCCTAGGTCCACTGCCAATGAACCCAACTACTATAATACAAACAAAAGAGCACAGAGAGGCAACACACATGTAAAAGAGCACAAATGCTAAACAAAACAATCTATCCGGACTCTTCAGTGACGTTTGTCAAATCTTTTAATAGTTGCTTGTATCACAAAGTGTAAGGCAGTGCAGATGCAGATGCAGCCAACGCGGACAACGAGGAATGTACTGTGTGTGAATAACAATATGCAGTACATGATTGAGAGGACGTAAACTACAAGTTAGTTAAGAGAGGTATCACGTCATGTTGGTACTGCACAATACTAACTCGACGTAGACCACGAGGTAAATATGAGTGGTGTTACGGTGTGTAGGCCCGTTTCAGAAGTTACATAAATGGGTTGGGGAAGTGTTATAGTGGGTTAGAGAATGTAGAGAGCAGGTCTAGTGACGTTTTTTTCTCTTTCCGCATTTCTTCCCTGATCGAATTGGCATCTATTTATTACATATTTTTCACAACCTTTGATATATTATGTCTTTTACAGCTTTAGATGTTTTACCTATCGCAGTGAACATTCTATCGTTCATTTGGATTTGAGGATCAGGAAATTAATTTGATTCTATGAATCTGGGAATTAACATCATCAATTTGAGGTAAAGATTAACACTGTCTCTTGCTGTCCTTATGCCACTGATATGCGTTTAAAACCGATTGTCCTTCATGCCTTTTACAGAGTCAGGCCATATCACTAACATTGGATGTGTCCTTTTATAGTTATCACAGACTTCTTAATAATCTACATATATTCCAGAGTACATTACAGAGTACAGTACAGTATAGCACTGGTGAGGAGAAATTTGAGTTGTGGTTTTTGGCAGACACCTGTGGGTGTGTGTAATACACAAGGGTGTGCGGTTGATGACTCATTTGAACTTCAAACTATCTGTCTCAAAGGTGTATCAGACTTTTGGTTCCTTTTTCAGACACAGGTTTTGTGTTGTGGCTCTTCCTGAGAATTGTTGTTGTTCTGTCTGGTGGTGGTTGGTTTCTTTCTTTTCTTTTCAGGCTCATATTGTTTATGGATATTTCTGTAACTTGAAATTCTGTTTTAAGAAAACATTGTACATAATTGAACATGGAAATGCCTTTGCCCAAGAATACTGAATAGTGACATCTATTTTACGTATAATGATAAATGAATCATGTTTAGGAAATTGTTTGTCTGTGTTTTTTTTAACAACAAATGGAAAGCGAGAGGATATTTTGCTCTAACAACCACATTTCTGACATATAACAGCACCCGCCAAACATGCAGGTGTAATAAGCAAACAACATACAGACAGTTTCCGATCTCCACCTCTGTGCATATAGTGAGTCAGTCGCAACGTACATTATGAAGCATGACAGTACAACCTTCTTAAGACATACATTGGGAATAATGAACATCAGAGAGCAGGGGCATCTTCAGGGGTCTACATTGGGCAGGGGGGAAGGCCAATTCCTCGGCAGTCCGCCCATCGAGTCCATATCTTGCAGTGTTTTGCAGGGCATCCTCGGGCATCAAAAACAGCAATCTCCGCCCCTATACATTTCTCTAGCTCAGTTTTCCATTTACCCAGGGTTGGGGGAGATGTCACCTTCCACATTTGCGCTTTATCCCTCTTGGCTATGGTAAGAACCAGAAACAATAAGTGCTGCTTGTACCAATTCCCCCCGATGTCATCAGTCGAGTGTAACAGGAAGCGTCATGGATCAATTGGGATGTCCCACGACAGCACCTCACTGAGGCATGACCTAATTCTACGCTAAAAAGGCTGTAACGCCAAACAGCTCCATACTGTATGTAGAAATGTCCCCTCCTCCCTGTCGCACCTCAGACATGTGGGGGACTGGATAACACCCATCCGCCATAGTCGAACCCTTGCAAAGTATGCTCGGTGTAGATACTTGAATTAAATGAGCCGCGCCCCTTGGGTTAGCGGTGGGTTCAGCCCAGTCGTCTTCTGTCAGTTCTGGCACATCAGCCTGCCATGCAAGTTGTGTCTTGTCCAGGGTGGTGGGTGAATGGGTCATCAATGTCTGATATAATTGTTTGATCTTGTGAAGACCGAGATCCCCCATAAGCAATCGGCCCTCTAAGGGCTGAAACTCGGGGAGGGTCTACAATGTACGGATCTGAGGAGTAAGTGCGTGTTGGAGTTAGAGAAATTTGTAAAATTGTGATTTGTGCAAATCAAACTCAGTTTGTAGTTGTTGGAATGACTTCATTGTGGTACCTCATAACACATCCCAGAGGGTCAAAATCCCCACACGATCCCACCCCTCGAACCCCTTCAAGGTCACCACTGAGCAGAGATATGTGCCCTGCCATAAGGGAGTCAGATGGGTAAGTATCCCATGCCAGCCCATCTGTCGGGTCTTAGCCCGCCATAGCTGTATCACCACCCTGCCTGCTGGCGGCATATGTTCCAGACGAGCAGAGCTGTATAACAAATGAAGGAGAGAGACCTGTTCCATTGCAGCGTGTTCAATCAAATAAGCTGGATCTGCGGGGGAATTATACCACCATTTGTTTATTACCAGGATGTGAGACGCTACGTAATAGGCATATATATCTGCTGCTGCAATCCCTCCACAGTACGTGGATTGTGTACAGGTACGGAGCGCCACTCTAACCGCCCCACCGTTCCATCAAAATGTATTTTGTATGGCTGTGACTTGCACGAACCATGAGCGTGGAATGGGAAGTTCTGAAGGCGGTATAAGATCCGAGGCAGTGACACCATCTTAAAAACAGCAGAGTGCCCGTATAGGGAGAGAGGGAGAGAAGACCATATGGCGGTTTCACTGTTGAGGCTTGTTAGTAGTGGAGTAATATTGCGCGCCCAGGAGACTTTTGGACATGGGGAGGCATAAATACTGAGATATTTGAAGCCATCCGTCGCCCGGGAAAGTTGTGAAGCCTAGACATCATGACCTTGATGTCCGCACACCGGAATAGTATAGATTTGGTGGGGTTAGCATGAAGGCCCGTAGTGCTCGCAAACACCCTGAGGATTTCTAGTATGCGAGGTCCAGAATACCTGGGGTCCGTCATTAAAAAGAGGACATCGTCTGCGTATAATGCTATGCGGTCTGAACGTGACTGGGACCAATCGAAACCAAGAAGGACCGGGTAGTTCCTGACCCACGCCGCCAGGGGCTCGATTGCAAGAGCAAGCAATAATGGGGACAGGGGGTAGCCCTGATGAGTGCCCCTCTGAATATAGAAAGGCCAGGAGCGGTGTCCTGCGATACAGACCAATGCCGGCAGATCCGTGCATTGCAGGCGTGTATATGCCAAGAAGAGGGACTCAAAGTTTATCACCTCGAGTAGCTGAAATACATACACCCAGCTTAAAGCATCAAATGCTTTATCGATATCGGCAAGGAGCAGGGCGGCTGGTCGTCCTAGCGCCGGGGCCGCTGCCATAGCATTATGGACCCGCCGAATATTATGACGGGTGGCCCTGTGCAGCATAAAGCCAGACTGATCGGGGTGAATCAAGTCGTGATACAGCTATGCAGGTGATCCGCTAATACTTTTCCTAATAATTTAGGTACAAAGTTTATAAAGGAGATGGGGCAGTAAGAGGAGGGGTTGGCCAGGGGTCGGCCGGGCTTAAGGAATAGCACAATTTATGCGTGCCGCCAGTCCCCAGGCAGAATAGTGAGTTCCGTGGCCGTCTGGATAGCTGCCAGCAGATGAGGCCCCAAATTGTGTATGTTCGGCCTCAAGAGTTCCATTGGAAACCCATTAGGTCCAGAAGCGGGACAAGGATAAAGCGCGTTGAGGGCCCCCGTCAGCTTGTCTACTGTGATAGGGGCTTCTAGTTGTTCGTGGAGATGGTCAGGGAGTTGTCGAGGCGGGATGTCCACTAGAAATTCAGCTATAAGTTCAGTCGAAATCTGTTCCTGTCGTGTATAGAGGGTTGCGAAGTGCCTCGCAAATTCTTCAGCAACGCCCTGCCGTGTTGGGAGTAAAGACCCGTCCATGCCACGAATAGCAGGTGTAACCGCCGGGGACGTATCTGCCTGACAGAGTCTATGGAGCATCTTGCTGGACATATCACCAAATTGATAAATCCTGTGCTGTGACGCCTCCCAAATCTCCTTAGCCTCACCCATAAGATACTGCCTACGATCCTGTTGCGCCTGCAGCAGGTTCCGTCGAATAATAGTGCTTGGGTCTATATTAAACAGGGAGGCCAATGTTGCCTGGCGGGACTCCAGAGCTTCTAACTGCTTCTGTCTTGCAAGTTTTTCTTTAGTGCAATAGCTAATTTCGGCACCGCGGATTGTTGCTTTAAGGGCTTCCCACAAAATAGTCCGAGAGGCGGCAGTGGGGCTGTTATCCTCCAAATATGTAGTGATCGCTATGTGGAGCATATCCTGATATGCGGGGTCCCGTAGGTGCCAAGGGGACATGTGCCATCGAAAGGGGGGTTT
Source organism: Triturus cristatus (assembly GCF_964204655.1). Taxonomy (NCBI): domain Eukaryota; kingdom Metazoa; phylum Chordata; class Amphibia; order Caudata; family Salamandridae; genus Triturus; species Triturus cristatus. Next base: position 525,863,267 of record NC_140588.1, on the reverse strand, counting down.
CCCGGAGTGGGTGTGAAACTGTAGAGTAACCAGAGAGTGGTTGGATAGCCCGCAGGGCAGATGTGTCACATGGGAGAATCTATGAAGATACACCCGGGGAACAAAAAAATAATCTAATCGCGATTGTGACCCATGCACCATGGATAGATAGGTAAAGTTGTGTTCAGTGGGATGATATTTGCGCCACTCGTCAGCCCGACCCAGGGTGGAGACCAGTGTATGCAGCTTAGTTGGGCCCTGTAATGGTGTACTGTCCGAGCTAAGTTGTCGATCGAGTGGCCCCATGGTATCATTCCAGTCACCCCCTAGCAGGGTCAAGCCCTCGGGTTTGTCGCCCCAGGCCCCCAATAGTTTATTTATAAAGACGGTCTCAAGGGGGAAGGAGCATAGATACTGCCTATGGTTACCTCTGGACTTGCTGACATCCTACTTGATCCAGAGCATTGTCGCTTCTTGGACTTATTCCGCCGTTGCCATTGACTACGGGAGCTGCAAGGGGAGTCCGAATGAACCACTGGTGGAGAGTTCGATCGAAGTTGAGGGTGCTCATCTGTCCATACGAAGACGGCCTCGGGGTGTTTAAAAAGAATGAATTGGAGTTGCAGATCACACGCATCCTGGCTGGATACAGTAGCATATATTGCAGGTTCAGCTCACGCAGTCTACCCTTCGCGGCGGTGAAGGACTGGCGTTGTTGCTGGACCTGGCGTGTGTAATCCGGAAACACCATGATGGATCGAGAGTCGTGTTGAAAGCCGTCCCTGTGGGTCCTGGCATATCGTAGGCTTGCGTCCCTATCGGCATAGTTTAGGATTCTGGCAATGACTGGCCTGGGAGCCGCACCCAGGGGAGGTTTTTGCATCAAAGCTCGATTAGCCCATGCCACCACGAAGGTCGAGGAGAGGAGATCACTCGGTATGATGTCTCTGAGCCACTTGGCGATAAAACTGGTCATTGAGCCCACTTTGCATCCCTCTGGCAGGCCCACAAAGCATAGATTATTTCACCTCGCTCGACCTTCCTCATCTTCCACCCTGGAAGCCAGTTCCAGTGACACCACCGTGAGTTTATTCACCTTTTTGTGAAGGGTGGACACTGTATCCTCTACTGTCGAGACTCTCGTTTCAGTCTAGGTGATGCGGTCGACAGCCTTGCAGAGATCCTGGCGTAGAAAGGAGACCTCGGACCCCACCGCACCTATCTTGGCATCCAGGGTGTCTCGGGCATGATTGATTGCTGCCAGGAGGGCCGCGATATCCGGAGCCGCGCCACTCCCATCTCCGCCCGTGGCTCCTCCAGTGGGCGCTGTGAATTGATCAGTGGTGCCCTGCTTGGGGCCTGTCCCCCCAGGGCCTATCCTTGCCCATCCGCAGCGCAGGATTTTACGTGTGTTATTAGACGGGCAGCTCTTGTGCAGGAGATCAATAGGTTCTTCGAGTGTGCCAGCCCAGGTCACCCAGCAACACCACCAAAGCACAGAGGGCTCTCAGCCAGGCCAAGGCGTAGATTTCACATCACCTCCATGTCGGGGCTCCACGTGACTTGAGGCCGGTCCCTGGGAAAGCCATCGTCCCCATGACAGGGCCACAATGGCAGCAAGCAGCCTGTGTCACGTGCGGGCTATCAAGGATCTTGGAGGGGTATCAGCACCAACTCAGGGCCCCTTTCGGCCACCGCCAGGCAGCTGATCTCCCAGTGGGGCCCCAGCGGACCAGCGTCCCTTCACAACAGTAGCCCCTTCAGGGCCTCATCCAGGGTACTTGCGCCGTTCTGGGCCCCGTCCCCGATTGGTCCCGATAGCAGGAAGATACTGCTCCCTTGGAGTGATAGATAGGTCAGTCCCACCTGCATGGCAGCTCAGTCAGGGGAAAGGCAGAGAGAAGGAGATGGCAGCGTCAAGGAGCAGCATGGGGAGCAGCACAGGTTCGGCGCTCACCTCTTGCGCCGCCAGTAGGTCCAGTGTACTGTTGTCACCCTCTGGTGGCAGCTAGCCTGTTTAGAATTGGGCCATGCTTCCTCACGTCTGTCCCAGCCGGCCCCGCTAGTAGCAGATATTGATAGTGCCTCGAGGTCACAGTCAGATGGAGTGCGGTCGCCGTCTTGGATAGGCTGCGCTGTGTCCTCGGCCTACATTGCTGCAAGATGGCGGCTCGTGGAGGGGGAGGGGTGGCGGCACCTTTTCACTGAGTCAGGGGCCTCTCAGGTGTCCCACGTTGTGGTACAGGCAGCGGGGCTGCATCTCACCCCCGTACCCCACATCTAGGTGCTAAACTCACTGACGGAAGGGGGAAAGGCTCGGGTACATCTGCAGCAATATCCTAAGCTGGCTCAGATATGGGCCCAGCACTCACCCCTGAAGGTCTCCACACTGCCCGGTGCTCTCCGCTCGGTGTACAGCCGGATCCTGGCCCTCTGGAGCCCAGCCGTGTCTCTCGCATGGGTCTGGTCGGGCCAGGTGTCACAAAGGGCGCTGGCCGGATCTCGACGGCACAGGCAGCCGATCGGCAGGACGAAGGCAGTCAGTTGCTGTGGGCTGGCCCAGTCATGCTCCCGGCCGTGCGGATGAGAAGGATGGTGGATCCCTGGGTGTGGGGGAGGGACGGCGGCGCTCTCACTCCAGGTCTGAGCCCTGCTGGAGTCGTTGCTCGGGGTCCCGGGCAGCCGCTGGTGCAATCTGCTATCGCCGTCCCAGCTCACAGGTAGGACACCCCTCAGCAAATCGCTGCATAGCAACCCGGCCGGGCTACCAGGAGAGAGTGAACACCGCTGGGGCCCGGCGACACCAGGTAGCAACGGATCACGACACTCCCGGGTAGTCAGGGCAGCAGCCACGGCAATCATGTACTCCTCAGGGCTGGATTAGTGAAGGATATTAACGGATTTTCGGCATGGGTGGACGGAGCCCGATCAGGCTACATCCGCCATGATGGCTACCCAAGCCACGCCCCCAAATATCTGTGTTTTGATCTGTATGTCTTGTTATTTGTTGTTCTTTGATTGTATTTATGTTATGTTTGTAGCCCTGAGGAAGCCCTATCCAGGGTGAAACGCGTTGGCTGCATCTGCAGTGCATTACGCTTTGTGATCCAAGAAACTATTAAAAGATTTGACAAACATCACTGAAGAGTCCAGATAGATTGTTTTGTTTAGCATTTGTGCTTTTTTACATGTGTGTTGTCTCTCTGTGCTCTTTTGTTTTTCCTCCAGTAAGAGGCAGCCCTTGCTGTTGTAACATTTGTGTACTGCATGTCTTCAGTTTAGTGGTATAAGCACTACTAATGCATTAGCCATTTTAATGAATGGAGTTCAGAGAAGGTAAACTATAGTGGGGTGATCCTTTTAAAAGTTCAAGCTTAAACAACCTACATTCAGAAATAGGGTGTCCTATTTTGCTGAGGCACATTTTTCCTTAACACTTGTACATCTCTGTTAGGATGGTGACTAGAGGCTTTAGGCACATGAAGGAGCATTACGCAGGAGAGCTATTAAATAAGTGCCTGACATAGTACGTTGGTAGCACCATGTCGTCCTGCTCCTAATAATTCAGTAAGACTGTGCATTTGGGCAAGATAAGCATCAAAACTATGGGGGACTGAGTCCACTTATAACATCAGAACATGCTGCGGCAAAAGAACTGATGTCCGAGACGTAGGACGGCACTTTTAACCGACAATGTATCTTCAAGGGCTTATCCCAGCCTCCGTGATCTACTGCTAACATTGATAACACCACATCCTGAAATACTGAACATTATTTAGAAAATATACTCATACTACTCTTAAGATGAACGGTAAACATAACTAGTTCTGCAGCTAGTACAGGCCCTAACATATTTGATTATGGGCATTTCCTATCTTTTATGTATATGAACAAAAAGAGTCATCTGCACAACAAGCTTTTCAGCATACTAGGTTATTCCAGGAACACAAAGTTATTTTTAAAAAAGTCTTGAGGAAGTCACTGGATGTGACGAAACACGTGTCAGCTGTTTCTGCTCATTGGGACTGATGCACGTAATCCCTAAAGAAATACTCATCTATATTCATTTTGGGATTAACCCTGAATCTATTCAGTCTTGACAAAAATTATCATGATGGTGTTTTTAGCTTGCATGTAAATATCAATTTTGATATGCATTACATTCTCAAAATCCGACAAAATAGGTGTTTGTGAATCTATCTCTGGTCTCTCTCCTGTGAATGAACAGAACTTTGTCGTATTGATGTGAAAACTGATTAAGTTTATACACCTATTAATTGCTAAAATTTCAGAGTGCCGGGATTCTTCCAACCATATAACATCAGAACATGTTGACTTATTTCCTGGCTAGCTCACAGCACGCCAAATGAACCTCTAAACCTTACAAGGTACCGGATGGTGTCTGCACTCAGAACATTATGACCCTGATTCCTCCAAGGAAATCATAGAACAGATTTACCCTTTTGTTGTTAACTCAGGCATGCTCAAAGGGAGACACAAAAATGATATAAATTGGTATTTAAAACATTTATTGTAGCAATTGGCATCTTATGGAGAATATGTGTCCTATAATAATGAGTAGAATGAAGAAGAGCATAGTATCGAGCCTTACGAGAATTTTGAAAAAGATAAACAATTTAACCATTCTGTCTTTAAATTGATTTAAATTGATTATATGAATGCATATAATTGTACTTCTACCAATCGCTGCCTAGCATAGACAGCATAGAGTGGATGCTATTCTGCCAGATACCCAGAGTGGTGTAACTCCCCATTTACCTGCATGGGTGGGACCTCTGGTAGCCAGTCTTGGCCTCCGTCCCTCACGGGATAGTGATGGAATTCAGCATGGCTATAAGTAAGGCACAGGGTGACGTGACGATCCATTTAAATGTGACTCTGTCTAAACAAAGACTTGGTGCCATTTATATAAAATAACTGAACCCATTTGTACTGTGCCTGAGTTCTGGTTCAGCTGTCATGTTAATTCTACCCACCCAGAGCTGCTGCCAAACAGACAATAAAAAAGGGCCAGTGTGCGCAGTGTACCGGGCACTTGAACAGAATGTTCTACGGTATGATAATGTGCTTACAGGGAAATTTAATTGTAAGCATATCTTTTCTACACTATCTCATGTTGGCCCACAAGCAAATGTGTGCTAAAAATCGCTGTTTAAAAGGATGTCAACTTTAAAAATCAACATGTAATATGGAAGTGTTTGTGCACAGGGGCTATCAACCTCATGGTGCCAGTTTTACACAGGCTATTTACCACTACCGTTGTTCCATCGTTTATTGAAGAACAAAAACACTCAAATAAAAGAAGAATACAAAAATTATAGAAAATCAGAAAAAAGATATTCTGAGAACCACACACTTTACTCAATAAAGATCTTGGCTCTATTTACTCCTAGACCCTGCAGCTCTCACTGTGCATAGAAGAAGGCTGTACCACAGAGGGTTGGACACTTTGGTGGGCACATGGCCTGGCTGAACTTCAAGCCTTGTGAGCTACACAGGGCCTTTGACTTTGCGGGATGCTTTGGATGACCTGGCTGTGAAAGTATGCTGTTGTGTTGCAAAAGCAGAAAAGGGGGGTGCCCTCCCTTCTCTCCTCTGTGGCGTGTGTTCTGTTTTTTTCTAAGGAATGATAAATGGGCCTGCATTTATTTCCCCCGTGATAATGTTCCGCGGATTTCTGGTGTATGAGGGTTCTCTGGGATGGTCAGAGTAAAGATGTCTCCTCTCCTTTGCCACCTAAAAAGCAGCTACTGTATGTAAGCAGAAATTGGTAACATTAAAACAAACTTTTCACAAATAGAAAATTTCATGTCAAATCTCTACAGTTGAAAATATTTATTTTGAATTCATAATATTAGTTATCAGATGGCACTGTCACCTGCCTCCCTTTATGATTTTGGGCGTATTTCATTATATATTGGCAAAATATTACCTAACTGGAAATTCATTCAGAAACTGATTTATAGAGTCGATAAAATATGCTCATCTGTTTGACACTTCATTGTTCAACTGAGTACAGCTAGATCGTTCTGCAACGCGCAAACTGAACTAAACGTTGCCTTTGATTAGTTCACTCAAATTAATACAACACTTTTGCGTAATCCCAGGGGCGGCTGGTGTCCACGGGCGAGATGGGCGTCGCCCTGCCACCCTGGGGAACTAAATAAAAATGCTTGCAGGAACACTGAGCAGCTAGCAGCAATAAATTGTGCTGGCTAGCTGCTTGTGACAAACGTGCAAATCTGTTGTTTTCTTAAGGGGGTGGGGAAGGATGGCACTTGCTCAGCGCATGCTTTTGGCAGGGCGAAGAATTTTTCGACCTGAAGCCAGAAAGCAGGACACATTGGTGGGTGCAGCCTGTGTCTCACTGCCAGAATAACATCCTGATTTTGGGCGTTATTAGCTTGGCCCAGGGAGGAGTTGGAGGCCCTCCATTAATCCCAATTGCTGTGGGTGGGGCAGTCCAGCAGGTTTAAAGATGTGTGGGGGGGTGGCAATTGCCTTTGGCTCTTCCACCAGACCCAGCAACAGTTGCAACTTGCTTGTTGTTTTGCAAGTGATTGGTTGCTGGGATCTGGGGGGAGGAGTCCAAAGACCAAATCTAGTATTTTCTAGTTTCAGTTTGGCTTTTTGTGGCTGCGTGCTATATCGTTGCTTGCACGCTGTCTCTGAAATGCTGCACTGCTGCAGTCCTGGTCGGAGGTCCTGGAGCCACATTGAGAAGGAGTGGACAACAACAGTCACAACAGAAAGTTAAGCGACTGTGCGAGACTTCGGCAACAACCTCCTAATTAAAGGGGCACTGTGAAGTGTTTTGTCACCTGTGACTCAAGTGTGATCGATGTGGCCCTGCCATGGTGGCATACAGGCCTGGTGACGCACATAACAATCAGGGTCGGTTAATTTACTGGGTGCTCGCACTGTTGTTATTAGCTATTCAGAAATAATTTAAGAGCAATTTACTGTCACAGAGTAAATGAAGCTGGTAAATTGGACGCTACGCGCAGCGGGTGTGTGATAAAATGCCCCCTTTGCTTGGGTGAGGTCTAATACCGCTCTTTCCCAGTCCTTTAAATACCCTGCCCCAACCCCTAAGGAGGCTCTTTGTGACCTGTGCTCAGGCCCCGGGCAGTGCTGATTTCATGGGAAAGTGGCACACAGTTGTGTGCGAGGGCAGAGCTGATTTCATGGGAAAGCGGCACACAGTGCTGTGCGAGGGCCCTGCTGATAAACTAGTCCTGCCTGGCTGCTGATGAGCTGTCAGCCTGCTAAGGAAAGGCCGTGGAGTGCGTGTGTGCCGCCGTGGCTGCAGGTTGATCAGATCATGGTGTTACAGTTAGCGCTCTAGCGTTAGACGCTAGAGCGCATGATGTTACTACGCAATACGTACGCCACGAGCGTGGCGTACGCCTGATATAAAAATAAAGGGGCGCGGCCTGCCGAGGCAGTTACGCGCCGAGCCTGGTACACGAAGTGTGGTGTCCTTTACTGCGGCGCCGGGGCATGCAGCGGGGGTTCGCATAAGCGCAGGTGGCCCCACAACACTGGCGACGAAGGCGGAGAACAACCACGTGTGCCCCAGCTGTAAGACGCGCTCCGCGGCAGTCCCGCGCGCGCACGTGTTCCTGTCGGGCCGGCTGGACTGTGATCAGCCTCACGCGAGCAGTGCAACCAGGCCCCTCTGTCCTACGGTGAGTGCACGTGTGCACCAAACACAGCCTGTCTTGGCAGATGAACATCCCTGCCTCTGCTCTGTCGAATTTGCCCCTGGACTGTCAAGCTCTGTGCCCCTGCTGTGCCCTGACTGGGTGCTGAAGCCCTCTGCCCCAGTCTGCCTGCTGTGCCCCAGCTGAGCCCTGACGTCCTCCTGCAGCACCAAGTGTGAGCTTCTCCTATCTCTGCGGCCTCTTCCGCCCGCTGCCCTCCATCCTGCTGTGCTGTGCCCCAGGGAGCCATGGGGGATGATGAGCGCCCCGCCCAGGCAATGCCTCTGCACCCCGCGTCCGGCGTCCTGCCGCCGTTCAGTGAAGCGGCTGACCCCGCCACTGCCGCCCCACGCTGGCAGACATGGATTGGCCGACTAGACAACTATTTTGCGGGCACCAGGGAGACGGATGGCACCGTGAAAAGGTCCCTACTACTCCACTATGCAGGGGAAGAAGTCTATCTCTTATTTAAACACCTCCCCAACACAGGGAACGCGGATGACTATGACGCGGCCGTGCGAGCCCTCAATGCGCACTTCGACCCCCAATTGAACCCGGACTTTGAACATTTCAAACTGCGCCAAGCGCGGCAAAAAGAAGGGGAGTCGGTGGATGCATTCCACGCTCGACTGAGGGTGCTGGCTGACACGCACCTCGTGGGTGACAGAGCCAAAGAAGAGATCAGAGCCCAGATAATATGCGGCATACGCAGCAAGAAGCTGCGGACACTCATCCTCCGCCAACCGAACATCCCGATGGCGGACATTTTAGTGCTGGCACGGTCCCATGATCTATCCGATGCCCGCGCGGAGGAGATGGAGGTGGCGCTTACGCGAAGCGCCGGATCAGGAGTAACAGTCAAAACAGTGCGGGCCGACGCAATCCAGACGCGCGAAGCATCCCGCCGGCCTGCGGCGAAGAAGCCTGCAGCCCCGTGTGGGTACTGCGGGTATGATGAACACGAAGGCAGAACATGCCCTGCGAAAGGGAAGGCGTGTGACAACTGCGGCGTAATGAACCACTTTGCGTCTGTTTGTCGCAAACGGACCTCACAACGGAATCGGAGAGGAAAGAGACCGGAGAAAACCATGGTGAGACAACTATCCCAGCTTTCGTTGTCCACAGGGCGAAAGCAAGCGCAGGCCCTGCAGGAAGATGCGATGGAGTCCGATGATGACGAAGGGGAGACGTACCTGATCTCATTCACCAGAGCCCTCAAGAGCTCGAGAAGGCCGCAACCGAGGTGCGACATCCTAGTCGCTGGGTCCAGGATCAACGCAGTGATCGACACAGGAGCGTCAGTCACAGTGATGGGAGTGCAACAATACAACCGCCTCCGACCCAGGCCTGAACTCCGACGGTCAAAAGCCCAGATTTATGCCTACGGAAGTGACACGCCACTGCCGTTGGCAGGAAAGATGACGGTACCAGTGAAGTCAGATGATGCAGAGATCACCATTGACATACACGTGATCAATCAAGAGGCAGACACCCTCCTCAGCGGGCACGCGGCCGAAGACCTAGGGTTGATCGCGTTCCTCCGGAAGGTGCAAGACTCCCAGACGTCCACTCTGCTGGACCAGTTTCCGGAGCTGTTCACCGGTTTGGGGAACATCCGACGACCACCAGTCAAGCTCCACATTGACCGTTCAGTCACACCCACGGCGCTAAAGCACAGGAGGATTCCTTTCCACCTACGCCCGCTGGTAGAAGAGGAGCTGAGGAGGTTGGAAGAGCAAGGTGTCATAGAGACAGTGACTGGACCCACCCCCTGGGTGTCACCCATGGTAATAGCGGAAAAGCCCCGGCAACCAGGCAAGATTCGAGTATGCATCGACATGAGGCTGCCCAACAAGGCCATCAAACGGGAGAGGCACATCACACCCACGATGGATGATATAATCGCAGACCTTAACGGAGCACGGTGGTTCTCCAAACTGGACCTCAACGCGGGGTACCACCAGCTAACGCTAGCCGAAGAGAGCAGGTACATCACTACCTTCAGCACGCACCTGGGGTTACGCAGGTACCGACGCCTTAACTTTGGCATCTCTTCGGCAGCAGAAATATTTCAGAACACTATCAGAGACATCTTGCAGGGGCTACCAGGAGTACTAAATGTCAGTGATGACATATTGATACACGCCACAACAGTGGATGAACACTACCGACGAGTCCGATCCACCCTGACGAGGCTGAGAGAGTTTGGGGTCACGTTACACAAGGAGAAGTGCCAGTTCTTTCAACAGAGCATCGAATTCTTCGGATACACGTTCACCAACCAGGGCATTCAAGTGGATCCAAGAAAATCCCAAGCCATCAAGAACGCCCCAGCACCGACATCTGCGTCAGAGGTCCGCAGTTTTCTTGGGATGGCCACGTACTGTGGGCGGTTCATCCCCAACCTAGCCACCACGGCGGAACCCCTCCGACGCCTCACGAAGACAGACGCCCTGTGGCGCTGGGGGCAAGAAGAAGAAGATGCATTCCGTGCGATCAAAACCACGCTGCTGGACCAGGCCACTCTGGTCTACTTTGATCCAACCAGGAAGACAGAGCTGCTTGTCGACGCCAGCCCGGTAGGACTGGGCGCAGTCCTCACGCAAGAGCAAGAACCAGGCACATGGGCCACCCTGGCGTACGCAAGCAAGGCGCTCACCCCAACTGAACAGAGGTATTCTCAGATTGAACGTGAAGCGCTCGCCATCCGCTGGGGTTGCCGGCATTTCCACCTGTATGTCTGCGGGCATCCGTTCACTGTGGTGACAGACCACCAGCCGTTGGTGCCCCTATTCAAGGGGACAGCACCCCACCCCCCCCCCGAGGATCGAGAGGTGGGCCATCGGTCTACAGCAATATCAGGTGAAGAGTGACAACGGGCCACCCTTCCACGGCCATGAGTTCCGGGAGTTCCTTCAGCATCAGGGAATACAACATCGGCGAATCACTCCTCAGTGGCCGCAGGCCAACGGAGAAGTAGAGCGATTCATGAGGACCCTGAACAAAGTAATTCGAATAGCCGGAGTGGAACAACTAGATCCCGAGAGAGAAATCCAGCGATTCCTGGGAGAGTATCGGAGCACGCCCCACTGCTCCACAAAACAAGCCCCGTGGTCTCTCATGCTCAACGGGCCTCGCCGAGATGGGCTACCCGCAGTCCCTGGGTGGGTGCCCCCACCGTTCGAAGCGGAGGAGGCTTTCCAAAGGCGAGCGCACCGCAACCGACAAGTCAGCCGGGCCAGAGGCAGTCGAGACCGCGACATCAGACCAGGGGACAGTGTCCTCGTGAAAGACAGAAGACCAGGAGGAAAGTTCAGACCTCGGTATGAACAAGGCAGCTGGACCGTGGCACAAAGGCGAGGGACAATGGTCACAGCAGAAAGAGGGGTGGAGTCGACCACCAGAAACATCTCGTGGTTCAAACGCATTCCGGAGGCCACCGACTGCGACCAAAGGGGACTGGGCGGAGCGGCGGAAGAGATCTCAACCCCGGTGTTGGGACCAGAACTAACATCCAGTGGAGCCTGCGGTGCTCCAGAGCAGAGCCATCACGCCCCCCCGGAAGGCGAAGCCCCGAATAACCTCCCACCCAGCTCCGGCACTCGTGCCACGGCCAGGTATGGTCTGAGAGCGAACCCCACGCCCAGCAGCCGCCTTAAAGACTTTGCCTGCCACGCAAGTGAGTGACTGTTATGGATTTTGGTTTATTTTTTTGTCCAAGTTGGAGAGGGATGTTACAGTTAGCGCTCTAGCGTTAGACGCTAGAGCGCATGATGTTACTACGCAATACGTACGCCACGAGCGTGGCGTACGCCTGATATAAAAATAAAGGGGCGCGGCCTGCCGAGGCAGTTACGCGCCGAGCCTGGTACACGAAGTGTGGTGTCCTTTACTGCGGCGCCGGGGCATGCAGCGGGGGTTCGCATAAGCGCAGGTGGCCCCACAACACATGGGACCCGGCCCTGATGGTGCACTGCACACCAATGCCTACATTCCCCCACTTCAGGGCCCAGGGTGAGCGGCTGCCTTCACATCCACGGGTAACTCAACCCCTAGGCCCCACAGGAAGAGCACATTGTTCTGCTGCCTGGAAACAAGGTGGACAAGTGCTGCTTAATTCGTGTGGCTGTCGTACGGGTGAGCTGTGCGCCTCTGTCCGCTCCTCCTGCCTCAGTGGCTATTGAGGGGCTCAAGTGTAACACTCTCCACTGCTCCAAGACCGCACCCAGAAAAGATTAAATATGGACTCACTGTAAGTAAACTCAGTAAATGTAATTCACATTGTTCAATTTTGTTCATGTTGGTTGGTTCAGGTTAGATATTGAAGAGAGGACAGGAGACGGCGCGGGGGAGATAGCGTCCGTCCGAGGGGAGGGTGGGATCCGCAAATGAATCTCAAAACCATTTGTGGTTTCAGAGGTGCCAGAAGAGTGAGTGACGCGGCCACCTCACCTCTCGCAATCAAGGTGAAGAATCAGACACTGAATGTGCAAATGGTGCAGACAAAGCCACCTCAGCGGGAGTGTTTGGGGCAGGGGTTGTGATGTCCCGTGGAGGGAGGGCAAATGCCTGGACTATTATGTTAAACAACAACAATATTGAAGGTTTTCGAGGCGCAATGCATGCAGATTGCCAGCTCGCAGGAAATGATGTCAGAGATTACACACCCTATCCCAAATACTCGAACGAGATTATGGGATTTAGTACTGCAAAGCCTCAGTTTTATGTAGCAGAAAAATTAACCGAACCGTCGGAAAATGATTTGATAAGTCTATTTCACACACTTGGTCACACGCGTGAAGCAAAACTGGTAGTCCCTGCTATTCAGCTAGCATAATAAAAAATAAACGCTATATATGCATTTGTTTTGTCTCATTGTAAAGTACCAGACTGCGCCAATGAAACCTGAAAGGGCATTAAAAACTAGTGATCCTGGAGAGACAGACCGGTCGGATTAAACCCACCTACAGGCAGTGGTAACTTCGTCCCTGTGATTGGTTTTCAGAACAGGTTCCCACCGGCATAGTTGAGCTGGCAGGGGTCCTACTCAAAGACAGCTGCTCTGGCAACATTTTCACAGATGATAGGCAGGCCTCGAAGAGATCTCACTGTCTGTGGATAATACATATGTACTTTTTATTTTTACAACCGAGCCAGGATCTGGCTGTTTTACCCCTGCCAGAGACCCAGTGGTGCAGTGGGATACTGACACAGTCAACAAGTAACATTACACCTACAACAAGCCAGGTCTATCGGCTTTGCCTATGGTTGTTGTTTGTGAAGGATAATTCCCCTGGATAATTCAGCAACAACTCTGCCTTCGTTGTACTGAATATTGAAAATGCTTCAGTTCTGAGATTTTGAAACTGTGAAATAACTATTGCCAGTCTCTTTGAAGTTACCTCAAATGCAGTAAAAAGGGTGGTACTGCTACAGAGGTAAGATTTTTGCTTTCACATCGAGAGCAAAAATGGAGAGCCCGATAGAGACCCTTGACCCTTGGGGCCATATCAGCAACGGCCAGCGATAATTATCGCTGGCCGTGCTTAGCGATAATTTTCTTATTGCTGGCTATCTCTGCTTTTTATCGCCCTTGTAGCGCGTTATCATCAGGGCGATAAAAATTCCAGAGATAGCGATGTCATCGCCGTTTTGCAGGGAACATCGCTGGTTTCCCAGCGATGTTCCCTGCAAAAGGGCGAAAACGTTGCTGATACAACCCTGTGGTCTTATCAGCATAATCCACCCCCAATGTTAGGGGTGGTTTAGTCAGGATTTTAGCAGACGTTAGTTTTTGGAGAAAACAGCAGTTTTCTCCAAAAACGAACGTCTGCTTAAATGCAAGGGCATCCTTGCTGATAGCGCAAAGACGCGTTATTGCTCTCCTGACATGTATTGTATGTCAGGAACGCCCACTTTGCATCTCATTAGAGATACAAAGGTAGGCGTAGTGTAAAAGGGTGCTAACATGCGAATACGCATATTAGCACCCTCTTGCTGATAGGGCGTTGGTTTTATCTCCGCTTTTCTAGCTTTTAAAGCCAGAAAAGTGGAGATAAAGCCCTTGATGATATGCCCCAAAGTGCGCGAATAAGAGCGCAACTCAAACCAAAAAGCCTCTATGCTCAACTATGAACCTGAGAGTGTCCGAATTAAAAAACAGAGCGTCGGGTTCAAACGAAAGTACTTTGGGGCTTGTTTGAAATTATTTCATGCGCGCACACATATCCTGCATAACTGAGCAAAAACGATGAAAGGCAGCAAAGGGAACATAGCTCCACACAATTTAATGCCAAGAGAAAAAGTGTAAACAAGAGATAAAGAGTGAGGAAGATAAATATATAGAGACAGACACTGTCAAAAAATACATTTCTAGTTCACCAAATTAAAAGCGATGAACAAGGCTTGCTGTTAGTATTGTGTCCAGGCATAAACAACTCATTTTCTAACAGTAAAACGTGTTTTTGCATTTTTATATAGCACAAATTCGGTCCATGGACACCAGCTGCAGTAGAAGCCAAATTGAGAATAGTGCACGTTTCTTTTTTGGCACGCAGAGATTAAGTGGTGTGCCCCGAATCACATGGTGTTGAGCCGACGCCGGGACTGGAACACCGATCCGCAGTTCCAAAGGCTGTTAAGCCACATTCTGTCCCAAATAGCTCTCGGCTCCAGAAATAAAGGAACCTGTTTCCAGTAGCAATGGACAATATTCATTGTTTTTGCCATCCCTGGGCACACCACAACGGTGTTTGCCATCCCTCGGCACACCCCAACAACACGCGCTCAGGTGCATGTGGGGCCTGCAGCATCTTACAAAAGCGTTATATAAAAACAAGCATTGGCATAGCCAATAGGTCTCGCCTTTGGTGCCTTATAAGTATTTAGTTATGCAGAACAATATCCTTCCTGCAACAACATCAGCTGTTGCATGGCTAAACACTTATACGGTCCCAAAGGCGAGACCTATTGGCTATGCCAATGCTTGTTTTGGTAGGCAAGGGGACATTAAGTGATTTGCCCAGAATCACAAGTTGTTAAACCGACACCGAGCTGGAACCTGGTTTCCACAGTTCCAAAGTCGGCAGCTCTGACCGTTATTCCACGTTTTGACACCGAGGAGCAATAAGATAAAAGGTTTATCTAAAGTGAATTAAAGTTGTTTTTTTTTGCTCTGGCATGGGACATGTACCTCCACACATTTCCTATTCCACTTCTTTTTTGTAACGAATGCTGATCTAAGGAGGTGCAGACCCAGGCTATTCTATCCTTTATGTGCATCAAAAAAGAAAACTAGCCTTTGAAGTTATAAACAAAGTCCTTTTAAAAGGTAAGCAATTGCTCTGTAAGAGAAAGGGGTTTCCCTAAGCAATCATTCTCAATAAGGTCTTTATTGCGCTTTATTCTGGTAAAGCAAGGAGTCAGAATCTGAGAGGCACTTGTATGTTCCCAGTCATTTGTCTTACAAAATACGACTAGTTTCAGGAAACTTAATCAAGTCTTTCCAACTCATGAGTAACTTCATGAATATATTTTAAGTCATATATTACAAAAGATTTTCTAGAAAATAAAAGACCAAATATGCGGAGCTTTGTTCTTTTAATATCACAAAACATGCAAAATGTAGGATGTAGATTTAACTTTTGAATGAAGGTACGATATTATTGGAACATACTGTAATGGCATGAGAGGTTTCAGGGAACATGTCCATGTTTTTTTGGAACACTAATGAGTTAACTAATATTGGATGTAGGTTTCTCCCTATTGAATTCTGGAAAAAGCTTGGCTTTATCATGAGGGCAGCTTTATTGTTATATGTCGGATTTAGCATAACAAAGCACTCCCACTGGTACTATGTGCCAAGATGTCCTGTAGAGTGTCAATGATTAGACGCTGGTAGGATTCCTTGAACCTTGACCTGGCCTTTCCGAGGCAAAGGCAGCATCATAAAGTAGCCACTTTGCGCCATACAATATCAACACATGAAGGGGGTTGCTGTCTGCAGGAAGGAATCTCAAGACTGGCGGAAAGAGCCTCAAAGGTATAACAAAACTTCCAAAGCATGGGGCGTGGCCTGGCTCCAGCCAAAATGGCAGCGTAAAAGAGGAGTTCCGTAGCTGCCCTTCTGAACATCCCACATATCCGGAAATCATCTGTTAACATCAGTGCAAAAAAAAAAGCGGAATTTTGGGTTAACCACACGTCTGAAAAAGTGCATTAAACATTGTTTTCTGCCCATTGTTTTTGTTGGGAAGAGAGGGTGGGAGGGAACTGCCGGGGAATTTTGAGGAGGGAGGAGGCCAAGGGTGAAAAATACACGGAGAGACCAGTGGAAAGGCAGTGACACACAGCACTACAGAAACCGGGGAGGGGAGAGGCATGAAGCGTGGCAGAGGCGGGTGAAGCATGAGAAGGACAAATAGGAAATAGAGCGCACCGGGGCATTGGGGAGTGACAGACACCGAGGAGTGAGTAGGGACAGGGAGAACACAGAAGGAAAGGGGCGGGGGAAGTGGGGGGTGGAAAAGGGGAGAAGGAAGCCTCGGTGCCCCGCGAGGAGTGTGCGCAGAGAGGAGGGCCTGGGGAGAGAAAGGGGACAGTGAGGTGAGAGGAAGGAGGGAGCAAGAGATTGGGAGGAAGGATGCCAAGGGAGGCGGGGCTGGTAGAGTGAAGCCAAAAGGAGTGAGGAGCAGAGTGGGGGCCAAGGCATGCGCGAAAGTTAATCGAGGTTACGCGACGGCAAACGGCAAAAGCAGGCACAAATATAATTTATAACATTTTCAATGTTATGGTGTCCTCAGTGAGATGACAGTAAGATAGGGATGCAATCTCACCTGGGCACATCTGTTCACTGGTGTCGGTGCGTAGGTTAACGCTATGTATGCACTGATAGAGCAAGGAAGCGTGCAATAGCAAATCTACCAGAAACCAAACACAACCCACCCAGCAAACGTAAGGGAAGTGCACAATTCGCCAATAAATGCAAACCCACGAGAATTAGGCCGAACATTCCCGAAAGTGAACCCACCTCCCACTGCCCAATGAAGACCTTAAAATCAATTACCTCTGCTTTGCTTCTGTGTGTAACCGACTCCCAGAATTCAATAATTGATGGCACGTTGAGGCAATTGGAAAACAAGTTTGAGAGTGATTGACAGACGCAGGGACTGCACCAGAAAGGAGTGTAGAATGTGCTGCCAATGTATTCATTCTGGAAAAAGACCCGCCCCGGAAAAAGTTGCCTATCTTCCCGGAAGAAACAACCTCGAAGCAGTCTCCCTGTTCAGGAAGTGACAGGCAAGCAGCATAGGTGCCGGTACGGCAGGCTCCGCCTCCGCCCGCTGACGCTTCACATCTGTGCTGTATCTATCTTAAAAAGTCTAGCGGAAAGTCTAGAGACGGTCATTCGGTAACGCTGATTAAGAGCCCAGTAGACAAAAGAGTGACAATGCCAGTAAAGAAAGTGGGCTTCCTGCTCCATCATTTGGTAGTGGGAAATGGCATGCGCGAAAGTTAATTGAGGTGCGCGCGCGTGCGACGGCAAATGGCAAAAGCAGGTTGGCGAGTGTTGTGCGATGTGCGCGCACCATGGCGAGAGAGGCAAGACAGATTGCACCTCTGCTTGTCATTGTGTGCGTAACCGCACGCTCTACGCCAGCCAAAAGCATGTGGTCGGACTTTAAAAAGCCCACACACTAAATGTCTCACCGGGAAGTGCATGTACTGGCTCAGGCGAGACCTAAAAAGAGTGTTAGTGTCTACCAGAGTGAGAGGCTGCAGAGTAAAGTTGTCTGAAGGAAGGAATTGGAGTTATTAAGACATTCAGAAGATCACAACTTCCAGAGATCTTCGTAAAGTTTAATTCACATGCTCATATTTTCAGAATGAAAACATGTTAAGTTGTAATTATACAAAACAAGATTATTGTTGTTACTCTTTTATTTGATGCTGCTAAAAAAGCATTGTCAAACTCAAAATATCTGCCTTGTTTTTGGCGTATGTCCATTGTTGTATTATCTATCTAGATGCAATAACAGAAAACTCACAGAGGTACCCGAATACTGGTCAGGTGGCAATCTGTGGGAAGCACAGGATGTTAGTTTACATGTTTTAAGCCATGCCTTTAATTACATAGACTGCGCCTTGTGGAAAGGATTCCTACTTACTTTTTTTTAATGTTATTTTTTACACACCCCTCTTAGAGACCCCCCAGCTTTTACAACCCACTTAAAGCACTGGTGGGCAGGATTACTAGGTCCAGGGAATGGATGCAGAGTATGACCAACTTCTACCCCATGTTATTGTGCACACTGTGGGACAGGGCAGAAGGCATGGACAAAAAACATCCGCTGTGACCAGTGGTGACTGGGCATTGTCACAGGTCATACCCTGTAACTGTTGTGTACATGGATACTGGTGATGTGGCAAGTCTAAAGGCCATAGCCTGTGGCCAGTACCCGCAGGGGATAACTGGAAGAAGAAACTCCTCCGTGGCTCCAACGGGGACAACACTCTCCCTGTCCTATTGATGGGCGGTACAAGAGTGTTTCCCAGGACACACCTTACAAGGTATGCCTGGTGTGCGAATTGTGGGAAGGGGCAGTCACGCCAGTATTGTGAAGAGCACCATATGCCACGGAAATGCCATTGTGGTCCCTCCAGCTCTTTTTAGGTTGAGCCTAGCGAGCATGCGCTGCTCTCTGTCAAGCTTATTGTGGGCACTCCAAACTTCTCCGTGTGGCTAGGACGTCCCTCACGCATTAGGTTGGTTGTTGCCTGTGTCATTTATTTTTCGTAGCTTCAAATGGCTAAAGGCGGGTGCATGTCCCACCTCTTCAGCACATGTTCACTCCCACAGTGTTTTACTTGTGGGAGCGAGCAGTGGCAGCAGGGTTGCAGCTGCATTTCTTACATTCCTTACAGTGCGCGCGCACCACTCGCAGGCTAGCAGATCACCCTTTCAGCAGTGCTGCAAGCTGCCACTTAAATAATAGCAGCTGCGCCTAAAATGACGTGCTTTCACTTTCGCTTGTTATTTCATGTAATACAGTTAAGTGGGGTAATGCTTTGGTTGCAGATGTCTTCATTTAGCCTGCATGTCCCAAGTTACACTCAGGTAAAATGGATCTGTGAATTTATGTCCCATTAACAAATGTATGCACGTACGCTGTGCCTCCCCGACAACATTTATGATGCCCGTCAGATGACTTTAACTCCCTTTTTAGCTACTTAAGGTTGATCAGGTCGGTAGGTTGGATAGTCATAACTGTCAAACATTTTACATTTCTTGTGTGCTGTAAATAATTATAGATCACCGTACTTAACATTCTACAAAGAACATATTCTTACCAACAGAGCGCTTGGGTCTCAATCTATTGGAAACATCAGAAGTAACAACCTGAGTACCCAGGTATGTTGCCCAACTTGGAGACCAGGTTCCTACTGGTCCAATGAGCTCCAACTACTCCCAGCCAAACACTCAACTGGAACTAAAGGAATTGGTGTTTTTCTTCAAAGTGAACCAGGTACTGCTTTACTGTGGCTCCCCTTGCACGCTGAGTACATAAACCCCCTGAGTGTTTTAACCGTTAATTACACGCCCGATGCTTTGTGTATGGTCTGGTAGCCTTATGGCAGTCAAGAGAAACTGCCAATTCACCCTGTGGTTTTAGTCACCAACACACAGAGAGTACTCTCAATAGACATAGTGCATGATATTTTTCATATTCCTCACGGTTTTGTTTTCTTTTGTTATGTAACCTTTCACTGACATGTAACCGAGTTCACACACTTTCACCTCCGAGTCAAGTAAGGAGGGTTTGCATACGTTCACAACGTTTAACATTTCTGAGATGTAGCATATTGCTTTATCAGGTTCGTAGTAAGTACCACATGAACATGGAGTGGTTTTCAGCAACGTAATATTAACAATATATTGATTATTTACACAGAGTTTGAGTTAACTGAGTCCATTGTACTTCGGCTGAGGGCACAAAGTATAGTTAACATGTCAAACACATTAGTGAATCTTATTTTGACCATGATTATCGCAGTAGGTGGTTTAGATGAATTGTTTTAGGATACATACGATACTGGTTACAACTGGATGAGATTTTAGAACAGGAGCGCCTCCTCGCAGCTTTCTTCCATCTACTCGCCTGCAAACGCAGCTACTTAGAGAATGGCGATGCAAGCCCAAGGGAGCTCTGTGGACAAGGCTGTCCTTTCCACCCACCTACTGCATTGTTTGTTCATGCAGAGCTCAATACTGAAGGAGGTTGACATGCGACATATTTAAAACATAGTGCAAGGCTCCATAAACATGTATTTTCAGTGATAGTAATAAACAACCGATTATCGCTGATTGATATTTACAATCTACAGTTTACTACTACTATATGGCAAAATTTAGAAGCAGAAAGGAGGGCATTTTTAAAAACTAAATTGTGGGAACGATCGGATTATTAACGGGCTAATGTGCTGCATGGCTAAACACTTGTAAGGTTCCAAAGGCGAGACCTATTGGCTATACCAATGCTTGTTTAAAATAGCAGACTCCCTGTCCATCGAGAAATGGGAAGACAGGGGCTGTAACACGTAAAGGGATCTTTACCCCGCCAGGCTATTTATCACTCGGAACAATGCCATGGAATCCTTCACACTAGGAGTGGGCCAATACCTACAATATGCGAAGATCTTAGCTACTGCTCTGGACCTTTGTCCGACTCTCTCGGATGCACCACAACCCTCCGACACACTAGTGACGCCATTAAATATGGCTGGGGATGCAGACTGATTTCTAATATTTACAAGGCTCTACGTGCAGACATTCTGACTGGAAACTTAGAGTCAAAACCAAATGGGAGGGGATGCTGGGTGACCCCACAAAAGACTGGACACGGGTACATGAGGAAGTGAAGATGGTTAGTTCTAATGTCAGATTTGAATTATTGCAATACAATAACGTACACCAAACTTACCTTCTCCCATGACACTATATACCATATAAATTACCTGTAGCGATAGTTGCCCACATTGTGGGAGAACAGAGGTGAATTTTACACACATGGTATAGTCCTGTGTAATGCTGATACCCTACTGGCAAATCGTGTTGAGAGATGTCGATAGGGCCCTTGGTTGGAACATACAGCTCAAAATGAAACAGATACTAATGGCTCTCATCCCCTCACCAGTGGCGGCCGGTAAGTTTTGGAGGGAGGGGGCGGACGAAACACACACACGCACACATACACATAACACTCACCGCCTTGCATTCACTCGCGAGCAAACACACACACAAACACATCCATTCAAAACACTGTTGTTTAAAATTTATTTTTATTGCTTTTTATAATTATGCAAAACTTTGTTAAACAAAACTGTTTAGAATAGTCCGTACACATAGTGGATATTATCCGATATACATGTCCATTACAATTTCCGGCATGGTTGTGAAGAGTTTACAATTATATGTCGGAAAAACAGACTATGAATCAAATTCTTGTCAAGGTGAGACATAATACATCATATATAAAAAGAAGAAAGAACAAGAGGAAAGGGGGGGGTAAAGGGTCTCAATAGTATTACGCTCCGTTAACAGGGATTACACAAGTTAAAGAAATATAAGGGGTATAAATTCAATCTATCAAAGAATAGCCGGCCTGGTGCCAATAGTTAGAGCTAATATAAACAAAAGGTCAGGGATGGTTAGGAACTAAGTGCGTTGTATCTATTCATGAATGGGTCTGGGTGGGCACTATTTTATGATGCATTGTGGTCATTGGCATGGACTGCCAAATCGGGTGTCGCGTCCTGATCCGCTGTGAGGAAATCTAACAGTATTGCGTCCCATGCTGGAGCTAATGGTTGCCTACGTAGTCCTATTGCATCTTCTCGGCAGAGTGCAACACATTCCGCCTGTGCCCAACACAAGAGAGATTGATACCAGGCCTTGGCCGCTGGAGATTCTGGTGATTTCCAACGGTGTGGGAGCAATCGCTTAGCCACTATGAGGCCTAGGTCAATGTACCTGGACGTCACTTTATGTCTCGTGGATCTATGATAAAGGCCCAGGATGCACACCTCAAACGTCCAGTCTCCTTTCTGTGCATGATGTTAGTCTCCTAATAACTTCAGCCCAGTAGGGCTGTATTACTGTACAGGACCACAGCACATGTAGAAGGTCAGCCCCCAGTTTGTTACATCTAGCACATTCCATTCACATCACTCTTTACCAAAAATTCATACATACACGCATACACGCATGTGGTGCAGTTCAGAACACAAAATCTCCCCCTACTTCCACGGACGGAATGATTTCTCAGTCACACACACATACACACACCACACGCTGGTGGGGCCCATAACACCAACATTTATTTAATCAAACTATCCGTGCCTACAGAGGGATCACTAATCCCGAACTACAATTTCTATCTACCTGGATGGAGGAAACCACATCTATTGAATTACCCTAACAGTTCCTCCATCCGGAGGACGATCGGATCATTTAGTTGAGTTGGTATTTGATAGATAACCCTTCAATTCTTATATTAATCAATAAACATTACAAAAAATAACCACCCGACACAGTTCTTCAAACAATGATTTTTCTTTATCTAATTAAATTGCAGGTTAAAATCCTAACAAATGCAATATCATTTTTTGTCATAATTACCTATTCTGGCTAATTGTCGTTCTCTAAGTCAGAAACTGGTCCTCAGAAATTCATCAGAGATTCTACCGTCCCGTCCTCTGCTGTCAGCGTGGAGTGCCACATAGAGTAGCATCGATCAGGGTGCGTCTCGAGCTCTTTGGGGGTCTCCTCTTCTCCTCTCTCATTTCCTTCTCTAGACTACTAATATTTATACCAAATTTACATATACATGTAGCATTTTCATTATTTCCAGGTCTTTGATTGGCTGAATTCAGCCCTGTCCCTTATGCTTTAAGCAACATTTTCAAAATGTCACATACGGATGATGTATAAACTAGGCGCATGGGAAAGTCGTTCCCAGGTCAAGAAAGTATCAGTCTTTTGTGAATAGGTGGCTTTTGGTTCCCAGATTGTAACATTTCTTCCATGTTCAGGGACATTGGCATCTCGCCCAGAGTAGTCTTCATGGACCTGGTTCGGAGGTTCAAGGAGAGGACACTACGTAGTCAGTGCAGACACCTTCCTCCATTACTAATTGCATGAAGTCATGTACTTTAGTGAGGATTCAGTCGGCAGCCATCTTTTAGTAGGCCGAAATAGTCAACTTTAAGTAAAGAAAACACAAAATCGCAATTAATATATAGAAATGACTAAAACAGTGTTATTCCCTCACTAATACCCTTATGTTTATGCATTTATCTAGCCATATGCGACATTTAAAGCCGTTAATGCTGGTTTATATAAGCGCAAATCACATAAACACTGCTTAAGCTAAACATATAATTTAATATGCGTACAAACTTAGTTCACTTATTATTTTAGCCATGCAAATGCATTCCCACGTGTATTCTCTTGGTTAATAAGGTTGGTTAGTTCATCACAGCACACTGTTTAATCATTAAATTTAATTGTTTAGTCGTTTTAATATAAACTTATATAAATGGATTGGGTATACCAAAAATGTTATTTTACCCGCTCCATCAATCCCCCCTTTGGTGATTTTATCACCACCAAAACAACCCACCAAATTTCAATTTATCTCCCCTTTTGCAGAAAATTTGAAATATCTTTTTGCTTAATTAAAATTCTGTTTCCCTTTCATCTTCTCTCTTGGTTACCCGCTCCATCACATGCACGCACCAAACATTAATTTAAAAGCAAAATCTCTATCTGCAGCGAGCTCTGCCTCAGAGGTTCCAGGAGGCGTGGGACGGCTGCCTTCTCTCATTGGCTGACCTCACAGAGTGGGATGGGATCAGTGAGACTGCTGACCCCTCCCCACTCTGTGATGAAGTGTCACTCATTGACACTCGACCCTGGGCGCTTCAAGGCTTAAAACTGAAGCGCCCAGGTGCGAGGCAATCAGTGACGCTACCCGTTGTCACTGAGGGGAAGGCCTCAGGGACCTTTGCTGAGCTGTGGACGTCAAGCCCACAGGGACTGTTACTTCCTCAGTCCAGTAAAGTTCGGCTCAGGCAGCCAGGAGCCTACGGTAAATGCACATGTCTGGCTCCTGGCTGCCTGACCTGAAATGAGCAGTGTCTGACAGGCTGACCTTTGTTCAGCCTGACAGACACTGTTCGTGAGGAGCAAAAGGTGGAGGAGTGTGGACCCTCAGCCCCAGTGGACCGGCCAAAGCTGCCCCTCACATTCCCAGAAAAAACTTAGCAGAAAGTTTAACTTACTTTGTCTATTGTTCGCAAAACGCTGGATATCTATTAGGTGTTTGAGTTCAGATCCTCTAAGGCACTCAGACTTGCTCAGAGATGTTTCCGAGTAAGGGACTGTGAAAGAGATGAAACACATCCGCAAAGATGAGAGGCTAGAAGATGACCTGAGAGCCTGGGCAGCCATGCTGTCTGACTTGAAAGAACACCCGGACGATGTCCCATTGGAGGGTCCAGCAGTGTGATGCCCCCCGAGAACCCATGGGCACCACGGCAGGGGAGAAGCGTGCTACCCTAAGGCTGGTTACGCTTTCTCAGACACAGCTTCCCAATCGATCCACAAGCGATTATCCCTTATTGATTATTATGCGACCTAACACAAGAGCTTTGGGGGGGGGTCGTTGTTGGGGATCTGTTGACCTGATGTTATTGGAAACAACATTGTACAGTGGAGAAGTGTAGCTCACTGGTTAGAGCAGGCATACCCTGAAGCAGAGGTCAGACCCGGGACCAGGGTTCGATTCCCGACGCGGCAGGGTCTGGAGCCCAATTGTCCACGGACTTGATAATTCTCGCTTCGGTGCCCACTCTAAGCATGAGTTCACACTAGGCAGCTCTGGGCAACTAGCTTGCTTAATCTCCACAACGGCCCCCCCGCGGCGGGATGCCTGGCTTTCACCTTGGGGATGCCCAGTATGGATTATCTCACAGGGAAAAACCAGGACGGGTTCCCAATGCAAGCGCTGGGATGCCCAAGGGTAACCGTGCGCGATATAAAACTCCTAATAATAATAATAATAATAATACAGACGGATTGTATTCCATTGTTGATTATACTGACATATTGTGTCCCAAGAAACCTCAATAAAGTTCATTTAAAAAAAAAATTTGAGAGAACACCTGGTCATGGTGCCAGTTTCTTAAATAAAATAAACTGTGAGGAAAAAGGAAGGCTGATTCTTATCAGCATAGTTGTGTGTATTTACTAATAAACAGTGTTTATTGGCATCGTTCTGAAGCTGACGTGTTTTGTCTTTTCGGTATTCATGTTTGCTAAATACAGAGGCGTTCACCCTGTGGTAAGGGTCTGTCTTTCTGAACCACTTGCAGACGCTGCAACTAGGCTATTGCTGATGAAGACTGCTCTGTATTTTGCAAATTACGTGCAGCGTCATCACAAGGGGATGTGGCAGAAGGGGCCTTATATCCCAGGCCCTGCAGTTATCACGACCCTAAGCACCTCCACCAATATGTATTTACAGATTTGTAATTGATTAATTATCATTGATCATCTTTTTAATACTTGGATACGGGTTATTATGGCAACTGTGAAAAACTGTAGAGGGGTCCAGAGGGCTCCCCATCATGTTTGGCCCAGGGGTTGCAAAAACGTATGACTGGCCGAAGCGGGTGTGAGGGAACCTTTATGAAACATTTCCCCTAAAGCATTGAATAATTTTTTGCGTTTTATGGGAGGAATGGATTCTGTCCAGTATCTGGGTCAGAACAATTCTGTAGAAGAGGTTCCTAGGAATGGGAATCTGTGTTTGTGAGACTTACGCCTGTCGCACTTTGCAGATGATTTCATTCAAAGGAAATTCTTCCGTTTCAGTCAACCCCTTGTTCGTGCAAAGAAGCAGATTCAGTGGTTAATTTGTAAAAGAATTAGTGTTGGGACTCTCGTCAGGAGGCACCTTGCACTAGCCCATTTCTCCTGTTAGTGCCGCCTACAACAGAAGCAACTATTAACCATGAAAGTGGGGAGAGGATGTGGCGTAATGGCCGCAGCTGTCTGACTTCGGAGCTGGGGAACCAGGTTCGAGTCTTGGCTCAACATACTGTGATTCTGGACAGATCACTTAATCTCTCAGTAAATTAATGTGTCCTTAACTGGTGCTCATGAAAAGCACTCGTGTTGATGATTAAGTGCCGGTGCTGAGCACCGGAAAGCACTGGCTCAAATGAAGCACTGAGCAGATTCCTTAAAGTTTAGAGAGCAATAGTCAGAATCATTGTGTGGACAGCATTCAGAGTTCAGTTTAGACGAGTTATGCCATTGTAGGCTTATGCATTTGTGAACGTTAAGGCTTTCATTATGATTCATGCCTGAATCATCTACATCAGTAATTTCACCCACAGAATGATTGTACCGGCAGAAGGTGTGAGTAATTTCTGCTCTGCTGCAAGTTTTCTCCTTAGAAATGGAGACTAACTGTGTGTATCTGTGTTTTCTCACTGATTCCTGAAGATTTTTCTTCCAGATCAGACCATTTTCCCACAAAGAGTTTGTCAGATGTTTCCAACTGAAATGTATGTGGCAAAGAAACAAGAAAGTGTGCTATAGTTGCACATCTCATAATCCAGATTCAACGGATACATCGCTTCATACCAAATCAGGATTCAAGAGGCTCTTAGCATAATTATAGCATGTAGCGTTCACCACAGAATCCCAAAGTAATCGGCACTGATCTTTCGGAATGAAATCTCACGGATTCCACTTATGTTGATCCTTGGCGTACCTTATATTCTCACATAAGATGCCTCAACCAATGTAAATGACCACAGGTGCCCAATCAGATAGGCAGAAATTTCCAGGAAGCTCAGCGGGATGGAAGGGCCACAATGTGTCCCAGCTCAGTACTCTTCCGCAGTAGAAATTGAAGGTGGAGATGTAGGCATTACTGCTTCCTAAGGTGGGAGCACTCCAAGCAAGCCATGCCTATTGGGGCTATCGGCTCAGTACTCAAACGTACTAAAATAGAGTTACCACGAGCTAATTGAAAAGCATACATCTCCACTTCACCTTTGCATTTCTGGAGTTATCAAAAACTTGTGTGAAATGTATATAATTCATTATGATTAGAGACAACCTTGGATGGGTTAATCACGCAGATGGAGGGCAGCCCATGTACAGTCACTTCTGTTGCCCATTCTACGTGGTGGGACAGTGCGAAGGCAGTGTGGGGAAAAATAAACAATATATATATATACACTTACCTTCTGCTCCTGCGCCATGCTGCGCCTCGCTCCTCCCCTGCTCCCAGCACTGCAGTTGCAATTAGCACAGGCTCCCAGCTCACCACGCAATCCCAGTGCTTGTCTCATGCTATTACTCCCAGCATGGTAGAAGCACTTGGATTGGGCAGAGCATGCCAGTCTCATGCTCCAGCCCTGCAGATATCTCCAAGGAATAAACTGAAGATATTCAAAAGTCCATGGCTGTGGACAGCCGGCCAAACCGACGTGCACATTTTCAGTGCCCACTTTCAGTGCCCACTACTCCTCCTCTCCCTGTTGGTGATGCTGCAACCTGGCCCGCCCAAGACTCGGCGGACGCAGCAAACTCGGCCAAATCAAAAACAAATAAAATGATAAAAGTGTTTTATTATCAATTTTTTTATTTTTTATTTTCTGCCTTCAAGCAGTGGGGAGACGCTCCTTCGCCATAGCATAGGCGCAGCCCCTGTCAGTTCCTGAAACCAGTTTCCCAAGCCTGAGTGTTTTTACTTTGAAAGAGTTCCTAATTTCTTAACTTAAGAATGACTTTATTGCAATCAATGTATCGATCTCACAGAGAAGAGTTGCGAGAACTATATGAATGTAAATAGAAATATAAATACACAGCGCACACATAGGGCGATCTTCGTCATGTTATTATGTGAATTGTGTTATTGTGAATTTTTTACTGGGTGCATTAATTGCCTCGTTTGCCCTTGGAAAGTGTGCAACTGCCTCAGAATCAGTGTTTACTAGACTGAATTTTGCAGGGTTTTTTTCAGCTTAATTTCCCCTGTAAATTTTAGCTGGTTTGAACTGTCGAAATTGTTTAGGGGTAAATTGTGGCAGTGTGGCGAGTACTGCAAAATGTGGAATTCGTGTTTGTACAGCAATCAAATTTACCTCTCAACATGCAGTCAGGGCATACATGTAGCCCAGTTCTTGTTCCGCCAGGCCTCGCTTTTCAGCCAACAGCATTTTGCATTCTGGGATTTTCTGTCCATGTTTTCAATATTAAAAGCAACACTATAACTCCAAGAATGGGACATCATATACTGCAAGCTAAAGGGGCAAAACTGCCCGAATCACTCACACATGTTGTGG
Source organism: Triturus cristatus (assembly GCF_964204655.1). Taxonomy (NCBI): domain Eukaryota; kingdom Metazoa; phylum Chordata; class Amphibia; order Caudata; family Salamandridae; genus Triturus; species Triturus cristatus. The sequence continues at coordinate 525,835,137 of NC_140588.1, read as the reverse complement.
GGTCACTTGGCAGCTGTGCTTGAACTGGGACTCATATTTAAATTGCTGGAAAAGGGAATTTCTTATTCATGTTTCCAGTTGTGCAGTGGCCTAACTGCAGCGATGTCCCATTCCTGGGGGGCAGATTTATGAGCCCCGTGCGCCACTTTTGCGTCACTTTTCCCATGTTAAAAGTGACGCAAAAGTGGCACAAGGGGCTCATAAATCTGCCCCCTGTAATCAAATTCAGACCACCAATACACACATGCCGGGCCATTACTTAATTCGACCCTCAAGTATGGAACAACCTCAAAAAATGCTGTTAAGTTGGATAAATATAAAAACCCGCACTCTCCCAGTACAAATGTACAGAAGTTGAACTTTGATTTAACCCAACGTGACAGATGTGTCTTTAGCAATAACGGAGATCAGAGAATTCCAAAGACCTGCTTCGTCTCAGAAGTACACTTTTTTATTGCCCTTTTCTTAAATGAAACACGATCCGGAAAAATACCCGACAGGCTGTCAGAAAAATAATTCAATTAAAGGAGCCCTGGTCACAGCATGTGAATTTAAACTCCACGTGAAAACAGCGTGTAATGGTTCTTTGTGCATGAAACGTGCCGCTTGTTAGAATGAGGTATTGTTTTGAGGTTGCATTTATATAGTGCTTTGTAGCTGAAGAGATGCAGAGGCGCATTTGCGAACACGGCGCACCCCACTCCTTCAGTGTTTGTTTGGAGATGTGTGTTTTTTACAGTCCGGTTATATGTCATATTATTTCTGTATTTCATAGGGTGCGAGGACCTATCGTGTTTTTGTCTCTCCACCTTAACTTGAAGTGAAGCTAAACAGGCGAGAGACAGGGTGCAAAAGGTTTTGAGATCGCTAGCGTGTGGACGGAGAAAATGCGTGAACGGAGCGTGGCCTGCTTGGGAAGACCAAGCGCCATTTTAAAGCGCGCGCAGGGTATCTTTGGACTGCATTACAAGGCCGCGGCTCTCCCAAGAGACGAGCGAGCATCGGCCAGTTCCCAGGAAGATTAGCTGCTGAACTGACGAGGCGGGGCCGGGGCGGAAAAGCTGTGATGTTTTTCTTGACTTGTTTCTTCCAACTCCCGAACAAGACGAGACAATCATTGGCCACGCACGGGGTGGTGGGGGAGGGGGAGAAGCGGGAGTTGTGCACGCGCACGGCCAATGCTACGAAAGTCATCACAATCGCTGTGAAAGCGAAAGTGATCGTGATGACGCGCTAATGGCGTTCCTGAGTGCTGCTGGCTGGCCTAGCGCATGGCGGCAGCACGCGTGCATGCTCACGTGCACGCAAGCTTTAGGCCAGCCAGCAGCACTTAAAAAAGCCACATACAAAATGTCTTTCCGAGCCAGCGCATGCGCTGTGCTCAGCGAGACCTAATGAATACATTAGAAATACATTTGTGAGCAAAGCACCGTGGCCTTTAAATAACAGATCGAGCTGCCTCCTGGAGAAACCTGTTAGTTTTAATCGATGCGGGAGAAATTATACTCCAATGATGCAGTGTCTGTAAAATGAACAATAATAAACCTTACCATTTAAAACTAAGTCCCAGTTTTAAAGTAGTACTTAGTTTGCCCGGCATTAAATGTTAAATACTATGAATATTTGTATTATTATCAAAAAAAATAGGCAGTTCTCCAGAGCAAGTAGAATACATTAGCAGAGGTCTGATGCAATGACAGAGTGGATGAGAGAGTGTCTCCTTCTGATCGAATCAGTCACCTGCAATACTTGGAGGGAATCAGTGTTAGATGCACATCTGAAGTGCTCACTCTCAGCCCCTCGATGGAGTCGCAGGTGGAGGTGCACAGTGGCCTTGCAAAGTACAACGCGCCGGAAGTGACATCAATGAACAGGGCCAACATCTTTAGAGTACCACGATTACTGCAGGTGAGTAGGGGTGATGTAACAAGTAGTAGACTGAATAAAGGGAAAGGACAGGTATGTTGTTTAGATCTTCCATGTTTTATAAAGCCATGCACTAAAGCGCTACACAGACGTTTACAATTACAGAGTGTCCAAGTGGCCTGTTGAGCAGTAGAAGCGTAGCGTATCTGAATTGAAAGATCCTACGCATGCACCAGCAGTGCAGTGGTTCCATTTTTCAATTAGAAATGTTAGTGATGAATGTGCTGTGCTGGCCTGTGGTGGTAGTTTGGGGGGGGGGGGGAAGGGGCGATGGCTTGAGGCCCTGCCATGGTGGCGTACGTGGTTGTTGTTTCTTGGTCACTGTTTCCCTTTTTCCCAAAGCATGGCAAATTAAAAGAAACCTGCAGTGTTCGACTCATCTATTCATTTGATTTTTCTGTATTTACTTTTTTGGACCTGTGTGCATGGCCAAATGTTGCAGCACTGAGATACAAATGCTTTTCATTAACACATGCAGGTAATGTGTTGCTGTGGGTGTGGCACTTACAAGTAAACGCATTCCATTCAGTTGAATCTTCTGTTTGTTTTGTGTCCAGGTTAGGGGTTGGTGTGAACCTTTTGATAGTGTTTGGGTATTTCTCAAGGAACATCTCAATTTGTATAGCAATGTGCAACACAAAACAATCATGAAATGGTCAGAGTCTACCATCAGACATGTCTAGGCATCAGAATCTGTACCTTTTTGACACTGCCCCCGATTTACGAGAAATCGGTAATCTGAGGCAGCGCCAACAGCTTATGCCTGCCCAGGGGAGGCGTAAGGGAGGCACAGGCACAATGGTGAGAAATATCTTTATTTCTCCTCGTTTTTCTTTTTTAGGTCTCGCCTGAGACAGCGCATGCGCTGTCTCATGTGGAACATTTTGTATACGGGATTTCAAAGCGCTACCAGCGCTGGCATAACGCTTGCGTTCCCGCGAGCGTGCACGCGCGCAGCTGCCAATCACGGCTGCGTGCGCACCACTCGCATGCTGTGCGCGCCCGTCATCGCGATCACTTTCATCTTTGATCGCGATTGCTTTCGCTTTCACGGCCACGCGGCCGTTAATTTTACGGCCGCGCTGCCAATGCTTGTTTTTTTGGTACCCTAGAATAGCCATTTGTTGCTGGGGCATTCCACTGAATAAAAAATAGCTTTTGCAGAAGTAAAACACAATTTTTTATCTACTGCTCCAAGCAGCATTCCCCATCTTGAATCAATAAATAAAAAAAATATTAATGGTGCCGCCGTCATTCCATTGGTATGCGCTTGCATAGAGATGCATGCATGCACCTAGGTTATCACACATGCGTGCACCTGGGGAATGGCATAGCTACCAGCAGCTACAAGATACATAAGCGCTCAAGCATGTTTGTGTCATTGTGGATCTTTTCTTTTATTATTTTTCCTTTCTTTTTTACCTATGCTACACAGCATCGGCAAAAAGCGCTAGTTTTCTTTCTGAGAATAGTTGATCCCAGCAGGTAAATGTCCTGTATTTTAAACTATTCCAGAGACCAATAGCTTCCTTCCATGTAAGAAAAAACCAATAGCCAATAGGTCTCGCTTTTGGGACCTTTTAAGTGTTTAGCCATGCAACAGTTGTTGTTGCACCAAGAATATTGTGCTGCATAACTAAATACTTAGAAGGTCCCAAAAGCGAGACCTATTGGCTATGCCAATGCTTGTTCTATGTGTGTTGCCTTCTGTAGCACACAGAGAAAGAGGAAAAAGCCACTTGTGAATGCCCGCAATGCAGGCACCCTTGCACTATGGTGCAACGGTGCCTGCATTGGCACACTGCAGCTCATTGTGTGCCGGTGTAAGGGAAAAGGACAGGAATGCACCGTATCTGATAGATACGGTGCATTCATGCCCTTTTCTTTTGCCGTACAGCAGTGCAGCAGGAAGGCCTGCTGTCATGCCCTACAGCAAAACCTCATAAATGAGGCCCTAAATGCAAACTACTTTCTTCACTGATCTTGATTTTATTTATCGTTATGCTCTACACTTATATATGTTTTATTATTTATGTTTCAGTTTAAAAATTAAACTTATATTGTTAACTCCTTTTTCTCTATTGTCATGTTTTTAAACACTTTATAAACCATATCTGTCACTTTCACTATATCTCTGCTTTCCACCCAAAATCTTGTTGTCAGGTTTGTGTGTTTTGCACCTCAATTTCTGTAATGTGGACCTTCTGTCTGTGTACATTTATAGTATATAAATTTTATATTTTACAAACTAAACAGTTCGCAGGAATATAATTTCTGTTTGTCTGGCTAATCTTAAAAAAACAAGGATGAACTGTAATCCTGGGATGGATCTCTTTCGCCATATAATTTTTAAAGTATTTACAATGTACAGTGTTACTAATGGTGTGAGCCTTGATGACTTCATCAACCAATACAGTAAAGAGGCAGAGATGATTTATAGGTAGAAAACACTTAGAGGGCCTGTTTCCATTGGTTGTGTGCTTGGCTTGGGGGTCATTTTGCAAGCAGACCAGTTAAAGGATTGGGCACATTTGTGATATGTTTCTAATGTTTTCTTCTTACTTGTGCTTTAAACTGCTATATTTGGACCCCGTGTTTGCAACAATTTGCAGTAAATATCTGGTGTAAATGCCACCATTTTAATCCATTTTTTGAAAAATGTTCATGCGGGGGAAACCCCCCCCGCACCCTCCTTTTGCAATTCGGGCTCGCTCCCTTGTTATACTAGGATTCAATTTTTTGCCCACACCACTTCCAAAACCCACCATCTGCCCCTGCGCAATCCCAATAAAGTATTCAGAAATATGTAAGAAAAAAAGAAGCTTTATGTTGAAATATGATTCCCTATCTATTGATGGCAACAACTGGATATTTGTGTTGTTTGTCGCACATTTTCCACCTTTTCCAGTGCTTGTGTTGTATTCCACTGCACACACATGGAATAGCAGTGAAGCTTTGTTGCCCCTTGTAGAAGTCAGTGGAGGCACTGGCAGGAACAATTTTAGTGGACGGAGACACATCAGGAGAACAGCTTGTAATCAAGACTGAATCATATAAAGAAAACAGGGCTGAAGAGCACGCTAAGCAATAATGTGCACATTAGCTTCAAATTGAACCTGCTGGTAGCCTCACAAAAGACAATTACGCCAATCAAAATGTAACAAACGTAACAGACTGCCACCTTGGCAGGGGGGTGAATTCAATCAGGCGCATTCCTTAGGGAAGCTGGCCTCTACCCCAGATCTCACGGCTCCTTTGCAGCTCTTTTGAGCTGGTGCATTTTATGAAAGATTCAGATCAGGTGCTTTTTACTCAAACCCACTCTTGTCTTTCTATTCCTAATTGACGACTTTTTACAACATGTTGCCACACGAACGATTTATTTTCACGGAACAGGGGGGTGACTCGCGCGCTCATGTAGCAGTAGCCCCACAATCCAACAGGGAGGATAGTAATAAGATGTGACATTTCCGCAAGTCCCACCATGCTGCACTCGGGAGTTCAGACAATCCCCTCACGGCATATGGCTCGGGATGTTGGGAGCCAGCTGTTACATCGTTATTGTAATAAATCATTTCCACTTTACTCTACCTGTCAAGGAGAGATTAGGGGCTTTTCAACGGCGTTGAAGATACAGTAATCGAAACGAGATGTTTAACAGGAAACTCTATTGATTCGGTAGCAAACATATGTTTACTCCTATGTTTCTCATCAATGTGTTTTTATGTGTATCTAGTGAGAGGAAAATACGGCCATTTATCGAAATATTTCTCATGGTTTTGTCCGTGGCTTCAATATTCCGGGAAAGCCCATTTTTTTTACTGTTTACTAATTTTAAATTAATTTATTTGAGTTTGCTTATGCGCGCATGCTCCATCCTAATTTTTAAAGTACACGCATGATTAAAAATGTATTTGGTCATTTCTACTGCTAAGAAGTTAGCACTACTTTTTAGCACCACGTCCCCGACTCAGGTGCAGGAAATGTGTTTGAGCTGTAATAACAGGAACAAAACACGCTATTTTGACTGTATTGTTGTCACGTTTGTCTACAGTGAACCAACAGTGAATATAAATGTGTGGTCACTATTAGAGAATGTTGCCAACACACAGAGGGGCATATTTACAATAACTGGCGCATCCCTGCATATCAGCAGGGATGCGCCTGTTATTGTGCGCCACAGCTCCGCTTCCATGGATGGGGCAAAAACGGCACAGATGCATGACGCATCTGTGCCGTAAAAGTGGCGCATTGCTGGAGTTGAGTCGCAAGCGCGACGCAGCTCCAGCAATGCTCTGGGGGGCCCTATCTTTACAATGCTGCGTCAATCCTTACGCCTGCTTCAGGCAGACGCAGGGTTTTGATGCAGCATGGGCCTAAAAGTGACTGAGTGAAATCTCCCCCCGTGCGCAGGAACGCCTACATGTGGCACAGGGCTTTACAACGTGACGCATCTCCCAGATGCGTCAAGTTGTAAGTACCCCGCACCATGACGCAGGATTTGCACCGCCGCTGCGTCACACAAGTGACATAACAGCGGCGTAAATGAGGCGCAAGGGGCTTGTAAATCTGCCCCAGACTATCTTATCGAGCAGTTTCAAAAATAGCCAGATAATACAATGTACTGTAACACGTAGCAACTGAATTCGCCAAGTGGTGCATTTCAGCTCATGGAATGACGTTTTCGTCATTTTCCGAGTTCATAAACCAGCCATAAAACTGTAATCATGCAACATCGTGCCCCCAAAGTCAATTATCGGTTGATGTAATGGGCTATTTACGTGGCTTACATCTTCACATCCTGTTGCCCTGCGCTGGAAGTGCCTCTGCATGCCAAGGTGAGAGTGCTTTCACGGGGTTGGTTTCAGCTACCGCCATGGGGAAGATGCTCCATCATTAAATCTTTAAGAGGCGTCACTTGTAAGTACCAGGTCTCATTGCAGCTTGGCTGGAGCAGCCACTAGCCACTCTCAATCCACAGAAGGCCAACTCAAAAGATTTCGATTCTCAAGCTGGAACCCCTGGGAGCACACTGCACACATCAACCTTATTAAAGCCCTCCCTGGTTCGTTTTGGACTCCTGCAATGTTGCAACTGTTCTGGCTCCTGAACTCCGACTAAACAAGCACATCCAACTTTAGATAACTGTCCTATCCCACCAGCTTATCATATCGATGACTTTGGGATCCCAAGCCAGTTCTACCTTGCTTCTGAATGAGGTCTCCTTCGAGCCCTGAGAACACAGAACGCTTTGCAAGACTGTGGACGACCATGTGACAACTATCCTTACCCTAGCAATAGTTGCGTAAGTCATACCTACAACTTCCCAACTGGCATCAGCCTCCACCATGAAGACGACACCTGTTGCCAACAGCTCCCCCCAATTGCCCCTTCCAACATCTGGCTCTAATGCAGGGGCGTACCACAGGCCCCCAAAGCCCCCTGGCGCGGGGGGCCCCATGCTCCAGGGGGCCCCCTCCGCACTGCACTCTGGCCAGAGAGCTCCTGATTGAGCCTGGAAGGGGCCCCTCTTCGTACCGTGCAGGGAGGCCCCCTCAATTTTCATTACGCCAGTGCTCTAATGTTGTCAAGATCAAATGCACCCCGAATCGTTCCAAACTCGCGATGAAAAACATGAAACCCTCTTCAAAGACTAATACCATTGCCAACTCAAAGGCTCCCCATCAAAACCGACCTCCTCCTCTTCACTCACAACACTGACTTATGGATCAGGTCCTTATGCAATTTCATCCCATCCTTATCTCTTTTTAGCATCCCCTTTGGTTGTAAACTCAAATGCTCTTCCCTCTTTGGCCTCTCGGTTAACCTTTCTATATCCATTTACAACAATGGGAAAATCATGTTCCAAGCCAACAACACAATTCTGGCCACAATCAACTTAATTTATCTCACCTTTAGGTCCTCAGGTGATCCTCCACACTCCCCCTCTCTGTCCACCCATAACACCCCTCACCTACTCACCTCTCCTACCTGTCTACCCAGACAGCACCTATCATCCCGGACTCTTCTACAATCCAACAGATGTCCCACAACCTATATCACACCGCCAATACCAGACATTGAACATCCTCTCACAGACCTACCCCACACAGTTTCCCTCCAACGTCCCTCAAACCATTATCTTTCGAACCAGTTGCTGCGCCACATTCTTTTCATCTCGTCAGTCAGCCCATATATCTCCCACTTCCTCCTTACCTTCTCCACCCCCTGTCCTAACATCTCTTGACAGCAGAAACAAACAAACAGTGCCTTCCCCTACCTGCACTGCAACCCCTCAGAGTCCGTCCCTGCCAGTCAACCACAGTTCTCCCACAATTGCTGAACATGACTGTCCTCTGTTCAACAAGTTACGTTCCTTGTTCTCACACCTCTCTCGAGAATGGACATCCTCACATCGGCTTTACTTAATCTAAGTGACTCTCTGTTATCTCATCATTGCTACCCTAATCACCCCTTGCAGACCCTCCTCCCATATCCTTCTAGCATACCAAGAGACAGCCGCCTACCCAGACCCAATCGGATTCAATTATCCCTAGATAACTCTGACCCACTCTATCTCCGTAAGAGTTATGAAGCCTCAAATTCTGTTACCCCCTCCTCCTACCTTACCGCAAGGGGCTTCCCAATCTCCACAATCATCTCTGATTGCACTCAAACTCACACACACTACCAAGGGTACGCTCATCCTCTCTTAACTTGATACAAATCCCAACTAGGCTCCTAGTATAGCCAAGCCAAAAGAAAACTGCTTCTCCCTTAGCTGCACGCTGCATAATTGTCGGTCTACAGATATCAGACTCAATCCTGACTCATAATCTTGACATCATGATCCTCACAGAAACATGGCTCAATGTCTCATCTAACCAGACTCTACACCTCCTTCTTCCTCCTGAGTACTCCATTTTGCATCGCGACCAGGATGATAGACACTGTGGAGGTCTTGCACTCATTCACCGAAACTCCCTGAGATGCTGAACCCTCCCAACTACACAATTTCAGCCTTTCAAATACATGCAGGTGGAACTGACCACTTCCGCTACCTCCAACCTTAGATTGAAAGTGATTACCACCCACTGGGTCTAAACAACACCTTCATCGAGGAATTATGAAATGTTTCACTTTGCACCTCATCAGCTCAGACAGCAATAGTTTTCTTGGTGACTTCAACGTCCACTGGAGAGGTGCGGGTGACAGCTCTGTTGACACTTTCACCTTCTTTCTCAATGCAAATGATTTCAAATAACACTGCCATAAACCCACACATCTCAAAGGTGCCATTCTGAACCTGATAATATCCAACTTCCCAAATATAAAGACATATGACCCCATGGCAGATGACTGCTCCGATCACATGCAGATTCCATTCTCCTAACCGGCTTGCATACCACTACTTACTGGCAACCCAAGAAAAAGAAAATATGGTTAATGTACAGATCCAACCTTGACACAAAAGCCATGGCTGTCATAGCCCTTCCCACCCTTTTGTCAATCACATGTCATATGTCACAAGGCCACTGACAAGTACAGATCCTGCATGGAATCTTTATCAACAAATGTCCACCCCTGAAATGCAAAATATCCTGGCCTTATCCCTCCAGGCCCTGGTACTCTAAATATGATCAGAAAATGTGAGAAATAATGGAGAAATGTGCCATCTCACCTGAGTTTGACTAAGCTCCGCAAAGCGAGAAAACTTTACAAAGACCGAATCCTCTTTGTCAAATTCCCTCATATCAGAGCCCTTGTGAATTCAGCAAAGAATAGACAGAAGCGCCTGTTCGAGGTCATTGCACAGACTACTAACCACTCTACCACTTTGGCTTCTAAGTCATCAGTGGCTCATTGTAACAACTTTGCTGATTTCTTTGATAAAAAGGTTAGAGACATCCATATCTCGACGCCCATCAATGACCCCCTTGATATGGTTGAGATTCCACCATGCAAGGCACTACAATCATGTTCATTCCCTCTCCAATTTCCGAACAGGTCATACAATGGACAATCTCCAAAGTAAAACCCTCAAACCATCATTAGGACGCCATCCCAAGGTCAGAGAATAGAAGTGAGCAAGATGGCGGCCCCGTAACGGAGGCCGACGCAGCAGGGTAGTGAGGGCTATGTTCTGGCCCCGAGGAGTTTAAACCTGCGGTGGTGGTGGCGGCGGCCCGGTTTCATCAGTGCAGTATTCACCGATTTTCGTAAATGCCGACAGCACTTACCGGTTGTCGGCTCTCTGGGCGAGTCCTTCGCTTTGCTCTGGCCGCGCTCGCTGCTTTCTCCTCCGCCTGCGGGATCCACCGGCTCCGCGGTGCTGTGAGGGGGCGGAGTCGGCTGCCGAGGCTGCTGGGGCTCCGAGGAGAGACAGCGCGCAGCTTCTGGTCAGAGAGACTCCACAGCAGCTGTCAGTGGCGGGTCGCACGCAGCAGGATCACGCCGGCGTGCAGCTTCTGGCCGGAGAGATCCTACGGCAGCTGTCAGGCGAGCCAGTGGTGGGACACACACAGTAGGATCATGCCTAAAGCGGCTGGTGCTAAATCAGTGCCTCAAGGGAAAAAATTACAAAGAGAGGAGCCAGAGGTGGTCGATGATATACAAGGATCCCAAGTTTCTACCGGTCAGGGGAAAAAGAAACAACAAGTGGCAGGAAGGACCAGGCTTGCAGCAGCATCAATTGCAGATATTTTTCCTAAGGTGGGGAAGGAAAAGGAGAGGGGGCCCAAGGCAGCGGGGGCAGGTGTAAGCCCATTGGCTGATACGCCTCATGGTCCCATCTCAGAGGAGCATTCTACCCCCACCACCTCTACTGGTCCACCGGAAGTAAACACTTTAAGCAAACCTCCTCTTGTTATCGAAGTTACTCTCGAGGCTTCTGCATCTCTGGAGGCCACCTCAGCCCCCCTGGATTTAGGGGGAGAATGCACTGGTGTTATCCATAGTCAACCAGGTTCAGGATTAACCGAGAGCTCCGAGCCCCCGCCTCCGCCAATTGGTTCCTCCTCTGATAGAGAAAAAGTGCCAAGCGAATATTATTTCTCTGTCTCAGATGGGGCCGAGTGGTCCGAAGAAGAAGAACCCAGCTCTTATTTAGGCTCAGAATCAGAATCTGAACTCGAGGGCGGCATCCCGTCAACCAGTGTGCGGCCACCTTTGGCTAAGGGCCAGCCCTTGAAAATAGGTCACTCTTCTAGAGAATTGACCTGGGATCATACGCCTGACTTAGCCTTACAGGGAGGACCTGCCGGGAATAGCTCTGAACGCTCTCTCTTGGAAACTATCCACCAGGAGATTCTTGCTCACAGGGAGGAAACACGCCAGGATAACCGTAAAGCACAGGCCGCCATGAGGAAAATTCAGGGTGTAGTAAGGAAACTATCAAAGACATGTACAAATACGGCGGACAGAGTCTCGAATCTGGAGGAGAGGGTGGTATCTACGGAGGCCGAGGCAGCTGAGGCAACGTGTAAAGTCAATGCCCAATGTTCTCAGGTAACGGATCTGCAGTGGAAAGTCGAGGAGATGGAGAACAGGCTCCGTAGGAATAACCTGAGGGTCCTGGGGTTCCTGAGGGTTTGGAAGGGTCGGATATAAAGACTTTTATCATCAAACTCTTTGAACAAGCATTCCCAGAACTTTCAAGCTGGAACTGGACTAACGAGATTCAAAGAGTTCATCGTACCCCTTTCAAGCCCCGGACTAATGCTAAAGAAGGCGACAAACCCAGAGCAGTATTGATTTTTTTCGGAAACTTTATATTGAGGCAATCTATTGCAGAAAAAGCCAGACCGGATGCTAGACGGAGTGGCAATGGATTTTCCTTCTTTGTTCGCCCTGATTATTGCCACTCGACTGTGGAAAGGCGGTGGCGCTTGAGGGAAATGATTAAACCATTTCAGGAGAAGAAGATTCAAGCCTATCTTATCAATCCGGCTCAGTTAAAGGTGATATCTGATGGGAGAACCTTCTTCTTCTCATCAGAAGTTAAAGCAAAGGAGTTTCTGCTCTCCTTGGATAAGAAAGTCGATTAGGTGTTGGACTGAGCTTGTTGGAGAAATACTTAGGCGGAGGCTTGGGTTATAGTGTATCTTGATTTAACAAAATGGGAAGTTACTATTAAAGTAAGGACATAAAAGGGGCTTATTGATTCTGTTTCTTAAGTAACGTCCTCACATACCCATACTGCAGCACCATCACATGCTCAGACTTATTCTGAGCGCTTCACTTAGGAGGGTTCTGGGGAGGGTCGGCAGAAGGGGTGGGATCTTCTTTGGAAGGGAGGGAGATTTGGGAGAGTTGAAGGGTGTTGGGGGTACGGTGGGTAATGAGTGGGAGAATAAGGGTTTAAAATGCAGTTTGTTTCATCATGTTTATTTTTGTGGACAGATTCTGGCATCAACGATTTGGGCGCACAAGCAGTATGAAAGGCAGGATAATTATGTTGTTCTAATATTGGGTCAAGATGGTTTGCGTTAGAGTTTGCTCTCTAAATATAGGTGGGCTGAATGACTGGAGGAAGCGTACAAGGCTGGCTCATTTTGTAAAGAGTAACAGAATTGATATCCTCTGTCTCCAGGAGACCCACCTTCCATGGTCAAAGAGGAACTTGCTGTTTCTCAGTGGATTCGAGTTAGCAGCCTGCTCTTCTCAAACATCAAATAATAGGGGGGTCGCGATCTTAACCAAAAGACATTTGGGAGGGGTTAGAAGGACCAAGTCGGATGGCTGTGGTAGATGGGTTTTGGTCGAATTAGTATGTGGTCCAACCTTCTGTGTAGTCTATGGGCCAAATGAAGATGATCCGGATCTCTTTGACTCAATGGAATTAGAACTAGCCTCCTGGCCTACCCCCATAATCATGTGTGGTGATTTTAATATATCAGCTGATTGGAGTGATTCGGGGCTGTACCAGGGTCGAAAATCAAAAGTTTATAGGGCAATAAAAGCCCTTATTAATTCCCATGGCTTGATAGATGTCTGGGATACAAAGGAACCTCTAAACCCGGGCTACACCTACTTTTCAAATCCTTATCAGAAGTACACCAAGTTAGACTATTTCTTCATCTCAGCTAGTGAAATTAGTAGGGTTGGAATAATAAAATTACCGAAAATATTGTCAGATCATAACCCGCTGATACTGTCATATGAAATGCCCGGTTTTGAACGGGTCAGGACCAGGTGGACCTTTGAGAGACAATTACTGGGTGACTTGAGATATACAGAGCACATCTTGAATTGGGCAGATGGGTTTTTCGCTGCCAATAGATTTAGCGCATCCAGGAATATTGTCTGGGAGTCATTTAAAGCGGCCCTAAGGGGGGAAACTATAAGTTTTGGAGCAAGGATAAGGAAGGAGGATAAGAAGGAAGAAGAAAGATTAGTGGGTATTTTGTTTGACACAGAAGAACAGCATATGAGAGAGATAGTTGGGGGAGGGGACAGTAGGAAGAGCCAGTGTGAACTGTTAAAAAATAGAGCAGAAATACACAAGCTGATCTCCCAGAAAGCCTCAGGAGAGTACTTGACTACCAAGGCCAAGCGCTATGAGACAGGTGAGCTAGCTGGCAGAGTTCTAGCCTTACAAATAAGGCAGGGGAGGGCTAGGAATATCATCTCTAGGATTGAAGTAAATGGTCAGGAACTCACGCAGACGGAGGAGATCCTACAGGCTTTTAAAATTTTTTACCAACACCTGTATGATGAGGAAACACGGGATGGTAATCAGGGGGGTGAGGTTGTGGATATTGGCCCTCGTCTTAATTCCCTAGAAAAGGAGGAACTGGACAGAGATATCAGTGGGGGAGAGATTATAGAGGCTTTGCATGAGCTAGCCTCCGGTAAAGCCGCTGGCCCTGATGGGATCCCCCTGGAGGCTTATAAATGTCTGGAATCAGTGGTTACACCATTATTAGTCGATTTGTTCAATGGAATAATGCTTACTGGAGTGGTCCCAGCCTCATGGCAGGAAACCAATATTGTGGTTTTTCATAAGAAGGGGAAACCCCTGGAGAAACTTGGCTCCTATCGCCCAATATCGCTTATCAACGCGGACGCCAAGCTCTATTCAAAGGTTTGGGCTAAGAGGCTCGGCAGGATCATTGGCGGTCTCGTCTCCCCCTGGCAACATGGATTTATTCCGGGTCGTAGTACTACCGATCATATTAGAAGAGCTATAGCGTTATTTGATGCTCAGGTTGCAGGGGGAGGCGAGATGGCCATGATCCTGCTAGATGCGGAAAAAGCCTTTGATAGGGTTGTATGGAACTTCCTTTGGGGTCTTTTGGAAGGTAGAGGATTTGGGGAGATAGTTATTAGAGCTCTCAAAGCAATGTATGTGAATCCGGTTGCAAGGGTGGTAGTTATGGGTGAGAGCTCGGAGAGGATAGATATCAGGAGAGGTACTCGGCAAGGCTGCCCCTGCTCCCCGATTCTCTTTGCCTTATACATTGACCCTCTAATCCAAAAATTTTTGGGGTGTTCCAGGATCAGTCCAGTGGTTTGTAATGGCCATACCAGTAAAATTTTGGCCTATGCCGATGATCTGGCAATTATTACAGTTAATCCCCAGCAAGCACTCATGGTCCTGATCGAAATAGCAGAAGAATTTGGTAAGCGGTCGGGCTATCTTTTAAATGAGTCCAAAACTCAAATAATTTGTACTAGGAATATAGTTAAAAGTGACTCGAGATATGTTGATTCCGCAATTTATCTGGGGATCAAGATCAATGCATCAGTTAAGGAAATAATAGTCGAAAATTACCCTCCCCTTATGAAATCTATAGTGAAAGAGTTAAAAAGGATAGATGTCCTGCACCTCTCCTTGATTGGGAGGGTAAACGTTTTAAAAATGTCTTTTTTTCCTCGAGTCCTTTACCTGTTTAGAGCTATACCATTATTCTTGGATGAATCTACAATTAAAGGATTGGAATCTATCTTTATAAAATTTATTTGGCAATATGGTAGGATTAGACGATCTACTAACCTTATGTCACTGCCTAGGGAAAGGGGAGGTTTGGCTCTCCCTAATTTGAGATTATATCATTGGTCATGTCTCATGACACAAATGTCTATTTTGTTTCAACAAGAGAGTGATTCTGGTGTCATCACTTCATCAGCTCAGGATTTACCGTCCATTTTTGAGGTGTTAATTGGGGAAAAGGCAAGGGGGTTGATGTGGCGGGAAGTGGACCGTAGGTATTATAAAAGGCCCCGCCTGAAGATTCTGGAAGTGGTCTGGGAGGTCTGGAAGGCTGCCTCCAAATTTTGCAAAATTCCAAAAGTCAACCGTTATCTCCATCTGTATAACTCAAGTTTACTCCCGTATGTCGGAGCCGATAGGAATTTATTGCTCTGGAAGAATTATGGCATTAGGACCCTCGGGGATATATGGGGTGTTCAAGAACCATTGAGTTTTGAAGAAATCCGACAAAGGTTTGGCATCCCGGTCACGCATTGGTTTTTGTATGGCCAAGTCGCTCGGTGCTTAAAGGCATTGAGACCAAAGCCTTTGTTAATGGAGGAGGCCCCATTATTAGAACTGCTATTGGTCGGGTGTAAAAAAATTAAAGGGGTTTATAAGCAATTCGTATTGGAACTACAAGACGATCTAGAAAAAATGGAGGTAAGCTTAGCTCGGAAATTGGGAGATCCGGATGTTGATCTAGACTTAGCCTTATCCCTGAATAAAGAAGTTTTTAGATCTACCAATTTGAGGGCCCAACATTATAAAACAGTATTCAATCTTTATTATTCCCCTGCAAAACTATTCGCATGGGGGGTTAGGGGGGACGATAGATGCCCCAGATGTAATGCTGGGCAAGCTGACCTTCTGCATATGTTTTTCTATTGCAGCTCATTGTCTCTAATACAGAGAGAAATCTGTAAGTTCTGGGAGGGGCTGCTAGGTCATAAGATCGATCTATCTCCTACCTTGATGTTATTGGGCTGCGATCACAAGCAGAAATTGGTTCAAAGTGAGGAAGCGCTGGTTTTTATGTCGGTGGCGGTCTTACGGATTTTAATTTCGTCAGGCTGGAAAGATACTCTGGCCCCCTCCTTCCAAATGTGGCTCGCTAGACTGCTGAGTATCCATAATATAGAGAGTCGTTTATATGAGCAGAAAGGCAAGAGAAAGAGAGATTTTGGTAGGAAATTGTGGGCCCCGATTACAACATGGAGGGAGGTGACGGGTAGCTCTTCGAATTAGACTCAAAAAAAAAAAAAAAAAAATCTGTTTTTATAAGTCTTACTGGTTGGTATTTTATCCTTTTGTACTCTGTGCTGATTTCTTCATGTATTTTTTTTTTTTTCATGTATATATGCTGATGCCTTTTCTATTGATGTATTCAAACTGCAAACAATAAAAATTATTATAAAAAAAAAAAAAAAAAAAAAAGGACGCCATCCCAAGGTCTATCAGCAAATCTCTTATCCCACTTTATCCCCAAATGGACCACCTACGTGGACTCCTCTCTCAAACAGGGCCTCTTCCCAGAATGACAAAAAATGGGTCAAATCACCCGTCTCTTGAAAAAATAACCTCTCGATCCAGGGAACCTGAACAAGTACCGCCCAGTCTGCTCATACCCATATTTAGGCAAAGTCATCGAATGTTGCATAGCATCCCAACTTTCCTCACACATTCGAACAAACATCCTCCTAGACTCTCTCCAATCAGGTTTGCACCAGGGTCACAGTACAGAAATTAAGATCCTCCAAATAGTCGATGAATCCCTCAGAATCCTCAACTCCGGCAACTTCTTCCCCGTGGTCCTCCTGAATTTATCAGCAGTATCAACAATGTCAACCATCTGGACCTCCTTCGTACTCTTGAACTTTGCATGAGATGTGGAGGCACTGTCATCAACTGGTTCTCCTCACACCTATCAAACCATTCCCAAATTGTGAAAATGGGCGACTCACTCTCAAAACCAGTCATCATTCACCCTGGGGTCCCCCGTGGTTTGTTTATCTCCCCAGCCCTCTTTAACCTCTAAGTAGAGCCTCTATGTGTGATTATTAGAAACTCTGGGATTCTCTTCCTCCTCTATGCTGACACCCAAATATACTTGTAAATCTCTTGAAGATGTTGTCCTGCTTTCAATAACTCTCTTAAAGATTCAAAACTGGATGCCCAACCACTATCTAAAACTCAACCCAACTAAAAAATAATTTCTTTTGATCTCACCTTCGAAAGCTAAAATGTCAGTGCAAGAATAGATGGCTAACCTTCCTGCCCTGGATGGTTGCCCCGCCATTGTTTAGAGTGCCAGATCACTTGGCTTGATAATCATCTCAATGTTCACAGCCACATCGCAGCCATGGCCAACAGTGCATCACTCCAATTCAGGCAGCTATGGGGCATCAGACAGTTGATTCCGGAACAAGACTCCAAAATAGTGGTCACTTGTTCTCTCTAGACTAGACTATGGGATTGCCATCCTCGCAGTCATTCTTAAAGTTCACCTAGGCCCAATGAGAGCAACGCTGCATGTGGCAGCATGCTTAATTTCAGGTCTCAAGAGATATGACCACTTTTCCCCTGCCCTGTTAACCCTCGACTGGCTCCCCATTGAAGGATGTGCTCAATTCAAAATTGCTTGCATTATCCACAGAACACTGCACTCATTTTATCTAAATGAGAAACAAAAAAATTCTGGAGCAAATAGGGGTTACAGAAATGCCCAATCCTTGCTACTGGAACCCCCACCTTCAGTCCAGAATGATACATGAACAAGTCTTTCTCTGAAACTGCCACTAGAATACGCAACTCTGTGCCTCCCTCCATCTAAATACTTGCCTAGTAACCTTCAAAAAGGACCTTAAGCTCCTCTTTTTTAACAGACACCTTAGTTAGTTCACCCTCGACCAGACTTATGTATTTGCTCCATGGCATTCTGACCTGCCTTTGTTATTGGATACCACCATCTGAATTGATGCTGTAAATGTGTATTTCCTCTGCCCAATTGCTGTAGCTGTTTCTTCTGGTCTCTACTGCACACATCCACTGAAGTAATCGTTTGAGTTTAATTACTATTAATGTAACCTGCTGTAACCCTTATATCCTGCTTGCTGTAAATTGCTCTGATACCTATGGCCCATGTCCGTGCTATATAAAATCGCAAAAATAAATATAGGATTCAAGTAGTAATGGCGAGATGATTTCCACCCATGTATAAAACTGAAATGAACACTTAGGGCCTAATTAGAACTTTTGGTGGTACGGGGGCAGGTGGCCTGCCAATGCCGCGTCCCTGTACTGCCAAGAATCGCTGCCACCCACCCACCGGATTACACGTTTTTTGTAGTCTGACAAGTGGGATGCATGGCGGTTCCCCCTGCAGTGCCCTTTCAAAGGCAAGCACCACAATGGGAATGCCTCACAAGCTTCCTGCACGGCATAGACAGTACCATCCATGCTGTGCAGGAACTGGTGTGCATGCACACAGGAGGGCACATGTTGTGCCCCCCCCCTGTTTGCATAAACATGGGGCGCAGATGCATAAAGGAAGCCTGTTGGGCCCCTTTTGTTTCCTCTCTGCCATTGTGTTCATGGTGGAGGAGACTCGTAATATGGTAGGAGGGACCATGGCAGTTCCGCCAAGCTTATTGCGGTCTCCTGCACCACCACCAGAGAACATCGTTTCCTTACAACAAAACACTCAAGATGATGGACGGAATGTTGCACAATGGCAAAACACTCACCCCCAGTCACAGATCTGGGTTTAATTCATCGTTATTTTGCTCACCACACCACCCCAGTTCAGACATGGCCATATGCAAATCAGTCTTGACCCTGTGCCTCATGGGAACAGTCCCGCCCGAACTGCCAAGCCATGTCTTCCCTGGACCGGAATCAAGCATCCTAGGACCGGTTTCTGGCTATCAGCCGTCATCAGCCAGGATAGCTTGACTCCAGTGGCGTAGTGAGCACGGGACCCACGTCTGGGAATACTGGGGTGGCGTGGTGAGCAAAATAACGATGGATTAAACCCAGATCTGTGACTAGGGGTGAATGTTTTGCCATTGTGCAACATTCCGTCCATCGTCTTGTGTCTTGTGCAATATTCCGTCCATCATCTTGTGTGTTTTGCTGTTCACCCTATGTGGGAATGGTATGCCCAGACGTGGGTCCCGTGCTCACTACGCCACTGGAATCAAGCTATCCTGGCTGATGACGGCTGATAGCCAGAAACCGGTCCTAGGATGATTGATTCCGGTCCAAGGAAGACATGGCTTGGCAGTTCGGGCTGGACTGTTCCCATGAGGCACAGGGTCAAGACTGATTTGCATATGGCCATGTCTGAACTGGGGTGGCGTGGTGAGCAAAATAACGATGGATTAAACCCAGATCTGTGACTGGGGGTAAATGTTTTGCCATTGTGCAACATTCCGTCCATCATCTTGTGTGTTTTGCAACATCGTTTCCTTGGCAGCGGTCCCAGTGTGGTCTGACCACCCAAGTTGTAATGAGGCGGTGTGGCTGGACTGCCACCGCCATGCCAATACGAGTCTGGCTGTCCTCAGACCACCAGACTCGTAATTAGGCCCTTAGAATCTAGAGAAGTGCATTTGTATATGGTGGCTCTGCTTCATGCCATTATCAACCAGTCTTCCAGAATTATTCTTCACCCCATGCACCATAAACATGCAGGCCCAGACTCACAATGGTTTAGCATCGGGTTAGCTGTGCTTTTGCAACACTAACCCAAAGCTAAACCTATTTGAGGATTAACAAACCAACACTAATTTGTATAAGAGCTGATTTGTATGGAAAAGTAACTCAAAGCAGCACAAAACGCTGCTTTGCATTACTTTGCATCAAGGGGTCGTTACATAGATGGTACATGGGCATTCCAATGCAACCACCCATGCTTTTTGACATTTAAGCCTATCTACTAACATTAGTAGACAGGGTTTAGCACCAAAAATAAACACTGCTGTAAAATAGGCGTTAAAACGAGAAATGTTTTTATTTTTCCTTTTTCCTTTTTTTCCAACTTCGCATGTGTGCTGCACTGTGCAGCACCCATACAAAGAAGAAAAAGCTTTGAAGTGTGTCTAGGCATAGTATGTTGTACAGGAAGTCTACCCTTCCTGTACAAAACCTAGGCATGCACCCTAGCACTATTTCGCTAAGGTGTGTGCCTGGCGCATGGCAGCTGAAATCAGCGCCGGCGCCAGGGAGAGGAGAGGAGAGTGCCATATCTCTGTGAATATGATACTCTCCTGCTCTCTCCCTGTCATGCAACACAGCGCAGCCTCTTTGGGGGTTGCGCTTTGTTCCGTGACAGTTTTCAATGTCTGGTTCAAAGGGTACAAATCTCTTACGCTGCATGTACATACATGATCATGGGAGCACAAACCTGACCATTGGCATGCACATTATAGATAGTGGGGCATAATTCCTGGACATGTGGCGTAGGGTAGAGCAGCCAGTTACCTTGCTGCGCTGCCCTGCACCATAGTGAAAGGGCAGAACTGCACCAAAAGTTTCTAATAACTGGGAATTTGAACAGCTCGGGGGCACTGTTACTTGCTAGATTTTAATTTCCTTTTAAAAACTGAACAATATTTTTACCCTGATTTATTATATTCTGTCTGTTTACTAAATACTTTTTAACTCTGTATTTACATTGTGTGAATATTGTTAATGAATTGTCAAATTGCACTTTATCTGGGGTTCGCGTCTCAGAGAGCCTTTGCTTGGTCGTACTATCTCTGTTTCCGTGACGGTCCCCCAATCTTTGGGTGGGCCACCTTTCTGCGAGGTTAGCACTCTAGTAGTTGAGTGCTTCCATCCATGCTATTCCATAAAAGGGCATGCTCTCGCGACCGCGCAGCGGCCGTGCGCAGTGGGCGCGCCAAAGGCAAGCCCGTCTGCGCCAGTCCGCGGCAGTACTGCGCCATGCGCCATTCCCCCTGGCCAAAACTATGCAATTGCTTATGCCAAATCAACCTTGATGAACCTTCAGCACAAAGGTAAGGGTAACAAATGTCACCCTATCTTCCCGAGAAATGATTCTCAGGACTAGTATTGTCCTACGTGTAACTTTGTCTTGGGGAATGGGCACTCTGTTTTTCATCATCCAATCAATGCCGACACTACTCGGTCTGACCCACGTTTCGGTTATAAGCGTGCCTTAACGGGTGTCTTACTGAACACTAGATCTCTTCCCAAGCATAGGTGCGAACTTTCTGACTTTCTTGAACTTCATATGCCTGACATATTATTTCTCACAGAGACATGGACTCACATTGCCTCTGAACCTGACCTAAATGTGGCCATACCTTCGGGTTATGACCTATTTAGGATTGATAGGAAAGGTCAAAGGGGGGAGGGGTGGCCATTGCTTATTGTTCACACATTAAAGCAACTTTTTTGGATATTCCCCAGTTTAAGGAGGAGGCCATCTTGTTTAGCTTCAAAGTTACTAATACTGATGTCTTTAATGGACTCCTAGTTTATAGACCACCGGGGCCCAGGAACACTTTTATTGAAGCCATTACAACTGTTATGGAATCCTGCATGGTACATTCTAATTTCTCTGTGTTGGGTGATTTCAATTTTCATTTAGAATCCACAGATAATGCTGATACCAAGGAGGTATTAGATTGGTTTCTTAGTTTAGGACTGAAGCAAATTGTCACTAGGTATACACATATGGCAAAACATACCTTGGATGGTATTTTTACCAATCATCCACAGACAAAATTTATTAAAACACTACCTCTGCCTTGGACTGATCATTGTGCTGTCTTTTTTGAAGTTCATACCAACGGATTCCTAAATAGAACCCTTGGTATAAACATAACAGGGGTATCACACCCTTGGAAACAAATATGCAGTCCTGATCTTGAAGCTGCACTGCAATCACAGAGCCCTTTTATGGACACTGATCCTGATCAAGCAGCGGTACATTTTAACCACTGGATTGAACAGGCAGTCTTAAGGCTAGCCCCTGAAACTTGTACACGAACAAACAACAGATTGACCTCTGCCCCTTGGTATAACTCTAAGTTAAAAAACCAAAAGAAAATCTGCAGAGCTAAAGAAAGACTCTGGAGGAAGGAATCCTCAGAGTCCAGAAAACAACACTACAGAGAGGCGTTAGCAATAGATAAAGAACCCATAAATGAGGCAAAATCTATGTATTTTACTGAGAAAATTATGGCCTCTAAAAACACTCCCCGAGAATTATTTAAGACAGTCACTAAATTAGCCACCTTCGGTAATGCTAAACCATTTAACACAACAAAACAGTTTTGTGACAAACTGGCTAAATTTTTCCATGACAAGGTGGTAAAAGTATACAATTAATTCTCTACTGCCACTAATGTAACTATACAAAACGTATTTGAGATGGACAAACCTGATACACAAGTTTTTTTACAAGAGTTTTGTCCCCTTACACAGGATAGAGTTGAAGAAACTATCTTGGCGATTAAATCAGACTCTCCTTTGGATCCCTGTCCAGCTATGGTCCTTCATATGGTCCCTAATACCATTGCCAACAATTTGACACCTCTTCTGAATAACATTCTTAACCTAGGACAGTTTCCGGTTGACTGGAAAAATTCCCTGATAAAACCGATTCTAAAAAATCCGACTCTTGATCCCTCGGAAGTCGCTAACTACCGTCCTATTAGTTGTTTACAATTTCCGTCAAAAGTTCTTGAAAAAGTACTAAATGAGGAACTGCGGTCTTTTATAGAATCTAACTACAAACTGGATGCAGCACAGCATGGCTTCAGGCCGCGGCATAGCACCGAATCTGCACAGATTGCAGCTACTGAAAGTCTACGTGCGCAACTAGATCAGGGTGGAAAGGCCATACTGGTAATGCTTGATTTATCCCCTACGTTTGATACGGTGGACCACCGCATACTTCTCCAGCGGTTGGCAGAAATAGGGATTATTGATAAGGCTGCAGATATTCTTTGTTCATACCTGACTAACAGACAACAAGCTGTGACGCTGGATGAGCACAAATCTCCCCTTTTTGTCATGCCATGTGGGGTACCTCAGGGATCAGCACTTTCGCCTACCTTGTTTAACATATATGTTACCCCACTGGCTAAACTTATTCGTTCCTTCGGTTTTAAGGCCATTTGTTACGCTGACGACAGGAAAATTGTTGTCTCACTAGCCACCAATCCAGAGATTGTGGCAGAACGTTTTAATTTCTTCATGAGCCAAATTATTAGCTGGATGCTGAACAACTGCTTAAAATTGAACACCGGGAAGACATAAGTGGTCATGTTTGGAAGGGACATTTCACTTTGGAACTCCAACTGGTGGCCCGCGACAGCAGGGCCGTGCCCCCAGCCCGCAAAGAAGGTAAAATATCTTGGAGTTCTGATTGATGATCATCTCTCCTTATCAGACCAGGTCAACAGTATTACTTCATCTTGTTTTTATACATTGAAAATTCTTAGGAAAATTCTCCCTTTCATCCCTATGCCCCTTAGGAAAAGGGTCGTTACGGCTCTGATCTTGTCAAAAATTGACTACTGTAACTCACTCTACCTTGGAGCCAAAAAAAGTGTGATATATAAACTTCAGACTTTGCAGAATGCGGCTGCCCGGCTACTACTAAAATAACCCAAATTTAGTCCCATTAGTCTAATTACTCGAGAACAACTACACTGGTTGCCCATTTCGGCCAGGATCGAGTTTAAATCTATGTGTATTTTACACAAGATTCTGCACGGGATGGGACCCGTACAGATTAGTCAATATATTAAGCGCTATACTCCACAAAGATGCCTCCGTTCAGCATCGGCGTATCTTCTTGTGGTCCCAGGGGTAAAAACGCTGAAATGGGGTGGCAGAAGTTTTCGATACTTAGCCCCAAGGCTATGGAACTCTATGCCTCTGTACCTTAGAACTCAAAGCAACCTGTTACAGTTCAGGAGGGAATTTAAAACTTGGTTATTTGCGTGCACCCAATCGGGGCTTGATTTTTCGGTTACACTCTATGGCAACAAGCGCTAAGACGCCACGGCAAACACGCGCTCTACTAAAACCCTTTTTACATTTCATTTCATTTCACCAAATTTAACGAATATGATACATTAATGTCCTTTCCCCCTGCGTTAGCGCGGTTTTGGCAGCTTATTAGCAATGCAGACACACTTGCACTATGGTGTAATGGTGTGAGTGTTACATGCAGGATTATTTTTTGTGCAGGAAGGGGCACCTTCCTGCACAAAATCAATTTGTAGAGGTGTTTTCCTCTTTCTATGTGTACTTAAGAATGCAGCACATATAACAAGAGGAAAAAACAAGGAGAAATAAACATATTTCTCCTCGTTATGCTTCACCTAGGAATGAGTAAGATTTTGATACATTCCCAGGTTTACGAGTCCTTATAAATCTGGGAATGTGTCCAAAACCATGGGAGTTGCATGTGAAAACCCACTGCAATGCCCATGGAACACCTCCCTTTGGAAGCCATTCAAAGCCACACAAAGTGGCTTTGCATGGCTTCATAAATAAATATGACTGAGAGGTTTGTGTCATGCATGTACCACGTTGAGTGGTGCAAGCATGACGCAAAGCCTTCATAAATTTACCCCAATGTTTATAAATGTTATCAAATAGATGCGCATAACTGGCAAAATATGTGTAAAAGCGCTAAAACATTTGCTTCGCATTTCAAATTATTAACCTAAAAAAAGTAGCAATTGAATAATAGCACAAGAAAACAAGTGGGGTGATCAGTCAAGAGAGATGTATGGCTCCTCCATCTTTTCCACACAATTTGGTCTTTTGAGTGACTTTCCTGTTACTAACTATTATGGTTTTTGTCAAGCAAGGCATGCAATCACGTCCCAAGCTATCACTCATTGCCTCAGGCATCTCTGCCAAAATAAACCACAAGTAAACAAAAAGAAACAATGTTGACAAATGAGAAATAATTACACATTACATTTCCTAAAAAGAGCTTTTCAAATAGTGACTCCCCAACAAAACCCCCAAAATCACAGCAAAACACCCCTCTAACACTATATTAAATTACATTACATGACAGCCTCCTCATTCAAGTGCTGCTGGATGTCGCTATTCGGGCCTGCAATATGAAGGCATCCAGGGGCTTAGCTTCCACTGGTGCAGCAGATGTCCTTGTACTGGGGCCTGGAGGCCTGAGGCCCCCACTGAAACCTGGTTATTGCTGTAGTTCACATTTCAAACAGTGGCCAGTGGGCCAAATTCCTAACTTGTACTAGGGCCCATGCCACACTAGCTATGTCACTGATGGCATCAGTTCTATAAAAAAACTGCAACTTTGAACAAGCTACTGTGGAAAAACTCATTTGTAAATACATGCAAACAGGTGCCTTGAACTACTCCCAATCAAAGCACTGTCTGGACAGCGCAATGAAGTAGCAGAAACAGTGTGTGCATATAATATCTCCTTCTCACCATAAATTTAATTTGAAGATTGAGCTTAAAGTGTAGCCGACTTGGAAATAGTTGAACTCAAATAATCACTGTAGGGATCTTGAAAGTTCAATCGGTTTAATTTCATTGTTCCATTGCAATACAAACTCTAAATAATATTCATACGGAACTTCCTCAGGGCAAGAAGCAATCAAATAAATACATTATATATATATATATATTGTGACCAAGGCCTCCAGTAGGTCGAAACGCGTCATGGCGGTGGTGCAGGTTACGGAGTAAAATAAAGAATTAAGAGCACCTATTCCTGGGTCCGTGTTCGTCTTTGGCGTTTCCATGCAGCGCATCTTTTGAGGCGATTCCTTGTGGCATATATATATATATATTACCTACTGGCGGTCGCCAGTAGGTAGTTATAGTTAGGACCACGTTTCCATAGGAAATCCGCAACATTCTATTTTGAATAACTTTGGGGCCGGTCGACGAATCCTCGCAAATTTTTCAAAATAGGTGGGGCGCTACGCTCGCTCCTACCCTGAAAGTCTCGGGGGGATTCGTCAAGCGGGGGCTGAGATAAAAGGGGGGTCCCAAAACGCGTTTTTCCCATGCATTTTTCCATAGGACCTTTAGACAGGGCTACAGCCCGAACGGCTGAACAGAATTACTAGAAATTTGGCAGAGAGGTAGTCCTCAGGTCAAGGAAGTGCCTTTTGTAGGTTTGGTGTAAATCTGTTCAGTAGATTCTGAGAAAATAGCCTTTAAATCAATATATATATCTGAGCCAGCTTACGGTGCGCTCACGGTACGCTTACCGTACGCGTACGGTGGCGTGCGCGAGCACGATTCTGATTGGCTCTTAGATCTTAGTAAACATTCGAATCGGCCGAAACCAGGAAGCGGCGGCCGCCATTTTCTCTCTCGCACTGAGAGTGATGATGAAAATACAAAGCACAAAAACATGTAAAGGGGCTGTTTAGACAGCGCCCACACACATAGCAATGTTGAGTGAGTCCCAAAAGATCCCCCAAGGCCAAAAACGGAATTTTTATTTTTTCGCTAATTTTGCCGATTACGCTTACCGTACGCGTACGGTAAAAAAATCTAAAAAAATAAAATAAATTATCCACACTCTCCCCACCCCGTGTGCAAATGGTGCCCGAAGGGCACCATTTGTGCATGGCCCATGTAGCGTAACGTGGGCACGCGGTGCGCGTAGCGCACCGCGTGCCCACCGTGCATGCACGGCACTAACTGCGTAAAGTGGGCGCGCGGTGCGCGAAGCGCACCGCGTGCTCACTGTGCGCGCACGGTGCGCGAAGCGCACCGTGCGCGCATGGAACGAACTGCGTTAAGTGGGCGCGCACGCCACGAATGGCGTAAAGTAACTTAGCATTTAAAAAACCGTACAAATTCACTGAAAAAACCATAGGTTTCACACACGTTATAGTTAGGAATTAGCATTTAAAAAACCTTGCAAATTCACTGAAAAAACCATAGGTTTCACACATGTTATAGTTAGCGGAAATTTTACTGATAAAAAACCAATGAAATTCCCCCGTTATAGTTACTGTAGGCAACTATAACTCACGCGACCGTAATCCTCTGCTGATGACATATGTGTCTTTATGAAAAAAAAATATTTGTAATATATGTATAGCTAAAATTTAATGGAAGAAGACATGGGCAAATAAGTGTCTAAATACAGTATTAGCATCAGCAGAGGATTACGGTCGCGTGAGTTATAGTTGCCTACAGTAACTATAACGGGGGAATTTCATTGGTTTTTTATCAGTAAAATTTCCGCTAACTATAACATGTGTGAAACCTATGGTTTTTTCAGTGAATATATATATATATATATCCAACAGGAAAGATGCGTTAGCTCGAGCCTCTGACAGTGAGGAGGATCCCGCGAGGTAGCGAACCCCAATTATCCCAACACAACTGCAACATTCTTCACAACTCTTTCGACTTGAAGAAAAGAACAGAGCCAGTACTCTATTTCAAAAAGCGTATATTTGATAATCCACACAGGGCACCTATTTTGGTTGCCGTGTGTGGATTATCAAATATACACTTTTTGAAATAGAGTATCGGCTCTGCTCTTTTCTGCATGTCGAAAGAGTTGTGAAGAATGTTGCATTTGTGTATATATATCCATAAACAAAGAGATGTTAGGGAGGAAAAAATATAAATATAAATTATATATTTTAATTAAAATCCATAGAACCAGAACTGGAAGTTGCAGGTTAAAATAAAGAGCATAGATTTACAATGATGGCATCATCATTATCCACCCTGTGTTTTAGGCATGGTGCCATCCTCATCCAACACCATAATTTGCTCAAAGGTGCAACCAGCTCGCTATATGTGAAGTTCATGGAAAAACTGAGATCTCTTCCATATGTGCCATGTTGTGCTCTAACCAAAGAAATAGCATCTATTTTTTTTCCTGCCAGCTTTCACAGTGACTTCTGCAAGTTAAAAGTGCCTAATATGCTATTTACATGCAAATTAAAGGATAGAAAAAATTTAAAGAAAGAGTAAAAGGAACACATTTTTATTATTTAGTAATCCTATATAGGGGTGGGCGGAATTTGCGAAAGTGACTTTTGCAAATTATCGTGAAAATGTTGAAAATCTCCGCAAACACGCGGAAATATCGCGAAGATGCGGAAGTTTTTTTCCTGCCCGTTCGCGGTATTTTCTGCGTGGACGCGGCTCGCCAACTTACCCATGCGGTTGCTCGCGGGCGCGGCCATCTTGTTTTCACTCTTCTCGCGGTGCATGATCGAGAGAAGAAAGACGTGATCGCGCGACCAATGACATTACTGCGGGCGTGAACTGTCGCGAGACAGCGCAAATGGCTACCAACAATCCAACATCTCGTGGAGAACGCGACCGGATTGGGAAAACTTGTCGGCGAACGCGGGGATTCAGGTAAGGCGATCGCGCGCGCGCGAGAATGTATTATTTTACAGCGCGAGCAAGAAACAAATTATCGCTAAGCTGTGGAATGCAGAAATTTTGACATTTTCGCGCTCTCCGCGGAACGCGAAAATGTCAAATTATCGCAATTTCCGCGAGCGGAACGGAAATTTAGCTCAGGCCTAATCCTATACTGATCTTACATCCACTTTAATTATTAACTTGCACATCTTTATGGGGTGCAATATCCATGTTTGTTCTGTACCACTCACTTTTTCAATGGCAACCACTAGGAAGTGTTTCTAAAAATTATACAAAAACATAAAAAACCATGACTCATTATCCACTATAACGTTTTTTTTTTAAGTCTCAAATACAGCATAGCAATCTTTATGAAGTCAAAATATTTCACAGTACAAAAATTTCCACTGCTCATTTCACAGACAAACCTTTCAGTATAGCTGCAACCAAACCATAAATCACTATCACTAATGTATTCTCCACATTAATATTCAAACAGTTCCCTTTCAAGCATTTGTGTGTATCACGGCGTTCAAAATCAGGGCCATATTTTCTTGCTCTTAAATATCCTTTTAAGTGGTTGTGTGATGTGTTACATATCTGTAGGAAATTGGATAATTAGTTGTGCAGGATTTGAGACCTGTAGAAATATTATGAAAAAAAATTCCCATTACTGGGAACCAAGCACCCAATTGTAGTTCTTGACTCTCTCAGGAAAGCAAAACAGAGCAGTCCAATGTCTACACCTGGGAGATGGTGTTGACTAGCAAAGCAAACACAAGGAGATGATGGACGGAGCGCTGAAACTTTTCAGACACTCACCCCCAGTCACAGATCTGGGTTATATCCTCCATTGTTCTTTAGCTCACTTCATCACTCCAGTTCAGACTGAGCTATATATGAAATCAGTCTTGATCCTGTGCCTCATGGGAACAGTCCAGCCCGAACTACCTATCCAGGTCTTCCCGGGACCGGAAAAAAGCATCCTGGGGCCAGTCTCGGGGTGACACCCCTCATCAGCCAGGCTAGCTTGAATCCAGTGGCAAAGTGAGCAAGTGACACACTTCTGGGCATACCCTGCCAACTTAGGGCAAACAAAGCAAACACAAGGAGATGATGGACGGAGTGCTGAAGCTTTTCAGGACATCACTCCCCAGTCACAGATCTGGGTTTCATCCATGATCGTTCTTTAGCTCACTTCACCATCCCAGTTCAGACCCAGCTATATATGCAGATCAGTCCTGACCCTGTGTCTCATGTGAACAGTCCAGTCTGAACTGCCTAGGCTGGTCTTCTCTCGACCAGAAACATGCATCCTGGGACCAGTTTTGGGGTAATACTCCTCATCAGACTAGCAATAACCATTCACTGGCACACAATAATAATACTAAATAAATGATTGTCCAGTCAGTGCTTTTTCTTTATGAAAATGAAATGTACATTTATTACAGACACACTACTAACCAACCATGCATTAATTTACAAATAAATACATAAGACAGATTGAAAATACCTTAGATGAATGTGAAATTACAGTTGACCCCCAAAGGGTCATGACCCCCAAAATCACAGTAACCCCCAACTATGCCAGATAGCAAATCACAATATGTGGGTGTATCACTTTAGCTAAAGCAGGCCTTTTGGCATTATCACAGTACAGGAAGAAAAAAACAAATGCTAACAAAATCATAATTTTGTGCGTAAATGCAATGATCAATAATAACCATGGGTAATTCCAATTATTAATGTCAATAAAGCACATCAACCTTCAGCTCGTGTTTGTTTGATTTGTATATGCTTTCAGACCCTAAAAAGGAAATCATAAAGACGGCACCCAGAGACAACTGCTTTCAAGACACACAAAATGCAGCCCTAGATTCAGCCCCTAGGGGACACCACTCTCCAAACTGTACAGCTCCATCCTGGCGAGTCTTTCAAATCAGTCAGAATCAGAGGAAAATGAATCACATGTCCTGTTTTTGCCAGGGTCTTACGATCATGTGTTCTGGAGACCCTCATTCACATATAACTCAGGGTGCAGTATATGTTGTTTCTCTGCTCTGTCGGTTAGGTGAATAGCAGCATCATTGGGTCATTTATCACTTGGGTGTTCAGTTCTCGAAAGTGATCTTCGTTCCTCCCCCTGGTGGCAGACCATCTTGTTTTTTGACAGTGGTGATTAGAAAGTGGATAGTGCCAAAGGGAGGTGAGAAAAGTTAAAATTACCTCCATTCCTTTGTTCAGTCTTTTATTTACCAAGGAAGGGGCAATGTTAAAAAGGGGTGATTGGTGCTGTGTTGGATGTGTTAATGATCCAACGCACAAGGTGTTAGGTCATGATAGGTCAACATGTTTCGGCCCTCGGTTGCCCTGACGGGTCTACGGGCCTTCTTGAGGACCAAAGTGAAGCTGGCTACTTTTAAGTTGGTTGCAGAGAGTAAGTGAATCACTTACCCTTTTTCATCAGTGAGTTCACTTGCTCAACTTCTTATGTGTGTTATAGGTACACCTTTTGCCTATAATTGAGAGAGACGAAATAAACCAACAGTGTAGACATAACAACAGATCAGTACATTTCATTACTTGTATTCATACAGTAGTTCATACTCAATGTGATGCTGTTCATGTAGTCTTTGTTATAGTTGTCATTTATCTGGGTGCTGCTGGATACTATAGGTGTGGGTTTCTACGTTGTTAAGGCTGATCTCTATAAGTATCAATGGAGATTTGATTATACATGTCTCCTTACGAGTGGGTACTTATGGTGATATAATCTCAGTTCCCTAATGGTACGGGATATTGTTATACCATACGAGTGAGGTGTTGATGATGTGTAGGCTGGCTTGAGTATAAAGAAAATTCCATTACAGAGCGTGGCGATGCCCAGGATCTAGTGTTTTCTTTTATTGCAAGTATAATACGTCCTATGGCTATCATGCTGCTAAGTAGAGGTTCATGTCTTGATTTGGCAGATTTGAATAAATAAAAGGAGGTCATAATATTACAAATATTTAAAAAAATATATGGACAAGTGAATATGGGCGGAATTATGACTGAGAGTCTCATCATAATGACATCATTGGTTCAATTATTTAAGCAAAATCAAGAATGGATGGTAAAGCGTAATAGTTACTTTATGCTCGCAATTGCCTTTTTGAAAGAGATAGTCTTAGGTTCTACTTTTAAAACTGTCCATTACCCACTTATGTGCTCAGGATTTTTGCTTACATATATATCTAGATAACATTCTTATTCTTTCTCAGTTTCAGAGCCCACTCACCTCAAGTCCAGGGTGTTAGCCATGTCAGCCTTAGAGTGGCCTTTCGCCAAACTTTTTGCCTGGTTACCTCTTCTTTTTGCACATTCTTTTTATTGACCTCAGGACTCTGAGCACTTTACCACTGCTGACCATTGCTAAAGTGTATTCGCTTCTCCCCTAAACATGGTAAGATTGGTGTATACACAATTGGAATGTTTAGTTTACTTGTAAGTCCCTTCTAAAGTGGTATACCTTATACCCAGGGCCTGTAAATGAAATTGTAGTAGTGGACTGCAGCACTGATTGTGCCATCCACACAAGTAGCCCTTTAAACACGTCTCAGGCCTGCCAATGCACAGTCTATGTTTGCAGGTTTACTGCCACTTTGACTTGGCATTTAAAACACTTTGCCATGCCTTAAAAATGTTTTTTATTATACATGGGTCAAAAATAAGGTAAGCCTTAGGTAGCCCATAGGGAAGGGTGCTGCGTAAGTAAAAGAGAAGCATGTACTTTTAAGTTTTGCATGTCCCAGTAGTGAAAAACACCTACATTAAATTGTTCACTATTGTGAGGCCTATTCCTCTCATAGGTTAACATTAGGAATTCCTTAATAAAACTTTAAGTTGTAATTACTAATTACAAATGAGTTGTTGTGTCATGTTTTATATCTTAGAAATGGTAGTGACAAATCCTCTTTACTGGTAAATTTGAATTTGACATTACTATTTTAGAAATGGCACTTTTAGAAAGTGGATATTTCTCTGCTCTTACAGCTCTCTGTGCCTGCAGATAGGTCTGAGCCGTAAACTCCGCTCCGCTGGCGGAGTTTGTGAAATTTTGCCACTCAGAGTGCGGAGTTCAGCAAAAACTCCACCAACCGCCGGCGGACTGGAGTTTACCAGCGTGTTACCTATAATTGGCTTGTGCCTGTCATGTGGGACCCATAGGAGCTAAGGGACCTTCTTCTAATAGCCACTTCAGAATTCTTTGACTACCCCCGAAACACTCCAGAACCAGACATTAAAAGGAGCTCACTGTTCAGAGAGGCATGGGCACAACTGAGGAAGGTGATGGGGCTAAAAAGAGAATCATAAAAAGTAGAGCTGGGGCTTTTGGTAACCTTTTGATGAACATATCACTGAGGCTGTCATCCAAGAACTAACTTCTAGTCACTCCCATGGCCTGTGCTTGGGGCTATCAAGATTAGAGACTGTCCTGCTGTGATAGACTGCTCTCTGGAAAACACTAAATCACAAGTGCTGACCAGAAATGGATTATCAAGACTCCCAAATTGTCAAACTGAATCTCTACATCAGTATGGAGAATCTCAGTAAGAGTTCTGCCCGTTATGGTTAGGACTAGAGACCAAGGGTATTCCAGTCAACCATGCTGGGTGAGGGGACACATCACCCAGGAGAATCAAAAACACTCGCCTGGAACCTGGAGCACAAGCTTCTGCCTGACAAAAGACCTGGGGGCCCTCGGAGAAGTAGGGAATTGCCTGGAGGAAACAAGGTCCAATGGGGGTCCCACCAAGAGGATCCTGGGAGTGGAGTATGAGATTCTGGTCCATTGAGAGCAGTGTGCTGATTGGGTCATCTGCTCATGTACGCTGTGAGACCCCATAGGCCATGCAGAGGTGTGAAAAGTACTCGACTGCTGCAAAGATTGGGCCACTAGCCTGTGTGTGTTGTGCAACCCCCTGATATCAGTCTGTGCTCACCTTACCCCTAACTCCTCCCCAAGAATCCTTGGACTGCTCGACCCACAATGCCACTGAAAGTCATGTGCTGAAGGGGTACTTGACCAAATTACTCAGAGTCCATAGTAGGCCGGGCCCTGGAACATCCAGAGTAAAAGACTTCAGCCACCAAGGTTGCGCCTAGTAGCTTCTACTTGCCTTGACGCCCTCTGAAAGGGGTTCTGACATATTAGATGCTGTGAGTTTTGGCTAGAGGGCATAGATTTTCTCCAGGACATGGGGCGTTTCTTGATTATGGATTACTGGACTCAACTGAGGCTATATGAGTCAATAGGTAGAGATTGCGTTTGCAGGGTGGTGGGGCGGTACAAGTAGAAGTCTGCCTTGGTGATTAGGAGAAGGTGATCTGAGGTTAATTGACTGGAGTAGTGGGTACCGTGGCTGGGCATGTCCTGGCTCTGAGGAAAAGAACATTCTTTTTAAGCAGCTATAAATTACAATTTGTATTCTGTAATGTTGGGGTTTTATTATAAACCAACAAAAATCCATAATAACCCAGTACAATTAGTAGAATTTTAAAGTTTTCTAGTGAACTCACATTGATGTATCCTACAACTTCCAAATTTAAAACGTGTCATGAGTGGAAAGGAACTCTGATACTTAGTGCTTTTCTATCAAATATCCTTGCACCACCTTGAAAACATAGTGTCTCTTGTTCCCTCACCAATTCAAGCAGTATTTCTAGGCCAACTACATTGTAAAACCTTCCAAAGACTCAAAATACACCACTTGAGAAGAGGACTTAGCTATTCGTATGTTTTTTGCTTTATACCAGAAAACAAGAGAAAATGGTCGTCAGAACACTTACAAGTGCAAAACAAAAGATTAATTGTCATTTTTACTCCAGATCTTCTATTAGAATCTGGTGCAAGTTTGTCAGGATGGGGTGCTCACAACAGCCAGCACTCAGCTGGTGGTAAAAGAAGGAGAGACGGAAGAAATCTAAAATGCACATAACTTAGTTGGAGATTCTAGCATGTTCCTTTGTAATCCAAATGCCTTCAAGGAAATAACTTTCGATGCTTCTCAAAATGCTCAATCTCACTGCAGTGAGACACTTTAATCAACTTTGGGGCACACTTTCTAAACTTTTGGTGAACCTAGCGAACCAATAGTACGACCTGTGCCTCCAACACCATATTTCATTGACAGCAGAATATCTACCAACTGAATTCAGTTGTGGATTGGACTTCTTGAGCTTTCAGAGATTACAGCTACTAGAAACTCCATATTCAAGGTTTCCATCACATTCATGAAATTCGGCGTTCCCTGTCCCTAGACCTGTTTGCATCAAGACTCAGCAACCACCTTCCCTAATTTTATAGTTGGAGATTGTTTCCAATATGTGAAAAATTGGGTTGTTGGCTGACTGAGGGTGTAAGTCCTGTTCAATCAACAGCCACAATACCTTGTAGGGTGAAACACAAAAGGTAACAAATTAACCTGTATTTAACCCTGTGTAGCTTGGCACAAAAAGCAGTCAGCCTTAAATTAGAGGGAATGTGAAAAGTATTTATTCAACAAACAGTAATAAAGTTAAAAAAACAACGCAAGAAAAATCCCACACCAATTTTGAAAAATAGAATACATTTGGCTAGGGCAGTCGACCTTGAATCTGGGGAATTGGGTTCGAGTCTCAGCAATGACGCCGAACATCCTGTGATTCTGGGCAAATAACTTAATCTCCCTGTGCCTAACAAAAATGAACGAGCCCTCATGTAATTCAACTGGTGCTATTTAAAGCGCTCTGACACACGATTCGGGTCAAGATTGCGCTATATAAACCTCTGTAAAATAAAATAAAAATACTATGTTCACCTAAGTTCAAAAATATAATCAGTAGAACCAGATCTATGAATTTTTAAGTTTTTAGTATGTTGTGTGTTTCTCACATGGCCCATTGTCGTTTTCCCTATGTTAGCCTAATTATGCATGTTATAGGCCAATTTTGTTTTCCAGATATTACTAAATATCATGCTTGCTTTTGTGCCATATTGTATTTTCACAGCACTTGGTTTCACACTTTATTCTTTTCCTGGGATTTAGTCTGGGCAAGTAAAAAAATCATTGACCCACGTTATTTTCTCTGGTCATCCACTAGCCACTAGCACCAAGGCATAATAGGAGAATGCAGCTGCTGTTTTGAATACAGATATCTTGTTCTATAACTAGGTACAGGGGTTCTGGAAAAAAACAGACTCTCCGAGCAAAAGTCTTGAGACAAGTGCGCTGTGCCATCCGAGATGAAGAACATCTACCTATGTATGCTAAGGTACAGGGTTCCCCACCAAACTCAGAGATCTATAATTTATAACTGCTTAGCTTTAGTAGTGGGGGAGGATTCAGGCAGATTTGTCAGATAACATGATAGGGGTCTTTATTATATATGGTTCATTATCCATGTTGATGACATTATTGACATGTATCTGTTTAATAATTGTGGCACAACTATTGCATCTTAGAGCATGATAGTTTAAACACATATTGTAAACTTTTGTGTCTCTTTTTTATCTTATTGTGGACAAGTATGAGTGAGAGAGTGAAAGGGTGTGTCCTGTTACCGCAATCCCAGAGAGGGTCGAGAGTGTTGTGTTCTGGGGTGCCAAATCACTTCTCTCTCTGGAAAGGTTAGGAGGGCAGGTGAGGCACTATAGCTTGTCAAACTCAGGCTCATGGATACTGAGGTGGTAGGGTGACTCAGTCCCCTCCATACTGATGTTCTATGGTCCCCAGCATAGTTCTGTTCCTTAGCAGAATCCCTGCAACATGGCAATGCCAACGTTTGGTCGGGTTGTTATTTGTGGGAACCCAAAGTAGTGCTTGTGCTTGTCTACAATACCCTCGCACCTTTTACTAAAGACATCCGTGGTGTTGGCGGATTATCCTCCACAGTGTTTAGGAATCACCTAGCTCTGTTGGTTTTTCAAGCTTGAATATTAAAAAGTTTAAACCCAGTTTGTGTTCACTTTGAATCCATCTCTGTTTTCTCATGGGACAACCTGTAAATATTGCAGCCAACTGCCAACTGGCAGTCTATGCACATTTAGCACAGCATGGAGTCCCTAATGCAGGAGCTCCTGTAATCTCCGTAATAGAAGTGGACACTGCGTACCGCTTTGAAGACTTTTATTCTTGGGTCACATTTCCAGCTGTGGAGGTTAACACTAACACTTCCCATGTATACTCTGTCCCACTGGTACCTGCTGCATACAGACCTTATGCACTTGTTGAAATTCCTCTTACTGTCTGGGAGCACCAGCATTGGTTTAATGGTGCCCTTCCCATGTGCTTGGGCAAGTTTGAATTTCAGTTTCAGTAATGAGATTATGTGGATATAAACCATATCCTGATTTGGGCAATTTTAAACTCGTGCAAACACAAGCTTTGTAAAATATTCTCTACATCTTATACAGGTGCCTAACTCAATTTATTTCATGTATATTGTTAGCAGGTCCAGTTAGAAGTGGCCTGCAAGTGTATGTCCAATTGCCTGCAGCAACTGTTATAAGTCTTGTAATTGTTTATTCAGTTATAGGCAAAAGACCCACTAATCATGAAGAAATTCCATTTTGGATCGCCCAAAAAATCAAACAACTTGAAGGTGTGTTTCCCTTACGGAACCGCAAGATAAGCACAGAATTTAAATCTGTGCTTACCCACTGGGATGGCGCCCACTCATGGAGACTGTAAAACCTGGGGGACAATTTTTACCTCAGTCTACACTATCTGTAAGGGCACTTCCTCAATATCCATTTTATCAAACGCCATTAAATGGATACAGAATGAACATGGGGCAGGTCCTGCCCTAGATTTGGGGATGAAGTTAATGCGTAATTTGTACTTAGTCTCCATAATGATTCTTTTTAATGTTAAAAGTAAAGTAGCATCTCTGGTTATATGCCAGGGACTAACTGTGGTGGTGGTTACCGGTCATGAACGTGAGTTACCTATAATTATTGCTAATGTATACATCTTTGCGAAGCAATAATTTGGGAACCAGACCTTCTTCAGTACCACCACTTGGCAAGCCTAGTACTGACAAGGATGCTAGACCAGGCCATGAGTTTGTTAAAAAAAACATGGTATAAATCTAAACAACAACAAAAATGTAAACCTTGTTGCGGTTCTCCATCTCCGGAGTCCTCTGAAAGGTGATACAATTTTCGTGATCGCACTAAAGTCAAGACTTCGGAAAGGTATCAGGTTCCTGATATGTGTTCTTCTCGTTCCTTTCAAGAATTGTCTGATCAGCAGTAAGGCAGAGGAGAAAGATCTGAACGCAGACAATAAGAGTATGTGAAACAGTAAAACGAGCCACAGTGCTCGTCTGACATGAAGATAACGCCAGATAGGACTTCTCAATATAGAGTCCCATTTCAGAAAAAGAAAGTTGCTGCTTTGACTGCTAAATATCTCACAAAAAGAGAGAACCCCCCTCCTAAGCAGTAGCTTGACGGTGACTCTCCTCAACAGCATCACAGAAGTCACTGTAGTGTGCTGAAATCTCCAGGAGTTTCTGGTAGCAAAAGCAACTGATACCTTTGTTACAGTTGAAACCCTGGATACATGCGTAGCCCCTCCAGATAGATTATATCACTTAGATATTCAAATTGAAGGTGATGTTAGATGCACCATTAAAGTGATTTTGGGGGGAAATTTTACTTTGTTCCATGACATCCTATTGGTGGAGGTTGATTGGCCCCCACCATTCCCACTTGCTTCCCCCCAAGAAGAGGTTGTGATTCTTTCTTCCTTTTGTGCCCTTGTCCCTGACTAAGTCAAACAAGCTTAATCAGGTGAGTGGGCACTGGTATCAGCCCCTGCACTTTATCGCAATCATGTTGGCTCCAAGTTATACTTTGGGGGGTGGTTGGCCTCACAGTAGTGAAAAAATATTTTAGGAGTATTTTATTACCAGGACATGAAAGACCTTAAAATACATGCCCAAACTTTTTAATTACACAGCACCAGCCGTTCTTATCTTTTCAAATTCCGCATATCATCAGACGTCTTATTATGAGTATACTGTTCAGAAACATTCCTTTGAATAATGTAGTGACAAAATGGTCCAATTCCTGTGATTTATGCTATGAAGGCACAAGAACTCAAGATATGTTTCATGTTTTGCAATTTATAGCAGTCATTAAATGAAACTAAAGCGAAATATATACTACTGCTGATAAAGAGCTATAATTTGGCCACAAATCAAGATATAATGGAGCCTATAAACGAATCTCCTTGTTTTAAAGTGTATATTTTCTATATTTTTTTAACAATTTTGTAATAAAGGGTTGTTATGAGCCTATTGTTTAAATTATGTATGATATTGGTTTTATATGGTGTGTTCTCTTTTTTATGCCTTCTAAGATGTTGATCGTAGATCTCAGTGGAGTTCAATAACTAAATAAAGAATACAGAAAACAGATACACAGCACCCTGCTCCATGGGGTATCTAGGTCCTGACTTAGGTGTTACTTATATGTAATAAAAGGGGAGTTTACCGCTTGGTAAGGGGGTTTTAATGCCAAATCAGCATTGCAGTTTGGAACTGCATTCAGGATGCAGTGGGAGCCCTGGGACAGGTTTGAAGGTGGGTGGCACAATAAGTGCTGTAGGCCCACTGGTAGCATTAATTTTACAGGCCCTGGGTATATAGTATACCACTCTACAATGGGATTTACACATAAATTAAATATGCCAATCGGGTATAAGCCAATTTAACCATGTTTTACGGGAGTGAGCAGAAGCACATTAGCACCAGTTAGCAGTGGTAAAGTGCACAGAGTACTAGGGCCAACCCAAAAGCATTCAGCAAAAAGTGAAATGCAAAACATGTAAACAGTTTGGGAATGACCCTGCAGAGAGAACCAAGTCCAACACAATAGCATTAACCACTGATGCATTCCTCCAGCCCTGGAATTAAGAACTCCTATATTCATTTACCAATTTGCTGAGGATAATCAATGTCTATCTAAAATTAAACAAGAAGAATCTTCAATGATCGTAATTTCGCCATTCCAGACATCTCAGATTTGGTTCGCCAATCTAAAACAAATGTCTGCATACACTCTGATCCTTCTACCCAATCTTTCCTATCTCCTTCTGAATTCAACATAGCAATACCACAATTTCACAATATCAGTCAATCTCCAACTCATGGCTTAGAAGGTTTCAAGAATATCTGGCCTTGAAGACAACACACTCCTTATGGTGGTCTTTTCAACAGTAAAAGAAGAACAGAAACGTTTTTCTTATAGTGAAATATCTTGCTGTTCTGAATCATCCAAGACTTTATATTTTAAGTTATTTAATGGAATATGATGCTTGTACAGTTGATCTCAAATCATCAATGGGTCAATTGTTTATTTCCTTTGCAAAACCCCATTCTTCCAGTATCTTCCACTACCCTTGCAAGATGGGTCTAAATGATTATGCCCCAAGCAGGTACTGATTTTTTCAAATATTAAGCCCATTCCTCCAGAGAAGCCTTTGCTTCTAAAGCTTTTTGGGGTGGATCGAGACTAGAAGGAATTCTGAGAACAGCTGACTGGTCTTTGGCCTGTACTGTCAGAAAGTTCTAATGACCATCAATTACCCATTTACTCATTTCTGTCTGTCAATAGATAATAGGCTTTGAAAAAGCATAATATGAGCCTCCTTCTTGACATAATGTGGATTTTACGAGAGCATTTTGGGGAAAGTCAAAATCTTATTAAAGACAAGGAGCTGAGTATTATTGTACCTCAATTTTTAAAGTGATGTTTATATCATTAACTCACTCCCTCTGTTTGTACAAGTTACTAATTTTATTTCATCTTCCAGTGCCACAACCCACAATTGCACAATCAAATCTGTATTATCCAGGATAAAGAGTGAACTGTTTCTCTCCTGATGATAATTGTCTGTATTTACTTCCCATTCTTGAACACGCTGGACTGACCTTTTTAGCACTAAGGGGCCCATTATGATGTAAGTCGGAAACTGTTCCAAACAAATCAGTTTTGGAATGATTTTGGAACAAATCCGGTTCTGCGAATCCGAATGATTATGATGCTTCTCAACATCGTTTGGTCGGACTCGCATTGACTTTAATGGGAGCCTGTGCTCCAAACGAGAACACATGCTCCCATTGAAAAAAGAGGTGGTTGGTGGAAACCTTGCACCCTGTGGCGGGCACCCCATGGTGTCTGCCACTTTGTCCATGGTTGGGAAGAGGGGTCCCTTGGGTACCCCCACGGGCCACAACCAGATGCCTTCGGGAGAAGAGGGGCCCACAACTAGCCTCCAAAAACAGATTCCGGCAGTCGTTTCGTGTCTGGTAGACCGAATTGGAACAGCTGTCCATAAAGCTGTACGATTCGGCTCCGAAAGACTTGGGCTGTCTGAATGCCTTTCGAAACCAATTCAGACTGCCCGAACGGTTTCTAGGCATCATAATCGGTGGTTGGGAAATGTGTACGATTTGTTCGGAAAGAAGGGTTCCGAATCGAATTCTGGAATACCGAATCCCATTCAGATCCTTTCTGAGCGACATTGTAATTGACCCAAAAGAAAGAAGAAGTGATGGATTTTGAGAGAATATATTATCATATATCAACGACAAAAAACCTGTGTCGTCTACATTGGTAGTCCAGCTACAGGTAGGTCTGGGTTTTGTAGTATTTCCGTTGCACTAATATTTGTGTTGATTTCTGGCTGCTATGTAATAAAACTTTAAGGAAGATAGCATCATACCCGCCTCTGTGTGTTTAATAGAATTAGGACTCTCCCACAATAGCTCTAGCAAAATCCACATTATACTCACTATTATTGACATCATCAAAACCATAATCTATTTTGACAGACAGGTGCCATCTTTTAATATGAGTAGGCGAACCAAAAGAGCATTTCAAACAGAATTATACTGACGTATCCAATTCACAAATGTATGCCTCCACAATATCTAATCTCATATATGACACATATGTATCACTAAATTGAATCAAATGATTATCAGAAACACCATCTAGGAGTCAAATGGGGAATCATCATTTAATTCTATTATGAAAACATAACACTCGGATCAATCTTGAAAGAGAAACACATTTAAATAGAAAACACCATCGTTTAGGATCCCAAAGTACTTTCAAGGGTTTGCCACAAATTATTGATATGATAACTTGTAATCTTTCATGAAACGCACATGGTTAAACTTCTAATAGGATCACCTCTAAAAATCCACACGAAAACTGGAAAAGGAAGGTTAACCTACTTGTATCAGAGTTACATTCCATTTACTACTTGATTTGGAGTAAAATAATAGGTGTACAATAAAATATTCATGTTTATAGAGACTCAGGGCCAGATGTACGATGGCCACTATAGCGCCTTGCAAATTGTGAGTCTTTTGCGACTCACAATTTGCGAGGTGCTATTTTGGATGTACAACAGTGTGTAACACACTGTTAGCGATTCCCAATGGGGTCGCAAATAGAGAGGCTCATGAATATTAATGAGCCTCTCGCAATTTGCGACCCCATTGGGAATGGCAGGCCCTCCCAGGTATGGTGGCTTGCTGGGCTCAGCAGACCACCATATCTAGGACTGCTTTTAAATAAAGCAGTTTTTTTTTTTTTAAATCCTGCCTGTTTTCCTTAAAGGAAAACGGGATGCATTTAAAAAAAAAAAAACGTTTTCGGTTAATTTTTAAAGGGCAGGCTGTGGTCCCTGGGACCACTGCCTGCCCTCAAAAAATATTTTCCCCTGCGTTTGCAAAGGTTTTGCGACCCCATTACCACTCTCTTGAAGAGGGTGATAATTTGCGAGTGTTTTGCGCCCGCAATTGAGGACACAAAACATTCTTACATAGGGTTGCG
Organism: Triturus cristatus; assembly: GCF_964204655.1. NCBI lineage: Eukaryota > Metazoa > Chordata > Amphibia > Caudata > Salamandridae > Triturus > Triturus cristatus. The sequence goes on along the minus strand of NC_140588.1, from coordinate 525,792,961 downwards.
CTCGCTATTAGGAAGGGAACGCCCCTTCCTAATAGCGAGTCGCAAAACCCTATTTTGCGAGTCGCAAAAAATTGCGACTCGCAAAATAGGGTTTGTACATTCCCCATGCTGTTTTTGCATGCGCAAACGGGTTCGCAAACCTGTTTGCTCATGCAAAAATGATCGTACATCTGGCCCTCAGTGTAATGTCGGAGAATTTGTCAGTAGATCATATGTAGGAAATAGACCATGCGGAGTACCTGCCCTGCTAAACCTTCAGTGTTTATCCCGACCGAAGTGAGTCAAATGTAGCATCTTTCCACTTCAAATGGATTTGCTGTCAAAGAGGATTAGTAAATGCAAGTGAACATCATTATATATTTCCAATATAATCTCAGAGCGACATCCACTTCAATATTAATAGTCCATGAAAACCATCAAATACATGACGGACTCATTCATATCCGTGATAATTTAAAATCCAGTAACAAATGTTCACATAACTTCATTGCCAAGTTTAACTCCGGTCAACATAGCTATATGAGAGTGATCATTACTTATGCGGCCATTCGGAGCATCCAAAAACAAGTAAGTGAATGTAAGGTTTGTAAAAAGCTGTCAAATGCGAAGTTCGTTATTCAAATGTCTGAAGCTTGAACATGAAGCAAAATATGGTAAAACTCAAATTATTGTCGTTTTTGTTATGCATATAGCCTTCGATAGCTACAATTTCTGAAGACAGAAACAGTAAATCCGAAAACAGAATCATTATTCACATGCCAGCCCACTGTATTGTACAAGGGATAACCTATGACCTCATTTGAATCAGTTACCATTCTGTAATTATCCATCTCATAGTTCAGCACAATTAGCAGGGTAATTATAAAGCTAGGCCAGCGTACTGTACTTTCAAAAACATTCTTAATTATTCATCGCATAATCCAGGAGTAAACATGATTGCTGGGATTACAAATGCATTCCTTTGTATACAGTATAAATCTGTCACTCTATATAGGAGAAGGGGGAATCGACAAGGCTCAATACTAACATCAGGTACTGCTCTTGGCATTCACTCCAGCCAAAAATAGTGGAGTTCATGATAGATGTTCAGACCCTGCTCCATCGCTTTTCCGTTCATCATCTAGGTAGCCTCAGTTCTGTGTAATTTTAGGTCTCTATTACCTCCTCTCCTGTCAATTTTTTATTTTTTTATTTATTTTTATTCCACAGCAACAAAAACAGCCATAATGAAAGAAAGAAACAAAAAAGGAAGAAATTCTTTCATGAATTCATATGATCAAAAAAAGCCCCCCAGATAAACATACCCATTTGCCGTTTCCTTACCCCCTTTGCAGAATATAGACTCATTTCTAAATGGAATAAATTATACATTTTAGCACGCCAATGCTCGAACGCAGGGGGTTCGGGTTGGAGCCAAACTGAAGCAATACACAATCGAGCAACAGTCATAGCAATGAAAATCAAAAAACGATGTTTATACAGAGGGTACCCCTTTTCTACATCTTAGCATTAAGGCAGGGGTGATATTAATAATGGTTCTAGTAATCCTAGTCAAAAATCTTTCAATATCAGTCAGATACTTAAACAATTTTACACAGTTGAAAAATATATGAAGACTATCCGCGTTATCCACCCCACAACGAAAACATTTCCCATCATTCCCACCCCCCCCACTTGAGCATGTGTGATGGAGTATAATACAAATTAAAAATCGTTTTAAAGAATTGTGCTTTCAGGTTGGCAGATAGAAGAGTTTCCCTAGATCTAGCAACAGCCCGCTCTATTGAAATATTATGTTCCCCCAATATAGTAGACCATTGGGCATTATGCTTCTCCAAGTCATCAGTTCTAAAAGAAAATAATATTTTGTAAAGCCCACCTATTTTCTCCTGCTGTCTTATAGCCTCTATAAGTGGATTTGATGTCAATATCAGATTATTACGACGAAGAAAGTCACGAATTTGGAGAAATTTAAAGAATTGGGAATTAGGCAAGTTGTATTGTCTCTATAAGTCTTCATACGTAGGAAACAATCCCCTAGTTTGATAAAAGACGCCCAGCTGCAAAATACCTTGTTTCCTCCAACCCAATGCAACACTATCCCAAAAAATAGAAGGAAGGATCTTTGAAGCGTTCATGGGTGTATAGTAGGTTAACCCTGTCAAAGAGCTTAGCTTACGTATTTTCTGCCAAACTTTGAAAGCCGCTGCCACTACTTTGAACCTTGTTCTTTTGAAATAGCTACCATCAATTTCTTTGAATAAAGATTGTCTAGCTTCAGGCCCCAGTAGCAGATAGAATATCGAGGGAGCCTCTGCTCTATTACCGGCGTCCTCCCCAGACAGTAATAGCCGCATCTTCAACAGAAAGCAAGCATAGTAATAAAAAGTGAAGTCTGGAATAGCCCGCCCTCCTGAATCAATAGGTAGCGTCATAAATCTGGTAGCTCGCCTAGATTTGCCAGGGGCCCAAAGAAATTTGGCACAAAGCGATTGTAAATGTGAGAGTTGGGCTGGCGACACTTCCAAAGGAATGGGTCTAAATAGATATAGCACCTTTGGTAAGATATTCATTTTTATAACGTTACCTCTGCCTACTAATGTAAGGTGTTGCCGACCCCATCTCTCTAGTGAGTCCCTGGTACTACGTACTATGGCCGACCAGTTAGCATCAACCAATTCTGACGGCGATGTTCTAATTTTAATGCCCATATATGTCACTTCCTTTACCACTCTAGCGTCTTGCAACACAATATTATCTGTACATAAGATATGTGTTTTGGTGACGTTAAGTTTATAGCCAGATACCTGGCCAAATTCAGTAACGACACGCTCAATCTCTGTAATTGCAGTAGATGGGTCAGCCGACGTCACACCTATGTCATCCGCATAAGCAAATACAGCATGTGGAATATCTTGTACCACAAAAGGCTTGATCAAAAAATTATTGCCCAACATTTCCACGCGGATTTATATATAAAGCAAACAACAGTGGTGAACAAGGGCATCCTTGCCTAGTTCCTCTTGTAATTATCACTTTATCTGATGTCAAACCCATAGCTGCAATTGTGGCGACCGGTGAAGTGTACAGCACCTGTAGAGCAGTCATGAACCCCTTACCAAAACCCAATTGGATCATCAATTTCCACAGGTAGTTCCACTCCACACGGTCAAATGCTTTTTCAGCATCCAATAAAATTAACCCTAATTGCCGGTTTTCAACATGAGCTATATCAAAAAGCGTCACCACTTTGTTAACATGAGTGACTGTCCCACGACCTGAAATGAACCCATGTTGATTTTCTGACACTAATGAAGCAATAATCTTTGAGAGACGACTAGCTAAAATTTTCGAGTATATTTTGCCGTCACAGTTGAGTAAAGAAATCGGGCGATATGATCCCGGCAATTCCGGATCTTTGCCCGTCTTGCTAAACACCACAATGGTAGCTTCATCCCATGATTTAGGAGATTGCCCCTCCTGTGCCGCTCTAAAGGTGGCGAGCATTTCGCACTTCAATTGATTAAAAAATATCTTGTAGATTTCACCCGGGATATTATAAGGTCCCGCGGATTTCCCCAATGCCAGGCTCTTAACTGCCATTTCTAACTCCTCCATGGTGATTGGACTATCCAAAAATTCCACATCACAGGGGTCTAGTTGTGGTGTAACCACAGCTAAGAATACATTGTTGCACGCAGCTGCTACTTCCTGGTGTGTGAATAGTTCCTGATAAAACTGGTGCAGAATTGCCAATATCCCTTGCGGATCATGACACAATGTCCCTGACATATCCTTTAACCCTAAAATACGACTAGAAGCTTCTTTCATACGCAGCCGTAGTACGAGACACCTACCGACTGCCTTCCCATACTCATAAACAAAAAGGTAATGTGCCAACAAGGGATTTTGTTTGAATAAATTGTATCTTTTTTAGTTTAGGAAATTAATCTGGGGGTGAGTTCAAAACAGATACTCAACAACATGTCAATTAGCCGAACTAATCACATAAAATATGAAAACACACACACGGGATAGCTTTTTGTGAAATAATCACAGATCTTTGTATATGTTAAATCAGTAAAAAAGGAGTACAGATAGACAATTAAATGTGCAATATGGCATGAAAAGAAACAAAAGTGAATGTTATCCACATTTCATGACAGAAAACATCTAATCCAAAAGAGGACACAGAGATTTGTCTCGTGCTAGGAGAACAATCAGCTGTACATAATTGATGTTATGGATATAGATGATGAAGTCGACGTTTGGGTCTGTGGTGGTATCAATCCGTCACACCATCTTCAGGACAGTAGAGATTTCTAAAAAAAACTCTTATGACTTGTTGAAATCAGTCTAAGGAAAAAGCTATTTCTTCTCCTCATCAAATGGTTTATGCTGTTTATTTCTGTCCAAGAGTAAAGGAATCCAACAGCCGTCAGCACGCAGGAACCCGAACATTCGGGTTCCTGCGTGCTGACGGCTGTTGGATTCCTTTACTCTTGGACAGAAATAACCAGCATAAACCATTTGATGAGGAGAAGAAATAGCTTTTTTTTAGAAATCTCTACTGTCCTGAAGATGGTCTGACGGATTGATACCACCACAGACCGAAACGTCGACTTCATCATCTATATCCATAACATCTTTTGGATTAGATGTTTTCTGTCATGAAATGTGGATAACATTCACTTTTGTCTCTTTTCATGCCATATTGCACATTTAATTGTCTATCTGTACTCCTTTTTTACTGATTTAACATATAAAAAGATCTGTGATTATTTCACAAAAAGCTATCCCGTGTGTGTGTTTCCATATTTTATGTGATTAGTTCGGCTAATTGACATGTTTTTGAGTATCTGTTTTGAACTCACCCCCAGATTAATTTCCTAAACTAAAAAAGATACAATTTATTCAAACAAAATCCCTTGTTGGCACATTACCTTTTTGTTTAAACCTGCCCAAGCCCTCAAGGGTATATTGGGTCTGTTTCCCTACGGTTACACTCCCCATACTCATGGCACTGCCTTTTATAAATCAAATATTTCCTGGCATTTTCTATATTCCACACCCCATTAATTTTTGCCCGACATCTAGCGGCTGCATTCTTCAGATCTGAAATATTCCCTTGGTGTGCTATTCCCTGCATCAGTTCCTCCTCTGCCACTCTTAAAGTTGAGTATAGTTTCTGCATCTCTTATTTAATTTTATTTTGATAGAATAAACCGAAGCTTCATACTTCACCCCTGAAACAGGCCTTGAAGGTATCCCATATAATTGATACGAGAGCAGATTGTCTGTTCTGATCAAAGAATTCCTTAATCCAGTCCGACATATGGTCTTTAAAGTCATCGTTTAAACAAAGTTTCCGATCAAAAGAAAAGCTTCTAGATTTAAGGTTAGACCCGGATACTAGAACTTCTACAACAATGGGGGAGTGATCCGAAGAAATCCTGGGAAATATTTGGACCGAAGCCTCTGCTAGAAGACCAGTGGATCAAAAAAGTAGTCTAGCCATACCAATTTTTTGTGGGGAAAAGAGTAAAACGTATTACCATTTTCCTACATAATGATCCCAGACTTGCAGCCTCTCGTGGCAATCAATAAAAAGGTTGGCAGAAAGGGATGCAAAACTGTATCGCACTTATGCCTATACCACATTCTCTCATGTAAGAAGTCTTTATGTTCCAACATCAATTTGACCATCTCAATCACCATATTTTATGTTCATAATATTTGTATCATTTTTATTAAAAAGTGCAGTAGTGACACTATTCCCCGTTTTTTATTCAATACTGGTATACAAATTAGAATAACATGCAATCATCCGAACAACATTACTAAAGATATTAATTACACGTTCAGTGTCTTTAATATGAAAAGGTTATGTACATACAAAATATCTTAAAATTGTTTCTGTGAAAGGGTCCATTATTCAATAGGTAGATCGTTCTTCGATTTTAAGAAGGCTCATGAGGATCTATTTGCAAAATTGAAGACCCTGTTTACAAAAAATAAGAAACCAATTAGGCACTACATAAAAAAATCGGCCAATTGGTACAATGAGGTTTGCTGAGTTGCATTTAAGCACCTCTCTAAAGCCATTAAGAAAGGGGTTCCTCAAGAGGTTAAATTAGCAAGGGTAAATTATAAAAATGCACAAATAAAGGCGAAGAAGGATTTTGATAGGGATAGATGGGTGAGCTTAACAAGTGCTAGTAATAGGAAGAATTGGTCAAAATTATGGCAATTAGTCAAATGGGGTAGTGGTGCGATAGGGCCCATACCAACGAATAATGTACCTCCCGAACTTTAGGTGGAATACTATCAAGCTCAATTTGCCTCCTCGTCGAGCATCGTTACTGACTACCCTGTGGTGAATTCTGTTGTTGCTTTAATTTTTGACAAAGGGGAGATAGATAGGGCATTGGACGGGGTTCCAGCAGGGAGGGCACCTGGCCCGGATTGTATCCCGGCCGATATCTATTGAAAAGATAGGAAAACCTGGACTGAATATATTTTTATCATCATAAATGTTATTGCTAGAGGTGCGCCGATTCCAGATACCTGGCACGGGGCCGAAATCATTCCCTTATACAAAAAGGGTGACCGCGCCAGACCTGGCAACTATAGGCATATAAGCCTAATCGATACCCTACAGAAAATAGTTGCCAGACTTGTGCTAGGTAGAGTAAACAAATGGATATTAGACCAGAATGTATTATCTACCTACCAAGCGGGTTTCCGACCCCATGTCAGTACCATCGACCAAGTTTTTAGATTTATGATGACATATTGGAGCACAGTGGTCCTGGCAGGGGGAACTCTATATTCTGCATTTGTTGACTTAAAATCAGCGTTTGACTTAGTCCCCCGCCACAAGTTATGGGATACACTAAAAGAGGCCGGGATGCCCTTAGAAATCTTAAGTTTTATTATTAAATTGCATGAGGCTAATTATGCTCAGGTTAGGTGGGGACAGCAGGGTGAATTAACAGACCGCTTCCCAGTTAATAAGGGAGTGCGGCAAGGGGGTGTCCTTGCTCCTACCCTATTCTCCCTGTTTATAAACAAGGTTATTTTGTATTATACTAATTTTCCAACAGATGCTCCAACCCTTGCCGGCTCAAGGGTTCCGCTTTTAATATTTGCAGACGACAATTTAATTTTATCTAAAACTCAATTTGGTCTGCAACATGCCCTTGATAGATTCATAGAGTTTTGCAACGACCAAGAACTTGTAGTAAACGTTGACAAAACCAAGTTCATGGTGCGGCATAAACATAAACATATTAAAGGGAGAGTTGAAATGAATAAAGCACCTTTGGAACAAACTGATACCTTCACCTATCTAGGAGTGACAATGGGTAGGAAGATGAATTGGACACCCCAGTTAGACGTTTTAGTTCTCAGACACAACCAGTTAGCAGGTGCCCTACTTAAAGAACATCGACTTTCAAATACAAAACCGGTGGGGCCCGCTTTATCGATTTACAAAGGGAAAATTAGAGCTTCCATAATATATGGTGCAGAACTTTGGGGGTTTGAAAATTTATCACCCCTAGTTCTAGCACAAAACAAGTTTCTGAGAACACTGATCGCCGTCCCCCAATCAACCCCCATCAAGCCCCTGTTGTCTGATTTGGGATGTACCTCCTTCAATGAGGCTGCGGGATTTAGACCCCTAGCCTACTGGAGGAGGCTTTGGACTACTCCTGAATTGACGTCTTATGCTAATGCACTAATGCATATTACAAATGCAGATCTGTCCTCTAAAATCTAATGGCTCCAGAAGATCAATGGTAATTTGTTTGACATGGGGCTTCGTCATCTGTGGGGAGATCCTATAGGGAACTTATTTCCCAACAAAAATGAGTATAAAGAACTCTACTGGGATATGATTACTAAAAAGACACTGTCGGGGTGAGCAGTAGTTCGCTCACAGTCACAGGTATCTTTCTGGAGCATAAGCCTGCAATCGAAGTACAAGCTTACTGGAATTTGATTACCAAACCTGGTGATAGGAAATTATATCACCAATTCAGAGTAGGCTCCCTTCCCATTAGATCATTCACTGCAAAGTGGAATAAGGCTTATGATAGTAATTGCCCTTCGTGTCCATCCCAGGTTGAGTCGATTACCCATGCACTGTTTGTGTGCCCAGCCTATACTGGCCCCCGTCGAAGGTGGCTTAAGCCACTGTGTTCCAATCTAGGCACCAGATCGTGTATGGTAGCTCTGCGTATCTTGGCATCAAATACAAGTCCAGTTATTGTGATCACAATGGCGAAATTTCTTAGCTGGTTCTGGGCACTGAGAAGGAAAAATTTGGAGGCTGACCCGGTACTTGTACATACTACCTTATTATGCTATTGGTAACCAGGCATCCCCTGGTCAATTTATCTAGGAATTGGTTTTTTGGATGCATTTATATATTTATTAACTTGCTCAATGATGCTAGGAAATTCGGTATAGTTGATATTAAATATTTTTAAGGATGTAAGTTTTTAGGGCGTTATCGCTTTTATGATATTTTATGACCCTTTTATGTTTGTATTGTGTCTTTTATGGATGTAAATTACCGAATAAAGACTAATATTATACAATAGGTAGATGGTAGTCCACCACAGGTAATGAGGTCACTTTATTCTTAGGTTTAAACCTGAGCTCAGCACCTGGTGGCTATCTCACAGAAAAGCCTGGCTTAACTAAACACATGTGTAAGATATTTAAAAGTACTAAAACAGTTGAAAAGTAAAATGCATAACACAGTAAAAGTCCCATTCCACATTAGAAAATGAGTAAAATTCAAAAAACAAAATGAGATCAGATAAACCAACCAGATTCAACATAGTTGATGGCTTTGTCTTGGAACCTAGTTCCTTTTCTGAAAGCCAACATCCTTCAGCAGGACAAGTTAGAAGGCTGCATCCAAGGAGGGTTCTACAACATCAGATAGGCATTGGATGAGGTCCCAGGGAAGCCTCTGTTTTCTGCAGGAAAAGGCCCAAGTGGATGAAATTCAGATTTCACGTCCAGAAAAGTCAGGAAAGTTCTGTCACCAATCAGGCTATTTTGATGCCTTTGCCTGGTCAAGCTTTTTACCTCTGGACTTTTTCACAGCTTCAAATTCTCCTGAACAGCAAGGCTGTGGGTGGTATCCAAAGGGGGCTCCATAATGCTGAACACCTTGTGAGGGTGGTCACGTTGAATTAGATTTGCTGCTTCAGAACAGCTCCTTGTAGGGGAAACCTGTCTCTTCAGCCTAGTGGCTAAACACCTTCTATGGATCAGCTTTGCAGGATTGCCCTGGCCCTCCAGAGGTCTTGAAGTCCAAATGTATTCCCAGGTTTACAAGGATGATAGGAGAAGTCTAGGTAGACAAAGTCAATGTCCCAGGACCTCAAAGCCAGCACTTGGGGGTCACAACTTACTTTAGCAGAGGCCACCACAGGGCCAAGAGGAGCTGCAATTGTAAATGGTCAGCTGGGGTCTTCGGGATAAGGCTCACACAGGGGGGCAGCCAAAAGACCCTTGAAGTCCACATCATTGTCCTGGGCACAAGTGGGAGCAGGTCCAGTCCTTCATTTCTCAACATAGGTCTCAAACAGCAGGAGCAGTCCTTTTTCTGTTTTTCCACTGGTCCAGTAGTGGGGGTGAAGAAGGTACCAGGGGATGCTACATTTATTTCTGGCACAAGCTTGTGTGTGGGAGGTGACTCCTGGTCCTTTAGTAACCACTTTTCCAGCAAGTCCTGTGTGCCTTACTGCAAACAAACTCACATTGCCCCTCAGCAAATTCAGGATGTAGAAACCCTCATCCCCTTATCAAGATCCTGTGTGCCCACCCAAAAGTGTGGCCAGGGTGGAGAACCACCGCTAGTCCTTGGTCACTCCAAACCAGTTATGGGGATAGCTTGGTGTCACTTGGAGAATATGCAACATTGACTTCAGGAGCTTCAGGTAGGGAAAAGGTAACATTCTAAAGAGTACCTTTTCCTCAATAAGTATTAAAAGTCTGACTTTACCTATGAGTTGGGCTTTTAATCCATAATAGAAAACAGTCCTTGAATAATTGTTCTTGCAGGTCGCTAAAATGAGATAGTAGAGTTATTATTTTATATTTCTTCCCAGTGTTTCTCTATGGGCAAGGCAGCCTTTCAACATTGAAATTAGCTTTCAGGGGCTATACACTATAAGTACATGTTAACTTTGAGTTTCCATATGTCCTATTTTTAAATGCCATACACCTTGCCTTGTATGCTGCAAGACCCACGTAGGGATGACATTAATATTCAAATGGGAGTTTTTCTCCCACCAAAAGGGTTTATTTTGATAGGATGTGCTGCAGCTTTAAAACTGCAGCAGCTAGGATACAGTGGTGGGTGTCTGAAGTCATGTTTGCCTTATCATACTAGTAGAGTGCACTGAAGTGTTTTGGTCCATATGTGACATTTAACTTTCCATGCCATGGACGTACTCTAAAGACCATAATATGGCCTTATACGAGATTAAAATATGACAATGAGGGTTTTAGCCAGTTTTGAAATGATATAGAAGTCAGAGCACATGCACTACAGCATAGTTAGCAGTGTCCCTGTGCACAAAACCCAGCAGCTTCATTCTACAAAGATATGGGGTGACTATACCAAAAGAGGCCCTTTCGCAGTTTTGACATATTCAAACAATGTTTTTCCAGCACATGGCAATTTTGGGCAAGGGAACGTTGGAACTGTGATCGAGTGAATATCACCTAGGGAGACAGTCAGACGTGTTGGCCTTAGGATAGTCTTCCCCCAAACCTTATGTCTACTCCCCTCCTGTTTTTCTGAAGTGAGCTTTTGCTGACCTTAGGACTCTGTGCACATTACCACTGCTAAGTAGTGCTTAAGTGTTTGTGTCCTCGCCTTAAAATGTGGTACAATTGGCCTACATCTGATTGGCATATTTACATTACATAAAAGTCCTTAGAAAAGTGGCACCCCATGTACCTAGGGCCAGTAAATTAAATGTTACTAGTGAGTCTCTGTAAGAAATCGGGTTGTTGGTTGAGGGGAGTAAAACCCTGCTGAAGCAGAAACGATAATATTTGTCAGGATGCAGTTACAAGCAAAGCCTAAATTAACCTGTGCTCAGCCCCCTGGCAGCCTGGCACAGAGCAGTCAGACTTAACTTAGAGGCAATGTGTAAAGTATTGTGTAATACCTCAAACAGCAACACAGTGAAAACACATCACAAAGGAATCCCACACCAGGTTAAAAAAACAGAGTAATTTTTAATAAATAAAGCAAGATCAAAATAATAAAAATCCAATTAGAGGAACTAGAGATATGCAGATTTTAAGATTATTTTTTGTGAAACTAGCACCAAAAATCACAATGCTCCAACTGTGGAAATCTGGTTGCGCCTGGCCAGGACAAAGTCCGTAGTTAAGTTCCACTCTAAGGAGTACGGAGCGGCTAGAGGGACTCAGTTAGGCCCCCTTAATAAAGTACTTCAGGTCCTGGTTGCAGGGCATTGCGTGATTTCGCACTGAGGATGCGTCATTTAGTCAAGGTGATGCGTCTGTCCTGAGGTGCTGCTGTGCTTCCAAGCTGTGATGCAAGGCCCTGCATTGCCATTGAGAATTCCATCGATAAGGGAGTGTGATGCAAAGTCCAGCAATTGAAGATGCATCATGCAGTCAAGACGATGCATCGGTTCTGAGGAACTGTGAGGCTGCGATGCGAAAACCTGTGTCGTCATAAAGGCTTCTGTTGAAGGGAGAAGCATGGGCCCACATCAGGAAAGCTTCTCACAGGCTGTGGTTCAGATATGGCTGACGGGTTGATGCAGAGTCCTTTGAATCAGGAGAACCCTTGGAGCAGTGGCAACGCGTCCGTTCTGCTCGAAGTTGTGCCACAAAGCAGAGGAGATGCGTTGGTTCTGCTGGGTCCACAGATGGCTGACAGTGCATCTTCAGGTCCACTTCCACAAGACCACAACTGGGGTGGCACCACCTGGCATGGTAGGACTCACAGATGGCAGGGTCCAGGTGCTGGGGTGAAGGATGTGGGAGCGTTCAGTCCCAAAGGTTCTAGTCAGGAGGTCAGCCAACTAGCCCTAGTGGTCACTTTGGGATCCTGACTGCAACAGATCGAGGTCTAGTCCTTCTCACCCAAGCAACAGGGCAGCAGGTCAGCATGGGAGTGCAACAGTTGCTTCAGATCAGCAGTCCAATAGAATGGCAGTCCTTTCAGCAGCACTGCAGGCAATTCAATTGAAACCTGGAGCAGCTGCTTCAAAGTCACTGTGTTTCACTGCGCAGGTGGCAACCCACCTGCACTTTTCAGGAGGATTACAAATCCCCTTGCAGGTGGGAGCTGTAAGTGAGTATACCCACCTGCAAGGGGATGTCTGCAGGGTCCATAGAATTGACTTGCCCCATCTAGAGGGCTGCCATCAGGCGGCACACTGACAGTGTGTCACCCTTGAGTTGGGGCACTGCAAGTGTGCATCCTGACAGATTCTTTGCCTCTGTGCCCACATCTATAATACAACGCATGCACAGTTCTCCCAGACACATGAGGGAACTTCCTCTGGTGATTTTGCTGGCGCTATATGTGCGACAGCGCTATCTTTATTATAGAAAGGGCTGCACATGCATCTGCATCCCTTTCTCTAATACCAAAGTGCCCTAGGGACGTACAAAGCAGGCACATGTGCCAATTGCTCCCCCCAGGCACTTTATATTATACAGCCCCAGGTGTCCTTCCTGTTTAAGGTAGGAAAATGCCAAGTGGTAAGATCTGACTTCACTATGGTGGATGATTTTTCATTACAATTCCAAGGACACCAAACATGAACTGGGTTCCTGGTCCCATTTGGAAAGGATTGCTTATTAAATATAATAAGGTAAATCTAATGTTATCCAATGGGAGAGGTAGGCCTTGCAGTAGTGAAAAACGACTTCTGGAGCTTTTCTCTACCAGGACATATAAAACTTAAAAGTGCATGTTCAACTTTTTAAATATACTGCACCCTGCCATCTGGGCTGTCTAGAACCAACCCTAGGGGTGACTTTTATGCATTAAAAAGGAAGGTTTGGCCCTGGCAAATGAACTATTTTGCCAGGTCGAAATGGCAGTTTACACACACACTCAGCGGGCCTGAGACATGTTTAAAGGGCTGCTTAAGTGGGTTGCTCACTCAGTGTTCCAGGCCCACTAGTAGCATTTAACTTTCAAACCCTGGGTACAGGTAGTACTACTAGGGACTTACAAGTACATTAAATATGCCAATTGGGTATAAGTCAATTCTACCATGTGAGCACATGTACTTCAGCACTGGTTAGCAGTAGTAAAATGTGCAGATTTCTATGGCCAGCAAAAATGAGATCACAAAAATGAAGGGGAGAAGGCAAAAGATTTGGGGAAACACCACCCTAAGGCTGACAGGTATAACAAACTGCAGAACTTATTGTACCACCCACTTAAGTAGCCCTTTCGAACATGTCTCAGGCTTGCCATTGCAGCCTATTTCCAATTTTAAACTGCCAATTCGACTTAACAAAATAACCTTTTTGCCATGCCTGCATCTCGTTTTTAATAAATATGTCAACCGTGAGGCGTGCCCTAAAGAGACTATAGGGTGGGGTGCATTGTATTTGAAAGGTTTGACATGTGCTCTTAAGTTTTTGCATGTCTTAGTAGTAAATTTGCTTTTTACTAATGTGGGGCCTACCTCTCCCATAGGATAACATTAGGTTACCTTCTTACATTTAATAACTGATAATCTTTGTTTGTGAACAGGTAGAAATGTCATGGTTGGTCACTAAAGAATTGTCATTTAAAATCCTACTAATTGGTAATGTATGATTTTAAGTAGCTAGTCTGAAAATGCCACTTTTAGATAGCTGCCATTGTCTTGTCCTAACCATGTGGCGCCTGCAGCCTTTGCCTTTGGGTCACATGACTGTGAACAGTTGACATTCGGCCTTTGTGTATTCTTCCTAGACAGTAAGACAAAGGGGATGTAGGTGTTTGCATGATGGGCCATCTGTCTAGGATGGGAGAGGTAAAATTGTTCCTTGCCCCACTTATGTTTCAAAAGAGGTGTCTTAGCACACTAACAAAGAACGTCCCACTAGTGTTTTGTCCCCCAGATCCCTTAGAGTCTGGGTAGGGAGGAACGAAATTCCAGAATCACCTGGGAAGGAGAGCCCATCACACTGCTGGAGCCAAGGCCCTCTCCAGCTCCCTGTCACTCACAAACCAGACATGGAATACACAAACCTAGCAGAGACATGCTGGATGGTTAGGCCAGAAAATACCTACTTTCTAAAAGTGGTATTTTCAAACACAGAATGTAAAAATCCCCCTCACTAAAAGATCTATTTTAACATTCTGAGTTCAGGCATACTAAACTCGAATTTCTACCTTGTTCTCAGGGTCAGTTAGGATTATAAGATGTTATAATCAAACTGCCCATTCTGGCCTATGGGATCAGGTAGCCTTGCAATAGTGAAACATGAAATTGGCTGTAATTCACTATCAGGACATGCCACACACATCAGGGCCTACATTTTACATGCAATGCACCCTGCCCTTGGGCCTACCTTAGGGGTGACTACCAATAGAAAAGGGAAGGTTTAGGGACTGCGACGTGGATTCACTTGCCAAGTCGACATGGCAGTCCCAGACTTCACACAGGCTCTGCAATGGCAGGCCTGAGCCATATTTTTCAAGCTGCTTCTGTGGGTGGCACAACCAGTGCTGCAAGCCCACCAGCAGCATTTGATTTACAGGCCCTGGGCATACATGGTGCACTGTACCAGGGTCTGACAAGAAAATCAAACAAGCCAATCATGGAGACACTATTCCATTACAACAATTTACAATAGAGAGCACTTGCACTTTGGCAGTGAATATCAGGGGCAAAGTGCCCAAAGCATCTAGACCAGCAACAACAAAGCAAAAACACAGGAGGCAGCAGCAAAAAATGGAAGGGAGACCCACGCCAATGGTGCCCGGTCTAACACTGATGTTCACAAATCTGAACTTTAATAGTAACTACCTCCTGCTACGTTTTTACTTGCCATTGTCATTTGTTATACTTTGTGGTCTGTCATTGTATCTGAAGACCTTGTATCGTTTTTCTGTGGGAAGTAGGCAGCATCAAAATTTTTCAAGTGCAAACACTTTCCCATATGCTAACCGAAAGTGTTGGCTCTTAGAAGGGTTACCCCCTACAGACATGATGCTTCACTGTAATGTGAAGGGAGGGTATGTATCATATAACTGATGTAACTTATTCATGGCGTAGATGGACTGGGCTTGTCAGTCAGGAAAAGGACCAGATGCATTACCAAATTTTGGAGGTGAAGGCACCAACACAATGGTATATAGGTAAGACATGTTTAATGTACCGGTTTATTATAAATTCATTTTAAAACTTGGTATTGTTTAACTTCTGAACTGCCACGATTTTTTAAAGAATATCCCTGTCCCTTTTGGTAGCCTGAGAAGTTGCGTACAGTGCAATTTTAGACTTTAAACTTTTGCCAGATTCACACAGTTACAGAGATTGCAAGGTTTAAAAGGAACATAAACGAAAGTAGAAAATTGGGCCTTGTGCTACTACATCAATATTCACGACCTCTATAATGCTTCACGGCGGATGTATGACGTTACAACGCACACTTTTACAACGCATGCACTTACAACGCATTTTTTACAACGCATAATCCATTACAACGCATGACATTACAACGCAGGACACTACAACGCATTTTTAAAAAATACCTTTACAACGCATTACCATTACAACGCATACTACCTTTACAACGCATACCATTACAACGCATAATATTAAATTACATTTAAGGTAAGTATTAGATAGTATAGGGGTAAAAATTACTATTCTAACTCCAGGGGGTGCAACAGTAGGGTAAGTGTTGGATAGTGTAGGGGTAAAAATTACTATTCTAACTCCAGGGGGTGCAACAGTAGGGTAAGTGTTGGATAGTATAGGGGTAAAAATTACTATTCTAACTCCAGGGGGTGCAACAGTAGGGAAAGTGTTGGATAGTATAGGGGTAAAAATTACTATTCTAACTCCAGGGGGTGCATCAGTAGGGTAAGTGTTGGATAGTATAGGGGTAAAAATTACTATTCTAACTCCAGGGGGTGCATCAGTATGGTAAGTGTTGGATAGTATAGGGGTAAAAATTACTATTCTAACTCCAGGGGGTGCATCAGTAGGGTAAGTGTTGGATAGTATAGGGGTAAAAATTACTATTCTAACTCCAGGGGGTGCATCAGTAGGGTAAGTGTTGGATAGTATAGGGGTAAAAATTACTATTCTAACTCCAGGGGGTGCATCAGTAGGGTAAGTGTTGGATAGTATAGGGGTAAAAATTACTATTCTAACTCCAGGGGGTGCATCAGTAGGGTAAGTGTTGGATAGTATAGGGGTAAAAATTACTATTCTAACTCCAGGGGGTGCAACAGTAGGGTAAGTGTTGGATAGTGTAGGGGTAAAAATTACTATTCTAACTCCAGGGGGTGCAACAGTAGGGTAAGTGTTGGATAGTGTAGGGGTAAAAATTACTATTCTAACTCCAGGGGGTGCAACAGTAGGGTAAGTGTTGGATAGTGTAGGGGTAAAAATTACTATTCTAACTCCAGGGGGTGCAACAGTAGGGTAAGTGTTGGATAGTGTAGGGGTAAAAATTACTATTCTAACTCCAGGGGGTGCAACAGTAGGGTAAGTGTTGGATAGTGTAGGGGTAAAAATTACTATTCTAACTCCAGGGGGTGCATCAGTAGGGTAAGTGTTGGATAGTATAGTGTAATATTATGCGTTGTAATGGTATGCGTTGTAATGGTAGTATGCGTTGTAATGGAATGCGTTGTAAAGGTAGTTTTTAAAAATGCGTTGTAGTGTCATGCGTTGTAATGTCATGCGTTGTAATGGATTATGCGTTGTAAAAAATGCGTTGTAATGGTAGTGCGTTGTAAAAGTTGCGTTGTAAAGGTTGTTCCCCCTTCACGGCAGCCACAATGTACCATCTCCTTATGATAGTTCATGCCCAATAATAAGTAGTCCGTCTACTTCCAATTCCCTAGTCCTGGAAATCTCAGCCAGTACTCCCAGAGGTATGCTGCTCACCACAGATTCATGATGGTAATCATATTACCCTCTGTCAGACAGGGATATTTCACATCCATTTGCGACCACAGGGAAACTATTGCTAGGTCATATTAGAGAAAGGAAAATGGTAGTGTGCTGGTTAGAATTGCTCAATATGGTAAATTCCGAATAGAAAGGGAAGAACGTTTGCAGCCATGTCACTTGTTCCCCTTCTTGAGCATTAATATTACAATTTGTTACGCAGTTATAAATGTTGGTGTGAGTAGTCTATATTTAAATGATTGTAGCTCATGGTGTGAGATCAACAGAGATTGTGAAGGAGGCTTTTTCCCCTTGTTCATTTTCTAAGTATTAAAGTCATAATGACTGGGTATTGTTGGGTGGAAAGGGATACAATTCTGTCAACTTTGGCGTAGAGAGCAAAGTTTATTTCTAGTATTTTGTCATGTTATTTTCTGGGAATGATTTTGTGGCTCAGATGCCTTAGAGTGTCCTGTGGACCTGCTGTACAGGATTCGGTTGTTGAATTTGTATTTTTTCAGTTGTCCCTGAAATCTATGAGGGTGGGGTCATGGGTAAGAGTGTGGAGATGTTGTTCCATAGGTTTGACCAATTACTGATGTTCTACGTCCCCTATAGGTTCCACCGTAGTTTTCCCTTATGTTAGCCTAACTACACATGTAATAGGCCACTTTTGCTTTGCACACGTTATGCAGTAACAAGCTTGCTTTTGTGCCACACTGTTATTTTCGGAATACGTTTCAGATGTTTTGTTATTTAGCTTTTCTGCTGGGATTCTGTCTGTACATCTTGCAATGCCAAACAACATTGTGCCCTGTTTGCTTTGTTTTCGGAAACTAACACCTCGACATAATAGAGAGATCCAGCTGCTGTGTTTTGAATAGATCAAGTCTTATCATATAAGCTTAGACTTGCTGTTCAAAAAACAGAGTGGAAGAACGCTTGCTGGAAAAAGGTCCTGAGACAAAAGAGCTGTGCGCCTGACATGTAGACCCACTGATTATGACTCTCAGATGTGGGGTTCGGCACTCATCCCGGAGATATTTAGTAAAATACTGTGCTTTCATAGTAAGGGGAGGCTTAGGCTGATTTGTCACTCGCTGTGACAGGACTTTTCATTGTGTACAGTTTATTATTTGTGCTAATTGCATGATTAACTTACATATGTCTCCTAATTGCAGCACAGTTTTTTTCACGATAGAACATGTTAGTTTCAATAAATAATGTGAGCTTTCTTTATGACTCTTTCCTTGTATTGTGGACATTTGTGAGTGAGAGGACAAAAGGTGATGACCTGCTGCCGCGACTCCTGAGAGAGTTCGAGTGTTTTGTTCTGGGGTGAAAATGTATCTGTCTCTCAAGAAGGTTAAGAGGGCAGGTAAAGCACTATGAGTTAGTCTGGATTTGGGCCCATAGGCACTGATGTGGTATTGTGACTGAGTCCATACATGCTGACGTCCTGTAATCCCAGGCATAGTTGTGCTTCTAATCAGACTACCTGCAACACTGAAATGTAACTCTCTTCTAATGATTTATATGCTATTCTTGGGGTAATAAGGTATCAGGTGGAGTGCCCCTGACTCCGCCAGGTCTGTTTACCAGTGTCAATGGTGCAATAAGCAAATGCGGCTGTCGGAGGGAAGACCGTCAGTTTGTCCGCCAGGCCAATCATGATGTGCCTTCCACCTGAGTTGGTGGTTTGGAAGGGATATAAGGCAGAAACTCACCTTTTGTCACTGTTTGATGATAAAGAAACCGCCGTGGACAGAATCAACGGTAAGTTCCACTTTTGCCTGTAACCTTTTGTCTTATTTGTGAACACTTGCACTGGACGTGTGCATTTTGAAATCTCTCTTACAAGCAATAGCAAACCAATGTGCTATGCATATGTCGGTAATGTTGACATTTCACAAATGTAAAGAAAAACACCTGTATGATCACATTGTATGTATACATTTGGTGCAAGTTGCCTCACAAAAATGGTATAAAATCAAAAATCAAATCAACTAGTCAACATGAAGGTGTGTTGAAATAAATTCCAACAATTGTCACAAAAAAAAACATATGCATTACACATCATTGGGATAAGTGCAATGTAACGTGATGTAGAAATTGCACTAGATGAGATGTAAACTTTACCTCACAAATTACCAGCAAAATCAATGTCAGTCCCAAATTTGAAGTATTCAGCATTTAGATCCATGTAGCATTTTACCTTCTCTCTTGCAAGTCCCATACTGTATGCAATTTCAATAGTCACAATATTTTATAAGGTGTAATGTACATGTGCTCATACTAATCATTTATCAAGGTGAAACAAACACACCTGTAGTAACACACACCAAAAATGTTTTAAACATCAATTAGTTTGTGAATGTGGCCATTACTATGATGAGTGCCTGCAGCTAACATACAATGTTAATCAGTGTATGTGCTTAAAAAAGTGGACATTAAAAAATCTGTTGTATTACCTGCCATCATGGTAAAGAAAAATAGGTACTTCAAGTTTTAGTCAGAAAATTTGCTAGGAGTGAAACAATTGCAAAGGAAAATTAGAGCCAGGACTAACTTGGTGAAATCAAAATAATGGATTTATTCACAAAAATGTGAGAACTCTTTCAAATACTCCTAAAGCCGAATGGTAGTCCATTACTTGTAGAAAAAGACCTGCGCACTGATGTGTGGTGGCACAAAGCTTGCCTCCTAATTCACTGCAGAGGGGGAACTTCCTCAGGAAGGAGCATCTAGTGGGCAGAGGAGGCACCTCAAAGATCTTACTTGGGAGGGGGGTATTTGGGTTTGGGAGGGGTGCTCTTGGGTTTGGTCAGGGGGTTTGGGGTGAGAGCGGGGTACTTTTGATTTTAGTATGGATGGTTTCTGTATTTAGAGGGGTTGGTTGGGATGTGGGAGGAGTGGATATGGATATGAAAGGGTATCTTTACATTTGTGAGTGATGGCTTAGGCTTTGAAAGGGGTTAAGGCGAGGGCAAAGAACAAACTCTCACATGGAAAATGGGTAGATTGTTTGGCAGGCAGTGGGGTTTGGGAGCTAGAGGAAGTGGCATTGGCTGATGTCCATACATCTGTTGAGGGTGCAAGCACCTTTGAGTCTGGTGTATGTCATACATGTTTTGGTGTGTCTTGCTTCCTAGGTGTCTGTTGTTTGGGTGACTGTGGGTGGTGCATGTGGGTGTGGTGGTGAGTGAGGTGTCTTTGGGTGAGCTGGTGGTTGCAGTGGTGCATGCGGGTGTGGTGGTGGTGGCTGCAGTGTTTATGAGTCAGCTGGTGGTTGTGGTGGTTCGTGTTAGTGTGGTGGTGGGTGTGGTACCTTTGGGTGTGCCGGTGGTAGGGGTGGTGCAAGTGTGTGTAGTGGTGGCTGTGGTGTATGTGGGTGCAGTGGTGGTGTTGCATTTGGGTCTGGTGGTAGGTGTGGTGTTTGGTTGTGTGCCTGTGTTTGGGTTTCGGTATGGGTGTACTGCTTGTATCTGTTTTAGTGAGTGTGTGCAAATGTGTGAGTGTTCTTGGGACAGGACTGAGAATAGGGAATTGAGATGGGTAAGGGGCAGGAGGTAGGGCACAAGTTTGGGATTGTTGGGAGACTGAGGTCAGTGATTAGGCTAGACCTTGAAAAGATCTCTGTAGGAGCACTGTGAATGCCTTCCAGGTAAGCTACCATTTGTTGCATATGGCAGCTAATCACTTGGATTTCATTCATTAGTGTAGTCCAGCCTACAAGGATGTTTCGGAGAATGTCAATGGCCTCCTCACTCAGGGCAGCCTGGGGCACAGGGCAAGGGGTAAGGTGCCTGTGACAAAGGAGACGCCACCGCTTTTAGGACGGCGGGTTTGGCAACTGGGGGGGATCAAGAGAGAGAGTGCAGAAAGTACTCTGCGTGGCGGACAAGGATGCAGGTGGTAGAGTTCCTGTCGAGTCCGCTGTCACTGGGAAGTGCCTACTCTTGGAGGCCTCTGAAGAGGATGTCATGGAACTGGCAGCATCCCTTGCACTCCCCTCATCCTCGGTGTTACTGTTTCCCTTGGTGTCAGTGGTGACAGCACCCAAACCAAAGTGGCCAGCTGCTTCCCCGCCTTCGTGGCCAATGTCTCCTCTGCCTTCTCCTGATGATGCTGAAATGACATATACAATAGCTTTATTAAATGTGTGTAAGCAGAACTAATCATGAACTTTAAACAGAAAACAGTTTCCAAGTTTTCATATTTCACCTGCGTCAAGGCTCTCAAACTTTGGTTCTACATTAGCATAAGCTCATGCATTTACGCAACATTTTTAGAAACCATTTGGTCACAGTTTTGTCATTCCCCATGATAGCTCCTATATCATGTAAATTCTTGTCTTTTATTCATTTTTATGTCTGTTTAGGAACTGTTTAACACCTCTGAATGTTTAGGCTTTGTTGTTTAAAATAATGAACTTACGTCACCACAAAGGAAATCAACCAAAAATACCTTTGTACTGTGTGTTCAGAAGGCCAATATATCTGCATTATTTTCATTCTCAAAAAGTAAATTAGGTAGGAGTGGGCGGAATTTGCGTAGTTACCTTTCGCAAAATTTCACAAAACAGCAAAAAAATCTCCGCGAGCACGCAAAATTTTGAGTGCTCGCGGAGATTTTGTGCTGATTAACGCGTTACTGAATTTGAGCTTCAACTCGGGCACCTGCTTTATTTATATCTGTAAGTGCTTCCTGTTGAGGCTTAATTTTTGTGACAGGAGCATCGTGCCAGAATGAATCCTGCCCTGCATATTTACCCATGAAGATGCCACCGTTTTGTGAAATATCTCTACTCAACTGGACTACTTTCTACTGGCTAATCAGTAAGTGCTACCTCGTTGGGTAAATGTATAGTGCTTTTCCTACACTACAGCTGCGTAAAGGGCCAGAAGAGCTGTCTACAGCGACCATGTGTGTCTGTAAAGTTGCCACCACGCCGACGGGTGCCGGGGTCCCTCGAGTGAGCTGTCTATCATAGTGGGGGAAAGGGCGGGAAGACGTTGCACACCGCTGGTGTGTGGGTCGGGGCCAAACGGGCGGGGCTTCCATGCAGTTAACATGCCTCTTGTTTATAAAGGGCCAGAGACCGATCAGAGCAGCTGATGAGGAGACAGAACCTCCTGGTGTCAGGAACTACATGGGGATTGCGCTCGAGAAACTCATGGATGCACAGAGCTCCATCAAGGATTACAGCAAATTGTTGATGGTAGATATGGGGAGAAAGCACACCTGCCTAGCCTCGACCGTGCTCGCGAATGTTTTGTGCTGATTAATGCGTTACTGAATTTGAGCTTCACACGGGCACCTGCTTTATTTATATTTATTTATAAGTGCTTCCTGTTGAGATTTAATTTTTGTGACAGGAGCATCATGCCAGAATGAATCCTGCCCTGCATATTTCCATTCCGCCGCGGATAGCGGAAATGTCGACACTTAAACGTTCCGTGCGGAACACGAAAATGCCGAACTTTCGCACGTTCCGCGAGTGGAACGGAATTTGTCGCCCACCCTTAAAATTAGGAATCAATGTGCATCAACAAATACTGCAATGTTGTACCAATATTTGTATAAACTGAAAGGCTGTTTCCCTTGTTTGAGGATTTCGCAATGGTAACACTTACGTCAAGTAACAAAAGTATAAGTCAATTGTAAACAATATTAAATAGATTTTGTACTGAAGTAGCTTATCAATGTATCATGTGCTATGTAGATAACTATGCTGTTGAAGAAATTGGGAACAATATATTTGGGTGTATTGAGAAACGACTTCTATAGCATAAGTAAATACATAGGCCTTGAGGCATTTCTATTCCACTTCAGTACAGACTGAAAACATTTTCACATTTGACTCCTAAATCTATCTAGTTATTTGAAGTTTGTTTTACCATTGTGACATTGTTTCACAAAATATGCTGGCTTTCACTTTAGGCATCAATTGGTACAACATCACTTTAATTATTACATGCACTCGTTCATATATAGTTTTAACTTCAAATATTCAAATGTAAATCACAATATGCAACATATTACACTTTGGCGCATATCTACTTTTGCCTAATGAGTCTTGAGTTGGGACTGATGTGGAGTTTACCTGATGGGATGCTTCTACATATATGTGATTGATCATAATCCCTTTCAGTATCAATTTTTCTACATCATTCCTTTATCATCTGGACATAAGAAAGGGCATTGAGAAATGGTTTGGGGTAAGTTTTACTCTGTTACGAATGTGTACACATTCCAGTCTATATTACAACTGAAATTGTATGCCTGTCATAATTATTTGCCCAAAAACAGAATAGTTTACACACACATTTATGAAGGAGTAAAACATCATGCAAATCTTTCACTTTTAACATGTATGAAACAGTATTTCTGATGCAAAACACATTGAGATATGTGTTGAATCCACTATTGTTTGTGTAGAATCCCAACTTACCTATGTGACATTTGGTACATCTACTGTTTCATAAGTGTATATAATGCTATGTCAGATGTAATAGGGCTACCATTACATCATCCACAATAGTGAAGGAACAATCCACCTGACACAATAAAGAATATTGGCCTGTTTGGTACAACTGTCCCTCATGACATAAAACAACCTGATGTATATGTGTAGTTTAGGCAGACGTGTCTGCTCTGAACAGTCCTTTCATAGTGAACAGGAATCAGGTGGGAACCTTTCCAATAAATGAATAGGCTGTAACACAAAATAAGGTATGTAACATGAAATTCAAATAAAGACTTACCCCTTTGTTGCTGCTGTTGGGCTCTCAACTGCCCATCAAGCTGGGGATAGACCACTGCAATAATGTAGGACATTAGGGGGTTCAGGGTGCTGTGTACATGCTTCTAACGTTGGGAGGACTGCTCGAGCTGGCCTTCAGCTGACTTTCTGGTCCAGAGTCATAGGTCTTCCCACCTCTTTCTCCAATAGAGGCCGCACAGCTGGTAGACTTTGGGGAGCTGCACCTTTCTGGTGATGGCCTGTCTGATCTCCCGTTCCTGATGAACATTGACCTGTATAGGTACAAGAAATGAAAGCAAAAAAATGTTTTTGTTACTTTTTGTTTTTATTGATATAACACAATTTTGCTACATCTATCACAGGCTTGACTCATAAGTTACCATACAGCATGTGTATTTTCACATGCTTACCAAAATAATCATATTAAGACACACACACTTTGTAGTCACCTGCTCACTACCCTCATCCCTTGTCATGTCCTAAACTCACTAATCCAGGCCATTGACTTCATCTAGCCTAGGGGGTTCCTACATTTTCTGTGCTGCGAGCTACTTCAGATCAGTGCAAAATATTCTACTGAAGCCTAAACAACTTGAGCATTGTTACCAGACACCCTCACAGCCAGCTTCATTGACTGGATGCCTAAGGTCCATAGAGCCAGATACTATGGTTTTCAACTATATACAATAACTGAGGACACTATGAATGGTCTGCTATGTGTGTCAGTTAGGGTGAGCAGTCTAAATATCGAGTTTTAAATGTCGACCTACAAGTATATCGAGTTGTAAATATCGTAGGTAAAGAATATCGAAGTCAAGAATATCGATGGACAGAATATCGACCCCAAGGTAAGTATTATCGAAGTTAATAATATCGAAGTCATTAATATAGATGTAAGTAATATCGTATTCAAAAATTTCGATGTCAAGAATATCGATATTTTATTAGTGTAATGTATTTTAATATGTATTTTATTTGTATGTGAAAGATTATTGTAATGTATTTTAATACATTTAAAAATACATGTTTAGAGATTAATAATTATTTAAAATATAATTTAGCGTTTTAGTATCAGAGCGGGTTGTGGGTTTATAAGGGAATAGGGTGGGAAGTAATTTAATTATAATGAATTAATTAATATGTATTGTTTAATTGGTATTTATGATTAATTAATTGTTAATTAATTACTAATTGTTAATTAAATATATTAATTGATTAATTAATTGTTAATTAATTATTAATTGTAAATTAATTGTATTAATTGGTTAATTATATAAGTTATAATTAGTTTAATATTAATATTTCTTTATTGGTATGGTTAATTAATTAATTGTTAATTACTAATTAATTGGTGATTTAATTTTATTAAGTGATTAATTGATGCTTAAATTAATTATGTGAATTTTTATGTGTAGTGGGTTGTGGGTTTATAGGGGAATAGGGTGGGATGTAATTAAATTCAAATAATTACTGATAATTTTTAACTATTTGTAATTAATAATAATTATTTGTTAATTAATTATTAATTGGTAATTAATTGTTATTAGTACGTTAAATATAGTAAATATAAAAAATTTATTATTTCATGTTCTTTGTTGTTATTGCTAATTAATGTATTGTTAAATAATAATTAATTTGTGAATAATTGTAATTTGGTAGTTAATATGTATAAATTTGTAAATAATAAGTATATTAATTATAAAGAATGTATTATTAATTGTAAATAATAGATAAACTGATATTTAAATGTATTGTGTATTCTATATGTGTAGTGTGTTGTGTGTTAAAGGGGGAATAGTGTGGGATGTAATTTAAAGTTATTTATATAAATATTTATTTTAAATAATTGGTATTTAATAATACATATTTTGTAAATTAATTATTAATATGCTATTTTTTTAGAACTAATTATTTAATTGGTTATTATGTTTATAGAATCCCTATGCTATCCAGTGCTTTCCCAACTGTTTTACTATCTGGAGTTGGAATAGTAATGTTTAACCCTACGCTATCCAGCGCTTTTCCTACTGTTCCACTCTCTGGAGTTGGAATAGTAATTTTTAACCCTACGCTATCCAGCGCTTTCCCTAGTGTTTCAGTTACTGGAGTGGGAATAGTCATTTGTACCCCTACGCTATCCAGCGTTTTCACTACTGTTGCACTCTCTGGAGTTGGAATAGTAATTTTTACCCCTACGCTATCCAACGCTTTCCCTACTGTTGCACTATTTGGAGTTGGAATAGTAATTTTTACCCCTACGCTATCCAGCGCTTTCCCTACTGTTTCACTTACTGGAGTGGGAATAGTAATTTGTACCCCTATGCTATCCAATGCTTTCCCTACTGTTGCACTCTCTGGAGTTGGAATAGTAATTTTTACCCCTACGCTATCCAGCGCTTTTCCTACTGTTCCACTCTCTGGAGTTGGAATAGTAATTTTTACCCCTACGCTATCCAGCGCTTTCCCTACTGTTTCACTTACTGGAGTGGGAATAGTAATTTTTACCCCTATGCTATCCTGCGCTTTTCCTACTGTTTCACTTACTGGAGTGGGAATAGTAATTTGTACCCCTACGCTATCCAACGCTTTCCCTACTGTTGCACTGTCTGGAGTTGGAATAGTAATTTTTACCCCTACGCTATCCAGCGATTTCCCTACTGTTGCACTCTTTGGAGTTGGAATAGTAAGTTTTACCCCTACGCTATCCAACGTTTTCCCTACTGTTGCACTCTCTGGAGTGGGAATAGTAATTTTTACCTTTACGCTATCCAACGCTTTCCCTACTATTGCACTCTCTGGAGTTGGAATAGTAATTTTAACCCTACGCTATCCAAAGCTTTCCCTACTGTTGCACTCTTTGGAGTTGGAATAGTAATTTTTACCCCTACGGTATCCAACATTTTCCTTATTGTTGTTTTTGTTGGAGTTGGACTAGTAGTTTTATTGTGTCTGATATTTCATATGTTTTGTATTTTTTTTGCTATTGTAATATATCATTAATAATAAAAATTAATCACATTAAAAATATTGATTATTATTTGCTATATGTAATTATTAAATATTTATTAATGTTATTATTTTATGTGTATAGATGTATTGGTAATTTTTTAAAACATTTAATAATTTATACGTTACAGAAATTATTAGTAAAATTAATTATTCAGTAAGTATATATATTATATATTATATGTACATGTTTAATTAAAGTTTTATTAAATTATATATATTAATTATACATTTTATTTATTATACAATATATTTAATTATGTTTATTTAATTTCTAAGTATAATTTGGTTTATTTTACATATATTTTTAAAGTAAAAGAAAAACGATATTTTGAATAACGATATTTTTTGACATCGATATTTAATTTTCGATATTTTTGTACTTACCATGTTGTAGATAGGATGTCGATATTCTTGTCATCGATATTTTTGTTGCGATATATTTGTAGGTCGATATTCTGTCTGTCGAAATTATGTCATAAAACCGTCAGTTAGAGTGTGCTTCCTGGTGATGTGCAAACATGTGTACATATGAATAGGATATCATTGTATGGGTGACAGAACCTGTGTGGTATGTACTTGTAGCACAGGACACAACTTTTGCCATATGTAACACTATTACATGGATGACACAAACACACGATTGCATGTCTTTTTGAATTGGGGGAACTTAAAAGTGCAAAGACATATTCTACCAAACACTTCATATTATGGAACGTTTTTCTGCACTTGTGAAAAAGGGCTGTATCTTGCATGAATTCTCATGGCACAGTGAATACTGGCCACTGGAAGTAAGGATCCTGCAGTTTAGACATGAAACACTTTGAATTGGGAGTAAAATGAAATTAGATGTTAGCTCAAGGAGTTAGGTAACCATTTAAAACTATTCAGGGGCATATGTTTGCACACACCTCCAAATTTCAGTTGACAAAGAAATATTTCAATGACAGAAATACCTCTGTGTTTTAGTTGTTTTTCCCTGTGACTCTAACCCAGCCTGGCTCATGATTCTGACTGAGCACTGCTCATTGTCAGGTCATGCTATCTGCAGCCTTATGTTCATGATGACAAATGAGCCAAGCCTTCTCTTAACTTTTATATGGAAATCAAACCTTGTGCCTATCTAATAACTGACCTCAAGGCTGTGTGCTACTCTGATGGGGACTGGGAGATACTGGTAGCTCCCAATCAACTGAGTTTCCAATCTAGGCTGATTGATTAGTGGGACAATGCACAATGTTAACATCATTTTCATTTGGTTTGTAGAGAAAACATATATATGTACTACTGTAAAAAGTTAAATGTGTTTACCAATTTACATGATGTGTGATTTCTACATTTCACATGTAATTCAAACATATACTTAGATATATCTCTACATGCACCTCAAATAGAATATAGGGCTTTAAACACATAGCACATACTAATGTAATTATTTTTTAATTTTGTGAAGTGCTTACAAATCCCCAACATCATATTCCTATGTAAGGAACAAATTATTTGACACTTCACATCAATCATTACACTTCACTCAGGAACTCAAAGGAAGAGTCAGGAACACCCCATCAAGATCCTGGTTCAACTCGGACATTAACACGGAAAGAAGACAGCTTAAAGCTGCAGAAAGACTTTGGCGGAATAACCCGTTCACAATCCTCCTGAATCGACTCAATTCAGTGCACAGGAAATAAAATAAGAACATCAAGAACGAAAAAAAGTCCTTCTTTTGTAGGGCTCTTGACAACGCAAAAAACAGGCTGAAAGAACTCCTCAATGTCATCAGACAACAAACTTCAAACCCCTCATTCACAGTGCAGGCCTCCAAAGACCTATGTGAGAACTTTGCACATTTCTTTGATGACAAAATCACAAGGACTAAGCTCTCCCTGGACGTTCACCGCTGCCACCCGGACAGTAGCTCACTCACTGAGACAGATGTTACCACACCCAAGCACCACCCAAACAAATGGAAATCCTTAAGCCCCATCTCCGAAGCCGAGATAGAAAAATGATTGCTAAATCTACTTCCTCAACTCACGTCTCAGACCCCATTCCGCCCCTACTGGCCAAAAAGATCAATCTCACCCTTGCACCAATCTGGACCAAGATCATAAATAGCTCCCTGAGAACTGGAGTCATACCTGACTGTCTCAAAATCGGACATGTCACACCTCTATTAAAGAAACCGGGCTCTGACACAAATGATCTGAAAAACTTCAGAGCCGTCTCCAATCTTCCTCTCCGAGCTAAAATCCTGGAAAGGTGGGCTCTCCTCCAGCTCACCCAACAGATGGACTGCAACAAACTCCTAGACCCTCACCAATCGGGTTTCAGAAAAGGCTGCAGCACAGAGACAGCGGTCCTGAATGTCATTGATGATATCCACAACTCTCTAGACAATGACCAATGCTGTCTACTCATACTCTGAGACCTATCGGCAGCCTTCGACCCGGTTGACCACAAATTACTCATTAAGGTACTACAAGAGAGGGTGTTAGTGGACGAGGTGGTCTTACTGTGGTTCACCTCCTTTCTACAGAAACGCACTCAAAAAATAAAAATCAACAACTTCTTGTCTGACCTACGCCCCGTCAGCAGGGGTGTAGCCCAAGGATCGGTTCTCTCCCCACAACTCTTCTACATTTACATGGAACCCCTCACCTCCATACTCACACATCCACTTCCACGTCTAGGCAGACGTCACCCAGATTTATCTAGAAACCTCCTCCATGAACGACATCCAAAGACTAAACGACACTCTAAGAGAAGTCCAAAACTGGCTGTCACTCAATCAATTGAAACTCAACCAAGACACAACAAAAATCCTTCTCATTTTAAATAAGGAGCAGAACACCAAAGTCACAGACTGGCTGAAATCCATTGATGCTCTTAACTGCAATCTCACCCTGGCTGACTCAGTAAAATCACTGGGAATCACACTGGACCCAAAATTAGACATGGCCAAACACATCAAAAACTCTGCCAAGAGCGCTTTCCTCAATCTTAAACTGCTCAATAAAATAAAACCCTTCATCCCTCCGAATGACCTTAAAGAGGGTGCTCAAGCCCTAGTGCTGTCCAGACTGGACTATGGGAATGCAACCCTCACAGGAACAGCAAACTCCCACCTGGCCCCCCTCAGAGCAACTCTTAATGCAGCAGCCAGAATGTTCACCAGAGTAAAGAAATGTTAACACATCTCACCTGCACTCAGAGAACTAAAATGCCTCCCAATAGAAATGAGTGCTAACTTCAGAACTGCCTGTCTCATGCACAAAGCTCTGCAGACCGGGAAACCCGCCTACCTGGCCGCAAAACTCAATAAAGCAGGCCAGGCAAGGAGCCTCAGGAGTAGCAACACTCTACTCCTCATCCCTCCGAGAACTCGCAAACAAAAAAAACGCATCTCGATCCTTTTCTGGAAATGCGCCCAAAATCTGGAACTCCATCCCAGTCTATATCAGGACCACCCCCTCCTTTGTAAACTTCTAAAGGCAACTCAAAGACCTCTTCCTCAACCGATCCCTTCCGAATGGATATCTGCTGCACAAACACAAACTCCTGCACACTGCAGCACTCAGCCACCTGAACATTAGGCCTTCTACCTCACCCACCTCCCGAATGGTCCCTGGGCCCCCCCTCCCGGTAAGGGTCCTCACACAAGTCAATTTGTATACTACTCTTATACACACTGATTTCCTGCTAGCAATGTGATATTATACTCTCAGACTTTTGACTCTTCATGACTCAATATGTATAATATTTTAATATTGTTTTTCTTTGATTGATTTCACCACTACTTATGTTGTAAAGCGCTCCGGTACCTTCGGATCTGGCTAGCGCTATATAAAACTCCTAAATAAATAATAAATAAATAAAAACGTTGTAGCCTGTGTTAACGGGGAAAAAGCAGATAGACAGATTCACATATACATTTCAAACATGTACCTGTTCCTCTGGTGAGCCATAGAGCTGGTCATACAGGGAGAGCAACTCCAGTTCCTCTGGTGAGAAGGCAGTGGCCCTCTGACATGCCTGACCTGGCATCGGTGCTCCCAGAGTTCACAAACAGCAGTACAAGTGGAAGAGGTCTTGATGACTGCAGTGTAAGGAGGCAAGTGAGCTTTTTTCGAAACAGTGAATGTCCATGATCTTCAGCAGAGATGGGCACAGACATTGGACTTCGTACGTTGCTTTCGCACATGTTAGCCTATGGCTGTGTCTGCTGTGGAGATGAACACCCACTATGCGGTCACCTTCCACCACAGACTTCATTTTAGAAGGTCGAATAGCGTGTTGGTGGCTGTTAAGTGCATCACCACCACTCAAAATGGTGCCTACTTTGTTTATATATTCAAACTTTGAAGGACACTCAAGCTTAAAAATATATATATACATGTAGTGCGTTGAAGTGGTTAAAAGCAATATTTGTGTGATGTGTACACCTATGTTGATGGTATTTAGTTTGCAAAAATATAGAAAAAGGATGTGTAAATAACAAATCAGAAATATATACAACTTATAGATCCCGACGACGGATAGGAATTTAAGTTGGACACCATCACAGAGGTAGATGGATATGGGAGAAGTCATGGAAACCTCTGTACTTTAATATTTAGGAACATTTCATTACATTTCTTTGGATAAGTGTGGTAATATGCTCATGATTTTACTGTTGCCTTTTGGGTGTCTTCCTGTTTTCTCTGTTCCCTTCACCCAGTATTGAGGTGGGTCAGACGTGGTAAGCTGAATGACTCAAATCCATTTTGCTTCCAATACTCACTGGTGCGATCTGCACTGTTGATGATATGTAGTTCGTGATGGATAAAAAGGCTGCATTTTACAATTAAGTAAGGGAAACACTGTGTGTTCTAGTTTCTTCTTTTGTTTCTCACTAAGTTCTGTTTACCTTAATGGTATAATGTGTGACACACATGTTTCCATATGTATACAATGGTGAATGTGAGGATATACATGGAGGAATGATGTGGGTATCTCTCTGAGTCTTGAAATGTATAGTGTGAGGTACAATAATTGAGTAACAATACATTTTAAAATATATATATATGTACAATGGGCCCAATTCACATAACTAACTTAAGACAAAATCCTAAACTTACTACCATTTTGGTATTCACAGAAGGCACTTACTCATTTTGGTATTCACAGAAGGCACTTACTCATTGATGCACTTACTCATCAATGAGTAAGTGCCTTCTGTGAATACCATAATGAGTAAGTGCCTTCTGTGAATACCAAAATGAGTAAATAGTAGGAAGTTTAGGATTTTGTCTTAAGTTAGTTCTGTGAATCGGGCCCAATGATTGTTCCACAACAGTCTAGATGTTAGATGTTGTATTGTATTGTATTGTTAGCATTTTATATGTTTGTTTGTAACTTTTATGAGTGTATTTTCCAGTAATGACAGTCATGTTTATGTCATGCTTACAGCCCTGAAGAAGCCCAAATGTTGGGCGAAACGCATTGGCTGTGCTGAAATGTCTTTTACATTTAAAAAGACAGTGAATAAAAAAATCACAACAAGCAAAGAAAAGACCTCTTGAATCATTTTGTTGTTATAAATACAGCAATGTGCTGTTTCATGTTTTCTCTTTGAAATTGCCTCTCTACTATTTAGTATATATCCCCTGGAAACATACCAAGCACTAGTGTGGTCTCTGACTAGTTTTAGCCAACTGGCCATCATCAGACATGTTTCTGACCTCATGAAGTTAGAGCCAACGCTCTCTGAGGCCAGGAACAAGAAAGCCTGCTCTGGGTGGAGGGGCTTTTTTCCTGGAGGATCAGAAAGCTTCAAAGGAATTGCCATCTTTGAACTATGACCCAGGGATCTCCAGATAGAGGAGGATGCCAACCTCCCATTTCCTGATCCACATTTGACAGGAAGATAGCTGGGAACATTTGTTAAATTAGGAGGTAGGTTCCCATTCATCCAGCACCACCCCTAAGGTGAGGCACGTGATGTGGAACCCACTTGTTATTTTCCTCCATCTTGGTTTGAGAGGAAATTAGCCAATTAAGGTCAGGGTAGGGCCCCTTCTCTCTTGAAGTCTTCACTTAGAGGGTATAGACACCCAAAAGGTAGTTAGCTCTTTTGGCTACTACCTGTCACTCCTTTTAACACCCCTAATTGTTGTATTTAGGTGGCTTCCCTGACCTTGCCACTCAGGTTTGATGGACACAGAAAATAAAAGGACATAAAAGAGCTTCTGACCTGAGGACTGAAGCCCTGCTGCAGAAAATTGGTGCCAAACCCTTCCTGCTGCCTTAAGGACTCGACAGCTGTGGTGTTCTGTCTCATCCTGCAACTGCAAGGCATCCAGCCTTCTACAAATCCCCACAGAATTCCATTGGAGTGGAGGTACCCCTTCTCTGCAGCCACAGGCACAAAAGCACAGAAACCGACTAGCTGCTCCCCAGTGACTCCATCAGAGCACCTGAACCAAAAGTGGTACACCAGCTCAGAAGGATAAAATCTGTCTCCCTTCCAAGTGTAGATACACCAGTATCTGCCGTAGCCATGAGGCACCAATACCTGGGGTCCCAGACCCTCTGCAGCATTCACCAAGACAAAGAGTCCAATCTGGACTCCAACTGCCCAGGAAGTAAGCACCCATCAAGGGACATTGAGACCAACTTCATGAGTGGCCCAGCTGTCCTGGAATCACCTCTTCAAGTTTA
Organism: Triturus cristatus; assembly: GCF_964204655.1. Lineage (NCBI taxonomy): Eukaryota > Metazoa > Chordata > Amphibia > Caudata > Salamandridae > Triturus > Triturus cristatus. The sequence continues at coordinate 525,759,334 of NC_140588.1, read as the reverse complement.
CTGCTCCTGACCATGAGGACATCTTGACGCAAGCTGCGCGGCTGACATATCTGCTCAGCACCTGGTCCGATTGGCCTTGGTAAGGACAATCCAGCTAAGCTCCTGTGGTTCTCAGGCCCTTGCAATCTGCTTCCTTGAATGGGTTTCCTCGGACTCAGCTTTAAGTCCCTTTGTGTAGTGTGTTTTCAAGTGGCCCCCTTCTTCATAGTGCACCGGCTACCAATGACCTCAGCACCCTGCTCCCAGCTGAATCCGGTGTGCTCCCGAGAATCAGCTGGAGGAACATTGTACCTGACCTTCCTACCTACCTAAATACCAAAGGTGAACCTTGAAATCCAACTGTGTGTTTTTATATGCATTTTTCTATTTTCTCCTATTGACTTCAATTGAGCACAAAAGTAATTCATTTTGCGAAATTTGAAAATTGCTATCTTAAAAAATACTTATTGTAGAACAAAATTCTTGTTTTCAAAGATTATATAAAAATAAATGTTATTTTTTTCAAATTCGTCTCCGATTTATTCTTGAATAGGTTTCTCATATATTGCCTTTGTGAGTACAAATGCGTAGCGCAACCGTCCGATAAGCCTAACTGTTTGCCCACACTACCACAAATAGAGCGTTAGTATCATCTACTTTTGTCTCAGCGTACCAATCTGCTTCTCCCTGGACTCTCAGTCTCTACACAGTGTACTTCATTTTAGTGCACTATATAGGGAGCCAGCTTCCTACATTGGTGGCAGCGTTGGGTTCTACAACTTTGCGTTTGCTTATACCACTCTGTCAATAAGTGATCACACAAATAAATCCCAAAATTTCCTTTAGCCAGTTGTATTTTTCGAATTTGTCTGTTTTTACAAATTTCTAAAATTTACTGTTAGGGCCTTGGTTAAGTCCCTGTACTCAGTTGTTAAAGTTTAAACATCTTACTCTATTTAGGACAAAAGAAAAGTGTTAAGTTTTGTTTTTGTTTTTACTTTGTATTAAGGTCCCAACTTTAGTGAAAAAATTACTACCCCACAGGAGCAAGCACAGGAGCTTAACCTAACACCATAAATGTAGTTCTCATACTTTGAGATATGGGTGTCTGTAGGGGTCATGGTGTTAAAACTAGAGCTCATGTTACCAAATAAAATCTTATGAAACTTTTGGCAGAACATGAGAGAGCTCATACAACGGATAAAAATGATTCAGCTGATTCTTAGTTATTCAGTTACAGATAATAGGGCGGCTTCAGTACTGTAGTCAGAATGAAAACCTGTTGGACGTATAGAAGATTGTGTAATTCGAGAAAGATGGATAAAAGACAGTTGATGTGTTTTTACAAAACCGTTGCTGTAAACTGGAGAAGTGAGATGGGTTAATAATTTTGAAGTTGAACAAATCCAAGGTTTTTTATTTTTAACAGTGGAGTCACTACCGCAAGTGTCCAAGATTGAGGCACCTGTGCGGAGGAGATCGAGAGATTGAGTAATTTGACAAGAGTCAAATAGCTAATAGTTACTTCCCTATTAAAGGTATCAGGTGGATGAGGGCTCATGGAGTACTTAATTATATAGTGTTGTCAAAGCTGTAAAGTTCCTCTGGCATAATGGATTTCGAGGTATAAAAACAAGATCCAGCTGGATTAGGAGGCTCAAAGGTTGCAGGAGCTGTTACAGTCCCAGCAGCTATAGGAAAGGTGGTGTAGACATCACAAATCCCTACACTTAAATTGTCATACAGTCCCAATTTCATATGAAGCCCATAATGGGCAATCAAAAATACAAAAGTAAACAGGACAGGAGCTTAGATTAATAAATAATAAAAATAAATACTTGGTAAATCAATGATTAAACTAATTTTGCATGAATTACACATGATGTATAGATTATTTAAATATTATCGTGGTGGCTGTTATATTTTACATTGTCTACTAGAAATTTAATATTCATTAAATTCATACTACATAATTTCCATGGACCTAGTACATGGACAATTTAATGACTCACTTATTGTTAGACCTGGCATTTCTTGGCATGTTTACCCCTGACTTTTTGCCTCTACCTCCTCTATTTTCGACTGACTTAGATGCTTTGGGCACTTTGTCACTGCTGATCAGTGCAAGTGCTCCCTGTGTAAAGAGTAATAGTAATTGGTTGTCCATGATTGGTATGTTTGCCTTACTATTAAAGTCCCTTGTAAAGTGCACTATGTGTGCCAGGGCTGATACTGCAAATGCTACTAGTGGGCCTGCAGCAGTAATTGTGCCACCCACACAAGTAGCCTTAAAAAGGAAACTCAGGCCTGCCATTGCAGTGCCTGTGTGCAGTTTGTTAAACTGCCATGTTGTTCTGACAAGTGCACCCACTTGCCAGACCGTACCATTCCCTTTCTATGCACATCAGACTATGGTAGGTCCAGGGTACCCCCTGGGCAGGGTGCAGTGCATGGGAAAGGTTGGACATGTACTAAGGTGTGTACCATGTCCTGACAGTGAAATAATCTCCATTTCGTTTTTCATTGTTGAAAGGCTATCTTGCCCATAGGACAGAATGGGGTGGCTGTGTAATATGTTTTCCAGCCTATCTTTCCAAAGGCTTAAGATGGAAAGGTGAAGTTTAGTGTGCCTGAACTCCCAATTTAATAACACTTCTTTTTCTGAAGTTGGTTTTTGCATTGTGTGTTTAGAAACCACTCTTTTAGAAGTGGCTGGGTTTTTGTGCTCTATCATTTCTGTGTGTCTCTGCCTGGTTGTGGATTGACTGGATCTGAAAGTGATAGGATCTGTGGAATGTCTTGACCCAGGGGAGGAAGTGAGACAGCAGCAGGCTGACCTGCATCTGGAGTGTAGGGGGAGGAGTAGTCCCTGGAGGTGAAGAGGCCTGGGCTGCCACCATAAAACAATGGCTCCATCTCCTGCTGAGTGATTGAGAGTCCAGAGCCCCACTAATCAAAAGAAGAAGGTGTCACTGGCAGGGAGACACCCAGAACTGGTTTGGACATGGGTCAGTGCCCCCCTAAACACAAAGACTTCAAAGCCATTGAGGGGTATAACTATGAGAGCTGAAGCCCCTGAACATTGGAGAATGGTTTGATCAAGATTGAACAAGACTGGAGCTACTTCGTGGTAATGAGGAACCTTTGCCAAGGAAGAAACAACTGAAGAGACTGAAGGAAAGGACTGCCCCTTGCAGTGTGTTCTGGGGCTGGCCTGCAGTTTGCTGTTTTAACCAAGGAAAGGCTGAAGGGACTTCGCTGTGTGCTGTGTCCCTCTGCTTAAAAGGACTTTGCTGTGCTGTGTCCTGAAGTAACTTATCCCCAAGGGCCCGAGGTGAGCTGGCTCCTTGTTGTGGAAACTCAGGACACAAAAGTTTCCAAGAGAGTCTCAGCGGTGCTGTGTGTATGTGCATGTTGCAGCCTGAGACCCTCATAAGAAGTGGCCTGTGATCATGGGCACCTGGAGTCCAAGCGAGGATCAGCAACGCTGTGTGCATGTGCTCTTTGCAGCCTGAACCCTTTGTGAGGATTGTCCAGTTATGGTGTGCGCCAGAATCCGAGTGAGTCTCATCGACGCTGTGTGCATGTGCTTTGTGCAGCGTGAGACCTTCATGAGGATTGCCTTGTTATCATGCACACCCAGAATCCAAGTGAGTCTCATCGATGCTGTGTGCGTGTGCTTCGTGCAGCATGAGACATTCATGAAGATTGCCTCGTTATCGTGCACACCCGGAATCCAAGTGAGTCTCAGCGACGCTGTGCGCGTGTTCTTCGTGCAGCCTGAGACCTTCATGTGCCGTACCTAGTGATCGTGCACCCGAAGCTTAAGGGAGTCTCTGCGATGCTGTGTGCATCTGTCCTGTGGCAGCCTGAGATCTTCGTAGTGGAAGCAGCCCGGACCAGCAGCCCCGGGCGAGCTGAGCCGCCGGCCCGCCATTGCCAATTCACAAAGATTGCATCGGTGGCCCAAGTCGCTGGATGAGGAGAGGAGAGTGAGTTCATGCCCCCCAGGTAACGTGTGTCAACTCTTGGGGCAGGGTGCGGGCTCAGAGGGAGATGCTCTTGTCCTCGCTCTCATTCCGGCAGCGCAAGCCTCTGCTTCGGCTCGTATCACGGCCCGTATTGCCAAGGGAGTGGCAGTACCGGGGCCGGAGTGCAGAACTACACTTTTTGTTACAACCATACCCGTGTTGGGGGCAACTGTTGACAGAGGCTGACTGCGAGCCAGAAGGAGTGGCAGATGGACCACCTAAGGCACCGTGATCGGTACCGGAGTGTATTACGCAATATCTTATTTTTGCATAACGGAGTACCTGATTGTCGTATTACACATTGCATCATTTCTGCATTACGGAGTACCTGATTAGTGTATTACGCATTGCACTATTCCTGCATAACGAACTACCTGATTAGTCTAAGACGCATGGCATTATTTCTGCATAACAAACTACCTGATTGTCGTATGATGCATTGCCTTGTTTTTGCATAACGAACTACCTGATTAGCATATTACACATTGCATTATTCCTGCATAACGAACTACCTGATTAGTGTATTACGCATTGCTTTATTTCTGCATAACGACGTACCTGATGGTTGTATTACGCATTGCATTATTTTACATTGTGAAGTGCCTGGTGGTTGTATTACTCATTGCATTATTTTCACATTGAAATGTGCCTGATTGTTGCGTTACACATTGCATTATTGTTAGATTGCAAAAGTGCCTGATTCTAGCATTACAAACTGCATAACATGGTATTAGGATTACAGTGGAATGTTTAGAAGTGCTCATTAATATTTAGGGGTGGGCGGAATTTGCGGAATTAACCTTCGCAAATTATCGCGAGAATGTTTAAAATTATCGCAAACAAGCAGAAATATCGCGAAGATGCGGAAGTTTTTTTCCGGCATGTTCGCGAGATTTTCTGCATGGTTGCGGGTCGCCAACTTACCCATGTGGTTGCTTGCGGGCGCGGCCATCTTGTTTTGAGTTGTTCTCGCGGTGCATGATCGCGAGAAGAAAGACGTGATCGCGCGACGCATGACGTCACTGCGGGCGCGAACTGTCGCGAGACAGCGCAAATGGCTAAAAACAATACAACATCTCATGGAGAACGCGACCGGATCAAGAAAACTTGTCGGCGAACGCAGGGATTCAGGTAAGGCGATCGCGCGCGCGCGAGAATGTATCATTTTACAGCGCGAGCAAGAAACAAATTATCGCCAAGCTGCGGAAACCGGAATTTTTGACATTTTCGCGCTCTCCGCGGAACGCAAAAATGTCAAATTATCGCAATTTCCGCGAACGGAACGAAATTTTTGCCCAGGCCTATTAATATTGTCCGAACTTACAAGGGCTGGCTGGCCTAACAACCAGCCAGGAGAAATATTACACATACTCATATGTTGGATCTATATCATGTAGTCGTATATCTTTTTATATAAAATTTACACTTGTTTTTATAAAACTCGTATGGAGTCTATTTGTGGTGTCATCAGTGGGTTGCTGTGAGCGTGGTTGAAAATACTTTGCACATTTGCCTTGAAGATAAGCCTGGCTGCTCGTGCCAAGCTACCAAGGGGGTGAGCGGGGTCTATCTCAGAAGGTGACCTTCCTTTCCCTGACGTGGAAACGCGGGTCCCTATTTGGCCTAAGGTACCTACCTCAGTCAACCAGTCTAACACTTATCCCATCAATAATTTATAGCATTCAATCTTAGATTAAAAATGTAAATTTCTGTTTTATTTATTTTAATATGATCTGCTTAATACTGTTACTCGAATGTGAATTTACCTTGAAAAAACAAAGAGAGGAGGCATTTGTCAATAGAAGAACAGTTTAATTATAGACTTCGGCCGGTAGCACAATCTTAAAGTACAATCTATTTGAGTGCCATTATATACATTTCTTGGAGCATCATCAATTAATTTATAAACCCTTTTTAGGAAGAGAAATGTGGGCTATAGTCATTAAATCATGGATTACTCCCACCTAATAACAAATGCAGGTGGATCTCGACCTTGCGTGTTCACCATGATGGCCAGTGGGTTATGTGTCCAGACATCCGGCATGGGGAACGCATGTTCACTACATGTGCTGTGCGTGCTGTGTCCTGATTGGCTGAGTGTTCCTAACCTGATGTGGTATCTAACTTTATGTCGCTTTGGGAACATGTACCCCTCCATCCATGTGCGCTTTATTGGTGACATTGTGGTGTTGCTAACTACCCGTGGGTTTAATCTTGTTTTTTACTTTTCATATGTTTGTTCTACTGGTAACTTGTCACCCCACTTGTGATCTGTCAATCAGTTGCCTCAGGTCTAGGTCACAGCACCTGCTTGACCATGTATTTCTGATTCTGGGTTGACGGAGAGGTCATATCGGGTGATTTCACCAACAATGATTCATTTTCATTTTTATTCACACATGTATCATGGCGTGCATCAGCATCAATATTAACATTCCCCCTCTAGGTGAATGTTCAACTACATCATTTACCTCATACTTCATGACAGTCACATTATTAGGGGCTTGTAGTGCTTAATTTCTAACTATTACTACTTCCCTAGTTACTTGCATTCTACCAAATTTGAAACCACCCAAAAACAATATGAAGATGAGAATGGGCAGCAATGACATACTCAAACCAGTAAACCACCGGGAAAACCAATTGTTGTACCAATCCTGCTCAGGGGCACCTCCCTCCTCACACATGTCTCTTTAAAAAAGGTGCAGTGCTTGGATGGCAAGAATCAAAGTCACGTTGTCCATGTCATTGCCTGAGAAAAACTTGCAACAGGACGCACCAATCTTGGCACACACCCCACCTTCCACTGTGGTCATCAAGTCCAACACAAATCGATTTTGAATCACCATGAAGTGGACTGCTCTTAGTTCTTCCTTGATTGCATTAAGGTCGAGCTTGGTACTGTTCTTCATTTTCAAAATTTCTCATCTGTTTATTTGCAATCAGCGGGTGCTCGCTTTCATCTGCATGGTGAAGTGTATGGACTCTCCCTTATTTACGTGAGTCTCAGAAAACAGTCTGAATTCTTCTAGAATGTCCTTGTAATGAGCCCCGTTAAAATATTTAGCATTTCTTTTCTCTGGAGTCTGATGCAACAGAGTTGTCTTCTTCTGTAGTAGTTGTTGGTACAACTCTGACAGATCTTCTCCAGGAATGACCAGGGTTGGGGTGTGTATGGTGACGAGGGAGCATAGACCCTGCTATCCGGGGATGAGTTGGGTGTAGGCAAATTCACCAAACTACCAGTAGATATCTCTCAGCATGGAAATGCCCCATTGCATGTCTGGTATGTGTAGTATTGTGCCACAGTTCTCATTTGTGCCAAGTGGAATTGTTTATTTGCCTCTGACACACAAGTAATACAGTGTAAGTGTCTGTACAATTTGGGGTTGCTCCTTCCTTTTCAACCATGTGTACCTATCTATCTCAGTATCCCATATTTTCTGACATAGGCTATTTATACTGCTGTTTAACCCTCCCCTACGAGGCTCATTTCCCTTTGTATCATTGAAGTGGATAACTCTACACTGGAACTCCATGTCTGACGTCCATCTGTCATTAAAGAAGACTGGGACCACTGGCAGAAGCAGAAGCAGACATGTCTGTGCACTGATGCGGTGGCTTTGCTACCTCCAAGAATCTATTTTCTGAAAACTCTGGGGGCCAAACATTATCCTCCCCTATGATGCCCCCTCATGTGCATCCTACCTAGCTCTGTTTAAATATAGCTAGGCTCAGTGAAAAGGTACAGTACTGTGGGATTGACCTCGTAGCAATTCAGATTTACCACTACTCTATGGGGTGCTACTCTGCTGGGTTGTATCTTGGACCTAATCCTCCATAGGTACAGGTGGAGAAGGTATCAATGAACAGACATAGTATGACCTGGCTGATATCAAGGTGCCCATGGCAGTCATGTGCTGAATGATAACATGTGTGGTGTAAGAGTGTGCTGTGTAGTGCGTGTGGGATGCTAGTGTTGGGTTCAGTGTAATTATAAGGGACATGGGAGAGGTCCCTGTGCAAGCACTGTGCAAATGTTGGGATGGACTCCATTTGATTAGGCAGATCTTTGGCAATGTATGGATGCAGTCACAAGCACAGTAAACAGAGGTTGTACAATTGTACAGCAACTTCTGTCAAAGGCAAAATCCCTTTGGACTCCTTTATCAAAGCATACAAAAACTTTCAGCCACTAAACATACATCATCCAAATCATCAGCATTCAATCAAAACCAACAAAAGTGATATAACATTTTATCGTATATCAGCGGATGAGTGTGGAGTCAGCCAGGAGACTTTTTACGTCCCGGCAGTTGGCTGTATTATTGTTGAAGCTTTTGAGCCCATCAGGAGGCATACATAAGAAGCAGGAAACCATTCACCATAGCTCCAGTGGCAGGTTATGATAAATGATCTAAAGAAGGGAACAAGCTGTTCAATCTTGCGCATCACTTTTAATAACAACAACGAAAGGAAGAAAAATTAAGGGTGGACGTATCTGCCATAACCTGACTGATCGTGTGTGGTCGATTTGAAGGTGTCTAACCACCACAGTAAAGGAAGAAATAATTCCCCCCCCCCCTTTTGATCATTGATAATTCTGACAACGGATATATAGGGAGATACTGATTTGTCACATTAAACCTGAAGAAGGTGGTGAATCGAACTGTGCCACCGAAACGCGTCGCTTGCTTTGTGTTCATCTAGCACCCAAGCACTCCCAGGTGTCTCTAATAATAAGTAAAAAGAAAATTATAAAAAAGTGTTGATCTCTGTGTATTTAACTGTCAAACTTGGTGTGCTACTTGGACAAGATTGATGTTTATATCCCCAATTAACTGTTGTTTTTAACATTTTATATGTGTTTTTGATTATTTGATGTACATTGGTGATGTGGATTTTATGAAATTTTATTTTATTACGAGAGAACCATATACTAAAATAAACAATTTTTATATCACTTTTGTTGGTTTCGATTGAATGCTGATGATTTGGATGATGTATGTTTAGTGGCTGAAAGTATTTGTATGCTTTGATAAAGGAGCCCAAAGGAATTTTGCCTTTGACAGAAGTGTCTTACCTTGGTGTCCTGTCCCTTTGGAGAGTGGGACCCTTCTCTTTTTATCACAATTGTACAGCAATACATAAATTATTGAACATTGCAGGTCTTGGGTATGGATCCAAGGATGATGTCTGTAGTCCTCTGGTAATTGTTTTTTTTGTTTTCACTTTTGGAAGACTTCAAAAAGTTCACAGAAAAGGTTTGTGGAAAAGTTTGAGTCTTTATTTTGCACACTCAGGTCAGCAGCATACATCGAAGTAATACATAGTCATTATGGATTGTTTATGTGCAGGAAAGAACAGCTTCCTGCACCTAAATAATCATTCCCTGCAATGCATGCACTCTATGTTGGCGCTAGGCAGCCCCATTTAGTGCTCGCGCTAGTGAAAACACAGGGCTGTGACATATTGTAGCATATACCGTTCATCCCTGCGTTTTGGAAATGCCGAAGCCCAGTGATGGCAAATTTAGCACAGAGCCGTGCTCCGACATTTTGTTGTAAATATGCCCCTGGGTGTTTATTGTCTGATTTCCTTAACTCTAGTCTTACAGGTCATCGGTAATCAATCCCCCCTCACCATGACAGAAAAGGATGTTGGTAAGAGGTGGTTTTCATGAGTATGTGGATAATCTCGGCTGTTTAACTAATAATTATGGGGGTCTCTAGACTCCCAATACCTTACCTTCCCTAGGGTGTGTGCGGGGGTGCTTTCTGACCCATGCATACGAGGGGTGATTTGTAAAGAGGGGGCATGCTGCAATTAGGTGTTGTTGACAATTGTAATGTGCTCTGGGGTCACGGGTATAGCCCTCCTGCCCCAGCATGTGGATTGCAGTGAGACCCTCCTTAATGGTGCCAGGTGTCTTGACTATGCCCTTTTCCTAGAGGGTTCTTTTTAGGCTAGCTTTTTACTTCTTATTACTGGTCTTTTGGGTGTTTCCCTAGGTTTCCATGTATTTGCTTGTTTCTATTGACGTGTCCCGCAGGGGGTCGGAGAGTAGTCCTGTGCCTTGCATGTGTTTCTGATGTGGCGGTGTCCAAGATTGTGCTATTTACCACCCTAGACAGTGTGTGTAAGGCCTTGTGTGTGCCAGCTGATCACTAGGCCATATACGGTGGTGAACATATTTCTGATTACCTTGCAAAGAGCTGTGATGGAATTTTGCAAACTTTCTCCTTCTCAGCACCCCCTTATTTTCCTCTGATATCCTATCCATGATATTTGGGCACACTGTCCCCGGCTGTGGCCAGGGACTTCAAGCCGGTAGCACACTACTTAGTTTGTTTTGGACGGACACGGCCCAACAAGCAGGTTTTGGATGTTTAAAAATCTTTGAGGGAAAGGAGGAGGTAGAATGTTCCTGAATGGAGAGTCTGGTGTGAGGCCAGAACTCATCAAAATTCACCTGATATGGGTAATGGACTGGAACGAGCAATTGTTCTGGTGAACCTTCCTGCTCACTCAGTGCCATGCGGTGCATTTCGATCGGTTAGAGTGTGTGCGTGTGCTATGGACATTAAAGGGTCTTTGTTGTCCCGAGTGTGCAGGAAACCTGGCTCCAGACACTGGAACATTGCTTCATTGTGGAACTGAAGAGGGGCCTCCATTGGCCTGGAGGCTGCTGGTTGTGGTTGGGACCACATGCCAAGAGAGAATTTCGGTCCCGGGCTGGAACCCAAGAATGGGGTCCGCTTGATCTGGTTACTAGAACCCATCCCAATCAGACTTGAGTGAGGAGACCTAGGTGCCTGCATTTATGCACTGGATGGGGAGCCTTCCTTCCCCTCTCATCAGTCTGCCATCCCCCGGGGTGTGGCCGGCCAAACCCACCCTGATGGACCGCAGCAGAGTGGGGCTTAGTCCCCTGCAGGCAGCTAAATGGCAGACTCTAGTGCGGATTTATGATCGACAAAAACATACAGCAGCCCTGAGTTTCCCAAACACAAGTTAAGGCTTAAATTCATAATGTAGCCCTACTAGACTTTCTTTTTAAAATTAGTTTTGAGGTGCGCGTTAAGTGGATGTTTCGCATTGTGGGTTTGCACTTACTGCATAGGTGGGTTTTGAGATTGTGTAAAGGCATTGCCTCCGCAGAGAGTTACCCCTCCCTGATGTTGTCCTTGTTGTCCTGGGGTCCCTGTCTGTTGCTGCTGCCAGATATTTGACCAACAGCCTGATCACTGCTGCAGTGGCACAGTGACTGTCTGACCTCCCTGTGGCTGAGCGCATTGTGCATTCGGGTTACCTTGGACTTGGTTTTATGGATGGGCATCAGTCAGTCATGTGGCACATTCGGTGACAAAAGAAACATTCTCTAAGGTCGGGCTGCAGCCAACCTCCCTGACCTCTGCTGTTATAACGGGATTGAAACCCTCTGGGGTTTTGTGGTAGAGCCCCCTTCAAAACAGGTGCCATTTGTACGTTTACGGTCAATGCAGCCTCCTCGATGGTGGTCATTTTCCATTTGTGCTGGACCATCTTGGTGTTGTCTCTCTGGGCTTGCTCCTGTTTTCCTTATTACTTTCCTGTTTCTTTCTGTCATAATGTAATATGTGGGCCTGTAACTCCTGTCAGAGTTTGCTGTCTAACCCTACTATGCTGTCCAATCCACAGTAATCCGTTGGGCAGTCCCTATTTGAGGATGTCGTAGAAGGAATTTGACCTCGGGACCTGTATCTGTCCATGTCTGTCCTGTCTCTTGTTCCTATTGTTCCCTCATTTTCTCTAGAAAGTCAGTCATGATGACTTCATATCTTCTGCCATAATTCCTTCTACATCTGGGCAGTCAGTAAATATTTCTCTCAGGGCCATCCATATTGGTTGCCCATATGAATTCAAAGTGGCCGGTCATGCTTGATGTTTGTCAGCATGACTTGTGGGAGCAGGTTTGGGCGAACACCATGTTAGTCTGCTCTCTGATGAGGCTTCTTAGCAGACTTTTGACATCCCCTATCATTAGATTTATTCCCACTGTGCTCTTCTCAAAACATGAGATCCATTTCCCCGCCCCATCCAACAATGGCGGCAGTTTGGTTCTGAGCCCTTCTTCATCCATCTGAGCCCATGGCAACTAGATGGTCCTTGACGTGCGCCTCTGCAGTAGCAATCACATTTTGGCTTGGGGTAGCGATGCTTGTTTGTCTCTAACATAGTGCTGCCATCTTCTTAGGCAATCCTCCATGTAGGGAAAGTTCCACTCAGAATCTCCACCCCATGCCAGATGCAGTCTTCTGAAATGACCATGTCCTCTGGTTCGAAGGATCTTTCCTTTAGCCAGAGGCTATCATACTGGCCCTACCTTTCGGTCCAGTGGGCTAGCAGGTGGCAAAATGGTTGCATGAAGGTCTCGCCTTCCTCTCTGGTCATTATCCCCCTTGGGTAAATTTGTCTGTCCCGTGCGTTTGGGGGGAGTATCGAACGTCTTCATTGCTGCTCTACTCCTGCACAAAGGTGCCATGATTCTTTTCCTGCGTCATAATTGAGTCTGTACCAGGCTGCCCTGACCCCTTATCACCTGTTCGGTCCCTCACCTACACTGATGATCTGGCGATGCTTGGGCCCCAGGTAGGAGCCTCTAGTTCTGCCTCAGACTCTTCTTTGAGTGGTGTCCTATACCTACCCCACTCTCCTCAGGTTGAGGGCGCGCTAATCTGTTCTCTCATTGTATTCCCAGGATGAGAGCTCTCTTTCCATCCATCATTCACACCTCTCCCCTAACTCCAACTTGGACTGCTATGAATCTCCTTAGTCACCTTCGTGTGTTCACCCAGATGGGTGAAATGCAAGTTCTCCGTGCCGCTGGTGTTTGGTGGATTGAGCATGATGGACGGGGGCAGAGATTAGGGGAGCTCTTGAACTGTACTGGGGTGATACTGGGATTGGCTGGACCTGCTGCGATGTTAGCATCCCTGTGGATCTAGTAGTTCATTGTTCGGCTCCTTTGACTGGCAGAATGGTCTGACGTAGTGTGGGGATGGTAGGCACTGGGGAGAGCACCTGCATTCCTACAAACGGTGGGGGAGGCACAAACACCTTACTTCATGGTTCTGGGATAGAATTGCCAGTTTGGGCCTCCTCGAAGATGGCCCATACTTCTAACAGTGCCTCACTTCTGGCTGTATTTTGCCCTACGTATCTGTGGGAATGTGCTACCCTTTGCTGATGAGGGGTGTTACCCTGAAACCGGTCCCAGGATGCTTGTTTCTGGTCCACGGAGGACCTGGCGTGGCAGTTTAGGCTGGACTGTTCCAATGAGGCACAGGCTTAAGACAGATTTGCATATGCCTGGGTCTGAACTGGGGTGGTGAAGTAAGCTAAAGAACGATGATAGATTCAACCCAGATCTGTTACTGGGGGTGAGTGTCTGAAAAGTTTCAGTGCTCCGTCCATCATCTCCTTGTATTTGCTTTGTTCACCCTAAGTTGGCATGATAGGCCTAGTCATGGGTTCCTTGCTCACTTTGCCACTGGATTCAAGCTAGCCTGGCTTATGAGGGGAGTTAAACTGAAACTGGCCTCAGGATGCTTGTTTTTGGTCCAGGTAGGACCTGGCCTGGCAATTCGGGCTGGACTGTTTCCATGAGGCACAGGGTCAATACTGATTTGCATATGGCTGGGTCTGAGCTGGGGTGGCGAAGTGAGCCAAAGAATGATGATGGATTCAGCCCAGATCTGTGACGGGAATGAGTGTCTGAAAACTTTCAGCGCTCCGTCCATCATCTCCTTGTGTTTACTTTGTCCAGAAAACGTTAGCCTGCTCCTTAGCGCCTGCTACCCAATTACAAGGGAAACCTCTGCACAGTAAACAGGACTAACTGAGTCCGATAGTCTGTCAATATTGGTTCCAAGACAAAGATAACAACAATTGACGTGGAAACGAGGAACAACTAGGCAACCACATGTCCTTCTTGGCCAAGCAAAAGCTACACCCAGTCTCCAAGGTCCAAATTTTCACTAATGTCCAATTTACACCCTATATCTCACCCAGGGGTCATGCGTACCATCTGTATCCTTCCTAGTGCTCCAAGCGAACAACATCTCTCACTACTTTCAGATATCAACAGTGTTTAGAAACTAGTAGCACTGAGAAAGCTCTTTTAGACTAACAATGGGATCAAGGTACTGGTCCTATATCACACCCAGGACCTATGCGTAACATCTGTATCAAACCCAGTGATCCAAGCAGTGGGGGCTCACCCCTGTTTCACACCTAGGGATCAAGCATACCATTTGTGTCACACCTAGTGGTCCAAGCGACTAACAACATTTACCTTTCCTACCGTGCTGACTATTGAAAAAAGGTGACCTCGGTGGGATCACCTCCGAGGCCACCTTGCGACTTCTTAGTTTGGACACATAAAATAGGCAATATGTCAGATTTGTGTCAGTGGCAGGGCACTTAGGTTAAATGCTTGTGCTTTTTCCTAACTTGCCATATGCCAAATGCTGGGACTAAGGATCGGATGTAGTCTCTTACTCACTTTACAGCAGTTTCAGGATGGACCTCTGCCCTGCAGATTCAGCAGAACTTTCAACAAGTTGTTTCTTCTGCTTACTTTCCCTGCTGTGCAGATGTGAATCTGTCAGGGCGGGTTTGTTTCCTTCAGCTGCAGTTGGGTTCAAAGCACCAATCTCTCATGCCTGGCCCACCAAAATGTTGCTCGAATGTGCATTTTTCCTTCAAAAAATAAAGACAAGAGGCTTATCAAAACAGGAACAGTTGGTTTAGTTAAAATATTCAGCTGGGAGCACAGTTACCGAAGCAGGTCCGAGGATAGTCTCAATCTACAATGAATTTGAGCACCATTATATCCATGTTTTTGGAGGATCATAAAACAATTCATAGACCCTTTTTAGGAAGAGGAATGTGGGCCAAGTCAATGACTTATAAATTACTCCCTCCAGATAACAAATGCAAGTGAGTCTCGAACTTGTGCGGACAATATGAGGGCCACTTGGTAACGTGTCCAGATGTCCGACATGGGGAGCGCATGATCACTGCGTGTGCTTCATCCTGATTCGCTGAGTGTTCTTAACTTCAAGTGGCATCTAACTTTATGGTGTTTTGGGAATGTGTGACTCTCCGGTCATTTGCTTTTTATTTGGGCCAACCGCCCTGGACCATTGTGGTGTCGCTGCCTATTAATCTGGGTTTTACCTGTTCGAGTGTTTGTTCTGCTGGTTATGTGTCTTTCTTCCAGTGATCTGTCAATCAGTTGCCTCAGGCCTAGGTCGCAGGGCCTGCCTTACCAAGTATTTTGGATTCCGGGTTCATGGAGAGGTCATATCATGTCAGTTTGACAACAGTGATTCGATTTAGTCTTTATGGACACATGAATCACTGCGTACATCGACATCAATATTAGCATTACCGGTTACCACTAACCTTTTTAAGGGGAACCTCTGCTACGGATGGGACTCTGAAAAAACAAAAGATGGAGTAATGTGAGACTGAAAAATAGAAGACCCCTGAAAAACAGAAGATTCAGTAATGTGAGACTTCTTTTACTTCAAACTCATTTCTGCTTATGTGAACTAAGTGACCTATTTTTATTTCTTGGAAACTTTATTCAAATATTAATATAGAAAAATACATAGGGTCTGACTTAAACTTTGGGGGATGCTAATTCGTCCATCATGGTGATAGAGGACATTTCCTCTACCACCCAACAGATTAGTGTATGCCAAATTTAGAGATGACCATAGTGCCTAGCAGTTGTCTCTGTACCTTGAAGGGAACTTCCATTATAGCAGGGTCATTACTTGTTTTTTATTTGCTCTCACTGCAAAGTGGTACCTGGTGATGACAGACAGAAAATAAAAGGATAGGCCCTTCCAATAATGGCTCCTACTCTATTGGGCGTTCAGAGGAAGCTTTCTGTCAGCAGAGCTAAAGGAGGTTCCATCAACAGAAAGCTTATGGGATGATCTGCCCATCTCAAAATGAGGCAGTCCGACTGAAAGATTTGTGGACTGGTTACTCTGTTATATTTGTGATGGAGTATCTTATTTCCCCAGCTTTAAGTCAGAAGTCAAAATTACATATGCCTGTCGTTGAATTAATGTTATTTTAACCAAACACCTACACCCCTTGGCATACACAGGAAAAAGTTGTCAAAGATTCCTGAGAGGGTGTTGTGAGTCCAAGGGGGTTAGACCTCATTTGTAGGGGATGCACCTTGCCATTAGAGCATTAGAGTAGGAGGGAGCCCAGGGTAGGGGCTGTAGGTTGGCTCTCAATCACCAGATCACCACCCTCTAAACTGCAAAGTCCCTTACAGTAGCAGAAATGGATTCCTTCTCCTGTGAGGCACAGCTAACACTATCTGTTTTTCACAGAAACATGACAGCTTTGTACTTTGTGAAGGCTATTGAGTCATCTAGAATGAAATTGTGACTTAGTGAGTCCAAAGACTCTGCAGAGTCATAGACTCTATACAACCGCATTGAATGAAGTCATCCATTGAATGCTTGGATTAAGCATAGATTCAGGAGTAAATCACACACAATCATAGGAATTGTGCAATCTCTGGTTGCTCATGTGTTTTACTTTTCGTCCTCCTAGACAGACATGCTGTTGCTTACATCCCATCTGTACTACAAACTTAAAGATCTGTAGTAGGTGGAAATTGATAATTATAAAATTGCAAACAAAAGAAAACATGTTGATTAGATGAGTAAGGGTAATTAAGGAATGGATTGAGCTGGGGAAGTTAGTCAACCACCTGTTTCCTACCAGCATGGTGCATCTGTATTGAAAAAAAGATGCTATTTGTTAAGTACATGTTATTCTTGAATGTTATAGCTAAATTGTTAAAAGTTCTTCATAGAATGTCTCAACAAACAAGTTATGCAACAACTTGTCATCATTGCTAAGGGACTTAACACAAGTTCACAAACTCCCAAGAAATAGTAGAGCATTGCCTAAGTAAACACATAATACATTTATACCTAAATAATAAGTAAACTCTTACTTATTTACCATCTCCAAAATGGGTCATTCTTAATTTTCAGCTGCTACACTTTTTAGGGACTCAATTCTTAAAGGAAAAGGGAGGCCATCAAGGGCCGCCATTTAGGCAAGAATTTCATTGCCTAATTCGGACATGGTCCCTGACATAATTTGTTTCCTGGTTCAAAACAGCTATGATAAAGTTTTTACAGACCATAATTTACTTGTATGAACTTGCAGTGCCTGATTGCGCAACAACAGGAGGGACATCTTACTATGTGTTAGCAGTTCAATCAATCCCTCAATCAATCATTCAGGTGTTTGTAAAGCACTGCTACTCACCCATGAGGGTCACAAGGTGCGTAGGGGGGCTTCTGTTCCGTCTAGGTAATAGGGTTCAGTCGAAGAGCCAGGTCTTGACATGCTTCCTGAACTGGGTCGACAATGGACATTGCCTGAGGTGGAGAAGCAGGGTGTTCCAGGGTTTGACGGTGAGGTGGGAGAAGGATCGTCCTCCTCCTCTAGCCTTATGGATCCATGGGACGGTGGCGAGGGCCAATTGGGCAGAGCAGAGGTGTCTGGTGGGTACGTGGAATGAGAGGTGGTGGTTTAGATATGCTGGCCCTGTGTCATGGAGGGCTTTGTAGGCATGTGTATGGAGCTTGAATGTGATTCTTTTGTTGACTGGGAGCCAGGAGCCATTGGAGTTCCAGAAGATGTTCGGTGATGTGGCTCATGCGGGGGAGGATGAAGACCAGATCGGCTGCGTCATTTTGAATGTTTTGTAGTTTCCTGAGGATTTTCTTGATGATGACAGCATAGAGTGCAATGCCGTAGTCGAGTCTGCTGCTGATGAGAGTGTGGGTGACCGTCTTTCTGGATTTGGTGGGAATCTATCTGAATGTCTTTCGAAGCAGGCGGAGCATGAGGAAGCATAATGAAGATATGGCAAAAACACACACGAGAAGGACAGCAGCTGGATTTATTTTTAAATGTGGTCAAATTTGCAATAATATCTTTGAGCCCTATAAGGCATTTAGCTCACTAAGGACTGGACTGGAAAAATCTGAAAAATTATAAAAATGGAGACAATAACTATGTGCAATGTAAGACCCTTCAAAAGAAAAACACAATACGGCAGAAGGATATTTCTAGAAGCAATGGGGATAATAGGTGTGGCCTCTCAATGGCCTCAAGCAGACCCAAGACAACGGCAGAGAGAGAATGAAATAATAATAAAACTGTGAATAATATTTGCAGTGCCCACAGTGCCCCAGCCCGCCACTCCCACTTAATTATCAAGTAGACTGAGAAATTGATAAAAACATAAAAAATAGATTGTACACTACAAAACCAGCCACAAAAACAGGATGCTAACAAGAAAACAATTATAAAGTACCATAAAATCAGGCAAAATATCTGTGAGCTCTACCAGACCCTAAACACAACCTGAACCCAAACCACAATAGATGGATGAGAAACCTGGCAGAAAAGTCTCCTAAATGGCTCAGTGGTCACACAGTCTCTCTCTCTCTCTCTCTCTCTCTCTCTCTCTCTCTCTCTCTCTCTCTCTCACACACACACATGCACGCACAAACACAAACAAATGGAAGTACAAATGGAAGCACACAAATGTGTACGCACATGCATTACTAGATTTACATAATCAATGCCTCATCATCTATTTAGCCAATCTGTGGACTTTCAGAAAACCAAAGTGGAAAGCCAACAAAAGAATATTATACCAAAAACTGGTGCCATTTATTTTTAATGAATTGTCCTAATTCAATTTATGAGCTCCATTTATTCCAGATGTGTCATCCAAAAATGGGACAAAAATTATATGATCTCTTTTACTATGGTTTTGGGTTTTGTGGTAATCAGATTTGGAGAGACTACCTAATGCCTGATTCCTTTCTAAAATTGAAAGTATTCATAATTCTGTAAATTCTAAAACTCACCAATTTGCTTTACATGTAAATACATTGCTTACAACATTTACACCCAATTAATGGCTTTGAAGAACATACCTACACACATAAACATGTGTGCACAGACACACACACACACATCCAAAAAGAGGATTGTGCTCGGTGTCCCTTGGTCTTCCAAAAAAGCATTACTTTTCCAAAGTAATGCAGACAAAGAAAGGTTGCTTTACTATGAAATGCTTTCCTATCAGTATCCAAATTCAGAATGACTAAGCAGTCATGAAATACACAAGAAGAGTTTGGATGACAAGTTTCTACTGTAGGAAGGTGGAGTATTATGTAGTGATGCTGGTTAGGGTTTACCATGCACTGCTCTCACAATATCCCAAACATAGTCTTTGGATTCACAATACTAAATCCTTAGCTCAGTCCTGGTAGAGTGACAAAGACCAGTCAGAGTATGAACCTGGACGATGGTAAGTAATTGACACAACTCAAAAAAATAAGACCTTCATTTTTTTTTTCAAGATTGTTTTTATATAAATCTAGACACCACAATGAAGTCAATTGGATAAGTATAATCGGAGTTATGGATTTTAGAAGCAAAATTAAATCAGTGCAAAACAATACAGCAAAACGTTAGCATTGCAGTCAGTTGGAAAAAGAGCACTAGTGACAATTTGGCACTTGCATGCCGAGTTGCCTGAAATCCAGGCATGGTTAAGGTGATGCGATTCCCAAGACCGAGCTATGACAGTCAGTTAAATTTTGCCTGTCCATGGTGCTGAAGCAGGAGCCGTGGAGGAGCTGGTTCTACCACTTACATGGTGCTGGTGAGGAAACAGTTGCAAAACATCAACAACAAGGCCACTGCTGGTATTGGATAAAGGTGCTGCAAAGGTCCCTCAAGTTGCAGCTTAGAGTAAAGGTGGTGCTTGTCGGACTGGCCACCAACAAGCAATGGCAGCGGTAAATTTAGCAGTTTGATGTCTGCAGTTCCGGGGGAAAAATGTAGGTGCCTGAAACTTGCACAATACACTGGATAATATACTTTGGGCAAAGTCTCATAGGCCCGATTGCCAGCAATTCTTTAGTTCTAGTATCCCATTTTTAGCGGAGTCTGGAGTTGCCTTTGGCTCTCAATGGGGGACCTCTATCTGGGGGAAACAGACTATGGTCTAGGACAAGTCACAGTCATGCAGTTCTAGGAAGTTTTGCAACAGGTGCAAAGTGTCACACCTTTGGTTTGTGGAGCTCCTATTATCACAGATTTGGTCTCTTCTGTGTCCTTTGTTGCAAGTCAGATCAGAACTGAGGTACTCGTGGAAGGGGTGCCCCTTAAATCCTAGATTTAGGGGTGTTAGAGGCCTGGGTGCAAGTATCCAATGGGCTACTAGCCCCAGTGGTGAATCCGCACCTGAGGTGACAACATCCAAGTGCGTGTGTCACCTTTTCTACTTAGAACCCTTTAGTCATCCATTTTTGAAAGGTTGCCCGGATGCCAGCCCATGCTATCCTATGGACCACTGATCACTTATAGTAGCACTTATTGGGAAACGCTACTTTACCTTGAGCCTCATTGTGCACAATGGGACTCAATGTAGAAAATCAAGGTCCAGGTGGATTAGGCGGCTCAAAGGTAGTAGGAGCTGTCGCATTCTCAGCGACTATAGGAAAGGTTGTGTAGATATCACAAATTACTATCACAAATTCCTACACATGAATCATCACACAGTGCTAATTTCAAAAATTCTAAAGCATACAGGACATCAGCCTGGAATAAAAAATAATAAAATACACACTTGGTACAGCAATGATTACAATATTTCTGCTTTTACCCCAATTTATGTATTACAAATTATTTATAGATTATTTAAATTTTCTCATGGTGTGCTGTTATAGTTTACATTATCTACAAAAATTGAAATATTCATTAAATTCATACTAATTAATCTCCATGGACCTAGTACATGGAAAATCTAATGACTCACATATCCCATCAATGATTTACAGCGTTCAATCTTAAATTAAAAATGTAATTGTCTGTATTTTATTTCTTTGAATGTGTTCTTCTTGATACCACTTATCTCTATCCTTTTTGACAGGAATCTCTGCTACAGATGGGACTCAGGAAAAAACAGAAGATGCAGTAATGTGAGACTCAAAAACAGAAGACCCCTGAAAAACAGAAGATGCATTAATGTGAGACGTCTTTTGCCTCAAACTCGTTTTCTGCTTAAGTGAACTGAGAGACCTATTTTCTTTTCTATTTCTTGGACAACTACATACAAAGATTACTACTGAAAAAAATCTTAGGGCCTGATTTAGGCTTTCATGGATGTTAATTTGTCCATCAGGATGATGGTGGACATTACCTTTACAACCCGATGGATTAGTTTATGCCAAATTTAGAGATAGCCACAGGTCTAGCAGTCATCTCTGTACCTTAATAGGAACGTCCAGTATAGCAGGGGTCATTATTTGTTTTTTTATTGTCCCTCACTGCATGGCTCCTATTCTTTTGGGCCACCGAGGAAAGTTCTCTGTCAGCAGAGCCAAAGGAGGTTCCATCAATGGAAAACTTATGGGTTGATTTGCCCATCTGTCAGTGAGGCAGTCTGACTGAAAGGTTTGTGGGCAGGGTACTCTGTTGTGTTTGTAATTGAGTACCCTATTTCCCAAACTTTAAATTAGAACTCTAATTTACCTCTGCCTGTTAATTTAATGTTATTTTATCCACACACCTACACCCTCCTGGCACACCGAGGTGGGAGCTGCCAAGGTTATGAGAGGGGATGGTGTGTGTCCAAGGGGGCTAGACCTCATTGGTGGAGGATGCACCTTGCCCTGAGGCATGAGGGAGGCCAGGGAAGGATATGATGTGGCCTAACAGCCAGAGCGGCCGACCCCAAAGCTGGGTAACTGGGTTCGATTCTCGGCAGGAACATTCAACATCCTATGATTTTAGGAGGTCACTTAATCTCCCCATGCCTAACAAAATGAAAGTGCCCATCTGTAACACAATTGGTGCTCATGTAAAGTGCTCTGATACCTATGGGTCGAGTTTGCACTGTATAAAACTCTCCTTAAACAAGCATTGGCATAGCCAATAGGTCTCACCTTTGGGACCTTAGAAGTGTTTAGCCATGCAACAGTTGCATAACTAAATACTTATAAGGTCCCAAAAGCAAGACCTATTGGCTATGCAAAGCGGCCGTGAAAGTGATCGCAATCGCGATCAAACATCAAAGCGGGCACGCGGCCGTGAAAGTAAAAGTAATCGCAGTAAAGCGTGGCGCGCGCGCCCGCGCACATGCACTGTAGCTCTAGGCTGGCCTGGTAGCACTTTTTGGAGCCCTCTCAATAAGTATCGCCAGACCAGCGCATGCGCTGGGTCAGGCGAGACCTAAAAAGGGCATCTAGGTTGGCTGTAAATCAGCAGATGTCCACACTCTAAGCTGCAATGTCCCTCACAGTAGCTGAAATGGGTTCCTTCTCCTGTAAAGCACAGCTAACACTATCTTTTTTCAAAGAAACAGAACGCTTTATTTTTTGTGAAGCCTGTTGGTTCATGTAGAAATAAATTGTGACTTAGTGTGTCGAAAGACTCTGTAGATTCATAGACCTTATACAACAACAGTGGATGAAGTCATCCATTGAATGCTTGGATAAGCTTAGTTTCTGGAGTAAATCACACACGATCATAGCAATTCGGAAATCAATGGTTGCCCATGCCTTTACTTTTTGCCCTCCTAGAGAGGTTTGCTGTCCCATGGACCACTGCCTGCTCTTATAAAATGAAAAGGAAACATTTAATTTTTGTTTTTTAAATGCAACTCGTTTTCCTTCAAGGAAAACGGGCTGCATTTAAAAAAGAAAATCATTATTCTCAAGCAATCATGGTCATGGTGGTCTACTGACCCCAGCCGGTCACCATACCCGTGACTTTAGTGATTCCTAGGGGATCACACAGTGCGCCCACCTCATTAATATTAATGAGGTATGTCGATTTGCAAGGCCGTAGGGGTCACTAAGGAGTTTCATACATTTTGAATAGCGATTACCTAATTGCGATTTGGTGAAAATTGCAATTAGGTAATCACTTTTCCAAATGTTGATACATGTGGTCCATAGTTCCTCAACAAGCACGTTATGCAACAACTTGTCATCATTGCCAGGGAACTTAAAAAAATTGCCCTGACTTGAGTTAAAACATAAAATATTTATACCAAAATAATAATTAAACTCCTACCAATTTGCCATTACCGAAATGGGGCATTCTAAATTTCATCTGCTATAATTTTTAGGGACTACTTTCTTAAAGGAAAAGGAAGGTGATCAAGGGCCTCTATGTAGGCCAGAATTTCATTGCCTAATTAGGACATGGTTCCTGACATGCTTTCTTTCTTGGCTCGAAACAGCCATGATGATGCTTTTTTACAGATCATAATTTACTTGAATGAACTTGCAGTACCTGGTTGTGCAATACCAAGAGTGACTTCCTGGTATATGTTAGCAGTTGCTGATGATGAAAACATGTTATGTTTGTTTGTTGATTTCTCCTTACATCTAGATGTGGAACTTGATCCCTAGTGCATCAGCAAAAGCTGAGCTGCCTTTTTGTTGTCCTCTCTTGTGCATATATGACAACCTATTGATTCTGCATATTTAGAAAATAATCATGACCATTCCTAATGCCTTAGCTCACCAACAGCTGCATCAGAAAGACTGGAAAAAATATTACAAGTCTGGAAAATAATATCTGTGGCTCGCTAAAAAGCACAAAAGAAGAACAGTAGCCGAAAAGTTTGTAAAATTTGTACAAATTGGCAGTAATATCTTTGAGCCCTACATGACATTTATTTCACCCAGGACTTGGCAGGAAAACCTGGAAAAATTATAAAAATTGAGACAAACTCTTTATATTACATAAGCCCCTTCAAAACAAAAACACAAGATTGCAGAAGGATATTTCTAGAAACAATGAAAGTAAAAATGGTGGCCTCTCAATGGCCCCAAGAACACCTAAGACAGAGACAACAAGACTGAAAAATATTGAAATTGTGACTTACATTTGTGGGGTCCCCAAAGCCCCAACCCCCCCCACCCCCCCCGCACACTAACTTATCAAGGCAACTGGGAACTAGCTAAAAAAACACGAAAAATAGATTATACACTACATAACCAGCCACAAAACAGGATGCTTACAAGAAAATGATTTTAAAATATCATAAATCTGGAACCATATCTGTGATATCCACAAAACCTAAACACAACCTAAACCCAAACCACAATGGAATGATTAGAAACCTTGCAGAATAGTCGAGGAAATGACTCAGTGGTCGCACAGTCTTTCTCACAAACACACACACGCACAGACACACACACGGATGCACAAATGCTTGTACGCACACACAATGCTAAATTGACATAATCAATGCCTCATCATCTATTTAGTCAAACTGTTTCACCTTTCAGGACATACCAGAAAACCAACATGGAAAACCAACAAAATAATTTTTATACCTACTCGTGTCACTTATTATTAAAGAATTACTGTTAAACACCTTCTTTTTATGCACTGATTTTGTGCTAATTCTTTGTATTAGCCTTATCTATTCCAGAGATATCGTCCAAAAATAATTTGATCCCTTTAATTATGGTTGTGTGTTGATCATATTTAGAGAGACTAGCTAACACCTGAATCCTTTCTGAAATTGAAAGTATTCGAAATCCTAAAAATGCTATAACTCACCAATCGGCTGTACATGTAGATACCCTGCTTACAAAATGTATACCAAATAGGGCTTCTAAGAGCAGACCTACATACATAGACATGCATGCACAGACACACATACACACATCCAAAAAGAGGATCGTGCTTGGTGTCCCTTAGTCATCCACAAGAAGCATTACTTTTCCAAATAAAAAGGAAAGGTTGCTATGCTGTGAAATGCTTTCCTTCCAGTTCCCAAACTCAAAATGACTAAGCAGTCAAGAAACACCAAGGAAGAGTTTGGATGACAGTTTTCTGCTGTAGGAAAGTGGAGTATTATGTACTAATGCTGGTTAGGCTTTACCATGGAATACTCTCACAATACCCCAAAGATGGTCCTTAGATTCACAATAATAAATCCTTAGTTCAGTCCTGGTAGAGTGGCAAAGAGCAGTCAAACTTTACTAGAGGAAGATGTGTTAAGCATTTCACAGTACCAACATGGATGATAAGTAATTGACACAACTGGAAAGAAATCCAACATCAATTTACAAAAATAAATCAGCTTTTATATAAATTCAGACACCAAAATGAATTCAAATGAGTAAGTTTAACCAGAGTTAGGGATTTTAGAAGCAAAATTAAATCAGTGCAATACAATGCAGCAAAACTTCAGCATTGTGGTCAATAGGAAAAAGGCACTAGTGACGATCTGTCCCTTGGAGGTCGAGTTGCATGGAACCGAAGTAGGGTTAAGGTGATGCAGGTCCAAGAACCAAGCCACGACAGTCCGTTCGATTGTACCTGGCTTGAGAAGCCCGGGTGCAGAGTGGTCCTGGCTGTCCTTGGTGCTGAAGCAGGAGCTGTTGGGGAGCTGGCTTTACTGCTTACACGGTGCAGGTGGAGAGACAGGTGCAATAAGACAACAAGGAGGCCACTGCTGGTATCAGATGAAGGTTCTTCTGGGTTCTCTTGAATTGCAGTGACGGGTAAAGGTGGTGGTAGCCAGACTGGCCACCAACAAGCCTTGGCAGTGGCAAACTCAGCAGAAAGTTATTTTGACATCCGTAGATTTGCAGGAATACAATGGCTGCCTAAATATTGCTTGAGATCAGGACTACCTTCCCCAAAAGGCAATGGACCACCTACCTTTGTCAATCTCAAGGAGGGCCCAATGGCCAGCAATGCTTTGCTTCCGGTAAAATGTGTTTACCTGTGGTGTGCAAGGTACTAATGCCACTAGTCCAGGGAAGTCTGGAGTTGCCTTTGGCTCTCAAATGGGTTCCTCTGTCAGGGGAAACCAGCCTTGTGTCTGGAATGAGTCACAGTAATGCAATTCTAGGAAGGTTGTCACAGGTGCATCGCATCACACCTTTGGTTTCTGAAGCTTCTATTATCGCAGGTTTCGGGCTCTTCTGTGTTCTTTATTGAAAGTCAAATCAGAACTAAGGTTCAGGTGGCACTGGTGACCTTAAATCCTGGATTTAATGGAGTTAAAGATGTTGGTGCAAAAAGCCAATGGGCTACTAACGCCAGCGGATAATCTACCGCCGAGGTAGACCACATCTGGGGCTGTGTCATATTTTCTACTCAGAACCCTCTATTCTGCTACTTTTAAAAGGTTGCCTAGCTGCCAGACCATGGTTTTCTATGGACCGCTGATCACTTAAAGTAGCACTTAATGGAAAATATTACTATACATAGAGTTTCATGGTGTACAATGTGATTCAAGGTAGAAAACAAGGTCCAGCTGGATTAGGAGGCTCAAAGGTAACAAGAGCTGATGCATTCTCATCGGCTACAGGAAAGGTTCTGTAGTGATCACAAATTCCTATTGCAAATTCCTACACTTGAACCCTCACACAGAATTGATTTGATATGCATCCCATAATGGCCAATGAAAAATATAAAAGAAAACAGGACAGGAGCCTGGAATCATAAATTTTAAAATGCATACTTTGTACATCAATGACTATATTACTACTGCATTTACCCCAAATTATCTATTACAAATTATGTATAGATTTTTTAAGTATTATCATGGTGTGCTGCTATATTTTACATTATCTACAAAAAATGTAATATTCATTAAATTCATACTAATTAATCTCCATGGACCTAGTACATGGAGAATCTAATGACTCATATATCACATTAATGATTTACAGCGTTCAATCTTACATAAAAAATGTAATTGTCTGTATTTTATGTCTTTGAGCGTGTTCTGCTTGATACCACTTACCTCTATCCTTTTTTGAGAGAAATCTCTGCTACAGATGGGACCCCAGAAAAACAGAAGATGCAGAAGATGTGAGACTGAAAAACAGAAGGCCACTGAAAAACAGAAGATTCAGTAATGTGAGACTTCTTTTGCTTCTAACTCGTTTTCTGCTTAAGTGAACTAAGTGACATACGTTCTTTTCTATTTCTTAGACAACTACATCCAAAGATTCCTATAGTAAAAATACTTAGGGCCACTTTTAGGCTTTGGTGGATGCTAATTTGTCCATCAGTATGATGGAGGGCATTACCTCTACCACCCATGAGATTAGTGGCTGCGAAATTTAGAGATGACCAGGGGCCTAGCAGTCATCGCTGCACCTCGAAGGGAACTTCTGTTGTAGCACGGTCATTATTTATTTATTTGACTGCGAGGTGTTACCTGGCAGTGACAGACAGCAAATAGAAGGATATGCATTTCCTATAATGCCACCTGCGCTTTTGAGCCATTGGAGGAAGCTTTCTAGAGCCAATGGAGGTTCCATCAACTGAAAGTTTATGAGTTTATGAGTTGATTTGCCCATCTCTAAATGAGGCAGTCCGAATGCAGCTTTTGTGGACAGGGTACTCCTCCCGAGCATGAGCTGACTTCTGATTGGCTGCCAACACTCCACACCAGTGTTGGCAGCCATCTTGTGACTCAGTAACCAAGTAGAAAGATATCAGAAAAAAGATGAAAAATAAGAGAAGGGGCAGGGTACAAACAACCTGACCCCCTAGGCCTGCTTTGGGGGTCAAACAAGGACCCCCAGAGCCAAAGAAAGCATTTAAAAAAAAAATTTAATTGACCGAATTCGAGCCGGGTGCGCGAATCCGGGTGAGAAAATAAAATAAAACATGAAGCGCTTTACTGTACTTAAGCCCCCGGGAGGGCCAAGTCCCGGGGGCAATGTCAAATTATGTAGAGGAGGCCCGCGGAGACCCCTGCAGTCCCGGGGACCGCCACCTCCCCAAGACGTTGACAATTTTTCCTGGGTGGGGGCACGTGGCCCGAAGCAGGATTGCTTTTGGGCAAGGGGAGTTGCATGTTAGCAGCTTCCCTTGCCCAAAAGCAGTGCCGACTCCAGGGGGAGGTGGGGAGCCAGCAGGAACCATGGGGGCATTGGGGATCCCACCACAGTCCCCAATGTATGGCCAGGCTCCAGGGGCCAGAATTGGCCCAGGAGGGAGGCCATATGGTCCCCCCTCCCCTAATTATTTTTTTAAAATAAAAGATGCCAGGCCCGGGGGATGGGGTCCCCGGGACAACTATTGGCCTGAGAAGGGAGGCCAGGGGGTCCCCCTTCTTTTCTTTTTTTAAAAGAAAATCTTGGTAGGCTGCGGGGATGGGGTCCCCGGGGTGAATACGAAATAATGGAAGTGGATCGGTTTTTTTTCCTTTCAAGTTTGGAGTCGCAACCCCAGCGCGGCTCTCAGTGTGGGCCCCCTGTGTAACGTCACGTTGGATTCGCGAATTCACCTTAAATAAATAATTAAGTAGTATATAATCTAGAAGGTAGTGTTGTATTTGTGAATTTGTTTTAAAGAGGTACTGTGATTAAAGTTAATGACAAGATTGCAATTGATAGAGTTCTTAAAAATTTATAAAATTAAAAATTCATAGTTAAACTTGAAAAGTGTGTTGTGTTGTAGTACTCTGAATTTATGCTTTTGTTTTGTGGATTCGCGTCGGGTGCGCGAACCCCCCAAAAAAAACAATATATGTATGTGCAAAAAAATATATAATTAGCATTATGTGATAGGTTGGCTTTAAAAATAGCCCTTGTTTTCATCGTGAGTTTGTTGTAGCCACATGTAAGTGTGGATGCAGAGCTTTAGGTTGTTGAGAAAGACTCTGTTTCCTTGATTGTGTAGTGTACTCCATCACTTCTGTAGATGTCATCCATATCAAAACGTAGATTGTTGTTATATGTTTTATTTATTTATTTGGTATTTTATATAGCGCGAACATGACCCTGAGTAGGGTATCCGAGTGCTTTACATTTACAGATCCATAACTTAGAACAACATGACACGCCATGTAGATTTATTAAAGAAAAAAAATATATGAAACCCATCCTATGGTCTCTGAGGTAAGCAGAAATAGCTTTCTTGACGTTCTTTCTAGCTTTCTCAATCTGTGGACAGAATTGATTTGACCTCTTCCATTTCTGTCTTTGGCATATGTTAGAGTATACAAAGACAGTTTGAGGTAAAAGCAACATCAATTGTGCAAAAGAGTCCTTCATTTGCATTTCCAGACCTACCCCAGTCAATGTGTCTATGTCATTGCCACCACAGTGCACAATCATGAGGTCAGGGGGTTGGAGATGCAAAAATAATTTAACCAAGGGCATCAATTGGTGCCATTGTAATCCTCTCTGCACAATCCATTTAATATCCACATTTTGCAAAGCTAGGCCTTCAGCATACCTTTTGCACCAGAAAACATAGCTGTGTCCAACAATCCACACTGCAAGCATCTTGAAGGGATGTATGGAAGTAATGAAAAGATGTCTGTAGCTGAGGTAGTCAGTTGGTAGAATGAGAGGTATGTAAAATGATGGACAAGATGCTGTTTTTTTAAAAGTAGAGAATTGATTAAGAACATTGTACATTCAAAAATAGGGTGCATGTTACTTTCTTTAAAAAGAATGTTTCTTATTGGTTAGTAAAACATGTTTAAAAGGTACAGTAGATAGGATAAGCTCATATTTTGGAAATGTCAACCACACCTGCTGTTTGTATTTGTAACATTGTGTGGTGAACTTGAAAATATGATGAACTTGTGGACTGTCAGTTCAGTTGAATGATCCATGAACTGTTACTATGGAAACTGGCATTAAGCAGAATAGGGGAAGGGTTGAAACTAAACTGTGGACTTAAAATGTGAAATTGTAATTTATATATAAGTGAAATCTTATTAAAGTAAGATTATCAAGTCAGTAGTATCTTTAGAAGTGGTATGTTCTTAAAACATATTGGTATTTGTATTTGTAATATATTTTTGAACTCCCTTATGGATTCGCAGCTTCATCGCGTTGGTGCACGGTGGCGTTGGGACTCCCCCAAAATTCCAAAAGCAGTTTGGGCACTTCAATTCAGTTGGTAAGGGTTAATATGTTCAACCAATAGAAATGTGTTTTACAAATTGAAATAATGTAGGAAGCAATGTGATCTGTTACTTACAGAAAGAGAGGGAAACTTTGCCATTACTTATTTTGCCTTGCTGAGAGCAGTGCATTACATTTATTGTGTGCATAAGAAAATCTTTTCAGAGTTTCTGATATTTCATATTCTACGAATCAATTTGGAAGGTCAGTTATAAATTTGTGAGGTGTATTATGTGTTAGCTTTATTTTTCAAGTTAAATATTTAATCAAGAACACTGATGTTTGAAATATATTATTAAATGTAGAGATGTTTTATTGAGGTATATTTTATGGTAGTTAAATGCTGTTTGAAATAGATTCAGTACAGTATTATGTGTTTAATGAAGTATGGACTAGTGATTATGGAAGTCGGTTTTAGTGTGTAGATAAGTACACTTTTTTTTTTTTCATCATCATCATCAGAATACTTTAGTCGACAACTTAATGCCTTGAAAGTGAACAGATCGTACAACAATACATTTCATTTACACAGTAAAAAAAATACTAAAGTATTCCTGATATCAAGCCCTATAACCGTGATCTAAAAATACAATATAAACGGAACATTATGAAATACAATGTGCAAATGAGCAAGTTCATTCAAATACAAATGGTCCTTATTTTTTCCTAAAATCCACCATAAGTATTATATAAAAATCAAGTACAAGAAAGCCTGCACAGACAAATTCCTAGAGGGTTCCGGTATGAATATGTCTAATGTCAAACCGGAAGCCAAGACCTGATATAAAATAAGGTGCCAACCGTTTTATGAAGTATAAGGCACAATAAGCAACTGAGACGGATTCAAAGAATCCCTAATGATAACATTCCCAATATCGGGCCAGAAGGCCACAATCTAAAGTGCATGTAGTGCATGACAATGTATAAAATGCAAAGTAAAAGAAAGTGAACTCATACAGGTATTGTAATCCCACATTATAAATCATAATGGGCCTAAAGATAAAAACATAGAGAAGTAAAAATCAAAACATAATGAATAATTGGAAGCCAACTTTTTCCTACACCTGATGGCTCCAACTAATAAAAGAATAAAATAAAAATATAAATAATTGAAAGTACAATGAAATTCAGTAAGGGCGGCCTTACTTTAGCAAAAAGTAAACCTTTAAAAACAGTATTAAATATAACAATCACAGGGACTTTGCATGTATACATACATCTAGTTTTTGGCTCATGATAAACGAATCGTAAAAGCGTCCTTGACTGACAATCATCACCCTCCTTCTCTTTCACGGATTGCCTAGGACCAACTCAGAAACTTGGCGACCCCTATTATGGTGATGGAGTTGCCACCATTTTTCAGAGGACTTTTAGCAATCATTGCAGAGTTCGTACCCAAATTTCTGCACAGGGGTTTAAGCCACTCACTTCTGGGTAAACGGTAAGCAGGGCAAACATATAAAAGATGGTCAATATTTTCAACTAAATCTGGGCAAAACTGACACTTGTCTCCCTTGCCAATTGTCCAGTTGCGGGTGAATTTCCTAAGGGGGGGAGTTTCTACTTGAAACTGGTGAAACAATTTGGGATCTCTAGGTTTCCTAATTAAATCCCAGTAGCCTTCCATCCGGGGGTCATCTTTAAAGTCCAAAAAAGCTCTTGTCAGTGAGGAACCACCCATGAAGGAATGCCTCCGGTTTTTAATTAAGTCCCAGAATGCTGCTTTATATGATACTTTCATTGGGAATACAG
Organism: Triturus cristatus; assembly: GCF_964204655.1. Classification (NCBI taxonomy): domain Eukaryota; kingdom Metazoa; phylum Chordata; class Amphibia; order Caudata; family Salamandridae; genus Triturus; species Triturus cristatus. The sequence continues at coordinate 525,727,536 of NC_140588.1, read as the reverse complement.
CCGATTCTGGGGACACCCATATGTCCCTCATCCCCATCTCAATAAGTAGAGTTTTAATTCTAGAGAACCATAAAATTTTATTTGAACGATCCAGACCCCTTATTTCAAGTAAAGCATTAGCAAATGGAAGTAATTCTGGGACAGTCCAGAGCCTTCTCCAAAAAGCCAGCATTCTAAAATGAACAATGTCCTCGATTGCATTGCATCCCAGGTCGAGAAGGAGGGGAATATGGGGGGTCGATCTGGGGAGGCCCACAATAGATCTTAAAAACTTGTTTTGGGCCAATGTTAAATCAGTTAAATTGCTACAACCCCAAATCTCAGTGCCATAGAGTATGGCTGGTATGATTTTCAGGGTGTACAATTTTACAACTGGAGCTATTGGCTTGGTCTGGGAGAGCCTATGTTCTTTTAACAGCGCCCCAGCTAACTGGGAATGTTTCAATGCAAGTAACTTCACCTGGGGGGACCAACTCAATTTTTCTCCTATGGTGATACCCAGATAGGTGAATACGTTGGCCTGTTCCAGGGGCTTCCCACTCATGTAGACTCTTGCAGAAACAGACATCGCCCCATGGAGTACCATAAATTTGGTCTTTCCCACATTAATCACTAGCTCATGGTCGCTACAGAACTCCTCAAAACGGGACAGTGCCAGCTGAAGGCCCTGCCTCGTTTTCGATAGAATCAGAGTGTCGTCGGCGAACATGAGCAAAGGTACCCTTTATCCATCCAACATGGGCGCATCTGTGGGAAAGTTAGCAAAGTACTGTACCACCCCATTAATAAATAGTGAGAAAAGTGTTGGGGCCAGGACGCACCCCTGACGAACGCCGTTCCCCACACTAAATTTCTCAATGACCTCACCTGGTTTCCCCCACCGAACCTGTGCATAATTAGAATTGTGGAGTTTAACAACAAAATCCACCAATTCCTTGGGCATCCCTAGTCCCAACAAAACTGCCCACAATTTAGATCTGGGAACAAGATCGAACGCAGATTTTAAATCTACGAATGCTGCAAAAATCAGGCCTTTACCCAAAAGGACCTCCTTCCAATAGAGCATAACAAATCTGAAGACTTGATCTAATGTCCCCATGTGAGCCCGAAACCCTACTTGTAAGGGAGATAAAATGTTTTCATTAGTCATCCAGCTTTGGATCCCGCCCAGAAGGACCCGAGCTGTGGCTTTTTGTAGGGCATCGATAAGGCTAATGGGCCTATAGTTGGCCGGAGCGGAACGGTCCCCCTTCTTGTAAATCGGCATAATTTCCGCCCCGGACCAAGAGGGTGGAAATGGAGTGCCCCCCGCCAAAGAATTAATCAAGGTCGTGATATAGGGAACCCGAAGATCACTATTCTGTTTAAATAAGTCTGGGGAAATGCAGTCGGGCCCAGGTGCCTTGCCGCTTGGAATGGTTCTTAATACCACCTCAACCTCCTTGGTGCTGAACGTCAAGGGGGTATCTATACTTATAGATGGAGAGGTGCTTTCCCTCTCCGTACCCTGGTGATATTGAGCTTCAAAAAAGGCAATCCAATGGTTTGGATCCACGTTATTGTTAGGAGTGATCAGCCTTTGCCCATTCCCCCATTTTGTTAAATCCCAGAACTGGGTCATATTCCTCCCTTTACATGCCTGCAGCAGATCCTTCCATCGCTCCTCATCCCAGTCTATTTTTGCAATTCTTAAGGTGGATTTATAAAGTGCCCTAGACTGTTGGATGGAAGCATGGTTCCTAGATTTAATGGCATTAACAAGAACTTTGTGGGTGGACCTGCAAAGGTCATTATACCAAGAGGTGGGTTCCAGCTTACGATTCACTCTTAATGGCTTGGTGTTTACGAAGTACTTTTTCAGACTATTAAAAAGCTCGTTATGGATTGTTGGCAAGTTAGCTTTAAGTGTCTGCTGCGAGTCACAGTCATTAATTTTCCCCAATGATCCTGTCACTAATGCCCTAATTTCTAACACACTTTTTTCATCAAGGGCCACCTTGTCCCAACGGACCCTTCTCAGATCGTTTCCCAGTATTACGTGGTTAGAGCTGCTGTCAGACTCCAGAGTGGCTGTAGGGCCAAAGCTCAAAACTTTTAGTGTGAGTACCAAGGGATCATGGTCGCTTTCAGGGCGGGGTTGTACTTCCATGTCTAAGACATGGTGCCAAAATTCCACTTTTACTAGGATATAGTCTATCCTGCTTTTGTGGCGGCCGTTGTCAAAGGTTGCCGCCCCCAGTGCGTCAGACTTAGTCCTACCATTTGTAGTATACCTCATAATTTTAGTTGTTGCTTTAAATTTGGAGGTGGGGTCTGTAAAGTTTTAAGGTGTGCATGGACTTCTGTCTCAAGTATGTTTCTACTTGTATATGTATTTTCATAAGTCTTAAACATTTGAAGGTGCATGATGTATAACAACGAGGTGTTGTTGCTTTTTATGTGCTAGGCTGAAGACTGTGAGTATTAGTAGAATGGTGAAGATGCAGCACAAAAGTGTGGTGTAAAAGATGCTGACATACGGTGTTATTAATTAGGCTTCCTTCAAATTTCTAGAGAGGTACAGTTGAAGTATGACGCAAAATTATTGGTGTTTGCTTGAAATTGGAAGATTGTTCTGTGAATTTTTAAGGTTTGGATAGTGTTTTGGTACAGACATATTCATGTATGATTTTAGTAATATGGTGAGAGTTCTATTAAAGATTTGTGAAGGGTTCCTTCTTTGTATTTGGGTAGGTGTGATAATATAAGTAGTTGTAGAATGGTTAAGCAGTAGCCTGAAAGTGAGTTTTGAGGTGTTTGTAGAGATGTTATTTATTAGAGTAATTTGTATGATGTGAAGAAAGTTATATTTCATATATACCACATAATTTTCAGTGTCTGTTTGAAAATTGAAGTGTACTCTGTGAAGTTTTGAGCTGTGCATAGTGTTGTGACTGAGATATGTGTCTACTTGCTCATAGACTTATAGAATCACCCAGACACTACCTCTGCACTCATGTAATCACCAAGGTATTACCAATGCACTCTTTCAATCATGTAGTCAGTACTCACGCACTTATATAATCACCCAGGCAGCACTGTTGCACTCCTTGAATCACGGAGGCACTACCCTTGTACTTATATAATCACTCAGCCAGCAGTCATGTTGTTATGAAATCACCCAGGCACTACCTTTGCACTACTTTATTCACTCAGGCTCTCCCTCAGTAGTCCTGCAATCACCCAAGAAGTACTCATGCACTTAAAAAATCACCCAGTCACTTTTTATGTATTCCAGTAATCTCCCAGATATTACCCCTACAGTCATGCAATCACCCAGGCACTGGTTATGTTCTACCCCTACACTTATGCAATCATACAGAGTGTATCTATGCACTCATGTAATAACTCACCCACTACTCTTGCAGTCATAGAATCACGCAGGCTCTACTGTTGCACTCATCTATTCACCTACGCTCTACTCTATGCCTTCAGGTTGTATTTATACACTTATCCGTGCACTCATTCTCTATGTCTGAGCTCGTGCAATTAGCCAGTCACTTTTCATCTTCTACTGCAATTACCCACTGACTACCTTTGCACTCATACAATCACCCAGCCACGACAGATGGAGTTATGCAATCACTCAAGCAGATCTATTACATGTCTCAGTTTCTAGGTTTCACTATATTCCAGAAATATTGTATAGATATTTGTTTTAGATATCATAGAGACATATGCATGTGTGCTTGTAACAATATGGCGAGACTTATAGTTGAGTCATGTAATAGTCTTCTGCTTTATATTTGGCTAGGCCCAACACTCATGCAGTTATAAAAACACCCAAGTAATTCACACATAGTCTTCCAATGATGCAGGGACTATATATGCAGTGCTGTAATCACTCAGGCATTACTGCTGCACTGATGCAATCACCTAGGTACTATATATGCGCTTATGTAATCACCAAGGTATTACCCATGCACTCTTTCGATCATGTAGGCACCACTCATGCACTTATATAATCACCCAAGCACTACTGTTGCAGTCCTTCAATCACAGACAAACTACCAGTATACTCATACAACCTTCCACACATTATTCCTGCACTCATGCAATCACCCACACTGTACTGATACATTCCACCAATACCCCAGACATTACCCCTGCAGTTATGCAATCACCCAGGCATTACCAATGCACTCTTTCCATTACTTAGGTAGTACGCATGGACTCTGCACCTCTGTTCCTTCTTTCAGTATTTTGTTTGTGTCTTTTTGCATCTGTTGCTTCTTACTGCACTCCTTTAACGTCTTTCTGCACTTTTCTACCCTTTTTCTGCATCCCGGTTGCCTCTTTCTGCACCTCTGTTCCTTCTTTCTGCAGTTGTTTTGTTTCTTTTTGCACCTCTTTTGGTTCATTCTATATTTCACTTGCCTCTTTTAGTACCGCTCTTGACTCTTTGTGCACCTCTGTTGGTTCTTTCTACACTGCTCTGGCTTCTTACTCCTCTTCTGTTCCAAATTTCTCCATCCCTCTTGCCTTTTTCTGCAGCCCTGTTCCCTCTTTCTGCACCTCTATTGCCTTAGTCTGCTCACCTATTCCCTCTTTGTGCACCTCTGTTGTTTCTTTCTCCACTGCTCCGGCTTCTTCCTGCTCCTCTGTTGCAAATTTCTGCATCCCTCTCGCCTTTTTCTGCATCCCTATTGCCTCTTTCTGCACCTCTGTTCCTTTTTTGTGTACTTCTTTTTTTTCTTTGTGTATATCTTTTGCTTCTTTCTGCACTCATCTTCTCTGTTTCTGCACCCTCTTCCCTTATGTTGCACTTCTTTTGTTTCTTTCTGCACTCCTCTTTTGATTTTTGCAGCGCTCTTGCCTCCTTCTGCAATTCTGTTGTCACTTTTCGCACCTCTCTTGCCTCTTTCTGCACCTCACTTACCTTTTTCTGCACTTGTTTTGCTTCTTTCTACAGTTCTGTTGCTTCTTTCAGCAATTATGTTGCCTCTTTGTGCACCTGTCTTGCATCTTTCTTCACCTCTGTTTTTTCTTTGTGCACCACAGTTGTTTCTTTCTGTACCTCTCTTGCCTTTTTCTGCAACCCTCTTTCCTCATCCAGCACTGCACTTGCCTCTTTCTGTACTTTTTCCCCTTTTTGTGCACATCTCATGCCTCTTTCAGCATGTGTGTTGCTTCTTTCTACACAACTCTTAGTTCTTTGTGCAGTTCTCTTCCCTTTTCTGCACCCCTTTTGCCTCTTTTGCACCTCTTTTGCTACTTTCTGCACTTTTTTTTCGTACTGTACCCCATTTGCCTCTTTCTCTATCCTTTTTCCGTTTTCCTGCATGTGTATTTGTTCTTTCTGTAGTGCTCTTGCCTCTTTCTACACATCTCTTCCCTTCTTCTGTACCTCCATTCCTTCTTAATGCAGTGTTCTTGCTTCTTTCTGAACCTCGGTTGTAGTCCATTTTCAACATGACTTAAACGTCACTTTTGTACTTCTGCTTTAGTATTCTAGTAATGCTCAAAGTGTTGGGCCTAGGCAAATATAAAAAAAAGCCTATAACATGTCTCAGGTGTAAGCCTCACCATATTCCGAAAACTATATATTCATTTGTTTGTAGGTTTTAAATAGAAGGTGTTTCTTTAGTAATAAATAAGAATATTTGTATATATTTATTTTAATAATATTAAATCATTTTTTATATTCTCCATGATTATTAAGATTCAGTATGACAAGAAAAAAACAACAGAAAAGAGAACAAAAGAAGTACTATTTAAAGGAGAGAGAAAAGCAGAAATTAGATGAAGTACAACATGTGACATTAAAGAAAAAGTCTTATGGTAAGAGAACTAAGAATCTGTTAAAAGACTTTTACAAAAGAAGAACAGTAGCTGAAAATTTTGTAGAATTTGTACAAATTGGCAGTAACATCTTTGAGCCCTACATGACATTTAACTCACCCAGGACTTGGCAGTAAAACCTGGAAATATTATAAAAATTGAGACAAAATCTTTGAATGACATAAGCCCCTTAAAAAAAAACCACAAGAATGCTGAAGGATATTTCTAGAAACAATGAAAGTAAAAACTGTGGCCTCTCAATGGCTCCAAGCACACCTAAGACAGATACAACAAGACTGAAAAATAATGAAATTGTGACTTATACCTGTACGATCCCCAAAGCCCTAACCCCCCGTACACTTACTTATCAAGGCAACTGGGAAATAGCTAAAAAAAAACACGAAAAATAGATTATACACTACATAACCAGACACAAAAGAGGATGCTTACAAGAAAATGATTTTAAAATATCATAAATCAGAAACAATATCTGTAAGCGTCACAAAACCCTAAACACAACCTAAACCCAAACCACAATGGAACGATTAGAAACCTGGCAGAATAGTCGAGTAAATGACTCAGTGGCCGCACAATCTCTCTCCCTAACACATACACACACACATACACACATGGATGCACACATGCTTGTACGCTCACACAATGCTAAATTGACATAATCAATGCCTCATCATCTATTTAGTCAAACTGTTTCACCTTTCAGGAAATACCAGAAAACCAACATGGAAAACCAACAAAATAATTTTTATACCTAAAACTGGTGTCACTTATTATTAAAGAATTACTGTTAAACACATTCTTTTTAGGACTGATATTCACCTTATTCTTTTCATTAGCCCCATCTATTGCAGATGTGTCGTCCAAAAATAATATGATCCCTTTAATTATTGTTTTGTGGTGATCATATTTAGAGAGACTAACTAATGCCTGATTCCTTTCTAAAATTGAAAGTATTCGGAATCCTAAAAATGCTATAACTCACTAATCAGCTTTACATGTAGATATCCTGCTTACAAAATGTATACCAAATAATGGCCTCTAAGAGCATACCTACACACATAGACATGCATGCACAGACACACAGACACACGTCCAAAAAGAGGATCGTGCTTGGTGTCCCTTAGTCATCCACAAGAAGCATTACTTTTCCAAATAAAGCAGACAAAGAAAGGTTGATATGCTATGAAATGCTTTCCTTCCAGTTTCCAAACTCAAAATGACTAAGCAGTCAAGAAACACCAAGTAAGAGTTTGGATGACAATTTTCTGCTTAGGAAGGTGGAGTACTATGTACTAATGCTGGTTAGGCTTTACCATGCAATACTCTCACAATACCCCAAAGATGGTCCTTAGAGTCACAATAATAAATCCTTAGTTCAGTCCTGGTAGAGTGGCAAAGAGCAGTCAGCCTTTACTAGAAGAAGATGTGTTAAGCACTTCACAGTACCAACATGGATGATAAATAATTGACACAACTGGAAAGAAAAGCAACATCAATTTACAAAAATAAATCAGCTTTTATATAAATTCAGACACCAAAATGAATTCAAATGAGTAAGTTTAACCAGAGTTAGCGATTTTAGAAGCAAAATTAAATCAGTGCAAAACAATGCAGCAAAACTTTAGCAGTGTGGTCAATTTGAAAAAGGCACTAGTGACAATCTGTCCCTTGGAGGTCGAGTTGCATGGAACCGAAGTAGGGTTAAGGTGAAGCAGGTCCAACGACCAAGCCACGACAGTCCGTTTGATTGTACCTGGCTCGAGAAGCCTTGGTGCAGAGTGGTCCTGGCTGTCCTTGGTGCTGAAGCAGGAGCCGTTGGGGAACTGGTTTTACTGCTTACATGGTGCTGGTGGAGAAACAGGTGCAATAAGACAACAAGGAGGCCACTGCTAGCATCAGATGAAGGTTCTTCTGGGTTCTCTTGAATTGCAGCGACGGGCAAAGGTGGAGGTAGCCAGACTGGCCACCAACAAGCCTTGGCAGTGGCAAGCTCAGCAGAAAGTTATTTTGACATCGGTAGATTCGCAGGAATACCGAAATCTTGCTTGAGATCAGGACCACCTTCCCCAAAAGGCAATGGACCACCTACTTTTGTCAATCTCATGGAGGGCCCAATGGCCAGCAATATTTGCTTCCGGTACAATGTGTTTACCTGTGGTGTGCAAGGTACTAATGCCACTAGTCCAGGGAAGTCTGGAGTTGCCTTTGGCTCTCAAAGGGGTTCCTCTCTCAGGGGAAACCAGCCTTTGGTCTGGAATGAGTCACAGTCATGCAATTCCTGGAAGGTTGTCACAGGTGCACTTCATCACACCTTTGGTTTCTGCAGCTTCTGTTATCGCAGATATCGGGCTCTTCTGTGTTCTTTGTTGCAAGTCAAATCAGAATTAAGGTTCAGGTCGCACTGTTGACCTTAAATCCTTGATTTAAGGGAGTTAAAGATGTGGGTGCTAAAGGCCAATGGGCTACTAACACCAGTGGATAATCTACCACCGAGGTAGACCACATCTAGACTGTGTCATCTTCTCTACTCAGAACCCTCCATTCTGCTCTTTTAAAAGGTTACCTAGCTGCCAGACCATGGTTTTCTATGGAACGCTGATCACTTATAGTAGCACTTGAAGGAAAATGCTACTATTCATAGAGTCTCATGGTGTACAATGTGATTCAAGGTAGAAAACAAGGTCCAGCTGGATTAGGAGGATCAAAGGTAACAAGAGCTGATGCATTCTCATCGGCTACAGGAAAGGTTGTGTAGTGATCACAAATTCCTATTACAAATTCCTTCACTTGAACGCTCACACAGTACTAATTTGATATGCAGCCCGTAATGGCCAATCAAAAATATAAAAGAAAACATGTCAGGAACCTGGAATCATAAATATTAAAATGCATACTTTGTACATCAATTACTATATTACTTCTGCATTTACCCCAATTTATCTATTACAAATTATGTATAGATGTTTTAAGTATTAGCATGATGTGCTGTTATATTTTACATTATCTACAAAAAATGTAATATTCGTTAAATTCATACTAATTAATCTCCATGGACATAGTACACGGAGAATCTAATGACTCATATATCCCATTAATGATTTACAGCGTTCAATCTTACATAAAAAATGTAATTGTCTGTATTTTATGTCTTTGAGCGTGTTCTGCTTGATACCACTTACCTCTATCCTTTTTGAGAGAAATCTCTGCTACAGATGGGACCCCGGAAAAACAGAAGATGCAGAAGATGTGAGACTGAGAAACAGAAGGCCACTGAAAACAGAAGATGCAGTAATGTGAGACTTATTTTGCTTCTAACTCGTTTTATGCTTAAGTGAACTAAGAGACATATTTTCTTTTCTATGTCTTAGACAACTACATACAAAGATTACTATAGTAAAAATACTTAGGGCCAGTTTTAGGCTTTGGTGGATGCTAATTTGTCCATCAGTATGATGGAGGACATTACCTCTACCAACCAAGAGATTAGTGTCTGCGAAATTTAGAGATGACCAGGGGCCTAGTAGTCATCTCTGCACATCGAAGGGAACTTCTGTTGTAGAAGGGTCATTATTTATTATCTTTGACTGCGAGGTGTTACCTGGCAGTGACAGACAGAAAATAGAAGGATATGCCCTTCCTATATTGCCTCCTGCACTTTTGAGCCATTGGAGGAAGCTTTCTGTCAGTAGAGCCAAAGGAGGTTCCATCAACTGAAAGTTTATGAGTTTATGAGTTGATTTGCCCATCTCGAAATGAGGCAGTCCGACTGCAGCTTTTGTGGACAGGGTACTCCTCCCGAGCACGAGCTGACTTCTGATTGTCTGCCAACACTCCAAACCAGGAAGTGTTGGCAGCCATCTTGTGACTCGGTAACCGAGTAAAAAGATATCAGAAAAAATAAGATGAAAAATAGGAGTAGGGGCAGGGTACAAACACCCTGACCCCCTAGGCTTGCTTAGAGGGTCCCACAAAGACCCCTAGGGCCAAAGACAGCATTTCTAAAAAAAATTAAATCGACCGAATTCGTGCCGGGTGCTCGAATCCGGGCGAGAAAATAAAAAAAAAACACGAAGTGCTTCGCTGTACTTAAGCCCCCGGGTGGGCCAGGTCTCGGGCGCAATGCCAAATTATGTAGCAGCGGCCCTTGGGGACCCCTGCAGCCCCGGGGACTACCATCTACCCGGGGTTTAATTTATGATATTCGGGTGGGCACTCAGCCCCCCACCCACAGCCCTGGGGACCGCCACCTCTGCGGGGCTGTGTTTTTTTATAAAACAAATGTGTGTGGGGTGGCTCGAGCCCCCACACACACCCCAGGGACCACCCCCCCAGGACTTTGACAAGTTTACGTGGGGGGCACGCGACCCAAAGCAGAATTGCTTTTGGGCAAGGGGCCTTCCATGTTAGCAGCTCCACTTGTCCAAAAGCAATGCTGGCTCCAGCAGGAGGCGGGGAGACAGCAGGGACCGTGGAGGCATTAGGGTACCCCCACGGTCCCCAACTTATGGTCAGGCCTCAGGATAATTTATAAGGTAGTGTTGTACTTGTGAATTTGTTTTAAAGAGGTACTATGATTAAAGTTAATGACAAGATTGCAATTGATAGAGTTGTTAAAAATTTATAAAATTCAAAATAAATAGTTAAACTTGAAAAGTGTGCTGTGTTATAGTACACTGAATTTATGCTTTTGTTTTGTGGATTCGCGTCGGGTGCACAAACCCACAAAAAAAAAAAATGTATGTGTAAAAAAAATATAATTAGTATTATGTTATAGGTTGGCTCTAAAAAGAGCCCTTGTTTTCATCGTGAGTTTGTTGTAGCTACATGTAAGTGCGGATGCAGAGCTTTAGGTTGTTGAGAATGACTCTGTTTCCCTGATCTGTGAAGTGCACTCCATCAATTCTGTGGACGTCATGCATATCAAAATGTAGATTTTTGTTATATGTATTATTTATTTATTTATTTGGTATTTTATATAGCCGAACATGACCCTGAGTAGGGTATCAGAGCGCTTTACATTTACAGATCAATAACTTAGAACATGAAATGCCATGTAGATTTAGTAAAGAAAAAAATATATGGAGCCCATCCTATGGTCTCTGAGGTAAGCAGAAACAGCTTTATTGACATTCTTTCTAGCTTTCTCAATCTGTGAACAGAATTGATTTGACCACTTCCATTTCTGTCTTTGGCATATGTTAGAGTATACAAAGACAGTTTGAGGTAAACGCAACATCAATTGTGCAAAAGTGTCCTTCATTAGCATTTCCAGACCTACCCCAGTCAATGTGCCTAGGTCATTGCCACCACAGTGCACAATCATGAGGTCAGGGGGTTGGAGATGCAAAAAGGTTTTAACCAAAGGCATCAATTGGTCCCATTTTAATCCTCTCTGTGCAATCCATTTAATATCCACATTTTGCAAAGCTCGGTCTTAGTCAATACCTCTCCCTTAAGCATACCCTTTGCACCAGAAAACATAGCTGTGACCACCAATCCACACTGTAAGCATCTTGAAGGGATGTCTGGAAGTAATGAAAAGATGTCTGTAACTGAGGTAGTTAGTTGGAAGAATGAGAGGTATGTAAAATGATGGACAAGATGCAGTTTAAAAAAAAAGTAGAGAATTGATTGGCTGTTTAAGAACATTGTACATTCAAAAATAGGGTGCACGTTACTCTCTTTAAAAAGCATGTTCTTGTTGGTTAGTAAAAATGGTTAGTAAAATGTTTTTAAAAGGTACAGTAGATAGGATAAGCTCATGTTTTGGAAATGTCAACCACACTTGCTGTTTGCATTTGTAACATTGTGTGGTGAACTTGAAAATATGGTGAACTTGTGGACTGTCAGTTCAGTTGAATGTTCCATGAACTGTTACTATGGAAACAGGCATTAAGTAGAATAGGGGAAGGGTTGAAACTTAACTGTGGACTTAAAATGTGAAATTGTAATTTATATATAAGTAAAATCTTATTAAAGTAAGATTTATCAAGTCAGTAGTATCTTTAGAAGTGGTATGTTCTTAAAACATAGTGGTATTTTTATTTGTCATATATTTTTGAACTCCCGTATGGATTCGCGGCTCCATCGCGTTGGTAGACGGTGGCGTCGTGACTCCCAAAAAATTCCAGAATCAGTTTGGGCACTTTTAGAAGTCAGTTGGTAAGGGTTATTATGTCTAACCAATAAATGTGTTTTACAATTTGAAATAATGTAGGAAGCAATGTGATATGTTACTTACATTTATTTGTGTGGAGAAAGAGAGGGAAACTTTTCCATTACTTGTTTTACCTTGCTGAGAGCAGTGCATTACATTTATTGTGTGCATAAGAAAATCTTTTCAGAGTTTCTGATATTTCATATTCTACAAATCAGTTTGCAAGGGGTGTTCACTAGTTGCTTCAGTCCGAAGTTGGAGAGGTTGTCGAGCAGCGTGGTGGTGTTGCTGTCATTGTTGTTCTCCAGGGGGAAGTTCAGGTCCCCCAGGAGGATGTAGTCTGTGGTGGCGAGGGCGTGCGTGCTGACAAAGTCGGCGATGGATTCGTTGAACTGTGGGCGTGGACCCGTTGGTCTGTAGATGAGTGTTCCTCTGAGGGTGGTCTTGGGGTCAGTGTGGATCTGGAAGTGTAGGTGCTCGGCGGTGCTGAGAGTTTCTTCGGTGCTGGACATGACTCTGGGGGTGTTCCTGTGGACAATGGCGATTCCTCCTCCAGGATTGTTGGTACGGTCCCTCCGGATGATTTTGTAGCCGTCCGGGATGGCAATGGTGATGTCAGGGGATGAGGAGGCGTTGATCCAGGTTTCCGTCAGGAACGCGATGTCCGGGGCTGTTGAGTCGAGGAGGTCCCAGAGTTCAATGGCGTGCTTGTGTACGGAGTGGGTGTTGAGTAGGATGCACTTGAGGTCGTTGTTGTTTCCTGGGCTGGTGTGGGAGGCGGTGGTTCGGGTCCTGGTGTAGCAGCAGTTTCGGCAGGAGAATGGTCCATGAGTGCGCTTCGGGGTGGCTTGGTAGCAGGCAGTCGAGCGGCCGGGGTTGAGTGCGAGGAGGGTGGCGGCATCGAAGGTCCGTCGTACGTGGTGGGCCTGTCGGGGGCCAGGGGTTCTGGCGCTCGGCGCGGTCCAGGCACGGACGGGCGCAGACGGGCTTGCCTCTGACCCTTCTCATTAAGAAGGGGTGCAGGGAGGGAGGAGCAGCTGGGAGGCGGGTAGCGGGAGCCAATGGGAGGGAGGGGGTGGGCTGCAGGGGACGCAGCAGTGGGAAAGAGCGGGACGCGGGCAGCGGGGTAAGGAGGAAAGGACGGCGAATAAAGCAAAAAAGACAAGGAGGCAACTTTATTCACTCAGGGGGGGAAGCAGAGGGGAGCAGACGCAGCACAACGGGGGATCACGAAAAATGGAAAGAAAGCGAGGTAGACAGGGACACATCGCAATCAGATGGACAGAAAACAAGCACAGATGAGCAGAGAGAGTGAAAGCAGACAGAACACAATCGGATGGACAGAGCAAGCACAAATGAGCAAAAACAGAGAGAAAACAGACAGAAACAGGCAGAGCAATACTTACAATACTTACAGCCCACCACTGGGCCACCAGGGATGAGGCGCAGGCGGGAGCCTGTGGGTGGAGGAGGGCCTCGAACTTCCCGCAGTAGCAGCAGTTGCAAGGGGCAGGGACACGGCACCAGCAGGGTGTGCTGATGCGGCAGGGGAACGGCATGGCCTGAAACAGGGTCAAGGGCTGGACTAGTGATTATGGAAGTCGGTTTTAGTGTGTAGATATGTACATTTGTAGTATACCGCATAATTTTAGTTATTGCTTTAAATTTGGAGGTGGAGTCTGTAAAGTTTTCAGGTGGGCATGGACTTATGTCTCAAGTATGTTTCTACTTGTATATGTATTTTCATAAGCCGTAAACATTTGAAGGTGCATGATGTATAACAAAGAGGTGTTGTTGCTTTTTATGTTGTAAGCTGAAGACTGTGGGTACTAGAAGAATGGTGAAGATGCAGCACAAAAGTGTGGTGAAAAAGATGCTGACATATGGTGTTATTAATTAGGCTTCTTTTAAATTTCTAGAGAGGTACAGTTGAAATATGCCGCATCATTTTTGATGTTTGCTTGAAATTGTTCTGTGAATTTTTAAGGTTTGGATAGTGTTATGGTACAGACATATTTATGTATGGTTTTAGTAATATGGTGAGAGTTTTACTAAAGATTTGTGAAAGGTTCCTACTTTGTATTTGGGTAGGTGTGATATTATAAGTAGTTGTAGAATGGTAAAGCAGTAGCCTGAAAGTGAGGTTTGAGGTGTTTGTAGAGATGTTATTTATTAGAGTAATTTGTACGATGTGAAGAAAGTTATATTTCATATATACCGTGTAATTTTCAGTGTCTGTTTGAGAATTGAAGTGTGCATAGTGTTGTGACTGAGATATGTGTCTACTTGCTCATAGACTTATAGAATCACCCAGACACTACCTCTGCACTCATGTAATCACCAAGGTATTCCCCATGCACTCTTTCAATCATGTGGTCACTACTCATGCACTCATATAATCACCCAGGCAGCACTGTTGCACTCCTTCAATCACGGAGGCACTAACCTTGTACTTATATAATCACTCAGCCAGTAGTCATGCTGTTATGAAATCACCCAGGCACTACCTTTGCACTCCTTTATTCACACAGGCTCTACCTCAGTAGTCCTGCAATCACCCAAGAAGTACTCATGCACTTATAAAATCACCCAGTCACTTTTTATGTATTCAAGTAAACTCCCAGATATTATCTCTGCAGTCATGTTATCACCCAGGCACTAGTTATGTTCTACCCCTACACTCATGCAATCATACAGGGCGTATCTATGCACTCATGTAATAACCCACACACTACTCTTGTAGTCATAGAATCACGCAGGCTCTACTGTTGCACTCCTCTATTCACCTAGGCTCTACTCTATGCCTTCAGGTGGTATTTATACACTTATGCATGCACTCAGTGTCTATGTCTGCACTCATGCAATTAGCCAGTCACTTTTCATCTTCTACTGCAATTACCCACGGACTACCTTTGCACTCATACATTCACCCAACCACTACAGATGGAGTTCTGCAATCACTCAAGCAGATCTATTACATGTCTCAGTTTCTAGGTTTCACTATATTCCAGAAATATTGTATACACATTTGTTTTAGATATCATGATGATTTGAAGACGTAGAGACAAATGTATGTATGCTTGTAACAATATGGCGAGACTTATAGTTGAGTCATGTAATAGTCTTCTGCTTTATATTTGGCTAGGCCCAACACTCATGCAGTTATAAAAAACACCCAAGTAATTCACACATAGTCTTCCAATGATGCAGGGACTATATATGCAGTGCTGTATTCAATCAGGATTTGCTGCTGCACTGATGCAATCATCTAGGTACTATCCATGCACTTATGCAATCACCAAGGTATTACCCAAGCACTCTTTCGATCATGTAGGCACTACTCATGCACTTATATAATCACACAGGCACTACTGTTGCAGTCCTTCAATCACAGACAAACTCATACAACCTCCCACACATTACTACTGCACTCATGCAATCTCCCACACTGTACTTATACATTCCGCCAATATCCCAGACATTACCCCTGCAGTTATGCAATCACCCAGGCATTAACAATGCACTCTTTCAATTACTTAGGTACTACACATGGACTCTGCACCTCTGTTCCTTCTTTCAGTATTTTGTTTGTATCTTTCTGCAGCTGTTGCTTCTTACTGCACTCCTTTAACATCTTTCTGCACTTCTCTACCCTTTTTCTGCATCCCTGTTGCCTATTTCTGTACCTCTGCTCCTTTCTGCAGTTGTTTGGTTTCTTTATGCACCTCTTTTGGTTCATTCTATATTTCACTTGCCTCTTTTTGTACCCCTCTTGACTCTTTGTGCACCTCTGTTGGCTCTTTCTGCACTGCTCTGGCTTCTTAATCCTCTTCTGTTCCAAATTTCTGCATCCCTCTTGCCTTTTTCTGCAGCCCTGTTCCCTCAATCTGCACCTCTGTTGCCTTAGTTTGATCACCTGTCCCCTCTTTGTGCACCTCTGTTGGTTCTTTCTCCACTGCTCTGGCTTCTTCCTGCTCCTCTGTTCCAAATTTCTGCATCCCTCTCACCTTTTTCTGCACTCATTTTGCCTCTTTCTGCAGCTCTGTTCCTTTTTTGCGCACTTCTTTTTTTTCTTTGTGTACAACTTTTGTTTCTTTCTGCACTCCACTTCTCTGTTTCTGCACCCCTCTTCCCTTATTTTGCTGATGTGTTCCTTCTTTTTGCACTTCTTTTGTTTATTTCTGCACTCCTCTTTTATTTTTTGCATCCCTCTTGCCTCTTACTGCAGTTCTGTTGTCACTTTTTGCACCTCTCTTGCCTCTTTCTGCACCTCACTTACCTTTTTCTGCACTTGTTTTGCTTCTTTTACAGTTCATGACAGGGGTTGCACCAGAGACCTCTGATGGCCCCTAAATGATGTCATACACTTTCCCGCGGTGTACATGAAATCATTTAATCATGCGGTTTCTGTGATGTTTACCATTTCATAGTTGCAGCGTCAATACACTTTCGCTTCTTGTTTTGTTTTACCATGTTACACCATACCATCTCGGGAATTGTCAGATTGTGATTAATTCTGTACAAGTTATTCATTAAAAAACACTGATGCATGCAAATACAAAAACAGAATAGTGCACTAATCTTTAACTATTTGGAATCACATCGTTTGTTCTTGTATTCAGTTCTCTTGCTACATGTCTTGAATTCTCAAGTGAGCTGCTTTAAAAATCCATTTGTTATGTAAACATCTTCTAGACAGAGAACAAGACTTAAAATAACTGACAATTATTTGGAGAGCAGAGTTCTATTAACCCAAGCATATCTATTAACCTTCTCATAAAACGTTCAGGAGATCAAACAACTCATATTCAATGTATTTAAGGTTTTTCACTGGACAACAGTGGTTGCCCTATTCGAAACTCAATGATCTTATTCCAAGCTAAATAATTTAGGACAGTGATTCTTAACGTTCTGACTTCTGAGGGCCCTGCACTTAATCATTATTGGCATCCAGGAACCCCCACTTAGAAATTTCTGGAAGCTGGGGACTCTGGCCCAAGCTATTAATATGATTCGAACCTCAACACAATACACAAAAGTACACACACAAGCATTCATCAAACAAATACACAAACAATGAAATATGTTATTTAATCCCAAAAAATATTAAAAAGAAAGTTGGAGTTTTACAACATTTTTAATTTAGGCCACCCATAATATATTCTGTTTGGTGCACTTACAGTGCTCCAACAAATCAATCCGAGAATGCCAACCTTGGGCCTGATTCACAAAGGAAATCTTAACGTATGTATAAGTTTATGGTTGTTTGCTATTCACAAAGGTATTTTAAGAGTAGTGTCCTTACGACAGTCCTATCATTTTCTGCACAGAGGCTCTGTAGGAGAGTAGGATTTGCTTCTTATGGTTACCCCCACTTTTTTCTGATGTTTCACTGTTTTTCGACGTTAGTCTGGCTGGGGCCCTGCTATTCAGGACCCCAGCCTAGCTGCTTCCTCTCTAACTTGATTCTATGTACCTTAGGTACACCACAGATTGGATTCTGGGGTGCCCTTATAAGTCCCTAGTATATGGTATACTATGTACCCAGGACATAGGTACCCCAGAGGCCTACCAGGGGCTGCAGCATGTATTATGCCACCCCTGGGAAGCCCTCCAAAATGACACCACAGGTCTGCTACTGCAGCCTGGATAGGGTGGTGCATGCACCCCTTACTGGGATATAGGTTCACTATATCACACCCTATCATTGCACATATAAACCTATCAGTCACCCCTATGGCAGGCCTTATCAATCCTGAAGGCAGGGTGCTTGGTTTTATGTGAGAGGGTGCCCATGCATGAGCAGAGCCCCTCTGCAGCCTTCGGATTCTATTCTCTGGGGTTTTCTGTGATGCAACCTGACCATATACTCTTAAGTGCATTAAACCTTGCGGTAAATGCTAACTTTGGGAGGGCTGCACGAAAACATGTTGTGTTTGGTGTCAGACACCTTGGACTCATACCCCCACATCATTTACTGGTGTTGGAGTATGATACCACCCTTCTAGAGGGAGAGACATGACAGCACCGGTATACCCGGTACCAGCTAACAGAGCCCTGGCATCACAAAATGGATCCTGCCAGACACAGACACAAGCCTGGACACCTGTTGCTGACCAAAATTGTGGCAGGGGAGGCCTAGACAATACGTTTCCTGTCACGGGTAGGTGTTATCACCTCCCAAACAGGCCTTAGTGGATATGGGCTGGGTGGGTGCACTCCAGGAGTACTTTGAAATCTGCACTGGGGGCACGTTTG
Source organism: Triturus cristatus (assembly GCF_964204655.1). Classification (NCBI taxonomy): domain Eukaryota; kingdom Metazoa; phylum Chordata; class Amphibia; order Caudata; family Salamandridae; genus Triturus; species Triturus cristatus. Next base: position 525,709,283 of record NC_140588.1, on the reverse strand, counting down.
GTGTCCCTGTGCATAGTTCAGCTCAAACCAGTTGCAGGGGCTATCAGCCCCTGCTCTGGTGCAAAACTGGACAAAAGAAATGGGTGTAGCCACCCCTCTTTCCTGACCCTCCCATAGGTGGGTCCCCAGAGTATGTCCAACCACTTCCTTGGGTATAAGAAAGGAACCCCTGGCTACAGGACAAAACTCTGCTACAGAAATCCCGGAACTTCGACGATCTACACAACTAGATGACTGAAGAATCTCCCTTGGAGTAAAGGAGTTACTCCCCTGCTTGGCAGGCACCAAAGACGCATATGTCGGTTTGCATCTCCGTAGCTCCCGCCGGACTCCGAAGAATTTGCAACACAGGAGGTGGGTTTCCAGACTTCCCAGAGGCTGAAACGAGTCCCCAGAAAAGCTGAGACCCGTAGCCCTCGTGAGTACCGTGGAACCGGAACCCCTGGACACCGTGCACATTTGCAAGTGCATTAGCTTCTCGATGTCCCTTGAGGCTGTGCATTGGGTTACTTGTAGCCCAGACTCCGAGCACCTTTTCCACTGAAGATTGCTGGCCTACACTCCACAAGTGTTCAGTGAGCCGGCCCTTTGTGTTTTCGCTCAAGGTACCTTTGCAATCCCTGGTCCGTCGACTGGTGGGTCCCTGTGAAGGAAACTTTAACTTTGGGCTTCCCTGGTTGCTCCAGATGTGCCCTGACTCTCCATTGCTTGGGAAGTCCCCAGGACCTTGCTGGTCTGCACCGAAGCATCTTTCCTCTTCCTGCATGGGTTGCTGTTGCCAAGGCTTGTTGTGCCCGATCCGGGCACCGACGCTGCAGCACTCAACATCCTTTGTGGAACAGCTCGAATCCAGCTCCTGGTTGTCCTCGACACCTCCTGGTCCTCGTGGCTGAAGAGTCAAGCTTCCCCTTCCTTGCACCTGAAGCACCCGACATTGGTGGGCCTTTGACTATCGTGCCCCTGGTCACTGGCAAGTGACCCAGACTCTGTCCCCTCTGCTTTCAGGTTCTTCACATCTTCGATCCAGGCTTGGATCTCTTCGGACACTTCTACTCTTCCCGGCAGCAGCATTTTTCAGTCCCCTGCCATTGAAAACGACGACGCGACCCAACACCATATGACACCTATGCACCCGGCTTCCCTGGGTGAGGTAACACGAGTACTCCGGTGCTCCCGTGGGTGTTGGCCCTAGAACCATCCAAATCCAAAAGGGTTTGTTCCTAGTCCACTCCTAAGTGTCCTTAAGCTTTAAAATTCTAACCGCGACTTTCCCCATAGAAGCTAGCGGAGCTCTCGGCTGTGTTCACACACTGCAAAAGTCCCCTGTGGGTCCCCTGTGTCACTACCTTGGGTGATTCCTTGGTGTCCCAGCGATTCTACAGGCTCTAGGCCTTGTGTCTAGTCAAGTTGTGGTTCTGATACCGCTTTCTTAATATATGGTTTGGTTCGCCCCTAGGGCCTATCGTATATTGTGCTAATTTACTGTGATATTTGAAGTGTAACATATGTGCTTTGACCTCTAGCCTCATAAAGAGACTAGTAAGGTGTGTTTAGAAATAAATACATATATTTTATATATATCTACCTGGTGTGGTTCTCTTTCATTTAGCCATTCAAGAGATTATAGACTGGTAAAACAAGGTGCTTTACATTCCTTCAAGACTTAGCCTGAAGGCTGCTTCCATAGCTTTCACTAGGATAGCTTTCAAATAAGGTTTTCTTTAACCTATCATCAATAAGGGGTTGTTTGGACTGGTGCAAGGTTGTCACTATAACTAGTGGACAGCATATACCAGGCCAACTTCTCACAGGCTCCACAAGTTCAAATTCTTTCACATTAACAGTATGGTTTAACATTTTTAATTTTCCTTTTTTCTTCTATATGTGCATACATATTATGAATCTACAAAAATATTTAAATTTCTCAGCAGTAGCGGACCCCTGGAGTAGGTATCAGGGACCTTAAGAACTGCAGATCTAGGACACTGGTAGATTTTGTCAAGCAGAGCCGCTTCCATATATGACAGTGAGTATGGGACGTTAGCTCTTTCAGTAACCCATCGGAGCAGCAGCGCTGAAAGTAGGTATGCAAGGGGGCACCAGCACACCCAGGTAAACTTGAAAGCAGCTTTTGGTACATGTTTAAATACCGAATAAGCTGTTTCCATCAGTGTAATTATTTTCAGAACTTGGGTGCTGGCTATCTACAGCGTAGTACTAAAGTCATGTAACCTGTGATCTTTTAAGTTTTATCATTGTACCAAACCATCCATACCTATTCAGTGTGAGTGCCATTCCCCAATAATCAATGAACCCTCACTATTTCAGACACCCAAAATTCTACCTTGGCAGCTCAGCACCTTCATTCCTGTAGATCTCACAGATAGAGTACCACCCTCTTTCCTTAGCTCCATCAAATTTGCAGAGTATCAATCAAATATGACAAAATAGTGACTGGAACCACTCAGTATTTGAGTTCCAAATCAAAAGTACATTTTAAAAACATTTATTATAGGACTTCTCAAAAGGCATTCCAGAAAATGGATAGAATTAGCAGTAAGACTTCCCACACAAAATGAAAAATCATCATTTAAAATATTATTTCCAGTAAAAGCTAAATCCCTAAGTTAAATGTCATAATGATAAAGAGTTCTGAGAGCTTTTTATGTAAAGAAAATCTCAAAATAATGGGAGAGTTTCAGACAGAAATTGGGAAGTTTCCCATGAGCCTTCACAATAAGTGGTTTTAATACACAGTTTATGCATCACAATTAGCAAAACTGCAGATTCAGCATGGCATGATAATAGTTAGCTCACTTTGGGCAAAGCAGAATAAACAGTGTCACAAGCATTATTTTTTAATGCTCACCCACTTCTTAAGACAAGGTAAATCTACCCTCGCTCCCTCAGCAATGGTAGTTCTGAGATGCAGAAATACAATGTGTAACATTTCTAAACAAACGCGCATGCAAAAAATCTTCAGCAGGCCTACGTCAGAACTTTCGCTGGAAGTCCTTCCAAATGATACATTGGGAACACAAAGAAAGTTTCACTCCCAATACACACTTTCTAACCAGTGATACAGCTGACGTCAATCTTGCCATGTCCACAGCGACTGTGAGGAAAGGAGGTTTTACAGCGGGTCTCTGACTGGGAGGCGGAATGAGCAGGAGCAGAGTAGCACAGCATCCACGTCTAAGAAAATGGCGTTGCACTAAAAAATGTAGCATAGCTAAATTATGTTCTATGAGCACTTCTAAATCACTTTTATTTGTTGTCTAATGCTCATTATTACCAATTCACCATGTGTGACTTATTTCAAACTAACTTCAACCTAAAAATGTAGAATTCACACAACTAATTTGCAAAGCAAATTTGCACATTTGTGAAATTACTTTAAGAAATTCCCCCTTTGATTATTTTAAAATAATCATGAAAAACCCCATTATCTTAATTAGTCAGTCATTAATAAATTGCCTCTGCCTTCAACTTCTTAGGTGATGGATCACTGTCCTGCATCATCTTTAATTGTAGATAGACTTTATCCTTATAAGTTTCCATTTCCAAATCTATAGATCGTTTCCCCTTTCTTGAGTTGATCTTATATACCCTCTTAGTTCTGTAATTTATAATATAGCCTATCAATTTGAATAACAGAAATAGAACAATTGCACAAATCATTATGATTATCACAGGTGTTAGTATTGACTTAGGAACACCCCATCAACTTTACCTAGTCAATCACCTATTTTTATAAAACTCTTCCCTTTCTCACTAAACCAGTTCTCTGCAGCTTCCCACACTCCTGGTTCTTCTAAAGACTCAATCACAGAATTTAAGTTAGGAATATTAGTAATAAAATAACTAACATGCCCATTATGATCAGCTATATATGTACACCACCTTTTAGCCTTAATCTTCATGCAGACTCCTCCTTTCTTCCCCAGAAAAATATCTAGGGCAAGACAATTCCGAAAAGTCATCGCCCTTATTGCCAACATTTTCTCATTCACAAGCTTCAAAGATCTTGCTGTGTCTAGAAAAAGCCTATCCAACACTACGGACAATCATGCAAATTTCCCATCATTTATTGCAATAGTCCATAGAATGTCTAATATTATGTGTCTAAAACTCCGTATTACCCTTTTCAAGCCAGGCTCCTGCATTTACTTTATAAACTCTAGCAAAAACTAAAGTCAAAAGACATGATCCAACCTAAACCTGAGGCAAATTAAAATAAGCAATCTTTCCATAAACATAATTGTTTCCCCTTATAATAGGTTCTCCTCCAACTGGAAGATTCCCACTGACTTCAGAAGATCTCTCACATTTGCTCTCTCCAAGAAGTTCTACTTTACATTCTTCCATTCAAATACGTTTTACTATACATAATTCTCATTTCCTCTCCCTCTTTATTCTCACTCAAGTATGTAGAACTGACAATCAGAATACTTCCATGTCCTTTCATTTTCCGAAACAAAATCTCCTGATCCTCTAAACTCTTCACAACTCTTATTCTTCTTGCATTATATTCTCTAAGAAAGTGTTGCTCCTCATTACTTTCAGAGGCATAAATATTCTTACACTGGGTTAGTACTGTAGGAGCTAAACCCCAATAATCATCTGAACCCTAAAAATGTAGACCTCGATTTCTTTCTTGGCAGTTCATCTCTATGATCTCTTGTTGATCTTGCGGTAAGAAATTGCACTCCTCATCAAAAACATATCAATTTACCTCATATAAGTCTCGTACATTGGTTGCCGGTGATATGAACTGTACGTTCGAGCCTTTGGGCTTGGACGTTTCCCTCGACCAAGAAGAGGAGGATACCAGGTGGGGGATTCCGGCTCTGGAAATCCCACCGATTAGAAGGTGGTCAGAAGTGGCGCTCCAGTTATACTCCCTGAGCCTTGAATTCAACCTAAGGGCAGCAAATGGGAGGACACCCTCGGATAGGTTGGGCGCCCACACGTACAATAGGCCAGGGCATACCTCTAGGTTAGATTATTTTTTAGTGGACGTATATCTATGGCCTTATGTAAGGGACATGCAGGTGGTACCCTCGACTGAAAGTGACCACAACTTGCTTTCTTTAAGTATGGTCCAGTGGTGGCGACACCCAAGTAAGGATAATATAAATCGGGTAGTAGCACCACCGGATGACTCTGAAGTCTCCCCTTGTGGTAGACGAATAAAATGGGCCAAACTGGTTTTGTCAGAGGGAAAGGTAGAAGAAATACAATTTCACCTAAACCACATGGTATCAAACCTTGGAATCTCCTCAGAAGGGGTGGGTAGAGTGAGTGGGCTCTTCGTCTCCCTGGTAGAAGCCTTAACTAACGTCTTTACATTACACCATAACAAGTTGGGTAACAAACACTCTAAAAAACCAGTCGATGGTTGGTATACCCAAACATGTAGGGTTTACAAGGCTAAGCTAGTTGAGGCGATCAAAGTCAAGTCCCGTACTGCGATACAGGAAGCAAGGAAGGCCTACAATAAGTCCCTTAAACTTGCCAGGAGGGAGTGGGAAGACAAATACTGGGAAGACCTGCTCCAGGCCAGTAAAATTAGGGACTCAAGGGCTTTCTGGCATCTTATAAGTGCACGGAAAAACCCCGATGCACTTGTGAGACCCTGTAATATCCCGCCTCAAAGTTGGGTAAAGCATTTTGGGTCCCTATACCTGCCTCCAGATGGGGATCGTAATGTGGGGACAGACCTCACTCGAATAATTGAACCTCATGCCTATGATCTCTTCACTCCGTTAGAGATTGAGGGGGTTATAGGGTGGGTAGCCCCTCGCAAGGCAGCGGGCCCAGATGGCCTCCCGGGGGATCTTATGAGGGCATATCCAGCGGAATGGGCACAGGTCATAGCAGCTCTACTTAATGATATCATGATGGGAGGGGCAGTGCCAGAATCCTGGAAAGGGGCGGTGGTGGTCCCAATTTATAAAAAAGGGTGCAGGGAAGCACCGGGGAACTACCGACCTATAAGTCTGATTGACTCCACCCAAAAGATAGCTGGTAAAGCTATCCTTGGAAGGATTCTCCACTGGGTGGAGGAGAACAAAATCTTATCAGACTTCCAGGCAGGTTTTCGGGTTGGAATGGGGACAATAGAGCAGGTATTTAGGTTGGTATTATTGGGGTGGAAGGTGGTGGAACTGGGCAAGGGTAGTCTTTATTTGGCCTTTATAGACCTGAAGACTGCCTTTGACCTAGTACCCCGGGAAGACCTTTGGAGGGTACTTTATGAGTTGGGTTTACCCCCTTACATCTTGTCCCTTCTCATTAGCCTTCACGCCCATACCTTTGCTCAGGTCCGATGGGGTAAAAACGGAGAACTCACTGAGAAGATTCCAGTGTCCAGGGGCGTAAGACAGGGCTGTGTCTTGGCACCCACCCTATTTTCACTATATGTGAACGGGGTGGTAAAACATCTACAACAAGAACCAGCCGACGCCCCATGTCTCGGAGGAGTCCGTATCCCCACCCTGCTTTTTGCGGACGACACGCTCCTGATTTCGAAGATCCCTCAAGGCCTCCAGAAATTACTTACCCGATTTCAGGAGTTCTGTGCTGCTAGAGGATTAACAATAAATGTGGACAAAACAAAATATCTAGTCCTAAATCCTCCTAAGAAACTGGGCTGTCCACCCACACTTAACTCGATCCCCCTAGAGAAAGTAGCCGAATTCGATTACCTCGGTATTCGGATCACGGATAGGATGTCCTGGGCTAATCATATTGATAAAATGGTCCTCAGTCACAGGAGAGTGGGAGGTGCCCTCATGAGGGAGTTCAGGGCCTCTCCAAGGAGATCACTTACCCCAGTAATTGATATCTACAAGGCTAAAGTAGTGTCATCAGCCTTGTACGGGGCAGAACTGTGGGGCCACTGTCGTTTGAACGCCCTAGAGACAGCGGAGAGCAAGCTATTGAAATCTCTTATCTCCGTGCCCCTGAGCACACCATCTGTACCAGTTCGGTTGGACATGGGCTGTAAAAACATTAAAGAACAGGCCCAGCTTCGCCCGCTCTTGCTATGGACACGAATCTGGAGGGGTGAAGAACTAAAGTCCTATGCTGATGCCCTGGGGGAAATAATGAGCTTGGGGGGTTGGGCCAAGATAAAGTGGCTAAGAGAAACCAAAAAGCTTTTGGAGAAGATCGGTCTAGGAGGCTGTTGGTCATCACGTTCAGCCCCTCCAAAAGAAGTTGTCAAGGCGCTTTATTGGAATTGGTGTGCGGAGCGTCTAATTACAAACTCTAACCACTGCAAGTCCACTGTTGCCTTTTTGCAAATTAAAGACATTGTGGCTTTTGAACCCTACCTGGACTTGATCACTCTCCCCTTTGACCGAGCCCTTTATTTTAAATTTAGAGTTGGATCCCTCCCCCTAGGTGCAGTGGTATCGAGTTGGTCACCAGCGGCCCATATTTCTCCCAACTGTGCGTGTTGCCCAAGCAAGGCTGAGACCATTGTGCATGTCTTATTTGTATGCCCGGATTATGCAAGGCCTAGGAGATCCTGGTTGAAACCCCTCTGTCGAAATATGGGCACACGTAGCCACCTAGAAGCCTTGCGTATCCTAACCACGGACACTTCCCCCCCTTTAGTGTGTGGAATTGCAAAATTTTTAAAGTGGTCTTGGCTTATTCGTTGCAAGAGATTGTCAGTAGCTGTTTAATTCCTTTTTAGCTAATTTATTAACGGGCACTTTACGTCCTTTTATCTTTTTATGAATTTCATACTGGCTTCTTGTAGCTTTTGTTTTTTTTTGTGTTTATTGTAATAATTGTATCTTTTAATGTGCTTACAAGATATCTTGCATATCGAATAAAAGCTTATGACTGACTGACTGACTGATATCAATTTAGCAGAGTAAAACACTGAATAAAAGTATTCTAGATAAAAAATAGGGAAAAATAGATTTATTACAGAATTTGTTGATAAGAATGACATTCAAAAAATGCAGATATCTGCCATGAAGCCTCAGGTTGATAAATGCAGAATCAAAGTAAATTCTAACAGTCAAACTCATAAAGAGTGTTGACAGCATCCCATGTGATGCAAAATCTCAAAACAAACGGACAGAGTTACAAGAGGAGATTGAAAGTCACCCACAAACCTCCAAAACCATTGTGTTCTTATACATAATTCATGCATAAAAATTAAAAAAACTGTAAATTCAGCATGGTATGATCATGCTTACATCGCATTAGCAAATCAAAATGCACTGCACAATTAATAAAGTTCTTAGCACTAACCCATTTCTTGAAGTAAGAGAAACCTTCCGCTTGCTTCCTCAGCAACTGCTCTCTGGAGATGGACATAACATGGAGCATTTCTCAAACAATAGCTCATAGAATCATATTCCAGCTTAAGTCCTTCAAATCGATATATTAGGTCTATGATGAAAAGCTCCATTCACAATACATGCGTTCTAATAAAGTCATCCACTTTGACATCATATCATTATGTGCTCCCAGGGAACTACGGAAGAGAGGGCTTGCAGTGAGTCACTGATTGGGTTGGGAGATGAGCAGAGGCAAGAAGAGTAGAACACCAGAAGCTGCATCCATTTTAAAATAAATTATGTCTCACACGAAAATGTGGCATAACTACTTTGCATTCTTAATCTTATTTCTAAGCATAATACTTCAACCATTTCAAGGGCACCATTATTAATATATGGGTTGTGCCCCTTTACATCATTAAAATCATTAATTTGCACAAATAATATTTACACAACATTGCACATCAGAAAAAACTTTGACAACCTCATGCCTGAATTCACTCTCAAATACTCACCATATTTAATTTTACTATGATCATCCCTAGTACTCAAAGTTTCCAAAGACAGATTGAAATTTAGATATGAAAGGTGAAAGTTATATATGGGTAAATAAACTTTTCTTTATTAATAGTAGCAACTAGAACATTACAGGGGGATGATTAAGAAATCAACAGCTTAGTATGGGTAGCACCTTCCACAGCCAATTTTGGGAATTAAGCACACCCATAACATCTCCCATTCTCATTTATGTCTACATATTCCCTAATCATTCTAGCATATAAATTGTCCTTAAAACTAAATAAATGTTCTTTATGCATTAAACATGCAGCACCATCTTTCTCATAACAGAACAGGAAGGAAATTGTGTTGTAATCATGCATTCGGAATGCAGGCGCATGACATAAACTCTCTTTCAATTTCTCGAATGCTGCAATGCATTCTTTGCCAAATGGTACCAGATCTGGCACATCATTGTATGTCAGGTTCACCAGGCGGCTTGCAATCAATGAAAAGTTTGGAATCCACTGACAACAGTATTGAATAATTCCCCTAAAGAACCAATTCTCCTTTTGGGTGCTTATCTTCAGAATTGCACAAATGAGTTCATTTGAGACTTATACAGTATTGTATTTTTGTCAGAGAACATATATGCCCGAATTCAGCCAATTGATGCAATAGAGTAAGTATATCTAATTTACAATATTTCTTAGTCTTGGAGGCAATCAGTAAATCATCCATATGCTTAACTAGCATTGAGTTACACAGCAAGTGTTAGTCTCTATAGATCTTTATTCAGAATTAGGTAGAAAATTAATGGTCTCTCAATATACCCTTGTGGAATCCTTCGCCAAATGAGACCTGTACCGAAAAATTGGAATTCAAAGAGATATTAGGACTCCTCATGTAAAGAAGTCGAAAAGAATTCTTGGCATTAGTCAATAACTCAATGCCATTCTTCTTCTGAAGGAATGTGGAAAACAATCACTTCAGTATTCGGCACTACCGGACAGCAAAGAAAAACAATTGTATTAATCTTTCTAAGGACCCAAACTATTCTCCATTTGCCATTCGATTTCTTAATTCACATAATCAGAGAACTACAAGGACTACTAAGCACCTCTCAAATGATTCCCTGTTCAAACTTTTTCTGATTTACTGGCCCCATTCCTTCTTCTGCCTCCCTTTTTAGTTTGCACTGCCTCAATCTTGTACAAATTGCATCTGGTTTCACTCTTGTTTTTACTAGCTTTGCTCCCTTGATTAGTCCAATTCCTTCAACTGTGTTATCTCATATCTCTTCTTTGACAGTATATCTTAAATCTAGATGTAGTTCTTCTTTCATCAATACTGGGTACAACTCAACTCAGGAGTCTTCTGAGCTAAGCTTATAGGCTAATTCTTCATCATGAGTTTCAGCTGCAACACCATCTGATGTGTAATAGATCACACAGTTCATTTTACAAAGAAGATTCCTTCCAAGGAGATCCTCAGGGCTTAAATCAAATAGTATGAACGGGTGTCTATTCTACAATTTTCCACTTTTACCCGAAACATCTGTGCAACCTGATTAAAAATCTGTTTATTGCTAATCCCTCCAACTTGACTGTTTGCCCTGAGAGGGGTAGGTTTGGGACTTCCACAGACCGAAATGTAGAACGGCTAGCTCTCGTGTTGATGAGAAATGAAACTGTGTGGTCAGTGACTTTTCTTTCAATGTATGGTCTACTCAGGTCGGCCTCTAAGGTTTCTCCAAGTGCACAATCCTCAGACACATTCATTGCAAACTGCTCCTTGCCAATTCATCATTTAGAATCAAGGCATTTTGTTGATAACCTCCAGTATATGGCATTTTACCAATGTTTTGCTGCAGTACTGGTGCTGCTGGTATGGGCATTCAAAATGGTTTCTAATTTTACATACTCTTCTCTGTATTTTGTACATTCCACATCTCATCATTCCTCTGCTTATTTAGGACCTGTTCCGAATTTGCCTGTCCTCTATTTGTATTCTGTCGGCATACCCGCTCTCCAATGCTTAATTTTCCCACAATAGTGACTCGCTATATTCTCTTTTAACATCTCAACATTCATGTTCATACACTTATTTCTAACACCTGGTATTCTCTGATTCATTCTACTCATTACATCTTCTGTAAAATTCACATTTTAACCCATTCAATTCCAATTTACCCTCTCAAATTGCTTAGTCTGAGCAATCATAAGGTTCACTTTAAGCTTCTCTCTTGCTATTTTTAGCTAACATCAAGATCTCATCAATTCTCTTGGTCTGCCAACACAACTCACTATTCTGAATGTGATTGCTAATGTCTGTCCTCAAACCATTCACAAATGTAGAAACAAAATCATTAGCACCACCTAGCTTGGGATTTTCACTCTGAAATGCTTTTTTTAGATTTGCATTATTCTGTGGTACATAGTCACCGATTCCTTCGGCTCCTGTGTGGTTCTCAGAATATTGGCTCAATTCACATTCTTTTCAGGAATTCACTTTTCTTCAGATATTCACTAACAGCCTTATATTTGTCTGCCATTACAGCAGCTGGTGCCTTATTTGGTGTAATTCTCGCTTGCTCTTGGGTCAGCCAACCGATAACTACTTTACATTCTAACCACACATCCCCAGGAATCACAATTCCAAATGTGTTCAGACCTGTCCACAGCTTTGGGAAAATGCTCGTCAGGTCATGGATTTCTTTGTACCACTTCGCTGGGTCTTCCATAAGCTTTGGGGAATAATGCGTAAATACATACAAATAAACTATGGACTATGACACATGTACAAAATTCCTACCCTGGACTTCTCTGAAAGGAAACTCAAGCACTGAAGTTGCCACCAATTCAGTATCACTTGCAACATTGCTGTTTTTCCCTCACCTCCTTTTATTTAATTGTATTAGGTATGCTATTCTTCCATCTTTCACTATATTGTTTTAGATCACTCAAATTCCATGTTTTCCCAATTAAATCTTTTGTATGGGCCCTCAAGGTAATTGACCTTATTTCTTGGATCTCATTATGGGTCAAATCCTTTCTATAATTTTGCTTTATATGTTTTATTTTGCTGATGTTAACTTCCAACACATCAGCTATCTCTTCTAATTTGTTGTGTATTTCTTTAGCACATCTAGCAGCCTCTTTTTATTAAATATCATTTTTTTCTGTACTTTAGGTCAAAAGCCTGTTCAAATCTACATTGTCCAGTAAAATTTCACCAAATTCAATCCTTAAAATGCCAATGCTAATGCCTGTCTTGACAACTCAATTGTCAGAGGAGTGGTTTGTAACTGCATTTCTGTCCAAACATCTCTCCTCGTAGTAGAAACCACTTGGGCATCAGTTATTTCTAAGGATGCATATGCTACAACTCCAGGAGGAGCAGTTAGCCCTACAACACCATCTCTACCACCAAACCTATCAACCTCATCAGCCGGTGGAACTGCAGGAGCAACCCTGTCTACTACGTATAATAGTGGTCAGTTACAACAAACAGGGTACACCCAATATGTCCTCCATTTTATCTATTGAATTGTGGTGCAAGTGTTTTTGTTAAATATCCCAAGTGTGTGTGAGGATAGCACCCAGTTAAATTAGTGCCTGTGCCACATTTCTTGATTATATGTATTCATATATATGTTGGGTCCTCACCCACAAATACCACCTGTGGCTTGCTTCATCACTGGACCCACACCCAGAACAACTAATGTGGCTCGGCAGGCTCGGCGCGTTTGTAAGCAGAGCTCTTTAAAATCTGCAAGGGGTTAAGTGTGAATAAAAGGGCTTGGAAATCCTATTAATATGTTTTCAAGATTAAGGACTATGGCAAGATTAAAAACAGTTAGATGTGTTTCAGGATACTATGATCCTTTAACATCTGTAGGCCCACATGTTTCAGCCGTGTGTTTGCCCATAAAGGGTCAGTCTGCTCTCTTCAGGACCAGATGTGGTTCCTTTTACCATGCGGTGCGAGGTTTTAAATGATCCTACTTTTTGCTTTCAATTCAATGTTATAAGAAGCATGCATGGTAAATACAGGCCATACTTGACCGATATTTTCTGATATGGCCAATTGCTGAAAGACAAAGTATATATAAATATATATATATATATATATATATATATATATATATATATATATATATATATATGTATATTCACTGAAAAAAACATAGGTTTCAGTGATGTTATAGTTAGTTGGACATTTGACTCGTATAAAACTAGAGAAATTCGCCTGTTATAATTAGTTGAGCTAACTATAACTCGCATGCCTGCAATGCACTGGTGATGACGTCACATATTACATCACTCATGACATGGTCAGTGACATCACAGATGACATCATCCAGTGAATGTGTGTTTCTGTAAAGTTTAAATATTTTTCATATATATCTTTGCCAAGGTGTATTGAAGAAAGAGTGAATTTACAAGTCCCTGAATGGATCATTTAGTAGGTGCGTGACTGACTGTATAAGTGAGTGATTGCACATGTGTTACTGAATGTATTGGTTAGTGACTAAACTGTGTGAAAGTCTGTATTAGTGTCTCAGTTGGTGTATGGGTGGCTCCATGGGTTGGTGAGTAGCTACATGAGTGTCTATATGGGTTATTGATTTGTTGTCTGAGTATCTGTATGGGTGGGTGTGGGGGGTGTGTGACTCTGTGCATACATGTGTGAGTGGGTGATTCACTGGTTGTATGGATTAAAAAGTGCATCTGGGAAGGGCTGTATGGGTGAGTTAGTGTGTGTATAGGTGAGTTGATGAGTGAATGAATGTCTCACTGGTATATGTGTGAGTAACTACATATGTTTTAAGGCAGTATATGTGAGTGTTGGAGTATATAAATGACTATACATGAGAATAAATTATCTGAAGAGTGGGTGTATAAAGAGTGTCTGCTTCTATTAGTGATTGTATAAGACAGTAAGTATGTGTTAGTATCTACATAAATAAGTGATGTGGTGTGTATATAAATAACACAGTTGGTGTGTATAACTGTATACATGAGTAAACGCCTATATGATTGATTCTTTGCATGACTGACTAGGTGTGTGAGTAACTCTATGGATGAGTGGTGGACTGTGACTGTATGTATAGGTGTATGTGTGCATATTATAGTACTATATTGATGGGTAACTGCATGTATAGGTGAGTGGATGTGAGTGTAGACCTAGGAAATAGTGGGTGGTATGTAGTATCTGGCATTGTTGTGTCTATGGTTTCAAAAATAGTAGTCTGTGTTTTAGAGTGCGTGTATCAAAGTTTATATTAGGCCATCAGTATGTGCATCAGATTATCACGTGGATGATGTAATGAGTGATGTCATCAGTGATGTCATTTGGGATGTCATCAGTGATGTCATCGGTGATGTCACTGACCATGTCATGAGTGATGTAATATGTGACGTCATCACCAGTGCATTGCGGGCCCGCAAGTTATAGTTAGCTCAACTAACTATAACAGGCAAATTTCTCTGGTTTTAGCTGAGTCAAATATCCAACTAACTATAACGAACCTGAAACCTATGTTTTTTTCAGTGAATTTCTAAGGTTTTTGAAATGCTAATTCCTAACTATAACAGCTGTAAAACCTATGGTTTTTTCAGTGAATTTCAAAGGTTATTTAAATGTTAATATCATATTTTAATATTTATAAAACCTCTATTTTTTCTATTTTTTTTGTAATATTTTGAAACTCTTATTACCCTTTTTTTAAATTTGAAAAATTATGTAATTTTTTATATCTTCCCAAAAAAGTATGCATATTTATTTTTATTTTTTAGAAAACTAGACACCCGTAGTATACCAAGATCCATCACCACGCGAACCCTATTCGCGATATTGCGAAAGTCGTTAAGGATGCGCATTTCGTATACAACGGCTTCGTAGCACCGTGTCCCGCCTAACATCATATACGTATAAGGTCGCGCCAGCTCCTAGTTTGGCATGCGCCGGCTGCGCGGTACCAATACGCGAGTTATGTCAACTACATATAGGGTCGCGCCGGCTGCGCGTTGCGTATGTGACTAGTGCACGCTGCCAGGCCCTGTGTTACGTCATAGACGTTTGGTATCGGGCCGGGTACGCCATTCCCTCATTTATTTTTTTATGTCTCAAAACTATATCTAAATAAGTTTAAAGTGTATATTAGAGCAAGTGATAATCTAAAATATGTTCCACATTTATATATTTCTAACTGTAATAAACTTATATTATGGTAAATATATTTTCTCAAAATCGTCTCGGGTGCGGCCTCCTTGCGCGCTCGGTGCGCGCTTGCCATGTGACCTTAAAAAAAAGCTTTTGATTAGTTCATAACATTTCCCATTGTAACAGTTGGAGGACCCCACCCATTTTAGTCATTCTCTCTACACCGTTTGATGAGAGACACCTCTTCTGCTTACAGAGGTTTTTTGCTGTGCACACATATCTTATAGTACACACAACATGCAACGATCATCTTGATCAATAATCATGCTCTGCACAGTAGCCTTCCACGTGTGATAGCCATGCATCTGAAACGTTACATCAAAAAACAAATGTGTTTTACACGATGCCCCTGGTGTGTGTCTGCGCGCATTATTGTGCTGCCTTTCGGCCTGGGTATTGGTGGCTCGAAGGGGTATCATTAGCCACGGGCAGAGTGCACATCCTAGATCACATGTGACAAACAGTAAAAAGTAATGTGTAGATTTGTGTTGCAGTATGCTCTGTTGTCAGGCTTTACCACTATAGTATTGTGTCATATGTGAGAGTTTCAGATTCACGTTTGACATGCATTGCTTGACTGTACTGAGCGTTATCACTGTGTATGACGTAGCCTCACTGCTGATCCTCCCTCCATCCGAGCACATTCACATGTGTGCGATTCGCGATAGCAACACTTTCAATAATATCGCACACTATTGACATGCGTGTCTGCGCATATCCACAAGTTTGACAACGACATGTGATGTTATCCACTCAATGTTTTCGGACAGCATCTCATTAGCGATAGCTGCCGCCCTCCCGGTACATGCTACATTAATGTAAATTGTAGATTGTGCGACGTCAAAACTGCAACAGGGACACACACATAAGTACACTTCCTGCCCAGGCAGGAACTGAACAACGCTCAGGTCCCCGGAATAATTATTCACACCCTTACGCTGGCCTGGCGTACGGAGGCCCAGCCCACTTTGCGTACGTATAAATAGGATAACGATGACGCCACATGTCCCAGTTCTTCCGCAGTGCCTCAGGTGATATGGCCACATCCACCTCGCATATCACAATGCACAATAAAACAAAAGGAATCCATGAGGTGTACATCATCCTGGCAATCAAAACTACATCTGAATTGTCAACCCTGCTGGACGTCGTGTTTGGATACAAACCAATGACAGCAGGTGAGCTGTGGGGCCTAGGTACACAGGGGCTGCAATTGAGCGCGGTGCGACGGAAGGGATGGGGTGCATCAGCCTGGGTGCACAGGTGCAAACAAGCGAAGTTGTCATGCGTAATGATGTGATCTCTGACCTCATTCAGTCACATCTCTCTCTCATT
The DNA here is from genome assembly GCF_964204655.1 of Triturus cristatus. NCBI lineage: Eukaryota > Metazoa > Chordata > Amphibia > Caudata > Salamandridae > Triturus > Triturus cristatus. The sequence continues at coordinate 525,692,916 of NC_140588.1, read as the reverse complement.
TTATGGACCTGCTGGACCGTACTGCAGGCCTGAGCCAGGGCGGCAGCGCTGCCCTACAGACACGTGGCGTTGGCTTTTGGGGCACTGTAGTGAGCTGATTACTAAGTGTACATGCACACAGACTTTCCCAACTGCATTGCACACGCACATTATCCTTCTAGCATGCGCTCTGTTCCTTTGTATGTGAACGTTGGCATAATATATTATTACTTACCCTTGTGTATTCTCGTGCACTCCAACTCCTCTTTGAACCATGAATACCACTAACAGTTGGTAGATCGTACTTCAAGAAGGAAGGATGCACTCAACTGATCTCTCTTAAGCTTGAAATAAACCTTCATTTACCTTAAGACGTTTCTCCCTTTTCAGACACTGAGTTAGTTGCACGAAAAAGCACGCAGCAGGTGCTCAACCCATGCTGATGCTCTGGCCTTTCTGACGCCTTCCATCGTGGTATCAAGATCCCATCCCCGACCGGAGACCTGCTGTGCCACCATGAGAGGCAACCCGGAGTCGGAGCTCGCACCGGCACGTCGTTGGACACACCGGTTGTGGAAGGTGAGAAGTGAAGCCTCGGTGTGCAGGAGCTGCAATTGAGCACAGTGTGGGGGAAGTGGCTGGGGTGCAGCAGCCTGGGTGCACAGGTGCAGACAAGCGATGTTGCCATAGATAATAATATAATCTCTGGCCTCATTCATATTTCTGTTTCATTTGAAAGCCTTTCTGGACCGCACTCTTTCTCTCGGACCCCAGCGTCCCCGGGTGACGGGAGGTGAACAGTGAGGGCTGGGTGCAGTAGGCCGACGCTCTGTCTCCTCCTCCTTCCGTTCTTTTGACTCTCCCTCCCCTGGTCTCCCTTCCACCCACTCGCTCTCTGTCCCATTCTCACTTTCTTCCTTTCTTTCTGACTACCTTTCTTTTTAGGTCTCGCCTACGCAGTGCACATGCATTGCATAGGAGACCTTTAGTCATCATGCAGCTCTTTTTACAAAGCACATACTCGTGCTTGTGGCAGCATATGGCTTGCGGGAGTGCGCAGCCACGTGCCACAAGCACGAGTATGTGCTTTGAAAAAGAGCAGGATGCGCGATCATACACTTGTTCATCGCCAGCACACTCACTCAAGCGCCTCTGAGCACCACTCGCGTGCTTTTTAAAATTTTCTTTTAGTGCGCGTGCGTGCACACAACTCCTGGGCTTATTATTTCATTGCATTTATTTTGACGTTTTTAGAGCGCCTAAGTGGCGCTTTACAAGAACTTCAGGGCGCGTGCTGGTATTACCTCTTGTCTGATGCCAGCTCATGAGCGTGGCTTAAGACTGCCTCTGGTCTCATGCGGTGAGCCAATGGTGGTGAGTTTTAGGGATAGGAACCTCATACTGTGAGCAGGAGCCAGTGTCAAAGGGCAAGGTGACTTTAGTCTCGTGCAGAGGGCGCTTGCTTGAAACGTACAGTGTGCAGGGATTTAAGTGGTTCGGGTTCCTCCTGGTGGTAGACCTGCCAGCAATTAACAAGCATTGCAATGCAATAGGTCTCGCATTTACGCGAGTTTGATGCCTTTTATTTTTGTTTTCGTTTTTAAAACATCAATAAAAGGCATTGTGATTTACAATGCCAATAGCGTAAACTCGCGCTAATGCGAGACCTATTGCATTTCAAATGCTTGTTCTCTTGGACATGGCACACATACTTATGTTTCTTTTCTCTCTTGCAGGTTTTGTACGCTGCTTCAGGAGTTATGTTTCCAGTTATTTGTGTTGTTCGAACAAAAGTAATTTTTTTTACCAATAAATAAGTGAGTGTATGGGTCTTCTTTTTCTGACAACACTTGTCTGTAACTTATTGTGAAAATTGGCGGTTGATAGTAGGTTATGAGGGAAACCATTTTTAATTTTGCGTTGCACCGACCAAATATAAACCAACAGACTATTACATAAATGAATCCTGGGTAATTCTACAACGGCAAGGGTTCTATGAGTGTATCACTTTATAACACCATGAGTACTGCCCGTGTGATTACAGAACCAATAAGGCACTGCCTTGGGCCACCGAGGCTTCAAGGACTGGCGAGGCCCACCCTGCATATTTAAGTAAAGCCCCGGAGGTTGCCGATCCCCGGTCTTGAGTTAGCCTCGAAGCCCCCAAAACAATTTGTAAACAATACCCGGGGAGGTGTCGATCCCGTAGTCTGCAAAACGTCTCTGTGCCCTCCCGTGCCTAATTTACATGTGAGATTAAGGTCCCCAGTGCTGCAGAGACCCCGCAATATAATAATAGGATTGGCCCCAAAACATTACCCACCAGTGGGCTCATTTAAATGAATGGGTGAGACCCCGCTTAATTTATATTTCTCCATTTTTACCATCTGGATCCGCTTTATTGAAGCGATATGAGGTTTTCCTCCACTCGCTTCAACGAGGCAAACAAGAATTTGCTATCACAGGGTGGAAGCAATGCTCCCACCCTGTAATAGCAAACAAATGTCCCGTGGATGCACACCCCGGGACATTCCATGACCTGCGCCTGGGAGGTGGCGCTCAATAGTGGCCATGATGCATTGGTTAATGCATAACTACAGAATTAGTATAAACGCATACTAAGACTACTTGCACACGTGTAGTACAGCAACCAGAGTGTAGTGAAGAGGCAGAGGAAGCCCAAAATCAACAAAATATAAATCCTACCAGAGGTAGGATCACATACTTCGATCAGTCGATGACCCTGGGATGACTGGAAACAGCTTCACCAAGAAAACAGGTCTTCAGCAGAACGCAACCAAGCTCAAAATCTTGGTGAGGGCTGCCTTCTTTTTACCTTCTCCCGCTCGTCGCCAAATTTATGTAGTGAAGAGGAAGACAGCAGTGGATCCGATAGGTAAATTTAGTGCAGGAAAAGAAGACAGCTTAAACAGCCACCAACAGGAGCAGACAGCAAGGCAACCGTCTTCTCCAGCACCGTGTAGAAACTCCCCAAGATTCCCCTCAATACAGCCCTACATTCTAACATTACATACTTACATTCTGGTAGCATTACATACAAACATTGGAATACTGCACAGAGCACATGACTTTATAGCAATGAGCTCATGGTTTCATCCACGAGTCTTGAGACCGGTAGGGGTGAGTAGTTCGCTTCCCACTCCCTGTATTGTAAACACAAACTAACACTACTTCCACAAGTAAGCTGCAGCGCCCAGAGCACATCACTTAACAACAATGAGCTCACGGTTTAATCCAAGAAGTCTTCAGACCAGAAGGGGTGGTTAGTTCGCTTCCCACTCCCTGTATAGTATAAACGCATACTAACACTACTTACACAGTTATACTACAGCGGCCTGTATGCTACAGTGCCCACAGCCCGTCACTTTATAATAGCGCCCACAGCCCATCACTTTACAACAATCAGCTCAGATTGATCCCCGAGTCTTAACACCGGTAGGTGGGAGTACTTCGCTTCCCACTTCCGGTATAGTATAAATGCACAATAGAGGTCAGTAGTTCGCTTTCCACTCCCTGTATGGTATAAACGCCTACTAACACTACTTCCACAGGTATGCTACAAACACCAGAGCACATCACTTCACAGCAATGACCTCACAGTTTAGGCTCTCGGTTTCATACCCGAGTGTAGCAGCATTTCATTGCAGCACCATGTCACTCTGAGCAACACCGCACTTTCAGTCCGGTAGGAGTTACTACTTCGCTTCGCACTCCCCCACAGAGGTTACAGTGCTCCTATCCTCCTGTTTCCTACTCTTTTCGCCCTTATTCCCCCTTAATCATTTCAACGGAATCACAAAATGGCTGCCAACACTTCCTAGTTGCAACCGCTCGCACCGCTCGCAGCCAATAAGCAGCAAGCTCGTGCGCATGCTCATAACGCCTCAGCCAATCAGATGGCAGAATTCCCAAATATCGTTATCTGTAAATTTCGATATTTCTCCAAAACTACTGAAAGGATTTACACCAAATAAACAAAAGTGTGCTTTCTAGACCAAGACCCTTCTCCCTGCCAAATTTGGGGTAATTCCATTCACCCGTTCGACCTGTAGCCTTGTCTAAAGTTTCCTATGGAAATGAACATGGAGAAAACACGTTTTGGAACCCCCCTTTTTTCTCGGCACCCTCTTGACGAATCACCCCCAAACTTTCAACATAGGAGCTGATAGGAACAAAAAATTAGTTTACAACATTTCATGGAGATTCGTCAAACGACGCCTAAGGTATAAGCAAAACAAAAAATGCTCTTCCTGTGGAAACTTGGTCCTAACTATAACTACCTACTGGCGACCGCCAGTAGGTAAAATATATATATATTCACTGGAAAAGCCATAGGTTTCACACACGTTATAGTTAGGAATTAGCATTTAAAAAACCTTGAAAATTCACTGAAAAAACCATAGGTTTCACACATGTTATAGTTAGCTGGACATTTCACTCGTACAAAACCATTGAAATTTGCAAGGTTTTTTAAATGTTATTTCCTAACTATAACGTGTGTGAAACCTATGGTTTTTTCAGTGAATTTGCAAGGTTTTTTAAATGCTAATTCCTAACTATAACGTGTGTGAAACCTATGGTTTTTTCAGTGAATTTCAAAGGTTTTTTTAAATGCTAATTCCTAACTTTAACGCGTGTGAAACCTATGTTTTTTTTACTGAATTTGCCATTTTTTTAAATGCTAATTTATGTATGTATTATTATATTTTTTATATATTTATTTTACAATAATCTACCTATATATATAGTTATAGATTGACTGTATCCTGTAATATGGAATGGCTCAGCTCTTTTTTTTTTTATTTGGATAAAGTTGAACAGCATAGTTAATATCTTCCATAAACTTATAAACAGTTTTTTTAATGTTTTTTTACGGTGCGCGCACGGTGCGCTCACCGTCTCCGTGTGCGAATGCGTGCATGCTCCGTGCGTGCTCCATGTGCGCATGCGTGCATGCTCCGTGCGCGCATGCGTACATGCTCTGTGCGTGCATGCGTACATGCTCCGTGCGTGCTCTGTGTGCGCATGCGTGCGTGCACTGTGTGCACACAGTGCGCGCACGGTGCGCGCACGGCAAGTCATGTGATTACAAAACAACACTTTTCATTGGTTCATAGTAGTTTCAGTTCCAGAAACTTCAAATACCACACCCACTCCCCTCATTATTTCTTCTTATTTCCTGGGAGAAGGAGCTGGAGAGATTTTCCACTACGTGAGAATGGCAGAACAGCAATATTCTACAGAGAGTGAAGAGGAGACCTTTGTGACACCAAGCCAGAGGAAACAAAAGGACTCATTCATCTGGAAGTTCTTTACTTTTCCAGAGGGGCAGAAGAAGGTGAATGCCCCAAAAGTCACCTGCACTGTTTGTGGAGTTGTCCTTTCTAGAGGAGATCCCCCCAAAAAATACTCCTTTAGCATTTACACTATGCTGAGGCACTTTCAAAAAGTGCATCCAGTGGCTTATGCCCATGAAGTAACATAGGTTTCACACATGTTATAGTTAGCTGGACATTTCAGTCGTACAAAACCATTGAAATTTGCAAGGTTTTTTAAATGTTATTTCCTAACTATAACGTGTGTGAAACCTATGGTTTTTTCAGTGAATTTGCAAGGTTTTTTAAATGCTAATTCCTAACTATAACGTGTGTGAAACCTATGGTTTTTTCAGTGAATTTCAAAGGTTTTTTTAAATGCTAATTCCTAACTTTAACGCGTGTGAAACCTATGTTTTTTTTACTGAATTTGCCATTTTTTTTAAATGCTAATTTATGTATGTATTATTATATTTTTTATATATTTATTTTACAATAATCTACCTATATATATAGTTATAGATTGACTGTATCCTGTAATATGGAATGGCTCAGCTCTTTTTTTTTTTATTTGGATAAAGTTGAACAGCATAGTTAATATCTTCCATAAACTTATAAACAGTTTTTTTAATGGTTTTTTACGGTGCGCGCACGGTGCGCTCACCGTCTCCGTGTGCGAATGCGTGCATGCTCCGTGCGTGCTCCATGTGCGCATGCGTGCATGCTCCGTGCGCGCATGCGTACATGCTCTGTGCGTGCATGCGTACATGCTCCGTGCGTGCTCTGTGTGCGCATGCGTGCGTGCACTGTGTGCACACAGTGCGCGCACGGTGCGCGCACGGCAAGTCATGTGATTACAAAACAACACTTTTCATTGGTTCATAGTAGTTTCAGTTCCAGAAACTTCAAATACCACACCCACTCCCCTCATTATTTCTTCTTATTTCCTGGGAGAAGGAGCTGGAGAGATTTTCCACTACGTGAGAATGGCAGAACAGCAATATTCTACAGAGAGTGAAGAGGAGACCTTTGTGACACCAAGCCAGAGGAAACAAAAGGACTCATTCATCTGGAAGTTCTTTACTTTTCCAGAGGGGCAGAAGAAGGTGAATGCCCCAAAAGTCACCTGCACTGTTTGTGGAGTTGTCCTTTCTAGAGGAGATCCCCCCAAAAAATACTCCTTTAGCATTTACACTATGCTGAGGCACTTTCAAAAAGTGCATCCAGTGGCTTATGCCCATGAAGTAACATAGGTTTCACACATGTTATAGTTAGCTGGACATTTCACTCGTACAAAACCATTGAAATTTGCAAGGTTTTTTAAATGTTATTTCCTAACTATAACGTGTGTGAAACCTATGGTTTTTTCAGTGAATTTGCAAGGTTTTTTAAATGCTAATTCCTAACTATAACGTGTGTGAAACCTATGGTTTTTTCAGTGAATTTCAAAGGTTTTTTTAAATGCTAATTCCTAACTTTAACGCGTGTGAAACCTATGTTTTTTTTACTGAATTTGCCATTTTTTTTAAATGCTAATTTATGTATGTATTATTATATTTTTTATATATTTATTTTACAATAATCTACCTATATATATAGTTATAGATTGACTGTATCCTGTAATATGGAATGGCTCAGCTCTTTTTTTTTTTATTTGGATAAAGTTGAACAGCATAGTTAATATCTTCCATAAACTTATAAACAGTTTTTTTAATGGTTTTTTACGGTGCGCGCACGGTGCGCTCACCGTCTCCGTGTGCGAATGCGTGCATGCTCCGTGCGTGCTCCATGTGCGCATGCGTGCATGCTCCGTGCGCGCATGCGTACATGCTCTGTGCGTGCATGCGTACATGCTCCGTGCGTGCTCTGTGTGCGCATGCGTGCGTGCACTGTGCGCACACAGTGCGCGCACGGTGCGCGCACGGCAAGTCATGTGATTACGAAACAACACTTTTCATTGGTTCATAGTAGTTTCAGTTCCAGAAACTTCAAATACCACACCCACTCCCCTCATTATTTCTTCTTATTTCCTGGGAGAAGGAGCTGGAGAGATTTTCCACTACGTGAGAATGGCAGAACAGCAATATTCTACAGAGAGTGAAGAGGAGACCTTTGTGACACCAAGCCAGAGGAAACAAAAGGACTCATTCATCTGGAAGTTCTTTACTTTTCCAGAGGGGCAGAAGAAGGTGAATGCCCCAAAAGTCACCTGCACTGTTTGTGGAGTTGTCCTTTCTAGAGGAGATCCCCCCAAAAAATACTCCTTTAGCATTTACACTATGCTGAGGCACTTTCAAAAAGTGCATCCAGTGGCTTATGCCCATGAAGTAACAAGAGCCACAAGAGACAACCCTCCAGGAGCTCAGCCGAGCACATCATCTGCGGCCGCAGATTCACCTGCATCAAGACCTCTGGATATCCACCCTCTGTTCCAGAAGGTCCATATACGGTGCAATGTGTGCAATGTTGTTCTCTGTTATGGTGAGGGCAGCATCGACTTAATAGAGAACAAAATCCAGCAGCACACATGCACCACCGTATAATTTTTTCCATTTTTTTTTGGGATCTCGTTGAACACTTTTTCATTGCCTGTTTTTTTTTGCTGCTCTAAAAAAAACAAAATTGTTAAAAAACTATAAAAAAAAATACAAAACAATAAAGACAAAAAAACAGTTCTTTTCAGAACTCACTTCACTTCTCCAAGAAGAGCTATATTCCTAATATACTGTGTTGTAATTGTATTGAATGAATGTGTAGTGTATACATGAATGATTGAAATGATTGAAATGACTGAGTGAAGAGGAGGAAAGGACTGACAGAATGAGTGAGAAAAGGAAAGTATGATCAGTCATGAAAGGGAAGTGAAAGACTGACTGCAACAAAAGGACTAAGGGTAGAGGATACAGGTAAGAAGAGTAAATGAGTAAGGGAATGGCAGTGAGTAATGGAGAGAGAGGGGGAGTGAGAAAAGGAGAGTAAGGGACAGAGATAGGAAAAGGGAGTAACAGACAAAGCGGATGAAGTACAGCAGGGTAAAGGGATTGAAAGTAAGAGAAGTGGAGTGATGGTGAGATAACAGGTATGAGGATTAAAAAAGGGGGTAAGAGAAAGTGAGAGATGGGGAGTGAGGGGATGGAGGGATTTAGGAAACTGGAGTGAGAGAAAGGGAGTCAGGATTTCAATGAGCAAAGCAGAGTGAGGGAGAGTGAAGGAAAGAATGCGAAAAGGTGAAGGGGTGTGAGATACAGACTGGAGGAAGTGAAGTAGGAGAATAGGAGTGACTATGAGTAAAGGATAGTGACAGTTAGGGAAGGTGAGGGTAGGAGAATGATGGAGAAGGTTAAAAAATGAACATAGAGGGAAAATGAGTGATGGAGAGAGGAGGAGTGGTAGAAACAGAGGGGCAGATTTATAACAAACTAACGCAGCATGGTGCAGCAAGTAATTTTGCTGCGCCGTGCTGCGTTAGTTTCAAAGCACAGAGATGCGACATATTTACAAGAATATATCGCATCTCTATGCTTCCCCTGCGCTGGCGCACAAACTGCAGCCATGCGCCGGTGCAGGCTCCCTTGCACCATGCTGCAAGGATGCCTGCGTGGTGGGGAGATTGTTCTTCAGCAGAAAGGGACACCTTCCTGCACAAAATCAATCACAAGAGGCTTTTTCCTCTTTCAATGCATGCTGTAGCATGCAGCACGCACTGAAAGAGGAAAAAACGAGGAGAAATGAAAACATTTCTCCTCGTTTTGCCTCGCTAGGTAGCGTAGCATTCACACGCATCTCCAGAGTTACGATTTCTCGTAAATCTGGAGATGTGTCTAGTTCTATGGGTGTTGCGTGGGAACACCCACAACAACACCCATTGAACGCCCCTTCAACGCACAGTGCTGCGTGTGAAGTGGCTGTATTTACAAGGAGAGGAAAAGTCACGCAGTTCCTCTCCTTGTAAATATGGAGGAGCCCCCTGCGCCACCAGTACGTCATGAAAAGTGACGTAGTGGTGGCGCAGGGGGCTTGTAAATCTGCCCCAGAGATGTTAAGGAAATTAAGGGTAAGACAGACAAAGGGAGAGAAACAGAAACAGAGACAGAGAGCAAGGAACTGAGAAGGACTAAGGCAGTTAGAATGACTGAGACATGTGGAGACAGGGAGAGAAACATGGTTGGAAAAATAGTGATGGAGGCAGTAAACCTAGGGGAGTAGTAGAGAAGGAGTGTAAAGGAAGAAGAGAGAGAGAAGGGGAATGAGAAAAGCAGAGTGAGGAGAAGTGAACAAAAGGGAGCATGAAAGTGAAGGGGTGAGAAATACAGATATTTTAAACTTACCTGACCAACAAAATAACTTAATTAGAAATAAATGGGTTTTTTAATTGCAAGAAAAAATGATTCAATTTCCTAAATTTCCTTTCTCGATCTGAAAAAAAAGAAAAAAAGTAGTAATATTTAACAATACATTTTAGAATACAGTCCACATATTTTCATATTTAACAAAGTAATTTTTTGCCCTTTTTTTGCTGTTTTCAGAATATATTGAATTTCACTGAAAATAGTGATATCAATTGCATTCATCACTTAACAGCAGGCAAAAAAATAAACAATCTGAAAGATTGTTTAAAAAAGCCCTGAATCTATCCTCAGTAAAACATACCTTAATAGAAATTTAACATATATATTAAACATATCTTCTAAGAACAATAACTATTTGCAATAAATAACGTCTGTAAATCTTGTTGCTTAAGCACATACACCAAAATATTATCTGTCAAAGAAGTCCACAATAGAAATATTTACCTTTCCATGAGGCCAAATGGTAATTTTTAAACCTTTAGGTGAAATATCCAATGGTAATCTTATAAAATCGAAATAATGGTTTCTTCAGATGCTGCAATTTGTATCTAAAATTTTGGTTTTAGAAAAATTAAGTATGAATTTGGTAATTCTGCAGGCAAACGTTGCTTGAAAATCGATTGAGAATCATTACACAGTGTCCAGCCTTTTTCACATTTTAGATAAACTGTGTAATGACCAGAAGGTATAGAAGGTCCATCATGGAAAATTATTGCAACTGCAACAAAAGTCTTTCCTGATATTGATAATTGATTTCCTGTAAACTTCTTTATTAAAGTGTCCAATTTTGTTCCATCAGCTCTACAACGTTGCATCATTAAAATTATATACTGTCCATATTTCTTTAAAAATAACGTTGATAACATTTCTGATTTACATTGAGAACATTCCATGTTGTGATTTGCATCTTTAACTAATTTACTAAAAGTCAATGCTTTACTCTCTGGTAATGTTAAATGTATGAACCTTTCAGAATCAACATTAGTGCTGCATGTGTTCATACAGTTTTCACAACAATGTTCCCATTTATAAGAGAGACCAAACATATTTTCTATTTCTACCCCTTCATCTTCCAGTACCATAAGAATATACATTAAGAATTCCTGTGCATCTTGCTGGACATATTCAGTAAACTGTGTACATCCAGAACATACATCTAAAAGATTTCTAACATCAGAAGCACTTTCCATTTTAGTTTTATCATTACTCAGCTTCTCATAAAGGAAACTCAGCAGAGAAAAAAATCTTTTTTCATGATTTAGTATTATCTGCTCTTGCAAACTTTCAAGATAAAATACAACATTCAGCACTACATTAGCATAGCAGTTGACACCAGAGCTATTTTCAAAATGACAACCAACAACCTCTTCAACATTGTCCTTTTTCTTTTTGCTTGCAATCACATCACTCTCCTTTTGTTTTCTCTGCTGTACATCCTCATTACAGATATTCTCAATTCTCCTTTTCCGACAAACAACACTGTTGTAATTTAACAGCAATGTAGTTTTCATGTTATGGTTCGTTCCGACCCTCCCTGTCAGTCCCCAGTTCTTAGTCTCTTCCAGGGAGCTCATGTTAGAATGTTGGTTTTCCATCCTATGAGATGGAGAGTGGATGATCAGAAATAAAGACACTTGGACTCACCTGCTTTGGAGTCTGTATTTTTTTCACGCATACAACACTGGCGACGAGCTGTGAAGGGGGCAGCTGATCATCTCCCCTTTGTTTTCTCTCTCTCCTTTTTGTCATGAGGCTACTCTCCAGGAATTTGAGCCGCCGAAAGTGAGGTCCCTTATTCAGTCGAGCGGGGTGCGCTGCTATCCTGTGTACACTTTGTTCCGGTGATACTCTGGACACTTTGGAAGTTACTCCTGGCGTCTCCTGAGGTTTTTGGTTTCGCCACCGTGAGAGGCCTCAGCCTAATGTGGGTTTCAATGGCATATGGTGGTGTCTGAGGAGCAGTTCCGTGAGGTGCCATAGAAGCTACTGGTGGACAAGATTCTCCTCAGCGTCCTCATCCTAAATGGACTTCACTGGCATAGGGTGGCGTTCAATGAGCTGTTCCGTGTGGTGTCACAGGAGCGGTTGGGCTTCGTGTGTAAAGCCTTCTCGTCGCCTGCTTTTACGTGAATGAATCTCAGCCGCGGAGGATCTGTGCCGCTTTGCTTTCTATTATTCTGGCGTTCCTGAGGTGTTTGGCTGTTCGCCACTGTGAGAGCCCTCAGCCTAATGTGGGTTCCATGTGCATCTGGTGGCGTTTGGGGAGCAGTTTCGTGAGGTGCCATTGGAGCTACTGGCTTCGTGTGTAAGTCTCTACATCACCTGCCTTTGCCTATATAAGTTTCTGTTTGGAGTTGAGGCGGATCTGTGCCTCTGGTCTCTACTGCTGCAGGGGGCCGATATCCGTTTTCATCAAGAGTTTCCTCGGACTCTCCTGAGGGCTGTAATTTGTGGACAAGATTCTCCTCAGCGTCGGCGCTCCAACTCTGAGGGCCTTTAGCTTCCTTCATTATGCTTCCTTCCGGCAGTCGGAGGTCCGGCACCTCAACCACTAGAGGGCCGTGCTGACGCCGAGTCCCTTCTCTTTCTTCGTGTTTCTGGCGCTCCAACACCAGAGGGCCGGGTTTACCCAGATTCCACGGAGCTTCCTCCCGGCTGTCGGAGCTCCGGCGCCCCAACTACTGGAGGGCCGTGCCTGTCCCGATTCTTCAGTAAGTGCCTGTCAGCTGTTGTCCGGTGGATCTCTTTTAGTGGATCTACGGCAGAGGCTTACAGGCTGTGCGTGTCTGGCATTTGTGGCAATAATTTCAACCTGGCATCACTGGGTGTTGTGCGCTGGTCCCCAGGAGCCCGTTCAAGGGGAACTCAGTTTTTGTGCCTGGCAAGTAAGATTCTTTCGTGCAGGTGGTGTCAGTGGTTGTCAGGTACTCTGGTTTCTTACGTCCTCGTACGTGCTCACATGCTGGGTGCTGACTGAAAATCTCCAAGGATCTCAGTCCTACTAAGGTGTACAAGTTTCTTTGAGTCCTGTGTTCCTGGGTGGTTTAAAATCTGGTGGGGGTTGTCTTCAGTAGCCAAATCACATTTACTGTTGTGAGTGCAGTACATTCCCCATTATGGACACTCCAGGTATTAGCCAGCCACCGTCTTTTCAGAATGAGTGCGGTGATCCTGAGATTCACTGGAAGGATTGGACAAAATTATTTGAGTCGTATCTTATTGCAATGGGGGGGAGAAATTCTCAGGTCTCCGTAAACAACACATACTGTTGCATAACTTGGGCGTGCATGGACGTAAAGTGTATGAGACTCTACCTGAACCGGAAGTGGATAATGATGATGATTTTGATATTTACGATGTTACTCTTATAAAATTAGTCACATTTTGGAGACAAAGTTAATGTGGTTCTGGAACGACATAAATTATTTAGCAGAGTGCAAGGGAAGAGTGAGTCTATCAATAACTATATTGCAGCCTTAAGAGGTCTCACTCAGTTATGTGAATTTGGGGATCTTAATGACTCGCTCATTCGAGATCAACTTGTCAGATGCACGAACAATAGCAGGGTTCAAGAAAAACTACTTGCGAAAAATCCCATGCTTAGGGAGGCTATCTCGATTGCACAATCTATTGAACATACTGCTAAATGTGTAAAGGAGATGAAGGTTAAAGAAGAGGTAGTCGCCGTAGTACAAGCGGAAGCCAGTAACAATGAAGTACAGAAGATATCTGACAAGTGGGGCAATAAAGATATTACAACTGTGAAACATAGCAAGGAGGGGCATGGTTTGAAATGTTTTAGATGCGGCAGCAGCAACCATCTTGCAAACAATCCTTTGTGTACTGCACGTAGTGTTTTATGTAAGAAATGTAACAGGAGAGGGCACCTGGCAAGGGTGTGTAGAGATGGCGTGAGTAACACTGTTAATGTGATCAATACTCAGGAAGAACCACAAGCCAGGTTTGTGTTTCAGGTGAAAGATAGTGATGCAGGGTCAAAGCCTAACTATCCCAAGTGTGTTGTCTTATTTGATAATAAACCGTTGGAGGTGTTTGCTGATTCATGCTCACCATTCACGTTGATAAATATCAAAGACTTTGAGGAGTCTCTAAAAGGTTGTAAAATGATGTTAAGTACTCCTGATATATCTCCAGAGGGTTACACGAAAGATCCTATTCCTTTGGTTGGCATGGTAAGCAGTCACATAAACTTTAAAGGAAGATCCACGGTGGGCAAAGTGTATGTTGTAGAAAGCGGGGCTAATCTGTTAGGATGGCAACACCAGAAAGAGCTGGGGATCATTTTGGATCCAAATGATAAGAACCAGGTACTTCTAGTCAATATTCCTGATAGTAACAAACACCTGCAGGATGCTTATCCGAACCTGTTCACTGAGAAATTGGGTAAGTTACGTGACTTTCAACACAGAATTAAAGTCAGGCAAGGTGCCAAACCCGTGGTACACAAAACACGTCCTGTACCTTTTTGCCTCAGAGAAATGCTCAAAGCGGAGTTGGATAAACTATGTGAAATAGGTGTCATAGAAACCCATTGAAGCCACAGAGTGGCTCGCCCCATTAGTTCTTGCATCCAAGGGCAATGGACAAGGTATTCGTCTGTGTGTGGATCTCCGCTCACTTAACGACAATATTTGGGTGGAGAGGTTTCCTCTCCCCAATATAAATGAGATGTTAAGTACAATGGGGAAGGCATGTTTTTTTCAGTTATTGATTTATCCATAGCCTATCATCAGGTCGAACTACACCCTGTGTCGAGACCCTTAACAGCTTTTACTTCACCTTTTGGGGCATATATGTTCAGAAGAATGCCATTTGGCCGCGCCTCAGTGGCTTCCATTTTTCCAAAAATAATGCAACAAGTTCTGTATGGGGTCAAAAACACACTCTGTTTCCAGGATGACATACTTATGTATGGGTCTACAGAGGAAGAACATGACATGACCCTCAATATGGTGTGTCACAAACTCCCCGAAGCGGGGTTAACAGTTCGACTGGATAAGTGCAAGATTAAAGTTACATCGGTTGACTATTTGGGCCATACCATATCCAAAGAAGGTTTTAGGCCCAAATACAGCTTAATCCAAGCTGTTAAGGATGCCCCACACCCATCGAACAAAGAGGAACTGAAATCGTTCCTGGGTTTAGTGGAGTATATGTCCAAATTCGTAAGAAATTTTTTGGATCTATGTGATGGCTTACATGAACTTCTCAAGAAAAATACAGTATTTGAATGGGAAGAAAGACACAGGGAGATGTTTGAGAGGATAAAACGTTGTATTTTAGAATCTCCAGCCCTTGGCATTTTTGACCCCAAGAAGAAAACTGTATTAATTACAGATGCATCCAACAATAGGGTTAGGCGCCATGCTTTCGCAGAAAGGAGATGGGGAAGAGACAGTCATTGCGTTTGCATCCCGTACCCTGAGCTCATCAGAACGCAATTACTCAGTTATTGAGAGGGAGGCGTTGGCATGTTTTTGGGCTGTACACCATTTTACATTTTTTCTGTGGGGCGCAAAATTTGTTATACACACGGACCACAAACCTTTAACTTTCATGTTTTCACCCAAACATGCTCAAAATATGTCTCCCCGGATAAGAAAATGGGTCCTAGGTTTGGAAAATTACTGTTTTAAAGTGGAGTACTTACCAGGTCCAGAAAATGTGATTGCTGACTATTTATCTAGGTCACCTCTTAAAGGCAATCAGAGCGAAGAATCGCTAGATGTCCCCATATTTCCCATTCATCTTACTTCTCTATCTAATGATGAGTGGGATAAGGGAATGAAGGAGGATGTAGCCATGGAGACATTAAAATAATTCATCATTAAAGGATGGCCAGAAACGATTTCTGAAGTTCCCAACAGTATCAGAGACTTTTGGGAAGTGAGATTAGAGCTATTCCTCATATCTGGTCGCATACACCGTGGTGATAAAATCATTCCGCCCATTGGTATGAGGAATAAAATAATTGATCTAGCCCATGAAGGGCATTTGGACAGGAGTCTCACCAAAAACAAGGTTAGGAGCTGTTATTGGTTTCCTAAAATGGATTCTATGATTGAGGTAAAAGTTAAGGAGTGTGTCAGTTGTGCTAAAAGTGATAAGAGTAAGATTCCTCACAAAGCTCCTTTGGCCACGGTCAGTGTTCCAATGATCCCATAGACCAAATTGGCCATGGATATCATTGGTCCTATGGAAATGCTGGGTCCGCAGAAGAGGTTCATGTTTGTTCTGGTGGATTACACCTCTCATTGGGTCAATTTCAAATTTACAGCATCTACCACAACGAACAGTCTTATCTCCTTTTTGAAGAACATCTTTGTCCATGAAGGTATTCCTGCTACACTGGTGACAGACAATGGGGTGCAGTTTGTGTCTGAGACAATGAAGGAGTTCATGGAAGAACTTAATATAAGGCATGAAAAGACTGCACTCTATTGTCCGAAAGCCAATGGCTTAGTTGAGAGAGTGAATCGGATGGTGAAAGAACATATTCAACTAGCTATCACAAATTGGTTCAATGTAGAAGACTCATTAAGAAAGTGGTTGTGGGCATACCACACCGCTCCCAATGTTGTAACTGGAGTATCTCCTTTTGTGTTCCTGAGAGGGAGGGAGCCTAGTACCAAAATGTATTCTAGATGGTTGGGAAGTGGGAAAAGTGTTTGTCCTGATCTAAGCCAGAGCAAAGAGAAAGTAGAGTGTCATCAACAGAAATACAAGGTTTGGTATGATGTCAAACATGGTGTCAAAAATGTAGATTTTGAATCAGACACTCCGGTGTTGGTCAGGAAACCTACTCATGTGCCACCTGGGTCGACCAAGTATGGGGCTTCCATACGGGTGGACAAGTCTGGTAGGAACGTAGTTCGTCTGGAAAATGGTCAGACATGGAGTAAGGATAGAATTGTGAACACATTGTGATCTTAGTTTTACAAGGAGTAAGTACAGTTTGGTGAACACATCATGATCTTTGGTTCGGGTAATCTTCCCCTACATAGGGAGATATGTTGTAATTTAACAGCAATGTAGTTTTCATGTTATGGTTCGTTCCGACCCTCCCTGTCAGTCCCTAGTTCTTAGTCTCTTCCAGGGAGCTCATGATAGAATGTTGGTTTTCCATCCTGTGAGATGGAGAGTGGATGATCAGAAATAAAGACACTTGGACTCACCTGCTTTGGAGTCTGTATTTTTTTCAAACATACAACACTCAACACGTTTTTCAAACACAGGATACTGACCTAAATGAGGAGCATAGCTTCTTCTTAATCTATTATACTCCTTTACACAATTTGCATCAGCACTAACTTGAGTCATCAAAGTCTATCATGAATAAACCAGATAATTTTTTCACTCGTGACAAAGCAACATATGCCATACCTTCTTTAAACACACTAGATCCAATGTTTACAAAAGCACTATCTACAGTTAATCCTTGAGATTTGTGAATAGTTACAGCATATGATAGAGAAAATGGAAACTGCTTCCTACGTACATATAAGTCTTTCACAAGCAAAAAGCGAACTGAACAACGACTAATGTCTTTAACCTCTTCAATCTGATCGAATTTTATTTTTAAAAATTCAATTCCATCTTTTTTCTGGTAGTTAACAAAACCCACAACTTTACCCATAGCTCCATTCACTAAACCTTTTTCTACATTCAAATTACGTCTTAAAATTACTCGACAGTTCATACATACATAAAGATTCTTTTCTAAACCAGCTGTTTTCGATATGTTTTTCTCTATAGAATCCAATTTAGTTTTCAATTTGCCTGTCAATGTAATAGTTATTCCTTCATGCTGTATTTTATCCACGGCAACCATTTTCATAATCTCTTCATTTTCCAATTTCAAAAGTTCTTCATTAAATATAGAGCATTCATGAAGTGTTGGCCTTAAGCAGATTACAGTATTTTTTTCTGCAATTTTCTTATATATTTTCTCTGGAACTATTTGTTCTGTTGGAAACAAATTACATAGCAATCGACTCTGTAAAGCCTTTCTGCCATTTTCCGTGAGTAGTCCAATTCTGATATCTTTGAGAATACTTGCATAATCATCATCATCATTTGCTTGCCGCATATTGGTAATGAGTTCTTTGTACTCAAAGTATGACCAAATATTCATATTACCTATACTTCCTAACGACTTTTTTGTGTCTTTATGTGTAAGAGTATTAAATACTGGTTGTCCTTTAACTGGAGTGAGCTGCAGTAGATCCCCAAAAACTATAACATGTTTTCCTCCAAATAACACGTCATAGTTTGTCTTTAAAATTTGCTGCATTCTTAAAGGCAAGCATTAAGTTTGATACCATACTTACCTCATCAATAATGAGAACTTTCATTTTCTTCAACAGTCTTGAAACTTCAAAACATGCTTCTGCTGTTAGCTTGTGGTATTCTATTTTGTTCTCATGCTCTACTGGTAACATTAGCAAACGATGTAAGGTAATTCATTTTATGTTATATGCTGCTAACCCAGTTGGAGCAGTAACAACACAAGACAAAGCTGAATCAGTTTTTTCTGTAGGTAGCTTCTAATTACTTTAATTAAGAAGCTTTTTCCAGTTCCAGCTTGTCCACTCACATACATTCTGATTGGTTCAAATGCTGTGCATGAGCACTCTTTATTTTCATGTCGTAATCCATGATCAATTTGTTTTGTGACTTCTTCATAAATTTGTTGTTGTTCATCATTCAGTTGTTGTTCCAAATTTGGTAAGTCTATTAAATCTTCCTGAGCTTGATTCATAGCTGTTTCCACTTCAGTCATGGCTATTGCAGCTTAATTTTCTAGGATTGGTTGTCCTAGAGGATCTTGACTGAGCGTACCAGAACTTTGACTGTCTTGAGAACTGTCTCTAGCTACTTCAGCTGCAATTGTAGCTTCTTGTTCAATTTCTTCATTTAACATTTGTACTTATTTTGAGAAAGTACTGCATTCTATGTTATCTTTGCATGCATTAAAGGAATCTTCATAGCTCTGAAAATCTCCAAGTAATTCATCCTCTGAACGCCATGGTTTAGACAGCTGTAAAAGTGCTAAGTAGTAAAATTCCTTTTTGTCAGTAGTGTCGCAACTCAGCTTCCTGTGATTAATCAAACTTCCTTTTGTCTGTTTCACCAAACATCCTTCCTCACCAATGACTTTTTATTTTCCATTATTGATGTCTTCTGTGGCATTCCGTTTATAAATGTAGTTCTGCAGCACTTCATAGTGACACAATTCTCAAGATGATGACTTCTGTTTGGGTAATATGTGTCCAACATATTTGTTTTCAAAATGTCTGTACTTTCTGGTTCGTTCTCTGCTAAACATTCAATTTCTCGAATAGATTTAAGTACCCGATTTCGCATTCCTGCAAGGCCTAAACTTACCCAAATTATTCTTCTGGATTTGGAGTACAGACTTGCAGATGATAACCTATCTGAGCATTCATATGACCCAATTTCTCGATGCGATAACATCTTTGAACTGAAACTGTATAGCTTTTTACTGACAGTCTTCTCGTGAGAAATCTCTTCCCACATTTCTTTCAATTCCGTTTTCTCAGATTTAGTGATGTAAGATGTGACATACTGAGCAACAGCAATAGAATTGTCAGCTACATACTGAATATCCATGTTAGCATTCCACATGGATAAAATGACTGGGTTGTAGTCATTTATATATTTTGATTCTTCTTTTCTTCTTAGGTTGTAGGTATTTTTCGGAGATTTTCTTGTAATGGTATATCGCACAGCTGACATAAAACTGTTTACTCTTCCTTTTGAAAGAACAGGTTGTGGAAATCCAAATCGACATTTTGTGTAGAATTTATCTTTACTCTTGTACTTTCGTCGACAGTATTTTCCACACCAATGACTTTGGAAACGTAAAACTTGCTCTTTTAAGTTTTTTTCTTCTGTGCTTTTAGGTATAGCACATGTTGCATATTCTTCAATGAAAGATAAAACTGCATCATCAGAATCTGTTCCAAATTTTGGGGCATCCTTGA
Source organism: Triturus cristatus (assembly GCF_964204655.1). NCBI lineage: Eukaryota > Metazoa > Chordata > Amphibia > Caudata > Salamandridae > Triturus > Triturus cristatus. The sequence goes on along the minus strand of NC_140588.1, from coordinate 525,673,224 downwards.
TCCACAACAGCATATGAATATGAGGAGCACCTCTTGCTTGGTACTCTTTTCTCCAAAAGAAATCCACAACTTCTCCAAGCGGTGGATTTTTTTTATTGCAGATGAAGGACATCATAGCCTCAAATCTATGATTGAAATATCTGCAAACATTAACCGGATCCAATGAGCGCAATTCTCCTGCTGTCTTGTATTGGATGTTTTCAATATTTGAATTTGCCACTCGAAGAAAATCCAGTAAATCATCCCAAGCGTACTCAGCACAGCTTAGGGTAAGGAACCATGTAGGAGTTCCAAAATTCCTTAACATACATTTCAATTCTCCATGGCGTTGGTACCAATATTCATTAATTCCACGCTGACAAGCCATCAGATTAATTAATTGAGATTCCAAATGATCATCTCGCTGTTGCACTTTGTTCATAAAATCCTTTGCAGACACATTATGTAGATGTACTCCAGTTTTTAAAATGTGATTTACTGCATAAGATAGTGCAGACAAGTCACTTTCAAATAAGGAATACTTTAACAAAATCTTAGATCTTCTGCATATAATCTTGTAGTCCGATACTCAGAAGCAGGAATCTGTACTGGACGTTCATCATATCGTCCACCTTTTCCTGTAGGAAACAGCTGGGGAAAACAACGAGCTTCCAAGCTCTCCTCCCATACACTCATGGGAGTTCCTTTTGCTTTTTTCATCTGAAACAGATCAATAGTGTTTCCCATAACTTCTTTAGAATGAAGAGGATGTATACTGAAATGTTCATAAATGTCTTCTTCTTTTGACTTATCCACTTTTTCAATTTGCCCAGTTGGTATTCCTGTGTCTGCTAGTAAAACTTCTTCATCTTCATCCATATAAATTGATTCATAGTACTTATTATTTCTTTTCAAATATAAATTTGCTCTTTGTACTTTTCGTACATCTACTAGCTCCTGACAAATTTTATTATTCTTCGTAGGTACACCATTAACCAGAATAACTAATGGTTCAGTTTCCAAACTATCTGCATCAATTGTTTCAATATTTTTTTTAAAATCTAATGGCAAATAGACAACTCTTCCTTTTAAACCTCTTTGTAAATCTGAAGGAGGTAATTTACCTGTTTTGGGCTCCATACGTACTATAGTCTGAAACGGATGGACACATTGAATGAGTATAGACTCATACGTATTTAAATCACTAAGTTCTGCAGGAATATCAACCAATTCTAAATTATTATGTACAGCTCTAGCTGGCATTTTATTTTCTTCTAACTTATTATAACAGTATTTACAAATACGCTGATCTTCACCCAAATCAAAACAATTTTCCAGAAATAAATATATAGCAAAATCCTTCCACTCATAATTATTTTCTTTTTCACTTTTTTTTATAGAGATCAACATTCCTTGTTTGAGTTTTATAATGGCTTCTCCGGGAACAAATACAAGTAATATTTGGACTTTCCTTAGAGATGATAGTAAATTTTGTCATTTGATCTTCAAAATTTTTACTAACAGTGAGTTCTACATTATCTTCCACATTTTCCTCAATAACTGTGTCAATTCCTGCACTTTCTTGCTCTGGACCAAAGTAACAAAACTGAATATCATCAATAACCTTCTCTACATCTGATACAGATCCATGGAACAGAGCACCATTCAACTCATTTAACTTTAGTGCTGGACTTTTAGCAAAATACAATCTTCTCACAGACTTTCTCATTTCAGTATGATGTACTGCCAGCATCCTAAAATGGTGAAAACAACTTTGACAAACTTTCCTAGAAAGAGAAGCCAGAGAATGTCCTTGCAAACCAGTATTCTCTCTCACTCTGCATGGATCCAGTCTTTGAAGCACCTTAATCTTCTGTTTAACACTTTTTTTTACTATATTCTCTTAGAAAGTCACGTAATATATCAATAGATCCTTGTCGTTCAGTACAAATACTACTACAATTCCAAGTGTACACTGGGGCTTTAGGACGTTTCCCCATAACCTCATCAGCTAACACTTCTTCCTCATTTCTTGGAACCATTTTCTCCTTTTCCATTACACAACCATCTTTAACTTCATATGCTCGACCACTGGTGTCAACTGCATGCAGCAATCTATTACTTTGAAGATAACTCTCTTCATTAAAAAATGGTTCAGTACTTGAACTATGCTTCCATTCTCCTAAGAACACTTTACAAAAGGTTTTTTTTTCACTACTCTTTTCCTTTTGGACTTCATTACATTGACTATTTTATCTAATGTACGGCTCCTGTTCAAAATTAAAATGAATAGTTTTCTTTTTAATTCCAAAGCCTTTGCAACAATTGATTCGATATGTTTCTTTTTCTTATAAAATTTTGCTTTCTTCCTATATTTTTTCACATCCTTTAGCAAATTGAACATCACTCTTCTCTGATAAATTTTTCTACGAATGTTTTGAAATTCTGTTTTTCTTTTTAAGTCATTCTTTCTTGCTTCTGATTGTATATTAGCATTTAGTATTTCCTTTCTATTGTCTTGTTGTTTTCTACTTGAAACACTATTTGCAGTGGATATATTTTTTACATTTTTGCAGATATTTTAAAAAAAATCCTTAGTCTGCTTACCAGAAGACTTTTTCTTTTTTCCAACATGAGGTTCTTCAACTAATTTGCGTTGTCCAGTTGTCTTCAAATATAGATGTTTTTGCTGTTCTTTTCTCTTTCTTGATTTTATAGGGATGTTTAATTTATTTCAGTGTTGTTCACCAATACCTAAAAGAAACTAAAAAAAAATACCTTTATGTAATTTAAATATATTACTATATTTTTTTTTAGCTTTTCAAATCCTATCATATGACCTGCCCCTTTCCTACGAGTGCAACTGCACGAAGACTGCAGAGATGTATGTAAGAGTACATGTGTGGTAAGGATTAATTGGAGTGTTGAACATGTAGGAACTACCTCACCCATTGCAGGAGTGGAAGGAAAATCTACCATGTTGATTTCAAATGTGTTAGCATTAGCCTCTCATCTGTGAGATAGTGATTTATGCTGAATGCTAACCATCACAGTTCAAGAAAACAAGCTGTCCCTTTCCTACGAGTGCAAGTCTTACAGAACAAGAGCAACACAAATTAAATCTCTGACAACAATTCCTGTGTGCACACAGACTCATGGTGTGATTCTAGGCAGAAAACAATATTTGATTGACAATTTCAAAGCATATTTACTACTGTGGTAGAGTGATTAGACTAGAGCAAAGGAAATGAGCCTTGGTGACATTGAATGTATTAGCGTTACACACTGCTATTGTCGAAGTGAATATTAAAGTCACCCAGCACCGTGAAGTTGGAAGAAGACATAGCAGATTCGGCCGCTAACGAGGGTAGTGAGGAGTGGAAGTGGTTCAATGGACCTGGGGGGCGATATACAAGTGCCCCTGTTAGACTGTCGTTGGGGGTGAGTTTGAGGCAGAAAGACATGCTTACGCAGTCTGGGATTGGATCCAGGATACAATGGCACTGGTATGTAGATTCATGGATAATGGCAAGGCCTCCTCCTTTTCCGCATGTGCGGTCCCTGCGAGAAATTTGGTAGCCCGGTGGAAGGGCTTGAATCACATCTGGGTCACAGTCTGGGGTTAACCAAGTTTCGGTTAGGAAGACGGCGGCAGGAGTCCGCTCATCTAAAAGCAGGAAGATTTATGCGCTATGTTTTGGCAGAGACCTGCAATTTAGGAGCAGTAGGGTGTAGTTTTGCTGGGCCAGTCTGAGCCGTGCAGTTTGGAGTTTAGTGTTGCAGTGTTGAAAATAGGTGGGAAGGTTCAGGGGATGGTGTTGGTGAAGGCAGCTATCTTCCGTGGGGGGTTTAATTGTAAGGAGGGCAGCAGTGCTATATTGAGTCCTAGGAGAGGGGCCAGGGGGAGTGGCCCCTGTCCCCGGGTGGCCGCGGACGGGCGCAGACGGGCTTGCCTTTGGCGCGCCTTAAGTGCGCTGGCGGCGCACCCGCTGCATGCGTCCACTGCGCGTCCGGGGGATGCACATTGTTTTGAATGAGGGAGAGGGGGTGTGGCCTCACGGCCGTGGGCGTGGCCTGTGGGCTTGGCAAGAATGGCGGCAAAAAGAACTCCGACCCGCGGCAGCGTTTACATCGGCTGCGGGGGAATTCAGGTACAGGTAGGGGGAGTGCTCAGGGGGGAAGTGCCAACATATAACACAGAATTTGTTAAAAGCAGTTTTTAAAAACACACGAGCGTGCTCCCGGCAGTTCGCCTCAGGAGCGTTATTACTTCTAATGCGAGCTTTCAATCAGCGTGCCTTAAATAGGATCCAGGAGGGGGCGTGGCCTCACGGCCGTGGGCGTGGCCTGTGGGCTTGGCGAGAATGGCGGGAAAAATAACTCCTACCCGCGGCAGCATTTACATCGGCTGCGCGGGGAATTCAGGTACAGGTGGGGGAGTGCTCAGGGGGGAAGTGCCAACATATAACACAGAATTTGTTAAAAGCAGTTTTTAAAAACACACGACCGTGCTCCCGGCAGTTCGCCTCAGGAGCGGTATTACCGCTAATGCAAGCTTTCAATCAGCGCGCCTTAAATAGGATGCAGGAGGGGGCGTGGCCTCACGGCCGTGGGCGTGGCCTGTGGGCTTGGCGAGAATGGCGGCAAAAAGAACTCCGACCCGCGGCAGTGTTTACATCGGCTGCGCGGGGAATTCAGGTACAGGTGGGGGGAGTACTCAGGGGGGAAGTGCCAACATATAACACAGAATTTGTTAAAAGCAGTTTTTAAAAACACACGATAGTGCTCCCGGCTGGTCACCTCAGGAGCGTTATCACCTCTAATGCGAGTTTTCAATCAGCGCGCCTTAAATAGGAGTGCAAGTCTTACAGAACAAGAGCAACACGAATTAAATCTCTGACAACAATTCCTGTGTGCAGACAGACTCATGGTGTGATTCTAGGCAGAAAACGATATTTGATTGGCAATTTCAAAGCACATTTACTACTGTGGTAGAGCAAGTGATAATTACTGTAACAGCCTGACACATTTTCCTTATAGTTTAGAGAGGCAGAAAAGAGCACATGTCCTAACAGCTACTTGAGACCATGAGCATGTGGAACCTGGGTGAGTAATTAGACTAGAGCACAGGAAATGAGCCTTGGTGACGTTGAATGTGTTAGCATTACACACTGCTATCTGAAATGCCACACAGTGCTGAATAGTAAGCATGGGAGTGCAGGAAAATCAGCTGCCTGTGTGCTAAGAGTGTGCTTCTGGAGAATGTGTATTGTCAGGTGCAAGAGAGATCTGCATGGACGCTTGCACAACTGCATGAAGACTGCAGAGATGTATGTAAGAGTACATGTGTGGTAAGGATTAATTGGAGTTTTGAACATGTAGGAACTACCTCACCCATTGCAGGAGTGGAAGGAAAATCTACCATGTTGATTTCAAATGTGTTAGCATTAGCCTCTCATCTGTGAGATAGTGATTTATGCTGAATGCTAACCATCACAGTTCAAGAAAACAAGCTGCCCCTTTCCTACGAGTGCAAGTCTTACAGAACAAGAGCAACACGAATTAAATCTCTGACAACAATTCCTGTGTGCAGACAGACTCATGGTGTGATTCTAGACAGAAAACGATATTTGATTGGCAATTTCAAAGCACATTTACTACTGTGGTAGAGCAAGTGATAATTACTGTAACAGCCGGACACATTTTCCTTATAGTTTAGAGAGGCAGAAAAGAGCACATGTCCTAACAGCTACTTGAGACCATGAGCATGTGGAACCTGGGTGAGTGATTAGACTAGAGCAAAGGAAATGAGCCTTGGTGACGTTGAATGTGTTAGCGTTACACACTGCTATCTGAAATGCCACACAGTGCTGAATAGTAAGCATGGGAGTGCAGGAAAATCAGCTGCCTGTGTGCTAAGAGTGTGCTTCTGGAGAATGTGTATTGTCAGGTGCAAGAGAGATCTGCATGGACGCTTTCACAACTGCATGAATACTGCAGAGATGTATGTAAGAGTACATGTGTGGTAAGGGTTAATTAGAGTTTTGAACATGTAGGAAACCCTCACCCATTGCAGGAGTGGAAGGAAAATCTACCATGTTCATTTCAAATGTGTTAGCATTTGCCTCTCATTTGTGAAATATTGATTTGTGCTGAATGCTAACCATCACAGTTCAAGAAAACAAGCTGCCCCTTTCCTGTGAGTGCAAGTCTTACAGAACAAGAGCAACACAAATTAAATCTCTGACAACAATTCCTGTGTGCACACAGACTCATGATGTGATTCTATGCAAAAAACAGTATTCCTGAGTGATACCAGTACACCTTAACTTATGGTGTAGACATACTCCATAATATCTTACAAGTTCAAGGCAGTTAAATATCTTCCAAAACATAAAATGTAAAACACAACTTTAAAAGAAGAAACACATTTCTATTATTTATATCAAAATGCACCACATACATCCCCTCTCAAATTCATAACTCACCTTTAAAAGTAGTTAGTTGAGAAAGAAATGTGGCACTCACACAGCAGGTTATCAGAGCCAGAATCTCTGAGCTGTACACCTCTCACCAGAACCAGTAAATGGCAAACTTTCCCTCTCTTTTTTCACACATATACATCTTAACTTCAAATCACATTCCTTCCCACATTTTTTCAAATGGAAACACACATTTCTATTGGTTGCAAATTTCAACCCTTTCCTAATGATTCCTACTCCCAACATGACTTCTGCCTACTACCATAGCAACAGATCATGGAACACTGGTGTGAGCAGAGAGGTCAGAAGTTCAGCACACAATGTTTCTAATCCAAAGAGCAAGAGTGCTTGACTTTTCAAACCTAACAGCAAATCCAAAGTAATGTTCTGTGGAAACACATTTTTCTGAACCAATACAAAATATGCTTTTAAAAATGTAAACATACAGCCTAGTTTTTAGTGTTGAAGGGTCTGAAACAGCCAATGAGTTCTTTTTATTAAAAAAAAATTATGTAACCCTCCATTTTACAACTATCTTTCTTTTCATATTGCCATTCTACTGAAAGACACCTTCTCAGTGCATCCAGGTCTCCTCCTCACTCCCTGAAGTAGACTGCTGTTCTGCCATTTTCAAGTAAAATTGATAGCTGTTCAGCTCCTTGTCCCAGGAAATAAGAAGAAATAGTGAGGGGAGTGGGTGTGGTGTTTGAAGATTCTGGAACACAAACTACTATGAACCAATGCTTCTGAGTGCATCCAGATCTCCTCCTCACTCCCTGAAGTAGACTGCTGTTCTGCCATTTTCAAGTAAAATTGATACCTGTTCAGCTCCTTTTCCCAGGAAATAAGAAGAAATAGTGAGGGAAGTGGCAAGGCATTTATAGAGGAGACGGTGTACATTTCACAGATGAAGGGAACAGAGTCTTCCTCTTGAACTAAAGACTCTGCATCGGTACTTACTTATAGGTACCAAACAACATTCAATGAACACAATTGCTCTTTTTAGAGCCAACCAACATCTAAACACTTAAACTTGATTTTTAATTCTATTGTTTTAATGATTTTTTTGCTGCTGTGCGCGCACCCCGCGATTTTTTGAAAAAAAAATAACATGTTTTTTTCACCCTTCGGGGTCCTTCAGAGACCCCTGACAAAGGCTAGGGGGTCAGGAACTCTCTACCCTGCCCCCTTTTCACGTTCTCCGCCTTTGTTTTTCACTGCCACACACAAAATGGCGTCCGACACTTCCTGATTTCGACCGATTCGAATGTTGACTGACATCTAACCACCAATCAGAATTACTCTCGCGCACGGCACGGTGCGCGCACTGTGCGCGCATGGTGCGCGCATATAGATATTTATGTACTTTTAACTGCAATTTTCTCAGAAACTACTGAACAGATTGACACCATATATGCAAAAGGCACATCCCTGACCTGAGGACTACCTCTTTGCCAAATTTCAAGTAATTCTGTTCAGCCGTTCGGGCTGTACCTTCGACTAAAGGTCCTATGGAAAAATGCATGGGGAAAACGCGTTTTGGGACCCCCCTTTTTTCTCAGCCCCCGCTTGACGAATCACCCCGAGACTTTCAGGGTAGGAGCTGAGCGGAGCGCCCCATTAGTTTTGAAAATTTCACGAAGATAAGTCAACCGGCGCCAAAGTTATTCAAAATAGAATTTTCAGATTTCCTATGGGAACTCCGTCCTAACTATAACTATCTACTGGCGACCGCCAGTAGATAATATATATATATATATATAAATATATATAGGGACAAACATGGGAAAACACTCAAAATCGATGTCTCCCAAATCTTGACATCAATTAAAGTGCAGATATCACATTGTGCCACCTATTCCTAAAACAATCACTGCATTTCACTCAGAGATGAGATGGTGTGATATATACTGGTGCATACATAGACTTACATGATCTAACAAACTTAGATATCACACAGAGACAAAAAGGCAAACGAAACATTGAGCACCTACATGGCCTAAATATTTTTTACAGCATCATGAGGTAAACAGTGGACGACATTCCCTGAAGTCACGCTCTGAAACAATAGTAAAATATAATATTACTTCCTCTTCTCATTAAATCATTTTGGGGCTAGAGGTAATGGTGGGGGTGGATATTACTTACTTCATCAGTAGACCACGTACGCCGTATTGACGTTTCTGTCTCCCTGTGTCCCCAAATGTTACTGACCTCTTTTCCCAGCCCATGAATGTGACCGGGAACGTTTGTTGCCAGGGATTCATATATTTGTGGTCTTGGTCCTTCCGAACAGGAGCCCTGCAATGCCTAATGCCTGTCACATGATCGTGCTTTTGGAAAAACGTGCCTATTGGGAAATGTAGTTGCCGCCTTGATGTTATTATGGACACCGTACATCTTTCCAAAATTGTATGTATTATATATTCTTTAGTCAGGCGATTATCATTGATTCACTCTGCAGTCGAGGGTTACAATGTTAGCAAACTCTATCTAAAAGGTTTGTTAAATGTTCATTAGAGCCCAGATCTTCCAGTTCCCTGTCTCATGTCCATGCATCCGAAAAGACGCGTTGTGTTACATGCCAGTGCCTGTCGGGAAATGTAGTTGCCGCCTTGATTTTTTCAAGGGCACAATAGATCTTTCCAAAAAGGGGTGTATTGTGTATTTTTTAGTCAAGCGATTATTACTGATTCACTCTTCAGTCGTGGGTTACAGTGTTAACAAACCCGATCTAACGGTTTGTTCAATGTTCATGAAATGAATTACATCAACCAATATAGATTAAGGCCCTAGCGGCACTATTGCACCACCGGAACTTCACTTTTTTGACGTTCTCGTGAAGCAATGTGCCACTGGCATATTTATAAGGCCACGTTACGTGGCTTTTCATGGCCTTAGAAATATATGCCCTGAGTAAAAGGGGCGTTCCATGGGTGTTGATGGAGGCGTTCCCAGCAACATCCATGGCTTTTTGACACTGCCCCAGATTTACGATGAATCTTAGTTCTGATGACACGCCAAAAACATACGCCTCCTCAGGGCAGGTGTAAGGGAGGCACAATGACTAGAAATCTCCTCGCTTTTCCTCTTCCTTTTTTTTGCGGCATTCTGCTGCACACATAGAAAGAGGTGCATAGCTGCCTGCGTTGGCTTAATGCAGCCCATGGTGCACTGGCGCAGGGGAAAGAACAGGAATGAGGCGTAGCTGATATATACAGCACATTCATGCCCTTTTCTTTTGCCATGGGCAGCGCAGGAGCAAGGCCTGCAGAGCCGATCTACGGCAAAAAAACACATAAATGTTTCCAAATATCAATGCAACTGTCTAAATGAGGTGCTAAATGCCCTGCCTTCAATTCCAACTGCCAACATTGGATTAATGTCATTCACTGTGCCATGGGCGCTACCACCTGCACTGTTTCAAACTCTGTCTTGCCTCATTTGAAAACAAGGTAAAGCACAAAACTGATCTCGACAATACAAATGAGAAATGTGCCCATCAGCTTTCACAGAGACCGTACCAAGTTGGTAGGAGAGAAGACCTACTGGAGTGAGGGATCTACAAGGAGCATCTCAAAATATAAATAATTTAAAATAGAACGTGGTTGGTGTGGCAATGTGGCAGTAGAAGCATCTGGACAAAGTAATCACACTGTTGTGAACAAAAATGTCTCCTGGATAAGATCCTTCATGTTATGACACAGCAGGTTGACATTATTTTTCATGAGTTTAACATGTTGACAGTAACAGTCACTTATATTCTATCTGATGTTCGTGATTACATAACAACGTCTGCCACCACCACACCTGCAACATTTCATGATGGCATAGTCATGGAGAGCTCTGCAATGCCACACATTGCTGCTCCTGACAACCAACCACCTATTCAAGCTGCAGCTCAACAATAGCCAATATGCAGGGGTCCTTCTGCAGTTGCAGTGGATGTCAGAACTGGTAAATGACCCCAAAGAAAAGCAAAATCTAATATCATCCTGTGAGCCTCTACACTTCTATATTTGTGTCACCTTATTTATGGGATGGCTATGCATTTTCCTACCCTATCAAAACTGTGCTTTCTGTACCTTGATTCTAAATAACGATGGTGTCTGATAAAAATCGAGGCTTTCCTTGGAGCTCAGGCTGCCATCCGTCGTGGTATACTGCAGTTGTGAAATATCATTGAGTCCTGGGTGGTAGACCCACTATACTTTGCACATACACTGTTAATAAACATGCATGATGAGCAGACCACTTGCATATTGCTTGTTTGAATAAAACTGCTTTTGGTTATGATGGACCAGCTCCCAGTCTTAAGTTGGAATAGAGGTTACATTATATCTAAATACAGTGCCATAATGTTCAATGGCTAAGTGAGGGCAACAGAAAATGATGGCTGTGACTTTGTAAAAGAAGGGAATATACTCATCCCTTGGTGCTTGATGTCTAGCTGATGCTGTCAAGCTCATGCCCACCACATCACCGCACCTGCAACTGTTGCATCCACAGCATTTGCCACAAGTCAGCAGCTGTACGATCTCCAGTCGTGTCCCTGATTAACAAGCTTCATTTACCCAAGTGGGGTTTCTTGGGGGTAAAAAGGATAAAGAAAAAGGGAGAAAAGTCCCAGTTAAAGAAGTTAAACAGGCAGCCACCTCACTGGGAAAATTGGTGGCCGGATTGTTACGGTGTCACAAGAGGTGTCTCGAGGCAGGGGTGGACAAGGGGGACCACGCTAACATTGTCACTATTATGTTGCAACTCCTCACTGGGATCAGATGAGGTAAGTACATAGCAGGGAGTGATTTCAACCCTCAGTCCGTGGTTCTGGTTCTCCTGACCCCATCGCCCACTGTGCAAAACTGGTTGCAACTCCTTTATGTAATAGAGAACCTGAAGTAACTGAATTAACTCTGTCGCTTTGTGCTGTCTTGTTCTGTAGAAGCAAAAGGTGGTGGCAGCGGGGCAAGGTAGAAGGTTATGTGGCGAAACAGGAGATTATGGCTAGTGCATTTTGTTGGAACAGATCTTTTTGCAATAGAGGGTCCTGTAAAAAAGGACTTTGTAGAGGGTGAATTAGAGTTGTTCAAAACGATTTAAGTACTACTCTCAGTAAGTGGATATTTTAGGATTCCATTTTTAAAAGACCCGGACAATAGTTGTTGGTATCGTCTATCAGTGTGAAGTATAAGAAAGTGTACTTTAATCAAATGAATTAAATACCCACTAAAAGTCTCTGCCCTGATCTCAGTATTAATCAATGGAAGAGGTAATGCAAGAAACCCCCACAGAGTGAATGGAAGAACCTGAGTATACTGCTTGGTGCTTTTTAAATGGCGGGGAGTGCTCATTTTTAGATTATTCAATTTAATTCAAGCTAGATGATGGCAGTGCCAGTATTCTCCACTTCAGGAGCGCGGTGCCACGCAGCACTAGGAGCAGCTAGTTAATTGTGGACTGTTGATTAAGGATGCTATGGTTTAAGAAAAATAGTCTAAGTAAGCATATAAGTACTACTTAAGTTCTAAATTTTAGAAACCCAATTGATTTCCATGCTTATGTTTATGATCATGTTTTAGTTTATGTTTAGAGGTCTAAGTAAGCAATAAGGTGAGGCCTTTAAATAAAATAACACAAGGGAACAGCGCCAACAAGAGAAACACCATAAAGTAAAGAAAGAACAAACGTGATATATGATTGGAAAGAAAATAGCAGAGGGGAGGACCCACATTTGGTCATGCCAATAATAAAAAGAGAAGAGAGTAAAAATGAGGGAGAAAAATAACCCCAGTTTCAGAACCAGTCCCAGACCTTGGAAGGAAGAGAAGGGTCATGGTTAACCCCCTTGGTAGCTGAATTAGCAACCTCAGTTCAAAAATTTGTGGGGAGACATTTTAGCAGAAGAAAAGAGGGAGAGACAACCATGGGTGATGAACTAAGGGCCAATAAGGTCTCACTAGCTACATAGCGAGTTACAGCCCACTGAGCCCTCTAACACTATCCTTGACAATTTGAATGCCTCGCCAAGGTTTGCGGGCCCCTCTCACAGTCCCACTTCAGCAAATCCTAGAGCTGATGCCCTTCCTCCTAGCGTTGCTCCTTCATCACCCTTGCTGATGAGCATCAACCTCAGGACTTCAGTAATGGTCTCACCTCATAGCTTACAACTCCCTGCTCCCGTCCCAAGATTGACCCCATACTCACCTACTCTCACCAACGCTCGATCTCCACCGGACTCAACCAACTACCCAGACTCACCTTCAAAGACTCATCCTATAAAATTGCCTTCTAGATGGTCTCCTCCTGCTCTCTCCTCAATGCTCATTTAGAATGCAACTAATGAAGTCCATTGCAATCTGTGTGATGAGGCATTTTTCCTTTGAACATCTTTGTACAATTACTCCAACACTAACTCCCATCTAATGGTAGACCTTAAGCATATCATCCAGAGTTTATTAAATCCTAGTTCAAATGTCTTTGACCACCCTCCTAACAAGGTGTTTCCCTCCCCGTCTACACTGATCCTCCTAAGGCTCTCCCCACCTTCACTGTGGGATGCTATTATATTATAACATTCATTGGAATAATGCAGAAGATTCCACAGTCAGGTGCCTTGCAGACCTTCTTGGTAAGAATGACCTAAAGCAACTCTGCAACAAACCTACCCACCCAAAAGGCACTACACATGACGCCATCATCACTAGTAATGATCTGGGCTCCTTTATTGACATCATTCCCATTGACTGTTCTGACCACCATCTCATTTTGTTCAACATCCTGACCATCGTCATTCCTCCCTCAGCCTTAAATAACAAACCAAAGATGTGGACCAGAAACCTCAAACAAGTCCCTCCAACTGAACTTGAGTCAAATATTCACGCTCAACTCCAACGTCTCCCGCACTCAAAATGCAAACAAGCTCACCAACCACTTCAACAAGGCGATTACTGATGTTCTTGAACATGGCTGCCCAGCTTATAACAGACTGCAAACGGTATGATCACATCATGTCTGCCCTCAAGTCCCTTAACTGGCTCCCCATCGAAGGAAGATTCATCTACAAGACCGCCAGCGTCACCCACAAAGCACTTCACTCTCAATCCCCTGACTACTTCAAAAATAAACTTACAAGAGCAGGAAGTGCCAGACCGATGAGAAGCTCCAATGCTCTTCTTCTCGTTCCCCCGTTACTAAAAAAGAAATCTACCTAGTCTTGCTCCTTCTCAGGAAATGCGCCCAGCATCTAGAACTCCCTCCCGAGGGACCTTCGCTGCAACCCCTCCGACCCTGGCTTCAAAAGAGACCTGGAATGCCATCTCCTCAATAAATACTGGAGCCCATGAATCTTACCAAACCTGATTTCTATTGGGCTCCTGTGATCAGGTCATCTCCCTGCTGATCTGCTGGCATTTATTTTCCCTGTGTTCACCTTATTGTTTCCACTTGCCTTGCTCTCCATGGTCCCTCATTTATTTTTGTTTTAAGCACATTTCTGTAATTTTCTGTACAGTGCTCTGTTAACGCTGGCTCTAGCCTAGCCAGCACTTTATGTCCCCTAATATTGTTAATTGTTTTGCCCTCATTCTAGTAACTCCATCCCTCACGTCCCTAAAAATGTTTCTTTGTACATTTAATGTGTTGTTCCTTTGTTACACTCCCCTTATGTATAAATCTATGTAACCATTGATCCTAAGATTTTTGTCTTGCCCCAGATATGGTGTTGATTTCTCACGTCCCTTTTTGTTATTTTGAATGTATCCTTGCTCCTGGCTCTGTAAAGCACTTTGATACCTCTGGGTCTATCTAGCTCTATATAAAACCTTTAAAATAAAAAATAGAAATGCCAACCCTGGTAAAACCAGTAGAGGACACAGTGGAAATTCAAGATATTATTCAAAGGGAGCCAACCATCATTTTTTGTGTTACAGCAACCAATGCTGTTGAAGAAGCAAAGAGAGGACCTTTTTTTAGGAAAGCTTTGTCACATAGATTACGAAATAAAAAAGGGAAGGGAAAAAGTAACAGGTAGGGTCCCAAATTAAGATTCAGTGGGAAGGCACTAACAACATTATTAAACAGAAGAAACAGACGAAATTCCTCACCCATGCAAAGAAATACTTAACTATTAATGTTAGGGCCTAACAAAGGCAAGTGCCGCAGAAACAGAAATTAGTTAGGGGTAGGCAGAAAGGTATATAATCACAGTAAAAGGATAAAGTTGTACATGATGATGGGATATGAAAAGTTAGGAAAGTGGGAATTGAAATCATAGGGGCCTGTAGACTCAGAGAAAATAAAACAGTTAGCGAAGTCCACATAGCATACAATTCAAAACTCCTACACCACACAGGGGGAAAAACGTTCCAATAATATATGGATGCATTTGAAAAAGAAACAAAATGGGCCAAATTGAAATCTCTAAATGTAAGTAGCTTACTGGGAATTTTTTAGGAAGTGTAGAAATCTTGAGGCATTCTCATCTGAAGGTATAAGGAGATGTGGATTGGTGAAAAGAAAATATGAAAAGGAAATCACTAAGAGGGTGTGTCGGTCTAAATTAATAAAAATGCCTTATATCTAAAGAGGAATTTGAATAAAATGAGAAGGGAATCCAAAATATTACCTGCAAAGAAATAGGAAATCCTCAGCAAGGAGATTTTATCATATGCCATGCAGGGTTATCCTCAGAACAGATTAGAGCTGTATGGCAGGCTAAAGAAGATTTGAGGAAAACTATAGAAGATAAGGAAAAAAATATATATAAGGGTACAGGACAAAAAAAAAAGTAAAGTACACATGCAGACCTACCTGAATCATCCAATTATGAACTAACTGATTATGGAAGTTACAATCTGAGTGATACAGATGGGGAGGAGGTGTCCTCTGCCAAAAACTCAACAACAGTTAGCTGGAACGCCTATGGATTAAAGCAGTTAAAGAAAACAGGAAACTTAGAGATGATGTTGGAATGGTTCGAACTGATCTATATGAAGGAAATATGGTTTATGGGGAGGAGGTAAAATTTTAAAGTTCTTTACAATCCAAATTAGAAGGCGAAGGAAACATGCAGAGGCGTCCTTCTGGTGGTCCACTAACCTTAGCATATAAGAAATAGCAAAAGATATATGATTGCTTCAGCATCTAAGAAATAGCAAAAGATATATGATTGCTTCCTGCAAAATTTGTTTGGGTACAAATATATAAAGTCTATTTATATAAAAAATAATCTGATATTGAATACTTAATTGTGGTGAACGTATATGTGCAAAAAGCAGATAGGATGTACAATGAAAATTTAGTATAATTGTTTATAAATGGCTGTTTTTTAGCTTTGTTCCTGCCTGCCATCCAATCCACTTTGGATTACAGAAATGCCCAATTGATAATTTATGAATGCCAATCTGATATTTTCATGTAATCACAGAGTTTAGGGTGCTAAATATAAATGGTAGCAATTATTTCCCCTTGGAAGTCCAGTGTCAGATGAAGAGTGTAGGAAATAACGTAATTGTGGTGATTACAGACATGGCATTCCCAAAAAACTAGGTCCAATGAATAGGAGTTGGCCAGATTAAGCAATTAGATCCCATAGAAATCTCACAAATATGTGTTAAACTGGTACTCTGGGATTATGAGTAAAGTTATCCATTGCATAGCTTTCGAACAATGTATTGTTAGGAAAAAGCAAACCAGATCTGGGAAGCAACTGCTGAATTAGAACCAGTGGTTTGATGTTGAATCTCAGAACCTGAAGACCAAATTAAGGGCGCTGTAACAGTCCTTGAGGAGGAAAGAAGATGGTGAGCTATCTTTCATTGTACATGAGGCCCCTCAAAAATATAAAGGAGCAATTAAAGAAAAAAAAAAAAAGAGAATCGGGATGGGATGAGATGAGGGAAGCACCTGTCTCTAAAACATACGGAAATGTTGGTTATTAGTAGATAGGGGTATAGGAACTAAACAATTGTGGTGAGAATGCATGATCTCTGAGGATATATGGCCAAGAAATCTCAAGAATATATATGGAAAGTGTGATCAGGAATTAAGAATTAGGAAATATGTGGTAAATCATGAAATACTGAATGGTTTAATGGCTGAAAATATAAAGAGAGTGATCAAAACAATATCCCTATCGAGAGCAGCAGACCAGATAATCTATCTGCTGAATTGATAAGAAATAATATGGAATGGTAGAGTAAGGTACTAGCAATTTTGTTTATAAAAATAATAAATACAGGTGTAGGACCAGAACGTTGGAAGGGGCTATCATCAAACCTATCCATAAAAAGGGTGCCATCCTTGACTCAAAGAATTACAGATTGAGACGTTTAAGGGACATGAGACAGAAAGTCTTCAGTAAACTAATCTTAGAAAGATTGAAAGACTAGACTGACGAGGAAGGAATTATACCCAAAGAACACAGTAGTTTTAAAGCCGGCAGTCCACCATAGATCACTGCTTTAGTTTATGGGTCCTAGCAAGAAAGGCAATTGATCTCAAATCCAATGTTTTTTACAGTTTTTTAGATATTTGGGCTGCCTTCGATTAGGTGAGTTGTGAGAATCGTTGAACTGACCTAAATAAGATAGGGATGCCTAGTGGCTTACTAAGTATACTTAAGGAACTCAATCAAAGGAACTGAGTGCAGGTTGAATTAGCCAAGGTTAGTACCCTATCTGATAAGATCATGACAAGGAATGGCCTAAGGAAATGGTATGTGTTGGCCCCTAACCTCTTTGCATATGTTTTAAAGTGCCTTCCATAGGTTTTAAAGGGATATGCCTCATTTCCCCCAAAAATTATGGGGAGGGGGGCACCATAAACTATGTTTTTAATATATAGACAATTTAGTCATAATGAAAATGACCCAATTGGGCTCCAATAGAAGTCAGATGTTCTTCACAAGCACTATAAGATAAAGAAACTTGTGGTTAACATGGAAAAGAGCAAAATTTGAGTATTTGTTTGAAAGAAGAAAGAATCCAAATATTCTTAAGAGCAGACTTGGATAGAAGAGGTAGAAACATATTGTTATTTGAGTATGCATTTTTCATCCAACCTAAAATTGAAAACATATTGTTAAGTGGTGAAACCTAATGCCATGCCCACCATACTGGGGAATAACTAATTTAGGAAGGAGTATGGAGGACCCAATTTGAAGCCAGACTAGTGTGCAGTCAAAATGGTTGTGTGGTGCCTAATTTCATTACTTGAGTTGGATACACAGATGAGATGGGATTGAAGGTCTGTGCCTGAAAAGGGTGTTTAATGTAACACAATCAGCAATTGTACAGGCTAAGGCTATAGTTACGATGACTTCATGGCCCTTCCTTTCAAAGAGGGTTGTCCTGAGCTTTTAAATAAGTTGTTAGAGCCTAATGAGCTCAAGATACCTCAGTTGTACACAGATGAAATATTAAGAAGTGAGATGAACTGGGCTGCGACTCTAAGGAAGCTTTTGTCTTCCCTGAAAGAGCGGTGTCTATTGGACTCTCCCAGTTGCAATGTTCCATTCCATATTCCCCCCAAAAAATGTATGCGGGGAAGAATGATAGAGAGAAGGAGCAATATCAAGTATATTCTAATTAAGAAATCTACTGTACTTTGTTGGGTATCATGGCAAAATAATGTGGCATTCCCCTATTTATCTGAACTGGTCAATCCTGTTATAATACAGGAACACTTACGGTTTTTAATTGGGGAAATCCCTATGTATCAAAGGACAGAGATATCTAAGAGACAAAAGACACATTTATGTGACTGTGTAAAATAAATTAAATTACATTTATTTATGAACGCACTCCTTAGCAAATGTTTATAAAATGTAAACGCCATACAAATTATAAAATATTAGGCAATGTATGTTAACATTCCAAAAATATATATGAAATATAACTTTAATAATTTAAAAAGATTGTTTATGGAAATTAAAATGTTCCAACTATTCAGTATGAGATTCCATTACATAAGCGCTGTGAGATTATATAGCATTTAATTTTTTTTTTAAATAAATAATTTGAAGCAATTTTAAATGCACTTAATATATTTATAAAACATATGTTTTGATAAAATATGTATAATTTTAAATTATATTGCGCATAAAAAGCTAGGTTATATTTAGCATACAATGTAATATAGTGTTTGTAATTTCAGACATGTCTATGACCTACAATATAACAGTTGTTAACAACCATCATTGAATTTGTCATCTGCCATTCTTTGTGTGTTCTTCTGTCATCTGTCATCTGACATGACGGGTCAGTTGTTTTTAATGATTACCCTTAATGATGTAGATAAAATACAACATGGTGGACAAGAGCCTCATGCATGAAGGAACACCTTGGTGGATATCCATCAATGACAATGGTCCTGTCTGCCATATGTGAGGCATTCATCTTTGGAGCAATACATGAAAATCACAGCAGATGCCTCATGGTGGTTGATGTATTCATTCCCATAGTTCGAGGATGTCTTCAACTATGAAGTATGATTCCCATCCAGTAGACTAGCATCATGTTTGGTGGACTTAACGTTGGATTGAAGGATGTACACTGCCCAAAATAGTACATCTATTTGCTGAAACGTTATTTCACCGTACTCAACCATGTTTGCTTAAAAGTTCACTGGCCTTGCCGCTCTTGACTTGCCAAGACCTCCTCTATTGCTGCCACCATTTGATTTGCTGGGACTGAAACATATCTGAGGTATCAAGTGGCAGGGACACAACCTCACTCCAGAGGAGCTTAAAATGCAGCCCTGGCCAAGCATCTTCAGTTGTATGGCCCAGCAGGTCTGTGAAAGTAAAGAAGTAAAGCGTCTAAACCACTGGTACTCATAGTACGGCCCGCGGGCCGCCAGCGGCCCAACAAGCCTTCCTTGGTGGCCCATGGACCTTGCAGACATAGTACCTGTATCTTTTTTAAATAGAGTCAGCAAACACCGCCGGTTGCAGCAGTGCAGACTTCAAGAGACTCAGCTCTATGCGGGCCGGGCGATTCCAGCTCTAGTCAGAGTGGAGATGCAGGGGCGCTAAGAAGAGGTTAAATAAAACAAAGCCTTGTTAGCAGTAAATGGTCTTATAAAGACCTGTGAAGTACTCGGGTGCGGCTGTGTGTGCGCCCGGGAAGCTGTCTCAGGCGGGGCTGACACACACGCGGGGTGAGGTGACAGAGGGTGAAAGTGGATGGCAAACTGCAAAGGAAATCGGGGGCTGTTGTATAATGAAGGGATAAATTGCTAACTTGGTATTAAGTGTGCCAGAAAGTAACATGGAATAATCATATCATTGCCAAAGCCAACTAGTTGATGCTGCATGTGGCCCTGCATTTCACTGGTATTTTCCATTAAAAAGAGTCATGCAAGCTATGTCAGTGTGTCCTGTTAAAAATGATGAGGAGGATAGAGCAAAAAACTAGAAAAGAGACAATACATGGAGAAACGCAGGCAGGAAAATAAGGCAAAGAGAAAGAGGGACACAGATAAAGAGAAAAGATACAGCAGAAGAGAGTAAGAGAAACAGAATGAGAGAGAGAGAGTTAGAGAGAGAGAGACAAGTTTTTTTTCCAGTTACAGCCCATCAACAAAACAAGTAACACGATCACAGACATAGCAATCGCCAATTGGAACATGAAGATAATGGTGTGTAGAATTTGAAAGCGAGCACAAAAATAAGTCCTGTGTTTTAGTACAATTAATTATATGCGCTTTGATCCAAGCTGTGAAATAACAGGGTGATAGAGGACAGCAGGGTGTGAGAGCCGGGTGAGGTGACAGAGGACAGCAGGGAGTGAGAGCCGGGTGAGGTGATGGAGGGCAGCAGGGAGTGAGAGCCGGGTGAGGTGACGGAGGGCAGCAGGGAATGAGAGCTGGATAAGGTGACGGAGGGCAGCAGGGAGTGAGGGCCGGAAGAGTTGTGTGTTAAGAGCGTGTGATGTGATGTTTACCGAGGCACAAAGACAGATAGAGACAGAAACACAGACAGATAGAGATAGAGACAGAGATAGACAGAGACAGACAGAGACAGGGACAGACTGACAGATACAGACAGAGACAGATAGAGACAGAGAGACAGACAGTGATAGAGACAGAGAGAGAGAGACAGAGATAGAGGCAGGGACAGATAGAGGCAGAGACAGATAGAGGCAGAGACAGACAGAGACAGACAGAGGCAGCAACAGACAGAGATAGAGACAGACGTACAGACAGAGACAGATAGAGGCTGAGACAGGGACAGCGGCTGACAGATAGAGGCAGAGACAGACAGAGACAGAGAGATGGAGAGGGAGACAGAGGGAGACAGATAGAGGGAGACAGAGAGAGAGAGACAGAGAGACAGAGATAGAGGCAGGGACAAAGAGAGGCAGAGACAGAGAGGCAGAGACAGGGACAGGGGCAGACAGATAGAGGCAGAGACAGACAGACAGAGAGACGGAGAGGGAGAGAGAGGGAGGGAGACAGATAGAGGGAGACAGAGGGAGGAGGGGGACAGACAGAGGGAGACAGACAGAGACAGATGGAGGGAGACAGAGGGAGACAGAGACAGAGGGAGACAGAGGGAGACAGATGGAGGGAGACAGAGGGAGACAGAGGGAGACAGATGGAGGGAGACAGAGGGAGACAGAGGGAGACAGAGGGAGACAGATGGAGGGAGACAGAGGGAGACAGAGGGAGACAGAGGGAGACAGAGGGAGAGAGAGGGAGGGAGACAGAGAGAGGGAGACAGAGAGAGCAAGAGAGAGGGATAGAGAGAGAGGGAGACAGAGAGAGAGAGTGAGACAGACAGAGTGAGGGAGACAGAGAGAGAGCGAGAGAGAGAGAGAGAGAGAGAGAGAGAGAGAGAGAGAGAGAATGGGAGAGAGGGAGGGAGAGAGAGGTAGAGAGAGATAGAGCGAGGGAGGGAGAGATAGAGCAGGGAGAGAGAGTGAGAGAGAGAGAGAGAGTGAGAGAGTGAGAGAGTGAGAGAGAGAGAGTGAGAGAGTGAGAGAGTGAGAGTGGGAGAGTGAGAGAGAGAGAAAGAGAGAGAGAGAGTGAGAGAGAGTGAGAGAGAGTGAGAGAGAGTGAGAGAGAGTGTGAGTGTGAGTGTGAGTGTGAGTGAGAGTGAGAGTGAGAGTGTGAGTGTGAGTGTGAGTGAGAGTGAGAGTTTGAGTGTGAGTGAGAGTGAGAGTGAGAATGAGAGTGAGAGTGAGAGTGAGAGAGAGAGAGAGAGAGAGAGATGTGTGTATGCTGGGTCTGGTGGCTCAGTGGACAAAGGCGTCCGCTGCAGGGTCCTGTGTTCAACCTCATGGCCACATTTTTTTTTTAGCCCCCTCCTCCACTGACTCCGCCCCCACTGATGCGGCCCTTGGCCACAAACTACACTGTAAATTTGGCCCTTGAGAGAAAGTTTGTGAGTACCCATGGTCTAAACTATTAGGCCTATGAAATATTTGCTGTAATGTTATAATAATGTGTTTATTAAATATTATATATATAATGATTTATGTTATTGAATCTGTATTTAAATACATTCATTGCAGTTCTAAATGTAGGAAATACTTTACGTAAATGTATTTACTTTATTTCCCATATGTAAATTTTTTTATTTAAAAAAATAAACAATTATTTTTGATGTTGCCAGACCAAGATAGCTCAGTTCAGCAATGAAGTGGCACTGTGCATTGACCACTATTTTTGTCTTTTACCCTGCTTTACAAATATAAACTTGGCTAAATTGTATATTTCAGCATTATTGCACTATTAGTTGAAAGTATATTTACTTAGTTGTGCAACATTTTCAATAATTGTCTTTTGCACATTAGAACAAAGGGTGTGCAAAAAGGCTGTAATTTGCTTTTGCATAAATGAGTGAAATTTTAGCCACTTTAAGTTAAATTATGCTTAATTAAGCAAACTCCTAATCTATCATTTAGTGATTGTTAGAACTAGGATTCATAGTTGGCTAAGCTATACATCCAGGGTTGGCAGGATCTACCACTCTAGTCAGGGTAAGCTAGCTACACACTAAAAGATAAGCTGTGCTCACCCACCGGTAGATTGGCACAGAGCAGTAAGGCTTATCCAAAGTGTAAGGGGCAGATTTACGATTTCTGGTGCATCTCTGCAAATCAGCAGGGATGCGCCAGAAAAGATGCGACAAGCAATTCCCTCCCTGTGCCACCACAAATGCACTGCATTTACAATGAGGTGCACCATGGCGCAAGGATAGGTCAATGCGTGTCGCATCCTGTGGCGTAAGGGAGGCGCATTGCTGGAGTCGTGTCGCAAGCGCGACGCGGCTCCAGCAATGCTCAGGGGCGCCCTATGCCTAACATGCTGCGTCACTCCTTACGGCTGCTTCAAGCAGGCGCAGGGTTTTGACGCAGCATTGACATAAAAGTGACTCAGTGAAATCTTGTAGATTTCACTGCATCACTTTTACAAGGCGTTCCTGCACTGGTACGCCCACCCTGCGCTGGAACGCCCACATGAAACCTAAGGCAGGATTCATGTAGCGCAGGGCTTTACAATGGGATGCATCTCCCTAGATGCGTCACGTTGTAAATAAGGCGCAACGTGGCGCATGGTTTACGCCGCCGCTGCGTCACAGAAGTGACGCAGCGGTGGCGTAAATGTGGCGCATTGGGCTTGTAAATCTGCTCCTCAATGTTTAAAGTATTTTTCTAACACAATATATACACCACAAAAACACTCCATGCAGGTTTAGAAAAATTGGCTTAATATAGTCTGAGCAGAACAAAACCAAAGCAACAAAATTCCAAGGTCTAAAAGCTGAGATATTGCATTTTAAAGAAATAAATGCAGCAATACGTTTAAAAGCAAGTAGGGCCAAGAAGGTTGCTTTAGGTCGTGCTGGCCCGAGTCAAAGTTTGGGACAACTGTGATGGAGTGCAGGTTATCTACAGGCCACAAGCAGGCCCCAGGGACAAAGTATACCTTTACTGGTCGCAAACAGGGAGATGTGTCGATCTTCATGCAGTAAAGGCAATGCGTCAGTTCAAAAGACGGGTCCAGAGTCGAGAGGCGTTGAGCAAGGTGCCGGATCCTGCCAGACAGCTATGGGGATGCTGGAATCTCACCAAGCTGCAGCGGTGGTGAATCGCTATCAGATGCGTCGATCTCTGGAGACAAAGCACTGGTTCTGATGTGCTGCACTGATTTTAATCACGCAACCGGGTCAATGTGCTGGGTCTGGTACACACATACATGAGATGCATCAAAATCCATGTTGCAAGTATCTGGACCACTTCCAGTGAGTTAGGCGCAAGAGCAGGGGTGCGAGACTCTGATATCCATGAGTCTTTAGCAACAGGAAGCAAGCCAACAAGCCCTTGTATATCACTTGGAGGGTATGGAGAGTCCAGCCCCTCTTCAGCAGAGTCAGAGAGGAGCAGACAGGTACATAAAACCAAATGGGCCTTTAAAGTGGGGGATGGCTTCAAAGCAGCTCTCTGAAGTGCTCAAGTATCCCTTTCAACCCAGTTCTTTCTGCCAGGCTATATGTGGGGGGTAATCAGTCCTTTGTGTGGTGACAGGATACAGCCTATTCGAGTGAAGTGTTAGACCCTCAATTCCATCCTGCCCAGGCAAGGTCATTAGAATGCAGATGTATGTAGATGGGTACTCGGGCACACCTATCCTTTCTGTGTTGTGGCTGTCTGGAGGGAAAGCACAAAGTGTAGCTGTCAACCACCCCAGATATGTATTTGAGAAAAGCTGCAAGCACACAGAAATGTTCACTTTCTAAAGAGTAGCATTTCCAAAATAGTAATGACAAATCCAACTTGACCAATATGGATGGTTTGTCATTACCATACCAAAGATATGAAATATGAAAAAGCTACTCTCTTCTCTGATCAGGAATTACAACTCACAAGTGTATTAAGGAATTCCCAATGCTAACCTTTGTCACTAACAGGACATTCAAAACATACCAGTACATGTCCTACCTTTTGTTTACACAGCACACTGCTCTTAAGGTCATAGGACAAGGAAAAGTTTGAAGTGAGGGTGTAGGAAGGTGGAATCTGACTGCATGGTTACCCCCACTTTTTGCCTGGTGTTTTGCTGGTTTTTGACTTAGTTTGACTGGGATCCTGCTAATCAGGACCCCTGTCTATCGACTTTCTCCCTAAATTGGTTGTTCATGTACTTTAGGTACACTCCAGATTGGAATCTGGGGTACCCTTATCAGTTCCTAGTATATCATATACTATGTACCTAGGGCATAGGTACCACAGAGGCCTCTCAGGAGCTACAGCATGTATTATGTCACCCCTGGGAGACCATTCAAAATGACACACCAGGACTGCTACAGCAGCCTGTGTAAGGTGTTGCATGCACCCCTTACTTAGAAATAGGTTCTTTATATCTATCCTAATCACTGCATCAGTCACCCCTATAGCAGGCCTTATCAATCCTGAAGGCAGGTTGCTGGGTTTTATGTGAGAGGGTGCCCATGCATGAGCAGAGCACCTCTGCAGCTTTCGGAACCTATATTCTGGGGTTGTTTGTGTGTTTGTTATATACTTAAGTGCATTATAACCTTGCGGTAAATGCTAACTTTAAAACGGCTGCATGGAAACATGTTGTGTTTGGTGTCAAATACCTTGGAATAATACCTCCACACCAGTAACTGGTGTGGGAGGTATGATTCCACCCTACTAGAGGGAGAAATATGAAAGCACCGGTACACCCGGTACCAGCTTTATAGACCCTGGCATCACAAAATGGATGCTGCCAGCCACAGACACAAGTCTGCCCTCCTGCTGCTGGACAAAACTGCAGAAGGGGAAGGCTGGACAATAGGTTTCCTGTCACAGGGAGGTGTGACCACCTCCCAGACAGGCTTTAATGTATTGGGGCTGGGTGGGTGCACTCTGAGAGTGCTTTGATGTCTGCACTGGTGGCACATTTGGTGTTCCTGTGTATAGTCCAGCTCAAACCGGTTGCAGGGGCTATCAGCCCCTGCTCTGGCACGAAACTGGACAAAGGACATGGGTGTAGCCAACCCTCTGTCCTGACCCTCCCATAGGTGGGTCCCCAGAGCTTGTTCCACCCCTTCCTTGGGTATAAAGTAGGAACCCCTGGCTACAGGACTTTATATTTACCTAGACAAAACTCTGCTACAGAAACCAAGTACTTCAACTATCTACACTACGTTGGATGACCGAAGAATCTCCCTTGGAGTAAAGGAGTTACTCCCCTGCAAGGCAGGCACCAAAGACGCATCTGACCAGTTTGCATCTACAGAGCTCCTGAAGGACTCCAAAGATTTTGCAACACAGGAGGTGGGTTCCTAAGCTTCTCGGAGGCCAACCAGTGCTCTCAGCAAACCTGAGACCCGCAGCCCTCGTGGGGACCGTGCAACCTGAACCCCTGGACACCGTGCATTTTTACAGCAGCATATGCTTTTTGGCAATACCTGAGGCTGTGCTTTGGGCTCCTTGTAGTCCAGACTCTGAGCATTGATTCCACAGAAGATTACTAGCCTAAACTCCACGAGTGTTCCGTGGGCTGGTATTTTGTGATTCCTCTCGAGGTCCTTTCACAATCCCTGGTCCGTCAACCTGTGGGTCCCTGAGAAGAGTATTTTAACTTTCAGTGGGCTTTCCTGGTTGCTCCAGACGTGCCCTGACTCTCCATCACTTGGGGAGTCCACATTACCTTGCTGGTCCACACCGAAGCGTCTTTCCTCTGACTGCATAGGTTGCAGTTGCCAAGGCTTGTTGTCTCCAATCCGGACACTGACCTCCCAGCACTCGGCATCCTTCGTGGGACAGGTCGCCTGTGGACTTTGGTTGTCATCTGCATCTCCTGGTCCCAGTGGCTGCTTCACCTCTTCGCACCTGTAGCACCCGACATCGGTGGCTATTCATCTATTGAGCCCCTGGTCACTGGCCAGTGACCCAGACTCTGTCCCCTCTGCTTTCAGGTTCTTCTCAGCTTTGATCCAGGCTTGGATCACACCAGACACTTTTACTCTTCACGGCAGCACTTTGCAGCATCACACCATTGAAAACGACGAAGATTCCCAACACCATTTGACACCTATGCACCCGGCTTCCCTGGGTTAGGTAGCACGAGTACTCCAGTGCTCACATGGGTGCTGGCCTTAGAACCTTCTAAGTTTGAAAGGGTTTGCTCAAAGTCCTCTCCTAAGTGTCCTTAAGCTTTAAAATTCCAACTGCGACTTTCCCATAGGATTGTACGGAGCTCGCGGCTGTGTTTTCACACTGCACGCGTCCCCCGTGGGTCCCCTGTGTCACTACATTGGGTGGTTCCTTGGGGTCCCAGCGATTCTACGTGATCTAGGCACTGTGTCTAGTCAAGTTGTGGTTGTTATACCACTTTCTTAATATATGGATTGGTCTCCCCCTGGGGCCCACTGTGTATTGTGCTATTTACTGGTGTTCTAGTGCTTTAATATTGTGTATCTTGTTCTCTAATCTCATAAAGAGGTTAGTAGAGAGTGTTTAGTAATAAATACTTAGATTTTTATATAGACCTTGTGTGGTTCTCCTTTCATTTGGTACTTCAAGAGGTTATAATCTGGTAGACCAAGCTGCTTTACATTCCTTCGAGACTTAGCCTGAAGGCTGCTCTCCATAGCTCCCACTAGGATAATAAAGGTTATCTTTAACCTAATCATCAATAAGGGTCGTTTGGAATGGTGCAAGGTGCCCACTTTAACTAGTGAAATAATAACAACAATGTCTCAACCGGATTCAATTAGAAAGACAGATACATCTGTATGCACACAACATTACAAAGAAGGAAGATAGAGGGAGACTCTTGGTCATTTTTCAAAAGTGCTCAAGGCTTCATATATTTAAAAACAGTTTATCCAATACAGTTATATCAGCACTCTAAGCATGAATTGCGAAGGCAACCCAAGAGAACTTGGTGCACGTTGTGCTTGTGATATAATAAGTGACGGCGCAAGCGACAAGTGACAAAAACAGCGGAGGGCGCAAGATGTCAAAGTGCTGAAAAAATATATATAAATGTACAAGGATCAATGGTTCAATAAGAATGGTCGCACAAGATATTAAACTTTTTATGAACCAAAGTGAAATGTGCGCCTTGAATTGCGCTGATGGATAAGTCAACGGCGTTTCGATCCTATTTACTCAGGATCATCTCGAGGACCGGGTTGGCGGATTGTGGGGTGCTGTATAAATGAAGAAAGGGAGAGTTCAGGGAAGGAACGAAGGGTAAGGGAGCGCCGGGGCTGAGGGAAGCATGGGTTAGGAGAAAAACGGCCTACCTGTAGGTCGAGGGGAGAATTCGGCAAGGGCTGGTAAGTGAGCCCGCCGTGAGGTCAGGGAACCAGCGTGTATAGTGGTCTGAATCTCGAAAGGGTCGCAGTATGGGCGAGGTCAGCACAAAGTCAGAGCAAGAAGCAGAATGAAAAAGAATTGCAAAGTGTGTGTAGGTGTGGGCTTGGGAGGCATACTTGTTAGTGGGGGCCTGACTAACCCAATTATGGATGAGGCACCGTTGTGAAAAGAAGGCAATCACGGGTAGAGTCCAGCATGAAAAAGGCAGCTTCTTGGGCTAAACGGCAATGTGTAGGTGAGTAAAAGCTGGGCAAGTATAGAAGCTGGTGGAGCAACAGGTGTGAAACCAAATGAATCCAAGGGCGAATGGAGTTCTGGCATGAATAGGGGGGAATTTATGGGTGGAGTGCAGCGTGGGAATGGGTCTGCTAGGCTTGAACTCGAGCTGTAATGCATGGAGAGAAGTGGGCTACGCAGGCATGGATGCTGGTGTAAAATTGGGGGAACCGGCTCACCAGGAGGTGATTGGAAAACCGGCATCAATGGGAAAAGTTCTCAGGGGTAGAACGATGGCAGAAGGTTACCACTGGAAGGGCTGAACTGTGAAGCATGGAAGGTGTGGGCTGGGCAAGTTAGAGACTGGTGGAAAGATGGGAGGAATCGGGAGTCAGCTGGGGGTGAAAGGAGTGCCGGCGTGACTGAGAGGAAACTCACAGGTTAAAAGTAGCCTGAAAAAGTGTCTACATGTCCTGGGAGTGGGGGAGAAAGGGAGAGGCGCGAGGTGGCCATAGCAGTGCCGGCAGGTAAAAACCTCACCCAGTTGAAAGCAGCATGGAATCCTGGGGGTGGGGCAAGAGAAATGAATAGGCACGTACTGGCCATGGGTGCGCAGGCGGGCAAAAAAACTTACCAGTTGGGCTTCGGTTGAGAAATGGAGAAGCGGGGGGCAGGGTCGGAACCCTGATCCACTGCGTTGGTCCCGGGGCGGATGCTGGAGCGAGGTTTTCCTTAAGAAACGTATACCTCCTCCATTTCATCATTTTGAATTAACATGAATAACTGATTAACATTAATAGTATTAATTGTTTGCTCTGTTTAATTAATCAACATTACTAATTAGAAAATATACGTGGGAATCGCATTTGCATGGCTTGATTGATACGTAAACTAATTTTGTACTCATAATAATGTTGGATATTTAGAAATTGCATGATATATGTTGCTTTTGTGATGTGATTTGTGAATCGTGCTTTAAAATTGTGAGTATAAACTGCAATGCGTGTTGCTTTTGCTAGATAAATACACACACATAGTGGGTTTAGTGAGGGAATAACATTTTAATAGTCATTTCTATGTATTAATTACGTTTTATGTTTCTATGCTTAAGTTGACCTTTCTGGAGTGGCCACAAAATGGCTGCCATCCCTATTCTGACGCCCCGACAAGACATAGATGTCACTGAGTGAAGTGCGCCTGCGCTAAAATATGAGCAACAATAACCTCGTCCTGACCCCAGGCAGACTGTATCCGTGAAGTTCATCCTGGGAGGAGTGCCAAGCATCAAACAAAGGACTTACTTAAACTATGAACTGTTATAATTGATGACACAAAGGACACGACCCTGCATGGGAATCAACATGCCCTGAATGGACTAGAAACTGTTGCTGATTTACTCACAAATTGAGAAGCTGCATCTAATGCAACATTTAATGTATGAGAATCAGGAAGAATGATCCTGGTTAACCAATTAAATGTGTTTTGAAACATGTATTGAAACATTTGATGATAAAAATGTATTATAAAAGTAGACTAGAGAGGGTATGACATTACTCTATTCCTTGCACACCATCACTTTACTAGAAGTGCCCGACATTATGCTGACGGAGAGGACGGTGACACTGCTGGACAGCTGCCTGCCAGAGACTCTGA
This sequence comes from Triturus cristatus, assembly GCF_964204655.1. Classification (NCBI taxonomy): domain Eukaryota; kingdom Metazoa; phylum Chordata; class Amphibia; order Caudata; family Salamandridae; genus Triturus; species Triturus cristatus. Next base: position 525,643,556 of record NC_140588.1, on the reverse strand, counting down.
TGGACTGATCAGATGCCCAATTAATTTACGAACTGATTCTTTGATTTATGGGCATAGAGACGAAAGATCTGAATTTGACATAGAGGACGACATTTAGCCAGATTAGGTAAATATGCGAACCAAAACTATTGAATGCTATATGATTTCCTTATGCTTTAATTAGATAAACATATTGTTGCATTTAAAGAACTGTGTCGGGTTATTATTTGAAGTATTTCAATGTATATTGTTTAGAAGAATTAAGGGTTGCTATTCCCAGCAACTGGCTGATCCAGAGCCAATAGTATGGGAGGAACTGCTAGGTTATCATGTATTGAGATCCTGGTGAGGTAGGAAGGTATAGGTAAACTTGTCGATACTTATCAGGTGATTTGTGCACTCTTCCTCTCATTTCCAGCGCATGGAATAAAGAAAGAAACTCCCTCTCTCGAGGACCATTGATACTGAAAGTAGAATGAATGATTGGTGTTATGGGCCCCACCACTGAATGAGTGAACGAAATGTGGTCTGGTCTGTAGCGAGGGAATTTGTGGTATTCAGCGCTGGAGCAGTTTTCTTGGTAGCAGAATGATGGTTAGCTATTGTTTTGGATTTAGCAACGATTGCTTGTAAATAGCTTATTGATTATTGATTGGTATTGATTTATGTACTAACAATCTATGTTGAGTCGCGTCGAGTTATATGTTGTTTGCACGGCTTCAGGGATGTAGGAAGTCGGAAGTTTAACAGTTCCGTAGTAGAGCAGAGGCAGATGCTGCTCTCGGGAAAGACGGGATTGTTGTAGCCCTGTAGGTACACAGGGGAAACGTGTGACAAGTGAAGTTGCACGGTGCATTGTCTAGGTTTGATTCGGTGACATCGTCGTGTGTTGCCAATAGAGAATTTTTTTCTGTGTGAGAGAAGTGTGTATGATAGCGAAGGTTACCTGTGAAAGTTTGGTCTTTAAGTACCAGGAAACCAATTGGCATACCGATAACGCTTATCACTGAAAAGGTAGCAGGTGTTCTCTAAGCTTGTTAGAAGGACAAAGCAGAGGGAAGTGCTGTTTTGTTAACGAGTGTCATAATTCTGTAGTAGGACAGACTGTTTGCTGTTCTCTGGAAAGACAGGATTCTGTGCGTATGTACTACATTTTCATGTATGAGCGAGTGTGAATGAAAAGGCATTTGGGATGATTGCGAAACTCTAGGTTATTTCTAAAATACCAGAGAAACAATTAGATAATGCTTGCTAGAAGGGTGAAGTAGAGGGATGTGCTACTTTATCAACGGAAGTAACGATTCCGTAGTAGGGCAGAGGTAAGCGCTGCTCTCGGGACAGACGGAATTCTTGTGAGAAAGGTCTTTTGCTGTTCTTTGGTTAGCGAAGCAGACAATGGAGATGTTTTAGTGTTGTTACTAATCGAATCATAAAAGTTACAGTAAAAGTTCACGGAGCGGTCTTGTAAAGGAGGGAAAGACGAGAGCAGAGCACAGCGAGCTGCCGCAGTGGCTGCTGACATCAGAACGACCGCGCTGGGATTGGACAGTAGGTTAGAGGCGTAGAACGCTCTGGATTGGTGCGTTAGTGTAAAGCCGCGCTAGGAGTGGAAGAAATACAGTGTGACGTAAACGCTCCCTGATTAGTGCGTTAGTGTAAGTCGCGCTGAGACTGGAGGATTGTGATAGTGACGTAGACACTCCTGATTGGTGCATTAGTAAGAGTCGCGCTGTGAGTGGACAGAATAGCGGTACTATTGTAAAAGGACTAAACAGGACGCGGAAAATGAGAAAATGTTTTACCAACCACCAGAAAAGAAGAAATCGTGGTTTGGGAAAATTAGAAAGTGGTTCAAGAAAGATAAAGTAGTTGAGACTAGGGAAGGACAGTTACTTCCTCCACCGAAAACCCCCGCATCTGCAATGATTTCGAAATATGGGTACCATACTTGTATTTGGTTAGACAATTGGGTAAAATACACCAAGGACGATGGAGTCCTGGCGTTTCCAGAATAAGGTTCCTTTAATTTGGCTGTTTTGAGAAACCTCCGAGACAAAATGATGAACTTAGAACCAAGACCTAGACCGACACAGTTTGAGGCATTGACGGAATGGGAAGACGAAATGCATGAACGAGAGAAACAGAGAAGTGGTAGGGGTTACCGATATATGTTCGGTAGATCATACGGACATGAGACACATGACGATAGGATGAAAAGGTGGTGGAATGCAAGTATGACTGATGGTATGTATCCCGTGAGAATGATAGGAGAGAATGAAGGGAGAAAATGTACTGAGAAAAGGCGGAATACGGATTCGAGTGGGTATGAAGTGAATGAATCAGAAGATGATGTGCTTGATGAAGTGTTTTACAAAAACCCACCACCGTATCGACCAGAACCAGAGGAATTGACACCAAGTGCCCCAATGAGAGAAACATTACGAATAATTAAAACAGAGACCATGTCACCAGAATTAGGAAAAAGTAAACTCTGCAAGAGAGATAGAAAAACAGACAGGAAGTAGGGTAAATGATGAGAATTCAGTAGAACTGGCCAAAACTACCCTAGAATTAACTGAGAAAATAAGAGAATTGACCAAGAATCTAGAAGCTGTAACAGTTCCAGTAACGATACGTCCAGTAATGCCCATATTTGAGAAACAAAAAGATACTGAACATTGCTTGAAAGTGCCATACAGAAGCCAAAATACAATTGAGAATACTGAATGGAGTCAAATTGACAATCCGTGGGGACCGACAATGAATATGTTTGAACCGAATGTTTCAACTAATCCATTTGTAAATCAGATTTACACTGAAAAGAGCAGAATGACAATGGAAACATTATTAGAACCACAAAAGGCCCCAGAAAAAAATAATGTAAATAATTCAGTGTGACCTTCCGTAGATGAGTTAAATGAATGGATCAGAGAGTTACAGAAAAAAGATCAATAATCCCAGTCAATAGATGTGGCAAATTTACGAATGGTATTGGAAGAATTAATATTAGGAACTATCCCTACTGAAAAATTGAAAAATTACCAGGATGAGGAATTGTTTCTTTGCAAGAGTGCAACCTGGAGAGCGAAAAACCTGCATGAAAGATTAGAGGAAATTGCGACTGAAATGGGGATAGATTTTGAAAGAGTAAAAGCACTGCAAAAATCCTATCGAGTTGATTTCACTGAGAAGGATATAGAAAACATGAATACCACAGGTAGGATAGGTCAAATTAAGGACATAATTGGTTTGTTGAGAAAATGGGGAGATGTTGACAGATGGAGAAGCACGTGGTGCAGAAGGCGTGATAATATCACTGAAAAGACATTTTCAGCATTCCGTGTTAGAGAGAAAGAAAAGGTGACGACAGAATACCCCATGAGAGAGATTCCAGGAGGAGGGTATGTTCATGTTCCATGGACAAGACAGGACATTTTGTCTTTCACAAATGATTTCCCTCGACTACTTGAAAAGCCCGTCGAGTGGTACCGGCAGGTAGACAGATTTGTAAAATTAGCAAAGGTATTATGGATAGATTTGAAGAGTCTATTTGATATAATAGTACCAGCAGATTTGTGGACAGAATGCAAGCTGATGATAAATTGGCCCACTCAAGAGTATCCTAGAGATCCTAAGACAGGAGCTCCAGACCCAGAGGTAATGAAGAAATATGAGCAGGTGATGGCATTTCTGAAAAATAAGGTACCCCCTAAAGAGACTGATTGGGTAAAAATTGCCAGAACCCAACAAGAAAGCATGGAGTCAGTACATGCATATTATGAGAGACTAATTCAGGCTTTCAAACAGTTTAGTGGAGATGAGAACCTGAGTGATAAAGATTTGAGTAATTTCGTATACAGGTTTGTATATGGTTTACGCCCAGAAATTGGTGATATGATAAAGCAGCATACAGTTGATTGGCAAAATAAGAAAATAGATGAAGTTTTGAGACATGCAAAATATTTCAGTGATGAAATTGAGGCAAAACAACGAAAGCTGAAGGAAAAGGCAATGTGGGCACAGGTAAAGGTAGCCGAACGACAGGAAGCTCAATTGGTAGAACAAGCAAAAAATCCAGGAGTAAGACCCCGATTTGGTACAGGGAAAGGGAAAGGTAATATAGAGGAAGCCAAAAAGAAATTCCCATGTCATAATTGCGGTGAGTTAGGGCATTGGAAATCCAAGTGTAAGAACCCTCCAAATACTAATATTGAAAATCGATCGTTGAATCCACAGGTGCGGAAAAAGGTGGGTGGTCAACTGCAGCAACAGCAGCAGGTGGTTACTTCCCAGAACCAGGTGCTAAAACCACCTTTTCCACAGAACAGAAACTCACAGAAGTATAGTAAAGAATCGGGATTCTACAATGAAAAACAGGTAAATAAACCATCACACGCTCGCACTGTTTCGCAGTACTGGCTGCAACATGATGAGAGTGATTCAGAAATGGATTGTTGACGGTGCCGAAGGGAGGAAGAAGAGTGCGTACTTGGCGCAACTCTAGAGGTAGACCAGACAGGACCATTTGTAGATGGGAAGATTAATGATGACAACATTATTTTCCTAGTGGACACTGGTGCTACTCGATCTACTGTTAGATCAGCGTATGATAAAAAAAGTAGTTGGTGTATCCAACCAACAGTTAAAAACACATCTCACAGAACCTGTAAAGGTTAGTATAGGGAAATTTTCTGACATGCACCGATTTGTGTTGTGTGACACCAGTCCTGTGAACTTGCTAGGTAGGGACCTGCTGTGCAAGATGAACTGCACTATATTTTGTACTCCAGATGGAATTGCTTTTGAAACACCAGATGAGGATGTATTGTACAAAATGACCATAGCTAACAGAGAATGTGAAACTATTGGAACATATGCAGTATTTAATCCAGATGAACTGCCCAGAGAATTGAAACTGTCTGTGAAAGCAGAGGTTTGGGATTTTACTGGAGAAGATGTAGGGCTAATGAGAAATGTAGACCCAGTGAAAATTACTGTCAAAGATGGAGTTAGTTATCCAAACATTCCTCAGTACAGATTGACACCTGAAATAATTGAAGGAGTAACTCCAATAATTGAGAAAATGATCAAGCAAGGAATTCTGAGAGAAATATTGAGCAGTCCATGTAATTCACCCATAATGGGCCTGAAAAAGCCAAATGGGAAATTCATAATAGTGCAAGACCTGAGAAAGGTAAACAAGATTGTTGTACCATGCTGTCCCATTGTGCCAAATCCATCAGTTATTTTGTATCAGATTCCCCATGATGCAGAATGGTATACAGTAATTGATTTGTGCCATGCATTCTTTTCCATTCCATTGCATCACGACAGTCAGCAAATTTTTGCATTTCGGTTTGGAGACCGTATTTTGGCATGGTGCCGAATCCCACAGGGGTATACAGAAAGCCCCTTAATATTTAATCAATTGTTGAAAAAGTCATTGGAGAGTCTGCAAATGCCCGAGAGTTCAGTACTAGTGCAGTACATCGACGACCTCCTTGTGGCGTCGAAAACTCGTGAAGCTTGTGAAGTAGACACTATAGCTTTACTAAATCATCTGGCGGATGGAGGATTGAAAGTGTCCCCAGCCAAACTGCAATATTGTAAGAAAGAAGTACAATATTTGGGACATAACATTGAAAAAGGACTGAGGAAAATAACAATAGACAGAATCAGAATCATAAAAGGAATGAGAGCCCCCATGACTCAAAGAGAAGTGAGAATGTTTCTGGGAATGGTAGGGTACTGCCGCCAGTGGATCAGCAACTTTTCGCTGATTGCAACACCTCTGGTACGGCTAACAAGGAGTGATGTAAAAGATCCCCTTGAATTGAACAAGGAAGAATTGGCAGCATTCAAACGATTGAAAGATGGGTTGTGTGAAGCCCCAGCATTTGGAATGCCTGATTATGAAAAAGAATTTGAGTTATATTGTAGTGAAAGAAATGGATGCGCACTTTCTGTGTTAATCCAGAAGCATGGAAGATTGAGGAGACCGATTGCATATTAATCATCAATGCTTGACCCAGTAGCTGTAGGCTTACCTGGATATCTGAAAGCAGTGGCTGCAACATGTCGAAGTTTGGAGCAGAGTGAAGGAATAGTGATGAGATATCCTTTGAAAGTTTTTGTACCTCATGATGTGGCGATTCTTTTAACAAGGAGTCGTACTCAGTATATGACACATAGTTGGCTGACTAAGTATGAGAAAGTCATATTAGGTGCAACGAATGTGAGCCTTGCAAGATGTGTGAATGTGAATCCAGCAACATTGTTACCTGATGGTGAGAATGTGGAAGTGAGACATGAAGCAGATCATGATTGTTTGGATGTGCTTGAGTATTGTACGAAACCACGACCAGACATACAAGATGTACCTTTGGCAGAGAATGAATATGTAATGTTTGTTGATGGGTCATGTTTGAGAACAGAAGAAGGAGTGTTGAGTGCAGCATATGCAGTGTGTACAGTTTCCACAGTAATGGAAGCATCCTATTTAAAAGGAGTGAAATCTGCTCAAGTAGCAGAGTTAGTGGCTCTGACTCGAGCATGCAAAATTGGGAAAGGTGTGAGAGTGACTGTGATAACTGACAGCCAGTATGGCTTCGGAGTTGTCCACGATTTTGGCCAGTTGTGGCTACAAAGAGGTTTCCTGACCTCAAGTGGAACTCCTATAAAGAATGCTGAAGTGGTTGGAAAGTTGATTGAGGCGATACAGCTGCCTAAACAATTGGCTGTGGTGAAATGTCCTGCCCATAACCAAGGGGAAGATTATGTTACTGTTGGCAATCGTTATGCCAATGACATGGCACAGTACTGTGCTAGAAATAATTATTCAGCCAATCGGGCAAGGGAGAAAGAAATGACTTCCTATTCCTTAATGTTTACTAATGTTGTAGGGACATGGGAAGAAGTGAGACAATTGCAGGAGAAAGCAGGAGATGAGGAAACAAGGCAGTGGGTAAAAGCAGGATGTGCACCAAGGGAAAAGGATCATGTGTGGGTCTATCGAGATGGAAGACCAGTCATGCCTGATAGCATGTTGTCTACCATGGCACGGATGTATCATGGCCAAGGACACATAGGGAGAGATGCCATGATCAGGTCATTTAAGCAGAGCTGGTACAACCCAAAATTCAGAATCATATCAGAGAGCCTATGTCAGAGATGTTTAATTTGTCAGCAGTACAATCCTGGGAGAAAGACAGTGGTGAGCCTGGGAACTATAGGTCGAGAAGGAGGGCCTTTTACCAGAATGCAAATAGATTTCATTGACATGCCAACATGTAACAGATTAAGGTACGTTCTGGTCATAGTCTGCCTATTCTCCAGGTGGGTTGAAGCATACCCGACAAGGAGAAATGATGGATTGACAGTAGCAAAGCTACTTTTGAGGGAATTCATCCCCAGGTTTGGGTTCCCAGTGACCCTTGAATCAGACAGAGGAGGGCACTTCTATAATGAGATTGTAAAATTGGTCAGTGAAGCATTGAATGTACAACAGAAACTGCACTGTGCCTACCGACCAGAGGCTTCTGGTGTGGTTGAGCAAATGAATGGTACAATCAAGAACAGAATTGGGAAAATGTGTTTAGCCACAGGAATGAAATGGCCTGATGTCTTGCCTCTAGTTTTGATGACCATACGTGCAACCCCAGATAGAACTACAGGGCTAAGTCCTCATGAAATAATCATGGGACGTGCGATGAGGCATGCATACATACCAGTCAACAAGCTGATGACAATTTCTGATGACATGGTGTTGGAGTACTGTAAAGGCCTGGCTGACGCAGTTCATTCTGTGTTTCATCAGGTTGGAGCGGATGCCACCACCCTTGAAAAGAAGCAAGCCCATGAGATTGGGTGAGGATAAAGGTCCACAGAAGAAGAAACTGTTTGGTTCCCAGGTGGGGAAAACCAAGACAAGTCATTCTGACCACGACGACAGCTGTGAAGTGTGCTGGACTGAAAAACTGGATCCATGCCAGCCACACCCTGAGAATACCAAATCCAGTGGATTGCAAGGAGAAAGAGTACTATGACGAATCAGAGTCAAGTACTGAATCAGATCACGAAGAGCCAAAAACACGTGAAGATCCTGAAAGGGGGGAAAACGAACCAAAGCAGATTCTGGTCCCCAGAAGTGTCTCTCTGAGAAGAAGATTGCAGATCTCTGAAAGCTCAGATTCTGAAGACGAGCAGAGAAAGAAAGGTCCCAGTAAAGAACCTAAAAAGAAGGAAGGAAAAGACAAAGAAGAAACAGTAAAAGAAAGTCAAAAAGAACAAATCCCAGATGAAAATTTGAGAGAAATTCCACCTGAACTAATAGATTTGAATGAAGAAGGGACAGTTACAGAGAGAGAGGGACAGATTGCGGAAGACCCCCGAGGAGGTGTAGGGAACTGCAACATCCAGTTAGGTGAAGGGACAAGTAGTCAGCAGGTAGATTGCGTGCCGGAGATCCGAGGAGGGAAAGAAGTAGGGAAACCAGAACAAGTGGTGGATAAAGAAACTGGTGAAAAGGAAAAGCAAGTTGGGACAGAATCAGAAGAGAGTGGGAGCGAAATACCTGAAGGTCGAGTTCTGAGAAAGAGAGCTTGGAGAGAAGAAAAGAATGAAAAGAATGTCAAAGAAAGTAAGTTGAGAAGAACTGTAAAACCAGAAGTTTGGCCGAACAAAGTAAAAAGACTAAGATATCTACTGTCTCGAGTGAAATCACCAAGAGCTCAACAGGTTAATGAAGTCACGAGTCAGGAAAAATCAAAGGAAAAAGAAACAGTTGTAACAAAAGAATCCGGAAGAACAAGAAAACCTAACCAGAAGTATAAGTCGTCGGAATGGACGTATGTGGCCCTGCCTGAAGAATCCCAAGAGGCAGATAGTCAAGGAAATCCAGAGGAGGCTTTACTGAAAGTGGTTAAAGAAGAAGAAGAATCAGAAATCCTGAGAGTTCTCTTGTCCGACATTGGAGAAGAAGAAGCGGAGATTCAGGAAATTGTGTATCCTGATTGGGTGAAGGAGGCAAAGGACGATGAGATGCCAAACTGAATAATCAAAGAAGCTGTTGATGTGGAGAACGATAATAAAAGAGGAAAAAGTAGAAAACTAGTAGAACCTAGTAGAAGCTTAGAAGCTTTGGGGTAGAAACTGGTTTCAAAGTAGAAGAGGCTAAGTCAAAAGACACGGTCTATTTTAGAAAATGGCTAACACAGATGGTAGTAAAAGTAGATGTACATTCATGAAAAGATGGTGTAAAACATGTTGCTGTTGTACAGGATTATTAATGCTTTTATGGAGCATCCTAGCTCTTGTAATATCATTTAAAGTCACAATAGATACAATAGAAGGAAATGGTCAAAACAAAACTAACACAGGTAAAATCTCAAAGGTAATACCGACTGTAGAAGAAAACATTCATTTGCATAAAGATAGGTCTATTAATGATTTCTCTAATAATGTATTTTCAAAATTATTCTATGAATATGTAAAGATTATGGATGTAAGGGACTGCTACGTCTGCATGCAGTTACCTGCTTCTGTGGCAGAGGGAGTGACTTATCATCACCTTCCAGCTACTTATGGAATAACATGTAGTGTAATAGCTAGTTTGTTTTATGAGATTTGGAAATTAGAGTATTATTTTTCAGATGTAGATAACATTTTTGCATTAGTGCCTGCTAATAATAAGTTGAATAAGGTAAGACCTGCAATGGTTTTAGGTGAATTTTTCCTAGAGACTAGTGAACTAACATTAGAAGCTGTGTTTATTTAAATATAATTTGACATGCAGTTTGCAGAAAGAAGAAAAGACATTTTTGAATATGGTTGAGGAAAGAAGGCATAAGATGCACAAAAAGGCAACAGAAGGAAAGGTTGAGAAAACATCTTGGGACATAGAAATGGATAAACACCTGACAAAAGGAGAGTCAACACCAACGATAGCTTTAGACAGGCCTCAGAAAGGAAAACTTTGTATAAGAAGGAATCAAACTGCATATGATAAGTTGTTTGAAGGTAATAGTGAGTGGCATGATACATACCGAATCATGGGTGGATGGGGATTCAAAGGTGGAAGAGATTCAGTATTTCCTGGAATATATTTTATCTGTGGGAACAGGGCATATTATCGTTTGCCAGACCATTGGTATGGCACATGTTATGTAGGCCTGGTATTTCCAAAAATCTTTCACATGGATAGAGAAGAGGGTGCAAATAGTTTAAATAGTCATTTAGTGCGTTGAAAGAGAGAATCTTGGTCAGAAATTGTGGGTGACATCTTTTGTGCATTGATACCGGCAGTGGGAATAACTCTGAATGCAAATAAAATTAGAACATTACCTACAGTAGTGGATCGCTTGTCAACAAGCACTGCTCATGGAATCTTATTGGTTAATACTGAAATGGTTGCCATGCGTGCTATGGTGATGCAAAATCGACTTGCCCTTGACATTCTTTTGGCAAAAGAGGGTGGAGTCTGTGGAATGTTGAAAGTTCAACATTGTTGCACTTACATTCCAGATGAAAGTAAAGATCTAAAAGTTTACATTAAAAATATTACTGAATTGCACGATGAAATTGTACCCCTGGAGGTTGAAGATGTATGGACAAGAATGGGAAAGAAAATAGCTGCTATTAAAAATTTCTTAGTTAAAATAGGTAGTACAGATATAGGCAAAATTCTGTTTCCATTAACATGTGTGATAGTTGCAGTATTAGTGATAAGATTAGGGTGAATGTGTTGCAAGAAAAAGAAAACAAATACTAAAATAAAAAGAGAAAAGGAAAAGATCCAGAAAATGATTTTGAAGAGATAGCCTTAGATGAGTGGAAAGACAAAATGTATAAGAAGGTAAAAAGAGATGAATATGAAGAAACTGAATTTTGAGCTATGAGTAAGAAGTCATTTCAAGTTTTCTGTAGAAGGGTAATAAATGTAGGGGTTTTGTGGTGATAAAATCACCAAAGGGGGGATTGCTGGAGCGAGGTTTTCATTAAGAAACGTATACCTCCTCCATTTCATCATTTTGAATTAACATGAATAACTGATTAACATTAATAGTATTAATTGTTTGCTGTGTTTAATTAATCAACATTACTAATTAGAAAATATACCTGGGAATCGCATTTGCATGGCTTGATTGATACGTAAACTAATTTCGTCCGCATACTAATGTCGGATATTTAGAAATTGCATGATATATGTTGCTTTTGTGATGTGATTTGTGAATCGTGCTTTAAAATTGTAAGTATAAACTGCAATGCGTGTTGCTTTTGCTAGATAAATACACACACATAGTGGGTTTAGTGAGGGACTAACATTTTAATAGTCATTTCTATGTATTAATTACGTTTTATGTTTCTTTGCTTAAGTTGACCTTTCTGGAGTGGCCACAAAATGGCTGCCATCCCTATTCTGACGCCCCGACAAGACATAGAAGTCACTGAGTGAAGTGCGCCTGCGCTAAAAGATGAGCAACAATAACTTCGTCCTGACCCCAGGCAGACTGTATCCGTGAAGGTCATCCTGGGAGGAGTGCCAAGCATCAAACAAAGGACTTACTTAAACTATGAACTGTTATAATTGATGACACAAAGGACACGACCCTGCATGGGAATCAACATGCCCTGAATGGACTAGAAACTGTTGCTGATTTAATCACAAATTGAGAATCTGCATCTAATGCAACAATTAATGTATGAGAATCAGGAGGAATGATCCTGGTTAACCAATTAAATTTGTTCTGAAACATGTATTGAAACATTTGATGATAAAAATGTATTATAAAAGTAGACTAGAGAGGGTAGGACATTACTCTATTCCTTGCACACCATCACTTTACTAGAATTGCACGACGTTATGCTGACGGAGAGGACGGTGACACTGCTGGACTGCTGCCTGCCAGAGACTCTGATGGACTGATCAGATGCCCAATTAATTTACGAACTGATTCTTTGATTTATGGGCATAGAGACGAAAGATCTGAATTTGACATAGAGGACGACATTTAGCCAGATTAGGTAAATATGCGAACCAAAACTATTGAATGCTATATGATTTCCTTATGCTTTAATTAGATAAACATATTGTTGCATTTAAAGAACTGTGTCGGGTTATTATTTGAAGTATTTCAATGTATATTGTTTAGAAGAATTAAGGGTTGCTATTCCCAGCAACTGGCTGATCCACAGCCAATAGTATGGGAGGAACTGCTAGGTTATCATGTATTGAGATCCTGGTGAGGTAGGAAGGTATAGGTAAACTTCTCGATACTTATCAGGTGATTGGTGCACTCTTCCTCCCATTTCCAGCGCATGGAATAAAGAAAGAAACTCCCTCTCTCGAGGACCATTGATACTGAAAGTAGAATGAATGATTGGTGTTATGGGCCCCACCAGTGAATGAGTGAACGAAATGTGGTCCGGTCTGTAGCGAGGGGATTTGTGGTATTCAGCGCTGGAGCACGGATACCTGAGTATAAGGGAAGTAGACGAATAGGAGTTATTGCGAGCCCGCGGTGAGGACGTGGAGGGAGAAAGGGCGTTGAGAATGGGGTTGGTGCAAGTGCTTACCCTGGTGGAGATTTACTTGGTGCATGGAATGAATCCAAGGGCCGGAGTAGTGCTGGGATCAGGTACTGACCGCCACGTCCGTGTGCTGTCTGAGCCGATGTCTCGGTGGCAAGTGGAAGGCAAGCGAGTTAAGAAAAGCTGCGTTCTAACGTGCGGTGCATCAGCGTGTCAGGAAGCCGAGAGCGTGCACTCTGATGTCAGGTGTAGGCAGGGCATAGTCAAGGACGCTAGAGCTAGTAATTGTGTGCGCATGAGGGAAGTGGAGGGGAGGGGGTTTAGGGAAAGGGAGAAAGTACTACTCAGCAAGCCAGTTCGTCCCTCGTAGGGATCTATGTTCGAGAAATGAATGCAGTGTGGTATGCCGATTTTCATGGCAAAAATTGGCCAATACTTGATAAATAAATTCATAATAAACACATTACTGATCAATCAATGGCATGTTAGTACAGTCCTACACAGGGGTGTAATGTACATAAGATAACCTGGAAATGGAGAAAGGACTAATCAGCAAGCCAGTTCGTCCCTCGTAGGGATCTATGTTAGAGAATTGAATGCAGTGTGGTATTCCGATTTTCATGGCAGAAATTGGCCAATACTTGGTGAATAAATTCATAATAAACACAGTACTGATCAATCAATGGCATGATAGTACAGTCCTACACAGGGGTGTAATGTACATAAAATAACCCATAATATACATATTTCAAAAGGCAGTAATTGATAAGGCCGAGATATTAAAATTCACATATCAGAAGATAAAGGATAAGTATTGTCACGAGCTGAGATACAGAGTCAGTGTCAGGTACGCACACCTGATGGATAATGATAAATGACAGAGTAGTATGGTATATAAGGCTAACCATGAGGAACCCATATTGCGTAGCTTGTCAGGGTGTTGGAGGTCTGGTGAGGGGAAGTAAGGTGTGTCTAAGATCCAGGATCATTGGTAACTGGGTAGGTCTAAGGAAAATTAGTGTTGAGAGTTATATCTGTACTGTACTGTTCCATTCATCAATGGTATTGAGGCCCTGGTCTACTGAATTGCAGCGTGTGATCCATTTGCATTTGCTTCCGTTTAGTAAAGTTTGGAGGTTGCAGCCCCTTATAGGTAGTGAAGGCTGATCGATCACCTGCCAGGTGATTTCTAGTTCATTGTGATTTTTTTCAGGGTAGTGTGCCACTAAAGCGACAGTCAGGACTTTACAATGGATTCTGCTTTTTTGTTGTTTTATTCTCTGTTTGACCATTTGGGTTGTCTGGCCAATGTTTATGAGGTCACAAGGGCATCGAAAGCACACAATAATTTAGCAAAGAATTCACTGTAACTAGCACTAATACACAGTGGGCCCTGGGGGGCCAAACCATATTCTAAGAAAGTGCTATAAGAACCACAACTCGAGTCAAGACATTTTCGAGAGGCCGTAGAATTGCTGGGGACCCATAGAACCACCCAAAGTAAGTAGATAGGGACCCCACGGAGCACATGTGCAGTGTGTGAACATAACAGCGTGCTCTTTGCAAGTCTATGTGCACGTCGCGGTTGGAATTTTAAAGATTAGAGACCCTTCCCAGTGGACCCTGAAGAAACCCCATGGAAGACAGAATGTTTGAGAGCCACCCACCCCGTGGATAATGTGGTACCCAAGTTATTTATCCCAGGGAAGCCGGGTGCATAGGTGCAAAGTGGTGTTGGAAACCGCAATCAAACCCAATAGAGGACTTCAGGAAAGTGCTGCTGCTGGAAGAGGAGAAAGTGTCTGGATAAAATCCAAACATGGATTCTTGAAGATGAGTACCTTAAAGCAGAGGTGACAGTGTCTATGTCACTCAGGAGTGACAGTAGACTAGGAGGATTGATGCCCTACGATGTTGGGTGCTTCAGGAAGGATGACGGTGACCTGGACTCTGCAATTGCGAGGACCAGGCGATGCTGAGGAAAACTAGGACCTGCATACGAGCTGTCCCACAAAGGATGTCGAGTGCTGAGGGGTCGTGTCCGGCGGGAGCACCAACAAGCCTTGGCAAATGCAACCCATGCAGGAAATCAAGAAGGTGCATGGTTGGGACCAGCAAGGTCCAGGAGACTCACCACAAGCAGGGGAGTCAGGGTAGGCTCAAGCACTCAGGGGAGCCCTAGGAAAACAAAGGTGACCCTCAAATGGACCCACAGGCTGGAGGCACAGGAGTCACGAGAGGACCTCGAGCAGCTCACCAACAGGAGCAGGCCACGGTGCCCACAAGGCAGTGTGGCTGAAGATCTTGGTGGAAGAAGTTATTGGAGGTTGGGGCTACTAGGAGCCCAATGCACTTGTCTCAATGTTGCCAACAAGCATATACACTTGTTAAAGTACACGGTGCACAGGGGTTTCGGTTAATGCAGCCCCCACGAGGGAGTCTGACCTCAAAGTCTGTGAGAGGACAGCTCGGGCCCTGAGAGACGTAGATAACCACAAACTGTGTTGTTGAACCCTTCAGCAGACTGGTCAGCAGTGTTGAGGTGCCTGTGAATGCAGGGAAGTGACTCCTTCACTTCAAGGGAGATTATCTTAAAGTGTCTTGGATGCTCCACAGGTCCTGCACAGATCCTGTATGGTGCACAGGCACAGATGATACAGCAGACTGATAGGGAGATGAAGTC
Organism: Triturus cristatus; assembly: GCF_964204655.1. Taxonomy (NCBI): domain Eukaryota; kingdom Metazoa; phylum Chordata; class Amphibia; order Caudata; family Salamandridae; genus Triturus; species Triturus cristatus. The sequence continues at coordinate 525,628,366 of NC_140588.1, read as the reverse complement.
AGGCCCAAATGAAGTCCAGCGAAGGCCAGGGTGCCCAGACGGTAGAAGTGCAGTGGTTTCAGTTCTGAATCTTGTCCACGATGAATCTAGAGACCTACACCCAGGTAAGCCCTTAAGAACCCTAAGGAAAGCGTTGGGAGGATTCCGGGGACCCTCCTAGGGGAGGGCCTAGACAGGGGGGAGGTTACTCCCATGTCCATTGTACAGTTTCATGTCTGAGCGGGAGCCAACGGCTCCCAGGACTGGTTTGAGCTGGACTATGCACAGGGACACCAAATGTGCCCCTCATTCAGACTTTCAGGCGCTAGCAAGTGCACCCAGCCCTAATACACTAAATCCTGTCTGGGAGGATGTCACACCTCCCTGTGACAGGATGCCTATTGTTCTGCCTTCCCCTGCTCGAGCTTGGCTTAGCAGCAGGCGGACAGAAATGTGTCACTGGTCGGCAGCAACCATTTTGTGCTGTCCGGGACTAGAAGGCTGGTATCGGTAAAACTGAGAGCCTAACGGAGTGCTCCCCCTGTGCTTGGAATCATACCTCCCACACTGTTTACACTGTGAAGGTATGATTCCAACACGTTTGATACCAAACATGATAGTTTTTGTTGCAACCATTTTCTAGGTGGTCGTCGTGCGGTCACGCGATGCCGCTCTCCATAGTATATGGCTGCTTCACTGACAACACGGGAGAATGGACTCCGTAGGTTGCAGGGGTGCCCTGCTCATGCCCCTTAAATATAGTAAACCTATATCTTTAGTAAGCGGTGCATGCACCAACTTGCACAGGCTGCAATGGCAGGCCTGTAGTTCCATTTTAAATGGTCTCTCATGGGTGGCATAATGCATGCTACAGCCCATGGGATACGGGGTACCTATGCCCTGGGTACATGGGTACTATATACTAGGGACTGACAAGGGTACCCCAGAATCCAATCTGGGATGTACCTAGGTACTGAACACAACAGTTTAGGGAGAACGCAGATAGACTGGGGTCCTGGTTAGCAGGATCCCAGTCTGACTAGTCAAAAACAACATCACATCAAGCAAAAAGTGGAGGTAACCATAAGAAGCAGGTCCTACTCTCCTACAAAGCATTAGATGACATTCCTGAAATGACATGAGGTACACCGGCGGATTAAGATTTCACCCAGGCCTAAGTGTTACATGCTACTGGTACTCAAGTCTGATGATTGTCCCATCCTAAACATTTCATGTGCATTGGGGTATCTTGTTCACCAAAATAAAGAAATATTCTACGGTATTTATACAAATGTTGTTGGTTGTCCAACCATACCATGATGAGGTTCTTATCTATGGCATCCTGGTGAATAACCCACTGCCATATTTACAGATGTCTCTCTGTCAGGCACAGAAGTCTGTGGCTTCTTAAGATATATGTACATGGTAGATATTGTGAAGGCATATAAATCTCTAGTAGATAGAAGGCTATTTCCTACTAATGTGCTATAAGATTAAACCTATGCCACCCTTTTGGGATAATGGACAGACCGTCAAAATGATAATAAACGCATACTAGTTTAAGTTAAAAAAAATATATTGTATTCAACATTTTAATTTACTTTATAATTAATGCAAACGTTTAGAGCTTTATTTAGACTTTGAGAGATGAGTTAATTATAAAAGACTGAAATGGTGCATATTTAGTCCACTGTTTTACAAAATGGCAAATGCTATAATGCCTTTGAAATACAAGATATGGGACACACTTGGACCTTGGGAGAGACTACCATTTTCAGAAGTTTCTACATCACTCAGATGTGGCAGAGAGAGGTCGGCCCCTTCCTTGTTGAAGTGATTCTATACAACCCATGCATCTTTTTTGCTGCAATGGACCGGCGTGGGCTGCGCCGGGGAAAACCCCAGGCCAGGGGCAGGCCTGCCTACACCCAGGTAAGCCCTTAAGCACCCTAAGGAAAGCGTTGGTAGGATTCCGGGGACCCTCCTAGGGGAGGGCCTAGACAGGGGGAGGTTACTCCCATGTCCATTGTACAGTTTCATGCCTGAGCGGGAGCCAACGGCTCCCAGGACTGGTTTGAGCTGGACTATGCACAGGGACACCAAATGTGCCCCTCATTCAGACTTTCAGGCGCTAGCAAGTGCACCCAGCCCTAATATACTAAATCCTGTCTGGGAGGATGTCACACCTCCCTGTGACAGGATGCCTATTGTTCTGCCTTCCCCTGCTCGAGCTTGGTTTAGCAGCAGGCGGACAGAAATGTGTCACTGGTCGGCAGCAACCATTTTGTGCTGTCCGGGACTAGAAAGCTGGTATCGGTAAAACTGAGAGCCTAACGGAGTGCTCCCCCTGTGCTTGGAATCATACCTCCCACACTGTTTACGCTGTGAAGGTATGATTCCAACACGTTTGATACCAAACATGATAGTTTTTGTTGCAACCATTTTCTAGGTGGTCGTCCTGCGGTCACGCGATGCCGCTCTCCATAGTATATGGCTGCTTCACTGACAACACGGGAGAATGGACTCCGTAGGTTGCAGGGGTGCCCTGCTCATGCCCCTTAAATATAGTAAACCTATATCTTTAGTAAGCGGTGCATGCACCAACTTGCACAGGCTGCAATGGCAGGCCTGTAGTTCCATTTTGAATGGTCTCTCATGGGTGGCATAATGCATGCTACAGCCCATGGGATACGGGGTACCTATGCCCTGGGTACATGGGTACTATATACTAGGGACTGACAAGGGTACCCCAGTATCCAATCTGGGATGTACCTAGGTACTGAACACAACAGTTTAGGGAGAATGCAGATAGACTGGGGTCCTGGTTAGCAGGATCCCAGTCTGACTAGTCAAAAACAACATCACATCAAGCAGAAAGTGGGGGTAACCATAAGAAGCAGGTCCTACTCTCCTACAAAGCATTAGATGACATTCCTGAAATGACATGAGGTACACCGGCGGATTAAGATTTCACCCAGGCCTAAGTGTTACATGCTACTGGTACTCAAGTCTGATGATTGTCCCATCCTAAACATTTCGTGTGCATTGGGGTATCTTGTTCACCAAAATGAAGAAATATTCTACGGTATTTATACAAATGTTGTTGGTTGTCCAACCATACCATGATGAGGTTCTTATCTATGGCATCCTGGTGAATAACCCACTGCCATATTTACAGATGTCTCTCTGTCAGGCACAGAAGTCTGTGGCTTCTTAAGATATATGTACAAGGTAGATATTGTGAAGGCATATAAATCTCTAGCAGATAGAAGGCTATTTCCTACTAATGTGCTATAAGATTAAACCTATGCCACCCTTTTGGGATAATGGACAGACCGTCAAAATGATAATAAACGCATACTAGTTTAAGTTAAAATAAAATATTGTATTCAACATTTTAATTTACTTTATAATTAATGCAAACGTTTAGAGCTTTATTTAGACTTTGAGAGATGAGTTAATTATAAACGACTGAAATGGTGCATATTTAGTCCACTGTTTTACAAAATGGCAAATGCTATAATGCCTTTGAAATACAAGATATGGGACACACTTGGACCTTGGGAGAGACTACCATTTTCAGAAGTTTCTACATCACTCAGAGGTGGCAGAGAGAGGTCGGCCCCTTCCTTGTTGAAGTGATTCTATACAACCCATGCATCTTTTTTGCTGCAATGGACCGGCGTGGGCTGCGCCGGGGAAAACCCCAGGCCAGGGGCAGGCCTGCCTTCATCTGTCTTTGCCAGAAAGGGCCAGGGTAGGCCCGTAGGCCCTCCCCTCTTGACTCTGCCTCTTAAGGTGACTTTCTAATCTTAATAAAGATTTTGGACCTAGTATATATATTGCCGGTAAGCATGCTCCGTTGCAACGGAGACGCAGCATGCTTACCTCCAATATAATGCTACGCCTGTCCAAATTTATATGCAGAAGGACCATAGTTTAGGGACCACAGAGATTACTCCATATCTGTGCATCCAACCATTTCTAATGGCTCAACACAGTAAGAGCCGTTTGAGGATTGGCTATATTTCCACCAACCCAATTTAGGTGGGCAGACATATAGTAATTTTTACTGCCCGTCACCGCCAGGAAAGTCCTGGTGTTAAGGGGCAGTAAAAAATGAGAAATGCTTCCTTCTCCATTGAAGATGACTCTCATGGAGAGAGGAGCATTGTTTTTTTTTTTCCAAAAACAAATACCCTCTTTCGGGTTTTATTATTAAAAATAAAAAAAGTATTGAACCTTTACATTATGGCCGGTCATGTTTGACAGAGTTGCACGGCAAAGTTCCAATACATTCACAAGGACCGCCTTGACTGCAGTTCCTGTGAATGGTAGCAATGTCTATCGGGCTGACAGATATTTCTAAAATTGACAGGAGGGTACTTCATCAGGGCAATGGAGGAACTGACTCTGTCACCCTGATGGGGTATAATCTGTAAACCAAATAGTAAATCAGCCCATTTATCATTGCATTTGGCTATGATTAAGGTTGGACATTTCAAAATGAGACCACTCTACCACAAATTTATATTTTAGAATTTTGATCTGCTTTATTGTTTTCACTGCATTGCTGTTTTTGGCTATCTGTGAAAGTTTTAGGGGGAAACGCTAATTGGGAACTATAGAAAAGAGAAAGAACACAAAACCCCTGCAAGGAGTTAAAAAAGCTGCCAGACGTGCGACTAAGAACTGCATCCTAAAGAGAGACTTATGTTCTGATTGTAGAAGTTTAGAGCATCCTCAATCAGGAAAGGAAGCAAAATCACAGCCCTGCTCTCATGGTTCGAATAACTACATTTTTCCAAGGATGCAATGACCCATTCACTTCCTGCTGATAATCTGGCCACTAATTCAAGAAGGATTTGATTTGTAGAGAATGAGAACCATTAGAAGGTGCATCTGCCTCTAAAAATAACAAATACGTTTGTCAATTGATAAAAATAATCTAACAAAGAGAAGCACCCCAAACCCCTTTTTAGGTTGCAATGTCTCAGGTCCTAACTAGGTTGCAAACTATAAAGGTATATGTCATCTAGAGGAAGATGAGATCTGTAAGAAGCAGTTAAAAGCCAAACTCTCTTATATACCAGTTCTGACAATCACCCTTGAGGAAGTGATTTATGCTATCAGACACAGACTTAATGTCAACGTTCTGGGAAGGGATGGTGTCCCTATGGACTTAACTAAATGTAGTGTTGACATAAGGGGGCCTCTATAACTAATGTCCTTAATAACGCAATATATAGTGAGATCCGCAAGTCTGGACACTTTCTACCATATTACCGATATTTAAAAAGGTGATCACTCCTGGACACACACAACACCTCTACACTATGACTCTTTAGCCTTAAATGGGGGTCGCACATCCAGTCATCACGTCAAGCAGATTTCACAGACAAAAGGCGGGGTAATATTTGGTAGTCCCTCTTTTCAGCAAAATTTCACAAGCTCTTGCACAGTCAATGTTCTGGTAAATTCATAACACTTGTTGGACCCCTTTGAGACTGCGTAAACTGGGGCTAAGAGATTCAGGCTTATGCTGGAGATGCAAGACAGGCACAGGTGACCTACAACACACGTTTCTTACCTGCAATATGTCTCACCTGCTGTGGTCAAGAATAAAATCACTGATACAACAAATATCAGGGACAGCAATAGAAATTGACTTTTTAACGACAGCACTGGGCATAAATGTTAATCCCCTTTCCTCTGAAATTACTGGAAATACTGCACTACTAGTGGATCTCCTCATCTAATTAGGCCCTTAACCTACACTCACAAAATGGAAAACAACATCCACAAGCTCCTTTGACAAATGGTGAAACCTACAATGCTCTATCTGGGATGCTGACAATATACTACATTCTAAAATACACACCTCCGCTGGACCCAGATGTCCTAGACAAATACCTACAAGAAAACAAACCGCCCTGAACTTGCCCCAAGTTCTAACCCTACTCTGAGAATCAATAAAGGTCTTTCTGCCCTCTGTTTGAACAAACACACCCGAATGACGGTGCCCCCAGTGTTTATTTCAAGCCCAACCCAGTGTAGCCTCATTTCCCCTCTGTCCACTCCTTGCCTGTCTCTTTTTCTTTTTCTTCTTTCTCACCGTTCCTTTATTCCTATCTCTCTTCCCCTATGAGCAACTTAATTTGCCATGTTACACTCCTGTCAATCTAGGCTCCGCAGTACACCATCATAGCACTTTTTACTTCACTCTGATTGCAGATGTATCTTGTTAGGTCTCACACCAACTTATTCAAGGCTGCTGATCAGTTCTGTTTCTCTCTCCAGATGTATTGTAACAGGAGAGTATGGTATACTGCTGCTACTTAATTTGCCTTTTTATTTGAAAATAAAAATTAATTGACCAAAAAAAAAGGGTGATCATAGTTCACTGAATTGCTATTGACCTATCTCCCTAATAGATAGCTCGGTTAAGAGCATTGGGAGGGGGAGTCGCACTGCCTACACAAAATGGCCGCTAGCCACATGGTCAGAACAACAACAGCCAGCAAGAAGGCATGGCTACAACTAAGACATGCAGGCCTATGGCAAAAGCACACTGGCTGGCTACACTAAATAGCTGCCAGCCGCATGGTCAGAACAACACCAACCAGCAAGCAGGCATGGCCACAACAAAGCCATGCAGGCCTACGCAAAAGCACACTGGCTGGCTACCCAAAATGGCCGCCAGTCACATGGTCACAACAACAAGCAGGAGGCCTGAAAAACAAAGAACACATGCAGGCCTATGGAGATTGAGTAAACAAAACAGCCCCTGGCCACATGGCAGGGGGCACAAAGGCAAATGGTTACCAATGACACACACTCATACACTGGCCAGATAAACAAGGCATGGTAACTAACCCCGGGTTTAGTGTGTGTAGCAGGGCTACGCGGAGGTCCACGGAGTCAAAAACAAACTCCGTGAAACTCTGCTACGCTACGCCACCCGCCTCCACCCCCAAATATAAAAAGTAATTAAACATGTTTAAAAAACATAAATTAAAAACCACTTACATGGCATGCAGCGTGCCTGGGCTGCCCTATTCCTCTTCTTCGCCATCTCGTTAATCCTTGCGAGAACTGCGCATGCACGCATGCCCACGCATGTGCATTTCTTGCGAGAAAAGCGCATGCGCAGATGCGCACGCATGCGCTGTGCAACATATTTCCTTCACAAAAGAAGAAAAATTAAATGCATAAAAATAACTAGGGCCCTACTGAAACTTCAGGCCACCCACCACGATACATTTTAAAACTCGAATAAAAGTACAATTAAATCGAGGTGCAGGCCCCTAATCAAGCAAACAACACCCTTGTACACCAGTTTTTCAACTTACTTGTGAAATTTCAAATACAAAGTTCTTATATGCAATGGTATATATGCAGCAGACGAGGACAGTGATCCTTCCAACTCCAAATCCCAATGAAAACTGACCAGGAGAGGGACAAAGCACTGGGATGAGCCTGCTGGACAGGAACAGAAAATTGGAGTCTACGGGCCACTTCCTTCCTGTTTGAAAGAAAAAGTAAAAACAAAAAAGCATCTCGCACAAAAATAACAACTCCAGTGAATAGTTTGAGAAGAAAATCTACTCCAAATGTCTCTCAGCTGCATCTCCAGCAGAAAAGCTTGCGATCGCCATCGTGCTAACACGGCCAAAGCCATGCAAGTGAGTGCAAGAAGTCTTCCCCACGCTTGCAAGCAGCCCGAGGCTCTTGGCGCCAGCGGTTGAGAGCCAAAATAAAACTCAAGCATGCAAACAGAAAGAAAACTCTGCTTCAAGCCCGAATGGCGGAATTCAAGAACTCTGCATTCCTTCATGGAGAGCCCAAATTCTGCAAACTCCGCGAGCAAAGCAGAGTTTACCGCCTGGGTCTACAATTGACAAGGCCAAGCGTGTGCTTGATGGTTCTGGCTGGTTATATAGACAAACCTGGTGAAGCATGTGGGAGGCGGACGTGGCTGCACCTCGGGTGCTTACACGTCTCTAGTGTGCTGTTATGCCCTGTGCTGAAATTCAGCCCCCAAAAGGACTTGTGGATAGCATACATGTGCACATGAATGTGACTGTCGTATTGCTGAACAAATTTGCATATGCTTTTGCAGGTTGTATAATAAGGCTCCACCTAGGCACCAGTAATTGTTCATAATGCTTTCATTCATGTATCATCAAAACAGAGCATAAATGAGGCAATGTGTATCTATGTGAAATGCACAGTACCTAAGTGAAATGCACAATATGCCAACACAGTACTGGGTGGCAAACCTTTTATGTATGGTCACTGTAGTGCACTGTGGCACTTGGGGATGTGACCAAGACCATGACAGCCATCCTGCTCTTGGAGTCACTCTGGTTTCAAATTAGATTGGTCCAGTCCTTCCTCGGTCAGAGCAGAGGGTAGCAGTCTGCAGGCCAGCACAGCAGAAAAGCAGTTTTTCCAGAGCAGCAGTTCAACAGAGTGGCAGTCCTTGTAGAAACACAGAAGTCCTTCCTCCGGGCAGCTTTCTTCACAGGTCTAGTAGTGTACTAAAGTGATAGGGTCAGAAGTCCAGTTTGTAGACCCAGTGGTGCCTTTGAAGTGGGGATGACTTAAAAGAAGAGCTTTGAAATGCCCAAAGGTCCTCCCTCCCAGCTTCGGCTCCAGACTCACCCCAGGTGGGCATGCAGCCCTTTGTGTGGGGACAGGACACAGTCTATTCAGGTGTGATTGTCAGCTCCTCACCCCCACCCTGCCCAGGATGACCAATCAGGATGTGGATGGCTTCTCAGTCACACCTAAGCTCCCTAGAGAGAATGCACAGAGTCCAGTTGTCATCCACCTCAGAATATATTGGAGACAGGCTGCAGGCACATAGGGTAAGAGCAGAAAAATGCCATCTTTCTAAAGGTGTGAAAAAAGTGAAATATCTAGCTGACCTTTAAGTTTTGCTGTCAACTATTATACAAACTCAGACCAAAATCACGAATAAGATGGTCTCCATCATTTAATTATTCCTTATCGCAAAAATGTTTTACATGTTTTAAAAGTACTCCTGCAGATATAGGCAAAACTTCACAATTTACACAGTGTAACAATTAGATTCAAAAAGTGAACAAGAAACATAAATGAAACAAGATACATTTGTGATTTCGCAAAGGAAAACTTTACAGTGCGAAATCAAGTAAAGACACAACATACATATATCAGTTGTAACTATTACCAGTCAAGAAAAAAGACATTAAGGTACCCCATGTAGCTATTGAAACTTATTTAAATGGAACAAATTTGGGATACCCTCCAACGGGGGTGATAGCTCCTGTTATTCTTTAAGATATACTCTTAGAGAATAACAAAACCCAGTCACAGCCCTGAAGAGAAGCCCTAAAATAAAAAGGGTTTCGAAACGCGTTGGTACAATTCTACCAACAGGGGAACAGTTTGTTTTATATAAAAAGAGTATCGCAATTGAAGAGGTTAATGGTTCCAAAATGTATATCCCCTTTTGCTTAAAAACGTATCATTCCCATTGGAGGGTATCCCAAATGTGTTCCATTTCACTTTTTTCATATTTATTGCCCCAATCTAGCATTGTGGTACAGCCCCACCCCCCTTTTTTGGTACTGATCTTTCTAAAACTGGCATTTTTAAAAGGGTAATGATACGTTTTACTTTACTAGTAAAGAAGGTTTATCATTACCATTCCAATGATATGAATCATGCTAGATCTACCCCTTTTCAATCAGAAATTATAGCTTAAATGTGTGATAAGGAATTCTCAATGTTAACTTATGAGAAGGGTAGGCCTCACAGTATTGATACACATTAATTTGGGGGATTTTCACTTCAGGACATGCAAAACTTCAATGTTTATTTCCTACCGTTTGTTTTACACAGCACCCTGACTTATGGGTTACCCAGGGCCAACCTTAAGGGAGACTTTTTTGTTAAAAAAAAGGGAGAGTTTAAGGTAAGACTTAGCAAGAGGCTTAAATGGCAAGTTTGACATGGCAGTGTAAACTTCACTAAGGCTCTCCAATGGCAGGCCTAAGACATGTTTAATGTGCGACTTGTTTGGGTGGCACAATCAATGCTGCAGACCTACTAATAGCATTTAATTTACAAGCCCTGGTCACATATAGATCACTTTTATAGGGACTTAAAGGTAACTTAAATATGCCAGTTGTGGATAAGTCAATCAAACCATGTTTGGGGGAGAGAGCACATGCACAAGTGCTCAGAGTGCTATGGCCAACAAAATTAATTCAGCAAAATTGGAGGCAAGCAGGCAAAACATTTGGGGGAAGACCACCCTAATGCTGACAGGTCTAACAACCTACATACATTTTCCAAATTTAGGGCCTTTCCTTGAGTCTGATGGATGGGAACTGCTTTGTTATCCCATCATGTTACAAGTGAATTATAGTCTATGGTGTTTGTAAAATGGAAGTGAGGATATTCGCCACAGTTTGAGGGGGTTATGGTGTAAACGAGAGTTATGTTTTTATTGTAGCGCAAACTCTATTATTAAATGATGCATTCTTAGGCAAATTGCATAGGTTAATAGTTTAGTGATTACTGTAACTTTAGTTATAGAAGTAGTTTAGTAAAAACACATACTAAATAATGGTGTTCTTAAAAGTATAATATGTTAAGGTGAAAATGATAAAAGTTTGCATTGAATAATGCCATTGGTGATCTTATCAGTGATGTCATCAGTGATAACATTCAATTTTAAATGAGTCATGTGATATGTGAGGTCATAAAAACTCTATGACAGGGATACAATTAATAGTAAGTTTACTAAATCATAACTAGAGAATTTTAGTGGCTTTTAGAAATTATTTTCTGAACATAACTGCACTTATACTGTGACTAACCATAACTTTACTTTACAGTTTGTTTTTTTCAGTGAACATCTAAGGTGTTTTGATTGTATTTTGGTTGCAACCATTTTTCAGCCCTGAACTTCTGTGTAAGGTTGAACATCACTGCAAACAGGCTTTGGCTGTATATAGTAGGGTGTAGCTGCTAGGCTGGTTCCCAACCTGCTCTGGGCAGCCAATCACTGCAGAACATTTATTAACCATGTGAAGCAGGGGTTGGCTACAAGGCATGACCTGTGGTGAAGTCTGGGCCTCACCCCTCACAAGCGGCCAACCTTGCTACGTACAGCTTTTGACGATGCAATGTGAAGTTTACCATTAAAAGTGTCCCATCCTGCATGTTAGACATACCCCTGCTACATACAGCCTTACACCACATGCACCCTTGTTTTGCCACATGACCATCTCACACATCATGCACAGGTAATGCCCACTGCACAGAACCTTTCACTGTGTGCAGATGGGGTTGTCTCCAGGACCTGGGCCACTGAACTCACTGTGAATGCCCTATGCACTCTCCATGTGGCCTTTGCCCACGTGCAGAGTGTGTTGTCCACAAGACTTGGCTAGACGCAGACCCTGGGGCAAATCAACAGTTAGTGGCCAACTTTCACTACACAGGGACATCAACTTTGTGCAGCAGAGGTTTAGCACTGGGGCTAGTGTCCAGACAGGAAATACTGCCAATGTGACCCTGGCACTGTCTACCTTGCCTTCATGGACTTGTCCTCTGCATTTGACTGTGTCAACAGGGTTAAATTGTGGCAGTCCATGAGGGCAATGGGGGTGGATAACAATATTGTTAACTTTTTAGAGGATTTGCACAAGTCAATCAAGGCTAACGTCAGGTTTTCTCAGGATCTTCGGGTCACCAGGGACCTGGAGATAAAGAGGTGAGTATGGCAAGGATGTATCCTGGCCCCATTTCTGTTTAACCTCTACATTAATGATTTGGATATTGCTTTAAGAACCACCGGGGTAGACTACCCGTGAGTAGGGCGGCGTGGCATCTCCGTCTTGCTTTATGCGGATGATGCCGTCCTTATATCCAGAACTGCACTAGGTTTGCAATGTTTATTAAAGACATTTTCTAAATTTATGACGGATCGGCACTTGGCAATAAATAATTCTAAATCTTATTTAATGCAAGTAGGGCAACGACCCAAAAAAAGTTAACAATTTAGCATGGGCCCTGCTAAGATCCCCGCACTGCACTAATGTTTTTTCTTATTTAGGGGTTCTCTTTGACGATCATCTAAAATGGGGTCCATTAATTTTGAGGAAAAGGGGGGATCTGGCTCAGGCGAATGCGGCAATATTTAATTTCGCCTCAAAAATAGGGAAGAAACTTATTGGAGCCATGTTGAAAGTTTATCAAGCCAAAAGCATGGCCATACCTACCTACGGAAGTGAAATTTGGGGTCATATTGCTGCGGATTCCCTCCAGGTTGCTGAGAACAATTCTTTGAAGCGCCTGCTGTGTGTTCCGTGCAGAATATCTAACCTAGCGGCCCATTAGAAATTGGGGCCTACCTAAGTGATGTCTTGGCCTTGCGTTTTGGTTGAAGTGCTGGCTGAATAAGGAGTTAACTCTTAATCATGTAATCTTAAGAGAGTGTATGCCCTTCGATAATGCATCCCGAATTCCTTGGCTTAATTACATTAAAAGTAGCCTTGAAGGGGTAGGGCGCGCTGATTTATTCTGTAAGCCGAATCCATTGTTAAGAAAGATGTGGAACTAATCATGGTAGCCTTCTTAACCTCAAGGAAAATGGCCAGGAAAGAGCAGGAGATGTCAAAACCAAGTGTAGGTATGTTTTTAATGCTCAAAACAACTCTGACAATAGAACCTTATCTTATGGAGTTTTTATCAACACATGAGAGGCTCTTATTAACTAGGTTTCGGATGTACATTTTTCACCTTCTATTGGCTAGGCCTATCGGATGCAGAAGAGGTCAAGTGTTAGCTCCCTGTGGCTGCGACGGACAGTCTCCACAGGATCTGCTGCATTTTATGTTTTTATGAAAGTTTTATGAAATCCCTCAAAGGCATTTCCTTTCCCATTTTAAAAAGAATGAATTTTATTCAGGCCCGTCCTGCCCTTATGTACCTTCAACTGTTGAAAGAGGATTGTATCATTTTTATAGTGGGGTTTTTAAAATCTACTGTGAAACCTAGGGCCTGTATGGATGTTTAGATATTGGATGATCTATGTAGGATCAATTAGTTCTGAAGGTTTATCTTGCACCATAAAGTAAATATAATAGGAAGATATGTTCTCCTGGCACATCGCACTTTATGGTTACTGATTAATTTGGGAGGCTGGGGGCTGGGTTCTATTTATAAATTGTATATGGGGTTTTACTTTTTAAATCATGTTTCAACCTATTATTGTTTTTATGTATATGCGATTTTTGCAACTTTTATGGTTCTCCAACGTGAACCCGAATAAAGTTAATTTGATTTGATTTGACCCTGGCTGGATAACCTCATTGTAGTTTTAATTGGTTTGGTTTTCTTTTAAGGTTTTAATAACTGAAACTGTTTTACTTCATTAAACTTCCAAGAAAGTCTTTATGATCTTTTGTGTGTGCTGGTTCATGGACCCTGACTTAACATTGTCTGTTCATCTTTCTGGAACAAATATTGATGTTTTATTTATTGGATGTCCTGGACATTTGAAACCTTGGATCACTTTTCTGAGGCGGAGCTTAAAGGTCTTCTGCGGGTTTAGTTTCCACATTCTTTTGCTCCTGTTGTTGTTTTTATTACTCCGTTCTGGAGAACTCATTAGACTATATGGCTCTCAGAAGTGTTATCATTCTACTTGTGGCAAATAGGTAGCTCCTTGAATGTCCACAATGCAGGATCTATTTGCAGAAAGAGTACATCACTTTTTGGATGTTATGTTTTTTCTTCCTTGTGAGGTAAGTGAACAATTTCCACATTAAAGATTGTCTTCCTGATTGTGAGAAAGTGCCTCGTTTCGTGTGATCACCCCCATATGTTTTGTGGACTGTTGCTGCTGGTTTTGAACTCTGCACACTTGGACGCTGCTGTATAGTCTCAAGAATATGTGTTCTGGCCCCTAAAGATACAACAGAATCGAATGACTCCTTATTGGCATGTTTAACTTTCCATTAAGGTTATAGTATATAGTATAGGAAATACACCAGCATCATAGAAGTTAAATGTCACCAGTGGACTGAAGTATGTACCAGGCTGGCAAGTAAAACATTGCTTCTGGCCTACATGTGTAGCTGGACTTCTGCATCTCTTCAACCTGTAGGTAAGACCAGTTAAAATAATATTTTTGACAGTAAGGGCCCCTCCCTACTTTTAAATATTAAGTAAGTCACCCTTAAACAGGGATTGTAGCACATAAGGTAGGGTACCTAGTACTTAAAATTGGAACATGAAATAAATTCGGTTTGGCATGTTCTTATAGTACTTAGGTCCCAAACACTATTTTGCCTGTAGAGGGCTATAGCTGTTTCTGTGAGAAAAACATAAGTACATTTAATATACTACTTTAGGTGACTTTGGTTTGGAATAACCATTCCTGTTAGTGCTTTCTCCTTGATAAGGTGTTAAAACTGCTGCCACAGCAAAACCAATGGCTTGGGCCTTTTGGCAGGAAGGCCTGGGTGTTACTGATCCTTTCTCAGGAAACACAGCTGGGCAGGACTCAAGCACTTTGTTAACTAGAAAGGGACCGGGGTGTGGGCAGGTAATCCATAGCTAAGTGTAAAGTGAGACCTAAGTTCCAAAATAACCTGCCTGGCTCAATTCCATTGGGAGGCAGGGCTGGTCCCAGAACCGGGTTGGTGTGGTTCGGGACTTTTCATTCCCCCAGACACTACTCTGGGTGGGCCACTAGCCTCTTTCAGGTGAAGAAAGATTCTATCATCTTGATTTTCGCTGAAAATTATGCACTGTGAGATTGTTTGCAGTAAGTCAAACAGGATATGTTCCAAAAGTGGGAAAGTTTGAACTTTTCCATCATTGGTTAGACAGTGAACTGGTATCACCACCACTCAAAGGCTAGTATTTTGTACAAAAGTGACACCGCACCCACAACTCCTCAGAAAACATCTGGACCCATGTGTGAACAGAATAGGACTGGATCTGATTTTGTATCCTGTGTGGAGAGCTGCAGGGCTGAAACTACTCACACTTGTACCCAGGACTGAGAAGTGTACCTAAGGTTTAGTTGGTTGACCTCCTGTGTAGTTACAGTGTCCTCAAAATGTGCAAATTACCTTTTCCTGCAACAATTGGTGACTAGTGACACTGGACTCTTGCTGGACTCTGCTGGTGGACTGAGATGGAGTGAGGTCCTGAGAGACAAATAACCAAGAGGGACAGCTCTAAAAAGAAGAAAAAGTGAAGACTTAGAACATGTTTGCCATCTGGAGGAACAGCCTTACCATCCAGGGTTGTCTGCCCAAAGTGCAAACTCAGTGGGCATGACTATTGGGTTGGTGCTGGTGAGAGCTTTTTGTTGTGCGAAAGAAGGCTTCAGTAGGCCCTCTCAGTGAAGATATCTAGCCTCAGTGAAACCTGCAAGCATACATGGTTGATACTCAAATAAAAATTTTCCTCACCCTGGAAAATTGATCAAAATCACAACAACTTGTAACCTGTCTAAACAATATAGCTGATTCGATGGCAAATTGTTGCTTGAAACTTAAAGAGGACAAAACTGAAGTGATGGTAGTCCATAGTGATTTTAACTACTGGTCTACGGTTAGCTGGCCAGAATCATTGGGTAGTGATCTCATCCCAAAAACCATAGTAAAGAGTGTGGGTACTTGGCTGGACAAAAAACCTTCCTTTGAAACACAGGTTAGGAAGATAGCTGGAAGTTGCTATGCCATGTTGAGAATGCTTGGGAAAATATTGGATCTCCCTCCTCTTTCCTCCCGGAGATCAATTGTTCAAGCACTTATTTTACCACACCTTTGTTATGTAAACTCACTTCAATTTGACTGTCCACAATATGTTGAAAGAAGATTGTAGGTGGCGCAGAAGGCCGGTGACTTGCAGTTCCATGAAGATCCCAAAGCATCATTCAGTTTCTAATCTATTACCCTCATTGCATTGGTTACCCATTGAACAAATAATCTAGTTAAAGGTCCTCTGTATAGTTCATTGTACATACTATAAAAAGGCCACAAACTGCTATGACACCTTGTGTAGATGTACCATCCCACAAGGATATTGAGATCCTCAGCCTCATTCAGTATGGTAGTGCCAAAAGTTCAGAAGGCCAGAAATGGAGGTTGTTCCTTTGTCTACCACACCCCACAATTGTGTAACTCCTTGCCTATTAAGATGAGTACAATTGAAAATGAATCAATGTTTAGGAAGATGTTGAATCCTGGCTGTTTGCATAAAACTGGTTAAATAGATCTGGTCTGTCTCTACACATGCCTAGACTAGAATAGAATAGAATAAAATTATCAGGCTCATAATCGGGCCCAAGTAGTAGAAGAAAATACCAAAAAGAAGGTCCAACAGACATTATTGAAAATTGCCAAACTAAATCTATACAAGGATTGATAGCCCCACATCCTACATGAATAAATGTCACCTGTATCACATCCTCTGTATGTTCGCAATGGTCAGGCATGTAGTAAATCAAGAAAAAGGAAGGATCTAACCTTTGCAAGAAAAATCGAAAAGTTCAGACTTTTCTTGATATGGCAGTGGGAGTCACCTCAGAAATGCACAAGCATATTCCACTATAGACTAGGTGGAAGAGCAACATGCTCAAAAGTCTGCAAGAGTTCCTCTAATGTGTGAACCGGGAACACTGAGAATAGCTAGGACACATGTAAAGGGGATTTAAACTTGGGTGAAGAAAATATTGTTATGTGTGCTGAAGATGATAGTGTTTCAAACAGTGTATGTGATGAGAATGATGGCTCCATTACGTGTGTTGGTAGAAATGTTAGCAAAATGACTATATTGTCGGATGACTATGGGTGATGTTCCTTTCTGGATGATGGCCGATCCGCTATGTATGTGTGGTGCCCCGATGAGGGATAATGCGCAATCTTGCCTACAGTGCCTCTGCCCGTGAAGCAACTCCCCCTGCCATTATGCTGCATCAGCAGTAATGGTAGCAGCGGGCGCGAACACTCTCTCCTAGAGAGCGAGTGCACAGTTTGGCTCAGTGTAATCCTGTGCTGAGCGAAAGCAGCCCACCTTCAAGTTGCCTCTAACTGGCCCTCTTGAGCAATTGAAAGATGGGCTGGACATTGCAGAAGAATTAGCCCTCTGTCGACGCTGCCAGTGGAAAAATGAATCTGACACATTTTCTGACATTAGCACGCTGCATGCTAAGCCTTCATTTTGAATCATTGAATTTGCATTTTACTGGCCATTAGCACATTGCAATTGAATCTTTAGTATGAATCTGTATGAATATGGACTGATCAGGGGGATATTTCGTTTTTACTGTGGGCATTTTATTTTATTTATCTTTAGGGCTTGACTATATTGCACTCGCGCTTTGTGGGCAAAGTGCTGTTCTGTGCCCTTCACTTGGAGGCCCTTCTTTTCAGCTGCCATTTTACCGCTAGGTTAGCAGTCAAGTAGTTTGTGGGAGGCGGGGTTGGACGTGGACATACTACTGGCACACCAAAGGGGAGCCTGTCTGCACCTGTCCATGTCCATTCCGCGGCCAGGCCAGCCCTCTGTCAGTTTTAAACCGGATGCTTTAGCCTTGAATTGAAAGGCTAAAGCAATTTGCCCTTGAAGGACTGGGGGAACTAGCAGAGGAGAGGACAAGTGGGGGTGCGCCAATGACAGATAAGACTAAAGTATGCCAGCAGAGAATGTCTTCCACAAAATTGGAGTCAGTTCCACAGCCTGCACCACCACAAGCTGCAGGTGACCTTGTAGGCCTGGGAAAACAGCCTGCCTTGTAGAGTGCAGACATGCAGAAACATCAAGCAGAGGGCACTGAGGCCGACCAGTCACAAACAGAATCACTTGCCACACTGTCGACTTCAGAGAAAGAAAGAGAAGGAGGTGTTATCATTTTGTATTCAGTCTTCAGCATTAAGGTGGCAGGAAGCAGGCTGTGACAACGATAATGGAAATAATACATGGGGGAAGTAGTGCTCCTTTGGCTAGGTGGTTGGCAGATCTTAGCTGGAATGTAAGTGTAAATGAAGGTGTGAGCCCTGCTGAAAACAGAAGTGCCTTCCCCACCTCACAGTTGCGAGAGTTGGAGTCAAGTGGTAATGAGGGGAGGTATGATGCTAACGCCACACGGCCATGCAGAGTTTTGGTGAACTATGGAGACTTTGGAGTTCGAGAAAAGGTCCTTTTGCAAACAATAAAACAGTGGAGGTTCAAGTCTCCAGACGGCTTCAGTTTTTTCATATATGATGCTTGAAACATGAATGCTCCTGAAGTAACTAAGCTTGCTGATTCCTCCGTTTAAAACAGAGGGAGCTCAGGCTATACTGATGCAGCCAGCTAATCTAAAGACACTGTTGAATGGGACGCTGAAGATCTTTCAGGAGGCACAGGCAGCAAGAAAATACCTGCATGAACTTCAAAGAAAATAAACCACTGTAACACAGGTTATCGCATTTCTGGTTTTCGGTGTTCAATGATGGGGGAGATATTGTTTATGTTGGGTTTTTTTTGTCGCACATTGGTTGTGGCTGTGGGGAGAGTCAAAGATGAAGCTAGAGACCTAAATCCAGTCACCGCATTTGAAAGATGAAGAGTGGGTAGGACATCCATGCATGAGATGAAGAAGGCACATGGGTGCCCGAAAGAGGGACAGAGGCTGGGCTGTCTGGGTAGTGGGTACAGTAAGGACAGAGGGGGGTCACAGGGGGAGAGGCAACAGCTACTTAATGGAGCTACTGCCTGGGTTTAAAAAGATAATTTCTGAGATTCAAATATTGTTTTTTTCAGAAATAGAGGATGGGCAGTAGGAAGAACCAGAATAATGGAAAAGGGGACATTCAGGGTAATATGGTGACATGACTCTAATTGCAAAGCAATATGGATGGGTATTAGCTTACCATTTTGTCTGTGAATGTAAATGGGCTCAATAACCGGCCAAAATGTCAGGACATTTATAATTGGCTGGACAACCATAATCCAACTTTTTTATTCTTGAAGGAGAAACATATAAGGAGAAAGAGGGGTGAGCCACATGGGGGTCAATCCAGCATTCCGCGGCTTCAGCAGCGCACAGAGGGGTTGCACTTTTAGCAAGCAGGAGGTTTATCGGTGAGATAATTAAATCATTGACTGATGGGAGATCCGCAATTGTAGAGATGTTAATTGAGCATGTGCCATATACAGTAGTCTCTATATAAAGCAAGGTTGTTGATGAGGTGGATCCCATATATAATCTGATTATTCATTTTACCCAATTTTTGAAAAGCTTTCTAAATAGAGGAGATTTTAATTGTGTTGTGTTCAAACCTCAGAGCTGGACAAGAGCAACCCGAAGGCCAAACAAAGGAAACCAAGAGTGGTGCAAGACATAAATAGGTTAAAAAGTGTGATAGGCCTTATTGACCTCTGGCCCAGATCGAAAAGTGGCCTAAAACAGTACACTTTTTTCGTTCCCTTGTTTCAGATGACCTCAAGGATAGATTGATTTCTTACCTCTGATTAATTTACAAATGTAGAGTAGTCTTATGTTCCTAATTGATTTTCAGATCATATAGTAGCCAGACTGGAAGTTCTGATGCCACATATAGTCACTCCTAATTACAGATGGTCTTTTAATAAAGTCCTACTCTTGAAGAAGGAGTTTTTGGAAGAGATGGGGAACAGAACTCAACTCCTTTCTGGAGAATAGAGGTTCTGCATCACCAGAAAACATTTTGGAGCTGTATAAAAATGAGAGGTGAGATTATAGCTTATGAAAGCTCCCAGAGAAAGATAGTGAATGAAAAATTTGTAAGTCTCTCAAGGGTGCTTCAAAGTGCTGAAATAAGGTCACAGCAGGCTCAAAACAAGCAGAACTACTTAGCTAGAGAAGGGGCCAAGGAGGAAATGCAGACTTTTGTAATGGAGAAGGAAATTATAAATTTCCAGAACAACAGCCAACAGCTATAAAAGGAGGGGGAGGTCAGTGACTGATTGCTGGCATGGCGCACGGTCTTGAACAGTGAGAGATAATGTCACTAAAATAGAAAACCTCACAGCAGGGAAAATAGAAAGGGATAAAGAGAGAATAGAGTTTATCTTCAGCGCATACTTTCATAGAATGTATTAGCAAGGTATTGATCCTTCAGATGAAGATATTGTAACATTTCTGAACTTGGCTCGAGTTCCCTCTTTAGCAATGGAAGAAGCGGGTAGTCTTAGTTGTCCCATAACAATATAGCAGGTGGTGGAGGAGGTAGGGGAACTCCCAGGGGAGGGTGCTACCCCTGTGATGGTATTCATTGGTGATTACATACTTAAAGAATATGCTTACAGAGCTGTTCAAATAAATATTTTAAGAGGGGCCACACCTGTTCCATTTAAGAAAATCATGTGCATTCATCTTAAATTCTTCTTTGGATAAAGTGCTGCTATACGGGGCTTTCAGTTCTCTCTCCCTAACAAAAACATTGCCAAACTTTGAGGAACATTTTACCCCTCACCACCCTCTGCTTCAATTAGGAAGCAATAATGCAATCTGCATTAAGTAAAGTAATAGGGAGTTAAGAATCCCCAGCTCCGGGTTCTTTTCCTTTTTAGAAAAGTAAGGGGCATATTAGCAAGACCGGCGATAACATTATTGCCGTTTCAGGAAACTGCCGCTAAAACGGCAATAATGGGTTTGCCAATATGCGTTATAGAATTCCAATGGAAGCCCAGGTTAGATGTGCAGAATTCTTATCTTCCTATTACTTTACTTAATGCAGATTGCATGATTGCTTCCTAATTGAAGCAGAGGGTGGGGAGGGGTAAAATGTTCCTGAAAGTTTGGGAATGTTTTATTTAGGGAGAGAGGACTGAAAGCACCGTATAGCAGCACTTTATCAAATGATGAATTTAAGATGAATGCACTTTTTTCAGCACTTTATATAGTAAATATGAATGCACTTTCATTGTAATGTTTTGTGGATTTTTAATTCGGAAATAGAGTTGAGTTTTTGGTAGGGTTTTTTGAACCTCTATTTTCAGAAATTGAATGAAAGAATATGCTGTCCTGGTCACTGTGAATTAAAAAAAAAAAGGAAGATGGCTGGATCAGATTCACAGTTATGCTTACTGGTGTGGACGACTGGAGGGGGATTTCAAAGTGTGACATAGATGGACTCCAACATCAGACACCTCACATATGGTGGAAAATTGATTCATGTGCCTGGAGAGCTCTACTTTCAAATAGAGTACCACACCCGCAACAGTCTGTTTGGCTAAAGTTGTTTTTCCTTTACTTGGATGGTTGGCATGAAGGAATCCAGGATGCTTGTTTCAAGTCCAGGGATGAGGCTGAGAGTTTACATTCACTTTGGTGGTTTTCTGCTACTTTTAACCACTGGCTGCAGTTTCTCCATTTGCCACGATTTCGCGCCAACCGTCACCCGACCGCCAGTGAGTGAGCGAGAGAGGATGAGAGAGGATGCCAAATTGCTCTACCCCCACCGCCCCGCTGATATTTGCACTTACGGTGAGGACGCCAACGAACCAGTCAGCGGGGGGGTTTAGAGCGCTCGGCTCTATTCTGGGCCCCCTCACATTGCTCTCACAGTACATGGTGGCCTCATTTCACCCCACGGACTTTACGAGCAGGCTGAGGCAAGTTTGGAGCCGGCGAGCCTAGCGTGCGGTGTGCCGGTGTCCAGTGTGACCTGTCCCGGCCCGGAAAAAAACCATAGCAAAAAACAGCCTGAAGCAGTGAAGCAGTGTCCCGCTAGACAGCCTGCCAGAGTGGTGACGGTGACGCAGGCCCCGGCAGGCAAGTGCTAAGGGCTCGAGTGGGGACCTTTGGTCTGCAAGCGTGAGAGCGTTAGAGGAGGCCTCCCTTAGAGGCGGCCGTGGAGTGAAGTGCCCAGGAGTGCCCAAGGAGGCGGCCCAACTAGGTTGGGCACGGCTTCCGGCATCCCAGTGAGCCCTGCTCTGTCGCCTCCCAGTAACTCGGTTGTGTGTCAACCTTCACACGGTGCCTGTCCCATGCTGCATTGCCCTCCCTCCGCTACACTTCCTCCCGCCTGAGGCATCACAGCTGTGGAAATGACCACCAACAAGGCCGCTAAGGGGGGAGCTTCTGACCATTCGAAGCCCCAGGGTGGGAATACGTATGACCTGCACAGTTGGGCAAGGGCTAAGGTCTCCGTCTCCACAGCAGGCAGCCCAGGGCTCACAAACCCGGGCGCTGGACACAGTACCGACCAGCCCTTAGAGCGTCTCGACGCCTTCAAGGACACAACATTCCTGATATTTATACACAAGGATGATGATGCCTTTAAGGGCCTAGAGCCTCCTACAGCCAAAACGTCTCTTGGAGCAATAACCGGAAAAGGCGAATCCCCAAGGGCCAGCTCAGCAACAGGTGGAGCGCTAATAGATCCAGCCCCTCCATCAAAGGGGATGGAGACATTTTCTTGTTGCCTCTCATCCACACTGCTTAGGGGACGGACGAAAAGATCTCTCTCTTGTCATAACTTGGGAGCCTCTCCAACTTTATTTGATTCTCATACAACAAAACAGGCAGCAAATCAGGATGAGGGCTTGAGCCTGGGAACAGCTGGGGGTCTTTGATCAGTACCAGCAGCCCGCACAATACTCAGATAATCGCGATGATCACCAGACTTACTCCAAAAGAAGACACGGCCTTCACTGCTCCAACCTCGGGTACTACAGCCCAAATTAGTAAACGCAGGTCTTGCATCCCCATAGGATCTGCCCAGGAGCTCGACCCGGAGACAAGGGACTCTTTATATAGATCACCTTCGCTCCTGCCATTCAAGCTTTCATGTGCTCAGGACAACTTGCTATGATAACTAAGCACATCCTTCTCCACGGCCATAAACGTGTTATCATGGCAATCAGAGAAACTCAAACTGCAAATGAACACCTTGCAAATCATGGCATCAAAAATGACAGAGATGGCCCAAAAAATTGACAAGTTGGCTGCAAACAGGGATAACCCCCCTCTCTACTCTCTTCCCCCCGATTGCCGATGCCCAGCCCGAATCGACAAACTGGCCTCGCTCCCGATGGTACTCACCTTGCTGGTCGAGGAACTAAAGCACAGTATCACCACTTGCCCAGTCCAAGCCAGCATGGAGCAGCGCATCAGGAGCCACTTGCCAGCAGTCGGGGACGAAAACCTGGAGCTCAAACAATTACATCTGTGGCCAACAATAACAGCAACACAGCCCTTCCCTCCTGCATCTCCAGAGGGTTCGATGGGGGGAGCAATCTTACTAGGGACACCACCCCCACCAGTCGGTCGGAAAGTACCCATGCCACCCCGCCAATAACTCGGAGGGAGAAGAAACGCCTAAAAAAACAAAAGAAGCAAGCTAGGACTTTAGCACTAAGAAATCGTCAGCGCAATATTACGGCCAAAGAACAAACAAATCCAGTAGTCAATCGGACAATTGAGCCGGGAAACAATCAGCCATTTTTTTCAATATTTTGCAAAAAGTCCAATAGTAAATTCCCACTTGCTCCAATTCTACAGAACATGCAATCATCCAACCAGTACTCAATAGTGAAAGAAGCGGTAGGGGGCGCTTCTAAGAACTCGAGGTGCCATATGTCTGGGGAGCCAGACATGGAGGGCTCGCATCAACAATGAACCAGAGAAGACAGCCAGCCCCCTCCACCTCAAATGCCATCAACTACGGGACGTCCAGCCCACATAGAGCTGATCCAGCAGAGACGCTGGTGACCAGGATTACCATAACCATTTGGCCTCCCACCTGGACTCCAACCTCCCCCACTAGACCTCAGATAAATACCCAGAACTATACCAGGCATGGAGGACATTTAACAGCTTGCCCAGGGAATGTATTAGGCCAACCAATGGGACACTCCCCCCAGCCCAATGGCTTGACTCTAACCTCCCCCACCAGCACCCAGAACGTTACCAGGGATGGAGGAAATTTAACAACCTGCCCGGGTATTGCACAAGTTCAAACAACAGGTTGCTTCCATCAGCCCAATGCCGCCACAACCAGAACTGAGCCTTCAAAATCAAAGAAAGGGACAGAACTTGACCTTCCGGAACTCCTGCAAGCCCCCATCCTATATTGACCAACGCGGGCACGTCTCTCATTACACAACGCCCCCTGCACAGTGTTGGGACAATCAGGTCCCCCATGGGAACTCTGGGAGGGGGCCACTCATCAAAAACAAGTATGACTTCCAGTTGTTCCTCAAAGGGAAATCATGATTGTCTTAATAGAACAAACATTTTGACACTTCATCACCACACACAGACACTCTCCCACATCTCAACCGGAGACATTGTCAGGGTCCAATTCGCCTCCCTGCCTTCACAACCTGGGAAAGAACAAACCATTGTAACTTGCGCCAATGCGGATACCACCGACAGTGTCCCAATGGAAAAAGAACAATTTGTAGAATGGGGGATCGACGTATGGAAGTTGGAACAGGAAAAGTACCCATTTATCCTCCAGGCACCTACTAAGAATCTCCCCTCGGTTAGCATTCTGAAGGGGATTTGCGGTGGGGAGGGCTCCCTTGCACAAGCAAACGTGAACTTTTAGTGCAGGGTTGACGGGCCTTGCTGGGGGAGACAGGTTACTTCCATATCTAATATCCCCCCTTTTGCTCCCCAAACTCTGCCTATTGGGGCTGGGTCGCTGCCAACTTGGCCAACTAATATCAGGCCCTTACCAAGTAAGGGGCCCAGATTGTCAAAGGTATGTTTCTCTTCAAGTAACAGCCCTGCTCAGCTCAGACCCCCCTCTGTCAACACCCAATCACTAAGCATTACGACCTGGAACATCGCAGGGATGACCAAGGTTCTGCAAAGTACTTCGGCGACCACTCTCCTTGCAGGGGCTGATCTATTCTGTGTTCAAGAAACGTGGTCAACCACGTCCACTCCAATAAGAGGTTATGCGGAATACTTTAAGCCTGCAATCAAAGGTACTATATTTGGGAGACCTGCGGGGGGCATTTCCATATACATCAAACACGCCTTGAAAGTCCATTTTACTGAGATAAAGAACACCTTGGACATATTCCTGGCCGGGACCCTCAAAGGACTCAACACGGGCGCGGGCCAACTATCTCTAATTGTTATCAACGTATACTATAACCCTCACGGGCTGGCCCCTAAGGACAAGCTTATTCGGCTGATTGCTCAGATTGAGTTAAAGCTCACACAGTTTGCTTCTATGGAACCTATCATCCTTGAGGATTTTAACATGAACAAAATAGGAGAGGACGAATCGGAAAGCCATTTCACGGGGTGCACTGGGAGATTTAACACCTTCATGTGGGCATACAGTCTGGCCACCACACATTCCCTGTCAACAAAGTCTAAGCCATGGGTATCTCAAGCACCTACTTACAATATTCAGACCACTATAGATTATATTCTATTAGGTGAGAGTTTACAAAAACATATGCTAAACTTTGAAGTGCTTCCACAGAGCGAAAGTGATCATGCAGCGTTAATTTTGCACTTAACCATCACAGCGGACACCCCCCACTGCATTGGAGCATCCCAGGGGAGGAACAGCACACGCTCCTTAGAAGGATTAAATGGGGGGCAAAGTCAATTAACGAATTTGCCTCATGGAAAACTACATGGATCGGATGGCAGACCGGCCCTAATAATTGGGCTCGTATAGGGGAATGGGATAAACTTGCATTTGGACTAGCCACACTGCTGTGGGGGAACACCATATACAGCACCCCCTTAAACCCAACACGTGCTCTGGGTCAAGTCCCAATGATAAAACAAGGTGCGAAACATCTTAAGGCCAAACGAAGGGCCTACCAAAAAATGGGTGAAGATCTTTGACCTGTTGCGCCGCGCAAATCGCAAGAATTTTGGGAATATCTAAGCCAACTATTTCACGGGACCTCCAACAGAGCCAACCCCCTCGACGTAGCTACCTGGGTAGCCCATGTCAACAGTCTGTACACCAGTGACCCGAATGGCATCCCGCAGAATGATGCTACAACACCTGAGGAGGGACCCGGAAACATCCCAGCAGAGCCGGCAGTCCGTCCAGCCTGCTCAATCCTCCCAGGCAAAGGCGAGCACCACTTAATTCTAAAAAAGATACGACAGAACGGAGCTCCTGGCCCTAACGGCCTACCAGGCTCCCTTTTCAGGGAGGACACAGATTTCTGGTCTGATACCTTGGAACAGCTATATGCAGAAAGTAGGCTCCTGGGGGATGTCCCAGACTCTTGTAGGGGTTCACTGTTGCAACCAATATATAAAAAAGTTCCAAATACTGACCCTAGGAACTACTGAAGGATCGCCATGCTGGACATTGAGGGCAAGTTCTCTTTTGTCGGAACTAGTGGACTGGGTCAAGACGGGAGGTCTTTTGCCCTTCTATCAGACTGGGTTTAGACCAGGGGGCTCTACTGTGGATAACATCGTCGCCCTGTCATATCTAACCCATCAAGCGGCGTCCCACTGTACCCCGCTGCTTTTTGCCTGTTTCATCGATTACTCAGCAGCCTTCGACGGGGTAAACTGTTCTATCCTTTGGCAGAAATTGGTACATTGGAGCATCAGCCCACCCTTACTAAAAGTCGGCCTGGGCGGCAAATTCCGTTCCGTTCGCGGAATTTGCGGAATTTGGGTAATTTCACGTTCCGCGGAGAACTCGAAATTGCCCAAAAATCTACGTTCCGCGACTTCGCGAAATTTTTTGCTTGTTCGCGTTCTCAATATGCGTGTTCGCGAGATATTTCACCCTGAGCACGCAAACAGCGATCGCGAACAGGAAAAAAGTATCGCGAACAAGCAATTCCGCGTGTTCGCGGAATTTCTGCGTGTTCGCGGAGATTTTTTACCGTTTCGCGGAGATTTGCGTAACGCGATTACGCAAATTCCGCCCACCCCTAACTACAAGCCATCAAATCTCTATATTCGCGAACTTGGGTCAGGGTCAAACTTACCAGTCAGCCCGCCACAGAGAAAATTATCATGAATCGGGGACTAAAGCAGGGATGTGTTCTGGCCCGATGCTCTTTAATCTATACACCGCAGACATGGGCCGGACTCTGCATGGAGCCACTTTGGCCACGCCCAGGATTGGCCTCACAAAGATACAGCTGCTGCAGTATGCCGACGATTTGGTCCTCCTCGACTACACCAAAATAGGCCTCCAAAAAGCGCCTATGGCCCTTTCGGTATATAATGCTCAGAACAAGCTGGTCGCCAACCCAACTAAATCTAAGAAAGTGATCTTCAGCCATCATCCGAAAAAAAAAGTGGCAAAGTGGCGGTTGGGCTCTTTGACCCTGAACTGTGTCCAATCCTATAATTATTTTGGGTTCTGGTTCAGCGAAACGGGTCACCCACGGGTGCACCTCCACAAACTGTAGCAGAAGGGGAAAATGGTCACCTATGCACTTTACAAACTATACGTGACTTTGGATAGCCCAACAACAACTGCTATACAAAGTCTTGAGGGCCAAACTTTTACTGTCCCTTAATTATGCGCAATAGGCATTCCCAGGGAAATTTGCGCTGGACCTGGAAAAAATACACTACGCTGTCTACAAAAAGCTATTCCGTTTACCAGCTTGCACCAGGAACACTTTAATTTGTTTGAAATTTGACCTTAATCAACAAAAACTAGAAGAACTGGCGACTCTCGCAAAATATTTCTTTTTAACCACGGCGGCCCCCACAAACTCCATGAAGGCTGTTTTAAAATTGATTTTTCTACAATCCGGCAACCCATGGTCTGCCTGTCTGGCTTCAGCTAAAGATCTTCTGCAGCTTGCTATAGAGAACTGGGGCCCTAACAATATCAACTGCGCCATCATTAAAGCAACAATAAAAAAGCAATTCCATCTAAATTCCCGCACTTTGGACAAGGAATCCCTGGCAGCAAGAGGCTTTCACAAGACTAAAAGTCTCCCACAAACACGGACCAGTCAGAAACCTCATCTCACGCAGGCCGTGGGTAGGCAAGCCCTACGTAGGATATTAGCTGCCAGAGTACACCCTCTCCCTTTAATAGAACTATATCCAACTGTGAATATAAGGCCGCATATACGGGAGTGCCGCTTTTGCAATTACAAACGAGAATCGTTGGCCCATATCTTACTCTGCTGTCAAGCCCTTCAGTTAGCTCGCAGAATCTACCTTAGACTGGTCCTCCTTCAATTGGACACACGTACAGCAAAAGAGGCAATCCATCAACTTTACACTTTGGACATTGTAAAGGACATGGCCAGCTTTGGGAAATTTGTTTACCATACACGCATACTACTGAAGTGCAACTCTCCACACGGCGAGTGAGGCATACCTTCGGAGTTTTCTAAAAGGGTGGGCCAGTGCCGTGGACGCTTGGCCAATTAAGAACCATCGAACGTTCAACTAGCTTCGTCCATTTAAGGTTTTTACAACCACTGTCTTATTTTATAAACAAAGTCAAAAGGAGATTTTAACAATTTGTTGAACAAATATTTATCGTTTTATACTTCCAAATGCTGCTCCTTTTCCTTTTAAATATGTTGCTTTTTGTAATGGTTTTGACTAACCACACAAAGAAAAAAATTCATTCATTCATTCATTCAGTCCAGGGAAGACCTGGCTAGGCAGTTCAGGCTGGACTGTTCCCATGAGGAACAGGGTCAAGACTGATTTGTATATGGCTGGGTCTAAACTGGGGTGGTGAAGTAAGCTAAAGAACAATGATGGATTCAACAGAGATCTGTGACGTGGGGTGAGTGTCTGAAAAGTTTCAGTGCTCCGTTCATCATCTTCTTGTGTTTGCTTTATACATTCCAAGAAGCCAGAAGATGTGTTACATATGAGGAACTTTAAGGCAGCTTTAATGTGAGGGCTCCACTTACATTGAAAGCAGATTTGAAGAATGAACTGGACAATCTTTATAAATAAGTTGGTATTGAAACCACAGTTGATCTGGAGTGGTTATTGTAGCTCATCCTTGCCAGTAAGGCTAATTATTTTCATTGGATGTGCTTGGACTTCAAAAACTTAAACTCTATGATTTGGGTTGTTAGGCATCCCCTGTTGAACATTAATAAAATGAGGGCTTGGCCTAGCTGGTGACCAAGATTTCCACACGGCTCTGAAGCTCTGGCAGAATCAGCCCTACATATTGTGGGAATGGACCCAAACACTAATCTCACTTCATCTGGGTCACTGCACTTGCTCCTCCTGTGTTGAGGGCATGAGACGGCCCCCAGAGGAGTGAGAAATTTGGACCCACAGCATGGAGGAACGGCGGGCAGTGGGTGGCCTGGCCTATCCTTAAGGACCCCTCTGTGACAGAGTGACGAAGACGTGGGTGAGCCGGAGGTGTTGACACATTCGGGCCTCGCTGGACCACCGGATTAATCCCCCTTGGCAGATTGGTGCATTCTCTCAACCTGCCACCTAATCTACATCACCACCTGTGGTCTTGGAGCAGCCACCCTCTGCACCAGGCCTAGACTGTGGCCTGCAACCTCGTAGTCTATTGACTGGTCCTACCTTCTCCCAATGCCCAGGAACATTGAGGCTGCATCTTGCTGCTGCAGCAGCTGCATCGAGGTGCACCCCACTTCAGATTCCTCAATTTTGCCCCCTTGCCTGACAATGCTTGCCTTTAGACTGCGACTGCACTAACATTGGTGGTAATGATGAGACATGGTGGCTTCACTGGGGGTGAGTGGATATAATGCACCCAAGCATGGTGAAAAATGACTGGTGGTCCGACCTCCCCTAGCACGTGCACCTGAGGGACGCAGGCCTGTCAGTTCTCATTGGGGCATCTGCTTTCCTGTCCCCATATGGCCAGCCTCTGTTCTCACCCAGCATGCACTGGCGTATGTTTGTGGCAATGCTGATCTGCTTCTCCTGCCATGGTGCGACCGCGGCGGCTTGCGGTCAATGCGGGCTGCCTACTGAACACGCATCCTCCTTCTATGGCCCTGTGAAAATGCTCCTCTGGACTGGTGGTTATAATATTGGAGTGCTCCCCTCCTCTGCCTTCGCAGATACGTTTTATTGGATTGCCTGTGGGTGCCACGTGCCATCTCCCTGATGGCCATAATCCCCTTGCTCACCAGTGGGGTCCTCAGGGAGAAAGCGTACTGCACTGTGATCATTGGGCCCTGGAATTGTGGCAACTGCTGGGGTGTGAAACCCTTATAACTTCGGCATCAACATATGTGACACCAATGATCTGAAGACTCACGGCTGGCCCTGTTACTTTCTTTCTCCGAATGGGCCTGTGGGGCAGTTGCAACCTGGACTTCATCCAAACCTTAAGGTGAGCCACCTTGATGCTCTCAACACATGCTGCACAGCTGCCAGCCACAGTCCAGCATGTCCCGGGTTTTGCACCGGTGAACCCCAGCGCAGACACGTGTTATGCAATGGAGACGCAACAACCAATCACTCATCTACAATGCAGGAATTATTCTGTTTGCTGGGAATTGCACTCAACCTACGGTGCCCTATTTGGCTGCCCCGGCCACCTCTAATTCCGTTCATTTGACCTTCCAAAGGGCACCTTCCCTATCCTTTGCTACACCGTCCACAGCCATTCCTGGACACGTTTGCCTCTGACACCTGTGCTCCTTGTACTAGGTACTTTTAGCTACTGGGATGGTACACGCTGGGGTGGTTCTACTCCCCTATGCTCATCCAGTAGATAAGGTGAGTGGGGACCCAAAGCAGAAATGACTCACCTTCAATAAGACACTGTGAACTCTGTGCCCATGAGGAGGGGGAAGCACCGGATCCCCAGAACCATAATCGCAGAACTTCGGGCCGGCCTCCTAGCCATTGATGGCTGATATGATTCCCTGGCTGGTTGCCACAATGCTTTGGACAAGTGATGTGACCACCATGATGTCAGACTTGATACCGCTGAGGGGCGGGTGTTTGACTTAGAAGATGGCGCTCCATAGACCACAACACAATTGGAGAGGCTGCAAAAGGTATTGAAATCTGTGGCCATTAAGAACAAAGACCAAGAACCTCGACATTTTGGGTCAGTGACTTGACTGCCATGATCTCAGGCTAGACACCACTGAGGGATGGGTGTTGGACCTGGAGGCAAAAGTTTGATGTAACAACCTATGCATATTGAGGGTTCCAGAGTCCACACACACTGGATGCCTAGATCTGTTTGTCAAGATATTATTAGCGGATATGCGAGGCAGACAGGAATTCACATCCACCTTTGTGGAGGTACATTCACACCATTCCTTGGACCCTTGGCCCTGCCCTGGCTGCCCTCCAAGACTGATAATTGCCAGATTGCTCAATTTCTGGGATCGAGGCATGGCCCTAAGATTGGCTTGTGAGAATGGTCCACTGCAATGGCAGAGCTCCACAATCTCACTGTTTCCTGACTTCACTGTGGCGGTGCAGGACACACGCTGGAAACTGACAGATGTCAAGTCTACACTACTTAAAATGGAACTCTGATATGGCATTCTGTAGCTTGCTTGCCTCAGGCTTAATGTGGATGGCTAAGCTCACTTTTTCAACACCCCCAACAGCGGCACAAATGTTTTGTAAAAAACGTTCAAAAGAACATATGTCCTTGTGACACTCCACCCCCAACAGGTCTTCCCACCAGATTTGCACTCCAGCACCAGTTCTGACTTTTCCCCCACAGGCTGATATATACACCTTGCTGCTGGCATGTGTTGTATATCTCATGAGCGGAACCTGGGCCATTGTCCCTCATGCCACATGAACAAGTCCCCAAGACACCTTCAATTTTTGCTGTCCAACACTTGAATCAGAACCTATCCAACCCACCATCTACAATGACCTGACAATAACTGGGCTACTGCTGGGGCGTCGCCACCACCCTGTGGTATACACTGTTATGATGACTGTTTGCTTTTTGTATTAAGGGGAATGATAGTATTGAGATTCAGCAGGCTATTACTGGCCTGATGTAGGTGGGGGGAGGGAGGAAGGAGCTTGTACACTTGTTTGTGTTAATGTCTATTGTTTCTCCGCCACTGTGGTATTTTAGGCTTGTTGTATATTTAAACCACTACATTGATCCATTCACACCCTTCCATGGCAAATTCACGGTATTCTGAGCCGCGGTCTGCGAAACTCTTTGGCTACGGTTTGACGTTGATTATCAAAGGGAGAAAATGAGTAAAGAATTCTCAACAAAAAATGCCTAAAGAATATTGTGTGTTGCAAAGAATATGTATTGTATGTGTTGATGATTTGTGAGGAATCTTATTGCTGAACTCTTATTCAAATACAAGTGACAGTTTTTTTTAGAGAGCTGAACCATTATAGATCTATGTGATTCATTTGATTACTAGACAGTAATTTGTCTCAGTCTGTTTATGAAGCCTATCGTTTTGTATACTGTATAATATTTTGTCTTGATTGCACCCAAATTCCTTGATCTTCTGGAATATTGCTTCATTCTTTTGCTTAGGATTATTTTAGTAATATTTTGTGCAATTATCTTTATGTCTAAATAAATATTTTTTCTGTTCACCCTTTGCCATTGTGTGTGTGTGAAATCATTTCATAAGGGAATATCAGGCTTTGTATTTGTACATAGTTGTTTGGCTTACCTTGGGGTGTTTCTCTATTTCGTACTCATTTCTGTCTCTGCCTAGTTAACCTTATGTTAGACCTGGCATCTTTTGGCGTGTTTCCCCTGTCTTTTTGCTTTCTGAACTCCTGTTTTCATGGTACGCTGGACTTCGTTTTTGCTGGTTTAGTATATGTGTGCATGTTTGCACTGCTATTCAGTGATAAAGTGCAAGTGCTTCTACTGTAAATTGTATTATAATTGATTTTCCATGATTGGTATATTTGATTTACTGGTAAGTCCCTTGTACACTGCACTGTGTGTGCCCAGGGCCTGTAAAAATAAAATGGTACTAGTGGGCCTGCAGCACTGATTGTGCCACCCACACAAGTAGCCATTCGGAGGTGTCTCAGACCTGCCGCTGCAGTGTCTGAGTGCAGTTTTTACTGTCATGTCGACCTGGTAAGTGCATCCACTTGCCAAGCCCTAAGCTTCCATTGTCCTACATGTAAGTCACTCCTAAGGTAGCTCCATGGGCAGGGTGGCATGTATGTAAGAGGTAGGACATGTAGTTTTATGTTTTACATGTTCTAATAGTGAAATACTGTGCATTTCATAAGTGATCACTGGTGCTGCCTTGCAAAATTTACAAGTGTAGCTTTCTTTTGGGAAAAGATAGAAAAATGGAGGTTAGGGTCTCTGAGCTCAGAATTTAATAACACATCTTTTAGTAAAGGTTTTTTTTAATTGTGTATTTGAAAATGCCACTTTTAGAAAGTGGGTATTTTCTTACTTAACCATCCTCTGTGCCTCTGCCTGATTGTGTATTCACCGTCTCGTTTTGGAGTGACAGGAGCTGGAGAGGAGCATTCACACCAAACATTCACAAGGGGGGTTGAGGTGTGTCCTGACTTTCCCGGGTGACTCCTAGCCAAGCTAAATAGACCTCTCTGCATTTAGAATGGTGGGAGTCTTTACTGAAACCTGAATAGGCTGTTTTTGCTCTGCACAATGCTGTCTCCACCTCCTGTAGTGAAGCAGGACTAGACAGGACAGAACTGGTTTCTACTGAGCAAGAAGTACTTGTTGCCTAAAACTTCAAAGGGAAAAGTAGTATAAATAATAGGACCCTGACCCCAGAACTTTAGAACTCTTTCGGACTAAGCAACCTGCCAAGAAGAAGAGCTGGAGAAACTGTCAGGAGGAGTTACCAATTTGCTGTGTTGACCTGCAGTGACTGCTTCTGTCTTCGGCAGTGAATGGACCAGACTAGACTTTCTGCAACTTATTTTCCTGAGTTCTCCAAGGGCTTGAGGTACAGCTTGTCCCCTGTTCAAGAAGTCTCAGCAACAGCAAAGACTTCAAGATCATCTGCTACCAGCACTGAGAACTGTGTGCTTTGTGCTGCAACAGAAGAAAAAGCAACCTACACCATCAACAATGCCGCTGCTGGCTCTGTGACCTGCTGGCACCACAGAGAGCAGAGCACCACCCGATTCACACCACAACCCTACTGTCACTGAAGTTGACACCTGAAGCAGCCACTGAGCCGCTGCTTCCACCGTGACCTGAGGGCACAGCACTTCTCACCACCTCACTTCACATCACCACCATGGTATCCCCGACGGCGACGCTGCAGGCTAACATCGACACCGCTGCCTGCACCATGGGCTGGGGCCACTGCTCATAAGTTACTCAACACACCGCCCATCCCACACACCAGCCTTGGCCCACCGATACAGTTGCCATCGACTCCAGATTGTCTACCATCGACAGTGCTTCAGCAACAACGACGACACTGCTTGTACCATGACCTGCCAGCACCACAACGAGCACCGTCCAACTTTGCACTGCAGCCCTGGTCTCACGAACATCACTGCATGCCGTCACCTTGCCACTGCCTGTGCCGTAACATGAGGGCACCGTTCACCGTACCACTCCACTTCACACCGCAGCCCTAAACCTGCCGACGCTCCAGACTTCAACCTCACAGAGTTCGACCTGAAACGATTGTGACTTCAAGGGCCTAGCGACTCCTGCACTAATCTCCACAACCGACACAGACAACGCCATCTCTGCGGAGCTCATCACAAGGTCCACAACGCCCTGCATTTCCAAGGTACTGTTTGCTGGTCTTCCCAACACCATAGATGGCCTGCAACATCATGGCCGGCCTGAACTGAAATGCTTAACACATCGTCTCTGAGATAAGCCTGCCTGCTTGTGCCAAGCAGGGGTTATGTTAGACGTGTAATCCCCTTACCCTCACTATAAGGAAGGGTCCCTACATAGACAAGGTGCCTACCATGCCAACTAGAGACCCCCATTTCTAACACCTTATATTTTGATATAGAGAGTCTTATAGATTCTAGGCATTGCCATCTTTTATCAGCCCTGATGGTGTAGTCGCTTTCAAGTGCATGCTCATCAGGCTATTGTTCCACTTCTCATGACTATCCTATTCAGAGATTTGCCAGGAGTGATGTGCTTCCAGGATGATGTGTTGGGTTACAGAGTAGACAATAAAGTGCATGATCTGAAGGTTGCCCAGACTTTATGTATATTAAAGGAAAAGAGCATAATTCTGAAGGAGCAAAAGTGACAATTTGATTTATTTAACATAGATTCCTTAAACTATGATATTTTTGTCCAACAAATTGACCCAAAAAAGAGCTTGGTGAGAGCAAATTCTGACACTCCGGCACCAGAGAAAAAAGAACAAATTCAAACTTCCCTCAGTGAGCTGGAATGATATTCCTGTTTTATTCATAATTTCATGAATTCAAAATTTGCGTAAGTGGCATTAAAAGGTGGACAAAGTTTGTTTGTGATAATAGATGTGAAGAGGAATTCTGCCAGGTCAATAAGAAAATGACAGAAGCGAATTCTCTTATATTGTCTGATACATAGAACCCTGAAATTGGAGATTCTGATGCCATTTTACATGGCTGGGTGATCTGTTAAAGCAAATCAAAAATGGTAAAAGATGAAGTGGTAGTTTTTGCCTTATGAAGTTTGAGAGAAGCAGGGGCCAAATTCTCTTTCACTGAGTGTGAGGCGTTAGCATATTGGTGAAGTGAATCATTTTAGAACATATTTAGATGGTAACAAGTTTCAATTTGCATCAATTACAAATCTCTGGTGGACTTGTTAACAACCAAGAGTGCCAAGTAAGATATTCCAAGGATTGCCAAGTGGCAGACAAGTTGTAGTAGTTTTGCTACCAGGTGGACTACATATATTTTTTATCAAGTTTGCCATTGTCGGACAGTATGTAATCAGATGATGAACTAGAGAAGAGTGATTTTGTAGGTAGTTTATTGATAATTGCCACTTCAAGTGCGATAACAAAGTCAGAATGGAGAGATGACATGAGTAATGTCTCCCTAAACAAAGTCCTAGAATAAATGATGTTTGACTGGCTGGTTGACAAAGGGCTGGGTGATGACATTGATGCTAATTGCTGTATTGCTTAAGAGATACGTCTAGTCAATGGGCTTATCTGAAAGTTTGATTTGTTGTTTGTGTGACAGAACCTTAGGCAGAAAGTTGTGGAATTGTCGCATGAATATAGCAGGGCCATGAAACACAGTTAGTGAACATTTCTAGTGCCCAGGTCTTGATAAATGTGTAGAGCAGTATAAGACTGTATCTGGTGCGTAATAAGTGATAAATTGCATAACACTGTGCTGAGTTCTGCGCAACAGGTACCTGCTCCAGAGAAACCTTGGCTAAAGTTGGGCATGGATAACATTGGTTCTCTCAATCTACTAAATGTTAATGTGAAGTATGGCCTTGTGGGAATAGATTATTATTCACTTTGGCCGGAGATCAACTTTCTTAACAGTGACAATAGTAGGAAGGTAATTGACTTGCATCAGAATTTGTTTTTGAGGAAAGGTGTAATTGCTACTGACGATAGTACCCAGTTCACTTCAACAGAGTTTGCTAGTTTCCTTAAGTAACTGGGAGTCAAACAGATTGCCACATCAATCTATCACCAAAGGATTAACGGGCTAGTGGAGGGATGTAATATGGTGATAAAGGAGAAATTGTGTTTGTTGGTGGCAAATAGACTGAATTGGATTCATGAACATAATTATTTGCTGTGGGCAATAGGCACCACATTGAATGCTGAAACAGTTGTTTCGTCATTTGGTTATCTTAGGGGAAGGGTTCGGGGATCTAAGTTGAATAAGTCATGAATGGAAAGGAGGGACTTTCTGGTCAAGGATATTCATGCAATGGGAGTTTTAAGGAAGTGCACTCCTTTGAAATAAACTAGAGTTCAGAAAGGAAATAAGAACAATAAGATGGGTGACTTAGTTGGGGTGGGTGAGGTTAGCAGGTTTGTGGCACAAAGGATAGCCTCAAGAGAGTATTGGAGCCAAGGGTTTGTAAGGACAAGCTGAAAGATTGATGGTTTCGGAACAAAGAGCAGTTGTTTATTGTTTCACATGGTGTGTAGTGTGAAGAAAGGAGAATGATTTTAAATAGGTGGCGTGACTAGTGCTGCTGTGAAATCTAGCCCAGAAACAACATCAGATTCCCATGATGAATTTGTTGTTCAGTGTCGCAGGTCACAAAGAAAGACCACTGTTTTCAGTAAACCTTGGTATTTTGGGGCATATTTACAAAGAATTGGCCCACGGCAGCACCACAAGTCATTTTGCTGCACCGCCATACTCCAATTCAAAAGGAGAGGACTGTATTGTATTTGCAAGATACAGTGCATTCCTGTCCTTTCTACAGGCACACAATTAGCAGCCATGCGCTAATGCATGCACCCTTGCACCATGGTTTAAGGGTGTCTGTGTTGTTGCCACAATTGTTTTGTGCTGGAAGTGGCACAAGAGGTGTTTCCTTTCTTCTATGTGTACTGCAGAATGCAGCACATGTGGAAAGAGGAAAAACTAGGAGAAATGTAAATATTGCTTGTTGTTAAACCTGCTCTAGCGAGGTGCAAGGTTTTTGCGCTGTCCATGGTTTATGAGATGTTGGAAATCTGGGGCAGTGTGAAATTCCATGGGTGTTGAGTGGGAGCACCCACAGCAACTCCCACGGAATGCCTCTTGCACGCAGAGTAAGGCAAGGCAGTGACTTGTGCTGCCTTGCCTTACTCCATATTGCCATGAAAAGGTATGCAGGGTGATTTTATGTGGCCTTGTAGATATGGCTAAGCCCTGTGTGCCACCAGAATGTAACAAAAAATGACTTTACGGCAATGCACAGGGCTTGTAAATGTGCCTCTTGGTGTGCAAATGACATTTTGCATGGTTATGGTTGGGATTGCTTCTGAACTTTTTATATAAAGTCTATTTTATTCCTATTGCGTTTTTGTTGGTTTGTTGTTTTCTGACTGTTCATTTTGTTGTTTCTAACATTAGGAGGAAAATGTGTTATGGCTTGGTGTGCAAGTCCTTAGCTGAGATGAAGTGAGGCCAAATGTGAGGATTCCTCAGTTGTTGGGTGTAATGGTGTAGGGCCCTAGGCCCTCATGCATAAAAGATCTCGACACAGACACCATTAGATACTGGGTAGAACTTGCCCAGGTCACGTGTGCCAGGCCCCTTTTATTACCAGAGTCACCTGACCAGTGACACTTGTGTTGGATGGGTGTGCAATGGGATGTAACCCAGCTCTCGGGGAGTGGCTGGTACAGCAAACAACTAGTACGGTGACCAGCAGGTCACTACATCTCTCCCAAACTTTATTCAAACTGGAACAACAAAGTCCAACCTTTGGGGGGAAACATCCATTACAACGCAGTCATTACAACGACCTACCTTTACAATGCAACTGTTACAATGCAACTACCTTTACATCGCATGCCATTACAATGCATGTCATTACAATGCATGTCACTACAACGCATGCCATTACAACGCAT
Organism: Triturus cristatus; assembly: GCF_964204655.1. NCBI lineage: Eukaryota > Metazoa > Chordata > Amphibia > Caudata > Salamandridae > Triturus > Triturus cristatus. Next base: position 525,589,918 of record NC_140588.1, on the reverse strand, counting down.
ACCAGTACAACGCATACCATTACAACGCATTATGAGGTAAGTAATGGAGATTTTTAAAGTATTAGGGTGGGTATGGGTTTTGGGATACATGGGAATAGTAATTTGTACCCCTACACTATCCAACACTTAGTAATTTTTACCCCTACACTATTCAGCTGCTATTTTCCTTCAATAAACTTACCTTATCCGTGCAGTCAGCTATCGCTCCCCACGCTGCTGCATGGCTCTCCCTGTCTTTGCCTGCCTCGCCGCCCGTACCCGCATTGTTGTGCTTAAACCTTGTTGTTTCTGTGCCTAACTTGTTTTCTTTCTGTGCCTAACTTGTTTTCTTTCTGTGCCTAAATTGTTTTCTTTTTTGTGCCTAAATTGTTTTCTTTTTTGTGCCTAATTACTGCTCCTGGCCCGTTTTCCCGCCGCTGCGTCCCTGCGGCCCCGCCCCCCTGAACTCCCATTCGCCGCCCCGCTCCCGCCTCCCAGCTGCTCCTCCCTCCCACATCCCCTCATATGGAGGCCGTGCAGCGGTGAAAGGAGTGACCTCTGACCCTGCTCGCAGGCAGGTCGCTCCCCACACTACTGCACGGCTCTGCCTGTCTTTGCCTGCCTCGCCGCCTGTACCCGCATTGTTGTGCTTAAACCTTGTTGTTTCTGTGCCTAACTTGTTTTCTTTCTGTGCCTAACTTGTTTTCTTTCTGTGCCTAAATTGTTTTCTTTTTTGTGCCTAAATTGTTTTCTTTTTTGTGCCTAATTGCTGTTCCTCGTCTGTTTTACCACCACTGCGTCCCTGCGGCCCCGCCCCCCTGCACTCCCATTCGCCACCCCGTTCCCACCTCCCAGCTGCTCCTCCCTCCCACATCCCCTCATATGGAGGCCACGCAGCGGACACGTGCAGCGGACGCGCCGCGGGTGCGCCAAAGGCGAACCTAAGGCAAGCCCATCTGTGCCCATCCATGCCTGGACCGCGCCCAGCGCCAGGACCCCTGGCCCCCACAAGCACCATTGCCATCGTCCACAGTAACACTCTCAAAATCTTGACATACACCGATGACACCCTCAGCACCGCCGAACACCTGCACTTTCAGATCCACACCAACCCCAAAACCACCCTCAGAGGAACCCTTGTCTACAGTCCCCCCGGACCCCGACCACAGTTCAGCGACTCCATCGCCGACTTTGTCAGCACACACGCCCTTGCCTCCACGGACTACATCCTCCTTGGGGACCTGTACTTCCACCTCGAGAACAACAGCGACTCCAACTCTTCTGCCCTGATCGACAACCTCGCCAACCTCGGACTCAGACAACTTGTCACAACACCCACCCACTCTGCCGGCCACACGCTGGGACTCTTCTTCTCAGCAAGCTCCCACGTCTTCTTCAACCACTCCACCGAACTCCACTGGACCGACCACCGTTGCATCCACTTCACCTTTTGGAAACCCACCACACACCACCGCACCCAGCAGATGCCTCGCCGCTGCTGGAGCAGTCACTGAAGAACATCTAACCACCAACCTTGCCCGAAGCCCTCCCACAGACCCGACTGACCCCAACGCCTCAGCCCGCAACCTCAGACAGTGGATCGACAACTGTGCCAACATCCTTGCCCAGCTCAAGAAACCCTACAACAGCCACACCAGAAAGAAAGCTAGCTGGTTCTCTGAAGAGTTCCAGGCCTCCAAGCAAACCTGCCGAAAGCTAGAGAAGAACTAGATCCGGGAACGAACACCAGAAAGCTACACAGCCCACAAGAACGCCACCCGCAGACACCACCACCTCATCAGATCCGCCAAAAGGACCTTCTTCAAAGACCGCCTAGACAACAACGCACACAATAGCAAAGAGCTCTTCAACATCATGAAGGAACTCTCCAACCCCAGCTCCAACACCAACGACATTCCACCCTCACAAGACCTGTGCGACTTGCTGGCCACCTTCTTCTACCGCAAGATCGCAGACATCCACGACAGCTTCAACACCGCAACCGCCCTGGCAACCACCGAGACCTCCACACCCACGACTACCACCCGCACCAAGTGCCTGATCTCCTGGATCCACATCAATGACAAGGACACCATCAAGATCATGAACTCCGTCCATTCCGGATCCCCGTCAGACCCATTTCCTCACCACATCTTCAACAAAGCCAGCACCACCATCGCACCCCATCTCCGGAAAACCATAAACATCTCCTTCGAGACAGCTACCTTCCCGGAGAGCTGGAAGCACGTTGAGATCAACGCCTTACTCAAGAAACCCAAGGCGGACCCCAAGGACCTCAAGAACTTCCGACCCATCTCCCTGCACCCGTTCCCGGCGAAGGTCACCGAGAAGGCCGTCAGCAAACAACTGACCATATTCCTCGAGGAGAACAGCATCCTGGGCCCGTCCCAGTCCAGGTTCTGCAGCAACCACAGCACCGAAACAGCCCTCATCGCCGCCACCGATGACATCAGGACCCCGCTAGACAATGGAGAAACCGCGGCCCTCATCCTCCTGGACCTGTCAGCCACCTCCTTCCTCTCAGGCAGAACACAGAGCGTCCGCCTCCTCCCCTTCCGCTCCGAAGCCACCGAGACCATTTGCGGCGTACCCCAGGGCTCATCCCTCAGCACAACGCTGTTTAACATCTACATGGCACCGCTCGCCCATGTTGCCTGACTGCACGACCTCAACATCATCTCTTACGCAGATGACACCCAGCTGATCCTCTCCCTCACCAAAGACCCCCACACTGCCAAAGCCAACCTCCATGAGGGAATGAAGGCCGTTGCCGGCTGGATGAGAAACAGCCGACTGAAGCTGAACTCGGAAAAGACGGAGGTCCTAATCCTCGGATCCACCCCCTCGGCCTGGGACGACTCCTGGTGGCCGACCGCACTAGGAACAGCTCCAACGCCCACCGACCACGCATGCAACCTAGGGGTTCTCATCGACTTCACCCTCTCCATGATGAAGCAGGTCAACACCATCTCCTCCTCCTGCTTCAACACCCTCCGCATGCTCCGCAGGATCTACAAGTGGATCCCCACCGAAACAAGAAGGACGGTCACCCAGACCCTCGTCAGCACCAGACTGGACTACGGAAACGCCCTCTACACAGGAGCCTCGGCAAAACTCTTGAAAAGGCTCCAACGCATCCAGAACGCCACCGCATGCCTGATCCTCGACATCCCTCGCCGCAGCCACATCACACCCCACCTGAGAGACCTGCCCTGGCTCCCTGTCAACAAGAGGATAACCTTCAAGCTCCTCACCCATGCAAACAATGCACTCCACAACCCCGGACCAGCATACCTCAACAACCGACTCAGCTTCTACACCCCCACCCGCCAGCTCCGCTCTGCCGACCACTCCCTCGCCACTATCCCCCACATCCGAAGAGTGACCGGCGGCAGCAGATCATTCTCCCACCTCACCGCCAAGACATGGAACACCCTCCCCATCCGCCTACGGCAGACCCAAGACCTACTGACCTTCAGAAGACTCCTCAAGACCTGGCTCTTCGAACAGTAGCAGAATTCCCCCACCCTTTAGCGCCTTGAGACCCTCGCGGGTATGTAGTGCGCTTTACAAATGCTTTGATTGATTGATTGATCTACAATTGGATGCGATGTAATTTCCTCCAAATCAACGTGGGGAAGACAGAAATCATGCTCTTCGGAGACGCACCTTTACTCTGGACACCTGATTGGTGGCCTGTGGACCTGGGCACCCCCACATCCCTAAATCCACTGTTAAAAATATAGGCATTCGCCTGGACCAGGCTCTCACCCTGAAAGAGCACACCGCTCAGACAGCTGGCTCCTGCTTTCATATGCTGGGCCTATTAGGACAAGTATTCCCCTGCTTCCCGACTCCACTCGGAAGACCCTGATGCAGGCACTTATACTGAGCCACCTGAACTACTGCAACGGCCTCTTGGCCGCGGCCAATGAGTCCTCGCTGTGTAGATTGCAGGTAGTCCAGAACACGGTGCTGCGACTGGTACTAAATACCCCCCCGGACTGTCTCTCGCCCTCTCCTCCATCAGCTACACTGGCTTCCGATACATGAGTGGGTCAAGTTTAAGGTATGCTGCAGGGTCCATAAAGCTTTAAACCATCTCGGCCCCACCTATCTTGCTGAGAAATTTACTCTGTACACACCCTCAAGGTCCCACCGCTCTGGAACCAAATCACTACTCGTGGTCCCTCGAGTAAGGAAGGCCAGACTAGGTGGAAAGGCACTCTCCCACCCCAGTCCTCTTTATGGGAACCAGCTCCCCTTGTACTTGAGGCAATGCCCTGACCACCTCCAATTCAGGAAGCACCTTAAGACCCTCCTTTTCTGTCTCTAATCCTGATCCAGTCCCTCAGCTTTCCAATTGCCTGTCCGCAGCACAGAGATACCCCTTTGGGGATCGATTCAGGCGCTATATAAATAAATAAATCCAACACGTACCCTACTGTTGCACTCACTGGAGTGGGAATAGACATTTTTACCCCTCCACTATCCAACACTTACCCTACTGTTGCCCTAAAAGTATTATGCATTGTAATGGTATGCATTGTAATGGAATGCGTTGTAATGGTAGTTTTCAAAAATGTGTTGTAATGGCATGCGTTGTAAAATCATGCAATGTAATGGTAGTTGCGATCTAAAGACTGCGTTGTAAAGTCATGTGTTGTAATTGCATGCGTTGTAACGTCGTATATTCACCTGTGGGAGATCGTAAAACAGTAACAGAAACTTCCACCGAATCTCTTCAGCTGCTTGCTGAACAAGATGATGGTACAACTGCAGCTAGGACCACCAGTTCTATTTAGCACAGTTCAGTGGAGCTCTGCGGGTCTGATCCTCCTTGGACTCAAGGCATGGAAGTGGACACTTAAGTCTCACTATGTACAGTTCTCTGGGACTGTGCAGGTGGATTGATAGAGAACCTGGTAGATGTTACAGTTTCACACATTATTAGTTTTTGTTGTTGTCCCTCTCATGGGTATTGCCCTGTCACAGGATATCCCTGAGGTCCACCTTACTAGGCTTCCCTGGGACTGGGTGTCCCTCGCCGTATCACTCCAATGCCAGCCTATAGGTTCGTGGAGGAAGCCCTACGAGTCCCACCTTCAAGTCTGTCGCGCCATCTGGAGGGTAGTTGTTTCTTGATTGGATTACTCCTGCCTCCTAGACTTTGGTGCATCAACTTTCACAGGACCGTCATGAAACACCAAATCTTCTTCTTCCTGGGAACCTGCAGAAGAGCGGCTGTAGACTCATCTCTCGTGGTGGGACCCTCTCTCCCAGGCATCCCTGAGGCCTTTGCCAATTGGATCTCCACAGTCTGTTGTGGAGTGGTTGGATCCTCTTCTTCAGGACATCCGAGCACTGTCGCCATCCAGTCTCTTGTTCGACCCCAAAGGTTGGTGTCACAAATGGTCCAGCTTGCTCACCTCTGTAGTCACCAGGTCTGCTTGGAGTTACGAAGACTCCTGGATAGCTAGCTTCTCATGGTGCCACTATTGTTACCAAGGTACTGTGCTCCTTTCGTGATGTTCTTGCACTCAGCTGTCCTCTATCTTGTGGTGTGCAAGTTATCCAATCACACACTCCTCTCTTCTTTTCTTCTTTTCTCTTTGTTAGACCTGGCACCTTGACGTGGGTCTCCCTTCCATATTTTGCTGTTGCCTCATGTGCTTTTGCTGGTTATAGATGCTTTGGGCACTGTGCCACTGCTGTCCAGTGCCACAGTGCAAGTGCTCCCTATGGTAAATTGAAGTATGTATTAGGGATTCCATGATTGGCTAGTTTGGTTTCCTTGTCAGACCCTAGTACAGTGCACCAGGGGTGCCCAGGGCTTGTAAACCAAATGCTGCTGGTGGGCTTGCAGCACTGGTTGTGCCACCCACAGAAGCAGCCTGTAGAGTATGTCTCAGGTCTGCCATTTCAGAGCCTGTGTGCAGTCTGGTACTGCCATGCTGACTGGGCTAGTGCACCCACTTGCCAGTCCCTAAACCTTCCCTTCTCTGCATTTCGTGGGTTCACTATTGCAAGGCTACCTGTTCCACATAGGCCAGAATGGGCCGTTTGATTATTACATCTTATAATCCTAACTGACTCAGGGAACTAGGTGGAAATTCTAGTTTAGTATGCCTGAACTCAGAATGATAAAAATCATCTTTTAGTAAAGTTAATTTTAACATTCTGTGTTTGAAAATACCACTTTTAGAAAGTAGGTATTTTCTTGTCTAACCATCCAGGTCTGCCTCTGCTAGGTTGTGTATTCCTTGTCTGGAGTTTGAGTGACAGGGGCTGGGGGATTCCAGGAGACAGGGTGAATCAGCACAGGGCTGAATAGAGAGATCTGTGTGTAGATGGGTGGGAGGAGTTGCACCTGGGACCTGAATAGGGCTGTGCCTTCCCTCCACAATGCTGGCTTCACCTCCTGTGGTGCGTCTGATGTCCCGGGCCTGCACTGTGAAAGGAAAGAAGGAGTCATGTAAACAGAGTGCTCCAGGACTGACCAGAACTGGTTTGGACTAGGCAAAGGCCTCTCTGCCTTCTGAGAACAAAGAGAAACTATATATAAAAAGGGGGACACAGACCCCAGAACTTTAGATCACGTTTGGGAAACAAGAAGAAACCTTTGCTGAGGAGAGGAACCAGAGAGACTGAGGAGAGACTATCCCTAAGCTTGAGGGAATGGCCTGCAGTGGTTGCCTGACTGCCAAAGAGAGGAGAGAGGAACTTTGTGTGAACTGTCATCAACTTGTGAAGGCTCTCCAAGGGCTTGAGAAAGAGCTTGCCTCCTGCTGAAGTCTCAGGGACAATAGACTTCAACCACCAGCTCCCCAAGAGTCTTGTGGAAGTGCCTGCTGCTGTGCGGGGCTTTCTGAGGAACTGTGTGTTACAAGGAGCTGGAAGCGCGACGCTCGAAGAAGAAGCGTGTCACCGAACTGCTGCTGTTGCTTTACAGCGCGAAAGCGCCTCGCATTGCCGGAGAAGAGGATCAACGTCGCACCAGATGTCGCCGCATCATCGGAGAAGCGTGTCGCAGCCGCTCTTGTTGCTTCGCTGGGAAAGCGTGTCACCGCTGCAGTTGTCGCATCGTTGCCGAAGCGCCTCGCATCGCCGGAGAAGAGGATCGATGTCGCATCAGACGCCACCGCATCACCGGGAAGCATGTTGCAGGGCCTGTCGCGGCTCAGAAGAATCGTTGAGTCGGTGCACGGCCGTCGGGGGTGCACGCATCGTGTCGCATCAAGAAGACGACATCATCTTTGTCGCATTGTACCGGATCTCCATTGCATCACGGCGTTGTGAGCCGCATCACCACGGAAGCGCAGTAAGAAACCGACGTATCACCTTCCCTGCAACACTTTTGTTGTATCGCACTACGCATCCTAAGGTACATTGAACTCAAAGTGTCGCATTTTAACATCTAAAGAGAACTAAGCTAATTCTACCATTTTAAGTACAGTATTGTGGATTTTTGTCGTTTATGGTCTTGTGTTAAAACTATATAAAAGATACCTATTTTTATACTACAGCTCGTGTGGTGTCCATCTGTAGTGTTGTCACTGGGTTACTGTATGTGTTCACAAATGCTTTACACACTGCCTCTGAGATAAGTTATCTGCTCGTGCCAAGCTACCGAGGGGGTGAGCAGGGATTATTTTAGGAGTGTACCCCCTTACCCTGACTAGACACAAGGGCCCCTATTTGGTCAAAGGTACCTACCTCTGCCAACTAGAGACCCCCAAATCTAACATTGGTGGTCAGCGGTGAGGATTCTGGACTTGCATTTGTGACTCATATACAGTGATTGGTGAACGCTACTAGTGAGTGTAGACCAAAACGCGACCACATACTTTTGGTAGATTGCTTTTCCTGGCATTTTCTATTTTTGCAAAGAACTGCCAAGTTTAACCACCATGAGTAAAGCAGCATCTATAGCATCTGTTGATCTTGATTGGGAAGAGGAGAAACTGGAATGCTACAATGTGAAACAGCTAAAGCACTTCTGCAGGAAATTTAAAGTTGCAATGACAGGTCTCTCCAAGAAGGATGAGTTTCAAAAGGCGCTGAGGGCCTGGGTCGCAGCAAGGAGTACCCCTGAGAATGAGAATGCAGAGGAGCAGTTGGAGGGGCCAGGGTCCAGGGAGAGGAGAGCAACTTCCCCAGTAGGTAGCAGTGTTTCTGCCAAAAGCCTGTCCCTAGAGGAGTTGGATGACAGGGAGAGGTATAGGATGCATGAGATGGAGCTGACCAAGCTCAAGTTAAGTGGGAAGTTAGAATTTGAATAGCAAATTAGGAAATTGACTCTAGAGGAAAAAAGAATGCAACTGGAGCATAAGAAAAGTTAGAGGGAGATGGAATTGAAAGCAAGGAACTTATAAATTACTCCCTCTGGTGGCATCACACCGTCAATGCCTGTGGAAGCTACAGTATATATTCCTAAAGATGTGGTGAAATAGTTTTATTAGAATGATGACATTGGGCAGTGGTTTAAGGCCTATGATGTAGACATGTCTTCCCATCGGGTCCCTGAGAAGGATTGGGAAGTGGGGTTGTGGGGGCGGTTCCTTAGTGAGGGGTGGAATACACTGTTAGACTTGCCCTTCGAAAGCCATAATTCTAATAGCCACATGAAGGAAGCATTGATGTCCAGGTATGGGTTGACTCCTGAATTGTATAGACAAAGGTTTAGAAACTGCAAGAAGGTGAAGTCAAGCACCTGGGTAGAATATGTAACTTTCTTTTGCAGAGCATTGGATGGTTGGGTGAAGGGTAGCAAAGTGAATGATTTTGAGGGGCTCTTTGATTTAATTGCATGGGAGCACTTGTCAAGTAATTGTTTTCCGGGGCTATGCAAGCACCTGATTGATAGCGGGCTGACTAACCCTAAGAAACTTGCTGTGGAGGCGGAACCCTGGGTGAGCACCCGGGTTCACAAGGGTCAAGTGGGAGACTCAGCCAAGAGTGGGCAGGGTCCCCAGCAGAGGAGTGGGGGGGACAAGGGTAAACAGAGGGAGTTTCAGAGAGGGTCCCAATGTAATTCCCAAGGGAACAAAGGGAAAGGTTCCCAGGCTCCCTCTGAGAAGAAGCACAGGGCCCCGACAGGTAACCCTGTTCCTAGGGAACCCCTGAAGTGCTACAAGTGTGGAGAAATGGGCCATCAGTCTAATGATCTCCAGTGCCCACAGTTTGGAAAGACAGCACCCACTGGTGCTCCACCCCAGCAGATGGTGAGTGTAGCCCTGGGGGAGGGGTGTCCAAGGTGGGTGGAGTCCCGCAGAGATGTCCCTTGTCTCTTTAGGAGACTGTGAGGTGGTCCCCAGGACCCAACTGTCTGATAACACTAAGAAGTACAGGCAGTGGGTGACCATCAATGGTCATAGAGTGGAGGCTTTTATAGACACAGCTGCCAGTGTGACAGCTGTCAAGTGTCACCTGGTATCTCAAGAGCAGGTTGTCCCCAATGCATTTTACCCAGTTGTTGCCCCTGATAGCACAGAGAGCCACTGCAAGGTGGCTCAGGTTCCCTTTGAGTGGGGGGATGTCTCCGGTACTCTTCAAGTAGCTGTGAGGCTAGCCATGCCTGTTGACTGTTTGTTTGGGAACGGTTTGGAGAGCTCACCTTGGCCGAAGGTGGAGCAAAGTGTTCATTTGGAGATGTTGTGTCTGCCTGACTGGGTGTGTGTGATCACACGATCCATGGCAGCCAGTAAGGGTGCTCAAGAGGACCTGGAGCCTGAGAGGGAGGCCCAGGTGCCTGCCTTAAAGAGAAGAGGCAGGGGGCACGGGAATCCGGCCCCCGAAGTTCCCAGGGTCCAAGAGGAGGCAGACCCTGAGGGGGATGCCCTGGAGCCTACAGGGGAACAGGTAGCTGAACTGGGGGACCTGCCTGAGCCAACCCATTGGCAGCAAGAAGGACAACCCTCCAGGAAAGAGTTCTGCAAGGAGCAGAAGGAATGCCCTTCTCTTGTGGGTTTGCGGTAGCAGGCTGCAAGCCAGGCAGCAGGTGATCAGCCTGTATCACATTGGATCTAATGGGAGAATGGTCTCCTGTATAGTAAACCTAAGGTTGCTGACCCTGGGTCAGCCCATGTGCTGGTGGTACCCCAGTGCTTCAGAGCCTACCTACTGGGGCTGGCTCATTATGTGCCGTTGGCAGGACATTTGGGGCAGGACAAGACCTTTGAGAGGCTTGTCACCCACTTTTATTGGCCCCAAATGTGCAAGAGTTCAGACACTCATTGCAGGACATGTCAGACTTGCCAGGCAAGTGGAAAGAGTGGGAGGAAGCAAAAGGCTCCTCTCCAGCCATTCCCTGTGGTCAGCACCCCCTTTGAACGGGTGGGTATTGACATTGTGGGGCGAGTTGACCCCAAGACAGCCATGGGCAACAGGTTCATCCTGGTCTTGGTGGACCATGCCACTCGGCACCCGGATCCATACCTCTGAGGACAGTAACGGCCCCTGTGGTGGGACGAGCACTGATGGGAATTTTCTTCCGAGTGGGGTTCCCTAGAGAGGTAGTGTCTGACCGACGTACAAACTTCATTTCTAAGTATATGAAGTCGCTGTGGCAGGAGTATGGGGTAACCTACAAGTTTACCACTCCTTACCACCCCCAAGGAAATGGGTTGGTTGAGAGATTCAACTGAACCCTAAAAGGCATGATTATGGGTCTTGAGGAACCTTTAAGACTTAAGTAGGACGTCCTCTTACCATGCCTGCTGTTTGCATACCGTGAGGTGCCACAGAAATCTCTAGGGTTCTGTCCCTTTGAGCTTCTCTATGGTCACCCAGTGAGAGGACCTCTGAGTCTGGTCAAGGAAGGCTGGGAGCAATCTCCCAGGAAACCTCCCCAGGATGTATATAGCTACATGCTGGCCTTCAGGAACCAGACTAGGCGTTTCAGGCAACTCACTGAGGCGAATCTGGAAGCCAGCCAGGAGGAGATGAAGCAGTGGTACGACCAGAATGCCACTCTGGTAGAGCTTAAGCCTGGTCAGAAAGTGTGGGTCATGGCCCCAGTGGGGGTCTTGTGCACTCCAGGATAAGTGGACCGGACCATTTGACATGGTGGAGCGCAAAAGTCCTGTTACCTACTTGGTGGACTTGCGGTCTCCCAGGGACTCCTTGCATGTCCTGCATGTCAACCACCTGAAGCCCCACTTGGAGAGGTCCAAAGTGGGCATGCTCTTAGCGACAGATGATGGAATGGAGGAGGAGACTGAGCCTCTTCCTGACCTACTGTTGGCGAAAGAGCGAGATGGGTCAGTGGATGATGTAAACCTCTCTTCCACCCTGACCCCTGAGCAGCAGAATGACTGTCACCAGTTGCTGGGTCAGTTTTCTGATCTGTTCTCACTGATTCCCAGTGTCACTGATTGGTGCGTCCATGATGTGGACACTGGAGACAGCCCACCTGTGAAGCACAAAACTTACAGGGTGACTGACAGGGTGAGAGCTTGCATCAAGGAGGAGGTCTCCAAGATGCTTGCGTTAGGGGTGATTGAGTCCTCTAACAGTCCTTGGGCCAGCCCAGTGGTCTTGGTCCCAAAGGCTGCCACACTGGGTGCCATGCCAGAACTCCAGTTCTGTGTGGACTACCGAGGGCTCAATTCAGTCACGAGGACTGACGCACACCCCATCCCCAGAGCTGATGAGCTCATAGATCGATTAGGGGCTGCCCTTTACCTCAGCACATTTGACTTAATGTCTGGGTACTGGCAGATCGCCTTGACTGATGGGGCAAGAGAGAGGTCCGCATTCGCCATACCAGATGGGCACTACCAGTTCCGGGTGATGCCTTTTGGGATGAAGAATGCCCCTGCCACCTTTCAGAGGTTGGTCAACCAGGTGTTGGCTGGACTGGAAGAGTTCAGTTCTGCCAACCTGGATGACATTGCAGTGCTCAGCGCCAGTTGGGAAGAACATCTGCGCCAATTCTGGGAAGTGTTGATGGCGCTGTGGAGGGCAGGCCTCATGATCAAGGCGAGTAAGTGCTAGATCGGGCAGGGTTCCGTGGTGTACTTGGGACACCAGGTTGGGAGCGGCCAGGTGGAGCCCCTACAGCCCAAGATTGAAACCACCCTGGCTTGGAGCCCTCCGAAAACCCAGACAGAGGTGAGAGCATTTTTAGGACTCACTGGGTATTACAGGAGGTTTGTCAAGGGGCATGGCAGCATTGTTGCACCCTTGACAGAGCTGACTTCCAGGAAGCAGCCCAAGAAAGTGATTTGGACTGACACCTGTCAGAAAGCTTTTGAGGTCCTGAAGACTGCTATGTGCATGGCGCCCGTGCTCCTGGCACCCAACTTCTCCAGAGAGATTATTGTTCAGACAGACGCTTCAGAGCATGATGTGGGGGCTGTTGTGTAACAGATGAATGAGGAGGGCCTAGATCAACCTGTAGCCTTCATCAGTAGGAGGTTACTTCCACGGGAACAGAGGTGGAGTACGATTAAGCGTGAGGCATTTGCTGGGGTCTGGGCACTGAAGAAGTTGAGATCATACATGTTTGGGACTCACTTCCGGGTTCAGACAGACCACAGGTCCCTCAGATGGTTGATGCCGATGAGGGGTGAGAATACCAAGCTGTTGAGGTGGTCCATTTCCCTATAGGGGAATGGATTTCAAGGTGGAACACCGCCCTGGTACAGAGCATGCCAATGCCGATGGTCTGTACAGATATTTCTGCCTTAGAGATAAGAACTCCCAGGAGGTAGGGTAATTCTCACCACATTTTAGCTGGAGGGGACACGTGTTAGACCTGGCACCTTGGCGTGGGTCTCCCTTCCATTATTTGCTGTTGCCTCATGTGTTTTTGCTGGTTATAGATATTTTGGGCACTGTGCCACTGCTGTCCAGTGCCACAGTGCAAGTGCTCCCTATGGTAAATTGATGTATGTATTAGGGATTCCATGATTGGCTAGTTTGGTTTACCTGTCAGACCCTAGAACAGTGCACCAGGAGTGCCCAGGGCTTGTAAACCAAATGGTGCTGGTGGGCTTGCAGCACTGGTTGTGCCACCCACCTAAGCAGCCTGCAAAGTATGTCTCAGGTCTGCCTTTGCAGAGCCTGTGTGCAGTCTGGTACTGCCATGCTGACTGGGCAAGTGCACCCACTTGCCAGTCCATAAACCTTCCATTTTCTGCATATTAGTTACCCCTATGGTAGGCCCAAGAACAGGGTGCATTGTAAGTATAAGGTAGGACATGCCCTGGTGTGTGTGGCATGCCCTAATAGTGAATTACAGCCATTTTCGTTTTTCACTATTGCAAGGCTACCTGTTCTCTATAGGCCAGAATCGTCAGTTTGATTAATACATCCTATAATCCTAACTGACTCAGGGAACTAGGTAGAACAGGGGTACTCATAGTACGGCCCGCGGGCCGCCAGCGGCCCGGCAACCCTTCCTTGGCGGCCCGCGGACCTTGCCGACATCATATGCCTTTGGGGGCCGGGCGGTTATTTTAAATAACATTCACTTGTTAATGAGGCTTTGTTGTATTTCACCTCTTCTTAGCGCCCCTGCATCTCCACTCTGATGCAGGGGCGCTGAGAAGAGGTGAAATACAACAAAGCCTCATTAACAAGTGAATGGTCTTTAAAAGACCCGTGAAGTACTTGGGCGCGGCGGCTGTGTGTGAGAAAGTAAGCCTCGCATCTCTTGTTTAGAGAGGTTCGTGCACCGGCTGCGTAGGTGCCTGCTGACAGAAGAGTCTGCAGCCTCTGCCTACGACACAAGACTGTGTGAGGTTCGCTAATAGTGCTACAAAAAGGGCAGGGACGCACTCAGCCAACAACGGGTGATGCCGGGTGAATGAGTGACTTTGAGTGCTTTATGCAACATCCGTCAGAGGCTTCTAAGCACTGCGTCACGCCGGGATTCTGACGTTGAAATGGAAGGGTGGTTTGAAAAGGCAACGGAGTACGGAGGGGCCTGGGGGGGTTGAAAACACAACGGAGAGCGGGAGGGGGTGCGTCAAAACACACCAGAAGGGCGGGGCTGAAGAAGCCGTACTGTCGACCCTACATCTGTGAAAACACTGCAGACGTTCTGTTTCTGATAGAAAATCAGAGAGCAGGAGAGATTGCTCAGTGACTGCAGTTAGGTAACCCAGGATTATTTCGTAACGTGTTTACAACAGAGGCAGGTCTCATCTTTCTTGATGGAATGTTATAATTTTTTACTTTGGCAACTTGGAAAGACTAATCATATGCAGGAGAACGCATTCCTGTTTCCACTTGATATGCACGTTACATAAACAGAAGGAGGGAGACGGAGGGAGAGGGAGGTAGGGAGACAGAGAGAGAGGGAGACACAGAGTGAGTGAGACAGAGTGAGTGAGACAGAGTGGGAGGGAGACAGAGAGAAAGGGAGACAAACAGAGTGATGGAGACAGAGGGAGAGAGAGAGATAGAGAGAGGGAGGGAGACGGAGAGAGAGAGGGAGAGTGATAGAGAGAAGGAGAGAGAGAGAGGGAGGGAGACAGAGGGAGGGAGGGAGGGAGACAGAGAGAGGGAGGGAGACAGAGCGATAGATAGATAGATAGATAGATAGATAGATAGATAGATAGATAGATAGATAGATAGATAGATAGATAGATAGATAGATAGATAGATAGATAGATAGATAGATAGATAGATAGATAGATAGATAGATAGATAGATAGATAGATAGATAGATAGATAGATAGATAGATAGATAGATAGATAGATAGATAATGTGTGAATGCCTGGTCTGGTGGCTCAGTGGACGAAGGCGTCCGCTGCAGGGGCCTGTGTTCAACCTCATGGTCATAGTTTTTTTTTGGTCTAGCCCCGCCCCCTCCCCCACTGGCCCCGCCCCCACCGGTGCGGCCCTCAGCCAGAAACCACACTGTAAATTTGGCCCCCGAGAGAAAGTTCTTGAGTACCCCTGAGGTAGAAATTCGAGTTTAGTATGCCTGAACTCAGAATGCTAAAAATCATCTTTTAGTGAAGTTGCTTTTAGCATTCTGTGTTTGAAAATACCACTTTTAGAAAGTAGGTATTTTCTTGTCTAACCATCCAAGCCTGCCTCTGCTAGGTTGTGTATTCCTTGTCTGGAGTTTGAGTGACAGGGGCTGGGGGATTCCAGGAGACAGGGTGAGTCAGCACACGACTGAATAGAGAGATTTGCATGTAGATGGGTGGGAGGAGTTGCACCTGAGACCTGAATAGGGCTGTGCCTTCCCTCCACAATGCGGGCTCCACCTCCTATGGTGCGTCTGATGTCCCTGGCCTGCACTGTGAAAGGAAAGAAGGAGTCATGTAAACAGAGTGCTCCAGGACTGACCAGAACTGGTTTGGACTAGGCAAAGACCTCTCTGCCTTTAGAGAACAAAGAGAAAATGTGTATAAAAAGGGGGACCCAGAACCCAGAACTTTAGATCACTTTTGGGAAACAAGGAGAAACCTTTGCTGAGGAGAGGAACCAGAGTGACTGAGGAGAGACTATCCCTAAGCTTGAGGGATTGGCCTGCAGTGGTTGCCTGACTGCCAACAAGAGGAGAGAGGAACTTTTTGTGTACTTTCATCAACTTGTGAAGGATCTCCAAGGGCTTGAGAAAGAGCTTGCTTCCTGCTGAAGTCTCAGGGACAACAGACTTCAACCACCAGCTCCACAAGAGTCTTTTGGAAGTGCCTGCTGCTGTGCGGGGCTTTCTGAGGGAATGCGTGTTGCAAGGAGCTGGAAGCGCGACGCATGAAGAAGAAGAGTGTCGACGAACTGCCGCTGTCGCTTCACAACGCAAAAGAGCCTCGCAACGCCGGAGAGGAGGATCGACATCGCACCAGATGCCGCTGCATCATCGTAGAAGCATGTCGCGGCCGCAGCCGCTGTCGTCGCATCACTGGGAAAGCGTGTCGCCGCTGCAGTTGTCGCATCGTTGCCAAAGTGCCTCGCATCGCCGGAGAAGAGGATCGGCTTACTATCAGATGCTGCCGCATCACCGGGAAGCGTGTCGCAGGGCCTATCATGGCTCAGAAGAATCGTTGAGTTGCCACATGGCCTTCAGGCATGCACGCATTGTGTCGCATCAAGAAGAAGACGCCATCTTTGTCGCATTGTACTGGATCTTCATCACGGCGTTGCGAGCCGCATGGCTACGGAAGCACAGTAAGTAGGCAACGCATCACCTCCCCTTGCAGAGAAGAACCGACGCATCCCCTATGCATCAGTAGGGACCCGACACATCACCGTTCTTGCGTGTAAGGAACCGATGCATCACCTTCCCTGCAACACTTTAGTTGTATCGCCTTACGCATCCTAAGGTACATTGAATTCAAAGTGTCGCATTTTAATATCTAAAGAGATTTAAGCTAATTCTTCCATTTTAAGTACAGTATTGTGGATTTTTTCCGTTTATGGTCTTGTGTTAAAACTATATAGAAGATACCTATTTTTATACTACAACTTGTGTGTTGTCCATCTGTAGTGTTGTCACTGGGTTACTGTATGTGTTCACAAATGCTTTACACACTGTCTCTGGATAAGCCTGTCTGCTCGTGCCAAGCCACCAAGGGGGTGAGCAGGGGTTATTTTAAGAGTGTACCCCCTTACCCTGACTAGCCGCAAGGGCCCCTATTTGGTCAAAGGAACCTACCTCTCCCAACTAGAGACTCCCAAATCTAACACTCTTCTTCTGCTGTGACCTCATGCCACGAGATTTCCTCTTTCCTGTTCTTTCCCTTCGTGACGCGGTCTAGTCTCATCAGGTCTTGCACTTCTTCTCTGACCAGGCTTCTCCATGTGACGTGCACTTCACACAGGTCTCCCTGGCCCTGTCCTACCCCTAGGTCAATGCCTTCGGTGACCAGACCTGTTGTTGCAACCTTCTTCCGTTCACTACTTCTCATAGTCTTTCATACTCTGACTTCTGGTCAATCTTGTCAGACCTTTCCTTGGTCCTCTCCACGGAGCTCTCCTCGGTCCTCTTCATGGACCTCTCATCGGTCATCTTCTCGCTGACCTCTGGCAGGTCATCTTCTCACTGACCTCTGGGAGGTCGTCTTCTTCCTGACCACTGGCAGGTCATCCTCGCTGACCTCTTGCTGGTCATCCTCATTGACCTCTTGCAGGCCATCTTCACTGACCTCTTGCAGGTCACCTGCGCTGACCTCTTGCAGGACATCTTCACTGGGAGCTCCCTCTCGGGTTCCAACCCGGACAATCATCCTCTCTGTGTCTGCTTCCAACTATGCGCCCTTCGTTTGTCACTTGAGGGCACACCTACTCCTGGTGCCTTGCGCACCTGGTTCTTCCTCCTGCGCTGCCATCTTTAAGTCTCTGAATGCACCTGTTGCGCACTTTCTTTGTCTCTCAATACCCTTGCGGCATTGGGCTGTTTAGATTATTCATGCCAGTTGGTCTTTTTCCCCATTGCCACAGCAGCTTTCCTCCTGCTGCTTGCATTTGACACTGCCCACAGTCACCCTTCACTGCTGCAGTGACCACCAATGGCCACTAGGTGTCACTGCATTCCTCTGCAAACAAGTCATTCCCTCTGGCCAGGACATTGGGATCAGCCTGGGGCCCTAGATTCTTTTCAGGGGCAAATGTGTCTCCTCAATTGATTACTAGCCCACTGTGGCATTTGGCACTCTCCTGGCAGCCTCTGGCTATACCACCTATCAAAAACTCCACAGTCCCAGTCCTTTGACAATGAGCAATAAGAGGTTGCAGGGAGGCTACCTCCCCACTTCTTTTAAGGCTTCACCTCTGGGGTGCATGACAGTCTAAAAACTGCAGGTGTCCTCATGGCTAGTGATCCAGCGCGAAACCCTAGCAACGGGGAAACAACCCGTACCGATATCCTCCCTGCGTCACAGACCCGACATCACACTGACTCATTCACACATGCAGTCATTGGTGGGGCCCATAACACCAACACTCACACGTTACTTCCACACTGGTCTGCACACACAGGAGGAATGAATGATTCAAGCGCCAGACATGTGAGGGGAACACCTTATAACCTATAGGGAAGGAAAAGTCATTTACAAATATACATTAACGCCCTTTCACCTAGAGATCCTTAATCCCAAAACATCAAGGCACTCCTCCCACTTCGGTCGATCGGACCAAATTAGTCGGATTGGTTGATGGTGATTTAGAACCAGCTAAAACACATTTTAAGACTTCAGAATCTATCTCTTAAATGAAACTCATAACTCATGAATTCTCGTTAATCAATAATTGTTTATCTAAAATTTCATAATGATTTCAATTCGCATTTGTCTCGTCAAAGTTTTAGAAAGTTTTATATCAAATTTTTAGTAAATTGCAGAACATCATATTTACCTAATCTGGCTATTTGGAGTCCTCTAATTCATTGGCTCTGCATAATTTTGCAGTAAATTGTCCGAAAACAGGCCAAAGCTCATAGTTCTTTGCTCAGCACGTTACAGTCCCAAAGATCGGCAAAGGACCAAAGACGTGCAAGCATCTATCATTGCCCGTGGATTTAGGAAAAGTTCGCAGTCATCAGATGATCGGGCAGCATCCGGACCTTCAAGAATTCAGGAGAACGTGCAAAACGAAGCAAGGCAACGTAAAGCGACGTGACCCAAAAGTAATAGTGAAGCGAACGCACCCTCTCTATTCTAATACTTCTTTTATAATTCAATGAAGTTAAGAAGATACAATATAATATTTTAGGACAGTCGTGATTGGCTGGTTGAGATCGTCCGATGTCAGTTTTAAGTTTTCAGTTCAGTTCGAGGGGTGAGGTCAAGAGTATGTCCAAAAGTCGGCTTGTTCCGGTTTATTGTAAGGTTGATTGTTCTCTGGTTCTTGGCAGACATCCCACTCTGTCCTTGTTCGGGTACATGGTAAATAAAGGTCGTGACGAGGTTTAGGAGAATTCTTGCGCCTGCGCAGCTCACTCCGCGCCTCGTGGGACTGTGGCCACATCGTCGTGTGGTGTTAGCGGCCATCTTGGATTTAGGCCCAAATGCTAACTTAAGCGAAACAAACACAAAAGAGTAATTAATATATAGAAATAATGAATCTAATGTTAACCCCTTACTAATCACTCTATGTGCTTGTATTTATCTAGACAACATTTAAAGCCATTATATTCACCTTTTTGGTCCTCCACTTGGGCAACATTACAAAGCAACATATATCATGCAGTATTCTAATTACCACATATACTACTGTTAATATGCGAACAGATTTTAGTTATACAGGTTATTTTAGCCATGCAAATGCAAATCCCACGTGTAATTCGAATGTTAATAATGTTGGTTAATAAACATGCAAACTCGTTTATTAATATTATAGTTCATAGATTATTTAATTAGTATTTTCATGCAGAATAGAGGAGGTATACAAAATTTTGCACTACCTGCTCCATCAATCCCCCCTTTGGTGATTTTATCACCACACCATTAAAATTTTGTATCAATTTTTCATAAAATGCTAAATGAATTCTTTAGTTTGATTCACATTTCTGTTTCCCCAATTTCTACTCTTCTTGAAGTTTTATACATATTATACTTGATCTCTTTTAATTCTATTTCTTCAAATTCCCTCGCTTGTCTCTTAGTCTGTCTTCTTTTCAAATTTTCTCTTTTTAACTTTTTCTGTATTTTCTTTCTTTTATAACATAAACATTCTAGTCTTAAAATTAATACTAGAAAAATCATACATGTTAATGGAAATTGGATCCTACCTATAAATGTACTACCTAAGTTTAACAAGAAATCTTTAATGGAAGAAAGTTTCATTCCAATCTTTTCCCAAACACTTTCAACCTCCAGTGGTGCAATTTCCTCATGCAATTCAATTATATTTTTTATGTATTTCTTTAGATCTTTACTTTCGTCTGGAATGTAAGTACAAAAATGTTGAACTTTCAGCATTCCACAGACTCCACCCTCTTTTGCCAATATTATATCAAGGGCAAGTCGATTTTGCATTACCATGGCACGCGTGGCAACCATTTCAGTATTTACCAATAAAAATCCTCCAGCGGTGCTTGTTGACAAGCGATCCACTATTGTTGATAGCTTTCTAATTTTGTGTGCATTCAGAGATATTCCCACTGCTGGTATCAATGCTCCAAAAATGTCTGAGCAAGATTCTCTTTTTCTACGTGCTAATAGACTACCTAACTTATGTACACCATCTTCTCCTCTTCCCATGTGGAATATCTTTGGGAAAACCAGACCTACATAACATGTGCCATACCAATGATCTGGCACTCGATAATATGCCCTGTTCCCGCAGATAAAATATAACCCAGGAAAAACTGGATCATTTCCTCCTTTAAATCTCCATCCACCCATGATTCGGTATGTGTCATGGCATTCACTGTTACCTACAAAGTAATTATCATATGCAGTTTGATTCCTTCTAATACACAACTTTCCTTTCTGAGGCCAATCTAAAGCCATAGTTGGACTAGCTTCTCCCTTCAAGTGTTTTTCCATTTCAACATCCCAGACTGTCTTTTCCTCTCTTCCCTCAGATGCTTTCTTTTGCATTTTCAATCTCCTTTCTTCAACCATGTCTAAAAAAGTATTTTACTCTTTCTTTAAACTGCAGGTCAAATTATTTCTAAATATATATTCTAATGTTAGTTCTTTAGTTTCTAAGAAACATTCACCTAACACCTTTGCAGGCTTTACTTTATTCAATTTGTTAACTGCAGGTACTTGTGAAAATATGTTATCTACATCTGAAAAAAAATATTCTAATATCCCTATTTTGTAAAACAAACTAGCTATTACACTACATGTTATTCCATAGGTTACTGGAAGGTGATGGTAGGTCACTCCCTCCGATACGGATGCAGGTAACTGCATACAGACGTAACAATCCCTCACATCCATTGTCTTTACATATTCATACAGTAGTTTCGAAAATACATTGTTAGAGAAATCATTTATAGACCTGTCTTTATGCAGATAATTTCTATCTATTTTAGTCGGATATACTTTCTGAATCTTCTCTATATTAGTTTTATTTTCACTATGTCCTTCTATTGTTTCTAGCGTAACTTTAAATGATATCATCAAACCTAATACACTCCACAGAAGCATTAGTAATCCTGTACAACAACAACACATTTTAGACCACCTTCTAAGAAATGTACATTTAGCTTTTCTATTTTCTGTGTTTGCCATTTTCGTAAAAATGATCAGTGTCTTTTGACTTAGCCTCTTCTACTTCACAACTAGTTTTGTCTAACCCAAGGCTCTAAGCACCTACTTGGTTCTATCAGTTATGTATTTTCCCGTATTTTATTGTCTTTCCATTAGTAGCAGTTTTGTCTTATTCAGTTTGACATCTGATCGTCTTTCACTTTTCTCTCGTAATCTTGATACAGAACTTCCTGAACATCCGTTTCTTCTCCAATATCGGACAAGATAACTCTCAGGATTTCCGAATCTTTGTCTTCCTCAACCACTTCTTGTAAAGTCACCTCTGGGTTTTCTTGGCTATCCGCCTCCTCTTTAATTTCAGGCAGGGCCACATACGTCCATTCCGGCGACTTATACTTCCGGTTAGGTTTTCTCATTCTTTTGTTTTTTTCTGCTGGAGTTATTTTCTCATTTTTCATTTTTTTTGACTAGATACTTCATTCACTTGTTCTGCTCTTGGTGAATTTACTCGTGTCAGTCGGTATCTTAGTCTTTTTATTTTGTTTGGCCAGATTTCATCTCTTGCTGGTCTTTTCAATTTATTTCATTTATCATTCTTTTCAGCTCTCCATGCTCTCTTTCTCAGGACTCAACCTTCTGGTACTTCTTCATCACTATCCTCTGATTCTGTTTCAACTTGCTTTTTGCTTTCAGCTGTTCTTCTTTCCACCACTTCTTTTATTTCCCCTACTTCTGTCCCTCCTCGTGGTTCTTGCACACAATCTTCCTGCTGACTAACTGACCCTTCTTCTAACTGAATTCCCTCGAATTCCCTATAACTCCTCGGGGGTCTTCCGCAAGAATCTTTCCCTCACTTTCTGTATCTGTTCATCTATTTTTATTATTTCAGGTGGAATTTCTCTCAGCTTTCCATCAGGAACTTCCTTATCAACGATTTCTTTGATTGTCTCTTCACTGCTTTTCTCTTTTCTCCAAAGTACCTGTTCAGTCTCTGATTCTGAGCTGGTATCAGAAATCTGTAATTTTCTTCTCAAGGGAATATTTTCTGGGGCGACTGTAAAATTTGGTTCTGACTCCCCCCTTTCAGGATTTTCTCTTGTTCTTGTTTCTTCAACATCTGATTCAGAACTAGTCTCTGACACTTCAAAATATTCTCCTTCCTTGTTATCCACTGGATTTGGAATTCTCAATGTGTGACTAGCATGAATCCAGTTCTTTATTCCAGCACACTTCACAGCTGTTGTTGTGGTCAAAATCACTTGTCATGGTATTCCCCAACGTGGGACCAGACAGTTCGTTCTTCTGTGTACTTTAATTCTCACCCAGTCTCCTGGGCTCAGATCATGAGCTTGCTTCTTTTCAAGGGTGGTGGCATCCAATCCAACCTGATGAAACACAGAATGAACTGCGTCAGCCAGCCCCTTACAGTAATCTAACACCAAGTCATCAGTTATAGGCAACAGCTTGTTGACTGGTATGAAAACATGTTGCATTGCTCTTCCCATAACAATTTCATGGGGACTCAGACCTGTGCTCCTATCCGGAATAGATCTGATAGTCATGAATACTAGGCAAGACATCAGGCCATTTCAAACCTGTGGCTAAACACATTTTTCCCAATCGGTTTTTAATGGTGCCATTCATTTGTTCCACCACTCCAGAAGCCTCTGGGCGATAGGCACAATGTAGTCTCTGTTGTACATTCAATGCTTCACAAATTAACTTCATGATCTCTTTATGGAAATGCTTTCCTCTATCTGACTGAATTGTGACTGGGAACCCGAATCTAGGGATGAATTCCCTCAAAAGCAATTTTGCTACTGTGATCCCATCACTTCTTCTTGTGGGATATGCCTCTACCCATCTAGAAAACAAACAGACCATCACTAGAACATACCTCAACCTGTTACAGGGAGGCATTTCAATGAAATCAATATGCATTCTGGTAAAAGGCCCTCCTTCTCGACCTATTGTTCCTAGACTTACCACTGTTTTTCTTCCAGGATTGAACTGCTGACATATAAGGCATCTTTGACAAAGGCTCTCAGCTATAAGTCTGAATTTTGCATTGTACCATGTTTGCTTAAATGACCTAACCATGGCATCTCTCCCTATGTGTCCTTGTCCATGATACATCCGTGCCATGGCAGACACCATGCTATCAGGCATGACTGGTCTTCCATCTCGATAGATCCATACATGATCTGTTTCTCTTGGTGCACATCCTGCTTTTACCCATTGTCTCAATTCCTCATCTCCTGCTTCTTCCTGCAATTGCCTCACTTCTTCCCAGGTACTCACAATGTTAGTAAACAATAGGGGGCAAGAATTAATTTCCCTTTCTTTCGCCCTGTTGATCGAATTCTGATTACGAACACAATATTGAGCCATATCGTTGTCGTACTTATTACCAACTGCGACATAGTCTCCCGTCTGAACATGAGCAGCACACTTCACAACGGCCAATTGCTTAGGCAGCTGTATCGCCTCAAGCAACTTCCCAACCACTTCAGCATTCTTTATAGGAGTTCCACTTTAAGTCAGAAATCCTCTCTGTAGCCATACCTGGCCGAAATCATGCACAGCACCAAAGCCATACTGACTATCAGTTATCACAGTCACTCTTACATTCTTTCCCAACTTGCATGCTCTAGTTAAGGCTACAAGTTCAGCAACCTGAGCTGATTTTACTCCCTTCAGGTAAGATGCTTCCATTACCGCTGCAACTGTGCATACTGCATATGCTGCACTTAGAATTCCTTTGTTTGTTCTCAAGCATGACCCGTCCACAAACATCACAAAGTCACTTTCTGACAATGGTACATCCTTTATTTCAGGTCGTGGTTTGGTACAGAAATCGAGTACATCCAAACAATCATGATCCACTTTATCTCTGACTTCTACATTCTCAGCATCAGGCAGTAACGTTGAAGGATTAACATTCAAGCATCTCACAAGGCTTACATTCGTTGCACATAATATGACCTTCTCATATTTAGTCAGCCGACTGTGTCATGAACTGAGTGTGACTCCTTGTTAAAAGGATTGCCACATTATGAGGTACAAACACTCGCACAGGATATCCCATCACAATTCCTTCACTCTGTTCCAGACTCTTACAAGTAGCAGCTACTGCTTTCAAACAACCTGGCAGTGATACAGCTACAGGGTCTAGCATAGCTGAAAAATATGCAATTGGTCTTCTCAATTTTCCATGTTTCTGTATTAATACAGAGAGACCACATCCATTCCTCTCACTGCAGTACAATTCAAACTCTTTATCGTAATCAGGCATTCCTAATGCTGGCGCTTCACACAAACTGTCTCTTAATTGTTTAAAAGTTGCTACTTCTTCCCTATTTAAGTCAATGGGGTCTTTTACATCACTTCTTGTTAGGCGTACCAAAGGTTTTGCAATCAAGGAAAAGTTACTTATCCATTGACGACAATATCCGACCATTCCAAGAAACATTCTCACTTCTCTTTGCGTCACTGGGGCTCTCATTCCTTTTATTATCTTGATTCTGTCTGTAGGTATTTTCCTCAGTCCTTTTTCAATTTTGTGGCCTAAATATTGTACTTCTTTCTGACAAAATTGCAATTTCGATGGGGATACTTTAAGTCCTCCATCTGCCAAATGGTTTAGCAATGCTATGGTGTCCATTACACAAGCTTCTCGAGTCTTTGACGCCACAAGTAGGTCGTCAATATATTGAACTAGCACTGAATTCTCGGGCATTTCTAGGTCTTCTAAGGACTTTTTCAATATCTGATTAAATATCGAGGGGCTTTCTGTATACCCCTGTGGGATTCTCACCATGCCAAAATACGTTCACCATAACGGAATGCAAACATTTGCTGGCTATCATGATGCAACAGGATGGAAAAGAAAGCATGACACAGATCAATCACTGTGTACCATTCTGCATCATGTGGAATCTGATACAAAATCACAGATGGATTTGGTACAATAGGACAACATGACACAACAATTTTGTTTATCTTTCTCAAATCTTGCACTATTATGAACTTTCCATTAGGCTTTTTGAGTCCCATAATTGCTGAATTACATGGACTACTCATTATTTCTCTCAAAATACCTTGTTTAACCATTTTCTCAATTATAGGAGTAACTCCTTCAATTATCTCGGGTGTCAATTTATATTGTGGAACATTTGGGTAGCTTATTCCTTCTTTTACTGTTATTTTTACGGGCTCCACATTTTCATTAATCCTACATCTTCTCCTGTGAAATCCCAGACTTCTGCTTTTACTGTCTGTTTTAATTATTTTGGTAGTTCGTCAGGGTTAAATACAGCAAAGACTTCAGTAATCTCAGTTTCCATATTAGCCATAGTCATTTTATAGAGTACGTCTTCCTCAGGGGTCTCAAATGCTATACCATCAGGGGTACAAAATATGGTGCAATTCATCTTGCACAGTAAGTCTCTTCCTAACAAATTTACAGGACTTGAATCGCAAACAACAAAGCGGTGCATTTCGGAAAATGTCCCTATATTGACTCTTACTGGTTCTGTGAGATACGTTTTAATCTGTCTGTTGGATACTCCAACTACTTGGATTGTTTTGTCAGAGAGAGGAAGATTCTTAACATCAGCTGATCTAACAGTTGATCGAGTAGCACCAGTATCTACTAGGAAAGTAATATTTTCATAATTTACCTTTCCGTCCACAAAAGGGCCTGTCTGGTCTAATTCTAGAGTTGCGCCAAGTACGCACTCTTCTTCCTCCCTTCGGCACTGTCAATAACCTTCTTCTGACTCACTCTCATCGCGTTGTAGACAATACTGCGAAACCACGCTAGCGCGCAGCAGCTTAGTGACCTGTTCTTCATTGTAGAATCCTGTCTCATGACTGTATTTCTGTGAATTTACACTCTGTGGAAAAGGCGGTTTTGGCGCCTGATTCTGTTGGGTAACAACCTGCTGCTGTCGCTGCGGTGGACAACTCACCTCTTTCTGCACCTGCGGATTCAATGATGCATTATCATTATTAGTATTGGGGGGAAATTTACACTCGGATTTCCAGTGCCCTATTCTTCCGCAATTTTGACATGGCCATTTCATTTTGGCTTCTTCTATATTGAATTGTCCCTTTCCTTTTCCAGCATTAAATTTAGGTTTTGGTCCTGCACTATTTGCTTGTTCAATCAACTGAGCTTCCTGTCTTTCTGCCACTTTTATCTGTGCCCACATAGCCTTCTCTTTTAACTTTCGCTGCTTGGCTTCAATTTCATCACTAAAATATTTTGCATGTCTAAGTACTTCATCTATTTTCTTATTTTGCCAATCCACTGTATGCTGTTTAATCATTTCACTAATTTCTGGACGTAGACCATATACAAATCTGTATACAAAAATACTTAAATCTTTCTCACTTAAATTTTCATCACCACTAAACTGCTTAAAGGCAAGGATTAACCTCTCATAGTATGCGTGTACTGACTCCTTAGTCTTGTGATGAGTTTGGTCTATTTTTACCCAATCAGTCTCTTTAGGGGGTACCTTGTTTTTCAGGAAAACAATTACTTGTTCATATTTTCTCATGACTTCAGGGTCAGGGGCTCCCGTTTTTGGATCCCTAGGGTATTCTTGTGTAGGCCAATTTATCATCAATTTGCACTCTGTCCATAGATCTGCTGGTACTATTATGTCAAATAGACTATTTAGATCAATCCACAAAACTTTCGATAATTTTACAAACCTATCCACTTGCCTATACCACTCGACTGGCTTTTCGCGTAGTCGAGGGAAATCATTTGTAAATGACAAAATATCTTGCCTAGTCCAAGGAACATGTACATATCCTCCTCCTGGAATTTCTCTCAGAGGACATTCTGTCACTACTTTTTCTTTTTCTCTTACGGGGAAAGCTGCGAATGTTTTATCTGAAGCATCATCTTATTTTCTAAACCATCTACTTTTCCATTTATCCACATCTCCTCATTTTCTCAACAAAATGATTATGTCTTTAATCTGAGTCATTCTTCCTGTGGTGTTTAAATTTTCATTTCTTTTTCAGAAAAATCTACTCTGTAGGGTTTTTGTAAAGCTTTTAACCTTTCCATGTCTATACCCATTTCATTTGCCACTTCTTCTAGTCTTTCATGTAGACTCTATGCTCTCCATGTTGTGCTTTTGCATAGAAATAATAATTCTTCATCCTGATAATTTTTCAGCTTTTCTGTGGGGATAGTCCCTACTATTAATTCTTCCAAAACCATCCTTAGCTTGGCCACATCTATAGATTGGGATTCTCTGTCTTTTCTCTGTAAACTTCTTAACCATTTGCTTAAATCTTCTGAAGTAGGACCTACTGGTTTTTCCTCATTACCTCGTTCCTGGTCCCTTGTAGTTTTGGATACAGATTCTGTAGTCATTATCAGTCTTTCCACTAAACCTGGATTTGCTGTCAAATTTTTAGGCATACTCTGTTCTGACGCACTTACTGTTTGTCTCCATGGGTTCTCATCTGAATTTTCCCTTGGCCTCTCAATCTGTTTATTACTGTTATAAGGGACCGTTAGACAATGCTCATTATCTTTTTGTTTATCAAAAATAGGCATTACAGGACCTATCGTTACGGGAACCTTCACGGCTTCTAAGTTTTTAGTCAATTCCCTAATCTTTTCAGTTAACTCTAAAGTGGTTTTCGCTAGTTTTGCCGAATTTTCATTACTCATTTTACCATCCTGTTTTCTCTCTATTTCTCTGAAATAATTATTTCTCCCTATCTCTTGGGGTACTGATTCAACGTTTATGTTTCGCAAAGTCTCTCTCATTGGGGCACTTGGTGTCAACATGTCAGAATCTGGTTGATACAGGGGTGGATTTTTATAAAACATGTCATCAAGAACATCATCCTCTGATTCATGCACTCCATACCCTCCGGATTCTATATTATGTCTCTTTTTTGTACATTTCCTTCCACTAACTTCTTCAGCATGTCTCACAGGAAACAAACCATCAGTCATATGTGCACTTCGCCATCTCCTCATTCTGTCATCATGATTCTCCTGTCCATGTGATCTACCAAACATGTACCTATACCTTCCGCCACTCCTCTGTCATTCCCTGTCATGCATCTCATTTTCCCATTCAGTCAATGCTTCGAACTGTGTTGGTCTAGGTCTCGGTTCTAGATTCATCATTCTTTCTCTCAAATTTCTCAAAACCGCCAAATTAAATGAACCATGTTCTGGAAATGCTAAAACTCCATCATCTTTTGTATACTTTGCCCAATTGTCCAACCAAATTCAAGTATGATATCCGTATTTCGCAACCAAAAAGGATGCGGGCGATTTCGGTGGAGGAAGCAGCTGTCCCTCTCTAGTCTTAATCGGTTTGTCCTCTTTAAATAAACTCTTGATTTTTCCAAACCAGGACTTTTTCTCTTTTTCTGGTGGATCGTTATACATCATTTTGTCTTCCGTGTATCGCTAGATTTTCCCTACGACTATTCTGTTGTTTTAACCAATTGTAGCGCGACTTACACTAACGCACCAATCCGGAGCATCGAGGTCACTTCTGCAATTCTCCAATCCCAGCGCGACTCACACTAACGCACCAATCTGGAGCGTCTACGTCACCCTGTAATTCTCCATTCCTAACGCGGCGTACACTAACGCACCAATCAGGAGCTTCTATGTTTCTTACTGACTAACCAATCCCAGCGCGGTCTTTCTGATGTCAGCTTTTCTCGCTACTCCTGCTTCTGCTGACCCCTCCTTTACAAAAAATGTTTTCTCGGTAAGCTCCTTACGTTCTTTTAACTTACAAATCTGTTAGTAATGACATAAAAACGCCACCATTATCTGTTTTGCTAACAAAGGAATAGTTAATGACCTTTCTTAGAAGAATTTCGTCTTTCCCGAGAGCAGCGCTTACCTCTGCCCTACTACGGAATCGTTACTTCCGTTGATAAAGTAGCACATCCCTCTACCTTACCCTTCTAACAAGCATTAGCTAACCATTTCTCCAGAATTAAGACACCTAGTTGGAGACCCAATGCTCCTGAGAAATAAAACCAGAGTTTCACAATTAACCTGAATGCTATTTCATTCACGCACTTTCATACGGAAAATGTAGGTAATTCACACAGAATTCTGTCTTTCCCGAGAACAGCGAACAGTCTGTCCTACTACAGAATTATTACACTTGTTAATAAGGTAGCACCTCCCTCTACTTTATCCTTCTAGCAAGCTTAGGGAACACCTATTACCTTTCCAGTGATAAGCGTAATCAGAGTGCTTTTTGGACTCCTGGTACCTAAGACCAAAATTTCACAGGTGACCTTCGCTATCATACATTTCTCTTATACAGAAAATGTCCCTAGCAGTAACACACAACGATGTTACCAAATCGAACCCAGACAATGCATCGTGCAGCTCCAATCGTCGCACGTTTTCCCCGTGTACCTACAGGGCAACAACAATTCCGGCCTTCCCGAGAGCAGCGCTTACCTCTGCTCTACTACGGAACCGTTACAAACTTCTGACTTCCTAAATCCCAGAAACCGTCAAACAACATAGAACTCGACGCGACTTAACATAGAGTGTTAATACATAAATCAATACTTTCCCACAATCAATAATCAATAAGCAATTTACAAGCAATAATCACCAAACCAAAACAATAAAAACCATCATCTTGCTACCAGAAAAACTAATCCAGCGCGAAAACCTTAGCAACGGGGAAACAACCCATTCCGATATCCTCCCTGCGTCACAGACCCGACATCACACTGACTCATTCACACATGCAGTCATTGGTGGGGCCATAACACCAACACTCACACGTTACTTCCACACTGGTCTGCACACACAGGAGGGATGAATGATTCAAGCGCCGGACATGTGAGGGGAACACCTTATAACCTATAGGGAAGGAAAAGTCATTTACAAATATACATTAACGCCCTTTCGCCTACAGATCCTTGATCCCAAAACATCAAGGCACTCCTCCCACTTCGGTCGATCGGACCAAATTAGTTGGATTGGTTGATGGTGATTTAGAACCAGCTAAAACACATTTTAAGACTTCAGAATCTATCTCTTAAATGAAACTCATAACTCGTGAATTCTCGTTAATCAATAATTGTTTATCAAAAATTTCAAAATGATTTCAATTCGCATTTGTCTCGTCAAAGTTTTAGAAAGTTTTATATCAAATTTTTTGTAAATTGCAGAACATCATATTTACCTAATCTGGCTATTTGGAGTCCTCTAATTCATTGGCTCTGCATAATTTTGTAGTAAATTGTCAGAAAACAGGCCAAAGCTCAAAGTTCTTTGCTCAGCACGTTACAGTCCCAAAGATCGGCAAAGGACCAGAGACGTGCAAGCATCTATCATTGCCCGTGGATTTAGGAAAGGTTCGCAGTCATCAGATGATCGGGCAGCATCCGGACCTTCAAGAATTCAGGAGAACGCGCAAAACGAAGCAAGGCAACATAAAGCGACGTGACCCAAAAGTATGAGCGAAGCGAACGCACCCTCTCTATTCTATTACTTCTTTTTAATTCAATGAAGTCAAGAAGATACAATATAATATTTTAGGACAGTCGTGATTGGCTGGTTGAGATCGTCCGATGTCAGTTTTAAGTTTTCAGTTCAGTTCGAGGGGTGAGGTCATGAGTATGTCCAAAGGTCGACTTGTTCCGGTTTATTGTAAGGTTGATTGTTCTCTGGTTCTTGGCAGACATCCCACTCTGTCCTTGTTCAGGTACATGGTGAACAAAGGTCGTGACGAGGTTTAGGAGAATTCTTGCGCATGCGCAGCTCACTCCGCGCCTCGTGGGACTGTGGCCACATCGTCGTGTGGTGTTAGCGGCCATCTTGGATTTAGGCCCAAATGCTAACTTAAGCGAAACAATCACAAAAGAGTAATTAATATATAGAAATAATGAATCTAATGTTAACCCTTTACTAATCACTCTATGTGCTTGTATTTATCCAGCCTATAGCAACATTTAAAGCCATTATATTCACCTTTTTGGTCCTCCTCTTGGGCAACATTACAAAGCAACATATATCATGCAGTATTCTAATTACCACATATACTACTGTTAATATGCGTACAGATTTTAGTTATACAGGTTATTTTAGCCATGCAAATGCAAATCCCACGTGTAATTCGAATGTTAATAATGTTGGTTAATAAACATGCAAACTCGTTTAATAATATTATAGTTAACAGATTATTTAATTTGTATTTTCATGCAGAATAGAGGAGGTATACAAATTTTGCACTACCTGCTCCATCACTAGCTTCGCCCCGACATGCCCACTAGACTGTCACTCAACTGTGGGGACCTCTCCTTGAGCCACACGTTCACTGGTGACTTGAATACTGTAGGGGAAACAGGTGAGTCACTTGCTCATTGATTCAGGGGCAGTTTAATGTGGCTGCCACTTGGTGGTACTGCAATCTTCCGCTTAGCTTGGCCCTCTCTCTGTCATCAATGGGGCCTTTTCCCCAGACCACGCACTTTTTCTGCACTTTCCCGAGGCCTTAGTGCAAAGCAGCTGATGACAGCACGGTGGTACTGCAGTCACCATCCTCAAACGGTCACAGATGCCGGCAGCATGGACTGATTAAGTCATCCTCACCTGCAGGTAGGGACACGTCACGCCACTGGATTCCAAAAAGGCCCAGCAGTCCCTTAGATTCTCATTTCTCCCATTCGTGGGCTGGTTCACACCGCTCTCCATGTCAGTGCGGTGTTACCTTCATTGTCGGCCGAGGCTGGGGTATCCTAACTTGCCGCTTTCTGAAGAGCAGCCTTTTCAGCACATTTGATTGATTGGGTCGTTACCTTTAAAACTCTTCACATGCCCCATCTTCTTCAGGCACCAAGACGGCAGCGTAGGAGGTGGACCGGCCTCCCTACACTGTCTGCAGTAAAACCAGGGATGCCTCCTAAGGCTTGCTAGTCTACACTGTGGCACCGGTACTTCTCTGTCCCCTTTTCTCTAGGGTGATAGGACATGGGGGCTGCGAATGCCGGTCTGCCCACGCTTCGCCAACAGCTCCTGGTGCTTCTTTTTCTCTTTCTTTCATGGGGTGCGGTCTGCTTGGAGTCGGCTCACCAGGCCCAGCGGCAGCTTTACTCAGCAGTGGGCCCTGGGACTCTCCTGCGGGCACCGTCCTTATCGCTTCGGGGGGGAGGGGGGTCACTTACACCAGACACACCCGTCTTTCCATGTTCCTCTCACCTGCACACACTGCAACCACTTCAGGGCTCTGCCATCTTTTCGCCCATGCGATTCAGGGCAGTGGTATTCCGCTACCTGCAGTCCATGTCCGCAGTGTAGAGGTGTCGACTGCTACCATCTACCTTCTTCTCCAGCTCTCAGTCCCTGGCCGATCACTACCGCGGGGACTGCATGGTATTGCTGGCGAACGTGGCTGACTGCACTGGGCGACCTTCTCACCCTGCCTGGCCTCAATGGCCCTCACGCTGGCAGCCAGAACAGGGGGTGCCCTCAAAATGGGCTAGTTTTTCTCCTTTCCATGCATCACGGCGGCTGCTCACACGGGTCCACCCACTCGTCACCAATGTAATGGTGTAGGGCCCTAGGCCCTCATGCATAAATGATCATGACACAGACACCATTAGCTACTGGGTAAAAATGGCCCAGGGCACGTGCGCTGGACCCCTTTTACTACCATGGTCACCTGACCAATGACACCTGTGTTGGATGGGTGTGGGGTGGGGTGTAAGCCGGCCCTCGGGGAGTGGCTAGTACAGTAAACAACTAGAACAGTGACCCGCAGGTCACTATACTGGGTAAGTGGAACGTGGGATATGGAATGTGAGAGCTCAAATCATGATCAGTTGCTATTGTCTGCTCGCTGTATACTATGAAGTTTAATAAACCACTTATTAGCACCAGTGTTTTCTGAATTTATTTACAGCGTGTTAAGAGGACCAGGAAGTGTGTCCGGTTCTGTAAAACCTAATGTCGAACACAACCAGACTTACGAATGTCACCAAAGTGTGGTATGTGGTGCATTAGTGCCATAAATACGACATCTTAGTTAGTGCATTAGTGTCATAATTACATCTTATTTAGTGCACTACTGTCACGATTAAATAATCCTATATCATATTAGAATGCTCATACCTTACTCCTTAACAGCGATCAAACTCAATAAAGGTTACACAATGATAAGATAACAATACTTTTCTGATTAAAAGTAACGCAAAGTGCAATGGAATGTCTGTTCTGAATCACTCAATTTGAAAGATAAATTTAGGGTCTTAAGAAGTGCGGTCGCGCTCCCTTCTCACCTCAGACTGCAACACATAAAGGTTGCGTATGGGTGGCGATGTGTGATCAGCAATACTGATATAGTGACATCTCTCACTACATAAATTAGTTCTCACCATTTTCTTTTTTTATATTGTCGACAGCACGCGTTCACCGGTGTAGATTCATCGAAAGTTTCCTTGTTAAGTTTTCCGACATTCACGAACGAACCCTTGCTTGCTTTCGCCTCTGGTGAATCGCGCTCTGTTTACTTCCGTTTATTAAAAAAACATAACCCGCTTCAGGGGAGTTCATTTCACCAAATAACGTGCCACGCTTTGCTGAACAACACCGAGTGCAAGCTGTGTGATGCAGCAAAGGGCTGTTGAAATCGCAACCAACACGCGCTCCCCATCGCTGTAGAGTCATTTCCGCAGTCTCTACTGTCTTTAAAAAACTGATTAAAATGGGAGCTCGTGTTCCACAGCAATAACAGAACGCTGATAACGCCTGGAGCGTGAGCAGTGATAATTGGACAGTGGTAGGCTGCCTGTTACTGAATCAATGGGTATTAGGCGGCCCATCACTGACCCAAAGGAAGAAGGCTGGAAATATCATTCATCTAATGAAGAGCGGTAATGTTTGAGCACAAATGCGAATCGATAAAATAATTTCTGTCTCTATTGTATAGGAGTAATGCATATTACATGGAAAACATAATTTTCTTTACCACGTTTTAACTCTTTCCTAATTCTCACTTTTTGTACTGTAATGGTGTAGGGTGATGTAACATGTTTTATTTTGCGCGCATAGTACTCGACAGGAGAGGTGCCTTAGAGCTTAGCCTGAAGGGTTGAGTAGTTTGAAGCCTGCCAGTCTACTTTGGAACAAGGTTACGAGTATACAGCAAAATATTAGTTTATGGACAGTAGACCAAGAGAAAGTTTGCTACAGAAGTTCGAGGCATGTATTTGAAGAGGCAGCAGTTGTTTTAGTCATCTTATGAAGCAGTCCCATTGCAGTGCATACATATAGATGTGTCCATGGGGCCATGACTATAAGTAAATTGCGCATTTGCACCATCATCCCAAGGTGTATTCGCTATCCACTCTTACTAAAAGAGGATGGGGGACGGAATATGTAAACAATGAGAAGAACCCTCCCTCGATTTAGAGGGCACGAGAACGAACTCTGGCAATCTTGTGCGATCTTGTCAATAGGTAGCCCAAAAGATTCATGTAAGAGAATGGGTTACTACATGCGAAAGATGTGAGTTCTACCCACTTGTAAGTCCCAAAATCCCGTAAGGTCAAACACATAGTTTCAGTAATGTAACCCTGAGCTCAACACACAGTAGCTATGGCATAGGTCAGGCAACCTTTACTAAGGAAAATGTGCAAAGTATCTAGCATTCAAAAATTAAAAACACAACTCAATAAAAATCCTAAAATCAATTTCTAAACACTAAGAAAAATGTTTTTTCAAAAATTGATCCAAAATGACAAAAATCCCATAAGGGTACCACAAATATGATTTTTGAATGTTTTGAAGCAAAACGCACTAAAAAAAAGTAAAGAGCAAATCAGAAATTACAATGTGAGATTGACAAACAGCTTTCCACATTTTAGTTATGTATAACACTACATCTTGAACTATGATTTAATGTAGTTAATATCATACTTAATTCTAAGATCTAGGCCCATTTCAGATCATTTGCGATGCAGGTTGGATACACTAAGTGTAAAGCCCTGGTCAAAATTTCACTTCCTTACTTAGGTGCTTATTTATGAGAGCTCTGCATCACTTTTGCACCACCACGTAAAATTGTACATTCATTACACATGGCTCTCTTTTCGATTTATGAAGCCATGCAAAGCCACCCGATGTGGCTTTGAGTGGCCTCATTAATCATGAGTAGGTTGACGCAGCACAAATTGCATCGTCATCTTACTCTGTGCTCAGGAGCCATTCCATGAGTGTTTCAGTGGGTTTTCCCACGCACACCTATGGAATTTGATGTTGCCCCAGATTTACAAAGTGAGGCAATACAGGTGAAGTGTCAAATCTGTATGCCTCCCGATACACAACTTAGGATTGTTTTTGCGCAGGAAGGTGCCCCTTCCTACAAAAAACCATTACCGCGTGCAATGAAGGCACCCTTGCACCATGGTACAAGGGTGCCGACATTGGCACTAGGCTGCTAAAATGACTCCGTCCAGGGAGAAAGGACAGGAATGCACCGCATTGATAGGAAAAATGAAATGAAAAATTAATTTATAAAGCGCATTAAACCCAAGGGTAGCTAATTTCTATGCCCGAATAACAGAGCTCCTAAGCACAGAAAATCCAGAGAGCCTATGGTGAGAAAAGCCATGTTTTTAACAATTTCTTGAATGAGGCAAAGGATTCAAGTTCAAGTTTTAATCTTTATTCTCGGTC
The DNA here is from genome assembly GCF_964204655.1 of Triturus cristatus. NCBI lineage: Eukaryota > Metazoa > Chordata > Amphibia > Caudata > Salamandridae > Triturus > Triturus cristatus. The sequence continues at coordinate 525,554,079 of NC_140588.1, read as the reverse complement.
ATTTAGACCATCAAAGATGAAAATACATAACATTGTTTGAGATTTAAAATTTACAATATTATTAAGAAAAAGTTTTTAAATTGCACACAAGCTCAAAATTGCATGTTACAGGCATTATAATCCATACTAAAAATCAACCAATATCTTGAGACTTTATACAGTATCCCCCTCTTTTAAAACCCGTGATCGTATATGCCACATAGCCATTAAATACTTTGCTACAGCAAAAACGATCGGAGGTGACATGTCAGTTTTGAGAATTCTAAACGCGGGGAGATATTTCCTAAAGCCCATATTTTTAAGAATAGGCAGGAGCCAATACCTCCTCGCACGTTGATAAGCTTTACAAAAGAAGAGTACATGTAAGTCACTCTCAGAGGGATAGGTGCATGCTGGGCACTGCTCTGCTGCTGGTGGATTGGACCAAGAGCTAGTGAAGGCCCTCAATGGCAAGGAGCCATATCTCCAGTGAAGATATAGTTTTCTTGCCAGCGCAGGACTCATACCATCTAATACACTTTCCATTTGGTAGGAATCTTTGAATTGTAAGAATGTATGGGTCAATGATCCCACCCGTGTATTACCTATGTCAATGGTCAACTTCTGCTGGTAATAAAGTTGTGAGAGTGCCTTCCTGGAGATCCTCCTACTTGCGGTCGCAGGGTCAGTCCATAATTCCGGAAGACCCAAACTTTCGCATGTGCTCCTTATGTATTTTAACCAAGGGATGTTACTGGTATTTGGTAGGGCCAGGAACTCTCGAAGCTCATTTCTGTAATCACCAAGGTCCTGGCTGCTCCATATTCGTCGCCAAAAAGCTAAAGGCTTCAAACCTAGCTCCTCAGCAATTGGCCTCAAACCTAGATCCAATCTGAGTGGAAGCAATGGTGTGCTCGAGGGAAGGGCCACTAGCTGTTTAAGAAATTTGTTTTCTGTGGTTGATAGGTTTTTTACAGAAACATGGCCCCAAAGTTCCGCCCCATATACAACTGAGCCCCGTGCTTGGGATTTATAAATCTGTATCATAGGGCCCAGTGGGCGGTAAATGGATTTACCCACCATTCTCAGGATGCCCCCCGTCTTCTGGGATAACTTCAAATTTGCCCTAGTCGTATGAGTTCCTCATGTCATTTTCTCATTCAGGGTTACCCCCAGATATTCAAATGTGGTAACCCTCTCCAGACGCGCCATGCCTCACAAGGGATTGGGGCGTGTGGAGGGAATGGGGTTCAAGATCATAAATTTTGTCTTTGAGGCGTTTATTTCAAGACCCCTCTCAGTACAAAACTCTAGGAACCCGTCGAGTATCCGCTGAATTCCCATGGGTGATTTAGAAAGCAGCAGGGTGTCATCCGCAAACATTATGGCGGGCACCCTGCTGCCATTCAATTTGGGGGCATCGATATCATCTAACCTGGACAAATGGTCAATCACCCCGTTGACAAAGAGGCAAAACAGGGTGGGTGCAAGCACACAACCCTGCCTCACCCCCCTGTCAACGGGGAATTGTTCCGTTAGGCCTCCCAACCTCCCGTACCTGACCTGGGCAAAATTATCCTGATGTAGTTTGATCAGAATGGCCAGTATGTCTGGCGGGACTCCCATATCTCCCAGGACGCTCCAGAGTTTGGATCTAGGCACCAGGTCAAAGGCAGCCCGTAAATCCACGAATATCGTGTACAGGCAACCCCCCTCGACAAGTGCCGTCCTCCAGTAAATAAGACTTAGCCGAAAAATTTGGTCCGTGGTGGATACCCCCTTTCTGAAACCAGCCTGAAACGGACTCATAGTGGCAGTTTCCTCTATCCAATTTTCCAATCGATCTAGGATAAGCCTTCCAAAGAGTTTCTGCGAAACATCTATCAAGCTGATGGGCCTGTAGTTAAATGGGAGCAGAGGCGAACCCTTCTTAAAGATCGGGACCACCTCTGCGCCCAGCCAAGTACGGGGTACCTGCATGCCCTTTAAAATCGCATTAAATAGGACCAGAAAGTAAGGGGCCCATATATCTGGCTCCTGTTTAAAAAGATCGCCAGGGAGACCATCCAGTCCGGGTGCCTTTCCGGTTGACAAGCCTGTTATGGCAAGCCGAACTTCCTTTATTGTGAATGGATCCCCTGTCATGCAATTATCAGCTAACAGAATGGGGCTGCTGCCCCCACATCCTGGGGCCTCTGTATACAGGGATTGAAAATGCTCCTGCCAGGACTTTGATGAAATATTTGGCTCTATTGCCGTAGCTAATTCTCCAGAACCTGAACTAACAGTTCGCCAGAACTTCCTTGAATCCGTAGAGGCCAAGGATCTTGCAAGTTCTTCCCACTTATTCTGGTCCCATTCCATTTTAGCATTGGCAATGACCCTCTTGTAATCTCGTCTCCTGGTTTGAATCTCCAACCTATCTTTACGATTCTTGATACTCAGCAGGAGATCCCTCCTTGCACTACGGCACGCCGCATTATACCAAGTGCACTGGCTCCTTCCACCCCCCCTCCTCGGACCATTATTAAATAAATCTGCGGATAAAAACGTTACAAGTTCTTCATGGTGCAGCCATATCTGTTCATTATTGGCCACAGAACTTGGTTTTTCGCTTAAAAACGCCATCTTCTCCAAAGTAGGGATAAAATTATTATAAAACCAGGGAAGCTTATCTATACTGGCTGCTAATTTTTCCCACTTAATTCTTTGTCTGTTACTCTCAAGAACTAGGTCAGAATTTGGCTTGGGGAGTTCTCCTTCCCCGCCGGGTCGGGTAGGAAGGAGAAAGTCCAATTCCAAAGCATTATGGTCGCTGTCTTGTCTATCCATGACCCTAAAGTCTGCGACATATGACCAAGAGGAAAGCTGTACTAAAATATAATCTAGTCTTGATTCCCTGCCTTTTCGGTTGAATGTAGGTTTGCTCGGGATGTCGGATTTAGCTCGCCCATTACAGGCCCTAAGCCCATGTCTCATTGTTAAGGCAGTAATCTGTACTGCCAATGGGCTCCAAGCCTTTGGTGGGATAGATACTATTGATGGTACTCGCCATCTTACCTCTTCCTCTAAACAGGCCCCATCTAAAAGACCTGGTAAAGGTTCATAATGGGAGTTCAGGTCCCCACCTACTATAAAAGGGAATCCCTGGGGGAGCTCCGCCAAGAGGTCCGCTAGTTTGTCGATGGTAGGAGACTCCTTTGAAATAATAACCGGCCTCGAATAGACATTTACCACCGCCAGTCTGCAAGAATGATGCCATTCCAATAGTACCACAAGTATATCTTCGGATTCCACTGGGAAACGCGTAGCCTTGCATCCCAAGTGGATACCGACCCACGTTTCAAGTCCGCCGGATAGGCGCCCCCTTCCCACCCATTTCGCAGGAATGGAGAATACTGCGAAGCCCCGCCTCTCATGTTCCTCTCTTTCCCATGTTTCCTGAAACATACATAGATCCTTGGAATCAGTATATTCAGTCCAATCCTGGGAATCAAACTTGTTTCCCAGGCCCGCCACGTTCCAAGATAGTATTTTTAATGAATGGGACCTGGTACTACAAATGGTATTGTGAGTACAAGCGTCCCCTTTATCTCTGATCGTTACCTCTATGTTTGTTAATGGGGTGTTCATATCTCCCTCCACAACATGGCGTGCCGCGGCAGCTGGGTTGTTCAGAGCCACATGGTGTTCGGGGGGATTAAGCAGCTTTGTCCCTAGGTTAGCTTCCTCCACAATCTCCCCTGCTGCAGAATTAGATTTCCCACTTGCGTGTGTGGGCAGTCAGTCCACCATATCTAAATGGCTATATCTATTCTGGAGTGGGAGATGAAAGTAGTGGGGGGGGGCTCCGGGAGTATTGATTTTGCATTTCTACGCCACGGTTACTACCTCTACCGTGGCAGGTTTCCCATCCCTCGTCAATCATACTGGGTGTGTAGTGGACAAGTTCCTGCCTGCGAGGGTCGGGTGGTGCTCTCCATCCTCTTGGCAACTCCTCACCCAATCTCTCTTGGTGTGAATGGTATGTATTAATTTCGGGGTTCCCTAGATATTGTCTTCTGGGATAATAGGTGGCTCCCCTTTTCTTGTGATCTCCCCACCTGATCGATCTTTGTATCTGTGCCCCCCATATCTCATCCTCTCTATCATATGCCAGGGGAGGATAGAAGAAGGAGAGGGGTAGAGATTGAATGGTGGTCCCCTCTGCGTCATTGGGCCACCCACATATATGCAGGACGGCCCTTTGGTCTTCGAAATTAACTATGACGCAGTCGCCCTTTATGGATTTAGTAGAGTTACCCACCCACGGGACCCTTCTTACCATAAGAACGGGGCTCACTATACCTTCCGGGAGCAGCCTATACGTACATAACCAATTTATCACCTTGTTCTTAAGAGAGATAGTGGATTCTTTAAAGGTGGAGTTCAATTCTGGAACCCCCACCAACACAACAGTGTATGGTACTGCCTCTGGGGGGAGATGTATTGGTCCAGGGTTTGTTCTCTCATTGGCACCCTTCGTCGGTAATTTCGCATCATTAGATGGATTGGTAGAAGCAGATTTGCTCTCCCCAGTTTGAACTACCCTTGTAGGGGGGGGCGATGTGTGATTAAGCTGATTAACATGTTTATTTGCAACATCTGCCATCAGGTCAGTAGTAATACAGGTAGGCGAGCTAGATACTGCCTGTTGGACTATGTGTGAGGCACTTTTAGCTTGGTGTGTGATTTGGGGGGAGTCCCTTTGAGCAACCCTATCGGAAGCCTTTGCTCTACCTTTATTGGCTATTTTCAGGCTATCGGCTAGTTGGACTGTTGATTTTTCTATAACCACTAGCCTGGCCTCCATCTTTATTAGTCTTTCTTCCAACGGGCTTAAGAGATTTCTTAAGAGGGCACCTATGTCCGCAAGGGTGACATCCTCCTCGATATATTCAGGTAGGGTTAAATTGGATTGGTTACTTGTCTTCTTTGCTGAGTTCAAGGGCATGAGCTCAGCTCTGCCTGATTGCGGTTTTTCCCTGGTGGTTGAGCGGGAACTTTTTGGTGGCATGTTTGTGGGTGGAACTATGGTGTTTTGCTTTCTTTTACCCTTAAGCCCTCCACGTTTTTTTGGAATCGCTCCCTCACTAATTCCACTTCGCTTATTTGGTTTAGAGCCTGAGGGATTAGTAATGTCAGGATCTAATGTAGGATTTATAGTGGTTGTAGGATGGGGTTGGGCTCCGGGAAGAGTTAGCATACTAAAATCTACAGAATCACTAGGGTCCTTACTACTTGCCTGGGAAGTACAATTCAATATATTCAATGACTCAGAAAAATCATTAATGTCATCCACCAATATGTCCGGCGTGGTGAATTCTGAGCTTACCACAGGCGACTTAGCCTGGGCCAAAGGGCCCATAGACGATCTCCGCACCCAGTCCAGCTCTTGGGATATTCGCCTTTCAAGGAGCGTGATGTCCTCAATTAACAATGACCCTGCTTTCACGAAATAATTGTCCAATGTTCCCTTTGATAGGGTCGTGGAAGCCATGGCACTTTTGCTCCTGGTCTCTCTTGTCGACATCTCTTCATAAAGGGTCCTTTAATTATCCCTCTTGTTCCGGGAAAGGTCTAAAGGGTATGGCCCTGGCCCGGCCTCTTCCGTCCTCTAACGGCCTCAAACGGCTCGCTCTTTGCCCGGTCTTCGCTCCGGGCGCGTTCCGCTGGCGCGTAGGGGCGGGGCTCATAAACTGGTCGGGCGTAAAGAAAGGGGGAGGGGCCGGGAAGAGGACACAGGTGTGCTGGGTCAGCGCAACAGCGAGCACCCTGGTCCTCGCAGTCCCGGGATGGTAGAGAACAGCCTCCCCAGATGCAGCGTCCTTTTAAAATCAGCGGTCCCAGGCAGGGAGAATGACCAGCTTCCAAGTGTCCTGCGGTCAAATGCGGCGAGCGGCTCCCGCGAAGCGGGGGCCGCGAGAGGTAAAATGCTTGATGGGGGAGGGGCCGGGAAGAGGACACAGGTGTGCTGGGTCAGCGCAACAGCGAGCACCCTGGTCCTCGCAGTCCCGGGATGGTAGAGAACAGCCTCCCCAGATGCAGCGTCCTTTTAAAATCAGCGGTCCCAGGCAGGGAGAATGACCAGCTTCCAAGTGTCCTGCGGTCAAATGCGGCGAGCGGCTCCCGCGAAGCGGGGGCCGTGAGAGGTAAAATGCTTGATGGGGGAGGGGCCGGGAAGAGGACACAGGTGTGCTGGGTCAGCGCAACAGCGAGCACCCTGGTCCTCGCAGTCCCGGGATGGTAGAGAACAGCCTCCCCAGATGCAGCGTCCTTTTAAAATCAGCGGTCCCAGGCAGGGAGAATGACCAGCTTCCAAGTGTCCTGCGGTCAAATGCGGCGAGCGGCACCCCAAGGATTCAAATCTACAGATGTGGGCTGGCAGGGAATTCCATAACTTGGCAGCAGCCCCAGAGATGGACTGACCGCCCCATCTGACTTGCCGTAATCTGAGCATGGAGACTTTCCTAGCCGAAGAGGATCAGAGCGACCTGTCTGAAGCACACCAGCTGAAGAGGGAGGAGAGATGTTTGAGCTCTTTGTGATGGAGGGTGAGGAAGACTAGACAAATAGTCTTAAAAACAATGCCCTTCCTCACAGGAAGCCAATGCAGTGGTCCAATGCCATCTCCGACAGACACTCATATGGGATTGTTAATAATACGGCACACAGCCACATTTTTCCCCACTTGAAGCTTATTAAGTGAAGGAGCATTAATATTTAGATAGAGCGCATTGCAGTAATCGAGTTTGGAGGAGACTAATTCAATGGCCACAGTGTGACACAATTCCACTGGAATAAAAGGAAAGACCTTCATAAGAGTCCTGATTATGTGAAAGCATGTACTTGTGGTACAATTGACCGGTGAGTCAAAGTTCAGGGAACTGTTGAAGATCACACTAAGATTTCCGGCCACTCTAAAAGGTGTAGGTAAAGGGCCACATTCCTCAGGCCTCCAACGGCAGGACCAGATGTATTCTTGTGCACCAAACACCAGCACCTCAGTTTTTTCCATGTTCAGTTTAAGGATATTTTCTTTTATCCAGATGCTAATCTTGGCCATGCAGAGACTAAACTAATTAGCTATTGAGGGCAAGTTGTCAGAGATGGATACAATAATCTGCCTGTCATCAGCATATGAAAGTACTGCTTAAATACTATGCATAGCTGCCCTTTCACTTTGGTGTAGGGCAGTGCAGCAATGTGCCGTGCTGTACTGCCCTGTGGCAAAATCCCATAAATTAGCCCCTTATTCTTTTTATAGAAGTCAAAATCCCGAGGCAAGGTTGAAGGCTGTAATCAATTAAGTTCTCTCATATCTAGATATCTGCTGGACGAGATCCAACTGAAGTAAATGGTTTTGGCAGAAAAGGTCAGAGTGGGAAAATGCAACTTTTGTGGTTGCTGAAGTCCTCTCTTTGGGTGGTTTCTTTTCATGCCTTGAGTCAAAAATCGACCTTATGATTAGCCCTTCCACTCGATCAGGACTTAACTGCTTTTTTTGGCACTCAACATCTGCCAGGTCCAGTGCTCACACCTCCTGGCATGTTGCCAATAGCGGGTCGAATCCTCTTCTGTTCTGCAGCAGGTCCAGAAATGGTTCTGAGGAGCTCATAGTGAGGTGCTATTTTTCTCAATTCACTAGCTTGTTGGTGATTTGTGGGCACTCCATGACTAATGGGCAAAATTCTCAAAGGCAAACTTTCCCGCTTTTTCAGCACATCTCATGGAGACTATCCCACATTGTGCTAGTGTGGCAAAATCCTTCCGCATCCTACAGGGAGTGTCTGGCACACCTATAGTTGTGTTTAAGGTAATAGGCAGACCTCCCACCCCCTCAATCACTCTAACTTAATACTGAGGACAGCTTCATCCTCCACTGAAACTATAGCCTGGACCAAAAGACCCCCACTTCTTCCGGCTTTCCTTATCACTTAACCATAAAAGTATAAGTGCTTTTTAAGTTAATGAGGTTCTTGGACACTCCTAAACTGCCCTGCTTGGGTTAAGCTGGATCACATTCTTCTCCAGAGGCATCCTGCCAGCACCAGTCAATTGCTCTGCACTGACAGCAGTATTTCACACTTCTTCCAAGGAGCACTGAGAGTCTGGCTGCAGTCCTGACAATGCTAATTAGCCCAGGAGGAAGGGAAAGTATAACCATTTGCAAGTTTTTTGTTGTTGTATATTTATCAAAAATACAACTCCATTGGATATGATTTTTAATAAATATTAAAAAGTGGTTAAACTGATTTTGTAGCTTCTACCAAATTAAATATACAGAAGTAACATATTAACTTTACTTTAGCTTTTTCTTCATAGAATCAATTATAGCCCTATCAGTGAATATAACATTTGGAGGCTTGTCACTGTAGGAAAATGCAAACACAAAATCAGTATATACTTGAATTTTCATTACCACAAAACCTATCTTGTGGGCTTCAATGTCTACTTGGGAGTGACTTCATTAATATTTAATAGTAAGGTTTCCATATTGTCAAAATATATATTCTGACAGTTTTGCCTGCTGGTTTATAAGCTGCAGTAGTCAGGCTATATATGTAGACCCAAAGCCACATTTTCCTTGTCAGCCTACAGAATGGCACAATAAGTGCTGCAGTTCACAGTAGATATTTACCTTCCAATGCCATTGGGGAATTTGTCACACCATATACTATGGCCTTACTGGAAAGTGAAATATGCCAAATGGAGATTAGCCAGTTTTACCAAGTTTTAAGGATCACAGTTCATGCAATGGGTACTGGAGAGCAGTAACTGTGTGAAACAAAAACCAGCAGTATCAAACACTTGGGATGACTATACAAAAAGAGGCACTTTCTCACAATCCCCATTTATTAAAACCACTATTAGCAACCAAGAAGAAGCTGCTGAGGGACAAAGTATGCCTTGCACTGTAACAAGAATGTATCAAACAGCGATATAGCACACATTTTTTTGGTGAGTGTGTCATGAGCTATCTGCTATCTGTGGTTGCTATGAGCAATGATAAAAATGGTCCATGTTTCAAAGTCACCTATCCCATTGACTTCTTCCTCTTTTTTCAATGATTACATCCTTCAACATGTGCTAATTATATTTATATACACACCAGGATAGCAAGACATGGATCAAAACATCTGTGCCTTAGGTCGAGGGCATCACAGAGGAGAAAAAGTAGAACAAAATAAAGGGATATTCCTCTAACTTTTTTCATCAGCGACCCCTTTATTATATGATCTATCATGTGCAAACTCCTTGAACAATGACCATAATATATTAGCATCTGTAGGAAAGTGCCCCTTTGTGTATGGTCACCCCCCCATGTTTTGTACCAAATGCTGATGGTTATGACTCGGATAGTGCACTGGATTCTGCTGCCCAGATGCCGGTGCCTGTGCTCTCTCCCAAAACTGTTATGTTCAATTTGCTAATCCCAAACTGGCAAAGACTTTACCCCCTTATAAGTCCATAGTATATGGTACCATGGGCACCTAGGGCTGCAGCATGGTTATGTGCCACCCTGGGTGACTCCAGTAAACTACTGACAGCAGGCCTGCCATTGCAGACTGCAGGAGCAGTACAAACCGCTCAAACTCGACTGTGCCATCTATGCGCTGCCTGTAATTTATGTCGGGCACCCCTAAGGCATGCCTCCTCAGTCCAGGAGGCAGGGTGCAGTATATTAAAGTCGAGGAAATATAAGAGCACGTCGTTATTTCCCTATAGTGGCATTGCCCATTGGAAACTATTATAAGTGCTAGCTGTCCATAGGATAACATAGGCTGCCAGCCAGCCACTTTGAGGTTGCAGCTCCATAATGGTACCACCAAAATATATCATGTATGGTATCAAACAAAGTTCCTTCTCACCCCTGACATTCATCTCATGCCCTGGGTGATGTGGCATACACCCAGGTGGTGACCATAGAGGTTGTCCACCTGCTTGCCCCAGCTTCACTGTGGTCTGGCTGATTACACTGTGCCAGATACCACCAAGACAGGACTCTGACCTCCTTACAGGCAGTGTGATAACTCCTAGGAGACAAGAACAAAGACTTGGGCAGGAAGGAGGTCACACATCCATCCTCTCAAGCAGGCTAGTGAAATTGCACAGTAAGGCTTCACCGCCTCTGATATGGATTAGGGCTGACTCCCTGTGGAGGAACAGCCCTCCCCAGGCACAATTGCATCTGGACAGGTGGGAAATTAGCTTTGCGGAGAGGTATACACTCTCAGTAGGCTGGCTACACCTCCAGAATGAGCAGTGTGGTCTGTACACCACAATTTGAAGTGGCAGATTAGAGGGTTCTGGATAGAAAAGGTCACTTACACCTCTGGATGTGGTCACCTCTGGGACGGACTAGCTGCAGGGACTAACTGCCCCTTGGCCACTAGCTCCACACTCCTAACTCCCCCAAATCGAGGATTTAAGGGATCCCCTGACACCAGCTTGTATTAAGGAAGGACCCAGATCAAAAGAGGGATACTTTGGCACTGTGGCAACAGACTTTGTACTGAGTGACCATCGGAGATATGGTGGTCCCTCATATGGGTTACCTTAATACTACTTGACCAAGTAGTATAAAATCAAGGATGTTCAATACAAATTTAAGGATGATACTCTGGGGTACAGATTCCATTTACGTTAAGATCAGATCCATTTTGAGACCTATTTAAATAACATTATTCTGGCTACACAGTGTGCTTTTTATGTAAAATTTAGGCTTGGACTCTTTCCGATAAAGATAAATACATCTCAGTGGGCAAAGGGTAATACTTTTGATGACCGTTATGATTGTTGCATGAGGTTTTGTGAAACCATTTGGCATTTCATGCTTTTATGCCATCGGACAACAGCCACATAAAATCACTCATTCCTCTGTTCAAAATACATAAAGTCTGCACTGATTCGTTGAGATTGTGCTATAGGTCTGACGAGCCATTGATCTATCATGCAGTTGACTCTTACTTTATGGCCAGCTGAGTTATGTATGGTAAATTTAATACCAGCTGAAAAACACACTGCTTTTAATTAGCACCTGACAGGGTCATATGAGTGTTTGTTGGGTAGTATATCATGGAAAAGTTGCAGATGCATAGTTTTAGAGTTTTATGATCTTTAACAATTCGATTATATAAGTATTAAACCCCTACTAGCAGTGATAACCGCCAAAATGCAACTAACGTTATCATATGGGAGTATTGCACTATACGGAAAAGACGCAAACCAGCTTAACAAACAGCAAGTCTCAATATATTAAAGGGTCAAATCCACCAGACCACATCCCTGGCGCAGGTGAGACTAGAATTTGGACTAATGGTTGAGTACATCCTCCCCAATATTTCGTTTTTTAGTCCAAATTCTAGTCTCACCTGGGCCAGGGATGCGGTCTGGTGGATCTGTACCATGTACAGATTGAAGCAAAATACAGCAGACTTAGAAATGAATAAAGCTTTGTGGGAGGAATTAGAGAAGGAAAAAAAAATCTCCCTACAACCAATATCTACAAAAAGCTTTACTAGCAACCTGCACAGGAGAGCTTTGGAACTCCAACCTGTCATGCTCATCCTTCAAACAAGCCATAAATAAATCTGCAAAACTCCACTCTCTGCTAGTAGAAAACGATACCTTCAGCAAGAGAAAGCACACCAGGACGGTAATCACTAACTACAAGACATTTACCCCAAGCCCGTACCTGAATATTACATTGTTGGTCCATTGTAAGCTTCAACTGAAGGCCCTGCGATTAGGTAAATTACCGTCCATTGCGGATCAGCCAACATGGGTCCACAAAGGGCCGAAATATTGCAGACTATGTGGCAGCAGCAAGGAGGACATTATCCATATAGTCTGCATAGGTCCCAAACTTTCAAAAGCATGTGTCACTTTATTAAAAAACGTTATGAACTTCCGAAGAATAAGGACATGCAGATCAGCTATTATAACTGGGTTTGATTCAACTGAAACCTTAATGACCTGTCAACTGACAAAGATCCTCACCTTACATGAACAAGCATTAAAATCTGAATTATCAGTTACTGCCCAGTAAGGTGTATGGGTAGAGTTGGACTAAGGAAAAGGCCACACGCCAAGCAAAAATCACGGCTGGAAAGATTCCTTCTAACATCTTGGCGGAACAAGGACTCATTTTTACTTGAATTATTCATTGTTCACTATATATTATTGCACATATTCAATTATTATCAATTAACTCACTATATACCCTTGCATACACTCGAACATTAATAAGTGACAACAAAAGGCTTTTTACGGTTTTAGGCAATTTTACAAAAATTTGTATTCCTGACTTTGATTATACAGTAAACAAATTTTAATGGTTTTAATTAACTGAATTAATAAATATTTGATCTGATTATATAAGTAATCTATGTTTTTGCTAACTAATATTTTATTGGTTATTATGTAAACCCCAAGCTGACCATCTTTGTTCAATTTTGATTTTTCCTGTTTTAATGAATGATTGATCATTATAGCCAGTAATGTATGTCACTTGGAATGTGTTCACATGATGTGATGGGATGTTTAATGTTCTTATTTTAGGAATTAATTTGCTGATTATAATAAGATATATCCTTGATTCAGTATGACTCACTGTTGCGTTCCTTCAGTGAAGTTGGCAGTTGCATGTAAGCGTAATGACATATTGTATTTAGGAAAAACAGTAAGTTGCAATACACAGAGGGCCCTGACGAGACACCAGGTCTCATTAATACAAATGCCTAAATCTAAGATGACAGTATCATGCTTCAGTGAGAGCTTTCAGTCAACAAAGATACGATTTGCATGGACCTGGCTGCCTGAGAGGATGGAAGTCACAGATCAGAGATGAACTCTGACTCACAATCTGTGCTGCTGCAATGACAGAGGAGCTACACCCTGCAGAATTGTTTGATCAAGGGGGAGCATGTGAGGTGATCCTACTGACATCGATCAAAGGGCTCACTGCATGGAGATTTAAGTGGCAGCAGGAACTCGAATTATGTGGTTTTTGGATCATGTTATTGTTCCATTTTCATCATTCGGCATGTTAATGTGCTGTCTCCTTATGCTGTTCTCTTTGAGGGCACAGAAGAATGGCTCTAGCACCAGAGATATTTTAAGGCATAGGCAAAGTGAGCAATTGCCAAGGCCCCCCGCCTTCCAAGGGTCCGCCTGTGATAGTGATCTTTTTCTCTAGTTGACCTCTGTCTATTGTATTTCTCTCTAAACCGCTCTCCCTTTGCCTACCTCTACCAGTGACTTGGTCTCTCCGCCAAAGTCATCTTAAGGATTTTGGGGATATTGGGCAAGATATATTTTAGTTGTTAAAGTTTAACATAAAATTTCGGATTATTTGGCACCACGGAGGTCATGACTTATGAGTATATCGGTAGTACAATTCTAATTTGTTCCATACAGCGGCCCAAAAATATTCCTAGCCAGAGGCCCCAAAGACCTTAAGATCAGGTCAGTTTTGAGACCTATCCGGCTACACAGTGTGCTTTTTATGTAAAATCTAGGCTTGGACTATTTCCGATAGAGATAAATACATCTCAGTGGACAAAGGGTAAAACTTGTGATGACCGTCATGATTGTTGCATGAGGTTTTGTGAAACCATTTGGCATTTCATGCTTTTTTGCCATCGGACAACAGCCTCATGAAATCACTCATTCCTCTGTTCAAAATAAATAAAGTCTGCACTGATTCCTTGAGATTGTGCTATAGGTCTGACAAGCCAGAGATCTATCATGCAGTTGACTCTTACTTTATGACCAACTGAGTTATGTATGGTACATTTAATACCAGCTGAAAAACACACTGATTTTAATTAGCACCTGACAGGGTCAAAAGAGTGTTTGTTGGGTAGTATATCATGGAAAAGTTGCAGATGCATAGTTTTAGAGCTTTTTGATCTTTAACAATTTGATTATATAAGTAATCTATATTTGTTCAAACTAGTATTTTATTGGTTAATATGTGAACCCCAAGCTGACCATCTTTGTTAAATTTTGATTGTACCTGTTTTAACGAATGATCGATGATTATAGCTAGTAATGTATGTCATTTAGAATGGGTTCACATGATGTGATAGGAAGTGTAATGTTCTTATTTTAGGAATTAATTTGCTGATTATAATAAAATATATCCTTGGTAAGACCTGGTCTAGCACCATCCTGAAAGATGGACTAGGTGTGTCCTTCTGCCGCCACTGTTTGGCCATGCCTTCTGTTCTGCCCTTTATCAGGACTATTGTACTCGCAGAGACACAGGCACTAAAATTCCAGTAACTCAGACACAGAATCGGTACTTGGTTTTTGAAGGATTTACAGCACTAAAGAGGTAACATGTCATATCCTGCCATGTGTGTTTCAGAACCTTGCTCAGGACCATAATGGTTGGAAGGAGGAGGCCTAGAGAGCTGCAGCAAAAGGAATGGGGCACACGTCAGGAGTACGCCACTGAACCATAACACCCCAGAAAAGAGTGTAATCTCTCCTATTTTCTTGTCAGTCTGCACCCTAAATTCCTGTATAGAGGGCCTCTAGCAGAGCGTATAGAACAAGTACATGGCCTTTTAGAGGTTACAGGTGTTCCTTTATTGATATAAAGTGGTTAGTGTAAGTAAAAAGTGGGAAGTTTGCAAATCTGAGTGCGGTGTGAGCAGAGTGTCTATGTGAGTAGAGGGCCAGCAGTGTGCCTTGGGAGTGTAGGGTGAGCAGAATACCTGTCTGAATGGAGGAAGAGCAGCAGGTCTGTGTGATTGTAGAATGAGAGGCTGAGTCTGTCCTTCTTGGAGTTTGAACATTGCGTTCAATGTATGCATCTCAGGCATGATACAGCGCTCTACAAAAGCTGCATTGCCCATCAAAGGTGTGTCACTGGTCTAATGGTGTCATGGAGCTGGTGAGATTTTATGTTCGAAATATGTTCCGTGCCCTGGTCAAATGGCAAAACAACAAGTGTTGACAAAACCTACTGGGCTAGCTTTTTTGTGCTAACAAATGTAAACAAATGCATAAGCAGATATGCACATGTTGTTGTTCCATGTGTCTTGAAACTGACTGTTTTTGTGCCTCCTATTTCTTTACCCTTTTTTTATTCCTTAAGCTTGAGGTTCAGCATAGTCTATGTACATTTGTGGATGCCTGCATTTAGGGCAGAACGCACACAATTTGACTCTGGAATACCACGGAGTTACATAAAAACTCAGTGAGATTCTGTGGAGCTTCACCGATGGGCAGAAATAGGCACATTGCTCTGTTCTCCCTGTGATTTAGCGCTGGTAGCACGTTCTGCATTGACAAATCTACGCAAAAGGCACCACATGGTGTGCCACAGTGTGCCACTACTTGAGATGATTTTACTGCAGCTCGAGTAGATTTTCTACCCGAGTGGCAGCCTTCTGACGACAAACGGTGGCAGATGCCAACAACTGCCCGCATTACAAAAATCTTGCTGGATGTCCCCCTAGCAACTGGAAATCATTCTAGGGAACACCAAATCTCGCTTGTGCTCACCAACTTACTGCACTGGAGCCACATGCAAGAAAAAATTCTGCCATGCTGCGAATGCTGGAGTTTGTCAGGGACTCCCCTTTTGCAATGCGGAGTTGCCACAATTCTGCCAATCTCACAGGCAGAACTGAATGTTCCAGTTATCTCAATAAAGCCAGGCCTCATGGCTTTGTCAATGCTTGTTTTTACTTGGCTACTTCAACTTTGAGTCATTTTTTACTATTGGTTATTGCAACATTCACAAACTGCACAGAAAACTTAAATGTCACAGTGCTGTAAACCGCAAATTGTTTATGATTAACATATCCAGTTAAATGAAGACAAAGTGTCAAAGTTACATTTTGCTTCAACATCTTTCAGCTTCTAGAGCACTCAGGTGTGCAATAATGCCAGCAGGAAGCCTTTCTGTAGGAAAGTAGGATCTGCTTCTTATGGTTACCCTCACTTTTTGCCTCATGTTATACTGTTTTTGACTGGTCTGACTGGGATCCTGCTAATCAGGACCACAGTCTATCTGCTTGCTCCCTAACCTGCTATGTAATGTACTTAGGTACACTCCAGATTGGATGCTGGAGTACCCTTATCAGTCCCTAGTATAAGGGGCATAGGTACCCCAGAGGCCACCTATGGGCTGATGTACTATGCCACCCATGAGAGGAACTCCAAAATGGACTCTACAGGCTTGCCATGGCAGCCTGTGTAAGTTGGTGCATGCACCACTTACTTGAGATATAGGTTTACTATATCTAAGGGTCACTACACTTAAAACCTATAAGTTACCCCTATAGCAGGCCTTGACAATCCTGAAGGCAGGGTGCTTGGTTCTAAGCGAGTGGGTGCCACTCTATGAGCAGAATACCCCTGCAGCTACAGAGTCCTTTCTCCCGGGTTGTTAGTGCTACAGCCATTACGACATATAGAGTGGCATTATGCGACTTTGTGATGACCAACTCTAAAATAACTGAAATTAACCCTATTGTGCTTGATGTCAAACATTGTGGAATCATACCCCCACACTGGTGTGTAGGAGGTATGATTCCACCCCTCAGAAAAGAGCTTTGTGAGGTCCCTGGTGTTCCCGGTACCAGCCTTCTAGTCCTGGGCAGCCCAAAATGGGTGTTGCCGACCAGAGACACATTTCTGCCATCCTGCTGCTGAGCCAAACTCGAGCAGGGGAAAGCAGAACAATAGGCATTCTGACACAGTGAGGTGTAATCACCTCCCAGACAGGATTTAGTGTATTAGTCCTGGGTGGGTGCACTTGCCAGCGACCGAAAGTCTGCCTGAGGAGCACATTTGGTGTCCCTGTTCATAGTCCAGTTCAAACCAGTACTGGGAGCCGTTGGCTCCTGCTCTGGTGCAATACTGGAGAAAGGAAATGGGAGTAACCTCCCCACTGTCCTGACCCTCCCCTGGGAGGGTCCTCTGAATCTGTCCAACCCTCTCCTGTGGGTACAAAAGGGCTTTCCTGACTTTAGGACCCTAGATTCGACGTGCACAAGATTCTGATCAAGAAACCACTGACCTTCGACCGTCTGGACACTCTGGACTTCATTTGGGCCCGACTTTGTCTCCCTCTCCGTCCACAGCATCGTCTGCTCCCATGCGCCATACAGGCTCCATGAAGGACCTGTGGAGCATCAAGGACAACTGAAGCTATGTCCCTTGGAGTGAAGGAGTCCCTCCCCTGCAACTGCAGGCACCACATTCCGATTGACCGGTGTGTTTCTCCAGAGCTCCTAAGGACTTTGAAAGCTCCAGCAACACATGAGGTGGGTTTCCAAGTTCCTCAAGGTTGGAGCTGCCCTCTCACCAAGTTTGAGGTCAGAATCCCTTGTGGGGGCTGCAATACCCATACCCGTGTGCACCGTGTACTTCTGCAAGTGCATATGCTTGTTGGCATTTTCAAAACAAGTGTACTGGGCACCGAGTAGCTCCAACCTCCGGCACTATTTCCTACAAAGAACTCCAGCCTCCTTACACTGAGTGCTCCATGGGCTGTTGCTTTGTGAAACGGCTTGAGCCACCCTTGCGACTCCTATGCCTCCGGTTTGTGGGTCCTCTTGAGGGTCAACACTGCTTGTCTTGGACTCCCCTGGTTGCTCCAGGCTTGCCCTGACTCCTCTGTGTTTGGTGAGTCTCCTGGACCTTGCTGGTCCAAATCGTAACCTTCATTGACCTCCTACGTGGGTTGTCGCTGCCAAGGCTTGTTGACGTTCCAGCTGAACACCGCCCCCTCAGCACTCAACATCCTTTGTGGGACAGCTTGCATCTATATCCTGGTTGTCCTTGACGTCTCCTGGTCCCTGTGGCTACAGAGTCAAGACCCCTCAACACACCTGAAGCACCTGACATCAGTGGGCATTCGTCTACTGAGCCCCTGGTTTCTCCTGAGTGACCCAGACTCTGTCCCCTCTGCTTCCAGGTACTCTTCATCCAGAATCCACCTTTGGATTCCGACTGAAACTTTTCTTCTTCCCAGCAGTGGCTCTTCTTCGAAGTCCTCCATTGAGTATGATGTCACTTTCCGACACCACTTCAGCCCCATGCACCTGTCTTCCCTGGGATAGGTAACTCTGGTACTACGGTACCCACGGGTTGGGTGGCTCCCCAATTCCCTAAGTTCCAGGGGGTTTCTTTGAAGTCCACTCAGAAGGGTCCTTTAACTTTAAAACTGCAACCGCAACTCTCCCATAGAATTGTACGGAGCAAGCGGTCGTGTTCCCACACTGCACCCATCCTCAGTGCTGTCCCTACTTACTCACCTTGGGTGGCTCCTTGGGGTCCCAGTGATGCTAATCCTCTAGACACTGTCTTGACTTGAGTCATTGTTCTTATACCACTATTTATGATATGATTTGGAATCCCCCTGGAACCCACTGTGTATTAGTGCTATTTACTATTGTTTCTGTTTCATTGCTCTGTTCGCCCTGTGATTTAGCGCTGGTAGCACGTTCTGCATTGACAAATCCCCACAAAAGGCACCACATGGTGTGCCACAGTGTGCCACTACTTGAGATGATTTTGCTGCAGCTTGAGCAGATTTTCTACCCGAGTGGCAGCCTTCTGATGACAAACGGTGGCAAATGCCAACAACTGCCCGCATTACAAATATCTTGCTGGATGTCCTCCTAGCAACTGGAAATCATTCTAGGGAACACCAAATCTCGCTTGTGCTCACCAACTTACTGCACTGGAGCCACATGCAAGAAAAAATTCTGGCATGCTGCGAATGCTGGGGTTTGTCAGGGACTCCCCTTTTGCAATGCAGAGTTGCCACAATTCTGCCAATCTCACAGGCAGAACTGAATGTTCCAGTTATCTCAATAAAGCCAGGCCTCATGGCTTTGTCAATGCTTGTTTTTACTTGGCTACTTGAACTTTGAGTCATTTTCTACTATCAGTTATTGCAACATTCACAAACTGCACAGAAAACTTAAATGTCACATTGCTGTAAACCACAAATTGTTTATGATTAAAACATCCAGTTAAATGAAGACAAAGTGTCAAAGTTACATTTTGCTTCAACATCTTTCAGCTTGTAGAGCACACAGGTGTGCAATAATGCCAGCAGGAAGCCTTTCTGTAGGAAAGTAGGATCTGCTTCTTATGGTTACCCTCACTTTTTGCCTCATGTTATACTGTTTTTGACTGGTCTGACTGGGATCCTGCTAATCAGGACCCCAGTCTATCTGCTTGCTCCCTAACCTGCTATGTAATGTACTTAGGTACACTCCAGATTGGATGCTGGAGTACCCTTATCAGTCCCTAGTATAAGGGGCATAGGTACCCCAGAGGCCACCTATGGGGTGATGTACTATGCCACCCATGAGTGGAACCCCAAAATGGACTCTACAGGCCTGCCATTGCAGCCTGTGTAAGTTGGTGCATGCACCACTTACTTGAGATATAGGTTTACTATATCTAAGGGTCACTACACTTAAAACCTATAAGCTACCCCTATAGCAGGCCTTGACAATCCTGAAGGCAGGGTGCTTGGTTCTAAGTGAGAGGGTGCCACTATATGAGCAAAATACCCCTGCAGCCTACGGAGTCCTTTCTCCCGGGTTGTTAGTGCTACAGCCATTACGACATATAGAGTGGCATTATGCGACTTTGTGATGACCAACTCTAAAATATGTGAAATTAACCTTATTGTGTTTGATGTCAAACATTGTGGAATCATACCCCCACACTGGTGTGTGGGAGGTATGATTCCACCCCTCAGAAAAGAGCTTTGTGAGGTCCCTGGTGTTCCCGGTACCAACCTTCTAGTCCTGGGAAGCCCAAAATGGGTGTTGCCGACCAGAGACACATTTCTGCCCTCCTGCTGCTGAGCCAAACTCGAGCAGGGGAAAGCAGAACAATAAGCATTCTGACACAGTGAGGTGTAATCACCTCCCAGACAGGATTTAGTGTATTAGTCCTGGGTGGGTGCACTTGCCAGCGACCGAAAGTCTGCCTGAGGAGCACATTTGGTGTCCCTGTTCATAGTCCAGTTCAAACCAGTACTGGGAGCCGTTGGCTCCTGCTCTGGTGCAATACTGGAGAAAGGAAATGGGAGTAACCTCCCCACTGTCCTGACCCTCCCCTGGGAGGGTCCCCAGAATCTGTCCAACCCTCTCCTGCGTCTACAAAAGGGCTTTCCTGACTTTAGGACCCTAGATTCGACGTGCACAAGATTCTGATCAAGAAACCACTGACCTTCGACCGTCTGGACACTCTGGACTTCATTTGGGCCCGACTTTGTCTCCCTCTCCGTCCACAGCATCGTCTGCTCCCATGCGCCATACAGGCTCCATGTAGGACCTGTGGAGCATCAAGGACAACTGAAGATATGTCCCTTGGAGTGAAGGAGTCCCTCCCCTGCAACTGTCTTGACTCGAGTCATTGTTCTTATACCACTATTTATGATATGATTTGGTCTCCCCGTGGAGCCCACTTTGTATTAGTGCTATTTACTATTGTTTCTGTGCTACAGTGTTGTGTGCTTTGTGAGTATCTTCTTGTAGAAGATACTGTGTCATACTTTTAGTGTGTTATATTAATAAATACATATTTTCATAACTACTGCGTGGTTCTCCTTTCATTTAACCAATACTATAAGGTTGTATTCCGGTAAAACAAGCTGCTTAACATTCTTTCAAAACTAAGCCTAAAGGCTGCTCTCCACAGCTACCACTTGGATATCTCTCTAAGGTTATCTTTGACCTCTTAAATCACCATAAGGGTTGTTTGGACAGGTACAGGGTACCCACTTTAATTAGTGGGCAGCATATACCAGGCCAACTTCTCACACATTCCATATGTATAGCACAAAGCTTCAGCATAATTCCTGCCAATGTTTGAATACTAGATCTGAGTTAAGAAGAGCAGTGAGTGCTATGAAGAGCAAAGTTGCAAGAATTAATATTTTTACTTAAATGTTTTTAAGTCCCTGGTTTGGCATACAAGATACCTCATATCACTTTTAAAATGATTGGCAGTTCTTAAATATGTCAGCCCCTTTCAAGACACAGAGGATTATTGTCTCTGGTCAGTCAGGAATTTCTTATGGTCCCTGAAGTGTGGACTTGGTCTTCCTTGATGGCTGATGTGCACTCATCGGCGTTTGGCCCTGCTGAGCAGGCAGGGTAGTCTTGGATTTAAAAAAAAACATTGTAAGGACTCTTTCTGTAGGTTGGTAAACAGTTGTTTTTTACCCAGCCAAAGGAGATCACTGTGGTCTGAGCATAGTGACCTTCAGAGTTGAGCTCCCTGTTGGTAGAGTGACCGCCCTCCATGATTTTTACAGATGAAACTGGTCAGTGTGATCCAGTTTGCCTTGCTTGATCTCTGGTAGTTGTTGAGTATGTATAGTATAAATAAAGTATATATTATCTAAAGGCAAGGCCCTCCCACCCATCAAAGGTGGTACAGAGGACTGTATTTATTTTATTCAGCACCACTGGAATGCAAGGAAGGACTTTGATAACCAGAGACTTGATGTGATATCTTTCAATTGATAGAGAATCTGGATGCTAGATTTTTTTACACTGTGTCATTTTTCAACTTACTTTAGGGGGCTCCAGAGTACGGAGTGTTTTATTTTCCCTAGTGTTTTTGTTTCTTTGATTCTGAAAATTATTTTCTCTTGTTTTCAATGTTTTTATTTTTAGTTAATAATCACAACTTTAATGGAAAGCACAATTTTCAGTACAGTATTTTATCACAGCAAATCCATGTTGTCCTTTTTTGGGGCAAATGTTTCCACACCTCTGGGAACTCCTCTGAGGTCAAGCATATCTCATGCCTCCCCTATTACTGTGAAATTGCAATGAGCAGGCCAAGAATTGTGATTTGTTTCCCATGAATAAAGTTCCAAGATTTCATAAAAAAATAAATCCCCTTGATTAGCCAATCACAATTGAGAAAAAATGTGAATATTATTGACATGTTTTGCCATTTTCTCATTTGTGATTATAAACTTCAGAGATATTGAAAAGTGTTAACCGTTTAAGCCAACCTGTCAACTTTTTCGAATGCATATGTTTCAGAAGCTACTGAACAGATTTTCATCAAACCATGCACACTTTCTGCCTTAAGATATATGTTAGTGCTAATTTGGCCTAAACCCATTCACCGGTGTTTTCTGTAAGTGAAAGCACATTTTCTTATGTGAGCTAAAATGGAAAAACTTAGTTCACCCCTATTACTTTAATCATGCATATAGCTTCACTAAAATTGATATGACAGACTTTTCCTGACCACTGTAAGTGAATGATAGTCTTGTGGAAATCCATCCATGGGTGCCAAAGTTATAGCTAAATAGATGAATGCCTCAATGAAAGAACAGTAAGTTAAGCCTGCTAAACGTCTGACAAATGTTGGCTAATTTATCAAACAGTACCAAATTGGTTAGAAGTTGTACACTTCTTTGACCTCACCCACTGAAATATGCCCCTTTTTTGATAGACCTACATGGATCTTCATGAAATTGAGGAATCCAAGAGTAGGCCAAACATGCTAAGTCTCTGCCAAATCTTGTACAGATCCTTCAAACAGTGCCACAGTGCCACAGTTGATAGCAATTAAAATGATTTGACCCCACCCTTAACTAGCTCCATTAGATATACATGAAACCTGAAATACTTGCCACATTTGATGCAGTACTGTTATAAGCAAATAAAAATGTTATTTCTCTTCCTATGTTCCCGCTTGACATACCAATAAAAACCCAGTCCTTCAAATCTAATGAAAACTTTTGTTCAGAATCATCACGAAGTGCCAATGCTATTAACAAATGAACAGCTTTTATCCCCCTATGTTTAATCTGTGTCACCCAATCATAGGTTTGCAGCCATTCAAATTACCTTAATATCTATGCCCAATTTTGAACAGTTCCATTTAAAAGTTCCAAAGTTATTAGTGAGTCCAAAATATTTTGATCCATGTGTCACCTCTGTCCCTAATGGGATCTTCATGAAACCTGAAATACCTGCATTGATATTCATCAAACAGCAACAAAGGTATACACAAATCTTTTTTTACACACCTTTAAATTTCCCCTGAAGTACTGGGAATTTTAAGCCCAGCGGTGCAGGGGAACACACCCTATGACTTCGGGTTCTTCCTGTTTCAGACCTACAGAAACACAGAGTCTTCTGGGTGAAGTCAGAGATCAGTTTATTGGCTGCAGACCAATTACAGGTATCCTAGAAGTACAACAGCGTGTATGTTCTCAGGAGACTGCTAAAAATCACAGAAACGAGCTTCTCCTTAAATACAAAATATCCTGCTTCAGGCATACATTCCTTGTTTTATGGCATAGTCATTCATAGGTATACATGACAAACGAAAAGGCAGAGTCATGATGACCATCCCACATTCCAGTTAAGCCAGCCCATAATTATTTACCCAGCAAGGCTCAGATCCCACATCAGATATCGATAGGCCCCAATAAACATGAGCATCTCCTGTTTGGAAAACAAGCCATAAAGCAGGAACAGTCAGGTGTGAAAGAGATTAGCTGGAGGCTCGTGTAGGATGAAAAGGCTTTATGGTGTGTCAAACCCTGATGCTAATCACAGGTGGCCGGAGGACGGGGAGCTTGTGAGACCGGACTGACCTGGGGCAGCGGAGCCAAGCTGCCCAGGTCACAGAGAAGTCAAAGGAAGGCACATGTGCTCTAAAAGGCCCGTATTTGCTTCATGATATGTAGCCTATGTGAGGGCAACCATAAGATAGCCACCGCTCCAAGATGGAACCCACGAAGTCAATGTATAATAACGTATACATAGTGCATTCATAGCTAAAACGTTACACAGAGCACTTGTACATACCGCATTGACCATTCGCGGTTCGCTAATACCGAGATAGACAGGGGTAGGGCCCTGCCTCCTACGCGGTCCCAAATTGCAAAGTACGACACCTCCCCTTTATAGATTGCCACAATATTTGACATACCAATGTAGATCCATCAGCCAGTGGCAAACATATGAGCGATTGAACACTTCTTTGCTCTCTCCTTTTTAACTGGACCCCTTGATGGATCTGCATTAATTTGAGCAAGTCAAGAGTAGTCACAAGATACTATGTGATTGCAGATTTCATGCATATTTGTCAAATGGCGTTACAACAAACAAATGATGGACGGAATGCTGACAATGCAGACATTCTCCCCCAGTCAAGAGATCTGGGTTAAATCCATCGTTCTTTTGCCCACTACGCCACCCCAGTTCAGACATGGCCATATGCAAATCAGTCTTGACCCTGTGCCTCATGGGAACAGTCCAGCCCGAACTGCCAAGCCATGTCTTCCCTGGACCAGAATCAAGCATCCTAGGACCGGTTTCTGGCTATCAGCCGTCATCAGCCAGGATAGCTTGACTCCAGTGGCGTAGTGAGCACGGGTCCCACGTCTGGGAATACCCATCCCACTTAGGGCGAAAAGCGTTACAACAAACAAATGATGGACGGAATGCTGACAATGCAGACATTCTCCCCCAGTCAAGAGATCTGGGTTAAATCCATCGTTCTTTTGCCCACTACGCCACCCCAGTTCAGACATGGCCATATGCAAATCAGTCTTGACCCTGTGCCTCATGGGAACAGTCCAGCCCGAACTGCCAAGCCATGTCTTCCCTGGACCAGAATCAAGCATCCTAGGACCGGTTTCTGGCTATCAGCCGTCATCAGCCAGGATAGCTTGACTCCAGTGGTGTAGTGAGCACGGGTCCCACGTCTGGGAATACCCATCCCACTTAGGGCGAAAAGCGTTACAACAAACAAATGATGGACGGAATGCTGACAATGCAGACATTCTCCCCCAGTCAAGAGATCTGTGTTAAATCCATCGTTCTTTTGCCCACTACGCCACCCCAGTTCAGACATGGCCATATGCAAATCAGTCTTGACCCTGTGCCTCATGGGAACAGTCCAGCCCGAACTGCCAAGCCATGTCTTCCCTGGACCAGAATCAAGCATCCTAGGACCGGTTTCTGGCTATCAGCCGTCATCAGCCAGGATAGCTTGACTCCAGTGGCGTAGTGAGCACGGGTCCCACGTCTGGGAATACCCATCCCACTTAGGGCGAAAAGCGTTACAACAAACAAATGATGGACGGAATGCTGACAATGCAGACATTCTCCCCCAGTCAAGAGATCTGGGTTAAATCCATCGTTCTTTTGCCCACTACGCCACCCCAGTTCAGACATGGCCATATGCAAATCAGTCTTGACCCTGTGCCTCATGGGAACAGTCCAGCCCGAACTGCCAAGCCATGTCTTCCCTGGACCAGAATCAAGCATCCTAGGACCGGTTTCTGGCTATCAGCCGTCATCAGCCAGGATAGCTTGACTCCAGTGGCGTAGTGAGCACGGGTCCCACGTCTGGGAATACCCATCCCACTTAGGGCGAAAAGCGTTACAACAAACAAATGATGGACGGAATGCTGACAATGCAGACATTCTCCCCCAGTCAAGAGATCTGGGTTAAATCCATCGTTCTTTTGCCCACTACGCCACCCCAGTTCAGACATGGCCATATGCAAATCAGTCTTGACCCTGTGCCTCATGGGAACAGTCCAGCCCGAACTGCCAAGCCATGTCTTCCCTGGACCAGAATCAAGCATCCTAGGACCGGTTTCTGGCTATCAGCCGTCATCAGCCAGGATAGCTTGACTCCAGTGGCGTAGTGAGCACGGGTCCCACGTCTGGGAATACCCATCCCACTTAGGGCGAAAAGCGTTACAACAAACAAATGATGGACGGAATGCTGACAATGCAGACATTCTCCCCCAGTCAAGAGATCTGGGTTAAATCCATCGTTCTTTTGCCCACTACGCCACCCCAGTTCAGACATGGCCATATGCAAATCAGTCTTGACCCTGTGCCTCATGGGAACAGTCCAGCCCGAACTGCCAAGCCATGTCTTCCCTGGACCAGAATCAAGCATCCTAGGACCGGTTTCTGGCTATCAGCCGTCATCAGCCAGGATAGCTTGACTCCAGTGGCGTAGTGAGCACGGGTCCCACGTCTGGGAATACCCATCCCACTTAGGGCGAAAAGCGTTACAACAAACAAATGATGGACGGAATGCTGACAATGCAGACATTCTCCCCCAGTCAAGAGATCTGGGTTAAATCCATCGTTCTTTTGCCCACTACGCCACCCCAGTTCAGACATGGCCATATGCAAATCAGTCTTGACCCTGTGCCTCATGGGAACAGTCCAGCCCGAACTGCCAAGCCATGTCTTCCCTGGACCAGAATCAAGCATCCTAGGACCGGTTTCTGGCTATCAGCCGTCATCAGCCAGGATAGCTTGACTCCAGTGGCGTAGTGAGCACGGGTCCCACGTCTGGGAATACCCATCCCACTTAGGGCGAAAAGCGTTACAACAAACAAATGATGGACGGAATGCTGACAATGCAGACATTCTCCCCCAGTCAAGAGATCTGGGTTAAATCCATCGTTCTTTTGCCCACTACGCCACCCCAGTTCAGACATGGCCATATGCAAATCAGTCTTGACCCTGTGCCTCATGGGAACAGTCCAGCCCGAACTGCCAAGCCATGTCTTCCCTGGACCAGAATCAAGCATCCTAGGACCGGTTTCTGGCTATCAGCCGTCATCAGCCAGGATAGCTTGACTCCAGTGGCGTAGTGAGCACGGGTCCCACGTCTGGGAATACCCATCCCACTTAGGGCGAAAAGCGTTACAACAAACAAATGATGGACGGAATGCTGACAATGCAGACATTCTCCCCCAGTCAAGAGATCTGGGTTAAATCCATCGTTCTTTTGCCCACTACGCCACCCCAGTTCAGACATGGCCATATGCAAATCAGTCTTGACCCTGTGCCTCATGGGAACAGTCCAGCCCGAACTGCCAAGCCATGTCTTCCCTGGACCAGAATCAAGCATCCTAGGACCGGTTTCTGGCTATCAGCCGTCATCAGCCAGGATAGCTTGACTCCAGTGGCGTAGTGAGCACGGGTCCCACGTCTGGGAATACCCATCCCACTTAGGGCGAAAAGCGTTACAACAAACAAATGATGGACGGAATGCTGACAATGCAGACATTCTCCCCCAGTCAAGAGATCTGGGTTAAATCCATCGTTCTTTTGCCCACTACGCCACCCCAGTTCAGACATGGCCATATGCAAATCAGTCTTGACCCTGTGCCTCATGGGAACAGTCCAGCCCGAACTGCCAAGCCATGTCTTCCCTGGACCAGAATCAAGCATCCTAGGACCGGTTTCTGGCTATCAGCCGTCATCAGCCAGGATAGCTTGACTCCAGTGGCGTAGTGAGCACGGGTCCCACGTCTGGGAATACCCATCCCACTTAGGGCGAAAAGCGTTACAACAAACAAATGATGGACGGAATGCTGACAATGCAGACATTCTCCCCCAGTCAAGAGATCTGGGTTAAATCCATCGTTCTTTTGCCCACTACGCCACCCCAGTTCAGACATGGCCATATGCAAATCAGTCTTGACCCTGTGCCTCATGGGAACAGTCCAGCCCGAACTGCCAAGCCATGTCTTCCCTGGACCAGAATCAAGCATCCTAGGACCGGTTTCTGGCTATCAGCCGTCATCAGCCAGGATAGCTTGACTCCAGTGGCGTAGTGAGCACGGGTCCCACGTCTGGGAATACCCATCCCACTTAGGGCGAAAAGCGTTACAACAAACAAATGATGGACGGAATGCTGACAATGCAGACATTCTCCCCCAGTCAAGAGATCTGGGTTAAATCCATCGTTCTTTTGCCCACTACGCCACCCCAGTTCAGACATGGCCATATGCAAATCAGTCTTGACCCTGTGCCTCATGGGAACAGTCCAGCCCGAACTGCCAAGCCATGTCTTCCCTGGACCAGAATCAAGCATCCTAGGACCGGTTTCTGGCTATCAGCCGTCATCAGCCAGGATAGCTTGACTCCAGTGGCGTAGTGAGCACGGGTCCCACGTCTGGGAATACCCATCCCACTTAGGGCGAAAAGCGTTACAACAAACAAATGATGGACGGAATGCTGACAATGCAGACATTCTCCCCCAGTCAAGAGATCTGGGTTAAATCCATCGTTCTTTTGCCCACTACGCCACCCCAGTTCAGACATGGCCATATGCAAATCAGTCTTGACCCTGTGCCTCATGGGAACAGTCCAGCCCGAACTGCCAAGCCATGTCTTCCCTGGACCAGAATCAAGCATCCTAGGACCGGTTTCTGGCTATCAGCCGTCATCAGCCAGGATAGCTTGACTCCAGTGGCGTAGTGAGCACGGGTCCCACGTCTGGGAATACCCATCCCACTTAGGGCGAAAAGCGTTACAACAAACAAATGATGGACGGAATGCTGACAATGCAGACATTCTCCCTCAGTCAAGAGATCTGGGTTAAATCCATCGTTCTTTTGCCCACTACGCCACCCCAGTTCAGACATGGCCATATGCAAATCAGTCTTGACCCTGTGCCTAATGGGAACAGTCCAGCCCGAACTGCCAAGCCATGTCTTCCCTGGACCAGAATCAAGCATCCTAGGACCGGTTTCTGGCTATCAGCACCAACGTTATAAGCAAATCAACAAATGGCTTTTCAAATGTCAAGATATACAAAAATGTTAACCAAACTTTTCCAGCACATATGGCATCTTTTTCAAATGTTAATATCTTAAAAAACGACTTAATGTATTTACAACAAACCAACAAAAACATGCTTTTGGAGTAAAGTACTGAATGAAGCTCAGTTTGGTATGTATCGGTTCAATGTTTTCAGCAGTAGATGCGTGCAAAATTTCCTTTGGGTGCTTTTTTCTCCCTTTTTCCTTGCAGAACTGAAATGTAGCTGATTTTACGATATTATCTACAAAAAAAAATATTGTATTGCTAAAATATTGCCCAAAAAAAACTCCTACCAAAATATCATGACCCTATATTAAACAAGAAATCCACATATACTAACAACAAAATATCGTGGAAAACATATCTACAATATAGGGGTATATTCACCAGGATTTATCTCTGAGTCATCGGCACTTAATCGCAGCCAAAGAGGCGATAAATTTACCTCCCCATTCACAAGCTGGTGCTAATAGCCCTCAGCACCAGTTTACCCGTGATAGCAGCCGCAAAAAACATCGCCACAGAGGAACACCGCAACTATTGGTAATGAGATGCAGAGTGGGCATTCCCATGCCAAAAGCCGCAACCACACCTCAACATTCTCAATGACCAGACAGATCAGCGATAAAAACACAAAACAGGCGATAAGGCGCGTTAGCACCAGGAAATCTAAACCTGCTCTGACCTGGTGTTAAGTCGGATGGCAGCCAGTACCACAAAAGGGAGACCAGCCCAAGGCCACATCGGAAGGGCAACAGATGCCATGGAGCCACCCATCATGCTGACCAGACACCCAAGAGTGCCACAACACCCTCTGACACCACCCCCCCCGGACCACCCCTCCCTGATACTTCTCCCAACAAAGACACGCCACATTAGCTACACAAAAACATGTACAAAATATTCTGCATGATGTCGCACAATCACAACAGTTGAAATGAATGTGTCATCACAGAAATGAGCATCACACATTCCCTTTCGAAGAAACAAATAAAACTTTATTAACATGAACAGCGAAATGAAATAAAGACACATTGTGGCTCCCCGCGGGACAGTCCGTAGGTCACAGCCTGCAAGAAAAAAAACACGATGAGAAGGTGTGTCCTGCGCACATTAAAGGACAGAGAGAGAGAGCGAAGGAGAGAGAGAGAGGAAGAGAGGGAGAGACAGAGAAAGAGAAGAAGAGAGGGAGAGAGAGAGAGAAAGAAGAAAGGAGAGAGAGAGGGAGAGAGAGAGAGAGAGAGAGAGAAGAAGGGAGAGAGAGAGAGAAGAAGGGAGAGAGGGAGAGAGAGGGAGAGAGAGACAGAGAAGAAGGGAGAGATAGAGGGAGAGAGAGATGCCCCTGCGCACCAAGGCCCCACTGCTCACCTGCTTCCACCGGTGTGTCTCCAATCACGTGCCGGTATGTAGAGCAGTACACCAGGACACACATCTGAGTCAGAGCCTTCATCTGAAACAGTCAAGATACGTGACTGGCACAGTACACACACTTACACAAGATAACATCGCCTACCCGCCCATGCACACCCAGGCAGAGGCATCACAAAGCCATCCGCTGCCCACGGAGCATGCCGGCCCATGCACACCCAGGCCTCACTGCTCACCTTCCGCCACCGGCATGTAGACTGGATGTCCCACTACGTGCTGCTGCAAGCCACAAGCCTGGGGTCCGCGGACATGGCACCCTCCACACCATGCAGCCATGCACCGCAGGCCACCAGGTCTCACGTTTGGTGCTGGGTCTTGAATACTCCATGACAGAGGACATACCAGTGCACCCGGCAACATCGCATGCTGCAAACCAGCTCAGTTTTGATTTGTTCAGCATTACGTACATCAATTGTGTGTCTTTTTCACACCTGATCAGCCTAATGGGTGCCACTAAGTCTGTGACCCGGAAGTGAGGCCACGTGAAGGTAGGCCCTCGCTGCCCGCAGGCTCTGGCCTACACTGTTTTCCAGCAGGGCACACGAAACCTGAGTTGCCCGGACCGCCGGGACGGGGCATCATCGCAGATTAAGCTCAGCAGCTTAAGGTGCCATTGACTCAGTGCACCCAAAGTCACCTTCCCGTGGCAGGGTGCCTGTGCCTGCCGCAATGCGCCAGGTGCGACTAACCCTGTGCAACCCCAGTCAGCACCACGTGGTGTTCGACCCGTGCCATACGCAGGCCTGGGTTCCCACTAACCCTGTGCGCAACAAAACTCATGGGCCCTTAATGACTGGGAACCATGGCGTCCATCATCCAGTCGCCCTTAGTGTTATAGTTAGTGAATAGAGGCCAACTCCCTGGCATAACAAACCTAAAAGGTTTAATGACCAGAACAAAAAAATGTATGGAAACACCTGCAGCACCTAGAAGATATCAACACAGAGACGTACTCCAATACTTACTAACTACACCCAAAAATTGCACCTCCCTACTGTTTGACAACCACAATAATGACAGAAGAATTGTAATTTATGCTACTAACAGCAATTTACAAACATGTACACAATGTACAACATGGATGATGGATGGCATGCTTCAATCGTGCCCTCCACTGTTCAGTCAAATGTACACAATATGTGGTTGATACCGAAATACAAACATTGCATTGATGTATGCACTGTTACCTAACAAAGTTCATCTGACAATGTATTACTAACATATATACAACTAACGACTTTAACCCTCAGAAACTAATCCTATTTTATCCGATTATAAATAGGCAATGATTAATGCTACACTTAAAATGTGCCCACTCACTGCTCTTGATTGGTGCTACTATAATTTCATCCAGATCATATTGCAGGACCTACAAACATCTACCTTGAATGTAGATCATGCAACTAACCTAGAATTTCCACATAAAATATAAAAGCTTATAGCTCGGGCATTTGTTCCTTTAACACAAGAAATATACATTATGGTATGCTCCTTACTGTAATATGCATGAAAGAAAACTAGCCCCGTTAATGGATTATTTTGAAGATAATTGAGTTGGTCACCTGCACTGTTCAGAGCACAGACACGAAACCAAGCATCATATTCCATGGTGGAATGTGTATGACTGAACCATGTCACAAGAAGCAGAGACAAATAATGCAGTGGAAGGGTGACAACTCATTCCAGGTAACACTGTACCAATTTTTAGAAGTACTTAAAAAGAGCAAAGCTACCAAGAACTAAAAACAGAGTAATCCCTGACACAAATCGCTAAAAAGATCTAAACAATCTACATCAAAGCATCAAATATTAGCAAACAAAGTACTACGGTTTGCTAACAACCAGGACTCTCCATATCTAACTTCAATTGCAGGACCCTACTTTTAGACAACACATTCTAAAACCTCACAAACAACTAGTATACAAAATGTATTAATGTTCATTTACAAATTATTTCAAAACAAACTTTAAATATTAATATGTAATTTCAAAAACATATGCACAACCATAACCGTTCCGACTGATATTTAAATATTGCAGTTATTATTTTTAAGAAATAAATACAAAAAAAATATGGACATTCTTATTTGTTCAAATATATGAACGGGAAAGAATATGTGTACAATAAATATGTATTCTATGTAAAATGTTATTTTTGTATTACTAAAAATAGAATGTGATTTTGTATAAATAAAAAATAAGCTTGAAGTGACCTCTAAGAAATGTTTAAACTAAGAATTGCATATAACAAATATATATTTAGAAACAATATGTAAAGAAATGAGATAGAAAAACATTTTTAAAAAATGCATATGTTAATTATATTTCAAAGGGCCTTATAGCAAAAATTGCTATAAATATACAATTGTTAAAAAAATGGAAATATTTACACCTAATAAATCTCAAATGTATTATACCCACTCTAAACCGAGCCCCACAAGGGAAAGAGTTGGACTTTAGGAAGTTCACATTTACTATTCTCATTCCACCTTTAGCTACAGTGGAGAAAGTGTGGACTTTGGGCTGGCCAGATTTACCATTACTACTACAGCATTACCCACAGCATGGAAAATGTTGATCTTTGGGGAGGTATGATTAATTATTGCCACTCCACACCTATCCACATTGAGCTTAATGTTGGACTTTGGTGAGGACCCATTTACTACTACTCCTCCAAATATAGCCACATTAGGGAAACTGTTAAACCTTGGAGTAGTCATATTTATTACCATAAAGTGTAATTAACAAACCTGTGCTCAGGGACTTCTGTCTCAGCTACCCCTATCTTCTCCATGAGGGGATCTCTGCCAAAGAGGCAAACATCTCTGCACATACAAGTATACGTTTTTGTAATAATGTGAGAGGAAGAAGGGGGAGTGGCTGGATAATAGGCAATATTTGCTAATAAATGAGGCTGTCACTGTGTAGCAAAGAGGAAAACCTGACCTGTAGACTGGAAAAAGATTAGGGCTTTGAATTCCCAAAACAGAGACCAGCAAAAGGAAACACTAATAATAAAAAGAAAAAAAGACTGGAGGAAAAAAGACAGACAGATAAAAAGGACAAAGGTAAATAAGAGGAGGGATAACAGATCGAAACAGGAAGAGAGAGGAGCTACAAATATTTTACACTGATACGGAAGAAAGATTGGATTTTCTTCAGGAACCAAGGGACATTATGACAAATGGGAAGCTGAATACCAAATTCCAGGAAGGAAACAGGACTCCTGAAGTGAGTTTCAGTAGGTGTGGTAGAGGGTCAACAAAGAAAGAGAAAGAAAAGAATAAGATTAAGAACTAATAAGCCAATTTACAGTTTGGTGGACAGTTTACTACCGGTCCCAAATTTAGAGATGTCTTCCAGCTCCCCAAACACCTCTCTATATTGAAAAAAACACCGATATCACAGTCATTGTCAGTGTATGAAATGTTCGACGATGCTACTTTTAGCCACTCTGAGTTTTATTCGAGGGTGCAGGGTTCATTTTTTTTTTTTTCTGTACCTGACTACCAGTTTTTCCATAATGGTGATGGACAGGAAAAAAAGGCACTACACTCTTGAATATTAAGGTGAATTAGTACCTTACTAATGGTATATTGCTGTTCCCAGTGTGCTGTATTCGTCCTTGGCCCATCTGACTTTTCCTATTTGTCTGACTTGTTCCCTCCCTGCTCTCCTTCTTCAACATATCTTCAAACAGTTATAGCCTCCAAGCCTGTCACTCATATTTTTTTCTTTTCGCTTCAAGATTTCTATTACTGAGACAACACCACTGTCAAGGACAGACATTGGGGCTCAGTAGAGACAGGACCTTGCCAACCTAAAACACTGCTTAGCATGTTAAAAATCAAAACAACCATTTCCAAAACACATTAGGGCCACTCAGGATATGGTAACAGGGAAGAAAACCCACTCTGTTGGGTGAATAGTATGAAAAAGGTGGTTTATTCACAGGCAGCTGAGTGAACATCTTTCGTAAATTACCCAGATGAATTACTTATCTGTCTTTTGCTTTCACTTCCCCATTCCACAGAAGCCCTTTTACTGTGCCTCACTTACTTACTGCAAATATCCCAAAGCACTGTGTCCCCAAGCACCATTTGCCCACTGTACACATCCCTCTCTCTGGGGTCCAGATATAACCTCTCTCTCTCTGCATCCTATTTGGTGCAGCTCGTCGGCTGCTGCTGTGTTGCCAGTTTGAAATACCGAGCCAGTAGAATCGTCCTTAAGAAGAAGT
This sequence comes from Triturus cristatus, assembly GCF_964204655.1. NCBI lineage: Eukaryota > Metazoa > Chordata > Amphibia > Caudata > Salamandridae > Triturus > Triturus cristatus. The sequence goes on along the minus strand of NC_140588.1, from coordinate 525,519,771 downwards.
GAAAGTTAGCACGAGGCCATTCATAAAATCCCCCAAAAGAGCCCAGCCCTAAAAATGCATCAAAAGGAGGAGCAAGAACATGCGAACAATGGATTCTCATGAGTGAATAAAACATGTACGTAAACCATACCTATCTTTTCCAGAGAGCCAAATACTCCAATACTGCAACACAAAATATCCGTGTGCGGTATCATGGAGCTCCTGAAAAAGAAGTTTAATTAATGCATTTCTTATTTGAATGATAAAATGATCTAAATGTTTTTATTAAAAATGTAGTTTACTTTTTTGTTTTTTTGTAAACTGATTAGCCTAATTCACGCACTTAGATTTGTACACATTGTTGTACATTTATATATGTACTTAAATTCAAATGTTTCACACACACTGCATCCCCATTACAAAATGTCCACTACCCTCCCATTTCCTGAAGTCTCTTTTTTCTACAAGGCTGGCTAAATAAAGTGATTCACTCTATCTGGTTTCTATTCAAATTGTACATCATTCCTACTATTTAGCCTGTGACTGCCAAAACAGCAGACATGATGTGCTATTTTGCCAGACACTGGGTAAATAACAGAGATTATGTACAATTTGGCCAGAGGCTAGGTAAATAGCCACTTGCTAAACTATGACATAACACCTTGTTAAAATCGTCTCCTGAAAGGAGATTAAAACTACCAAAATGTAAAGTTCGTGCTCACATTTATCGAGGCAAAGAAGAGAGCGCCACAACACGGGCTGGGAAAATAACATGCTGTACAGTGTTCGTGAAATTTAACAACTCAAAATAGCCTGCATCAGCTGAAAGGACTACAAGTTCAACAACAAAACAAATACGTTCTGAAACCACTTTCCTCCCTGGAGTGCTGGTGTACCTTTCTACAAGACATAACAATAACTTAAAAAAGCTGACTGACGCAGTAGTCTCTCGAAAATGCTGAAACCAAACAGATGGTTCTTCTAAAACTGCCACCACTGCTTAGTCTCCAAAGAATACAAAAGGTTGCAGGAAGCACGTAGCTATGCTAAAGACGAGAATATAACAAGCTTTTAGACACAAATTCGCCCACGTCTTGATCAAAGTTGTTAAAATGAATTATCATGGTAGAAAATGCTATCAAAAGAGGGTATTCATGCAAAACTATGCAAAACAGCTCTGCTGCGAATTCTCAAAATAACACCCAGCTTGTTGGCTTGCGTGGCTTTCGGTATTGCAACATAGTGGCCAACCTATTCTATCAGCTTCATCTATTAGTCATTTCTCATTCTTTACCTTGTTTGATGTGTTGCTCTAAAGTCCATTCTGATTGACTGTCATTAGCTATATTGTGACAACAACTTTTACCCACTATTCCATAGCCTTCATTGCCTCCCGTATCACCTGCATGACTGCATGCTGAATCACAATTATATGGCAAACAAAGAGTATATTATGGAAAGTTATGTTCCCTCCATGCATAGCAGACCACATTTAGAGAAGGCCCACTCTCATCAGACTACACATTGATTTCCTCAGTACCTGACTTTGTACGCATTTGTTTTGGCATAAACAACAACCTGAACTATATGAAAGGTTTTAGTGCTTCATGAAACTAACTTAAAGATGAACACAAAAATAAATAAAAGTTTACTCAATTTGTAAACTATTCATTGCAACTGGTGCAATATATATTGAGTAATATACTTTAAGGTTATTTGCTTAAAGTTGTGTAAATACTTGCCGGGTGCTGCAGAATTTTTCACTGCGCCTGCAGTCTTTTATACGTACATGTATGAAATACTTTCCAGCACGTTGCACCAGGTACAAATTCTTAGACCAGTGGTTCTCAACCTTTTGGCTACTGGAGACCCCCAATTAATCATTACTGGAACCTGGGGAACCCCCAAATAATTATTGAATCTAGACACCCATCACGAAGTCATGGCCACTAGCTGGGGGGCCCAGCCTAAGAATTGTTGATGATTTGAACCACAGAAACAATACACAAAAAATACTGAAGAAACTGTCAAACAAATATACAAATGACGACACATTTTATTTAAAAACACATATAAATTAAAATTGTAGTTTTAATATGATGGTTGACGCTTTTCTAAATTCAATTGTGGCCACTCATCGTGTATACTAGATTCTGTTTGATGCACTTGCACTAGTCCCACAAATTTATCTGAGGATACTAAATTAATTTGTAGGGCCGGATTACGAGTTTGACAGTCTTGCAGTGGGCCACCATGCCAACACCCCACTGCAAGGCCATCAAACCCATAGACCACCCACCAGATTACAATTTAATCCTGTGAGGGTGGTCCTCTTGCGTCAGGCCCACAGTGGTGCCTATCTAGGGCACATAGGTGTGCCTTAGACATGCACTGCTGTGAGACCACCAAAATCCATTCCTGCAAAGAAAGAAATGAAAAATGTTGTGCATTTCTTTCTGTGCAGGAACAGGGGATGCAAAAATACAGGGGGGCACACCATCTGCCCACTGCATCCATTTCCAGGTCCAGAGTCAACAGGGGGTCCTGTAAGGGCCACCTGAGTTGCCTCAACGTTCTATGGTGGGCTTAATGGAATTAAGGACGGTGAGGCAACTCATAATATGCTTGGCCGTGCTGCAGTAGTACCACCAGCACATTGCTGCCTCTGAGCACTGCACAACCACTGTGGTATCAGCGGTCCTGTGGCCGTCGAACCTCCCAAGTCATATTAGGGCAGTTGGACTGCCAGTCTAGTAGTCCAAGAACCGCCACCTTTAAATACTGCGGCCCTATGGACCAACATAGTCGTAATAGGGCCCTTAGTCTCCAATTTTAAATTCCTTCACTTTTACAGTGCATTTAGCTTTTATATTTAAATACATTTTTATTAATCTATTCATATTATTCAATTTTCTAAGTAATCATGGACCCCCTGAGGAGGCTTCGGACACCCTCAGGGGTCTACATACCACAGATTGGGAACCACTGCCTTAGACATTATTCTCCGTGATATATAAAATGTCACTATAGAGTAATGATTTCAAGACATTTTCCCAAATCAACTTTTGTAAGCATGAGTTAAGGATATTCTGCATCTAAAATGTCCCCATGATTCCTTTTTTAATAAATTATTTGACTCACGCTGCCACCTATCCTTATAGTTGTGCCCCTCAAAATTGAGAACAACATCGACCTACCACCACATCGATTCGCTACATCATTAACCTCACTACATTCCAGGACACTATATTGTAGCACAGTATACAAGTAGGAAGAATTTAACATCTTTATTAAAAACTGAATTTTGAGATAGTTAAGGCAAATACTTAAGATGGTAAAGACAGTCCTGCTTCTTAGAAAGTATTTATTTAACATTAATGGTTTTTATACTTGTTTAATTTTGTTAAAAAAATACCATTGTCAAGTAATTCCTAAAAGTACTTTAAGCATAGTAAATAAATGTTAGTTCAATGTTTAACACATTTATAAAGTTGCCAAAATTAGAACAGGTTCAACTGATATTTGATAAATCCAATATGAAAACAACCAAACATTGGCAATGTCAATATATCTGGCTTATGAATGAAATCGAGTGTTTCTTGTGCCACTGATGTATTTAGGCACTCATACTCATCATACATGTATTCTGTCACTCATCTTTTTCACACATGCATCCATTCATCCATCCACTGACATAATTCAGCCTGCTAAAGGCCTAACACCATTGGTCTTACCAATCGTACCCTCATCAAAGGGACAAGAAGGAGATTACATTTGCATTTATAAGACAACCCAACTAAGCCATTCAACATGAGATAAACATGCCTTCAAGAATACCAAGATGACAACACATATTCTCCTCTCTAGATTTTGAAAAAGGGTTATCACTTACTAGACCTAGCAAATGAGTCTAGACGTCAGACGCGGGAGCAGCGTCCTTCAGAGCTCACTGGGAAAACAAAACAACCGACTGTCCCAGGGATGTTTTCGGGACACGGACCTCCCGGCAGCAAGAAGGCAAGCGGGAAAGAGGGTCCTGACAGCAAGGAGCAGGCTCACCAGAGCGCACTAAGAGATATTCTGCATAATGTGAGTACTTCAAAAGATAAGACTTTGGCTCAGGCTTTTGTTAATCAATCTGATAATTTGACTAGTGTGATTAATGTGCCGCCTGATGTTGGGGTGCTGGGGGATGACACGCCAGGATCTCCCACGAGACAAGAAAGGAAGCTATCCCGGGGGGGGGGGGGGGGGGGCAGCACGCTCATGGAGCCTAATATCATTTTGGGCAATTTTAAAAGAGTGGAGACACCGGAGGCGAACAGATTTTACTCTCTCACTGATGACTCTGAAATCTCTATGGACAGTGAGTTGGGTGACTCAGACATAGGTAATTCCAGAGAAGTGTCAGATAGCTCCAAAACTGAGCCTGCTACTCAGAAACGGGCATCCGCTCTCAAAAAACTGAGAAATAATACTGAGAAAATGTCGCAAGTCAAGGGGTATGGTTCAGACTTTGGCCAATCTGGGCGGATAAAATGGGATTACTCGGGGATCCTTTTGGATCCGGAGGCTGGGGGAATGTTAGAGAACGGTATCCAGCAGGAGTCTCTCTCTGGTACACATACTACCCCAGAATCCTCTCCCTCAATGGGTTTAATCTATTCTACCCTTAAACAAATGCAGAGTGAAGCCCGACAAGACCATAAATGGTCTCCAATTGGGACAAAGAAAATACAGGGGGCTATAAGAAAAATTAACAAAGCCTGCTCTGAGATTATGGAGCGGACCTCGGCATTAGAAGAGCGCGTAGTAGCATTCGAGGCAGGGGCTGAGACCGGCGGGCAACAAGCAATGGCTAATGAGGCCAGAATGACAGACATCATGTGGAAGCTCGAGGATTTTGAGAATTGGCAGAGGTGAAATAACTTGAGGTTGCTAGGCATACCCAAAAAAGCAGAATGTTTGTCCTGTGGTTACTCAAAGGTGCTTTCCCGAAGCTGAATCACTGGGACTGGGACTCAAAAGTGCAGAGTGCATTGATTTCCCCTTATGCTGAAGAACAAAAAGGGACAAAGTGCTCAAGAAGATAAACCCAGAGCTATTTTGATTTTTTTTGGGTAATTTCTTGTTGCGACGAACAGTTTTTGACATGCCCGACCTGAAGCTGGACGCTCAGCGGAGGGGCACTCTTTTTTTGTCAGGCCAGACTTTTGCCACATGACAGTAGAGTGAAGATGGCGACTAAGGCAGCTGGTTAGCCCCTTTCAGAAAGTCGGCTGTGAAGTTTATCTAATGAGCCCTGCCCATTTGAAAGTTATTTTTAAAGGGGTGATTCGAGTATTCAATTCAGAAATTCAGGCTCAAGAATACCTGAAGGCAATCTCGGGGGCTGGGAAAATATGAACTTTTCTCGATTCCTCTTACTGAAGATGTTATGTATTTTCTCGTAATCTTTCCTTTTAAACATTTTTTTCTCCTTTTTGCTGTGGGGTGAGGGCGACACCGGGCACCAGCAGGATGCAGGAGGCATCACAAGGGTCTTCAGACCTATTTTGCCTGGGTTTTTAGGGTGGGGAGGGGTGGGATAGGGTTGAATCCATAACCATGAGTTTAGCTAGCAAAGGGAGGGGATTTCTGGATATAGAGAGGGACTTTTTTTACCAGGATAAATGGTTAAGGGCAAGGTAAGGATTGCCTCTGTGAATATCTGTGGTTTAAATAATCCACAGAATAAACGCAGAAACAATGAGGACATTCAATATTTAAAAGCAGACATTGTGTGTCTTCAGGAGACCCACATAGAAGGTAGTCGCCAGAAAGTCGCAGAACTGGCGGGTTATCAATTGATTGTTGGTACTACCCAGGGGACATGAACACGTGGTGTAGTTATTATGGCCCGGAAGGGGAAAGCTAAGTTTCCATGTGTAAGTTCTGATAAGAAGGGAAGATGGGCCATTGTACAATGGGTTAGTAATCAATGAGAACTAGCTCTGGTTTAAATTGTTTGTATGTCTGCGGGTGGAAAAAAAAACATTAGGTTTTTTATGAAGGCCCTCACCCACCAACCTAGTTGGTGGCATGCTTCATCATTGGGCCCCACCCGACGTACCTAGTGTACCTCAGGTGTGCCTCGACGCCAGATTACTGCGGAGCGGGTTTTTTTGGTTTGTGAGGGTGCTGTGAGTGTGCTCTGAGTGAGGTTTAAAATACTGTCCTGGGTGTCCCAAAGACTGTTTTAATGGTGGGCCCCAGGCAGTCGATAAAAACAAAGGCTGTGGGCCGTGCACAGTAGGCTTATGGCCTCCGACGTCCTGTGCGGTCAACTAGTTTCAGCCAGGCCTTTTCTTCTACTGGCTTTCATCAGGACCTTATATGTGTGGGGTGTTACAGGGGTAGTTATGAGTTTGTCAGTTTGTCAGTGCTACGGTGCTTATATCTGCAAGAGGTGTTTCCTCTCGGGTTGTACCTGTAGGGGGTAAAAAAGGGGGGGAGGGACAGACATAAGATTTAAGTAAAGGCTCCTAGTAGTCGGCTAAAAGCTTTTGCAGATCCCATTGTGGGCATAATGTCCGATTCTTTAGCCATTCGCTCGGCTTTTCTGAGATTTTATCAGCAATTATACACAGAAGATTCTCACTTTGATGACTTAGAATATCTGGATTACATCTCTGATTTACCTTTTGGTGAGCTAACTTCGGAGGAGGTAGTCAGTGGGGCAGTCAACTCCTTACCAAGTGGAAAAGCGGCTTGAACAGACTCAATTCCAGGGGAGTTTTATACAAATGTTTTCCCTTGTTTAAGTGAGATCCTAAGAGAAATAGTTGTGAATGCCCAATCAGGGGGGGAAGCTCCTGACTCTTGGAGGTATGCTAATATCGCGGTTTTTCCCAAAAAAGATAAGCCCACCGACGAGTTATGGTATTACCGACCCATTACGTTGATCAATAGTGATATAAAAATCTATGCCAAAATATTGGATGATCGCTTATCTAAAGTGATTAAGAGGCTAGTTTCCCCTGTTCAGCATGGCTTTGTTCCTGGCCGCAGTACCACGGATCATATCCGGCGAACAATCACCCTGTTTGCACTGCAAAAGTTGCCGGAGACCCTACGGATTTAATTCTGCTAGATGCAGAGACAGCCTTTGATAAGATCTCTTGGCCTTTTTTATGGGCCATACTAGATAGAAATGGTCTAGGCAAAGGTTTTTTATCAAGGTTGTCCAGATAATGTATCGCAACCCAGTTGCCCGAGTGGCTGTAATGGGAGTTTTGTCTGAGCCAGTTTTAATCTGTCATGGAACTTGTCAAGGGTGTCCATGTTCACCTCTTTTATTTACGCTATATATCGACCCACTTATTAGAAAGTTCGAGCTTAATATGTCTATTATTGCTATGCATAATAAGGGGGGAGATACTAAGATCTTCGCTTACGCGGATGATCTGGCTATTACCACTCCTAATCCATCGGATGTCCTTGGAGAAATTGAAAGGGAAGCGGCCAGCTTTGGTCGACTTTCTGAATATTTGCTAAATCAAAGTAAAACTTTGGTAGTAATAAATGGATTTGTCCAGTTAGATGACTTTAGGTGGTTCCCAAGTCGAAATACTTAGGGATGGTGATATCAGCAGACGTCGGGAATATTGTTGATCTTAATCTAGGCCCATTATTACAGAAGTCTAAGACTGACTTTACCAGGATGAATAATCTTATGCTCACATTTATAGGATGAAGTAACGTGATCAAGATGTTATTTCTTCCCAGAATATTATATTTCTTCAGGGCTATCCCACTGGAAGTAGAAAGCCGCTGGCTTGAATCTCTAAACCAGTTGGCGTCTTGGTTTTTATGGGCTGGGTAATGCCCCTGAAGAGCTTTAAAATTCTTGACTTTGCCAAGAGAACGAGGGGGCTGGGCAGTCCCTAACTTCCAATTATATTATTGGGAGGCAACGCTCCAACAGATGACGACGCTTCTAACCTCTGTGACAACCAATTCAGAGGAAGAAGATCCGGTATCTATTTATGAATTGACTATGGGTACTGAGGCCCGAGGTTGTTTTCTTTGTCAGATCGAATATGGATATTTTAAAAGGGTTAGATTCAAGGTTATTATAGCAGCATACAAGGTATGGATTGCTGTCCGAAAGAAGTATGGTATTGGTAGTATAAACAGATATTCCCCGCTAGCTGACAATCTCCTACTCCGATATTTTTTAAGATGTTATATGGCACACTGGGTTCACAGGGGGGTGAAGGTTATCGCCGACCTGGTAGATAAAGGAGGGATCCTTTCTTTTGATGTAATCATGGACAAATTTGGTATCAACAATATCCATTTTTTTTAAGTATCTACAAATCCGGGATTTTGTGGTAAAAAAAAAAGGGGGAAGTGTTGGTTTCAATCGGGTAGAATTGGTTGACTTAATCCTCATACCCTCTACCTCCCTCACCAATTTCCATAAACATTTAAATAAAGGAATGGCAGATGATTTATCGAAACACTCTGCACGATGGTCAGAACTTCTACAGATGGAAGTGGAAGATTTTAAAGAATCCCTATATTTCGTGCAGACTTCACTTATTGCTGCTAATGTACAAATTCAATGTTATAAAACATGGTTTAATCTATATATTACCCCCTCGAAGATTGTTAAATGGGGGGCTCTAATGGTGTTCACTGTCCACGGTGCGGCTTCTTTGTGGCAGACCTTATTCATTTATTTGCAAACTGCCCCAACCTTGAGAACATGAAAAAAGAGGTAGGAAAAATACTTGAAGCTCAGCTAGGCTATCCTATATCTCTTTCACCAGGTTTACTAGTTTTTGGAGTGTGTGATATGGGTATTTCTTGGGGACATCAGATATTCCGATTTATAGCCATGACTATTCTAAGATTATGCCTGGCCACAGCTTGGCTGGATAGCGAACCACCTACTGGGCAGCAATGGCTGGGAAGATTTCTTGCTGTCTACCGAACTGAAATAGCAGTATATGAACGCAGGGGAGCCACTGCTAGGAAATAGAGTAGGGAAATCTGGGCCCCAATCAAACAGTGGACGGAGGGAGTAATGGAACGATAACTGCGGATATCCTGTCTGATTTAGTTATAAGCCTTTCTTCACTGTTGTCCCTTTCTGTTGCTCTTTTTATCCATTGATGAAATATTTCTCCCTCTGCTAAAATATGAAATGTTATATTAAATATCTTGTTTTGGATCTAACTTGGGGGATGTGGGCGGGTTTTGCAGGGAGGGGCGGAAAAGTATGTGGTTTTCTTTTGCTATGTTTGGTTATTGAAAAAAAGCTGGTATGAAATAAAAATCTTGGAATAAATTTTTTTTTAAAAGTCTGTGGTCATGTGCATTCAGCAGACGGTATGCACCATGATCCCAAAAAGGTCTCCGCAATGACCCTTGTGCCTCCTCCTGAAAATTTACCAGACCTTTATTCATTCCTAGGGCTAGTAATTTTCTCTTTCTTGATAAGATACATTGTGGATTTTTTCTCAGTAAGCTGCCCTTTGCAAGATCTAATGAATAGGGATCTATCTTCAAGTGCCCACTGTAATGTCAGGTAGCATTCCAAGATATTTATACAAAATTCAATGTAGAAAGCCTTGCAAACGTTGACCCACCCAAGAGCACCAAACATATAGTTGATGCTAATCCTGTGGACTTAGCAGTCATTTTGAAACAAAGGAATCATTATCCTGAATCCCCACGATAAATTATAGCCTACACCAATCACAGCTATACAAGCTATGAACTATCCTATTTCCAAGCAGAAACGGAAAGCCTTGTTGTGGTATGGGCCATGTAAGAGATTGGGGTATTAGTTGAGGGGAATAAATACCCACCTTAAGTAATAATCACAACCTTTTTCCTGGTGACCTTCTTAAGTCTCTAAACGAACATGAATTTAACCTCTTATAGCCATGGCACAGAGCACACAGGCTTAACTTAGCAACAGTGAGTAGAATATGCATGTCAGTACCAAACGATAAAGCCATCAAAAATCCAACGAGGGGAGCCAGAGTTGTACAAGTAAAAATATTAAATATAATAATATTAGGGCCAAACAGCATTAAGCGCCAACCACAAACATCTGGTTGCACTTGACCAGCATTTAGGCACAAATTAAGGCACACCTGGAAAAGAGCATTGGTCAAATTCAGAAACCAGTTTTGACCGGGTCAAAGGTTTGACTTTCAGACTTACCTTCAGTCTATGAAATGGAATTAAAAAATCTTCAGTGGGGCAAGGTAGCAGGTTGTGGCCCAAGAGGGCGCCACAATGTTGGATAGCAACTAGACGAGGTCCCAGTGAAGCCATTGGCTTTTGGTGGGAAAGCCCAGAGTGGGATAAATTTGAATTTCGCTAGTCGGATACTTTTGGCTCCTTTGCTCAGTGAAGGTCTCTATCTTCGTACTGCGTCACTTGTTTGGCATTTGGGTTCTTCCAGTGGAGCAAAGCTGCAGACTGTAGCTAAAGAAAGCTCCAAAAGGCTGGATAACTTTTCTGGAAGATTCCACTCAATCAGACTTGCTGCTACAGAAAAGCTCTAAGGGGTTGGAACTGGTCAGCTTGACAGATGCAGAAAAAGGCCTCTAAATATTTGCTTTATCTCTGTTGCTTAAACAGGAGGTCTGCCTTATGACCCTTGGAGTCCACTTCTTTGTCCTGGACACAAGAGAAAGAGCAGTTCCAATTTTGTAGACTCTTTCCAGGTCCAGTACTCTTCTTTTGTACCACAGGTCTGAAAAGTGTTCTGAGGAGGGTACCGCAGATCAGTCAGTTTATGGGTAGATATGTAAAAGTTTTGAAACATTTTATATACTTTTTTGCAAATCCTTAAAAAATGTTAAAGCAATAAATAAGTAAGCGTATAGCTGTGTATAGCAAAGACCGTGCACAGTGAGCACTGTGGACATTGAGGCGGAAAGCCATGCACAACCGTGATCAAGTTGGTGGTGGAGGACACAGCACAGGGCCTGGGCATAGATAGACAGTGTGGCAATCCCTCACATATCCCATTTTAAAGTTGAGTACAATACATATGATTGTGAATTGAAGCATGAGCTCAAGTATTGGCCATCCCCAAATGTAAATGGCCAAAAGCCATGTGCAGTAGGAGCTGCCATCCGGAGGATTATGCTTTGGGATATTTTGGTCCTTGCCTGGTGTGCACAGCAGAAGGTTGTGCACAACAGGAGTTGGTCACCATTGGAGAGTATCTAGTTATAGGACAGATCCTGCGGCAAACCTCTACTGTGTACATCAAAGGTTGTGCTTACACCCGCCGGGGTTTGTTGCTTATAGGCGGTTGGGTTCAGAACCCAGGACAAGGCCATGCCCTCCATTCAACCACCTATGCACATTGCCATTACATCAAGTCATTTTTTTTTAATGCATTCACTGAAAGGCTGTGTTGATTGATGGTTTATTTTGTTATAAACATCTTTATCTATGTTTTTTTTTTAACTACAGATTTTACTTAAAAACACAAAGAAAGTGACGTCATGTTTTCCAATTAAAAGCTCAAAAACATGAAACTGGCCATATATGTTTAAATACTCGAACCATACAGTGTATTCATGAAATAAAAAACCATAACTTAGCTACTATTGATGTTTGCGCCTTTCCACTTGATTGTTTTATCGTAGTCACAGTTCATCCGGAGCTCACATCAAGAATGAAGCTTCACTCCTCCATAGTTTCACAATCCAATATTCTTCAGGGTAGTAACTTAGCTTTCTGGATGGAAAAGGGGAGCATTCACCCCAAACATTAGTGGCAATGTAAGGAAATGTGTCTTTGTGTGTCGATATCTTTCTCCGGTACAGAAACCAAAATAACTTTTAAGTGCAAATCTACTTTAGTTTTATGTTTCTGCATTAGACATTCCCATATGTCTAATTGGCTATACGTGTGAGCATGCATTAAAACCTGCACCTGTCACACATTCAGAATAATACACTTGGAATTCTTTGAAAATTCAATGACAATTGTAAAGGTACTCAAATAATATACAAAATTCTATGTGCAAACATTTCTAACTTTAGGAATGTAAGTTTGTAACTCAGGCCCTAAATCTTTATCTTAAAGAATCTGCAGAGTGAAAAGACAAATAATTCAGGACACAGAAAAGCATAATTTAGACTGCAGCCCTGAAGATCACAAAGGCCCTCATTATGATCTAACCAGATTTAGGTTTGAAGTGTTGTTCTGACAAATTTTTGTGGAAAGAATAACACGAGACTCAAATATTGTAATGTCAAAAATATTAAGGGTCAGAATATTGCAGGTAAGATAATTAATTTTTTTAATCATTGTAATGGATTTTCGAAAATTGTCAAACATATCTTCTGTTTTAACATTGTAATGTATATTGTTTTTAAGTGTACATTTTCATTTTTTATAATAATATTTTGTATTTGTTTTTTATAATAATTTCAGAAGTGGCGTGTTGTTTTCATAGGTAAATAGGGTGAGAAGTAAATATATTTTACGTTTTTAAGTATGTCATGTTTAAAGTTGCTTTAATATTTCAGTCCAAGTTAAAAATAAATGTTATTTTTTATTAAATAATGTTTTCAATATTTTTACTTTTTTGTTGTTTAAATATGTTAAATTAAATTTGTATATAGGATATGTTTTTGATGTGTTTTATAAAAGATGTAATATTTTTAGATTTTAAAAAATTCTAATCAGTATGATGTCTTTTTGTAAAAAGTTGTTTTCCTTTGATAATATTTTTTTCTTAACATAGTTGAATTTTTATAAGTTTAATACATTTATTAATTTTAATCTGTTTTTGTCATTTGTGATTTTGTATTGAATTTTTTTAATCTTGTGTAATGTTTTTCAAAACAAAATTGGTAATTACTGTAAATATTTTGTATAATTGTAATTATTTTTACAAATATGTATTATTTTATAAGCCTTTTGGCAGTGCTCTCAATTAATTTTGCTTGTGTCGTGTGGTTTACTTTTTTAGATAATTAAAATGGATTTCTGTGATGTTTTCTTTTCAGTGTTATGCCAAATATTATTTTGTGGTAGTAGTGAATTTTTAAGACTAAAGTACAGAAATTTCCCTTCTGCCATCAAGTTTGGAGTATCTGATTCCTCCTGCCCCCAAAGTCAACACTTTTCCCAATGTGATTAAGTTTGGCGTTAGAATGGTAAATCTGAAGTCCTTAAAGCCCAAATTATCCCACCATTTGTTTAAGTTTGGATTTGAAACAGTAAATATTAACCTATCCACCACTTCTCTAATGTGGTCAAGTTTAGAGTTAGAATAGTGAACCTTCCCCCCTCACCAAAGTTCAACACTTTGACCAATGTAGGAAGTTTGGAGTTGGTAAAGTAAAGCTGAATCCCTCAAAGTCTAACACATCCCCAGAGTGGTTATGTTTGGGATTCTAATAGTTTATCTGAACGCCCACAAAATCCAAGAGTTTCACCAATGTGCTTAGGTTTGAAGTTTGAATGGTGAATCTGACCCCCTCCCCACCAACTTTCAACACTTTTCTAAATGTGGTGAAGGTTGGAGCTAGAATAATACATTGATTTCCTCAAAGTCCAACACTTTCATCAATGTTGTGAAGTTTAGAGTTGGAGAAGAATATCTGACCCATCCAACACCCCGCAGTACAACAGATTCCAGACTGTGGTTAGCTTTGGGGTTGGAATAGTAAAACTGAACTCCCTAAAGTCCATCACTTTCCCCGAGTTGCCTTTTTTTTAAAGAGTAAATGTGATATTCATAAAGTGTTGGAATTCGTTTTTTTTTTGTTTAGACATTAGAAAATGTATAGGATTTCTGGCAGGCCTGACATTATAAATAAACTAATAGATTGCTCATTCAAGCACCAGACAGAAGGACTGGCAATGAGTATCAGAGCAAGTTCACTTCTCGGCTCCCCAGGTGAATCAAATTAATTGTCAAGCCTTTCTGAAACTGACGGGGGCATGCTGGGGCTCACACCAACCAATAGATTTCATCAACACTAAATTAATTGGTATCAAAAACCTTTGTGATATGGAGGTCTTGGAGAGAGTGGAAAGTGACCATAATCCACTATCTCTAAAAATGGAATTTAATGGTATCCTACAACCACCAAACTCACTGTCGCTACCTTCTACTAGTGAAGTACAGCTCTGTAATAACATGAGGAGGGTAAAATGGGATAAGGTAGTTTCTAGTGAAACAATACTTATTGATATAAGGGCTGCAGTCTCAGAGACTCTTGATAAGATACGAGTAAATACAACACAGCCTGAGATAAATGAGACAATAACTAAGCTCCATGAGGGTCTCTTAAGTAAATTAAGCACCTTCTTCTTAAAACGGCCTAACAGTTCAACCAACCGGAAAAGTAAAGGCATTAGTTGGTATAATAAGGATTGTAGGGCAGCCTATAAGTCACTGGCGGCAGCTATTAAATTGAAGGATTACACTGCAGTTAAGCGTCTTCGGCATGAATATAAATCAGCATTAAATAAAGCCAAAAAAGATTGGGATGAACAGAGGTGTGCAGACCTCTACCAGGCTAGTAAAGAAAGTAATTCCCAGTCTTTTTGGCTGCAGGTAAAATGGGGAAGAGGGGGACCGGCTCCCACGCCCAATAATTACGTAGACCCGGAGAAGTGGGTTTCCCACTTTGCTACACAATTTGCCTTGGAGACAGGAGGTGAACTCGAGGCTGCTTATACGATCTACTTTCCTGGTACAGCTTTAGAATTTGATATAGGGGAAGTCGAATTAGCTTTGAGTTCAGTTGTTAATGGTAGAGCACCCGGCCCCGATGGTGTACTGGCGGATCTGTTAAAAAAAGATAAGGCAATCTGGCAACAATATATTCTACTGTTAGTGAATCCTATAGCGAGTGGGGCAGCTATCCCATATTCATGGAGGGATGCAGAGATCCTGCCAATATACAACAAGCATTTGCAATGCAATAGGTCTCGCATTTACGTGAGTTTGACCTATTGGCATTGTAAATGACAGTGCCTTTTATTTATGTTTTGGTTTTTAAAACATAAATAAAAGGCTTTGTCATTTACAATGCCAATAACTTAAACTCACGTAAATGCGAGACCTATTGCATTGTAAATGCTTGTTAAAATATTGAAGTCACGACTCAAAACGCAAGCCACACCTGTAAGCTTTGCCAATCCTTGTTCAATCCGGTGCCAATGTACCATGGCAGGGCTTGTGGGTCATGGCCTATATTGCCCACTCTGGGAGCATGTGGGGGCAGTGTTCTGAATTCACCATAGTAGATTAAGAAGATTTAGCCACATTCTCAGGTATGTGGCATTGGTGTAGCCAAGGCTTATGTAAACACTTGCTATAAATAAGAGATACCTGTTTCAGTGCCTCCTTTAATAGTTTGAGGTGAACAAATCTGGATTTTGTAACCTGCATTTCCTGTGGAATCTTGGTTAACTGGTTGTCTAAAATAAGTCCGAGACCTCTTAATTGTTTGAGCTGGGACAGGACACTGGCCATGAAATCAGATCAGAGGGGATGTTTTCAGAGTTCCTCTCTCAACCCAAACACTATTAACTCAATTTTACAAACGTTTTATAGTCTATAGCACCTGTCATACAGCAGTAGGGATATCCGTCGTGTTTGTGATAGAGTAATCCATCCTACTACAACTAAATCAGGCCCTTAACCCCTTTACTGCCCTATATACATATATCATAAAAGCGTGTTCCCAATAAGCCACAGTGATGTACATATGCATATTATGGTCACGTGCCTCGTATGCTATAGGAATTCACCCTGAACCTGTTGCACACTATTGGTGCACACCTTGGAAAGACGTCTATTGTAACAATCTGTGCAGAGCTGGGCCATGTCATATGCCACCTGGATAAAAACAAGTGAAGCCAGTTACGAATTCTGTAAGCCCTCTGGTGTGTAAGCCGGTCGTATCATTCATCTGGGCAACATATAACTAACAAGACTAGGCCCAACAGATTTGGCTTTCAGGAAGCTAAGGCATATTTTACTCTCAAATGCGCTGAAAGTGATAAAGGACTCAACATGCTATTATTTACTTGTTGTCTAAAACCACTTAGTAATGCACTTAATAATGTCACAGTTTTGAAATATATTTTTAAACAGAAAATTCTAAGAGCCATCATCACTGTTTTTAAACATGCTTCTTTATTTATACAGTTTAGCTATTTATTAAATTGACACATTGGTTGTACCTAAACGTATAAGTAACTTGTTTCTAAATAGTACGTCATACTAGAGTTTTTTCATTCCTATGCTGCTCAATTTATTGAACTCTGGAGGATGAAAGTCTCCGTTCGTGTTGTCAGGACTGAAATTCATGACTTTCCTGGCACATCAGATGTCAAAAGCAAGCACTTCAGAAGCACGATTGTAGCTAACCCTGGGTGAAATGTTGCTTACACTGGCGTAATCTCATGTGATTTTCAGCATTTTACATTTTGATTGTTAAATGAAAAGCCAGAGATTACGCTACTATGCCACGTTGCGTAATTTAGCTTCATTACGGTAAAAATCCCTTCCCTTTGTCGCTCTGTTTTATTGATAGAGTTGCTGCAGCCTCTGGTTTCATTGTATATATGCACGTCAGGTATCTTCAGTTTTCGAGCTAAGTTGTCTCTAGGCTACTATAGGCAGTTTACCACACAAGAATCAACCCAACATTGTAAACAAGCTGTCGCCATTGTGAGGGAAGTGGGATAAGAGAGGGGGTGGCAAATGGTGAGCACTTTCGGAAGCTTTGATGTTCTCATCAAAGCGGCCGCGAAATGAGCTTTTGTAACCGGGGGATTTGAAAGTGCAAACTAGTGCTTTCAGGCTGCCAAATGGTGCGCGCGCCTGGCGCACATGCACTGTATTTGGAGGCCTGAAAAGCACTAGTTTGCACTTCCAGATCCCCCTTTTACAAAAGCTCTCGCGAGAGCAGCGCTAAAGCGCTGGCTCACGCGAGACCTAAAAAAGGAGATCGCTCGTGCCCAGGCAATTACAGACCTATCAGTCTCTTAGATGCCATTCAGAAGATCATGGGCAGAATGGTACTAAACAGAATGCGAGACTGGATCGATGATAATAAGATATTAACCCCATTACAGGCAGGATTTCGCGCCAACGTGAACACAATAGACCAGGTCTTTCGGTTTGCTTTGATTTATTGGCGTGTCATTGTGTTGGCTGGTGGCACCATTTATGCAGCCTTTGTGGACTTAAAATCCGCCTTCGATCTGGTTTTGCGGAGTAAACTTTGGAGGGTATGCAAAGATTTGGGCAGCCGGCAGAAATGTTATTTGCTGT
The DNA here is from genome assembly GCF_964204655.1 of Triturus cristatus. NCBI lineage: Eukaryota > Metazoa > Chordata > Amphibia > Caudata > Salamandridae > Triturus > Triturus cristatus. Next base: position 525,502,463 of record NC_140588.1, on the reverse strand, counting down.
ACAGCAATTACATACAGGAAAGTTTGCCCAAGTACGCTGGAGCGCCCAGGGCAACATAACTGGTCCATTCCCAGTACTGAAAGGAGTGTGTCAAGGGTGCGTTCTGGCGTCGACCCTATTTTCATTGTTTATCAATGGTGTTGTAGATTATTTTTCTGCATTTTCAACTGATGCACCATCCCTTGCAGGTGTCAAAATCCCTATACTTATGTTTGCAGACGAACCCTGATTATTTCTAAAACCCAGTGTGGTCTGCAGAAGGCCTTACTAAAATTCGAAGTGTTCTGTAAAGATCGAGGGTTGGTGATCAATGCAGACAAAACTAAGTTTATGGTCCTGCATAAGCATAGAGTAATTAAGGGCAGGGTGCTTCTTAATGGAGAACTACTGGAGCAGACTGATGTTTTTAATTATCTGGGGATCACGCTGGGGAATAGACTTAATTGGAACTACCAAACACCCTGTCCTTAAAGCATAGTCAATTAGCTGGTGCTTTGTTGAAGGAATTTAAGACCTCTCATACTCAACCCATGCATCCCCTACTTAAGAAATATAACACCAAAGTACTAGCCGCTGTCACCTATGGTGCGGAATTATGGGGTTTTAGTGATATAAAGCTATTAGTCTTAGCACAGAACAAATTTGTGAGAAGTGTTATTGGGCTGCCACAGAGCACACCTTTAAAACCAATCTTTCACGAACTGGGTTGTGGTAGACTGGAAAAGGTTGCTAAGTTTCGTCCAATAGCGTACTGGCAGAGACTATGGATAACGACTGAGCTATCGCAATATGCAGCTGCTTTCAAAGATGTACGGGCCGTAGATACCTCATGTAAGATCAAGTGGCTGCAAACCTTGAAAACTACACTGGTCAGTATGGGTATGCAACACCTGTGGGATGAGCCAGAGACCAATCAATTTCCCCCCAAAAGAGAGAGATGAAAAGACTATATTGGTCTATGGTGATAAATAATAACATCACTACCTCAGAGTCCACATCAATGACGGGCAAATATTTAGAGCTTAAGCCCCGCCCACAAGATGAGCAGTATTGGTATGTCATCATCAAACCCAGGGATAGACGTCTATATTTTCTATTCCGGGTAGGCACACTACCCCTAAATGTATTTACATGTAAGTGGCACAGTGATAATGATAGTTTGTGTAAGATGTGTCTGGAACATGATGAAAATTATTCACACATTCTATTTGTTTGTCTGGCATATCAGGCTCCACGCAACAAATCGTTGCGTCCACTTTGCAAAAACTTGGGCGTGAGGAGCAGTGCCATTGCGATGAAAATATTGCAGACTGACACTGGTGCCCAGTGTGTAGTAGCTGTTGCAAAAAGTTGGGCATGGTCAATACGGGAAAGAAAAATGGCAGAAACCGGTTGGAATACCCCAGTTTACCTAAATCAGAGTCTGTAAAGAAAAAAAAAGAAACCAAAAGGAAAAAATGAGGTATCAATGGTTACGTGGGTATTGCACCAGAAAAGTGGTCGATACCATGAAACTAGGTGGCATTCCCGGTTATACTGCTGCAACATCTTCCTTATTGTGATATACATTATAGCCTTTCTTTAGTGTATCTACTACTAGTACTTCACAAAGTTATGAGCCCCAAAAAAGTACTTCCCTTGCTTCAAAATTCCAATTGTATTATAGACTCATTTATGTCCTTTTAACATAATTATGAACTTCTGATCAATTTATTTTATTAATCGCAATTCTTAATGTATGGATTTTAATGTATGGATTTTTTTAACATGATTGTACATTGTCTTTTATGATCTTAATTGATCGAAATAAAGATTGACTGACTGGATATTCATAAAGTGTTGGAATTCGTTTTTTTTTTTGTTTAGACATTAGAAAATGTATCGGTATTGTGGCAGGCCTGACCTTATAACTACATTAATAGATTGCTCATGTAAGCACCAGACAGAAGGACTGGCAATGATTATCCGTGCAAGTTCACATCTCGGCTCCCCAGGTGAATCAAATTAATTGTCAAGCCTTTCTGAAACTGACGGGGGCATGCTGGGGCTCACACCAACCAATAGATTTCATCAACACTAAATAAAAATTAATTGTTATCAAAAACTTTAAGATCACACAAGACACTACATAAGTAACACTTAAATAGGGCAATGAAATTCAATGAACATGTGATAAACTTGATTATGTTCAAAGTACTCGAGAAACTGGATCTGAAAGTAAAACAAAACTATCACAACATGTAAGAGCTGTGATGATGAGACTCTAATGGTTAGCTGTAAACTCAAAAGGGAAAATAAACATCTTAAAATGGATCACATCACTGTTATTTGAAGGTCATCATTATTCCAGAAAGTATTGAGGGCCAGATTACACTCATTACAATACGTAATGATCTGATTATTGAAATGTTTCTGTCAAATGCAGTTGAGCAGGACTTAACAATAGACTTAATAGAGCTCACAAGTTCCCTTCTACCTAAAATCCAATAGTAGAAAATACCTATTATAGCAAGACATAAGTACAATTTCAGAGCCTAGGCAGAGTTTACATTCAAGGGCTTATTTATGAGAGCCCTGCATCACTTTGCACCACATAAACTGTACATGCTTGACAAAGGGTCTCAAAGATTTATGAAGACACACAAAGTCACCCTGCGTGGCCTTATACATCATGAATAAGGTGATGCCGCACCTTCTCTGCACTTGTGAGGCGTTTCATGGGTGTTGCAGTGGGTTTTCCAAGCAGCACCCATGAAATTTGAGTTTGAACCAGATTTACAAAGTGATGTAAACCTGGGGAAGCATCATATCAGTACACCTCCCAAGGTGAGGTGTAACAAGTAGAAATATGTCTATTTCTCATCATTGTTTCCTCTCTCCATATGTGTTGCATTCTGCAGCACACATAGAAACAGGAAAATGCCTCGCAGGGTTGTTTTTGTCCAGGAAAGTGTCCCTTACTGCACATAAACAATCCTACATGGAACTGAGGCATGCTTGCACCATGGTTCAATGGTGCATACATTGGCACTAGGCTGCCAAAATTGCACCAGCACAGGCAGAAAAGACAGGAATCCACCATAGTGCTTAAATGCGTAGGGCAGCACAGCAAGGTGGCTTGTTGCACTGCCCTATGCCAAATTCCATAAATGAGGCCCTCAGTAGTTATCCGGACAGTGCAACACAGTCAGAAAACGCAGAGCCTAACCCCTGAGATTAAGGCACTGGGGGCACAGGCCTAGATTGTGCCACACTGTGCATGGTTGGAAAGAGGGGTCCCAACGGTACCTCCATGGGCCACAACCGAAGGCCTCCGGTTGAATGGGGGCCTGCCACAGTTGGCCTAATGAGGGCTGTTGACCTCAAATCTGGGGAACCGGGTTCGAGTCTCGGCAAAGACGTACAACATCCTGTGATTCTGGGCAAATCACCTAACCTCCCGACGCCTATCGAAAAGGAATGTGTCCTCGTGTAGCGCAACTAGTGCTCATGTAAAGCGCTCCGGTACCTTCGGGTCAAGTTTGCGCTATAAAAAGCTCTATTAAAAAAAAACAGTCTAGTGTAATCCGAGACCTTTTGACTTTACTAAAATTACATGTATAATTTGCTTACTTTTAAGGACTTTCAGCAACCTCTCTTCTTCCAATGGACTGTTATTTTGTCATTCTTGTTTTGATTCCACCCACTACAGCATACAGCATGTGGCAGTGGATCAGTCTACTTAAGCCACTGGCTAACTTTGGGTGACTGAATTATTCTCTCTCACAATGAGCAGATCCGCACTCAAGGTAGTTCCCTTCACTGCTATTCTTCTTATTTTTACTTTATAATTACCTTTGTGTTGCCCTTGTGTTTAGAACTTGATGTGAAAGTAGGACACTTTTGATGTGAACACAGTGCACATTTCAGATTAAGTAGTTTCTGTCTCCTGCCAATGGTGTTGTAAATTTCTTTTGGAGTGGCCTTTGTTTATCTGACTGTTGCTACTTCACTAGTTTGAAAAAGTTATGGAGAATAGGGCCTTTCGAAATACAACAGTAATACAAACACCAGCCCACACAAACTCTAAACATGAGCTCATGAGTGTGCTCTATCTTTCCAAACGGATCTGCTTGTCTTTCTTTTTATCCTTCTTTTTGCTTTCTTTTTGTCCTCTTGCCTGCTTTTATCTTTTCCTGTTTTCTTTATTACTTATTTCTTATTTCTTTCTCTCTTATTTTCATTCTTTCCCTTTTCCCTTTTTCTTGTCTTCTTTTCAATTTTTTCTTCTTTCCTTCTCCCTTCTTCCCTTTTTTTCTCTCTTTGTTGCCTCCTTTCTTTCTTTCTTTCTTTCTTATTTTCTTCTTTCTTTTTTCCTCCTTTTTTTCCTTCTCTTGTATTGTTTCTGTTCTCACTTCCTTCTTTCTTTTTGCCTTTTTTCCTTCGTTTTGATTTCTTTTCTCATTTCTTGCCTTTTCCTTTCTTGCCTTCTTTCTCAAAGGCTGGCTTCACTTTTAGTTACATTTCACAAAATGTGCACCCACACAAAAAAATCGATTCCATTCAGAGCCAGGGAATAACATGGTAATGCGTGCTTTGTTGAGACCAAAAAATATATATTTTTTTTCCTGTAGTCAATTTTTTTGTAGATTGATGAAACCGAGCAGCTTCCTGAGCAATAATGTTTTGTAAAAACTATGACATGAAAATATGAAGTACCAAAAGACTGGCAGCCAACACCAGACCTTTTTGCTTTGTCAGTGCTTGGGGTTATTGGGATATGCGATCACAGCACTCATTTGGGAATATAAATAAGTGTATTGAGTGGTAACAATTCTCGAAATCACTAGGGATGGGCATTGCCAGATTTTCAATTGTATTATTGGGCCGCTATGAGTAAAAGGATATCAGCACTGATAAATATTTGGAGAAATGATCAATCAACTAATATGTATAAATAATGCTTAGGCACAAACACTACTGAATGGCTGTTTTAAAGAATCCGACACCAACTACTACAAAAGGGTCAAATTCAAGATTGCCATTGATGGAAACATTGGATACATGTTTTCGAATACCTGCTATCCGTAGATATCTGCCTTTCAGGGTGGGGTTGCACATCTCGGACAACTGTACAGATCACAGGTAATCACACATATGATGAGCTCCAAAAGGATATTCACTTGCCTAAAGTTGGAATTTTCAAATAATGGCAAATACGAGATTATGTGATGAAAGCTAATATTCATATGGAAAAGATAGATTTACTTGACATCCTCAGTAAACTGGATGTGGCTACTGTAAAAACAAAAACAAGAAAAAAACCTACATATGCTGTATTTAGTGCCAGGTTGATGGATTGCACAGCCATGTTGGCCAAAGAGTGGTCTAGCAGTTTGAATGTTAATACAATGTTAATGTTACTGACAGGTATTAATTAGCATATCTTTGAATTGACTATTAAATGTTTAAGTGCTACTAATGCATTATTGGAACACCAAGTAAATTCACAGGCTGCATTATACTGTTAGCTCAGGGGAATTGTCGTATTAACCACAGAGCCCCAGACGCCCAGTTGAAAATGCAGACGATGTGCACATGTTTGTGACCTGTTCCCAACGATCATGATTTTTCGCAGGCGATAGCTTGTAAATTGTCTAATAGGTTGGCTGCAGAATTAACGATCAATGTGCTTTTTATTATTCTGGGTAGTGACGAACGAGATGCGACCGGAGTCCCTGGGTGGGGGGCGGAGAGGGGTCTGTGGCAAGGCGAGGCTGTGGCCTCCCTGGAGAGAGTGCTGTTTGCTCCAAGCAAGGGACAAGGAAGCAAGCAGGCGCCCTGTGCCAGTACCCACCGCATCTGCCCCGTTTCACGAGCCGTTTTACCAGGTACCAGGCGCACAACACCCATTGGGCTCACCTGGCATCAGCCCCCCCCACCCCCACTTCATGTGTGTCAGCCCTTGCTGAGACAGCCTCGCGGGCTGGCGTCCGTCTAATTGCAGCCGGACCCGAGTACTTCACAGGTCTTTAAAAGACCATTTACTCGTTGATGAGGCTTTTGTTGTGTTTTCACCCCTTCTTACAGCCACTCTGCCTATGGCTGGAAGACTTAGCCTCCCCGAAATTTGTCTCTAGTTGCCCGCCTGCCAGGTACAGACCCACGACCGGCAAAATTCAATGGAACCATTCCGTTTTTTGAGAAACCTCGTCATTTAGAGTCCTGAAACTTTCGAAATCACCCCAACAGTATCTTGTTCCACTGCAAAGACAGTCACTTCTATACCATTTGCGTTAAATTCGTTTCACTTTGAGCAATAATGCCAGAGCCTAAGATAAATCGATGGCTAGATCACCTTTTGGCCTGTGCCCGATTTACCCCATCTCACTCATTAGACTAGTTTCACTATTTTCCTATTTCATCTGCAAACTGACCCACATTTTCAGATAGTTGAGTTTCAATAGTTGAGCTTATTTTTAGTATGGATGGTTTTATTTACTAGTCGCCGGGTTTACGTTTTTAGTATTCATTCATTGTTGTATCTGCAAGGAAGAATTGTACTCTTCTTTTACCGAAATGTGAGCCAATGCCACTTCATAAATCCATTGTTCTACATTTGCAGTGCCCGTGGATGCCTGATATTTCTGTAAGATATACTTTGACACCCGCCCTCACTCTGACCGAGGCTTAAAGGCGCTGCACTGAGCTTTACTGGAACTACTTCCACAGATCCGTATCTGAGACAGGGTGACTTATTGAGACATTGTATTAAGATCAAAAGATGTCTATAGCCCCGAATGCAGCTGAGGGCTGTTTAAATATAGCTCACATAAATTGAGAGCATTTTTGTAAATCTTCTCAAAGGACACCGTGCAATGAGTTGTAGAAATGTACATGCGTGCCATTTTTGAAGCACTTTTTCGCGACGCCATACGGAGCTGACTTTAACCCTCAAGCTGTCATTTCCACACCACTTGAAAGCTATTATAATTCAAGCTGAATGCTTCTGGCAGAGGCATTACTTTACTACCAACTTCGGGACTCACCTAACTACACCATGAACGTATCCATTTTAACAATTACTAATTTGGAAGAAGGTCGAGGGTGAACGAGCATCACTGTGCATGCATAGGCATTCCACAACGCTGTTCCTTTTATTGGCAGACACAACCACACATAGTTGCCTTCCCTTGACTACTACTCCTCTGGGACTTACGATGTTACAAAACTTACCATATTCACGAGACAACGATGTAAATACAGTCATTCACTTCGTTTTTGCAACAGAACAAATACATACAAAAGAAAAAGAGGACAGAAGAAAATGATGCATTGCCATGGTTTATTGCTATGACTTGTGACCACAATGTGATCTTCCACTGGAATTATTTTGAAATGTTCCACCTTTGATTTGATCTGACTAAGGAAAGATGTTGATAAAAGAATAGGCCCCGAGCAGCATTAAAGTGTGACTCATATTAAAAAATAATGTTAACTAGTATGAAACACCTGAGTAGAGAATTAGCACTGAAATATGTTAGCTGATAAAGCACTTTCTGGTAACTTCTTTACATTTACAAACCCTGACAACAGTTACATGTATCACTTGGGTACACAATTAGTATGTTAGCAGCCTGTATCAAAATCCTGAGTTACAGATAAAGGGGTACCATATATTTGCATAGGTAAATTCAATGAAGGCAACAGATTTTGTGATGCCTTACGTTTAAGTAAAACATGATTTATCCGTGGTCGAAAAGTATTTTTCCAAGTGGAGATAAAAATGGGGAACATTTTTCAAATTCTTTAATTTCATCAAAATAAATTTAGAGGAATATCCGTCAGCGACAATTCTGAGGGAAAGCGCGTTGAGGAAAATGGACGTGCTTGGAAATGTGATTTACGTGAATTCCCAAAAATGATTACCACAAAGAGAATAACCTATACTCTTATTTTTATTTTTTATTGATCCCTTGGCATTTTATTGATATTTATAGGGCTGCTTTCTTGCTCAAAGGGAATGCTTTTGTGTTAACACTTGTAGTGTTTTCCATCCAATTTTTAGTACTGCACGTTTTCAAATATGTCTGATCCACACTTAAGATTGCAAATTTACACCAATTTCGATTTTAGTTACTTCTGAGAAACAGCACAAACATTTTATATAAACCCAACATAATAGCTAACATCATGTTGAATCATTAGGTGCATTTTGGGGCATATTATCAAGACACGGCGCTACAATTATCGCCGCTTTAGCGGCAGAACATGGGCTATTGGAATTCTCTACGGCATATTATCAAGCCCATTATCGCCGTTTTAGGGGCAGAAAAGCGGCGATAATTCTAACGCTGTGTCTTGATAATATGCCCCAAAATGCACCTAATGATTCAACATGCTGTTAGCTATTATGTTGGGTTTATATAAAATGTTTGTGCTGTTTCTAAAGCGGCGATAATGGGCTTGATAATATGCCGCAGCGAATTCCAATAGAATCCCATGTTCTGGTGCTAAAGCGGCAATTATTGTAACGCCCTGCTTGATGATATGCCCCTTTGTTTTTTATCGTCCCCATGTTACATACATCTTTGCTCTACATTCTTGCTTTTGACCTATTTAGCCTCATTTTCATGTTTGCCACTTTTAAGCGAAATTCATAAATGACTAGCTCAGTGTTTGACAGTTTACATTTAATGTTTATTTTTCAATGCCTTTTTTTCGTTTGCACCTGCTAGAATGAATTTCGTATTCTTCCACATGTACTCATTTGAAGCAATGCACGTAGAAAAGCTATAAAAGTCATGGACATTTGGGTAGGCTCAGCTTTAGATGCTCACTGCAACGACATGTTATTGCTTTGCACTGCCAATTGCACTTTGCTTGATTTGAAACATAAATTTGTGCAGATTCACGTAGATGTGCACATTCCGTGTTTTCTCTCCAAAGCTGCATTGTAACTAAAAACGGATGTATATATGTAATATTTCCATTGCGCGTTGACTCATACCGAATTCGATCGTTTTCCCCAACAACATACAGCAGACATTCCAAGTCAGGAGCTGCATTTATATCATTCCGGTACCATAGTCGCTATGTTTAGTGGAAAGGTGCACTCATTTATTATGTATTTGATAGTACATTCTTGGTTTAGACTTTGGGCATGATCACAATGGACCCACAACATGCTGGTGCAAACAGCCTCCCTACTAATGTAGGTAAGAATGGCACCTGATGCCCACGTCACACCAGAGAGTGAGGAGGTGCACGAGTGGCCCATGATCGCCCTTGTGCCTTGGTGCACTTTGCTTTGGAGATGTAGTCCCATTATCAGCACAAACTCGAGTTCGCGGCAAGAGTAGCATTAAAGGCCCCGTCGTGATCACAGCCTGGGCAGCCATTTTGGACCACCTTGCTTCCTAATTATTATATCGCGTCGATTGAATCTATTGTTTGCTGCATTCCTATTTGTTTTGCAGAAACCAAGATTGATTTTTAAGTTCCTACTATTTACTTTCAGCACGATTTGGTGTTTTTTCTAAAAGTAAGGCAAGCATGGAAGCTTCGGTTATTTTTTAATGGCTGGTGGACATTTCCAGAACAATCCAGCTTCCTGGACTCAATTAAATATTCGCAATGTAGTTTGACTGTCTCCAAAAATGAACCTGTAATAATACGTTTGGAAACAGCAGGAGCTGTCCTAATGATACTTTCAACCTTTCAAACTGTCTCGCTGATTGAAACAGGCTGCCTGCGCTGGCATTTGACACGAACTGTTCTCATATTAGTAGGAGGCTGGTTCTCCTCAAACAACCCAAGAAATCAGTGTAAAGTCAGACGTTTCTCAAAAACGAGAAGTGCCACTTAGAAGCTGGCCGAAGCTCACACATTTCCTTTAGCTTTCACTCTACGTCTGCAAGGCACAGCGGACCCTGCTCTCATTTAACGTCGACACGATGGCAAAAGCAGGCTCCGATCAGCAAAGCTGGAGATATTTATTGCAACTATCATGGTTGTGTGGACGACCATTGTCTCCATCAACGAGTATGTCGAATAGGCATTTAGAGGCACCGATTGGCCAGACCAATGATAGCAGAGATATATAGTCTAGTCATAATCTTTGCCACCCCCCAAAATTACTGTTACTTGTAAAGCACTGTCTCACAAGGGGAGTAGGACTAAACCCTTTGCCGCTGAATGAAGAGCAGACCACTGAGCTATCTTGGTTGTCAAAATGGGTGGCTGTAGGGCACTCTTAAAAAACACTTAACCTCTCACCTTTAAATTATTTTGGGGCATGTTAGAACCGGCGGTCTCTAGTTGGCAGAGGTATACACTTCTGTCAAATAGGGACCTACCAACTCTAGTCAGGGCAAGGGGTTTACACACTCAGATAACCCCTGCTACCCCCTTGGTAGCTTGGCAGAGCAGACAGGCTTATCTCAGAGGCAGTGTGTTAAGCATTTATGACCACATACAGTAATAAAGTGAATACACTACAGATGGACACAACACAGGAGTTATTATAAAAATAGTATTTTTATATAAGGCTTAGCACAAGACCAAATAACGACAAAAATATACCACGATCTTAATAAATACTCTTTGGAAGGAAAAATAATAGTTCAGGTAAAGTTTCTTCTTAGGAAATAGTTCTTTAGCAACAAAAGTAAGTATTCTTCTGAAACACAGTTCTTGGCAACAATGTGACCCCCACAGGAGTCACACGACGTCGAGTTTACGATATTCCCAAGGTTCGGCGTCGACCGTGAGGAGCGCTACGTCGAGCCTGGAGTTGCAACAGAACCCACAAACACAGTACCTTTGGAAATGAAGAAAACGATGATCCACGGCGTCGAGATGTCGGCGTCGAGGTCGGCGTCGATCGTGCCTCGGATTCGGGCCGATCCGCAGCGGCGTCGAGAGGTGTCGGGCCGGAGCAGCGCTCACGGCGTCGAGTCGAGGCGATCAGCAGCGGCGTCGAGATGGGGTCGCTTAGAGCTGGAGCCGATACTCACTACTCAGAGGCGTCGATACCAGCGTCAAGACGGGGTCACTTGGAGCTGGAGCCGATACTCACTACTCCTGGCGTCGCTACTGGCGTCGATCGGGCCCAGCGGCCAGCGTCGAAGACTTGGAACACTGGAGCTGTTACTCACGATGTCGAGCTGAATTCGGCGGCGGCGTCGATACTGCAGATTTCCCCTGTGCACTGGAAATGACACTTTCCAGCAACCAGCAATTCAGTAGAGGGTGAAGTCCTTTGGCCCTGGGACTTCAACAGGAGGCTGGCACTCTTCCAGCCCTTGGAGATTTTCTAGCAAGCTTTTGAGAGTACACACCAAGTTCCTCTCTCCTTGTTCCTTGGCAAAAATAAAGAAGCAGCTTCAGGTTCCCCCCAGCAAACAGCACACTGGCAGAAGGGGGAGGCAAGTCCTTAGATCAGCAGGCTTCTTGTCCTTGCTAGAGATTTCCTTGTCAGAAGTGATCTGAGTTCTTGGTTCAGGGGTCCTTCTCTTATACCCCTTTTCTGCTTTGTTCCCTTTGTCCAAGCAGGGAAATTCCCCCCATCCTGGGTTTGTTGTGGGTGTTGCCAGGCAGAGGCACCTGGTCTATTCACTGAGCAGGGCAGGGTCCTCAGCCGCCCAGCAGGAGGCGGAGCCAGTATTGTCACTGGCAGGAGCAGGGCGATCAGTCGCCCGGCAGGAGGTGGAGCCAGCATTGTGTCAGGCAAGGCAGGCTATCAGGGACTACTCTTCCCCCACTCTAAGTGTAGATGCCTCATTCACCCCACACTGACTCTTTCAGACCTCTGGAGCCACCCAGCCCCTGACACACACACCAAACCAGCAGAGACCGGTGGATAGTTGGACAGGAAAATAGCCACTTTCTAAAAGGGCTATTTTCAAACACAGAATTTAAAAACCATCCATCCTAAAGGGTGTGTTATTAAATTCTGAGTTCAGGAATACTAAACTCGACCTGCTACCATGCTCCCTGAGTCAGATAGATTATAATGGAGTTAATAATCAGTCTGCCCAGTCTGGCCTATTGGAGGCAGGTAGCCCTTCAATAGTGAAAAATGAAAATGGCTGTAATTCACTATTAGGTCATGCCACACACATCAGGGCATGACCTACCTTTTACCCACAATGCACCCAGCCCTAGGGCCTACCATAGAGGTGTCTGAAATGTGGCAAAGTGAAGGTTTTAGAGACTGGCAAGTAGGTTTCCTTGCCAAGTCGACATGGCAGTCCGGGACTGCACACAGGCTCTGCGATGGCAGGCCTGAGACACATTTTACACGCTGCTTCTGTGGGTGGCACAACCAGTGCTGCAAGCCCACCAGCAGCAGTTAACTTACATGCCCTTGGCACACGCAGTGCACTAGACTAGGGTCTGAACAGTAAGTCAACCAAGCCAATCATGGTAACACCAATCAATGCAACAATTTAACATAGGGAGCACTTGCACTGTGGCACTGATCAGCAGTGGCACAGTGCCCAAAGCAATATTCCAGCAAAAACATCGTAAACAGAGGAGGCAAACGGAAAAAAATGGAGGAGAGACTCATGCCAATGATGCCAGGTCTAACAGGGCATATCAACAAGGGCTGGCGATGTAATTATCGCCGCTTTAGCGTCCGTTTTTGGGCGAAAAGAGGCGATAATTATATCGCATTATTTACAAGGACAGGCTATCGCGTGTTTCCTTGAATCAGCTACTGTTTAGTTCACGCCTCGCTTTGCATCTCTAATGAGATGCAAAGTAGGCGTTCCCTGCAAAAACTAAGGGAAAATGATCTCTAACTGCCCTACTCCGTATTTACAATACGGCCCAGGACACCCATAGCGATGTAAAATACAGCGTTAACCGTTATTGTCGATGGTATTATAAGTCTGCTTTTTTTCGTGACTACCCTATCTATGACATGGGAGGTGGATTCAGTGGCTGAATCCACATCTCCCTATCATCAATGTTTCTTCTATCGTTGTGTGAATATCGCTGGTTTAACAGCGGTATTCCCACATAACGCCGCTTTTGATGTAAAATTTATCGCCCTGGAGTAACGCGTTGATAATAACGCGTTATCTGGGCGATAAATTACAGCGATAGGTGGCGATAAATATAAAAGCGCTAAGCGCGCTTTGCGATATTTATCGCCGTCTGTTGCTGATATGCCCATTTGTTGTTTAATTAATTCTTTTTGTACCCCCACTATTGACTGCTACGTTTTAGGTCTGGTGATAGCTTTTGATTTTACAAAAATTACACACCTCTCCCTTACTCAAAGTAAAACAGACTGCATAAGTAGTGCTGCGTATTAGATAGTGGACAGGCCTTTCATTACTTTGGACCATGCCTGCTTCTCTGAATTTTACAAGCAGCCAGCAACAATTGTGCTAGTGTCAGCCCTCTCCTTCGCCTCTTTGCACACTATAAAGCAGCACTTCTACACCAAGGCCCGGCCTTATCACCTGCAGCGTGACAGCCTCCTCAGGCATTGAGGGCTTCATTTATGAGGTTTTGCCGTGGGGCAGCCCCTCAGGCCTTCCTGATGCATTGCCCTACGGCAAAAGAAAAGGGCAGGAATGCACCGTATCTATCAGATGCAGCACATTCCTGTCCTTTTCCTCTGTGCCAGTGCACAATGGGCTGCCAGGCGCCAACAAAGTTACATTTGCACCATGGTATAAGGGTGTCTGCGTTAAGGCGATGATTAGTTTTTGTGCAGGAAGGAAACCTTCCTGCACAAAAAAAATCTCAAGATGCTTTTTCCTCTTTCTATGTGTGCTGCAGAATACAGCACACATAGAAAAAGAAAAAAAACAGGAGAATAAGATATTTCTCCTCTTTGTATCTCACTTACGCCACTCCTGGGGAGGCGGAAGGTTTTGGCACTGCCTCAGATTTACGATAACTCGTAAATCTGTGGCAGTGTCAAAAAGCCATGGATGTTGATGGGAACACCCATTATACGCCCTTTAACGCAGAAAACTGCGTTAAAGGGTACAATATTTATGAGACAGCATTAAGCCACAAAAAGTAGCTCAGTACTGCCTCGTAAATATGTAGCAGGCTCCTGAGCCTTGGAACGTCACAAAAAGTGACATTTCAGTGGCGCAAGGGGCCTCATGAATGAAGCCCTGTATTTTTACTGTAAATACTGTCCTGTGGCAGTGTACATATTGTGTAGATTGAGTTTTGTGCTCAACTTGCATGTGACAAAAAGAGTTTGTGTACTAGTTTCATCTATAGACAATCTGGCACACTGTGGCGTGCTCTGTCTCCATGCATATTTTTACAAGTGGTAAAATAAATACTTTAAATTCCAACACGGTGCCTGCTGTGAAGCTCAGAATTATTCAGTGTTACCTTGCCTCTCTGATTCAGCAGCATTTGATTGTGCTTTTTTGTTTTATTTGGTGCGAACTTGGTTCAGGGCAATTTAGCAGTTTACATGAGAACTAGATTGTATTCTACAAGGTCAGATTTATTTTTGTACATTTTGCCTAGAATCTTAGGATGTTGAGCTGACGTCGGCACTCAGAACTGGATCCTTAGTGTTGATATGGGCAGCTATAACCAGTAGGTCACACCTCCCACATCGCAATTTCCCTACTTTGGAATTAAGCTGCTGTTTGATGTGTACAAATTTGCCCCATATTTATGAGGCCAGTTGCATCATACCTGCACCACGCAATGTGGTGCATGCGCAACACAACTCAAAAATGAGATTTATGAAGCCCCGCAAGGCTACTTTGCCTGGCAATTAGTGGCTTCATAAATCTGGAGCAACGCAATGCAGGGCAAATCGCTACTCTGCTGTGGAAAAATGCTCCATTGGTGTTGTGTGGGGGTACCCACCCAACTTCCATGGATTTTCATGAATTCCCAGATCTGGGAATGTGTCAAAACGCTACACCATGCGAGGGGAGGCCTACTGAGGAGAAATATCTTTCTTTCTCTTTGTTACTTCTTCTTTCTATGTTTGTTGCATTCTGCAGCACACATATTTATTTCATTTAAAACCATTGATTAAGCCATAGCTATCTGAGGGCATCCCATCGCTGGCAACGGTACAAACAAAGAGACTTCCAAACCAAATTAAGGAAAAAAGGCAAGTTTTGAGGTTCTTACTGAAAGCCAAGTGATTGGGTTCTGTACGCATGCAGAGGGGAAGGGAGTGCCACAATTTAGCAGCATTATATGAAAACAGGCGTCCACCGCATTTTGCCCTTTTTATTTTAGGAACTAAGGCAAGGCGGAGGTCGTCTGAGCTCAGGCATCTGTTTGCTCGATAAGGCAGAATAATTGACCAGTTAATGGACAGTCCCTCCCCTGCTAATGTCTTATGAGCAATACAGAATGCCTTAAATTTAATTCTCTCCTGAATGGGAAGCCAATGAAGGGAGCTCGGAGCAGGTTTCGCCGATTGGCGGTTTGGTGTCCGAAGAAGCATACGTGCTGCACAATTTTGCACAGTCTGTAGCTTCGAGATGGTAGCATTGGGGGCTCCTAGGTACCGAACATTGCCCTGGTCCCGGCGGGAAAGAATTAAAGCCTGGACCATGAGCCTTCTTGCAACGAAGAGTAGCAACGGAAGAACTTTGCGGAGCATCCTTAGAATGCCATAACACGTAGCCACCAGTTTGCAAGCCTGATACTTAAAATTAAGATCACAATCGAGCCAAATACCCAAACTCTTGATCTGATTCTTCGGGGCAGGGGCAAGGCCAAGGCAGGCTGGCCACAGCACTCTTGCTTCAAAAGTAGGAAAATTCCCTAGGAGCTTATCTCCATTTAATTTCAAGTATGAGTGCTCCATCCAAACGGCCACCTTCTCCAGGCATGGACATAAGCCAGTATAAGATTTATCCGGATGGTTTAGGGCCACAACCAGTTGTGTGTTGTCAGCATAAGTGACGATCTGGACCCCAAAAGGAAGAACTAGCTCTGCTAGCGGGCTCATGTATACATTAAACTGGGTGGGACTCAAGGAAGATCCCTGCAGAACACCGCAGCGGAGAGAATTTAGGACGCAGCATTGCCTTCGAAAACGTGGAGTGACCTGTCTTCCAGGAAGGATTTCAGCCATTGTATACCCTCCCCCAGTTACCTCCAGATTCTATGAATCAGGATTTGGAGGTTAACAGTGTCGAATGCTGCACTGAAGTCAAAAAGGATGATAGCGTGGAACCTCCCGTACCACCTCTCTTCCCTTTTATAATAAACAGGCCTGGCTCCAGGGCTGGATTCCCAGAGGCTGAAATTGGACTCGGGAAGGGGGGCCACGTGGCCGCCCTCCTTTTTTTTAAACAAATAAATACATTTTAAAATGGTCATGCTCCGGGATGGGGTACTCTCTCTTTTAAATATGTTTCAAAATAAAGGCTCATTTCCGGGGCTGAAATAAATTTCGGGAGAGGGCAGCGCAACCGCCCTCAGAATGTTTTAATAAAAAATTATAAAAAAGGATCAGGCCTTGGGAGATGGGGACCCTGGGTCCCAAAATGGTTACAGGAAGCGGTGCCACGGTGCCCCCTTCCTAAAAAAGAAAATAAGTGTGCCTCTTGGTGCACTGCTGGTGGGGGGATAAAGTCCCCTTGCCTCCTGAGGGCCTCAAGACTAAAGTAAACGTCATCCCCAAAGCAGTAGTGTGCCAGGAGCTGGGTTTGCAGAGTGGTGGAAAAAGGGGCCATGGCCTCCTGATGACCTCTCAGCAATTCAGCTGTGTGGGTCTGACTGGAGGTAGCAGGAGGGCTAGCTGGTCCCCAAGGACCCCAAAGAGCCAAGGGGATTTCATCCCCCAACTAGTAATGTGCCAGGAGGCACATTTGCAGAGTTGTAGAAAAAGGGGTTGTGGCCACCGAAAACCTCTCAGCAAACCCACTGTGTGGGATTTCCTGGAGGTAACAGGAGGACTTGTTGGCCCCGAAGGACCCTCTGGAGCCAAGGGGACTTCTTCCCCCAACTAGTAGTGCCCCTGTAGGTGTGTTTGAAGAGTGGTTGAGAAATGGGACATGACCTCTGACAACTTCACAACAATCCTGCTGTGTGGGACTCACAAGAGGAAACAGGAGGGTAGTTGGCTCCCAAGTGTGTCATTGAGGGCCAACTACCTCTCCTGTTACCTTCAGTAAGTCCCACACAGCGGGATTGCAAAGAAGTGTTTGGAGACCATACCCCCTTTCTCCACCACTCTACAAATGCATCTTCTAGCGCACTACTGGATCTTGTGGGCCAAGAAGCCCTCCTCATACCTCCTGTAAGCCCTACACATTGGAATTCCTGACATCTGGTCGTATTCCCAGCCCCCTTTCTCCACCACTCTGGAAGTGCGACTACTAATTAACCCCTGTGCTAAGCCTTTTTTGGGCTATTTGGGGTAGTGTGCGCTTAGTCCCCTGTAACTTTTTGACCACATAAGGTATCCACGCCAAATTTGCGTCCTTTTCTTCCAACATCATTGGGATTCTAAAGGTACCCAGGGTTTGTGGATTCTCCTGGAAGGGTCCCAGAAATTAGCCAAAATACAGCAAAAATTTGATTTTTTTGTGAAAAATTGGATAAATGGGCTGCAAATGAAAGCATCTGGGTTTTTCTCTGCAAATGGTATCAAAAAAGGGTTTGTGGGGCTGAAATCACCATTTCTCCAGCTTTTAGGGAATGACAGAATTTTGTCAGAAAACCAACATTTTTTACACAGTTTTGGCATTTTTCTGAGACATACCCTATTTTTGCTATTTTTTGTGCTATTTTTTTTGCCTGCCGCGGGTACTTGGGCCTCCCACACAAGTGAGGCACCATTTTTACCGGGAGACCTGGGGGAACGCTGGGTGGTGGAAAATTTGTGTGAGCCCGGTAATGCCACAACTTTCCCACACCAAAATGTGTGAAAAAAGTGATTTTTCCAGCTAAAAGTGAGGTTTGCAGGGGATTCTGGGTAAGGAGACGTTGGGGTATCCACGCAAGCCATACCTCCCTGGAGGCCGCCGGGTGTCTAGTTTTCAGAAATGTATGGGTTTGGTAGGTTTCCCTAGATGGCCGCCGAGCACCGGGCCAAAAACCCAAGTGGCCCCCCTTGCAATGCCAGGTGGTTTTGCAATAGGCCATTTTGATATCGCCTCACTACGTTTTGAGCCCTTGCCTGCCGTTGGTACTTGGGCCTCCCACACAAGTGAGGCACCATTTTTACCGGGAGACCTGGGGGAACACTGCGTGGTGGTTAATCTGTGTGAGCCCGGTGATGCCACAACTTTCCCACACAAAAATGTGTGAAAACAGTGATTTTTTCAGCAAAAATTGAGGTTTGCAGGGGATTCTGGGTAAGGAAACGTTGGGGGATCCATGCAAGCCATACCTCCCTGGTAGCCTCCGGGTGTCTAGATTTCAGAAATGTGTGGGTTTGGTAGGTTTCCCTATGTGCCGGCTGCGCTAGGGCCCACAATCCACAGGTAGGCATATTGCTAAAAACAACTGTGTGCCTAGTTGGCTTTCTGCCACCCGGGGAGGAGCATCGGGGGGGAGGGGGTTGCCCCTATATGCCCCCAAGGGGGGCAGAAACACTGTGGCTATTTTTTGGGGGGTGGGGGCATTGGTATGCACATTTTGGGCAGCCCCCACCACCACACATAAAAAAGCCAGTGTAATCGTTGGCGTCTAGTGGGCTTTTTGCCCCCCAAGGGGGGCAGATTGAGGGCTACTGTCCCTATCTGCCCCCCGGGGGGGCAGAAGGTCCACTAGATGCCAGGGATTTTTTGGGGCAAATTTTAATTATGGTGGGGGCTGTTCAAAATGGGCATGCCAATGCCCCCACCCTAATTAAAATTTGCCTAAAGAAATCCCTGGTGTCTAGTGGGCTTTTTATCCCCCGGAGGGGCAGATTGGGGACTACTGCCCCATCTGTCCACCGGGGGGCAGGAAGGGTGTAATTTTTTCGGGGAGGGGTTGGGGGCATGGGCATGCCTGTTTTGGGCAACCCCCACCCTAATTCAAATTTCCCCCAAAACACTCCCTGGCGTCTAGTGGGCTTTTTGCCCCCCCGGTGGGGCAGATTGGGGTCTAATGCCCCCATCTGCCCCCCAGGGGAGGCAGAAAGTCCACTAGGCGCCAGAGAGTTTTTTGGGTAGGAAGGCTGTAACTTTTGCAGGGAGGGGGTGAGGGCATGGGCATGTCAGTTTTGGGCAACCCCCAACCTAATTAAAATTTGCCCCAAAATAATCCCTGGCGTCTAGTGGGCTTTTTACCCCCCCAACAGGGCAGATTGGGGGCTGATGCCCCAATCTGCCCCCCAGGGGAGGTAGAAAATCCACTAGTCGCCAGGGAGTTTTTTGGGAAAATTTTAATTAGGGTGGGGGCTGCCCAAAACGGGCATGCCAATGCCCCCACCCTAATTAAAATTTGCCCAAAAAATCCCTGGCCTCTAGTGGGCTTTTTGTCCCCCTGGGAGGGCATATTGGGGGCTACTGCCCCATCTGCCCCCCAGAGGAGCAGGAAGGCTGTTATTTTTGCGGGGGTTGGGGTGGGGGCGTGGGTACGCCCATTTTGGGAGACCCCACCCTAATTCAAATTTGCCCCAAAAAAACTCCCTGGCGTCTATTGGGCTTTTTGCCCCCCTGGCATGGTAGATTGGGGGCTAATGCCCCCATCTGCCCGCAGGGGGGGCAGAAAGTCCACTAGACGCCACGGAGTTTTTGGGCAAATTTTAATTAGGTTGGGGGCTGCCAATGCCCCCACCCTAATTAAAATTTGCCAAAAAAATCCCTGGCCTCTAGCGGACTTTTTGCCCCCTCCGGGGGGCAGATTGGGGGTCACTGCCCCATCTTCCCCCCAGGGGGTAGGAAGGCTGTTATTTTTGCGGAGGAGGGGTTGGGGGCATGGGCCTGCCCATTTTGGGAGCCCCCCACCATAATTCAAATTTGCCCCCAAAAAAACCCTGGCATCTAGTGGGCTTTTGTTTCCCCCCGGCAGGGCAGATTGGTGGCTAATGGGGGCAGAAAGTCAACTAGATGCCAGGGAGTTTTGTGGACAAATTATAATTAGGGTGGGGGGTGCCCAAAACGGGCATGCCAATGCCCCCACCCTAATTAAAATTTGCCAAAAAAATCCCTGGCGGCTAGTGGTCTTTTTGCTCCTCCGAGGAGGGCAGATTGGGGGCTACTGCCCCATCTGCCCTCCAAGGGGCGCAGGAAGGCTGTTATTTTTGCGGGTGGGGGCATCGGCATGCCTGTTTTGGGAGCCCCCACCCTAATTCAAATATGCCCCCAAAACATCCCTGGTGTCTTGTGGGCTCTTTGCCCCCCCGGCAGGGCAGATTGGGGGCTAATGCCCCCATCTGCCTGCCAGGGGGGGCAGAAAGTCCACAAGACGCCAGGGAGTTTTTTTGGGCAAATTTTAATTAGGGTGGGGGCTGCCCAAAACGGGCAGGCCAATGCCCCCACCCTAATTAAAATTTGCCTAAATATCCCTGGTGTCTACTGGGCTTTTGCCCCCCCTGCCCCCCAGGGGGGCAGAAAGGCTGTCATTTTTGCGGAGGGTGGGTGGGGGCATGGGCATGCCCATATTGGGCAGCCCCCACCACAAATTACAAGAAAAAATAAATCCCTGGCATATAGTGGGCTTTCTGCCCCCCGGGGGGGGGCAGATTAGGGGCTACTGCCCCCCAGGGGGGCAGAACGGCTGTACAATATGCGGGGCGGGTTCATGGACATGCCCTTCATGGGCAGCTTCCACCCTAATAAATTATGTGTGCCAAGTTAATATCCCCGGTGTCTAGTGGGCTTTTTGCCCCCCCCGGGGGGGCAGATTGGGGTTTACTGCCCCCATCTGCCCCCCAAGGGGGCAAAAAGACTAAATGACACTCCAAATATTTTGGGGGAGCAAAAGCCCCTGCCTAAGGGGCCGCTCCCCCCTCCCTGGTGTCTAGTGGGTGGATCCCTGCTTGGGCGATCCACAAGCAGGGATCCACCGAGGGGGGTACCATTGGAAAGGGGAGATTCTCCCCTTTCCAATGATACCTCTCCCGTCTTTCTATGTGCCCGGGGGGCTGAGATAGCCCCCTGAGCACATACAAAGTGAAACTGAAATGAGCCTAAAGGCTCATTTCAATTTCGGTTTCTGTGCAATGAAGACAGCGCGACGTGCGCGCTGATCTTCATTGCACAGAAACCAGGGAGGGGGCCTCGGGAGCTGGGGAAGCTCTTCCTCAGCTCCCAAGGTCAAAGGGATTAAATAGAAATCCCTCTGCTGTCTGCAGCAGAGGGATTTCGTGCCCCTGGCCTCATGACGGAATGGTTCCGTCATGAGCACAGGGGCACCGATGCTCATGACGGAACCATTCCGTCAAGAGCATCGAAGGGGTTAAAAAAACATAGAACTTCACTGAAAAAAACAAAGGTTACTGGGATGCTACAGTTCGGAATTAGCATTTAAAAAAACCTTGGAAATTCATCGAAAAAAACAAAGGTTACGTAGAGATTATAGTTAGGCTCAGGTACCACTTGTACAAAACCAGAGAAATTCTGCAGTTCTAGTTAGCTAAGCTAACTATAACTCATGCCCCAGCAATGCACTGCTTATGACCTCACATATTACATGACTCATGACATGGTCAGTAACATCACTGATGACATCACTCATGCACAATTGGCTGCCTAGTGCCAACGCAGGCACACTTGCACCATGGTGCATGTGTGCCTGTATTGCAGGGATGATTCTTTTTGTGCAGGAGCCCCTTTCTGCAAAAAAGCAATAATTGACAGTGTTTTCCTCTTTCTATTGTGTTGCATCACTTTAATGCCTCCTCTAGAGAGGTGTTAGAATCTGACGCATTCCCAAGTTTGCAAAGCCATGTAAATCTGGGAATGCATCAGAATCTATGGGTGTTGGGTGAGAGCACCGAGAGCAACACCCATGGAACTCCCCTTTCATGCAAAATAATGAGTGAGAGGGGGCCATATTTACAAGGCCATGCAAAGCCATACTGGGTGGCTTTGCATTGCCTTGTAAATATGGCTCAGGATTGTGCACCACCGGAGTATCAAATTTGCAATTTGTAAATATGCCCGAAAGATAGAAGGTAACTTCCATGACAGGATCCTTGTACAGGCTTAGTTGGGTTTAGTGCTTTACAATTGGCAGCAATTTCGACCTCGTCAAAAACAACCATTAATGCAATGCTATGTCCAAGGGCCAGATGAACGACCCACCAATTTGCGACTCACAAATTGCGTCACATTTGCGAATCGCAAATTGGGATGTATAACAGTATCTCAGACACAGTATGTAATTCCTAATGGCCAAATTTCCGACCACATTAGGAATGGCTAGCACTCCCAAGGATGGTGGCCTGCTGGGGTCAGAAGAGTACCATATCTGGGACTGCATTTAAAGATAGCCTTTTTTTGTTTTAAATGCAGTCCGTTTTCCTTAAAGGAAAACGATGGATTTAGGCCCAGATCTCTGTACTGGGGTGAATGTATGACATTGTTCTGCATTCTGTCCATCATTTGTTGTTTTTGCAAGGCTTAGGGAATGCCAAGTGGGTGCACTTGCCGAGTCAGCATGGCAGTACCAGACTGTACACCGGCTCTGCAGTGGCCGACCCGAGACACACTTTACAAGCTGCTCCGGTGGGTGGCACAATCAATGCTGCAAGCCCACGAGCAGCATTGGTTACAAGCCCTGGGCACACGCAGTGCACTGTACTAGGTTCTGACAAGTGAACCAATCAAGCCAATCGTGGAGTCACTAATCCATACATCAATTGACCATAGGGAGCACTTGCACTTTGGCACTGATCAGCAGTGGCACAGTGCCCAAAGCATCTATAACCAGCAAAAACACATGAGGCAACAGCAAAAAATGGAAGGGAGACCCACGCCAATGGTGCCAGGTCTAACACAATGTGTATAGCATTTGTGCACACAACTCACAATTACACAGTGAAAATACTACAGATGGACATCACACCACTTTAGAAACATAGACGATTTTTATCTTAACAAAACAAGACCAATACAGCAAAAATCCAACTGATATAAGTATACATTTCACTTATTGAAAGTAGGTTGAATTTAGGGTTAATTGAAAAGTCTGGGAAGTCAATGAGAGGAACATAAAAGAAACGTGTTGGAACCACTTGGGTGTGATGTGATGAAAAGCAGTTTGTTGCCAAGTATTGCAGTAAGCTCGGCTAGCAGCGCTAATGCATTTCAATAGCAGACGATGTTTTACCACAGATTTATAGATCGGAAGACAAAGAGCAGGCACTTCCTTTTGTAGGAGTTTACAATACTGCTCCCGGCCCTACCCCCATTCTGCAGCCATCTCTGTT
Organism: Triturus cristatus; assembly: GCF_964204655.1. Lineage (NCBI taxonomy): Eukaryota > Metazoa > Chordata > Amphibia > Caudata > Salamandridae > Triturus > Triturus cristatus. The sequence continues at coordinate 525,479,146 of NC_140588.1, read as the reverse complement.
ACTGAGGATGAGGAGAGTGAGAGCGGCCCCACCCGGAGAGCCTAAATCACAAGTGAGTCTTGGGGAATATGGGGTCGCAGACAGAGTGCCCTCTAGGGGTTGGGACCGTGTGGGTTCATTGGTCATTGTAGCTTGCAGTTGGAGAGGGCAGCACAGGTGGTGGCAGGTGAGGATCTCTGTCGCAGACTCCGGTATAGTGATCTTCTCACAGGCAGATGCTGGCTCACATTCAGGCAGTACTGCAGTGACCTCCAGCGATATTCGCAACCGGCACCAACAATGCCCAGCTCTCGTCCTTGCTGTTTGTGGAAACGGGAACACCAGGGAAAACCGTAGGGCAACGAGGCAGCTCCGTGCAGCGAGTGCGTGTAGGGCCAACAGGAAATGCCACACTCAAGCCCTCGGCCATGACTGGGCACACTCCTGACACTTAGAGTGCATAGTCAGTCAGATTTAGGAAGAGGTCCTTGATATTTCGGAGAACTCCATGGAAACTGGAGGCAAACACACCCAAGCCCTTGAAGAACCTTTGGTAAGCAGGATAGAAAGACAGTCCAGTCCTTTCACTGCCCATAGACAGAAGCAGCAACTGCAGGCCAATCCAGAAAGCAACACACAGCAAAGAGGCAGTACTCTTCCTGACAGCTCTTCTTCTTGGCAGAAACTCCTCTTGGTCCAGAAGCATTCTAAAAGTCTGGGGTTACAGGTACAATACTTATATCCCATCTGGCCTTTAAATTAAGAGTACAGTACAACCCTATTCAAGTGCCAGTGGCAACACCTCCCATCACTCTAGCTCAGGAAGACCCTTCAGCCTGGTGAAGGGCCATCAGGATATGCAGGGGACACCTCAGTTCCCTTTGTGTGACAGTCTAGAGCAAATGCACAAACAGCCGAACTGTCAGTCTAAACCAGACATGCATTCCACAGGTAGGCAGAGGAACAGGACTGTCAAGCAAGAGAATGCTACTTGCTAAAAGTGGTATTTTCAAACACACAATTTAAAACATCTTCTTAAAAGATGTATTTTTAAATCCTTAGCTCAGGGAGTCCAAACTCCAATTCTCTATCTCTTCCTAATTGAAACTTACACTTGCAAGATGTTTCAAGGCATCTCCAATGATAACTTATGGGAGAGACAGCCCTTGCAATAGTGAAAAGTGGAATTTGCAGTATTTCACTATCAGGACATGTAAAACTCACCAGTACGTGTCCTACCTTTAACATACAATGCATCCTGCCCACGGGGCCTGCCTGAGGGGTGCCTTTTGTGTAATATAAGGGAAGGTTTGGGGCTGGCAAGTGAGTGGGCTTGCCAAGTTGACAGGGCAGTGTAAAACTGCACACACAGATAATGCAGTGGCAGATGTGAAACATGGTTTCAGGGCTACTCATGTGGGTGGCACATTCAGAGCTGCAGGCCCACTAGTAGCATTTGATTTACAGGCCCTGGGCACAGACAGTGCACTCTACTAGGTACTTACCAGCTACTCAAATATGCCAATCATGGCTAACCAATCACAATTTACACAGGGATTACTTTCACTTTAGCACTGATCAGCAGTGTTAAAGTTAGCCGAGTTCTAAAACCAGCAAAAGCGAAATGCAGCACACAGTCAAAAACAGGAGCTCAGCAACAGAAAGACATAGGTTAAACATGCCAATGATGCCAGGTCTAACACGTTTCCCCTCAGCTGAAAGTGGGGAAAACTATCCAACCTCATAGGAGTTCTCTTTACTAAGGCAGAAGAACCTGAACAGACCATCTGCACTGGTGTGTTCTGTGCCTGGGCAGTGTTCCATCGTAAAGTCCATTCCCTGTAGGGAGATGGACCAACTCAACAGTTTAGGCTACTGTCCCCTTATCTGCATTAACCATCTGATGGGCCTGTGATCTGTCTGAACTTGGGAGTGAGTCCCAAACAAGTAGGGTATTAACTTATTCAGGGCCCAGACCACAGCAAAAGCTTCCCTTTCAATATCAATCCATCTCTGTTCCCAGGGAAGGGACCATCGAGTGGCTAGGACTATGCGAGTTCGTTGGTCACAGGACCTTGCAGTTGGAGGGTACCAGCATGGGCGACTGGAAGCGAGCTTCTCTGTCGGGGACTCTGCTGTAGTGATCCTATCACAGGCAGGTGCTGACTCACACTCGAGCAGTACTTTGGTGTCCTTCCGTGATGTTTGCAACTGGCACTAACAATGCCAGGTGCTCGTCCTTGCTGCTGATAAAAACGGGAGCGTTGGGGAAAACCATAGGGCCACGAGGCAGCTCAGTGCAGCGAGTGCACGTAGGGCCCATAGGAAACACTGCACTCAAACCCTCGGGCATGACTCCTAACACTCAGAGTTCCCTAGTCAGTTAGATGTAGGAAGAGGTCATTGATGTCCCGGAGAACTCTATGAAAATCGGAAGCAAGCACACTCAAGACCTTGAAGAACCATCGGCAAGCAGGATAGAAAGACAGTCGAGTTTTTCACTGCCCAGAGACAGAAGCAGCAACTGCGGGCTAGCCCAGCAAAGCAACACAAAGCAAAGGGGCAGTGTTCCTCCTGACAGCTCTTCTTGGCAGAATCTCCTCTTGATCCAGAATCATTATACAAGACTGGGTTTACAGATCCAATACTTATACCACATTTGGCCATTGAAGTAGGCATACTTCAAAGGATAGTCTTTGTAGTGAACAGATTCTGCCTTGCCGTTTCTTGGCCCCACACATGCTACAGGGGTATGGAGACAGCATTGTGAGAGGACAGGCACAGCCCTATTCAGGTGTCAGTGTCTGTGGAACCATATGAGGGCAATGGTAAAACAAACCAGCTAGTACATGAATTTGAAGTGTGGGTTGAAGCACTACACAGAAATCTCTCTAAACCATCAACTCTGCATTCAAGTAATAATTGTGGTTGGCAGATTCATTCTTTAAATTCATTTAAATGGCCACATTCTCCCTAGATGGTTTGTTCCATCAATGCCCTCATATGGTTCCACAGCTGGGGTTGATTCAGTGCAGTGTTTTGAGGCAACAACTTGTCACAGGTTGCCTGTTACCCATCTTCTTTTGTTGAGTAACCCAATCGCGAGGGCTATCCATTGCACATTGTATGACTCTATCTGGATTCCCACACTGTTGCAGACATGTTCTAACTGGAGAACACACAACATAGATTGGGCTTTATTCCCAGCTACTCCCGAGCCAACCCATGCGCCAGTACCCCTCCAAAAGATCTCAGCATCCATCCTATACTTTGGGCAGGTGCTTCCCAAACCTACTTTCTGATGATGACCCTGTCAAAATTGTATGCTTAGAATTGAAACGATGACAAGACACAATAATAGTTTACTGCTTTTGATTTGATTCTTGAACATTTCACTCTGTGTCTGAGAGTGTATCAACCACTTTTTGCATCATGGATCAGTCACTATTTAACATAGATAGTTTGTATAGCACTAACACACTTCACACCCACTTATTTCACTTGCACTGCATCATTATGCCATTTGGCATTAAGTTATCATTTTCAAATCGACTTAAGTACGAAATATCAATGATTTTCTTTCTGGTGTTAAAGAAATTGAAATTAAATTGTCTTATTGAGAAATGAAACCAATCTTTTGATGGTCAAAATTACTCTCTCCAAGGAAGTAGAGATTCACACTTCCCCCTTGAGGGACTACTGTTTTTCTTTATAACTTTCTAAACGTGGCATTTTCAAAATTGTAACTTAAAATCTGACTTTAACATCTAAGAGGATTTTTAATTACAATTTCTCAGACACCAAACATGAAATGTTTACCTCTTCCTAATCAAACGTTATTGCCTATTACATGTAAAAAGGCAGCCCAATATTATCCTATGGGAGACATATGCCTCAGAGTATTATAATTCAAATTTAGGAGTTTTTCATAACCAGTAAATATAAAACTTAAATGTACATTCCCGACATTCCAATTAGAATGTACCTTGCCCTATGGGCTGCCTAGGACCTACCTTATGGGTGACTGAAAAAAGGGGAGCTTCAGGCTTGGCAAGGGGGGTATATTCCCCCATCGAACTGGCAGTTTAAAACTGCATTCAAGCTGTTTTAAGGGACTACTTAGGAGCTGCATGCCCACTAGTAGCATATCATTTACATTGTATTACTGTTTAAGTGCTGCATAAAAACTTTAACGTTGGCAATAAATTAAGCCTGACTGATTTTGTCCCAAACTACCAGAAACTTAAGCACAGGTTAAATTAGTGACTGTTTGTGGTTTACCTCACAGGGATTGTGGCTGTTGTTTGAAAAGGGCTCAGCCACACCCCCAACCAACAACCCCATTTCTTACAAATGTTGTTTCTGTTTTTACATTTTCTTTTTATGATGTAGCTAAGTTACTCAATATGTTTACAGGTGTATGAAAGAACTCTGAGCCCAGGAGTCCTTCCTTACACATCTGTAAAAGTGTACACATTCTGTTTGCACACCATTGTTGAATGGGTTTGTTTACTAAGCAAATGCTTAAATATAAATTTACAACCTATACACCACAGCTGTACTTTATATGCACCATCATGCCAACACGTTTAGTGGGCCTCTCACACCACTGGCTGGCAGGACCAGAATAACTCTCTCCTCTGTGCTTCCCATGGCAGCTGAGAGCCTACTGGTACTGTTGGGGAGTCATTAACTTAATAGAAGTCTATTGGGGTGACGTATAATGGGAATGAAAGAATCCCTTCATTCAAGCAATATTTCTTCCATAACACCTGCCAGACTTGTGAGTGACCCCCCCTCCACCCACGGCCGTTCTCGTGCACCATTACCTACCCCCACCGGGTAATCAGAGTCTGAGTCTGAGCTGGAGCATAACGCAGCAGTTTATTTGAACGCATGAAACAAAATCATCACATTTCTCTTGGTCATTTGTATGCTCCATGATTTCAACACTGCATCACATCTATAAACAATTATCATACTCTGATGCGTTGGTCCATAAACTCCTTCCAGCACTTCCAGCACAGCCCCCTGAGTGACACTCTCCCCTTTGGTGTCTAGCGTTGGGATCTCCAGGCTTCTCTTGCTACCAGTATCTGAGTAGGTGGCCATCAGGCCCGACACAGGCTGCAAGTGCTGTGACAGCTTGCTGCTGACCCCAAGCTGGCCAGTCGCCTGCACCCCCTGTGCTCCTACCAAAAGGACACTGTTTTCGCGGCTCGTCATCCTAGACTAGTGTGCTGTCTACCTTTTTCTACCTGTCTACCTTTTTCTGTTTCTGCCATGCTGCCCATAGTTTCCTGACCTCTGGCAGCTCCCCCATGCTCTCCTGCTTCTTTATGAAAACTCCAACTGCTCCAGTGCACCTACCTGGTTAAGCAGGAACGTACCCATCCTCAGCCCTGTCAGAGAACCCCGTCAACTGGTAATACCCTGATGTCTTAGGACTGATGAGGATGTGCTGCACAAAACCCCACCCGTTCCCATTTCAGATTTTTGCCATTGAAATATTAACTTTTTTCTAGACCTTTCAAATGCTGCATGGTTCTTTGTGCCCGCCATAGGTGCTGCGCTATGACCTCAGTCTACATGATGTCCGCAGGGCGGACTAGCCTGCTGCTTCTGTTAAACCCAGAAATCATGGCCCCTAATAAGTCTTCTCCCAGGGGTTGCACAATCGTTCCCCCCAAGGTGCACGAGGACTGCATCCGACCTTTCTCCCCGCACTAGTGTTTCTTGGTTGGTGGGTAGTATTTGTTCCCATCACATGCCCTACTGACCCAGCCATGCCACAGCCGTGTTTCACAGCCATATGCCATTGTATTCCTTGCCTACCTCGGCCCACCTTTGCATACTTGTGATGTACGAATGTCCCACGATCCACACTCTGCCAACGTCTCAGTGGGGCCTTGCTTTGGTAGAAACAAAGTATTAATTCGCTGTGGGTCATATGTAGCCTTTGAAGGCCCAAACACCCCACGACCTTCTGCTTGATGCGCTTCTCACCGAGCTCACTTACCGCTGGCTTGGTTGCCACCCCTATGGGAAATTAATGTGACCCAGCCTCCTTGGCTGGTAAGCCCAGTTTGCTCTTGCATTTCTCATTACCTTTGAAAATTGGAAGCGGCTCAAACAAGACCCATCCTGGTGCCTGAAAAGCGGTCTCCCTTCACATGTCCCCTGTCCCAAATAGTTTTGCATGAGGCATAATGGGCAGCATGCCTTGTCCTCAAGGCAGTCCAGTCCAGCCTGGGGCTTCTCTCTTGCCCCTCTTAATCTGTTGTGGACAAATGCAAGTATACCGTCTTATGCCCATCGCCCATGTGCATGTCCTTCCCCCACAAGCGGGCATGCCCAGGTTTTTTTTTGGAAGGGGCCACCAGCTCTCTCACCCTGTATGCCCCCAAAAATGCCACAGCGAATGCTGCTCTGAACAGCACTACCTCATAGCTTTGCCCGCTTATATTGGGGAGCGACCCCAGCAGTTTGTCAGCAATGAAAATTCAATTGCCTGTATGTGATCTCTGTGCCTTGGTTACAGCCTTCCTCACCCCTGTTTCATTGCTGCCCTGCAGTAAAATGAATTTGCTGGATCCACCACTGTGGCCAGTTTTGCATAATGTGACATTGCAGTGAGGTGTTGCCCACGCCCTAATTTTCCACTGCTTGAAAGCCTACTGGATGAAAGCAGATACTTCATTAGTTGTCACTGAACTTCTGTGCCTGTAAACTATTAGAAGATTTCCCAGCACTTACAATATCTTTTTGATGTCTTGGCCACCTGTGCTTTCTCTACCAACATCCTTAGGGCAGTTCCACCAGGCCCCACATGTGCTTGGGCATAGGCATCATAGCCTGATCTGTGTGTGATGCCTGTTCTTGAAATCTCTGCCATTGAAAATGGATCACTGCACCACCTATGAAATTATCACAACCCGGCATGTGCCTAGCTGTAATCATTGTGTTAGTACTCAGCTGGCAACCAACCAGAAGGCTTAACAGCCTCACTACCCCTGGACATTTTGCAGTCTCTAAATCCAATGTCTGTACTACTTCATGGTTGTCAATCCACAGCGTGATCTGCTTGTTGGTTAGTTTGTCATTCGAAATTGTGAATGCAAGGATGATGGGGAAGAGCTTGAGCAGGGTGATGTATTTTGTGACCCCCGCTTTGTGTCAAGACTCTGGCAACTGGTCCGCCTTCCAGACAGTGGCCATAAATTCTCTCAAAGACTCTGTCTTGCACAGCTCATCCACCTTGCCTGTGGGGAGCCTGTACACCCCTTCCACTGCTCAATTCCCAGAAAGGCTAATTGTGTGGTCGGCCCCTCCATTATCTCCTTCGCTAGTGGCATCCCTACCTCCTGTGCTAACTCAATGAAGCTTTTCAAAAGACCTGCGAATTCTGAGGTGCCTTTCTCCCCAATGAAAGAAAAGTGTCCAAACAATGTATTCATCCCACTGATAGGTGTTGTGACCCTATCTCCCACCCGAGGTAACTGCTGAAAGTCTCAAAACAAGTGCAGGAGATTGCGCCCCCATGGAATGGCATTTGTCAAAGCAGTACATGTTGTCTATGTGAAACCCCAGCAGATGGTAGCTGTCAAAGGGTAGTGGTAGGAGGTGAAATGCAGCTTCAATGTCTGTTTTTGCTAGCAATGCTCCTTTCCCCCTGATCATATCCACCATCTCATCCACTGTGGTGTATGATACAAAACAGTTCCTTTGGTCTAGCCCATCATTGACTGACTTGCACCGCGGGTATTGGAAATGATGGATAAGTCAATATTTCCCTCTCTCTTTTTTGGGTTCCGAGCCCAGCGGGGAGTTCATAAAATTGTCATAAGGTGGTTCTGTAAATGGACCTGTTAGCCTGCTAAAGATGAGCACTTTCTACACTTTCTGTTTCTCTACCTCTGGGATCTCCATAACTGACTTCAAATTTCAGCTAAGGCGGCTGACCTGGGGACCTTGATAGGGGATTTGGAACCCAGCTGTGAACCCCTTTGCTATTAATTGTCCACCCTTTAGATTGGGACACTCGTTTAGATCCTGTAATAGCACCTCTCTCCTAATAGGGGTAAGGAGGGGGTCCGGTACTTGATCTTCCCCCAACCACCCATCCACCCTGTTACTTCTAGTTGCTGTGCTTATTTTCCCCTGCACCCTTTGTCTTTCTGCACTCAATTGCTGGGTGTGCCCCACCACAGTTCCCGCAAGCATGTCTGAACTTGCAAGTGTGCCCCCATTTACATTAATTCTTATCATATTTCCAGCATGCTGCAGACTGGCCCTTCCCATTCCTGGCATCAGTACTCCCTTTTGCTTTGCTCCCATGTTGAGGACGTTCACCTCTGTCTTTGTTTTGTGTAGTCCAAAACGGGTGGTCATGAGTGATTACCCCTTCCTCTGCTGCCCACCAGCCCTCAACATCCTTATGGTCCCAATCTATCACTGGCCAAGTTTGCATTTTTCCCCTGAATGTTTTATCAAAGCAGAGCCAGGTGTCCCCTTGATACTTCTTTTGTGCTTCATGCACCTTTCGCTCATGGAGAAAAAGCCCTGCAGCACTCTGTGGAAAATTTCCACAAAATCACTCTTCAAGGATCTGAAGGCCCTTAACCAATTCTAAATTGACCTCTCCACCCTTGGTCTCTGACTATTATTCTGGTCCTTGTCTTTCTTATCCTGTGTTGTAAGGTCCAGCCCTGCCTGCAGCACCTCTAGGAGTGACAAGATATCATTGTACTGTTTGTGCCAAAACCTCTCCTTAACGACTAGAGGAATGAGGCTGGCTAGGCCATTCTCCTGTGCTGTGATGGGCGGGTCCCCAGTGGAAGGCCTCATGTACTCACTTGCAGGTCCCCCCTGCTTCCTTTGATACCCCTCAGGGTATCAAACTTGATGACAAGTATTGACTTCAGGAAATTAGTGGTTTCGGCACTTGTTTTATCCAGAGCCGACTATTGTAATAGGCTCTTTATGAACTTCAGCAAAAGTTGCCTCAATAGGTTGCAGATTGTGCAAAATGCTGCAGAGTGCTTGTGAGAAGGTGGCCTGATATATGCTGTCCACTAGTTCTAGTGGGCACCTTGTATCAGTCCAAACAACCCCTTATGGTGAATGGTTAAAGACAGCTTTATATGAAAGCTATCCTAGTGGTAACTATGGAGAGCAGCCTTCAGGCTAAGTGTTGAAGGAATGTAAAGCAGCTTGTTTTACCAGTCTATAATCTCTTGAATGATCAAATGAAAGGACAACCACACCAGGTATATATTTAAAATATATGTATTTAGGTTAACACACACCCCTCTAGTCTCTTTATGAGACTGGAGTTCAAAGTACTTTAGTTACAAGTGATCAAGCATCAGTAAAAGCACAAATACAAGTTTGGGCCCTAGGGGCGTACCAAACCATATACCAAAAAAGTGGTATAAGAACCACGACTGGAATAGGCACTAGGCCTATTGCCTCTAGAATTGCTGGGACCCCAAGGAACCACCCAAGGTAGTGACACAGGGGACCCATGGAAGCTGTATGCAGTGTGAAAACACAACCGCGGGTTCCTATTATCTTCTATGGGCAATGTCGCGGTTGGAAATTTAAAGATTAGGGACACTTCTAATCGAGTCTGGACCAAACCCTTTTGGACTTAAGAAGTTCTAGGGCTAGCATCCACGAGAGCACCGGAGTACTCGAGTTACCTCACCCAGGGAAGCCGGGTGCATAGGTGTCTTTTGGTGTCGGGTCGCGTCGTCGATTCCAATGGAAGCCTGCAAGGAACTGCTGCTGCCGTGAACAGGAGAAGTGTCCGAAGAGATCCAAGCCTGGATCTAGGATGTAAGGAACCTGAAAGCAGAGGGGACAGAGTCTGGGTCCACGTCACCCACGGTAGCCACGGGCGTCAGCTTTGCTGTGGACTCAGGGTAGCCTCGGGGAAGTCTGGAAATCTACCTCTGGGGATGCAGAAACTTCGGAATCCGGCGGGAGCTACAGAATTGCAGTTGCTTCTTTGGTGCCTGCCAAGCAGGGGAGTCACTCCTTGACCCCAAGGGAGATTTCTTCAGTCTTCTAGTCAGGATAGAACGTCAAAGGTCCAGGATGTACATTGCAGAGTTTCGTCCAGGGTAATCTAAAGTCCTAGGGACTGGATTCCTATACATATACTAAGTTTAGGGGATGGACTAACTCTAAGGCCCCACCTATGGGTAGGCCAGGAAAGAGGGGCGGTTACACCCATTTCCTTTGTCCACTTTCGTGCCAGAGCAGGGGCAGGTAGCCCCTGCAACCGGTTTGAACTGGAGTATGCACAGGGACACCAAGTGTGCCCCCAGTGCAGGACTTCAAAGCACCAGAGAGTGCTCCCGCCCAGCCCCAATACACATAAGCCTGTCTGGGGAGGTGGGGACACCTCTCCTCAACAGGAAACCTATTGTCCAGGCCGTAGTTTCGGTCAGCAGCAGGAGGCCAGACCCGTGTCTGTGGCCAAGGCATCCATTTTGTGATGCCAGGGCTCAGGAAAGTCCTACCGGGTTTAGCCAGTGTGAACATGTCTCTCCCTCTAGAAGGGTGAAATGCTACCCCCGCCGCCAGGACTGGCAGTGGGGTAGTATTCCAAAGCGTTTGACACCAAACACAACATGTTTTGATGCAGCCATCCCAAACTTAGCATTTACCGCGAGGTTATAATGCACTTAAGAGTATATGGTATGGCTGTATCACAGAACAGCCATAAGGAAGTATTTCCGAAAGCTGCAGAGGGGATCAGCTCATGCTTGGGCACCCTCTCACATAAAACCAAGCACTCTGCCTTCAGGATTGTCAAGGCCTGCCATAGGAGTGGCTTATAGGTTTATATGTGTCTGTATAAGGAAGTTATAGAGGTAGCCTATACCACAGTAAGGGGTGCAAGCACACCCTTACCCAGGCTGCAGTACCAGGCCTGTGGTATCATTTTGGAGTGCTTCCCAGGGGTGGCATAATATATGCTGCAGCCCCTGGTAGGCCTCTGAGGTACCTATGCCCTAGGTACATAGTATACCATATACTGGGGTCTTATAAGGCACTCCAGAATCCAATTAGATATGTACCTAATGTACATGGAAACCAATATAGAGAGGAAGCAGCTAGGCTGTGGTCCTGATTAGCAGGGCCACAGCCAGACTAAGGTTGAAAAACAGTGAAACACCAGCAAAAAGTGGGGGTACCCATGTGAAGCAGATCCTACTCTCCTACACAACCCCCCCCCCCAACGCAGGGACATTAAACTAACCTTGACCAGTTGAGTCTTCATGTTCTAAGTGGAAATACCTAGAGAGTCCATCTGCATTGGCATGGTTACTCCCAGGTATATGTTCCACTGTAAAGTCCATCCCCTGTAGGGAAATGGACCACCTAAGCAGTTTGGGGTTTTCACCCTTCATTTGTTTTAGCCATAAGAGGGGCTTATGGTCTGTCTGAACAAGGAAGTGAGTACCATACAAGTATGGCCTCAACTTCTTCAGAGCCCAAACCACAGCAAAGGCATATCCCTCTCAATGGCTGACCAACGTTTCTCTCTAGGGGTCAGCCTTCTGCTTATTAAAGCTACTGGCTGATCCTGACCTTCATCATTCAATTGCGACAGTACAGCCGCAACCCCCAATTCAGATGCATCAGTTTGAACAATAAACTTCTTGGAGTAGTCAGGACTCTGCAGAATGGGAGCAGTACACATGGCCTGCTTCGGGTCATCAAATGCCTTTTGACAGCAAGCTGTCCACTGAACCTTTTTGGGCATCTTTTTAGAAGTTAAGTCATTCAAGGGTGTCACTATTGATCCATACCCTTTGACAAATCTCCTATAGTACCCAGTCAGGCCTATGAAGGCTCTCACCTGAGTCTGGGTAGTTGGATCTGTCCATTCCATTATGGTCTGGATCTTGCTCTGCAATAGTTGAACCTGGCCTCCACCTACAAGGTGGCCTAGGTACACAACCTGACTCTGACCTTTCTGGCACTTAGTAGCCTTGATAGTTAGGCCTGCTTTTTGCAGGGCCTCCAAAACATTCTTTAGGAGGACCAGGTGATCCTCCCAGGTGCAGCTAAAGACAGCAATATCATCTAGATATGCTGCACTAAAGACTTCCAAACCTGTGAGAACTGTATTCACCAACCTTTGGAAAGTGGCAGGTGCATTTTTCAAACCAAATGGCATTACCACAAATTGATAGTGCCCACTAGGGGTAGAAAATGCTGTCTTTGGCTTTGCATAATCAGTTAGTCTGATCTGCCAGTAGCCAGCTGTCAAGTCAAATGTGCTAAGGTACTTGGCGGAGGCCAAAGTATCTATAAGTTCATCTGCCCTTGGTATTGGATGGGCATCAGTCCTAGTGACTGCATTGAGACCCCTGTAGTCCACACAAAACCTCATCTCTCTTTTTACACCACTGGTGTGAGGTTTTGGCACAGGGACCACTGGACTAGCCCAAGGTATATCTGAGGGTTCAATAACTCCCAAACCCAACATTTTCTGGGTTCCTGTCCTGATACAGTCCCTGACATGGTCAGGTTGCCTATAAATCTTATGTTTAATAGGCAGACTGTCCCCAGTGTCCACTTCATGAGTGCACCAGGTAGTCTGACTTGGAGTCAGTGAGAACATGTGTCTGAACTGATTGAGAACCTGTCTGCAATCAGTTTACTGCTGGGCAGTGAGGCTGCCTGCCAAGGCTACACCATCAACTGACCCATCATCAGGGTTCTGTGAGAGGAGGTCAGGGAGTGGGTCACTCTCTTCCTCCTGTCCCTCATCCGTTGCCATGAGCAAACCCATGTCAACCCTGTCCAATATGGCTTCAGCCTGTTGACATGGAGAACCCTATGGGGACTCCTGGGAGTTCCTAGCTCTACTAAATAAGTAACCTCTCCCTTCTGTTCAACAATAGTGTGGGGTCCACTCCACTTGTCCTGGAGAGCTGCTGGGGCCACAGGCTCCAACACCCACACTTTCTGTCCTGGCTGGTAAACAGTCAGTACAGACTTTTGGTCATGCCAGGCTTTTTGCAGTTCCTGGCTAGCCTAAAGGTTTTTGTTTGCCTTTTTCATGTACTCAGCCATCCTGGAGCGGAGACCAAGTACATAGTCCACTATGTCTTGCTTTGGGGGCTTGAGAGGTAACTCCCATCCTTCCTTCACCAAATATAATGGACCCCTGACAGGGTTACCAAACAGAAGTTCAAATGGGCTGTAGCCAACCCCCTTCTGAGGCACCGGCCTGTATGCAAATAAAAGGCAGGGCAAGAGCAGGTCCCATTTTCACTTAAGCTTCTCTTGGAGTCCTTTGATCATGCCTTTTAAGGTTTTGTTGAACCTCTCAACTAAACCATTGCATTGTGGGTGATAGGGTGTGGTGAATTTGTAATTCACTCCACACTCCTTCCACATAGCAGTTAAGTAACTTGACATAAAGTTTGAATCTCTGTCAGATACTACCTCCTTAGGAAAGCCTATTCTTGAGAACACACTCAAGAGAGCTCTTGCCACTACAGGTGCTGTAGTGGTCCTTAGGGGAATTGCTTCTGGATACCTGATCCACTACCACCAGTATAAACCTGTGCCCAGATGCTGGGGATCCATGGGACAAACAATGTCAATCCCTACCCTTTCAAAGGGCACACCCACCACAGGTAGTGGTATCAGGGGGCCTTTGTAGTGCCACCTGCTTTGCCACTGGCTTGGCAGGTTACACAGGAGCGACAAAACTCCTTTGTGTCTTCTGACATGTGGGGCCAGTGAAAGTGAGGAACAATTCTGTCCCAAGTCTTGTTCTGGCCTAGGTGTCCTGCTAGGGGAATATCATGGGCTAGTGTCAATAGGAAACCCCTAAACTTCAGAGGTATAACCAACCTCCTGGATGCACCAGGCTTGGGGTCTCTACTCTCTGAGTATAGGAGTCCATCATCCCAATAAACTTTCTGGTTGCCACTAGCATTCCCAGCAGCCTCATCAGCAGCTTGCTGTCTGAGGGTTTTAAGAGAGGGGCAGGTTTTCCTGTCTCAGATCAGACCTGGAAGGGCCCCCTGTCCCCAGGAACTCAACCTGGTCAGGTTCAAGCTCCTCTGGGACAGCTTCTTCTTCAGGCTCAAGATCATCTCCCTGAGGAGACTGATCAGCATTCTGAGTCAGGTGGGAAGGCTCTGCCTTAACCCTACTGCTCCTCCGCTTGTGAGGCACCTGGTCCATTATTCCAGAATCCAGGGCCTGTCCAGCTTTTGACATTTTTGCCTGTGACCTAGTCACAGCAAAGACATGTGCAGGGATCCCTAACATTTCTGCATGTGTCCTGAGCTCCACTTCAGCCCAAGCTGAAGTTTCCAGATCATTGCCAAGCAAGCACTGTACTTGTAGGTCCGTACTTACCACAACCTTCTTAAGGCCATTTACCCCTCCCCAGGAGAAGTGAACAACTGCCAGAGAATGGTAACACTTGTTGTTGTTTAGGTTCTTCACAAACTCTTCACACCTTATTTTAGTGTGAATTCTTACCCAAGATTGGATAATACTGACGACTACAGATAACATTGACACAGTAATGATCTTGGTGAGTGCTTAATATTTATAATCAACTTATAATAGTTTGATATAATCAATATCCACTGCGGGTGGCATTTGATGAATTGGGGTTACTTACACTAGATTGTGTGTTGAATATTGTGGATACACCATGTTCCCTCTGGAATAACAAGCAGTAGGGTCAGATAACTGAATGTCATTATTTAATAGTATTTCAGCTCGGTTTATCAATTAGTTCTTAGTGCCTAACTATGTAGATAACACTGTCATTTTGCCCTTCATAATAATTTTATCTGTTCATAACAGATTTGGGCACCATACCAATCGTGGTTTTTGCACTGTTTATTGGATAATGTGTATAGTTTTCATCCATAAAGCCCTCGTATTGTTGAGGGTGAGCTTTTGTTATCCATCCTTGGGTACTGCTGAGACTTTCTTCAGGTTTTGCCCTTTCATCTATTCTTGCATCGGGAACGTTACGTTGGAATATAATATGGATTATGTAATGTGGCCTCTCATGTACAATGGGCCATGTTCTTTTGAATTAGCTGATCATGGTTTTATCTATATAGGGATATTATAAATAATCCCTATACTGATTTTTCTACTGCCAAGTATTTACATACAGGTTAATATTTTGCACATCACCATTGTATGTTATCAGTGATTAGTGTGTAACAATATATTTATACAGTTTGTTTCTTTATACTTTTTCTATCAGAACTGACGTGATCTTTGTTTGTATGCCATGGAGATTCCCAATAGACTCGTTATTTTATCTTTGATGTTACTCATTGGAGTCGGGAATTAACAAACCAACCATTAGGTGGGTTTTATTCGACACTCCCTCTTTGTGGTCTATAGATATGAGTATGCTTCTTATACTCATACCACATATGGTGTTGTGACATTTGTTATAGGAGCACGGCGCAAGACTAGGATATATATACATTTTATAACAAACACATAGTGGGTCCGTATGATGATTTCATCACTATATCTTCTAACACACAACTATTGGTTTACTAAATCTTTATTTTTTCCTTGGATTTCTCTCTTTATTTATAATTGCTTTTTCTCTATGGTTATTCTGGTGGATATACTCTTGTCTATATGGATCTGGATTTGAGCACTGTTCATCTTTTGGGTGACTTTTGCTATTGGTGAGATCCTTGTTCTATTTGTACATAATATTGTATTTGTGAATAGGGAATATTGTTTTTCTAATTTTATTATACTGATTATATATACAGTTTTATGTCTACAGCCTGGAGAAAGCCATAGTACTTATCAAGTATGGACGAAACACGTGTTGGCTGTTTTGGATATTGGATATGGGTCTGAAAACCAATAAAAAGAAAACATTTTATTCAAGCTTTGACGATTATTCAACCTGTCCTGTGGATCTTTGGAATACTTCAGATTCTCTAAGAACTTTTGTGAATTGTTTATCTACTTATGAGTAATACTGGTCCTTATATAAGAGTTGTGTCTGGGACCTTTTGTACTCTGAATATTGGTGTGCGTAACTAGCTGGCTTTTCTTCTGATAACTGCCAGAGAATGGTCTGTTCTGACATTGCTAGCATTGGTCACTTGGTACATTTCACCAAGAATAATCTGCCCAGGATCCACAAGATCTTTTGTCACCATGGTGACACTTGCTCCTGTGTCCCTGAATGCCCATGCTTCTACTCCATTAATTAAAGGCTGCTGTCTGTATTTGCCCAGGTTACTGGGGCTCACACAGGGGGACATATCCATGCCCCCATCACTGACAAGCACAGCCTGAGTTGGTACTCTGACTAGGCCAGAGTCCATCTCAGAACACAGGGTCAACCCTACTACACCCTTATTCTGTGTATTCCCACCACCAATTGTAACTGCACTAGGGGGAGCAGGTGCATTAGGGGCATTGGTGGGGGCTGGAGTATTCTCTTTGGCCTTGGTGCAGTCACTGGTCCAGTGAGTTTTCTGCTTACAGATTTTGCACCATGGTTTCTTTTGGCCTTTCCCTTTGTTAGCCTGTGAATCCCCACCCGAATAGGATTTGTGGGGCCCTTGTGAAGACTTCTGGTCTTTACCCTTATCCCCACCCTTATCAGAGTTTTTGGAATCTTGCTTCTTAGGGTCACCACCTTCGTTCTGTACTTTCTGCCTCACCCTAGTCTTGACCCATTTGTCTTCCTTCTTTCCCAATTCTTGGGGAGAGGTCAGATCAGAGTCTACCAGGTACGGATGTAACAGCTGATTTTGACAGTTATTAAGAATCTGCTCCCTCATTATCAGATTGTACAATCCTATGAAGTAACACACTTTACTGCCCAATAGCCAACCTTCCAGAGCCTTAGAAGCACAGTCAACAAAGTCAACCCAGTCCTGATTTTGTGTTTTTTGGGTGTCTCTGAACTTTAACCTGTATTGTTCAGTGGTTAGGCCAAACCCATTTATTAGAGCACTTTTCAAGACTTTGTAGTCATCAGCATCCTCTTCTCTTACAGTGAGGTGCTTGTCTCTACCTTTGTCTGCAAAGGAGAGCCATAAGATTGCTGCCCACTGACCTTCAGGGACCTTCTGTACTTTACAGGCCCTCTCCAAGGCAGTTATCCATTTGTGGATGTCATCCCCACTCTGGTAGGAAGGGACAATCTTACTTAGGTTTCTATGGTCATAAGACCTCTCCCTATCTCTAGGGAAATTGCTGCCACCAAGGGACTCTAGTCCCTCCTTTTTACTAGCTCTGTAGAGCGCCAGGGCTTCCCTATCTAAGGCCATCTGCTGCTTTCTGAGGTTGAACTTGTCTTGCTCATACTTCAGCAGTCTCTCTCTCCTCTCCTGGGAGGTTCCCTCCCTCTGTGAGAAGAAACAGAGGTTCCTATAGAGGAGTTAGACTGGATAGATCCCCTTAACAGAGATCTATCCCTTCTAGCCCTGCTGTCAGGCCTACCATTAGGAATAAAGGAAGTGGCATTATTGTCATCCTCCTCATCCTTATCCTGGTGGTCTGCATTTATCAGAGTCTGGTCATTGTCACCAGTCTGGTCAGCATTAGAGTTAGGGTCGGGGGAGTTTCCACCCCTGGACCCACCCTCAGGTGCTGTCCCACCCACACTGTCTACATCATCAGGCCCACTAGGACTTGTTATATCATCCAGTTTATAATAATAATAATAATAATCCACATTTGTAATGCGCGAACAATCACCCGTAAGGGTCTCTAGGTGCTGGGGGCCGTCGGGAAGATTAAGTAAACTATTGGCCAGAGTCACATGTTGCTGGGCTAATCTGCCGCCGGTGTAGGGGATCGAACGGTGATCCTCAGATTCCGAAGGCAGTCGCTCTGACCGCGGCGCCACACCTCTTCCGTTTCAGTATCTTTATGAGATGCTGTGTGGATGGACTTTTGCCTGTCTTCAGCTTCCTAATGGAACATAATGGTACTAAGCTGAGCAAAGGAGAGATCCTCATATTTATAGGGAAGGAGCTCACTGGTTCCTGGTAGGGACCCACTGGTTCCTGGCTGGATAGACATTACTAATGTGGTGTGGTGTATTGCACTACCTACACTAGTGTGGCCTACTAAACTCTCTTGAGTTGTAGAAAGGGTGTGCTATTCCTTAAGACACAACTCTAAGTTCAGTAGAACTTACTGTAGCTAAATTTGATATTATATGTAACTCAGGTACCTCTAGTGGTTTTCAGTTGATCAATTCAATTGAGATTATCTGGTAAAACAATAGCAAGCTGGAATCCCACACGCTGCACACCAATGTGAGAAGGTGGCCTTATATATGCTGTCCACTAGTTCTAGTGGGCACCTTGTATCAGTCCAAACAACCCCTTATGGTGAATGGTTAAAGACAACCTTATATGAAAGCTATCCTAGTGGTAGCTATGGAGAGCAGTCTTCAGGCTAAGTCTTGAAGGACTGTAAAGCAGCTTGTTTTACCAGTCTATAATCTCTTGAATGATCAAATGAAAGGACAACCACACCAGGTATATATTTAAAATATATGTATTTAGGTTAACACACACCCCTCTAGTCTCTTTATGAGACTGGAGTTGGAAGTACTTTAGTTACAAGTGATCAAGCATAAGTAAAAGCATAAATACACGTTTGGGCCCTAGGGGCGTACCAAACCATATACCAAGAAAGTGGTATAAGAAACACTACTGGAATAGGCACTGGCCTATTGCCTCTAGAATCGCTGGGACCCCAAGAAACCACCCAAGGTAGTGACACAGGGGACCCACGGGAGCTGTATGCAGTGTGAAAACACAACCGCAGGTTCCTATTATCTTCTATGGGCAATGTCGCGGTTGTAAATTTAAAGATTAGGGACACTTCTAATCGAGTCTGGACCAAACCCTTTTGGTCTTAAGAAGTTCTAGGGCTAGCATCCACGAGAGCACCGGAGTACTCGAGTTACCTCACCGAGGGAAGCCGGGTGCATAGGTGTCTTTTGGTGTCGGGTCACGTCGTCGATTCCAATGGAAGCCTGCAAAGAACTGCTGCTGCCGTGAAGAGGAGACGTGTCCGTAGAGGTCCAAGCCTGGATCTAGGATGTAAGGAACCTGAAAGCAAAGGGGACAGAGTCTGGGTCACTAGCCAATGACCGAGTGCAGGATGGACCAATGCCCACAGATGTCGGGTGCTTCAGGTGAGTTGATGGGTGTCTTGACTCTTCAGCCACGAGGTCCAGGCGGCGTCGATGAAGTCCATGAGCCGGATTCGAGCTGCCCACAAAGTCTGTCGAGTGCTGTGGTGTCGGCGACCAGAAAGGACCCAACAAGCCTTGGCAACGGCAAGTCACTGGAAATCAGAGAAAGGACTGAAGTGCAGACCAGTAAGGTCTGAGGGACTCACCCAGCGAGGGTAAGTCAGGGCACATCTGGAGCAACCAGGTAAGCCCAATCAGAAAAGGAGTTGCCTTTGTGGGGACCTGCTAGCCAACGGGCTAGTGATCACGAAGGAGCCTCATGCGATCGAACTTGAAGCTGGCCCACGGATCACTCGTGGAGTGGAGGCCTACAATCTTCGGTGCAGGAGGCGCTCAGGGCTGGGGCTACTCAGAGCCCAAAGCACAACTTCAAGGAGGGCCAGGAAGATAGTGTTGCTGCAAAAGTTCACGGTGTCCAGGGGTCACGGTTCCACATCACCCACAATAGCCACGGGCCTCAGCTTTACTGTGAACTCAGGGTAACCTCGGGGAAGTCTGGAAATCCACCTCTGGGGATGCAGAGACTTTAGTGACCGGCAGGAGCTTAAGAATTGCTTCTTTGGTGCCAAGCAGGGGAGTCACTCCTTGACCCCAAGGGAGATTTCTTCAGTCTTCTAGTCAGGATAGAACGTCGAAGGTCCAGGATGTACATTGCAGAGTTTCGTCCAGGGTAATCTAAAGACCTAGGGACTGGATTCCTATACTTTACTAAGTTTAGGAGATGGACTCACTCTAAGGCCCCACCTATGCCTGGGCCAGGAAAGAGGGGTGGTTGCACCCATTTCCTTTGTCCAGTTTCGCGCCAGAGCAGGGGCAGGTAGCCCCTGCAACCGGTTTGAACTGGAGTATGCACAGGGACACCAAGTGTGCCCCCAGTGCAGGACTTCAAAGCACCAGAGAGTGCTCCCGTCCAGCCCCAATACACATCAGCCTGTCTGGGGAGGTGGGGACACCTCCCCTCGAGATGAAACCTACTGTCCAGGCCTCCCCTGCCGGAGTTTCGGTCAGCAGCAGGAGGCCAGACCCGTGTCTGTGGCCAAGGCATCCATTTTGTGATGCCAGGGCTCAGGAAAGTCCTACCGGGTTTAGCCAGTGTGAACATGTCTCTCCCTCTAGAAGGGTGGAATGCTATCCCCGCTGCCAGGACTGGCGGGGGGGTAGTATTCCAAAGCGTTTGACATCAACCATGACATGTTTTGATGCAGCCATCCCAAAGTTAGCATTTACCCCGAGGTTATAATGCACTTAAGAGTATATGGTATGGCTGTATCACAGAACAGCCATAAGGAAGTATTTCCAAAAGCTGCAGAGGGGCTCAGCTCATGCCTGGGCACCCTCTCACATAAAACCAAGCACTCTGCCTTCAGGATTGTCAAGGCCTGCCATAGGAGTGGCTTATAGGTTTATATGTGTCTGTATAAGGTAGTGATATAGGTAGCCTATACCATAGTAAGGGCTGCGAGCACACCCTTACCCAGGCTGCAGTAGCAGACTTGTGGTGTCATTTTGGAGTGCTTCCTAGGGGTGGCATAATATATGCTGCAGCCCCTGGTAGGCCTCTGAGGTACCTATGCCCTAGGTACATAGTATACCATATACTAGGGGCTGATAAGGCACTCCAGAATCCAATTAGATATGTACATAATGTACATGGAAACCATTTTAGAGAGGAAGCAGCTAGGCTGTGGTCCTGATTAGCAAAGCCACAGACAGACTAAGGTCGAAAAACAGTGAAACACCAGCAAAAAGTGGGGGTACCCATGTGAAGCAGATTCTAGTCTCCTACAGTGCCTTTTGTTGAATATCCCAAAATATAAATCGGCCTCTACGACGCTCAAAAAGCTTCACTGGTTGCCAGTGAAAACGGCAGATTGAGTTTAAGGCTCCCTACATTACGCTCAAAGCCACTCAAGATATTGGGCCAGCATTTTTTTTAAAGAATTTGCAGCCTTATGTTCCTGCCCGCCAGCTCCGCTCGGCACACTCGCACATCTTGGTAGTTCCCAGGTTTAAAAAGTGCGCCTGGAAGTAAGGAGTTTTCCGGTCAGTACAACCAGACTTTGGAACACTCTTCCGGTGCGGCTTAAGAAAGAAACTCACTTGTTGCCATTTAGAAAGGCATTAAAGACGTGGCTTTTTAATCTTTGAGGGTGTCTCTACTGGTCTTATCCATTGTGTGCTGAACTAGCGCCTTGATGCCTTCGGGTGAATGTTTTACACTGTATGAGTCTCCTTTTCATTTCATTTCATTTCTCAGGCCCAATCTACGGTGGGGTTAGTCCTTCCCACTGCTGCAGGGAGGCTACCCGCCTCCTCAGTTGCCACCCCTTGTTATGTTGCTGTACACCCTTGATCCTTACCCTGGTTACCTGTGGTGCTGTCATTTGGGGGTGTCACCACCATACCTTGCCATGGTCACCACAGTATGCCCATGGGTATGCCCATGAATGGTACTGGATAGTGTGCCTTCATCCCATTAGCTGCCGGCCCTTGTGCACCTCCTGCCCCTCGTGAAGAGTCATTGTTGTAGGCCCCTGTGGCTTTGGTCCTTCACTTGCCCCCCTGGGCACTGTATTGCTGCATTTACCACACCCACCTGGGTCCCACAATTTGCAGCGCTTGAAGCCCCCCCCCTTGGTTTCGCTGCAACACATGTCCCTGCACCTCTTTTGTAGGGTTTGTTGCCTGCTCACCATTTTTTCATTCTTTGTCCACCTCGCTTGCCCCTCCTTGGCTGTCCGGTGAATTTGCACAGGCTCCTTGCGCCCTCTAGTCCTCACCTTTACTCTCATCAGACCTGCCTTCATCGCTGCTGGACATCTCCCTTGAGGAGCCCCCTGCCCTCTTACATCCCTTTCCCCTTGGTGGCTCTGCACTTGCCACTTTACTTTTGCTCTAATTTTTGCCCTTTGCCGCCTGTGTTCTTATGCTCTTGTCAGGGGAGGATGCCATTCTGGCTGGAAGCCTCCCCTTCTTGTCTCCCTTTTGGTGTCCTCCTTCTCTCCTGTGCCTGGGCACTGGAGGCCTTTGAAAGCCTGGGCCTCTTCACTGGTATGCTCCCCAGTTGTGCCATCACCAGCTGGCTTACCCACTCACGCCCCCAGGTGGATACCAGCTGGCATGCTTTAGCCAGCAGTCTAACTCGAGGTCCTCGCCCCCTTTGCCAGATGCCCTCCTTCTCTCCTCGGGCCTGTCAAAGACCTTCCCTTGCTTCCCTATTCAGCGTTCAACATACACAGGAGTTCAGACGGAATTCTCACAGCTCCCTTCCCTTGCCTGGCATAATCCTTCGGTGGGGTTGTTCCCAAGTACCAAGTCAGTTCCACTTCTCAGCTGCTCTCTGTTGACTGGCCCGAGTAGGTGGGGCCATGCCGACTTGCATGGACCCAATAGAAGGTGCTGACCAATGCCTCAGCTGCCTCCCATTGTTGTGCTGTAGTGATCCTATCTCCCTCAGCTTCTCTCTACCAAGTGGGCTGTACCACCCATGCAGACCTCATGGAGGGGGCACTTCACGGTAAGCGGGGATTTGCAGCAGTGATTAAAGTGGAGTGGGGGCCATACCGTGTTCTTTTCGTCACATGTGACCACTGAACTCCGCCGCTTGAGCCCTTAGCCTGCTGCTTTCCAGGCTGCACTTCCCCCGCAGGTCTCTGCTCACTTTCTGGGCCCGTGCCGTCCCACTAGGCTGATGCTCCTCTGCTCTTCTGGTCTGCCGCTGACTCTCAGATGCCAGCTGATGTTCCCTCAGCAGCAGATCACTTTCCAGTGGCAACCTTCTACAATGTTGGGCGGTCTTTTATACCTTCACCATCGCCAAGCCCTTTGCTCTAATTGTGGCGATCTAACCCAGCTGGCCCATCACCTTCCCCCTTTTTCCCCAGGCACCAGGCTCTTTTTGCAGGCATTTCTCCTTGTTCCGTGATGCCCCGCCTTTGGGAGCCATTTTGCTTGAACCTTCGAGGGATCATGCTTTGCCTTCAAGGCCCACGCCATGTTCGTTAGTCCTTGGCAACGGATCTCGTCCCCTGAACACTGTTGATGACCGCTTTCAGGTGCTGTCTAAAATCAATGACAATTATGTAAGCATGCTGTGCATGCTCAGTATGATGTAATTCATTGTTTCTAAAGACAATGGTCCCTAGACAAGGACTAATGAGATCAAACAATAAATATAGACCCAATCAGTATTATATTTTACAGCTGTCCAGACGGACATCTGTTTTTAAGATATAGTTGCTTAAATATACACAAAATTCAGCAAGAAACAAATAAAGTGGGACACAAGCCTGTTTCCAACTTAGTGGGCTCAACGAGGCTTACCTATTGCAGTGGGCTGCTGTATATCAGGGACGGCAAGCCAGTAACCTGTGAGCTGTATCCGCGGTCTATAGTGACAAGGAATGGGGTCGAGGCCAATCTAAACAAAAGTTTGTGGAGATTTAGTATTTAGGTAGTAAGGAGGTTAGGCAAGTATTTAGGTAGTAAGGAGGTGAGGCAAGGGGAATTGGATGCAGGGCGCGCTTACCTGTGAACAACCTCTGTTACGTAAGGTAGCCCCAGGGCCAGGGTACATTGTATTTAAAAAGTAGGACATGTACTTGTGTGTTTTACATGTCTTGATAATAAAATACTGCTAATTTCATTTTTCACTGTTACATGGGCTATCTCTCCCATAGGGTTATCATTGGAGCTGCAAGCTGCAAGCTGCCTTGTAACCTCTTACAAGTGCAACTTTCAATTGGAAACCAATGGAGATTTGGAGTTTTGGTGCTCTGAACACACAAGTTAAAAATATATCTTTTAGTGAAGTTGGTTTTTAAATTTAGAAAGTGGGCATTTTCTTGCATTACTAATTTGCGCCTCTACCTGCCTGTGGAATCCACGTCTGAGGGAGGGTGACTATAGGCAGTCACACAAAAAGAGCTGAGGTGTGCCTTGCATATTCTGATGGTCCATCACCAGGCTGATGGGTCTTCTTGAGCTAGAGTGGAGGGAGGAGTTGCCACTGACACCTGAATAGGGCTGTGTCTTCCCTCACACAATGTTGTCTCCACCCCCTATAGCGTGTCTGGAGCCAGGTCAGGGAAAGGCAGGGTATTGTGCACTACATAGACTTTACTTTGAGGTTTGCCTACTTCAAAAGCAGAAACTGGTATAAGTACTTGACCTGTGACACTATAGCTTCATATCACTTATGGACTAAGAGGAGATCGTGCCAAGAAGAAAAGCTGGATGTTGTAGGAGGGGTTGTTGCTTTGCTGTGATGGCCGATTGTTTGCTACTTATGTCTTGGGCAGTGAAAGGACTGCACTTTGCTTTCTGTATCCTGCCTGTCAAGGTTTCCAAGGGCTTGTGTGTGCTTGCCCCCTATTGAGAAGTCGCAGGGCCATGAAAGAATTCAGCTGCAGCCCCTGAACTCCTCTGCTGGGAGTTCTAACCTGCCAAGTGGTGCAAATTCCAATTCTGGGCCCTTGGAGGAGGTTTTGCTTCAAAGAACTCAAGAAAATCCAGGCATCAATCTCCAAGGCCTGTTTTTCCTGATGCAGCACCCCTGTGTGGTTGAGAAACAAATTTATTGCCGCAGTGCAACCCAAGAGTTGATGAAGCGGCAGCGACTGCTGTGCAGCTGAAAGATCACTGCAGCCGAGTCCTGAGCACCGTGTCACCAATGTATGTGGCACCTGCCTCGACTCCAATGCAGGACCTGTTGTACACCTGAAGAAATCGACTCATCTGTGCCTATTTTTGTCTTGAATTTTGAGGTATCTCTGGTACTTTGTGCTAAAAGTGACGTATCAATAGACCTTTACTTCTGTATGTTGGATTTTTTTTGTTTATCTCTTGTTTTATTCGGATAAATATTGGTTATTTTTCTAAACTGGTGTGATGTTCATTTTTGTGTTTTCAATGTGTTACTGTGTATGTTTGTGCAAATGCCTGACTGCTCATGCCAAGCTACCAATGGGATGAGCAAGGATTATCTTGATTGTTTAACGCCATTACCATGACTTGAATAAGGGTCCCTACTTGGAAAAGGTGCAAACCATTGCCAATTCGAAAACCTTATTTCAAACATTGGTTGTCAGTGGTGAGGATAGGACTTGTGTTTGTACTTTACATACAGTGATTGGTGTACACTACTACCAGATCGCAGACCATTACATACCACCATACTATCTTTCTCTTTATGTTTTTGCAACTCGTGAGTTTGATCCACAAAGGAAAAACAAAGTCTGCACCTGGGATGGCTGGAAGAGCCAGCATTGCCTGTGGGGCATGGAGCAGCCAGAATGGTGGAAGAACTACCTCTAAAGCTGGCAGCAGTGTTCCCTCTCTCCCCAAGCATGTCTCCAGAAGGGCTGGAGCTTAGGCAGAGAGCCAGGAAGATCGAGTTGGAGCTTGTAAAACTCAGGTTGAAGCAGAAAAGAGAGAACATTTTAGAGATGGAAAGAAGGAATTTGGAGATAGAGAGAAGCAAAATGCTTTTGGCTCATGAACTAAGCTTGGGAGAGCTGGAGTTAAAAGCCAGGAAGGCTGAGTCCAGCTCAGATGGTGGCAGCAAAAGTGTAATGTCCAGTACTGCAGAGAAGGTTCACATACCCAGAGACTTGGTGCCTGAATTCAAGGAGTGCGGATGACAAACACTAGGGGTTTCAGGTTGATGTGGTAGCTCCAGCAGTGTATAGAGTTCCTGAAGTGGATTGGGGAACTGGCAGGAGGAGTCATATTCCTAGTGCTGGGATGGACACTTTACTGACTCTAGAAGAGAGTGAAAAGGAGAGGTGTTCCCCCATGGTAGAAACCCTGGCACGGAATTATGGAGACACCCTAGAAGAGTGTAGGTTGAGAATCAGGTACAGTCTCAGGAGGGTGATGTGGGGCTCTTTTTAAAGGCACTTGATGGTGGGGTGAAGGGTAGTATGGTTAATTCATCTAAGGGGCTGTACAATTTGAGTGCTGGAGAGCATATGCTCAGTCACGGTTTTTCAGAGTTATGCCAACACCCGGTGGAGTGTGAGTTCTCTGACCCCATGGAGTTTGCACTAAAGGCAGACCTTTAGGTGGATGCCAGAGGGTCGATAGAGGCTTTTGGGAGTGGCTCAGGTTTTCCCCAACCGAGGAAGGTGGGGGAGGTTCACAGTAGCCCAAATAGGTCCCAGTGTAGTGGGATGGGTAGAGGGTCCCATGTCCCTTCTCTGGGTAGAAGGAGAGGTGGGGTAGGCAGAGCCCCAGGGTCCCCAAAACCCAGTCCCAGAGTCTAGATGGTTCCCAGACAGAAAACCAGGAGGGGGGCCGAGGCTGTACCAGAGGCCATCCACTGACGGTGACCCCATAGTGTCAGGAGAGCGGGGGGGATGGCTGCAACAAGCGTCCCAACAGTTCTGATGTTTGGCAGCACCACTCCAGAAGGGATGGTGCAAACGTCCTGTTGGAGTGGTGAGAGGGGGAGACAGTCCCCAGAGGGAAGAATAGTGGGTCAGGAGTTGCCAGCTCTAAAGTCAGAGCACCTCAGGACTGACCCTGGTGAGGCCACTTCTGGCTTGGGGGTCTCTACATGCTGTCAGATAGACAGAGGGCAGGAGACCATTGTCAAGCAGTTTCTTGCACAACACAACAGTAAGTGTTTCCCTTGAGGAGGTAGGTGTACACCCCCAGAAGTCCTTGCTTGTTAGGCACCTGCTCTGCCTAAGGGCACAGAGCCTGGATTGGGTGACCAGCTGCAGGTTAGCACCCCTGATCTGTGGGGAGACTTGTTGAAAACACTTGCCACAAGTGCCCTGACAGGTCTGGAGTCTGCATGTACTGCTCTACAGTGGAAGGTACAGGACCCCAGAGGGGAGGACAGGGTGTGGGAGAGCCCATCCCAGTGTCCTGCTCAGACTCGGAACACAGACCCTGGGCTGGAGCACCAGTCTCAGGATACCACCCCTGAACTGGTAGGAGGGAGAATGGACAAAGGGAGTTGGGCACCTGGGGCTGCCACCCCCCCCCCACTGAAAAACCACAGAGGTTGGAGAGCACTGAATGGTCTGGAGCCTGGCTCTTGTCACTGACCACAGTCCATGACCACTGTGGGTTGCTGTCTGTGTGGACAGAGTTGCCCTTGGGTTGGGGACAGGAGTCACACCTCAAGGGTGGAATGGGCCACACCACTGTGCTGGCCATGGTGGCATTGTCTGCCTACTGGGAGACATCTGTGAGCAAAGTAATGTTATAAGCTGCACAGATGGACCTCCAGGTGAGGAAAAGGGTTCCTCAGGGGTTAGCTTAGTGGGTCCTGAAAGTATGGACAGAGGGATCCAATTGAGTTCAGAGAGGAATTGAACTGGAACATGCCCCTGCTGTTGCGTGCCAGGGTCCATATTCTGGCACCCCAAGAGGGAAGTACATCAAGCTATTGATTGGTCTACCCTGGCTTTAGGCTGGAAGGGGGTTTAATTGGACATGGGCCTTTTTGAAGGGTTATCCCCAAACGTTTTGTCTTTTTCCTCCTTTTATTTCTGACCTGTTTTCTTGGCTCTAGGACTCTGGGCACTTTACAACTGCTAATTAGGTATATAGTGCATATGTTCTCTGTGAAAAATGTGATTGGTTATCCATGACTGCCATATTTGATTTACTGGTAAGGCCCTAGTAAAGTGCACTGCGTGTGTGCAGGGCCTGTAAATCAAATGCTATTAGTGGGTCTGCAGGACTGATTGTGCCATCCACCAGAGTAGCCCTGCAACCATGTCTTAGGCATGTCACTGCAGTGTCTGTGTGGGCAAATTTGAACTGCCATGTCGACCTGGCAAGTGCACCCACCAGCCAGGCCCAAACATTCCCTTTTATTACATGTAAGGCAACCCTAAGGTAGGCCCAATGCAGCCCCATGGGCAGGGTGCAGTGTATTTAAAAGGTAGGCCGAACAAGTAGTGGTGTGTTTTGCTTGTCCTGATAGCAAACACTGCTAATTTCATTTTTAACTATTGCAAGGGCTATATCTCCCATAGGTTACTAATAGAGCTGCCTTGTAACCTCTTACAATTGTAACTTC
This sequence comes from Triturus cristatus, assembly GCF_964204655.1. Taxonomy (NCBI): domain Eukaryota; kingdom Metazoa; phylum Chordata; class Amphibia; order Caudata; family Salamandridae; genus Triturus; species Triturus cristatus. The sequence continues at coordinate 525,450,854 of NC_140588.1, read as the reverse complement.
CAATTGGAAAGAGGTAGAGATTTGGAGTTTGGGGTCTCTGAACTTACAATTTAAGAATACATCTGTTAGAAATGATGTTTCTTTCAGGTTAGGGTGTGCACCAAAGCAAGGCAGAACCCACCGCTTTAGTCAGGGTAAGGGGGTTACACACCCAAGATAACCCCTGCTCACCCCATTGGTAGTTTGGCAGAGCATTCAGGCTTATCCCAGAGGCAATGGTTAAAGTGATTGCGCAACACACACACTCACATACCAGTGACACACTAAATAGACCACAAAAGAGTCTCAACAAAGTAGTATATAAAAATATCTCATATATTGTATATAACACATAGACAACAATCACATAAATTCTAAATCACTTTGCCAACTAGGCAATTGTCATGGCAATTGTCATGACATCACAGTTAGTGAAATAAAGTGAATACTCATATGTTGCACACATCATAAGAACACATCATGAAAGACACCATCACTCTGCATATCATACCATACCATCATACCATCGCATTATATGTTACTTGTTATCCTGGCTATGCAAGCCATGAAATGACATGTCCCTGTGAACTCGAAATGCAGCATCCTGATAAATAAGTAAATGCTTCCACATATCTGGCCAGAAAGGAGTCGGATGTGTGGCTAACGACCTCATTGGGGCCCCTGCATATGACCAGAGTTTTGAAGTCTGGCTCTAATGGCAAGCAGCACCGGCAACCACGTTCCGGACCACTGGGATCCAATTCAAGTGACCCTCACCACTGTGGTGGTCACCTGGGACTCCCGGTCCCCAAACAGCGAAGGAGTGTGGGCAATCAAATAGTTCCTGCAGCCCTTCCAAAGCCATCTCCTAAAATTAATATGCACCAGTATTTCAACTTACCTCCAATCCAAGGACATCACAAATGGGGGACTTGTGTCTGTTGCAATCAGACAATAGAAGGAAATCTGTTTTCATTTGAGTCTAAACACTGAAAACACAATACATTTACAAATTGTAGAACACAAATCTTTGTGTATGGTATAATTTGCCAATGTAATAAACTTTATATTGGGAAAACCAACCAAAAAATACGACAATGCATTTCCCAACACAAACACAAATTTGTAAATAGATTATTTACAGCACCTCTGGTCAACCACTGGATGGAAAGCAAGCATACAGAGGCTGAACTAAAGTGGACAGTGATTTCATCCATTGTTCAAAATGATAGAGGTGGGGATTTAGATCGTTGCTTGAGCCAGCGGGAGGTATTCCTCAGTGTTAAATTCAATACTGCAATCAATGGCCTTAATGAACTTTCTGAACTACAAAACTTGTGACCGTCACTCATTTCTATTCAAGCATTATGTGGTTTCCGCTAGCTGCTCCAATTAGGAGACCAAGCCATAGTATTCTCCAAAGGGGCACAATCATCTGACGGATCTGACTTAGTAACCTTATCAGATAATGGACTTTAACATCTTATTACAAAACACTCTTAATCCAAAATAAACCACACACTTCCGGTTCTTTTGCCGGATTAAATCATTCTGCATATATATTTATTACATTTTTCACTAATGGTGACTGATGCCTTATTCTCTTGAAAATGAGTCAAAGTGCGTTGTGTGCACACTATCCTGAAATATAACCATTGATCTTTTGATGGTTTTTGCAATTATCACTTTTTCAGCATAACTAGTGACTGTTTATTCACTTCTAAACAGCTCAAATTTGCTTTGCAAAAAGTATCCCCAACAGAACTACATCACCCAGAAGCCAAGAGGAGGGGTTTTGTGAACAGTATGTATAAATAAAGATCCTGCATCTTGCCCTTAGCTAACATAAGGAATGTCTTTCCACAAAGCACCAATTTTTAGGTGATTGCGTCTTATAAAGATTAAGGCAAAAGCATCAGCGTTTCATAAGCATCAACTGAAGTGGAACTAATCACTAATTACTCGCAATCTGGGCTAACATGGACGCCCCACTTTGATGGACCACAGCAAGCTTTTCAAGTAAGTTTTTCCTTTCTGTTTACAAATCTCGTGTCCCTGTAACTTGCACAGTGAGTGCCCCATTCATGGCACACGTAGGGTCTGCCGAACGGCTCAAACTTGGTGCAGCATTTCCGAATGACTTGAAAACCTTTCCGGGATTCAATGACACGCTCACAGGCTGTGAAATACTGCTTTCAGCTAAAACAACCCTACTATTAAGTTTCTATATGTATTGGGTACGTTGTTTTTGGGTATGAGCACAGTGCGATTGGTTTTATTTTTTGTGAGACGCATGGACTAATGAATACACTGGCACACCTATGGAGTGCCTAAACGCCGCCACCAATTTTTAAAAAAAGCCCGATAAGTGGGATCGGATTTGAAGGCGTTATGAAAAATTAGGCTATGGCTGAAAGGTGACATTGGAACACAAGTGGTTTTTTGCAAACGTACGAGCATGCATGTCAAAAGTAACCTTTTTCTACGCAAATTGACATAGACCATGGCACAGTCACCAAGTTGTTTTTTCCAGAAAAAACGACAAGCAGGCTCAGTAATCATCACAAACCTTTCAGTTTTCTTCATCCTCAGTTCGTAAAAATGTATGTCCTCCTGTATAGAAGAGATGCGAGTGAGGAGATTATATTTCTCCATACAAGTAAGTTCTCTAACAACAACACAGGTCTACTGTACACATTTTATTTTATACAACAAACCAGTTTGAGAATGTCTTTTTCTGATGCTATCTTGTTTTTAGAGTGGTGCCATTGATGACAAATGTCACTGGACTGTGAACTGAGGTAATGGAAGTGAGTTGTGCTAAATTAAATGAGTGGAGTGGGAATGAATGAGAATGCAGATTAATTTCTAAACTTTAGTATTTTTCTCTTTTCTTTAATTCCTAGCTCTTCAAGCTTTCTATGTCCTGAGGAGAACTCCTCAAGAAACGTATTTGGGTTCAAAACGCGTCAACAGTATTTCCTTTGCCCAAACAGGTGTTCATGTCGATGTGCTACCACTTTCGCTCACAAACCATTCTTTTCTTGTCATAAAAAAATTAGAGTGAGTGCAGAGGGTCACCATTTGGCCACTACCTCTGAAATTAATTAGAAATACAACTGAGCTAGACATTAGCCAGAGGTATTGGTTGATATTATTGTGGTTGCTAAACCTATGCAGAACCTGAGCTATATATATGTTATATGTTATTTTTCTTGAATGTAGTGTATTGGTGTATTGAAAATGTATTGTGTCATTTAATAAGTATGGTTATTATTCCTTGTTGTGATTTCAGTGTATGTCCGAGTATTCAAAAAGTGTTGTATGTACAAAAACAAACATTTTCTAAAATGAATTGAATTTATAAAAAACAAAAAAGCAAAAGCAAAGAAAATAAAAGTCATATTTTTCAGATCATAATGATTAGTTTATGTGATCTCCGAATGAAAGTCTGATTGACTGTATATCAGTATTGGCATTTCTTGAGTTTTTTTCAACTTTCTAAAAGTGGCATTTACGAAAACACAATTTTAAAACCACCTTTACTAAAAGGTGTGTTATTAAATTCTGAGTTCAGGTAGCCTAAACTATATTTCTCTATCCTGTCCTAATAGAAAGTTAAACTTGTAAGATGTTACAAGGCAGCTTCCATGTAACATATGGGACAAACAGCCTTTCAATAGGGAAAAACTGAATACACAGAATTTCACTATAATGGCATTTAAAACACACCGGCACATGTCCTACTTTTCACATACAATGCACACTGCCCATGGGGGTTCATTTGCCCTACCTGAGGGGTGACTTATATGTAAGAAAAGGGAAAGTTATGGCCTGGCAAGCAGACGCACTTACAAGATCAACATGGCATCTTACAACTGTGAGTGCAGACATTACAGTGGCAGGTCTGAGACTGTTAGATTTGGCATCTTTGGAATGGTTTCCCCAGACTTTTTGCCTCTACCCCCTGTATTTTTGATGTTGTGCTGGATTTCGTTTTTACTGGCTTAGATGCTTTGAGCACTTTGCCATTGCTGATCAGTGTCAAAGTGCAAGTGCTCCATGTGTAAATTGTTGTTACAATTGATTCTCCCTGATTGGCATAGTTGATTTACTGGTAAGTCCCTAGTAAAGTGCACTGAATTGTGCCAGGGCCTGTAAATCAAATGCAACTAGTGGGCCTGCAGCACTGATTGTGCCACCCACATGAGTAGCCCTGAAAAGGTTTCTCAGACCTGTCGCTACATTGTATGTGCGCAGTTGTTAACTGCCATGTCAACCTATACCCACTTGCCAGGCCCTAACCTTCCCTTTTCGTACATGTAAGGCACCCATATGGTAAGCCCAGGGTACCCCCCTGGGCAGGGTGAAGTGTATGTTAAAGGTAGGACATGTACTGGTGTGTGTGACATATCCTGATAGTGAAATATTGCTAAATTAGTTTTTCACTATTGAAAGGCTATCTTGCACCATAGGATAGATTGGTAAACGGTTTGTAAAATCTTACAAGTATAAATTCCCACTGAGACAAGATAGAGAAATAAAGTTTAGGCTCTCTGAACTCAGAATTTTATAACACTTCTTTTAGTGAAGATGGTTTTTAAATTGTATGTTTGTCCAAAAAGAACAATTGATGGACAGAATGCAGAACAATGACTTACATTCACCCCTGGACAAAGATCTGGGCCTAAATCCATGTTTTTTTTTTGCTCCATTCCAGTTTGAACCCAGCTATTTGCAAATCAGTCTTGACCCTGCGCCCAATGGGAACAGTCCAGCCCGAACTGCCAGACCAGGTCCTCCCTGGGCTGTAAACAACCATCCTAGGACCGGTTTCGCGGTTTCACCCTTCATCAGACTCCAGTGGCATGGAGAGGATGGGATTTAAGTCTGGGCATACACTTCCCACTCGCAGAGACAAATGCAAAAAGAACAATTGATGAACAGAAGGAGGTCTAATTTGGAGTGGCATTGTGAGCAAAAGAATGATGGATTTAACCCAGATCCCTTGACTGGGGGTGAATGTTCTGTATTCCTTCCATCAATTGTGTGTCTTTTGCTTTCTTGCACTAAGTGCGCCAGGTATGCCCAGACGTGGGTCCCAGGCTCTCTATGTCACTGTATTCAAGCTATCCTGGCTGAAGAGTGGTCCTAGGATGCTTGTAGCCAGTCAAGGGAGGACCTGGCTTGGCAGTTCGGGCTGGACTGTTCCCATGAGGCAAAGGGTCAAGACTGATTTGCATATGACCAACTCTAAACTGGGGTAGCATGGTGAGCAAAAGAATAATGGATTTGACCCAGATCTCTTGACTGAAGGTGAATGTTCTGATTTGTTCTGCATTCCGTCCATCAATTGTAGAAAGTAGGCATTTCTTTTGTTTAACCATTCTGTTTTGACTCTGCCTATTTGTGTATTGACTGTCCAGTTTTGGAGTAACAGGGGCAGGGGATGTGCATTTACGGTAGACATCCACTTGAGGGGATGAGATGCGCCTGGCCCTTCCTGATGACTCAGAGCTGGGCTGAAAAGACCTCTGCTGAGTTTAGAGTATTGGGATTAGATTTCCTTGCACCTGAATAGGGCCTGTCTCCCTTGCACAATGTTGTCTCAACCCACTGTGGTCATACTGCACCAGTGAGCACTGAACTGGTTTGGACTGGGCTCAGAGACCCTTGCATAAAGAGAACAAAGACATTTTGGGGTATACGTATTAGAACTAAAAAACCCAGAACTTTAGACTACTTCTGGAATCAGACAGTGAAAAGGAGCATATAATTGTACACAATTAGCTTGTGAAATACAATCAGTGTCCCAAATCAATAAGATCCAAAAGTATTGAACAGGGAGTATTGAAGTTCCTTCTTCAAGATATTCTTTATTTGCAGTCTTACGCGACCTGCGCACATCAGCCCAGCCAACGTGTTTTATCTAACATAGACTTCCTTAGGGCTGTAAAAACTATTTAATATGTGTATTTTAGTAATTCAGTATTCAAAAAGGATTTACATAACCTGAAACCTAAGGACCAGATAGACATACAAAAAGCTGTTCAATTTCGTATTATAAAGAAATTTTGTCAAATATCATCTGACTTATGTGACCCCTGCCTATATACATTCTTTCAGTAATGTATCAATTTCAATAGTTCTTGAAAATGCAGCCATATTTATTTAATTATAAGGACAGTACTAGCATCAAACATAAAAGTTTTCCAATCAATTGAATAACGACTAAGTATGTCATTACATCACTAAATTCTTCTATCTCTTGCCACTCTAAAATCCTCTCAATTCATCTGCGGACCACACAAATATGTTAAAGAGCAGCCTAAATAAAGTAAGTGGTGAGACGTACTCACTCAAGGCCATGATTAGATTTAAGAATAATTACCTAGTAGTTGCTATTTTAGTACAAACTGGTTCAAATCATAATACAGTAATCTCCAATTAACGGATATAGTGTTTGTCTAATACTCCCTGATGATAACGGTACCTAGAAGGGATAAGACTCACTTGGGTAAATCTTTCAAGTTGGATCAAGAGTTCTTCCACTACTCCAATATTATTATGCACTTAGATTCCCCGTAGAGTCCAGATTGTTATATGATCAAAGGATGATTGCCTGCATATCCAATCTATAATCAAATGAGATCATGTTATATCTAGACTAACACATCCATCAAAAGTTTTCTCAGTGTAATATGTCAACCATAATTCAATATATATTATGAATTTATAGGATTATTTTATAAACTGATATACATCCACCAGTGGGGTAGCAAAATATTAAAGAATATCCCCATGCAGATATCATATATAATCTTCAGCTAAATGGTATCATGTGAAGTTACAAATATCCCATATAACACGTGAGATGTCCAACTGTTCAAAGATATTCCCAAGGATTCAACATAATACACTAATGTCCTCCTTGGATAGAACAGTATATAAGGTAAGTCCATTCAACCCCTGAAGGATGGGTCTAAAGTATACCCGCCCATTCATTGACACCCATTCTGTCATCCTGGCTCACCTGCTGGGTTTCCTCGTTCGAGTCCAAAAGCTGTTCTGTCTATCCATGTGAAACTATCCCGCTTCGGACTGTGAACTTAAGTTTATGAAATGAACTCACTGTTGCTGCTCTTGTCTCATTGCACTTTCTTATTTTCATCATTTTTCTATTTTCCTTTTCTTTTTCGCTTTCTTTTTCCCTACTATTTTTATTGATGCTTGTTTAATTCTCTATTTATATACTGTTGATTGTATATCAAACTTGCTGAATTGCTCATGATACATATAAACTATACTGTTTTGGTTGTCATAATCATCTGCAACTTTACCTAAAAGCTTGACCATATCACATATTTGGTGGACAGTGTATGTGAATGAAATCAGCCTTATCTTTTGCTTCTTTGTTTATGATTATTGCCTTCGATCTGTCACCTGCTCAACTTTGCCATTCACTCTTTTTTTTTCCTGGAATATTTTGAATATTATCATATTTTTGTAATTGTGTATTGACTACTTCAGCCTTGAGAAAGCCCCAGCTTGCAGGCCTCTTGGGGTGAAACACGTGTCGGCTGAGCTCTTTTGAAGCAGCTTTTCTTTACCACAATTACAATTAAACACGCATAAAAAAAGTACTAACCGGTGTCTCAATGATGTGACTATCTTTTGAAGTACTTATAACTTAAGATCCCACTCGTGAAACAACAAATGTGAATATTATATCACCACTTGCTCAGGATCACTTTCATAAGTCTAACAGTATCTTTTATTGGTTTGTTTTTGAATTGTGGGATTGAAAATGCCACTTTTACAAGGTGGCCATTTTATTGCTTTACCATTCTGTACCTCTGCCTGTCTGTTGGATCCATGTCTGAGGGAGGGTGACAGTTGGACTGTTAGTGTACTCACTCTAGACAGTCACGCAAAGTGAGATGAGGTGTGCCTTGCATATCCCGATTGCCCATCACCAGGCTGATGGGTCTTCCTGAGCTAGAGTTGTTGGAGGAGTTTGCACTGACACCTAAATAGGGCTTTGCCTGTCTTCACACAAAGCTGTTTCCACCCCCCTGTATTGTGTCTGGAGCCATGTCAGGAAAATGCAGGGTCTTGTGCACTATAAAGACTGTCCTTTGAAGTTTGCCTACTTCAAAGGCAAAAACTGGAATAAGTATTGGAGCTATGGGGCCACAACTTCAGAACACCTCTGGACTAAGAAGAGTTCTGCCAAGAAGAAGTGCTGGATGCTGTAGGAGGGGAGCTGCCTCTCTTTTTGTTGCTATGCTGTGCGGGTCTAATGTATGTGCTTCTGTCTTGGGCAGTGAAAGGGCTGAACTTAGCTTTCTGTGTCCTGCTTGTCAAGGGTCTCCAAGGGCTTTTGCGTGCTTGCATCCTGTTGGAAAGTCTCAGGGCCATCAAAGACTTCAGCTGCAGCCCCTGAACTCCTCTGCTGTGACTTCTCCTGCCAAGTGGTGCCAATTCCAGTTCTTGGCCTTTGGAGGTGGTTTTGCTGCAAGGGACTCAAGACAATCCATATATTAACCTCCAATGCCTGTTTTTCCTGATGCAGCATCGCCCAGCAGTTGAACAATTAACACATTGCCGCAGTGCAGCCGAAGAACTGATGCAGCACCTTCTGTTTGGATGAATGATCAACTCAAACCGAGTCATAAGCACCATGTCACTGACGTCCGTGGCACCCACTCCAGCGCAGGCCCGCATCACCTGCTTGCGGTGGGAAAATTGATGCATCACCTGTTCTGCCGCATTGACACAGCACGTCTGGATTTTCAACGCTTCCCACTTGTGCGACAAGTTCTTCATAAGACATTGCCCAGCAGTAAAAAACCGAGGCCATGTGTCTGGAAACTGAAGCATCACTTCCTCTCACGGTAAGGAATTGATGCATCACCTCCCCTGATGGTATGGAACCGATGCATCACCTCCCCTGCGCTTCAGTAAGTAACTGATGCATCACCTCCTATGGCATTAAGAAGCCAATGCATAGCTTTGTTTTTCTGGTACCTCACCTCACCTCCCCTGTGCCTGTTTTCATCTTTGATTTTGATGCATACAAGGCACTTTGTGATAAAAGTGACGCATCCATAGTTTCCTATGGACAGAACTATTTTGATACTTTTAAAAGTAATACCTTTACTTGTGTTGGTTGGATTTTTGTCATTTTGTCTTGTTTTATTCAGATAAATATTGCTTATTTTTCTAAACTGGTGTGGTGTCCTATTGTAGTGTTTTCACCGTATTACTGTGTGTGTTTGTATAGCGACTTCCTGTGGTGTTTTCTGCGGTATGAAATCCTGAACGTGCAAGATCTAGCACATCTGCAATCTGGGGAAGATTCTCTACTTGAGAACTATCAAAACCTTCCCAAAATGATCATTTGGAGTTAAAAAATCTCCTGGAATGGATATTTGGCATTGTTTTTTTTTGTGCGAGGAGTCCTTTTTTCCCCACTTTTTGCCAACTGGAAGGAAGTGCCTCAGAGTCTCCAACTTTCTTTTCCTCCCCAGCAGGCTGCTCGAAGTGCTTTGTCCATCTCCTGGTCACTTTTCATTTGGATTTGGAGCTTGAAGGATCACCCTTTATGTCTACTGCATATCCCAAATAAGGACTTTGTATTTAAGATTTCACAAGTAAGTTGAACAACTGGTGTTGTTTGTTTGATTTGGTCCATGCACCTGGATTTATTTGTACTTTTAATAGATTTAAAAAATATTGTGGTGGGTGGCCTGTTGTTTAAGCAGGGGCCTAGTAATGTTTTTGCATTTAATTTGTCTTCTTTTGTGAAGGAAAAATGTTGAACAGTCTATTACATTTTCTCCATGTTTTTTTTAATACATTTGCAATATTGATTTAATTCAATATGTGGCCTAGTCTACCAATTGGCCTTCAAGCCAGTAGGCCCAGCGCTAGTCATAGGTACACGAAACAACTCTTTCTGTGGTGTCTATTGAATTTGAAACATCATTTAGGCCATGGCTGGATTTGGATTTACATACAAAATGTGTTACTTATGTGGTACTTAATGTTTTTGTTTCTCCTTGCAAATAGTGTATTAGTGGGGTAATACCTTTGATGGAATTGTTGTAAAAAAATGTTTATCCCTCTTAATTTTTGGCATTGTTGAATTAATGCTGTGTTATCTGTTTTACCATGCTTCCTTCGTCTGGCCTGTATGTGTGTGTGTTTGCCATAGGCTACCATTTGCCCTTGTTCCACATGCCATGTGCCAGTAGACATTTTGTATGCAGTCAGTGTCTAAGGGCCTGCAAGTGTTCTTTGTTTGCCAGGCCTCCTGCCTCTTGTTGTGACCATGTGGCTGGTGGCTATTTTGTGTAGGCAGTCAGTGTGCTTTAGTCATAGACCTGCATGTGCTCTTTGTTTACTAGGCGCCCTCGCACTTGTGACCCTGTGGCTGGTGACCATTTTGTGTATCCGGCCAGTGTGCTTTTGCATAGGCCTGCATGTCTTCTCTTTGTTGTGGTCATGCCTTCTTATTGCTGGTTGTTGTTGTTGTGACCATGCGGCTGGCTGCCATTTTGTGTAGGCAGGTAGTGTGCTTTTGTCTTAGGCCTGCATGCGTTCTTTGTTTTCTAGGCCCCCTGCTTCTTGTTGTGACCATGTTGCTGGCAGCCATTTTGTATAGGCAGTCAGTGTACATTTACCATAGCCTTGCATTTGTTCTTTGTTAGTGGCCATGCCTCCTTGCTGATTGTTGTTGTTGTGCATGTAATTTTTCCTATTTTGTACAGGAAAAATGTTGCACAGTTTAGTACATTTTATCCATGTTTTCTAATACATGTGCAATATTCGTTTAGTTGAATTCACTATGTGACCTAGTGTGCCAACGGGCCTTCCAGCCAGTAGGCCCAGTACTAGTCATCTGTGCATGAAACAACTGTTTCTGTGTTGTCTGTTGGATGAAACAGTTTTTTAAGCCATTGATGGATTTGGATTGAAATACAAAATGTGTTATTTCAGTGGCATTTCAAGTACTTTTCATTGCAAACAGTGTATAGGTGAGGTAATGCCTTTGGAGGATGTGTGCCATTGTAAACACTTTTAGCCCTGTTAATTTTCGTTTTTGGCATTGCTAAATTAATGCTGTGTTCTCTGTTATCTTTTTTGGGGGGAAACAACTGTGCCTGCCGCACTGGCCTCTGGGGAGCAAGCTGGAAGCAGCACCCCCGCATCATTGGACCCACCACAATCTAGGCCCAAGCCCATGTCTGTCCCAGAGGCAGCCAATCTAATCACGGCTATACCAACGAGTAGTGATGTTGAAATTGACTTATCGCAAAGTAGTACCCAATCATTGCAGGAATCTCAGAAAAGCGGACAACAACAACATCTGCAACCACCAACAGTAAATAGGAGCAGTTCAAGAAAATGAGCTTCATGCTGAGGAAGTAGATAAATCTCCTCTTTCAGAAGATCCATTGTCTTCAATATCTCCAGCTAGAAAAAGGAGGGTTAGTGGGGCATCATCTTCTTCTTCAAGTCCCCCTTCTGATGGTCTAGACAGCACTTGGATCCCGCCTCAGTCTGAGAGTGAGACTCGCCACAAGATGAGGCTAGGGAAAAGGAAGGTTCCAGTAAGTCTTAGAGTTATGGAGGCAGATGTAAAAGAGGAGGATGATGACGAGCCAGTCATTATGGATGTTAGCCCAGCCCCAGTGGAGACCGATATTACCCCATCACAACTTACTGGGTGGGATGTGGCAGTGGCACCACAGATCCAATCACCACCAGTTGCCATTTGCAAAGTCTTTGCAGTGATCTACATCCACAACCACCTCAATAGAAGTATGTACAGCAGAGAATAAAAAGTCAAAATGCCCACATACCACTAGTTTATATGACATTGGCAGTGGCACCAGCATCAGAAAGATGAGCTCCCCAGTTTGGGACTTCTTTTCAGTTAGCCAGAAGAAGGTGAACATTGCTATATTCTCTATTTGCAGAGTAAGTGCTAATCAGGGTAAGATTGGTATGAACTATGGTACGGGGGCCAAACAACCTATTTGAGAAAGCACCAAACACTCGATTGGGAGGCGCACCTTAGTGGACACAAAACTGCAAGTGTTGTTGGTGAAGAGAATGAAAGCTGCCTGAGCAGGGAATCCAATCTGATCCGACTACGGCGGAATGTGAAAAAGGGGAAGACATCTTTGTTACGCAGAGCAGACCCTCCCCAGTAGTGCAGTTGTATTGCCCACATCAGCAACATCGCAATGTCACAAGCCTCAGGTCGAGACACCAAGGCAACGATGGTAGTGACCGCCCCACTGAAAAGCACATTGAGCCTACCACCGCCTTATCTCAAGAAGTCACCTGCATCAGTGGCATCAGAAAAGAAAACAATCCAGGCTACTATCCCTGCCATGTTCAGGCCTCAGGGGCAGTATGAACACAACTCACCAACGGCTCGTTTCTACAACAAGAAACTGGCTAAAATGTTAGCGCTGGACCTCCTCCTTTTTTTCTTTTATGGAAGGGGTGGGTTTTCTTGAATATGAAGCTGCCATCTGCCTAAAATGGAAGGTTCCCAGACGGTCCTATTTCCCCAGAATTGCTGTTCCAGTGTTACATCACGATATGCGGGAAGTGCTTGGATGAGCTTTGCAGCAGAGTGCTTTTCACAGTATCCACCTGACAACAGACATGTGAAGCCGTTGTCAAGCCACTGATTACATGTGCATCACTGCACACTAGATCTGCAGGTGTTGATACAGCTGAGATTTTTAATGCTACTCGGAAGCATGCGACAGTAGCCATGTTTGCCATGAAGAAATCCCATACAGCTGCTTACATTTGGAAGACTTTACCACAAGGTCTTTGAATGGCTGTGGCCAAGATGGCTCAACATTGGATTTGGTGCCATGGACAATGGTAGTAATATAGTTAAGGCCATGGCTGATGATGGCTATTTCAGGGTCCTGTGTTTGGCACACTACATCAATATCATTGTACAGAACGTTCTAAAAAAAGAAGACCAAGCAAGCAACCTACTGTCCACCAGCAGAAGAGTCTGCACTCATTTCAGACATTTATTTAAAGCACCGAAAAAGCTGAGGGTCATTCAGCTTGATAATGGAATGCTAGTTAAAGCAATCATACAGGAGGTGGCAACATGTTGGACCTCAACTTATTACATTCTTAAACTCCTGTTTGAGCAGTACAGAACACTCAATGAATATGTCATGCAAAGAGGGGATGCAACTGTGAAAGGTATTGTCATTGAGATGGACCAATGGGGTTTAGTCAAATGCCTGACAGAGATGATGCTTCCTTTTTCAGTTGTTCACACAGGAAGTCAGAAAAGAGGACAGTACCATGGGCAAAGTTATCCTGTTGTTGCACATGCTACAGGAACAGCCAAAGGAGTTGTCTGCAATGTACACAGCTGTAGAGGGAAAAAAGATGTGTATTACTTGGTGGAGAGTTTATTCCTTCACTTGTCTGCTAATACAAGGGTGCACAGGTACACTGTGTAATCCAAACATTACATCTGTGCCACAATTCTTGATCTACTTTACAAACCATTACTGTCTTCTTTCATTCCTTTTTCAGACAGGGATGTTGGAAAATACAAAACGTGGAGAGCTGAGCAAGGCATTGAGCTTGAAAAAGAACGGCAGGGAATTAGAGGCCCACTTCTTGGGGGCACAATTCCTATGGGGCAGCTTTCAAATTCAGAGCCTGAGGACAGTGCTGTTGGCTCACAGCAGTCAAGAAAAAGAACACCATTGACAACAAGACCATGAGCATCAGCCCCAAAATCTGCAATTGAGTGATTTCTACTGGCAGGGCTTAAGTCCAGTGCAGAGGTGAAGGCAAAAGAAGTCGAGCAAGGTGGAGCACCAGCAATGACCATTGAGCGGATGGTCCAGGCCTATCTAGATAAATCAACAGAGGTCTACCTTGATGAAAACCCATTGGTGTATTGATATTGGAATAGGCGCCAATGGGAAGTGTTCAGCAGTCTGGAAATAAACTATCTGGCTTTCCCGGTAGCCAGTGTTTCCACTGAGCATGTTTTAGGTGCTGCTGGTAACGTTGCCACAGTGAGAAGGACTAGTCCCTCACCCCAAAACGTGGAGAGATTAACCATGATCAAAATGAGTCATCACTTTATACCAGTGGATTACTCCATACCTGAAGTACGACAGGAGGAAGATGAGGGAAACTCAGGTCATGGAAGTAGTGTGTTAGATGACCTACTTCTGGGCAAACCACCAGAGTTTGAGGACAAGCTCTACTTCTCTACTTCCCTGAATAGTACTAGGCATGGGCCATCAACCATAGAACTCTTTGAAGCCAGAAAAAAAGATAGAGCTAGGAAAAGATTATTATTCACTTTTATTTGTTTGTGTCTGGTTGACTAATGCATCCCCACCGTCTTACTCTTAGACACATTTTATTGCGGGATTGGAGTTGCAACTGTGTGCAGTAAAGAAGTCACAAATCTCCCCATCCCACACACCCATTTCCCTCAAGGGCATTGGTTGGAGAATACCAACAATTGTGTGCCTGCCTCCAACCCTGAGCTGTGACTATCTATCCTTTCCTACCCGAGAGGGACTGCCCAACATGTGACATTATTCGATTTACACTGGCCAATCTCTGCTTTGTGAACAAGTGGATCACAAATTGATCACATGAGCATGCCGGAAGAACAGGTAAATGGCAAGCATTGTACACTGAGTGATTGTTGTTTGTTGTGAACTTGTGATAAGTGTTGAGAGATGATTCATGTGATGGCAGGCAGTGTGACACTGGGTGTTTGTTTATCTGTAACTATTATGCTTAAAATGTGTTTGTGATGATTTATAATGTTGGTGGCCTACTGACAGCTGATCATCTTTCACCTGAAGGTGATTTCTTTTCTACCCCCTTGTGCAATAGTGACATTCCTTACCCGGGTCCACTTGGCTTTGTTTTATTGTTTTCTGCTTTATACTCCTCAAAGAGTCAGACCCGACCAGTCCCTTACATAATGCAAACACAAATATAGTCTACAAAACAATTACTCAAAGTATTTCTTGTTGTTGTGCAACAACAGAATTGTACTACAGGTCCATCTTTTGCATTTGAGTCAGGACTAGGGACACAGTTGGTACGGAGTTGGACACCATACTCGGAGACAGACTCAGGAGGATCAGAGAGGATGAAATGACTCAGGGCGTGGGCGTGACTACTTCGAGAACTGCCACCAGAAGATGGAAGTTTTCAAATTCACTGAAACCAACCAATTTGGAGATGACTTTGAAGTGGCCTAAATGGCAAACAACAGACCTACACAACTCTGTGTAGTGGTGGAGTGTGATAGCGGTGCGTTGATTTTACTTGATTGGGAAAATGCTATTTTGCTGGGTGTGTGTGTTCTTAGTGCTGTCTGGCTCACACTCAACGCTTAGTGGTAGTTGGGTGAGGTACCTGTTGTTGAAGGTAACTGGAAACAGACATTTAGCCATGCTGCCTCTGTGTCTTCTCTGTGCACTCCTTATGCAGTTTAATTCTTTTTCTCCTTGATTCTTCGATATCATTTTTGTTTTTCAATCTACTGGCCCTCTTACTGGAAAAGACATATAACGAACTCACGCTTAGCTTACCTTACCGAACCACACCTGCAAGGCACCCAAGATTGACAGACAGCCCAAGAGGAATGCAGATGCAACTCCCAATTTGGCAATACAGTATCCTTTTTTCTCCTTAATCATTAGAACTGTGTGTGTTGTTTATATTTACTTGACTTGTACAGATATTTTAATTTGCTATATTTGCAATCTTTTCAAAGCTCGGTACCACAGCACATAATGGGTCTCTCTGGGAGCAGACGGACAATTTGATTTGGTTTACCTGTACTATTCATCATTCCTTCATTTCCTTTTCCTCCCATAACAGATTTATGATGGTTGTCTGCAAAGATGAATGTTGTAATAATCTAGTGTTTGTGTTTTTCAAACCTTTCCCTCAAATACCCCTTACCATCCATTAATCGAACCCCTGTCTCTCTTCCCGTGGGCTTTGTGATTTATTGAAGTGTGACTAAATTTACACTATTAATTGATCACACACTTGGTGGGGCGGATGTGGAGAAAGCAATACCAACTCACTGCAGGGTGAGGATCTTCTTCAGCTCTAAGTATAGCCCACACTAGCAATATTATATTTATATTAGCCACCCATGCACAGTATTCAATATTTTTTCAGAGGTACATATTTGCCAGCATCATCCTTCAGGCACTGTATTGCATCAGAGGTTATGCTTGTCCACTTTTTTGCTCAAGTCGACTTCATTTTATAACTTTTACTAGCTCAGCAGTCTGATTATTTTAATTTACTTTTTGTGTATCATATTTGCTCTAGTGTCTCTCTTCTTCTTGTATACGAGTAGTCTAGTCTCTGGTGACTGTCTCATTTTTTTAAAGCCTGCATATAATAACAACATAAACTTAGTTTTTATTTGTTTAGTTCCCTGTGATGAATTCTACACTTTAAGTTTGGCTAGAAGGCTAGGAAGGAGTGAGACCTCGCTTCTGAATCTGGTGCTTTTACTGTTAGACTAATGCGCTAGCATGCTGCTACTACTACTACTACCACCACCATGGTACCTTGGGAAACTGTGCAAACATCACTTCAACTAATCAGGTAAGAGAAGAACTGTGGATGATTCATTGTTGAACTACAATAATTCTATATACAATGGAAATTCACCCCCCCTCCTCTGAGTCCACTCCTTAGGGGTTAATAGCTGCAGACTGCAGAGACTAGGAGGAGAGAGTATTGTAGTTGGACAAGGGAGGGTACCGCATAACTATTTTGTTGTTGCACTTGTTACACTATCAGCAGATTTTAAAAACTGGGTGCAGGAAAGACAGCAATGCGAATTAAACAGTAACCCCCCATAAAAAACGATTGAAATCATAATGTACAACTAAAAATGTATTTCCCTAACAAATATAAATAAACTTGTAAACACACAAAAGGCCCACCCCTCTCCCTAACCCAACAAATGTCAAAACTGGTTAAAAAGTCCAAAAACAAAACTGTGCATAAAAAAACTAAGAAAATCCCCAAAATGCCCCAACTCCAACATTCCCACGCTCTCCCCAACAAGTCCCACTCAAAAAAAAAAAGATTGAAAAAGGGGGCAAAAGAGGCCTAACTGCGGGCTAGGAACTTCCTAAAGTGACTCTCCAAAGTGTCCAGACGCTCTTTCTGCCTGGCTTCCAGGCTCGTCAGCATCTGCAGAATGCGGCGCTGAAATGCTCTAAAATAGGGGGGAGCAGCAGTGGTGGAATGTTGGCGGGCGGCTGTCGTGGGACAACGGCGATAGACTACTAGAGACACTGGGGCCTGTGGCATTTGAAGCTGCAACTGCTGCTGCCACCTCCTCCTCCTCCTTGGTCTCCAGCTTCTTCTCCGGGTCATGGCTGCTACCTCCTGCCTGTTAGGTTGTGTCGGGTTGGCAGGAGTAGATATATCAAGTAAACAATACTCTTAGAAAAACACATAAAAGTATATAGTAGCACAGTATCATTTCATTGCTGGTATGTTAGGGCCATTTGATTTTGTTGTGATTAGAGTTTCAGGCATTATGCACTATGGAGTATTCAAATATTCTTCTCTCTCTTGTTGAGCTAAATTAATGTAGGTATGTGTGGTCACCTAGTGCCCCAGTTAGACAAACTTGTGTTGCATTATTTGCTGCTGGCTGCAGATGGGGCAGCTGTACTAGACACTCATCTAAAATCCTATCTTGGCCATGCTCTGTTAAATGCCTCAAATTTACCCTGATTACAAGGCAGATGAATAGTTACTATAAATGATATATGTCAGGTACTACTAATTATAAATAAGACAGTTATACAGACAGACATCCTCCTGACTGCCCAACAGAAAAAAAAAATGCTCTCCAGTGCTGAGAAATGATTAAGGACCGGGATATTGTATCTGGCATGTTTATCACAGACTATCCCATCCACAAAGTGCAAAGTCACCTACTCTCAGTCCCACTTTACTCCCTGGACTCACCCTCCGTCCCCACATTTGACATTATTTTTTCAAACAAAACAGATTTGCTTGGCAGTAAGGAAAATATTTAACTTATTCTACTGCAGCTAAGTTAGCAGGATTAGGCCGGATAGGTAGATATTTCACTGATCATCATCATGTGCCTAAGCTTTTGCTAGTAGTGAGTCATTTTGTTCAGCAATTGTTGAAAGGGAAAACCTGAATTGACGTAGTCCGTTATGGAAGACATAAAAATATAATTGGGCCCGAGAGAAGTGGTGCATGCAAAGAATGTTGTAGCTTTTCCAAATTTTATGGAAGGCTGAGACAGAACAAGGAAGTTAGGAAAGGAGTTACTTATGTGCTAGGAAGTGAATGAGTGGGCACAGGGAGTGAATGGAAACACAATTTATTTTTCACATTGCCATGACATTTGTAAAGGGTCCTAAACATAAACTGAGGCAGACGCACATTGAACAGCCAACAAGGCAGTGCCGTCGAATTAACCATGCAGCCAATAGTTCACCCATGGCTGTCGCTGGCGAAATGCAATAGGTAGGGACTCGAAGGGAAGTGATTGATGATGATGGGTGGGAACTAGGAAGGATACATAATAAATGAAAATGACTGTGAGTCAAGGGATTAGTCTGAAATACCACCTCAACCCTTTGAATTGAAACCTTAATCAAAACCCTATTCCAAGCAAGTAAAGAAGGCCAGAAGAATGCCAGTATGAAGTGGCACCCTAGTCCCTTGTTTACTCTCCTTCCCAGGGATTTTTCCATTCATCATTGCATTGTTCTTCAAGTATTTTTATGATCACCCTCAGCTTTGCTTCTCATTGTTTGGTTTAAATTCTCTCCATTCAGTCTTCACCTATGAATACCATAAATCCATCTATCCATCCATCCAAACATGGCTCTCATTCTCAACGAAACTCTCACCAATATGCATTTGTCATGTACCCAACCATGCATCCTTTGACCCACTCGAGCATTCCTTTCACCCACCCGGGCAGACATCCTCTCACCAATACACTTTCACCGACCCAGGCAGACATCCTTTCACCCATCCTTCACCCACCCATGCATCCTATCTGCCACCTGTAGTATATGCATCCTTTCACCCACCCATCCTTCTCTTCCAGTCATATTACATTTCACCCATCCTTCTTTCCCTTTTGCATCAACCCATCAAGGTCTGACTCTTCATGAAACTTTCTCTTCTGAGTTAAAGATAGAAGAGGCCATTATTTCCTCAACTCCTGCTGTATATGCTAAGTGAAGAAGGATTGTTCAAATGTTCACAAGTCTCAAACGTACGCCCTTGCAGTGAGTATATAATTAATTGTCAATAAGCAAGCAATATGACTTTTTACCGGCTGGCACTGCTGTTGGCTGACCCACCTACTGCTGCCGTATATGCTAACTGGCTGGCACCACCATCCCTGCCATAACCGCTTGCCACGGCACTGGTGTTCGGTGCAGTCAGAAAAAACATCACACATTTTTTACATGCCAGATATGCCTCCCTATATTTCTGTTTTTTTTGTTGCAAAATTGATAATACACCACACACATCACTACAATTTGGATGCAGACAGTATCTTCTATCAAAAACATCAGGTTGGGTATTTTGTTGTTGGCAGTTTTTGAAAAGCCTCTCAAAACAACCTGCAAAGGACTGGAGTGGCTAGAGCTATTGATGAATCTGAGTTTTTGAAAAGAAATGAGAGTGGGCAACAGGGCATATGGTATTGGTTGGAAAATGCAATGGGGCCATCCTCTTCATACTTCCTTCCAGACATGGCGCACGCTAATCAGTTCACCACATACTGCTGCTAATAATACTAGGCCTAACTAGGAAGAAGACACAATTTTCGGGTATCCAATGTGACCATGGCCACTCTCTCATTTTACTGATTGAAGATGATAAAGTAAAAGAAATCCTTCTCATCTCAACGAACATGCGTATAGATTACTTGGGCATGCAATCTGCACAGGAGAGTATTAGTACTGGTAATAGTACATGACCTTGACCAATGGATTCTCTGAGTCTTACAGTAGCAGTCCACAAAATATATAAGTGTCGAGGGAAAGCTGACTGACAAAGCAGAATAAATAAAGCTACAGATAGCCTAGTACAGAGACTGCTTGAAGTAAAATACAGATGCTAGGAATGTAGAAAATAAGTAAATAGGATAATGCACGGATAACAAGAATTTAGAAACAGATAGATCGAAGATGATTTGGGAAAAAATAAAAATCAGGAAACAGGGTGTAATAAGTAATTCAAAATAAGGAGCGGTAAAAGTTAGGGAAATATATATTAATAATAACAACAGCAGGACTTACCGGGGCCAGCAGAGCCATCAGCCTGGGAACGTTTTTCAGACTGGGAGGCACCTCCAGCTCCCTCATTCACCTCAGACGACCTCTTCTTGCCCCTGGATGCTAATGTATGACATAAAGACAAAAAACATTGGTGGTAAATAAATAATCCCTCCAAAAAGATATTTTGACAGGAAAAGGCAATCACAATAACACTGAACTTTCATAATTCAGATCGACTTGTAGTAGACTAGTATCACGGACCGTCCTATCCTATTCCACATTTCCTAAACCTGCCTAGCCTGCCTATTCCAAAGATTTTGGAATTACTAATAAATTGCAAAGTATGATGTTTACTTCTAAGTTCCAATCTCATTTGCAATCACTCTCAACCTCCTTTACAGGGCAAATTCATTTAGGGGCCGATTATGATGTTGTTCAGAAAGGCTCCAATTGGGATTCGGAATCTGAGAACCCGATTCGGAACCTATGTTTCTGACCAAATTGGATAGATTTCCGAACAACTGATTACGATGCAATGAAACCAGTCGGGCTGTCGGATTAGGTTCCGAACGGCATTCGAACAGCCCAAGTTGTTTGGAACCGAATCGCACAGCCCTATGATCATGGTTTTGGACTGAGCAATTATGAAGAACGATTCTGACAGCCGTTCTGAATAGGTCTGCCTGACAAGAAACGGCTGTTGAAATCTGACTTTGGGGGCCCATAGCAGACCCCCCTTCTCCCAGAGGCCTCTGGTTGGGGCCCCTGTGGGTACCTATGGGACCACTCTTTACCACTATGCACAGTGTGACAGGCACCATGGGGTGCCCCTCACAAGGTAGGATTTCCCCAACCACCCCTATTTTCAATGGGAGCCTGCGTTCTCGTTCGGAACACAGGCTCCAATTGAAGTCAATGCGAGTCCGACTGAACGATGTATGGAAGCATGGGAATCAGTCGGCCAGACTCGCAGAACCCTAATTCGGTTGGAATCGATTCCAAAATGGATTCATTTGGAAGAGTTTCCAAACGACATCGTAATCGGCTCCTAAGTCTGCATTTTGTCTTTAAATGCACAGATGGACGCATGCATATTCCAAACTGGTTGGTTGCTTGTCACTGTATGAACTACAAAAAAGGTTCTAAGCACTAAAGTAAGAGGACATGCGACGCTAAATTACTCATACTAACTACCAGTATCTTAGTGACAGGACAAAGGAGTCTCTGCATTACATTAGTTCTTACATAATAGAGACCACCAACAAGTATGATTAGGTAGCACCGAGCACCTGTCTAGAATAACGATCACATAATATAATATTTGTAAACTTAACTTACTTGCACGTGAGCAGCCTGCTTGCTATTTGGGAAAAAATATTAGCAATAGCATAGAAGACAGAAGTCATAATAATAATAATTATTATTATTTACTCACTGAGCCCCCAACCTCAAACCCTAGCCGGTCTAGCAGGTCGTACTCTTGGACCAGGATGACGGACCATTGGTGCTTCAGCTGATTATGGGTGTACCGACCCCAGAGCAGTGATGCACTGCCAGGTGCACCCTCGCCCAGAGCTGCTGGCGCTCCTGAAAGTCCGAACCCAGACCAAGGCTCAGGCCTGCTGCCAGGGTGGAGGGGATGTGACTCTGGACAAAAAAAAATGCGTTTTCATTTCAGAAAACACAATTATTTATGTCAACGTCTATTCTAGATCATCACTATCATATTCCAATTTGATTGCAGAGAGACAACCAACACCTCTTGCCAGGCAGCCTGTCCTGGATGCCCAACCAGTTGGTGATGCCATCCTGCCCCGCCATGAACAATGTCACCTTCCAGCAACTCCTGGACTCCTGGACTTCATTTGAACTCCGGCTATGTCAAGGGATGATGTCGTCGCTGGGTCTCCAGAGAAACTGTCAACCACAGGACATGCCCCATCTGCCAGCCAAAGCCCAGCTGTGGACTCCAAAGACCCCATATTGTCTTCCAAGGGTGAGTGGCAGGAGTCTAGCAACTGCTGGTTGATGAGGTGCAGGTGTGGGTTGGAGACCATGGCGGACACCCTAGAAGGAGTTAGCAGGTACCTCAGTCTTTGTAAGGACACCTCTGAGGCTATTAAAGGCACCTGCCCATGGCTCCATGGAATGGATGAGTCCCTGGCTGACCTTGCTGGTGTCATTAAGCAGAGGTGAGAACATCATCCCTGCAAGTGTGACACGAGTGAAGTTGCCACTAGGCCTGGATGGAGTCCACAGAGTTCTGCTCCACAAAACTCCCCAAAGTGCCGAAAAATCTCTGGAGCACTCTGCTGAGTTCTACTAGTGGCAGTATGTGTTGAGTGATGCTTCTTGCAATAATTTTGTAGCTCCAGGAGTTTGTTCTGTGCTGTAAAATCACAGCAAACAACACTACGTATCGTGACAACATGGCTGATGCCCAGTGGAGCTGCTAGACAGCTATAGAGGAGATCTGCCCTTGTTCACCCCCTCGGCCATCTCCTACCCAGACGGACATTGGGCACAGTTCTCCCCGTCTCGATTGTTTTTTGCCTGTGTTTTACTATGCTCTGGTAACGGATGTAATTTGTAACTTGCAATTTAATGATCCTCATGTGAAGTGCTCTGATACCTACGGGTCTAGCCAGTGCTATATAAAACTCTTCAAATCAAATCAAATCAACAAATAGAAAAAAGTGACCAAGGGTGCTGCTTCTTTCTGCCATCTGAGTAGATATTCTACTTGAGCTGCAGCTTCGTTAACCTGAGCTGCAGATTTCAAAAGACAAGCGATTGCGACCTGCCGTGACCACCCACATTGAGAAATATCACTGGGAGGAAGTCTAGAGGATGGTTTTTGTTGCTCGTGCTCTCCAACTGAACACTGGTGAGCCACACAAGAGAAAAATCTCTGCTCCATATCACTTTGCAGAGCTTACTGGCCAAAACTCCACAAGCTCGTCCACCTAGCTGGGGCCATCCGTACCATCTTGCAATCAATGGTACGCAAGCAGGACTCCTGCATAGCAACTATGGTGTCTTCCACAGTGACCTTGTTGCCTTTTTTACAACCCGTCAGGCCCTTCTCAGCTCTGTTCTGCCTTCCTTGCTGGCACAGACAAATGCTGCCAGGGACAGGTGAGCCACAACTTCTGTCCTGATGTGTGTGTGCCTCAGATGCCTCTCACACAAATGTTGAAATTGGTGAATACCATGTCAATGATTATCGTGATTTGTATAGGCCTGACAATGGCAATATCTATAAATGAAATATCAATGTATGCCTTAACCTGTGCCCATACAACCATGCCATTACCCCTCAATTCAATGCTAATATATTTCAAAACCTGTACCAGCACAATGGCTCAGAAACCGGCAAGAGGGAGAACATTGAATGTCATCATCTATGCTCAAATGACAATACTGTTATTAGTAACAACAATGCCAATGTACGTTATGACTTAAGCAAACTTACCGTGTCAATACCATTAGAATGTCAATGTATGTTATGACAACTGTGTGCACAATGTTGAGAATGTTGATAAAAATTATATCAGTTACTGACACAATACTTTTAGGAGTTCCAATAAACTCATATAATTGCTGTTGAATTCACTTAACCCCTTCGCCGCGGCAGGAATTCTGCCGCGGCGCTGGGGGGGGTTTGGGAGCAGCGCGGTGGCGCTGTGCTCGTGACGGAACCACTCCGTCACGAGCCACGGTTGAGCTGTGCTCATGATGGAGTGGTTCCGTCACGTCTCCGCCCACTGCGCTAATCGCCCGCACAGGCGGGGAATTAGCGCCGCGTGGGTGGAGTGGCCGCCAACGGCCACAGCATGACGGAACCACTCCGTCATGAGCACAGCGCAACCGTGGCTCATGATGGAGTGGTTCCGTCATGAGCGGGGCAGGGGTTAAGGTGACCACACCATCAACCCCGAGTCAGAGATACATGATTAACCTAAAGAAAAACGCATGCCCAGGAAAACCCTGATCGATTTCAGGTGATAGATAGATAGTTGCACCACAAATAGGTCAGAGAAAATTGGCCCTAATAAAATATGGTTGTCCATGGGCTTGCATTGCCCAAAATACTATAAAGCTAGTGCCACATATAGATAGAAACACTCAACCAATCAGGACACGACATACAAACCACATAAAGTGAAGACGCGCTCCTCATGCTGGACATCTGGACACAGACACACTGTCCCATACTAGCTCTCCCCGAGGTCGAGATCAATCTGTGTCAGATGCCCATGCTTGTTGGTTTACAACTGAGATGCTTTTTGGAATATAGAAAATTGCTTTTTTGTACCTCATTAACTGTAAGTAAGAGCGGCTTACAGACTGAAAGCAGACGCGCTCTGTGGAGGCTCTCCCAGCCACAGCATTTAATTAAATCAACCTGTTCCTGTTTTGCCAAATGGCTCATTTAGGGTAGACTCATATCTGAGCAATACAAACGCCACCAGCTTCATGGGAGGCATAACACCAATCAGAGGAGAAAGATGTGGACTTCCCGTGTTTCTGTCAGCAAACTGCCATGTAACATAATGTCTGTTCTCCCTGGCCAGTTTCTTAGTGGTCCTGTGATTATCATCATGTCATCTTAATCCTATACCCCTGATATACCTCAATAAAAAAATTGTTGTCCAGAGATTTTCCTTTTTGATTTGTGCTTTTGGATCATTAGTGAAGTAATTTAGCTTGGGTAGACATTCATGATCCAGGCTGAATTTTTATGGGTGACATTTTTAAAAACGGCGGATGTGTTGTAGTGATGGTGTAATATTACAGGAATCATGGAACCTATATACATCATTTTGGTGTCAAAACATAGGTTTTGGTGGTCAAGTAATCTAATAGAGACAAAATTACTCCTGAGAGCAACCTTCCACCATGTTCCAAATTGTGGCTATAATAGAGGAAGACGAGACATATATATAGAAATCAAACAAATAATGTTTTCTAATACGTTTATCTTACACCAAACAATGCTTATGATCCGAATATGGGAAAAAATAATATTTATCACATTTTCATAGTTCACTTTATTTATTTGTTTCTGCCATCGCTTGTGGTACATTTGCAGAATGTTGAACATTTGAGAAGAGCATATCCACAGAGACATCTTTTTGTAACACAGGTTTTGCAAGTCCATGTACTTGTAAGTTCTGCAGGCTTTCGAAATACTTAGGTTTCAGCACACCATCAATATCTTCCCATCCAAATTCACAAACATCGTTTTCTACATTTTCTACATAGGCATGACCCAAAACATTTACACATCTTCTGATAAGTAAAACGCTCTTTTAATGTGCCCACACCACAGACTATGACATCGGTGAAAGGTCACTTAGCGGGACTGATCTCTTGAACTCACTGTACAGAACATCATCAAATCTGTGTCAGCAAGAACTCAGTTTCCACACATGCACAAGGTATTTTTCTATGTCTTTAAAGTCCCATTCCTATTCTGTCCCAGCAAATCCTTTTAGAAACTTCACAGGTTCAGCAGTTAAGGCTCAAAGATTTGTTACATTTTTGCTGCTAGTGTCATCACCTTTAACAATATGTGCCTTGATAAGAACACTGGACAATCAAGTTTCTTGTACAGAATATGAAGGGAGAAAAAGTGTCTTTTCCCGCCTGTTCCATATTGTATCCATAACTCTGACAATCCTTGACTAATGAACATTACAACAAATCTAAGTAGCACACTATTAACATCTGATTCATTTGACAGTACAATAACTCGATTGGAACCATTTCAAACAGCCCACTGAAGATGTAGCACAACACAAATGTCAGCTTCTTCCAATTTGCTGCTCAGTTCTTGAACAATATGGCCCGTACCTTAAGAATATATCTCTGCAGGCACCAACGTCACATTGATAATCATTCCACTTGAAATAATTGCAAATTGAGTGTTCACTAAAGCATCAGCAATGTTTTGATGAGTTAACATCTCCACGTTCATCTTGTTCGGCGTTGATGGCCAGAACTTCTCTCAAGTTGCACAGGTGTAGGTATCAAATTTTTGATGCAGGCAAGGTCAATTGATCCACTTTAAGACATTCATCTAATTCTCCCACATTCTTTGACAGATAGTTCAAGATTACGGTCAAAGAAAATGTGCAGTTCTTGCAAGGTTCACACTGACTTTGATATCTATAGAACAGTCAGAACGACCACTTCGAAGTTTTGCATGGATGAAATCTTGACTATTCACAATTGTGACATATAGTCCACAACAACAGCAGTTTTTAATGAGGACACCTTTTGAATTGAAATTCTTCAGGTGAAAGTTTTCTTTCTAGCTCTTTTACCAGTTTGTGGTTTACTGATATTATTGCAGCATCTACATCAAATAATGCGTTTGTTGTAAGAATGTCATGCAGCAGAATGTCCTTGCTAAATTCACCCTTTTCTTTTGCTACATCCACCTCTCTTTTGCTTGCAAAAGTTGTTTTTTTCCAACCTGCTTTGTAGCGGCTGGTTGGACAATACTCTTACTATGGCAATTAAAATGTGGAAGTTTAGCTGTATGACTATGTCAAATGGCTTTTTCTCTTTCGATACAACTCTCACCTGCTTCAGTTCTGTGTATAGTTTAGATCCATAACATCAAATAGATGTGTCTTTATATCGTTATCCACACATTATTTGGTCATGAAGGTGTGTAGTCACCGAGGCTCAGTCATTTCAAAGGGGTTTCCTTTCTGCTGCATGAAATGAAGCGGGCTGTCAACATGTTTATTAAAATGTTCTCCACTCTTTGCCACAGGTTTGTGGTAAGGAACAGTTTCATGATGGTCCATTCATTTTGAATTTGTCATCTCTCTGATAATTTTGCAAATAGTAAGGACTTCATGGTAACTTGCTGTCATAGAGCATCATATTCACTTTTTTGTGCCTGACCAACAATTCCCTTGGAGCATGTCTGTGATCTCTGGATCATCTGTTCCAGTTTCATATCTGGATCAACAGCATTAAACCTTATCTTTCTTTCACCACAAAATGTCTTTGGATTAATTTTCTGTAGAGTTATGGTCTTTCCACCTCTATCTCCTTTACATTTTCAAAATACCAGGACCTATATCGCAGGTAGTTTATGCAATTGGATTCATGAAACACAGTAATCAGTGACTCCACAGTCTTCACGTGCCACTCCCAATCACCTTCCTGATCAGCATGTACCAAGTTTTTCACTAGAGCTATCATGTGGAAAACATTGCCCCAGCACTTGCAAAATTCTAATTTCTCTCACATTATTTCACAAACTCTGCAAATTTGTTTTTTAGGTTTTCAGATTTTGAATAGAGTGTACTGAATATTGCTTGGCTTTGCATTATGTCTTTTGAACGAAGTGCACCCTGTGCCTTGTTCACTTCTGAGATAAGATGTGCAAAACCTAATTTGTCATTCTTGTTCCAGAAAGCATTCCAACGCAATGTTTCTATAGCATCAGATATGGAGAGCATACCTTGTAACTAATGAAGATGATAAATTCTGCTCAATACTGACTGGACAGTTTTGCTTTAAAAAATTTCAGCCTCAATAAGTGCATCGTCTATGCCACATCCACTGAGATAACTTCCTGTACACCGCAACACAATTTTTGTCATGTGGAAAACGCCCATCATTGGATAAAGATCATCAAATTCTACTTGATTGCCCATAATAATGTCAGCTACAATATGGAAAACATCTTCATTGCTGAAAATTGTCAGGATAGGTTGGTCTTCAAGCTGAGCATGCACATTTTGGAATTATTTTAGTGCTGTATATACTGTTGTGTAGTTGGTGACTGGAGTAGGCTTGGGCATAGTTCAAAACCCCGCAGTACTCCGCAGAATTCCCATGAGGGGGAGTGCATTTGGTAATGCTGTTCACATTGATTGTTTAGCACCAGGTGTTGGTCCCGCGCAGTAAAATCAGCGCAAACTGCACCATGAGCGGCGCAAGAGGGCTCTGCTTCTTTTCTTGCCACTCAAGTAGGTTTTCTACCCGAGCGGCAGTTTTCTCAATGCAAATTGAAGGTTTCTCAAGACGAGCGGTCGTGACCATCCGCGACTGCCCGAGTTCACCACCCAGGCCTAGACTGAAGATGGTATTAATGGTAAAAACCCAACCTTCTTCAGGGGAAGGTATTCTGGGAGATCAGACCATGAATTCCAGCCCACGGAGAAACTGGATTTTAATCATCCTTCAGTCTGCACTGAATACGTGATATGATAAATTCAGTTAACTCAGCTTTGTGGACCCCAGCTTAAGATTTCTGTCTTTAACAACTTACAAACTTTCTGGTAGACTGGGATGTGTTAAAGGCAGTTGGGTTATACATTTACAGCTTCATTTGTTTATGCCTTAAGCTGCAATTTATTTTCCAGCAGCTACTTCATTGGTACAGTCTTGGAATAACACAATGGCAGTATCATGTGTGCTAGATGTTCCAGACAAAGAAGAGCTGTGTTCAAAATCAAAATTATCAAGAGTAGCAATTTTAAATCCTTTCCTGATAAAGTGACTTGGAAGTTGTGTGCTGTCGAATTCATAAGATTTTACCGCATGAGCTGCGAACAAGTTCCTGCTCCATACGTTGCCATTAGAACTTGTTGATATAAAAATTCTATTCATTATAGTGATTATCTCTCTACCTTTGCACTTGTCATACATTACGTGAGCTGCCATCATGTGTAGTGGAGTTTTCTTTTTGCTGTGATGCAATTCAGAAAACATGATTTTGAAAAGACAATACATTTGCACAGTATAAGCCTATAATTTCATGGAATTGTCTTCCACTTCTTTGCTTATATTGTCAAAGCTATCATCAATGTTGTCGGCTTCTGTTCCGAACATAAGAACTTTGGTTTGAAACAATTTTGATTTGCTGATGTTAAACAATGATGTAAAAGATCTTAAGACAACATCGGGCATTTTTGTTCGCTCCCATGATTTGAGGGGCTCTGGATCATCACAAAATTTGACATTAAGTCCAAAATCAAAATGTTTCAGAATGTTTCTTAAAAGGATTCCTGCTGATTTTACTGCATCCTGTCATCTTATTTTGGCAGCAAGAACTTTAGGAGTCAAATTAGCTGAGAACCTCATAAGTGGCTCGTTCTTGTTGTTAGACTGACCAAAATTAATTCTGTCATTGTACATTTTCACCAGAAAAATCTTGATTTAATTATTAATGATCAATGCAGTTTCATCAATGTTGACCATTATTTCTCTGATCTCACTGAGTGTGAACCCGTTGCCAGCACTCAAGAGCGGCATTAAAACTTAATTTTCTTTTTCATAGAGTGCAAACTTAGCTGAAGGCTGGCGGCTACGTTTCTGCTGGGAGCACATTGTACATTCATATTTTCTAATGTATATACGCCTGCAGTTTGGGTGGGCATACAAATCTGTTGCAAAGACATTTGCCTCACTGTTTAGATCAGCTGCTTGGCTGAAAACTTCATCTTGGAAGAAACAAGCTGCATGTTTGCCCTTTGAGACTCACATACTCTGTACTTTGTCAATCCCTTTGGCCCTTCTTCTGGCTAAACCACAGATAACCCATTGAAGATCCTTTGCTTTCTGATCAGTTGTTTGAGGTGGATAAGGGGTTGCAATTGATCTTGAAGTCGATGGGCATAGGGTTTGGTTGTCATCGCTTTCTCAGTAGGCTTGGATTCTGGTTGTGATTCATTGGTTTCAGCTAGTTTTGACAAATTTCTACCAGGCTTTTTTCCATTGTATACGACTTGTAACACTTGATATAACAAAGAAAAAATATTTGATCCTCTTCACCTATCAGTTTTTGTCTTTTGTGGACTTCGTCTTGCCGTATTTCTACAGCATCTAAAACTCTCTTCTGTCCAGCCACAGTTGATATTAGCTTTTCTTTCAGATTATTTTGGCATATGACACATTTTTTGTTGTTGAAGAAATCCTCAGATTTTGTAGTTAGCAAGACTCTGTCAGGTGGTAAAGATCCTCTGCTACCAACTGCTTCACTCACGTTTATGAATTTGAATTAGCAGAAAACCTGAAACAAACCAATATTAAAATAAATTACCAATATTATGGCTAAAACACATCATTAAAGAGACGCCATTTTGAAAAATGGCAGAAGGGTTGCTCTGAGGAGTTTTTTCTGTCTCCATGAGACTACCTGACCCCCAAAATCTATGTTTTGCCACCAAAATGAAGTATATACATCTCATGGTTCCTGAAATAGTACATCATCACTGCAACACATCTGCCATTTTAAAAAATGTTGTCCACAAAAATTTGGCCCAGATTAACAATGTCTACCCAAGCTAAATCACTTCTCCAATGATACAAAACCCCAACTCAAAAATTAAAATCTGTGGACAACAATTTTTTACGGAGGTATATCAAGGGGCCAGGATATTATCCTTTGTCACCTGATACCGTCCCTTTTTGTTTGCACACCTGTTTCTCCAATCCACTTGTGGACTGTTGATGAGGCCTACCTTCTCTAATGGCACTTTGGACCTTCTCACTGAATCCTCCACACCTTGCCTGGTCACATGACATGTATCCCATATGGACTCTGTCTGGACATCCTTTAGTCACTATCAATTAAGGTGTTGTTGCCCCAACAACTGTAAATATAGTCATGCTTACCCACATGCTTGAATATAAATGTGCTCCTATGATCCAGCGTGTTGTATGTCTGTTGCAGAAAGGACTAACTAGACCATGGTGGATGTGTATCATTAGCATCCACTTCTCAGCATCTCAAGGAGAGAGAGACAAAGTCACTAGCACCTGGCACGTACCTACAAGAAGTGCAATCACTGCAAGGGCATGATGAGGAATGTGTTGTCTCTTAATGGACCGTCATGGTGTGACAAATACCTGCAGCTACATGACGTACACAAAGTGCAAAGCCCTACAAAGCACATAAATGCCTAACTGCTACAAAGGGGTTCTGTGAGACATGTGAGCCTCTAACACTGTACCCCTCATCCACATATAACTAGCTATGTGAACATTACAATGTGAGCAAACACATATAACAGCCTCAATGCTCTCACTGAAGACATCCTAAAGAACAAATATTATCATTGTTGCAATGATATTAGGCAGCTAGTCATGCACATACTCCTTCATGATTGGAATCATACCTGTGCCACACAAGGATGTACTAGGGCAATTCTATACCTTGGATGTCACTATGCAAGAAACACAAGGGATCATTGTTGGAGTTCTCTGTCAACTAGTGCTTAATTTGTAAAATGTTAAGTGACAGGGTGCTCATCAGGAGGCCACTGCAGCCGACACCACGCATTGCCCCTGCCAGCACTGCCAATGAGAGTACCAAACCAGATACTAACCATCACACTGCTATAAGTGTGACAATTCAGATTATTCCAGGCCCCCAAAGCTATAAGACTAGCATGGGCTGCAGGTAATAGTACTTTTTAGCTTATATTGAATTAGTAAACAACTATTCTTGTACTAACTCTAAATGAGACAAACAGCCCACCATGTGGCAGACTGTCATAATTGCTGGTCCTGCCAATTAAGTGCCGGTGCCGAGCACTGGAACACACCAGCTACAATTAAGCTCTGGTGTCAACTGATAAACTGTCTAGAAAGGTACACTGGGATATGTAGGGTAAATGTGTTTCTCTGCCCTTGAGAGGCATCCCTTTTTTTGAGGGTGAGTGCAAACACGCATGACATCTGTTGTACAAAGTACACACATATTACTGCATAGGAACAAGCCCACAGAAACCGGAACAGAGCAACACCTCTCCAGGGGAAGAGGACATGGGAGACTCATGTGCTCGAAACATAGCAAGTACTCAAACAATGTGACATGCATGAGTTATTGCTTAAAAAGTAGTCAAAGTCAATGATGATGGGAGTTCGTCAGGCAGGTGTGGACACATCCATGACTTGTAACCAGCCACCAACAATGAGCCACTTGCACAGTGGTGCAATGCTGTGTGCAGTACTGGCAGGCACCAATGTGTGTCACAGCACAGCCAGGAATGTGTAATCTGTTGTGACAAAATCATCCCTACTATACATGCTGCATCTCTTACACATACAGTGCTACAGTAGGCGACTTTCTGTGTTTGGCTGTATGTCAATTCACACAAAGAAGACCACTTACAGTGCCCAAAGAATGGTGAAGGGTCCTTAAGTGACTTAATTGTGAGGTAGACTAACTCTTGTCCATAGGTCTCTCAAAAAGTAGCATATATCTTCATAGACTGCAGGGAATACCTACATCATGTACTCAACTCTATCTAATAAATGATGACAATTTTTAAGTATCTTATCTCATACAGTTTTATAAAGTGCGTAGCTACCCGGGGGCTTCCCAGTTCTAGGTGAGTCAAGTGTACATCTTAAAACTCTGGAGCTATCCTGTATCAACTACTGATGATAACGCCATATTTTGAGCATTTATCTAAACGTAATCTCATTAGGGTCAGTAATAAGATCCATTGCCATAGAGTTCCATAGTTTGGGGGACAGATAGGAGAATGATCTTTCACCCCATCTGGATCATTAGATGCATGGAACCCTCAGGAGTCCCGCATTAGAAGATCTCAAACTCCTGTTAGGTATATAGGGTGACAAGTGCACACTGACAAAGGGGTCCCCTATGACTGATACACTTGTGGACCAGACAAAGTGCCTGCATTTGTTATCATTTTTTCTGCTGGGAGCAAGTGCAGGGAGGGCTAAGGCAGTTTTAGGTCTGAAATGCAAAGTATGAAACCAGTATGATACCACAAAAGTAGATAAAAATGTAAAAATAAAAATGTCATCCTAACAAAATACAGCTACCTATCCTGCACTGGTTAAGCTGAACACTACCTTACACTGGCTATAATAAGCCTGAAATACCGTAACCTACCTATCCTACACTAACTACTCATAACACTATCTTACACTAATTTAGTGTTATCTTAAAATATTGTTGCTGCAGTCTCCTTGTGGTCAAAGGTATCCATGATCCCATTGCCTTTTTCTGCTCGTTGACCTCACCCATCTTCATGAAGGACTTGGAGACTTGGAGGATGATCTTGCACACCATAGGGGGTGAGTATAGCAATCTCCCTCCTCACATGTCCAGGTATCGGAACCTGGACTTCAGCACACCAAAAGTATGTTTCACAATGTTCTGGGTCTTGACCAGACCCTGGTTTAACTGTTGTTCCTGCTTAGTCGGGTTATGTACAGTTGGGCTCATGACCCATGGTTGCAGACCATATCCTTGATCAGCTTAAAGTACAATAAAGTACTACTGACAATGATTATGCTTATTGTTACAGTGACATTCTTGTCCATGTGTGTTATGTGTATTGAATAACTCAAACCCATTTCTTACAGTTTTTGAAAATATGTGTCTCTTCCAGTTCCTTGTGTAATAGCTAATTATGAGCATCCCCTTATACTTTGGACACTTCTGCATGCTGACATTCATGTTTGGCCAGTAGCTTACTGTGATAGGTATTTTGACCACTCTTGTTATGTGCACTCACTGCACGAGCAAAGGGACAGATTATTGATCAAATATTTGGACATTTGGTCATTACTAGTTATGTTGTGACAGTGCCAACATGTTTGGCACCATACGTACATATGTCCTTGTGACGCCAAATATATTGTTGCGGCCCTACTTGACATTGAGACACAGCCTTTGAATTGTTCACTTACTTTAGCATGTGAATTTGGTGCGTACATATGGGACATTTCTAACATGTAACACGGATAGTTGTACAATTTGTTGTCAGCCTTCAGCTATTGCTTTATCTCAGACAAGTTCTCATGGTGCACTTGTATGGACACATAGGTATTGCGATGTAGGTCAACTTTATGTAGGACACACTTTTGTTACAAGTAGCCGTCTGTGTCATGTGTCCCTCGGAGGCCTCTCAGGATCAGTTCATTGCTCAAATGGGTCCACCTATTGACACCCTCAATTCCGAACTGCTATTATAGCACGGAAGGTTAAGGTGGTCAATCGGGGGAAGGAAAGGAAAGGAACAGCGGGGAGGTAGATCTGCGGAAAGAAGAACACCTTATTGTAACACTGTCGGTAACACATAAGAAAGACCGTATGTATAGTAATGCAGTATGC
Source organism: Triturus cristatus (assembly GCF_964204655.1). Taxonomy (NCBI): domain Eukaryota; kingdom Metazoa; phylum Chordata; class Amphibia; order Caudata; family Salamandridae; genus Triturus; species Triturus cristatus. The sequence goes on along the minus strand of NC_140588.1, from coordinate 525,416,369 downwards.
AATCTCCCTATATACCTGTAAAGGAAAATAACACTCTTCTGGCAGTAGCTTCAAGAAGGATGATTGAACTTCCTAGTGGCTAAAGCCTTTTTTGTCAGACAGTACAATGTTGGTGTAAAGCCCCACGTCACAAGGGAGGAAGGATGGTTTCTTGTTTCATCCTCTCACTGACCCCCTGCTAAATAGAACAAACAAAAACACACAAGTAACATAAAATATAGTCAATGATCGTTTAGTCTGAGTATAGTCTTGTAAGCATTATCGGAATCATAATGTACCGAAACATTAGTCACATCAAGTACTTCAATGATAGGTATTTGGTATACTTTAAGGAGAAAGCAGCTAATATACCACCTGGTATATTCAAAGTTCTCCACCTTAATAGTTGTTATTTATTTCTTGTAGTTACCACAATGAATGTCATTTTGCGGCTGAGCCTCAAATCAAGATTTGTATGAATACGAACGCTCTCCTTTTAAACACAGGTTATGTTGTTGCATTGTAAACGAAGAAGCGGTTTTGCCCCATCTATTAACCGCACAGGAAGGAACAGGGGAAGTGGTGTCAGAGACACCCTTACCACACCGGACGATCTGCAACCCAACTCACGCGTCCTCAGCGTCTCCAGGAACAGGATAATATGCGCCAATGTCTTCCCAAGTCCCGGCTTTCATTGCCCTTGGCATTGTGGATTGACGTCATTTCCTGTGCACGCGTACGCAATGCGCCGCACAGGATTCTGGGGGCTGTAGTTCCTGCCCCGCAATTCCGGGTTTCAGTTTGCCCTGCTGGGCGGCTGCGGTGTCAGCTTCCCGTTGTGGTAAGTGTGTAAGACCCTACTACAGGCCTGGACAGAATACTTTGTTTTTTTACATGTATGTGTATGACTTATCTTGTAGGGGATTCTGTACTTCTATGACTTGATTCTGTAATCATTGCTGTAGCCAGTGAATGTTGCAATTGGTATGCTGAGTACACTGTGATGGCTTGTACAGGTTGCATTTTATTGTATCTTCATGACTGATGTATGACTTGTTTGACAGCATTGTGTTCGATGTTCACATTGCTTGATTCAAATGCTTTTTTTATTTGGGAAAACTTACACCAAAAATTTGATTATATATCACATTGGCTACTTATGCCAATGTGGCTCGATCTCTATGTGTATGTACATACCTAGACTGTCAGTATGGCTGAGAAGTATTTGTGTTTTGTACTGTTGGTGTTGCATTTTTACTAAATATTGACATTGACACAGTATGGGGCCTACACTAACCTTGCATGCCACACATGGACGTTCCGACTAATACTTCCAGTGTTGGTTCTGCAACTTTAGCCAACATACATGTATACTGCCATGTGTGATACACTTACTAATGTCTACAGTATGTATCATCACAACATTGAAATTATAGCTCCTTGACTGATACAGAGAGTAGGTAAGCCATTGAAGTGACAGTCATCTCACACTTATCTTTTGTTTAGCCTTTATACTCATATTGACTTGTCTGGCATACCGCATGGTTTTTGTCGTGTTTTATTGACCAGTGCAGATTATGTCACTTATCTAAGCTGCACTGTGTTAATAGGAAAGGCAGTAGTGCACAGTATTTTGTCCATACAGCACCTTTCTGTTCTTTTACCCTGCACTAGCACACAATGGGTTGCCTAGCACAAACACAGGCACACGTTCACCATGGTGCAAAGGGGCCTGTGTTGCATGCGGAATTGTCTTTGTGCAGTAAGGAACAGCTTCATGCACATAACGAACCCTTAGAGACATAGTCGTCTAAGTGTGCGTGCCATGAAGTGCAACACATATAGGAAGTAAGAGTGACTTGGATGACCTAAGTTATTTATTCTTGTTACACATCACATAGGGAAGCCGATTTATTTGACGCATTCCCAGGTTTACCTGGTGTTGTGTGCATGACATGCGTCATAAACCATGGGAGTTGCTCGAAAACACCCACACAATTCCCATGGAACCCGTCTCTTACACACAGTGATGCAACACTTCATTTTGTGCAGCGTTGCATTAAACCACATTTTTACACCATTCAAAACCACTCAAAGTAGCTTTGCTTGTCTTAGCAATCTGACTTAGGGGTTAGCATTACGCATGTACCATGATTCATGGTACAATTATGAAGCGCACCTCTCATACATATGCAGTGTTCACTCTCATTGTATCAAAGCACACTATTGCAATGCCCTCTTCAATAAAATTCTGAAAAGAGTTCTGAAGAAGTAACAGACTATTCAAAATATGGCTGCCAGACCTCTGCTAGTTATCCCTAAATACAAATCAGAATCGCAATCTCTAGAACAGCTGGACTGGCTTCTGATCAGGATGCTTATTGACTTTAAGGCATTATGCATTACATTTTAGTCCATACACGACACAGGCCCTAATATTTTAAACATAAATGTCTTTCCTATACCACAGCTAGATCCCTGTGAACTGCATCCTTGCACAATCTTGTGTTTCTCAAGTTCAGGAGATCCTCCTGGGGTGGTGGAAGTCTTGTAGTCTGCACGGCCAGACTATGGAACTCCTAGCCACTCAACCTGAAAAGTTACACTGATCTATTAGCATTTAGGAAAGCATTAAAAACGTGTCTCTTTAACCAATGGAAACCTGGGTCTTCATCCTTAATCCTTTATTAGGTAGTTTGCTCACTTCATTTTGGGCCAGTGCCTTGACACTCTTGGGTAGTAGGGCACTTTAAAAATCATTTTTTCATTTAAATTAATTTCATACATATGGCCCTAGCTCAGTCAACAGACACAGAGACTGCTATAATGTCATCCATATCAAATTATTAGTTATTCTGTTGTGTATTTCAGATTTCCTTACCAACAAGTAGGCCATTTCAAAGTCACCTATTCTGGAATAACTCATTGATAATGCTGTGCCTGAAGATGTGGGCATCATGCGGTGCTAGCACATTGGTGAACATCCCCAGATGGGTCATAATGGACTACACATTGATTGAGTAAGTGTGCTTCTGGTTTCTGTACAGGTGTGATATTTCTGCAGGGGGAACCAGTTGCAGATGTAAGCAATCCATGGCACCTAGCACATGGGGAAATCCTGCTATGGCATAGCATTCTTGCTTGGTTTCCAGCTGCTGTTGTTGGGTGTTGAGGAAGAGGAGGTGTGTGGTGGATGATGGCTTCCAGGACAGAGGGTAGGAAGGCAGAAAATAATGGTTGCGATATACCTGCTACTTTGGCTGTTGTGATCTGAAAGGAACCAGATGCCAGAATATGGAGGGCTGTCATCAGCTGGACCTGTAGAGGGATGTTATTGGACCTGGCAGTTGGAGGCTGGAGAATTGGCCGAATTTTGATTATCAATTCTATGATGATGATATTATTATTATTATTATTATTATTATTATTATTATTATTATTATTATTATTAATAACAATTAATAGCAATAATAGTTTATCTTCTAAAGTGCATGATTACTCCAAGAGGTGTCCCAGCACTAGGATTGGCCTTCCTACCTACAGCCAAACTTTGCTGCTGGCAAAGACTGCATCCTGAGATGGAGGGGTGAGGTGTTCCACATCTTGGCTACTCAGAAACCGAAAGAACAACCAAGTATTTGGGCTTTTTTCACAAAAGGGACCATAGCCAACTTGGCTCTGGAGGATCTAAGACTATGGGCTAGGACAATAAGGTTGTACCATAGATGATAAATACCGGGGAACCCTACCATTGCACACTTTGATAGAGAACATTGCAATAGTCCAGCACAGCTGTTCCGAATGCCTGAACGATAGCTGTCCTAGCTGTCAGGGGTTGTAGGTCCATAACCTTCTTCAAGATTTTTAAGGTGCCAAAGCACTTTCCGTGCAACACATGCTATTTGAATATCAAAAGTCATCTTAGAGTCTAACCAAACACACAAGTTCTTTACTTTTTGCTTTGGGTTTGGAACAGGACCTAAGACATAAGGCCACTAGTCAGAGGACCAGACAGAAGGGAGCTTTACCAACAATGAGGACCTCCGTCTTATTCACATTGAGTCTGAGGCAGCTCCTGTTCATCCACTCTGCCAGCTCCTCTAAACACAACCTAAATTGTGTAGCTGACCCTTTCATCTCCTGGGACAAGGTGACAATCAGTTGTGTATAGTAGGCATAAGACACAATAGTTACCTTGTGTCACTCGACGGTTTCTGCCAGGAGGCGCATATATAGGTTGAAATGGTAGGGCTCAACGTGGAGCCCTGAGGCACCCTCTGAAGCTGGGGCAGTATTACCGAGCAGAATGGTTTTGGGGCTATGTGGACACCACAGTTCCACAGTCACTCTAAGAGGAGTCCATAGGATACAGTGTTGAATGCCGCACTAAGATCCCACATCATTAGTGCCACAGTCTGACCCAGATCTGCCCAGAGTGATTCTGAAGCTAGTAAAAGAGCTGAATCTGTAGAATATTGAGTTGAAAGCCTGACTGGAAAGGATGTAACAGATTCTAATCCACCATGATGGAGTCCCTCCTGGGTCTGTAAAATCTCATCCTCGCTGAGGTCAAGGAGAGAAATCTGCTGCTGAAAAGCACACTCCTGTTTCCTGTGCTGCCTACCTGTGGTGGGCTTCTACCCACTCCGGGCTGCAGGATAACCACCTCGATGGAGTAGTTGAGCTTGCCAAATCATTTTGTTCTTCTTGTCTTTACATGGTACTACCACTGCGTCATTTCCTACACTTGGGGTGCCGATGTGTAGGATAATTTAACGCATTACAGGCATTACACGCCGCTTGCCATCAATACTTCATATGTTGACAAACCCAAAAATATCACTACGTTAGTTTTACATTACTTTTTCTGGGGAATGTCTATCTTGCATATTTTACTGTGTGCATGGCAGGTGTAAAAAAATAACAAATTTGGCCACATGTGTCAGCTTGTAGATATAGAGTACTGCTTGCATCACAGTAGCATCAAAATTAGTGGCGTCATTGCGGCGAAAGCGTCCCATAAATATGCCCCATAGTTTATATGCAGATGTAGGAGTCAAAACTAAAAAAAGTTAATGAATGAAATAAAAATGGATTCGCAAATAAAATATTGGTCTATCAGCCCTGGCACTGAACTGCAGTTCTTTATAGATAGACGTGCTAATGTGATCATGAAAAATGCCACTTGCTTTATGGTAAATAGTAGCAGAGAGATGGTCCATTTCCCCTTGCGTTACGCTGTGCTGGCAGAGGTAAAATGCGAATGACAGTGTGACAAGCTGATAGAGGAAGAGGATTCATGCTAACCCCTCAATTTATATGTATGCCTTTTCTAACATATGTAATGTTTTAATTGCATATCGTAGGAGAGACGCAAAACCTGTCTCTACGTCAGACCTATAAACGTCTTTTCTGAGGGAGTTAAGGACTGACTCTGAAGTGAAAGATGAACGGATAATTTCATTTCTGTATTGATAAAGTCAGGCGTTCCTGTCCGCTAATTATATGCTTCTTCTGTGATTTCTCAAACCAGAAACCTGACTTCCACCAGCACCTTTCTAAGGGTCCAGCCAATTAACTTTTCATTCGAGCAATGTTTTCCATTTTTTCTCGATTCCTACAAGCTCCAGCTTTTTTGAAGTGTGACCCAGGGAGCTTGCATACTGTTGGTTGCAGCTGTCTCCCTCTCAGTGCTTCTGTTTTTTTCACATCACCTTCTCAGAGGTTAAGGTCTTCCGCGTGGCACTGCTTCATTGAAGAACAGACATGAAACTGTTTCTCTGAAATAAAGATTAAGGAAACTGCGTCTACCAGGAATGTACGCGTTCGTTTATGTGTGATTCGTGTTTCTTTACTGGCACAATTTACTCTTCAGTTCCAATGCACTTGCAATTATTACTGCATATTAGTTCAATTAGGCAGGAGGTTGCTCTGTCATTTGTGAACTCCCGCCAGAAAAAATCAAAGCACAGCCTTGCGCATGAAAAGAAAATCTTAGTTTCTTGACATATTATAGTGGAATATATGGCTTATAAAATACATGAGAATACATAGTTTTTCTATAATAGAAGATGCTCAAACATTGTAACACATGTATACATGTACATTTTATTGGCTACTTTTGAATACCACAGCATTATGATTTTAAGATATTTGAAAATATTTTAGTTTGATGCATAAATATAGCCTAATCGGAATGTAGCAGCGGTCTGACACCCTATCTGTATATATTGGTAACGTCATCGGAAAATGGAGGTGAATATTATGGCAGGCAGATCATTCTCAAAGAAAAGCAAGTGAAGTCTCTCATTGATAATTCTTTTATGAGACAGAGAGGTGCCTTTATTGCTGTTTTTTTAGATTCTAATAAGGTATTTCCTCAGGTGGGTTATTATACCTTTGTGGGGAAGAAATGCCTAATTGCATTGAATATTCTGTAAAAAATAAATATTACAGTTGCCTCGAATTTTCATAGGAACAGGAGGAGTGGGAGTAGAACAGTAAACAACAGAATACCCCTCTGCGTAAAGAGGAAACAAAGGGGGGGGGGGGGCATGTGTACCATGACAATGGTGAGAGTTAGGAAAAAGGCAAAGTGATCATATTTTTATATATAAGCCTCGCACACTCTAGTAGTGGCATGCTTCATCATCGGGTTCACCCTGACCCCTACACATCAGGATGGGCTCAGCCATGTTCCAAGGAGCTCTTTGTATTTTAATGCGTCATGGGACGTACCGTATAAATACAAATTCCTTATAGATTCCCAGGGTATCACTTTATTAGCGGGGTTGGATGGGAAGGATTAAAATAAGCTAGAAAAGTGGCAACAATGTTGCAATGGTCCTATGACACTTATATTGCCAACATATTTCTGCCCGACACTACTGGCCTTAAAAGGTCCTGGGCATTCATCAGGACGGTTATGATTTTCGAATACTCCTCTGGTGTACTTCTATTCCCACAAATATTTTTTGGGGGGAATCCACAGTAAATTATAACCATGCAAAGATGGTTAATACTTGCCAGTCCAAAGGTACTTACAAATGAGGAAATATAAACCAAGCAAGATACATTAGTGCAAAGGTATGTTTATGTGGCATGCACAAACACGCCTTCATGTGCATTTCAACTCACATACTTAAACTCAATAGTAATTGCAATCCAAATGATGGTGCCGGTATCACATCAACACTGCATTCCACCTTTTGGCTAATGCAATGTTTCATAATATGTTTCTTGGTATTAGGACCTATCACATATATACTCAATGCTTAGTAGTTGTGTTTAAGAAACCTAGCAAATGTTAAGATAAAGTGAGAGGCATACTTTGGAAGTGACATTCAATGGGCTTAAACACTTATCCTAGTAGTGGATATTTTTCAAACCCCTTGAGGGCAGAGAGAAGTAAATAGGCAGGGGGGAAGAAAAATGTCAATTGAATCAGCACAAAGAAAAACATATATATCCAGTAAGTAAGTATCAGGATTGTACATGCCACGAATATAGCAGCCAAAGATCGAAGGAAGGCAAAACTTCACAAAGAGTTCCGGATGCAACATCTAGTCCCAAGATTACTTACTTTGTCAAAGGTTCCTACCATCTGTAGTACCTACTGTGGTCTGTTCGCCTTGGCTTGTGGTACTAATTTTGCAGTTAGACAGAGGGTATGGCAGGGGCCAGGGCAGCTGGACCTCGTTAACGGTGGCCGGCAGCCAATGGTGCTGTGAGTATGCAAGGCTTTTTCTGTATGCACTGCAATCTCATTAACACACTACTTTCCTTGTTCTACTCTTATTTGTGTACCACTGCAAAGCTCCAGCTGCACCACTTGCATTTCCCGTGACCTTTTCCTTGACCTCACCAACTCTCTACAACCATCCTTGCCCATGCCTTTCAATTACACACATTAAACATTTTCCTCCTTCTCATCCAGTCACTCTTTCTTCTCCCCATGCCAGCTACTTCTATCTAAATGTTACAACAATAGCAGCACTTCTCTATCAACCTCATCTCTCAGTGCAATTATTCTACCCCATGCCATGCCAAGATCTTGCTTTTCTTCCTCCGTATCTTGATTTCCATTCCACGTCCATCAAGTACAAAGTTCACAATTGTAGAATGCCTTCAGTCACACATGAAGATCAGATCTAAATCACATGCATTTAAGCAAAATCCAGAAAACTGAACAGTACAGATTTGCATCATAAACAGACCTTCAGGAGAAACGGGGTCTGTGATCTCAGAACATCATTTATGGACATTTTCCTGGACTGATTGTCCGCTTCATTAGAGGTGACACGGCACCTAGCCCATTAGTGCTCTTAGCAACCAAAATGTTATACATATCAGGTTATACAACTGCTGAAAAGAGAAACAAATATGTTTTCCCAGCACCCCTCTCACCCATTTTCAATTCTCCATAACCTAGTTTTCGTGCTCCCACTGGAACCCTAACAGTCCAGTCACATTATACACACTCCGCCTCCAATTTTCCTCTCAAAGCATATCCCATATCCACAAATCCTACCTCTTTCTCCACCCAATGGGACTCTGCAGCACTCTTTACTCTGCACCTCAGCTCTCATTATTCAATCTCTTCTTGGACCTTTCCATATCCCTGACTGCCTCTCCTCCTTGATCTTATTGGTTTGAGAAACAGATTTCCTAATAAATGATTCTTAACATCTTTAATTAATGTAGATAGTCACAAATGCATTAAAAAAAAGTATAATAATATTGAAAATAATACATTTTTGTGTCTTAGCCTACTCATGTTTTCAGATCTGTCTATTTTCAATACTTGTGGTTTCAGTATTTAACACAAGCTCATCTTCCCCCTCGATGCCTGTGCAATGCTGAGCTCTGATGTGACCTTATTTATTAGTTTAATCGATGGAAATTCCATAAGTTCCATGGTCCGTTTTGTAATGTTTATAACATGTAATGTTTTATGCTCCTGACATTTCTTGAGCAGATGGATCTACAGTTGTATATAAATGAAGGCCACTTCTTTTGACCCAAACAGAGTTGTTGTTTTTATTTTGAATGCACTATTGATTTCTGTGAAAGGCATAGTACAACGTTTTCATTAGAGTTTGGGCTGATGTAGTGCATCTTCTAACTACCTATTAGTCACACCACAGTGACTGCACAGTTTCTTAATTTGAAAATGTGTAAAGGCTCACCATTTTGGCAATCAGACAAGGTTACGTGCCGATTCCCAGAAATTGGACCCCGTGTTGGACCGTTTATTAATCTGAACTTAGAATATTTTCATAATCCTCCCCTCCTGCCTAGTTGAGAAGTCTTTATGACTAATGTTCCTTGAGCCGTATTTGCCTTGAGCTATATTAATTTCTGGATATTGATTTAATTAGGGTTTAGTTTCTGCTGCAAATGGTATCTTAAATGTATTTGCATTTTGCACATTTTGCAATTATTGACTTTCAAAGGTCTTTAGGTTACTGTTATTAAATTTGGAATCCTTTATTACTAAATGGAACACTTATGCCTTTCTTGGTGGGGTAGACTAGTTTCCATTAAAGTGTGGCTTACTACCCTTCTTATGGGTAACATCCATTACAATGCAGTCATTACGACCTACCTTTACAACGCAACTGTTACAATGCAACTGCTTTTACAAAGCATGCCCTTACAATGCATGCCATTACAACGCATGTCACCACAAAGCATGCCATTACAATGCACACCATTACAACGCATGCCATTATAACGCACTATAAGGTAAGCAATGGAGATTCTTTTAGTATTAGGTTGGGTATGGGTTTTGGAGTACATGGGAATAGTCATTTTTACCCCTACACTTTCCCTACTGTTGCACACACTGGAGTTGGAATAGTAATTTTTACCCCTACACTATCCAACACTTATCCTACTGTTGCCCGAAAAGTATATGGATTGTAATGGTATGCATTGTAATGGTATGCATTGCAATGTAATGCGTTTTAATGGTAGTTTTTAAAAATGCGTTGTAATGGCATGCGTTGTAAAATCATGTAATGTATTGGTAGTTGCGATGTAAAGACTACGTTGTAAAAGCATGCATTGCAATTGCATGCGCTGTAACGTCATATATTGCTTCTTATTTACAATAGTTCTATGATCCTAATCAATATTACTGGGTTGACCTAAACACATTGTTTGCGATTCATATTCCTAGAGATTTACATTTAGAGTTCAAGGCAGTTGCAGATTGGCCAAATGGAGAATCGCCAAGGACTTAGCCTCATGAAACACATGCAATGTTGTGATGTAAAAATATAAATTGGTGATTGAGTATTTGAAGGCTAAGGTACAGTAAAAACAAATAAATAGGTTGAAAATCATGACAGCGACTTATAAATTCATAAGTTGTTTCTAAATACAGAGGTAAAGGTTTTGACTATAATTCCCATATGCCTAATGCAAATATTAACATGCAGAAGAAAATTACTCCGTTCCATTTTTGTGGGAAAATTGGTCATTGGAACTAAGAATGTAGATACCATCTAGATAGATAAAATGAAAAGCAAATTGTTTACCAAATGCAGCAGAACATTAATAAAATGATACAGAATGGGATACCTCAGTCTATAGGCCCCAGACTAACTGTAATCTGTGCAGAACATGCTAAACCAAAGGCAGTTTACGGGAAACTTACCTCCTGTACCAATGATGAACTATAATATGCAGGACAAAATGCACATTTTTCATTAGAATCCTGGGTTTAAGCAAAATCCCTCAGTAATACAATACAATACACCTTGTTAAGCATGCAGCAGCTTCGGAAATAGTGTCCCATGCTAGTGACATGAGTGCCAAACAAACAAGAACTAACAGAACCCCAGTAAAGAAAGCCTACATATCAAATAGAAAAGTCTGTAATAGTTTACGAAAAACTGGTTCAGAAGAAATAAAACACAGGGCAGTCAGCAGGGATTTACAGGGCTTGGCAGTCAGAAATGTAAAGGAATGGCTACCTCTTCTTGCCTTAAGAATCCTGAGAAGGCACAGAATGTTTAGCATGTTGTATTACAACAATATGCCCTGATGGTAGGCAGACAATATTCTTAAATATAAAGGATCCTTTTCCTCAAAGGGTCTGTAGGCAAAGATTAATGCCTTGAATTCGATACTGCTGGCAATGGATAGCCAATGTAGACATAGTATGGAGGTGGCCACAGATGAATGAGCAGGGATTTTCAAAATTAGACATGCTTCTGCATTTTGAATGATCTGCAGGTGGTGCAGCAAGTAAGATGGTAGACCCAGGTACAAGCTGTTTGTTTAGCCTAGCTTAGAAGTAGCCAAGGAATGGATAATGATCTTAGAAGTATTCTACAGAACCAGATGTAGCATCTTCCTGAGAGATTTTAATGTAAGGAAACAAATTGTGGAAACAGTGCTAACCTGCGGTTTGAAAGACAGATTGGTATCAAGTTTGAAGCATAGCTTTCTTACCACTGATTATGGAATATGGGGGATGCCCAGCTCTGAAGGCCACCAGTTGTAAGCATCTGGAAAATTGTGAATGCCAAAGAAAAGTATTTTGGTTTTGTCAGAATTCAGTTTAAGGCAAATACCGTTTATCCATTCCCCGAAAGCCTCCAGACAGTCCTCGAATGCTTTCAAGGCACCCACACCATCTCCTGAAAGAAAAGCTTCAACTGGGTGTCATTGGTGTACAAGATCAGACTCAAAACCCCAAGCTTTTACATGACTAGCCAGAGGTGGCAAATATACATTAAAAAGTGTCAGACCAGATCCCTGAGGCACACCACAATCAAGTGGTTTGATGGATTACATTAGGGGGGTAAAAATACAATTTGTGACCTGTCTTCCAGATTGGATCTGAGCGAGGCCAGCCCATTAACATGTACACTACACAACCTTTCAAAACGAATATAGTGGGAGACTGTATTAGGCTGTCAACAGATCCAGGACAACGATGATGCGGAGGAGCAATTATTTCACTCATATTGCATCAGCATTTGTTATTTCCACTGGCCCGGGGGGTCCAATGTAGACACAATGGCGGTGCATGTTTTGTACAGCCCTGCAGGTAGACCAGGGTGGCCTTTATGTAGATGGTGAGGTGAATGACCACTCAGCATCATTTTTTAATGATATAGGTGCCACCTGCCCCACATTCCAACCAAGGGATGTTCCAAACCTACGCATCTCAGGAAAACAAGCACAAAATGTAGGTATTAGCAAAAACAGATTACTAATAAAGTGTCAGAAAATATCCATGCAAAAATTAGCTCTATAGAGAAGGATTACCAATTCAGAATATGTGATTCAAGTCCAGTTAGTTTGGTAGGTGGTGATCATTTCTGCAAATTGAATTTGCACAATATATTTTACACTGGATGGTTAAGCAAGGTGAAGGTTTAAACTTTAAAAAGAAATAACGGGAGTCAAGAGTGAGGTTGTTCCCAGTTCTCATAAAGTAGGACGTGCCTCCTGATTTAAGGCAAACAGTCAAAGAGGAGATTTGAGTTTTTACAGGAAATGAAATTGGAGAAACCCAATGCAGTGTTTCTCCATACTTCTCAGTACAAGCTTACCCGCGAAGCAGAGGAGTGAATGACACTTGTTAAAAAAATGATAGAGCAAGGTATCTTTAAAAAAATAGCTAGGATGTCCTTGAATCTGTCTGATTATGAAATTCAGAAAATCAAGTGGAAAGTTGAGAATGGTTCGGGACCTTCACAAAATTAATTTAACTGTTGTCCCACGCTGTCCTGTAGGATCGAATCTTTCTGTAATTTTGATTGAAATTCTCATTGATGCAGGTTGCTTCAGTTCCTCTCTATCCCTCCTCATGAGGATGGCCAGTATCTCATTGCATTGAGATTTTGAAATAGAGCAATGGTCAGGTGGCAAATCCTAAAGCGGTATGCAGAATCTATTAATCTTTTCCCAAATCCTGAAGAAAGATCTAGAGAGTTTACTCCTTCTCTGTTACTCAGTATCGGTGAACATATTGATGACCTGATGGTTGCATCCTAAACAAGAGAAGATTGTGTGACACAGCTGCGTTGTTGAACCAACTTGAATGTCATAAAGAAGGTGTTTATTTGGGTTATAAATTTGAAAAAGGAGTGAGGAAGATATCTGCAGATCATATCCTTGCAATTCTGAAAATGAACCTACCTATGATCCTAAAGGACGTGAGTTTTTTGGGGGAATGGTTGGCTTTTGTCATCAGTGGATTCCAAACTATTCACTAATTGTAAAGCCATTACATTGATGTACTGAAAGCATTACAGTTACCCAAGGAAGTTGCAGTGTCGCATATAAGAGCGGAGATGACATGGTTACTCTCGACAACTGATATGTTGATGAAGTTGCAAAATATTGTATGTCCAGTGCTTTGGAATCACATGAAGAACGTAACTCTGAAAAATAGAATGTAAATTGTTTGTTGTTTAAAACAGTTCAAATGTTGGTAGAGCTCAAAGTTTTAGTTTGATGACAGGGAAAAATTGATTTCGGTGGGTTATGCTATTGATGAAGGGGGCATTTGGAAGAATCCTGATAACAGATATTTATTGCTGGATGGCATTTTGATAATATGGTTAGGTGTTTCCATTGTCCTACACATGTTGATCTAGATGCCATGTTATGCGCTTTCAAAACGTGCTAGCTCAATCCTCATTTTAGACTTCCAAATTTATATTTTGTCAGTGTTATGTTACCTGCAGCAGTTATATGTTGGCAAGACTGCAGTGTTGAGCAGTCACATGGCCGTTTAGTAAAATGCAAAATGATTTAATTGCAATGATCCAAGTGTAATGCCAAGTGTTACATTTTAGTTGTTTTGTGTTTGTTGTCAAGATGGGTGGAGGCCTTTTTGACTTGGAGATGTGACAAACTGGCCATGGCTAAACTCGTTAAGGGAGATGATCACTAGATTGGGTTTTCTGACTTCTTTAGAATCAGATAAAGGAACCCATTTCGAAGATAATTTGATGAGAAATTTTAAGCCCGCTGCTTTGCCATTAGCACTGATCAGTTTAAAAAGCTCTTCTAATAAGATAACATGACTCTCACCTCATGAAGTTCTCATTGGGAGGGTGATGTGAGTACCCAGTTTACTACCACAGGACTTGTAAACAATTCTGATGATCTTATGTTGACTATTGCAAAGGTTTGGCTGATGTGGCATACTCTCTTTTTCATCAGGCAAAGTTCACAACACCCTCCTCACATGAGGAGCTGGACCATAACCTAGTTACTGGTGACTGGGCTGTGGTGAAGAAGCATTTGAGGAAGAGCTGCCTTGATGCATGGTGGTAAATACCCCGCCAGGTTATACTGGAGACGAATACTGTTGTGATGTATGCAGTTGCAGCTTTTGTGAGGTATTAAGGATTACCTCAGTGGATCCAGGCATCTCACATGAAGAGAGTGAAGACTGCAGATAAAGAAGTAGTGACAACAACCACTGACAGTGTCAAACCTAAGGTTGCTATGTGGATCCAGAGAAGGCTCAACATCAACAGGAGTGCAGATAAAAGTGTGGGTTTCACAAGTTGCAAGTGAAGAAGAAGGTACAGTAATTGTCAAAAATTGGTCTGAAGATTAAAGGTGGCTCCAAGATGGCTGGTCTGAGAGAGTGAAAGAAATAAAAAAATAAATTTAAAAGAAAGTTGCGGCCTCTAAAGAGTTGAAAAAGACACACAGAAAAAGTTAGAGGAAGCAGAGACAGATCTGAGTGACAATGAATCAGAGCAGCCAGTGATCAGAAAATTGACAATAGTAAGAGTGCCAGACAAGAAGTATGCAGCAAGTGGGGGTAAAGAATTTGGCTAAGCCGTATGAATTTGTCAAGTATGAGACAATTTTTCACACGAGAACTCTTTTTCCTACATGCCCGTGTAGTGGTTCTCTGGATGTCTAATTCGGCAGACATCTTGGAACAGAATGACATGTATGCGGTCAGCCGCCGAGGGTGCACGCTAGTGTGCGTCCAACACCTTCATGTGCTTGGTGTAATGAGTCCCAAAATGTTGTAAGACTCCTGGCGCCCAAAGAGAAGGTGTGGTGGGAATCGCAGGGATAGGAACAGACGGGCTTATAGGGTGCATGTATGCGTTCGCACTGTGCCTTCTTGCAAACAAATCCCAAATGGTTTGGACTCCAAGCCCCACTTAGGCAGTATGGAGGGCACTCAGACCCACACAATAGAACTGTCCGCCGTATTAGACATCCGGAGAACCACTCCACTGGCACCAAGGGCGCATGCATGTGCATGCGCGCAAAATTCTAGCTAAATCACTGTCAGGCAATCATGCTGCCCGGAAAATACCTGTCAATACAACACCACTACAAAAGACCAGTCTCTCGCGGAGTACGGTACCAGCTGGGACTACGCGGCACCACTACTGGTTTGATTCGGAGCACTCACCGAGACCAAGTAAGACTGTGCGTGCTCCAGCTTGTTTGTCTGTTTACCATTATGGTTTGAGCTCATTGAGCACACACGGACGCTCAAGCTCATTATGCCATTTTTAATTTTTAGATTGGGACATCGGAAGAGAACCCCTCCCCAATCCTTGATAATCTGCATAACATCCCTAAATAGTGTAACTATGACCTCTTAACATCATTCATGTCTCTATCCTCCCTCATATAATTTTTCAATATTTTTAATTGTTAGCACACTAAGTCACTCTACCGCATGCTATTGTCAGAACCTGCTTGCATAGTGCGCCGCGGACAACTAGGTATAATCACTTAGGGCCCCCACTCACAACACGGTGCCACATTATACATAGCCAATGGGCTTCAAAGGGCATCACCATTACCGTCAATAGGCCATCAGGCCAAGGCACCTATAAAGTTGCAACCATTTTACCCCACGCAACCAAGCCTTAACTGCCGATCTATGCAAAAGCACTTTTGCACTTATAATTACCTATTTTAGGTACAGCACAAAACGAATCAGGGCATGTTCAAGCGAGCATTCCAACACGACAATCACTGTGGTAGTCATGAAGACAATGACTACAGCATTCCTAAAATTGCCTTTTAAGATTGCATTTTATGTTGCTGCAAACTATATGTCTTGTCTTGTCCTTTTTCTCCCCCAACAGGTTATTTCACAGGTGTCAGTGAGTATGCTGACATTTTTACCACACACCTTAGTGCGTGTGTAGGTACCTCACAGGTTTGCCATGGCATCTTCCACCTTTGTCATTCACTTTTTCCCTCACCTGGTCCTGAAGAAAGCCCATCCACGTTTTAAACAGGCTGAAACATGTAGACTGCAACACATATTCAACTAACGGAAATAATCTCCTGATAGTTGCACCACATAGATTTTTTTAATCATATACTGAGTCGCCAATATTAAAGTCTAAAGGCAAGGATTCTCAGAAGTATTTTTAACTTTATTAATTCACGTCACATCACACATCTGCACAACACCTGCTCCTCTGTAGTCGGGCGTCGTAGCACAACTGGGGGGCACTCGGCCACCCAGTTGGGACCCCAATGATGAAGCATGACACCAACTAGGTTGGTGTGTGAGGGGTCTTTTAAGAACACCTAAGGTGTCCATGTTCTTACCACACATAGTGATTGCAATATGTACACTTAGTGGGTCTGTCCACATTGTTTAAGTCTAATATAAATACTGACCCACATTTCATGGTGTGGGAAGCTTTAAAGGCCTCTTTTCAGGGACAAGTGATTCGTTATAAAGCTAGGGAACAAAAAATAGAAAGTTTACAAAACAAAGTAGAACAGGTTAAGAATTAACTCAACTCTGCAATTTTAAGAGATTAAGGCATCACATATATGCCATTAAGGCATCACAACAAGAATTGGTGAGAGCAAAAGACCAAGAAACCTTTTAATTTTAGAAGTTATTACAGGGAGTAAGGGATACCAGCATACAATGTATGAAGAAAACCAGCACATAGGCAAATATCTAGCATGATCTACTGAAACGCAGAAGAGTAGGCAAAGCATCACACAAATGAGAGACGCTTGTACTCTGACTGATAAAGATAGGATAGCAGAAATATTTCTTATCCTTTTTAAGCAAATTTTTTCAGAAGTACAGGTAATAGATCCATAGGATTTAGTTTGGTACTTCGGCACATTCCAGTTACCACAAATTACCAGGGACAATATGGAAGCCTTGAATAAGCCCATTGAGCGTATAGAACTGGTGGAAACTTTAAAAGGTATGGCTAGTGCAAAGGCTAGCAGGAATGATGGGATTTCTGTTGAAGTATTCAAGATGTTTTTAGATGAGCCTTTCTAATTTTTAGGTCGTGCCTAGAGTAAGCGCACAAGCGCTGCTCTGGTGAAGATCCGCTGTAGTTCAGTACATGAGGGAAGCCCCGCCTACTCCCCCACCCATATATTTCATTGGCTTGTGTTTTTGTCCTTAGTAAATGCTGCCTTCGGATTCGTTTATAGGCTTGTTAGTCCCCCCTTAGTACGGCCATGTCCTCATTTGTATCCTCCCATGGCTACTGGCCACTTTACTTCGAGTATTACACAGTACGTGCTATTTAGACTGGTAGCACTATTTTCTTTAATCAGGTTCTCCTACTGCCTTCTCTACTCCCTCCCATTGTCTGTGCCTTCTCCCCCTACCCGCACTACTGTTGTCCATGCCTTCACCCCCTCTCCCCGCCTGCACTCCCATTGTCCGTGCCTCCCGACCCGCCCTCCCTCCCATTGTCCGTGATGACTACTGTTTGCAATGCAATAGGTCTCTCGTAAATGCGAGTCCTATTGCATTACAAATGCTTGTTTTTATTGTAACTGTCCAGAACTTGCCTTCTTGCCAGCTGGTCACTCTAGTGAGCAGAGTTCACTATTTCACTTTCATTCTTAGCTCTTAAACCAGGAAGCGGCAGCAGCGGAGGGGAGAACAGAGATGGCGGACCAGAGAAGGCGGGCAGCGTCCCTGAGAAAATAAACAGAAACAGCGTCTCTGTAATTATATGCCACGAGCCCACCACAGCAGGGTTTTGGGGGCAGTCGCTGCACAATACTGAGTAATCCGCACAGAATAATTGGGAACAGACTTTCAAATTTCACTTGCTGTTTCAGTGAAAGCTTCCTTCCAGGTGTAGACGGTGGGTCCTGGATGCCACTGGCCGCCGCCGTCTCACTCGTATCAGCAGTCGGATGTCAGCGCCCCCTTCCTTCTCTTCAGCAAGCTCAGAGGAGGAATGCGCACTTGTTGTGGCATTTCTCTCCCACCGCACATGTTTCCAATAATACTACTCATATTCTTAGCCTTTTATTGCTGAATCATGCACAGCCGTATTAAAACTTAGGACTTCCTGTTCGCATATGCTCCGCAGCGCATTTATGTAAATGTAACTTTTTAAAGATCTGCGGGTTTCTCACCCCATTGCACGACACATGCATAATAATCAATTCTGGTCCCAGAAGAGATTTTGGCTGGTTGATTAATCAGAAATAATTGGGGAAAACTGAGCCAAAAGCCTTCGTCTCAAGTTTTCCGATGCCATTCATGACTAGCTTATACAGGCTAGTTTGTTTTTACTTTTTACTTCGCATCCTGGTACTTGTAGTCCTGAATTTATAATGAAAGTAATTGGATTACCTGAATACCGAGAGGAAAATTGACTAACCAAGGGATAGAGAAACTGTGCAAAAGCTATACTTTTTTTATTACATTGCATGGTTTACCGAGCAACATTTATCTGCAGCGGAAATCCGGTCTACATTGAAGCAGGACACTAGAAACTATCTTGCTTTACCTTTTGCCCAAGTTCGGTCATGCACTCTGTGCAAAACCAGCCTCGGTTCTCCCAATGTATCATGACCAGCAAACATCCGTGCTGGCAGTCAGTAACTCCATTCATTGCTGCAAAGCAGGTAATTCAAGCTAGGCTGATTTGACAAGATGGTGGGTGATTTTCTTCCTGTTCAGCCTGAGCGCTGGGTCGCTCCTCTTCTCAGGCCCAGTTTGCAGCTTCCCCTAGTAATACGATGGATCCAATAAAAGTACAGGTGTAGTGTGCTCTAAAATGCAGCAAATATCTGCCAATCTGCTGCAGAAAAAGCGATGCTTTAGCCCCATCGTTTACTTTGATGGCTTTAGGTGAGATCCGTTGCAGCAAGGAGTGTGTTGAGAAGCTTCGGGCCACTCTGGGCATGCCACCTGTCCAGTACACTTTGTGCATGAGCTGCGCAGAGGTACCTGCGAGGGGCAGCATTTGTGCTCAAGGTGGCCAGAAGGGGATGCTGCAACGTAGAAGGTGTAAGGCACAACACCGCGGAACATATTTATCACTGCAGATGCTGATAAGAATGACTGTGAACACTTGCAGTTGAAGTGGCCTAAACAAGCCAGGGAAATGCCATGAACCAGCAAGGGAGATGTTGCAGCCAAACAATCTGGCATAAACCAAACTGAGTTAATGGTTAGTCTAACCTTCTGCTCCTCAAAAGGAGGTGCTCACCTCTCAGGTTTGGGAACATCTCCGTGTAGTCATGGTAATAAAGTGTTATTGTATTGTGCTGAAGGGCACACCGGGGTGGCATTGCTTACATGAGATTCAGAAGTGGAGCAGCCCAGAAGATTTTGTTTCAGTTGACCAACTAGACATTTCATTATGAGTAAGACTGTCAGTTTTCAGTTTCACCCAATGCTTAATTTGTAAAAGATAGAGTGCTGGTGCCCAAAGCTCTGCCCGGAAGCCCACAGGCCATGCTATTAAATGAATACGCAGGCTTAAATACACCTCATGCCTCTTTAATCCGCTACCAGGCACACCTTGGTCCTTTATCTCTTTCTTGCATGTTCCTGCTGTGTTTGTTTTACCTCCCTTGCTCTCCGTCAATATCTAATATGGAAAAATAAGTGCCAGCCTCCAAAAATGAGTGCCAGTGGACCCCACCGACAACCATCAGCTCGAATTAAGTAGTGGTTTCAACAGATTTGTCCAGTCAAAGTTACAGCTGACAGCCAATCTGATTTAGTGTCCATGTTTATTTTTAAGGAAGGGATGTACAGAAATGTGATACTTTTTAGGTCGAGCTTCTATCAACCTGTTATCTCTGTTCTGTGGGGTTTGGCACACCCAACAATTGCCATTGGCTGTTATCTGGGTCATTTACACATGCTGGCTTGCTACTGGTGCATTTGCTTAAATGTCCCTCCTTTGTGGGCTTAGCTCCCTCACTGGAGATTTCACTAGGAGATGAGATCTTTTTGTTTGGCCATCACAATGTACAGTGTGTGATGGCCTCTCCACCCGTCTTTTATATTTATAGCAGTTTCTTGCCTGTATGCCTGAAATAAGAGCAGCAACTGGGATGGGTGGCGCACGTAAGCGCCTTGTTTGGTATTTTCCTGGGCATGTTCCCTGCTCTTGTTATGAGGAGCAGCCACGGCTTTGGGAGCCCTGGTGGCTGCGGGGGAGGCGCTTGCGCTGGCCCTACATGCTGCTGCCTTGTTTGAACGGTGGCTATTCTCTAAGCAAACACCTTGTATGAAGTCAGCCAGATGCTTCTGTGAATTAAACACTCTCTGCAGACATCTGCAGGTAAGGAGAGTGATTCCTGGTATAGCAGACTCATCCTTCTAAGGTCAGTAAGGTAAACATCATTAAATCAAGTAACAGTACCCCCTTATAACAGCGCTTAAACACAACTAAAGTGCTGCACAAGGTGCGGCATAAAAGTTGTTTTCCGTAAGCAGAACTGAACCTTCTTTCCCCAGATTCAAAATGTGCCCTCTTTCCTTGAAATTCACATCTTGTTCTTGCATTGGCTCAGGTCCTTGAAACCAGTCACATTTATAATCAGGGCTTTCAGTGGTCCGGGTCTCACCATTGCTGAGCACCGGCAGTTTTTTAAAGGAGGCCTCGAAACAGGTCTCTATTGGGCTCTGTTTTTTGCCCTGGCACAGGTGGTCCAGGTTTCTTCGGGAGTGCAGTGACAGCAGGCACATTGATGTGCGCGTGCTCACACTGCTCACTTCTCACCAGTAGAGCAGTTAGGGCATGACGTCATGCCAGGTGAGCGTTGTAGGGAAATACTTTAAAGAGAGTCATTTTTATCTCTGGATTTCCCTTCTCTTCTTGAGACTCAGGAGCAGCAACATTGTCGTGGTGTCACCAGTTCTTTAAGTGGAAGATTCTTCACTATTATGTACAAGCCATAGTTGCTGCTTATTTATCTTATGCAACTAACAACCATTGACAAAGCCAATGGTCCTGACTTGTTGTAGGTAGGATGTTACTTGTTGTATCATATCTGTATGCAATGACAGAAATAGCAAAATACAAGTCGGGCGGCACACTATGCTAAGCACAGGTTGTTAGCTTACGTGCTTTAACCCACGCCCTTAATTAGATTAGCCACACCCCTTTTCAAGACCCCATCCCGTATTTTCATCCCACTTAAAGCCCTGTGTATAATATTAACCTGATTTGCATATAGTTTTTCATACTTTAGTTCTGTCATTTCTAGGCACTTTACCCATAGGGGTTACTGTCACCCCATTTAATACTACTCTTGCTACAGAATACACAGGGAGGGAACAAGAAACGGGCTGCAAGTATAATATTAAAGAATTGCAACTATTGAGTGAGATTGTTCATAAAGCCTTGAGAGTGGAAAACTTCAAAAGAATGGCTTTTCTATCGGTATAGTTGGCATACTACACGCCTCATAGACTTCATAAAATGTTCATATCAACTCCGGATCAATGTTTTAGATGCAAGATGAACGGGGCGGGCAGGTGGGTACATATATTTTTTTACATGCCCTAGCCTACAGCACTATTGGGAGGAGGTTTTTAAGATTATTAGTCATCACATGTCAATGGCTATCCTTCCATCAGCGTCATTAGTTTTATTTTGATTCTCACATATAGGGCTCCAGCTAACTAAATATCGGCAACATTTTATCTGTATTGCAATAGCGGTAGCCAGGTCCTTGGTGCTGCAGAATTGGGAATCCTCAAATGTCACGACAATAAGTCAGCGGCTTACTAAGTTGGGCCGGACCTATCAGTTTGAGGAGGCATATGCAAAGAGAGTAGGGGGATTCTATAGATTTAAGACTATGTAGACAGACTACTCCTCCATTTCTTTCTCAATGTAAGATAAGGATCATTATGTAAGCTAGACGAAAGAGGTATGTGTTGAAGAGTCAGGTAATTTCCTGCTCTCAGTGGTAGAGGGTAATCCTGCTTTATAGGTTTTAGTATTGGTTTTATGCACATTTGTTAATGTTTTTAATTGTATAATTGCACTATGAGGTTCTAAAAAAAGAAAGAAAAGATTGTGGATGCTGCTATTATGTGAAATATGTGTTTAGGCTATTTGGAGTTGGATAAATTAGATGATTTTTTTCTTTAGAATTGCTTTCATCTGCCTTATACTTGAATTTGTATTAGTATTGTATGAACTATTGTATTGTCTGTCTCTTTGTCTTGCTCAAATAATAAACAAATAAAGAAATTATATTTTTGTTTTTAATATTTTTTATTTTTTTTATAGAAAATAGCTGCAAATAGGAAGAGTCGTTGTCTGGCTTTAAATAATATTTTCTGTAGTTTTCCTGACATCAATGTTGCAAGGTATTCTGGTTAGCCTCTATCCTTCAGTCATAAACATCTCACCTAAGTACAAAATTGAATAAAACATTTGTATTAATGCTTCTAAAGATAAGAGATTCAGTGATAATAAAATGTTTATTAATGAATATTTGAAAATTGTGTATGTTAGTCTGTTGAAAGAGCATTTACTAATTATGAACGTTTTCAAACTGTTTTGTATGTACATATTGCCTGCGTCTGTTTCGGAGGAGGTATTAAATAATCAGTTGCGACTCACCAAGTAGAGAGAATAACCTTACTAGCACAAATGATATTAACAATGAAAAGTGTGTAAATTGAGTGATGTTAAATTCAATTTTATTTGGAGATTTAATGAAAGGTGAGTACAAATGTGTAGAAATATGAATGAAGTAAGTGAGATGGAATTGCAGTTTGAGGCTGGAGAGAAATCTAGAAATTAAATGATTCATCCTATTCTTGAAATTAAGCAAGAGAGAAAAAGAGTTACCTGTTTGATGCATGAGAACGATGACTGATAGTTTGAAGTTATATGAAGGGATTGGAAGGAGTGCTTTTTAATTATAGATTCATAGTTGATAGTGATTTCTTGAAGGTTGAAGGGCTTATTTATAGTGGGATTCATTTTGTGTGTGGTAAGACAGCTCATTGTAACCTACTACGAAACTGGGTGGTAGCTGCTATCTTGCTTTAGTTTGTCTTCAAGTGTTTTATGTGAATGAAATGAAGGAAAGTGGACTCAAAAGAGTGAAAAGTGGAGTTGGGCAAGTGCTTATTGATATTTTTGGTGTGTTGATTTCTCATTTGGGATTGCTCTTAATGACATAAAGATTAGAAAGTTGTCAACTTTGATGGATTTTTTAGCAACAGATACTGCTCAAGCACTTATGAGCAAATGATTGCTTTGTGTACTAGGGTTACCCCTAAATATTCTACGTGCCTGCTGAATGTTTAGAGCAAGGCAGTGTATATTTTCCCAATAATAGTACACTTATTTATCAATATACTGTAAACATACTTAACACTTTATGTGAGGCAAAGGCACTTGAAGAGACTGGTGTGTAGGAAACTGTTGGTTCATGGTTTAATAAAATTAGGGCTGAAATCTGAAAATTTGGAAAATGTTTTGGTGACATTTGTGATGTTTTGTGATATTAGAGGTGGTATGGTGAGTACAATACATTTGTAAGAAATATGTTGTGCCTAATAGGTTTATTTCATAGTTTTAAGTTCTTTGGTGTAAAGTGCTGTAAAAAAATATGTTGACTGTGAAGCAGAGAAAGAGATCCAAATATTAACTAGAAGATACCAAGGCTAATGTACAATTTGTGGCCACTGGAGAATTCAAGAAGAAAAAGCAGAGTACACATTTTACAGTGGGTTTGTCATGTGAGTTTGTGATGATGAAGGTGAATTCTGGAATTTGGTGCCCTTGCCTGCACAGCAACTCTCAACTAGCCTGTTTTAATTTCCTTCTAGGCGCTGATGTGCAGTTTTTCGGCGGTGCCTGGCTCCGGTTAGGACGAGGTCTTACAAATATTTTAGGTTTTATGGTTTCTGGCTTCTCAAGTTAATTTTAATATGGTTAATTTACCAGTTGTAGCCATCAGCAGGGGAGCCTGCTGCAGTACTAAGGAGTTGCTGGACCCCAGTTTCAATATTTCTTTTTGCCCATCTATTTCTCCAAACTCAAAGCGTCTTGCGAAGACACGTCTTCCACCTTCGGCGGGATATTTAATTGGAATGGGAGCACGTTGGAGTAGCAGACGCGCTCAGTAGGCGAGCCGCTGGCACACCGAAGTTGCACCAAAAGCAAACCCATCTGCGCCGTCTGTGCTTGGATCACACTCAGCGCCAGCCCCTCTATCAGGTCTACCTCACAATCAAGGAAAATAATTTGATATGCAAGGAATTAACTTCTTGGGCTGAACTTACCCAGCAGATGCTCTACCAACCCAGCACTGAGCTGCATTAACAGCCAGGTTCTACCGAGATGTCCTTGAGTTCAACTTCACCGTGACAAATGCCAAGTTGAGATCAATGGAGTCTTTTAGGCCCCAAACTGCTGTGGTAGAAGATAAATCACAAACTTGTCATTGCACACTAATTAACGCTTGCTCACTTATAAAACATAAAAATGAATTTGCTGATTTTGTAGAAGCACATGCACTAGACATCACTTTTGTTACAGAGACATGGGCCGTCACTTCATCCAGTTCTGGTCGTCACAATCCCAACCGGCTTTACCATTGCAAGGAAAGATTGGGAGGGAAAGAAGTTTGGGGGCTTAGCTATAATCTACTGTGATCATCTGAGGTCAATCTTCTTCGATATTCTACCTAAGTTCTAATGTGAAGCGTTATCTTTTAAATTGAACTCAGTCACATGCTAAATGCGTTGTCGCTGACAGGAACAGGGTTGGAGGCAGAACTATGCCACCGCCGAAAAATAAATTCATACAAAAATGATTTCAGACTATGAATAGCTGATCAATAGTACGAAACACAGCTACTTTACAGATAAAATAAAATCAGCAAATTATAGCCCTAAAGAATTATTTGCAACTGCTCAGAAATTAAGCAAGCCCCCAGAGAAACAGAATTTTTCCATTGATCATACCTTCGTAAACCAACTCAGCCACTCTAACTGCCTTGTCGACTACGACATATGATAAGGTCTTTAAACTCCTCAATCCAGCAAAATCCGGCTCTCCAGCTGATCCTTGCCCACCAAGAATAATACATTTGGCTTCAGACGTCATAGCACAGCATCTCACTAACTAATCTTATTTTCAATGCTGGAGCTTTCCCCAAACTTTGTAAAAAGGCTTCCTTTCTTCCTCCCCTAAAAAAAACGAGTCTGGATACTCTGGATTTCAGTAACTACACGCGATTTCTCACCTTCTATTGTCAGCAAAACTCCCTGGAAAACTGATAAATCAGGAACTGACCACCTTTATTAATAATAACAATCTCCTGGATTAAACTCAGTATGGCTTCAGAAGTGAACACAGTATGGAGCTGAGCTTGATCACCGCTCCTGAAGAGGTCCGATGCGTGGTGGATAGAGAAGGGAATGCTGCATTAATTGTTTTAGAACTCTCTGCAGCATTCAATACTGTGTATCACAGTTTATTGATAAGTCGTCTCCAAAATGTAGGCGTAGGTGGTTCAGCTCTTTCCCTTATAAAATCTTTCATAGCTGAGCGAGAGCAATTTGTGGACCTGGGCAACTATACGTCTCACTCCTTCCAACTCTCTTGTGGCATTCGGCAGGGCTCCTCGCTCTGACCCTCTCTTTTCAATCTATATGTGAATCCTCTGGTATGTCCTATTAAATCCTTTAGCTTTGTCAAGGTGTCCTTTGCTGATGACACTCAGATCATTGTCTCAGTGACCAACAATATTCAGAACACAGCTGCCAGGTTTCAAACTGTATGCAACAGGTTAGTAAGTGGATGACAGAGAATTGCCTGAAATTAAACTCCAGCAAGACTGAGGTATTGCTTTTCCGATCCAACATCTCCTTTTGGCCACCTGATTGGTGGCCTCAGAAACTCGGCTCACTCCCCAGTCTTGTAACAAAAGCAAAGAATTTGTGAGTAAACTTCGATAAAACTTCATCCTTCAAACATCAGGTAAATGCTATTACCTCTTATATTCACTTTCTATACATTAAAAATGCTTAGGAAAACCTTTCCGTCTATAGCTCACTATCTCCAAAAAGCGATTATCTCTGCTCTTATCCTTTCTAAACTAGACTATTGTAATGCCCTCTTTGTCGGTCTACAGAAAGGTCTTCTTGGCAAGCTGCAGGCTCTCCAAAATGTGGGGGCCGACTTCTGTTGGTATTATCTTTAAAGCCTAATGTATTGCCTTTTGGGCCTTCCACACTTCTGGACCGGAATGCCCAATACACCGGTTCTACTGATATGTTTCACCAATAAATCTTTGGTCTTCCACCCACAATCTGTTTGAGTTCCCCAGATTCCAACTATCTGATTGGGATGGCAAACGTTTTGTAACCATCAAGTCCAAACTGTGTAACACTCTTCATTCCCATTTAAAGAAAAATCATGGCTTATCATCAGAGAGGGGAAATGGGCAAAGAGATTCAGCAACAAACATCTTTTCAATTAAAATAGAGAGGTGCAAATACAACGTTTTATCTAGATTCCATGATATCAAGAATATTAGGCTTGACATTATTGGACCTCAGATTACTTGTGTTTTTGGAAATGCATATTTTCAATACATGAGGTTTGACTGTTTTGCACAAGCTCACCTTCCCTCCCTCTGCCTGTGTTCCATAGAGCTCAGCTGTGACCTTTACTGCTAGTTTAAGCGTAGGAGATTCAGTTAGTTCTATGGTCTTGTTTGCATTGACAACAATTAGAAAATGTAATGTCCTCTGTTTCTGATGTTCTATGAGAGGACAGATCTACAGTTGAAAAGAACTGAAGACCACTTCATTCAGCTGAAATGGGGATGCTGTTTAAATTTTGAAAGCAGCATTTTTTTCTGCGTAAGACTTAGTACAGAATATTGATTAGATTTAGAGCAAATGTCTATATTACAGTTTATTATTTTGAAAATGCATAAAACCTCACAATCTTTGTAATGAGTTGGGATATTCTTGCTTATTCACAGAAGCAGACACTATGTTAGTCGGTGTATTAAACATAACTTAGAAAATGTTCATGTTCCCCGCTCCTGCCTTGTTGAGCACTCTTTATAACAATGCTCATTGATTCTTATTTGTCTTGAGCTAGACTGTATTTGTTTTTGGCTGTTCAGTAGAATAGGGCTTAGTTTCCACAGCCAGTGGTGTCTTACATGTATTTGTATTTTTAATATTTTGATAATCCAGGCTAGTCAATGCTTTTGCTTTTTGTAATGATTCTTAAATGTAAATAAACTTTCATGCACTGTACTTTAAACCCTGTCATGTGTAGGTTTCCCTGAGTGGACTACCCTTTGTCTCAGGTTAAATCTATGATACATTTAAGGCTCTCATCTGGAATAGACTCACATATAACCCTGATACATCAAATGGACCTTTTGATGTAAAAGCGCTGAATGGTTCTTCTTGCATCCCCATCCACTGCATGTACATTCCCCTCCCTTAAAGCTCCTGCCTCAATGCATCTCCCCCAATCTCTCTATTCTTTCACTGCTTGCACGCTTATCCTTCATCCTCACACTCCCATTTTTCCCTCTGTGCAAACCTTCAACCGTACATCACCTTTTCATGTACTCCTGATTTTACTGTGCGTGCCATTGTTTGAAAACATTTTTCTGCATGCATTCTTTGTCTCCATTCACCTCTACTTCTTTCTGACTGCTGTTTCCCAAAATCTCCCCATCAGTATGCACATGCTTCTCACAAATAGAGTTCAGCCTATAACTAGTCAGCCTATAATTAGTTAGCTTTGCTTTATCCCTATGATACATGCTGCATTATGCCTTTAAAAGCAAACACATTGCAAAATAGAAGATGAAGCATGTTGGTCAGACAAAAAGAATACAAAGACATTGGGTAACTTTATGTCTGTTCAGATTAACATCATTGCAAGTAATGTGTGATACCTTGGCATGCGACTAAATTATTTCAGCGAGCACTGCAATCCTAATGAGGGTTCTTGCAATTCATACAAGACGTATCAAAGAGTCCAACAATGTTTTAATATTTGTGCATTGTAGGTGGGTGAAGTATTTAATGTCTGGTGTACTTTCTTGTTTTCTTTCTACTTCTC
Organism: Triturus cristatus; assembly: GCF_964204655.1. Taxonomy (NCBI): domain Eukaryota; kingdom Metazoa; phylum Chordata; class Amphibia; order Caudata; family Salamandridae; genus Triturus; species Triturus cristatus. The sequence continues at coordinate 525,388,041 of NC_140588.1, read as the reverse complement.
TACCTGTTCTTTTACACTGCACTGGCCTCTCTCATTCTCTTCACTCCAATCAGCCAGCCAACATGTATCCCTCAAGCCTCAGTCCTTGGACCCTTCCTCTTTTCCCTTTACCATCTCATATCTTAAAAACCTCTTCTCTGCCCTTAGATTTTCCTTCCTATCATCTCTGCAAATAATGCACAAATCTTCCTTTCATTATTTGCCAACAGAGGTGTCAACCTGCCTCATGGATGGTGAGCTACTCACCCATGTTCATTCACCAAGAATGACATCTACTTCCTCTGCACTGGCCTCCCTCGCCCGTCCATTTTTCAGAGGCGGCATGACTGCAACAACTTTGGCAAAAACCTTAGAGTCAAGGGCAGCTCCTCCTAAATGGCACAGGAGCGTCGCCCAGCCTGTTGCGAGAGCAGCAGGCAAACACAAATAAATGAAATGCCATTATAGTACCATTTCATTTTGCCAAAAGCTCACGCTCAGCAAGGGGGGGTGGGGCTAAATCCTGCTATTGCAGGATTTCTCCTGCCCATTTCTGTGTGCATGTTGGGCTGGCTGGCTGGGTGGCTACCTAAAGCCAGCCTGACATGCGCACTGTACACACTGTAATTCCATGACTGTGAAACGGCCATGGGATTGCTGGCACAGGCCCCCAGCCTCAAAATGAGTGCTGGCCTGCTGAGAGCAGATCCAAGATTGGTGAGGAGTCACATTCCAATGGGCAGGAAGGGAAGTCCTTCTCTTTCCTGCTCGTGGAAGTGAAATTGCCTGGAGCACCGTGCTAGGCAGACCATCAAGGTGAGTTGGGCGAATGGTGCCCCCGTAGTTTTGTATTGCCAGTCGTTGCTGCTTACAGTATCCTTCAATCCACCATATGCAAAAACATTTGCATCTAACACAGCCATAGTAGTGAGATGTCAGCTGCTGAATAAAACAAAAATTGGTTAAAATATCTTCCCATGCACAGCTATGACACTAATCTCTTCATTAGACTTTAGCAAGCTGGCTACTGGTACAGATTGCTAATAGGTCTTCTCCAATATTCCTATTTTTCTGAACAAGCTCCTGAATTTTGTTAACATGGCCCTTTACAATATCTCGAGACACACCACTACCTCACAGTTTCAACACCAAGCTGTATGGCAGTCAACTAAAAGCAGCACTCTGAAGAAGTTAGTTTTACTGGTTGTGTAGCCACAAACAGCTTATCCTCCTGCTCTGATATCCTGTGGCATTATGTGCTGATTTCAATATTCAATCCATGTTCAACATCGAGGTTTTGATCATTACGATTTCCATGACCACAGTGGGGTAGCCTATTATCATTGTAAGAATATCAACTGTTATAAATATTGTGTACTGAAGATCAATAAAAATCCACACCTAATGGGACGATACTTTAAAATCGATTTTTAAGACACAGAGCGTGATTCTGATGCTGGGCTGCGGGACCGCCAGCCGACATCACAGCGGTCGTAAACCGCTCGACATGCAGACATTTGTTCCGACCATGAAAACATGATAGGACCACCAGTGTGGCTGTTGGAAACTGTCTTTTTCCATTGCAGCTTGTGCTGTGGCCCAGGGAAAGGGCTTTAGCACATGCCGCAGTGGAAAAGGACAGTATGTGCACATCCATGCACTGAATGCCATGCACCATGTGGTGCATGGCATATGGTGCATGGCTGTTTGTGGGGTCACTATATGTGCTCCCCAGGGCCACTTTTCAGTTGTCCACAGTAGTCATTTTCAGTAGCCCTGTTTGGGGCTCACAAATGCCGTTTCCAACAGCCTTTCCATGGTGTTGTGACCGCTATGAAAAGGCTGTGGGAAATGGTAATCATAATTCCTAGGGCGGTGACTGCTAAGAACCGCTGCCATTAAGGGAATATGTTTACGACTGCCACACTGATGGGATTGTAGATTCTGTCGGAGGCAGCGGTCTTTTCCCCCACAGTTTGTGTTCTGACCACCGGCATCGTAATGCGGCAGTTGGACCAAGTCCCTGACTGTCGGGTGGACCCCCAACGACGGTCAGTTGGTGGCGATCCACACAACATTGTAATGAGCCCCTCAGTATTTATGACAGATGATAGCTCTGTGCGCACTATTATGACATACAATCTGAGATACCTGATAACTAACATGTGTGGGTAAAGTACTTCAAATGAACACTTTTACATCACCCTTCTTCTTTGCCTTAGTTCTTGAACGTCCTTTTCATAAGCTAATTAGATGAAACTTAGAATTAGTTTAGGTTTGTGGCCATATGAGAGTTCATTGCTCCATTTATATGTTCTTTCTTGATGTCTATACTGAAATGTAATGAAACCATTGCTTCTTATGTTCAGTAGCAGTAAGGTATTTGTTTTGTATCCTTCTTTAAGAAGCTTCTAATGTTTTCTCTGCACAGGCATAAAATTCGGCTTCATCAACTTTCATGCCATTTTTCCTCTTGCATGGTCACCCTTGCGACTCTAAAGTTGGGGATGCTGTGTGTAAAATAAGTGCAAGGTTCCCGATCTTTTTGTCCGTTGTGCCAAGCAGCTTTAAGTCTACTGAATTTACACTCTTCTCCATTAGATCAGAGGAACATGCCCTTGCTTTGCATCAGAGTACCAACAGCTCAAATATGGTTTGTGCTACTCATAGCCTTTATGGATCAACATTGCTCTTTCAAGGATGCACCATTGAGTTTCGCGTCCAATTCTTCAATCATGTATTTTTCTTTGTCAACATTTACAGTCAAATTCCTGTGAAGCTTGTCAGTAACTATTATTATGGAATGTCAAGAGGGCTCTGAAATGGGAAGACATTTTTCAGTCAAAGAACGTATTATTCATATTCAATAAACATTAGGAATAATTAAGCCTCCATGAATCACATCTTCCATATTTATGACTTTATCAATCTGGTTCAAATTCCGGAGAAGTGTGAATCAGTGGGTCGCCAATATGTACATGCGATTGCACCCGCAGTGTAATTATGGGCAATTTATTTTATGTAGCACAATATGTGGTGAAGAAAGCAGCCGCCCTTGATATTTTGCAGTCTCTGGGTTCTCTAACACCACGATAACAATATCACTGACTACTGTAAATAGCTTGCTACATTTTCCTCTGTATATGTATACAGCATGTAGATGCATGTGAACAGATCTTCTCTCTCCAAAAATTGTTTCTTGTAGCAGTCTGCTGCCTAACTTACATTTTCTTCAATGTAATTCAATAGGAGAAATGAAATCTTCCGATTTTTGTTTCAAAATCTCCCTCTTTCTAGTGTCAAAATGTTGGCACATGTGTTGTTTTCTATTCGGTGAAATGGAGGCCATGTGGTATAGCGAGCAAAGCTGCCCTTTAGTGTACATATTCAAGTCCCAGCGTCAATTCAATGTCCTGTGATCCTGGGCAAATCACCAAATTTCTTTGTCCTTGTGTAATTCAATCTGATGGTCATGTAAAGTGCTGCAATGCCCCTGGGGCGAGTTTGCAGGATGTAAAACTGCAGAAAGAATGGAAAGAAAGTATTTCTATCAAAAGAACATTAGTGTGTTTTTTGTACTATGAGGTCTTCATAAGCATTTAACTGCCAAATACTTAAAACTTCAGGGACGTTATAGTTAGTTGGACCTTTCACTCATACAGAACCAAAGAAAGTCAGCTGTTATAGTTAGTTTGGCTAACTATAACTCGTGTCCCCGCAATGCACTGCTGATGACGTCACATATTACATCATTCATGACATGGTCAGTGACATCACTGATGACATCACTGATGACATCTCAAATGACATCACTGATGACATCATCCAGTGACTGTGTGTTTCTGTACAGTTTAAATAAGTTTTATATATATATATATATATCAAAGCTCCGTTTTGCCCCCAGGCAGAGATGCACTCAAAAGAAGACTCGTAGCGTGTGGCATTTATTCAGGTAAAGAAAGCTCAGCTCCCCCATCGTGAACACAGCCAGGAAGCCGATTGTAGCCTGACGCGTTTCAGAGCTTAAAGCTCCTTCCTCAGAGGCTCGGCATGACCAAGTGCTTGCTGACACACCCACTTTTGTACGCCCTCCGATGGGCTGCTCCAATGAGCCAAACGCATAGTCTTATGGACTTTGTGGTTTGTGCCTTCGCTAAAATCCTGAATGGAGCTTTAAGCTCTGAAACGCGTCAGGCTACAATCGGCTTCCTGGCTGTGTTCACGATGGGGGAGCTGAGCTTTCTTTACCTGAATAAATGCCACACGCTACGAGTCTTCTTTTGAGTGCATCTCTGCCTGGGGGCAAAACGGAGCTTTGATTTTACGTGGCAGTCCCGCCACTGGAGTTGCACCACCTCGATATCACTGGGGGCCACATGCTTGGCATACAGCCATGTGCACTACATGGGAAAAGGACTTAAGGATTAATGACTGTTCAGCAAACCGGGGTCCATTCTGAACTTTCAACTGGGACACATCAAAATGTAATGTGTATCCATTCAGGATTTTAGCGAAGGCACAAACCACAAAGTCCATAAGACTATGCGTTTGGCTCATTGGAGCAGCCCATCGGAGGGCGTACAAAAGTGGGTGTGTCAGCAAGCACTTGGTCATGCCGAGCCTCTGAGGAAGGAGCTTTAAGCTCTGAAATGCGTCAGGCTACAATCGGCTTCCTGGCTGTGTTCACGATGGGGGAGCTGAGCTTTCTTTACCTGAATAAATGCCACACGCTACGAGTCTTCTTTTGAGTGCATCTCTGCCTGGGGGCAAAACGGAACTTTTGATATATATATATATGCCAAGGTGTATTGAAGAATGAGTGGGTGTATAAGTGTGTGGATGGAGGATTTAGTAGGTGCGTGACTGACTATATAAGTGAGTGATTAAAAGTGTCATACTGAATGCATGGGTTAGTGACTAAACTGTGTGAATGTCTGTATCAGTCTGCCTGTTGTTTTGTAAGCTGCTGCAGGGGTTGGTGAGTAGCTACATGAGTGTCTATATGGGTTATTGATTGGTTGCCTGAGTATTTGTATGGGTGCCTGATTGTCTGTGTGGGTGGGTGGGAGGTGTGTGACTCTGTGCATAGATGTGTGAGTGGTTGATTCACTGGGTGTATGGGTTAAAGAGTGCATGTAGAAACAGCTGTATGGGTGGGTGAGTGTGTGTATGGGTGTGTTGGTGAGTTAATGGATGTCTCAGTAGTACATGTACAAGTAACTACATATGTAAAAGGCAGTGTATGTGAGAGTTGGAGTATATAAGTGACTATATGTGAGAGTCACTGATGGTGAGAGTAGCTATATGGATGAGTGTGTACTTGTATCAGTGATTGTATAAGAGAGTAAGTATGCGTTAGTATATGTTTGATTACGTGAGGTGGTGTGTGTATAACTGTATAGGTGAGTAAATGGGAGTGTGATTGATTCTTTGCATGACTTACTAGGTGTGTGAGTAACTCTATGGATGAGTGGTGGTGTGCGAGTGTCTGTATAGATATGTGAATGCATATGATAGGGCCATATTGATGGTTGACTGCATGTATGAGTGACTGTATGGGTGAATGAGTGGATGTGTGTGTAGACCTAGGAATCAGTGAGTGCGTATGCAGTAACTGGTATTGGTTTGTCTATGGTTTCGAAAATGGTAGTCTGTATTTTATAGTGGGTATATCAAACATTATATTAGAGTGTGAGGAGATGCATCAGATTTTCACATGGATGATGTCATCAGTGGTGCCATCAGTGATGTCATTTGAGATGTCATTATTGATGTCATCAGTGATGTCACTGACTATGTCATGAATGATGTAATATGTGACATCATCATCAGTGCATTACAGGGGCGAGAGTTATAGTTAGTTGAACTAACTATAACAGGCAAATTTCTCTATTTTTGTATGATTGAAATGTCCAACTAACTATAATGTCCCCGAAACCTGTGATTTTTTCAGTGAATTTCTGAGGATTTTTCAAATGCTAATTTCTAACTATAACATGCCTGAAACCTATGGTTTTTTCAGTGAATTTCAGTTTTTTAATGCTAATTTCTAACTATAACACCACTATAACCTATGTTTTTATCAGTGAATTTCAAAGGTTTTTTAAATGCTAATTTGTAAGTATAATATTTTTTCTGTAAATTACAATTTTTTTAATGATATTTTGTAACTGTAAAATCTAATAATTATTATCTCTTATTTTTTCCTTTTATTTTAAATATCTACTGTCTTATGTAATTTAAAATATATACATATATATTTTTTGCATAAATAGTGGAGTCGCGTACCCATCGTGTACCTATCATGGTGGGTGCACGGATTCATGGCACCATATTGCTAAAGTCAAGAAGGATGCGCGTTAGTATGCGACATGTGCGCGGTGCCGAGCCAAGCATAGCATCATATGCATATGGGGTCACGCCGGGAGTGTGACTTTTGTAACTTTTGTTACAATTAAAACTATGTGTATATAATTGTAATATGTATATTAGAGTAAATCATTATACAAACTTATTATAAAAATTTAATATTTTTGTTTGCATTGAAGTTATATTATTGTTAGATACATTTTACTGAAGTCGCGTCGTGTGTGCGTTTGGTATGAGACAAGTGCATGGTGCCTGGCCCTGCGTAACGCCATATACGTATGGGATCGCATCATTTGCACATTTGGTATGTGACGAGTGCACGGTGCCGGGACCCGCGTAATGTCAATTACGTACTGGGCCGCGTAGGGTGTGCGATTCCGGTAAAAAAAATTATGTTTCAAAAATATATGTATATAACTTTAATGTATATATGAGAGCAAGAGATTATCTAGACTATTTATCAAAATAATATATTTGTACTTGTAATAAACTTAAATATATCTCCGCGAAGTCACGTTGGGTGCGCGCCAACTGCGCACCAGGTGCGCGACTCCCATGTGATATTAAAAGAAAGCATTTGATTGGTTCATAAGGTTTCCCATTCTAACAGTTGAAAGACCCCACCCATTTTAGTCATTCTCTCGGCAGCATCACAGGAGAGACACCTGTTGTGTTTTTGGGAGCTAGATTGTGCATTTTGTTTGGTGTTTGGTGGAAAAGTTTGGCAATGGCTTCCTCAAATCCAGATATAGACCTTCCTTCTGATGATGAAGACTTGGAACCACGTCCCAAGAAAAGACCGGAGACTATTGTGTGGAAGTTTTTCACCATCCAAGATGGTGAAAGGAAGGTAAATGCTCAAAAGGCGAGCTGCACACTTTGTCCCAGGATTCTTTCGAGAAGAAGTGATAAGAAGTATTCGTGTGGGTCTTCAAGCATGTATAAACATTTACAAACTATCCACCCAAGATATCTTGCATGGGAACAGCTGCAACGTGCTCAAGAAGCCACACAGCAAAGTGACCAGGGAGCTGGTACCAGCACTTCTAGAGCCTCAAGCTCCACATCTCATGGTCTGGACATTCGTGCAGAGTTTCCAACCCTAGAACAACATTGCATGAAATGCAAGGCGATTTTATGTTGTGGGGAGTAGTCAATTAACACTGTTTTGATTTTTTTGCTGTTGGAATGACTATATAATTCCAAAAGTTAGAAGTTGTGTCTGTTGTTTTTTTCCTTTTTCTAAAAACACGCAAAAAAATCCCAAAATAGTTTAAAACACACCAAGAAAATTAAAAAACAAAAACGAAGAAAAAAAGAGTTCTTTTCAGAACTACCTTATTTGCTTAAAAAAGAGAAATAAATGCATGCTAATATCTGGGTAAATGCTTGAGTACATGTGTAGAGCATGATTGATTGAAAGCGTGCATGGGTAGTGACAGGGAGATGGCTGGACTGCATGGGTAATGCACAGGTGATTGTAGCAGTGCATGTGTTAGTGCCTGGGTCATTGCATGAGTACATGGGTACTGACTTGATGATTAGAGTACTGCAAAGAGTGTGCATGGCAAATGTATAAGTGCTTGGGTATTGGCAGAGTGATTGGATAAGTACATGGTGCTGGATGGCTGATTAGAAGAGGGCACAGGGAGTGACAGGGCGATTGCTGGATTCAGGGGTACTTCCTGGATAATTGAATGTGCGACTGAGTAATGTGTAGGTGGTAAGAGGACTGCATGAGTAGTGCACAGATGATTGTAGCAGTGCATGTTAGTGTCTGGGTCATTGCATGAGTACATGGGTACTGACTGGATGATTAGAGTACTTGAAGGAGAGTGCATGGTGAATTTATAAATGCTTGGGTTTTGGCAGAGTGATTGGATACGTACATGATGCTGAATGGGTGACTGGAGGAGTGCATGGGTAGTGACAGGGAGATGGCTAGACTGCATGGGTAGTGCTCAGGGGATTGCAGCCGTGCATGAGTTAATGCCTGGGTCATTGCATGAGTACATGGGTACTGACTTGATGATTAGAGTACTGCAAAGAGTGTGCATGGCAAATGTATAAGTGCTTGGGTATTGGCAGAGTGATTGGATAAGTACATGGTGCTGGATGGCTGATTAGAAGAGGGCACAGGGAGTGACAGGGCGATTGCTGGACTTCAGGGGTACTTCCTGGATAATTGAATGTGCGAATGAGTAGTGTGTAGGTGGTAAGAGGACTGCATGAGTAGTGCACAGATGATTGTAGCAGTGCATGTTAGTGTCTGGGTCATTGCATGAGTACATGGGTACTGACTGGATGATTAGAGTACTTGAAGGAGAGTGCATGGTGAATTTATAAATGCTTGGGTTTTGGCAGAGTGATTGGATACGTACATGATGCTGGATGGGTGACTGGAGGAGTGCATGGGTAGTGACAGGGAGATGGCTAGACTGCATGGGTAGTGCTCAGGGGATTGCAGCCGTGCATGAGTTAATGCCTGGGTCATTGCATGAGTACATGGGTACTGACTGGATGATTAGAGTACTGCAAGGAAAGAGCATTTGAATTTATAAGTGCTTGGGTTTTGGCTGAGTGATTGAATAAGTACATGGTGCTGGCTGGATGATTGGAGGAGTGCATGGGTACTGACAGAGAGATTGCTGGACTGCATGGGTAGTGCTCAGGGGATTGTAGCAGTGCATGTGTTAGTGCCTGGGGCATTGCATGAGTGCATGGGTAGTGACTGGATGATTACAGCACTGTAAGGAGAGTGCTTGGTGAATTTATAAGTGCTTGGGTTTTGGCGGAGTGATTGGATAAGTACATGGTGCGGGCTGGGTGATTGGAAGAGTGCATAGGTAGTGACAGGGTGATTACTCGACTACATGGAAAGTGTACAGGGGATTTTAGCAGTGCATGTGTTAGTGCCTGTGGCATTGCATGAGTACATGGGTAGTGACTGGATGATTAGAGTACTGCAAGGAGAGTGCATGTTGAATTTAAAAGTGCTTTTGATTTGACGGAGTGATCGATTAAGTACATGGTGTTGGATGGGTGATTGGAGGAGTGCATGGGTAGTGACAGGGTGATGGCTGGACTGCATGGGTAGTGCTCAGGGGATTGTCACACTGCATGGCTTGTTGCCTGGGTTAAATCATGAGTACATGGGTGGTGACTGGATCATTAGAGTGCTGCAAGGAGAGTGCATGGTGAATGCGTAAGTGCTTGGGTTTTGGCGGAGTGATTGGATAAGGACATGGGGCTAGATGGGTGATTGGAGGAGTGCATAGGTAGTGACAGGGAGATTACTGGACTGCCTAGGTAGTGCTCAGGGGAATGTAGCTGTGCATCTGCTAGTGCCTGGGTCATTGCATGAGTACATGGGTAGTGACTGGATGATTAGAGTGCTGCAAGGAGAGGCATGGTGAATTTATAAATGCTTGGGTTTTGGCAGAGTGATTGGATAGAGACATGGGGCTGGCTGCGTGATGGGAGGAGTGCATAGGTAGTGACAGGGAGATTACTGGACTGCATGGGTAGTGCTCAGGGGAGTATTGCAGTGCATGAGTTAGTGCCTGGGTCATTGCAGGAGTGCATGTTTAGTGCTTGGATACTAACTGGGTGACAGTAGAATATGGAATCAGTCAATCATTACTCATTTAGGTTTAAAATCACATATTCACTACCTTTGCACTCCTGTAATCACTCATATTAACAACACCTTTTATGAGAATTTTTAAAACCACACTTTTATTGTACATCTTAACCTTTGTATCTTAAAATTATGTGGCATCATTCAACTATACCTTTGCTCAGACTACAAAAAGAAGCCAAATTAACAGCACTGTGTTTCACCATTCTATCTTAAAATATATGGCATCATTTAACTTTACCTTTTGTACAAACTAATAAAAGAAACCTAATTATATACACCTTATATGATCATCTTTCAACCAGCACAGTTGTGCTGCATCTTTGCCAAAGTATCTATAATTATGCAGTATAATTCAACCATACCTTTGTAGAGAGAACAAAAAATGAAGGCTAATAAACTACACCTTATATGAATATCTATCAAACTACACATTTCTACTGCATCTTCAACCAACTCTCTAAAAATATTCAGCATCATTCAACTATACCTTTGTACAGACCTAAAAACAAGCTTAATTAATAACATCAGTAATCATCTTACAAAATACACATATTACTGTACAGACTCTTTTTTAAACAACATTCAAGTACAATGAAACTAATTCCAATATACATCTCTACATTTAATAATATATTTCAAACAACACAATTTTAGAATGTCATTTATTTTTAAATTAACCTCACAAATGTATAACTCACCTTTCAAATAAATGTTTTGAATGAAAAATCTCACACACTCAGACAGGATTTTCTTTTACACACAATCAATGTAATGCACCAGACTCTACAAGGTAAAACCAGTAATGGCAAGGTGTCCCTCTCTTTCTCCATACAAATACACATAAGCAACAAATTAGATTGCTTCCCAGAGTTTTTAAAATTGTAAAACACATTTCCATTGGTTACACATAATAATCCTCAGCAACTGACTTCTTCACCATTTCTGCTTAATGCCAGTTTCCATAGTAACAGTTCTTGGAACATTCAACGTAACTGACAGGTCACAAGTTCACCATATTTCCAAGTTCACCACACAATGTTGCAAATGCAAACAGCAGATGTGGTTGACTTTGCAAAACATAATCTTATCCTTTCTACTGTACCTTTCAAACATTTTTTTACTGACCAATAGCAAACATGCTTTTTAAAGAATGTACCATGCACCCTATTTTTCAGTGTACAATGTTCATAAACAATCAATCAATTCTCTACTTTTTTTAAAACAGCATCTTGTCCACCATGTTAGATACCTCTCATTCTACCAACTGGCTACCTTAGCTGCAGACATCTTTTGATTACTTATAGACATCCCTTCAAGATGCTTTCTGTGTGGATTATTGGGCACAGCTATGTTTTCTGGTGCAAAAGTTATGCTGAACGCAGAGGTATTGACAAACACCTAGCTTTGCAAAATGCAGACATTAAATGGATTGGACAGAGAAGATTAAAGTGGCATCAATTAATGCCTTTGGTTACAACCTTTTTGCACCTCCAACCCCCTGACCTCATGATTGTGCACTGTGGTGGCAATGACCTAGGCACATTGACTGGGATAAGTCCGGAAATGCTAATGAAGGACACCTTTGCAGATCTGATGTTGCTTTTCCCCAAAACTGTCTTTGTATACTCTAACATATGTCAAGACAGAAATTTAAGTGGTCCAATCAATTTTATCCTCAGATTGAGAAAGCTAGAAAAAATGTAAATAAAGCTTTTTCTGCTTACCTTAGAGACCATAGGATGGGCTACATCTATAACAACAATCTTCATTTCAATATGGATGGCATCTACAGAAGTGATGGAGTACACTTCACTGATCAAGGCAACAGAGTGTTTCTCAACAACCTGAAACTCTGCATCCACACTTACATGTAGCTAGATCAATCTCCCAATGAAAACAAGGCTTCTTTTTAGAGCCACCTAAAAACGCAACATATAACCTAGGTTTGTATAAAAAAATTATTAATTGTTTTTGCTTGAGCCCTGCACCTCTCACGTTCATACCAGGGGGCCATGCTGGGAGCTGTGCACTCCTCGCGTTCACACCAGGGGGACATGCTGAGTGCCGCGCACCCCTCTCGTTCACACCCAGGGGCCGCACTGAGCGCCGCAACTCCAAACTTTGGCAACAAAAAAACATAACGTCGACTTCCATTAATTTATAATCGCTACGGGGACCCCATCCGGGGGGGCATGCCCACATCTAGATTTTTTTTTTAAGAGGGGGGCATGCAAACCCCCTCCTGGGCCATTTTGGGTACCCGGGACCCCATCCCCTGGTGCCTGGCCTCATGGTTGGGAACCGTGGGGGGAGCCCCAATGCCTCCACTGTCCCGCCAGCTCCCTGCCTCCTGCGGGAGCCGGCATTGCTTTTGAGCAAAGGGAGCTGCTAGCATGCAGCTCCCCTTGCCCAAAATCAGCCCTGCTTTGCTTCATTGAAGCAAGAGCAGGTTTCCCTGCTCTTGCTTCAATGAAACAAAGCAGAGTTTGCTATGACCGGGCGGAAGCCATGCTCCTGCCCTGTCATAGCAAACAGCAATATCCCAGGGCTGGGTACCCCGGGACATTGCAGGAGCGGGTCCTGGGGGTGGCGGTCCCCAGGGCCACTATGGGCTCCTGGAGGGGGTGCAGCTGAGCCCCCCTTCCTTCATTTCTTAAGCCCCAGGGAGGGGGTGGTCCCTGGGGCTTTCAATTTTTAGTGCCCCAGGGAGGTGGTAGTCTCCGGGGCTCCATAACGGACCCCTGAATTTAAATTTTTAGTGCCCCGGGGAGGTGGTAGTCCGTGGGCTTTGGAAAGCCCCCAAGCCCCCATCCCTTATTTATTAATCCCACACTCTGTTTTTTTTTTGTCCGGAGTAGCGCACCCTGCGCGACTTCTATTTTTATTTTATTTTTTTAAATAAAAAATTGGGCCCCTGGGGGTCCTTGTGGGACCCCCAGAGCAGGCTTTTCTTGTTCTTCATCCTTTTTTCTACAGTTATCTTCTGACTCGGTATCCGAGTCACAAAATGGCTGTCAACAGTTCCTGGTTTGGAGTGTTAGCAGCCAATGAGAATGAAGCTCTTGCTCGGGAGGGTTCGCGAACCCACCGCGCCCACAGATATCGATATTTGTTCTTTTTCTAATTTCTCAGGAATTATTGAACGGATTTACACCATTTAACAGAAAGGGATCTTTCTGAACCAAGACCTACCTTTTTGCCAAATTTGGTGTAATTCCGTTCAGCAGTTCGTGCTATAGCTTTGTCTAAATTTTCCTATGGAAAATAACATGGGAAAAACGCATTCTGGGACCCCTCTTTTTTCTTAGCCCCTGCTTGCCGAATCACCCTAAAACTTTCAAAGCAGGAGCTGACCGGAGCATGCCTCTAGTTTTGAAAATTTCGCAAAGATTACTCAACCTTTGCCAAATGTTGGGAAAACAAAAAACGCTTTTCCTATCGAAACTAGGTCCTAACTATAACTACCTACTGGCGACTGCCATTTAGGTCATTTATATATATAAATTTCCTAACGGCGGTCAACAGTAGGTAGTTATAGTTAGGACCTAGTTTTGGTAAAAAAGCAGCCATTTGAGGTGAGCAGATCTAGAGTGTCGCTCGTGTTGAGAGTGCTCTACCTGGAGCTGCTTTCCACCTAAACTTGAGAACTACCCAGCGATCTCTGCTTTTTTTTTTGCATAACTTATGCGTCACTCTATGCCTGAAAGGGTATTGTTTTGACTTATACCTGGTCCTCCCTTGTGTCTTGACCAAACTATACCCCTCTGAAGAGCTCTAATTAGAGCGAAACACTGTGTCAGGGGTTGCTTTTACTCATTTCAGGTTGGCTCGGCTGGTATTTTTCAAATTCAAAGCTGTAATACTGTGCCTGGAGTGGTAAATGGCTTTTGTCATTTTACAGATCAGCATGGACAGCACTGTGCTAGTTATATGCTTAAAGACTTTGCTGTAGAAATGGCAAAAGACTGTCCTTTTCTATCTCGGCGTGGATAGCACTGTGCTAAACCTATGCTTAAAGACTTTGATAGAAAAACAGACATTTGAGATGAGCAGATCTAGAGTGTCGCTCGTGTTGAGAGTGCTCTAACAGGAGCTGCTTTTAACCTAAACTTGAGTGTGTGACTCATTTTTACTCTAGGTTATTATTTGCCCAATGATCAACTTTCCATACATAATTCATTTTTTCTTTTTTTCAACTTTACAGAAGTTTTAAACTAGCCACAACACGTGATTTATTACATTTTCACATTTCTAATAATCATTATATCCCTGTGAAAATTCACCTTTAACAAGCCTTCTATATTTTTGTTTAAAGAAAACAGTAGCAATAAATAAGCATGTAATGTATATGTATATCCCAATTACAGCAACATAGCTGCTTCCTCGTGGTATTACCTTTTATTTAGTGCTACCTTCTGATGAGAGTCTTAGAGTAAGTATGCCCGTGAAAAAGAAACCTAATGCATGCGGAGCACCTGCTCAGCTTAACCCCTTCCCCGCTCATGACGGAACCGTTCCGTCATGAGCCACGGTTGCCGTGTGCTCATGACGGAACGGTTCCGTCATGACAATCCTGTTGGCGGCCGCTCCGCCTGCGCGGCGCTGTTTCCCCGCCTGTGCGGGGCGACAACGCAAATGGGCGGAGTCATGACGGAACCGTTCCGTCATGAGCACAGCTCAACTGTGGCTCATGACGGAGCGGCTCCGTCATGAGCACAGGCCCACCGCGCTGCCCACCTGCCCCCCCCAGCGCTGCAGCGGAATGTCCGTGGCAGCGAAGGGGTTAAACCCACACCAGTATAGGCTTCACTGTGCACACACAGTGCACATGGCTCTCCCTACACAGTTACAGGAAAGGAATGCAACCCAGGCACTTTGTTCATAATGCACTCACACCGGCATACCCCAATTCTGCACTCATTCAATTACACTGCTCACCCTGCACTTAAACAGACACACCTTGCACTCAGGCATATTGCGCACACTGCACTAACACAAGCACCCCACTCACATTGCATTTTCGCATTTACCCAGGACTTCAGGGGTACTTCTTGGATAATTGAATGTGCGAATGAGTAGTGTGTAGGTGGTAAGAGGACTGCATGAGTAGTGCACAGATGATTGTAGCAGTGCATGTTAGTGTCTGGGTCATTGCATGAGTACATGGGTACTGACTGGATGATTAGAGTACTTGAAGGAGAGTGCATGGTGAATTTATAAATGCTTGGGTTTTGGCAGAGTGGTTGGATACGTACATGATGCTGGATGGGTGACTGGAGGAGTGCATGGGTAGTGACAGGGAGATGGCTAGACTGCATGGGTAGTGCTCAGGGGATTGCAGCCGTGCATGAGTTAATGCCTGGGTCATTGCATGAGTACATGGGTACTGACTGGATGATTAGAGTACTGCAAGGAAAGAGCATTTTAATTTATAAGGGCTTGGGTTTTGGCTGAGTGATTGAATAAGTACATGGTGCTGGCTGGATGATTGGAGGAGTGCATGGGTACTGACAGAGAGATTGCTGGACTGCATGGGTAGTGCTCAGGGGATTGTAGCAGTGCATGTGTTAGTGCCTGGGGCATTGCATGAGTGCATGGGTAGTGACTGGATGATTACAGCACTGTAAGGAGAGTGCTTGGTGAATTTATAAGTGCTTGGGTTTTGGCAGAGTGATTGGATAAGTACATGGTGCGGGCTGGGTGATTGGAAGAGTGCATAGGTAGTGACAGGGCGATTACTCGACTACATGGAAAGTGTACAGGGGATTTTAGCAGTGCATGTGTTAGTGCCTGGGGCATTGCATGAGTACATGGGTAGTGACTGGATGATTAGAGTACTGCAAGGAGAGTGCATGTTGAATTTAAAAGTGCTTTTGATTTGACGGAGTGATTGATTAAGTACATGGTGTTGGATGGGTGATTGGAGGAGTGCATGGGTAGTGACAGGGTGATGGCTGGACTGCATGGGTAGTGCTCAGGGGATTGTCACACTGCATGGCTTGTTGCCTGGGTTAAATCATGAGTACATGGGTGGTGACTGGATCATTAGAGTGCTGCAAGGAGAGTGCATGGTGAATGCGTAAGTGCTTGGGTTTTGGCGGAGTGATTGGATAAGGACATGGGGCTAGATGGGTGATTGGAGGAGTGCATAGGTAGTGACAGGGAGATTACTGGACTGCCTAGGTAGTGCTCAGGGGAATGTAGCTGTGCATCTGCTAGTGCCTGGGTCATTGCATGAGTACATGGGTAGTGACTGGATGATTAGAGTGCTGCAAGGAGAGGCATGGTGAATTTATAAATGCTTGGGTTTTGGCAGAGTGATTGGATAGAGACATGGGGCTGGCTGCGTGATGGGAGGAGTGCATAGGTAGTGACAGGGAGATTACTGGACTGCATGGGTAGTGCTCAGGGGAGTGTTGCAGTGCATGAGTTAGTGCCTGGGTCATTGCAGGAGTGCATGTTTAGTGCTTGGATACTAACTGGGTGACAGTAGAATATGGAATCAGTCAATCATTACTCATTTAGGTTTAAAATCACATATTCACTACCTTTGCACTCCTGTAATCACTCATATTAACAACACCTTTTATGAGAATTTTTAAAACCACACTTTTATTGTACATCTTAACCTCTGTATCTTAAAATTATGTGGCATCATTCAACTATACCTTTGCTCAGACTATAAAAAGAAGCCAAATTAACAGCACTGTGTTTCACCATTCTATCTTAAAATATATGGCATCATTTAACTTTACCTTTTGTACAAACTAATAAAAGAAACCTAATTATATACACCTTATATGATCATCTTTCAACCAGCACAGTTGTGCTGCATCTTTGCCAAAGTATCTATAATTATGCAGTATCATTCAACCATACCTTTGTAGAGAGAACAAAAAATGAAGGCTAATAAACTACACCTTATATGAATATCTATCAAACTACACATTTCTACTGCATCTTCAACCAACTCTCTAAAAATATTCAGCATCATTCAACTATACCTTTGTACAGACCTAAAAACAAGCTTAATTAATAACATCAGTAATCATCTTACAAAATACACATATTACTGTACAGACTCTTTTTTAAACAACATTCAAGTACAATGAAACTAATTCCAATATACATCTCTACATTTAATAATATATTTCAAACAACACAATTTTAGAATGTCATTTTTTTTTTAAATTAACCTCACAAATGTATAACTCACCTTTCAAATAAATGTTTTGAATGAAAAATCTCACACACTCAGACAGGATTTTCTTTTACACACAATCAATGTAATGCACCAGACTCTACAAGGTAAAACCAGTAATGGCAAGGTGTCCCTCTCTTTCTCCATACAAATACACATAAGCAACAAATTAGATTGCTTCCCAGTGTTTTTCAAATTGTAAAACACATTTCCATTGGTTACACATAATAATCCTTAGCAACTGACTTCTTCACCATTTCTGCTTAATGCCAGTTTCCATAGTAACAGTTCTTGGAACATTCAACGTAACTGACAGGTCACAAGTTCACCATATTTCCAAGTTCACCACACAATGTTGCAAATGCAAACAGCAGATGTGGTTGACTTTGCAAAACATAATCTTATCCTTTCTACTGTACCTTTCAAACATTTTTTTACTGACCAATAGCAAACATGCTTTTTAAAGAATGTACCATGCACCCTATTTTTCAGTGTACAATGTTCATAAACAATCAATCAATTCTCTACTTTTTTTAAAACAGCATCTTGTCCACCATGTTAGATACCTCTCATTCTACCAACTGGCTACCTTAGCTGCAGACATCTTTTGATTACTTATAGACATCCCTTCAAGATGCTTTCTGTGTGGATTATTGGGCACAGCTATGTTTTCTGGTGCAAAAGTTATGCTGAACGCAGAGGTATTGACAAACACCTAGCTTTGCAAAATGCAGACATTAAATGGATTGGACAGAGAAGATTAAAGTGGCATCAATTAATGCCTTTGGTTACAACCTTTTTGCACCTCCAACCCCCTGACCTTATGATTGTGCACTGTGGTGGCAATGACCTAGGCACATTGACTGGGATAAGTCCGGAAATGCTAATGAGGGACACCTTTGCAGAACTGATGTTGCTTTTCCCCAAAACTGTCTTTGTATACTCTAACATATGTCAAAGACAGAAATTTAAGTGGTCCAATCAATTTTATCCTCAGATTGAGAAAGCTAGAAAAAATGTAAATAAAGCTTTTTCTGCTTACCTTAGAGACCATAGGATGGGCTACATCTATAACAACAATCTTCATTTCAATATGGATGGCATCTACAGAAGTGATGGAGTACACTTCACTGATCAAGGCAACAGAGTGTTTCTCAACAACCTGAAGCTCTGCATCCACACTTACATGTAGCTAGATCAATCTCCCAATGAAAACAAGGCTTCTATTTAGAGCCACCTAAAAACGCAACATATAACCTATGTTTGTATCAAAAAATTATTAATTGTTTTTGCTTGAGCCCTGCACCTCTCACGTTCATACCAGGGGGCCATGCTGGGAGCTGTGCACTCCTCGCGTTCACACCAGGGGGACATGCTGAGTGACGCGCACCCCTCTCGTTCACACCCGGGGGCCGCACTGAGCGCCGCAACTCCAAACTTTGGCAACAAAAAAACATAACGTCCACTTCCATTAATTTATAATCGCTACGGGAACCCCATCCGGGGGGGCATGCCCACATCTAGATTTTTTTTTAAGAGGGGGGCATGCAACCCCCCTTCTGGGCCATTTTGGGTACCCGGGACCCCATCCCCTGGTGCCTGGCCTCATGGTTGGGAACCGTGGGGGGAGCCCCAATGCCTCCACTGTCCCGCCAGCTCCCTGCCTCCTGCGGGAGCCGGCATTGCTTTTGAGCAAAGGGAGCTGCTAGCATGCAGCTCCCCTTGCCCAAAATCAGCCCTGCTTTGCTTCATTGAAGCAAGAGCAGGTTTCCCTGCTCTTGCTTCAATGAAACAAAGCAGAGTTTGCTATGACCGGGCGGAAGCCATGCTCCTGCCCTGTCATAGCAAACAGCAATATCCCTTGGCTGGGCACCCTGGGACATTGCAGGAGCTGGTCCTGGGGGGTGGCGGTCCCCAGGGCCACTATGGGCTCCTGGAGGGGGGGCAGCTGAGCCCCCCTTCCTTCATTTCTTAAGCCCCAGGGAGGGGGTGGTCCCTGGGGCTTTCAAGTTTTAGTGCCCCAGGGAGGTGGTAGTCTCCGGGGCTCCATAACGGACCCCTGAATTTTAATTTTTAGTGCCCCGGGGAGGTGGTAGTCCGTGGGCTTTGGAAACCCCCCAAGCCCCCATCCCTTATTTATTAATCCCACACTCTGTTTTTTTTTTGTCCGGAGTAGCGCACCCTGCGCGACTTCTATTTTTATTTTATTTTTTTAAATAAAAAATTGGGCCCCTGGGGGTCCTTGTGGGACCTCCAGAGCAGGCTTTTCTTGTTCTTCATCCTTTTTTCTACAGTTATCTTCTGACTCGGTATCCGAGTCACAAAATGGCTGCCAACAGTTCCTGGTTTGGAGTGTTAGCAGCCAATGAGAATGAAGCTCTTGCTCGGGAGGGTTCGCGAACCCACCGCGCCCACAGATATCGATATTTGTTCTTTTTATAATTTCTCAGGAATTATTGAACGGATTTACACCATTTAACAGAAAGGGATCTTTCTGAACCAAGACCTACCTTTTTGCCAAATTTGGTGTAATTCCGTTCAGCAGTTCGTGCTATAGCTTTGTCTAAATTTTCCTATGGAAAATAACATGGGAAAAACGCATTCTGGGACCCCTCTTTTTTCTTAGCCCCTGCTTGCCGAATCACCCTAAAACTTTCAAAGCAGGAGCTGACCGGAGCATGCCTCTAGTTTTGAAAATTTCGCAAAGATTAGTCAACCTTTGCCAAATGTATTGGGAAAACAAAAAACGCTTTTCCTATCAAAACTAGGTCCTAACTATAACTACCTACTGGCGACTGCCATTTAGGTCATTTATATATATAAATTTCCTAACGGCGGTCAACAGTAGGTAGTTATAGTTAGGACCTAGTTTTGGTAAAAAAGCAGCCATTTGAGGTGAGCAGATCTAGAGTGTCGCTCGTGTTGAGAGTGCTCTACCTGGAGCTGCTTTCCACCTAAACTTGAGAACTACCCAGAGATCTCTGCTTTTTTTTTGCATAACTTATGCGTCACTCTATGCCTGAAAGGGTATTGTTTTGACTTATACCTGGTCCTCCCTTGTGGCTTGACCAAACTATACCCCTCTGAAGAGCTCTAATTAGAGCGAAACACTGTGTCAGGGGTTGCTTTTACTCATTTCAGGTTGGCTCGGCTGGTATTTTTCAAATTCAAAGCTGTAATACTGTGCCTGGAGTGGTAAATGGCTTTTGTCATTTTACAGATCAGCATGGACAGCACTGTGCTAGTTATATGCTTAAAGACTTTGCTGTAGAAATGGCAAAAGACTGTCCTTTTCTATCTCGGCGTGGATAGCACTGTGCTAAACCTATGCTTAAAGACTTTGATAGAAAAACAGACATTTGAGATGAGCAGATCTAGAGTGTCGCTCGTGTTGAGAGTGCTCTAACAGGAGCTGCTTTTAACCTAAACTTGAGTGTGTGACTCATTTTTACTCTAGGTTATTATTTGCCCAATGATCAACTTTCCATATATAATTCATTTTTTCTTTTTTTCAACTTTACAGAAGTTTTAAACTAGCCACAACACGTGATTTATTACATTTTCACATTTGTAATAATCATTATATCCCTGTGAAAATTCACCTTTAAAAAGCCTTCTATATTTTTGTTTAAAGAAAACAGTAGCAATAAATAAGCATGTAATGTATATGTATATCCCAATTACAGCAACATAGCTGCTTCCTCGTGGTATTACCTTTTATTTAGTGCTACCTTCTGATGAGAGTCTTAGAGTAAGTATGCCCGTGAAAAAGAAACCTAATGTATGCGGAGCACCTGCTCAGCTTAAACCCACACCAGTATAGGCTTCACTTTGCACACACAGTGCACATGGCTCTCCCTACACAGTTACAGGAAAGGAACGCAACCCAGGCACTTTGTTCATAATGCACTCACACCGGCATACCCCAATTCTGCACTCATTCAATTACACTGCTCACCCTGCACTTAAACAGACACACCTTGCACTCAGGCATATTGCGCACACTGCAATAATACAAGCACCCCACTCACATTGCATTTTCCCCCTGTGCCACGCTGGCAGTGTCTCCTTGTAATCCTATCCCCACAGCCTCTTCCTGACACCCCTAACATGTATACATGGATTTTCCAGGTATAGGAGAGCAGAGAGCAGTTGTTTGGGAGAATGCTATTGTGATTAGGAGAACACACACCATGGCTTTTTCCTGCGGATTCCCATTTTATTACTATTAACTGTCTCTAAAAAAGGTGTCACAAAAATGGCATAAAAAACTGAATAGTGTGCCACAAAATGTTGATTTTTGTGCTGTAAAATTTCCCAACCCATTCTGCAATATACTGTGGGTCCGCTTAGCTGTGTGAGCTCCAGCTCATCAGCCTTATGCACCATCTTGCATGTTTTTAAAATGCACAGACAAGCTGCACCGTCTCACCACCACGGATCCCAGAACCACCACCAGGCTCTTCCCTGCCGACACAGACTTATCCAAGTGACAATGACATGATGCTGTAAGCCGGTACTTCGAACGATCCCCGCTAAATGAAAGATTTGTTGTTCGTTTCTTCTCAGTGTCACTCACAGGCTTTCAAGGAATCTTGCCATTAGCGCTGCTAAGCCTGAATCTAGCACTCTCCACGATATGATACACTCTCTCACGGTCGCCGTTCAAGTATATGACTCACCTGGTGTCGCACGTAACAGAATTTTACATCCCACTTCATTCATACCACAGATAAATTGTCAGTTCTATGCCAAATACATTTGTATTCACTGATATCAACAAGCTATAAACTCGTCAGTGCTTCCAGCCTGCCAGTGGCAGGCAGCAGAGGGGACAGACTTGAAACTCCAGTTCCACTGTCACATCTGCTCTTTGTAATTGGACGGCAGCTTGACCAGGGCTTCTGCTGTTGTTATTCCCTTACAGATTCCCTCCTGGCACCCAGTGATATCCCATGGCAAAAATGGGTCACAAAAATGTTGTGAGATCATTCATCATTAAGACCAAGCTACTGGTCTACTTGAGACTGGGAGATCTCCTGTCACTGCACTCAGTAAACTGCTTAACCAGTTGTTACTAGAAGTCTCTTCCCATGAACAGCGGTGTCAGTATCCATTAAAATAAAATCTTCACTGTGATATACACACTGTTGGAAAGTTCCGGGATCATGCCAATATGCTGCAGTATCTACAAGTCCAGAGGCATGATTTCACCATCTATCTCCTTCTCTACCTCAGGTGCAACTCATCATCAAGAACTTTATTTCTGTTCACAGAATCGTGAAAGAACACTTTAAAAACATTTAAAAATATTATAGAAAAATGCAACTTTAAAATACAAAGTTCATTACAAAACTAACCTGATCAGCAGCTTCGAACTCTAATTCATTAATTAAAGGAAAAAGAAATACAATATACTGGACTTCAGTACTGAGACTATTGCCAGATAAACAAAAACCTCAAAAAGAGTCCTAGCGATGATCTCTAAAATTGTCTGCTATGTTATCCGAAAAAATGGTATTAGGGCTCAGTAAAATAAAAATAGCTCAAGTCTCTTGTCTAACTCTGTAATAATTAAAGTACACATTGCATTAAAACACAATTGAACACACCCCTAGGGCTTTTTGTTTTTTAACAGCAATCCTGGATCTAATTTTGGAAATTGACCGCAAGTAATTACAAATCGAGTAGATAATATTACTCCTGGTGTGGGGCCAGGCCTCGGTGCATGGGCCTCCATGACCATTAGCACCCATACACCACCCCTGATCCCTAGTTATAGCCGCACGGCCTCCCCACCACGTAGCCACCGAAGACCCCTGGCCACCCTGTCCCGATGTCCCAATGGCCGGCCCGGGGCCCCAGCGAAACCTAGACCCTAAATGCGCCATGCCCGGCCGAGGGAGAGGGAACCCCACAAGCAATACAGGGAGGAGTAGTCTCTGTCACACCTCTGACCTCCTCTCAATAGAGGGTTTCGATCGCCCTCCGGGCCCCCAGGGAGCTGGCTCCCCGCATGCTGGGTGTCTGGAGTTCTTCCCAGACCAACTTGAAAGGATCAAAGAGCCGAGCGGCAGGAAATCCCAACACACCGCCCCCAGACGCCAAGACCCCTCTCTGTGAGGACGCCGGACTTCAAAGAGAAGAAGGCGTATAACAGGGGGTGCTGAGGGGACTGGGGGACAGAAGACCTGGAACTAAGAGAGCCCTGCGGACCTGGTCGCGGCTAGACGAAACTGGAAAGAAGGACGCTACCTGATCCTTGGAAACCATCTGAGCCCTGCTGACGTCGTTGCGGCTCCCGAGAACACTAAGAACACCGGAGCCCTGCTGAGAGACTCGCGGCTCCCCCCGACCCTAAGACCATCGGAGCCCGGCTGAGAGACTCGCGGCTCCCACTAAACTTAAGACCGACTAAGCCTGTCGATTGACTCGCGGCTCCCCGAAGCCCACCCGAACGACAGTTCCTTCCCGCCGGAAACCTGCAGACGGGGTCGTGGCTCGAGAATACACTGGTCTGGCTGGACCCGAGACTGTACCGTGTCCCCCGGCTCGAGGATTGAGAGCTGTGCAAAGGATACTCGGCATTGACTTTGAACCTAGAACTGTCCCGCTACCCCAAACCCCCTGTCATGGAATTACCACGCTTGTTGTATTGACCAAAGACTACCTTGCGGATCATAAAGATCCAAAACATCTTAGATAAAGATCTCTGTCTACTGAAACCTACTGTGTGGTGTCCCTTTGTCAAGTAGTACAAGCTCAGCGCGTGCGATCCTAAAGTACGAGACCCCTTCCTGAAAGGGCCTCCCCGCCGGTGCTCGACCTGATTCTGGGAGAGGTGGGTGACGGGGTGGTCAGGAACGTGTTCTGTAACCCCCCTGAGATCGCCCCTTCCAACATTTGGTGGCAGGCGATGGGATCCGAGCCGACACCTAGAGATCGTACAGTAAACGGCTGACGCACTGCCGAACAAAGATGGAAGAAGGAACCAGCATGAGTTCTACGTTCCGAGAGGACCAGTTTGAAGAGTATACGCACCGAGAATTAAAACAGTTTTGCAAAGACCTTAGAATCGCTACCACCGGATTAAGCACAAAAGAAGATTTCCAGAAAGCATTGAAAGCCTGGATAGAGTTCGGAGCTTCCCCGTCTCAAGCTGAAGGAGACGCTCGAGAGGGGGAACTGCCGAATGAACTCCGAAGCACCCCGGTGAGGAGCAACGCCCCAGAGGGGGGCCTATCCCCGGAGGAACTAGCGGACCGGGAAAGGAGCCGCAGCCACGAACTAAAACTGGCCAAGCTTAAGATAGAGGGAGAGCTAAAATTGGCCGAAAAAAAGTTAGCTGTAGAACAGTTACGCCTACAAGGGGAACTTGAGGAAAAGAAACGCCAGCGAGAACACGAAGAAAGAAAACTTCAACTGGAACACGAGCGCAGCCTAAAAGTGATCGAAGAATAAGGAGTCCAGCCCCTCGGGGAATCAAGAGACCTCTCCCCCAATGGAACCAAAGGTACACATCCCCAAGGATGTGGTGAAAGAGTATTACAAAAACGACGACATCCAGCAATGGTTCAAGGCCTATGAGGTCGCCATGACCTCCCACCGAGTTCCACAGAAGGATTGGGGGGCTGGCTTGTGGGGCCGGTTCCTGAGTGAGGGGAGAGACACCCTGCTGGACCTGCCTTCCACCGTGCTAAATTCCTACAGCCACATGAAAGAGGCCTTATTAGCGAGATATGGACTCACCCCCGAGATGTACCGGCAACGGTTCTGAGACTGCAAAAAGATAACCGGTACTACGTGGGTGGAGTACGTAAACTTTTACAGCAGAGCCTTGGACGGGTGGATCAAGGGCAGCAAGGTCTCCACCTTTGAGGAGCTGTTCGACCTAATCGCTTGGGAACATTTGTCCGCCAATTGCTTTGTAGAGTTACGCCAGCACCTCCTCGACAGCAAGCTCACAGATCCTCGGAAACTGGCTGTTGAAGCTGACCGCTGGGTGAACACCCGGGCCCCCCCGGGGTCCCGTGGGAGACTACGCCCGCCACAGTCAGGGACCTCCCCGCCAGAGGGGTGGGGGGAACCAGGGAAGACAGAGGGAATTCCAGGCAGGCCCCCAGCATAATCCACCCAGAAACCAACCCCCGCACTTTCCCGCACCACCTCCAGCCAGCACGGGGCCCCCGGGGAGACAGGGACCCCGAGTCAAGATCACCTGTTACCGATGCCAACAGACTGGTCACTACGCCAGTGATCCCCAATGTCCCATGTATCAACGGGCCGCAGCGACCGCTCCCCCAGCCCGACAGATGGCCACCGTGGCCCTAGGGGAGGAGATGGAGGACACCGAGGAGTGGGAGCCGGCAGCCATGGCCCTGGTCTCCCTAGGAGACCGAGAAATGGTTCCCGGAACTCCCTTACCCGCCAACACCAAGAAATACCGACTGCATATGACGGTCAACGGGTACCGAGTCGAGGCCCTCCGCGACACCGGGGCGAGTGTCACAGCTGTCCACTGCCACCTGGTCGCCGAAGACCAGATACTACCCGACGTCTTCTGTCCGGTTATATCCTCGGACAATTCCGGGAGCCTCTGCAGGATGGCCCTGGTACCCTTCGAATGGGGGGGGAGTAACCGGTAAATTGAGAGTGGCCATCCGAACCTCCCAGCCAGTGGACTGCCTCCTGGGCAACGATCTCGAGAGCTCCCTGTGGGGACAGGTGGAACGAAGGGCCCACCTAGGAATGATGGGCCTACCCGAATGGGTGTTCGCCACCACGCGCTCCATGTCAGCCTGATCGCCTCCCCTCGAGGGAGGGAGGTGAGGCCCCAACCCTGAACCCAGTCACCATCCCCGAGGGACGGGACAGGCTGGCCGAGCCCGATGACCTCCCCCCGGAAGGGGAACCGTCCCCGACAACGGACCATTATATCGGAACCCCGAGCAAATGACAGAGCTAGGTGACCTGCCCGAGTTGGCACAATGGAGTTTCGAGGGTGGCCCCTCCTGGGAAGAGTTCTGCAGAGAACAAGCCGCCTGCCCTTCCCTCATCGGACTCCGGCAGCAGGCCGAAGCCCAGGCGGTGGGCAAAAAGTCCGGAACCCATTGGGTGTATTGGGAAAACAACCTCCTGTACAGTGAGCAGAAGTCTGCCGAGCTAGGATCGGCCCGGGTACTGGTGGTACCCCTGCGCTTCCGAGACTTCCTCCAGGGCCTAGCCCACGATGTGCCCCTGGCGGGACACTTGGGCCAAGACAAAACCTATCATCGCTTAGTCACCCACTTCTATTGGCCCAAGATGCGAGCTAATGTCGAGGCCCACTGTAAGTCATGTCCCACGTGCCAGGCCAGCGGAAAAAGTGGTGGAAAGCGCAAGGTGCCACTACAACCCTTCCCCGTCGTTAGTACCCCCTTCGAGCGGGTGGGGATAGACATCGTGTGACCTCTGGATCCAAGGACCGCCCAGGGCCACCGGTTCATCCTCGTACTGGTGGACCATGCCACCCGCTACCCCGAGGCCATCCCCCTCCGAACCGTGACGGCCCCCGTGGTGGGACGAGCCTTGATGGGGATATTCTCCCGCTTGGGTTTCCCTCGTGAGGTCGTGAGTGATCGCGGCACTAACTTTATCTCAAAGTACATGAAGTCCTTATGGCAGCAATGTGGGGTATCGTACAAATTCACCACCCCGTACCATCCCCAAGGCAATGGTCTAGTGGAACGGTTTAACTGGACCCTGAAGGGGATGATCATGGGCCTCGAAGAGCCCCTCCGTCGCAGGTGGGACGTCTTCCTCCCCTGCCTCCTGTTCGCCTACCGGGAAGTCCCCCAAAAATCCCTGGGGTTCAGCACATTCGAATTGCTCTACAGGCACCCCGTCCGGGGACCCCTGAGCCTGGTTAAGGAGGGCTGGGAGACCGCCCCCCGAGGGCCCCCCCAAGATGTATGCCAATACATCCTGGCGCTCCGCAACCAGACTCGGAAATTCCGAGAACTCGCCAAAGCAAATCTCGAGACTAGCCAGGAGGAGATGAAGCGCTGGTATGACCAGAATGCCACTGTGGTCGAGTTCTAGCTGGGCCAACAGGTCTGGATGATGGCCCCGGTGAAACCCTGCGCTCTCCAAGACAAATGGACTGGACCCTTCAAGGTCGTAGAGCGGAAGAGTCAAGTCACTTATTTAGTTGACGTCCAGTCCCCTCGGAACCATAAGACACTCTTAGACCATGGAACACAGCTATGTCTAATACCTGGAGAGGCAGCCATGCTCATCGTGATATGTTTCCTTGTATTAGATAGATACTGAATTACAAACACTTGTCCTCAACTCTAGTCAGCTCTAACATTGGAGGACAGGGCTCAAAAGAGGTGTTAGTGCCTTGGCTCTACTAATAGTGTATTTAGAGTTTGTAAGGTCTGGGATGTCTTATTGTAAGGAGATGGCCTATTATAGATGTTCACCAGGCGGTCGGGGGTCCCTGACTTTGGGCTCAGACTAGGGACAAGAAGATCTAATGAATCAATGTCAATTACCTTCAAGTTAAGTGTTGTTTTGATCCATGTAATTAGCCCTCCAGATGGCCTGCCCGCTTTAGATTCTAAAGCATCAATATGATACATTGTGTAGCCCTCCTTATAGACTTTATGGAAAAGGCAAATATGAAATGTGTCAATAAATCCTCCCCAGTCCTCATCAGCTAGTTTTTTTCTAATCCCAGTTAAGTTCCAATTTACAAGCTTTAAGTCGGATACCAAGTACTGTGGATTGGAATTTGTGCTCAAGTGAGTATCCAACATATTTGGGGCAGTTTCAGAGTCTAAGTTGTTTTCCTCATGTTCGAATGAGTTGCAAAGGCTCCCCTCTATATCAGTGCAAATAGTCGCCTCACTTCCCTGGTTGAACAAATCTAGGTCAGGAACAGGAGGTACAGAAACTTTCTCAGCCAACAGGGAAAGGCTGCCCTAGTACCTTCACTACTCTCACCTACAATTTGCCCAAAACCCTCCTTGCCATTGTCTGGGACCATCAGCTTAAAGCAAATTTCAGACATCTCATGAGAGGCAGTGGGTACGCTGATCTATAAAAATCAAACCCTCTGCGAATTCAAGGGTTACAAACTTCAGCTCAATTGAATACCATTGGCCCCAGTGCATAGTATGATGTCTCAAATGCACAATACCTGAATAAAGAATCAAATATCAATGTCTGAAATTTCTAATCCTGTTTAAGACCTTGTTTTTCAATGAGTCTCTTCCTTCAGTGGCATTAGTCGGTAGTTTGGGAACCTTTGACATGTACATGGTTTGGCCCACTTGTGTTTGTGAAACACTTGTAGCACTGGTGTACTTGGGCCATTAGACATGTACAAGCCATGCCTGCTTTCTTCAATAGGCATAAAGGCAGAGAGGAGGCTAGGTCTTTGTTAATTGTCATGCAAGAAACCGTAGATGGATACAGTGACTGGTGCAGGTGTACACTAAGGTTTTTATTGTACAGGTAACCCTGACTATCATAGTTCCCCCTCCCTCCGATAGTCCCTTTTGCTGGCATCTGAGAATTACCATGAGGGTAAGAAGCTGGTTTGTTGAAGCCTCCGGGACATAGTGGGTTGGTAACCCTTTGAGTTCCTATGTTTGTCAAAAGGGAGTTACTTGAGCATTCTCCAAATAGTTTGGTATGGGTATCCACCACACCTAAGATCATTTGCCTCAAATCTCTTATCTCTTCCCTCAGGGCCAAAACAGAACCAGAAGGGGTGGCATTTCCCTGCCTTATCCCACCTTTGGTGGTCTTCATGCAGGGGGTGAAGTCTGTCCTCCTCCCCCTTCTTACAGGTACAGTGAACCTCCCTGGTGCTATGCTTTATAGGGCTTAGTATCCCCAGATGACTGCAATGCATCCCATGCAGCAGGTGAAGTCTGTAAGTCAGGTGATGTCTCTGCAGTTTTAGCGCAAGGGGCAGTTCACTGTCCTCCACACCCTTCTCGGATGCGGGAAAGCTCCCTGGCACTATGCTCCAGGGGCTTTAGAAGGCACGGAGAGCCCAGATGGAAGCAATGTGTCCCTGCCATGAAGCTGTCTCTAGTGGGCAGGAAGGGTTTTACTCTGAAACCCCAAGATGGCCTAAGCGTCTCCTAGTATGCAATGGTCACTGGTTGCACTTTGAAGAGCTTCTAGAGCAGGAGTCCGTCCGCTCTGAACTTTTAGGGTCCCTCTGGGACCTGCTCTCGTGGACGGCTCCAAGTCCATGCAACTCATTTCATGCTTTCTCTAAAAGGGGCACTTCTCAAAGAGTTATATTAAACACTAGTAGATGGTACTGCAAAATTAAGGCAAATAGCAAGGAGGCAAACATTAAGAGCATGCACATAAGTATTCCCTTTTTAAACCATTTTTACTGATTACGCTTTTCTTTATTTATCAATTGTTTGGTATCCAATCTTTTGCTTAACACTAGACTCTCATTACACGTTAAAGGGTACATTCTGATCCCTGTGCAAACATGTCTTTG
This sequence comes from Triturus cristatus, assembly GCF_964204655.1. Classification (NCBI taxonomy): domain Eukaryota; kingdom Metazoa; phylum Chordata; class Amphibia; order Caudata; family Salamandridae; genus Triturus; species Triturus cristatus. Next base: position 525,358,332 of record NC_140588.1, on the reverse strand, counting down.
CAATAGAATTAGGAGTTGTGTGTGCCAATTAACTCAGCCCCCCTCCCCCACTGTTTCCATCAAATAATCTGGCATGTCAGACCTGCCGCAATATATAAGGGTTGGGGGGGGGGATAAAAGGCAAAACAAATGGAAATCGATGTGTTAAAAAATATTCTGCATGTTATGCCTCATTTTCCTGTTGAAAAGTCAGAATAGGAGGTAATTTTCACACATGGGAAATATCTCACCCTGAGGTAATAGCAGTTACTACATATGGTTAATGTTTCATCTTATTCCAACATTTTTGTAATGGTGGCCCATGTTTACTACATTATTGAACCTCAGAACGTCATTGATTGTTATCCATTGTTAATGTTTTGGTAACCTCTTATTACTGTTTTATTTGTTAAGTAGGCAGTGTGTGGATGTAAAAAAATTTTCAAGAAGAAGGATTCATCCGGGATTCAAAATAACCCAAAAAGCCTTTGATTTTCTTGACTGCATCAGGACACAGTTGATGAGATCTGAAAAGGAAAAGAGGATGACTACAAGGATGGTGCACCTAGTGAACATAGTAAATAGCAAATCTGAAGTCAGGGTCAGATTGGCTATTTAACCTATTGGCATTTCCCAGGGGGCTGAAACAATTAGAAGTCGGCTATGAAGCCCAAAAACAACAGCCTTTTTCTTGTGCTTATAGCTAGCAAAAGGAGAGATACACAAGAGAGAAATAGTGTGTGTGTGTGTGTGTGAGAGAGAGAGAGAGAGAGAGAGAGAGAGAGAGAGAGAGAGAGAGAGAGAGAGAGAGAGAGAGAGAGAATGAGTGGAAAGAGAGAGGAAGGGAGCGGGGCTAATTTAAACATTTTTACTATAAGTGTACATGGTTCCCAGCTCAAACCTAGCTGGAGGTGGGCAGAGGTTAAGAGAAATGTCAGAGTAATTGTAAGAGGAGTTTGGATGTAGTGTGGAGGATTTCTTGTTTTGCTGTTACTGCTTTGTCAGGAAGGATGCGGAGGGCGATGTAATGCGTTATATTTTACAGATCTGTCAGGTGCCGAGAGGGGAGGGAAACTATAATCTTTTTTTCTCATTTCACCTTACCGTTCTTTCTATTCCCTCTCTTAACCCCAGTGGGAGGCAGGTTTAAAATGTGTCTATTTAGATACACAACAAATGGAATATTGGAGATAAGTTCCTGAAATATAAATGTTTACAAGTTTTTATAAAAAAGTTTAAAATCAAAGAAATGATAAAATATGTGTTAGGCAGACGTTGGTCTCTGTGCAAAGACCATTTATTGTTTTAAAAATAACCTTAAAGACAATACTAAACAACATCAAATTAGTGATATGAAAGTTACCACGTTTAAAAAATTTGATGGTGATCTTTTTGAAACACACTTCATTTTATATTTCCAAGACTGTACGCCTACCCCTCTGTATTCTGATCAAAATCAACAGGGGTATACCCAATCACCCTTGTATACCTGGGTAAGGGATGTAATTTTATACAATAAAAAGTGGTATAAAGGAAAAGATACACAATAAATTCTGAGTAGAGCACATTTAATTACCCTCTCTGCAGATAATTATTTCTTGATGAATGAAATCAAACACATTTTATATATAATCTACATTAACGATGGTTCCTGATCCCAGAAAGACAAAAACATAAAAATGACATATCACAACATTTATATACAAAATCATAAAGACGTAAATGTATAATACACTAACCCTACACAAATTATTTACAATAGTGTCCTCCTTACAGTTCTGGAAGGACCACTCAGAGGTAGTCCGGATGGCACACAAACAACCAATCAAATAGTATCACTCATTTTAGTGTGACACCCTAAGGTTCAAAATAGACACTATAATTCCATTGACTCCTCCATAGCAGTGTCTACGTGACCACGTTTCAGCCTTGATATTCCTTAGGCCTCCTCAGGACAGGGTCAATACATTACTGTACAGAAATAAAAAACAACAAAATACCAAAATTACTTCTCAAATGACATCTCAAATGACATCACTGATGACATCACTGATGACATCATCCACGTAACAATCAGACACACCATTTCATCATACACTAGTATAACCTTTCATCACTCACTGTAAAATACAGAGTGCCAGATTTAAAACCATTGAGACACCAATACAAGTTTCTAAACACTTACTCAGTGATTCCTAGATCTATACACACATGTAATCACTTACCTATAGATTCACTCATATGCTGTCAATGATCAATAGAGCACTATCAAATATACTTATACACCTACATCGACATTACACACCAGCACACATCCTAATTACTGATGAAGTCATCCTACCTACTTACTTATGCAAACAATGGATCATACTTACTTTTACTTCATCTATTCATATAGATAATAACTCATACTTAGTGTGTTACAAAATCACTATTACAACTATACAGTTATCCATACAGTCACTCATACAATCACTGAGTCCTATGTATACTTATTTATATACAACAACTGACACATACACTGGCTTTTATTTTTCTAGTTTGTTGGACATGTACCATTGAGACATATATTTGCTCATCGCCACACCCATAAAGATATTCACTCACCCAAACAACTGTTATAACATGTAGTTTTAACTTCATATACCTACTGAATCTACTATTCACACATCTTTAGGCAGTCACACCCCCCCACCGAACCACACACACATTCACTCTCCCATTCAAATACTCAGTTAACTAATCAATAAATAATATAGACTTTCACGTAGCTAGTAACCAACTAGTGCAGCAGTTTACACAACAACTGACAAAGTGATACAGATATTCACACAGTTTAGTCACTATCCAATATATTTAGTGAGACACTATAAATTAGTCAAGTAAACAATCACACTGCTACTAGATCCTCCATCCAGATATTTATATTTATATATCCACTCATTCTTCAATGCAAATTGCTAGATATATAATACATATTTAAATAACGAACCAAACCACATTCACTGGATGATGTCATCAGTGATGTCATCAGTGATGTCATTTGAGATGTCATCTGTGATGTCATTTGAGATGTCATCTGTGATGTCACTGACCATGTCATGAATGATGTAATATGTGACATCAGCAGTGGATTGCGGGGCGCGAGATGTAGTTAGTACAACTAACTATATCGGAGGAATTTCAATGGTTTTGTTCGAGTGAAATGTCCAGCTAGCTATAACACCCCTAAAACCTATTGTTTTTTCAGTGAATTTCTAAGTTTTTTTAAATGCTAATTCCTAACTATACCAGGCCTGAAACCTATGGTTTTTTCTGTGAATTTCAAAGGTTTTTTAAATGCTAATTCCTAACTATATCAGGCCTGAAACCTATGGTTTTTTCAGTGAATTTCAAAGGTTTTGTAAATGACAATTTTTAATGTATTAATTGTTATACTGATTATTTTGATACTGATTTACTACATTTTGTAAACTGTTTATTTTTAGATATTTTATTTTTTTAATTACATTATACATTACAATACAAAATATACTTTCTCAGAATTAATTACTTTACTTTAAATACTTTGCAAATAGGCAATAGACTTTTAAGTACAGTAGTTACAGTTGTTGCAATGGGCAACACAATTTCAAACACAATGCAACATTGAGCTCAATGTGAATTTCTAGTCAAATGCAATTAGTTACTTTATGGATTACTTTTCTAACCAGAGGACTGGATCCTAGATTCAGTCCTCGGACATCTCCTGTAAACAGTTGAGTAAAAGCCTTTTGGTTACAGTAGTGATTTTTAAGGAATATTATTGTATTTTAAAAGTTGACACAAATTTTTTCACATAGAATCACCAATGTTATCCTATGGCAGAAAATTCACTTAGCAGGTAAGTAGTGTTATCGCTACTTTTACTTACTCAGTGGTGGATCCTGGATCCAGCACTGGCCAATCTCCTGTAAAAAGTTGAAAGAATGTGTTTAAGTCATACAGACGATTTTTTAGGAATATCTTTAGTATGTGAAAATAGACACTTAGAAACTTTTCTGCTGAAAACCACACAATGGATTCCTATGGAAGGAAATACAAGTTACTGGTAAGTACGCTTAGAATTACTTTTCAGAGTCAGTGCTGGTTTAAAAGATGCAGCACTGGGTTCTCACCTGATAACAGGTGAGCAAATCGGAATTCTTAGTTCAACTGATTTTAGAGGAATATTTGTAAGTTTCAAAAATGGACACAGAAACTTTTCTGGTGAAAACCACACAGTGGATTCCTATGGAAGGAAATACAAGTTACTGATAAGTACGCTTAGAATTACTTCTCAGGGTCAGCGCTGGACTAAAAGATGCAGCCCTGGGTTATCTCCTGATAACAGGTGAGTAAATCGGAATTCATAGTTCGGCTGATTTTAGAGGAATATTTGTAAGTTTCAAAAATGGACACTTAGAAACTTTTCTGGTGAAAACCACACAATGGATTCCTATGGAAGGAAATACAAGTTGCTGGTAAGTACGCTTGGAATTACTTTTCAGGGTCAGTGCTGGCCTAAAAGATGCAGCCCTGGGTTCTCTCCTGATAACAGGTGAGTAAATTGGAATTCATAGTTCGGCTGATTTTCGAGGAATATTTGTAAGTTTCAAAAATGGACACTTAGAAACTTTTTTGGTGAAAACCACACAATGGATTCCTATGGAAGGAAATACCAGTTACTGGTAAGTAAGCTTAAAATTACTTTTCAGAGTCAGTGTTGGTCTAAAAGATGCAGCACTGGGTTCTCTCCTGATAACAGGCGAGTAAATCAGAATTCGTAGTTCGGCTGATTTTAGAGGAATATTTGTACGTTTCAAAAATGGACACTTTGAAACTTTTCTGGTGAAAACCACACAATGGATACCTATGGAAGGAAATACAAGTTACTGGTAAGTACGCTTAGAATTACTTTTCAGGGTCAGTGCTGGGCTAAAAGATGCTGCACCGGGTTCTCTCCTGATAACAGGTGAGTAAATCTGAATTCGTAGCTCGGCTAATTTTAGAGGAATATTTGTACAATGGTGAAGGAAGGGGGCAGGGCCTGAGCTGACGTGTGCCCACACGCCCTGTGGCGCGTTTTAAGTTGGGGAATTAATTCCTCTTCAACACAGAGGTCCCCTGGGGGTCAACTAGCCCACCAGGTACCTCCAGTATGTGCCAGGGAGCTGGGTTGCAGAGAGGTGTTCAGAGGCCACGCCCCTTTTTACAACACTCTGCAACACAGCTCCGTGGCGCTTACTGGAGGTACCTGGTGGGCTAGTTGGCCCTTAGGGAACCTCTGGATTGAAGGGGAATTAATTCCCCAACTTAAAATGCGCCACAGGGCGTGTTTGCACACATATCACCTCAGGCCCTGCCCCCAACCTTCACCACTGTGCAAACGCACCCCGTGGCGTGTTTTAAGTTGGGGGATTAAGTCCCCTTGAATCCTGAGGTCCCCTGGCGGCCAACTAGCCCACCAGGTACCTCCAGTATGCGCCAGGGAGCTGCATTGCAGAGAGGTGTTCAGAGGCCACGCCCCGTTTTACAACACTCTGCAAAGCAGCTCCGTGGCGCTTACTGGAGGTACCTGGTGGGCTAGTTGGCCCCTAGGGGACCTCTGGATTGAAGAGGGATGAATTCCCCAACTTAAAACGTGCCACAGGGCGTGTTTGCACAGTATCACCTCAGGCCCCGCCCCCTACCTTCATCACTGTGCAAACGCGCCCCGTGGCGCGTTTTAAGTTGGGAGATTAAGTCCCCTTGAATCCTGAGGTCCCCTGACAGCCAACTAGGCCACCAGGTACCTCCAGTAAGCGCCACGGAACTGTTTTGCAGAGAGGTGTAAAAAGGGGCGTGGCCTCATTACACCTCTCTGCAACGCAGCCACCTTGTGCATACTGGAGGTTCCTGGTGGGATAGTTGGCCTCCAGTGACCCCCAGTATTCAAGGGAAATTAGTTCCCCGTCTGCAAACGCGCGAGGGGGCGCGTTTGCAGAGTGGTGTAAGGAGGGGGCGTGGCCTCCGGCCCGATCCCGGTCTTTTTTTTCTTCTTTTTTTTTAGAAGGGGGCTTCTTTTTCCGTTTTTTTGGCCCTGGGGACCCCATCCCCCAGGGCCTGCCCCCAATTTTTGTTTATAAAAAAAAGAAATCGGGAAGGGGGCCACGTGGCACCCCTCCCGAGGCCATAATTTGCCCCGGGGACCCCATTCCCCGGGGCATGGCCCTTTTAAAAAAAATGTTTTTATCTTTTTTGGAGGGGGGCTACGTGGCCCCCCTCCCATGCCACCTATGGCCCCAGGGATGCCATCCCCCAGAACCTGGCCTCTGTTGGGGGCCGTGGGGTGGTCCCCAATCCCCCCACGGTCCTGGTCAGCTCCCCGCGTTCTGCAGGAGCCGGCATTGCTTTTCCACATGGGGAGCAGATAACATGCTGCTCCCCATGTGGAAAAGCAATAAGCTTTGCTTCATTGAAGCAAGAGCAGGTTTCCCTGCTCTTGCTTCAATGAAGCAAAGCAGTTTGCTCCCGCCCTGTCATTGCAAACTACAGTGTCCCGGGGGTGGGCACCCCGGGACACTGCAGGAGCCGACCCTGGGAGGTGGTGGTCCCCAGGGCCTATTCAAGGCTCCAGGAGGCGGGCCACGTGGCCCCCCTCCCACACTGACAAGTTGTCCTGGGGGTGACAGTCCCTGGGGCTGGGGGGGCCTGATAGCCCCCCATCCCAAATAATTTCAAGCCCCGGGGTGGCGGTCCCTGGGGCTGGGGGAGGCTGCGAGCCCCCCACCCATTTTCAAGAAGCCCCGGTGGTGGCGGTCCCCGGGGCTGCAAGGGGGCCATGAGCCCCCCACATATACTATCTTTGAACCCTGGGTGGTGGCGGTCCACGGGGCAGTGTGGGGGGATTGGGACCCCCCACACTTTTATTAATTCTGCCCCCAGGATTTGGCCCCCCTGGGGGCCAATTGCCAAAGAAGCGCGGGAGTTCCACGCTTCTTTTTATTTTATTTTCGGCCAAAATTCGCACTGGGTGCACGAATCTCGACCGATTTATTTTTTAAAACAATGGATTTTTTGACCCTGGGGGTCCTTGTGGGACCCCCTGAGCAGGCCTAGGGGGTCAGGGTGTTTCTACCCTGCCCCCTTGTCGCGTTTTTTGCATTTGTTTTATAGGTTTCTTGTACCTCGGTTCTACCGAGGCACAAGATGGCTACCAACACTTCCTGATCTGGAGTGTTGACAGCCAATTAGAATACAGCTCGTGCACAACAGGGTGCACGCTGGGTACAGGGAAGGTGCGCGGATCCTCCAAGGCCATAGATATATCAATGATTCTCAGGAACTACTGAACAGATTTACACCATTTAAGTAAAAGGCACGAGTCTGAACTGAGGACTAACTCTTTGCCAAATTTGGTGTAATTCCGTTCAGCAGTACGGGCTGTAGCTGCGTCAACAGGTCCTATGGGAAAATGCATGTGTAAAATGCGTTTAGGGACCCCCTTTTTTCTCGGCCCCTGCTTGACGAATCACCGTGAAATTTTCAGGATAGGAGCAGACCGGAGCTGGCCAAAAGTTTGGATAATTTCGCGTAGATTCGTCAATCAGCACCAACGTTATTCCAAATAGAATGTTGTGGATTTCCTATGGAAAATAGGTCTTAACTATATCCACCTACTGGCGACTGCCAGTAGGTAATATACACACATATATACACATATACAATGTAACACAATTATTAAAAGTATATATTTTACATTAATTATATATTTTTTAATTACTAAATTTGCAACTATGAAAAGCGTACATATATATGTTTGTGAGTGTATTACCTACTGGCATTCGCCAGTAGGTAGTTATAGTTAGGACCTATTTTCCATAGGAAATCCGCAACATTCTATTTGGAATAACGTTGGCGCCGATTGACGAATCTTAGCGAAATTTTCCAAACTTTTGGCCAGCTCCGGTCCGCTCCTATCTTGAAAACTTCACGATGATTCGTCAAGCGGGGGCCGAGAAAAAAGGGAGGTCCCAAAACGCATTTTCCCCATGCATTTTCCCATAGGACCTGTTGACGCAGTTGCCGCCCAAACTGCTGAACGGAATTACACCATCAGTTCAGACTCGTGCCTTTTGCTTAAATGGTGTAAATCTGTTCAGTAGTTCCTGAGAAAATTAGAGTTAAAAAAATAGATATATCTGGGCGGAGCCTAATCACATAACTCATCGTGAGATCTGATTGGCTGTCAGTACATCATCCAAGAACTGTTGGCAGCCATCTTGGGACCAATATACATGATAGCACCGCATTAAAAAGCATTGCGGTTAATAGAAGGTTTTATGACTTTAGTTACATTATAAATCATTTGTTGATGGTACCATACTCATTTTAGGAATTGTGGTGTGTTCTAAGGTGATTTTACCATGTGAAAAAGGCTTCCGCTGTGATATCATGAATCATGTTTGAGAGAAAACTATTTTCTCATGCTTTTCCCACAGAGGTTTGGAAGGTGATCTATAAGCTAAACTGAGAGCATATTTTCTATAAATTCACATTATCTTTCTCAGTCATGTGAGAATGAAGTCTGACATTCTCAGTAAAACATTTACATCCAACAAGGGCAGAGACTGTCAGTTGATTCCTGTGTGTTCTACTGCAGCTTCCCAGAGTGTTCTAAAGAACAACTAGAGCGCTAACAGTCCTACTTATGACAAACGTATTGCACACTTGAATCCTCTTGATTGGAATAAAGTGGTAACTCTTAAAACATTTAATTTAAAAAGGAACACAATGAGGGGTTCACTTTGCCATATAAAGTATGATTAGTGCTGCAGAAAGAAAAATTAGGGCACATTTTTAGTGACTTCTCAAATCCTCTTCTATTTCATTAAAAAATTCTGACATGCAGACTGAAACATGCACTTTCAATAACAGCAGCAGACTTCTCTGGTGAGCAGTAGCTTTACTACAGTGATCTAATAAGCAACTAGAGTGCTAACATTCTGAATTTATGGCAAATGTGTGACAAATCTGAATCCCTTCTTGATGGAATCAAAGTAAAACACTGAAAGAATTTTCTACTGAGGAACCTGTAGTAAATGAGGAATATAGGAAACTTCATAACAAATAAGTCTCCCAAAATGGCCACCAGAGACAAAAGAGCCCAAATGTAGCCCAAATATCACCCAGATGTAGCCCAAGTATAGCCCAATGACAGAATGCCCCAGAGTGTTCTAATGAACAACTAGAGCGCTAACAGTCCGACTTATGACAAAAGTATTGCACACTTGAAGCCTCTTGATTGGAATAAAGTGGTAACTCTTAAAACATTTAATTTAAAAAGGAACACAATGAGGGGTTCACTTTGCCATATAAAGTATGATTAGTGCTGCAGAAAGAAAAATTAGGGCACATTTTTAGTGACTTCTCAAATCCTCTTCTATTTCATTAAAAAATTCTGACATGCAGACTGAAACATGCACTTTCAATAACAGCAGCAGACTTCTCTGGTGAGCAGTAGCTTTACTACAGTGATCTAATAAGCAACTAGAGTGCTAACATTCTGAATTTATGGCAAATGTGTGACAAATCTGAATCCCTTCTTGATGGAATCAAAGTAAAAAACTGAAAGAATTTCCTACTGAGGAACCTGTAGTAAATGAGGAATATAGGAAACTTCATAACAAATATGTCTCCCAAAATGGCCACCAGAGACAAAAGAGCCCAAATGTAGCCCAAATATCACCCAGATGTAGCCCAAGTATAGCCCAATGACAGAATGCCCCAGAGTGTTCTAATGAACAACTAGAGTGCTAACAGTCTTACTTATGACAAAAGTATGGCACACCTGAAGCCATCTGGATTGGAATAAAGTGGTAACACTTAAAATATTTAATATACAAAGGAACAAAATGAGGGGGTTCATTTTGCCATAGAAATTATGATTAGTGCTGCAGAAAGAAAAATTAGGGCACATTTTGACTTCTCAAATCCTCTTCTATTTCAGAAAAGAATTCTGACATGCAGACTGAAACATGCACTTTGAATACCAGCAGCAGACTTCCCTGGTGAGCAGTAGCTTTACTACAGTGATCTAATGAGCAACTAGAGTGCTAACATTCAGAATTTATGGCAAATGTGTGACACATCTGAATGCCTTCTTGATGGAACCAAAGTAAAAAACTGAAAGTATTTCCTGCTGAGGAGACTGCAGTAAATGAGGAAATTAGGAAACTTCTTAACAAATAAATCTCCCAAGATAGTCACCAGAGACAAAAGAGGCCAAATGTAGCCCAAATATCACCCAGATGTAGCCCAAGTATAGCCCAATGACAGAATGTACCAGAGTGTTCTAACGAACAACTAGAGCGCTAACAGTCTTACTTATGATAAAAGTATGTCACACCTGAAGCCATCTTGATTGGAATAAAGTGGTAACACTTAAAACATTTAATTTACAAAGAACAAAATGAGAGGGTTCATTTTGCCATAGAAATTTTGATTAGTGCTGCAGAAAGAAAAATTAGGGCACATTTTGACTTCTCAAATCCTCTTCTATTTCATAAAAAAATTCTGACATGCAGACTGAAACATGCACTTTGAATACCAGCAGCAGTCTTCCCTGGTGAGCAGTAGGTTTACTACAGTGATCTAATGAGCAACTAGAGTGCTAACATTCAGAATTTATGACAAATGTGTGACACATCTGAATGCCTTCTTGATGGAACCAAAATAAAAAACTAAAAGTATTTCCTACTGAGGAGATTGCAATAAATGAGGAAATTAGGAAACTTCATAACAAATAAATCTCCCAAGATGGCCACCAGAGACAAAAGAGCCCAAATGTAGCCCAAATATCACCCAGATGTAGCCCAAGTATAGCCCAATGACAGAATGTCCCAGAGTGTTCTTAAGAACAACTAGAGCGCTTACTGTCTTACTTATGACAAAAGTATGGCACACCTGAAGCCATCTTGATTGGAATAAACTGGTAACACTTAAAACATTTAATATAAAAAGGAACACAATGAGGGGGTTCATTTTGCCATAGAAATTATGATTAGTGCTGCAGAAAGAAAAATTAGGGCACATTTTGAGTGACTTCTCAAATCCTCTTCTATTTCATTAAAAAATTCTGACATGCAGACTAAAACATGCACTTTCAATAACAGCAGCAGACGTCTCTGGTGAGCAGTAGCTTTACTACAGTGATCTAATAAGCAACTAGAGTGCTAACATTCTGAATTTATGGCAAATGTGTGACAAATCTGAATCCCTTCTTGATGGAATCAAAGTAAAAAACTGAAAGAATTTCCTACTGAGGAACCTGTAGTAAATGAGGAATATAGGAAACTTCATAACAAATATGTCTCCCAAAATGGCCACCAGAGACAAAAGAGCCCAAATGCAGCACAAATATCACCCAGATGTAACCCACATGTAGCCCAAAGACAGAAGTGTGCAAAATACTTATTTTTTGTGTATTTGCAGTTTTATTTAGTGCAGACTTGTTAGGTATTGGAGTGCTTTACATGAGCATTGGTTACATCACACAAGATCACATTCATTTTGGTTGTAGACATGGGGAGATTAAGTGATTTGACCAGAATCACAGAATGTTGAGCTGAAGCAGAAACTCCAACCTGGTTCCCCAGTTGCAAAGTCTGCAGCTCTGGAAGTAACACCACATCCTCTCCCCTAGGTGCAACATTTAATCAAGTGGTCAACTGGATAAAAAAACATAAAGATTACAAATAATTTAAAAGTTCTTTGTCGCGATTTGAAAACTCAGAAATTATGTCCTCATTTTAGTTTTTTAGAGCACTAACCATAATTTTGATGCAAATAAGACCCTCTCATATATGTAATTTCTGAAGGAAATGCTCTAGGTATTACAGTTCTGATTACATGAAAATGACGTCAGGCGTTCCACACTTTTGTAATAAATATAGAATGTTAGCAATCTAGTTGTTCATTGGGATACTGTTGAGAGGCAGAGGCCAGGGGCACGGACTCTGAAAATTGAAGGCAGGTAGGAGAGTGCAGAGGCAACAATTTGACCACACTGGGCAGGCAGGAAGGGCAGTGGCAGCACAACAGACTATGGAGGGTAGTGGAAAGGGGGGCAGGGACAACACTCCAACAATACAGGACTGGCAAGAGAGGCTGTGGCAATATAATAGACCATTGTGGGCAGAAGGAAGAGGCAGTGGTAGTACAACCATACATGCCAACAGACCCGTTTCAGCCAGGAAACGTCCAATGTTTTTAAGCTCAAATGGGCTTTATTTGATATGTCTCCTGTCTACAATCTCCTCTTTTTCAATGTAACTCAAAGGGGAAAATCAATACCCCAGTTCTTTTTCAAAATCTCCCTCTTACCAAGTTCAAAATGTTCGCAAGTATGGTACATTGGATCATGGTAGGCAGGAGGAATTGGCGTAGGGACATGGACTCGGGTAACAGAGGACAGGAGGGACATGGAGAGGTGCACAAAACTGACCCCACAGGGCAGGCATCAGGGTTTGCAGCAGCGCAATACACAACACAGGGCATGCGGGACGGGAGTGCAGCACAAAAATCCATAGAAAGCAATAGGGAGGGGACAGGACCATGCACATGGACAACAGAGAACAGAGGGGAAAGAGGCAATGGTCGCTGGCTGACCATAATGGGCAGACAGGAGAGAAAGCTGCAGCATAACAGACCATACAGGGCAGGAGGGACGGATCAGGGGCATTACAATGGAACAGACAAGCCAGGAGGGAGGGAATAGGGGTCTGCACATGGAAACAGAGGGCTGGGGGCAAGGGGGCAGGGCAGGAGCAGCAAGATGACCATGGAGGTCAGGCAGGATGGGCACTAGAAACAAGACACACCATGGAGAACAACAATGAGATTATGATGGCATACACATAGACCATGGAGGGAAGGTGGGAGGGGCCATGGCAGCACAGAACACCATGCATGGCTAGCGGGAGGGTTAGTGGCAGCACAATGGCTATGGTGGGCAAGAAGGAGGGTGCAGGGGCATGCACAAAGGACCATGGAGGATAGAAGGGAGGGTCAGGACCTGGGCACAGACAAGAGAGTTCAGGGGAAGGGGCCTCACAACAGACTGCACGGGGCAGGCAGGAGGAGCAGTTGCAGGACAACAGACCAAGGAGGTGGCAGGGACAGGTTACAGTCATCTGACAATGCTAGGCAGGTGGGAGGGGAGTGGCAGCTCAACAGAACACTCAGAGTAGATAGGAGTGGCAGGTCCATGGAACATGGTGGGCAAAAAGGATGGAGCAGGAGAATGCACAAAGACATCGGAGGGCAGGGGGAAGGAGAATAGGGGCAGCAAGCTAAGCACAGAGGCTAAGCAGGAGGTCAATGATGGGCCATAGAATTGGGCAATGGAGGGCAGGAGGAGTGGACTGGTACATCATGCTAAACGGAGGGCAGTGGCAGCACATCAGACCATGCATGGCAGGAGGGAGGAGGCTAGTCCATGGATTCAGACAACAGAGGATAGGGAGGAGGTGGATGGGGCAGCAAGCTAACTGTTCAGAGAAGGTGGGTATTAGTAACTTTATTGTTTTTAAAATGTGTGTCTGTGTGAACTACTTATAATATGAACAAGTATGCAACATAATCTCACTTTTATTCAGGAAGAAGAGGACGTTTGTGACTGTGACTCCGGGCTCACTTGGCAGAAACACCCCCTGACCCTCCACCCGCAATCGCAGAATGTAATGCCTGTGAAAAGGGTAGGTAGACGCAGTGTTATATAGAACATCGTCCTGAGAGCACGATTGAAAATGAAAACTAGATATAGTATATGGTATAAACTATGCACCAAAAAGTGTGATATAAGATGAACCGGGGCGTGAAATATAATATGCAATACATTGTGCACAATGACAGATTCATTGGAGAGCGCAAGATAGCACAGGCACTAGCGCGTGCTATGCGATATGCGCCTTGGAGTGTAATATGCACAGGGCAGTGTTGTGTAACCTAACTAGTCTCTAAAGTTGTAATATAAAATATGTGCTGGGGAGTGTAACATTGCATATGCACTGTGACAAAGATATGGATCCCAGATTGTAATATGTATGGCATAGCGCTGTGCGTTATAACATAGGCATCGAGGAAGGCATGTTAGATGGGGCAATATAACCTGTGCGAAGGCAAGTGTGGCATGACATATTCACGTGGTGCACATGGGCTAGAGAGTGTCATAGCATATGCACTAGCTGGTGGAATACAACACAGAGGTGTGTGGCACTCGCCGGACACTGGTGGGTGTAACACATCATTGGGCTCAGCCAGGAGCACGCTGTGACTCTCAAGTGAGGTTCGTCTCCTTTCCAGAGAGTAAAATAAAAAGCATTACACATCCAGCGGTGGATGTGTGTTTTATTAACCATGAGGGGGTTTCTTGCATAGTTTGGTCGAATTTTTGTCGTCAATAGCTACCCATGTTTGTATAAATAAACGACAAGGGTGTCTACTTGGAGAGTACCCACTGGCGGCGGTGCCAGGATTAGGCACGGTAGGGTGTCAGACACGTCAGAGCTTCACTAGCGGTGTAAATACATTCTACGTGGATTCATTGTATGCATAGTCGCCTTTTAATGAATATCACGCAAATCGTCATGGTGATAGGTACATACAGTTTGTCCAGCATGTCCTATGTGTTTCTATAAATATATATATTTTTAAAATAATAAAAAAAAAAAGCCGGCCCCGGAGGATGGGGTCCCCGGGGCCATAAGGGGCCTGAGGAGGGGGGCAACGCCGCCCCCCTCCTAAAGAATAGAAAAAAAAGGCCATGACCCGGGAGTTGGGGTCCCCGGGTCCGATGAAGGCCTTGGGAGGGACAAATTAATTTTTTTCAACAAAAAAATGAGGGTGCAGGCCCTGGGGGACGGGGTCCCCAGGGCCAATAAATTAGAAAAAGAAGGGGGGCCACACAGCCCTCCTTCTTAAAAAAATAAAATAAATAAAAGACCGGCATCCCGCCGGAGGCCACGCCCCCTCCTTGCAGCACTCTGCAAACGCGCCCCCTGGCCAGTTGTAAGTTGGGGAATTAATTCTCCTTCAATACTGAGGGTCCCTGAGGGCCAACTAGCCCAACAGGCATCTCCAGTATGCACCAGGGAGCTGCGTTGCAGACAGGTGTTCTGAGGCCACGCCCCTTTTTACACCTCTATGCAACGCAGGTCTGTGGCGCTTACTGGAGGTACCTAGTGGGCTAGTTTGACCCTAGGGACCCTTAGGATTCAAGGGGACTTAATCTCTCAACTTAGAACGGCCACAGGGCGCATTTACACAGTGGTGATGGGAGGGGACGGGGCCTGAGGTGACGTGTGCAAACACGCCCTATGGCACGTTTTAAGTTGGGGAAATAATTCCCCTTCAATCCTGAAGGCCCCTGGGGGCTAACTAGCCCACCAGGTGCTTCCAGTAAGCGCCACTGCTCTGCGTTGCAGAGAGGTGATGCAGTCCGTGCCCCTTTTTACACCTCTCTGCAATGGCGCTTACTGGACGTACCTAGTGGGCTATTTTGCCCCTATGGACACACAGGATTCAAGGGGACTTGATCTCCCAACTTAAAAAACGGCCACAGGGCGTGTTTACACAGTGGGGAAGGGAGGGGACGGGGCCGGAGGTGACGTGTGCAAACACGCCCTATGGCACGTTTTAAGTTGGGGAAATAATTCCCCTTCAATCCTGAAGGCCCCTGGGGGCTAACTAGCCCACCAGGTGCTTCCAGTAAGCCCCAATGCGTTGCAGAGAGGTGGTCTAGGCCGTTCCCGTTTTTACATCTCTCTGCAACGCAGCTTTGTGGCGCTTACTGGAGGTGCCTAGTGGTCTAGTTGGACCCTAGGGACCCTCGGGATTCAAGGGGACTTAATCTCCCAACTTAAAATGGCCACAGGGTGTGTTTACACAGTGGGGAAGGGAGGGGACGGGGCCTGAGGTGACGTGTGCAAACACGCCCTGTGGCGCGTTTTAACAGGTAGTTTTAATCCCCTGCCCTATTATATACTAGGGGCTTACAGAGGAGGTCATGCTAATCACAGGGGGACCCCAATGCATAGTGTTCCCTAGTGTATGTAGGTGTTTTCACTGTATTCTGAGTGTCTTTTAACATAGCACTGGCTCTAGGACTGGTTAGTCAGACTCAGTTACCATCAGTATCCGTCTGAAAAAGTTGAGGGTACAGGATGATTTTGCAACAAGGCTTCTTTCTGTTCTTCTGTTTGTTCTTTCTGCACGTTATCCTTCTTCCTGCACTTTTCTTCATCTTTGAGGACTTCTGTTGCTTCTTTCTGCATTTCTTTTTTTTCTTTCTATGTGTTTTTTCTTCTTTCTTCACATGTCCTATCTCTGTAGGCGTAGTTAGAAATTAGCATTTTAAAAACCTTTGAAAGTCACTGAAAAACCATAGGTTTTAGGGGCGTTATAGTTAGCTGGACTTTTCACTCATACAAAGCCATTGAAATTCCCCCGTTATAGTTAGTTCAGCTATCTATAACTCGGGCGCCCGCAATGCACTGCTGATGACGTCACATATTATATCACTCATGACATGGTCAGTGACATCACTCATGACATCACTAGTGACATATCAAATGACATCACTGATGACATCACTGATGACATCATCCTTGTGATAGAGTGGCATACCTCATCTCCCCCTAACATAACCTTTGATACACACATTCAAAAATAGAAACTAACATTTTCAAAACAATGGACATACCAATACCAGTTACAACAACCTATTCAGTAATTCTAAGATCCACATACACATCCACTCATTTACCAACAGTCCTATACAGTCACTCATACATGTACTCACTCATCATATGTACTCATACACCTATACATCCTGTTACACCACACCACTCATCCATAGAGTTACTCACACACATAGTCACTCATGCTAATAAAGAATCAAACATCCATTTACTTGCATATACAGTTATACACACACCACCACACTTACTTCTACAGAAACTTACACATACTTAGTCTTTTAAACAATCACTTATAGAAACATATACTTATTCATACAGGAACTCTTTCAATGTCTCACTCTCACATATACTCACTTATATACACCAATAGTCACATATACTAGTTTAAAACATATGGAGTTACTCATAAATACACTATTGAGACAGTCATTCATCCACTAACATGCCCAAGCACACACTCATCCACCCATACAGTCCTGCACACATGCTGTCTTCAACACATACACACAGTGAGTCACTCATTCATGCACCTATGCACTAAGTAATACCCCCACTGAACCATACAGACACTCAGACACATACTGATACTCAAAAACCAACTAAGAACCTTTATAGACACTCATGTAGCTACTCACAAACCCATGCAGCCACTTATACACAAAGTGAGAGACTGATACAGATATTTACATATTTACACATTACTCACTAAGCCATGTATTCACTAAGATACACTTAATCAGTCAGTTATACAATCAATTTTTCAAAAACAAATCATTCATTTAGACACGTATATACCCATTTATTCTTCCATCGATCTTGCGATATACATATATTAAAATATGTAATTTACAGAAAAACACACATTCACTGGATGATGTCATCAGTGATGTCATCAGTGATGTCATTTGAGATGTCATCAGTGATGTCATGAGTGATGTCACTGACCATGTCATGAGTGATGTAATATGTGATGTAATATGTGACGTCAGCAGCAGTGCATTGCGGGCGCGCGAGTTATAGTTAGCTGAACTAACTATAACAGGGGAATTTCAATGATTTTGTACGAGTGAAAAGTCCAGCTAACTATAACGTGTTTTAAATGCTAATTCCTAACTATAACGTGCCTGAAACCTATGGTTATTTCAGTGAATATGTACTATATCTATCTATTCATAAATATAAGTATATGTTTATATATTCAATAAAATCTTAAAAAATAGTAAACATATATCAAATGGAACAATTAACAAATAGTAATAACAGAATACATGTAACCAATATTAGGAAACGTATTGGAGTCTGGGAACATTAGATATACTATTCTCACTCTAGTTTATGCAACAAAAGGGCGAAGTGCAGGTCTGTGGCCAGGAAAAGGCCGCAGCACAAGCCACAGTGTAAAGAAGCACTTTGTGCACATCCATGGACCGTGTGCTATGCACCATGTGTTTTGTGTCACATGGTGCATGAAGGTGCATGGGGACACTATATGTGGCCCCCAGGGTTTCTTTGCCGTGGCCCACAATGGATGGGGGCCTTGTTTGGGCATGAGAAAGAAAAGTATGTTTAGCAATTTACTGACTCGTTGGATTGTACTTTTATACTTTTTGAAAATCACAAACCTTCCTGGTACTATATCTGGTAGATGAGATACTGGGAAAGCCTTCAGTTGCCTTTGTCTTATTGGTGGATTTCATGTGTTCGTCTCACCCATTGGAGCTTTTTGTTTTAACTATTGGTAGATAAATAATTTGTCTACGGAGTGGCACGTTGTCTCTGGGGGTTATGTAAAACACTGTCATCACTGTGCCAGGCACAGTTCACTGTTTTTCACTATTAATACATTCATCACTTGTCTGTGGAGCAGCACACTGCCTCAGGGGGCCACTTAAAACAAATAGATTTCTGTACCAGTCACAGTTCAGTGTTTTTGCGTTTGAAAACTTCCAAGTAATTCAGCATTGGCAACACCTATCGGTCTGGCTTGTGGTTTTTGCAGATTTAATTGAAATATGTGCCATCAATTAGCAAAGCTTGTCATTAATGCTTGGTGAAGTGGCCCTTTGTCACAATAATATAGCATTTCTCTAGTGATTGCTTTCTTAGACTTGCAGTGAAGAAACTCCGTAAACCTAACAAAATATTATGACCCAACTACACTTTATATTGAGTCGAAAAGGTGTAGATACTGGAGCGCCATGTCCAGGATTTAAACCTTCAGCTGGAGGATTGCTTGCACATCTCATCAGCAGGGTCAAAACTTACTGAGGTATCTCTCCAATCATGAGAAGTATTACACTGTCAAACCCTTGCATGAAAGTGGTATCGTCAGGAAGTAAGCTTATTAAATAGGACTGGTTTGAGTTTATATTCTAGCTGGCCTTGTTCCGTAATAATGGTAGTCTCGTGGCTTTAAGACCCAGAAATACTGAACAGTCTTCAAAATATGAGACTATTGAGTTGTCTCTACCATTTGCTTTTTCTACCACATCATTAGTCGCTTTTATTGAAGAAGGTCATTTTCCTGAGCATGTACACTCGATCTTCTATTTGAATGTGAGTAATGTTGACAAAAAAACATTTAGGGGCTCATTACGATCTCGGGCGGAAAGCCTCTACCCGACAGTGAGAATCTGTCCGACCATGTCGGAGCTCTTCTGATCGACAGAATGTGAACCGCCCTCTCATTCTGACTTGGTTCCAACCAACTTGCAGAGTATTCCTGTCGGTCGGAACTGTACCGTAACCCCTTATGGATGGCGCTTCTGCCGTTGGGTTTACGATGTCGGTTTCCAACAGCCTTTCCGTCTGGCCTTTCCGACATGGAAAGGCTGTCAGAAAGTGACTTTGGGGGCCCCCAGCAGGGCCGCCTAGCCTCCTCGGCAATACAGTTAGTGGCTGAGGTGGTACCAAGGTTGCCCCCCTCAAAACCCTGCACTGTGTGGCAGTCACCATGGGGTGCCTGTGACAGGGTGCAGGGTTTTACACACACACACCATTTTCCCAGAAGAGCCTGTGTTATAGCCGGTACTCGCCCGTAACACAGGCACAATCATGTGATAGTGGAGTACTATGCTGGAGTAAAAGGACCTAGGCAGGTAAGGTGATTTTTTGTGTGAATATCTTGCAGAGTTACATCCAGGATTTTTTTTATCATAAAACTGCTTTTACAATATATGGTATATTTGTGATTCTGGCCTTATTATTTCCAGATTGAAAGCTGATTCCTGGCATATGTTATGGAAAAGATTTCAGAGTAATCAAAAGTATCAACATTGAAAATCATAACCGCTGTGTACTGTGCAGCCTATGATGAGCTGCTCAAATATACCTCAGCAGAAGGCTAAGAACCAACATAGACATTTACTATAAATAAAAACACTCTGGGAACAGACAGCCTGCTGACCGTACAGGGATGAAAGGTGTGCACTTTTCTCAATGAGCGCAGTAAGTCTGGAATCAATCTTGTGCTAGGGACCATGATGTGAACTCATTTCTGTTGTTCTAATGCCAGGTCAAGAGGCTTCTTATGGCCTAATTATGAGTTTGTTGGTCCGATGGACAGCCAAACCCGCGGTGGTGATGCGGCTACTGCCGCACTGCCGGTTGAACCATCCCATTATGAGTTTGGCAGTCGGACAGCCATGAGACTGCTGGTACCACCGGCGATCCCTGATCCCTTGGCATTCTGGCAGCTGTGGGAGGCTGTAACATGCTGGTGGTGTTGCTGTGGCACCACCAATCATATTAAGAGTTTCCTCACTGCTACAGATTTCATGGCGATGAGCCAGCAATTAAAAGTGTGGTCGTGAGGAAACTAAGGGAGCCCTGTGCACTGGGGTGCATGCAAGGGGCAGATGGTCTGTATGCACTCCCAGTTCCAGCACAGCATGGACTGCACAGTCCATGCCATGCTGCAATGCTCTGTGGCGGTCCCATGTTGCTGCCTATCTATGGCTCTGCTAAGCGCCTTTGAAAGGCACTGCGTGGGACTGCCGCTCCAGACGACTTTGGGGATCTTGAAGCAGGGCCCTGGTGTGGCAGCCCACTCCAAGACTGTCAAAGTCATAAACTGGCCCCTAGATGATACTGTACTCAACAACCAATCCTCTAACCTCTAAACTCGCATCCTCAGCTGCGCTCACTCTTACTTCTCTTATAGATACTTTTGATTTAATCATAACAAAACAACTAACCTCGACAGTGAGCAACATGCACTAGCCTAGATTTCTTTAGATTTTTAGATGTACATACTCTGTGACAAAAAGCAGTCACAGAGAATGGGCAAGGGTTCTGTGAAAATTGTTGCTACATCTCCCCACCCTGAAGTTATGGGGAGTACTCGTGCAGGATTTAGACTCCTCTCACTCAAATCATCTAGGGCTGACTAAGCCTTCCTCCGGCCATTAGCTTCCTTTTTGATAGAAAGAATCTCAAAAACACAGGCAGTGTGCCACATAGCTGAAAACGAATCCCTGACGGGCCTGTAGCTGAAAATGAATTCCTGACTGGCGAAGCCTAGCATTTGTTAACTGTTTTTCCTCACAACTGCATCGGGGAACTGAAAATGGACTGGGCTGAGCTGAAACGTAGAATATTGTCTGGTCCGTGACATTGTGGGAAATGGGGTATGGGGCAAACAATTCATGGGCATATGCCCTAGGACAGGCAAATGTCGTAGGTGTTGCATGCATATTAATTGTGGATTCTACAATAACATATTAGTGATTGAATGATTTTATTATTTACAAACCCTATTGACGTTAGCAGTAACAGAAATGTCATGCAAATATCAGTGATTGAATAATTTCATTATTTTTAACCCCTATTGATGTCTAGCAGTAAAAGAAATGTGTTTAAAAGAACAGTTTTTTAAAGTAAATTTAAACCTGCTAAAACAAATTTCATTTTATACAATGTTGCAGCCTAATCCTCAGCACTTTTGCCAGACTAAACAAAATGTTCATGTCTTTTATCTAGTCAGAAGCAGCTAATGAGTTGTACCATGCTCTTTGGTGATGGTCGACTGTCTTCTATCATGCTTTTGATCAGCTCTGCTTCGGTGCCCACGTCTTAGAAAATAAAGATGCTTAAGGAGGTTCCCTTTGATTAAACGGTTCAGAAAGGGCTCACTTATTATTCTAAATATACCTGACAAGCCAGTCATTACAAGTTATTAAATGCTGCCCCAGCAGTTAAAGTCTAAAGGTTTTCCCGAAGGCACAAAAGGTCTTAAATCCATCATTAGCTCCTATGACAACCACGCAGAGTGTATCTTTGCTAGAATTAGCACTGGCATACCGCACAATAGGTGTCCTGCACTTAAGCGTTAGTTACTACTGCTTATGGAGGGGAGCAGGCATCAAGACTCTGACTGGCAAACACGAGTTTGTTCATTATTACAAATAAATTCCAAATGGAAAATGAAACTGACCTCGCACCCTTCTCCTCCCCTCGAAAAATATCCCCTTAAATTGCTAGGCTGTGGGTGCAGTGAGCTTGTCATGCAAAATCAGCACTGAAGAAAGGTGTGTGCAGGTTAAAGGAAACATTTGTCTTCCAAATACATTTTTACTTAGAAAATGTGTGCCTGTTGGCACTATATATCTGGTCAGTTTGTGTTCTCCTGCAGTTTAATCCCATTCGAATACGGAGATGGAGATTTTGAGTGATTTAAATTAGTTTTAGTTTTTTGTTGGGGCACTATTTCACAGATAACTCCACATTGGATTTGGTTCAGGTGCATTCGGGGGCCTGAGAGACTTTTAAGTATCCCATACATAATAACGATATTATAAGTCACCAAGAAGTTTCACCACTATGTAGAGCAGAGGTCTTCAAACCTTTGTCGGCTGAACCCCCCCCCCCCCCGCCCCCATCTAAACCTTTTTACACGTCGAGCCCACCCCTCACCACCACCTGACAAAAAAGTTCTGGAAGCTGGTCCTCCGCATCATTTATGGCCGTTCCCTCCTGCAGAGCCCAGCTCCTATAGGGCAAATAATATTAAATAAAGTCAGAGGGGCAGATTTATGATAACTGGCGCATCCCTGCATATCAGCAGGGATGCGCCAGTTATTATGCGGCACAGCTGCGCCACCATGGATGCGCCGCATTTATAATGCGGCGCACCATGGGGCAAAAACGGCACAGATGCGTGACGCATCTGTGCCGTAAAAGTGGCGCATTGCTGGAGTTGCGTCGCAAGCGCGACGCAGCTCCAGCAATGTTCTGGGGGGCCCTATCTGTACAATGCTGCGTCAATCCTTACGCCTGCTTCAAGCAGGCGCAGGGTTTTGACACAGCATGGGCCTAAAAGTGACTGAGTGAAATCTTGTAGATTTCACTCAGCCACTTTTAGGAGGCGTTCCTGCGCCGGAACGCCCCCACCTGCCCTGGAACGCCTACATGTGGCGCATGGCTTTACAACGTGACGCATCTCCCAGATGCGTCACGTTGTAAATACCCCGCACCATGGCGCAGGATTTGCGCCGCTGCTGCGTCACAAAAGTGACGCAACGGCGGCGCAAAAGTGGCGCAAGTGCAACATAAATCTGCCCCAGAGTGTTTAGTAAACTGAAGTATTTGTAGTGCTTGTGCTTAATATAAAGTTCAAATAACAAGTCGCCAAGAAACAATTAGCACAAAATATTACACCATTGGTGTTTTATTTTTAACATAAAACACAAAATGTAGGCTAGATTAGTAAAAACACTCCCAAAACACATGTGAGGGGTGTGCCTGTTTATCTCTTCAGAGACAGTCAATGTGTGGATGGATTCTTGCTTCTCCAATCCTTAGGTTGTGCTCCACTTCCAGTCTTGAGCAGTACCTGGAAACGGGAGTGCTCACAACATTTTGTAATATATTTTTTGCAGTTTTATATAGGAGCATCTTTAACATTACACAGGCACACATTCATTTTTTGTAAGCACAGGTAAGAATAAGTGATTTGCTCAGAATCACAGGATGTTGAGCACACACCAAGAATTGGTACCCCAGCTACAAAGTTATCAGATCTGCGCCACATCCTTGCCCTTAGACAAGATATCAGAAAAAAGTGTTCCACAAAACATGCTTTCTGATACAATTGAAAAATCTGTGATTATGTGGAGTATGACCAGGCGTTGCCATGCCAGTAGGAGGCCAGCCACAGTTTTCCAAGAAGGCCTAAGGGACATTTACATCATACACATGTGATATAAGTAATTCAAGAGAATATATACATCTTTATTTTCTAGCAGCAATAAGAGTCAATTTGTTAGCATAGTTGGCTTATAAAGAAGATCGCCTTTCAAAGCTTCAGAAATAGCTTCAAAAGAAAGCATTAAAATCTGGTCTGCGAAAGAAGGGAGGACAGATGGTAGGCATACTTCACTATATTTGTTATATTAGGCTTGTGGACTCAGCTCTAGGGATTGGAGCATGTTAAACAAGCACCAGCGACTTTAATTAAGGTCAAATTTATTTTTCGTATGTCACTGGTAAATTAAGTGATTTTGCCCAGGATCACATGATGTTGAGCCGATGCCAGGACTCAAACCCATTTCCCAAGATCCAAAGTCAGCACCTATGGAAACTGTAAAGTAACTGTGATGTAAATACCACAAATAATAATAAATGTGGCAGTACTTGTATTAGCAAGACTGGATTTACTGTTTCTAAAAAAGTAATATATTTAAGAAGCACAACAATCAGAAACATAGAAGAAGGTCTACAGTGGCACATACAAAAGGCAACTTTTAAGAAGGGCCAGAGTGGCACACAGAGCCAGCAACGTAAAAGAAGTAGAATAAAGGGGAATAGCATGAGCGATATAGATGGACAGCAGTGGCATCTTCAACCAGCAACATTAAGGGAAGACCACAATGGCACATACTGCCAGTGACATAGAAGAAGCACTATAATGCCACTTATAGACTTTGTTAGGGGCATGCTCACAATTAAACGAAGCCAGACAATTCAGTTTGAAAAATTAAGTGGGAGCCTAAGCGACATAATGACACAGCTGATCAAGAAGTGTGTGAACGCTAGATAATGTCTCTGATATTTTTCATGCATGGCTTTTCCACACTAAATAACATTTTCTTTTAAAAGAACACGACCAATAATATTGAGAATTTACATATTTAATATCTGCTCATAATGCAACACATGTTGCTCTTAGAGAGGAAAGCCTTAATTTCTGGAAAACGTGTCTTTCTGCACTCTCTTTATTGGGAGACAGGAGTGCATTGTGGGAGGGCTGCAGAAATCCAGCCAGGCAGGCACAGCCTAGGCGTGCTGGAGGTAAGACTCCAGACACTGCCAAACCGAGCCCCCAGCAGCTCGAGCTGCAGCAGCACGGGATGAGCCACACAACGGCGTGGGCTGAAGCTCTTTCAGCCTAATACGCCTAGAAGCAACAATGGAAGTGAAGTGGTGGGGTGGAAGTGTGCACCCCCCTTAAGGGGTTGTTTTGCCCCCCCAGGGGGGCGCGCCCCACAGTTTGAAGACTTATTATGTAGAGGAACGAGACTGAAGGCTGAATTCCTTTCTATGGTTATGGAACTCCGATGGATAGTTTTTGCAAGCAGATATTAGAAAAAGTTTAAAACAAGTCTGCCTTTTTAAAACAAGAAAAGTTGCAGTAGCTCGGATTGTGTAGAAACATGCTGAAATATTCGAGTTTTTCTCTAGCTAAGGTGTGCAAAAAATAAACATGCTCTCTCTGGTTGTCATTGTAACCTAGAAAAATAGAGCAGAGAAAAGTAACTCAGTGTTCCATTTTTACTGCTTTAAACAGCTGCTTCAATTATGTGTTGAGACCTGACCTTACTTTCACCTTGACTGCTTGCAGCAGGTATTGCGATGTCAGAACTCGCCTATAATATCTTATAATAGTCAAGTCCTGATGACTTTTCTTTATAATCGGTCACTTGGTGCTTCACAAGTCCCCAATTATAAACAAATTTGAGACTGGTGCATATGTATAACATATAGGAATGGGGCGCAGAAGGCTCCCCTCCTTGGAACCTTAAAGCCCCGTGGGCGTCACCTCCTGAGGCATTTTGATTACATTGTACAGGGGTGCCCTAGTCATCCAGCATGCCCTGGGAACCGCCACCAGGGCTAATGATTATTGAATGCAGGGAGGCCCACGTGGTCCGCGCCAAAGCCCCAGGGAGACCACTGACTCCCTGGTGCTGTGTTCTGAAATTGAAAATGGCCAGGGGGCCCCACCTCCTAGCACCCCCCCTATTCAAAATAGGTATAGCCCCGGGGATGGGGTTCCTGGGGCCAAAATTGGCCCAAGGAAGGGGGACCACCTGGCCCCCTCCCCAAACAATTTATTTTTTAAAAAGACCTGCACGTTGCTGGAGCCCCGCCCCTTTATCCACCACTCTCCAAACGCACCTCCTGGTGCACTTTTGGTTGGGGGATGAAGTCCCCTTGGCTCCAGAGGGTCCTTGGGGACCAACAAGCCCGCCTCTTACTTCCAGTAAGTCTCACAGAGTGTGATTGTTGAGTAGACATTGGAGGCCACCCCCTTTCTCCACCACTGTGTAGACATGGCTCCTTGCGCACTCCTGGTTAGAGGATGAAGTCCCCTTGGCTCTTGAGTGTCCTTGGGGGTTAGCACGCCCTCCTGTTACTTGCAGTAAGTCCCACACAGCAGAATTGCTGAGAGGTGTTCAGAGGCCATGCCCCCTTTTTCCACCTCTCTGCAAATACTCCTCCTGGTGCACTGCTGGTTGGAGGATGAAGTTATTTTGGATATTGAGGATTCTTGGTGGCCCAGAAGCCCTCCTCTTACTTCCAGTAAGTCCAACAGAATTCCTGAAAGCTGGTCAGAGGCCCCACCCCCTTTCTCCACCAAACTTGACTACTAGTTAAAAAAAATTGACATTTACTTAAAAAACCAAAGATTGCAGGGATGTTATAGCTAGAAAATAGAATTTAAAAAATCTTAGAAATTCACCGAAAAACACAAAGGTTATAGGGACATTAAAGTTAGGCTCATATTTCACTCGTACAAAACCAGCGAAATTCAGCAATTATTGTTACCTGAGCTAACTATAACTTATGCCCACCAATGTACTGCTTATGACCTCAAATATTACATAACTCATGACATGGTCAGTGACATCACTGAGGACATCTCAAATTACATCACTGATGACATCATCCAAAGAACCACTCACGCACCCAATCACACCCCATACACTCTTTTGTACACCCACTCACACCACCACTCACATACCAATTCACCGACCCATATCAGTACTCATATACCCACTCACTCCTACATAGAGACACTCACATAACCATTCCCTCACCCATACAGCCACTCATACAACCAGTCACTCACCCATATAGACACTCACATAGTTACATTCAACCATAGATCTACTCACACACCCACTTTTTTACCTGCAGTCACTCACACCCCCACTCACTCACCCATACAACTTCTCAACATGCTCACACGCTCACCCATACACACACTCACACACTTACATACCCATTCAAACATCCATACACACACTCACACATCCACTCAGTCACCCATACAACCATTCAAAGAGACACTCTCCAATACATCCACTAACACACCAAATCACTTAATCAAACACCCACTCTAACACCCATTCACTCACCCATACAGCCTCTATACACCCACTTACCCACCCATAGAGCCATTCACACTGCCATTCACTCACCCATACAGTCACTAATATACCCACTCATTCACCAATACAGCCACTCAGACAGCATCTCACCCACCCTCACAGCTATGCACAAACCCACTCATACAACCAAGGATACAATCACACAGCTACTCACATAATATATGCTAGAACTAGTATTCGTGAGTAGTAGTGCACCTAGCATACTCATTTAACTTTTGTAGCAGGTTAGTATATATGTTTAACACTCAAACACTGAAAAAAAACTAGGCATGCGGTGGATTCGCGAACCCTCCTGAGCACGAGCTTCACTTTGATTGGCTGCCAACACTCGAAACCAGGAAGTGTTGGCAGTCATCTTGTGACTAAGTAGAACCAAGTCACAAGAAAACAGTAAAAAAAAGGTTAAAAAACAAGAAAAGGGGGCAAGGTAGAAACAGCCTGACCCCCTAGGCCTGCTCAGGGGGTCCCAGAAGGACCCCCAGGGCCAAATAAAGCATTTTTTTTTAAATAATTGCGGCGGAAATCGCATTGGGGTCGCGAATCCCGCTGAAATTATAAAAATAAAACACAACCTGGGCTCCCGCCCTTTGTTTTGAAAAAGCCTCCCCGACTATGTCATCAGTGCTGTAATATGCGACATCATCAGCAGTGCATTGTGGGGGCACGAGTTATACTTAGCTCAGCTAACTAAAATGGCTGAATTTCTCTGGTTTTGTATAGGTAAAATGTCAGCCTAACTATAACGTACCTGAAACCTGTGTTTTTTGGGGTGAATTTCAAAGGTTTTTTAAATGCTTATTACTAATGATAATGTCTCTGAAACCTATATTTTAATTGTGAATATATATATATATATATATATATATAAATATATATATATATATATATATATATATATATATATATACATATATATTCCGTAAATGTCAATTATCGTGCGCTCTCAGTACCAAAAGATTCCACGGTACAGATGATGCAGCAAAAGGGGTGTTTATTCACAACGCGTTTCAACTACAAGAGTCTTGATCACGTGAATACTTGTGCTCATACTGCTGTCCTACTAAGTACTGATGGGCTGTGAAGATGAACAAAGGACAACCTAGAATTCCACCGTGCAAATACGGCAGACATCTTGAAACGGTCTGAGCCTGTATTGTAACTGATATGATACACAATGAATGTCACCAATACAAAACATCAAATGTTGCAGAATTTGCGGCAAATGCCAAACATGTCAAATATTACCACTGAAAATTCAGAAACAGAGATTGCCTTGGTGGTATGTTGTGTTGGACAAGTGTCCAGGTATGTATAAAATGTATATATTTATGTAAAGTATACATCTCGATATATCATATTTTTTAAATGTATTAAGTTTTTTTCAATTACAATATTTATTACATTTAAAATATATTCTGTTTTATTTAAATCTGCTTCCTCGTCTCTGAGGTAAGCAGATTTCTGGAAATCAATATAAACTCGGCCTCGATAGTCATCGTTTGGGAAGCATTAAAAGCCTTCCTAAGAGGCTGCATAACAAATAGAGCCTCTTATAGATGCAACGCTTATAGAACTGCAGGTACCAACATAGAGCAGGAACTTAGGCAGACAGAGCAGAAATGTGGCCCAGTTTCGGTAGAGGATCAGGAGAAGCGGGCAGAGTTGAAGATAAACCTTGAAAATTTACTTCAGGAAAGGGTGGCCAGGAGATGGGAGGCAAGCAAGCTGTCACATTTTGAGTATGGAGAGGCGGCAGGTAAAATTTTGGATTGGAAAATAAAAGCAGACCAGGCCAAGAAATATATTAAGGAAATAAAATTGGTAGGGGAAGCTAAGGCCAGATCCTCCACCACAGAAATAGGGACCGCCTTTCAGGAGTTCTTCCAAAACATCTATAAGGAAGACATTGTGGACGACCCAATGGCCAGAGAGGCATGGCTAGATAAGGCTCACCTCCCCACCCTCTCGTCAGATCAGCGCGACTATTTGGAGACCAAAATAACAGAGGCTGAAGTCAGTAATGCCATCAAACAATTGAAGCGAGGGAAGGCCGCTGGCCCGGACGGCCTACCAGGGGAGGTGTTGGTGCAGTTTGGATTACTAAATTTCCCCCTGCTTCCACGGACAGAATGATTTCTCAGTCACACGCACATACACACATCATACGCTGGTGGGGCCCATAACACCAACATTCATTCTCTCAAACTATCCGTGCCTACAAAGGGATATCAAATCCTAACCACAGCTGTTCGCTTTGATAGAGGAAACCACTTCTACTGAATCACACTAACAATTCCTCCATCAAGAGGTCGATAAAATCATTTAGTTGTTATTTAGTTTAATGATGCTTTAACTCTCAAACCAATCAAAAAACATTTCAATGAAATAATCACCCGACACAGTAATTCAAATAATGATTTTCTTTTATCTAATTAAAATGCAGGTTAAATCTTAATATTGCAATATTATCTTTTGTCATATTTACCTATTCTGGCTAATTGTCATTTTCTAAGTCAGAACTGGTCCTCAGTAAATTCATCAGAGTTATAAAGTCTCCGTCCTCTTCCGTCAGCATAAAGATCTCTGATCATCGATTCTCCGTCAATAGCTTTGGCGCAAAGTGACGTCTAGCGAAGAGCAGCCTATTCCCTCTCTAGTCTACTAATATTTATACTAAAATTTACATATTAAAGTTACATTTTCTCATTTCCCAAGCCAACGATTGACTGAATTCAAATACATCTCAATGCATTAAGAAACATTTTCAAATTTTCCCATGTGGAAGAAGTCTCACAGCGAATGTATGGGAAAGACTAATTCATAGTCCTAAATGTATCAGTTCGTTGGTAACAGGTTGGGTTCGACAGTTCATTTTTCCAATAGCAACATTTGCTTCACATTCAGGGACATTGGCACCTCGCCCAGGGTAGTCTTCATGGGCATGGTCTGACAGGTCACACAAGGGACACGGACGAAGTCTGTGCAGGTGCCTTTCTCCATTGTTCAAATGATGAAGTAATGTACTTTAGTTAGGTTTCAGTCAGCGGCCATCTTTTGGTAGGCCAGAATAGTCAACTTTAAGCAAAGAAACACAAAATCGTAATTAATACATAGAAATGATTAATACAGTGTTATTCCCTTGCTAATACCCTTATGTGTATGCATTTATCTAGCCATATGCAACATTCAAAGCAGTTAATGCTGGTTTATTTAAGCGTAAATCACAAAAACATTACTCAAGCAACATTTATCGTTTTAATATGCATACAACTTAGTTCACTTATTAATTTTGGCCATGCAAATGCATTCCCATGTGTGTTCCTTCTGTTAATAAGGTTGGTTTAGTACCTTCACATCAAGCTATTATTTATTATAATTAATTATTAATCATTTTAATATAAACTTATATAAATGGATTGGGTATATAAAAAGAAAACATTTTACCCGCTCCATCAGTGTATGGTGCATTGGGTCCAGTTATAGTTCCATCTCTGACTGCCCTTTTTAATGCCATATTTTTTGAAGGTATGGCCCCGCCAGAGTCGTGCAATGAGGCAACGATTGTGCTGATTCCCAAACCTGGCAAGGACCCGGCTGATTGCGGGTCCTATAGACCAATCTCACTCCTAAACAACGACTACAAGATATTTGCGGCCATCCTTTCGGGAAGGTTAGGGAAGGAGATTGGTTCAATAATCCACCAGGACCAGAAGGGATTTATAAGAGGACGACAGTTAGCAGATCTCACACACGATCTGGTTGGAGCAATTGATATCGCCGCTACTTTCTCTCTTCCTTTGGCCACTTTTACCCTGGATGCTACCAAAGCATTTGATAGGGTCAATTGGCCCTACCTGGCTGCGGTATTGAAAAGGTTTAATCTAGGGGGAAAATTCTGTCGAGCTATCTCGCTTCTTTATAAGGATCCAAGGGCTAGACTTCTGGTTAATGGGGTTCTCACTGAGCATTTTAAGATAACGAGGGGTACCAGGCATTGCTGCCCACTTTCCCCCCTCCTATTTAATATGTATATTGAACCTTTTGCTCAAATCTTGAGAGATGCATATACCAATTTGGATCAGATCTTTCGAGAATGTCGGGCATTATTAAAAGCTTGGGCCTTTCTCCCATTAACAATACTTGGGAAAGTTAGTTTAGTAAAAATGTCCATCCTCCCCAAGTATACATTCATTTTCAATACTATCCCTCTAGCTTTTGGCTCTAAGCAAATTCAAAAATGTCAGCAGGACATAAACTCATTTGTTGGGAACTATAAAGCAACCAGACTGGCCTGGAAAAAACTGAGAAGGAGGAGGGAGAAAGGGGGGCTCACACTTCCAGACCTACAATATTATGCCTGGGCGTTTCAGCTGTCATACTCCAGGATGTTGCTCAAATCTCCATCAAGTGTATCAGTTGGCAAAATGTTCAAGGCTATGTTGAATGGGGCGGATCTGCCCCCTGATGGTTTTCTTTTTAAATTCGGGGACCAGAAGTTCTTTAAGAAGGTGAGGTTAAAGACCCTACAATCACTGGCTGAAGCCTGGAAGATGATCAGAGAAAGAGTAGGGTTGCCCTATTTCTCTAGTTTCGCCCCAATTTGGGGCTCTCCGGGGCTCCCTCCCTGTTTATGGGACAGTCTTGCAACTCCCATAAGGGAGGCAGGGATAGTTAGATGGGGACATTTGCTAGTGGGGGGGCACTGGTAGGCTGGGAGGAGTTATATGAGAAGGTCGGCCCAACACTATCGAGATTCAAATATATGCAGCTCGTTAGCTGGTCCGGGAATTGATGAGTAAAAGGATACATTTGGGGAGGAGTAGCTTCCTGGAAGAACAGTTGGTAGAGAGATAAGAGGGGGGGGAAAGAGGTAGCCTTTTGGTATTGGGCCATTCAGGAGGAGGTGGATAGGGACTTCACTCTACCCGATGAGTCGTGGGGAGGGCTCATGGGTATGCAGTGTGAGGACCTATGGATAAGATCGTTCACTCTCCTGTATAAAGTGGTTAAGCCGGCTTGGCTGAGGCGGAACCATCTGTGTACTGTCCATCGAGCCTATTTATCTCCTCAAAGGCTATCATATTTCAGACTGGAAAATCCTGTAATAAGTGCAATCTTCCTGCAGCCTCCGATGTTCACATGTTTATGGACTGTCCATTTATCAACACCTTTTGGGAGGAAGTAAAGACCACTTTGGACTCTGTTCTGAAGATATCCATATCTGTCACATTGCCGTTAATTATATTTGGGGTGGATGACAATATCACGGGGCAAGCAAAGTTCTTTTTGTTTTACGCAATTCTGCTGGCCAGACGGCAGATCTGCAAATTTTGGGTTGACCAGAAGGTACCATCTCACGCAGGCTGGCTATTGTCCCTATATGATACATCTAAGGTGGATATGGCCAGAACATGTCACCAATGTAACCTCTCCTTTTGGAACTTGCTGGTCCAGTGGAAATAGAAAGGCTCAGGAGACCTTCCGGGGATTTTTTTTTTTTTTCCCCCGGGTCCGATGATTATGCCATCATACTCCAGGTTCCTTGGTGGTCCCTTCCGAAAGGCTTTTCTAAGTCTAGATGGAGTAGTGAGGGGATGGTGTGGCCTCTCATTCTTTTTTCCTCCCACTACAACATCCCGGAGAACGTCTTTCGCCGGTTTACTTTTTCCTGGTGTCCGGGTCTGGCAGAGAATAGTATCTAGTTCCAGATGACATCCAAGGTGATCGGCGTTTCTTTTTGGGATTGTGGGGCAGGCAAATGAGGACAAAAAAAAAGGTTAAAGGTTTGTTAAGATAGTTACTTAACTTGTATATTAATAAATAAAAATTCTTAAAAGGATTTTTAAAGTAATTTCAGGAGTCGCGATATGTCTTTGTAGATCGCAACTTCCGGATTTGCGTAGTGTAAGCAAATCTAACATATATATTAGTACAGCTTTATTTAATGTATTTGAAATAAAGAAATACAGGTATGTGTAATGAAAATATTATCAGATAGAGCTAAATATTGTTGAAATTTAAAATATAAAGAAATTGCGGAATCACGTCCAGTATGCGGTGGCTCCGCGTAGGGGTCGCGCACCCTATATGACACAAAAAAAAGAGATTTGATTGGTTAAATATTCTGTCATCCTTAATTTTGCTTGATCCTACCCTCTTTCTTCTTATTTTGTGTGTGGTTGGCAACAGCCATAGTTTTTGAGGAGATTTAAAATTTGGATTTTTTGGGGTGTTTTGGAGGTTTTACTTGCAAAATTGTAAATGGCAACTGCACAGGATCTGCAGCAGGGGGAAGAAATCCTTCAGGAGGAAGAAGACACAACCCACAAAAGTAAGGAGAGTGTGGAATTCTTTTCCATACCTGAAGGACAAAAGAAAGTTAAAGCACAAAACCTTACATGCAACATCTGCAAAAAGGTGCTGTCCTGTTTTAAAAATATTTTGCTGTCCGTTTGGGAAACTCTGGTGGAGAAGTGGAGGCAAGATGGCCACAGGCTAGGCCAGGCTTTCGCAGCAGCAGGAACGCCGTGGTCCTGCACACCCCTTTTGCTGTCAGTACCAGATGGATTAACTAAAGATGACCCTGGCTCCACTAAACCTGCTATTGGAAACCATACGGGAAAAGATATACTGTAGCACTTACAACTTGGCAACTATTCTGGAACCAATTGAAATACAGACAGAGCTGGCTCTTACCTGCTGGCGGATCTACCGGCTGCTGCTGGGTTCAGACTACTGTTGTTCGGAGCAGGTGCGTGTGCGGGAGCAGGCTGATCTGAGTCAGGGAGGAATGGCCCCGAAAGCACCCCCATCGACTCGTGCCAAGACAACGACGAAGAATACCACTGCAGGTGGTCTGCTCCAAGGGGCGACAGCAGTGGTGACTCAGGTGGCAGAGCCGGGTGCAGGAGCTGCTAGAGCTGTAGCAGGGGTTACCCAACCAACCGGACGCCGTGGTCATAATACGACCCAGAAGGACCTTACAGGTGAAACTATGACTCAGAAGTGACAGTCCGGGGCAACAATTGCGGAGCTGTTCGCGGGAACAAAGAGGACTGAGAAATCCATAGACCGCATGGTATCTAGCGGTAAAGAGGATATCCTGGACTCGACATTAGAGACTGAGAAGGGGCTGGATGTGGCGGGGGCTACCTCTGACGTTCAGCAGTGTGGAAGTGCAATGAGTAAAACAGCGCCAAAGGTAAAGGAGAAAGGTTTGGGAGACGCTCTGATTTGTCCCGCAGTGTCCACTACATTTGGTGTGCTTGTCGTGGTGGAGCTAGCCAAAACAGCCCTAATGGAACCTCCTGAGACTTGGGGGGATAAAATGGAAGCAAGTATGACAGAGGGCCCAAGTATGAAAATCGATATTTCCAGTGAGGGGGCAGATGATGGCAGGGAGAATGCTGGGGATAAGGAGTGGCAGGATGAAAATTGGAGTGCCCAGGCAAGTGATAGAATGGTCTCTACAGAGAGTATCTGTCCAAATGGATCAGAACCTCCCATAATTCAACATTTTTGCACTGGTAAAGGGACGGGGGGCCCAATACAAGGAAACAAAAAGCTAACTATAGGCGCGAAGATTTTGGGCCCATCTCACTTACGGGCTAAACACTTTTCACAGAAGATCTATGGGGAGAAGGAGACTGATATTGTATCAGCTGACTATTTTTATTCACTCTCAGAGGATACAGAATCAGCGGATGGCTCCTTCTCCATGACTAGCGCCAGCGAAGTGGAAAACAAGAGCCCACAAGATACCAGTGGAGGGAACTCCGTTGTAACGTTACGGATGGCTAAAAGAGTGGCTAATCCTTTAGCACATGCTAACCCCGGAGAGCAAGAACTAAATTGTGATTACTCACCAGTAAATCAATTAGTGGGGGGTAGAACTAAACAGGCTCCTGATATGGAAGAAATCCCCACTACAAAGTTAGACACGATATTACAATCAGTCATGGCTCACCAGGAAGAGGCCTGACAAGACAGCAGACGATCTCAAGCAGCCTTACAAAAAGTACAGGGTTCGGTCCGGAAAATAGCAAAAGTATGTACTGAGATCTCGGATCGCATAACGGAACTTGAAGCAAGAAGTGGGAATATGGAGGCAGACATGGTGTCAATACAGGTGCAGTCTGCATCACATGAGGCTAGGTTTACAGACGTTCAGTGGAAACTGGAAGAACAAGAAATCCATCAACGGAGAAATAACCTTCGATTTTTGGGTATTCCGGAGCATAAAGGGGACACAGATATCCATCTCTATATGATTGATCTCTTAGTTAAAGCTTTTCCTGAGGTAGTGCGCTGGAACTCCCCATGAAATCCAAAGGGCGCATCGGGTGCCCATGACTGTTAAACAGCCGCCAGCTGGAGATGGCAGACCTCGAGCGGTACTTGTTTATTTCGGGAATTTTCTCCTCTGGCAGACTATTTTTGAAAAGGCCAGATCAGATTGTAAGCGTAAGCTGGAAGATATAGAGTTTTTTACATGCCCTGACTTTTGCCATGTAACTGTTGAGAGGCGGTGGAGACTAAGACAGATGATAAGCCTGTTTTAAACCATAGGAGCACAGGCATATCTTATGAATCCGGCAAAGTTAAAAATTGTAATCGGAGATGGCACCTGTTATTTTTTATTGGAAGTAAAGGCAAAATGATTTTTGGAGGAGCTAAAGGGGAGGAAGTAGGATTGCTTGGGGTTGGAGATACCATAAGTTTATATGAGGGGAATGAGGTAACCTAATGTTGTGATGTAACAATGTTAGAAACTGTGACAAAGAAGTATAAGGGGGGGGTTTCATGGACCGCGGTGTAACGCTGCCCCATCGCCAACTAGACCATTGGTCTAGCTGCTTCCAGGGGGAGTGGGGGCAGGGAAGGAGGGAGGGGGGTAGGTTGAAGTGGGGGGGACAGAGGGACTGGGGGAGGGGAGGTGAAGAGGAGAAAAAGCCAGAAAAGATGCATAGAGAAT
Source organism: Triturus cristatus (assembly GCF_964204655.1). Classification (NCBI taxonomy): domain Eukaryota; kingdom Metazoa; phylum Chordata; class Amphibia; order Caudata; family Salamandridae; genus Triturus; species Triturus cristatus. The sequence goes on along the minus strand of NC_140588.1, from coordinate 525,321,946 downwards.
GTGATGAGGAAACAAAGATTCAGTAAAATTAGTATAGAACAGGCTAGTTGGGAACCTCAATGTGGCAGGGCTTAATGATAGAGCTAACAGAGACAAGATTTATGAAATGTTGCGCTATATCTGTCCAGAAGTTATTTGTTTGCAGGAAACCCATATTCCATGGAGTAATCGGGCTGTCCTTCAGATAAATGGCTATGACTTGGCTGTTTGTACTTCACAGACATCCATGATAAGAGGAGTGGCTATTTTTATTAAACATCGAGCGGGAATTAGTAAACGTACCTTGGCAGATAAATGGGGCCGATGGGCAATTTTCTCATTAAATACGGGGCTGACAATTGGGACTATCTATGCTTCAAATCAGGATGACCCTGAAATATGGGAAGAGCTGGAGGTGGAACTAGCTACATAGTCAACCCCATTAATTCTATGTGGAGATTTTTACATCCATCTCGGGATCTCACGGTAGGTAGGCGTAAGGTACACTGGGAGGAAAACAAAGGTTAATCGGGCAATAAATACGCTCAAGATTAGCCATTGATTAGTGGATGTGTGGGCAGCCAAGAATGGGAACGATCCAGGGTATACCTATTTTTCATGCCCAAATCAAAAGAGTGTACGCCTTGATTACTTTTTGATTTCAGCTCAGATCCTTGGGGAGGCAGAAATCACTAAAATCCCTCAAATCTTTTCAGACCATAATCCTCTGCTGTTGGGAATAACTAATCAGGGCACCAAAGGGAAGTCTCGTCCATGGACTTTTGATAAGACACTGTTATTTGATGATGATTTCGTAAAGTTTATTAAAGACTGGGCCAGGGACTTTTTCGATTCCAATCAGTATAGTGCCTCCCGCGCAATTGTCTGGGATGCATTTAAAACCACAACTGGAGACAGAACATATTAAATTGTTAGATCAGGGGAAATTAGAGAGACTGAGTGAGGTTAGGAAAGAGACAGCAATAGTTAAAGCAGAAATTAATAGTCTGTTTCAGATACAAGTTGCCCAGGTCTATCAGACACATCAAAGAAAAAGTTATGAATATGAGGAGATGGCTGGCAGACTTTTGGCCCTTAGGATCAGGCAGAGGGTTACACAGAATAATATAGCTGAAATGATTCACCCTGATGGGTAATTGGAAAACACCTCGGAAAAGATAACGGAGAAGTTCGAACAATTCTACAGGAAATTATATCAATTGGATTCCAGTGATGCTGCACATCTAGGAAATACGAGGAACTATTTAGGATCTAGTAGACTTGAGGCAGAGATAAGCTCTGAACTGGAAGTTGAAATCTCATTGGAAGAAACAATGATAGCTCTAAACGCCTTATCTTTGGGGAAAGCATCTGGCCCAGACAAAATTACAGTTGAAATATATAAGGGACTTCAGTCAATCTTGGCTTTAATATTACAAGATCTGTTTTTAGATGTGTAATATCGTGGGATACTCCCAAATCATGGCAGGACACAGATATAGTAATATTTCCTAAAAAGGGGAAACCACCTGAGCTGCCAGGATCATACCATCCTATATCCTAAATAAATTGCGACGCAAAAATGTACTCAAGGGTCTTAGCCAATCGACTTCAGGATATCATAGCCAAATTGGTTTTGCCATGGAAGCATGGCTTTATACCCGGTAGGGGTACTACATATCATATCAGAAGGGTGATCTCTCTGATAGACATAGCGGAAGTTAAAGGAGATGGTTTGGCTGTGATCCTCTTGGATGTCGAAAAGGCTTTTGACCGAGCGACCTGGCAATACCTGTGGGAAATTTTGGCTGAAAGAGGGTTCGGCCCGCGACTCTTCACTGCTATTCGGGCAATGTATTATAAACCAACTGCAAGGCTGCAAGTGATGGGGAACATTTCTGATTCAATTCAGGTAGCACGGGGCACTAGGCAGGGCTGCCCATGCTCCCCAATCCTCTTTGCTTTATATATAGATCCCTTTATCAACCAGTTAATTTTAAATACCGTGATTGAACCTTATCGAGCTAATGGTTATGAGACCAAAGTTCTGGCCTATGCGGACAATATTGCCATGGTTACATCTAGGCCAGAGGCGGCAATTAAGGAGATCGAAAGCATGGCGGAGGAATTTGGGAGCAGGTCAGGTTACCAACTTAATAAGGGTAAAACACAGATTATCTGCTCAAGACAGTGTATATTTCAAGACCAGCAACAGATTGATTCTGCCATGTATTTGGAGGTAAGGATAGGATTTGAACTAGATAAATAGATAGATAAATTATGAGCAAATACTCTGGACCATATACTTAAGGATATCAGTACTGAGCTTCGGCGAATAGACAAACTACATTTAACTATAGTCGGTAGGGTCAATGTTTTGAAAATGAAGATCTTTTCCAGAATCCTGTACTTATTTCTTTCCATTTCCCTTGAACTTTCACCTAATATGAATCAGAAAATGAATGCTATTTTCTCTAATTTTATGTGGAATTATCGTAAAATAAGACGGGCTCTAAGAAAACTAACCCTCCCACGGGAGAGGGGTGGCTGGGCCGCCCCAAACCTGCTTTTTTACTACTGGGCAGCTTTTTTGCAACAGATGGGCACTCTTTTGGTAGAGGATAGGATGGGTAGAGAGGATGGTTTGCCCACAAAGTTAGTAAGATCCTGATAATTCCCAAACTCAATAGATATACCCCATTATGGGGGTCATCATTGTTTCCAGCAGAAATTGGGAGCAGGCAGGTATACAACGGGCTGCATGTGTATATCACAATGAAGCACAGATAATTCCCTTTCTGGATTTAGTTGAGGAATTTGGAATTAATAAAAACACTTTCTTTAAGTATATTCACGTGAAAGGGTGCCTCAAAAATCTGGAAAGGGGATTATTTAACCTAGGATCTATACCTATATTAGATAAAATTTATCAGGGGGGCGCCCGGATTGGCGATTTTTACAACATACTGATGGAAACTTTACCTGATGATCTAGGAAAAACAGAGACACGATGGTCTGAGAAAATAGGGGATGCGGAGATAGATTTAGATATGTCTTTGGAATTGGGTTAAAATATTTTCTTGGTCGCTAATGTAAAGGCACAACACTATAAAACTCTTTTCAATCTGTACTATACTCCAGCCAAGCTTTTTAAGTGGGGGAAACGAGAATCAGATGAATGTCCAAGATGTCGCCAGGGCCCAGCTGATAGTATACACATGTTCTTTTCATGCAATTCCCTCAGCCCATTGAAAAAGGGAATTGAGAAATTCTGGCAAGAAACAACTAATCAATTGATTACTATTACCCCACCTATGATGTTATTTGGATTTGATAACTGAGCCGAGCTATCTACAACCCACAGGGATTTTGTGTTTATTACAACCGCTGTAGCCAGGCTACTGATAGCTATGGTTGTGAAAGATGCAGAACCCCGTGATATACTGCTTGGCTCTACCGGCTATTAAATATTCATGTACAGGAAACAGCCCTATATAATAATAAAGGCTGACGTGCAAGAGAGAAAGGACGTAGGATTTGGGGACCTATGACCAATTAGTTTAAAAGAGGATATGTGGAGCCCGTTAATAGAACAGGAATTTGTTAGCCCTGATGTCTTATAAATATATGTATATTTGTGATAGGCTGAGCTTTAGAGTCAATTGTTCTCTGCTTAATAACAATGCTCTAGACTGTATATCAGTAATAAGTGATTTAACTTATAATATCGTAAGGAAGGAAAATAAATAATGGACATATGTTTTATGTGATAAAGAATGTACTTTGTGGCTAAAATAAAAAACAAGGAATACTCTTGCAGTACATCGTCGATGTACAAACATCTCAGAACAATGCATGAGAACAGGCTTGCAAGAGCTGAACTTGCAAGAGCAAATGAAGGCAGCCAAGATCCTCAACCTTCTACTTTTCAAGTTGGTGACAGGTTGCTGTCCATACCACTGACTCTTCCTGAGTTTGTGAAGTCAGGACTTTTTTGTCCAAAGTGCATTACTTTGCTGAGCATTGGGGAAGAGGTTGTCCAAACAATGTTGGACACAATTAACAATCATCGCAGTTAATTCCCCCCCCATTTATGCACGCTGTTATGTGCTTGTTTTTTTGTTTTGATTTTTATTGATAAAATCTTAAAAACACCCCCCAAAAAACACGAAATTGTTTAAAAAATAAAATAGTATTTAAAAAAGACAAGCTATACTATATGTTGAATGAATACATGAGTCAATGGATAGTGTCTGTGTGATTGCATTGTGTGTATGTAGTGTCCGAGTGATTGGATGAGTAAATGAGCAGAGTTTTAGTGAATGGTTGAGTGTAAGCGTAGTGCCTGAGTGACTGTATGAGACATGGGCAGTGTCTGAGTGATTGCATGTGTGCAGGGGTACTGCCTGGGTCATTGAATGAGTGCATAAATAGTGCCTGGGTAAATGGATGAGTGCATGAATAATACCCAGGTGATTTCATGACTGCATGGGTAGTGCCTGGGTGAATGGTTGAGTGGATGGGTATTGCCTGAGTGAATGGATAACTGCATGGGTAATGCCTGGGTCATTGCATGAGTGCATGGGTAGTGCTTGAGTGAATGGATGAGTGCATGCGTAGTGCCTGAGTAAATTGGTGACTGTAAGATTAGTGCCAGAGTGATTGCATGAGTGCAGTGGTAGTGCCTAGGTGATTGTATGAGTGTAGGGATAGTGTCTAGGTGATTGTATGAGTGCATGGGAAGTACCTGAGTGACCGTATGAATGCAAGGCTAATGCCTGGGTCATTGGATGAGTGCATGGGTAGTCCTTGAGGGAATAGATGAGTGCATGAGTAGTGTCGAAGTGAATGGTTGAGTGCAAGAGTAGTGCTTGAATGATTGCATAAGTACGCGGGTAGTGCCTGGGTTATTGAATGAGTGCATGGGTAGTGCTTGGGTGATTGCATGAGTGTGTGGGTAGTGCCTGAGTAGACAGATAGGTGCAAGGGTAATGCCTAGGTCACTGGTTAAGTGCATAGGTAGTGCCTGAGGAAATTAATGAATGCTTGGGTAGTGCCTGAGTGAATGGGTGAGTGCAAGAGTAGTGCCTGAGTAATTACAAGAGTGCATGGGCAGTGCCTGGGTGATTGTATAAGTGCATGAGTACTGCCTGGGTGATTGGATGAGTGCATGGGTAGTGCCTGAGCGACTTTATGAGTGCAAGGGTAATGTCTGGGTGCATGGGTAGTGCCAGGGAGCATGCATGAGGGCATAGGTAGTGCCTAAGTGATTGCATGAGTGCAAGAGTAGTGCCTGTGTGATTGTATTAGTGCATGGATAGCGCCTGGGTAATTGTATGAGTGAAAGGATAGTGCCTGGGTGATTGGATGAGTGCATGGGTAGTGCCTGTGTCAAAGAAAGAATACAATGGTAATGCCTGGGTTATGCTATTAGTGCAAGACTTGTGCTTCAGAGCATGGGTGAGTGGATTGGTAGTGTCTACATGAAAGCATGACTGCCTGCCTGATTATATTAACAACATAATAATAGTTTTCAAATAGTGTAAAGGATCACTATTATTTATATTAGAAACAAATAACATAATTAAACTTTAAACATGTTTTCACGTTATCATGCATATTATATTATGTATTCTTGCCTTTCAAGTAATTTATGTACATTACTCAGTAGAAGTGTTTTAGAGTAGTATTGTCCTAAACAGCATTAAAAGTATTTTCAAACTTTAACAGTAGCTTCTATAAAGAAGAAGAAGAAAAACGTATTTAATGATAATATATTACAACAATTATAATATTATATTTTTAAGAACACAACATAAATGTAGAATTACATAACATTTTCAGTTTCCTTTTTTTGCTGTTCTCAGATTCCACTTAAGTTCACCATACACTGTGATTTCAATGTAGTATCATCATTGAACGGGGGGTAAAAAAAAAATCAAATTGATTGTAGAAAATAACCACAAGCTATTGTACAGCATCATTTTCAATATCTGTAGCTGTGTGTTTTTCTATCTTCACTTTGTTAATTACATCCTTCATCTACATTAACTCTCTTATTTATCTCAAATATATTTGCCAAAATGTAGACTCTCATTAAAATCTGGTACAATATAGAGAAAAATATATAAACTATTTGCTGTTAAACACAATTTTCCAAATCCAATATCAATTAGTGGAAATAATATTCCAAACACTAATTATAAATACTAATATTTTTCACCTGATGTGTACTTTTGTTCACATATTCCCAATAGGCCAAATGATGTCCTCAAAACTTTGGCTTTAAAAGTAACAAGTATCATTTTTTTAATTCAAAAGGCAATCTAGGTTTGAATTCCAAGTGGGCATCATTGCAATGTCCCCATCCTTGATTACACTTTAAATACACAGTATAGTGTCCAGATGTTGTAGTAGGTCCAACATGGAAAATAATAGCCACTGCTGTAAAAGTTCCTCCTGAAATAGATATTTGACTTCCTTTAAAAAAATTACAATTGTTTGCAATTTTCTTCCATTTGCTCTACAGCGTTGTAGTATTAAAAAAAGAGACATTTTCCAAATCTTTCTATAAGTAATGTAGACAACATCTCTGATCTACAATATGATTGGCTGTTTTTATCAGTTTGTTAAGAGGTACTGATTTGCAGTCTAGCATTGTCAAGTTTATGAATAGTCCTTTTTGTATTTCAGTGGTAGAAGTAAATGAACACTCTTCACATTTATGATCCCATCTGTAAATTAGTCCCAAAACATGTTCAATCTGTATTCCTTCATTTTCTAATACTCCAAACATAAGCATTAGAAATTTGTGTGCATCTTGTTGTATATTGAGAGTAAATGTCAAAGAACCAGTATATACATTTAAAAGATGCCGAATGCCAGAAGCAGGATGGATATTAGTTCTGTCAGTTACCCACTGTTGATAAACATGATGTAGTGCAGAACAGAATCTTTTTTCACGATTTTCAATGATTTCATGATGAAGATCTTGTAGATAAAACAAAACATTCAGAATAACATTAGCATAACAGTTGATACCTGACCTATTTTCCAACTGGTATCCTTCAATGTCATCAACGGTTTCCATTTTCTTTTTCTTTACGCCTTTACATTTCTCTTTGTTTGTTCTCTTTTTTTGAACCTCAATTCCATCTTTGACATATTTCCATTTTGGACACAATACATGTTTCTCATATATGGGATATTCTCCTAAATCAGGAGCATAAAGTCTTCTTAAACAATTGTACTCTTACACAATTTGCACCAGCACTAACCTTTTTCTTCTCACAATCTATCAAATGCAAACCCCACAATGTTCTTACTCGATACAATGCAACATATGCCATTCCCTCTTTAAACACTGTACTTCCAATATCTACAAAAACAGTGTCTATACTCAAAACGTGTGATTTATGAATAGTTACTGCATATGCTAAAGACAGAGGAAACTGTAGTCTGCGAACATACAAATCTTTTACAAGCAAAAAACGTACAACACAATGCCCAATCTGTCTTAACTCTTTAATATGATAACATTTTATAATCAAAAATTATTTTCCCATTGCTCCATTATGAAACATTCAAATTACGCTGTAGAATTACATGATTTATACATACATGTAAAGTCTTTTCTATGCCTGCAGTTTTGGATATAGACTTATCCAAAGAATCCAATTTAGCCTGTACTTTCTCAGTAAGAAGAATAGTCACTCCCTGGTGTTCAGTTTTATCAGTAGCTTCAATTTCCACTATTTGCTGTTTTTCCAGTTTGAGGAGTTGTTGATTAAATATAGAACACTCTTTCAGTGTAGGCATTAGGCAAACTATAGACTGCTTTTCTCCAAGCATGTTGTACATTACTTCTGCTGCTGTGTTTCCAGATGTAAACAAGTTCCTAAGTAGCCGACTTTCCAAAGCTTGTTTAGCATATTTCCTCAAAACACCAGTTCTTATGTTTTGAAGAATATTTCCATAATCTTCATCATTTGCTTGGTTCATATTCTTAACAAGTTCTTTGTATTCAAAAAGTAACAAAATTTTCACATTTCCAATACTTCCCAAAGATTTCCTAGTGTCTTCATGGGCAAGTGTTTTAAAAACAGGTTGTCCTTTTACAGGACTAAGTTGTAGTAGATCTCCGAACACAATTGAATGTTTTCCTCCAAACAGAACATCGTAATCTGTTTTTAAAATATGTTGCATTCTTAAATGTACAAAGACAAGCATTAAGTTTGAGACCATGCTCACCTCATCAATGATTAAAAGTTTCATTGTCTTAAGTATTCGTTATCATGTTCAACTGGTAGCATAAGTAATCGATGTAAAGTAATCCCTTTAATGTTGTGTGCTACTAATCCAGTTGGCGTTACAACAAACAAATGATGGACGGAATGCTGACAATGCAGACATTCTCCCCCAGTCAAGAGATCTGGGTTAAATCCATCGTTCTTTTGCCCACTAGCCACCCCAGTTTAGACATGGCCATATGCAAATCAGTCTTGACCCTGTGCCTCATGGGAACAGTCCAGCCCGAACTGCCAAGCCATGTCTTCCCTGGACCGGAATCAAGCATCCTAGGACCGGTTTCTGGCTATCAGCCGTCATCAGCCAGGATAGCTTGACTCCAGTGGCGCAGTGAGCACGGGTCCCACGTCTGGGAATACCCATCCCCCTTAGGGCGAAAAGCGTTACAACAAACAAATGATGGACGGAATGCTGACAATGCAGACATTCTCCCCCAGTCAAGAGATCTGGGTTAAATCCATCGTTCTTTTGCCCACTATGCCACCCCAGTTTAGACATGGCCATATGCAAATCAGTCTTGACCCTGTGCCTCATGGGAACAGTCCAGCCCGAACTGCCAAGCCATGTCTTCCCTGGACCGGAATCAAGCATCCTAGGACCGGTTTCTGGCTATCAGCCGTCATCAGCCAGGATAGCTTGACTCCAGTGGCGCAGTGAGCATGGGTCCCACGTCTGGGAATACCCATCCGACTTAGGGCGAAAAGCGTTACAACAAACAAATGATGGACGGAATGCTGACAATGCAGACATTCTCCCCCAGTCAAGAGATCTGGGATAAATCCATCGTTCTTTTGCCCACTACGCCACCCCAGTTTAGACATGGCCATATGCAAATCAGTCTTGACCCTGTGCCTCATGGGAACAGTCCAGCCCGAACTGCCAAGCCATGTCTTCCCTGGACCGGAATCAAGCATCCTAGGACCGGTTTCTGGCTATCAGCCATCATCAGCCAGGATAGCTTGACTCCAGTGGCGCAGTGAGCACGGGTCCCACGTCTGGGAATACCCATCCCACTTAGGGCGAAAAGCGTTACAACAAACAAATGATGGACGGAATGCTGACAATGCAGACATTCTCCCCCAGTCAAGAGATCTGGGTTAAATCCATCGTTCTTTTGCCCACTACGCCACCCCAGTTTAGACATGGCCATATGCAAATTAGTCTTGACCCTGTGCCTCATGGGAACAGTCCAGCCCGAACTGCCAAGCCATGTCTTCCCTGGACCGGAATCAAGCATCCTAGGACCGGTTTCTGGCTATCAGCCGTCATCAGCCAGGATAGCTTGACTCCAGTGGCGCAGTGAGCACGGGTCCCACGTCTGGGAATACCCATCCCACTTAGGGCGAAAAGCGTTACAACAAACAAATGATGGACGGAATGCTGACAATGCAGACATTCTCCCCCAGTCAAGAGATCTGCGTTAAATCCATCGTTCTTTTGCCCACAACGCCACCCCAGTTTAGACATGGCCATATGCAAATCAGTCTTGACCCTGTGCCTCATGGGAACAGTCCAGCCCGAACTGCCAAGCCATGTCTTCCCTGGACCGGAATCAAGCATCCAAGGACCGGTTTCTGGCTATCAGCCGTCATCAGCCAGGATAGCTTGACTCCAGTGGCGCAGTGAGCACGGGTCCCACGTCTGGGAATACCCATCCCACTTAGGGCGAAAAGCGTTACACCAAACAAATGATGGACGGAATGCTGACAATGCAGACATTCTCCTCCAGTCAAGAGATCTGGGTTAAATCCATCGTTCTTTTGCCCACTACGCCACCCCAGTTTAGACATGGCCATATGCAAATCAGTCTTGACCCTGTGCCTCATGGGAACAGTCCAGCCCGAACTGCCAAGCCATGTCTTCCCTGGACCGGAATCAAGCATCCTAGGACCGGTTTCTGGCTATCAGCCGTCATCCGCCAGGATAGCTTGACTCCAGTGGCGCAGTGAGCACGGGTCCCACGTCTGGGAATACCCATCCCACTTAGGGCGAAAAGCGTTACAACAAACAAATGATGGACGGAATGCTGACAATGCAGACATTCTCCCCCAGTCAAGAGATCTGGGTTAAATCCATCGTTCTTTTGCCCACTACGCCACCCCAGTTTAGACATGGCCATATGCAAATCAGTCTTGACCCTGTGCCTCATGGGAACAGTCCAGCCCGAACTGCCAAGCCATGTCTTCCCTGGACCGGAATCAAGCATCCTAGGACCGGTTTCTGGCTATCAGCCGTCATCAGCCAGGATAGCTTGACTCCAGTGGCGCAGTGAGCACGGGTCCCACGTCTGGGAATACCCATCCCACTTAGGGCAAAAAGCGTTACAACAAACAAATGATGGACGGAATGCTGACAATGCAGACATTCTCCCCCAGTCAAGAGATCTGGGTTAAATCCATCGTTCTTTTGCCCACTACGCCACCCCAGTTTAGACATGGCCATATGCAAATCAGTCTTGACCCTGTGCCTCATGGGAACAGTCCAGCCCGAACTGCCAAGCCATGTCTTCCCTGGACCGGAATCAAGCATCCTAGGACCGGTTTCTGGCTATCAGCCGTCATCAGCCAGGATAGCTTGACTCCAGTGGCGCAGTGAGCACGGATCCCACGTCTGGGAATACCCATCCCAATTAGGGCGAAAAGCGTTACAACAAACAAATGATGGACGGAATGCTGACAATGCAGACATTCTCACCCAGTCAAGAGATCTGGGTTAAATCCATCGTTCTTTTGCCCACTACGCCACCCCAGTTTAGACATGGCCATATGCAAATCAGTCTTGACCCTGTGCCTCATGGGAACAGTCCAGCCCGAACTGCCAAGCCATGTCTTCCCTGGACCGGAATCAAGCATCCTAGGACCGGTTTCTGGCTATCAGCCGTCATCAGCCAGGATAGCTTGACTCCAGTGGCGCAGTGAGCACGGATCCCATGTCTGGGAATACCCATCCCACTTAGGGCGAAAAGCGTTACAACAAACAAATGATGGACGGAATGCTGACAATGCAGACATTCTCCCCCAGTCAAGAGATCTGGGTTAAATCCATCGTTCTATTGCCCACTACGCCACCCCAGTTTAGACATGGCCATATGCAAATCAGTCTTGGCCCTGTGCCTCATGGGAACAGTCCAGCCCGAACTGCCAAGCCATGACTTCCCTGGACCGGAATCAAGCATCCTAGGACCGGTTTCTGGCTATCAGCCGTCATCAGCCAGGATAGCTTGACTCCAGTGGCGCAGTGAGCACGGGTCCCACGTCTGGGAATACCCATCCCACTTAGGGCGAAAAGCGTTACAACAAACAAATGATGGACGGAATGCTGACAATGCAGACATTCTCCCCCAGTCAAGAGATCTGGGTTAAATCCATCGTTCTTTTGCCCACTACGCCACCCCAGTTTAGACATGGCCATATGCAAATCAGTCTTGACCCTGTGCCTCATGGGAACAGTCCAGCCCGAACTGCCAAGCCATGTCTTCCCTGGACCGGAATCAAGCATCCTAGGACCGGTTTCTGGCTATCAGCCGTCATCAGCCAGGATAGCTTGACTCCAGTGGCGCAGTGAGCACGGGTCCCACGTCTGGGAATACCCATCCCACTTAGGGCGAAAAGCGTTACAACAAACAAATGATGGACGGAATGCTGACAATGCAGACATTCTTCCCCAGTCAAGAGATCTGGGTTAAATCCATCGTTCTTTTGCCCACTACGCCACCCCAGTTTAGACATGACCATCTGCAAATCAGTCTTGACCCTGTGCCTCATGGGAACAGTCCAGCCCGAACTGCCAAGCCATGTCTTCCCTGGACCGGAATCAATCATCCTAGGACCGGTTTCTGGCTATCAGCCGTCATCAGCCAGGATAGCTTAACTCCAGTGGCGCAGTGAGCACGGGTCCCACGTCTGGGAATACCCATCCCACTTAGGGCGAAAAGCGTTACAACAAACAAATGATGGACGGAATGCTGACAATGCAGACATTCTCCCCCAGTCAAGAGATCTGGGTTAAATCCATCGTTCTTTTGCCCACTACGCCACCCCAGTTTAGACATGGCCATATGCAAATCAGTCTTGACTCTGTGCCTCATGGGAACAGTCCAGCCCGAACTGCCAAGCCATGTCTTCCCTGGACCGGAATCAAGCATCCTAGGACCGGTTTATGGCTATCAGCCGTCATCAGCCAGGATAGCTTGACTCCAGAGGCGCAGTGAGCACGGGTCCCATGTCTGGGAATACCCATCCCACTTAGGGCGAAAAGCGTTACAACAAACAAATGATGGACGGAATGCTGACAATGCAGACATTCTCCCCCAGTCAAGAGATCTGGGTTAAATCCATCGTTCTTTTGCCCACTACGCCACCCCAGTTTCGACATGGCCATATGCAAATCAGTCTTGACCCTGTGTCTCATGGGAACAGTCCAGCCCGAACTGCCAAGCCATGTCTTCCCTGGACCGGAATCAAGCATCCTAGGACCGGTTTTTGGCTATCAGCCATCATCAGCCAGGATAGCTTGACTCCAGTGGTGCAGTGAGCACGGGTCCCACGTCTGGGAATACCCATCCCACTGAGGGCGAAAAGCGTTACAACAAACAAATGATGGACGGAATGCTGACAATGCAGACATTCTCCCCCAGTCAAGAGATCTGGGTTAAATCCATCGTTCTTTTGCCCACTACGCCACCCCAGTTTAGACATGGCCATATGCAAATCAGTCTTGACCCTGTGCCTCATGGGAACAGTCCAGCCCGAACTGCCAAGCCATGTCTTCCCTGGACCGGAATCAAGCATCCTAGGACCGGTTTCTGGCTATCAGCCGTCATCAGCCCGGATAGCTTAACTCCAGTGGCGCAGTGAGCACGGGTCCCACGTCTGGGAATACCCATCCCACTTAGGGCGAAAAGCGTTACAACAAACAAATGATGGACGGAATGCTGACAATGCAGACATTCTCCCCCAGTCAAGAGATCTGGGTTAAATCCATCGTTCTTTTGCCCACTACGCCACCCCAGTTTAGACATGGCCATATGCAAATCAGTCTTGACCCTGTGCCTCATGGGAACAGTCCAGCCCGAACTGCCAAGCCATGTCTTCCCTGGACCGGAATCAAGCATCCTAGGACCGGTTTCTGGCTATCAGCCGTCATCAGCCAGGATAGCTTGACTCCAGTGGCGCAGTGAGCACGGGTCCCACGTCTGGGAATACCCATCCCACTTAGGGCGAAAAGCGTTACAACAAACAAATGATGGACGGAATGCTGATAATGCAGACATTCTCCCCCAGTCAAGAGATCTGGGTTAAATCCATCGTTCTTTTGCCCACTACGCCACCCCAGTTTAGACATGGCCATTGCAAATCAGTCTTGACCCTGTGCCTCATGGGAACAGTCCAGCCCGAACTGCCAAGCCATGTCTTCCCTGGACCGGAATCAAGCATCCTAGGACCGGTTTCTGGCTATCAGCCGTCATCAGCCAGGATAGCTTGACTCCAGTGGCGCAGTGAGCACGGGTCCCACGTCTGGGAATACCCATCCCACTTAGGGCGAAAAGCGTTACAACAAACAAATGATGGACGGAATGCTGACAATGCAGACATTCTCCCCCAGTCAAGAGATCTGGGTTAAATCCATCGTTCTATTGCCCACTACGCCACCCCAGTTTAGACATGGCCATATGCAAATCAGTCTTGGCCCTGTGCCTCATGGGAACAGTCCAGCCCGAACTGCCAAGCCATGTCTTCCCTGGACCGGAATCAAGCATCCTAGGACCGGTTTCTGGCTATCAGCCGTCATCAGCCAGGATAGCTTGACTCCAGTGGCGCAGTGAGCACGGGTCCCACGTCTGGGAATACCCATCCCACTTAGGGCGAAAAGCGTTACAACAAACAAATGATGGACGGAATGCTGACAATGCAGACATTCTCCCCCAGTCAAGAGATCTGGGTTAAATCCATCGTTCTTTTGCCCACTACGCCACCCCAGTTTAGACATGGCCATATGCAAATCAGTCTTGACCCTGTGCCTCATGGGAACAGTCCAGCCCGAACTGCCAAGCCATGTCTTCCCTGGACCGGAATCAAGCATCCTAGGACCGGTTTCTGGCTATCAGCCGTCATCAGCCAGGATAGCTTGACTCCAGTGGCGCAGTGAGCACGGGTCCCACGTCTGGGAATACCCATCCCACTTAGGGCGAAAAGCGTTACAACAAACAAATGATGGACGGAATGCTGACAATGCAGACATTCTCCCCCAGTCAAGAGATCTGGGTTAAATCCATCGTTCTTTTGCCCACTCCGCCACCCCAGTTTAGACATGGCCATATGCAAATCAGTCTTGACCCTGTGCCTCATGGGAACAGTCCAGCCCGAACTGCCAAGCCATGTCTTCCCTGGACCGGAATCAAGCATCCTAGGACCGGTTTCTGGCTATCAGCCGTCATCAGCCAGGATAGCTTGACTCCAGTGGCGCAGTGAGCACGGGTCCCATGTCTGGGAATACCCATCCCACTTAGGGCGAAAAGCGTTACAACAAACAAATGATGGACGGAATGCTGACAATGCAGACATTCTCCCCCAGTCAAGAGATCTGGGTTAAATCCATCGTTCTTTTGCCCACTACGCCACCCCAGTTTAGACATGGCCATATGCAAATCAGTCTTGACCCTGTGCCTCATGGGAACAGTCCAGCCCGAACTGCCAAGCCATGTCTTCCCTGGACCGGAATCAAGCATCCTAGGACCGGTTTCTGGCTATCAGCCATCATCAGCCAGGATAGCTTGACTCCAGAGGCGCAGTGAGCACGGGTCCCACGTCTGGGAATACCCATCCCACTTAGGGCGAAAAGCGTTACAACAAACAAATGATGGACGGAATGCTGACAATGCAGACATTCTCCCCCAGTCAAGAGATCTGGGTTAAATCCATCGTTCTTTTGCCCACTACGCCACCCCAGTTTAGACATGGCCATATGCAAATCAGTCTTGACCCTGTGTCTCATGGGAACAGTCCAGCCCGAACTGCCAAGCCATGTCTTCCCTGGACCGGAATCAAGCATCCTAAGACCGGTTTCTGGCTATCAGCCGTCATCAGCCAGGATAGCTTGACTCCAGTGGCGCAGTGAGCACGGGTCCCACGTCTGGGAATACCCATCCCACTTAGGGCGAAAAGCGTTACAACAAACAAATGATGGACGGAATGCTGACAATGCAGACATTCTCCCCCAGTCAAGAGATCTGGGTTAAATCCATTGTTCTTTTGCCCACTACGCCACCCCAGTTTAGACATGGCCATATGCAAATCAGTCTTGACCCTGTGCCTCATGGGAACAGTCCAGCCCGAACTGCCAAGCCATGTCTTCCCTGGACCGGAATCAAGCATCCTAGGACCGGTTTCTGGCTATCAGCTGTCATCAGCCCGGATAGCTTGACTCCAGTGGCGCAGTGAGCACGGGTCCCACGTCTGGGAATACCCATCCCACTTAGGGCGAAAAGCGTTACAACAAACAAATGATGGACGGAATGCTGACAATGCAGACATTCTCCCCCAGTCAAGAGATCTGGGTTAAATCCATCGTTCTTTTGCCCACTACGCCACCCCAGTTTAGACATGGCAATATGCAAATCAGTCTTGACCCTGTGCCTCATGGGAACAGTCCAGCCCGAACTGCCAAGCCATGTCTTCCCTGGACCGGAATCAAGCATCCTAGGACCGGTTTCTGGCTATCAGCCGTCATCAGCCAGGATAGCTTGACTCCAGTGGCGCAGTGAGCACGGGTCCCACGTCTGGGAATAACCATCCCACTTAGGGCGAAAAGCGTTACAACAAACAAATGATGGACGGAATGCTGACAATGCAGACGTTCTCCCCCAGTCAAGAGATCTGGGTTAAATCCATCGTTCTTTTGCCCACTACGCCACCCCAGTTTAGACATGGCCATATGCAAATCAGTCTTGACCGTGTGCCTCATGGGAACAGTCCAGCCCGAACTGCCAAGCCATGTCTTCCCTGGACCGGAATCAAGCATCCTAGGACCGGTTTCTGGCTATCAGCCGTCATCAGCCAGGATAGCTTGACTCCAGTGGCGCAGTGAGCACGGGTCCCACGTCTGGGAATACCTATCCCACTTAGGGCGAAAAGCGTTACAACAAACAAATGATGGACGGAATGCTGACAATGCAGACATTCTCCCCCAGTCAAGAGATCTGGGTTAAATCCTTCGTTCTTTTGCCCACTACGCCACCCCAGTTTAGACATGGCCATATGCAAATCAGTCTTGACCCTGTGCCTCATGGGAACAGTCCAGCCCGAACTGCCAAGCCATGTCTTCCCTGGACCGGAATCAAGCATCCTAGGACCGGTTTCTGGCTATCAGCCGTCATCAGCCAGGATAGCTTGACTCCAGTGGCGCAGTGAGCACGGGTCCCACGTCTGGGAATACCCATCCCACTTAGGGCGAAAAGCGTTACAACAAACAAATGATGGACGGAATGCTGACAATGCAGACATTCTCCCCCAGTCAAGAGATCTGGGTTAAATCCATCGTTCTTTTGCCCACTACGCCACCCCAGTTTAGACATGGCCATATGCAAATCAGTCTTGACCCTGTGCCTCATGGGAACAGTCCAGCCCGAACTGCCAAGCCATGTCTTCCCTGGACCGGAATCAAGCATCCTAGGACCGGTTTCTGGCTATCAGCCGTCATCAGCCAGTATAGCTTGACTCCAGTGGCGCAGTGAGCACGGGTCCCACGTCTGGGAATACCCATCCCACTTAGGGCGAAAAGCGTTACAACAAACAAATGATGGACGGAATGCTGACAATGCAGACATTCTCCCCCAGTCAAGAGATCTGGGTTAAATCCATCATTCTTTTGCCCACTACGCCACCCCAGTTTAGACATGGCCATATGCAAATCAGTCTTGACCCTGTGCCTCATGGGAACAGTCCAGCCCGAACTGCCAAGCCATGTCTTCCCTGGACCGGAATCAAGCATCCTAGGACCGGTTTCTGGCTATCAGCCGTCATCAGCCAGGATAGCTTGACTCCAGTGGCGCAGTGAGCACGGGTACCACGTCTGGGAATACCCATCCCACTTAGGGCGAAAAGCGTTACAACAAACAAATGATGGACGGAATGCTGACAATGCAGACATTCTCCCCCAGTCAAGAGATCTGGGTTAAATCCATCGTTCTTTTGCCCACTACGCCACCCCAGTTTAGACATGGCCATATGCAAATCAGTCTTGACCCTGTGCCTCATGGGATCAGTCCAGCCCGAACTGCCAAGCCATGTCTTCCCTGGACCGGAATCAAGCATCCTAGGACCGGTTTCTGGCTATCAGCCGTCATCAGCCAGGATAGCTTGACTCCAGTGGCGCAGTGTGCACGGGTCCCACGTCTGGGACTACCCATCCCACTTAGGGCGAAAAGCGTTACAACAAACAAATGATGGACGGAATGCTGACAATGCAGACATTCTCCCCCAGTCAAGAGATCTGGGTTAAATCCATCGTTCTTTTGCCCACTACGCCACCCCAGTTTAGACATGGCCATATGCAAATCAGTCTTGACCCTGTGCCTCATGGGAACAGTCCAGCCCGAACTGCCAAGCCATGTCTTCCCTGGACCGGAATCAAGCATCCTAGGACCGGTTTCTGGCTATCAGCCGTCATCAGCCAGGATAGCTTGACTCCAGTGGCGCAGTGAGCACGGGTCCCACGTCTGGGAATACCCATCCCACTTAGGGCGAAAAGCGTTACAACAAACAAATGATGGACGGAATGCTGACAATGCAGACATTCTCCCCCAGTCAAGAGATCTGGGTTAAATCCATCGTTCTTTTGCCCATTACGCCACCCCAGTTTAGACATGGCCATATGCAAATCAGTCTTGACCCTGTGCCTCATGGGAACAGTCCAGCCCGAACTGCCAAGCCATGTCTTCCCTGGACCGGAATCAAGCATCCTAGGACCGGTTTCTGGCTATCAGCCGTCATCAGCCAGGATAGCTTGACTCCAGTGGCGCAGTGAGCACGGGTCCCACGTCTGGGAATACCCATCCCACTTAGGGCGAAAAGCGTTACAACAAACAAATGATGGACGGAATGCTGACAATGCAGACATTCTCACCCAGTCAAGAGATCTGGGTTAAATCCATCGTTCTTTTGCCCACTACGCCACCCCAGTTTAGACATGGCCATATGCAAATCAGTCTTGACCCTGTGCCTCATGGGAACAGTCCAGCCCGAACTGCCAAGCCATGTCTTCCCTGGACCGGAATCAAGCATCCTAGGACCGGTTTCTGGCTATCAGCCGTCATCAGCCAGGATAGCTTGACTCCAGTGGCGCAGTGAGCACGGGTCCCATGTCTGGGAATACCCATCCCACTTAGGGCGAAAAGCGTTACAACAAACAAATGATGGACGGAATGCTGACAATGCAGACATTCTCCCCCAGTCAAGAGATCTGGGTTAAATCCATCGTTCTATTGCCCACTACGCCACCCCAGTTTAGACATGGCCATATGCAAATCAGTCTTGGCCCTGTGCCTCATGGGAACAGTCCAGCCCGAACTGCCAAGCCATGACTTCCCTGGACCGGAATCAAGCATCCTAGGACCGGTTTCTGGCTATCAGCCGTCATCAGCCAGGATAGCTTGACTCCAGTGGCGCAGTGAGCACGGGTCCCACGTCTGGGAATACCCATCCCACTTAGGGCGAAAAGCGTTACAACAAACAAATGATGGACGGAATGCTGACAATGCAGACATTCTCCCCCAGTCAAGAGATCTGGGTTAAATCCATCGTTCTTTTGCCCACTACGCCACCCCAGTTTAGACATGGCCATATGCAAATCAGTCTTGACCCTGTGCCTCATGGGAACAGTCCAGCCCGAACTGCCAAGCCATGTCTTCCCTGGACCGGAATCAAGCATCCTAGGACCGGTTTCTGGCTATCAGCCGTCATCAGCCAGGATAGCTTGACTCCAGTGGCGCAGTGAGCACGGGTCCCACGTCTGGGAATACCCATCCCACTTAGGGCGAAAAGCGTTACAACAAACAAATGATGGACGGAATGCTGACAATGCAGACATTCTTCCCCAGTCAAGAGATCTGGGTTAAATCCATCGTTCTTTTGCCCACTACGCCACCCCAGTTTAGACATGGCCATCTGCAAATCAGTCTTGACCCTGTGCCTCATGGGAACAGTCCAGCCCGAACTGCCAAGCCATGTCTTCCCTGGACCGGAATCAAGCATCCTAGGACCGGTTTCTGGCTATCAGCCGTCATCAGCCAGGATAGCTTAACTCCAGTGGCGCAGTGAGCACGGGTCCCACGTCTGGGAATACCCATCCCACTTAGGGCGAAAAGCGTTACAACAAACAAATGATGGACGGAATGCTGACAATGCAGACATTCTCCCCCAGTCAAGAGATCTGGGTTAAATCCATCGTTCTTTTGCCCACTACGCCACCCCAGTTTAGACATGGCCATATGCAAATCAGTCTTGACCCTGTGCCTCATGGGAACAGTCCAGCCCGAACTGCCAAGCCATGTCTTCCCTGGACCGGAATCAAGCATCCTAGGACCGGTTTCTGGCTATCAGCCGTCATCAGCCAGGATAGCTTGACTCCAGTGGCGCAGTGAGCACGGGTCCCACGTCTGGGAATACCCATCCCACTTAGGGCGAAAAGCGTTACAACAAACAAATGATGGACGGAATGCTGACAATGCAGACATTCTCCCCCAGTCAAGAGATCTGGGTTAAATCCATCGTTCTTTTGCCCACTACGCCACCCCAGTTTCGACATGGCCATATGCAAATCAGTCTTGACCCTGTGTCTCATGGGAACAGTCCAGCCCGAACTGCCAAGCCATGTCTTCCCTGGACCGGAATCAAGCATCCTAGGACCGGTTTTTGGCTATCAGCCATCATCAGCCAGGATAGCTTGACTCCAGTGGCGCAGTGAGCACGGGTCCCACGTCTGGGAATACCCATCCCACTGAGGGCGAAAAGCGTTACAACAAACAAATGATGGACGGAATGCTGACAATGCAGACATTCTCCCCCAGTCAAGAGATCTGGGTTAAATCCATCGTTCTTTTGCCCACTACGCCACCCCAGTTTAGACATGGCCATATGCAAATCAGTCTTGACCCTGTGCCTCATGGGAACAGTCCAGCCCGAACTGCCAAGCCATGTCTTCCCTGGACCGGAATCAAGCATCCTAGGACCGGTTTCTGGCTATCAGCCGTCATCAGCCCGGATAGCTTGACTCCAGTGGCGCAGTGAGCACGGGTCCCACGTCTGGGAATACCCATCCCACTTAGGGCGAAAAGCGTTACAACAAACAAATGATGGACGGAATGCTGACAATGCAGACATTCTCCCCCAGTCAAGAGATCTGGGTTAAAACCATCGTTCTTTTGCCCACTACGCCACCCCAGTTTAGACATGGCCATATGCAAATCAGTCTTGACCCTGTGCCTCATGGGAACAGTCCAGCCCGAACTGCCAAGCCATGTCTTCCCTGGACCGGAATCAAGCATCCTAGGACCGGTTTCTGGCTATCAGCCGTCATCAGCCAGGATAGCTTGACTCCAGTGGCGCAGTGAGCACGGGTCCCACGTCTGGGAATACCCATCCCACTTAGGGCGAAAAGCGTTACAACAAACAAATGATGGACGGAATGCTGATAATGCAGACATTCTCCCCCAGTCAAGAGATCTGGGTTAAATCCATCGTTCTTTTGCCCACTACGCCACCCCAGTTTAGACATGGCCATTGCAAATCAGTCTTGACCCTGTGCCTCATGGGAACAGTCCAGCCCGAACTGCCAAGCCATGTCTTCCCTGGACCGGAATCAAGCATCCTAGGACCGGTTTCTGGCTATCAGCCGTCATCAGCCAGGATAGCTTGACTCCAGTGGCGCAGTGAGCACGGGTCCCACGTCTGGGAATACCCATCCCACTTAGGGCGAAAAGCGTTACAACAAACAAATGATGGACGGAATGCTGACAATGCAGACATTCTCCCCCAGTCAAGAGATCTGGGTTAAATCCATCGTTCTATTGCCCACTACGCCACCCCAGTTTAGACATGGCCATATGCAAATCAGTCTTGGCCCTGTGCCTCATGGGAACAGTCCAGCCCGAACTGCCAAGCCATGTCTTCCCTGGACCGGAATCAAGCATCCTAGGACCGGTTTCTGGCTATCAGCCATCATCAGCCAGGATAGCTTGACTCCAGTGGCGCAGTGAGCACGGGTCCCACGTCTGGGAATACCCATCCCACTTAGGGCGAAAAGCGTTACAACAAACAAATGATGGACGGAATGCTGACAATGCAGACATTCTCCCCCAGTCAAGAGATCTGGGTTAAATCCATCGTTCTTTTGCCCACTACGCCACCCCAGTTTAGACATGGCCATATGCAAATCAGTCTTGACCCTGTGCCTCATGGGAACAGTCCAGCCCGAACTGCCAAGCCATGTCTTCCCTGGACCGGAATCAAGCATCCTAGGACCGGTTTCTGGCTATCAGCCGTCATCAGCCCGGATAGCTTGACTCCAGTGGCGCAGTGAGCACGGGTCCCACGTCTGGGAATACCCATCCCACTTAGGGCGAAAAGCGTTACAACAAACAAATGATGGACGGAATGCTGACAATGCAGACATTCTCCCCCAGTCAAGAGATCTGGGTTAAATCCATCGTTCTTTTGCCCACTACGCCACCCCAGTTTAGACATGGCCATTGCAAATCAGTCTTGACCCTGTGCCTCATGGGAACAGTCCAGCCCGAACTGCCAAGCCATGTCTTCCCTGGACCGGAATCAAGCATCCTAGGACCGGTTTCTGGCTATCAGCCGTCATCAGCCAGGATAGCTTGACTCCAGTGGCGCAGTGAGCACGGGTCCCACGTCTGGGAATACCCATCCCACTTAGGGCGAAAAGCGTTACAACAAACAAATGATGGACGGAATGCTGACAATGCAGACATTCTCCCCCAGTCAAGAGATCTGGGTTAAATCCATCGTTCTATTGCCCACTACGCCACCCCAGTTTAGACATGGCCATATGCAAATCAGTCTTGGCCCTGTGCCTCATGGGAACAGTCCAGCCCGAACTGCCAAGCCATGTCTTCCCTGGACCGGAATCAAGCATCCTAGGACCGGTTTCTGGCTATCAGCCATCATCAGCCAGGATAGCTTGACTCCAGTGGCGCAGTGAGCACGGGTCCCACGTCTGGGAATACCCATCCCACTTAGGGCGAAAAGCGTTACAACAAACAAATGATGGACGGAATGCTGACAATGCAGACATTCTCCCCCAGTCAAGAGATCTGGGTTAAATCCATCGTTCTTTTGCCCACTACGCCACCCCAGTTTAGACATGGCCATATGCAAATCAGTCTTGACCCTGTGCCTCATGGGAACAGTCCAGCCCGAACTGCCAAGCCATGTCTTCCCTGGACCGGAATCAAGCATCCTAGGACCGGTTTCTGGCTATCAGCCGTCATCAGCCAGGATAGCTTGACTCCAGTGGCGCAGTGAGCACGGGTCCCACGTCTGGGAATACCCATCCCACTTAGGGCGAAAAGCGTTACAACAAACAAATGATGGACGGAATGCTGACAATGCAGACATTCTCCCCCAGTCAAGAGATCTGGGTTAAATCCATCGTTCTTTTGCCCACTCCGCCACCCCAGTTTAGACATGGCCATATGCAAATCAGTCTTGACCCTGTGCCTCATGGGAACAGTCCAGCCCGAACTGCCAAGCCATGTCTTCCCTGGACCGGAATCAAGCATCCTAGGACCGGTTTCTGGCTATCAGCCGTCATCAGCCAGGATAGCTTGACTCCAGTGGCGCAGTGAGCACGGGTCCCATGTCTGGGAATACCCATCCCACTTAGGGCGAAAAGCGTTACAACAAACAAATGATGGACGGAATGCTGACAATGCAGACATTCTCCCCCAGTCAAGAGATCTGGGTTAAATCCATCGCTCTTTTGCCCACTACGCCACCCCAGTTTAGACATGGCCATATGCAAATCAGTCTTGACCCTGTGCCTCATGGGAACAGTCCAGCCCGAACTGCCAAGCCATGTCTTCCCTGGACCGGAATCAAGCATCCTAGGACCGGTTTCTGGCTATCAGCCATCATCAGCCAGGATAGCTTGACTCCAGAGGCGCAGTGAGCACGGGTCCCACGTCTGGGAATACCCATCCCACTTAGGGCGAAAAGCGTTACAACAAACAAATGATGGACGGAATGCTGACAATGCAGACATTCTCCCCCAGTCAAGAGATCTGGGTTAAATCCATCGTTCTTTTGCCCACTACGCCACCCCAGTTTAGACATGGCCATATGCAAATCAGTCTTGACCCTGTGTCTCATGGGAACAGTCCAGCCCGAACTGCCAAGCCATGTCTTCCCTGGACCGGAATCAAGCATCCTAGGACCGGTTTCTGGCTATCAGCCGTCATCAGCCAGGATAGCTTGACTCCAGTGGCGCAGTGAGCACGGGTCCCACGTCTGGGAATACCCATCCCACTTAGGGCGAAAAGCGTTACAACAAACAAATGATGGACGGAATGCTGACAATGCAGACATTCTCCCCCAGTCAAGAGATCTGGGTTAAATCCATTGTTCTTTTGCCCACTACGCCACCCCAGTTTAGACATGGCCATATGCAAATCAGTCTTGACCCTGTGCCTCATGGGAACAGTCCAGCCCGAACTGCCAAGCCATGTCTTCCCTGGACCGGAATCAAGCATCCTAGGACCGGTTTCTGGCTATCAGCCGTCATCAGCCAGGATAGCTTGACTCCAGTGGCGCAGTGAGCACGGGTCCCACGTCTGGGAATAACCATCCCACTTAGGGCGAAAAGCGTTACAACAAACAAATGATGGACGGAATGCTGACAATGCAGACGTTCTCCCCCAGTCAAGAGATCTGGGTTAAATCCATCGTTCTTTTGCCCACTACGCCACCCCAGTTTAGACATGGCCATATGCAAATCAGTCTTGACCGTGTGCCTCATGGGAACAGTCCAGCCCGAACTGCCAAGCCATGTCTTCCCTGGACCGGAATCAAGCATCCTAGGACCGGTTTCTGGCTATCAGCCGTCATCAGCCAGGATAGCTTGACTCCAGTGGCGCAGTGAGCACGGGTCCCACGTCTGGGAATACCTATCCCACTTAGGGCGAAAAGCGTTACAACAAACAAATGATGGACGGAATGCTGACAATGCAGACATTCTCCCCCAGTCAAGAGATCTGGGTTAAATCCTTCGTTCTTTTGCCCACTACGCCACCCCAGTTTAGACATGGCCATATGCAAATCAGTCTTGACCCTGTGCCTCATGGGAACAGTCCAGCCCGAACTGCCAAGCCATGTCTTCCCTGGACCGGAATCAAGCATCCTAGGACCGGTTTCTGGCTATCAGCCGTCATCAGCCAGGATAGCTTGACTCCAGTGGCGCAGTGAGCACGGGTCCAACGTCTGGGAATACCCATCCCACTTAGGGCGAAAAGCGTTACAACAAACAAATGATGGACGGAATGCTGACAATGCAGACATTCTCCCCCAGTCAAGAGATCTGGGTTAAATCCATCGTTCTTTTGCCCACTACGCCACCCCAGTTTAGACATGGCCATATGCAAATCAGTCTTGACCCTGTGCCTCATGGGAACAGTCCAGCCCGAACTGCCAAGCCATGTCTTCCCTGGACCGGAATCAAGCATCCTAGGACCGGTTTCTGGCTATCAGCCGTCATCAGCCAGGATAGCTTGACTCCAGTGGCGCAGTGAGCACGGGTCCCACGTCTGGGAATACCCATCCCTCTTAGGGCGAAAAGCGTTACAACAAACAAATGATGGACGGAATGCTGACAATGCAGACATTCTCCCCCAGTCAAGAGATCTGGGTTAAATCCATCGTTCTTTTGCCCACTCCGCCACCCCAGTTTAGACATGGCCATATGCAAATCAGTCTTGACCCTGTGCCTCATGGGAACAGTCCAGCCCGAACTGCCAAGCCATGTCTTCCCTGGACCGGAATCAAGCATCCTAGGACCGGTTTCTGGCTATCAGCCGTCATCAGCCAGGATAGCTTGACTCCAGTGGCGCAGTGAGCACGGGTCCCACGTCTGGGAATACCCATCCCACTTAGGGCGAAAAGCGTTACAACAAACAAATGATGGACGGAATGCTGACAATGCAGACATTCTCCCCCAGTCAAGAGATCTGGGTTAAATCCATCGTTCTTTTGCCCACTACGCCACCCCAGTTTAGACATGGCCATATGCAAATCAGTCTTGACCCTGTGCCTCATGGGAACAGTCCAGCCCGAACTGCCAAGCCATGTCTTCCCTGGACCGGAATCAAGCATCCTAGGACCGGTTTCTGGCTATCAGCCGTCATCAGCCAGGATAGCTTGACTCCAGAGGCGCAGTGAGCACGGGTCCCACGTCTGGGAATACCCATCCCACTTAGGGCGAAAAGCGTTACAACAAACAAATGATGGACGGAATGCTGACAATGCAGACATTCTCCCCCAGTCAAGAGATCTGGGTTAAATCCATCGTTCTTTTGCCCACTACGCCACCCCAGTTTCGACATGGCCATATGCAAATCAGTCTTGACCCTGTGTCTCATGGGAACAGTCCAGCCCGAACTGCCAAGCCATGTCTTCCCTGGACCGGAATCAAGCATCCTAGGACCGGTTTTTGGCTATCAGCCATCATCAGCCAGGATAGCTTGACTCCAGTGGCGCAGTGAGCACGGGTCCCACGTCTGGGAATACCCATCCCACTGAGGGCGAAAAGCGTTACAACAAACAAATGATGGACGGAATGCTGACAATGCAGACATTCTCCCCCAGTCAAGAGATCTGGGTTAAATCCATCGTTCTTTTGCCCACTACGCCACCCCAGTTTAGACATGGCCATATGCAAATCAGTCTTGACCCTGTGCCTCATGGGAACAGTCCAGCCCGAACTGCCAAGCCATGTCTTCCCTGGACCGGAATCAAGCATCCTAGGACCGGTTTCTGGCTATCAGCCGTCATCAGCCCGGATAGCTTGACTCCAGTGGCGCAGTGAGCACGGGTCCCACGTCTGGGAATACCCATCCCACTTAGGGCGAAAAGCGTTACAACAAACAAATGATGGACGGAATGCTGACAATGCAGACATTCTCCCCCAGTCAAGAGATCTGGGTTAAAACCATCGTTCTTTTGCCCACTACGCCACCCCAGTTTAGACATGGCCATATGCAAATCAGTCTTGACCCTGTGCCTCATGGGAACAGTCCAGCCCGAACTGCCAAGCCATGTCTTCCCTGGACCGGAATCAAGCATCCTAGGACCGGTTTCTGGCTATCAGCCGTCATCAGCCAGGATAGCTTGACTCCAGTGGCGCAGTGAGCACGGGTCCCACGTCTGGGAATACCCATCCCACTTAGGGCGAAAAGCGTTACAACAAACAAATGATGGACGGAATGCTGATAATGCAGACATTCTCCCCCAGTCAAGAGATCTGGGTTAAATCCATCGTTCTTTTGCCCACTACGCCACCCCAGTTTAGACATGGCCATTGCAAATCAGTCTTGACCCTGTGCCTCATGGGAACAGTCCAGCCCGAACTGCCAAGCCATGTCTTCCCTGGACCGGAATCAAGCATCCTAGGACCGGTTTCTGGCTATCAGCCGTCATCAGCCAGGATAGCTTGACTCCAGTGGCGCAGTGAGCACGGGTCCCACGTCTGGGAATACCCATCCCACTTAGGGCGAAAAGCGTTACAACAAACAAATGATGGACGGAATGCTGACAATGCAGACATTCTCCCCCAGTCAAGAGATCTGGGTTAAATCCATCGTTCTATTGCCCACTACGCCACCCCAGTTTAGACATGGCCATATGCAAATCAGTCTTGGCCCTGTGCCTCATGGGAACAGTCCAGCCCGAACTGCCAAGCCATGTCTTCCCTGGACCGGAATCAAGCATCCTAGGACCGGTTTCTGGCTATCAGCCGTCATCAGCCAGGATAGCTTGACTCCAGTGGCGCAGTGAGCACGGGTCCCACGTCTGGGAATACCCATCCCACTTAGGGCGAAAAGCGTTACAACAAACAAATGATGGACGGAATGCTGACAATGCAGACATTCTCCCCCAGTCAAGAGATCTGGGTTAAATCCATCGTTCTTTTGCCCACTACGCCACCCCAGTTTAGACATGGCCATATGCAAATCAGTCTTGACCCTGTGCCTCATGGGAACAGTCCAGCCCGAACTGCCAAGCCATGTCTTCCCTGGACCGGAATCAAGCATCCTAGGACCGGTTTCTGGCTATCAGCCGTCATCAGCCAGGATAGCTTGACTCCAGTGGCGCAGTGAGCACGGGTCCCACGTCTGGGAATACCCATCCCACTTAGGGCGAAAAGCGTTACAACAAACAAATGATGGACGGAATGCTGACAATGCAGACATTCTCCCCCAGTCAAGAGATCTGGGTTAAATCCATCGTTCTTTTGCCCACTCCGCCACCCCAGTTTAGACATGGCCATATGCAAATCAGTCTTGACCCTGTGCCTCATGGGAACAGTCCAGCCCGAACTGCCAAGCCATGTCTTCCCTGGACCGGAATCAAGCATCCTAGGACCGGTTTCTGGCTATCAGCCGTCATCAGCCAGGATAGCTTGACTCCAGTGGCGCAGTGAGCACGGGTCCCATGTCTGGGAATACCCATCCCACTTAGGGCGAAAAGCGTTACAACAAACAAATGATGGACGGAATGCTGACAATGCAGACATTCTCCCCCAGTCAAGAGATCTGGGTTAAATCCATCGTTCTTTTGCCCACTACGCCACCCCAGTTTAGACATGGCCATATGCAAATCAGTCTTGACCCTGTGCCTCATGGGAACAGTCCAGCCCGAACTGCCAAGCCATGTCTTCCCTGGACCGGAATCAAGCATCCTAGGACCGGTTTCTGGCTATCAGCCATCATCAGCCAGGATAGCTTGACTCCAGAGGCGCAGTGAGCACGGGTCCCACGTCTGGGAATACCCATCCCACTTAGGGCGAAAAGCGTTACAACAAACAAATGATGGACGGAATGCTGACAATGCAGACATTCTCCCCCAGTCAAGAGATCTGGGTTAAATCCATTGTTCTTTTGCCCACTACGCCACCCCAGTTTAGACATGGCCATATGCAAATCAGTCTTGACCCTGTGCCTCATGGGAACAGTCCAGCCCGAACTGCCAAGCCATGTCTTCCCTGGACCGGAATCAAGCATCCTAGGACCGGTTTCTGGCTATCAGCCGTCATCAGCCCGGATAGCTTGACTCCAGTGGCGCAGTGAGCACGGGTCCCACGTCTGGGAATACCCATCCCACTTAGGGCGAAAAGCGTTACAACAAACAAATGATGGACGGAATGCTGACAATGCAGACATTCTCCCCCAGTCAAGAGATCTGGGTTAAATCCATCGTTCTTTTGCCCACTACGCCACCCCAGTTTAGACATGGCAATATGCAAATCAGTCTTGACCCTGTGCCTCATGGGAACAGTCCAGCCCGAACTGCCAAGCCATGTCTTCCCTGGACCGGAATCAAGCATCCTAGGACCGGTTTCTGGCTATCAGCCGTCATCAGCCAGGATAGCTTGACTCCAGTGGCGCAGTGAGCACGGGTCCCACGTCTGGGAATAACCATCCCACTTAGGGCGAAAAGCGTTACAACAAACAAATGATGGACGGAATGCTGACAATGCAGACGTTCTCCCCCAGTCAAGAGATCTGGGTTAAATCCATCGTTCTTTTGCCCACTACGCCACCCCAGTTTAGACATGGCCATATGCAAATCAGTCTTGACCGTGTGCCTCATGGGAACAGTCCAGCCCGAACTGCCAAGCCATGTCTTCCCTGGACCGGAATCAAGCATCCTAGGACCGGTTTCTGGCTATCAGCCGTCATCAGCCAGGATAGCTTGACTCCAGTGGCGCAGTGAGCACGGGTCCCACGTCTGGGAATACCTATCCCACTTAGGGCGAAAAGCGTTACAACAAACAAATGATGGACGGAATGCTGACAATGCAGACATTATCCCCCAGTCAAGAGATCTGGGTTAAATCCTTCGTTCTTTTGCCCACTACGCCACCCCAGTTTAGACATGGCCATATGCAAATCAGTCTTGACCCTGTGCCTCATGGGAACAGTCCAGCCCGAACTGCCAAGCCATGTCTTCCCTGGACCGGAATCAAGCATCCTAGGACCGGTTTCTGGCTATCAGCCGTCATCAGCCAGGATAGCTTGACTCCAGTGGCGCAGTGAGCACGGGTCCCAAGTCTGGGAATACCCATCCCACTTAGGGCGAAAAGCGTTACAACAAACAAATGATGGACGGAATGCTGACAATGCAGACATTCTCCCCCAGTCAAGAGATCTGGGTTAAATCCATCGTTCTTTTGCCCACTACGCCACCCCAGTTTAGACATGGCCATATGCAAATCAGTCTTGACCCTGTGCCTCATGGGAACAGTCCAGCCCGAACTGCCAAGCCATGTCTTCCCTGGACCGGAATCAAGCATCCTAGGACCGGTTTCTGGCTATCAGCCGTCATCAGCCAGGATAGCTTGACTCCAGTGGCGCAGTGAGCACGGGTCCCACGTCTGGGAATACCCATCCCACTTAGGGCGAAAAGCGTTACAACAAACAAATGATGGACGGAATGCTGACAATGCAGACATTCTCCCCCAGTCAAGAGATCTGGGTTAAATCCATCGTTCTATTGCCCACTACGCCACCCCAGTTTAGACATGGCCATATGCAAATCAGTCTTGGCCCTGTGCCTCATGGGAACAGTCCAGCCCGAACTGCCAAGCCATGTCTTCCCTGGACCGGAATCAAGCATCCTAGGACCGGTTTCTGGCTATCAGCCATCATCAGCCAGGATAGCTTGACTCCAGTGGCGCAGTGAGCACGGGTCCCACGTCTGGGAATACCCATCCCACTTAGGGCGAAAAGCGTTACAACAAACAAATGATGGACGGAATGCTGACAATGCAGACATTCTCCCCCAGTCAAGAGATCTGGGTTAAATCCATCGTTCTTTTGCCCACTACGCCACCCCAGTTTAGACATGGCCATATGCAAATCAGTCTTGACCCTGTGCCTCATGGGAACAGTCCAGCCCGAACTGCCAAGCCATGTCTTCCCTGGACCGGAATCAAGCATCCTAGGACCGGTTTCTGGCTATCAGCCGTCATCAGCCCGGATAGCTTGACTCCAGTGGCGCAGTGAGCACGGGTCCCACGTCTGGGAATACCCATCCCACTTAGGGCGAAAAGCGTTACAACAAACAAATGATGGACGGAATGCTGACAATGCAGACATTCTCCCCCAGTCAAGAGATCTGGGTTAAATCCATCGTTCTTTTGCCCACTACGCCACCCCAGTTTAGACATGGCCATTGCAAATCAGTCTTGACCCTGTGCCTCATGGGAACAGTCCAGCCCGAACTGCCAAGCCATGTCTTCCCTGGACCGGAATCAAGCATCCTAGGACCGGTTTCTGGCTATCAGCCGTCATCAGCCAGGATAGCTTGACTCCAGTGGCGCAGTGAGCACGGGTCCCACGTCTGGGAATACCCATCCCACTTAGGGCGAAAAGCGTTACAACAAACAAATGATGGACGGAATGCTGACAATGCAGACATTCTCCCCCAGTCAAGAGATCTGGGTTAAATCCATCGTTCTATTGCCCACTACGCCACCCCAGTTTAGACATGGCCATATGCAAATCAGTCTTGGCCCTGTGCCTCATGGGAACAGTCCAGCCCGAACTGCCAAACCATGTCTTCCCTGGACCGGAATCAAGCATCCTAGGACCGGTTTCTGGCTATCAGCCATCATCAGCCAGGATAGCTTGACTCCAGTGGCGCAGTGAGCACGGGTCCCACGTCTGGGAATACCCATCCCACTTAGGGCGAAAAGCGTTACAACAAACAAATGATGGACGGAATGCTGACAATGCAGACATTCTCCCCCAGTCAAGAGATCTGGGTTAAATCCATCGTTCTTTTGCCCACTACGCCACCCCAGTTTAGACATGGCCATATGCAAATCAGTCTTGACCCTGTGCCTCATGGGAACAGTCCAGCCCGAACTGCCAAGCCATGTCTTCCCTGGACCGGAATCAAGCATCCTAGGACCGGTTTCTGGCTATCAGCCGTCATCAGCCAGGATAGCTTGACTCCAGTGGCGCAGTGAGCACGGGTCCCACGTCTGGGAATACCCATCCCACTTAGGGCGAAAAGCGTTACAACAAACAAATGATGGACGGAATGCTGACAATGCAGACATTCTCCCCCAGTCAAGAGATCTGGGTTAAATCCATCGTTCTTTTGCCCACTCCGCCACCCCAGTTTAGACATGGCCATATGCAAATCAGTCTTGACCCTGTGCCTCATGGGAACAGTCCAGCCCGAACTGCCAAGCCATGTCTTCCCTGGACCGGAATCAAGCATCCTAGGACCGGTTTCTGGCTATCAGCCGTCATCAGCCAGGATAGCTTGACTCCAGTGGCGCAGTGAGCACGGGTCCCATGTCTGGGAATACCCATCCCACTTAGGGCGAAAAGCGTTACAACAAACAAATGATGGACGGAATGCTGACAATGCAGACATTCTCCCCCAGTCAAGAGATCTGGGTTAAATCCATCGCTCTTTTGCCCACTACGCCACCCCAGTTTAGACATGGCCATATGCAAATCAGTCTTGACCCTGTGCCTCATGGGAACAGTCCAGCCCGAACTGCCAAGCCATGTCTTCCCTGGACCGGAATCAAGCATCCTCGGACCGGTTTCTGGCTATAAGCCATCATCAGCCAGGATAGCTTGACTCCAGAGGCGCAGTGAGCACGGGTCCCACGTCTGGGAATACCCATCCCACTTAGGGCGAAAAGCGTTACAACAAACAAATGATGGACGGAATGCTGACAATGCAGACATTCTCCCCCAGTCAAGAGATCTGGGTTAAATCCATCGTTCTTTTGCCCACTACGCCACCCCAGTTTAGACATGGCCATATGCAAATCAGTCTTGACCCTGTGTCTCATGGGAACAGTCCAGCCCGAACTGCCAAGCCATGTCTTCCCTGGACCGGAATCAAGCATCCTAGGACCGGTTTCTGGCTATCAGCCGTCATCAGCCAGGATAGCTTGACTCCAGTGGCGCAGTGAGCACGGGTCCCACGTCTGGGAATACCCATCCCACTTAGGGCGAAAAGCGTTACAACAAACAAATGATGGACGGAATGCTGACAATGCAGACATTCTCCCCCAGTCAAGAGATCTGGGTTAAATCCATTGTTCTTTTGCCCACTACGCCACCCCAGTTTAGACATGGCCATATGCAAATCAGTCTTGACCCTGTGCCTCATGGGAACAGTCCAGCCCGAACTGCCAAGCCATGTCTTCCCTGGACCGGAATCAAGCATCCTAGGACCGGTTTCTGGCTATCAGCCGTCATCAGCCCGGATAGCTTGACTCCAGTGGCGCAGTGAGCACGGGTCCCACGTCTGGGAATACCCATCCCACTTAGGGCGAAAAGCGTTACAACAAACAAATGATGGACGGAATGCTGACAATGCAGACATTCTCCCCCAGTCAAGAGATCTGGGTTAAATCCATCGTTCTTTTGCCCACTACGCCACCCCAGTTTAGACATGGCAATATGCAAATCAGTCTTGACCCTGTGCCTCATGGGAACAGTCCAGCCCGAACTGCCAAGCCATGTCTTCCCTGGACCGGAATCAAGCATCCTAGGACCGGTTTCTGGCTATCAGCCGTCATCAGCCAGGATAGCTTGACTCCAGTGGCGCAGTGAGCACGGGTCCCACGTCTGGGAATAACCATCCCACTTAGGGCGAAAAGCGTTACAACAAACAAATGATGGACGGAATGCTGACAATGCAGACGTTCTCCCCCAGTCAAGAGATCTGGGTTAAATCCATCGTTCTTTTGCCCACTACGCCACCCCAGTTTAGACATGGCCATATGCAAATCAGTCTTGACCGTGTGCCTCATGGGAACAGTCCAGCCCGAACTGCCAAGCCATGTCTTCCCTGGACCGGAATCAAGCATCCTAGGACCGGTTTCTGGCTATCAGCCGTCATCAGCCAGGATAGCTTGACTCCAGTGGCGCAGTGAGCACGGGTCCCACGTCTGGGAATACCTATCCCACTTAGGGCGAAAAGCGTTACAACAAACAAATGATGGACGGAATGCTGACAATGCAGACATTCTCCCCCAGTCAAGAGATCTGGGTTAAATCCTTCGTTCTTTTGCCCACTACGCCACCCCAGTTTAGACATGGCCATATGCAAATCAGTCTTGACCCTGTGCCTCATGGGAACAGTCCAGCCCGAACTGCCAAGCCATGTCTTCCCTGGACCGGAATCAAGCATCCTAGGACCGGTTTCTGGCTATCAGCCGTCATCAGCCAGGATAGCTTGACTCCAGTGGCGCAGTGAGCACGGGTCCCACGTCTGGGAATACCCATCCCACTTAGGGCGAAAAGCGTTACAACAAACAAATGATGGACGGAATGCTGACAATGCAGACATTCTCCCCCAGTCAAGAGATCTGGGTTAAATCCATCGTTCTTTTGCCCACTACGCCACCCCAGTTTAGACATGGCCATATGCAAATCAGTCTTGACCCTGTGCCTCATGGGAACAGTCCAGCCCGAACTGCCAAGCCATGTCTTCCCTGGACCGGAATCAAGCATCCTAGGACCGGTTTCTGGCTATCAGCCGTCATCAGCCAGGATAGCTTGACTCCAGTGGCGCAGTGAGCACGGGTCCCACGTCTGGGAATACCCATCCCACTTAGGGCGAAAAGCGTTACAACAAACAAATGATGGACGGAATGCTGACAATGCAGACATTCTCCCCCAGTCAAGAGATCTGGGTTAAATCCATCGTTCTTTTGCCCACTCCGCCACCCCAGTTTAGACATGGCCATATGCAAATCAGTCTTGACCCTGTGCCTCATGGGAACAGTCCAGCCCGAACTGCCAAGCCATGTCTTCCCTGGACCGGAATCAAGCATCCTAGGACCGGTTTCTGGCTATCAGCCGTCATCAGCCAGGATAGCTTGACTCCAGTGGCGCAGTGAGCACGGGTCCCACGTCTGGGAATACCCATCCCACTTAGGGCGAAAAGCGTTACAACAAACAAATGATGGACGGAATGCTGACAATGCAGACATTCTCCCCCAGTCAAGAGATCTGGGTTAAATCCATCGTTCTTTTGCCCACTACGCCACCCCAGTTTAGACATGGCCATATGCAAATCAGTCTTGACCCTGTGCCTCATGGGAACAGTCCAGCCCGAACTGCCAAGCCATGTCTTCCCTGGACCGGAATCAAGCATCCTAGGACCGGTTTCTGGCTATCAGCCGTCATCAGCCAGGATAGATTGACTCCAGAGGCGCAGTGAGCACGGGTCCCACGTCTGGGAATACCCATCCCACTTAGGGCGAAAAGCGTTACAACAAACAAATGATGGACGGAATGCTGACAATGCAGACATTCTCCCCCAGTCAAGAGATCTGGGTTAAATCCATCTTTCTTTTGCCCACTACGCCACCCCAGTTTCGACATGGCCATATGCAAATCAGTCTTGACCCTGTGTCTCATGGGAACAGTCCAGCCCGAACTGCCAAGCCATGTCTTCCCTGGACCGGAATCAAGCATCCTAGGACCGGTTTTTGGCTATCAGCCATCATCAGCCAGGATAGCTTGACTCCAGTGGCGCAGTGAGCACGGGTCCCACGTCTGGGAATACCCATCCCACTGAGGGCGAAAAGCGTTACAACAAACAAATGATGGACGGAATGCTGACAATGCAGACATTCTCCCCCAGTCAAGAGATCTGGGTTAAATCCATCGTTCTTTTGCCCACTACGCCACCCCAGTTTAGACATGGCCATATGCAAATCAGTCTTGACCCTGTGCCTCATGGGAACAGTCCAGCCCGAACTGCCAAGCCATGTCTTCCCTGGACCGGAATCAAGCATCCTAGGACCGGTTTCTGGCTATCAGCCGTCATCAGCCCGGATAGCTTGACTCCAGTGGCGCAGTGAGCACGGGTCCCACGTCTGGGAATACCCATCCCACTTAGGGCGAAAAGCGTTACAACAAACAAATGATGGACGGAATGCTGACAATGCAGACATTCTCCCCCAGTCAAGAGATCTGGGTTAAAACCATCGTTCTTTTGCCCACTACGCCACCCCAGTTTAGACATGGCCATATGCAAATCAGTCTTGACCCTGTGCCTCATGGGAACAGTCCAGCCCGAACTGCCAAGCCATGTCTTCCCTGGACCGGAATCAAGCATCCTAGGACCGGTTTCTGGCTATCAGCCGTCATCAGCCAGGATAGCTTGACTCCAGTGGCGCAGTGAGCACGGGTCCCACGTCTGGGAATACCCATCCCACTTAGGGCGAAAAGCGTTACAACAAACAAATGATGGACGGAATGCTGATAATGCAGACATTCTCCCCCAGTCAAGAGATCTGGGTTAAATCCATCGTTCTTTTGCCCACTACGCCACCCCAGTTTAGACATGGCCATTGCAAATCAGTCTTGACCCTGTGCCTCATGGGAACAGTCCAGCCCGAACTGCCAAGCCATGTCTTCCCTGGACCGGAATCAAGCATCCTAGGACCGGTTTCTGGCTATCAGCCGTCATCAGCCAGGATAGCTTGACTCCAGTGGCGCAGTGAGCACGGGTCCCACGTCTGGGAATACCCATCCCACTTAGGGCGAAAAGCGTTACAACAAACAAATGATGGACGGAATGCTGACAATGCAGACATTCTCCCCCAGTCAAGAGATCTGGGTTAAATCCATCGTTCTATTGCCCACTACGCCACCCCAGTTTAGACATGGCCATATGCAAATCAGTCTTGGCCCTGTGCCTCATGGGAACAGTCCAGCCCGAACTGCCAAGCCATGTCTTCCCTGGACCGGAATCAAGCATCCTAGGACCGGTTTCTGGCTATCAGCCGTCATCAGCCAGGATAGCTTGACTCCAGTGGCGCAGTGAGCACGGGTCCCACGTCTGGGAATACCCATCCCACTTAGGGCGAAAAGCGTTACAACAAACAAATGATGGACGGAATGCTGACAATGCAGACATTCTCCCCCAGTCAAGAGATCTGGGTTAAATCCATCGTTCTTTTGCCCACTACGCCACCCCAGTTTAGACATGGCCATATGCAAATCAGTCTTGACCCTGTGCCTCATGGGAACAGTCCAGCCCGAACTGCCAAGCCATGTCTTCCCTGGACCGGAATCAAGCATCCTAGGACCGGTTTCTGGCTATCAGCCGTCATCAGCCAGGATAGCTTGACTCCAGTGGCGCAGTGAGCACGGGTCCCACGTCTGGGAATACCCATCCCACTTAGGGCGAAAAGCGTTACAACAAACAAATGATGGACGGAATGCTGACAATGCAGACATTCTCCCCCAGTCAAGAGATCTGGGTTAAATCCATCGTTCTTTTGCCCACTCCGCCACCCCAGTTTAGACATGGCCATATGCAAATCAGTCTTGACCCTGTGCCTCATGGGAACAGTCCAGCCCGAACTGCCAAGCCATGTCTTCCCTGGACCGGAATCAAGCATCCTAGGACCGGTTTCTGGCTATCAGCCGTCATCAGCCAGGATAGCTTGACTCCAGTGGCGCAGTGAGCACGGGTCCCATGTCTGGGAATACCCATCCCACTTAGGGCGAAAAGCGTTACAACAAACAAATGATGGACGGAATGCTGACAATGCAGACATTCTCCCCCAGTCAAGAGATCTGGGTTAAATCCATCGTTCTTTTGCCCACTACGCCACCCCAGTTTAGACATGGCCATATGCAAATCAGTCTTGACCCTGTGCCTCATGGGAACAGTCCAGCCCGAACTGCCAAGCCATGTCTTCCCTGGACCGGAATCAAGCATCCTAGGACCGGTTTCTGGCTATCAGCCATCATCAGCCAGGATAGCTTGACTCCAGAGGCGCAGTGAGCACGGGTCCCACGTCTGGGAATACCCATCCCACTTAGGGCGAAAAGCGTTACAACAAACAAATGATGGACGGAATGCTGACAATGCAGACATTCTCCCCCAGTCAAGAGATCTGGGTTAAATCCATCGTTCTTTTGCCCACTACGCCACCCCAGTTTAGACATGGCCATATGCAAATCAGTCTTGACCCTGTGTCTCATGGGAACAGTCCAGCCCGAACTGCCAAGCCATGTCTTCCCTGGACCGGAATCAAGCATCCTAGGACCGGTTTCTGGCTATCAGCCGTCATCAGCCAGGATAGCTTGACTCCAGTGGCGCAGTGAGCACGGGTCCCACGTCTGGGAATACCCATCCCACTTAGGGCGAAAAGCGTTACAACAAACAAATGATGGACGGAATGCTGACAATGCAGACATTCTCCCCCAGTCAAGAGATCTGGGTTAAATCCATTGTTCTTTTGCCCACTACGCCACCCCAGTTTAGACATGGCCATATGCAAATCAGTCTTGACCCTGTGCCTCATGGGAACAGTCCAGCCCGAACTGCCAAGCCATGTCTTCCCTGGACCGGAATCAAGCATACTAGGACCGGTTTCTGGCTATCAGCCGTCATCAGCCCGGATAGCTTGACTCCAGTGGCGCAGTGAGCACGGGTCCCACGTCTGGGAATACCCATCCCACTTAGGGCGAAAAGCGTTACAACAAACAAATGATGGACGGAATGCTGACAATGCAGACATTCTCCCCCAGTCAAGAGATCTGGGTTAAATCCATCGTTCTTTTGCCCACTACGCCACCCCAGTTTAGACATGGCAATATGCAAATCAGTCTTGACCCTGTGCCTCATGGGAACAGTCCAGCCCGAACTGCCAAGCCATGTCTTCCCTGGACCGGAATCAAGCATCCTAGGACCGGTTTCTGGCTATCAGCCGTCATCAGCCAGGATAGCTTGACTCCAGTGGCGCAGTGAGCACGGGTCCCACGTCTGGGAATAACCATCCCACTTAGGGCGAAAAGCGTTACAACAAACAAATGATGGACGGAATGCTGACAATGCAGACGTTCTCCCCCAGTCAAGAGATCTGGGTTAAATCCATCGTTCTTTTGCCCACTACGCCACCCCAGTTTAGACATGGCCATATGCAAATCAGTCTTGACCGTGTGCCTCATGGGAACAGTCCAGCCCGAACTGCCAAGCCATGTCTTCCCTGGACCGGAATCAAGCATCCTAGGACCGGTTTCTGGCTATCAGCCGTCATCAGCCAGGATAGCTTGACTCCAGTGGCGCAGTGAGCACGGGTCCCACGTCTGGGAATACCTATCCCACTTAGGGCGAAAAGCGTTACAACAAACAAATGATGGACGGAATGCTGACAATGCAGACATTATCCCCCAGTCAAGAGATCTGGGTTAAATCCTTCGTTCTTTTGCCCACTACGCCACCCCAGTTTAGACATGGCCATATGCAAATCAGTCTTGACCCTGTGCCTCATGGGAACAGTCCAGCCCGAACTGCCAAGCCATGTCTTCCCTGGACCGGAATCAAGCATCCTAGGACCGGTTTCTGGCTATCAGCCGTCATCAGCCAGGATAGCTTGACTCCAGTGGCGCAGTGAGCACGGGTCCCAAGTCTGGGAATACCCATCCCACTTAGGGCGAAAAGCGTTACAACAAACAAATGATGGACGGAATGCTGACAATGCAGACATTCTCCCCCAGTCAAGAGATCTGGGTTAAATCCATCGTTCTTTTGCCCACTACGCCACCCCAGTTTAGACATGGCCATATGCAAATCAGTCTTGACCCTGTGCCTCATGGGAACAGTCCAGCCCGAACTGCCAAGCCATGTCTTCCCTGGACCGGAATCAAGCATCCTAGGACCGGTTTCTGGCTATCAGCCGTCATCAGCCAGGATAGCTTGACTCCAGTGGCGCAGTGAGCACGGGTCCCACGTCTGGGAATACCCATCCCACTTAGGGCGAAAAGCGTTACAACAAACAAATGATGGACGGAATGCTGACAATGCAGACATTCTCCCCCAGTCAAGAGATCTGGGTTAAATCCATCATTCTTTTGCCCACTACGCCACCCCAGTTTAGACATGGCCATATGCAAATCAGTCTTGACCCTGTGCCTCATGGGAACAGTCCAGCCCGAACTGCCAAGCCATGTCTTCCCTGGACCGGAATCAAGCATCCTAGGACCGGTTTCTGGCTATCAGCCGTCATCAGCCAGGATAGCTTGACTCCAGTGGCGCAGTGAGCACGGGTCCCACGTCTGGGAATACCCATCCCACTTAGGGCGAAAAGCGTTACAACAAACAAATGATGGACGGAATGCTGACAATGCAGACATTCTCCCCCAGTCAAGAGATCTGGGTTAAATCCATCGTTCTTTTGCCCACTACGCCACCCCAGTTTAGACATGGCCATATGCAAATCAGTCTTGACCCTGTGCCTCATGGGAACAGTCCAGCCCGAACTGCCAAGCCATGTCTTCCCTAGACCGGAATCAAGCATCCTAGGACCGGTTTCTGGCTATCAGCCGTCATCAGCCAGGATAGCTTGACTCCAGTGGCGCAGTGAGCACGGGTCCCACGTCTGGGACTACCCATCCCACTTAGGGCGAAAAGCGTTACAACAAACAAATGATGGACGGAATGCTGACAATGCAGACATTCTCCCCCAGTCAAGAGATCTGGGTTAAATCCATCGTTCTTTTGCCCACTACGCCACCCCAGTTTAGACATGGCCATATGCAAATCAGTCTTGACCCTGTGCCTCATGGGAACAGTCCAGCCCGAACTGCCAAGCCATGTCTTCCCTGGACCGGAATCAAGCATCCTAGGACCGGTTTCTGGCTATCAGCCGTCATCAGCCAGGATAGCTTGACTCCAGTGGCGCAGTGAGCACGGGTCCCACGTCTGGGAATACCCATCCCACTTAGGGCGAAAAGCGTTACAACAAACAAATGATGGACGGAATGCTGACAATGCAGACATTCTCCCCCAGTCAAGAGATCTGGGTTAAATCCATCGTTCTTTTGCCCATTACGCCACCCCAGTTTAGACATGGCCATATGCAAATCAGTCTTGACCCTGTGCCTCATGGGAACAGTCCAGCCCGAACTGCCAAGCCATGTCTTCCCTGGACCGGAATCAAGCATCCTAGGACCGGTTTCTGGCTATCAGCCGTCATCAGCCAGGATAGCTTGACTCCAGTGGCGCAGTGAGCACGGGTCCCACGTCTGGGAATACCCATCCCACTTAGGGCGAAAAGCGTTACAACAAACAAATGATGGACGGAATGCTGACAATGCAGACATTCTCCCCCAGTCAAGAGATCTGGGTTAAATCCATCGTTCTTTTGCCCACTCCGCCACCCCAGTTTAGACATGGCCATATGCAAATCAGTCTTGACCCTGTGCCTCATGGGAACAGTCCAGCCCGAACTGCCAAGCCATGTCTTCCCTGGACCGGAATCAAGCATCCTAGGACCGGTTTCTGGCTATCAGCCGTCATCAGCCAGGATAGCTTGACTCCAGTGGCGCAGTGAGCACGGGTCCCACATCTGGGAATACCCATCCCACTTAGGGCGAAAAGCGTTACAACAAACAAATGATGGACGGAATGCTGACAATGCAGACATTCTCCCCCAGTCAAGAGATCTGGGTTAAATCCATCGTTCTTTTGCCCACTACGCCACCCCAGTTTAGACATGGCCATATGCAAATCAGTCTTGACCCTGTGCCTCATGGGAACAGTCCAGCCCGAACTGCCAAGCCATGTCTTCCCTGGACCGGAATCAAGCATCCTAGGACCGGTTTCTGGCTATCAGCCGTCATCAGCCAGGATAGCTTGACTCCAGAGGCGCAGTGAGCACGGGTCCCACGTCTGGGAATACCCATCCCACTTAGGGCGAAAAGCGTTACAACAAACAAATGATGGACGGAATGCTGACAATGCAGACATTCTCCCCCAGTCAAGAGATCTGGGTTAAATCCATCGTTCTTTTGCCCACTACGCCACCCCAATTTGGACATGGCCATATGCAAATCAGTCTTGACCCTGTGTCTCATGGGAACAGTCCAGTCCGAACTGCCAAGCCATGTCTTCCCTGGACCGGAATCAAGCATCCTAGGACCGGTTTCTGGCTATCAGCCGTCATCAGCCAGGATAGCTTGACTCCAGTGGCGCAGTGAGCACGGGTCCCACGTCTGGGAATACCCATCCCACTTAGGGCGAAAAGCGTTACAACAAACAAATGATGGACGGAATGCTGACAATGCAGACATTCTCCCCCAGTCAAGAGATCTGGGTTAAATCCATTGTTCTTTTGCCCACTACGCCACCCCAGTTTAGACATGGCCATATGCAAATCAGTCTTGACCCTGTGCCTCATGGGAACAGTACAGCCCGAACTGCCAAGCCATGTCTTCCCTGGACCGGAATCAAGCATCCTAGGACCGGTTTCTGGCTATCAGCCGTCATCAGCCCGGATAGCTTGACTCCAGTGGCGCAGTGAGCACGGGTCCCACG
Source organism: Triturus cristatus (assembly GCF_964204655.1). NCBI lineage: Eukaryota > Metazoa > Chordata > Amphibia > Caudata > Salamandridae > Triturus > Triturus cristatus. Next base: position 525,280,049 of record NC_140588.1, on the reverse strand, counting down.
TCTGGGAATACCCATCCCACTTAGGGCGAAAAGCGTTACAACAAACAAATGATGGACGGAATGCTGACAATGCAGACATTCTCCCCCAGTCAAGAGATCTGGGTTAAATCCATCGTTCTTTTGCCCACTACGCCACCCCAGTTTAGACATGGCAATATGCAAATCAGTCTTGACCCTGTGCCTCATGGGAACAGTCCAGCCCGAACTGCCAAGCCATGTCTTCCCTGGACCGGAATCAAGCATCCTAGGACTGGTTTCTGGCTATCAGCCGTCATCAGCCAGGATAGCTTGACTCCAGTGGCGCAGTGAGCACGGGTCCCACGTCTGGGAATAACCATCCCACTTAGGGCGAAAAGCGTTACAACAAACAAATGATGGACGGAATGCTGACAATGCAGACATTCTCCCCCAGTCAAGAGATCTGGGTTAAATCCATCGTTCTTTTGCCCACTACGCCACCCCAGTTTAGACATGGCCATATGCAAATCAGTCTTGACCCTGTGCCTCATGGGAACAGTCCAGCCCGAACTGCCAAGCCATGTCTTCCCTGGATCGGAATCAAGCATCCTAGGACCGGTTTCTGGCTATCAGCCGTCATCAGCCAGGATAGCTTGACTCCAGTGGCGCAGTGAGCACGGGTCCCACGTCTGGGAATACCTATCCCACTTAGGGCGAAAAGCGTTACAACAAACAAATGATGGACGGAATGCTGACAATGCAGACATTCTCCCCCAGTCAAGAGATCTGGGTTAAATCCTTCGTTCTTTTGCCCACTACGCCACCCCAGTTTAGACATGGCCATATGCAAATCAGTCTTGACCCTGTGCCTCATGGGAACAGTCCAGCCCGAACTGCCAAGCCATGTCTTCCCTGGACCGGAATCAAGCATCCTAGGACCGGTTTCTGGCTATCAGCCGTCATCAGCCAGGATAGCTTGACTCCAGTGGCGCAGTGAGCACGGGTCCCACGTCTGGGAATACCCATCCCACTTAGGGCGAAAAGCGTTACAACAAACAAATGATGGACGGAATGCTGACAATGCAGACATTCTCCCCCAGTCAAGAGATCTGGGTTAAATCCATCGTTCTTTTGCCCACTACGCCACCCCAGTTTAGACATGGCCATATGCAAATCAGTCTTGACCCTGTGCCTCATGGGAACAGTCCAGCCCGAACTGCCAAGCCATGTCTTCCCTGGACCGGAATCAAGCATCCTAGGACCGGTTTCTGGCTATCAGCCATCATCAGCCAGGATAGCTTGACTCCAGTGGCGCAGTGAGCACGGGTCCCACGTCTGGGAATACCCATCCCACTTAGGGCGAAAAGCGTTACAACAAACAAATGATGGACGGAATGCTGACAATGCAGACATTCTCCCCCAGTCAAGAGATCTGGGTTAAAGCCATCGTTCTTTTGCCCACTACGCCACCCCAGTTTAGACATGGCCATATGCAAATCAGTCTTGACCCTGTGCCTCATGGGAACAGTCCAGCCCGAACTGCCAAGCCATGTCTTCCCTGGACCGGAATCAAGCATCCTAGGACCGGTTTCTGGCTATCAGCCGTCATCAGCCAGGATAGCTTGACTCCAGTGGCGCAGTGAGCACGGGTCCCACGTCTGGGAATACCCATCCCACTTAGGGCGAAAAGCGTTACAACAAACAAATGATGGACGGAATGCTGACAATGCAGACATTCTCCCCCAGTCAAGAGATCTGGGTTAAATCCATCGTTCTTTTGCCCACTACGCCACCCCAGTTTAGACATGGCCATATGCAAATCAGTCTTGACCCTGTGCCTCATGGGAACAGTCCAGCCCGAACTGCCAAGCCATGTCTTCCCTGGACCGGAATCAAGCATCCTAGGACCGGTTTCTGGCTATCAGCCGTCATCAGCCAGGATAGCTTGACTCCGGTGGCGCAGTGAGTACGGGTCCCACGTCTGGGAATACCCATCCCACTTAGGGCGAAAAGCGTTACAACAAACAAATGATGGACGGAATGCTGACAATGCAGACATTCTCCCCCAGTCAAGAGATCTGGGTTAAATCCATCGTTCTTTTGCCCACTACGCCACCCCAGTTTAGACATGGCCATATGCAAATCAGTCTTGACCCTGTGCCTCATGGGAACAGTCCAGCCCGAACTGCCAAGCCATGTCTTCCCTGGACCGGAATCAAGCATCCTAGGACCGGTTTCTGGCTATCAGCCGTCATCAGCCAGGATAGCTTGACTCCAGTGGCGCAGTGAGCACGGGTCCCACGTCTGGGACTACCCATCCCACTTAGGGCGAAAAGCGTTACAACAAACAAATGATGGACGGAATGCTGACAATGCAGACATTCTCCCCCAGTCAAGAGATCTGGGTTAAATCCATCGTTCTTTTGCCCACTACGCCACCCCAGTTTAGACATGGCCATATGCAAATCAGTCTTGACCCTGTGCCTCATGGGAACAGTCCAGCCCAAACTGCCAAGCCATGTCTTCCCTGGACCGGAATCAAGCATCCTAGGACCGGTTTCTGGCTATCAGCCGTCATCAGCCAGGATAGCTTGACTCCAGTGGCGCAGTGAGCACGGGTCCCACGTCTGGGAATACCCATCCCACTTAGGGCGAAAAGCGTTACAACAAACAAATGATGGACGGAATGCTGACAATGCAGACATTCTCCCCCAGTCAAGAGATCTGGGTTAAATCCATCGTTCTTTTGCCCACTACGCCACCCCAGTTTAGACATGGCCATATGCAAATCAGTCTTGATCCAGTTGGAGCAACTATAACACAAGATAATTTGGATTCTGTTGTTTTGTATAGATAACTGGTCAACACTTTAATTAAAAACCTTTTCCTGTTCCAGCTTGACCGCTGATGTACATTAGAATAGGTTTAAATGATAAACATTGGCATTCTTTTTTTTCTTGTAGCAAACCATGTGTATCTGTTCTTTCACTTGTAGATATATTTCTTTCTGTTCAATATTTAGTTGTTCTTCTAACTTTTCTAACTGAATAATATCCTGTTGTGCTTGGTGCATTGCAGTTTCTACCTCTTTCATGGCTATTGCTGCTTCATTTTCAATAATTGGTTGTCCCAGTGGATCTTGACTCAGTGGACCAGAACTTTGACTATCTTGAAAACTTTCTCTAGCTATTTCAGCTGCAATGGTACTTTCTTGTTCAATCTCATCATTTAACATTTGTAGATATGTAGGGAAAATTGGCACTGAATACTATCTTTACTTTCATTAAAAAAATCTTCATAGCAGTCAAAATATCCAAGTAACTCTGTTTCGCTACGCTAAGGCTTGAATTGTTGCAGAAGTGCTAATTAGAAATAGTCCCTCTTATCTGGACTTTCACATCCAATTACTGCATATTTTTATTCTTTTATATTTTTTGTAACTTTTCTTTTAAAGCTGCAATGTTGAAGTTTTTCAAACAGACATAGGTCTTTGAGATGTGGACTCCTTTTGGGATAGTATGTCTCCAACATATAAGTTTTAACAATATCTGTACTTTCTGTTTAATTCTGTGCTATGTATTCAATTTCTTATAGAGATTTCAATACTGTATTTTGTGTGGCGGCAAGACCAAGACTTACCCAAATGTTTCCTCTTGCTTTGAATGTAAACTGGCTGAGCTCAAGCGATCTGAACATTCATAGGATCCCACCTATTGATGGAAAAGCATTTTCAAGCTGAAGCTGTACAATTTCTTGCTAAGACTTTTCTCTTGTGAAATTTCTTCTCACATTTCTTTAATCTCTGTCTTTTCAGATTTGGTTATATATGATGTAACATAGAGAGCTACACAAATTGAATTATCTGCAACATACTGGACATCCATATTTGCATTCCACATTTTCAAAATAACTGGATTGTAGTATTTAATGTACTTTGAAGCTTCTGTTCTTTTTAATTTGTATGTATTCTTGGGAGATTCATGATTGATTGTATGCCTTACTGCTGATAAAAAAAACCGATTTACTCTTCCTTTAGAAATTATAGGATGTGGGAATCCAAAACGACATTTTGTATAAAGTTTTCTTTCACACTTGTATTTTCATCTGCAGTATTTCCCACATTGATGACTTTGAAACCGTAAAACTTGTTGTCTCAAGCTCTTTTCTCCTCCTTATCTTGGAGTGGCACATGTGACATACTGTTTGATGAAAGACAAAACTGTTTCATCAGTATCACATACAAATGTTGGAGCACTCTTTATCCATAATAGCATGTGTATATTAGGAGCACCTCTGGCTTGGTACTCCTTTCTCCCAAAAAAATATGTTACCTCTCCAAGATGTGGATTATGTTTTATTGCAGAAAATTGACATCATAGTTCACAATCTATCATTAAAATATCTGCACACATTTACAAGATTCAAAGAACACAGTTCTCCAGCTGTCTTCAATTCAATGTTCGTAACATTTGAAATTGCTTCTCGTAGAAATTCAAGTAAATCGTCCCATGAATATTCAGCAAATCTAAGTGTTACAAACCATGTAGGAGTACCTACTTTTTTTAACATTCATTTAAGTTCTCCATGATGACTATGTCAATACTCATTGATACCACATTGACACGCCATCAAATTATTTAACTGAGATTCTAAATGTTCATCTCTTTGTTGAACTTTGTCCATGAATTCCTTTGCAGAAACATGTGTGTTAGACCTGGCACCATTGGCGTGGGTCTCCCTTCCATGTTTTTGGTGTTGTCTCCTGTATTTTTGCTATGTGTTTTGGTGGTCTAGATGCTTTGGGCACTTTCCCACTGCTATCCAGTGCCAAAGAGCAAGTGCTCCCTATTGCAAATTGTTGTAATGGATTAGTGACTCCATGATTGGCTTATTTGATTTACCTGTCAGACCCTAGTACAGTGCACTATGTGTGCTCAGGTCCTGTAAATCAAATGCTGCAGCTAGCAGCACTGGTTGTGCCACCCACAGAAGCAGCTTGTAAAATGTGACTCAGGCCTACCATTGCAGAGCCTGTGTGCAGCCTGGGGCTGCCAGGTCGACTTGGCGAGTGCACCCACTTGCCAGTCCCTAAACCTTCCCTTTTCTACATATTAGTCACCCCTAAGGTAGGCCCAAGGAACCCCCATGGGCAGGGTGCATTGTATGTAAAAGTTAGGACATGCCCTGATGTGTGTGGCATGTCGTGTAGTGAATTACAGACAATTTTGTTTTTCACTATTCCAAGGCTACCTGTTCCCATAGGCTAGAATGGGCAGTTTGATTATACCATCTTATAATCCTAACTGACTCAGGGAACTAGATAGAAATTCGAGTTTTGTATGCCTGAACTCAGAATGTTAAAATACATGTTTTAATGAAGGTGGTTTTTACATTATGTGTTTGAAAATACCACTTTTAGAAAGTAGATATTTTCTTGCCTTACCATCCAGCCATCCTCTGCTAGTTTTGTGTATTTCATGTCTGGTTTGTGAGTGACAGGGGCTGGGATGGCTCAAGGAGTCTGGGTGGGTCAGCACTAGGCTGAATAAAGCTATCTGGATTTGGAGTGGTGTGAGGAGAAGCACCTGGGCCTGAATAGGGCTGTGCCTGCATTCCACAATGCTGGCTCCACCTCCTGTGGTGCGTCTGATGACCCTGGCCCACACTGACAAAGGAAGAAGTTGTGCACTGGCAAAGTGCACCCAGAACTAGTTTAGACTAGGTACAGACACTCTCTGCCTTCAGAGACAAAGAATTCGTGTGTACAAAAAGGGGGAGTCAGACCCCCAGAACTTCTGGGACTTAAGACGAGCCTTTGCCAAGGAGAAGAACCAAGGAAGCTGAAGGAGGAGTGTTAGAATTGGGGGTCTCTAGTTGGCACAGGTAGGTACTTGTGACAAATAGGGACCCTTGCCTCTAGTCAGGGTAAGGGGTTATGCTCCTAAAATAACCCCTGCTCACCCCATTGGTAGCTTCGCACGAGCATATAGGCTTATCTCAGAGGCAGTGTGTAAAGCATTTGTGAACACATACAGTAATCAAGTGACAACACTACAAATGGACACCACACCAGTTTTATATCAAAAATAAGTATTCTTTATATAGATTTACCACAAGACCATAAACAACAAAAATCCACAATACTGTTACTTTAAAATGGTAGTATTTAGCTTAGTTCTCTTTAGTTCTTAAATGCGACACTCTAAGTCAATGTACCTTTAGATGCGACACGTAGGGCAACGATGTTAATGCGATGAAAGTTTGGTGCAAAGAAATAAATACGTGAAGATCTTCCCGATGCGGCACGCTTCTCCGATGTTGTGAGAAATCTCGGCTCAATGCATCAGCTGCAGTGGCGACACCCTTGTCCAGTGATGCGACGACAGCTGCTCTGACAGCGGCACGCTTCTCCGTGGATGCGAGGTGCTTTTTTTGATGCGGTGCTATACGACAGCTACAGCGGCGACATCCAAGATGTGATGACATCAGCAGCAATGGCGACACGATTCTTACTCGATGCGAGACACTTCTCGTGATGCGGTGCGATGCGACAGCCCCAGTGGCTGCGAAGGCAACACGCTTCTTCGGAGTTGCGAGACGCTTCTCTCGATGCGGTGCAATACGACAGCTACAGCGGCAACATCCAAGATGCGACGGCAGCAGCAGCGACGGTGACACGCTTCTTCCTCTTGAGTCACACTTCCAGCTCCTTGCGACATGCAGTCCCTCAGAAGGCCCAAAACAGCTGCAGGCACTCCCAAAGAACTCTTGGGGAGCTGGCGGTTGATGTCTGTTGTCCCTGAGACTTCAGCAGGAGGCAAGCTCTTCTCTCAAGCCCTTGGAGATCCTTACAAGTTGAAATAAGCACACAAAGTCTCTTCTCCTTCTTTTGGCAGTCAGGCAAACCACTACAGGCCAATCCCCAAGCAGCACTTCAGCTTAGGGATAGACTCTCCTCAGTTTCTTCAGGTTCTGCTCCTCAGTAAAGGTTTCTTCTTGATCCAAAAGAAATCTAAATTCTTGGGATCAGGGTCCCACTACTTATACCCCAAAATCTTTTGTCCTCTGAGGGTAGAGGGGCCTTGGCCTAGTCTAAACCAGTTCTGGTCAGTCCTGGAGCACTTTGTTTACATGACTCCTTCTTTCCTTTCAGAGTGCAGGGCAGAGACATCAGACGCACCACAGGAGGTGGAGCCAGCATTGTGGAGGGAAGGCACGGCCCTATTCAGGTCCCAGGTGCAACTCCTCCCTCCCATCCAGATGCAGATGTCTCTATTCACCACTGGGCTACCTCACCCTGACTCCTGGAATTCCCAAGCCCTGTCACTCAAACTCCAGACAAGCAATACACAACCTAGCAGAGGCAGCCTTGGACAGGTAAGCAAGAAAATACCTACTTTCTAAAAGTGGTATTTTCAAACACAGAATGTTAAAACCAATTTCACTAAAAGATGTATTTTATCATTCTGAGTTCAGGCATACTAAATTTGAATTTCTACCATTTTCCCTGAGTCAGTTAAGATTATAAGATGTACTCATCTAAACTGCCCATTCTGGTCTATGGAGAACAGGTAGCCTTGCAATAGTGAAAAACAAAAATGGCTGTAATTCACTATTAGAACATGCCACACACACCAGGGCATGTCCAACCTTATTCTTACAATGCACCCTGCCCTGGGGCCTACCATAGGGGTGTCTAATATGAAGAAAAGGGAAGGTTTAGGGGCTGGCAAGTGGGTGCACTTGCCCAGTCAGCATGACAGTCCAAACTGCACTCAGGCTCTGCAATGGCAGACCTTAGACACACTATTACAGGCTGCTTCTGTGGGTGGCACAACCAGCGCTGCAAGCCCACCAGCAGTATTTGGATTTACAAACCCTGGGCACTCCTGGTGCACTGTATTAGGGCCTGACAGGTAAACCAAACCAACCAATCATGGAATCACAAATTCTTCCATCAATTTACAATAGGGAGCACCTGCACTGTGGCACTGGACAGTAGTGGCACAGTGCCCTGAGCATCTAACACCAGCAAAAACACATGAGACAACAGCAAAAATGGAAGGGAGACCCACGCCAAGGTGCCAGGTCTAACAAGGAGACTGCCCCTGTGCTGTGCTGTTGGCCTGCAGTGGTTTCTTTATGGCCAAGGAAAGGAGAAAAGGCACTTTGTGTGTACTTTTACAATCTTGAGGAAGATCTCCAAGGGATTGAAGCTGAGCTTGCCTCCTGTTTTGAAGTTTCAGGGACACAAAGACTTCACCACCAGCTCCCCCTGAATTTCCTTGCTGGGAATTCTACTTGCAGAGCGATGCCTACTGTTGTTTGGGCCCTCTGAAAGGACTGCGTGTCGCTGGGAGCTGGAAGCACGATCAATGACGAGAAGCGTGTCCCCGCCACAGCAGTTGCCATCGCATCGCGAATAGGTGTGCTGCCGCCGCAGCTGTTCGCCGTCGCATCATCGACGAAGCGTGTTGCATAACTGGAGAAGCATGTCGCCGCCGCAGAAGTCACTGCCCCATCCCCGGAGAAGCGTGTCGCAGGGCCTGTTGTGGCTCAGAAGTTACCGAGCTCACCGCACGGCCGTTGGGCATGCACGCATCTCATACAATGTTGTCGCATCGCATCAAGACGCCATCTCGTCGCATTGCACCGGATCGTCACATCGTATTGAGGCGCCATCTTGTCACATCGTCACCGGGCCGCAGTAAGAAACAACGCATCAACTCCCCACACAGTAAGGAAGCGAGCCTCAACTCCAGTGTTCAGCAGTAAGGAACCAATGCATCCACTCCCTTGAGTGTAAGGAACGGCGTATTACACTTCCCTGCAACCCTTTTGCTTGTTTTGTGTGACGCATCTAAACTACTTTGAGACTAAAGTGTCGCATATACCATCTACATTGAAGTAAGCTATTTCTACCATTTTAAAGTCTATTTTTGATTACAGTATTGTGGATTTTTGTTGTTCGACCTTGTGTTAAGTCTAGTAAAGATTACTTATATTTCTAAACTGGTGTGGTTTACATTTGTAGTGTTTTCACTGTATTACTGTATGTGTTCACAAATGCTTTACACACTGCCTCTGATATAAGCCTGTCTACTCGTGCCAAGCTGCCAAGGGGGTGAACAGGGGTTATTTTAGAAGTGCAGCTCCTTACCCTGACTAGAAGCAATGGTCCCTATTTGGTCAACGGTACCTACCTCTGCCAACTGGAGACCCCCAGTTCTAACAATGTGGAAGATGAACTCCTGTTTTTAATATGTGGTTCACTGCATATGAAAGTGCAGACAAATCACTTTCAAACAGAAGATGAAATATATATGGAATGCACTGTTGAAATCTTGAATCTTCAGAGTACAATCTTGTTGAGCGGTATTCTGAAGCTGGAATCCATACAGCAAGTTCATCAAATCGTCCACCTTCTCCAGTGGGGAATAGCTGTGCAAAACAATGAGCTTCTAAACTTTTTTCCCATACACTCATGGGAGTTCACTTTGCTTCCTTCATTTGAAATTATTCAATACTGTTTCCAATCATTTCCTTTGAATGTAGAGGATGTATAGTATAATGTTCATAAATATCTTCACTCTTGCACTTGTCCACTTTTTCTATTTGGCCACTTGAAATTTCTGTTTCATCTTCAAATAAGATTATCTGTTCATCAGCATTTACATTCTTATAATAAATAGTATTTTGTACCAGATATAATGTAGCATTTTGAAGTTTATTAACATCTATAAACTCTTGCCATATTTTTTGACTCTTGGCTGGTACACCATTTACTAGAATAACTACTGTCTGCACCAACAGTTTCAATATTTTTCTTAAAATCTAAATGTAAGTACACAACTCTACCTTTCAGACCTGTTTGTAAATCTGTTGGTGGCAGTTTGCCTGTTTTAGGCTCAATACGAACTATAGCCTGAAATGGGTGCACAGATTGAATAAGAATGTACTCGTATGAATTCAAATCTGTCAGTTCATGAGGAATAGCTACCAACTCTAAGTAGTTATGAACTGGTCTAGTGTCAGGGTCAAGAAAACGTTGACCTGAAGTGCTTGCACAGGAACAGAGATGCTGGTTCCCAACTCCCTCTACAAGGCAACCAGAGTTCCAGTAATATTCACCTGGACTCCGCACTACCCTGCAGGGGGAAGGGGGGAGTGGATAAAATAATAAACCAAGAAGAGACTGGTCCTGAAACACCGGTTCTTCACTATTCTTCTCCGCTTCTTCTTAGCGCTGTGGTCAGCTCTTGTAAGTGAGAACCTTAAACAAGAATACGACACAATAACTTTCTTGCTCCCTTCTGCCTCTAAACTCTCTCTCTCTCTCTCTTCGTGTTAACACCTACCCTGGTTTTCAAGCTCTGTGCCCCTCTTCTGTATGTCTGTCTTGTTGTGTGGTGTTTTTTCTTTCCATTCTTTTTCTGTGGTTCTGGATACTTCCTTCCAACTCTTTTCCCTACAAAACACCCTTCTATTAATTCTTTCTCATAATCTTTTTCTCTTTAAATAAATGTTATTTTAACTAGAAATTTATTATTTGTGCTTACTTCTAGAGTGGATTATTTCTAGCTGTCCTCTTCTTCCGTGTATTCTTCTTGAAGTGAAATTCTTTACTCAATACTGTTCTTGCGCTAAACTTGTATATCCCTTGCTTTTCCTTCTTTCTAGTTACCTAGTTTCTAGTGAACTGTGGTGAGTATATTTATTATATTGTCTATTCCTACTCTCTATATAAACACGTCTGTTTATTTCCTCAGGGCGTCTACGGAAGACTTGGATAATCAGGTACGTCGTCTATGCTTTCTCTACAGTTATATACTTTTACATTCTGTCTCCCATGCCCCTCAAAAGTACTTAGCTTCGGTCTTCTTTGTTCTGTCACAGGATGGCGCCAAAGACCTCCGACTAACTGCTCGAGGACCACGGAGATGCATCGGAAAGTCTCACGAAGGTAGGAGTGAATTCTTCGTCTTTTCTGTCTCTGTGAATCTTCAAAATTCTCTTCAGTAATTCTCTCGGAATCGTGTAAGGGTTTCGACTTGGAAAACTATTTGTTGCTCTGGCGCTACTAACTAACTCTTCTGGTGCTCTCTCTATCTTACTCAGGAACTCTAATGTCGAACTGCTCTCTCTCTGAATTACCTCAGTGAAGTGCGCATTCCTCTGGGAGCGCGCGCCTCACCTAACCTCAGAACACCTGTGGGGAGAAAGACTAGGCTGCTGCTATGCTTCCAGCGCGGCCGCCATCTTGGAATTCCTCTTTCTATTTAATTCTGTCCATGAATTGTCCTTTGCCCATCTGTTCAGTCTTGGGCGGCAGAAAGCCCCCAACGTTGCCCCCATTATCGCCTCTTTGTCCTCGGGAGGCCTGACAGTACCCCCCAAAAAAGGAGCACCTCTCATTCCTGGTTTAGTTGGGAATCTTTGATGAAATGATTTCACCAATCTAGGAGCATGAACATCTGAATCTAGTTCCCAAGACCGCTCCTCAGGCCCATAGCCCCTCCAGTCTATCAAGTAGTATAGCCTTCCCTTTACCACTTTGGAATCCAGAATTTCTTTCACTTCATACTCTACCCCTGATTCTAACTGAATGGGTTTTGGTGTCAATTCCCTGCGTAGCCTGCTGATGCCTTTTTTAACAAAGAAATATGAAAAACAGGATGAATTTTCAACTTAGGAGGTAATTTTAACTGGTAGTTTACTGGTGAGGTTTTCTCTTCTATCAGATATGGTCCTATGTATCTGGGCTGAAATTTCCTGTTTCCTTTCAGTCTAAGGTTCTTTGTGCTTAACCAGACTCTATCTCCTTTTTCTAGGGAAGGACCCTCTCGTCTCTTTTTATCTGCATGTTGTTTGTATTTCTGTTTTGTCTGTTCCAAATTTTGTTTAGCAGTTTGATGGACTTGATCCAGATGGAACACCAAATCTTTTACTGCTGGAACTGAAATATCCGTTTGCCTAATAGTTGCATTTGGGTGTCTTCCGTAATTTAAATAAAATGGGGAATAGCCTGTCGAGACATTTTTAGCATTGTTATGTGCGAACTCTGCCGCCCATAACAACTCTGACCACTCTCCTTCTTGCTTCAGAAGGAACAATCTCAAATACTGCTCTAACTCCTGATTCGCTCTCTCTGTTTGCCCGTCTGTCTCTGGATGATAGCTAGTTGAATACTTGGCTTCAATTCCCAATCCACCCACAAAGGCCTTCCAAAAATGAGATACAAATTGTGTTCCCCTATCAGAGATAATGACTTTAGGGACCCCATGTATTTTTACAATTTGTGTACAAAAGTGGTGGGCTAACTGTTTGGCTGTAGGAATTCCCTTCAGGGCCATAAAGTGTGCCATCTTAGAAAATGCATCTACGAACACTATAATAGTGTTATAACCCAAACTTGAAGGAAAATCCTCTATTAAATCTAATGTAACAGTATGCCATGGATATGGTGGAGTGGGTAGAGGTTGCAACAACCCCTTGGGGGCCTGTCGTTCCGATTTTCCCTGTGCGCAGATCTCACAAGTTCTAACGTACTCCTCAATGTCTCTGGTCATATGTGGCCACCAATAATGTCTCTTGATTAATTCTTCTGTCTTTGTTTCTCCTTTGTGTCCTGCCAAAAGATTGTCGTGACATTCTGTCATCACCTGATTCCGTAACTCTGGGGTTGGCAAGTACAGAGCTTCCTTAAAATAAGGCAACTGTTGCTGAATTTTTCTTCCTTTGTCTTCCTCAACCCATTCCTGTATTTCCTCTGGGCTCATTTGTTTGAGGATCTGCTCCTTTAAATCAGAATATATCGTAGCTCCAATAATTTTTTCACCCGGGATTATAGTTTGATCTTTGATTTGATTCTTCTGGTCATTTGTTCCCAATCTGGATAGAGCGTCAGCTTTCCCATTCTGGGCTCCTGGCCTATAGGTAATCACGAAATCGTAGTCTGCGAAGTACAATGACCAACGGAGTTGTCTTGGTGTTAGTGTTCGAGCAGACTTCAAAAACTTCAAATTTCTGTGGTCGGTGAAGACTGTCACTTGATGCTGAGCCCCCATGAGATAGTGTCACCACTCTTTAAATGCATCCTTGATTGCCAGTAACTCTTTCTCAGTTATGGTGTAATTTATCTCTGCAGATGTTAGTTTTCGTGATCTGTAGGCGACTGGATGTAATTGACCTGTTACCTTATGCCGTTGGGATAAAAGGTTCAGTAGGGTCAGCGTGTAGGAGTATCGGTGCGGTTGTGAAGTCTTTTTTTAGGAGTTGAAAGGCCCTTTCTGTTTCTTCCGTCCATTCAAAACGCACTCCTTTTCTCAGTAGGCGCGTCAGGGGTAATATTTTTCGTGAAAATTCGCTTATAAATCTTCGATAGAAGTTCGCGAACCCGATGAAACTCTGGACTTCCTTGACACACTCTGGGGATTTCCAATCTACCACAGCATTCACCTTCTGCTCGTCCATTTTCATTCCAGCCGGGGATAAAACAAAACCCAAAAATTCCACTTGGGAAACCCCGAATGCACATTTCTCCAATTTTACAAATAGTTTGTTTTCTCTAAGCTTCTGTAGCACTCCTCTTACTTGTTCTTGGTGTTGACTAGTGTCTGACGAATAGATTAAAATATCGTCGATGTACACTATTGCACATTGATCAATATACTCACTGAGAACATCGTTGATGAAATGCTGGAAGGCAGCCTGGGCGTTGCACAGACCGTAAGGCATAACTTGATATTCAAACAGCCCAAATCGAGTCCTGAAGGCCGTCTTCCATTCATCCCCCTCGCGTATCCTCACAAGATAGTAGGCTCCTCTGAGATTTAGTTTTGTATAGATCTGCGCACCCTTCAACTGATCCAATAAAACAGAAATTATAGGTAGTGGGTATCGGTTCTTTTTGGTGATCTTATTGATTGCGCGATAGTCTATACAGCTTCTGAGATCTCCCTCCTGCTTCTTTGGCACGAAGAAAAGAGGCGAAGATACGGGTGACTGGGATGGACGAATGAATCCATTCGCCAGATATTTATCCAAGTATTCCTTCAAGTGGTGATGTTCCTTTTCTGTCAAAGCGTATACCCGGCTGCAGGGGAGATTAGAACCTGGCTCCAAATCTATCTTACAATCATAGACCCGGTGGGGTGGCAATTGTTCTGCTTCTGTTTTGTTAAAAACATCGGCAAAATCTTCATATTCCGACGGAATCTCCTGGGAGTCTATCACACAGACAGACATCTCCGTCATCTCCGCTGCGCACAAGGCCTGAGCTAGATTACACTCTCTGGTTCCTTCTCTTGTTTCAAAAAAATTTTTTAGACAATATTCTGAATCCATGACTATGGTTCTTGTGCTCCAGTTTATTGTTGGATTATGTTCCGTGAGCCATGGAAGGCCCAGGATAAGTTGAAACTGTGGTGCGTCAATTAGATTAAATTGAATGGCTTCTTCATGTCCATCACAGTAGATCAATTGTACCTGTTCGGTATGACTCACAATTGGTCCAGATGAGAGATTCGTCCCGTCTACTGCCCGAACCGGTTCACTTTTGGGTTTCAAGATAGCTCGTAACCCCACCTTGGCAGCAAATTTTATATCACAAAAGTTTTCGGTGGCTCCGGAATCTATCATTACGGAAACTTCTGTCAACGTTTCTTGCCGGAACTTGAGTACCATGGATAAAATTAGATGTGGGGCTGACGACTGCAGAGTGTTAGCCACTTGATGTTCTTTTGGAGTTGACTTCTGATTAGCATCCACCGGTCCAACTCCCGCTACAGGTGGTGCTGCGAGTTTTCCTTCGGCTTAAAGGGGGTCTTCGGTTTTCTTGGACAACCCCTAACAAAATGCCCACTGGACCCACAATACATACATAGATTTCCTGCCCTTCTTTTGTCTTTCTCTTCTTTGGTTAAGGGACCTCTTATCGTTCCAATTTGCATGGCTTCCGAATTCATTTGTCCTTCCACAGCCTTGTTCCCTTCTGGCCGAACCGGGTCAAATCTTGGAGCTATTGGCCTGAAGTCCTTCCTTTTTTCTTCTCTTCTCTCTCCTTGACGAAAGTCTATTTCAAGACCAGGTCCACTAATTCTGAGATTACGGTGGGTCTATGTGCCAACACATCTTTAAGTTCGTCTCTTAAGCCTCTATAGAAAACTGCAGCTCTTTTACTTTCTGGCCAGTCTGTTTCCACGACTAATTTATTGAATTGGGCCAGATAAGCTACTAGATCTCGATTTCCCTGTCTCAGGTCCAATAATTCAGTATCTACTGCTTGAGATATTCTACGTCTGTCGAAAATTCGAAGAAATTCTTGCTTGAAGTTTTCATAGTTTTGTAACAGAGGATCATTCCGGGAAACCAGGACGCTGCATCTCCGCTCAAGTACGATGAAACAAAAGCCACCCTAGACTGCGCATCAGGGAAAATGGACGGGCGACACATGAAATGCAAAGAGCACTGCGTGATGAATAGCTGTGCCTTTTGTGGGTCCCCACTAAAACGCTCAGGAGGAGCCAACGGTATCACTGGGGACAATGAATGGATTACTTGTGTAGTTATTCTATTTGGGTCTTCAGTAGATGGACCTGACGCGTCCCTCCCTGAGCCGAATGGTTGCTTGACTCGTTGAACTAACTCAGCAGTCTCTTTTCTCGAGTTCATCACCTCCTGCCTCAAGTTTTGGTTTTCCTCTCTTACTCCCACTAACTCCTTTTGAATGGTCTCTAACACTACCCCAAAGTCTGTAAGTTTATTCCTTCTGCCATCTCTGTCCGGGTGCAAGTATACCACTTGGGCACTTCACTCTGTCAGGGTCAAGAAAACGTTGACCTGAAGTGCTTGCACAGGAACAGAGATGCTGGTTCCCAACTCCCTCTACAAGGCAACCAGAGTTCCAGTAATATTCACCTGGACTCCGCACTACACTGCAGGGGGAAGGGGGGAGTGGATAAAATAATAAACCAAGAAGAGACTGGTCCTGAAACACCGGTTCTTCACTATTCTTCTCCGCTTCTTCTTAGCGCTGTGGTCAGCTCTTGTAAGTGAGAACCTTAAACAAGAATACGACACAATAACTTTCTTGCTCCCTTCTGCCTCTAAACTCTCTCTCTCTCTCCCTTCGTGTTAACACCTACCCTGGTTTTCAAGCTCTGTGCCCCTCTTCTGTATGTCTGTCTTGTTGTGTGGTGTTTTTTCTTTCAATTCTTTTTCTGTGGTTCTGGATACTTCCTTCCAACTCTTTTCCCTACAAAACACCCTTCTATTAATTCTTTCTCATAATCTTTTTCTCTTTAAATAAATGTTATTTTAACTAGAAATTTATTATTTGGGCTTACTTCTAGAGTGGATTATTTCTAGCTGTCCTCTTCTTCCGTGTATTCTTCTTGAAGTGTAATTCTTTACTCAATACTGTTCTTGCGCTAAACTTGTATATCCCTTGCTTTTCCTTCTTTCTAGTTACCTAGTTTCTAGTGAACTGTGGTGAGTATATTTATTATATTGTCTATTCCCACTCTCTATATAAACACGTCTGTTTATTTCCTCAGGGCGTCTACGGAAGACTTGGATAATCAGGTACTTCGTCTATGCTTTCTCTTCAGTTATATACTTTTACATTCTGTCTCCCATGCCCCTCAAAAGTACTTAGCTTCGGTCTTCTTTGTTCTGTCACAGGATGGCGCCAAAGACCTCCGACTAACTGCTCGAGGACCACGGAGATGCATCGGAAAGTCTCACGAAGGTAGGAGTGAATTCTTCGTCTTTTCTGTCTCTGTGAATCTTTGAAATTCTCTTCAGTAATTCTCTCGGAATCGTGTAAGGGTTTCGACTTGGAAAACTATTTGTTGCTCTGGCGCTACTAACTAACGCTTCAGGTGCTCTCTCTATCTTATTCAGGAACTCTAATGTCGAACTGCTCTCTCTCTGAATTACCTCAGTGAAGTGCGCATTCCTCTGGGAGCGCGCGCCTCACCTAACCTCGGAACACCTGTGGGGAGAAAGACTAGACTGCCGCTATGCTTCCAGCGCGGCCGCCATCTTGGAGTTCCTCTTTCTATTTAATTCTGTCCATGAATTGTCCTTTGCCCATCTGTTCAGTCTTGGGCGGCAGAAAGCCCCCAACGTTGCCCCCATTATCGCCTCTTTGTCCTCGGGAGGCCTGACATCTAGCTGGCATTTTATTTTCTTCTAATTTGTTGTAACAATATTTACAAATAAGTTGATCAGTAGACAACTCAAACTGATCTTCTACCAACAAACAGGCACCAAATTACTGCCACTTATCATTGTTTTCCTTTACACTTTGTAAATATAATCCAACATTCCTAGTTTGACTTCTATAGTTAGTACGTCGACAAAAAATGCAAACATTGTTTGGTTTTTCAGATGAAACTGTCTTAAACTTTCTAATTTATTCTGCAAATGCGTCGATACTAATATCTTTCACCTGTTCTCCAACACCTATACTTATCAAGCTCTCACTTTCTCTGCACTCCTCGTGTGAACCAAAAAAATGGAACTGTATATCATCACAAACTTTTTGTACATCTGATAATGAACCATGTAGAAGAGCTGTGTTCATTTCACTTAAACATAATGCTGGACTTTTTACATAGTAGAGTCTCCTTTCTAACTTCCGCATTTTTGAGTGGGGTACTGCTAACTTTCCTAAATGATGAAAAGTACTTTTACACACTTTTCTTGAAGGATAAGCCAGAAAATGACCCTGCAAATTTGTATATTTTCTTATTTTACATAGATCTAGTCCTTGCAACATCTTAATCTTCTGTTTAAGACTTTTTTTGCATATTCTAGTAAAATAATATTGCAATATGTCAATAAATTCATGTTGAATACTGCAAATAATGCTACAATCCCACTTATATACAGGAGCTTGTGTACGCTTCCCTTGAACTTCTTCAACTATTACTTCTTCCACACTCCTAACAACCATTTTTTCTTTTGGAATGGGACAACTATCTTTCATCTCATAGCATCGACCACTAGTATCAACTGCATGAACTGATGTGTTCTGTTGCAAATAGCTTTGTTCATTAAAGAAAGGCTCAGTACTAGAAGTGTACTTCCATTCACCAGTAAAAGTTTTACAAAAGTTTGCTTTCTTTTTTCCTTCATAAACTGGTTTTATTCAATGTTTTCATTCTCATCAATACTAATATAAATCATTTTCTTTTCAATTCTAAAGCAGTATCTACTACACTTTCAATGTGTTGCTTCTTCTTATACGCTGCTGATCTTTTATTCTTTTTACAATCTTTTAATACATTTTGAATTACTCTACTTCGAAACATTCATACACGTATCTCTTCAAATTGTTTTGGTCTTTTTGTGACATGTGTTGTTTTTCCAAAAATGATTGGTTTTTTCCATTACAATTCTTTGTTTCCGTGTGCTTTCTTGTAAACAAATAGTTTTTTCTTTCATCACTATTGTCTTTCTTTTGTTTAGTACACTTACCAGAACAGATTTTATCATGAACAAAATTTTGGTCTTTTTGTAGTCCAATCTTTTTACTTTGGTTTAAGTACTTCTGTTTTCTTTGATGGCTTCTCTTTTCATGTTTTCTTGCCATCTTCAATTTGTAATCCAAACAAAATCATTTTCTAAAAACGAAAGAATAGTTTCGATAGTTTCTTACATCAATTAAGAATTTTAAATTATTACATGTCAATATTCATAAAAACTAGTAAACAATTAATTACAATTACATTGCTATTCCCTTTATAACAAATAAGAAAAAAGTACTAAAAAAACAAAAGAAGTTCAGAAAAAAGCAACAGAGATAAGATGTGTGCAGAAAGATGCAACATAAATGTAGAAAGAAGCAACAGAGGTGCAGAAACAGTCAAGAGAAGTGCAGAAAGAAGCAAGAGAACTCCAGAAATGCAAAACAGTAATCTTTCCAATATTACTACTATAAGTTTCACCATCTTCCGAAATATATGCAAAAGTTTTGTGACTGAGGTATGTCTATATTTCCACATGCATTCTCATACGTGTTGTGCATCTGAAGATGCTAAATGCTTGCAACACAGGTATAGAACTATTTGTATGTTTTTATTATGTGTGATGCCAGCAGAAAAGGTAGAGATGCATGTATGCATATATTTAGGCCCTGAATAGGGGGGGACAAGGAGCTGGATGTAGGTCCAGTGGCTCATGCTCCTGAGTAGTCGATAAGTTACTAAAGAGAGTCACTGTTCCTGAGATAGGAATTAGAAGAAAGGGTCAGTAGTTTTTGAAAGGTGGAGAAAAGTTGGAAAGATTCTTACTTGATGCCCTCACACACCCTGAAGGATGACATGCTTCATCATCAGGCTATGCTCCTTGTTGGGCTGGCGCCGCAATGCCCTACGGGTCCCCCGAAGGGTCACTTTATCGGACATCTTTTATAGAGCTAGCCGTAGGGTATGTGCGGGTCTGTTTGCATTATTAAGTAAAACGTAAAACTTAAAAATTACTAGAGGGTATCTGTGGTAGACTAATTTAATCAGGGTGATCCCTCTGTCATAGTTATAAGGTTATGTGCTGCGCTGGAGTAGATATGACCCTCAGTAGCTAGACAAGTGTGGTGTTTTATTAAAAAGCGGGTAAGGTCGACATATTTTCCGCTATAGAATGGTCTCGGGAGGAGATCCTACGTGCTTCTTCACAGACTGCACTTCCTATTTCAAGCAGACACCTAAAATTATACAGTGTATTTCAAGTGTACCTTTCCATAGACTCATACAAAGTAGCCTAATCAGTAATCCCTCTACCAACATGTCTTAAATCTCCCTTTTGAGGTGCAGCTTCACCATTCTACTACTACTCAGAGTGTTGGGACAAGCCAAATATAAAGCAGCAACTCTTCGCATGTCTCTATTTTAATTCTCACCATATTCCTGAAAGCATGAATGCATGTGTCTGTACCTTTTCCTAGTGGCATCATAAATAAAAGAAACATACAAATAAACGTGTACCTGTGGGTTATACTACTAGCATCTTCAGATGCATAACAAGTACAAGAATATATGTTCAAGTAGAGACATACCTCAGTCACAAGACCATGCAGATCTTAAAACTTGAAATACTGCACTTCACATTCCAAACAGACATGAAAACGTATGTGCTGTACTTCAAGTGTATCTTTCCACAGACTCATACGAAGTAGCGTCATGAGTAATCCCTATACCAATATGTTTTAAACCTTACTTTTGAGCTGCAGGTTCAGCCTTCTGCAACTACTTAGGGTGTTGGGCCTAGCCAAATATAAAGCAGTAACTCTTTGCATGTGTCTATTGTAAGTCTCACCATATTCCAGAAAGCATACATGCATGTGTCTGCACCTTTTCCTAGTGATATCATATATAAAAGAAACATGCAAATAGGCATATATCTGTGTTTTATACATCTAGCATCTTCAGAAGCATAACAAATATGAGAATACATGTGTAAGTAGAGACATACCTAACTCACAAGACCATGCAGATCTTAAAACTTGACTGACTGCACTTCACATTCCAAACAGACATGTGATACTATGTGCCAAACTTCAAGTGTACCTCTCCACAGACTCTCACAAAGCAGCCTAATCAGTAATCCCTCTACCAACATGTCTTAAACCTCACGTTTGAGCTGCTGCTTACCATTCTGAAACTACTTAGGGCGTTGGGCCTAGCCAAATATAAAGCAGCAACCCTTTGAATATATCTGTAGAAAATCACACTATATTCCTGAAAGCATGCATGCACCCCTCTGCACCTTTTCCTAGTGGCATATATGAAAGAAACATACAAATAGACTTATACCTGTGTTTTTATGTGTAGCATCTTCAAATACATATGACATATGATAATACATGTGCAAGTAGAGACATACCTGAGTCACAAGACAATGAAGACCTTAAAACTTGACACACTACACTTTAAATTCCAAGCAGACATGTAATATTATGTGCCATACTTCAAGTGTACCTTTCCACAGACTTCTGCAAAATAGCCTAATAAGTAATCCCTCTGCCAACATGTCATAAACCTCACTTTTGTGCTGCAGATTCACCATTCTACTACTACTCAGGGTGTTGGGCCTAGCCAAATATTAAACAGTAACCATTTGCATGTCTCTGTTGTATGTCTCACCATATTCCAGAAGGCATACATGCATGTCTGTCCTCCTTTTCCTAGTGGCATAATATATAAAAGAAACATACAAAGAGGCGTATACCTGTGTTTTATTTATATTTATTTATTTAGGAGTTTATAAAGCGCACAGCTACCCCCAACGGGGTGTCTCGGCGCTGAGGCAGATGGCAGATGACAGGCGCAGAGAAGAGAACTAGAGGTTGGTGATTAACCAGGTTTTCAAGGCTCGTTGAAAAATAGGTTCTGACTCAGATGAGCGGTAGGAGAGTGGCAGGGCATTCCATAGTTTAGAGGCTATGACCGCAAAGCGTCTGCCACCCGTTCTAGACTTGCAAAAACAGGAGATTGCAAGGAGACGAGGGTGGTTTGATCTAAGGGTCCGTCATGATGATAGTGTTTGAGTCTAGCTCTCAGGTATGCTTGGCCTTGTCCCCAAAAAGCTCTGAATGCCAGAGTGAGAGCCCTGAATTTAATGTGTTTTATCACTGGTAACCAGTGTAGCTTCCTCAAGTGGGAGGATATTGAGTGACGGAAAGGAATTTTACAAATCACTCTGGCCGCAGCGTTTTGTACTATCTGTTGGTGTAGTCCAGGTAGGATGTAATTAAAGCATGAATTACTGTTCGACGGGGCTCCAGGGGAAGGAAGTGGAGGAATTTACGCAGCCTGCAGAGCTTCCCAAAGCAAGAAGAGGACACATGTCTAATTTGAGTTTTGCAAACCTGAAGCCGAGATTTCTCACCAAGTCAACAGGCTTGGGAGGGGGATTCATCTCTGATGGCCACCAAAACATTGGAGGGCGCTGAGATTTTTGGTTAAAGAAGAGTACCTCGTTTTTTACAGAGTTAAGCTTTAGAGTGTTGACTGGCATCCAAGCCGAGATGTTACCCAGGCAATTTCTAAAGTTAGAGATGCCGCTTCGGAATGCTCTTCAAAAGAAAACACCAGTTGTGTCTCATCCGTGTAGGAAATCACCTTCACCCCGCAGGATTCAACCAGTGCCGCAAGAGGTGATAGGTAGGCGTTAAAAAGCAGAGGACTCAAGGCAGAGCCTTGGGGGACCCCACAGAGCAGGGGTTTCTCATCCGAGATGAAAGGATGAAGAAAAACTTGTTGAGAACGGTTTCCCAGAAAGGACCTGATCCAGGACAAGGATGTGCCCTGAATATCCAAGTTGCTTAATCTATCCAGAAGTATAGGGTGGGAAACCGTATCAAACGCCAAGGAAAATCGAGTAGCACTAGCAGGGCTGCTTTGCCCGAATCGACGCTCTCGCGGAGGTTCTTGGAAACTTCGAGAAGGGCGGTCTCAGTACTGTAGCCAGTTCTGAATCCGGACTGAGATTCATGAAAATGATTTCGAGATTCTAAGTGAGGAGAAAGTTGCTCCTGACAATTTTTTTCGAGAATTTTTGCCTGTGCCAGTAGGAGGGAACTGGGTCTATAATTTTTTTAAACGGCAGGGTCGGCATCAGGTTTTTTGAGGATCGGCACCAGAAAAGCCTGCTTCCACAGAGAGGGGAAGGTGCCAGAGCACAAAGAGGAGTTCCAAATCTGGTTCAGTGGGGTGTTGATGAGGGGTGCCAGGTGTTTAAAAAGCCAGGCAGGGATCTTTAGGAGATTGGGATTTACACGTTAAAGGTTTTTGGAGTGAAGCATCGAAAGAGATAGGGCAGAAAGTGGTAAAAGTGTCATTGCTCACCAACCTAGCAGTAGGCTCTGGATTAGGCTGTGGGGGGGGGGCAAAGGTGGAATAGATATCATGGATTTTGTCCTGAAAGAAATCAGATAGCCCTGTACACAAGGACATGGTAGGGGGGACTGCACTGGGGGTGACGGCTGGCTTGGTAAATTCTTGTACAATTTTTAAAAGGGTTTTAGCTGAATTCCCTGCTGAGTGGATCTTATTGGTAAAAAAAGTCTCTCACAGTGGTGCGTTTTAGTTTGTGGAAATTTTTTAGGGAGGCTTTGTTCTCTGAATTAGCAGCAGGGTCATAGGATACTCTCGAGACATGCTCCAGTTTTTTACAGTGACTTTTCTCAACACAGAGCTCAGGCGAGAATCAAGGGGCTGATGGTTTTTGTCTTGACGAGTTGGCAGGTCTGAAGGGGGCAACAATATCTAGGGCTGAAGTTAGCCAACTGTTAAAGCTTACTGAATCTGAGTCCGGGTCCCGTGACAGTTGAAGGTGAGTAGAGGAGGTGTAGAGCAGCAGATGTCATGCTATTGCTTGTGACGTTGCCCCACATCCTTCTTTTTTCTGAGTTATGTGGGGGTTTGGGATTGCAGGAAGGCACTGCCAGGCTGAAAGGAATTAAAAAATGATCAGACCAGGTGAGCAGTGAGGGGTGGCTATTTTCAAAGTGGGGTTGTTAGTAAAGATCAGGTCTAGCGTATTACCAGCAGAATACATAGGGCCACTAAAAAGCTGTGTCAGATTGAGGCCTTCAAGGGTGTCGACTAATTGACGAGCTTTGGTGCATTTATCACCGTCCATATGTACGTTAAAATCTCACAAAATCTTAAAATTTGAATGCTTGAGCGAGAGTGTTCTGCAGCTGCATCATACAGTTCTAGCAGGTGAATGGCAGGGGAATTATGGGTTCTGTAGACCAAGATCCCGGCCATAATGACGTTGGGGGCCATCATGATACAGAAGAACATGGCTTCTAGGGACCCCATATTTTCGAGTTTCCTGTGAGATATTTCCCACCTAAAGCAAAGGACCACTGCCTTTCCTCCTCCAGGTTTAATATCAGACCTGTTGACCCCAAGGATCCAGTAGCCAGCTGGAATGGCTAGAGTGAGGTCAGGGTTAGAGCTGTCTTTGATCCATGTTTCGTTTAGGAACATTAAGTCCCACGGAGGAACTTCCAAAGAGAGCCAAATATCATCTACGTGGTGAGGAATGGATCTGCAAATGATCAAGCAGGCCTTTGAAGGGGGGGGGAGTGAGTCAGAATCCGGACAGAGGGGGCAGGGATTGTAGATGCGACCGCGATTGGTTGCATGGATTCTGCCATAGGCGAGTATTGACAGATATGACATTTGTTAGAGGGAAAGACCCTAAGTGACCGAGTTTAAAAGTGCGACCTTCATTTTTATTAGCTGATCCCTGGAACAATGCATACGTCTATCAAGGAAATCACAGACAGGATGGCTGGTGCTGGCCGTGGTCCGGAAGTGGACGGGCACAGACGGGCTTGCCTTCGGCACGCCGGTGGTGCGACCACTGCGCACGTCCACTGCACACGTCCACTGCGCATCGTGAATGGCATTGGGCTAAAGAAGGTACAGCAGCTAGACTGCTGATCGTGAAGCTCCGCCCCCCTGCCTTTGGACCAGAAGTGAGGAACCTTAGCTTCCACCAGCTCCATCAATTGGGAACAACCCATGGTTGACCGATGAGCGGGGCGGCAGGTGCCTGCCTGCTGAGGGGTGCCAAGTAAGAGCCAAAGTTCAAGGTGCGGCGAAGTTTAAAAGCAAAAGTGCAAAGGCACAATTAAAAATCTTGAGGGCAAAGCAATGCAGTTTAGAACCAGATTGAAGTGCCTTACTGCTGCGCGCATCCGACATGATATGTCTATCATCTTCAAATGCATAAGACGTATAAAAATACATGTGCAAGTAGAGACATACCTCAGTCACAAGACCATGTAGACCATGTAGACCGTAAAACTCTACAGACTGCACTTCCAATTTCAAACAGAGAAACATACATCAAACAAAGTAACCTAATCACTAATCCCGCTGCCAATATGTCTTGAACCTCAATTTAGTGCTGCAGCTTCACCATTCTACTACCACTCAGAGTGTTGGGCCTAGCTGAAATATAAAGCAGTAACCCTTCACATGTGTCTGTTGTAAGTCTCACCACATTCATAAAAGCATGTATGCGTGTGTTTATACCTTTTGCTAGTGCTATCATATAAAAAAGAAACATAGAAATAGACGTATACCTGTGTTTTATATGTCTAGCATCTTCAAATGCATAAAATGTATGAGAATACATGTGCAAGTAGAGACATACCTCTGTCACAAGACCATGCAGACCTTAAACCTTCACAGAATGCACGTCCCAGTTCAAGCAGACACCTAAAATTATGCTGAATATTTCAAGTGTACCTTTCCACACACTCGTACAAAGTAGCCTAATCACTAATCTTTTTACCAACATGGCTTAAATCTCACTTTTGTGCTGCAGCTTCAGCATTTTACTGCATTCTACAGCTACTCAGAGTGTTGGGCCTAGCCAAATATGAAGCAGCAAACCTTTGCATGTCTGCACCTTTTCCTAGTGGCATCATAGCTAAAAGAAACATACAAATAGACATGCACCTGTGTTTTATAAGTTTAGCATCTTCAGATGCATAACACAAATAAGAATATATGTGGAAGTATAGACATACATAAGTCACAAGACCATGCAGAGCTTAGAACTTCACAGACTGCACTTCACATTTCAAGCAGACACGTAAAATTATGCAGCATATTTCAAGTGTACCTTTTCACAGACTCATACAAAGTAGCCTAATCACTAATCACTTTGCCAGCATGTCTTAAACCTCCGTTTTGTGCTGCAGATTCACCATTCTACTACAGCTACTCAGGGTGTTGGGCATAGCCAAATTTAAAGCAGCAACCCTTTGCATATCTCTGTTGTAAGTCTCACAAAATTCCTGAAAGCATGCATGCATGTGTCCTTGTGTTTTGGTAGTGCCATCATAAATTAAAGAAACATACACATAGACATATACCTGTGTTTTATATGTCTAGCATCTTCAAATGCATAAGACATATGAGAATACATGTGCAAGACCATGCAGACCTTAAAACTTTACATACTTCACTTCCCATTTCAACCAGAGACACACAAAATTATGCGGTGTATTTCAAGTGTACCTTTCCACACTTACACAAAATAGCATAATTACTAATCCCTCTGCCAACATGTCTTAAACCTCACTTTTGTGCTCCAGCTTCACCATTCTACTCCTACTCATCATGTTGGGCCTAGCAAAATATAAAGCAGCCAGCCTTTGCATGTCTCTGTTGCAAGTCTCACCATATTCCTGAAAGCATGCATGCATGTGTCTGTACCTTTTGCTAGTACTATCATATATAAAAGAAACATACAAATAGATGTATACCTGTGTTTTATGCGTCTAACATCTTCAGATGCATAACACATTACATACAGAAGTAGAGAAATAGCTCAGTCACAAAACAGTACAGACCTTAAAACTTGACAGACCCCATTTCAAACAGACACCTAAGATTATGTGGCGTTCTTCAACTGTACCTTTCCACAGACTCATACAAAATACCATATTCACTGATTCCATCTACCAATGTACACATATTAGTATGCACAAACCATTTCAATCGTCATTTCAGTACAATAAAACAAACTACAATACACATCTGTACATTTCATAACATATTATAAACATCACACTTCTCTAATAATTTCAAAACTTTGAAAATAATGCGTTTCAAATCTAAAAATATCACTACGAAGAGTGAAGCACTACTACATAATACATAACACACAAAAAGTGTTGCAGAATATAAAATATCAGAAATTCATAAAAGATTTTCTTTTGCACACAATAAATGTAATGCACCACTTTTAAAAAGGTAAAACCAGTAATGACAAACTTTCCCTATCTTTCTGCACACAAATAAATGTAAATAACAAAATCAAATTGCTTCCTACATTTTTTGAAATAGTGAAGCACATTTCTATTGGTTAGACAAAAGTGGTCAAACTGGTTCTGTAATTTTCTGGAGTGTCGACTCCACCGCGGTGCCGCAGTGCAGCTTTGCGATGGAGCCGCAAACGCTTGCGAGAGTTCAAAAACCTATTTCAATTATTACTAGTATTTTTTTGAAACAACAGGCTACTTCTACACATACTACTGACTTAGAAAAACTTAATTTAGTAACATATCACTTATATATAAGTTACCATTTAACATTTTAAATCCACAGTTAACTTGCAACACTTCCCCATTCTGCTTAATCCCAGTTTCCGTAGTAACAGTTTCTGCAACCTTCAACTGTCCTGGTAGGCCAAAAATTCAAAATATTTTCAAGTTCAACTCAGTAGCTTGCAAATAGCAGGTGTGGTTGACTTTTGCAAAATATGACCTTATCCTATTTACTGTACCTTTCACAAATTTTTTAATAACCAATAAGAAACATGCTTCTTCAGAAAAGTAACATGCATCTTATTTTGAGTGCACAATGTAGATGAACAGCCAATCACTTATCGGCTTTTTCAAAAACAGCATCTTCTCCACCATTTCAGATACCTCTCATTCTACCAACTGACTACCTCAGCTACAGACATCTTTTTATTCCTTCCAGACATCCCTTTAAGATGCTTACAGTATGGATTGTAGGGAACAGCTATGTTTTCTGGTGCAAAAGGTATGCTGAACACAGAGGTATTGGCAAAGACCTAGGTTTGCAAAATGTGGTTATTAAATGGATTGCACAGAGAGGATTAAAGTGGCACCAATTGATGCCTTTGGTTGCAACCTTTTTGCATCTCTAACCCCCTGACCTCAAGATTGTGCACTGTGGTGGCAATGACCTAGACACATTGACTGGGGTAGTGCTGGAAATCCTAATGAAAGATATATTTGCACAATTGATGCTGCTTTTGCCTCAAACTGTCTTTGTATACTCTAATATATGCCAAAGACAGAAAATGGAACTGGTCAAATCAATTCTGTCCACAAAGGTGGGCATGTTACAACCTTTTTATTGAACAGTATATCATGGCAAAAATCAAAAATGATTTTAAATAAGGAAGGATGTGATGCTGAATCTTTGATTACCATTGCAATGCATGTTAGTCACTGTAGTGCGGAAATCGGCAAAACTGGGACTATAACAACACAAATTTGGACAATGTTGAAGAACAATGCACTGTCAATGTAATGAACGAGACTATTGTGTAGGGAATTCATTGCATAGTCCCAGGCCAGATTGAAAACATATTGTGACCTGTGCCCCTTTAAAACCAGAGGACTGCATGCCATCGTCCTTCTTCACTGTTTTCAAATACAGTGTATTTAAATTCAGAGCTATCTGCTCCTCATACATGCATATGATTAAAACTGAGTGTGGTTGAAATGCGTCATGCTTTTATTACTTAGCTGCCTGCTTCAATAAAATCAACTTGACTCTCTCGACTGGATGGGCTTGTGTTTGTGCTGCGAAGGCATTGTGATTCTTCGTTGGCGCCGATTGACGAATCTTCGCGAAATTTTCCCAACTTTTGGCTAGCTCTGGTCCGCTCCTATCCCGATGTTTCACGGTGATTCGTCAAGCGGGGGCCGAGAAAAAAGGGGGTCCCAAAACGCGTTTTCCCCTTGCATTTTCCCATAGGACCTTTAGCCGCAGCTACAACCTGAACTGCTGAACTGAATTACACCAAATTTGGCAAAGAGGTAGTTCTTAGTTCAGACTCGTGCCTTTTGCTTAAATGGTGTAAATCCGTTCAGTAGTTCCTGAGAAAATTAGAGTTAAAAGTACATATATATCTATGGCCTCGGAGGATCTGCGCACCCATCAGGGCACGAGCTGTATGCTAATTGGCTGCCAACACTCTGAATCAGGAAATGTTGGCAACCATCTTGTGCCTCGGTAGAACCGAGGCACAAGAAAATAAAAAAAAAGGCGCAAAAGGCGACAAGGGGGCAGGGTAGAAACACCCTGACCCCGAAGGCCTGCTCAGGGGGTCCCACAAGGACCCCCAAGGCCACAAAATGTTTTTGTTTTTTTTTAAACAGGAGGTTGCGCGCTGGATGCGCGGATCCTCCCGATAGAAAAAAAAATCAGCGTGGGCTCCCGCGCTGAATATGCTAATTTGCACCCGGGAGGGCCAAATCCCGGGGGCAGAATTAAAAAAAGTGTGAGGGGTCTCAATCCCCCCAACACTGCCCGGGGACCGCCACCTACCCGGGGCTCGAACATCGTATATGTGGGGGCGCTCACGGCCCCCCCACAGCTCCGGGGACTGCCACCCCCGGGGCTTCTTGAACATTGTGTGGGGGGCTCTCAGACCCCCAGCCCCGGGGACCGCCACCCCCAGGGCTTGAAATAATTTGGGGTGGGGGGCTCTCAGGCCCCCCAGCCCCAGGGACCACCACCCCCCCGGGCAACTTGTAAATGTGGGAGGAGGGCCACGTGGCCCCCCTCCTGGAGCCTTGTATAGACCCTGGGGACCGCCACCCCCCAGTGCCGGCTCCTGCAGTGTCCCGGGGTGCCCACCCCCGGGACACTGTAGCTTGCAATGACAGGGCGGGAACCTCGCGGCTCCCGCCCTGTCATTGCAAACTGCTTTGCTTCATTGAAGCGAGAGCAGGGAAACCTGCTCTCGCTTCAATTAAGCAAAGCTGATTGCTTTTCCAAATGGGGAGCAGCATGTTAGCTGCTCCCCATGTGGAAAAGCAATGCCGGCTCCCGCAGGACGCGGGGAGCGGGCTGAGACCGTGGGGGAATGGAGACCCCCCCCACGGCCTTCAACGGAGGTCAGGCCCCGGGGGATGGGGTACCTGGAGCCATAAGTGGCCTGGGGGGGACCACGTGGCCCCCCTCCACCATTAAAAAAAAAAGAAAAAAAATTAAAACAATGGCCGGCCCCGGGGGATGGGGTCTCGGGGCCTTAAAGTGGCCAGAGGAGGGAGGCTACACAGCCCCCTCCGAAAAAAATTAAAAAATGTAAAAAAAAGGCCATGCCCCGTGGGATGGGACCCCGGGGCAAATCATGGCCTCGGGAGGGGGGCCACGTGGCCCCCTTCCCGATTTTTTTTTTATATATAAAAATTGGGGCCAGGCCCTGGGGGATGGGGTCCCCAGGGTCAAAAAAATAGAAGAAGGGGGGCTAGACAGCCCCCCTTCTAAAAAAAAGAAGAAAAAAAGATGGCGTTGGGCCGGAGGCCACGCCCCCTCCTTACATCACTCTGCAAACGTGCCCCCTGGCGCGTTTGCAGAGGGGGATCTAATTCCCCTTGAATACTGGGAGTACCTTGGGGCCAACTAGCCCACCAGGAACCTCCAGTATGCTCCAGGGGGCTGCGTTGCAGAGAGGTGTAATGAGGCCACGCCCCTTTTTACACCTCGCACTTACTGGCCGCCAGGGGACCTCAGGATTCAAAGGGACTTAATCCCCCAACTTAAAACGCGCCACGGGGCGCGTTTGCACAGTGGTGAAGGTAGGGGGCAGGGCCTGAGGTGATACTGTGCAAACACGCCCTGTGGCGCATTTTAGGTTGGGGAATTCATCCCTCTTCAATCCAGAGGTCCCCTAGGGGCCAATTAGCCCACCACGTACCTCCAGTAAGCGCCACGGAGCTGCGTTGCAGAGTGTTGTAAAAAGGGGCGTGGTCTCTGAACATCTCTCTGCAACGCAGCTCCCTGGCGCATACTGGAGGTACCTGGTGGGCTAGTTGGCCACCAGGGGACCTCAGGATTCAAGGGGACTCAATCCCCCAACTTAAAACATGCCACGGGGCGCGTTTGCACCATGTCATGAATGATGTAATATGTGACATCATCAGCAGTGGATTGCGGGCACGCGAGATGTAGTTAGTACGACTAACTATATTGGAGGAATTTCAATGGTTTTGTTCGAGTGACATGCCCGGCTAACTATAACACCCCTAAAACCTATTGTTTTTTTAAGTGAATTTCTAAGGTTTTTTAGATGCTAATTTCTAACTATATCAGGCCTGAAACCTATGTTTTTTTCAGTGAATACATATATATATATATATATATATATATATATATATATATATATATATATATATATATCAAGCTCAGAGTTGCCCACTCGTAGGAAGCACTCGGACCGCTGTTAGAGATAACACTCTTTTTATTGATATAGTCAGTGTCCATGCAGATCGATCCTCTGCCTGACGAGTTTCGGATATTATTCCTTCTTCTGAGGCGATGGGTTCAGTGCAAGTGCCGCAGGTCCTCCATTAAACATGCGTAATGGCACGCCCTGAATGGGCAGTCCGAATTTCACAGTACCGAGCATGCTGGGAACCGTAGTTGCTTCATTAACATTTCGATGATTGCACTCTGTGAATGAATAGAAAAAAACTCCAATGAGTCTCTGCACGGAAAACTGTCCTCAATTCAAAACATGTGGTCCCACATATTGTCGGCACAATCAATATTGCACCGGCCGTGGCCCCCTGGAATTTGCGGGGTGGTGCTCTCCTCGCGGCTGGGCTGCCACGTTTTACATCAAGCTCAGAGTTGCCCACTCATAGGAAGCACTCGGATCGCTGTTAGAGATAACACTCTTTTTATTGGTATGGGCAGTGTCCATGCATAATAGGGCAGAGGAATTAAAACTACCTCTTAAAATGCACCACGGGGTGCGTTTGCACACTGGTGAAGGGAGGGGGGAGCCTGAGGTGACATCTGTGCAAACACGCCCTGTGGGCATTTTAAGTTGGGGGATAATGTCCCCTTGAATCCTGAGGGTCCCTGGGGTCCAACTAGCCCACCAGGTACCTCCAGTAAGCGCCACAGAGCTGTGATGCTTAGAGGTGTAAAAAAGGGCACGGCCTAGACCACCTCTCTGCAAAGCAGCGCAGTGGCGCTTATTGGAAGCACCTGGTGGGCTAGTTGGCCCCCAGTAGCCCTCAGGATTGAAGGGGAATTATTTCCCCAACTTAAAACGTTCTATAGGGTGTGTTTGCACACGTCACCTCAGGCCCTGTCCCCTCCCTTCACCACTGTGTAAACATGCCCTTTGGCCGTTTTAAGTTGGGAGATTAAGTCCCCTTGAATCCTGAGGGTCCCTAGGGTCCAACTAGCCCACTCGGTACCTCCAGTAAGTGCCACAGAGCTGCGATGCTTAGAGGTGTAAAAAAGGGCACGGCGTAGACCACCTCTCTGCAACGCAGCGCAGTGGCGCTTATTGGAAGCACCTGGTGGGCTAGTTGGCCCCCAGTAGCCCTCAGGATTGAAGGGGAATTATTTCCCCAACTTACAACGCTCTACAGGGTGTGTTTGCACACGTCACCTCAGGCCCTGTCCCCTCCCTTCACCACTGTGTAAACACGCCCTCTGGCCATTTTAAGTTGGGAGATTAAGTCCCCTTGAATCCTGAGGGTCCCTAGGGTCCAACTAGCCCACTAGGTACCTCCAGTAAGTGCCACAGAGCTGCGTTGCAGAAAGGTGTAAAAAGGGGCGTGGCCTCTGAACACCTCTCTGCAACGCAGCTCCCTGGTGCATACTGGAGGTACCTAGTGGTCTAGTTGGCCCCCAAGGACCCTCAGTATTGAAGGGGTATTAATTCCCCAACTTACAACTCGCCAGAGGGCACGTTTGCACAGTGGTGAAGGAAGGGGCCGGGCCTGAGGTGACATGTGTGCAAACACGCCCTGTGGCGTGTTATAAGTGGGGAATTAATTCCTCTTCAATCCTGAGGGTCCCTGGGGGCCAACTAGCCCACTAGGTACCTCCAGTATGCGCCAGGGAGCTGCGTGGCAGAGAGATGTTCAGAGGCCACGCCCCTTTTTACAACACTCTGCAACACAGCTCTTTGGCGCTTATTGGAGGTACCTGGTGGGCTATTTGGCCCCCAGGGGACCTCAGGATTGAAAAGGAATTAATTCCCCAACTTAAAACGCGCCACAGGGCATGTTTGCATACATGTCACCTCAGGCCCCGCCTCCTCCCTTAACCACAGTGCAAATGCGCCCCGTGGCGTATTTTAAGTTGGGGGATTAAGTCCCCTTGAATCCTGAGGGTCCCTGGGGTGCAACTAGCCCACCAGGTACCTCCATTAAGCGCCACAGAGCTGTTTTGCAGAGAGGTGTAAAAAGGGGCGTGGCCTCTGAACACCTCTCTGCAACGCAGCTCCCTGGCACATACTGAAGGTTCCTGGTGGGCTAGTTGGCCCCCAGGGACCCCCAGTATTCAAGGGGAATTAGTTCCCCATCTGCAAACGCACCAGGGGGCGCATTTGCAGAGTGCTGCAGGGAGGAGGCGGGGCCTCCGGTGCGATGCCCGTATTTCTTTTTTTTTAAGAAGGGGGCTGTGTGGCCCCCCTTCTTTTACTATTTTATTGGCCCTGGGGACCCCATCCCCCAGGGTCTGACCACTATTTTGTCTATTTTTAAATTGGAAGGGTGCCGTGTGCCCCCCTCCTGAAGCCTTAATCGCCCCGGGGACCCCATCCCCCGGGGCATGGGCAGTTTTTATTTTTACATTTATTTCGAGAGGGGCTGCGTTGCCCCCCTCCTCAGGCCATGTATGGCCCCGGGGACCCCATCCCCCGGGGCCGGCCCTATCTGTTGGGGACCGTGGGGGGGTCCCCAATCCGCCCACGGTCCCGCCGGCTCCCCGCGTCCTGCGGGAGCCAGCATTGCTTTTCAACACGGGGAGCTGCTAAGATGCAGCTCTCCGTGTGGAAAGGCAATCGGCTTTGGTTTTTGGAAGAGAGAGCAGGTTTCCCGCTCTCTCTTCCAAAAACCAAAGCAGTTTGCTATGGCAGGGCGGAAGCCGCGAGGCTCCCGCCCTGCCATAGCAAACAGCAGTTTCCTGGAGTGGGCACCCTGGTACACTGCAGGAGCAGGCCCTGGGGGGGGCGGTCCCCAGGGCCATCACAGGGCTCCAGGAGGGGGGCCGCGCGGCCCCCTCCCAACATGTGCAAAGCCCGGGGAGGTGGTGGTCCATAACGGAGCCCCCAAATTTTTATAATTAGAGCCCCAGGGAGGTGGCGGTCCCCGGGGCTGCGGGGGCCATGTGCCCCCGCCAATATTTTATAAAAGCCCCGGGGGTGGCGGTCCCCAGGGCTTGGGGGGCCTTTGAGCCCCCCACCCATTTACTATTGAAGCCCCGGGGGTGGTGGTCCCCGGGGCTGCATGGGGGCCATGAGCCCTCCCGCAAATACTTTTAAAAAGCCCCAGGGGTGGCGGTCCCCGGGACTGGGGGGCCCCTTCGGGCTCCCCATTATAATGTAAACATTGACCCGGGTCTTGGCTCACCCGGGGGCTAATTAAAAACGAAGTGCGGGAGCCCGCGCTTCTTTTTTTTTTCATTTTCGCGGCCGGATCCGTGGATCATCCGCGCATCCCGCGTTAAAAAAAAAAATGCTTTATTTGGCCCTGGGGGTCCTTGAGGGACCCCCCTGAGCAGGCCTAGTGGGTCAGGGTGTTTCTACCCTGCCCCCTTTTTGTGTTTTGCGTGTTTGTTTTTCACTTTTCTCTTGCCTCGGTTCTACCACGGCACAAGTTGGCTGCCAACACTTTCTGGTTTGAAGTGTTGACAGCCAATTATCATGAGGCTCATGATCGGGAGGGTGCATGGATCCTCTTTGCCTCTAGATGTCACTATCTTTATTTCTTAATTTCTCAAAAACTACTGACTGGATTTACACCATTTTTAAAAAGGTCACTTTCTGAGCCAAGCAGTACCTTTTGCCAAATTTGGTGTCATTCCGTTCAGCAGTTTTTGCTATAACTTTGTCTAAAGTTTCCTATGGGAAATTTATTTTTTGACCTCTCTTTTTTTAATTTCTCTGGAACTACTGAACGGATTTACACCATTTAAAAATAGGTGCTTTCTGAACCAAGGGCTACCTTTTTGCAAAATTTGGTGTAATTCCGTTCAGCAGTTCGGGCTGTAGCCATTTCCAAAATTTCCTATGGGAAATAACATGGGGAAAATGCGTTTTGGGACCCCCTTTTTTCTCGGCCCCGCTTGACGAATCCCCCCCAAACTTTCAGGATAGGAGCTGACCGAAACGGGCCATTAGTTTTGAAAATGTTGCGAAGATTCATCAACCGGAGCCAAAGTTAGGAATAGAATGTTAAAATGTTCCGTATGGATAATAGGTCCTAACTATAACCACCTACTGGCGACCGCCAGTAGGTTATATATATATATATATATATATATACATATATATATATATATATATATATATATATATATTATCTACTGGCGGTCGCCAGTAGATAGATATAGTTAGGACAGTGTTTCCATAGGAAATCTGAAAATTCTATTTTGAATAACTTTGGCGCCGATTGACGAATCCTTGCGAAATTTAAAAAACTAATGGGGCGCTCCGCTCAGCTCCTACCCTGAAAGTCTCGGGGTGATTCGTCAAGCGGGGGCTGAGAAAAAAGGGGGGTCCCAAAACGCGTTTTCCCCATGCATTTTCCCATAGGACTTTTAGTCGAAGGTACAGCCCGGACGGCTGAACAGAATTACTTGAAATTTGGCAAAGAGGTGGTCCTCAGGTCAGGCATGTGCCGTTTGCATATATGGTGTCAATCTGTTCAGTAGCTCCTTAGAAAATTGCAGTTAAAAGTACATAAATATCTATAGCCGCGCACCGTGCGCTCACCGTGCGCTTCGTGTGGGCACGGCGACGTGCGCGAGCGTAAATGTGATTGGTGGTTACATGTCAGTCAACATTCGAATCGGTCAAAATCAGGAAGTGTCGTCCGCCATTTTGTGTGTGACAGTAAAAAAGAAAGGTGGAGAACGTGAAAAGGGGGCAGGGTACAGAGTTCCTGACCCCCTAGCTCTTGTCAGGGGGTCCCTGAAGGACCCCGAAGGGTGAAAAAACATCTATACTTTTATTTTTTTTAAATCGCGAGGTGTGCGCACGGCGGAAAAAAATCATTACAAAAATAGAATTAAAAATCAAATTTAAGTGTTTAGATGTTAGGTGGCTCTAAAAAGAGCCGTTGTGTTAATTGAGGAACAAAAAAATGAAAAAAATTATGGGGTGCCGCATGTGTACTGCTGTATCTTGCTCTCTATTAGGGGAATGCTGGTGTCACCATAAGAGAGTAGAGCATTGCACACATTGCACCGTATATGCACCCTCTTGAACAGAGGGTGCATATCCAGAGGAACAGAAGCAGGTGAAGCTGCCGCCGCAAATGAAGTGCTCGGCTGAGCTGCCGATGATGTGCTTGGCTGAGCTGCTGCGGATGTGCCTGGCTGAGCTGCTGGAGGGTTGTCTCTAGCAGCTCGAGCAAAAGCCACAGGATGTACTCCTTTGACGTGCCTGATCATAGTGAAAATACTAAAAGAGTATTTCTTTGTAGGATAAGACAACACCACAAATAGTGCAGGTGACTTTTGGAGCATTCACCTTCTTCTGCCCCTCTGGAAATGTAAAAAATTGCCATATAAAAGAGTCTTTCTGTTTCCTCTGTCTCTGTAGCACAAGGGTCTCCTGCTCACTCCCAGAAGATGACTGCTGCTCTGCCATTCTCAAGTACTGGAGTACTGGAAAAGCTGCTCAGCTCCTTCTCCCAGGGAATCAGAAGAAATAATGAGGGGAGTGGGTGTGGTGTTGGACGTTTCTGGAACTGAAACTACTATAAACCAACGAAAAGTGTTGTTTCTTAATCACATGACTTGCCGTGTGCGCACGGTGCGTGCACGGAGCACACGCGCATGCACTTACGGAGCACGCGCGCATGCGTGTATGGAGCACACACGTACGGAGCACGTACGATGTACGCATGCGCACGTGGAGCACGTACGCATGCGAACACGGAGCACGTACGCATGCGCGCACCATGCAAGACCCCTTAAAAAAAAATGTTTTTAAAGTGTTTATAAGTTTATAGAAGATATTAACTATGCTGTTCAACTTTGGCCAAATTTTAAAAAAAAAGAGCTGAGCCATTCCATATTACAGGATACAGTCAATCTATAACTATATACATAGGTAGCTTCTTGTAAAATAAATACTTAAAAAATATAATAATACATTCATAAATTAGCATTTAAAAAACCTTGCAAATTCACTGAAAAAACCATAGGTTTCAAACATGTTATAGTTAGCTGGACATTTCACTCGTACAAAACCATTGAAATTCCCCCATTATAGTTAGTTCAGCTAACTATAACTCGCGCGCCCGCAATCCACTGCTGATGACGTCACATATTACATCACTCATGACGTGGTCAGTGACATCACTCATGACATCTCAAATGACATCACTCATGACATCAATGATGACATCATCCTTGTGTAAGAGTGGCAGACCTCCTCTTATCCAAATATAAACTTTGATACACATTGAAAAATACAAACGAAGGTTTTGAACACTATAGAGATACCAATACCAGTTAGAACAACCTATTCAGTAATTCCAAAATCTACATGCGCATCCACTCATTCATCAACACTTCTATATAGTCACTCATACATGTACTCAGTCATCATATGTACTCATACACCTATACATCCTGTTACACACCTACACTCATACATAGAGTTACTCACACACATACTCACACATGCAAATAAACATCCATTTACTTGCATGTACAGCTATACACACACCAGTACACTTACTTCTACAGAAACGTACACATACTTACTCTCTAAAACAATCACTTATAGAAACACATACTTATTTATACAGGAACTCTTCCAATCTCTCACTCTCATATATCCTCACTTATATACATCAATACTCACATATACTAGTTCAAAACATATGGACTTACTCATAAAGACACAATTGAGACAGTCATTCACTCTCTTACTCACCCATACACACACTCATCCACCCATACTGTCCTGCTCACATACTGTCTTCAAAATACATACAAACAGTGAGTCACTCATTCATGCATCCATACGCTAAGTAACATCCCCCACTGAACCATACAGACACTCATACTGATACTCTAAAAATGAACTAATAACCCATATACACACTCATGTAGCTACTCACCAACCCATGCAGCCACTTATACACAAAGCGAGACACTGATACAGATATTTAAATATTTAAACATTACTCACTAATACTTGTATTCACTAAGATACTGTTAATAAGTCAGTCATACAATTAATTTTACAAAAAAAAACATCCATTTAGACACTTATTTACCCATTTTTTCTTCCATTAACCTTTATATATATATATATATAAAAAAAATATATTTTTCAGAAAGACACACATTCACTGAATTATGTCATCAGTGAAGTCATCAGTGATGTCATTTGAGATGTCATCAGTGATGTCATGAGTGATGTCACTGACCATGTCATGAGTGATGTAATATGTGACGTCATCAGCAGTGGATTGCGGGCGCGCGAGTTATAGTTAGCTGAACTAACTATAACGGGGGAATTTCAATGGTTTTGTACGAGTGAAATGTCCAGCTAACTATAACATGTGTGAAACCTATGGTTTTTTCAGTGAATATAGATATAGATATATCCTGTGTCCTACTTAGCCAGTAGAGTACATATACAAGGGAAAAAACGAACAACAGGGGGCTCAGGCAAAGCTTTTCTGGTTTGTTACACAAGGAGGAGATACAGTGCTACAAGAACAAATCACTACAAAACACCTTTACAGCAGAATGAACAAAAGGTTTTTTACGTATAAGGTGTTTTAGGGTGTCAAAACACCTTATACGCAAAAAACCTTTCGTTCATTCCGCTGTAAAGGTGTTTTGTAGTGATTTGTTCTTGTAACACTGCATATCCTCCTTGTGTAACAAACCGAAAAAGCTTTGCCTGAGCCCCCTGTTGTTCGTTTTTTCCCTTTTTTATGTACTCTACTGGCTAAGTAGGACACAGGATTGTGTCCCATTTTATGTATTGTTTTGTATGATTATATCCTAAACCTACAAGTAAATATCAGACCTCTGTCCGGCTGGACAAGTCCACTAAATATAGCTGCGATCGAGTCTATATTCATTCCTTTGGTTTCCATTTCACTTTCTGGGGACCACTGTTGTTGAAAACAATGGTGTAGAATTGGGACAACCACTATTGCCATATGGTGTTATGCTAATGTGGCTGATGTGTAAGTTTAAGTCCAAAAAACAACACTACAGCAAGAGCATTAGTCAGACATCTATGAGAAGTGTGTTGAGAAAACACACATGAAAAGTTTCACATATGCCTCCAAAGTAACAAATACCTATCACAACACTTCCCTCCCCATGTGCTGTGTAACAAATACCTACTTAGCACCCGTGGAAAACATGGCGGCCGGCTAACGGGCGGGTCGTGGGTGAACTCAAGTGCGTCTGGGAAAAGCAAATGAATTGACTGTAGGAAAGCGAAACACAATCTGCAATTTAGAATTTGGAAAAATACATTGGAGCAGTGCAACGGTGGTTGGGTGTCCATGGGAGAATCTGGTGTCCCCGGGTTTCCTTTTGACGATCTATGGCTATTGCTATCAGTGACAACACGGCAGAGCAGCCGTGGGGGAGGTCAGCGCTGGAGCTGCGGAGGGGCCTGCGCGCTGCTGCGAGGTTTCTCTTCTGGGGCAGAGGAGGAGGAACCAGGGACAGTGGTTTTGGGTTTGGAGCACGAGCCGGAATCGGAGTTGAGGAGCATCGCAGCGGCGAAAGCGGGTGGAGTGCGGTGAGGAGAGCAGTGATAGTGCTGAGGTTTGGACTTCAGATCAGGAAAGAGCTCATGCGAGAGACGGTAAGTGAAGGGAGACAAACCAAAGCAAAAGCGAAAAAAAAAGGGAAAGAAAAAGTCCTTAAGAGGGGTGCAGGCATTACAGGATCCAGGGGAATGTCAAGATATACTCTTAGGAGCACAAGGAAAGAGAGTGGTGGGAGAGCCCAGGAGCTGTTTAACCCTGTTTTGGTAGTTGAGGAAGGTGAAACAGTGAGGCAAAAAGAGGTTAAAATCAAAGAAGTAAGCAGGTCTGGACCTCTTAAAGAGATAGTAAGTAGAGAGACTATAGCTCATAAAAAGATTTTAAAGAAGCCCATCCCTGACCATAAGATTAAGGTTACCCCCTCGCTCAGGACATACTTTAAGGTTTTGCCAAAAACTCTATTTTTGAGCAAAGCAAAGGGAGGTTGTGAAGAGTTGAATACAAATCCAGAAGGAGTAAGTGAAAGGATGGAGCCGACTAATATGGGCGACTGGTCCAGAAATTTGAGTCCAAACCGTTATCAGGTTTTGGCGCCTGATGTCGATACTAGGACTAAAACAACAGACTTGGCAGACTCATGCACAGGTGAGAAAGTGGCTGAAAGAGAAGTTGAGGGGAGTCCGGATAATGCGGAGAGGAGAGACCAATCTGACCGGTCTGTCAGCGCACTTCTTACTACCCTCACGCTTGAAATAAAGAGCAGATTTGAAACCTCAGTATCTAATCAGAAAGAGATCAGAGCAGCTTGTGAAATTCTAGAAAAGAAAATTGATTATTTAAGTAACAGAACATTGACGTTTGAAGGTGAGGTTAAAGGTCTCAAAAAGACAGTAAAAGCTAATATGGTTGAAATTGACAGTCTCAAAACCAGGGAGAAAGAACAGCAGGAGAGGGTCGAATGGTTAGAGAAATTTCAAGGAAGGAATGATTTAAAGATCTTAAAAATTCCGGAGGGCAAAGAAGGAGAAGATATTAAAACCTTTATAGTACAGTTAATTAAGAGGGAAATG
The DNA here is from genome assembly GCF_964204655.1 of Triturus cristatus. Lineage (NCBI taxonomy): Eukaryota > Metazoa > Chordata > Amphibia > Caudata > Salamandridae > Triturus > Triturus cristatus. Next base: position 525,239,492 of record NC_140588.1, on the reverse strand, counting down.
CATCTGGAGGAAACCAAGGAAGAAATTGCAAGAGACATTCAAAGGATTCATAGGGACCCTTACAGACTTTACACGAATCGGACTAAACCAAGGAGAATCTTAGTTAATTTCCTAACCTACACACTTAAGGAGAAGATCCTGGACAAGGCATTGAGAAAAAGAATGATGGAGGTGGACTGGGCTAGTTTAGAAATTAGATCTGATCTGTCTAGAGTCACCTCCAATAGGCAGAATTGAGCCTATAAAAAGGTTGGGGGCTTCGGTTTACCTGAAATTCCCCGCTTTTCTGAAGGAGATGTTTGACAATAGAATGCACACTCGATTTGTTGAGGAGGTGGACAAGTTTATTGAATCAATTCATCCTGGGGGCTAGTAAGATGATATGGAATAAAGGGTTACTGTAGTGTTAAGATAGATCACTGTAGTGTTAAGATTAAAGATTTAATGGTAACTGAGTGTTATATTGTACAAGTATAAGTTTTATTTAACTTTTATTTTTATTTTCTGAGATGTACTTTGGGGGATGCCCATAGGGCTTAGGTCATTAAGAATTGGGCAGGGTTTTCCATAGGGGGGGCGTGGGGTGCACAGGGTGGGGAGCAAAAGGGAGAAAAGTCCTCAGAAGCCTCATTGATACTATACCAGTGTGTGGAGCCTGATTTGAGCGATTATGGGTGAGTAAGGAATAAGGGAGATAAAAATTCTTTCATGAAACGTGAATGGGCTTCGGGTGAAAGGTAGGCGGGAGAGAATTCTATATCTAAATGATTGTCCTGCGGAAATAGTTATTTTACAAGAGACACATCTAACGGAGGAAGAATGTAGAGAGATATTTAAAGCTAGAAGATGGGTTTTATAAGTTCTTCATACCAAACAGACTGCAGTTACAAAAGGAGTGGCTATCTTGGTTGAACAAGGGATGAGCATTTCTGTTGAGAGTAGAATCTCAAATATAGCAGGTAGATGGTTGGTGGTTAAAGTAAACATTTTTGGACAGAAATATACATTAGTAGGGTACTATAGTCCGAATCAGGATAATACTGGCCCGTTGGAAGATTTATTTACTGAACATTTACATTTTCCAGACCCAATCATTATGGCAGGTGATTTTAATGCGGTATTAGATCATAAAATAGATAGGTCCTTGAACAGCAGAGCAGTAGTTAACCCCAAGATGTCGAAATTGATAAGATGAATTATTACCCAAATGGGACTTAGTGATATTTGGTGTCTTAGGGCAGGAATCCAGAAAGGCTTCACATGTTATAACAAGAAATATAGGCATCATTCATGTATTGACTACTTTCTAGTGGATGATAAATTAAAGGATCAAGTTTCAGATGTGAAACATGTAGGAGTGCACCTGTCCGACCACTCAGCAATTCTATTACATATGAAGGTGGCCGAGGGTCTGTTCAGTCTAGGTAAACATTAGAACCAGAAACACGTGTCTAGAGATCAGCACCATCTGCGCCAACTCTGGTGAAACACTCGTAAATATTTTAGCAAAGCAAGCAACATGCGACTGCATTTACCATAATGCCAGGGACGAACTTTGCTGGGAGGTGAAGCGGTGTGCTCCCACCCCTGTTTAAAAGCACTGCCGTGAGTCATAGAGCTGACGAGCTTGTGGAAGAAGCACCCATGCGCCAGTGAGTGGTACCTGACCTGATGTGATGTTTGGCAGCCTACTCAGCAAACCCCAAATTTGAAGCCTGTAATCTCTACTGGTGACGGTTAAAGAACCAGAAAAACGTGTCTGAGATCAGCACCATCTGCGCCAACTCTGGCGAAACACTCGTATATATTTCAGAAAAGCATGCAACATGAGACTGCATTTACCATAATGCCAGGGGCGTACCTTGATGGGAGGTGAAGCGGTGTGCTCCCACCCCTGTTCCTGTTTAAAAGCACTCCCGTGAGTCATTGAGCTGACGAGCTCGTGGAAGAAGCACCCGCGCACTAGTGAGAGGTACATGGGTGAACACCCTAAATATCGATTCCAAAATATCGACTGCCCAGAATATCGAAGTTAAAATATAGAGTGGACAGAATATCGAATTATCTAAATATAGATAGGTCAGAATATCGAAATTGGGGTACGAAATATCGATTTCCATAATATAGAATTAAAAAATATAGAATTCCATAATATCGAATTTTAAAATATAGATTACCGTAATATCGAATTTAAAAATATAGATAGCTATAATATCGAATTCTTTTTAGTGTTATGTATGGTAGTATATCTGTTAAAATTATGTATTATTTTTGTAATGGATGTTTAATTTATTTAAACTAATGAATGTTATGTAATTTAATTTTTGCGTAATTTAATTCCGCAGCGGGTTGTGGGTTTATAGGGGAATAGGGTGGGAAGTAATTTAATTATGGTTAATTAAATATTAATTATATTTATATGTTTTGATAATTAATTGATTGATAATTAATTATTAATTGGTAATTATTTTTTATTAATTGGTATTCATTTATATTAATTGATTAATTGATAATTATGTTAATTGTAGTTTTTTATTATTAGGAGCGGGTTGTGGGTTTGTAGGGGAATTGGGTGGGAAGTAATTTAATTGTAATACAGTAAATAATTATTTTTTTATTTATGTTTATTGATAATTAATTGATAATTAATTATTAATTGGTAATTAATTTGTATTATTGGGTAAATAATTTGTATGAATTGCTTAATAATTTTTATTAATTGCAAAATTATTTTTATTAATTGATTAATTGATAATAATGTTAATTGTATTTTTTATTATTGGGAGTGGGTTGTGGGTTTATAGGGGAATTGGGTGGGAAGTAAATTAATTGTAATAAAGTAAAAATTAATTTTTTTATTTATGTGTATTGATAATTGATAATTAATTATTAATTGGTACATAATTTGTATTAATTGGTAATACATTTTTATTAATTGCTAATTAATATTTTTCAATGGTAATTAATTGTTATTAATTGGTAAGTATTTTTAATTAACTTTTTATTGGTATTGATAATTAATGTAATCCTATTTTAAATATAAATCATTACTTTCCCTACTTTTGCACTCTCAGGAGTGGGAATAGTATTTTTTACCCTCCGCTATCCAACTCTTTCCCTACTGTTGCACTCACTAGAGTGGGAATAGTAATTTTTACCCTCCTGCTATCCAACGCTTTCCCTACTGTTACACTCTTTGGAGTGGGAATAGTAATTTTTACCCATACACTATCCAGCGTTTTCCCTACTGTTGCATTCACTGGAGTGGGAATAGTAATTTTTCCCTTCCCACTATCCAACGCTTTCCCTACTGTTGCACTCTCTGGAGTGGGAATAGTAAATTTTATCCTCCCGCTGTCCAAGGCTTTCCCTACTGTTGCACTCTTTGGAGTGGGAATTGTAATTTTTACCTCTACGCTATCCAACGCTTTCCCTACTGTTGCACTCTCTGGAGTGGGAATAGTAATTTTACCCCTACGCTATCCAATGCTTTACCTACTGTTGGAGTCACTGGAGTGGGAATAGTAATTTTTCCCTTCCTGCTATCCAACGATTTCCCTACTGTTGCACTCTCTGGAGTGGGAATAGTAATTTTAACTCTCCCGCTATCCAATGTTTTCCCTACTGTTGCACTCTTTGGAGTGGGAATAGCAATTTTTACCCCTACGCTATCCAACGTTTTCCCTACTGTTGCACTCACTGGAGTGGGAATAGTAATTTTTACCCCTTACGCTATCCAACGCTTTCCCTACTGTTGCACTCACTGGAGTGGGAATAGTAATTTTTCCATTCCCGCTATCCAACGCTTTCCCTACTGTTGCACTCTCTACTTTTTTATATTACTTTTATTATGTTTACATTTTAAGCTTCTTTATATTATATTATGTATGTTTTATTTAATTGTTTTTAATATTTAATTAATTTTATATTATTTTTAATACATTTAAAAAAATCGATATTTTAGCTAACTATATTTTAACATTCTATATTTTGGAATCGATATTTTAGTACTTACCTGTTTGTAGATAGGGAGTCGAAATTCTGTCCTTCTACATTTTGGCGTCGATATTTTGGGCATTCTATATTATGTCCCTCGATATTTAGTCACTGAACCAGGTACCTGACCTGATGTGATGCTTGGCAGCCTACTCAGCAAACCCCAAATTTGAATCCTGTAATCTCTACTGATGACGGTTAAAGAACCAGAAACATGTGTCTAGAGATCAGCACCATCTGCGCCAACTCTGGCGAAACACTCGTAAATATTTTTGCAAAGCAAGCAACGTGAGACTGCATTTACCATAATGCCAGGGGCGAACATTGCTGGAAGGTGAAGGGATGTGCTCCTACCCCTGTTCCTGATAAATGAAAGGATCAAGTTTTAGATGTGAAACATGTAGGAGTGCACCTGTCCGACCACGCAGCAATTCTATTACATATGAAGGTGGCCGAGGGTCTGTTCAGTCTAGGTGGACATTAGATCGCACAATATTACTAGAAGAAGGGGTTTTAGATATTCTGAAGGAAGAAAGAAAGGACTTTTTTTGTAATAATCAGGGTTCATCTACAATGGGGGTAGTATGGGACGCATATAAGGCCTTTCTAAGAGGTAGATTGGGTTCTCTCGCTGCAGAAAAAAGATGGGCATACTATAAAGAGGTGCTAGAGTTAGAAGAGCAAATTCGGAGTTTAGAAAATAACTTGATTTCTTCAAGAACTCAGATGGACCAGGAAAAGATCCTAGATGAAATAACTAAGATAAAAAAAAATCTAAACAGAATTTTGCAGGATAGGGTCAGAAAGAAATGGGAGTCCAGTCGATTAGCTCATTTCAAGTATGGGGAAGGCTGTGACAAGCTGCTAGCCTAGAAGGCTAAGAATGACCAAGTCAGGAATACGAATAAAGGAATTAGGTGTGAACAATCGGGAAACCTTATTGAAGATAGTAAGGGTATTAGATCGTTTTTTTTAGTAATTTTAAGAAAGTATATCAAGAAGATCTGAATGTGACTGAAGTAGAAGCACTGACTTGGCTAGGTCAAGAGCATTTTGACCCCCTACCAGTTGAAAAGAGGGAACTGTTGAACGATAGGATAAAATGTAGAGAACTGGAAGAGGCAACTGGGGAGGGCAAGAAAGGGAGGGCACTAGGACCAGATGGTCTTAAATCATGAAGTTTATAAAGCCCTGGTTAGTGTATTAAGCCACGTATAATGCGATCTATTTAACACAATATTTCTGACAGATGCGGTAATACCGGAATCCTGGAAAGAGGCCATTATAACTTTAATTCCCAAACCAGGGAAATGCCCTAAAAAGTGTTAAGCTTATAGGCCTATATCACTGTTAAATTGTGACTATAAGCTTTTTTCAAAAGTTTTAGCTGAAAGATTGAATGGGGTTATGTCACAATTGGTACATGAGGATCAAAAGGGGTTCATTAGAGGCAGATTGTTAAAAGAGCTTAGATATGCGCTGATAGGGTCTATTTACTTGGCCTCTGCTTATAAGCTCCCCTTGGCAGTCATGGCCCTGGATTCTGCCAAGGCATGTGATCGGGTGAATTGGGTTTATTTGCAGGCGGTGGCCAAATCTCTTAATCTGGGCCCTAATTTTTGTAAAATTTTGAGGGGAATATACTCTGCACCTGAAGCCAGGATTCTGGTTAATCAGGGATTGACAAAATCTGTCCAGATTACAAGGGGTACAAGACAGGGTTGCCCCCTGTCGCCTTTGTTGTTCGATTTGTAAATTGAACCGCTGGCCAGGAAAATTAGGAAGAATACGAATATCTCCCCTTTTGAATTTAATGGCTGGTGCAAGAAACTAGGGTTATATGCGGACAATGTTTTAATTTTTACGACCAACTTAAAAGAATCCCAGAGTTTAGTTTGAACTTTAACAACAGATTTTGGAAAAGTCTCAGGATATGATATAAACAAGGAGAAAATGAAGGTTATGGCCTGGCATATAGAGGTTGGAGAGACAAAATGTAAGAAGGAAATGAGATACCTTGGCGTTAGAATTACCCGGGACATCACAAAACTGACTAAAGAAAATTTTGAAAAGGTGAGGAAAGAAGTGACTGGCGGGCTAAAGAGTTTGGCACACTTGCCATTAACATTGTTTGGTCGAGTTAATCTCGTGAAAATGATAATTCTTCCGAAGTTTACTTTCTTGTTCGACTCAATCCCTCTGCCATTTAAGAAACAGTGGTTTGTTCAGATGCAAGGGCAGATTACCACTTTTATTTGGTCATTCAAAGGAGCACAGATATCTTAGAAGAATGCTGTTGAAATGGGGGCTAGCTCTGCCAGATCTTCTGCTTTACTTTTGGGCTTTCTTACTGAAGAATGGCAGAATGTTAATGAATAGACCTACAAATACGGAGATTGGTAAACTGTTTGCGGTGATGTTGAAGAAAGAGAAAGGAGCAGACTGTGGCTTCCTGTATAAATATGCAGATCCAAAATATTTTTAAAAAAGTCACGTTGAAGATTTTAAGGGGTATGGTTGAGACGAGGTATAAGATTAGAAAGGTCCCAAAACTGCCATATTTTAGCTATTCAGCCCCTATATGGGAAGGTCCGGGCTCTCCGGAATGGACAAAAGACGTTTAGGCACTGCCAGGCTGGTATTTTGAGATGGAAACATTTTTTCAAGGACGGAGACCTGATTACTTGGGATTGGTGTGTACAGGAACTGGCCCAAGACATTTCAAGATGTAAGTTTTTGCAAATACAAAGTTGGTATCAAGCGGAAAATATAAAAATAGGAGAACCCAATGAATTTGAGGAGAAACTGCTGTTGGGGATTGTTCCAAAGAAAGAAATTGCAATGTGGCATTGGTTGATGGTAGAGATGGAGGATGGGGTGATGTGGCATGCTCAAAGTGCGGCAGTAAGAAGAAAGACGATTTGCACATGTTTGTACACTGTCCAAAGATCCATCCATTTGGGAGGCCGTGAATAATGTGTTAACTAACGCTTTGAACCTACAAGTTAAGGTAAGCATTTTATTGGTTATTTTTGGTAGTTTGGACCTGCAAACTACAATTAATTACAAATATGCTAAACTGATTTTTTATGCCACACTTTTGGTGTGTAGAGAGATCTGCGAATAATGGGTATCACAGACTCCTCTAAGCTGTGCTGATTGGCTAAAATCTGTGAAAAATTGGACATGTTAGACATCTCAGATAAGGGGAAAAAGAGGTATGAATTTTGGACTCCCTTCTTACCTTGGTGCGAGCAATACGTAAGAATGAAGATCTAAGGTCCAATGATTAAGCCTCTCACCACCTCAGCTGGCTCCATTCTTCATTGAGCAGTGAAGCTTGTGTATTTTGGTGTATACTGGAAGCAAAGGAGGATTGATTTTGCTAACCATGGGCGCTTTAGTTTCAAATACAAGAGCGAATCCTCTTCCTTTTTTCCTTTTCCCAGTGAATGAGGTTTGGGACACTCCGTGGTGGAAACGTTGGTAGAAAGGTGTAAAGGAGGCAAATGAGGACACTCTAAAAAAAAGAAATACCTACTTAGCACATGTGTAACACTTATCCACCACACATCTCAGCTAGTACAGCAATCCAGAAGTTGTGGACATTGGGCAAGGCAAAATACAATAATCATCATAGCAGAGAACACACAAAGCAATGTATACCACAATTGGTATTTATCTCACTCATTAAACCATAGAACATTGGCCTTCATCCTCTGGCACTTCATAACATGCCCCAAGGTTTGACTACACTTGCCACTGCAAATAGATCAGCTACCATGGGAAAACAAACCCAAGTATTGTCTCACATCCAACATTTTTAAATATCAACAAATAGCATTAGTAGCAAAGGCTGGACTAAGGTCAACACTAAAATAAACTGTCTTTATCCAGACAATTTCACAATGTGAATAACCAAATGCCAATGGCCAGCCCAAAAACGTTTCATGTAGTGCAGCGAAATGCTGTGCCACGTAACTTGCCAACCAGATCACTGACAGGGAAACCTCCCCAGAAAAGGGGCATCCATTGGGCAGTCCAGGCACCTCTGATAAGTTATTTGGGTGGGGGGGCTGGTCTGGTCTTTGGAAGGAGTTTTCTCGAGATTGGGAGAGTTGGGTAGGTCAATGGGAGTGATTGGCCTGGGATTGTGAGGTGGGAGGGCTAGGCTCAGGTTTGGGTAGGCTTGGCTGTATCCTGTGGTTTTTCTTGTACCCTTTTAGGGTAGTGATGGTGATAGGGAGGGGGAACTGGTTTACCACTCTCATGCGTAGAAGCTCTGGGGTGGGTAGAGGAAGAGGACCTTTTGGTTTTGAGATGGTGCAGGTTGTCATCAGGATGGGTGAGTTGGCATGTTGTGCCCCCTTTGGCGGGAGGAGGTTGTTTTGTAGTGGAGGGGTCAGGTTTTTGAGGGTTGATGAGGAAGGGTAGGGTAGGTGTGGGAAACCAGAACTTTTGGGATTGGAAGCAGCTGTGGCACGTAGAAGATCAAGGGCACACAGGGTAAGAGATTTGTGAGCTAGGTGAGAAGGAATAACAAGGGCTTGGGTGTAGGAGGTAGAGGGAAGTGAGGTATTAGGTGTTGATGTGCGTGCAGTGTATGCATGTGTCTGTGTCTGATGTCTGTTTGGCTGTGGTGATTGGAAGTGTGTGATGTCTCTGTGACTGTGTGTGAATGTTTTAAGTGTCTGTGACTGCAGGTGTAGTGGGTGTGGTGCCTGTCTGTGTGATGCTGGAAGTGTCTGTGTCTGTGGCTGCTGCTGTTGTGGGTGTGGTGTCTGTCTGTATTATGTTGAAAGTGTCTGTGGCTGATGGTGTTGTAGATATGGTGTCTGTGTGATGTTGAAAGTGTCTGTGGCTGCTGGTGTTGTGGATGTGGTGCCTGTGTGATATTGGAAGTGTCTATGGCAGACTGTGGTGGAGTAGTGTCTGTGTGTATGTCAGTGGATGTGATGGTGAGTGTGGTGATTGCATGGTGAGTGGGTGTGCTGTCTTTTGGCTTCTTATGTTTGTCTTTATGTTTGCTGTGTGACTGTTTACGTGGATGCATGATATGTGGGTGTGCTTTGGGAACGTAAGGGATAGGGATAGTGGATGGGGAAGGGGCAGGAGGTGGGGTAGAAAGCTGGTAATGTTGGAAGGCTGGCGTGAGTTTGGAATCCAAAGTCTGAAAAGATCTCTCTAGGCCAGACATGTCAGCGTGAATGCCTTCCAGGTATGACACCATCAAATTGTGCTGGGATGTTTGCATCTGGAGGGCATTCAGTGTTCATCACTGCTGTCTGACCCACAGAGACCTGCCTCAGGTGGTCAATAGCCTCCACACTCAGGGCAGCATAGGAGACAGAGGCAGGGAGTGAGGTACCTGGTGGGAGGAGACTCTCCCCTGTTTAGGGGCCCGGACAGCTGGTTGGGGAGCGGCACGGAGGGCAGAGATTGTGAGGGCTGGTGGATAATATTATAGTGAACTGAGGTCCAGGGGGGTCTATCACCACCACCTGGGAGGACCCACTGGACCTTGATGATAATGTTGCAGATGATTCATTGTGTTGCTACCCCTTGGCACTCTCACCACCCTCTGGGCCACTGGGTCCCTCTGTGTCAATGGGCTGAAGGGAAACAATGTGGTCAACTGCATCCCAAATGGCCTCAGCCTTGTCTCCTTTGCTGCCCTGGGTAGATGCTGAAATATGAAGAGTATTATGCTAATTGTAATAGCCTGAACACAGTAGGCAAGCATATCATAGCACAGCACATTATACATTAGCATAGAATCCAACTTGTCTAGGATAACTAAACTGGCTCCAACATTGTCATGAAAACATGAGTTAGAAATGGGGCTCTCTAGTTGGTAAGGGTTTGCACCTTTGTCCAAGTAGGGACCCTTCTTCCTAGTCAGGGTAAGTGGGATACACTCCAAAAATAACACCTGCTCACCCCCTAGGTAGCTTGGCGCAAGCAGACAGGCTTATCTCAGAGGCAGTGTGTAAAGCATTTGTGAACACATACAGTAATACAGTGAAAACACTAGAAATGGACACCATACCAGTTTAGGAAAATAAGTAATCTTTATCTAAACCAAAACAAGACCAAAATAACAAAAATCCACAATACACTACTAAAAAATCTTAAGAGGTAGAAACAATTCTGTTCCAAGAAAATGTTGGATTTGTCACTTTTACAAAAAGTACCTTGGATGCGTCAAAAATGCAAGCAAAAAGGGAGACAGAGAAGGCGAAGCATTGGTTCCTTAAACTCAGGGAAGGTGATGCATCAGTTTCTTGCTCCAGGGGAGGTGATGTGTCGGTTCCTTACAGGAGAGGAGGTGCTGCGTCGGTTTCTTACTGTGTGGGGAGGTGATGTGTCTGTTTCTTACTGCGTTCCCCCACGATGTGACAGACTTAATGCTTTGATGTGATGGGTGACAATCCAGTATCATGCGATGTGTGAAGACCCGGGATGTGCTGCGATGACTTCAGCAACGTCCCCGCAATGCATTGGTTCTTCTCCAACAGGGCCTGCGTCAGAATCAGTGCGGTGATCTTGGACGCTGGGGAATGGTGCACAGAATTAATCGCATGGCAGACATTCAGCCTGAGCAGGCACTGCGTCGATTCTTCAACTACGGTGATATGTAGGAAAATAATTTTCGCACAGCTGTGATGCGACGGAAACAGGCAATGCACCAATTTTCACAGTTCTTTCAGTTTCCAGTCCCAAAACAACCTTCGGAGGTCCAGAACACTGGCAGGCTCCTCTCAACAGGTCAGAACTCCCTGCAAAGGAGTTCAGGGGGGGCTGGGGGTGAATTATTTGTTTCCATGAGACTTCAGAACAGGAGTCAAGCTCAATTTCAAGCCCTTGGAGATCTTCCTCAAGCAGGGGACACAGCACACAAGAAAGTCCTTCTTATCTTGGCAGAAAGTAGCCACTGCAGGCCAACCCCAGACAGAAAACAGTACAGGGGAGGTATTCCTCCTCAGTTTTTCCAGCTCTTGCCCTTGGCAAAGGCTCCTCTTGATTCCCAGAAGTGATCTAAAAGTCTTGGTTCTGGGCCCCTCTTTTAATAATACAAAATCCGTTGTTCTCTGTGGCAGAGGAGTTCTTTGCAAAGCCAAAACCAGTTGGGTCTTCTCTGGTGCAGCTTCCTGGCATGAGGTGGAGACTGCATTTATCTTGACAGACCAGGTCCTTTCAGATGTGAAATAAATATCCTCCTACTATTCTGAATGCAGCGCAGGTCTATTCAGCCCAACCCTGGCTCACCCTGGAAGGCAGGACACACCTTAACCCCCCAAGTGGCTGTCTGAACAGAATACACATCCACAGCCCCTGTCACTCCAAAGCCAGACAGTCAATACACAACCTAGCAGAGGCACACTGGATGGTTAGGCAAAAAAATACCTACTTCCTATAAGTTGGTATTTTCAAACCCAGAATGCAAAAATCACCCTCAATAAAAGATGCATCATAACATTCTGGGTTCAGGCATATCAATATTTATTTTGCCATCTTGTTCCAATGGGCAGTAATGCTCATAAGATTTCATGAGCAAATTCCCCATTCTATCCGATGGGGACAGATAGCCTCAAAATATTGAAAAAACTAAATTGGCAGTATTTCATTATCAGGACATGCAACACACATCAGGGTATGTCCTACCTTTCACATACACTGCAACCTACCCACAGGGGTACCTTGGGCCTACCTCAGGGGCGACTAACAAGTAAGAAAAGGGAAGGTTAGGGTCTGGTAAGTGGGTGCACTTGCTAGGTCGACAGCACATTACCAAAACTGCATGCAGACACTGCAGTGGCAGATCTGAGTTACATGTACACTCTGCTTTGTGGGTGGCACGATCAGTGTTGCTGGCCCACTAGCAGCATTTGCTTTACAGGCCCTGGGCACACACAGTGCACTGTACTGGGGACCGACTAGTAAAACAAATATGCCAATCATGGAATCACCAATCCATAACAATAATTAACACAGAGCACCTGCACTTTGGCACGGAACAGCAGTGGCAAAGTGCCCAAAGCATCTAGACCTGCAAAAACGTAGTCTAGCACACAGCAAAATAACAGGAGATAAAGACAAAAATACAGGGGAAACCCACACCAATGATGCCAAGTCTAACACTTGTCCCCTCCAGCTGAAATGTGGGGAAAACTACCCACCCTCCTGGGAGTTCTCTTCACTAAGGTGGAAAAATCTGGACTGACCATCAGCATTGGCGTGTTCTGTACCAGGGCAGTGTTCCACCGTGAAGTCCATCCCCTGTAAGGAAATGGACCACCTCAACAAATTTGGGTTCCTACCTCTCATCTACATCAACCGTCTGAGCAGCCTGTGGTCGGTCTGAGCCTGGAAGTGAGTCCCAAACAAGTAGGGCCTCAGCTTCTTCAGTGCCCAGACCACAGCAATTCCAATGGAAGTACCCTCCTACTAATGAAGGCTACAGGTTGGTCTAGGCCCTTCTCATTTAGCTATGAGAGCACAACCCCCACACCATGCTCTAAAGCATCTGTCTGCACCACAAATTCCTGTGAGAAGTTGGGTGCCTTGAGCATGGGTGCCTTGCACATGGCAGCTTTCAGGGTACCAAAAGCTTTTTGGCAGGTGTCAGTTCAGTTCAACTTCCTGGGCTGCTTCCTAGGAGTCGGCTCTGTCAAGGGGGCAACAATAGTGCATTCCCTTTGAAAAATCTCCAGTAATATCCAGTGAGGCCTAAAAAGTCTCTCACCTCTGTCTAGGGCTTGGGGGTTCCCAAGCCAGAATGGTGTCAATTTTAGGCTATAGGGGCACCACTTGGCTGCTCCCTACCTGGTGTCCTAAGTATACCACTGAACCCTGCCCGATATGACACTTGCTTGCCTTGGTCATGAACCCAGCCCTCTGCAGAGCCTTCCAAACTTCCAAGAGGTGGTGCAAATGTTCCTCCCAAGTGGCACTGAACACTGGGATGTCATCCAGGTAGGCAGCACTGCAATCCTCCAGTCCAGCCAACACCTGGTTGACCAACCTCTGAAAGATGCCAGGGGCACTCTTCAACCCAAAGGGCTGCAACCAGAATTGGTAGTGCCCCTCTGGGTTTTAAAATGCAGACCTTTCCTTGGCCCCATGGGTTAAGGCAATCTGCCAGTGCCCAGACGTTAAGTTAAACGTAATGAGATTCTGGGCACCTCCCAACCGATCTATGAGCTCATCAGCTCTTGGGATGGCGTGTGCATCAGTCCTGGTGACTGAATTAAGCCCTCAGTAGTCCACACAAAACCGGAGTTCTAGCGTGGCACTGGGTGCAGTAGCCTTTGGGACCAAGACCACTGGGCTGGCCCAAGGGCTGTTTGAGGGCTCAATCACCCCTATCGTTAACATCTTGGAGACCTCCTCCTTGATGGAAGCCTTGACCCTGTCAGTCACTCTGTAAATGTTGTGCTTCACAGGAGGACTGTCCCCAGTGTCCACTACATGGACACACCACTGAGTGACACCAGGGGTCAGGGTGAACAGAGCAGCAGTCTGTCCCAACAGTTAACGGCAGTCACTCTGCTGTTAAGTGGTCTGGGCAGGAGAGAGAGTTACACCGTCCACTGACCCATCGTGTTCCTAGCATACAGGAAGTCATGAAGAGGCTCAGTCTCCTCCTCCACTCCAGCTTCTGTTGCTAGGAGTATGCCCACTTCGGACCTCTCCAAGTGTGGCTTAAGGCAGTTCACATGTAGGACCCGAAAAGGGCTCCTTGGAGACTGCAAGTCCACCAGGTAGGTGACTTCACTCTTGCGCTCCACCACCTCAAATGGCCCAGTACACTTATATTGGAGCGCACAAGGCTCCACTGGGGACATGACCCACACTTTTTGACCAGGCTGATATTCGATCAGAGTGGCATTCTGATCATACCACTGTTTCATCTCTTTCTGGCTGGCTTCTAGATTCGCCTGAGCGAGTTGCCTGAAGCGCTTAGTCTGGTTCCTGAAGGCCAGCATGTAGCTATTTACATCCTGGGGAGGTTTACTGAGAGCTTTCTCCCAGCCTCCTTTGACCAGACTTAAAGGTCCTCTTACAGGATGCCCATACAGGAGCTCAAAGGGACTGAACCCTAAGGACTTCTACTGTACCCCCCTGTAAGCAAACAACAGTCTTGGTAAGAGGACTTCCCACTTATGCCTCATGGGTTCACCAAGACACATAATCATGCCCTTCTGGGTCCAGTTGAATCTCTCAACCAGCCCATTACCCTGGTGGTGGTAAAGAGTGGTGAACATGTAGGTAACACCGCACTCCTGCAACAGGGAGTTCATATACTTGGATATGAAGTTCGTACCCCAGTCAGACACCACCTCTCAGGGGAACCCCACACAGGAGAAAATCCCCATCAACGCAAAACCCACCACGGGGGCTGTCACAGTCCAGAGAGGGATGGCTTCCAGGTACCGGGTCACATGGTCCAGCAAGAATAGGATGAATCTGTTGCCCATGGCTGTTTTGGGATCCAGAGGCCCCACAATGCCAATACCCACCCTCTAAAAGGGGGTGCTGACCACAGGAAAAGGTTGGAGAGGAGCCTTGGACTTCCTCCCACTCTTACTACTTGCCTGGCAAGTCTGGCATTTAGGGCCAGGAAAAGTGGGTGACAAGCCTTGAAAAAGTCTTGTCTTGTCCCAAATGCCCTGCCAAGGGCTCATCATGAGCCAGACCCAGTAGGAAGGCTCTGAAGCGCTGGGGTGCCACCAGCACACGGGCTGACCGAGACTCAGCAACCTTAGGCTCACTATACAGGAGACCATTCTCCCAGTAAATCCAATATTATCCAGACTGATCACCTGATACCTGGTTTGCAGCCTGCTGCCAGAAACTAACAAGAGAAGGGCATTTCTGATGCTCCTGGCAGAATTCCTCCCTGGAGGGGCCCCCTTCCTGCTGACAATGGGTCAGTTCAGGCTGGTCCCCCAGTTTGGCCACTTGCTCCTCTGCCGGCTCCAGGGCATCCCCCTCAAGGTTTGCTTCCTCCTGGACTGTGGGAGCTTCAGGGGCCAGTTTCCCATGCCCCCTGCCTCTTCTCTTTCTGGCAGGCACCTGGTCCTCTGTTTCAGGCTCCTGGTCCTCTTGGTAGCCCTTACCGGGTGCCATATGCCAAGTGGTCACACACACCCACTCAGGCAGACCCAGCTTCTCTAAGTGAGACTCACGCTCCACCTTCTCTCAAAGGGAACTCTCCTAATTGTTGCCTATCAGACAGTCAACAGGCATGGCTGGCCTCACAACTACTTTCACGGTACCTGAGAACCCCCCACTCAAAGGTAACCTGTACCAATTTGCAGAGGCACTCTGAGTTGTCAGCTGCAACTACTGGGTAGAAAGTCTTGGGGACCACCTGCTCCTCAGACACTAGCTGACAACTGGAAGATGTCACAATGGCTCAGAGCTTCCACACTATGGCCATTGATGGTCACCCATTGCCTGTACTTCCTAGTGTTATCAGGCAGATGAGCTCTGGGACCATCTCATTGTCTCCTAAAGAGAGGCCAGGACATTTCTGCAGGCCCCCACTCCCCTTGGGCACCTGACTCCACTCACAAGGCTACATTAGCCATCTCCTGAGGAGATGCACCACTGGATGACTTTTTGGGGTCACCTAGGGTCCCCCTGGAAGTGACCCACCTGACTACAACCATAACATGCCCTAGGGCCCTTCTGGACAGGTTTACCTGTAGGGATACATGGCTTCTTTTCAGTGGGATGCTGGGAAACTTTCCCTTGGTTCCCTTGGGAATTACTTTGAGGCCCTTTTTGGAACTCCTTCCGTTTACCTTTGTCCCCCCCACTGTTCATCTGGGCACCCTGCCCACATTTGGTATAGCCTCCCACATGACCTTTTTGGACCCTGATACTGACCCAGCGGTCCGCCTCCACAGCAAGCTTCCTGGGGTCAGTCAGCCTACTATCAATCAAATGCTGGCGCAGCACTGGAAAACAATTATCTGACAAGTGCTCCATGCAGCCAAGTCATAGAGCCCCTGAAAATCATTCACCTGGCTACTTTTCACCCATCCATCGAGTGCTCTGCACAAATAGGAGACATACTCCACCCAAGTGCTTGACTCTAGCTTCTTACAAGCCCTCAACTTCTGCCTGTCTAGCTCCAGGGTAAACCCATACCTCCTTACTAAGGCTTCCTTCATGGGGGCATAAGACATTTGATCTTCAGTGGGCAATGCTAGCAATGTTTACCTCCCCTCAGTTAGGAAGCTGTTCCACAACCCTGCAACCCAGTCCCTCTCAGGGATTCTGTAGGACTTCATTGCTACCTTATATGCTTTAAACCACTGACCAATGTCCTCATGCTTCATGAAATCCTTAATAACCTCCTTGGGGATGTATACCATCCATTCTCCAGGCACTGATAGTGCCCTGTCACCTTTGGGATTGGACACTATACTTTTTCCTCTTAGATCAATTTCCCTCAAACCTCTTTTATGCTCTAAGAACATCTTTTCCTCTTCCAGGGCTAATTTCTGCTTCTGAAATGCCAACTCCTTATCTTCTTTCCTCAGCCTGAGCTTTGTGAGCTCCAATTCAAACATCCTGTTTTTCTCCCCGTCCTCCAGCTCTTCTGCTGGAGACAGCCCCTTTGAAGATATACTGCTGCCCCGTGGGGAAGGCAACCTCCCCCAGACAGACCCAATAGCCCATCCTGCTGTCCATCTCAATTCTCAGCCTCATCCATAGGTTGCTTTTCATGCTTGCCGGCATACCTTTACTCCAACCAGGCCCTCAGCGCCTTTTGGAATTCCTTCTTTCTGGAGAGGCCTCTTCCAGAGATTTTAAACTTTTTGCAGATCGCTTTCAATTGGGGCGCGGTGTAGGTTTCAACCCTATCCTCTTCAAACTCAATATCTACAGATGCCAGTGATGCTGGTTTTGACATGAAGAAGATTGGCAGTTCTCAGTTGCAAGAAAAAAAACTAGTCCCAAAGAAAAAGTTCCACCCATTGCATGTGGTTGTGCAATTTTCTGCACTTTACTAGTAGTGTACAACAATCACTGTATGTAAGACACAAATGCAAGTCCTGATCCTCACCGCTGACCACCAAAGTTACAAATGCGGATCTCTAGTTGGCAAGGGTTTGTACCTTTTTCCAAGTAGGGGCCCTTCTTCCTAATCAGGGTAAGGGGGATACACTCCTAAAATAATCCCTGTTAAGCCCCTTGGTAGCTTGGCATGAGCAGACAGCCTTATCTCAGAGGCATTGTGTAAAGCAGTTGTGAACACATACATTAATAGAGTGAAAACACTACAAATGGTAATGTAATCTTTATCTAAACCAAAAAAAACGACAAATATCCAAAATGCGCAATCAGGTAGGTACCTTCTTCCACATGATATGGGATTGCCCACTCATTCAGGACTACTGGGTGAGGATTAGGGGTGGGCGGAATTTGCGAAATTAACTTTCGCAAATTATCGCAAAGATGTTTAAAATTATCGCAAACAAGCGGAAATATCGCGAAGATGCAGAAGTTTTTTTCCGGCATGTTCGCGAGATTTTCTGCATGGTTGCGGGTCGCCAACTTACCCATGTGGTTGCTTGCGGGCACGGCCATCTTGTTTTGAGTTGTCTCGCGGTGCATGATCGCGAGAAGAAAGACGTGATCGCGCGACGCATGACGTCACTGCGGGCGCGAACTGTCGCGAGACAGCGCAAATGGCTAAAAACAATACAACATCTCATGGAGAACGCGACCGGATCAAGAAAACTTGTCGGCGAACGCAGGGATTCAGGTAAGGCAATCGCGCGCGCGCGAGAATGTATTATTTTACAGCGCGAGCAAGAAACAAATTATCGCCAAGCTGCGGAAACCGGAATTTTTGACATTTTCGCGCTCTCCGTGGAACGTGAAAATGTCAAATTATCGCAATTTCCACGAACGGAACGAAATTTTCGCCCAGGCCTAGTGAGGATCGCCCGTCAACTGGAGAGAGTCTGCGGCAAACCCCTCCCGCCATCTCCTCACCTATGCTTGCTTAATATTTGGGGGGCGACTGATCTTTCTCAAGTTGAGCAGACTTGGGCCTCGATGGGATTCGCCATCCCGAAACGAAACATCGCACCCAAGTGGGCAGTAGAAGCGGTCCCGACCCAGGGTGCCTGGGCACAAGATATGGACACAGAAATGATTGCCGAGAAATCAGTCTTTAAGGGCCGTGGCTGCCCCAAGAAATGGGATCATAAATGGGGAAAGTGGAACAAATACACGGGGGACATCTGTATCTCCCCAATGGTGGAGCTGTGTAGGGAACAAACCGAACAGATGGCCCAACTGATGGCAGAGGTGGAGGCTTCTCCTTCACACACTTAATATTGTAATGGCACCCCGGTCCCTGCGTTTTTTTTTCTTCTGTATCAGGCTTTCTATCTTGCAGTATTGTGCCATGTTTAATGCTTATTGGGGCTTGACATTTTTCCTGGGATGCGTAAAAACTATTGATATATTTTCAATGTGGATACCAAGTGGAACTGTTGAATGGGGTGGTGTACTACTCAATGCGATCTCTATAATTCATGTCAAATGTCATGTGATGATACCATGTTGTGTGTTGGAAAACAATAAAAAGTTTTTTTTGAAAATAAAATCTCTGAAGCTTTGACCGAAAAAAAATAATCCAAAATGCAGTACTAAAAATATGATTCTTAAATCGTAGAAGCAGTTCAGTTCTAAGAAAATGTTGGATGCGTCACTTTTACACAAAGTACCTTGGATGCATAAAAAATTCAAGCAAAAAGGGTCGCAGGGAAGGTGATGCATCGGTTCCTTACACTCAGGGAAGGTGAAGCATCGGTTCCTTGCTCCGGGGGAGGTGATGCATCAGTTCCTTATTGCTGCACAAGGGAGGTGATGTATTGGCTCCTTACCGGAGAGGAGGTGATGCGTTGGTTTCTTACTGCGCGGGGAGGTGATGAGTCGGTTTCTTACTGCATCCCCCAACAATGCAACAGATTTGACACTTCGATGCAATTTGTGACAATCCGGTACGATGCATGAAGACCCGGAATGCGCTGCAATTACTTCAGCCACATCCCCTCAATGCATCGGTTCTTCTCAAACAGGGCCTGCTTCAAAATCAGTGCCGTGGTCTCAGATCTCATAGATCGGAGCATAGGATTCGTCGCACAGCAGACACTTCAGCCGCGAGCAGGCGTTGCGTTGATTCTTCGGCGGCGGCAATGCATCGGAAAATTATTTTTGCAACGCTGCAATGCTTTGTAAACAGGCAATGCGTCGATTTTCACAGTTCTTTCAGTTTCCAGTCCCAAAATAACCTTCAGTGGTTCAGAACACTGGCAGACACCTCTGAGCAGGTCAGAACTCCCTGCAAAGGAGTTCAGGGGGACTGAGGGTGAAGTCTTTGTGACCCTGAAACTTCAGGAGAGGAGACAAGCTCAATTTCAAGCCTTTGGAGATCTTCCTCAAGCAGGGGACACAGCACAGCAAAGTCCTTCTCCTTTGCAGAAAGTATCCACTGCAGGTCACCACAGACAGCAAATAGCACAGGGGCAGTATTCCTCCTCAGTTTATACAGCTCTTCTCCTTGGCAAAGGTTCCTCTTGATTCCCAGAAGTGATCTAAAAGTCTGGGGTCTGCGCCCATCTTTTTGTAACAGAAAATCATTTGTTCTCTGTGGCGGAGAAGCTCTTTAAGAAGAGAAGTTCTTTGCCCAGCCAAAACCACATCCTCTCTGGTCCAGCTTCCTGGAAGGAGGTGGAGACAGCATTGTCCTTGGAAGACCAGGCCCATTCAGGAGTGAAATAAATCTCCTCCCCCTATTCTGAATGCAGCCCAGGTCTATTCAGCCCAGTCATGACTCACCCTGAAAAGGCAGAAAACACCTCATCCCCCCCAAGTGGCTGTCTGAACAGAATGCACATTCCCAGCTCATGTCACTCCAAAGCCAGACAGTCAATATACAACCTAGCAGAGGCACACTGGAGGGTTAGGCAAGAAAATACCAACTTTCTAAAAGTAGTATTTTCGAACCCAGAATGTAAAAATCACCCTCACTAAAAGATGCATCATAACATTCCGAGTTCTGGGATACCAAACTGTATTTTCCTATCTTGTTCCATTGGGCAGTAATGCTCATAAGATGTTATCAGCAAATTCCCCATTCTATCCTATGGGGACAGAAGCCTACAATAGTGGAAACTATGGCACTATTTCACTATCAGGACATGCCACACACATTAGGGCATTTCCTACCTTTCACATACACTGCACCCTGCCCACAGGGGTCCCTTGGGCCTACCTTAGGAGGGACTAACATGGAAGAAAAGGGAAGGTTAGGGCCTGGTAAGTGGGTGCACCTGCCAGGTCGACAATGCATTACCAAAACTGCACACAGACACTGCAGTGGCAGATTTGAGTTACATTTACAAGCTGCTTATGTGGGTGGCACAATCAGTGCTGCAGGCCCACTAGCGGCATTTGATTTGCAGGCCCTGGGTACACACAGTGCACTGTACTAGGGACTGACTAGTTAATCAAATATGCCAATCATGGAATCACTAATCCATATCAACAATTTACAGGGAGCACTTACACTTTGGCACTGTACAGCAGTAGCAAAGTGCCCAACGCATCTAGACCTGCAAAAACGAAGTCTAATACACAGCAAAATAACGGGAGGTTAAGGTAAAAATGCAGGGGAAACCTACGCCAATGATGCCAGGTCTAACATCATGCATGAATGGTACATGGAGCTGTGCACAGTCACAAATAATGGTGTCATCATCACAGTCTGCTCCAACTGCATGTGTGACCATAACCTAAATCCACCCTCATGTGTGTATCAGGATATGCCATAACCCTGTCAAAATAGGTCCTTGGATCATACCCCAGTTACATGATGTGATCAAATGGGATGTCCACATGGAATGCACTATCAACACAAGGCCCTGCAATCTGCAATTGCTCAGGTTTCCCAAACACACTACATGTAGAACAGCTGGGCACCTGCTACAGAGAAGTAGCTGTATCTTGTAAATAACACCAATGACTTGGCATTGAAGTGCCCATTCCACAATGTTCACACTTCCTTCACAAGTGACACTTTTTGTCCACTGCTAAATGACACAGTTGATAGATTCACAAGAACAGCCTAGCTAGGTGTAACATGTAGTACAGAAGATTAGAATGTAGACAACGTGGCTCCATTCATTTTAAGTTAGCAGGACAAATGTCCATTGTACATGAGTCTGCCTAGGAACATACCCTGTGTAGACTGTCATGTGAGCATACCTTTTTAAAACAGAATATCTCAATGAAATCATAAGATTGAAAGTACAAGAGATTTAGGAAATATCAAGTCCATAAAGAGATCATACTCGTGTCCTCAAGGGAAATGGATTCACTGTACATTTCATGTTTTTCTATCACAAATACCAATAGAAGTGAATGGTGATACACGCATATGACCCCAACATGTCAGCATACACTGGATGAGACTATACAGATGCATATGTGCATCCCTCCTGTCTGAATTCACACTTCACAATGTAATGCACTGGAACATTGCCATAAAGTACTGGCAGTGTTACAACCATGTGTGTCATTACCTCCACATTTTATCTGGGTAATGACGTCCATTTATGTCAATGGGTATGTGTGACTCACCCACCCATGTCTAAACCCCACAGTATGTGGTAACTCCTACTCTGTATACCCACCACTATCTTACATTTTCATGTACACATTAGGCAACATAGAAAAAAATGTAGGATAATCACAGGACAACTTGTAGACCCTCATAATCATGTATGGAGCAGTTGTACATGTGACATTATAACAGGTAAATGTACACAAGCCATCATGTAGACAACCAAATATATGCCACCAGTGCTGTTCGCCAACTCATGTTACTTTACATTCCCCGCCTACAAATAAGATTTAGTTCTCAGTGTCTGCATTCAGAGTGCATTGTGCCACAAGCCATAAGTGAGTGGTCCACCAGCAAAAGAGATACCATAGTGCAGGGGCCTCACTACAGACACAAGGCTGATAAGTGGCTTACTTGGAATCACTGCCATACTTGACTTCCAAAGATGGTGTGGGTCATCTGAGCTAATAGGCAGACAAGTGGCTACTCAACAATCAACACACGTTAGACTTCAGCATGCTTAGTTCATGGCCACATGTACAATAGTCAAAGCTGAACACCGTGCTCCTACTACCAGACCTACACATGCAACAATTCTCCCATTGTTTGGGAAATTAGCCATCTGCCACATAGAATGGGTATTAGTTGTCTGGAATGAAAAATTGATGGCCATGTTTAATGTTACACTCAGGGAAATGCTCACCCTCTCACAGCTGCTTTTGGGCTGTCCACATCCCATCAAGGTCTGATTATGCCACCACCAGTATGCGGGCCATTAGGGGGGTCAGGGTTCGGTGAGTGCCTCTTCTTGCCTGGGAGGATTGCCCCAGCTGGACCTCAACGGTCTTCCTGGTCCAGGGTCTTAGGTCCTCCCACCGTTTCTTGCACTGACCACTGCACCGATGAGCGACCCCCAAGGTCAGCACCTTCCAGGTGATGGCTTTCCTCATCTACACCTTATGATGGGTCTTTACCTGTATGGATGCAATCGATGAAGAGACTGAGTGGACACGCAAGTTAATGTTTATCAGCTAGGGTGATACAGAGGTAGTACACAGCACGCATAGACAAAACTGACTACATTGCTGAACTTACATGTGTTTTGTGCACATGCTGAGCAACATGAAATCCATTATTTGCACAACTTCAATGTCCTCTGAGTACAAGCCTCCATCCTGATCATTCCTATACTCACTATGGGGAAACATTGTTGGCAACGCGGGGATTACATCGCGATGCCATTACATCGCGGTTTTTACAACGCAAGTCGTTACAACGACTTGCGCTAGATGGCGCTCTAGGACAAGGAATAGTATAATTTACTATCCAACACCTTCCCTACTGTACGTAGACTGGAGTTGGAATAGTAAATTATACTACTCCTAAGTCCAGCGCCCTCCAACGCAAGTCGTTTTAACGACTTGCGTTGTCAAAACCACGATGTAATGTACCGCGATGTAAATGTATGCGTGGTAACGTCATACATCCCTCACTATGCCAGAGAGCTGACATCACGTACCCCTGGCCCACACCACATGTGTCCTTCAAAGGTGTTAGCATGCAACACAGCACACCAATGTGTCCTCCCTAAGGCTACAGTAGGATTGCAGCCATGGACAGACACCTAAACAGTCTGGGCAAATGACTTGAGTCAAACTGGCCAATACATCACTACTACCATTGCACTAAGCACATGTCTAAGTTGGGCTTACAAAAAGAAAGGGCTGCCATGCATGTAAATCACAATTCCCACTCTGTGAATAAAAGGACCTGTTGATTACTAATTTGGACTACAGACCACGTATGCATGTGTCTGAGTAGTAAGTCATGACATTACGGAACACACTGTATGCCATCTGTGGCAGTTTGTTTGGGATGACATTCCTATACCATTCCATATACTGCACAATTGCAATTTCTACACAGCACTATAGAAGTAAAGAACTATCTGAGTAGACAATTTTAAACATCAGCAATGTTCATGTACACTGTTACCATCACTCATGTGTCAGTAAAATATAAGGCATGTTGGAGTAAAGGGTCAGTATAAGCTGATGACACACAGTTACCAAATGGGCCTATGGACAGTAGAATTGGGTCTGGGGCTCTAATCTTGCATCACATCTAATTGAGTATCACCAGGTGACTTTAGGCCAACCATGTTCCTGTTGCACTGGATCGGGGCATATCTAAGGATCTGCATATCTATAGGGGAAATACTCTATGAATCTGTTTCATTGGATAATACACTCTGCTCCAGCCTGGCCCATGGAGTATACAAGGCACAAAGAAATGTCAGTGTTTGATCTCTGCCTGCTGGGCACACTGTTACCACATGACCCTCACATGGCCACATATACCATACCTAACAGCACATCTAGTGGCCATCGTATAAGTCAAATTAGTGTTGTAGGTCTTTGTGAAGTGTTCTGTGAGCTCTTGGTACCTCCCTGACCACATGTTGGTGATGCCTATTGTGTGCTGAACTAGTGGTGGGACAGTACAATAATATCACATTTCCAAAACAACTCACCCAGAGGAAACATACTAAAATTTGGATGTAAGCATATACAGTTTATCAACATATCTGCCATATCATGATATGCAAAGTCAGCGTAACAAAAATATAGGTTTATACATGCATAGCTATGTGCATACAACCAGTGTATGGTTCAGGATTGTATGTACATCCCTATGATGATGTTAACTCCACATATATCAGTGTTCAGTGCCACCTATACTACTACTCTTTTTGTCCTATGCTGGGACAACACCATCTTACTTATAGTACTTCGATGTCAGTCTCGGACTCTGAGCCAACACGTGGGCCATGGGCTTGTCTAGAATAAATCTTAGAAAGTGCACATTGTATCATTAATACGCATCTGCTCCTCTGGTGTGTGATAGAACTGGAAGTAGAGGAGAAGGACCCCGTCTACCAGGATCTGCAGCTCCTCTGGAGTGAATGGAGGGGACCTGATCCTCTTACAGCATGACATGGCAAGTCTCAGAGGTGATGAAGAGTCTGGTGGCAAGTGATATATTTCCAAAACCTCAACAATCAGCCTATAGCACCATTCAAAGCATCCGGCAGTCACCGAATGAGCATGTCTCATTGGTGAACTCAGGCTGCCACCTGTGTGGTCAACTCTGTCAGTGGAGACGTCAATTCAACCACGGTGTTTGCATTTGACTAAGTTAGCCAATGGCTGTGACTGCCATCTTACAATCTGCCTACAGCACTGTTCAATTCAGCCGGTGGTCACTGAATGAGCATGTCCCATTGGCAAACTCAGGCATCCACCTAGGCGTTCACCTCTACCTCACACTTTACCCGCAGCAGTCTCATTTTACAAAGTTAGACAATGGGTGTGACAGCCGTGGTACAACCCGCCTACCGGGGCTGTTCAATTCAGCTGGTGGTTGAATCCTGCTTGTCCCATTGGAGAGTATAAGCCTCCATTGTGTCAGTGTATTGATATGCCTTATGAAGCAGTATTGTAATTGTTTATTTGCCCATATATGAATGTAGGAACATCTTACATGATGAAGGACATCAGTAACCTTCCTATAACTTTGCCCACACATCTGAGTTGAACATGACAATGCTTGTACACATGATTGCTGTGGTGCACTGTAAACCGGCAGTAGCGGTGGTAATGTGTGCAATCCAGACTCCACAACATGACGGTGCCCAACATACCAAAGGAGTTTGTCTGATGTGCACAGTTCTGTTACAGACACATGTGGACTCAAAAATAGTAATGATGGTTGGAAGTTGTTATGAAAGCAGTGCATTCCAATCATCTGGATGACTCCTGCATAATATATGTGTGTGCTCTCTATTTTGATACTTTTGGATGTCTTCCGCCTGGAATGGGCTCTCCCACATCAGTGTGCAAGTGGGGGAAATGTAGCTTTCAGCTCCCTTTCGTGCATCTCATCCACTTTCATCATTCAATAATTTGCCAATTATGACATTTTTATTTTTTACATAAAGTGAAGTGAACTACTGTGTACAGCTCACATATGCATGAATGTTTGTTGACATCACTTTTGGCTGTGTCTTGGCATATGTCAGTGTGGACACTGTGACCTATATCCATTTGTGTGTGTACGCCACACATCAGGGCCTTGCCAGAAGGAGGAGACTTCAGCCTCCAGCATACTGGCCATTCCCAGACGTTCTAACTATTGAATAAAGAGATGTCATCCATAAGTTTTGTCGCGATAGGTAGATGATACAAGAATTATGTGAACAATTGGAGCCTTATTTACATCCTCAAAGGCACTATCCCACAGCTCTGACACCAATGGTGAAAGTAATGTCAGCACTGCATTTCTTTGCCACAGGTTCCTATAAACTGTGGACATATCAAGTGGAATGTCACAACCTACGTTTAGTGGCGTACTGCGTGATTTTCTTTCAGCAATGATGAGACACATGGACAGCTATATCCAGTTTTTCCAGGCTTGCTAATTTGGCCAAAGTGAAGGGTGAGTTCTATGAATTTGCTTGCATCTCACATGTGATTGGATCTATTGATGGCACGCATTTAACCATGGTACCACCACAAACCAGAGAACAGTTCTATAGGAAGAGAAAGCACTTCCATTCTACCAACATGCAAGTGATTTAGATCTATACATCTCACACGTCTGTGCCAGATTCCCAGGTTATGCGCATGATTCCTTCATACTGCGGTACAGCAACATACCCCAGCTAATGACACAACTGCTACCGGAGAGGACATGGCTTGTTGGTGAGTATGATGTGTCCAACCTTTATGTTTGTGATGTCAGGTCGCATGATCAGAAGGTGTGTGACAATTTTGTGTACTTCTGTCTCTCCTTCATCTAGGAGACTAAGCGTACCCCAACCCCCCATGGTTGTTGACATCGCTGAGGAATCCAACAACGCCAGGGTTAGTCCACTTCAAAGAGGCGCATGAAAGAACACGGCAGCCAGTGGAGTAGGGTTTTGGGTTCCTGAAAGAAAGATTGAGATGCCTCAACAAGATTTGGAGAGCCCTCCTCTGCTCACCTGGGAAGGTGCTGTCAGGTCACCATCTCCTGCTGTATGCTACATAACCTCGCACTGCAATGGAACATCTCTCTCATTGCTGAGGATGGAGATCAGCCATGCCACCGGGGTGAGGATCCTGAAATGGCAATTGATCATGATAGTGGTGAAGAGGAAGGAGGTGACATGCGTCAAGAGCTCCTCAACAACGTCTTCTAATGAGTGTAAGTATGATGTCCACCGTCATTACTTAGCCAGTTGCAGTGACTATAGTTGTGATGATATGAGGAGGTTTTAGCTGGATACCTGGTTGGTATGTATAGTTGTCTAAAACTTTGTGCATGGGTGTTTCTGGAGGGAGGTCTTGTACATGTTCATGTGATAGTTGTAGATGTGTGTAGGTGACATATAATTATGGACTGTGTACTCCAGAAGTGATCTGTTTGGTGTCATATGTATGGCTTCCTCGCTATTCTAATTGTATTGGTCTGTTGTAGGTACCTTCATCATGTCATCCTCAATTGGGCATTTTGGAGTTGTGACATCAGCATATATGTGATGTTGTCATAAAGTTATGAGGCCAAAGTGGACATGGATTGTTTCTGGAGATGTCTGGCACAGACTTTGGGTGTAGAACTTCGGTACCAAGTCTACTTGCACAGTGATAGGATGGAAGTTGCAATGAATCCATTGGACGTGTTCTCTGTCGTGTGGTGGTCCTATTGCCATATGTGTGCCATCATGTGCTCCAACACAATGTAGGTTTTGGACAAAATGCTTTCTCTCTTCAGATTGGCTAAGTCAAACTGAATGTACCTATTAATGTGTATCATCATTGAGTGCCACAGTGCATGTGGCACAACACTGAATTTTGTGTGTGGCATTCAACCAGAGACATCAGGATTGTAAAGGACCTGGGCAGTAGTACTGCAGTTTCTTGTTATCTTTAATTTCATGGATGTTGAATTTGTATTGTGAAGTAGTTAAAATGGCAGCATCTGTTGAAATGAACATATTGGCATTTCTCTACACATTTTACCATTGTCAGATGTATCACCTCTGACCACCTTGGTCAGACCTGGACATGACATTTGTGGTAACTGACACTGATCATTTTACAATCGTATTCGTTTTCACTGTCTCTGACATTATGCCATCCTAATTCTGGGACTCTGGAATAAACATGGAATTAGACTATTCACTTATATGTCTGTGTTGGGATTAATTAGTGATTCACATTTAAACATTGTACACAATCCATTTGTTGATGCTTACACAAGTTGGTCATAGTTACAATTGGCTATTCATATTTTTATTAAAGATTATTTATCCAATCAATCAATCCCAGATCCATAACGGCAATTCATGATTCGAGTATAATAAATACTAATGTACAAATAAATTCTTCAGCGTATCAACATATATAATAAATAGTTATATTTGTTGCCAGCTATCTGTGTCCATTTCTTCACCTTATGCTTTTATTGTAGTGTCTACCAATATTCAATTCTAGTCTGCCCCCATAATTTTACTCATTTCTGTTTAGCTCCTAATATAATGCTATAAAGTTTTTCCTTTTCTATTCTTTTTCTCATTTTGACTACCCATTGTGAACAATTCGGTGATTCCAATGATTTACAATTTTGTAAAATCAAAGATCGAGCTATTAAAGAAGCATTAAAAACAAATTATTGTTGTCGCAGCGTTAAAGTTAGATTTGCGAGCCCAAATAAAATAGTTCTAGGATTGGGATCTATGTTCTGTTTAAGTTGCCAGCTAATCGACTGAAAGATCCTAGTCCAGTAGTCAGTCAGTTTAGGGCAATATGGAGCTAGTCTTCTCCTTGATAATTACATCTAGGGCAACCTGATGATATTTTGGGGACTATATTGTGCAATTTCTCAGGAGTGTGGTATAGTTGCCATTTGGAGAAGAGTGCCATACGTTTAAAATTCACCCAGGGAATGCCCTTAATAGACCATTTATTGTAGTCCTTTCATTGGGCTGCTTCTATGTGACATGCAGTGGTCACCTGAATTTTTACAAGAGCTCCCGGGACAACTTGATCATGGATTTGTTGCTGGAGAATATGATACCAGTTCCCAATTCCTGTCATTTGTTTGATATATATCATGCATGGGTAACGGTTGCGAGAAGAGAGCCCTCCGGGAGTCGTAGCTTTTGCACTAGAGTAGAGATTTGGAGGTAGGAAAATACTAGGGTCGAGTCAGTTTCTGTTTTGTCTTGTCTGATTTGTTCCCATGATTTCATCTTGCCTTGTATTACTAGATCTTTTATTCGATAGATTCCCAACCTTTCCCATCTTTTTAATGTTGGTGCATTGATTGTAACTCATAGTTCCCTGCAGTGTATTAGTTGAGTTTCTAAATGTAAAGGTGTAAATCGATATTCGTCCTTCAATTGTTTAAGTCTATCATGAATCATACAGGGCGTCGTATATCTGTAGCGTTTAGGTAGCTTGGAAATTTTGAAAAAGGGTTCTATATCTATAAATCTTTCAAAGAGCATTTGGTCAAGATAAAAATTTGACCCATGACCGTGGGCTGATGTTGCACGTCCACACCAGTCTAAGATGGCAGCGTGGAAGTATTTTTGATTGTGGGGAAGCCCTAAACCACCTTCTTCATGACTCAATTGTAATGTTATCAATTTTATGTGGGGTTTCTTTCCTGCGCAGATACATTTTCGCACTAATTGATCTATTTCTAGGAAGTAGTTAAGTGGAATCTTAATAAGGATATTTGAGAAAATAAATAGCAGAAGTACCATCATTTTTATTGATGGGACTCTTCCAATTATTGATTAGGGAAGGTTATGCCAGCTATTTAGGATATTCCTTCCCTTATTAAGCATTGTGGTATAATTAAGTGCGAAAAGCTGTGAAAAATAGTGTGTCTCCCAAATACCTAAATATCGAACAGGGTTATTTTTTTCCACTTGGATATGAAGAACCTGGGCTAGAATCTGATCATGGCAATTAAATAATAGGATCTCGGATTTGCTCTCACTGATTTTATACCCTCCTAGGTTGGAAAATGTTATAATTGTGTGGAATGTTTGTTACATATTTGTTGTTTCTGCCTCAAGATAGAGGATTAGATCATCTACAAATAATTTCAATTTGGATGCCCCTACTATTGGTGGGTAATTAAGTGGTTTTGGAATATCAAATTCGCTAATGGCTCCATATATAAAGCAAATGAAACAGGCGACATCAGGCAACCTTGTCGAGTACCTTTTTAAATCACAACTACGCCAACAGTATTAGAGTTAATTA
The DNA here is from genome assembly GCF_964204655.1 of Triturus cristatus. Lineage (NCBI taxonomy): Eukaryota > Metazoa > Chordata > Amphibia > Caudata > Salamandridae > Triturus > Triturus cristatus. The sequence goes on along the minus strand of NC_140588.1, from coordinate 525,209,516 downwards.
TTATTTTGGCCTGGGTTTTACCATATACCTTCCTAAGTAATTCTACAAAGACTAGGGAAAAATCTTTTTTTTTAATATCGCAAAAATAATATTCTAATTGACCAGATCAAAGCCTTTTTCTGCGTCAATCATAATAATTGCTGCTTTCGTATTGCTATTTGGAAAAAAAACGATGGCCTCAACTAAAAAGTTTATATTGTTAGTGATGAATCTTTCTATTAAAAAGCCACATTGAACCTCATGAACCAAACTTGCAGCGACTAGGATAATTCTTGTTGCCATGATATTCGTGAATAGTTTGTTTGTTATCATTATTTAGTGAACTAATTGGCCAATAAGATCCAGGTGTATCCTGGCACTTCCCCTTTTTTAAAAACGAACTATAACTTCTTCGACAAATGTCTTTGGGATATGGCAACCTTCCAGGATTGTATTATATAATGAGAGCAATAGATTTGTTAATTGTGGCCGAAATAGTTTATAAGATGTAATGGGTATTCCATCGATGCCACAGGCTTTGGCGCTAGATGTGTTTTTTTACAGCTGCATGAATCTCCATCTCGGAGATTGGTATTATCAACTGGGCTTTCTGCTGGTATATTAGAGGGGGTAGTGAAATTGTATTTAAAATGTGCCTATTTTCTCTGATGGTGTAGTTATCTAGGCTGCATAGAGTTTGTCGTAATGTGCTAAAAAAACTTTATTAATCTCATCCATCTGATGGACATTTTTGCCTGTCTCATCATCAAAGATAGATTTTACCATAACATTGTTAAGATTTTTCTTTACAGGCCATGCCAGAAGCTTGCCAGCGTGTTCGCTGTCCTCATACCAGTTTTGTAAACAGGTTTTCGGATTTATTATTTCCCGATGTTCATAAAAGTCTTTTATCTCTTTGATGATTCTAACTTTATGAGAAATTGCCTCCCCACTGATAAAAGCCTTACAAGAATCCCCCAAGGTATGCTGTTCCCACGTTTATACAGGCAAACTCAATATGTGGTGTCTGCATTTTTTTAATCCAGCCCTCTTCCGTTAGTAAGGTTTTACTTCAAACCTTGCTTGATATGAATGATGCAACAGGAGCTAAAGAAATTGTGAGCAGTCACTTTATTGTAGTGTACATCATGAGGTAACCCCCCAAAAATGTTTTACATGCAATGAAAAACAGGCATGTAGTAGGCAGTGTTGGTGGATAAAGCCATTATTGTAGGAGCCATATTGTCTCCAGTCTAAAGTCCAACAGACTCCTGCCATCAGAAATATGAAAGTGTACAAAAAGAGTCAGCAAAGTAAACATGTTGAACATAAAGTGAGACATTAGGAGCAATGGTTCTACCTGGCGGTGGTTGATGCATTACCATCAGAATCACCTGTAAACTTCCTTTGACATCCCAGCCTGTGATGGGGGTGGGGGGATCCACTGCTGCAGGGTCAGGGGTGTCTGAGGATTCTTCATCTTGCAGGGCCTCCCTTCCTGTTACTGCAGCAGATATAGAAGGGTGAGATGTAGTAATACCGTAGGAAGGGGTTGCTGTTGGTGGAACAGCCCTGTAGAGTGTGGTGTTTATGTCCTTCAGCACCCCAATCAGCAGGCCCATGTTGTCATTGTGTGTGTTAAGTTGCTGATCTATGGATCTCTGTAGCTGCTTCATCTCCCAGAGTTCCTCTAGAACCTAGCCCATCACTCCTTGGGTGTACTCATTGGCACCCAGGAGTTGGCTATGGTTGGCCTGAACTTCATTAGCACCAGTGTCCTCATTTTCCTGGCCAACCGTTACCCTCTCACCACCCCTGCCCCCACAGCCCTGTTTCCTTGTCACAGCTTATACCCTTCCACTGCCTTCTGCCTCCTCAGTAAGTGGGTTGCTAATCTACAACTCTTGAGGTGGGTGTGGGAGGCAGGAGATGTTGCTAGCTGTGCTAGGGGCACATGTTGTTGGGGCAGAGGTCAGCACAGATGTTGCAGTTGGGGTGGTAGAGGTGGTTGTGGAGATGGTGATACTCACTGGTGCTGTCTGCCCAGGCTCACCAGAGGGTCCAGGTTGGTCCTCCACTTCCTTTTCTCCAGGAGCTCCTGCATCACTGAAGGCTTGATCCACGGGTTGGGGTAAAGTCTGGGTGGTGCCTTCACTCTGGGCATATGTTGTACCAGATCTGCCTGTTGAGGTAAATAGTAAGATGTTATTGTTGTAAGTGTGTTTTGTACATCCACATCATTTTTGACACAGAAGTTCTAGGCCTATGGAGAGTATTTGAGATGTAGGATAGCATTGAGAGCTCTCCCCTTTGTATTCTACTTATTTCTAGACATTGGGAGACATTCTTAACATGGGGTGGTATTAGCAGGATATGTTGATGTGCAGCTGCACTCCTTGTAGAAATGATACATGAACATGCCATTTCCAAATGATTTTGACAGAACAGCATCAAGGAGTAACATGTGTGTATGTAAAATACAATTCCTAGCTGTGCACAATACAGGCACAAACACAACTTGGTTGTTTGTTTAGCATTGGCACTTGTGTGTGCTGTGGATTATCAGTGGGTCGCCAAGCAAATCAAATCAGCTGTGTAACTATGATGCATTAGTGATGTTCCATATTCACACTTAATATGGTGTCACTAACGGCCAGATAATGTTCATGTTTGGAGACCAGGAGAAGTTAATGCTGAATAGGCATACATGTGTCTGTGTAGAGCATTGTATGTTGACTGCTCAGCCCATATGGCCTGTGAAGCAAATGACACTTGTCTGACAAGTGGGTAATTGCAAACAGCACAAGTGCCTCATGGTAGTTGTAGTATTTTCTTGTCCAACTTGCCTACTATAGCTAAACAAGATTTGTTTTACATACAGGTTAGCAAAATGTAGTAGTACTGGCCCGTACTATTAGACATTTATACATGATAAGGGTCCTGGGACGGATATAGGAGGTTAATGCACTTACAGGTAGCATTCCAACATGTGGAATATGATGGAAATAGGTACATCTGGTCTTCTGTGCAAGGCTGCTGATTGGTAATGTTCATCACACATCTCTGATACTTTGTCTGAGGCATGTTTGCAAAGAAGATGGACATTATAGACCTCTTGGCCGCAAGTTGGTATCCGGCGGCCAGTTTCTTTACATTCTTTCAGTTTCTTTCATTTCATTTCTTTGAGTGAGAGCAGTTTGATGGACTTGGGATCCAAAGATTTGTGGCTCAACTCTAATGATTTCATCCACTATAACTGTGAACCCATCTGAAAAATAGGGATTTTTGGCAGGTGACATTGTGCAAAAATTAAAATCTGTGAGTAAAAGTAAAGAAAACAGTGAATGTGATCAGAACAAGGTAGGACAAAGATATAAGTGAAATAAAACTTGTGTGGAGTGTGTGATCGAATTGTTCATTCAGTGGTGCCTCTCTCAAAACAATGTGATATATCTCACCGTGCTGAAGTGTAGTGACAAAGGATCATGGTCTGGTATGGGGTGTTTTTTCTGCTATGAATTGTAGGTGTGTCTACTTAAGTAATTGTCATCAGGTGTGCACATTTTAAATCATCCAATGGACAAACTTGACGACAGCCGTGGTCCATGGCCAGAGCTTAGTGACAGCTGTGATCCATACCAGGACATCTGAGACCTCTGCGGCCAATGCTGTGCAATTGGTGACTGCCGCAATACATGCTGAGTGCTTTCTGACTGCCACGGTCCATGTCGAGTGCTTTCCGACCACCGTGGTCAGAGGATTGGCCTATATGGATCATAATACTGTGGTCAAAATAGGGCCACGCAATTGGACGGTCGGTCATACCGGCAATGTAATGAGGACCAATATTTTCATTTATTCAAAGCATTTTATCACACCCACAAAGATTCATGAACAGATGATAATAATAAGCAAACTAACAACCAATAATGCACCAGAAAACAAAAGCAATACACATTGAGGGAGCGAGAATTGCTCTGGTAGGGTAAGAATATTTTTCAAATTTATATCTCAGTTTTACTATTCTTTTTAAATTGGTTGCCCATTTTGATATGAAATAACTTACACAGAGCTTCCGGGAAAGCATATTGGCACCATATTTTAAGTGGGAAATGCACCCTTGCATCCAAAAAGTGATGCGAGAATGCATTTTGTCTAAGAAAATATCACTCTGCACCTTTGCATACTTTACAGTGATGAAAAGTAAAGATTGGAAACCACTGCATATCACTCAGCACCCTTACATACTCTACAGTGATTGAAAGTTTTAATCACTGCAGAGTATGCAAGGGCAGAGAGTGGTATTCAGTGGTTTCTAAACTTTAAAGCCACTGCATAATTTTGAATTCAAATGGTGTAGCAGCATCATTTTTATTCATCATTAATTCCGCATAACAAGAATAACTCAAAATTATCATAATTCCTCTGACTCCACAGATGACATTAAAAATTCCAACTAGTCCTACTTGCGAAATGAACACAGCCTTAGCTAGCATTTTAAAACGCACTTTAATTTGTTGTACTGTGTGTGATTAGTGAGTATGCCTGTCCCTCCCCAGGTAGGTTTAGAGAGAGTTCTCTCCCTAGGAACTATTTTAAATAGTGAGACTAATCTCCATTTTTACAGTGCAGTATTTCATGTACATTTACTAAAAAACCAATGGTTTCTTCAAGCAATTGGATTGAATTTTAATATATTTTAATACTTTGGATCCTTCAAAGGAACCCAGTGCATTACAGTATTTTGAAGAAAACAATATTAACATGCACAAATATTGCCAAAAATTATAGAAAATATACATATTGTGACCACTGTTCCCGATAACCTGCGCGTGCGCGCGCGCGCGCACCGAAGTCACCCCAAGCGCGCAGTGTGCTGTATTTAGCGGGCATATCCTGCGAGACCGTTCGCGCCGCCGCTTTTAAAACGCGAGTGGCACGAAAAACGGTAATTCCAGTGGCTCTGGGTTTTAAAAAGGCACAGCTGAGGGGCTGATTGTGGGCCTTTGAGTAAGTATTCATGTTAATTGCAGCCCGTGTGCTGCAATTAACATGAATACTAACTCAAAGGCCCACAATCAGCCCCGCAGCTGTGCACTGTTAAGAAAAGAAAAACAGTGTCTAAAACACGATGTGTCCTTAAGCACTAGGCCTGGGCATAGTTCGCAAAGTAGCACTTTGCGAAGCTACGCAAAGTGAAGTTCGCACTGCGCGAGCTACGCGTAGCACTTCGCGAACTGCGTAGTACCTTGTTCGCACTGTGCCAGATGTCATTTTCAATGATTGCACAGTGCGGACAAGCAACCGGCACTGTGCAATCATTGAAAATGGCATCTTGCACAGGGCAAGCTGTAGTTTTCTGCTGCTCGAGTAGATTTTTACTCGAGCTTCAGCTTTCTCAACGCGAACTGGTAGTTTCTCATCGCGAGCGGTCGCGAGCATACGCGACCACTCGCAATGAGAAACCAGACCTCCTCGCGTTGGGAATCTCGCCGGGAGGTTTATTTTTCATGCTCGCGATCGCCAACTTGAAGTTGCTGATCGCGAACAAGGAAAAAGTCTCGCCGGGAGGTCATTTTGCTTGCTCGCGGTCGCCAACTTGACGTTGAGAACCGCGAGCAAGCAAAAAATGACCGCAGCACCACGCAACACTACGCTACGCGTGTTCGCACTGTGCTACGTGCAGTTCACGTAGTGCGAAGTAGCACGAACTTCGCAAACTACGCGAGCGTAGCGTAGTGCTTTGCCACGGCTTATTAAGCACACGCTGTGTTTGAGACTGTGCTTTTCTTTTCTTAATTGTGCACAGCTGCGGGGCTGATTGTGACACTTTGAGATAGTATTCTTGTGAACTGCAGCGCACACGGGCTCTGCAATTAACATGAATACTAACGCAAAAGCCCACAATCAGCCCCGCAGCTGTGCACTGTTAAGAAAAGAAAACGTGTCTCAAATGCAATGTGTGCATCCGGCGAGATGCTGGCTTTTTTTTACTTTGGTTTTTGGAAGGTGACTGTGTGGCCCCCCTTCCCCTCAATATTTTTAGGCCCTGGGGACCCCATCCCCAAGGGCGTGAGCATTTTTTCCTTAAAAAAAAACAGGAAGGGGGCTGCGCGACCCCCCTCCTTAAAAATAAGTTAAAAAAATACTTAAATATGTAGCCATGCCCCAGGGCCGAAATCGGCCATGGGAGGGTTGCCGCGCAGCCTCCTTCCTGTTTTTATTTTTAAATGTGGACCCCCATCTTGAAGCCATTATTGGCCCCAGGGACCCCATTCCCTGGGGCATTGCCTCGGTTTTTGTTTGGGTAACTTCTGGCCCCGGGGCTCCCACCCCCAGGGCCTGGCCTCAACTTTTTGAGACCACGGGGGGAGCCCCAATACCCCTGCGGTCCCTGACGGCTCCCAGCCTGCTGCCGGAGGCGGCATTGCTTTTGGACAAGGGGAGCTGCTAAGATGCATCTCCCTTTGCCCAAAAATAATTCTGCTTTGCTTCGCGGAAGCAAGACCAGGTTTCCTGCTCTTGCTTCCATGAAGCAAAGCAGAGTTTGCTATGACAGGGCGAACAGCAATGTCCTGGGGAAGGGCACTCTGGGACATTTCTGGAGCCGGTACTGTGGGGTGGCGGTCCTCAGGGCCAAGGAGGGCTCCAGGAGTCGGGCCACGAGGCCCCCTTCCCAACGTATACGAAGCCTCAGGGAGGTGGTTGTACCCGGGGCAGGGGCGGGAGCACCCCCAACACTTAAAAAATCAAATTTAAGCTCCAGGAGGTGGCAGTCCCTGGGGCTTGGGGAGCTCGCGAGGCCCCCGCCCATTAATTATCATAAATACGCCGGGGAGGTGGCAGTCCCCCTGGCAGCGTGGGGGGGTAGGAGACCCCATGCAATTTTTTCAAAGAAGTCACAGGGAGGTGGCGGTCCCCGGGGCTGTGGAGGGGCTATGTCCCCCGCATATTGTTTCAAAAGCTCCAGGGAGGTGGTGGTCCCCAGGCTGCAGGGGCCCACACGGCCCCCTCATACATTATCAACATTTTCCCAGGGACCTGGCGCACCCGGGGGCTCATTAAAACTAAGCGTGGGACACCACGCTTTGTTTTTAATTTTTTCTCTGCCGGATTTGCGCACCCAACACGACTCCCTCCGAAAAAGAAAAAAGAAAGTTCTTTTTTTGGCCCTGGGGATCCCACAGGCCTAGTGGGTCAGGGTGTTTCTACCCTGCCCCCTTTTCTATTTTTTAACCATTTTCAACCCTTTTTTCTTGTGACTGGGTTTGACCGAGTCACAAGATGGCTGCCAACACTTCTTGGTTTGGAGCGTTGACAGTTTATCAAAATGAAGCCCGTGATCGGGAGTGTTCACGGATCCACTGTGGTCACCGGATATCGATATTTTTTTATTTGTGAAATACTCAGGAACTACTGAACAGATTTACATTGTTTAAAAAAAGAACGCTTGCTGAACCAAGACAAACATTTTTGGCAAATTTGGCTTAATTTTGTTGAGCAGTTCGGGCTGTAGCTTTGTCTAAAGTTTACTATATATATATTTGAATCGTATTGCAGTGGCTGCTGCTGCCACTAACAGCACCAACGTCGCAGGCCTGGGGACTGCTCGTGCAGCAATTTGACGGATACAAATTATTGCAGCGGTTCTTGCCGTTCCCGACCCATATCATACGAAGAAAACTACTGCGGGTAAGCCTGTGTTCTGACATACAGGGGTTTTGTAGGAGTTAAGGGTCCACGTTGGAGAACTGGGACTGTTTGGCTGGACACATCTCTCTTGATGTCTAGTGCAGTGTCTTTACCCTGAAGATATAAAATTACCGCTATTATTCATAGTACGGGTGACGTGACGGCCGCAACTACGGTTGTGGCGTAAGGAAACTAAGAAGTTATGAGCGATTGGGACAATGAAAGAAAGGCAGAGGCCATTTCTTTGTTTAATGAGGAGCAAGATGAGCCACAAGTGAAATCCACAACAAGCTTGGCCCCCCTGGGGAGTGACACTACTTTAAAACAAAAACTGTTCCTACTAGAGAAACTGAGTAAACGCGTAATAAATAAATGGTGGGAAGTGGCTTCGCTTACCAACTACGTGGAGGTTGGCCGTGTTCCCAGAGGCCTGAGAATTACAATTGTACCCACATATGATAATCCCAACCCAGATCTTCTTACAGAATGGGCACAGTTCATGGCCAAAACATGCAAGGGCATGCTAGAAATGCTCGTTAAGTATGCACAAATAGACCTAGAAGCAACCAGGAAGGAATTGGTGACATTAAGAGCGGATCTAGAAAAATACAAAAGTGACAACATAGTGGAGGAATTCCTGAAAACACTCCCAAAGAAACTTAAGGAATACGAAGACGCAATCAAGCAAAAGAAACAACGAAAATTTCTCAGGGACAAGCGAGATTACGCCGAGGGACGCATCTTAACTTATGCCAAAAGATACTATTGGGCTCAAAGAAATTTCAAAGTCACCACTACCGAACGCACAACTGAATTACTGTCAACAGGTTCCAGTTCGGAACTAAGTACCGACTCGGAAGACCGCAGCACCGTGGTCCCTTTAGCCATACGTCCTCTCACCTTCTTACACGAGTTTCAAATACTGAAGCAGAAGAAGGAACAAACTCAAGTAAACAAGCCCCAAACGAGAGGACAAACAAGAGGAAGGGGGCAAAGAAGAGGAAGAGGACGAGGGACAACAAAAGAAAAAGACTGAAAAAGAAAAAACATACAAATTTCAAAACATCAATTTCTCAAAATCAAGATCCTACACTAAATCAAACAGTGGTTAATCTATCCACTAGAACTCTAAACGAAATGAAAATCTCGGTTCTACAATTGGGCTTGTCCTTCTGCCCTAGTAATAATTTCAATTACATGGACACTAGAATTGATCTATTCCTATATATTCGCAAACTTAAGTTGATGAAAATGTTTGAGATACGCTCAAAATCGAAGCCAAAAGAAACACTAACGAGAATGAACGATCCAGAATTGTCTAATCTACTAATTCAGGATATGGAACTACTGAGAGTTATGCATGATCTTGAAATGGGAGACAACCATGGTGGAAGTAATTACTCATTATGGCAATCAAGTGATGTTATTAACAAACAACAAGTGCATAGCGGTTTGAAAAGGAAATCTAAGTTCAACCCCAACGTTCCCTTTGACAATATTGAAGCATATAATTCAGCGGTCATCATTGATCTAAAAAAATCAAGACAGGCATTCCAAAAATCCAAATGGGATAATCTTACAAAGGAACAACGGGAAGCCCTTAAAATCTTGGAGTCGGATCCAACGATTATAATCAAGCCATCCGACAAAGGGGGCAATGTTGTTGTGATGGATTTGGAGAAATACAGATCAGAAGCAATGAGACAACTCATGGACGAAACCTGCTATGAACTCATTGATTGGGCACAATATAAAGAGACTATACTTGACTATCATAAACTGTTAAGTAATTGGTATTTTCAGGGGTTGATTGACACCGATGAGTACAATTTCTTGAGAACAGACAAACCACGTATAAGGTGTATTTACTTTCTTCCCAAGATCCACAAGCACGCCACATCACCACCAGGGCGTCCAATAGTTTCATCCAATGGAGGACTACTTGAAAATACTTCTATTTTTCTAGATCTATTTTTGCATAAATATGTGTTGGATTTAGCATCATACTGTAAAGACAGTTCAGATTTTTTACGCAGAATTCACGATATTCAATGGGAGGACGAATACACAATGATTAGTCTGGATGTATGCTCACTCTATACATGCATCGATCAACGTAAAGGTGTGGCAGCATGTATGCATTTTTTAAAGAGTAGACATATAGATCTCTGGGAACATAATGAAATGTTAGAGACAATGATGCTATTCTGTCTTCAAAATAATATCTTTCTTTTCGAGAAGTCAGTATATCGTCAACGATCTGGTACAGCTATGGGGACTTGTTTTGCCCCCAGCCTAGCGAACCTTTTCCTAGGTTGGTGGGAAGAACAAATAGTGTGGACAGACCAATTCCAAACTTACACTGATCATATAGTTGTATGGATCAGGTATATAGACGATCTATTTCTTATTTGGAATGGCCCACAAAATCTAGCCAAAGAGTTCATTGACAAACTGGGTACCAATGATCTAAACTTACAGTTTACCCACAAGATCAGTTCTAGTTACTGTGAATTTTTGGATATTGCAGTTGAAATAAAAGAGAAAAAGATCACAACACGCCTTTTCCGCAAGCAAACCGCAGGCAACACTTTATTGCACGCGGCAAGCCATCATCCAGTCCCCCTAAAACGAAGCATACCCTACGGGGAACTGCTAAGAGCTCGCCGTGCTTGCAGCACGGATAATGACTTTGAAAAAGAGCAAAAAACCATGCTCATACGTTTCAGAACAAGAGGATATAAACAGGAAACCCTAGAGAGAGCCCAAAATAAAGTCAAGGAGTTGCAACAACACGATATACTCTTTAAACCATCTAGGAGCACTATCAATAGAAGTAACAATGATAGTAATCAGGTTAATGCGCCAAGAATGATAACACAATACAGCAGGGGAGCCTGGACTCTAGAAAAAATCATGAAAAAACACTGGAATTTACTAATAGCAGACCCCATCATCGGTCCATGCATAGGAACCAGACCGCAAATAACATATAAAAAAGCAAGATCACTAAAGGACAAATTGGTCCATAGCTATCGTGAAGAGACAATTCAACCACATTGGTTAACAATGCCGAATGGCTTTACCACATGTGGGATGTGCAAGGCAGATCGCAATGGCATAAACTGCAAAGAATATACCACAGGCACCAAACAAAAACGCCCAATTAAACATCTAATTAATTGCAATAGTGATTTTACTGTCTACATACTTGAGTGCCCTTGTGGCCTCAGATATGTAGGCAGCACTAAGTTACCACTTAAATTACGAATTTTGCAACATTTACGTGCAATCACTAATTGTGATCATAATTATCCGGTGGCGCGTCACTATTCCGAATTTCACAACTGCGACAACAGTAGTTTACGGTTTTTTGGAGTAGAAAGAATTCCTAAATGTATACGAGGAGGGGACCGAGAAAAACATCTAAGAGTACTTGAGTCCAGATTTATTTTAGATCTGGACTGCAAAATACCCAAAGGATTAAACAGTGGAGAGGAACTTGCAACTCACATAGGCTCATAATTAACAATGACATGGTCTCATGATGGATATGATCACTCCCAACCAATAGTTGGGATTTTATGATTGTCAATTCATTTTCTTATACTCACTTTTATTAAGATAGGGAAATAGGGCCAGACAGGATATAAATAGTATTTCCCAATTGGGATATTATATGAGCACTTACCACAATTGTGGATGCTCTTGTTGGAACCCCTCAGGGTTACCTACTCCTTATCCTGATTATTCCCTGATACCCTTCCTCTTTCACTCATTTAATCATATTATTTGTCACACACATTATTATCCCATCACTTCCCTAACACCTAGCACTTAGTAATGGATACTTCCTACCTATGCCATCATACTATGTTATCAGAAAGGAACAGTCCTGTTTTTACCTAAATTTGAAATTTGTAAACATATAGCAGGAGCCATTTCCGACTAACTTGTCCCATTTTATAATGTCCGATTTAAAATAATGATCTTAGGGTCCTACATAAGTACAGCACAATGGACATTATTTTGGAATACAGGGCTATTTAGCCTATATAGAATTGAATTAATAGTGGATGGCGCACTTGCGCATAATATTGCATAATTAGGACATGCATAATTATAAACTACCTGTTTTCTGCACATATCCTATTGTTTAACTCTACTGTTCCCTGACAATGAATGTATGACGATCATCAAATATGAGGATGCAATATCTATTGCGATAACTGTGCCTCTTACTGCAATGTATTATATTTTTTGCAATTGCTGCTACTTTATTTAATTTGTGTATCATGGCATGATAGACAGTAGTTTAAAATGCAGGGCTATTTTAGCCTTTACAGAACCGAATTGATAGTGGATGGCGCACTCACGCATAATATTGCACAATCAGGATATGCACAAATATAAGCTACCTGTTTTTTGTTCACAGTATTTTTTCTCTTTATTGTTCCTTGACAATTGCTGTATGACGATCATCAAATACGGGGATGCAGTACTGATTGCGATAATTATGTCTTTTGCTGCAATGGATAAATTCTCACGATTGCTGCTACTTCGTTTAATTTATGTATTATCATCAATTAGATTTTAAAGTTTAACTTATATGACACTAGCCTCATAGTACAATACAGAAGTATTTCCTCTATGTTTGTGAACCATGCACGTGTATTTCTATGGTCGATTGGCATGCAGGAAGTAACTTGACAAAGGCAAACGCCGAAACGCGTCGTCCTTCTAAAGCTAGCGCACAATAAACTTTTGTGCGGTTTCCTGGTGTGCTGTCCTCTTATTCACTGAATTGCTACGGAATAAAGGGATTTGAATCATATATATATATATATATATATATATATTCACAAAACACCTCCTATGACAGAGAAACAGCCGCACTTCACAATGAAGGTTATATCCATTTAATTTCAAACGCAGTCGGCAATCTTGACATGTTTCGTTCACATTGAACTTCCTCAAAGGTTGCGCCGCTGACATCGTTTTAGGACAGTTAAACACACAAGTTTGTCACTCGCCTTTAAAGTCTTCGCCCCCTGGTGGACACCCATAGTGGGTGCTATACATTGAGGTACTTGCAGTTCAGTGTCCCCATAATTTTTACCCTCCAGTGGGTGATGTCGTAAATTCAATCCAGTTTTCTGCATTTAAATATTCATTGCGTCTCACCAGCCCATTTTCGAGGCTTCCGAGACCCATACCAAAGTAGTCTTTGGCGGCACCTGTTTACCCTGTCGCTTTCACGTACTTCTCAAACAGGGTTCTCTTTCGGGTAAACTGTGGCGCTCTTACTGGTAGTGCGTCGCTGCGGTTGAACCACGCCGTAACATATTCACAAAACACCTCCTATGACAGAGAAACAGCCGCACTTCACAATGAAGGTTATATCCATTTAATTTCAAACGCAGTTGGCAATCCTGACATGTTTCGTTCACATTGAACTTCCTCAAAGGTTGCGCCGCTGACATCGTTTTAGGACAGTTAAACACACAAGTTTGTCACTCGCCTTTAAAGTCTTCGCCCCCTGGTGGACGCCCATAGTGGGTGCTATGCATTGTGGTACTTGCAGTTCAGTGTCCCCATACTTTTTACCCTCCAGTGGGTGATGTCGTAAATTCAATCCAGTTTTCTGCATTTAAATATTCATTGCGTCTCACCAGCCCATTTTCGAGGCTTCCGAGACCCATACCAAAGTAGTCTTTGGCGGCACCTGTTTACCCTGTCTCTTTCACGTTCTTCTCAAACAGGGTTCTCTTTCGAGTAAACTGTGGCGCTCTTACTGGTAGTGCGTCGCTGCGGTTGAACCACGCCGTAACATATTCACAAAACACCTCCTATGACAGAGAAACAGCCGCACTTCACAATGAAGGTTATATCCATTTAATTTCAAACGCAGTTGGCAATCCTGACATGTTTCGTTCACATTGAACTTCCTCAAAGGTTGCGCCGCTGACATCGTTTTAGGACAGTTAAACACACAAGTTTGTCACTCGCCTTTAAAGTCTTCGCCCCCTGGTGGACGCCCATAGTGGGTGCTATGCATTGTGGTACTTGCAGTTCAGTGTCCCCATACTTTTTACCCTCCAGTGGGTGATGTCGTAAATTCAATCCAGTTTTCTGCATTTAAATATTCATTGCGTCTCACCAGCCCATTTTCGAGGCTTCCGAGACCCATACCAAAGTAGTCTTTGGCGGCACCTGTTTACCCTGTCGCTTTCACGTACTTCTCAAACAGGGTTCTCTTTCGGGTAAACTGTGGCGCTCTTACTGGTAGTGCGTCCCTGCGGTTGAACCACGCCGTAACATATTCACAAAACACCTCCTATGACAGAGAAACAGCTGCACTTCACAATGAAGGTTATATCCATTTATTTTCAAGTTTAACTTATATGATGCTAGCCTCATAGTACAATTCGGAAGTATTTCCTCTATGTTTGTGAATCATGCACGTGTATTTCTATGGTCGATTGGCATGCAGGAAGTAACTTGACAAAGGCAAACGCCGAAACGCGTCGTCCTTCTAAAGCTAGCGCACAATAAACTTTTGTGCGGTTTCCTGGTGTGCTGTCCTCTTATTCAATGAATTGCTACGGAATAAAGGGATTTGAATCATATATATATATATATATATATATATGTATATATATATAGCATATTGGCACCATATTTTAAGTGGGAAATGCACCCTTGCATCCAAAAAGTGATGCGAGAATGCATTTTGTCTAAGAAAATATCACTCTGCACCTTTGCATACTTTACAGTGATGAAAAGTAAAGATTGGAAACCACTGCATATCACTCAGCACCATTACATACTCTGCAGTGATTGAAAGTTTTAATCACTGCAGAGTATGCAAGGGTAGAGAGTGGTATTCAGCGGTTTCTAAACTTTAAAGCCACTGCATAATTTGAATTCAAGTGGTGTAGCAGCATCATTTTTATTCATCATTAATTCCGCATAACAAGAATAACTCAAAATTATCATAATTCCTCTGACTCCGCAGATGACATTAAAAATTCCAACTAGTCCTACTTGTGAAATGAACACAGCCTTAGCTAGCATTTTAAAACGCTCTTTAATTTGTTGTACTGTGTGTGATTAGTGAGTATGCCTGTCCCTCCCCAGGTAGGTTTAGAGAGAGTTCTTTCCCTAGGAACTATTTTAAATAGTGAGACTAATATCCATTTTTACAGTGCAGTATTTCATGTACATTTACTAAAAAAACCAATGGTTTCTTCAAGCAGTACTAAATTGGATTGAATTTTAATATATTTTAATACTTTGGATCCTTCAAAGGAACCCAGTGCATTACAGTATTTTGACGAAAACAATATTAACATGCACAAATATTGCCAAAATTTATTGAAAATATACATATTGTGACCACTGTTCCCAATAACCTGCACGCGCGCGCGCACCGAAGTCACCCCAAGCGCGCAGTGTGCTGTATTTAGCGGGCATATCCCGCGAGACCGTTCGCGCCGCCGCTTTTAAAACGCGAGTGGCGAGCAAAACGGTAATTCCAGTGGCTCTGGGTTTTAAAAAGGCACAGCTGAGGGCCTGATTGTGGGCCTTTGAGTAAGTATTCATGTTAATTGCAGCCCGTGTGCTGCAATTAACATGAATACTAACTCAAAGGCCCACAATCAGCCCCGCAGCTGTGCACTGTTAAGAAAAGAAAAACAGTGTCGAAAACACGACGTGTGCTTAAGCACACGCTGTGTTTGAGACTCTGCTTTTCTTTTCTTAATTGTGCACAGCTGCGGGGCTGATTGTGACACTTTGAGATAGTATTCTTGTGAACTGCAGCGCACACGGGCACTGCAATTAACATGAATACTAACGCAAAAGCCCACAATCAGCCCCGCAGCTGTGCACTGTTAAGAAAAGAAAACGTGTCTCAAACACAACGTGTGCATCCGGCGAGATGCTGGCTTTTTTTTTACTTTGGTGTTTGGAAGGGGACTGTGTGGCCCCTCCTTCCCCTCAATATTTTTGGGCCCTGGGGACCCCATCCACCAGGGCGTGAGCATTTTT
This sequence comes from Triturus cristatus, assembly GCF_964204655.1. NCBI lineage: Eukaryota > Metazoa > Chordata > Amphibia > Caudata > Salamandridae > Triturus > Triturus cristatus. Next base: position 525,193,793 of record NC_140588.1, on the reverse strand, counting down.
TCTTTAAAAAAAACAGGAAGGGGGCTGCGCGACCCCCCTCCTTAAAAATAAGTTAAAAAAATACTTAAATATGTAGCCATGCTCCTGGGCCGAAATCGGCCATGGGAGGGTTGCCGCGCAGCCTCCTTCCTGTTTTTATTTTTAAATGTGGACCCCCATCTTGAAGCCATTATTGGCCCCAGGGACCCCATTCCCTGGGGCATTGCCTCGGTTTTTGTTTGGGTAACTTCTGGCCCCGGGGCTCCCACCCCCAGGGCCTGGCCTCAACTTTTTGGGACCACGGGGGGAGCCCCAATACCCCTGCGGTCCCTGACGGCTCCCAGCCTGCTGCCGGAGGCGGTATTGCTTTTGGACAAGGGGAGCTGCTAAGATGCATCTCCCTTTGCCCAAAAGCAATTCTGCTTTGCTTCGCGGAAGCAAGATCAGGTTTCCTGCTCTTGCTTCCATGAAGCAAAGCAGAGTTTGCTATGACAGGGCGAACAGCAATGTCCTGGGGAAGGGCACCCTGGGACATTTCTGGAGCCGGTCCTGGGGGGTGGCGGTCCTCAGGGCCAAGGAGGGCTCCAGGAGTCGGGCCACGAGGCCCCCTTCCCAACGTATACGAAGCCTCAGGGAGGTGGTTGTACCCGGGGCAGGGGGTACGCAGCAGACCCCTGCCCTTAATTAAAATTACCTTAGGGAGGTGGTGATCCCTGGAGCAGTGTGAGGAGGGGCAGGAGCACCCCCAACACTTAAAAAATCAAATTTAAGCTCCAGGAGGTGGCAGTCCCTGGGGCTTAGGGAGCTCGCGAGGCCCCCGCCCATTAATTATCATAAATGCCCCGGGGAGGTGGCAGTCCCCCTGGCAGCGTGGGGGGTAGGAGACCCCATGCAATTTTTTCAAAGAAGTCACAGGGAGGTGGCGGTGCCCGGGGCTGTGGAGGGGCTATGTCCCCCGCATATTGTTTCAAAAGCTCCAGGGAGGTGGTGGTCCCCAGGCTGCAGGGGCCCACGCGGCCCCCTCATACATTATCAACATTTTCCCAGGGACCTGGCGCACCCGGGGGCTCATTAAAACTAAGAGCGGGACACCACGCTTTGTTTTTAATTTTTTCTCGGCTGGATTTGCACACCCAACGCGACTCCCTCCGAAAAAGAAAAAAGGAAGTTCTTTTTTTGGCCCTGGGGATCCCACAGGCCTAGTGGGTCAGGGTGTTTCTACCCTGCCCCCTTTTCTATTTTTTAACCATTTTCAACCCTTTTTTCTTGTGACTGGGTTTGACCGAGTCGCAAGATGGCTGCCAACACTTCTTGGTTTGGAGCGTTGACAGCTTATCAAAATGAAGCCCGTGATCGGGAGTGTTCACGGATCCACTGTGGTCACCGGATATCGATATTTTTTTATTTGTGAAATACTCAGGAACTACTGAACGGATTTACATCGTTTAAAAAAAGAACGCTTGCTGAACCAAGGCCAACATTTTTGGCAAATTTGGCGTAATTTTGTTGAGCAGTTCGGGCTGTAGCTTTGTCTAAAGTTTACTATATATATATATTCAGTGAAAAAACCATAGGTTTAACACATGTTATAGTTAGCTGGACATTTTACTCGTAAAAAACCAATGAAATTCCCCCGTTATAGTTAGTTCAGCTAACTATAACTCGCGCGCCCGCAATGCACTGCTGATGACGTCACATATTACATCACTCATGACATGGTCAGTGACATCACTCATGACATCACTGATGACATCTCAAATGACATCACTGATGACATCATCCAGTGAATGTGTGTTTTTCTGAAAATTAAATATGTTTTATATATGTATATCTCAAGGTCGATGGAAGAATAAATGGATATATAAGTGTCTAAATGGATGATTTTTATTTGAAAAATTGATTGTGTAACTGACTGATTAAGTGTATCATAGTGAATACATGGCTTAGTGAGTATTGTTTAAATATTTAAATATCTGTATCAGTCTCTCTCTTTGTGTATAAGTGGCTGCATGGGTTGGTGAGTAGCTACATGAGTGTCTATATAGGTTATTTGTTGGTTTTTTGAGTATCAGTGTCTGATGTCTGTATGGTTTGGTGGGGGGTATTACGTAGTGCATAGGTGCATGAATGAATGACTCAGTCTTTGTATGTGTTGATGTCAGCATGTGTGCAGGACTCTATGGGTGCATGAGTGTGTGTATGGGTGTGTTAGTGAGTGATTGACTGTCTCTATAGTGTCTTTATGAGTAACTACATATGTTTTAAACTAGTATATGTGACTATTGGTGTATATAAGTGAGTATATGTGAGAGTGAGAGATTGAAAGAGTTCCTGAAAGAATAAGTATGTGGTTCTATAAGTGATTGTTTAAAAGAGTAAGTATGTGTAAGTTTCCGTAAAAGTAAGTGTGGTGGTGTGTGTATAACTGTATATTTAAGTAAATGGATGTTTGATTCTTTATTAGCATGAGTGACTATGTGTGTGAGTAACTCCATGGATGAGTGGCATTGTGTAACAGGGTGTATAGGTGTATGAGTACATATGATGAGTGAGTACATGTATGAGTGACTGTATAGGACTGTTGGTGAATGAGTGGATGTGTATGTGAATCTTAGAATTACTGAAGAGGTTGTTGTAATTGGTATTGGTATGTCCATTGTTTTGAAAATGTTAGTTTGTATTTTTGAGTGTGTGTATCAAAGGTTATATTAGGGGAAGAGGAGCTCTGCCACTCTATCTCAAGGATGATGTCATCAGTGATGTCATCAGTGATGTCATTTGAGATGTCATCAGTGATGTCATGAGTGATGTCACTGACCATGTCATGAGTGATGTAATATGTGACGTCATCAGCAGTGCATTGCGGGCGCGCGAGTTATAGTTAGCTGAACTAACTATAACGGGGGAATTTCATTGGTTTTTTACGAGTAAAATGTCCAGCTAACTATAACATGTGTTAAACCTATGGTTTTTTCACTGAATTTCTAAGGTTTTTTAAATGCTAATTCCTAACTATAACGTGTGTGAAACCCATGGTTTTTTCAGTGAATTTGCAAGGTTTTTTAAATGCTAATTCCTAACTATAACGTGTGTGAAACCTATGGTTTTTTCAGTGAATTTGCAAGGTTTTTTAAATGCTAATCCCTAACTATATCGTTTTTGAAACCTTTGGTTTTTCAGAGAATTTGTATGGTTTTTTATATGCTAAGTTATGTATTTTTAATTAAAGATATTTTTTTTTATTTAAATAAAATTACTTTATATTCATTTATATATTATCTGTATTTTTTTATAAATTATTTTTTTTAAAAATTCAATTTGGATATTTTTTTTTATTTAATTTTTTATGTCCACTTTTTTTTTTTTATAAATTCTTGGGGTGCGCGCTCTGAGCGCGCACCTAGTACTATTTTATGAATTCCGGCGTACGTTATTTATGTACGCAAATATACTTAATGGTGCGCGCTGGGAGCGCGCACCCAGTACGTATGCGTACGTACGTAGGCATGCGTCCTACGCCCTCGACGCAATTTACTTCCGCATACGCTAAAATTATGCGCAATAACGGTCGCGTATACGCGTGTTCAACGTATGCGCGCTAGGTACGCGTATATGACGTATGCACCTTCGCGTTTACGCGTTCGTGCATACGTCATCGCGGGGTGCGCGCACGGAGCTTGCGCAGTGCGCGCACCTCGGGTTTATAAATAATAAAACAGTATTTCTTATTGGTTATCATTACTTTCAGTTTCTAATTGTATCAATACCACACCCAATCCCCTCATGGCAAGTCATGTGATCAAGAATCTTCACTTTTGATTGGTTTGAAGTACTTTCTGTTCCAGATTCTTCCCAAACCACACCTACTCCCCTCATTATTAGTTCTGATTCCTTTGGAGAAGGAGCTATTCTGTTGTTGAGAGACAATGGCTGAACAGCAACCTACTTCAGACAGTGAGCAGGACACTCTTGAGAGGCAGAGGAACAGGAAGCAGAAAGACAGCTTTATATGGCAGTTTTTCACTTTTCCAGAGAATGAGAAAAAGGTAAATGCACCGTAAGTTACATGTGTACTTTGTAAAAAAGTCTTATCTCGTGGGAATCCTAACAAGAAATATTCTTTTAGCATTCACACTATGTTGAGACATGTTTACAAAATGCATCCAGTATCTTATCGTCGAGCTTCTGGAGAAAACCCTCCACCTGCTCAGCCGACGACATCTGCAGCAGCTCAACCGAGCACATCTTCGGCAGCTCAGGCGAGCACTTCAGCTGCGATGGTGCCTTCACCTGTTTCTTTACCTCTTGTTGGTCCACCTTGTTTGGCGAGGTTGTCTACACGGTGCACTGATTGCGGTTCTCTTATTTCTGTGGGGGAGACCAGTCTTGATCTCCTTCAGAGAAAATTTGATGCGCATACGTGCACTAGGCCATAGATGTTTTTTCTTTTTTTGCGTTTTTCTCTTCCTGTTTCCCTCCATTAACTCAAGGGCTCTTTTAAGAGCCACTTATAAACTTAATCAAACAAATTTTTTTTTTAGAATTTTTTTTTGAAATTTTTTTGAGGTGCGCGCACCCTGCGCGCACCCATGTTTTTTTAATTTTTTTTTTTTTTGAGAGACTGCAATTAAAAATTGAAAATGTGATTGTACAGAAGTACAAACCTCAAAACCCCACTCGCTTTAATTCCTTTTTTTTTTTTTTTTTTTTTAAGTTTTTTTTCGGGTGCGCGCTGGGTGCGCGCACTCGGCGATATTTTTTTACAAAATATTAACCTTTTTTTTTTCCCTACAAGGTCCTACTTTAACCCCCTTACAATGCCTACTGGGTCTATTTCTACCCACTCTGCCCCCTTTTCAAGTTCTCCCCCTTTGTTTATCACCCCCTCTTTATGAGATTGACAAAATGGCGGCTGCCGCTTCCTGATTTCCACCGATTCGAATGTTTACTAAGATCTAACAACCAATCAGAATTGCGCTCGCGCACGGCGAGGTGCGCGCACCCAGCGCGCACTCTGCGCGCTTATAGATATATATATTGATTTAAAGGCTATTTTCTCAGAATCTACTGAACAGATTTACACCAGACCTACAAAAGGCACTTCCTTGACCTGGGGACTACCTCTCTGCCAAATTTCTAGTAATTCTGTTCAGCCGTTCGGGCTGTAGCCCTGTCTAAAGGTCCTATGGAAAAATGCATGGGAAAAACGCGTTTTGGGACCCCCCTTTTATCTCAGCCCCCGCTTGACGAATCCCCCCGAGACTTTCAGGGTAGGAGCGGAGCGTAGCGCCCCACCTATTTTGAGAAATTCGCGAGGATTCGTCGACCGGCGCCAAAGTTATTCAAAATAGAATGTTGAGGTTTTCCTATGGAAACGTGGTCCTAACTATAACTACCTACTGGCGACCGCCAGTAGGTAATATATATATATATATATATATATCGAATCCTCCTTCCGAAGTACCAGCCGGTACTGCCAAGAAGACACGGACACTCTGATGCTGGTTCAAATTCTTATGCTCGATTTATTTTATCAACAAAATTCTGGTTCAGACGCGTTTCGACCGACACAGCGGTGTTTTTTTTTTGTTTTGTTTTTTTTTTGCACAAAGTTTAGTCGCACACATCAATCCTTGGTTTTTCAGATGTTTATTTATCAAAACAGAGCCAGTCTGTCAACCGACGCGTTTCGGCTTTGCAGCCTTTGTCACGGTAGGGAAACATTACTTTCATCATCTGTTTTATAATCACACTAATTAAGAAACAACCCCATTGCCTTCTGGGAATTGTAGTTTTTCGATGTTCCAATGACAGTTACAACAATATTATCATTATTTTGAGCTGTCTACATTTTAAATTTATGGCATTTGCTTGTATATTCATACTGATTAGTGTCTTTTGATCACTTTGAGAGTTCAAGTTTTTGTATAGTACATTTTTCATGCAGTTGAGTCACTGTCTCTCACTCGTGATCTGTCATTGTTGGATTAGTATCCCGTCGCTTACTGCCATATATGGGAATAATTACTTGTACTGGTTCTTAATTCTTTCTCAGTCTCTAGTTGTCTCTGTTTCTGCTTCACAGATGAATGTACACCTCTTCATCATTGTTCAATCCTTTCGGAGTCTTTGTACGTAGCCGTATTATATATTTTGACTCCAACTGGCGCAGTTTCTTTTTTCTATCTCCTGCTCTTAAATTTGATGGTATTGTATCCAGTCTGAAATATTCCATCTTCCTCCAATCACTGTTTTGACATTTGTTGAGATGTTTTGCTGTTGCATAGTTGATGTCTTTGTTCTTCACCGCTCTGATATGTTCTAATATTCTTTTCTTGAGCATACATGTGGTGCTTCCAATGTATTTTTTGCCGCATGCACATTGGATTACATATACAACATATTGTGTTGTGCAGGTAATTCTTTGTTTTATTATTATTTTTCTGCCTTCCGGATCATAGATCTCTTTTTTGTTTATGGCAATTTTGCATGCTTTGCAATTTGAACATCTTTTGAACCCCATTTGTTGCTGTGTTAACCATGTTTCTTTTGCTGGTGTTGTGAAATGGCTTCGCACAATTTGATCTTTAATCGAACTTGCTTTTCTGTAGGTGACTTTAGGTTTCATCCCGATTGATTTTCCAATGTCGTTGTCTTGTATTAGCAGATGCCAATATTTTTGAACAATTCTAGTAATTTTTGTGCTTTCCTTACTATATGTCAGGATGAGTCTTGGTGCTTTTTCATTTTGTTCACTTCTTAATTCATTATTTTCTCCTTCGTGTGTCTCCTCTGTTGTTCTCATTTGTTGGTTTTCATCTGTCTTGGACATTAAGATTTCATCATGTGTTCTTGATTCCACTTTCTCTTTAGCTTTATTTAAAATTCTCGGTCTGTATCCTCGCTTTTTTAGCCTCTCAGCACTTGCTTGTATTTCAGTGGTTGCATCAGATTCTTTTGAGCAATTTCTTTTGATCCTCACAAATTCCCCATAGGGGATACTGTTGATAAGCGGTTGGGGATGGAAGCTTTTGGCATGTAATATGCTATTTGTAGCTGTTATCTTCCTGTGTAAGGTAGTTTGTATTTTTCCTTCATCTATATACACAGTGGTATCTAGGAAGTTGATCCTGGTCTTGCTCATTGTACATGTGAAGGATAAACCAATTTGATTTTCATTCAGTGTATTAAAATACTGATTAAATTCTTCCTTCTTTCCATCCCAAATAATGAATAAATCATCTATAAATCGTACCCATAGTACTATTTTTTCTAATGATAGATGATTGTCAGGGCCCCAGGCTATTTCCTTCTCCCACCATCCCATCGTAAGGTTGGCAAAATTTGGGGAAAAGGAAATGCCCATGGCAGTGCCACAGAGTTGTTGATATAGTTCATTGTCAAATAGAAATATATTGTTGCTGAGACATGTTTTGATCATTGTTAATAGCATGGCTGAATGTTGAAGTTCTGTAATTTTCCTTTGTTTTAAAAAGTAGGCGCATGCTTGTAATCCTATGTTGTGCTGGATAGAAGTATATAATGATACAACATCAATAGTGGCCATGATGAAATTTGGGTTCCAAGTAATGTTAGCAAGTATTTTTAAAAAATCTCCCGTGTCCTTTATGTAAGAACTCAGATTTTTTACAATGGGTGCTAGGAAATGGTCAACGTAGGTTGACATGTTTTCATATAAAGAGTCACAGGATGATACGATTGGCCTGCCTGGAGGGTTGGATAAAGTTTTATGAATTTTTGGCAAAAAGTAGATGGTTGGTATGGTTGGGAATTCTTTAAACAGATATTGTTGTTCCTCATCGTTAATTAGATTTTGTGATCGCCATTCATTTAGATTTTTTCTCAGGTCTACAATCATTTTATTGATAGGATTTGAAGTTAGTTTTTTGTATTTTGTATTGTCGTTCAATTGTTTATGAGCTTCTTTAATATAGTCCGATGTGTTTTGAATGACTATATTTCCCCCTTTGTCAGCTGGTTTTATTATTATTAAGGGATTATTTTTTAGATTTGTTAATGCTTGATTTTCCTTTCTCGTAAGATTTTCATTTTTGTTTTCATTTCTTGTTTTTTGAATTCCTTCTAGTTCCTTCATGACTGCTTCCGAGAATAAATCGATCTTGTTTCCGGGTGTTAGTTGAGGGCAATGTTTAGATTTATTTCTGAGTCCACTTCTTACATACTGAGAGGTCTCTATTCCCAGTTCTTCCAGAATTTGATTTTCTGTGTATTCCTCCTCATCCAAGTTGTGTTCTAGATCAAAGAGATTTTTTATGTCTTGTATTTGATCTATAGTTATTTCAGGGCTTGTTATTGTGCTTCTCTCAAAGCTTGCTGCTGTATTTCCATCTGCCGTTTCCTTAATTTTTCCAGCATGTATTTTAGCTAGTTTTAGTTTTCGTACATATTTGTATATGTCGATTTTTGTATCTGTATAATTTAGATGTCTTTCAGGGCAGAATGAGAGTCCTTTGTTTAATACTGCGTGTTCATCTTTTGATAGGGTGTAGCTTGAGAGGTTCACTATTAGATTTTTTTCCTCTTTCGTTGTATTTGTTTCTTCTATTTCTTGAAGGTTCTGTTCCTTAGAGGATATTTTCTCCCTTCGGATAGATCTTCTTGTCTTTCTGGTGCTGGGGTAGATTTTGTACTGCCTCTGCCACGCCCTCTGCCTCGGCAGATGGAAATACAGCAGCAAGCTTTGAGAGAAGCACAATAACAAGCCCTGAAATAACTATAGATCAAATACAAGACATAAAAAATCTCTTTGATCTAGAACACAACTTGGATGAGGAGGAATACACAGAAAATCAAATTCTGGAAGAACTGGGAATAGAGACCTCTCAGTATGTAAGAAGTGGACTCAGAAATAAATCTAAACATTGCCCTCAACTAACACCCGGAAACAAGATCGATTTATTCTCGGAAGCAGTCATGAAGGAACTAGAAGGAATTCAAAAAACAAGAAATGAAAACAAAAATGAAAATCTTACGAGAAAGGAAAATCAAGCATTAACAAATCTAAAAAATAATCCCTTAATAATAATAAAACCAGCTGACAAAGGGGGAAATATAGTCATTCAAAACACATCGGACTATATTAAAGAAGCTCATAAACAATTGAACGACAATACAAAATACAAAAAACTAACTTCAAATCCTATCAATAAAATGATTGTAGACCTGAGAAAAAATCTAAATGAATGGCGATCACAAAATCTAATTAACGATGAGGAACAACAATATCTGTTTAAAGAATTCCCAACCATACCAACCATCTACTTTTTGCCAAAAATTCATAAAACTTTATCCAACCCTCCAGGCAGGCCAATCGTATCATCCTGTGACTCTTTATATGAAAACATGTCAACCTACGTTGACCATTTCCTAGCACCCATTGTAAAAAATCTGAGTTCTTACATAAAGGACACGGGAGATTTTTTAAAAATACTTGCTAACATTACTTGGAACCCAAATTTCATCATGGCCACTATTGATGTTGTATCATTATATACTTCTATCCAGCACAACATAGGATTACAAGCATGCGCCTACTTTTTAAAACAAAGGAAAATTACAGAACTTCAACATTCAGCCATGCTATTAACAATGATCAAAACATGTCTCAGCAACAATATATTTCTATTTGACAATGAACTATATCAACAACTCTGTGGCACTGCCATGGGCATTTCCTTTTCCCCAAATTTTGCCAACCTTACGATGGGATGGTGGGAGAAGGAAATAGCCTGGGGCCCTGACAATCATCTATCATTAGAAAAAATAGTACTATGGGTACGATTTATAGATGATTTATTCATTATTTGGGATGGAAAGAAGGAAGAATTTAAACAGTATTTTAATACACTGAATGAAAATCAAATTGGTTTATCCTTCACATGTACAATGAGCAAGACCAGGATCAACTTCCTAGATACCACTGTGTATATAGATGAAGGAAAAATACAAACTACCTTACACAGGAAGATAACAGCTACAAATAGCATATTACATGCCAAAAGCTTCCATCCCCAACCGCTTATCAACAGTATCCCCTATGGGGAATTTGTGAGGATCAAAAGAAATTGCTCAAAAGAATCTGATGCAACCACTGAAATACAAGCAAGTGCTGAGAGGCTAAAAAAGCGAGGATACAGACCGAGAATTTTAAATAAAGCTAAAGAGAAAGTGGAATCAAGAACACATGATGAAATCTTAATGTCCAAGACAGATGAAAACCAACAAATGAGAACAACAGAGGAGACACACGAAGGAGAAAATAATGAATTAAGAAGTGAACAAAATGAAAAAGCACCAAGACTCATCCTGACATATAGTAAGGAAAGCACAAAAATTACTAGAATTGTTCAAAAATATTGGCATCTGCTAATACAAGACAACGACATTGGAAAATCAATCGGGATGAAACCTAAAGTCACCTACAGAAAAGCAAGTTCGATTAAAGATCAAATTGTGCGAAGCCATTTCACAACACCAGCAAAAGAAACATGGTTAACACAGCAACAAATGGGGTTCAAAAGATGTTCAAATTGCAAAGCATGCAAAATTGCCATAAACAAAAAAGAGATCTATGATCCGGAAGGCAGAAAAATAATAATAAAACAAAGAATTACCTGCACAACACAATATGTTGTATATGTAATCCAATGTGCATGCGGCAAAAAATACATTGGAAGCACCACATGTATGCTCAAGAAAAGAATATTAGAACATATCAGAGCGGTGAAGAACAAAGACATCAACTATGCAACAGCAAAACATCTCAACAAATGTCAAAACAGTGATTGGAGGAAGATGGAATATTTCGGACTGGATACAATACCATCAAATTTAAGAGCAGGAGATAGAAAAAAGAAACTGCGCCAGTTGGAGTCAAAATATATAATACGGCTACGTACAAAGACTCCGAAAGGATTGAACAATGATGAAGAGATGTACATTCATCTGTGAAGCAGAAACAGAGACAACTAGAGACTGAGAAAGAATTAAGAACCAGTACAAGTAATTATTCCCATATATGGCAGTAAGCGACGGGATACTAATCCAACAATGACAGATCACGAGTGAGAGACAGTGACTCAACTGCATGAAAAATGTACTATACAAAAACTTGAACTCTCAAAGTGATCAAAAGACACTAATCAGTATGAATATACAAGCAAATGCCATAAATTTAAAATGTAGACAGCTCAAAATAATGATAATATTGTTGTAACTGTCATTGGAACATCGAAAAACTACAATTCCCAGAAGGCAATGGGGTTGTTTCTTAATTAGTGTGATTATAAAACAGATGATGAAAGTAATGTTTCCCTACCGTGACAAAGGCTGCAAAGCCGAAACGCGTCGGTTGACAGACTGGCTCTGTTTTGATAAATAAACATCTGAAAAACCAAGGATTGATGTGTGCGACTAAACTTTGTGCAAAATTGAATTTTGGCCCTGGGTCCGGCCCGTAGCCTGCACCCGCTGCTGTGTGATCTGGCGTTCTGACCCCATTGATGTGGATATATATATATATATATATATCAGTAGGTATATATTACCTACTAGCGGTCGCCAGTAGGTAGTTATAGTGGTCATTCGCCAAGCGGGGGCCCGAGAAAAAAGGGGGTCCCAAAACGCATTTTCTCCATGTTATTTTCCATAGGAAACTTTAGAAAGGACTATAGCCCTAACTGCAGAACGGGGGCATCTCAAAAAATATATGCGGGAGCCCAGGGGGACCCCCGCAGCCCCGGGCACCGCCACCCCCTGGGGCTTTCTATAAATATTTGCGGGGGGTGCAAACAGCCCCCCCCGCAGCCCCGGGCAACGCCACCCTCAGGGCTTCTTTTTTAATGTATGGGGGACACACGGCCTCCCCGCTGCGCCGGGGACCGCCAGCACCAGGGCTTCTTTTTAAACTAAATAAATACCTGTGTGGGGGGCTCGAGCACCCCACACGCCCCGGGGGCTGCCACCTCCCCGGGGCACTAATATGTAAATTTGGGGGTATGTTAAGGATCCCTGAGCCAACCTCTGGGGCTGTGTAGACATTGGGAGGGGGGCCGCACCTGTGATGGCCCTGGGGACCTCCACCCCCCCAGGGCTGACTCTTGCGGTGACCCGGGATGCCCACCCCAGGACACTGCTGTTTGCCCTGTCATAGCAAACACTGGTTTGGATTTTGGAAGAGAGAGCAGGAAACCTGCTCTCTCTTCCAAAATCCAAACCATATTGCTTTTCCACACGCATGTCAGCAGCTCCCCATGTGGAAAAGCAATGCCGGCTCCTGCAGGACGCGGGGACCTGGCAGGGACCGTGGGGCTATTGGGGCTCCCCCTACGGTCCCCAACGAGAGGCCAGGCCCAGGGGGATGGGGTCCCCGGGGCCAGAAGTGGCCTGGGAGGGGGGCAATGCGGCCCTCCTCCCCCTCAAAAAATAAAAAAGAAAGGCAGGCCCCGGGGATGGGGTCCCCGGGGCCAATAGAGGCCTTAGGAGGGGGGCCATGAAGACCCCTACCTATAAAAAACAATGTTTGGCCATTACCCGGGGGATGGGGTCCCCGGGGACGGAATCGGCCATGGGAGGGGGGCCCATGCGGACCCCATCCTGTTCATTTTTTTGTTTTTTTTAAAGGGATCAGGCCCTGGGGGATGGGGTCCCCAGGATCCAAAGAAAGAGGAAAGAAGGGGGGCCATACAGCCCCCTTCTAACAAAAATCAAAAACAAAAAAAGATCGGATCATGCCAGAGGCTCCGCCCCCTCCCAGAAACACTGCCCTGTGGCGCGTTTTAAATTGGGTAATTAATTCCCCTTCTATAAAGGGGGTCCCTGGTGGCCAACTAGCCCACAAGGTACCTACAGTAAGTGCCACAGGGCTGCGTTGCAGAGAGGTGGTCCAGGTCACGCCCCTTTTTACACCTCTCTGAAACGCTGCTCTGTGGTGCTGACTGGAGGTAAGTGGTGGGCTAGTTGGACCCCAGGGACCCTCAGGATTCAAGGGGACTTAATCCCCCAACTTAAAACGTTCCACAGGGTGTGTTTGCACAGTGGTGAAGGTAGGGGGTGGGGCCTGAGGTGACATGGGTGCAAACACGCCCTGTGGCACGTTTTAAGTTGGGGAATTAATTCCTCTTCAATCCTGAGGGTCCCTGGGGGCCAACTAGCCCACCAGGTACCTCCAGTAAGTGCCACAGAGCTGCGTTGCAGAGAGGTGTAAAAAGGGGCGTGGCCTCTGAACACCTCTCTGCAACGCCCATACTGGAGGTACCTGGTGGGCTACTTGGCCCCCAAGGACCCTCAGGATTGAAGAGATATTAATTCCCAAATATAAAACGCGCCACAGGGCGTGTTTGCACACATGTCACCTTTATGCCCCTTCCTTCACCACTGTGCAAATGCACCCCGTGGCGCATTTTGAGTTGGGGCATAAAGTCCCCTTGAGTCCATTTAGTGGAGGTACCTGATGGCCTAGTTCGCCCCCAGGGACCCTCAGGATTCAAGGGGACTTTATCCCCCAACTTAAAACGGCCACAGGGCACGTTTGCACACATGTCACCTCAGGCCCCCCCCTTCACCAGTGTGCAAACGCGCCCCGTGGCGTATTTTAAGAGGTAGTTTTAATCCCCCTGCCCTATTATGTACTAGGGTCTTAGAGAGGAGGTCATGCTAATCACAGGGGTACCCCAATGCAAAGTGTTCCCTAGTGTATGTAGGTGTATTCTCAGTGTTTTTTAGCATAGCACTGGCTCTAGGCCTGGTTAGTCAGAGTCAGTTACCACCAGTACCCGTCTGAAAAAGTTGTGGGCACAGGAGGACTTTCTGCTCCTCTGTTGGTTCTTTCTGCACATCTCTTCTTCTTCCTGCACTTTTCATCATCTTTGTGCACTTCTGTTGCTTCTTTCTGCATTTCTTTTTTTTCTTTCTGTGCGTTGTTTCTTCTTTCATCACTTGTCCTACCTCTGTAGGCATAGTTAGAAACTAGAATTTAAAAAAAACCTTTGAAATTCACTGAAAAAACTATAGGTTTAAGGCACATTATAGTTAGAAATTAGCATTTAAAAAACCTTTGAAATTCACTGAAAAAACCATAGGTTTTAGGGAAAGTTCTAGTTAGTTGTACAAAACCATTTATATCCTCCAACACACATATATAAAACCATAGAAATTCCCCCATTATAGTTAGTTTAGCTAACTATAACTTGCACCCCGCAATGCACTGCTGATGACGTCACATTTTACATCACTCATGACATGGTCAGTCACATCACTGATGACATCACTGATGACATCATCCAGTGATTGTGTGTTTCTGTAAAGTTTAAATATGTTTAATATAGATAGGGAAAGGCATATTGAATAATGAGTGGGTGTATAAGTGTCTGAATGGATGATTTAGCAGGTGCGTGACTGACTCTATAAGTGAGTGATTAAACTTATCTTACTGAATGCATGGGTTAGTGAGTAAACTGTGTGAATGTCTGTATCCATCTGTCTGTTGGTGCGTAAGCAGCTGCATGGATTTGCGAATAGCTATATGAGTGTCTCTATGGGTTATTGATTGGTTGTCTGAGTAGCTGTATGGGTGCCTGAGTTTTTGTGTGGGTGGGGTGTGTGCGGCTCTGTGCATAGATGTGTGAGTGGGTGATTCACTGGGTGCATGGTTAAAAGAGTGCATCTGTGATGGACTGTATGGGTGGGTAAGTATGTGTATGGGTGTGTTACTGAGTGAATGTATATCTCAGTTGTATATGTGTAAGTAACTACATATGTGAGAGGCATTATGTATGTGTGTTGGAGGATATAAATGGCTATAAGTGAGAGTGTGTGATTGTGAGAGTGGCTGTATGGATGAGTCTGTGCTTGTATCAGTAATTGTATAAGAGCGTAAGTATGTGCTAGTATTTGTAGGAATAAGTGAGCTGTGTGTATAACTGTATAGGTGAGTAAATGGCAGTGTGATTAATTATTAGCAAGACTGACTAGGTGTGTGAGTACCTCTATGGATGAGTGGCGGTGTGTGAATTTCTATATAGGTGTATGAGTGCATATGATAGTCCTGTACTGAGTGACCATAAGTATGAGTGACTGTACGGGTGAGTGAGTGGATGTGTGTGTAAACCTAAGAATCAATGAGTGGGTATGTAGTTATTGGTGTTGGAGTGTCTATGGTTTTGAGAATGGCAGTCTGTAATTTAGAGTGGGTGTATCTAAAGTTATATTAGGGTGTGAGAAGATGCATGAAATCACATGGATGATGTCATCAGTGATGTCACTGGCCATGTCATGAGTGATGCAAAATGTGACGTCATCAGCAGTGCATTGCGGGGGCGCGAGTTATAGTTAGCTGAACTAACTATGACGGGAGACTTTCTATGGTTTTGTACAAGTGAAATGTCCAACTAACATTTCCCTAAAACCTGTGGTTCTTTCAGTGAATATATATATATATATATATATATATATATATATATATATATATATATATATATCTTCCCAAAGTTGCCCATGCACCAGAGACGCACTCCTACAGCTGGTGATTTATCACAAACCTTTATTTTACAGGAACAGGCATTTTCATTCCAATTATTTCTCCTTCTGCCTGACGCGTTTCAGAGCATTCATGCTCTTTCTTCAGAGGCTTTCTGACTGTATCCGATGTCTAAGACTCCCACAGTTCCCTGCGTTTTCACCTTTTATTGGCCTCCGGTGTGCCTGCTTTAATGCATTTCATGCTGATGCACGCCGGAACTTGTATATATAGGTAAAGTAACATTACAGTTAGGTGAATTTCTCAGTAACAACATTACCATTTTGAACAAAAATAATCACAGAAATTCACCAGTTATAGTTAGCAGCAATAAATATGACTCGTGACCCGGCTATGCACTGCTTATGACCTCCCATATGACATCAATCATTACATTTCTATAACATGTTGTATGCACTACTGTTGTTTCTGATTTCATTTTAAAGCCATGTCCGGCTGGTTTTCAAATAAACAGTGTCCAAATTTGACTTTGAAATTAAAAGCACTTGCAAAGTCCAAAACTAACTTTGTTCAATTTTATTACTTATAAGTCACCCGTAAAGGCTGCCCTAGGCAGGGTGCATAGTTATACAATCAGGGACATTATGAAAGATTTTTTATATGTCCGGGTAAGGAAAAACAGCTCAATGTTGTATTTCCTATTGTAGCACTTCTAGCTAATATGTGAAGGCTTTATTAAACATAATAAAGTTTAACTTATAATTGGAGCTAACGAGACATATAATTCACAATATCAAATTAATAGTTACCATAAACCCAACAACTTTCCATGGTGTGGTAAATATTTTTATAACCTGTACTATTTTTATGCGGTAAAGTCTAGTAAGAATAACTCAGTCAAAATAAGAGGCAGAATCCGTGGTATTAGAGGTTCTGAAAAGGGCTTTATTCCTTACAAAGGAATCATAGTTCGAACTAGGCAATCTTATTCCATCACCACGAAGGTTCAGGAAGGGATAGGCAATACATTATTGACACGTAACAATATATATATGAAAAGCATTGCATTAAGACAGATGCAGGAGGCGTAACAGCTGATAATACAGATAAGAATACACATACGTAATGAAAATGGGCGTAATAACAGGCGTATACTAGAAACGTCATTTAAAATGATGTCACAAGTGGGTGGATCCATAAGAGAATCCTGCAGTGTCAGCAGAAATGTTTGGCAGAGATGCGCGTGCAGTCGCATGACGTGTGATTGACGTGCAACTAGAGGGTGAAGGGGAATTGACATTTAGCTCTATATGTGGAGACAAAAGTCTGGGGGGTCAGGTCAACCTAATTCCAAATCGTATCTAATATCTTTGTTTAAGGAACTGTTTTATCCAAAAGGAAAGGTCTCTCGGACGGAATCTATTCTATACTGACTGTTAGTGCATGTACAAGCGTCTATGTGTCTACATGAGATGCGAGGGGGCAGGAATCTTCCATGGTAACAGGGGCTATGAATTACTTGCATAAAGACAGCGAGGCCAAGCTCTTTGCTCGGTAGCTGGAAGGATGTTTACCTAAACTACTAGACAGGAATGCAGATAACTTGAAGGCTGAATACAGTTTTTGGCAGGCAACAGGCCGCGTCAGGCACCGTTAGCCGCGCAGGGAGTAGGACAAAGTTCATGGATACAGATGCAGGTCCAAGCTGGAGCCTTTTAGAGGCAGAAGTAGGAAAAGGCTTGATGGCAGAATTCAGGGCCTGCTCGCCTGAACTGTAAAACGTGAAAAGTGAACCATATAAAGTCGGTGGCCAATCATATTTAGGAATGGAATATTCGACCCATTCATGGCGGATCTGAAAGAGAACATGTTGACGTTGGACGCACATGTATTTGCGTCTTCATAGCTGGAACTGGAGGGAACATACATGTACTTGTAGCATGTACATGGAGCCGTTGGGGTCTAAGATAGGGGACATAACTGGTCATAAAATTCATATTTCCTCATTCCCTCCTTGTCCCCTACGGACCCTTATGAAATATCCATTTTCATCAATCCATCAATCTGTTCATATAGCATCATTTGTTCTTCTTTCTTCTTCCGGGATCTTGAATGAAAATTTGAAGGCGGGATACACGATGTGGCACACAGACCACAAATCGCTGGCCCACATTGTAGACACAAGCAGCAACTGAATAGTATGAGAAAGCCAATACCTAGGAAGGATAGGATCCTCCATCCCCAGGCTGACAACACGCTCCAGAACCAACCGGACCAAGTCCAGGTGCCTGGATTCTGGTGTATCTGGCTTACGATTTTATGAAGTCGAGTTATGGCTTTATATACTGACGGCGCGTTTTCTGGTATGAAAACACAGCAACTTGATCCGATGACCCTACAAGCTCCGCCCCTATCGGCCAGAATGACGTCAAGGACAAGACGATTTTGAAGAACAACAATCCGCATCGCAGACTGCTCCTCTGTTAGGTTGCCTAAGGCGGAAGTAGTTTCATTTACTACTGCTTCAAGGGTTCTAGTTAATCTACGTATCAGCTTACTATTAGTGACTGTACCTATGTAGGGAAAGAAACCTTTATTGAAATCTGTATATTGCTCCCATGCTGTTTCAGTGTAGTCGACAATCGGGAGATCTCTCTGTTGTCTATCGTGTACTAAATGGGTATTCCTATGATAATCAGGCGGGGCTAGGAAAACAGGTGGTAGAAGGAATGCAATGTAACAGGTACCATCCCAATCTAGGGGTAGGCGTATGTATGCGGTGTGACCACAGACGAAATAGGAGTGACGAGAAGCTCTAAATGTAGACTTGCCTTTATCACTGAATTCTATTACAGTGATACATTTACTATGGCCCATGTGTATTGACCCATTCTTTCTTACACATAATTCGCCTCTAACTGGAAATACTGACATAGCGGGCAAGATTGGTGTAGCTTCGGATTCAATATTCAGGATCATAAGATTAAGTGTAAAGTTACCTAATCCATATACTTCATTTTCTAGATCAGTTCCTGTTCTTTTGGGAAGTCCCTCCTTGTTAGGGTAGCAGACTTTAAGTAAAACTAGGTTCAGGTTTCCCCAAACCCAGTTGTCTTGATAAACTACTGAATTTGAATCTAGGGAATTAATCAAACTAAACCATGCTCCACAGGAGACATTGTGTGTGAATGGATACGGAAAGAGAGGCAGAACTCCCTTGTATTTCTGATAGGGAGGGAGTCGGCCACATATCCAACAATTTGTAGCATTGCTGGTCTGATGAGAATGATGTAACATCCTAATGAATGTGTTGTTGCGCAGCGCAAATCTATAGGACAACTCATGCGGGGGTAATTCGCTAAAAGAATGTTCGGCAGTAACATTGAAAGCACGCTTGGAAATAGGGTAATACATGTGTAATAATATACTGGTAATGATAATCAGAAGACTTAGAAAAAACATAATTAACAATGTCACTATGCAGTGACTACGAAGTGATTTACAGTACGCATATTTTTTTAGCTGTTTCTGTCTATTTCTCTCTCTATTTTGGTCTAGAGGATACATGTCAGAGACAAATTCAACCGATTCACCTTGGAGAGGACTTAAACAATCAAATTGTCTGACTTGCTAGACCTTAGTTTCAGTTTATAATTCTCCTTTTCTGGTTCATCAACCAGGGGGAGTTTCGAGTCAATCTGTGAGGAAATGCAGGGCTGAAAGTTCGATTCAGTTGGTAGTCCATGAAATTTTTTTATATGGCTCGAGTGCAACCACCCTTTACGTCCCTCAATCTTCACAGCTGTCCTTGTGGTCAATAAGACGAGTTTAGGCGACTGCCAGCGAGGCTCCAGCGGGTTCCTTCTGTCGAAGTTCCTTATCAGTACCAGATCTCCCGGAACCACGTCATGGGGCTTCACCTCAGTGTTATCGGGAAAAGCTGCAGCTACCTGTGAACGACAAGATTGTAGTGCAGACATCAAGGAAGCCAGGTAATCTGTCAGCATATTACAATCAACATCAGTTATTTTACGGGGTATAGGCGTCCCCCACATATTTGGTGGTCTACCGAAGATCACCTCATACGGGGATAGCCCTGTTCGAGAGTGTGCTACCATTCTCATGTAAAAGAGCGCAACTGGTAAAGCTACTATCCAGTCGACGCCTTTTTCTCTACATACTTTGGACAGTCTAATTTTCAAAGTTTGATTATGCCGCTCCACGAGACCTGCTGCCTCGGGATGTCGGACACAGTGGAATTTCCATTGATAGCCTAACAAAAGTGAAACATGTTTCATTAACTCGGATGAGAACGGTTGGCCATTATCTGAGTACACGACACGGGGCAAACCATACCGTGGGAAGAATTCTCGAACTAACTGTTTGGCAGTAGTCGGGGCAGTGTAATCTGAGACGGGATACGCCTCTGTCCACCGGGAAAGAGCGCATACAACTACGAGGACATATTTGAATCCTCGACATCGTTCCATCTGGATATAATCCATCTGGAGGACTTTAAAAGGGTGATCGGGGGGTTGAAATCCACCCTGTTCTACAGGTACGCCTTTTCCTGGATTGAACTGACAACAAATCATGCAGGTACGTACTTTCTGTTTAGCTGCTGCTCGCAAGTGTTTATTGAACCAAATGTGTTGAATACTGTCTAGCATAGCTTTCTCTCCTAGGTGCGCTGGACTATGTATTGTGTTAATGATGACCTGAACCATTGAGTCGGGGAGAAACCATATAGATTTTCCCTTCGTCATCCATCCTTGATCTGTTTGGATCCCTCCTAATTCAGTCCATCTCTTTATTTCTTCTGGTGTAGCATGTGTCTGTATGTCAATTACATCAAGGGCGGGATCCTTAACTGTCATGCAGTGTGTTGGTGTCGGAACTATTGTCTTTGTCGTGTCAGTTGTATGAGTCTGATTCTGAGCAGTCTGTTTAGCTGTTCTGTCAGCTAGGTCGTTACCCTGAGAAATAATGTCAGTCACTTTTGTATGGGCTTTACACTTCATAATCGATATTGTAGTTGGCAGATGTATTGCATCTAACAGAGCTTGAATAAGGGGACCGTGCTGGATGTGGGCACCATGAGAAGTTAAATAACCTCTCTCTCGCCAAAGCACGCCGAAGTCATGGACGACTCCGAATGCATAACGTGAATCTGTGTATATGTTGACTTTCTTATTTTTGGCTTGAATACAGGCTCGTGTCAGAGCGATGAGCTCTGCTGCTTGAGCTGACAAGGTATCTATACAACTTGTTTCAATAACTTCAGTGTCTGTTGTGACTGCATAAGCGGCCACTAACTCTCCTGTACTTGTTCTCATGCATGAACCATCTACATACAATGTCAGGTCTGGATCTGATAATGGAATATCTGTCAAGTCTTGTCTGGGTTTCGTCGTAATAGTAATGACTTCAATACAATCATGTGCCAATGGGTCTGTTCCGATTACTGGCAAAAGTGTGGCAGGATTTAATGTACTACAACGTTTGATTTCTATGTGTGGCTGGAACAATGTCAATTCATAACCCGTCAGTCTTGCTATGGTCAAGTGTTGTGTTTGGGTCCGGTTCAAGAGAACCTCTACTGCATGTGGTACTTGTACTGTCAATTGATGTCCTAACACTATGGCATCGCTTTGTCGGATTGCTAAAGCTGTTGCTGCGACTGATTTCAGGCACGCAGGAAGAGCCTGAGCTACGGGATCTAATGTACTGGAAAAATAAGCACATGGCTTGTGTGATCCTGCTTGTTCCTGCGTGAGTACTGACAAAGCAGTACCTTCACGTTCTGTAACAAAAAGTGTAAAACGTTTGTTGTAACATGGTGTTGCTAAAACAGGTGCTTGACATAAAGCTTTCTTTAAGCTTTCAAAAGCTTGCGTATGTTCCTGAGTCCAAGGGAGGACAGTTGATGTCGCTGCCTCCTGTGTTGTCAACTGAATGAGTGGTTTTGCTAAAAATGCATATTGAGGGATCCACTGCCTACAGTACGAAGTGAGGCCTATGAATGCCCGTACCTCCTTTTGTGTCTTGGGTGTCGGCATGTTAACAATTAACTGGATACGGTCGGGTGTAAGCTGTCTTCCCCCCTTGGACAGCAAGTGCCCAAGGTACACAACTTGCTGGACACAGAATTGCAGCTTTGAAGGGGACACCTTGTGCCCCTTGTCGGCTAGGAAATGTAAAACCGTCAGTGATGCTTTTTCACATTCAGGTTCGCTTCGGGCGGTGATCAGCAGATCATCGACGTATTGAAGCAAGGCAGTGTTAGCTGGCATGTGGATACTGTCAAGTTCTCTTTTCAGTGCTTGGCTATAGATGCTGGGGCTTTCTGTGAATCCTTGAGGTGCGCGTGCGAATTTAAAACTTCGTCCATTTAAACTGAATCCGAACAAATATTGGCTTTCCGGATCAATTGGGACGCTAAAGAAAGCGTTCTTGAGATCAATTACAGTAAAGAACGTTGCTTCTGAATCTATGGCTGTTAGCAATGAAGAGATATCTGGGACCACGGGGTATTGTGGTACAATGCATTTATTTAATTCTCGCAGATCAATAACTAATCGATATACTGGTGGTGCTTTTGGATCAGTTCGTTTAAGAATCGGAATTATCGGGGAATTACATATATTGGAGTCCGTTTCTACAACCACTCCTTGTGCAATGAGCTCGTCAATGATTTGCAGTAAAGCCACAACAGCATCTGGCGGTAACTTGTATTGTCGTATTCGTGGTAATACTACTCCTGTTTTGAGTGTAACTCGATATGGTGTAATGTGCATACAACCTACATCAGTGGGGCCTTGTGCCCATAAATGTGCAGGTAGATTCTGTAACCGATGATCCATGTCTCTAGACACATAGTGACCTTTAAAGTCACGCAAAAATAGTCGTACTCCTTCCGGAGAACAACATATTACAGCTCCTAGAGCTTTCAATGTTTTTATACCTAACAAGTTTTCTGGGCATTATTTTGTGAGCAATAGATCTGTAGTCCGTGTTAATGGACCGACCGTTAATGCAAGCGGTTGCGATACTTCATTAATAGTGGGCTTTCCTGAAAAACCAAGGGAAATATTTTGTGAGCCTGAGAGGGGTACCCCTGGGACTTCGCTGTGACGGATAGTGGTTCTGCTTGCCCCTGTATCGAGTAGAAACTTTCTGTCTTTCCCTAATACTTGACTCTGTACGTAAGGACCTTCTTGATCTACGGGAACCTCAATAAGGGGTGGGCCAACTTCCCTCTCTAGGCTATTTCACGAGTAGCGCTGATACTCTGGATAGTCATTTTGTGCATACTGGTACATCTGTTGTGTCGTGTTTTGTGTTGCAGCAATAGGCTGTGGCTGTTGTTGTGGTTGTTGTTGTGGTTGTGGTGCGGTCTGTTGTGGAACTGGCATAGGCTGTATATTCTGAGGTACTTGTTGTTGGATCTGATCCTGTCTAGGCGGACGTGGTCTCTCTTTCGTTATACCCGTAGAGATATTATGTTTTAGAACTGCGCAATCGTGTATATAATGATCTGGCTGTTTACAATAGTTGCATGTCCCTCTAACAGGACCTACTGAATCATTGGACTGTGTTGTACCCTTTTTATGACCATCAGCTGGAACTGACTGTGCAACAAGCATTTTCATTTTCGTGTCTTTCATCCGTCTCTGTTCATGTTCTTGTTCTTCTCTAATTCTATTGTGATGATATTGTAACATTTGTAACATCTGTGACGGTGTGTTACCTTGCCAGGTACTCTCGAATTTTAATACTCTACCTTTAACTTGGGGCAGGGAATTCTCAACTAATTTTGTCACAAACAGATGTGGATACGACTCACTACTTGCTTTTATGCCACTATTAATACCAAAACATTTTTCAAATCGGGAATAGAAATCACTAGTGTCTTCATCTTGTTTTTGTTTACAGGCTGAAATTGCACCCCAGTCTTCCTTTTTCGTAGTTAATAAACGTGGTAGTACCTGCACTAATAATCCTGGTAATGCTGTAGTCTTTTCCCCAAGCCCTGAACCTGCAGCTCGGGCTTTTTCTTCGTTTTCTAATGCTGTCCTCTCTATCTTTTGGTCTCCCACCTCCCATTCCTTTTCTTTGAGTTTCTCGTAAATACCGGCAGGCAATAAAACTTTTAATATTTTCATAATGTCCGGATAAGTATACTCTCCCATGAGTAACATGTCTTTTATCTCACGGTGGAAACCTGCTGGGTCTTTGTCATGGCTAGGTACTACTTTCTTCATTTCTAATAATTCAATTTTTGTTATGGGCGTGTACACAAACACGCGTTTAAAAGTATTGTCTTCACCTCTGATTGGGTGTACTTCGCGTAAGGGATTCTGTCTGTCTATGTGATACGTTTTTCTTTCCAACTTGGGGGGAACTGAAACATGTTCTGGGCATACGAAGACAATGTACTGGTGTCGATATTCTAGAATTTCTTTAATTAAATCAGTACCCGCACCTCTCCATTTATTCGTGAGTAATTCTATCAATATATCAGGTAGGGGACCAGGATCGGAACGTTGGCTTCTATACAATATAACGAGGTGCTGTATCATGTATATACCAGCTAAATGCTGTTTGTCTGGGGTAAGATTCAAAAACGTGTGTGCTAACGCATCATCACTGTATTTTTCAGAACTGTCAGCCCATTGTACTGCTGACCTGGCTAATTCTTGTTCATCCATAGAGTCGAGCATATGATACCCCCTTCGGTCTCGGAGTAATTTATCAGCAGCCTGGAATAAGTGTTCAGGGGACTTCGCATTTAGCATAGGGGCTTGAAAATGTCTGTTACATTCTGGACGAATCGGACGTATCGGGTCATTAAAGTACCTGGTATTGTTACAAGGTCTTCCCCTACCTACATAAGCAATCGTTTCTAATTGTCCTGTGGACATTTCTGATTCTTCCTCCTCCTCTCCCTCTGATTCAGTTTTGTCTGCCTCCGATCTGGCTTTATGTGTTCGTTCTACTTCCTTGTGGATCTTTCGGCACATAGCTACTATACATGTCTGTTTATCGTGTTTTCCCTCTGATATATTCTGACCCCATCTGGTAAGGACTTGCATTTCATCCTGATCTGCCTCGGACCTATCTCTGTCTCTGATCAAGCAGTTTATGAAGAAGCGTAACAATAGTCTCTGTACATCCACTTTCTGGTATTCCATGGCTTCGTCAATACTTTCAGGGCCTTGCCCTGTTTGGACAAAGCGATATATATTGTCTAAATGTTTAATCATTCCTGGTAATGTCGTTAAATACGTTGAAGCTCGTCGTATACGTAGTGATGATAGCAGCATTCTGTCATTTTTACCGGGCACTGGATCATATCTACAATCTACAAGATGTTCCTTAAACATGTCGGACGTTGCTATTTGTGGTGTACGTTGGTTTGCTAAATCTCTAAGAGACGATTTACTTCGTAATGGTGGTGTGGCAAAAATTGCTGCCGCACCTCCTGTCGCACCTTCTGAGGTGCTAGGCATAAAAGGGTTTGTGGGATGTAAGGTAGAAACTGTGGATGCAGGAAAAGTTGGATTGTGCGGAGGAGTTTGTGGTTGCGGAGTTGGGGGCGGATGATCTCGGCGTTGAGCACCATCGACAGGTGGTGGGTGTGGCGGAACATTAACATATTCGGGAGCTACATCGTCTAAATAGGAGGAAAGGAAAATATCTTTTGCGGTCTTGGGATGTGCTTTGATCGGCAGTAATGGGGGTGGCAAATCTTTCGGTATTTCCGGGGTGGCCTTAGGTAAACCTTCGGCCAAGAGAGGATACATACCATTCATAAGAGTGTTTCGTTGCCTGTCTGCTTGTTCTGTTTTTACTCGGGTACCTTCCTCAATTAGCATATTTTCTCGGGCTTTATTTAAGTTCTCCCTACTTTTCTCTTCCAGTCTGAGCGCTTTCTCTGTGCGCCTATGCGATTCTTTACGCCATAGTTCAATGGCATCTTTCTGTGACTGTCTGGCTTTCTTTTTCCATAATTCTTCTTCTACTCTCATGATGCAATCTGCATCCCATGTCCCAGCTGCGGGCCATCTCTGACTCTCTGCTAAATCCTTGGTGTAGTCCACCCATAAATCAAGATATAATACGGCATCTAGGCCATGCTTATGGTACATAAAATACCCTGGAGTATCCCTAGGTGGAATGGGAACAGCTTCTTCGAGTACTCCTTTTCTAGTTTTGATCTGTCTTAATTTTGAAAAGAACGGCATCTTTAAACCTTGCTACTTGATTCTTACTCAAACTGGACTTGAACACAATTAATACGAAAAACACAATAATGAACACTCATTCATACCACAATTTTTGAACACAGTAAAACATTTAACATTTAACATTTAACGAACAATGATAATTAAGAGAAAACTAACTACTGACATAATACTAATACTAGATAATACTAGATTATATACATGAACATACTGGATATACTGCTAAACAGTACAGATACACTGCTAAAACAGTGCAGACCGGATTTGTGTACCCAAACCCGTCAGGACCGGCACAAACCAATGTGCACGTCTAACTGCCTCCCCAGCAATGGTACTCACCGGGTAGCACGGAACGGAAGGCCTCGGAACTGAACTGAACTGGACCGGACTGGACTCGACTTGACTCGGAAACTTCGGAACCTGGTGGGCCTCTGTATACCTCGGATCTTGCTCTCTCAGCTAGGCTCTGGTCGGGATACTTCGCACTTCTCACCGCCTCGTCTGGGTGTTGATCGCAGCCTCAGTCACCCCCACTTGGCCGGAGGGAGATACAGGAAATCCTGCGGGTACGCGTTTTTGTCCGTTCAGCTGTGGCAGGGGACCGGGCCTGCAACGCACCTCCGGCGCGTGAGATGAGAAAGTGTCCCTATTCGGGCGCCAATTTATGTGGTAAATATTTTTATTACCTGTACTATTTTTATGCGGTAAAGTCTAGTAAGAATAACTCAGTCAAAATAAGAGGCAGAATCCGTGGTATTAGAGGTTCTGAAAAGGGCTTTATTCCTTACAAAGGAATCATAGTTCGAACTAGGCAATCTTATTCCATCACCACGAAGGTTCAGGAAGGGATAGGCAATACATTATTGACACGTAACAATATATATATGAAAAGCATTGCATTAAGACAGATGCAGGAGGCGTAACAGCTGATAATACAGATAAGAATACACATACGTAATGAAAATGGGCGTAATAACAGGCGTATACTAGAAACGTCATTTAAAATGATGTCACAAGTGGGTGGATCCATAAGAGAATCCTGCAGTGTCAGCAGAAATGTTTGGCAGAGATGCGCGCGCAGTCGCATGACGTGTGATTGACGTGCAACTAGAGGGTGAAGGGGAATTGACATTTAGCTCTATATGTGGAGACAAAAGTCTGGGGGGTCAGGTCAACCTAATTCCAAATCGTATCTAATATCTTTGTTTAAGGAACTGTTTTATCCAAAAGGAAAGGTCTCTCGGACGGAATCTATTCTATACTGACTGTTAGTGCATGTACAAGCGTCTATGTGTCTACATGAGATGCGAGGGGGCAGGAATCTTCCATGGTAACAGGGGCTATGAATTACTTGCATAAAGACAGCGAGGCCAAGCTCTTTGCTCGGTAGCTGGAAGGATGTTTACCTAAACTACTAGACAGGAATGCAGATAACTTGAAGGCTGAATACAGTTTTTGGCAGGCAACAGGCCGCGTCAGGCACCGTTAGCCGCGCAGGGAGTAGGACAAAGTTCATGGATACAGATGCAGGTCCAAGCTGGAGCATTTTAGAGGCAGAAGTAGGAAAAGGCTTGATGGCAGAATTCAGGGCCTGCTCGCCTGAACTGTAAAACGTGAAAAGTGAACCATATAAAGTCGGTGGCCAATCATATTTAGGAATGGAATATTCGACCCATTCATGGCGGATCTGAAAGAGAACATGTTGACGTTGGACGCACATGTATTTGCGTCTTCATAGCTGGAACTGGAGGGAACATACATGTACTTGTAGCATGTACATGGAGCCGTTGGGGTCTAAGATAGGGGACATAACTGGTCATAAAATTCATATTTCCTCAATGGTCTCATTTAATATTACTGTAGCCGGAAAGTAGATTTAGACCTTACTATCCTGAAGTTACCTAATTGTATTTCAGAGAAAGACCTAGCAACTTGGAAATAAAACAACTCTCTGGCATTGTTTAAGAAATCTTTTTCTGAAACAATAAGGCTTTCCCTCTACTCAACAAATCAAAGTTCAGGTTACAAATAGCTATTGAAGGCTAAACTGTCTCATGACTGTATTTACAGGTGGAAATAATATATTATCACATCCCTAAAAACCGTCACTAAATAGGGTACTCCCGGTTTCATCCCACAACAACCTTGGCCGTTTTGCATCAAATAACTTCCATTTGAAAGCAGTCTGAATGGCAGGCAAATCATAGCAGCTGGGGCACCTTTGAGATAACATGCTAAGTTGTCCAAAGATGCATTACAAATGCACTGAAGTATGGCCTGCTTGCAAACAAGAGAATGGCCAAATAAAGTTTCACATTCGTTTCTGCTGAGAAATGCTTCGGTTTCTCCATTTCTGCATCTGAAATCAAAAGGCAGGATCCATGTCTTATGTACAAATCACACCTCCTGAACACTGTTGGCGCTGAAGAAGGCTAATCCAGCCGAAATGCATTCGCCGTTGTCGTACAGCTGAATAAAGATGCCCCCGTGGTCTCCCCTACTGTGGCCTCTTCTCTTTCTTTGGAGGAGTTTATGGTGATATTTCAGCGCGCTTTCCAGCAACGCGCTTCTGGGGTCCCCGCATCGTCAAGTGGTCTGGTTTTCGCTGGTCTCTGCTGCGGCGGAATTCTATTGTTTCCAAGTAATTGGATGAACCAGTATCCACCGTCAGGTCCGGGAGAAGAGAAGGCGGCGTTGGAGTTATTACTCCACATTGGGTGGTATGGACCGCCATTCCTACCCCCGCCGGATGGATTCCTGAAACCTTGGGGGTTGATGCGGCTGGAGACCCAGGGGGACGCCTTATTTCCAGTAATTTGAAAGCAGGAAATTGGTCTTGGTGACATCGTGGTGCCCTGCATTCCGCGCAATCATTGGATTTTCCACCCCTTACCTACCTGGACAAACAACAGCATTCTGGGAACTGTGGTTCACAGGCACCGTGTGAGCTGCAGCAGGTGAGCGAAAGGCAATTGCTTTGGGGGTGGAGCGGATCACAACCAATCATCTTGTGGCAGGACATTGAAATGCACGAAGTCAATCACACCTCCTGAACACTGTTGGCGCTGAAGAAGGCTAATCCAGCCGAAATGCATTCGCCTTTGTCATACAGCTGAATAAAGATGCCCTCGTGGTCTCCCCTACTGTGGCCTCTTCTCTTTCTTTGGAGGAGTTTATGGTGATATTTCAGCACGCTTTCCAGCAACGCGCTTCTGGGGTCCCCGCATCGTCAAGTGGTCTGGTTTTCGCTGGTCTCTGCTGCGGCGGAATTCTCTTGTTTCCAAGTAATTGGATGAACCAGTATCCACCTCCAGGTCCGGGAGAAGAGAAGGCGGCGTTGGAGTTATTACTCCACATTGGGTGGTATGGACCGCCATTCCTACCCCCGCCGGATGGATTCCTGAAACCTTGGGGGTTGATGCGGCTGGGGACCCAGGGGGACGCCTTATTTCCAGTACTTTGAAAGCAGGAAATTGGTCTTGGTGACATCGTGGTGCCCTGCATTCCGCGCAATCATTGGATTTTCCACCCCTTACCTACCTGGACAAACAACAGCATTCTGGGAACTGTGGTTCACAGGCACCGTGTGAGCTGCAGCAGGTGAGCGAAAGGCAATTGCTTTGGGGGTGGAGCGGATCACAACCAATCATCTTGTGGCAGGACATTGAAATGCACGAAGTCAATCAAACCTCCTGAACACTGTTGGCGCTGAAGAAGGCTAATCCAGCCGAAATGCATTTGCCGTTGTCGTACAGCTGAATAAAGATGCCCCCGTGGTCTCCCCTACTGTGGCCTCTTCTCTTTCTTTGGAGGAGTTTATGGTGATATTTCAGCGCGCTTTCCAGCAACGCGCTTCTGGGGTCCCCACATCGTCAAGTGGTCTGGTTTTCGCTGGTCTCTGCTGTGGTGGAATTCTCTTGTTTCCAAGTAATTGGATGAACCAGTATCCACCTCCAGGTCCGGGAGAAGAGAAGGCGGCGTTGGAGTTATTACTCCACATTGGGTGGTATGGACCGCCATTCCTACCCCCGCCGGATGGATTCCTGAAACCTTGGGGGTTGATGCGGCTGGGGACCCAGGGGGACGCCTTATTTCCAGTACTTTGAAAGCAGGAAATTGGTCTTGGTGACATCGTGGTGCCCTGCATTCCGCGCAATCATTGGATTTTCCACCCCTTACCTACCTGGACAAACAACAGCATTCTGAGAACTGTGGTTCACAGGCACCGTGTGAGCTGCAGCAGGTGAGCGAAAGGCAATTGCTTTGGGGGTGGAGCGGATCACAACCAATCATCTTGTGGCAGGACATTGAAATGCACGAAGTCAATCACACCTCCTGAACACTGTTGGCGCTGAAGAAGGCTAATCCAGCCGAAATGCATTCACCGTTGTCGTACAGCTGAATAAAGATGCCCCCGTGGTCTCCCCTACTGTGGCCTCTTCTCTTTCTTTGGAGGAGTTTATGGTGATATTTCAGCGCACTTTCCAGCAACGCGCTTCTGGGGTCCCCGTATCGTCAAGTGGTCTGGTTTTCGCTGGTCTCTGCTGCGGCGGAATTCTCTTGTTTCCAAGTAATTGGATGAACCAGTATCCACCTCCAGGTCCGGGAGAAGAGAAGGCGGCGTTGGAGTTATTACTCCACATTGGGTGGTATGGACCGCCATTCCTACCCCCGCCGGATGGATTCCTGAAACCTTGGGGGTTGATGCGGCTGGGGACCCAGGGGGACGCCTTATTTCCAGTACTTTGAAAGCAGGAAATTGGTCTTGGTGACATCGTGGTGCCCTGCATTCCGCGCAATCATTGGTTTTTCCACCCCTTACCTACCCGGACAAACAACAGCATTCTGGGAACTGTGGTTCACAGGCACCGTGCGAGCTGCAGCAGGTGAGCGAAAGGCAATTGCTTTGGGGGTGGAGCGGATCACAACCAATCATCTTGTGGCAGGACATTGAAATGCACAAAGTCAATCACACCTCCTGAACACTGTTGGCGCTGAAGAAGGCTAATCCAGCCGAAATGCATTCGCCGTTGTCGTACAGCTGAATAAAGATGCCCCCGTGGTCTCCCCTACTGTGGCCTCTTCTCTTTCTTTGGAGGAGTTTATGGTGATATATATATATATATACCTTTATATATATACCTTTATATATATATATATATATATATATATATATATATATAGGTAAAGTAACATTACAGTTAGGTGAATTTCTCAGTAACAACATTACCATTTTTAACAAAAATAATCACAGAAATTCACCAGTTATAGTTAGCAGCAATAAATATGACTCGTGACCCGGCTATGCACTGCTTATGACCTCCCATATGACATCAATCATTACATTTCTATAACATGTTGTATGCACTACTGTTGTTTCTGATTTCATTTTAAAGCCATGTCCGGCTGGTTTTCAAATAAACAGTGTCCAAATTTGACTTTGAAATTAAAAGCACTTGCAAAGTCCAAAACTAACTTTGTTCAATTTTATTACTTATAAGTCACCCGTAAAGGCTGCCCTAGGCAGGGTGCATAGTTATACAATCAGGGACAATATGAAAGATTTTTTATATGTCCGGGTAAGGAAAAACAGCTCAATGTTGTATTTCCTATTGTGAAAGTTGCACTGTCCCATCCAGGGTGGTGTCCCTCTATGCGCACAGCGTTGTGGGGTAACAAAGTTACCAATTTTCGCACAGGTTAAATCAAAGTTCATTTATTCATGATTAGAAATTCATTATGCTGTGTAGCAAATTGTCACATGTTGTATCAACAACGGTACTGACGGATATCCTCTATGCATTTCGGGTAAAACCCTTCATCAGGAGGAATCCTATAAACAGAAATAGGAGATAATGTAGCGTGTCTCCTCGCAGGATTCATGATTCAACAAATTAACGTTAACTAACAAATTAATACCGCAGTATTTAGCCTAGAACCATGTGAAGCTAAGTGTGTAAACATATACCATCCGGAATGCTAAACATAAAAAAGTGCGCGAAGACATATAAAGAAACGCTGTTAAAAAGAATCACCAAACGTGTGACGTTGCGCCCAAGTTATCCGCTGTTTTTAAATTTACCGCGTGTAAACAGTGCGCCGAAATAGATGCGGTGATAACAGCGTGTTAAATAAAATAGAACCACGTACCAAGATCAAGTAAGATAGTTCATCGCGTGTGCAGAGTGCACAGGAAACGATACAGTGTTGGCAGCATAAGCGGTGAGATAGAACCACGCACCAAGGTCGGGTAAAGTCGTGAATGTTACCTCAGTTCACCCGTTTGAATGAGCATATCCAAAATGCTCTGATCCGGAAAACTGTTATTGTGCGTGTGGCCGTGTTAAGTATTCGGGTAGTAAACAGAGAAAGAGGACTCGAGCTGTGGCGGCCATCTTAGAGCAGGAAAGATAGACAATGTCAAACCGTAACGTAAATCGGTAAACGACAACTCGACTGAAAAACATGCAAACGATTTGGTGCTAAGTAACCAAAGGCTGAATATGGGTTGAAATGATAAATTACAATATCCAATGTGAATTAAAGAAGAAAGTATTAGTTGAAAAAAATTGTGTTTGAAAAACAATAAAGTTGTAAAAAATCAAACAGCAGGTCCAGAAATAGAAACATAATAGAGGAAGCATGTGAACAAAAAGGGGTTAAAGATAGGTAAAAATGGGTTGAGAAAAAGTTGAGTAGGTGAAGAACAAATAAGAATAATGGCATTTTAAGCACAAAAGAGATTAGAGTATCTTTTGACTGTAAAATGTATAAGCTTTTAAGCGTTCTCGCAGGCATCAATGCAAAGTTAAATAAAGCAACTCAGTTCAAGGCGGTCATTCAGTCCAAGGGGTACCATGGAGTTCATTTTGTAAATCCAAAAGGTTTCTCTTTGAATCAGAAATTTTCTGTTGTCACATCCTTCTCTTAGCGGAACTGTTTCACACACTAGGAAGCGTAATTGGCTAACATTATGTTTATGTTCATTGAAGTGTACTGCTACTGTCGATTTGAGATTGTTATTGCGGATGTTGCTTTTGTGTTCATTTAATCGGGTTTTCATTTTTCTTTCAGTTTTGCCAATATAGGGCAAGCCGCATGGACACTTCAACATGTAAACAACGTTTTTGGAATCGCAAGTTGCTGAAACAAAAAGTTTTATGTTGTGGCCCTTAGTCGGATGTTGTATGTTCGTACCTGTAATGATGTTGTTGCAGTTCCCACAATTGTGGCAAGGTATGGTGCCCTTGTATTCGGAAAAAGGCTGTGAGGAGCATGTTGGTTTTAATACCTCCATGAAATTTTTGCTCCTTTCGTAGGCAAACAGAGGTTGCTCCGAAAAAATCTGATTGAAGTCAGATTCCATTTGTAGTAGGGGCCAATGCCTAAGAATGGATTTCCTGATGTTAAAACTTTCTGTGGAAAATTTTGTAACCATAACCATTCTCTCAGATGTGTCTGAAGATGTTGATTGTTTTTCCAACAATATTCTCCTTTGTTTGTTTAGCGATTTGTCAATGGCTGTTGCCAATATTTGTGATGGATAGCCTCGCTTTACGAAGCGTCGTTCCATTTCCAAAGTTTGTTGGGTTAGTTGTTGAGGTTCAGAAATGATTCTCTTTATCCTGAGAAATTGTGAAAATGGTAAGTGTCGTTTGAGTGAAGGTTGATGAAAACTCGAATAGTGTAACAAGTTGTTTCTGTCCGTATCCTTCCTGAAGAGTGTAGTTTGGATAAGTTGATCGACGATGTAAATGTGAACATCTAAGAAATTTATGTGTGTGTCACTGATGGTAAAAGTGAACTTGAGCCTATCGTTGATGGTATTGAGGTTCATAATCGCTTCAGTCAATGTGGTTTTCGAACCTCTCCAAATTAAAAAAATATCATCAATGTAGCGGACAAACAGTAACAGGTGATTCTCCCAAGGTGTGGTGTGCAAAATGTGATCCAACTCAAACTTGTGCATGAACAGGTTGGCGTAGCAAGGTGCTGCACAATTTCCCATGGATGTTCCATTCAATTGGAGAAAAAATTGATTGTTATGAAAGAAATAACTGTGATAAAGCGTGAAGTGTAAAAGCTCCATTAGAAAAACCTGTAAATCATAAGGAGTCTGTGATTGTAGAAGAAAATGTTCCGTGACTTCTAACTCCATGTCATGGGGAATTGAAGTGTAGAGGGAAGTGACGTCTATCGTACAAAGGTACATGTCAGTATCCCATGGGATGTTGAACTTGAGAAGAATGTTCAGAAAGTCTGTTGTGTCTTTAACATAGGTAGACATAGACTGCACGAGAGGTTGAAGGTGTCTGTCTAAATATTTGCCAACTGGTTCGTGAAGCGAGCCTCTAGTTGAAACAATGGGCCGCATGGGGGGATCCTGTAGATTTTTATGGATCTTTGGTAACATCCGTAGAGATGGGCTTCTGGGGAATTTGGAGATTAAAAATTTCTTTTTGGTCTCGCCAATGGTGCCCGATAGGACTGCTTTATCCACAAGATTCTGTAAAGCTTGTAAGATGATCGCTGTGGGATTATAATCAAGTTTTGAGTAGGTATTAGAATCTAGCACATGTTCATCAAGTTTCCGAGTGTAGTGTGTGGTATCCATAGCAACCAGTGCTCCCCCTTTGTCAGCATCAAGGAAGATGATGTTGGGATTGTCAGCTAATTGCTTGAGCAAAGATTTACAGGCATTTTCATTCCAATTATTTCTCCTTCTGCCTGACGCGTTTCAGAGCATTCATGCTCTTTCTTCAGAGGCTTTCTGACTGTATCCGATGTCTAAGGCTCCCACAGTTCCCTGCGTTTTCACCTTTTATTGGCCTCCGGTGTGCCTGCTTTAATGCATTTCATACTGATGCACGCCGGAACTTGTATATATAGGTAAAGTAACATTACAGTTAGGTGAATTTCTCAGTAACAACATTACCATTTTGAACAAAAATAATCACAGAAATTCACCAGTTATAGTTAGCAGCAATAAATATTATATGTCCGGGTAAGGAAAAACAGCTCAATGTTGTATTTCCTATTGTAGCACTTCCAGCTAATATGTGAAGGCTTTATTAAGCATAATAAAGTTTAACTTATAATTGGAGCTAACGAGACATATAATTCACAATATCAAATTAATAGTTACCATAAACCCAACAACTTTCCATGGTCTCATTTAATATTACTGTAGCCGGAAAGTAGATTTAGACCTTACTATCCTGAAGTTACCTAATTGTATTTCAGAGAAAGACCTAGCAACTTGGAAATAAAACAACTCTCTGGCATTGTTAAAGAAATCTTTTTCTGAAACAATAAGGCTTTCCCTCTACTCAACAAATCAAAGTTCAGGTTACAAATAGCTATTGAAGGCTAAACTGTCTCATGACTGTATTTACAGGTGGAAATAATATATTATCACATCCCTAAAAACCGTCACTAAATAGGGTACTCCCGGTTTCATCCCACAACAACCTTGGTCGTTCTGCATCAAATAACTTCCATTTGAAAGCAATCTGAATGGCAGGCAAATCATAGCAGCTGGGGCACCTTTGAGATAACATGCTAAGTTGTCCAAAGATGCATTACAAATGCACTGAAGTATGGCCTGCTTGCAAACAAGAGAATGGCCAAACAAAGTTTCACATTCGTTTCTGCTGAGAAATGCTTCGGTTTCTCCATTTCTGCATCTGAAATCAAAAGGCAGGATCCATGTCTTATGTACAAATCTCTCCCCTAATGTCTCATATCTGCGTGCTTGACAATGTTTCAAACACAACGTGAAATGAAATGCAGAAATTGGCTGTGAAATAAATCTGTGGATTAACCACTTGGCAGACTGTATTTCAGCAACTGTAAATGGAAATTTCTCCAAATGTTCCATGTCTAACATTGTGTAAGTCGCGTCTTTTTCACCATTATCTTTTGTGAGCATGTTAAATTATAAGCCAAAAATAAATCAGTCATGTTTATATATTTCCAAGGCATGCAACCAGATGGTAAAGTATGCAATGTCTAGTTTAACTGCATAACTGATCTGTGCCTATTTAGCCTGTGTTGTAAAAGGGACATGCCACTTTGTACAATGTCAATTGCTGAGGATAAAATGTTATTCAGAGAATAAATCCTAGTTGATAATGTAGTCATGCTGTAATATACAACAGCCACTGCCTTTTCTGAATTAGCCCTGTCAAATTCTCATATGAGCTCAGCAGCTTACTGCTGGGAAACTTTTGAAAGTTCATTATAAATGGCATATAAAAAGCATTTATGAAGTGATGCTATAGGAACTAACAAATAATCCTGTAAATCTATGTCATCAGAAAGGAGAAACAAATGTTTTATCACCTCATCTAAAGTAGAACGTTGTAACCATTGCTGGCATAACATTCACCCACTCTATGTAGTGATAACTCCCGAGTATTTTTTCTGCACATAACCTGGGTCTGGTCTGTTTGCTTAGAAACCTTTTGCATTGCTGAACACCTTTGGTGCTGAAGATGGAACAGTTCCATCCCCAGCCACGGTGGGCGTGTGCTAAGGAAGGAACTGTTCTATCCTCACACCTACCAGTGGGGGAAGCGCTGACACTTCCCTGGGGGCCACCCCTCCCTCTCCTTGGATGGCAGAGAAAGACCTTCCACTGCCACCCCCAACCCGTTGTAGGCGATCTGATGACTTTGGTGCACTCACAGTGCATGGACATCATTAGATACAGCCAGAGATGTGCTGGAATCCATTTGCTTGCAGTGCATCCAGGGAAAGGACTGTTTCTGAGTGAGTCCTTCTCCGTCAGGCGGAGTTTTTGTAGGTATACAAATGCAGGAGGAAAGGACTCCCCTCTGTACCTGTAAAGAGTGGATTCCTGCTCCAAGACCACGGGTGCGGCGATGATCTGGAGAAGAAATCCACCCACTAGACCACCAGGCTTTTATTTTCTACATTTTTGGGGAGCGACCCCTTAGGCAAGGGTCGCTCCCTGGGGCATGTATTACCTGTGTTTTGGTCCCCCTTAAGGGCTGATTCA
This sequence comes from Triturus cristatus, assembly GCF_964204655.1. Lineage (NCBI taxonomy): Eukaryota > Metazoa > Chordata > Amphibia > Caudata > Salamandridae > Triturus > Triturus cristatus. Next base: position 525,157,027 of record NC_140588.1, on the reverse strand, counting down.
GCCAGTATTTAGACAGATCAGCCCCCCAGGGGAGTCAAAACCCACTAGAAACCAGTGTTTTTTAATTTTAATGTCTACGGGGAGTAACTCCTTGGAAAAGGGTCGCTCCCTTTGCAGGACGTTTTTTTAATGAATTCCACCTCCATTTGGGAGCAGAAAGCAACTAGAAACCAGGGAGTTTTACAGTTATATGTTGGGGAATGGCCCCTTGGGCAAGAGTTGCTCCTCTTTATAGGGGCAATGATTTGGCCATTTTTTGCCCCCCCCCCTCTGGGGGTGGATTGGCCTTATTGTAAGGCATAACCTGCCACCAAGGAGGGCAGTAAGCCAATTGTCACCAGAGAATGTATTTGTTTATATGTCGGGGAGCTGCCCCTTTGGCAAGGGTCGCTCTCCTTTTTTGGGGGCATGTATTTTGGCTGTTTCTGCCCCTCTTTGGGGTAGATCAGCCATATTTTTAGTCAAAAACCACTGGTCACCAAGGAAATATTCTGTGTGTGTGTGTGAACTGGAGTTTGACTGATGGTCTACATGTACAGGGTGATTGTGTGCTGGTGCTTGGTTGGTGGTATGTGTAGACTGGCAGTGTGTGTAGACTGGTGCTTGGCTGGCAATATGTGTGGACTGGCGCATGGCTGGTGGTGTGTGCAGATTGGCGTTTGGCTGGCCTTGTGCTTGCCGCTTGGCTGGTGGTGTGTATGAACTGGCGCTTGGCTGGTGGAGTGCATGGGCTGGCGCTTGGGTGGTGAGTGAGTGAAGATGCGCTTTGCTGGCAGTGTACTTGACTGGCGCTTGGAAGGTGATGTGTGTGGACCACTACTTGACTGGTGGTGTGTGTGGACTGGTGTTTACCGTTGTGGTGTATGTGGACTGGCACTCTGCTGGTGGTGTGGGTGGACTGGCATTTGGCTTGTGGTGTGCGTGGCTGGTGATGTGTGTGGACTAGTGTTGGCTGTGCGTGTCGACTGGCTTCTGGCTTACTATGTGTGTGGCTGGAATTTGGGTGGTAATGGGCAGACATAGGGTTTTATAATGTTAACTTTTTTATGTCTTGTCATCATTTGCATGTGGGATTGAAATATTTTATTTCTCCTTTTAATTCTAGTGCAAAGTTTTGGATTTCCTTTGTGCGACTCCTGCTTGTGGAGCACTGGTAGATGTGCAGTTTGTGTAGTAGCATGCGTTTGGTAAGAAAACATTTTTGTACAATTTAACCATGGTCTTGTATGCTGACGATACGCAGCTGGTGGTGGCCCTCTCCAATGACCATACTCGGGGCGCTGTGCATTTTCATTGCGGCCTAGCGGCAGTCGTGCATTGGTTGACCACCAACTGCCTTCAACTCAATGCCAACAAGTCAGAGGTGCTGCTGGTGGGGAGAGACAAGAGGCTCTGGAGCAAGCATTGGTGGCCGGTGTCTCTGGGCAGTGCCCCCACCCTTAAGCTAGCTGTAAAAACTTAGGGGTCTGGTTTGACTCTAATCTTGGGTTTCAGGAGCATACCAAGAAGATCACTGGCACTTGCTTTGGTCTCCTCTGCGGTTTGAGACCTATGCTGGGCTTCTTTGATCCACCTACCCGCCAGTTGATAGTCCAAGCGACTATTCTGTCTCGGTTAGACCATGCTAACTCACTCATGTTGGGTGCCAACAAGGCAGAAGTTACGAGCATTTTGCGGGTCCAGAACGCAGCTGCCCGAGTTCTATTGCAGCTCCCTAGAACTTGCTCTGTGACGGGTGCATTGCGGAGCCTGTACTGGCTGTCCATGCCTCAAAGGATTCAATTCAAGGTACTATGCCTGACCTTCAAAACCTTAAAGCTGTCCTCCCCCGAGGTTCTGTCTAACTTGTTGATCCTCTATGTACCCACACGCCAGCTGCGCTCAGCCGAGCCATTCTTGGCAACTGTCCGCTGGGTGAAGCGCCTCAGAGCCGGGGGTCGGTCGTTTCGTTACCTTGCCGCCAAGCTATGGAATTCCCTCCCTGTTCAGATTTGTCGGCTAGATTGCCTGCTGATCTTCCGTAAAGCTATCTAAACCTTCCTATTTCCTATGATCTAGCTTTTGCTCTCTACTGACACTGCTGCAAGCGCCGGGATGCCTCTCCTCTGAGGCAGCTGTGCGCTATACAAGTATACCTAATAAAATAACAAATAATATAGATGAATATCACTTTTCTGCATGTATATGATTTTTGTAAATGCTGTAATAATAGCAGCATATTTTGATTCTGTTTTGTTGTGTGTGAGATTCTCCTTCGATTTGTGCACAATATATATTGTGTTGTCTTGTCTGTAAATTACTTTGGTTCTTCCTTTCCAGAGTAGGTGATGGTGACTGGTCTAGCTGTCTCCAGCAAGTGAGTGGTATTGTTTTTCAATATATAGGTCTTTGTGTGGTTTGTAGTGATTGACTTTTCCTTTCAGATTATCTGTACTTTTATTTTACATTTAATAAAGCTGCACTTTGTTTATTACTTATTTTACATAGTGTTGGGTATTGTTGAATTATATGTCAAGTTACTTTTCTTCGTGAGGATTATGGCTAGCTCCAAGATTACCACTCTGCAGGTTGTTGATATGCTTTTCGAGTCATCCTCTGACCATGATTATGAGACTGACTCTGCACCTGAGGCAGAGGAGGAAGTCCAGGATTCTGACAGTGAATTTTCTATCTGAGAAGAATCATCTGATGATGAAGCCACTCTCAGTGCAGAACACGTACCTCTTTTAGAGAAGTACACTGATGTGCCAATAGTGCAGCAAGAGACATTTGGATTGCAGCCTTGGGCTGAAAGTCTTCCGACTGGAAGAGCTGAGCTCTGGATTGCCCCATATATTGTGCAGCCAGCATTACCTGCCTTTAGTGGCATCGCAGGGTGTAGAGGGAATATTCGACGGACAACAGTGCCAGACGTAAGCCATACTCTACAGCCACACGGTGGACTACCACAAATCTGGATGCGTTGAAGAAGTCTTTGGGTTTAACTTTTTTGATCGGCTTGATAAGGAAGCCGTTGCTATCTTCATATTGGTTTACTAGTCCCTTGATGGCAACACCTATATTTCCTGCAACCAGGAGTCATGATAGGTATTTGCTTCTTCTTCAGATGCTGCATTTTGTTGCATGCCGCAGCATTGCCCCACGATTACCCTGATTGCGACCATCTTTTTTAGATTTGGTCTGTCCTGGATCACTTTGTAGGTCAATTTTCAGGAATTTTAAGGAGTTGGCATGCATAAGTTGTTCACCCCAGAGCAAACATCTTTAAACTTGGAAACAGAATTTTGTGGAGGGGCTTGAACTGGGTTTGACAGGCAATAGCAAAGTTGAGCATGACGCTGAAAATAGTGCTTTGTTTTTAGTGAAAAAAGAAAGAGAGGCAGTAAAGCACTATTTAATGGGCCATCGATAACATATTTTGTTACCCATACCAATGTTTCATGGAAAGAAATAGCTGTGTATGAGTCTTTGTCCTGTTCAAGGGCCATTTGTTTTTTTAATAAGAGAGAACGTTATGGAATTAGGATGCATATGCTGTTTGACAGTAGTGCTGGGATTTGTCTAGAACTTCAGGGTCTACACCGGTAGGGATTCCAGTATTCAAACCCCTGGTTGTCCCTTCACTTTCGAAGTAGTGAGAAAATTGTTTGGTAAATTGGTAGAGGCCTATTTAACAAAGGTCACCATTTATACATAGATAATTTCTACACTGGTGTGCAATTTTTCAGGTTGTTGGACTCTGTCGCTTGTGGCACAATCCACTCTAACCATAAAGGTTACCCAAAATAGCTTCTCTGTAAAAAATATGAGAAGGGACAGTGAAGTGCCTTGCGTAGGGATAAACTTCTAGCTGTGAAGTTTTCTGACAGGAGAGATGTCTACATGCTGACTACCATCCGTGATGAGAGTATTTCACTTGTTACTGTTTACTGGTAGCTGAAGTGTGCAAACCTGTGTGCATTTTAGACTACAATAAGCACATGGGTGATTTAGATATAGTAGATCAGAGGTTGAAAGCTTACACATCCGTTCGTAAGGCTTACATTTAGTATAAGAAGTTGGCTATCCATATATCCCATTTAGCAACATTCAATGCTTATGTTGTATTCAAGGATTCTTCTCCAGAGACAAAAATGACATTTGGTCAGTTTCGGCAGTCTGTGATAGGCAGCCTTGTTGTAGTGGAACAAGCAAGAGATCCTATATTTGCAGCGGTGGAAGATGTGCCTAGATTGAAAGATCACCACTTTTCTGATCACACTCCTCCCACACTCAAAATAGACTTTCCAAGTAGGAGATGCAGAGTCTGTACCTGAAGAGGTGTGCGGAAGGACAGTTGTATGTACTGCCCCGATTGTCCTTCTAAACCTGGGCTGTGTGTGCACACATGTTTTAAAGTGTACCACATGCAATTGATTTTTTGGGTGCAACCATAAGCATAAAAATAAACTGATTGGTCTGTATCATTTTATATATTTTTTTCAGATTTTACGGTTGGCATTAGTGTGATGTTTTAGTTACAGTTGTTGTGTCGCGGGCCCTTCACTGTCATGGAACCTAGGCCCACCCACACAAGTGAGGAAGCATTTTTATCAGGAGACCTGGGGGAACCCTGCGTGGTCGGAGATTTGTGCCGGCCCTGTGATGCCACAACTTCCCATACAGAAATGTGAGACAAATTAGATTTTTTTTAGCTACATTGAGGTTTGCAGGGGATTCTGGGCAAGAAAACATTAGGGGATCCACACATCCACACCTCCCTGGACTCCTCTGGGTGTCTAGTTTTCAGAAATATATGAGTTTGTTTCCCTAGATGGCTGCAGAACCCATGACCAAAAGCGCAGGTGACCAACCCATTGTAAAACCAGGATGTTTTGTGATAAATAATTTTGATGTCTCCACAATACGTTTGGGCCCTTCCCTGTCATGGGCACTAGCCTACACACTCAAGTGAGGTACCATTTTTATCGTGAGACTGCAGAGAATGCTGGGTGGGTGGAAGTTTATGGCTCCCCACAGATTTCAGAACTTTCCATCACAGAACTCTGAGGAAAATGTATTTTTTTAAATTCAAAGTTAGAAGGTGTGTAAGAAGAGATTCTGGGTACAGAACCTGGTGAAAAACACACAAGCCCCCCATCCTGGATTGCCCTAGGTGTCTACTTTTAAAAAGGTATACGTTTGCTAGGTTTACCTAGATGCCAGGTAAGCTAGGGCCCAACATCCACAGCTAGGCACATTGCATAAAAAGGGTCCTTTTTCAGTGGAAAAATGTGATGGGTCCACGTTGCGTTTTGGGCCGTTGTCTATCACGGGCACTAGGCCTACCAACACAAGTGAGGTGCCGTTTTTATCTGGAGACTTGGGGGAATTCCTTGTGGGCACAAGTTTGTGGCTCTACACAGATTCAAGAACTTTCCATCATAGAAATGTGTGGAAAAGTTGTTTATTTTGTCAAAGTTTGAAGTCTGCAAGGGATTCTGGGTACAAAAATGTGGAGAGAGCCACACAAGTCAACCCACCCTGAATACCCCTAGGTGACTAGTTTTTAAAAATTTACAAGTTGGCTTGATTTCCATTGGTGTCATCTGAGCTATCGCCCAAAATCCACAGCTATGCAAACTGAGTCCGTTTTCAGTGAATAAATGTGATGAGTCCATGTTGTGTTTTGGTCCGTTTCCTATCCCAGACACTAAGCCTACCCACAAAAGTAAGGTACCATTTTTATAAGAAGACTTGGGGGAATGCTGGTTGGAAGGAAATTTGTGGTTCCCCTCAGATTCCAAAACTTTCCATCACAGAAATGTGAGGAAAATTTCTTTTTTAGACAAATCCTGAGGTTTGCAAGCGATTCTGAGAAACACAACCTGGCAAGAGCCACACAAGTTACTCCATGTTAAATTCCCCTAGGTGACTAGTTTTAAAAAATGTACAGTTTTGCTAGGTTTCTCTAAGTGCTAGCAGAGCTAGGGCCCAAAATCGACAGCTAGGCACAAATCAAAAAAGGGTTAGTTTACAGTGAAAAATTTGATGTGTCCATCTTGCGTTTTGGGCTGTTTCCTGTCGCTGGCATAAGGTCTTCCCACACAAGTGAGGTACAATGTTTATTGGGAGACTTAGGGAATAGTCAAACAATTGTCTTTCTCTGCATTTGCCCCTTCCAAAAATAAGACAGTATGCAAGATAGAAGTCATTTTGAGAAATGCCTAATAATTTACATGCTAGTATGGGTAGCCACAAATTCAGAGATGTGGAAATAACCACTGCTTATAAATGCCATATCTTGTGCTCAGTTTAGAAATACATAGTTTTCCTTGATACCAATTTTTCACTCTTTATATTTTACCAAATTAATTGCTACACAATGAAAACCTATTGCAAAGTGAAGCTCACTTATTGGCTCTGGGTACCTCAGGTTCTTTGTAAACCTACAAGCCGTTATATCCCCACAACCAGACAGGTTCATCGGATGTAACAGTATATTGCTTATGAAAATCTGTCATAGTTAGAAGAAGTTGCAGATGAAAACGTAGACATAAATGGATGTTTTGGTTCAACTCAATTTCAATATTTTGTTATTTCAACTGTTACATTTTGTAGGAAAACCTTGAAGGATCCAGACAAATTACCACATGCGAAATTTAGACTTTTGTCTACTTTTCAGAAATGTATAGTATTCCAGAATCCACCATGGTTTGTACACTTGTTTCCACCACTAACTGGAAGGAGGTTGAAAGCACCAAAAACAGGAAAAATGGTCTATCTCCCTGTGAAAGGTCAACATTGTGTAGAAAAGTTTGGTTTTCTGATTCAAATCTACCTGTTCCTGAAAGCTGGAAAGATGGTTATTTTAGCACTGCAAACCCTTTGTTGATGCCTTTTGCAGGACAAAACAACAGACTCTTTCTTCTGCAGCACTTTTTTCCAATTTTCCCTAAAAACCCCCCTAAATGTAGCTATATTTTAGCAAATTTCTCAGTCCCCACCAGGGGAACCCCCAAACCCTGGGTTACCTTTAGAATTCTCAGAATGTTGAAAAAAATTGGAAAATACCATATGTGGACAAAAGGTTATGGTGGCCTAAGTGCAAACTACCCTAAATAGCCAAAAACAGGCTTAGCATAGGGGGAGGGGAGGCCTTATAGCAAAGGGGTTAATTAATGTGCATAAGAACTATTAATGTTTAATGGCCACACTAGCTAACCATCTCAGCTGGATTGTGAAGAATTATATGTGCCATTCTGTATCATGTTGTTGAGCCGTTCCTCTGTGCAATTTGTAAACTGTTGCCAATTATCAAAAAGTACAATTGTGAGAATGTTTGGTGTATTAATTTCCTTACTTTGAGCCAAACGTAGGCATGCATGGTGTTTGCTGTACCTTTTTGTTGAGAAAATAGGGGGGGAGGCCTTATAGCAAAGGGCTTAATAAATGTGCATAAGAACTATTAATGTTTAATGGCCACACTAGCTAACCATCTCAGCTGGATTGTGAAGAATTATATGTGCCATTCTGTATCATGTTGTTGAGCCGTTCCTCTGTGCAATTTGTAAACTGTTGCCAATTATCAAAAAGTAAAATTGTGAGAATGTTTGGTGTATTAATTTCCTTACTTTGAGCCAAACGTAGGCATGCATGGTGTTTGCTGTACCTTTTTGTTGAGAAAATAGGGGGGGAGGCCTTATAGCAAAGGGCTTAATAAATGTGCATAAGAACTATTAATGTTTAATGGCCACACTAGCTAACCATCTCAGCTGGATTGTGAAGAATTATATGTGCCATTCTGTATCATGTTGTTGAGCCGTTCCTCTGTGCAATTTGTAAACTGTTGCCAATTATCAAAAAGTACAATTGTGAGAATGTTTGATGTATTAATTTCCTTACTTTGAGCCAAAAGTAGGCATGCATGGTGTTTGCTGTACCTTTTTGTTGAGAAAAATAATTTGTCTTGGTATCAGACAAGCTCTAAACAAAGCCTCATTGCCCTAGACTTGCAGATCATTTGTTCCCTAAACTGACTTCAAATAAATATTATCTTTTGAAAAGTTGCAACCCTTTATGGACCACTGGGAAATAAAGGAAGCCAAATAAATCGATTTAGTATGCATTAACATATTTTTCTTTGCCGGTGAAGGGGAACGTTTAAAACTCACCAGATCTACGGGGTTGTTGCTAGAAAAATATGCAAACTTCTGCAGGTATGTTTTTGAACTACTCACTGGTTGCTTTGGGCAATGTTCCCATTGTGTGTAATTAATTAAAAACTGTACGTGGTGTACTAGGTCTAAGTAAATAATGGTGTGCATAATGATGATAACAGCACATTTCACCATAATAAGTTGTTCCACTATAAATATCTTCACTTTGAAATACAGTATAACATTCCAATTCAGAAAGCATATAAATTAAAGAAATTTACATCCCAATCATCAGATAAGCTGCCAGGAGTTATTATATCACTTAATGACGTTTTAAAAACATAGGGGATCTGTAAAGTCTCCGTGGGACCAAAAACATCAAATGGGACCTTATCCCAAACAATGCCATCGGGGACAGGAAATGTAGAAATGTTCACAAGAGACAGGTCTCTTTGCACTTTATATGAGAAAGAATGAGGCTTCAATACCTCTGTTACCAGTTCCAAAGCAGTGCATTCAAGGAGATAATGTCTCTTTAGGAGCAAAAAGAAAACTGTCACAAATCCAAACCAAATGAAAAGGAAAGATATTAAATGGCAATCCGAATATAAATCAAAGGTGTAGCAAGGTGAGTCTGATTAATCGTGAAAATAAATGCACAAATACCATAAAATGGTGGGTCTGATGAATCTGAGGAAAAGTAATCAACATCTGCAAAATAGCCAGAGGCAATCTGTGCAAAAACATGGACCTCACTGGGCAGTGTGGCACTGCTAGATACCTCCAAAGGTGGGTCATAATAAACAACTTTATTGTTAGGAGTGGTAGTCGAATACTATGCATTCACATACAGTGTTTGTATGGTGTTTGTAGTTGTAACTGGAAGTAGCAAACTTCAGTGTCTGATCTCCTGGGCCGAAGAATAGACATTTCTGTATTATTTAAAGCATTTACAGGGATTTTCTGTATTGCACCGAGGAGGCAGTTAGCCCTTATGGCCTACTGTGTAGGACTGACCACATAGTGTGGTTTTATGAGGTCTATGGAGACCCATCTCTTGTGTTTGCAACCAGTAAGGGGTTGCAACCGTACTGCTCTGGTACCTTCACCAGCCAGGACTGGCAATGGTGCTCTGTAGGATTCTTGTGTAAAATAGATGAGCTGCAGTTATTAGCAAAAGGAAACAAAAAAGCCAGCATTGCAAGAACAGTGAAAAATATTAATATTTCAACCATTATAATTATTACAGTGATTATATGAATATATGAATATATATCATAATGATACTCCTACCTAACAGTTCCTATAATATAGAGAAAGTAGTGTGAATAAATTTTTCCAGATTGCTTGGAGCAGGCCAACTCCTTATTTACCTGTTTGTGGTGTATCAGGAAGCCAGCCTGGTGTAGAACAGGCCGCTGTCCTGTGCAGGATAATGATTGAAGTCAGCAGGGCTGGAAATCAGTCACAGGTGAACGTACTGGAGAATCCATAGAAGTGTTCATCTGACGAGCTAAGCTCAGAAGCAGTTTTTAGAATAAAAAACGGGTTCTATTTGCACTGTGTCTGAGGGTCATTGTTAGTGTGATTGTTTGTCTTTCATATTCAGAGCTGTCTCCCAACGGACAACAAAATGCAAGGGCAGCATGCTCAGTGTACTGTATACTTAAACAGAATGTACAGTATTGTGATAAAATGCTTACGAAGAAAGGTGCTTCCAAACAGAACACTTTCTGCTTAAGCTATCATATATGTGCAAAGCATGTGAAACATCACCATCCAAAAAAGATGTCAAGTTTTAACATGAACTTTTAAAATGGAAGCTTTTGTACACAGGCCCTGTTGAACCCCACAACATTGATATTTGGCCTGGATATTGATGCATTGTTGCCTGGGGAAAGCACAACATTTTTTTGTCTGAGATGTGGGTGAAGAAAGAGTAGCAACTTTTCAAGAAGAGCCTTTTGTCATAAAGAAATTATGGCAATGATAACTTGGTTAAGAACTTGTTCCCTTCTGCCTTGGAGCAAGACAAAGTTCCATTGTTTGGTGGGGATTCTGTGCAAAAAGGAGAAATGGGCTTTTTGGAAGGGTTTTCGGAAAGAGGGTTGGCTAAGTTGGTCACTGCTACACCACATGATGACCAAAATTGCAAACTTTGAAAGCATTTCTACAGTGGATACAACCGATAAAGTGGCTAAATCGAGCTGCACTCTTAATAAAATAGACACCAATATAAAATGGTATGCCAAACAAATGCAGTGCTATTTTTTATTTTGATATCTGTATTATAAAGGAAGAGAGCACAAAATATAATTTTCTTTTGCAGAATATAAGTGGCAGCATATTACTTAATCTGAAATTTCAAATTTAGATTTGTGAAGAGTAAAGCATACCATTTAATGTGGTTTAGCACTATGCATTTATTGCAATCTTTCTTGATGAAGGTGGTGACAAGAATGATATATTTTGCGTATAAAGTGGCATAAAAATTACCATTTTAGTAGTCCTGACTCATTCCTTGATTTTGAGAGTAAGTCAAAAGCACCAGACGTGTAGGCGACATAAAAATATTTTTTATCAGAACTCATCTCTCTAAGAATCTTGTTTGCTGCCATTGCCAGCCTGGGGTAAGTCAGGAGAAATCCTGGTTTATTCTGGAATTCAGGAGCAAGCCAGGTTTATTACAAAGGTAAGTTGGTCCTGCCCACATACCAATCTTTGTGAATCAGGACTTTTTCTATCTATATTTTATGACACTATCAGAAATGCAAACAAAACAATGCTCAACTGGTCATGACAATCAATGAAACCAAAATGAAGAACTTTAAGGACTATGAAGAGTGTGTTTAGTTATACTCTCCACTTGACTAGAACCCTGTAGAGTGACTTAAGTTCTAAAGTGATGCAATCTAACCATTTACGGCTAAAGATAAGAGGGGACGCGTAATCAAAACAAAAGGTTGAACACCACATGGGCCAAATGTGTGGATGTCACATTTTAAACAGCTGTATAACCAAGAATCTAACATAGGAGGAAATATATCTTAGACTTAGACTATGATTTAGATCTTGGCGGGCGGGTTTCTCTATCACAACGGTGGTGGATATCACGTCTGCCAAAATATAAATCCCATAGGATATAATTGTATTTTTCTTTCGGTGGACAGGATATCTGTCACCGTTGTGATGGAGTAAGCTGTCTGCTAAGATCTAAATCAGGCCTTTAGACTTAGCACATAGACGTGGGCAACACTGAAAGCATTTTCGTTCTGCATCCCTGAGGTAATATGAGCTATAAAACGCACAAAGCTAATAAAGTCCTTAGTCATGATGTGGTCCCTGAGGAACCCTTTTTAGCACACTCAAAATACTGAGCAGGCATTCTGGCTAAGACCTGTAATGCAGCACGAAATGCAAATTGTGTTCTGCAGTCTTAGCAATCTGCCGTCCTGGTCCTTCTATATAAAAAGAGAGCTGCACTGACCACACAAATTATAGACCCGTTTCAGATTTGGATGGGGCAGGGAAAATATATGAACAATTACTTCTTAAATGGTGGGTACATGAACATCAAAATGCTAACTAATCACCAAGCAGGCTTTAGACAGGGGATAGAAACTATGGAGCAGGCATTCTGCTTACATCTAATATGTTATAAGATGTCACAATTAAGAAATGCCCCGTATGCCTCACCTTTATTGACCTACGGTCTACCTTTGTCATGGTATGCAGATGAAAACACTCTCCAGCCGCTGTGCATTGATCCACCTTTGCTGTCAGCCATCTGAGATTTCCACGTGTGAAACAAGGCGAACGTACACTTTGACCCCCCTAAAAGGGAATGCAGCCTGTCCTTCCCATCAGTGCAAGAGTACGGCTAGGCTGTGTTTTGGTTTCTCTTTGAATTAGTTTATTCATAAATGATGTCATCGCCTGCCTGGTGGACTCTTACTTAGATCTTCCCAAGTTGCTTGGTGTTAGGGCCCCTATACGACTATATGCAAATGACGCAGTATTATTGTCACTGACTGAAAACTCCATGCATGCAATGATCAAGACATTTTCTGGGTACTGTAGGACACAAAGTTTGTCCATTAATGTTGAAAAAACAAAGGTCTTGATGATGATGTGAGAACTACCAATTAAGAGCTCATTCAAAATAGATGGGGAAACATTTGAAAAAATTAGCAATTTTGATTATCTTGGTATGCGTTTTCACTGTACCTTTAATTGGCATGATCATATAAAAGAATTTACAGTCAGATTTAAGTCATGCTGCAATGCTGTATTAAGATTTCCCAAATGAATATGCAGCCAACCACTAACTACACACAACGAGCCCACGGTTCCAAAATGAATGACTGAGTAGAAAGTGGACTAAGAAGACCAAGCGCAATGTAGGGGATATCCCTTTCGGGTCGGTTCCCCTCACACACCATAGGTGTCATGCTTCATGATAGGGGAGCATCCTCGCATCAAGACCTAGTCCTACCAAGGGCTACAACCCCCTCTCTATGAGGGAGGAACTCAGGGATGTTTTTAGTATGGGCAACTGGGTTGTACTAAAACCTTATGTGAGGGTGGTGTATGAAATCCGGACACCCGCCTTGGGAGACAACGCTCTCCGCTATACATTGGTTGGCGCATGTACCTACGACTAAATTTGCCCCGGAGAGAAGTGGTAACAATTTTACCTTAGATTGGTTCCATCAGTGAGGCCTACTGGACACAAACATTCTGGTTCAGTACAGTATACCGAGGCACCTTCGCATCTATTTTTGTTGTGCCCTTTACACCAGTTGCAGTAGCTGTTCACTAACTCTAACTGATTCTGATAAAAGCCTGATGGCAGAAATATGTTGATCCTGTATATGTGGCTGTTTCTAATGGTGGTCAGCTCCATAACCCAGCTTATTGCTTTTTAATACAGTTGCTATGTAGCTAAATAAAGTTTGCTGTCAGCTTGCCTCGCAGGCAGTTTTAAACTCACTATCACTTCCATTTTAGTACTGTACATTTTCTCATGATCTCTTCATACACCATGCTCACATAGGGTTTTAGTACAACCCAGTTGCCCATACTAAAAACATCCCTGAGCTCCTCCCTCAGAGAGATGGGGTTGTAGCCCGCATAAGGACTAGGTCTTGATGCGAGGATGCACCCCTATGATGAAGCATGACACCTATGGTGTGTGAGGGGAACAGTCCTGAAAAGGGATATCCCCTATGTTGCGCTTGGTTTTCATAGTCCACTTTCTTCTCAGTCATTCATTTTGGACCCGTGGGCTCGTTGTGTGAAGTTATTGATAAGGTGGGAGTGTGCCCACGCAGGTCCTTAAATCTCCTCTCAGCCCTCTTTGTGTGTGTAGCCAACCACTAACTGCCATTATGAAAGTCTCTAGGATGAAAGTGATTGCAACAACAGTTTATGGTGCTGAAAGCTTGGGCTACCGCATGCTAGGGAACTCCAAGTATTTGAAAACAGCTTTTTATGCATTTTGTTAAAATTGGGGACTGGCACCCCATTAAACCCCATATTTGGGTATATGGCATGAATCCGATATAGCTGCACTTTGCCCAGCCCTGTATCATATTCAGCGAAATAGCCATTGCCTGGAACCAGTATATCTACAATCAGCCATGTAAATGTTTACCCTAAAGGGCAGAAAAAGTCACAGTTGCACTGGACGTGTAAGCAAAGCACTAAATGATCTAGGCCTGAACTCTCAATGGCAGGATCCTAGTCAAATCAATACTGAGGAGATGCAATCTGCTAAGGATGCCTTTTCTCTAATTGTCAGTTATTTCAAGCATTATAATAAAGGGCCAAAACTCAACATTTGTAGCCCAGAGATGAACCACTTGTTATATATAACGTTAAGACTAGGGACTTACCCAACCAGAGTATACTGTGCTAAATGGGACATACATCTCTCTAAATTTTGCTGATGCGCATTGCGAAGTACAGATTCAAGATTGTACTTTATGCTTTTTTTGGCAAAGCTTCTGGTCCAAAACGGAATTGGTTCCTCCCTCTATTTAAGAACCACGCAATCAGAGTCTATCAATATGCGTTCTCACTATGTTATAGGAGAGAGGATATTGCTGTTGTTTATTCATTTGCTTCTTATTCATGGTCAGCATAGCTGATTTGGAGAAAGAATTAGACTGAGCTCTCCAGTAAGTACTAAGTACTAGGATTACCCGTTTGCTACTAGAATATTTTTTTTATTTACTGCTTGCTTTGCACAAAACTGTTATCTTTTGTAATTTCGGTAGACAAAATATTCTATCAAGGCTGGAATTGCTCTTTACTCCATATCAGGGCGAAAGGATGTAAGGGTGATACTATTTCTACTGTTTTTATTTTCATAATAATGTGGTAAATTGAGCTTATTCTGAGAAATGTAATGGAACTAATTTTTCATATCTATATTTTATCGTAGTTATCTGGAATCTTTTTAATTGTATATAGTTGAATATGGAACGCAGGACTGGATTTGAATATGTTACATTTGTAAATCTTGTTGATTAGTTTTAACATGTGATGACTATAGCTGAAACATAAATAACATTTCTGAATACTGAACACACAACCAAGGGCCTCAGAAACAAAACTTGAGGTCAAGACTCACTACAACTGAAACCACCTGCAGGTTACAGGGCTGGTCTAGGCAGAAGTAGTCAGCTGGGCTCTTCAGGAAAGGGATTCCTGCAGCATGATGTGTCCCTGTAGCTTAACAGGAGATCAGCCAACTGACCCTTGGGGTCCACGTATTTGATGTTGATACAGGTGGGAGCAGGTGCAGCCTTTCAGATCTCATCAGAGGTCTCAACGACAGGTGAACTTCTTCTTCTGCCTTCCACAAGTCTAGTAGTGTTCTAAAGAAGGTACGCAGAGGTTCCACATTTATGCATGGCACTAGCTTGCAGGTGTGGGAGATTTCTGGCCCCTCCATGACCAATAGGGAAAAGGTGCATAGGGGTAACCCTTCCCACCTGTGCAGCATTTCCTGTTTGTGCTACAGTCAGCAATCCCACAATACATCCCTTTACCTAAATACAAACAGGCAAAACCTGTCTCTCTCTGTGCAGCATCTGTGTTGTCACCCCAGAAGTGTAACCAGGGAATTAACCAACCCCATTCTCTGTGGTAACTTCAAACTAGTTCTAGGGGCAGCTCCTCTAGCACTGGGATTGGTGCCTCTCTGAATGGGGCCACAAACACATGACCTGCCCAGGTGTCAGCTAACATTTGACTGTGATAGGGTAGGCCTCTTGCAAGATAATCATGTTCCAAGACACAACCCAGATGGTCATCCTGCCAGAGACACATAAATACCCCTCCATACCCAAGGCCTTTATCCTTCTCTGAGAACAATTTAATTAAAGGGGCTATTCAGCTGCCAGGTGACAGTTGGAGCTCATGCAAATGGGCCTCCAGAGGCTTTAGGCAAAGGAAAGGTAACTTTCTAAAAACACCTTTTCCATAATATTCCATAATTGTTTTCACAAATTCGATTTTACTGTTAAATTAAATTTGAAATATCTATTGAAAAGATTATTTGCATTACATTTCTAGCTGTTTCCTTACAAAAATTTGCATTATTAAATGCAGTAATGTAACTTAGTGTTCTCCTCTAGAACAGCCAGCTGTGCTACAGTGAAAATAGTTTTTGGGGCTTTTCATGGTAAGGACATGTGTAACTTTAAATTTCTGTATGTCCTAGTTTTTAAATATCATGCAGATTGCCTTATGAGGCCTACATAGGGGTGACTTTAATATTTAAATGGAAGGTTTACGCCTGTCAACAGGATTTATTTTGACAGGTTGAACTGCAGTTTTTAAACTGCCACAGCCAGGCTACAATAGTAGACCTGAAGTCGTGTTCACACTGTCTCAGCAGTGGATTGGACAGTAGGTGCTGCAGTTCACTTGTTACACTTAACTTATAGGCCCTGGGTACACTTTTGTGCCACACAGTAGTGACTTATAGGTAATTAGGTATAACCAATTTTGACATTGTTCAGGGATCAGAGCATTAAACTCCTGGTTAGCAGAGTCCCAATGCACCGAATCAAAAATCCAGAAACATCAGTGCACAAAAATGGGGCGGTCATGCAAAAAGAGGAATTGTCTACAATGGGTGATTGTGCTATTCCACTTACCTTACACCCCCCTTAGGGAGTTTGGTGCTCTGTGACAAAAAGCCATATTAAACTGTGCTTGTGTCAAGTTTCCAACGCAAAATGTATTTTAATGAATGCTGCAATCGCACGAGCGCCCACTCTAAAAAATAGTAAAATAGGACTTTAGTTATGTAATCCACAGTGAATGTTGGGAAATCTCAAGCTCACTTACACCCAATGTTACTGACCAATCAATGTTCAGTTCTGCTGTGCACAATCCTTATGAGATTAAATAATTGCCCATAATGTTTTAGGGCAGGTTTCAGAATATGAATTGTTTTGCTATTGTCAGCAGCCTTATACATAATTGGCTACCATTTGCGTATATGTGTGGCCATCAATATTTCAATCTCCAGTGGCTATAAAATAGGAGGGCATTAAGGGTATTGAAATCTACTCATGATTTATTGGACTATATCACTTTCAGTTTATGGTGTGTCTCTTGCGTAGAAAATTGTGTCCCATGTATCCCTAAGGAAATACATAGTAAAAAATGAATAGCGCACATAACTAGATTTATAGAGCTTTCTCGATAACAATTCGCCTATTAAGCCTGCTGACTAACCTACACCTTGTTGATAACAATAAAAGGTCAATGCTACATTTGAAGAGGCGCGCGAACTTTAACTTCTAGCACATTTTTAATGAGATAACATTTATCAATGACGAGTTAATATACATGCCAAGAGTGCACGTGATCCTAATGTAAAGGTGAAACATCTACTATAGTGACACATGTTGAAGAGAAGCACGATTCACTGAAATGTGACCCGTTTCACAAAAGTAATCAAATTAGCAAACATTTTTGGCAACATTTCTAGTTATAAACTTTAGAGTACAAGCTGCCTACGCTTGTTTTGGGTTAAATCGCTTCAACGTGCCTGTTATAAAGGGCCATACCCCATTTGTTTCAGTTTCATAATTGCAATGAATTTCATGTTTTATTTCTTCCTCCTTTTCAAGGGCCGGGATATTAGCCAACTGGTGCAGTAACCTTGACAGATGCAGCGCTCGATGCTCTGAACTGAGACGGCGCTCTGCAACGGCGCCATCTGGGAGGCAGCTTCTCTCGCTTGGCTCGGCCGCGGAGCCTGTTGCTGGGGACGGGGCCGGAACTGGTGGCGGTCCTGTGCCTGCTCGGGCGCTTGTCCTTCCCCAGTGACAGTTCGCTACATAAATACCCTTCTTGACAGATGGCTATGCTAAGAAGATGCTAAAAAGCAACACATTCATAATGCTCACGGTGATCGTGTTTTTCGACTGTAGAAGTCATTTGACATATATTTTCAGAAAAATTGTGGTTCCCAAAAAACGCAGGATAAAGGTGTGAAGAAGGCGTTAAAGCTCATAAATCGTTACTAAAAATGCCCAGTTGAACTAAATGTGTCCTGTGTATTTCTGTGCTTCTTTTTTCTGTAAATTCCTTCTATCTTCCACTATTTTCTTTATGTTTTATCGCATTCTTTCTTCCTGTGTTGTTTCCGTCGGCACACGTTTTATCCTGAAGGGTGCTGAAACCAATACTCGTAGGACTTTAAAATCCCATATCAATAAAGATTTTTCTTTAAATTAAAGCCATTATTTAACGACACAAAATTGAAGGAGAGAACATTTCTAAAAATAAAAACTATAATATTCAATAAAAGCAGACGAAGAGCTCCTTAAGACGGTCTGTGAACGTCGGGCGTCATTCACAACCTATTTTCACCTGTTCAGACTATTATGTGTATGCCTACTAGGTTGTCTAAGCTTAATATTTTCAAATCCACAAAACCTTATTTGGAAATATGTGGACGGTAATAGCCTGCGTCCGCGTGTGTAATATGATGCTATTTAAGTGCAATATTGTATGTCAGAATTTTGTTTTCCAGAAGATACATACGAAAAAGGTTTCAAACGGTGGGACACAAAACTGGCAATATTTACTTCACAATTGGCACGACAAGGAGAACATAAAGCTGTGGGCAGATAGGGCAATACAAACCCAACGGCACATGTTTCAAACAGCAAGTTTGCCAAGGCAGACTCTTGTTCACAAAAGAAACACCCACACCATTCATTCAATACTCCAAGCCAAGCAGGCTCAGATTTACACTGCACCCCTCCAACCGTTAAGGAAGTCACAGACCACACGCACAGGTCGTCACTCTGGAATTGCGAAAGAATAAAAATATGGCAATGAATGCAGTGACTTCCACAAAAAGACGGAATAAAAATAAATAACGAGCAAGCAAAAGGGGGTTTGATAAATAACATACAACCACTCTGCCAATACCAGTACAACACAATTGGATCAGATAGTAGTATGTTGCAAAAAAAAATTACATTGATATAGTAATCATGCAAGTCAATACTTAGAGCAAATGAAAACTGGAAGAAGGATGGGCAACAAAACACATCTTTTAATAAAATCTGACCGTAAACAAAGGATGGCATTCACAAACAGTAAACACGGCCCAATGAAAATGTTGACATGCAAAGTCCGTGCCCCATCCACTTGCTAACACTAAAAGAAATGCACATAACAACATCGTGGAAAGGAGAAAGATGCCTAACCCACAACTCATCTCATTCCAGCAGCACTGATTAAAGAAACTGACCAATCACACGTGGGCCCCGTCGTAGGCAAGACACCCACACCCCATACAACTTTTCCACAATTTTGGCAATTGGCCCCATTTCATCAAGAACAATTGGCGGGAGGAGAGAGAAGATGTACAGGTGAAGCATCACACTCGTTGGTATGGCTGGCAAAGAGGAGATGGGAAGTTATAGCTTCCCTTCACATGCTATCCAGGACACAGTTGGCGAGTTGGAGCTGGTGCTAACCTCACCCAGAGCCCACTAACATGCAATCTTTGTCCAAGGTACTCAATGCAGTCCATTTTCAGGGATTGGGTATTTGCAGAATATCAGTGGCATCACGGTTGGCATCTCAAAGCCAAGTCATCCCAGGCTCTGGCGCCTTTTTCTGCAGTGCCCATATGGACATGCGGAGCAGTACATCACCATGTTACGACAGGACAGCCACTGTGAGCCACAGCAGTTTTAGGCCACAGTTTATTTTCCATGTGTGTTTGAGTGGGGCCACTGGCCGAAACGAGCAAGGGTGCCCGCACACTAGTGGCTGCAGACCCAGTGATGGTGCAGGCTTCTCTCATGCCTCATGACTCCCCTCGTCGGTTGTGGCATCCTGAAGCACATGGAGCCACACAGAAGCTGCTGTGCAAGTGTGTTGACAACCCACACACCCACATTTGCTTGCCATGCCATTTGTTACCCAGTTTGCCTGGTTCCTTCTTTCATTATCATTGAGAGCTGGTTGCCAGGGAGACCTCCAGTTTATAGTGAGGGAGCGAGGACCAGAGATACTCGTAGGTTGTTAGCCTTCCTGAAATTAGCAGCATTTGACTCGTTTCTACCACCATCCGTGCAGCTGTACAATACTAAGTCTGTGCTTGACTGATGAGTAAAGGGACTACAGGAGAGAAGGTTGTGCGGATTTTGGATTGAGCCAATTGTTCAGAGATTTTAGGATTTGCCCTCGCATGTGCTGTTGGTTAAGTTGAATTAAGCTACTATTTCCCCCCTTTTATGGCTCCAGTTGTCTGACGTAGAAGTGGGACAGCCACTGGAGGCGCTGGATTCAGGCTGAAGCCAGAGGCCTGACTCTGGCTCAGATTGACATCCCCTTAGACCCTTGAGCCCAGAACGAGGGAAGCTTTCCTGAGGTTCATGCTCTACCCACTGCACTGAAAACCAAAAGCAAAGGGCTTAATTTAGAGTTTGGCAGGTGGGTACTCCGTCCCTTTAACAACACTATGCCATCCACATTGTCATCTTGCTTGATTGGGATAAAAAAACCACCCAGCATATTAAACTTAAGGCAGTAAAAATTGAAATCTTAAGCTGTGCCAATTGGCACAAGAAATCCTAACATGGTCTGTATGTTCAATAAAAGAATGTTCCTCAAAGAACACAAAAGATCTTAGGAATCATTTATTTATTTTTTATTTCACAAACATAAGAGAGATAGAGCGAGACATATAGCATTATATTGTAAAAATGTGATCATGACATGTTTCAATTACAAATCGGAGAGCGTAATACAAAAGAGTGTAATAAGACTTGACAATACATTGATCACAGGGAATTACAGTTAGCAATAGGAAGAGTTGTGGGGGGAGAAACAACAGGCTCTACACAACGGAGTCTTGGCTGATGTAATGTAAAAAGGGTGTGGTAGCGGGAGAGTGAGGTGTTGAGCTCGGGGTCAGGTTCCAAAGAGAGCAAATAAGTAGGGAGAGGCTGGCAAATATCTTTAGGTCTAGTGAAGGGGGGTTGCAATGTGGCATGGACTTCACTTGTTAGGTCACAGTATCTCATACTCTGGAGCCAGGCCTTAGCAGTGGGGCATATCGCACTGCCCCTATGAAGTGCAATCTCTCTCTTTGCTAGTATCAAAGCGATGGCTGTGAATCTGCAAAGATTCTTTGGGCTGGACGATACATTACTCAGAAGTGCCAACTGAGGAGAGTGGTAAATGACCGGTGAGATTATGTTGGAGAGGATGTTTTACACAGTGGACTAGAACTTGGTGATAATAGGGCAGGTCCAGGTCATATGTGAAAAATATGCAGCTGGGAATTGGCAGTTAGGACAGAGGGATGAACTAGAGGGGTCAAGTTTGGCAAGACCAGCAGTTGTGGTGTAAGACTTGTGCAAAAATCAAAAATGGATCAGCTTATGACGATGATTGAGCGATACCAGTTTAGTTTGTACACAGCAATAAGACTAGTCCTTGTCAGAGATGGGGTGGGCAAGATCTTCCCCTTGTTTTCAAACTTTGTTGTTATGGGTAGGTTTGAGTGTCATGCAAGCACAGTAAAGTTTAGTAACCAAATGCGATCCATCAGACTCCGTCATTAAGTGTGTAAGGGGAGGAAAAGTCCTCAGGAGCAAGGGGATAAGAAGTGAGACAGGAACGTAATGTCTTGTGAAGTCTGCACAAAATAAACTTATCCAGATATGTGGCATTAGCGATTCTGGTGTCAATGAAGTGGGATATCACTTGGCGAGGTGTGTTGCAGTGGCCCGGGCAGCTGACTTCGGAGCACAGGTCTCACGGTTCGATCCCCGGCTCCAGAAGCAGCTCAGCTCAGCTCAGCACCATGTGACTCTGGTAAATAGCTCACTTAATTTCCACGATGGCCCCCAGCGCCTTAAGACCCGCAAGGGTGAGTAGTTTGCGCTTTACAAATATGGATTTATGGCTGTCCGGGAATAACTCATCGAATGTCTGATGGTCATATCTAATCAGTCTGTGTTGAATTTTTTTTCTAACATAATAGGCAGCCAGGGGTTTTGTGAAAGCGGGAGTGCAGAGGAGTATAAAAAGTCATAGCCCAAAACCCTGATCAGTTTCTGCCAGGCCCAGCATGTGCTAGACAAAGTCTGTATGTCTGAGGAATCAAGTTTATGGCCTTTCTGCAGGTGGACAGTTAATGGTGTTGGGTCAACCAGCTCACACTATGGTTAAGCGTTTGGAAGACAGGCGTCTGGATGGAACCATTGGTGTGCCAATTGAGCCTGAGTAACCAGGAAATAAGCTTGAAACTCAGGAACGGCAAAGCCACCGCGGTCATAGGGAAGAATAAGGGTTTTCCAGGCGACTTGAGGTCTGCAACCAGCCCAGACCAATTTTCAAAGGAAACTGCTCAGAGAGGCAAACAAGGAGTTTGTCAGAGGAATGGGTATATTTAAAAAAAGATCTAAGAAACAGGGGAGGACACTCATTTTTATGATAGCTATGTGGCCTGCCATGGAGAGAGGGTGTTGTATACAATTCTCAGTCAGGACTGTAAGATTGTCAATGGCGAGACCGTAGTTAAGGCAAATAACTTGCTCCCTTTCTCTTTGTAAAATAACACCCAAATATTTAGTGGCCTCTGTACACTATTTAAGGGGATAGCCACAGGAAGGGGTACTGGTGACCTCTGTAAGGGCAATTGACAAGAAAGGCTGCCAAATCGAGTTATTTCCTGTGCAAGGGTGGGGGCAAATTAACTGAGGGATGCTGAACAAATAGACTAAAATGTCATCAGGGTACATGATATGAGGAATGGTCCTGGTTTAAAGTATAGGCCTCAATGCATTTGATGTTCTTGTAGGTGGCAAACCTAGGAGTCCATAGCTATAATAAACCATAGGGGTGAAAGAGGACACCCCTGTCTGTTACCACTAGATATGGCAAAGGGTTCATGAAAGGGAGTCATTGACCCATAAGTGGGCCATGAGTTTACCAGAGGGATATAGGGGCAGTAAACCGAGTGGGTATGCCAAGCCTCTGTAACGTTGCATGGAGAAAGGCTACTTCGAATAATCAAAAGCTTTCTCTGCATTGGGCATAGCAACCGCAGCTGGTAAATCTGGTGAAACCCTATTCAGGACAGAGAACACGGTACGTTGGTTGAGTGAACTAGATCTATTGGGAACAAACCCAGGTTGGATGGGTTAGATGATCTGCTCAAGAAGCAATGCTAGTCTACAAGCCACTGCTTTGGCCAGTGTCTTTACCAGGCTTAAGCAGCAAAGAGATCACTGCCTCTTGTATATTAGGAGGAAGGATCCCCTTTTCTAGATTTTTAGCCTAAACTTCTAGATTAGAATGCCCTTGAATGCTTTGTAGAAGGCTCGAGTGAGGCCTTTGAGGCCAGGGGCCTTAGAGCCATCAATGGAGTCAATTGCTTGAGCAATCTCCTCAGCTGAGAAGGGTTAGTTTAAGAATTGTGATTGACCAGTGGTAAGCCAGACCATAGCTATTTCCTCAAAGTATGCCAAACACAGTGTATCATCTGGATTCAAGCTTGACGTGTATAAGGACTTATAATATGATACTAATTCTTGGATAATGCCTTCATTAGCAGTAACCTGGGTGCCATTGTCCAGGGTGAGTTTAGTAATACATCCAGGACTCTGGGGAGATGCAGAAGGTAGGTTAGGGTGCTCAACTTTGCCATATCTGTGAGCTATAGAATGTTTACTGAGATATGAAGTCTCCCTCTCAGCGAGGTCTTGGAATTCTGCCAAGATAATTGATCATCTATGTAGGGAGGGGAGGTTAAACTAGGGGGAATTTGCTGTGTCGATGTCAACAAGTGTGGCCTCTATCTTTGCTAAACTATTACAGATATCATGGAGTACTTCTGTGCGCTTCAAGAGGGAGATCCCAAGGATATATGCCTTGAAGGCATCCCACAAGGTGCCCTGCCTGCTAACTGAGCCCGTATTAAGCTCAAAATATTCTAGAATGAAGTCACAGAGTTCTTAATGAAAAACTGCATCCATCAAGGCAGTGGTGGGGAAGGACAAGCAACGTTCCCAGCCTACAACCATTGGGGAGAGTGAGAAGTAGTTTTACTAGGGCGTGGTCAGACACAGTATGCAGTAATTTATGTATGTCCTGAAGCCACGGACTCCCACGCTCGCAAACATACCAGTAGTTCACATGGGGAGCAGAATAAAAGGAAGCATCTTAAATACAGACCTTACTCTGGACAAAAAACATATGCTGTGGTGAAATCTTCCATCAACATGCTTAGAGTATGAAGATTGCTATTGCCCTTGTATCCCCTCCACTGGAGTATGCAAGCCATTTATACCTAGGAGACCAGAAG
Source organism: Triturus cristatus (assembly GCF_964204655.1). Classification (NCBI taxonomy): domain Eukaryota; kingdom Metazoa; phylum Chordata; class Amphibia; order Caudata; family Salamandridae; genus Triturus; species Triturus cristatus. The sequence continues at coordinate 525,133,021 of NC_140588.1, read as the reverse complement.
TCCCTTCTAAGGAAATTTTAGTGGGTGCAAAACTTACCAACAAGGCTTCTTCAAAGCTTGAAATGCTAGAGTCATATGACCACAGCCCTAATGACAATGCAGTGAGTTCCTATTTCTCGCTGAATCAAGTTCAAGGCACTGTGTTCAAAATAAACACTGCATGGAATAAGACCTAAAAAGCCTCTTGTCCACCATGCTCCCATATCTCAAAGTACCATGTTTCAACTAAACTAGATTCAAAAGTTGTTTATCCTCTGCCTGAAACAATAAACTGTGAAACTCCTTCCACATGCAAATGAGGAAATTACAAAAACATATTGCTTTCCGGAAGGCTGTAAAGGCTTCAGTGATCTTCAAGTAACCCACAATAATAACTCCTATCAACTGAGCTACTAAACCTCACTGTAATGGACAGGGTGGTACAACCTTCAGGTGAAACCTAAATAGTTCAGGTTATTTCTATTAAATTGTGCTTGAAGCATGGCATATCCTGTCTCACATACCCTTTTAATATGAGCGGCAAGTCCAAGCTCACCATGACAAGACAAGGCCAGGTTTCAGGATGTCACTGACCTCACCCAACTCTTCATATGTAGGCCATATTACAACCAGACGCATCTCCTAGTCAGGTCATCCACTCAAAACAGTTAAAGTGCCAAACCACCATCAGTTGCACTCCAGGTAAGTGCTGCGTAACTTAACATAACATATGATATCTGATTGGTAAAAGTGTGTGAGTAACTCCATCTAAACTTTAATTGTGCTTTCCTGATGTAATCAAAATTGAAATCGTTTTTTTATCTGTGCAGTTGGCTTATGTCAGGTTCTCAGAGCTGAACATTTGATAAATTGCAGGAGCCAAAATTTGTCATAAAAAATGAACTTTGCAACAAAGTGTCATTGGACCACTGAATCTGTAGGGGAAAGTGAAATAGAAAAGTTTACCATAATGTTGTAAAAAAAGGCTGTTCTTCATCTTTCTTTTAAATATAGCTACTACTCATCTCAAAGTCACCACATGGAGTTTTGCATTAAGGCAAATATCCCTAAACAGAGTTGACATGTATAACTCAACAATTAGCATTTATGATAAAATTGTAATGCAATACTAGATTTTATTTCAGCCGTATTTTTACCTGTGTGATTTTAACTCTCCGGGGCATATTCACTAGAACGTGTGATAACTACAGCAAGAGTAGCTTAACGCAACTCTCAACATCGCAGCCCATCGCAGGAAAATAACCCTGTATCAACGTGAAATTCACAACAAGGCGGTACCATGCTATAGTCCTCCAAAAACGCGGCCAATGTCCGTGATACAACCACCCCGACGTAGATGAAAACACAAACCACAACACCAGAAAACATGCGATGAGACCATCCACGATGAGGAAAGCAGGGATAAGCACCGATAGGACTGCGAAACACACAACAGGCGGGACTATGCACTACAAAAGCCTGAAAAAGTAAGACAGACCAAACAGAAAACAACAGCCAACTACAATGGAGGCAACCCGAGCCAGCAGACAACCCCACCAAACCCATTGGCAACAAAACATTGTACATGGCAGGCCAACTTGGACAAGATGAATGTAGCCTGAGAGCAGAGGAGGACAATGGCACAAAACCAGAACTCCAGCAATGATGCCAAAGGCACAAACAAGCATAAACACGCCAGCAACAAGAAGGCAGCAATGCACAACGGAGGTGGGAGTACAGCGCCACACCAGGAGCTGGATGACATGGAGGAAATGGGGTCCACCACGTCAGTCTGGAGATGGTGGCAGGACTCGGGGACCACAAACTTCACCGAACAACAGACACAACAGCAACAGGGAGAGGAACCAGCAGGGACTGGGGGACGGGGGGAGATGGGCACAATGGCACACATGCACAACTAAGCACAGCACAACAGCAGAAAAAACATGCCCTCGAGCAACCACACCAACCAGGTGCACAAGTCACACAACCTGACAATGTCACACCACTGAACAGGCACAGAAGTGAACACAACACCGTCTGAAAGAGAGAAGGGTGAGCCAAATCAGATCTGAAGGGACATCTCACACACAATGCAGCACATACACATAGGAAGCAGAGAACCCCAACAATCCAACACAATGTGGTACAAACACCAACTTGTGCACAACCAAACACAGGACACAAGTGCACCTACCTGTGGCTGGTAAACGGCCATACGCATCTGGCAAAGCACGAAACAGGGACATGATAATGCACATGTACAAACACACAGTCCTGATGGGGTAGCAACGCATGGATGGCAGGGAGCCAGAGAGTCTGTGACACACATTGGCATACAAATCAAGACACAACACAGTTGGAGACAAGTGAAAGTGCTGAAACTTTATCAACAAGTGCGAGTCAGTACGGCCAAGATAAGTGCCACGATATGCAGACCAATGCAGCAGCATGTCTGAATGAGGAACATAGGAAAGCGCCCAGGTCCATCTCGGGGGAGTCCCTCACCAACACAAGTCAGTGCCAACCCGCGTTGGTGGTCTGCGTCTGGAACATGAGTCCTGGTCAATGTAGCCATGTCCACTGTCGTCTCTGGACTTGTGACCGTATCCACAACATGCAACCATGTGTCGTGACAAGTGCAATGGGTCACATCCAGTTGTGGCTGCAGGTACCTTGTCACTCGTCCATGAATGCGAGTGCAGCTGCGTAGGCCAACATTTCCAATGAGCGATCGTCGGCCACTACATCTGACATGTCGTCGACGTAATCCATCAGCTGACCAGGACAGATGTGCTGACTCCAACCAGTGGACCAAATGTGCACCAAAGCCCAATCGGGTAGTGGCTCAATGTGCTCACTGCACACGATGATTCATGCAATCTCTCAGGTCCAGTTTCCAGCCTGCATGCCGAACATCCATGCATGCCATAAGCGTTCATCCTGGTGACACTCCTGGTCGTGGTCCAACTGGGGGCACACACACATGTCGAAATCCAAGTCAGCTACCATTACGTTGGAGAGGCAGACATCCATGGACCACTCAAATATGCACGAGCGACAATGCAACACAGGCTGCATGCAGGTGATGTGCGCAAGGCGGAAGCCCACCCGGTAACTGATTTGCAGCACTGCCAACGGCAGTGCCCCCAGTACATGCAGCAGACGTGCACGGTACAGCTCCACGTGACTGGAGTAGACCATGTGTCCGGGATGGTCTGCCATTGTGTCAGTGGCTCTGCTTGAAGCAGCACTGGCTTGCCCTGAGACAGTCCGGAGGATGAAATGGCACAGCTCGGTGCAATGAGCAGTGTCTGAGTGTAACGGGTGCAGGCCTTGGGTGGGGTGGGAGTATGTGCAAAGCCATATCACGCACACCAACTACGACCAAGGACTACTGCATGTGGGATGTGTACACGTTGGTCTCACGTCGGGCAGTGCATAGTGTGGGATTCACAAGCAAATGCCATCATACCTGTCAGGGGGTGCTGGGCACATGCAAGTTCCTGCTCGGAGCTGCAGATGTGCTACCACCTGATAGTACAGACAAAGGACCTTGCATCCCTACGTTAACTGTGCCAGCTGCATGCAAACAGGAGACGTAAAGAGGCCGGTCGTGGGTATGGTGAGATGTCCGCAACCCTGGGAATCATGGATGATATGCCCAGCACGATGCACATGAGCGGACTCACTGTGTGTCACATTGGCACACAGCTGCTCTGCCCTGCCACGGGCACCCACACTTGTGTGCGCTGCAGGGTTGCATCATGTGCACTCCTACGGGACTCCATTCTAATGCCTGTCCACGCATGTCCAGCGCCATGCCAACAACACTGCGACGCTGGCCTTCGAAGGTGTGCGCCCACTTGGGTATAGGCCAATGGTGCGGACAGGGTGGACACAGGTGTCCAGCCCATGGCTGGCTGGGACCACACAGCAAATGAGGACAGGCAACAGACTCATGCATCTGCAAGACTGATACAGATCACACCTGGCATGCATGTGCCAAAACCCCGAGTGTCCTAGCACTCCTACATGTCCCCGTACCTGCGGGCCTGCCCTCCTGGTACATGCCACATTGCAACATCGTGTACTGTGGCCCTGGTGGCGACAACACCCCAATACAGAGACACACTTAGCGCACTTCCTGCACCCGGCCACATCCGGACCATGCCCTGCCCCCCCGCTGAACCAGCACACGCAGCCTCTGCATTCCAGGGGGCAGGTGTGGGTCTACATGTCCAGGGTCACTGCCAATACTGAGGTGACATGGCAACGCCCGCAGAAGACAGCACACTGTGATGTTGTAGGGCCCATGCACATCAAGCTGACACAATGAGCACACAAACACACTTGCTCAGATGGTGTGATTGGCTACGGGCACATGCGCACAGCCACATTTATTGGGAGGCACACTTACCGAGTGATACATGTGTTGGATGTGTGTTGGGTGTGTGCACACCAGCCGGCAAGGGCTGCCTGATTCAGTCAGAAATTGACAACAGTGTACATCATAAAGGACACGACCATACAACCATAAAGGGCCCATGATTTGTGCTGCACAGACTTAGTGGCCCGGATGCACAATGTCCTGCATGGGCCTGCCACCACGGGCCGCTGACTTGCGGTGCACTGGGGCAGGGTCACGGGTGCAGAGCAGGTCCACGGGATGACAAGGGGCCTTGTCGCGGAGTGTCTATAGGGGCAGTGGAAGGTGTACCCCCAGGGCAGGATGCAGAGGGCAGGCCCACGCTGGTACAGTCACTATTATGCAGATGAATGAAACAGACACATGTCAGACAGCAAGTCCGGTCCAGCCAGTAGAAGATGCAGAAAACCACCAGGCCATGGGCTCTAACGCCACCGGGGTCCAAACAAATGGTGCCCATGACTCATTGCGCACAGAGTTAGTGGCACCAGTGCAGTTAGGGGATGCCGCCTGCAATGAGGTGTGTCCAATGGTGTCGATTCCTCCACATCTTACACAAAACACAGTTCCACATGTGTGACCTAATGGACCACAGTGTAGCCCTGAGGTAGCGCTCGACACAGGCCATTCACCGAGTGTCGCCGACATAGGTTGGATGGCCCCACCGTCCTGCGTAGTTCAGGTACAGTGGCACCACATGACTCAGACTTGCAATGAACAGGATTGATGGCACCAGGTCAGTTGTTGATAGTGCTCGGTCACCTCCATGACTGTGATCCGGGTTTTGTCCGGACTGAGCCGCATCTTCCTTTTACTCCTCTCCGTGCGACCACTGGTGTGGACTCTGCCATTTGTGATTCGCGACTAGGTGCTGGATGTGAGACCTACTGGTCCTCAGGGTAGTCCTGATCCCTCATCCACGTGTGGCCGGCTGGCGATGAACAGGGTTAGTGGCACCATGTGTGGCCGGCTGGCGTTGAACAGGGTTAGTGGCACCATGTGTGGCTGGCTGGCATTGAACAGGGTTAGTGGCACAGGGTTAGTGGCACCACGTGTGGCCGGCTGGCATTGAACAGGGTTAGTGGCACCACGTGTGGCCGGCTGGCGTTGAACAGCGTTAGTGGCACCACGTGTGGCCGGCTGGCATTGAACAGGGTTAGTGGCACCATGTGTGGCTGGCTGGCATTGAACAGGGTTAGTGGCACAGGGTTAGTGGCACCACGTGTGGCCGGCTGGCATTAAACAGGGTTAGTGGCACCACGTGTGGCCGGCTGGCGTTGAACAGCGTTAGTGGCACCACGTGTGGCCGGCTGGAGTTGAACAGGGTTAGTGGCACCACTTGTGGCTGGCTGGCGTTGAACAGGGTTAGTGGCACCACGTGTGGCTGGCAGGCATTGAACAGGGTTAGTAGCACCACGTGTCGCAAGATGCCCATATGGAACTATGCCTCACTGATCAGGGGGGGGGTCTGATGATGTGGCCGCTGCCCAGGCTTTGGGGTCACTGCCATTCAGGACTCAGGACACAGTTTCACATATGGAACCTACTGGGCAGAAGAGGACGCCGGTGTAGTATGTGATTGTGGAAGGAGTAATGTGGGCCAGCGTCGGGGGGGCAACGATGGTCTGCAGAGGCTGCAGAAGCCACGGAACTGGTGCTTGGAGCTTGCACCAGCACGGTGTCGGCAGGTGATCAGTGTGGCCTGGCTATGCAGGGGCTGGCCTGGCGGTTTCGGGGTCCAGCGGGCCAGGGGCACGGCAGGTGCACAGGATCGCAGCCAACTCCACTCACGTGGACGGCGTAGGCCTCGTACCAAGGTGAGAGTTGCCACCCTGGCAGAGACATTGGGCTTTCCAGAAGTGGACCAGGGTTACATGCTTTTAATTCACACCCCTACGCTGGCCTGACGTACGCCGGGCAATCCCACTCCGCTCACACTTACGGGGAGACGTAACAAGGAACATTTGTGCAAATTCCCGCACTGGCCGGGGGGACACGGTTGAGTCCACTGTCCACCACATCCCATACAACAGTGGTGTGTGTCGCCATGGATATGGGTGTGTTCTGCATGCTGCGGTCTGTCCAGCACATCTCCGCCACTCTTGGCATTGTGTGCTTTCCCAGTCATGGTTCTCCTACCTCCTTCACACATGCCTGGTTGCAACCTCGCCCCACATTCGGCTAGTGTGTGGCTGAGGTGCCATGCCGCTGATGGCTCATGTGCAGGGCGTGCCCAAGTTACCATTGTGAGTTGTTCTGTCGTGTCTGGTGGGTGGGCATGTTGTTTTTCATGTTGGTTTAGATTTTGTGATGTGTGCATTGCCAGAGTTGTGAATTGCATGGTTGTGGAGTTGAGGTGAGTGGGGTGTTCATTTTGAACTTGCCAGGGGGCTGTGCATTTCCCTTGGTGCCATCCTGGGGATGCTGGTTGCTGGTGGACTATCGGAGGTTGGAGGAGTAGTGCACAGTGGCTGGGTATTTGGAGGCGAGATTGGTGGAGGTTCCATGGTGTTTGGTTGTTGTCTACACATTGCTGTGAGACGTGTGGTTTATGTTATGGTGATTGTGTGCTGTGTTGGCAGGGGGCGCAGGTATCACATGTGTGCTGTGGATTGCCCCCAACACGTGGGTGCATCCAGCTATGACGCATCATTCTAGCTTGGTGTCCAGCAGATCCTGCGCATTGTGTTGTACGTATAAGGACTGGGGTGACAGGCTGAGGGTGTTGTCCAGGTCAGGTGTGAGGGACTTGGATGTGGCTGGCTGTGTGACTCCTCCAACTGTGGCGGGTGTTGTCTGGGGGGTACCAGGGGCCAACAGGTGCAGCACAGCCAGCAGCTTTGTGTGGGGTGGGATGTTGGTTGTCCACTGTGTTTGTGCCGTCGGCCTGTTGGGCATTGTTGGTCAGGATGCGTAGGATGGTTGTCCTTTTGGGCCTGTAGTGGGCAATGAATTGTCAGGTGTTGGGTCTGTGAGGCTGGTGCGATTCCTGGGGGTCCGCTGTCTTTGTCTGCTCCATGGCATCTGTTGCCCTTCCGATGTGGCTGTGGGCTGTGCTCCCTTTGGTGGTGCAGGCTGTGGTCTGACTTAGCACCAGGTCAGAGCAGGTGTTATTTTCCTGCTGCTAACATGGCTTATCGCCGGATTTGTGTTCTTATCGCAGTTCTGTCTGGTCATTGTGAATGTTGTGGAGGTGTGTTGTCGCGGCTTTTGGCACGGGAACTCCTACTCTGCATCTCATTAGCGATAGTTGCGGGGGTCATCCGTGGCGATGTTTTTTGTGGCTGCTATCGCGGCTAAACTGGTGCTGTGGGCTCTTAACACCAGCTTGTGAATGGGGCAATACATTTATCGCAACTTTGGCTGCGATAAAGAGCCATTAACTCTGCGACAGTTCCTTGAGAATATGCCCCTCCGTTTTCTAAGCAGCAAAGGTGAAAAAACACATTTAATACTAATACTAATATGGAGCACTAAATGAGACTCCTATAGGGGAAAATATGGGTAGGCTATAGCCTCTGAGGAAGAGTATGAACATCTTAATAATAAGTTTTTAGTTCCTCTGCTACAACAGACTAGCCAGCATCACTGGGGTGGGTGGATAAACTTGTGTTAAACCAGGCTACGTCATACAAGACAAACACATACACACATAAAAAATGAAAAACATTAAGTAAAAGTTAGCAAACATGTGGATTCCCTACTAAGTCCCTCCTCAATGGAAATCACAATTAACTTGCTCAAATGACGTTTGTCTCCTTTGGGTCATATGTAGGTAAAACGTGTTTTGCGATTCTCTAATTGCAATTTTTAGGGAATCGCAATTAGAGAATTGCAAAACGGAATGTAGGTAGGATTAGCTAAATATTTTGCGATTCCCACCTATTCCTTATTTGCAAATCCCAAATTGAGATTCTCAAATAAGGAATACCTTGTCTAGAAGGCCCATAGGAATGAATAGGAAGACATTCTCAATTTGCGATTCTCAATTAGAGAATCGCAAATTGAGAATGCAATTTCAAGGTTGCAAGGGTGTCAATAGGACACCCTTTTGCACCCCTGAAATAAACATGTGTGCACATGTGGCGCACATACATACGCTAAGGGCATGTATGTGCGCCACATGGCACTTTGAAAAATGCAAAAAAGTGAATTTTTTAAGGAAATCGCAAATTACCACCAACCTGAGGTTGGTGGTAATATGCGATTCCTTAAGCCAAAATTGCACAACTTGGGTGCTTCCTACATTGCATTTAAGGAATCGCAATTTGGGATTCCTTAAATGCATTAGCAAAATAAGGAATCGCAAATTTTTCGATTCCTTATTTTGCGTGTGGGTTTTTGTGTGCTACATAGCACACTGCCCAAATTGCGATCGCAAACGCCGAAATTCAGCGAATTTCAGCATTTGCGATCGCAATTTGCCTTCCTACATATGGTCCTGCCTTAATCATTAATCAAGAACAGAAAACCTACCTCCCTGGGAATTCAATCATATCAGACACTTCTTCTGTCGCAGGAATACATAATAGCATGCATATTTGAGTATACACATAAGTCCTCGATGGGACAGCTTCTCCTTTGCGAATCAGACACCACTTTTTTGAGAGGTTAGTGGGGGGGTGAGGTGGGGAGAATGTGGTGGGGAACACTGCTGCTGCATTTGGTACAGGGGTCCGATATTGCAGCACTGCTGCAAAACCGGCCTCCTGTACCAAAACCGGTCCCCATCGGTCCAAAACCGATCCCCACCCTTCCAGCCCACCTGGAAAACGCCCGGTGCCTGCTAGGGCCAGTCTGGCCCTGTCCATGGTGTGCAAACACCATTGCGGTCTTAAATGATTGTTACATTCTCTTGCTTCTTCCAAATTGGAGGGGGTGCCGAATGAAAAACTCCTTTCTATTTGAATTTATAATGGGTCCCGAAAATCCATACTGAGACCCAGAGCTGGGTGCTCTGGTCTGGAAGGCAAGAGATTGTTTCTGCATCATATATCACTTACATCAAATGGTGGTGACAGCATAGTGTTGTTATAGTTCATATAGCAGAACATGCCAGTTTCCTGTGTTGGTGAGCGTTGTGCATACTGCTTTCACTTAAAATGTGGAGGCCCCAACCTGCATTAACATTCTGTGTGAATATGTGCAGAGCGAATGTTGCTGGCAGCATAACTGCAAGTTTTGAATGTAAGTGTGACTGCAAAGAACAGCAGAATCCATTTTGGATTCCACCTGGTACGACTATACATAAAATGGAGGCTAAAATCAGCCTCCCCAGATTTGCAAGTGTATTGTTAGGATTCCTGAGTAGCCCAGACAGTGGATTGTGGGAAGAGGAAGACAGGATTTTTTTAAGAAATACAGTGCATTTTTGTAAATGGGACTGCAGCTTATCACATCTAAGAACACTATAATTTGGCTAGATGATAGAAAGAGCGATGAGTCAGCAGAACAGGGTATATTGCAAAGGGAGGCCTTTAGGCAGAGCCTGCCCCTTTATACGTGGTACTCTAAAAGTTCAATAGAAGCCAAGGGCTTTCTGGAAAATTACTATTTAAATGGGACCAAAACTCTCCCACAGAGTTCGGGTTTTCTCATCATCCAAGAAGGAGGTTCTCTGCAGGGTTCTCAAGAGCATCCTGATATCTAGCTCTGGTATCACTGATGACTAATCTTCCAGACAGGAGAAGACATAATCTGTAAGTCTTCATGATCTTTCTAGATTCTTCCTGCTTTGGGAGAAAACGGCACATTGCCCTACAGAAGTCAACTATTTAAGGGATGGAGAGCCAGTTGTTGCTTCCTGTGCTTTTGGGCAGTCTCAAGGAACAGGGAGAAGAAAGAAGTCGACCTGAACCAGCCCAAGTATTGCATTTGGCTCCCCAGCCTTCCTTAAAATGATGTGCGGCTTATCAATGTCTGCCACACTTCTTTCTGGAAGACATCACACAAGCGAGAAAACAAACAAGAATGAGATCAACTTATCAACTGAAGCCAATAATCTGTGCTGTGCTGCCAGGGGCAGCAGCAAAGCAGCTGCAAACTTCCAGATGCCATAGGGAGAGGGCGGTCCTCTCTGCCATCACCGGAGGGCTGAGGAAACCTGCCCCTGATCTCTGAATTAGCCTCTCCATATAGAGCAACCCCAACCTTTGATAACCTCGCAATGAACTGAAGATTGTGCACTGTATGAACACGCCCAAAGTGATTATTTGCACAGACTAATAAATAATGGAGGGGGCTGGTTGATGGGTTACTAGATAATGCAATATAATACCCCAGAGGTAGAGACATTCAAGATTGACTTATGTGTCATCGATATCAGAGAAGAAGCTCATAAACACAACAGTGAGCACGTACCTCTGTTGTAGTTTTTGTATGATTAGGTAGTATGTAGTTGCAACCCTTGCACCTTACTTTATATCTCTGTGCCTACGAACTCCTACTTTGTGTATCATTGAGTATTGGTGTGTATATAAAATGTTCTGACAGCTTGTTGGTATTCCTTTTCTTTTGTAAGAAGATGCTTTTACGACTAGCATCTTAAGCACTAATAAGAACTTTCCACCATGATCCATATAAAAGATAATGGCTGTGGAGAAGGAATGGTGATGGATGAACTTCAGTTGTTAGTAACGAGGGGGCATATTATCAAGCAGGGCGTTAAAATTATCCCTGCTTTAGCGGCAGAAAACTGCCGCTAAAGCGGCGATAATGGGCTTGATAATTGTTGTGTTGTGGGCCCTGGGCCCACATGCTACTAAAATGAGTCACACAGACACTGTAGCATGATTCTAGTAACTGGCCCCGAGCCCGTGCACTCGGGCCCTTTTATTAACTGCCTCACGTCACTCGTGACGCCTGTGAGGGATGTGTGTAGGAGTGCAAGTGTGCCCACTCACATAGGGGAGTGGCTACTATCTCTGTGCCTGTCGAGACACTAGAACGTGTCTCACAGGACACAACAATAATATGACGCAGAGAAGTCCCATAGAAGCCCATGTTGACAGCAGAACATGGGCTTCAATGGGAATTCTCTGTGGCATATTATCAAGCCCATTATCACCGCTTTAGCGGCAGTTTTCTGCCGCTAAAGCGGCGATAATTATAGCGCCGTTTCTTGATAATATGCCCCGAAGTTACTTGAAAAGCATTTGCTTTTTATTCAACAGACTTAGCTCAGGACAAAGTGGAAATGCCAATGATGCATAGGGAGATAAGGGAGGCGATTCTGAATCCATAACTGCAGAACCTTTCCTCTCATATACCTCTCATATACCTTAAAAAAAATCACCTGCTTTAAACAGAGCAGTCCTAGTTTAGAGAACAGAGCTAAGTTGCATGAATAAACACTCATGTGCAATGGGTTATCACACAGTTTAGTAGCAGATTTATCCTTTATGATAAAATGAGACATTGTATTAGAAAATGTTTTATCCAAATTTTTCATTTGTCTGATTTTAGCACTCTGGTTTACACACTGAAGGTAATAACGTAGAGGAGCGATAAAATGGAGCCAGTCACCAAAATGAAAGATTAACTCATAAGCAACGCAAATAATAAAAAACACATTTAACACTAGAGTGAACCCCTAAACGAGGCTATTAGAAGGAAAAATGGGTTAAGCTATAGCTGCTTTGTTTGTGTTGCTTCTTGCTCCCAGGAGTTCTAGAAAGAAAAACTCCATACTGTAAGTAAAATCTTGATCTACTACAATATGTAAGCTGGAATTAGAACCCCTTTCCTGAACAGATTTATTTAGTAGAATTAAGCCACAACACAAAAATAGGTGTCATGAAAATGAGTAAGGAGGTGAAGTTTCAAAATGTTGAACATACAAAGCAAAACATAAAACATGGTCTTTACTTCATGAGCACAAAAAGCAATATATTTCATGTCAGATGTTAGACCTAGCATCCTTGGCATGATTTTCTTGGGAGACATCCATTACAACGTGGTCTTTACACCGCAATACGTTTAGAACGTGGCCATTACAATGCAAGTCATTACAACGGCTTGCGCTGGATGGCGCTATACACTAAGGAATAGTATGATTTACTATTCCTACACCTTCCCTACTGTTACGTAGGCTGGCGTTGGAATAGTAAATCATACTACTCCTAAGTCCAGCGCCTCTAGCGCAAGTCGTTGCAGCGACTTGCGTTGTAATGACTGCGTTGTAAACGTATCGCGGTGTAAAGACCGCCATGTAACATCATACTTTTGGTTTTCCTGCTAACTTTTTGCCTTCAACCCTCCTGTTTTGCTGACGTAGTATTTGCTGGCCTTAGGATTATGCACAGTTTACCACTGCTAGTCAGCATTAAAGTGCTTATGCTCTGTCCATACAAAATAGTAGAATTGGCTTAAACTCAAGTGACATATTTAATTTACTTGTAAGTCACAAGTAAAGCAGCCCTACCTGTGCACAAGGCCTCTAAATTAGATGCTATTAGGAAGCCTGCTGCACTGATTGTGCCACCCGCTTAAAAAGTATTTTAAAATGCTGCAGATCTGGCATTAGGACGTGTGTGCAGTTTTGAACTACAATTTCGGCCAGGCAAAATAAACCTTTTGTTAGGCCCAAACCTTTCTTTTTAACCCCTTCGCTGCTAGGCCTTTCCCCCTTGAGCTAAGCTTTTTTTTTGGCTATTTGGGGTAGTTCGTGCTTAGGCCCCTGTAACCTTTTGATCACATAAGGTATCCACGCCAAATTTGCTTCCTTTTCTTTCAACATCATGGGGATTCTAGGTGGGAAAATGTTGGGGGACCCATGCAAGCCATACCTCGCTGTACTCCCCCAGGTGTCTAGTTTTCAGAAATGTGTAGGTTTAGTAGGTTTCCCAAGATGGCTGCCGAGCTCGGGGCCAAAAACCCAGGTGACTCCCCTTGCAAAACCACGTTGGTTTGTGATAGGTCATTTTGATGTCGACTCAATACGTTTTGGGCCCTTGGCTGTTGCAGGTACTTGACCCACGCATGTGAGAGAGGTATCATTTTTATCTGGAGACCTGGGGGAACGCTGGGTGGTAAGAAATTTGTGGATCCACGTAGATTCCAGAACTTTCCCACACAGAAATGTGTGAAAAAAAGTGATTTTTTCATGCAAGGTTAGCAGGGGATTCTGGGTAGGGAAATGTTGGGGGATCCACGCAAGCCATACCTCATCGGACTCCCCAGGAAGTCTAGTTTACAGAAATGTGTAGGTTTGGTAGGTTTCCCTGGATGGCGGCGAGCTCGGGGCCAAAAAACCAGGTGCCCCTCCCAAAACCAGGTAAGTTTGTTACAGGTAATTTTGAAGTCTCCACAGTATGATTTGGGTCATTTCCTGTTGCAGCCACTATGCCTGCTCACTAAAGTGAGGTACCATTTTTATCGGGAGACCTTGGGGAACGCTGGGTGATAGGAAATTTGTGTCAGCCTGGTGATCCTATAACTTTCCCACAGGGAAATGTGACAAAAAAGTTTTTTTCAATTAAATTTGAGGTTTGCAGGGGATTCTGGGTATGGAAAGGTTGGGGGTTCCACGCAAGCCATACCTTGCAGGACTCCCCGGGGTGTCTAGTTTTTAGAAATGTTTGGGTTTGATAGATTTCCCAAGATGGCCGCCGAGCACGGGGCCAAAAACTCATGGGACCCCCTTGCAAAACCAGATTGTTTTGTGATAGGTAATTTTGATGTTGCCTCAATAGGTTTTGGGCCCTTGCTTGTCGCAGGTACTTGAACCAGCCACGTGAGTGAGGTACCATTTTTATCGGGAGACCTGGAGGAACGCTGGGTGGTAGGAAATTTGTGGATCTACGCAGATTCCAGAACTTTCCCACACAGAAATTTGAGAAAAAGGTGATTTTTCACCTAAATTTGAGGTTTGCAGGGAATTCTGGGTAGGGAAATGTTGGGGGGACCCACGCAAGCCATACCTTGCTGGACTCCCCCGGGTGTCAGAAATTTGTGGGTTTGGTAGGTTTCCCTGGATGGCTGCAGAGTCCGGGGCCAAAATCTCATTGGAACCCCCCCTTGCAAAACCAGGCTGTTTTGTGATAGGTAATTTTGATGTCGCCTCAATAGGTTTTGGGCACTTGCCTGTCGCGGATAATTGACCCACCCACACAAGTAAGGTACCATTTTTCTCGGAATGCGGGGTGGGTAGAATTTTGTTGATCCACGCAGACCCCAGAACTTTCCATCACAGAAATGTGAGGAAAATGTGTTTTTTTGCCTTAATTTGAGGTTTGCAAGGGATTCTGGGTAACAGAACCTGGTGAGAGGCACACAAGTCACCCCATTCTGGATTCTCCTGGGTGTCTAGTTTTAAAAAAAGTACAGGTTTGCAAGGTTTCCCTATGTGACAGCTGCGCTAGGGTCCAAATTCCACAGGTAGGCACATTGCTAAAAAATATCTGTACCTAGCGGGCTTTCTGCCGCCCTGGGGGAAAGTCGGGGGGGAATTGCCCTGATATAGGGGGGCAAAAAGACTTGGCTATTTTTGGGGGGGCATTGGTATGTTGGAAAGACTGGCATTTCTCTGGGGTGGGGAGGGTATTGTCATGCCCATTTTGGGCAAACCCCATCCCTACATGAATACAAAAAAATCCCTGCTTTCTAGTGGTCTTTCTGCCCCTGGGTGGGGGGCAGATTGGGGGCTACTACCCCATGTGCCCCCCAGAGGGGACAGAAAGATTGGAATTTTTGCGTGGGGTGGGGGCATTGGCATGTCCATTTTGGGCAGCCCCCACCACTAATTCAAACTGGCAAAAGAAATCCCTGGTGTCTAGTGGGCTTTTTGCACCCCTCAGGGGGGCATATTGGGGCTACTGCCCCATCTGCCTCCCGGGGGGGCAGAAAGGCTGTACGGCTGTACATTTTGCAGGGCTGGGGGCATTGGCATGCCATTTTTGGGCATCCCCACCCTAATTCCACCTGCCCCAAAAGAATCCCTGGCGTCTAGTGGGCTTTTGGGGGGAGCAAAGGCCCTTGCCCAAGGGGCCGCTCCCCCTGGTGTCTATAGGGTGGATCCATGCTTGAGGATCAGCCTCCTGGGGTGATCCTCAAGCGGGGATCCACTGGGGAGATTCTGTGTATGTTGTATTTTGTGTTTGCATCAACCATGAGAAATGTTGGCAAGCAGTTTATGTTCCTCCTACACCAACATTACAACAAGTGCTCGACTTTCTTTCACTAGATGTGATTAGGTAGCAAATAAATAAAACGATTGCTTGCGTATGATTTAAAGGCTCATGAATTAAAACTGACCAGAAATTAAATTGCAGAAGATGCCTGCAATCTACCTAGTTCTGGAGGTGCAGTCACAGCCCCACATGCCCGGCAAAATAATTTTTTAACTGTTGCTGACCCCGCCAAGCCTACCAAGCCAGCTAAAGCCCCTGGGAGTGTTTTATAAGTGCTTCAATTTTTGTAAGTATCGCTACCACTTGCTGTTTGCTGATTCCTGCTGCATACTGCTGTATACTATTTGTATACTGGTTGCTGTGAAGTGCCGCAATTTTTGGGAGAGCCTGCTGTTTGATGGTGCCCCAAGGAAGTCTCAAGTGCCAGTTTGAGTAGGGGTAGGCGTAACTTCAAGGAATCTCACAAAGTGTTTATGTAACTCTACAGAATTTTACAGAGTAAACTCCATGAGGTCCACCCACCCCTACTTTCATGCAGCACAAAGCAGCAAGCCACCCTGCTGCTCTGTGCTGCGCTGGTTGAAAGGGAAAGGGCAGCAATGCACTGTATTTAACGTCATACAGTGCATTGTTGTCCTTTTCATGTGCTGGCGTACTTTTGGCTGCCTAGCGCTAATGCAGGCACCATGGCGCCGTGCCTGTTTTGTATGCTAGATTGTTTTTGTACCGGAAAGGACACCTTCTTGCACAAAAACAATCTTGAGAGGCATTTTTCTCCTTCTACGTGTGCTGGAAAATGGCCTTATTGTATACAGGGACATCCAGGCACAAGTTTCTATGATTGGTCGGCAGGATTTAAACTTTGCACCTGCTGTGGAATTGGGCGCAATGCCGTGATATACAGTGGTGGTAATCTGTGTTAATTTGGTGCCCGTATTATACACAGTGGCTTCTAGAGGTTCCTAGTGTGCTTTGCAGCACCGCCCCACCACAGGTGTTCTGCGTTCACTGGCAGTGGCGGGCTTTATAGATTGGAAAGTTCAAGATGGGAAACAGCATTTAAAATGCTGTCATTACATCGCAGTACTATTACAACGCGGTCGTTACAACGACCGCGTTGTTAGTAATCGATGCATTTACATCGCAACTCATTATGATGACTTGCTGTAGGGGGCACTGAGGTGTTGGAAATGAATTCCAACACCTTTCCTACTGCACCTTTCCTACTGTCACGCAAACTGTAGTAGGAATAGTAAATAATACTATTCCTAAGTACAGCGCGCCCCCTACTGCAAATCGTTGTAATGTCTTGCGATGTAAATGCATCATGTACTAACAACGACCGCGTTGAAAAAGCACGCGATAATGTACTATATTCTTCAGGACTCCTTCATAACTGCTAATCTACGACGGGGAGCAGACCTCTACGTGCTTCAACTCCGGTGCTTATTATGGTGAGTGTTCATAACGGGCGGTTCTTGAAACGTAGACAGAGGGGGATATTCTGATCTTATTAGAACCATGAGTTACACACTCCCGGTATGCCGGGATGTTGTAAGTGGACTGTTGGCAGTCCTAATTCCAGTTGTGGGGGCCTAGACCTGACATAGGAGAGATCAGGGGCACCTGGAATGTTACATCTCTTATATCCTTTCGTACTTTATTGTTTACTTCTGCTCTATTATTAGATTGAGTTTAGTTGAGTATTTCATGATATCTATTATGATGCAATTTTAACATGTGATATTTGGGTTGGGCTGTCATAATCTATGTTTCACTTCTTGAAATGTAGGCGCTGAGTTGATTGAGATTCCTTATCTGGACCGTTTTTATTGACACCGGACACAGCTGCTCACTGGTTATTATTACATTCAAATGTGGGCTTTATAATTCTGGGAAGTTCAAGATTTCCACCCTCCCCTAAATCTAGGATGGAAAGATCACTTCCCCGTGCTTCTGATTTCAGCACCTTACGTGGTGAGTTTTTGCACTTCGGCAGTGGCATGGCTCCATAGTTGGAGGGGTACTTTTTAACTGAATTGAAACTTGGGGTTCTACACTTCTGATATGTAGGGGTTTTAGAATCAGACTCTTATCAGCCCAATATTCCAGTGTATTAGGTCGGGCCATCATGATGATTGGTTTACCTTTTGATATCCAGGTGCTGAGCTGTTTAAGATAGCTATTTGGGACCGTCTCCATTATATTACGATCTGGCATTTTACCTATTCTTGATGTACTGCATATTCCTGGCACCTGATCCTAGGACATAGCTGATTGCACCTATTTTATGTGAGTAGATTGTTTTACCTGGTACTATCTACTTGTGTTGAACTGTTCAACACACTGTAAATGATGAGAATTGGAATACAGTATAGATATATATATATATTTGTTAATATCTCTCGTAACAGACCACAACCGGAGCGATTGATCTGTCCGGTTTCCAGTCATCTGTATTCACCAGAGATTGAATTGGCCTCTTATACTGAGACAAACTTGCTTTGGTGGGTATTGGAGTCCTCCCAATGGCATATTTCCTCACTTAAGATAATAGCATTGAATTTTGTATATGGTCAGAAATAGCAATTTGTTTACCGCAAGAAACTATCTATGTGTATATATTTTTATCTAAATGGGTGTGCCAAGCGTTATAACAAACACGTCATACTTAAAATAACAGCGAAATTCCGGCCAGGTCAGTGCATATAACTCTTACAAGTTTAAAAGCATTGCCATCCAGGACCGGTCCAGAAATGCGAATGTAGAAGATTGATTGTTGCTTTGTTCAGATGTCAAGCCTCTTTATAAATAAATATTTGGAAGAACATTTCCAACTGGTTCGGCTGCTTCCTCACTGGAGCTAAAATGCACAGTGAGTTATTTGCCCTTATGGTTTATGCTGTGTCACTAGGCTGTTGTGTGGGTGGACTGTGTGGCAGATGGCAGGAAAAATTTGCAGGACACTGTCATTACTATTATTTAATCTTTGGGCAGTGGACTTTTACATGTGCTTGCTTGAGGTCTTTTATAGGCATGATGTAAATAAACTTCAATTTTTCACGTGATTGGCTTTTCTCATGTTTTGAGTAGGTAAGTCACATCCACTGTGTCCCTATGCTTTTGCGATCTAAATACCAATGTGATGTTTTCTGATTTCGAAATATATTTTTTTTAATGAGTTTTAGAAAGAAGAAGAAATTACAGCAGGTACGGGAAAAATCATATTTAAACAAATAGATATTAAAGTAAGGAGGAGCAAAAGAATACAAAGCCATTTTGAGGTGTTGAATCCAACATGCAAAGTGATACGATACCAACATTACATTGTCGACCATGTATAGTCATGGGTAGGATGAAGTTACATACAGTGCAATTTACAATTCCGTTTTCGGTATACTTGTCAATGTAGATAACAGATGCCAACTAATCATACTTTTGTGATACAATGCACTATATAAACAAGCATTGGCATAGCCAATAGGTCGCGCCTTTTGGACCTTATAAGTGTTTAGCCATGCAACAGTTGCATAACTAAACACTTATAAGGTCCCAAAAGCGAGACCTATTGGCTATGCCAAGCGGCCGTGAAAGTGATCGCGATCAAACATCAAAGCGGCCGTGTGGCCGCGAAAGTGAAAGTAATCGCGGCTAGCGCGGCGCGCGCGCCCGCGCACATGCACTGTAGCTCTAGGCTGGCCTGGTAGCACATTTTGGAGCCCTCTCAATAAGTCTCGCCAGACCAGCGCATGCGCTGGGTCAGGCGAGACCTAAAAAATCATCACCATGAATTAACTTTGGAATGATATATCATTTTGTGAGTTTTGTATCATCATACATATAAAGCAATATGCAAAAAGACGCACCATACAGCGAGGTTTGCAAAGTGATTTATAAGTTGCTTAATAGAGTAGTTAACAGCTTTAAGGTTAAGAGAAACGATCTTGTCTTTCAAAGCCCAATTGGGAGAATTGGTGTCTTGGGAAGGGCAAATGTGTTGTGTTCATAAATATGGTGGTTAATTAGTTGTGAAGAAATTGTCCAAGGTGTCCCATATGGGTCTAGAATGTGACTTCCATGGGGAATAATGAAGTGTGATATTGTCTGCTTCTCTGATGACCAATATCCAATTGATCCAGGCGCAAAAGGAAGCCTTGCATGTATTTTTCATTTAGAGATAACTATTTTTGTCGCTGATGTTAGTAGGAGGTCCAACAAGCCACGGTTAGCCGAGCAATTGAGGTAGGGGTCAAGGAAACCTTTGATGAAAAAAGAGAGCTCTTTCTTAGGGTGGAACTTAAACCGTTTTGAAAGAAATGAGAACACCCTATCCGAGAAGGGGGACAGTGATTTGCAATGGAAGGATGAGGTGAACAAGGTCACCATTCTCTTCATTGCAATTCCAACAGGTGGAGTTTTCTAAGATTTTTAAGGAGTGTAGACGAAATGGGGTCCAGTAAGCTTTGTGCAGTAGCCAGAATTTAGTTTGTGAAAGTACTGAGGAATTTTTTTGTGAGGTGATCGATTCCCATATATTGTTCCAATCAGTCTCTGTTATGGGATTGGAGCAGTGGTTCTCCCAATATTTTATTTTAAATTTTATTTCTTTGTGTTAGCACGTAGTAAGCAGTAGAGGTTGGATATCTGATGCCAGATTCGTTAAGTTTGCAGACAAGTGCAGGTAGGGATGGTTCTCTCTGGTGTCACTTATACTTGGAGATGGCCGTTTTGATTTTCAGAAAGTTGTACAATTCCATCTGTTCTAAGTGAAATAGTGATTGGAGGTTTGAAAAGGATAGCGGTGGTGTTCCAGAGCCAAGTTGGTGATGGAAACAATTGCCTTTATTTATCCATGATGGCCAATGTAAAATGTTGCAGTCATATTTGATATTCGGATTATTCCATAGGGATGCTAGATTAGAAGGTTTTAGTCGTGAAGGTAGCTTTTTATCTGTCTTTAATAGGGCATTTTTAGTGTTCTGAAATATGTATTTATAGTTGGAGAGATGCTTATTGTTGGCTGTAAGCAAAGTTAGCAGGTCAAGATTATTTAATATCACCTTTTCTATCTTCAGCCAGACGGGTGTGTACTTATCTGGGGTTTTGATCCAATATGAGCCCTGTTTGGCTAAAAAGGCAGTTTGATAGTCACTAAAGCTAGCCAGGTTAACACCCCCTAATGTATTGTGTAATCAAAGTTTTTCCAACACTATTCGTCCTTTTTTGTCTTGCCAAATAAATCTCGAGATCAGTTTGTCTAATTTTTGGTGGTAATTCATTATTGGTGTGATCATAATATTTATAGTCCCTATTCTACCCCACCAAGTAATACATTTGGGTAAACAGTTATCAAGTAATACATTTGGATGACCAGTTATCCAGGAGTTTTTTGAGGGTGATTTTTTCATTGTGCTTGATAGTGTCTATCAGGTCCAATCTAAACTCTATCCCAAGGTATTTTATGTATTCATTCTGCCAGGTACGGCCCAAGTTACCTAAAAAATCTCTTGTACTGTGAAGGTTAAGGGGTTTAACTTTGGATTTATCTCTACTTAATTTGTGTCCCGAAAATTCAGATTATATTTCTATGATGCTCATTGGGGCTTCGATAGGGGGGTCTGGATTGTCTGTGACTAGTTATATGTCGTCCACATAGGTGGCCAGTTTGACACACTTGCCCTTAAAATCAATTCCAGTTTTCTTACCCCATCCACAATGCATTGCTTTTTAGGTAAAAGCCTAGGATGTATTGTGAGCATTCTGAAAGCTTCCCTGGGAATTAATTCCACCGAAGGCTTACTATTGGCTTAGCAGTTTGTAACTCACATTTTCTGGCTTTGTTTTAGGCCATCCAGCATGTCTTTGTCACTCTTGAGGAGCAAACTTTGTTTACCATCGCTCTTTGAAGTCTTACATGAGTCCTCGCTTTCTGTAAACAAGCCTTTTAAATGTTGTTCTTGTCACATTTGCTGTGCATTCAAAGACAGAGGTCAAATGTCAGGCTCTGTCTTCCAAGGAAGCTTGGTGTTTACTGTTCTTTCTCTGATTTCAAAGTAATGGATTTATGGGACAATTTTGATGGAACTGGGAACTAAAATGTTTTTTTCTAGCACGCAACAACATTTAGACGTCTGTAAATGTACTGTGCAAATATTTCAGAAAATGTCAGAATTACAAAAGCACAAATTAAGCAAATGTTTTGTAATTCAGAAGTATGGTGGGCACAAATATTTTAACCCTATCAAAACAAGTCAGTACACTAGGTGATGTAATTTCCAAACATTATAGTTGTAAGCTGTATAGTTTTATCAATATAATACAATACAAAGGTTTGCAGTGCCTGAGGGAGAGTCCTGGTGTTAACAGCAGGACTGCCATATCTGATGTAATGAGACTGAGCAGTGAACAAGTGGGTCTTTAGGCATTTCTTAAAAATCCTTTTGGAAGGAGCCAGGCGAATGTTGAGAGGAAGCATATTCCACAGCTTAACCATCAGAAATGTGAAAGTCCTTCCCCCTCATCTAGCCCTATGGATCCTAGGCATCCGAGAAAGCCTCTTGGAGTTGGACCTGAGGGATCTTCTCTGAGTATAGGACCTGAGTCTCCCTCTTGAGTACCAAGGGCCCTTATTCTCCAAGGCTTTTAAGGCGAATATTATTGCCTTGAATTAAATGCTGCTGATTACAGAGAGCCCGTGAAAGCTGGGGAAGATGCACTGATACTGATTGCCAAATCAAAATTTTAAGGATAAGGCACTCAGCAGCATTCTGTATGATCTACAGCAGTTGCAGAAGATATTCTGGCAGACCGAGGTAAAGACTGCTAGCATAGTCCAATTTAGTGGACACGAGAGCATGAACAACAGACGTATGGGTAGTCACAAGTTGCAAATATAGCATGCTTCTCAGAGATTTAATAGTCGCAAAGCTGCTCACCAAAACTGCTTTGACCTGCAGCTCAAACGATAGGGTTGAGTTGAACTTGACACCCTAATTCCTAACACAGCTAGAAGGGATGGGGGGAGTCTCCATCTCAGATGGCCATCAGCTCAAATTTCCAGGGTTCAAGACTGTGCCAAACAAAACAAATTATTTTTGTTGGAATTTAATTTGAGACAGGTTTCACCCATCCAAAGAAATACTGCTTTGAGGCAATACTTAAAGAACCTCAGGTCATCAGGGACTCCATTCTAAAAAGAGAGCATCAGCTGTGTATCGTCATCATATGAAAAAATCTTCAGACCATGTTCTTTTACCAACTTGGCAAGGAGCTCAAGGTAGACACTGAAAAGTTTAGGGCTCAGGGCAGAGCCCTGCGGCAACCACTACTTGAGTGGTCTTCGGTCTGAAAGGAAGGGAGAAAGGAAACGCACCTGGACCCTATCCTCAAAAAAAGATTTGAATCATGCCAGAGTGTTTCCTTGAATTCGAATCAAATCAAATCTATTTAACAGGCTAGATTGCAAGACAATGTGACATGCTGATGACCGGTCTAAAAGAAAGACCAGAGCGGAAGCACCCAGATCAAGGTTAAGTTTGATGAATTCGGCTACCTCCAATGAAGCGGACTCAGTACTGTAGACTGCCTGGAAACCAGACTGAGTGTCATGAAGGAGAGAGTTAGCTTCAAGGAACAGGCGAATCTGCTTTTTAAACTGCCTGCTCCAGCATCTTGACTGGTGCCGGAAGGAGGGAGATCAGTTGAAAATTTCTAAGTAACTTAGGATCTGCGTTAGTTTTTTTTAGCCATGGAAGTAGGAGGGCCTGTTTCCACCTCTTTAGTACAGTGGCAGACTCGAAGGAGGCAGTAAGGATTTTATTAATATTGAATATATGATGAGCAGGACTGACTTAAATATTTGAGGAGTTCAGTAGTCCGGTTGAGATCTAGACTTGCAGTTAGCCAGGAGCATAGGGGAATCCTCAAGCAAGATTGTCTCAAAGTCCCTCAGCACTGGATCTGATGGCAGTGCCAATGCTGGGGATTCAGCTGCTATGCCAAGGTTAGGAAAATGGCTGAAGATAGCTTTGATTTTATTTGTAAAAAAATCAGCAAGCTCCTCACACAGATGAACTGAAGGGGTGAGAGAGTTTTGCATTGCCCTAGAGGAGAGAATTGACAGTGCTGAAAAGGGCCCTAATTTTATTAGCGACTGCATTTATGGAAGAAGCAATGAACTCTTTCTGAGCACCCCGAGTGGCTTTGCGAAAGCTGGACAGCACCTTTTTATATGCTGATTTAGCATCTTTGTTGTAACCAGAGTGCCACACACGCTCCGGCAGCTTGCAGTGGGCCTTCTCCTCTCGTAAGGAATCCGTAAACCATGGGCCAGATGGCCTTGGGCAACTCTGCGACATAGATTTTAATGGGGCAACAAGATCTAGGGCACTCAAGAGCCAGCTGTCCATCAACTCCATGTCCTTGTCGACAGCACCAGCCAGCATTATTTAGGTAACAACGCATCTCCTAACTGTTTCTGGAACAAATGCCGCTAAAATCTGGTGGTAATGTATGTGCAACTGTATCTGCAAATGTAATGGTCATTTCAATTGAAAATGTATTGTCTATAATGGCATACTCCACACTCCACTACACCACTCCATTCTACAACACTCTTTTCCACTCTATTCCTCTCCACTCTAAGCCAGTCTACTCTATGACACTGTCCTCCATGACACAACACTCCACCACTACACTAGGCCACACTACTCCACTCTATGACAATCCACTTTATGACATTTCACTCTATGACACTCCATGCCACTTTACTCCACTCTATACCACTCCACTTTATGACACTTTACTCCACTCTACACTATGTCACTCCACTCCACTATACTGCACTCCACTCTACTCCACTCTACTGTACTCTACTCTATAACACTTTACTCCACTCTATTCTCCTCAACTCTACTCCCCTACACAATACGCTCCTCTACTGCATGACACTCTATGCCACTCCACTCTATGCCAGTCACTCCACTCTATGACACCCTACTCCACTCTATGCCACTGTACATCACTCCACGCTATGCCACTTCACTGTAGGCCATTCCACCATATGACTCTACGATACTCTAAACCACTGCACTATATGACTCTACTCCACTCTACACCACTCTACAGCACTCTACTCTACGCCACTTTATTCTACTATACGACCCGCCACTCTGGTTCAAGACCCTCCGCAACACTTTACTCCATGACACTCTACTCCAATCTACGACTCTCTACTCCATGACAATCCACTCCACTATCCTCTACGCCACTAGCTTTTAGCCATGCTGAACAGTAGACATGCTGGAAGAACATGGCAAAAACGCATTACAATTTTGCAAATCTTGAGTACTTTGCTCTCTTTCGGGTTATAGTGCATTTATACTTTTTCACGTGGATGAGAAGAATACAGCTGGGTCTTGCGTTCCCAGACAGGACACTTCAAGCACTGTATGCATGGACAAGTCTTGCAAATAACTCCCAGGCATTCATGTAATGCAACCCCGAATTACTTGGCTTAAACGCTCATTACTTGATTGGATAGCTGTTTTTTGTTGACATATGTTCGCAAAATAACTGAGGCCTCAAATTGCAGCGATTAAAACGCGCTGGTGGGTTTTATTCTGGGAAGTGTTTGTAAGAGAAAGCCCACGAGCGCCTTCAAATATCAGAAGAGGTATTAATAGTTCGCCTTTCCGTCTAAACGAACCCCCTCACTAGAAACGGTAGCACGGGTCAGCGTGCATACAGCTACAATTAAATCTGCTCCCCCAAACTGCAGCGCTTGTTCCTCAATGCGTGCATGCGTGCGTTGGAAGGCGTTTATATAATTCTATGCACCAAGGATCTTATACTGTATTTATAACACTCACCAGCTGTCCCTAATCTCCAACAGTCTGTAAATATTTTTTAGCAAGCTGCTTCAGAAATATACTCCCATTTGCACTACTGACAGGTGTTATATGCGTCACTGTAAAAAAATTCAGAATATTTCACAAGGCGTTAATCAGGCTAGAGCAGTGTGAAATAAAACTTCACATCGTAGAAGGAATTGCTTTTTTGCATTTTGTTTTATTTCTTGAAACAGGAGTGTAGCTACTTTTGATCTCACAAAATACTTTAATCAGATAAACCGAACAAGTCTATTTCAGTACTGGAACAACAAGCCAAATACTTTGAGAATAGAGCATCGTAATGATTAAAAAGGTAGAAAAAAAGGTGTACTTAGATCAAACTTGAAGATATATAAACAGCTTATAGATAAGGAAGGAAGACATGAAGGAGGAAAAGCGAGACCAAACACGGCAACAACATAAAACGTACCTCTTCTAGATGTTGCATGAAATGGCCTCCGACGCCCAGAAGGGCCCTTCAAAGGCCTTAAAGCCAATACATTTCCTGTAAGTTCGATACAGCACCAGGTCTGAAAAAAAAGAAAAATAATGAATTGTGTGTCCACTTGAAGGAACAACTCAGGGAGTCTGCTACTGACAGGCACAAAAGCAGGAGTTGTGGTTAGTGGTGCACAGAGTTATAGGTTCTGGAGTGGGCAGTGTCTCTTCTTGTGAGGACCAGGTGTTTTTTTCATTGTGGGTGGCCAGTGGTGCACCTGTCATGGAGGTACACACACGTTGTTTTGTATGGATTGTGACAAGTAGGTGCACGAGGAAGTAATGAGGTACTATGTGGCAAGGAGATATTCCATTAGCAAAAAATACACATTTTTTATGAAAGAAAATCAGCTAATCTCAAACCTGTTTGCTAATTCCATTTTACCCAATGCAACTATTTTCTGTTGTATCCATTTGTACCATATCACTTGTTCAAGCATCATAACAATTTAACAAAGTTCTACTGTTAAAAAAACAAGAAAAATTAAAACAATGAATATAATTTAAATACAAATAATGAACTCCAAGATGCATGTGGAATCGATTTGTATATTCATCATAGACGTCTACAAACATGTTAGAAATGAGATCAAATAAAATAAACAGCATAAGTAATTGGCGAAATGGAGTTTCCACCCTTCTATTATGAATTGCCCACTTTTTATGCACCTCAATTCTTCAGGGACAATGTACTTTATGGATACATAATGAGTTTTTGCCATTGCCTAACCTGAGACCATATCTTACCTGAAGGACACATCCAAAGGATAAGTAAAGCTTTGTTTATAATGAGTAAACATCATTTGTTCTTATTGAATCTCAATTCATTTTATGATAATGCCTTTGTGCTGTATGTTGGATTACGTTTACACTAATATACAGGCATTTCTTCTGAACGTTTCAGTATTTTTTACTGTATTAATTACAGTGCTTTCACAGTTATATGATTTGATGATAAAGATAACTAACTCTCATTATCTATAAGTACAATTCGATGGTTTCTAAATTTGCTCTATGAATTTATATGAAGGCTTCTTTATTCCAGCATGTTGCAAAGTCATCCTGTTTTTTCCCCCGGGCACCACCATTTTGTTTCTGACTGTGTACTGTTGGTAAATGACTCTGACAGGCCCTGGGCTCTGTCTAACTAGGTCCAGGACCAATTCTATGCCGAAAACACAGTGAAAACACACACATACATGAGGGTACACTATATATTAGGGTAAACTTATAATTGGCAAGACCTACCCTATAAGTCGCGAGTACATCACAGGGCAGGGGGATCAAAACTACCTTTACGTCCCTAGTACATAATAAGGCATGGCAGCTTAGAGTCCAGTATCCCGTTCTGCACTTGCTTGTGTGCACTGCTGAGTGCCTGGGGACATATTTTTTTTATGTTTGAAAAGCTTTATTTAACAATCAGTACAGAAAATACAACATACCAGCAACTAGAATCAAAATGTAAAGGTAAAGGAATAACAAGAGAATTGGCTAGTACATGAATGGAAGAAAAAATCAATTTTGGATTTTTATATGAGGTAGGTGGGAGAGGAATAGAAAGAGGGGGAAGGGGAAGCAATCCCATAACGTAAAGAAAGTTGCATATTACATTGCATATTACATATCAATATGAGTGAATGATTGATCAATTAAGTCCATAAAATAAATCAGCATAGGTAGAAAAAAATAAAGAACAGAGATGACATATTTCAAGGGGGTTTAAAATTTTCAGATGACAGAGGTGAATTATTTTTTGAAACAATCTGATTTAAATAGATAGTAAGGGGTAGCCAGAAGGAATCTCTATTAATCATTGGTTTACAGGAGGAGGCAAAGGCAACATAAAGTCTATGAAAATGACAGAGGCTATTCCACCAATGTTAAATGGAAAGTTTTGTGAGGGATTTCTAATTGAGAGAGATGTGTTGGTAGGCTAGAGCAAGCATGAGATGAAGGAGACCATGATTGTGTGAAGGAAGATCTAAGGAGTCAGAGAGACATCCAGCGAATAGGAGGGGTATAGAGTGGGAGATGGAGACCTTAAACAATCGGGAGATAAATGACCAGACTCTTTCCCAAAAGTTGGAACCTGATGGACAGAGGAAAAGAAGATGCATGAGATCAGCGTTGGAAGAACCACTAGTTCAACAGTTAGAATCAATAGAAGAGGAAAATCTGGCTATTGAGGCAGGGGTAAGATAAAGTCTATGATAGAGAAAGAACATAGATTGGGTAAGGGAACAAGAGATTTTTAAAGATCTAGACCACAGTTTGTCCCAGAAGTTGATAGTCCATTCGCATCCCAAGTCAGATTCCCAAGAAAGTTCCAATTTAGATTTTGTTCGATCAGGATTAGGGGCTAAGTAATATGTATATATAAGGGAGGCTCTGGGTAGAGAAAGAAGTATTTTAAGAAGAGAGTTTTGAGCGTTTATAGAGGATGAAGAGGGAAGGGAATAACAAAACATCAAGAATAATCGCCATAAGAATAGTACATTTCTGCAGGAAAGAACGGGGACAATGAAATAGAGCTTGAAATTGGGGAAAGGAACATGGAGAAAGGCCATTGAAGAAATGTTTAACCCAAATGATACCCTTTAATCTCCAAGGTTTCCAAAAAATAGGCCTGTTATTAAGTAAAATAAGGGAATTATGCCAAATGGAGAAGTCTGAGAAAGATTCCTGAGAAGTAGAGGTGGGTTGAACCAAACGTTTTAAAAGGGAACAGGTGTGTCTAAAGAGCGGGAGGGAGGTGCGGGAAGTTTTTGAAGAAAAAGACATAACTTCCTTAAAAGAAAAAGGTAATAATAAAGTTTGTTCAATGGAGAGCCAGTGAGGGGTAAGAGGTGAAGGATCAGGTATGAGCCATTTCGAGGCTTGACGAAGGGAAAAAGATTTGTGATAGAGACGAACATCTGGGAAGTTTACACCACTATTAGATTTTGGTTTGTGAAGAGAGGACAAGGCGATGTCATGTTTACTCTTCCAAAGAAACTTAGAGAGGCAGGAATCAATACGCTTAAAATAGAGGGCTGGGTTCTGAATGGGGAGCATAGAGAGTGTATAAATTAAAATCGGAGCAATCATCATCTTAATTGAATCTAATCGGCCCCACCAAGAAAGAAAAAGGGGGTTCCAGGAAGAGAACAATTTTTCAATTCCGGACAGAACTATGGACATATTTAGTTTGACTGAAGAGGTAATGGAGTTGGAAAACCATGTACCCAGATATTTAATTTTGAAGCTATTCCAAGCAAATCCAGTGGAAGAAAAGGCATGAGGGAGACAACATTTTGTGAGAGGGAGAATTTCTGTTTTATCTGAATTAATTTTGTAGCCAGAAACCTGCGAAAAGGAATCAAATTCAAGCAATAAGGGGGAATAGAGGAATCAGGATTTGAAATAAATAACAGAATATCATCGGCGTAGTCAGAAAGTTTTAGTTGTTGGTCCCTATAAGGAAAGCCTGAAATGGAATCATTATTACGAATAGAGGATAAAAAGGGTTCAAGAGTGAGAACAAAAAGAAGAGGGGACAATAGACATCCTTGACGGACGCCTCGTTGGAGAGAAAAATAAGATGAAAGTCGACCATTTACTAATATCGAGGCTTTAGGAGCGGAGTACAATAAGGAGATACGGGAGATCAATTTAGGGCCAAAACCATGCCATTGTAATGAGGCAAATAAAAAGGACCAATCTACTTTGTCAAAAGCTTTCTCAGCATCAACAGAAATAGCTGCCCGAGAAATGGAAAGGGAAGGGAAAAGACGGGAATTGTCAGAGGTAAGTCTACCCTTGACAAAACCTCATTGCTCTTTACCGATAAGATAAGGCATGAGGGGGTCCAAACGTAAAGCAAGCGATTTAGCAAATAATTTATAATCAACATTAACCAAGGATATCGGACAGTAGTTCTTCCAAAATTTAGGGTTGCGACCTTCTGTATGTATGAGGCACATTGTGGCTTTTTGAAAAATACCAAGAGTCTTGCCAGTTAAGAAAAATTAATGAAAAAGTGTTAAAAGTTTCGGGAGTAATAATTCAGAAAAGTGTAAGTAAAATCCGACAGAAAAGCCATGTGGGCCGGGAGTTTTGCCTTTAGTGAGAGAATTTAAGACAGTGGATAACTCGTTAAGGGATAAATCGGCTTCAAGACCAGAAAGAGTGAGATGGGAGTTAGACGGAGGAGGGAGTTTATCAAGATAGGCCTTAATGAGGGAAGAGGAGGGAGGGGATTCCGGAGTGTAAACGTTTTAATAGAAAATTTTAAATTCATTAAGAATATCTTGATCTTTATGTAAAAGGGGAATTAGTAAAAGAATGAATAGAGTCTATGAGAGTACGTTCTTTGCGCGTTTTGAGATAATTTGCCGAGAGTTTCCCTGATTTATTACGACCTCCATAGTAATGGGCACTACTACGAAGGAGCACAGAGGAGGCATTATCAGTGGTAGTTTTATTAAAAGCGAGTTTTGCTTGTATCAAATTGGGTGAGATTGAGTCTCTCAAAGAAGTATAAAATTCATGCTCTAGGCAGGGGCCTCTTAAGGATTTTGGGGGCCCGGGGCCAAGCGTATTAAGGGGGCCCCTGTTCGGTACAGCTTTGAATTTATGATCCAGTTTCTGATCTTTTGTGTCCTCTTTGGCCCAGTCACTGTGCACAGGCACACTCGTCCACATTCTAAATGTGTTTACATCTAATATTCAGAGATAGTAATGTGTCTCTTTTCAGTATTGTAACACAGCAGCACCTCAATAATTTTGCCAATAATCTAGATGACAGCCTCCCATTTCTTATATGTGAGGTCCTGTTTCGATCTGAAAGAACCTTTTTATGGCTGTTGTATGAAATATAAACTCAACATTTCTCTGCAAGAATGTCTGTAATAGACACTGACACATCACCACATTAAAAATAAATTAAAGGAAAACAGTATTGAAAACAATCTGTTTAAGAAATATTCAAGATCATCAGGGAAAGATCCTCTGTAGAACAGAGCTGGCTCTATCAGGGGGCCCCCTGAAAGGCTGGGGCCGTGGGCCAGAGCCCACTTGGCCCATGCCTTAAAACGTCTCTGGCTCTAGGAGCTTAATATGTGCTAAAGTGGCTTTCCGTTGCTGAAGGAATTGTTTCTTTTTTTTTTTTTTTTTAAACAAAATCTATGATAAAGCCTCCCGCAGTAGCCTTAACAGAGTCCCAAATGATATGAGGGGATAAATTGGGATCAGAGTTAATTAAAAAAAATTCATTAGCAAATGAGCGGAAAGAGGAAAACAAGAGAGGGTCTGAGAGAAGAGAATTGTTAAGATGCCAACGAGAAGATGTGGGATGTGGAGGGAGCAGATCAAGATCAGTTACAATTGGAGCATGGTCAGAAATAACTATAGGTTCAATAGAGGAAGATAGGAGATTCTGCAATAAGGATTGAAAGAGAAAGATATAGTCTAGGCGAGAAAGGGATGAGTGAGGAGGGGAGAAAAAAGAAAAATCTAGAGTGTCAGGATTAGAGAGTCTCCAAGAGTCAATGAGGTGTGTCTGCGATAGAGTGTCTAGGAAGTGCTTGTGGGTCTTATAAGGGACGAAACGGACCTGAGATTGAAGGTCAAGAAAGGGTCTACAACTTGATTGCAATCACCTCCTAGTATGAAGAGATCATCTTCAAATTTTATACATTTTTGTGTAATTAAAGGCCAAAAGGAACAATCGGGATGTGTTGGACCATAGATATTAAAAACAGTTAAAGCAACATTGTTAATTAACAGTTTAGCTAGTATCCATCTACCTTCTGTGTCAATTTCTTTTAATAATACTTTACAGTTTAATTTCTTATGACATAAAATTACAACACCATTATTTTTATTATTAGAAGGAGAAAATAAGACTGTACCCACCCAGCTTCTTTTTAATTTTAACGCCTCAATTTCTGTGAGATGAGTCTCTTGTAGCGAAACCAGATCAGGGTTATAAGAGGCGAGATGGGAAAGGATTCTCTGTCTATTAATTTAATAAAACCTTTTACATTCCAGGAAATAACTCTGAATACAAAAACATTAAAAATGTACATAAAACAAAATATGCAATGATGAGAAAGTGAAAAGGAGATCAATGGGAAGGGGAAAAAAGGAAGAGAGGAAAGGAAGAGGGAAAGACAGTAGGAAGGGAAAGAATATAAGGAGAGACAGTACATATCCAAAGGACGACTGAAGAGACATACCTAAGGGGAATGCGGACGAAATAAGGGTGGGGCAATGGCAACGTACGGAAGATTACCAGCCCAACCAGGAAGTCCGACCAGACCAGAACAAGAGAGACATGTAGACGGACCAAAAGAAAAAAAAAGGTTTAAAAAATGAGAGAGACGGATGAACCTGTGAAATATAAAGGAGAATCAAGAAAACTTAGAAAAAGAGAAGAAAAAATTAGAAGATACACATTTAAGAAAGTAGAGACACAAATACAAATATGAATCATATAACATAACAGTTAACCGTAAAAAATATTAATACTAACTATATTGTTAACCATGTTATGTCAGAGAAATAGTACTCGAAGAAATGATCCTTATAAATAAATGCAAAAAAGAGAGAGGAGGGAGAATAAAAACAGGAGTAGAGAAAAAGATGAACATACTGATATCATACATTGAAAATATGAAAGTTGTGTGCAGAATACAAGGATGAATATAACATATCAACCGTTAGAAGGACCAGCAGTGTCCATGTTGGTTGAAGTATGATAATGTATGAACTTTCTAAGATCTCCAGGATCTTCAAAGGAGAGAGTACGATTTTGGAAGGTTACTTTGAAAATGCAGGGATGGAAGAGGCCATATCAGGCTTCCAATGTGCGAAGAGGTGGTCGAAGACTTAGGATTTGTTTGCGTCTGGTTGCTGTAGCATTAGAAACATCTTGGGATAGAAAACTTTCTGGCCAAGCCAATAGAGTTGTCATTTAGCTCTGGCTGCAGAGAGGACTGAGAGTAGGTCGGTATATTTCAAAAAGAGGATAATGACTCCTTGGGGCCTGACTGAAGAAGAAGAAAGCGAAGGGCGATGGCCAAGTCTGTAGGATCTTTGAATATTGAGAAATGTTGATGTAGGCATATCCAGTAGTTTTGGTAAGAAGGAGGTGAAAAAGGCGAGAGGGTCTTCTCCTTCCAAGGCTTCAGGTAGTCTATAAAGCTGAAGGTTATTCCTCCTGTTGCAATTTTCCAAATCTTCAGTGTGTTGCTGGAGTTTACGAACCTCTTCTCCAGAGAGGATATTCTTTGAGAGTCACCTTGAACAGTGGAAAGTTGTTGTTCAACTGTGGAGATTCTACCTTCCATTGAAGACCATTTTTCCTTCAGAAACTGCATTTTATTGTTCGTCTCCTCCACAAATGGGCGCAAGGCACAAATTTCATCAAAGAGCAAGGAGATGGGAGAAGATGTCTTATCTGGAGACGGAAGGTCTTGTTTCAGTCTTTTAGGTGTTGAGGTAGGCGGGGAGGATTTCGGCAGAGTTGAATGCGCCGATTGATTGCGAACAGAAGACACTCCAGCCATATCTATAGTGGATGAAGGAGCAGTAGACGCGGAGGAAACAAGAGATGGAGAAGTTGTGTGATAGTTAGTCTCTTCAGATGTCAGGAATGCTGCCGTCTGTTACTGCACTCTCTGAGAAGGACAATCCACTTTAATTCACTACATGCGAGCATGTCATAAAGAAATGCAGCGCACTCAAAAAAATGGCGGGCGCTCTGAGGAGAAGACGTCTAGTGCAGAAATAACGGTAAGCGCAACGCGCTCAGTTAGGAAAAACCTCTCCGAAAACTCATGGCATCTTCCGATTTTTAATTCCGTGGAGTCCGCATATGAAAGGTGCGAAATAACGCACTTGTGGTTCGTATTATATGCCGGTGCGGTGGAGCCTCCAACTCAGGCGACCATCTTGCACGGCGCCGAGACCACGCCCCCCCACCTGGGGACATTTTTAAAGCAGCCCTGTGTTGCAGAACTGCTTTCAAATATAAAGTGTGACCAAACTCGACTTTGGTGATAGGGGCACTTAAAAAGTGATATAATACAATATTTTGCAATTTTAGGTACCCCCAGGGTCTCCTCTAGGTGTCCCAGGTGAGGGGGGTAATGTCATTATAAGGAGGGACATTATAAAAGACGCTTTATATGCCATGGGGTAGAGAAATTGCACATTTCACTTTCCCCTTTGTAGTAAAGTGCTTCCCAAAAACCACGTTGGTGCTAGGAGCACAGTGGAGGGTGGATCTACAATATTTTGGCATATGCAGGACCACTAAAGTCTCCCCTAGGTGTCCCAGGGGTGAGAAATCATGTAGCTATAAGCAGGGTCCTTAGAAACAATGTTTATATGCCCTGGTGTATGAAAAATTGCACATTTCATTTTCCCCATTGTAGATCCCCAGCCACATAGGATAACAGTGCAATAGTTTATGAACGCATAACTATTGGTAGGAATCAAAGAAAATATAATTCAAGGATTTAGGAAAATGATATTTATAAATCCATCAATATGCTATTGTTGAATTTATCCTAAACTATTAAGAAAATACATTACAACACTTTCTTGTCCGTGAGCCAAAACTCAGCCTTCTTGTGCTCTTCCCTGATTGGTCAGAGTTAACAGGATTAGTCAGGTTGCTTTGATGAAGTGATGAGTGGCACACCCAAGGAGAAGCTATTCTGCACAGGAATGCCAGATCAGGGGTGAGGGGTCATAAACCATGAAGCTTCAAAGGGGGAAATGACAGGCAGGCAATGTAAGTTCCATCTACCCACCAGCCCTCTAACCCAGTCAGATGTTAGGCATTAGGCATACTGAATTTTGGTAGAATAGTGCCTTCTGGGAGAAGATTATGCCTCACTTTGGAGGAAGTGGTCATGCTCTGGGGTTTTGCCCACACCTCATTGGACAGGAGTGCTCTCCTGCTTGACCCCAGAGAACACTTACAAAATATGTGAGAGTTGTAGAGCCTCTCACTTCTGCTGCTTGAAACTAAAAGAAGAAGAAGGCTTGCAAAGCTGGACATTTGATTTGCACCATCAGGCCCTGCATTCTGACTGACTGCGCCTGCTGCATTAGCTAGAACTACAGCCATTTCAATGTACCATTGCTTCAAGAGGAATCAAGAGTGGACTTCCTGCAAGCTACAGGTTAAGAGAGCTCACCTGGATCATCACCACCAATATTGCCCTGCCTGGAGTGCGTCCTGTGAATTTGTAAAGCTTGTGTCCAGGTGCACTGTGGGAATTGTGATCCCAACCTTTCAAGGACCATCTTGGAGATTCCAGACCCTTGGTTTGTGTTTTAGACACTTTGGATCCTCTAGAGGAACTTCAGGAAGAAGTTTGGAGAAGATGGGAGCAACTTTGGAATAAAGCTCCATATTGACTCAATTGCAAGAGCCAAACCGCCCACCTTCAACAGTGAGCCAGCCTGGCCTGCTGGTTCATCCCGCTGAAAAGCTCCGGAGGTCTGACTTCCAGAGTTTGACCCGAAACTCGCAGGAAAGCAAGCCGGTGAACCTGGACTGGTGAAGAGCATTGTACGACCCTGGAAGAAAAACCTCCAGAAAAGTTTCTAAGTCAGAAAGTAAAGAATACTGAGGGACAAAAAATCAAAAGGAACGTTTGAATGGATTTCTATGTGCAACTCCACATACATTTACCTTGGTGATTATATATCGACAAGGTATGTTGACACGGAGGTAAGAATAGTAAAGTCTTACCTCCCTCTGTGCACTTACCTTGTCAATATTTTGTCCCTCGATATTCTTGTAATGTTATTCTTTCCCGTCGATATTCTGTCTTTGATGTTCTGTAGTATAATTATCCTCCTGTGCCTACATTCAATCTTGCATGCGATTGCTCCTTAACACTAAACACAAATATGGAAGTATACCTAGTGCTTTAAAGTAACCTAATTCAGTTTAGAATTGCTCATCGACACATCAGTGTTCATATTATTGGCATCATAGCATCATTGCAGTAGCTGACAATTTGGCAGACAGTGTTCTCAAGAAGAAATGTTTCTTTACTTTAATGAGTGACAGCAATTCCTTCTTGATGTCTTGAGTGTAGCACATGGAGACACCAGGATCTGTGATCCCCACCGCATGTGCTAATTCAGCATTTCGCGAAACACAACTCTTTAAAGCCAGTAATTTGAACAATGGAGTTTACTAATCAGGAAACGATTTCTTGAGAAACCTCTCTTCTTGAGTACCCTGTCTACCAAGATGTCAGCTACTGCAATGACCCTTTGATGCAAATACTCTGAACAGTGTCTTGAAGAAGATCTATTAATGAA
This sequence comes from Triturus cristatus, assembly GCF_964204655.1. Classification (NCBI taxonomy): domain Eukaryota; kingdom Metazoa; phylum Chordata; class Amphibia; order Caudata; family Salamandridae; genus Triturus; species Triturus cristatus. The sequence goes on along the minus strand of NC_140588.1, from coordinate 525,096,761 downwards.
ATGCATTGGATGTATCAATTTTAAATGAATGTTTAAAAAAGAACATTTATGAGGATCAAAGCATTATTGCTGCTACTTGGGAATTTATAGAAATGACTAGAATTTGATTGCCTCCTGATTTAATTGTAATGTTCTTTCTGCTTCCATATCTGCATTATTAACAGCTGGATACTGCTCAAGGTGTGCACATACTTACTTGGCTTTACCTTTGATGTGCCGTTTGATTAGTATTAGCAGATATGTAATTTGTTTGAAGCTTTAGTAGTACCTAACACCACACCCATGTGTGTCATGTGAGCACATTGAATGTGACGAGTGCTTCAGTGATAATTTTCTGCAATGCATCTGTTTCTGTTTCCACTCCAAAGATAGGGGAGACAATGCAAACCTATATTAACATACCATCTGAAATTGCTATATTTAGATCAAAAATGTAGGGTGGAATCTCATTTAATATCTTGGTCTTTTAGGACCCACAACTACACCTTCCATGGATCTGGTCTGACCAGGCATAGAATCAGAAAATACCACAGTTAGCATGTTCATATTAATCTCTTTTAAGTATGTGAACACCGATGAGCTCATTAAGAGCTGTTTGCTGAGAGTACAGGCTCTTTGAATTTGTCTACTGATGCAAATTCTTTTGAAAAAACTTCACAAATTTGTAGGGAATTGGAGGGTGCAGATTGCAAATTCTGACTCACAGAAGGAAGATTTGCAGATTTGTATGAATGCAAATTCATTTTAGGACCATGGGAAACCCTTTAGCTGGATTTTCAAACACAAAAACATCTGCATATGTAAACCACAACTCACTCCAGGCATATTGGTGCTGAATAATGTTTATTGTTACCCAATTCAATGGGAATCATTGTATCAGTCTCACAAGGATGAACAGTTGAGTTGACTGGCCAAGACTCTAACCTGTTTCCATGAGGTTACACACAAACTTTTGGAGTAGAAGAATTAGTCTACTAAACCTCTAAACTTGCTCTGGTGATAAATTAAAGGATTAGGCTAGTAACATGATTGTTCTAAGGAGGGGACAACAGAGATGAGTATTAGATAGGTAGTGAATGCTAACAATAATAATTTTAATTTTCTGGGTACTCACCAACCTTCCAAATGCATATTCACATCCACTACGCATATCTTCACCAAACAAGCATTGGTAAAGCCAACAGGCCTATTGTTGGCCACCAGCCTTTTGGCAATTCTATTTTTGTTTTTTAGTGGTTTTTGCAAACCTTTATTGTACAGGTAGCTGCCAGGCCCTCATGAACAAAAGCACACTGATTAAAGGCAAAAATGATGTTTTAGTTTAAAAAGGGGCACATATTACAATAATACTCAATAGCACTGAAGGGAACTATTTTGTGTGCTGATGAGCTCCTTCTGAGAGGGCAGCAAACCATAGCTCATAGGGAAGACAGCCAAAGGCTAAAATGGACTGACACATTGCCCTTTAATGCATGCTGGAACGGGTGGAAGAACAATGTGAATGAAAGAAACAGAGACTAATGGACAAAGTCTGGCTGAAGCCCCTATAGGTAACTGTGCTATTCACATAGTTTTAGTAACATAACAAAAGGTCTTAGCTAATGCAAATTTAGAGAACACGATCAGTCTGGCTTTAACTGTCAACTCCTTGCCATTAAGAAAGAAGGCAAGAAAGAAAGAATGACAGAAAGAAAAAAGAAAGTGGAAGGAAATAAAGAAAGAAAGAGGGAGGGAGAAATGGAGAAGGAAAAGGAAAGGTTGAAGAAAGAAAGAAACAACAAAAAGAAAGAAAGAAAAAGAAAGAAAGAAAGAAAGAAAGAAAGAAAGAAAGAAAGAAAGAAAGAAAGAAAGAAAGAAAGAAAGAAAGAAAGAAAGAAAGAAAGAAAAATAGAAAAGCATGAAAGACAGAAGAAAGACCCCAAAAAAGGTAAGAAGTTGAGAAAGAAGAAGGGAAGAAAGAGCAAGACAAGAAAGAAGGAAAAAGGAAAAAAAATCAAGAAAAAAGAACAAAAGAAAGAATGAAAGAGGAAGGCAAAAGAGAAAAAGGGAAAAAGGAAGAAAGAGTAAAGAAAAAGGAAAGAAAGGGGGAAAGGAGAAAGAAAGAAAGAAAGAAAGAAAGAAAGAAATAAAGAAAGAAAGAAAGAAAGAAAGAAAGAAAGAAAGAAAGAAGGAAAGAAAGAAAGAAAGGAAGAAAGAAAGAAAGGGGAAAGAAGAAAGAGGAAAGAAAGAAAGAAGAAAGCAAAGAAATGAATAAGAAAGAAGACGAAAGAAGGAAGAAAGAAAGAAGGAAGGAAAAAAGGAATGAAAGAAAGAATGACAGACAGGATTGCAAAGATAGAGTACCCTCATGATCCTCTATTCAGAGCTCATGTGAGCTGCTAGTATGGTGTGAAAAAGCAGCAAAATAGAATGCAGCAACAAAGGCCATTTCAAAAGAAATTCACAACTCCATTAGCAGGAGACAGCAACTGATAAAGCTGGAATGTGCCCTGTACTCTCATCTGATAGAAAGATCCTGCTATCACATCAGGCTCTACAAACAAAGGCAACACTAAAGTAATAAAGTACAATCACTGGCACTGGAGGGAAGTGCCTTCTGTGTGGATGTGGCGCTTGTGAAAGGGCTAAATGTAATCAAAGTGAAGTTAGCCAGTGTAGTAGTAGGTGGAAGCAAAGTGTGAGTGACACAAGACCAGACCAATGGGTTAAGAGAGAGATGCCTTAAAGTGACTTTATGTAAGTATATATTACTTATAATTTTAGTAAAATCAAAAGGTCTTGACTAACGCCAGACTTAAAAAGCCTGGCACAAGAGCATAAATGTATCACGAGAAGCAGAAAATACTCTTCTATTTACTATGGTAGAGCAAATTAAAAAGTTAAACATATTATTAATCTCAGAAAGTGGCTTCCACGAAGGAGGAACACATTTTTTAGGGGCATTTGCACCATGATTGTATTTGTAAACCTGATTTTATTCTACAGTTATCAAATTGGGGTTAGCCATTTGGAAATTCACAATGTATGTCTTTTTAAAGACATCCCACTCTGATTTTTTAATATCCGAGGAAAAAGTAACTTTTAAAAAGTTCATCTTATCTATGCAAATCTTCTCAATGTAAACATGGGTTCCACATTACTGCAATATTTTTATTGGTGTATGAGTTATATATTGGGCATTTAAAGTGTGGAAAGGTGCCAGAGTATTGGAGAAGCATAAAAATATGTAACATTCTACAGTTATATTATAAGTTTATTCATGTGCATGACTTTAAACAATATCATAAATGTTAGACAGTGGTGTCTGGCATATACAGGTAGAAGGGGTATGGGCACGCAAATATTAATATTAAAAAACATCACTTTTACCTGAACCGACGTCCTCCGCTCCAGAACTCTTCTCAGGAACTGGATGCAGGGCAGGCACCAGTCCTAGCACTGCACTCATGCTGTGAGAGCAGCCCCCTGATTGGAGGCAGTGGCCTCACTTTTCCCTCCCGAAGACACTCAATCCTTTCACTTACTCTAACCCAGCTGTCTTTTAAGACAACTGGGTTAGAGGTTTCAAACTGCTGCATGTGTGGCTGGCCACGGCAAAAGAATCATGCTTTACGAATTCGACATATAGTAGTGTGGATTGTTATCAAAAATTCCCAAGGGGTACATAATATATAGACTTTCGTTTAAGAATCTAACGCAAAAACTATTAGAATTATTTGTACACTTGACTGAATGCTTAGTCATAACTATGAAGTTTTTATTTTACGAATTGTTCTCGGTCTTTTGTCAAGAAATATAGAAATATTTTCTATGCATAGGTGGTGAACACTGAAGGTACAGTACCTCCATCAAGCAAAGCTATTTGCAACTGTTGAGAGATTAAACAGGCGTTAATGTAACAGCTCGCGTTCGGTTATATGTTTACCTTTTTTTAGAGTCGACGGAAAGTCAAAAACACTCAACCAACCATCTGTTGTGAATGTGTCACCATAAAAAACAAACTGCCACTCTTTGTATGACGCTTTAAGACTTCAGCCTTACACAATGTTTCATAGGACCAGACAGGAATGTTCGGAAATGAAGCTTTGTGGAGTTTGGAGTACTCAGGCACCAACAACAGGTGCAGCCGAAGAGTCATGCATGGACAAAAATCTAAAATCAAAGACAAGAAATACCACTGGAGTTAAGAGCTTATACAAGATTGTTGAGACAATAAGAAATGTGTTTTCATGTTCTGAAATAGATAAAAAATATTTTTGAAGGGATGCGTAGCACTATATTTCTGCCAAAAACTGAAAGTGTGATCATTACTAAGCAATTTTTGATTTTGTAGATAAATTTGCATGAACCTCATTTAAATCTCTTTTGGAATAACAGTGCATCATGAAAATGTAATAACTTCCAAAATAAAATGGCTTGCTCCTAATATATTTGCAATAAAATACATCATTCCGTATGCTATTTTATAATTTGCAGTTATGGATATTTAATGAGACAGACGTATCAAAATCTTCACATATAGCATTAGTTACTTTATACTCATCACAATCAAAGAAGTGTATGTGTGCCTAAGTGACACATGCACACGATTTTATATTTTCCTACCTTAAGGCTTCACAAGTTCTCTTTGCCTCTTCTGCTTGGTACCCCTCGTTAGTGGTGTTCATGGCCCCAAAATCTATCTAGTACAGGGTTCTTCAACCTTTTCTGTAATAAGAGCTACTTATGTTCAATGAAAATCCTCCCGGGCTACTAATAATTGTGATATAATAGTGACCAACCCATCCAAGACTGTCAGCAGTGATCTCATCAGTGCATTAGACATGGTTTCAAGCAGTAATGTGAAAGATGTTTAGACAATTTTAATTGAAATATTACTTGGATATTACATATAAGCCATAGCTGCAGTCCCCTGTCTACAAAGTAAAAATATGAGTAATAAATCTCTCCAACTCAAATAATAGCTTTAAATACATTTTGAAAACCCAATCATTTTTCTACAATCAGCAGCTCAGATTTCTGAAAGTGAACGCATTTTGTCTAGAATACACACATTTAAATGTTGGTATACATATAATAATTCAATCATCTAAAAGCTTCTATATTATGACACATGTGAGCTACTCACAGGTAGCTGGAGAGCTACTGGTAGCTGACAAGCTACTCTTTGGAGACAACTGATCTAGCACCTCATAGTCATCCAACACCTTCAAAGCATGAGACGTCTAAAATTACCATCACTGGAATATTCGTACAGTTTCAGTTTCTAGCATGAAAATCATAGAGCAGGAAGAATGGGAGAGGTTTAGAGGAAAGAGGGGTAAACAGAAAACAGACAGCTTAGAAGGGAGGAGAAAGAGATAAACCACAGTCAGTTTGCAAGCTGCCAGGGTCCTTGTGGGGCAGAAAGGCTGCAAGCCCAGCAACTGTCAGTTCTTCATAATCCAACATGTGATTTAACATCTAGGTCCACTGAAGCCAACCACAGCACTATTGACTTCTGGTCTCTGTGAATCATTAACATTATACAGGGTTCTCCCATCTATCAAAACAGGACATCATCAATTACATGTTCATTCCAAAGAATTCATGAGGTGAGGAAATACCACCACCTTCCAACATATCAAGGTTGCTTTAGGTAAATCGAGGACTCCCAAAGAGCAATCTCTAACCATCACAATCGCACCGAGCATTGATGGGTGCAGTATCCTTCCTTCATTTCTCTGTCATCAGAGAGTATCTTTGAATATACTTTCAGTTGCACACTTCCTTCATATCTTCTACACTTTGAATCAGCAGTATAGTTGCCCTGCTTACTTTCTTTCCTTAAACAAGTGGGAGACTTAAGTCAAAAGCAGCATTTTATGCCTGCCTATCTATGTCTTCCAAAGGCATCTCAGGATCCACAGCTATCCAGTTGGATAAGGCAATGCACAAATCCGGCCCATTTCATCCCACACAGTCCCAGGAATCCATATGTTCCTGACTGTATTTACCAGCTTCACTAAATACACACCCACAGCACTTAGACATTTCAGAGTTACCCCCAAGCCCTCCTGGAGCTTCTCCCTTTCCCTTTACACGTTCGTTATGTTGCCTGTAGGTTTTAGATGGACTTGTCCAATAGGAGCACCCGTCCCTACAATTCCAGGAATAAGCCCTGTAATATGTTTTGCTTACAGTTAAGAAGGCAGGTGGTTTTGCCTATCTTGTAGGGCACCTCAGTCACACCGTGACTTGAACAATAAGGGTAGTAGCTTTCAGATATCTCATATGTAAACTTAACATGCATCTCGTTCATCCTTCTGATTTTTTGCTAGGGGCCTTTGCTGAAGTGCAAACAATCGAACTATTGTAATCTTCCTCACAGATTAGTGGTTGCCAATGGGAACTACAGATGAAAATCCTGATCACCCTGCAGGATGTCCAACATTCTTCCCTACTTCCTTCAATGGTCGGTAATGGAAACATCTTCTATTATAGTGATTTGTCTTTCAGTTCTCCCTGACACAGACTGGGGGATTGCAGAAGTCATCCCCACTCCCAGCATGATGTCAATGCCATACATACTGCACCTCTACGCAGAGCTTAACCGCATGGAGTTGGCCATCACACCCAAAGAATCGAGCACCAAGCTGCACTCTCCAGCACCTGTTTCTCCTTTCACTGGTGGGCCGCAGTCCCTCTGAGCTCTGACAAGTAGATTGATTGTCCTTCATGTAACTAAACAGCAGAGACAACCAAAAAAAAAATTACAGACAACATTACACTAACTCTTTTCACCAACATAACAAGGACGTCTTTAACAATTGATTTAACCTTCAAAAAATGTATTTTAAAATCACGGATGTTACACTATACACTAAACTCATCCAATCATATACTAGAACATGCACAAAACTGATCGAGCTGACGTGTTTTGTCATATTGACATTCCGCCACGACTTCTTAAGGGCATGTACAGTGGCTGCATTTCCAGTTGCCTAAACATCAAGCAACACAACATGTTCCAATCCAAAAATCCACTAAGTAATCATCCTACTTGGACCAGCTGCAATGCTACCATCTGTAAGAAGTATCACTTTGCACAAAGTTTCTGTCTGGTGAGCAGTCTGAGAAGGACACTCGAAAGAGAATCAAACCAAACTGGTTCTACAGCATGAGTAAGCCCTAAACTTTGCCCTTCCCTCCCCGCCACTTGCATGACTTTTTTTTATTATAAAATGACATTTTTATTTTTTTTGACAATTAAACTATTGTAATTAAAACTCAACAGCTAGAGTACAGACACTGCAGCTGAATTGGCAAACAATTAGACGTTATGCCCTGTATGGTGAAAAGGAATGGTGTTAAGTCAGTAATCTGCTCCATCCCTGAACACTGTGACATTTCACAACTGCAAGAAAGGTATGGTCATTTTAGTGCTTCAATATCATCATGCTAGTGCATTTTGTTTACAAAACACTCTGAAGGCTATTCTTGCCTGGAATTGGTGCAGTGGTTGTATCATTTCAAGTTCTTTAAAATGCTTTCATTGAACGCACACAATAATTGGCACTCATACTACAGCAAATTATATCAAAAGAAGTTCTTGGGTTCCGTAATCGTCAGTTCCGTTTTGTGAAGGGGAGCTGGAGCCAATTTGTCTCTGTCCAGTAGTAATACTTGCTCTCTACATTTGCTCCCTACAGTCTCGTCTGCCACATGTGCTATGTAGGCGCTTTGGAAAAGCCCTAATTATTGTACATTAAAAATATGCACATACATTCTCTACTGCTAAATCAAGATGGAGAATATGGTAGTGGTAGTTTTGTTCTTGTGTATACTGTCTGATAATAACAGTGAGACGACCTGAACTATCTCTGGGTGCTACAGTCACATAGCTCAACTTTACTCAGTTTTATCCACATCTGCAGGATGGGAGGCTGAGTTAACCCTGCCTGATTTTGGACTTAAGGCCTCTAGATCTGGAATTAAGAGATGATGGGGGTAACAGTGCAGTGAGCTATCTGCCCAGTTGCTGCTTCTTATCATTCCATTCTATTTGTGTCATTTTGTAAAACATTTTTAAGTCACAATGGATCTAGGGTACAGCCAGGAGTCCTGTCGAATAGAATACAAGCTTGGACTGGCCCACAGGGCACTCAAAAAGTGCATGAGGGGCTGATCTGTAAGGTCAGTGAGTGGGCCGCTTTTCTCAGGTGTTTGAGCCTGTTTTATGGTCTTGTTGGTCTGCTTTATTTTTGATTTCCCTGGTATTAGTGCGAACATTGTATGTAGCAAGCACCAATGCATGTAGTCTCCCACACCTTCCAGAACACCTATACAATGTGGCATTACAAATTTAAAACTATCCTCTTTTCGTTTGTGGGCCATCTTTTTAAAGTAGCAACTTCACCTATTATCCATCCTCCCTCTCCCAGTCCCGGTATGTCTGAGGAGCCTGCCACCCACAGGAGACTTCAAACGTAAAGAGAAAAAGATGACAGTCCTCTCTCTATCCAGTCTATTTACTCAATAAGCAGACCTCCCCTTCCCCTCCCACCTCCTGTTTTTTTCTTCCTGTTTCCAGCGGTCGCTCAGAAATATAATCAAACAATGTGTTTATTGATATTTTCCTTTGAGTGAGGTTATTGAATGTTTCCTCACGTGCTGAGTGTGCCGCTTACTGATTAAGTGACATGTTTGAAACCCCGTTCCTTCTTGCACTCCCTGGTACATGGACACCTGCAGCAGTGGGAGATGCTGGATGGGTAGTAGGACAGGTGAAGACTGGCCACAGGTGATGACCCCTCTCTGGTTGGATGCTTTCAGAAGTGTGCAGGGCTGGAGGATCGGTTACCTCATTTGTTTGGTACAAGACATGTTATGAGATGAGATCTGGTAACCAGGCACCATATATAAACAGGACAGCAGTGGCTCCTCCTATATTGCGGGGGAGCATTGCCCTCCCCCCCAGCAGCAGCAGCAGCAGCAGCTGCAAAACCTGAAAAATAGAACGATAATAAAGCATGTTTATTATTGTTTTTTTTCCTACTGTTGAGTCTAGGGAGGTGGCCCATGGCGATGATAATTACGAGGTGGAGTGGTATAGTCAAATCGTCATGTGCACTAAAGCTATCTCCAACCCAGGCACAGGCTTCCAGTCTCTCTGTGAGCACTAATCAAGGGGCATATCAACAACAACCGGCGATAATTATCGCTGAGCGCACTTAGCGCTCGGATAATTATCGCCGGCTACCACCGATTTTTATCGCTGAGATAGCGTGCTATTAGCAACGCTTAACTCAATAGCGATAAAAATCCTGGTGCTAAGTGGCTAACGTGAGATTATCGCTGGAAACCCAGCGATAATCTCACGTTAGTTTGTTGATAGGGACAGACAAACTTAGCCATGATATCCTCCTTTCATAGGATATCATGGCTAAGTCAGAAAAATACCAGACGTAAAAAAGCAGCGTTAACCGCGGTTAGCGCTGCTTTTTTTGTCTCTAACAGGGTTAGCGATATTCTTGATAATAGGAGAAATGTCGCTTAGCGACATTTCTCCTATTATTTTACTCTGGAATGCCCCCTTTGCATCTCATTAGAGATGCAAGGGGAAGCGTAGAGTAAAAGGCAAAAAAAGCAGAGATAAAGCCCTTGTTGATATGTCCCCAATGGTGCTCAGGTCAATTCTGATGCTGGTCTCATGCTGTGAGAGCAGCATAAGGAATGGCTGCAGGTCAGTCTGGGAGCCAGCACCTGTAGTGGGGTCAGAAGAGCGGCAATGCCGTGGGGGGATTCAGGTTGTTTTATTTCTTATTTGTTTTTTGTTTTGTGCCCTCCCAACCCACTGCCACTTTGCCCCAAGAACAGCCGCAACTGAAACAGGAAGTATCCTTTGGCTAGTGAACACATATTCAGCTTTTTATTGACACCAGTATGGAGCCTAGAAAAGTGTAACAGCAAAAAAGCTGGTTAATCTTCACATGACATAAAACTGATTATGACAAACGAAAACTAATGTGCACTTTGCACACGTCTATAAAAATAACATTGAAACTGAGAAATGTTGAAGTGCCAGTACTGTAAAATTGTGCTTGGATTTGTAGAAATAGAAGAATTAACCTGCTCTGAGTATTGCATGATTATGAATGGATTTTGTAAATAAGTCTCACATGCAAATGTGCTAATACCAATGATGAAACCTAGCGTCTTTAGCTTCTCTATTACAATGCACCATGGAGAAAAGAAAGTGGTGCAAAATTATTATACAATGTTGTATATGAACGAAACTTCCAGCAATGATGCTTAATGGTATTAGGGTCCTAGATTTATTAAAACGAGAAATTTGCATTGACTTTAAAGATATGTTACATGTATGAACTTCTACAAATTTTAGTAGTAGGCCATACTTAGGGGTGAACATTTCTATGCAATAATTATTGCCAAAATTATAACTCATTCACTATATGATATATTTATTGAATTTTCTTATGCTTGAACTTAATTATGAGATTATTTTGCTAAATAGGAAATGCTGACTTTAATGGCCAAGTGAACGACCTTTCAAATTTGCAAGTCGCAAATTGCGTCGTTTTGCGACTCGCAATTTGCGACTTGCAATACTTAATGTACATCAGTGTCTCAAACACTGTTTGTGATTCCTAATGGGGTCTCAAATTGCATACCTCTTTAATATTCATTAAGCAGGTGCAATATGTGACCCCATTGGGAATGTCTAGCACTCCCAGGGATGGTGGCCTGCTGGGGTCAGCAGACCATCATTTCTGTGACTGCTTTTTAAATAAATAAAGCAGTTTTTTTTAATGCAGCCCGTTTTCCTTAAAGGATGTATTTAAAAAAGAAAAATGAAACATTTTTGTTTCATTTTTTATGAGCAGGCAGTGGTCCCCTTCCCTTTTGCAAATGTCTTTCCACCTAATTGAAGTAGGTGGTAAACTGCGAGTGTTTTGCAACCGTAATTGCGGTTGCAAAACAATCATACATTGAAGTTCGAGACGCTATTAGGAAGGCACGCCCTTGGCATGCCCCTTTCTAATAGCTAGTCATAAGTTCTTAGTTTTTGAGTTAGTAACAAGTTACCAACTCACAAAATAGGGTTTGTATATGAGGCAGACCAATTTTACAGTCACAAACAGGCCGGTTTCCCATTTGCGACGGCAAAAAATGGTCGTACATCAGGCCCTAACTGCACTAATTTGCCTTATTCTTTTAGGTTTGCATTTTTCATAGTTGATGGACTTTTGCTACGTTCCTTAAAGTGTTGCTTTATCAGTTCTCTTCACATCGTATTCCCACATTAATCAGCTACTTTTTCTTTAGCCTTTTCTGTGAAAGCATGGGAACTTGTTTTCTTACTTCAACTCATGAAGACCAACAAAGTAAATACATTCTGTACCCGCTAACCTGTGTGGATGGAATGGACCCTCGTTCCCATGACGTATGTGGGAAGAAAGTTGATTCTTACCAATTTGTACCTAATGATTGGAAGAGGAGTCACCTGGAAATCAGACCATGGTGGCACTACCACAAATTACATATTTGGAATATTAGAATTAGTGACTTCTCTGGGAGGAGACAGACTTTTTGCAGAGGCTTTTTGCTCTCAAGCTTTTGATTGGAGAGTCTTTTTGGCTTTGGCTCTTAATGCTCGATTGCTTATGGACTTTACTGCAGAGTCCCTGCCACTGAGGCTATTTTGCTGATTAACTTGCATTTCGAAGAATTTGGAGCTGTCCGGTGAGATACCAGACCTAAACTTTCCTGATTATTGCTCCACTCCCATTGCTCATGACCATGGACTTTTCCTTAGTGAACTTTAACTTGATCCCTTTTGCCAGGCTTAGAGAACTCTTTTGAAACCACCCTCTTGCCTTTATTGATGGTAGGAAACCCTAATTCAAACCATCCTCTTATGGATGCCTGTATTCAGCTAATGATTTATTCTAACTAAATGTGTGATTTTATATTAAGTGTTGTGAGACTCATGACAGAAATGAGTCTTTTATTAATTGTGTCTAAATGTTGTTTAAACAGAAAAAGTGTTTGCAAGATTTTATTTCTATTTCATTATAGAGATGATAGAATATTTTCAGAGCATGAGGTTCTACTACTCTTGTGTTGCGTAGCAATCGCAGAATTGTTGGTCGGTCTGATTCATGCTAGACTGAACTTTTTCAGACGGTTTGGTCTCCTTGTCATCATTCTTTATATTGACAGTACGGTCCTAAGGGTGGTGCATTTGAATTTGATCACTAATTTGTGAGTTGGCTATCTATTAATTGGTTTTCATTGGGTGGCCAACAGTTCGTTACTTCTAAGCCCTCACTATGACCAACAAGATCCATCAGAAGACCAATGCCTCTGAGGGAAATAGTTAAAAATAATTAGTTTTGTTTGGGACCAGAGCAGAAGAAAACCACTTACACTGGAAGAAAAGCAACCAATAAAAAGAACAATTCTGACTCCAGAGGAAAAGGAGTTCTTGCAGATTTCCAGAGGGGATCTGCAGCTGGTGATCGAGCAAACAGTGGATTCACCACTAAAATATTGCCTCCCATCAGAGATATGCTGGGGTTTAAGCATGCCTGGCAGGAGTGGGACATATTTTATTCCTATTGTAGTGCCTACTGACAATCTGCCTTTGCATGATGTCATGAAGGACATTGTCATGAAGGAGAGGGACAAAATGATAAGTCCTCTCTCCCTCACTTTATGAGTAAGAGATAAGTTATAGGCCACTTTGTGGAGCAGTTTCCGCAAATCCCGATGTTCAATACAATTCTTTTGTCAATGACTTCTTTCACATCATTTGTAACAGAGGACGCTGTCTTAACAGATGTGGTGGAACAGAAATTGGGGAGTTCTTTCAAGAGAGAGTTTGCTGCACTTAATTTCTCTTTAAGAACAAATAGACATGTGGCCCACGTATTTCCGGGCCTGTTAAAATCGAATTTCAAACTCTCTATGATTCTTTACAGGATAACGCAGATCATGTGTCCATTTTGGCCAATATGGAATTGTTGGCACAATTTTTATTGGATGTTTCATTCCATAATTTATGGTGTGTCACGTCATCTGAAGGAGCATAAGTCCAAGGGGGGAGGTGGCTTTGGATTATGCCATGGAAATTGAATGTAGGTCAGAGGTTGCTCATTTAAAAGCTACCATTTTCCAGAAGAAAGTTATTTGGGGAATAACTGAATGAAATGGTGCAAAAATCCCCAGATGAAAAGATGATTTTCAAGCCTTACAAATTTTTGCCAGGGTTTTTCATTCAGAAACGGGGGATGCAAACTCTAAAGGACAAGAGTCCCTTTCAAGGCTGAGCCTGTTGCTGGGGGCTGCATATGGAAACAGATTCGAGCTACAGTAGTCCCATACACAAGACCAGCACAAAAGACTAAATGAAGGTGGACAGAAGATTGAAACTATTCTTTCAGCGCTGGGCAGAAGCAATTCAAGACAATTATGTCCTTTCAGAAATAAGAACTCATTATAGGGTGCAATTCAAGGACATTCCACAGGAAAACTGGTACAAATGTACACCATTATCAAAAGATCCTTTAAAAATGGACTCCTTGTTATAGGGCATTCTAGATCATGTTGCCAAAGGGGTGGTAATAAATGTTCCATTGCACCAACGTTTTCAAGGTATCCATTCTCTGCTGCTCATTGTTCCAAACAGGACAATTGATTATCAAAAGATCCTTTAAAAGAGGACTCCATGTAATAGGGCCTGCTAGCCCGTGCCACAAAAGGGGCTGTAATAAATGTTTCACTGCGCCAACATTTTCAAATGATCCATTCTCTGCTGCTCCTTGTTCTAAAGCAAGACAAATCATTTTGTCCAGTTCTCAATCTTAATTAGTTATACAAATTTCTCCTTCTCGAAACCTTCAGGAAGCTCATGCTGAAGAACATTATACTAATTATATCAACGGGAGACTTCCTGGTTACTTTCAATCCACAGGATACATACTGCAATCTACTGATCCATTTTAACAGTCAAAGTTATCTATGTTTTTCAATCATGGATGTCTATTGTCAATTCCAAGCTGTCCTATTCAGTCCTGTACATCTCCTAGGGTGTTCACAAAGGTACTGCAAGCAGTGGTTGTAGCATTGCAATTGAAAGACAAAGTTATATTTACCTAACGTAATGACTGACTTTTATGTGCTTCCTTTTCTAAGCTCAGCAGGATGTGAAGACAATCTGTACCTCCCTCCAGGGTCTGGCTCATCAGCCTAAAGTAGTCCCCCTTGATACCATCCCAAGAAGTGACTTTCACAGGGGCAAACTTCAATCCTCGAAAGGGGAAAGCCTTTCTAACACGGAAGAGGGTAATGGCTCTCCAGTCGAGGCTCTGTCACCTATTGAAACACCAGGAAGCTTCTGCTCCGGCATTGTCCAAGGGTTAAGGGTTTCATGGTGGTCACCACAGTGGTAGTGTCCTGGGTGCGTTTTCACCTAAAGCCTTTCGTGAATCATCTCTGTTAGAAATGGGGATTCTGGCTGTCAGAGTATGCACTCTGTACAAGCGGGAACTACCAATCTAGTCAGAGTAAGCTAGAAACACACTAAAAGATTACCTCTACTCACCCCCTCGTAGCTTGGAACAGAGCTTATCTAAGGAGGAAATGTGTAAAGTATTTGTGCAACACACACACAGTAATACAATGAAAACACAAAAATACTCCACACAGGTTAGACAATAGATTATATAGGACAAGACCAAAACGCAAAATATGTAAAACAAGACCAAAATGACAAAAATACAATAAGTAGAGCTGGAGGTATGAACTTTCATAGATTAAATCAAATTATAGGGCTTAGAGTCACAAAGTGCCAAGTGGGGAAATCTGGTCGTGCTAGACTGGGGTAGATCCAAAGTTTAGGTTGACTGTGATTGAGAGATGGCTGGCTACAGGACTCACGCAGGTCCTGCTGAAAAAGTACCTTGGATGGAGGAAACGTAGAAGATGCGATGCGAGGAACAGAGGAGGTGATGCATCATCGGCAATCCCGTGGATGCAGACAATGCATCAATTCCGATTTGCGCAGTTGAGGAAGGCTTTATAGACAAACCCCCTTAAAATGCAGGAGATGCGTCAAGCGGCCCAGTCCGTCGTCATTGAGCCACGCAGTCCGTCGGAGCGATGCTGTTGTTCAGATCGGCACAAAGTCGTCGATGCATTGATTTTGATGGATGAGGGCCCAGGACTGGATTGACACTACTTGGCAGGGCAGGACTAACAGATTCCAGGGTCCAGGGTTGAAGAAAGTCTTTGATGGACCTTAGACTTCAGAATACAGGGCAAGCCAACAAGCCCTTGAAGTCACTCTGGGTTCAAGTGAGATGGGTCCAGTCCTTGTTCTCAGCAGGTTATTACAGAGAACAGGGTAACCCAAACTAATCCAAGGACCTGGGTATTATCTGGTACAAAAAACAATGGTCCTAGACCTATCTTTCAATTGAATATATCAAAAATTCTCATTTTAGCATATTATTGAATAAAGCAATAAACATAGGAATCTAATATCCTACAGAAAAAATATCAATATAAATTCAAATAGTGCAACAGAAAGAAACCTTGTATACTGGATCACCGTATATTTATTTACAAGAATTTTGGTGAAAACCAGACAGTATATGGTATAACATAACAATTTCAACGAAGAGATTAGGAAAGGTTGCTCCAGATGGAGACGTGCAGATAAAACAGGGTGCTCAGAAGTGATGTGAAAGGGAAAGATATTTCAGCATGAATTTATGAAGGGTTCAATATATCAAAGAAAAGAGGGGATCGGTTGTGAATCACCGTCCTTGGGTAACCTGGCCCAATTATATTCACACAATATATTCATATATCAATTCAAAACTAGACGTCAAATCTAGGGTAGCACGTATTAGACAAACGAGGTCCAGGTTAAGTTAGTTGGGCGTCGACGTTTCGATCCGGCTTATGGCCAAAGGGTGATTAATGCCTCGGCTGGGCGGATCTTCATCGGGACTACACTGGGCAACCTGAAAAAGGGGACCGAAGTCAATTCGTTGCACTAAAGGTCAATGCGTTGCACTAAAAGACTGAGCTAATCACACAGTAATTATCTGCCTTCCTTTTGCGCTAGGATGTGTTTTCCTTCTGCGCTCATTGTTAACTTCAGAATCACTTTCACACGATTACCACACAGAATAGGCCGCAGCCAAGGAACAATAATGCATGTCATTTCTGTTCATGATTACGCTATGATGTGGAGAGATAATCGGTAACTGTGACCTTAGAATCCTTTTGTCACCTTTCAGGTGACTGGAAATCACCTCCCCTTGGTCTTCGGGGTGTAATCACTATACCAAGTGTGAAGGTAACACGCTCCCACTAGCTGTGGTGTTTAAAATGTGTTGGTTACTTGTTATTAATTATTTCAAGCTTGTTTATCATTCCTTTAAGATTACGGTTGAGGAAGGATACCCCCATATTGGATAAAGGATACCATGGACTCCCGTCCACACCTGTGACGGGTGAGATCCCTCTATCATATATAATTACTGTGTGATTAGCTCAGTCTTTTAGTGCAACGCATTGACCTTTAGTGCAACGAATTGACTTCGGTCCCCTTTTTCAGGTTGCCCAGTATAGTCCTGATGAAGATCCGCCCAGCCGAGGCATTAATCACCCTTTGGCCATAAGCCGGATCGAAACGTCGACGCCCAACTAACTTAACCTGGACCTCGTTTGTCTAATACGTGCTACCCTAGATTTGACGTCTAGTTTTGAATTGATATATGAATATATTGTGTGAATATAATTGGGCCAGGTTACCCAAGGACCGTGATTCACAACCGATCCCCTCTTTTCTTTGATATATTGAACCCTTCATAAATTCATGCTGAAATATCTTTCCCTTTCACATCACTTCTGAGCACCCTGTTTTATCTGCACGTCTCCATCTGGAGCAACCTTTCCTAATCTCTTCGTTGAAATTGTTATGTTATACCATATACTGTCTGGTTTTCACCAAAATTCTTGTAAATAAATATACGGTGATCCAGTATACAAGGTTTCTTTCTGTTGCACTATTTGAATTTATATTGATATTTTTTCTGTAGGATATTAGATTCCTATGTTTATTGTTTATAGGCAGCACAGTAAAGCAAAGCAGAAAATATGTAGGGTCCCTAACAAAAAATATTTATGGAAAATTATATAGAGAGAGATACAATGATGATACTTTGCCTGTCCACCTGGACATTATTTGTTAATGAAAATATAAAAGAAAAACATACGGGTGGGGACATGGGTATCATAAAAACTGAAAAAGGCTCAGGCAATACAAGAGGGCATGGCCAGAAAAGATTATAGCTATTAGGCCAATATGAAATATCTGAGAGCACTCTAGCACGCATTAATACAGGACATACATTTATGTCAGAGTGCATAAAGTCTACGACGTTTTGATCCTTTTAGCTAAATGCTTCATCACACGGTTGTATCCACTCTTACTTAGCATTCCATTATGACTCTTCACTCAGTCTCAGGTAATTCCAATTAACTGTCAATTCACTAGTAATAACCTCCATTTTTACAACGCTCCACCACAAGGTTGAATAAACTTGCCCTTAGCATTCTGGTCTGACTCATCACTGAGTCCTAGGTAATTCTAATTAACTGCCAATTCACCAATACCACCCTTGCATTAATACATGGACTCAAGCTGCACCCTAAAAGGATAAATTTCCTTGTACCACCACATGCGTAGATTGATAACACATGACTAGACAGAGTCGTCTCCTACTTAAATGAAGCATGCCTCACCATCCATGTACAATATTCTCATTGCGAACCTCCAATTCTTGTACTTTTAATCCCCTGTTTCCCTTTTCTTTCCCCCCTTTCCTTTCTTTCCTTTTTTCTCCCTCCTTTCAGAACCTCGGTTGACAGGCAATTGCCTCAGGCGCTCATTTGATCTGTCCTGAAGATGATCCCAAATAGGGTTTATCATTTTTAATCTCAACTTAAAAGTGTATTAAGGAATTTCCAATGCTACCGCATGAGACGAGTAGGCCTCACAGTAGTAACAAAAACACATTTGGGGTCTGGGTCACTACTAGGACATGCAAAAAGTACTATCACATGCCCTACCTTTTATTTACACAGCACCCTACCCTAAGGGCTATCCAGGGCCAACCTTAGGGGTGACTTATATGTAATAGAAGGGGAGTTTGAGGCTAGGCAATTAGTTTTAAATGCCAAGTCAAAGTGGCAGTAAACTGCACACACATGCCCTACAATGGTAAGCCCGAGACAGGCTTGAAAGACTACTTGTGTGGGTGGCACAATCAGTGCTGTTGTCCCACTAGTTGCATTTAGGTTACAGGCTTTGGGTATATGGTATACCACTTTATAAGGGACTTACAAGTAAACTAAGTATGCCAATGGTGTATACACTAATGTTACCATGTTTAGAGGAGAAGTACAAGCACTTTAGCACTGGTAATCAATGATAAAGTACTGATAGTCTTAAAGCCAGGAAAATGAATCCGGCAAAACGAGGATGCCAGCAGGCAAAAGGTTTGGGGGAAGACCACCCTAAGGATGACAGTTCTAACAATGTCCTTCATCATTGGGACCAGGCCTCTTAGGGATTTCAGGGCATGGTTCCAGTGACTTTGAAGTGGTCACGGATCTCTAATTGTGGCTTTCAGAGTAAACTGTAGTGAAGGACGTACATTTTCATCTACCCCCGCCACAGGTTTGAGGACCAGTATGAGTCTATGGGGTTGGGGGCGCCCTATTTCAAGAAAAGAACTAAGCGAGTCTCAGCATGCCTTTCTCTGTCTGAGTTTTAATCTGTCGCTTCTTCACTCCCAGTAGAGATGCAGTTGTTTTAGAACCCCAAAGTTGAATCTGTTTGCATCCCAAGCAAATGTGATACTTCCCATTTTTTGCTCTGAAACCTTGAGTCCTCAAGCCTATTTAGATGCCCTGTTAATTCCTTAGCCACACCATTTGCTTTATGCCTTTTTTTCCAATTCCCCTCCTCACATTGGTGGAAGAGAAACTCCTGGTGATATTAGTAGCATTCTGGCATGGATTCACATTATCATGAGGTTGATGATAGAAGAGCAGTCCTGTCTACCTCTCATTCTTCCTCCCCTTCAATTTCCCAATCTGGAGTGCCAGGTTCTCAAGAGGTTGGACCTGACAGCATGGCAATTGAAACGGTAGGCCTGGAGAAGTTGTGGTGTTTGAAGCAGGTGGCCAAATATACACAATAGTATAGGAAAACCTCTACTCTAAGGTCATACAGAACACATTTGAGTCCTTTTTGGTGTCTTAGCAAATTGGTACACCAAAATTCAATTGATACTTTTGAGATCCTGTATTTCTTGAACAATGGGGTTTTAAAAGGGTTAGCTCCCACTACCCTCACTGCATCATGTGCAACAAACCGAGCATCGGAGCCATCTGAAGACTTTTCTACAATTTTTCCTGAAGTGACTCGCCTCCTTAAGAGTTTTCATATCAATATGCTATGGCAACCAAATTGGATTTGGAATTGTTGGAATTGTTGGAAACAGTTGCAGTGCCTCCACTTGCTAATGAAGACACAGATGTAACTCACTGCCAAAGCTCTGACTAGAAAAGTTAGGAAAAAGAAAAATCATTCAGTAGCCTACAGATACCTCATCAAAGCCTTTCCTACCAAAGTATTTTTAAAAACAAGTTTGGTTCAGTCTGTTTGTTAGCAATAGTTATTTGATTTGTCATGCATGATTCAATGAAAATTGAAGTATGTACATTTCGGAGAATTTAAATATGTAATTAGGAATGAGATAAATCCAATTATGAACTTAAACAATAGCTGCCAATGATCCAAAAGCAATGCTGTTGTATGTGGATGTACTCAGGCATACCCTCATCTGCTCAGTCTTACTAAAAACATGTAGATAAAACATACATTTACAAGTGTGGGTCACAATACACAGAGCGGTCAAAATTGATCCTACTATGCAATAAGAATTCACACTAACATACAGTCCACTGACTTGCAAAAGTCTGATTCACAAAATCGTAACTTACACTTGAGAGTAACTTACAAGTGCAATTTACTCTTACACTTTTGAGTTACTTTACTTATTTGGGCTGTTCACAGAATCAGAGTATAACGTTTCTAAAAAATGTAGGCTTACACATCTTCACCCCTTTTAAAATGGGGTGGAACCAAATTTGCAAGTGTAAGTTACTCCTGAAAAAAACAGTAGTAACTCCAGTATCACACATGGCTAGGGATTCAAATTTAAACCCAGGAGGAAATAACATTAAATTAAAATATAATATTTGAAATAGACTGGAAAATAAAAAGTAACTATTATTTAAGGTTTAAACAAATATAATAATAGTAAATGTTTCTTACGTAATTATAAAATATTTAAAAAACATTTTAAATGAAAAATAATGTAACAATATGTGCTGTTAAATATAATCAAATTTCTTTTAATTATTTCTTTACAGTACTTTTAATAAATATTAATGCATAGTGAAACATATTTTTTACCTTAGCTGTGAAGTTATTTTTTGATTTAAACTAGGAGATAATATTTTTCTATTTTCATTTCATATTCATATAAATTAAAGATTGAATTAAGAATTAAGTTAATAGTGCTCTACCATTTTTCTTCTTTAATTCTACAATTAAAATAAATTCACAAATTACATTAATTTAGAATAATATTTATCATACAATATTTTGCAAACTGTTGTCAAGTTTAGTATCCTGATTTGATTATCCGTATACTTTAACATATTGAGATCTCCCCCAACTGCAAAGCCTCTATATGGTAAAGTGGAGACAAGTTAAAAAAATTCATTAAACTTGAAAAAATGTGTTAAAATATGTTTATGTTACGTATTAATGTACACTAAATGTATATATTCAATTTAAATGTAGAACAAAAATTAGTGACAAGACTATTGACATAATTCTGAATTAAAAATGTGAATAATTGACATGTAATCAATTAAATTGAAATTATTTGGTTTGTTTCAATTCCAAACTAAATTCCCACCCAAAGTAAAAAAGTATTTTTTATTACGCATGAATAATTTTTAAAAGTGGGATATATATTTATTTAAAATTAATTTAATTAAAGATTCTTTATTTGGCAAGTGCTGCCATAAAAATCCAAATAAATACAATTCACATAAAAAATATAAAATCGACAAATACAATGAAATACTTTTAAGACCATTATAAAAGACCATTAATTTGGTAGCGACATAATGTGTAAACATTACTATTCATGAAACGGCACTTAATAGACTACAGCCAAATAACTTGTACTTCTGGATTTCAATAGAAATTAGCACCTAATTAGAGAAGACCATTAAAATAAAAAGTTGTATCGAATATTTCCGATGGGCCACATTACCAACAAGGGTCAGTGAAATACAGTATTCAAGGCCCTACATTGCCCTGGCTGGTTTTGCACGCTCCCAATAGGAAAAAGGACACAGCAAATACTATCAAGGGTGCTGTATTGGTCGCAAACAGGAATACTTAAATGCCCTCGAGGTGCACCCTGCATAATGTTCAAGCTTCAGCTTCCTCTTATGGATCTGTGCAGACAAACCAAAATTCTCCATCAGGGTGAGACCCAGATACTTAAAGGTGCGCACACTCTCAAGTGGAGCACCATTCAGAGATGGGTTTGGCGGGCTGTGTGGCTAGAGTTAAAGACCATATGCTTGGTCTCTTCAAGGTTGATCTCAAGCCCTCTTTGTTCACAGAAGACACCAAAGTGGTCCAAGAGATTTTGAATACCCATGGGGATTTTGGATGCCAATAGGGTGTCGTCTGTGAACAGAAGTGCCAGGATCATCCTACCGGTCAAGCTTGAGACATCATCGTTGCACTTCTCACACTGAGCTACCGCATCATCAATATATAATATAAAACAAGGTTGGGGCAAGGACATAGCCCTGTCTTACCTCTTTCATGACATGTATTGATGGTGTCAGATCCCCAATGTTTGCAGTACGAAACCTGCACATAGTTCTTCTGATGCAACCTCCTGATGACATCAATGATGAATTTTGGGGCACCCTGATCAAACAGAACTTTTCACAAGGCTTCCCTTGGCACAAGATCGAAGGAGGTGCAGAGGTCAACAAAAAACTACATAGAGCCGAACCACCTCCCAGAATGACATACTTTCAGTATATGAGCTGCGGTTGAAATACTTGGTGAATGGTACTGGTCCCTGATCTAGACACTGCTTGAAGAGGGGTTAGAAGACCCATGCCCTCAACTCACTCGCACAGCCTATCCAACAATATATGACTAAAGAGGTTTTTTGAGCTGTCTATAAGGCTGATTGGCCGATAAAAAAACGAGAGAGTTGGAGGTAGAGATTTATACTTGTAGGTTTGTCAATAGTACTTTGTACTGCTTTAGCAGTACCATTATTGCACTATTAAATGTACAACAAAATGCAGTTTGTGAATAGGGCACATCATTTCTCCCTCCCCTAACATTGACGGTCAATTGTGAGATTCAATTTTCCTACTTTGCAGATGTTGCCCATAGGAGTAAACGAATTGCTTACATTATGCTTCAGACCATTTTTCATATTAAAAATGTTTCCAGAAACACACCACAGTATTCTTTTGCTGCAAAAGTACAGTCTCTGTGAAACAATCATGGAAACTTCCAATTGTTAGTGACACCTCTCACAAAAAGTTCAAAATACCGTCTGCAGAGTTGTATGGAAACTGTCAAGTGATATGAGCAAAAGTTTAATGGAGAAAACGTTCCTCTCACTCTTTAAATGGCTGACGCCTACTGCATAGCAGGTTTTCCTCATTACAGTAAAAACAGTGTTGCATTGACTAGAAAGTGAATAGAATATGGACATCATTTTTTTCTGACAATTTAGCACAAAGTCAGCCCTTTTGCGCAAGATTTCAATTATTCATTCTCAGTTTGCAAAGTATATAACAATATTTCACATTTTTCTTGACATTTCAATATAGTGTTTAGATTTATGTTTTTCTTTTCACCTGTACACGTAAACAGTCTTGCGAATAAACATTCTTGTCTGTCTGAAGAAGACTTCAATTCAGAGACCCCTCCATTAACTGGGTTACCAAACATTTGTACTTCTCCAACCATTATAAATATTTTGAGAAACTAACAGGGTGTGAGGGGATAACACAGCACACATCCAATTATTTAAAACGTCCTGCAGAGTCTTGAGGTAATAACGCCATCGCCATTTTGAATTGGCTCCTTCTCGACCTGGTGCGAATCAAAACTTCTAGTCTCTCCAAAATTAAATGCAGTGGGCAAAGGAATCTATCTTCATCTCTCGCCGCAACATCAAACCAACCATGAGAACTGAAAAAAAGCCATCATCATGTCTACAAAATTGTAACCAGCCTTCCAAAATCACCATTGTGAGGTTACACAGACTGCACAATCATACAGCCATAATCTTGCTTAACAAGCATAACCAGGACAACATAAACCCTCTATGAAAGGCCACCACTGTGTTTTCCATCCCAGCAAAAGCAATTTCAAAGTCCTCTGTAACTTTCAAAAAACATTCTGGGGAAAGGGGACCAAGATACCTGCAGACACAAGCTGCAGGCTATGCTCCAGCATGAAACCCGCACTAATTGGCCACTGGCCTGATCAATCAATGCTTGTACAAACTGAGGAACGAGCAGTGCTTAATTTGTGAAATAATGAGTGCTGGTGCCCAAAGCTCTGCTCAGAAGCCTATGGCCAGTGCTATAAGACAGGGCGGTGCACCAGATGCAGGGCCATCAATTCCTCCCAGGCTTCTTTAATTCTCTGCCAGACACTCCCAGTCCTATTAACTCAATCTTGCATGTTCCTGTTTTTTCCCTTTGTGGTGATTTTTTCATATCTCTCTTCCTCTGTTCCACAACCCTGTGTGTGTTCCCCACTCTTGCTCTTGGGAACTGACTAATGCAGAAAAAAGTGCTGGTCCCCAAACATGAGTGTTGGTGGCCCCCACTGGCAACCACTGGTTCAAAATAAGCTCTGGGAATAAGGGTGGACATTCCTTTTATTCCACCAGGCATTTTCCTGGTGGGATGGGCCCATGAGGCTAATTGTGACAGTCCAAGGCTGCACATAATGCTCCGGTCATATTTCACAGTTTCTTGAGGTTTATTGCAGCAGGTGCTGGGAGGATTGAAGAGAGAGAGAGAGAGAGAGACAGAGAGAGAGAGAAAGAGAAGGAGGGTAGTGCAAAAGTGATCAGAGAGAGATAGAGGAGAGAATGAAAGGGAGAGTATGGATGTTGGACGTGGCCCTTTTTGCAGGGTCATCCCTAAACTTTTTGCCTTTCTCCTAGCCTTTTTTCTGACATGGTGTTGGTGGTTTTAGGTCTCTGGGCACTTTAGCATTGCTGTTCAGTGTAATGTGCGTGTGCTCTCTGCGGTAAATATGGTAATATTGGTCTACACCTTTTTGGCCTATTTAATTTACCTGTCAGTCTCTTGTAAAGTGGTATCTCATTCCCCAGGCTGGTGAATTAAATGCTACTGGTGGCTTGCAGCGCTTATTGTGACACCCACCAAAGTAGCCTTTCAAACCTATCTCAGGCCTCTGCCATTGAAGGGCCTGTGCGCACAGTGTGACTGCCGCTGGGACGTGGCACCTAAAGTTGTGCTATGTCCATGACCCTTCTTTTAGTGCATGTCAGTCACCCCTAAGGTAGGCCGTAGCTAGCCCTATGGGCAGGGTGCATTGTAGGTAAAGATAGGACATGTACCTTAAGTGTGTGACATGCCCTGGTAGTGACAAACAGCCATTTGGGTTTCTCACTACTCTGGGGCTGCCCTCCTATAGGAATGCATTGGGGATTCCCTAATAAGTGTTTCAGTGGTCATTCCTGATATGAGAGGAGAAGCGTGGTCAAGTTTGGTATGTTTGAAATAGTAATAATAAATGTTACGCAATGATGTGCGCAGATTTATTATGACTATTTTAGAAATGCCACTTATAGAAGTTGGCATTTCTGTGTGCTATGTGTCTGCCTGCCTGATATGAATTGCATGTCTGGCTTTTGAGTGACAGGGGCTGGTGAGGTGTGTGTGGCTCTAGGAGGGGCAGGGTGAGTCAGCCCTAGGCTGAATGGGGCATCTGCATTTGGAGTAGTGGGAGGAGAAGTCCCTGGTCCCTGAATAGGATTGTGCCTGCCCTAGTAAATGCTGTCTTCAGCACCCTGTGGTGTGTCTGATGACGAGCCCCCACCTAACAATGGAGAAAGGGTACCCTGTCAACAGAGTGCTCCAAATCCCCCCTGTACCAGTTGCATCTGGTTCCCCCAAGCCCTGTGCTGGCGCAGACAAAGGAAATGTTAGTATAAATGTTGGGGCTGTGACCCCATGTAGAAGGGCTTTTCCTAACCTTGCTGGGAAGCGCTGCTTCTGGGACCCAGGAGGAATCGCCATGATGGCTTGCCTCCCTGGGACCAGCCTTGCCCCCTTGATTTCTGAGGATTTTTTTGCTGTTGGAGCTGTGGCTGCTAAGTGCCTCGTGAGCACTATATTCTAATTTCCAGGGAACAGGAGCGAGTGGGCTTCGCAGCACGGAGCTGCAGCCCTGTTGGAGGGAATCCCGACGTAGGGATTCCCCCGCATTGTGGTGCTTAGCTTCATGTATATTTGAAATTAGCGTGTGCCCACACCGCATTATGGCGCCTTGGGAGCGGGTGCCCACACAGCTTTGTGCGTGTTTCTAAGCGGGTGCCCACCCCGCTATGGTTGTATTGAACGCGGGTGCCCACCTCTCACTATGCTGCCGCCGAGAATCACCGCCGCAGCCCGATCGACCTGGAAGTCAGGCAAAGC
The DNA here is from genome assembly GCF_964204655.1 of Triturus cristatus. Classification (NCBI taxonomy): domain Eukaryota; kingdom Metazoa; phylum Chordata; class Amphibia; order Caudata; family Salamandridae; genus Triturus; species Triturus cristatus. The sequence continues at coordinate 525,070,865 of NC_140588.1, read as the reverse complement.
TGCCTGACATTGGGCGGAGCATGTGGAGCCGGAAGGAGGGCGGGAGCCTACCCTGCCTCCGTATCCACCAGTAAGGATGGCCGAGCAGTTCCCGGGTTCAGAGTCACCGAGGAGTGGGGGTTCTCCTGAGTGAAGTGTCCCGCCTTCTGCTCGAGAAGAGAAGAGGAGCAAACGCCCAGAGAGTCCCAGTGAGTGGGGGCTTCATGTGCACCTTTGTAGTGCCTTTCGAGTCATGGTGTCGGTGCTTGTTCTGAGCAGTCCCTCAAGAGAGCAGGCTGCCCCAACAATGGGCATATTTGTTTTTAGGGCCCGTGGTGGGATCCAGAGGGCACAGTGGTGCCAGGCCCCCTTTATGTATATTGTCACAGCTGCACCGCCGTAGCGGGCAGCTGCAACGTGGGCATATTTGTTTATAGGGCCCCAGTGGGGGTCCAGAAGGCACCGAGGTGCCCGTGCCAGCTCTTTGTTTGCACCCAGCTGCCCCGCCTGACGGAGTGCAGCTGCAATGTTTAGCGCAGATTGGCATAGAATTCCCTGAGTGGGACAGGAGAGGGCACAGTGGTGCCAGGCCTTCTTTGCTTCACAGCTGCACGGCAATTAGTCGCAGCTGCAACATTTAGGCCATAATTTCTTTGGCGGCATTTGGGATGAGACAGGAGTGAGATACACTCCTATGCCCCAGCCCAATTGCGCGCTTGTGGATTCTGCTGCCTTGGCAGCCAGCCCTGACAGTTGGGACATAGGGCATTTGCGCCCTCTGAGAAGGCCAGGGGGACAGTGTGAGGTTGATAGGGCGCCAGGCCCTACTGTGATTTATGTGGTGCTAGGAAATGTGAATTATGCACAGTGATTTATGCCTCTAGTATTTATGTTTAGGAAGTTGATGCATAATGTGTTTATGCTGGTAAGGCCTATTGCGTAATGTGTTTATGCTAATGAGGTTTGGGGCCTAATGTGTTTTATGCCTATTGCTTATGCCTAATGTCATGTTATGATATTTTAGGATGGCGTCTAATGCTAATGTGATAATGCTTGGGTCATTATGATGCCAATAGTTACTGGTTGTGTTTGGCATTTACTTACCTGTTCTGATGGTTCTGACCGTGGCCTGATTGGCCTGGTCCTGTATATAATCCCCTGTATATATTGCCTAGTGCCAGTTGGCACAGTGTAAATGTGTGATCACGTTTCCAATGTGTTTATGATGATACAAAGGCTATTTTTTATATAACTTTTGTAGTGTGCCTAGTGTGTTGCTGCTCTGTGTGTGTGTGTTGCGCAAATCGTTTACATATTGCCTCTGAGATAAGCCTGACTGCTCGTGCCAAGCTACCAAGGGGGTGAGCAGGGGTTATCATTAGTGTGTAACTCCCTTGCCCTGACTAGAGTGGTGGTTTCTGCCTGGTTTAGGCGCAAGCCCTAGCCAACCAGAAATCCCATTTCTAACCATGGATGAAAGAGAAAGACTGAACGAGGTAACAAAGAGAGTGGGACATTTTTACCAGGGCCACTTTTGATACTGTAGTCTGGCCCTGTTGCCGAAATATGGAGAAAGAGCCCTTGGTGCTCAAAGTCCAGGACTATGGAATGCTCGGATTCCTTCCTTGAAATACAAATTCAAACATGTGTCTTTCCAGAAAGTTCAGACCCAAACTTTTCAGTCTTGTTCTAATGGAGTGGCTGACTAATCAGGGGCTAAGCTTGCAGACTCTCAGTTGTGGGTACATGCCTTACCTGATTGGATACATTCTCATCCTCAATTACAGTTTCTTTTGACTCTAGTTTGTTGCATTGCTCAACCTGCAAGATGAAGTAAACAAATTATCATCTACTGACGCCATACAACTCCAATTAATAAAATGTTGTACTTCACAATATTTAATATCATATTTGTGCAATGAAATGTTTGCTTCTGTAAGCATTCCTGCATATGACATTTCATGATGAACCACTACTATGTGTTCATTATGACATTTCATAAAGGTAAGTGGAAAGGATCAGAGAAACATTGAAAAAACTATAAACTTTAAGATTGTGTCTGAAAATTAAAAAAATAAATTAACAGTTTAAGAAATATACCTGCAGGGCATATTAATGTAGATTACCGATGTGCAAAGTTGTTATGAAGATTCAGGTTATGAAAATACAGACAGTTGATATATTTTTTTTCACCTATTGATGGAACTCAAACAATAAAGTTTGCTCACCATATTCCAACTTAATGAAAGCAACTAGACCTCCATCTGGCTAGCTCAGCTTCGAATCTGACAGAAGCATGGCCAGCCAGCTGAAATGGGACTATTCTGCCTCAAACTTAATGCAGGAAGAAGAGGGGTCAGCTGCCAAAGGAACCCCACTGGAGTTATCTACATTGGATCTTCAGACTGAAACTGTGCCTCCCCCCTCAATGGGCCTAATTTATTTTACATTAAAACAAATGCAAAGTGAAGGTCGCTTGGAGAATAAGAGGGCTCATCTGGCTACCCAAAAGCTTCAAGGGGCTCTTTGCAAGGTCAATAAAATTTGCACCGAAATAACAGAGCGCACAACTGCAGTGGAGGAGCGGACAGTAGCGCTAGAGGCTGGGGCTGAGGCAATGGGGAGGCAACTATCATCACAAGAGGCTCGGATGACAGACGTGCTGTTGAAACGTGAAGCTTTTGAGAATAGCCCGTGCAGGAATAACCTAAGACTTCTGGGCATAGCAGAGAATGCGGAGCGGGGCAACATTCGGGCATTCGTGTTGAGATTATTGAAGGGGGCCTTCCGTGAATTGGGTCAATGGGACTAGGAGGCGGAGGTGCAGAGAGTGCATCAGTTACCTCTCATGCTTAAATAAAAGGGGGACCAACCAGATTCAAAAGGCCCTATACTACGCACAGGATCCCCTTAAATAGAGCAAATCAACAAGAACATAAAACCCCATTTGTTGAAAAAGACGCCACTAAAAAACACTTAATGGGTTAAAAAGTGTCAACGAAGCACAAAGGAAAGAAGTAATAGAATGTAATGGATTCCACCAAGAAACCAAGTTAGAACCAACCCAAAAAACCCTTATAAACGCCATGGTTACTAGCCTCATCCTACCATACAAACCTATAGAACAAAGAAACAGGCCTTTGGAGAGCAATCGTTCAATTGAATAAATGATGCCTAGTTAATGTGCCCCCTTAAATACATGTTGCTTTGGATATCCATATTTAGACATTGATTTATGAATTCTTTTATGTGCTTATTTTGAATTCATATTTCGATTGCATAGGCCAATTTAAAATAGTGTGGCCCGAGTACAATTCAGAAGAAAGAATGTTTAATTTAGTTACACTTTTAATTGGTGAAAATAGTTATGCGATTTTAAAGATAATTTGAAAAACAAAACAAGGGTATATTGTAAGAAATGCTTCTTTTTTATGGTTACCCCATTATCTTTGGACTGATGCTGTTGGTTTTTGGACTCTGTTCTTTGTGATAACTAGGCAACAGTGCATGTGCTCTGACTGCTGAAAACTTGTTGAATTGGTTAAAATCCCTGATTGGTAAATTAACCTTACCTATAAGTACATTTAACTTACCTATAAGTCCCTAATATATTGTACCCTGACTGCAATAATTATTGTGCCACCACTAAAGTGACCACGACTGTAGGCCTGATACAACAGCTGAGCTAAGCATTTGTAAAACTGCTATTTGAACCTGTCAAACTCAGCCTTTTGCCTGGCTAAACCATCCTCTTAAATATTAGTAATTCATCCTCAAGGCAACTCTTACCAGTACTAAGGCAGGATGCATAGTATTTAAAAGTAGGACATAAGTATTTAATGTTTTTACGCGCGTGACGGAGGCAGATTCTTACATCGTGGGTGAGAGGAGGACCTGGGAAAGGGCTCCCGTTGTCACTAGTCTAAGCAACTCTGCTAAACTTTCACTTTTAAATTGAATTGCACATTGTTTGTTTTATTCTACATTGCCGCCGTTTACAAATGCTGATATTTTAAAATACATTGCTGATTTGCCTACCTGCACGGAGTCCCCGGTCCACCACCGATTTTTCGGATTGTGTGGAGAGACGCGTACGTGCTAGAGGAAAGAATTTCCTTTTCCAGCCTTGTTCCAATCAGCTGCTTCCAGATGATCACGCTCCTCCTTTAAATATAGACTGCATTGCGCTTCGCGCAGCGGATACGCGTGACGGAGGCAGATTCTTACATCGTGGGTGAGAGGAGCGCCTGGGAAAGGGCTTCCGGTCTCACTAGTCTAAGAAACTCTGCTAAACTTTCACTTTTAAATTGAATTGCACATTGTTTGTTTTATTCTACATTGCCGCCTTTTAAAAATTCTGATATTTTAAAATACATTGCTGATTTGCCTACCTGCACGAAGTCCCTGGTCCACCACGATTTTTCGGATTGTGTAGAGGGACGCGTACGTGCTAGAGGAAGGAATTTCCTTTTCCGGCCTTGCTCCAATCAGCTGCTTCCAGCTGATCACGCTCCTCCTTTAAATATAGAATGCATCGCGCTATGTGCAACGGATGCGTGCAGCGGGCGCACCGGCGGTGCGCCAAAGGCGCGCCAAAGGCAAGCCCGTCTGCGCCCGTCCGCGCCTGTCCGCCGCCAGACGCCGGACACGCTGCCCTTTTTACCAAAGCTGGGCCGATCTATACAAAAAAGGAGTTGTTAGTCATTAGGAAAGGGGTGAGCAATTGTAAGACAATCTTGTGGGACTATTATTGAGGGTCTTTTCTGTTGTTCGAGCTGTGGCTTTAGTGCTACTTCCACGTTGACTCCCGCGAACCAAGAAGGCTGTTAAGATCTTTAACTTTCGATCGTTAGCCAGACACCATGCTGATATTTATGACTTATTAGAGGACTCCTCCCTGGATGTGCTTTTTCTCACGAAACGTGGCTTTCAGATGAGATAACTGCGGAACCTGTCCTGGCACTTCCCGAAGGATATAGCATCCTGACTCTTAACAGGGTGACCAGAGGAGGGGGCATTGTAGTGATTTTTAAATCAGTCTACCCTTGCATATTTACCAGGCATACTATACCCGGTAGTGAATGTGTCCTCTTTAAGGTTACATTCAGCTCCAACTATACCATGTCACGGCTCCTGATTTATAGGCCCCCTGGGCCAGCAACTGCTTTTAAGACTGCCCTCGTAGAGGCGGTTAGTGCGCTAGCAATCAATACTGCCAACTTCACAGTCACCGGGGATCTGAATATCCATTTAGAGAAATCTGATGACCCTGATGTGGCAAATTTTATAGCAGATATGGCAGCTTGCCAATTAATACATCTGGTGTCAGGCCCTACTCACGTAGCTGGCCATTTGTTGGACCCAGTTTTAACCAATATAGCTTCACTTACAGCCCTTGCCCCCACGCCTATGAGATGGTCTGACCATTACTTGGTCCCTATGTCCCTTCAGGAGATATCTCCTTTACGGAGCTCCGACCAGACATCTTCGCTTAAATGCCCTTGGCATAAGCTTAACTGGGATTCTTTCCAGGCCCAACAATATACAACATGTCCTAGCCTTCCTAACGACCCTGATGAGGCGTATGGGGTTCTTACAGATTGGATCAGTCGGCCACTGGATGACCTCATTCCTGAGAAATTGACCCTGAATTGTAAAACTCGATCTAAGCCATGGTATACTAGCGAGCTGGCCGATCTGCGTAAAGAACGCAAAAAACTGGAACGTATTTGGAAAAGGGATTTTAACATCAAGGCGAAAGATAGCTATCGCCTGGCAGTCAAAAGCTATCATAAGACCATTCAACTGGCGTGTGCAACGTTCTATGCCAACTTAATTCGCAACAGCGATAACCCGGCAAAGAGCATATTTATGATACTCTCCAGCTTTAAACCACAGCAAACCAACGCAGGGCAGAAAATACAGTCTAATGAGCAATGCGAGGACCTTGCCTCCTTTTTTATTAGGAAGGTAGATAACATCTATAGGTCCTTCCCTGCCATAGCTATCACCCCTTCAAGGGTAGGGTACGATCAACCTGCCAATACCTTGGAGTCCCTTGCACCCATTTCCACAGACCAATTACAAACACTCTGTAGGAAAATTAAATCTGGCTCTCCGGCTGATCCCCTTAAACCGGAACAATTCAGAAGGGTGTTGCCTAAGATCTCGGCCTCTTTGAAACAGGTAATCAATATGTCGCTCTCAACTGCGGTTGTGCCCAAGGTGTGGAAACATTCCAAAGTACTACCTCTATTAAAAAAACCTTTGTTGGACCCGGCTAAGTCCGGAAATTATCGCCCCATCTCCCTACTCCCGTGGGTAGCTAAGATTATGGAGGCGCATGTTAACTCACTCCTCTCAGACTTCCTGACCAAGAACGACATACTGGACCCCTCCCAGAATGGTTTTCAACCTGGTCACAGCACAGGGTCTGCTCTCTTGGCTGTGACAGAACATCTCTGGTCTGCGTTAGACGCTGGCCAAACATTGGTGCTGATCCTGCTGGATATCAGTGCCGCGTTTGACACAGTGTCCCATGCCATTCTGCTACAACGTTTGGAGAAGGCGGGGATTGTCGGCTCGGCCTTGAAGGGGTTCCCTTCGTTCCTTAGTGAGAGGTCTTTTAAGGTTTCTGTCCCCCCTTTCTCCTCAGGCATCCATTCCATCAAACAAGGTGTCCCACAGGGTTCCTCCCTCAGTTCCCTTTTATTCAATCTCTATGTCCAAACGCTGGCAGCGGTGGCTAGAAACTGGGGACTGACCATGGTCTCCTACGCCGACGACACTCAGCTGGTGGCAGCACTCTCTAGCGACACCAAGAGAGACGCCCTGAAATTTCAGGGCGACCTGGCGGTGGTCGCTGAATGGATGACCGCTAACTGCCTCCAGCTGAACGCCAACAAATCTGAGTTGTTGTTGGTGGGAAAGGACCATGGGCTTGGGAGTGAGCTTTGGTGGCCAGAAAATTTGGGGAGTGCCCCCCCCCCCCCCCAAGCAAGTTGTCAAAAACCTGGGGGTCTGGTTAGACTCATCGCTTAGCTATAAAGTCCAAACAAAAAAGGTAGCAGGGACGTGTTTTGGGTTCTTGCGGGGGCTTAGACCCCTATTGGGGTTGTTTGACCCTCCGACGTGCCAGACTATTATACAGGCAGCTATAATGTCCAGATTGGATTATGCCTGTTCTCTGTATTTAGGGGCAAATAAGGCCGAGATTGCTCGGCTACAACGGGTCCAGAACGCAGCAGCCAGGTTACTGATTGGCTTGCGCAATTCACCGGCTTCACTGGTTACCGGTGGCCAGGAGAATAGAATTTAAGGCCCTTTATATTACTTTTAAGGCCCTGAAGTTCAATACTCCTGGTATTCTGGCCAACCTGGTTACCCCCTATGTTCCTACACGCCAGCTCCGGTCACTTGGACAGCACTTGGTGAGGGTCCCTAGGTTCCAGAGAGTGCGGGCAGGAGGCCGTTCCTTCCGCAGTAGGGCAGCCCTCCTTTGGAACTCACTGCCCACTCACATTCGAAACCATACTAACTATTTGATGTTCAGGAAGGCAATAAAAACCCACTTATTTCCCAGCATGTAGCTCCTGTCTCCTTTCGCGTTAGTTGCCTTGCTGACAGCGCCGGGACCCCCCTTTGCTGGGGCAGCTGTTGTGCTATACAAATGGCAGTAACATAACATAACATAACATATCCTTAGACTGAAAAAGGCCCCAAACCGTTTTTTTATACTGTAGCAAGGTTGGCTTTGTCTTAAAAAACACTGGATTCTTGATTTCACTTTATTTCCAATTGGCCCTAGCTAGAAAAATACTTCAAATGCTAATTTTTATAGTTTAAAAAAATCCAACTTAATGTCAAAGTTGAAGTTTGTCTCCTCACTTATGCCTACTATGCCTCCAGGGGCATTGGCCATCAACCAGGACTCTCCAGCCATCTCTGTCCTGGGTTTTTTATTCAACCTAACTCTAGGAGTAACCAATCGCCTTGCAGTCAGTGCCAAAGCCTCACCGCCAGGTGTTTCTTGGCCTTACACGATTTACGTTTCCCCCAAGGGTTCCAGGTCAGGGCTTGCCTAGTGGCGTTTGATGCAGGCTTGCAGAAGATCTGACCTATCCAGCCCCAGCATCTTTTGATGATTTTCTCAGAAGCAGGAAGTTGGAAAGTCTGCTAGCATAGGTTACTGCTGCTGAAGATGTTTGGTCAGCGAATTTGGAGGATTTTCCTCAGACAGGTTTTAATGAAGGTCTGGACTTTGTTGATGGTGGCCACGGTTTTCTGAGTTTCTGCTCCATATAGAAGGACCAATTTCCCATTGGTGCTGAAAAAGCCTGATCTTGATTTACAGTGTTAGGTCACATGGGTTTACTGTGTTATCCTTCAGGATCTTGGTTGTTCCCCCATGGATGTTAAGACCAAGTTGTGCTGATGTGGCTGCCACATTTTCGGTCTTCTCTTGCATCTGCAGAGAGACAGTAGGGGTAGGTCGTCTGCAAAGTCCATGTCGTCGAGCTGCACCTAAGGTATCTACTGGATCCCATTTCTTCCTCTTGCTGTGAATGTCTTCAGGATCCAGTCCAAGGCCAGCAGTAAGAGATATGACAATAACATCCAAGTATGGTCCTCACTTGAAAGGCTTCTGTTCTTCCAGTCTTGTGGCACATTTACCTCTTCCCAGATCCTTCCAAACATGAGGTAGAGTCTACTGATGTTTCAGTGTTTACCTTCAGTGCCACTGAAGGAATGTTGTCAGGTCTTAGTGCCTTCCCATTTCTTGTATTTTTAACTTTGTTGGCCTGCTGCAGTTGATAAGCAAGTCCTTGTCAGCTAGATGTATGTCTGGTGGAGACTGCAGCATAGGCCAGTTTAGCAGTTCTTCAAACTCCCCATCCATCTCTGTTGTTGGCCTTCGTTACCATGATTGTCCTTCCAGCTTTGTCTTTAACAGATCTTTATGCCTTGCTGTATCTGCCAGAGATTTGCCTTGTTATGTCGTGGAGTTCTTTCAAGTTTCCATGGCTTGCTGCTTTCTGGGCTTCTGTGGCAAGACCATTGATTCATTTTCCCTTGTATGCTCTTAAGCTTCTCTTTGTTTACTTGTTGGTTTTGATGTATTCAACTTGAGCTTTCACTATTTCTGCTCTTTTCGGCTGGTATTGATTGCAGGTTTCTTTTTCGTTCTCGCTTCAATTTTGTAGAGAGTCTCTGTGAAGAATCATTCTTTATGCTGGTTTTACTTGTGAACCAGCACCTCCTAGCAGGTTGATGTCACTGCATCCTTGATCTTCTCCCACTGCCTTTCTACTGGTTCTCCATCATACTGTAGTTCTTGAAGGACTTGAAACTTGCTACTGAGGGTGACTGAGTATTTACTCCATTTCTCTGCATCTTTGAGGAGAGTGGTGTTTTATCACTTACGTTGGTTTGTGTAGGAAGCTGGATCTCTATATAGTGTACTAAAATGAAGTACACTATGCAGAAAGTCCAGTGAGTCCCCAATTGGTTTACAGAGGCTAAAGTAGTTAATACTAATGCTTTCTTTTGTGGTAGTGTGGGCGAGCAGTTAGGCTTATTAGAGGGTATTGGACTTGTACTCATGGAGGCAGCAAATGAGACACACACTCAAAGAATAAATCCAAGACCAATTTAGAAAAATAGCAATTTTTTTACATCTAACTTTCAAATTCAAGTACTTAATTTGAAGATAAGTATCGTTTTCAAACATGAACAGGTAAAGAGATCATTTAACACAATAACAAAACCTGGTTATAAAGAACACAATGTGATATTTGAAAAAAAAGTACTGATGAATCAGAAAGTGCCTCACGTAAGCACCACATGAGTCTAAGAGTTAGGTCACATGTTTGTTTCTGTCAAGAAAGTGCTGATGATGACAGAACAAGCAAACTGGTAAGTATCAACCAGCAGCTCTATGGATGGTGCGTGCGTGAGGCACTTTCTGACTCATCTCACAATTTTTCTTTAATATCATTGGTTGATGGGCGCGAGATCACTTGCGGGTAATTGATGACTTTTTAATAATGAGCAACACTTATAGGTGGGTATGACTAGATAAGTAAGCAGAGACTTACCTGGGAGTGAATCATGATACCCGTTTGACAGATTTTTCAAATATCACAATGTGTTCTTTATAACCAGATTTTGTTATTTTGTGAAATACATGCGTGGAGTGCTACCTGGTTATTTTCCCTCTTTTGCTCCTTATTTGATTACTAAGGAAATCGTTTAAACCTGTGCGCTTTTATGCACAATTAATTCCTATGGGAGGAAAAGTCAAAGATGCATAAAGGCAGGTACAGTCAGTTTCAGGGATTCACCTTCTGGGATCGGAGTAGTAGTGGGTAAGAGTCAAAGTGCTACCAGCAGTTCATCAGGAACTACATGGGTTCTACCGGGTGCAGGGTGCGGGTGAGGCTGGCAGCTGGCACTATGGAAAGGGGGGCCACCTGAAAAAGAGGTTGCACAGGTGGATTTGTGGGCAAGTCAGAGGGCTCCCAAATGAGAGGGTCACTAGGGTTCTTGGAGAATGGGTGCACAGCCGGTTCTTCAGGACCAAGTCCGGGGGACTCGGGAGCAGAGAGGTGTGGTCAGCTGGTCTGGGTGCAGAAAGATCTACCTCGCCGTCAGGGACAAACAGCTGGCAGGGGCATAATCAAAGCAGGTGGGCCACTCTAAAAGTGAATCTCAGCAATGCTGATATTCCGTGATTGCTGTTTGGCCCTTGTGATGTGAGGGTCCAGACTGGACACTCACTGTTGGCGTTAGGTGCAGGGTGTCTGGTACTACGGGGTTGGTACGACAGGGCTCCGATTGACCGTGTTGTCTTCCCTCTCAGTGGGGAGACAGACCTGACCTTCAAGAGCATGAGTACCTTCTTGTGGTCGATTGTGGCATCGGTCGGGTCAGGGAGATGCAAGGAGGTTGACTGGACTATTCTTGTCGGTGCCTTTGGACTGTAGGGGGGAGCTCCTCTGCTTCAAGGGAGACTTTCACTGTTTGTTGAAATGCTGGCAGGCTACCCAAGGCATTGGAAGTTCTCCAGCTTGCAAGATGAGTCACTCGGTCACAATTGTTGAGAGAGGTCTGAGGACATCAGATTTTCACACCAAAGTTCCTCTGCAGTTCTCACCAGGCAGCAACTTTTCTTCAACCTTCTTCTGTTGATCCATCGAATCTGAGTTCTTGGGTTCAGGAGTGCCACCTAAATACTCATTTAGGGGGCGTTATGGGAAATGACAGGTAGTAACCAATGGGCTACCTATCTTTAGGGTGTCTACACCATCTATATGGCCCCTTCCTTTGGGCATAACCTTGATCCTAGAATGATAAATCCATCCAAAACAACATGGAGGAATCTGAAAAGTGAAGTCCACATCAGCTCGCCCGCCCTAGTGGGTGATGCTGGCTGAACGTGGTCACACCTCCTAATGAAACTAATTTTCCTGCCTGTCTTGCCACCAAAAAGTGTTGTCAGGACATGGGGTTGGGCACCACCACTATCTGGAGAGGCTCGGGTTGCATAAGAAAGGTGGCAGAGCCTTTGAAGCTTCTCGCCCTGGAATGTCCATCCTGCTTGGAGGCAGTGTGAACAACTCCATCCAGAGCAGGCTCTGTCCCTGTCCTCCGAGAGAGTAGGCTCTTACCCCAGGAGGTCAGAAACCTGTGTATGGTGGATGACTGATCGAGACCAGTTAGTCCACAGATAAGTAGTTGGTAGATTTTCAGGAGGCGCCCCTAGGGTGCCCTCTGTGTTTATTTGTTAATGTATACAGCACTTTATTGAGGTGAGGTGTTTGGTGCCAAACACCTTGGGGTACAGTGAAGCCTTAATGTAGCTGGGGAACGTGTAATTATGAGTGTCCAGCCCACGTACCTGTTATGGCTTCCCTGTGCCCTAGTAATATATGAGGGTGAACTTAGATATCACCGGGACCTATCCACTCTCGCAGATGGGCCTTCACATGGGTTGAATGCACTCTGCCATAGGGCTGTAAGGCCTGCCGTAGGGGTGACTTACCTATACCATCTGTAGTGCTGGCAGGAATGGCACACACGGTTGTGTGAAATGTTGACTCTCTGGTTTTCTCTGCACCAATACAAGCAGGCTGCGGTGGCAGTTTGTGTGCACTTGGTGATCTGTCCCAGATAGTGGTGCAATTCATGCTGCAGCCTGTAGGGACCCTCTTTAGGTCCAATGCCCTAGATACGAGGGGTACCACATACTAGGGACTTACAAAGGATTCCAAAGTGTTTGCTAATTGTGGAACAATTGTATAGTTTAGGGAAAGGACACTGCAGGGGACCTGGTTAGCAGGAACTCAGCACACTCTCAGTCAAAGTTGCACCAGATACCAGGCAGAAAGTGGGGGGTAACCATATCAAAAGGGGCACTTTCCTACTGTTTGTCAGTTCCATCCATGTTTTCTTCAGGTTTAGCTTTTGCCTGGCCAGGACAAGGGGATGGTCTGATGCCAAGTTCGCTCCTCTCATCACTCTCACATCCAGAACATCATGAACCTCTTGGCAATGTAGACATGGTCAATCTGATTCTCTGTTGAATGGTCTGGTGGCACCCATGTTGCCTTATGAATTCTTTTGTGTGGGAATGCGTTACCTTCTGTTCAGGGCACAGAGATCTGCAAGCCTTTCACTATTCTCTTTCATGTCACCATGGTTGACCACGACTTCATACCCAGTGTTCTCGCTTCCAATCTTGGCACTGAAGTCCCCCATCAGTATGCTGATGTATCCCTCAAGGCATTTCGCCAAGATGGACTGGAGTCTGTTGCAAGACGGAATTTTGTCAAACTATCTCAGAAATAGTGACTTTAGAAAGCCACTATTTTCCTGCCTAACACCTCTGGTAGCCTTTTTAGAGTTAATACCCAAATGTCAGCTTGTTGGGTCCTTGCATGGAGGTGTTATTGACTCCTAGGAATGGGAACAGAAGGGCCTAGGGTGGGAGGAAGTGTGCTCTCCTCCTGTAAGGATGGCCTGGGGAATGTGCGTGTCAACTGCACAAGTTTCAAAGGGGCATTCCCTGTTAAAGGCAAATGTAACTCACACCTACACCTACACCTGCACTTTCTATTGCTCCGGCAGTCAGGAAGACACTAATCCCAGTGGGGGGAAACCTATAGCAGAACTGGTTTGTAAATGTAATTTCTAATTTCCAAGACACTCTTTAGGGGTGTGCCTAGAGCTCTGCCCAGGGAAAGAAATGTTATGGCATGTTGGTGTTCAGCAAAACAGTACACTGTCTGATAGTTTAGTGCCAAACCCCCAGGAATGATGTCTAATACTTTTTGTGAACATGTAATTTAGTGGTGCTTCACAACGATATATTTTTAAACATATGAAGAAATTGTGTCTTTTTTAAAATGTGTCAATGTTTGCTCAAAAAAGGAGATATTTAAGAGAGTCCATTAATGCACTGAATAAATAAATGCTGCTCAGAAATGCTGAACCATGCAGAAATGTGAACGTTAGATGCCCCCCACCTGACTAGCTAGAAATTGTCATTACTGTAGAATGTGATGACTTTATTAAAATATATTTCTTTTTTTACCAAACTACATGTTCTCATCTTATTTAGAAAATTGTATGCTCTGCACAATATAATGATGAATAGTGACTAGTATATTAAAACAATTAATGCTTATGTGAAAATGTGAATCTCATGACTTAATCAGAATGCTGTGGAGACGTTCATTGTTACGCAGTGGAATACTGAATAGCTGGTAGTTTAGGCTTGCTCATGAGAACTCAGACTGACTGTAACTTTAGTATAAAAGTTTAGCAACTAACTGATATTTTTAGATTGTGCTTTGTCAACACTCTCAGTTTGCCGTGGGAATGAAGGAAAAATTTCCAGACTGTCAGACGATTTCATCTCATTGCCTCAAGAAGATCTAAAACCAGAATGAATTAATACATTTTTTAGAGTTTTGTACTAGTGTTTGCTTCCTAGTTAGAGCAGAGCGCTTCTTACATTGCCACTCTTGAGACTCCATACTACTCTCCTGATTTACTTGCTCTAAGCTATTGCTGTCAGCTCTTGTTACTTGCCACGTTGGTGGTGAATTTACTTACTTATTCTTTCTCATACTTATACGGGTGTTGCTATTGCCACATCTGTTGAATTTGCATGGGTTGACACGTTGAGTCTTCCTCAGCAGTCAATTCAATATTTATTGAAAGATTTGGAACTCCAATGAGGTCCACATAAAATATACATACAGTTATTACATATTATAGATATATTAAGATATAAGCTCAATTCATTTCTCAGACCAATGAAAGATATCAAAAAACCTTCATAGTCGGTTTTAGATTTTCCTTACATAGCATAAATGAATATTATCAATTTCCCCAATGGGCGAGATGCAAAATAAGGTTATTGGGATAGACAAATAAGCAACTATAATACCCTAGATATAACCTCTACCAAAACAAATGGCAAAAGTCTAGATCCGTTCTAAACAATCATATAGTCTAATATTGTGCAACTATACTTTAAAATGGAAGCAACCACATGTGCAAGTTTCTAAATATTATACAGCTATGTAAAATAACACCTTCCTTAGAAAATCAGGTTTTAAATATCAGCAAGAGAGTAGGAGTAAAATAAATCCCCAATGGGGAAAGAACAGTTGAATAGCATCCTAAAATATGCAGGTTTAAAATAGCAGCAAGAGAATTGGAATACCATAAATACCAAATGTGCAAAGAAATGTTGGATAGCAGCCATAACATGTCCAAAATACAATCTAAACAGAAATGAGTACTAATACTTTTTTTTACCTTAAAGACACCGGGTCCTTGTGATTAACAACATAATTGGAGAAAGAGCCATGTATCTAAAGGAAATACCTATTATAATGATAAAATACAGGTTAAAATATATTCATAAACACCTTAAAACAGTTACATCATTTTAGACAAGCTGTTTCATTCTTTGGACAAAAGAGAAATTCACGGACTGATGTTACATTTCTGACACAGTTTTGTAGAAACATTTGACAAAGCCAAAGCCAACGACGATGACACAGAACCACTGCTGGACAAACAAGCAAAACATGATCTAGGTTCTAAATGGCCGGATCACATAAGTTACAAATGTTTCCATTTTCCATACAGTAATGCCAATTTGCTGTTAGGTCATTTAGAGGTAAAAGGTTCATGTGACATAGAGTAGGCCATCCTCGAATGCTATGTTCTAGGTTCCAAGATAGGCTTTTCTGAGAAATTCTTGGAATATTCGACCTGGCTGTTATCTTTAGCCTTTCTTTTGAATTGCAAAATTTAAAATCTCTATCATAACTAATCTTCAAACTTGTAGTTTTTAAAAAGGATTTAAATTCTAGAGGTGAGAAGGTAATCACTGACTCTTCCTGTTCACCAAAAACTTTTAGTGCCATAGAGAAGATGCGAGAAAATGAAAATGTACCTATATTACCCCCAAAAATGTATTGACACATGAAACCTCTTAATGTGCGAAACTCACAATTTATTAACTGATATCCCCAATGGGGGATCCTGCTTAAACCTTGAATTAAGGAGCTTGTCAAGCCAAATTCCAATCTAATAGCTGCTATTGGGACTAAAGTGTTAAAATTACATAATTTACGTAAGATCTGGCCTTCAATCTTATCTAAAAAACTCAAGTCCTTCACTGGAATTGATTCAATAGCATAAAGCAAAGTCGGAGGAATTATTGCTTTAAAAACAGTAAGCAGATGTAAAAAAAAAAAATCTTCGACCCATTGCGCTATAAAAAATATGCAGGCCATTTGCATGAGATGCCTCTTTACAAGAATTGTGTTCGATATGGGGTTTATTCCTTGTATTGCCCGCTTTTACTTTCACTAAATAGAGAAAGGAATCTACCACCTCCAGCTGTTCAGGAACAGTTTTTCTGCTCCTGTTGGATTTCATAAAATAAAACTTTACTTTTAGAAACATTGATCTACAAGAAGTGTGCCATTGTATATTCCTGTAATGACATCAGCTTTTTATTCAGCACATTAGGGGTTTGATCCATCACTGCTATGTCATCTGCATACAGGAGGCATGCAAAAGAACGGCTGCCTATCTTCGGTGCAGCTCCCTCTAAATGAGAAAAGCATTCAGGAAGATCTGCTATATACAAGGAAAAAAGGAGCAGAGCTAATAGACAGCCTGGTTTCAGACCATTTTCTGTATATATTACAGATGATAAGCCTTGATTTCCTTCCATTAATACCTGGCACCATGTTTGAGAGTGTAGGGCAATAATTAAAGATAACAAAGGATAATTGTCTCCACAATTGTGGCCTGTCTACCTTATCGATTCAAAAACTTTATTCGATCATTGATTAATAATCATAAAAGTACATACATACATAAGTAATAAAACATGAGGGTACAGCAGGTTTTAAGTTAATCACATATCAAAAAAGGGTGCTTTTCCTCAAGCGTATCGATTTTAAAATATATACAGCAGTAAAAAAACAGATGTCCTGTGAATTAAGTCCAAATAAAAGCCCCATGGCCGATACAATAGTGGATACATTATATTTTTTGAAAAGCGGTTTCAGATATACTTTTCGAAGGTAGAGATAAAGAGGGCATAACAATAAAAAATGCTCCGTACTTTGCTTTGTGGTCCCATCACACGGACAGGGGGCAGTAGTATAGGTCTTCATTACAGGATACGCAACAAGCAAATGAACAATCCCCATCCGTAATCTTGTCAATACATATTGGTGGGATCGGATAGTAACCAATTTAAGGTATCCTGAAAGCCCCATTTCTTCCTTAGTGTATCTGTCGTAAAAAACATGTGAGGAGAACTGAGCAGTAGCTGCGTTACGCTTCACCATGCTAACCCTCAGAAATTCATGTTTAATCTCACTCTTCGGGATATCTAAAACACAAGAAGGGTTATCACGCACCGTGAGATTAAAAACATCATTAAATGTTCGGATAATATAGTTAAGCCAGGGGATGCGGGAACATTTGTCCATGTGAAGACAATCTAAAATAATCTTTCTTGTAAAACCAGTCTGTTCCTTAGCCCATATAGATCTCCATACTAACAGGGGTCTTAATCTGATCAAGTCAGATAGATGTTCTAGACCAACCTCCTGATGGATCAGCTTTGTTGAGGCAGAAGATGGTAAACACAGGAGTTTTTTGACAAATTTGTTTTCCTCAACCTGGAGCATGTTGTTATTACAATGGCCCCACACTCCTGAGCCATATAGGGCCAGAGCAACACATTTATGGCGATATAGGTACAACATGTCTGGTATCCGTCTTGAGCCTAACTTGGATGCAAACCTAAATATCCCAAAAGAACACTTGGCCATTTTGGCTCTTACATTAATCATTTCAGGTGTCCACATCCCCCCATTGTTAAAAGTGATACCCAGATAACAGAATTTGTCCACCACTTTTATAGTTTGGTCCATAACTGTGAAGGGCCTTAAGTTTTTAATTTTCTTCCCACAGGGCATTATAAAAGTTTTCGAATTATTAATTTTTAATTTTCTCCCATTAATAAAATCAGCAAATTTATTCATAAGTTTTTGCAACCCTAGAGGGGTTTGTGAGAGCAGAACCGCGTCATCCGCGTAAAGCAATATTGGGATGGAAAGGCCGCCAGCAGTCGGTGCATCTGCACTGATGGTCCGTAGTTCCGACTCGATTGCATTAATAAAAAGGGAGAAAAAAAGAGGTGCAAGGACGCATCCCTGCCTAATTCCAGAACCTACTTTAATACTGGGTGTACACTCCCCCGATTGCCCGTATCGTATCTTAGCCGTCAGATTCCTATAAAGTTGGGCCAAGAAATAGATAATATCCTGTGGAGCACCCATGTCCAACAAGGTTGACCACAGAAGGCCATGGTCAACCAAGTCAAAGGCACTGGTCAGGTCGGCAAAGCAAAGAAACAACGAGCCTTGTTTAGCCCGTGTATATTTGCATATAATAAGGTCTAAATTAATGCACTGTTCTATGGTGCCTAACCCCTTGCGGAATCCGTACTGAGAATCCGCAAGGATCCCTTTATCTTCTACCCATTCCTCCAGGCGACTCAGTAATACCCTACTCATAATTTTTAGGGAAGCAGTGAGGAGAGAAATCGGGCGGTAGTTTTTTGCCTCACCCCTCTCCCCTTTTTTATACACCGGGATAATGATTGATTCCCCCCAAGTCTGTGGGGCCGCAATCATTGCAGCAGCATTAAAAACCTTTGTTAACAATGGGCTCCATATGGAAATCTCGGCTTTATAAAGGTCAACGGGTACCCCATCAGGGCCCGGCGCCTTTCCCCCCTTACTGACCCGGATGGCAGCATCCACCTCAGAGACTGTGATATTAAGAGGTATGGGGATAAAAGCCAGGGTTTCCCTATCCCCCCCTACAGCTAGTCCTTCGGGGTTAAAAATACTAGTAAAATGAGCCACCCATTGTTCCTCAGATACCTGGGCAGACATTACCGGGACTTCTTCATTTTGGAGGAAGGGACTATTGACAGTGGACCAGAAAAGCTTGGTATCCTTAAGATCCACTGCCTTAGTCAGGTTGTTCCAGGCCTCTTCCCTTAGTTCCTGTTTCCTATCCCTCAGATGAATTGAGTCTTCCCTTCTGAGGGTTTTAATTGCTTCCTTATCTCTGGGTTTACCCTTAAGAGCAACTTTGAGTCTTTGTAAGGATTTAGTACATTCCCTGTTAAACCATCCCCCGTTAATCCTAGGGCCCTTTGGTTTTCTTCCAGTTAAGATTTCTGCAATGTTTTTATTAATGATGTCGAAACTAGCTAGAATATCAGCATTATCCTTTTCGGGTTCGAAACAGCATTCCACCTCATCTATACAAGCAGACACAATGGTACATAGTAAATGTTCCTCATTTTGCCTACCCCATTTAATTCTAGGGCCATTGGGTCTATGTGGAACTACATCTGTCACTGCACCATGTAACGCCTTTACTTTATCCCCCCACAAGGAGAGATACATTGTTAGACAGTTATGATCGCTTAGGGCTGGGTCTACTATTACGGGTAAGGAACACAAAGCTGTAATACTGGAGGAGACAATGAGGTAGTCGATAACCGTGGCACAATTCCTACCAATAAAGGTCGGTACCGAATTGCCCTCACTGTCTACGCCAGGTAACATAATGCATAAATCCATTTTAAGCATAAGAGTGTTTAGGGATTCCCCGTAAACCGAATGTAAAAAATGGGTCTGATCTTCCCCCACCTCATCCCCATGCCCACACACCCTTTTGCCAACAAATGGGCACATGTGAATGTTGAAATCTCCGCCCCACAAAATATCAAAAGACACATCACTGCGCCCATATAACCTTTCCACCTCCGCTTCAAGTTCATCAACCATATCTGTTTTTGAGTGGTTAAAGACATTGTTGTAGTGGTTTATAACTAAAACATTTCGCCCATTCCTGTGTTGTAACCACAACAACTGAGAGTGCAGACCGACGGTCCGGTGGATTTTTACTCGAACCGGTAACCTCACAGAGAGCAATATCACCATTCCACCACTGGCTCTCCCCATGTTGGATGGCTGAGCATGGCAATTATAGGCAACATACCCATCAAGATAGACATCTTCGGCCGCCCAAGTCTCCTGGAGACACAAGATGTCAAATTGGGTTATAAATTCTAACCATCCTAGACGATCTATCTTGTTATTCCACCCAGCAATATTCCAACTCGCCATCTTATATCCCCGTTCTGTTAGACTAACAGCCTCAATAGATGGTGGGGGTAAGGTGTGGACATGGGTTACTTCCCCTGGCACGGGGTCTTCAGATAGTCAGGTCGGACTTGTACTTCCATTGGCCGGGGTAGGAGTATCTGAGTTACAGTGAAGCTGCCCAGAATTACGTGTATTACCCCCAGAGCTACAAGTAGCATTGTACCCATTGGGTGGGTTAATATCAGTTGGGCCTTTTTCCCCCGTGCCTACACCCATGTCTCCCCCTGTGTCTCCACAGGATTCCTTATCCCCCTCCCCTGTGGCTCGATGGCATCAGTCACAGTCTTCCAGGCCACTAAACACGTCAAACCTGTTGGTGGTATCTAGGGGTGTAAAAGGTTTGAGATGATCCATTCTCCTGTGTGTTAGGGAGTTATACCTTGGGCCTATAGTATTCCACCCATACAGATCTACAGCTATAGGTGGTTGCTTGTCGTTAAATATAGGGCTGTTAATGTAGACAGGTGGACGATATGGGTTTGAGAGCATTTGCCTCAATAACGGGGGCGGGGGGGCTCGCTGTGATTGATGATTAGGTGGGAACACCACTGAGCGAGGATAAAAATATGTTAGGGGACGGGGGGTAATAGATTTACTACCATGGTCAGACGGCCAGTTAAGTATAAAATGGACGGCATTCTGATCTCTAAAATTAATGACCACTATGTCTCCCTCAATATCTTTAGGTCTTCCTCCCAGCCAAGGAAGGCGGCGGACATGGACAATTTCTCCATTGATATTATTTGCTATAGGTCTGTGTAGACTTAACCAATGCGATATTTTATTTTTCAACTGGGCAAAGCCCTCCCGTTTGTTCTTCTCCAGCTCTGGTACCCCAGTAAGGACTACTACAAAGGGTACAGCTTCTGGTGGGAGTTCTGGAAGGGGGCCCTTGTTATAATTACCTCGAGCCGGCCGCTCGTTTCCTCTCTCTCTATTTTTATTCCCTGGGGCTTGACCAAGATTATTCCGCTGTCCATTAGACGTTACAGCCAGGGACAATGTGGGTTTACTGTTAGGTCCAACAGGGTTACTCCCTGATGTACTTCCACTCATATTATTTGAGGATTGAGGCAGAATGGTAGTCTGAACAGGGGTAGGTATAGTAGTTATAGCAAAAATACCTGATGAAGAGGGTAAAATTGGGGTTTGTATAGGGGGATTAGGCAACACTTTATTAGTCACTATCTTGGTTCCCAGTTCATGTTCTATCTTCCCAAGTCTGTCTTCTAATTTACTAAGTCTATCTACGATAGCCAGAGTATAGGTCCTCATTATAGACTCTATGCTATCGATCAAGGCCCTGTTTGAAGGTTCCTGTAACGTCACCACCGTGGGGGGGCTGTCGGCGGTGGAGATGACAGGGTCGGTAAGGGGAGTTACACATGGATGCGTAGGTGATATAACTATCCTTCCTTTATCTGTTACTTTAACCCGTCCTCCCCTAGTACTGTCGTCCTTTTTAATGCCAAAGTCTGCATGATTAATTTTCCTCTTTGGAAGGTCAGATTTTTTACGCCTTTTTGTCGGAGGAGGGCCATAGATTTTAACTGGCGTGACTTTTTTTGCCCTACTTTTAACTACTTTTGTTTGTTTAGGGATAGGGGTAATTTGTGCTTTGGTTATAACAACCTTATCAAAGGCTGTTGAAAAGTCTATAAAGGCCGTATATACATTAGACCTACAAAAAATCGTGTATTTCTCCTCAATTATCTTCAACATGGAGATATTATCCAGGGTGGAGTGATTTTTCCTAAAGCCTGCTTGTTCTATCGGGAGGACCTGCTTCCCCACCATCCATTCAGTAAGGTGATCAAGAATATGACGAGCAAATATTTTTCCCACCGCTTCTAATAGAGCTATTTGCTGGTAGTTACCCGGATGATGTCTATGGACCTTTTTGTACAGAGGGATTAGCGTACTCACAGACCAAGATGGAAGCGTCTCCCCCTGTAAGTAGCAAAAATCAAACAGTGGAGTTAGATAAGTAGCCCACAACGTAGGTTCCTTTTTAATTACTGTTGTGGGAATTTCATCAGGGCCCATTGCTCCTGAGGCTCTAATTTTTTAAATAAATCCTACCCCTCCACTCGTTGCCGGTGCATAGCTGGATTCAGGAATATTAAATGAATAGGGTACGGCAGAGGCATGGCCGATAGGATTAGGATTAGTAAAGTTCTACCAGATGGAATTTCCATTTCTCTTTCTTAATAGGAATAGGGAGTGATTTTACTCTTGTGCCGCAGCAATCAGAGATTATTTCCCAACTCCTTTTAGAGTTATTTTTTTAGGCCGCCTCTTTTAACTGTACCCAATTGCGATCTTCCTTTATTTGTTTTAAGTAGCATTTTTTTCTCTGCCTTTTCCTCTTTAGAAGATTTATTATTTTACTACGTTCGAGAGAAAAATTCAAGAACTGAGCCCTAATTAATTTATTTATATCCCTATTTAAAGAGAGTGTTGGGTTAGAATGCGATCTCCATTTAGCTGGAAAGTATGAGGATTTAAATGTTGTACCCAAAATACTTATATTGCAGCAAAAGGCTTCAAATAAATTGAATTGTGGAGAATAACATTCGGACATTATTAAATGCTGCTGATCTTCTATGAGAACTGTTGAATTCTCCTTTAATGTAGAGGTGGCTAAGGTATTCCAATGGATTCTACAATTTGTTGCATTAAAACCTACTGTGCTATCTTTAAAATTCCAGAAACCTACCTTTGCACAAGTAGACTCAAATTTGGAACAAATCAACTTGTGATCGCTAAAGTCATTTTCCAAAACGTTCATACTTATAAGCTTACAAAAGAAATCTGAAGAAACAATTAGATCATCTTATAATAGTTCTCCCACTAGGTGCCTTAGGTGTATACTTTGCTGGTATATCGTTTTCTAGCCTCCCATTGGCAATTAAGAAATCCAAATTCTCAGACCTTCAAGTAATATAGCTCCTTTTTTATCAGTCCGGCTACTCGGGAACTGAGCAGGGGGAATGTTTAAGACTTCGTTTTTTGGGGCATTAGCAAATAGCCTTATGCTATGAACTTTAGAATTCAAATCTCCAACCAACATTAAAAATCTGCAATTTTCACTTTCCAAATTAGTGGAAATAAAAACAAATAGATCTTTTGATAAGTAAGAATGAGATGCATCAGAAGGTAAATATGCATTTACAACCAGCAGAGTATCTGGATGGTCTTGATCACCCTTAAAATCGTGCTTAATCACCTGAATTAAGTTAGAGGCATGAAAAAATACTTTATGTGACCATCTAAGACTTGTACTTAGTAATATACCAATACCTCCTTTAGCATGTCCTCTATCCACAGGGAGCGCAGGACGGTTCAGCCCTATATAGTCCTCAATTGACCAGTTCTTTGCGATCCAAGTCTCTTGTAGACATATCATGTCAGCACTCTGCTCTTTCAAAAATAAGAGTTTATTTTTATTGGTGCTTGTTAGATCTGGAGGTCTCTAGTTGGCAGAGGTAGGTACCACTGTCCAAGTAGAGACCCTTACTTCTAGTCAGGGTAAGGGGGATATACTCTTTGGATAACCCCTGCTCACCCCCTTGGTATCTTGGCACGAGCAGACAGGCTTATCAAAGGCAATGCGTAAAGTATTTGTACCAACACTCACAGTAACACAGTGAAAACACCATAAATGGACTCCACACCAGTGTAGATAAATAAAGTACTTTTATATAAACTACACAAGACCAAAACGACAAAAAT
Source organism: Triturus cristatus (assembly GCF_964204655.1). Classification (NCBI taxonomy): domain Eukaryota; kingdom Metazoa; phylum Chordata; class Amphibia; order Caudata; family Salamandridae; genus Triturus; species Triturus cristatus. The sequence continues at coordinate 525,047,355 of NC_140588.1, read as the reverse complement.
CCAACATACACAGTTCAAGAACATGGTTTCAAAAAGAGTTCTTAGCTTAGTGACAAAATAATCGAAATTAGCGTTGATTTTAGCCAACAGTACCTGGTGATGCGTTAAAGTTCTTAGCGGAGCTCAGGCCTCGAAAAACAAGCAAAAGCATCAGTCCTGAGACCCTGGGGAGGCGATGCGACAACCCCGCTGCATGCAGCGGGCGTGTGCGATGAATCCGGTCTGTATGGGGAGTGAGGCGATACTTGTTTGGATTCCAAGGCGTAGCTTCTCCGGTAGAAATTTACTCGCAAAGGCACGATGCGACGATCTTCGATGGTTCTGCGATGATGTTCGCAGCGACGAAATATGATCCGATAACAAGTGGTGCGACGATCTCACAAGCGACGGCAGGTTCTGCGACGATACTTGCAGCGACAGGAATCTTCTCGTGCTGGGGGCAATGCGCTCTGAAGACGAACGCGGTGTTTACGTTGCAGTAGAGACAGGCGCTGCGATGATCTTCGCGGCGACGGAAATCTTCCCGCTAAGCCGGCAGTGCGTGAAAAAGTTGCAGATCTTTTACTTCTTTTCTGTTGGTCAGCTTCCCAACAGCAGGCACAACTTCCAGAGGCCCCACAATTGGATCAAGCACTCACACAGCAGAGTTCAGGGGGAAGCGGGGGGTGAAGTCCTTTTGTTCCTGGGACTTCTTAACAGGAGGCCAGCACTACTCAGGCCCTTGGAGATTCCTTCAAGCAAGGGGACACAGCACACAGCAAAGTCCGTCCCCTCTCCTTGGCAGCAAAGCAACTGCAGGTCAGCCTTACAGCAGGTCAGTCCTTCTTCTTCAGTCTTCCAGCTTTCTCCTTGGCAGAGGTTCCTTCTTGATTCCAGGATGATCTAATTTCTTGGGATCAGGGTCCCAATATTTATACCCCCAAATCCTTTGTCCTCTGAGGGCAGAGGGGCCTTTGCCCAGTCCAAACCAGTTCTGGAGCACTCTGTTTACATGACTCCTTCTTTCCTTTCACAGTGCAGGGCAGAAACATCAGACACCCCACAGGAGGTGGAGCCAGCATTGTGGAGGGAAAGCACAGCCCTGGAGCACTTTGTTGACATGATTCCTTCTCTCCTTTCACAGTGCAGGGCAGAGACATCAGACGCACCACAGGGGGTGGAGCCAGCACTGTGGGGGGCAGGCACTGTCCTATTCAGGTCCCAGGTGCAACTCCTCCCACCCATCTACATGGAGATCTCTCTATTCATCCCTGTGCTGACTCACCCTGTCTCCGGGAATTCCCCAGCCCCCTGGAATTCCCCAGCCCCTGTCACTCAAACTCCAGACAAGAAATACACAACCTAGCAGAGGAAGGTTTGAATGGTTAGACAAGAAAATACCTACTTTCTAAAAGTGGTATTTCAAACACAGAATGTTAAAACCAACTTCACCAAAAGATATATTTTATCATTCTGAGTTCAGGCATACTAAACTTTAATTTTTATCTTGCTTCTATGGGAAGATATACAGGTAAACATTATACTCAGCATTCCCCATTATAGCCTATGGGCAAGATAGCCTTTCAATAGTGAAAAACGAAAATGGCTGTAATTCACTGCCAGAGCATGTCACCTACACCAGTACATGCTCTACCTTTCACATACACTGCACCCTGCCCAGAGGGGTGCCTAGGGCCTTCCATAGGGGTGGTGTCCAATGTGTACAGAAAGGGAAGGGTTAGGCCTGGCCAGTGTGGACACTGGTCCGGTCAGCATGGCAGTTAGCAACTGCACCCAGGCACTGCGGTGGCAGGCCTGTGACACCATTTTAGAGCTACTCCTGTGAGTGGCACAATCAGTGCTGCAGCCCACTAGTAGCATTTGAATCACCAGCCCTGGCACACTCAGTGCACTTTACTAGGGGCTAACAGGTGAAACAAATGTACCAATCATGGATAACTAATCAATATAACAATTTATACAGAGAGCATAAGCACTGATCAGCAGTGGTAAAGTGCCCAGAGTCCTATTGCCAACAACAGCGGGTCAGAAAAAATAAAGGAGGAAGAAGCAAAAGGTTTGGGGATAACCCTGCAAAAAGGGACATTTCCAACAGTGCTTAAGCCATCTGCATTCCAAGAAACCAGTTTCAGACTTTTGCTAGTAGGAGTTCACATATTTTAAGCCTGAGGATCTATTTGTATTTTGGGCCCATGCTACCCAACTCCCCTTCTTATCTTCCCCATCTGGAGATGGAAAACAGTAGTTCTTTTTTTCTGTAAGAAGCAAAACTCTCCTTCCCTCTTTACCAAGGGAAACCTATACTATACTCTCTCTCCAGGGGGGGCAGATCCCTTATGGGGATATCTGGCAGGGTATTAAACTGCCGATTATGAATCGCTTTTTTTAAGGCTGGTTCCTCTTCTGGTACCAGAACATCAATGCCACAGCAACGTAATTTATGACTGTTTGACATTATCAGATGAGACGTAACTTTAGATGCAAACGTTACTCGTGCTCCCCTAGGATTATTATATTTTTTAACCTGAAACAGGGCAAGGTCATTACTCTGAATCATTTGAAGGTCAGGAATTTCGGCAAAGCAACTCAATAAAAACGACCTGTTCATATATGGCTCATGATCAAAAATGAAAGAAAATCTAAAATATAAGGTACAGAAGGTGAGTAATGAACTTGACAAGTTACCTTAGGAACATTTTCAGTAGAATTATAAATAACACTAGTACCTAAGGAGGAAGCAAATAATGTAGTATTGGGATTCAGGTTGCTCTGTACTATAGAAGGAACACTTGGATCTAATACGGTTACATCGTGAGAGGATTGAAGTGGGTCGCGATGATTCAATAAAGGTGAACAACGTCCCAATAAATTAATTTCTGCTATTCCTTCTTCCTGATTTATAATGTTCAAATCGGAGTACGATGGTAAATTTAAATTTAAATTAGGGTCAAAGCATAGCTGTTTTGCCCTCTTTTTATTTATCCTTCAACGTTTTCCCCTTTTTTTCTTCTTCTTCTTCCTGCCAACAGTGTTATTTTTGATCCTAATTTCTTTTACTTTAGAGGGGGAGCAACCAGCTTTTAATTCCTCCACTATGGGATGCTCAGGATTTTTTACACCAGTTTTTAGGAGGATGGGAAAGACTTTTTGTATTGAATTTGATGTTACCTTCTTTGGTTGCTGACAGGGCAAAGAAGCTGCTACTGGAACGGAGTCCTCAGATTCGAAAAGCTGCTGTAGGGAAGAAAGCTGTAAATCGTCGAATATATCTACATTTTCTTTATATTTCAATGTTTTTTATTTTCTCTACTAAGAGAGGGCTTACCTATCTCTGCACCAAAGTCTCGCCCTGTAGCATAATAAAGAGAGCATGTTTGAGTATGTTTGATTTGATTGTAATTATTCTCCAAGGATAGGAGAGAAAGGTTCCCCTTAACTGGATAAGGCTCACAAGAAGGAAGTAGGTCTGCTTTACCATGCAAGGGTCTTCGTTCAAAGACTATGAACTTAGTCAATGCCAAAAGTGAATCCAGGATATAATCAGAATTACTTACTGATTCCTCCATTAAGGATAAGATAGAAGACAAAACTCTTTCCAGACAGAGTAAGAATTCAGACATCAAGATTTTTGACTCTGGATTATTGATTAAAGAATGAAAACTTGAAGACAAATCAGGAGTACCAGACCTTCTTGAATTTAATGTACTAGTTCCACTGGGTGTGCTACAAAACAGCTGCATCTTAATAGGGAGATGCGAGGGAAATCCCACGAATTTGAGGAAGGCGAGCTGTCACGATTGAGAATCCTGGAGGACTCGGAAATAGGTGCTTGGGAAAATTTTGGAGTCAGATTTATATTAATATTAAGGTCTGGGAGCGTAAAGTCTTCCAGCATAGGGTCTCCCTCTTTTGTGTCTGGAAGAAGTCCACCTTCAGGTTAGGTAACTCCGTTAACAAGGGAGTGTATGGTGAGATTTGCCAACAAAGAGCCTTCCATCCTAGATTTAGGGCAAGACACATCCTTAAGCCAGGACTCTCCAATTTTGGGAGAAAGGGTTGCAGGTTTTACTGGAGATGACTTTCCAGGATTCACATTAACCTCTCCAGAAACTTTAGACTTAGACTCCAGCATCCTTGTGTTTGAGCTTATCTCTTTTTTAGGGAAGAAGGTGGAGATAGCATTAAAATCTTTCAAAGTGCTTATTTGTACTGAATTATTCCTTAGAGGATTAGCTTTCATTTTTTTTGCACGCTCTTATATACATCGATCTTCCACACAGGCGGTTGTGTAACCCTTAGGGGAATGGAGAAAAACAGGTAAGACGTTCAATGATGCAGTGGTGGTCTAAAAAGGTCTGGAAAGGTGGGGGTGATATATAGAGTGTTGCACCCACTGGCTCGCCCGCTGTCTCACCGTACTTCCACCATGTCTCTCTCTACCTCCAGCTCCTTTTCGGCCCCTCAGCACCCCTCCTTACTTGTACTTTCCGCTGGTAGGTAGAAGCTCTGGAAAAAGGGCCTCGTTGATCTCTCCAGGTGGGGGGTATCAGGCAGGCAAGTGGGGGCAATACTGTACACCTACAGGCCGCACCCAATCCTAGTTGGATCGCCTCCACAGGCTGCAGGGTCACACACTTAGTGGCCACCCACTAATGGCGCGTGCGCTTGCTAAAGCCTCTGCTGCCCCCAAAAAAGCTACAATATTGACCCACCTCCACGAAGACTCTCAAAGGCTTATAACACTTAGGGGTCAAATTAGTGGTCTCTCCATCAGTCTCTGAAACGTAGGAGCCCGGGATGCTCACTCACACACTCCTCCGCTCCTCTGCGTTGTCCCAAAATCACATCTCTCATGAGCACTGCCCTGCTCGCTCTGCACTTGCACTAGAGAACAGAGCTCCAAATGGCAACAGTGCTCAAATGTCTTTATTTTGTTATGTTGTTCTCGTTGGTGCTAGGGCTCATGAGCACAGTCCTGCTCACTCAAGCATTCAAAGCCCCAAACGACATTGGAGCTCAGTAACACAAGGGCTCTTCTTTCAGGTCGCCACCCCGCAGCCATGCAGGAGGCTCCAAAAGGCCAAAAGGCCAAGAGCAGCAGTGGCACGCCACGCCATGTGCTAAGGCGGACAACACCGGCAACACCAGCAGCGGGAGCGGCCAACGCAATCCTCAAAGGAGTTATGGAGGAGTTGCATTTGCAGTCACAGTGAGACGAAGTCCACAATGCCTCAGCACCACTTTCCCCAACAGCCCCAATGGCCGCACTGCCGCACAGTCCTGCCTGCTCCTCGCCGAAAGCACTGCTCCCTTCCACTAGGTAAACCCGCAGTCCTTTATGGGGAATTTGAATGCTTGAATGGTCCACTGATCTTGGAACTCTTTATGGGTTCTATCTCAACCTGATCCTAATTTAGTATAGGGTAGGGACTAGATTTCCTTATGGAACACACTTGTTATTTTCTGCATTTATTCTAGCTCTAACTATGATTTTCTTGAGATTTATCTGACTTACTAATCGAATAAAAAGACAAAAACAAATCTACCTAACTCTAATGAGAATAAAGATTTTCAAAAAGTAACTCAGACTCTCTTCATTGACTGAACTAAATTGACTGTAATGATGATAAATATTGATTTATGCTCCATTCTAAAATTGTCGCAAAGATCCATTTGCTTGAAGAAGAACCAAAGGCACGGACTTGGAGTCACACTTGTAAGTTACAGGTGGAACTGATAAAATTTAAATCGACTTGAGCACCAGCAGTTTCTGGTAGCAGAGTATGGTTCACACGATGAATGGAGCTATAAAATAATCCCAAATTAATATATAAGTCCCAAATCCAGTGCCCAAAACTTGAAGATCTGTACAGCCTCATCAGGCGGTCATCAGAAGGCTGGTGCTGTTTGAAGGTGTGGGTATTTTTAGGTTGATGTGTTGCTTGTTGTAATTGTACTTTGATTTATACAGCCGTTTTTGAAGTTGAATGGATGAGTAAAAAGAGCATTGTTAAAAAAAAACATTTTTATTGAGTATAGACTTGCAACATTGACATTTGATGGTTATCACATACATATAGATACCGTTCCCATCATATTTCGTCATTAACGTAAGTACATCATATATCTGGCTTGCATTATACAGTTTATGCTGAATAACCCACTTCTCCATCACTCCTCATCGTCTGAGACCAAACCTATTAACGGAGGGGCGCATATACCACCCCTAAAGTTATTCCACATACCCCATATTCTTTCCCATTTTTTAGGGCATCCTCTGTGAACATACGTGGCTTTTTCGGCCACCATGACCATATCCATATCCCTGTACCATTCTTCAAGGAGTGGGGCAACAGCCGCCCCCAATGCTTGGCCACATTTTGCTTTGCTATCGCTGTACCAAGGGTTGCCCAGGCTTGGGCTGTGTGATTTAGGTCTATTGGCTCCCAGATGGTCAGGAGACATCGCTTAGGTTCAGGCAGATCAGGACTAGTGCTAACCTCGGTAATGGTGTTCATTACTGCCGTCCAATACAATTTGATTACCGGGCATTCCCAAAGTGAGTGGTAAAAGGTGTCTATGTCTCCGCATTGGCGCAGGCAGTATTAATCAGTGATTTTCTCTATCTTGAATAATGTCACTCTAGTAAAGTAGGTCCTGTGCAGCACTTTCAATTGTATGAGGTGTAGCCTAGAGGAAACCGCAACCACCCTAGGGGACTCTATTGCCTCCTGCCAATCTGTGTCATCCAGTTTGACGCTTCAGTCTGCCATTGTACCCTCAGCTTTTGCAGTGGGTCTAGATGATTGTTGACGATCTTCTGGTATGTGAGGGAGATCGCTCTTTTGGCCATGTGGTCTGTCAGAAGCCTGTCCTCTAATAGAGAGGCTTCAGGAAGGATCATGTCTATTGGCATGGCCGCCTCCAATGCGTATTCTGTAAGTAGCGAAAAAACTCAGTGGGGGCCATTTCGTATTGCACTTGTAAGTGGGCAAAGGTGATGTTTTCCCCCTTTCCAGTGGTCTCCCAGTCGGGAAATCCCTATTGCATCCCATTTCTGGAATCCCTTACTCTTTCACAGAGTGCCAAGTTGGCCTGTGCTCCATAGGGGCGTTTGTTGCGTCAGTTTGTCTGCTCAGCCCAGGGATCGTGTTACTGCATGCCAAACGTGGAGAGTGTGCGCAGTTGGCCCTAGTAAGTCTAATTTATACTTTTTGTTATAGAGCACCCGATTAAACGCTCCCGTACCCAGGGCGTGCCTATCCATTCAGTACGCGGGGTCGGTATGGGGTGAATGGACCCATTGATTAATCACTGCTAATTGAGCGGCCCAGTAGCATGTCTGGACATTTGGAAGTGCAATACCGCCGTCATACCAGTTTCTGACCAGTTTTGATGCTTCGATCCTGGCAGGATTCCCATCCCATAGGGGATTGTTGACCTCTGAGTCAACTGCTTTAAAATAGGACACAGGAACCCGAAAGGGAGTGTTCTGGAAGGCATAGAGAAACCTGGGGAGTGCCATCATTTTAAAAAGCGCCACCTTACCCAGGAGGGTAAGCGGCAGTGATTTCCAGTGTTTGGCATCTCATCTCAGTCTCTGCAATGGATCCTAGAGGTTTCTCACCATGAAGTCATCTGGGTCGGACGTGACATGAATCCCTATATATTTGAAGCTGTCAGTGACCGCTTTCACTGTACACCGCCTTGGTAATGATGGGAGAAGCCCAAGTAGGATATATAGCAGGACTTGTCCCAGTTAATGATGTACCCGGAAACTGTCCCGTATACTTCGCATATGTTTAGGAGTCTATGGAGGGAACGTCTGGGGGACGCTATGTATACCAAAATGTCATCCGTGTAGAGGGATACGCAGTCTTCCCACCCCTCTACCCAGCGAAGTCCGCGGATAATTTGGTCTCTTCTTATCCAGACTACCAATGGCACGAGGACCAAGGCGAAAAGGCGTGACGACAGAGGGCAGCCCTGCTGCGTTCCACATCTCAAATATTCTTGAGTGATTGTGATACTGTTACTTCTTTAGTAGAGCAAAGAAGATGTTTTGTTGTGTCTATTGAAGAATAATGTTGAAATTGTATGAATGTGAGAGAGAATTGCCAAGGATCTGCTGTTTCACACTAGGATTGGTCAGTTGGTGTGCATTTGTGCTGGGATTGGTTGGTGACATCGACGTTTCACGTTGAGATTGGACAGGAGAAAAGTGAATACTGTATTTTGATTTGTTAACAAAATTTTAGAAATTCATAGTCATAATTTTAGTTTGTTGAAATTTGACATGTACATAACAGAAGAATAACATTAGGTTGGAAATTGCTTGTTCTCAATAAATTGCAAATATGTAGTGTTTTAAAGAAATAAAGAATTTGGTAAAGGGAGTACGAAAAGGTGAAGAGGCACCTTCTGAAGGAATGCCTGCTTACATTATGACAATTAAGCATTGTAAAGCACTTGTACTTGGCTTAGCCAAAAGAGTAAGATCAATTAAAAAAACAGTGTATTGAGCTTCCGTAAATATATAACATTTAATTCCAGAATTCTTGACAATTTTAAAGGAAAATTATTCGAAATTAAGCCATCATCTAGACCTACTCAATATGAAGCCCTGGGTTTATGCGAAGGGGTTGCAAGGAAAAAATATAGGGGAAAATATCAGAGAAAAACAAAGAAAGGAGCGCCTAACTATGCAGATGCTCAATGGGATGAAGAACAGAAAAGATGAAGAAGGCTATAATAGAAGGGACCACATTGTATCCAGCTATTACTACTGAATCAAATAACCCAGGACAAAAGAAGGATCTCAAGGAGAAAGATAGAAATGAGACAGATACTGACTCTTGAGATGAGATTTTAGAGCCGATGTTATCCTCAAGACCACCATAGTATTCTACCCCCACTGATCCGAATGGATCAAGTGCCAGTACAAGTGGTACAGTGGCAACTGCCCCTGTAGACCCAGGTGTAGCCAAAATTGAATAACCTGTACAGATACCCCAAATTATTCCACCAGTTGTGGCTCCACCACAAGCAACAGCACTGACTGCAACTAAAATGGCTACAGTTTACAGCATAGACCCAATAACTCCTGTGAATGCCCAACCAGTGCCAACAGTCATTGCGAATGCTTCTCCAAATGTGCATATAAAGCCTAACATACATCAAGCCACTGGAGGTGTGCCTAACACAGGTTTTGATACGACTTCTCACAATTCTCAGATTGTTGTTTTGAAGCCTCCACAAACAGTACAAGCATTAGTAGATGGAAGAATGCTAGTGTTTACAACTCCTATGGCCCCTAGTAATTTATGTTTAACTGAAGAGGGATATCTTCCAGATTGGTTGGAAGAAGCAACAGGACCTACGAACGTAGAACATCCAAAGACGCAAAAAAGGACAGGTACCAAGAAAGAAAAGCTGTTGAACACTGCTAAATTAAAAGCGGATTTGGAGCAAATGAGCATGGGATGTTCGAAATCTGAACACATTGAACAATATCAGAATAAAGATGTAATTTACTTGTACAAGTAAATTACATGAAGAGCAGTTTTAATACATGTAAAATTGGTGGAATCAGCTCAGAAATACAGAGTTCATCTTACTAAAAAGTTTCACTTATTGACTGAATGTAAGACTGTGGTTCAATGGCCAAAAAGAAGAACCATTGAGAGATGTTAGAACAAATGCACCATCTCCTGTGGTGATGGAGAAATATGAGGCTGTGATTACTTTCCTGAAAGGTAGATTGCCACCGAAAAATATGGATTCGATTAAGATTAAAAGAACTACCAAAGAGCCAAAAGAGGCAGTTCTTGTATACTATGAGAGATTATTACAGGTGTTTCAGCAGCACAGTGTACGAGAGTATCCAGAGGACCAGGATATAGGGATTTTTGAGCCACAGTTTTTCTTAGGGTTGAAACCAGAAATCTTTTGCACATAGCTAAAAGCATGATCTGCTGGAAGAGTAAATTGCTAGACGAAATCGTGAGATATGGAAAGTATTTCAGTGACGAGCTGGAAACGAAGGAGAATGAAATTAAGGAGGAATTTATGTTGGCACAGACAAAGATGGCACAGAAAAGCTTTCAGAATAATTTGTTTGCAGGAAATCAGGGGAACGTGCGAGGTGTTGCTGTTCCGTAAGTTGGGTTTCAGAGAAACCAAGGTCGATTTATTATGCCTCAGAAAAGAGGTAGAGGTGTTCCTGTGGGTACCTGTTCTGGAATATATATTGCTGCCATGAAAAAGATTACTCCCTGTCACATCTGTCGTAGAATTGGACATTGGAAGAGGGAATGTAGAAATAATCTGGAAAATACTAGAGGAAATGATGAAAATGCCAAAGGAAGGCAAATGCAAAATGTGCCTATACACCAGATGCAAATGTCTATGCAAGGACTGGTCCAAATGATGGCCCCTTCACCAACTCAATTGAATTCCCAGAGCATGGGAAACCCTCAGTTACATTTAAATCAAATGCCAAAAATAAACACAAACAAATTTCAGAATTCCATTCCACAATTTCAGAATGCATTTTTTTTAATTATGATTCAGGGTCAGATGCTTCCCAATTAAGGCGCCTGAGAGAGGAGAAATATTGCATACTTGGTGCAGCCCTAGCGGTTGACTAGAGTGGCCCATATGTAGATGCTGAAGTCTATGGTCACCCCGCATCATTTTTGATTGATACAGGTGCTACTAGATCCACAGTTAGAACAGTGGAAGTTCCAGATCTACCCCTAGATCCAAGTTGCAGGAGTTTCAGAGAAAGTCTCAGTAACAATACGTTCATTTGAAGAAAAACACCAGTTTGTTGTCTGTGACTCTAGTCCTGTGAACCTGCAAGGGAGAGATTTACTATGCAATTTAAATTGCACCATTTATTGTACACTGGACAGTGTAGGTTCCCAGACCCATGGTGAGTATGTGGTTTTTAAAATGATCAGACAATGCAATAACATTGAAATCTTTTCTTTATTGCCTGTTGAAGAATTTTGAGGGAACTAATTAGAAGTCCTTGTAACTCTCCAATTATGGTTTTACAGAAGACCAATGGAAAATACAGAATGGTACAGGACCTTAAGAAGAGTAATTAAATTGTCGTTCCATGCTGTCCTGCGGTACAGAATCCAGCTACTATACTGTTCCAAATTTCATGTACAGTAGAATGGTTTACAGTCATTGACTTGTGTTATGCTTTCTTCTCAGTGCCATTGCATGAGGAAAGCCAATACTTATTCTATTTCATGTTCTAACAGAAAATGTTTCCATGGTGTTGTGTCCCACAAGGGGATACAGGAGAGCTCATCCACCCTTCAACCATATTCTGAAAAGAAATCTGGAGACTCTGCAAATGCCTTGTAACGCAGTACTTGTTCAACACATTAATGACCTTCTTGTGGCCTCTAGAACATGAGAGGCTTGCAAACAAGACATCATTGCATTATTGAATCACCTGGCTGAAAACTTACAAATGTGTCTCCATGAAAACTGCAGTACTTTCAAAAAGAGGTTACATATTTACCAGAGAGAGTGAAAGCCATCTTACAGATGAACCCACCACAAAATCACAAGAAAGTCAGAAGGTTTTTGAGAATGGTTGGTTACTGTAGACAGTGGATACAGTCAGGAAAAGAGCAAACACATTCTGATTGGATACCCTTTAACTGTTATGGCCCTACATTCTGTGGAGCTATTATTTACAAGGACAAAGACACAGTACATGATATACAATAGGTTGTTTAGATATGAGCAGACAATTTTGACATCTGATAATGTAAATTTAAAGAGATGCCAGATTTTAAATTCATCAATCTTGTTGCCTGTAAATGATGTAAATTGTGATGAAGTTGAACATAAATGCCTAAATATTATGGATTTATGCACCAAATCAAGACCTGACATTAAGGATGAACTCCTGAATTAGTCCGACCATGTTCTTTTTGTAGATGGCTCATGGTTGAGGGGTAATGATGGCAAACTGTGAGCAGCATGTGCTGTGTGCACTATAAGTGATCTTGTCAAAGCTTCCTTCAGTTAATGTATTCTTTAAATACTCAACTAGGAATCAATCCCTTTTTAGTAAAGTCCTCTGGGATCTGTGCCTAGTGTCAATACATATGGGTCATTAATTACTGTCTCTTGATAAGCAATTATAAAATGCACTGCGTAATTCCTGGGTTATGATGACAATGCTCTGGTGTCTCTTTTGCATACAAATGACAAAGACCAGCAAGAGGTAAGACTAAACTACATACTCTTCACAGCCATGGACAGTTGGCACAGGACTTACTCGCCTAAAGTCAACTGGCCTAAAGTAAGTTGAATCCTGCTGGTGGGGTTGCCATCCTGATTTTGATAAATGCCATACCTAGTGGCATGGAACTTGACTTGTAATAATCTCTGGACTGTGATTTGGGCACTTATAAACAGCACCAACTGCTATAACTGTACATTGACTGCCTCACCTAAATGTTTATATGATATGTCCAACATAAGAAAACGTATGACTCCCTAGAGAAGATTGATCACCATGTCTTAAGTGGTGAAGAAAGTGTGCATGCTGAGATGGTGGTAATCGGCAGTATGCAAGAACATAGTGGCTGAATGAAATAAAGAGCATTACGTCCAACGAGGGGGGTTATATACATACTGCTAGACTGATTAAACATCTTTGAATCTATTTGGGACTCCTCTCCTATATGGTCATCATAGTGCGATGCCCATTCAACAGCAGAATTGATACAGCTGATGACGCTGTGCTGGAACATGATGAACACCCACAACGCTCCCATAATGTAGTGTAATTTGATTTTATGCATTAATGATTGTAATTCATGTTCTCCTTGTTTTATATTACCTTGCCCACCTACCCTTCGCCTCTGTCCTTCCATTCAGAGTCTCTGTTCCCTATGCGTTCCTCTTTTTTCTTCATTCTTACTTTTCGATTTAAAGCATCATTACGTACATGGAGCTATGATGTCTCTTTGTAATGGTACTTACTTTGTCTTTTAACATTCTGAAATCCGTGACTTCGTAATAAAAACATGTTCAAAAAGATAAGTATAATTAAACTGCATTAGGCAATGTTCATTCAAAAACTCAATTTAAAGTTTGACAGCGGGGTCCCCTTTTACAGAGTGTCAGAGTACCCTGTCCCCCAAACTAATGGTCTGCCTGCCCTACTTAGAGGCTTGAGGGGGGTTACTCTGAAGGCACAGAGATCACCACTGGGCGGACTGCGATCTCTAAGTATGGGGGGGAAGGGAATCCGACCAGGGTGGAGGATGCAATGTCTCCGGTACCCTGTTGGATTTCAGACTGCCCACCAAAGTTAAAATCAGGCTTTTGCTGTAGATTAAAACCGTTCGTTCGTTTCACTTTTCTTGATCAGAGTGAATTTAAATATCTTTATATAAAGAAGGTACACAGTGAATAGCTTGCATTACCAAGATGTATCCGTAGGAATACTTCAGCTCCAGGAGCTCCTTTTCACAGAATGTCTTACGTGTGCTACTTTGTTGATTGCTCCCTAAAGACAGAAGACTAACCATATTTATAGATTAAGAGCTTCCTCTTTCCCCCCAGATCAATTTGCCATATTATTTAGATTTGCATGTCTCCTCTGGGATGGATGCGGGAAGGCATCACCTGTTCTCGGTATCCTCGGCAATGCTTTAATGTCTGCTATCGGTTCTTAATTAATTCTGTGCACATTCATCATCCTTGACTGCTGACTTCAGCAAATGTTCCCGCCAGGGACCATGGTAACCTGAAACTTCCTCCGGTAAATGTGGAACAGGTAAGACATACGCGCGTTATCAGTATCAGTAATGCCTCCACGCCGGATGGGCGACGCATGTCCAATCTGTCCTGTCCTCATTCATTGTGATAAGGTTTCTTACTCAGAAGAATGAAACCTCAGCTTCATTAGAACAATCCTAGGTTTACAAAATAATGTACATCTAATCTGTTTTGTTTTAAAGATTCACTATACCAGGCCGTGGATATGGAAAAGTTCTACAATGTTTTTTTGTGTTCGAATTGCTATAGAAAGATGTCAAGACGCCCCTCAAATGTCAGTTTGTTGTTTGCTTGTTCTTTCCTTTGCGGAAGCAATCCATTTGAGTGAAATCGAGTGGGGCAAAGATCTGTGATATGCAGCAATGGTTCCACGTTCACACACACACACACATCCCTTCTGCACACGGTTATCACAATATTTCACGCACAAATAAGGCAGAAACAATAACTGCGAAAATTCAATTTCCTAATGAGCGATTCTATGTTAAATATTATAATAAGAAAGCGACATTGATCATTATTTTTGCCGAACATCTTTGAAGGCAAAAAGGAGCCTTAGAGTTACTCAAATCTGTAAAAGGTGGGGACCAGAAACTCATGCTTGACCATAAGCAGTTAGTTTATAGTTTTTAGCCTACTATTAGTGTCATCCTATTTATTCAAATTCTCAAGTTGTTTCAACAACATGGTGTATTTTTCATTGTCTAGGTGATGCATTTACCGTATGAGAGGGCTTCAGGCAAGCCACAGGTGCGGATCAATAAACCTCCACAATATGTTTGGTCGTTTTCAGTTACACATTTCTCTGACAGCCTGGCTCTCTTTCTCTCTCAATTTCTCCCTCCCTCTCTGAGACACCCACACACACTCACACAATGATGCTTTCCCCTTCAAATAACCTGCCACGACTATTCCTCTCACATCTGAACCCAGGTGCCCAACTAAAGCTAAGCAAGTCAAACCACAAACCCTTTTACATGGGCCTCACTTAAAGGGTGCTCGCAGACACATAGGGATAATCATATTGCAAGCTGCCCCATAGGCCATGTTTACTAGTTTGATGGAGCGGTATCCTTGGGTGCAATACTGTTCCATCTGATTACAAATGGCACAGAGTCAATGCATTCAGAATTCCCAAATCCAGGAATACCACCAGTAAATTCACAGGAGTGGGCCGCAAATGCAGGTAGGCCCTGTCCTGGCCACCAACTACAGGAATGGAATGCGGGGGCAAAAAACAGTTCCCTGCCAGTTCATAGCCTTTCTTGCCCACTGCCCCCCGCATTGAGTTTGTCTAAATTCATGCCCTGTCATAGTGTCTTTCTGTTTCCACAGACCCTCTTAGATTTCTACTTAAGAGGACTTCCCAGCATCAATGCTGCTCCCAAGTTGGCCTTTACATTCTTACATTTGCGAAGAGCTGGAACTATCTTTCAATTTACATCATTACTGTGAATAGACATTGCACCGGTACCTGCATTCCAATTTCTATAATAGGTCACACAGATCTTTCTACTGACATATTGCATTTCAATATACATAATCTATATTTGTAAAGCACAGGTTCACGCAGAAGGGTATGTTGGCGCTGAATAGCTGATGCGGGATGCTCATTTTATCGACGTCAGAAGGATGAAAGGCTGAGTGGACTCACCAGGATTTGAACCTGTGACCATAAGGTCAAACTCAGGCCCCTACAGTGGACACATCAGTTCACTCACCCACCAGACCCGGCATCTTCTCTTCATGGCTTTAGGTTTCACAGGCCTCTGACAGACCTCTTCTCTCACACCTAGGACATTGCTTTAGTTATGACGGGATTTCAGTTTGAGACACTGGAGGAAGCCATCACCAAACAGTGCCAATACCAGGACAATTTTCTAACTATAATAGATTGATTCACCTTATTTACTCAGCAAATGTGGGAAGAATGAACGCATCATGGACGATGATTTGAAACGCCTCTAGATATACCAGTAAATGTCAGCATTGGCAAAGGCTAATCAAAGATGAACATCTCCGTAGTAGAAATGTTCACCATTCCTTAATTTCTGCTTCCTTATTTTATTTGATTGAAGTCATTAAAGTTAAACATGTATCCGGGCACTATTTTTCCTTTACTGCAAAGTCGCAGGCGCCAATGCTTGTTGCGTGAGCTTGTGTACTTTTCTGTGCTAACAAGAAAGGTTAAAGGCCCTGCCTGGATAAGAGGAGGAATACGAGATACCATTTATTATGCGTGTCTGCAGGGCGGCGCTGCACTTTTTTACGGTTGTCTCAAAAAGCTGTCATCTCTCTTTGGTCTCCAGTTGCACTCTATAAACATGAAAAAGTGTCTCGATCTTCGGCAGGAGATCTCAAGTGTCATCTCCCAAGATGGATACCACTGTGGCCCATGTCTTGTGGCATGGGCACCATTGCCAGCCTAGACTCCTCTGGTTGGAAGTACCGCTCTTGGGATCCACAGAGTTGTTTAAACCCCTGTCGTGTGTCCACCTGAAGTTCAACAAACAGTCTATTTGTTACTTCAAGTAGATGAAATTCTGAGTCAAGTTTCAGTATCCCGGATACGTAGAATTTGTTTACAAAAAGGCTTTTATAACAGGATTCATACATTGCAGAGTTGCGACCAAAATAAATGGCTAATAACTTTTTGCTTTCTAAAGGACTGAAATTAATAGTTTTAATAATAAGACCTGCCAGGGTGAGTCCTAAAAAAAGATACGACTTTTTAATGACTGTGACATAATATTTGAGTCGGTAGATACAGTTAATTTTACATGATAGTTTATGAAAGAACATTATGACCAATACACAAATTGAAGATGGGTGCCATACAGTAATAGCTATAATAGATGTAATGCTGTGCATGCATTTTAAAACAAACGTGGCTTTATAATGCAATATTGTTTAGGTTCTCTCTTTGCATTCCATCCAATCTGCTTATATTGGTTTTGCGCTTATGTCTCACATGCACAGTTGATTCTTTGACACTGCCCTCCCACATTAACATTTTAATAGGCAGATCGCTTTCACCAGCCTCTTCCTAGCGTACATAGGTGGTGGAAAGAGCGCTCTAAAAATGTCTACAAATCGTCTTTCATGACATTATGTTATGCTACAACATTTTCTAACTTGCCTACATGTCTCCGAAGGGGCCTGAACCTAATGAGTCTACAGAAAGTGTCAAAGTCTATTTGCCACTTTGTCTTAGAATAAATAACTGTCAGCACCCTTTTGTTCTAAATGATATCATATTTTGACAGCTTGACAAGTTCGTGGCATTGAAAGAAAGTAAGAAGAAAACAAATAGAGCTCAAACTGATTAATGCTGCTTGCTAATTAGGGCCGATTTTCTTCCTTTGTAAGTCTGTTTTGACCGTGTGGCTGTTCTCACCTATTGTTAACCGTTCTTTAAATTATACTTACAGTGGCCTGTGTCTCAACCCACAGGAGTGCTACGCCCTCACCTCATGCGCTATTCAGGAGGGAGTATTTTACATCTAAAGCTTATAGGAAGGCATCCCATATAAAAGGGCCCCATTTTCCACAGAATTTGACATTCACAAACCATGCGATTCACCAAATCACAGGGTTAGCGCCAGCAACACGGCTTTTTAATTTGTAATAAAGCCATTTTGGGGCACAGTACAGCTGGGACATGAAACGGGAACCCCCTTCTATTTACGGTTCATAATGCTATGTTTCAATGGTTTGTGAACATAATTCCAATCACAAACCATTGGTACGTTAATTGATAAACCATTGACAAGGTGAAAACTCCTGAAAGGAGGTGCTAGCCAATTTTCAGAGGGAAGCTGTCCCCATTGGATAGTTTCTCCTTTGGAATTGAGTGGGGCAGCATTGTGAAGAGCAAGGAGTAGTCCAGACGACCACTGTTTTCTCTCCCCAGTGACTTCCTAAATGGTTATTTTATTTACACAGCACGTGTCTACTGTTCTTTGCCGGCCACCATCACTTTCTTTGTAGCCAATGTCTGGGGGTTGCAATAACGACCCGTGTAATTAATATTTATTGGGCAGGTCATTTGATAACCTCTCTTTGATTGAAGATTTTGCAACACAATCTATGCAGTCACAGGTCACATTGTAAAGCTAGAAAGAGGTGCGAATGGCAAACACTATTTGCAATCTGTCTCTGTGTACATCTGGCACTAAATTATTCATCATATACATGCATTATATACAGAAAGTAATCTTTTTCTTGTTTTATTTTTCACTATGGCAGGATTTAAAAAAAATGTTTTATGCAAGACTTAACATGCAAGCCGGACCTATTGGCTTTGACGTGGCTTAGTTAATATTTCACTTTCACGGTCAAATTTAGCAAGAAAAAAACACAAGTGGTGGAAGACTAGAAGGATAACAGAGTAGACACATAAAAAGTTGCCATTGACAGTTTACTAAATTGACATAAGCAATGTGCCAGTGAGGTGAAATCTATGGTTTAATGTGAAATACGTTTGTGGTACTGCCATTTAACTGTTAGACCACTTTTCTGTACCTGAGTGTAGAAATTGTAGAACTTGACGCTTGGCAGCTATTAAATGTGCATACAATCATAAATAGGTAGCAAATGTGTGCGGAAGTACATGTTCCAGTTGGTTTGAGAACTCCATGCATTACCTGTGTGTACATAAAGATTTGTGCGCTTTATAGGTGCAGATAATAACCATTTCATCCATTCACTACAGGTGCACGCTCAAACACAGGAGTCCCATGCATGCAATGCAACAAGAGATCCTATGTAGTAAAGGTGAGGGGAAAAAGAGACCGGACATTAAAGCTGTGTACAGCCACTTAGGGCTCGTGCAGTCCAGGTGTGTGACAAAAGACACAGTCTGTGCTTCTCGTTTTCACCACCATTGCTTCCAATTCTAGTGCTTTTTACTCAGTGGTGGGCAAGAGGACAAAGGGGTGTTATGTTTGTCATGCTTGTTGTGGTCTTACCCCAAACATTTTTGGCTTCACCCCTCCTGTTTTCTTAATTTCGTTTTTGTTGGCATTAGGACTCTGTGCACCTCACCACATCTAACCAGTGCTGGAGTGCTTGTGCCCTATTTTCTTGATAGGACGTCACGTTATTCTGAAATTTGTAGGGGTGCATCATATTCACTGTTAGTCAGCACCCACATATTAATCGACGTAGATTAAGTGGGCCATAGGAATTTATCACTAGAATTGGCTAACATAGGAGTGATTAGAAATGTAACCATGCTTTTCATGACAAGAAATGCTGCAGACCATTGTGAATGTGTTTTAGTAAACGCATAATGCTTGATTTTCACGTAATGCAATGTGTTAGTTAAACGTGTGCCATGTTAAAGTTGCACGTGCAAGTTTGCTTATTCACGTATAAAGAATAATGAACTAATGCTTAGAGTGTGATTTAGTAGTGTGTTTAACAGTGTAAAGGTCTGATCGCATATACGTTTAAAGAGAAGGCCTGTTCATTTCTTA
Organism: Triturus cristatus; assembly: GCF_964204655.1. NCBI lineage: Eukaryota > Metazoa > Chordata > Amphibia > Caudata > Salamandridae > Triturus > Triturus cristatus. The sequence goes on along the minus strand of NC_140588.1, from coordinate 525,028,054 downwards.
TGTTAGCTAAACTTTGTAGGCCGAAAATGTTTTCCCTTGGAAAGGCTTTGGGTTACAGGATGATGGAGAATCTTAGAGAAGAGAAAAGTTTTTCTTTCCCATGTTTCTGTTGCATGTGCATGGACATTTAGCTCGTTAGAGAGACTAGGTCTTTGTTTTAGAAGTTAGGATGGTATGAGAAGCCAACAGGGGAGTACATTGAAATGTGCGGATGATACTTTCTGCGGAGAAGGTGCCTGGGACCCAAGGTCAAGCTAACCGTCGTTGGATTGAGTACAAGTTTCACTGGAAAAGTACTGGAAGAAGACCTGGCTGAAGAGGTGTGCCGAAGGGCGTGTTCTACGTTTTTGGGATTTTGTATTAGGGACAGTGCCCCGTGGTTTGAGCAGTTGAGGTTTAGATGGGACGCTAGAAGGAGAATCTTAGAACGAGCTCTGACTAAGTGAATGTACTTCTAAGGAAGTCTTCACTTCTGACACCTTTTTTTTTAATCTCTAGCCTGGGAAGGGAAATGCTAAGTAGGGATGTCACCTTAGAGATATAGTAGGGAAAGGCTAACTTTTTTTCTTTTAGGCTAATGGTTTCAGATATAGAGATTGGACTAACCATTGTTTTATTAATGCTTTTAGAATTGATTATCCTTCTTATTCTGAGTCGTATGAGACTCTTGCGTAGAATTTCCTTTGTCTTAGTGCCCATTTATTTCCTTCACCTTGTATTGAGGTGTTTGTATGTTCATTTATTCCTGGTTGTAATAAAATCTTAAACATTTAGATTCAGAGTCAGTGGTCCTTTGGGATGGAAATTTGATTTGGTTAATTATGTATTGAGATTTGAATTTCTCCCCTCTACACTATTTAGCAGATAAAAAGATCCTGGCGACCTGAGAGGATTCTTGGAGATAACCAGGTAGGCAAGAATATGGTCCTATCATTCTAAATATGGTACAATTGTCCTACACCTGATTGGCACATTTAATTCACTAGTACGTTCCTAGTAAAGTGGAACTACATGTATTGAGGACCAGTAAATTAAATGCTACTAGTAAGCCTGCAGCGCTCATTATGCCACTCAGTAAAGTAGCACTTTATAACATGTCTCCGGGTTGCCATAGCAGCCAGCAGTGCAGTTTACTTTTAAACTGCCCATTTGACCTGGCAAAATAAATCTTTTGCCAGATCCAAACCTTCCTTTATATGAACCGGTGTGACAGCACAGCTGTCACTAGACAATTATGTGAGAACTACCCAGAGAAGGGCCATGGCTCTGCCCAGATGTTGGGGACAAGGATTGCATGTTTTGATTGGGCCGAAGCTGTGTGCTTCCCCTAAAAATTGCTTGTCCTCCACACAGCTATGACATGCAACGGTAAAGATATTAAAGTACCTTAGATAACTAGGGACCAGATGTACGACTGTTTGTTGCGGTTGCAAACGGTAAATCGGCCCACTTGCGACCGCAAAATAGGTCTGCACCATGTGCAAACCCTATTTTGCGAGTCAGTAACCTATTACTGACTCACAAAACAGGGTTTGCGACTCGCCATTAGGAAGGGGCATACCAAGGGCGTCCCTTTCTAACAGCGAGTCACACTTCAATGTATCATTGTGTTGCGACTGCAATTGCGGTTGCAAAACACTCAGTTTACCACCTACTTCAAGTAGGTGGTAAGCCAATCGCAAATGGGAAGGGGTCCCCAGGGGACCTCTTCCCTTTTGTGAAACGATGCAAAAATATTTTTTAATAGCATGCAGTGGTCCCATGGACCACTGCCTCCTCTTAAAAAATGAAACAGAAACGTTTAATTTTTCTTTCTTAAATGCATCCCATTTTCCTTTAACTCCTTAACCACGGCGCAAATTCCACTGCGGTGCTGGCGAAATAATGAGTGGGCAGAGTTCGGATGGCCCACGGCCGTCTTCCGCACACGCCCACTGTGACCCGTCCGACGCATGCAAGGAGTTAAGGAAAACGGGCTGCATTTAAAAAAGAAACCTGCTTTATTTAAAAAGCAGTCACAGACATGGTGGTCTGCTGCCCCAGCAGGCCACCATCCCTGGGGGTGCTGGCTATTCCCAATGGAGTCGTAAATTGCACCTGCTTCATGAATATTAATGAGGCATACAATTTGCGACCCCATTACGAATCGAGTGTCTGAGACACTATTGTAAATTACATTTTGTGAGTCGCAAATTGCGAGTTACAAAACAACGCAATTTGTGACTTGCAAATTGTAAGGGTTGTACATCTGGCCCTAGATAACCTTTGGGGTGTCAAAGCAGGAGTATAAAGCACTAACCTATGGTTCAGGCCCAGTGGGAGTGATGTCATATGAGAGTCCTTCTACCGCCCTAGATGTTTCCCAGCGTGACACAAGGAACTCACTGTTGAGATCCACTGGGGGGAATGGGGGAAATGGGACAAAATAAGAAACAAAACAACCAATCAATGATCACTCTCTCTCCACACATGCGTGTCCTGGGCAAGACGCTCCCTTAGGGACTGGTGTTCAGTGGTCTGATCTAAAAGAATACAGTGTGTTAGTCACATACAGTGTAACCATCTACCCACAATAACCAGCTACACACAATGGCACACTAATATACAAGCCCTTCTCTGTACCACTGTTACCGGGTTGTGTTCCTTTATGCTCTTTAAGTGTTGTACAGTATGCAGGCATGCTGTCCTTGTCCAGAGCGACTGCCTTAATGTCCTCTGTGCTTGACAATTGAGGCTCACAGAACCCGGGATCCAGGTAGTCTACAGTTCCTATGAATATGCAGCTTGACACTCTAAAGTCTACTTGCTTAGTGCAGAGTGAGATCCTTTTCTTACTATTGATGATCTGTAGAATCTTTAGTCCTTCGTATCAATTGTATTCTTGTTAGTTTTAAGAGCCAATGCTTCTCATAGTATCAGGAAAGAGCGTTATAACCAATACCCACTGTCCCGCATGGGGGTATAACTAATTAACCAATCTCTCATAAAGCACAGCCTCTTTAAGGCTGCAGCACTCGTTTTGGCAGAAACTATGAGTGTCTCTAGATTCTTTGATGGCCAGTTTGGTAGGTCGTAGGCCACACTTTGATGGTAGAGGACACTATTATTATGCAAATATTATCCCAAAGCAGAAAAAGTGCACACTGCATTTAGCTCCATGGGCTGGTATCTATGAGTCCTATTTAACATTCATTGATTTTGGATTTTAAAATGTGTTTAAAAAGTGGGAGGAGGATTGAATATTCAACACTCCTACACTCAAAGGGATGAAGCATCAGACTGAGTTAATGTCAGATGTCTCCTTTGATTTTGTTCATTATTCTGTATTGGCTGTGGGAGCGTTGATGGCTGCTTGAGGAAATCTTCATCTGAAAGATTGGCTTACCAGTGCTTCCCAGAAATAAATGGCTATATGCATGCCATTCGAGGGGAATCAGTTTCTTTGGTGCTCAACAGGATTACAATTTACATTGTCATTTCAAGCAGAAGGGTCACTGTTCTTCCTTCAGCTACAATTCTCCCCTAGGTCTTCTAGAAGCAAATCATCATTTCACTATTCTACCAGAAAGTATCTATAGCCTTTCCAGACTCACAGTGATAGAGGTGAAGGTTTTCTGGGTGCTGCCTTCAGAACCAGAAATGGTGTTTGCTTGGGAAGCAACCACGTTCTTGACTATGTCAGTGCTGGCTCCAACTTTCCAGTAGACAGGAGCTTCCAACATTTCTATAAGGTTTATGAGAAGTTGACTTTATTTGCCTGACTTCTGTGGATAGTGTGAAAAGATTATAGGATTGAATTCTCCTCTCTTCCTCCGGACTCAAGTGTCAGAACAACTCATTGGCCAAAATTCCCTGAAAAGTAGACTGGGCTAAATACGTGTTTATAGTAAGTGCTGTAGACGTATATTCTACAATAAGTACTAGAGCAGAGGGCTGTGGTTCCAATTACTGTGTCAGAATTAGGAATGGTGCTACACTTGATCATTTCTTTAATTCCTTATTTGATAGAGGATTATCAGATTGTTATGGACAATACAAAGAATCATCCCACTGTTGTCATCAGGAAACATTATGGTAACAATCAATTTCATTGATGCCTACTTTCACATCTGAATGGTTCCATGTCATCAGAGATTCTTAGGTTTTCACACCCAGTGTGACAGCAAATTCCGTTGTGTGCTGCCTTTCTGCCCTCTCTCAGGCCCTCTGGTCTTCACCAAGATGGTGACACCAACAGGGCTCTTCTCTATTGGCAGGGGCAGAAAGTATTTCCTTACTTTAATAATGGGATGTTTCATGCTCTTTCAGAACCCTGGTGGTTCTGGAGGCATTCCCCTCCTGTCAGTGTCAGACATGATCATCATAGGAGCTCTTTTCAGGACAGAGCTGGTCATGGTATATCTTTGTGAGGCATTGTCACCTGTTGATGTTGTTCTCCCTGCTGGCACTAAAGAATGGCCCTGGTGCAATTGTGCAGGAGGTCGAGGGACACAGGTATTCCTGCATTTTCCCTGATCAATGGACTCACCTTAATTGCTTGCCACTGATTAATGGCATTCAGCGCAAGCATATGAGCTGTTAGTTTCAGTTACTTGATAGGTTTATTAGTCTCATTTATGCTAGTCCCACACTCCCTCATTAGAAAAGGGCCTGCCATCTCAGGGCCATTGGTCTCTGGTAGAAAGTTGTAGCTAGTCAAAATGGATGGGGTTTTTAGCAGTATTCTCTTGCTATAGCTCTTGAGTATTTGCAGCCACAGGTCAAGTAGTGTTGCTGTCTGCAGAGACTGCACAGTATGGTGACTGTAGAATACATCAATTAAAATGGGGAAACTTGCTCTGGGTCCCTGAGTATGATTGACCCTTAGCTGAGCTTTTGGGAAGAACCTTATCTTTTTTTCTCTGACAGCTTTCCATATCCGGATTCAGGACAATGTCCAAGCAGACAAGCTTATCCTTGTATCCCCTTTCCCCAAGCATCTCTCGTCGAACAGAGACATCTTCAGCGAGGTGTGCAGGAGAATTAGGATTCCCTTTCTGGACCATTTTGCCTCTCCAGATGCTACTCAGCTGACCCAATTTTGTTTTTGCAAACCAGTAATAGGAACATGAGAAGGGAATGCCATGACAATGACATGGCCTTGGATTTAAGGGGAGAAGTGGGGATTGAGCACAACATTTCCCTTTTGGCCTCAGAGGTGCTGGTTTCTCTCTCCATTGCAGTTGCCTCTGGTTCTCTCTCCTGTTCATCCCATGGGTTCTCCCATTTTGAGGAGATTGATCCTTTCGGTCAGAAAATCGAAAGAAGCTTTTTGTAAAACATAGGTTTTCCAAGTCATTTAGCAAAAGCTATCCAAAAATCCTGCAGGCCAAGGACTTATGGTAACCCTTGGATGACATTCCTTAGGTTGTTTTCAGTTTCTGTGGATTGGCTTTAATCTTAATTTCTCCATTTCTACTCTGTGACCTCAATGGCTCTCATTAAGGCATTTCTGGATCTCAGGGGTAGTTTTGGAGATGGAAATGCCCTGGGGTTGCTCTTCTCATAAAAAGCTTCTCTCACTTTCTGTTTGCGGCTGCTTATAGTTCTTTGTCCTTCTCCTCTTCTGGATCTTACTGTAGTGTTGCTAGCTCGACAACATCATCCCATTGAATCTCTATCTTCACCAGAATTAAGGTTTCTCACTATGAAGGTAAATTTCTTGGTGGCAATTACTTCAGCCTTATCGTAAAGGTGTAGCCTGTGTTGCTGCACCACCTTGTCTCTTCAGGAGGATGATGTGATCCTTGGGTCTGACCCATCTTTTCTTACAAAAGTGCATATGGCTCAATGTTAGTCTTACCTGTATTTTCCCACTCCACCTCTTCCTCAGTTCAGCAGATATTGTGTTCCTTAGATGTTAGGAAGGCACTGTCTACCCACCTAGACGGATCCTGTCCCTTCCATCAGTCACATCATTAGTTTGTTACATTTGGGGCAGAGGGCCACGGTCAAAAAGCCTCTTCCATAACTATCAGCAGATGGATTTGGCCCATTATACTTTTAGCCAGTTCCATGGCTGATGTTTCCGTCCCTTAAGGGTTTAGGCAGATCCATAGAGGGCCTTCCATCTTCCTGGGAAGAGACGCAGGGTTACCCCATCACTGAAATGGGCAGGGCTGCAACATTGGCTTCTGCAATACATTCATTTTCCCGTATGGGCTCCAAGGTCTGCAGATAATTTGCACGTATAAGGTCAGAAATGTATTTATTTATTTTAGAAACTTATAAAGTGCACAGCAACCCCCAACAGGGGTGTCCCGGCGCTAAGACAGGCGGCAGATGCAAGTACCAGTAAGGGGCTAAGGGCTAGAAAACAGCCAGGTCTTCAGAACACGTTGGAATATAGTTCAGACTCGGCCATACGCAGGGAGAGTGGCAGGCTGTTCCAGGTTTTGGCAGTAATCACTGCAAAGGCTCTGCCACCCATTCTGGACCGGAGGAAATGGGGAGTCGCCAAAAGGTGGAGATGATTCGATCTAAGGGTATGGTTGGACTGAGAGTGCTTGAGTCAAGCTCTAAGATAGGCTTGACCATGACCCTGCAGTGCTCTAAAATCCAGGACAAGAGACTTGAATTGGATACGTTTGATCACAGGAAGCCAGTGGAGCTTCTTCAAATGGGGTGTAATCGAATTACGATATGGGATGTTGCGAATTGACATTGTTTGGGAGTGACGCTTCAGGGGTGGAGAAACGAATTGGGAACTGTGTTTTACCTGTTGCCTGATTTTAATTTTGACCCGCATTGCTTTTAAAAATACATTGCTGCTGCTTGCCCTTTGCACAAAACTCTTTGTAGAATTTCATTTTTGCACACTCGAGCCTACCGGAACTAGCGCTTTTGCTGGAGGGTAGCGCTCCAGTCTTTCTGTGCCGGCGCCTACTTAAGCGTCATCCTGAAGCGACCGCGTACCAATTGACATTGTTTGGGAGTGACGCTTCGGGGGTGGAGAAACGAATTGGGAACTGTGTTTTACCTGTTGCCTGATTTTAATTTTGACCCGCATTGCTTTTAAAAATACATTGCTGCTGCTTGCTCTTTGCACAAAACTCTTTGTAGAATTTCCTTTTTGCACACTCGAGCCTACCGGAACTAGCGCTTTTGCTGGAGGGTAGCGCTCCAGTCTTTCTGTGCCGGCGTCTACTTAAGCGTCATCCTGAAGCGACCGCGTACCAATTGACATTGTTTGGGAGTGACGCTTCGGGGGTGGAGAAACGAATTGGGAACTGTGTTTTACCTGTTGCCTGATTTTAATTTTGACCCGCATTGCTTTTAAAAATACATTGCTGCTGCTTGCTCTTTGCACAAAACTCTTTGTAGAATTTCATTTTTGCACACTCGAGCCTACCGGAACTAGCGCTTTTGCTGGAGGGTAGCGCTCCAGTCTTTCTGTGCCGGCGCCTACTTAAGCGTCATCCTGAAGCGACCGCGCAGCGGACGCGCGCAGCGGGCGCGCCAACGGCGCGCCAAAGGCAAGCCCGTCTGCGCCCGTCCGCGCCTCGGATGCGCCTAGTGTGCCACATAATGGTGTTAATGAGTGCCTGCCATGTGCGAAGCCTCCTAATGTGCGATTTAGATACACCCGGTTACAGCTGCTCCAACTTAACAACGGTACTCCTATCCGGGAAGTGCAGACAGGGGGATATGTACTTGGGACTCCCGGCTGCTCGGCTAAAGAGGAGGGACTGAAATGTGGACTCTTAAATGTAAGATCTATCCCTAAACACTCAATGGAAAGTCAGTTGTTAATTGATGAGCATAGCTGTGACATATTGTTTATGACCGAAACCTGGCTGGCGCCTGGTCTGGATTCAGAACTTGGCACCGCCTGCCCCTCTGGATTTAAAGCCTTCCACAAACCTAGATCTAATGGTAGGGGTGGTGGAATTGGTATTATCTTTAAAGAAACATGGGACCTCTCGCCACTGGATATTGACGAGATTTCACAGTGCGAAACCCTGGGCTTCTCGCTGAAGGACAGGTCCGGCAATGTCCTGACTGGTTTTCTGTGTTATAGACCTCCGGGGACTGTGAGCGAACAAACAAAGCAGCAGTTACTGGATGTGATTGGCAATCTGGCATTGACTCACCACAGATTGTTGATTTTGGGAGATTTTAATCTCTGGCCCAACGCAATGCTGAAAACAGCATATAAGAATATTGTTCAATCCTATGCTAGTTTTAATTTATCACAGCATGTGTTGGAGGCTACCCTTATGGCAGGCCATGCCCTTGATCTCATATTTGTGGCAGAGAATGTAGTCACTTTGGATAACATCCTCCCTGTGGACTGGACTGATCACCATTTGATCAGTTTCAGAATTCGGTCGATCCCCAAGGGCAGTCCTCCTCTGGGTGAAGGTAGGAACAGTGTCCTGGGAAGGGACTGGAAAGCCCTGAGAAGGAAAGCTCAATGTGCCCCTCTATTTAATGCGGCCCCTCTCCCTGTTCCAGGGCAGTCGGCTGATACTAACTTTAAGGAACTCTGCAGTTATATCACGAACACTATTAATCGGTATGCTCCACTGAAACAGCTTAGGAAAAGAGGTACCCCTTCGGCTCCCTGGTTCTCAGAGGAACTAAGGGCGTTTAAAATTCAGTGCAAACATGCAGAGAGGCAGTGGCGCAGTCAGTATCTCATCAGTGATAAGATTATCTGGCGGAATCTTCTGAGCAGCTACAAGCACGCTATTGCATCCACTAAAGCGCTGTATTTTGCGGACCTCATTCAAAACTCTCAGAATAGTACTAAGTGTGTCTTCAATATTCTTAGAGGCCTTACTAATCCAGAGTGTCTGGCCAATAAGATTACTCCCTCGCAGGATTTGTGTGATGGGCTGGCAGCCTTTTTCCACAATAAAATCAAGGATATCCTCGAGGGCTTGCAATACAATCCTATCTCTAGTTGCAAGGTTGGAACAGGGATACCATCGGCGGATCCTCCCGACTGCTCAATTAATGGGCTAAATGATGAGGCAGCGGCTAGACCCTGTTTAGATCATTGGACGTTCCCCTCTTTGGAGGACTTTTCCTACATGGCTATGAAAGTCTGCTCGGGGTCTCCGTCAGACCCTATTCCACAGAAATTGTGGAAGGAATTGGGAGCAGAAACCTTTCCGCACCTCCATCTGATGACTAATCAGTCACTAATTAGCGGTGTGGTTCCGTCCAGTTGGAAGGAGGCGTTGGTATCTCCCCTTTAGAAAAAACCTGCATTGGATCCGGCGTGTTATGGGAATTATCGCCCTATTTTCCTGTTGCCTTATCCGGCTAAGATAGCTGAACGCCTCGTCAGCCTGGAGCTTTCGGGGTTTTTAGAGAGCAACGATATACTGGAGGAGAATCAATTTGGTTTTCGTCCGGGGCATGGTACCGAGACCGCATTGATCATCGCCTTGGACGATCTGCGAATGCGTGCGGATAAAGGATATTCGGCAACTCTGATATTGCTTGACTTATCCGCCGCATTCGATACGGTCAGTCATACTATTCTCTTACATCGGCTTGAAGAGGTAGGGATTACAGGCTCGGCCTTAAAATGGCTCTCCTCTTTTCTATCGGACAGACGGCAGGCGGTTTTTCTGCCTCCGTATCAGTCATATTTTCTGCCTAATAATCAGGGTGTCCCACAGGGCTCCTCTATTAGCCCAATACTGTTTAATGTCTATATGCGTCCTCTGGTGCAAATCATCAAATCCTGCAACATTATGGCAGTTAACTATGCCGATGATACGCAATTGATCATCTCGGAAGGGGACCAGGTGGATTCCTTATCCATCTTCCACAATTGCATGCTGGAAATGACGACCTGGCTGAAAAATAATGCCTTACAATTTAATGGTGCCAAAACTGAGATTTTACATTGCTCAGTTGGCAGGGTGCCTCTAGCCCTGCCACTTAACTTTTGGCCTCTTCCTTTGGATACCCCCCTGGCCCCAGTAAAGACTGTACGTAATCTGGGGGTCTGTTTCAATGAGCAGCTCAACCTTGAGTCGCATGTCAATAAGGTGGCCTCAAACTGTTACATGATTATGAGAGGCCTACGTAGGATTTTACCTCTATTGCCCCTCCATGTACGAGGTACAGTAGTCCGTTGCACAATTCTTAGCCGCTTGGACTACTGCAACGCCTTGCTGCTTGCCTCCCCGGCTTATCTGATCAGGAGGCTCCAACGGATCCAGACAGCTGCCGCAAAACTTGCCCTGCTGAGACCCCGCCTCTCATCGAGCACCAAGGCCCTGACCGAGCTCCACTGGCTGCCTGTACAACAGAGAGTTTTGTTTAAATCCCTGTCTATAACCTTTAAAGCTCTTCACAGCCATGGCCCTAAACCTCTGCAAAGTCTTTTTAGCTGGTATGTTCCTACGCGCACTCTGCGCTCTTTATCAGCTAGGCTTGTCTTGGTTCCCAAGACAAAGAGAGCTACGTTGGGTGGCAAAGCCTTCAGCCATGCGGCTGCTCGACTATGGAATAGTCTCCCTTTGGAGCTACGACAGGCTCAGGATCTGACACTTTTCCGTGGGCAGCTTAAAACCTGGCTGTTTCCCAGAATATAATCCCCTGCCCCCCCCCCTCCCTCGTTACTCTCCCCTTCATGATGTCGCCAGGATGCCCGTAGGGTTGCAGTGCGCTCTATAAATATTTTATACATACATACATACATATCAGCATAGCGTCAGTGTTTTGAACGATCTGTAGGAGTCTGATCAAATATGGTGGTGCCCCCCCATAAAGACTATTTGCATGGTCGAGATGACCAAGGCTTGAATAATGGTCCGACGGGAATCCAGAAGGAGAAAGTGAAGGATTTTGTGGAGCATGTGCAGTTTACCAAAACAGGCAGAAAAGACCTGATAAATTTGGGATTTGCAGGATAGCTCATTATCAAAATGGAACCCAAGGTTCCTAGCCGAGCCCACAGGTTTTGGGGGCGGTATTCAACTCAGATGGCCACCAGAGCAATGGAAGAGGGTTTTTTTAAAATTAAAAAACAGCACCTCGGTTTTGTCTGAGTTGAGCCTAAGCGTATTCAATGACATTCAGATGGAGATATTACAGAGCCAGCGTCTGAAATTTGAAAATGCTGCTTCAGAGTGATATTTAAGTGAGCACACCAGTTGTTTATTGTCTGCATAAGAGATCACTCTAAGCCCGCAGGATTCTACCAGTGTAGCCAAAGGTGAGAGGTAGACATTGAAGAAGAGTGGGCTCAAAGCAGAGCCCTGGGGAACCCCATAGCTCAAGGGTTTATTCTCGGAGACAAATGGCTGAAGAGAGACTTGTTGGGTGCGGCTGCTAAGGTAGGATCGTATCCAGGAAAAATGGGTGCCCTGGATCCCGAGGCTGTAAAGTCTCTCAAGCAGGATAGCAGGAGAGACCGTGTCGAATTCCTGCGGGCAGGTCAAGAAGCACTAGCATTGCTGCTTCACCTGAATCCACACATTCGGGAACGGTCTCAGAGACTTCAAGGAGGGCAGTCTCAGTACTATAACCGGATCTAAACCCAGACTGGGAATCGTGAAAAAGATGACGGGACTCGAGATAACTTGAGAGTTGTTCCTGAACTAATTTTTCCAAAACTTTGGCTTGCTTCGGTAGAAGAGAAATGAGACAATAGTTTTTAAAGACAGATGGGTAAGCATCAGATTTTTTAAGGATCAGCACTAGGAGGGCCTGTTTCCAAATTGAGGGGAAAGTCCCAGTGCGCAGGGAGGAATTCCAAATCAGGTTTAGAGGGGAAATAATAAGGGGGGCTAAGGAGCTAAATACCCTGAGGCAGGCAGTCCAAGGTTTACTAAGGGGAATTGCTGTGGACTGGAGACACAGCAAATAACACTCAATAAATTGCTATCCAGACTGTTCTTTTTCATTTAAGAAAGGAAAATTACTTTATTAAACATTACACACAAATTTACAAATATATGCAGAATGGCAGGTGGAAATTCATATGTTGACAATCTCGAAACGGCCCAACAACCAACAGGAGGAGCACACTAAAAACAGATTATAACAAATAGGTAACTTCCTAAAAGTACCCTATTACCCCTGCACCTAACATAATATAGTGGATGTTCTAAATAACAGTCAAGCCTACCTGCTTTGCAAGGATATCACCACAATAGTTAAAATTGTGTACCACTCCTGGCTGTGTAAAGGTATCATCACGATAGTTAAAGGTGTAAGGTCAAAACCCAATGTAATACAATTAATAATAACACTTTTTAGGGTAGATTACCTTTCAATATTATTTATTAATCTATGCAAAGGTTAATATTATTACTGTGAATGTAAGACATAAATAAACATTGAAAACAGTGCTATGTCTGAGTCTTTCATCTAAATTAACACTTGCTGTAGGTTAGCACAGAACATTGACACAAAATCCCCTGTTCCCAAGAAACATAAGATTAAAAGTCCCAGCTCCAGGAGTGCCTGAAACCAAACAAGGACTCCCCTGAGGTCACTAACTAACTTCCCAAGAAGACTTAGGATTACCCCTTAAAAAAGGCATTGGAACGATTGTAAATGAATGGTGCTGTTCCCTGCTGTTTGATCACTTTCAATGGATATGTACGTTTTCTGACCTTATACACTGATTTTGCAGTTTAGGTTAATCAGCTGGCGGTTGCAAGTCAGCTTTTATTTTTTCTAAACAAGATCTGGAAACATCTTTAATTTTTGATCTAGGTGCACATGCCCCTCCTATGGAGCTCTCAGATTATGGCAAGCAGAGCTGCACAGTCAAGCAGGAAGACCTAGTTTCCCATCATCCATCTGCACAGGATGTGACATAAATTCTTCCTTGTCATAACCTCATTCAACTCTTCAAGGTCTACACAGACAAGGACATTGCTTGTTTGAGCCAGATAAAACCTTAGGTCAGAATCCCTGTTCCCCTGAAACTCACAAAGTAAGGTAAAATGACGTGCATCATCCAGAAGTCCATACTATCAATCCCCACAGTCATATCAAGATGCAGGCATCGGAGTCACTCACATAGCATTCACACACTACATAGTCCCAAATTCGTGCTCATCTCACAAACTACCACAGACCCTTAAACTACAGAACACACATCCAACTCATGATCATGAACGCTTGCTCTGCAGTACTCCAAGCACTAGCCATTGCAGACCTTATCACCTATCACAAGCTCGATACCCACTTCATTACAGAGACATGGTTCATACCCACATATTCACACATCCTATATATCCTTCTTCTGACAGGTTAATGCATTCATCATGTGGATGACGCACATAAGAAGGGCGCAGGCTTTGCTGTCATCTAGACATCCTACTGGTCCTGCACCCTAGGCAGGCAAATAACTCTCAACTTTATGGAACTGCTGGCATGCCATTTGAACTTTCTGCAATGCAGACTGCCACCCTCCAGCTTTATATAAGCATCCCGGGCAGAAAAGAAATTAATTGACCAATCCTCAAATCAACTCTCCACCTCATGCAGAGGACATGCCTACACCACTCTCTTGGGTGACTTCAACCTCCCTTCCAGACAACACAAGATTTAAAAAATCAAGACACCCTATTTACCTCATTGGTACACTCATCACAGCACAGCATGTCACACAGCCAACACACCCCAAAGCCACAACCTCAACCCTGTCTTCTCAACATCACCAAATGCAAACTGCCCATACCCCTGAATTGGACCTACCACTTTTCCATCTTATTTCCATTCTGTGCTTGGTACCAACAAACCAAGCACAACACAAAAGAGAAGACCAAATATTCAGATGCTTCAAAGACTTCTTCATAAACAACCCAATACTTAAACTCCTCTCTCACCCTACTAGCTCTAAGTACACCACACACTTCCTTTAAAACAGCACACCAATGACACCAAACCTGCTTCATCTATTACAGCCACCTCTCCAGTAGAATCCTATAATGGTCAGCCAGCCTTTAAAGCCCTATCTCCCCCAGACCACATAATATACTCAATTCTCACAAAGCCAGTTCTTATGAAGATGATGCTTACCATTGTCCTTCATCAAAGTTCTCTCATCCCTACTGACCTTTGTCAATGTCCCCATCACTCAAGGTATCTTTCCAGAGCTCTCAAGACAGGGCAGATCCTCCCACTCCTAACAAAACCTACAATAGACGCTTCTGGCCTTACTAACTACCAGCCCATCACTCACCTATCACTTATCACCAAGATCATTGAAAACACAGTTTATGTCCAGCTCAAAGATCACATCAGTGATAACAATCAACTGAATGACTGTCAGTTTGGTTTCAGATCATGCTGTACCATGAAGACAGCTACTGTACACATCGCAGACAATGCCATTTTGACCACAGATGAAGATGACTCTTGGCTCCTGATATTACTGGATCTCTCCAGTGCATTCAACACAGTTGACCATCCAATCCTCATACACACCCTTGAGTCTAGAATGGCATTCACTAGCAATGCCCTTCACAGGTTCTACTCCATCCTTTCCAACCAACAGTAATTTGTTCACATGAGAACCCCCAGCTCACAAAAGATCACTGCCATCTGTGGGATCCTCCATGTTCCATTCTGGCTCCTCTCATCTTCAGCCTTTACTTGGAGCCTCTTAGTACTCTGCTCAACAATAACAGCATCAAGGTTCACCAATATGCTGATGATACAGAACTCTACTTGAAAGTCTCCTCAGCTTCAGATATTCAATGCTTCAAGCACGTCTTGCACATCACCCAGACCTGGATGTACCGCACATACCCGAATCTCAATACAACAATACCGCATTCCTTTTATTTGGCAAAAACAACACACAAGATACAGTACACACCTGCCTCAATGACAGGAACCTTGACTGTTTCACTCACCAATTGCCAAGTCATGTGGCTTCACCTAGACACTAACCTCACCCTCATATTGCCAAAAAGGAACCCCTTGCAAAGCAATACGAATAGACACCTTGCACTATGCTGAACAAAAAGAGAAGTTAAGCAGTCCGTTTCTGTGCAAGCTAAAATCACAGATCGAAGTAAACCTATTTACCGCTTTCTGAAAGCTGTTCCATAGCGGCCCCTCTTAAGCCATACTAACAGGAACTGGCTTCTAATAAATCGGCAACAAGCAACAGAGAAGCTTTCATTAAAGCATAGCTGTGTTGACGAAAATTGTGTCTTTCAACTTGGCTTCCAATGAATCTGCAGCAAGCAATGCTAATGCATTAGTAAAAGCGTCGCCAGATCGGCGAGAATTGTGCCATCTATATACTAACTTGGCTGTTCGCACCTGCAACGTGTGAAACTATCCATCCGTTTGATCAGATAAACCAGTCCACGCCCTGATGACAATCCCGCAAACCACCCTGGGAATCGAAATGCGTCGGCAGTACACACTGCGGGGACTCTCGCATCTAATTATGTTCCCCCTAGTTGAAATGTTATTTGAATTCACTTACTACTGGGCTTAATGGCTTTTTCCCCGCGTTTAGCAGCACTCTAACTGTGACATAACATTTGGATGTTAAAGGTTGTCCTAGTGGCTGCTACTTTTGTGAATTAAGACTGGTGATATATTGTTTATATAATTGTTTTTGTGCATCATTTTTCATGTATTGTTTGTTTTATCACATTACCTTTTCACAGCGCTTGTATGTTTTTGCCATAGTTGTTGCTTTAATATGCATAATTTGTAATAATTGAAACGTATCCGCACTTACCTGACCCATGAAAAAATGTGGATTAAGGTTAAAAGAATGAAGTAGCAAATAAATGCTTAAAGTCCATAGTAATTGTATTTATGGTCTTTAGTCTGTTAAATCGTTTTAACAGCATTTGAATGTGACGGCTAGGATACCTCTTTTTCCAGTCAATTATATGGCCCGGTCCAGCCTCCTAGGGCCAAACCCCTTGTTGCTATTACGCAGGGTGAGTTAGACAGCAGACCTGCTTGCTCAACACACACACGTGCACACACACGCATTCCACTCAGTGCTGCATACTCCTGCTGCATAACACATTATTTAAAAGGCGGACACTGGCGGATTGCACTCAAAATCATTTTACTAGAGCAGAAAGTGAATGAGACAGAGGATAGATTTTGGCAGATGGGTTACTTCATTCCAAATGTGATGGATATCCCATCTGCCATGTTATAAAAGCAATTGAATGTAACACACTTGTAAAACAGTGGGTATTGCATCCATCACATTTGCAATGGAGTGCCCCATATGCTGAATTCTAAATCAGGCGCTAAGTTAGTGGGACCCACTCACAGCAGAGATTACAAAAATCAGGTGGTACTAGAGCAATAAACTCAGTGAGGGGGAAATACACCAGAATCGATGGGTATGGGTTTCTTGTGGTAATTGTGGGAGGGGCAAGGGAGTTGCTGGTATCTCCAACAAAATGATTGAAGTTAAGTGAAATATAGGGTGTGGCAGAGGGAGGAGCATGTAAATACAAAATCACTCGCATAAATCTAAATCAGTTTCTCTTCATGAAAGTTATACCCAAATATACAACAGTAGTATTACAGCCCAAAAAGGCTCAAATCTACTGAGCCAAGCCTTGGAGTAAGTCACACGCCATACAAGGTCAATTACTGCTACTGCAAGGGAGTCGCATACAAATCAGTGGTGGCAGGGAATAACTCTAACAGCACAAAGGGAAAGTAGTGGAAAAATAATGTTTGTATTCTAGAAACTATTTTGTTTAAAAAATAAACCTGTAAACATAGGCAGAAAAAATAAACAACACATAGAACTGCAAGACTACATTTCCATTTAAACATGTCTACTGATGCAAGGGTGTGGGGAATCAATAGTCATCACCACATCCATCAACAGGAAAAGGGCACTACACAATCAACCAAACACACATAACCTGACATATAAGAATGCAAGCTACTGCCGAAACAATTTTTTACTATGTTGGTGAATGTCTTTGTTGCCTTGACCCGAAATTGGAGGATAAATTTTCAAGGAGGAGCAAACGGATCTACAAGTAGCGCATCAACATATTTGGTATGGTCAAGGAATTATTGCTGTTGAAATGCCAAATCCCCTGATGTGATCCTTGACATGGTTGCAAACTCGGAATATGAATTCACTTCAGCTATAACCTGCTCCTAAACCATACTGTATATGTCAACATACTGTTAAATTGAGAGGGCCTGTGCTGATATAGTTAGGCTAGCACAGTTGTCAAGAGTCCAATGGTTAGAGGGTATGCCAAAGAGTACCACTGGGTTTAACTTTTACTGTGTTAGAATAATAGATAAGAGTATGGTGTTTTAGTACTCCCTCGCTTTTGCTTCTATTAAGCAATTTCTCATAATTTCTTATTGTAGTTTTCATCTTGATGCCAATAATAACGCATACACCTATTAAATCACAGCGATTTACCATCAAGGGGTCTAACCAAATGGGAATATAAGGCATACCCGCTACTAGTGGATGCATGAGAGCAGTTCAAGCACAGGTATCATCAGTACAGACCATCTCAATTGATCACACAGCACTAAACTGATACAGGCCTTCAAGCAACTTAAGAAGAATTACATATCCTGAAGAGAGGCCTGATGACAAAGCAAAAACAGAATTTCAACCCTGGGGAATACCAACACCATCTGCTAGTAATGAGCACACTTTAGCAACCACACCGAAATAATTATCTCTCCCACTAGAAAGGCAACCATGTAATAAAGTGCAATTTAGTGTGGGACCACCACAAGTAAAACTTACCTGTAAGTGGTCTTAATGAGAGACGGGGAGTGGGTCTGTAGGACCCAGGCACCTACATTGGGTATACACATCCTTTTTGAAATATCATTGTTCGTGATAGATTCTTCGTTTTGTAACTGGCATTCACAATCAATAACGAACTACACAGCACAGGAACAAGTACATAGCATGCTCCCATTCTATCTACCACTTTAAACAAGCATTTGCAATGCAATAGGTCTCGCATTTACGCAAGTTTGAGCTATTGGCATTGTAAATTACAATTCCTTTAATTTATGTTTTGGTTTTTAAAACAAAAGGCATAGTCATCTACAATGCTAATAGCTTAAACACTTGCAAAAGCGAGACCTATTGCATTGCAAATGATTGTATTTTCCTACCGTGCTGCGCCCTTGCAAACAGTGCAATCACTTACCTGGCACCCAGAATCAACACGTTCATCACATGCATGTGTTGTCTGTTTGCACCCCTTGAATAGTGTTTGCCTCTTTCATGTCTCCATTGTCTGATGGTCTAAGTTAATGTGAGGCTACCAGCTCTCCAGATAATGGTGCGTCCAGGACATGCATCAGACTACACTCATCGAAGACCATTGTCGGCTCATTATCACTGAACCTGTCAAATAAACACTCACTTACCCATCGTTTTACGGGTTCTTTTCTCGTGGAAAACAGAGGCATCCGTTTACTCATGCCGAGACTGAGAAAACAGGAGTACAAGGAGCAGTTCTATTGCTTTCCACCCCAATTCCAGCCATATTAAAACTATGCCCATCTCAATAGTCAAACAAGCAATCCCCCAAAAAACAAATGTAAAAAAGCAAAGACAAACAGGAAAAGCAAACTAATGAACTGGTGTTCTTACTCACCATGCCCTATGTTCCCTGTTTCTTGGTGGGGGCCCATGGAGTCGTTTTTAGAGGGAGGTTTGGTGGGGGTACCCTTTCCTTTAGAAGCGGTATCTGGGGGTTACAGACCCCCCCCCTGAATCCCTTACCTTCCCGTCACACGAGCGCAGGCAGGCCATTTTCTATATCGCGCAGGCTGGCCATTTTCTATATCTCTGGCCAGCAGCAGGACATTTTTTTGCCAAGACGGCATGCATGGCTTTTGCACTGCTGCCGGAGAGAGGTGAGTTCGGGAGTCTAATGGGCCTAAGAGCTGCTTGTCAGCGGGTCCTGGGTTTAGTGCGAGGTTCAGTGGTGCTAGGGCTGGCAGGCAGCAGAGCCGTGAATCCCAGCTCTGGAAGGGAGAAGAGTTAGGAGGACGGTCGGCTACGGCCTCGGGGAAGGGAGGCATCGAGTCACGGCGGCTGTGAGACCTGTCGCCGCAGAAGCACTCTAGACCCCTTGCTGGTGGGGGTGTGCATGCTGACCTTGTGCGGTCGGAGTTGTGGTGCGGCCTGACCGGGCCACAGAGTGATGGGCGATCCCCAGGGCTGGGCATAAAGAGACCGCCGTTGGAGCCTTCCTGCGGAATTGCCTAGCGGCGGCCTGGGGTGATGGCTGCGCTGGTCGCAAATGGTGGCCCAGCAGACCCGGGGTGACCAGCTGCAGATCTCGTGGCCTGCGGGCTCCCGGTACCTGTGCCTTGCCTCCCACAGGGCCTTGAAGACTGCATACAGGCTGAGACCGCGTGGAGGAGGGGGTGGAGTGGCGGTGAGCCGTGGCGTCACCCGGGGTGTTCCTGGGGCCTGATGGGCTTACGGCCAGGATTTGCTGCAATTCAGCAGCTGAGTGCGGCAGCGTCAGCAGTGGGGATGATTATGTAATAGGCAGTAAAACCAGCACGGCATAGAGCGCACAATGGAGGGTGTTCACATAAGCGCGGTGCGCACAGACAGGAGATGTGCACGCGTATGGTGCCAGCAGGAGCGCCGCGAGCCGTATGCGTGCAGAGCTCATGTCTTGCGGTACGCTCGTGCACAGGTCCTCTCCCGCTTCCGACTTCAAGTCGGCAACCAGTCCTGCAACCTCAGCTAATGCCGCCGTAAGCTTTCACAGCTCATGTCTTCAAGACCGAGTGCACCTATCCTGTACGGCATCGCTAAGCAAGTCGGCAACAATAGATCTCGCTTACGCGAGACCTAAAAACTGCCCGAACATTCACCAAACAGCAAAAGGCAATATTGACAGTATGGTTGTAGTTCCATCAGAGTTTGGTGTACTTTCGTTCAGTGGTTTGGGATTTTTATGCACTAAGGTTGCTACTGGAAAACCTTGCTAAATGGAAAGTGACAAAAGGTAATGGACCCCTCATACGTTTTCAAATGCTAGACCAATGTACACCAGGGTTAGCGCGCTCAAGCCATATTATTGAGGGGCAAAACTTGATTTCCAACAGAGCTTTGATTCGACTTACACAAGTATGAGTGTACCTCTGCAATATAAAACGTATATACAAACGGAGAGAGTGCTGTATGTATTTATTACCATAATCAAAGCGCATTGGTAGTTTAGACTCTCTCTGAACACAGCCTCTGCCAATTGTTTAATCAGAAGACAAAGCTAAAGAGAATACATTGCAATCGGGCCCCTTGCCAGCTCTGCTTTGCCAGCAGTGCCTTCAGCAATCTCCGATTTCTGTAACCAGAATATGTTTTTTAAGAAAGCAGAACAGTTTTTTGTAAAACCCTGTATATTCTGAACTATATAATTAAGTACTTTTCAATGCTATAATTAATAGTATAGTACAGCATGTTACTTACTGATTGCAATAAACCTTTCCCAGATTGAAAAAGGCAATGTTTTCATGCTAATTGTAGCATAGAAAATACATTACCGGTAGATTGTGTAACATTTCTCTCTCTCTCTCTTTCTCTCTCTCTACACATATTCTAGAGAGAGAGAGAGAGAAAACACATATTCAGTTGGCAGCCCATTAGCTTGTTCATTCTACACTTTGAGAGACAGATCATGCTGCATGTCAGTTTTCATCAATAAAAATGTGAGATATGTTATATATTTTTTAGTCTGTTAAAAGCAGCGTTTAATGCCAAATGAGAAGTCCTGCCGTTGACCAATAATTCCAATTACACTTCTACTTCCTTGAGATTGTAAGCTTCCTGAAGTAAATGTCATGAATAGATTACGAGCACAACCGAATGCAGGTGTTAAATACAAAACAATCCCTGCATTTACTTGGCTTTCACCTAGTGGGTCTATTTTAATAGAACTGGGAAAGTTAAGAACATTCAGGCAGGAGAACTCATTAAATCGAGCAAAGTAGAAGAATTATTCCGAAGTGAAAAAGGATATCTCCTAGGAAACTGCATGATCTGCTCATGGAACATAAAACAAGAGTAATTTCGCACAACTACAAGGCTAAATTGATCTACCACAGACAGCTCTTCTATTGGGAGGGAGAGGGGGACAGATTAGATGACTTTTAGATTGTCTTAGTTACCATTTTCAAATTAGGTTTTACCTGATTGCTTCATGGGTAGCTCTGCTCTGGAAGTGCAGGTATGTTTTCTTTTATTGTCATACTGATATCTGGCTTAACAAGTTCCCTGGCACTGTTTTTTGGTAAAATGCAGTTTCAAATCATTTATAAAGAAGTTAGCACTGCAGGGTATAATTTAGAATCAATAAGGAAAGGTACTGCATACGCTGCTTATTCTTTTGCGGAATTGTCATATCATCTGAACTATTTTAATTCATTGGGAACCCTTACTGGCAACAGTATATTAAACCCAGTCCCCATGAATGTGAATTATAGCACATAAAATGATGAAGTCCATTAATCACACTGTTCCTCGATGCACCTTTGGGCGCACAAATAGAGTGGACCACAATATTTTACGAAGAACTATAATAGGAGATTTTTGTGAAAATGCCACAAAATAAATATGTCCCGTGCAAAAATGTGTTGGAAAACACATGTTCTTAATTTTGGCTTTAAAGTTTGTGGGGCTTATTTACAACAAAATGATGCAATGTGGACCCGCATCCCTGTACTTTCCTTTGTGCTGGTGCCATTTAGGCAGCCTTGTGCCAATACAGACACCCTAGCGCCTTGGTGCAAGGGTGCCTGCATTGAAATCTGGTTGTTTTTGTGTAGGAAAGGACATCTTCCTTCACAAAAACAATTGTTGTGCCTGGCCTGGAGAGGTGCAGGGTACTGACACATTCCCAGATTTACGCTATGTTGTAAATCTGTAAATGTGTAAAATCCATGGGCGTTGTGTGGGAACACCTACCGCAATGCCCATTACATCCTCCTTGACTCAGTGAGAGGCAACGCAGCAACTTATGCTGCGTTGCCTCGCACCATATCTACGAAGCCATGAAAAGCCATGCAGGGTGGCATCCATTGGCTCGTAGATATGGGCCTGCACTCTGCACCTCCGGACCCTCACAAAAGTGACCCTCCGGCAGTGGAAATGTGCATAAGGGACTGGTGAATAAGCCCCTGTATGTGTAACTATCTGAACTGATTCTTATTCTCTTTAGGGTTGGGAAGATCCCGTATATGGTTTTGCAAGTCGACACCCTTGTCGTCTGTAGTGTCTTGTATGTTAGAGATTATGGGAACCTTTTGTTTCTTGATGGACTCTGTAGAACAGAGAAGTAAGTGTGTGGGTGACAGACTTTATGATCTAGAATGTTCAGTGAACGGTTACACATTGAGGAATAAAGATGTGTAATACCAAGCTCCATTTGCGGCGTGATCATTTGAATTAACCAGGGCTGTGGAGGATGCTACATCTGGTGACGAGATAGGGGAATACATGAACCTTGTGACCCGAAGAACTGAGAGTGCTCTCCCAGATTGTTTGCAAAAAGAACAATTGATGGACAGAATGCAGAACAATGTCATACATTCACCCCAGTACAGAGATCTAGGCCTATATCCATCGTTTTTTTGCTCACCATGCAATTCCAGTTTGGACCCAGCCATGTGCAAATCAGTCTTGACCCTGCGCTCAATGGGAACACTCCAGCCCGAACTGCTAGGCCAGATCCTCCCTGGACTCGAATCAAGCATCCTAGGACCGGTTTCTGGCTTTCAGCCCTCATCAGCCAGGATAGCTTGACTCCAGTGGCATGGAGATCACGGGACCCACGTCTGGGCATACCCGTCCCACTCGGGGTGACAAATGCAAAAAGAACAATTGATGGACAGAATGCAGAACAATGTCATACATTCACCGAGTACAGAGATCTGGGCCTAAATCCATCATTTTTTTGCTCACCATGTCATTCCAGTTTGGACCCAGCCACATGCAAATCAGTCTTGACCCTGCGCCCAATGGGAACAGTCAAGCCCAAACTGCCAGGTCAGGTCCTCCCTGGACTGGAATCAAGCATCCTCGAACCGGTTTCGGGCTTTCAGCCCTCATCAGCCAGGATAGCTTGACTCCAGTGGCATGGAGAGCACGGGACCCACGTCTGGGCATACCCGTCCCACTTGGGGTGACAAATGCAAAAAAGAACAATTGATGGACAGAATGCAGAACAATGTCATACATTCACCCCAGTACAGAGATCTGGGCCTAAATCCATCGTTTTTTTGCTCACCATGCCATTCCAGTTTGGACCCAGCCACATGCAAATCAGTCTTGACCCTGCGCCCAATGGGAACAGTCCAGCCTGAACTGCCAGGCCAGGTCCTCCCTCTTGATCCGTCCATCAATTGTGTGTCTTTTGCTTTCTCGCCCTAAGTGCGCTAGGTAAGCCCAGATGTGGGTCCTGGGCTCACTGTGCCACAAGAATCAAGCTATCCTGGCTGAAGAGGGGTGAAACCCCGAAACAGGTTCTAGGATGCTTGTTTCCAGTCCAGGGAGGACCTGGGTTGGCAGTTCGGGCTGGACTGTTCCCATGAGGCACAGGGTCAAGACCGATTTGCATATGGCCAGGTCTAAACTGGGGTGGCAAGGTGAGCAAAAGAATTATGTATTTAACCCAGATCTCTTGACTGGGGGTGAATGTTTTGATTTGTTCTGCATTCCTTCCATCAATTGTATGTCTTTTACTTTATCGCGCTTAGTTCACCAGGTATGCCCAGATGTGGGTCCTGGGCTCACTGTGCCACTGAAATCAAGCTATCCTGGTTGAAGAGGGGTGAAACCCCGAAACCGGTCCTAGAATGCTTGTTTCCGGTCCAGGGAGGACCTGGCTTGGCAGTTCGGGCTGGACTGTTCTCATGAGGCACAGGGTCAAGACTGATTTGCATATGGCCAGGTCTAAACTGAGGTGGCATTGGTGAGCAAAAGAATTATGTATTTAACCCAGATCTCTTGACTGGGGGTGAATGTTTTGATTTGTTCTGCATTCCTTCCATCAATTGTGTGTCTTTTGCTTTCTCGCCCTAAGTGTGCCAGGTATGCCCAGACGTGGGTCCTGGGCTCACTGTGCCACTGGAATCAAGCTATCCTGGATGAAGAGGGGTGAAACCCCGAAACCGGTCATAGGATGCTTGTTTCTGGTCCAGGGAGGACCTGGCTTGGCAGTTCAGGCTGGACTGTTCCATGAGGCACAGGGTCAAGACTGATTTGCATATGGCCAGGTCTAAACTGGGGTGGCGTGGTGAGCAAAAGAATGATGGATTTATCCCAGATCTCTTGACTGGGGGTGAATGTTTTGATTTGTTCTGCATTCCGTCCATCAATTGTGTGTCTTTTGCTTCCTCGCCCTAAGTGCGCCAGGAATGCCCAGACGTGGGTCCTGGGCTCACTGTGTCACTGGAATCAAGCTCTCCTGGCTGAAGAGGGGTGAAACCCGAAAACGGTCCTAGGATGCTTGTTTCCGGTCCAGGGAGGACCTGGCTTGGCAGTTCGGGCTGGACTGTTCCCATGAGGCACAGGGTCAAGACTGATTTGCATATGGCCAGGTCTAAACTGGGGTGGCATGGTGAGCAAAAGAATGATGGATTTAAACCAAATCTCTTGACTGGGCCTGAATGTTTTGATTTGTTCTGCATTTCGTCCATCAATTGTGTGTCTTTTGCTCCCAGAATGTTTGTCATGGTCCAGCAAACTGCTTGTTTGTGCCACTTGTGCCTCAGTTGAAGTGAAAATTGACAGTTGGCTATGTCGAGCCAAAGCGCTACTCAAGCCAATGCAAGGCCTGTGAAGAATGTGATGGTCTTACAGAAAGTTTGTTTTTTGTCGGCTCGAAATTTGCTTGTCACGTCGAGACAAGAGTTACTGTGCCACAACGCGACACAGCTGTCATTCATGCAGTACAATAATGTGAAAGGCAGTAAAACCAGGCACAGAGAAGGGCTAAAGACAGGGATAACCAAGTGCAAAAAAGCGCTAAAAGCGGAAACATTTCTGACACAAAAAAATGCCATAGGCAGTAGAAACCAGAGGTAAGAAGGGTGAAGAACTTGAACAAGAATCGAAGCTACTACTCACCACCAAAGAAGAAGACAGCACCACACAACCAGAGAGCGGGCACAACAACCCAAATTTCAGCACGTGGCTAGTGCTTGATGAAGGTGCTGGTCCGAGCAGATGCTGCTGGAGAGAGCTCTGCTCCTGATAGATTATGATGCTGCTGCATTTCTAAAACCACCGCCTGTCTTCGATACCACCAAAAAGCAAAATATTGGCAACAGATGGATTGCTTGGATAAAAACCTTTGATGATTTCACTAATGGGCTGGAAGAAGCAAATGCCCAAAAGATCATTAAATATCTGAATTATTAAGCAGATAAAAGAATAAAAGAAGTGTTAAAGAAAATATCACAATGTGATGAAGTGACATACCGTCAAATCAAGGAGTCGTTAAACACTAAGTTCAATTGTCGTCAAATTCCTTGTCTATAAGTTAATCACTATCATTGTCACGAGACAGTGAGGAAGATGGGAGTGCGATGTCAATGTTGAATGCTGGAAACATGCACACATAGGATTAGCTTTGTGCAAGGAAGAATGCCAGTCAAAGCTAGGTTGAAAATTGAAAGTGCGTAATTCAATTGGACACAGTCCCAAGGTTTGGTGCTCCATACCTTTTTTCATAGAGAGTGGTGCATCAATAAACATTATGCCAGCAGAAAAGTGCAATGAACTGTCTCCAGTGCCCCATTCAACCCTGTGTATGCATAGGCTGTTGTGACGCCACTGCAAAGTGAAGCTTCATTCATAGCGACAGTGAAGCATAAAAAGACGAAAGCATAAGCACCAATTCACTGTTCGCCAGGCACTTCATTGAGTGCATGTTTTCTCAGTTTTTGTACTGGTGCTGACATGCTGTGAATTTCTGTAAGCTACAATGTCAATGCCTATCATGAGATAGTGAATCCGTTTCCATCCTTGTTTCATAGATTAGGAAGACTTCAGACCATGCAAGTGCAACTTCACATTTGTCCTGTTGCTCAACAACATCGTCAACTTGCTTTTAATTTACAATAGGCTGTTGAGAAAGAACTTGAGACACTCTTAAAGCATGACATCATTGAGCGATCTATTGGTCCATCGCCATGGGTATTAGCCATAGTGATAGAGCTGAGAAAAGGATAATGGAGGCCCCATTTGCATCTGCGTTGATGTGTGCCAAGGGAACAAGGCAATTGAAAGAGAACAACATCCAGGTCCGCACATGGCTTGCATGATTTCACAGCTGAATGGAGCTAAAGTATTTTCCCACCTTGATCCGAAGAAAGGGTATCACCAGTTCGAACGGGAGGAGAATTGCAGGTACATTACTGCCTTTTCAACTTATGTTGGTTTATTTAGATATATAAGGCTAAGTTTCGGAGTGTCATTAGCTGAAGCACTTTTTCAGGGTGTAATTCGTCACATAATACAGCCAGTCACAAATGCTTTCAATTACAGAGAAGACATGCTACTCTTTGGGGCCACACGAAAGGAAAATGATAAAGCTCTTGCATACGTGTGTCATATACTTGCCGATGCAGACCTCACTTTAAATGCTGCAAAGTGTGAGTTTCATAAAACTAAGTTCAATTTCTTTTGTCATATTATTATTATTATGATACATATTTTGTAAAGTGCATAGCTAGCTACCCAAAAAAGGTTTTCCAGCGCTAGCTCGGAAAGGAAAATAATCAGTCCTGAGTTCTATCTTGGAGAGAGATGTAAAATTTAGGAAAATTCTCGATATTGAAAGAGCCAGTTTTTTAGTTATGTGCAAAACAAAGAGAGTGACTGGCATTCTTTTAATGTCAAAATCAAATCATCCCAGATTTTAGGACCCAGAAAGGAGAATGCTGGGACTCGTTGGCAGTATTTCCTAATTTTTGGGACTACGGCAACCCTAAAATAGCTGAAATGTAACAAGCGTCCCGGTGTATACAATGATACCAAGGATCTGAGCTTGAGAGGTCTGGTGTTTTTATAGGCCTTTGTGCATGAAGCATAGCACCTTAAATTGCACCCACCATTCAATGGGCAACCAATGCAGATTCCTTAGCATATTGGTAGTTGAGAATATGAGAGGGTGGAACAGGAGACATACAGCCGCATTTTGTACAATATGAAGGCGTTTGAGAAATGTTTTTCCACTCCAGATACAATATGTTCCCATAGTTCATCCTAGAAGTTACTAGGGCCTGGACTACGGATCTCTGGGCAAAGGTGGGGAGACAGTAAAGGATCTTCCTAAGCCATTTCAGGATGCCAAAACAGGTAGCTGCCATATCTTTTCTGAGGGGCGACTGACCACTGAAATGGCATCCTTTTATCTGTATGTGCAGACGGAGGTTGTTGTTAATGCAAGCCCAATTTGGCCCAGTGTCAACCTTGCCCAGAAAACTGGACATCCCAATGCCCCAAGACAAATTGTGGCTTATGCAGTTAAAGTTTGACATTGTTGGAACTTGAAGAAGAAAGCCTCGCTGTAGTGTGGGCGTGTAAACATTTTCAGGTGTTCCTATATGGAAAACAGTTCACAGTTCTTATTAGCTATCAAGCATTGCTCACCATTTTTGGCAAATTTATCAATCAATCGCTGGGGGGGGGAGCGGCTCCGGATCAGTCGAAGAGCCAGGTCTTGAGGTCCTTCCTGAACGTGTGTAGGGTCGGGGAGCATTTGATGTTCACAGGGAGCGCGTTCCAGGTCTTGGCTGCGATGTAGGAGAGAACTCTCCCGCCGATTCTTTGTCTATGGATGCGGGGAACCTCTGCCAGGGCGAGGTCGGCGGAGCGGAGGTTCCTCTTGGGTACGTAGAATGATACTCTGTTGTTGAGGTATTTGGGTCCGATGTTGTTGAGGGATTTGTAGGCATGGATGAGGAGTTTGAAGGTGATCCTCTCTTCGACGGGTAGTCAGTGGAGGCCTCGTAGGTGTTGGGTCATGTGCTTGTGACGTGGTGTCCCGAGGACGAGTCTGGCTGCGGCGTTTTGGATGGTTTGGAGTTTGTGTAGAAGAGTTCTGTTGACTTCGGCGTAGAGGGCGTTGCCGTAGTCCAGTCTGCTGATTATGAGTGCGTGGTTGACAGTCTTTCTGCATTTGGGGGGGATTCATTTGAAGGTCTTGCGGAGGATGGAAAGGCAATTGAAACTGGTGGATGCGATGGCGTTGATCTGGTGAGTAATGGAGAGGGAGGAGTTAAGGATGATTCTGAGGTTCCGAGAGTGGTCTGTAGGGGTTGGTGGGTTCCCGAGGGCAGAGAGCCACCAGGTGTTGTCCCAGGCGGAGGTGCAGGGTCCGAGGATGAGGACTTCGGTCTTCTCTAAGTTGAGCTTCAGGCAGCTGTCCTTCATCCAGGCTGACACATTCTTCATTCCTTTCTGGAAGCAGAGTCTGGTGTCTTCGGGATTCTTTGTGAGTGAGAGGATGAGCTGGGTGTCGTCTGCGTAGGATACAATGTTGAGCCCATGCTGTCTGACATTGGCGGAGAGGGGGGCCATGTAGATGTTGAAGAGCTTTGGGATGAGCGATGATCCTTGGGGTACTCCGCAGTTGATGTCAGTGACTTCAGAGAGGAAGGGAGGGAGTCTGACCCTCTGGGTTCTACCGGAGAGGAAGGATTGGATCCAGTCGAGGGCAGCTCCTTGTATCCCTGCGTCGTGGAGTCTGGCTGCGAGCGTGCAATGTGAGACGTGTCGAAGGCTGCGGAGAGGTCTAGAAGGATGAGGGTGAGGAGGGCGGTCTCGGCGCTGTGGTTGCTGCGTAAACCCGACTGGGAGGTGTCTAGGATGGAGTTCGTTTGATGAAGGTGGTCAGCTGGGCGTTCACAAGTCTCTCGGTGACTTTGGCTGTGAAGGGGAGGAGAGAGATAGGTCAGTAGTTTTTCAGGTCCGTTGGGTCTGCCGTAGGTTTCTTGAGGAGGGGTTTTACCTCTGCCCGTTTCCAGTCGTCCGGGGCAGGTGCCGGATCTGAGGGAGGTGTTGATCATCCGCCTGCGATGGTGGCGGTGGCCCTGTGGAAGATATGGGGTGGGAAGGGGTCCGTTGGGGCTCCTGAGAGTTTCCTTCATGGTCGCGGTGATGTGCTCGATGGTAGCGGGGTCCCAGGACGTGATGGTTGGCTTATCGGTGGCGGTAGGTAGGGGGGTGTTGTCCGGCGCTTGTTCACTGAAGTTGAAGTAGAGGGCCTTGATCTTCAGATGGAAGTAGGAGCTGAGCTTGTCGCAGAGTTCCTCAGAGGGTGTGATGTCGGTGGCCTCGCAGGTGGGTTTTGCAAACTGTTGAATGGCGTTAAACAGTTCCTTGGCATTGGTCGCTTTGGTCTGGGCTTTGCCTCTTATGAAGGTCCGTTTGGTGTCTCTTATGCGCTGGTGTTATTCCTTCAGGGCGCTCTTGTGGTTGTTCCATGCTTCTGTGGTTTTCTGGTTTAGCCAGATTTTCTCTAGGCATCTGCAGGAGCGTCTCGCTTCTTGTAGTTCAGTGGTGAACCTGGCAGCCTTCAGGGGGTGTTGTTTGGCTGGGTGGCTGCTTGTCAGCCAAGATGCCCCCTTGAATTGAGAGGTGGGGGTTGTGGTTGCAGCAGTATGATGATACGATTGCGCATAGTCCAGATAAAGATCAAAACCCTGCTGACTACTTCTAATGTGTACTCATACAGTGTCACAGCATTACTTCTAAAGCAGCTGGTCCTCATGTTAACTTCATTGTGAAATCCAGCACCCCTGCTGCCATATCTGTGGAACAAGAGCTGACACGAGACTGACAGAGATTTGTTGATACTCAAAGACTTTATTACACATTAATCATGGCTAAAACATAAACAACCTCTTCATGATGACCTTGAATACCAGAAATTTAAAAATGTCTAGGAGGAACTTTCAGTTACCCTAAAAGGCATCATCTCGTCTATGATCAAGATTTGTCATACCCGAGAGTATGAGATAACAAGTTATTGAACTGGCCAATGAGGGACATTGTGGAGTTGTTGCAACTAAACAAGCTCTACAGGACC
This sequence comes from Triturus cristatus, assembly GCF_964204655.1. NCBI lineage: Eukaryota > Metazoa > Chordata > Amphibia > Caudata > Salamandridae > Triturus > Triturus cristatus. The sequence goes on along the minus strand of NC_140588.1, from coordinate 524,997,971 downwards.
GAGTGTGGCTCCCTCGTCTTGATGAAAGAGTTGAAAGAGTGTTGAAGGCATGTGATTATTGCAACTCCTTGTCATCCAAGACATCCTCGCATTCGTTAAACATGTTTGATCCTCCAAAGGATGCATGGGAGAAGATCACAATTGATTTCTTTGTACCTTTTGCCAATGGAGATCATCTACTAGTAATTGTTGGTGTATATTTCTCTTGTGGAAGAACTGTCATCTACTACTTACTCATGACAGAGTCATTGAGAGATTACAAAGGATTTTTGCAACATGAGGTGTTCCTTTGATTTTGAAATGAGACAATGGCCCACCTTTTGTTATGCATTCACCTGGTTTCACCTGCGGAGATGACACTGGAGCCATTGCTGGATGTCCTATCCCTCTCAGAGCTGCACAAGATTAACCCCTTCAGTGCCCATGACGAGCTGGACTCGTCATGGGCTGCGGTGGAGCGGTGCCCATGACGAGTCCAGCTCGTCATGAACTCCGCCCGCTAATAAAAAGCGCGGCACTGGGCGGGGAAAGGGGCGGGCATGCAAGGGGTTAAGGGACCAAACTCCTTAGATCACACATGGCCCCACAAGGGGAGGGGAATTGAGATAAAATAAGAAAAGGTAGACTTGCAGTATTGAATCTGCTCAGTGGCTGTGCAACACTGCGTAACAGAATTTGTCACTTTTGAGACCTTCTGCATTTGCGAGATAGATGTACACTGTACCAGAACCTCTGATTTTGCAATGACCCAATGCCCTGGAAAAAACAAGAGGAGGCAGTTGACATCAGTACACAATCAGGTCTCTACATACAATGAACATGCATTAAATTCTGTGACATACACTTACAGGTTTCATTAGCAGCTCAGAATGACAGCAGAATAACCAAAATCACATATTGGAGTGTGTCACTCCCAGAGATAAACTCAGAACACAGATAGGAGTTACTTGCACTCCCAAGGATAAACTTGGAACAAAGGTTGGAGTTAATTGTATTACCAAGGATACACTTGGAACACGGGTTACAGTTACTTGCCCTCTTAAGGAAAAACTCATAGCACAGGTTTGAGTTACTTGCATTGCCAGGGATTAACCCGGAAGACAGGTTGGAGCTACCTGCAATCCCAAGGATAAACTTGGAACACAGGTTGGAGTTACATTCACTAACAAGCATAAAATCGGAACACAGGTTGGAGTTACTTGCACGCCCAAGGATACACTCGGAACACAGGTTTGGGTACAAGATTCATGCATATATCAAACTCTCCAAAGTGCCTTCTTTTGGGACTACTGTTTATCAGAGAAACACGGAGCTAAAGTCCTTACTCCTTGCGCAGTAACAGTTCTGGCGCCAAGGTTGCAGGAACAGTCCGGAGTCAAAACAAACAAGAAGTGCTGGAGTAAATGACAGAGAGGGCAAGGAGGAAATTTCTAAAGGTCTTAGAAGATGCTGATACTCAGTCCTGCTTACTACTATTGAAGGATTAGTGTGCAATAACCTGCAATCCAGTACTTAACCTAGTTTTTCCACTTGACTGATGTTCAAAGAAAATCTTAAGGCTGTGATCCATGAAGTCACAAAGGTCTGGAGTAGCTGAGCATGAGGGAGCAAGGAGGAAGACTCCAAGGGAGCTGGAGCCACGGGAACCACTGGCTCACTTGGATTTAGGGAGACTGGAGTGCTTCAGGTTCCTGCTGGATTCTTCAAGTGGGTGGGAAGGGTGAAGTTTGTTCTGCAAGGAGCGAGGCAAAGATATGACTTGGAGTTGGGTGGTGTTTATATACCCTCTTTAAGGCTCAACAAATGTAGCTAGATCCCGTGTGACACATGGGGCAAATGGCTCTCTGGAAGGTTCTCGAGCCTTCAAGAAAACGTGTGTTCGTACATTCACTATGACCTTACAGAATGGGCATATGCAACTTTATGATCGGAACCACATAATAGGTGATTTGTCCGGGTGACTGGCATGGAAGGAATGAACCAGGTGAAGGGTATGAACATTGCTGGATGATTCCCAAAACTGCTCTTCGGGACCACACATATTCCCAGCAATATTGTAAAACAAGCATCCATTCTCATGCTTAGAATCAGGGATCCACTGTTTCAAATTCAAAATGACCATCCAGTGTTATAAGTGAGGGAGGGAGAGCAGAATAGATCTGGCACAATAGGGCTTCAATTTAGGGGCACATGAAACACTGGATGAACAGGTAAATCTTCTGGCAACTGTAATTTCACAGCTACTGGGTTAATGATTTGTTCAATAGAAAATGGACCCATACATATGGGTTTTGTTAGCTTATGTGACCAATGTAATTGCAGGTGTTTAGTGGACACCCAAACTTTATCTCCAACATTGTAATGTCTGTTGTTGTCGATGTCTATTAAAATGTTTTACCATACTCAATTTAGCCTGATGTAAGTGTGATAGCACCTGCTGTTATGAATCAGCCAGATGTTTTACAAAGTCTTGTTTGAAAGGTAGAATTTCGTAATGCATTACAAAATTATTTTCGAATAACATACATGGATGAGTACCAGTTAAACAATAAAAGGAGGAAGTCCCCGTGGGTAAATAATGTGACTTATTGTAAATGAATTCAGGGAAGGGTAAGAAGGATTCCCAACCCTTAAAAGTAGAAGTCAATAGACACCGCAGTGTCTGTTCCAGAACCCAGGTAACTTGCTCTGTATGCTCATCAGTTTGTGCATGATGGGCAGATGAAAGTCGAGCATCACTGTCCAATGATGGGTAAAGGCTGAACCAAAATTGAGAAATGAGTTGCGGATCCCCATCAGGAAGGATGACCAAGGGAATTCTCTGCAACCATATGATTTGTTGAACAAACAGCATTGTGACGGTCTAGGTAGCAGGTATTTCGTTTAGGGCAATAAAATGCACCATCTTGGAAGAAATATCTACTACCACCCAATTGGTAGTATAGCATTTGGAGTTGGGGATGTAAGTAATTAAGTCCATGCTTATTCTATGCCAAGAATGTGGGGGCACTGGAAACTTTCATATATAGCCTGACAGGGTGGAATTAGATGGCTTGTTTTGAGATCATATTAAGCAGGGCCGAACATAGTCATGCACATCCTTGGACAATGTGGGTCACCAAACCCATTGCTGACAGTTTGCTAAGGTCTTTCAGATGTATGCATTGGCTGCTAATGGAGTGCCATGACACCAGGCTAAGACTTCCTGTCTTAATTCTTTTGTGGGGACATATGAGGTGGTATCATGGTAAGGAAGCTAATTGTGCACATGATTATCCTCTCCAGTCACCCAAGAGGCTATTTCTTAGTGACTCATACTCTGCCTACCCCCATCCAAGAAGGACTATGGCTTGCAGAGACCTGCAATGTGCTTTGAGCTTATAATGTTCTGTGGTGTCTGTCCTAGAGTGCCCTGATTTGTGTAACCCCATCTTGTTAAGAGATTGGGCCAACAGTTGCAGGAACGTCTGATGATATTTGAGGAGCTGATGAGGTGCCTAGTGCCTAGTTGCGTATCATCTTCAGCCAATGTTCCCTCATGTACACTTCATAGTTTGTCTCACATGTGCTTCTGTGTGTGACGGTAAATCGTTATTTTTTGTAGTCTATGAGGTGCTTGACGTTTCTACCAATTTTGCAGGCTTTACACTTATCACATTTCATAAATCATCCTTGGCGATCTGTTAGCCATGTCTCTTTTTGTAATCTCGTGAAGTGACTACAAGTGAATTTATCTTTTATGGATGGGGACTTTCTGAAAGAAATGTCAATGTTGTCACTTAGATTGTTTCCAATATCCGGATCTTTCTTTATGATATTCCAGTATCTTATCTTCTTGTCTGTCTCTTAATTTTTCCCTTTGCTCTGTTTGTTGGTTAGTGTTTCTTGCTGTGTTAAGTTCTCTGTTCTTTTTCTTCCTTCCTCAATGTTGCTTTTCCTATAGCCTCTTTGTTCGAATTTCTTGATAGTTTCTTCCGATTTTTCATTGAAGACGTAGTCATCAGTGCAGTTTCTGTGCATTTTTAAAAGTTTACTATATGGTATGCTCTTCTTTAGAGCACGCGGATGGAAACTAGTCCCATGTAGAATGCTGTTAGTAGCTGTACGTTTAGTATATGCAGTTGTTTTTATCTGATCATCCTCTATGTAAACAGTAAGATCTAGGAACTGTACCTCCTTGTCACTGATGTTGTAAGTGAATGATAAGCCAACATTATTTTGGTTTAGGATGGAGAATAATCCTGAAATTCACTTGTTGTTCCATGACAAATTATAAATAAGTCATCAATAAACCACAGCCAGAGAAGGACTTTGTCTATGTGTTTTTCATTGCCTTCTCCGCACGCTACCGTCCTCTCCCAGCATCCCATGGTGAGGTTCGCATAGCTAGGGGAGAAGGAAACTCCCATGGCGGTTCCATAGGTTTGAAAGTACATTTGTTTATCAAACAGGAAGATGTTGTTGCATAGCCATAGTTCGGTCATTTCTAGTATCGATTCTGACTGTTCCAAATATTGGACATTCATTGTGCTAGACAGTATTTCAAGGTGATGAGTCCCACCTCATGGCTTATTGATGTGTACAATGAGATCACATCGATTGTTACCAGTAGTAGACCATGGTTCCGGGTGATATTGGCCGGATGTTTCAAGAAATCCCCGGTGTCTTTTATATAATAATTGAGTGTTGTTACCATGGGTGCTAAAATACTATCTATGTATATTGATAAATTCTGATATAGTGAACCACAGCTTGAAATGATTGGCCTGCCAGGTGGGTTTATCAGCGTTTTGTGCACCTTGGGCAGAAAACATATGGTAGGGATTATTGGGTTGTCAACCATTAGAAAACCAGCTTTCTCATCATTAATGATGCATTGTTCTTTCCATTTTTTTATTGTATTTTGGTAACTCATTGTTAAATCATTAATGGGATTTCCTGTTAACTTGGTGTATTTACTCATATCGTTTAGCTGCCTTTTCGCCTCTTTGATGTATTGAGATTTTTCCATTATAACAATGTTTTGTTCGGCTGGTTTTATTTCGATGGTGTCACAACTCATTAGTTCTATTAGAGCCTTTCGTTATCCTTTGGTTAAGTTTTCTTTTTTGTTGAGATTGATTTTCCTTTGTTTTTCCTGATCAGATATCACAAGATCATGATATGTATCTATTCTGTTTCCTGGTGGTAGGTAAGGGCAGAACATGGATTTGCTTTTTAGATTGGTGTTCTGATGTCCACACTATCTATTTCCAACCTGTCGAGTACTTGGCTCATGGTTGTCTGGTTATCCTCTAGGTCCATCATTAATTCATACGAGGTTACCACATCAGGTATTTGTTCAATGGTTAGATTTGTTTCAGGAGTCTTCAAAGTAGGTGTTTTTGGTTCTTTTTTGTTTTTGGCAAAGATTCTGGCCAGTTTTAGTTTCCTCATCAATTTATAAATGTTAATTTTTATTTCAGTGTAATCATGATGTTGTTCTGGGCAAAATGTGAGGCCTTTGTTAAGGAGAGTAGTTTGGTCTTCGCTCAGTTTAAGTTTTGACAGATTGATGATTAAATTGCCATTATTTTGTATGTTTATTTCTTCTATCGGTTGCAAGACAGTATTTGTCTCTTTTTGCCCTTTCCTGTTCTGCATTTCTGTCTCCTGTGTGACTTGTAGATCTTGCCTTTGAGTGTCCCCTTCCACGCCCTCTGCCTCTGCCCCTGTTTGTGCCTGGCCGTTGGTCTATGTATAAGAGCTTCATTTCCTCTAAAAAAGAGGTTTTAGGAATTATGTAGGTGCTCTGTTCCCCCTCGCTGGCATCTGTGTCAGATTCACGTACTGTATTATCTGATTATATTTCTGACATGGGTGGTAGTGGTGAATAAAAACATCTGAAAGCAACATTACTGGAGTGGGACACCTCCTTGTTCTAAGAATATATGTATATGTTTATATATATATATACATATATATATACACACACACATATATATATATATATATATATATATATTCAGTGAAAAAACCATAGGTTTCACACATGTTATAGTTAGCTGGACATTTTACTCGTAAAAAACCAATGAAATTGCCCCGTTATAGTTAGTTCAGCTAACTATAACTCGCGCGCCCGCAATGCACTGCTGATGACGTCACATATTACATCACTCATGACATGGTCAGTGACATCACTCATGACATCACTGATGACATCTCAAATGACATCACTGATGACATCACTGATGACATCATCCAGTGAATGTGTGTTTTTCTGAAAATTAAATATGTTTTATATATGTGTATCTCAAGGTCGATGGAAGAATAAATGGGTATATAAGTGTCTAAATGGATGATTTGTTTTTGAAAAATTGATTGTGTTACTGACTGATTAAGTGTATCTCTCACTTTGTGTATAAGTGGCTGCATGGGTTGGTGAGTAGCTACATGGGTGTCTATATAGGTTATTAGTTGTTTTTTTGAGTATCAGTCTGAGTGTCTGTATGGTACGGTGGGGGGTATTACGTAGTGCATAGATGCATGAATGAGTGACTCACTGTTTGTATGTGTTGAAGACAGCATGTGTGCAGGACTGTATGGGTGGATGAGTGTGTGTATGGGTGTGTTAGTGAGTGAATGACTGTCTCAATAGTGTCTTCAGGAGTAACTACATATGTTTTTAACTAGTATATGTGACTATTGGTGTATATATGTGAGTATATGTGAGAGGGAGAGATTGAAAGAGTTCCTGTATGAATAAGTATGTGTTTCTATAAGTGATTGTTTAAAAGACTAAGTATGTGTAAGTTTCCGTAGAAGTAAGTATGGTGGTGTGTGTATTACTGTATATGCAAGTAAATGTATGTTTTATTCTTTATTAGCATGAGTGACTATGTGTGTGAGTAACTCTATGGATGAGTGGCATTGTGTAACAGGATGTATAGATGTATGAGTACATATGATGAGTGAGTACATATATGAGTGACTGTATAGGACTGTTGGTGAATGAGTGGATGTGTATGTGGATCTTAGAATTACTGAAGAGGTTGTTGTAACTGGTATTGGTATGTCCATTGTTTTGAAATTTTTAGTCTCTATTTTTGAATGTGTGTATCAAAGCTTATATTAAGGTGAGAGGAGGTCTGCCACTCTATCACAAGGATGATGTCATCAGTGATGTCATCAGTGATGTCATTTGAGATGTCATCAGTGATGTCATGAGTGATGTCACTGACCATGTCATGAGTGATGTAATATGTGACGTCATCAGCAGTGCATTGCGGGCGCGCGAGTTATAGTTAGCTGAACTAACTATAACGGGGCAATTTCATTGGTTTTTTACGAGTAAAATGTCCAGCTAACTATAACATGTGTGAAACCTATGGTTTTTTCACTGAATTTCTAAGGTTTTTTAAATGCTAATTCCTAACTATAACGTGTGTGAAACCTATGGTTTTTTCAGTGAATTTCTAAGGTTTTTTAAATGCTAATTCCTAACTATAACGTGTGTGAAACCCATGGTTTTTTCAGTGAATTTGCAAGGTTTTTTAAATGCTAATTCCTAACTTTAACGTGTGTGAAACCCATGGTTTTTTCAGTGAATTTGCAAGGTTTTTTAAATGCTATTTTTTTTTTTTATTCTTCATTTTTTTCAAACATATTTTTAATTTAATTTTCTTATCTTTTATAAAGACTATGCTTAAATTTTTAAAATCCTTAAATATTTTTTTTATATATATTTTTTAAAATAAACATGTAAAATTTATTTCCAGTTTTTTTTTTTTTTTTTTTTTTTTTTTTATAGTACGCGTACCGTAAGCTCACGGTAAGCGTACGGTTTACGCAACGTCCGTAATCTATCTACGCTGCTTGCGTATAGTTACGTACTTTGCGTAGCCGCGCGTACTGCGCGTGGGACGCGTGCGCGCTTACGCAACACGCGCACGTTACGCGGAAGTGCCGGGGAGTGACTGGTATGCGCATGCGCGCAAGCGCGTGTCTTTTTTACACGCACGCGTACTTTTTGCCGTAAGCGTACCGTAAGCGTACCGTAAGCGTACGGTTGGTCATGTGATCATGAAACACAACTTTTGATTGGTTGAAACTACTTTCAGTTCTAGAACTCTCCTACACCACACCCATTCCCCTCATTTCTGCTTGTGATCCCTTGGGAGAAGGAGCTGGTTTGTCTTTGGGATACGATGGCAGAACAGCAGAGCTCTTCTGAGAGTGAGGCTAGCACCAGCAGCACTGTCTTGAGGCAGAGAGCGAGGAAAGTAAAGCCTTCTTATGTTTGGGATTATTTTACTTTTCCAGAAGGCCAGCAAAAGGTGAATGCACCCTTAGTTACTTGCAAGCTGTGTAAGCGTGTACTTTCTAGAGGTAATCCTAACAGGAAGTATTCCTTTGGGAATCACACCATGAAGAGACACCTCCAGGATGTACACAGAAGGACACATGGTCATCTTTTTGGAGGTAACTCTTCAGAAAGACGAGCCAGTACATCCACAGCAGCTCAGCCTGGACCATCATCTGCAGGGCAGACTCCTTCTTCTGCAGGTCAGGTGAGCCCTTCATCTGTGGGGGGAGAATCTCCTTTTGCTGGCCCTCTGGAAATTAACCCTCGGTTTGCGAGGGTTGAAGTACGGTGCGCCACTTGTCACGATCTAATTACTTATAGGGAGACCAGTGTTTCCCTGGTGAACAGTAAAATAGATCAGCACACTTGTCGTACCGTCTAATATTCCCAATCTTTCTTTCCTCTGTCCCTGCATGAACACAACGGTTCTTTTAAGAGCCAACCTTATCTTTCATCTTTTTTTTTCTTTTTTTTTAAAAACTTTTTTTTTTTTTTTTACCGTACGCGTACGGTAAGCGTACCTTTTTTTTATTTTTTAAAAAAAAACACTAAAAATCATTTATCTCATTACAAAGTCCTTGAGAGACTACAATTTTTATTTTTAACTTACCATACTCACTCAAAAAAATATTTATTCATTTGTTTTTTTAAAAAATAGTTTTTAAAATGGTTGTAGTTTCCGAAAATTTTCTATATCGATCTGAAAATAAAGAAAAAAGTATTAATATTTTTTATCCATTTTATAATACAGTACACATATTTACATTTTTTACCAAAAAATATTTTTGCCTTATTTTTGCTGTTTTCAGAATATATTGCATTTCACTATTAATTGTGAAAGCAATTGCATTCATCATTTTACAGCGGGCAAAAAAAATTAACAATCACAAAGATTGTATTAAAAAAGCCCAGAATCTCTTCTCACTTAAACTTATCATTACAGAAATGCATATTATTCTAAAAAAATATCATCTAAAAACAATACTTTTTTCTTTAAAATACCGTCTGATATGTTTGTTTCAGAAGTATAATCACAATATTATATCTCAAATAACTCCAAAATACATCTGATTTTATTTCCTTTAGGCCAAATAGTATTTTTTGTTTTTTCCTGGAATAAATTTCCAAGGGAAAACCATTAAAATTCTAAAGTTTAATCTGTCCAGATCTCACCAATTCTCTGTAACATTTTGGTTCACGAAAATTTTTTGAATAATTTATTTAGTCCACAATAGAATTGCTTACTTTTCCACATGGCCAAATAGTAATTTTTTAAATCATTTTTGAAAAAATTTCCAATGGCAGTCCAATAGCATTCCATAATTTAAAATGTGCAGAAGTTACCGATTATCTCTAAATTATTGGTTTTTGAAAATTGCATTAAAATTTAAAAAAGTCCACATTACAATTGGTTATCTTTCCTTTAGGCCAAATGATAATTTTAAAAATCTTTTTTCTACAAAATTGCAATGGTAATCCAGTAAAATGGTAAAATTATTTTGTCCAGATCTTGCCAAATCTCTCTAAAATTTAGGTTTCAGGAAGATTAGATAGGAATTTGCTAAATCAAAAGGCAAACGTTGTTTGAAAATCAATTGGGAATCATTACACAGTGTCCAGCCTTTTTCACATTTTAGATAAACTGTGTAATGTCCAGAAGTAACAGTAGGTCCATCATGGAAAATTATTGCAACAGTTACAAAAGTTTTTCCTGAAATTGATAATTGCTGTCCTGTAAACTTCTTTATTAAAGTATCCAATTTTGATCCATCAGCTCTACATCGTTGCATCATTAAAATTACATACTGTCCGTATTCCCTTAAAATTAATGTTGATAACATGTCAGAATTACACTCACCACATTTCATGCTATGATTAGCATCTTTAACTAATTTTGCAAAAGTGACTGTTTTACTCTCTGGCAATGTCAAATAAATAAACCTTTCATTATCAACAATAGAGCCACATATATTATAACAATTATCACAACTATGTTCCCATTTATAAGAGAGACCAAAAAAAATGTCAATGGGAACTCCTTCTTCTTCCACTACCTGAAGAAAATACATCAAAAATTCGTGTGCATCTTGCTGTTCATTTTGAGAAAACTGTGTTCGTCCTGAACATACATCTAAAAGTTTTCTAATATCAGTAGCACTTTCTATTTGAGTTTTATCTTTACTCAGCTTTTGAAAAAGGAGACTGAGCTCTGAACAGAATCTTTTTCCCTGATTTACTATTATCTGCTCTTGCAAACTTTCCAGATAAAATGCAACATTCAGCACTACATTAGCGTAGCAGTTGACACCAGAGCTATTTTCAAAATGACATCCTACAACCTGTTCTTCATTGTCCTTTTTCTTTTTGTTTGCAATTACATCACTCCTCTTTTTTTTCCTCTTCTCTATATCTTCATTACAGATATTCTCATTTCTCCTTTTACGAGAAACTACACGTTTCTCCAACACAGGATACTGACCTAAATGAGGAGCATAGCTTCTTCTTAATCTATTATACTCCTTTACACAGTTTGTATCAGCACTAACTTTTGAGTCATCAAAGTCTATCATGAATAAACCTGATAATGTTTTGACTCGTGACAAAGCTACATATGCCATACCTTCTTTGAACACAGTTGAACCAATGTTCACAAATGCACAATCTACAGTCAATCCTTGAGACTTGTGGATAGTTACAGCATATGCTAGTGAAAACGGAAACTGCTTCCTACGTACATATAAGTCTTTCACAAGCATGAAACGAACTGAACAACGACAAATGTCTTTAACTTCCTCTATCTGATCAAATTTTATCTGTAAACATTCAATTCCTTCTTTTTTCTGATAATTAATAAAACCCACAACTCTTCCCATCGCTCCATTCACTAAGCCTTTCTCAACATCCAAATTTCTCCTTAAAAACACTCTACAGTTCATGCAAACATAAAGATTTTTTTCTAATCCTGCTGTTTTGGAGATGTTCTTCTCTAGTGAGTCCAATTTATTTTTCAGTTTGCCTGTTACTGTGACTGTAATTCTTCCATCCTCAATTTTGTCCACTGCTTCCAATTTCCTGATGTCTTCCTTTTCCAATTTCAAAAGCTCCTCATTAAATATTGAGCATTCACGTAGAGTTGGCATTAAGCAGATGACACTTTTGTTTTCTGCAATATTCTTGTATATTTTCTCTGCAACTATTTCTTCCTTTGGAAATAAATTATGTAGCAGCCGACTCTGTAATGCTTTTTTCCCAACATCTGTGAGTAGTCCAATCCTGATATCTTTCAGAATACTTCCATATTCTTCATCGTTTGCTTGCCTCATATTAGTTGTAAGTTCCTTGTACTCAAAGAAGGACCAAATATTTGTATTTCCAATGCTTCCCAATGACTTCTTTGTGTCTTCATGTGTCACAGTATTAAACACTGGTTGTCCTTTAACTGGAGTAAGTTGCAAAAGATCCCCAAAAACTATGACGTGTTTTCCACCAAATAACACGTCATAGTCTGTCTTCAAAATTTGCTGCATTCTTAAATGCACAAAGGCAAGCATTAAGTTTGATACCATGCTCACCTCATCAATAATGAGAACTTGCATCTTCTTCAATACTCGTGAAACTTCCAAGGATGCTTCTCCAGTTAGCTTGTTGAATTGTATTTTGTTCTCATGCTCCACTGGTAACATTAGCAAACGATGTAAGGTGATTCCTTTTATGTTATATGCTGCTAACCCAGTTGGAGCAGTAACCACACAAGACAAAGTAGAATCCGTTTTTTGCTTTAGGTAGCTTCTGATGACTTTAATTAGGAAACTTTTTCCAGTGCCAGCTTGTCCGCTTACATACATCCTGATTGGATGAAATGATGTGCATGAGCACTCTTTTTTGATATGTAGAAATCCGTGATCAATTTTGTTTTTGATCTCTTCATAAATTTGTTGCTGCTCTTGATTCAGTTGTCTTTCCAAATTTTCTAAGTCTATAAATTCTTCTTGAGCTTGATTCATAGCCGTTTCCACTTCATTCATGGCTATTGATGCTTCATTTTCAACGATTGGTTGTCCTAGGGGATCTTGACTGTGTGTTCCTGAACTTTGGCTGTCCTGAGAACTGTCTCTAGCTATTTCTGCTGCAATTGTAGTTTCCTGTTCAATTTCTTCATTTAACATTTGCAGATAAGTTGAGAATGTACTGCATTGTATGCTGTCTTTGCAAGCATTAAAAGAATCTTCATAGCTCTGGAATTCTCCCAGTAGTTCATCCTCTGTACGCCATGGTTTAAACAACTGTAAAAGAGCCAAGTAGTAAAATTCTTTCTTGTCGGTAGTGTCGCAACTCAGCTTCCGGTGATTTATCAAACTTCCTTTGGTTTGCTTCACCAAACATCCTTCTTCACCAACAACTTTATATTTTCCACTGTTGATGTCTTCTGCAGCTTTCCGTGAATAAATGTAGTTCTGTAACACTTCATAGAGACACATGTTCTCCAGATGATGACTTCTCTTGGGATAATATGTGTCCAACATGTTTGTTTTCAATATGTCTGTACTTTCTGGGTCATTCTCAGCCAAATATTCAATTTCTCCAACAGATTTCAGTACCCGATTTCTCATTGCTGCAAGGCCTAAACTTGCCCAAATTATTCTTCTTGACTTCGAGTAGAGACTTGCAGAAGATAACCTATCTGAACATTCGTAGGATCCAATTTCTCGATGCGATAACATCTTCAAACTGAAACTGTACAGCTTCTTACTGACAGTCTTCTCGTGAGAAATCTCTTCCCACATTTCCTTCAATTCTGTTTTTTCTGATTTCGTAATGTAAGACGTTACATATCGAGCAACAGCAATGGAATTGTCAGCAACATACTGTATATCCATGTTAGCGTTCCACATGGATAAAATGACTGGGTTGTAGTCATTTATATTTTTTGATTCTTCTTTTCTTTTAAGGTTGTAGGTATTCTTAGGTGATTTTCTTGTGATAGTATGTCTCACAGCTGACATAAAACTGTTGACTCTTCCATTTGTAAGAACAGGTCTAGGAAATCCAAATCGACATTTAGTGTAGTATTTTTCTTTGCTCTTGTATTTCCGTCGACAGTATTTTCCACACCGATGACTTTGGAAACGTAGAACTTGCTCCTTTAACTTGTTCTCTTCTGTGCTTTTAGGTATAGCACATGTTGCATATTCTTCAATGTAAGATAACACTGCTTCATCAGTATCTGTTCCAAACTTTGGGGCATCCTTGATCCACAGCAGCATATGAATATGAGGAGCACCTCTTGCCTGGTACTCTTTTCTCCAAAAGAAATCCACTACTTCTCCAAGGGGTGGATTTTTTTTATTGCAGATGAAGGACATCATAGCCTCAAATCTATGATTGAAATATCTGCAAACATTAACCGGATCCAATGAGCACAGTTCTCCTGCTGTCTTGTATTCGATGTTTTTAATGTTTGAATTGGCCTCTCGTAGAAAATCCAGTAAATCATCCCAAGCGTACTCGGCACAGCTTAGGGTAAGGAACCATGTTGGTGTTCCTAAATTGCGTAACATGCATTTTAGTTCACCATGGCGTCGGTACCAATATTCATTTGTCCCACGCTGACAAGCCATCAGATTGATCAGTTGTGTTTCCAAATGATCATCTCGGTGCTGCACTTTCTCCATAAAATCCTTAGCAGACACATTTTGTAAATGTACTCCACTTTTTAAAATGTGATTTACTGCATAAGACAGTGCAGACAAGTCGCTTTCAAATAAAAGATGGAACAAATAAGGAATACTTTGTCGAAATCTGGGATCTTCAGCATATAGTCTTGTAGTTCGATACTCTGAAGCTGGAATCTGTTCTGGACGTTCATCGTATCGTCCTCCTTTTCCTTTAGGAAACAGCTGGGGAAAACATCGAGCTTCCAAGCTCTCCTCCCATACACTCACGGGATTTCCTTTTGCTTTCTTCATCTGAAAGAGATCAATATTGTCTCCCATAACTTCTTTCGAATGGAGAGGATGTATGCTAAAATGTTCATAAATTTCTTCTTCCTTTGACTTGTCCACTTTTTCAATTTGTCCAGTTGGTGTTTCTGTGTCTCCTTGTAAATCTTCTTCTTCTTCTTCTTCTTCTATATAAATTGATTCATACCATTTGTTATTTTTTTTCAAATACAAATTTGCTCTTTGTACTTTCCGCACATCTACCAGCTCCTGCCAAATCTTCTTATTCTTTGTAGGTACACCATTAACCAGAATAATTAATGGTTCAGTTTCCAAAGTATCCGCATCAATAGTTTCCATATTTTTTTTCAAATCCAAGGGCAAATACACCACTCTACCTTTTAAACCTCTCAGTAAATCTGAAGGAGGTAATTTACCAGTTTTGGGCTCCATACGTACTATGGTCTGGAACGGATGAACACATTGAATGAGTATAGACTCATATGTATTTAATTCAGAAAGTTCAGCAGGAATAGCATCCAATTCTAAATTATTATGTACAGCTCTGGTCGGCATTCTATTTTCCTCTAACTTGTTGTAGCAGTATTTACAAATACGCTGATCTTCACCCAATTCAAAACAATTTTCAAGAAATATATATGTGGCAAAATCCATCCACTTATAATTATCTTCATTTTCACTCTTTCTGTAGAGATCAACATTCCTAGTTTGTTTTCTATAATGAGTTCTGCGGCAACAAATACAAGTAACATTTGGTCTTTCATTAGAGATTATTGCAAATTTTGTTATGTGATCATTAAATGTCTTACTTACACAAGGTTCTACATTCTCTTCCACTTCTGCCTCATTTACTGTGTCCTTCTCTGCACTGTTTTGTTCAGGACCAAAGTAACAAAACTGAATTTCATCAACAACCTTCTCTACATCTGATACCGTTCCTCGGAACAGAGCCCTATTCAATTCATTTAACTTTATTGCTGGACTTTTGGCAAAATACAACCGTCTCACAAACTTTCTCATTTCAGTATGATGAACAGCCAGCATCCTAAAATGATGGAAAACACTATTGCACACTTTTCTAGATAGACAAGCAAGAGAATGACCCTGCAAACCAGTATTCTCTCTCACTCTGCATGGATCCAGACTTTGAAGCACCTTAATCTTTTGTTTTACACTTTTTTTACTATATTCTCTTAGAAACTCTCGAAATCTGTCAATAGATTCCTGACGCACAGTGCAAATACTACTACAATTCCAAGTGTACACTGGGGCTTTAGGACGTCTCCCCATTGCCTCATCTGCCATCACTTGTACCTCATCTCTTGGAACCATTATCTCCTTCTCCATTATGCAACCATTTTTTACTTCGTATGAACGACCTCTGGTGTCAACTGCATGCAGCAAACTATTACTTTGAAAATAGCTCTCTTCATTAAAAAAAGGTTCACTACTTGAACTATGCATCCACTTTCCTAAAAACACTTTACAAAAGTTTGTTCTGTTCACTACTCTTTTGCTTTTGCTTTGTGATTTCAGTACATTAACCATTTTATCTAATGTACGCATCCTATTCAAAATTAATATGAATAGTTTCCTTTTTAATTCTAATGCTTTTGCTGCAATGGCTTCAATTTCTTTTTTTCTCTTGTAATATTTAGCCTTTTGCTTATATTTCTTTATATCCTTTATCAAATTGGACATAACTCTTCTCTGAAACATTTTTCTACGTATCTCTTTAAATGCTGTT
Organism: Triturus cristatus; assembly: GCF_964204655.1. Lineage (NCBI taxonomy): Eukaryota > Metazoa > Chordata > Amphibia > Caudata > Salamandridae > Triturus > Triturus cristatus. Next base: position 524,981,920 of record NC_140588.1, on the reverse strand, counting down.
TTTCTGTTTATGTTAAACTTTTCAATTGCAGAAGGTATATTTGCATTAACTAAATTCTCAATTTTTTGCTGTTCTCTATGTTTTGTTACATTTTTCCGAGAACAGACATTTTGTACATTTTTCTTTGTTTTGAATATTTTGTTTAGAAATTGTTTTTTTTGCTTACCAGAAGATTTTTTCTTTTTCCCAACATCAGCATCTTCTACTAACTTTGGTCCTCCAGTTGTCTTCAAATATAGTTTTTTTTTTAGCGTTTTTTGAACTCGAGATTTTGTAGGCATCTTAAATTTTGTTCACTGTTCTTCAGTAATACCTGAAAAAAACTAAAAAAAAAATCCTTTATTGTATTTAAATATATTACTACATTTCTTTTCACAATAGTCACAAAACGAAATTTCTTTGCCAATTTGAATGCACACAAACTGCTCTTTTTTTTGGGCAAGTGAAAATCTCTTTTACAAACTGTCACATTATGAAACCAAGCTGTTTTTTCAGACCACCACCATGTGTATTCTCTGTGACTGCCTACACTCCAGCAGGGGCAACCAGCCTTAGTGATGCTGAATGTATTTGCATTACAGACTTAAACCTGAAAACCCCACTCGCTTCTAATTACTGTGCATGACTATACATGGCAAGCACATGGGTGTGTGCTAAGCCTCTGCTTCTTCCCCCAAAAAATCGCTCCCCCTTTCCATCTACTGCAACTGTGAAATCACCAGAGCAAGACGCAATAAATCTCTGCCTATAATTCTTCTATGCACACAGAGTCATGTTTTCACATTAGTGCCAAAACGAAATTTCTTTGCCAATTTGAAAGCACACTTACTGCTCTTTTTTTTTCGGGCCAAGTGAAAATCTCTTTTTACAATTTGAAATCACTTTTACAGACTGACACATTCTGAAACCTTTTTTTTTAATTTATTTAAATGCACATGTCCAAGCTGTTTTTTTTTCAGACCACCACCGTGTGTATTCTCTGTGACTGCCTACACTCCAGCAGGGGCAACCAGCCTTAGTGATGCTGAATGTATTTGCATTACAGACTTAAACCTGAAAACCCCACTCGCTTCTAATTACTGTGCATGACTATACATGGCAAGCACATGGGTGTGTGCTAAGCCTCTGCTTCTTCCCCCAAAAATTCGCTCCTCTTTTCCATCTACTGCAACTGTGAAATCACCAGAGCAAGACGCAATAAATCTCTGCCTATAATTCTTCTATGCACACAGAGTCATGTTTTCACATTAGTGCCAAAACGAAATTTCTTTGCCAATTTGAAAGCACACTTACTGCTCTTTTTTTTTCGGGCCAAGTGAAAATCTCTTTTTACAATTTGAAATCACTTTTACAGACTGACACATTCTGAAACCTTTTTTTTAAATTTATTTAAATGCACATGTCCAAGCTGTTTTTTTTTCAGACCACCACCGTGTGTATTCTCTGTGACTGCCTACACTCCAGCAGGGGCAACCAGCCTTAGTGATGCTGAATGTATTTGCATTACAGACTTAAACCTGAAAACCCCACTCGCTTCTAATTACTGTGCATGACTATACATGGCAAGCACATGGGTGTGTGCTAAGCCTCTGCTTCTTCCCCCAAAAATTCGCTCCTCTTTTCCATCTACTGCAACTGTGAAATCACCAGAGCAAGACGCAATAAATCTCTGCCTATAATTCTTCTATGCACACAGAGTCATGTTTTCACATTAGTGCCAAAACGAAATTTCTTTGCCAATTTGAAAGCACACTTACTGCTCTTTTTTTTTCGGGCCAAGTGAAAATCTCTTTTTACAATTTGAAATCACTTTTACAGACTGACACATTCTGAAACCTTTTTTTTAAATTTATTTAAATGCACATGTCCAAGCTGTTTTTTTTTCAGACCACCACCGTGTGTATTCTCTGTGACTGCCTACACTCCAGCAGGGGCAACCAGCCTTAGTGATGCTGAATGTATTTGCATTACAGACTTAAACCTGAAAACCCCACTCGCTTCTAATTACTGTGCATGACTATACATGGCAAGCACATGGGTGTGTGCTAAGCCTCTGCTTCTTCCCCCAAAAATTCGCTCCTCTTTTCCATCTACTGCAACTGTGAAATCACCAGAGCAAGACGCAATAAATCTCTGCCTATAATTCTTCTATGCACACAGAGTCATGTTTTCACATTAGTGCCAAAACGAAATTTCTTTGCCAATTTGAAAGCACACTTACTGCTCTTTTTTTTTCGGGCCAAGTGAAAATCTCTTTTTACAATTTGAAATCACTTTTACAGACTGACACATTCTGAAACCTTTTTTTTAAATTTATTTAAATGCACATGTCCAAGCTGTTTTTTTTTCAGACCACCACCGTGTGTATTCTCTGTGACTGCCTACACTCCAGCAGGGGCAACCAGCCTTAGTGATGCTGAATGTATTTGCATTACAGACTTAAACCTGAAAACCCCACTCGCTTCTAATTACTGTGCATGACTATACATGGCAAGCACATGGGTGTGTGCTAAGCCTCTGCTTCTTCCCTCAAAAATTCGCTCCTCTTTTCCATCTACTGCAACTGTGAAATCACCAGAGCAAGACGCAATAAATCTCTGCCTATAATTCTTCTATGCACACAGAGTCATGTTTTCACATTAGTGCCAAAACGAAATTTCTTTGCCAATTTGAAAGCACACTTACTGCTCTTTTTTTTTCGGGCCAAGTGAAAATCTCTTTTTACAATTTGAAATCACTTTTACAGACTGACACATTCTGAAACCTTTTTTTAAATTTATTTAAATGCACATGTCCAAGCTGTTTTTTTTTCAGACCACCACCGTGTGTATTCTCTGTGACTGCCTACACTCCAGCAGGGGCAACCAGCCTTAGTGATGCTGAATGTATTTGCATTACAGACTTAAACCTGAAAACCCCACTCGCTTCTAATTACTGTGCATGACTATACATGGCAAGCACATGGGTGTGTGCTAAGCCTCTGCTTCTTCCCCCAAAAATTCGCTCCCCCTTTCCATCTACTGCAACTGTGAAATCACCAGAGCAAGACGCAATAAATCTCTGCCTATAATTCTTCTATGCACACAGAGTCATGTTTTCACATTAGTGCCAAAACGAAATTTCTTTGCCAATTTGAAAGCACACTTACTGCTCTTTTTTTTTCGGGCCAAGTGAAAATCTCTTTTTACAATTTGAAATCACTTTTACAGACTGACACATTCTGAATCCTTTTTTTTAAATTTATTTAAATGCACATGTCCAAGCTGTTTTTTTTTCAGACCACCACCGTGTGTATTCTCTGTGACTGCCTACACTCCAGCAGGGGCAACCAGCCTTAGTGATGCTGAATGTATTTGCATTACAGACTTAAACCTGAAAACCCCACTCGCTTCTAATTACTGTGCATGACTATACATGGCAAGCACATGGGTGTGTGCTAAGCCTCTGCTTCTTCCCCCAAAATTTCGCTCCTCTTTTCCATCTACTGCAACTGTGAAATCACCAGAGCAAGACGCAATAAATCTCTGCCTATAATTCTTCTATGCACACAGAGTCATGTTTTCACATTAGTGCCAAAACGAAATTTCTTTGCCAATTTGAAAGCACACTTACTGCTCTTTTTTTTTCGGGCCAAGTGAAAATCTCTTTTTACAATTTGAAATCACTTTTACAGACTGACACATTCTGAAACCTTTTTTTTAAATTTATTTAAATGCACATGTCCAAGCTGTTTTTTTTTCAGACCACCACCGTGTGCATTCTCTGTGACTGCCTACACTCCAGCAGGGGCAACCAGCCTTAGTGATGCTGAATGTATTTGCATTACAGACTTAAACCTGAAAACCCCACTCGCTTCTAATTACTGTGCATGACTATACATGGCAAGCACATGGGTGTGTGCTAAGCCTCTGCTTCTTCCCCCAAAAATTCGCTCCTCTTTTCCATCTACTGCAACTGTGAAATCACCAGAGCAAGACGCAATAAATCTCTGCCTATAATTCTTCTATGCACACAGAGTCATGTTTTCACATTAGTGCCAAAACGAAATTTCTTTGCCAATTTGAAAGCACACTTACTGCTCTTTTTTTTTCGGGCCAAGTGAAAATCTCTTTTTACAATTTGAAATCACTTTTACAGACTGACACATTCTGAATCCTTTTTTTTAAAATTTATTTAAATGCACATGTCCAAGCTGTTTTTTTTTCAGACCACCACCGTGTGTATTCTCTGTGACTGCCTACACTCCAGCAGGGGCAACCAGCCTTAGTGATGCTGAATGTATTTGCATTACAGACTTAAACCTGAAAACCCCACTCGCTTCTAATTACTGTGCATGACTATACATGGCAAGCACATGGGTGTGTGCTAAGCCTCTGCTTCTTCCCCCAAAAATTCGCTCCTCTTTTCCATCTACTGCAACTGTGAAATCACCAGAGCAAGACGCAATAAATCTCTGCCTATAATTCTTCTATGCACACAGAGTCATGTTTTCACATTAGTGCCAAAACGAAATTTCTTTGCCAATTTGAAAGCACACTTACTGCTCTTTTTTTTTCGGGCCAAGTGAAAATCTCTTTTTACAATTTGAAATCACTTTTACAGACTGACACATTCTGAAACCTTTTTTTTAAATTTATTTAAATGCACATGTCCAAGCTGTTTTTTTTTTCAGACCACCACCGTGTGTATTCTCTGTGACTGCCTACACTCCAGCAGGGGCAACCAGCCTTAGTGATGCTGAATGTATTTGCATTACAGACTTAAACCTGAAAACCCCACTCGCTTCTAATTACTGTGCATGACTATACATGGCAAGCACATGGGTGTGTGCTAAGCCTCTGCTTCTTCCCCCAAAAATTCGCTCCCCCTTTCCATCTACTGCAACTGTGAAATCACCACAGCAAGACGCAATAAATCTCTGCCTATAATTCTTCTATGCACACAGAGTCATGTTTTCACATTAGTGCCAAAACGAAATTTCTTTGCCAATTTGAAAGCACACTTACTGCTCTTTTTTTTTCGGGCCAAGTGAAAATCTCTTTTTACAATTTGAAATCACTTTTACAGACTGACACATTCTGAAACCTTTTTTTTAAATTTATTTAAATGCACATGTCCAAGCTGTTTTTTTTTCAGACCACCACCGTGTGTATTCTCTGTGACTGCCTACACTCCAGCAGGGGCAACCAGCCTTAGTGATGCTGAATGTATTTGCATTACAGACTTAAACCTGAAAACCCCACTCGCTTCTAATTACTGTGCATGACTATACATGGCAAGCACATGGGTGTGTGCTAAGCCTCTGCTTCTTCCCCCAAAAATTCGCTCCTCTTTTCCATCTACTGCAACTGTGAAATCACCAGAGCAAGACGCAATAAATCTCTGCCTATAATTCTTCTATGCACACAGAGTCATGTTTTCACATTAGTGCCAAAACGAAATTTTTTTGCCAATTTGAAAGCACACTTACTGCTCTTTTTTTTTCGGGCCAAGTGAAAATCTCTTTTTACAATTTGAAATCACTTTTACAGACTGACACATTCTGAAACCTTTTTTTTAAATTTATTTAAATGCACATGTCCAAGCTGTTTTTTTTTCAGACCACCACCGTGTGTATTCTCTGTGACTGCCTACACTCCAGCAGGGGCAACCAGCCTTAGTGATGCTGAATGTATTTGCATTACAGACTTAAACCTGAAAACCCCACTCGCTTCTAATTACTGTGCATGACTATACATGGCAAGCACATGGGTGTGTGCTAAGCCTCTGCTTCTTCCCCCAAAAATTCGCTCCCCCTTTCCATCTACTGCAACTGTGAAATCACCAGAGCAAGACGCAATAAATCTCTGCCTATAATTCTTCTATGCACACAGAGTCATGTTTTCACATTAGTGCCAAAACGAAATTTCTTTGCCAATTTGAAAGCACACTTACTGCTCTTTTTTTTTCGGGCCAAGTGAAAATCTCTTTTTACAATTTGAAATCACTTTTACAGACTGACACATTCTGAAACCTTTTTTTTAAATTTATTTAAATGCACATGTCCAAGCTGTTTTTTTTTCAGACCACCACCGTGTGTATTCTCTGTGACTGCCTACACTCCAGCAGGGGCAACCAGCCTTAGTGATGCTGAATGTATTTGCATTACAGACTTAAACCTGAAAACCCCACTCGCTTCTAATTACTGTGCATGACTATACATGGCAAGCACATGGGTGTGTGCTAAGCCTCTGCTTCTTCCCCCAAAAATTCGCTCCTCTTTTCCATCTACTGCAACTGTGAAATCACCAGAGCAAGACGCAATAAATCTCTGCCTATAATTCTTCTATGCACACAGAGTCATGTTTTCACATTAGTGCCAAAACGAAATTTCTTTGCCAATTTGAAAGCACACTTACTGCTCTTTTTTTTTCGGGCCAAGTGAAAATCACTTTTACAGACTGACACATTATGAAACCACCATGTGTAACTACAACAAAAACAATTCCCATTTCTATTATTCATTTCTTAAGTTACCACATACATCCCCTCTCAAACTGTAAACTCACCTTTAAAATTAGTTAGTTGTGAAAGAAATGTGACACTCAAACAGCAGATTATCAGAGCCAGGATCTCAGTTGTATTCACCTCTCTCCTCTCAGCAGAACCAGATAATGGCAAACTTTCCCTCTATTTTTCCACACATATACATGTAAGTTTCAAATCTCAGTGCTTCCCCCTTTTTTTCAAATGTAATGACACATTTCTATTGGTTGAAAACCAACCCTTTTCCAAAAGTACCCTGCCCCCAACTTGACTTCTGCCTAGTACCCTTCCCCCAACTTGACTTCTGCCTGCTACCATAGCAACAGCTCATGGAACACTGCTGTGTGCAGTTAGGTCAGAAGTTCGACACACAATGTTTCAATTCCACAGAGCAAGAGTGCTTGACTTTTCAAACCTAACAGCAAATCCATAGTACTGTTCTTTGGTTACACATTTTTTTGTACCAATACAAAACATGCTTCTTTTAATTTTCACATACAGCCTAGTTTTTTTTCTAGAATGGTATGAAACAGCCAATCAGTTCTTTTTGTTTTGTAAAAAATATGTATGCCTCCATTTCCAAACTGTCTTTCTTTTCATATTGCCATTCTACTGAAAGACACCTCCTGAGTGCATCCAGTTCTCCTTTGAAGATGTTCACAGTGTGGATTGTAGGGCACAGCTATGTCTTCTGGAGTGAAAAGTTTGCAGAGAAAACAGATATGGTGAGAGACCTTGCTTTGCCAAATGTAGACATTAAATGGATTGGTCAGAGAGGGTTAAAGTGGCACCAATTGATGCCATTGGTGAAATCCTTCATTCAAATCCAACACCCTGACCTCATAATAGTGCACTGTGGTGGCAATGACCTAGGCACTTTGACTGGGGTAGGTCTGGAAATGCTTATGAAGGACACCTTTGCACAACTGTTTACACTTTTCCCTAAAACTGCCTTTGTGTTTTCCAACATATGCCAAAGGCAAAAATGGAACTGGTCCAATCATTTCTGTCCTCAGATTGACAAAGCAAGAAAGCACGTCAACAAATCTGTTTCTGCTTTCCTCCGTGACTATGGTATGGGTGCCATTTACCACAACAACTTGCGTTACGACATGCAAGACATTTATAGAGGAGATGGTGTGCACTTCAATGATGAAGGGAACAGAGTCTTCCTCTTGAACCTTAGACTCTGCATCGGTACTTACTTGTAGGTACCACTAAAAAAATGACTCCATAAACACAACAGCTCTTTTTAGAGCTCCCTAATTTCTAAACTCTTAAATCTGCTTTTCATTTATTTATTTATTTTTTTTTTTACCGTACGCTTACCGTAAGCTTACCGTACGCGTACCCCGTGATTTTTTTTAAAATCAATAAATGTTTTTTTTGTACTTTTCTGTCCTTCTTTGACCCCCTTACAATTGTTAGGGGGTCTGTAACTCTCCTCATTGCCCCCTTTCCTTGTTTTCACTCTTTTTTTTCAGAGTGAAATACACAAAATGGCGGCCGCCGCCTCCTGGTTTCGGCCGATTCGAATGTTTACTAAGATCTAAGAGCCAATCAGAATCGCGCTCGCGCACGCCACCGTACGCTTACCGTAAGCGTACGGTAAGCGTACCGTAAGCGGGCTCAGATATATATATTGATTTAAAGGCTATTTTCTCAGAATCTACTGAACAGATTTACACCAAACCTACAAAAGGCACTTCCTTGACCTAGGGACTACCTCTCTGCCAAATTTTGAGTAATTCTGTTCAGCCGTTCGGGCTGTAGCTCGTTCTAAAGGTCCTATGGAAAAATGCATGGGAAAAACGCATTTTGGGACCCCCCTTTTATCTCAGCCCCCGCTTGACGGATCCCCCCGAGACTCTCAGGGTAGGAGCGGAGCGCAGCGCCCCACCTATTTTGAGAAATTCGCGAGGATTCGTCGACCGGCGCCAAAGTTATTCAAAATAGAATGTTGAGGTTTTCCTATGGAAACGTGGTCCTAACTATAACTACCTACTGGCGACCGCCAGTAGGTAATATATATATATATATATATATATATATATATATATTACCTACTGGCGGTCGCCAGTAGGTAGTTATAGTTAGGACCCCTTTTCCATAGGAAATCCGCAACATTCTATTTTGAATAACTTTGGCGCCGGTCGACGAATCCTCGCGAATTTTTCAAAATAGGTGGGGCGCTACGCTCCGCTCCTACCCTGAAAGTCTCGGGGGGATTCGTCAAGCGGGGGCTGAGATAAAAGGGGGGTCCCAAAACGCGTTTTTCCAATGCATTTTTCCATAGGACCTTTAGACAGGGCTACAGCCCGAACGGCTGAACAGATTTACTTGAAATTTGGCAGAGAGGTAGTCCTCAGGTCAAGGAAGTGCCTTTTGTAGGTTTGGTGTAAATCTGTTCAGTATTTCCTGAGAAAATAGCATTTAAAAGCATATATATATGTGGGCGGAGCCTAACCACACATCTCATCCTGAGATCTGATTGGCTGTCAGCACTTCATCCAAGAAGTGTTGGCAGCCATCTTGGGACCAATATACATGATAGCACCTCATTAAAAAGCATTGCAGTTAATAAAAGGTTTTAAGACTTTAGTTACATTATAAATCATTTGTTGATGGTACCATACTCATTTTAGGAATTGTGGTATGTTCTAAGGTGATTTCACCATGTGAAAAAGCCTTCTGCTGGGATATCATGATTGAGAGAAAAATATTTTCTCATGCTTTTACCACAGAGGTTTGGAAGGTGATCTATAAGCTAAACTGAGAGCTTATTTTCTGTAAATTCACATTATCTTTCTCAGTCATGTGAGAATGAAGTCTGACATTCTCAGTAAAACATGTACATCCAACAAGGGCAGAGACTGTCAGTTGATTCCTTTGTGTTCTACTGCAGCTTCCCAGAGTGTTCCAAAGAACTACTAGAGCGCTAACAGTCCTACCTATGATAAACGTATGGCACACCTGAAGCCATCTTGCTTGGAATAAAGTGGTAACTCTTAAAACATTTAATTTCAAAAGGAACAAAATGAGGGGGTTCATTTTTCCATAAAAAGTATGATTAGTGCTGCATAAAGAAAAATTAGGGCACATTTTGAGTGACTTCTCAAATCCTCTTCTATTTCATTAAAAAATTCTGACATGCAGACTGAAACATGAACTTTCAATACCAGCAGCAGTTTTCCCTGGTGAGCAGTAGCTTTACTACAGTGATCTAATGAGCAAAAAGAGTGCTAACATTCTGAATTTATGGCAAATGTGTGACACATCTGAATGCCTTCTTGATGGAATCAAAGTAAAAAACTGAAAGTATTTCCTACTGAGGAGACTGCAGTAAATGAGGAAATTAGGAAACTTCATAACAAATAAGTCTCCCAAGATGGCCACCAGAGACAAAAGAGCCCAAATGTAGCCCAAATATCACCCAGATGTAGCCCAAGTATAGCCCAATGACAGAATGTCCCAGAATGTTCTTAAAAACAACTAGAGCGCTTACTGTCTTCATTATGACAAAAGTATGGCACACCTGAAGCCATCTTGATTGGAATAAACTGGTAACACTTAAAACATTTAATTTAAAAAGGAACACAATGAGGGGGGTCATTTTGCCATAGAAATTATCATTAATGCTGAAGAAAGAAAATGAGGGCACATTTTGAGTGACTTCTCAAATCCTCTTCTATTTCATTAAAAAATTCTGACATGCAGACTGAAACATGCACTTTTAATACCAGGAGCAGACTTCCATGGTGAACAGTAGTTTTACTACAGTGATCTAAGGAGCAACTAGAGTGCTAACATTCAGAATTTATGGCAAATGTGTGACATATCTGAATACCTTCATGATGGAATCAACGTAAAAAACTGAAAGCATTTCCTACTGAGGAGACTGCAGTACATGAGGAAATTAGGAAACTTCATAACAAATAAATCTCCCAAGATGGCCACCGGAGACAAAAGAGCCCAAATGTAGCCCAAAATCACCCAGATGTAGCCCAAATATAGCCCAATGACAGAAGTGTGCAAAACACTTATTATTTAGTGTTTTTGCAGTGTTATATAGTGCAGACTTGTCAGGTATTGGAGTGCTTTACATGAGCATTGGTTACATCACACAAGCACATATTCATTTTGGTTGTAGACATGGGGAGACTAAGTGATTTGACCAGAATCACAGAATGTCGAGCTGAAGCAGAAACTTCAACCTGGTTCCCCAGTTGCAAAGTCTGCAGTTCTGGAAGTAACACCACATCCTCTCCCCTAAGTGCAACATTTAATCAAGTGGTCAACTGGATAAAAAAACATAAAGATAACAAATAATTTAAAAGTGCTTTGTCGCTATTTGAAAACTCAGACAAAATGTCCTTATTTTAGTCTTTTAGAGCACTAACCATAATTTTGATGCCAATAAGACCCTCTCATATATGTAATTTCTAAAGGAAATGCTCTAGGTATTACAGTTTTGATTACATCAAGATGATGTCAGGCGTTCCACACTTTTGTAATAAATATAGAATGTTAGCAATCTAGTTGTTCATTGGGATACTGTTGAGAGGCAAAGGCCAGGGGCACGGACTCTGAAAATTGAAGGCAGGTAGGAGAGTGCAAAGGCAACAATTTAACCACACTGAGCAGGCAGGAAGGGCCGTGGAAGCATAACAGACTATGGAGGGCAGTGGAAAGGGGGGCAGGGGCAACAAACCAACAATACAGGACTTGCAAGAGAGGCTGTTGGAGGGAAGATCTATTACGGGTCAAGGAAGCTAGAGGCAGTCCCCAGAGCCCCGGGAGCCACCACAGAACTGAGCAGGAGAGTGAGTCAGGGACAAAAGGGGCACCTTAATTTGAGCCGGGGTGCCTAGGAACGCTTGCTCCAAAAATGAAGAAAACAGACATATGAGACATGGAATTGGTGGCAGAATACAATGGCAGTTTAATGAGAAGATACAACTTCAAAGAAACCGCAGAATAGAGACATAAAGTACAAAATACAGAATCCAGATAATCATACAGCTGTCATGATATTCTCTGTATCTCAATTAATGTACTGACAGAGAGAGAGAGAAAACACATCTATAAATGCATCATGAGAAACAAGTTACACCAAGGAAAATGTTACCTAGGAACACTCACGTTTACTCTTAGAGCAAGCATTCCTGCAATTACAATACAAAATCTTTTAAAAGCAAAAGTAAAGAGAACAATGGTTAAACATAACATGACATTTCATATAGGTAAAATAGAATAAGATACTTCAAGCAAAGCAGAGCAAGACATTTTAAGCAAAGGAAGACAAGAGCTCCCAGCTCTTGGGGAAAACCTGCACAGCCTGTTAACCTACATACAGACGGCGAGGTAGTCCGTCGATATCTGTGGGCGCTCCCTTTTTATATCATTTTGTGGGCTCCTTTGCACGCTACATCTACCTACGTATGCTACCCAAAAGCTTCGTCTGCAGATTTTACCAGACATTTCGTCATTTACCCACTTAATGCTGACAATGGACTGGGTGAAAAGGTCAGTCTCTCAGGCCAATCGCTTATCGTAAGTTCCATAGAGCAAGCAGAAAATAATGGGTATTGTACGGGAATTCAATATATTCATGTACAAAATCTCCTCAGTTCTCCTAACTTGACGCTCTGCGGTTGCCACTTCCTTAAAAGCGGGAAACCTGCCCAGGAAGCAAGTACCAGTCCAGGATGCAGCCTACTGTATGTCGACAGCTTCAGTGGGATGTTGAACTTTGATACCGAGCACGGAGCACTCGGGTAGGGTGGGGGCTACTAGTTTGGAGCAGAAGGCCTCGCAGACCTGCCTTCAGACTGCTATACACTAAAATTGCAGAGCTATGGTCAATTTAACAAAGAGGCCTACATATTGAACAGAAGGGCCTACACAGGGGTTTTATGCTGGCTGAGTGGTAAGGATGTCTCAGGATAATTATATAGCAACACAGGACCCGCTGGTCAATTTAATACGGCCTACAAATGCGGCTGGCAGGGCAAGGACAAGGGTCTCATACTTCAGGTGTGGACAGAACGGGCCAGGGGCCCCCTGTGATACAAAATCTACCCTCCTTCAAGGCTGTGGCAATGTAATAGACCATTGTGGGCAGAAGGAAGAGGCAATGGTAGTACAACCATACATGCCAACAGACCCGATTCAGCCAGGAAACGTCCAATGTTTTTAAGCTCAAATGGGCTTTATTTGATCTGTCTCCTGTTTACAATATCCTCTTTTTCAATGTAACTCAAAGGGGAAAATCAATACCCCAGTTTTTTTTCAAAATCTCCCTCTTACCAAGTTCAAAATGTTCGCAAGTATGGTACATTGGATCATGGAAGGAAATGGGATAGGGACATGGACTTGGATAACAGAGGACAAGAGGGACATGGAGAGGTGCACCAAACTGACCCTGCAGGGCAGGCATCAGGGTTTGCAGCAGCACAATACACCACACAGGGCATGCAGGACGGGAGTGCAGCACAACAATCCATAGAAAGCAGGAGGGAGGGGACAGGACCATGCACATGGACAACAGAGAACAGAGGGGCAAGAGGCAATGGTGGCTAGCTGACCATAATGGACAGACAGGAGAGAAAGCTGCAGCATTACAGACCATAAAGGGCAGTAGGGACGGATCAGGGGCATTACAATGGAACAGACAAGCCAGGAGGGAGGGAGTAGGGGTCTTCACATGTAAACAGAGGGCTGGGGTCAAGGGGGCAGGGCAGGAGCAGCAAGATAGCCATGGAGGTCAGGCAGGATGGGCACTAGAAGCAAGACACACCATGAAGAGCAACAGTGAGACTGTGATGGCATACACACAGACCATGGAGGGAAGGTGGGAGGGGGTCAGGGGCAGCTAACTGACCACACAGGGAAGGTGGGAGGGGCCATGGCAGCACAGAAGACCAATGGCTATGATGGGCAAGAAGGAGGGTGCAGGGGCATGCACAAAGGACGATGGAGGATAGAAGGGAGGGTCAGGACCTGTGCACAGACAAGAAAGTTCAGGGGAAGGGACCTCACAACAGACCACACGGGGCAGGCAGGAGGAGCAGTTGCAGCACAACAGACCAGGGAGGGCAGAAGGGTGTGGCAGTACAATGGACCATGTAGGACAGGAGGAAGAGGATAGGGGCATGGCATGTGGACAGGCAGGGTGGAGGTGGCAGGGACAGGTTACAGTCATCTGACAATGCTAGGCAGGTGGGAGGGGAGTGGCAGCTCAACAGAACACTCAGAGTAGATAGGAGTGGCAGGTCCATGGGACATGGTGGGCAAAAAGGATGGAGCAGGGGCATGCACAAAGACATCGGAGGGCAGGGGGAAGGAGAATAGGGGCAGCAAGCTAAGCACAGAGTTTAAGCAGGAGGTCAATGATGGGGCATAGAATTGGGCAATGGAGGGCAGGAGGAGTGGACTGGTACATCATACTAAATTGAGGGCAGTGGCAGCACATCAGACCATGCATGGCAGGAGGGAGGAGGCTATTCCATGGATTCACACAACAGAGGATAGGGAGGAGGGGGATGGGGCAGCAAGCTAACTGTTCAGAGAAGGCCGGTATTAGGAACTTTATTGCTTTTAAAACATTGAGTCTGTGCGAACTACTTAAAATATGAACAAGTATGCAGCATAATCTCACTTTTATTCAGGAAGAAGAGGACGTTTGTGACTGTGACTCCGGGCTCACTTGGCAGAAACACCCCCTGACCCTCCACCCCCTATCGCAAAATGTAATGCCCGTGAAAAGGGTAGGTGAACACAGTGTTATATAGAACATAGTCCTGAGAGCACGATTGAAAATGAAAACTAGATATAGTGTATGGTATAATCTATGCACCAAAAAGTGTGATATAAGATGAACCGGGCGTGAAATATAATATGCAATACATTGTGCGCAATGACAGATTCATTGGAGAGCGCCAGATAGCACAGGCACTAGCACGTGCTATGCGATATGCGCCTTGGAGTGTAATATGCACAGGGCAGTGTTGTGTAACCTAACTAGTCTCTAAAGTTGTAATATAAAATATGTGCTGGGGAGTGTAACGTTGCATATGCACTGTGACACAGATATGGATCGCAGATTGTAATATGTATGGCATAGCACTGTGCGTTATAACATAGGCATCGAGGAAGGCACGTTAGATGGGGCAATATAACCCGTGCGAAGACAAGTGTGGCATGACATATTCACGGGGTGGTGTTACAGTGCACATGGGCTAGAGAGTGTCATAGCATATGCACTAGCTAATGGAATACAACACAGAGGTGTGTGGCACTCGGCAGGCAATGGTGGGTGTAACACAGCATTGGGCTCTGTCAGGAGCGCGCTGTGACTCTCAAGTGATGTTCGTCCCCTTTCCAGAGAGTAAAATAAAAAGTATTACACATCCGGCAGTGGATGTGTGTTTTATTAACCGTGAGGGGGGTTTCTTGCATAGTTTTGGTCGAATTTTTGTCGAATCCCCTTTGAATGGCTTGGTGTGCATGTGTATTAAATGTGCCCGTCAATAGCTACCCATGTTTGTATAAATAAACGACAAGGGTGTCTACCGGGATTAGGCACGGTAGGGCATCAGACATGTCAGAGCTTCACTAGTAGTGTAAATACATTCCACGTGGATTCATTGCATGCATAGTCGCCTTTTAATGAATATCCCACAAATCGTCATGGTGATAGGTACGTACGGTTTGTCCAGCATGTCCTAGGTGTGTCTATAAATAAATATTTTTTTAAAATAATAAAAAACAGTGGCCGGCCCTAGGGATTGGGGTCAAAAAAATATAATTAGGAGACAGGCCCTGGGGGATGGGGTCATCAGGGCCAATAAATTAGAATAAGAAGGGGAACCACACAGCCCCCCTTCTTAAAAAATTAAAATAAATAAAAGACTGGCATCGTGCCGGAGGCCATGCCCCCTCCGTGCAGCACTCTGCAAACGCGCCCCCAACAGGCATCTCCAGTATGCGCCAGGGAGCTGCGCTGCAGACAGGTGTTCTGAGGCCAAGCCCCTTTTTACACCTCTCTGCAACGCAGCTCTGTGGCGCTTACTGGAGGTACCTAGTGGTCTAGTTTGACCCTAGGGACCCTTAGGATTCAAGGGGACTTAATCTCTCAACTTAGAACAGCCACAGGGCGCGTTTACACAGTGGTGAAGGGAGGGGACGGGGCCTGAGGTGACGTGTGCAAACACGCACTATGGCACGTTTTAAATTGGGGATATAATTTCCCTTCAATACTGAGGGCCCCTGGGGGCTAACTAGCCCACCAAGTGCTTCCAGTAAGCGCCACTGAGCTGCATTGCAAGGAGGTGGTCCAGGCCGTGCCACTTTTTACACCTCTCTGCAACACAGCTCTGTGGCATTTACTGGAGGTACCTAGTGGGCTAGTTGGACCCTAGGGACCCTCAGGATTCAAATGAACTTAATCTCCCAACTAAAAATGGACACTGGGCGTGTTTACACAGTGGTGAAGGGAGGGGACGGGGCCTGAGTTAACGTGTGCAAAAACGCCCTGTGGCCTGTTTTAAGAGGTAGTTTTAATCCCCATGCCCTATTATGTACTAGGGGCTTACAGAGGAGGTCATGCTAATCACAGGGGGACCCCAACGCATAATGTTCCCTAGTGTATGTAGGTGTTTTCACTGTATTCTAAGTGTCTTTTAACATAGCACTGGCTCTAGGACTGGCTAGTCAGACTCAGTTACCACCAGTATCCGTCTGAAAAAATTGAGGGTACAGGATGATTTTGCAACAAGGCTTCTTTCTGCTCTTCTTTTTGTTCTTTCTGCACGTTATCCTTCTTCCTGCACTTATCTTCGTATTTGAGGACTTCTGTTGATCCTTTCTGCACTTCTTTTGTTTCTTTCTGTGCATTTTTTCTTCTTTCTTCACATGTCCTATCTCTGTAGGCATAGTTAGAAATTAGCATTTAAAAAACCTTTGAAATTCACAGAAAAAACCATAGGTTTCAGGCACGTTATAGTTAGGAATTAGCATTTAAAAAACCTCAGAAATTCACTGAAAAAACCATAGGTTTCAGGGGTGTTATAGTTAGCTGGACTTTTCACTTGTACAAAACCATTGAAATTCCCCCGTTATAGTTAGTTCAGCTAACTATAACTCGCGCGCCCGCAATGCACTGCTGATGACGTCACATATTACATCACTCATGACATGGTCAGTGACATCACTCATGACATCACTGATGACATCTCAAATGACATCACTGATGACATCACTGATGACATCATCCTTGTGATAGAGTGGCAGACCTCCTCTCACCCTAATATAACCTTTGATACACACATTCAAAAATAGAGACTAAAATTTTCAAAACAATGGACATACCAATACCAGTTACAACAACCTCTTCAGTAATTCTAAGATCCACATACACATCCACTCATTCACCAACAGTCCTATACAGTCACTCATACATGTACTCACTCATCATATGTACTCATGCACCTATACATCCTGTTACACAATGCCACTCATCCATAGAGTTACTCACACACATAGTCACTCATGCTAATAAAGAATCAAACATACATTTACTTGCATATACAGTTATACACACACCACCACACTTACTTCTACGGAAACTTACACATACTTAGTCTTTTAAACAATCACTTATAGAAACACATACTTATTCATACAGGAACTCTTTCAATCTCTCACTCTCACATATACTCACATATATACACCAATAGTCACATATACTAGTTTAAAACATATGTAGTTACTCATAAAGACACTATTGAGACAGTCATTCACTCACTAACACACCCATACACACACTCATCCACCCATACAGTCCTGCACACATGCTGTGTTCAACACATACAAACAGTGAGTCACTCATTCATGCACCTATGCACTACGTAATACCCCCCACCGAACCATGCAGACACTCAGACTGATACTCAAAAAACCAACTAATAACCTATATAGACACCCATGTAGCTACTCACCAACCCATGCAGCCACTTATACACAAAGTGAGAGACTGATACAGATATTTACATATTTAAACATTACTCACTAAGCCATGTATTCACTATGATACACTTAATCAGTCAGTTACACAATCAATTTTTCAAAAACAAATCATCCATTTAGACACTTATATACCCATTTATTCTTCCATCGACCTTGAGATATACATATATAAAATATATTTAATTTTCAGAAAAACACACATTCACTGGATGATGTCATCAGTGATGTCATCAGTGATGTCATCAGTGATGTCATTTGAGATGTCATCAGTGATGTCATGAGTGATGTCACTGACCATGTCATGGGTGATGTAATATGTGACGTCATCAGCAGTGCATTGCGGGCGCGCGAGTTATAGTTAGCTGAACTAACTATAACGGGGGAATTTCAATGGTTTTGTACAAGTGAAAAGTCCAGCTAACTATAACACCCCTGAAACCTATGGTTTTTTCAGTGAATTTCTGAGGTTTTTTAAATGCTAATTCCTAACTATAACGTGCCTGAAACCTATGGTTTTTTCTGTGAATATATATATATATATATTATCCAACAGCTTCCAATGAGAAAAGAAAGTAGGTCGCACTCCGGTAACCGTTTTGAAAATTTCCGTATGTAATGTAGCTAGTATCTCTGATAGTCTTTCATCCCTCACGTCCACGGACAAAACTGATGGAGAGAACATGCAAAGAATGGACAAAATTAAGCAGTCTTTTTTAGGGGATATGCGGCTGGTCCTGCAGGAGCACCAATGGGAGCAGACAAGGGTATTCCAGCAAAACCAAAGAGGTCGTGGAAGAGGGAGAGGAAGACAACTTACAAGTAGACAAGAAGAGGAAGGAGGGGTTTCTGGTGGAGAAAAAGTAGGAGCAACAACGAAGTATGAAAGTGAAGAAAAGATTTTAGAAGACATACACGAACTAACTAGTGTTAATTTGTCCAGCAGACAAATCACAGATTCAGAAAGCTCTTTGTTAAAACACAGCTTAAATTTCTGTCCTAGTACACACATGGACATGGCACAAACTCGGATAGAATTATATAAATATATAAGAAAAATAAAATGGGCAAACGTTTTTAAAGAACAGGAGAAAGAAATGGAAAGAAAACAACAAAATACATTAAGAGAAAAAACAATTTCTACTTTATTAGAAAAAGACTCTGAGAGTTATTTAACTTTAATAAATCTAGATGAAAGAACGGAGTCATAACATGTGGAGCTAGAGGCAGTGTGTAGCCAGTTGGGAGCAGGTTTAAGTAAAAAAAAAACCTAAATCGCATTTTTACCCACAAATAACACCGGGAAACAAGATAGACACCTTTCATGAAGCCATAATACAAGACATTTATAAATTTAAAAAACAAAGATACTTGGGCAATCTAAAAGAAAATGAACGTAAGGCCTTGATGACTTTAAGCCAAGACGACAAAATTGAAGTAAAAATGGCCGACAAAGGTGCGAATATTATTATCTGGGATAAACAAGACTGCGTAAAAGTAGCATATGAACAACTGAATGATGCAGTTTATTATGAGAAGCTACAATTGAATCCAACATTGAAAATGAAGTCAGATTTGGATAAGATATTGAAGAACTGGTTAGATCAAGGACTTATAGATCCTGATGAATGTAAATACCTTACAGTGGAACATCCTGTAACAGCTACGATGTACTTCCTGCCCAAAGTGCATAAGAATCAAACTAGACCACCAGGGCGTCTAATTGTTTCTGCAAATGGATCCTTATTTGAACCTATGGCCAATTAAATTGGTTATTTTCTGTTACCTTTTGTTCAAAATTGAGTTCTTACATCAAGGATACAACAGATATGTTAAGACATTTAAATGTTACTCCCTGGCATTCAACTTACAAACTGATAACGATGGATGTTATATCGTTATATACAAACAGAACATGAAACTGGAATCTCAGCCTGCAAATCTTTCTTGAAGGAAAGAAACATCCATTACACACAGCACAATATCATGTTGGAAGAGATGATAAGAATGTGCCTAACACAAAATGTGTTTTATTTTGGATAAGACATCTTTAAACAAACAAAAGGCACCGCGATGGGTTTTTCCTTCAGCCCAAGCTTCGCCTGTCTCACTATGGGCTGGTGGGAGCAGAAATGGGCATGGCAATCTGCCAATGACATATTCTTGAACAAAATAATTTTATGGTTACTCTTCATTGATGACCTCATTATCATCTGGGATGGGTCGGAGCTGGAGTTCAAGGAATATTTTGAGATCTTAAATGAGACACCTGTAAATTTCAAATTTACATATGAATTAAGTGAAACAAGAGTTATTTTCCTCGATACAGAAATCTACATTGAGGATAATGAAATTCAAACAACGTAGCATAGAAAAATGACAGCTACTAACGCAACCTTGCATGCAAGCAGTTTTCATCCGCAATGCTTATTCCAAAATATTCCATATGGCGAGTTTTTAAGAGTTCACAGAATTTGCTCAGAGAAAACAGAATGGTTAAAGCAGAGTGCATTAACTTTTAAAAGATTTGAAAAGAGAGGACATCCAAAATCTCAAATCAAAAATGGATGGGAGAGAGCCAATGAAAAAGATAGAAAGGAATTATTAAAATCAATCCCAGAAAGTGAAACTAAAAAAGATGAAGTTGAACCAATAAGATGTATAACCACCTTTTCAAAAGAGTCGACACAGATCAGACAAATACTAAAAAGAAATTGGAAAATCTTGAAATTAGACACTACTGTTAGACCAATCATGGGCAATGCACCTAATATAACATATCGACGAGCAACTAATTTGAAAGATCTGATAACACACAGTCACTTTCAAAAAGAAAAGAACAAGGCGTGGCAACAAAGCAAAGGCTTCAAGAAATGTTATAATTGCAAAGTGTGCCAGATCGCGAGAAACACTCAAGAGATCATGATGGCGGATGAAAAAAATTGGAATATACAGGATTTGATTACATGAAGGAGTCAGTACGTTGTGAATTTAATAGAATGCCCATGCCGACTCAAATATGTGGGCACTACCATATGTGAATTGAAAAAGCGTATTCTTGAACACGTGAGGGCAACCATACATAAAGATAGGAGCAATGGAGTTGCTAAACATATGGAAACAAACCATGAAAGCAATTGGAAAACCCTAATCTTTTATGGCATTGATACAGTTAAAAAGCAGGTGAGAGTCGGGGACAGAGAAAGCAAACTCAGACAAAAGGAGTCAAGATACATTCTGAATTTGCGCTCTTTAATACCGCATGGACTGAACCAAAGAGAGGAACTGTATACACATTTGTAAATAATATGATGTAAGAAAACTGATGTAGTAGTCTTCATAAGAAATGTAAATAGCATGATACAGGGGAATTGATCATTAAGAGAAGGAAAATTCTCTAGTCTAATGTATATAGGGCACTGAAATCACAGTATATATTTATTTTGTTCATTTGCACTTTCAATCACTTTTTCCTTACTTTTTTAGTTAATTAAAAATTGGCAAATTTCAGCTATAAAGCATATGAGAATAATGAAAGGAAATTAATGGGCAACCATTGATCAGTAATGGCCACAGGAGGCATTAATAGAATATATCTATATTAAATGTGTTGTTTTTGATATATAAAGAATTTTGAACAAAATTGAAATAATGTATACAGGAAGTTTAAAGCTGAAATTAGTTTAATTTGAAATCTTCTAGGTTTTTGTTTTTTTTTAATGCAAATGTATAGTAATTGGTGCATCAATGATGATAGGATCACTACAAATCCCATAATGCCCCACAATGTTGACATAGGAAATGATGTAAGCACGATTGCGCTTTAAGTATGTGCAACAAATGAAGGGGGCGTTACCGTGAACAAGATCTCAGTGGAGATCGAAACGCGTCGGGTTGTTTTCCACCTGGGGAGTGTTGTGAATAATAAACATACGGAAATTTTCAAAACGGTTACCGGAGTGCGACTTACTTTCTTTTCTCATGGGAAGATGTTGGATAATGTATAGCGGTTTTGCTCAACCACAAGGTAACGCACAGCTGTTAAGAGCGCCACGCCAGCGAGGTGAGCTGCAGGAGTTAAAAAAAATATATATATAACCACACCCAGTCAGGTGGTCACTTGCCCCTCCTCCACTTCTCCAATACGAAGCACCTCACGCTACTCTTGCAGACCTGCTCCATGCTGGATGTTGGAGTCCTCCTAGACATCCCAATACGTAGTGGGGTATTTCTTATACCAAGTGATGTCCCACTTTCAGTGGCCGGTTGACCCCACATCGCCACAACATCCTGCCGAAGTTTAAAGCCTCATCCAATCCCCCTTCTCAGGCACTAAATGATGCCTCCTCTCTCCCCATGTCCTCGTACCTTCCAAGTGGGAATCACCAAGACCGGGGGGGCTCCGCGCTGCAGATGCCTGCACCACCAAATGTGCAGGATGACCACGGTGCACCAGACCAAGAGGGCGTGTCGTGCACCAGCTCCTGCACGCTGGCCAAACATAAGACCAACTACTCTCCCAAGTAGGGAAGAATACGGCACAGCTCCGGGGTGATCTTGAAAAGAGGCTTTATTTTGATGTAAAAAGCTCTCAGTAAAAAAGTCCTTGAAACGCTGGCAGACGCGTTTCAGCCTTCAGTACGGCTTTCCTCAGTGCCCTCTTTCAAGAAGCTTCTCTTCTCCCTGGGGGTCAGCCTTTGCAGTGATATAGCTGTAACCACATCCAAACAAAACCCCCTCTGTTGAGAACAGGTAAAGGACTCGGGGGAGAACGTTGGAAGATCTTTATTTCGTGACAGCGTGTGCATAATGCATTTCAGCCTTCTGCCTTCCTCAGATGCTGCTGTTTGCAAAGAGTAACTCCACCCCACCTGTAAATGTCCAGAGTCACTACCATTGGCGTAAATCCGCTGACCATAGGTCACATGTTTGTAACTCCACTGCAGTTCTGCAACAACTACAGCTCCCAGAATGCTGTAGAATCGGGTGAGTGTTGGTTGGTAGTAGCTGAATATGATAACCCCTATGAGTGTAGGGTAATGTGCTGGAAAGGTGCGGAGTGTTCAAATAGTGAGTCTTTGCTGTAAAATTATCATCGATCTTCCTCCGGTCCCCTTCAACGCTCCAGCCTCGTTATGCGTGTGCCGGCCGGACCGTGAGACAGATTTACAGTGAACCTGTCTCCTCGTCAATGACAAGATGCACCACGCAGCGGTCCAGGGTTTAGGCATGCACTTCAAGGCGGGCCGGAGTCTGTTCAATCCCTTGAAACACGAAGAAGCTGCAAGCAGCGGATGCCAGTGAAACTCCGGCCTCTTGTCGGAACGGGCCTCCAACGCGCCTCTTGCTGGCGTGAATATATATTAATATATATTATCTACTGGTGGTCGCAAACTCTGGTTTGGATTTTGTAAGCGAGAGCAGGTTTCCTGCTCTCACTTACAAAATCCAAACTAGATTGCTTTTCCACACAGAGAGGGGAAGGGTCATGTCAGCAGCTCCCCGTGTGGAAAAGCAACGCCGGCTCCCACAGGAGGCGGGGAGCCGGCAGGACCGTGGGGGTATTGGGGACCCCCCCACGGTCCCCAATGGGGTAGCCAGGCCCCGGGAATGGGGTACCCGGGGTCATGAGTGGCCTAGGAGGGGGGCAACGTGGCCCCCTCCATCAAATAAAAAACAAATAGAGAATAGAAGAGGCACAGCCCTGGGGATGGAGTCCCTGGGGATAATTATAGAGGCCTCAGGAGGGGGGCCACACAGCCCCCCTTACATTTAAAAAGTAAAATATTTAAAAAAAATTATGCCCATGCCCCGGGGATAGGGTCCCCGGGGACGAAATTGGCCTCGAGAGGGGGGCCATGCGGCCCCCTTCCATTTAAAATTAATATTATTTTTTTAAAGGGGCAAGGCCCTGGGGGATGGGGTCCCCAGGGCCCAAAAAAAGGAAAGAGGAGGGGGGGCACACAGCCCCCCTTCTTCTTCTTCTTTTTTTTTAAAGTCAGAATCTCTGCTAGGCCCCGCCCCCTCCCTGCAGCACTCAGCAAATGCGCCCCCTGGCATGTTGAAAGTTGGGGAATTAATTCCCCTTGAATACTGAGGGTCCCTGGGGGCCAACAAGCCCACCAGGTACCTCCAGTATGCGCCAGGGAGCTGTGTTGCAGAGAGGTGTTCAGAAGCCACGCCCCTTTTATACACCTATCTGAAATGAAGCTCTGTGGCACTTACTGGAGGTACCTGGTGGGCTAGTTGGCCCTCAGGGACCCTCAGGACTCAATGGGAATTAATCTCCCAATTTACAATGCACCAGGGGGCGCGTTTGCACAGTGGTGCAGGAAGGGGGCAGGGCCTGACATAGCAAGTGTGCAAACGCAGTCCCTGGCACATTGTAAATTGGGAGATTAAGTCCCCTTCAATCCTGAGGGTCCCTGGGGGTGAACTAACCCACCAGGTACCTCACGTATGCACCAGGGAGCTGCATTGCAGGGAGGTGTTCAGAGGCCACGCCCCTTTTTACACCTCTCTGTAACGCAGCTCTGTGGTGCTTACTGGAGGCAGCTGGTGGGCTAGTTGGCCCTCAGGGGCCCTCAGGACTCAATGGGAATTAATCCCCCAAGTTACAACGCTCCAGGGGGCATGTTTGTGCAGTGGTGCAGGGAGGGGCGGGGCATGAGATAGCACATGTGGAAAGGCACCCCCTGGCACATTGCGAACTAGCCCACCAGGTACCTCCAGTATGCGCCAGGGAGCTGCGTTGCAGAGAGGTGTTCTGAGGCCACACCCCTTTTTACACCTCTCTGCAACGCAGCTCTGTGGCTCTTACTGGAGGTAGCTTGTGGGCTAGTTGGCCCCCAGGGACTCTCAGGACTCAAGGGGATTTAATTCCCCAATTTACAACTCCCCAGGGGGCGCGTTTGCACTGTGGTACAGGGAGGGAGCATGGCCTGATGTGACAAGTGTGCAAACGCGACCTGTGGCATGTTTTAAGTTTGGGTATTAAGTCCCCTTGAATCTTGAGGGTCCCTGGGGGCCAACTAGCCCACCAGGTACCTCCAGTAAGCGCCAGGGAGCTGCGTTGCAGAGAGGTGGTCCAAGGCCATGCCCTCTTTTTACACTACTGTGCAACGCAGCTCTGTAGCGCTTACTGGAGGTAGCTGGTGGGCTAGTTGGCCCCCACTGACCCTCAGGACTCAAGGGGACTTAATCTCCCAATTTACAAGGCACCAGGGGGTGCATTTGCACAGTGGTGCAGGGAGGGGGCGTGGCCTGATGTGACAAGTGTGCAAACGCGCCCTGTGGTACGTTTTAAGTTGGAGAATTAAGTCCCCTTGAATCCTGAGGGTCCCTGGGGGCCAACTAGCCTACCAGGTACGTCCAGTAAGCGCCACAGAGTTGTGTTGCAGAGAGGTGTAAAAAGGGCCTCAGA
This sequence comes from Triturus cristatus, assembly GCF_964204655.1. NCBI lineage: Eukaryota > Metazoa > Chordata > Amphibia > Caudata > Salamandridae > Triturus > Triturus cristatus. The sequence goes on along the minus strand of NC_140588.1, from coordinate 524,956,947 downwards.
CCACCTGTCTGCAACGCAGCTCTGTGGCGCTTACTGGAGGTACCTGGGGGGCTAGTTGGCCCCCAGGGACTCAAAGGATTCATAGGGAATTAATCCCCCAACTTAAAAACCGCCAGGGGGCGAGATTGCACAGTGGTGAAGGGAGGGGGCGGGGCATGATGTGACATGTGTGTATTTATGCATTCACTCCACTAAAACCCAAGCACTTATAAATTCACCATACACTCTCCTTGCAGCACTCTAATCATCCAGTCACTAACCATGCACTCATGCAATGACCCATGCACTAACTCATGCACTGCTACAATACCCTGAGAAGTACCCATGCAGTCCAGCCATCGCCCTGTCACTACCCATGCACTCCTCCAATCACCCACCACCACCATGTACTTATCCAATCACTCCGCCAACACCCAGGCACTTATAAATTCACCATGCACGGTCCTTGCAGTACTCTAATCATCCAATCAGTACCCATGTACTCATGCAATGACCCAGGCACTAACACATGCACTGCTACAATCCTTTGAGCACTACCCATGCAGTCCAGCCATCGCCCTGTCAGTACCCATGCACTCTTTCAATCACCAAGCCAGCACCATGTACTTATCTATTCACTCCACCAAAACTCAAGCACTTATAAATTCACCATGCACTCTACTTGCTGTACTCTAATCTTCCAATCAGTACCCATGTACTCATGGAATGACCCAGGCACTAACACATGCACTGCTACAATCACCTGTGCACTACCCAAGCAGATATCTAACCACCTACACAGTACTGATTCACTCCTCCAATTACCCAGGTTGTACCCATGCACTCCAGAAATCCATGTCACTACCCATGCACTGCTCAAATCACCCATCCAGCAGCATGTACTTATCAAATCACTGCCAAAACCCAAGCACTTATAAATTCACCATACACAGTCCTTGCAGCACTCTAATCATCCAGTCACTACCCATGTACTCATGCAATGACCCAGGCACTAACTCATGGCAAATACAGAGGAGGTCATGCTAATCACAGGGGTACCCCAACGCATAGTGTGCCCTAGTGTATATAGGTGTTTTCACTGTATTCTAAGTGTCTTTTAGCATAGCACTGGCTCCGGTCCTGGTTAGTCAGTCAGTTACCACCCATACCCGTCAGTAAAAAGTTGGAGGCACAGGAGGACATTCTGCTCCTCTGTTGGTTCTTTCTGCACATCTCTTGCTTCTTCCTGCACTTTTCTTCGTCTTTCTGGACTTCTGTTGCCTCTTTCTTCATTTGTCTTGCTTCTTTCTGCACTTTTCTTCTTCTTTCTTCACATGTCCTACCTTTGTAGGCATAGTTAGAAATCAGCATTTAAAAAACCTTTGAAATTCACTGAAAAAAACATAGGTTTCAGGCACGGTATAGTTAGTTGGACATTTCACTCGTACAAAACCATAGAAATTCCACTGTTATAGTTAGTTCAGCTAACTATAACTCGAGCCCCCGCAATGCCCTGCCGATGACGTCACATATTACATCATTCATGACATGGACAGTGACATCACTGATGACATCTCAAATGACATCACTGATGACATCATCCACATGAAAATCTGAGGCACCTCTTCACAGTCTAATATAACCATTGATACACCCACTGTAAAATACAGACTACCATTTTAGAAACCATCGATACACCAATACCAGTTACTACATATGCACTCACTGATTCCTAGGTATACACACACATCCATCATTCACCCATACAATCACTCATACATATAGTCACTCATCAATACAACACTATCATATGCACTCATACACCTATACAGACATTCACACACACTACCACTCATCCATGGAGTTACTCACACACCTAGTCAGTCATGCAAAGAATCTATCACACTCCTATTTCCTCACCTATACAGTTATACACACACCACCTCACTTATTCAAACATATACTAACACATACTTACTCTCTTATACAATCACTGATGCAAGTACACACTCATCCATACAGCCACTCTTACAATCACTGACTTACACGGATAGTCATTTATATACTCCAAATCTCACATACATTGCCTTTTTCACATGTAGGTCCTTGAACATGGGCCACTGGGGCATCCAATCCCTCACCAACACACCCATACACACACTCACTGGCCCATAAAGCTGTTTCCACACACACTCTTGAACCCATACACCCAGTGAATCAACCACTCACACATCTATGCACAGAGTCACACACCTCCCACCCACCCACACACACACTCAGTCTCCCATACAAATACTCAGGCAACCAATCAATAACCCATATAGACACTCATGTATCTCCTGGCCAACACATGCAGCAGCTTACACAACAGACATACTGATACATTCAGACAGTTTAGTCACTAACCCATGCATTCAGTAAGACATGTTTAATCACTCACTTATTCAGTCAGTCACGCACCTACTAAATCCTTCATCCAGATACTAATGCACCCACTTATTCTTCAATATACCTTGGCACACATATAAAACATATTTAAACTTTACAGAAACACACAGTCACTGGATGATGTCATCAGTCATGCCATCAGTGATGTCATTTGAGATATCATCAGTGATGTCATCAGTGATGTCACTGACCATGTCATGAATGATGTAATATGTGACATCATTAGCAGTCGATTGCGGGGCGCGAGTTATAGTTAGCTGAACTAACTATAACAGGGGAATTTCTATGGTTTTATACGAGTGAAATGTCCAACTAACTATAACGTCCCTGAAACCTATGGTTTTGTCAGTGAATTTCTAGGGTTTTTTGAATGCTAATTTCTAACTATAACGTGCCTGAAACCTATGGTTTTTTCAGTTAAGAGATATCAACAGTAGGTAGTTATAGTTAGGACCTATTATCCATAGGAAATTCGTAATATTCTTTTCCCAATAACTTTTGGTGCCGGATGACGAATCTTCGTGAAATTTTCAAAACTGGTGGGGTGCTTCAGTCATCTCCTATCCTAAAAGTTTGGGGGTGATTCGTCAAGTGGGGGCCGAGAAAAAAGGGGGTCCCAAAACGTGTTTTCTCCATGTTGCAGCCCGAACTGCTGAACAGAATTACACCAAATTTTGCAAAAAGGTAGCCCTTGACTCAGAAAGAGACCTTTGTTTCAAATGGTGTAAATCCATTCAGTAGTTCCTGAGAAAATAAAAAAATAGAGGTCAAAAAATCAATTTCCCATAGGAAAGTTTAGACACAGTTATAGCAAAAACTGCTGAACGGAATTACACAAAATTTGGCAAAAAGGTACTGCTTGGCTCAGATAGTGATCTTCTTAAAAATGGGGTAAATCCGTTTGGTAGTTTTTGAGAAATTAAGAAATAAAGATAGTGATATCTATGGCTCGGTGGATCCGCGCACCCATCCCGATCACGAGCTTCATGCTAATTGGCTGTCAACACTCCAAACCAGGAAGTGTTGGCAGCCATCTTGTACCTCAGTAGAACCGAGGCACAAGAAAACAGAACAACAAACGCGCAAAACAGGAAAAAGGGGCAGGGTAGAAATACCCTGATCCCCTAGGCCTGCTCAGGGGTCCCACATGGAGGGCCCAAAGGAGCCCCCTCAGCCCTGGGGACTGCCACCCCCCTGGGCTTTTCAAAAATAATTTACCCCTGAGCCCTGGGGACCACCACCTCCCCGGGGCTTTGACAATGTTGGGAGGGGGGCTGCGCGGCCCCCCTCCTGGAGCCAGTCATGGCCCTGGGGACCGCCTCCCTCCAGGCCAAGCTCCTGCAGTGTCCCGGTGTGCCCACCCCTGGGACACTGCAGTTTGCTATGACAGGGCGGGAGCCTCGTGGCTCCCGCCCTGTCATAGCAAACTCTGGTTTGGATTTTGGAAGATAGAGCAGGAAACCTGCTCTCTCTTCCAAAATTCAAACCACATTGCTTGTCAGCAGCTCCCCGTGTGGAAAAGCAATGCCGGCTCCCGCAGGACGCGGGGAGCCGGCTGGGACTGTGGGGGCATTGGGGCTCCCCCCACAGTTCCCAACGAAGTGGCCAGGCCCCGGGGGATGGGGTCCCCGGGGCTAGCAGTGGCCCAGGAGGGGGGCCACATGGTCCCCCTCCCCCTGAATTAAGAAAATAAATAAATACAAATAATAAAAAGTAAAGGCCGGCCCCGGGGAATGGGGTCCCCGGGGCCATAAATGGCCAGAGGATGGGGGCCACGCAGCCCCCCTCCAAATATAAAAATAAAAAAAAAATACTGGCCATGCCCTGGGGGATGGGGTCCCCAGGGCCGAATATGGCCCCGGGATGGGGGCCACCCCACCCCCTTCCATTTAAAAAAAAAAAAATTAGAGGTGAGGCCCTGGGGGATGGGGTCCCCAGGGCCAATAAAATAGTAAAGGAAGGGGGGTCACACATCACCCCATCTTAAAAAAAAATAGACTGGCATCGCGCCGGAGGCTCCACCCCTCCTGCAGCACTCTGCACTCTGCAAACGTGCCCCCTGGCACGTTGTAAGATGGGGAACTAATTCCCCTTGAATACTAGGGGTCCCTGGGGGCCAACTAGCCTACCAGGAACCTCCAATATGCACCAGGGAGCTGTGTTGCAGAGAGGTGTTCAGAGGCCATGCCCCTTTTTACACCCCTCTGCAACGCAACTCTGTGGTGCTTACTGGAGGTACCTGGTGGGCTAGTTGGCCCCCAGGGACCATCAGTATTCAAGGGGAAATAACTTCCCAACTTACAACGCGCCAGGGGACACGTTTGCACAGTGGTGAAGGGAGGGGCGGGGCCTGAGGTGACATGTGTGCAAACACACCCTGTGGCGCGATTTAAGTTGGGGAATTAATTCCTCTTCAATCCTGAGGGTCTCTGGGGTCCAACTAGCCCACCACGTACCTCCAGTAAGCTCCACAGAGCTGCGTTGCAGAGTGGTGTAAAAAGGGGCTTGGCCTGGAACACCTCTCTGCAACGCAGCCCTGTGGTGCTTACTAGAGGTACGTGGTGGGCTAGTTGGACCCCAGGGATCCTCAGGATTGAAGAGGAATTAATTCCCCACCTTAAAATGCGCCACAGGGCATGTTTGCACATGTCACCTCAGGCCTGCCCCCTCTCTTCACCACTGTGCAAACGCGCCTCCTGGCACGTTGTAAGTTGGTGAATTAATTCCCCTTGAATACTGAGGGTCCCTGGGGGTCAACTAGCCCACCAGGTACCTCCAGTATGCGCCAGGGAGCTGTGTTGCAGAGAGGTGTTCAGAGGCCACGCCCCTTTTTACACCTCTCTGCAACGCAGCTCTGTGGCGCTTACTGGAGGTACCTCGTGGGATAGTTGGAGCCCAGGGACCCTCAGGATTCAAGGGGACTTTATCCCCAACTTAAAACGTGTCACGGGGCATGTTTGCACAGTTGTAAAGGGAGGGGGCGGGCCTGAGGTGACATGTGTGCAAATACGCCTTGTGTCACTTTTAAAGTTTTGAAAATTAATTCCCTTTCAATCCTGAAGGCCCCTGGGGGCCAACTAGCCCACCAGATGCATCCAGTAAGTGCTACTGCGCTGCGTTGCAGAGAGGTGGTCCAGGCCATGTCCCTTTTTACACCTCTCTGCAACATAGCTCTGTGGCACTTACTGGAGGTACCTGGTAGGCTAGTTGACCCCCAGTGACCCTCAGGATTGAAGGGGACTTTATCCCTCAACTTAAACTGCGCCATGGGGCACGTTTCCACAGTGGTCAAGGGAGGTGGCGGGGACTGAGGTGCCATGTGTGCAAACACGCCCTCTGGCGCATTTAAAGTTGGGGAATTAATTATGTTTCAATCCTGAGGGACCCTGGGGGTCAACTAGCCCACCAGGTGTTTCCAGTAAGCGCCACTGCTCTGCATTGCAGAGAGGTGGTCCAGGTCATGTCCTTTTTTACACCTCTCTGCAACGCAGCTCTGTGGTGATTACTGGAGGTACCCGGTGGGCTAGTTGGATCCCAGGGACCCTCAGGATTGAAGGGGACTTTATCTCCCAACTTAAAACGCGCCACGGGGCGTGTTTGCACATGTCACCTCAGGCCTGCCCCCTCCCTTCACCACTGTGCAAACGCGCCTCCTGGCACGTTGTAAGCTGGGAAATTAATTCCCCTTGAATACTGAGGGTCCCTGGGGGCCAACTATCCACCAGGTACCTCCAGTAAGCGCCACAGAGTGATGTCATCAGTGATGTCACTGACCATGTCATGAATGATGTAATATGTGACATCATGAGCAGTGGATTGCGGGTGCGCGAGTTATAGTTAGTAGAACTAACTATAACGGAGGAATTTCTATGGTTTTGTACAAGTGAAATGTCAAGCTAACTATAACACCCCTGAAACCTATGGTCTTGTCAGTTAATTTCTAAGGTTTTTTTAAATGCTAATTCCTAACTATAACATACTTGAAACCTAAGGTTTTTTCAGTGAATTTCTAAGGTTTTTAAATGCTAATTCCTAACTATAACATACCAGGAAACCTATGTTTTTTTCAGTGAATTTCAAAGGTTTTTTAAATGCTAATTCCTATCTATAACTTATCTCTAACCTATGGTTTTTTACTGAATTTCATACGATTTCTAAATCATTATTTTTAAGTGTATTAATTGCTTTATTTATGTTTTTTATACTGATTTTCTTCATTTTTTAAAGTTCTTGTTATTTACATATTTTTTAAAAAAAGAATAATATGACATGTTTTAATGAAAAAAATGTAAAATATTTGTAAAAATTTGTTAACTCAAATTTTTCTATATTTTTTAAACTATATTGTTAATATTTTATTATTGATTTAAAAAAAAACATTTATTTGGTGAAGTCGCGCACCCAATGCGTACCATTCTTGAACAATGCACGGAACCTAGCCGCCAATTTACCACTATTGTTCAGGATCCACGTAGGGTGTGCAATGAATACATACGATTGCTATGCGATCCATACGCGACTTCAAGCGCATACGCGATGCATACGTTGTACATTACGTGACGCTTGCACGCTTCCGCGTGACATCATATACGTATTTGGGTGAGCGATTCCTGTGAAATATTTCAATGTCAAAAAATATATATATATGTATTTAATATAAATATCAAGGGAAGACATAATCTAAGCTACTCATAAAAATAATGTATTTTTACTTTTAATAGACCTATATTACTTTTAAATGTAATTTTGCGAAGTTGCGCTCGGTGCGTGCTGCCTATGCGCAGGGTGCACGGATCCCATGTGACCTAAAAAAAAAGAGATTTGATTGGTTCATTAGACTTCATATTCTAACTATTGAAAGGACCCACCCATTTCAATCATTCTTCTTAGACCTTCTTTGGAGGAGCATCTCTGTGCTTTGAAGAACTTTTTCTTGGCTAAGTGGACACTTAGTACAAACTTTTTGACAGAAACAATGGCTTCAGGACAGCAGTCATCACCCCATCTCACCATTCATCAGAAGATGAATTTTTGGTTCAACCACCACGCCCTGAAAGGTATACTTCTGTTGTGTGGAAATTTTTTTAAGTTCCCAGAGGGACAAAATAAGACAAATGCCACCAAAGTGACATGTAAAATCTTTCAGAGAGTGCTGTCACGTGGTAATCCCACAAAGAAGTACTCATGTAGTACAGCCAGTATGATGAAGCATCTCAAAACTTTGCATCCGGTGAACCTGGCACGTGAAGAGTGCCGAAGAATGCGAGTTCTTCCAGCACCTTCAGCACCAAGTACTTCTAGGACGACTCCCTCAGAAGAACATCTGGATATACTGCCTCAATTTGCAACACTGAAAGTGCACTGTATGAAGTGCAACAAATTATTATGCTATGGAGAGCAGTCCATTGATTTAATTTGCCAGTTGCAAGGGAACCATCGGTGTTAGAGGTTTTTTTTTTTATTCCCTGAAGTTCATTGTTTTGTTCCTCCAGTTCTGTTTTTTTTATATTTGAAAAAACAACAAAAAAACTAAAAATTGTTCAGAAAATCAAAAAAAAAGGAGAAAAACAAAGTTCTTGTCAGAACTCACTTCTCTGGTTAAAAAAGAGCTATATTTGTATGATAGTGTGTGAAAGTTTAGATGAATGTATGTGTAGTGCATAATTGACTGAACAATGCATTAGAAGTGTATGGTGAATGTATAAGTGCAGAACTATGAGGAAGTGCTGCAGCATCACACAGTAAGCTCTTTAACTGCAGTGTGCTGTGGTACTTCTGAAGCATAGGGATGCAACATATGTACATAAATATGTTGCAAGTCTATGCTTCCCTCTGCACGGCTGCTTAAACTGCAGCCATGTGGTGACACAGGCACCCTTGCACCATGGTGCAAGGATATCTGTGTCATGTGGAGTTTGTTTTTGAGCAGGAAGACACACCTTCCTGCACAAAAACAATCAGTAAAGGCATTTTTCTCCTTCAATGTATGCTGAGCATTGTAGCATGTATTGAAAGATAAAAAATTAGGAGAAATGAAAACAATTCTCCTTGTTGTGCCTTGCTACACCAATTGAAGGATGGTGCAGCATTCACACACATGTCCAGAGTTATGATTTCTGATAAATCTGGAGTTGTGTCTTGTTCTATGAGTGTTCTTTGCAATTCTGCACAGCAACTCCTATAGAACGCCCTTTCAACACAAAGTGGTGTGTATAATAAGGTTGTATTTACATGGAAAAGAAAAGGTACACAGAGTGCCTTTTCCTCTCTTTGTAAATATGAAAGAGTGTCTTGTGCTATAAATATGTTACAAAAAATGACATATTTCTGTTTGGAAAATTGCTTGCGAATGATAGGAGGGAAGCACAGAGTTTTGTCTGCAAAGATGCTCAAAGAAGAATGATTGAAATGATTGCGGTCCTTCAATAGGTACAATGGGAAATATTATGAACCAATCAAATCTGTTTTTTGCAGGTCATATGATATCCTATGACAGGGAGATTCCAAAACTACATAGGTATAAGCAGGGTGTTTTGAAAAATGTATTCAAACTTTGTAGCTTCTTGCAGATCTGCTTGCATAGTATATAAAGAAATTAACTTGTACTAGGGTTAATGACTAGGCCAATTCTTACCTATATGACTTACAAATAGAGTAATTTCAATACTGCAAAGAGAGAAGAAGATACATTAATAAGTACTTAGGTTTTGGCAAAGTCATAGGACATGTTTATAGAGTGGTAAAGGGAAGGGATGGGGACTGATGAGACTTGTGCAAACTCACTCTGTGACGTGTTTTAAGTTGAGGAATTTAGTTTCTTTTAATCATGAAAGTCCCTGGGCCCTACTAACCCACCATATCTCTGTATTGAACACCATACAGCTGCAATGCACAGAGGTGCTCTGAAACCATGTCCCATTTTATACCTCTCTGCAATGCAAGTCTTTGGCATTTTCTGCACATATCTGGTGGGTTATTTGGCCCCAGGGACACACAGTATTCATGTTAACTTTATCCTGTAACGTTAAACACCCACAGAGCATCTTTCCACACATATCTACTCTGTCCATCCCCCCCTTCTTCACCAGTGTGTAAACAAATCTCATTGTGCAAATTATTACTTAGTTAAACTTACCTTCACAGTAATAAAAAAAAAAAATGGTACATATTTTTTCCAGTTGCTTTTTATAATGTAAATTGTGGTAAATTGCTTATTTTAGAATTAGGATCTGTGAAAGAAAAGAAAAAATAGTTATAACATGTAATAATACATTTTTAACAACACAGCATAATTTAAACATTTTACAAAGTAATTTCTTTGCCTTTTTTTGCTGTTCTCAGAATATATTGAATTTCACTAGAAATAGTGATTTCAATCATACTCATCACATAACAGTGGGCAAAAAAAAACAATCAAAAAGATTGTTTAAAAAAAAACAACAATCTATCCTCAGTAAAATACCAGATAATACAAATCACACATATATAAAATGCTTACTGCTAAGAAAATGTTATAACTTAAATTTATAAACACTGTAAATGTTGTCGCTTAAAAATATACACGAGGCAATGTGTAAGAAACATTCCATAATTCAAGCATATACCTTTCCTTGAGGCCAAATTGTATTTTTGCACTCCTTTTTATGTAAACTGTTCAATGGTAATCCTATTAAATTATAATATTAAATTCCTCAGAGGCTGAATTATCTTCCTAAAACTTTGGCTTTAAAAATATTAGGTAGGAATTTGGTAATTCGCTAGGCAAACGTTGTTTGAAAACCAACTGGGCATCATTACAAAGTGTCCAGCCTTTGTCACATTTTAGATAGACAGTGTAATGTCCAGATGTTGTGGAAGGACCATCATGGAAAATGTTTTATTAAAGTGTCCAATTTTCTTCCATCAGCTGTACAACGTTGCATCATTAAAATTATATATTGCCCATATCTTTGTAAAAATAATGTTGATAACATTTCTGATTTACATTGGCTACACTCCATGTTTTGATTTGGTTTAACTTATTTATTGAAAGACACTGATTTACAGTCCAGTAATATTAAATATAGAAATCTTTCAGTGTCTACATTAGTTCTAGATGTATACATACAATTTTTACACTGATGTTCCCATTTATAACAAAGGCCAAAAATATTTTCTATTTCTCCACCTTCATTTTCTAAAATGGTAAGCATATACATTAGAAATTCCTGAGCATCTTGTTGGATATTTTGCGTAAATTGTGTAGAACCAGAACATACAGCCAAAAGATTACGAACATCAGAAACAGTTTGTATTTTACTTGTATCAGTTCTCAATTTTTCATAAACAGAATGCAACAAAGAACAAAATCATTTTTCCCAATTCTCCTTAATTTGCTGTTGCAAACCTTCAAGAAAAAAACAACATTGACCAATACATTAGCATAGCAGTTACACCTGAACTACTTTCAAACTGATAACCAACAATCTCTTCCACAGTGTCCTTTTTCTTTTTACTTGCAATGACAACATTAACTTGTTTTTTTCCCTTCTCTACACCTTCAGTACAGATATTCTCATACCTTCTGTTTTGACCAACCACACGCTTTTCAAATACAGTATAATGACCTAAATTGGGAGCATACGCTCTTCTTAACCTATTATATTCTTTTACAGAGTTTGCATCTGCAGTAATCTTTGTGTCATCAAAATCAATCAAAAACAAACCAGATAATGTTCTGACTCGCGACAAAGCAACATATGCCATACCCTCTTTAAACACGGTAGATCCAATGTTCACCAATGCACTGTCTACACTTAATCCTTGAGATTTATGAATAGTCACTGCGTATGCTAGAGAAAACGGAAATTGTTTCCTACGGACATATAAATCTTTAACAAGCAACAAACGAATTGAACAATGACCAATTTCTTTAACTTCTTCAATCTGATCAAATTTAATTTTTAAAAATTCAATTCCATCTTTTTTCTGATATTTAACAAAATCCACAACTTTACCCATTGCTCCATTAACTAAACCTTTTTCTACATCCAAATTACACCTTAAAATTACCCGACAGTTTATATATGCATATAGATTCTTTTCTAAACCAGCCGTTTTAGATATCTTTTTTTCTAAAGAATTAAATTTTGTTTTCAATTTTCCGGTCAAAATAATAGTGATTCATTCATGCTCTATTTTATCAATGGCTTCCATTTTTATAATTTCTTCATTTTCCAGTTTCAAAAATTGTTAGTTAAATATAGAACACTCGCACAGTGTTGGCGTTAAGCAGATTGCAGATTTATTTTCTGCAATTTTCATGTATATTTTCTCAGGAACTACATTTTCATTTGGAAACAAATTGGAAAGTAATCGAATCTGCAAAGCTTGTTTGCCATGTTCTGTCTGTAGTCCAATTCTTATATCTTGAAGAATACTTCCATATTCAGCATCATTTGCCTGTCACATATTTTTCGTCAGTTCTTTGTATTCAAAATATGACCAAATGTTCACGTTTCCAACACTACCCAGAGACTTTCTGGTGTCTTCATGCGCAAGTGTTTTAAATACTGGTTGTCCTTTTACAGGAGTCAGTTGCCTTAGATCTCCAAAAACTATGACGTGTTTTCCTCCAAATAACACGTCAGACTCTGTTTTAAGAATTTGCTGCATTCTTAAATGCACAAAGGCAAGCATTAAGTTTGAGACCATGCTTACCTCATCAATAATGAGAAGTTTAATTTTCTTCAGGACTCTTGAAACTTCACAATAAGCTTCTCCAGATAGCTTGTGGTATTCCAATTTGTTCTCATGCTCTACTGGTAGCATTAGTAAACAATGTAAAGTAATTCCTTTAATGTTATGTGCTGCCAACCCAGTTGGAGCAGTGACAAAGCTAGACAAATGTGACTCAGTGGTTTTCTGTACATAACTTGTTATTACTTTAATTAAGAAACTATTTCCTGTTCCAGCTTGTCCACTCACATACATTCGGATAGGTTGAAATTATGTGCACGAGCACTCTTTCTTTTCATGAAGTAATCCATGGTCAATCTGTTGTCTCACTTGCTGATATATTTGTTTCTGTTCAACATTTAGTTGTTCTTCCAAGTTTGCTAAGTCCATTACATCTTCTTGAGCCTGATGCATTGCTGTTTCCACCTCATTCATGGCAATTGCTGCTTCATTTTCAACAATTGGTTGTCCTACTGGATCTTGACTCAGCGCAGCAGAACGTTGACTGTCTTGAGAACTGTCTCTAGCAATCTCAGCTGCAATTGTAGCTTCTTGATCAATTTCATCATTCAACATTTTCACATAATTTGCAAAAGCCCTGCATTGTATGCTATCTTTACAAGCATTAAATGAATCTTCATAGCTCTGAAAATCTCAAAGTAATTCCAGTTCTGAACGCCACGTTTTGAACAGTTGCTAAAGGGATAAATAGTAAAATTCCCTTTTATCAGCAGTGTCGCAACTCAGCTTCCTGTGATTAATCAAATTTCCTTTCCTTTGTTTCACCAAACATCCTTCGTAACCAATGACTTCATATTTTCCATCATTGATGTTCTCTGTAGTATTCCGTTTAAAAGTATAGTTTTGCAGCACTTCATAGAGACACATGTTCTCAAGATGATGACTTCTGATGGGTAATATGTGTCCAACATATTCGTTTTCAAAATATCTGTACTTTCTGGTTCTTTTTCTGCTAGATATTCAATTTCTTGAACAGATTTCAGTACCCGATTTTGCATTGCTGCATGACCTAGACTCACTCAATTATTCTTCTAGTTTTGGAGTATAGACTTGCAGATGATAACCGATCTGAGAATTCATATGCTCCAATTTCTCGATGCGATAACATCTTCAAACTGAAACTGTAGAATTTCTTACTTAAAGTCTTCTCGTAAGAAATCTCTTCCCACATTTCTTTCAATTCCGTCTTTTCTGATTTAGTAATGTTGGACGTTACATATCGAGCAACAGCAATGGAATTGTCCGCAATGTACTGAATATCCATGTTAGCATTCCACATGGATAAAATAACTGCATTGCAGTCATTTAAGTATTTTGATTCTTCGCTTTTTCTTAAGTTGTAGGTATTTTTCGGAGACTTTCTTGTGATGGTATGTCGCATAGCTGACATAAAACTGTTCACTCTTCCTTTGGATAATAAAGAACGTGGAAATGCAAAACGACATTTGGTATAGAAATTATCCTTAGACTTGTACTTTCGTCGACAGTATTTTCCACATCTATGGCTTTGGAATCGTAAGACTTGTTGTTTTAAGTTTTTATCTTCTCTGCTATTGCGTACAGCACATGTGGCATATTCGTCAATGAAAGACAAAACAGTATCATCTGAATCTGTTCCAAATTTGGGGGGCGTCCTTGATCCATAACAACATATGTAAATGAGGAGCACCTCTTGCTTGAAACTCCTTTCTCCAAAAGAAATCCACAACTTCTCCAAGAGGAGGATTTTTTTTATTGCAGATAAAAGACATCATAGCTTCAAATCTATGATTGAAATATCTGCATACATTAACAGGATCCAAAGAGCCCAATTCTCCAGGTGTCCTGTATTCAATATTTTTTATATTGGAATTTGAAATTCAAGTAAATCATCCCAAGCGTACTCAGCACAGCTTAGTGTAAGGAACCATGTAGGAGTTCCTAAGTTCCGTAGCATAGATTTCAGTTCTCCATGACGACGGTACCAATATTCATTAGTCCCACGCTGACATGCCTTCAGATTAATCATCTGCGATTCTAAATGATCATCTCTCTGATGCACTTTATCCATAAAATCCTTTGCAAATACATTTTGCAGATGCACTCCAGTTTTTAAAATGTGATTTACTGCATATGAAAGTCCAGACAAGTCACTTTCAAACAGAAGATGAAACATATAAGGGATACAGTTTCGAAATCTTAGATCTTCTGAGTATAATCTTGTTGTCTGATATTCAGATGCAGGAATCTCATCATATCGTCCACCTTTTCCTGTTGGAAACAACTGCGGGAAACAAAGAGCTTCTAAGTTCTCTTCCCATACACTCATGGGACTTCCTTTTGCTTTTTTCATTTGGAATAACTCAATCGTATTCCCCATCACTTCTTTGGAATGAAGTGGATGTACACTGTAATGTTCATAGATTTCTTCACATCTGGACATGTCCACTTTTTCAATTTGTCCACTTGGCGTTTCAGTATCTTCTGCTAAATGTATTTCTTCTTCTCCTACAAACACTTTTCTATAGTACTCATTATTTTTTATCAAATCCAATGTTGCCTTTTTCACTTTTCTAACATCCACTAACTCTTGCCAGATTTTCTTATTCTTAGTAGGAACACCATTAACTAGAATAACTAGTGGTTCATTTTCTACACGGTCTACACAATTAGTGTTAGATCTGGGGGTCTCTAGTTGGCAGAGGTGGGTACAACTGTCCAAGTAGGGACCCTTGCTTCTAGTCAGGGTAAGGAGGATACACTCTTTAGATAACCCCTGCTCACCCTCTTGGTAGCTTGGCATGAGCAGACAGGCTTATCAAAGGCAATGTGCAAAGTATTTGGACCAACACTCACAGTAACACAGTGAAAACACCACAAAAGGACTCCAAACCAGTGTAGATAAATAAAGTACTTTTATATTAACTACACAAGACCAAAACCCGCAAAAATCCAACATACACAGTTCAAGAATATGGTTTCAAAAGAGTTCTTAGCTTAGCGACAAAATAATCCACATTAGCGTCGATTTTAGCCAACAGTACCTGGTGATGCGATAAAAGTTCCTAGCGGTGCTCAGGCGTTGAAAAACAAGAAACAGCGTCAGTCCTGAGACCCTGGGGAGGCGATGCGACAACCCCGCTGCATGCAGCGGGAGTGTACGACGAATCCGGCCTGTATGGGCAGTGAGGCGATACTTGTGTGGATTGCAAAGTGTAGCTTTTCCGGTAAGAATTTACTCGCAAAGGCACGATGTGACGATCTTCGATGTTTCTGCGACGATGTTTGCAGCGATGAAATACGGCCCACTAACGAGTGGTGTGACGATCTTCGATGGCTCTGCGACGATGTTCGCAGCGATGAAATGCAGCCTGCTAACGAGCGGTTCGACAATCTCACTCAGCGGCGGCAGGCTCTGCGAGGATACTCGCAGCAACGGAAATTCTTCCCGCTCCGGGGGTGATGCGCTCTGAAGATGAACACGGCGTTGACGTTGCAGCGGTGACAGGCGCTGCGATGATCTTCACGGCGATGGAATTTTTCTCGCTAAGCCGGTGGTGCGTGAAAAAGTTGCAGATCTTTTACTTCTTTTCTCTTGGTCAGCTTCCCAACAGCAGGCACTACTTCCAGAGTCTCCACAATTGGATCAAGCACTCTAGGAAGGGCAGAACTCACACAGCAGGGTTCAGGGGGAAGCTGGGGGTGAAGTCCTTTTGTTCCTGAGACTTCTTAACAGGAGGCCAGCTCTACTCAGGCCCTTGGAGATTCCTTCAACCCAGGGGACACAGCACACAGCAAAGTCCTTCCCCTCTCTTTGGCAGCAAAGCAACTGCAGGTCAGCCTTACAGCAGGTCAGTCCTTCTTCTACAGTCTTCCAGCTTTCTCCTTGGCAGAGGTTCCTTCTTGATTCCAGGATGATCTAATTTCTTGGGATCAGGGTCCCAATATTTATACCCCCAAATCCTTTGTCCTCTGAGGGCAGAGGGGCCTTTGCCCAGTCCAAACCAGTTCTGGAGCACTCTGTTTACATGACTCCTTCTTTCCTTTCACAGTGCAGGGCAGAAACATCAGACGCCCCACAGGAGGTGGAGCCAGCATTTTGGAGGGAAAGCACAGCCCTGGAGCACTTTGTTGACATGATTCCTTCTCTCCTTTCACAGTGCAGGGCAGAGACATCAGACGCACCACAGGGAGTGGAGCCAGCACTGTGGGGGGCAGGCACTGTTCTATTCAGGTCCCAGGTGCAACTCCTCCCACCCATCTACATGGAGATCTCTCTATTCAGCCCTGTGCTGACTCACCTTGTCTCCGGGAATTCCCCAGCCCCCTGGAATTCCCCAGCCCCTGTCACTCAAACTCCAGACAAGAAATACACAACCTAGCAGTGGCAGGTTTGAATGGTTAGACAAGAAAATACCTACTTTCTAAAAGTGGTATTTGCAAACACAGAATGTTAAAACCAACTTCACTAAAAGATATATTTTATCATTCTGAGTTCAGGCATACTAAACTTTAATTTTCTATCTTGCTCCTATGGGAAGATATGCAGGTAATCATTATACTCAGCATTCCCCATTATAGCCTATGGGCAAGATAGCCTTTCAATAGTGAAAAAAGAAAATGGCTGTAATTCACTACCAGAGCATGTCATCTACACCAGTACATGCTCTACCTTTCACATACACTGCACCCTGCCCAGGGGGGTACCTAGGGCCTTCCATAGGGGTGTCCAATGTGTACAGAAAGGGAAGGGTTAGGCCTGGCCAGTGTGGACACTGGTCAGGTCAGCATGGCAGTTAGCAACTGCACCCAGGCACTGCGGTGGCAGGCCTGGCTGTAACACCATTTTAGGGCTACTCCTGTGGGTGGCACAATCAGTGCTGCAGGCCCACTAGTAGCATTTGAATCACCAGCCCTGGCACACTCGGTGCACTTTACTAGGGGCTAACAGGTGAAACAAATATACCAATCAGGGATAACCAATCAATATAACAATTTACCTAGGGAGCACTTGCACTTTGACACCGATCAGCAGTGGCAAAGTGCCCAAAGCTTCTAGACCAGCAAAAATGAAATCCAGCACAGCGTCAAAAAATACAGGAGGTAGAGGCAAAAAGTCAGGGGAAACCACGCCAAAGATGCCAGGTCTAACAAATAGTTTCAATGTTATTCTTTAAATCTAACGGTAAATACACAACTCTTCCTTTTAATCCTCTTTGTAAATCTGACGGAGGCAATTTACCTGTGTTAGGCTCCATACGAACAATAGCCCGAAACGGGTGCACACATTGAATGAGAAAAGACTCATAGGTGTTTAAATCTATCAGCACTGCAGGAATAGCAGCCAACTCTAGATTATTATGAACAGCTCTAGCAGGCATTTTATTCTCATCTAATTTGTCATAACAATATTTGCAAATACGCTGGTCAGAACCCAAATCAAAACAATTCTCTACCAACAAATAAGTTGCAAATTCCTTCCACTTATCATTATTTTCTGTTTCACTTTTTAAATACAGATTGACACTCCTAGTCTGATTTTTATAGTGAGTTTGCCAATAACAAATACAAGAAATATTTGGTCTTTCAC
The DNA here is from genome assembly GCF_964204655.1 of Triturus cristatus. Lineage (NCBI taxonomy): Eukaryota > Metazoa > Chordata > Amphibia > Caudata > Salamandridae > Triturus > Triturus cristatus. The sequence goes on along the minus strand of NC_140588.1, from coordinate 524,939,213 downwards.
CTGAAATTACCTTAAACTTTGTGATTTGATCTTCAAAAATGTTTGTAATCGTGGGTTCTACATTGTCTTCAACATTTTGTTCTATTAATGTGTCAGTTTCTGCACTCTCTTGTTGAGGACCAAAGTAACAAAACTCAATATCATCACAAACCTTCTTCACATCTGATACTGACCCACGCAAAAGAGCACTGTTCAACTCATTTAACTTTAGTGCTGGACTTTTTGCATAATACAATCTTCTCACTAACTTCCGCATTTGAGTATGATGTACTGCCAACATCCTGAAATGGTGAAAAACACTTTGATAAACTTTCCTAGAAAGACAAGCCAGAGAATGACCTTGCAAACCAGTATTTTTTCTCACTCTGCAAGGGTCTGGCCCTTGCAATACCTTAATCTTTTGTTTAACACTTTTTTTACTATATGCTCGTAAGAAATCGTATAATTTATCAATAGATTCTTGTCGTGCACTACAAATACTATTGCAATCCCAAGTGTTTCACTGGGTCTTTAGGACGTCTCTCTAGAACTTCATTAGCTATCACTTCTTCTGCATTTCTGGGAACCATTTTCTCTTTGTCAATTGGACAACCATTTCTAACCTCATAAGCTCGACCACTGGTGTCAACTGCATGCAACAAATCATTGGTTTGAAAATAAATCTCTTCATTAAAAAAAGGCTCAGAACTTGAACTATGTTTCCATTCCCCTAAGAAAACACCACAAAAATTACTTCTGTTTATTACTCTTTTCCTTTTACTTTTGGCCTTCATTAAATGGATTGGTTTATCTAGTGATCGAATTCTGTTTAATACTAAAATGAATAGTTTCCTTTTTACTTCAAAAGCCTTTTCAACAATGGTCTTAATATGCTTCTTCTTTTTATAAAATAGAGCTCTCTTTTTATATTTCTTCGTATCTTTCAGCAAATTATGTACTACTCTCTTGTAAAATTATTTTTTGCGTATTTCTTTATACTGATTTTGTCTTCTTTTACCATACTTCGTGTCCTTTGACTGTCCATTTGCTTTTTTGCTTTTCCTATTATTTTGAGTATTTTATGTAGTTGAAACTTTCTCAGTGGTTTCAGCATTCTGTACATTCTGTCTGGTCCTACAAACTTTGTGATCTTACCAGAAGATTTTTTCTTTTTAGCCACATTATGTTGTTTATCCAATACTTGTGATTGATTTTTCTTCAAGTAACTGTCCTGTCTCTGTTCTTTTCTTTTTCTTACTTCGTCCGGCATGATTACTTTATTTTAATGATGATAAACAGTATCTTAAGGTATATTAATATCTTTATAAATTATACTTTTCTATTACTATACAAACACATTTTATATAAATACTGACTAAGAAATTATAGGTCTGAAGCACAAGTGTGAAGGTGGTTAGACCACTACATGCATAGTGCATAGCTGTTTGAAGTACTTCATGCCCTAAAGCCTGGCTCACTGCCTGGCTCACTACATGAGTACATGCTTACTGACTGAATGATTACAGTACTATAAGGAAAGACACTTGGTGAATTCATAATTGGTTGAGTTTTACTTTAGTGAATGTATTACTACATGGTACAGAAAGAGTCCCTATGGGTTTGCAACAGCAGTCATAGTGTGTTTGCTGGAGTGTATGCATAGTGACTGGGGAATTGTAGGCCTGAAGCACAAGTGTGAAGGAGGTTAGACCACTAAATGCATAGTGCATAGCCTTTTGATTCACTCCATACCCTAAAGCCTGGCTCACTGCATGAGTACATGCTTACTGACTGAATAATTACAGTACCATAAGGAGAGACACTGGGTGAATAAACAATTGGTTGAGTTTTACGTTAGTGAATGTATTACTACATGGCACTGAAAGAATCACTATGGGATTGCAACAGCAGTCACACTGTGTTTGCTGGAGTGTATGTATAGTGACTGGGGAATTGTAGGCCTAATGCACAAATGTGACATTGGTTACACCACTACATGCATAGTGCATGCTAGTTTGAAGCAGTTCATTCCCTAAAGCCTGCCTCACTGCATGAGTACATGCTTACTGACTGAATGATTACAGTACTATAAGGAGAGACAATGGGTGAATTCATAATTGGTTGAGTTTTACTTTAGTGAATGTATTACTACATGGTACAGAAAGAGTCACTATGGGTTTGCAACAGCACTCACAGTGTGTTTGCTGGAGTGTATGCATAGTGACTGGGGAATTGTAGGCCTGAAGCACAAGTGTGAAGGTGTTTAGACCACTACATGCATAGTGCATAGCCATTTGAATCACTCCATACCCTAAAGCCTGGCTCACTGCATGAGTACATGCATACTGACTGAATAATTACAGTACTATAAGGAGAGACACTGAGTGAATTCATGGTTGGTTGAGTTTTACTTTACTGAATGGATTACTACATGGTACAGAAAGAGTCACTATGGGTTTGCAACAGCAGTCACAGTGTGTTTGCTAGAATGTATAGATAGTGACTGGGGAATTGTAGGCCTGAAGCACAAGTGTGAAGGTGGTTAGACCACTACATGCATAGTGCATACCAGTTTGAAGCACTTCATGACCTAAAGCCTGGCTCACTGCATGAGTACATGCATACTGACTGTATGATTACAGTACCATAATGAGAGACACTGGGTGAATTCATAATTAGTTGAGTTTTACTTTAGAGAATGTATTACTACATGGTACTGAAAGAATCACTATAAGATTGCAACAGCCGTCACAGTGTGTTTGCTGGAGTGTATAGATAGTGACTGGGGAATTGTAGGCCTGAAGCACAAGTCTGGAAGTGTATGAATACTGACTGGGCAATTGAAGGTGTGAAAGACAATTGTGTAGGTGGTTAGAGGCCTGCAAGCATAGTGGATAGGCGTTTGAATCAATCCATGTGCTAAGGCCTGACTCACTCCATAAGTACTTGGGTACTGACTGAATGATTAGAGTATTACAAGGAGAGTGCCTGGGTAAATTTATAAGTGTTTGGGTTTTGGCGCAGTGAATGGATTACTACATGGTGCTGAATGGGTCACTGGAGGAGTGTAAGGGGAGTGACAGGGTGTTTATTGGAGTGTATAGATACTGACTGGGGAATTGAAGGTGTGAAAGACAAGTGTGTAGGTGGTTACAGGACTGCATGCATAGTGGAGAGACGTTTGAAGCAGCCCCTGTGCAAAGCCCTGGCTCAATGCATGAGTACTTGGGTACTGAGTGAATGATTAGAGTAGGGCAAGGGGAGTGCCTCGATTAATTTATAAGTGGTTGGGTTTTGGCGCAGTGAATGGATTAGTACATGCTGCAGAAACGGTCACTGGAGGAGTGTAAGGGGAGTGACAGGGTGTTTATTGGAGTGTATAGATACTGACTGGGGAATTGAAGGTGTGAAAGACAAGTGTGTAGGTGGTTACAGGACTGCATGCATAGTGCATAGACGTTTGAAGCAGTAGATGTGCTAAGGCCTGGGTCACTGCATGAGTACCTGGGTACTGACTGAAGCATTAGAGTACTGCAAGGAGAGTGTCTCAGTGAATTTATAAGTGGTTGGGTTTTGGCGCAGTGAATGGATTAGTACATGGTGCTGAATGGGTCACTGGAGAAGTGTAAGGGGAGTGACAGGGTGTTTGTGGGAACTGTATGAATACTGACTGGGGTATTGAAGGTGTGAAAGACAAGTGTGTAGGTGGTTAGAGGCCTGCATGCATAGTGGATAGACGTGTGAAGCAGTCCATGTGCTAAGGTCTGGTTCACTGCATGAGTACCTGGGTACTGACTGAATGATTAGAGTACTGCAAGGAGAGTGCCTGGATGAATCTTTTTAGTGTTTGGGTTTTGGCGCAGTGAATAGATTATTACATGGTGCTGAATGAGTCACTGGAGGTGTGTAAGGGAAGTGACAGGGTATTTATTGGAGTATATAGATACTGACTGGGCAATTGAAGGTATGAAAGACAATTGTGTAGGTGGTGAGAGGCCTGCATGCATAGTGGATAGGCGTTTGAATCAATCCATGTGCTAAGGCCTGGCTCACTCCATGAGTACTTGGGTACTGACTGAATGATTAGAGTATTGCAAGTAGAGTGCCTTGGTGAATTTATAAGTGTTTGGGTTTTGGCGCAGTGAATGGATTACTACATGGTGCTGAATGGCTCACTGGATGAGTGTAAGGGGAGTGACACGGTGTTTGCGGGAACTGTATGAATACTGACTGGGGTATTGAAGGTGTGAAAGACAAGTGTGAGGTGGTTAGAGGCCTGCATGCATAGTGGATAGCCATTTGAAGCAGTCCTTGTGCAAAGGCCTGGCTCACTGCATGAGTACTTGGGTACTGAGTGAATGATTAGAGTAGGGCAAGGGGAGTGCCTTGATGAATTTATAAGTGGTTGGGTTTTGGCACAGTGAATGGATTAGTACATGGTGCTGAATGGGTCACTGGAGGAGTGTAAGGGGAGTGACAGGGTGTTTATTGGAGTGTATAGATACTGACTGGGGAATTGAAGGTGTGAAAGACAAGTGTGTACATGGTTACAGGACTGCATGCATAGTGGATAGGCGTTTGAAACAGTCCTTGTGATAAGGCCTGGGTCACTGCATGAGTACCTGGGTACTGACTGAATCATTAGAGTACTGCAAGGAGAGTGTCTCAGTGAATTTGTAAGTGGTTGAGTTTTGGCGCAGTGAATGGATTAGTACATGGTGCTGAATGGGTCACTGGAGGAGTGCAAGAGGAGTGACAGGGTGTTTGCTGGAGTGTATGGATACTCACTGGGGAATTGAAGGTGTGAAAGACAAGTGTGATAACAGGGTAGGTTTTTAAGCAGTTATCTGTCTGCAATCACATGAAATACCCAAATCCTTCTCTCAGAATGGTTCCTAAATGCACACAGACTCACAGTGTAATTCTAGACAACAAACACTATCCCTTGCATATTACCAAAACACATTTACTAGTCTGGAAGGGGTAAGCCGACTGCACACAATCCACATATTTTACTACTGCACATTAGTGTAGAAGTCTGACTAATTTTGCAAATACATAAGCATTGACTGGTTTCTAATTCTACCAAAACGTGATAACAGGATAGGTTTTTAAGCAGTTATGTATCTCAAACACTTGAAATACCCAAAAGCTTCTCTCACAATGATTCCCAAATGTGCACAGACTCACAGTGTGATTGTAAACAAGCAACACTATCCCTTGCATTTTACCACAACACATTTACTAGTCTACAAGGGGTAAGGTGAGTGCACACATTCACATATTTTAGCACTGCATTTCAGTGTAGAAGCCTGACTCATTTTGCAAATACATAAACAATAAATGGTTTCTATTTCTACCAAAATGTAAGAACAGGATAGGTTTGTAAGCACTTATGTGTCTGGAAAAACATGAAATACCCAAATGCTTCTCTCACCTTGGTTCCCAAATGCACACAGACTCACAGTGTGATTCTAGACAAACAACACTATTCCTTGTACTTTACCAAAACACATTCACTAGTCTGGAAAGGGTAAAGTGACTGCACAGATTCTACATATTTCAATACTGCACACTACTGTGACAGCCTGACTCATTTTCTGAATGCATAAGCAATGACTGGCTTCTAATGTTACTAAAACTTGACAACATGACTGATTTTAAAACAGTTATCTCTCAGAAAATACCCGATGTAACCAAATGCTTATCTCACAATGGTTGCCCAAATGCACACAGACTCACAGTGTGATTCTAGACAAGCAACACTATCCCTTGCATTTTACTAAAAAAAAATGTAGTAGTCTACAAGACCGAAGGTGACTGCACACATTCCACAAAATGTTCTACTACACATTTGTATAGAGTGCTTCTGTCAGAATGATTCCTAAATGCACACAGACTCACTGTGTGATTCTAGACAAACAACACTATCCCTTGCATTTTACAAAAATACATTTACTAGTCTACAAGATGTAAGGTGACTGCACACATTGCACAAAATGTTCTACTACACATTAGTACCAAAATGTTTCTCTCAAAATGATTCCTAAATGCACACAGACTCACTGTGTGATTCTAGACAAACACTATCCCTTGCATTTTACCAAAACACATTTCATAATCTAGAAGGAGTACTGCATTTTAGTGTAGAAACTTGACTAATTTTGCAAATACATAAACAATGACTGGTTTCTAATTATACCAAAACATGAAAACAGCACAGTTATCTGTGTGCAAACACATGGAAAACACAAATGCTTATCTCAGAATGGTTTCTAAATGCACACACACTGACAATAAGATTCTAGACAAAAAAAGTACTCCCTGCACTTTAGCAGGAGAAACATATTAGTCTGATTAAAATCAAAATGGACCACATACATCCCCTCCCAATTAAATAACTTACCTTTCAAATTGTTTTTTAGATTACGAAGTATGTCAGTAACACACCAGATGTTTTTATACAGACTCTCTGCACTGTGCACCTGTCAGCAAAACCAAAGAATGGCAAAGTTTCCCTCTCATTTTGCACACATATACATGTAAACATCAAATCACATTGCTTCCCACATTAATTCAAAAGCAAACACACATTTCTTTTCGTTACACATTTCAACCCTTTCCAAATGACATAAATTTGAACCCTACCCCCAATCTGCCTTCTGCCTGTTACCATAGAAACATTTCATGGAACACTTAACTGAGCACACAGGTCACAAGTTCAGCACACAATGTTGCTAATCAAAACAGCAATTGTGCTTGACTTTTCAACATATCAGCTTATCCTATATAATGTTCCTTTCAATCAGTTGTTGTTAACCAATAAGAATCATGCGTTCAAAAAACAGAATCATGCACCCTAGTTTTCAGTGTAGAATGTTGTCAAACAACCAATCATTTCTTTCCTTTTTTCAAAACTGCATCTTATCCACCATTTTAGAAAAATCTTACTTTTCAAACTGCCATTTTAATTACAGAGACCATCTGAGTGCATCCAGACCTCCCTTCAAGATGCTTAGAGTGTGGATTGTGGGACACAGCTATATTTTCTGGAGCCAAAGGTTTGCAGAAAACAAAGGCATTCACAAAGACCTAGGTTTGTAGACATTACATGGATTGGACAGAGAGGGTTAAAGTGGCACCAATTGATACCATTGGGAAAATCCTTTTTGCATCTCCAACACCCTGACCTCATAATTGTGCACTGTGGTGGCAATGACCTAGGCACTTTGACTGGGGTAGGTCTGGAAATGCTTATCAAGGACACCTTTGTAGAATTTATGTCACTTTTCCCCCCCAACTGCCTCTGTCTATTCTAACATATGCCAAAGGCAGAAATGGAACTGGTCCAATCCTTTTTGTCCACAGATTGAGAAAGCTAGGAAACATGTGAATAAATCTGTTTCTGCTTTTCTCCAAGACTATAGAATGGGGTCCATTTACAACAACAATCTGCGTTTTAATATGCAAGGCATCTATAGGAGAGATGGCGTACATTTTACTGATGTGGGTAACAGAGTCTTCCTCAACAACTTTAGACTCTGTATAGGTACTTACTTATAAGTACCAGAATATCTCAATGAACACAACGGCTCTTTTTAGAGCCACTCAAGATCTAAACACATAAGCTTGATGTTTATCTCAAAAATACTTCATTTATTTTTTGCTTGGAGTCGCGCACCAAACGCGTTAGGAATCACGCACCCTACGCGAGAGGAATCGTGCACCCAATGCGTACACACCAGGGACTGCAAGCGGAATCGTGCACCCAACGCGATAGGAGTCGTGCACCGAATGCGTGCACACCAGGGGGCCGTGCTGAGTGCCGCGCTGGATGCGCGACTCCTAATTTTACTGTAAAAAAACAAATAGCACCTATCACTAATTTCTATTCCATCCCCCGGGGCTTATAAAATACGTTGTGGACCATGGGGGGAGCCCCAACGCCGGCATTGCTTTTCCACATGGGGAGCTGCTTACATGCAGCTCCTCGTGTGGAAAAGCAATATGGTTTGGATTTTGAAAGAGAGAGCAGGTTTCCCTGCTCTCGTTTTCAAAATCCAAATGAAGTTTGCTATGGGAGGGTGGGAGACTCCCACCCTCTCATAGCAAACAACTGTGTCCTGGGGGTGACCACCCCAGGACACTGCAGGAAATGGCCCTGGGGGGTGGTGGTTCCCAGGGCCCTCGAGGGCTCCAGGAGGGGGGCCACGCATCCCCCCTCCCTCAATACATAAAGCCCCAGGGGGTGGTGGTCCCCAGGGCTTGGGGGTCCGTTGAGCCCCCCAAAATAATTATACTGGGAGGGGCTTTTGAGCCCCTACCAATTTATATTGTAGCCCCATGGGGTGGCGGTCCCCACGGCTGGAGATCCCCTCTGGCCCCCCCTTTAAATTTTAAAATTTTGCCCCTGGGATTTGGCCCCCCGGGGGCTAATTATAAAAAAAGCTGAGTTTTATTTTATTTATTTTTTACGGCAGGATCTGCGCACCCTGCACGCACTTTGCGTTAAAAAAAACAACATTTGGGGGCCCGGGAGTCCTTCTGGGACCCCGTAAGCAGGTCTAGAGGGTCAGGGTATTTCTACCCTGCCCCCTTTATACGTTTTGCACACTTATTCCACAGACTTCTTGAGCCTCGTTTCTACCGAGGCACAAAATGGCTGACAACAGTTCCTGGTTTCGAATGTTGACAGCTACTTGACAGCCAATTAGCATTCAGCACGTGATCATGAGTGTTAGACCTGGCACCTTGGCGTGAGTTTCCCTTCCACTTTTTGATGGTGTGCCTCGATTGTTTTGCTGGTGTTGTCCGCTCAGGGCACTGCGCCACGGCTAATCCGTGCCGCAGTGCAAGTGCTCCCTAGGTAAAGTGTACCTGTAATTGATGTCCATGATTGGTTTATTGGATTCACTGTCAGTCCCCAGTAAAGTGCACCAGGGGTGCCAGGGCTTGTGAATGCCAATGCTGCTGGTGGGCTTGCAGCGCTGGTTGCGCCACCCACAGAAAGTGGCCTTGTAAAATGTGTCTAGGGTCTGCCACCGCAGACCCTGTGCGCGGTCTGGGACCGTCGCGCTGACTGCGCAAGTGCCCCCACTTGCCAGTCCCTAAACCTTCCCTTACCTACATATTAGCCACCCCTCTGGTAGGCCCAAGGGCAGGGTGCATTGTAGGCATAAGGTAGGACATGCCCTGATGTGTGTGGCATGTCTTAGTAGTGAATTACAGCCATTTTCGTTTTTCACTATTGAAGGCTACCTGCTCTCCATAGGCCAGAATGGGCTGCTGGAGTCACTACACGCTGTGACCCCAGTGGACTCAGAGAGCATGGTAGAATGTCAAGTTTAGTATGCCTGAACTCAGGATAATAAAATACTTCTTGTAGTCAAGTTTATTTTAATATCCTGTGTTTGTAAATGCTACTTTCAGAAAGTTAGTATTTACTGACCTGGCCATTTCAGTCCGCCTCTGCTGCGTGTGTGTGTTCTGCCTAGCAACAGTAAGGAGCAGGGTTGGGGAATCCCCAGAGACAGTTTGGCTGCCAGGTGGTGGGTAGAGAGATGACACCAGGATGGGTGGGAGGAGTACACCTTGACTCTTGAATAGACCTGTGCTCTGCCACCACAAAGCCGGCGCCGCCCCCTGTGGAGCGGCTGATGTCTCTGCCCTGCTGCTGAAAGGAAAGAGCAGAGTCACCATAACAAAGTGCTCCAGAACTGGACTGAGCCAGGCCCATGCCCCCTGGCGCTAAAGAACAAAAGAATCATGGTATAAAAGTAGGAGCCTGGCTCCTAAGAAATCAGAATCCTGTTTTACCACAAAGATCCTCTGCCCGACTAGAAGGAGAAGAAGACGCTGGAGGAGCTGGCCTGCTGCTTGCCTTGCTGAGAAAGGAGAGGAAGAGAATACTGAAAAGACTTTGCTGCTTTGTGCTTTAAACATTCTCCAAGGGCTTGATCTGAGCTTGCCCCCTGAACTGAACCCCAGGACCAGTGGGTTCTCTGTGCTTTTGCTCGTCCTCCGATTCGAGCCGTGTGTGCATCCCGCTGGAAAGAGACTGCGCCCCTCATCGCCCCTCCTAGGGCCGTGACACTCAGGAGCTTGCCTGCCTCAACCCCGTGAGAGCCTCGCTCCGTCCGGAGCCGCTCTCTGTCCCCGGGCTAGGTTGCCTGCACCCCTGTCACCGCCTGCCACTGGAGCGCGCTGAACGCGATATCACCCCTCCGGCCGGAAACCGTCCGACGACTGTGATCTACGCCGGGTCATCCAGCTGCACTGACCGTGCCCTGTGACCCCGCTTCGCTATCCCCCGACATCTCAGGCCGCGCCGCCCCCACTGTGGAGACCCCCCCTGCACCGCCGTGCTGAGGGTCGCTGGCCACGCCTGCCTACCTGCCCACACCCGCTGATCGAGGACCCAAGACCACTTCCCAAGCTGAGAGTCGCACCGACCTGTGCCGGCTCTCCACGTCACGAAAGAAGTTCCAGTATCGGGCTCGGGGCCCGCAATGCCTTATTTCCCCGTTCGCAGGAGCCGATCTCTGTGAGTACTGGAACCACAAGTAACATTTGCAAGAGACTACAAAGTATCCCTTTGAAACTACGAACAAAGAACATTTGCCTGCTTTACAACCTGGTGGCATAGCGAAAACGTTATTGGTCTTGTGATAAGTCTGCTGAGATATATATACCTATTTTTACATAAAGAAGCGTATTTTTCTACATATCCAAGTCTGGTGTCCGTTTCTGGGGGGATTGATGTATTTACTGTGTGTGTGATTGTAAGTGCTTAACCAACAACGCCTGAGGAATCGCCTTGGCTTCTCACGCCACGCACCTAGAGGGTGAGCAAGGGTCATTCACAAGGGGTTATCCTGCGCCCTGACGTAGAGGAGAGGGTTCCTGCTTGACACAAGGGCAACCTTGCGCCAACCAGAGACCCCCAAGTCTAACATTGTTGGCAGCGGGTGGGATTTCGGATTTGCATTTGTAATTTGCATACAGTGAATTATTAATCACCAGATAGTGAGAGCAGACCAAGTAACGCAGCCACAGGTTTTCATTTTTGAACTTTGTTGAGACATCTGCCATTACTGCAACCATGCCTGGCTCACTCACCGCTGGAAGAGCACTCTCTGTGATTTCTGGAATGGATGAGGTGGATTGGGAGAGACTGGAAGGCTACACGGTAGAGCAATTGAAAGGCTACAGTGTAAAATTCCGAGTTCCCCATGCTGGATTCAAGAGGAGGGTCCAGTACGCCAAGGCGTTGAGAGCCTGGAAGGAGTCACGAGACCCACGGAATGCGGGGGACATCATTCCACCTGACAACCTTGAGGAGCCCAGCAGAGTCCGGGCGCCAGAGGAGCTGGCGGACAGGGCAGCAGACAGGGCGCATGCAATGGAGATGGCAAAGTTGGCAGGACAAATGGAAATGGAAAAGCAGAAGTTGGCCCTGGAGGCACAACAACGCCAAATGGATCATGATATAAGATTGAAGGAGTTGGAGCTGAAGGCGAAAAGTTTGGACACCGCTCCTTCTGGTGGCAGCACTCCACCGGTGCAGGTAGAGTCCAAGGTGTACATCCCCAAAGATGTAGTAAAGGAGTATTTTAGAAAGGATGACAGCCATGTCTTCACACCGGGTCCCTGAGAAAGACTGGGGAGCGGGGTTGTGGGGAAGGTTCCTTGCGGAAGGGCGTGACACACTGTTAGATTTACCCTTAGATCTCCAAGCCTCATACCCCCATATGAAGGAAGCTTTAATGACCAGGTATGGGTTAACTCCTGAGCTATATAGACAGAGGTTCGGGGAGACTAAGAAGATCCCTGAGAGTACGTATGTGGAGTATGTAACCTTTTTCTGCAGAGCACTGGATGGTTGGGTGAAGGGTAGCAAAGTGAATGATTATCAAGGGCTGCTTGATTTAATTGCATGGGAGCACTTGTCCAGTCAATGTTTTCCTGAGCTACGCCAGCACCTGATTGATAGCAAGCTGTCCAACCCGAGGAAGCTTGCTGAGGAGGCGGACCACTGGCTCAGCACCAGGGTCCACAAGGGTCAAGTGGGAGACTCCGCCAAAGGTGGGCAGGGTCCCCAGCAGAAGAGTGGGGGGGACAGGGGTAAACAGAAGGGGTTCCAAAAAGGCCCCCAAAGTAGTTCCCAAGGGAACCAGCAGAAGGGTTCTCAGCCTCCCCCGCCCCCGCAGCAGAACGGGGCCCCGACAGGTAGGCCTGTTCCGAAGGGGCCCTTCAATTGTTACAGGTGTGGTGACCCGGGTCACATTGCCTCTGATCCTAAGTGTCGCCTGTTTGGTAAGACCGCACCCACTGGTGCTCCACCCCGGCAAGTAGCTAATATTAACTTTGGGGAGGAGGTAGCAGTCCAGGAGGGTGGGGGTCCCGGGCAGATGACCCAAGTCTCGCTAGGAGACAGTGAGATGGTCCCTGAAACTTACTTACCCTCTAACACTAAGAAATATGGGCAAGTAGTGACCATCAATGGAAAGAAGGTTGAGGCTCTTAGAGATACAGGAGCCAGCGTGACCTCGGTGAGGCAACACCTGGTGTCTCAAGAGCAGATTGTACCCAATGCCTACTGTAGGGTTGTCAATGCTGACAACATAGAGAGTCGTTGTCCAATGGCTCAAGTTCCCTTTGAGTGGGGGGAGGTCTCTGGTACTCTACAAGTCGCTGTGAGAACTGACATGCCTGTAGACTGTCTGCTAGGGAACGACCTGGAGAGCTCCCCTTGAGAAAAGGTGGAGAAGACCACGCATCTGAGGATGGTGGGTCTACCCGACTGGGCGTGCGTGACCACCCGGTCCATGGCAGCCAGTAGGGGTGTTGAGAGGGTCCTGGAGCCTGAGGGAGAGGTCCAGGAACCGGCCTTAGGGAGAAGGCGCAGGAGGCGCGGGAAACCGGCCCCCGAAGTTCCCACGGCCCAGGAGGAAGTAGACCCTGAGGGGGATGCTCTGGAGCCTACCGGGGAACAGATTGACGAACTGGGAGACCTGCCTGAGCTGACCCATTGGCAGCAAGAAGGAGGTCCCTCCAGGGAGGAATTCTGCAGGGAGCAGAAAGAATGCCCTTCTCTCGTGGGTATGCGGCAGCAGGCTGCAGACCAGGCCAATGGTGTTCAGGCCAAAACACACTACGTGTACTTGGAGAGTGACCTCCTGTATTCCGAGCCTAAGGCTGCTGAACCTGGGTCAGCCCGTGTGCTGGTGGTACCCCAGAAGTTCAGAACCTTCCTACTGGGGCTGGCTCATGATGTGCCTTTAGCAGGACATTTGGGGATGGACAAGACCTATGACAGGCTTGTCACCCACTTTTACTGGCCCCAAATGCACAAGAATTCAGATTCCTACTGCAGAACCTGTCAGACTTGCCAGGCAAGTGGTAAGAGCGGAGGGAAGCACAAGGCTCCTCTGCAGCCCTTCCCCGTGGTCGGTACGCCATTCCAGCGAGTGGGTATTGATATTGTGGGGCCTCTGGACCCCAAGACAGCCCTGGGCAACAGGTTCATCCTGGTCTTGGTGGACCATGCCACCCGGTACCCTGAAGCCATCCCTCTGAGGACAGTGACGGCCCCCGTGGTGGGACGAGCACTGATGGGAATTTTCTCCCGAGTGGGATTCCCTCTAGAGGTGGTGAGCGACAGGGGGACCAATTTCATATCCACATATATGAAATCCCTGTGGAAGGAGTGTGGGGTAACTTACAAGTTCACCACTCCTTACCACCCCCAAGGAAATGGGTTGGTTGAGAGATTCAACCGAACCCTAAAAGGCATGATCATGGGCCTGGACGGTCCAATGAGGCGTAAGTGGGACGTCCTCTTGCCATGCCTGCTCTTCGCTTACCGAGAGGTGCCACAGAAGTCTCTAGGGTTCAGCCCCTTTGAGCTTCTGTATGGTCACCCGGTAAGAGGACCTCTGAGTTTGGTAAAAGAAGGCTGGGAGCAATCTCCCAGGAAACCTCCCCAGAATGTATACAGTTACATGCTGGCCTTCCGAAACCAGACTCGGCGTTTCAGGCAACTTGCTGAGGCAAACCTGGAAGCCAGCCAGGAGGAGATGAAGCGGTGGTACGACCAGAATGCCACTCTGGTAGAGCTTCAACCTGGACAAAAGGTGTGGGTCTTGGCCCCAGTGGAGCCTTGGGCACTTCAGGATAAGTGGACAGGTCCATTTGAGGTTGTGGAGCGCAAAAGTCCTATCACCTACTTGGTGGACATGCAGTCTCCCAGGAACCCTTTGAGGGTCCTACATGTTAACCGCCTTAAGCCCCACTTGGAGAGGACCGAAGTGGGCATGCTGCTGGCCACTGATGATGGAATGGAAGAGGAGACCGAGCCTCTTCCTGACCTCTTAGTAGCCTCTGAGAAAGATGGGTCAGTGGATGGAGTTAACCTCTCACCCACCCTGACGCCCGAACAACAGGAAGATTGCCGCCACTTGCTGGGGCAGTTTCCAGATAGGTTCTCCCTGGTTCCTGGTGTCACAGATTGGTGCGTCCATGATGTGGACACAGGAGACAGCTTACCTGTGAAGCACAAGGCTTACAGGGTAACTGACAGGGTCAGAGCTTGCATCAAGGAGGAGATCTCCAAGATGCTTGCGCTAGTGGTGGTTGAGTCCTCCAGCAGTCCTTGTTCCAGCCCCGTGGTCTTGGTCCCCAAAGCTGCTGCGCCGGGAGCCACACCTGAACTCCGGTTCTGTGTGGACTACAGAGGACTCAATTCAGTAACGAAGACTGACGCGCACCCCATCCCCAGAGCTGATGAGCTCATTGATCGGCTGGGGGCTGCCCTGTTCCTCAGCACGTTTGATTTAACGTCTGGGTACTGGCAGATCGCCTTGACCGATGGGGCCAAAGAGAGGTCAGCATTCTCTACACCAGATGGGCACTTCCAGTTCCGAGTCATGCCATTTGGAATGAAGAATGCCCCTGCCACCTTTCAGAGGTTGGTCAACCAGGTACTGGTTGGGCTGGATGCGTTCAGTGCCGCCTACCTGGATGACATCGCAGTGTTCAGTGCCACCTGGCCCGAACACCTGCGCCACCTCTGGGAAGTGTTGATGGCTCTGCGCCGAGCAGGCCTCACGATCAAGGCAAGCAAGTGCCAGATCGGGCAGGGTTCCGTGGTGTACTTGGGACACCAAGTGGGGAGTGGCAAGGTGGCACCCTTGCAACCCAAAATTGAGACCATCCTGGCTTGGGAACCCCCCAAGATGCAGACCGCAGTGAGGGCCTTCCTGGGGCTCACTGGGTACTACAGGAGGTTTGTCAAGGGCTATGGAACGATTGTTGCCCCCTTGACAGAGCTGACTTCCAAGAAGCAGCCCAGGAACGTGATCTGGACTGACACCTGTCAGAAAGCTTTCGACACCCTGAAGACTGCCATGTGCACGGCGCCCGTGCTCTTGGCCCCTGACTTCTCCAAGGAATTCCTAGTGCAGACAGACGCTTCAGAGCATGGTGTAGGGGCTGTTCTCTCACAAATGACTGAGGAGGGCTGGGACCAACCCGTAGCCTTCATCAGTAGGAGGTTACTACCACGGGAAAGTAGGTGGAGTGCAATTGAGCGAGAAGCATTTGCTGTGGTCTGGGCGCTGAAGAAGCTAAGACCCTACTTGTTTGGGTCTCACTTCCGGGTTCAGACGAACCACAGGCCCCTCAGATGGTTGATGCAAATGAGGGGTGAGAACCCAAAGCTGTTGAGGTGGTCCATCTCCCTACAGGGTATGGACTTTACGGTGGAACACCGTCCTGGTACAGATCACGCCAACGCTGACGGTCTGTCCAGGTATTTCCGCCTTAGTGACGAGGAACCCCCTGGGCAAGGGTGGTTCTCCCCACATTTCAGCTGGAGGGGACACGTGTTAGACCTGGCACCTTGGCGTGAGTTTCCCTTCCACTTTTTGATGGTGTGCCTCGATTGTTTTGCTGGTGTTGTCCGCTCAGGGCACTGCGCCACGGCTAATCCGTGCCGCAGTGCAAGTGCTCCCTAGGTAAAGTGTAACTGTAATTGATGTCCATGATTGGTTTATTGGATTCACTGTCAGTCCCCAGTAAAGTGCACCAGGGGTGCCAGGGCTTGTGAATGCCAATGCTGCTGGTGGGCTTGCAGCGCTGGTTGCGCCACCCACAGAAAACGGCCTTGTAAAATGTGTCTAGGGTCTGCCACCGCAGACCCTGTGCGCGGTCTGGGACCGTCGCGCTGACTGCGCAAGTGCCCCCACTTGCCAGTCCCTAAACCTTCCCTTACCTACATATTAGCCACCCCTCTGGTAGGCCCAAGGGCAGGGTGCATTGTAGGCATAAGGTAGGACATGCCCTGATGTGTGTGGCATGTCTTAGTAGTGAATTACAGCCATTTTCGTTTTTCACTATTGAAGGCTACCTGCTCTCCATAGGCCAGAATGGGCTGCTGGAGTCACTACATGCTGTGACCCCAGTGGACTCAGAGAGCATGGTAGAATGTCAAGTTTAGTATGCCTGAACTCAGGATAATAAAATACTTCTTGTAGTCAAGTTTATTTTAATATCCTGGGTTTGTAAATGCTACTTTCAGAAAGTTAGTATTTACTGACCTGGCCATTTCAGTCCGCCTCTGCTGCATGTGTGTGTTCTGCCTAGCAACAGTAAGGAGCAGGGTTGGGGAATCCCCAGAGACAGGTTGGCTGCCAGGTGGTGGGTAGAGAGATGACACCAGGAGTGGTGGGAGGAGTACACCTTGACTCTTGAATAGACCTGTGCTCTGCCACCACAAAGTCGGCGCCGCCCCCTGTGGAGCGGCTGATGTCTCTGCCCTGCTGCTGAAAGGAAAGAGCAGAGTCACCATAACAAAGTGCTCCAGAACTGGACTGAGCCAGGCCCAGGCCCCCTGGCCCTAAAGAACAAAAGAATCATGGTATAAAAGTAGGAGCCTGGCTCCTAAGAAATCAGAATCCTGTTTTACCACAAAGAACCTCTGCCCGACTAGAAGGAGAAGAAGACGCTGGAGGAGCTGGCCTGCTGCTTGCCTTGCTGAGAAAGGAGAGGAAGAGACTACTGAAAAGACTTTGCTGCTTTGTGCTTTAAACATTCTCCAAGGGCTTGATCTGAGCTTGCCCCCTGAACTGAACCCCAGGACCAGTGGGTTCTCTGTGCTTTTGCTCGTCCTCCGATTTGAGCCGTGTGTGCATCCCGCTGGAAAGAGACTGCGCCCCTCATCGCCCCTCCTAGGGCTGTGACACTCAGGAGCTTGCCTGCCTCAACCCCGTGAGAGCCTCGCTCCGTCCGGAGCCGCTCTCTGTCCCCGGGCTAGGTTGCCTGCACCCCTGTCACCGCCTGCCACTGGAGCTCGCTGAACGCGCTATCAACCCTCCGGCCGGAAACCGTCCGACGACTGTGATCTACGCCGGGTCATCCAGCTGCACTGACCGTGCCCTGTGACCCCGCTACGCTATCCCCGGACATCTCAGGCCGCGCCGCCCCCGCTGTGGAGACCCCCCCTTCACCGCGCCTGCCTACCTGCCCATACCCGCTGATCGAGGACCCAAGACCACTTCCCAAGCTGAGAATTGCACCGACCTGTGCCGGCTATCCACGTCACGAAAGAAGTTTCAGTATCGGGCTCGGGGCCCGCAACGCCTTATTTCCCCGTTCGCAGGAGCCGATCTCTGTGAGTACTGGAACCACAAGTAACATTTGCAAGAGACTACAAAGTATCCCTTTGAAACTACGAACAAAGAACATTTGCCTGCTTTACAACCTGGTGGCATAGCGAAAACTTTATTGGTCTTGTGATAAGTCTGCTGAGATATATATACCTATTTTTACATAAAGAAGCGTATTTTTCTACATATCCAAGTCTGGTGTCCGTTTCTGGGGGGATTGATGTATTTACTGTGTGTGTGATTGTAAGTGCTTAACCAACAACGCCTGAGGAATCGCCTTGGCTGCTCACGCCACGCACCTAGAGGGTGAGCAAGGGTCATTCACAAGGGGTTATCCTGCACCCTGACGTAGAGGAGAGGGTTCCTGCTTGACACAAGGGCAACCTTGCGCCAACCAGAGACCCCCAAGTCTAACAATGAGGGTGCAGTCAGGGTGCGCACAGGGTGCGCTCAGTTTGCACTCAGTTTGCACTCAGGGTGCGCAGATCCACCGCACCCATAGATATATATATACTTTTAACTGTAATTTTCTCAGGAACTACTGAACAGATTGACACCATTTAAGCAAAAGGCACGAGTCTGAACTGAGGACTACCTCATTGCCAAATTTGGTGTAATTCGGTTCAGCAGTTCAGGCTGTAGCTGCGGCTAAAGGTCCTATGGGAAATTGCACGGGGAAAACACGTTTTGAGATCCCCCTTTTTTCTCGGCCCCCGCTACACAAATCATCCCGAGACTTTCAGGATAGGAGCGGACTGGAGCTGGCCAAAAGTTTTGAAAATGTCGTGAAGATTCGTCAATCGGCGCCAAAGTTATTGGGAATAGAATGTTGCGGATTTCCTATGGAAAATAGTTCCTAACTATAACTACATTCTGGCGACCGCCAGTAGGTATTGTATATATATATATATATATATATATATATATATATATATATATAAATATCATTAAAGACATTATTGATCACATTTCTGATGAAATAATCCAAGCTCCCGCTCCTAAAATAGATGACATCTCAAATGACATCGTTAAAGACACCACTGATCACATCACTGGTGATATCATCCAAGCTCCAGCTCTTAGATTAGAAAAAGTGTAGGATTGGATACAAGTATCAGTCAGTGTGGTCAAATGTTTATGGTGCACAGTTTAGTTATGAGTGAAGTTTTAAGTGCAAGGATTACTTCAGAAGGCAAAGTAGAGACTGAACGCAACTAGTGTGAGTTGCAGTCATATGTTTCAATAGGTTGCGCCTTAATTCAAAGGCCTGTTACCAAAAATGTGAGGAAAAACTAAAACTCCTTACAATATATTATTCACCTTTGGATTTCTGTGTACATGCTGATTTTAAAGGTTTGTCAGGTAGTGCTATAGACAATGGGGCAGATTTATGTTTCCTGGCGCATCCCTGCAAATCAGCAAGGATGCGCCAGGAATGATGCGTCACGCAAGTTTACCCTTGCGCCACACATGATGCGCTGCATTTACAATGCGGCGCATCATGGCGCAGGAATAAACAGATGCGTGACGCATCCGATGGCGTAAGGTTGGCGCAGTGCTTCAGTTGCGTCGCAAGCGCGACTCAACTCCAGCACTGTTCCAACCTACCCTATCCCTAACATGGTGCGTCAAGCCTTACGCCTGCTTCAAGCAGGGTTTTTGCGCATCAGCGTTGGGAAAGTGACTCAGTCAAATCTTATAGATTTGACTGAGTCACTTTTCAGGGGCGTTCCTGCGACGGAACGCCCCCCCCTCTGTCGACACGCCCACGTGAAACCTGACGCAGGTTTTACGTGGCGCAGGGCTTTACATCGTGACGCATCTCCATAGATGCGTCACGATGTAAATATGGCGCAACGTGGCGCAGGGTTTACACCGCCGCTGCGTTACAAAAGTGACGCAACGGCGGCGTAAAAGTGGCGCATCTCCAATATAGATCTGCCCCAATATCTATATAAACTGGAGATTAATTAAGAATTTTTATTTCCAAAAGTTAGTAAAAATTCCGATACATTATAAATTGTTTTAGGAATGTATAATCTATGGATGACTCACAGACAGATAAAGTGGAAGTCTGAATGCATACGTTCCTAAAATGATGCACACCACCTAATCACTTCAGGAATATGTGTGGGCTAGTTTTTCATATTACAGAGGGTTGTCCATAGGGTCTGGCAGTACATGACGTATGTTTGGCTACTGTATAGAAGTGAAGCTGTTCCCTTAAAATTCTATGTCAGGTGAGGTATTTAACAGCCACATCTCATCAAGATAAATAATAACCAAACACTTTTTGAACATCAGTTAAGTTTTAATAAGATGCTGACCTAATTAATGTCTACAGAGCCATTACATTTCTTACGCACCTCAATACCAGAAAAAAAGAGCATGACATACACCTAATGTGGGTGATATCACACACATAATGCATGTTCTGGGTGGCCTGCTCGTTTCAAAACAATGCGCCAATTTGTACTACAGATGTTTTGCAATATTAGATCTATGTGCTGGATACCTTCCAGTATGAAAAGCTTATAACAATCTGTCACATCCATTGGATGATGTGACCAGTGATGTCATCAGTTATGTAATTTGAAATTTCATCAGTGATGTCATCAAGTATGTCATTTTACATGTCATGAGTGATATAATATATGAGTTCTTAAGCAGTGCATTGTTGGGGCGCAATTTATAGGTAGCTCAGTGAAGTATAACTGGTACATTTTTGTGTTTTTCATCCATTAATTTTATTAATAGTATAACACCTAACTATAATGTCAGTTTAACCTTTTTTCCAGTGAATTTCCAGAGTTTTTAAATGTAATCTAAATTCTTACAACATTACCTATCTATAACATCACCTTTTTACTGTGAATATTTGAGGTGTTTCCATCATAAAGTAAGATTTTAATTCCATACCCAACTATAATGTCACTTTAAGTTTGATATTTTCAGCAAATTTCTATGTTTTTTTATGTGAAGTAACATCTTATTACCATACCTAACTATAATATCATTTTAACTTTTGTCTTTGTCAGAGACTTTCTGGGTTCTTTTGTTCAAATTCAGTCAACTGCCTCACTGAGCCTAGCTTAAGGCCGCGCACAGCCTGAGGTTGGCCACAGTGCCTGAACTATATGCAGTCACTTTCGCCCCACCCCACATGGGTTGGAAACCATGTGCAAGTTGCAAACCCCCATGGATTCCAACTCCACATTTTGCTTGACTAATATTGAGTTGAGGACATAGGGACAGAGTTCTCATGTCCTGTTGTCTTGTAGTTCCTATATTACCTACACAGGATCTGCGTGTTTCGGATAACATAAACTGTGGGTTTTGTGGCAGACTGGTTCCGAGCACCCCCAGCGGATACGTTACCCTGTTTGCATTAGCTAGCTCACAGTGCTACTAGAATCTCCTCTTATCGGGGAGAGAATCGTTTCTGGCAACCTCAGAGAATGACAACCCAGACCTCTCAGGATCATGGAAACACTATACTACTTTTCGCTCAGTCACTCGTGCTCACTTAGTTTGTCTCAGAGATACACAGAATAAACAGTCTGGGCGTTTTAATAAGGATTTATTGAATAGTTGTTATTCTAGTGTTAAATAGATGTGCTGTAACAACCATTAGACAGCAGCAGAGATATATGGTTAGCAATACTACAAAAGTAAAGGGATGTTATAGTTCTACCAACTTGCAGAAATCATGAATATATACAAGTACATAGAATACATGATAATAGGTGCGTACTCCTACGATGTCTTCCTCACTAGATGTACCTAAATGTGCCTAGCATCTGTGTAGTTGTTATGTGTTATGCCAAGAATCCCTCTAAAATCCAGTCCACTCCATTACCTGAGAATTAGAGAATATGGGACCCCATCCCCATCTCAAGGTGGACACCCTGTGAGGAATGTTAGACCACTGCTAGCTGGAGCATCTGCATGCAGGAACCTCAGCGTCTCTGGTCAGTGTGTCAGCCAGGAAGTCATGGTCTCCTCTGTCTCTCTGAACAAGACACAATCTATATATAGCCACAGGTCTCCCCAGGGGTCCTACCTTGCTGTGTTACCTTGTCAGCCTAAAGGATGACATCGGGCTTGAACTTTAACATAGATATTGTACAGGAGATGTTCATCCTGCTGTGAGTCCTGCTGTGTTTCCAAGAAGCCCCATGCATAATGTATGAGTATCGAACCAGGGAAAAACCTGTGTTCTGAATGAAGTGACGTATCTAGGTAAAAGATCAGTCCCTATGAACCTTTATGTATGTAATGTAGGGAAGGATTATAGGTGAAATGTTGCAGTGTTACCTGTGTCTTTATATGGTGCCTATAAGGAATATAAGACGCACTCCTCTTCCGACTGGACGACATATGTAACCTATAAGTGTACTACCATTCTAACTAGACATTGGTACGCACTTAAATGTGAAAAACATTTCTTTAGTAATAAATGTCAAAAAACGTCTAAAACATTTCTAAAAAGACTTAAAAATGTAAAAGATATTTGCAGGCCCTAGCTCTAAAAAGTGTCCGTTGTTATAGTCTGAACCACGATAAGCCTTAGAAAGTAAGTTGTGTCCATAAAATGAAAGGAATGTGAATTTTGTATCTGAGTTCCAATTTTAACTTGTTATTAAAAAGGGCGAATTTTCTTCCAGCACACGTTGAGCCAAAATGAGTAAATTGTCCCTCTGATTCTGTTTCTAATAGAAGGTATCCTGGTAGTCTTCTATCTACTACGCAATGGACGTCCCAGTCACCAAGAACATGGAAAAAGAGCTCCTGGAGCGGAAATACCGTGACCAAATGGTAGGTGGTCGCAGCATTTTTCTTCATAATACAGCCAGCTAATCAGATTGTTTGTTCCTGTGGGTCTGGTGCATTTCCTGTGAGGTCAAATTGACCAATCAGAAATAAAGCCCTCTCGGCCAATCAACTCATCTAGCTTTTTTAATTTACGATACTCCCAAGGGTTTCCAACTGGACCAAGAGTCCAGAACTCACTATAATTTAAATTATAATTTTGATCAAATAACAAAAAGCACACGTTCTGCCAGATTTGGTGCAATTCTGCTCAGCCATTTTTTCTGCATTGCTCACCAAAATTACCTATGGAAATTAATATGAGAAAACAACATTTTGACCCCCTTTTTCTCTGCTCCTGAGCTTGATGCATCACCCCAAAACCTTTCAGGAAGGATGTGAGCTTGTTGTACCTTTGTTTAATAACTACAGCTTTACCACAGTGTTCAAACGAGCAACTTAAGTGCTAACATTTGTGTTTATGACAAAATTGTAGCACACCTAAATGCCATCTTGGTGTAATCAAAGCCGTACACAGTGTTTTCATCAATGCTGTCATTTCAGATGTCATCAATTATGTTATCACTGATGGTATAGAACATGTCATGACTGATGTAGTAGGTGAGGTCAGATGCAGTGCATTGTAAATGCAAGAGTTATAGTTACTTCAGTTAACTATAACTTGTGCATTTCAATGTTTGTTTGTCTTTTAAAAGGCTATGTTTGAACAGGTATTTTTAATCTGACTCTACAATTAAACCTTTATTTTTTATATGAGAATTTCTGAGGTTTGTTTAAATGTAAAGTAAGATGTTATTTCTATACTTAACTATAACGTCACTTTAACCTTTGTTTTTTTCTTTGAATTTCTAGGGTTTTTTTAGCACAAAGTAATATTTTATTACCATATGTAAATATGTGAACCGTGATGGACAGCCAACCCCTGTTGTTCATGATCTGCAGCCAGGCCCTGCAACCAACTATTGCAGATGGCCACCCTTGCCACACAAAGCCTTCCGCAATGCACGGCATGTGTTAGCCACTGGGCCAACTGACCGTATGGGACCCACCCATCGCACACACTTGCACACTTTTTTTCTGAAATGGTTTCCTGATCCTGAATCTAAAACACAGCAGCCAGACTCATACCAGATCACCCATGACGGTCTCGCATAACCTCCCCACCTCAAAACCCTCCATTGACTCCCAATCAAGAAGTGATGCCATTTCAAACTACTCACCCATGTATCCAAGGCCCTCCACAACACTGGGCCTGCCTACACCAACCATCAACTGACCTTCCACCAGCCCTTCAGACATCTCCGCTCAGCCCACCTAGTCCTCGCACACATCCCAAGAATCCATCGAGCCGAGGGAGCGAGGGCCAATCCTTCTTCTACCTCACTGCCAAGTCCTGGAACAAACTGTCACTCCGCCTCTGTATCACCACCACCCTCACTGACTTTAGGAGAGAGCTCAAGACTTGGCTGTTTGACTAACTGACCTAACGACTCATAATCAGTGCCTGGATACCCCTCGGGGTGATAAGCCGCACTTTATAAATCCGGATTGGTTGATTGATTGATCCTGCAGGACTCTCAAGGGAGCCAGCGCAGGCCCCTGTGACTCAGTGACTCAGTGACTCAGTCAAATCTTATAGATTTGACTGAGTCACTTTTCAGGGGCGTTCCTGCGACGGAACGCCCCCCCCCTCTGTCGACACGCCCACATGAAACCTGACGCAGGTTTTACGTGGCGCAGGGCTTTACATCGTGACGCATCTCCATAGATGCGTCACGATGTAAATATGGCGCAACGTGGCGCAGGGTTTACACCGCCGCTGCGTTACAAAAGTGACGCAACGGCGGCGTAAAAGTGGCGCATCTCCAATATAGATCTGCCCCAATGTCTATATAAACTGGAGATTAATTAAGAATATTTATTTCCAAAAGTTAGTAAAAATTCCGATACATTATAAATTGTTTTAGGAATGTATAATCTATGGATGACTCACAGACAGATAAAGTGGAAGTCTGATTGCATACGTTCCTAAAATGATGCACACCACCTAATCACTTCAGGAATATGTGTGGGCTAGTTTTTCATATTACAGAGGGTTGTCCATAGGGTCTGGCAGTACATGACGTATGTTTGGCTACTGTATAGAAGTGAAGCTGTTCCCTTAAAATTCTATGTCAGGTGAGGTATTTAACAGCCACATCTCATCAAGATAAATAATAACCAAACACTTTTTGAACATCAGTTAAGCTTTAACCCCTTCCATGCTCATGACGGAACGATTCCGTCATGAGCATCGGTTGAGCTGTGCTCATGACGGAACCGTTCCGTCATGGCCCCGCCCGCGCTCCAACCCTTCAGCACCGCGGGGGAATCCGCGCAGCGCTGAAGGGGTTAATAAGATGCTGACCTAATTAATGTCTACAGAGCCATTACATTTCTTACGCACCTCAATACCAGAAAAAAAGAGCATGACATACACCTAATGTGGGTGATATCACACACATGATGCATGTTCTGGGTGGCCTGCTCGTTTCAAAACAATGCGCCAATTTGTACTACAGATGTTTTGCAATATTAGATCTATGTGCTGGATACCTTCCAGTATGAAAAGCTTATAACAATCTGTCACATCCATTGGATGATGTGACCAGTGATGTCATCAATTATGTAATTTGAAATTTCATCAGTGATGTCATCAAGTATATCATTTTACATGTCATGAGTGATATAATATATGAGTTCTTAAGCAGTGCATTGTTGGGGCGCAATTTATAGGTAGCTCAGTGAAGTATAACTGGTACATTTTTGTGTTTTTCATCCATTAATTTTATTAATAGTATAACACCTAACTATAATGTCAGTTTAACCTTTTTTCCAGTGAATTTCCAGAGTTTTTAAATGTAATCTAAATTCTTACAACATTACCTATCTATAACATCACCTTTTTACTGTGAATATTTGAGGTGTTTCCATCATAAAGTAAGATTTTAATTCCATACCCAACTATAATGTCACTTTAAGTTTGATATTTTCAGCAAATTTCTATGTTTTTTTATGTGAAGTAACATCTTATTACCATACCTAACTATAATATCATTTTAACTTTTGTCTTTGTCAGAGACTTTCTGGGTTCTTTTGTTCAAATTCAGTCAACTGCCTCACTGAGCCTAGCTTAAGGCCGCGCACAGCCTGAGGTTGGCCACAGTGCCTGAACTATATGCAGTCACTTTCGCCCCACCCCACATGGGTTGGAAACCATGTGCAAGTTGCAAACCCCCATGGATTCCAACTCCACATTTTGCTTGACTAATATTGAGTTGAGGACATAGGGACAGAGTTCTCATGTCCTGTTGTCTTGTAGTTCCTATATTACCTACACAGGATCTGCGTGTTTCGGATAACATAAACTGTGGGTTTTGTGGCAGACTGGTTCCGAGCACCCCCAGCGGATACGTTACCCTGTTTGCATTAGCTAGCTCACAGTGCTACTAGAATCTCCTCTTATCGGGGAGAGAATCGTTTCTGGCAACCTCAGAGAATGACAACCCAGACCTCTCAGGATCGTGGAAACACTATACTACTTTTCGCTCAGTCACTCGTGCTCACTTAGTTTGTCTCAGAGATACACAGAATAAACAGTCTGGGCGTTTTAATAAGGATTTATTGAATAGTTGTTATTCTAGTGTTAAATAGATGTGCTGTAACAACCATTAGACAGCAGCAGAGATATATGGTTAGCAATACTACAAAAGTAAAGGGATGTTATAGTTCTACCAACTTGCAGAAATCATGAATATATACAAGTACATAGAATACATGATAATAGGTGCGTACTCCTACGATGTCTTCCTCACTAGATGTACCTAAATGTGCCTAGCATCTGTGTAGTTGTTATGTGTTATGCCAAGAATCCCTCTAAAATCCAGTCCACTCCATTACCTGAGAATTAGAGAATATGGGACCCCATCCCCATCTCAAGGTGGACACCCTGTGAGGAATGTTAGACCACTGCTAGCTGGAGCATCTGCATGCAGGAACCTCAGCGTCTCTGGTCAGTGTGTCAGCCAGGAAGTCATGGTCTCCTCTGTCTCTCTGAACAAGACACAATCTATATATAGCCACAGGTCTCCCCAGGGGTCCTACCTTGCTGTGTTACCTTGTCAGCCTAAAGGATGACATCGGGCTTGAACTTTAACATAGATATTGTACAGGAGATGTTCATCCTGCTGTGAGTCCTGCTGTGCTTCCAAGAAGCCCCATGCATAATGTATGAGTATCGAACCAGGGAAAAACCTGTGTTCTGAATGAAGTGACGTATCTAGGTAAAAGATCAGTCCCTATGAACCTTTATGTATGTAATGTAGGGAAGGATTATAGGTGAAATGTTGCAGTGTTACCTGTGTCTTTATATGGTGCCTATAAGGAATATAAGACGCACTCCTCTTCCGACTGGACGACATATGTAACCTATAAGTGTACTACCATTCTAACTAGACATTGGTACGCACTTAAATGTGAAAAACATTTCTTTAGTAATAAATGTCAAAAAACGTCTAAAACATTTCTAAAGATACTTAAAAATGTAAAAGATATTTGCAGGCCCTAGCTCTAAAAAGTGTCCGTTGTTATAGTCTGAACCACGATAAGCCTTAGAAAGTAAGTTGTGTCCATAAAATGAAAGGAATGTGAATTTTGTATCTGAGTTCCAATTTTAACTTGTTATTAAAAAGGGCGAATTTTCTTCCAGCACACGTTGAGCCAAAATGAGTAAATTGTCCCTCTGATTCTGTTTCTAATAGAAGGTATCCTGGTAGTCTTCTATCTACTACACAATGGACGTCCCAGTCACCAAGAACATGGAAAAAGAGCTCCTGGAGCGGAAATACCGTGACCAAATGGTAGGTGGTCGCAGCATTTTTCTTCATAATACAGCCAGCTAATCAGATTGTTTGTTCCTGTGGGTCTGGTGCATTTCCTGTGAGGTCAAATTGACCAATCAGAAATAAAGCCCTCTCGGCCAATCAACTCATCTAGCTTTTTTAATTTACGATACTCCCAAGGGTTTCCAACTGGACCAAGAGTCCAGAACTCACTATAATTTAAATTATAATTTTGATCAAATAACAAAAAGCACACGTTCTGCCAGATTTGGTGCAATTCTGCTCAGCCATTTTTTCTGCATTGCTCACCAAAATTACCTATGGAAATTAATATGAGAAAACAACATTTTGACCCCCTTTTTCTCTGCTCCTGAGCTTGATGCATCACCCCAAAACCTTTCAGGAAGGATGTGAGCTTGTTGTACCTTTGTTTAATAACTACAGCTTTACCACAGTGTTCAAACGAGCAACTTAAGTGCTAACATTTGTGTTTATGACAAAATTGTAGCACACCTAAATGCCATCTTGGTGTAATCAAAGCCGTACACAGTGTTTTCATCAATGCTGTCATTTCAGATGTCATCAATTATGTTATCACTGATGGTATAGAACATGTCATGACTGATGTAGTAGGTGAGGTCAGATGCAGTGCATTGTAAATGCAAGAGTTATAGTTACTTCAGTTAACTATAACTTGTGCATTTCAATGTTTGTTTGTCTTTTAAAAGGCTATGTTTGAACAGGTATTTTTAATCTGACTATACAATTAAACCTTTATTTTTTATATGAGAATTTCTGAGGTTTGTTTAAATGTAAAGTAAGATGTTATTTCTATACTTAACTATAACGTCACTTTAACCTTTGTTTTTTTCTTTGAATTTCTAGGGTTTCTTTAGCACAAAGTAATATTTTATTACCATATGTAAATATGTGAACCGTGATGGACAGCCAACCCCTGTTGTTCATGATCTGCAGCCAGGCCCTGCAACCAACTATTACAGATGGCCACCCTTGCCACACAAAGCCTTCCGCAATGCACGGCATGTGTTAGCCACTGGGCCAACTGACCGTATGGGACCCACCCATCGCACACACTTGCACACTTTTTTTCTGAAATGGTTTCCTGATCCTGAATCTAAAACACAGCAGCCAGACTCATACCAGATCACCCATGACGGTCTCGCATAACCTCCCCACCTCAAAACCCTCCATTGACTCCCAATCAAGAAGTGATGCCATTTCAAACTACTCACCCATGTATCCAAGGCCCTCCACAACACTGGGCCTGCCTACACCAACCATCAACTGACCTTCCACCAGCCCTTCAGACATCTCCGCTCAGCCCACCTAGTCCTCGCACACATCCCAAGAATCCATCGAGCCGAGGGAGCGAGGGCCAATCCTTCTTCTACCTCACTGCCAAGTCCTGGAACAAACTGTCACTCCGCCTCTGTATCACCACCACCCTCACTGACTTTAGGAGAGAGCTCAAGACTTGGCTGTTTGACTAACTGACCTAACGACTCATAATCAGTGCCTGGATACCCCTCGGGGTGATAAGCCGCACTTTATAAATCCGGATTGGTTGATTGATTGATCCTGCAGGACTCTCAAGGGAGCCAGCGCAGGCCCCTGTGACTCAGTGACTCAGTCAAATCTTATAGATTTGACTGAGTCACTTTTCAGGGGCGTTCCTGCGACGGAACGCCCCCCCCTCTGTCGACACGCCCACGTGAAACCTGACGCAGGTTTTACGTGGCGCAGGGCTTTACATCGTGACGCATCTCCATAGATGCGTCACGATGTAAATATGGCGCAACGTGGCGCAGGGTTTACACCGCCGCTGCGTTACAAAAGTGACGCAACGGCGGCGTAAAAGTGGCGCATCTCCAATATAGATCTGCCCCAATGTCTATATAAACTGGAGATTAATTAAGAATATTTATTTCCAAAAGTTAGTAAAAATTCCGATACATTATAAATTGTTTTAGGAATGTATAATCTATGGATGACTCACAGACAGATAAAGTGGAAGTCTGATTGCATACGTTCCTAAAATGATGCACACCACCTAATCACTTCAGGAATATGTGTGGGCTAGTTTTTCATATTACAGAGGGTTGTCCATAGGGTCTGGCAGTACATGACGTATGTTTGGCTACTGTATAGAAGTGAAGCTGTTCCCTTAAAATTCTATGTCAGGTGAGGTATTTAACAGCCACATCTCATCAAGATAAATAATAACCAAACACTTTTTGAACATCAGTTAAGCTTTAATAAGATGCTGACCTAATTAATGTCTACAGAGCCATTACATTTCTTACGCACCTCAATACCAGAAAAAAAGAGCATGACATACACCTAATGTGGGTGATATCACACACATGATGCATGTTCTGGGTGGCCTGCTCGTTTCAAAACAATGCGCCAATTTGTACTACAGATGTTTTGCAATATTAGATCTATGTGCTGGATACCTTCCAGTATGAAAAGCTTATAACAATCTGTCACATCCATTGGATGATGTGACCAGTGATGTCATCAATTATGTAATTTGAAATTTCATCAGTGATGTCATCAAGTATGTCAGTTTACATGTCATGAGTGATATAATATATGAGTTCTTAAGCAGTGCATTGTTGGGGCGCAATTTATAGGTAGCTCAGTGAAGTATAACTGGTACATTTTTGTGTTTTTCATCCATTAATTTTATTAATAGTATAACACCTAACTATAATGTCAGTTTAACCTTTTTTCCAGTGAATTTCCAGAGTTTTTAAATGTAATCTAAATTCTTACAACATTACCTATCTATAACATCACCTTTTTACTGTGAATATTTGAGGTGTTTCCATCATAAAGTAAGATTTTAATTCCATACCCAACTATAATGTCACTTTAAGTTTGATATTTTCAGCAAATTTCTATGTTTTTTTATGTGAAGTAACATCTTATTACCATACCTAACTATAATATAATTTTAACTTTTGTCTTTGTCAGAGACTTTCTGGGTTCTTTTGTTCAAATTCAGTCAACTGCCTCACTGAGCCTAGCTTAAGGCCGCGCACAGCCTGAGGTTGGCCACAGTGCCTGAACTATATGCAGTCACTTTCGCCCCACCCCACATGGGTTGGAAACCATGTGCAAGTTGCAAACCCCCATGGATTCCAACTCCACATTTTGCTTGACTAATATTGAGTTGAGGACATAGGGACAGAGTTCTCATGTCCTGTTGTCTTGTAGTTCCTATATTACCTACACAGGATCTGCGTGTTTCGGATAACATAAACTGTGGGTTTTGTGGCAGACTGGTTCCGAGCACCCCCAGCGGATACGTTACCCTGTTTGCATTAGCTATCTCACAGTGCTACTAGAATCTCCTCTTATCGGGGAGAGAATCGTTTCTGGCAACCTCAGAGAATGACAACCCAGACCTCTCAGGATCATGGAAACACTATACTACTTTTCGCTCAGTCACTCGTGCTCACTTAGTTTGTCTCAGAGATACACAGAATAAACAGTCTGGGCGTTTTAATAAGGATTTATTGAATAGTTGTTATTCTAGTGTTAAATAGATGTGCTGTAACAACCATTAGACAGCAGCAGAGATATATGGTTAGCAATACTACAAAAATAAAGGGATGTTATAGTTCTACCAACTTGCAGAAATCATGAATATATACAAGTACATAGAATACATGATAATAGGTGCGTACTCCTACGATGTCTTCCTCACTAGATGTACCTAAATGTGCCTAGCATCTGTGTAGTTGTTATGTGTTATGCCAAGAATCCCTCTAAAATCCAGTCCACTCCATTACCTGAGAATTAGAGAATATGGGACCCCATCCCCATCTCAAGGTGGACACCCTGTGAGGAATGTTAGACCACTGCTAGCTGGAGCATCTGCATGCAGGAACCTCAGCGTCTCTGGTCAGTGTGTCAGCCAGGAAGTCATGGTCTCCTCTGTCTCTCTGAACAAGACACAATCTATATATAGCCACAGGTCTCCCCAGGGGTCCTACCTTGCTGTGTTACCTTGTCAGCCTAAAGGATGACATCGGGCTTGAACTTTAACATAGATATTGTACAGGAGATGTTCATCCTGCTGTGAGTCCTGCTGGGCTTCCAAGAAGCCCCATGCATAATGTGTGAGTATCGAACCAGGGAAAAACCTGTGTTCTGAATGAAGTGACGTATCTAGGTAAAAGATCAGTCCCTATGAACCTTTATGTATGTAATGTAGGGAAGGATTATAGGTGAAATGTTGCAGTGTTACCTGTGTCTTTATATGGTGCCTATAAGGAATATAAGACGCACTCCTCTTCCGACTGGACGACATATGTAACCTATAAGTGTACTACCATTCTAACTAGACATTGGTACGCACTTAAATGTGAAAAACATTTCTTTAGTAATAAATG
This sequence comes from Triturus cristatus, assembly GCF_964204655.1. NCBI lineage: Eukaryota > Metazoa > Chordata > Amphibia > Caudata > Salamandridae > Triturus > Triturus cristatus. Next base: position 524,907,431 of record NC_140588.1, on the reverse strand, counting down.
TCAAAAAACGTCTAAAACATTTCTAAAAAGACTTAAAAATGTAAAAGATATTTGCAGGCCCTAGCTCTAAAAAGTGTCCGTTGTTATAGTCTGAACCACGATAAGCCTTAGAAAGTAAGTTGTGTCCATAAAATGAAAGGAATGTGAATTTTGTATCTGAGTTCCAATTTTAACTTGTTATTAAAAAGGGCGAATTTTCTTCCAGCACACGTTGAGCCAAAATGAGTAAATTGTCCCTCTGATTCTGTTTCTAATAGAAGGTATCCTGGTAGTCTTCTATCTACTACGCAATGGACGTCCCAGTCACCAAGAACATGGAAAAAGAGCTCCTGGAGCGGAAATACCGTGACCAAATGGTAGGTGGTCGCAGCATTTTTCTTCATAATACAGCCAGCTAATCAGATTGTTTGTTCCTGTGGGTCTGGTGCATTTCCTGTGAGGTCAAATTGACCAATCAGAAATAAAGCCCTCTCGGCCAATCAACTCATCTAGCTTTTTTAATTTACGATACTCCCAAGGGTTTCCAACTGGACCAAGAGTCCAGAACTCACTATAATTTAAATTATAATTTTGATCAAATAACAAAAAGCACACGTTCTGCCAGATTTGGTGCAATTCTGCTCAGCCATTTTTTCTGCATTGCTCACCAAAATTACCTATGGAAATTAATATGAGAAAACAACATTTTGACCCCCTTTTTCTCTGCTCCTGAGCTTGATGCATCACCCCAAAACCTTTCAGGAAGGATGTGAGCTTGTTGTACCTTTGTTTAATAACTACAGCTTTACCACAGTGTTCAAACGAGCAACTTAAGTGCTAACATTTGTGTTTATGACAAAATTGTAGCACACCTAAATGCCATCTTGGTGTAATCAAAGCCGTACACAGTGTTTTCATCAATGCTGTCATTTCAGATGTCATCAATTATGTTATCACTGATGGTATAGAACATGTCATGACTGATGTAGTAGGTGAGGTCAGATGCAGTGCATTGTAATTGCAAGAGTTATAGTTACTTCAGTTAACTATAACTTGTGCATTTCAATGTTTGTTTGTCTTTTAAAAGGCTATGTTTGAACAGGTATTTTTAATCTGACTATACAATTAAACCTTTATTTTTTATATGAGAATTTCTGAGGTTTGTTTAAATGTAAAGTAAGATGTTATTTCTATACTTAACTATAACGTCACTTTAACCTTTGTTTTTTTCTTTGAATTTCTAGGGTTTCTTTAGCACAAAGTAATATTTTATTACCATATGTAAATATGTGAACCGTGATGGACAGCCAACCCCTGTTGTTCATGATCTGCAGCCAGGCCCTGCAACCAACTATTGCAGATGGCCACCCTTGCCACACAAAGCCTTCCGCAATGCACGGCATGTGTTAGCCACTGGGCCAACTGACCGTATGGGACCCACCCATCGCACACACTTGCACACTTTTTTTCTGAAATGGTTTCCTGATCCTGAATCTAAAACACAGCAGCCAGACTCATACCAGATCACCCATGACGGTCTCGCATAACCTCCCCACCTCAAAACCCTCCATTGACTCCCAATCAAGAAGTGATGCCATTTCAAACTACTCACCCATGTATCCAAGGCCCTCCACAACACTGGGCCTGCCTACACCAACCATCAACTGACCTTCCACCAGCCCTTCAGACATCTCCGCTCAGCCCACCTAGTCCTCGCACACATCCCAAGAATCCATCGAGCCGAGGGAGCGAGGGCCAATCCTTCTTCTACCTCACTGCCAAGTCCTGGAACAAACTGTCACTCCGCCTCTGTATCACCACCACCCTCACTGACTTTAGGAGAGAGCTCAAGACTTGGCTGTTTGACTAACTGACCTAACGACTCATAATCAGTGCCTGGATACCCCTCGGGGTGATAAGCCGCACTTTATAAATCCGGATTGGTTGATTGATTGATCCTGCAGGACTCTCAAGGGAGCCAGCGCAGGCCCCTGTGACTCAGTGACTCAGTGACTCAGTCAAATCTTATAGATTTGACTGAGTCACTTTTCAGGGGCGTTCCTGCGACGGAACGCCCCCCCCCTCTGTCGACACGCCCACGTGAAACCTGACGCAGGTTTTACGTGGCGCAGGGCTTTACATCATGACGCATCTCCATAGATGCGTCACGATGTAAATATGGCGCAACGTGGCGCAGGGTTTACACCGCCGCTGCGTTACAAAAGTGACGCAACGGCGGCGTAAAAGTGGCGCATCTCCAATATAGATCTGCCCCAATGTCTATATAAACTGGAGATTAATTAAGAATATTTATTTCCAAAAGTTAGTAAAAATTCCGATACATTATAAATTGTTTTAGGAATGTATAATCTATGGATGACTCACAGACAGATAAAGTGGAAGTCTGATTGCATACGTTCCTAAAATGATGCACACCACCTAATCACTTCAGGAATATGTGTGGGCTAGTTTTTCATATTACAGAGGGTTGTCCATAGGGTCTGGCAGTACATGACGTATGTTTGGCTACTGTATAGAAGTGAAGCTGTTCCCTTAAAATTCTATGTCAGGTGAGGTATTTAACAGCCACATCTCATCAAGATAAATAATAACCAAACACTTTTTGAACATCAGTTAAGCTTTAATAAGATGCTGACCTAATTAATGTCTACAGAGCCATTACATTTCTTACGCACCTCAATACCAGAAAAAAAGAGCATGACATACACCTAATGTGGGTGATATCACACACATGATGCATGTTCTGGGTGGCCTGCTCGTTTCAAAACAATGCGCCAATTTGTACTACAGATGTTTTGCAATATTAGATCTATGTGCTGGATACCTTCCAGTATGAAAAGCTTATAACAATCTGTCACATCCATTGGATGATGTGACCAGTGATGTCATCAATTATGTAATTTGAAATTTCATCAGTGATGTCATCAAGTATGTCATTTTACATGTCATGAGTGATATAATATATGAGTTCTTAAGCAGTGCATTGTTGGGGCGCAATTTATAGGTAGCTCAGTGAAGTATAACTGGTACATTTTTGTGTTTTTCATCCATTAATTTTATTAATAGTATAACACCTAACTATAATGTCAGTTTAACCTTTTTTCCAGTGAATTTCCAGAGTTTTTAAATGTAATCTAAATTCTTACAACATTACCTATCTATAACATCACCTTTTTACTGTGAATATTTGAGGTGTTTCCATCATAAAGTAAGATTTTAATTCCATACCCAACTATAATGTCACTTTAAGTTTGATATTTTCAGCAAATTTCTATGTTTTTTTATGTGAAGTAACATCTTATTACCATACCTAACTATAATATCATTTTAACTTTTGTCTTTGTCAGAGACTTTCTGGGTTCTTTTGTTCAAATTCAGTCAACTGCCTCACTGAGCCTAGCTTAAGGCCGCGCACAGCCTGAGGTTGGCCACAGTGCCTGAACTATATGCAGTCACTTTCGCCCCACCCCACATGGGTTGGAAACCATGTGCAAGTTGCAAACCCCCATGGATTCCAACTCCACATTTTGCTTGACTAATATTGAGTTGAGGACATAGGGACAGAGTTCTCATGTCCTGTTGTCTTGTAGTTCCTATATTACCTACACAGGATCTGCGTGTTTCGGATAACATAAACTGTGGGTTTTGTGGCAGACTGGTTCCGAGCACCCCCAGCGGATACGTTACCCTGTTTGCATTAGCTAGCTCACAGTGCTACTAGAATCTCCTCTTATCGGGGAGAGAATCGTTTCTGGCAACCTCAGAGAATGACAACCCAGACCTCTCAGGATCATGGAAACACTATACTACTTTTCGCTCAGTCACTCGTGCTCACTTAGTTTGTCTCAGAGATACACAGAATAAACAGTCTGGGCGTTTTAATAAGGATTTATTGAATAGTTGTTATTCTAGTGTTAAATAGATGTGCTGTAACAACCATTAGACAGCAGCAGAGATATATGGTTAGCAATACTACAAAAGTAAAGGGATGTTATAGTTCTACCAACTTGCAGAAATCATGAATATATACAAGTACATAGAATACATGATAATAGGTGCGTACTCCTACGATGTCTTCCTCACTAGATGTACCTAAATGTGCCTAGCATCTGTGTAGTTGTTATGTGTTATGCCAAGAATCCCTCTAAAATCCAGTCCACTCCATTACCTGAGAATTAGAGAATATGGGACCCCATCCCCATCTCAAGGTGGACACCCTGTGAGGAATGTTAGACCACTGCTAGCTGGAGCATCTGCATGCAGGAACCTCAGCGTCTCTGGTCAGTGTGTCAGCCAGGAAGTCATGGTCTCCTCTGTCTCTCTGAACAAGACACAATCTATATATAGCCACAGGTCTCCCCAGGGGTCCTACCTTGCTGTGTTACCTTGTCAGCCTAAAGGATGACATCGGGCTTGAACTTTAACATAGATATTGTACAGGAGATGTTCATCCTGCTGTGAGTCCTGCTGTGCTTCCAAGAAGCCCCATGCATAATGTATGAGTATCGAACCAGGGAAAAACCTGTGTTCTGAATGAAGTGACGTATCTAGGTAAAAGATCAGTCCCTATGAACCTTTATGTATGTAATGTAGGGAAGGATTATAGGTGAAATGTTGCAGTGTTACCTGTGTCTTTATATGGTGCCTATAAGGAATATAAGACGCACTCCTCTTCCGACTGGACGACATATGTAACCTATAGTGTACTACCATTCTAACTAGACATTGGTACGCACTTAAATGTGAAAAACATTTCTTTAGTAATAAATGTCAAAAAACGTCTAAAACATTTCTAAAAAGACTTAAAAATGTAAAAGATATTTGCAGGCCCTAGCTCTAAAAAGTGTCCGTTGTTATAGTCTGAACCACGATAAGCCTTAGAAAGTAAGTTGTGTCCATAAAATGAAAGGAATGTGAATTTTGTATCTGAGTTCCAATTTTAACTTGTTATTAAAAAGGGCGAATTTTCTTCCAGCACACGTTGAGCCAAAATGAGTAAATTATCCCTCTGATTCTGTTTCTAATAGAAGGTATCCTGGTAGTCTTCTATCTACTACGCAATGGACGTCCCAGTCACCAAGAACATGGAAAAAGAGCTCCTGGAGCGGAAATACCGTGACCAAATGGTAGGTGGTCGCAGCATTTTTCTTCATAATACAGCCAGCTAATCAGATTGTTTGTTCCTGTGGGTCTGGTGCATTTCCTGTGAGGTCAAATTGACCAATCAGAAATAAAGCCCTCTCGGCCAATCAACTCATCTAGCTTTTTTAATTTACGATACTCCCAAGGGTTTCCAACTGGACCAAGAGTCCAGAACTCACTATAATTTAAATTTTAATTTTGATCAAATAACAAAAAGCACACGTTCTGCCAGATTTGGTGCAATTCTGCTCAGCCATTTTTTCTGCATTGCTCACCAAAATTACCTATGGAAATTAATATGAGAAAACAACATTTTGACCCCCTTTTTCTCTGCTCCTGAGCTTGATGCATCACCCCAAAACCTTTCAGGAAGGATGTGAGCTTGTTGTACCTTTGTTTAATAACTACAGCTTTACCACAGTGTTCAAACGAGCAACTTAAGTGCTAACATTTGTGTTTATGACAAAATTGTAGCACACCTAAATGCCATCTTGGTGTAATCAAAGCCGTACACAGTGTTTTCATCAATGCTGTCATTTCAGATGTCATCAATTATGTTATCACTGATGGTATAGAACATGTCATGACTGATGTAGTAGGTGAGGTCAGATGCAGTGCATTGTAATTGCAAGAGTTATAGTTACTTCAGTTAACTATAACTTGTGCATTTCAATGTTTGTTTGTCTTTTAAAAGGCTATGTTTGAACAGGTATTTTTAATCTGACTATACAATTAAACCTTTATTTTTTATATGAGAATTTCTGAGGTTTGTTTAAATGTAAAGTAAGATGTTATTTCTATACTTAACTATAACGTCACTTTAACCTTTGTTTTTTTCTTTGAATTTCTAGGGTTTCTTTAGCACAAAGTAATATTTTATTACCATATGTAAATATGTGAACCGTGATGGACAGCCAACCCCTGTTGTTCATGATCTGCAGCCAGGCCCTGCAACCAACTATTGCAGATGGCCACCCTTGCCACACAAAGCCTTCCGCAATGCACGGCATGTGTTAGCCACTGGGCCAACTGACCGTATGGGACCCACCCATCGCACACACTTGCACACTTTTTTTCTGAAATGGTTTCCTGATCCTGAATCTAAAACACAGCAGCCAGACTCATACCAGATCACCCATGACGGTCTCGCATAACCTCCCCACCTCAAAACCCTCCATTGACTCCCAATCAAGAAGTGATGCCATTTCAAACTACTCACCCATGTATCCAAGGCCCTCCACAACACTGGGCCTGCCTACACCAACCATCAACTGACCTTCCACCAGCCCTTCAGACATCTCCGCTCAGCCCACCTAGTCCTCGCACACATCCCAAGAATCCATCGAGCCGAGGGAGCGAGGGCCAATCCTTCTTCTACCTCACTGCCAAGTCCTGGAACAAACTGTCACTCCGCCTCTGTATCACCACCACCCTCACTGACTTTAGGAGAGAGCTCAAGACTTGGCTGTTTGACTAACTGACCTAACGACTCATAATCAGTGCCTGGATACCCCTCGGGGTGATAAGCCGCACTTTATAAATCCGGATTGGTTGATTGATTGATCCTGCAGGACTCTCAAGGGAGCCAGCGCAGGCCCCTGTGACTCAGTGACTCAGTGACTCAGTCAAATCTTATAGATTTGACTGAGTCACTTTTCAGGGGCGTTCCTGCGACGGAACGCCCCCCCCCTCTGTCGACACGCCCACGTGAAACCTGACGCAGGTTTTACGTGGCGCAGGGCTTTACATCATGACGCATCTCCATAGATGCGTCACGATGTAAATATGGCGCAACGTGGCGCAGGGTTTACACCGCCGCTGCGTTACAAAAGTGACGCAACGGCGGCGTAAAAGTGGCGCATCTCCAATATAGATCTGCCCCAATGTCTATATAAACTGGAGATTAATTAAGAATATTTATTTCCAAAAGTTAGTAAAAATTCCGATACATTATAAATTGTTTTAGGAATGTATAATCTATGGATGACTCACAGACAGATAAAGTGGAAGTCTGATTGCATACGTTCCTAAAATGATGCACACCACCTAATCACTTCAGGAATATGTGTGGGCTAGTTTTTCATATTACAGAGGGTTGTCCATAGGGTCTGGCAGTACATGACGTATGTTTGGCTACTGTATAGAAGTGAAGCTGTTCCCTTAAAATTCTATGTCAGGTGAGGTATTTAACAGCCACATCTCATCAAGATAAATAATAACCAAACACTTTTTGAACATCAGTTAAGCTTTAATAAGATGCTGACCTAATTAATGTCTACAGAGCCATTACATTTCTTACGCACCTCAATACCAGAAAAAAAGAGCATGACATACACCTAATGTGGGTGATATCACACACATGATGCATGTTCTGGGTGGCCTGCTCGTTTCAAAACAATGCGCCAATTTGTACTACAGATGTTTTGCAATATTAGATCTATGTGCTGGATACCTTCCAGTATGAAAAGCTTATAACAATCTGTCACATCCATTGGATGATGTGACCAGTGATGTCATCAATTATGTAATTTGAAATTTCATCAGTGATGTCATCAAGTATGTCATTTTACATGTCATGAGTGATATAATATATGAGTTCTTAAGCAGTGCATTGTTGGGGCGCAATTTATAGGTAGCTCAGTGAAGTATAACTGGTACATTTTTGTGTTTTTCATCCATTAATTTTATTAATAGTATAACACCTAACTATAATGTCAGTTTAACCTTTTTTCCAGTGAATTTCCAGAGTTTTTAAATGTAATCTAAATTCTTACAACATTACCTATCTATAACATCACCTTTTTACTGTGAATATTTGAGGTGTTTCCATCATAAAGTAAGATTTTAATTCCATACCCAACTATAATGTCACTTTAAGTTTGATATTTTCAGCAAATTTCTATGTTTTTTTATGTGAAGTAACATCTTATTACCATACCTAACTATAATATCATTTTAACTTTTGTCTTTGTCAGAGACTTTCTGGGTTCTTTTGTTCAAATTCAGTCAACTGCCTCACTGAGCCTAGCTTAAGGCCGCGCACAGCCTGAGGTTGGCCACAGTGCCTGAACTATATGCAGTCACTTTCGCCCCACCCCACATGGGTTGGAAACCATGTGCAAGTTGCAAACCCCCATGGATTCCAACTCCACATTTTGCTTGACTAATATTGAGTTGAGGACATAGGGACAGAGTTCTCATGTCCTGTTGTCTTGTAGTTCCTATATTACCTACACAGGATCTGCGTGTTTCGGATAACATAAACTGTGGGTTTTGTGGCAGACTGGTTCCGAGCACCCCCAGCGGATACGTTACCCTGTTTGCATTAGCTAGCTCACAGTGCTACTAGAATCTCCTCTTATCGGGGAGAGAATCGTTTCTGGCAACCTCAGAGAATGACAACCCAGACCTCTCAGGATCATGGAAACACTATACTACTTTTCGCTCAGTCACTCGTGCTCACTTAGTTTGTCTCAGAGATACACAGAATAAACAGTCTGGGCGTTTTAATAAGGATTTATTGAATAGTTGTTATTCTAGTGTTAAATAGATGTGCTGTAACAACCATTAGACAGCAGCAGAGATATATGGTTAGCAATACTACAAAAGTAAAGGGATGTTATAGTTCTACCAACTTGCAGAAATCATGAATATATACAAGTACATAGAATACATGATAATAGGTGCGTACTCCTACGATGTCTTCCTCACTAGATGTACCTAAATGTGCCTAGCATCTGTGTAGTTGTTATGTGTTATGCCAAGAATCCCTCTAAAATCCAGTCCACTCCATTACCTGAGAATTAGAGAATATGGGACCCCATCCCCATCTCAAGGTGGACACCCTGTGAGGAATGTTAGACCACTGCTAGCTGGAGCATCTGCATGCAGGAACCTCAGCGTCTCTGGTCAGTGTGTCAGCCAGGAAGTCATGGTCTCCTCTGTCTCTCTGAACAAGACACAATCTATATATAGCCACAGGTCTCCCCAGGGGTCCTACCTTGCTGTGTTACCTTGTCAGCCTAAAGGATGACATCGGGCTTGAACTTTAACATAGATATTGTACAGGAGATGTTCATCCTGCTGTGAGTCCTGCTGTGCTTCCAAGAAGCCCCATGCATAATGTATGAGTATCGAACCAGGGAAAAACCTGTGTTCTGAATGAAGTGACGTATCTAGGTAAAAGATCAGTCCCTATGAACCTTTATGTATGTAATGTAGGGAAGGATTATAGGTGAAATGTTGCAGTGTTACCTGTGTCTTTATATGGTGCCTATAAGGAATATAAGACGCACTCCTCTTCCGACTGGACGACATATGTAACCTATAGTGTACTACCATTCTAACTAGACATTGGTACGCACTTAAATGTGAAAAACATTTCTTTAGTAATAAATGTCAAAAAACGTCTAAAACATTTCTAAAAAGACTTAAAAATGTAAAAGATATTTGCAGGCCCTAGCTCTAAAAAGTGTCCGTTGTTATAGTCTGAACCACGATAAGCCTTAGAAAGTAAGTTGTGTCCATAAAATGAAAGGAATGTGAATTTTGTATCTGAGTTCCAATTTTAACTTGTTATTAAAAAGGGCGAATTTTCTTCCAGCACACGTTGAGCCAAAATGAGTAAATTATCCCTCTGATTCTGTTTCTAATAGAAGGTATCCTGGTAGTCTTCTATCTACTACGCAATGGACGTCCCAGTCACCAAGAACATGGAAAAAGAGCTCCTGGAGCGGAAATACCGTGACCAAATGGTAGGTGGTCGCAGCATTTTTCTTCATAATACAGCCAGCTAATCAGATTGTTTGTTCCTGTGGGTCTGGTGCATTTCCTGTGAGGTCAAATTGACCAATCAGAAATAAAGCCCTCTCGGCCAATCAACTCATCTAGCTTTTTTAATTTACGATACTCCCAAGGGTTTCCAACTGGACCAAGAGTCCAGAACTCACTATAATTTAAATTATAATTTTGATCAAATAACAAAAAGCACACGTTCTGCCAGATTTGGTGCAATTCTGCTCAGCCATTTTTTCTGCATTGCTCACCAAAATTACCTATGGAAATTAATATGAGAAAACAACATTTTGACCCCCTTTTTCTCTGCTCCTGAGCTTGATGCATCACCCCAAAACCTTTCAGGAAGGATGTGAGCTTGTTGTACCTTTGTTTAATAACTACAGCTTTACCACAGTGTTCAAACGAGCAACTTAAGTGCTAACATTTGTGTTTATGACAAAATTGTAGCACACCTAAATGCCATCTTGGTGTAATCAAAGCCGTACACAGTGTTTTCATCAATGCTGTCATTTCAGATGTCATCAATTATGTTATCACTGATGGTATAGAACATGTCATGACTGATGTAGTAGGTGAGGTCAGATGCAGTGCATTGTAATTGCAAGAGTTATAGTTACTTCAGTTAACTATAACTTGTGCATTTCAATGTTTGTTTGTCTTTTAAAAGGCTATGTTTGAACAGGTATTTTTAATCTGACTATACAATTAAACCTTTATTTTTTATATGAGAATTTCTGAGGTTTGTTTAAATGTAAAGTAAGATGTTATTTCTATACTTAACTATAACGTCACTTTAACCTTTGTTTTTTTCTTTGAATTTCTAGGGTTTCTTTAGCACAAAGTAATATTTTATTACCATATGTAAATATGTGAACCGTGATGGACAGCCAACCCCTGTTGTTCATGATCTGCAGCCAGGCCCTGCAACCAACTATTGCAGATGGCCACCCTTGCCACACAAAGCCTTCCGCAATGCACGGCATGTGTTAGCCACTGGGCCAACTGACCGTATGGGACCCACCCATCGCACACACTTGCACACTTTTTTTCTGAAATGGTTTCCTGATCCTGAATCTAAAACACAGCAGCCAGACTCATACCAGATCACCCATGACGGTCTCGCATAACCTCCCCACCTCAAAACCCTCCATTGACTCCCAATCAAGAAGTGATGCCATTTCAAACTACTCACCCATGTATCCAAGGCCCTCCACAACACTGGGCCTGCCTACACCAACCATCAACTGACCTTCCACCAGCCCTTCAGACATCTCCGCTCAGCCCACCTAGTCCTCGCACACATCCCAAGAATCCATTGAGCCGAGGGAGCGAGGGCCAATCCTTCTTCTACCTCACTGCCAAGTCCTGGAACAAACTGTCACTCCGCCTCTGTATCACCACCACCCTCACTGACTTTAGGAGAGAGCTCAAGACTTGGCTGTTTGACTAACTGACCTAACGACTCATAATCAGTGCCTGGATACCCCTCGGGGTGATAAGCCGCACTTTATAAATCCGGATTGGTTGATTGATTGATCCTGCAGGACTCTCAAGGGAGCCAGCGCAGGCCCCTGTGCTCCTGTGGGACTCTCAAAGGAGTACATGGGTTGTGCAGGCTCTCTCTGGGTTCAGGATGCGGGGTATCCATTACCTGCCTCCCTATACCTTATTTGTAATTAATTTTCAGAACCCTGTGTTCTCTAATGGCACTCACAACAACTCTTCATGTTGCCGCCAGCTAATCAGAGTTCAGGTTGAGGGGCATCTGTTACAAGAGGACTAAATTCATTAACCACTGCACCAGTAAGGCATGCTTACAAATGATTTTATATCATGTTATTCTGGTTTTGTCATACTGCTCCCCAATCTTGCCCCAGCTGTTGTCACAATAAGCTGTTGTTATGTTTCTCTATTATTGTCAAGGTTTGTGACACTATGTACATCAGATACAATATTGTTGTAGTTGCCAATGCTTGTTGTTAGGACAATCATTACTGAAGCACGTTGTTAAGACAATCATTACTGAAGCACATGGGTTTTGGAACATTAGGGAAATGAGCTTCCAGCCGTTGCATTGAATGCACGTGTACACTGCTCCAATGTGCACATGTGGATCGGTAACTGAAACCGAGCACTCGGGTATTTAAACCTCACCTGTCTTTGCTAACATGCTTCGCTTTGTGGATTCTCAGTGCTTACCTGACTCCGAACCTGATCGGAGTGGCTGCTGGCTACCCAGCGCGATCCTGATCTCTCTCGTCTTCCCTCGCCGCGCGATCCAGATCTCTCCCCTTCTTCCCTCAGCGTCAGCGATGATGTTCCGGTTCCGGGCATACTTTGACGCTCCTTCCTGTTTCCTGTAAAGATACATAAAGAAAGAAAGTATTCAACAAAAGGTTGCTAGGCATCGCAGCGACACGAACAGTAAAGTATTTCAGAGACCAAGAGTTCGCGGTAAGCTTTAATAACATTTTAAAGGTTTGCCAAGTCTGCTAAACCGTGTTTCTTTTAAATCGGACGTCTTTAGGAATGTTGCATACCCTGTTAGTAATGCGGTAAGCCTTTAATTAATAAACAAGTGTCAAGAGAAGGAAAAGTATTTCCTGACTGCAAGTTTTTGGAACTCTTTATGTGATAAAACATTTGACTCTTGCAAAAGACAACAAAAGAACATAAGGAACACTTTGACATGTGTTAAAGGATATTAACCCATTAAGAACTAGAGTTCTTCATTGTAAAATGTCACAGGACAGTTCATACTGCTAATAATAATCTCTGCAATAAGTGCTTAGTACAACACAGAACGCAATTACTCTGTTCTTTTGATTTTTCTAAAATTTCTTATTTAGTTTACGGATCGTTTTGGGCTTAACACAAGCAAATTTCAGGTACGTGAAGCAAACATAAAATTGAGTAATGTTTAAGGTCAATAAGGAAAAAAGCTGAATGCATAATGTTTTGATATTCTTTAAAAGGTATACATATTTAAGAAGTGAAATTGCAGATGCTTACTTGAAGAAGTGAGTCAGTGCATTCTGATGAATCGGGTAGGTTGTCAAGACAGCAAGAGGTGTAATTGAAGTCCAATAGTATTGTACAACAAGAATAGTGACAATTGTTGTCTCTCCTTTAGATACCTGTTCCAGAACAGTCACGAGTAGAAACCTGAAGTCCCATCACATTTTGTTTTCCCTGAGAGACGCTAAAAAGAGACTTCTCCAGCGAGACAGTCTGCAAGAATCCGGTCTCTTGTTTTCTCTTGTCTCTCACTCCCATTCCCCTCCCCCCGAGGAACTATCAGAGCCGTAAGTAAACTATCTCCTTGCCGTTCTGGTAGTTTCCGGAAGGATCTGGGAAAAAGGCAGCATCAAGGAAGTAACAAACCGGAGCGCAGGTGGGTGACTACCCTGAGAGTATCCATTACCTGCCTCCCTATCCCTTATTTTTATTTAATTTTCAAAACCCTGTGTTCTGTAATGGCAGTCACAACATCTCTTTATGTTGCAGCCAGCTAATCAGAGTGTGAGCTCCCATGGGAATCGCAGATGCCTTTTATTCCAGTGAGAGCACAGTGGTCAATAGTGAAAAAAGCCTTACGGCCAATCAAATCACTCTATTACTTGAAGTTGGGAGTCTGAGGGACTCCTGCGAGAGTCCCGCAATTCCAACACCCAGATAGCTATACATTTTTTACTGTAATTTCTCGAAAAGTACTGAGCAAATTTACACTAAATCATGGAAAACCCAATTTCCGGGTGAAGATCTAGATTTCTGCCAAATTTGGTGTAGTGCCATTCAGTTGTTTTGGATATTGCACTGTTCAAAGATCCCTATGGAAATTGCAAGGGGAAATTGCATTTTGAGGCCACCATTTATTCTCGGCCCACTTGATGGTTCACCCTGAAACTTTTCAAGGAGCAACAGAGATGGTAAAAGTATTTGGTAAACATTTGTGAAGATTTGTCTAACAACTTCAAAGTTATTAGCGAACCACAAAATCAATTTCCTTGGTAACTAGGTCCTAACTAACCTACACAGTGACAAACACAACTGTGCAATATAGATAGATAGATCAAGCTGATGATATGCACGTGAAAAAGCTAGGAGTTTGAAGATAAAGTCGGCATGATCCGCATTGTATTAAAAAAGTACTCCTTCGTATGTCAAACTTTTCATGGTGAATCATGAGAGGGAGAACCTGTTGATAGCAAGGGCTGCAACATTTCACGAAAAAATTATATTTGGGAAATTGTTTAGGGTATTGTTTTGCAAAGAAACAGTTCATCATGTGCCTTACTTAGAAGTAAAAATCTGATTATGAAACATAAAATTGTTATAAACAAGTTTCCTAAAAAATAATACATTACCACTTGTTTGTAATAAGCTACAAAAGCTGAAAAAGAAAAAAAAATAGAATTGCCTCAGGTCAAGGTACAACTCAATCATGCGAAAATAAATAAACTCAAACGTATCACAGTTCCCATCTAAAAATGGAAATATATTTAATTTGATAAAACACTGGAAACTCCTTTTGGGAGAAGATACTATAAAGCCATTTTATAAGGAAAAATCTAATCACAAGCCATTACTCCGAGAATCTTAAATCTGTTACTTAGTCATATTGATTTAAATGGTATAGAAATTAAATTATTCACAACTTGACTACCGCATTAGAAGCTGGAGTCAATAAGAGTGGCATGTGCTCATGCTGCACATATACAGGAGATAAATCAAAGAATTTTAGGTATGTGAACAATAGGAATTGTTAAAAATCTGAGATTTCATTAATTTCAATTCAAATCATTTTCAATGAACACTTCTAAGTGATTGTCATGCAAGATGTGCTTGCTATATCAATTTTAAGATCAATTATGGAAGGAATATGTAAAAGAGGGTCCAAATGAAAAGAATTAAACTGAAAATATGAAAAATCGAAAGATCAACTTTTAATTAAAGTTTTTTTTAAAGAAATTGCTGAAAGAAAACTGTCTACTTTAAAGAAAAAAACAGGATACCATCACATGTGCTGTGTGCAAGAGTCAGGGGTGCTTAACATTACAGACTGATTGCTCCTTGTTCTATAGTTATCATGAATGACAAATAATGGGTGCCTGAAAAAAGGAAAAGATTCAACTTATTATCAGCTTTTCTTTAGTTAAAATGTATTCCTAGTGATCATTTTGTTGAAAAACATGTTAAATATATGTCATGGGATTCATGCACACTCTGAGAAGATACTACTACTACTTAGGCACATCTAGGCAAATGAAGTAACACCTGAGGATGTTTGATATTTAGTACCCAAAAGAAGTTGATAGTTCAGAATAGGTACCTAAACAATTCGACAAAGATACACATATGTGCTTATGCTTTCACCTTGCTTTCAATTGCCTGAAGATTTATAGGCTCTAGCTGTAGATATGTGCAGAACATGTCAAAGTTCTGAAGAAACTATGCAAACTGCACGTCTCATTTGATGTAAATGTTTCCAAGGACAACTCTAAATATGCCTTCGTAGATTTAAAGGCAGCATTCGACCTCGTACCCCGTAAACTTATTGTGGGATTCGTTGAGACGTCAAGGGGTGCCAGGCGAGTTACTTGTACAAATATTTAGGCTCCATGACGATAATTTTGCTAAAGTAAGATGGAGCCCAAGGGGTGAACTTACTAAAGCAATACAGGTGAGAAGGGGCGTGCGCCAGGGGTGCCTACTGGCGCCTACCCTGTTCTCACTGTATGTAAATGACATCACTGATTATTTGAATGGTTGCCTAAATGACGCTCCTAAGTTGGTGGGGGATAGGATACCAGCACTCTTATTTGCCGACGATACCATTTTAAACCCCAAGGGGATTGCAACGTCTAATGGATTCCTTTTATACATATTGTACTATGAAAGGTCTTGAAATTAACTCTGGTAAAACCAAATATATCAATAAACCCACAAAGATCATTCAAAAATAATTTAGCGCTTAATAATCAGAAATTAAAGTATGTGCAAAGTTATAACTATTTAGGTATCACACTAGACACTAAACTGTCCTGGAAACCACAACTGGAAAAAAATAAGATAATTCTGCTTCAAAATTCATTCCCTATTCTAAAGAAACATGGGGACAGTATTTCGAAAGCAGTATCCCCTGCCCTTGAGGTATTTAAACACAAAGCTCAATCAGCTTCTCTTTATGGAGCTGAAATATGGGGGCCTTACTGCAAAAAGGATTTTGAACTGGGAGTAAACACATTTTTCAGGAAATTACTAAGTCTCCCGATTAGAACACCCCTAATTCCGATTGTCATGGACTTAAACATCAAACGCACGACCGTCACGCCCTATGAAGACCTCTCCTATTCTGGGTGAGGTTATAGACAACCCCAGAGCTATTACATTATAAGGAAGGCCTAGAGGAGATCATGAAAATTGACCAGAGCACGGATATTCCATGGCTCAAACACATTGCATCATGGATGACGAAGTTGGGTTTATATAATCTCTGGGATGAACCATCCCAATTGTTACCGGCTTGCAAGAAATTTCTAAAGTCTACCTTCTGGGCTCACATTAACAATAGCGTGCTACATAGCTCTTCCATTGGGTCACTAACATCAAGATTCCTTCTCTTTAAAGATGTAGCACAGTTTGAACCCTTTTTGGATGAGGTACGTCCCCAATTAGCGAAATCCCTGTTTATGAAATTTAGATATGGGGTGCTTCAAACAAATGCAAATAAATCCAGATGGGGTAATAATCATGATTGTAAAAGTAGCCAGCTGTGTACACTATGTCCAATTGAGATTGAGGAAAACGATCTACCTATACTATTCTTCTGTCCTGCATACGACGCCCCAAGAAAAAATGGATTAAACCAGTTTGTATAAACTTGATTACTAGATGTTGTAGCGAGGCGGAACGTATATTGAAAACTGATACCTCACAGTGGATTGTTTTTTGTGTTAGTAGATACTTATTCAATGTGAGCCTTATTAGAGCAAAGGTTGGACTGAAATTATAACAGTCAAGGAATACGTAAAAATTCAGCAAATGCTTTTAGAGCGCTTTGCACTTACACTTTATGATCTATGGTTGTTTATTAGGGAATTTGATTCTGAAATGATTAACTGCACGTAATCGCACAACTGGAACCGACATGCAAACAGTATTGGATGCATGCATGGATAAAAATGCTATGTTCTAAGACAATGTTGCCTCCTTTTGATTGCCTAGCTTTTATTGTTTTTGTTGTATTTATGGTATTTATGGAGTAAATACGTTTTAATGGCGCAGCTGGAAGAGATTATATAATTGCCATTTTATTAAAATGTCCCTATTGTGTTGTATTGTACCAAAATATTTATACTAATTTTATTTTAAATGAAATGTGTTTTTAAAAATGTATCTTTTATGGTTGAAATTGACCGAAATATAGATTTTTTTAATTGAATTGAATTGAATTATGCCTTAATTTTCATATTTACTAATCTTGATCAACTGTCCATTTTTAGAATATGAACATAATATTTCCTCTTTGCCCACTTTCTTGGCCAATAGGGAGTCTATCTCCCCAGGTAGACACGTTGGTGCTAATAGCCTACAAAATGACCTTTATCCTCCCCTCTTCTCCTGGATTGACAACCGACATAGAAGGCATCATTTATTGAAACCAAGCAAAATTGGCAGGTTTGACTCAGCAACCGCGCGGGAGGGAGGGAGAGCGGGAGGGGTGCAATAACTGTAATTAGAATGAACGCACTCGTAATAATGGAATTGCCAATAAGTAATTGAAACATTATATCTGGAGATAAGTAAAGTAAATGGTGATCTTCATTAAATAAAGGCATCCAGGGCTGAACAGAACATTGATTATACCAAATGTTAGAGCATAACCATCTGAGAACCTCACCATTTTCATATTGTTTGATACTCTGAAAAAGAATGATTCTGGATGGCTGCGTTTTTTTCTTATTTTTTTGTACATTTTTGTTTAAGTGACATGATGCCTTTAAGCAAACTGCTGCCGAGATTTTGATAGAAAATTAAATAGCCAGAAAAAAAGACGTTACACCATTTTAATTTCTATTTTTTTAAACTTGTTCTCGCTGCTAGGATCAAATGAAGCAATTCAATGAGGTCTTGTAATGAAATCTAGCCTGGATTTCACCCGTGATATGCTTCATACAGTGAATGAACATAATTATTTCACCCCGTGTTTACTTATGGGAACGTTTTATGAGTAGTTAATTTCTTCATCAAGTCAGTCCCCGAGGGAATCTCTTGATTACATTCCCACCACTAATGTGAAAATGCTGCGTTTCACATCACGCACAAGGTTACAATTACAGACCAATTTTGTATCATAATAGCCCATCTGCTTAGGTCACCATTAGAGTCACATTTTTTCCCCTACTGGAGTTATTAGGCTTTGTGCTTAATCTCAATTTTTTTGTAGGTATGAAAGGTCATTTCCTTGTAGAACAAAAGTGCTTCGTTGCTAGCCAGGATGGTGACAATTTTTAAAATCTTATGGAAGAAAAGGCGACATTACTTTTGTGTAAAGGAGCTATATCTCCAATTTTTCTAAAGTATAAAGTGCAAACTTTGCAGTACTCCGTGTTCTTATTTTGTATGAAATTAGATATATTATATTTTTAATATTTCGAAAATAGATGCCACGCTGCGTCCTGTGTAAAGAAAAGCGATTGCACAGTACGAAGTCACATCCACGCAAACTACCTCCTTGACACTCTCTATTCTGGCTTCAGACACGGCCACTGCATAGAGACTGCAATTCTACAAATTGTGGAAGGCACTCCATATCCTTCAAACTGGAAATTGATGTCTACTTGATCTTCATGATTCATCTGCTGCAATTGACACGGTCAAGCACCACACTCTGATAAACACCTTGAAGAATTGGCTCTATCCTCTCTCCAACCCTGTTCAATTTCCATTTTGAACCTTTCTGAGTGACCCTTGGGAACTTTGGTATCCTCTAACAACTGTACACGGACAATGTCCAAATCTTCCTGAAGGTCACATCTATGGATTACATCAACTCCAATCCAACACTTTAATAAGAATTTTATGGCAAGACCGGAGGCTCCTATTATGCTTTCTTTTCTTGCTTTATTCCAATAGCAGCAAGATAAAACTACTCTTCCCAGAAGGCTTGGAGAAACAACTACCAGCCAATGGGAAACAAAGAAGCAAATACTGACCAATCACATCATAGATAATAGTATAAGGTGTATCGTGACTGCAAACAGCCCTCTTTTCTTGCTGCTCGCAGTCAAGATAAGTACCTTTTTTCCTGTCATTCATATGAAGTTAATTAATTTGTATTACTGTCATGGTATTGTTCGGTTTATAGTATTTTTGGCCTTTGTAGCGCAACTTGTTGCTCCCGTTTTCTTCGCGCTCTCACACGCGCACACAACTTTCAGTTTACGTTTCCCCCCCCGTGCCCTGCACGCATTGCCTGCCCCTCGCGCGCCTCTCTCTCACCGTTTCCACCTCCTCTGTGGCGCAGCACTCCAGAACGGCTCCTCAGTCCGACGCGCTGTTACCGGCTCATCACCACGTTTCCTTCATGTATATTTCACACGCCCCCTAAGGGGAGGGGTTTCTATTTTTTCATACGCCCACTCCTTTTTTCTGCACAAGCATAAATTAACCCTTTCTTGTCAGGTTTTTGAACAGGCTCCAGTTTATTTTTCATAATGCAGGTTTCTAATGAGCCTCATGACAATGAAGGGGAAGAGTTCAAAGAGGATTTGAGCTCTTTTATTAATTCCTCAGTGGAGACTGCGGTCGAAGCTTCTATGAAGCGTTTTTCCAAGACTATGGAGAACTCTCTCTTAAGTATAATGACCAAAGCAATGGCCCAATCTGCGGGGGATAGCAGAAAACTTACAGTGGTACACTCCAAGGTTTCTTCTTTGGCGTCAAGAGTGGTTGGTGAGTCTTCCTCACATATGACAGAGGACGTGGTTCCTCCCAGGCCTCCTGTTCAGGAGGGGTTAAAAAGTTTATCTGGTAAACGCAAGGTTAAGTCCAACAACCCGGAGGTACCACAGAAATTGGTCATTTCAACAATTCACGACACAGATGATGATATGGATGACGCCACTGACCTTGATGATATTTTTGATATTGTGAGTCCTTCCCCTCCTAAGAAATTGAAACTCGACGCTTTTGCGTCGGAGCCGGTGCTGGATCCTGAAGGTACCCCTCTCTTTGACCCGGCTTCTATCAGGCATCCTAATTCTACCGAATGGTTCCCTATTGACCATGTCGGAGAGTATATAACCTCCAGACTTCGTCTCCCTTTAGACAAAACTGTCCGGGCCAAATTAAAGTCCGAGTGTCCTAAGCCCTCTCTCCCTTCTCACATAACTTCTACCCCTGCCATTGATCAACCTCTCCTCACTTTCTTCTCGAAGTTTGGCAAGGACCCGCGCAAAGGCGTGGATAAAGCTTGGTCCTCCTGCCAAGACAAACTGCTTGATTTGGTGGGACCACTGGCCCGCATCTTTGATTTAGCTGAAACAGCTCGTCTGGATGGGACAGACCTTAACCCAGAGGAGATTTCGCTGTGGGTCCAACGTGCTTTTTGTCTCCTGGGAAACACTAATGCGGCCTTGACTCATGAGCGCCGCAAGGGTCTCTTAATAAAGTTAGATCCCAAGCTTGCCAACCTTGCCCCCCTAGATCCTGGCGTCAAGGCTGATGGTCTTCTCTTTGGAGATTCGTTAGTAAAGGACTTAAGTCGGTTTGTCACCACCTTTGCCTCATTGGACAAGGCGCAGCAGTCCATCAAGAAGGTCTTTCCTTCTCGGGTTTTTGGCAGGGCCGGAAGAGGCAGGAGCCGCTCTACCGGCCATGGTTTCCAGTCCCAAGGCTCCCGTGGTGCCTTCAACTCCAACCAGCAGGATTTCAAGCCCCAGTTTTACCCCCAACGAGGTCGAGGTTACAGGGGCAGGGGCCAACGTGGCTTCCGCCACAACAACAACAACTCCCAACAAGGTGAGTGCGGTTATTCCTGTGGGGGGTCGTTTAGCCCTTTTCCTTCACAGATGGCAGACTCTCACTGCGGATCCATGGGTTCTCGACACCGTCCAGGGTTATCGTATCGAGCTTTACGCTCCTCCTTTTCAACATGTTCTTCCTTCCCCTCTAGTGTTCTCAACAGAAATGTCACTGCTGGTCACCTCGGAAATACAGGCCCTTCTCTCCAAAAAGGCTATTCTGGTTTCCCCCTTCGATCCCTCCGGCTTCCTCAGCACTCTTTTTCTTGTTCAAAAGAAAAACAAAAAGATGAGACCGGTGATCAATCTCAGATTCTTCAATCAGTTCGTGGTTTATCGCCACTTCAAAATGGAAACGATTCTTCACTTGCGAGACACTTTGCGTCTAAACGATTGGATGGTCCGCATAGATCTCCAAGACGCTTATCTTTCTGTTCCTATTCACGAATCGCACACAAAGTTCCTCCAATTCCAATGGCAAAACGTCACTTATCGTTTTCAATCTCTGCCCTTCGGTCTTTCTTCAGCACCCTGGTGCTTCACAAAGGTAATGAGACCGGTCGTAGCTTATCTACGATCTCTGGGGATCAGACTCATCATTTATCTCGACGACATTCTCCTCATGAATCTAGACAAATTGGCATTATTGAACGATCTCAACACTACACGTTCTCTTCTTCTCGAATTGGGGTTTCTCCTCAATTTAGAAAAGTCCTCTCTCATCCCGACTCAGAGCATGGAGTTTCTGGGGTTCCGTATAGATTCCCCCCTGGCTTCCCTGTTTCTTCCTCAATCCAAGATCTCCACAATTCAAACAGAGATTTCCCAGGCTCTGCGCCGTCCACTCATTTCTCTCAGAACCCTTGCGAGAATAGTCGGCCTTTTATCAGCCTCCATTCAGGCTATCTTTCCAGGTCCCCTCCATTATCGCGCTCTTCAGCGCCTAAAGATCAGGCATCTTCGGCAAGGTCTCGCTTACTCCGATCAAATAGAATTAGATCTCGAATCTCAACTGGAACTGCAATGGTGGTTAAACCACTTAGAGGCTTGGAACGGCCGAACCATCTTCGCTTCCGCCCCAGATCTTGTATTAGAATCCGATGCAAGTCTGACGGGTTGGGGCGCCCGTTGTGGACCAATATCGACTGGCGGTACATGGTCAAAAGAGGAGTCCAAATTGCACATCAACTGTTTAGAGATGCTTGCAGGTTCCTTTGCAATCCAGAGTCTGGCAAAAGACAGAGTAAGTTGTACCATCCTTCTACGCATGGACAATGTTTCTGCGGTTCGTTATATAAACCATCTCGGTCGCACAAAATCGAAGGCTCTAGCAGATCTGGCAAAAAGCCTTTGGGAGTTTTGCCTTTCCAACAGACTTTCGCTCTCTGCGGAATATCTCCCAGGAGATCTCAACGCGGTGGCCGACTGGCATTCTCGCTTCCTCCGGGATTCCAGCGACTGGAAGCTTCTTCCCTCCGTGTTTCTCTCCCTCTCTCAGTTGTGGGGTCCTCTCTCAGTAGACCTTTTTGCTTCCCGTCTCAATTCCCAGTTGCCTCATTTCTTCAGTTGGCGTCCGGATCCTTTGGCTCTGGCGACCGATGCCTTCCTCCAAGATTGGTCCCTTCACCTCAATTATGCCTTTCCTCCTTTTCTGTTGATCAACAGGGTTTTATCGCAGGTGCGTCGCCAAATGACATCTCTGGTAATAATAACTCCCTTTTGGCAGTCCCAGATTTGGTTCCCGTCTCTCCTGGAATTGGCGGTAGATTTCCCCGTCCTTCTTTCTCCTTTCCCCAATCTTCTCTCGGATCCTCAGGGCAACCCCCATCCTTTAATGGTCAGCCAGTCTCTGACGTTGGCCGCCTGGAAAATTTCCAGCCTTCCTCTTCTGATTTCGTCATTTCACAGGAAGCTTCAGTCTTTATTAGTCGAGCATGGGCCCCTGGCACCTCCAAGGCTTACAAGTCCGCCTGGTCTCTTTGGTCAAGCTGGTGTCTGCAGAAATCTGTCGATCCCGTTTCAGCCTCTTTAAACTTTATGGTTAACTTCTTAGCCTCTGAGGCTAGCTCGGGTAAATCCTATCGTACCATCAACCTCTATAGATCTGCCATTTCACTCAATCATTCCCACATTGATGGAAAACCTGCGGGGGCGCATCCCTTGGTATGCAGACTACTAAGAGGAATTCGTTTTTCAAAACCTCCTTTGGCTAAGTATTCTAGTTTATGGGTTGTCAATTTGGTTTTGCAATTGTTTTCTACCTGGCCTGATAACTCTGCTCTTTCATTAAAAATGATCTCAGCTAAACTTACTATGTTATTATGTTTAATTTCCATTAAACGAGTATCTGATGTGATGGCCTTAGATGTTTCTTCTAGACAATTTACTCCTACTGGTGTAATGTTTCATATTCATAAACGTACCAAGACCAATTTACAGTCTGTGTTCTATCCCTATTTTCCCTCCAATCCCAAATTGTGTGTAGGCCAATGTTTAAAAGTTTATGAAAGTAAGACCTCTGCTCTCAGGACTTCCTCCAGCTCCCAACTCCTTATTTCCTTTTGTAAACCCTTTCATCCTGTTTCTGCTGCTACCTTGGCCCGTTGGGTTCGTTGGGTCATGTCCCTGGCAGGTATTGACGTCTCCGTTTTCGGAGCTCATTCCACTAGAGGAGCTATGGCTTCTAAAGCCTTTTGGGCTGGCTCCCGTCTGGAGGATATCCTGAAGTCAGCAGATTGGTCTAATGATTCAGTGTTCCGTACATTTTATTGCAAACCTGTTCTTACTGCTTCTTCTATGGTGGTTGATATGCTTTAAACAAGCATAATAGGAGCCTCCGGTCTTGCCATAAAATGTAGATTTTCCTAATAATTTATGACGGAAAGTCCTAATTTTATTAAAGACACGGAGGCGAGTATTATCCCGCCACAACACTTCTAACTGGTGTTCTCCCTCCCCACAGGAACTCCAGCGCTGCCACCGGCATCATCCTGAGGTCCTCATGGATTCTATCAAGATCATTCCTGCTGATACGGCACCTTCTGTCCTTGGACTGGATCGTCTCTCCGACTCTCCTCTGGTGGTCTTCGGAAAATAACTTTTTACGTGGACTTTGACTTTTTGCATTTTGTTCTCTGTTTCTCCTTTATTTTTCCATACTCTATGATTGCTCGCATAAGAAAAGAGGGCTGTTTGCAGTCACGATACACCTTATACTATTATCTATGATGTGATTGGTCAGTATTTGCTTCTTTGTTTCCCATTGGCTGGTAGTTGTTTCTCCAAGCCTTCTGGGAAGAGTAGTTTTATCTTGCTGCTATTGGAATAAAGCAAGAAAAGAAAGCATAATACTCGCCTCCGTGTCTTTAATAAAATTAGGACTTTCCGTCATATATTATTAGGAAAATCTACATTAAATCATGTATGTCAAATCACCACTGAAAACTAAACCCTGCAAAAAGTGAATGCCTTCTTATTTACATCTCCTAAGAAAGCCAATCGATCTGTGCAAGAGTGGATGGAATTCCTCCCTGCCTTGGAGTGCCAGCTATCCATTGTCCAGAATGCGAACCTACTTGGCTTCAACCTCACCAGCTGACTCAACCTCCAGAGCCATACTGCAGCCGTGATAAAGAGTGCCCCTTTCTAACTAGGCTACTCTGGGGAGTCAGGCATCGCTTCCCAGAACAGGACCTAAAACCAGTTGTACATGTGTCTGTTCTTTACAGACTTGACTACTAGATCTCACTGCTTTCAGGCTTCTCTACAGTTCAATTAGGTCTGCTCAGAGTAGGTCTGCATATTACAGCCCTCTTTGCTACCGGTCACAAGAAATTTAACCACATCACTCCTATCTTATCATCCTTCCAATGGTTGCCTGTAGAGGCGAAACCCTCATTTAAAACCACCTGCACCATAAACAAGGCGCTGCACTCCTCTTCGCCATTGCACCTAACTGAAAAATTGGAAATTTCAGGCTCAAAATGGGTTTAAAGAAACATTCAATCTCTTCTACTGGAAACCTCCACCGTGAAAACGAGAGCGATTCATGTGCCAGTCATTCTTCAGAAGTGCCACAACAATTTAGAATTCCTTCCATTTGAGAGCTAGCATGATCTTATGCCATGCTAACTTCAAAAAAGATGTAAAAGTCCTTCTCTTTAAAAGAAATTTGGGTTAAATCCCTTTTGCTCCCATTCAAACTTTAATGTCTGCTTTGATGTTTCAGATGTTGTACCTCAAATGCACTCCAATGCTGATTGTTTGTGGACTGTATTTATCTACAACTTTTCTCTTACTTAAGGCCAATTACCAGCTTTAATAATTCTTAGGGTGTACCGGTAATATACTCCTTCTGTGCTTGTTTGTTAATTGTTCACTTGTAAAGCACTGTGATGCCTCCTGGCCATGTACGTGCTATTCATATTTACATAAATAAATAACTCAAAACATACAATTTAACTGCATCTGTCCGGGCTTTCTTCATCCAAGCCAGGCAGCGATCAATGCTAAACTGAAGTACCTTACAACTGACTCACAAATCCTCCTCTAATATCCTCACACCTCACCGCTTTCCAGAGTAACAAACCACATGACCAGTACAATGAAAGCAGCGCCAAACTTTTTTAAGAGCTGTATTTTGTAACCTGGCGCAGATCCAGCAACAATATGTACAACATTTCTCAAAGAGGGGGATACAACTGATGCTAGGCCATCGTACAGCTAGTCCAGAAAGACAGACAGGTTTCATTTTCTTACCTCTCTTTCAAAACAAAACACACCAACAAGCCAAATACAAACACCTAACAAGACACGTGTAAGAAATGATTTTGCACTTGTCCCCCACCTCCACTCACAAACATACACGTTTTTCCTGTTGGTTTTGCTGGCATTAGGACCGTGAGCACTATAAGAGTGCTAGCCAGTGTCACAGCGTGGGTGCTTTTCACCTTAAAATGCTATTTTATATTTGATTATACCTAATAGGCTGATTTATCTCTTTAGTAAGATATAATTACGGTGGCCTCAGAAACAGGGAGCAGATCTTCCTAAGCCTCTGGTTCATATGATGGTCTCTGGATGCACCATTCAGTCGGGTTGGAAATCCCACAAACTGTTCGGCTTTCGCTGAGTTCCTCTATAGGTATTCCTTAAGATGTCACACCACACTGCCTGCCAGACGGCACTGTCAAGCAAGTATATAAGGCAACAGTAAGCATTATATGCCTCTTTTTCTAATGTAGGATGTAGGACTTTTATAGGATATGATGATTGCCGTAAGCCTGTTCTCATCCTACTCATTTTCTAGAGGGCATTGACATCGATACTGGACTCGTGATGGCTCACTTCCTGCTCACATCTGTACTAATATGAATGTCATCAGTTTACAATCTGGAAAGGCAGGCTCGACCTTCTAACCTCCTCAAGTCTGCAGAGTATCACTGAATTGCCAAGTTCTTTGTTACATGCAGCACCTCTAAATAGCAGAAATGCAGAATGATCCCAGGTGTCTTCTAGGCTTGAGCTTGACGTTCATGGCGGCAGGTATATATTTCCAAATATCGCCATCTAGAACATGCACCTGTTGTATAATGGTCAAAAAGTATGTGAAAGTGCCTCTCAAAAGTTATTGGTTGACTGAAAGAGCCTGTTGCCATGCAATAATGTTTGCTTTCCTAGACAAACTGACAGATAGCACTCTACTCCCCTTTCCTTAGAGGTAAAATGTGCATATTGTCACCTTCTTCATGTTACTTACTTGTGTAGCCCTAGCTTGACTTCTAAGTGGCTTTGCAACTCTATGCTATATTAGCCACCATTAGCTAGTATGTTCTGAGTTTATCCAGATGAATAATAGAAACATGCCCTCTTCATAACCCTCTTCACAATGTATTTGCATTTTTAAGAATAGAGGTGTGTCTGCAGCTTATGTAGAGCAAGGCTGAGTTTAGCAAAGCTGCAACAACTGATCATTTAAATATTTAAAAATTCCAGTCGGTGTATGAAAGCAAGAGTAACTCTACATAGAGATTAGTGGAAATAATGTTGTAGTGAATAAAGTGATGGTTGATAGATTCAGAAAGAAGGTGGTCATGACTGTGATACAACCCGTGAGTAGATGATCAGATTAGATGGTAGATAAATGTCTGGAGAAAGAGTTCCAAATCATTGGTGTTATGGATGAAAGTCTGCTCACCAAAATGCGAGGGGTAGCGGAAGTGACAATGCTCACACTTTGGTGGCATCAGAGGGTTGCCTTCTTGCATCCCTGCTCCATCGATAAACTCAAATTCGCTGCTGAGCGACTAAGGGAAGGACAAAGAGCAGAGCACAAAGAATTTAAACATTTATCCTTGTTTTGTTTCTGTTCTTGTTGCCATAATCTTGACAACTGAAGCAGGGGTATTAAGGGCAGTGCCAATGACACAAGATCATAGGTAAAGGGTACCAACTGCTTCCCTGGGTTAACTCTAATTGACGTTCATGACAATATGTTGGATGAAGGGAGTCTTTAATGCAACCTTTAAAGAAGGCACCAAAGATGGAGAGTTTATCAGCCACATAGATACGTTGTCGTTGTTTGATGGCCTTGAAGGTGAATGAGTATCCATTAAATGGGCACCTTAAAAGGATGCCTGTGTAGTTCTTCCAATATGAGTTGTTTTTTAAATTTCTCCATATTCACCCATTTGTATGTTTTCAATTCTTAGATAGATAATTCATGAGCATACCAGGCAAACCTGATAGTGTCATGTCAGCTGCAAGACAGCATGAACAGCAAAGGCTAGATCAAGCGGAAAAGTAAACGACTATCAGCAAGAAATGTAATCATTTAGAATCCCTCGTTTACTTAATATTGATCCCATTTCTCAGATTCTACTCCCCCTTCAAAGTCCTTACATCACGAGGTGTGTCAACACTCCAGTAATCATCAGAGTTGACTACCAATGCAGCCCAGCAGACTGCGATGGAAGCCAGGCATACAATAGGCATGAAGATGGTCACACAGCAGGAAGTGTCCTAACGACTAGTTTGAATCAGTAGCATTAAAGTAATGAAAAGACAAGTTCATAACCACAACATTTCATTTACAGCACGTCATCACCCAACTTCTTACAACATTGATTGCTATCATAGTAGCTGGCCGTGAAGAGCAGTCCAGACTTTAAGGGTGAAGTAATTAAACCATATGGTTAAGAAAGCTCCAAGTGCCAGTGCTAAAACAAGCCAACAAGCATCAGAAGGCTATTCTTTCTTTCTTTCTATCTTTCTTTCTTTCTTTCTTTCTTTCTTTCTTTCTTTCTTTCTTCCTTTCTTTCTTTCTTTCTTTCTTTCTTTCTTTCTTCCTATTAGGCCATAAAAGATACAATAAAATAATGTAATTCAACATAAAAACATCCACTTGTATTAAGACCATTCCATAAAAATCGTAAAAATCCATTTGCATGGGGGTTCTAATCACGGGAGGGAATTACAGTTCATATCATCAATATTCAGTCTTTTAGTAATTTTCTTCTTATCTGCCACATGGCCATTATGAATTTGGCAACTGCAAAAACTATATGGGGGAGGGTACTTGTTTTCAATATTCTGTACGAGTACAAGTGGCTCCTTATACCCAGGTTTCTGCATAGTGGCGCTAGCCAATATTTCCTTGGTCTGTTGTAAGCTGGGCAGAAGAACAGTACATGGATTTCCTCCTCATCATGATTACTACACCCTGGACACATTTTATCATCCCTCTTTGTCCATTTGCAGGTAAAAGTTTTAATAGGCAAAGTGCCTAACCTCCATTGAATGAACAATTTTCTTACTAAAATGGGGAAAATAATGTCCATAAAACCTTCAAAATGATAGGAGTTTTTGGAATCCAGGAATCGATCAGTTAAAATACCATTGTTGGATACAGAGACCAGAGAAGCTAGACTTTTCCTCTTGTATATCTCCACAAGTCTTTTTTGAGGGACCCTTTGGCAGCCTTGTTCAGGAAACTCCCATAGCTCAGGGAGTCTCAACCGATACAGTTCTTTCATTATACAGGCCAACCACGGGATTCTATCACGCTGGTTCAAGTTCATTACATGGATGAGCTCTTGCCTATAGTGTACAAGCTCGCCAGTGGACCAGAGCCTGTGCCAAAATCTTAATGGCATTAGTTCCAAATCCTCTCCTATAGAGGGAAGACCCATATCCAATCTTAAGGGGAACAGGGGTGTGCCACGAGGAAGGGCCAGGAGACGTCTGAGGAAATTGTTTTCTACAGTGACAAGTTCTGCCCCTGCTTTATACCCCCATAGCTCACCACCATAAGATGCAGCCGCTTTAGCTTGGGTTTTGTACACTTCTGCTGCTGGACTGATAGGTTTAAAAGTAGAAGTGTTTACAACCTTCAAAATTGCCCCAGACAATTGGGACAACTTAAGCCGACATCTTGCTATTTGGGGTTCCCAAGATAGGTTCTCATGTAGGGTTACCCCCAAGTACTGGAAAGTTGTTACCCTCTCCAGTCTTACTGAACTCAGTGATGGGTTAGGTCTGGTTTTGGGTGGGGGTTAAATATCATGAACTTGGTCTTCTCTGTATTGATCTCTAGACCAGATTGTCTACAGAAAAGACCAAATCCATCTAGAATCCGTTGAATCCCCATCGGGGATTTTGAGAGCAGGAGGGTATCGTCCGCAAACATGATGGCCGGCACCCTCCTGCCCGCCAAAAAGGGAGCGTCATTGTCCCCAACATTTTCAAGATGAGATATGACACTGTTAACATAGAGGCAAAACAGGGTTGGCGCCAAAACGCAACCCTGTCTTACCCCTCTAAGGACTGGAAACCTAGATGACAGCGCTCCATCCCTCCCACACCTAACCTGAGCAAAGTTGTTGTCATGAAGCCTAATTATGGCGTGTAATAGATGGGTAGGAACACCCAGCTCCTTTAGGACCTCCCATAATTTCTTGCGGGGGACCAGGTCAAAGGCTGACCTCAGGTCCACGAACACCATGTACAGCCTCCCCCCCTCGATCCTCACAGTTTTCCAGTAGAGGAGAACGAGGCGGAAAATCTGATCCATGGTGGACGTGTTTTTCCTGAGCATAACCAGGGCATCCAGAAGAATAGCGTCCTAAAAAACGTGGATACCCACCATAGAGTCTCACAAGGAGGCAATGGGAGAGCCAACTAAGCCAAAGGGAGCAGCACAAACCAACAGCCAGTAATGTAAGAGAAGAGCAGAAGAGACGCAAAAAGAGCAGCCCGAACACCCTCCAGCAAAGCAGGCAGGGTGTCCAAAACCCAGCACCGAGGGGGAGCGGAGACAGAAACTGTAACATTAAGTGAGAAGGCCCAGATCGAGACAGGGGATTGAGGCTTTCCAAAAAAACCTAACCCAAAGCACTCTTTAGTTTGGTGGGCGATGACCAAGCAAGTACCAGTCCACATTTAAAACAAGCCAAAAGAGCACATCTGGTTGAGTAAGGAGTCAAAGACGAAAGAAAGCTGAAACCAAAAGCAGGGTTAACAGTCAACAGCAAGGCTGCAGATCAGTTTTACATCCACAGGAATGGACGATACAGTCCAGAGGAAGTGACGCATAATGGTACAAAACACCAAGAAGGTCACAGGGGAAGTACATCCTACCCAAAGGCCAGGATCTACTATCCACTGAAATAGACGGCAAATAGAAGGCAAAGTACATGCATGTCATGCACAAAGCAGTTCCCCCGACACCATAGCAAAGACAAAGCCAGGCAAGCACACAGCTTTCAGAATACAAGGCGATTTGACAAATACACACAGGAGAACTGAAGCAAGGTGCCAAACCCAGAACCAAGGTAGGGTGACCTCCTTACTCAAAGCCATTACAGACGTTTTCTGGATTTCTGGATTTTTGTGTGAAAACCTTTCTGTGTTCTTGGCATTTTAAACTTGGTTTGCAACTATTGTCTAACTGGAGTAGCACACGTATTTGGAATGATTTGATTATGAAAAGCCCAGCACTGGAAACAGTATCTGTAATGACTTGGAGTGAAATGTTCAACGTAAGCCAAGGGCATATGCAGCAATGTTAAACTTTGGGCACCAGACAACGTATATGATAAGACCCCCACACCTGTAAAGGCAGAGGGAGAGGAAGCCCAATGCCTCTACAAGAAGACATGCAGCAATTGGCAAGGCAGGCCTAGGGAAGGTTAAGCTCCCACCTCAGTAAGGGTTGCAAATGGGAAACCAACAGAATCCAGAGCCAACATGATCACCAAAAAAGTGCACAACAACCAGAAGAAGTATTTTAAGGGAATACCGCACACTCAGTTTAAAGGCCCAAAGTACCACCGGTGGCACAAAAAGGAGGAACCATAAGGAAATGAACACCCTTATACAGCAGAGGAAGCTACACCTTGCAGCAAAAACCAGCAACCACAACAGAGCTCAAAGGACAGGGCCATAAAAAAAGGTTCCTACACAACAACCTCAGCAAACTGCAGGTGCGGGGGTAGACCAGGGGCAAGTTAGAACTGTACACTTTTAACCTCCAACGCAGAAGGGGAGAGGATGCTGAAAGAGCATGAGGAAAAAGGCTACAACAAGGTGGTCCACATCCCCCCACATACCCAGAGGCAAATGAAATAGGAGAACAAGGGAGCCAAGCAAGAATGGAAAGCCTGCCAGGGCATCGAAAGATCCAAACACCAGAACTGTAAGTCCAGGAGGGGACAAAACACAATACAGAAGGGGAAATAAATCCAACACAAAAAGGAGACAGGCGCCCAACTCCAAGAATGAGGATACCCAACTACAGTCCACAGAGAGTATGGTGCCAGACCAAGCATGAATCTTGCAGCCAAGACTCAGACAGAGCCCAGCAAGGCAGTTAGGATTACATAAGAAGACTGCAGCAAACCAAGCCTACATACCTGAGTGGTAGAGTAAATTGCTCAAACTTACATTACGATTTTTCTTTCTTAGACAAAATATAATCTTGCACTTTATTCCCCACCCCCAAAATATAGGCAAAATGGTCATATTGCAGAGTCAACTATTCACCTCTTTGTTGGTCTTAGATGTGCCTTTGCAAGTCAGTATGATTTTGGGTAGTTTTTAGGGTCTTTATTTTGAGTTCAATTATCTAGGTAAACATTAGTACTTTCTCTCACAACAAATCACTTGCCTATGTATTTATTTGTTTAAGGAGTGACAACTGTGGTATGGGCTAGGGGTACCTCAGAGAAAAACTTGCCACAGCTAACACAAAGCCAGCCAGGCAATCAGGGAGTCAGAGGAATGCCTCCAATTGGACTAAAAAAATAGTACCCTCCAATATGGACAAAGTCCTAACAAGAAGCATATGATGGATAAGTCTACTACAATGCAGCATGTCAGAGAAGTGTGACATGGGCGAATTTCACTAAAAGATTCCAACTGAGAGAACCAAAAGACAAATCAGGGAGGGCACAGGACCTCCACTCCTCCACAGCAGAAGGCAACACAATATCTCGAGAAGTACAGGAAGCAGCAGTAAGGAACATGTTTAGTACCTACAAGCTCTAAATTAATATGTTTGTATATGTTTGCCTAATCTGTCCACAGTGTGGTTTTTGTACCTAATCACCCACAAATATTGGAAGAAGTATTCCCTTCCTTTCTGCATAAAAGAGTGTTGAAACAGAGAAGGATTACACCAAAATTGTGACCACCACTCTGAGTAGTATGGTGTCCTATGTGCCTCTATTCAGGGGTCTCAGAGATAACAGAAAGAAATTGAACTTCTTTTCTCTGGATATCAATAAGACAAGCACCTCCTTATATAAATAATACAAAGGTTACACAAAGTTTTTTCTTATCTACTTTTTAAGAGTTTGACAACAGAGAAGCGTCTTCTCCCTCCAAGCCGATGGGGCCTTGTAAAAAACCTAGTAAGGTGAACTAGGCCATCCTGCAGACATGTCCAATAAATACACCCACATATACTTGTCCATATATGCAGTGTACGCTGATGGTGGTGCCAGTGACTTTTAGCACTGAGTACGCATGGTTTGCTGTGAACACAGTCTGTGTTGACATTATTTATTCGATATATTACAGGTTTCGCTTTAATGATCGGGTAGGAGAGCCTTAAGCCTCCTTTAAAATACACACCTTTAAAGTTAGAAGAAGGTAAATAGGGAGGTCTATAAGCCCTGAACAGGGCTGAGTGACCCATTGGGCAGTTTTGAATTCAGCCAAAAGATGTTGGCATACGAGAGATGCAGGAATCATTGAATTTCCATTTTAGCACCCTGTTGAATTGTTTTTAACCATGGCATGGGATTTGTTGATTGAATAAATTTAGGGCACTCCCATAACCATTTTTAGCTTGAACTGGGCCTCTGTAATAGTTCAGGTAATTATATATATATGAGTATATGGGCTCCCAGATCTGGTAGAGCTCACCAAGCTGGCAGTGTCCTCCTTAGGGGAGAAGAGACACCAATGATGAAGCATGCCATCATTGGGTGGGTGTGGTGTCTCTTCTTATGATGTTCAGCGATCCTGTAGAGTGCATCTTTTGATACGGGCACAATTAGGCCCTCAGCTTTATCATTCTGTTGTTTAGAGAGTTTAGATTAAGTCAGAGCGTATGAGGAAGCAAGACATTGGGACCTCTCATGCTCTCCTTGGGTGATAAAGGATCACAGATGCAGGCAAAAAACAGGGGTTCATGACACTCATCTCATAAGCCACAAGGTCTCCAGGGACCCTATGTAGAAGCACACGACTAGCCCACATCCAACCGACTAAAGGAGACAGTAGGGAAGTAGTCTCCAGCACCACACACACCTTCACAAACTAAACACTAAGCCCAGAGGGGAGCCAGCAAAGGGCAGTACAAACATTAAAACCAGTACCCCACAACCCCCAAAAAGCACAACATGAAAGCAAGGATACACATCACCATTTTCTTACCACCCTAGACCCTAGGATAAAGTGGAGTCACTCACTTATCCATCATTGTAGGGGCCGCCTTGCTGCACACAGAGCAGGAACACCCCAGCCATAAGCCCAGCAGGGAGTATTTGGGACAGTGCATTTGCCCAGCCTCCCCAGGAAGGTGGGAACACCAGACTTCAATTTTAATAAATAGGAACAAAGAAAAAGTCAAATGTCATAAAAGTTTCATATAGCCCCTAAAAAACCAAGCAGGGTGGCTGGTTCAAAAAACAGTCTGCAAAAATGGGAAGCCCAAGCCCAGCTTGCCCCATAGGAAGACAAATATGGGGAAGCCCTCACCTGTCCTCCAGTAAAGCGCACTCCAATGACAATCAACTGACAGGTAACCCCGGCCCAAAGCCCAGCAGGCAACACAAACGGGAAGGCTCACACCTAGTTCCGCTAGCCTGGGACAGTGAGTTGAGTTGTCGTCCGCGTAGGACACTGTGTTGAGTCTGTGGGATCTGATGACTTCTGCGAGGGTGGTCTTTTAGATGTTGAACACGGTAGGGCTGAGTGATGATCCGTGTGGTATGCTGCATATTATGTTTTTAGGTGCGGTGGTGAAGGAGCAGTTGGATGCTTTGCCTGTATCCTGTGAGAAAGTAGGCGATCCACTTGAGAGAGTCTTGCTGTATGCCTATGTTGTGGAATCTTGGATTTGGGCTGTAGAGATTCAGGTCCAGTCCTTCTCACCACAAGTCAAAGGGCAGCAGTCCTCAAAGCAGGCACAGCAGAGCAGGAGTCCAACAAATCCAGCAGAGTCCAGCAGAGTGTCAGTCCTTTCAGCCACACAGAAGTCCTTCCTTGCAGAGTATCCTCATGTCCAGGGTGTACTGAGTTGATAGTGACAGGGGTCTAGAACATATAATCACTTGTGCCTTTGAGATAGGAGGAATTTCAAAGAGAGGTAATTGAAGTCCACAAGATCCCTTCCCTTCATGCCCTGGCTCCAAACTCCCTACGTGGAGGGTATGCAGCACTTTGTGTGAGGACAGGCACAGCCCTATTCAGGGGCAAGTGTCAGCTCCTCCCTCCCATCTAGCTCAGAAAGGCCCATAATACTGGTGCATGTAACACCTCTGCCCCCTTTGTGTATGATTGTCCAGAGGGAATGAACCCCTGAACCATTGTTCTTTAAATAGTCCTTATCACCCCAGTTTCACATATCAGGGTACCCTTGTCTCCCAAAACCCTGTTCCCTAAGAGCTGGGCATGGGCTATTTGACTGACTATATCCGACTCTGCCTCCTGTTGCTCTGGCTCTCTGTTTGGACAAAGGAGGAGCTATGCCTCAATAGATTGATAATGAAAGACTGTACGAACCTGGACAACTCTTTTCTGATTCTTTGGCTGAGCTATGTTTCCTTCACTATGTAAAGTTTAGGGAGACCTGAACTTTATTTCGAGTGGTATTGTCCAAACTGACATAAGATGGGTCAAAGAAGCGTTTAGAGATAAGATAGCAGCAGATCGAGAGGCATTAGCACGGAATACACTTTTAGCACATCATGCAATTTTAGTGAAAACTGTAAGTGGTTTGGAGCCATATCTTACCTTGGACATTCCTCACCACCAGCGAAGATTGCTGAAATTCTTTAGGTGTAATGTATTCCAGTGGCTACTGCCCTCCAATCATGGTTGCTTTAAGGACTTGAGGTTGCCCTTATGTGATTGTGATAATGTTCCCATTAATGATAACCTGCACATAGTTTTGATCTGCCCGAAATAACATTATCTGTGTTTTAAATACATACATCCACTCCTGCAGGCCCATTAATTTTATCCAAGAGAGACCTGCATTATTGTTCCTTCAGTTTTTAACATTTCCCACAGTGTGCTATTTGATATCCTGTTATCTTTCTGTTTTTTAAAGCTAATCAATTTGTAATTTATCCAATGTCAATATTTATGTATCATACTGTGCCTGACTTTTATGATTTTATGTTTGGAAATTGAATAAAGACTATATTGATTGATATTTATTGATATCATGTTTAAAGGAGAGAGCACATGCACTTTAGCACTGGTGACTAATGGTGAAGGGCCCAGTGTAATAAAGCCAAAAAAAAGCGAAGGAGGAAGGCAATAGATTTGGGGGTGACCCTGCAGAAAGGAACAGGTCCGACACGATACCCTCCAGCCCAAAGCCAGGTTAGACTAATCAATACCTTGATGGACTTTCCTGCTTAGGCGATGGAACATGGACAATGGCCCACTACTGCAGGGGTACATGTCTGTTCTACACCTCATTGATCGCAGTTGGATCCTTCTGCCTATGCTTTCCTGAGCCAATAAACTGTCCTATGGGAAACTCTTCTCCTCATCTGTAGACTTCATCTGAGCAGCACCTAACCTTAATTTGCTCATAGATGCATCCCAGTAGGCAGACAGTACCACCATGACTAAAACGTGATGTGGCCCATTCCACCCCTTGAGTCTAAATTCTGTCCCCAAAGCTGGGAAAACTCTGTCCACAATGACAACAACAAACAGGGGCCACTGGCAGCTGTCAGTGTACACAACAAGGCCCGAGGCCATCCTGGTGCCACAGACATCTGTTGTTTATCACAGTTGGGGGCAGTAGCCCCACGTGCCTTGCACCCCTTTTCCACTTCACCTTCCATCAGTCCAGGGTTGGCATTTTAAGTTTGATCACTCAGCCCTAGGTCCGCAGCCTGAGGCTAAACAGGAGACAGGGTTGGGCTCTCCCTCACCCTATTCCTTCCTCTGGGACCTTGTACCATCCTCTAGAAAGCTAAACTGTTGGGGTGCCTGTGGTGGCTGCCTCTCCCAGTTCCCCTGACACTTAGGGCAACTTATACCCCAAAATGAAGTCTGTGGGTAACTGGGGACTAATGATGCTCCTTCTGTGGGTCACCGCCCCATCCCGCTGTAGGAATACCATGCGTATAGGGTGGGAGAAGTCATGTCTAAGGGCTGGGGTTAGCCTACACACCTGGCTGGTGTACTGCTCTGGGGAGCTTGCTCTCCCACAACCATGGTCCGGATAGCCCCATTTTGCCACAGAGCAGTGCTTGGGACCCCATTCACTGTCATCTGGTGGGATTGCAAACTTCCATCCTGAGGGCTCATCAACTCACCCTTTGAATCCACCCACCAACTAAAGGAGATCACATCATGGTCTATGACCTGCCCCTGGGCCTACTTACCCCTAAGGCCATATAGGCCACCCTGAAGAAGTATAACCAGTCTGTGATTTCTTAGGACAGACAGTGTCTCCCTCTTGTGTCCTAGCTGGGAACAAACAAAACTGTGTGGTTGGAAGTTGGACACCCTGGGCCAGTGCTGCCAGAGCTTCCTATCTGTTTCTCAGTGGGGGTAAGGGATTCCTTTCCTCCCCCTTACCTTGAAACATGTCTGTGTTCCCTTTGACCTTCCCCTCAGTCTGCTGGGGGAGCCTAAATCACCCTTCTTGGGTTCACATCTAGGTACCTTCCTTTGGACCCTGGTGGTGATCCAGAGGTCCAGCTCCTTAGCAAGCGCCCTGGGGTGAGAGAACCTACTGTCAAAGTGCTGGTGCAGATCTGGAAAGCAGAGACTGAACAGGTCCTCTTGTGCATTCAGATTGTAAAACTTCTGGTTATCTTTTGCATAACTGCCCTTCACCCAACAATCAAGTGCCTTCCAAAAGCAATCTACACAAACCACCCAGTTTTGTTGTGAAAGCTTCTGACTATCCCTAACTGTCTGTCTGCATTTCTCTTGAGTCCGACCAAACTTCCTGATTAGGGTCTCCTTCATGATGGGATACGTCATCCTGTTCCCCCCCTCTAGGACCAACAAGGTGCCCCTCCAGTCACTAGGAATGTACCTCCACAAACTAGCTCCCCAATCCTTCTCAAGGGCCCTGTGCATCTGCAGAGCAATCTCAAACCATCTGTCTACATCATCTCACACTCCAAAATCAGATACCAAGGGCCATATGTACGAAATTCCGAATTTGCAATTTCCAAATAATGAGTCCTTAAAAATCGCTATTTAGTAAGCACAAAATGGTATGTATGTATGTAACCGACAATTCCATAAATAGCGATTCCTATAGATTTGCAATTAGGAAATTACATTGCTGCGATTTCCTAATTGGAAATCGGAAAATAGGAAACAGAGTTTTCTGGATGTAGAATGATGTTGTCAGACCAGAAAGTTTACAAATATAGGGTGTGACCACAACCCCGAGGCCTAAGCTGGAATTAAGAAGTGCTCTTGCATCATCACTTGTGCTGAATAGCACCATCCCTGGAGAAGACCATGGCAACAGGCGATGGGAACAAGGACTCAGGGAGCAGGAAGAGGAAGGTCAAATTTACTAAGAAGGAGCTAGAGCTCCTGACAGAGGAATGTGTGGCCCACATGACCCATATGGACCACCTTATTATGAAGGCCTCCTACTCTGTGTCCGAGAGCCAAAAGACACAGATCTGGACCAGCAACCTGGAGAAGGTTATTTCCTTAGGATTCACACAGAAGACCATCCCTGAGATCCGCAAAAGGTGGTATGACCTGACGTGTCGGACGAAGGAGAAGGTGGCCAGTAGGATGGCTGAAAAACGTGAAGCAGGTGGAGGAGCCCACAAATCACCCCCTCCAACTCCCATTGAGATACTCACGAGGGCACCCTGGAACCATAGAGTATGGTGGGAGTAGCTGACATCAACACCTCCAATCCAGCAGGCACCATACAGGGTAAGTCATCTTCCCTTTACTTACCTAACAATACATAATGTTAGCAAATCCATATATCATATATCATAGCATGTATAACTCCATTGAAATGTTTGCCCTACTCGGGCAACCCATCATGGGAGTTTTCGCACACATCATCTGCTTGCTGAACTGTGCGCTGATGACTACACCAAACATATCTGTACTCCATAAACAGGTAAAAAACACATGAAGCAGAGTCATAACAATAATGTGGGCAAACTTTAAACTTTTATTTACACTAATTATTTACATGTTTATTCACAGATTTAAGCTTGGACGTGTCAGGAACTATTGCAGCCAAAGGACCTACTGAAACTGATGTGGTCATTGAGGAAACAACATCCCCATCCCCTCAGCCCATCACCCCAACTCCAATTCGTAGGAGATCAACCATCTCACCCCTGCCAGAGTTTGTGGACAGGCATGAGGGACAATCACAGAGCAGGGACCCCACAACATCGGAGGCCAGGATACACCGACAGCACAGAGGGCAAAGATCAGTAGTTTGTACCGAAAATTTGTCAAACATCATGTTGGAGAGTCCTCCTGTGTATGCTGGGTGTGAGATGTCCATCGTCTTTGTACATATGATGCAGACAAAATAAATACACACTGTTAGTACGCATCTGCAGCAAATGTTTCAAAACCAACTGACACGGACAGCACGCTGCTTCGGTGAACTCAATGAATGCACAGAGAAACGCACTACTTTCGGCGACTGAATTTTTCCCCTGATGAAGGGCAAAATACCCGAAATGCATTGGGACTCCTGAAACTTCGAAGGACATTATAATGCATTTTGGAGAATTCTTTTGCTAAATGTAGATTCATGTATTGAATTGAAGTACATTTGATTTTGTGAAAAGAACACAAAGAATACAAACTATCTCATGATGAATTTGGATTATCTTCTTTTTTCATATGGAGATTGAATTAGACCCCATAAATGGTTTGAGTTGTGCCTAGGGGGATACAGCCCATTACGGGGGTGCTATTCATTTTGAAAGTTTAACCTCAACCACAGAGTATTTTAAATTTCTCCAAATTAGGGCTTTTTTGCAGAAGAAGGGGGTTGGACCATGGAAAATGGTTAAAAATGAACTAGTAGAGCCATTAATAAATGCAGCCCCCCAGGTATAGGGACTATATATTACTTCTTAAATAATTTAATGAAGGACGATATTGAGAAACATTCAGAAAAGTGACAAACCAACTTGCATATTACTGATAGTAGTCAGACAGTCAGTCAGAATATCTTTATTCGACTTATTACAAGTCATACAAAGAACAAAAAAAAAAAAAAAAAAAAAACCTAATAAACAAACAGAAGAAACATTTTAGACATGGATAAAATAAAGTTTTAAAATAAACTATGGCTAACAGGTTTCGCCCGCATTGCGGCTACCAGAAAGTTTGCCATACAAAAAGTAACATGTATGTTAGGTAGTAGTTGTAGAAAGAGCAGGGCTGGTCTTACTTGGACAAAACCAGCTTTTTTCAAAATAGGCAACAAATATTTCTTTCTCTGCTCATGGTATATACTACAAAACATAACAAAGTGCAGAGTATCCTGCACCGAAAAATTGTCGCAGCAGCACGGTGGGGCCTGCTCAGGCTTCTGCCAGGTCTTAAATGAACCTAGATAAAAATGTATCAAATTAAATCGGAACTTTGATAATAAAAACCTGTGATATGGGAATGTGACAAAGTTCAAGTAGGGGGCGAGTGAGGGTGTACAAACCAGGAGGTTATGTGCCCTTACTGCGGGTTTCAACACTTCGAGATCCTCCCTCCGTGCTTCCTGCCTATCCCTAAATAACTCTTTGATGGTTACTATGTCCTGTCTCCTAATATTTTCCGGAGATGAAAAAAGATCTGGGCGACCCAGATCTGCAAGGGTTTTAGCTACATATGCCAACCAAGGGATACTGGTGTATTTATCCAAGGATAAGACATCGTGCAAAATCTTGTGGCTCAGAGGTAGGTCATCATTTGTCCACAATTTCAGCCACAAAGTTAGCGGAGCAAGGCTCAGGGTATCAGACAGATAGGGCAGGCCCACCTCCTTATGGATGGAATACGTTGGGGTGGATTGCGGGACTGAGAGCAAGGATCTAATGAATCTATTTTCTGCTCTCTGAATTGGATCCAGGTTTACGTAACCCCACAG
Source organism: Triturus cristatus (assembly GCF_964204655.1). Classification (NCBI taxonomy): domain Eukaryota; kingdom Metazoa; phylum Chordata; class Amphibia; order Caudata; family Salamandridae; genus Triturus; species Triturus cristatus. The sequence goes on along the minus strand of NC_140588.1, from coordinate 524,866,604 downwards.
TTGGGAACCATAGGCCGCTATGGCCACTGGTTTGCTCTTGTAGATTTTCAGAAGAGCTTGCATGGGCCTAGCCCCTAGCTTCCCAGCAAAGCCCAAAACCGCTGAGGAGGATCTTATTACCGCCAATCTTTTTGCTCTTATCTGAGGGCCCCAAGTTCCTTTCTGGTCAAATAATACCCCCAAATATGGAAATGTGGACACGTTGGTGACAGGGACTCCCCTGCAAAAAAATGTTTTGTGTCTTTTTTTGTTGCATTCACGCCCCATGACCATCGTGTGTGATTTAGAGGCGTTGACCTTAAGGTCCAGCGTCTCCATGAAGCTACCAAAAGCGTCCAGGAGATGCTGTAGGCCTACCCCAGTGCGGGCTATCAGCACTGCATCGTCCGCATACAGGAGCACTGGAATTTTGACATCTCCTGCATGCGGAACGTCGGCTGCCTGTCCCTGCAGGTGACTGCCCAGCCTGTTGATGTAGATGGTGAATAATACAGGGGCTAGAATACAGCCTTGCCGCACCCCCTTAAGGGATTTAAACAGGGGGGTACGTCTGCCATCATTTGTGACTCGGACGGCTGCAAAAAGCTCCTGGTGCAGTTTAGCCATAAACACAACCAAAGACTCATCAATGCCCATCTCCAACAATAACTGCCACAATTTCGACCTATTCACCAGATCAAAGGCAGAGGAGAGGTCCATAAATGCAAGGAACATGGAGCCCTCCTTTGCCACTGTATATTTAGAAATTAATAGATGTAAGTTTATACATTGTTCGATCGTCCCCTTTTTTTCTCTGAATCCGTATTGTAGTTCAGACAACCCTCCACGGCTCTCAACGTTGTCATTAAGTCTGGCTAGAAGAACTCTGCCTAATATTTTTACCGTTGAGTCCAACAGAGATATGGGCCTATAGGAGGCGGGATCATCTCGCTGGCCTTTATTTTTATAGATAGGGACTATGGTGGATGTGGCCCAAGAACTGGGTACATGGTTGTTGGCTGCGTTAAACACTTTCGACAATACCGCCGACCACAATTTGGGAGAGTACATGAAAAAATCAGCGGGAACACCGTCAGGGCCGGGAGCTTTATGTCTTGTTGTGGCCATCAGGGCTTTTTCTACTTCTTCGTGGTTGAAGACCAACGGGTCTGCCACTATAGCAGGTACTGAAACATCTGCAGTTCCTTTGGACCCACCCTCATATACATTTTTGAAGTGGTTTAGCCATTTGTCGTCGGTGATCACACAGTCCATAAGAGCATTATTGTCTTCAGAAAATAACGGTTGTCTAATGATCTCCCAGAATCTTTTACTGTCCTTCAGTACTGCAGCTGAGAGGAGATTTTCCCATGCTTCGCGTTTAAGGGATTCTTTGCGGTTCTTAATGGCAACCTTGTAGCGTTTCCTTAATCTAACAATATCCTCCCCAGCCCTGGGAGAGGTTTTTAATGCTGTCAACAATGCTCTGTGCGCTTTTGAACAAGCAGAATCAAACCAACGTTTTGTTCCAGAAAATCCTTTTTTTGGTTTGTCTAAAAGATCCTTAGCCACCTGGCCACAAATTTCCTCAAAAGCCTCTATAATTTCTTTACCTTGCGCCCCCGATTTTTGACAGATGGCCACTTTGTCCTTTATTTTTGGAAAATTTATTTCATAGAAATTATCCGGGATCACTTTGGCCCATTTCAGTCATCTGTCTTGGTCGCAGGGTTTCAGGGGGTGTGCTGGTTTAAGTGCTTTTGGCGGTGCTCCCATCTGGCCACCCCAGGCCACTTCAAGTAGTACAGGGTTGTGGTCACTGTAGGGTATTATGACTGTACAATAGACCATAGACCGGTTTAAAATACCTTGTGAAACAAAGATGTAGTCTATCACTGAGCCATGGTGACTGCCAATGTAGGTTGGCGCCCTAACGCCCTTATCGGGTTCATAAAGGTCATGGTTTGCTAATAATTCTTCTAACTCAAGCCCCTCTGTAGAGTGTTCAAAGTGGGGGCCCCGAGGGGCCTCCTCGCCCCCCTCAGTTACATTGTCACCTCTTCTCATACAACCCAGATTACATAGATGAATATTAAAGTCTCCTAATAGGATAAACTCATAAACTAAATAGATATTCTGAGACACTTTATTTAAGATATTATCTAGGTTAGCGACATTACTCCCACTGTGTTCGCTGTTCCTAGAGTTGTAAAAATTAATATATATCGTCCTGCAATTGTTACTAGTCGTCCTTTCAACCATTAGGATGTTTACGGACTCTGTATTTATCTGCCTATAGGTGCCCTTCAGATCTAGAGAAAACATAATGGCCAAACCTCCTTTAGCTCTGCCCATGCGGCTAGGGACTGCAGGGATAGAGAAGCAGGTGAATCCCTCCCACCAGAAATTAGCCGATATGTCCCATGTTTCTTGCAGGGCAATTATATGTTGCTTAGAAATAAAGCTCACACATGCTTTGTCCTGTCGTTTTGCAGATGAGCCAGCTATGTTCCATGTTATAATTTTACAGGCGTTGGTAGGTAACCTCAGCTCTTTTTCCCCCAACAAACACCCCTCAGCTAAGCTTAAGGATCTGACCGCCTTGTTCTGAGCTACCTCAGGTGCGTTCTGTGTTGGAACGATGTTCAGGGTTGACGCTATGCAGCCCTCCCCCTGGTATGATAGCCCAGGGTTGTCCAACGGGACATAACTCTCAAGTGTTTCATAAAATGTGAGCAGGCGGGGACCGTCATTGGTGTGACACTGGCTAAGGTTTATTTCGGGTCTAGTTATGGACTCACTTGCTCGGACATTGCAAGGTTTAAGTCAATCGCAGTTGTTTAGATCCGCTAAGGGAGCATACCTATTCCCCAATCCGCCCCCCCAATCAAAAGGGGTAGCTGCCTGACCTTGACCCATAGCTGCGATGTTCCACATAGGTAAAGGGGTATTTGGGCGTATCGGAAAGTAATCGTTTCTCGCCCATGGTACGAACCTATTGATTCGCCCAATGGGATCTTGGCCCATCCAACCCGGGCCCCAACCATTGACGGCAGGGTCTGGTGGCATGGGAGGCCACAAATTTGACTCATGCGCGTGGTTAGATCTTCCGTGCTCAAAGTTAAATATAGGCCCAGGGCGCTCGTTGGGGAATCTATGTCTAAAACCGCCTTCCCAGTTTGGGGCGTTATTCGCTCTCCTAACTCTAGTAGGGTTAGAAAAGGTAGGGAGCTGAGCCTCACTATAGAAAAATTTTAGGGTGAGCGGGACTATAGAGCCGCTTCGCCTTTGGGGTGGGAAGATGTTATTCAAAATTTTTGGGAGGACTTCTGTGTTGGCAAAGTTTATAATCACACAGTCCCCCTTAAATTTTTTGGGATTAGACCCAATCCAAGGTACCCTCCTGGTCATAACAATATCCCTTGCTAAACTATCCATCCCTTGGGGGGCCATGGTCATGTTTGTAGTAAGCCAATGAAAAGCTTTATCCTTCAAGTCCTGTTTCGATTCTATTTTGTTTTGTGCTAAGACTGGGACATTTGCTAGTACTAGCACAACTGGGGAGGCTTCCAAAATAAATTGGGCTGATATATCCTCATGTATTGTCCCAATTATGTCCCCTGATGATGATATCGGCGCGGCTCCGCCTGCTAAGTCCTGACTGGGAGCCGTTAATAGAGTTGAAGCTACTGCTAAGGGCCCCTCTGGCAGTGTAGGCTGTGGGACACTCTCATTTGGTAGAGCCTCTACGGCTCCCGATGCCAATTTTGTGACAAGAGCAGATAGATTGGCCACCTCTACCACCAGATTGCTTTGTGCACCCCCCGCCTTCTTAACCTCCGAAGTTAATTTATCCAGTTTACCAATCAAGGGCTTGATGATTGTCCTAATTTTTATATCAATCATATCTTGGATCCGATTAAAGAGTTCATCATCAACAATACGTCTGGATTCTGCATCGGCATCAAAGTCAATTTGTTGCCCTTCACGTCTTGGGGGTGGTGTGGCTGCCTTTCTCCTGCCTTGTTGTTTCCCCCCTCTCTTTGAGTGAGATTTTCTACAGGTTCTCACTGGCCGTGGAACGGGCTGCCCCGGTGACGGTACTTCCTCGATGGAAAATGACTGGTGATTATGCTCTGAGGTATTGCCGATATTGGCCGACGAGTTAACCAAAACATGAGGATCTTCTGCGTCGCTGGCCAAGTCTTGTGGGATATGAACTAGGCTATTCGACTGGGGAAGATCTGGCGGTGTGGTCAGTAACTCTGGAGCAGATGCCCTTGCGGGCGGGCTTTCTAACGGAAGAACTGGCGATTGGCTCAAGCCTAGCGATTGCCTCCTCTCATTGTTGATCTTATTGACTTTTTGAACCACATATGAGAGCATTGTGTTGAGGGGCTCCGTCGCAGCAGATGCGGGCTTTTTCCTTACCATAATGCCTACCTCTTACAAACGACCGAGCCAATTGACCAAGGTATGTGTCAGGATCCACAGGCAGATGGCAGAAGACCTGGGGGTAATGAGGGTTAATAGAGTTCTGTACCTTACTAATCCCAGACGGCGAACCTTAGGGGGGTGGCCTCGCCTCGCCTTCTCGTGCCTCTGAGGGCCACAGAGGGCCCGCCCTTTGCCCGGGCTTAGCCCCGGGCACTCCCGCGCGCTCCCGCGCAGCGAGGCACGTCACTTCTTGTAGGCGTTGGTTAGGAGGAACATGAGGGGCGGGGCGGTCAGGGAGAGCGGGCCAGGTGACTTGGCCTCGGGATCGCCGGGGCTCCTGGGAGAGTGAGTCCCGGTTCCCAGCGCTCGCAGCCCTGTCACTCGCGCACACACCCTGCAGGTAACAACACTCGGCTGGGCGACCTTGGCGATGCGGGACCCGCGAAGCGGGTTCCGCGAGGTGTTGACTGGGTCCTCCCTTCTGCAGCAGCGATTCCTCCTTCCAGGTAACAGCACAGAAAACTGTAGAACTTCCCGGTTTCCCGCTTGGGCGGGCTCCTTTTCAGCTGATTTGCAGGGCGGGGCGGTCAGGGAGAGCGGGCCAGGTGACTTGGCCTCGGGATCGCCGGGGCTCCTGGGAGAGTGAGTCCCGGTTCCCAGCGCTCGCAGCCCTGTCACTCGCGCACACACCCTGCAGGTAACAACACTCGGCTGGGCGACCTTGGCGATGCGGGACCCGCGAAGCGGGTTCCGCGAGGTGTTGACTGGGTCCTCCCTTCTGCAGCAGCGATTCCTCCTTCCAGGTAACAGCACAGCAAACTGTAGAACTTCCCGGTTTCCCGCTTGGGCGGGCTCCTTTTCAGCTGATTTGCAGGGCGGGGCGGTCAGGGAGAGCGGGCCAGGTGACTTGGCCTCGGGATCGCCGGGGCTCCTGGGAGAGTGAGTCCCGGTTCCCAGCGCTCGCAGCCCTGTCACTCGCGCACACACCCTGCAGGTAACAACACTCGGCTGGGCGACCTTGGCGATGCGGGACCCGCGAAGCGGGTTCCGCGAGGTGTTGACTGGGTCCTCCCTTCTGCAGCAGCGATTCCTCCTTCCAGGTAACAGCACAGCAAACTGTAGAACTTCCCGGTTTCCCGCTTGGGCGGGCTCCTTTTCAGCTGATTTGCAGGGCGGGGCGGTCAGGGAGAGCGGGCCAGGTGACTTGGCCTCGGGATCGCCGGGGCTCCTGGGAGAGTGAGTCCCGGTTCCCAGCGCTCGCAGCCCTGTCACTCGCGCACACACCCTGCAGGTAACAACACTCGGCTGGGCGACCTTGGCGATGCGGGTCCCGCGAAGCGGGTTCCGCGAGGTGTTGACTGGGTCCTCCCTTCTGCAGCAGCGATTCCTCCTTCCAGGTAACAGCACAGCAAACTGTAGAACTTCCCGGTTTCCCGCTTGGGCGGGCTCCTTTTCAGCTGATTTGCAGGGCGGGGCGGTCAGGGAGAGCGGGCCAGGTGACTTGGCCTCGGGATCGCCGGGGCTCCTGGGAGAGTGAGTCCCGGTTCCCAGCGCTCGCAGCCCTGTCACTCGCGCACACACCCTGCAGGTAACAACACTCGGCTGGGCGACCTTGGCGATGCGGGTCCCGCGAAGCGGGTTCCGCGAGGTGTTGACTGGGTCCTCCCTTCTGCAGCAGCGATTCCTCCTTCCAGGTAACAGCACAGCAAACTGTAGAACTTCCCGGTTTCCCGCTTGGGCGGGCTCCTTTTCAGCTGATTTGCAGGGCGGGGCGGTCAGGGAGAGCGGGCCAGGTGACTTGGCCTCGGGATCGCCGGGGCTCCTGGGAGAGTGAGTCCCGGTTCCCAGCGCTCGCAGCCCTGTCACTCGCGCACACACCCTGCAGGTAACAACACTCGGCTGGGCGACCTTGGCGATGCGGGACCCGCGAAGCGGGTTCCGCGAGGTGTTGACTGGGTCCTCCCTTCTGCAGCAGCGATTCCTCCTTCCAGGTAACAGCACAGCAAACTGTAGAACTTCCCGGTTTCCCGCTTGGGCGGGCTCCTTTTCAGCTGATTTGCAGGGCGGGGCGGTCAGGGAGAGCGGGCCAGGTGACTTGGCCTCGGGATCGCCGGGGCTCCTGGGAGAGTGAGTCCCGGTTCCCAGCGCTCGCAGCCCTGTCACTCGTGCACACACCCTGCAGGTAACAACACTCGGCTGGGCGACCTTGGCGATGCGGGACCCGCGAAGCGGGTTCCGCGAGGTGTTGACTGGGTCCTCCCTTCTGCAGCAGCGATTCCTCCTTCCAGGTAACAGCACAGCAAACTGTAGAACTTCCCGGTTTCCCGCTTGGGCGGGCTCCTTTTCAGCTGATTTGCAGGGCGGGGCGGTCAGGGAGAGCGGGCCAGGTGACTTGGCCTCGGGATCGCCGGGGCTCCTGGGAGAGTGAGTCCCGGTTCCCAGCGCTCGCAGCCCTGTCACTCGCGCACACACCCTGCAGGTAACAACACTCGGCTGGGCGACCTTGGCGATGCGGGACCCGCGAAGCGGGTTCCGCGAGGTGTTGACTGGGTCCTCCCTTCTGCAGCAGCGATTCCTCCTTCCAGGTAACAGCACAGCAAACTGTAGAACTTCCCGGTTTCCCGCTTGGGCGGGCTCCTTTTCAGCTGATTTGCAGGGCGGGGCGGTCAGGGAGAGCGGGCCAGGTGACTTGGCCTCGGGATCGCCGGGGCTCCTGGGAGAGTGAGTCCCGGTTCCCAGCGCTCGCAGCCCTGTCACTCGCGCACACACCCTGCAGGTAACAGCACTCGGCTGGGCGACCTTGGCGATGCGGGACCCGCGAAGCGGGTTCCGCGAGGTGTTGACTGGGTCCTCCCTTCTGCAGCAGCGATTCCTCCTTCCAGGTAACAGCACAGCAAACTGTAGAACTTCCCGGTTTCCCGCTTGGGCGGGCTCCTTTTCAGCTGATTTGCAGGGCGGGGCGGTCAGGGAGAGCGGGCCAGGTGACTTGGCCTCGGGATCGCCGGGGCTACTGGGAGAGTGAGTCCCGGTTCCCAGCGCTCGCAGCCCTGTCACTCGTGCACACACCCTGCAGGTAACAACACTCGGCTGGGCGACCTTGGTGATGCGGGACCCGCGAAGCGGGTTCCGCGAGGTGTTGACTGGGTCCTCCCTTCTGCAGCAGCGATTCCTCCTTCCAGGTAACAGCACAGCAAACTGTAGAACTTCCCAATTTCCCGCTTGGGCGGGCTCCTTTTCAGCTGATTTGCAGGGCGGGGCGGTCAGGGAGAGCGGGCCAGGTGACTTGGCCTCGGGATCGCCGGGGCTCCTGGGAGAGTGAGTCCCGGTTCCCAGCGCTCGCAGCCCTGTCACTCGCGCACACACCCTGCAGGTAACAACACTCGGCTGGGCGACCTTGGCGATGCGGGACCCGCGAAGCGGGTTCCGCGAGGTGTTGACTGGGTCCTCCCTTCTGCAGCAGCGATTCCTCCTTCCAGGTAACAGGTAACAGCACAGCAAACTGTAGAACTTCCCTGATAGTATGTTTCATCAAGCCTTTACAATGGCAGGGGGCGCTAGAGGGCACACAGTAAGATGGCTATGCACTAGTGCAGCTCTGCCAGCCGTTTTAACAATCAGTCCTAAATCCTGCATCTAGACACAGCAGCGCATCTAATCCGAAGAGGCATGGCATTAGTGAATGCCCCAGGACAGTGCCGCACCGACTGTAACCCTTTAGGTCGAGCTGCGAAGGAGAAATAGTGAGCGAGGTGAGGAAGTGGCCTAAATCAATATGGTGACTGCGGATTGCGGCTGATATCCCCGACTGCAGCTGCTCTCGGCTGCGGACCCTGTCCGGCAGTTGGCTTACCACTCATGACCCTGGCCACTGCCATTCTTGACTAGGGACGCTGTGCTGTCAGCAGCTGTGGATTAGGTGTGGAGCGGTGGCTCAGTTGGGGAAGCGCCGCGGCCCTAGGGGCTTGGTATCCTGCGATTAATCTGTGGCACTCCTGGGGCCTCCATATGAACTAGCTGGCATGGCTACAGCGGGAAGGAGATACGATATCGCTGCCACCCTGGGCAAAATAATTAAGTGCGGAGAGTGCATCAGAGCGGACAGTGTGCCTTAGCTGTTACCCTGGGGATGCAGTGGTGAGTGACACTGTGCATCAGGCCCAGGGATTGTGGCGCACTTAGCTGGGGCCAGGCACATGGTGGCAGGGTGATGCCCGGTGGATTCAGCCAAACACACGCTGGTGCATGAGAAGTTGATGTTTGACATAGTGAACTACCCTGGCGGGCAGACTGTGGGGCCCCCATGAAATCACTACCATGACTGAAGTGATTTGCCAGGAACTACTCACAACAGCCTGGTGGGTGCTGGGTCAGACAATTGGAGGCAGGTCGGCCTTGCCCTGTGCTGTGAAGACGTAGTGGCCTAGGTTAGATGTACTGCAGAGTGGGCAAGAAGCGTATCCCGGCTCGCTAGGCCCCAACAGTAATTCGCTTCAAACTTGGTGGTATTCTCGTGGGCCTCATCGCCACGTGGGGTGCGCTAATTGTGTGAGGAGGTCTCTGTAGCAGCATTATGAGGTAATAGCATTTATACACTTCTGTCTGAGCACCATTCATAGGTTTGTGGCAGGGTTAACGATGAGTGGCTACTGTGTGCGGTTTATGTAGGGTGAAAGTATATCACTGGCCCTGCCGTTGAGCCATGCCTCATGAGCAAGCCTGACAAGAGACAACTGCACCTCACTTTTGAAATGTGGAAAACTGGTCGCTCTCAGAATAAGCTGACTTCGGACTTGGAGGCCCCATTGGACACTGCCCTACCTCTGTAATCCACGCTCCGTGCGATGCAGCCCAGTCTGCAGTCGATTGATGGAAAGATCGATGCACTCAACCTCTGTATGGATCACTTAGCGGCAAAGTTGGATAAGCAGGAAACAAGACTGGGTGAGGTCAAGCAGCGAGTGTCTACTGTTGAGGATGACCTGCACACGGTCTCGGAAAAATCTCTGAATATGGAGAAGGTGCTTGCGATCAACCAAGCCAAAATGTAGGATTTGGAAGTGAGGTCCAGGTCGAACAACATATGGATAACGGGGCTGCCGGAGTCGACCAACATTGGTAAGATGTAATTATTTGTGGAGGGACTGTTAAAAGAGATTTTTGGCTCTGATAGCCTATGATAACAACCAATGGCCTGCTCTACGACACACCAATTTATGTATTAATCAATCAACAGGATTTCCAATCTTTTATGATTCCCTAGTGTATGTTTCCTATCACTATTCATATTTTTGAGGTGTATCAGTTTAAAAGTGTCAAAAAACCATCAAAACACCAGTTCTACCCCAAAAATGACTAGAAAAAGGTGAGGAAGGAAAAAGAGCACCTCACGGTAGTAACACCAAGGGGGGTTGCTGGTTGGTACTCACTAGTATACCCACTTATCATCATCGGTTGCTCTTACTCCATGTGAAAAACAAATAAATTATAATATACTAATATATAATTTCAGTGTATAAAAGTGGTGAAAATAATAATAGTGCCAGGTGTTTTTATATGTGTCCAATGAACCCCAGTGAGAACATAAAAGTTGTAATTCTCACCATTAAAAAACAGTGGTGCTTACTAGCTTGTTGTGACTTTATTGAATACTGTAAGCTCCCACAATAAAAATGGTTTCAATCAAACCATACCCAGTTCTATAATGCCAACATGTTTAGTTGCCGACCCATCATGCAACTTCTTCAGGGCTAAGGGGTTTCAAATCACCTTCACAAATGGTACACCTAAAACCTCAGGAGGTTGCGAAGTCTTCTCATACCCGTAACTGTCTTCAAAGTGGAACACGTGTCTTCTATTCACGTGCCCCTGGGAGGACTACCAAATAACTCATCCCCCGTGCCGCGTCCCACCGGCGTGTGTACAGCTTCCTCTGATAGCCTATTACCTATGTTCATAGTGGGGTGAACCCATTGATCTCGGGCACCACGCCCAAGCCCAGGCGCTCCGCTGCGACCCATCCTTGTGTGGTTGCCAGTGGCGTAGCTATGGGGGGGGGGGGAGGTGGGGGCGGTCCGCCCCAGGCGGCACTACTTTGGGGGCGAACAAAGGCTTTCAGATAAGGCTCGGCTTGCTTTTGTGGACTTTCCGGGATGGGCAGAGAAGGAATAGGACTCGGGCAATGTCCTTTTCTTTTTTGTGCTGGCAGCTGTCCCCCCCTCGCTTCCTATTATTCCCTCTCTTTCTGTCTTGCTCGTCACTTAACTGAAAACAGTAACTTGAAGAAACGGTTCACAACCTCTCTTTCCTTCTTTCATTTAGTTGCTTCCCTGTGAAATGGATCCAAAAAAGAAAAACACTCTTGCGGGAAATGCCCTTTTTCTGACATTTTTCTATTCCAAAGTGCAGCGGGATGGAGAGAAATAGAAGGTTTTAAATATGAAAAATAAATACATAACTAAATAAAGCAAGACAGAGTGGTTGCAAAGTGGCCAGATTGGTTTTATTCACATCCAAACACATCAGCCTCACTTTACAGATTTTACAGTGAAGCGCTACTTTTGTTTTCTCGTCTTTCTTTGAACAGCATTGTTGTTCCCAGGTGGGGAAGAGCACCATTCCTGGAGGTACTGCAATACCTGGTTGATGGGTGGATTGGAAAACAAAATGCGTATCATGGCTCTGTTTATGGATGTGGTCTTTTTAAACCATACTGCTTACGTTTATTAAGGATATAAGCAATGGACATTGAAACGGTTCCCTACAGGGCCCTGTAGTCATGTCCTTAACTTTTCAGGTAAAACCACTCACTGATTTCTGAATAGTGAGTGAGAGTTCGTTAAGGTAACCATGTTGTTTCTGCTTACATTTCACATGCTTTACTTAATCTTGCATTCCCTATGAGTGTTTGTTTTTACTTTTTTTTTTAGGCAGCATATTACTCGGCATAATTTGAATTGAGCCATATCCAAGTGTTTATAGCGGGCACAATTAGGTTGTAGCTGAAGGCAGTGCGAGTTTCTCTCAGTGGGGCAGTATGGTGTTCAGTGGGGGAGAGGATGTGGCACTATGGCCAGAGCTATCGAATTTGGAACTGGGTTCTGCCTTCATGACCAGTCCACCAGACCACTCTTCTGAGGGAGCATATTCCCATGCTAGACCTTACAAGGCCCCACTAGACCTTAGAAGGCTTGATGTCTTAGCACAAGCAGGTGTATCCTAGTGGTGTCAATTGTGAGTTAACCTTGAAGGCCTGTCCACCACAATCCATACTGACGTTCATCTCCAGTCTTGCGGGCAGGCCTTCGAAGCAGCACACCCTAGAGCAACAGTGATCCAGTCACTGTGACTATGTCACTGAGGTCACATGAACCTTGAGCAGGTTAGGGTGGTGCAAATGGTGTGATCGCACTGGGTACCTATTTCGGGTGGGTGCGTAGTGTTTGCAAGTATATTATGGTTTAAAAAAAAACTTGCTGCCACCTTCCTGGCCTCCAGCAATTTTCATAAACAATAAAAATGTCATGATAACTTCGGTGATTAATGTTCTTCCAAGAGAGAGATCCGAGTTTTATCTAGTGGAAGGGTTGACTCCTGGAAAGGTAGCACAGAGGGTTAATATGCCTGCTGCAAAGAACATGTACCATGCAGATGACAAAGTGCACTGCTTTAATGGGGGGACCATGATGAATGGTCATTTAATGTCAGCTGTAGATGATGGATCCCTGAACAGTGTCATGTATGTGCATGTTTGCATTGTTCTGAGGGGATTACCAGGTAATTGTTCATGCAGCTCTCTGATGGATGTCACATGCGGTCCCCAGATAGATCATGAAGTCTGTGTGTTCTCTTTTGTATTGCCAGTCCCCGGTGTATTCAACTGTGTAGCCTTGGACCGTGTCATGTATGTGCATGTAACTTGCATGATCGAGGTAACTATTAGCGGCGATACTACGTGTCTCTCGGTCCTCTTTCAAGTGCTTGCCGTCCTTTTTCCCCAGCAACCCCTCCCCAGGGGCGGCAATCTGAGGGATAGCCCCGGGTGCCACAAGCTCTAGCTATGCCTCTGGTGGTTGCTAAATTACCGGGACATGATCTCCCGTCTAGCCCTGGGAAACGGGACTGATCTGTGGAAATGTGGATTTTCCTGATCAGTTATGTCCCCTATCTTGGACCCCAACGATTCTATGTGCATGTCACAAGTACATGTATGTTCCCTCCAGTTCCAGTTTCCAAGACGCAAACATATGTGTGTCTACCGTCGACATGTTCTCTGTCAGATCCGCCATCAATGGGCTGGATATTCAATTCCTAAGTATGAAAAGCCACCGACTTTATATGGCTAAGGTACTCCATTTTTACAGTTCAGGCAAGTAGGCCCGATTCTTTCCTCAAAGCCTTTCCCTGCTCTCTGTCTCTGACAGTTTCAGCTTGAGCTCGCATCTGTATCCATGAACTTTGTCCTACTCCCTGTGCAGCTAACGGTGCCTGCCTCGGCCAGTTTTCGCCTGCCTGCCAAGAAGCTGTATTTCACCTTCGAATTATCTATTTTGCTCTTCAGCCGATGCATTCCTGTCTAGTGATTTAGGTAAACATTTCCTTTAGCTCACAAGCAAAGGACTCAGCCTTTCCGTCCTCCTGCAAGTGATTCATAGCCCTGTTGCCATGGAAAGTTTTCTGCCCCTCGCTTCTCATATAGACACTTAGACGCTTGTACACGCACATACAGTTAGTATAGAATAGATTCTGTCCGAGAGTCCTTCCTTGTGGATAACATAGTTCTCTAAACATAGGATGTTAGATATGATTTGGGATTAGGTTGACATGACCCCCTAGACTTCTCGTCTCCACATGTAGAGCTAAATATCAAGTCCCCTTCACCCCCTAGTTGCACGTCAATCACACGTCATGCTGCTGCGCACGCATCCATGTTAAGTATTATCGTATAGATCCACCTATGTAAGATAATGAGAGCCAATCATGTTTCTTTTTGCTCCTTATTACGCCTAGTTTCAATTACGTATCACTATGTTAATTTATCTTATCAATTGTTACGCCTTTTTGCACTTGTTTCATTGTAAATGTATGACCTATAAAAGTTACTTCTTGTCAATAAAGTATTGTACTTCACTTCCTGAACCCTCGTGGTGACGGAACCTGAAGGCCGCGACTCGAGTCGGCCATTTTGGATGGAATAAAGCCCATTTAGAAACCTCTTATACCACGGATTTCTGCCTCTTGTTATTCTGAGCTATTTTACTTTATTTTAAGGATTCCGTATGAAATTCAGTTTCGGTAAAAAGAATATTTACCACATAATGGCGCCCGAATAGGGACACTTTCTCATCTCACGCGCCGGCGGTGCGTTGCAGGCCCGGTCTCCTGCCACAGCTGGACGGACCATAAACGCGTACCAGCAGGATTTCCTGTAAGCTCCCTCCGGTCAAGCGGGGGCGACTGAGGCTGCGATCAACCCAGACGAGGCGGTGAGAAGTGCGAAGTATCCCGACCAGAGCCTAGCTGAGAGAGCAAGATCCGAGGTATACAGAAGCCCACCAGGTTTTTCGAAATCCCGATGTCCAGAGGGTCCGCTATCCGCAGTTATCGAGTCCTGTCCATTCTCTGAGGCCTTCCGTTTCAAGGAGCTACTCGGTGAGTACCATCGCCGAGGAGGCGTGTTGACGCGCACATAGGTTGTGCCGGTCAAGACGGATTTGGGTACACAAATCCGGTCGGCACTGTTTAGCAGTGTATATGTACTGTTTAGCAGTATATCAAGTATTCCGAAGTATTCAGTTATTGTCAAGAATTCAGCGTGGTGATTAGTTAGGCAGACTGTCATCATTGTCGGTTATTGTTAAAATGTTTAATGTTTAATGTTTAAAAGTGTTCAAATGTCTTGCATATTGTGGTATGAATGATTGTTCTTTGTTCGCTGTTCATTATTGTGTTTTTCGTATTAAGTGAATTCAAGAGTAAGTATCAGATCAGTTGTCAATATGCCGCTCTTCTCGAAGTTAAGACAGATTACTACCAGAAAAGGGGTGCTTGAAGAAGCAGTTCCTATTCCTCCTAGGGACACTCCAGGGCATTTTATGTACCACAAGCATGGCTTAGATGCCATATTGTTTCTTGATCTATGGGTAGATTATACCAAGGGATTGCCGGAAAGTCAAAGGTGGCCCGCAGCGGGAACCTGGGATGCAGAGTGCATCATGAAAGTGGAGGAAGAGTTATGGAAAAGAAAGGTCAGACAGTCACAGAAAGACGCTGTTGAGTTATGGCGTAAAGAATCTCATAGACGTACAGAAAAAGCACGTAGACAAGAAGAGAGGAGTAAAGAAAGTTCAAATAAAGTTCAAGAAGATCTATTAATTGAGGAAGGTATCCGAGTGAAGTCAGAACAAGTAAATAGACAAAGAAATGCTCTTATGAATGGTATGTATCCCCTTCTAACCGAAGGACTACCAAAGGCTGTTCCAGGGATGCCAAAAGACTTGCCACCCCCGTTATTTCCAATTAAGGTACATCAAAAAGGGCATCCCAGAACCGCAGAAGATGTTTTTCTTTCCTCATATCTAGACGACACAGCTCCCGAGTATACTAACGCCACACTACATAGACCGTCTGGCGGAGGGGTTCAACGTCAGGATCAGGTATCCGACCCCGTGCAACAGCAAGTCCCGATACAAGCTTCGGCAAGCACATCTGTCCCCGCAGTCGATTCTACAGTGGTATCGACACCCATAGTTGCTGTGTCACGTTCAACGAACCCATTCACACCCGATGCCCCAGATGGGGCCACGGGAGGTGCTAGCAATACCTTTACACCACCCAGAATAAATAAACTTGTCTTTCAAGAATCAGCGCATTCACGTACACCTAAATTCGTAAGTGAACGTACGTTAAAGGAACTCCTTGTAAATTGTAGATATGACCCGGTGGTTGGTAAAGAGGACGAAATGGTCCTGGCATCATTACGCATCAGGCGAGCCGCAGAGTATTTAGCAAGGTTACCAGGAATGACTACGCATCTAGATAACATATACCATTTTGTTCAAACAGGACGAGATCCAGGATGTATTAACAGAGCTATGGAATTCCAGAAAGTAGAGATACAGGGGGAACTGTTACGTTTCCTCATAAACTGTGTGATCAGAAATCAAGACCGTCCGGGGGTAGACCCGAATGCAATGCTTATTCTTACAAGATGGAGCCAGAATATATCAGAAGGGAGACACGATAAGCAAAATTGTATAATAGCCATGTGCCGAAAAATCCGTAGAGAAATAGAGCGTATTCATGAAGAAAGATTGGGAACAGACGAGTTCGAGCAAGATGAAGTGTCCGAATCAGGGAATTCCGCAAGACAGTCAGAGACCATAGCCTATGTAGGCGGAGGAAGATCCTGTAATAATGCTAGATGTTTTTCTGATCCCATACACTCTGTATGCCCAAATAATAGCAGAACGTATCCGACGCCTGTAATAAATCTGAAGTCTCCTGAACATTTGTTTCAAGCCGCAGATAAAATACTACGAGAACGAAGGGGTTACCACCTCCTCGATTCCATGGATGAGCAAGAATTAGCCAGATCAGCTGTTCACTGGATTGACAGTCCTGAAATATACGGTGATGAGACCGTAGCACACACGTTTTTTAATCTCAGTGCAGATGAACAACGTTTAGCTGGAATCTATATGATTCAGCAACTCCTTATATTATATAAGAGCCAACATGCTGACCCTGGTCCTTTACCTGATATATTAACGGAACTACTCACGAACAGATGGAGAGGTTCTAGTAACAAGCTAATTAAAGAGATATTAGTGTCACGTAAACAGTATGTCCTTTTTGTAAATCCGGATTCTCTCTCGCTGCCCCACAGAGAAAGAACGCCGTACTATATGGATAGACAAAATCCTTTACGAGAAGTGCACCCAATAAAAGGCGAAGACAATGAGTTTCACCGTGTATTTGTTTACACACCCATATCAAAAATGGAATTATTAGAAATGAAGAAAGTAGTACCTAGTCATGACAAAGACCCAGCGGGTTTCCACCGAGAAATTAAAGACATGTTACTAATGGGAGAGTACACCTTTCCTGATATTATGACGATATTAAAGGTGCTTTTGCCTGCTGGCATCTATGAAAAACTGAAAGAAAAAGAGTGGGAAGTGGGAGACCAAAAGATAGACTGGACAGCATTAGCAGAGGAAGAAAGGGCCCGAACTGCAGGTTCAGGGCTCGGGGATAAAGTTAAACTGTTACCAGGTTTACTAGTACAGGTACTGCCACGTCTATTAACTACAAAAAAGGAAGATTGGGGTGCAATCACAGCCTGCAAACAAAAGCAAGATGAAGACACAAGCGATTATTATGCTCGATTTGAAAAATGTTTTGGTATAAACAGTGGTATAAAAGCAAGTAGTGACTCATATCCACATTTATTTGTGACAAAATTAGTGGAAAATGCATTGCCTCCAGTGAAGAATAGAATATTGAAATTCGAGAGTACCTGGCAAAGTAACACTCCGTCACAAATGCTACAAATGTTACAGTATCATCACAATAGAATTAGGGATGAACAAGAACACGAGCATAGACGCATGAAGGATACAAAAATGAAAATGCTAGTTTCTCAGACAGTACCAGCAGAGGGTCACAAAAGGGGTGTGACACATTCTGGTGATTCTGCAGCTCCCGTAAAAGGAACCTGCAATTACTGTAAGCAACTAGGCCATTATGTACACGATTGTCCAGTCCTGAAACGTAATATAGCTACAGGTATTGCAAAAGAGAGACCACGATTAGTTAGACAAGATCAGAATGAACAAGGAGCTATGCAGCATGGACAGTCCATGCCAGTTCAGCAACAGTCCATGCCAGTTCAGCAACAGTCCATGCCAGCCTCACAGCAGCCCATACAGTTTGTGCCAGCTGCACCACCGTTGCCTGCTACAGCCACACAAACCACAACACGACAAATGTATCAGACTGCACAATATGAATATCCTGAGTATCAGCGTTACGCATGAACAAGCCTAGAGAGGGAAGTTGACTTACCGCTCATCGAGATTCCTGTAGATCAAGAAGGACCGTATGTACATAGTGAATTGTTAGGTCAAGATAGAAAATTCTTACTCGATACAGGGGCAAGTCGAACAACTATAAAACGTAGTGAAGTTCCAGGGGCACCCCTCTCAGGCTCTCAAAATGTTTCCCTTGGTTTTTCAGGAAAACCTATTGTTAATGAAGTATCACAGCCTCTCCCACTTACGATAGGACCTTTGACACGAACTACAGATTTATTGCTTACTAAATCATGCCCAGAAAATCTGTTAGGAATTAAAACTCTGAAAGCACTAGGAGCCATAATATGTTGTTCTCCGGAAGGAGTAAGGTTGTTTCTACGTGATTTTAAAGGTCACTATGTGTCTAGGGACATGGATCCCCGACTACAGACTTTACCAGTACATCTATGGGCACAAGGCCCTACGGATGTTGGCTGCATGAACATTACACCATACCGAGTCACATTGAAAGCAGGAGTGGTACTACCACGAATGCGACAATACAAGTTGCCACATGATGCTGTAGTGGCTTTGCTGAAAATTATTGATGAGCTAATTGCCCAGGGAGTAGTTGTAGAAACAGACTCCAATGTATGTAATTCACCGATAATTCCGATTCTTAAACGAACTGATCCTACTGCCCCACCAGTATACCGATTGGTTATTGATTTGCGTGAACTAAACAAGTGCATTGTACCACAATTTCCTGTGGTCCCTGATATATCATCATTATTGACAGCAATTGATTCCGAAGCAACATTCTTTACTGTAATTGATCTCAAGAATGCCTTTTTCAGCGTCCCAATAGATCCGGAAAGCCAATATTTGTTCGGATTCAGTTTAAATGGGCGCAGCTTTAAATTCTCACGCGCTCCCCAAGGATTCACAGAAAGCCCCAGCATCTACAGCCAAGCACTGAAACGAGAACTTGACAGTATCCACATGCCAGTCAATACTGCACTGCTTCAATATGTCGATGATCTGCTGATCACCGCGAGAAGCGAACGTGAATGTGAAAAGGCTTCTCTGACAGTTTTACATTTTCTAGCCGACAAGGGGCACAAGGTGTCTCCTTCTAAGCTGCAATTCTGTGTCCAGCGAGTTATTTATCTTGGTCACTCGCTGTCCAAGGAGGGAAGGCAGCTTACACCAGATCGCATCCAGTTAATTGCTAACATGTCAATACCCCAGACACAAAAGGAAGTGCGGGCTTTTATAGGCCTCACTTCATATTGTAGGCAGTGGATCCCTCAGTACGCATTTCTAGCAAAACCACTCATTCAGCTAACCACACAGGAGGCAGCCACATCGACTGTTCTCCCTTGGACTCAGGAACATACACAAGCTTTTGAAAGCCTAAAGGAAGCTTTATGTCAAGCACCTGTTTTAGCAACACCATGTTATAGCAAACATTTTACACTTTTTGTTACAGAACGTGAAGGTACTGCCTTGTCAGTACTCACTCAGGATCAAGCAGGATCACGCAAGCCATGTGCTTATTTTTCCAGTACATTAGATCCCGTAGCTCAGGCTTTGCCTGCATGCCTGAAATCAGTGGCGGCGACAGCTTTAGCAATCAGACAAAGCGATGCCATAGTATTAGGACATCCATTGACAGTACAAGTACCACATGCAGTAGAGGTTCTTGTGAACCGAACACAAACACAACACTTGACCATAGCAAGACTTACCGGTTATGAACTGACATTGTTTCAACCACACATAGAGATCCGACGGTGTAATACATTGAATCCTGCTACACTATTACCTGTAATTGGAACAGACCCACTAGCTCATGATTGTGTTGAAATCATTGAAATAAAGACGAAACCTAGACAAGACTTGACAGACGTTCCATTGTTAGATCCAGACCTGACGTTGTATGTAGACGGATCGTGCATGAGAACAAGTACAGGAGATTTAGTGGCCGCGTATGCAGTCACAACAGACACTGAAGTTATTGAGACAAATTGTATAGATACTTTGTCAGCCCAAGCAGCAGAACTTATTGCTCTAACACAAGCCTGTATTCAAGCCACAAATAAGAAAGTTAATGTATACACTGACTCACGTTATGCATTCGGAGTTGTACACGACTTCGGCGTACTGTGGCGAGAGAGAGGTTATTTAACCTCCCATGGTGCCCACATTCAGCACGGACCCCTCATTCATGCCTTGTTAGACGCAATACATCTACCCACTGCTATATCGATTATGAAATGTAAAGCACACACGAAGGTTACTGATATCATTTCTCAAGGCAATGATTTAGCTGACAGAACAGCTAAACAGACTGCTCAGAATCGCACATTAGACATGACAAAGCCAATAGTTCAGACACCAACACAGTGTATGACAATTAAGGATCCCGCACTTGACGTAATTGACATACAGACACATGCTACTGCAGAAGAATTAAAGAAATGGACTGAACTAGGAGGGATCCAGACAGATCAGGGATGGATGACGAAGGAGAAATCTGTATGGTTTCTTCCTGACTCTATGGTCCAAGCCATTATAGCTACAATTCACAGCCCGGCGCATTTAGGAGAAAAAGCTATGCTAGATAGCATTCAACACATTTGGTTCAATAAACATTTACGAGCAGCAGCTAAACAAAAGGTCCGTACCTGTATGATATGTTGTCAGTTCAACCCGGGAAAAAGTGTTCCCGTAGAACAGGGTGGATTCCAGACTCCTGATCATCCTTTTGAAGTGCTCCAAATGGATTATATCCAGATGGAACGATGTCGAGGATTCAAATATGTTCTTGTAGTTGTCTGCGCTCTCTCCCGATGGACTGAGGCGTACCCAGTATCAGATTACACGGCCCGACTACTGCCAAACAGTTAGTTCGAGAATTCTTCCCACGGTACGGGCTACCACGTGTTGTATATTCAGATAACGGCCAGCCTTTCTCATCCGAATTAATGAAACATGTCTCACTTTTGTTGGGATATCAGTGGAAGTTCCACTGTGTCCGACACCCCGAGGCAGCAGGTCTCGTGGAACGACATAATCAAATTTTGAAAATCAGATTGTCTAAAATATGTAAGGAGAAAGGTGTTGACTGGATAGTAGCCTTACCAGTTGCACTATTTTACATAAGAATGGTAGCACACTCTCGAACAGGGCTATCCCCGTATGAGGTGATCTTCGGAAGGCCACCAAATATGTGGGGGACGCCTGTACCACGTAAAATAACTGATGTTAATTGTAATATGCTGACAGATTACCTGGCTTCCTTGATGTCTGCACTACGATCTTGTCGTTCACAGGTAGCTGCAGCTTTTCCTGACAACACTGAGGTGAAACCCCATGACGTTGCTCCGGGGGATCTGGTGTTTGTGAGGAATTTCGATCGGAAAACCCAATTGGAGCCCAGGTGGAAAACACCGAAGCTAGTCCTGCTGACCACAAGAACAGCCGTGAAAGTGGAGGGCCGCAAAGGATGGATACATTCCAGTCACGTTAAGAAATTTCATGGACTATCCTCGGATATAGACACTGTGCCCTGCACTCCCTCACAGACTGATTCAAAACTTCCCTTTGTTGAAAGGAATGACTCTCAGAACTATAAATTAAAACTTAGGCCCAAACAGTCAAGCAATTTGATTGTTTAAGTCCTCTCCAAGGTGAAGCGGTTGAATTGTCTCTGACATGTATCCCTTGGACCTGAGTAGAGAAAATACCAGAGAAATGTTGAAACGACAGGCGTATTGTAAATCACTGCGTAGCTACTGTGTGAGGACATTATTAATTCTGTTTTTATTGAGTGTTTTAATAATCATTACGAGTGTGATTTTGCACATATATCATCCTATTTCTAGACATGTTTATAATATTACTGCTGAACATTCTTTTAGTGACCTACCGCCACATGAACTATCTTATAGACTTGCGCTGCGCAATAACACCTTCATTAGTATGTTACATCATTCCCATCAGACTAGTAATGCCACCAATTGTTGGGTGTGTGGCCGACTCCCTCCCTATCAGAATAACAAAGGAGTTCTGCCTTTCTTTCCACATCCGTTCACACACAATGGCTCCTGTGGAGCATGGTTTAGTTTACTAAATTCCATAGACCCAGACACAGCAGTTTATCAACAACATTGGATATGGGGAAATCTGAATCTAGTTTTATTCAAAGTCTGTCACCCTAATAAGGAAGGTCACCCCAGTAGAACAGGAACTGATTTAGAAAATGAAGTGTATAAATTAGGTAATTTTACGCCTAACCTCATGATTTTGAACGTCAAATCCGAAGTTGAATTAATTCTGCCCACTATGTCAGTATTTCCAGTTAAGGGTGAATTATGTGTGAGAAAAGTTGGTTCCATACACATGGGCCATAGCAAATGCGTTACTACAGTAGAATATAGTGATCAAGGGAAATCTTCATTTAGAGCTTCTCGCCATTCTTACTTTATATGTGGTCAGACGGCATATATGCGTCTGCCTCTAGATTGGGATGGTACCTGTTACATAGCATTCCTTTTGCCACCTGTTTTCCTAGCTCCCCCTGATTATTATCGAAATGTTCATTTAGTACACAAAAGAGAGCGTAGAGATCTCCCAGTTGTCGATTATACTGAGACGGCATGGGACAAGTATGTAGATTTCAATAAAGGTATCTTTCCCTATATAGGTACTATATCAAATAGTAAGCTGATACGCAGACTCACCAAGACTCTTGAAGCTGTAGTAAACGAGACTATAACCGCCCTAGGCAATCTGACAGAGGAACAATCAGTGATGAGAATTGTTGTTCTCCAGAATCGTCTTGTCCTTGACGTCATCCTGGCCGATAGGGGCGGAGCTTGCAGGGTCATCGGATCCAGCTGCTGCATATTCATACCAGAAAATTCGCCATCTGTATATAAAGCTATAACACGTCTTCATAAGATTGTAAGCCAGATACACGAGAATCCAGGCACTTGGACGTGGTCCGGGTGGTTTTGGAGTGTGATATCAGCCTGGGGATGGAGAGTTCTATCCTTCCTAGGTATTGGCCTTCTTATGCTCTTTAGTTGTTGTTTATGCCTGCAATGTGGACCAGCGATTTGTGGTCTGTGTGCCACATCATGCATTCCATATCAAAGTTCTCGTTCAAAATGCCGGAAAAAGAAGGAAGAAGAAATGATGCTCCATGAGCAAATCGATGGAATAATGAAGATTGATATCTCTTGAAGGGCAAGTAGGGGACAAGGAGGGAATGTGGAAATGTGGATTTTCCTGATCAGTTATGTCCCCTATCTTGGACCCCAACGATTCTATGTGCATGTCACAAGTACATGTATGTTCCCTCTAGTTCCAGTTTCCAAGACGCAAACATATGTGTGTCTACCGTCGACATGTTCTCTGTCAGATCCGCCATCAATGGGCTGGATATTCAATTCCTAAGTATGAAAAGCCACCGACTTTATATGGCTAAGGTACTCCATTTTTACAGTTCAGGCAAGTAGGCCCGATTCTTTCCTCAAAGCCTTTCCCTGCTCTCTGTCTCTGACAGTTTCAGCTTGAGCTCGCATCTGTATCCATGAACTTTGTCCTACTCCCTGTGCAGCTAACGGTGCCTGCCTCGGCCAGTTTTCGCCTGCCTGCCAAGAAGCTGTATTTCACCTTCGAATTATCTATTTTGCTCTTCAGCCGATGCATTCCTGTCTAGTGATTTAGGTAAACATTTCCTTTAGCTCACAAGCAAAGGACTCAGCCTTTCCGTCCTCCTGCAAGTGATTCATAGCCCTGTTGCCATGGAAAGTTTTCTGCCCCTCGCTTCTCATATAGACACTTAGACGCTTGTACACGCACATACAGTTAGTATAGAATAGATTCTGTCCGAGAGTCCTTCCTTGTGGATAACATAGTTCTCTAAACATAGGATGTTAGATATGATTTGGGATTAGGTTGACATGACCCCCTAGACTTCTCGTCTCCACATGTAGAGCTAAATATCAAGTCCCCTTCACCCCCTAGTTGCACGTCAATCACACGTCATGCTGCTGCGCACGCATCCATGTTAAGTATTATCGTATAGATCCACCTATGTAAGATAATGAGAGCCAATCATGTTTCTTTTTGCTCCTTATTACGCCTAGTTTCAATTACGTATCACTATGTTAATTTATCTTATCAATTGTTACGCCTTTTTGCACTTGTTTCATTGTAAATGTATGACCTATAAAAGTTACTTCTTGTCAATAAAGTATTGTACTTCACTTCCTGAACCCTCGTGGTGACGGAACCTGAAGGCCGCGACTCGAGTCGGCCATTTTGGATGGAATAAAGCCCATTTAGAAACCTCTTATACCACGGATTTCTGCCTCTTGTTATTCTGAGCTATTTTACTTTATTTTAAGGATTCCGTATGAAATTCAGTTTCGGTAAAAAGAATATTTACCACAGATCATGCATCAGGGGAATACACTGGCGTTCTTTCTGGACTTTACTACTGCAGTTCAGGTCACACTGAGAGACTTCATCCCTTGCAAAAAATAAATGCAGGCAAAGGATATCCCCTACGCCATGCTGTACCTAGCATGATTGAGGATCAGATCGGAGGGTGTGTCCAAGATTTTCAAGAATCCAAGAGCTGCCATGGAACATGCAAAACTCCTAAAAAAGCGTCAACATGAAATCACTGCTGAACCAGATGAGGATTAACAGGGACCACTGGAGGGTACCTATGAGTTGGCAGGGTTTCATTGGGGATTGCTCATGGCCTTTTTTACTGCTTTGGTGGGTGAGTGTGGGCTGGATTCTAGCTCCTAACCTAAAGGGCGGGCTATTTTCGTTGGTCTCTATTACCATTTGTGGGGAGACTGCACCTGGGACTGTTGCTTCGCTGCAATATGGGCATTTAGTGCAAGATTGTGAATTGGTGCCACGATAACTGATTGCTGTAGGGCACTGTTATGTCAGACCATGGACACACACAGCCACCTCCCTCTACCATCAGGAGGTCTTATGCACTCTTGTGGCCCCTAATGGGTGTTCCCCATCTGTTCATTGGGTTTGTATGGGGGTCGGGGTGTTCATTACACTCAGATTGGGTTGTATTTAGCAAGTTGTGGGTGCTGAAGTGGGTGGGGAGTTGTGTGGGGGGTTACATGGCAGACATGGAGTACAGTGGAAGAAATGTTCTTATTAATGTTCAGGTCACATCAGTGTATTACTCGCAATTTTATTGTACTTGGATATGTAAAATTCGGGTCTAGGTGATAAGCTCAAGTTAATAATATGGAATGTGCGTTAAACAACCCCAAATAAATCCGTAATGTGCTAGATTTTTGGGATAGGCAGGATGTATAGGTTGAATTTCTTCAGGAGACGCATCTCACTAAGCACATGGAATTAAATGTTGGATCTCATCGAGCTATGGTGCGCGTTGCCTCCTCCTTCTCCTCGTAATCTAGAGGTGTCATGATTCTGGTCAATAAAGGTGTTCCATACACGTTCATTAGGTCTGAGATTGATGAGCAGGAATGGGTGCTCCTTGCATTGGGTAAGCTGGGAGACATGATGGTGTTGTTTGTAAACACATATGGGCCTAATATTGATGATCCTACCTTCTTTGATGATGTATGGAGGCATATATCTTCCTATCCGCCATAAGTTGTTGTTTGGAGTGGAGATTTGAATGTTTGTTTAGATCTCAGATTAGATCGTTCCAGAGATGTGGAAAGCAGGTGTCTCTGATCCTGGCTGAGCTGATGGAGGCAGAGGGTCTTATAGATATATGGTATCCCTGGGCTAAAATTCCGTTCCGCTCACTGAAATTGCGATAATTTGACATTTTCGCCTTCCGCGGAGAGCGAGAAAATGTCAAAATTTTCAGAACCCACATTTTACCGGAAATGTTATGCTTGCTCGTGCTGTAAAATAATACATTCTCGCGTGCGCGCGATCGCCCCACCTGAATCCCCGCGTTCGCCGACAAGTTTTCCCGATCCGGTCGTGTTCTCCACGAGATGTTGGATTGTTGGTAGCCATTTGCGCTGTCTTGCGACAGTTCGCGCCCGCAGTAACGTCATTCGTCGCGCGATCACGTCTTTCTTCTCGCGATCATGTACCGCGAGACAAGTGAAAACAAGATGGCCGCGCCACGAGCAACCGCATGGGTAAGTTGGCGTGCCGCGTCCACGCAGAAAATACCGCGAACGGGCAGGAAAAAAACTTCTGCATCTTCGCGATATTTCCGCTTGTTTGCGGAGATTTGTAACATTTTCGCGATGATTTGCAAAAGTGAATTTCGCAAATTCCGCCCACCCCTAATATATGGAGGGCTCCCAAACCCAGATGTGAGGGAGGGCACATTTGTATCCACAGTGCATAGCTCTTGGTCAAGGCTTGACTATTGACTGGTTTTCCAAGAGGCGTCCTCCTGGACTGTCTTCATAAGGCATTTGGTCAGGACACTCTCAGATCATTCCCCGGTGTTGATAGACCTTAAGGTGCCAGCCTGCACTAGGCCTCCGTTCCAATGGCAGCTACAGTAGTCTTCCTTAACTGACATAGCGTTCCGGGCCAAAGGCAATAGGCAAATTTTCTCAGAAAATGAGGCATCGGTGGACAGTGCAGGCACATTGTAGGAAGCCTTTAAAGTCACCATAAGGGGGAGTGCATGGGAGCTCAGGCAGGCGTACTGAAAAATCTAAGGAACAGAATTAGGGCCCTAGCAGACAAGATTAGCCTGCTAGAACGAGAACTTGAGTTGAATCGGTTATCTGACACCTTGGCCCAGATAAGAAAGCTGGTCTCTGAACATAATCAAACTGCAGACCACGATGTATACACAGATCCAGAAGATCCAGAGCACGGTATTGTGGTGAGAGTGGGAGGCATATACATTCATTGGCACTTAAGTTATCCTTGCCCAGAGGACCGGAGCACATTGCTGAATTATTAGATGAAGATGCTACTGCTCTGTAGTCCACCTCTAAGATTAGTAGAGTATTCATTGATTACTATTTTAAATTATACGGACCCGGACAGAGGGCTTCCGATGATGATGTCACTAACTATCTAGATGACATAGCGCTGGGATAGCTATCTAATGGGCAACATCAATATTTGACCCAAACTATTTGACTTTGAAGATGTAAAAGAGGCTATAAAGTCCTTACCTACTTGGAAGGCGGCTGGACTTGACGGCCTGCCCAGTGAGTTTTACAAGGCTTGCCAAGGAAGATCTCACCCCGCAATTATTAAAAGTTTTTGTAGAAGCCTATGAAACTGGTGTACTACCTCCCTCCCTTAGGGAAGCCCTACTAGTTACACTCCTGAAGCTAGAAAAAGTTGCCAACAGGTTGGAATTGTATAGACCGATATCCCTCATAAAATATTAGCGAAAATGATAGCATCTAGACTGCAGCCTCTGATCCCCAAGTTTGTGCTCCCATATTGGGGTTTGTTCTAAGCGTTCCACAGGACATAATTCTCATACACTTTTCGCTGTACAGCACCATTTGGATCCTGAGACTCCCGCTGTGGTGGTGCTGCTAGATGCAGCAAAAGCCTTTGCTTCACTTCAATGGGGCTTTGTAGTTTTACAAAGAATGAGTATGCCACCTTTTTACAAAGAGTGAATACGATTATTGTACACTAACCCGGCTGCTCCAGTGCGAGTCAATGGATGGGTATCGGATACATTTCCAACTTGCAGGGGCACAAGGCACAGTTGTCCCTTGTCTCCGATGCTTTTCTCTCTGGCTTTGGAGAAGCTGGCATGTAAGGTGCGTCAGAAGCATGTGGAGGCCGCACTGGGGTTCAGACAGCACCCGCTGGTCATATCACTCTATGCAGATGACATGTTATTATTTGTCCGGGATCCAGACGCACAGTTATCACCTCTGTTAAGTGAATATGTTATATTTGAGAAGCACTCTGGGCTGGGGATAAATTGGGCAAAGTCCACAATCTTCCTATTAACTGATTGTACTCAAGAGGTAGTGCCTGATTACCCACTTGTCTGGTCTACGGACCCGGTGAAATATTTGGGGGTCTGGGTGCATAGAGATCCTGAGACTGTGTTCTCTTTGAACTATGGAGGTGCTGTCACTGGAATTACGGAACAGATTTCCTGCTGGACGCGTCTACCGCTGTCATTGGCGGATAGAATCGCTGTGGTAAAGATGACTGTTCTCCCTAAGCTGATTTATTTGTTTGGCAATATTCCAATAAAGGTAAATGTCGCATTTTTTAAAACGCTGCAGACCTGTCTGCTGTCACTGGTTTGGGCTGGCAAGCAACCAAGGTGCAGTTGGAACAAATTAACGTTACCCTTTGAAAGGCGGGGCTATGAAGGACCAGACCTGCGCCTTTATTATTTGTGTGCACAGGCACAGTTTGCACATTATTATTTTTTCCCGCAGAAATACATTTTACATCTGGCTGTGGAGGTGGATACTGTACATCCAACGCCACTGCCAGCCAGGATTCTTTATATAGATGAGGGTGATAATAAGAGAGAAATGAACCCGGTCAATTGTAGTGTGTGAGCGTGGGATGCCTTGGCCACGCGTGCTGGGAGAGTTTATATCTATGCACCAGATATGCCATTTAATGCTCATCCGGTTATATTGGCGATACAGGAGCACGGACCCTCAACATTCTTCAAAGTTAAAGGATCACTAAACTGGGGGATATGTACTGTAATGGCACCTTTTTAACTTTGGCCGACTTTCTAGCTGGACAACTATATAAATTAATGCATGGGTTTATGTATGCCAGGTTGCATGCAGTGGTGCGTTCCCTGTGGCCTGATTTTCCGCAGGAACCACATGTGTTAAAGGCGCTATAGTTGGTACTAAAAGGCGGTGAGTGTAGAGGGCTGATCACCCGAATATATGGTGCCTTTCAACGAGAGAATGAGTGGGCTGAATCCTCTGTGTTAGACAAATGTAATGATCTCCTGGAGGCCCCCATGTCCCGCAAAAAGTAGGAAGCATGTTGTAAACTTGCAGGGCGCCTGGCTGCCAACTGTATTCTTTGAATTATTCTTTTTAAATACTTGCATCAAATATACTATACCCCACACAATTGTTTAAATTTGGACTGCGGGAGGATGCGAGGTGACCTAGATGTTAAGTATTTCAATGGCCATATTTCGGCTATGCATCTCCTTGGCATGGTTATATTCAGACCCCCCCCTTTTTTCAGCAATGGTTGGCCAGCTGCGATCAGTCTATATTCTAGGACAATCTATATATACTTGGAAAGGTATAAGGACAACGAAAAAAAGTTTAAAAATATGGAACTGCTTGTCTAGCTCGGCAGAACAGAAGAATGGATAAATTAGACATCATCTTTATGGACACGACTGAGCAGAATAGTTGATCTCACCAGCCAACTGAATTGCTATTTATTGAAAAGCGGATGTATTTGTTCTTCATTTTAGAACAGATTTTTTTTACCACAGATTTGAGTGCCAATTGATCCCCTTCTTTTCAATGTTTGTTTGCAATTTCACTGTGTGGGGAGGGTGGAGGGAAGGTCAGGGCTTGGGAAGAAAATTGGTATTTCAAAAATGTCAATAAAGATATTTAAAAAAAAGAGAATCAACATATCTGAAAATATTAAACATCAGGGAAATGAAAGCTACTTATAGAAGTTTTTATTGCAAGTAGAATGTTAACATATAGAATTAAGTTTCATGCTTATGAACTAAATTGAGTTCACATTTCATTCTAAATGAGATACCCTGGGTGATTGGCCAAGCTTTATAGATACTGACTGATTGAACATTGAAATTACTTACTGCCAATGTATAGAAATAAAGTATATGTTGATGCAATAAATATAATTTGAATACTATATTATTCTTGCTCTCTATATTAACTTTTCAGTATTCAAGAATTGGGCCCACCCTGTGAAGCAAGTGTCAGCAGTGTCTGTGTACTTGTGATGGCCAATGGACTGTGTTCTTCAGACACAAGTGTAGGCTGTAGTACTGGAGCATATTTTCTGTTGAAAGAAATTTCCTATAGAATGTAGACAATCCATTGCAGAGATATAAAAGTACTACTCAAACATAATAATGTTGTGTGCTATTGGGTGCGTCAAATAAGTTGGCAGTTGTAGACTTCTATGTGTTTTTCATGTGCGTTCAAATGGAGGGAGTAGAATCATCAATAAGTTCTTCTGACTTTATTGCATGTAAGACATGAAAGAAGAAAACATTTTACATTAAGTTGAACAACTGAGAGATAAAATAATTTTTTTCCCAGGGCATGAAGAGTAATTTCTCATTTGCTGGTGAATTTACCATCAGGACTTTGTTCAACAATCAAGTCTGCAGATTTACCAAGAAAAATAAGTATGTCATTGATTGAGGACATTTTGAAGTCAACTTGTCTGTTCCCTGTATACTGATGAATAGATCCCCTTCCCCCTTGAAAAGAGCACTCAGTGGTACGCGATACTGGCCTAAAAGTACGGGTGCTGTTATAAATAAACTATGGAATATAGAATACCATCAAAGCATTTTTATAGGCAAAGTTTCTATTTACCAGCAGATGAAGTTTGGATGGATCAAATGTTCATTACTCGCCCGA
Organism: Triturus cristatus; assembly: GCF_964204655.1. Taxonomy (NCBI): domain Eukaryota; kingdom Metazoa; phylum Chordata; class Amphibia; order Caudata; family Salamandridae; genus Triturus; species Triturus cristatus. The sequence continues at coordinate 524,836,558 of NC_140588.1, read as the reverse complement.
GAGTCTGCCATGATCAATTGTGTCTAAGGTCAATTAGAGATCAAGAAGGACAAGAAGACATGAATCATCTTTGTCCAGCATTATGAGAATGTAATAGAACACTTCTAGAGCGGCTGTCTCATGTTGTAGCTGGTATCAAAGCCAGAGTGTTAATCCATTAGAAGATACCTCATGTTGACAAATGAATTTGACTGATTGGTATAGCAACTTTAAATTAGTTTTCCAATTAATGGTAAGTGAGAGAAAGCTCTGAAGAATGAAAAAACGTTATATGTTTTGACTGATGGTTATTTTTAGGAAAATGTGCTATTTGGACAGTTTTTCACAATTTTGGGACAGTTACCTGGGTGAGTGATCCATTGATTATCGCACATCCTGGATGTAAAACATGTAAGAGTTGACTTCTATGGTATTTTCTGGTCGGATATCAAGCTTTTAGGTGCTTTATGACCATGATGAGTTTCAGTGGCGGCTCCTCGAGGGAGTTCTGCGGAGCGGGGGAGAGGCTGCAGGGGGCATAATGAACTCCGGCATACGGACGAATGGAGTTATAGTAAATTAATAAATAAATAAAACAAATTACATTGCGCGTGCTGCAATGCCAATCGACGATGCAGTGCACGCAATGCAATTTGTTTTATTTATTTGTGTACTTAACTCCGTTTTGGCCGTATGCCAGAGTTTATCATCCTCATACTCAGGAGGACTTACCTCATTGCACCATCCACCTTATTAACCGCTTGGAGAAAACATTTGTACAATTTCAAGGAGTGCGTTACTCTTCCTTTCAGAGTTTACTACCCCCCACACTGCCCCTCCCCACCCGCCTCACCGCCTCACAGCACTCCCTCGAGGAGCCGCCACTGATGACTTTGTCTTTAGCAATTGAAAAGATAAAATTTCTTATGTTCTTTGTTTGTAGATCTCTATCTATATCTATTAGTTGTAGCAGTAAATCCATATCAATATTATCTTTGCATACCTAACAGGTAACCTTGTAATATGATCCTATAGCAACATGATGTGTTTTGGTGATGTCTATAAACCAAGAGAGCAAAGGCCAAATGGTTTATAAATATCAAAAAAACCCTAGGGATGGGAAGTAGAACTATAATACACAAGTTTTGTATTAATTATCTCACAGGTTTATTTTGGGCCTGCTAGCTTGCAAACAATGCAATGAAAAGAGTAGGCGATATAGTTGACCATACTGTTTGTTTGTCTAGAAAAAAGACAAAACCATATGCAATTAGGTTTTAAGGAAATAACACACCATTGCCTGTGTTAAAAGAAACTCTATCTGTAGCAGAGATGGATTGTTACACATGTTCTCAGCAAAGTGCAGATAACAATTAACACTGAATAGGACTACATTGTTCAGATTTAACGTATCTTTCATCAATGAATTTTCTATAAACAAATGGACAAAAGTAAAGCTTTGCATTATAATGACAAATGCCATACTTCAGAGGAGTGAAATGCGAACTGTCAGAGTATTGCAGAAAAATCAAGCTTAAGGCTTTCTTCATGAATAAAGAGAGTGAGACCCCGAGAAGTGATACAAACCTGAGAACGAAATCAACCTTCTGTCCCCCTAACCACCTGGTCCCCGTCGAAATACAGGCCTTTGAACAGGCCATCATGAAAGAAGTGGACAACATCAAACCCCTGTCCAAAAAACCTTACATCAACATCACAAGACGAGAAAAACAGGCAATGGAAGAAATGAAAATATAGTCGTCAAACCGGCGGATAAAGGAGGAGGCATTGTCCTCCTTGACAAACAGGGATACAACAAACAGTGCTTGGACCTACTTTCAGACTAGAAATTCTACGAGAAAATTGGCAGTGATCCAACCAAGAGACTGCAAAGAACCATAGATCTGATGGTAGAAGAAGCACAAATAAACCAATGGATATCAAAACTTGAGGCAGACTTTCTTAGAACAAAATCTCCCAAGGTACCCTATTTCTACTCTTTACCTAAGACTCATAAGAACAGAGTCCCACCACCAGGACGACCAATCGTCTCAGGGATTGGTTCGGTACAAGAACCTTTGTCGCAATTTGCAGACCAGTTTCTCAAACCCTTAGTACAAAACACACCCACGTACTTGAAAGACACACGAGACCTCTTGAACCAACTAGGAGGCCAAACCTACGATGAGAACACCATGTACCTGGTAGGACTGGATGTAGAGAGTCTTTACACCAGCCTCCCACAACAGAAGACACTGAACACTTTGGAAAACATCCTATTCTCAGAAACTTGGAATTACACTACACCAAGACACTTCGTGTTAGAATGCTGCAGGCTAGCTCTCACTGAAAACTACTTTGAGTATGATGGTACCCTTTTTAAACAACGCCACGGAACTTCTATGGGAAGCACATTTGCTCCTAGCGTGGCGGGACTGTATGTGAGTGACTTCGAACAACAACACATACAGAACCCCAGTAATCCCTATCTTACACAAGTAAGATTTTGGAGACGCTATATTGATGACGTCATCATGATCTGGGAGGACACTGAAGAAGCCCTACAAGAATTCCTAGGTTGGATTAACTCCAGAGACGAATGCCTGAAGTTTACGTGCACATCGGACAGAAAACAACTTGACTTTCTGGACGTCACTGTCTACTCGGAGAACAGCATCCTACAGACCAGAACATACTACAAACCCACAGCAAAGAACAGCATTCTATCATACCAAAGCTTTCATCCCCGTCCCCTAAGAGACAATTTACCGTACAGTCAATTTCTAAGACTGAAGAGAAATTGTAGTAACCTTAAGGATTACAAGACACAAGCAAAAGAACTGGGAGACAAACTTGTAAGAAGAGACTACCCAATAAAAACAATCAACAAGTGCCAAAAAAGAGCCCGCAACCAGCCAAGAGAAAATCTCCTACAAATGATCACGCGAGATGAACCAGAGGACCTACTGACCTGTGTTACCACATACAACACAATAACGAACACAGTGAAAAAAATCGTCAACAGGAATTGGAGGATTCTAACATCAGATACATTACAATGGCCAAAACCCAGATTTGCAAACAAAAGAACAAAGAACATCAAAGACTTTCTAGTGCACACGAGACCGGCACCAAACACAGCAAGAGAAACGATCACTGCAGCATGGAACCTAGAACCAATCATAGGATATTATCCTTGCGGTACATGCTCAGTGTGTAATCTGACAAAAATCACTAAAACCGTCCAACTCCTCCCCAACCTAACTTGGACACTGCGCCACACAAATTGTAACACCACACATGTAATTTACATGATTACCTGCCCCTGTGACCTAAGATACATTGGGATGACGTGTCGTAAGATAAAACAACGTATCAGTGAACACAAAAGCAACGTGAATTGCAAAAGACTAACCACCAAAATGAGCAGACATTATATAGAAAACAACCACAATACCAGCGATCTTAACTGGATAATCTTGGAAAGTTTACGAATCAAAAGCAACAATGCCGAACGTGTCCTCTTTGAAAAGGAACAATGTTGGATTTATCGTTTGGGGACAGACAAAAGAGGTTTGAACGATAATATCCCGTGGCACACACTGGCATAATGTAATTTTCTGACCATGATCTATTCCCATGACACATAGACTGAAAAAGACTGGTGTCGCCTCTCACTACAGTCCCAAAACACTGTGTCAATACATCAAATTGCAGGAGAATTACTCCCTTGGTTGATCCTGACCAAATGTACCAACAATAAGTTGCAGATTGTTGACCAAGACATGTCCTCCCTTACCCACCTCAATAACTAGAAACCAAGAGGAGACACCATTGTTTGATACATTTCCGTCCCCTCCCGTGGCCCGAAATTTATGCCAACCACCGCTACCAACCATAGATATTCAACAAGTCTTTTTTCCATCTCCACACCGACTCCCTATGTAAATCGGAGCACCAAGCGGTCCCGCGTCACCGGGGGTACAGCGAACAGAGCCAGAACAAGTTCATGACTTGACGGAACCGGTAAGCTCCAATGGCCGCCGTCAGAGGTACAACGCTCCACACAGAAGTAAGGCGCCTCTAATCCTTTATACATCCTGTTTTATCTTGTTACTTTAGAAATAAGTTCCGTATGTGCCGTTGGGACCTCCAGGAAGTGCAAAACACGCATTCATAAGGTATTTGTATTTTGTATTTGTATTTGTATTTTGTATTTATAACGCGCAGCTATCACCCAACGGGTATCTTGGCGCTAGGACTGTGATGGAGCAAAACTTTTAAACAAACAGAATGTGCATCAGCAGAGACAGAAAGAAGAGGAGAGATAGAGATAGAGGAGCAGAGGCCAGACAGGACTAGGGAATTAAGAGGCCATATGCCCCTCCCTAGGAAAGAGCCAGGTTTTCAGATTGCGCCTGAAATCCATCAAGGAGTTAGCCTGTCTAATGTTCAGAGGGAGTTCATTCCAGTATCGCGGGGCCACAGTACTGAAGGCCCTACCTCCCATCCTGGCCTTCTTGATCCTGCCAGCGTTTAGCAAGAAGGTGTTCGAAGAACAGAGAGTCCTTTGAGGTTTGTACCAGGAAATTTTCTCCAGCAGGGAAAATGGGCCAAAGCCATGTGCCGCTTTATAGACAATGCACAGGGATTTAAATTTGACCCTTTCCCTCATAGGAAGCCAGTGAAGCTCTTGAAGCGCCAGTGTGGTTGAAGAGCCACGTTTCCTATTCAGCGCCAGTTTGGCTGCCATAGACTGGACCCTCTGCAATCTCTGAAAGATGTAAAGAGGAGCTCCTAAATACAGAGAATTGCAGTAGTCCAGCCTACTCAGGATGATACTGCGAACTACCAAAGGTCTTTTCTCCACCGGCAGGAGAGGTAGAATCTGCTGTAGAGCTTTCATGAGGGCAAAGCACACCCCCACGGTTTTTTTAGCTTGAGAAGCCATTTGAAGATCATTATCGAACATGACCCCCAGATGCCGCACCGTTGTCACAGCGAAAATGGGTTCCATTTCTGGGGCCAGTCTAAGGCCAAAAGGCATATCCCTTACTCTCGTTGGGGAGCAGTAGATCACCTCAGTCTTGCCTCCGTTAAATTGCAGGGAGTTAGCCCTGAGCCAGTCTAAAGTCTGACTCATACATTTCTGGAATTTGTCCATAGTCAGGGCATCCTTTCCCTCTAGGTAGCAATGTTTTTTTTCCTATCTTGTGATTTTTAAACACGACATCAACAGCGAACTATTTTTAGTAAACAGGACCCCTTGGCAAACACCATACTGATACGTCTTCTATCGGACCACCTTTTGTATTCCAAAATTTGTGGAGACGAAATCAGCATAGGGCTACAACCGACATTGGTGTTTTTGGTCTTTGGCTATTTGTTACTGAGTGTACTGTGCGCGCACATCGGCTATGCACGCACGCATTATCCAGATGCGATTATCTCACAACACCTCTTACTAACTGCACCTTGAAGCGGTTATAGAAACGCCCTATATTGTGAGGATACACGACATTAGGGTGCTATTTTAAATTAGACAAACGTTTGTTGCTTCACATTGAGTCCCTCTACCTTCACGTAGCCGCTCTCCTTTCTCGCGCCATTTGCCCGGAATAAGTAACCCAATAGTTCACGAAGCTACTAACCTCACTACATGTTGACCACAATAGCAGCTCCCTAAGTGAGTCACTTGAGACATAAAGTATGATCTATACAGTGTATTTATGTTATTAGGATTATCCAAACGCAATTGTTTTTCCTTTTCCATAGGTATAGATACCACAGATCTGACCCCTTAAACACAATTAGTGGATAACTTCCACTACATAAGGAGCCACAACACGTCTCCTTCTATTAGATCGGTCCTGACGAAAGCCTTTAGACTACCACAGATGGCTAAAACATGTTGACCCTCGACATTTGATAGTACGGTAGACCAGTAACTCGGTCTTCATCCGCACTCCAACTTTTTTTTTTTTTCTTTTTTTTTCTCTTATTAATATTCTTCAAATAAAGATTCATCAGAAAAAACGTTTTTGAGAATTTTAACCCCACTACACCTGAGCACTTTCACACCCTCTCCTATCTTTATGCCTGGACGCTACTGTACAACCAGTTGGTCTTCCTCCCGGCGGAGGTCAGCATACATACAAATGAAAGACCCTATGATGATGCTGTACTAGTACACACAAGCGGTGACCCAGTACAGTTATGAGGGTTCTTTTATGACGGAACCAAGACCAGAAAGACCCTGGCTACACAGGACAAGTGGTCCATTCTTCATTGATTCTTTGCTTATACTTCAGAGGAGAACATGAAATATTTTACATTTCGTATATATGGTTGTATATTTTATCTTTGTGCTGACAACATAATATCTCCATTTTCTCTTTTCAATAACATCTTTCCAATGTTTATGTTTATACAGTATGCTTTTTTTATCCACTAGAAATATTTTAAAATATGAAATAATATGTAATTGTATATGCAATTATGTCTTTAGTAATTTTTAGATTAGAAAATGAAAAAACAGTTATTTTAATTGATGTGTTAATGTTTCTTAAGACTAAATAAGAAAACATGCCTTCATTGGTAAGAATTCCATTGATTTAACTTCCAATCAGGCATAATAAACACCAAGGGCCTTATGTAGGTAGCGTAACATTTACCACTTCATAAATACCGAATGTTACCGATTCGGTATTTATGAAGTGGTAAATGCTATGTAGGTAATGACTCGGTAAAAATTACCGAATCGGAATTGGTCGGTAATTAAGAATCGGTATTTACCGATTCGGTAATGGTAACTGGCTTCCCATTGATTCCTATGGGCCAGGAGGCCATTACCGATTCGGTAATGGGGGGAGCACAATCAAGGGTGGCAGGGTGTCACAGTGACACCCTGTTGCACCCCTGATTCCTGCATGTGTGCACATGTGGCACACATACATGCCCTAAGGGCATGTATGTCTGCCACATTGCACACTTCTAAGGGCCAAAAAATGCTTTTACTAAGACATTCGTCATTTACCACCAACTTTTAGTTGGTGGTAAATAACGAATCCACACAACACCCACACACTCCCCCTACATCTCATTTCAGGATTCGGTATTTACCGAATCGGTAAAATTACCGATTCGGTAATTTTACCGATTCGGTAAATTACCGAATCCTGAAATGTCCCCCCTACATCCCAAACGCCTGAATACCGGTCGGTAACAGCATTTTTACCGAAAATCGGCCGTTACCGACCGGTATTAGGCCACCTACATATGGCCCCAAGAGAGCAACTGGATCGATCCCAGAAAACATCATAAAAAGCTCAAGTTTAATTCCATCCATTAAGTATACCAATAAATATCTGTGTATATTACTTGTCTAGCCCTACAGACTTATGTGTGGTTGTTTTGTGTTTCTTTGTTTTTGTTGTGTCTTTTTACTGAATTATATACTAACAAAAATAAATGATGTTTTGCAAAAATACTTTTACAAACAATAGTCTACCTTAAACCATTTGCTAGGTTTCTACATTATATTCTCCAGGATCATGCATTTCTAAAATGACCTTTCCTGGAAAGTTCAATATTGGTCCACTGTTGGTGTCAGGCAATCTAACAATTAGAATGAAACTGTTGTCAAAAGTAGGGTTAAGAATACCTTTCTCGGGTTTCTGTGGCAGTTAATGGTGCAGTCACTGGTTAGTGAGCAGTGTTCTTGGTAGGTAATATCATGTAAAATTGGTGTACCATTGACTTGGGTAGTAGCTATTTTGTCAGGAAATATCTCTTTATGTATGGTTACCCTCAACGTTTTGGATTGATGCTGTAGTTTATTGTACTTTGAGAGTGCACAAATGCATGCTAACCAGATACCAGTGCCTGTTCCCTGGCCCTAAAGTGTATATGTTTGATTGACTAATACCTAATTGGCATACACTAAATTCCCTCTAAGTCCCTAGTATTTGGTACCTAGAGCACTCAGGGCTTATAAGTGAGAGGGTCACCCCAGGGATGTCAGCAGTGATTGTTCCACCCTGGGTCTGACCAAGTTAAAACATGGCTCTCAACCTGCCACTGCAAACTGAAAGGGTAGTTTGCAAACCCGCTAACTTGACTTTGCCATTTAAAGCCATTGCAAAGACAGTTGTTCCCTTTTTACTATATGTAAGGCACCCCTAAGGTAGGCCTATTGAGTCCTAAGGCACGGTGATGTGTTTTAAAAAGTTGAACATGTGTTTTTACATGTTTCAGTGATGAAACCCCAAATTATTTTGTTTCTCTGGAAAAATGCTAGTAGCCTAAATGCTGAGTGCAGAGTTACAACCTGCCACAACAGCCTTGCTAGCTTCTGACGGTAACTAATAAATTAAATACTGTAATGTATCAAACAACTCACTACATGAAGCCTGACTTGATGCCCAAGTCAAAATTAATGTAACTTATTGCAGTGTATAACTTTGACGAAGTTTCCTATTTTGTTGCCCAGAACCTCCTGTGCCCATTTATAGTTGCACACAGGGGCTGCCACTTAGAAAACGTTCTACTCTCCTGGGGAGATGTGCATGGGAAAGGATACAAAAGAAGCCTGTGTGGGGTAGAATTGTTACATCTCTCTCGCAGGAAGACACATGGGTGCTGGCCCAAAATGGTGACCTTCAAAGCAGTAGCTGCCTTGGAGGGGCTAATGGGAAACATTTGGAAGAGGGGGTGCTCTATTTTTAGGCAGACAGGACAGCACTGGTGACAGAGTTGTCAAACCGGTTTTGTAGGGCATGTAGCCCCTTGGTTGTCAAACCTCTGAGTTGGGCTAGGGAGCCCTACACACTGAGAGAGGAGATCTGCCATCTTGAGAGTGGGCAAAGTAGATAATTCTAGGATAGCCAGATGCCACACTTTGCAGGAAGTGGTCATCAAGAAGGAGGGAACCTAGCAGCCCGTTGGTTACTAAGCTCGCCCTACACTGAGGACATTTTCTGGGCATAAAAAGGTCACCCCTGGTACCCAGAATTCAGATCTTGTTGGTCCGGAAAAGAGGACTGAAGATGGGTTGTCCTGCTGCCAAAGACCAAAGACCTGTTGGAGAGAGGCAGCACCAAGGTGGATTGCACCTGCTGAACCTGATGGCTACCAAAGGAGAAGGGGCTTTGCCTGCAGTGTCCTATTCACAGAGAAGTTGACTGCTGAGACCAGACAAAGCAAGAGAATCCATGGATCAGTTGGCTAACCTCCTGTTCACAGGAAGTGGTCATCAGGAGCAAAGGAACCTATTAAACCATGGCTAGTAACCTCATCCTACCCTGAGGGCATTTTCCTGGCAATAAAAGGGCACCCCGGCACCCAGATCTCAGATCCCATTGGACTGGAAAAGAGGATCAAAGAAGAACTGTCCTGCAGCACCAAGAACCCGGCAAAGAGAGGCTGCACCAGTGTGGACTACACCAGCTGAAATTGGTGGCTAGCAAAGGAGGAGGGACAGTGCCTGTTGAGTCCTGATCATGGAGAAGCCAATTAAATGAAGCAAGATACTCCTAGGATTAGTTGGCTGACCTCCTGATTGCATACATGCCACAAAAGCTGTAAAAGCTGACAGGTCATATTTTTAAATAGCCATTCCTTGCTGCTGTGCAATACCTGTAACCGGGACCGACACTCAAAATTTGGCCCAAGTTTGTTGGACCCAGGAGAGTCATCGGAGTGCAGCTTGGTTGCCCCATAGGCATGTTAGCACCGAAGGAAGGATTCCCCTGCGTCCATGATATCAGGCGACTAGTAGCCCAGGAGCGACAGGAATTCTGCCAGGCTCAAGAGGACTTTGAGGCACGTTGGCCCTTGTGGACAGGATTGTCTCACCAAGCCTGTGGACAGAGGAGTAGTGGCAGGAAGATGCACATTGACAACATCACATTCTTAGCATCCTTCAGCATAGTCAGCATCCTGTATCCCTTGCATCAGGACCACTTAAATAGGAGTCTATGGGATACAACACCTATAACTTAATAAAGACTGCTTCTTTTGTGGAGGTAACTGTTTCTGTTTCTGAGGGCCTTGATAGTCCCCCTACTGGCTCCTTACTGGGGTTGGTTGCCTTAAGTAACTCAAAGTAACCATATTGATACGTACTAAAGCTTTTCTTGAAAACATTTCTAAGTGTCTAATTCATTGAATTTAACAATGCTTGTCCATGGTTCATCAAAAAGTGATATTTAATGAGATTTGAAAATACCTTATCTCCAGAACCCTCTGGTGGATCTTTTCTGTTTTAGTGTCTAAAATTACATAAAAATACAATCTAATTTTATAATTTGGGGTCTGATTTCTTGAGTGTTTTGAGAATTTCGTGTTTTATTGTTTTGGTGCTGTAAAAATGCTTTGCACTTTTTCCTTTGTGTAAGCCTGATTGCTCATAACCACATCTATCCAGGGTGATGAGCTAAAGGGTTCACAAATTAAACCTATTATTAAGTGTATTACACAGTGGGACGCACAACCAAAGCATATATTACGCCCCATTTCCAAACAGCATTTTAATGGAAGTGATCAGGTAATTGCTTTATATTCCTAACTCACCAAACTAAGTATGGTCAAGCAGTTTATACTTTCTCCAGGAGGTCGAAGGTGACTTTGAACTCAGAAACGTTTTGATAAGGTAATCGCACACAATGCATTCAATACCAAGAGCTACGTTTTATAGCATATGACATCCATATTTACAGCTGTAAAACGAAAAAGTGAAAATAAGATGCTTCAAAATAGCGAGAAGTTCATAAGGACTGGAACTGAAATATAACCTGAAAGTTACAATAGCACTGTCTTTTCAGTGATCCAATGCTTTCCATCTATGTTTGTGCTATTTATGAACCACTTCATAAATAAACTGATGAACCATCAATCCCCTCTTAGCCTGGTCAGTGAGCAGGGTCTACTTGTATTTGAAGTAGATTGTGTGTTCATCTCAAATACACCGGATCACTGTGCACTGCCCATAAAGCAAATGAAACAATTTAGAGTATATGCTGTGGGTTTGCAAATATCAAGACAATCAGGGGAAAGAAAGGGTCCCTCTGGGGTGGCTCCTCCGCTACGGTGGAGGACCATCACCCCACTGCTTTTCAACAGTGCAAAAAAGGAAAAATAAAATGAAAATAGCACAATGTTATTATAATTTTATTTTTCCCTGCTGAAGCCAGTTTTGGGGCAGGGTGGGGCTTGGATGTCATCACAGCTAGCAGGGGAAGGAGTGGTGAGTGCACTTAAGTGTCCATGACAATTTGGATGGCCGTCTTGGGCTGGCCAAACAGTCATATGCACTTATCAGATTCTCCACCGACTCTATTGCACAGCCTGGCTAGAGAACATGCACAGTCTCCCATTCCCTGCCTGAGCACCAAACGGCACTCAGACCAATCACAATGCTAATGTCATGCTGGTGACAGCAGCGTGGTGATTGTCTAGGGGAGTCTGGGAGCCTGTGTGCTTCTGGTTCACAGAAGGAGAGGACGGAGGTGAGGTAGCGGCCAGCAGGCAGATGAGTGGTCTTTTCTTTAGTTTTTTTAAAACCCCCTTCCCCTCCACCCCCGCCACTGAACAGGGACTAAAGAGACGCAAAATATCAAAAAGAGAGTATTATAAACCTGTCAATAGAAGGTGAGGACATACGCCCTTAGCAGAGTCACAAGCCAAACAACAGAACGTAGGATTCAACCTAGTCAAAAAAAGCAGCACACAACCTGTGCTGCTATTAGCAACACACAAAACAACATATTCTATGAAAACAAAACAGCAAAATATTAGAGGATCCATTGCATATCACTCATTTTTCTGCATCTCGTTTTGTGCACAAAATTCTCAATTCAATATTTTATTTACCCTGGCGAAGCACAGTAGAAGCCTTAAAACAGAATGAACATGAACCATGTAACAGAATATTATTTATCACAAACCAAAGATGCTTCAATTGAGGACATTTTTTGTGAACAAAACATTATGGACATGAACAATATAAACATGAATGTTAGCTTCAAACCACAAAGGGGTTGTTTGGAGTTTTGTCGGGAGCACATCAGCCAAACTCGATATAACCCAAAGACTATGCAAAGTATATTAACCAAAGAAAGAGGGTTAATTTCCAATTATCCACCATGAACCCAATCTCTGTGACTCCTTCCTACCCATCAGACTGTTTGCATGGTAAACAAAGACAAATAGATGTGATTTCCTATTTCTCAGAATAGGAACTAGTTCATTATTGAAGTTGGAATTATTTACATATCATATACCTTCTCTTGCAGACAACTGCTCAAAGCAACAACAGAATGCAACACTCGGGACTACATATGGTAAGTTGCTACTTTTTTAACCAAACATGGATTGCCATTCACAAATGTAGGGGTGGGCGGAATTTGTGAAATTGACGTTTGCAAATTATCGCGAAATTGCTCAAAATCTCCGCGAGCACGTGAAACTTTCGCGAAGATGCGGAGATTGCTTTTCCTGCCCGTTCGCGATGTGTTTTTTCATGCTCACAGGGAAATATATCTCCAACTTGCCCATGCGGTCACTAATGGGCACGGCCATCTTGCTCGCGATGCTTATTTCCTGTTCCGGGTCGAATTACGTGTTCGCGATCGCAAACTCTCACGGGATAGCGCAACCGGCTACCAGCAGACCAACATCTCGTGGCGCACGCGAACGAATAGGAAAACTCGTCGGCAAACGCAGGGACCTTGTAAGTCGCGACCGAGAGAATGCATTTTTAAAGCGCAAACAAGAAAAATACTTCCGTTTTGTGGCAGATTGCGAAAGTTTTGACATTTTCGCGCTCTCCGCGAAAATGTCCAAATATCGAAAATTCCACGAGCAGAACGAAATTTACCGCCCAGGCCTACACAAATGTAAAAAGCAATACGATTACTATTCCGGGACTGTAACCTACGCAAATATTCTGGCTGCATTTCTATCTCTTTTTCAAACTATTCTTTTTCTTTCTGATGCCCAAAATAATGTAGCAATATTGACAGCTCGAGTAGATTAACAGCCGAAAGATATTCACCACAGAAAAGGCAGGTCGTTTTCAATATCATTTAGTAAATCACACTGATATGATTTCAATCAGAGCAACCTTGTTGTCATCATTAGTAGAAACTGGAACTCCGGGATCTCCCTGAAGGAAAACATTTCAAGTGAAAAAACGGCACACTAAATTTTGCTTCCTAATATTTGTGTATTTTGATAGCGCTTTAAGCAGTGTATTAGCAAAATGCATAGCTAGAAATTAACAAAAGCTTTTAAGAAATTCGGGAAGCTCATTGAACTTATTAGACTCTTTATAGGGGGGAATCTCAGCACAGACCTGAGCAAGGCACCCAACACAAGTAAAAACAAGCTGTAGACAAGCTTCAGGTACAAATTGTACAAAACAGAAAATTAATGGTACTACCTGTAGTGGTAGCTGGTGACCTTTAAAAGAGATGGGGCGTAACCCTTGTCTCAAATTTACGTGAGTGAGACGGACTTCCTCGTGGAGGATTCCGTGGATAGTTCACTTGCACAACAGCTTTATTCTGTTACTCATTCTCTCTCTGTCTCATTCATTTACTCTTAATCATACTTCTCCTCACGTTTACTTACTTCATCATCATCATATTCATTTATTTTGGTAAAAAACAAGGCCATAATAAGCTTTAAAATTATTCATAACACAGAAAGTGCATACAATCAATTTAAAAAAAAATTATAGCCAAAACATTTCCTTTAAAAAGTTTAAATACAGTTTTCAGAATCTAATGATCAATATAGATAAGAAGAATAACTAGGACATAAACACATCTTAATAAAATGATTCTGCTCACATCAAAGATTGACTAATGTGTTAATAATTCCGGGCTGTAAGCACCTCGTAGGGGCAACAGACTTTATCTCTGGTTAACAACTTTGGACCTAATGTGCCATTTTGCGATTAAAATGTTCACAATTGAAAATACAACAGGGTCACTGGTGTCAATTGTGCATACCCTCAAGGTTGAATGACTGTTCCCAATGCCAACAAGTTTACAGAGGGGTATAATCCAACGTGACCATTGCCTTTTGCAGGCCTTGAAGAAAAATAAAACATGTTCAATGGTCTCTAGAGCCTCAATCTCACTATTTCTCACTTATTTACACAGTCTCACTCATTCTCACTGTGATGCACTCAGTCCCACTGTGACCCATTTGATCACATTGACTTACACAGTCTCACTCATTTTCACACTGGCATACTCAATCCCACACTGACCCGTTCAGTGTAATTGACTTACGCAAGGTCACTCATTCTCACATTGACCCACTCAAGCCCACTCAGCTCCACCCAGCCCCATGCTGACCAACTCAGTCTCAGTAACTTTTGACTTTGCGCTCTCTGCAGTAACACCCCAAACCTTTTGCATCACTCCTGTTTTCTGAATTTCATTATTGTTGGCATTAGGTCTGTGTGTACTTCAGAACTGCTAACCATTGCTAAAGTGCTCTCTTCTTCAAACGTGGTACAATTGGTTTTACCTGATTGGCAAATTTATTTTACTTACAAGTCCCCACTATATGGTACTACATATACCCAGGGCCTGTAAATTCAATGCCACCAGTGGACCTGCAGCAGTCAGTGTGCCACCGACTTAAGTATCACTTTAAAATGTGTCTCAGGCATGTAACTGCAGCCTGTAGAGCATTTCTAAACTGCAGATTTGGCATAAAAAAGTAAACCTTTTGCCTGGTCTAAACCTACCCCTTTAAAACATATAAGTCACCCCTAAGGTAGGACCTAAACAGCCCACAGGGCAGGATGCATTGTATTTAAAAAGTAGGAAATGTGATTTTACATGTTACATGTCTTAAGGGGAAATACACCTAACTTATTTTTTCACTACTACACTTCCTGTGTTGCTCTTTGGGTTACCTTATTACATTTAACACGTTCTAACTTTTGACTGGGAAAAGATAGGGATGTCAAGTTTGGAATCAAATGAATTGTACATTAAAACCCTCTTGAATGGTAAAGTCGAAATGTAACTCACAACTCTGAAAATGCCACTTTTACAAAGTTGCCATTGTCTTGTCTTAATCATTTAGACCCTTCTGCCTGTGTCCTGGGTCACATATCTGTGAATAACTTGATAGTTGGCCTTTGTGTATTCTTTCCAGACAGTGAGACAAAAGAGGTGTAGGTGTTGACAAGATAGGCCATCCTGACAGGATTTGTGAGTTGGCGCCATCCTTGTCTCACTTACATTTCCGCACAAGACACAAAGGGACCGGACAACAGTCTTTTCCACCCCAGACTATTTGGAGTCTTCGCAGGGGACGGGAAGAACTTCCCAGAACCAGATGTTGGGGTAGTCAGGATGTCACATCTACTTCAAGGGCTGGCACCAGGCATAAATATTGGACTTCCTGATCCACCTCTTCAGTATATTTCTGGACCTTAGACTTCATAATGACTGCCTTTAATCCATGTCACTGCAATGCTGTTTGAGATCTGCCTTGTTCTTCAGAGAATTGCCCAACAGCTTGAGGCCTGCCTTGCTGCTTAAAGGTAAGAGGGCCATTTCTTTGATCCCAGGACTACCAGATCGACTACAAGGGCTAATTGGGTAGCGTCCTGTGTGCGCTACGATGACCCCTGGTCCTGGACCCCTGGTCCTGGACCCCTGGAAGTGGTGTTAGAGGTGCTACTTCTGCCTAACTCTAAAAGTTGGGACTCAGAGAATTAGAAACATTTACACCAAAATGTGCTAGAGGAACTCACAGAAAATTGGGGTATACCTCCCAGCTGATCTGCCCAAAGTGTATAAAGCTCCCATTGCGTGGTTCTCCGCAGAAGCAAATCTTGTTCAGCGGACCTAGAGTGATGATATAGGACCTCATGGAGCCCTCTTTGGCTAAGGCTTGCAGATTCATACCACTGGAGATTTTTGTCTTCCAAAATGTTGTGTAAATGTGAAGGGAAAACTCTTCCTGGGGCCTGACTGTTTCAAGGTTCCTTGAGCTGATGACAACCTCCTCGGCCTAGATATGTGGGTGCTCTCCACTCTGAGCTTCTTCCCACCATCATCGATGGTTTCACCAAGATCACGCCCAGTGCTCCCCGGCAACAATGACTCCTTCTCCGACACAGCCTGCTGTCTTGCCCTGCTGAACTCTACCTTATCCTGGACTTTTCTTCAGTTTTTTTCAAAGGACCTGATTTTGACTTTGGTGGTCTTACAGCAGTGCCGACAATGAGGCACCCACCGAAGGACAGCCAAAGCTGTTGCGCTCACCTGCCCGCCAGATTAAGAGTTTAATCCTGGCCTGTCAGGAGGGACTGTAGTGGTCATAGAATAGCCTAACGTGCAGACTGCTACTGTCAGACACCTGACTGTACCTTCCGGCATGGTGTGGCATAGATGCCATGCCATGGAGGAACTGGGGGTGCAAATCATGGGGTGCACTATACATGCCCCGACGCATGCACCACAGGCCCAGGAGAGGCAGGAGGCCTGTAGTCTCTCTGCCACCCTTTTCATGGCAGGCTCACCACCATGAATGAGGCAGTAGAAAGCCAACCTGTAATATGCTTGTCAGTGCCACAGTGGCACCACCAGTATATTACAGCTCCCTGGCCACTGCACACCAGCCGCAAGATCCTAGATTGGCAGTGGATGGAACAGTTCTGTGTCAGTCTGACTGCCACACTTGTAATACTGTGGGATTCCTTACTATGTGTGGCGGTGGTGCGACCACCACCACGAGTACATCAGTCTTTTGGACCACGTACTTGTTAGACCTGGCACCTTGGCATGGGTCTCCCTTCCATTTTTGTTGTTGCCTCATGTGTTTTTGCTGGTGTTGGATGCTCTGGGCACTGTGCCACTGCCGTCCAGTGCCACAGTGCAAGTGCTCCCTATTGTAAATTGATGTATGAATTAGTGATTCCATGATTGGTTGGTTTTGTTTACCTGTGAGACCCTAGTACAGTGCACCAGGTGTGCCCAGGGTTGGTAATCCAAATACTGCTGGTGGGCTTGCAGCACTGGTTGTGCCATCCACAGAAGCAGCCTGTAAAAGTGTGACTAAGGCCTGCCATTGCAGAGCCTGCATGCAGTCTGGCACTGTCATGCTGACTGGGCAAGTGCACCCACTTGCCAGTCCCTAAACCTTCCCTTTTCTTCATATCGGTCACCCCTATGGTAAGCCCAAGGGCAGGGTGCATTGTAAGTATAAGGTAGGACATGCCCTGGTGTGGGTGGCATGTTCTAATAGTGAATTACAGCCATTTTCATTTTTCACTATTGCAAGGCTACCTGTTCTCCATATACCAGAATGGGCAGTTTGATTATTACATCTTATAATCCTAACTGACTCAGGGAACATGGGAACAATTCGAATTTAGTATGCCTGAACTCAGATTGATAAAATACATCTTTTAGTGAAGTTGGTTTTAATATTCTGTGTTTGAAAATACCCCTTTAGAAAGTAGATATTTTCTTGTCTAACCATCCAAACCTGCCTCTGCTAGGCTGAGTATTCCTTGTCTGGAGTTTGAGTGACAGGGGCTGGGGGATTCCAGGAGACAGGGTGAGTCAGCACATGGCTGAATAGAGAGATCTGCATCTAGATGGGTGGGAGGAGTTGCACCTGGGACCTGAATAGGGCTGTGCCTTCCCTCCACAATGCTGGTTCCACCTCCTGTGGTGCGTCTGATGTCTCTGCCCTGCACTCTGAAAGGAAAGAAGGAGTCAGGTAAACAAAGTGCTCCAGGACTGACCAGAACTGGTTTGGACTAGGCAAAGGCATCTCTGCTTTCAGAGAACAAAGAGAAACTAGGTATAAATATTGGGACCCAAACCCAAGAACTTTAGATCACTTTGGGAAACAAGATTTTTTTTTTGCTGAGGAGTGGAACCAGAAGAAACTGAGGAGAGACTATCCCAAAGCTGAAATGCTGCTTGGGGGATTGGCCTGCAGTGGTTGTCTGACTGCCAAAGAAAGGATAAAGGACTTTGTGTGCATTTTCATTCAACTTGTGAAGGATCTCCAAGGGCTTGGAAAAGAGCTTGCCTCCTGCTGAAGTCTCAGGGACCACAGACTTCACTCACCAGCTCCCCAAGAGTTCTCTTGAAATTCCTGCAGCTGTGCTGGACTTTTTGAGGAATTACGTGTCGCAAGGAGCTGGAAGCTTGGCTCAAGAACAAGAAGCGTGTCGCCGAACTGCCGTGGCCGCTTCACAACACGAAGCACCTCGCATCGCTGGAGAAGAGGATCGACGTCGCCGCAGATGCCGCCGCATCTCCAGGAAGCGGGTCGCAGAAGAATCGTTGAGTCAACGCAGGTCCACCAAAGCGCCTTGCATCGCCAGAAGAGAGGATCGACGTCGCGTCAGATGCCGCCGCATCCCTGGGAAGCATGTCGCAGGGCCTGTTGCAGTTCATCCCAGGAGAAGAGGATTGACGTTGCCGCAGACGCCGCCGCATCTCCGGGAAGTGTGTCGCAGGGCCTGTCGCGGCTCAGCGGATCGACGTCGCCGCAGACGCCGCCGCGTCACCGGGAAGAGTGTCGCAGGGCCTGTCGTGGCTCGCATCGTGAGGAAACCTCTCGCATCACTGGAGAAGAGGATCGGCGTTGCATCAGGCACCGACGCATCACCGTCTTTGCAACACTTTTGTTTCCCTGCGTGTCGCATCTAAGGTACATTGAACTCTGAGTGTCGCATTTACCATTTTAAGAGAACTAAGCTAAATTCTACCATTTTAAAGTAACAGTATTGTGGATTTTTGTCATTTATGGTCTTGTGATAAATCTATATAAAGAATACCTATTTTTGATATAAAACTGGTGTGGTGTCCATCTGTAGTATTGTCACTTGATTACTGTATGTGTTCACCAATACTTTACACATTGCCTCTGAGATAAGCCTGTCTGCTTGTGCCAAGCTACCAAGGGGTTGAGCAGGGGTTATTTTAGGAGTGTACCCCTTTACCCTGACTAGACGCAAGGGTCCCTATTTGTCACAGGTACCTACCTATACCAACTAGAGACCCCCAAATCTAACAGTACTTGTAATCCGATCTAACTGTGAAAGTAAGAGCAGAGTGGACCAAATCCGCCTGTGTAACTGTACAGTGCTCCATCGTGGTCGGCCTTAACCTTTGATTTTGCCCCAGTTGTGCATGGCCAGAGAAATTGGGGTTTTGCTCTTTTAGGTGCTTAGAATCACTTCACTAAAATCTTTAAAAATTCATTCTCCCATTTTACTGATTTGATTGAATTTGTTTTAGTGTCAGTTTATTAAACATCTCCCTATTTTTCTAAGTTGGTGTTGGATTTTTCTTGTGTTGAGTTTTTACCTCATGAAAAGTGCCTCAAAGTTAAGCCTGACTGCTTGGTGCCAAGCTACCAGAGGGTTGTCACGACCCCTTCAAATGCCCTCTGTGTAGAGGGCCTAGTGAGCAGGACTTACGTTGCATTACCACTGTGGTGCTTTATGGTGCGCTATAAGGACTAGCCTGAGTTTCCCTTATACCACTGATCCCATTACCCCTGATTCAGTGTAGTGTCATTCCCCAAACCACAAGTATCCTTTGCCCTTGACTCTGTGTTGTGTTAACTTTAAAATGCCTTATGTCACGCCATGATGGCATGCCTAAAGATTCCACAATCCTCCTGATTCCATTACGCCTGAGCTTGCAAGCATTCCCTGAACATGTGAACCAATGGCTTGCCTTCCTCCCACTTGGAATGTTTTTTCTTGTGCACGCTTAGACAAAATTAAACATTTGTTTCCCGTTTATTGATTCCACCCATTAGTTTGCACTTGCTCTTCCTGTAAGGTTAAAGCCAGTGCACTAACATGTGTTTCCTTCAGGAGTCTTGTAGAAGCTTTCAGAATGCAAATAGCTCCACATGCCAAATTTGATCCTCCTGCTTCCATTGGGCCCTGAACAGTTTATATTAACTATGCCCAAACCTGAGCTTCTTGCTTGGCCTATTCTCACTGTGAAACAAGCTTCCTTCCTACCATTTCACCGGACAAATTTTATCAGACCTGGGCAGCGCACTTCTCAACAGCAGTTCTAATCTGCTCTGGCGGCTCTCTTGGCTCCATCTCCTTTGACGCATCCTTCTTCTCCACCTCCTCCTTAGCTACTCCAACTGTTGGTGAATTCCTTGGTCTAGACTGCAAGACCTTCTTCGAACTTAGGACAAGTTGAAGCACCAGGCTAAGTACTTGATATCAAGTTAGTGCGCACAATCCTTTTATAGTAGTAAGCTGCTGAAATATCAGAATCTTCAAGACTGTAGAATTGTTTTCAAATGTCCTCTCATTGATTTCCCTCCACTTCCTTGATTGTCCTTGCTCCAGACCCTTTCTGCAACATTGGCCTTTGAACTATGTTTATACAAGAACTAGAAACTTTGCTATGTGTTTCTCTGATAAGCAATTGTGCCAAGAAAATTCTCATTAGAGCACTTGATTCATGTGTGATCCTTGTACCGAGATCAATGTTCCTAGTATGCCTTGCGAGTGTCATACTCCAACCTGTGTTCCTAGTGTACCTTGAGAGTGTCATAACTCCAATCTGTGTTCCTAGTTTACCTTGGGAGTGCTGTGAACCCCACCCTGTGTTCCTACTTACCTTGGGAGTACAGAAACTCATGTTTTGAGTGTAACCTTGGAAGTGGGTGTAACTCCAACCCATGTTCTGAGTTTTATCCTGGGAGTTGCAGAGACTCCAATCAGTATTTTGAGTTCATCCTTGAGGGTCTCAGAGAAGTCTACTCTGTGATTCTGGTTATCCTACTTTCATGTTGTATTGTAGGAGAAGAATGTAAGAGAATGTCACTAAAGTAAATGCAATTACAATGCATAAGAAGGCCTGTTACAGTACTGCTGGTAATTGCCTGTTCTTGTTGTTTTCAGTGTATTGCAAGTTTCCTAACCGAGACATCCGTACCTTTGCAAATACAGATCTCAGAAGCGACACATCCTATTAAGCAGTGTGCATCGCTGTAGAGCAGATTCAGGACTAAAAGTATATCTATTTTTTATTTTGTCCATACCCCCATTCCTCCTCAGGACAGTGCAGGATTTAGGAGTCTTGTCCCTTGCTCTTGTTCATTCCTGAGTGGGATAGAAGGTCAAGCATCGACTCCAGTGTCGTCTCTGAGGTTGGGACAAGGTGAGTGCATGATAGAAGGTCAAGCCTTGCATGTTTCCACCTCTCTGATGACATGGATGTTCAGATGTACATTCAGGACTTGGCCCAGACCCCCCCCCCAGAGACACTTCAAGTGTTTTAGACCTAGTTAATACCTTAGTACAAAGTCCTGTTCTGACGTATGTAAAATCAGTCTCTTAAGGACAAACTAGTTCAATATCGCCCTCGCCACTTATCTGAGAGAATTGGTGGGGTGTTTTGCAAGGATGTATGGTTTGCCTTACAGGTAGGCCTTGGTGTAAAATTCCACTCTGCTCGTAGAGTTTTGTAGAATTCAGGAACTCATTGCTACTCAGAGAATTCAGAGTTACAGATAAATTCTGCCTTCTGCCTTGTGGCGGATTTTTTTCCGTTGGCGTGATGGAGTCTTTTTTGTGTGTGCGCTGGTGAGCATAATGAGACCAGCTTGGCACTCACTAGTGCCTGCAAGATTTGCCGCCTCTAGCGCAGCTTCTAGCCACGCTGGTGACTTCCAGACCCTTTTTTGTAACGTTAGCAAGTGAGCATGAGCAACAGTGACTGCACCTCGAGCAGATTTTCTCCTTTAAATGCAGCTAAATCTACTCGAAAAGACGTGTTCAAGTTAATATTCTTCTCCAACAGACCGTTCATGTTGTTGTTTAGTGCAAGAATCCTTTTTTATTTTACTTCATTTTTAACAAGGAAGTGCCAGAGAATCCAACTTCCTGTTCCTGCCCATAAGGCTCCTCCCAGTGCTTTTTCCATCTCCTAGTCACTTTTTCTTTAGATTTGGAGCGGGAAGGATCACTATCTTTGTCTGCTGCTGATTTATGGACTTTGTTTTTGTGATATCACAAATAAGTTAAAAAACGTTTTTTACTATTCATAGTGGGCATGCACCAAGATTTATTTGTACTTTTATTTGGTTTTTAAAATGTATTGTGGTGGGTGGCCTGCAGTTTTAGTGGGGGCCTAATTATTATTTTTTCCATTTAATTTTTCTTCTTTTGTAAAATAAAAATGATGCATAGTTCTGTACATTTTCTTCATGTTTTTAATGCATTTGCAATATTTATTTATTTTGCAATGTAGCCTTGTGTGCCAATTGGCCATCCAGCCAGTTGACCCAGTACTAGTTATGGGTCCATGAAATAACTGTTTCTGTAGTGTCTTTGAATTGAAACATCATTTAGATCAGCGATGGCATTGGATTAAATAACAAATAAGGGTTTTTTGGGCATTTCATGTTTTTTTCCGCAAAATGTTTATAGGTGGGGTATTATATATTTGAAACCTTTGGAGGATGTGTGTTGTTGAAAGTTTTTACAGATCAGTTAAATTTAGTTTTGGCATTGCTGAATTAATGCTGTTTTCTTCAGTGTGGCCATGCCTATTTTGTCCGCCCAGTTTGCATGTATGTTTGTCATAGGCCACCATTTGTCTTTGTTCCCCAGGCCATGTGGCCAGTGACCATTTCTATAGCTAGTGTCCGTAGGCCTGCAAGTATACTTTGCTTTCCATGCCACCTTGCTTGTTGTTTGAATAGTGGCTATTTTGTGTAGCCAGCCAGTGTGTTTTTTGCCATGGGCCTGCATGTGTCCTTTGTTGTCCATGCTTCATTGCTTTTATGTTGCTGTTTGACCATGTGGCCGATGGACATTCTGTTAAGCCAGCCAGTGTGCTTTTCCCCATAGGCCTCCACGCCTTCTTTGTTGTGACCATGCTTCCCTGCTGGTTGTTGTTGTATGACCATGTTGCCATTTTGTGTAGCAAGCCAGTGTGCTTTTTCCATGGGCCTGCATGTGCTCTTTGGTGTGGCCATGACTCCTTGCTGGTTGTTGGTGTTTGACCATGTGGTTGGTGGTCATTTTATGTAGCAGCCAATGTGCTTTTTCCATGGGCCTGCATATGTTGTTTGTGATGGCCGTGCCTCCTTGCTTGCTTGTTTGCTTGACCATGTGTCCGGAGGCAATTTTGTGTAGCAAGCGGGTGTGCTATTCCCATTAGCCTGCATTTGTTCTTTGTGATGGCCATGCCTCCTTGCTTGTTGTTGTTGTTTTGCCATGTGACCACTGGCCAGTTTGTGTAGACAACCAGTGTGCTTTGGCCATAGGTCTGTATGTGTTCGTTGTTGGGGACATGCCTCCTTGCTTGTTGCTGTTATTTGATCATGTGGCCGGTGGCCATTTTATGTAGCAAGCCAATGTGCTTTTGCAATAGGCCTGCATGCCTTCTTTGTGGTGGCCATGACCCCTCGCTGGTTGTTGTTTTTTGACCATATGGCCAGTGGCAATTTTGTGTAGCCAGTCAGTGTACCTGTCCTTTGTTTTGGCCGTGCCTTCTTGCTGGTTGTTGTTGTTTGACCACTTGGCTGGTGTCCATTTTATGTAGCAGCCAATGTGC
This sequence comes from Triturus cristatus, assembly GCF_964204655.1. NCBI lineage: Eukaryota > Metazoa > Chordata > Amphibia > Caudata > Salamandridae > Triturus > Triturus cristatus. The sequence continues at coordinate 524,812,979 of NC_140588.1, read as the reverse complement.
TTTTGCCTTAGGCCTGCATGTGTTCTTTGTGGTGGCCGTGCCTCCTTGTCTGCTTGTTTGACCATGTGGCCAGTGACCAATTTGTATAGTTAACCAGAGTGCTTTTGCCATAGGCCTGAATGTGTTCTTTGTTGTGGCCATGCCTCCTTGCTGGTTGTTATAGTCTGACCATGTGTAGGGATCCACAGAACTGGTAGCCAAATACCACTCCAAATAGCATGTACCAATACCTTCAGCTGGGCCTCTCTGTTTCCCAGGAGAAATCTCAAGATGACAGTCACTGATAATCTACAGTGAGTGCTCAAGTTGTTTACAAATGCTCTTTAGAATTCTCAAGTGGGCACAGGCAAGAGAATCTTAAGAGCGCTCAGTGTTCAAAAGTACCTCAGAGTTAGTCAGCTATTTTCAATGTCTCGTCAGTCGCTGGTACGTTCGGAGTTCATCGGCATCATTGTTTAGTGTTTTAACATCACGCAGTCTTGGTAACCTTAGTGGGTGGTTTTGAGATTAATGCTGTAGCATAGTGTTCCATGACTGAGGCCCGAGTGTGAATGTTGGTGTCTTTGTCCTAAGAGCGAAGGGTATGCCGAGACGTTGGTCTCATGCTCACTATGCCACTGGATTGAAGCTAGCCTGGCTGATGAGGGGTAATATCCTGAAACCGGTCCTAGGGTGCTTGTTTCCAGTTCAGGGAGGACCTGGCCTGACAGTTTGGGCTGGACTGATCTGATGGGGAGCAGGGTCAAGACTGATTTGCATATGTCCAAACTGGGTTGGCGTGGTGAACATAAAAACAATGGATTAAACCCACATCTGTGACTGGGGGTGAATGTTTGCATTGTGTAGCATAGAGGCAGCACTGCAATCATGGCAATGCTGACGTCCAGTGACATTGAATTGGAATTGTCTCTTGTACAAAGTAGTACCCAATCCTTGCCGAAAACTCAGCTAAGTGGACGACAACAGCCGCAGCCAACAATAGTAGATCTTCCCGAAGTTGAAGCAGAACAGGAGATTGAGCTCTCTGCTGAGTAAGCACAGCCCACTCTTTCAGAAGTTCCATTGGCTTCCAGATCTCTTGCAAGAAAAAGGAAGAGTACTCCACCATCTTCTCCAAACCCCACTTCTGATGATTTCGACTTGGTTCGATTGGAATCCACCTCAGTCCCAGACATGCCAGAAGATGCATGGGAAATGGGAAGATTTTGAAAGCCTTAGATGAAGAAGAGGAAGATGACAAGCCCGACAATACCCCTCCTCAACCTAATGCAAGGAATGTGGCACTGATAACACCACCACTGCCAGCTCCCATGGTTGCACGGCCCTGCAACTTGCATCCACAACTACCTCAGTAGAATTATCACTGCTGAGAAGCAATCGTCAACATGCCCACCTACCTCCACTTCTTCGGGCATTGACAGTGACACCAGTGGCCCAATGAGAAAGTTGGCCTCCATAGTTTGGGACTTCTTTACCTTTAGCAAGCAGGAGGCTGACATTGGCAAATGCCCCATTTGCCATGCAAGTGTTCGATGAGGTAAGCCTGGTACACTCTATGGTACTGGGAGCTAAATGACCCAAACCATCACACAATCCGGTGGGAGGCCCACCTTAAAAGAATTGCTAAAGGTGGTGTTTGTGAAGGTGAAGGTGATGAGAGCAAGGAATCTGCTCTAATAATGGCAGAAAGTGAAGGTGATGAGGAAGAAGAGGGTGACATCTTTACAAAAAACAGCTGTCCCCAGCAGAGCACTAGAATCACCCACACAAGTAACATCAAAGTGGCACAAGACTCAAAGTCAGGTGGAGACACCACAGCATCAGCATACCGTGACTTCCCTGAGACACACATTAAGTCTACCACCTTCTTCTCTCCAGAAGTCACCTGTGTCAGTGGCACCAGAAAAGAAAAATTCCAAGATACTATTACTTCCATGTTGAGGCAGAAGTAACATTACAAATGCAACCACCCAACAGCATGTTTGTACAATGGGAAGTTATCTAAAATGTTAGCGCTGAACCTCCTCCCTTTTTTTGTGTGGAAGGAGTGGGTTTTATAGAATTTGGGGCGGCCATCTGCCTAAAAATGGAAGGTTCCCAGATGGACCTATTTTGCCAGAGTTCCTGTTCCAGCGCTTCATCATGATGTGCTGGAATTGGTCGGACAAGGTTTGCAGAAGACTGCTGTTCACACTATCCACCTGACAACAGACATGAGGACCCGTTGCCAAGTCACTGATTACATGCGCATCACTAAACACAGTCTCGCTTTTGTGGAGGTTAGAGAAATTATATCTTCAGGTTTTGATGCTGATGACATATTTAATGAAAGCATGAGACAGTAGCCATGTTTGCCATGGAGAAATCCCATACAGCTGCAGACATCTTGGAATACTCAGACAGCAAGGTGTTTGAATGGCTGCTACCCAGAGGGCTTAACATTGGATTTGTTTCCATAGACAATGGCAGTAATATAGTTAAGGCCATGGCAGATGGTGGCTATTTAATAAGTCAGAGCCAGGAACTTACAGTCCACCTGCAGAAGAATATGCACTCATTTCAGCCATTCTTTAAAAGCCCAGAGCAGTTGAGGATTATTCATTGTGCTAATAAAGTGCCAGTTAAAGCCCTCATATAGGAGGTGCCAACATGTTCGAACTCTGCCTATTACATGTTGCAACACCTGTTTGAGCAGTAGAGACCAATCAATGATTATTTCACGCAAAGAGGGGATGCAACTGGAACAAGCATTGGCATAGCCAATAGGTCTCGCTTTTGGGACCTTATAAGTATTTAGTTATGCAACTGTTGCATGGCTAAACACTTATAAGGTCCTAAAGGCGAGACCTATTGGTTATGTCAATGCTTGTTGAAGGATGCAACAGGCCAAACATTAGACATGTATATAGAGAAAGGGGGGGGGCATTTCATGAAGATATATCAGACTACCTCTGGGCACATAGATAATACACAGAGATATTCCTTGGGGGATTGAACACCTCACCTGTTATTTGAGGTGGCGTATGTAAAGAGCACTGGATCAGTGCAGTGCCCTGAAAGCTTCTGGCCCTGATGTGGTACCCATCGACTTCTTTTTGGAGCATCAGGACTTATGGGCACCGTTAATGGCGAACGTGTTCAACACAATAGAAAAGACGGGTTCACCAACATCATGGAAGCAAGCTATAATTGTTCCTATATACAAGGGGATAAGTCAAATCCTAAACATTACAGACCTATTTAATTGATTGATAGTATGTCTAAACTCAAGGGATGCATGCTATTACACAGGTTGGAGGAGTGGGTGGAGGAAAAGAACATTTTAGCTAAGACCCAGTAGAAAGGGCAAAGGGACTATCGTATACAGTGTCCAAGAAAGGCAAAAAATGTCATTGCCTTTATGGATTGAACAGCTGAATTCCATTGGGTTTCCCCATTCTAAACTGTGGGCTATAATGGAGGAGATGAGAGATGACCTCGCCAATTTTTACTTTCATAAGACAGATGTATTCCCAGGTGACCATGTGTTTGTTATGGTAGGGATTATGAGTGCACTAAGTCCTTCGACATCGAACGGGGCTTTAGACAGGGGTGCGTACTAGCACCATTTCTATTTACACTTTACACTAACAGAGTGGAGGTAGTTTTAGCGGGGAACACTAGAGTGACCCCGTATATTGGATCATGTCTCCTCCCTATCCTTTATGTAGATGATGCAGTGCTCATGACCGGGACTAGTCAAGCACTGCAGAGACTCAGAGTATTATGGCACATTTATGAAAACTTGGATCTCCATGTGAACAAATCTAAGACCTTTGAACTCCTCTCCAGGGCAAGCTCAAAAAAATCTCCAGCTTTCCATATAGAAAATCGAAGGGTTGAGGTGGCTGAAATGTTTTCCTACTTGGTAATACTCGGACAGGAAATTCTCCTGGAAAAATATGGTTTCTAACAGATCACTGATGCTAGAAAAAAGCATGGCGGCAATTGTCAACTTTACGAAGAAATTGGGGTGGAAACCTATTCCCGAGATTTTAGATATTTATGCAGCCAAAGCTATCTCCATCGCTACTTATGGGGCTGCAGTGTGGGGTACGGTGGATCTCGAATTGCTTCAGCGAGCTGAGGATGCATTTGGTAAAAGACTTTTAGCCTTGCCCCAAAGTTTTTTAACTTTATAAGCCATAGCGAGCTAGGCTTACCATATATTACAGAGACAATTAGGCTTGCGCCAATTCTACTTTGGCTCTCGATATGGAGGAGGGAGACCGTTACTTTAAACCAAACTGTATTGAGGGATTGCTTAAACCTTGATTTCCCACCTAAGACCCACTGGTTGCAATATGCAAAGTGTACTGTGGCGGAGTTGGGGCTCCCAGAATTATTTGAGTTTCGTTCTACATGCTTGTCATTTACAAAGACGAAGCTTAATGAGATATTTTTTAGCAAGGGCAGCTGCTAATAGATGGGAGGCAAATAAGGACAAATCTACTGTTAGTCTGTATCAAGTGCCTCGTCCGTCCCCCCCCCCCATCAAGGTGCCCAGTCTTATTTAGCTTTTATACCAAATCTGCAGCAGTTTTATCTGAACAAGATTGTGTTTAAAACTGCATTCCAATGATGCTTGGCCTGCCCGCAAATTCCCATTCCTTGAGTGAGCTTAGCTATGCCCCTGAGACTGTGTGACAATTCAGTCAGATTTACACTGCTTATTTTTTTTTAGCACATTTTGCTCTTCACCAAGAAAAAGATTTATTGTTTCGCTTTCGTGCAGGTATAACTTTAGACAGTGCCATCCAGCACTAGCCTTTATCCAACAGCTTAAAGGACCACTGGTTTGTCATAGTTACCTCGTACCTTTTGGCTTGTCTGAATCTCAGGCGATCCCATCTGTTTTAAGGTAAAAGCGGAGTCATTGGTAGGACGGCCTTTGATAATCGTGTTTTATGACAACTCATTGATTTATAACATATCTTTTTAGCTGCTGTACTTAATTTATCATGATAAGTGTTTACGAAGCCTCTGGATATGACTATTATAGACTGAGTACGTTAGCGTTAACACTGTTGTATTGTTAATGCGAATTTATACTCATTTTCTGATGAAGTATCTTTCAACGATTTTTTTTTTTAAGTAAAAAAAAAAATCAAGTTATACATTTCCAGCTAGACATTTTAATGAATTATTAGAACCGGTTTTATTAGTGATTAGGAACAGGGGGGCATATGTATCAAATTCTCTATTTGCGATTCTCAAATAGCGATTTTTTGAGAATCGCTATTTGGGAATCGCAAACGAGATGTAAGTAAAAATTCGCAAATTGTTAGCGATTCCTTGGCATTCCTTAATTGCGATTAGCAAATTGCGAATCACAATTAAGGAATACCTTCCCATTCATTCCTATGGGCCAGGAGGCCCATAGGAATGAATGGGAAGACATTCTCAATTAGCGATTCGCAATTAGAGAATCGCAAATTGAGAATAATTTCAAGGGTGCAAGGGTGTCATAAGGACACCCTGATGCACCCCTGAAATGAGCATGTGTGCGCATGTGGTGCACATACATGCCCTAAGGGCATGTATGTGCGCCACATGGCACTTTAAAAAATGCCAAAATGGGCATCTTTCAAAGAAATCGCAAATTACCACCAACTTGAAGTTGGTGGTAATTTGCGATTTCTTAAGGAGAAATCACACAACTTGGGTGCATGTTACATTGCATTTAAGGAATCGCAATTTGCAATTCCTTAAATGCAATCCCAAAATACTCCGTCCATCATTTCCTTTGATTTTGCTTTGTTCACCATAAGAATGGCAGGGTATGCTCAGACGTGAGTCCCTTGCTCACTTTGCCACTGGAGTCAAGCAAGCCTGGCTGAAGACGGCTGAAATGCCAGAAACCGGTCCTAGGAAGCTTGTTTCCGGTCCAGGGAAGACATGGCTTGGCAGTTCGTTCTGGACTGTTCCCATGAGGCACAGGGTCAGACTGATTTGTATATGGCCATGTCTGAACTGGGGTGGCAGAGTGGGCTAAAGAACGGTGGTGGATTAAACCCAGATCAGTTGACTGGGGTGAGTGCTTGCAATGTTCAACACTCCGTCCATCATTTCCTTTGGTTTTGCTATCTCAACAATAGCCAGAAGAAGGAAGTTATCAACTTGAGGGAAACCAACACAATGATGACTCTAAGAGGCCTACTCAGCTCTGCATACTGGTGAGAGGTGGTTCAGGAAGTGACTATGCTGCTTAGTGTGAGAGCTGGCTCGAAATTGAATCTCCTCTATTATGAGGTTGTGTGGTCAGGTGGTGGGCCTGTAAGTAACTAGAGACAGACATTTGATATCAAATCATATTATTATGCACATGCTTGGCTAAATGTTATGATGATAGTTGTGAGATTTGTCAGCCCAATACATTCAGCAACTTGTCCATGATTGTTTATAATTTGCTCTCACTTCTCAGTTAATCAATCACACATGAATCATAAAATGAGTGACTACACCGGACTATGCTCTTGCTCTGCCTCTGCGTCTTCTTGGTACAATCCTCATGAAACTTACCTTCTGTCCTTCTCATTGACTCGACAATATTGTTTCTGTTTTAGAATCTGCAGGCGTTCTCTTCTCTTCTCCTGTAGAAAAGTTGAAAGCTCCATAACACTGCAGTACCTTACTGGACCGCTTTAACCAGGCACCCAAGATTGACAGACAATCTAAGAAGAATACAGATCTCCACTCAATTTGGCAATACTGTATCATTTTTTTAGAACTGTGCGAGTTGTTCACTTCATTTGATGGTGGATACATATCTGCCTCACTTAACAAATACAGTGAGTCAAGGAAGTGGACCAAAAATTAAAATACCCCCCACTTAGAACCAAAGCTTTGACAAAAACAAGTAAGTGAAGTAGGTGAGCATTCCCCTCTCCAGAAGAGCTCCCTTGTTTCTTTAGCCAAGCAATTATTCATTCATCCTTTCATTCTTCTATATTCACCCATTGATAGTCACCCTGATTTATGCTTTACTTTCTCTCATTCTGTCTTTCACCAAAATTTCCAATTCATATATCCATCCATTAAGCATCCACCATTTCAACTGTCCTTTCACCCATCCATCCATTTACCCAATACCCACCAAGGCATCCATTCACTCGCCCATGCATCCTTTCACTGATATACCATTTCACCCATCCTTTCTTTTAACCTTCTGTTCTTTCCCATTTCCATCAATCCATAATTTTAAGCTTTCCTCATGTAAGCTTTCATTGAGTTGTAGAAAGAAGAGGCCATAAGGCTTCAACCTCTGCTGTAGCTGCTAAAAGGGGGGTTCATGAATCATGAGTCTCTTGATGCCCCCGTAGTGAGTATAATAGTAATTGTCACTAAGCAGGCAATATGGCTTACCACTACTAGTTCCTGCTGTCACTTTGTCTCCCCTTCCAACCACCACCGCAGCAGATCCTGGCACAGGTGCTCTGTGCGGCTAGAAAAAGATGCCAGATACACCTCCTCTTATATATTCTAATCAAAAAGATACAACTGCAAAACATTACAACTGTTCAGTTAGCAGTATTTTCTATAAAAAATATCACTTTGGGCATTTTGTGGGTTGACAATGTTAGAAAGTCAGGGAGTCAGGCCAACCAAAAATGTTTTTGTAGTAGAGGTGGGCAAAGCTATAGTCTATGATGATGACTCTGAGCCATTGAAGTACAATGAACGGGTGGGATAATGGTCAATGAAGGACATATGGTGTTGGTTGGCAAATGCAATGGGACTTCATACTTTCCAGCCATACTGCACTGGTATGGAAGCTGCTGGCATACTGTATAAATGGATTACAGCACAACATTGGGGTGGGGGGCTCCATGAGCAAGAAAAAGAAAGCCTTCTCAACAGACTTGTGTAGTGAATAATCCTAGCTTACTTGATCCTGCAATCTTCACAATAGAGCACCAAAAATGTGTTCTTAGTTGTACATTACCAAAAGATATATAGGGGAGATGGAAAACTTACTAAGAAAGCAGAAGAAAACTAGAGACTAGTGCAGACAGGAGAAAGTCAATTTACAAAAATAAAATGAAATGTGGAAAAAAGTCTATTGCAGGGATAACAGGAATAAAACAAAAATTGGATAGAAGACTTGGAAAATAAGGAGACAGTATAAAACTAATAAACAAAGCAACATTAAAATGATCATAATCGTGGGTAGAGGTAAACGTTAGGGAAATAATAATAATAAATTAATGGACTTACTGTCAAGATGTCCCTGGCAAGCCTTAGTTAAAAAATGAAAAAGAAGAAAGTAAGCAGTCGATTGAGATATGCAGTTAAATGCCATTATAGAAGAAGCCGACTGTTAGCCTCCAAGCTCTTGTTAAGGCAATGCATCAGAATATTAAGGAATTCCAACATGGCGGAAACTGACGCCTCCCGGTATTCAGCAAGCTCCAGTCAGCAGTCCAGACACCAGAGGCTCGCGACGAGTAAAGAATTCAATACGCGAGTCTTGCCCAGGAACTGCGCACTTCAACCGTCAGCGTAAGAGAGCGTAGTGTCTCCTTCACGCGCAGCTCGAAAATTTCTAACCAAGTGAACATTGTTATCGAAGCCGCGATTAGCGTTCTCTGCATTAGTTTCAGAGCAAGTGATTACTAACTTTTGGAAGTCTAAAACACATGCGCAACGAGGGACTATTTTGGAACTGCTAATCTTCTCAGAGCAGTGTTCGACGACGTATTGAAGGTTCCCAGTATGTAAAAGAAATAACCTGTCAACAAGTAACTTCGTATTCTGGTCGAAGTTAATCCTCAGTAGTTCCTGTGGTAAGCGATATCATTTCTTAAGAAGTGTTTACTGCTTTTGAAGGAATTGGTGAAAGGTACAGCAACAAACTATTTGCAGTCTGACTGACAACAGAAGTAGTCACTTAGCTTAATCCTGCAGAATTACTGATTAATATTCACCAGTGCTATAGTTTGTTTACAAGACTCAAGACAAAGAGTTACAGATATAACAAGGGGTAAATAAGAGTACTAGAGTTTAAGACACATTAACTAAGAAATAGAGAATGAGAAATTGGTTCATAAATTTTGTCTTTAATACAGGTGCAGAAAACTAAAACATCCCACAACATATCAACCAGAGAGAGAAGCTAGAGCCTAGGGTTTATTGGGTAATTATAGTGTATCTTCTCCTGTAATAATAAGTTGATCTTAGTCTAGCTTAGCCAGTTTAATAATCTTTGTCCTCCTATGCAGACATCGTATTTAAGGCGTCCATGACTGAAACTGACCCTGTGGCTAGAGTGGATTATAACCTCCTGCGCCAGGCTGTCTCTCTTTCTCTTCCACTTCCCCTTTCCCCCCCGTCTGTAGCGTCACCCTGAAAATTACTTGTTCGGGTGGCAGATCAGGTGGAGGGGCGTTGGGACCATCGTCAACTCCTGTGGTTCTGGTCTTGGCGTTTGACAGACTGAAGTGCCAGACTGTCCACCCGAGTCGTGCTGGTTGAGGGATTCGATTTTAAGGCTTTGTCGGGAATCTTAGATGGGTTGCAAAATCAGTTGACTCAGTCGGCTGAGGAAAGTAGAAGTTAAGAGGTCCCAACAAGAAACCCAACAGATTAGACAAAAAATTGAGGAATTATTGTCAGGGACTTCTTCATTGCCAAGTTTGGGAACAGAGAGAAGGTCAGCCTCTGAGGTAGCAACTCAAGTGATACATTCTGTCGCACCCATAGTTCCATTAGCCACTTCCGAAAGATTTAGTGGTGACCCGCACAAGGCTCAGATATTTATTACTCAATGCTCATTACACTTTTTATGTAGATCAGCGTTGTTTACAGAGGATCAAACAAAAGTCGCTTTCATGCTGTCCTATTTGAGCAGCGATGCTGCTGCCTGGTCTATGCCCTTGATTGCGTGTAATGACCCTGCGCTATTCAATTTTGAACTATTTAAAAAGGAATTTTTGAGAATTTTTGACAGAAGAACCGCAAATCAAGCCACAGACAATGAACTGCTGGATCTAAAACAAGGAAATCATGATTTAGTGGCCTACATTGCCCAATTTAACAAATTAATTGTTGAAACAGACTGGTCAGAGTGTAAACGTTCGGCAATCTTCTACCGTGGTCTTAAGGACGAGTTAAAGGATGCCCTAGCCCAAATACCAAATAGACCACAAGAAATCTCTGAATTAATTGATTTGGTCCTTCAAATTGAACATCGTCTCTTTGAAAGGAAATAAGAAAGAAAGAAAGATTATCGCGCATACGTTGCTCGATTTGATCGGGTCAAAACAGAAGGCAGTAAAACTGAAGCGGCTTCCGGAGAGTAGCCAATGCAGATTGGCTCTGTCAGGGGTCCCCTTACTAAAGAGGAGAAGGAAAAGAGCCGATCCAAAAACTTATGTATATATTGCGGGGCTTCAGGACACTTTGTGAGGGATTGCCCCAAAAAACCTAAGACCAGTTTGGGGTTAAAAGACAGATCCCACCAGTAGAAGGAGTTGCCCTGGTGGGAAAGGTCGGTGAGTCAACTCAAGAAGCTCAACCGTTGGTGAATACTCTACAATCCGAAGCCCCACACCTGATAGTATCTTTCACTGCAAGATTTGGATCCACTGAAGTTAAGGGGGTGTCAGTCATGATAGATTCGGGGGCCACTGGTAACTTCTGTGACCTGAAATACGCTAAAGAGATCGGAATTCATGCTATTAAGAAAAAACACTTCGAAGTAGTAAAGGCAGTAGATGGCACCAATCTCACCTCGAGTCCCATATAGGTATATATGCCCTTACAGAAGCCGAAAATGTATATCTAAAAGAATGCCTAGAGGAATATCTGAAAATTGGATTTATCAGACCTTCACACTCTCCTGTGTCATCGCCACTGTTTTTTAGACCTAAGAAGGATGGAACTCTCCGCCCCTGTATAGACTACAGAGCATTGAATTTGGTGACCATAAAAAACCGGTACCCCCTGCCTCTAATTTTGCAACTATTGGATCAAGTGAAAGGAGCAAAGGTATACACCAAACTCGACTTGAGGGGGGCTTATTATTTGGTGAGAGTTGCTGAAGGCGATGAGTGGAAGACAGCCTTCGGCACAAAATATGCCCTACGGATTAAGCAACGCACCAGCGGCTTTCCAACATCTAGTCAATGACGTTCTTCGGGAATTCTTGGATCGTGTGGCGGTCGTCTACATTGATGATATATTGATTTTTTCTGATTGCATGGAAAACCATGTAAGTCATGTACGAGCCATCCTACAAAGGTTATTAGAGAATCAACTTTACGTCAAGCTGGAAAAGTGCTCTTTTCGTGCAGAGCAAGTGGAGTTCCTCGGATTTGTTTTATCGGCTGAAGGAGTGGCCATGGATCCAACCAAGGTACAGGTCATTCAAGATTGGTCCTCTCCGAAGAACGTGAAGGAAATTCAAAGTTTCCTAGGCTTTACCAACTTTTATCGAAGGTTTATTCCCAATTTCTCTGCTAAAGTTTCGGCAATCACACAACTTCTGAAGAAGGGGAAGAAATTTGATTGGTCAAAGGAAGCAGAAACTGCATTCCAGTTCCTCAAGAAGGCCTTCACGAACGCCCCAATCTTGGCACACCCTGACCCAGAACAGGCTTTTTTTGTGGAGACTGATGCGTCAGATTTTGCCACTGGAGGAATTTTGTCTCAAAGGGACAAACAAATGGGACAACTTCATCCGGCAGCTTACCGATCTAGGAAGTTGTCTGAACCAGAGACCAACTACTCGATAGCAGATAAGGAGCTGCTGGTAGTTAAGGAAGCCTTTCAGGATTGGCGGCATTATTTATTGGGAGCCAAACATTGTGTAACGGTGTTTACAGATCATCGCAACTTGCAGTTTTTAAAGTCAGCAAAAACTCTAACTCCCCGACAATTAAGGTGGTCACTATATTTTTCCGAATTTGGTTTTGTGATCACGTACAAACCTGGAGCCAAGAATGGGAAGGCTGATACGTTATCTAGATTGAACATATCAGAAGATGTGAAGGTGCCTCCAAATGAACCAATTATTCCTTTGGATAAGATAATTGGAATAATTAGTTTAGAAGAAATTGCTAAGGAAATACATGAAAACTGTACGTCTCAAAAACTAGAAAATTGGGTTGGAGATGATGCAAGAAAAAACATGAAAGAGGGCCTCCCACATTATGATGGGGCTTTATATCTGCCAACCCAGAGCTTACAAGAGAAAGCACTGAAAATTTGTCATGACAATCAATTAGCGGGTCACAAGGGCATTAAAAAGACCTTAAATTTAATTAAGAGACATTTTTGGTGGCCTGACATGGCGGCTCAGGTGGCACAGTATGTATCGACTTGTGAGCTATGTATAAAAGGGAAATCAAGCAGACAAGCCCCACAAGGTCTATTGCAACCACCACCTAATGCACCATACCCTTGGCACACTGTGACTTTAGATCTGATAGTAGACCGTCCACCTAGTCATGGTTACACGGCTATATTAGTCTTTGTGGATTCATTTTCCAAAATGAGTCATTTCGTTCCATTAAAATCTGTCCCTACTGCACCTCAGTTAATTCAGTTATTCAATCAACATGTAGGTCAAGCACATGGGGTTCCTCAAATCCTTATTTCAGATAGGCAAACTCAATTTGTGTCCAAATTTTGGAAAAAATTCATGTATAACCTAGGAGTTGACACTCGGTATTCTACCAGTTTCCACCCCGAGACAGATGGTCAGAAAGAAAGAGTCAATCAGGAGTTAGAGCAGTATCTGAGACTCTATTTGTTGGAACGGGAAGGAAACTGGTCAGAATTACTATGGACAGCAGAATTTGCGTAAAATAATGCTAAACATGACTCCACAGGATATACACCATTCTACTTGAATTCTGGAAGACATCCTAGTTTAGTAACCTGGAAAAAAGACGATACAGTACCAGCAGTTAAGGATTTAATATTACAATTAAAAGACTCACACAGGGGAATTTGAAGAAGGCTAAGGCATCTTATGAAAAACAGGCTGACAAAAAAAGGAGAGTGGGTACCGAGTTCAAGGTAGGAGATCAGGTTTGGTTATCCACTAAACATTTAAAATTAAAAGGAAATAGTAAGTTTCAACCCAGATGCATAGGTCCATTTAAGGGAAAAAAAAAAATCAATCCAGTAGTGGTCAAATTACAGCTACCAAACCAGTTGAAAATCCATCTTTTAAAGAAGAATACTCCCAATGTCAGACTCAAAGAAACTCCCATGCCAATTAGAGTAGAGTCAGGTGAAGAGTTTGAAGCCAGCAAGATTTTAGATTAAAAAAGATCCAAAGGGAAGTTGTACTATTTGGTGGAATGGAAGGGTTTTGGACCAGAGGAAAGGTCTTGGGAACCATCTTCCAATGTCCATGCGCCAAGATTAATCAAGAATTTCCACAAAAATTACCCGCTAAAACCGACAGAGGGTGGACCCCCTTTGGAGGGAGGTACTGTCAAGATGTCCCTGGAAAGCCTTAGTTCAAAAAGAAGAAAGTAAGCAGTCGATTCAGATATGCAGTTAAATGCCATTAAAGAAGAAGCAGACTGTTAGCCTCCAAGCTCTTGTTAAGGCAATGCATCAGAATATTAAGGAATTCCAACATGGTGGAAACTGACGCCGCCCGATATTCAACAAGCTCCAGTCAGCAGTCCAGACACCAGAGGCTCGCGATGAGTAAATAATTCATTACGCGAGTCTTGCCAAGGAACTGCGCACTTCCACCGTCAGCGTGAGAGAGCATAGTGTCTCCTTCACATGTAGCTCGAAATTTTCTAACCAAGTGAACATGTTATCGGAGACGCAATTAGCGTTCTCTGCATTAGTTTCAGAGCAAGTGATTAGTAACTTTTGGAAGTCTAAAACGCATGCACAACGAAGGACTATTTTGGAACCGCTAATCTCCTCAGGGCAGCGTTCGACGACGTATTGAAGGTTCCCAGTATGTAAAAGAAATAACCTGTCAACAAGTAACTTAGTATTCTGGTCGAAGTTAATCCTCAGTAGTTCCTGTGGTAAGCGATATCGTTTCTTAGGAAGTGTTTACTGCTTTTGTAGGAATTGGTGAAAGGTACAGCAACAAACTATTTGCAGTCTGACTGACAGCAGAAGTAGTCACTTAGCTTAATCCTGCAGAATTTCTGATTAATATTCACCAGTGCTATAGTTTGTTTACAAGACTCAAGACAAAGAGTTACAGATATAACAAGGGGTAAATAAGAGTACTAGAGTTTAAGACACATTAATTAAGAAATAGAGAATGAGAAATTGGTTCATAAATTTTGTCTTTAATACAGGTGCGGAAAACTAAAACATCCCACAACATATCAACCAGAGAGAGAAGCTAGAGCCTAGGGTTTATTGGGTAATTATAGTGTATCTTCTCCTGTAATAATAAGTTGATCTTAGTCTAGCTTAGCCAGTTTAATCATTTTTGTCCTCCTATGCAGACATCGTATTTAAGGCGTCCTTGACTGAAACTTACCCTGTGGCGAGAGTGGATTACAACCTCCTGCGCCACTTCCCCTTTCCCCCCCTTCTGTAGCGTCACCCTGAAAATTACTTGTTCGGGTGGCGGATCAGGTGGATGGGCGTTGGGACCATCGTCGACTCCTGTGGTTCTTGTCTTGGCGTTTGACACTTACTGGAATGAACAGAACCTTAGGCAGTGGTGCTGGTGGTAGGCGCCTCCTTGCTGGCTCCTGGACACACCTCCGAGCTGTCCCTCTTTATCTTGCCCTTTGGTGCTGATGTAAAAAAAGAAGAACATAAAGAAATATATTAGTGGTCTAGTTAATCCCCCCAAAAATATTTTGACAGGTAAACGCAGTAACATTGTGTTTGTCGAAATCTGATCGTCTGTCTTACTATCACCGACTTTGGAGTTCGCCATATTCCAAATTTCCTTAACAAAAACTACATTTGGAACTAATTCATTGCAATGAAAGATCTTTAGTTCTATTCTCATTTCTCAGCCTCCTTGATGGACCAACTCAGTATCCCTTTTTTACAATGGATAGATGCATACTACACATCACTGTGAGATTGCTGGGTTGACTGTACATGATACATGAAGAAAGTCACAGAAAATGCTAACTCACAGATATCACTAATACACTATCTAGGTGACAGGAGGACAGAGGAGTCTGCAATGACTTCTTAAATAATCAGCCAAAGCGAGCACCGCGGAGTATGATTAAGTAACACCAAGCACCTGGCTAGGTCAAACTGGATCATGTAATAGTCTTAACGTAAACTTAACTTACCTCTGAGTATAAGCAGCTTGCTATAAAAAAAGGTTAGCATTGTAGAACACAAACTCAACAAATAGTTACTCACGGAGCCCTGCAATTTCCCTATCTATCAGGTCAGGCAGGTCCTACTTGTGGTCAATGATATCTGCCCAGTGGTGCGTCAGCTGCTGCTGGGTGCGCTGGACAAGGGTGGTGTGGCACACACAGCTGCACACCCTTCCCCAACACAGCTGACGCTCCAACAGAGGGTAACTGCTGCCAGGCCTGTCGTCTGCTGCCAGCATCATGGGGAGGCAGCGCTGCCCAAAAGAATATAGTGCTGCCACCTCTGCCTCACAAAAAAGTGTGTGGGCTGCACCCCTTGGTGAAGCCAAAGATCACAAGGTGTGCCGCTACTCGTACGGGGCAAGGTGACACTGCTTTCCTGGTCGCCCTGCTAAGCCATGGTGTTGGATGGGGGGAAATGGAAAGAAACAGAAAAGGAAAGGAAGAAAGGAAGAACTAAGGAAGTAATAGAAAACTTTAAAAAGTACAAAAAAGTCATAAAATTACAAAAAACATATACACAGTTACAAAGACACAATGAAACAATAAAGAAATGCAGGGTGGATGAATTAGATAGGGGAGGATAGAAAATATAAAAGATAGATTGAAAAAATAGGTCTAGCACAATGCAAAGAATGGAACACAAAATGGCCGTGCCCATCATGTGCAGTTTCCGGTGCAAGAACACATTTTGCACTGTGTAAAATATAAAAATGTAAAGTGAACGGGTGGGCCGAGCAGCTCCGCCCACTCACAGAACTCCACAAAGTAAGGCAGAGATTTTGCAGCACCTCACAGAAATCTACGTAGAATGACTGCATTCCGCCCGGGCCTACTTACTGCCCACTCACCTTGACTATTTGAAAGTCTAGCAAATGCTTCGAATAACGTGAGTGTTAACCCTTTTCATGTCACAGGTACCACTTCAGTGCCTGTGCCATTGGTCCCGCCTGAAATGTATTTGGGAAATAGTCCCAAAATTGAAGCACTATGGGTTTCCTTGTCACCTAGGAACCTTTCCCTCCGATGCCACAGTCGATGGGCCTATTCCAGTCCTAGAAAATAATACCATAGATTTTCATGTTTTTGAAATGTTTACCGAGGTGACGCCTTGTTACGTTTGTCCGGACCAGTGATATTGAGTAAAATTTCTGTCAGGGAAGAATTGTCCACTTATCATATGATACTGGATTTGGCAAACTAGTTGAGTGTATCTGGTGGCCAGAGGGAACAGAAACTGAGCTTTTATGTGGAGTGTTGAGAGATGACTATCAGATATCACAGACGCACTTTGTAAACCTGCCCTCAGACTGATCTGGGTTCATTGCCTCAGTTGTAAGACTCGACCATAGTATAATGGAGTAAAGAAAGACATTAAAATGGTGTCTATATTGTGGTGAGGCAAAGCATTTTACTCAAGAGTTTTCTGCCCTACCACATGGACTTTGAAAGTTTCACGCCTTGACTTCTGAAGCATTGCTGAACTGGCTGTCCAGCTGACCTAGAGATCAATCGGTTGAATATCGTTATTGGACCAACATCCTCTCACATGGTTAATACTTCACAAAAGGTTCTGTAACATTTAATGATAACAATCACCCTGATTATTTCACCCCAACAGAGGTGAGAGTTATCCATGCTTGTAGATTCCGGGTCCACATGAAACTTCAGAGATTTAACCCTGACCAGTACGTTTGAAGTCCCAAGAGTAAAAAAAAAAGGAGCCGGGCAAGTTTGAACTGGATGATTGTTTACCAAACTATACCTCTATCTTTAGTATTTGAGGAAGGGCATACTGAGACCTTGACCTTCAATTGTTTTGGTACACCTACATTTGGTGCTATCTTAGGGATCTCTTGGCCTCAACTGCACAATGCCATCATTGACTCGTCCCACCATTTTGACAATTTAGAATCTAATTACTGTTGAACTCATTGTTATTAAAATGTTCTACCTTCGCATGTACGGTCCTCACACCTGACTTGTTGACCCAGGCCCAAGTAGGTTAACCAGATCTTCAAGACACCTTCGATGAAAATAAGATTACTAGCTTCTCATAGGGGAAATGGTTGCAGCGTAGACTTCATTCCAGGCTCAAAGCTTCCCTGTTGTCAGGCTCATGCTGCTGCAAGACCTGAGACAGATTGTTCCCCTTTTTCGTAATTGGTTAGAGATATGTTTCATGTATTCTCTGTTGATGTCCCCATACCCATTTTGCTCTCCGAGGGTGTCACCATGAATAGGAAAATGGCCCGAGTGCTTAGATATCCAGACCCCGCGCAGTCTATTCTAGCAGAGGTGAGCGCTTCCCAGGCTGTCGTGGGAAGGGTTCAATCACACATTCTATCATACAATAGGACACGTGCACCAAGTTGCCCCCTTTGTACCAGGGATATTGCCAACAGGAGAAGAATAAATCAGTCAGGACACTCAGGAACCTACTCCTCAGAATGTTGCATACACAAAAACATTGAACATCTCTGTGAATAGCAATCTCTCTTGGAAAGCGTTTGTCAGAGTGTCGGTTGGGATGAAATCGACTCTTTGTTAACTGAAAGAGATGATTACTTATACAACCAGTTCCTTTATCATGGTCCTACCTCATATACCCCCATGAACGAATTAAAACAAGAAGCCTTAACAGGGTCAATTAGCAGACCTGAGAATTCAAGAGACCTTCAATGATGTACATGACAGTGTTCCAATTTGGCCAGCTTGTTTTCAAGATAAGAGACCCCATTCCAACCCACTAGACTATTCACCAGCCCTGTCCATGCCTCCTTATCCTTGGCATGCCATCAGTATGGACCTTACTCCTGACCTTCCCAGTTCCAACATCTATACTACCGTTTTGGTAGTCAACGATCTGATTTCCTAGATGACACAATTGTTTGCCCTTAAGGAGATACCCTCTGCCAAAGCCCTTGCCATACTTTTTGTTCAACAAATTATGCGGTTGCACAGGCTTCCTTTGGTTATTCATTCTGATAGGAGCTCGCAATTTGCTTCATGATTTTGGCACAGTCTTTGCACATCATTGGTCATTGTAACTCAACACTTGTCTGTCAGTCCCGCTCTAATGGATGGACAGACCGAGGGGGTAAATCAGGTTTTGAAATCAACATTGCAATACTTTTTAAGTGTTACCCTCGAAGGTTGGGAATCCTTGTTACTTTTCATTGAGTTTGACTTCAATAACACACCACATTCAGCCACTGGAGTCTCCCCCTTCCGTTGCTTAACTGGGATACATCCATGGTTGTTACCTGAAAACTTTTGAAAACGAACATGCCATACAAGACTTTGTAAGACTTCTGATAGATTCTCAACAGCAGGGGTTATCTCACTTTCATCCAGTTAAGTTGAGTCTTGAAATACATTCTTGTAGACATCAACAGCTGCAGTCTGTCTACAAACTAGGTGACCAAGTTTGGCTGTCCACTGAGCACTTGTAATTGCAGGGACCACGTAAGCTCTAACCCCATTATGTGGATCCCATTTCTCCTGAAAAAATCACTAACCACGTAGTTGTTAAATGACAGTAGCCAAAAGACTTACAAATCATTAACCCTACAGCTGTTAAGTCACAGTTGCCAAAAGACTTACCTGTTATCCAGTGTTTCATGTGTTCTTGTTGAAGCTCTATTGTGCTCCGACCCATCCTGTTCCCCCTCCAGCACCTATTACATTGGATGGTCATTTTGAATTCTAGATTCCAAACATAAAAAGGTACACTTATTTTACTGGATTGATTGGAGAGGTTAAAGTTCCTGAGGAGCAGTCTTGAGAACCAGCCAGCTAGGTTCATGCCTCACCACCTGATTTGTTACTTTCAAGCTTGTCACCAAGGCAAATCACATCCTGTAGGCCGTTCCTTGTAGGGGAAACTGTCATGGCCCCCTCATCCATCCTCTGTGTAGTGGGCCTGAAGCTCAGGTCTCATGTTGCATTACCCATGTTGCATTACCGCTTTATATCGCACTCTGATAACTCGCCCGAGATTCCCCTATACCATTGATTCCATTAACCTTGAATCAGTGTAGTGTTATTACCCAAATCACAAATGTTCTTTACCCTTGACTTTGTGTTAACTTTAAGGCGCCTTATGGTGCACCATGATGTCATGCCTAAAATGATCCTAATACCCCTAATTCCATTATGCATGAGTTTGCAAACATTCCCAAAGCACGTGAACCAATGGCTTGCCTTGCTCCTGTTAGTCTGCATCTGCTCTTCCTGTAAGGTTAAAGCCTGTGTACTAACATGTTTCCTTCCAGACTTCCATGAGTGCCTCAAACCACACATGATCCTGCTGTATTCAATGGACCCTGAATATGTTTTATATTAGCCACAACCAAACCCGAGCCCCTTGTTTGGTCTACACTCTCCTTGAAACAAGCTTCTTTCCTACCCTCTCATGTAAAGAATAGACTTGAGCTGGGCAGCACACTTCTAGGCTGCAGTTCTAAGCTCCTCCTGTGGTTCCCTTGGCTCCAGCTCTCTCTATGCATCCTTCGTCTACGCCTCCTGCTCAGCTACTCCAATTCTCAGTGACTTCCTGAGTCAAGACCTCAAGACCTTCTACGAGCATAGGGCAGGTTAGTGTGCATTATCCTTTTATAGTAGCAAGCTGGCTGACGCATTATTGTCTTCAAGTCTATAGACGTGTGTTAGAAATGGGGTTCTCTAGTTGGCAGAGATAGGTACTTTTGCCTAAACAGGGACCCTTGCTTCTCGTCAGGGTAAGGAAGATACACACTTTATATAACCCCTGCTCACCCCCTTGGTAGCTTGGCACGAGCAGACAGGCTTACCCTAAGGCCAATGTGTAAAGTATTTGCACCAACACTCACAGTAACACAGTGAAAATACCACAAAAAGACATCACACCAGTTTAGAAAAATAAAATATCGTTATCTAAACTAAACAAGACAAAAACAACAAAAATTCAACATATACAATTAAAAATATGACTTTAAAAAGGTTTCAAGAACTTGTACCATAGAAAACTATGGATACATGACTTTTCACCAAAGTGCATGTAGATGCGTCAAAGGTCACAAGCCTAACAGCCGCAGCGTCGGAAAACAAAGAGATGCAACACTCCTGAGACCTTGGGGAGGCGATGTGACAGTCCCGCTGCACGCAGAGGAAGGGGTGCGCAGAATCCGGTCTGTACGGGGAGTGATGCATTGATTCTTCATGACGGTTCCGGTCCTAAGGTGATCAGAAGAACTTGCCCCGCAGGTACGATGCGTGGACATCCGGAATGGGTCAGCGATCGATGAGGTGGCGTTGAGCGGTGCTGCGTCAGTCCTCTTCAGCCGCGATCCCTCGATGCAGCCATTCTTGCAGCAGCGACAGGCACTGTGGCGGTTTCTGCAGTGGCAAGGCGATGCATGGAAATTCTTCTTGCGCCGTGGAGATAAGTCCAACTCCAACCCATGTTTTGAGTATAACCTCGGGAGCACCAGAAAGTCAAACCCATGTTTAAGTATAACTTTGGGAGTGCCAGAGACTCCAACCCATGTTTCAAGTATAAGTTTGGGAGTGCCAGTAACTCCAACCCATGTTCCGAGTTTTATTCTGGGAGTGTCAGAATTGCCAAACAGTATTTTAGGTTCTTCCTCGAGGGTCTCAGTGAAGGCCACTCTGTGATCCTGATTATTGTACTTTCAGGTCGTATTGTAGGAGATGCATGTGACTAAAAGTCAGTAAAGTACATCTAGTGACAATGAATAAGAAGGCCTACTATGGTACTGATGATAATTGCCTGTTCTTGTTGTTTCTGGTGTATTGTGCCTCCACAAAACCAGACATTCCTACCTTCACAAATACAGGAGGTCTCAAGAGCATCATATACTGTTAAGCAGTGTGCATTGCCATGGAGCATATCCAGTACCGCAATTCTCTATTTTCTTATGTTGTTCCTACACTCTTCCCCTTTGGGACAGTGTGCGATTTAGGAGTCTCATCCCTGGGTCTCACACTTTCTTGAGAGGGATAGGAGGTTTAGTATCGACTCCAGTGTCTTCTCCATAGTTGGAACAGGTGACTGAATGACATAGGATAAGTTTGTGACTTCTGCTGTCCACCTTGACATGGATTGTGGTTGATGCTTGAGTATGGTTTTCTCCCCCCAATCAAAAACTGACTTTATTTCTTATGCAGCTGCACTCATTCTCATTCAGACCCACTCAGTCCTGATGAAATCCTCTCAGTCCCACTGACTAATGCAGTCTCACTCATTGACACTCTGACCCACTCTGTCCCAATTCAATCCATACAGTCCCACAGATTATGTTGCTCGACTCTGACCATTCAGTCCCACTCTAACCCACTCAGTCCTACTCTGTCCAATTTAGCGGCATATTATCAAGGGCGGCGTTAAAAATTATCGCCAGTTTAGCGGCAGAAAACTGCAGCTAAAGCGGCGATAATGGGCTTGATATTATGTCCTTGAGAATTCCCATAGAAACCCATGTTCTGGTGTGAACCTGAGCTTCTACTGGAAATCTCAAGGGCATATTATCAAGCCCATTATCGCCACTTTAGCGGCAGTTTTCTGCCGCTAAACCGGCGATAATTTTAACGCCGTCCTTGATAATATGCCCCTTAGTTTCACTGATTTACGCACTCACTCATTCTTATTCTGACCATCTCAGTCTCACTGACTTATACAGTCTCACTCATTCCCACTCTGTCCCACATCTCAATCTCACTTATATCCACTCTGAACCACTCAGTCTGACTCAGTCATTCTCAATGATTTTCATTCTGACTCCCTCTATCTCACTCCTTCACTAACTCTCTCTCTCTCCCTTTCACTCTTTATGTGACAAGTGAGAAAAGGATGGGGTGACAGTGTGATTAGCGGGTAGCCACGGGCACTGCAGGATGTGAGCCTGCAGTGCCAATGGCCACGTTTAAGTGCGACGCTTCAGCACATCCGAGAAAGGGAGGCACTGAAGCATACCAGGGCACTTAGGCCATGACTGGGGGATAGTCTCTCTGATAGCTAGAGCAGGATCCTTCCTGTGCCTGCACCAGTAATCTGAAAATGTCACTAGCTGTATCAGCCTGTTGCTGGTTTGCATTTTTTTATGATAGCAAGAGTAAATAATATTATTATTCACTCTTGCTATGATAGAAACTGGCCAGGAAACAAGGAGGGCGTCGCCCTGGAGTCCTTTAGGAAGAACCGCCACTAAAAGATCAAGAGGTGTGAGCACACTGCAGAGATGAGCGACTTAAACCATACACCGTTCTTCCATGCAGATTTATTTTTTTTAAGCTGACATGTTTGCCTAATCTATCTGACAGGAAGGAGTAGAATGGGAACGCAATTGTAGAGATAAGCATATTACACTGTGCGTTACTAAAAGATTCACCTGGGAAAAATGGAATTCAATAAACTGGGCTGGCTCTCAAGCACAAAGGACGATGGCTATTTGTGTAGGATCCAATCTTTTCTGTTTTGTAACCCAGGGGGAACATATTGCAATTGCATTTTTGCTTGTAAATGCAAATGAATGTTCACAATCCCCAGGCAATAATGTCACTAATAGCTTATATTTGTACGCATTTATTAAATCCTGCAAATACGAATTGACGAAGAACAGTGCTACCTAAAAGAAACGACGAAAAATCATCTCTGCATTGTCTTAAAGTATTTTTTTTTTTAAATGGGTTGCTTGAATGCAATAGCTCCAGACAGGATGCTTTGTCCCTTTTCCTTATGTAGATGCAATGGTGCTCACAACAAGAAGTGATTAGTTACCAACTTATGACAGAACTGTAAATTGGACTTTCTTATGTTTTTAATCTGCTTCTTGGCACTTTACTTTAATGGAAGCAGACTTAAGGTAAACAATATGGATTCAATTATTTAAAGTTGCTTACATCGATTATAGCACTTTTGAAAAGCAGAAAACACCACACTTTGGATTTGAAATTGATAACATTAATGCCTTAGACAGCAAGGGCCTGATTTACGGAAACTGGTTGGAAACAGCAAAAAAAAAAAGATTATATCGCAATTTCCGAATCACGGTTCACGGTTCACGGTTTAAAGTCTTTATTTCGATTTTTACATCATAAAAGATAATTGAAAGCAATAAAAATTAGACATACAAAAGATAGGTAATTTAAAACCATCACAATTACAATTTCATAAATTTCAAAAAACATTTCAACGTTAAAAATAGAATTAAACAATATGATAAAGACCTAATACATGAAAAAACCTGTTGAGAAGTTAAAAAACGAGAGCAAGATCAAGGTGCCTGCAGATATCTTGCTCTAATCACCCATGCCCACCCCAGGAATTTGGCTACGCCCACAACTACCACTTCAGAGGTATTGGTACGAAGCACCCATATAACCTCAGCACTCCCTCTGACTTTAAGATGGCGGCAAATGGGTCTAATCCATTTGCTTCTTGGAGCATAATAGGCTGGACATGCAAATAGGAGATGGCCAAAACTCTCCTTGTGACCAATGCACCAGGGGCAGAAATCACTCGCTCGGTTAGACCAGTTCTTGGTGAAGGATCTTAAGGGCAAAGACCCTACTCGGAACTGGTGGTAGAGCTTTTTGTCAAGTGTCTTAGTTATAATGTCCCAGTAATTCTCCAGGAAAGGGTCCAATTTATGGGACAAGAACCTTCCTGTTAAGCTAGTAGAATCTGAGGCGTTAACTAATGCTTGGCGAACAAAAGCCCAGTAGAGTGCTTTAAATTCCTGTTTTGAAGGAAAGGTGGTTGAACCCGGGGAAACCCACAGCTGATTAAGACCCATGTCATCCAAGATCAATTTCACTTCACGAAGCCAGGGTATGCTACTAGACCCCCAAATAGATCTTACTTCCTCAAGTTCCCTAGCAAAGAGGCTTAAGTCTGGGGAAGTCCAGATACGTCTCCACAGGGCTACTAGCTTGTATCGAGCCATTTCGTTAATTGGGTTGCAGCCCATATCCAGACATAGTGGTTTGGTTGGAGCTGATTGGGGGAGTCCTACCAGTTTCCGCAAGAATTTATTTTGAACTTTCACCAGGGTTGATAGGTCCATATGCCCCCAGAGGTCTGCCCCGTACAGTATCGCGGAGCTTACCTTGGTGGCATAGATCTTAAGTGCGGGTTTGACCCGTTTAGTTGAGGACCTTTTTTGCTCCTGCAGAAGACAACCAGTAAGGCAAGCAAATTTTAGGTGTAATATGTCAACCTGTGGTTTCGAGCGGAGACGGTAGTCCAAGGTTACTCCTAAATAGGTCATAACCTCAACTTGTTCCAAACCGACTCCATTCATGCTCACTGAGCTCTTAATAGGGCGACTTTTAGTTAGGACCATAAATTTAGTTTTGCTCACATTGATTTTTAAATCATTGACATTACAAAACTCCTCAAATCGGGTCAATGAAATTTGCAGACCACTACGAGTCTTTGAGAGAAGTAAGGTGTCATCGGCAAAAATGAGCATAGGGAACTTGGTCCCGCCCAAAGAGGGTGCATCAGTGGGGGTCTTAGCAAAGAACTTGACCACCTGGTCAATGAACAACAAAAAGAGAGTAGGTGCCACAACGCAACCCTGGCGGACGCCACGTGTTACGGGGAAGCAATCCGTCACCTGCCCTTGGCCTCCCCACCTCACCCTAGCAAAATTTCCCTCGAAGGCCGATTTCAGATCTATAAAGGCTGCGTAGATGGACCCGCCGCCCAACAGCACCACCTTCCAGTAGATCAGACAAAATCTGAAGACCTGGTCAATGGTGCTGGTACCTGATCTGAAACCGGCCTGTAGGGGGGACAGGATACCCTCCAACTCCATCCACCCCTGAACTCTGGCAAGGACCATCCTTGCAATGACCTTTTGAAGTGAATCAATTAAACTTATGGGACGGTAGTTTCCCGGGACTGAACGGTCCCCTTTTTTAAATATGGGGAGAATCTCCGCCCCCTTCCAGGACACGGGGATCCAGGTCCCCTTGGCAATAGCATTCGCTACCGCAGTTATATTAGGAACCCAGAGTTGGGGATTGATTTTGAATAAATCAGCCGGGATGGAGTCCATCCCTGGCGCCTTCCCCCTTTGGACCAGGCGGAGCGCAGACTCTGTTTCCAGTGGCGTGAAGTTTAACTCTTGGTTGGGAGTAAGGGTAATTTCCTGCTTGGTCGGTTCCATGTCGATTTCTAAATCAGGATCCATGAACTGACCAGAATAGAAATCAACCCATGCTTCTGCAGACACATGATTAACTGGAGTTTGGGAATCGGGGTTTCTGCCCCACTTAACAATTTCCCAGAACTTAAACTGGTTGCCAGAAGTACAGGCATCCAATAGGTCAGACCAATGTAGGTCATCCCACTCCTTTTTTGCTTCCCACTGAAGTGTTTTATACATTGAACGTGCCTCTTTTATATCGCTGGAAATCCTAGATTTCACTGCTTTGACTAAACGACTATGTGCCTCCCTGCAGTTTTTATTGTACCATTTCTCACGGGATCCATATGCCTTTACATTGCCTTGTGTGGGTGGAAGAGTTAAGAGGGCCTTAAGATTAGCAAAGCACCGTTCGTGAAGATCACAAATCTGATCACTAACATCCATGGTGGGGGCGAGAATCGAAATATCGCTCAAAGTCGACGAGACTGCCTTCATTATGCTATCTAAAAGGGTCGGATCCTCCACCACCCTGGACCATCTGAGCCTTCTCCTATCGTTTGTCAAGATAGCATCACCTGTTAGATGAACAGCAGTTATAGACCTGCCGAATACACCTGGGAGTCTCATGCTTAATGACAAAGGGTTGTGGTCACTTTCAGGACGGGACACAACTTCCATATCATCCAAAAGTGACCAATATTCCATTTTTAACAAGATGTAATCTATTCTACTTTTCCTCACCCCATTGTCAAAAGTGGGTTTGCCATCCTTATCAGAGGCCGTACGACCATTGGTTGCCCTCAAACCCCAATCCAGACACAACCCCAACCAGTGTAAAGCTGCCTCAGAGCCTCTTTTAATATTATTCAAAGACAGCATCGGGATATTCCAGACAGTGTCCTCCTCAAACCCCAGGTCCTCCCCCGCATTATAAAGAGGCTCAAAGGTGCAGTTGAGGTCCCCTGCTAGGACGAGTAGCTTGTCTCTCCCTATCCCTTCGAGGTAGCAGTCTAACACATCTAGGAAACTAGGACAGCGCCCTCCAGGTTGACCACGTGCATAGATGTTAATGACTACAATGTCCGGGCAGTTATGCTTACTTAATCTAATTCCCAAGAGGTCTGGGTTATCCAAAACAAGGATATCAAAAGTATCAATAAAGTCCAGCCAGTCCTCTGAAGCCATACGCCCCTTCAGCCCTGCGACATTCCATGATGCTAATTTGAGTGTCACGACCTGACTGGGTGTTGTTGTGCTATGCATGCTACAATGATCCACTCCCAAAGATGAGACTATATTAAATTGGGACCCCTCCACCATGTTGTCATCTTGATGATGATATGCAGAGTCCGCCACCTTCTCCTTCTCCATGGTGACACCCCCCTGGATCGATACCTCAGTACAGACTCTGTCAGCCCCACCCACTTGGTTACCCAGAACACTCCCGCTGCCAGCTACCGGGTGAAGTCAATCGATACACTCCAGGCCAGAGAGGGGTTCGTAGCGATTAGACAATAAAGGGTACTGCGGGATGTAAGGTGTTCTATCAGCAAGATATCTCCTAACAGGTCTTCTAGGGAAGGTGTGACTAGAGGGTAACTTGCAGGATCGTTTGGGATAAAAATACCCAAGGCCCAGGGTCTGCACATCACCCAACCTCCCAAACCTTGCTTCCCTACGCAAGAAATCTACCACCCAGGGATCCTTAAAGGATATAATGATGCAGTCCCCCTCTAGGTCCTTGGTACAGTGGCCCACCCATTCAACTCTTCTCACAAACAATATTTCAGTCGAGGAGGAGGGGGGAAGAGGGCGGTTTTTATTTAGCCAGAATACAACTTTGTTTCTGAGGTCCCCATGTGATTCATTTGAACCCTCCCTAAGTGGGGCAACACCTGTTAGAACTATCGTGTATGGGGTGGCTTCTGAAGGTAGGTCTCTACAGGGGGGTGCCCGTTTATTTGCTTTCACAAGGGGAATATGGGGGTTGATGGATCTGCTCCACTTTGCTCCATTACTTATTTTGGGCTGTGATGATGTACTCGGAACACCACTCACATTATCTTGTACCCGAGTAGCCACAGGAGGTGTAGGGATGTTCGGCTAGCATTGTTGGTTAAATTTAAAAGAAGCCTTCTTTGGCACCTGTAGCAAAGTGGCTGGTACAGGCGTACAATCATTATTCCCAGAGCTCCCCCCTGCCACTGAGCCCTTGTTTTTGTTAAGATCAGGCTTAGTGGATGCTGGTCTAGCAGATGCTGAGGATGGAAGTTTACCTATGGTTAAATTTCTCTGACCTTTGGAATTACTCGAAGAACTAGGATTCCCCAAGGCATTTTGAGGGTTAACTATCTTTTTTAAAAAGCCAGTATTGGTGTTTACAAGAGTCTCAAGTGCGTCCAATTTTAACGTCATCAAACGTGTTCTTTCAAGTACGGGAAGTAAAAGAGTTTTAAACAAAGCTTCCATTTTGGCCTGCAGGCTATCATCACTATTATAACAGGTAGGACATGGGTCCGAAGACCCAAAGGGGATATGGGGAGGGCACAGGGGATCATTTAAAACCAAGACAGGGTGTGAGGTGGGGATGACTTCGGGGATTATGATGGTGGGCTGAGCTGGGGCATTGGGTCTTTGGATCTTAGTAACACCCCCTCTCTGGTGGCCCTTGCATCTTTTCCTTTTGCGGAGTACATTTCTCAGAGAGTCCTCATCCATGGTTGAGTCCGACTGAGATTGATTGGCCAGGAGCACACTACCCTCATCCCCACTATCTTGTGTGTCGTCAGGGTTTGAATCACTCTCTGAAGGAGTCAAAGATAGACCTTCCCCCTCCACCTCACGGTGCACATCCACCACGGCTTCGACCAAGTGGTTGCTCGTACTCGAGGCCAGTGCATCAGGGCTGGGTATTGTGGCCAATTTTCCTAAAGATGAGCGTTTCCCGCTAACCAGATCTAATGAAAGCCGTTTTTCGACCATGGCTATCTCTTTTTCAAGTATACCTGTAGCCCTGGTGATAAAGGCGTCTAAGGGGCCAGAGACTACCCCCTTGGTAGTCTGCAGCTGTACAGTGCGTTCCTTTCCAGAACGTAAAGGAATGGTTACAACAACAGGGTGATGTTGACACAACGATATGACCAAAAAATATAAAAGAACAGGGGGGGTTGCCCAACCCAACCACGACCGACCACGGACGGCCACAGACGGTCCCGCCCTTGTCCTGGGCTTCTCCCAGGACGCTCCCGCGCGCTCCCGCGCAGCGGAAGCAAGCGCAACCAAAATAAGGGGTATGTGACACACAGGGGGCGGGGTTGGCAGGGAGAGTGGGCCAGGTGGTGCTAGTTGGCCAGTCCCTGCAGAAAACGCTCGCAGCCCTGCAATAATGCCCCAGCACTCCTCACTCGTCGCTGCCCCTACACAAGGTCTCCACCAACTGTTCGTATGATGCGGGACCCGCGAAGCGGGTCCGGCGAGCAGTTTTCAGCAACTAGCAGCAACCCAGCACGAGATTCCAGGGAGTAAAGGTCCGTGAATCAGAAAGTCCTTCCAGCAAAGGGTCCCACCGATGTAAGTGCAGGGGAGATCTTTAATAACAGCCTGTGCACAGGGGGCGGGGTTGGCAGGGAGAGCGGGCCAGGTGGTGCTAGTTGGCCAGGCAGGGACTCCTGGGAGATGGAGTCCCTGCAGAAAACGCTTGCAGCCCTGCAACAATGCCCCAGCACTCCTCACTCGTCGCTGCCCCTACACAAGGTCCCCACCAACTATTCGTACAATGCGGGACCCGCGAAGCGGGTCCGGCGAGCAGTTTTCAGCAACTAGCAGCAACCCAGCACGGGATTCCAGGGAGTAAAGGTCCGTGAATCAGAAAGTCCTTCCAGCAAAGGGTCCCACCGATGTAAGTGCAGGGGAGATCTTTAGTAACAGCCTGTGCACAGGTGGCGGGGTTGGCAGGGAGAGCGGGCCAGGTGGTGCTAGTTGGCCAGGCAGGGACTCCTGGGAGATGGAGTCCCTGCAGAAAACGCTTGCAGCCCTGCAACAATGCCCCAGCACTCCTCACTCGTCGCTGCCCCTACACAAGGTCCCCACCAACTATTCGTACAATGCGGGACCCGCGAAGCGGGTCCGGCGAGCAGTTTTCAGCAACTAGCAGCAACCCAGCACGGGATTCCAGGGAGTAAAGGTCCGTGAATCAGAAAGTCCTTCCAGCAAAATAATATATACTCACCACCGTGTTTATCAAATTGGGATTTCTAAATATTTGCACTTGCTAATTGTCGATTTCTGATTTGCAAAGTTCAGCAGCCAAAGAATGGAGATCTGGGTGGAAGAATACATGACTGAAAATAGCAAATTTTGTGAAAAGGTCCCAGTCACCATTCCATAGGCTACTAACAAGCAAATATTCAAGGCCACAAATATTCTGCAGAAGCTACCAACAGGAGCCTGGAGGAAATCCACAAATGTTGGTATGTGGTTCAGGTCTAAGGGCAATGATAAAATTGCTGCCTGAAAGCTTGAATCTGACATTGCAGGTGGAGGACCTACTGCTGAGCCTCAGCCATTACAAATGGAAGAGTTCATGGACTCAACTGTCATGCTGGATGCATTCACATGTCTACGATAGATATGTCAACTGCAAGACAAAGACTATTAGGGGTGTTTATTTATGTTTAGACACATGGATGACTCTCCAGTATCAAAAAATTATACCCATAGTTTATATGTGGCGAAGGTTCCCAGTCTTCTTCCCCAGAATTAATGCCCAGAAAATACTGCAGACCAAAAAGTGAAAGCTGTATTGTGATCAAGACAACTGTTGGGCCTGGCCCTCACCTGTCACCCCCAAACGTTTTGCCTCTACCCTCCACTTTTTGCTGAATATATTTTTGATGGCTTTAGTACTCTATGCACTTCACCACTGCTAACATATGCTAAAGTGCCTGCACTGTCTTCAAAAACATTGTAAAATTGGTTTACATTTGAATGACATATTTAATTTACTAGTAAGTCTCTAATAAAGTAGTGCCACATGTACAGAGGGCCTAAAACGTAATGCAACTAGTGAGCCTGCAGCACCTATTGTGTCACCAAGTTAAGTAGCCCTTGTACACATGTCTCAGGCCTGTCATTGCATCCTGTGTGTGCAGTTGTAAACTGGTATTTCAACCTGGCAAATAACCTTATGCCAGGCCCAAACCTTCCTTTTTAATACATACGTCAACCCTAGGGTAGGCCCTAAAAAGCCCACAGGGCAGGGCACTATCTATTTGAAAGGTAGGTCATGTTATTTTAAGTTTTACATGTCCTGATAGTGAAAAATTCTAAAATGCCTACCTCTCTCATAGGATAACATTGGAGTTACCTTATTACATTTAATATGCTGTAATTTCCAAATGAGAGCAGGTGACCACTTCATGTTTGTTGTCTTTGGAATTGCAATACAAAAATCATATCTTATGGTGAAGTTGGATTCTACATTCCAATTATAAAAAATGTCACTTTTAAAAAGTTGCCAGTTTCCTATCATTTGGTTCTTGCACCCTATCTCAGGGTCACATGAATGGGTGTAGCTGACAGTTGGGCTTTGTGTTTTCCCCCTAGATAGCCACACAGATTTGAGAGCCTAGGAGTGCTTGGACGGGCATCACTGGCAGGATGGGAGGGAGGAGCTTAAATATGCTGTGTCCTGCCTCCACAGAAAGGGTTGCACACCGACACATTGCCTCAACTGCATGAGAAGAAATTCCACCACATCGCCCTTAGATGCCTATGCAGCTGCTGCTCAATAACAGAGGTTCCACAGCCTACACGGCCACGACAAGGACAACTCATTGTATTGACTTTAACAGGCCTCGACAATGACATAGGACACCCTTTGCGCTGCTTGACGACAACGACACAGTAGGCTCACAACATTCACAAAAGTTCCATCTAAGGAATTTCTCAGCAGGACCTGTCTCAGTTCTGACGTCTGCCTGCACTCCATCACGGTTGGTCTGAACTTTGAATTTGCTCCAGTCCCTCGCAACATCAAGGAACCTTTTGACTGCTAGAGACTTCTAAGCACTGTGTTCTCATTTAATCTTTAAAAAATCATATCTCAACTTCTACCTATTGGATTTTTATCATTTGGGTCTTGTTGTAATCGGATGGATATCCTCTATGTTCCTAAACTGTGAGGAGTCTGTTTGTGGTGTTTTTACTGAGTTACTGTAAATGAAGTGTTGCCAAATACTTAACAAATGTCATCTTAAGTTAAGCCTGACTGCTCTGTACCAGGCTACCAGAAGGTGAGCACAGGTTAATTTAGGGTGTGTGTCTGACTTACCCTAACTAGAGTGGTGGTCCCTAATTGGACAGTGTGTGAACCTTAGACAACTAGAGAACCTATTTCTAACAGTCAGTAATGAGATTAACCTCTTTTGGCAGTGGAATAGCAAAGCCTTGTTCCTGTCAGATTGGTACTCAGCAGACGAAAAATATATTTTGGTAAAGAACAAAATTGACTAAAAGTTCTATACTGTAAATGCAATATAACTATAATACTCGTTGACAACTCACAAAATAAATAAGATTATAGCCTGCAATTCCAACTAATGATATGAATACTCACCCATGGGTAAATGGCATCAGGGGGCATATTTTGGAGGGTTTCCTCTTCAGCGATGTATCACACGATTCTTCAAGATTCCCATCTAAATATTCTCTTCATTACAAAAGCATGGACTTCTGATGTCTTGAATCCTGGGCTAGCAGCTGCATGTCATCTAGACGTTAAGGTTTTTAATTGGCCCTTATTAGATTACCTGGGGATGGATTGGCAATTATATTTTGTAGTCAACTATAAGTTGCTCTGCTCATGCCTCATTCCTTCCCAGAAGCACAATTTCTCAGGCTTTTGATTATCATCTGAGCTTCTTTTTTAATTCCAACCTTTCTTTGCAATGAGGCTCCTCCATCTCTTATCCCCACCTTTGTCAAATCTTTTATTGAATTTCTTGCTGTGCTCATTTTAAGCCACTCTACACTTTTAGAGTAGGTGATCTTAGTTAATGGGCAGAAGCAGTAGATCCTCCGATTGCTTCTGCGTTCTTGGAAGCCATATCTGGCTTTAATCTCTTCCAGCAAGATTCAGGACCCACCCGCCTTGCTGGCCATTTTTATGACTTAATCTTTGCTTCACCCTCTTAATAGTGTAATTTGGCCACAAACATGGGTGGAATGTGACCTAGTGCATTTTACCTTCCTTATACTTTCCTTGCCTCTACCAGCTGCAACACTGCAAGGTCATCAGCCAAGAAACACATTTGGTCCAATCTTACCTGTGTAGTGTTTCAGACTGCCTTAACTACCATATTTTTGCTGTTCATTTCTACCATCTCACTTGAGTTGTATATTTATTCTTTTAATCAATGGTTGACAACATATTGGACATGGTATTTCCCACCCCTTCTCTGCATGTCCACTGGTATCTCTCACTCCTTCCCTCAACTCGTTTCTATTTCCCCATCTCATCAAGTTGATCTGAGGCCCTCAATCTCTTCTAGCTTGCCTCTTTACCCATGCTCACCCCTGATTATGTTCAATGTATATCATCCTTTAGGCCATGTTCTTTTGTATACCTGTAATAAATCCATCATCTGTCCACTGATTCCACAAATGTGTAAATAGGCCCTTGTTATCACACCTCCAGAAAAATTTAACATCTAACCCCTCCATGCCAATCAATATGTGCCTAATTTCCTTACTGCAGTTTCCGATTAAACATCCTCAAAATGCCTTAGATATCCCTCTTTTGGCATTCCTGTTGACTGTTAAGAACCTCTCAGTCAGGTTTTCGTCCCACACACAGCTCTGAATCTGATTTTGATACAGTAGTTGATGAGTTACAAATGCTGGCAGACCAGGGCAATTCGTACTAGAACTGTCCACCGTATTTGATACTGTGTCGTACTCACTGTTTCCTACACAGATCTTTGAAACAAACATTCAAGGCCTGCTTTAGCTTGGCTCATGCATTTAACCTTTCCAATAGATCCAGGATGCCTACCTCGCTCCTTGCAGACCAGAGTTCAATTAAATTGACTCAGAAGTCCTACAAGAATTCAGGCTCAACTCCACTCTTTTTTACATATATGTCTATCCTTTTACTTAATTGATCCATTCCTTTGACAAAAAAGCAATGAGCTATGACAACGACACACAAATCCTTATCTCATTGGATGGCAAAGATTAAAAAAAATTCAGAAATGAAAGACCACGGTGGCCAGTTGGATGGGCCACAGCTCACTTGAACTGAGATCCTGAACATCTTTTGTTCCATCTGACCTATTCTGTAACATTTACGTTTCTGGTCTCCTAAAGTTAGTGGCCCTCTGGCTCTTTTGGTCCCTGTAACTAACAAGGGCTATTTTTATTGATCATAATCTCTGCCTTTCTGGTCATCTCACCAAATTATTATCCAACTACTCTGTTCTGATGAAGGACTTGCTTTCCTTCCTGGCTTTACCCACCAATCCGTAATTCAGGCCACCTTTTCAAGCCACCTGGATTGCTGCAGCTCACTAGAATTGTCAATTTTAATTTTCTGTGATGGTGGCTAAGATCTCCTGCGGCAGCTCAAATCCTAGCATCAAATCTTACTATCAGCTTCTTCTTTTTCAGAAGACCTGATTTTTTTTAATTGGCTTCTTCTGCTTTGATCCCCTCTTTCCTGCACTTCTGTATTTCCTTTCATCACCCTTTTAGTGACGAGATACCTTTGTGATATTTGTCACGCGTTATGAATATTATTTCATTACATCACAGTTGGTTACATGTGAAATTTGCTGCTGCTTTATTAAATTGTCTTGCTTTTCCTTAACCAAGAACTTGAAACTGACAACAATACCGCTGAGAAAATAACTATTGATGCTCATGAAAGGTAAAACAGATTTAAATATGTCAGATAAGAGATGTGGCTGGTCTTAATTGTCCATGCTTCTACTACGCAATTCATGATCTAGGTCCTCTTAGACTGAATGCCATGACATAACAATGGCATTTGGTAAGCAAATAAAGCATCTAGGTATTTGTTCCCTTACCCTTCTACCAAATCATTGATTTCTTCCTATGATACCTGATTGAGCTCTGTCTGTGGTCAGAATTGGGATTGCATAGTCAACATGGCTTATAAAATGTAAAGAGGTCACACATACCATAAGAAACACTAGTTAGGCACCATGGATAAAACTCTGACTCATGTTCATGCGGAGTTCATTAAACCTTCACTAGAAAATGGGGCTCTCTCTAACTGCATGGACCAGGTGCATGTGCAATTAGGTCAATGACCTGGAAGGGATTTACAGGATCACATGACTTTTCCCCAGTGCCTTGATCCAATGGCAACAAACGTGCGAAATTGGCAAGTGTTGTCTTTTCCCATTTCCCCACAGGCAACCACCTCATCTGTATACCATGACAAGTGCCAGTATGGCCAACATTTCAGTATCCTAACATTTACTTTGCATTGAGGTCTATTAACCACCAATGAAAAGGAGAAGAGGCGTTGGTACATACATTTATGTTCATCCTGCTGGAAAACCAGGCATTTTATTAGTTACTGTACCAATACCTCTTAGACCACATCTGTAGTTTATGGTCAATGTGACACTCAAGCATTCGTAGAGTAGGAACTCACCTCGGCTCGGCAATGATACAGATTGAACAAAATTGCACAAGTCCCCTCTCATACAGTGGCTAATATCATCCAGGGAACATAAGACAGACGTTTTTTGAGATCACAACCAGGTGTTTGTGCCAGTTTGTGCACTCCTGGTAATCTTTGATATTTCAAAATAAAACATAGATGCTTGCAGTGTGTCTGCCTAAGCTCAATGACTGGGGTTGACATTTTCTTCTCACAAAATCCCAAGAGGGCATTCCTTCATTTGGATGGGGAGTGGTGGATAACAGATGTGCAATAGAGAACTGCTCTCTTTGCAATTTATTCCACTGCTGTTGGACCTATTGAAGGTGCCAACTACTGATCTGACATTAGATTAAGGTAAAGTACATCACTGTGTCAGCACCCAATTGGGGTTTGAGTGAACCTATTTAAGGAGGGAACTACTGATCTGATATTGTATTTAGGTAAAGCACACCAGTGTGTCAGCACCCAAAACGAGTTTGTGTGAACCTACTAAAGGTGGGAACTACTGATCTGACATTGGGTTTGGCTAAAGCACACCACTGTGTCAGTGTCCAATAGGGATACAAGGGAACCTACTAAAGGTGGCAACTACTGATGTGAACTTTGAATTTGAGTAAAGCACACCATTGTGTCAATATCCATTAGGGGTATGAATGAAAGATCGCATTTCTTTTTAAATTCACCTGTACTATGACCAGGTTGCCCCTTTCAGGCTGCATAATGTTCCACCAGTGTAGCTTAGTTTTATTAAATGAGTTTCTGAATGATGTACTCGACATTTGTATCATGATGTACATTATACATTGATGACTCTTTGGTTTCCTTAAGAACTTAGTGTGTTTTCACAAGTACAGCAGAATTATGCCCATTAAGCTAAAATAGAGAAGCTCATTTTCATACGTAGTTATTTTAAATCTTAGGTTTCATCATTTCACCTTGTGATACCCTGTTACGGACCCTGTTCCTAAATCACAATTGAAAAGGAGTCAAATTGGACTGGCGTGATGACACTACGGTGACTACATATGGTTTCGCTGCTGCTCCGATAATGTGACTTTCATTCTTTAGAATTGTGTCTCCCAGGGTGCTTTAGGGGATCTTCTATCCCTGAGAAATCAAATCACAATAAAAGTACATTCAGTGGCATTCTTATCCTGAAACCTGAGTTGTGAGCAACTGACCTCCTCAGCCTATGAAAAGGATCTCCTTGTCATTAATGTGGTGTTGGAGGAAATGAGGGAATGTACTATAAGAGCAAAAAATACCATCACAATTCATAAATACCACAAGACTCTCTAGTTTTTCAAATTAGCCGAGGCACTGCTCTCTTCATGAGACAATTGAAATTGATGTATTTATTTAGTGCTTAGGGCTTTGTAGTCACCTGTATACAGTAAGTGACCTTATGGACTTGATGCACTGTGTAAATATTCCATACAGAGAGTTTGCTGCCTAGACCTACCCTTGGTAAGCTGTTGATAAAGTTATTTGATTGATGTGTTAGAATCACCTTCTCTGACGATTTCCCTGATGAACTGTGTAAAGCTTTACTGTAGGTAGTCTTTACATTATTTGCAGTCTTTTAAAGCAGTAGGCAGAACACTTTCTACCCTGTTAAGTTTTGCATATCCAAGCTTTACAAAAATTTCATGAGCCTTTCATAGCAGTCATCCAAGTGAAAGAAAAAAGATTCCCATACACCGTCATTACTCATGGCAAATGCAATTTAAAGATGTGTAATGCAATAGAGGTACCTGTTTTATTGGTTGCAAAGTAAACCAACCCATACAACGAGTGCTAGGGTATTATAGTAGATTCCAGTACCCCCGAAGCAAAGGCACAAAATATACTTTAATGACATAGTGAAGTAACCTTCCTTTCATAAAGGATCCACTAAAACTTTTATAGTAGTTCATCAATTGACAAAGGTGGCCCTTCTATACTTTGTAAATGTCTCTGGAATACTTGTGGTAGACGTGGCGCTTTTCCAACCACCCCTAAGAGCTCATTAAGAGTCCAGAAGTCTGGTTGCATACCTCCTGTCATATTTAGACTTCTCCACCAACAAAACAAATGCACTTTCAGCAAAAATGCTCAATGCTGACTGAAATGTCAAAGTTACAAGATGGACTGGATGCCATTTTTTGTTTTTCAAAAAGATGCACTTTCAAAAGATACCCCTATAGACTCCCCTATAATTATGACTTTTTACTGAAAAATAGAAAAAAAATAATATCCCAGATGAATGAGCAGTTTCTTCCTACCAAGTTGCATGCTTACAGCAAAAAGTGACTCTGACAAGAATTGAATGCTATTAATGCAGTTGAAAATACGATGTCGAGCCAAGCTGCATAATTTGAATATTGATGCATTCTGGGAATAGTGGTTTTGAACTGTGACCACATGACCACTTGGACAGTAAACATACTCACCTGTGAACAAGGCGCATGGTGCCGAAACGCGTAGGGTTTATATAAGTTGTTCGCGCTGCCACGCACATGAGACCAATAAAGTGTCAGCATGAAAGGAGGCGAAGCTGTGGGCTCTGTTTGTTTGGTGTTTGAAGTAACAGGATTCTCCATTCCTTTGTGAGAGCCCGCCCTGCAGAGTTGGAGGCCCCCGGCAAAAATGGAGCAAGTTGTGTGTATCTTATTGAGGGGGCATGACTCACTCGTAACCTTACCAGTCAGCGGATTTCCAAGACTATTTGGTAGAGGCAAAGAGAAAGGGTCTGAGGGAGGCGCTGTCCTCTGGTTGGCAGACTTCTAACCTTCATTTCAAGCAAGTATTCACTGCGTAGCAGCAAAGTGCACTATGAATTTTAATCGTTTTCCCTGATACATCGTGTAGTATTACAGCAAAAAGTGACTTTGACAAGAAATGAATGCTATTAATGCAATTGAAAATACGATGTCGAGCCAAGCTGCATAATTTGAATATTGATGCATTCTGGGAATAGTGGTTTTGAACTGTGACCACATTACCACTTGGACAGTAAACCAACTCAGCTGTGAACAAGGCGCATGGCGCCGAAACGCGTAGGGTTTATATAAGTTGTTCGCGCTACCACGCACATGAGACCAATAAAGTGTCAGAATGAAAGGAGGCGAAGCTGTGGGCTCTGTTTGTTTGATATATATATATATATATATATATATATATATATATATATATATACATATGTATATATATCCAACAACAAATTTACCCCATTTAGAAGAGCCAACTTGCAGGTAGGTGAAATCTCCGTTTATTGTGCAGTTAATCAGCTCAGTGACGGGAAACAAAGTCCAAAAACATTGGTGAGCCTGACGCGTTTCATGCTTCTCGAGCATTTCTTCAGAGGCTTTTGTGAACATTTCGTGGAGCATTGGTTGATTAAATCTCGAACACCTGCCCCAGTGGGCGTTGGCTCTCCCAGAGCCTGTTGGTGTTTGTAGTTTTATTCGTTTTACTTCAGTGAGCTGCTCCTTCAGAAATGTGAGTGTTCCAAAAAATAAAACCACTGTGGGTCTGGAAATCGTTCCTTTAACTCTGGGCTGCATATTTGAAACCTGCACCACGACCTTCCTGCCCTTAACACTGCTTGACAGATGACTGCATCTCGGCCCACTTCTTTATGGCAGGGCTCTTCCCCGACCGGGATCGGCCGTAAAATAAATCCAACAACAAAGTTACCCCATTTAGAAGAGCCAACTTGTAGGTAGGTGAAATCTCCATTTATTGTGCAGTTAATCAGCTCAGTGACAGGAAACAAAGTCCAAAAACATTGGTGAGCCTGACGCGTTTCATGCTTCTCGAGCCTTTCTTCAGAGGCTTTTGTGAACATTTCGTGGAGCATTGGTTGATTAAATCTCGAACACCTGCCCCAGTGGGCGTTGGCTCTCCCAGAGCCTGTTGGTGTTTGTAGTTTTATTTGTTTTGTTTCAGTGAGCTGCTCCTTCAGAAATGTGAGTGTTCCAAAAAATAAAACCACTGTGGGTCTGGAAATCGTTCCTTTAACTCTGGGCTGCATATTTGAAACCTGCACCACGACCTTCCTGCCCTTAACACTGCTTGACAGATGACTGCAGCTCGGTCCACTTCTTTGTGGCAGGGCTCTTCCCCGACCGGGATCGGCCGTAAAATAAATCCAACAACAAAGTTACCCCATTTAGAAGAGCCAACTTGCAGGTAGGTGAAATCTCCGTTTATTGTGCAGTTAATCAGCTCAGTGACGGGAAACAAAGTCCAAAAACATTGGTGAGCCTGACGCGTTTCATGCTTCTCAAGCATTTCTTCAGAGGCTTTTGTGAACATTTCGTGGAGCATTGGTTGATTAAATCTCAAACACCTGCCCCAGTGGGCGTTGGCTCTCCCAGAGCCTGTTGGTGTTTGTAGTTTTATTCGTTTTATTTCAGTGAGCTGCTCCTTCAGAAATGTGAGTGTTCCAAAAAATAAAACCACTGTGGGTCTGGAAATCGTTCCTTTAACTCTGGGCTGCATATTTGAAACCTGCACCACGACCTTCCTGCCCTTAACACTGCTTGACAGATGACTGCATCTCGGCCCACTTCTTTGCGGCAGGGCTCTTCCACGACCGGGATCGGCCGTAAAATAAATCCAACAACAAAGTTACCCCATTTAGAAGAGCCAACTTGTAGGTAGGTGAAATCTCCGTTTATTGTGCAGTTAATCAGCTCAGTGACGGGAAACAAAGTCCAAAAACATTGGTGAGCATGACGCGTTTCATGCTTCTCGAGCATTTCTTCAGAGGCTTTTGTGAACATTTCGTGGAGCATTGGTTGATTAAATCTCGAACACCTGCCCCAGTGGGCATTGGCTCTCCCAGAGCCTGTTGGTGTTTGTAGTTTTATTCGTTTTGTTTCAGTGAGCTGCTCCTTCAGAAATGTGAGTGTTCCAAAAAATAAAACCACTGTGGGTCTGGAAATCGTTCCTTTAACTCTGGGCTGCATATTTGAAACCTGCACCACGACCTTCCTGCCCTTAACACTGCTTGACAGATGACTGCAGCTCGGTCCACTTCTTTGTGGCAGGGCTCTTCCAAGACCGGGATCGGCCGTAAAATAAATCCAACAACAAAGTTACCCCATTTAGAAGAGCCAACTTGCAGGTAGGTGAAATCTCCGTTTATTGTGCAGTTAATCAGCTCAGTGACGGGAAACAAAGTCCAAAAACATTGGTGAGCCTGACGCGTTTCATGCTTCTCAAGCATTTCTTCAGAGGCTTTTGTGAACATTTCGTGGAGCATTGGTTGATTAAATCTCGAACACCTGCCCCAGTGGGCGTTGGCTCTCCCAGAGCCTGTTGGTGTTTGTAGTTTTATTCGTTTTACTTCAGTGAGCTGCTCCTTCAGAA
The DNA here is from genome assembly GCF_964204655.1 of Triturus cristatus. Taxonomy (NCBI): domain Eukaryota; kingdom Metazoa; phylum Chordata; class Amphibia; order Caudata; family Salamandridae; genus Triturus; species Triturus cristatus. Next base: position 524,772,438 of record NC_140588.1, on the reverse strand, counting down.
ATGTGAGTGTTCCAAAAAATAAAACCACTGTGGGTCTGGAAATCGTTCCTTTAACTCTGGGCTGCATATTTGAAACCTGCACCACGACCTTCCTGCCCTTAACACTGCTTGACAGATGACTGCATCTCGGCCCACTTCTTTGTGGCAGGGCTCTTCCCCGACCGGGGTCGGCCGTAAAATAAATCCAACAACAAAGTTACCCCATTTAGAAGAGCCAACTTGCAGGTAGGTGAAATCTTCGTTAAGTGTGCAGTTAATCTGCTCAGTGATGGGAAACAAAGTCCAAAAACATTGGTGAGCCTGACGCGTTTCATGCTTCTCGAGCATTTCTTTCGAGGCTTTTATGACCATTTCGTGGAGCATTGGTTGATTAAATCTCGAACACCTGCCCCAGTGGGCGTTGGCTCTCCCAGAGCCTGTTGGTGTTTGTAGTTTTATTTGTTTTGCTTCAGTGAGCTGCTCCTTCAGAAATGTGAGTGTTCCAAAAAATAAAACCACTGTGGGTCTGGAAATCGTTCCTTTAACTCTGGGCTGCATATTTGAAACCTGCACCACGACCTTCCTGCCCTTAACACTGCTTGACAGATGACTGAAGCTCGGTCCACTTCTTTGTAGCAGGGCTCTTCCAAGACCGGGATCGGACGTAAAATAAATCCAACAACAAAGTTACCCCATTTAGAAGAGCCAACTTGCAGGTAGGTGAAATCTCCGTTTATTGTGCAGTTAATCAGCTCAGTGACGGGAAACAAAGTCCAAAAACATTGGTGAGCCTGACGCGTTTCATGCTTCTCAAGCATTTCTTCTGAGGCTTTTGTGAACATTTCGTGGAGCATTGGTTGATTAAATCTCGAACACCTGCCCCAGTGGGCGTTGGCTCTCCCAGAGCCTGTTGGTGTTTGTAGTTTTATTCGTTTTGTTTCAGTGAGCTGCTCCTTCAGAAATGTGAGTGTTCCAAAAAATAAAACCACTGTGGGTCTGGAAATCGTTCCTTTAACTCTGGGCTGCATATTTGAAACCTGCACCACGACCTTCCTGCCCTTAACACTGCTTGACAGATGACTGCATCTCGGCCCACTTCTTTATGGCAGGGCTCTTCCCCGACCGGGATCGGCCGTAAAATAAATCCAACAACAAAGTTACCCCATTTAGAAGAGCCAACTTGTAGGTAGATGAAATCTCCGTTTATTGTGCAGTTAATCAGCTCAGTGACGGGAAACAAAGTCCAAAAACATTGGTGAGCCTGACGCGTTTCATGCTTCTCGAGCATTTCTTCAGAGGCTTTTGTGAACATTTCGTGGAGCATTGGTTGATTAAATCTCGAACACCTGCCCCAGTGGGCGTTGGCTCTCCCAGAGCCTGTTGGTGTTTGTAGTTTTATTCGTTTTGTTTCAGTGAGCTGCTCCTTCAGAAATGTGAGTGTTCCAAAAAATAAAACCACTGTGGGTCTGGAAATCGTTCCTTTAACTCTGGGCTGCATATTTGAAACCTGCACCACGACCTTCCTGCCCTTAACACTGCTTGACAGATGACTGCAGTTCGGTCCACTTCTTTGTGGCAGGGCTCTTCCCCGACCGGGATCGGCCGTAAAATAAATCCAACAACAAAGTTACCCCATTTAGAAGAGCCAACTTGCAGGTAGGGGAAATCTTCGTTAATTGTGCAGTTAATCAGCTCAGTGACGGGAAACAAAGTCCAAAAACATTGGTGAGCCTGACGCGTTTCATGCTTCTCGAGCATTTCTTCAGAGGCTTTTGTGAACATTTCTTGGAGCATTGGTTGATTAAATCTCGAACACCTGCCCCAGTGGGCTTTGGCTCTCCCAGAGCCTGTTGGTGTTTGTAGTTTTATTCGTTTTGCTTCAGTGAGCTGCTCCTTCAGAAATGTGAGTGTTCCAAAAAATAAAACCACTGTGGGTCTGGAAATCGTTCCTTTAACTCTGGGCTGCATATTTGAAACCTGCACCACGACCTTCCTGCCCTTAACACTGCTTGACAGATGACTGCAGCTCGGTCCACTTCTTTGTGGCAGGGCTCTTCCCCGACCGGGATCGGCCGTAAAATAAATCCAACAACAAAGTTACCCCATTTAGAAGAGCCAACTTGTAGGTAGGTGAAATCTCCGTTTATTGTGCAGTTAATCAGCTCAGTGACGGGAAACAAAGTCCAAAAACATTGGTGAGCATGACGCGTTTCATGCTTCTCGAGCATTTCTTCAGAGGCTTTTGTGAACATTTCGTGGAGCATTGGTTGATTAAATCTCGAACACCTGCCCCAGTGGGCATTGGCTCTCCCAGAGCCTGTTGGTGTTTGTAGTTTTATTCGTTTTGTTTCAGTGAGCTGCTCCTTCAGAAATGTGAGTGTTCCAAAAAATAAAACCACTGTGGGTCTGGAAATCGTTCCTTTAACTCTGGGCTGCATATTTGAAACCTGCACCACGACCTTCCTGCCCTTAACACTGCTTGACAGATGACTGCATCTCGGCCCACTTCTTTATGGCAGGGCTCTTCCCCGACCGGGATCGGCCGTAAAATAAATCCAACAACAAAGTTACCCCATTTAGAAGAGCCAACTTGTAGGTAGGTGAAATCTCCGTTTATTGTGCAGTTAATCAGCTCAGTGACGGGAAACAAAGTCCAAAAACATTGGTGAGCCTGACGCGTTTCATGCTTCTCGAGCATTTCTTCAGAGGCTTTTGTGAACATTTCGTGGAGCATTGGTTGATTAAATCTCGAACACCTGCCCCAGTGGGCGTTGGCTCTCCCAGAGCCTGTTGGTGTTTGTAGTTTTATTCGTTTTGTTTCAGTGAGCTGCTCCTTCAGAAATGTGAGTGTTCCAAAAAATAAAACCACTGTGGGTCTGGAAATCGTTCCTTTAACTCTGGGCTGCATATTTGAAACCTGCACCACAACCTTCCTGCCCTTAACACTGCTTGACAGATGACTGCAGCTCGGTCCACTTCTTTGTGGCAGGGCTCTTCCCCGACCGGGATCGGCCGTAAAATAAATCCAACAACAAAGTTACCCCATTTAGAAGAGCCAACTTGCAGGTAGGGGAAATCTTCGTTAATTGTGCAGTTAATCAGCTCAGTGACGGGAAACAAAGTCCAAAAACATTGGTGAGCCTGACGCGTTTCATGCTTCTCGAGCATTTCTTCAGAGGCTTTTGTGAACATTTCTTGGAGCATTGGTTGATTAAATCTCGAACACCTGCCCCAGTGGGCTTTGGCTCTCCCAGAGCCTGTTGGTGTTTGTAGTTTTATTCGTTTTGCTTCAGTGAGCTGCTCCTTCAGAAATGTGAGTGTTCCAAAAAATAAAACCACTGTGGGTCTGGAAATCGTTCCTTTAACTCTGGGCTGCATATTTGAAACCTGCACCACGACCTTCCTGCCCTTAACACTGCTTGACAGATGACTGCAGCTCGGTCCACTTCTTTGTGGCAGGGCTCTTCCCCGACCGGGATCGGCCGTAAAATAAATCCAACAACAAAGTTACCCCATTTAGAAGAGCCAACTTGTAGGTAGGTGAAATCTCCGTTTATTGTGCAGTTAATCAGCTCAGTGACGGGAAACAAAGTCCAAAAACATTGGTGAGCATGACGCGTTTCATGCTTCTCGAGCATTTCTTCAGAGGCTTTTGTGAACATTTCGTGGAGCATTGGTTGATTAAATCTCGAACACCTGCCCCAGTGGGCATTGGCTCTCCCAGAGCCTGTTGGTGTTTGTAGTTTTATTCGTTTTGTTTCAGTGAGCTGCTCCTTCAGAAATGTGAGTGTTCCAAAAAATAAAACCACTGTGGGTCTGGAAATCGTTCCTTTAACTCTGGGCTGCATATTTGAAACCTGCACCACGACCTTCCTGCCCTTAACACTGCTTGACAGATGACTGCATCTCGGCCCACTTCTTTATGGCAGGGCTCTTCCCCGACCGGGATCGGCCGTAAAATAAATCCAACAACAAAGTTACCCCATTTAGAAGAGCCAACTTGTAGGTAGGTGAAATCTCCGTTTATTGTGCAGTTAATCAGCTCAGTGACGGGAAACAAAGTCCAAAAACATTGGTGAGCCTGACGCGTTTCATGCTTCTCGAGCATTTCTTCAGAGGCTTTTGTGAACATTTCGTGGAGCATTGGTTGATTAAATCTCGAACACCTGCCCCAGTGGGCGTTGGCTCTCCCAGAGCCTGTTGGTGTTTGTAGTTTTATTCGTTTTGTTTCAGTGAGCTGCTCCTTCAGAAATGTGAGTGTTCCAAAAAATAAAACCACTGTGGGTCTGGAAATCGTTCCTTTAACTCTGGGCTGCATATTTGAAACCTGCACCACGACCTTCCTGCCCTTAACACTGCTTGACAGATGACTGCAGCTCGGTCCACTTCTTTGTGGCAGGGCTCTTCCCCGACCGGGATCGGCCGTAAAATAAATCCAACAACAAAGTTACCCCATTTAGAAGAGCCAACTTGCAGGTAGGGGAAATCTTCGTTAATTGTGCAGTTAATCAGCTCAGTGACGGGAAACAAAGTCCAAAAACATTGGTGAGCCTGACGCGTTTCATGCTTCTCGAGCATTTCTTCAGAGGCTTTTGTGAACATTTCTTGGAGCATTGGTTGATTAAATCTCGAACACCTGCCCCAGTGGGCTTTGGCTCTCCCAGAGCCTGTTGGTGTTTGTAGTTTTATTCGTTTTGCTTCAGTGAGCTGCTCCTTCAGAAATGTGAGTGTTCCAAAAAATAAAACCACTGTGGGTCTGGAAATCGTTCCTTTAACTCTGGGCTGCATATTTGAAACCTGCACCACGACCTTCCTGCCCTTAACACTGCTTGACAGATGACTGCAGCTCGGTCCACTTCTTTGTGGCAGGGCTCTTCCCCGACCGGGATCGGCCGTAAAATAAATCCAACAACAAAGTTACCCCATTTAGAAGAGCCAACTTGCAGGTAGGTGAAATCTTCGTTTATTGTGCAGTTAATCAGCTCAGTGATGGGAAACAAAGTCCAAAAACATTGGTGAGCCTGACGCGTTTCATGCTTCTCGAGCATTTCTTTCGAGGCTTTTGTGACCATTTCGTGGAGCATTGGTTGATTAAATCTCGAACACCTGCCCCAGTGGGCGTTGGCTCTCCCAGAGCCTGTTGGAGTTTGTAGTTTTATTTGTTTTGCTTCAGTGAGCTGCTCCTTCAGAAATGTGAGTGTTCCAAAAAATAAAACCACTGTGGGTCTGGAAATCGTTCCTTTAACTCTGGGCTGCATATTTGAAACCTGCACCACGACCTTCCTGCCCTTAACACTGCTTGACAGATGACTGCAGCTCGGTCCACTTCTTTGTGGCAGGGCTCTTCCAAGACCGGGATCGGCCGTAAAATAAATCCAACAACAAAGTTACCCCATTTAGAAGAGCCAACTTGCAGGTAGGTGAAATCTCCGTTTATTGTGCAGTTAATCAGCTCAGTGACGGGAAACAAAGTCCAAAAACATTGGTGAGCCTGACGCGTTTCATGCTTCTCAAGCATTTCTTCAGAGGCTTTTGTGAACATTTCGTGGAGCATTGGTTGATTAAATCTCGAACACCTGCCCCAGTGGGCGTTGGCTCTCCCAGAGCCTGTTGGTGTTTGTAGTTTTATTCGTTTTACTTCAGTGAGCTGCTCCTTCAGAAATGTGAGTGTTCCAAAAAATAAAACCACTGTGGGTCTGGAAATCGTTCCTTTAACTCTGGGCTGCATATTTGAAACCTGCACCACGACCTTCCTGCCCTTAACACTGCTTGACAGATGACTGCATCTCGGCCCACTTCTTTGTGGCAGGGCTCTTCCCCGACCGGGGTCGGCCGTAAAATAAATCCAACAACAAAGTTACCCTATTTAGAAGAGCCAACTTGCAGGTAGGTGAAATCTTCGTTAAGTGTGCAGTTAATCTGCTCAGTGATGGGAAACAAAGTCCAAAAACATTGGTGAGCCTGACGCGTTTCATGCTTCTCGAGCATTTCTTTCGAGGCTTTTATGACCATTTCGTGGAGCATTGGTTGATTAAATCTCGAACACCTGCCCCAGTGGGCGTTGGCTCTCCCAGAGCCTGTTGGTGTTTGTAGTTTTATTTGTTTTGCTTCAGTGAGCTGCTCCTTCAGAAATGTGAGTGTTCCAAAAAATAAAACCACTGTGGGTCTGGAAATCGTTCCTTTAACTCTGGGCTGCATATTTGAAACCTGCACCACGACCTTCCTGCCCTTAACACTGCTTGACAGATGACTGAAGCTCGGTCCACTTCTTTGTGGCAGGGCTCTTCCAAGACCGGGATCGGACGTAAAATAAATCCAACAACAAAGTTACCCCATTTAGAAGAGCCAACTTGCAGGTAGGTGAAATCTCCGTTTATTGTGCAGTTAATCAGCTCAGTGACGGGAAACAAAGTCCAAAAACATTGGTGAGCCTGACGCGTTTCATGCTTCTCAAGCATTTCTTCAGAGGCTTTTGTGAACATTTCGTGGAGCATTGGTTGATTAAATCTCGAACACCTGCCCCAGTGGGCGTTGGCTCTCCCAGAGCCTGTTGGTGTTTGTAGTTTTATTCGTTTTGTTTCAGTGAGCTGCTCCTTCAGAAATGTGAGTGTTCCAAAAAATAAAACCACTGTGGGTCTGGAAATCGTTCCTTTAACTCTGGGCTGCATATTTGAAACCTGCACCACGACCTTCCTGCCCTTAACACTGCTTGACAGATGACTGCATCTCGGCCCACTTCTTTATGGCAGGGCTCTTCCCCCGACCGGGATCGGCCGTAAAATAAATCCAACAACAAAGTTACCCCATTTAGAAGAGCAAACTTGTAGGTAGGTGAAATCTCCGTTTATTGTGCAGTTAATCAGCTCAGTGACGGGAAACAAAGTCCAAAAACATTGGTGAGCCTGACGCGTTTCATGCTTCTCGAGCATTTCTTCAGAGGCTTTTGTGAACATTTCGTGGAGCATTGGTTGATTAAATCTCGAACACCTGCCCCAGTGGGCGTTGGCTCTCCCAGAGCCTGTTGGTGTTTGTAGTTTTATTCGTTTTGTTTCAGTGAGCTGCTCCTTCAGAAATGTGAGTGTTCCAAAAAATAAAACCACTGTGGGTCTGGAAATCGTTCCTTTAACTCTGGGCTGCATATTTGAAACCTGCACCACGACCTTCCTGCCATTAACACTGCTTGACAGATCACTGCAGCTCGGTCCACTTCTTTGTGGCAGGGCTCTTCCCCGACCGGGATCGGCCGTAAAATAAATCCAACAACAAAGTTACCCCATTTAGAAGAGCCAACTTGCAGGTAGGGGAAATCTTCGTTAATTGTGCAGTTAATCAGCTCAGTGACGGGAAACAAAGTCCAAAAACATTGGTGAGCCTGACGCGTTTCATGCTTCTCGAGCATTTCTTCAGAGGCTTTTGTGAACATTTCTTGGAGCATTGGTTGATTAAATCTCGAACACCTGCCCCAGTGGGCTTTGGCTCTCCCAGAGCCTGTTGGTGTTTGTAGTTTTATTCGTTTTGCTTCAGTGAGCTGCTCCTTCAGAAATGTGAGTGTTCCAAAAAATAAAACCACTGTGGGTCTGGAAATCGTTCCTTTAACTCTGGGCTGCATATTTGAAACCTGCACCACGACCTTCCTGCCCTTAACACTGCTTGACAGATGACTGCAGCTCGGTCCACTTCTTTGTGGCAGGGCTCTTCCAAGACCGGGATCGGCCGTAAAATAAATCCAACAACAAAGTTACCCCATTTAGAAGAGCCAACTTGCAGGTAGGTGAAATCTCCGTTTATTGTGCAGTTAATCAGCTCAGTGACGGGAAACAAAGTCCAAAAACATTGGTGAGCCTGACGCGTTTCATGCTTCTCAAGCATTTCTTCAGAGGCTTTTGTGAACATTTCGTGGAGCATTGGTTGATTAAATCTCGAACACCTGCCCCAGTGGGCGTTGGCTCTCCCAGAGCCTGTTGGTGTTTGTAGTTTTATTCGTTTTACTTCAGTGAGCTGCTCCTTCAGAAATGTGAGTGTTCCAAAAAATAAAACCACTGTGGGTCTGGAAATCGTTCCTTTAACTCTGGGCTGCATATTTGAAACCTGCACCACGACCTTCCTGCCCTTAACACTGCTTGACAGATGACTGCATCTCGGCCCACTTCTTTGTGGCAGGGCTCTTCCCCGACCGGGGTCGGCCGTAAAATAAATCCAACAACAAAGTTACCCCATTTAGAAGAGCCAACTTGCAGGTAGGTGAAATCTTCGTTAAGTGTGCAGTTAATCTGCTCAGTGATGGGAAACAAAGTCCAAAAACATTGGTGAGCCTGACGCGTTTCATGCTTCTCGAGCATTTCTTTCGAGGCTTTTATGACCATTTCGTGGAGCATTGGTTGATTAAATCTCGAACACCTGCCCCAGTGGGCGTTGGCTCTCCCAGAGCCTGTTGGTGTTTGTAGTTTTATTTGTTTTGCTTCAGTGAGCTGCTCCTTCAGAAATGTGAGTGTTCCAAAAAATAAAACCACTGTGGGTCTGGAAATCGTTCCTTTAACTCTGGGCTGCATATTTGAAACCTGCACCACGACCTTCCTGCCCTTAACACTGCTTGACAGATGACTGAAGCTCGGTCCACTTCTTTGTAGCAGGGCTCTTCCAAGACCGGGATCGGACGTAAAATAAATCCAACAACAAAGTTACCCCATTTAGAAGAGCCAACTTGCAGGTAGGTGAAATCTCCGTTTATTGTGCAGTTAATCAGCTCAGTGACGGGAAACAAAGTCCAAAAACATTGGTGAGCATGACGCGTTTCATGCTTCTCGAGCATTTCTTCAGAGGCTTTTGTGAACATTTCGTGGAGCATTGGTTGATTAAATCTCGAACACCTGCCCCAGTGGGCATTGGCTCTCCCAGAGCCTGTTGGTGTTTGTAGTTTTATTCGTTTTGTTTCAGTGAGCTGCTCCTTCAGAAATGTGAGTGTTCCAAAAAATAAAACCACTGTGGGTCTGGAAATCGTTCCTTTAACTCTGGGCTGCATATTTGAAACCTGCACCACGACCTTCCTGCCCTTAACACTGCTTGACAGATGACTGCATCTCGGCCCACTTCTTTATGGCAGGGCTCTTCCCCGACCGGGATCGGCCGTAAAATAAATCCAACAACAAAGTTACCCCATTTAGAAGAGCCAACTTGTAGGTAGGTGAAATCTCCGTTTATTGTGCAGTTAATCAGCTCAGTGACGGGAAACAAAGTCCAAAAACATTGGTGAGCCTGACGCGTTTCATGCTTCTCGAGCATTTCTTCAGAGGCTTTTGTGAACATTTCGTGGAGCATTGGTTGATTAAATCTCGAACACCTGCCCCAGTGGGCGTTGGCTCTCCCAGAGCCTGTTGGTGTTTGTAGTTTTATTCGTTTTGTTTCAGTGAGCTGCTCCTTCAGAAATGTGAGTGTTCCAAAAAATAAAACCACTGTGGGTCTGGAAATCGTTCCTTTAACTCTGGGCTGCATATTTGAAACCTGCACCACGACCTTCCTGCCCTTAACACTGCTTGACAGATGACTGCAGCTCGGTCCACTTCTTTGTGGCAGGGCTCTTCCCCGACCGGGATCGGCCGTAAAATAAATCCAACAACAAAGTTACCCCATTTAGAAGAGCCAACTTGCAGGTAGGGGAAATCTTCGTTAATTGTGCAGTTAATCAGCTCAGTGACGGGAAACAAAGTCCAAAAACATTGGTGAGCCTGACGCGTTTCATGCTTCTCGAGCATTTCTTCAGAGGCTTTTGTGAACATTTCTTGGAGCATTGGTTGATTAAATCTCGAACACCTGCCCCAGTGGGCTTTGGCTCTCCCAGAGCCTGTTGGTGTTTGTAGTTTTATTCGTTTTGCTTCAGTGAGCTGCTCCTTCAGAAATGTGAGTGTTCCAAAAAATAAAACCACTGTGGGTCTGGAAATCGTTCCTTTAACTCTGGGCTGCATATTTGAAACCTGCACCACGACCTTCCTGCCCTTAACACTGCTTGACAGATGACTGCAGCTCGGTCCACTTCTTTGTGGCAGGGCTCTTCCCCGACCGGGATCGGCCGTAAAATAAATCCAACAACAAAGTTACCCCATTTAGAAGAGCCAACTTGCAGGTAGGTGAAATCTTCGTTTATTGTGCAGTTAATCAGCTCAGTGATGGGAAACAAAGTCCAAAAACATTGGTGAGCCTGACGCGTTTCATGCTTCTCGAGCATTTCTTTCGAGGCTTTTGTGACCATTTCGTGGAGCATTGGTTGATTAAATCTCGAACACCTGCCCCAGTGGGCGTTGGCTCTCCCAGAGCCTGTTGGAGTTTGTAGTTTTATTTGTTTTGCTTCAGTGAGCTGCTCCTTCAGAAATGTGAGTGTTCCAAAAAATAAAACCACTGTGGGTCTGGAAATCGTTCCTTTAACTCTGGGCTGCATATTTGAAACCTGCACCACGACCTTCCTGCCCTTAACACTGCTTGACAGATGACTGCAGCTCGGTCCACTTCTTTGTGGCAGGGCTCTTCCAAGACCGGGATCGGCCGTAAAATAAATCCAACAACAAAGTTACCCCATTTAGAAGAGCCAACTTGCAGGTAGGTGAAATCTCCGTTTATTGTGCAGTTAATCAGCTCAGTGACGGGAAACAAAGTCCAAAAACATTGGTGAGCCTGACGCGTTTCATGCTTCTCAAGCATTTCTTCAGAGGCTTTTGTGAACATTTCGTGGAGCATTGGTTGATTAAATCTCGAACACCTGCCCCAGTGGGCGTTGGCTCTCCCAGAGCCTGTTGGTGTTTGTAGTTTTATTCGTTTTACTTCAGTGAGCTGCTCCTTCAGAAATGTGAGTGTTCCAAAAAATAAAACCACTGTGGGTCTGGAAATCGTTCCTTTAACTCTGGGCTGCATATTTGAAACCTGCACCACGACCTTCCTGCCCTTAACACTGCTTGACAGATGACTGCATCTCGGCCCACTTCTTTGTGGCAGGGCTCTTCCCCGACCGGGGTCCGCCGTAAAATAAATCCAACAACAAAGTTACCCTATTTAGAAGAGCCAACTTGCAGGTAGGTGAAATCTTCGTTAAGTGTGCAGTTAATCTGCTCAGTGATGGGAAACAAAGTCCAAAAACATTGGTGAGCCTGACGCGTTTCATGCTTCTCGAGCATTTCTTTCGAGGCTTTTATGACCATTTCGTGGAGCATTGGTTGATTAAATCTCGAACACCTGCCCCAGTGGGCGTTGGCTCTCCCAGAGCCTGTTGGTGTTTGTAGTTTTATTTGTTTTGCTTCAGTGAGCTGCTCCTTCAGAAATGTGAGTGTTCCAAAAAATAAAACCACTGTGGGTCTGGAAATCGTTCCTTTAACTCTGGGCTGCATATTTGAAACCTGCACCACGACCTTCCTGCCCTTAACACTGCTTGACAGATGACTGAAGCTCGGTCCACTTCTTTGTGGCAGGGCTCTTCCAAGACCGGGATCGGACGTAAAATAAATCCAACAACAAAGTTACCCCATTTAGAAGAGCCAACTTGCAGGTAGGTGAAATCTCCGTTTATTGTGCAGTTAATCAGCTCAGTGACGGGAAACAAAGTCCAAAAACATTGGTGAGCCTGACGCGTTTCATGCTTCTCAAGCATTTCTTCAGAGGCTTTTGTGAACATTTCGTGGAGCATTGGTTGATTAAATCTCGAACACCTGCCCCAGTGGGCGTTGGCTCTCCCAGAGCCTGTTGGTGTTTGTAGTTTTATTCGTTTTGTTTCAGTGAGCTGCTCCTTCAGAAATGTGAGTGTTCCAAAAAATAAAACCACTGTGGGTCTGGAAATCGTTCCTTTAACTCTGGGCTGCATATTTGAAACCTGCACCACGACCTTCCTGCCCTTAACACTGCTTGACAGATGACTGCATCTCGGCCCACTTCTTTATGGCAGGGCTCTTCCCCCGACCGGGATCGGCCGTAAAATAAATCCAACAACAAAGTTACCCCATTTAGAAGAGCAAACTTGTAGGTAGGTGAAATCTCCGTTTATTGTGCAGTTAATCAGCTCAGTGACGGGAAACAAAGTCCAAAAACATTGGTGAGCCTGACGCGTTTCATGCTTCTCGAGCATTTCTTCAGAGGCTTTTGTGAACATTTCGTGGAGCATTGGTTGATTAAATCTCGAACACCTGCCCCAGTGGGCGTTGGCTCTCCCAGAGCCTGTTGGTGTTTGTAGTTTTATTCGTTTTGTTTCAGTGAGCTGCTCCTTCAGAAATGTGAGTGTTCCAAAAAATAAAACCACTGTGGGTCTGGAAATCGTTCCTTTAACTCTGGGCTGCATATTTGAAACCTGCACCACGACCTTCCTGCCATTAACACTGCTTGACAGATCACTGCAGCTCGGTCCACTTCTTTGTGGCAGGGCTCTTCCCCGACCGGGATCGGCCGTAAAATAAATCCAACAACAAAGTTACCCCATTTAGAAGAGCCAACTTGCAGGTAGGGGAAATCTTCGTTAATTGTGCAGTTAATCAGCTCAGTGACGGGAAACAAAGTCCAAAAACATTGGTGAGCCTGACGCGTTTCATGCTTCTCGAGCATTTCTTCAGAGGCTTTTGTGAACATTTCTTGGAGCATTGGTTGATTAAATCTCGAACACCTGCCCCAGTGGGCTTTGGCTCTCCCAGAGCCTGTTGGTGTTTGTAGTTTTATTCGTTTTGCTTCAGTGAGCTGCTCCTTCAGAAATGTGAGTGTTCCAAAAAATAAAACCACTGTGGGTCTGGAAATCGTTCCTTTAACTCTGGGCTGCATATTTGAAACCTGCACCACGACCTTCCTGCCCTTAACACTGCTTGACAGATGACTGCAGCTCGGTCCACTTCTTTGTGGCAGGGCTCTTCCAAGACCGGGATCGGCCGTAAAATAAATCCAACAACAAAGTTACCCCATTTAGAAGAGCCAACTTGCAGGTAGGTGAAATCTCCGTTTATTGTGCAGTTAATCAGCTCAGTGACGGGAAACAAAGTCCAAAAACATTGGTGAGCCTGACGCGTTTCATGCTTCTCAAGCATTTCTTCAGAGGCTTTTGTGAACATTTCGTGGAGCATTGGTTGATTAAATCTCGAACACCTGCCCCAGTGGGCGTTGGCTCTCCCAGAGCCTGTTGGTGTTTGTAGTTTTATTCGTTTTACTTCAGTGAGCTGCTCCTTCAGAAATGTGAGTGTTCCAAAAAATAAAACCACTGTGGGTCTGGAAATCGTTCCTTTAACTCTGGGCTGCATATTTGAAACCTGCACCACGACCTTCCTGCCCTTAACACTGCTTGACAGATGACTGCATCTCGGCCCACTTCTTTGTGGCAGGGCTCTTCCCCGACCGGGGTCGGCCGTAAAATAAATCCAACAACAAAGTTACCCCATTTAGAAGAGCCAACTTGCAGGTAGGTGAAATCTTCGTTAAGTGTGCAGTTAATCTGCTCAGTGATGGGAAACAAAGTCCAAAAACATTGGTGAGCCTGACGCGTTTCATGCTTCTCGAGCATTTCTTTCGAGGCTTTTATGACCATTTCGTGGAGCATTGGTTGATTAAATCTCGAACACCTGCCCCAGTGGGCGTTGGCTCTCCCAGAGCCTGTTGGTGTTTGTAGTTTTATTTGTTTTGCTTCAGTGAGCTGCTCCTTCAGAAATGTGAGTGTTCCAAAAAATAAAACCACTGTGGGTCTGGAAATCGTTCCTTTAACTCTGGGCTGCATATTTGAAACCTGCACCACGACCTTCCTGCCCTTAACACTGCTTGACAGATGACTGAAGCTCGGTCCACTTCTTTGTAGCAGGGCTCTTCCAAGACCGGGATCGGACGTAAAATAAATCCAACAACAAAGTTACCCCATTTAGAAGAGCCAACTTGCAGGTAGGTGAAATCTCCGTTTATTGTGCAGTTAATCAGCTCAGTGACGGGAAACAAAGTCCAAAAACATTGGTGAGCATGACGCGTTTCATGCTTCTCGAGCATTTCTTCAGAGGCTTTTGTGAACATTTCGTGGAGCATTGGTTGATTAAATCTCGAACACCTGCCCCAGTGGGCGTTGGCTCTCCCAGAGCCTGTTGGTGTTTGTAGTTTTATTCGTTTTGTTTCAGTGAGCTGCTCCTTCAGAAATGTGAGTGTTCCAAAAAATAAAACCACTCTGGGTCTGGAAATCGTTCCTTTAACTCTGGGCTGCATATTTGAAACCTGCACCACGACCTTCCTGCCATTAACACTGCTTGACAGATCACTGCAGCTCGGTCCACTTCTTTGTGGCAGGGCTCTTCCCCGACCGGGATCGGCCGTAAAATAAATCCAACAACAAAGTTACCCCATTTAGAAGAGCCAACTTGCAGGTAGGGGAAATCTTCGTTAATTGTGCAGTTAATCAGCTCAGTGACGGGAAACAAAGTCCAAAAACATTGGTGAGCCTGACGCGTTTCATGCTTCTCGAGCATTTCTTCAGAGGCTTTTGTGAACATTTCTTGGAGCATTGGTTGATTAAATCTCGAACACCTGCCCCAGTGGGCTTTGGCTCTCCCAGAGCCTGTTGGTGTTTGTAGTTTTATTCGTTTTGCTTCAGTGAGCTGCTCCTTCAGAAATGTGAGTGTTCCAAAAAATAAAACCACTGTGGGTCTGGAAATCGTTCCTTTAACTCTGGGCTGCATATTTGAAACCTGCACCACGACCTTCCTGCCCTTAACACTGCTTGACAGATGACTGCAGCTCGGTCCACTTCTTTGTGGCAGGGCTCTTCCAAGACCGGGATCGGCCGTAAAATAAATCCAACAACAAAGTTACCCCATTTAGAAGAGCCAACTTGCAGGTAGGTGAAATCTCCGTTTATTGTGCAGTTAATCAGCTCAGTGACGGGAAACAAAGTCCAAAAACATTGGTGAGCCTGACGCGTTTCATGCTTCTCAAGCATTTCTTCAGAGGCTTTTGTGAACATTTCGTGGAGCATTGGTTGATTAAATCTCGAACACCTGCCCCAGTGGGCGTTGGCTCTCCCAGAGCCTGTTGGTGTTTGTAGTTTTATTCGTTTTACTTCAGTGAGCTGCTCCTTCAGAAATGTGAGTGTTCCAAAAAATAAAACCACTGTGGGTCTGGAAATCGTTCCTTTAACTCTGGGCTGCATATTTGAAACCTGCACCACGACCTTCCTGCCCTTAACACTGCTTGACAGATGACTGCATCTCGGCCCACTTCTTTGTGGCAGGGCTCTTCCCCGACCGGGGTCGGCCGTAAAATAAATCCAACAACAAAGTTACCCCATTTAGAAGAGCCAACTTGCAGGTAGGTGAAATCTTCGTTAAGTGTGCAGTTAATCTGCTCAGTGATGGGAAACAAAGTCCAAAAACATTGGTGAGCCTGACGCGTTTCATGCTTCTCGAGCATTTCTTTCGAGGCTTTTATGACCATTTCGTGGAGCATTGGTTGATTAAATCTCGAACACCTGCCCCAGTGGGCGTTGGCTCTCCCAGAGCCTGTTGGTGTTTGTAGTTTTATTTGTTTTGCTTCAGTGAGCTGCTCCTTCAGAAATGTGAGTGTTCCAAAAAATAAAACCACTGTGGGTCTGGAAATCGTTCCTTTAACTCTGGGCTGCATATTTGAAACCTGCACCACGACCTTCCTGCCCTTAACACTGCTTGACAGATGACTGAAGCTCGGTCCACTTCTTTGTAGCAGGGCTCTTCCAAGACCGGGATCGGACGTAAAATAAATCCAACAACAAAGTTACCCCATTTAGAAGAGCCAACTTGCAGGTAGGTGAAATCTCCGTTTATTGTGCAGTTAATCAGCTCAGTGACGGGAAACAAAGTCCAAAAACATTGGTGAGCATGACGCGTTTCATGCTTCTCGAGCATTTCTTCAGAGGCTTTTGTGAACATTTCGTGGAGCATTGGTTGATTAAATCTCGAACACCTGCCCCAGTGGGCATTGGCTCTCCCAGAGCCTGTTGGTGTTTGTAGTTTTATTCGTTTTGTTTCAGTGAGCTGCTCCTTCAGAAATGTGAGTGTTCCAAAAAATAAAACCACTGTGGGTCTGGAAATCGTTCCTTTAACTCTGGGCTGCATATTTGAAACCTGCACCACGACCTTCCTGCCCTTAACACTGCTTGACAGATGACTGCATCTCGGCCCACTTCTTTATGGCAGGGCTCTTCCCCGACCGGGATCGGCCGTAAAATAAATCCAACAACAAAGTTACCCCATTTAGAAGAGCCAACTTGTAGGTAGGTGAAATCTCCGTTTATTGTGCAGTTAATCAGCTCAGTGACGGGAAACAAAGTCCAAAAACATTGGTGAGCCTGACGCGTTTCATGCTTCTCGAGCATTTCTTCAGAGGCTTTTGTGAACATTTCGTGGAGCATTGGTTGATTAAATCTCGAACACCTGCCCCAGTGGGCGTTGGCTCTCCCAGAGCCTGTTGGTGTTTGTAGTTTTATTCGTTTTGTTTCAGTGAGCTGCTCCTTCAGAAATGTGAGTGTTCCAAAAAATAAAACCACTGTGGGTCTGGAAATCGTTCCTTTAACTCTGGGCTGCATATTTGAAACCTGCACCACGACCTTCCTGCCCTTAACACTGCTTGACAGATGACTGCAGCTCGGTCCACTTCTTTGTGGCAGGGCTCTTCCCCGACCGGGATCGGCCGTAAAATAAATCCAACAACAAAGTTACCCCATTTAGAAGAGCCAACTTGCAGGTAGGGGAAATCTTCGTTAATTGTGCAGTTAATCAGCTCAGTGACGGGAAACAAAGTCCAAAAACATTGGTGAGCCTGACGCGTTTCATGCTTCTCGAGCATTTCTTCAGAGGCTTTTGTGAACATTTCTTGGAGCATTGGTTGATTAAATCTCGAACACCTGCCCCAGTGGGCTTTGGCTCTCCCAGAGCCTGTTGGTGTTTGTAGTTTTATTCGTTTTGCTTCAGTGAGCTGCTCCTTCAGAAATGTGAGTGTTCCAAAAAATAAAACCACTGTGGGTCTGGAAATCGTTCCTTTAACTCTGGGCTGCATATTTGAAACCTGCACCACGACCTTCCTGCCCTTAACACTGCTTGACAGATGACTGCAGCTCGGTCCACTTCTTTGTGGCAGGGCTCTTCCCCGACCGGGATCGGCCGTAAAATAAATCCAACAACAAAGTTACCCCATTTAGAAGAGCCAACTTGCAGGTAGGTGAAATCTTCGTTTATTGTGCAGTTAATCAGCTCAGTGATGGGAAACAAAGTCCAAAAACATTGGTGAGCCTGACGCGTTTCATGCTTCTCGAGCATTTCTTTCGAGGCTTTTGTGACCATTTCGTGGAGCATTGGTTGATTAAATCTCGAACACCTGCCCCAGTGGGCGTTGGCTCTCCCAGAGCCTGTTGGAGTTTGTAGTTTTATTTGTTTTGCTTCAGTGAGCTGCTCCTTCAGAAATGTGAGTGTTCCAAAAAATAAAACCACTGTGGGTCTGGAAATCGTTCCTTTAACTCTGGGCTGCATATTTGAAACCTGCACCACGACCTTCCTGCCCTTAACACTGCTTGACAGATGACTGCAGCTCGGTCCACTTCTTTGTGGCAGGGCTCTTCCAAGACCGGGATCGGCCGTAAAATAAATCCAACAACAAAGTTACCCCATTTAGAAGAGCCAACTTGCAGGTAGGTGAAATCTCCGTTTATTGTGCAGTTAATCAGCTCAGTGACGGGAAACAAAGTCCAAAAACATTGGTGAGCCTGACGCGTTTCATGCTTCTCAAGCATTTCTTCAGAGGCTTTTGTGAACATTTCGTGGAGCATTGGTTGATTAAATCTCGAACACCTGCCCCAGTGGGCGTTGGCTCTCCCAGAGCCTGTTGGTGTTTGTAGTTTTATTCGTTTTGTTTCAGTGAGCTGCTCCTTCAGAAATGTGAGTGTTCCAAAAAATAAAACCACTCTGGGTCTGGAAATCGTTCCTTTAACTCTGGGCTGCATATTTGAAACCTGCACCACGACCTTCCTGCCATTAACACTGCTTGACAGATCACTGCAGCTCGGTCCACTTCTTTGTGGCAGGGCTCTTCCCCGACCGGGATCGGCCGTAAAATAAATCCAACAACAAAGTTACCCCATTTAGAAGAGCCAACTTGCAGGTAGGGGAAATCTTCGTTAATTGTGCAGTTAATCAGCTCAGTGACGGGAAACAAAGTCCAAAAACATTGGTGAGCCTGACGCGTTTCATGCTTCTCGAGCATTTCTTCAGAGGCTTTTGTGAACATTTCTTGGAGCATTGGTTGATTAAATCTCGAACACCTGCCCCAGTGGGCTTTGGCTCTCCCAGAGCCTGTTGGTGTTTGTAGTTTTATTCGTTTTGCTTCAGTGAGCTGCTCCTTCAGAAATGTGAGTGTTCCAAAAAATAAAACCACTGTGGGTCTGGAAATCGTTCCTTTAACTCTGGGCTGCATATTTGAAACCTGCACCACGACCTTCCTGCCCTTAACACTGCTTGACAGATGACTGCAGCTCGGTCCACTTCTTTGTGGCAGGGCTCTTCCAAGACCGGGATCGGCCGTAAAATAAATCCAACAACAAAGTTACCCCATTTAGAAGAGCCAACTTGCAGGTAGGTGAAATCTCCGTTTATTGTGCAGTTAATCAGCTCAGTGACGGGAAACAAAGTCCAAAAACATTGGTGAGCCTGACGCGTTTCATGCTTCTCAAGCATTTCTTCAGAGGCTTTTGTGAACATTTCGTGGAGCATTGGTTGATTAAATCTCGAACACCTGCCCCAGTGGGCGTTGGCTCTCCCAGAGCCTGTTGGTGTTTGTAGTTTTATTCGTTTTACTTCAGTGAGCTGCTCCTTCAGAAATGTGAGTGTTCCAAAAAATAAAACCACTGTGGGTCTGGAAATCGTTCCTTTAACTCTGGGCTGCATATTTGAAACCTGCACCACGACCTTCCTGCCCTTAACACTGCTTGACAGATGACTGCATCTCGGCCCACTTCTTTGTGGCAGGGCTCTTCCCCGACCGGGGTCGGCCGTAAAATAAATCCAACAACAAAGTTACCCCATTTAGAAGAGCCAACTTGCAGGTAGGTGAAATCTTCGTTAAGTGTGCAGTTAATCTGCTCAGTGATGGGAAACAAAGTCCAAAAACATTGGTGAGCCTGACGCGTTTCATGCTTCTCGAGCATTTCTTTCGAGGCTTTTATGACCATTTCGTGGAGCATTGGTTGATTAAATCTCGAACACCTGCCCCAGTGGGCGTTGGCTCTCCCAGAGCCTGTTGGTGTTTGTAGTTTTATTTGTTTTGCTTCAGTGAGCTGCTCCTTCAGAAATGTGAGTGTTCCAAAAAATAAAACCACTGTGGGTCTGGAAATCGTTCCTTTAACTCTGGGCTGCATATTTGAAACCTGCACCACGACCTTCCTGCCCTTAACACTGCTTGACAGATGACTGAAGCTCGGTCCACTTCTTTGTAGCAGGGCTCTTCCAAGACCGGGATCGGACGTAAAATAAATCCAACAACAAAGTTACCCCATTTAGAAGAGCCAACTTGCAGGTAGGTGAAATCTCCGTTTATTGTGCAGTTAATCAGCTCAGTGACGGGAAACAAAGTCCAAAAACATTGGTGAGCATGACGCGTTTCATGCTTCTCGAGCATTTCTTCAGAGGCTTTTGTGAACATTTCGTGGAGCATTGGTTGATTAAATCTCGAACACCTGCCCCAGTGGGCATTGGCTCTCCCAGAGCCTGTTGGTGTTTGTAGTTTTATTCGTTTTGTTTCAGTGAGCTGCTCCTTCAGAAATGTGAGTGTTCCAAAAAATAAAACCACTGTGGGTCTGGAAATCGTTCCTTTAACTCTGGGCTGCATATTTGAAACCTGCACCACGACCTTCCTGCCCTTAACACTGCTTGACAGATGACTGCATCTCGGCCCACTTCTTTATGGCAGGGCTCTTCCCCGACCGGGATCGGCCGTAAAATAAATCCAACAACAAAGTTACCCCATTTAGAAGAGCCAACTTGTAGGTAGGTGAAATCTCCGTTTATTGTGCAGTTAATCAGCTCAGTGACGGGAAACAAAGTCCAAAAACATTGGTGAGCCTGACGCGTTTCATGCTTCTCGAGCATTTCTTCAGAGGCTTTTGTGAACATTTCGTGGAGCATTGGTTGATTAAATCTCGAACACCTGCCCCAGTGGGCGTTGGCTCTCCCAGAGCCTGTTGGTGTTTGTAGTTTTATTCGTTTTGTTTCAGTGAGCTGCTCCTTCAGAAATGTGAGTGTTCCAAAAAATAAAACCACTGTGGGTCTGGAAATCGTTCCTTTAACTCTGGGCTGCATATTTGAAACCTGCACCACGACCTTCCTGCCCTTAACACTGCTTGACAGATGACTGCAGCTCGGTCCACTTCTTTGTGGCAGGGCTCTTCCCCGACCGGGATCGGCCGTAAAATAAATCCAACAACAAAGTTACCCCATTTAGAAGAGCCAACTTGCAGGTAGGGGAAATCTTCGTTAATTGTGCAGTTAATCAGCTCAGTGACGGGAAACAAAGTCCAAAAACATTGGTGAGCCTGACGCGTTTCATGCTTCTCGAGCATTTCTTCAGAGGCTTTTGTGAACATTTCTTGGAGCATTGGTTGATTAAATCTCGAACACCTGCCCCAGTGGGCTTTGGCTCTCCCAGAGCCTGTTGGTGTTTGTAGTTTTATTCGTTTTGCTTCAGTGAGCTGCTCCTTCAGAAATGTGAGTGTTCCAAAAAATAAAACCACTGTGGGTCTGGAAATCGTTCCTTTAACTCTGGGCTGCATATTTGAAACCTGCACCACGACCTTCCTGCCCTTAACACTGCTTGACAGATGACTGCAGCTCGGTCCACTTCTTTGTGGCAGGGCTCTTCCCCGACCGGGATCGGCCGTAAAATAAATCCAACAACAAAGTTACCCCATTTAGAAGAGCCAACTTGCAGGTAGGTGAAATCTTCGTTTATTGTGCAGTTAATCAGCTCAGTGATGGGAAACAAAGTCCAAAAACATTGGTGAGCCTGACGCGTTTCATGCTTCTCGAGCATTTCTTTCGAGGCTTTTGTGACCATTTCGTGGAGCATTGGTTGATTAAATCTCGAACACCTGCCCCAGTGGGCGTTGGCTCTCCCAGAGCCTGTTGGAGTTTGTAGTTTTATTTGTTTTGCTTCAGTGAGCTGCTCCTTCAGAAATGTGAGTGTTCCAAAAAATAAAACCACTGTGGGTCTGGAAATCGTTCCTTTAACTCTGGGCTGCATATTTGAAACCTGCACCACGACCTTCCTGCCCTTAACACTGCTTGACAGATGACTGCAGCTCGGTCCACTTCTTTGTGGCAGGGCTCTTCCAAGACCGGGATCGGCCGTAAAATAAATCCAACAACAAAGTTACCCCATTTAGAAGAGCCAACTTGCAGGTAGGTGAAATCTCCGTTTATTGTGCAGTTAATCAGCTCAGTGACGGGAAACAAAGTCCAAAAACATTGGTGAGCCTGACGCGTTTCATGCTTCTCAAGCATTTCTTCAGAGGCTTTTGTGAACATTTCGTGGAGCATTGGTTGATTAAATCTCGAACACCTGCCCCAGTGGGCGTTGGCTCTCCCAGAGCCTGTTGGTGTTTGTAGTTTTATTCGTTTTGTTTCAGTGAGCTGCTCCTTCAGAAATGTGAGTGTTCCAAAAAATAAAACCACTGTGGGTCTGGAAATCGTTCCTTTAACTCTGGGCTGCATATTTGAAACCTGCACCACGACCTTCCTGCCCTTAACACTGCTTGACAGATGACTGCATCTCGGCCCACTTCTTTATGGCAGGGCTCTTCCCCCGACCGGGATCGGCCGTAAAATAAATCCAACAACAAAGTTACCCCATTTAGAAGAGCAAACTTGTAGGTAGGTGAAATCTCCGTTTATTGTGCAGTTAATCAGCTCAGTGACGGGAAACAAAGTCCAAAAACATTGGTGAGCCTGACGCGTTTCATGCTTCTCGAGCATTTCTTCAGAGGCTTTTGTGAACATTTCGTGGAGCATTGGTTGATTAAATCTCGAACACCTGCCCCAGTGGGCGTTGGCTCTCCCAGAGCCTGTTGGTGTTTGTAGTTTTATTCGTTTTGTTTCAGTGAGCTGCTCCTTCAGAAATGTGAGTGTTCCAAAAAATAAAACCACTGTGGGTCTGGAAATCGTTCCTTTAACTCTGGGCTGCATATTTGAAACCTGCACCACGACCTTCCTGCCATTAACACTGCTTGACAGATCACTGCAGCTCGGTCCACTTCTTTGTGGCAGGGCTCTTCCCCGACCGGGATCGGCCGTAAAATAAATCCAACAACAAAGTTACCCCATTTAGAAGAGCCAACTTGCAGGTAGGGGAAATCTTCGTTAATTGTGCAGTTAATCAGCTCAGTGACGGGAAACAAAGTCCAAAAACATTGGTGAGCCTGACGCGTTTCATGCTTCTCGAGCATTTCTTCAGAGGCTTTTGTGAACATTTCTTGGAGCATTGGTTGATTAAATCTCGAACACCTGCCCCAGTGGGCTTTGGCTCTCCCAGAGCCTGTTGGTGTTTGTAGTTTTATTCGTTTTGCTTCAGTGAGCTGCTCCTTCAGAAATGTGAGTGTTCCAAAAAATAAAACCACTGTGGGTCTGGAAATCGTTCCTTTAACTCTGGGCTGCATATTTGAAACCTGCACCACGACCTTCCTGCCCTTAACACTGCTTGACAGATGACTGCAGCTCGGTCCACTTCTTTGTGGCAGGGCTCTTCCAAGACCGGGATCGGCCGTAAAATAAATCCAACAACAAAGTTACCCCATTTAGAAGAGCCAACTTGCAGGTAGGTGAAATCTCCGTTTATTGTGCAGTTAATCAGCTCAGTGACGGGAAACAAAGTCCAAAAACATTGGTGAGCCTGACGCGTTTCATGCTTCTCAAGCATTTCTTCAGAGGCTTTTGTGAACATTTCGTGGAGCATTGGTTGATTAAATCTCGAACACCTGCCCCAGTGGGCGTTGGCTCTCCCAGAGCCTGTTGGTGTTTGTAGTTTTATTCGTTTTACTTCAGTGAGCTGCTCCTTCAGAAATGTGAGTGTTCCAAAAAATAAAACCACTGTGGGTCTGGAAATCGTTCCTTTAACTCTGGGCTGCATATTTGAAACCTGCACCACGACCTTCCTGCCCTTAACACTGCTTGACAGATGACTGCATCTCGGCCCACTTCTTTGTGGCAGGGCTCTTCCCCGACCGGGGTCGGCCGTAAAATAAATCCAACAACAAAGTTACCCCATTTAGAAGAGCCAACTTGCAGGTAGGTGAAATCTTCGTTAAGTGTGCAGTTAATCTGCTCAGTGATGGGAAACAAAGTCCAAAAACATTGGTGAGCCTGACGCGTTTCATGCTTCTCGAGCATTTCTTTCGAGGCTTTTATGACCATTTCGTGGAGCATTGGTTGATTAAATCTCGAACACCTGCCCCAGTGGGCGTTGGCTCTCCCAGAGCCTGTTGGTGTTTGTAGTTTTATTTGTTTTGCTTCAGTGAGCTGCTCCTTCAGAAATGTGAGTGTTCCAAAAAATAAAACCACTGTGGGTCTGGAAATCGTTCCTTTAACTCTGGGCTGCATATTTGAAACCTGCACCACGACCTTCCTGCCCTTAACACTGCTTGACAGATGACTGAAGCTCGGTCCACTTCTTTGTAGCAGGGCTCTTCCAAGACCGGGATCGGACGTAAAATAAATCCAACAACAAAGTTACCCCATTTAGAAGAGCCAACTTGCAGGTAGGTGAAATCTCCGTTTATTGTGCAGTTAATCAGCTCAGTGACGGGAAACAAAGTCCAAAAACATTGGTGAGCATGACGCGTTTCATGCTTCTCGAGCATTTCTTCAGAGGCTTTTGTGAACATTTCGTGGAGCATTGGTTGATTAAATCTCGAACACCTGCCCCAGTGGGCGTTGGCTCTCCCAGAGCCTGTTGGTGTTTGTAGTTTTATTCGTTTTGTTTCAGTGAGCTGCTCCTTCAGAAATGTGAGTGTTCCAAAAAATAAAACCACTCTGGGTCTGGAAATCGTTCCTTTAACTCTGGGCTGCATATTTGAAACCTGCACCACGACCTTCCTGCCATTAACACTGCTTGACAGATCACTGCAGCTCGGTCCACTTCTTTGTGGCAGGGCTCTTCCCCGACCGGGATCGGCCGTAAAATAAATCCAACAACAAAGTTACCCCATTTAGAAGAGCCAACTTGCAGGTAGGGGAAATCTTCGTTAATTGTGCAGTTAATCAGCTCAGTGACGGGAAACAAAGTCCAAAAACATTGGTGAGCCTGACGCGTTTCATGCTTCTCGAGCATTTCTTCAGAGGCTTTTGTGAACATTTCTTGGAGCATTGGTTGATTAAATCTCGAACACCTGCCCCAGTGGGCTTTGGCTCTCCCAGAGCCTGTTGGTGTTTGTAGTTTTATTCGTTTTGCTTCAGTGAGCTGCTCCTTCAGAAATGTGAGTGTTCCAAAAAATAAAACCACTGTGGGTCTGGAAATCGTTCCTTTAACTCTGGGCTGCATATTTGAAACCTGCACCACGACCTTCCTGCCCTTAACACTGCTTGACAGATGACTGCAGCTCGGTCCACTTCTTTGTGGCAGGGCTCTTCCAAGACCGGGATCGGCCGTAAAATAAATCCAACAACAAAGTTACCCCATTTAGAAGAGCCAACTTGCAGGTAGGTGAAATCTCCGTTTATTGTGCAGTTAATCAGCTCAGTGACGGGAAACAAAGTCCAAAAACATTGGTGAGCCTGACGCGTTTCATGCTTCTCAAGCATTTCTTCAGAGGCTTTTGTGAACATTTCGTGGAGCATTGGTTGATTAAATCTCGAACACCTGCCCCAGTGGGCGTTGGCTCTCCCAGAGCCTGTTGGTGTTTGTAGTTTTATTCGTTTTACTTCAGTGAGCTGCTCCTTCAGAAATGTGAGTGTTCCAAAAAATAAAACCACTGTGGGTCTGGAAATCGTTCCTTTAACTCTGGGCTGCATATTTGAAACCTGCACCACGACCTTCCTGCCCTTAACACTGCTTGACAGATGACTGCATCTCGGCCCACTTCTTTGTGGCAGGGCTCTTCCCCGACCGGGGTCGGCCGTAAAATAAATCCAACAACAAAGTTACCCCATTTAGAAGAGCCAACTTGCAGGTAGGTGAAATCTTCGTTAAGTGTGCAGTTAATCTGCTCAGTGATGGGAAACAAAGTCCAAAAACATTGGTGAGCCTGACGCGTTTCATGCTTCTCGAGCATTTCTTTCGAGGCTTTTATGACCATTTCGTGGAGCATTGGTTGATTAAATCTCGAACACCTGCCCCAGTGGGCGTTGGCTCTCCCAGAGCCTGTTGGTGTTTGTAGTTTTATTTGTTTTGCTTCAGTGAGCTGCTCCTTCAGAAATGTGAGTGTTCCAAAAAATAAAACCACTGTGGGTCTGGAAATCGTTCCTTTAACTCTGGGCTGCATATTTGAAACCTGCACCACGACCTTCCTGCCCTTAACACTGCTTGACAGATGACTGAAGCTCGGTCCACTTCTTTGTAGCAGGGCTCTTCCAAGACCGGGATCGGACGTAAAATAAATCCAACAACAAAGTTACCCCATTTAGAAGAGCCAACTTGCAGGTAGGTGAAATCTCCGTTTATTGTGCAGTTAATCAGCTCAGTGACGGGAAACAAAGTCCAAAAACATTGGTGAGCATGACGCGTTTCATGCTTCTCGAGCATTTCTTCAGAGGCTTTTGTGAACATTTCGTGGAGCATTGGTTGATTAAATCTCGAACACCTGCCCCAGTGGGCATTGGCTCTCCCAGAGCCTGTTGGTGTTTGTAGTTTTATTCGTTTTGTTTCAGTGAGCTGCTCCTTCAGAAATGTGAGTGTTCCAAAAAATAAAACCACTGTGGGTCTGGAAATCGTTCCTTTAACTCTGGGCTGCATATTTGAAACCTGCACCACGACCTTCCTGCCCTTAACACTGCTTGACAGATGACTGCATCTCGGCCCACTTCTTTATGGCAGGGCTCTTCCCCGACCGGGATCGGCCGTAAAATAAATCCAACAACAAAGTTACCCCATTTAGAAGAGCCAACTTGTAGGTAGGTGAAATCTCCGTTTATTGTGCAGTTAATCAGCTCAGTGACGGGAAACAAAGTCCAAAAACATTGGTGAGCCTGACGCGTTTCATGCTTCTCGAGCATTTCTTCAGAGGCTTTTGTGAACATTTCGTGGAGCATTGGTTGATTAAATCTCGAACACCTGCCCCAGTGGGCGTTGGCTCTCCCAGAGCCTGTTGGTGTTTGTAGTTTTATTCGTTTTGTTTCAGTGAGCTGCTCCTTCAGAAATGTGAGTGTTCCAAAAAATAAAACCACTGTGGGTCTGGAAATCGTTCCTTTAACTCTGGGCTGCATATTTGAAACCTGCACCACGACCTTCCTGCCCTTAACACTGCTTGACAGATGACTGCAGCTCGGTCCACTTCTTTGTGGCAGGGCTCTTCCCCGACCGGGATCGGCCGTAAAATAAATCCAACAACAAAGTTACCCCATTTAGAAGAGCCAACTTGCAGGTAGGGGAAATCTTCGTTAATTGTGCAGTTAATCAGCTCAGTGACGGGAAACAAAGTCCAAAAACATTGGTGAGCCTGACGCGTTTCATGCTTCTCGAGCATTTCTTCAGAGGCTTTTGTGAACATTTCTTGGAGCATTGGTTGATTAAATCTCGAACACCTGCCCCAGTGGGCTTTGGCTCTCCCAGAGCCTGTTGGTGTTTGTAGTTTTATTCGTTTTGCTTCAGTGAGCTGCTCCTTCAGAAATGTGAGTGTTCCAAAAAATAAAACCACTGTGGGTCTGGAAATCGTTCCTTTAACTCTGGGCTGCATATTTGAAACCTGCACCACGACCTTCCTGCCCTTAACACTGCTTGACAGATGACTGCAGCTCGGTCCACTTCTTTGTGGCAGGGCTCTTCCCCGACCGGGATCGGCCGTAAAATAAATCCAACAACAAAGTTACCCCATTTAGAAGAGCCAACTTGCAGGTAGGTGAAATCTTCGTTTATTGTGCAGTTAATCAGCTCAGTGATGGGAAACAAAGTCCAAAAACATTGGTGAGCCTGACGCGTTTCATGCTTCTCGAGCATTTCTTTCGAGGCTTTTGTGACCATTTCGTGGAGCATTGGTTGATTAAATCTCGAACACCTGCCCCAGTGGGCGTTGGCTCTCCCAGAGCCTGTTGGAGTTTGTAGTTTTATTTGTTTTGCTTCAGTGAGCTGCTCCTTCAGAAATGTGAGTGTTCCAAAAAATAAAACCACTGTGGGTCTGGAAATCGTTCCTTTAACTCTGGGCTGCATATTTGAAACCTGCACCACGACCTTCCTGCCCTTAACACTGCTTGACAGATGACTGCAGCTCGGTCCACTTCTTTGTGGCAGGGCTCTTCCAAGACCGGGATCGGCCGTAAAATAAATCCAACAACAAAGTTACCCCATTTAGAAGAGCCAACTTGCAGGTAGGTGAAATCTCCGTTTATTGTGCAGTTAATCAGCTCAGTGACGGGAAACAAAGTCCAAAAACATTGGTGAGCCTGACGCGTTTCATGCTTCTCAAGCATTTCTTCAGAGGCTTTTGTGAACATTTCGTGGAGCATTGGTTGATTAAATCTCGAACACCTGCCCCAGTGGGCGTTGGCTCTCCCAGAGCCTGTTGGTGTTTGTAGTTTTATTCGTTTTACTTCAGTGAGCTGCTCCTTCAGAAATGTGAGTGTTCCAAAAAATAAAACCACTGTGGGTCTGGAAATCGTTCCTTTAACTCTGGGCTGCATATTTGAAACCTGCACCACGACCTTCCTGCCCTTAACACTGCTTGACAGATGACTGCATCTCGGCCCACTTCTTTGTGGCAGGGCTCTTCCCCGACCGGGGTCGGCCGTAAAATAAATCCAACAACAAAGTTACCCTATTTAGAAGAGCCAACTTGCAGGTAGGTGAAATCTTCGTTAAGTGTGCAGTTAATCTGCTCAGTGATGGGAAACAAAGTCCAAAAACATTGGTGAGCCTGACGCGTTTCATGCTTCTCGAGCATTTCTTTCGAGGCTTTTATGACCATTTCGTGGAGCATTGGTTGATTAAATCTCGAACACCTGCCCCAGTGGGCGTTGGCTCTCCCAGAGCCTGTTGGTGTTTGTAGTTTTATTTGTTTTGCTTCAGTGAGCTGCTCCTTCAGAAATGTGAGTGTTCCAAAAAATAAAACCACTGTGGGTCTGGAAATCGTTCCTTTAACTCTGGGCTGCATATTTGAAACCTGCACCACGACCTTCCTGCCCTTAACACTGCTTGACAGATGACTGAAGCTCGGTCCACTTCTTTGTGGCAGGGCTCTTCCAAGACCGGGATCGGACGTAAAATAAATCCAACAACAAAGTTACCCCATTTAGAAGAGCCAACTTGCAGGTAGGTGAAATCTCCGTTTATTGTGCAGTTAATCAGCTCAGTGACGGGAAACAAAGTCCAAAAACATTGGTGAGCCTGACGCGTTTCATGCTTCTCAAGCATTTCTTCAGAGGCTTTTGTGAACATTTCGTGGAGCATTGGTTGATTAAATCTCGAACACCTGCCCCAGTGGGCGTTGGCTCTCCCAGAGCCTGTTGGTGTTTGTAGTTTTATTCGTTTTGTTTCAGTGAGCTGCTCCTTCAGAAATGTGAGTGTTCCAAAAAATAAAACCACTGTGGGTCTGGAAATCGTTCCTTTAACTCTGGGCTGCATATTTGAAACCTGCACCACGACCTTCCTGCCCTTAACACTGCTTGACAGATGACTGCATCTCGGCCCACTTCTTTATGGCAGGGCTCTTCCCCCGACCGGGATCGGCCGTAAAATAAATCCAACAACAAAGTTACCCCATTTAGAAGAGCAAACTTGTAGGTAGGTGAAATCTCCGTTTATTGTGCAGTTAATCAGCTCAGTGACGGGAAACAAAGTCCAAAAACATTGGTGAGCCTGACGCGTTTCATGCTTCTCGAGCATTTCTTCAGAGGCTTTTGTGAACATTTCGTGGAGCATTGGTTGATTAAATCTCGAACACCTGCCCCAGTGGGCGTTGGCTCTCCCAGAGCCTGTTGGTGTTTGTAGTTTTATTCGTTTTGTTTCAGTGAGCTGCTCCTTCAGAAATGTGAGTGTTCCAAAAAATAAAACCACTGTGGGTCTGGAAATCGTTCCTTTAACTCTGGGCTGCATATTTGAAACCTGCACCACGACCTTCCTGCCATTAACACTGCTTGACAGATCACTGCAGCTCGGTCCACTTCTTTGTGGCAGGGCTCTTCCCCGACCGGGATCGGCCGTAAAATAAATCCAACAACAAAGTTACCCCATTTAGAAGAGCCAACTTGCAGGTAGGGGAAATCTTCGTTAATTGTGCAGTTAATCAGCTCAGTGACGGGAAACAAAGTCCAAAAACATTGGTGAGCCTGACGCGTTTCATGCTTCTCGAGCATTTCTTCAGAGGCTTTTGTGAACATTTCTTGGAGCATTGGTTGATTAAATCTCGAACACCTGCCCCAGTGGGCTTTGGCTCTCCCAGAGCCTGTTGGTGTTTGTAGTTTTATTCGTTTTGCTTCAGTGAGCTGCTCCTTCAGAAATGTGAGTGTTCCAAAAAATAAAACCACTGTGGGTCTGGAAATCGTTCCTTTAACTCTGGGCTGCATATTTGAAACCTGCACCACGACCTTCCTGCCCTTAACACTGCTTGACAGATGACTGCAGCTCGGTCCACTTCTTTGTGGCAGGGCTCTTCCCCGACCGGGATCGGCCGTAAAATAAATCCAACAACAAAGTTACCCCATTTAGAAGAGCCAACTTGCAGGTAGGTGAAATCTTCGTTTATTGTACAGTTAATCAGCTCAGTGATGGGAAACAAAGTCCAAAAACATTGGTGAGCCTGACGCGTTTCATGCTTCTCGAGCATTTCTTTCGAGGCTTTTGTGACCATTTCGTGGAGCA
This sequence comes from Triturus cristatus, assembly GCF_964204655.1. Classification (NCBI taxonomy): domain Eukaryota; kingdom Metazoa; phylum Chordata; class Amphibia; order Caudata; family Salamandridae; genus Triturus; species Triturus cristatus. The sequence continues at coordinate 524,742,462 of NC_140588.1, read as the reverse complement.
TTGGTTGATTAAATCTCGAACACCTGCCCCAGTGGGCGTTGGCTCTCCCAGAGCCTGTTGGTGTTTGTAGTTTTATTTGTTTTGCTTCAGTGAGCTGCTCCTTCAGAAATGTGAGTGTTCCAAAAAATAAAACCACTGTGGGTCTGGAAATCGTTCCTTTAACTCTGGGCTGCATATTTGAAACCTGCACCACGACCTTCCTGCCCTTAACACTGCTTGACAGATGACTGCAGCTCGGTCCACTTCTTTGTGGCAGGGCTCTTCCAAGACCGGGATCGGCCGTAAAATAAATCCAACAACAAAGTTACCCAATTTAGAAGAGCCAACTTGCAGGTAGGTGAAATCTCCGTTTATTGTGCAGTTAATCAGCTCAGTGACGGGAAACAAAGTCCAAAAACATTGGTGAGCCTGACGCATTTCATGCTTCTCAAGCATTTCTTCAGAGGCTTTTGTGAACATTTCGTGGAGCATTGGTTGATTAAATCTCGAACACCTGCCCCAGTGGGCGTTGGCTCTCCCAGAGCCTGTTGGTGTTTGTAGTTTTATTCGTTTTACTTCAGTGAGCTGCTCCTTCAGAAATGTGAGTGTTCCAAAAAATAAAACCACTGTGGGTCTGGAAATCGTTCCTTTAACTCTGGGCTGCATATTTGAAACCTGCACCACGACCTTCCTGCCCTTAACACTGCTTGACAGATGACTGCATCTCGGCCCACTTCTTTGTGGCAGGGCTCTTCCCCGACCGGGGTCGGCCGTAAAATAAATCCAACAACAAAGTTACCCCATTTAGAAGAGCCAACTTGCAGGTAGGTGAAATCTTCGTTAAGTGTGCAGTTAATCTGCTCAGTGATGGGAAACAAAGTCCAAAAACATTGGTGAGCCTGACGCGTTTCATGCTTCTCGAGCATTTCTTTCGAGGCTTTTATGACCATTTCGTGGAGCATTGGTTGATTAAATCTCGAACACCTGCCCCAGTGGGCGTTGGCTCTCCCAGAGCCTGTTGGTGTTTGTAGTTTTATTTGTTTTGCTTCAGTGAGCTGCTCCTTCAGAAATGTGAGTGTTCCAAAAAATAAAACCACTGTGGGTCTGGAAATCGTTCCTTTAACTCTGGGCTGCATATTTGAAACCTGCACCACGACCTTCCTGCCCTTAACACTGCTTGACAGATGACTGAAGCTCGGTCCACTTCTTTGTGGCAGGGCTCTTCCAAGACCGGGATCGGACGTAAAATAAATCCAACAACAAAGTTACCCCATTTAGAAGAGCCAACTTTCAGGTAGGTGAAATCTCCGTTTATTGTGCAGTTAATCAGCTCAGTGACGGGAAACAAAGTCCAAAAACATTGGTGAGCCTGACGCGTTTCATGCTTCTCAAGCATTTCTTCAGAGGCTTTTGTGAACATTTCGTGGAGCATTGGTTGATTAAATCTCGAACACCTGCCCCAGTGGGCGTTGGCTCTCCCAGAGCCTGTTGGTGTTTGTAGTTTTATTCGTTTTGTTTCAGTGAGCTGCTCCTTCAGAAATGTGAGTGTTCCAAAAAATAAAACCACTGTGGGTCTGGAAATCGTTCCTTTAACTCTGGGCTGCATATTTGAAACCTGCACCACGACCTTCCTGCCCTTAACACTGCTTGACAGATGACTGCAGCTCGGTCCACTTCTTTGTGACAGGGCTCTTCCCCGACCGGGATCGGCCGTAAAATAAATCCAACAACAAAGTTACCCCATTTAGAAAAGCTAACTTGCAGGTAGGCGAAATCTCCGTTTATTGTGCAGTTAATCAGCTCAGTGACGGGAAACAAAGTCCAAAAACATTGGTGAGCCTGACGCGTTTCATGCTTCTCGAGCATTTCTTCAGAGGCTTTTGTGAACATTTCTTGGAGCATTGGTTGATTAAATCTCGAACACCTGCCCCAGTGAGCGTTGGCTCTCCCAGAGCCTGTTGGTGTTTGTAGTTTTATTCGTTTTGCTTCAGTGAGCTGCTCCTTCAGAAATGTGAGTGTTCCAAAAAATAAAACCACTGTGGGTCTGGAAATCGTTCCTTTAACACTGGGCTGCATATTTGAAACCTGCACCACGACCTTCCTGCCCTTAACACTGCTTGACAGATGACTGCAGCTCGGTCCACTTCTTTGTGGTAGGGCTCTTTCCCGACCGGGATCGGCCGTAAAATAAATCCAACAATAAAGTTACCCCATTTAGAAGAGCCAACTTGCAGGTAGGTGAAATCTCCGTTTATTGTGCAGTTAATCAGCTCAGTGATGGGAAACAAAGTCCAAAAACATTGGTGAGCCTGTGCCGTTTCATGCTTCTCAAGCATTTCTTCAGAGGCTTTTGTGAACATTTCGTGGAGCATTGGTTGATTAAATCTCGAACACCTGCCCCAGTGGGCATTGGCTCTCCCAGAGCCTGTTGGTGTTTGTAGTTTTATTCGTTTTGCTTCAGTGAGCTGCTCCTTCAGAAATGTGAGTGTTCCAAAAAATAAAACCACTGTGGGTCTGGAAATCGTTCCTTTAACTCTGGGCTGCATATTTGAAACCTGCACCACGACCTTCCTGCCCTTAACACTGCTTGACAGATGACTGCAGCTCGGTCCACTTCTTTGTGGCAGGGATCTTCCCCGACCGGGATCGGCCGTAAAATAAATCAATAAACGGAGATTTCACCTACCTGCAAGTTGGCTCTTCTGAATGGGGTAACTTTGTTGTTGGATATATATATATATATATATATATATATATATATATATATATATATATATATACATATATATATATTTTCAATGAAAAAAACAAAGGTTACAGGGACATCATAGTTAGGAAATGAAATTTAAAAAACTTACAAATATATGTCTATATATATATATATGTATATATATATTAGCTACTGGCAGTCACCAGTAGGTAGTTATAGTTAGAACCTATTTTCCATAGGAAATATGCAACATTCTATTCCCAATAACTTTGGCGCCGATTGACGAATCTTTGGGAAATTTTCAAAACTTTTGGCCAGCTCCAGTCCGGTCCTATTCTGAAAGTCTCTGAATGTTTTGTTAAGCAGGGACCAAGAAAAAAGGGAGTCCTAAAACGTGTTTTGCCCATGCAATTTCCTATAGGACCTTTAGCCGCAGCTACAGCCTGAACTGCTGAACGGAATTACACCAAATTTGGCAAAGAGGTAGTCCTCAGTTCAGACTTGTGCCTTTTGCTTAAATGGTGTCAATCTGTTCAGTAGTTCCTGAGAAAATGCTGAACGGAATTACACCAAATTTTATAGATTGATAGATAGATAGATAGATAGATAGATAGATAGATAGATAGATAGATAGATAGATAGATAGATAGATAGATAGATAGATAGATAGATAGATAGATAGATAGATAGATAGATAGATAGATAGATAGATAGATAGATAGATATGGACATTATAGTTACACTTAGATTTCAATTGTACAAAACCAGTGACATTCAGCAGTTATAGTTACCTGGGATAATTATAACTTACACCCCCGCAAGGCACTGCTTATGACCTCAAATATTACACCACTCACGAAATGGTCAGTTGCATCTCTGATGATATCTCAAATTACATCATTTCACCCTTCCACCAGCTGGGTTTAACCTTGATGTTTGTTCTAGCTTGGCAGGAGCTGTCAAAGCTTCTGCTAAGTGAAAGCAAACATCTATGTCCCTGGGAAATGGGGAGCTGGCCCTGGAAGTTGGCAGTTCACAGGACCGGTAATGGCTCCAGTAGGGGGCAGCGCTGCCCCTTCCCTTTAATTTTCAACATTCTGCCCATGGGTAGGTGGTGGTCCCAGGGGCCAAGAATGGCCTGGGAGGGGTGCCACGTGGCCCACCTCCTTCTAAAAAACACAGAAAGCCTGGGAGGTGGTTATCCGTGGGGCCGTAAATGGCCTTGGAGCAAGGCAGCACATCCCCCCTCCCTCTGTTCTTTGACTTTGTGTCTACGGGGAGGTGGTTGTCCCTGGTGCCCTTAAAGGGCAATAGAGGGGGTTTATTCGGCCCCCTTCCAATCTGTTAAAAAATCCCCGGCTAGGTGGTGGTCCCCGGGACTTATAGGAACCTCTGGAGGAGAGCTGCATGGCCTTCCTCTGTTTTATTTTTTAATCGGCCTTCCACGGATATGGGCCACTTCCCTGGATAAACAAATGTGTTTTCCCTTTAATAGCTCAAAAACTGCTGAACAGCTTTACCCCAAATCACAAAAACCACAGTTTCTGGATCAAGTCTTAGGTTTCTGCCAAATTTGGTGTAATTCCATTCAGCGGTTCGGGCTGTAGTCATGTCTAAAATCTCTATGGGAATTAAAATAGGAAATGCACTTTTTTGACTCCCCTTTTTTCTTGGATCCAGCTTGCTGGATCAACCCAAAACTTCTCATACACAAATAGACAGAGTAAGGCACTTTTTTTGAGATAATCATGAAGATCCATCAAACAGCACCAAAGTTATAGGTAAGTAAAAAAATGCTTTTCCTATGGAAACTAGATCATAACTATAACTACCTACTGCACGGAATCCATGTTTATAGGTGCCCCACATTGGAATGCTGATGTTGTTTGCTCCATGTAGTAAAGTTTGTCTTATGATGTCCTGTGGGTTAATTATTCCATGATAATGAAATATGATCAGATGTACTCTTTGCCTATCATATATTGGGTATGAGAACAGTCGCGCACTTACGCAGAACCTGAAAAGGGATCATTTGCAAGGCTGCAGAAGGATTAGCAGTAAAATGTAATTGAATACAGGAAATTCATTTGTACTGTGGCACAAAGATGCATGTGACTGACCCGCAAAGATGATTATCCATACAAGGAAATTAATATTGTTATGTTGATTCTTCAATTGTCAATATGCTTATGATTTGTTTTTAAACAATGTGTGAGTTTGAACCAGAAGGACATATTTTGCGGAATGTATCTCAACATGGAGGAAGTCCGTCTTCAATGTCCATTCCCTATTTGGAAATGTTGTCTGTCTTTGCTGTTTACCACTATGTACTATATTTATGGAGTGTGTTCACAAACAACTTGGCTTTTGAAAAACACCGCGAGGTTGAAACGCGTTGCCGTTGTAAATAAACATCTTACCTGTTTGAACGTGACCCTAGAGTGCAACTCATGTGTGTCGAGACTGATGGTCTAGATTTTCTTGCATCTGGTAAATGGGCCCTGGCTCCTGTTATTCTCACAGGCCTGCCTTGGATTTGGAAGTGGTGGTTTACGAAGAAGAAAAGGTGGACTTATGTTTAGGAGGATGTGAAGTGGAGGAACGTTAGGCAGGGGTGCCTTGTTAAGTAGATGGTGTGGATGGGTTGGTAATAGGGGTAGATTTGGAGGTGGAAGGGATGATCATGGGTGTGGGAGGGATAGTAAGGTCCCTGGAAGTGGTGAATGGAGGTTTGGGAGAGGCGAGGGCAAAATAAAATGAAGGATCCTCTATAGGCTGCTTAGTAGTGAGAATAGTAAGGAGTGAGATAGAGGGGCTGTCTGTGTGTGATGTGCTTTTAGAGATGCCTTTCCTGATGCCGTTAGTTCTTTGGCAGTTGGCTGTGCAAACTTCTCTATCCTGGGAGACCTTAATCTTCATTTGGATAATCAGATCTCCCCAGCTGTCTTGAATTTTCTAGCGGATCTCGAGGCCCTTCAGCTGGTCCAAAAAGTCTCACAATCTACTCACATAGGGGGACATACATTGGATCCCTTCTTTACTAATTTACCGGAAACCATAGTCTTTTCCATCTCTCCTTTAGGATGGACTGACCACTATTTAGTAGATATTCGAGTTTCTCTGCCTATGATTCCCTCTACTCCTTCGGTTAGATCGGTCCCTAGAAGACACTGGAGTAAACTTAGGCTAGAGGACCTGCATCATGTGTTGACTACTGATCCGTTGGGGTCCTTGGATGAGGTTGAAACAGGCTATGACCAGTTTTGTCAATGGATTACCAGGGCGCTTGACTCCTTGATCCCGATTATTACATCTAAATTGAGCCCTTGGAAGTCCAACCCCTGGTATGACAGTGCATTACGTGCCTTGAAAGGAAATTGTAGGCGGGCCGAGAGAGAATGGTGGAGGACTTACGATATGGCTATGAAAGCGACGTATCTGGCCACCATTAAGACTTATCATCGTGCCATATGTAGAGCTCGTGCAGCGTTCTACTCTCGGGAATTCCGTAACAGCTTGAACCCATCGAAGACCATATTCAAGGCCCTTAAAGATCTTCTGTCGAAACGAATTTCTTCCCCGGTCATGGCCTCTACCTCTCAGTGTGAGGCTTTAGCTGTTTTCTTTTTGGAGAAAGTGCAGGGCATTTACCGGACCTTTCCCTGTACAAGTCCGTTTTTGGAGGTTGTGGATATTTCTTCTGTCCCTCTTATTTTGGACTCTTTCCCCCCGCTCCTACCTGAGGCTTTTAATAGACAATCCCTAAAGATCAAATCGGGCTCTCCTTTGGATCCGGTAAGACCTGCCCTCTTCAGGGATCAGTCTTTTTTGGGGCGCTCCGCGGTCCACTCCTTGATAAACACCTCGCTGGCTACGGGCAAGGTTCCAGCTAAATGGAAGCGCGCAGTGGTTTCTCAAATTTTGAAGAAACCCTCTCTGGATCCGCTGAAGCCGGAGAGTTATCGGCCTATTTCTTTGCTTCCTTGGCCGGCAAAATTGGTGGAGGCTCATGTCAATCAGGTTCTCTCTGGCCATCTCACTCGAGCTAACATCTTGGATGCTACCCAGAACGGGTTTCGTGCTGGGCACAGCACAGAGACAGCCCTTCTTGCGATGGTTGAACATCTGCGGTCGGTGCTGGATGGGGGACAGACGGCGGCGCTAGTACTATTAGATCTGAGCGCCGCCTTCGATACTGTCTCACATCGCATCCTTCTACATCGTCTTGAGGAGATAGGTATTGGGGGGTTAGCCCCTCAGTGGTTTCGGTCCTTTCTCGACGACCGGTCCTTCTGTGTTGCCATGCCACCATATCAGTCCAAATTCCATCATCTGGGCCTCGGGGTGCCTCAGGGATCCTCGCTGAGCCCCACGTTATTCAATCTTTACGTGAAACCGCTGGCTGATGTCGTCAAGCAGTGGGGCATGAATATGGTCCCATATGCGGACGACACTCAGTTGGCGGTGACCATCAGCGGTGTGGATGCCCCCAGGTTCCAGAATGGACTGAGGGCAGTGGCGAGCTGGATGAGTGCCAACTGTCTCCAGCTCAACGCTAAGAAGACCGAGGTCATGGTTGTCGGGAAGGGTAAGGAACTCTGGGGGGACAGATGGTGGCCTTCAGAACTAGGACCATCTCCAACTCCGGTCTCGGTAGTGAGAAACCTAGGAGTATGGTTGGACTCTACTTTGAGTTTCGTTGGGCACACCAAGAAAACCGCAGCCTGCTGTTTTGGGGTCCTTCGGGGCTTAAGATCTGTCCTGAAGTTTTTTGACCCTCCCACCAGGCAGCTGGTGGTTCAGGCAACTGTAATATCCCATCTGGACTATGCCAGCTCGCTCCTGGTAGGGACAAATCAGGCAGAGATCATCCGCCTCCAGCGTGTCCAAAATGCCGCTGCAAGAGCTATAGTTGGCTTGCCTAGGTCTTGCTCGGTTTCAAGTACTTTACGATCCTTACATTGGTTACCGATCAAGTCGAGAATTCACTTTAAAGTACTATGCTTGGCTTTTAAGATCATGAAAGGAGTAGCTCCTCAGATCCTTTCGAATCTCCTATCTAGCTATGTTCCGACTCGCCCTTTACGATCACTGGGCCAGGCACTAGCTGTAGTGCCGAGGTTTAAGCTCAGCCGAATAGGTGGTCGGTCTTTTCGGGTGAAAGCAGCAGCACTTTGGAACTCGCTGCCGCTCGAGATTCGTGTGATGGACGATCTTTTTCTTTTCCGTAAAGCCTTAAAAACTTTTTTGTTGTAATTTTCGCTATTTAGCTGTTCCCTCTCTTGGAATTTCTTTTTCAGTGTTTGTTGTGTTTTTTACTGGTCATGCGCCAGGACGCCCCTTAGCTGGGGCAGCTGTGCGCAATATAAATAATCATAACATAACATAGCATAACATAGCTTGAGTCTGTTGAGGGTGTATATTGTTTCTGTGATGTCTATTGGGTACTTGATGGTGTGCATCTATTTCTTATGTGTGTATATTGTGACAGATGTATCTGTGGATGTTGCAGAAGTGGAAGTGCTGGGTGTGGGTGTTGTAGAAGCTGATGTGGTGCTGACAGTGGGTTTTGCTGTGTGGTGTGTGTATTGAAGTGATGGTAGTTGGAGGGGGGGGTGGTATTGTCTGTGACAGCTGTGGATATGGTGGTGGGGTGAGGTTAGTGCATGCATGTGTGCTATCATCTGTGCTGTTTGAGGATGTGATGGGGAATGGTGTGAGTATGAGGCTTTGGTGTTGTCTTTGGCAATTGTGGATGTGATGGTGGTGCGGTACCTGTGTGTGTGGGTGCAGTCGCTGTGTGTTTAGATGTGTGCCTACCTTTTGTGGGTTTTTTGCTTATGTGTGGATGTGCTGCTTGGGTCTGTATGAGTGTGTGTCTGTAAATGTTTGCATGTGCTTTGGATAGGTTTGGAAATAGAGTATTTCTATGGGTACGGGGTTGGGGATGGACACAAGGTTGAGAGGATTTGAGGCTGTGATGAGGGAGTAGGCCAGACATTGTACTGTGAATGCCTTCCAGGTAGGCCACCACCTGCTGCAGATGGCCGCCTTGCCCCTCGATTGCATTCAGCAGTACAGTCTGACCCACAGAGATGTTTCTCAGGATATCAATAGCTTCCTTACTCTGCACAGCAGGGGGACAGGGGCTGAGGGGCCTGTGGCGAAGGAGGTGGCTCTCCTCTTTGGGGAGCAGGCTCAGCCACCTGGTTGGCGAGCAACAGGGAGGATGGGGATGAAACTGGGTGTGGCGGACGAGGATGATGTTGGTACAGATCTGTGGACTCTGTCACCACTCAGTAGTCTCCACTGGAGGATAGCTCTGAAGAAATAAAAGTAGAGGATGCATCCCCTGTGACAATCCACACACCCTCTTAGTCACTGTGTCCCTCTGTATCCGTACTGTAAGTACCGGAACCACTGTGGCCAGCTGCCTCCCGAACAATGTTGGCCCTTTCTCCTCTCTTTCCTTGGATGAATCTGAAAAAACATATACAATTGGTTTATTGGAACTGTATTAACACACCTGATCACCAGATTAACACAAGACATTTCAAAAGTGCGAAGATTATACCATCTTGCAGGTTCACTATTTAGGCTTTAACATTAGCATGAGCACATACATGCATGCTACATTCCCTAGAAACAGTTAGTTACAGTGATTTTGCTGGAGTGGGTAGTACAAAATTTTGTATACCCCCCCATTCTGCATGTTTATATTAATCTGAATAATCAACTAATAGTAATATTATTAATTTGTTTGAAGTGAAAACTCACCAATTATATTAACAAAAGAATTATACGTGGGATTTGCATTTTGCATGGATAAACTAATTGTATACTAATATATGTATGCATACTAATGGAAGAAAATTTAGAATATTGCATGATATATGTTGCTTTTGTGATGTAATTGTAAGTTGCGCATCACTGAGTGAGTATAAACACTTTGAATGTTGCTATTATGCTAGATAATTACTTACACATAGGGGAATTAGTGAGGGTTTAAAATTTTATTAGCCATTTCAATGTTTTAATTACGTTTTTGTGTTTGTTTTGCTTAAGTTGACCATTTGGGCCTTCATAAATATGGCTGACTGAAACGTATGACGTGACTGTTGCTGTCTCACGAGGTTCTGGGTGAAGTGCGCATGTGCCACCGCCAGCAACAATGGCCTCGTCTTGACCCCAGGAGAAGATGTTCCCACCAAGGACACCCTGGGAGCTTCGCCAGGACCACAACTATAGACTGTCTTTAAAACCGGAACCAGCAAGTGCGATGACTTAATCTTGCGGACTATGTGAGAACTTTAATGAGTGACCCCAAATCCACCAATGAGGACTGTCTAAAACTCAATCTTGATACATTTTGACATTCAAATTATTATAAAAAGACGGTAGAATAGTGAGTTCGGGGCTTGCTGACTTGCTTACGAAGGAGTCCTTCTTTGAACGAACTTTCATTTCCAGACCTTATGCTGACGGAGAGGACGGTGACACTGCTGGACAGCTGTTATCCTGAATCTTTGAGAGACTGAATTGCGGCCTGACTTTGATGAATTTAAAGATTTTTCCACGACTTGACTGACTTCGAGGACAACTAATAGCCAGATTAGGTAAATATGATGTTCTGTGGTTTGGGCGATGATTTTCTAACAATTTGCAATTTAATTAGATAAACGATGTTTGATTAATTGAAAATCGTGTTGTGTCGATTATTTGAAGAAATTAGAATAAGAGAAGAGTATAGATAAATGAATTGCATCACTAAATCATAAATACAACTAACTGATTCATCACCAAATGGGGAATATCACGAGGATAGAAGTTAATAAAAGTATTCAATGTGCATTAGGGTTTAAGTAAAAGATATTCCTTTCATGTCAGTGTTTGGAAACTTATCCCTCTAGAAAAAACAGATCAATGAGGTGTGAGTATTGGTGTTATGGGCCCCACCAATGAATGTATTTGAGTGAGTGTGTTAATGCGATATTTGGTCTGTGATAAAAAGGGGGAATTTGACTTTCCACGCTGTAACAGTTTTTCTGGTGGCAGGATGATGGTTGTTATTGTTTTGGTTTGGTGAATATTGCTTGTAAATTGCTTATTGATTATTGGTTATTGATATTGGTTTATGTATTAACACTCTATGTTGAGTCACGTCGAGTTTTATGTTGTTTGCACGGCTTCTGGGATGTAGGAAGTCGGAAGTTTGTAACTGTTCCGTAGTAGAGCAGAGGTAAGTGCTGCTCTCGGCAAAGACGGAATTGTTGTTGCCCTGTAGGTACACAGGGAGAAACGTGTAACGATTGAAGTTGCACGACGCATTGTTTGGGTTTGATTCGGTAACATCGTCGTGTGTTGCCATTAGAGACATTTTCTGTGTGAGAGAAGTGTGCATGATAGCGAAGGTCACCTGTGAAATTTTGGTCTTAGGTACCAGGAGTCCAAATGGCATTTCGATAACGCTTATCACTGGAAAGGTAACAGGTGTTCTCTGAGCTTGCTAGAAGGATAAAGTAGAGGGAAGTGCTACTTTGTTAACGAAGGTCATAATTCTTTAGTAGGACAGACTGTTCGCTGTTCTCGGGAAAGACAGGATTCTGTGTGAATATACTACATTTTCTTGTATGAAAGTGCGTGAATGTAAAGGCATTTGGGTTAATTGTGAAACTTTACTTTTATTTCTCAGGAGCATTGGGTCTCCAACTATGTGTCCTTAGTAGGGCAGAGGTAAGCGCTGCTCTCGGGAAAGACGGAATTCTCGTGAGAAAGGTCTATTGCTATTCCTAGGTTAGCGAAGCGGACAATGGTGGTGCTTTTGTGTTGTTACTAACAGAATTGTAAATTCGAAACAAAACTTACCGAGTGGATTTTGTGAAGGAGGGGTAGACAGGAGCAGGAGCTGTGGCAGCGGCTGTTGATGTCAGAACGACCGCGCTGGGATTGGCCAGTCGGTCAGAAACGTAGAACTCTCCGGATTGGTGCTTTAGTGTGCGCCGCACTAGGAGTGGAGAAGCACAGGGTGATGTAGACGCTCCGTATTGGTGCGTTAGTGTGAGTCGTGCTGGCATTGGAGAATTGCAAAAGTGACATAGACGCTCCGGATTGGTGCGTTAGTGTGAGTCGCGCTACGATTGGATAGAATAGCGGTACAGTTGTAAGGAGAGACTAGCGATACACGGAAAACAAGAGAATGTAGTACGATCCACCAGAAAAGGAGAAAAAGTCCTGGTTTGGTAGAATTAAAAAGTGGTTTAAGAAGGACAAAGCGATTGTAACTAGGGAAGGACAGTTACTTCCTTTACCGAAACCCCCGCATCCTTTATGGTTGCGAAATATGGATATCACACCTGTATTTGGTTAGACAATTGGGTCAAGTATACTGAAAAAGATGGAGTGTTGGCTTTTCCAGAACATGGTTAATATAATTTGGCAGTTTTGAGAAACTTAAGAGAGAAAATTATGAATTTAGAACCAAGACCTAGACCGACACAATTTGAAGCATTGACAGAATGGGAAGATGAGATGCATGACCGAGAAAGACAGAGAAGTGGCAGAGGGTATAGGTACATGTTTGGTAGGTCATACGGGTATGAGACTCATGATGATCGAATGAGAAGGTGGCGGAATGCAAGTATGACTGAGGGTTTGTTTCCCATAAGAGTTGCAGGAGAGAATGAAGGAAGAAAATGTGTAGAAAAGAGACATAATGTGGAATCGAGAGGGTATGGAATGAATGAATCAGAGGATAATGTTCTTGATGACAAGTTCTATAAAAATCCACCCCAATATCGGCCAGAACCAGAAATATTAAACTCAAGTGCCCCAATGAAAGAAACAGTACGAATCATAAAATCATAACCAGAGTTCCAAGATTTGGGAAAAAACAATTCCATTAGAGAGGTAGAAAAGAAGTCCGGAAGTAAAATAAATGATGAAAATTCAGCAGAACTAGCAAAGACAACCCTCGAATTAACAGAGAAAATAAGAGAATTGACTAAAAATCTGGAAGCTGTAACAGTCCCAGTAACGATAAGTCCAGTAATGCCTATTTTTGATAAACAGAAAGATAGCGAACATTGTTTGACGGTCCCTTGTAAAAGTAATAAACCGGTTGAACAACCAAAAATGAGTCAAAATGAGAATCCATGGAGACAGACAATAAGTATGATTGAACCAAATGTTTCAAATAACCCGTTTGTAGGCCACAACTGTGCAGAAAGGCGTATGACAATAGTGGAGTCAATATCAGAAACACAAAAGGATTTTGGACAAGGAAATGTAGAGAAGTCAGTAGGACTATCTACAGAAGAATTGAGTGAATGGTTGAGAAGCTTGCAGAAGAAAGACAAAGAATCTCAGTCAATAGATGTGGCCAAACTACGAATGGTACTTGAGGAGTTAATAGTAGGAACTATCCCTACGGAAAAGTTAAAAACTTACCAAGATGAGGAGTCGTTATGTCTGTGTAAAAACATAACGTGGAGAGCAAAAAGTCTCCATGAAAGATTAGAAGAAGTAGCAAATGAAATGGGTATAGATATCGAAAAGGTAAAAGTCCTACAGAACCCATATCGGGTAGATTTCACTGAAAAAGACATTGAAAACATGAATACCACAGGACGAATGAGTCAGATTAAGGAAATAATTATTTTGTTGAGAAAATGGGGAGATGTGGACAAATGGAAAAGTAGATGGTATCGAAAACGAGATGATGTTTCAGATAAAACCTTTTCAGCTTTCCCTGTTAGAGAAATAGAGAAGGTTGTGACAGAATGCCCTATGGGAGAAATTCCAGGAGGAGGATATGTACATGTCCCATGGACTAGGCAAGATATTTTGTCATTTACAAATGACTTCCCTCGACTACGTGAAAAACCCGTTAAGTGGTATAGACAGGTGGACAGATTTGTAAAATTGTCCAAAGTATTGTGGATTGATCTAAATAGCTTATTTGACATAATGGTACCAGCAGATTTATGGACAGAGTGCAAAATCATGATAGATTGGCCGACACAAGAATACCCAAGGGATCCAAAAGCGGGGGCTCCAGACCACGAGGTAATGAAGAAATATGAACAGGTTATGGCATTTCTGAAAAACAAAGTACCTCCTAAAGAGACAGACTGGGTAAAAATTGACAGAACACATCAGGAAAGCAAAGAGTCAGTACACGCATATTATGAGAGGGTAATTTTGGCCTTTAAACAATTTAGTGAGGACGAAAATCTGAGTGAAAAGGATCTAAGTCATATTGTATTCAGGTTTGTATATGGTCTTCGTCCAGAAATTAGTGAGATGATAAAACAGCATACGATAGACTGGCAAAATAAGAAAATAGATGACGTACTGAGACATGCTAAATATTTCAGTGATGAGATTGAAGCAAAACAGCAAAAATTGAAAGAAAAGGTTATGTGGGCACAAGTAAAGGTAGCGGAGAGACAGGAAGCTCAATTAGCAGAACAAGCAGAGTCAAGAAAAAAATTTAATCATGGGAAAGGTAAAGGAAATATCGAGAAAGCTAAGAAGAAATTTCCGTGTCATAATTGCGGTAGGATAGGGCATTGGAAATCCGAGTGTAAATTTCCCCCGAGTACTAACGATGAAAATGCATCATTGAATCCACAGGTGCAGAATGAGGTGAGTGGTCAACCGCAGCGACAGCAGCAGGTTGTAACACAACAGAATCAGGTGCCAAAACCACCTTTTCCACAGAGCAAAAATTCCCAGAAGTATAGTAAGGAAGCGGGATTCTACTACGAAGAACAGGTAATAAACCGCCGTGCGCTAGCGCTGCTTCGCAGTATTGGCTACAACGCGATGAAAGCGATTCAGAGGAGGGTTATTGACGGTGCCGAAGGGAGGAAGAAGAGTGCGTACTTGGCACAACTCTAGAAGTAGACCAGACAGGTCCATTTGTAGATGGAAAAGTTAATAATGAAAATATTACTTTCCTAGTTGATACTGGTGCTACTCGATCAACTGTTAGATCAGCTGATGTCAAGAATCTTCCTTTCTCGGTTGAAACGATCCAAGTAGTTGGTGTATCCAACCGACAGATTAAAACTTACCTTACAGAACCAGTGAAAGTTAGCATAGGGAAATTTTCTGAAATGCACCGCTTTGTCGTGTGCGACACCAGTCCTGTGAACTTGTTAGGTAGAGATTTGTTGTGCAAGATGAACTGCACAATATTTTGTACCCCAGACGGAATAGCATTTGAAACACCAGATGATGATGTGCTGTATAAAATGACAATGTCAAACAGGGAGAAGGAGGTTACTGGAACCTATGCTGTATTTAACCCTGACAAATTACCTAAAGAATTAAAACAATCTGTTAAAGCAGAAGTTTGTGATTTCACCGGAGAAGACGTAGGATTAATGAGAAATGTAGATCCAGTAAAAATAACCGTAAAAGAAGGAGTAAGTTATCCAATTTCCCTCAATATAAATTAACACCTGAATTAATTGAAGGAGTTACTCCTGTGATTGAAAACATGATAAAACAGGGTATTTTGAGAGAAATAATGAATAGTCCATGTAATTCACCAATAATGGGACTGAAGAAGCCTAGTGGGAAGTTCAGGATAGTACAAGATCTGAGAAAGATAAACAAAATTGTTGTATCATGCTGTCCCATTGTACCGAATCCATCTGTGATTTTATATCAGATTCCCCATGGCGCAGAATGGTATACAGTGATTGATCTATGCCATGCCTTCTTTTCCATCCCATTGCATCATGACAGTCAGCAAATTTTTGCATTTCGTTTCGGTGAGCGTATTTTGGCTTGGTGCCGAATCCCACAGGGGTATATAGAAAGCCCCTCAATATTTAATCAGCTATTGAAAAAGTATTTGGAAAGTCTAGAAATGCCCGAAAATTCTGTACTAGTTCAATACATCGATGACCTACTTGTGGCATCGAAAACCCGCGAAGCTTGTGAGGTAGACACGATAGCCTTGCTGAATCATTTGGCAGATGGAGGACTAAAAGTGTCACCATCGAAATTACAATTTTGTAAGAAGGAAGTACAATATTTAGGACATAACATTGAAAAAGGACTAAGAAGAATAACAATAGACAGAATCAGAATCATAAAGAGAATGAGTCCACCTATGACCCAAAGAGAAGTGAGAATGTTTTTGGGAATGGTTGGATATTGTCATCAATGGATTAGCAATTTTTCTTTGATCGCAAAACCTTTGGTACGACAAGAAGTGATGTGAAAGATCCCATTGATTTGAACAAAGAAGAATTGGCAGCATTCAAAAGATTGAGAGATGGGCTGTGTGAAGCACCTGCATTGGGTATGCCTGATTATGAAAAAGATTTGAGTTGTCTTGCAGTGAAAAATATGGATGTGCACTCTCTGTTCTAGTACAGAAGCATTGAAAACTGAGGAGACCAATTGCATATTTTTCATCAATGTTGGACCCAATAGCTGTAGCCCTACCTGGGTGTTTGAAAGCAGTAGCTGCTACATGTCGAAGTTTGGAACAGAGTGAGGGAATTGTGATGGGATATCCTGTGAAAGTGTTTGTACCTCATGATGTGGCGATCCTTTTAACAAGAAGTCGTACTCAGTATATGACACATAGTCGGCTGACTAAGTATGAAAAGGTCATATTAGGTGCAACAAATGTAAGTCTTGTAAGATGTGTGAATGTGATGTAGAGAATGTGGAAGTAAGAGATGAAGCAGATCATGACTGTCTGGATGTGCTTGATTTTTGTACAAAACCACGACCTGACATGAAAGATGAACCTTTACCAGAAAGTGATTTGGTTATGTTTGTCGATGGATCTTGTTTGAGGACAGATGATGGAGTGTTGAGTGCAGCATATGCGGTATGTACAGTTGCAGCAGTAATGGAAGCATCCTTTTTGAAAGGAGTAAAATCGGCCCAAGTAGCTGAACTTGTTGCTTTGACGAGAGCATGCAAGATTGGGAAAAGTGTGAGAGTGACTGTGATAACTGATAGCCAGTATGGCTATGGAGTTGTCCATGATGTCGGCCAGATATGGCTGCAAAGAGGTTTCTTAACTTCAAGTGGAACTCCCATTAAGAAAGCTGAAGTGGTTGGAAAGTTGCTTGAGGTGATACAGCTGCCTAGGCAAATGGCCGTTGTAAAATGTGCTGCCCATAGTCGCAGTAATGATTATTTCGCCACTGGAAACAAATTTGCAAATGACATGGTGCAATACTGTGCATGAAATCAGAATTCAATCAATTCGGCTAAGGAAAAAGAGGTGATTTCTTGCTTTTTGATGTTTACTAACACTGTGGGAACATGGGAAGAAGTAAGACAATTGCAGGAAGAAGCAGGAGAGGAGGAAATAAAGCAGTCTGTAAAAGCAGGATGTGCACCAAGGGAGAAAGATCATGTGTGGGTCTATCGAGATGGAAGACCAGTCATGCCTGATAGCATGTATCATGGACAGGGACACCTAGGGAGAGATGCTATGATCAGGTCCTTTAAGCAAACCTGGCATAATGCAAAGTTCAGACTTGTAGCAGAACGTCTTTGTCAGAGATGCCTAATATGTCAGCAATACAATCCAGGAAGAAAGACAGTAGTAAGTCTAGGAACAATAGGTCGAGAAGGAGGGCCTTTTACCAGAATACAAGTGGATTTCATTGAAATGCCTCCCTGTAACAGGTTGAGGTATGTTTTGGTTATGGTCTGTCTATTCTCCAGATGGGTAGAGGCATTTCCAACAAGAAGAAATGATGGGATGACAGTGTCAAAATTACTTTTGAGGGAATTTATCCCTAGATTTGGGTTCCCACTGACAATTGAGTCAGACCGAGGAGGACATTTTCATAATAAGATCATAAAACTCATTTGTGAAGCATTGAATGTACGAAAAAAACTACATTGTGCCTACCGACCAGAGGCTTCTGGTGTGGTGGAACAGATGAATGGTACTATCAAAAACAGAATAGGGAAAATGTGTTTAGCCACAGGTATGAAATGTCTTGTCACTAGTACTCATGACTATTAGATCAATTCCAGACAGAACTACAGGGTTGAGTCCACATGAAATCATCATGGGACGAGCCATGCACCACGTTTTTATACCAGTCAACAAGCTGATGACTATAACTGATGACATGGTGTTGGAATACTGTAAAAGCCTGGCTGACTAAGTGCATTCTGTGTTTCATCAGGTTGGAGCGGATGCCACTACCCTTGAAAAGAAGCCAGCCCATGATCTAAGCCCAGGGGACTGGGTAAGGATAAAAGTTCTGAGAAGAAGAAACTGTTTGGTTCCCAGGTGGGGAAAACCAAGACAAGTCATCTTGACCACAACAACAGCTGTGAAGTGTGCCTGATTGAAGAACTGGATCCATGCAAGTCATACTTTGAGAATTCCAAATCCAGTAGACAGCACAGAAAAGGAGTATTTCAATGAATCAGAATCCAGTACTGAGTCAGATGACAGAGAGCCAAGAGACAAAGAAAACCCTGAAAGGGGGGAAACAGAACCAAGTTTAACTTTTGTCCTCAGAAGTAATTCCCTGAGGAGAAGGTTACAGATTTCTGAGACCAGTTCAGATTCAGAGACAGAACAAAGAGCACAATCTTCCAGGAAAGGACAAGGAAAGAACAAAGAAAAGGACAGTGAAGAGACAATAAAAGAGATTCATGAGAAGGAAGTGCCAGATGAAAGATTGAGAGAAATTCCACCTGAAACAACACCTTTAGATGGACAGGTGCCAGATACAGAGAGAGAGGGAAAGATTATTGCGGAAGACCCCCGAGGAGGTGTAGGGAACTCCAACATCCAGTTAGAAGCAGGGACAAGTAGTCAACAGGAAGATTTTGTGTCGGAGATTCGAGGAGGGACAGAAGTAGGGAAAACAAAAGAAGTGGTGGAAAAAGAAACTGTTGAGAGTAAAAAGCAAGTTGAAACAGAGTCGGAGGAAAGCGAAGATGAGATACCTGAAGGTCGAGTTCTAAGAAAGAGAGCTTGGAGGACTGAAAAGAACGATAAAGGGAGTAAATTGAAAAGAGCTGCAAAGGACGACGTTTGGCCGAATAAAATAAAAAGATTGAGATATCGGCTAACACGAGTAAATTCACCAAGGGCTGAACAGGTGAATGAAGTGACGAGTCAGGAGAAATCAAAAGAAGAAGAAACAATTGTAGTTAAAGAAAGCAAAAGAACAAGGAAACCTAACCAGAAGTATAAATCACCGGAATGGACGTATGTTGCCCTGCCTGAAGTGAAAGAAGAGGCGGATAGCCTAGGAAATCCAGAGGTGGTTGTACCGGAGGTGGTTGAGGAAGACGAAGAATCGGAAATCCTGAGAGTTATCTTGTCCGATATTGGAGAGGAAGCGGATGTTCAGGACATTCTGTATACCGAAAACGAAGGAAAAGTGAAAGATGATGAAATGTCAAACTGAATGAGACAAGAAAACTATTGATGGAAAGACAATAAAATACTGAAAAAGACAAAAACTGGTAGAACCAAGTAGGTGCTTAGAGTCTTGGGTTGGAAAAACTAGTTGTGAAGTAGAAGAGGCTAAGTCAAAAGACACGGTCCATTTTAGCAACGATGGCAAACATAGATAGTAGCAAAGGTAGATATACATTTTTGAGGAGATGGTGTAAAATGTGTTGTTGTTGTACAGGATTAGTAATGCTTCTACGGAGTATACTTGCTCTACTAATCTCATTTAAAGTTACTATAGATACATTAGAAGGACATAGTGAAAACATAACTAATATAGGGAAGATTCAAAAGATAGTTCCGACTAGAATAGATAGAAATTATTTACATAAAGACAGGTCTATAACAGATTTTTCTGATAATGTGTTCTCAAAATTGTTGTATGAATATGTAAAGACAATGGACGTAAGGGACTGCTATGTGTGTATGCAGTTACCTGCCTCTGTATCGGAGGGAGTGATTTATCATCACCTTCCAGTAACTTATGGAATAATGTGTAGTGTAATAGCTAGTTTATTTTATCAAACAGGTAAATTAGAGTATTATTTTTCAGTAGATACTATATTTTCACAAGTATCGTCAATTAGCAAACTAAACAAGGTAAAACCTGCAAAGGTATTAGGTGAATTTTTCTTAGAGACTAAAGAACTAACATTAGAATACATATTTAGAAATAATTCGACTTGCAGTTTAAAGAAAGAGGAAAAGACATTTTTAGATATGGTTGAAGAAAGGTGATTGAAAATGCAAAGAAAGGCTTCGGAAGGAAAGGTGGAGAAGACAGTCTGGGATGTAGAGATGGAAAAACACTTGAAAGAGGAAACAAGTCCAACTATGGCTTTAGATTGGCTTCAGAAAGGGAAATTGTGTATTAGAAGGAATCAAACAGAATATGATAATTATTTTGTAGGGAATAGTGAGTGCCATGATACATACCAAATCATGGGTGGATGGGGATTTAAAGGTGGAAAAGATCCAATTTTTTCTGGACTATATTTCATTTGTGGGAACAGGGCATATTATCGTTTGCCAGACCATTGGTATGGCACATGTTATGTAGGCCTGGTTTTTCCAAAGATTTTTCATATGGATAGAGGAGAAGATGGTGTACATAGTTTAGGTAGTTATTTAGCACGTAGTAAGAGAGAATCTTGGACAGAAATTGTGGGTGACATTTTTGGAGCATTGATACCCGCAGTGGGAATATCTCTGAATGCAAACAAAATTAGAAGACTTTCAACAGTAGTGGATCGCTTGTCAACAAGCACCGCTGGAGGTTTCTTATTGGTCAATACTGAAATGGTTGCCATGCGTGCTATGGTAATGCAAAATCGACTTGCCCTTGATATATTATTGGCAAAAGAGGGTGGAGTCTGTGGAATGCTGAAAGTTCAACATTGTTGTACTTTCATTCCTGACGAAAGTAAAGATTTGAAAATTTATATTAAAAATATTACAGAATTGCATGACGAAATTGCACCACTGGAGGTTGAAGGTGTTTGGGAAAAGATTGGAAAGAAATCAGCTATTAAAGATTTCGGAGTAAAACTAGGTAGTACATTTATAGGTAAGATTTTATTTCCATTAACATGTGCGATTTTCCTAGTATTAATAATTAGATTAGGTTGTATTTGTCGTAAAAAGGATAAAAATCAGAAAAGGTTAAAAAGAGAGAATTTAAGGAAAGAGATAAGAAACAAGAAAGAGAATTTGAAGAAATAGAATTGGAGGAAATCAAGGAGAGCATGTATAAATCAGCAAAAAGAAAAGAAACAGGGGAAACTGAAATTTGAATAAAAACAAGAAATCACTTTGAAATTCCGTAAAAAGGGATAAAAAATTTTTGTTGGTGTGGTGATATAATCACCAAAGGGGGGATTGATGGAGCGGGTAGTACAAAATGTTGTATACTCCCCCATTCTGCATGTTTATATTAATCTGAATAATCAACTAATAGTAATATTATTAATTTATTTGAAGTGAAAACTCACCAATTATATTAACAAAAGAATTATATGTGTACACATACAATGGTAGAAAATTTAGAATATTGCATGATATATGTTGCTTTTATGATGTAATTATAAGTTGAGCATCACTGAGTGAGTATAAACGCTTTGAATGTTGCTATTATGCTAGATAATTACTTACACATAGGGGAATTAGCGAGGGTTTAACATTTTATTAGCCATTTTAATGTTTTAATAAAATGTTTGTGTTAGTTTTGCTTAAGTTGACCATTTGGGCCTTCATAAAGATGGCTGACTGAAAGGTACGACGTGACTGTTGCTGTCTCACGAGGTTCTGGGTGAAGTGCGCATGTGCTACCACCAGCAACAATGGCCTCGTCCTGACCCCAGGAGAAGATGTTCCCACCAAGGACACCGTGGGAGCTTCGCAAGGACCACAACAATAGACTATCTTTAAAACCGGAACCAGCAAGTGCGATGACTTAATCTTGCGGACTATGTGAGAACTTTACCGAGTGACCCCAAATCCACCAATGAGGACTGTCTAAAACTCAATCTTGATACATTTTGACATTAAAATTATTATAAAGACGGTAGAATAGTGAGTTCGGGGCTTGCTGACTTGCTTACGAAGGAGTCCTTCTTTGAACGAACTTTCATTTCCTGACGTTATGCTGACGGAGAGGACGGTGACACTGCTGGACAGCTGTTATCCTGAATCTTTGAGAGGCTAAATTGCGGCCTGATTTTGATAAATTTAAAGATTTTTCCACGACGTGACTGACTTAGAGGACGACTAATAGCCAGATTAGGTAAATATGATGTTCTGTGGTTTGGACGATGATTTTCTAACAATTTGCAATTTAATTAGATAAACGATGTTTGATTAATTGAAAATCGTGTTGTGTCAATTATTTGAAGAAATTAGAATAAGAGAAGAGTATAGATAAATGAATTGCATAACTAAATCATATATACAACCCAGAGTTGACTATGGGAGCGTCGCTCTATGTGGTCTCCCCAAGGCAACGACCACCCCTCTCAGAGCATCAATTAATACAGCCGCCAGACTCGTTACAGGCACTAAAAAAAATGCCACATCTCCCCTGACCTACATGCCCTAAACTGGCTACCTTTTGAAGCCAGGATCCAGTTAAAAATCGCCTGTATGACTCATAAGGCACTACACCACAAAACCCCTAGATACCTAGCTGAAAAACTGGTATTATCAGGTGGTAACAGATCTACCAGGAGTTCTAACAAGCTTTTACTGAAACCGCAACATTTCTCCAAGAAACAAACGTACAATCGTACCTTCTCAGGAATGGCCCCCAGGATATGGAATGCCCTACCCCCAGAAACGAGACTCAATCCATCTACGGCTTTTTTCAAAAAAGAAGTGAAATCGATTCTCATGTCCAAATTCACTTGAACTATAGCTATTTGCATTTCTCTGTATTATGTACCTTGTATACACATAACACTGTATTTATATGTACACATTTTTTCCTATGTCTGTTATGTGAAGCGCTCTGATACCCGCAAGGGTCTTGTTCGCGCTATACAAAACCGTCTAAATAAATAAAATAAATAAATAAAACTGATTCATCACCAAATGAGGGGAATATCACGAGGATAGAAGTTAATAAAAGTATTCAATGTGCATTAGGGTTTAAGTAAAAGATATTCCTTTCATGTCAGCGTTTGGAAACTTATCCCTCTAGAAAAAACAGATCAATGAGGTGTGAGTATTGGTGTTATGGGCGCAACCAATGAATGTATTTGAGTGAGTGTGTTAATGCGATATTTGGTCTGTGATAAAAAGGGGGAATTTGACTTTCCACGCTGTAACAATTTCAGAATCCCAGACAGTTCCAATACTGTTAATGAACTTGTCTACACTCCATCCTATCTAGGATAGTTGATGTCCTTGTATATTATGGGCCTTGTAGTATACCATAGTAAATCCATGTCACCAAATAGGTTGGCTACAAAAAACATTTCCACACTGTTCAAAAAATCCCCTGAATTCAGTAAATGTTAATTTACCTTAAACAAGATCATGATGTAATGGTGGTCAAGTAATACAACAATGAATTGTTGCTTGGATATGGGTTTAATTTGAACAAATGAAAGACCAGAGGCATTTGTCAAAACAGGAACATGCTGGTTTAAATAAATGCTCTGGCCGAGTGAGCCTGGGCAGAGTGCATCTACACAAAGTCTCTTGGAGTACAACATTTTGTTATATACAGTTCTTGAGGTACAAAAAAGCAATATTCTGCACTCCAAAAAAGAATCTCATTCCTAAATCAACAAATGTGGGCATCTGATAAGGACACAGATGGCTCTCACCCTTGGGAAGAGCTAATGTGGACCTGAGTGTATGTGACTTGATATCTGGCTTGAGGAGCGAGGGATCACTAAGTGTGGTGTGCATGTGGTGTCCTGATTGGTGTTGTGTTTCTATCTACATGTGGTATCTAGTTTTGTGTTTTTTTGGGGAACACAAGTCCTTGCCCAAACATGTTTAATTGAGGCCAATTTGCTCCAACCTGATCGTGATGCAACTATCTATCTGTGGGATCGATCAGGTTTTTCCCTGGCCACGCGCTTGTCTTTAGGTTAAGAGAGACCCCACCTGTGACCTAGTATTCGATAGGCATGAGTGTGGGTCATAGGAGCTCTCTACCCATGTATCTCTGCTCGAAGATGATGGGGAGGTCATTGTGGGTGAATCCGACAGCAATTAAATAATGTGGCAGTCACTGGTATCATTTCTATCAACATCCTTAACTTTGTGCATACGGTTGTCATAGTATACAATGACATCGTTCTTACTGGTATTGACACAGTTAAGTTTGCTTGAGTCATAATGTAAATTGACATTGTTTTCACTAGCAACAGTTTCATCATTTGTGCATGTATTATGCCATACATTGATCTTGTCATTGCCTCGTGTTAGCCCCATTGTGCGGGTACAGGTTATTACACACATTGATATTACATTGAAGGGTATTGGCATGGTCCAGCAGGCACAGGTTACTGCTTACATTGCTATTGCCTTTATTGGTATTGCCATTGTCGGGCCTGCACATATCATGGTATTCATTGACATCGTATTCACCCAGTCCAACTAGTTGATTCCTTAACTACTCTGTCCTCCTCCTATGTCATAACAGTTATGTTTTTAGAAAATGTGTGTGCTTAGTGTCTGTTACGTTTTCCCTAGTTATGTTCATACTACCTATTTTGAGGACGGCTTTTTTACAGCAGGAAGCCCCCACTTGTAGGAAACCACATAAGTATAACAATGAGAATTGGAACAAATTACATGAATAATTTGGATACCCATAAGAGGGTCCACGAAAAGATACTATGCAACCAGACCTCCTTTGGGGCACCTCCCTCCTACTTCATGATGCAGTTCTTGGACTGCATGGGATAATGTCCTGTATAAAATGACAACAAAAAGCACCAATCTTGGCAAACAACACACCCTCCATAGCAGTCATCAAGTCCAACATGTACTCATGTTGCATCACCATAAGGCCAATAGCTCTCAATTACTGCTTGATAGCATTTAGGTCGAGCTCAGATCTGTTTATTAGATTCATAATTTCTCATCTGGTTATTTGTAGCCAGCGGATGTTTGCTTTTTTTTGCATGGTGAAAAAGGGTACTGACCCTCTGGCTGTTACTTGAGTCTCTGTGAACAGTCTACATTCTACTGGAATGTCATTGTACTGAGACAAGCCAAAATACTCAGCAGTTGTTCTCCTTCGAGCCTGATGCAACAGAGTTATTTTCTTTTGCAAATGGATGTGGAGATAACTTAGACAGATCTTCTCAAGCGATAACCATGGTTGGTGTATGTATAGTCACAAGAGTGCGGAGGCCCCACCATCTGGGAACGAGCTGGGTGTAAGCAAGGTCCCCACACTGCCAGTAGTAATCAATCAACATGGAGGGGCCCCATTTGTGGTCCGGTGTGTGCATTATCATGCCGCAATTCTCATTGTTGGCAAACGGAAGGGTACCTTTGCCTCTTAAACATAAAGAGTACAATGTAAGTTGCCATACAATTAGGGGTTGCCCCTTCCCCTCCAATCATATTGATCTTGCTATCCCAGATTTCCTGGCACGGGGTATCTAGGCTCGCTTTGACTCCCTTCCATTGGACTCATTCCCCCCACATGATTTAGATGAGCAGCCCTGCAGTGAAACGCTATGTCGAGGATCCATATGTTATTATAAAAGGGGGCCCCAAATATGTTATGGGCTTCCCTGGGACCACAGACGGAGGCGGAAGTGGACGTGTTTGTGCATTGGTACAGTGGTCTTGTTACATCCAGGACTCTCTTTTCTACAAAGTCCAGCAGCCAAACAATGTCCTGCCCTATGGCGTCCCTTCTGCATATCCTGTCTACTTCAGATTGGATATCACTTTGCTCGGTGAAGAGATATAGTGCAGTGGGGTTGGTTTCATACCGGGTGAGTTTTACTAGTGTCCTACGGTGTTCTCTCCATTGTGCTGTATTTTTGCCCTGATTCTGCATAGGTACAGAGAGAAGAAACACTTTTTCAGGGGCTATCTCTTGTGATAGGTAAAGCCTGTCTGTGCGTAAGACATGAGGCATAAGTGAACAGACGTAACATGACCTGTTTGTAGTTTGTGAGCCTACATCGGTCATGTGTTGATACCAGCTGTTGTGAAGGATGTATGTCGGTACATCGCACACATTTTGAACGCGAGCGTTTACCACGCGTATTACACATTGCAAAGACTCTCACACCGGCAGTTTTCACGACGCATGGCGTTTCATTGCCAATGACGTGTAACCTATTCGAAGTGTATTACCTCGCAAACTGTGAAAGCGCACGCCATTACAACGCTTAATGTAAGCATGTCGGTGTTCGCCGTTTCAGCGTGCAAAATCTTTAAGTTATAATCAAAGACTGCTTAAAAAACTGCTCAAAATGATTACTTGCTCATTGAAACCTATGGCCTTTACAGATTTCACTTGTTTTGTCAATTACAATGCATTACAAATGTGGCATGTCCATTAGGAAGATAATTTGCAGGCGTAAGTGCAGTGTAAATGCGCACTGCCTTATGATTTCTTTTAATGAACAATGAAAATATGTTCGCCTTACAGACGGACTGGGTCCTTTCTTGAGGGGCGGGGCCAGGTGGGGTCTAGAGGCGAGTGATTGGGTATAGGGAGCCGCCTTGTAGAGAATGGACTTCAAGGCCCACTTGAAGGATTATAGACTGAAGCCCTCTGGAAACAGGTAATAATGTTACTCCGCTTTATGTTACTCCATTTTCTGGAGGATGGAAAGTGATCTGTCCTTGCTGTGATTCGAGTTCTTGGCCACCTGATAACTGCACGTGTCAGCGGCGAGCATTTAACTCATAGAAGCCATCTTGTCGCCTCAACCCCAGAATACTTGTCACAGGCTCTGAAATAAGATTTACCATGTACACTAAAATACACCATTGTTTCTACGTTTTTATCTAGCGCCACGTTCTAGAATGATGGCCTCAGTGCGCTACATTCCCAGGAGAAATATAGGAACAGGTGAATAAACAAGGCAGTAAACGAGGCCTTCTCCATTCGCCGGCCCATGACATCTCCGAAGCGGATGAACATAAGTGAACGGGGCACTTTGGTGCACCAGTGAGATGTGCATATCATGCTATAGGCAGCTCGGTCCATATTTACACAATAAATGCCCGCACGAGTTCAAAATGTGTTGTTTTTAACTCAATCGAGGTGGAGTGAGGGCGGGGTCTTCTGGTCATCGTTTCCTCAGGGGTGGGGAGTCGTCGACTCCACATTTTTGTGGGTTCACTAATTCGTAGAGTAGCATTTGTAGCGCATCTTCACCGTTGATGGGTCTCGTGGCGCTCTTGACAAGTAACGGATATTTATTGTTACCCACCTCAATACTAATTGTTGTATCGACTTTAAAGGATGAAAAGCTGGGAGGACACGAGTTGGACCCTTTGACCAAGGGGTCAGACACTGTTCCCTGCAGCCGGTGCGCTAGCCCACTGAGCTACAACAAGGCCTTCAGGTGGTAGAGAAACACATTTCGCATTTGAAGGCTCTGGCTGAGCTCAGGATTTCTTTCGCTTTATTATATCTTAAGTGCATTAAACACACACGTTTGGGGGCCCTCGGATCACCTCTCATGAACAAAAACAATACACAGTTATTCCAGTACGGCGATGTTTTCACAATGAAACCAGACACACAATGCGGAAAAAGACAATAAATCAGTCCAAGCAATCTATCTATTCTCAGCAAAAAAAAGACTTTTATAAGCCTGCTTTAGCACTAGTTTGTTTGAAAATGTGTCCTTTTAGCTGCTTCCTGATATAAAGCAGAGCAGACAGGCTGCATTCCATTTAAACAATCTTTTCAATTATTTTGGCTCCAGAACAACCAGCTCTCCCTGGATTGCCATCTTTATTATACACAAAGTCTAACGTCACTGTATTTCCACAATTATAGTCAACTGTGCACGTAACGATGTGCTTACTACTGTATTTACAATTCTAACATGACAACACTTGTGGCTTACTTCGCGGGCACATCACAACCACGTTTACATCATAAAGTTGCGTTGCTCTGCCTTACGTTGCTCTGCCTTATGATGTTAACGTTTAAGCGTTGCTGTGCCTTACGATGTAAACGTGAATGCGATGTTCTAATTGCGTTGTGATGTGCCCGCGAATTAAGCACGTCGTTGCGATGGGTGTTCGCCATTGTGAAGGAGTGAGATGTGTGGTGCTTGAGGAATAGTAGAGTTTGGTTCAGTATAGGTATATGTGAGGTGAGAGATGTGTCTGTGCATGCGTTGCAGGAATGTGGAAGTAGAGCTCATGAGATTAGGCATACTGTTTGCTCCAGAGGGGCTCAAGAGCACCCCGGCTAGAGAGAGCATGTACAAAAATACAAAAACAAATAACAGGAATTAATTTGTAGCTATAAGGTTGTCTTTAAGGGAGATGTCTGTCATCCAGGCTTGGGGTCTGTTGTTTGCTGTCTGTTGTTTGCTGTCTGTTGTTTGCTATCCGGTGTCGGAGTGCCCAGAGGTGTCTTCTGGTGCGGTACAGAAAAATGTCTTTTAAGGCGAGGCTACAAAAGTCAGCTCAAAATTTGCATTACTTAAGCGATTGGCTTCGTAAAACAGTTTTTTAAAGCTTTAATTGCGCCTTCTGAAATAATCGCACACATGTGACACGCCCTTTGCGTGTCAGGGAAGAATTGCACAACCTTGTGAGAAAATATCAACGTACTCAGTATGTTTGTCAAAATTCATCCGGTTTATTAACAGTTTTCTCCATCCTTTTACATCACGCCAAAGAAACAAAGGTTTCATCTTTTCAAGCATCTTAAATTGCACAAGAATTGCCCATCCGGGCCTATTCATAGGCACGTAGAACGAACTTCATTACTCCGTCTCATTAAATTCACCCAATGCATTTCGGTCGATCAACGACCTTCTTCAGGGGTATCTACAATGATTTAAAAATATGCGTCAATCCCACAAGTTGACATTCAATAAAAAATTATAATATTAAACTATTTCAGAAGGCGCATTCGGAACAGAGCGTCCATAGAGTGCATGCACGCCAAACTGGCAAAACATGATGAATTTTTCGAATCTCAAGGATGTGCTTCAGGTCCATTTCTAATAAACCAAAGTTAGCCATCAACGTATGTTAGTTTCACATGATGAGCACTAAAAGACATGAATACACACTATTGTGGTCATCTGCTGACTATCCTCATCCCTGGTTATGTCCTACACAGACTAAGCCAGCCCACTAAACTCATTTAACCCAGGGTCATCCTGCATTAATTGTGATGTGAGCTGACACGAAACACAAAAGACCAGTGTGACCTTTTGAAAAGTAAACAACCTGTGCATTATTGTACATACACCTTTAAAGCCAGGACCATTGACTTGATGCGTGCGGTCCATAGAGCCTGGTACCATAGTATGAACTACATCCTATGACTTAGGTCACCATGAAAACTCTGTGTGTCAGTGAGAGCTTCCTCGCTAGCAATGTGTGGATATGTGGACTTCTTACTGGGATATCATACAACATCTGATTGAGTTTGTGTGGTATGTACTAGCATCACAGTAGACACCTTTAACTATTTGTGGCACTGTGATAGGGATCACATACATATGCCATTGTATTTCTTGTTTAATTGGTTGAATGGAAAAAAGCTGGTGATTCACATATCAAGACCTTTTCTGAAGTAACCAACTATCTACACTGTTAATGTGTCACGTGTCAAATAGGCCTGCACAGTGAAAGCATGACTTATGGAAAAGTGAAAACAGATGCTTGGGAGTAAGGGGCCCGTCATAAGTAAATGACACACATTGACAATGTGGGTCAATGGAATGAAGTATTAGGTCAAGGGGTTACCTCAGTAACCATTTTAAATGTAGTCCATGTAAAACCAATCATGGCTACTATTGTTTATGAAAACTCATTTTGGGATCATCCAAGGACCTACAGGTCTACAGGGATTTTACTCTGTGCATCAGTTGTATTGCCACAGAAACTGTCTCGGCCTGGCCCATTTTTCAGACTGAGCACAAGTCATTGTCAGGCCTTGATCTCTGCAGGCTGAGCACACTGATCCCACATGAACATCACATTTCCATGACTACAATGTATAAAAGTCCATCCATAACGTGATCTCAAGGTTGTACCTGGCCCATCACATCTTGGGACTCATGATATGCTCGCAAGACTTAGTTGATGGTGGTCTGGGTGTGAGTGGCCTCGGTGGCCTCACTCTGCCAGCCTACGGTTACTCTTCCATTACTCCTATCCCCGCAAGCGGGTGCCCTTGGCCCAGGGTGCCCTATCCGACTGGGTCCTGGCTCCTCTACAGCTGGGGTGGTGATTGTCACATCAAGATTCAGGACTGGGGGTCACACAATGGTTGTTACCATGATAGGTACACATGTTGTGGGAAAAGAGGCTGGCTGAGGTGTTGCAGCTCGAGTGGGAGATGTTGTTGTGGGACGATTGAGACTCACTGTTGCCGTCTGCCGTGGCTGATAGATGGACCAGCACCTTCATCCTCATCCAGATCAAAAGGAGTGTTGTCATCACTGAAGGGCTTGATCCTGCAGTGGGTATCTCTTCTGTGGTCAAGCTCTGAACAGGTGCTCTGCCAAATAGATCTTTGGTAAAATAGAGAACATGTGCTACTGGTGGAAGTGTAGTATCTACATCCAAATATTTTGTGACACAGTAAGTAGAAACCTAGGAAAAACAACATAGGTAGAGATTATGATTGTGATGTACTTCAGTGGTATTGAACTTGTTAACAAGACATTTGTAGACGTTAAACACATGTACTTGAATTAAGCAGCTCATTAGATACACAATACACATACATTTATAAAACGTAACAGCTACCTCAAACAGAAGTGTCCCGGCGCTAGCACAGTCAAGCAGGGCAGAGAGGGTGAGGAGCCTAGCATAGACAGAAGGTCGAGGCAAAGTACTTTCCTAACTAGCCTAGGCAGAAAAATCATGTCTTTAAAGCTTTCCTGAACTCCCCTTCAGACTGAATTTGTCGAAGTCTATTCGGGAGAGAGTTCCATAATCTGGTTGATACCACTGAAAAGGACCTGCCCCCTATGCAAGATTTTGCAAATTGAGGAACGCATAGCAAATTCTGAGAGTTCGATCTTAAAGAACGTATTTGCTGATAGGGGCTAATTCGTACCCTGATGTAGTTGGGGCATATACCTCTCTGAGCCCTGAAAGCTATCGTCAAGGCCTTGAATTGTATCCGATTCACAACCGGCAGCCAATGAAGCTGTTTGATGTGCAGAGAGATATGTTGTCTAAGAGGCATTCTTCTGATTAAACTTGCTGCCGCATTCTGCACCATCTGCAGTCTCTTAATCAGATATACTGGTAGACCAAGGTCCAGACTATTGGCGTAGTCCAGCCTTGTAGTCACAGTCACAGATATCCTGAGATGTTGCATTTTGGATTAAGGAATAAACATGAGATCTCCCAAACATTCACGCCAACACAGTAAAGAGGTAACATGTGTATTTGACCATTTCAAGGCCTAACTGTGTACAGACAGACCAGGTTAAAGCACAACTTGTTTGTATATTTAGCATGTCATCATGTGAGCAGTGCAGAATGGGATTTCTATTGCAGAAAAACATCCAAGATTACAGACTATTTGTAAACGAGAACTCAAATGTCATGACTCATTTGTGCCCATAAAGCCATTCCAAGATGGCCGCTGCTGCATATACATATGTGCACATGCATCATCAGTTTCAGTATAATGAAATAAAGGTAAAAAAAAATGCACAGGAGTGAGAAAAAAGTAAGTAAGTGAGCAGCCACAAAGCCCTTTTTAGCTGCTGTGCCCTAGTAAAAAAAGGAAAAAGAGCAGGAAAGGGGAGTATTATGGAGCTACAGTTGTGTGGAGTGGTGGAGTGTGAGGTGAGGCGGTGCCCTGGACAAAGAAGAAGAAATTGGAGAGCAACACTGTTTAGGGATGGTGAATCAATGTAGCAAGGCAAAGCAGTGGGCAGGCATGCAGGAGGAACAAGCAGACAGTAGTGAGATCAAGGAAACACATGCACTCACATGGAGTGCTGAAATGGGAAAGAAAAAAGTGGCAAACTCAAGTCCGTAATGCAAGGATACAACTCAACCAATTAAAACACTGCGAAACTGAAATGCAGCTGGGTGGGACACACACAAGAATAGGAAAAAGAGCCATTGAATCAAAAGCAGAGAAGTGAGTTAGTAAACTCATCCAATCATGAGCAATGAGCTGACTTAAATACTACTCTTCATATATGTAATGTTTTCATACCAACAGGTCTGTGATAATTTCCTAAATCTATCTCTAACAAGACCTAAAAATGGGACTAAGGGCCTGATTACAAGTTTGGTTGGCTTACCGCGCCATACCGCCGCAGTGGTGGTCCCAAGCACTTCATGGAGTCGCCGGTTTTTCACCTGCCCTATTACGATGCATGGACCGCATTGACGGAGTGTGCCCCACCTGCGATGTGGCAGACTGCAATGCTGCCGATTCCTACTCCATCGCTGTCAGGGCTGTGGGATCCTGTCATGCATATTATGAAAACATAGTTGTACAGGCGGTTCCCTTGGAGCAGTTCCCCAACGGCGCCAGTCTGTCTCTGTACACTCTTAGCAAAGCACAGTGTCCATTGGATGGATACTTATACAACACACCTGATGTCCATTGGCCAAGTGGATTCACCTGCAATTCACATTATAAAACACACCCCATTTTAGACCAAGATCCTTTGCCTTTCAACTGCAGCACAGCAATTCTGAGGCAACATATTAGTGAGAGAAGGCAGGCCTTTTCCCCATCCCCTTTACCACTCTCCACATACTTTTGCAGCACATTTTCTTTTCATCGCTTGGTATATTTTTAGTTGTATTGTCACTGACTTTAATTTAGGGATATGGCCAGGTACGAAAACAAGATCCAATTTTTCAGATGTAGAGTTTTCTGTCATGGTGGATGTAATCAGTAGAGTATATTCTCAAATATTTGGAGCCCCAGTCCAATGTAATACGATCAGTCTGAAAAGGGACATGTGGTCCAGAATAGTAGATAGAGGGAATGCTGTATGTACCACCCTGCGCACATAGGAGGAAGTTATGAAGATGTGAAACAACCTTAGGGGGAAGGTGCATTCCCTGGCCTCCAAGCAACACCCGGAGGCCCAGAGGACTGGTGGCAGCCTTCCCTATCCCCAAATCAAAATGTTTCCCTGGAAAGAGAAGGTCTTGCAGGTCCTACTTTATGAAGGCTTGACAGGAATACCTGGGGAGTGGAGTCTGGTAAGTTACACCTCACTAACTATCATATTATCTCAGTGTCCTGTTTGCTCTCAACTCAGCATTTGCCATTGTGTTGTGCACCTAGTTTCCTAACATGTAATCCTCAAAGTATAAGAGGCGTTTGATTGTCTGTGTTATGTACTGTGTTATGTATTAATATGTAAATGAATGGTCCACCCAACTACAATTTGTTAATAGGTATGTTACACTAACCATTTTGCAAGTGTTGGCAAGTAGAGATTGAAATAACTACAACTACCATGATGTTCTAATTCTGTAACTCAAAACAAGATGAAATTGTGATTTTGTCCACTCTCACTTGTCTGAGAAATTACAACTGATGTTCATTTCTCATGTAGTTAACCATTGGCAAGCTGCGATTGAAATGACTGCAACTACCAGAAGGCCCAGTTTCTGTAACTCAAAACAAGATGGAATTGTGATTTTGCCCATTCTTACTTGTCTGACATATTACAACTGATGTTCATTTCTCATGGAGTGAGCAACCTACATACAATGCTCTACTCAAAGACATGTCTGCCTACTTTGCTTTATGTTGTCCTGGTCTCCTCAACTGAAACAATTGATGGAATGAGTGATAACATACCAAGTGTGTGGCTCAAATATTTGTAAGACATGAAGTTAGCTAAGCTGATTAAAAGTGGCAAGTGACCCATTGACTCTGCACTTGGCTTTACATTGGGCAGAACAACGTCGTTGTTTTCCTTTGTGTGTCTAGTATTCTTCCGTACGAAGACTGTAAGATGCCGATTACGATCCGGTAAAAACCGGGTACGAACCGTCGGTCGGAGAGTTTTCTCCGTCCGACTCGTACCCGGTCGGAAAACTTTACAAACATGGAATTACGATTCACACAGAAACACCATTTCCGTACGAATCATAAAAAACACCGACCGACGAAAATATACATACGAATGTGATCCGGGAAAGCTGCGACGTGACGTCGGGACGCTTTCAGGCAGCGTTTCAAGACCCAGGAAGTACGATTCGAACCGACAGCAGTCCGGACGGCGATATTTTCACGGCACCCAAAAAGTGCCGGAAAAGCGAAGTACGGCGCAAAACGACCAGAGTAGGTGGCCCGGTACGCGCCGTACCCCCCCCAGCCCCCGTATGTACGCGCCGACCCCCCCCAGCCCCCGTATGTACGCGCCGACCCCCCCAGCCCCCGTATGTACGCGCTGAACCCCCCAGCCCCCGTATGTACGCGCCGACCCCCCCAGCCCCCGTATGTACGCGCCGACCCCCCCCAGCCCCCGTATGTACGCGCCGACCCCCCCAGCCCCCGTATGTACGCGCCGACCCCCCCCAGCCCCCGTATGTACGCGCCGACCCCCCCAGCCCCCGTATGTACGCGCCGACCCCCCCAGCCCCCGTATGTACGCGCCGACCCCCCCAGCCCCCGTACGTACGTGTCGAACCCCCCCGTGTATGTACACCCGTGTACGTGTCGTACCCCCCGTGTATGTACACCCGTGTACGTGTCATACCCCCCGTGTATGTACACCCGTGTACGTGTCGTACCCCGTACGTGTCGTACCCCCTGTGTATGTACACCCGTGTACGTTCGAGTCGTACCCCCCGTGTATGTACACCTGTGTACGTGTCGTACCCCCGTGTATGTACACCCGTGTACGTGTCGTACCCCCGTGTATGTACACCCGTGTACGCACCGTACATACACGGGTGGGGGTACAACTCGAACGTACATGGGTGTACATACACGGGGGTACGACACGTACACGGGTGTACATACACGGGTGGGGGTACGACTCGAACGTACACGGGTGTACATACACGGGGGTACGACACGTACACGGGTGTACATACACGGGGGGTACGACACGTACACGGGTGTACATACATGGGTGGGGGTACGACTCGAACGTACACGGGTGTACATACACGGGGGGTATGACTCGAACGTACACAGGTGTACATACACGGGGGTACGACACGTACACGGGTGTACATACACGGGGGGTACGACACGTACACGGGTGTACATACACGGGGGGTACGACACGTACACGGGTGTACATACACGGGGGGGTTCGACACATACGTACGGGGGCTGGGGGGGTCGGCGCGAACGTACGGGGGCTGGGGGGGTCGGCGCGTACATACGGGGATGGGGGGGTCGGCGTGTACATACAGGGTCTGGGGGGGGGGTCGGCGCGTATGCGGGCACATGTCTCCATGGTTGCTATGGGAGTTCGGTGCGGACGGTGTTTTTTCCATACGGTTGTAACATCGGACGCACGGGATGGATCGTAATTCCGCGGTCGGACTTCACTTTTCACATTTGTACGGTGAATCGTCCGTGGACGTGTCGGACACATTTTCCGACCCGAGGACGTGTGGGGAATAATTCCCAATGTGATTCGTGTGGACTTTTTCCCATGCGAATCGTAATTGCCAGTTTGTACGGCACTTGTACGATTCGTACGGTAAAAAGACCGGATACGAGTCGTACGGGGAATTTTTTTACCGGATCGTAATCGGCACCTAAGTGTTTATTTTGCATGGTCACCTGATTAGATCACTTTTTTTTTAGCACTTTAAGGTGTAGGGGGCATGATGGAACATGATGATCAAACAATCTTTTTTCCTGAATAATTCGGTGTTGTTCCTAACGTACATCTTTTGAACTGTTTCTCATTCTTTTTTTCAAAGATTACCCCTGATGAAGGGACCATGTGTCCCGAAATGCATTGGGTTCTGTTATTTTTTGTTTCATTGACCCTTTTTGAAATGTTGATAGTATTCATGTAAACATTCATATGTAAATATATGACGCTCTAATTTGTACTGTGGAAAGGTGACCAGTATACACTTTTCATAAAGAATTTGTTTTCAAACTAAGCAAGACACAAATTTGTAGGGCATGTTAGAGCCCCAGTCGCCATTCCGGGACTGGGCCACTTTTCTACTTCATGATACACTGCAGCCATTTTGGCTTTAACTAATGCCAATCCAAACAAATACTGGTAAAGGTCATATCTCGACCTTTTACAAACAAGACCTATAGGCTTTGGCCATGCCTATTGGCTCATTGCTTTGTGCCTCAATGCATGCAAGTGCACTGATAAGCACATTTTATTGCAAATTACGGCTGATCACCAGAATCTAGGTTTTACAAGAAGTTAATAGATGTAAGTTACACTTTAAAGAACAAAGTACACTTTATCATGCCTTTTCTGGGTCTACTCCAGTTTATGTAAGGATTTGCAAGTTGCATTAAGTATAGAGGGAGATCAATTAACATATTATTATTAACAGTCGCGGCCAACATGACTAGGCCAGAGGGCCGACCAAACAGTCAGCGCCCTTAGCAGTGGGCAAACCACTCCTCCCCTGCCCTAGAGCAGCCCCTACCAAACCAAACACTTCTGCTTTCTCGCAGTGCGAGAAGCAAAAACATAAAATGGTAGTTATTACCATTTTATGTTTCTGGGGCAACGTTCCTCTGCCCTAGTGGAGGAGCTGCCCCTGGTTGTTAACTTTAAAACTAAAACTATCCAGCATGTGCATGATGGAAGTTTAAATTTAGAACACTTTTTAAAAAAAAATATCAATATGCATGCTTATTAATCGGTGCACGTTTCGCTGTGTTAGTATTATTGATTTGTCTGCTAGGCACATTGTTGTTCATTTTTGTATTATTTCCATTGCATTGTGTGGTCACGACCTAAAACATATGTTATGGAGTGGAAGAGATCTTGCTCCCCATGTGTGCAATTTAAACTATAAGTAACTATCAATGTAGCACAGATGTAAAGAAACACACGTTGGTGCATGACGATCATAATGTCTCTCACACCCTAAAACTCAAACGCATCTACATAACGTTTTAGGGTATTTGTCTCTGGGCAGTGTTTGGAATTAGTGACAGGGATGAGTAGAGCATTAAAACACAGTTCACCATTATTAATGCAAATACGCAATCTAAATTATTTAATTCCAAGCCGGTAACAATTTGATTCTATAGATTATTCGTGACGCCGTTGAGTTGGTTCTGGAATATTCTAATTTAGAAGTTCTTTTTGGGAAGTAAAGTTATCAAATAACGTGTTAATTAGATCATAAGCTCTGAGAAGTAAATCGAAATGTCAAAACATTAAAGGTTATTTAATCATCACAGAAATACAAATTAATTTCAGTATGACACTAACAGAGAGTCTATTTGGGGAGCAGTAGAAAACAGATATTTTTGCTAGATAGGAGAAACGGCATAGCGACCTAATGTTCTTTCTAAAGAAATGAATATTCATGCATAGCTAACTTTAAGTACTCAGTGTTTAGCAGCTAAGAGTTTTGCAAGCAAGGCACACAGCTGTGCATCCAGAGAGACAATTATGTTGTGGTTGGAATGAGCTAAGGCAGAGGTCTTAATGCTTACACTTAATAAAAGGTAAATGTGCCCCCCTTAAGAACGACTTCCAGGCCACGTAATTCGAAGGTATTAGCACCTAGCCATAATGAACAAATATTCAGTAGTAAATATGAATGAAGTAAATTAAATCTCTCTGAATTCACCCATGATACTTAATAGCTCCAGTGCCATGATTACAAGATGACCTCGTGTTACCAAGGATGCAATCCTCGACTTCTGGGATTTTACTTTACAAGTCAGGTTGTTAGTTCTACGGGATCAGCTTCAGTGACTCCGTCCTCCAACTCCCAGAACGCATTAGGATGTTAAATCAAAACTGAGAACTGGAGCACCGTGTCCGTAGTGACATGGATTTATCTCTTCGGTCCTCATTACAATAATGGCGGAATGTGTCCTGCGATCGTGTTTTCATCACGATGACTGCCACCTCCTCGGCAGTCCGACCCCCCAATCACGATCTGTGCAGTGAGTCCGCCACAGCCACCGCCCACTTTTCTCTTACCGCGGCGGGAGAGCTGCAGAGGTGGCCCATGGAGGAGGTCATGCCAAGCTTCCCTCCAGCCCAACCAGAACCTGCCTTTCCGCCCATCTATTCCTGACCATGCAAGAGTCGGTGGACAGGCAGGTAATGAGGTGAACTACTGGCTCGAGGGTAAATGTGCCCGTATGAAATGAATGTGACTGCTGCTCATGTTTTGCTCTCCAATGCCTTCAGGTCAGGTTCACACATTGGACGATATTATCAAGAACGGGCTTCTAAAGCGGCGTTAAGGGGCTTGATAATATGCCCTATGGAATTCCAATAGAAGCCCAGGTTTGATGTCCTTCACACCAGACCTGGGCTGCTATTAGAATTCTACAGGGCATTTTATCAAGCCCCTTATCACTGCTTTAGCGGCAGTTTACTGCCGCTAAAGCGGCAATAATGTTATCGCCCATTCTTGATAATATG
This sequence comes from Triturus cristatus, assembly GCF_964204655.1. Classification (NCBI taxonomy): domain Eukaryota; kingdom Metazoa; phylum Chordata; class Amphibia; order Caudata; family Salamandridae; genus Triturus; species Triturus cristatus. The sequence goes on along the minus strand of NC_140588.1, from coordinate 524,704,052 downwards.
GCCCATTGTTTCTCTTGCGCAACGGAATACAAGAAAGTGGTGCCCCCGACTGGCTGGAGGCACTGTCATTGCCAGAGCCAAAGCGCGCTTCTGCCAGTGGGATGCTGCCAGCTTGTCGGTGATATCTGGACCACTGCCGGCTGCCGGTAAAGCCTCCTGAATCATAATCGGCCCCTGTATCTTATCCAGTAGAGAAAGCTTGGTGATAACATTTTGAAAACAACTAAACCATACACAAGTGAGCTTTGGTTGATGGCATCTCAATGCACTTAATTAGCCTCTCTTGTTGAAATGATAATGTGACATCCTCTCAGGAAAGGCTAAAATGTGACATAAACAGAAGTTCAAATTCAAAGCATAAATTCATTTAATTCCTATGTCACTACTAAGCCTGGGCAAAGCACTACGCTACGCTGGCGTAGTTTGCGAAGTTTGCGCTACTTCACACTACGCAAATTGCATGTAGCACAGTGCAAACATGCGTAGCGTGGCTTTGCGTAGTGCAGCGGTCTTTTTTTGCTTGCTCGCGGTCCTCAACATCAAGTTGGCGACCGCGAGCAAGCAAAATGACATCCCGGCGAGAATTTTTCCTTGTTCGCGATCAGCAACATCAAGTTGCTCATCGCGAGCGTGGAAAATAAACATCCCGGCGATATTCTCAACGCGAGGAGGTCAGGATTCTCATTGCGAGTGGTCGCATATGCTCACGACCGCTCGCGATGAGAAACTACCAGTCCGCGTTGAGAAAGCTGCCGCTCGAGTAAAAATCTACTCGAGCTGCAGAAAACTACAAGCTCGCACTGTGCAAGATGCCGTTTTCAATGATTGCACAGTGCCGGATGCTTCTCCGCACTGCGCAATCATTGAAAACGGCATCTTAAACAGTGCGAACAGGGTAATACACAGTTCGCGAAGTGCTATGCGTAGCTCGCGTAGTGCGAAGTGCACTTTGCGTAGCTTCGCGTAGTGCTACTTCGCGAACTACGCCCAGGAATAGACACTACCTTCACAGCATTAGCTCATGGAGGAAAAACGTAGAGAAAGTGATAGATTTTGAGTAGCTGCTATCCATTTAACCACGGTTTGCAAATTTTACTCTTTATGTCGAGAACTGAGGCTTATAGAAAAGAAAAAGTATGCAGTTCCTCAGACAGATGGGGGGGTGTGAAGAGAAAGAAGAGACCGTAAGAAAGAGGAATTCCTCTATTCGGAACTAGGGTCCTCACACACCCAGCAAGCTAGGTGTCATGCTTCATCATATGGACCTGCTCCTCGTCGGGCCGGCGCTGCAATGCCCGACGGGCACCCTGAAAGGGGCTCTTTGGCGGAGATCTTCAGTTCCTGGCCGTATGATGCAGTGTGTGTGAGAGGGACCTAGCGGTGTAGATGTGAGTGCAGGAAAGTGAATTAAAACAAGTTAGAGGGTCCAAAAATAATTTTATTGGGAGTGGCTCTCTACCTGAATAAAAAGTGGAAACAGAATGGCAGCTAGCTGATGTTATGATTCAGCTTGGCTAAGCTCATCTGTGCTGGTCGACATGTTTCTTGCCCAATGGTCCTAGTGATCCGTGGCAATTCCTCAGGACCTATACAAGCTGTCAAGAATCTACACAAAGCGGTAAGTACAGTTGTTACCTACTACCTGTTATATGGGAACGGTCTCGCCATATGCCTAGGGGAACCTAAAAGGAAAGGAAACTGTAAGTAAGGCATCCCAAGCAAAGGCAATAAACGAAATGAGTGAGTACTGTACAGGTATATATCACATAGTGGTGATAACCCCCTAATGACTAGATGGTCTAATCTGAAGTCCTTAATCACCATGTGTCAATGTTTCTATACAGTGAGTAGTGATACTCCTACAACTTAGTGAATTAAAACCAATCTAAAAACAACTAAAACAGAAGACTGGAAAGGTCATGGTATCCTAATGGAAATTGGGATAAGGTGACTAGAGGTATTACAAGGTTGCACTTATGGGAAACTCACCTAAGATGGTTTAGTACCATGCTCCTATCCGTGGCCGTGGCGCCACCTGGACACCAAGATTCTGGTGTTCTAGTGAGAAACAAGGTAATAAGGGATAACAACAACAAATCCGACAAGTATTGTCAGCAGAAATGAACTATAAAGCCCACGTGTGTCCCTGTCACATGAGCTGCTGTGATGCAAGTCTCAGAGCACAGGAGGTAATCAGATGAAACAATAGCACCACAGAACGAACTTAAAAAGAAAGAAGAAGTCACAGAAATTGCAAATGCCAAGCCAGTATAGGTATCAGCCAGTTAAAACCGCGTGACCAGGGACACCAGGTACATAATCACACTCGCTCGCTCCTCATGGTGAGTCAAGGGCAAGCCCGAGGCTGCCGTGTATGGTAAATTGGCCAAAATCCAAGGACCCGCCAGCTCTCCCCGAGTACCGAGCGAGAAGCGTAATTTTGCCCAAAGTTTGAGTCCCGTGTTGCTCACTGGTCAAATGCGGTAATAATACCCAAAGTTAAGCAGGCACTGACAACATCGCGTCTACGTCATGTTTGTCAGTTCGGCGGCGGGGATATGACCACCGATAGACATCCCAACAGAAGCAGAGACCACAACGACACCACTCACCTGATCAGTCGTTCACCTCAGGCCGCGTAGTAATACCACTGATATACTCACTTAAAGGTTGTTGCCAGTAGGGGGTATCAACCTACCCTCGCGCCGCTCGACCCGGGAATACTGAAGGCCGGATAGGTGCCAAAACAGATATACCGGCGGAATCGTTCAGCAGGGGGCGTGTCTAAAACCCAGAAGTGTGTATCGTGTGGGTAGAGCCTCGCAATAGAATGTCAATTACCGCGGCCATCTTGGAACGGCCTCTGGACACACTCGAATCTCAGTTTCCCCTTTGGATATGGGTGTGGAGATTACGTGCAAAGTGGCAAGAACCTAGTATTGGGGTTGTCAAATAAGGCGGCCATCGTTCAGCAGGGGGCGTGTCTAATATCCAGAGGTGTGTATCATGTGGGTAGAGCCTCACAATAGGATGTCAAAAACCGCGGCCATCTTGGAACGGTCTCTGGGCACAACCGAATCTAAGTTTGCCCTTTGGATATGTGTGTGGCGATTACATGCAAAGTGGGAAGAACCTAGCATTGGGGTTGTCAAATGTAGCGGCCATCATGGACCGGTATTTGGGCACAAAGAATCCAAGAGACCCTATGGATATGGGGTTAGTGGTTACAAAGTCACAGAGTGGATAGAGTTTACCGCTAATCACATGGAACACTGATTTATCTCTCCACTAGCGCTGCCCACGGGATCTGATCATTCAAGCCTTCCCGGTCTGTCCTGAGACGGTGCACCCATCGCTGTTCGATCTTGAATAGTGCTCTCTGTGTAATCCTAGGGTGTGTCTCAAGGATTAACCATTTTAGGGAGTCTGGTGTGTGGTTGTTCTCTTTGCAGTGGGTATACAGTTTCGTAGTAATTCTTTGACATCTCACATTGCTCTTGTGCTCTGTTATGCGAGTTTTTACTGGTTGCATAGTCATGCCTATATATCTCTGTTCACAGGGGCAGGTAATCAAGTAAATACATTGCGTGGTGTTGCAATTAGTATGACGCTGTAACCTCCATGTAAATGAGTCTGAGAAAACCACCTCTTTAATCACCGCAGTTTGATGACACACAGCACAGGAACCACAAGGGTAGTGTCCTCTCACTGGTGGGAGACCCCAGAGGGTGTTTTGAACCTGGTGGTTAGTCTGTCTGGGTCTCGTGTTGATAAGAATATCTTTCAGATTTTGGGTGCGTCTGAAGGCAAAGCGAGGGGGCGGGATAGTGAGGTCGCCCGCAGTGAGAATCCCCCAATGCTTCTTAATTATACCTTTGATGGTAGTGGAGTTGGGAGTAAATGATGTGACACAAGTCAAAGTTTCTGTCTTTTCCTTAGTGTTAGGTTGTAGTAAGACTTCTCGCGGATTATTACGAGCCCTCTTCAATGAGTTTTTTACTTTGCGCTCGGGGTAGCCTCTTTGCCTAAGGTTAGAGCTCAGCTGGTCAGCTTCAATTAGGTAATCATTGGTGGTAGAGCAGTTCCTCCTCAAGCGGAGGAATTGCCCAAAGGGTAAATTGTCCCTAAGGGCCTTAGGGTGATGGCTACTGTATAAGAGTAAACTATTCCTATCAGTAGGCTTTTTGTAAAGTGTGGTGCTGAGGCCTGTGTCCCCTAATGTGACCATGAGATCCAAGAAAGGTACATTAGAGTCAGAGATAGTATGTGTAAATTTCAGGAATGGATTCTGGGCATTAATCCAATCGCAAAATGCTAGGCATGTCTGTTGGTCTCCTTTCCAGAAGATTAAAATGTCGTCAATAAAGTGCCTCCACAAGGTTAGATTATTGATATAAGGATTACTGGGGTGCCTGATGACCTCCTCCTCAAAACTGGCCATGTAGATACAGGCCACACTAGGGGCAAAGGTACTACCCATCGATGTACCCTGTGATTGGTGGAATAACTGTGTATTGTACTCGAAGTAGTTCTCAGTTAAAGCCAATGTGGCGCATTCCATCACAAAGGGAATGGGAGTAGGTGATGTCCACTCCTCTTTCATCAGGGCATTCTCGATAGCCACCAAGGTGGCACGTTGGGGGATATTTGTGTATAAAGCTTCCACATCCAACGTAACCAGGAGGTCGATATTGCTTGTGTCATGTGTCTCCTCTATGATTTGTAAGATATCCGTAGTGTCACGGATATAAGATGGAGTTTTTTTGACCAGAGGTTGTAAGAAATGATCAACAAATCTCGAGAGGGGTTCCAGGAGTGAACCTATACCAGATACAATCGGTCGTCCCGGGACTGGTGTAATGCCCTTATGTATCTTGGGTAGAGTGTAAAAGTACGGGGTCTTAGGTTCCCTGGTGTTAAGGAATTCAGCTTCCTTTTTGCTGATCCAACCATTACTCTCTGCTTCAAAAGTGATGGTCGCGATCCTGGTGGTAAGCCTCGGTGTGGGGTCAGTGGAGATCGGGGTGTAGTACTTAGTGTTGTCAAGTTGTCGTCTACACTCTCGGTCATAGTCAATGGTATTCTGTATCACCGTAGCCCCTCCCTTGTCTGCCTGTTTAATGATAATACTATTATCATTGGCTAAGGTTTTAGCTGCTGACAACTCCGCATTGGACATGTTGTGGTAAAATCCCCTAGCAGGAATTGCACCCAAGTCACGAAGCACAGCTTTCTCAAATGTGAGTACTTCTGTGGGCACCATGTTGTTAGTGGGAGTAAATCTAGAAGGGTTACGTAAACCCGTATCCATAGACTCAATGGCTGGTTGGTCTTGGAAGAAAGCCTTAAGACGTATCTTTCTAAGGAATTCATGTATCTCACAATTATCCCTGAAATTGTCAGTTCTCGGTGTGGGGACAAACCCGAGTCCTTTTTCGAGAACTACCTCCTCCAAAGGACTCAAGGGTCTGTCTGACAGGTTCACCACTAATTCTTTTTCCCTCTGTTTCTGCCCCTGGGTGCTGACGGGAATTGCTCCTGATCCTGCCACTGAACTCCTTTGGTTGGTCCTCTTTTTCGACCTCTTCCTCTGCCCCAACCTCTGTCTAAAAAAGGAGGGTTGCCAGGGGGATAGAATTGGGGCTGGCCATGTGGAAACATAGGGTACTGCCAGAAAGGAGGTTGTGGTGGACCCGTGAAGACCGGGGCGTTGCTGTAAACAGGGTAAGGTGATTGAAAGTTCCTTTTCTGTTGGTTCCCTCCCCAACTATTGGAACTCGAGTCACTACTCGTTGACGCTCTTCTCGAATTGTCTGAATTCTCATCAGATGAGTAGCTATTCTTGGTTGCCTGGAAGTCTGCTCTCAAATAGGGATAAATCTTCTCTTTATCAAACTTCTGAATGTCCTTCTGAAGTTTGTTGATCTTAAGTTTGAGTAGATACTCTTTGTTTTCAGCGATCTCATTGTTTATTTCCGCCAGTTTTGCTTTAAACGCGGTATTCTGGGTTGTGGATTTTAGTGCACTCTCTGCTGCCTGGATCCTCACTAACAGGGCGTCTGCTAATCTCTGGGCCGTGTTAATAATGAGAACCAAGAGATCTCTGGTGCATTTCCACGAGACTAGACTCCATTCCTTCTTGAAAGTCGGGTCTTCCAGGAAAAGTCTAGGGAAGACATTAATGATGAGTCCACTGGGTGCTATATTCGCTCTTAAATACTCCGTCATGAGGGCCCCATGTAGTGTGATCTTAATCCACTCCCTTTTCAAAGTTGTAAGAGAAGTCCAGTCTTCTGTTTGTGACCCTGAGGCCACAGAACCCCCACTCCCCAGAAGGGAGGGAGTCTTTCTTAAAATGTCAGCTACTGCTTCATCATTGAAGCTGAGCCCCAGGTTGTCCTCCATGACAGGTAGGTCAACACAATGCAACCGTTGGGTGAGCGGTGCTTTGGAGATGGGAATGGTCCACTTAGCGCAATTACACCGTGTGGTATCCTAAATACTGTCCCACGGGGGTCGCCCGTGCATAAGACTATATAGACAAAGGAGGGACTGAAGGGCTTTTATTTAAGGAGGTCCAGCATACATGCCCAGTTAGTCATATAGAAAAGAAAAAGTATGCAGTTCCTCAGACAGATGGGGGGGGTGTGAAGAGAAAGAAGAGACCGTAAGAAAGAGGAATTCCTCTATTCGGAACTAGGGTCCTCACACACCCAGCAAGCTAGGTGTCATGCTTCATCATATGGACCTGCTCCTCGTCGGGCCGGCGCTGCAATGCCCGACGGGCACCCTGAAAGGGGCTCTTTGGCGGAGATCTTCAGTTCCTGGCCGTATGATGCAGTGTGTGTGAGAGGGACCTAGCGGTGTAGATGTGAGTGCAGGAAAGTGAATTAAAACAAGTTAGAGGGTCCAAAAATAATTTTATTGGGAGTGGCTCTCTACCTGAATAAAAAGTGGAAACAGAATGGCAGCTAGCTGATGTTATGATTCAGCTTGGCTAAGCTCATCTGTGCTGGTCGACATGTTTCTTGCCCAATGGTCCTAGTGATCCGTGGCAATTCCTCAGGACCTATACAAGCTGTCAAGAATCTACACAAAGCGGTAAGTACAGTTGTTACCTACTACCTGTTATATGGGAACGGTCTCGCCATATGCCTAGGGGAACCTAAAAGGAAAGGAAACTGTAAGTAAGGCATCCCAAGCAAAGGCAATAAACGAAATGAGTGAGTACTGTACAGGTATATATCACATAGTGGTGATAACCCCCTAATGACTAGATGGTCTAATCTGAAGTCCTTAATCACCATGTGTCAATGTTTCTATACAGTGAGTAGTGATACTCCTACAACTTAGTGAATTAAAACCAATCTAAAAACAACTAAAACAGAAGACTGGAAAGGTCATGGTATCCTAATGGAAATTGGGATAAGGTGACTACAGGTATTACAAGGTTGCACTTATGGGAAACTCACCTAAGATGGTTTAGTACCATGCTCCTATCCGTGGCCGTGGCGCCACCTGGACACCAAGATTCTGATGTTCTAGTGAGAAACAAGGTAATAAGGGATAACAACAACAAATCCGACAAGTATTGTCAGCAGAAATGAACTATAAAGCCCACGTGTGTCCCTGTCACATGAGCTGCTGTGATGCGAGTCTCAGAGCACAGAAGGTAATCAGATGAAACAATAGCACCACAGAACGAACTTAAAAAGAAAGAAGAAGTCACAGAAATTGCAAATGCCAAGCCAGTATAGGTATCAGCCAGTTAAAACCGCGTGACCAGGGACACCAGGTACATAATCACACTCGCTCGCTCCTCATGGTGAGTCAAGGGCAAGCCCGAGGCTGCCGTGTATGGTAAATTGGCCAAAATCCAAGGACCCGCCAGCTCTCCCCGAGTACCGAGCGAGAAGCGTAATTTTGCCCAAAGTTTGAGTCCCGTGTTGCTCACTGGTCAAATGCGGTAATAATACCCAAAGTTAAGCAGGCACTGACAACATCGCGTCTACGTCATGTTTGTCAGTTCGGCGGCGGGGATATGACCACCGATAGACATCCCAACAGAAGCAGAGACCACAACGACACCACTCACCTGATCAGTCGTTCACCTCAGGCCGCGTAGTAATACCACTGATATACTCACTTAAAGGTTGTTGCCAGTAGGGGGTATCAACCTACCCTCGCGCCGCTCGACCCGGGAATACTGAAGGCCGGATAGGTGCCAAAACAGATATACCAGCGGAATCGTTCAGCAGGGGGCGTGTCTAAAACCCAGAAGTGTGTATCGTGTGGGTAGAGCCTCGCAATAGAATGTCAATTACCGCGGCCATCTTGGAACGGCCTCTGGACACACTCGAATCTCAGTTTCCCCTTTGGATATGGGTGTGGAGATTACGTGCAAAGTGGCAAGAACCTAGTATTGGGGTTGTCAAATAAGGCGGCCATCGTTCAGCAGGGGGCGTGTCTAATATCCAGAGGTGTGTATCATGTGGGTAGAGCCTCACAATAGGATGTCAAAAACCGCGGCCATCTTGGAACGGTCTCTGGGCACAACCGAATCTAAGTTTGCCCTTTGGATATGTGTGTGGCGATTACATGCAAAGTGGGAAGAACCTAGCATTGGGGTTGTCAAATGTAGCGGCCATCATGGACCGGTATTTGGGCACAAAGAATCCAAGAGACCCTATGGATATGGGGTTAGTGGTTACAAAGTCACAGAGTGGATAGAGTTTACCGCTAATCACATGGAACACTGATTTATCTCTCCACTAGCGCTGCCCACGGGATCTGATCATTCAAGCCTTCCCGGTCTGTCCTGAGACGGTGCACCCATCGCTGTTCGATCTTGAATAGTGCTCTCTGTGTAATCCTAGGGTGTGTCTCAAGGATTAACCATTTTAGGGAGTCTGGTGTGTGGTTGTTCTCTTTGCAGTGGGTATACAGTTTCGTAGTAATTCTTTGACATCTCACATTGCTCTTGTGCTCTGTTATGCGAGTTTTTACTGGTCGCATAGTCATGCCTATATATCTCTGTTCACAGGGGCAGGTAATCAAGTAAATACATTGCGTGGTGTTGCAATTAGTATGACGCTGTAACCTCCATGTAAATGAGTCTGAGAAAACCACCTCTTTAATCACCGCAGTTTGATGACACACAGCACAGGAACCACAAGGGTAGTGTCCTCTCACTGGTGGGAGACCCCAGAGGGTGTTTTGAACCTGGTGGTTAGTCTGTCTGGGTCTCGTGTTGATAAGAATATCTTTCAGATTTTGGGTGCGTCTGAAGGCAAAGCGAGGGGGCGGGATAGTGAGGTCGCCCGCAGTGAGAATCCCCCAATGCTTCTTAATTATACCTTTGATGGTAGTGGAGTTGGGAGTAAATGATGTGACACAAGTCAAAGTTTCTGTCTTTTCCTTAGTGTTAGGTTGTAGTAAGACTTCTCGCGGATTATTACGAGCCCTCTTCAATGAGTTTTTTACTTTGCGCTCGGGGTAGCCTCTTTGTCTAAGGTTAGAGCTCAGCTGGTCAGCTTCAATTAGGTAATCATTGGTGGTAGAGCAGTTCCTCCTCAAGCGGAGGAATTGCCCAAAGGGTAAATTGTCCCTAAGGGCCTTAGGGTGATGGCTACTGTATAAGAGTAAACTATTCCTATCAGTAGGCTTTTTGTAAAGTGTGGTGCTGAGGCCTGTGTCCCCTAATGTGACCATGAGATCCAAGAAAGGTACATTAGAGTCAGAGATAGTATGTGTAAATTTCAGGAATGGATTCTGGGCATTAATCCAATCGCAAAATGCTAGGCATGTCTGTTGGTCTCCTTTCCAGAAGATTAAAATGTCGTCAATAAAGTGCCTCCACAAGGTTAGATTATTGATATAAGGATTACTGGGGTGCCTGATGACCTCCTCCTCAAAACTGGCCATGTAGATACAGGCCACACTAGGGGCAAAGGTACTACCCATCGATGTACCCTGTGATTGGTGGAATAACTGTGTATTGTACTCGAAGTAGTTCTCAGTTAAAGCCAATGTGGCGCATTCCATCACAAAGGGAATGGGAGTAGGTGATGTCCACTCCTCTTTCATCAGGGCATTCTCGATAGCCACCAAGGTGGCACGTTGGGGGATATTTGTGTATAAAGCTTCCACATCCAACGTAACCAGGAGGTCGATATTGCTTGTGTCATGTGTCTCCTCTATGATTTGTAAGATATCCGTAGTGTCACGGATATAAGATGGAGTTTTTTTGACCAGAGGTTGTAAGAAATGATCAACAAATCTCGAGAGGGGTTCCAGGAGTGAACCTATACCAGATACAATCGGTCGTCCCGGGACTGGTGTAATGCCCTTATGTATCTTGGGTAGAGTGTAAAAGTACGGGGTCTTAGGTTCCCTGGTGTTAAGGAATTCAGCTTCCTTTTTGCTGATCCAACCATTACTCTCTGCTTCAAAAGTGATGGTCGCGATCCTGGTGGTAAGCCTCGGTGTGGGGTCAGTGGAGATCGGGGTGTAGTACTTAGTGTTGTCAAGTTGTCGTCTACACTCTCGGTCATAGTCAATGGTATTCTGTATCACCGTAGCCCCTCCCTTGTCTGCCTGTTTAATGATAATACTATTATCATTGGCTAAGGTTTTAGCTGCTGACAACTCCGCATTGGACATGTTGTGGTAAAATCCCCTAGCAGGAATTGCACCCAAGTCACGAAGCACAGCTTTCTCAAATGTGAGTACTTCTGTGGGCACCATGTTGTTAGTGGGAGTAAATCTAGAAGGGTTACGTAAACCCGTATCCATAGACTCAATGGCTGGTTGGTCTTGGAAGAAAGCCTTAAGACGTATCTTTCTAAGGAATTCATGTATCTCACAATTATCCCTGAAATTGTCAGTTCTCGGTGTGGGGACAAACCCGAGTCCTTTTTCGAGAACTACCTCCTCCAAAGGACTCAAGGGTCTGTCTGACAGGTTCACCACTAATTCTTTTTCCCTCTGTTTCTGCCCCTGGGTGCTGACGGGAATTGCTCCTGATCCTGCCACTGAACTCCTTTGGTTGGTCCTCTTTTTCGACCTCTTCCTCTGCCCCAACCTCTGTCTAAAAAAGGAGGGTTGCCAGGGGGATAGAATTGGGGCTGGCCATGTGGAAACATAGGGTACTGCCAGAAAGGAGGTTGTGGTGGACCCGTGAAGACCGGGGCGTTGCTGTAAACAGGGTAAGGTGATTGAAAGTTCCTTTTCTGTTGGTTCCCTCCCCAACTATTGGAACTCGAGTCACTACTCGTTGACGCTCTTCTCGAATTGTCTGAATTCTCATCAGATGAGTAGCTATTCTTGGTTGCCTGGAAGTCTGCTCTCAAATAGGGATAAATCTTCTCTTTATCAAACTTCTGAATGTCCTTCTGAAGTTTGTTGATCTTAAGTTTGAGTAGATACTCTTTGTTTTCAGCGATCTCATTGTTTATTTCCGCCAGTTTTGCTTTAAACGCGGTATTCTGGGTTGTGGATTTTAGTGCACTCTCTGCTGCCTGGATCCTCACTAACAGGGCGTCTGCTAATCTCTGGGCCGTGTTAATAATGAGAACCAAGAGATCTCTGGTGCATTTCCACGAGACTAGACTCCATTCCTTCTTGAAAGTCGGGTCTTCCAGGAAAAGTCTAGGGAAGACATTAATGATGAGTCCACTGGGTGCTATATTCGCTCTTAAATACTCCGTCATGAGGGCCCCATGTAGTGTGATCTTAATCCACTCCCTTTTCAAAGTTGTAAGAGAAGTCCAGTCTTCTGTTTGTGACCCTGAGGCCACAGAACCCCCACTCCCCAGAAGGGAGGGAGTCTTTCTTAAAATGTCAGCTACTGCTTCATCATTGAAGCTGAGCCCCAGGTTGTCCTCCATGACAGGTAGGTCAACACAATGCAACCGTTGGGTGAGCGGTGCTTTGGAGATGGGAATGGTCCACTTAGCGCAATTACACCGTGTGGTATCCTAAATACTGTCCCACGGGGGTCGCCCGTGCATAAGACTATATAGACAAAGGAGGGACTGAAGGGCTTTTATTTAAGGAGGTCCAGCATACATGCCCAGTTAGTCATATAGAAAAGAAAAAGTATGCAGTTCCTCAGACAGATGGGGGGGGTGTGAAGAGAAAGAAGAGACCGTAAGAAAGAGGAATTCCTCTATTCGGAACTAGGGTCCTCACACACCCAGCAAGCTAGGTGTCATGCTTCATCATATGGACCTGCTCCTCGTCGGGCCGGCGCTGCAATGCCCGACGGGCACCCTGAAAGGGGCTCTTTGGCGGAGATCTTCAGTTCCTGGCCGTATGATGCAGTGTGTGTGAGAGGGACCTAGCGGTGTAGATGTGAGTGCAGGAAAGTGAATTAAAACAAGTTAGAGGGTCCAAAAATAATTTTATTGGGAGTGGCTCTCTACCTGAATAAAAAGTGGAAACAGAATGGCAGCTAGCTGATGTTATGATTCAGCTTGGCTAAGCTCATCTGTGCTGGTCGACATGTTTCTTGCCCAATGGTCCTAGTGATCCGTGGCAATTCCTCAGGACCTATACAAGCTGTCAAGAATCTACACAAAGCGGTAAGTACAGTTGTTACCTACTACCTGTTATATGGGAACGGTCTCGCCATATGCCTAGGGGAACCTAAAAGGAAAGGAAACTGTAAGTAAGGCATCCCAAGCAAAGGCAATAAACGAAATGAGTGAGTACTGTACAGGTATATATCACATAGTGGTGATAACCCCCTAATGACTAGATGGTCTAATCTGAAGTCCTTAATCACCATGTGTCAATGTTTCTATACAGTGAGTAGTGATACTCCTACAACTTAGTGAATTAAAACCAATCTAAAAACAACTAAAACAGAAGACTGGAAAGGTCATGGTATCCTAATGGAAATTGGGATAAGGTGACTACAGGTATTACAAGGTTGCACTTATGGGAAACTCACCTAAGATGGTTTAGTACCATGCTCCTATCCGTGGCCGTGGCGCCACCTGGACACCAAGATTCTGATGTTCTAGTGAGAAACAAGGTAATAAGGGATAACAACAACAAATCCGACAAGTATTGTCAGCAGAAATGAACTATAAAGCCCACGTGTGTCCCTGTCACATGAGCTGCTGTGATGCGAGTCTCAGAGCACAGAAGGTAATCAGATGAAACAATAGCACCACAGAACGAACTTAAAAAGAAAGAAGAAGTCACAGAAATTGCAAATGCCAAGCCAGTATAGGTATCAGCCAGTTAAAACCGCGTGACCAGGGACACCAGGTACATAATCACACTCGCTCGCTCCTCATGGTGAGTCAAGGGCAAGCCCGAGGCTGCCGTGTATGGTAAATTGGCCAAAATCCAAGGACCCGCCAGCTCTCCCCGAGTACCGAGCGAGAAGCGTAATTTTGCCCAAAGTTTGAGTCCCGTGTTGCTCACTGGTCAAATGCGGTAATAATACCCAAAGTTAAGCAGGCACTGACAACATCGCGTCTACGTCATGTTTGTCAGTTCGGCGGCGGGGATATGACCACCGATAGACATCCCAACAGAAGCAGAGACCACAACGACACCACTCACCTGATCAGTCGTTCACCTCAGGCCGCGTAGTAATACCACTGATATACTCACTTAAAGGTTGTTGCCAGTAGGGGGTATCAACCTACCCTCGCGCCGCTCGACCCGGGAATACTGAAGGCCGGATAGGTGCCAAAACAGATATACCGGCGGAATCGTTCAGCAGGGGGCGTGTCTAAAACCCAGAAGTGTGTATCGTGTGGGTAGAGCCTCGCAATAGAATGTCAATTACCGCGGCCATCTTGGAACGGCCTCTGGACACACTCGAATCTCAGTTTCCCCTTTGGATATGGGTGTGGAGATTACGTGCAAAGTGGCAAGAACCTAGTATTGGGGTTGTCAAATAAGGCGGCCATCGTTCAGCAGGGGGCGTGTCTAATATCCAGAGGTGTGTATCATGTGGGTAGAGCCTCACAATAGGATGTCAAAAAACCGCGGCCATCTTGGAACGGTCTCTGGGCACAACCGAATCTAAGTTTGCCCTTTGGATATGTGTGTGGCGATTACATGCAAAGTGGGAAGAACCTAGCATTGGGGTTGTCAAATGTAGCGGCCATCATGGACCGGTATTTGGGCACAAAGAATCCAAGAGACCCTATGGATATGGGGTTAGTGGTTACAAAGTCACAGAGTGGATAGAGTTTACCGCTAATCACATGGAACACTGATTTATCTCTCCACTAGCGCTGCCCACGGGATCTGATCATTCAAGCCTTCCCGGTCTGTCCTGAGACGGTGCACCCATCGCTGTTCGATCTTGAATAGTGCTCTCTGTGTAATCCTAGGGTGTGTCTCAAGGATTAACCATTTTAGGGAGTCTGGTGTGTGGTTGTTCTCTTTGCAGTGGGTATACAGTTTCGTAGTAATTCTTTGACATCTCACATTGCTCTTGTGCTCTGTTATGCGAGTTTTTACTGGTCGCATAGTCATGCCTATATATCTCTGTTCACAGGGGCAGGTAATCAAGTAAATACATTGCGTGGTGTTGCAATTAGTATGACGCTGTAACCTCCATGTAAATGAGTCTGAGAAAACCACCTCTTTAATCACCGCAGTTTGATGACACACAGCACAGGAACCACAAGGGTAGTGTCCTCTCACTGGTGGGAGACCCCAGAGGGTGTTTTGAACCTGGTGGTTAGTCTGTCTGGGTCTCGTGTTGATAAGAATATCTTTCAGATTTTGGGTGCGTCTGAAGGCAAAGCGAGGGGGCGGGATAGTGAGGTCGCCCGCAGTGAGAATCCCCCAATGCTTCTTAATTATACCCTTGATGGTAGTGGAGTTGGGAGTAAATGATGTGACACAAGTCAAAGTTTCTGTCTTTTCCTTAGTGTTAGGTTGTAGTAAGACTTCTCGCGGATTATTACGAGCCCTCTTCAATGAGTTTTTTACTTTGCGCTCGGGGTAGCCTCTTTGCCTAAGGTTAGAGCTCAGCTGGTCAGCTTCAATTAGGTAATCATTGGTGGTAGAGCAGTTCCTCCTCAAGCGGAGGAATTGCCCAAAGGGTAAATTGTCCCTAAGGGCCTTAGGGTGATGGCTACTGTATAAGAGTAAACTATTCCTATCAGTAGGCTTTTTGTAAAGTGTGGTGCTGAGGCCTGTGTCCCCTAATGTGACCATGAGATCCAAGAAAGGTACATTAGAGTCAGAGATAGTATGTGTAAATTTCAGGAATGGATTCTGGGCATTAATCCAATCGCAAAATGCTAGGCATGTCTGTTGGTCTCCTTTCCAGAAGATTAAAATGTCGTCAATAAAGTGCCTCCACAAGGTTAGATTATTGATATAAGGATTACTGGGGTGCCTGATGACCTCCTCCTCAAAACTGGCCATGTAGATACAGGCCACACTAGGGGCAAAGGTACTACCCATCGATGTACCCTGTGATTGGTGGAATAACTGTGTATTGTACTCGAAGTAGTTCTCAGTTAAAGCCAATGTGGCGCATTCCATCACAAAGGGAATGGGAGTAGGTGATGTCCACTCCTCTTTCATCAGGGCATTCTCGATAGCCACCAAGGTGGCACGTTGGGGGATATTTGTGTATAAAGCTTCCACATCCAACGTAACCAGGAGGTCGATATTGCTTGTGTCATGTGTCTCCTCTATGATTTGTAAGATATCCGTAGTGTCACGGATATAAGATGGAGTTTTTTTGACCAGAGGTTGTAAGAAATGATCAACAAATCTCGAGAGGGGTTCCAGGAGTGAACCTATACCAGATACAATCGGTCGTCCCGGGACTGGTGTAATGCCCTTATGTATCTTGGGTAGAGTGTAAAAGTACGGGGTCTTAGGTTCCCTGGTGTTAAGGAATTCAGCTTCCTTTTTGCTGATCCAACCATTACTCTCTGCTTCAAAAGTGATGGTCGCGATCCTGGTGGTAAGCCTCGGTGTGGGGTCAGTGGAGATCGGGGTGTAGTACTTAGTGTTGTCAAGTTGTCGTCTACACTCTCGGTCATAGTCAATGGTATTCTGTATCACCGTAGCCCCTCCCTTGTCTGCCTGTTTAATGATAATACTATTATCATTGGCTAAGGTTTTAGCTGCTGACAACTCCGCATTGGACATGTTGTGGTAAAATCCCCTAGCAGGAATTGCACCCAAGTCACGAAGCACAGCTTTCTCAAATGTGAGTACTTCAGGGGGCACCATGTTGTTAGTGGGAGTAAATCTAGAAGGGTTACGTAAACCCGTATCCATAGACTCAATGGCTGGTTGGTCTTGGAAGAAAGCCTTAAGACGTATCTTTCTAAGGAATTCATGTATCTCACAATTATCCCTGAAATTGTCAGTTCTCGGTGTGGGGACAAACCCGAGTCCTTTTTCGAGAACTACCTCCTCCAAAGGACTCAAGGGTCTGTCTGACAGGTTCACCACTAATTCTTTTTCCCTCTGTTTCTGCCCCTGGGTGCTGACGGGAATTGCTCCTGATCCTGCCACTGAACTCCTTTGGTTGGTCCTCTTTTTCGACCTCTTCCTCTGCCCCAACCTCTGTCTAAAAAAGGAGGGTTGCCAGGGGGATAGAATTGGGGCTGGCCATGTGGAAACATAGGGTACTGCCAGAAAGGAGGTTGTGGTGGACCCGTGAAGACCGGGGCGTTGCTGTAAACAGGGTAAGGTGATTGAAAGTTCCTTTTCTGTTGGTTCCCTCCCCAACTATTGGAACTCGAGTCACTACTCGTTGACCCTCTTCTCGAATTGTCTGAATTCTCATCAGATGAGTAGCTATTCTTGGTTGCCTGGAAGTCTGCTCTCCAATAGGGATAAATCTTCTCTTTATCAAACTTCTGAATGTCCTTCTGAAGTTTGTTGATCTTAAGTTTGAGTAGATACTCTTTGTTTTCAGCGATCTCATTGTTTATTTCCGCCAGTTTTGCTTTAAACGCGGTATTCTGGGTTGTGGATTTTAGTGCACTCTCTGCTGCCTGGATCCTCACTAACAGGGCGTCTGCTAATCTCTGGGCCGTGTTAATAATGAGAACCAAGAGATCTCTGGTGCATTTCCACGAGACTAGACTCCATTCCTTCTTGAAAGTCGGGTCTTCCAGGAAAAGTCTAGGGAAGACATTAATGATGAGTCCACTGGGTGCTATATTCGCTCTTAAATACTCCGTCATGAGGGCCCCATGTAGTGTGATCTTAATCCACTCCCTTTTCAAAGTTGTAAGAGAAGTCCAGTCTTCTGTTTGTGACCCTGAGGCCACAGAACCCCCACTCCCCAGAAGGGAGGGAGTCTTTCTTAAAATGTCAGCTACTGCTTCATCATTGAAGCTGAGCCCCAGGTTGTCCTCCATGACAGGTAGGTCAACACAATGCAACCGTTGGGTGAGCGGTGCTTTGGAGATGGGAATGGTCCACTTAGCGCAATTACACCGTGTGGTATCCTAAATACTGTCCCACGGGGGTCGCCCGTGCATAAGACTATATAGACAAAGGAGGGACTGAAGGGCTTTTATTTAAGGAGGTCCAGCATACATGCCCAGTTAGTCATATAGAAAAGAAAAAGTATGCAGTTCCTCAGACAGATGGGGGGGTGTGAAGAGAAAGAAGAGACCGTAAGAAAGAGGAATTCCTCTATTCGGAACTAGGGTCCTCACACACCCAGCAAGCTAGGTGTCATGCTTCACCATATGGACCTGCTCCTCGTCGGGCCGGCGCTGCAATGCCCGACGGGCACCCTGAAAGGGGCTCTTTGGCGGAGATCTTCAGTTCCTGGCCGTATGATGCAGTGTGTGTGAGAGGGACCTAGCGGTGTAGATGTGAGTGCAGGAAAGTGAATTAAAACAAGTTAGAGGGTCCAAAAATAATTTTATTGGGAGTGGCTCTCTACCTGAATAAAAAGTGGAAACAGAATGGCAGCTAGCTGATGTTATGATTCAGCTTGGCTAAGCTCATCTGTGCTGGTCGACATGTTTCTTGCCCAATGGTCCTAGTGATCCGTGGCAATTCCTCAGGACCTATACAAGCTGTCAAGAATCTACACAAAGCGGTAAGTACAGTTGTTACCTACTACCTGTTATATGGGAACGGTCTCGCCATATGCCTAGGGGAACCTAAAAGGAAAGGAAACTGTAAGTAAGGCATCCCAAGCAAAGGCAATAAACGAAATGAGTGAGTACTGTACAGGTATATATCACATAGTGGTGATAACCCCCTAATGACTAGATGGTCTAATCTGAAGTCCTTAATCACCATGTGTCAATGTTTCTATACAGTGAGTAGTGATACTCCTACAACTTAGTGAATTAAAACCAATCTAAAAACAACTAAAACAGAAGACTGGAAAGGTCATGGTATCCTAATGGAAATTGGGATAAGGTGACTACAGGTATTACAAGGTTGCACTTATGGGAAACTCACCTAAGATGGTTTAGTACCATGCTCCTATCCGTGGCCGTGGCGCCACCTGGACACCAAGATTCTGGTGTTCTAGTGAGAAACAAGGTAATAAGGGATAACAACAACAAATCCGACAAGTATTGTCAGCAGAAATGAACTATAAAGCCCACGTGTGTCCCTGTCACATGAGCTGCTGTGATGCGAGTCTCAGAGCACAGGAGGTAATCAGATGAAACAATAGCACCACAGAACGAACTTAAAAAGAAAGAAGAAGTCACAGAAATTGCAAATGCCAAGCCAGTATAGGTATCAGCCAGTTAAAACCGCGTGACCAGGGACACCAGGTACATAATCACACTCGCTCGCTCCTCATGGTGAGTCAAGGGCAAGCCCGAGGCTGCCGTGTATGGTAAATTGGCCAAAATCCAAGGACCCGCCAGCTCTCCCCGAGTACCGAGCGAGAAGCGTAATTTTGCCCAAAGTTTGAGTCCCGTGTTGCTCACTGGTCAAATGCGGTAATAATACCCAAAGTTAAGCAGGCACTGACAACATCGCGTCTACGTCATGTTTGTCAGTTCGGCGGCGGGGATATGACCACCGATAGACATCCCAACAGAAGCAGAGACCACAACGACACCACTCACCTGATCAGTCGTTCACCTCAGGCCGCGTAGTAATACCACTGATATACTCATTTAAAGGTTGTTGCCAGTAGGGGGTATCAACCTACCCTCGCGCCGCTCGACCCGGGAATACTGAAGGCCGGATAGGTGCCAAAACAGATATACCGGCGGAATCGTTCAGCAGGGGGCGTGTCTAAAACCCAGAAGTGTGTATCGTGTGGGTAGAGCCTCGCAATAGAATGTCAATTACCGCGGCCATCTTGGAACGGCCTCTGGACACACTCGAATCTCAGTTTCCCCTTTGGATATGGGTGTGGAGATTACGTGCAAAGTGGCAAGAACCTAGTATTGGGGCTGTCAAATAAGGCGGCCATCGTTCAGCAGGGGGCGTGTCTAATATCCAGAGGTGTGTATCATGTGGGTAGAGCCTCACAATAGGATGTCAAAAACCGCGGCCATCTTGGAACGGTCTCTGGGCACAACCAAATCTAAGTTTGCCCTTTGGATATGTGTGTGGCGATTACATGCAAAGTGGGAAGAACCTAGCATTGGGGTTGTCAAATGTAGCGGCCATCATGGACCGGTATTTGGGCACAAAGAATCCAAGAGACCCTATGGATATGGGGTTAGTGGTTACAAAGTCACAGAGTGGATAGAGTTTACCGCTAATCACATGGAACACTGATTTATCTCTCCACTAGCGCTGCCCACGGGATCTGATCATTCAAGCCTTCCCGGTCTGTCCTGAGACGGTGCACCCATCGCTGTTCGATCTTGAATAGTGCTCTCTGTGTAATCCTAGGGTGTGTCTCAAGGATTAACCATCTTAGGGAGTCTGGTGTGTGGTTGTTCTCTTTGCAGTGGGTATACAGTTTCGTAGTAATTCTTTGACATCTCACATTGCTCTTGTGCTCTGTTATGCGAGTTTTTACTGGTCGCATAGTCATGCCTATATATCTCTGTTCACAGGGGCAGGTAATCAAGTAAATACATTGCGTGGTGTTGCAATTAGTATGACGCTGTAACCTCCATGTAAATGAGTCTGAGAAAACCACCTCTTTAATCACCGCAGTTTGATGACACACAGCACAGGAACCACAAGGGTAGTGTCCTCTCACTGGTGGGAGACCCCAGAGGGTGTTTTGAACCTGGTGGTTAGTCTGTCTGGGTCTCGTGTTGATAAGAATATCTTTCAGATTTTGGGTGCGTCTGAAGGCAAAGTGAGGGGGCGGGATAGTGAGGTCGCCCGCAGTGAGAATCCCCCAATGCTTCTTAATTATACCCTTGATGGTAGTGGAGTTGGGAGTAAATGATGTGACACAAGTCAAAGTTTCTGTCTTTTCCTTAGTGTTAGGTTGTAGTAAGACTTCTCGCGGATTATTACGAGCTCTCTTCAATGAGTTTTTTACTTTGCGCTCGGGGTAGCCTCTTTGCCTAAGGTTAGAGCTCAGCTGGTCAGCTTCAATTAGGTAATCATTGGTGGTAGAGCAGTTCCTCCTCAAGCGGAGGAATTGCCCAAAGGGTAAATTGTCCCTAAGGGCCTTAGGGTGATGGCTACTGTATAAGAGTAAACTATTCCTATCAGTAGGCTTTTTGTAAAGTGTGGTGCTGAGGCCTGTGTCCCCTAATGTGACCATGAGATCCAAGAAAGGTACATTAGAGTCAGAGATAGTATGTGTAAATTTCAGGAATGGATTCTGGGCATTAATCCAATCGCAAAATGCTAGGCATGTCTGTTGGTCTCCTTTCCAGAAGATTAAAATGTCGTCAATAAAGTGCCTCCACAAGGTTAGATTATTGATATAAGGATTACTGGGGTGCCTGATGACCTCCTCCTCAAAACTGGCCATGTAGATACAGGCCACACTAGGGGCAAAGGTACTACCCATCGATGTACCCTGTGATTGGTGGAATAACTGTGTATTGTACTCGAAGTAGTTCTCAGTTAAAGCCAATGTGGCGCATTCCATCACAAAGGGAATGGGAGTAGGTGATGTCCACTCCTCTTTCATCAGGGCATTCTCGATAGCCACCAAGGTGGCACGTTGGGGGATATTTGTGTATAAAGCTTCCACATCCAACGTAACCAGGAGGTCGATATTGCTTGTGTCATGTGTCTCCTCTATGATTTGTAAGATATCCGTAGTGTCACGGATATAAGATGGAGTTTTTTTGACCAGAGGTTGTAAGAAATGATCAACAAATCTCGAGAGGGGTTCCAGGAGTGAACCTATACCAGATACAATCGGTCGTCCCGGGACTGGTGTAATGCCCTTATGTATCTTGGGTAGAGTGTAAAAGTACGGGGTCTTAGGTTCCCTGGTGTTAAGGAATTCAGCTTCCTTTTTGCTGATCCAACCATTACTCTCTGCTTCAAAAGTGATGGTCGCGATCCTGGTGGTAAGCCTCGGTGTGGGGTCAGTGGAGATCGGGGTGTAGTACTTAGTGTTGTCAAGTTGTCGTCTACACTCTCGGTCATAGTCAATGGTATTCTGTATCACCGTAGCCCCTCCCTTGTCTGCCTGTTTAATGATAATACTATTATCATTGGCTGAGGTTTTAGCTGCTGACAACTCCGCATTGGACATGTTGTGGTAAAATCCCCTAGCAGGAATTGCACCCAAGTCACGAAGCACAGCTTTCTCAAATGTGAGTACTTCAGGGGGCACCATGTTGTTAGTGGGAGTAAATCTAGAAGGGTTACGTAAACCCCTATCCATAGACTCAATGGCTGGTTGGTCTTGGAAGAAAGCCTTAAGACGTATCTTTCTAAGGAATTCATGTATCTCACAATTATCCCTGAAATTGTCAGTTCTCGGTGTGGGGACAAACCCGAGTCCTTTTTCGAGAACTACCTCCTCGAAAGGACTCAAGGGTCTGTCTGACAGGTTCACCACTAATTCTTTTTCCCTCTGTTTCTGCCCCTGGGTGCTGACGGGAATTGCTCCTGATCCTGCCACTGAACTCCTTTGGTTGGTCCTCTTTTTCGACCTCTTCCTCTGCCCCAACCTCTGTCTAAAAAAGGAGGGTTGCCAGGGGGATAGAATTGGGGCTGGCCATGTGGAAACATAGGGTACTGCCAGAAAGGAGGTTGTGGTGGACCCGTGAAGACCGGGGCGTTGCTGTAAACAGGGTAAGGTGATTGAAAGTTCCTTTTCTGTTGGTTCCCTCCCCAACTATTGGAACTCGAGTCACTACTCGTTGACCCTCTTCTCGAATTGTCTGAATTCTCATCAGATGAGTAGCTATTCTTGGTTGCCTGGAAGTCTGCTCTCAAATAGGGATAAATCTTCTCTTTATCAAACTTCTGAATGTCCTTCTGAAGTTTGTTGATCTTAAGTTTGAGTAGATACTCTTTGTTTTCAGCGATCTCATTGTTTATTTCCGCCAGTTTTGCTTTAAACGCGGTATTCTGGGTTGTGGATTTTAGTGCACTCTCTGCTGCCTGGATCCTCACTAACAGGGCGTCTGCTAATCTCTGGGCCGTGTTAATAATGAGAACCAAGAGATCTCTGGTGCATTTCCACGAGACTAGACTCCATTCCTTCTTGAAAGTCGGGTCTTCCAGGAAAAGTCTAGGGAAGACATTAATGATGAGTCCACTGGGTGCTATATTCGCTCTTAAATACTCCGTCATGAGGGCCCCATGTAGTGTGATCTTAATCCACTCCCTTTTCAAAGTTGTAAGAGAAGTCCAGTCTTCTGTTTGTGACCCTGAGGCCACAGAACCCCCACTCCCCAGAAGGGAGGGAGTCTTTCTTAAAAATGTCAGCTACTGCTACTGCTTCATCACTGCTCTACCACCAATGATTACCTAATTGAAGCTGACCAGCTGAGCTCTAACCTTAGGCAAAGAGGCTACCCCGAGCGCAAAGTAAAAAACTCATTGAAGTGGGCTCGTAATAATCCGCGAGAAGTCTTACTACAACCTAACACTAAGGAAAAGACAGAAACTTTGACTTGTGTCACATCATTTACTCCCAACTCCACTACCATCAAGGGTATAATTAAGAAGCATTGGGGGATTCTCACTGCGGGCGACCTCACTATCCCGCCCCCTCGCTTTGCCTTCAGACGCACCCAAAATCTGAAAGATATTCTTATCAACACGAGACCCAGACAGACTAACCACCAGGTTCAAAACACCCTCTGGGGTCTCCCACCAGTGAGAGGACACTACCCTTGTGGTTCCTGTGCTGTGTGTCATCAAACTGCGGTGATTAAAGAGGTGGTTTTCTCAGACTCATTTACATGGAGGTTACAGCGTCATACTAATTGCAACACCACGCAATGTATTTACTTGATTACCTGCCCCTGTGAACAGAGATATATAGGCATGACTATGCGACCAGTAAAAACTCGCATAACAGAGCACAAGAGCAATGTGAGATGTCAAAGAATTACTACGAAACTGTATACCCACTGCAAAGAGAACAACCACACACCAGACTCCCTAAGATGGTTAATCCTTGAGACACACCCTAGGATTACACAGAGAGCACTATTCAAGATCGAACAGCGATGGGTGCACCGTCTCAGGACAGACCGGGAAGGCTTGAATGATCAGATCCCGTGGGCAGCGCTAGTGGAGAGATAAATCAGTGTTCCATGTGATTAGCGGTAAACTCTATCCACTCTGTGACTTTGTAACCACTAACCCCATATCCATAGGGTCTCTTGGATTCTTTGTGCCCAAATACCGGTCCATGATGGCCGCTACATTTGACAACCCCAATGCTAGGTTCTTCCCACTTTGCATGTAATCGCCACACACATATCCAAAGGGCAAACTTAGATTCGGTTGTGCCCAGAGACCGTTCCAAGATGGCCGCGGTTTTTGACATCCTATTGTGAGGCTCTACCCACATGATACACACCTCTGGATATTAGACACGCCCCCTGCTGAACGATGGCCGCCTTATTTGACAACCCCAATACTAGGTTCTTGCCACTTTGCACGTAATCTCCACACCCATATCCAAAGGGGAAACTGAGATTCGAGTGTGTCCAGAGGCCGTTCCAAGATGGCCGCGGTAATTGACATTCTATTGCGAGGCTCTACCCACACGATACACACTTCTGGGTTTTAGACACGCCCCCTGCTGAACGATTCCGCCGGTATATCTGTTTTGGCACCTATCCGGCCTTCAGTATTCCCGGGTCGAGCGGCGCGAGGGTAGGTTGATACCCCCTACTGGCAACAACCTTTAAGTGAGTATATCAGTGGTATTACTACGCGGCCTGAGGTGAACGACTGATCAGGTGAGTGGTGTCGTTGTGGTCTCTGCTTCTGTTGGGATGTCTATCGGTGGTCATATCCCCGCCGCCGAACTGACAAACATGACGTAGACGCGATGTTGTCAGTGCCTGCTTAACTTTGGGTATTATTACCGCATTTGACCAGTGAGCAACACGGGACTCAAACTTTGGGCAAAATTACGCTTCTCGCTCGGTACTCGGGGAGAGCTGGCGGGTCCTTGGATTTTGGCCAATTTACCATACACGGCAGCCTCGGGCTTGCCCTTGACTCACCATGAGGAGCGAGCGAGTGTGATTATGTACCTGGTGTCCCTGGTCACGCGGTTTTAACTGGCTGATACCTATACTGGCTTGGCATTTGCAATTTCTGTGACTTCTTCTTTCTTTTTAAGTTCGTTCTGTGGTGCTATTGTTTCATCTGATTACCTCCTGTGCTCTGAGACTTGCATCACAGCAGCTCATGTGACAGGGACACACGTGGGCTTTATAGTTCATTTCTGCTGACAATACTTGTCGGATTTGTTGTTGTTATCCCTTATTACCTTGTTTCTCACTAGAACACCAGAATCTTGGTGTCCAGGTGGCGCCACGGCCACGGATAGGAGCATGGTACTAAACCATCTTAGGTGAGTTTCCCATAAGTGCAACCTTGTAATACCTGTAGTCACCTTATCCCAATTTCCATTAGGATACCATGACCTTTCCAGTCTTCTGTTTTAGTTGTTTTTAGATTGGTTTTAATTCACTAAGTTGTAGGAGTATCACTACTCACTGTATAGAAACATTGACACATGGTGATTAAGGACTTCAGATTAGACCATCTAGTCATTAGGGGGTTATCACCACTATGTGATATATACCTGTACAGTACTCACTCATTTCGTTTATTGCCTTTGCTTGGGATGCCTTACTTACAGTTTCCTTTCCTTTTAGGTTCCCCTAGGCATATGGCGAGACCGTTCCCATATAACAGGTAGTAGGTAACAACTGTACTTACCGCTTTGTGTAGATTCTTGACAGCTTGTATAGGTCCTGAGGAATTGCCACGGATCACTAGGACCATTGGGCAAGAAACATGTCGACCAGCACAGATGAGCTTAGCCAAGCTGAATCATAACATCAGCTAGCTGCCATTCTGTTTCCACTTTTTATTCAGGTAGAGAGCCACTCCCAATAAAATTATTTTTGGACCCTCTAACTTGTTTTAATTCACTTTCCTGCACTCACATCTACACCGCTAGGTCCCTCTCACACACACTGCATCATACGGCCAGGAACTGAAGATCTCCGCCAAAGAGCCCCTTTCAGGGTGCCCGTCGGGCATTGCAGCGCCGGCCCGACGAGGAGCAGGTCCATATGATGAAGCATGACACCTAGCTTGCTGGGTGTGTGAGGACCCTAGTTCCGAATAGAGGAATTCCTCTTTCTTACGGTCTCTTCTTTCTCTTCACACCCCCCCATCTGTCTGAGGAACTGCATACTTTTTCTTTTCTATATGACTAACTGGGCATGTATGCTGGACCTCCTTAAATAAAAGCCCTTCAGTCCCTCCTTTGTCTATATAGTCTTATGCACGGGCGACCCCCGTGGGACAGTATTTAGGATACCACACGGTGTAATTGCGCTAAGTGGACCATTCCCATCTCCAAAGCACCGCTCACCCAACGGTTGCATTGTGTTGACCTACCTGTCATGGAGGACAACCTGGGGCTCAGCTTCAATGATGAAGCAGTAGCTGACATTTTAAGAAAGACTCCCTCCCTTCTGGGGAGTGGGGGTTCTGTGGCCTCAGGGTCACAAACAGAAGACTGGACTTCTCTTACAACTTTGAAAAGGGAGTGGATTAAGATCACACTACATGGGGCCCTCATGACGGAGTATTTAAGAGCGAATATAGCACCCAGTGGACTCATCATTAATGTCTTCCCTAGACTTTTCCTGGAAGACCCGACTTTCAAGAAGGAATGGAGTCTAGTCTCGTGGAAATGCACCAGAGATCTCTTGGTTCTCATTATTAACACGGCCCAGAGATTAGCAGACGCCCTGTTAGTGAGGATCCAGGCAGCAGAGAGTGCACTAAAATCCACAACCCAGAATACCGCGTTTAAAGCAAAACTGGCGGAAATAAACAATGAGATCGCTGAAAACAAAGAGTATCTACTCAAACTTAAGATCAACAAACTTCAGAAGGACATTCAGAAGTTTGATAAAGAGAAGATTTATCCCTATTTGAGAGCAGACTTCCAGGCAACCAAGAATAGCTACTCATCTGATGAGAATTCAGACAATTCGAGAAGAGGGTCAACGAGTAGTGACTCGAGTTCCAATAGTTGGGGAGGGAACCAACAGAAAAGGAACTTTCAATCACCTTACCCTGTTTACAGCAACGCCCCGGTCTTCACGGGTCCACCACAACCTCCTTTCTGGCAGTACCCTATGTTTCCACATGGCCAGCCCCAATTCTATCCCCCTGGCAACCCTCCTTTTTTAGACAGAGGTTGGGGCAGAGGAAGAGGTCGAAAAAGAGGACCAACCAAAGGAGTTCAGTGGCAGGATCAGGAGCAATTCCCGTCAGCACCCAGGGGCAGAAACAGAGGGAAAAAGAATTAGTGGTGAACCTGTCAGACAGACCCTTGAGTCCTTTGGAGGAGGTAGTTCTCGAAAAAGGACTCGGGTTTGTCCCCACACCGAGAACTGACAATTTCAGGGATAATTGTGAGATACATGAATTCCTTAGAAAGATACGTCTTAAGGCTTTCTTCCAAGACCAACCAGCCATTGAGTCTATGGATACGGGTTTACGTAACCCTTCTAGATTTACTCCCACTAACAACATGGTGCCCCCTGAAGTACTCACATTTGAGAAAGCTGTGCTTCGTGACTTGGGTGCAATTCCTGCTAGGGGATTTTACCACAACATGTCCAATGCGGAGTTGTCAGCAGCTAAATCCTTAGCCAATGATAATAGTATTATCATTAAACAGGCAGACAAGGGAGGGGCTACGGTGATACAGAATACCATTGACTATGACCGAGAGTGTAGACGACAACTTGACAACACTAAGTACTACACCCCGATCTCCACTGACCCCACACCGAGGCTTACCACCAGGATCGCGACCATCACTTTTGAAGCAGAGAGTAATGGTTGGATCAGCAAAAAGGAAGCTGAATTCCTTAACACCAGGGAACCTAAGACCCCGTACTTTTACACTCTACCCAAGATACATAAGGGCATTACACCAGTCCCGGGACGACCGATTGTATCTGGTATAGGTTCACTCCTGGAACCCCTCTCGAGATTTGTTGATCATTTCTTACAACCTCTGGTCAAAAAGACTCCATCTTATATCCGTGACACTACGGATATCTTACAAATCATAGAGGAGACACATGACACAAGCAATATCGACCTCCTGGTTACGTTGGATGTGGAAGCTTTATACACAAATATCCCCCAATGTGCCACCTTGGTGGCTATCGAGAATGCCCTGATGAAAGAGGAGTGGACATCACCTACTCCCATTCCCTTTGTGATGGAATGCGCCACATTGGCTTTAACTGAGAACTACTTCGAGTACAATACACAGTTATTCCACCAATCACAGGGTACATCGATGGGTAGTACCTTTGCCCCTAGTGTGGCCTGTATCTACATGGCCAGTTTTGAGGAGGAGGTCATCAGGCACCCCAGTAATCCTTATATCAATAATCTAACCTTGTGGAGGCGCTTTATTGACGACATTTTAATCTTCTGGAAAGGAGACCAACAGACATGCCTAGCATTTTGCGATTGGATTAATGCCCAGAATCCATTCCTGAAATTTACACATACTATCTCTGACTCTAATGTACCTTTCTTGGATCTCATGGTCACATTAGGGGACACAGGCCTCAGCACCACACTTTACAAAAAGCCTACTGATAGGAATAGTTTACTCTTATACAGTAGCCATCACCCTAAGGCCCTTAGGGACAATTTACCCTTTGGGCAATTCCTCCACTTGAGGAGGAACTGCTCTACCACCAATGATTACCTAATTGAAGCTGACCAGCTGAGCTCTAACCTTAGGCAAAGAGGCTACCCCGAGCGTAAAGTAAAAAACTCATTGAAGAGGGCTCGTAATAATCCGCGAGAAGTCTTACTACAACCTAACACTAAGGAAAAGACAGAAACTTTGACTTGTGTCACATCATTTACTCCCAACTCCACTACCATCAAGGGTATAATTAAGAAGCATTGGGGGATTCTCACTGCGGGCGACCTCACTATCCCGCCCCCTCGCTTTGCCTTCAGACGCACCCAAAATCTGAAAGATATTCTTATCAACACGAGACCCAGACAGACTAACCACCAGGTTCAAAACACCCTCTGGGGTCTCCCACCAGTGAGAGGACACTACCCTTGTGGTTCCTGTGCTGTGTGTCATCAAACTGCGGTGATTAAAGAGGTGGTTTTCTCAGACTCATTTACATGGAGTTTACAGCGTCATACTAATTGCAACACCACGCAATGTATTTACTTGATTACCTGCCCCTGTGAACAGAGATATATAGGCATGACTATGCGACCAGTAAAAACTCGCATAACAGAGCACAAGAGCAATGTGAGATGTCAAAGAATTACTACGAAACTGTATACCCACTGCAAAGAGAACAACCACACACCAGACTCCCTAAGATGGTTAATCCTTGAGACACACCCTAGGATTACACAGAGAGCACTATTCAAGATCGAACAGCGATGGGTGCACCGTCTCAGGACAGACCGGGAAGGCTTGAATGATCAGATCCCGTGGGCAGCGCTAGTGGAGAGATAAATCAGTGTTCCATGTGATTAGCGGTAAACTCTATCCACTCTGTGACTTTGTAACCACTAACCCCATATCCATAGGGTCTCTTGGATTCTTTGTGCCCAAATACCGGTCCATGATGGCCGCTACATTTGACAACCCCAATGCTAGGTTCTTCCCACTTTGCATGTAATCGCCACACACATATCCAAAGGGCAAACTTAGATTCGGTTGTGCCCAGAGACCGTTCCAAGATGGCCGCGTTTTTTGACATCCTATTGTGAGGCTCTACCCACATGATACACACCTCTGGATATTAGACACGCCCCCTGCTGAACGATGGCCGCCTTATTTGACAACCCCAATACTAGGTTCTTGCCACTTTGCACGTAATCTCCACACCCATATCCAAAGGGGAAACTGAGATTCGAGTGTGTCCAGAGGCCGTTCCAAGATGGCCGCGGTAATTGACATTCTATTGCGAGGCTCTACCCACACGATACACACTTCTGGGTTTTAGACACGCCCCCTGCTGAACGATTCCGCCGGTATATCTGTTTTGGCACCTATCCGGCCTTCAGTATTCCCGGGTCGAGCGGCGCGAGGGTAGGTTGATACCCCCTACTGGCAACAACCTTTAAGTGAGTATATCAGTGGTATTACTACGCGGCCTGAGGTGAACGACTGATCAGGTGAGTGGTGTCGTTGTGGTCTCTGCTTCTGTTGGGATGTCTATCGGTGGTCATATCCCCGCCGCCGAACTGACAAACATGACGTAGACGCGATGTTGTCAGTGCCTGCTTAACTTTGGGTATTATTACCGCATTTGACCAGTGAGCAACACGGGACTCAAACTTTGGGCAAAATTACGCTTCTCGCTCGGTACTCGGGGAGCTGCTAAACATGCAGCTCCCTGTGCCTGAAAGCAATTCATCTGTTTCCCTGCTCTCTTGATAGCGGGCACGGAACTAGACAAATGCTGTGCTTCCAGCAAGTTAGAGCATTTTTCCAATCTCACTTGCTAGAAGCAGAGGTTTTATTGGTACTCAATGGGAGCCATAAAGCTCCCGCCAAGCCACAGCAAACAGCTATGTCCCAGAGTGGGCACCCCAAGACATAGCAGGAGCCAGCCCTGGGGGGTGGCAGTCTCCAGGGCATCTATGGCTCCAGGAGGGGGGCCACTCTGCCCCCCATCCTTTATTGTAGTAGGGCCTGACCCTTGGAGGTGGTGGTCCCGGGGTTAAGAATGACCCGGGGGGGGGGCAATAGAATTTGGGGCCAGGGAGGTGGTTTTTCCATGGGTATCCATGAGTCCCCCCTTTTACACATGGGGTAGTGTGCACTTCACAAATAAGCTAATTGTTTTCACTTCATTTGCCTAACATTTTACTTTTTTTGTTTGTGGAATCTGTTGGAGCCTCCCATTGGACTAATGGATAAATGCTATGATTTTTACTGTTTATAAGTCTCCTTTGGAATGTTTGCTTTTCGTCTGCCAGCTATGGACTTTGCCCACTTGGGCTTCATTTGCTGCGATCCTGTTCAGTTTCATTTGCCGCATGGCCTGTCCAGTTTTATTTTCCCACTTTGGGCTGATTGTTGATTAATGTAGTGTTGTGGACCAGTTGTCATATGGTCTGTACAGTTTTTGTCGTGAGTTCTCTATAAGGCCCACTGTAGTTCTCCCATATGTTAGTCTAACTGTCGGTTGTAGGCCACTTTTTACTTTGCATCCGTTACAAGGTTACACATTTATTTTTGTGACACATTATTATTTTCAAAATAGGCTACATATGTTTTTGGATTTAAGCCAGATCTCTTGACTAGGGGTGAATGTTTTGATTTGTTCTGCATTCCATCCATTAAGGTGCCGATCACGATCCGGTAAAAACCGGGTACGAACCGTCGGACGGAGCAAATTCTCCGTCCGACGCGTACCCGGTCGTCAAAATTTACAAACAAGGAATTACGATTCGCACGGAACACCATTTCCGTAAGATTCGTAAAAAAGCCCGACCGAACAAAATAAACCTACTAATGCGATCCGGGAAAGGGCCGACCTGACGTCGGGACGCTCGCAGCCTGCCATTCACGAACCAGGAATCACGATTCGCACCGACGTCATCCCGCACGGTGAATATTTTCCGGCTGCCAAAAACTGCCGGGAAATCAGGACGACGCGAACAAGGACCACCAGTACGCGACGGACAGACAGGACCCCGCGATCAAGGAGGACCAGTACGCGACGGACAGACATGGACCCGAACCTACGTGTCATCCCGGCCCTCATAGCAGTCCACCTCCTCTACAGGTTCCGACGCAGACGCCGCAGAAGGTCAGAACAACTAAGGGAGGGGGGAAAGGGGGGGGTGGGGGTGGCAGGACAGGGCAGGCCACAAAACCCCCACCAAAGTCACACACCACACATGCCCAGGACATACCTGACACCCATGCCCTGGTCACTACGAGGAGGTGGGGGCGTGTCCAGCTAAGCCAGCGACCGCCACAATGGAAGTCCGTCACCACGCGAACCGGCAACACAACCAGACCGGTACGTCCCGTACCCACGCCTCAAGAGCGTGGGTACGAGACGTACCACGCCCACACCCACGTCACCCCAACAATGGCGGGACGGATCGTACCCACGTGGCAAAGGCCTGGGTACGGCCCGCACAAGCATCACATAGCGTGGGGACAGAGATGTACGGACCCTACCCCCACCCCTCCTATGCATGGAACGTACACCCACCCCACTAGTGTAAGTACGACTCGTACCCTCACCCTCGTATGCATGGAGCGTACCCCCACCCCAACAGTGTGTGTACGACCCGTACCCTCACCCGCGTATGCATGGAGCGTACCCCCACCCCAACATGTACGTACCGTACCCCCACCCCAACAGTGTAAGTACGAC
Organism: Triturus cristatus; assembly: GCF_964204655.1. NCBI lineage: Eukaryota > Metazoa > Chordata > Amphibia > Caudata > Salamandridae > Triturus > Triturus cristatus. The sequence continues at coordinate 524,672,046 of NC_140588.1, read as the reverse complement.
CCGTACCCTCACCCTCGTATGCATGGAGCGTACCCCCACCCCAACAGTGTAAGTACGACCCGTACCCTCACCCGCGTATGCATGGAGCGTACCCCCACCCCAACCGCGTATGTACGTACCGTACCCCCACCCCAACAGTGTAAGTACGACCCGTACCCTCACCCTCGTATGCATGGAGCGTACCCCCACCCCAACAGTGTAAGTACGACCCGTACCCTCACCCTCGTATGCATGGAGCGTACCCCCACCCCAACAGTGTAAGTACGACCCGTACCCTCACCCTCGTATGCATGGAGCGTACCCCCACCCCAACAGTGTAAGTACGACCCGTACCCTCACCCACGTATGCATGGAGCGTACCCCCACCCCAACCGCGTATGTACATACCGTACCCCCACCCCAACAGTGTAAGTACGACCCGTACCCTCACCCTCATATGCATGGAGCGTACCCCCACCCCAACAGTGTAAGTACGACCCGTACCCTCACCCGCGTATGCATGGAGCGTACCCCCACCCCAACCGCGTATGTACGTACCGTACCCCCACCCCAACAGTGTAAGTACGACTCGTACCCTCACCCTCGTATGCATGGAGCGTACCCCCACCCCAACAGTGTAAGTACGACCCGTACCCTCACCCGCGTATGCATGGAGCGTACCCCCACCCCAACCGCGTATGTACGTACCGTACCCCCACCCCAACAGTGTAAGTACGACCCGTACCCTCACCCGCGTATGCATGGAGCGTACCCCCACCCCAACCGCGTATGTACGTACCGTACCCCCACCCCAACAGTGTAAGTACGACCCGTACCCTCACCCTCGTATGTACGTACCGTACCCCCACCCCAACAGTGTAAGTACGACCCGTACCCTCACCCGCGTATGCATGGAGCGTACCCCCACCCCAACCGCGTATGTACGTACCGTACCCCCACCCCAACAGTGTTAGTACGACCCGTACCCTCACCCTCGTATGTACGTACCGTACCCCCACCCCAACAGTGTAAGTACGACCCGTACCCTCACCCGCGTATGCATGGAGCGTACCCCCACCCCAACCGCGTATGTACGTACCGTACCCCCACCCCAACAGTGTAAGTACGACCCGTACCCTCACCCTCGTATGTACGTACCGTACCCCCACCCCAACAGTGTAAGTACGACCCATACCCTCACCCGCGTATGCATGGAGCGTACCCCCACCGTGTATGTTCCAAGCGTACATATCCAGAAATAGGAGGTGTGTGTGCAGAGTCCTCCCAGCATTGCCCTGAGACAGGAGGGGTGGGTGTGGAGTCCTCCCAGCAGTGCCCTGAGACAGGAGGGGTGGGTGTGGAGTCCTCCCAGCAGTGCCCTGAGACAGAAGGGGTGTGTGCCTATCACTCCCAGCAGTGCCCTGAGACAGGAGGTGTGTGTGCAGAGTCCTCCCAGCAGTGCCCAGACGCAGGAGGGGTGTGTGCAGAGTCCTCCCAGCAGTGCCCCGAGACAGGAGGGGTGGGCGCCTATCACTCCCAGCAGTGCCCAGAGACAGGAGGTGTGCAACACATGTGTGTGAGGCTGGAAGTACCCACATGCATACTGCCTACAAGGGAACATGTCCCCATGAACTCATGTCAACACACTCCACACACAAGTACAGTGTTCACCAAGGATGCCACGAATGTTGCAGGTGGAGACATGGCCCTGCATGCATGGCCAAAGTAGAAGGGCTCCGTCACACACACAGCTCATGTAGACACAGCTCTGTGCTAAACATTGGGAACACCCTGCAGGGAAGATATCAGGGTACACAGAGGAAGGAATACACCCTGGGACAATTGCACCATGCAGTAACTGCTTACATGAACAAAGAAAGTTAGCTAACACCTTGTGATGGCACACAGATCCCAGGGTCCCCCCAATGAGCAGCACACTACTACATATTCCACACACCCAACACATAAACACCACCCAAAACCATGTAGCAGCCCCACCAACACCAATACCAGCATAGCAGTAGTGTTATAATGAAAAGAAAATTAAGCTTTATTCAGCATGAGCACAATGTCCGTGGATCGCAGGCAGTTCAATATTCACAAAGCCCATAGGGCAGTCAATGAGTCTCAGCTGGATGGGGGACACAGTGGGATGCGTGTCCCCTACCTTGCCTGCACAGTTACATGCCATCGTCTTCCACAGGGGTGAGGGCATCATGGGGGGGGGAAGCAACAGGCACCGCAGGGACATCAGGGCAAAGGGGAGGCGTTGTGGGTGCAGGGATGGAGGACTCCACCACAGGGGGTGGGGCAGGGCCAAAGGCGGAGGCCAGGATGGCACTACACACCTTTGCAAGGTCCTCCAGGGAGTCCCCTGCACCCGAAGGATCCACAGGCCCCAAGGAGGGGGGGGGGTCAGAGGGATGGGTCGCAGCGCCACCGGGGGAGGGCGTAGACAGGGGGGGAGAATCAACCACCCTGACCGAGGACTTCCTTGACCGCTTGCGGAGTGGTGTCACTGTGGGGCTCAGGGACAGAGCGGCCATGAAGGAGTCCTTGGGGGAGATGTGGCCAGGAGAGCTGAGGTGAGGGGATTTGGAGGGAGTGGACTGGGTGGAATGCGGACTCCCACTATGGCTGCGTGTCACACGTTTGCCCCCCGACCCAGTGGGTGTGCCTACCTCACCCTGTGTGTGCGTGTCAGGAGGAGTGCGGTGGACCTTCCCTGCTGGTGTGGTGCCTGTGTCTGTTGATGTGGGAGCATGCCGACGTCTGGGTGTACGTGGGACAGGCATGGGAGTGGGAAGTGTGGATGGGGCAGGGGTAGGTGGGGGGAGGTCGCGCTGCAGGAGACCCACTGCTGCAGTCAGTGTGGAGTCTATGGACCTCAGCAAGTTGCGTTGGTCAGCCTGCGATGAATGAATGCCCTCCAAGTATGCCTCGATGTTGTTGAGGGTTTGCTCGTGGGCATGGAGGACATTAAGGATCGCAGCCTGACCAACCTGCAGTTGCCGCTAGATGTCCACAGACTCAGCATTGGCGGCAGCAGTGGAGACAGGGGCAGGGGGTGCGGTGCCTGGCATGAAGGAGACATGCGGTGACCGGGCACGCTGGGAAGGGACACGAGCAAGTGGGAGGCGGCTGATGGGAACTGAGGGGGCGGTGCGAGGTGTTGTTCCGCTGTCAGCTGCTGGTGCAGCCTCCGCCCACTCGGAGACATCCTCCTCGGACCTGTCAGCTTCGTATTCTGATGTGCCAGTCGACAGGTCCTCGGCCGCACTATCCTCCGCCTCTGTCCCACTCGATGTGCCAGCCCCGATGTCACGGCTGGCACTGGTGCTCGGTCCCTCCGCCTGGTCTGTGTCCATGTCTCCCTCTGTGTCCCCCGACGATGCTGTGGGCAGGGTGGAGAGACAGAAATTAATCAGACACCTGTACACATCTGTCACATGAGTCCAATCTACATAGGTAACATTGCATAGCCTGAAAAGGAAGATCCCTAACATCTACTAAACAAGGTACCGATGTAGGGCATGAAACACACAGTTGGTTGAGCCACCATGCCACTGAAATACCATGGAGAGCATGAGACATTAGCTAAAGACAGGAAACGGAGTCTGACATAGCACCCAGGCCCTGGGGACAATCCAGCACTGCATCTGCACCACACAGCGTTGGCGAAAATACCGATGACCAGGGACCATATCCATGAACTTGAGACACATGCTGCATAGGTAATGCTGAAAACATGCACAACATGACTCGGTCACTGCACCTTGCGTGTGTGTCTGGACAAACATCACACACTGCCCAGACCCAGCAAGTAGAAATCTGGATTTGACATATAGGCTTTGCCCGCCCCAACCACCCCCTACACGAGGCAAATAGTTGAGACACAGGTGGCACCAACATCTCATAGTCTGGGTGATAAACACAGGGGCAGGCAAAATGCAAGATTGGACGCCAAACAGCCAAGGTGCGCCTGTACAAATAATGAGGTACCAGTGCCCATCCTCAGATGAGTATAACAAGACACACAGGCACTAGCAACTGTGAGTATGAAGAAGGACATTCAGGTCAGGCAGCACAGTGGACACCTGTACAAAATAGCACGTCTATATACATGGTGCCAGGGGACAATGGCACAGAGCACAACCTACGCTGTAGACACTGAGAGTGTCCACGTGTATGATGACACATACAACACCGATGAAAAGGTGCCCCAGGGGACAGTAGTGGCCACGCAACTCCATGCTCCTGAATGGTAATGACTGCAACACACGCCACCATCCCTGCACTATGCGTATCGCACACTCATGCACATCATGTCACAGGCCACTACATAGGACATGCGCGCTGTAAGGCATGACACATGAGAGACCAACTCCCATGTCTGGAGTCAGCATCAGTGCCAACTGACATGGAACCCACATGCAGTGAACTTGACAGGGCACAGCCAAGGTCCCAAAACCTGTTACACACCACCCCCACACATGATGCTACAGGCATAGTTCTCGTGGACAAAGCGCCAGCCTACATTACCTTGTGAAGGAGTGACTACACACAGACCTGGGAACACATTGCAAGGAGGGGAAGGGTGGCAGGGGCGCAGCGCTACACTGGGGCAAAATGGATCTGCACAGCACCTTTAAACCCTGGCAGTGAATTCATGCTACTGTGCCCTTACAAATGCCGGTGACACACAACACACACATGTACCTACCCCCTTCCGGCTGCTGCTTCGCCTGTAAGCGCCTATCCAAGTCTGGAAAGACCACCGGCAGCACACGCCTGTGGAGGTGGCTCAGACGGCGGCGGCCGCGGTTCTTGTGGCTCTCAGGTGAGTCCTCCAGCAGGACCCGTGCAATCCTCCGCGTCCAGCACCGGATATCCTGCCAGCGTTTCCTCACCTGGGACAGGCTCCGCCTCCGACCATCCACACCCCTCACGGCACTGACGGCGGTCAGCCAGATCTGCTCCTTGGCAGTGGCGCCTACCTGTGAGGAAGAACAAGTGACACCACATCAATACACCAGCCACATGTCACAGAGAGACATTTGATAACAAATTAGCAGGTAACAACAAGGCATGTCATGCAGCCAACGCATTGCACCTTTGTCATAGGGACATGATCGTCTGGTGAGGGAAAAAGCAGTACGTGCCATAGTGGGTACACAGGTGGAATGATGGCAATGTCACAATCAATGATCAAGGCTCACACTGTGCATCACACCCACCCCTCCTGTCTCAGGGCACTGCTGTTAGTGATAGGCACACACCCCTCCTGTCTCAGGGCACTGCTGGGAGACATCAGGCATCCCCCCCCCTGGGACCCCCCCAACAGTACATGGCATGTGTGTCACACCGGGACACAATGGCAGAAGTCACAGTCACAACATAGGGACAGTCTGTGCCAGTGGCCTATGCACTCACCTGATACCCTGGTCGCCCATACAGCATGGGGTACTGTGGGAGGATCACATCCAGCAATGCCATGTTCTCCTCCAGGGTGAATGGCTGTGACCTCTCCACAGCCCTTGACATGGTTCCAGGGAATCAGTAGCAGCAGCAGGGTCGACGAATTCAAAGATGTGCAGGCAAGTACTCCCTCATGGGACCTGGCTGCCTTATATGTGCCTTTCTGCCCTGTCTCATGCACAGGAGTACAGAGTGATTGGTCACTCACATTTGCATCCTATGTTTCCACCAATCCCTTCAAACCTAGCAGTCTGTGTGTACTCTATCGGTTTCATTCTCCTGCATGATGGCAGCCCCACAAACACATTGCAACAAAGTATTTTTATTCCAACTGACTTCTGCTGTTCACCTTCCAGAAGAAATTCGAATTTTGAACTTGGTCTCCATGACAACCAGCATGCATGTAGGCCTTAATACTTGTCCCTCATGTGTCCCCTATGTAATTTTGAGCTCCACACACAGGTACGGTGCGTTCCGGGGCCCTAGGGCACCCCAAATGCATTGCAACGGCCCGTACACGCGTGACTACGTTCACTATCAGTATGGGTGGCCTCGCGTATGCGTACTCGTAGTGGTACGGGCCGTACACACGCCTGTACGCTCCCTATCACTACGAGTACGCATACGCGAGGCCACCCATACTGATAGGGAGCGTACACACGCCTGTACGCTCCCTATCAGTATGTGTGGCCTCGCGTATGCGTACTCGTAGTGGTACGGGCCGTACACACGCCTGTACGCTCCCTATCACTACGAGTACGCATACGCGAGGCCACCCATACTGATAGGGAGCGTACACACGCCTGTACGCTCCCTATCAGTATGTGTGGCCTCGCGTATGCGTACTCGTAGTGGTACGGGCCGTACACACGCCTGTACGCTCCCTATCACTACGAGTACGCATACGCGAGGCCACCCATACTGATAGGGAGCGTACAGGCGTGTGTACGCTCCCTCTCAGTATGTGTGGCCTCGCGTATGCGTACTCGTAGTGGTACGGGCCGTACACATGCCTGTACGCTCGCCATCACGATGGGTACACATACGGCAGCACTCCCATAGTGATATGGGAACGTACACAGGCCCTCTTTGCAGCAGTACAGCGGTATTCACACATCACAGTGGTGACAGGCGGCACACAGGTAGGGATAGGGCGGACATACTTGTCCATGGATGGACATACTTGTCCATTAATTGACATCGAGGCATCGTCTGTGCATCACTACATGTGTGGGGCACAGGTGTGAAAGGCCTGTGATGTGGAACATTACTCCTGAGTCGAGAAGGCACCAGATGTATGATGAGATGTGTACAGATGTACTGTGTGATGGTGCGATGTGTGCCTTTGACATGTGTGCATGTCGTACTGCGCACTTGGGGTGAGCGTCACTGGCATGGCACGGACACCAACACACGGAAGTGTCCCCTGATGCCCGGTACAGGGGTTATGACACCTGACTTGTCACTACCCACGGTGCACAATGTGACTATGTCATGTATGTGTGGGGGCTTCCCATCAGGTTGATGTCGGAGCACCCTCAAAAGCTGCAGCCGTTGCAGCAACCAACATGTGTCTGTGTGTAGATTGTCATTGCACACTGTTCCGCACACCATGCCACATGTGGTATCGGATGTGAGGTGCACATGTATGCATGGGACACGGAGTAGCGTGACAAGGACATGTCAGCATCCTCACAAGGTATGTGTGGTGAGTCATGACATGTGCACCTTCATGGCAAGGTGTGTGGGCTGGCCTAGTGTAATGTCATGTGACCTGTGGCTCCAGTGTTCCGCTACCAATCTCTGCAATCGGCATCCTACTGCTACTGATGTGTGGGCGTATGTCACTCCTGTGTTGCGTCTGGCTGTTCACTTGCACTGGGACACAGCTATTCCCATGGCGTGGCATGGGGAGGTTCTCAATCTCCGTGTGTAGCTGGGTCTTTGAAGGAGTGTCACCTTGCATCCATACGTGTCCTGGCCATGTAGCACATACCTGACTCCCTATGTAGCATGTGTGTATTGCCAGATTAACATGTGCTCAGTACACATGAGTTGTTGTCGTAGTGCACTCACTCTTCGTTGTCACTTCCAAATTACTGCAGAGCGCCACCTCTTGCCCGAAGAATTCCAGACTTGGCTGCCATGCAGGATAATGACAGCATCCGGCTCTACCGCTTCACCCAACCGTTGATTCTGGAGTTGACGGCGAGACTGGCACCACACCTGCAACCGCAGCACAAGTATCCCACGGCACTGACACCCCAGCTGAAGGTAATGGCTGCCCTACATTTTCTTGCCACGGGTACCTTTCAAAATACCATAGCTCATGTTGGTGGCATGTCCCAGAGCACGTTCAGTGGTGTGCTGCATGATTTCTTAGAGGCCATGTTGATTCACCTGGATGACTTCATCAAGTTCCCAACCCCTGAACAGATGACTGAGGTCAAGCGTGGATTCTATGCCCTGGGAGGGATGCCCTATGTCATTGGGTCCATAGATGGGACACATGTAGCTTTGGTACCACCACACGCACGGGAGGTGGCGTACCGCAATCGGAAGCACTACCACTCCATCAATGCCCTTGTGGTGTGTCTGTCCAACATGGTGATTTCACATGTCTGTGCTCGTTTTCCAGGATCAGCACACAATGCCTACATCATGAGGCGTAGCGGGATGCCTGATATGATGATGCAGCTGCGCAACGAACGGGCATGTGTTGTTGGTGGGTACAGTCTGTCTGTCCTGTATTTTGCATAGCCTACTGGACTGGAACGTACTGGGGTGTAGGTACACGGGGGTATGACACGTACTGGGGTGGGGGTGGGGCTCGAACGTACTGGGGTGTACATAGACGGTGGTACGACACGTACTGGGGTGGGGGTACGACTGGAACGTACTGGGGTGTACATAGACGGTGGTACGACACGTACTGGGGTGGGGGTACGACTGGAACGTACTGGGGTGTAGGTACACGGGGGTATGACACGTACTGGGGTGGGGGTACGACTGGAACGTACTGGGGTGTAGGTACACGGGGGTATGACACATACAGGGGTGGGGGTACGACTGGAACGTACTGGGGTGTACATAGACGGTGGTACGACACGTACTGGGGTGGGGGTACGACTGGAACGTACTGGGGTGTACATAGACGGTGGTACGACACGTACTGGGGTGGGGGTACGACTGGAACGTACTGGGGTGTAGGTACACGGGGGTATGACACGTACAGGGGTGGGGGTACGACTGGAACGTACTGGGGTGTATATAGACAGTGGTACGACACGTACAGGGGTGGGGGTACGACTGGAACATACTGGGGTGTACATAGACGGTGGTACGACACTTACTGGGGTGGGGGTACGACTGGAACGTACTGGGGTGTACATAGACGGTGGTACGACACGTACTGGGGTGGGGGTACTACTGGAACGTACTGGGGTGTACATAGACGGTGGTACGACACGTACTGGGGTGGGGGTACGACTGGAACGTACTGGGGTGTACATAGACAGTGGTACGACACGTACTGGGGTGGGGGTACGACTGGAACGTACTGGGGTGTACATAGACGGTGGTACGACATGTACTGGGGTGGGGGTACGACGGGAACGTACTGGGGTGTAGGTACACGGGGGTATGACACGTACTGGGGTGGGGGTACGACTGGAACGTACTGGGGTGTAGGTACACGGTGGTGCGACACGTACAGGGGTGGGGGTGGGGCTCGAACGTACTGGGGTGTACATTGACGGTGGTACGACACGTACTGGGGTGGGGGTACGACTGGAATGTACTGGGGTGTAGGTACACGGGGGTATGACACGTACTGGGGTGGGGGTACGACTGGAACGTACTGGGGTGTAGGTACACGGTGGTGCGACACGTACAGGGGTGGGGGTGGAGCTCGGACGTACTGGGGTGTACATAGACGGTGGTGCGACACGTACAGGGGTGGGGGTGGGGCTCGAACGTACTGGGGTGTACCTACACGGGTGGGGGTATACATACACGGGGGGTACATGTCGGACGTACGGGGGCTGGGGGGAGTGTTGGGCGCGTATGCGGGCACATGTCTCCATGGTTGCTATAGGAGTTCGGTGCGGACGGTGTTTTTTCCATACGGTTGTAAGCTCGGACGCACGGGATGGATCGTGATTCCTCGGTCGGACTTGGCTTTTCACGTTTGTAAGGTAAATCGTCCGGGGACGTGTCGGACACATTTTCCGACCCGAGGATGTGTGGGGAATGATTCCCAGTGCGGTTCGTATGGACTTTTTACCATGCGAATCGTGATTGCCAGTTCGTACGGCACTTGGACGATTCGTACGGTAAAAAGACCCGATGCGAGTCGTACGGGGACATTTTTTACCGGATCGTGATCGGCACCTATTTGTGTGTCTTTTGCTTTCTAGCCCTAAGTGCGCCAGGTATGCCCAGACGTGGGTCCTGGGGTCACTGTGCCACTGGAATCAAGCTTTCCTGGCTGATGAGGGGTGAAACCCAGAAACCGGTCCTAGGATGCTTCTTTCTGGTCCAGGGAGGACCTTGCTTGGCAGTTTGGGCTGGACTGTTCCCATGAGGCACGAATCACTGACAGAATATCGAGAGTCAGAATATCAACCTATAGAAATATTGACTCAAAAATATCGAAGTCAAGAATATCAACATCCTATCTACATTATGGTAAGTACCAAAATATCGAAAAAATTATATCGATGTCAAAAATATCGTAGTTAAAAATATCGTTTTTTTAAAGTTACAAAAATAATGTAAAATAAAGTAAATAATACATATAATTAAAATAAACATAGTTAAAATATTTTAAAATGTTTACAAATTATGACTAATATATATATAATGTAAAAATAAATTGAACAAATACTTATAATATATCAAATATATATACTTAATTATTAATATTTTTTAATAACTTATAAATTGTTAAAAAATATCTTATAAATTACAAATACATCTCTACTCATAAAACAATAATATAAATACAAATTAAATAAATACATAGCAAATTAAAAAATTACAATTATTTTTAATATTTTTAAAATTCATGATATACTACATAAACTAGAATAATACAAAAAATATTAGATAGCGGAGGGAATAAAATTACTATTCCAACTCCAAACAGTGCAACAGTAGGGAAAGTGTTGGATAGCGTAGGTGTTAAAATGACTATTCCCACTCCAGTGAGTGCAACAGTAGGGAAAGTGTTGGATAGCGTAGTGGTAAAAACTACTATTCCCACTCCAGTGAGTGCAACAGTAGGGAAAGTGTTGGATAGCGTAGGGGTAAACACTACTATTCCCACTCCAGTGAGTGCAACAGTAGGGAAAGTGTTGGATAGCGTAGGGGTAAAAATTACTATTCCCACTCCAGTGAGCGCAACATTAGGGAAAGTGTTGGATAGCGTAGGGGTAAAATTACTATTCCCACTCCAGTGAGTGCAACGTAGGGGAGGTGTTGGATAGCGTAGGGGTATAAATTACTATACCCACTCCAGTGAGTGCAACAGTAGGGAAAGTGTTGGATAGCATAGGGGTAAAAATTACTATTCCCACTCCAGTGAGTGCAACAGTAGGGAAAGTGTTGGATAGTGTAGGGGTTAAAATTACTATTCCCACTCCAGTGAGTGCAACAGTAGGAAAAGTGTTGGATAGCGTAGGGGTAAAAATTACTATTCCCACTCCAGTGAGTGCAACAGTAAGGAAAGTGTTGGATAGCGTAGGGGTAAAAATTACTATTCCAACTCCAGTGAGTGCAACTGTAGGGAAAGTGTTGGATAGCGTTAGGGTTAAAATTACAATTCCAACTCCAGTGAGTGTAACATTGTGGAGAATGTAGGATAGTGTAGGGGTTAAATTAACATACTCATTAATTAAATAATTTTTAAAAATAAATAACATATTAATAATTATTTAACAAAAAAAATAATAAATACCAATACAATTATATAAATATTTACTTGAATAACGTTAAATTACCTCCCACACCACTATTCTCCTATAAACACACAACCCACTACACATAAAAAATAACACAATTAATTAAATGATCAATTAATCAATTAATAAAAATGTATTACCAATTAATAATTAAATAACAATGAATTAATAATCAATATCAATTAATAAAAATTTAAATGTACGTAATTATAATAAATTACTTCCCACCCTATTCCCCTATAAATCCGCAACCCGCTACACATTAAAATATAAGACATTTAATGTAATTGTCAATTAATAAAAATTAATTACCAATTAATAATCAATTAACAATAAATTAATTAACACTAATAAATACATAAAAAAATACATTAACTATAATTAATATAATTATAAATTAATCAATTAATACAAATTTATTACCAATTAATAATTAATTAACAATAAATTAGACATCAATAAAAAATAAATAAAAAATATGAATTAATTAATTATAATTAAATTACTTCCCAACCTATTCCCCTATAAATCCATAACCCGCTCTGATACTAAAACGCAGAATTTACTTTAAAAAAAAATACCACTTTCTAAACATTTAATACATATATTTAAAAATAATTAAAAAACTACAAAAAATGTTAAACACATACATATAAAATACATACTAAAATACATAACACTAATATAAATATCGATATTATTAACAAAGATATTTTTGCTAACGATATTACTTTGATATTACTTACTTCGATATTAAAAAAACTATATTCCTTACGTTAAGGTCGATATTCTGGTCAATAATGTTCTTGACTTCGATATTCTGTCCTTCGATATTTAAAACTCAATATTAGTGTAAGTTGATAATAAAAACGTAATATTATGTCTGCATACCATGAGGCACAGGGACAAGACTGATTTGCATATGGACAGGTCTAAACTGGGGTGGCATGGTGAGCAAAAGAATGATGGATTTAACCCAGATCTCTTGACTGGGGGTGATTGTTTTGATTTGTTCTGCATTCCGTCCATCAACTGTGTGTCTTTTGCTTTGTCGCGCTAAGTGTGCTGGGTATGCTCAGACATGGGTCCCAGGTTCACTGTGCCACTGGACTCAAGCTATCCTGGCTGATGAGGGGTGAAACCCCGAAACCGGTCCTTGGATGCTTGTTTCCGGTCCAGAAAAGACCTGGCTTGGCAGTTCAGGCTGGACTGTTCCCATGAGGCACAGGCTCAAGACTGATTTGTTTATGGCCAGGTATAAACAGGGGTGGCATGGTGAGCAAAAGAATGATGGATTTAACCCAGATCTCTTGACTTGGGGTGAATGTTTTGATTTGTTCTGCATTCCTTCCATCAACTGTGTGTCTTTTGCTTTCTCACCCTAAGTGCGCCGGGTATGCCCAGACGTGAGTCCCGGGCTCACTGTGCCACTGGACTCAAGCTATCCTGGCTGATGAGGGGTGAAACCCCTAAACCGGTCCTAGGATGCTTCAGTCCGGTCCAGGGAGGACCTGGCTTGGCAGTTCGGGCTGGACTATTCCCATGAGGCACAGGGTCAAGACTGATTTGCATATGGCCAGGTCCAAACTGGGGTGGCGTGGTGAGCAAAAGAATGATGGATTTAACCCAGATCTCTTGACTCGGGGTGAATGTTTTGATTTGTTCTGCATTCCTTCCATCAACTGTGTGTCTTTTGCTTTCTCGCCCTAAGTGCGCCGGGTATGCCAAGACGTGGGTCCCGAGCTCACTGTGCTAGTGGACTCAAGCTATCCCGGCTGATGAGGGGTAAAACACCGCAATCGGTCCTAGGATGCTTGTTTCTGGTCCAGGGAGGACCTGGCTTGGCAGTCCGGGCTGGACTGTTCCCATGAGGCACTGGGTCAAAACTGATTTGCATATGGAAAGGTTTAAACTGGGGTGGCATTGTGAGCAAAATAATAATGGATTTAACCCAGATCTCTTGACTGGGGGTGAATGTTTTGATTTGTTCTGCATTCCTCCCATCAGCTGTGTGTCTTTTGCTTTCTCGCCCTAAGTGCGCCGGGTATGCCCAGACGTGGGTCCCGGGCTCACTGTGCCACTGGACTCCCGCTATACTGTCTGATGAGGGGTGAAACCCGGAACCCAGTCATAGGATGCTTGTTTCCGGTCCAGGGAGGACCTGGCATGGCAGTTCGGGCTTTACTGTTCCCATTAGGCACAGGGTGAAGACTGATTTTCATATTGCTAGGTCTAAACTGGGGTGGCATGGTGAGCAAAAGAATGATGGATTTAACCCAGATCTCTTGACTGGGGGTTAATGTTTTGATTTGTTCTGCATTCCGTCCATTAACTGTGTGTCTTTTACTTTTTGAATGTGGACATCTAACTGTGACTTATGTGCCTGCAGCCTGTCTATAATACATGTCTGGGTGGGTGACAGCTACACTTTGTGCATTCCTTCTAGACAGCCACAACACAAGAAGGGCACGTGTGACAGAGATTCATCAGCATTCATCTGCATGCTGATGCCCTTCCTGGGCAGGAAGGGGGAGATGTGGCTCACACATCTGAATAGGTTGTGTCTTGCCCTCACACAAAGGTCTGGTTTACCCCCCACTGACAGTCTGGAGCCAGGGCTGGGTTGAAAGGGATCCTTGTGCACTCCAGATAACTCTTTTACAAGCATTCCCTACATCAAAGGCACTTTTGGGTATATGTACCTGGGCTCTGGCCCTGTCAAATCAGGACATTACTGGACCTGGGATGAACTCTGCTGGAGTAAAGATTGCTGTGATGAAAGGATTGCCCTTTTACTGTGACTGACTGCTCTGAGAACCTGTTTCTCTGCATTGCTGTGCTGCTCTGCTGAGGACAAGGACTGAACCGTCTCACTTGAAACCAGAGTGACACAATAGACTTTCTTCAATCCTGCAGGTGTTGCTGGACTCTGCCATCTTTGAGTCCTACCATTGCTGAGGTGCCTCCTCCAGTCCTGAGCCTTAGAAGTGGGTTCTGCAGCTGATTTCTGCAAAAACGTCACATTGCCTTGACTGCGTGAGAATGGCCATCACAGTGGCCCTTTGACTCCAGCACTGGGGCTGTTCAAGGACAAAGAATCCACAGCCTTCGTGGCTCGGTGACGATGAAGAGGTGGCTCGATGATGAAGCTTTGCATTCACTTCAACCGGGCTCGAAGACAATGCAGAACCATCTCTGCACATCATGATGATGACTTCTTAGACTCTTGATGTCGAGAAAAGCTCCATCTAAGCTATTTCTTCAGCAGGACCTGTCTGGGTCCTGCAGCTGACCTGCCCTTGCGGTCAGCCCAAACCTTGAGTTTTCACTTTTCATCAGTCCCTTGCGAACTGAAGTAACCTTTTGACCGCTAGTGACTTCTAAGCACTCTTTTTGGTTTATGTTTTAAAAATGCATCTCATCATCTGTCAGCTTTCAACTGCTCCCCCACTTTTTTAAGTCTGCTAAATCTCTAGGAGTCACCCTAGACAGGCACATGAACATGCAGAATCATATCAGCAATGCAACCAAGGGTGCTAAACACCAAATGAGATTACTAAGGAATCTTAAAACATTCCTTCTACATGAAGACTTCAAATGGGTGGTGCAAGCTCTAGTATTGCCAAGTTTAGACTACCGTAGTTCCATGCTCTGTGGTCTCCCCAAACAAAA
The DNA here is from genome assembly GCF_964204655.1 of Triturus cristatus. Taxonomy (NCBI): domain Eukaryota; kingdom Metazoa; phylum Chordata; class Amphibia; order Caudata; family Salamandridae; genus Triturus; species Triturus cristatus. Next base: position 524,656,954 of record NC_140588.1, on the reverse strand, counting down.
CTTGGCCCCACTTTCAGCTTCCATTAATGCCACAGCCAGATTGATTACTGGTACAAAAGGAAATGGTCACATAACCCCAGCCTTAAAATCCCTAAACTGGCTACCTTACGAAGCTAGAATACAACTAAAGATCGCTTGCTTGACTCACAAAGCCCTGGACTTCAAGGCCTATTTGGCTCACAAATTAGAATTATCAGGGAGTGGTCATCCGTCTTGAAGTGCAAACTCACTACTCCTGAAACCACAGTTTTTCCACAAAAAGAGAACAAGTAACTTAGCTTTCCCTTGCATGGCCCCAAAGATGTGGAACTCTCTTCCACCGGAAGTCCGTCGAATGCCTTCCACCGCTTCTATAAAAAAAGAAGTGAAAAAAATCTTAATGCTGAAGTTCCTGTAAAGTCCTTGGCTCAGCTGCTTCAATACTGCCCTCCTCTCTGCTGCTATGACTGTCTATTACATGATTGTACACCTGGGATTAACTGTGTTAACAGGCCATTACACATCTTTGTATGGCATTTATAGAATGTTTTTCTCCCATTACCTGATCGTTATTTTTTATATGTGTTCAATCCGGTGATTAATAATTTTGGCAGTCTATGATTGTACTGTTACTGTTTACATTGCCTGTTCTTTTCAATTAATGGATCTGCTCCGACTCATTTTTAAGTGCTCTGAATCACGCCGTTATATTGCTCAAGTCTTGAACCTATGTGTATCGGTTGCTCTTGTCCCACTTTTTGTACCCTACCTACCCCAACTGTGAAGCACTCTGATACCCACTTGTGTCATGTTCGCGCTATATAAAACGTTATAAATAAATAAAAATAAATGATTAAATCCATACCAGACTTTAATGTTAACGGAGATAATGACAATAAGAAACAAGTAAGCCATTAAAAAATCTATTGTCTTGTCCGTTACTTCATGTTTCTTCCTCAGGGCAAGGAAGTAGTACCTTTCACTGAGTAGCTGTTGAGCATGCAGCATCCAGCAATTATTTTACAAGCCTTTTGGGAATTTTATATGAAGCCACATTCTCATATGTGTAATGACAGAAATCCACTTTTGAGTAGGATAAACGTCCTTTTGATCATATTCTATGTCTTAAATTGGTATGTGTTGCAATTTTCATCACAAATAATTTGAGGACATAAGACTGAGGACATCAACCAATGTTTCAAGAGATAGGCACAGTCACTTGCGAACATGAGATTGAAATAGGTGCCAAATCATCACACCGCATGCCATGTCGCTCACGTTGTGCCTGATTATAAGGTGGGCAGAGTTTTAGCTCTGGCTGGGATGTTCCTACGGCTCATCAAAAGTGACCTTTTGTCCATGCAGCTAATATTCCCGGGTATGCGAGCATCATATTCAATTTTACCAGTCAGCAAATCTGGCCCGAAAAAATAAAAGCAAACCCCAGCCTCCTGACCACCACGGACCCTGCTGTATGACATTGGTGGGAGTAATAGTGCCCCAACCATGCCAGGTCAAATCCTCTCCTTCCATTACAACTCTAGATCCGTCTCGGCCCAATTTTCATATCACCCCCACCCTGTTACATTTGCGAGTTGTAGTCCCCCTGTAATTGGGAATTAAAATAGGCACACAAAAAACAGATGAATACTTTTTTTCTCATTCCTCAAGGCTGACTTGTACTAGCTAGCTTTAAATAGAGGAATGTTTGCCACACACAGGATCCTTGGACATAAATCCTCACTACTTGTAATTGTGGCATTGAAGGTAACGGGACATGTTTTACTGTGAGACTTACCTGACAACAAGTAATGGTCATGCTTTAGGCTTATCATCACTCTTGGAATGTTGCTGATTTGCATTATGTACACATGTTGTGCTGATCCCGGGTAATTAACGTAGCAAAGAGTAATTATTAGGTCAATATTTTGCACAATTAAAAGATTGAGGAAGTACTATATTTCCTGGGTTCTAAAAATTATTTCTCTTGCTATTGGTGAAGACACGGATATGGGGGTGTGGGCAATGAACACATCCAACAACATTAGTGAACGCTTGGATGGCAGAGAATTCAACCATCGCTGCATTCACGTCATTAACAGATTTTGGAATTCTGAAGCAGAGCGACATTTCTGAATGACTTTATTCCATGGCTGCTATCATCACAACTGTTCCTTGGGAAGAACCATTGGCAGAAAACTGCGGGACTGCTAGCAATTTTACTAATGCAGCCACAGTTGCACAGATGCTCATGCATTACTCTTTTTTAAGCTTAATGTGTCTAGTATTTCCAATATTGCATTTTCATCCAGTTGGCACTATGCCAAAACCTGTTCGGGAGTCATGTTAACACGTTGTGGTGTTGAGGGTTAATGTTATGCCACATGGAGTGTTGAAAGAGTTCCAGGGGATGTAATACCAGTCTGTGGGTTGGAATGTTTCTGGGCATTTGTTCCACAACGCTACAAGCTGTGTGCTCTGCTATTACTGGTATTAAACTAACCAAAGATACTACTATTGTGTCGTGATTCGCTACACACGTGGCCTGTAGTCCAAGTGCTACGTTTTGATCTAAATGCATTTGTAAGACTCTACATAGAGGCGGTAAAAGAGCAATTGCTGCCATGATGTTAAATGAATGACTGCCGGGCTCAAACATGTTGTACACTTTCATTTAAATACCATGGCTAAATGCATTTACAAATGGAAACTCTGCTAAAGTTAAATTAGAGTAAGTCCGCATACTACTATGACAATGTGATTTTATACATGCACAACTTTAAAATATTCTGAAATATACTAATTTTACAGGTTAGTCCTGACTGCATATTACTACAGATTAAATAAACCGAAATTGCAAGAAAAATTATGAATCACTGTCAAAGTAGTGCTCACCAAAAATGTCTTAAAGTAAATTAACGGATGAACCTAAATAAAGGCCGTCTGCTTCATTATGTAATAAGGCGGATGGGATGTCCCTCACATTTCTGATCGAGTACCCACCGGCCAAACTCTAAATCAGGCCCTTAGATAGAAAGTAAAACTTTATTGTTTTTAAACCTACATGCAGTAAAAATGAGCCTCTATTTTAGCTTCTATTTTGCAATATGTAAGATGCAAATTGTGACGGCTTTATAATCAATGCAACACTGCTTCAGGAGAGCGCTCACTTTCATTTAAAGATGTAGGGCCATATCTATCAAGACTTTTTCCCATTTGCAAACGGGCCGATTCTCAGAATCGGCCCGTTTGTGAATTGGAAAAAGCCTTTTGGGATGTATCATTCCAAAAGGCCATCGCAAAATAAAGTATGGCAAAATTTGCGATTCTCTATTTTGCGAATGCAATTAAGGAATTGCAAATTGTGATTCCTTAAATGCAATTCTGGAAGCACCAGAAATTTGCTATTTGCCTTTAGGGAATTGCAAATTACCATCAACTTCAAGTTAGTGGTAAATTGCGATTTTCTTTAAAAAAGCACTTTTATGATTTTTTAAAAGAGCAAAATGTGCACACATGCATATTTCAGGGGTGCAACAGGGTGTCCTTTTGGCACCCTTGCAACCTTGAAATTACATTCTCAATTTGCAATTCTCTAATTGGTAATCGCAAATTGAGAATGTCTTCCCATTCATTCCTATGGGCCTCCTAGACCATAGGAATGAATGGGGAGGTATTCCTTAATTGTGAATTTCAATTTGTAAATAAGGAATATGTAGGATTCACACAATTTTTAGCAAATCCTACATACATTGCATTTTGCGATTCTCTAATTGCGATTCGCTAAAAATCGCAACTTGAGAATCGCAAAACACTTTTTTGATCCATATGGCCCGTAAACCCATTGCACATTAGCAAACATATTCTTAAACATCTAGGAGCAGGTATTTCACTCTTAACTGGAACTGCATACCAGACACTTGTACACCAGACAACTTCTGCATCAAAATATTTAAGAGGCATGTTTATTTAGGACATATTTCCAAATGTATAGGAAATGTCAGCTTCCCTTGTATCATTCAAGAAGAGTTATCAAGTGACACCATCATAAAGAACAAAAAAACATTAATGTATCAAATTACTTTAATTGAGTTGCAAAATGTTAACTGTTACTATCTTTAAAAGGTGTAAAAGTATGGGTTCAGGACCTAAGCCATTAAGATGTTGACATGCAGCAAGGGAGTAAACATCTAAATGCTTATATAATTTACATGGCAGTAACTGGAATTGGTTTGAACCACACAGTCCTTCTTTTAAAGCAGTTCCCATAGTAACAAGAGCATTTTCCAAAATCTAATTTTAAGAACCATTTTTGAACGGAACTAATTATACCTGAGTTTACAGTGCTTCACAAAACAAGTAATTTGCTATGTTTTGTCACATTTCAATTGAGACAAGCCTGTAAAGGTATGTCACATTTGATATGAATTTTTAAGGCATTTTGGAAAAGAGTATGAGGCAAAGTAAGCTCGTCAGACTATAAAAACATATTTTAATGAGAAGAAATGAATCATCAATAAATGATGGGAACATGCTTTAAATGCCATTTTTGGCTGTAGTCAAAACTTAAAATATGAACGAGAATAGTCAATAAGAGGCAGTGAAGGAGCCAGCTTGGTAGAAAAAAAACGAAACCAAGGGACTTATTAACAAGCCCCTTGCGCTGCCAGTACGTCGCTTTTTCCCATATAAAAAGTGATGCACCGGCGAGGCAAGGGGCTTGTAAATAAGCCCCCAAATGTTTTAATAAAATTGACAAGGAAGCAATATTCACTCCATATGCATACTTTTCATCAGCTTTGATATTTGTTTCTCATAGAAGACATTACAAATACACAAGGAGCTAAAGAAATCCTCACAATCTTATAACCCCTTCCTTACTACCAAGAACCAGAACAAAGTGTAAGTACAAAAACATGTCAGTCAAGTCTTACTCTAAATCACAGCATCCACTTATCGCCAATTCAGACAATCCCATTAACCCCCTCCGTGCTCATGACGGCCGGGAGCCTTCATGAGACACCGTGGGCGTGTGCTCATGACGGCTCCCGGCCGTCATGACACATCGCCCCGGAAATCCCTCACACCCGGACACACCCAAAGAGCTTCGGGAGCTGGGGAAGAGCTTCCCCAGCTCCCGACGCACCCCCCTGGTTTCCCTGAAATGACGATCAGCGTGCACATCGCGCTGACGTCATTACAGTGAAACTGAAACTGAAATGAGCCAAGAGGCTCATTTCAGTTTCCCTTTCTACGTGCTCAGGGGGCTAGCTCAGCCCCCTGAGCACGAAGAAAGACGGGAGAGGTATCGTTGGAAAGGGGAGTGGATCCCTGCTTGGGGATCACCACAGGAGGGCGATCCCCAAGCAGGGATCCACCCACTACACACCAGAGAGGGGGAGCGGCCCCTTGGGCAAGGAGCTTGGCTCCCCCCAATTCAATTTGGCACAATTTAGCCTGTTTGCCCCCCTGGGGGGCAGATGGGGGCAGTAGCCCACTAGACACCAGGGATTTGTTTAGCATATAAAAATAAGGGTGGGGACTGCCCAAAACGGTCATGCCCATGCCCCCATCCCTGCAATCATTACAGTCTTTCTGCCCCCCCCGGGGGGCAGAATACCCACTAAACACCAGGGATTTTTTTTTGCCCAACTTTATTTAGGGTGGGATCTTCCCGAAAAGGTCATGCCAATGCCCCCACCCCGCCACCATTACAGCTTTTCTGCCCCCCCTGGGGGGGCAGAGGGCATTAGCCCCCAGTCTGCCCCCGGGGGGGGCAGAAAGCCCACTTGACGCCGGGGATTTTTATTTGCGCTTTTGTTTTTAGGATGGGGGCTGCCCAAAATGGGCATGCCAATGCCCCCACCCCCCTGCCACCATTACAGCCTTTCTGACCCCCTGGGTGCAGTAGCCCCCAATCTGCCCCCCGATGGGCAGAAATCCCACTAAACACCAGGGATTTTTTTTTGCGCAATTTTTTTCGGGGCGCGAGCTGCCCGAAACGGGCACGCCAATGTCCCCATCCCCCCCACACAAAAATGACAGTCTTTATGCCCCCCGGGAGGCAGATGGGAGCTGTAGCCCCCCAATCTGGCCTCCCTGGAGGCACAGAAAGCCCACTTGAAACCACAGATTTTTTGTTTTATTCTTGTAGGGGTAGGAGTTGCCCAAAATGGGCATTACAATACCCCACCCCACCCCCAGAGAAATTCCAGTCTTTCTGCCCCCCGGGAGGGCAAATGGGGGCAGTGGCCCCTGATCTTCCCCCTGGGAGGTCAGAAAACCCTCTAGGTGCAAGCGATTACACAGGCTTTATTTATGCGTGGGGGCTGCCCAAAATGGTCATACCAATGCCCCCACCCCCACCACCACAAAAAATAGTCACAGTCTTTCTGCCCCCCTTGGGGGCATATCAGGACGAACCTCCCTCCCCCGATTCCCCCCCAGTGCGGCAGAAAGCCCACTAGGCTCCAACTTTTTTTTAGCAATGTGCCTACCTGTGGTTTTGGGCCCTAGCGCAGCTGGCACGTAGGGAAACCTAGCAAACCTATACATTTTGGAAACTAGACACCCAGGGGAATCCAGGATGGGGTGACTTGACTGGCTCTCACCAGGTTCTGTTACCCACAATCCCTTGCAAACCTAAAAATTTGTTTTAAAAACACATTTTCCTTGGTGGAATGTTCTGGAATCTGCGTGGATTCGCAAAATTCGACCCACCCGGCGTTCTCCAAAGTCTTCCCAGAAAAATTGTACCTCACTTGCGTGGGTAAGCCTAGTGCCCGCGACAGGAAATGACACACCACATTTTCAAAGTGAAAACTGACCCTTTTTTTGCAAAGTCCTTAGCTGTAGATGTTGAACTCTAGCTCTGCCAGCACCTAGGGAAACCTAGCATACCTATACATTTTCAAAAACTAGACACCCAGGGAAATTCAGGATGGGGTGACTTGACTGGCTCTCACCAGGTTCTGTTTCCCAGAATCCCTTGCAAACCTAAAAATGTGTCCAAAAAAACACATTTTCCACACATTTCCATGATGGAAAGTTCTGGAATGTGTGTGGGTCCATAAAATTCCACCCACCCCGCGTTTTCCAAGGTCCTCCGAGTAAAATTGTACTTTACTTGTGTGGGTAGGCCTACTGCTCGCGACAGGCGACAGGCAAGGGCCCAAAACCTATTGAGGCGACATCAAAATTACCTATCACAAAACAACCTGGTTTTGCAAGGGGGGTCCCATGAGTTTTTGATCCTGGGCTCGACGGCCACCTAAGGAAACCTACCAAACACAAACATTTCTGAAAACTAGATACCCGGGGGAGTCCAGCGAGGTATGGTTTGCGTAGGTCCCCTAAAGTTTTCCTACCCACAATCCCCTGCAAACCTCAAATTTAGCTGAAAAATCACTTTTTTCTCAAATTTCTGTGTGGGCAAGTTCTGGAATCTACATGGATCCACAAATTTCCTCCCACCCAGTGTTCCCCCAGGTCTCCCAATAAAAATGATACCTCACTCACATGGGTGGGTGAAGTACCCATGGCAGGCATGCGACTGGTACCAATCCTTGGTACCAATCAATCAACAGTCTAATTTATCATATGATGTGGAGGAGGTTAGGCTAGCAATTGTTTGTATGACAGGTCATAAGGCCCCAGGCCCCAATGGGATTCCCACTGATTGTAGCATTTTATGATGTTGTGATCCTCACAGTTAAGTAATGTGAGGGACGGGCTGCAGAGTGTGCAGAAATTAGTTAAATGTAAGCCGCTCTGTGGCTGCCATTTATTTGGCCACCCAATCAGAGTCTTGCCAACAGGAAGAGAGCCTTGCGAACTGGAAGAGACTCCTGACTGTGAAAACCAGAAGGAAATCTGGCAAAAATAGTAGGAATCAAATTTCCTTAGGTTTATCAAAATCGAAAATAAATTTATTCAGCCTAAAAAACACAATAAAAGTGCACAAAACATGGATACATACATCAATCAATAAAAAAGCAAATTACAGCTGGATCCCCAAATTGATCTACAGCTGTCTTGAAAGTAATCATCATGTGCCATTAGAGACCAAAAAAAGACATGGTATGCCTATTCAAGAGCAGAAATAATCAATAAAATCAACGATGCATAAAACCAACCCACCATTAATGTCCCCACAATAAAACTAATCAATCAGCAGTCCTAGTATAAAACATCACATTTAAGCTCAGCTGGCATCATGTCAAACAAACATATTGTGCATGAGTCAACAAGTAAGTAGACATATGAAAATGAAAAAAATATATTTAAAAAGCCATAAGAATTTGATAAAAAATCATATCGCAAGAAACTGTGTTCCTCACAAGAGCACAAAAAACACTCAAGAGACCTATTTATGCCCCTCATCAAGCGTCTTTCTAATCCTCAATGAAGAAGAAAGAAAGCAAGCCACAGAATAAGATGTATGTACATCTGAAACTAGCGGTAAGTACATTAGGGTGGGTTTAACCTGAACAAAATGCAACGGTGTCAACAAATGCAACAAAAACATTCTTCAAGAGATATCATAAAATCCACAGAAAAAAGCAAAATGCACAAGATCCTTGGAGGGGGGTAATTGTCACATGTAGAGGAACTTAGGGACATATTAACAAGCGGCAGCGTTAATTATCGCTGGCCGCTCTTAGCGAGAAAAATGTTATCGCTGGCTATCGCAGGAAATTATCACCATGCTAGCGTTGTATTAACAACACATAGCGCAATGGTGATAATTTCCCAGCGATAGCGATGTTTTCCATGGAACATCGCTGGTTTTACAGCCAAATTCAATGGAAAACGGCGATAATCTTGCTGATACGACCCTGTGGTCGTATCAGCATAATCCACCCCCAATGGTAAGTATAGCTAAGTCTGCATTTTAGCAGCCGTTAGTTTTTGGAGAAAACAGCTGTTTTGGAGAAAACAGCTGTTTGGAGAAAACAGCTGTTTTCTCCAAAAACTAACGTCTGCTAAAATGCGTGGGCAGCCTTGTAAATATTGCGATGTGTACATCAGCGATATTTACAAGGTTGTACTGCCCAGAGACGCCCACTTTGCATCTCATTAGAGATGCAAAGGGAGGCTTCGGGTAAAAGGGTGCTAACATGCGCTAATGCATGTTATCACCCTCTTGTAATTAGGACAATTTTTTTATCTCTGCTTTTTTGGCTTTAAAAGCCAAAAAAGCAGAGATATGGCCCTTGTAAATATGCCCCTTAACTTTGTACTCCACACATCAGGTTTAGCAAATGCCAACAGCATATGAAACTGATTGAACCTAAATCTTGTCAGAAGAAACTGATGATGAACATTAAAAATGCGAAGCAAATAAGGTTCAATGGCTTGTTACAATCAATGCCTGTCCACGAGCCAGGGTTGTTTACAGCTCAATACCCTCCCGCTCAGTTTCCCCCCATTGTAGGAAATCAGCTCGGGTCCAGGGAAAATCAGCTTTAAAAATGGTAAAGGGCAGCTCAAACAGGGGGGGCTTAGTTTGGAAAAAGTATACTGAGTATACGTCAGCCATTTGACTGACCTCCACCCATCAAGCTCTAGGCAGTCCTTAACCATCTCCCTACTTAGGTGATTTTCTCGTTGCAACCAGATAGTGAGCCACCGAATCAGTGGTGGGGGGCAATGAGATCTGACAGGTAAGGCAACCCTGACTCCTTCTGGACCATAAAAGCAGAAGTTGAAACGGGAACCACCAACTAATGCCTACAGAACCTGTATATCTACACCTAAAGCTCCCTTGAGTTGACATATCCCCATACATCACTATCATGGGTGGCACCTGGGACAGATTTGGCCTGATAGTAGTTAGGCACCTAGTGGTTTGCTACTGATTTTAGCAAGAAAAAGAGCAATGACCCAGATCTGTAGTTTTTTAAGTAAAACTTCTTGAAGCACAATGTTTGCAAAAATCTTTGTCTATTTGTCTCATTGTGAAATAGTGCTTTTAGGGTTCCTATGAGCCCTTTTTGATTTATTGATTGAACAATATAGCCACTCCACTGGTCTGCAATAGTCTTGGTTGCTAAAATGCTCTTTTACAAAGGGTCCATCAAAGATGGCCAAAACGTTGGTAGATTTTTAAATATGTATCCCTGGAGGAAATGTGGGCCTAGCTGCTAGTTTTGAGGCAGCTATCAATCACTGGCAGTTACTCAAATCGAACCTGGTAACTTGCAAGTGTGGCTCGCTTCAAATGAAACCTGTTACTCAGAGACTGTCTATAAGAATTATTCCAACTAGCTGCCGCTATGAAAACGTTATTTTAAGTTTGATTTTTCCTTAAGAATTTAAGAAAAGTTGTCTTTTTTCACTTGTGCTGCTGTATAAATATTTCAACATTTATCCACGCTTTTGCTTGCCGCACAGCGATTTTGCAGCGCTTCTTAATCATCTTTAATTTGGTGTTAGTCTCATCATTTATTAGTGTTTTATGCACATTTTCTACTTAAATCCCTTTTCATAATGGTAAGAAATTAATCCCACTAGTTTTTTTGCAGATTTAAATGCGCCCTTAGATCAGTGGTTGAAAAGTGTGTAACTAAATGCTTGCTAGGCAACATTCGACCCTACCGCTTTTTGTAATATATATGTAGTTTAAATAATAGGGTCTTCAAAGGTGCTATCCATACACATACTAAAGTTTGACCATTGTTGGCGATTGTTTTCGTTTTTGTTCCTACTGACAGTGTTTCCAATATATACGAGTGCGAAAACAGTAAAAACACATGCGTTAGTGACCACTCTCTAGACCTGTCTTTATTATAAATTCAGAAAACAAGAGAGGTGAGCCATAGAAACAAATTATAGTCCAGTGTAGAAGCTCTCATCCATGATTATGGGTGTCCTGTGTCAGGTAAGCTGGCAACATCATGCCATCTGGGTAATACAGGTGACAAACTACTATACTGGACACTAATGCCATTCTTTTCTTATCATTTGTCTTTACCTTATATTTGAATGATGGAATGCTCGGATGAAAAGCGCATGGAATGGTCTCATCATGTTTGTCATGTGATTGATTCAAATTAAGGTTGAAATTACCAAGAATATGTATTTATTCTACTTATGAAAAAAATGCCTGTAGTTCATCTCTAAGGGCAATATGTTTGAAGCATTTTTCCAGTGGCAAATGGGACGAATCGCAGTATCGGCCTGTTTGCAACCAGACAGATGTCTTTTGAAATGTAAAAATCCCAAATTGGGATTTGGTAACTTTTCACCAAATTGCATTGGTATGTACAAAATGTTTTGTGACTGAAATGTGGTTGCAAAACATTTGCACTTTATCACTAACTCAAAAGTTGGTGGTAACGCATTCGCAAATTGAAGGGGTCCCTGTGGGACCCCTTCCCCTCTGTGAATGTTGGTAAAAAAAATTCTAAGGGCAGACAGTGGTCCAACGGACTTCTGCCTGCTCTTAAAAAAATTAAAAAAAAACGTTTTTTTCTTTTTTGTTGAAACGCATCCTGTTTTCCTTTAAGGACAACAGGTTGCATTTCAACGAAATAAAATCTTTATTCAAAGGCAATCAAAGACCTCAGCAGGCCAAGATCTCTGTGATGGCTGTGATTCCTAATGGGTCACAAACTGCGACCTATCTCATTAATGTTCATGAAGTAGGTCAATTTGCAACCCTTTAGGAATCCCAAGTTTGAAACAAAAAGTTTTATACATAAGTAATAGCGATTTCCAAATAGCGATTCGGATGAAACCGCTATTTGGAAATCGCTATTCCTATTTTTTGTACATCCGGCCCTTAAACCTTTGCATTCTTGCTGCGATTTGATAGAGCTGAAAAAGGTTAAGGCACTGTTTCTTGTTGTTTATTTTCCAGCAAAATATGAGGGATTGCTTTACAAATAGGATCAATTAAGAAGCCCTTTTTATTCAGTGCTGTACTTTTTTAATGTGGCTGTACAACCAATGGGCCTCCTCAATATTGGGCATCTATATAATTACCTACAAAGCCTGAAAAATTAAGACTGCCTTTCGACAGGCCTTAGCTAAACAGCAAGAGTCTCCAAGCTTTCCTGTAGTGAGATCTACCTCTGATCAGTGAAAATCAATGTGAGCTACTGAAGGCCAAGCCACTCACACGATCTTACTAGACACCCTCACATCCAGTTTCATTGCATCCAAGCCTCATGTCCATAGAGCCAAAGACTAGGGTTTGAACAAAATACTTTGAATAGGGGCACTATGACAGGGCTGCCATATGTGTTGCCCCTTTGTTATATTTTTAATGTGTGTGAGAACCTCTGTCCAGAAATTTTTAATGGGATCACACATCTACAACATGAGGACATAGGAACATTTCAATATACAGCTTCTCCATCATGTCTCAGTGCATCCATGTTTTGCATTCAGACATGTTGGAGTCAGACACCCTCTTGAAATTACTGCATATTGAAATTGTAGCTGTTCTGTGCCATGTCGATATCCTTGAACGTTTGGTTAGCTCTTGTTCTTGTGATCATTTTGAAAATGTGATGATTATTGCAATGGTAAATTATGTTTGCAGGCTTCACATAAGCAGGTTCTTGTTCATGTTACTTTTCCTTCAGAGAAAAGGTCTTCTATTTTGGTAGTATCTCTGCTTCCTCCTGCTTTAACGAGGGTTGTTGAGTGCAATGTAGAATTGTGTAATTCTATATATGTCATTTATCCCTAAATGGAAATCATTATCATGTTGATCCCCACTCTTGAGAATAGTCCCCTTGCAAGGGATAGAATTCACCCCTCTAACCAGGGTTAATAATTTATATAGATCAATCCTGGGTCAAAATCTGGATGTTCTACAACGGGGGAAATGGGGATTAAAAAACCTGTAACATGTTTAGTCCTTACAGTCCTAATCCAGGGTACCAGTGTCATTTTGGTGGAGTTCAATAGGGGAACTATGGTTTTATAGGTTTAAAGTGAAGCTACAGAAGATGTTGTAATGTGATTTGACATGATTCCTACACTAGTTGGCACTGTTTCAGAAAGGCGAATAACCTGTAACTTGATTTCTTCATAACGCAATTCCAATATAACAGTGTAATTTTGGTGCAGTTTAAGAGGGGACCTAAAATTCTATGAGACCAAGGGGAAGAACAAAGTAGTGTTGTATAGGGATTTGACATAATTAATGGTTATAATTAGAATCAAGACTTGTCTATGAAAGATGAGAAACAGGATATTGCCAATTAATATCTATGGGCACCCAGTCATCTGTCATCTGAGATTTGTTTCATAACGTTTCAGCAAATCATTTTTGTTTTTTGATTCCACGTCATTTTCACAGAGGTTTTGCTCCATTTATACAAGACTTCAAGCGTCCCTTATCTAAACAGATTTTTGTATCATATAGAAAAGCATCTTCATGTTTAAGTAAATGTATTATTATGGCCTAATATTACTGGACCCTAACTTTCTGTGTCATGTGCAACTGTCCACTAATATCAATAAGCTGACCCCCAACTAAGCTGTTCCTAGACAGCATTCCTCCCAAATTCCAAAAATTGTATTTTTATTATTTAAATTAACCTGGTTAGCCATTATAAACCTGTCACTCACATAAGGAACCCACCTAGATTATCCACATTCTCAGAAATAAATCCAATCTCAACCTGCATAACCAAACAACTGATTAAAAACATTGAGACAGCACAATTGCTTCCTACATCCAAATCATTTTGTGTTTCAACACACTGTTTATATACAGTGGTGGTATTCAACACATTCTAAATGGAAAGGGCTCTTGCCTGCTCATTGTCCTAGACTTATAAGCGGTCTTTGTTACATTGACCTTCAGAGATGCCTGTACCCTCTAGAAAAATACACACTGCTGTCATAATGTTTGTCTTCAGCTTGTTTACCTTGTTCCCATTAAACTGCAAGAAAGTCATGAAAAAAAGTAATTTCACCACTATCAAAAGTGACGTAAAAGCGCTGAGACCTTGAAGGTTAAATCCTTACATCATCCCGCTTCAAACTCAATGTAGAACTGCAAAGTGAGTTGCTCAGTCCAACTGGTGTTTTCTCCACCAATATTCAGACAATATACAACTCTATTCAAATATCTCAACCATCAGAGCGATTGAGCATCTAAAAACATGCTTGATACCAATCCAAAGCTGGATGTCACCGTGTTCTCTTCTACTGAACCCGTTAAAACATTGAGTATAGACTCTTCTCCACCTCACAAAAATGCAAGCTATTGCCAGCTTTACTCGAAGATGTAAACCTTGATAATCTCTCGTACAAATTTAAAGCCAACCGTGACATCACTTGGCTTCAAATTAAACTCTTCCTTGGTTTTGCTCCTTACATCAGCAGAATGAGCAGAGTGGCTAACGTCTTCCTGCACGCAGGCTTAAAAAAAGCAGACACTTAATTTGCAAAGACCAACTAAAAACAGCTTTTTGTGACCTTGTTATTTCTTGCCTGAACTTTGTCAATTCAACCTGTGCAGGGATCCTCAAGAACACCTGACCCGAACCTTCTGCTGCCAGCCTAGTAAAGTCTTTGAGGAGACGTGATCACATTTCATCTTCATTAAATGAACTACACAAACTACCCAAAATGATTTTCAAACTGCTGCTTGACATGCATGACCTTCTATTCCAGCAATCCCTTAAACCTGGGTGCCATTTCAACCATGTCAGGAAGACAAAGAACCTTACAAGGCAATCTCAGAGTTTGGTCTCCGACATTCAGAACCTTTTTTTGCTTAAAATAGCTCCTTTTCTATAACAGTCATCTCTGTTTGGGCCTCCCTGTCTTCAAATGGCAGAAACCAACCTGCCTTTCTTTCATTCATGAAACATCTGAATCTCATTGTCAGACCTGTCAGCTTTCGGGTGGTCTTCCCCCAACTTTTTACCTTCCTCCTCTATTTTTTCTGAGCTCGTTTTGGCTGACCATAGGACTCTGCACACTTTACCACTGCTAACCAGTGCGAAAGTGCATGTGCTCACTCCTTAAAACATGGTAACATTGGCTTATCCCTAATTGGCATATTTAATTTACTTATAAGTCCCTAGTACAGTGGTACTACATGTACCCAAGGCCTGTACATTAAATACTACTAGTGGGCCTTCAGCACTGATTGCTCCACTCATTTAAGTAGCCCTTCAGGCATATCTCAGATCTGCCATTACACAGAGCCTTTGCATGCAGTTTTAAACTGCCATTTCAACCTGGCAAAAGAAACCTTCTTCCAGGCCCAAACCTTCCTTTTTAATACAGATAGGTCACCCTTAGGGTAGGCCCTGGACAACCCAGTGGGCAGGGTGCCATGTTTTTGGAAATTAGAGCATGTATGTTTAAGTTTTACATGTCCTGGTGTCACATGGTCCATGTGGAGATTGTTGTCTTCTCTAATTTAGTATGAGCACGCTGAAGATTGCCCGCTGCTTTGCACATGTTACTATAAGACTTTGTTTTTGTAATCCTCTCTATTGCCATTTTCACACGAGAACCCATCGCTGCATTTACACTCTGCAGGTTTCTGGGATTTTGTTTGAAAATTGTGGGCAAGGTTGAACAACAATGCCCGTTGTTATTTTATTCTGGCCAGGCCGTAGCAACTAAACAAAACATACTGATGCAGCTCTCGTTTGGGACAAAGTGCTTTGGTTTTATTGGAATACACGAATAGGTAGAAGACACTTGGTGAGGGTCTTTTCCAGGGAGAAGTGCGAGACAGCACCTATGATGTAGATCTATCTTCTATAGGCAGAGGTATGGGGTATGCAGATAACGCCCAGAGATCTTCAAATATATAATAATACTATTTCTATGCAAGGGGAGGGAGGTTAGGCTATATAGTCTTTTCAACATGACATCTCCTTTCATGATTTATGGACTAACTGCTATGCTGACCGTACTTGTATTATGCATTTTTCTGCTTGCTGTGGCACATATATTGTATCTTAGAGCACGTTAGTTAAAATAAATATTTTAAACTTGTTTGTGTCACTGTCAGATCGTATTGTAAGAGTGCGAGCGAAAGGGTGTGTCTTGCTACTGCGATTCCTGAGAGACCGGGGAGTGTTGTGTCCTGGGGTGTCTAATCACTTTTTTCTCTGTGAGTGAGTAAGAGAGCAAGGGAGACACTATAGCTAGTCAATCCTGAGCTCATGGATACTAAGGTGGTAGGATGACTCAGTCCCTATACACTAAGGTCCCATAAACCTACACATAGTTCTGTTTTTGGGCATAATCACTGCAACTCTGGTAGTGAAAACTCTCTTAAATTCATTTTTCAGTACTGCAAGGCCTATCTCTGCCATAGGATAACATTGGAGTTGACTTGTTACCAGTTATAGGGTAATTTACAAATGGGAAGTGATAACTGGTTCATGTTTAGTGTCTCTGGAATCCTAATTTAAAATCCAACTTTTGGTGAAGTCGATTATAAATTACAATTCAGAAAATTGCACTTTTAGAAAGTTGCAATTTTTTTCCCTTAGCCATTTGATGACTGCAGCCTGTCTCTGGTCACATGACTGGGTGTAGTTGGCAGTTGAGCTTTGTGTATTCCTAATAGACAGCCACACACAGTGGAAAGTTAGCTGTGACTGGATGGCCATCACTGGAAGGATGGGGGGGAGAAGTTAGGCCCAGCCTTACGTACACCTGAAAAGGATGTGTTCCGTCACCATACAAAGGGCCTAAATACCCTGCATTATCACTTTAGTCAGCTTGGAGCCAGAGCAAGGGAGGCAGTGGATTCCATGCATGTCAAAGCCCCTGTCTAGAAACATCTCCCACCTTCCAGAACCAGGGCATCAGTGTATAAAAGAAGCACTTCATACACCACAACTTCATTACACTTGTTGACCTTTTGATACTCTGCTAGGAAGAAGGACTGATGTGTGGCTACAAGGACTGCCACTCTGCTGGACTGCTTCTCTACAATGAACTGCTGCCCTGCTGTGATGACCTGTTGCCTGTTGCCCGCTTGCCTTGACAAGAAGTGGCCATGCAACTCCATCTTGAACCAAGGTCCCTAGAGTGACCCAAAGGGCTTGTCTGCTGGCCTTTTGGTTTGATCCTCAGGGACCTAACAGGCTCCCCAACAGCTCCTGGTCCTATCTTCAGCAAGTTCCTGACCCCCAAATGGTGCGGCTCTTAACTTCTTAAATTCAAGGTTTTGGGCTCTTTGTGACCACTAACGGACAATTCGCACTGGAATTGCACAACTCACATCAAAAAGTAAGGTGAAACTGCCACCCATGACGCTCTCCTTGCTCCTTGCTACTCTCTCCAACATGAATGGGACTCTTGTCACCAAACTTGAGAAGTTAAAACCTCCGCTGAATAAATCTGGGAATGTATCCGACCTGCGCCGGGCCTGAACTTTTGACATTTACCCAGTGCAATGCAAACAGATAGCCGTGGTTGGACCTTTCTTCTTTTAGGGGTTAAATTGGAATTTATTCTTTGAAAATTCTTAACTCTGATTTTGGTGATTTGATTTTGGTTGTTTTGGTCCTATTTTATTTAATAAAATGTGCTCCATTTTTTCACCTCGTGTGGAGTATTTTTGTGTGGTGTTTTCACTATTTTGCTGTTTGAAGTATTGCACAAATACTTTGCACATTGCTTCCAAGTTACGCCTGGTTGCTCTGTGCCAGGCTACCAGGGGGTTAGCACAGGTTAATTTGGGGTTTGCTTGTACCTTACCCTTGCCAGGGTTGTGGTTGCTGCTTGACCCAAGCTCATGCCCTAGTCAACCAGTAACCCAATTTCTAACACTCAATTGTACAGTCTTTTTTTGTCGCTTAATTGCTCTTGTGCCATATGAATCCCACCCTGAGCCAGATTCAGTTGTACACCTACCCTATCACACTATCTTCCTATCTCCTACTCTTAGCATCAACCTACCGCTTGCTGACTCTTCTGCCCACATTATTCTAACTCCTAATCCCCTTTGTTACTTCTATTATTGCATTGTTATTGAGGTTCTGGTCACCTCTGCTGATCATTTTTCTAATTTTTGTGGTTAAGTGTAGTGTGTAAATATTCAGAGGTGCTAGAGCAGTGTGAGAGAAAACAGAATAACTAAATAAACAAATAAAGTGTGTGCTGTTCCCTTCACCTTACTCTTCTGGTGGTGAATGTAGGCCTTGAACTCTGGGCTATCGGAAGAGTGTGAAAGCAGTGGGCTTTTTTAGTGTCAGGCCTGGACTAGTTCCAGGTCACAACACAGCAGTAACCCAAAATACAATCAGATACTAACAAAATGCCATGGTACAATTGTTTTATGACACTATCAAAACACAAAAATATTACTAAAAATATTGACAACCTAAATATCACAGCAACCCGTTACTTAAGCATGAAACTGACAACAAAAATATTATAGAAACAATATGTAAAATACAACAATGTTGAAAACAAGAAGTGCCAAAATCACGACTACATTAAAAATAAAGAAACATTACGATAACCACAAAACACACATATATACATTTGTATATAAATATATAGATATATATTGTGCAAGTATGTGTTATGTGTGTATATATATATATATATATATATATATATATATATATATATATATATATATATATATATTCAGCATACGGTTCCAGTCGATTTCAGCAAAAACCACACTGCACTCCCAGGGGAATTGTTTCATTCAGCTTTTTTATTGATGAGTTCACATCAACGCGTTTCGATGGCCTCTCGCCACCTTGTTCACGATAATGAAAAACCATTCGTTCCTCTTTTTAAAACAGACATGTGACATACAAAACATAAATGAGGGACTATCAAATTATTTCATTAACCTGGTAAACGGTAGGTCAAAAGCTCCCGCCATTTTGGAATGTGTTTCCATTTCAATGCCTTGTACTCATTCACCACAATGACATTATGAATAGTTATTCCAACATAACATTTTCATTGGCGTGAATTACTTGCAATTATTTACACATGCAATTTCTTTATGAATTTATATATACAAAAATCAAAACCTTGAAATGTTCCGATTTCTCAACCTTTTTAAAAGACAAACCGCAAGTGCTGACGATTATCTTCATTTGTTTATAAAGTGCTAGTACTTGTTGATGTAGACATTTACACTTGATTTCAAATAAAGTGCCAGTGCATATATATTCCCTGTTTACAAAGTGCTAGTGCTTTCCATGTAAACAAATTGTCTTTATTAATCTATTTTAATAAAGTGCTAGTGCTTCAATTAAATCAGTGTAAACTTTTAAAAGGTTAAAAAGGTTTTTGGTATATATATAATCTCCTACTTGACTACCATAAAATTTGTATAGCATCCTCTAAAAAACGAATAATTCATTGAATAAACGGCATCTCTCATTTTAATATTGATTCAGGTGGGAGTTTCATTGAACTTTTTCAGTTACTTTGACTATACATTTTTGTTGGCAACTATTTCATTTTTTAGTATAGACAAGTGTGTAGATCTTCATCCACATTCAAACCATGTGGTTCCCTGCAGTCGAACTCCAAGATATAATAAGTTTCTAATTTACGGAGTTCCTTCTCTCGATCCCCTCCTCATTTTTTCTTTGGGATTTCTGCAATACAGCTGTATTGTAGACCTGTTGGATCACTCTGATGGCACCTTTCAAAATGTCTTGCGATTGGATACGTTCTATCCTTATTTACAATCGCTCTTCTGTGTTGCAGTACTCGTTGGAACACTGGTAAGGTGGTACTCCCTATGTACATCTTTTGGCAGGGGCATTGTAAGGCATAAACCACAAAACTGGATCTACACGTTAAAAAGCCTCTAATTTTAATAGTTTTATTAAAAGATGTTTTAAAATGCGTCCGATTCACTCCATGCTGGCACGCCTTACATTTAAAACATTTCCTAAAACCCATTTTCCGTGTCAACCATGTAGGCGGTCCCAATTTCTTACTTTCAATGTATTCACTGTTTACAATTCGATCCTTTAATGATTTGGATTTGCGAAAGGTAATCTCAGGATGCTTTTTCATCTTAGGACCTAGTATTGGATCGTTTTTCACAAGATGCCAGTGTTTATTTAAAATCATTCTGACTTCTTTGTGATTTTTATTAAATGTAGTAATAAATCTACAATCACTTTGTCCTTGTCCCAGGTTCCTTTTTTTCTTTTTCTGTTCAGTTTTCGAAGGTTCAAATAAAACTTTTTTCCTATCTAGTTTTCTTGCTTTTGAGGCTGCCCCTTCTATTATATCCTGTGGGTAGCCTCTCTGTAGGAATCTTTCGCTCATTTCCTCTTCAATTCTTAGGTATTCATCAAGGCTGCTACATGTTCTCCTAGCTCTATAAAACTCACCAAAGGGAATACTTCTAATTAACGGGGCTGGATGAGCGCTCCCCGCATGTAAAATTGTATTCCCTGAGGTGGGCTTCCTAAAAACAGTGGTTTCTAGTTTTCCCTCAGCAGCCTTTACTCTTATGTCCAAAAAATCTATACAGGATTTACTATGTTGTCCAGTGAATTTCAAGTTGAGGGTGTTACAATTTATCTCATTAATAAACACCTCAATTGATGCTTCTGTGCCCTCCCACAGCACAAAAACATCATCGATAAATCGCACCCACAAAAGTATGTTGTCACTCCAATGTTCTAAGTGTGGGCCTCTGAGCACCTGCTCCTCCCACCAGCCCAGATGTAGACTGGCATAGCTGGGGGCGAAGCAGGTGCCCATCGCCGTTCCTTGTTCCTGTTGGAACATTTCTTCCCCGAACAAGAACATATTTTTGGTTAAACACCAATGCATCATTTCCAAAATCATTTCATTTTGTTTAAAAAACCTCAAAGGCCTCTTGTTTAGATAAAATTCAGTTGCTTTCAAACCCTCAGTATGCCGTATACTCGTATAAAGAGTAGCAATGTCAAGCGTTAATAACACCATACTGTTCTCATCCCATCTTATATCGAAAATACATTTTAAAAAATCAGTAGAATCCTTAATATAAGAGGTCAAGGTCTTTACTATAGGGTTTAAAAAGTAATCTATATATTTTGAGGTATTTTCAAAGAGGCTTCCACAAGAGGAAATGATAGGTCTTCCCGGTGGTGAAGCCACATTCTTGTGGACTTTGGGGAGCATATATATATATATATATATATATATTATCTACTGGCGGTCGCCAGTAGATAGTTATAGTTAGGACCTCTTTTCCATAGGAAATCCGTAACATTCTATTGGGAATATCTTTGGTGCCGATTGACGAATCTTCGCGAAATTCTCCAAACTTTTGGCCAGCTCCGCTCCGCTCCTACCCTGAAAGTTTTACGGTGATCCGTGAAGCGGGGGCCGAGAAAAAAGGGGGGTCCCAAAACGCATTTTCCCCATGCAATTTCCCATAGGATCTGTTGTCGCAGCTACAGCCCGAACCGCTGAACGGAATGACACCAAATTTGGCAAAGAGGTAGTCTTCAGTTCGGACTCGTGCCTTTTGCATATTTGGTGTGAATCTGTTCAGTAGTTCCTGAGAAAATTAGGGTAAAAATGTTAGTGATATCTATGGCCGCGGAGGATCCGCGGACCGTACCCGCACCGTAAGAGCACCCTCCCCGAACAGAGCGCGCACCCTCCCGATCGCGCACTGAATGCTAATTGGCTGTCGAGCGTCTCTCTACATTCAAAACCAGGAACTGTTGGTGGCCATTTTCTGCCCCGTTAGAAGCGAGGCTGGAGATGGAAGGGGAATAAGTGTGTAAAAGATATAAAGGGGGCAGAGTGGAAATACTCTGACCCTCTAGATCTGCTTAGGGGGTCCCAGAAGGACCCCTGTGGCCCCCGTTTTTAAAAAAAAAGAAAGCGGCGAAATGCGCGCACGGTGCGCGCATCCTATCGCATTGGATGCACGGATTCTCTCGCGGTGGGTGCGCGGATCCACGGCAATGTTTTTTGAAAAACGACAAGAAATCATTGGTTGTATAACAATTTTCTACACTGAAAGGTAGGGTGTATATTTTTGTTTTTTAAAGGTATGATTGTATTGGTGAACAAAAACAGATTGTAAGGAACATTATATATGATAAGCTGATATGTTGAAAAGTCAAGCACACTTCCTGTCTTGTGTAGGAACATTGTGTGCTGAACTTGTGACCTGTGAGCTCAGTGCAGTGTTCCATGACCTGTTTCTATGGTAACAGGCAGAAGGCAGATTGGGGGAAGGGTTGAAATGTATTTCAGTTGGAAAGGGTTGAAATGTTTAACCAATAGAAATGTGTGTTTGCTTTTGAGTTTATGTGCGAAGGATTGTGATTTGATGTTTACATGTATATGTGTGGAAAATGAAAGGGAAACTTTTCCGTTGTTTGCTTTTGCTGAGAGGTGCACAATGCAGAGATTCTGTAAAAGAAAATATGGTGAGTGATTGATATACTCCTTAATATACAAAAGAACTTGAAAGATGAGTTATTTAATTGTGAGGGGATGTATGTAGACTATTTTGATTTTAATCAGACTAATGTATTTTTCCTGCTAAAGTGTAGGGAGTACTTTTTTTCTCTACAATGTGTGTGCATGTAGAAACCATTCTGTGATAGGCATTTGTGTTTTTCATGTGTTTGTAGACAGATAACTGTGCAGTTTTATATTTTGGTAGAATTAGAAACCAGTCATTGTTTGTGAAATGAGTTACGTTATGTTTCTATACTAAAATGTAGTACTACTTCTAGATGTGTTTTGATATAGTGCAAGGGATAGTGTTGTTTGTCTGGAATCACACAGTGAGTCTGTGTGCATTTGGGAACCACTGTGAGAGAAGCATTTGGTAATATTGTGTATTTGCTGACAGATAACTGTTTTAAGACCAGTCAGGTTGTCAAGTTTTAGTAGCATTAGAAGACAGTTATGGCTTATGCTTTCATTAAATGAGTGAGGCATGGACAGTAAATTGCAGTCGTGAAATATGTAGATTGTGTGCAGTTCCCTTACCACTTGCACTGTAGTGAATGAGTTTTGGTAAGCTCATAGGGATAGTGGTGCTTGTCTAGAATCACACTGTGAGTTAGTGTGTATTTGGGATCAGTGTGAGAGAATCATTTGGTAACATCATGTATTTGCTGACAGTTAACTGTTTTAAAATCTGTCATGTTGTGAAGTTTTAGTAGTATTATAATCCAGTCTTTGCTTATATGTTGATTAAATGAGTCATGCTTTGAAACTGATGTGCTGTACTTAAATATGTAGATTGTGTGCAGTACCATTAACTCTTCCAGAGTAGTGAATGAGTTTTGGTAAACTCCTAGGATAGTGTTGCTTGTCTAAAATCACATTGT
Source organism: Triturus cristatus (assembly GCF_964204655.1). Classification (NCBI taxonomy): domain Eukaryota; kingdom Metazoa; phylum Chordata; class Amphibia; order Caudata; family Salamandridae; genus Triturus; species Triturus cristatus. The sequence continues at coordinate 524,633,684 of NC_140588.1, read as the reverse complement.
GAGTCTGTGTGCATTTGGGTAAGGATTGTGAGAGAAGCATTTGGTAACATTGTGTATTTGCTGACAGATAACTGTTTTAAAACCTGTCATGTTGTCAAGTTTTAGTAGCATTAGAAGACAGTTATGGCTTATGCTTTCATTGTATGAGTCAGGCATTGACAGTAACTTTGCAGTCGTGAAATATGTAGATTGGGTGCAGTTCCCTTATCACTTCCAGTGTAGTGAATGAGTTTTGGTAAACTCTTAGGGATACTGGTGCTTGCCTAGAATCACACTGTGAGTCTTTGTGCATTTGGGAACCACTGTGAAAGAAGCGTTTGGTAACTTCGTGTATTTGCTGACAGAAAACTGTTTTAAAACTTGTCATGTTGTCAAGTTTTAGTAGCATTAGAAGCCAGTCTTTGATTTTGTGTTGATTAAATGAGTCAGGCATTGACACTAAAGTGCAGTCGTGAAATATGTAGATTGTGTGCAGTTCCCTTATCACTTCCAGTGTAGTTAATGAGTTTTGGTAAACTCCTAGGGATACTGGTGCTTGTCTAGAATCACACTGTGAGTCTTTGTGCATTTGGGAACCACTGTGAAAGAAGCGTTTGGTAACATTGTGAATTTGCAGACAGAAAACTGTTTTAAAACTTGTCATGTTGTCAAGTTTTAGTAGCATTAGAAGCCAGTCATTGCTTATGCGTTGATTAAATGAGTCAGGCATTGACACTAAAGTGCAGTCGTGAAATATGTAGATTGTGTGCAGTTCCCTTACCACTTCCACTGTAGTGAATGAGTTTTGGTAAGCTGCTAGGGATAGTGTTGTTTGTCTAGAATCACACTGTGAGTCTGTGTGTATTTGGGAACCACTGTGAGAGAAGTGTTTGGTAACATCGTGTATTTGCTGACAGATAAGTGTTGTAAAACATGTCATGTTGTCAAGTTTTAGTAGCATTAGAAGACAGTTATGGCTTATGCTGCATTGACAGTAAATTGCAGTTGTGAAATATGTAGATTGTGTGCAGTTCCCTTACCACTTGCACTGTAGTGAATGAGTTTTGGTACACTCATAGGGATAGTGGTGCTTGTCTAGAATCACACTGTGAGTTAGTGTGTATTTGGGAAGACTGTGAGAGAAGCATTTGGTAACATCATGTATTTGCTGACAGATAACTGTTTTAAAACCTGTCATGTTGTGAAGTTTTAGTAGGATTAGAATCCAGTCTTTGCTTATGCGTTGATTAAATGAGTCATGCTTTGACACTGATGTGGTGTACTTAAATATGTAGATTGTGTGCAGTACCATTAACTCTTCCAGAGTAGTGACTGAGTTTTGGTAAACTCCTGGGTTAGTGTTGCTTGTCTAAAATCACACTGTGATTCTGTGTGCATTTGGGTAAGGATTGTTAGAGAAGCATTTGGTAACATCGTGTATTTGCTGACATATACCTGTTTTAAAACCGGTCATGTTGTGAAGTTTTAGTAGCATTAGAAGCCAGTCTTTGCTTATGCTTTGATTAAATGAGTCAGGCTTTGACACAAAAGTGCAGTCCTGAAATATGAAGATTGTGTGCAGTTCGCTTACCACTTCCACAGTAGTGAATGATTTTTGGTAAACTCCTAGGTATAGTGGTTGTTGTCTAGAATTACACTGTGAGTCTGTGTGCATTTGAGAACCACTGTGAGAGAAGCATTTGGTAACATCGTGTATTTGCTGACAGATAACTAATTTAAAACCTCTCATGTTGTCAAGTTTTAGTAGCATTAGAAGCTAGTCTTTGCTTATGCATTGATAAAATGAGTCAGGGTTTGACACTAAGGTGCAGTACCATGTACTATTCTGTTCACTGTGGCAGAACTGAACATTTTAAAGTTTTACCTAAGCACTGTCCTAGAAGTAGTCTGATTATTTAGTCAGTTTCTAAGTACCAAATAGATTGCTTTAAATAAAAGTGTTCTGACATACTATACACTTGTCTTTTACACCTTCAATTCCCTAGTCAGTATCCATACACTTCCAGGAAACATCCTGTCACTTCCTTTGCAGTCCTCTAGAGACCCATTCAACAGCATGTACTAATCCATTGACTTTGCCAAAACTCAAACACTTATAAATTCACCTAGACACTCTCTTTCCAGTACTCTAATGATTCAGTCACTGCCTAAGTATTCATGCACTGAGCCAGGTCTTAGCACATGGACTACGTCAAACCCATATCCACTATGCATGCAGTCCTCTAACCACCTACACACTTGTCTTTCACACCTTTAATTCCCCAGTCACTATCCGTTCACTTCCAGCAAACACCCTGTCACTGCCGTTGCACTCCTCTAGTGACCCATTCAGCATCATGTACTAATCCATTCACAGCGCCAAACCCTAATAAATTCACCCAGGCACTCTCCTTGCAGTACTCTAATCATTCAGTCAGTACCCAAGTACTCATCCAGTGACCCAGACCTTAGTATATGGACTGCTTCAAACCCTTATCCTCTATGTATGCAGTCCTCTAACCACCTACACAATTGTCTTTCACACCTTCAATTCCCTAGTCAGTATCAATACACTTCCAGGAAATACCCTGTCACTCTCTTTGCAGTCCTCTAGTGACCCATTCAGCACCATGTACTAATCCATTCACTGTGCTAAAACCCAAACACTTATAAATTCACCAAGATACTATCTTTGCAGTACTCTAATCATTCAGTCAGTGCCTAAGTATTCATACACTGAGCCAGGCCTTAGCACATTGACTGCTTCAAACCCCTATGCACTATGCATGCAGTCTTCTAACCACCTAGACATTTGTCTTTCACACTTTCAATGTCCTAGACAGTATCCATACAGTCCAGCACTTGTCACTGCATTTGCACTCCTCTAGTGACCCATTTAGTACCAAGTACTAATCTATTCCCTGTGCGAAAAGCCTAGCACTTATAAATTCACCTAGGCACTCTGCTTGCTGTACGATAATCATTCAGTCAGTACCCAAGTAGTCATGCAGTGAGCCAGGCCGTAGCACATGGACTGCTTTAAATGCCTATGCAGTATGGATGCAGTCCTCTAATCACCTACACAGTTGTGTTTCACACCTTCTATTCCCTAGTTAGTATTCATACTCTTCTAGCAAACACCCTGTGAGTCACCCAGTGTGTCTCCTTATAGTACTGTAATCATTTAGTCAGTTAGCATGTAGTCTTTTAGTGAGGTAGGTTTTAGGGCATGAACTGCTTCAAAGTAGTATGCACTATGCCTGTAGTGTTTTAATGATCGTCACACTTGTGGTTCAGGGCTATAGTTTCATAGTCAGTTTTTATATAAAATGTGTTTGTACAGTAATGGAATAGTATAAATTTGAAAGTTATTAATATACATTTATTTGTGATTCTTTTTTACAGATACAGAACAGGAGTGTTTCTCATCTGTTTGCACTCTTCTCGTGCAAGATTGTTTGGATGAAGGGTCCTTAGGTGTTTCATCATACTTGCTGTGCTGCACGAGTATTTTTTGTTTGGATCTCCTCGTAACAGAACTCTTTGGCAAATCTTGCGAGTGAAGAAGGTGGCATTGGTTTTGGTTTGCTCCTTGGAAAAAGTAAAAAAAATTCTCACCACTGAAGAAAAACGTTATTGGTGTGGTGCCTTCTGCAAAACATTTTCTTCAGATTCGGTAAATATTTTAAAGCGGCAACATTTACAGTTTTTGTAAGTTAAACTTATAAAATTTGGTTAGCTGTATGCATTTTATATATCTGTGATTTGTTTCTTGTGGTATTTTGTTGAGAATACCATGTTGTTGTTTTTTTAACAATCTTTCTTATTTTCCAGGTCTGTCGTCGACATCCATTATCCCCACAGTAGTGTTCCGCCTTGTTGTTTTTTACTATTGTTGTTACATTTTGTTTATTAGTTTATTGTTCATATATATGTTAATAAAAAAATAAAGTTTGAAAATAGTTTTTCTTTTATATATTTATTATTATAAAAAATAATGTTTGAAAAATAATTAATAACGTTTTTGGTTGTTCTCTTAACTGCTGTGTGACTCTTTCTTGTTCTTATTACTGTTATTTGATGGAGTCTACCATGGTGTTAAATTTTGGGGCACTTATCGCTGGAATACTGGTGATATCTGCAGTTTGCACCAACTTCTGAATAGTGTGTTAGATATTTCTCAACTTTACTTCCGTTAAAGTGCTGATAATGAAATGGAGAGTAGCCGTTCCCGTGCAAAAAGTCACAAGGTGCACCTTTCCGATTTATTCTAAATACTAAAATCCTGTATTGAATTGCACTGAGGTATTGGCTGCACTTACAGTGTACACACAAAATCTATTAAGAAATCTCATTGTATTTATATTGATTGGGAATAGTGCGTCAGGTGCTGGATCTTGATGAGATACACTGCTCAGTTCGTATATTGTTCAGCACACGAAAAAAATCACATTACAACTTTCACACCAATTGCAATGCGAAACAAATTCCGGCGATAAGACACGTTAGCACCAGGGATTTTACACCTGCTTTCTGCTGGTGTTAAGCAGAACAACTACCTGCACCATGAAAGGGAACACAGCCAAGAGCCACACCAGAACACCCACAGGTACCATAGAGTCAATGAGCATGATACAGGGATACCCATGGGGGCCAGAAGACTCATCTCAACAACTCCAGGACCACCAATGCCCCCCAAACCCACATCTTAGTAAGTGTGTCCCTGTGGTCATTGTCTTAGCATGATAGGCACGAGCCCTGCAACATCACATTGTGCTGTCACCTCAGAGTTGGCAGTGAGTCTGGATATGTAGCTACGCACGCATCCTCCTGCATGCACAACTGGCGTGTGCTGGTCTGGGGTTCACAGGTCAGTGCAGGGGTGTGCCTATCCGGCAAGGGGAATGGGGTGTCTCAGACATGTCCGTGTACAGGAAGTGCGGTAAGTGTGTCTCTGTGTTCTGGTGTGGCCTGCTACAAGATCCGCAGCAGTTGATGTTGTAAACTGGCATGCACCATTTCCAAACGGCACTGTGATGTTGTAGTTGGAATGTAGCAGGACATGCGCAAAGAGGCATTACAATGGTGTGCCGTACGAGTGCACGAGATACAACAGCGCACCGTACAAAAGTGTGGGGGCTCGTGGGAGGGAGGTGCAGCCGTTTGGCAACATAACACACAGTGAACTCCACCATGTGCCACATGCTGGGCATCTCATCCATGATGACCACGTTCGCAGACATCCCACAACACCAACGACTGGCCTTTGTACACATCCTGTATGAATGCAGCGTGGTTTTCACTTCTATGCTCGTTCAGTGGTGTGATGTTGGCGGGTTGTGTGACTTGTGCTGCTGGTTGGTGTGTTTCATTTTGGCCATTGTTAGTCTATATGTGTGTTGTACTTAATTGTGCATGTGTGCCATTCTGCCCATCTCCCCCCCTCCCCCCACTCCCTGCTTCTTCCTCTTCCTAGTGCTGTTGTGTCTATAATTTTGTTGCTGCACACATAAATACATGTAAAGAATAAATTAGAATACTTCCTTGATTCTTTTAGGTTTCAAAACTTCTCTATTGGTTTCTTTTTAATTGTCCATATGAACCGTTTTTTTAATATTCAACAACACATAGAAGTCAGAAGTGCAACGTATTCTATCAACACACTTTCTATAACATTCTACAACACGTGCAGGTTAAAAGTTCATCAATTTTTTTAAACGTAACGATATTTTTTTGTAACATTTTCTTGAATATTTAACGACACGTGCAGGTTAAAAGTTGACGATTGTTTTAAGTTCAAACAGTGCCTTCCAAATGCAAGTAGCAGGTGTGGTTGATCTGAGCAAATTTTATCCTTTGATATGTACTCCACGTTGAAACTGCTTTTTCTTAACCAATCACAAAGATGCTTTTCCACAAAACTAATGTGCACCCTACTTTTAAAAAAGAATGCTTTTCATGATATCTTCAGAGATAAGTTATAGATAGGAATTAGCATTTAAAAAACCTTTGAAATTCACTGAAAAAACCATAGGTTTCATGCACGTTATAGTTAGGAATTGGCATTTAAAAAACCTTTGAAATTCACTGAAAAAACCAAAGGTTTCAGGGGCGTTATAGTTAGGAATTGGCATTTAACAAACCTTAGAAATTCACTGAAAAAACCATAGGTTTCAGGGGTGTTATAGTTAGCTGGACATTTCCCTCGTACAACACCCTAGAAATTCCCCTGTTATAGTTAGTTCAGCTAACTATAACTCGCGCCCCCGCAATGCACTGCTGATGACGTCATATATTACATCACTCATGACATGGTCAGTGACATCACTGAAGACATCACTGATGACATCTCATATGACATCACTGATGACATCACTGATGATGTCATCTATGTGGTAAATTAGTACACCTTCTCACACCCTAATATAACTTTTGATACACCAACTCAAAATTTCAGACGGCCATTTTGAAGACCATAGATCCTCCAATACCAATAACTACATACCCACTCATTGACTCTTAGGTCTACATGCACCTCCAGTCACTCACCTGTACAGTCACTCATACTTACAGTCACTCCGTACAAGACTATCATATGCATTTATACAGATATATAGACACTCACACACTGCCAATCATCCATTGAGGTACTGACACACCTAGTCAGTTGTGCAAATAATTAAACACACTCAAGTTCACTTACTCATAAAAATACTAAAAAATGTTGACACTCTTATTCAATTACTAGTACAAGCACACACTCATCCATACAGCCAGTCCCGCAATCACACACTCACATATAGATAGTTATTTACTCTTATACACATATACACTGTGTTTCACATATGTAATTACTGTCACATGTAGAACTGAGATATACATTCAATCACTAACACACCCTTACATACACTCACCCAACCATACAGTCCATCACAGTTGCACTCTTAAAACCATGCACCCATAGAATCACCCACTCACACATCTATGCACAGAGTCACACACTCCACACCCACACATACACTCAGGCACCCATACAGATACTCAGACAACCAATCAATAACCCATAGAAACACTCATATTGCTCTTCACAAAACCATGCAGCCGTTTATACACCAACAGATAGACAGATACAGACATTCACACAGTTTAGTCACTATTCTGCAGTAAGATACATTTAATGACTCACTTATAGAGTCAGTTACGCACCTAGAAAATCATCCATTCACACACTTGTACACCCACTCATTCTTCCACCGGCCTTTCCCTATATATATTAAACATATTAAAACTGTTCAGAAACACATACTCAATGGATGATGTCATCAGTGATGTCATCAGTGATGTCATTTGAGATGTCATCAGTGATGTCATCAGTGATGTCACTGACCATGTCATGAGTGATGTAATATGTGACGTCATCAGCAGTGCATTGCGGGGGCGCGAGTTATAGTTAGCTGAACTAACTATAACAGGGGAATTTCTAGGGTTTTGTACGAGGGAAATGTCCAGCTAACTATAACGCCCCTGAAACCTATGGTTTTTTCAGTGAATATATATATATATATATATATATATACAACCAAAAACTGTGATAACAACTGGTGTACTATCCCAGCTCGATAAATCACAGAGCCACCACTCAAAATCCAGTTTCAGCATGTTTATTAATCACACAAGGCAACAAAAAAAACGCGTTTCGGAGTTTCCTCAGTCCTTGGTTAGGTGTATGCATGGATACCGTTCTATTTAGAGAGACAGTTTGTGAGTTTCACTTTAATAAACAAAACACTTCCCATTGTTTGTTAAAATATTTGTATATACAGAATAAAACGACAGAGCATATTGACATAATAATGAATTATCTGTGTTTATTTGGAAAAATAAATTTCATTATCAACAGTTTTTAAATGGCATGATCGGAAAATCAATTATCAATGTATATGTACATATATGCAAAAAAGAAATAGATAACTCTGGATAGTTCACAAGTTTAGGTGGAGAGCAATTCTTGTATAGAGCACCCTACAGCACCAGGGACACTCTGAACCTGCTCATCTCAAATTTCTATTTTTCTAGCAAAGTTTTTAAGCAATAGATTAGCACAGTGCCTTCCATGCCAAACTAGAAAGGGACAAAGTCTTTTGCCATTTCTACATCAACATTTTTAAGGGTAGGATTAGCACATTGCCATCCACACCGAGCTGTAAAATAATAAAATCTTTTTACCACTCCAGAAACAGTATTACAACTTTGGATTGGTATAAATACCATCCAAGCCAACCTGGAATGTTAGGCTTTCATTCCAACCTGGAATGAAAGCCTACCATGTTTTTTACTATCATAACAGCTCATCAGAGAGGTTTAGCTTCTTCCAAACACAAGGGAGCACCCATTATAAGTCAAAACAAAACCCTTTCAGAGTTAGAATGCCGCAACAATTATGCAAAAAAGAAGTAGAGAACTCTCTGTAGTTCCTTAGTTTCGGTGGAGAACAGCTCCTGTATAGAGCACCCTAAAACACTAGTAACACTCTGGAACTGTTCACCTCAAATGTATGTTTATCTAGCAAATTTTTTAAGCGTCGGATTAGCACATGGCCATCCGCGCCAAGTTAGAAAGGTATGTTTTAAAGAACAAGGGTACCCCTTATGCGAACCTGGGGTGATACAATGTGGAAGAGAACAATGGTTCGGGATGGCCTGAGAAGGTCCAGTGAAATGAAAAGCCCTTAGGAGGGCGGGATGATTTAGTATAGGTTCAAGGACTCATATTGGAGAGTGATACTTAATATAGAGAAACAAGGGACAGGAGAGGTCAATGTATGACACTTATTTATTGAACAAAGATTGAATTCAAGTGCTCACATATTTAGTGACAAGAAAGCGTGACATGCAGGTGAGGGTGGAGTCTTTAAAAGAGAACATCGCATTGGCAACAATAGAGAACCATTTTTTAAATAAGATTAGTACAAAATAGGTTCGAGTTGCATAGGGTCGACGGCGTTTCGAACTCAGTTATTTGAGTTCATCATCAGGACAAAATGTGAGCATATGAACTTGAGCATATGAGCGGTAGAGTGACGGGATAGTCGTCAGTAAAAACGTGTTCGTCGCGGTAGTGAACGTCTTGATTTGAATCAATAGCTGAAGTAATAAACTGGGTACGGACTTCTCAATAAATGAAAGCGCGGTGTCTGTGCCGAAATTTAATTCAAGCAGGTATCAGGAGGAAGTTGCTTAAGGTAGGAGTGTAATCATGCCTGCTCAGCGAGTTGAGGCGAGTTTTCGGTGCCGAGGAACTCAATTAAATCCTTGCGGCACTCGGTGCATTCAATGGGGGTCACGGGGAGTGGAGCGAATCCTGTGTGCGTGTAGTTACGCGCGGCGACTCGTGACTACACGCACACAGGATTCGCTCCACTCCCCGTGACCCCCATTGAATGCACCGAGTGCCGCATGGATTAAATTGAGTTCCTCGGCACCGAAAACTCGCCTCAACTCGCTGAGCAGGCATGATTACACTCCTACCTTAAGCAACTTCCTCCTGATACCTGCTTGAATTAAATTTCGGCACAGACACCGCGCTTCCATTTATTGAGAAGTCCGTACCCAGTTTATTACTTCAGCTATTGATTCAAATCAAGACGTTCACTACCGCGACGAACACGTTTTTACTGACGACTATCCCGTCACTCTACCGCTCATATGCTCAAGTTCATATGCTCACATTTTGTCCTGATGATGAACTCAAATAACTGAGTTCGAAACGCCGTCGACCCTATGCAACTCGAACCTATTTTGTACTAATCTTATTTAAAAAATGGTTCTCTATTGTTGCCAATGCGATGTTCTCTTTTAAAGACTCCACCCTCACCTGCATGTCACGCTTTCTTGTCACTAAATATGTGAGCACTTGAATTCAATCTTTGTTCAATAAATAAGTGTCATACATTGACCTCTCCTGTCCCTTGTTTCTCTATATTAAGTATCACTCTCCAATATGAGTCCTTGAACCTATACTAAATCATCTCGCCCTCCTAAGGGCTTTTCATTTCACTGGACCTTCTCAGGCCATCCCGAACCATTGTTCTCTTCCACAAGTTAGAAAGGTACACCGCCTGAAAGGGTTTTCTTTTGACTTTTACATATATTACCTACTGGCGGTCCCCATTAGGAAGATATAGTTAGGACCTAGTTCCATAGGAAAAGCTTTTTTTGACTTGTGTATATCTTTAGGGCTGTTTGATGAATTTTCATGACATTTTCCAAAAGAAGTGCCTGATGATTTTTGTGAGTTTCCCACGTTAATGTAGATATGAACACGACTACAGTCTGTACCGCTGGACAGGATTACACTGAAGTTGGCAGAAAGGTGCAGATCACACTTTCAATTACTCATTGTAAATCCATTCAGTAGATGTTGAGATATTAAACCCTTGCGTGCGGGTTTATTTCTCCCGCTGTGCGGGAGAAATAAACGGCGTTCGGGAACACGACGTCTCCCGGCCGTCGTGCGCACACGCCCACCGTAATGCACGACGGCCGGGAGACGTCGTGCGCATGCAAGGGGTTAAAGAAAATTTAAATTTGTATGTCTGTGATCGTGAATGAATTGAGACAATTTTGCGACAAATCGTGAATACGAGCACCAACAGGAATGGTGCGATTGGCTGTCCGCAACTTGAGGACAGAGTTGCAGCTGCCATTTTACTTCATCAGAACAGTCCCCGCGGCTTAAACAAACTGGCAGAGAGTGGGATAAGGGTTCAGTTTGCATGTGCCCTGAACCCATGAGATGAATATAAGGGTCTTTGAGAAACCCCTAATGTGTATAATATGTTGAAAATCAGTTTTTTTTCCTCTTGCGATATTTGCAAAATCACCGCGATCGTCGGTATGATTCCTCTGTATAACATCACAACAAATTTGCAAATATCGGAGATAAAATAAAAAAAATACATTCACTGACTCATTCAGACACTAATGTATTCACTTATAGATGAACTCAGAGATCATGCAGACTCATACACCCACTCACAGTCCGATTCATACACTTACACACTCACTCACATTACAAGTCTAAGACCCATGTACCCACTTACACACTCACTCAGACCCATGCACGCAATCCCAGTCCGACTCAGAGACCTATGCACCCACTGATAGTTCTACTCAGAGACCAACACACCCACTCACAAACCTACTCAGATACTCATGCACCCACTCACTGACCCTCTCAAGCACTCATCCACCCACTCACAGACCCACTTAGAGATTCACTCATTCACTCAGAGACCCACTCAGACACTCATAGACCCACTCACAACCCCTCCAAACACTTACAGAGCCATTTGGAGACCCACTTAGAAACTCATGCCCTCTCACAGACCCACTCATAGACTAAAGGACCCACTCACAAACCCAGTCAGAAACTCATGCACCCACTCATAAACTCATGCATTCACTCACACACCCACTCAAAGTCATGCACCCACTCACTTGATGCACTCAAATAATCAGATACTTGCTCATTGTCCCACAAGATGGCCACTGGACGGTGGTGCCTCTAAGAGGCTCCCTGGCTTGGGATTATTTTTGAGTGAATATCCCTGTATTAGCTGCATTGTGGGAAACCTCACCTTCAACTCTGCACACCTAGATTACACAGCCATCAGAAATACACAACAATCTATTTGAAAATTGATTCACTGTTAGGAACCCGGGCCCACCACTCCCGTACATGACCTAGCTGGAGGTGAGTGCTTGAGCGCCCAAAGAGGCTCCGGAACTGCTGGAGGGTTTTCCACCTATTTACCCCCACAAGTTCCACATACAAGTGGGGTAGTTGCAGTCTCGATTGTCTCTTGCCAGCCTGAGAAGACAATCTACAATTATGAATGATTTAGTCAGCCATTTGAGAGGAAAGGAGGTGGGAGTCCTGTTGCCCATCGACCGGACCTAGTACTGCCATTGCCCAAATTTGTTGAAATCAACCTCTGCTCTGAACTCCTGTGGGAGCTCCTGGACTGTGGGCTGGTTTGGTGCCCTTTTTTGCCCCTGGTCCATATCTAAGTGGGACCGCTGCATTCTCTGCACTGTTTGTTTGCCTGCCCAATGTACAGTGATGATAATCAACAGTGAATTAAAGAGCCTACCGGCACGTATCTACCTCCAAGGGCCACACCTAAGAGGAGAGGAGTCTCTTCTGTCTTTCACCACTTCCCTGTTTGCAAGCGCAAGGCATGGCAATGACCATCAACTGTGTTTTCTAGTGCACGTTGACCCGTCTTTGCTGCCTTACTCCAAATCTAAGTAGGGCAGCTGTAGCCTTTGATGCCGCCCACCGCTCCCCTGTTCACCTGCCAGAGTAACGGCAATGAGTAACAAAGATGCATGGAAATAACCCACAATCTAGGAAGGTGAGACCACTCACGACCCTGGTCCTGACATCACCCGACCCCGTCTTTGCTAAAGGTGAGCCCTTGAACACCCAAAGAAGCTCCCAGACTGCACATGGTAAGTAAGTAAGTAATTTTATTATGCATAATTAATTAAAATCATTGCATATGGTAGTCGTACAAAAAAAAAAACACAATTTCTTAGTAATATAACATCTGTACATTTAAATTAAAAGAAATACTTTTTAAAAATCAGAGGATATTATACAATTTTAAAAAGAGGAAAGGTTAATATTCTTAAAACGTGCAAGTAAGAGGAATTTGCAAATCATCCGAAGACTAATCACTGTTTCATTAGACTAATAGCAAATCTAATTTGATGTTTAATCTTTTCTCTGTAATATCCAAGAATTTTGAATGGCGACAGTTTAGTTGAGTAACAGTTGGATTAAAACATAGAAGTATTGCTTGTCTGCAAGTCCTCACACCATGCTGTATAAAAAAAGGTTTTAATAAGGATATCCTTATGTCTTTCAGTTTTTCGCATATACAGATGATGTGGGTTTTTCACCCGTTCTTTACCCCTGTGGCCTGCATGGGTGGAATTCCAGATGGGGATTTTTCAGCTGCTAATGCCTCGTTACGCACCCTGTCTCCCGTAGTGCACCCAAGACCCAAGAGTCGGTCACAGTGCTGTAACTACTTCTCAAAAAGTATTTGCTTTACACCACTGTCTTGGTCTTGGTTCATGAATATGATCCATACTCAACCCCTGTTGCTGTGCCTCTCAGTGCAGCCCTCCCAGTTGCCCACATGCAATTGGCGATGATGGGATGTGAAAAGAAGAGTCAGCCATCTTGGCTGGAGAGGCTGCTGTAGTCCAAACGCCCATCTCCGGATCCTGGACCTGCTATTTGCTGCTGAACACCCCTGAGTCCCTGCAAAGCCTTTGATTGCTTGCAACACTGCCAAGCCTAGTCCTGAACATTTGCAGTGCCCTGTCCTCTGTTGTGAGGAGCTGCACTCCTCCCTTATCTTTCTCCATGATTTACACCGCACATGTACCTATGGATCTGATCAGGGTACATGGAGATTGCACAGTTGGCCCAAGCATTGTATAGCACACTCACCCCTCTTATCGGTGTAACTCTTAAACTCAAGACCTGATAAATTGTTCTTCCTGGGGCAGGAAAGAAGGCAAGCACAATGTTCATGAAGGTGCAATCAAACTCTGATCTGGTCCTTATTACTAGTGCTCACTCAAAAAATTCAAAAATTAAAAATAAAAAAATAAAAAAATCCCATTCCTGCTCACCCTGCTCATCACCTTAAAAGTACTGAGGATTTCAATGAGGTGTCCAGGGCTTATATGTGATTATAGGAAATCAGGGCCTGATGAGAATAGGCATGTGAGCCATAATCACTGTCGAAGAGGCCCTGCGCTACAAATAGCTCAACTTATTCTTCACTGAGAAGCAGTACTCCTGCAGAGTGCCCTTGCCAGCCTACAATTCTTGGCACGTCCTTACCTCACCTGAACTTTCTGGACGCCTGTGATCAGACTTTGAATAATAACTCACTCAAAGCTACTAAATCATGCCCCCCCTGAAAGAAGTGTACTTCTCCCTTTTCTTCATATACATAGTTCCTACTTGCTCTAGCAATGTTCTTCCCCAAACACCTCGACACTGCACTCGAGAGATACGGCCCAACTCATAGATCATTAGATAGCCTTAAAATCCCTCTAATTATGCAAAAAAGAATTTCAAAAACAGCCTACTTAAACAACTTCCAAAAAAACTAATAGCTGATACCTACTACAGCGTGAGCAACGACAACAAGAAAACTGACTTTGTCTTCTCTAAAAAGCCCTGCAAAGTGAAGAAACATCTTCCTTCTACACCTACAAGCTACTAATACAATCAAAAATCCCCCTATGGAACTAAACTCACCACTTCCCCATTCCTAAGCTTTAGAATTGAAATCTCAATTTCTACTATCAGGAGAGGGAACATACTTATACAAGCTACAGACCATCACGTCACCATATTTGACAGGCACATCCCGTAACGTCTCGCTTCATTAACACAACATGGGCATGTGTCCCAAACTCATCCCCTCCCCTCTTCCCTGACCGTCAACCCAGTATCCACTCTCCTCCATGACACCATTAACTCGCTATGCACTCCCTGACAAACTAGGCAACCTTGCTGCCCCACCTTGACACACACCTTTGCCAAGTAATCATTAGAACGTGCCCATTCTACCAATAACCACACTGAAACAAAACCCACTGACACACACTCCGGGCCCTATGGTGTGAGCCCTAGAACAAGATGTCTCCCACTTAGCCTCCTATGGACTCAACCCTCTCTCGCAATATATATTCTACTCAGAACAGGAAACCTCACTGACATGCCTACCCAGCTCCTGAACCGAATGGAACAAAAACTTGATTCTCTAGCTAAAACCATCTCTCATGTAAAAATGAACCTCTCCATTCAGGCCAAGTTAACCACCTGTCACACTTCTGGTATTAAGAATGTGTCTCCCCATATAGGTTCTACAACTGTCAGACAACACACCCAATGAACCTCTGTTCTCTTGAGACATTCGTCACACAGACCCCACCAAGCTCTCAACCCCATATCTGGTCTGGAAGCAGATGCACCCAGTGAATCTTACATCACAATGATTCAAATATGGTCTACAAGACTCCATCCACAATCACAGTAACCATGGGCACAAATAAACAGCATCCTCAAACGATCACCTCGCCTAGACCGGCTGTTCTATACACTACCATTCAGACACTACATACAATAAACAACAGTCCTAGCCCCCTAAGATTCATGCTCTTCAACTGTAGATCAGCAGTTAAATACGGTACAGGATTTGCTGAAACTATTCTTGCTGATAGCATAGATATTGCATTCCTCATCAAAACCTGGCTTAATTAATACTTGACCCCTATACTAGACTTCCTTACACTACCTGGGTACACAATCATTCGGCAGGACAGACCTGGGAGAATAGGTGGCAGGCTTACGATCATCCACAAAGAAGAAACCCAGCCTATCACCCTAAAGACCTCAAACTACTCAGCTTTTGAATACCTCGGAGTCGAACTAGCAACCAAAGGCACCTCTCCGATCAAGCCCCACATGATCTACTACCCACCTGGTGATAGCATCCTCTTCTCAGAAGAACTTACTGAACTAGTACCACAGTTTTCCCTAACTGACTCCAAGTACATGTTCGTGGGCAAATTCAACATTAACTGGAACGACTCAGAAGACACGACAGTCCATAACCTAACAAACCTCCTTGAAACAAACAACCTCAAACAACTCTGCAACAAACCGACCCATCATAAAGGCTCCCCTCTAGATGCAATAATCATGAAAAATGAGCTTGTCTCCCTTCAATCCTTCATACCCATTGACTGGTCAGACCACCATCTCATACTGTTTAATCTCAAGTCCCACCTCATATCCCACCCAGCACCATCCAACAAACCTACGCAGTGAGCTAGGAACATCAAATAAATCCCAATACCGGAATTGGAATCCAGGATCAGTGCCCAACTTCAATATCAACATCTCCCTCACACCGTTGCTGACCACACTGCCCACTATAACACAGTCATGACTGATGTTCTTGACCAAGTAGCACAGCTCAAACTAAAATGATCTACAGCAATCCTGGTACAATTCGAATCTTAACAATGAGAGGAGACAACTAAGACAGTCCGGAAGGATGTGGAGACAGAACCTCTCTACGGCGCACCTCTCACTCCTAAGAACTGTACGGCTCTCCTATAAGAAACACATCTTTAGACAAAAATCCACTTTCTTTCACAACTAAATTGATGTCACTAGGAACAGACCCAGGGAGCACTTCAACATAATTAAACAACAAACTACCCTTACCTCTCCACATGAGACAACAGCCACCAATAAACGTTGTGAAGTAATTCTAACTTTTTCACTGATAAATTTGCAAAAATTGAGCAATCCCTTATCCAAATCACAAATCTGACATCCGTATCAACCTTCTCTACTGACTTATAACCCACCACGGAAGCTCCTCCTCAAGACTTGACTAATGAACCAATTGCCCCAAGAAACACTATGATCTCCTTCAACTTAAAATCAATGCTAATTGGTCTGACTTCAAACTTATCATAGAAAGTGAAGTCTTCAATATAATTGCAAACTTGAAGCCCACATCCCACACTACTGATCCCCTCGCATCCACTATTATACAGAACATCAACCCCATCATCTCCCCATTCGGGATACAAATTAGCAACACATCTCTCTCCTCAGACCATGTACCTGACTCCCTCCAGCTGGGCCGAATTACACCCATACTAAAAAAAATAGGACGGACACCAATGACCTCAATAACCTCAGACCTATCACCAACCTCCAGTTCCTAACCAAAACAATGGAAAAGTGTGTCCCACTACAACTCAACCAACATATAGACAAATTCATCCTACCTTCCAATCAGGATTCAGGAAAGGCAGCCGCACAGAAACTGCTAAGCGCAATATCTCAGATGACATTCACAGATCCTACATGAAGGTGACACCTGCCTCCTAATCCTACTTGACTTATCTGCAGTATTGATACAGTAAATCACCAAATATTATTCTACACACTCAAGAAACACACTGGTATCAATGGCATAGTCCTGAGATGGTTCCCATCCTACCTGCAACATCGCTCGCAACAAATAAAATTCAACAACTGTCTCTTAAAACATACACTAGTTCCATTTGGTGCATCCTAGGGCTCAATTCTCTCTCCATCCCTTTTTTATCTCTTCACAGAACCCTTTGCTATTATTCTGAACGAAATAGGGGTCAAATGTCACCTATATGCCGTTGGCACCCAAATCTATTACAAAATTAAATCACCCAGAGCAGTCCTACATCTGAATGACACACTAATCAAAATACAAACTTGGTTTAACACCAACCATTTAAAGTTGAACCCCAACAAAACTGAACTACTAGTTTTCTCCCCAACAAACATTCCTCTACGAATCCAAGAATAGCTCTAAATTGTTCTTTCGCACTATCCAACTCCATAAAGTCCTTGGGTATCACCATGGAAAAAAAATGTCGATGAAGGAGCACATCAACAACTCGGCCAAAGGAGCTATTTACACGCTAAAACATCACAAGAATATCAAACCGTTCATTTCCCCTGATGATTATAAAATGGTAGTTCAATCTTTTGTCCTCTCGAAACTTGACTATGGGAACACACACCATCTTCACAGGAACTCTGAAAAATCACCTTGCCCCCCCTAAGAAAAGTTCTCAAAGCGGCTGCCCAGCTTCTAACATGTATTAAATGGTTTGAGAACATCTCAACCTCACCAGCCCTTCCTTTGAAGGAAGGTGCATCTACATGTCTGCTTGCATCACCCACAAAGCCCTTTATACTCATAACTCCATATATCTAGAAACCAAACTTTCAAAAGCAAGAAGAGCCAGGACTCCGAGAAGCTCCAACTCACTTCCTCTCATACCTCCTAAGCTGAAAAAGAAGTCCTCCCAGACACCCTCATTCTCATGAAATGCATCTAGGATCTGGAGCTTACTCCCTAAGGATCTCCACTGCAACCCCTTCTTTTCCTGCTTCAAACAGGACTTTAAATACCTACTGCTCAACAACTACTTCAACACTAACACAAACCAAGCTATGTCCCCTAAGCTCACACCCAAACCGACTAGACCCATTGAGGCTGCCAATTGATTGTTTCAGCTGTTACTCTATCATTTAATCCATTAACTTATGCTGTTCTGATGTTCACCTGTTGTAACTACTTTGACTGCCTAATGCTTTTCTTTGTATATATAAGTACTTCAATCAAACATTATATTTAAAGCAGTCTTATACCTTCAGGTCTAGCTATGGCATTATAAAACCTACAAATAATATAAATTATAAATAATAACTCAGATATGTATGCACCTACTCACAGATCCACACAGACAGTCATGCACCCAGTCAGAGACCCACTCAGCACCCACTCACAAATCCACTTAGAGACTCATGCAACCACTCACAGACCCATTCAGTCACTCATGTACCCATTCATACACCTACTCAGACATTCATGCACCTACTCGCAGACTCTTTCTAAGAATCATGCACCTACTCACAATCCCTCCCAGACACTCATGGACCCACTCAGATACTCACTTGAAAATTCACACACCAATTCACAGACCCACTCAGACACTCACAGATCTATTCACAGACCAACTTAGAGACTCATGTCCACTCATAGACCCACTCAGAGATTCATGGACCCACTCACAGACCCACTCAGAGACTCATGCACCCACTAACAGACCCACTCAGACACTCATGTTCCCACTCACAGACCCACTCAGATGCGCATGCATCTTCTCAAATACCCACTCACTCATGGCTCCTCTCACAAGCCCATTCAGGTACTCAAGCACCCATTTACAGACCCTTTCATTCACTCACGCACCCACTCAGACATTCATGTACCCACTAACAGATGCACTCAAACACTCATGGCCCCACCCTAACACCCACTCAGGGACTCATGCACCTACTCACACATCTACTTGAACACTCATCTGCCTACTCACAAACCCACTTAGGCACTCACACACCTACTCACAGACCAACTCAGGTACTAACGTACCCACTCAGAGATTTACTCACAGGCTCATACACCCACTTACAGACCCACTCAGAGACTCATGCACCCACTCACACACCTACTCAGACACTCAAGCCGCTACTCACAGACACACTCACACATTATTATACCTATTCACAGATCCACTAACAAACTTACATACCCACTCAAAGACCCACTTAGAGGCTCATGTACCAAGTCACAGACCTACTCAGAGACTCATGTAACCACTCACACAGCAACTCAGATACCCATGCTCCCACTCACAGACCCACTCAGAGACTCACACACTGACTCAAATACCCACTCTGACACTCATGCACCCTCTCACAGATCCATTAACAGACTCACATACCAACTCAAAGACCCACTTAGAGACTCATGAACCCACTCACACCCCTACTCAGATACTCACGCACCACTCACAGACTCTCCCAGTCATTCACATACCTACTCAGTACTCAGAAACGTATGTACCTCCTCACAGACCCACTTACTAACCCACTCAGGTACTCACATATCTACTCATAGCTGTACTAAGACACTCATACATCTACTGGTAGACCCACCCAGGCACTCATGCACCACTCACTCACCTACTCAGAGACTCATCCACCCACTCATAGACTGACTAAGACCCTCACTAACCTACTCACATACCCACTCAGACACTGATGCACTCACTCACAGATCCACTTAAAAACGAATGTACTCACAGACCTACACAGGTACTCACACATCCACTCACAGACCCATTCAGGCACTAATGTACCCACTCACAGATTCACTCATAGACGCATGTACCCACTCACAGACACACTCATAGACTCATGTACCCACTCACAAGGTCTACTCAGAGACTCATGCCTCTACTCTCATACCTACACATACACTCATGCACTCACTCACAGACCCACTCATAGACTCACAAACTGCTCACAAGGCATTCTCAGAGACTCATACATCAACTCACAGACCCACTCAGTTACTCATGTATCCACTCACAGATCCATTTAGAGACTCATGCACCCACTCACACACTCATTTATATACTCATACAACCACTCACAGAGCAACTCAAACTTTCACATACCCACTCAAAAACCCACTCAGGTACTAACTCACCTACTCACAGCTCTACTCAGGCACTCATGCATGCACACACAGATCCACACACAGACTCACAAACCACTTGCAAGGCATTCTCAGAGACCCATACATTAACTCACATACCCACTCAGGCACTCATGCACATATTCACATATCCACCCAGGCATACACACCTACACACAGACCTACTCAGGCTCTCATACACCCACTCACTAATCCTCTCAGAGGCTCATGCACCCACTCACACACCCACTTAGAGGCTCATCTACCCACTCACAGATATACTCATAGACTCATCCATCTATATACATACTCACTCAGAGACCTATGCACCCACTCACAGACCTACTAATGCACCCACTCACAGATCTACTCATAGACTCAAGCACCCACTCACAGACCTAATTAGAGATATATGAACCCACTCAGAGGCTAGTTCAGAGACCTATGCATCCACTCACATGCCCACTCAGACACTCATGTACCCACTCACAGATCCAATCACAGACTCATATAATCGCTCACAGACCAACTTAGAGACTTATGCACCCACTCACAGACCTACTCAGAGACTCATGCATCCCCTCACACACTCACTCATACACTCAGGTACCTACTTACATACCCACTCAGGCACTCATGCACACAATCACAGGACCAACTCAGGCACTCATGTACCCATGCACAGACCCACTCAGGCACTCATGCACCTCTCAAACACCCACTAACAGACCCACTCATACTCAAACATCTACTCACAGACCCACTCAGACATGCATGCACCCACTCACAGACCCACTCAGGAACTTATTCACCCTCACCCACTCATGCACTCACACATCCACTCACAGACCCACTCAGGCACTCATGCACCCACTCACAGATCCACTTACAGACTTATACACCCACTCACAGACCCATGCATAGACTCAGAGAACCACTCACAGTCCTACTCAGAGACTCATGCACCCACTCACAGACCCAGATACTCATGTACCCACCCACAGACCTGGTCAGAGACTTATGCACCCTCACACACCCACTCTGATATGCATGCACCCACTCACAAGCCTACTCAAGCACTTATGCACCCACTCAGGCACTCATGGACCCACTCACAGATCTTCTCACAGACTCACAAACCCACTCATTGGTCCACTTAGAGACTCATGCACCTACTCACAGACCTACTCAGACACTCACACACCCAGTGATACAATTATGCAGCTACTCTGAGACCCACATAGACACTCACACACCAACTCACATACCTATTGAGACACTCACACACTCACTCATATACCTACTGAGACACATGCATTCACTCACACACTCACTCTCAAAGGTTACAGGTTACAGTTAGGAAATACAATTGAAATTCACTTAAAAAACCAAAGGTTACACGTTCATAATAGTTAGGACATAGAATTGACCTGTACAAAACTATAGAAATCCAGCAGTTACATTTATCTGAGCTAACTATAACGTATGTCTCTGCAGTTGACTGCTTATGACCTCACACACTACATCACTTATGCCATGATCAGTGACATCACTCGTGACATCACTGATGATACCTCAAATGACAGCACTGATGAAATCACTGATGACATCCTCTACAGAACCACTCACACACTAACTTACACCCCTATACAAACTCTCATAACCCTACTCACACACCCACACAGCCACTCACATGCCCATTCACAGACCCATACAAGTACTCACACAGCCACTCACTCCCTAGAGTCACTTACACACCCACTCAGACAAACACTCACCCATACAGCTACTCATAAAACCAGTTACTCACCTATACAGCCACTTACATACCCATTCACTCACTCATAAAGCCTCTTACCACAGCCACTCACTCACCCATGCAAGCACTCACACACCCACTTATATAACCATGATTTGATTTGAGTTGGCAACTTATAAAGCACAAACAAATGCCCGAGGGCATCAAGGTGCTAAACCACACTTCCATACAGGCACTCCTACATCTGCTCACTCACACATACAACCATTCACAGAGAGAAACACTATACAATACAGCCACTGACACACAAACTCACTTAACCAAACATCCACTCAAACAGCCACTCACTCACCCATATAGCCACTTACACACCCACTCACTCATACAGGTATTCAGACACTCACTGTGGGAAACTGGGTTCTTGTTGCAGTACTCACCAACATTTCTGTCTGTTACTTGATGCAACTTTGACTGAGGTGTACTGGATCCCTGCTAACCATGTTCCCCATACCAGTGTTCTTTCCCTAAAACTGTATCACAATTGGTACAACTTCAGCAACCCCTATGCGTTCCAAGTAAATGGAGCCTTTGGTACCTAGGGCTTTGGGACTGAAGAGGATCCACTAGGGCTGCAGCACAAATTGTTCCACCCTAGGGACCCCTCACCAAGACCATGCAAACTGCCATGCAGGCTGCCTGGTGCAGAGAAAACTGAAGAGTTGACATGGCAAACCTCCCTGTGTGCCATGTCCTGAGACACTGCATGAGGTATAGGTAAGTCACCCCTACAGCAGGCCTTATAGCCCTAAGGCAGGGTGCACCATACCACATGTGTGGACATATCTGCCTGAGCATACATGATCCTATGATATCTAAGTCCATTCTTAGGTCTTGTAAGTGAGCAGGGAATCCAAAAAGAGTACATGGGCTGGACACCCATCATTAGGGGTTCCCCAGCACAATGATGGCTTCAGTGTACCCTAAGATGTTTGGTACCAAACATCTTGTCTTAATAAATCCTCACTAATGCCAGTGTTGGATTTATGAATCAATGCTGACAGGGTACAACTTTAGAGGGTCCCCTGACAACCTACCAAGCACTTGTGTGGTTTCTGACTACTCTTAGCTAGCCTGCGGCCAACAGATGTTTTTTATCTCATGGGGTGAGAGCCAGCACTCTCAGAGGCCAGGAATAAAGTCTGCTCTGGGCATCTTCAAAGGCAATGCCACCTTTGAAATGTAACCAATGCATCTCCAGATAGTGGAGCATGTCAACCCTTCTTTCCTACTCCACTTTTGGTGGGAAGACAGGTGGGGACATTAGTTACATAAGGAGGTGTGCCCACATTCAGCCAGCACCACACCTAAGGTGAAGCAAGTGATATGGGTACTATTATCCCAATCCATCCATCTTGAGATGGTAGGAATGTAACCAATCAGAGCTAGTGTAGTGCCCCTTCCCTCAGGAAGTGGTCCCTTAGAGGGTGTAGATACCCTAAAGATAAGTAGCCCACTGGCTACTATCTGTATCCCTTTTGAACGTCCCTAAATATATTATTTAGATGGGATTCCTAGACCATGAATTTAGATTCTATGGACTTAAGAAGAGCAATGGACAAAGAAGAGCTTCTGATCTAAGAACCGAAGACCTGCTGCACAAATTGGCACCAAACCCTGCCAGCTGCTTCCAGGACTCAACAATCATGGTGTTCTGTCTTGTAGTGAAACTGTGAGGCCTCCAAGAACTCCAGAGCACCTCCAGTGTTCGGCCAATTTCAGAGAACCTTCCTTGGAGTAGGATAACTACTCCCCTGCAGCCTGAACCGCGAAGTCCAGTTCATCACCTTGATGCTCCCCGGTGACACCAATGCAGTACCCAAGCCAGAAGAGGTACGTCAGCTATGGAGGGTCAGATCTGTCCCCTTCCAAGTGAGGGGACACAAGCAGCTGTCAGATCTGTGCCATTCCAATACCTGGGGTACTGGACCCCCTACAACGTAGACCAAGAAGAAAGAGTCCAATCCAGATTCCCACTACCCAGGATGCTGACACCCACTTAGGGACTTCAAGAACCCTGACACCAACAACCTGAGTATCCCAGCTGTCCTGCAATCGTCCCTGCAACCTGCCTGCCCCTGACCACGAGGACCCTCTCATCGTACAACGCTTGGCTGCCCGATCTGCTCTGCACCCAGCCCACCCAGCCTAAGTAACAATGATCTACCTGTGCTGCTGGGGCCCTTACGACCTGCTCTCTCGAGTAGGACTTCCGTGGACTTACCTGTAAGTCCCTCTGTGCAGTTTTCAGGGGGCACCCTTTTTCGAAGTTCGCCGGCTCCCAACGACCTCAGCACCCTGATCCGGCTGAAATTGGGATACTCCTGATCCTCTGGTGCTGGAACATTCGACCTGGCCATGCTACTTATTTAAATCCAGAAGGAGAACTTCAAGAACCCAGTTTGTGATTTTATATGCTTTTTCCTATTTTTTCCATTGACTTCTATTGTGCATAATTGTGCACAACAGTGATTTTTTGTGAACTTTGTGAAATCATATCTTAAAAAATATTCACCTTAGAATGAAGATCTTGGTCTGAAAATTATATAAACATTGTTGTTATTTTTTCAAATTGGTCTTGGATTTATTCTTGAGTCTGTGACTCATTTATTACCTCTGTAAGTACAACAAATGCTTAGCACTACCGCCTGACTGCTCACCTAAACTACCACAAAAAGGGTATTAGTAATATCTACTTTTTGCCACTGCCTACCAGTAAGGGGTCCACAGGATTCTCTGGACCGCGTACTTCATTTTAGTACATTGTCTATAGAGAGAGCCCACTTCCTATATTCACTCACACAGTTACTCACACACCCACTCATCCACCCATACAGCCACTCGCATAGCCACTCACTCACCCTTACAGCCATTGACACACCCATTCACTCACCAATACAGCCACTTAGGCAGCCACTCACTCACCCATACAGCCACTGCCACAGCCACTCAGTTACCCACACAGCTACTCACACAACCACTCACTCACCCATACAGCCACTCACTCACCCACACAGCTACTAAAAACCTTACAAATTAACTGAAACAAACAAAGGTTACAGGGACAGTATAGTTAGGCTCAGGTTTCAAATACACAAAACCATAGAAATGTGGGAGTTATAGTTATCTGAGCTAACTATAACTTATGACCTCGCACTGCATATGACCTCACATTTTACATCACTCATGAAATGGACAGTGACATCACTGATGATATTTCAAATTACATCACTCATGATGCCACTGATTACATCATTGAGTGATTGTGGTGGTTTTCTAAATGTTTATGAGTGTTAAACATATATACTAAGGTAGAGTAGTTCACAATAAACTAACAAAACTAAAATATTTCTTCCTCTCAAAGGACTGCAACAAATGCCACAAAAATCAGAAGCAACAGCCATGCCAAATAAAAATCTGCAGAACTGACCAAAGCAGAGAAAGCATCGAAAATCGAAGTAAAGATGTGCAGATGTGACATCAAAATGTTTAAACATACATTAAAACATATAAGATATTTGACAAATATTAATATATAATGTTTATATTAAAAAACTTACAGATAAAAATACCAGAAACTGAAACATACAACAAGTCCCATAAAGGGAAGATGTTTTGAAGTTATAGCGTATTTACATATAGAAAGGGGAGCACCATCAGTGAAAAACACCAGAAATGCACCAAATATCATTCAAGCACATGCTACGGCAAGGCTACCACTTGAAAAAGCAAAATGGTAGAAACATTTAGGACACATAATGATCTCCCTAATATTATAGGAATAGAAGTAAGGAATGTCCTAAAATATGTAAAAGAGGCCAATAGAAGCTCCCCAGAACCTACCGGGACAATATTATCATAAATGTCATCAATTGCTCTGAAATAATATTTGTATATGTTATGGTACAGTATATTTCCTGAGCCCTTGAGAAGTGGTTTAACTAATATTAACCCAATCTGCCAATTTTTGGCTAAGTACTAATACGATATAGCAATGGAGAGCTGGGTGGCTATCTTTTGAAATGTATTACTCTTGCATCCCTCTATTACATAATGCTTATTCTAATTGTGTTAGAATATATTTGATAAAGGATGTGGCTGTGTTTTAGATGCCATCAAATGACCATGTTTGATGAACGGCCTGACATTAACCTCTTGACAACCTATGTGAGCCATTTTGGCAAGCTGTTAGGCTCCTTATTCGAGAGACAACCATACCACCAGATTCAGATTGTGATTTAGATACAGGCCCTGTCCTACTGACCCATCAATGACATTAGGGTTGAGATGAATGTTTGACATAGATGTTTATTCCAACAAAGAAAACACAAGGAGATGATGGCCGGAGTGCTGAAACTTTTCAGACACTCACCCTTGTCACTATTAGATCTGGGTTGAATCCATCATCGTTCTTTAGCACACTTCGCCACCCCACTTCAGACCCAGCCATATGCAAATCAGTCTTGACCCTGTTCCTCTTGGAAACAGTCCAGTCTGAACTGCCAAGCAAGGTCTTCCCTGGACCGGAAACAAGCATCCTGGGACCGGTTTTGGAGTAACACTCCTCATCAGCCAGGCGAGCTTGAATCCAGTGGCAAAGTAAGCAAGGGACCCATGTCTGGGCATTCCCTGCCAACCTAGGGCGAACAAAGCAAACATAAAGGGATGATGGATGGAGCGCTGAAACTTTTCAGACACTCACCCTCAGTCACTATTAGATCTGGGTTGAATCTATCATTGCTCTTTAGCTCACTTGCTGTGTTTGCTATGTTTGCCCAAAGTGGCCAGGGTATGCCCAGAGGTGGGCCCCTTGCTCGCTTGCAAACCATAATTTGAAAAATGCATTAACTAACACACCAGCTAAATGCATAGACTAATCAAAGCAAACATGGCTTAATAAATATGCAATGAAAATGTTGTGCCGTTTTCCCTTGACCTTTTTTTTCTCCTCTCTTTCTGCATGAATTCTGCATAATAAACATCTTATTTGGGTTGGTACTTCTCTTTTTCCTTAGCTGAGGCAGGCCTACAGACATGAGTTACCCTTCATTGTCATATATTTTGCTAATATCCCTAATTTAGTGGTTTCACTTCCCATACTTAACCTTCCCTATCTGTATCTCAATCTGTGGTGTGGTCTTTCCTGATGTCCATCCTCCGTCCTATAATCAGAATCCTGCAAATCCGTCATATATGTTGCTTCAGGAAAATGCCTGGGTACCATGCTTGACATATCGTACCCTTTAACCCCCAATGACAACACAGAGTTCACTCTTAGATCTTGAACATCTTCATATTAGCTCCTGAATGGCTAGGGTAATGGCATACATTGAAACCATTGAAGGTGCGTATTTATGTCACTAAGACATGTTTACTTTCTGTTCCGGATGCTTACCTCCTGGCCCATGAGCCAGGGGCAGCAAATGCACTGCCACGGATACTGAAAGGGCAACCTAACTGCTACTAATTAACGTTCATGTTTACCATCCTCCTTTTCTATCACATCTTGCATTAAAAATAACTGTGCTATCGTACTGCCTCAAACTCCAAGTTATTCTATTGTGCCCTCTGCTCTCACTGCTCTTTATTAATGAGCTGTGTTATTGTTTTTTGTACGATACTTCAGAATCTCATCACAAATGTTAACAGTGTTAATATTAATAGGTATGATTATTATTATTGCATTAACAATGTTACGAAAATGATCAAACGTAGTTAGATAAGAGTTTAGGCATTCAGGCTGAGGGCAATTTGACACGCATTACATCAAGCAGATTTGCAGTTCATTAGCTTTGTCTGGAACAGAATCGTTGGGAAGAAAGTAAGTTTATTTCAGAACATAAAATGTCCTGATACATAAATTGAACTTGACATCAATGACTATACAATACAATAACTAAAGTAATCTGATTCTTAACTCTAATAATTCTGTGAATACTTGTGAAATGACAGAACAATACATTGGCCAAATCTACAATACTGAATCTAAATAAATGCTAATAACAAAAGACAAATGAATTGCCCTCATAGCAAACCCATAGCAATGCCATGTTAAAAGGAAAAACGATAAAGCACGAGAGACTGAGGCTAGAACTACTGATCGACAGGCACGGGGTGCTCAGCTAGACTCCTCCAGCCATATAATGACGTGGATTCTTTGGGCTCCTCCCTGTCACAACCTGTGCAACATCAATATACTTCCCTTCAGAGGTATAGCTGTCATTAATGCAACAGGTGCAGTGGCACCGGGGCTCAACCTTGTGAGGAGCAAATTACACCTGGATTATGGCTGTTTTTATCCCCCTATTTCCGTTGCTTCCATCAGGGCCCAAAGAACCGATGTGATGCTACTGCTCAAATTGTCACTGGTATTGGATAATGACTTTTCTAATGTATGAATTTCTAATGGACACTAGTGCCACTAGATTCTTGTCTGTCTAAAAACTTGGCTTAAAAAAATCAGTCAAATATGACCTGTCTCAAGAATATCTATCAATTCATGAAATCGAACTTCTCCTGCCTAAATTGAGTAAATACTGATTAACAAAGGTAAACGTAGACCAAAAGTCTAATTTTAGACCTGAAGTCTAAGATTATACCTAATGTCTAACTTCACTACTATTAAAGTTAGAATTTTGGTCTACGTTTAGACCAAAAGTCTAACTTTAGTAGTAGTAAAGTTAGATGTTTGGTCTAAGTTAGACTTCAGGTCTAAACTTAGACCAAAAGTCTATCTGTAGAAGTAGTATAGTTAGACTTCAGGCCTAAACTTAGACTTTTGGTCTAAGTTTACCTTTGTGAATCAAGCCCTGGGATTGTAAGGGACGTGGGACCTCTCTCACAGCTGGCGATCACCTTAAATGAAGATATCAACTTTGTTTCTCAAACTAATGGAGTGTTTTGTGACATCCATGTTCAACTTCACTTTGGTTTGGAAAATTCTACTTGCTCTTCAAACTGGATACACTGCTGAGCGAGCCAGAGTTTTGGAAACTGAACACTATGAATATTGCAACATCATAGCCACAAATCGAGACAAGACACTTATTATTGACAGCTAGCAGAGAAGCAGCCAGAAGGGTTTAATGTCCAGAAACAAGTCCAGGGGCTCCTGATGAGTAAATATTATTGAATAGTCTGCTGCAGATGGCTATAGCAATTGTTAATTGCCCTTAGAAAGATTTGCAACGAGGTACTATAAAGAAGGTTAGGGCTTTTAACAAACAGTTTAGCCTGAGGCATAAGGAATATATGGCTATTAGAGCATTCCACCCGCTAAGGGTAGAGTGCTCAAAATAGAATAGGGATACACAGATAAATAAATATTAGAATGTTGGAGCAAAGTGCTGTGCCCGCCATTATTGGCCCTGAAGTACTACATTGTCTTCACTGGAACTTCCAACATTTCAGTTGTCTAATATAGCCATATAGCCCACCGTAATGGGCAATACCAACCATTAAAGTCCTGTTCCAGCATTATAGGCCTAGGCTGAAGGTGATGGCCTATAAAAAGAGAATAAGTATTTAATGGTTAGTATAACACCTATGGTGGATTATAAGACTATTAGAATATTCCACCCCATGAGGGTAGAATGCCCTCATTGAAGAAGCAATTTATTGGATTAGCATGGGATTTACAAGTTCCAACCCCTTGTGCCTCCGAAGCTACAGGTCTTTCACAACTCTTGCTGTGTGCACCTAACAGTTCTATGTGAGTGATGGCATAGCAGGAGCAATACAAGTGGACAGAAGAGAGCCTCTGTTTCTCACTGGCCCCTTTCTTTTTTTGCAGAACTGAGGAAGAAAGGAGCTAAATGGCATTACCCCATCACTCCTTCCAAGCTTCAGTGACACTGAGATCAAAGATGTTGGGGGAAAGGCTCACTGTGTGGCATCATTTACAGCCTCTAACTCCACCCTTTTTCCCCTGCTCTATCTCCAAAGCTTTTGGAGAGGCAAGTGAGAAAGAGAGTCGAAAGTTGTAGATTGGGACATTGCAAAGTTGGAAGCAGTGTGCGTATACTAGTGTGTATAGCCTGCTGCTGATCCATTGCCTTCAATGGAGCTCCTAATATTCAAATCTTCTAATTTAAGTTTATGTTTGTATGCAGATAATATGTATGAAGAATCCCTGTACAAAGGTCTGGACAATGTACAGAAATGTGAAACCATTACTCTCCAGCTTGGACTCTTTCATTGCAAAAACATGTAACCAGACCCTTTTCAAAGAGACAGGCTCTGGAATGATTTAAATTCTAAACAAAGAACATGAAGAACCACCCACGGTTCTGGAAACTCCTTATAGAGGAAATTTCAGGCTGACTTAAGATGAAGACAGACAATATGATAGAGAATATGATTTGAAGAAGGCAGTGATTAAAGAATTATGTTTACAGCACCGCTCCTGATATTTTATTTATTTTGTTCATTTTTTTTTAGCCTATTCCACAAATTATTTGATTTTATTGCAGCTTAAAAAACACATGGAATAGAAATGTGTCTTTGCCAAGGATTTTTTTATTTTTTGTGTTTTTTTAATTTTTTAATTTTATTTTTAAATTTCCCAAAAGATATAGTCAACATGTTTACATACATCATCAAGGCAATCTCAGCTTGTACATTATATGGTCAGCAGTTATACACGGTACAGCATTACGTAACAAAGAGGCCATCCATTGTCCACCTTATTCTTTCCCCAAAAAGAGAATACCGACAGAAATCATGCATTAGGTTTTAACAAACCAGGGTGAGCACTTAAATAGTCTGAAAGATGCACCCAGAAATTATCAGGCTTTGCAGCTGTTGGTAATTCTTCTGCGTAGATCAAGAAATGTTCCTTACAATATATAGAGTCCGTTATCCAGTGGTTTACAGGTGGTGCAGTCGAGCCTTCCCAATGCATGGCTACTCTCCGCTTCGCTAGCAGCAACAGTATGGCTGATAGCTTCTTTCCCGTAGATTTCAAGCATGTCATATAACCCAATAGGCATACCCGCGGCGTACATTCCAGTTTACATTGCAGTATGTCATTCAATAATTGGATCACCTGTACCCAGTATGAGTGCACTTTATGGCAATACCATGCCAAATGACCAAAATCTGCTCAGTCTATATATAGTGGATTATACGCAAATTATCATTCGGAGTAAGTAGTTCGGTGAGTGCACAGCATGATTGCCATTCGTCTAGCTCTAAGGGCTTGTCAAGTATGCTGTTCCATCTGTCCTGTGCCTTTCGCGTGTCAGCGTCAATTTCCCTCTGCAGGGCCCTGTATAATTTCTTCACAATATGTGTATGGTTTGGGTAGTTATCAACAGTTGTAGCGTTTCTAGTGTAGGGGGTTCAACAGGTAATGATGTGTAGTGTTCCTGTACCGCTGCATGTAATCTATAATAAGCAAACTTGAAAAGAAGTGTTTGATTACTTACAAATGCCAATCGTTCGGCGTTATGAATGTCCCATTAGGGTACATGTCACCTAATACCGAGATGCCAACCTGGGTCAGTAGTTCCTTACTTCCTTTCTCTTGTGTTACGGACAGGGCTGGTTGTTGGGCAAGTGGGAAAGTTGGAGCATATATTGGATTTTTGTCCGCAAGGCTGTCAATACGCTGCCATGCCAGGGATGTGGTCTGCACAGTATTTATCTCACATTTGGCTAGGTGAGGTCTTTTATGTGGCAGGATACTTGTTAAGTTAATGGGATGGGCGTCTCCGTCTTCCACTGCGAGTTGTGGCATGTAACGCACAGGGTGAAACCAGTAGTGTGCATACTGTGCTTGCGCACATAGATAGTAGAGGTAAAAATCAGGGACCGTGAATCCTCCGGCTGCGTAAGGTAGCGTCAGAGTGTGCAGGCTTATTCTGGCTTGTTTTCCTGCCCATACGAGTTTAGTTACAGTGGCATGAAGGCGATTAAATATAGGTGTTGGAGGGGGTATGGGAATGTTAGTGAAGAGATAAAGCATCTTAGGTAGAATTACCATTTTAACCAGGGAGATTCTGTCTGTTAAAGATAGGGGCAGTGTTATCCACCGATCAACCTGTGTCTCTATTTTGACAAGTGCAGTGCCATAGCTTCTTTGCAATACCTGTTCTGAATCTCGATGTATCCAGATACCTAAATATTTAATAGGGTCCTCCTGCCATATTAGGGAAAGTTCATCGGCGGAGATGTGGTTTTCTCCGTCAGTGGTATTACTGCAGATTTGGGCCAATTTATCTGAAGGCCTGATTGTCTACCAAATTTTATGTATTCCCTGATGAGTGGCGATAGATTGGCATTTGGATCTCTGATATAGAGCACCATATCGTCAGCGTACAACGTTATGCCAATAGGGCGCAGGGTGAATCTCAGGGCTGTATATGAATATCGTTGGCGGATTTTGCAGGCTAGGAGCTCTAGGGCTATCACAAAGAGTAGGGGGTAGAATGGGCACCCCTGCCGTGTCCCTCTTTGTATCTGCCGCGTCCCTCCTGATAATTGTCTATTTACTTTGATGAGCGCAGATGGTTTCGTGTATAATAATTTAATCCAATTTAGCATCGTTGGGGAAAAACCAATTCGTTGTAAAATAGTGATTAGGTAGACCCATTCAATCGAATCAAATGCTTTGGCCTCGTCGAGAAGAACCGCCACAGCTTCTAGGTCGGGTTTCAATTGGTGTAGTAGGGCAAACATGGTGCGGAGATTATGTGCCGTAGACCTAGCTGGTATAAAGCCACATTGGTCAGGTAACACAATATTCGTCATGAGCGGTTGTAGGCGAGTTGCAATTATTTTAGCCAGTATCTTAGTGTCTGTATTTATTAATGATAGCAGTCTGTAGGAATCTGCTTTCTCCGGGTTTTTATCCGGTTTTAACAGGGCCACTAGCAAAGCTTCTCGTAGTGTGGGGGGAAGAGTTTGATTGTGATATGCTTCATCATACATTTCCAATAAATATGGGCACAACAACTCTGAATACACCTTGTAAAATTCACCCGTGTATCCATCTGGACCTGGCGATTTGTTACTCGGCAGCACTTTTATCGCTTCCTGAACTTCTTCTATTGTGATAGGTTGCGCTAGGAATTCACGTTGTGCATTGGAGACCCAAGCTAGTGCAATGTCATCTAGGTAGGCTAAAATTTCAGGTGCAGGTGCGGTGACTTGTGTTTTATATAATGAGCTATATGAGTCCATGAAGGTCTGTAAGATACCTGCTGTGTCATAGTGTATTATGTCATCATCATCCACCATTTGGAGAATAGTGTGCTGTTTAGGCTCTATGCGAATATTGTTGGCGAGCATACGGCCTGGTCTGCCCCCCTCACCCATCTTTCGTGCTGTGTAGCATTTTGTACAGTACTTCGGGGCAGATTTATGAGCCCCTTGCGCCACTTTTGCGTCACTTTTCCCATGTTAAAAGTGACGCAAAAGTGGCGCAAGGGGCTCATAAATCTGCCCCTTCATTTCTTCCTCTGCTAGGGCATTATGATTACTGATTTCGTCTTGTATTGCACCTAATAGGTTTACATTGCGAGTAGCCTCATACTCCGTTTCCAGTCATTTAATGCGTGCTTCACATTGCTGCAGTTGCGAGCGGAGATCTTTAAGTATCCCCGCCGTGGTGCTTATGCAAATGCCCCGTGAGGTCACCTTGAAAGCCTCCCAGAGGGTGCCCACGCTATCAACCGATAGTTTATTAGTGGTAAAATAGTCCTCTATAGCCAAATGGATTGTCTCAGTATATAATGGATCGAGAAGGGAGTTAGCGTTAAAGCGCCATATAAATGGTGGCAGAGTATATGCTGGTATTTGTAGGGGGAGCAAAAAGGGTTTATGGTCTGATAATGTTTTCGGGAGGTGTTGGACATCAGTGGTCAATGTGCACATCCGATCGGTGAGTATCCAGTAATCAAGTCTGGACCAGCTATTATGGACCATCGAGGAATGGGTGCTTTATTAGGTATGCGGATGACGCACACGCCATATGTCGTGCATTTTGAATTCTGTCATACTATTTAAAATCACTGCTGCCGCACTCTGGTGTCTTTCGGTAGTATTTTGTGATATGTCATAAGTACTGTCCAGTGCTACATTGAGATCTCCGCCCCAGACTAATTCCATCGTTGGTAGCCCTCGTAGCTCTGTACATAAGTGCATGTAGAAGTCAGGGTCGTCTATGTTAGGGCCGTATGTGTTAATGAAGCCTACTCTGGTGCCTCGTAATATTCCAGTCAGGATGGCATACCTCCCTTGAGTGTCTGTGATGGTCCGTTCCAGTGTAAACTGTGTACCTTTCCTTAACAGGGTGATGACCCCACGTGCATAGTTGGAGTATGATGAGGAAACTACTAGTTCTGCCCAGCGCTTTCCTAAGTTATCAGCTTTAGCAGAGGTCAGATGTGTCTCTTGGAGCATGGCTATATCTATAGCATGTCTGTCTAGGGACGCTAATACTTGTCGGATTTTCCTAGAGTTGTTGAGACCCCGTACATTCCAGGTGGCCAAATTCAGCGGGATAGGATTACCATTATTGTGTGTCAATGTGTTTCCAGACATAGCATCTAACAGATTGTCCTTGGTATGCAATGTTAATGAGCAAAGTTATCCAGGAGCCTAGTCATGTACATAGCTTGTGTGTGCACAGTGCCCGTGGACACTAGCGACTGTGTTGTGACTTGATACGAAAGAACATGCAACATAACAGTAGTCCCGCCCCACCCCCCACTCATCCCTCCCACTTCATCAGCCCAACTGTGATAAAGACAATCCCCGTAATTAACCAAACTATTTCCGCCTCTCCCCGAACCTAATGAGACAGAGAGGAGAAGTGGTGTGGTATACACACTGGGGCAAGAGCTGTCAGCCAGCTACTCCGGTGACAGATGTTCACCAGGGGGTCACTCTAGAACATATGGCAAAATTCCAAACATCAGAACCAATGTAGTGTAATGCAATCTGACAGGTATCATAATTAACAGTGTAACTTGAAAACAGCTTAATAAAGGACATAAGCATCCACTGCTCCTAATATTGTGGTAGAATCTAACTAAATGTGTGCATCTTGTTAATACCTAAGGTAACATGGTAAAGCAATGGTGCATTATGGAGATTGTCATGGAAGCTACTGTGTGTTAACAATTGAAGAACACCTATAACATTGAGAGATTTTGAGTCTTAGTCAATTGGGGCTTCAACCTAGAACTAGGTGAAGCTGACCTTGAAGAATATTTAAGATTGGCATATAATGAACTAGTGAAACTGGATTGCTGCTAATACTTATTTAGTCAGACCTGTTTGAAAGATTTACTGTTACTATGTACCCATATCTGATGAACTATGGTAAATATCTGCATTTCCAGTATTACCTCCTTTTATCTAAAGAGGCAGCAGATGTTAATTTTGTGTAAATATTTGTCTAGACAGAGCCAAGAGATGGCAAATTCCTCAAGTCATGGTTTTTCTTTGACCCTTTTCAATTAATATGTGGAACCACTAGCTGGGGAAACTAGTTACTGGGAAACATAAAAGAGAGTGTTTAATTTATGAAGGTGGCATCCAGCAGGCAGATTGCCTGGAGAGGTGGACTTTTTGTCCGTTCAGAATGATACATTGACATTCAATCTTGGATGAGGTAGAGCCTTTGACCCATACTCAAAGTAAAATGGAGGATCTGTCCTTTTTAGCCAATGTCTCAAACAAGTCACTCTACCACTGAACTACATCTTTTGGTGGGAGGTAAGAGAACTTCATTTAAAGTTGAATATTAGGTCCTGGCTTAATTTCAATCTGTCACTGGAAACATTACTTTCAGTAGATGTCAAGGCCTGCATTTGTACTTGGTTTGGCAAACATTCTATTCCTAAAGTATAGAACAAGGTTCAGGTGATTCTCAGGAATAAAGTGCCTACATGATGGAAGACAAATTAGTCTATTCCGTTTTCTCTTCCTTACCACAGGACCCAAATGCTCAGAATATCATTTTAAGATGCAAGGGTCTAGGTTCTACAAATAAACTTTTAATATACAATAATTGTTAGAACTGTTGGTCTCTAATTGGCATAGGTAGGTACCTTTGACCAAGAAGGGACCCTTGCTTCTAGTCAGGGTGAGAGGGGTACATAATGTAGATAACCCCTGCTCACCCCCTTGGTAGCTTGGCATAAGCAGACAGGCTTATGCCAAGGGCAATGTGTAAAGTATTTGTACACAAAACTCACAGTATTATAGTGAAAACACCATAAATGGACACCACACCAGTTTAGAAAAATAAAGTATCTTTATCTAAACTCAACAAGACCAAACCGACAAAAAATCCAACATACAGGTAGTAAAATATGACTGTAGAACAGTTATTTCAAAAATAAAGCTTGTGACAGCAATACATCTAAAGTACGGGGCCGACTGTGAGGTGCACGACATCAGGCCCGGAGTCACATGGACCCCCAAAACAAACAGTATATCGTTTCTGTGAGGAGGTGACGTGTTGAATCCAGGACAGGAAGTCGGTTGCGTCGGCGATGAGGTGTTGGTTTTGGTGAGGCGGTGCAAAATCTGCAAGTTTGTGGAGTGACCCATGGCAGTTATCAGCACTGTGATAACTGGATGCAGGCACTGTCGGTGATGCAGTTGGCGCTGGCATCGGGAATGGCCAATAACTGCAGGCGTCTGAGCTTCAGTGCAGGTAGGGCGATGCATTGTGCACTTCACAAACTGTGCCCCTGGCCTTGGTGTAGTTCGCGGCATCACAGCAGCATTGCTGATGGCGTCGGAGATGTATTTCTTGCTTCTCTTGGGTTTTTCCAGCTCCAACAGCAGGAACAACCTCCAGAGGCCCAAACCTGGAAAAGACACCTCCTGGCAGGTCAGAACCCTTAGCAGTAGACTTCAGTGGATCTGGGGGTGAAGTCTTTGTGTCCCTGAGACTTCAGAACAGGAGACCAGCACACACAAGCCCTTGGAGATTCTTCTTCAAGTAGGTTTCTCAGCAAAGTTCCAGTCTTTGTCCATTCCTTGGCAGAAGCATCAACTGCAGCCCATCCCCAAACATCACATTACAAAGGGACAGTACTCCTCCTCACAGCTCTTCAGCTCTTCTCCTTGGCAAAGATTCCTCTTGAGTCCAGAAGTGATCTAAAGTTTCAGGGATTTAAGGTCCACTACTTTCAACCCATTTGTCTTTGCTCTTCTTTGAGCCCAGTCCAAACCAGGAGACAGGCCCTATCCAGCTGCAAGGGAAACTCCTCCCAGTACTCTAAATGCAACCAAAGTCTATTCAGCTCAGCCTAGAGTCATCCAGGAAGGGCCAGGCAAACGTCAAAACCCAGTGGCTGTCTGCAGTGAATGCACATCCTAAAAGCATTTGACTTGAGGGACACCTAGCAACGACTAGTTGAACTGCAGCTTGATGTAATAATTTCAATGCTTTTGCATTTGACTTGTGAGGGGCACCTAGTAACGACTAGTTGAACTGCAGCTCTTTGTAGAATTATTTTGATATTGGATACTATAATATTCACTGCCCACTGCTAATATCGTCCCATAATGCTTTCGAGGGTCTTTGACTGGGATTGTATCTTTGCCCATAACTGTGCTTGGAGTGGTCCTAAGAGGATGGGACCACCACTGAATCGTTCAGTATGATATGCTCTTTGTGTTCAAGACATCTGCTTGGTCCTCGCCCTAGGTTAGGGGGAACCCCAAAATCATCATCTCTCTCATTGCCTGATATTTTTCATTTTCAAAGTTCACTTTTGTGAATTGGTTATATGCTTTTTAGCATGTAAAGTTGCTTTATCAAAGCATTTGTGGGTGCAGTTTAGTAGCTGACTCCACTACGTGGGGGAGTTATTGCCTGAATTCCGTGTTTTTCATGGAATGCGTAGTTAACAAATCTCCGCAAACTCCGGCAGAGTTCATTGCCCAGGGTTACATAATACTTACTTAAGATCCTGTTCCTTCATAGGCTAACCTTAGGTATAAACAAAACACAAAACAACAATCCAAGAGTCTTTTGAAACATCACATTCAACGTTCAAATACATTTTTAGAATACTTCCCAATATTTTCAATGTCCTTCAAAACAACTCTAAAGATAAGCAATGGTGCAAAAGAAATTCTAGATCGATGCAGTAAAGTAGTGGCAGCAAAAACATAGTATAAAAATTGCCTAACAAAGACACCATAGGCCATGAGCGAAGCCATATCAAGAAATCCAGCCATTGTGTGATACTCCAGTGACCCCACCCACCACATACACCCCAGATCAGAACGGGAAGCCAAGGGGGTTGTGATAGTGCCGTGAATGGCGAAAAGGCGTGAGTTACGATTTACATAACTTTATAGACTGACACCCAGGAAGCAGCTTCCTGGTTTCCTAGGGAGCACAGAGGGGGCTGAAAACAGTCCCATTCTCTGTGCTCACAGGGAATTCTGCAAAAAGAGAGGTATCTCTAGAAAGCTGAGAAACTCATCATTCAAGGGATACCACTCTTGAACAGGCCCATGCGTAATCCGTCGTTGCCTTGATACGGTCCATAGCAAAGCACCAAGAAACCTTCCGGTGTATGTGCGCTATAGAAATTTTTATTAACATAACTCTTGCGCTGTGAAGTGGCAGGCGATCACAGTGGGATGAGATCACTTGGTGCTTTCACCAGATGACAGGGATTATTTTTAAAGGGAGAGTGGTCCCTTGGGCACGGGCCTGTGCTTTACCCTCCTTTTCAGTATTTTCAGTCTCTCTTCCCATCCCCAGGGTCCATATGGGGGTGTATACCCCATCTACCCTCCTTAGGGGGTGGAAAGCCTACCATACCCCAGGGAAAGTCATAGGAAACAAAGGGGTGCGGCAGCCATCCATGTAGAGGGTCATTTAACCACTCCAAAAGGGAGCAATGAAGTCTGTCAGCCATCCAAGGGGGGAGATTGGGAGGATTTGCACCCATTCTCCCCCCTGGTTGGTATAAAGCCCACTAGATGTCAGGGTTGGGGCAGCTTACATTGGCCCAGGGTCATGACCCCACCCCAAAAGGAGGTAATGCAGTCTTTCTGTCACTCCGGGAGGCAGATTGGGGATAGGGATGGTCCACCCTGTCATAGGGCTATGCCGTTAACTCTAAAATGGGGAAATACTGTATTCCTGCTCTGCCTGGGTGCAGATTGGGGGGTTTGTCCACAATCTGCATAAAGCCCAGTTGACACCAGGGAAATGATAGTAAAACAAAGAAGTAAGAGTGGCCCACCCTGGAATAGGGCATGATTGCAACATAAAAGGAGCAGCACTGTCTTTTTGCTCCCCCCAATGGAGCAGATGGAAGGTTTGCTTCTTGGGGTGGGTAGAAAACCCTCTAGACACCAGGGATTTCTAAATGGGGCCAAAAGAACTAGATGGGGATGGCCACCTCTGGCATAGGGTCATACCCCAAACCCATATTTGGCAATAGAGTCTTTCTGCCACTCCTTAGGGACAGACAGGTTTTTTCAAATGTTAAGTTTGACAGAATCGGCCCCTAGTGGGGTAGAAAGTCCACTAGACACCATGGATTTTACACTGGGACAAAAACAAAGAGGTATGAGTGTTCACGGTATCATTAGACGATTTCCTCACACCAAAACGGGCAATTGGATCTTTCTACCAGGGGGAGGTGGATGCCCCATGGGGAGGCAGAAAACCCTGAAGACAAAAAAATGGCATCAAAACAAGCAAAAGAATGGGGGGCAACTCACCACAGCATTGGGCCAATCTGCCATCCCAGAAGGGACATTAGTGTATTTCTGTCTGATTTGGGAGGTTGCCTCTAATTTGCCCCAGGGCAGGTCTCACTAGACACCAGGGGGCTTTTTAAAAAGCCCATTGCACCACTGGTGCATTATGTTTATTGAGGCACCAGCAGCGCAATGGGCTCCCCCATATTTACAACCCCATGTAAAGCCACCCTGCGTGACTTTTCATGGCCTTGTAAATATGTTCCCCTTTCACGCATAACTCTGCGCAAAAGAGGCATTCAATGGGTGTTACTGTGGGTGTTCCCACGCAACATCCATGAGACTTGACGCATTCCCAGATTTACAACATTTTGTAAACCATGGAATGCATCAGAATCCTACACCTCCTCATGGGAGGCATAAAGAGGAGCAACGAGAAATACTAAATACTTCTGTTTCTCCTAATTTCTTCCTCTTTCTATGCGTGCTGCATTCTACAGAAAACATAGAAAGAGGAAAATGCCTTTAATGATTGATTTTGTGCAGGAAGGTATTCCTTCCTACACAAAAACAATCATCCCGTCAGCGCAGGCACCCTTGGAAAATAATGCAGGGTTTCTCCCAATTATTCCCACTGGTGGGGCAGAAAGGACACTGGATGCCAGAAATATTTTTTATTAAAAAATGGGGTTGAGTCTAGGGGTGGGGGGATATTTCCGCTCTGCCGGTGGAGTTTGTGGACTTTTGCCCACTCCGCAGTCCACTTGGAACCTGGAGTTTCAGCAAAGCTGTGCCAACTGCCATCTGGCAGAGTTTTTTCTCACGCATGGCTCACCAGCATTATGTTGGTGAGTGTGAGCGGCTTTTGGCTCCCCTAGCATGATTTTCATTTGTATGACAGAACAACAAGTTCCACAACCACACATACCTATACCACACGGTCTAAATAATGCCTGCGTCTTAACCCTGCATTGCTTTGCCACACATGCCTTTGCCATAAATTTTCATGGTAAAGGCATGTATGGTAAAGGGGTATGCATGGCTAAGGTCCCCACCCCTCCTCCCCACCACCCTAGTGTACAAACTTCCCCCTTCTACCCTGAGGGGCGACCCCCAAGCTGTGTCCTCCCACTGCCCTATTTCCTAAGACCCTGACCCTTAACCCTGTCCTTTAACCTGACCCTGGCCAGCCCTGATTCAGCCCTAAAAACTGTCCAGCCCTCCCCTAACTCCTAACAACTACCCTGACTAGCCATTCCCCTCCCCCTGCCCTGATGCCTAAGTCCCTAACCCTAATTATAAAAACTACCCCAACACTCCCCCAGCCACAAAAACTACTCTGACCCCCCCAGCTCTGAAAACTTGCCCCACCCCCCAGCCTTTAAAACTAGCCTCAACCCCCAGCCCTGAAATCTAACTCCAATCCCCATCCCTGAAAACTACAAAAACTACCTCCAACCACCAGCCCTAAAAAACACAACCACCAGCCCCCAGCCCTGAAAACTAGCCCCGATTTCCCCCAGCCCAGAAAACTACCCTAAGCCCAGAAAACTACACCGACCCACCCTAGAAAACTACTCCGACCCCCCAGGCCACAAAGTTACCCCTGACCAACCCTCCTCAGCCCAAAAAACTAT
Source organism: Triturus cristatus (assembly GCF_964204655.1). Lineage (NCBI taxonomy): Eukaryota > Metazoa > Chordata > Amphibia > Caudata > Salamandridae > Triturus > Triturus cristatus. The sequence continues at coordinate 524,592,349 of NC_140588.1, read as the reverse complement.
GTCTGACCCCCAGCCGACAAAGGTACACCAAACCCCTGCCCAATAAACAACACCTGACCCCCCAGCCCCACTTAAAACAAACCTGACCCACCCTCAGCCCACAAAACAACCCTGACCCCCGCCCACAAAACAACCCCTGAACCCCCACTCACAAAACAACTCCCAACCCCCTGTCCCAAAACAACCCAAACCCCAGCCCACAAAACAACCCCCAGCCCCACTTATCTCATCACAATATCTTCCTGCTTCTGTCCATCTGCAAGCCCTACCGCGCATTGCCTTAACCATGCACATGTGTGGTTAAGGCATATGCCTGGTTAAGACATGCGTAGTAGGGCTTGCGGAGTCGGAATACTCGTGGTTCAGACCACAGTGTTTTGACTGTTTCCCATGATTTTCAGGCGCTAGACTGCCTTCTGGCGAGATTTCTCAATGTGGACATAGCAACATGTCACTGCTGTTCGCATTGAGAAAGCTGCTGCTGGAGTAGAAAATCTACTCGAGTGACAGAAGAAAGCAGCACCTTTGGCACTTCACTTGGCTACCTTTGCACTGATTGTACAGTGTGGAACAAGCTCCCAGCGCTAAAAGTCAGTGGGAGCAGTGTGACAAGCTGAGTTCTGCCCGCTCATGGAACTCTACAGAATCTCGCACAGTTTATATGTAACTCCTAGCTGAGTCTTGCACAGTTGAATCTGACCCATCCTGACATCAGGCCCTCTTCACAACCAGGGCACTTTGTCCACTGTCTGAGTACATAATCATCTCATGGCGAGGGAGCCATCAATAGTCAGGTGACGGTTGGACATTTACAGAAAGGCCTTTTGGTTTTAGACCGAAAAGAGACAGCTTTCTAAAAGTGTCTTTTCCTTAATAGTAACTGACAATCAGTCTTTATCATTAAGTCAGATTTTAAATTGCCCATAAAATGAGTCATTGAGAAATGTTTCTAGTTGTTATAATGTAACAAAGGCTCTCATTACGATGTTGTGCAGACTTGTGTCTGTCCGACACTGTTGCAGGGAAGGAATCACCCGACCATAGGTCGGCGGTTCTGACACCCTGATTTGGATGCGAGCGCACATAGTGTGGTCGAAACATCCTTTTTCCAATGGGAGCTTCCAACGGCAGGCTGAAAACACCCGCAGCAGAAGCTCCCATTGTAAAATGGAAATTTGTAAACATCCCTGCACCGTGTGGCAGATACCTCATGGTGCCTGTCACACGGTGCAGGGATGTTGAGGGTGGCCCAAAGGTTCCCCCCAGGCCCATATGAAGAGGGTCAGGGAAGAAGGGGATTCTGCGAGGTGCCCCTAAAGTCGCTTTTTGACAGCCAATCCATGTCGGAAAGGCCGACATGGATTGGCTGTCGGAAACCAACATCGTATTTCCAACTGCAGAGCTGAGCCTGGCTCCACCATCATGAAAAGATCACTATTCCACTCCTGTTCTGACAGGCTCACAGAGCCCGTCGGAAGTGGAGCAGAATCCTCTTGCAGTTTTTCCTTTAACCAACATAATCAAAATACGGTGGTCGGAGGGAAACCTCAGGATGCCAGGCAGAGAGCGTCCGACCGCTCGATGCCCAACATCCAGTTTGGGCCCATTGTGTTTTCCAATGAGAGAGCCAGCCATGACACAGGGAAAATGTTTTCACTGCCACGACATGTAAACCATTACTGTCTACATGTCCTACTTTTAAATATCAGGCACCCTATCCAAGCAACAAAGCCTACCTTAGGGGTGACTCATAAATATTAAAAAAGAAGGTTTAGGCCTGTCAACAGGGTGATTTTGACAGGTTTAAAATGGCACTCCAAGGCTGTAATGGTAGACCTGGAGACATGGGGCTACTGCAGTGGGTGGTACGAGTGCTTAGCCCACAAGTAGCATTTAATGTATCGGCCCTGGGTACAGGTAGTTCCATATTCTAGGGACTTTGCAAAGTAAATTAAATGTGCCAATTAGTCCTGGGTGGTACAAAGACCCCCGCTTTGCTGTTCATCGATGATACCTTACTGGTGTGGAAAACTCCCAAGGGAATCAAACTCTTCTCACCAGGTTCAATCTCTGCTGCACTCATTATGGCTTAGTCGTAAATGCCAATAAAACAACATTTATGGCAATACATCCTCACAGAAACGTTAGAGGGGTTGTGAATTTGGAGAGGGTAGTGGATTTGGACTACCTGGGCATTTGTTTATCTAGTAGTAATTCTTGGACCAGCCAGATTACAAAGGGCACACTCCTCCTTAATCATAGGGCAGCAGCCACTCTGAGCTTTACAAAGAACACTTCCCTCCACCCAGTGTGACCTCGTATGCAAATTTGGAGAGCCCAAGCAGTGGCTGCGGCAGCATTTGATTCTGAACTTTGGAGTCATAGTAACCTAGATCCTCTGGGGGTCGCTGAGAGTAAATCTTTGAGGGCTGTAAAAATCCTTCTCAATGTATGCCCTAAGGCTTTTCTTAAATGGATCTAGATATGCAACAAATCACTGCAAAAGTCAGGCTCAAACCCATCCTTTACTGGTTGAGGCTATGGATAATCAATTAGCAGGAACCTTACAGGATCGGACTGAAGGACATTCTTGGCACTCCGGGAAGAATAGTAACACTACGGTGGCTGAGGTACGTTAAACAGACCCTACATATTCTAGGCCACTCAGACCTTTCGAAATATCCTACATCTCTTATTTCTTCTTCCATTAAACTGGTGAAACTGGTCTTCTGAGGGATTGAAAGGATGAAAATAACCCAATGAATGTGCCACAGTAGATTTACAGACCGTTTCCTATGCTTACACCAAAATTTGGGACATTGCTCGATGAGAGGGACCCACCAATTACCAGATCTCTTTATATAGGATTCAGGCTGGGAACCTTACCGCTTGCAACCTTCCCAAGTAAATTGAGGCACCCACTAGAGGGTGCTGTGCTTTGTCCTGCAGACAGGGAAATTGATGAGTATGATGAACACCATGGGGCAGATTTATGACGTCTGGCGCATCTCTGTTAATCAGCAGAGATGCGCCAGAAGAGTTGCGACGCATCTGCCCCCCCCGTGCGCCACCATTGATGTGCCGCATTTACAATGCGGCACACCGTGGCACTCGGATGGGCAGATGCGTGACGCATCTCCTGTCGGAAAGGCGGCGCATTGCTGGAGTTGCGTCCCAAGCGCGACGCAGCTCCAGCAAGGCTCGGGGGTGCCCTATCCCTTACATGCTGCGTCAATCCTTACACCTGCTTCAAGCAGGCGCAGGGTTTTGACGCAGCATGGCCTTAAAAGTGACTGAGTGAAATCTTGTAGATTTCACTCAGCCACTTTTAGGAGGCGTTCCTGCGCCGGAACGCCCCCCCCTGCTCCAGAACGCCTACATGTGGCGCAGGGCTTTACAACGTGACGCATCTGCCAGATGCGTCACATTGTAAATACCCCGCAGCATGGCGCAGGATTTGCGCCGCCGCTGCGTCACAATAGTGACGCAACGGCGGCGTAAATGAGGCGCAAGGGTCTCATAAATCTGCCCCCTTGTGTTATTTTGCCGAGTGTACGGCAGACAATGTAGGTGATGCGTTGTGCCCCTTTGCCGATACCTGGGATTCCTGCAATTTAAAATGGCTTTGAGAATCTGCAGGTCCGATACTAGGCCGTGTATAGGTTTTTCCATTGCTAAATATCTTGAATCAACATGACCCATTCGTACCACGATTGTCTCACAATGGCATTTAATTATAACTGTGACTGAAGTTCAACCAGACATTTGGGGTATTGTATTGAGTATATTGCCTTGAATGTAGGCCCATATGACAGTATCTGCTAGTAATGCATTTTGCCGACCACTATTATTGATAACTCCATCGATAACCCTCCCCTGTGGATGCCCTGTTTATGGTTAATTTTACTCAAAATTGGGGGGAAATCCTACTACCTTTTAAAAACACTAAAGCATTTTATTACACTACTACTTTAAGTACAATTGTATGTACAAGTTTTATATTTGGACTCCTGGACAAGTTTCATTGATTTTAAATCATGTTTGCTGGAATTGGTGTTTTGCACAACATAATGAATATTCTGATGTTTACTATGTTCATGCTGCTTTTAAGGTCCATGACCGAAATAAAGTACTTATGATGCTGTCCTCGCGCTGAAGTACAGAGCCAGCACAGAACAAGAAGAATGAGTGGGTACAAAATCAGATTTTCAGTGCTTTACGAAAAGAATTCCATAGCTTTGCTCGTTTTACCCAAAAGGTACGGCCACCCAATTTCGAGCAGCGGAATCACCATAAGAGCTCAGCTTGCCAGTCAGGTGATGCCCATGACACATTCAAGGAATACAATTATTTTGCATCAGCAGAATGTGAAAACCGGCTGAGCAATACAATGTTATTTCCCTCTTTGAAATTTGGAGTAGACACAACACTGGAACCCTGGGAGTAGATAGTCCCAACTGGTAAACAGATTTTGAATTTAAAAAGTGTAGAAATTAACATAGCTAGAAATTAAATTCTTAAATTCTTGAATTCCAGCAAATGCGCATTTACAAAGGCAGGTTAGCTGAACACAGCCTAAGAACATTTGTGGTTGCTAGTAAACATCGAAAGCCATCATATTGTTTTTGATATGAAATATATTATACTTCCATTCCATAATATTAAATGGGATAAACAAACAGATAAACTTGTGACGGGCAAGGAAGCATATTGATTCTTCACACAAGCCAATAGATGTCAGAGAAATAATCTGCTGTAAAGTTCTTTATTGATATTTATCAGCAGGTTTCGCCGAATTTGTGTTATGTCAAACTGCTGTCTCAACAACATCACTGTATCTCTACACTTTAAAAGGACACACTGCAACAGAAATGCAAAGTCACAATATGCTATATTGAACCATGATATCTTCTTTTCAGAGAAATATCATGTTGATGTTTCCCCAGTGCAGGCCCCCTCCAGGTAGCGTTTGTTCCCATGCCGTCTTTGACTTGACTGGAGTTGTGGATTTCTTTAAACTCTGCCATCTCTGTCAACACGTAGCAGATCAGTCCATTACAAGAAAGGTGGCTTTAATTAGTTTTACTCAGGTTTTCGGATATGATTGTCGAAAATGTGCATATTATAAACTAAAACACTCCCCTTGGACAGCTACACACAGATGTCAAATTTACCCCACTTTGATTATTCAAGAAAATGTCTTTTTAAAAAACATGGTTGTGCTCGGCTTCCATAGAGGCAGAGATCGCACACTAACTCACAATTGCAACTCCGAACAAGTCCCTTGTTTACCAAAGCCCATTAGTGGCTTGGATACCATTCCCATATCCGGCTATCCCTTAGCCCTTTGTTCATCTCTGACCCTAAGGAGCCATATGAAGGTATGCCATTTACAGTTTTCATCAGATGTCTACCTTCTTTTCAGATATAAATATAAAAAAACTATACTTTTATGTGTCATCCGTTTCTGACATTACACTCAGTAGTGAAAAGTTACTAAACAATTTGTGTAATTCGATATATATATATATATCCCAGAATGTATTAAAAACAAAACATTTATCTTTGTTAAGTTACTATATGAACGATAGTCCAACAGTAGACAGATTGCAAGGATAGCATTTAGCTTAAATATTTAGGCTAAAGAACGCATGCTTGACTTCTGAAAACTGAGGGCTATGGGGCATATTAACAATGCGGCGATAACAAATTATCGCCGCTTTTGCGGCCGTTTTCGGCCGAAAAGCGGCGATAATTTTATCGCCTTATCAGCAAAGACACGCTATCGCGTGTTTTGCTGATTTTGCTCCCGTTTCCAGCACGCCTAACTTTGCATCGCTAATGAGATGCAAAGTAGGCGTGTCTGTGGAAATAACATGGGTAAATATCACGAAGGCAGCTTCGTTATATTTACAATGCAGGGCAGCGATTATTTAAATCGCGCTAAGTATGCCTTAACGCAGGAATTTAACGTCTGTTAAATTCCTGACTAAGGCATACTTAACATGGGGGGTGGATTGTGTGGCTAAGACCACAGGCCCCTATTATCAAGGGTATTGCCGTTTTCCATGGAACATCGCTGGAAAACCAGCGATGTTCCATGGAAAACATCGCTATTGCTAGGATAATTATCGCCATTGCGCTGAGCGTTGTTAATACAGCGCTAGCATGGCGATAATTATCTGCGATAGCCAGCGTTAAACATTTTAACGCTAAGAGCGGCCAGCGATAATTATCGCTGGCCGTTGATGATATGCCCACATATTATCAAGGAACGGCGATAACATTATCGCCGCTTTAGTGGCAGGAAACTGCCGCTAAAGCGGCGATAATGAGCTTGATAATATGCCCGTGTGAATTCCCATAGAAGCCTAGGTTCACACCAGAACCTGGGCTTTTATGGGAATTCTCAAAGGCATATTATCAAGCCCATTATCGCCAAAAGCTAAAGCTAAAGCGGCGATAATGTTATCGCTGTTCCTTGATAATATGGCCACGAATGTGGTAACTGTCATAAGAAATTGTTACTGAAGAGTGCATTGTTGCATGTGGTAAAATGCTAAAAAGGTTTATTATATTACGTTTGCACAATTACTAGACCCATGTTCACATGGGAGATGAAGTTGGAAGCAAAATCATCTCAAACATGTCATACGGTCTGAGACATATGCACATGTAAAAAACGTATTAGTTCTCAGCGGTGTCAGAATAGAAATTCGAATGATGGGTGGTGCTAATGAAAAAAAAACAGTCCTGTTTGAATGGCCCTCATCAACGAGGGCAGTCAAAGCCCTCACAGAAAAGTCAGAAATACAAATGTGATTGAAATCTGTTAGAATTAACCAAGTAAATCACTCCACTAAATAAGAGCAGCAACGAAATCTTGAATGTAGACCTTTCATTCATCCCAAATTAATTTTACTGATTTGCAAATATTCTGGCTTTGCTAAATCCTCCCATTTCTTCCATCAGACTGCTGGTGATGAAGCAAGACATGCAGTAATAGACTAGAATATGTGCCATATCAGGTCCAATAGGCAATTCTGCGAAACGCAGTCATATGAAACAACATCTAACCCATGTTAATGAAACCACACCTTCTCTCAATGTGTGCCACGATCCAAATCAAAATGTTAGGCACAATAGATAAGACATTTTAGGAGAAGAGCCTGTATCACTTGCAGATAATATATATATTTCACACAGTAGTACCTCCGGCTTAATGTCAAAGACAAGAAGAAAAAGACAATGATGCACGCAGCTATATTAAGTGAATACTTAAGAGGCAACCTGGCACCCCGGGGACTTATTGTGACAAATGCACCTAGGCTGTTTCTAGAAAACAAGATCTTAAAAAAAAAACTGGTCTTTGGTGTTTGGTGTCTTGGAAGTGTACCAGAGACTGGTTAGTACTCCTGATCAATACAGCTAAGGAAACAGCTGAATTAATCTTTATTGAGATCCAGCTTTTAGAGACTAAAATCAAAGGTTGCATTGAGCTGAGTGCCTTCAAAAACAAGCTGGAAGAAGTCAATAAAACTGTGAGTGAGACTAAAGAGGACATTCTGAAATACAAGATAAATAAGCTACGAAAGTACATCGAGCGCTTTAGTCATGAGAAAGTCTATCCTTATCTGGCCGAGGATTACAACACCCAGATCACAAACAAGCAACAAAGGAAGGGAACCCGAGGTTGGGGAAAGGACACTGATGAATGGACCTCCAATTCAGAGGAATGGAGCAAAAGTGAGGACTCAGATCCCAGCACATCGTCGGACTCTGGAGCAACCAGAGAGCGCCAAGGGAGGAATAGAAGATTGACTCCTGGCAACTTTCAACCTCATTTTACTCCTCAACCCCATCCTTGGTGGCCCCTGCAACCATGGGGATTCCAGCCTCAGCCTTTCCAACCACCGTTCTTTGAAGAACACCCGCACAGCCTTCTTTTTTTGGGCAGGGCCGAGAAGGCAGAACAAGAAGAAGCAGGAACAATCGATCCTTCCCAGACACACATCGGGACCCACAGAGACACCAAGTACAAAGGGATCTGACACTCGAGCAGCGAATGACACGCAGCATGACCAAGGATCAAGTGCCAATTACCACCAATGTCCCAAAATCATCGTGAACCTCAGCAGTAGGCCTCTAACTCTTCTAGAAACACAGGTGCTTAACAAAGGACTTGGCTTTGTACCAACCCATCTGGGTGATGACTTCACCACCCATAAAGAACTGGCCCAACTTTTCCGCAAGATCCGATTGAACTTCTTCTTCAATAGACAAGAACAAAATGAAGGATTGGACATAGAGAAGAACACAGGACTACACAACCGGTCCACCTTCAACCTACCGCTACATCTGCTTCCAACATCTGCTTCCAACAGAAGTAGCTACCTTTGAGGAGGCGGTCCTAAAGGATTTTGAGAACCTGAAAACCACCACCAGATTTCCCTTCATGAGCATCATGAAGGACGAACTTCAGTGTCTACAAGGACTAGGGAGAGACGAGAAAGTCATTGTGAAGCCAGCGGATAAAGGGGGTGCCATCCTTGTCATGGATGGCACACAATAGCATACAAAGTGCATTCATCAACTTTCACACAACAGACACTACACTAAACTCCGGACAGACCCAACTCCTAGACTACAAAAAAAAAATTAAACACCTAGCAGAACAGGGTGAAGAAGAGGGATGGATCACCAAAAATGAATGTGACTTTCTACAACTGAAAAATCAGAATACACCAGATTTTTATGTACTTCCGAAGATACACAAACCCATGAGACCACCACCGGGGAGACCCATAGTCTCAGGGACTGGGTCGATCCTTGAGCCCCTATCGCAATTTGTGTACAGCTTCCTTCGACCACATGAAACAGACTAGCTGCAACACAGAGGGAGTGATCTATCCCTTGAAATGTCCTTGTGATGTAATCTATGTGGGCATGACCACACGCAAGGTTAAAAATAGGATCACTGAACATCGCAGTTCCATTCGATGTAAGAAAAAAAATTCTAAACTCACAAGACACTTTTTAGACAAAGGACATTCATCCAATGACATTTTCTGGCTGGTTCTTGACAAACCCAATTACAACACAGACATGGGCCCACTAGAAAGGGTACTCTTTTATAGAGAGCAGAGATGGGTTTTCCATCTAAAAAGTGACAGTAAGGTACTTAATGATGATATTCCTTGGACGTCCCTTTCCAAGTGATTTAGATTCTCCTTGTTGGGCTAGTGACACAACACCTACTTCCTGCGTGGACCCATATGAAACAGCATTTGTGTTTTTTCATTTGAGCTTCCCCATACTATATGATACCACCTCAGATGCCCGACCCTCATTGACATTACTTGTATCTTTGGGGCGGCCTCCAAGTATGTTTATATGATTAGTCCAATATCACGGTATCCGGATTATTCAGTTTATCCATGTGGTGACACCTAGTGTGCCCCCGCCCTCTCTTTTTGAAAATTCTTTTGGTCTTTATTTTCTTCCCGTTTTTGCAATTAGGTTGCAGCAGGGCAATCTGTCCATTACCCTCGTGGGCTATTTTATCAAACCCTACCCTTGTGGGTACTGTATACACTACCCTAGGTAGGAGATGACCCCTGCCCAGCCGCTGAACATAATGTTTCAGGCTGTCCTACTAGAAGGTGGGACGCGCTGCTGCTTGACGCCGTACAAATATTTTTATTCAGGCTCTGAATTGACTAACAATGATTTTCAACTTGACAACTAGCTGTCTTCCACAGCATTCCCCGGTTCGCGCAGACGCAGTACTCTACAATTTCCAGCTTGCAGCTGGGTAAATGACCGGACGTGCACCGATACGTCAACCACCAGTTAGGTCTCGCGGCTGTGCACTGCCATAACATTCTATACTGCTTTCCTTCCTATAACTTGTTGGATCTCAACCCTGTTGTATTCTGACACTACAGTTCCCTTCTTCCCTGGCGTTCACGTGACCGGTTGCACGCACCTGCTACGTCACCACTTAATAGAGACGCGGTAGGCAGGTTCTTCCATTCTCACCCGGACATCCGATGAAGTCGTGACCACGGCAGCAACAGTGAGTGAAGGACTACCGCGGTAAGCCCCTTGTCACTTGGGAACTCTCGATAACCTTGGCCCATTGTGTTGGTTAACCTGTGTTAATATTAGCTACGCTGCCGCCACCTCCTCCCCTGACTAATCCCAACAGGTAAGTCACCGCTTACCTAGTGACACAGCCGTTTTCCTTTTTCCCTCCCTAACCGTCCCTTATTCCTAATGTCCTATGATGTACCAACATTCGAAACGCCCCTCCTGGTTGAGATTGTCTCTCCCTCCCCCCTAATTTTGGACGTTCTTTACTTCGTGGAGGACGCACATGTTGGTACTTCCCCGACTAGCCCCAGGAGCAGGTAACCGCTTCCCTGGTGACATGGGAAACGGTTTCCCCTCCCTAATCCAGAGTATTATACCACGATCATCTACTGTCCTGCCGGGCATGAATACTTAACTCGCCTCGCCCGGTGGACACTGCAGTCTCTCCTTTTTTTGGATGGATTCACCTCTTGAATACCATGGATTGTGGCAACCAACTGCACATTACACACCCCTCACCCTCGGGGTAATGCCAATTGCCATTTGCTCCATTGGACAGTTCCCACCCCCCAAATGGTGAGTGGTTACCAAACTGGATATGGGATGGTCCAATGCACTCAACAAGGTTACAATTTTTAAAGTTAGTGTACTGGCCTGACTTTGGAAAATGGATTCACAAAAAGAAAAATGTATGGGAAAACATTTCTACCTCTGAGAGACGTTTTATCGTTATGACTATATACCTTTTACCATGTATACTGTTTTGGGAGTGTGATGCATACAATGACTTGATTCTAACACATCTTGTTATATGCACTTACAGCTGGGCACCACAAGGTGTTACAGAGCATGGAACAAGTACTTTTTGACTTTATTGCACTTTAGGTAAGCATGACGCTTCATGTATAAAAGAGCACTGGGTGTATTTTGTTTAAATTGTGATAAGGTTTGATGATAGTAACTTTACCTTCTCTTCACAGTTTACGTACCCTTTACTAATGAGAGGGACGTTGAAAGAGGGACCACACAGCTCCAGTGGTGGCCTGTATATACATTTTTCTCCCCCTTTTTTCACTTGAGCACTATACAGAGTGACTGAAAGTATATGTCCTGATGAATGCCTGTTGGCAGAAACATGCTGACCACTTGAATGAGGGTTTATCTGTTGAAAACCCTACTTATTCTTTTGTCTTTTATCCGTGTCACTGTGATCGCCTGATAAACTTTCAGTGCTCACAGTTAGACATTTTTAAACCACATTCTATCACTGCACTCTGCCCCTCTCTTCACCCATATATTATCACCCATCTTCTTAACAAAAGCACCCCAGCTCCTCCCCTCTGGGGAGTTGTGTCTCACACCTCGGTGTGAGGAGGGAACCCAAATGATGAAGCATGTCAGCTAATGGTGAGTGAGGATTCTTGTCCTCCCTCTTCGTATGTAGTAGTACCTGTTGCAGCGCAGAATGTTAAATTCCCCCTTCAGCACAGACCAACTACCTCAGCATCAAATTCACTCAAATACATTCATTGGTGGGTCCCATAACACCAATACTTACACTCCGTTGATCTGTTTTCTGAGAGAAATACAATTCCAAACGCTGACATGAGAGGAATACCTTTACCTTATCCTAAACACATTGACTTTAAACCCTAGGATATCCCTCTCATAAGGAGATGGATCATTTAGTTGTTTGAAGGTTTAGATTCACAGTCATTTATCTAGTCTTTAAATCTCATTAAATTCTCTTCTTAAATAATCGACACAACACATTTATCAATTAATCAAATATTCTTTATCTAAGAAATATTGCAAGATACGTTAGAAATCATCTTCAGCATTTCAGAGCATCATATTTACCTAGTCTGGCTAAAGTTGTCCTCTAAGTCAGCCAGTCAAGAAGAATTTTATTCAGCAAAGTTAGGCCGCAATTCAGTCTCTCAAAGATTCAGGATAACAGCTGTCCAGCAGTGTCACCGTCCTCTCCGTCAGCATAACGTCAGGAAATCGAGTTCGTCAAAGAAGAGCGTGTCGTGACAGTTCAATTCCCTACCTACTTTTATAATGAAAAATATTTCAAAAATTATCAAGATCGGGGTTTAGAAAGTCCTGATTGGTCCACTTGGGGTCGCGGGGTACAGTTCTCAGGGTGTCAAACAATGAAGTCATCAAACTTGCTTGTTCCGGCTTTTAAATTGAGTTTTGTCTTTGTTCTTGGATAGGTTGGCGGAGCGTCCTTGAAGGGTACATGTTCTCCCGGGGTCAGGTCCAGGCCACTGCTGCTGGCGGTGACGCCTGCGCACTTCACCCAGAACCTCGTGTTAACAGGGCAGTCACGTCTAACTCCATCAGCCATCTTGTTTAGACCGAAATGGTCAATTTAAGCAAAAGAAACACAAAAACGTAATTAAAACATAGAAATGGCTAATAAAATGTTATCCCCTTGCTAATACCCATATGTGTGTATTTATCCAGCAGAAGCAACACTCAGAGCGGTTTATACTCACTGAATAAAGCACAAATCACAAATATATCACCAAAGCGACATATAACATGCAATATTCTAGTTTTCTACTATTAATATGCGTACTCAAGTTAGTTTACAATTAATATAGCCATGCAAGATGCAATCCCCACGTGTAATTCTTTTGTTAATATAATTGGTGAGTTATCACTTCAAACCGATTAATAATATTACAATTAATTGATTATTCAGATTAATATAAACATGCAGAATGGGGGGGTATACAAAATGTTGTACTACCCGCTCCAGCAATCCCCCCTTTGGTGATTATATCACCACACTAATTACAAATGTTGTATCCCCTTTATGGAAATTTAAATTGATTTCTTGTTTCGTTCATATTTCAGTTTCCCCTGTTTCTTCTCTTTTTGCTGTTTTATACATGCTATCCTTTAACTCTTCTAGTTCTATTTCTTCAAATTCTCTTTCTTGTTTCTTATCCCTTCTCCTTAAGTTTTCTCTTTTTATTCTTTTCTGGTTTTTATTCTTTCTACAACAAATACAACCTAGTCTAATTATTAATACTAAAGTAATCACACATGTTAATGGAAATAATATTTTACCTATAAATGTACTACCTAGTTTTACTACAAAGTCTTTAAAAGCTGATATTTTCTTACCAATCCTCTCCCAAACACCTTCAACCTCCAGTGTTACAATTTCGTCATGCAATTCTGTAATATTCTTAATATAAATTTTCAAATCTCTACTTTCGTCAGGAATGTAAGTACAACAATGTTGAACTTTCAGCATTCCACAGACTCCACCCACTTTTGCCAATAAAATATCAAGGGCAAGTCGATTTTGCATTACCATAGCACGCATGGCAACCATTTCAGTATTTACCAATAAGAATCCTCCAGCGGTGCTTGTTGACAAGCGATCCACTACTGTTGAAAGTTTTCTAATTTTGTTCGCATTCAGAGATATTCCCACTGCGGGTATCAGTGCTCCAAAAATGTCACCCACAATTTCAGTCCAAGATTCTCTCTTACTACGTGCTAAATAACTACCTAAACTATGTATACCATCTCCTCTATCCATGTGAAAAATCTTTGGAAAAACCAAGCCAACATAACATGTGCCATACCAATGGTCTGGCAAACGATAATATGCCCTGTTCCCACAAATGAAATACAGTCCTGGAAAGACTGGATCTCTTCCACCTTTAAATCCCCATCCTCCCATGATTCGGTATGTATCATGGCACTCACTATTCCCTAGAAAATAATTGTCATACGCCGTCTGATTCCTTCTTATACACAATTTCCCTTTCTGAGGCCAATCTAAAGCCATAGTTGGACTCGTTTCCCATCTTAAGTGTTTCTCCGTTTCTACATTCCAAACTGTTTTCTCCACTTTCCCTTCTGAAGCCTTTCTTTGCATTTTCAATCTCCTTTCTGCAACCATATTCAAAAATGTCTTCTCCTCTTTCTTTAAACTGCAAGTCAAGTTATTTCTAAATATATATTCTAAGGTTAGTTCATTTGTCTCTAAGAAAAATTCACCTAATACCTTTGCAGGCTTTACCTTGTTTAGTTTGTTAATTGCTGGTACTTGTGAAAATATAGTATCTACATCTGAAAAATAATACTCTAATTTACCTGTTTGATAAAATAAACTAGCTATTACACTACATGTTATTCCATATGTTACAGGAAGGTGATGATAAGTCACTCCTTCAGATACAGATGCAGGTAATTGCATACAAACGTAGCAATCCCTTACGTCCATTGTTTTTACATATTCATACAACAACTTTGAAAACACATTGTTAGAACAATCTGTTATTGACCTATCTTTATGTAAATAGTTTTTATCTATTCTAGTTGAAACTACCTTTTGAACTTTCCCTATATTAGTTATGTTATCACTATGTCCTTCTAATGTATCTACAGTAACTTTAAATGAAAATAGTAGAGCAAGAATACTCCAAAGAAGCATTAATAATCCTGTACAACAACAACACATTTTGCACCATCTTCTAAGGAAGGTACATCTACTTTTGCTACTTTCTATGTTTGCCATCTTCTAAATGAGCCGTGTCTTTTGACTTAGCCTCGACTACTTCACAACTAGTTTCTAACCCAAGGCTTCTAAGCACCTATGTGGTTCTACCAGTTTTTGTATTTTTCAGTATTTTATTGTTTTTCCATCAGTAACTTCCTTGTCTCATTCAGTTTGGCATCTCATCATCTTTCACTTTCCTTTTGTTTTCAGCATACAGGTTGTCCTGAACATCCGCTTCAATATCGGGCAAGATAACTCTCAGGATTTCCGAGTCTTAGTCTTCCTCAACCATTTCCGGTACAACCACCTCTGGATTTCCTTGGCTATCCGCCTCTTCCTTCACTTCAGGCAGGGCCACATATGTCCATTCCGGTGATTTATACTTCTGGTTAGGTTTTCTTGTTCGTTTGTTTTCTTTGACTACTGTCTTTTCTTCTTCTTTCGATTTTTCCTGACTCGTTACTTCATTCACCTGTTCAGCTCTTTGCGAATTTACACGTGTCAGTCGATATCTCAGTCTCTTTATTTTGTTTGGCCACACCTCGTCTTTTGCCGCTCTTTTCAATTTACTCCCTTTATCATTCTTTTCAGTTCTTCAAGCTCTCTTTCTCAGAACTCGGCCTTCTGGTATTTCATCTTCGCTTTCCTCAGACTCTGTTTCAACTTGCTTTTTACCTTCGACGAGTTCTTTTTCCACCTCTTTTGTTTTTCCTACTTCTGTCCCTCCTCGAATCCCGTCACGCAATCTTCCTGCTGACTACTTGTCCCTGTTTCTAACTGGATGTTGGAGTTCCCTACACCTCCTCGAGGGTGTTCCGCAATAATCTTTCCCTCTCTCTCTGTATCTGGCACCTGTCCATCTAAAGGTGTATATTCGGGTGGAATTTCTCTCAATCTTTCATCTGGCACTTCCTTCTCATGGATTTCTTTTATGGTCTCTCCACTGTCCTTTTCTTTGTTCTTCCCTTGTTCTTTCTTAGATGAATGTGCTCTTTGTTCTGTCTCTGAGTCTGAACTGGAATCAGAAATCTGTAACCTTTTCCTCACGGAGTTACTTCTGGGGACCAAAGTTAACCTTGGCTCTGTCTCCCCCTTTCAGAGTATTCTCCTTCTTTATCTTTTGGCTATCTGTCATCTGACTCGGTACTGGATTCTGATTCATCAAAATACTCCTTTTCTTTACAGTCAACTGGATTTGGAATTCTCAAAGTATGACTTGCATGGATCCAATTCTTCAATCCAGCACACTTCACAGCTGTTGCTGTAGTCAAAATGACTTGCCTTGGTTTTCCCCACCTGGGAACCAATCAGTTTCTTCTTCTGTGTACTTTTATCCTTACCCAGTCCCCTGGGCTTAGATCATGAGCTGGCTTCTTTTCAAGAGTGGTGGCATCCGCTCCAACCTGATGAAACACAGAATGAACTGCGTCAGCCAGGCTTTTACAGTATTCCAATACCATGTCATCAGTTATTGTCATCAGCTTGTTGACTGGTATAAATACATGTCTCATTGCGTGTCCCATGAGGATCTCATGAGGACTCAAACCAGTACTTCTGTCTGGTATTGATCTAATAGTCATGAGTACTAGAGGCAAGACATCGGGCCATTTCATACCTGTCGCTAAACACATTTTCCCTATTCTGTTTTTAATAGTACCATTCATTTGTTCTACTACACCAGAAGCCTCTGGTCGGTAGGCACAGTCCAGTTTTTGTCGTACATTCAATGCTTCACAAATCAATTTTATGAGCTCATTATGAAAATGTTCTCCCTGTCTGATTCAATTGTTACTGGGAACCCAAACCTAGGTTTAAATTCCCTCAATAATAATTTTGCCACTGTCATTCCATCATTTCTTCTTGTTGGGAACGCCTCTACCCACCTAGAGAATAGGCATACCATTACCAAAACATACCTCAACCTGTTACAAGGAGGCATCTCAATGAAATCTACTTGCATTCTGGTGAAAGGTCCTCCCTCTCGACCTATTGTTCCTAAACTCACCACTATTTTTTCTTCCTGGATTGTACTGCTGACAAATTAGACATCTTTGACAAATACTTTCCGCCACAAGCCTAAACTTGGCATTATACCAAGTTTGTTTAAATGACCTAATCATGGCGTCTCTCCCTATATGTCCCTGTCCATGATACATCCGTGCCATGGCAGACATCATGCTATCAGGCATAACTGGTCTTCCATCTCGATAGACCTACACATGAGCTTTCTCTCTTGGTGCACATCCTGCTTTTACCCACTGTTTTACTTCTTCCTCTCCTGCTTCTTCCTGCAATTGTCTTACCTCATTCCATGTTCCCACAGTGTTAGTAAACATTGGGAAACAAGAAATCATCTCCATTTCCTTTGCCCGATTGATTGAATTCTGATTTCGTGCACAATAATGTGCCATGTCATTGGCAAATTTATTTCCAATGGCAATGTAATCACCATTGCGACTATGAGCAGCACATTTGACCGCAGCCAATTGCCTAGGCAGCTGTATTGCCTCAAGCAACTTTCCAACCACTTCAGCATTCTTAATGGGAGTTCCACTTGAAGTCAGGAAACCTCTTTGCAGCCAAATTTGGCCGAAATCATGGACCACCCCGTAGCTTATTGGCTATCAGTTATCACAATCACTCTCACACTTTTCCCAATCTTACATGCTCTGGTCAGGGCAACAAGTTCAGCCACTTGGGCTGACCTCACTCCTTTCAAATAGGATGCTTCCATCACTGCTGCAACTGTACATACCGCATATGCTGCACTCAGCACTCCATCATCTGTTCTTAAACAAGATCCATCAACAAACATGACATAATCACTTTCTGGTAAAGGGTCATCTTTTATGTCAGGTCTTGGTTTTGTACAAAAGTCAAGTACATCCAAACAATCATGATCTGCTTCATCTCTTACCTCCACATGCTCTACATCAGGCAGCAATGTTGAAGGATTCACATTCACGCATCTCACAAGACTAACATTTGTTGCACCCAAAATGACCTTTTCATACTTAGTCAGCCGGCTGTGCATCATATACTGAGTACGACTCCTTGTTAAAAGAATCGCCACATCATGAGGTACAAACACTTTCACAGGATATCGCATCACAATTCCTTCACTCTGTTCCAAACTTCGGCATGTAGCAGCTACTGCTTTCAGACACCCAGGAAGGGCTACAGCTACTGGGTACAACATGGATGAAAAATAAGCAATTGGTTTCCTCAGTTTTCCATGCTTCTGTACTAGAACACTGAGTGTCGACAACCATTTCTCTCACTGCAATACAACTCGAACTCCTTATCATAGTCAGGCATACCTAATGCAGGCGCTTCACACAATCCTTCTCTCAACTTCTTGAATGCTGCCAACTCCTCTTTGTTCAAATCAATAGGATCTCTCACATCACTTCTTGTCAAACGCACCAAAGGTTTTGCAATCAATGAAAAATTTCCTATCCACTGGCGACAATATCCAACCATTCCCAGAAACATTCTCACTTCTCTTTGGGTCATTGGCGGACTCATTCTTTTTATGATCCTGATTCTGTCTATGGTTATTTTCCTGTGTCCTTTCTCAATGCTATGTCCCAAATATTGGACTTCTTTCTTACAAAATTGTAATTTCGATGGTGACACTTTTAGTCCTCCATCTGCCAAATGATTCAGCACAGCTACCGTGTCTACCTCACAAGCTTCACGAGTTTTCGATCCCACAAGCAGGTCATCGATATACTGGACTAGTATTGAATTTTCAGGCATTTCTAGACTCTCCAAAGACTTTTTCAATAGCTGATTGAATATTGAGGGGCTTTCTGTATACCCCTGTGGAATTCGGCACCACGCCAAAATACGCTCGCCGAAACGAAATGCAAAAATTTGCTGACTGTCATGGTGCAATGGGATGGAAAAGAAAGCATGGCACAAATCAATCACTGTGTACCATTCTGCGTCATGAGGGATCTGATATAAAATCACAGATGGATGCGGTACAATGGGACAACATGGTACAACAATTTTGTTTATCTTTCTCAGATCTTGCACTATTATGAACTTCCCACTAGGCTTTTTCCGTCCCATTATTGGTGATTTACATGGGCTACTCATTATTTCTCTCAATATTCCTTGTTTTATCATTTTCTGAATCACAGGAGTAACTCCTTCGATTATTTCAGGGGTCAATTTATATTGTGGGACATTTGGATAACATACTCCTTCTTTTACAGTTATCTTTACTGGATCTAAATTCCTCATCAATCCTACATCTTCTCCTGTGAAGTCCCAAACTTCTGCTTTTACTGATTGTTTCAATTCTTTTGGTAGTTCGTCAGGGTTGAATCCAGCATATGTTCCTGTAACCTCTTTCTCCCTGTTCGCCATTGTCATTTTGTACAAGACATCATCATCTGGTGTTTCAAAGGCTGTTCCATCTGGAGTACAAAATGTAGTGCAATTCATCTTGCACAATAAATCTCTACCTAACAAATTCACAGGACTGGTATCGCACACTACGAATCTGTGCATTTCAGAAAATTTCCCTATACTAACTTTCACTGGTTCTGTAAGGTAAGTTTTAATCTGTCTGTTGGAGACCCCAACTACTTGGATCGTTTCATCTGAGAGAGGAAGATTCTTGACATCAGCTGATCTAACAGTTGATCGTGTAGCGCCAGTATCAACTAGGAAAGTAATATTTTCATTATTAACCTTTCCATCTACAAATGAGGCTGTCTGGTCTACTTCTAGAGTTGCGCCAAGTACGCACTCTTCTTCCTCCCTTCGGCACCGTCAATAACCCTCTTCTGAATCGCTTTCATCGCATTGCAGCCAATACTTTGAAGCAGCACTAGTGCGTTGCGGCTTATTTACCTGTTCTTCGTTGTAGAATCCATTCTCCTTACTATACTTCTGGCAATTTTTGTTCTGTGGAAAAGGTGGTTTTGGCACCTGATTCTGTTGTGTTACAGCCTGCTGTTGTCGTTGATGTTGACCACTCACCTCATTCTGCACCTGTGGATTCAAGGATGAATTTTCATCATTAGTACTTGGTGGATTCTTACACTCGGTTTTCCAATGCCCTATCCTACCCCAATTATGACACAGAAATTTCTTTTTAGCTTCCTCAATATTCCCTTTATTTTTCCCAGGATTAAATCTTTGTTTTGACCCAGCTTGTTCCACTAATTGTGCTTCCTGTTGTAGTGAAGACTGCTATTTATATACGTACAATGCTAAGTTAGCACAACCGCGTTAGATGTTAGAAAGCCATCTTGCCACTTTTGCTGCTTATGCACACAACACTGTAGTTACATGTTATTAATTGAGAAATGCTTGCTCGCCTTTGCTTCACATGAGAACTGTCTGTTGTTCACATCCCTAACAGTAAGCTGCGACCTTGGTCTGAACATTGTGTAAAGAAACAGTCTGGGTCGCTAGACGGTGCATGTTGTTGGGTTCAGGTTGATCGGCCCACTATTTAGCCATAACACGCACGCAGCTGCAAATACCTGAAAGTCGAGTGCTTTTAATATTGCAGGCTGCATGTTTTAGACACATTCGGAAGAAGAGCTTTCCCAGGAGCAGAGTCTAGCTGATCCTGTCATGTGATTCCACTAAGCTGATCTTTACGGTATGGGGTTCCCCATTCAAGCCTAGAGACCTTTTATTAGTAATAATAATAATAATATTAGTTTACTAGCGAAAGGAAGGTGGCTGTCATCCACTGTCATTTTATTATGAGAACTCCTTTTATTTTCTATGGTATTGTAACTATGCTGATGGTTTTGATCTTAATCATTTGTCTGCTTATGTTAGCCAAAGTACTGCATCTTAGGACACGAGGTTTATAAAATAAACTCTTTAAACTTTACCGTGTCTCTGTTTATTTTGTTGTGGACTGATATGAGAATAATTACGAACAGGTATTTCTGATTCCCACCATTCCTGAGAATACCCTAAGTCGCTGGGTTGTCTATACATTGGGACTGCCGAGATAAAACTCGGATAACGAATGGGACACTGATGCTGGTCGGATAAGGGGTTCTGGGTTCTGAGGTGAGTTTTTGGTACACCACAATTCACTGAGGTCCTGGTTTCCTGTGCACAGTTCTGTGCATAAGCAGAATCCCTGCAACATGGCGCACCTAACGTTTGGTCGATTGATTTGAAACGCCTTAGTAGTGCTTATATTCGTCCACAACGCCCTCGCTCTTGTTTCCGGTGTCGATTGCAGGGGCCACATGGCCGGTGCTGGCTGAATTTACGCCTCATCCACGCTATCTCACGGTGGCGGTGACTTAGTTGCGGGTACTACACACAGCCCTGATTACAGTTCATAGGGCTTTGGTGCAGTACGTGTCACGCAACGTGCAAGTGGGGGCACCTGCTGTTGCGGGACAACCAACGGACCACCACGCGGTGGTTATTAGTCCTGTTATGGTTAATTCGGTGATGGGCAAGCGCCCCCAAAATAAGGATGATTTGCCTTATTGGCTTGCTGAGAAATTTGACCAACTGGAGGCGGTTTTTCCGCATACCTCTCCTGTGGAGAAACACAGGATTCTCACCATTAGTTTGCCGAAAGACTTGGTCCCAGATATAGCCGATTGCGCAAACTGGGGCAAGGTCTTTGCCGCGACCTACTCGAAGTGCTTCGGCACTCCGTCTATGTCTGTACTACCCTCCGTCATTAAACGTGTTCAAGAGAATCACGGGGCGGAGGCTGCTGTAGAATTGGGAATGAGGCTTGTCGGGGTGTTCGATGTGGTTGCTTCCATGGTAATGGGCAACCTCAAAGGCGATGCCATGCAGTTCCAAGTAGCTAATAAGCAGGACCGCGTGGACAAACTCGACAGGCCTAAGGAGTTCGCTAAAATAATTGCGGAAGCCTATAGGACCATAGGCCGCAGTGCATTAGGTGTTAGACCAACTCCTGATATAGTACAGCAAACTAGGGTGAGCTCGTCTAGTAAAGACGAATGCCCTAATTTTCCTAAACAAAATTGGCGATCAAAGAAACAGGGGAAGCAGCAACAGAAACAGGGGTCTCGTCCTGCCTCACCCGTACAGTCGTCTAGTGAACGCACATATGATCTGCGCGATCGATCTAGTATTAAGTCACCTGATAGGTTTCAGGTTTCTGAACAACGTTCTCCTCGTTCTTCACAGCAAACATCGGCTTCACAATCCGGTGGCGGAGACCGCGGGAAAGGACGGGGTGCCCAAAGTCGTGAGCAACCCCGTCAGACTGACGGCAAAGGCAAGCAGGACGAGTCTGCACGTCAAAGACCCCCGTTTCAGAAGAAGGAAGTTGCTGCGCTAACAGCGAGGTTTGCCACAGATAGTGCGGACGCAGCTTCAGAACCTGACATGGGCACTAACGCTGCTCGACAGCGCGGCGGAAGTTACAGTAGTGCGACAAGTACTGCGTCCATATCTGGTGGCGACAGCAATTGATACGTTCATAACTGTAGAAACTGCTGACACTAGAGTGGCTCCCCCTGACAGACTATTTAATATAGCACTTTTAATTGAAGGTGACATACAACATACGATTCAAGGGATTTTTTGGGATAATCTGACCTCTTCGTATGATATTCTATTGGCAGAGGCAGATTGGCCCCCGGCTTTCATTTTAGATGCTCTGAGAGGGGAGGAGATGATCCTCCCATCCTTTGCGCACACAGTGCTGAAGGACCAAGCTAAGAAGTTCGCCGAGGAGTGGGCTCTGGTGCTTGCACCTGCTTTGTATCGTAATCAGGTAGGCTGGGATAAATTGTCCCCCAGCCATGAGATTCCATTGCGGTCCTCGCCCCAGCCACAACCCCAATATCCCATGCGTCGCGAAGCAAGACCTCACGTCGCGGCTATCCTTGAACAATTGGAATATCAAGGTGTAATTGAAACATGTGTGTCACCAATAAATAATCCGTTATTCACTGTGACGAAGCCAGATGGATCGTACCGCCTGGTTTTGGATTACCGGCATTTAAACTCTCATTGCCGGACATGCGCAGTACAGAATACCCACAGTTCGGCTCTCGTCGATAGTCTCGTGAGAAAACGGTTTAAAACCACACTTGACATTTCCAACGGCTTTTATAGCCATAACCTGTCCTCTCTTAGTAGTGAATGGACAGCATTCACCTTGGGCGGCAAACAAAAACATTTCAAAAGATTACCGATGGGCTATAAGAACAGCCCTGGTGTCTTTGCTGCTCGTGTAGTCTCTCTGTTAGAGAGCATAGACCCTGATGTGTACTCGTATGTGGATGATATTTATCTCACAGATGACGAGTTGTGGCCGCATCTGTGTCACGTTGGTCACAAATTTAACTTTGCGAAGTCTCACATTCCGGAATATACAGTGTTGTTTTTGGGATACTAACTCAACAATGAAGGTCGAGGATTGGCTCCGCACTTCCTAGAGAAATGCGCATGCCTACGTGCTCCTATGACACTGAAGAAATTACAATCTCTGCTGGGCTTTCTGAATTTCGGTCGAACGTACATTCCTGATTATGCCCAGCGTATCAAGTCCCTTTATGCCTTGGTACAACCTACTTTTTCCAAATCATGTTGGCTGCCGGAGCATTCAGCTATATTGCAATCTTTGCAAGCTGACCTTCTTGCTTCAAAATACTTACTGACGTGTGATAACCACACTAACCTGGTCATAAGAATTGTGCCAGGCCCAGTGGGTTTCACGTACTTAACGTTCAATGAGGGCGATACCGTCCCCATTGCCTACAAATCACACCTGTACACTTCGGCTGAATTGCGATTTTCCGCTGTCGAGAAAATTCTGACGGCAGTGTAGATGGCGATTCTGAAAGAACAAGTGCTATCGCAAGGTAAACGCATTTTGGTGGTAACACCATATCCTGCCCTTGAGGCGGAGATGAAAGCAAGTGTACCAAATTCTAAGGCTTTGCATCCACGGTGGATACAATGGGCCACTTCCTTGACATCGCCCGACGTCACATATATCTTTGACGCGGCTCTACAGACCCAGGAGTTCTTACAGTATGAATTTGTTCATCCGGCTCCTCTGTCATTGCGCCTGCTCGAGGATTACCATTGTGTCATTTACACTGACGGTTCTGTGCAACCGGCTACTGGATCGAAGCATGCCTATTCAGCGGCCTGCGCAATTGTGGTCGGTACTTTCGTGAATGGTGAATTCCAATCTGTTGTCGTGCATACGCAGTCATTGGGTGATTGTACCGCACAGTTGGCGGAGCTTCGTGCTCTGGTGCTTGCACTGGAGTTTGCTGATCCTCGAGTCACTACACTTATAGTGAGTGACTCGTTCTGTTGTGTTCAGTCTTACAACGACAATCTACATTTTTGGTCTCAAAATGATTACCGTGACTCCAAAGGTAGCACAATTAAGCATAAAACGCTTTGGGTTCGAGTGGCAGAACTTAAAGAACACCTGCCTCTCGTGAATGTTATTCACACTCTGGGTCACCAACGAGTTGGTGTCCATGCTGTCGGCAACAGCCTCGCTGATGAGGCATCAAAAACAGCAGTGGCGACACACTTAGTAGCAGCAGTTACAAGATCACAAAGTAAGATCGATGATGACATCTTGGCAGCTATTGCTGCTACAAAGAAGGGAACAAAATATCCAAGAGGTTTCCCTTCTCATTACCATTATCGCTTGAGTCCTGATAACGTCCCGTTAGTGAGGATTAACGACGTTGGTGACAGATTGATTCCCAACGCGGACTGCAGACCATCTTTGATATTAGTGGCTCACGAGGGCATGGCGTCTGCTTATGCCGGCGTTGCAGCTACTGTATCTCTGTTACAACAACGTTACTGGTAGTGCGGTTTATATAAACAAGCTCGCGCTTATGTTCTTAATTGTGACATTTGCCAGCAGATAAAACCTTCAACTGCGGCGCGCCCACCACAGACTCAGTTGTACATATCTAATAAACCACTGGGGTGCGTTTATTTAGATCATTGCGGTCCATTCACCTCTGATTATGCGTACAAATACATCTTGGTTGCAGTGGATTTGTGCACACTTTTTCTGTGGGTGTGGCCACAAAGGAGTGCTGATGCCCGTACTGTCATCAAGGATTTGCGTGTCTTTGTTGGAAGTTTTGCTTGTGGTACCTTTCATTCTGATCAGGGCCCTGCGTTCGCCTCTAAGTCGTACAAAGAAGCCATGAGAAATTTGGGGGTCCATGTCAAATTTTCATCTCCATTCCGACCTGAGGGTAATAGTGTGGTGGAGCGAATGAACCATGACTTAAAGCAATCTTTGACAGCCAGGGTTTTAGGTACTGCCCGGAACTGGCTAGCCCACTTGTATGACGTACAACGTGCACTTAATAATCTCCCTAGAAGGTCTCTGGGTGGGCGGACCCCATACATGATGCTCTTTGGCATACAAATGTTTGTTCCGTACCTTGATGGTCTAGACATGGCAGCGTCGGCCGCACCCTTTGACGTAGATGATCACTGTTCTGTATTGCAGAATCTACAAGAAGCCAGAGACAGTCTAGCAAAGGAACACGTGCCCTCCATATCTGATGCTGCGCTTCAGATTCCGGTAGTCAGCTGGCTACCTCGAGTTGGTGATCTGGTCCGTGAGAAGGTGGAGAACAAGAAGGAGTTCGGCCCCTCTTATCGTGCACCAGTTCCGGTGCTTGGAGTACAGGGTACACGTACAGTCATTTTAACTACACTTACTGGTCGCAAGGATAACAGGTACATCTCTATTGACAATGCCAAGCTACAGCGAGTGGCCGATTCTTCTTAGTATGACTCCAGCGGTTTCTTGCCCTACGATGCTGAGAAATTCTGTTGTGGCTCCAGCTTCTAACACCTTGCCTGATGTTTCCGTCAAGATGCATACAGTTACTGGTCCTTTATTGCCACCGACACCTGGTGGTCTACCTGAAGATATTGAGTATGCTTATCCTGCGGATGTCCCGTTGCCTGTTTTACAATCCACCACAGTTACCCAGCCGCGCTACTCCTTTGACACTAATTCAATGACTTCCATTGCCCCATCAAAAATTTTGATTTTTGTTGCCTGGTTCAAAAGACATTTTTTAATTCCCCCTTGGACTTACATTTGGCTGGTGCTCAAATGTATTTTTTTTTTTATGTCCATTGGCTTTGTGGTGGTGTTTTTTAGACTTATAAATGGACACTACCTGAAAGAAAGATCTACAATTAGACTAATTGATGGAACTTTGGCCCCCCACTCCTCATCACATGTTATGAAAAGGGACCAGACTTTTGTGAACATTACTGCCTGGCCTGTACTGGATGGGATCGCTTGGGATGCTGTTAAATGTCAAATTCATGGTCCCACTGAAGTAATCAATGTGCCAAATGTATTTCGTGTTTCTATGGGTGATGTAGTTAAGCAAAACATCCACTCGGACGATTGGGATGTACAAGCAATAGAAGCACTGTTTTCTGATTTGAAATATTATGCTGCATTTGATGCTGAGGATTTGTATTTAGATACTGCTAATTATGTTGAGCAATTCTGGTATCAACATTATGGCACGCATTTACTACACAAAGCAAATACGTTTAGAAATGTTGTAAATTATACGCAATGGGAACACTGTCCAGCTCCTAGGCTGGGCAGCTCCACCACGTTAGTGGACAAATTAACATATTTTTCTGATTTCAGTGTGTCGAATCCGGCCTCCTTTTATTTTAAGGTTGCGGCTGAGTCTGCTTCTAAAGTTAGACTGACACACACCAAATTGTTGTATTCCAAGTCCTTTATGGACGAGTTGGCAATCGGAGGCTATGATCTGTGGAAAGCTACTATCGATCTTAAATCGGTTTGGGGTTCTAAACCGTGGCAGGTACAGGGAACAGAAGCTTTGCATCGTGCCTGCCTCATCCCGAACCACATGTTATTTTTGAATTCGTCAATTTTTCAGACCACCTGTTTTGGATTGGCTACTTCTAAAAAATTAAATTCTCCCTCCACTCCGGGTCTGGGTGCTTATCCTAATTGGGATAATCATACGGATCTGTCCCTTGCTACGTTGCAGTCATACATTTCCAACACATTCTTCAATATTTCTGAATTGAATCCGAAAAGGTGGTTAATATGGCAAACGAGCTCAGATTCCTGTCAACATCGGTTTCTGGATTTGGCACCGTGGTATACACAAGTTCGCGTAGACCCCCGTTTTGAATCTTCTCACACTGTAACTACCTACTCAGTAGGGAAGTTATGCCAATCTTGGCTGCAACATTCCACCTTAGCATCTGTTAAACTTCATTTATCACAATTGAACGACAAAATAGATTTGAATTATTTTGGTAAGGGGCCTGCGGTTGCCAGGTCCAAAAGATGGGTATATGCTGTTTACAACAAAGTTTGGAAGCTTTCACAGATTGAAGCTGCATCCAGATTACGAGCTATTGATCAAGCCAATATGGAGAAAGTATTGGCTGTAATAGATAATAGCATTAACACCCTGTCTTCCAGAATTTATACCTTAGATAATATTGTTTCATCTGTGGTAGACATTGTGCAGGAGGATTTGTCTGTTTTGTATCATGGTCAAAATCAATTATGTTCCATTATGCAGTTTGCATGGACATTGCAAACGTTAAAGGCTGGGAAAGTCCCTTGGCATTACATGAATACTTCATCTTTGTTCCTTCCTTTTAATTTGACCGCGAAACAACAGTTCATGTCCATGAAAGATGCCACATACTCATTACTGCACATTGAAAAGTTAGAACCTTTACCTTTCTCTGTTGCCGAATTAAACTCCGATGTGTGGCTTATCCACGGGTTGATCACATTACCATTCCCCCTGTTTAAGTTCAGTTTGTGCATGAAACATTATGCCCTTGGCAGATATGAAAAACTGGGTACTGCCTTCTTGCACAAAGTTTGGTCACTCCCATTCACGTACAGATGCGTGAGGGACGGAAAAGAGGTGTACTTAAAAGGTGAAGAGTGCACTTCCACTCCAGATCACTCTGTGGTGTGTAGGCACATTCAATTGCATGGTGCATGTAATGTGCACGCTCCTAATTTAGCTTGCGTCCTGAAAGTGATCCCGGTGCCAGTTATAACACCGTCTTTTACGCTGCTTGCTAACGGTAGTTATTTGCTATTAAATAATGAAGTTTGCTGTGGGATGTTAGTGGGAATTCCCTACATAGTGACTGTATCACAGAGAGTAGTCTGCTGTAATAACGTCCTTTTCCCACCCCCGCATGGACGGCTCGATGTATCCATCTGGCCTTCCATTCCAACCTTGAAAGCAGAGTTCAACAAGATGAGTAGAATAAGGGCTCTATTGTCTCAAAAAGAAGTTGCGTTGATTTCATCCCGGGAAACATTTGTCCTTCACGTAGCAAACACGCGCACAGAGGTGCAAGCGCTTTTGAATACTGATCTCCCACTTCATTTTGGGGCCCTGATTCAGACTATCTTTAATGCCTCGTCAACAAGTGGCCTGGCACATTTTTTCAAAATTGTGGGCTCCGGCCTCGTGACCTCCTTTCAAACTATTTTTGGTGTGATCCCGACATTTTTTCATTCTATTTTTTCCAGCGTCTTCGGAGGTCTCCCTTTGATTCTCGCCCTCGTAGCTGGGGTGCTTTTGTTGATCTGCGTACTACGCTATTGATGCACAACTTGCGTCACACGACAGCATGTCCTGGCTGCTCCATCTTCGTAACCGGATGCTTGAATACTATGGAACTTTACCACTGGCAACTCTAAGCATAGCCTATGGATTGTCCTTCCGGTTTCCATACTTTACTTGCGTGCAGTCTGTCTTTCATTGCCTAAAGTGTCCGTTCCAATGGGCTCTGGATTTGTGCTTGTCGAACTCGGTGTCTCCTGCCCCGGATTATGATCGGCTAATGAGCCCCTTAGTGGCTCATGAGTTGGACTGTTCTGGTGTCAGGATTATGGCCTGTGGAGCAGCACATGGACTCCTAGGGAATTGGGACATCGGAACGGCTGCAGCTGAATTCTTGGCGAGAAGTTATCTAGAAGAACACACCAGTTGTCCTCTGATAGTACTAGAGGCTCCGGTTGTCGAGGAACATGTGTGTTCCTTCCCCTTGCTGAATTGGATGGCAGATAATTTTGCAGAACGTTCCAATGATTTCCTCTTGGAAGCTGTTGCAACTTATTGTGCTTATACCTTGATGGATTAACTTGGAGGTCATCCAGAATTCCTGTGGAATGCCTTTATTTTTTTCTTCATTTCGTTGAACTTCCATCGATGATATTTTCCCCTCTAAATGGTTTTTTTCTCCTTCAAACTTTTCACTTACTTTATATGGATTCACAATTTGTGCCCTTAGTTCCGTTCTATCGAACTTGAACTCTGCGTTCTTGAAATTGTGCCCCTACTGGTTAGTGGTCCGATCAAGGGGGGGTGTAGTGAAGACTGCTATTTATATACGTACAATGCTAAGTTAACACAACCGCGTTAGATGTTAGAAAGCCATCTTGCCACTTTTGCAGCTTTTGCACATGACACTGTAGTTACATGTTATTAATTGAGAAATGCTTGCTCGCCTTTGCTTCACATGAGAACTGTCTGTTGTTCACATCCCTAACAGTGAGCTGCGACCTTGGTCTGAA
The DNA here is from genome assembly GCF_964204655.1 of Triturus cristatus. NCBI lineage: Eukaryota > Metazoa > Chordata > Amphibia > Caudata > Salamandridae > Triturus > Triturus cristatus. Next base: position 524,563,106 of record NC_140588.1, on the reverse strand, counting down.
CATTGTGTAAAGAAACAGTCTGGGTCGCTAGACGGTGCATGTTGTTGGGTTCAGGTTGATCGGCCCACTATTTAGCCATAACACGCAGGCACCTGCAAATACCTGAAAGTCGAGTGCTTTTAATATTGCAGGCTGCATGTTTTAGACACATTCGGAAGAAGAGCTTTCCCAGGAGCAGAGTCTAGCTGATCCTTTGATGTGATTCCACTAAGCTGATCTTTACGGTATGGGGTTCCCCATTCAAGCCTAGAGACCTTTTATTAGTAATAATAATAATATTAGTTTACTAGCGAAAGGAAGGTGGCTGTCATCCACTGTCATTTCATTATGATTACTCCTTACATTTTCTATGGTATTGTAACTATGTTGATGGTTTTGATCTTAATCATTTGTCTGCTTATGTTAGCCAAAGTACTGCATCTTAGGACACGAGGTTTATAAAATAAACTCTTTAAACTTTACCATGTCTCTATTTATTCTGTTGTGAACTGATATGAGAATAATTACGAACAGGTATTTCTGATTCCCACCATTCCTGAGAATACCCTAAGTCGCTTGTTCTGGGTTGTCTATACATTGGGACCGCCGAGATAAAACTCGGATAACGAATGGGACACTGATGCTGGTCGGATAAGGGGTTCTGGGTTCTGAGGTGAGTTTTTGGTACCCCACAATTCACTGAGGTCCTGGTTTCCAGTGCATAGTTCTGTGCATAAGCAGAATCCCTGCAACACTGTCTCTCTGCTACTTTTACCTGTGCCCACATTGCCTTCTCTTTTAGTTTTCACTGTTTTGCTTCAATTTCATCACTGAAATATTTAGCATGTCTCTATACTTCGTCTATTTTCTTATTTTGCCAATCTACCGTATGCTGCTTTATAATTTCACTAATTTCTGGACGAAGACCATATACAAACCTGTATACGAAATGACTCAAATCCTTGTCACTCAAATTTTCATCTCCACTGAATTGTTTAAAGGCTAAAATTAACCTCTCATAATAGGCATGTACTGATTCTTTGCTTTCCTGATGTGTTCTGTCAATTTTCACCCAATCTATCTCTTTAGGGGGTACCTTGTTCTTCAAGAATGCCATAACCTGTTCATATTTCTTCATTACCTCAGGGTCTGGAGCTCCTGTCTTAGGATCCCTTGGGTATTCCCGTGTCAGCCAATCCATTACTATTTTACATTCTGTCCATAGATCTGCTGGTACAATTATGTCAAACAAGCTATTCAAATCAATCCACAATACTTTGGATAGCTTCACAAATCTGTCCACCTGTCTATACGACTCGACGGGTTTTTCACGCAGTCGAGGGAAGTCATTCGTAAATGACAAAATATCCTGTCTAGTCCATGGAGCATATCCTCCTCCCGGAATCTCTCTCATAGGGTATTCTATCTAGGCCTGGGCCAAAATTCCGTTCCGTTCGCGGAAATTGCGATAATTTGGCATTTTCGCATTCCGCGGAAAGCGCAAAAATGTCAAAATTTCCACAATCCGCAGCTTAGCGATAATTTGTTTCTTGCTCGCGCTGTAAAACAATACATTCTCGCGTGGGCGCGATCGCTTTACCTAAATCCCCGTGATTGCTGACAAGTTTTCCCGACCCTGTCGCGTTCTCCACGAGATATTGGATTGTTGGTAGCCATTTTGCGCTGTCTCGCAACAGTTCGCGCTCGCATTATTGTCACTTGTCGCACGATCATGTCATTTGTCGCGCGATCACGTCATTCTTCTCGCGATCATGCACCGCGCGAGTATGAGAAGATTGAGATCTCGAACACGTCATTCTCCACCGCGAGCGAGAGCGTGAGGACGCAGGCATGTCTAATCGAACGCGAAAAGGAGAAAGAGATCCCGAACACGTCATATCCAACGCGACAGGGAGCGAGAGAACGCAATCAAGTCATTTTCGACACGCCATCGACATCCGGCAGAAGTAATGTGAAGCTCGAGAACTCGAACATGTAAAATTTTCAATTTGGAGAAGAATATCAGCTCTAGCTGCATGAAACTAACCCTGGGCGTAGTTCGCAAAGTAGCACTTCGCGAAGCTATGCAAAGTGCAGTTCGCACTACGCGAGCTACGCGTAGCACTTCGCGAACTGCGTAGTACCATGTTCGCACTGTGCCAGATGTCGTTTTCAATGATTGCACAGTGCGGACAAGCAACCGGCACTGTGCAATCATTGAAAATGGCATCTTGCACAGTGCGAGCTGTAGTTTTCTGCTGCTCGAGTAGATTTTTACTCGAGCGGCAGCTTTCTCAACGCGAACTGGTAGTTTCTCATCGCAAGCGGTCGCGAGCATACGCAACCGCTCGCAATGAGAAACCTGACCTCCTCGCGTTGGGAATCTCGCCGGGAGGTTTATTTTCAATGCTCGCGATCGCCAACTTGATGTTGCTGATCGCGAACAAGGAAAAAGTCTCGCCGGGATGTAAATTTGCTTGCTCGCGGTCGCCAACTTGACGTTGAGGACCACGAGCAAGCAAAAAATGACCGCAGCACTACACAACACTACGCTACGCGTGTTCGCACTGTGCTACGTGCAATTCGCAAACTATGCGAGCGTAGCGCTTTGCCCAGGCTTACATGAAACCTTCTGCAAATGATGATTTTGGATGAAAACAACTCCTCAGATTGACATTTGGCTGTCCTTTTTTGTGCAAGGAGTCCTTTTTTAAAAAGGTGGGGAGAGGGAGGAAGTGACACAGAATCTCCACCTTCCTGTTCCTGTCCAGCAGGCTCCTCCCAGTGCTTCGTCCATCTCCTGCTCATTCTGCCTTTGGATTTTGAGCTGCAAAGATCACTCTTTTTGTCTGCTGCATCATTGCAATTGGATTTGAGGATTTTTTCATTTGGATATTTAACAAGTAAGTGGTTGTTGTGTCTGTTTGATTGTGGGCATTGCAGTTGTGTAACTACAATTTATTTTTGGTAACTATCATCATTCCTTTTTTTAAAAATGTTGTGGGTAGTAGTAGTCAGTAGTAGGTCCGAGCTATTCATGGGCATGCCCTCATGGGTGTGTGCATGATGAAGCAACTGTTCCTTTGGTGTTTTTTGAATGTGTTTCATTTTCAAGCATCATTTAGGGCATGGATGTCATTGGATTGAGTTGGGGAAGTGTGTTTTTTTGGGATGGGCTTTCTGATGTTGTTGGGCCTGGCCATGTGGCTGGTGGCCATTTTGAAGCCTAGGCCTGCAAGCTTGCCTGGCCTTGTCTGCCAACAGCCCTGCTTTTTCATCCACCAGGATCAGAGCAGGTAGCCACAGTTTTATTAATCAAGTGTTTTCTGTGTGGTCTGTTGAATTTAGACATCATTTAGGGCATGGATGGCATTGGATTGAGTTGGGGAAGTGTGTTTTTTTGGGGTGGCCTTTCTGATGTTGTTGGGCCTGGCCATGTGGCTGGTGGCCATTTTGAAGCCTAAGCATGCAAGCTTGCCTGTCCTTGTCTGCCAACAGGCCTGCTTTTTCATCCACTAGGATCAGAGCAGGTAGCCACAGTTTTATTAATCAAGTGTTTTCTGTGTGGTCTGTTGAATTTAGACATCATTTAGGGCATGGATGGCATTGAATTGAGTTGGGGATGTGTGTTTTTTTGGGGTGACCTTTCTGATGTTGTTGGGCCTGGCCATGTGGCTGGTGGCCATTTTGAAGCTTAGGCCTGCAAGCTTGCCTGGCCTTGTCTGCCAACAGGCCTGCGTTTTCATCCACTAGGATCAGAGCAGGTAGCCACAGCTTTATTAATCAAGTTTTTTCTGTGTGGTCTGTTGAATTTAGACATCTTTTAGGGCTTGGATGGCATTGGATTGAGTTGGGAAAGTGTGTTTTTTTGGGGTGGCCTTTCTGATGTTGTTGGGCCTGGCCATGTGGCTGGTGGCCATTTTGAAGCCTAGGCCTGCAAGCTTGCCTGGCCTTGTCTTCCAACAGGCTGCTTTTTTATCCACTAGGATCAGAGCAGGTAGCCACAGCTTTATTAATCAAGTGTTTTCTGTGTGGTCTGTTGAATTTAGACATCATTTAGGGCATGGATGGCATTGGATTGAGTTGGGGAAGTGTGTTTTTTTGTGGTGGCCTTTCTGATGTTGTTGGGCCTGGCCATGTGTCTGGTGGCCATTTTGAAGCCTAGGCCTGCAAGCTTGCCTGGCCTTGTCTGCCAACAGGCCTGCTTTTTCATCCACTAGGATCAGAGCAGGTAGCCACAGTTTTATTAATCAAGTGTTTTCTGTGTGGTCTGTTGAATTTAGACGTCATTTAGGGCATGGATGGCATTGGATTAATTTGGGGAAGTGTGTTTTTTTGGGGTGGCCTTTCTGATGTTGTTGGGCCTGGCCATGTGGCTGGTGGCCATTTTGAAGCCTAGGCCTGCAAGCTTGCCTGGCCTTGTCTGCCAACAGGCTACTTTTTCATCCACTAGGATCAGAGCAGGTAGCCACAGCTTTATTAATCAAGTGTTTTCTGTGTGGTCTGTTGAATTTAGACATCATTTATTGCATGGATGGCATTGGATTGAGTTGGGGAAGTGTGTTTTTTGGGATGGCCTTTCTGATGTTGGTTGTCTTAAAGACATGCTTTTGTTGTATGTGTCTGGTGTATTGGTATGCAATGCATGCACCCTGCAGACCTTTTTGGGGCCTGTGAATGTTCGTATTTCCATTTTGTTGCATTAAAAAGGCAGAGCAGTGTGCTTTAGCATGCATCCTTTTTTTTTTTTTTTTTTTAAAGTTCTTTGGAATATCTTTTTTTTTTTTGTTTGTTTTCCAAAACCTTTATTGTTCCATCGAAGAGTACACTGCTATTCAGCCAACAACCCGGAGGCAGGCAGCTAGTTCGCGAGGCGGAACTCCGCCCAAGCATTTGAGGTCGTACATTCGAACAGCAAAACAACATTTTGCAATGGACCAAACAAAACAAAAATAACAGAGAGCCCGAGTCGGAAGGAAGCAAACAATGAATAATCGAAATGTCATAAGCACCTTCATGCCGCGCCCACAGCCCACCCAGACAACGCAATCGACTGACAACCCCCCACAGAAAGCGAGCCCCAAACCCCAGAACACTTATGTCAGGCGGATCACCACGTACAGCGCACCACAGTCGAACTCCAACATCGCCACGTCACCAAAGCCACAGTCAGACCGCCTAGTCATCTGCCAACGCTGACGTTCCAGCCAACCAATCCACCAGTGGCTGCCATATATCTACAGGCCTCGAGCGCTGTGGCAGCTGGTCCCAGTATGAGGTCAGTTGCTCCCTACAGTACACCGCCGCTCTTATCCAGGCCGCCACTTTCGGCGGCATCATCTTCTTCCAGTGTAGCGCTACTTGACGCTTAGCAAGTAATAGCAAAAGGGCCACAAGCCTACGTGAGGCCTTAGGCACATTTCTAACGAATCCCAAGAGGGCCACAAGTGGGTCCGGCTCCAGTTCCACCCCCACAATCTGCCCCACGGTATTGAAGACTGCAATCCAGAAGGTGCGTATGGGACCACACACCCATACAAGGTGATAGAACGCGGCCTCCTTCTCACTGCATCTCCAACAGTTCGCATCTGACCGCAGTCCCATCCTACACAGTTGCATGGGCGTACGGTAAGTCTGGTGCAGATAGTTGAAGTGTACCAACCGCAGCCTATAATTAGGGGATAGGTTTTCAAGTTGGGAGCAACAGTACTCCCACTGTTTCTCGGTAATAGAAATCCCCGCTTCATATTCCCACGAGGATCTAGAGTCAGTGTGCGCAACCGGAGCTGTGTTTTGAGTAGCTCTATAAATACGTGTGATCAGTTTGCGCGCGGAGGAATTCGAGAGTACGTCCTCCAGGGCCGCAAGCGTCGGCGGAGCATCTGGAAACATAGGGTACCTGCCCTTGCATGCAGACCGCAGTTGATAGTAGAGAAGAAGCTCCGAGGCCGTCGGTTCCGGCGCCGCCGCCATATCCCGCAATGCAAGGAAGGTATCGTCCGGGTACAAGTCTCCCGCCACCTTCAGGCCGCAGGCCTGCGCCCGCCGCACCACCGCCGCGTCCGTCAATGGCCCCAATAGTGGATTATCCGCAAGGGGCATGCTCGGCGCATATAAATCATCAACGCCCGCACGTTTGGCAATGCTTGACCAGGCCCAGCGTACCATTTCAACAGTATCAATGTCATCCCGGGAGCGTCTGTATCTCTGATACACCGCTGCACGAAGGGGGCAGGGGGCCGCAGCGTCCATCTCGATAGCTATGTGCGGCTGGTAGGGGATCGGGTGCTGCCAGAAGTGGGCCTGAGCACTGTACGCATATAGCTCCATGTCCGGGGCCGCGAGTCCTCCCTGACGGAAGGGAAGTGTGAGGAGGTTCCAGGCCACTCTGGGCTGCTTACCCGCCCAGACCAGTTCAAGCAAGGTGGAGCGAAGCTGACGGAAGAACGACTTAGTGAGTGGCAGGGGGATGTTTACGAATAAGTAAAGAAACTTAGGAACGACCACCATTTTAGCAATTGCTATGCGCCCCATCAGTGATAGCGGCAGCGCCTTCCAGCGCCTCACCTTACACTCCAGCCACTCCACGGCCACACCAAAATTGGCCAGCCATATTTCCTGCACCGATCGGCTAAAGCGTACGCCCAGGTATTTAATCTCATCAGTGACCCAGTCAATCGGGAATTCCGTAAGGCATTGACTCGTACCGTCCGTCAGCGGGAACATCGCCGACTTTGACCAGTTGATATCGATACCTGTGAGGCCACTGTATCTTGTCACCTCACGCATCAGTGGGTCAAAGTTGTCGGATGGATTCATCATATATATGGTTATGTCATCGGCATACATAGACACCAGCAGGCCACGCGATGTGAAGCCGATACTGCGATGAGTGTGATGTTGGCGCAAACGAGCCGCCAGCGGCTCCGTCGCAATGGCGAACAGCAATGGCGACAAGGGGCAGCCCTGCCGAGTCCCTCTGGTTATGGGGATCGGGGCAGACGTCTGACCATTAACCCGCACCCTAGCCGTCGGGTGATTATAGAGTATTCCAATACGCCTGGCAAAGGAGGGGCTGAAACCCATGCGAGTGAATAACGCCCTTAGGAATTTCCACTCTAATGAGTCGAACGCCTTAGTGGCGTCAAGCAATGCGGCCGCGGCTTGCACCTTGGGATCCAAATAATGCAGGAGCCCAAACAGCACTCTTAGATTGTGGGAAGTGGACCTCCCCATTACAAAGCCCGACTGATCGGACAACGCTATCTGTGGCAGCATAAATTTCAGACGGTCAGCGAGTAATTTCGCGTAAATTTTGGCGTCAAGATTAATTAGCGAGAGTGGGCGATATGAGTCCGGGGTAACGGGATTTTTGCCAGGTTTAAGCAGCGTAATGATAAGGGCCTCTCGCATCGAGGTAGGGAGGATGCCCAACTCCATCGCTTCCTCAAAAACACTGTGCAATCGCGGGACCAGTAGGTCTGCATATTCCTTGTAGAAGGCCGCCGTCAGCCCGTCGGGGCCTGGTGCCTTGCTGAGTGGCATAGCGGCTATCACCGCTCGAATGTCCTCCTGCAAGAAGGGTAGGTCCATATATTGTCGGGCATTATTACTGAACCACGCGAGTGCTATGGTGTCCAGGTAGTCACTAATAATAGTGTCATCAGGTGCCACCTTAGAGGTATACAAGACCTTATAGTAATCTGTCATCACTGTCAGTATAGCCGGAGGATCTCGAATCACTTCACCCCCTGACCCATGTAGCTCAAGAATATGCTCCGACCCACGTGGCGGGCGCAGCATGTTTGCTAGTGTTCGTCCAGCTCGATCACCCTCTCCGTAACGTCTGGCCTGAGAATCTTTGGACAAGAACGCGACCTCCCTCTCCGCCTCCTCTTGATACTTGGTCAGTTTCGTCCTGAAGGCTGCACTCGCCCCACCAGAAGGGGCCGCCATCATCGCAGCTTCAAGCTGGGCAAGTTCAGATTCCAACTTGCTCAGGGTATCTCTTATGGAGCGCAGAACCCCAGTTCTAAGCGCCATACAATGACCCCTGGTTACTGCCTTACAGGCCTCCCAGAGCACGCCAGGTGAATCTACTGAGCCCTCGTTGAGTGCGAAGTATTCCTCCAGTCTTTCCCGCAAAGAATGCTGGAAGACCTGGTTGCGCAGCGCACGGGAGGGGAACCTCCAACTAAACGGCTGAATATACTGCGGCGGCGTGGATAGCGTCAAGCAAACCGGGGCATGATCAGAAAGAGACCGCGGCATGTGAGTCACCTCTAACACCGATGAGTGCAAATCTCTGGACAGCAGCCAGAAGTCCAATCTGGACCAGGCCGCACGATGAGCTGTGATACACGTACCGGCGCGGGCCTCAGGGTGCAGTGTCCTCCAGGAGTCCACCAGCCCTGCCTCTTGCATAATATGGCCAAGCGCCTCCGACGCCCTGGGGTGATGTTCCCGAGTTGTGCCCTGCCTATCTTTAGTATCTGACAGTACCACATTATAGTCACCTCCCCACAATATCGCCGCAGGTCCACAGGTCCGACCCTATGCCACAATTCCTCGTAGAACTCTGGATTATCGTCATTCGGGCCATATACATTCACCAGAATCACTCTCGCGCCGCACAGCGAACCGACCAACAGAACATACCTGCCCCCTGCGTCCCTGATTTCCTCTTGCATCCTCCAGTGAAGCCCCTTTCTGATAAGTATCGCCACCCCTCTAGAGTAGTTAGAATAGTGAGCGTGGACTACCTCACCCCATCGATTGTGCCTGAGCAGCTGCGCAGCATTGGCCGTCAGGTGCGTCTCTTGCAGAAGGCAAATGTCCGCACCTTTTCTAATTAGGAAGGCCTGTATCAGTCTCACTTTCCGTCTATCATTCATGCCCCGTACATTCCAGGTAATACACTTTATGCTATTCACAGCACCAGACGTGTTAACAAAGTTCGGGCAAGCAGCAGACACACACCAACCCCCCAGTCACCCGGCCAATTCCTGCCAAATCTCGAAGCAAGCATTTCCAACCCAGCGGGTCTCAGCATATGGGGGCGGCCATGCATCAGCAATCTGTAAGCCCGCCGACAAGGTAGGGAACCTCCGCACGGCAACAAGCATTGGAATAAAACTCGATCAGGCCACGGACCTGTTCCTCGTTGCGACATTCCCTGCAACCCTTCTCTGATAGACAGCACGCATCCCACCCGGCCATCTGGGCATCCTGCCCGGCAAATGCCAGAACACCTCTTGTTAGGTGACTGTCGACATGGCAGCGTGCCGTGCACAATGTGCGATTCAATAGCAGTTTTCGCCTCCTCCGACCCAGCTCTGAAACTTAAATAGACCTCAACAAAAACCCCCAACCACGACCAAACCCCTACCCCACCCGCTCCAACCCCCCAATCAGGTTGTGCAATGACCTCCCAGGTCCCCCTCCCAACTAACAACTGTAACTACAGTCCCTAGATGTGAACAATGAATGGGAATCATCCCTTGAGGTACGCAGGTTGGCCACCCACAAGCCCTGTACTCATGACAGGGCGATCGAGCGCGGGACTAGTGTACCAGCTCAAGGACCCCCCCCTCCCAATCCCGCAGTCCTGCTTAGCTCGCTTCCAGCATCTGAAATTGGTACTCCAGGGAATCAAACATTCTCTATGGCACAGCACGGCGCGGACAGGCAATACCCAGCGACTTAACAAGAAGCATACATGAGCAGTCATTCAACATCACTTAGCCTGTCCCGCTGGTCCGGGTCAACTGCAGGTGCCTGAGACTTTTGGTCCTTTAACAGTTGTTTGGCATATTTCAGAGCCGCCTTCGCATCAACAAAGAAGGACGGTTTACCGGGACCTTGGACCCGGAGTTTAGCAGGGTAGATGAGGGAGTATTCGGTGCCCGCCTGTTGAAAAAGTTTCTTCGCCGTCAAAAATTCCCTTCGAGCGGCCTGAACCTGCATCGTATAGTCCGGATATAGTGCGATGTGGTTGCCCTTGTATTGCACGTCTGTCATGACTCTTGCCATTCGTAAGATCGCGTCCCGGTCCCTATAATTTAAGATTCGTGCAATAATAGGCCGGGGTGGTGCACCTGGCTTAGGCCTGGGCCCCAATGATCTGTGAGCCCTCTCGACCAGGAACATCGAAGACAAACCCGACCCAAACAGATCCTTACACATTTGTTCAACAAAGAGCTCCATGTTGGTTATGTCCGTCGTTTCCGCCACACCCGTGATGCGGACGTTGTTGCGCCTCGAGCGCGCTTCCAAATTCTCATTTTTCTGTTGTATGAGTGTCAGGATCTTATCCATGCCCCGCAGTTGGCCGGCAAGGCCGGTCTGATTTTCCTCCGTGTCGGCCACACGTGTTTCGAGAGATTCCACTCTTCCCTCTTGTTTGTCCATGCGAGACGTGATTCCGTCCATGCGGGCCGCCAGCGCATCCATTTTGCCATCAATGCCATGTAAACTTGTTTTCAGTTCCTGAAACATGGCCTTAATGTCCACATCCTGAGCACCACTCCGGTCCGCTCGAGAAGACTCAGCCTCACGGAGGTCCGGGTCTGGGTCCGGCGGCTTCTGCTTGGACTTGTCGAAGGTGATTTTCGGCTGCCGCGTGTCCGGCTTGCCCATGGCCGCTCACCGGACGCCACCCGGCGCCGGTAGTATGCGTGGGCGGCCGAGCCGCGAACTCCACACACTGCACCAGTCGCCGCCAGTCGCCAATCACCAGCGTCTCGTCGAGGGCAGCAGGGCGGTTAGGCCTCGTTGGTGGGTAAGAGGGCTGGGTCCCCAGTGTCGGGGCACGCACCGAGCACAGAGAAGCGGACCAAGCGGGGAGAGTCACAGCGCAGGCCGTCGGATCAGGCCAACACTAGTGCAGCCGTTCACTGTCCGCATCCCAGTTCAACGCCCCAACATCACGACTCTCCGATCGTCGCCCTGGAACCCTCGACCATAGAACTACGGCTTCAGGGAAGATGGCCGCCACTGCAATTATCCGATCAGGCCCGCCACTGTTCACCGGCATGCAATCCAGGGGCAGGCGAGAGAAAGGAACAGATCAGAGTCTCAGACCATGAGGTTCGGCAACACGTACTCCCAGAGCAGGGCCCAGCAGCGCCTGCCGAGCGCAAGCATCAAGGCCTTTCGCAACGTCCCCGGCAGCCAGCTAGTTCCCAGAGCGCCGCAGAGCGCTCGGGCCTCTCCCCTAGACGCACCTCCAGTCCACTTTCGGTGTTCCTCCACACCAGCCGCCGCTGTCCCAGCTTCACTGTTTCAGCCGTAGGGGGTGAACATCTGGCGGGGCGCGCGTCTCCTGGGGCGATCGAACAGCCTCTGCCTCACCCCTCAAACAGGTTTCGGGCCCTCCACACGCAAGGCCCCGGCTCTCGCGATTGTTGTAGGCCGCCGCGTCTCCGTGCTTCCTGCGGGCCGCTCTCCGCCCACGCGTCTCCGACGGGGTCAGAACAGCCAGAGCACAGGGCGGACACCCTGGACTACCGTCTCGGGCGGGGAGGTCCGAGCCCGCACCCCAGTTCAGCAAATAATTGAAGGATTTCTGTGCTCGATCGGCGGAGCTGTGGTTTCGGCCAGCCATTCCGCTCGGCAGCCAAGCCACGCCCCTCTAGTATGCATCCTTTACCTGGCTTTTATAGGCCTTTTGTCAGCTCCTGGTGTTTCCCAGGCCCCCTGCTTGTTTGTGATTTGTGAGTGTCCATGTGGGTGGTGGCCTTTTTTTGTGTTTGGACTGGGAGTTATCAGTGTCCTGCTTTTGCCATAGGCCTGCATGATTTTCCTATTGGCTATTTGACTTACTGCTTCCATCCATCCACCCCCTTTGCCAGCAGCAGCTCCATGGATGCTGAGATGCTCAAATAATTTAATGGCAAATAGGGTCCACCCCACTTCCATTACATTTTTATTTTGGCGGTTATTATTAACTTTCCTATCCTTCCTGAGAGTGTAGTGTGTGACTGTACACAGTAGTATAACATAGCCCTTGTTAAAAAAAAAGTCAGAAATGGCTAGACTATATCTTTTGTTTGCACTAGTACAGTACTAAGTAACTGAACCACAACAACAAATGCAACATTTGTGGAAGAGGTGGGTTTCCTTGAATTTGTGTCTGCCATCTGCCCTAAATGGAAGGTTCCCAGCCGGTCCTATTTCGCAAGAATTGCTGTTCCGGCACTACATCATGATGTGCTGGAATTGGTTGGACAAGCTTTGCAGCAGAGTGCTGTTCCCAATATCCACCTGACAACAGACATGTGTACCAGTTGCCAAGCCACAGATTACATGTGCATCACTGCACACTGGATCTCTTTTGTGGGGGTTAGAGATAAGCTATCTTCACGAGGTGCTGTTGACACAGCTGCGATTTTTGAAGGTACTCGGAAACATGCAACTGTAGCCATGTTTGCCATGGAGAAATCTCATACGGCTGAAAACATTTTACACGAGTTTCGCAGCAAGGTTTTGGAATGGCTGCGGCCAAGAGGGCTTGGTATTGGTTTTGTTGTCACAGACAATGGCAGTAATGTACTTAAGGCCATGGAACTTGGTTCCTATTTCAGGGTTCCGTGTTTGGTGCAATGCATAAACATTATAGTTCAAGACTTTCTCCCTGCTGAAGGGCCGGTCGCTCCACGTACCGCACGGCTCCTCGTGAGTGCGCTCAGGTTATCACCGCTGCTGCCGCGAGTTCGCGTCCTCTGCTAACTAGTATTTTGTTCTCTCCTGTATTTTGTGCCCTGTAACTGTACTGTTGCCCCGTGACTGTTTTGCCACTGTTTTGTGATTGTATTTTTTCTCTCTCCCTCGCCGCCCCTTGGGACCGTTTTCCCACCTGTGCACGCCCCCCGCTCCCCGCTGCTGCTCCCCTGCAGCCCGCCCCCTTTCTCTTCTGTATCCTCACCTCCCTTCCCATTCGCCGCCCCGCTCCCGCCTCCCAGCTGCTCTTCCCTCCCACTTCACCATTTATGGTGGAGACCACGCGAACGCGCAGCGGTCACACGCAGCAGGCGCGCCGATGGCGCTCCGAAGACGCGCCAAAGGCAAGCCCATCTACGCCCGTCCACGCCTGGACTGCGCTCAGCGCCAGAACCCCTGGACCTCGCAGGACCCAAACCAACCGACTGAGATACGACACTACCGCCCTCAACGCACTCAACACCGGACGACCGCCCACCTGCTACCAAGCCACCCCCAAGCGCACCCATGGACCCTTCACCTGTCAAGCCTGCAAATTCACCTGCCTCCAAAACCGCTCCACGCCCACCAAACCAATCGACAACAACCACCTCAAGTGCATCCTCCTCAACACCCGCTCCGTACACAAGCATGCCATCAACCTCTGAAACCACCTCGACACAACAGCCCCAGACGTCGCCTCCATCACAGAAACCTGGATGAACACCTCCTCAGCCCCCGACATCGCTATAGCCATCCCGGACGGATACAAGATCACCCGAAGGGACCGCACCAACAGAACAGGAGGAGGGGTCGCCGTCATCTACAGGAACACCATCAGCATCACGACCAACATCGAAGACACCGTCCCCACCGCCGAACATCTGCACTTCCAGATCCACACTGACCCCCAGACCACCCTCAGAGGAACTCTCATCTACAGACCCCCGGGCCCGCAGGCACAATTCAGCGAGACCATAGCCGACCTCATCAGCCCGCACGCCCTAGCCTCACCAGACTACGTCCTCCTAGGAGACCTGAACTTTCACCTTGAAAACAATGACAGCGCCACCGCCGCACTGCTTAACAACCTCACCAGCCTTGGACTCAAGCAACTAGTAGACTCCCCCACCCACCTAGCCGGCCACACCCTTGATGCCATCTTCTCTGCCAGCAACCACATCACCTTCAACCACGCCACCGGACTTCACTGGACCGACCACAGCTGCGTACACTTCACATTCAAGAAGCCCACCCATCACCAACACACGCTTCAGATCCCGTGCAGAGGCTGGAGCAAAATCACCACGGACCAACTCACCACATCACTGAGCCAGAACCCACCTGCTGACACCAACACACCCGACGCCAACATCTCAGCACTCAACCTCACCCATTGGCTCACCAACTGCGCCGACGACCTCGCTCCACTAAAGAACACCCACTGCAAACCCGCATGGTTCACAGACGCCCTCAAAACTGCAAGGAAATCCTGCCGAACTCTCAAAAAAACCTGGTGCAAAGAACGGACAACAGACAACATGACAGCCCTCAAAGCTGCCACCCGCGAATACCATCAGCAGATCCGGAACACCAAGAGGACATCGCTCAAGGAACGACTATTCAACAACACCCACAACAGCAAAGAACACTTCAGCATCGTCAAAGAGTTCTCGAACCCAGACGCCAACAACAACGACATCACCCCTTCACAAGACCTTTGCAACTCCCTCGCCACGTTCTTCCACTGCAAGATTGCTGACATACACGACAGCTGCGGTCCCCAGCCTCCCCCTCCGGACACCAGCACGACGGCCCCCACCACCACCATCAACTCCTGGACCCCCATCAGCAGCAAAGACACCATCCACATCATGAACACCATCCACTCCGGCTCCCCTGCCGACCCTTGCCCCCATCACATCTTCAACAAGGCTGACACCATCATCGCACCTCACCTACGGAACACCATAAACAGCTCCTTCACATCAGCCACCTTCCCGGAGAGCTGGAAGCACGCTGAGATCAACTCTCTTCTGAAAAAACACACTGCTGACCCCAGGGACCTCAAGAACTTTTGGCCCATCTCACTCCTCCCCTTCCCGGCCAAAGTCATCGAGAAGACTGTCAACAAACAACTGATCGCCTTCCTCGAGGACAACAACTCGCTCGACCCTTCCCAATCCGGATTCCGAGCAAATCACACCACCGAGACCGCCCTCATCACAGCCACAGACAACATCAGAACCTTAATGGACAACGGAGAAACAGCCGCCCTCATCCTCCTGGACCTCTCAGCAGCCTTTGACACCATATGCCACCGCACCCTAGTCCACCGCCTCAACAATACGGGTATCCAGGGGAAGGCCCTGGAATGGATCACCTCTTTCCTCACCAGCAGAACCCAGAGAGTCCGCCTCCCCCCTTTCCGCTCCTCGGCATACGAAATCATCTGCGGTGTACCCCAAGGATCCTCACTGAGCCCAACACTCTTCAATATTTACATGAGCCCCCTCGCAGCCATCGCACAAAAACACAACCTCAACATCATCTCCTACACCGACGACACCCAGCTGATACTCTCCCTCACCAAGGACCCAGCCACCGCAAAAAAAAAAACTTCCAGGAAGGAATGAAAGAGGTAGCAGACTGGATGAAGCACATCCTGGACTCCTCGCTCACAATGACCAAGCAAGTCAACGCTGTCTCCTCCGCATGCTTCAACACCCTGCGCATGCTCCGGAAGATCTTTCGATGGATCCCCACCGAAACCAGAAGAACAGTCACCCAGGCCCTCGTCACCAGCCGACTGGACTACAGGAATGCCCTTTACGCTGGAACAACAACCAAACTCCAAAACCGTCTCCAGCGCATACAAAACGCCTCTGCGCCTCTCATCCTCAACATCCCTCGCCACAGCCACATCTCAATGCACCTAAGAATTCTCCACTGGCTCCCCGTCAACAAGAGGATCACGTTCAGACTGCTCACCCACGCACACAAAGCCCTCCACAACATGGGACCAAAATACCTCAACAGCCGTCTCACGTTCTACACCCCCACCCGCCAGCTCCGCTCCACCAGCCACGCCCTCGCCATCGTCCCACGGATCCGAAGAGCCACCTCCGGAGGAAGATCCTTCTCCTACCTGGCATCAAAGACCTGGAACTCCCTCCCCTCCCACCTTCGACTGACACAGGACCATCTCAGCTTCAGGAAGCACCTCAAGACCTGGCTCTTTGAGCAGTAGCGGCACCCCCCCCAGCGCCTTGAGACCCTAACGGGTGAGTAGCGCGCTCTATAAATATCTTGATTGATTGATTGATTTCTGAGAAAAGAACCCATAGTCAGCAATTTACTGGCCATCTGTCGAAGAATATGCACTCATTTCAGCCATTCTTTTAAAGCTCGGAAGCAGCTGAGGATCATCCAAAGTGAACATAGGATGCCAGTCAAGGCACTCATCCAGGAGGTGGCAACACGTTGGAACTCAACGTATTACATGCTTGATCGTCTGTATGAGCAGTACAGGTCACTCCATGAATATGTCTGGAACAGAAGAGGGGATGCTACTGTTAAAGGCATGAACCTTGACATGGAGCAATGGAGCCTAATTAAATGCCTGACTGAGATGCTTTGTCCTTTTGAGGTCTTCACACGTGAAGTCAGCAAGGAGGACTGTACAATGGGCCAAGCTATCCCATTATTGCAAATGCTAGAGCATCAGCTGAATAATGTGTCTGAATCATGCAAAGGTGTAGAGGACAAAAGGCAAGCCCATGACTTGGTGGAGAGCTTATCCCGTCACTTAGCTGACAATGTAAGGATACAAAATAAAATTTTGTCACAAGAACGTTACATTTGTGCCACAATTCTGGATCCACATGCAAAACTTGGACTGAAGACATTCTTTGCTTTTTCCGAGATTGATGTTGCCCGCTACAAAACTTGTCTAGCAGAAGCTGCCAGTAAGTTGGAAAAAGAACAGCTGCTAATTAAAAGCCCGCAAGATCAACCCACAAGAAGTACTGCAGCAGGCCATGCAGGATCAAGTGCAACTTCGTTGGCTGAGGGCAGTGCGTTTGGATCACAACACTCACCATCACTATCGACCACAGAAACAGTAACTGGATCATTAGGCCGAGTACAATCATTACACGATTGGTATGTAAAGTTAGGCAATAATAAGCACAGTGCTGATGCACAGAGAAAAGAGTACAAAAGCTTACCAGCAGCAACCCTGAACATTCAACGATGGTCCAGGCCTATCTGGACGATCCAACAGAGGTGTACATTGATCAAAACCCATTGCAGTATTGGTATAGGAAAAGGTCTGAATGGCCACAGCTCAGCAGGCTGGCGATAAGCTATCTGGCTTGCCCTGTCGCAAGTGTCTCTTCCGAACATGTTTTCAGTGCTGCTGGTTCCATTGTAACATTGAGAAGGACCAGTCTCTCGCCCAAAAATGTGGAGAGGTTAACAATGATCAAAATGAATCAGCACTTCATACCACCAAATTACACAATACATGAAGCAATGGAGGAAGATGAGGACAGCGGCTCAGGTGACAGAAGTAGTGTGTCACATGATGATTACCTACTACTGGCTGACCCCCCAGAGTTTGAGGACGAGCTATACTTCCCTGACAATTAGGCTTGCACTTACTGTCTTCCTCCCTTTTTTCCCACCGTTATTTGTGTGTCTGTCGTTCCGGTTACAAACTTGTGAATCACAACAAATCCATTACCACCGTCTTCTACTCTTCTTATTTAATATACAATTTTCAGGTGTCTGCAACTTGACAGTACAGTCTTCCGAATCCAGCTCCTCCGCTCCATCATACTGAATCTCCCGCCCAAATCCATTGCCCTCATGAATGATGATTGGATGATGGTAAAATACTACAAGAAAAAATTCAAACTTTCTTAGTCCTGCCAAAAGAAGTGGAGCATGAATCAGATGACTACTATAGCTATCCTCCTTTCAGAGCCGAGAGAGACTGCCCATTAACTGAAAATAAGATGGAACAGGTAATGATTGATGCTATGCATTGGACACAGAGTCGCAGAATGAATGATTTTGTTGTGTTTGTTGTTCATGAATTTATGTAATTGTGCACTGCCACTAATCAACTTTCTACAGAACACACTAAACTTAACTCAAGGTGAATTCAATTTTCCCCTTCTCGCAAATAAGAAATTTGTACTTCTCCTGCAGCTTGGTGATACATTGCTTTTAATTCAATACAGGAAGGGGACTCACTCTATCTGCGCAATGAGTATGATTGACACAACAGCACCGTCCATGTTAATGTTAAAAATGTTCATGTTAAAATGGTACTTGTAGAGCGCACGGCTACTCAAAAAGAGTGTCCCGGCGCTTTTATTTAAGGTGAACTACAAATAGAGACACAGCATATTAAAAAAGAAAAAGAAGAAGTAACACATTCAAAAGGAGAAGCAACCATCAAAGCAGGACCTACTGAGTAAACAGCCAGGATTTAAGATCCTTTCTAAAGGCAAGTAAGCTAGTGGCTCCCCACAATGTGAGAGGCAAAGAGTTCCACAACTGTGGCGCCAATAGACCAAAGGAACGACCTCCCAAGCGCACTCTCCTAACTCGCGGGACGGAAGCCAAAAGCAGATGTTCTGATCTCAGAGAACGCGCCGGTCGATAGAAAGCAATTCTCTTTTGGAGATACTTCGCTCCCGTCGCATGGAGAGCCTTAAATGTCAAAGTCAGAGCCTTAAAGGCAATCCGCTTGCGGATTGGAAGCCAGTGCAGGGTCTGGAGTAAGCCCGCAGCACTGACATGTCTGTTCAGGCCAAAAATCGCTCTCGCCGCAGCATTCTGCACAATTTGAAGCCGCTGTAGCAGGTAATCTGGCAGGCCCAGGTACAGAACGTTGGAATAATCTAACCTGGAACCTATCAGTGCCTGCACAGTCAGCCTCCTGTGCTCCTCCGATAAAAGGGGAAGAAACCTCCGTAGCATCTTCAGGAGGCCGAAGCAGATGCCCGACACCCCCAAGATCTGCGACTTCATAGTCAGCCCATTGTCCATCTTAACCCCCAAGTTCTTAGCCAATTGGGATGAGCATATAGGGGGGAACATATTGGCAGGCCACCAAGCCTGCCAGTCTGGCTCCGTATCGCACCCAAAGAAAAGTACCTCGGACTTATCGGAATTGCACTTGAGGCTGTTCAGTTGGAACCATTGAAACACAGCCCCAAGGCAATCCCGGATACTCTTCCCATCAAAGTCTCCTCCTCTCTTACACGAGAAGAGGAGCTGGGTGTCGTCTGCATAGGATACGATCCGGGCCCCAAACGACTCCGCCAACGCCGCCAGAGGGGTCATGAAGAAATTAAAAAAGGTCGGGCTCAAGATAGAGCCCTGAGGGACCCCGACTCCCAGAGGCGGCATCTCGGCGGAATCAGGCGAGGCCCAGACCGTTTGCCGGCGGCCCGTTAGGAAGGAAGAAAACCAACTAAGCACCGTCCCCCGCAGTCCAATCTCATAGAGTCTTAAGAGAAGACCATCATGGTCTTCTCTTAAGACATCATCTATTTCGCCATCATCATGATGATGGCGAAATAGACGGCCCGTTAACTTAAGATGAGAAGGAACAGGTAATGACAATTGATGGCATGCACTGGACACCTGACTCTGAGCGATTGGTCTTTGTGTTTTTGTTGTTTGTTTGTTGTGCACAAAGTGAAGTCAAAGTGTACTAGTAATCTATCTTTCTGTACACACTAAAGACTGACTCAAGTCAATAATATTTCTACTCTTGTTGTGTAATAACAATTTTACTTCTACTGCAGGCCGATCTTCACAGTCAGTAAAAGTATCGGAGATGATGATGAAGTCAGGAGGACGTTTCATGAGTGGCATAAACTTAAAAGGCTAAAGGTAAACACGTCAACAACAACCACAGCAGACCCAAAATGTCTGTAGAAGTGGAATAGAGTGTAGCGGTGGGATGACTGCGGTGCATTGATTTACTAACTTAAACTGTAAAATGCTATGTTTGGAATGAAAAATGTGCTTTGCCTTTGTCCAACTCTTTAAAAAAAAAAAAAGAAAAGTACTCTAAAGTCTTAACGTAGGATGTGCTACTGCTAAGCACTGTGGGCCTGCTCTCTCCTGTTATTGTTGAAGGTCAATGCTGGAAACAGACTAGAGTAGAGATGATGCATACATGCCACCTCGGAAAGTGTTCTTGTTGCACTACACCAAAACTTGTGCGTTTCTCAATATCCCGTTTGGTTTTCCATCTACAATTACAGGCCGGGCCTTGCCCTATACTTTGGAAAACATTACAATGCACACTTACCTTACCAATAAATCGACATTTTTTTTCCAGCTGGGCAGTGGCGAGTGGTGAGGCGACACACCCAAGATTGATGGACAAGAGGAGGACCACGAGGAATGCCGAGATGCAAATCCAGTCCACATTTTTTACCAGGATAACACAGTAACAGTATCCACTTTTATCTTCTTTTAAATTTGATTAACATTTTGTATACAATCTTTACAACAGTGTGTTCTTGGAGTTGTTATTATCATCATTAGGTTTGCTCTCTGTTTCCGATTCTTCCCTACCAATATTTAAAATTTCTATTTGCTATCTGTAAAAGTATTAAGGCCGGAACAACAGAACAAGAACTAGAAGTGTATGTAATCCGGGTCTCATCATCATGCATGCATTTCCTTTTTCTCCCTTAACGTATGGATATGGTAGTCTTCAATGATTGTCGTTTGTTTGTCCATGCATACTGTTTTTCTATGTCAAACCTTTCCCAAAAACCCCCTTCCCATCCATTCAACAAACCCTAACCCTCTTCCCCCGGGCTGTGTGACTTATTGTCGAGGTGTGACTAACCTCTTCAGTGCCCCACCCTTTCCTCGCCCTGTGCCGGGCGTTGAATTAGCGGGCGGGGTTCATGACGAGATAGTCTCATCATGGGCACAGTGCAACCGCGCTCCATGACGAGACTATCTCGTCATGGGCACTGAAGGGGCTAAATTAAATGTACACCAATACTTAATCACACACTTGCTGGGGCGGATGTGGCGAAAGCAACAGTACTTCAATTTCAAGGCAGAGCGATGATATTCTTCTGCTTACCCACCCTGAAGTAGGATATTTTAGAGGTTATTTTATTTAAGAAAGAAACATCTACCTCAGCATTAATTGCCGGCATTGATTGGATTTGTTTGTTGTCATTCCTCACATACAGCTATAACTGTTAGGCTGTAGGCCTAGTCAAGTGACTCGACACAACTGTAGTTTGTATCTCTGTCTAGTAGGCTATCCCAACCACCATTATGTTTTGTTGTAAAATATTTTAGCACATTATTGTTGCTCGGTAAGTTCTGTACTGTACTTCATTCTACTACTCCTCTAACAGTCTCTCAAAGGTGATTGACTGTCTCCTTTTCTTTTTTTGCAAATGCTGCCGCCCTGCCAGTGTCTACTACTACTACTATACTACCACCACCACCACCCCAATCATGGCATGTTAGAAAAAGGAAACCATCTTCACCATGCAGCCATTGCTGTGCCAAAGTTAAACATAAACATCAAGCACAGGTAAGAGAGAAGTTTGGGGGAGGCAGAATTAATAATGGACATGTTGTCATTGATTTCAATTTCACACACCAGTCCAGATAAAGAATGCATAGACTAGAGGACAGACTGAAAGTATGAGAAGGACAAGTCAAATAGTGAGCTGTATCGCATCTATCTGTTTGTGTTACACAGTCAGCCAATTATTAAAATCAAACACAGGCTATGGGCGGCCCTGCACCAGCAAGGAAACAGTGTAATGTAAAACAGTTACCCCACCTACAAAACATTAACAACATTGCATGTAACATAGAAAAATATATGTAATTTACCCTAACAAAAATAAACTAAACCCACAAAAGCTGACCCACCCCCCTCCCTAACCCCAACCAATGTCCATAGGAAAGTCCAGGAGAAAAAGTCTGTGAAGCAAAAACCCAAAACCAACGCCCAAACCAGTTCCCACCCACCCAAACAAGAATTCAAAAAGGGGCAGAACTTGATGGCAGGGACTAAGGTGTGGGGCGGGACTCAAGGAGGACATGCATCTGCTCCTCTAAACGGGCGACACGGCGTGTGAGGGCGCGGCAGTTGCAGCCACAGTGGGGGGGCACGAGAGATGGCACTACGGTGGCGGCGGGCAGCCACCACGCGGTGGCGCCGTACTGCTGGAGGGCGGTGGCTGGGGCCCGGGGCACTGGAGGAGGCTTCAATTGCTGCCGCAGTCTCTTCCTCCTCCTCTGCTAGGACCACCAGCCGCCGGTATTCCTGCTGGATTGCCTCCAGCTTCCGGCGCCGTGCCTTGGCGGCCAGCTCTTCGGGTTGAGTTTAGGAGTAGCTGTGTATCAAAAAGAAAAAAACAAGACAATTGTAAAATATACTCTTAGAAAAAGTTAATTATTTACACACAGTGGCATGGTAGAGTAGCACTATAAAGCACAGTAGTACATAACATTTTAAATCTCGCCCGTCCTTCTTCCTTCCACCCGTCTTTCCCTTTTTAGTTGAACAGTGCACCAGGTGCTCTTCTCCATAAAACTTTCAAAGCGGAGTTGAAATCAGATAGATGAGGCCATTGGTTACTCAATACTCCCGCTCCTATGCCAATTAAAGGGATTCTAGTCTTCTAGTTCACTCTTCAAACGTTCCCAACAACTCATACTTACTTATGACTTCGGATGGCGGGCGGACTTGGTCCACCCGCCATCCTCATGCTAAAAAGGGTGGGGGAACCGTGGGGACAATTAATTAGGATGATGCGCCCGGCACAGTGGAAGGCGCATCCTGTTTTTTTTACATTCTGGTTGGCGGTGCCGAAAGCAATGCTAAAAATACATGTTGCGCTGCTTTTCCAAGCACAACATGACGGGCCCCGCACTGAGCCTGTCACGTTTTGCTATGAAAGGCATGGGGGTACCATAGCATAGGTAGGTAGTACCCTCCATGGGGGCCCCCAAGCATACTCTGCAATGTCTGCATGCCTTTCCGTGGCGGACGGCAATGCCGCCACACAAAGGCATTCCAAAATGCAGATTATATGGCTGGCGGTGTGTTCAGAGGGACACCACCGCCATAATGAACCCTTTTCCGCCTGGTCGACATGTGGGGGTCTGACTCTTTTCTACAGTGATGGCGGGAGGTTTTCCCCTGCGGTGTCAGCGGTGCCCTAAGTCTCAACAGTACAGTATACATATACATACAGTACACCCGTGCAGTGAGTGTACTGTCAAGTTCAACAATAGTTAAGGATTATGAATCTAACTTACCACCGCCTGCCACTGGTGCTGCCACTCCCCCTACTGCTCCGTTGGTATCTGCTACAACTGCCGCATCTTCTCCCTCCGCGTCGCCTTCGCTGGCCCCGGCAATGGTGGTCGGTAGTGCGCCTAGAAAACATTACACATTTATTAGGCGTCATATACACCTCCCCCCTATTGATCAGTAGCAAGGTTAAAAAATGAGTTAATACTAACATAAATCACTAGTACAAATCAGGTAGTAGTAGAGTAGACACTAATAGTTATATATGGTCTTTCTAGCCTTTGCTTAGTTAGCCCGAGCCATGAAACCATTTGACCTTTGTCTCTTTTATTTTTGCACATGTGACGTTACAGTGCAGCTTTTTGTATAAGACACCATTGAGCCCACATGACCTGCCTCACACTGCTACTGTCTAAGCGCTGCGTACAAGTAGGGGTGGGCGGAATTTGCGTAATCGCGTTACGCAAATCTCCGCGAAACGGTAAAAAATCTCCGCGAACACGCAGAAATTCCGCGAACACGCGGAATTGCTTGTTCGCGATACTTTTTTCCTGTTCGCGATCGCTGTTTGAGTGCTCGGGGTGAAATATCTCGCGAACACGCATATTGAGAACGCAAACAAGCAAAACATTTCACGAAGTCGCGGAATGCAGATTTTTGGGCAATTTCGCGTTCTCCGCGGAACGCGAAATTTCCCAAATTCCGCAAATTCCGCGAGCGGAACGGAATTTACCACCCAGGCCTACGTACAAGCGGTCAACAAAAACATTAACAAGACAGTTTTTTATGAAGTACTGGTGTACTGTTAGCCCATATTGCTTATCCATAAATGCTACACTTTTTGTCACGCCTGAGAAATGCTTGCAAGTTGCAATATACTAACGCGCACCATTTCATTTTTCGCATTACAGACGGAAGATTCCCTTCTACGAACCAGAGCTTTACAGAGCTTCTGAATGATGCAACAACTACCAGTACTAGGTTCTTCTAAGGTGAGAGGTCCCTTCACTCACATCTTCATTTATAAATTTATATAAACTAAATTCCTAGGGGATGGTGGTGCTGCCTTCCACCACTGTTCAGTTATCATGATTTAATTCCCAACTGTAAGTAAGTGTAACAATGTTTATTGTTTTAATGTTATTGATTTTCCGGTAGGTGCTGCATTTTATAATAGAACAATGTACAGAGCTTCTCAATTCAAAATAAACATTTTGAACGTACATAGACTTGGTGGTATTTGGTGTGGAGTAACTTACACGAGTGAGCAAATTAAAGTAAGGGTGTGCATGTGCATTGCTTCCACGACTGAGAGGTTGGGTGTGTTATGTTCTGGGTTGTGTACTTGTTGGGTATCTTGGGGGGAGGGTTCGGAGACCTAATAGTTATGACAAGACAGTACTATAGTCGAGCAGGGGATTGTGGTGGGTTCTGATTTTCTGATTGAGGTGTGTGAGGAAGGTCCAATCTACCATCACCAACATCCTATTTTCTTGTGCAAAGGTCTGTGTATGTGCAAGTTCCCTACAATAGTAGTAGTATGTCCTATAGGCTGTGCTATCAAAATAGTAATAAATCTGGTTGGGCTTTTGTTGCTGTGAATTTTCAAAGCCTCAAGATAAACAAAGACTCAAGATCAATAAGACTAGAAGTAGTACAAGATGTCGACCCAAAGGATTGGACTCAATGGATAGAGCTACTGGTGAATATGAGTTTTATATCACAACCTTTCACATAAAGAGTGGCACTGGCCAACTGGGCAAGCTTAGCTACTACAGTACAGACAGACTGATAGTAGTAGTAGTACTGAGAGTCATCATAGCAGAGGCAGGGATAAGATTTTTGAAACCGTACAGATCGAAGGATAATTGTTGGTAAAAAAATAGCATTTGGAAACAAACAATAGTTCGTGAAAAATATGGTGCAGTAAAATTTATGGAATAAGAAATATTATTAAAAACAAGAAGACTTACTGGGGCCAGCAGAGGAGCCCTCATTGGTGTCCTCCTGGTGGTGCTGTTCGGACTGTTTTCTCGCCGACTCCCCACTCCCTGTCTGTCTGCACCTGGGTGCTGATGAACAGGAAAGATATAAGAAAGAGACAAACATTGATGGATGGTGTCAAACAAATACAATATTTTTCAACAACGGTCAAAAAACACTTATGTAAACAACAATTGCAATAACTAAATTGACCGATCTCATCTGGTCAACAAGTAGTATCGGGGGATTCGCAGATCGACTACTTAAGTTACTATTTATCAACAGTAATCCAGTCTTCCATTCTGATTCCAGAATACTAAGTTACAAGCAACTAAGCCTAAGTACGACGTACCACCCAACCTAGCCCACCTATTCCAGACATACCAATTATACATTAAGGTGGCAATTACGATCCGGTAAAAAAAATTCCCGTACGACTCGTATCCGGTCTTTTTACCGTACGAATCGTACAAGTGCCGACAAACTGGCAATCACGATTCACATGGTAAAAATCCCATACGAGTCGCATTGGGAATAATTCCCCACACGTCCTCGGGTCGGAAAATGTGTCCGACACGTCCTCGGACGATTTACCGTACAAACGTGAAAAGCGAAGTCCGACCGGGGAATCACGATCCGTCCCGGGCGTCCGAATGTACAACTGTATGGTTAAAAGACCGTCCGCACCAAACTCCTATAGCAACCATGGAGACGTCCAAACAGGTGCCCGGTACGCGCCGTGTACGTGCCGTACCCCCCCAGCCCCCGCATGTATGCGCCGTATCCCCCCAGCCCCCGCATGTACGCGCCGTACCCCCCCCAGCCCCCGCATGTACGCGCCGTACCCCCCGTGTATGTACACCTGAGTACGTGTCGAACCCCCCGTGTATGTACATCCGAGTACGTGTCGAACTGTACGTGTCGAACCCCCCGTGTATGTACACCCGAGTACGTGTCGAACCCCCATGTATGTACACCCGAGTACGTGTCGAACTGTACGTGTCGAACCCCCCGTGTATGTACAACCGAGTACGTTCGAGTCGTACCCCCACCCGTGTATGTACGGTGCATACCCCCAGCGCGTACATGCGGGGGCTGGGGGGGGTACGCGCGTACATGCGGGGGCTGGGGGGGTATGGCACGTACATGCGGGGGCTGGGGGGGGTACGGCGCGTACATGCGGGGGCTGGGGGGGGTACGGCACGTACATGCGGGGGCTGGGGGGGGTACGGCGCGTACATGCGGGGGCTGGGGGGGGGTACGGCGCTTACCGGGCCACCTACTCTGGTCGTTTCGCGCCGTACTTCGCATTTCCGGCACTTTTTGGGTGCCGTAAAAATATGGCCGTCCGGACTGCTGTCGGTTCGAATCATACTTCCTGGGTCGTGAAACGCTGCCTGGAAGCGTCCCGACGTCACGTCGCAGCATTCCCGGATCACATTCGTATGCATATTTTCGTCGGTCGGTGTTTTTTACGATTCGTACGGAAATGGTGTTTCCGTGCGAATCGTAATTCCATGTTTGTAATGTTTTACAACCGGGTACGAGTCGGACGGAGAATACGCTCCGACCGACGGTTCGTACCCGGTTTTTACCTGATCGTAATCGGCACCTAAGTATGCATTTCCACTTCTTTTATTCCTCAACAATGCATATGGTCAAATGGAGGACACATGACTGCATTTTTTGTATACACCAAATTTTGGGTTGATTGATTGATGCTGATGTTCTGCTAGTGCTAATGCTAAGCCAATTACCACCACTCATTGAACAAACTAGAAAAGATTCTAATAAAGACTGCCGTACTAGCAGCATGTCACGTAACTGAGGGGGCATCACGCATACCACTAACAAATTAGAAACTCATACAAAGTACCTAAACCTAAGTATCAATCCGCCCCAATCTCTTAGTGACAGGACAAAGTAAGGAGTGGACTAGAGTCACTGTAGCATTACGTAACTTAATTTCTCTAAAATAAACTCGTACAGAATGAATCACACTAAGCGAGCGAAAAACGCAAAGTTGCAAACAAGTAAGATTAGTAGTAGCGCAGAAGAGCACCTGTGTCATAATCACAGATGACTTTTAAATGTAATTAACCTGGAATGTAAGCAGCAACATTCTAGCTGGTTGGAGGAAAAAAAAGATATTCGCAATATATAACGCAGAGCAGAAGAACAGACACTAAAGTAGTAATAATTAAATAGTTACTCACCAAGACCCGGGACCTCCACTCCTAGCAGGTCCAGCAGGTCCTGCTCACGGTCCAGGATGTCGGACCACCGGTGCGTCAGCGGCGCCTGGGTGCGCCGGACCCCAGAGAAGCGCGACACTGCCCGGCGCACCTTACCCCACCGTTGCCGACGCTCCCGGAGGCCGTACCCGGACCCAGGCCAGCCACCTGCTGCCAGGGTTGAGGGGAGGTGACGCTGCACAAAGAAAATCATTGCAGCCAACTCCACCTCCCCAAATAAGGCCCGTACCTGCACCCCTTGTGGGCGCCGCCTTCCGCAAGGAAGGCTGTCGCGGCTCTGGCTGCGACGGCAACCAGCCCTACCCTTGGACATGGTTCTGGGGTAAGAAAAGGTAATAAAATTAAAGAAGTAAAGGAAATAAATAATAGCAGGCAATAGAAAGAGAAAAAGTAGCTAAAAAACAAAAATACAAAAGCAGGAAAATAGTTTGAGAAATAATAAATAAGAATGATAAAAAAAAGTGGGTTTAAACAAAGGATTGAAAAGTTGTAGAGAGGATTCAAAATCAGGGCCCAGAACCATGCAATAGAGTGAAAAACAAGATGGCCGCGCCCATTGCGACTACATGCGCAAGTTCGCGCGATATTTTTCTCCCCGAGCAAGCAAAAAGCAACGCGATCAAGTAAAAGCGGTCGCGAACAGGAAATATCTACCGCGAACGGGCGAGAACATGCATTGCGCGACCTGGAACAGGAAGTAAGCATCGCGAGATGGCTGGACAAGTGAAAACAAGATGGCCGCGCCCATGAGTAACCGCATGGGTAAGTTGGCGACCCGCGATCACGCAAAAATTACCGCGAACAGGCGGGAAAAAAACTTCCGCGTCTTCGCGATATTTCCGGCGTGTTTGCAGAGATTTGTAGCATTTTCGCGATAATTTGCGAAAGTTAATTTTGCAAATTCCGCCCACTCCTAATTCTATCACAACCTTCTCTTTTTCTCTCATAGGATAGGCTGAAAACGTTTTGTCTGAAACTTCGTCTCACTTACGATACCATCTGCTCTTCCATTTGTCCACATCTCCTCATTTTCTCAACAAAATAATTAAATCCTTAATCTGACCTATTCGTCCTGTGGTATTCATGTTGTCAATATCTTTTTCGGTGAATTCTACTCAATAGGGTTTCTGTAGGGCTGTTACCTTTTCAATATCAATACCCATCTCATTTGCCACTTCTTCTAATCTTTCATGAAGACTTTTCACTCTCCATGTTACGCTTTTGCACAGAAATAAAAACTCCTCATCTTGGTAGGTTTTTAATTTCTCTGTCGGGATATTTCCTACTATTAATTCCTCCAGTACCATTCGTAATTTAGCTACATCTATTGACTGAGATTCCTTGTCTTTCTTTTGCAAGCTTCTCAACCATTCACTCAACTCCTCTGTAGACGGTCCTACTGGCTTCTCTACATTTCCTTGTCCAAAATCTTTTTGAGTTTCTGACATTGTTTCTATCATTGTCATACTCTTTTCTGCACAGTTCTGACCTACAAATGGGTTATTTGAAAAATTTGGTTCAATCATACTCATAGTCTGTCTCCATGGATTCTCACTCTGACTCATTCTTGGTTGTTCAACCGGTTTATTACTTTTATAAGGGACTGTCAAACAATGTTCGCTGTCTTTCTGCTTGTCAAAAATAGGCATTACTGGACCTATCGTTACTGGAACAGTTACCGCTTCTAGATTAGTCAGTTCTCTTATTTTCTCGGTTAATTCTAGGGTCGTTTTTGCTAATTCTGCAGAATTTTCTCCATCCATTTTCCCTCCAGTCTTCTTTTCTACCTCTCTAATGGCATTGTTTCTTCCCAAATCTTGGAACTCTGGTTCCGATTTTATGATTTCTTTCATTGGGGCACTTGGAGTTAATATTTCTGGTTCTGGTCGGCATGGTGGTGGATTCTTATAGAACATATCATCAAGAACATCATCTTATGATTCATTCCCTCCATATACTCTTGATTCCACATTATGCCTCTTTTCTACACACTTTCGTCCTTCATTCTCTCCTGTAGTTCTTACGGGAAACAAGCCCTCAGTCATACTCGCATTTCGCCACCTTCTCATTCGATCATCATGCGTTTCATGTCCGTATGATCTATCAAACAGGTACCTATATCCTCTACCATTTCTCTGTCTTTCTCGGTCATGCATTTCGTCTTCCCACTCTGTCAAAGCCTCAAATTAAGTCAGTCTAGGTCTTGGTTCTAAATTCATCATTTTCTCTCTCAAATTTCTCAAAAAAGTCAAATTAAATGAACCATGCTCTGGAAAAGCTAACACTCCGTCTGCAGCCTACATAGAGAAAAGGCAGAGTGCACATGACTGGTTGGGTCAGCCCCGGAGGGCCGACCAAACAGTCAGGGCCCACAGCATTAGGCGAGCAACTCCTCCACAACCCATCCACCCGCCCGCCCCCAAACCAGGCGTACCGTTCCGCTTTCTCGCAGGGCGAGAAGCAAACACATATAAACGTATTCAAAATACCATTTTATGTTTCTTCTTCTCACACTGCGAGCAAGCAGTGTTGTGACGCTCCTCTGCCCTCATGGAGGAGCCACCCCTGTTTGCAACTTGATTCTCAGTACGTCAGGCCCTATGTTCCTAAATACTGTCACTATACTAGTGCACTATTGGTAACATTGTGATCTTTTTCGCGGACATAGCCAAAGTCTACACTTTCAGAGAAGACTACAAGTGTATGCTGGGAAATCATTGTTTGCTGCTTACATGCTACTTGAGTATATAATGCTCATCATATGAAGATAAAAGCGCTTGCAATATTGCTAGACATGGGCGACGAGGATCAGGTTTGCACTCAAGCCACACTGCGTAGTTTTTGCCTTAAATGACTTGTCCTGCAATTCACAGTTAAAGGACTTTATTTTGCAGAAGTGAATTGAGGAGAAAACTACCGAGACAGACACCTAGAGAGCGGATAATCGTCTTGTAAAAGGAACATTTGTGAATGTCTCGATGATTCATTTCTAAGTCCATTTAACCCTGGGAAGTTAAACAACCCGTCATTTCCAGAATGCATTCCACTTCGAACTAAAACCCTGGTACTAATGTTCGAAATGGGTTAGTCTATAAATACAGCCTTGGTTGTAAACTCTCGGCATTATAGTAAATAGCTAGTGCTTGTTTAGCTACTTTCATAGCTCTTTAAATTAATTGCCTAGCAGCTCAATGTGCCTGCTGGTGAGGAAGGTTGCTGAGTGTTGGACATGGACATGGATCCTGGTACTCGATCATCTCATTATCCCTTAGTTAATGAGTATCATCAAGTGAAAGTCATAATGATGTCTATTGCTATCTTTTCTTACATAATCAATTATCCTTACTATTGGTGTCGTCACGCATGGTTTCATCAGTACAACAGCTTCACCATGACTCCTGTGAAATATTAATCTAGGAAGAAACAAACAAAGAAGGTCAGAGCTGCTTAGAATGAAGAAATGAGAAACAACAATAGTCACATCCCAAGTTACTGCCACAGTACCCCATACTGACGGGAGTAAAACACTGTTGTTTGCCTCTTAGATTGTAAGTTACAATTAATTTCCCCAGGGAAACAGCACTGCTAATGATAAGCGCCCTTCAATGTGTTTTACCCTAGTTTGCAAACGTAATACTTTGCATCCTCATTCAGATAAATAGAGTTTTATAAAAAATACATTCACATAGTAAAACACCATGGTATACACTATATTTGCACATTCATATAGCAGAATGATCCACTCGAGGCTTCACCTCTCATGAATGATTGTGCCTTCCCACACTCAACAACTATAATAAATAGTGTAATGCCCCATGACCATCCGCATATATACTATGTAGATATGCATTTTGTAAATTTTAATCTCTCTGTCCCTTGTCCTCTCCATCACACAAGCCTGGGAGTCAGAGTAGGCTCACCCAGTCCCCTTATGCCATGTGCTCTTTTTTCCCTTTCATTTTTAGGTCTCGCCTGACCCAGCGCATGCGCTGGGCTGGCAAGACTTTTTGTGAGGGCTCAAAAAATGCTACCATGGCGAGCATAGAGCTACAGTGCATGTGCGCGGGCGTGCGCTTAAGAGCAGAGGCTGGCAAATCTCGTCATGCTCATTAAGCGCCCACGATCACTTTAACTTTTGCCCGCAATCACTTTCGCGGCGCCCCTTTGATGTCCTCATTCAAAGAACATCAAACATCAAAGAACATGTTGTGTTAATGCTCTGCTGCACCGTTTGACTTACAATGTGCTTTCTCTTTCCACAAACTCGATGTTTGTGTTCCTTTATTATGAGATGCTTCTAGTGTTACTGTTTTGTGACTTAAAGAACATTAAGAAAATGTTGCTGTGAAACTGGACAACGTTCACAGTGTTTATTTCGGATCGCAGCGGCTGCTTCATGTCCGTTGCACCATTCAGGCAGATCTTTCGTTGGTGCTTTCATGAGGACATGATGAGGAAGCTGGAAACTTTTGGCACATTCTCTTTAAAAGCACAGCATGTTGGTGACTGGTTAATCGATTAGACCTATGTAGCGCTTTAGATCTCAAAGCGCTATGGTGGGTGCAGCAGTTACAACTCATGAAATATGGGGTGCAACTCACAAGGAGAGGGCAGGTTTGAGTGCACATTGGCAGCAATCGAACTCTTAAGATGATGGGCTGTGTGTATCCATTATCAGCACTCAGTCTTTGCTAAGTGATCTTGTTGGTTTTGTTGTTGTGTTAATGCTTTGCTGCGCCCGTTTGACTTAAAATGTGCTTTCTCTTTCCACAAACTCTATGTTTGTGTTCCTTTATTTTGAGATGCTTTTAGTATTACTGTCACACACACAACCACAACCACACACATAACCACACACAACCACAACCACACACACAACCGCAACCACATGCACAACCACACAAACACACACAACCACACACACACACACACACACAACCACACAACCACAACCACACACACAACTACACCCACAACCACACACACAACCACACACACAATCACACACACACAACCACACACAACCACACACTCACAACCACACACAACCCCACATACAACCCCACACACAACCATACACACAACCATACACACAAGCACACACACAGCCAAAACCACACACACACACGTACAACCACACAACCACACACACAACCACACACACAACCACACACACACAAGCACACACACACAACCACACACAACCACAACCACACACACACAACTACACACACACACACACACATGCACACACACAACCACAAACAACCACACACACAACACCACACACACACAACCACACACACAACCACAACCACACACACACAACCACACCCACAACCACACACACAGCCACAACCACACCCAACCACACCCACAACCACACACACACAACCATAACCACACACACACACACAACCACACACACAACCACACACGCAACCACACACACAACCACAACCACACACACAACACACACAACCACACGCACAACCACACACACACAACCACACACACACAACCACACACACAACCACACACACACACACAACCACACACACACAACCACACACACAACCACACACACAACCACAACCACACACACAACTACACACACAAAACCACACACACACAACCACACACAAACACAACCACAGGGGGCGGGGCTGCAGGAGAGCAGCGGCGGGGAGCGGAAGGGGGGTGGGAAGAGCGGGAAGACGGAGCGGGAGAGCGAGGGCAAGCGTGGGCTAGCCTGGAGAGCAGGGGCCTTAAGGAGAGGCGGCAGCAAGAGAGGCCAAGAAGGCAGCAGCAGCAGAATCGGGCCGTGCGGAGTGGGTTGACCGGGTCAAGGGTCACTCCAGGCCCTGAGACTGGGTTTTGGGGCACCTTGGGAGCCACAGTCCCACACTCACTTCTTCTCCACTGAGACAAGACATGAGCCCCTACACCCCTCCCACTACACTGGGACCTAACTGGGCTACATTGAACCTCTTCCACCTCACAGGTCTGAAAGATATATGTGCCACTCCTTTTGGGATCACTCCCCAATGCCTCTTCAGACCCTCTGGAATCCACCAAGAGGTCTGCCTCCAATGCAAGCTCCCTGGAATCAGAGAACTCCCACTCCACCTGGTGTTGGCATAGCTCTGGAAAACAGGGACTTAAAATATGCTCTCCAACAAATGAATCACACACCCCCTACAAGGGTTAACCACACCATCCTTCACCTCACCATCCAGTGCCTTGCACACGTAGCCCACACCACTCTCAAGACAGTATCTGACTGTCTCTGTCATACAACCCACACTCTTCTGGGTGGTCTTCACACTCACACACCAAGGTTTCTGCCATGGGGGAACCCCTCTCCCAGCACCACTCATCTAGAGTCATTAGAGTGTCCCTCCCAACCCTAGGAATATGGTCCTCTGTGTCAGTTCCCCAATCTACTTCAGGGACACTGCACACCACTGGAACTACCTCATAAACCTGAACCCCCTGGTGTATGTCAACCCCCTCCCTCAAGTCAGGTGCCACATCTCTGGGTGTTTGTACCTCTCCCTCAGGACTAGATATTACAATCTTGCTGCCACCATCTGAGCTGGACGCCACCTCCAACTCAGCAAAGCTCACTTCTTGAGCTACCCATTTTTCTTCTCCAGCTGAGACACTCATGGCCTCAAGCCTCTCGAGCTCCAAATCAAGCTCCCTCATCCTTAGTTTATGTGCCAAGGTCAATTTAAATTCTTCCAAGGCATACATCTTATTGCTCTCTTCTACTTTTTTCTGGGTTTCTATTTCCATCACCTTCAACTCAAGCCTCATGACTTCTAAATCATGATCTCTAACCCTTTGGTTTTCCTCCAACTCCTCTGGGGAAAAACTTCTAGCGGAATGGTTGCTGCCAGCCCTGGAGGCTGCTCTGGACACAGGCAGATCCTGTGACCTGAAACCATCCCCTTGTGCATCCTCATTCACCTTTACACCATCTTTCTCCCCAGCCTCTTTGGCCTCCCACCAGGCCCTTAAGGCCTTCCATAGCTCCTCCTTCCTGGAGCTGCTCTCCATGGAACATCCAAAGCTCCTGCAGAACTGCTTGAGTTGACCTACTTTGTAATCACTTAACATTTCAATATCAAACTGCAGTTCTGCAACATCTCTTGCTGGTTTACCCTTCTGAGACATGATGCGTAGATGACTCAAGGATCAGATCAAAAATAGAACCAAAACAAAACACAGTATGCTGTTGCGTAGTGGTCTGCACTAAACTAGTGATGTACACCAATTACTGTGGGTCAAGTACAAATACAAGTTCAAATCCTCACCGCTGACCACCAATGTTAGATCTGGGGGTCTCCAGTTGGCAGAGTACCACTGTTCAAATAGGGACCCTTGCTTCTAGTCAGGGTGAGGGGGATACACTCTTTAGATAACCCCTACTCACCCCCTTGGTAGCTTGGCACTGGCAGACAGGCTTATCAAAGGCAATGTGTAAAGTATTTGTACCAACACTCACAGTAACACAGTGAAAACACCACAAATGGACTCCACACCAGTTTAGAAAAATACAAATATTTAATCTAAACTAAACAAGACCAAAACAACAGAAATCCAACATACACAGTTCAAGAATATGATTTTTAAAGAGTTCAAGGGTTTGCGTCAAAATAATCCACAGTTGCGTCAGTTTTAGCCCAAAGTACCTGTAGAAGCGACAAAAGTTCCTAGCGGCAACTGCAGCGTCGAAAAACAAGCGATGCGTTAATCCTGAGACCCTGGGGAGGCGATGCGACAACCACGCTGCACGCAGCGGGCGTGTTGCAACTAATCCGGTCTGTATGGGGGGTGATGCGACACCTTGTGTGGATTCTGGGGCGCAGGTTTCTCCGGTAGGAAGCGACTCGCACTGGTACGATGCGACGATCTTCGGGGCGGCGACGATCTTCGGTGCAGCGTTGATCCTCTTCTGTCACGGCCCCTCGATTGTGATGGCGTTGGACTCTGTGACGATGTTTGCAGGGCCATGATGCTGGCCGCAAGCAAGCGGTGTGACAGTTCTCACAGCGATGACAGGCTCTGCGAAGATGTTCGCAGCGACAGGAACCTTCCCGCACCGGGGCGATGCGCTCCGCAAGCGAGCGATGCGTGCAAATTGTAGATCTTCTGTTCTTCTTGTCCAGCTACCCAAACAGCAGGAAACAACCTCCAGAGGCCCCACAAATGGATCAAGCACTCTAGGCAGGTCAGAACTCACAAAGCAGAGTTCAGGGGGAAAGCTGGGGGTGAAGTCCTGTTGTTCCTGGGACTTCTTAACAGGAGGCCAGCTCTCCTCAGGCCCTTGGAGATCTCTTCAAGCAAGGGGACACAGCCACAGCAAAGTCCTTCCCTTCTCCTTGGCAGAATAGCAACTGCAGGTCAGCCCACAAACACACAGCAGGACATTTCTTCCTCTTCAGTCTTCCAGCTTTTCTCCTTGGCAAAGGTTCCTTCTTGATTCCAGGATGATCTAAAGTTCTGGGGTCTGGGTCCCAGAATTTATACCAATATTCTCTTTGTTCTCTGAAGGCAGAGAAGCCTTTGCCTAGTCAGAACCAGTTCTGGTCAGTTCTGGAGCACTCTGTTTACAGGACTCCTTCTTTCCTTTGACAGTGTAGGCCAGGTCCATCAGACGCACCACAGGGGGTGGAGCCAGCATTGTGGAGGGTAAATACAGTCCTATTCAGGTCCCAGGTGCAACTCCTCCCACCCATCTACATGGAGATCTCTCTATTCAGCCCTGTGCTGA
The DNA here is from genome assembly GCF_964204655.1 of Triturus cristatus. Classification (NCBI taxonomy): domain Eukaryota; kingdom Metazoa; phylum Chordata; class Amphibia; order Caudata; family Salamandridae; genus Triturus; species Triturus cristatus. The sequence continues at coordinate 524,527,072 of NC_140588.1, read as the reverse complement.
CTCACCTCGTCTCTGGGAATTCCCCAGCCCCCTGGAATTCCCCAGCCCCTGTCACTCAAACTCCAGGCAAGGAATACACAACCTAGCAGAGGCAGGTTTGTATAGTTAGGCAAGAAAATACCTACTTCCTAAAAGTGGTATTTTCAAACACAGGATGTTAAAACCAACTTCACTAAAAGATGTATTTTATCATTCTGAGTTCAGGCATACTAAAATCGAATTTCTACCATGCTCCCTGGGTCAGTTAGGATTATAGGATGTAATAATCAAACTGCTCATTCTGGGCTATAGGGAACGGTGAGCAGTCTAAATATCGAGTTTTACATTTCGACCTACAAGTATATCGAGTTGTTAATATCGTAGGTAAAGAATATCGAAGTCAAGAATATCGATGGACAGAATATCGACCCCAAGGTAAGTATTATCGAAGTTAATAATATCGAAGTCATAAATATAGATGTAAGTAATATCGTAAGCAAAAATTTCGATGTCAATAATATAGATATTTTATTAGTGTAATGTATTTTAATATGTATTTTATTTGTCTGTTAAAGATTATTGTAATGTATTTTAATAAATTTAAAAATAAATGTTTAGAGATTAATAATTATTTAAGATTTAATTTAGCGTTTTAGTATCAGAGCGGGTTGTGGGTTTATAGGGGAATAGGGTGGGAAGTAATTTAATTATAATTAATGAATTAATATGTATTGTTTAATTGGTATTTATGATTAATTAATTGTTAAATAATTATTAATTGTAAATTAAATATATTAATTGATTAATTAATTGTTAATTAATTATTAATTGTAAATTAATTTTATTAATTGGTTAATTATATAAGTTATAATTAGTTTAATATTAATATTTATTTATTGGTATTGTTAATTAATTAATTGTTAATTACTAATTAATTGGTGATTTAATTTTATTAAGTGTTTAATTGATGATTAAATTAATTATGTGAATTTTTATGTGTAGTGGGTTGTGGGTTTATAGGGGTATAGGGTGGGATGTAATTAAATTAAAATAATTAATGATAATTTTTATTTATTTCTAATTAATAATAATAAATTGTTAATTAATTATTAATTGGTAATTAATTTTTATTAGTATGTTAAATATAGTAGATATAAATAATTTATTATTTCATGTTATTTGTTGTTATTGCTAATTAATGTATTGTTAATTCATAATTAATTTGTGAAAAATTTTAATTTGGTAGTTAATATGTATAAATTAGTAAATAATAACTATATTAATTATAAAGAATGTATTATTAATTGTAAATAATAGATAAATTGATATTTAAATGTATTGTGTATTTTGTATGTGTAGTGTGTTGTGTGTTAAAGGGGGAATAGTGTGGGATGTAATTCAAAGTTATTTATGTAAATATTTTTTTTAAATACTTGGTATTTAATAATAATTTTTTTGTAAATTAATTATTAACATGCTATTTTTTTATAACTAATTTTTCAATTGGTTATTATGTTTATAGAATCCCTATGCTATCCACTGCTTTCCCAACTGTTTTACTATCAGGAGTGGGAATAGTAATTTTTACCCCTACGCTATCCAGCGCTTTCCCTACTGTTGCACTCTTTGGAGTTGAAATAGTAATTTTTACCCCTACGCTATCCAGCGCTTTCCCTACTGTTTCACTTACTGGAGTGGGAATAGTAATTTGTACCCCTACGCTATCCAGCGTTTTCCCTACTGTTGCACTCTCTGGAGTTGGAATAGTAATTTTTACCTCTACGCAATCCAGCACTTTCCCTACTGTTTCACTTACTGGAGTGGGAATAGTAATTTTTACCCCTACGCTATCCAACGCTTTCCCTACTGTTGGACTCACTGGAGTGGGAATATTAATTTTTACTCCTATGCTATCCAGTGGTTTCCCTACTGTTGCATTCTCTGTAGTTGGAATAGTAATTTTTTTCCCTACGCTATCCAACACTTTCCCTACTGTTGCACTCTCTGGAGTGGGAATAGTAATTTTTACCCTTACGCTATCCAACGCTTTCCCTACTATTGCACTCTCTGGAGTTGGAATAGTAATTTTTACCCCTCCGCTATCCAACGCTTTCCCTACTGTTGCACTCTTTGGAGTTGGAATAGTAATTTTTACCCCTACGCTATCCAGCCCTTTCCCTACTGTTTCACTTACTGGAGTGGGAATAGTAATTTGTACCCCTACGCTATCCAGTGTTTTCACTACTGTTGCACTCTCTGGAGTTGGAATAGTAATTTTTACCCCTATGCTATCCAGCGCTTTCCCTACTGTTTCACTTACTGGAGTGGAAATAGTAATTTGTACCCATATGCTATCCAGCGTTTTCACTGCTGTTGCACTCTCTGGAGTGGGAATAGTAATTTTTACCCCTACGCTATGCAATGTTTTCCCTACTGTTGCACTCATTGGAGTGGGAATAGTAATTTTTACTCCTAAGCTATCCAGCGTTTTCCCTACTGTTGCACTCACTGGAGTGGGAATAGTAATTTGTACCCCTACGCTATCCAACGCTTTCCCTACTGTTGGACTAACTGGAGTGGGAATAGTAATTTTTACCCCTATGCTATCCATTGGTTTCCCTACTGTTGCATTCTCTGTAGTTGGAATAGTAAATTTTTCCCCTACGCTATCCAACACTTTCCCTACTGTTGCACTCTCTGGAGTGGGAATAGTAATTTTTACCTTTACGCTATCCAACGCTTTCCCTACTATTGCACTCTATGGAGTTGGAATAGTAATTTTTACCCCTACGCTATCCAACGCTTTCTTTACTGTTGCACTCTTTGGAGTTGGAATAGTAATTTTTACCTTACGCTATCCAGCGCTTTCCCTACTGTTTCACTTACTGGAGTGGGAGTAGTAATTTGTACCCCTACGCTATTCAGCGTTTTCACTACTGTTGCACTCTCTGGAGTGGGAATAGTAATTGTTACCCCTATGCTATCCAGTGGTTTCCCTACTGTTGCATTCTCTGTAGTTGGAATAGTAATTTTTTTCCCTACGCTATCCAACACTTTCCCTACTGTTGCACTCTCTGGAGTGGGAATAGTAATTTTTACCCTTACGCTATCCAACGCTTTCCCTACTATTACACTCTCTGGAGTTGGAATAGTAATTTTTACCCCTACGCTATCCAACGCTTTCCCTACTGTTGCACTCTTTGGAGTTGGAATAGTAATTTTTACCCCTACGCTATCCAACGTTTTCCCTACTGTTGTACTCTCTGGAGTGGGAATAGTAAATTTTACCCTTACGCTATCCAACACTTTCCCTACTATTGCACTCTCTGGAGTTGGAATAATAATTTTAACCCTACGCTATCCAACGCTTTCCCTACTGTTGCACTCTTTGGAGTTGGAATAGTAATTTTTACCCCTACGCTATCCAACATTTTCCTTACTGTTGTTTTTGTTGGAGTTGGACTAGTAGTTTTATTGTGTCTGATATTTAATATGTTTTGTATTATTTTAGCTATTGTAATATATCATTAATAATAAAAATTATTCACATTAAAAATATTGATTATTATTTGTTCTATGTAATTATTAAATATTTATTGATGTTATTGTTTTATGTGTATAGATATATTGGTAATTTTTAAAAACATTTAATAATTTATACATTACAGAAATTATTATTAACATTAATTATTAAGTAAGTATATATATTATATATTATATATTATATGTATATGTTTAATTAAAGTTTTATTAAATTATATATATTAATTATACATTTTAAATATTATACAATATATTTAATTATGTTTATTTAATTTCTAAGTATTATTTGGTTTATTTTACATATATTTTTAAAGTAAAAAAAAAACGATATTTTTAATAACGATATTTTTGACATCGATATTTAATTTTTGATATTTTTGTACTTACCATGTTGTAGATAGGATGTCGATATTCTTGACATCGATATTTTTGTTGCGATATATTTGTAGGTCGATTTTCTGTCTGTCGAAATTATGTCATACAACCATGGGGAACAGGTAGTCTTGCAATAGTGAAAAACGAAAATGGCTGTAATTCACTATTAGGACATGCCACACACACCAGGACACGTCCTACCTTATACTTACAATGCACCCTGCCCTCGGGCCTACCATTGTAGTGAAGGCAGCGATTTAGATGCATACATTGCTATGTTAGCATAAGCGCGTTAGATGTTAGAAAAGCCATTTTGCCACTTTTGCTGTTTTTGCACACGACACTGCAGAGACATGTTATTATTTGAAAACTGCTTGCTTGCCTTTTCTTCACATGAGAACTGTCTGTTGTTCACATCCCTAGACGTGCACTGCGACCTTGGTCTGAACATTGTGATGAATGGGACACTGATGCTGGTCGGATAGGGGTTCTGGGTACTGAGGTGAGTTTTTGGTACACCACAATGAGCAGAATCCCTGCAACATGGCGCACCTAACGTTTGGTCTTTTGATTTGAAACGCCTTAGTAGTGCTTATATTAGTCCACGACACCCTCACTTTTGTTTCCGGATAGCGGGAGTGACGGTTTTGACCTACTTAGTACGATAGGTTCCCTCAAGCTTGTTAATTAAAAAGGTTTTTTATTTCTAAACCCTTGTGCTACTGTAAAATCCGTTGTTGTTCTTCTCTGTGTCCTTATGGCGGTCAATATTGCAGCGCATAGCTGTACGCCTCTGCGGCGTCCTTTGACGCAGTATGGGGTGCCGGACGATGGGATGGCTGTTATTTTTGTGGTGAGCGCCGATGCGTCTTACCCCTACGAGTTGTTTTACTCTTGGGGGACACTGCCGGCAGTGAATGCGGATGATAATACGTTTCACTCCTATACTCACACACAGGTCCCAGCAAATTATACGCTGTATAGGACGCAGGAGATTCCTCTTTCGGCATGGTAGCATCGCATTTGGTTTAATGGCGCCCTTCCCCGTGCGGTTACACCGGCTATAATGGGTCCTTTTTCAATTCCAGGTGCCACATGGCCAGTGCTGGCCAGATTTACACCTCATCCCCGCTATCTGACAGTCGCGGTGGATGAGTTGCTTGTACTCCATACAGCCCTTATTACAGTATATAGGGCTTTAATGCAATACGTTTCACGCAACGTGCAGGTGGGTGCACCTGCTGTTGCGGGACAACCAGCTGGCCAAGCCGCGGTTGTTATTAGTCCCGTCATGGTTAATTCTGTAATGGGCAAGCGCCCCCAGAATAAGGATGATTTGCCTTATTGGCTTGCTGAGAAATTTGACCAACTGGAAGCGGTATTTCCACATTCTACCCCTGTGGAGAAACACAGGATCCTCACCATTAGTTTGCGGAAGGACTTAGTCCCAGAGGTGTCCGATTGTGACAACTGGGGCAAGGTCTTTTCCACAGTCTACTCGAAGTGCTTTGGCACCCCGTCTATGGCTGTGCTTCCCTCCGTCATTAAACGCATTCAAGATAACCACGGTCCGGAGGCGGCTGTAGAGTTGGGAATGCGGCTTGTCGGAGTGTTCAACGTAGTTGTCTCTCTCATCCTTGGTAATTTCAAGGGAGATGCGGTGCAGTTCCAAGTGGCTAATGGATTAGCCCGCGTCGATGAGCTCGACAAGCCCAAAGAGTTGCCTAAAATTATTGCGGAAGCTTATAGAACTATCGGCCGCAGTAGCTTAGGGATTAAACTGACTATAGTCATTCCTGACTTGATACAGCAGACTAAGGTGAGTTCGTCTGTCAAAGACGATCGTCCAACTTTTCCTAAACAAAATCGGCGAACAAAGAAACAGGGGAAGCAGCAACAGAAACAGGGGTCTCGTCCTGCCTCTTTCGTACAGCCGACTGGTGAACGCACATACGATTTGCGCGATCGCACTAGTATTAGGTCACCTGATAGATTTCAGGTCACTGAACAACGTTCTCGTTCTTCACAGGAAACATCGGCCTCACAGTCCGGTGGCGGAAAACGTGGCAAAGCTCGGGGTGCCCAACAAGGACGTGAGCAACCCCGTCAGACTGACGGTAAAGGCAAGCAAGACGAGTTTGCACGTCAACGTCCCCCGTTTCAGAAGAAGAAGGTTGCTGCTCTAACAGCGAGGTATGCCACAGATAGTGCGGATGCAGCTTCGGAACCTGACATGGGCACAAACGCTGCTCGACAGCGCAGCAGAGGTTACAGTAGTGCGGCAAGCACTGCGTCCATTTCTAGAGGCAACAGCAACTGACACGTTCATTGCTGTAGAAACTGCTGACACTAGAGTGGCTCCCCCTGACAGACTATATGACATAGTCCTCTTAATTGAAGGTGACATACAACGTACAATACAAGGGATTTTTTTGGATAATCTGACCTCTTCCTATGACATTCTCTTGGCAGAGGCGGACTGGCCCCCGGCTTTCATTTTAGATGCTCCTAGAGGAGAGGAGGTAATCCTCCCGTCCTTTGAGCACACAGTGCCAAAGGAGCACGCTGAAAGGTTTGCAGAAGAGTGGGCTCAGGTGCTTGCACCGGCTTTGTATCGTACTCAGGTGGGCTGGGATAAATTGTTTCCCAGCCATGAGATTCCGTTACGGTCTATGCCTCAACCACAACCCCAATATACCATGCGCCGCGCAGCTAGATCTCACGTCGTGGAAATCCTTGAACAATTGGAATATCAGGGAGTTATTGAAACATGTGTGTCAGCAATGAATAATCCTTTATTCACTGTAACAAAGCCTGATGGATCGTACCGCCTAGTTTTGGATTACCGGCATTTGAATTCTCATTGCCGGACGTGTGCGGTACAGAATACCCACAGTTCTGCCCTCGTTGATAGTCTTGTGAGAAAAAGGTTTAAAACCACACTTGACATATCCAATGGCTTTTACAGCCATAACCTGTCCTCTATTAGTAGTCAGTGGACAGCGTTTACTTCTGGCGGCAAGCAAAAGCAATTTAAGAGATTTGCCATTAGCTATAAAAACAGCCCTGGTGTCTTTGCTGCACGTGTTGTCTCTCTGTCAGAGATCATTGACCCTGATGCGTACTCGTATGTTGATGTCATCTATCTCACAGACGATGATTTGTGGCCGCATCTGTGTCGCGTTGATCGCATTATTGTTATGTTTGCAGACTTCGGTTACAAATTCAACTTTGCGAAGTCTCACATTGCAGAGTATACAGTGTTGTTTTTGGGCTATGAGCTCAACAATGAGGGTCGAGGATTAGCTCCTCACTTTCTGGAGAGGTGCGCATGTCTGCGTGCTCCTACAACATTGAAAAAATTACAGTCTTTACTGGGCTTTCTGAATTTCGGTCGTACATACATTCCCGATTATGCCCAGCGTATCAAGCCACTATATGCCTTGGTACAACCTACTTTTTCAAAATTGAGCTGGCTGCCAGAGCACTCAGCCATTTTGCAATCTTTGCAGGCTGATCTTCTTGATTCGAAATACTTACTGACAAGTGATAACCACACAAACCTGGTAATAAGAATTGTGCCAGGCGCAGTGGGTTTAACGCACTTAACGTTCAATGAGGGCGACACAGTCCCCATTGCCTACAAATCACACTTGTACACTTCAGCTGAATTGCGCTTTTCCTCAGTCGAAAAAGTTTTGACTGAGGTGCAGATGGCGATTCTTAAAGAACGGGCGCTGTCGCAAGGAAAACGCATGTTGGTGGTCACACCGTATCCTGTCCTAGAGGCAGTGACGAAAGCCAGTGTACCAAATTCAAAAGCTTTGCATCCACGTTGGATACAATGGGCCACTTCTCTGACATCGCCAGATGTCACCTATATCTTTGATGCCTCATTGCAGACGCAGGAGTACTTGCAATATGAATTTGTTTATCCGACTCCTCTGTCTTTGCGCCCGCTCGAAGATTACCATTGTGTCATTTATACTGACGGTTTGGCGTAACCGGCAACGGGTTAGAAGCACGCCTATTCAGCAGCCTGCACAATTGTAGAGGGTACTTTCGAGAATGGAGAATTCAAGTCTGATGTCGTGCATACGCAGTCATTGGGTGATTGTACCACACAGTTGGCAGAGCTCCGTGCTCTGGTGCTTGCACTGGAGTTTGCTGATCCTCGGGTTACTACTCTCATAGTGAGTGACTCGTTTTACTGTGTTCAGTCATTTAACGACAATCTATCCTTTTGGTCTCAAAATAAATATCGTGATTCCAAAGGTAGCACAATTAAGCATAAAATGCTTTGGGTTCGAGTGGCAGAACTTAAAGAACATTTGCCTCTCGTGAATGTAATTCACACTCTTGGTCACCAACGAGTTGGTGTCCATGCTGTCGGCAACAGCCTCGCTGATGAGGCAGCAAAAACAGCAGTGGCGACACACTTAGTAGCAGCAGTTACAAGATCACAAAGTAAGATCGATGATGACATTTTGGCAGCTATTGCTGCTACAGAGAAGGGAAGTAATTACCCAAGAGGTTTCCCTTCTCGTTACCATTATCACTTAAGTCCTGATAACGTCCCATTAGTGAGAATTAACGACGTTGGTGACAGATTGATTCCCAACGCGGACTGCAGACCATCCTTGATAACAGCGGCTCACGAGGGTATGGCCTCTGCCCATGCCGGCGTTGCAGCAACTGTTACTCTGTTACAACAACGTTACTGGTGGAGCGGGTTATATAAACAGGCTCGCACTTATGTTCTTGATTGGGACATTTGCCAGCAGATTAAACCTTCAACTGCTGCGCGCCCACCACAAACTCAGATGTACATATTTAATAAACCACTTGGGAGTGTTTATTTAGATCACTGCGGTCCTTTCTCCTCTGATACTGCGTACAAGTATATCTTAGTTGCAGTGGATTCGTGCACACGTTTTCTTTGGGTATGGCCACAAAGGAGTGCTGATGCCCATACTGTCATAAGGGATTTGCGTGTCTTTGTGGGAATTTTTGCGTGTGGTATGTTTCATTCTGATCAGGGCCCTGCGTTCGCCTCTAAGGCGTACAAAGAAGCCATGAAATCCTTGGGGGTCCAAGTCAAATTTACGTCTCCATACCGACCTGAGGGTGATAGTGTAGTGGAGCGAATGAACCGTGATTTAAAGCAATCCTTGACAGCTAGGGTTTTAGACACTGGCCAGAACTGGTTTGCCCATCTGTAGAACGTTCAACGTGCACTTAATAATCTCCCTAGAAGGTCTCTGGGTGTGCGGACCCCATACATGATGCTCTTTGGCATAAAAATTTTGTTCCGGACCTTGATGGTCTAGACATGGCGGCGTCTGCCGCACCCTATGACGTAGATGATCACTGTGCTGTGTTACAGAGTCTACAAGAGACCAGAGACAGTCTCGCGAAGGAACACTTGCCCTCCACATCTGATGCTGCACTTCAGATTCCTGTAGTCGGCTGACTACCTCGAGTTGGTGACCTGGTGCGTGAGAAGGTGGAGAACAAGAAAGAGTTTGGCCCCTCTTATCGTGCCCCGGTTCCAGTGCTTGGCGTGCAGGGTACAAGAACAGTCATTTTACCTCCACTTCCTGGTCGCAAGGATAACAGGTACATCTCCATTGACAATGTCAAACTACAGCGAGTGGCCGATTCTTCTTAGTATGACTCCAGCGGTCTCTTGCCCTGCGATGCTGAGAAATTCTGTTTTGGCTCCAGCTTCTACCACCATGCCTGATGTTGCCATCGAGATGCATACAGTTACTGATCCTTTGTTGCTACCACCGGTTGGTGGTCTACCTGAAGAAATTGAGTATGCTTATCCTGCAGATGTAACATTGCCTGTTTTGCAATCAACCGCAGATACCCAGTCACGTTTCTCCTTTGATACTAACTCTATGACTCCCAGGGCCCCATCAAAAGTTTCTATTTTTGCTGTTTGGTTTAAAAGACATTTTTTGATTCCCCCTTGGACTTACATTTGGCTGATGCTCATATGTATTTTTTTATTTATGTCCATCGGATTTTTGGTGGTATTTTTTTGTCTTGTGAATGGACACTACCTAAATGAAAGACCGGCAATTAGACTAATTAATGGAACTTTGGCCCCTCACTCCTCATCACACATCATGAAGAGAGACCAGACTTTTGAGAATATTACAGCCTGGCCTGTGTTAGATGGGATTGCGTGGGATGCTGTTAAATTTCAAATTCATGGACCCACTGAGGTTATTAATGATCCAAATGTATTTCGTGTTTCTATGGGTGATATGATTAAACAAAACATCCGCTCTGATGATTGGGACGTTCAGGCCATAGAAGCACTGTTTTCTGATTTGAAATATTATGCCCTTTTGATGCTGAAGATTTGTATTTAGACTCTGCTAATTACAGGGAGTTGTTTTGCTATCAACATTATGGCAATCATTTCCTACATAAAGCCAATATGTTTCGTAATTTTGTGAATTATACACAATGGGAACATTGTCCACCGCCAATGTTAGGCAGCTCCGGCACATTGGTGAACAAATTTGCCTATTTTACTGATTTCAGCGTTTCAAAACCTGCCACCTTTTATTTTAAAATGGCAGCGGAGTCTGCCTCGAAGGTTAGGCTGACACACACTAAATTATTGTATTCCAAATCCTTTATGGATGATTTAGCGGTCAGGGGTTATGATCTGTAGAAAGATACTATTGATCTTAAATCTGTTTGGGGTTCTAAACCATGGCAGGTACAAGGAACAGAAGCTTTGCATCGTGCCTGCCTCATCCCGCACCACATAATATTTTTGAATTCGACTATTTTTCAGACCACCTGTTTTGGATTGGGTACTTCTAAAAAGCTAAATTCCCCCTCTATTCCAGATCTGGGTGCTTATCCACATTGGGATAATCATACAGATCTGTCCCTTGATGCGTTGCAGTCATACCTTACTAACACATCATTCAATATTTCCAAATTAAATTCGGAAGGATGGTTGACTTGGCAGACGAGCTCAGATTCCTGTCAACATCGTTTTTTGGGTCTGCAGCCTGGGTATACGCAGGTTTGCGTAGACCCCCGCTTTGAATCTTCTCATTCTGTTACTACCTACTCTGTTGGGAAGTTATGCCAGTCTTGGCTGCAACATTCCACCTTGGCATCTGTTAAAATTCATTTATCTAAATTACATGACAAAATAGACTTGAATGATTTTGTTAAGGGTCGTGTGGGTGGCAGGTCCAAAAGATGGGTGTATGCTATTTATAACGAGGTTTGGAAGTTATCACAAATTGAAGCGGCTTCCAGATTGAGAGCTATAGATCAAGCCAATATGGAAAAACTGCTAGCTGTTATAGATAATAGCATTAACACCCTTTCTTCCAGAATTTACATATTAGATAATATTGTTTCATCTGTTGTTGATATTGTGCAGGATGATATGTATGTTTTGTATAATGGTCAGAATCAATTGCGTTCTATAATGTAGTTTGCAAGGACTTTGCAAACGTTAAAGGCTGGAAAAGTCCCCTGGTACTACATGAATACTTCATCTTTATTCCTTCCCTTTAATCTAACTGCGAAACAACAATTCATGTCCATGAAAGATGCAACATACTCATTACTGCATATTGAAAAGTTAGAACCTTTGCCTTTCTCAGTGGCCGAATTGAACTCAGCTGTGTGGCTTCTCCACGGGTTAATCACATTGCCATTTCCTTTGTTTAAATTCAGTTTTTGCTTGAAACATTATGCCCTAGGCAGATATGAACCGTTGGGTACTGCTTTCCTGCATTAAGTATGGTCACTCCCATTTACATACTGGTGCATGAGAGAAGGTAAAGAAGTTTATTTGAAGGGTGAGGAATGCTCTTCCACACCTGATCACTCTGTAGTATGTAGGCACATCCAATTGCATGGCGTGTGCAATGTGCAAGCGCCTAATTAAGCATGCGTCCTGAAAGGGATTCCAGTGCCAGCTATTACACCCTCTTTCACATTGTTGGCTGACGGTAGTTATTTGCTTTTAAATAATGAGGCTTGCTGTGGGATGCTAGTGGGAATTCCTTACATTGTGACTGTATCACAGAGAGTTGTCTGCTGTAAAAATGTCATTTTCCCACCCCCACATGGGCGGCTGGATGTATCCATCTGGCCTTCCATTCCAACCTTGAAAGCAGAGTTCAACAAGATGAGCAGAATAAGGGCTCTATTGTCTCAAAAATAAGTCGCTCTGACTTCGTCCCGTGAAACATTTGTCCTTCACGTAGCCAACACCCGTATCGAGGTGCAGGCGCTTTTAAATACTGATCTCCCACTTCATTTTGGTGCCCTGATTCAAACTATATTTAACGCCTCGTCAACAACTGGCTTGGCGCATTTTTTCAAAATTGTGGACTCCGGCCTCGTGACCTCCTTCCAAACAATTTTTGGTGTGATACCGGCCTTTTTCATTCTATTTTTTCCAGCGTCTTTGGAGGGCTCCCATTGATTCTCGCGGCTGGCGTGCTGCTGCTGGTCTGCGTACTGCGCAATGGCTGCACAATTTGTGTCACGCGACAGCCTGTCCCGGCTGCTCCATCTTCGTAACCGGATACTTGAATATTATGGAACTTTACCACTGGCTACCCTGAACATAGCCTATGGATTATCCTTCCGGTTTGCCTACTTTACATGCGTACAACCTGTTTTTCATTGCCTAGATTGTCCTTTTGAATGGGCTCTGGATTTGTGCTTGTCAAACTCGGTGTCTCCTGCCCCGGATTATGATCAACTGATGAGTCCATTGGTGGCTAATGAGTTGGACTGTTCTGGTGTTAGGATTATGGCCTGTGGAGCAGCACATGGAGTCCTAGGGAATTGGGACATCGGAACGGCAGCGTATGATTTCTTGGCAAGAAGTTATCTAGAAGAACACGCCAGTTGTCCTCTGTATGTGCTAGAGGCTCCAGTGGTCGAAGAACATGTATGTTCGTTTACCTTATTAGACTGGATGGCGGACACTTTTGCAACTCGTTCCAATGACTTCCTCTTGGAAGCTGTGCTTACACATTGATGGATTAATTTGAATATCGTCCAGCTTCCCTTGCACAAACCACACACTTTTTGTGTGTTCCAACATCTGGGTTCGTTGAGCCTTTGCATGATGTATTGACATACCATTTTCTTTTTTCCCCTTCATTTTGGTTTTTTTTACGTTTTTTTTTCGATCTTTCACTCCTCTTTATTTGTATTTCCAATACATGCACTTGGTTCCGCTCTGTCGAACTTGAACTCTGCATTCCTTTTTGTATCCCAATTTGTTCGTGGTCCGATCAAGGGGGGGTGTAGTGAAGGTAGCGATTTAGATGCATACATTGCTATGTTAGCATAAGCGCGTTAGATGTTACAAAACTGACACTGCAGAGACATGTTATTATTTGAAAACTGCTTGCTTGCCTTTTCTTCACATGAGAACTGTCTGTTGTTCACATCCCTAGACGTGCACTGCGACCTTGGTCTGAACATTGTGTGCAAAACTCTCTGAGCCGCCAGACAATGTATGTTTTTGAGTTCAGGTTGATCTGCCCACTCTCTAGCCATAATATGCACACAGCTGCAAATACCTGGGTGTCGAGAGCCTTTAATATTACTGTTTGCATGCGTCAGAAACACATTCTGTAGAAGAACATTTTCAGGGGCAGAGCAAAGCTGATCCTGTGATGTGATTCACCTAAGCTGATCTTTACGGTATGGGGTTCCCCATTCAAGCCTAGAGACCTTCTATTAGTATAATAATACTAGCCTACTAGCGAAGGGAAGGTGGCTCTATTCAACTGTCATTTGTAATATGATTTCTCCCTTCATTTTCTATGGTATTGTAACAATGCTGATGGTTTTAATTATAATCATTTGTCTGCTTATGTTAGCCAAAGTACTGCATCTTAGGACACATAGGGGCAGATTTATGTTGCACATGCGCCTCATTTACGCCGCCGTTGCGTCACTTTTGTGACGCAGCAGCGGCGCAAATCCTGCGCCATGGTGCAGGGTATTTACAAACGTGACGCATCTCCCAGATGCGTCACGTTGTAAAGCCCTGCGCCACATGTAGGCGTTCCAGGGCAGGTGGGGGCGTTCCGGCGCAGGAACGCCTCCTAAAAGTGGCTGAGTGAAATCTACAAGATTTCACTCAGTCACTTTTAGGCCCATGCTGCGTCAAAACCCTGCGCCTGCTTGAAGCAGGCGTAAGGATTGACGCAGCATTGTGCAGATAGGGCCCCCCAGAGCATTGCTGGAGCTGCGTCGCGCTTGCGACGCAACTCCAGCAATGCGCCACTTTTCGGCACAGATGCGTCACGCATCTGTGCCGTTTTTGCCCCATGGTGCGCCGCATTATAAATGCGGCGCATCCATGGTGGCGCAGCTGTGGCGCAAAATAACTGGCGCATCCCTGCTGATATGCAGGGATGCACCAGTCATCATAAATCTGCCCCATAGTTTATAAAATAAACCTTTTAAACTTTACCGTGTCTATGATTACTCTTGTTGTGGACTGATATGAGAATAATAACGAAAAGGTATTTCTGATTCCCACCATTCCTGAGAGTACTCTAAGTCGCTTGTTCTGGGTTGTCTATACATTGGGACCTCCGAGAGAATACAGATAAAGAATGGGACACTGATGCTGGTCGGGTAGGGGTTCTGGGTACTGAGGTGAGTTTTTGGTACACCACAATTCACTGAGGTCCTGGTTTCCTGCGCATAGTTCTGTGTATGAGCAGAATCCCTGCAACACCATAGGGGTGACTAATATGCAGAAAAGGGAAGGTTTAGGGACTGGCAAGTGGGTGCACTTGCCCAGTCAGCATGGCAGTTTGCAACTGCACACACGCACTGCAGTGGCAGGCCTGAGACACCATTTTAGGGCTACTCATGTGGGTGGCACAATCAGCATTGCAGGCCCACTAGTAGCATTTGAATCACCAGCCCTGGCACACTCAGTGCACTTTACTAGGGACCTACTGATGAACCAAATCTGCCAATCATGGATAACCAATCATAGTAACAATTTATACAGAGAGCATATGCACTTTAGCACTGATCAGCAGTGGTAAAGTGCCCAGAGTCCTACAGCCAACAACCACGGGTCAGGAAATACAAAGAAGCATAACGTTTGGGGATAACCTTCTAAAGAGGGCCATTTCCAACACTTATCATTTAGGGCTGACATTCTTGCAGTTTAAATGCAGTTTTTAGGAAAGGACTTAGTGGAACAATATAAAGTTATACTTGAAGGGACTGACTGAACGGGGTTTTGGATACCAGTATATTTGTAGGAGATTGGGTTACTAGTTGAGGGGGGGGGTGAAACCCTACTCAAACAGCAAGGATCATTTCTGTCAAGGTGAAGACAAAGGCAAACCTCAAGTTATCCTTTGCTGAACCCTCTTCGAGCTTGAAGAAGCAGTCAGGCTTAACTTAGAGACAGAGGTGCCGATCACGATCCGGTAAAAAATTCCCCCGTGCGACTCGTATCGGGTCTTTTTACCGTACGAATCGTACAAGTGCCGTACGAACTGGCAATCACGATTCGCATGGTAAAAAGTCCATACGAACCGCTCTGGGAATCATTCCCCACACGTCCTCGGGTCGGAAAATGTGTCCGACACGTCCTCGGACGATTCACCTTACAAACGTGAAAATCCAAGTCCGACCGAGGAATCACGATCCATCCCGTGCGTCCGAGGTTACAACCGTATGGAAAAAACACCGTCTGCACCGAACTCCTACAGCAACCATGGAGACATGTGCCCGCATACGCGCCCAACACTCCCCCCAGCCCCCGTACGTCCGACACGTACCCCCCGTATATGTATACCCCCACCCGTCTAGGTACACCCCAGTACGTTCCAGTCGAACCCCCACCCCAGTACGTGTCATAGCCCCCGTGTACCTACACCCCAGTACGTTCGAGCCACACCCCCACCCCAGTACGTGTCATACCCCCCGTGTACCTACACCCCAGTACGTTCCAGTCGTACCCCCACCCCTGGACGTGTCGTACCACCGTGAACCTACACCCCAGTACGTTCGAGTCCTACCCCCACCCCAGTACGTGTCATACCCCCCGTGTACCTACACCCCAGTACGTTCGAGCCACACCCCCACCCCAGTACGTGTCATAGCCCCGTCTACCCACACCCCAGTACGTTCCAGTCGTACCCCCACCCCTGGACGTGTCGTACCACCGTGAACCTACACCCCAGTACGTTCGAGTCGTACCCCCACCCCAGTACGTGTCGTACCACCGTCAATGTACACCCCCCACCCCTGTACGTGTCGTACCACCGTCCATGTACACCCCAGTACGTTCCAGTCGTACCCCCACCCCAGTACGTGTCGTACCACCGTGAACTTACACCCCAGTACGTTCGAGCCCCACCCCCACCCCAGTACGTGTCGTACCACCGTCAATGTACACCCCCCCACCCCAGTACGTGTCGTACCACCGTCAATGTACACCCCCCACCCCTGTACGTGTCGTACCACCGTCCATGTACACCCCAGTACGTTCGAGCCCCACCCCCACCCCAGTACGTGTCGTACCCCCCGTGTACCTACACCCCAGTACGTTCGAGCCCCACCCCCACCCCAGTACGTGTCATACCCCCCGTGTACCTACACCCCAGTACGTTCCAGTCGTACCCCCACCCCTGGACGTGTCGTACCACCGTGAACCTACACCCCAGTACGTTCGAGTCCTACCCCCACCCCAGTACGTGTCGTACCACCGTCAATGTACACCCCCCCACCCCAGTACGTGTCGTACCACCGTCAATGTACACCCCCCACCCCTGTACGTGTCGTACCACTGTCCATGTACACCCCAGTACGTTCCAGTCGTACCCCCACCCCAGTACGTGTCGTACCACCGTGAACCTACACCCCAGTACGTTCGAGCCCCACCCCCACCCCAGTACGTGTCGTACCCCCCGTGTACCTACACCCCAGTACGTTCGAGCCACACCCCCACCCCAGTACGTGTCATACCCCCCGTGTACCTACACCGCAGTACGTTCCTGGCGCACCCCCAACACAACCTCCTAAGTACGGAGCGCACCCCATGCCCCAACATCACAACCGCATGTACGAGTCGTACAAAGCCACACACAAGGACATAATCGTACAACCAAATGGCCCATGTACACACCGTACACACGCTCAAAACGCACGTACACAACAAGGACAAAACAAAACAACACAAGAATACACCATTCGAAAGGCACACAGCCACTAAACATGGCCAACAACCACTAAAATAACACAATCACTGACCTGCAACTGTCAAAAACAAACAGAGGCCCAATACACCACCACTCCTTATAACACACCCACCCAAAATTCAAACACTGCCACACCCACCCATGGACCAATGAAAAGGGCCCACACACACAAACCATGAGCCTTTGCAACAGACTCACTGCTGCCAGACACCACAGAACCAGACTACAAGCTACACCACATCTTACACTTGCACACCTTCACACGACCACCCTCACAAACACCCTCTCATCACATTCACACACACACACAACCATCCACACCCCCCCAACATCCACACACCCCCCACACCCACACCATCCACACCCACACCCCTCACCATGCCCACTACCAAGAATCCAAAGTTCAGTCACCGAGAGTTGGAGGTCCTTGTTGATCAAATCCTCAGAGTCGAGCCACAGATCTTTGGAACATTGGTCAGAAGCACCAGCCAGGCAGCCAAAACAGCCATGTGGCAGACCATCGTCGATGCTGTGAATGCTGTTGCGGACACCAGGAGGACCAAGCAGGATTGCCAGAACAGGTGGTACGATCTGCGGAGGAGGGTCAGAGCCAAGAGGCAGGAGGAACACGACCAGGCCAACGCCACCGGAGGAGGGCCCTCCCGCAGAGCCGTACAGTACCATCCCTGGGAGGAGAGGGTGATGGCCATACTGCCGGTGGAGGCAGTTGAAGGAGTAGAAGGACTCCGAGACCCGGGTGAGTACACAAACAACGCACCTCACATGGGGGGAACTGCAACCACAACCAAAATTAATAACAGGCACGCAACCACCACAAGCCATCGCATGACTCAACCACACTCCATGAGCAGGCACATGCCACTGCTGCCACCATGCCCCATGCACCCAGCTGGACAATGTCAAGTCACAGGCCACAGAAGACAACAACACATGACACGGTAACCCGGATGGCGGGAGGCTGGGCACCAAGAATCACATAGTGCGACTCCAAAGCAGACAACAATGCCCTCTGCCCATATGGCCTAGGTCACAGCCAGACAAACACTGTGTCCCAACACAGGAATGACTTGCCAGCAAATGGCGGACGCCTTGCATCAACACATGGGGGTGAAGGCACTGTTTTGCACATGACAGCAGCTAATGAACAGCCAACATTGTGAAAGAGTGGCAGCACACACCACCACAGCAGCAGCGCACAGACACACAGCAGACAAAATGGGTGCCTGGAGATCAGAAACAAACTCACATCAACAGGCCAAGGGCCACTCAAAGATCTGCTAACAGTGTGTGCCCAGGAAGCTGGGCCAAGGTGACAGAGGGTGACACACGGAGGGAGGGAGAGGGGGACACAGAGGGAGGGAGAGGGGGACTGAGAGGGAGGGAGACAGACAGAGGGAGGAGGCTGACACACAGAGGGAGGGAGAGGGGGACAGAGAGGGAGGGAGAGGGGGACAGAGAGGGAGGGAGACACAGGAAGATGGACAGAGGGAGGAGGCTGACACACAGAGGGAGGGAGAGGGGGACAGAGAGGGAGGGAGAGGGGGACAGAGAAGGAGGGAGACACAGGGAGAGCAAATCAGTCCTTTGGTGTGTGGGAATGTCTGCTCGTCAGCAGGTGGACTGCGTGCATGTAGACAAGGATGGCCAGTGCCAGAACCCCCCTCTTCATCATGGCAAAATGCAGGGCCATGTCACAACCTGTACACGAGCACAAGGACAGCCACCTGCATCATATAAGTGTGTGGATCCACTCCATGTGCACATGTACAGTGCTACAAGGAAGGCGCAAATGCATGGCTCGCCACACATGCACACTCCACTGCTGACTGCAGTCACACTTGACGCAGCAAGTAAGACTGTGCCACACATAGTTAAAGGGGCCAAATTGGTGCCCAAGGGACACACCCATGCACAAGTGCACTGTGAGTGGAATGCAAGACAGATCCTAATTCCAAGAGGAAATGTGCCAACTTTGTAACGGATGAAACATGGATGTTGCATGGATCAAAATTAACATTTTCTCTCTCACACACAGGTCAACGTCGTGCTGCACCCCCCAACACTGGGGGGGAACACTCACAGGACCCGGATCTGCAGGAGACCGATCCCACCGGCAGCGACCACTCTCACCACTCTGCGGACGACCCCGACCGACCTGGCCCCTCTGGTGTACAACCACCTGCAGCACCTGCGTCAGGTACAACCGTGCCAACCACCACCCCCACTCCTGCCACATCCCAGGAGACACCCAGGATCCCTGCCCCAACACCACAATGCAGCCAGGCTCGCCAGGAGGGACACGGTGTCCCGGGCACCCAGGAGGAGGCAGGCGACAATGCCAATGCCACCCCTCAGGGGTCCCGGAGACCCGATGTTCCCACAAGTGCAGGCCAGACGCAAGTGGGCAGGGGTGGTGGGAGTGGAGGACGGCGGAGGCGCGAGCCTGACCAGTTGGCTGGGGATCCGGTATTTTCCCATGTCCGTAACATCCTGGACTCATACCGGCAGGACACCACGGGCATGGCCCAGGTTGTGTCCGTCCTCGAGGGGATCAAGGTCCAGCAGGCCCAGCAACATGCGGAGCTAATAGCCTGTCTACAGGTACACCAACGGAGGATGGAGGACAGACAGGCTGAGCAAGTGACGGCGTCCCAGGGGATTCACGCTGAACTCCGTCGGATGGCCGACACCATGGCCGACCCTCCCTGTGCCAGAAGGCGGAGAACATCACCACCCACAGGGAGGGATCATGAGGAGGAGGAGGAAACATCCGACGGAGCATCCCAGACATCGTCACGGCCTGCTGCTGAGGTTCCCCGCAGGAAGCCGGGTCGTCCACGGAAAGGACCGTGAGGGTGGCTGCTACATCACCATCTCCCAGGACACCTGGCCTGGCACCTGGCCCACTGGAGCAACAGCATCACAGCATCAAGAGACATTCTCTGCCACATGGCCCTGCTGGTCACTGGCTGACCAATGTTGACAAAGACTGTGGCATGGACTCTGAGGATTTCCAATGGCAAGGACACCAACTCCCCTACTGAACTTTGGATTCCCTAATCCCGGAAAGCCCCTCACTTTGTCCCCCCCCCCCAATAATAAATCACACTATTAAGAGTAGATGCCTGCTGGTAGCATTATTACCTAACATGTGTCTTGTACAGTCTAAACATGCCTGAGTCATCTGTTCACTTCAACCATCCACACCCTGGGGCCTGAGTCTGGCACAGGACACATGGGTCACAGTTTATTAGGCAAGACAGACATGGAGCACCATACACACCCGTGATGGTCAGAACCAGCTGAGGGGGTGGCCGAACAACCGTGCTGACAGACACATTGAGTACAGCAACAGTCATGCGCAGAGGTCAGGGATCCTGGCCCGTGTCCTGGGGGGCACCCAGGTATGTGTAGACAGGTGGCAGAACCATGTCCTGCAAGCTTGAGTCCGGTGGATGCAGAGAATGGGGTCATGGACAACGTTGGATGCATGGGGATGGCACATGTCACAATACCCACACAGTCATGGACATCATGCCCAATACACAGTCTCAGCACACACACACAGCTTGCATCTTGCCACTCGACACATTGACACATAGCCACAATCAGGGAATACCATGCCAGACATGCAGGATGCACCGTGCCAACACACCAGCATTGACTGAGAAGAGGCACCTTGGAGGCATAGGGACACCTTTATTAGTCATGTTTTTGGGATCGCAGAGGCAACTTGAAGTACACATGAACACATCATGTGGAGTAACATGTGGCTCCAACACTGGCACCCCCCTTCTGCAGCACAAATGCGTGATAGCCATGGAACTGGCACACAAGCGTCGGCTAACAGCTAAACACCCACAGCTGCTCACGGAGAGCCTGACATACACCATAGATCCGCTGATGTGGAAGTCCCACGCCATGTCAAGACAATGTTAACCGTATGTGTCCTAGGGCAGTGTCACACACATTGATGCCATCATCACAATCCACTATCCCATCACTGATGACTGACAACCAGGCAGCCCATCTATTCAGGTGTACCCAGCTGCATGTCGTGTCCCATGGGGATGCCACATGTCTGCAGAGGAACCAAACCCCGACCGGGGCAGTGTGCACACATCGTGAACAACTGCCACACCCAATACACCCCAGATGCATCCCTTACCCCATGGAGACTTCCAAACTTATCCGTGCCTGTAACGCTGAGTCAGCCCACGATGTCATGTCCATGAGGAATAGCAGTGCCACAACAATGCAACCAGCAAACGGCATGCGCAGGTACCTGGGGAAGAGAGACACACAAGAAGTCAGCCACAAAAAGCACAGCCACTTGCATGTGCAGTTACTCGACACATGTATGGATGACAACATGCTAGGTCACAATTATGACTGGGGAAATACTACCATCACTGCCACCATCACTCCAGTGACACACCCACACACACCTCTGACCCACGTGCCATACATGCAGGTGGAGACACACATCACAACGCATGCCACACGGGGACCAATGCGTGCACACTCAGACCCTGGTACTCACCACTAAGCAAAGAAGTCGCGTATGAGCCGAGTCCGGATGTCCTCTTGCGGCTCCACATCCTCCACATCACTAGCCCCATTGCCAAGCCCTTCGTCCTCCACGGGTGGATGGTCCTCGTCATGTTGATTCAGGATGAGTGGCACAGCTCTTTCAACTGCCATGTTGTGCAGCATGCAGCAGACCATGAAGATCTTGCAGACCTTCGCCGGGGCATAAGGGAGTGCACCGCCGGTCTTGTGGAGGCACCGGAATCGGCTCTTCAGCATGCCAAACGTCCTCTCTATCACTCGCCTTGTCCGGCCATGGGCGGTGTTATAGCGGAGCTGGGCCGGCGTGATGGGGTTGCGGAGAGGTGTCAGCAGCCAAGGCATGTTGGGATAGCCAGCGTCCCCTACATGGGAAGCACATGGACATCGTTAGAACTGGTGTAGCGGTCGTGCTGGTCGGCTATACAGAATACAGGACAGACAGACTGTACCCACCAACAACACATGCCCGTTCGTTGCGCAGCTGCATCATCATATCAGGCATCCCGCTACGCCTCATGATGTAGGCATCGTGTGCTGATCCTGGGAAACGAGCACAGACATGTGAAATCACCATATTGGACAGACACACCACAAGGGCATTGATGGAGTGGTAGTGCTTCCGATTGCGGTACGCCACCTCCCGTGCGTGTGGTGGTACCAAACCTACATGTGTCACATCTATGGACCCAATGACATGGGGCATCCCTCCCAGGGCATAGAATCCACGCTTGACCTCAGTCATCTGTTCAGGGGTTGGGAACTTGATGAAGTCATCCAGGTGAATCAACATGGCCTCCAAGAAATCATGCAGCACACCGCTGAACATGCTCTGGGACATGCCACCAACATGAGCTATGGTATTTTGGAAGGTACCCGTGGCCAGAAAATGTAGGGCAGCCATTACCTTCAGCTGGGGTGTCAGTGCCGTAGGATACCTGTGCTGCGGTTGCAGGTGTGGTGCCAGTCTCGCCGTCAGCTCCAGAATCAACGGTTGGGTGAAGCGGTAGAGCCGGATCCTGTCATTCTCCTGCATGGTAGCCAAGTCTGGAATTCTTCGGGCAACAGGAGGCGCTCTGCAGTAATTTGGAAGTGACAAGGAAGAGTGA
Source organism: Triturus cristatus (assembly GCF_964204655.1). Taxonomy (NCBI): domain Eukaryota; kingdom Metazoa; phylum Chordata; class Amphibia; order Caudata; family Salamandridae; genus Triturus; species Triturus cristatus. Next base: position 524,504,220 of record NC_140588.1, on the reverse strand, counting down.
GTGCACTACGAGAACAACTCATGTCTACTGAGCACATGTAAATCTGGCAATACACACATGCCACATAGGGAGTCAGGCATGTGCTACATGCCCAGGACACGTATGGATGCAAGGTGACACTCCTTCCAAGACCCAGCTACACACGGTGATTGAGAACCTCCCCATGCCACGCCATGGAAATAGCTGTGTCCCAGTGCAAGTGCACTGCCCGACGCAAGACAGGAGTGACATACACCCACACATCAGCAGAAGTGGGATGCCGATTGCAGAGACTGGTAGCGGGACACTGGAGCCACAGGTCACATGACATTACACTAGTCCAGCCCACACACCTTGCCATGAAGGTGCACATGTCATGACTCACCACACATTCCTTGTGAGTTTGCTGACATGGCCTTGTCACGCTACTCCGTGTCCCATGCATACATGTGCACCTCACATCCGATGACACATGTGGCATGGTGTTGGGAACAGTGTGCAATGACAATCTACACACAGCCACATGTTGGTTGCTGCAACGGCTGCAGCTTTTGAGGGTGCTACAACATCAACCTGATGTAAATCCCGGACACATATATGACATAGTCACATTGTGCACTGTGGGTAGTGACAAGTCATGTGTCATGACCCCTGTACCGGGCATCATGGGACACTTCCGTGTGTTGGTGTCCGTGCCATGCCAGTGACGCTCACCCCAAGTGCGCAGTCCCACATGCACACATGTCAAAGGAGGCAAGGGCATGCCTGGCACACATTGCACCCTCACACAGTACACATGTACACATCTCATCATACATCTGGTGCCTTCTCCACTCAGGAGGCATGTTCCACATCACAGCCTGTGACACCTGTGCCCCACACATGTAGTAATGCACAGACGATGCCTTGATGTCCATTCCTGGACAAGTATGTCCATCCATGGACAAGTATGTCCGCCCTATTCCTACATGTGTGTCGCCTATCACCACAGTGATGTGTAAAAACCGCCGTACTGCTGCTGAGAGGGCCTGTGCATGTTCCCAAATCACTGTGGGAGTGCTGCCGTATGTGTACCCATCGTGATGGTGAGCGTACAGGCATTTGTACGGTCCGTAGCACTACGGGTACGCATACGCGTGCAGACCCATAGTGATAGTGAGCGTAGATGCGTGTGTACGGCCCTATCACTATGGGTCTGCACGCGTATGCGTACCCGTAGTGGTACGGACCGTACACTCGCATCTACGCTCACTATCACTATGGGTCTGCACGCGTATGCGTACCCGTAGTGGTACGGACCGTACACTCGCATCTACGCTCACTATCACTATGGGTCTGCACGCGTATGCGTACCCGTAGTGCTACGGACCGTACACTCGCATCTACGCTCACTATCACTATGGGTCTGCACGCGTATGCGTACCCGTAGTGTTACGGACCGTACACACGCATGTACGCTCACTATCACTATGGGTCTGCACGCGTATGCGTACCCGTAGTGGTACGGACCGTACACTCGCATGTACGCTCACTATCACTAGGAGTACGCATACGCGTGCAGACCCATAGTGATATAGAGCGTACATGCGTGTGTACGGTCCGTAACACTACGGGTACGCATACGCGTGCAGACCCATAGTGATGGAGAGCGTAGGCATGCATGTACGGGCCGTTGCCATGCATTTGGGGTGCCCTAGGGCCCCGAAACGCACCGTACCTGTGTGTGATGCTCCAAATTACATAGGGGACAAGTATTAAGGCCTACATGCATGCTGGTTGTCATGGAGACCAAGTTCAAAAATCGAAATTGTTCTGGAAGGTGCACAGCAGAAGTCAGTTGGAATTCTTCTACTTTGTTGCAATGTGTTTGTGGGGCTGACATCATGCAGGAGAATGAAACCGATAGAGAACCCACAGACTGCTAGGTTTGAAGGGATTGGTGGAAACATAGGATGCAAATGTGAGTGACCAATCACTCTGTACTCCTGTGCATGAGACTGGGCAGAAGGGCACATATAAGGCAGCCAGGTCCCATGAGGGAGCACTTGCCTGCACATCTTTGCATTCGTCGACCCAGCTGCTGCTACTGATTCCCTGGAACCATGTCAAGGGCTGTGGAGAGGACACAGCCATTCACCCTGGAGGAGAACATGGCTCTGCTGGATGTGATCCTCCCACAGTACTCCATGCTGTATGGGCGACCAGGGTATCAGGTGAGTGCATAGGCCACTGCCACAGACTGTCCCTATGTTGTGACTGTGACTTCTGCCATTGCGTCCAGGTGTAACACACATGCCATGTACTGTCGGGGGGGACCCAGGGGGGGGTGCCTGACGTCTCCCAGCAGTGCCCTGAGACAGGAGGGGTGGGGGCCTATCACTCCCAGCAGTGCCCTGAGACAGGAGGGGTGTGTGCAGAGTCCTCCCAGCAGTGCCCTGAGACAGGAGGGGTGGGGGCCTATCACTCCCAGCAGTGCCCTGAGACAGGAGGGGTGGGGGCCTATCACTCACAGCAGTGCCCTGAGACAGGAGGGGTGGGGGCCTATCACTCACAGCAGTGCCCTGAGACAGGAGGGGTGGGGGCCTATCACTCACAGCAGTGCCCTGAGACAGGAGGGGTGGGGGCCTATCACTCACAGCAGTGCCCTGAGACAGGAGGGGTGGGGGCCTATCACTCACAGCAGTGCCCTGAGACAGGAGGGGTGGGGGCCTATCACTCACAGCAGTGCCCTGAGACAGGAGGGGTGGGGGCCTATCACTCACAGCAGTGCCCTGAGACAGGAGGGGTGGGGGCCTATCACTCACAGCAGTGCCCTGAGACAGGAGGGGTGGGGGCCTATCACTCACAGCAGTGCCCTGAGACAGGAGGGGTGGGGGCCTATCACTCCCAGCAGTGCCCTGAGACAGGAGGGGTGGGGGCCTATCACTCACAGCAGTGCCCTGAGACAGGAGGGGTGGGTGTGATGCACAGTGTGAGCCTTGATCATTGATTGTGACATTGCCATCATTCCACCTGTGTACCCACTGTGGCACGTACTGCTTTTGCCCTCACCAGGGGATGATGTCCCTATGACAAAGGTGCAATGCGTTGGCTGCATGACATGCCTTGTTGTAACCAGCTAATTTGTACCCATATGTCTCTCTGTGACATGTGGCTGGTGTATTGATGTGGTGTCACTTGTTCCTCCTCACAGGTAGGCGCCACTGCCAAGGAGCAGATCTGGCTGACCGCCGTCAGTGCCGTGAGGGGTGTGGATGGTCGGAGGCGGAGCCTGCCCCAGGTGAGGAAACGCTGGCAGGATATCCGGTGCTGGACGCGGAGGATTGCACGGCTCCTGCTGGGGGACTCACCTGAGAGCCACAAGAACCGCGGCCGCCACCGTCTGAGCCACCTCCACAGGCGTGTGCTGCCGGTGGTCTTTCCAGACCTGGAGAGGCGCTTACAGGCGATGCAGCAGCCGGAAGGGGGTAGGTACATGTGTGTTTGTTGTGTGTCACCGGCATTTGTAAGGGCACAGTAGCATGAATTCACTGGCAGGGTTTAAAGGTGCTGTGCAGATCCTGTTTGCCCCAGTATAGCGCTGTGCCCCTGCCACCCTTCCCCTCCTTGCAATGTGTTCCCTGGTCTGTGTGTAGTCACTCCTTCACAAGGTAATGTAGGCTGGCGCTTTGTCCACGAGAACAATGACTGTAGCATCATGTGTGGGGGTGGTGTGTAACAGGTTGTGGGACCTTGCCTGTGCACTGTCAAGTTCACTGCATGTGGGTTCCATGTCAGTTGGCACTGATGCTGACTCCAGACATGGGAGTTGGTCTCTCATGTGTCATGCCTTACAGCGCGCATGTCCTATGTAGTGGCCTGTGACATGATGTGCATGAGTGTGCGATACACATAGTGCAGGGATGGTGACGTGTGTTGCAGTCATTACCATTCAGTAGCATGTAGTTGCGTGCCCACTACTGTCCCCTGGGGCACCTTTTCCTCAGTGGTGTATGTGTCATCATAAACGTGGCCAATCTCAGTGTCCACAGCGTAGGTTGTGCTCTGTGCCATTGTCCCCTGTCACCATGTATATAGACGTGCTATTTTGTACAGGTGTCCACTGTGCAGCCTGACCTGATTGTCCTTCTTCATACTCACAGTTGCCAGTGCCTGTGTGTCTTTTTATACTCATCTGAGGATGGGCACTGGTACCTCATTATTTGTACAGGCGCACCTTGGCTGTTTGGCGTCCAATCTTGCTTTTTGCCTGCCCCTGTGTGTATCACCCAGACTATGAGATGTTGGTGCCACCTGTGTCACAACAATTTGCCTCGTGTAGGGTCTTGTTGGGGCGGGCAATGCCTATGTGTTAACTCCTGATTTCCACTTGCTGGGTCTGGGCAGTGTGTGATGTGTCTGGACACACACGCAATGTGCAGTGACCGAGTCATGTTGTGCATGTTCTCAGCATTACCTATGCAGCATGTGTCTCAAGTTCATGGATATGCTCCCTGGTCATCGGTATTTTCGCCAACGCTGTGTGGTGCAGATGCAGTGCTGGATTGTCCCCAGGGCCTGGGTGCTATGTCAGACTCCGTTTCCTGTGTTTAACTATTGTCTCGTGCTCTCCATGGTATTTCAGTGGCATGGTGGCTCAACCAACTGTGTGTTTCATGCCCTACATCGGTACCCTGTTCAGTAGATGTTAGGGATCTTCCTTTTCAGGCCATGCAATGTTACCTATGTAGATTGGACTCATGTGACAGATGTGTACAGGTGTCTGATTAATTTCTGTCTCTCCACCCTGCCCACAGCATCGTCGGGGGACACAGAGGGAGACATGGACACAGACCAGGCGGAGGGACCGAGCACCAGTGCCAGCCGTGACATCGGGTCTGGCACATCGAGTGGGACAGAGGCGGAGGAGAGTGTGGCCGAGGACCTGTCGACTGGCACATCAGACTACGAAGCTGACAGGTCCGAGGAGGATGTCTCCGAGTGGGCGGAGGCTGCACCAGCAGCTGACAGCGGAACAACACCTCGCACCGCCCCCTCAGTTTCCACCAGCCGCCTCCCACTTGCTCGTGTCCCTTCCCAGCGTGCCCGGTCACAGCATGTCTCCTTCCTGCCAGGCACCGCACCCCCTGCCCCTGTCTCCACTGCTGCCGCCAATGCAGAGTCTGTGGACATCCAGCGGCAACTGCAGGTTGGTCAGGCTGCGATCCTTAATGTCCTCCATGCCCACGGCAAAACCCTCACCAACATCGAGGCTTTCTTGGAGGGCATTCATTCATCGCAGGCTGACCAACGCAACTTGCTGAGGTCCATAGACTCCACACTGACTGCAGCTGTGGGTCTCCTGCAGCGCGACCTCCCCCCACCTACCCCTGCCCCATCCACACTTCCCACTCCCATGCCTGTCCCACGTACACCCAGACGTCGGCATGCACCCACATCAACGGACACGGGCACCACACCAGCAGGGAAGGTCCACCGCACTCCTCCTGACACGCACACACAGGGTGAGGTAGGCACACCCACTGGGTCGGGGGGCAAACGTGTGACACGCAGCCATAGTGGGAGTCCGCATTCCACCCAGTCCACTCCCTCCAAATCCCCTCCCCTCAGCTCTCCTGGCCACATCTCCCCCAAGGACTCCTTCATGGCCGCTCTGTCCCTGAGCCCCACAGTTACACCACCACGCAAGCGGTCAAGGAGGTCCCCGGTCAGGGTGGTTGAGTCTCCCCCCCTGTCTCCACCCTCCCCCGGTGGCGCTGCGACCCATCCCTCTGACCCCCCCCCCCTCCTTGGGGCCTGAGGTCCCTTCGGGTGCAGGGGACTCCCTGGAGGACCTTGCAAAGGTGTGTAGTGCCATCCTGGCCTCCGCCTTTGGCACTGACCCACCCCCTGTGGTAGAGTCCTCCATCCCTGCACCCACAACGCCGCCCCTTTGCCCTGATGTCCCTGCGGTGCCTGTTGCTTCCCCCCCCCTGATGCCCACACCAGTGTGGAAGACGATGCCATTTGACTGTGCAGGCAAGGTAGGGGACACGCATCCCACTGTGTCCCCCATCCAGCTGAGAATCATTGACTGCCCTATGGGCTTTGTGAAGATTGAACTACCTGCGATCCACGGACATTGTGCTCATGCTGAATAAAGCTTAATTTTGTTTTCATTATCACACTACTGCTATGCTGGTGTTGGTGTTGGTGGGGCTGCTACATGGTTTTGGGTGGTGTGTAAGGGTTTGGGTGTGTGGGATATGTAGTAGTGTACTGCTCATTGGTGGGACCCTGTGATCTGTGTGCCATCACAAGGTGTTGGCTAACTTTCTTTGTTCATGTAAGCAGTTACTGCATGGTGCACTTGTCCCAGGGTGTATTCCTTCCTCTGTGTACCCAGCTTTCTTCCCTGCAGGGTGTTCCCAATGTTTAGCGCAGAGCTGTGTCTACATGAGCTGTGTGTGTGACGGAGCCCTTCTACTTAGGCCATGCATGCAGGGCCATGTCTCAACCTGCAACAATCGTGGCATCCTTGGTGATCACTGTACTTGTGTGTGGAGTCTGTTGACATGAGTTCATGGGGACATGTTCCCTTGTAGCCAGTATGCCTGTGGATAATTCTGGCCTCACACACATGTGTTACACCCCTCCTGTCTCAGGGCACTGCTGTTAGTGATAGGCACCCACCCCTCCTGTCTCAGGGCACTGCTGGGAGGACTCCACACCCACCCCTCCTGTCTCAGGGCACTGCTGGGAGGACTCTGCACCCACCCCTCCTGTCTCAGGGCACTGCTGGGAGGACTCCACACCCACCCCTCCTGTCTCAGGGCACTGCTGGGAGGACTGCACACCCACCCCTCCTGTCTCAGGGCACTGCTGGGAGTGATAGGCACCCACCCCTCCTGTCTCAGGGCACTGCTGGGAGGACTCCACACCTACCCCTCCTGTCTCAGGGCACTGCTGTTAGTGATAGGCACCCACCCCTCCTGTCTCAGGGCACTGCTGGGAGGACTCCACACCCACCCCTCCTGTCTCAGGGCACTGCTGGGAGGACTCTGCACCCACCCCTCCTGTCTCAGGGCACTGCTGGGAGGACTCCACACCCACCCCTCCTGTCTCAGGGCACTGCTGGGAGGACTCCACACCCACCCCTCCTGTCTCAGGGCACTGCTGGGAGTGATAGGCACCCACCCCTCCTGTCTCAGGGCACTGCTGGGAGGACTCCACACCCACCCCTCCTGTCTCAGGGCACTGCTGTTAGTGATAGGCACCCACCCCTCCTGTCTCAGGGCACTGCTGGGAGGACTCCACACCCACCCCTCCTGTCTCAGGGCACTGCTGGGAGGACTCTGCACCCACCCCTCCTGTCTCAGGGCACTGCTGGGAGGACTCCACACCCACCCCTCCTGTCTCAGGGCACTGCTGGGAGGACTCCACACCCACCCCTCCTGTCTCAGGGCACTGCTGGGAGTGATAGGCACCCACCCCTCCTGTCTCAGGGCACTGCTGGGAGGACTCCGCACCCACCCCTCCTGTCTCAGGGCACTGCTGTTAGTGATAGGCACCCACCCCTCCTGTCTCAGGGCACTGCTGGGAGGACTCCACACCCACCCCTCCTGTCTCAGGGCACTGCTGGGAGGACTCTGCACCCACCCCTCCTGTCTCAGGGCACTGCTGGGAGGACTCCACACCCACCCCTCCTGTCTCAGGGCACTGCTGGGAGGACTCCACACCCACCCCTCCTGTCTCAGGGCACTGCTGGGAGTGATAGGCACCCACCCCTCCTGTCTCAGGGCACTGCTGGGAGGACTCTGCACCCACCCCTCCTGTCTCAGGGCACTGCTGGGAGGACTCTGCACCCACCCCTCCTGTCTCAGGGCACTGCTGGGAGGACTCCACACCCACCCCTCCTGTCTCAGGGCACTGCTGGAAGGACTCTGCACACACCACTCCTGTCTCAGGGCAATGCTGGGAGTGATAGGCACCCACCCCTCCTGTCTCAGGGCACTTCTGGGTGGACTCTGCACACACACCTCCGATTTCAGGATATGTACGCTTGGAACATACACGGTGGGGGTACGCTCAATGCATTCGAGGTGAGGGTACGAGTCTACTTACACTGGTGTGGTGGGGGTACGCTCCATGCATACGCGGGTGAGGGTACGGGTCGAACTTACACTGTTGGGCCGGGGGGTACGCTCAATGCATTCGAGGTGAGGGTACGAGTCTACTTACACTGGTGTGGTGGGGGTACGCTCCATGCATACGCGGGTGAGGGTACGGGTCGAACTTACACTGTTGGGCCGGGGGGTACGCTCCATGCATACGCGGGTGGGGGTACGGGTCGTACTTACACTGTTGGGGTGGGGGGTACGCTCCATGCATACGCGGGTGGGGGTACGGGTCGTACTTACACTGTTGGGGTGGGGGGTACGCTCCATGCATACGCGGGTGGGGGTACGGGTCGTACTTACACTGTTGGGGTGGGGGGTACGCTCCATGCATACGCGGGTGGGGGTACGGGTCGTACTTACACTGTTGGCATGGGGGGTACGCTCCATGCATACGCGGGTGGGGGTTCGGGTCGTACTTACACTGTTGGGGTGGGGGGTACGCTCCTTGCATACGCGGGTGAGGGTTCGAGTCGTACTTACACTGTTGGGGTGGGGGTACGCTCCATGCATACGCGGGTGGGGGTACGGGTCGTACTTACACTGTTGGGGTGGGGGGTACGCTCCATGCATACGCGGGTGGGGGTACGGGTCGTACTTACACTGTTGGGCTGGGGGGTACGCTCCTTGCATACGCGGGTGAGGGTTCGAGTCGTACTTACACTGTTGGCATGGGGGGTGCGCTCCATGCATACGCGGGTGGGGGTACGGGTCGTACTTTCACTGTTGGGCTGGGGGGTACGCTCCATGCATACGCGGGTGGGGGTACGGGTCGTACTTACACTGTTGGGCTGGGGGGTACGCTCCTTGCATACGCGGGTGAGGGTTCGAGTCGTACTTACACTGTTGGCATGGGGGGTGCGCTCCATGCATACGCGGGTGGGGGTAAGGTCCGTACATATCCGTGCCCACGCTATGTGATGCTTGTGCGGCCCGTACCCAGGCCTTTGCCACGTGGGTGCGATCCGTCCCGCCATTGTTGGGGTGACGTGTGTGGGCGTGGTCCGACTCGTACCCACGCTCTTCAGGCGTGGGTACGGGACGTACCTGTCTGGTTGTGTTGCCGGTTCGCGTGGTGACGGACTTCCGTTGTGGCGGTCGCTGGCTTATCAGGACACGCCCCCACCCCCTCGTGGTGACCAGGGCATGGGAGTCAGGTATGTCCAGGCCATGTGTGGTGTGTGACTTATGTGGTTGTTTTGTGGCCTGCCCTGGTCCTGCCACCCCCACCCCACCCCACTTTCCCCCCTCCCTTAGTTATTCTGACCTTCTGTGGCATCTGCGTCGTAACCTGTAGAGGAGGTGGACTGCTATGAGGGCAGGGATGACTCGTAGGTTCGGGTCCATGTCTGTCCGTCGCGTACTGGTACTCCTTGCTCGCGTCTTCCTGTCGCGTACGGGTCCTCCTTGATCGCGTCGTCCTGTCGCGTAGGGGTCCTCCTTGGTGGCGTCGTCCTGTGTGTCCGTCACGTACTGGTCCTCCTTGTTCGCGTCGTCGTCTGTCCGTCGCGTACTGGTGGTCCTTGTTCACGTCGTCCTGATTTCCCGGCAGTTTTTGGCTGCCGCAAAATATTCACCGTGCGGGGTGACGTCGGTGCGAATCGTGATTCCTGGGTCGTGAATGGCTGGCTGCGAGCGTCCCGACGTCAGGTCGGCGCTTTCCCGGATCGCATTGGTTGGTGTTTTTTGGTTCGGTCGGGCTTTTTTACGATTCGTTCGGTAATGGTGTACCCGTGCGAATCGTGATTCCTTGTTTGTAAAAATTGACGACCGGGTACGCGTCGGACGGAGATTATGCTCCGTCCGACGGTTCGTACCCGGTTTTTACCGGATCGTGATCGGCACCAGAATGTAAAGTATTTGTTGAGGATGCCGTCATCGAGGGCCATGCGCAGGCCTGTGTCAGGGATGCATTGCAAAGCAGCGGTTCCAAGGAGACTGTGGGCTGTTATGCGAGGTTTGGCATTGGGCATACATCATGCTGCTGCGATTCAGAGTGGAGCTGAAAGAGGATGCATCATACTTTATTTGTTCTGTTCACAAGATCACAGTGCAGCTCGCAGAGCACCTTTAGATCCACTTCCAAGAGCCAGGACTAGGGTTAGGACTCAAAGCAGGAAGAGTCTAGGTGATGGGTTCAAGGTGGTTGGAGCCTTTTCTGTTCCTGAGGCTCTGATCAGGAGGCCAACTAAATGTTCCTTGGAGTCACTCTGGTGGCCCTGGGATCAACATGCACGTCCAGTCCTTCTTACTCAGGCAGCAGGGCAGCAGAATGGCAGTCCTTCTTAGTCTACCACAAGTGTACTGAAGAGTTGAGGCTGAGGGTCCAATATTAATACTTGATGCCAACTTTATAATAAACGGTTTTGGAGATTTTAACCCCTAAAGGTGTTGGGAATTTGCTGCATCCTTGCCATGGACCCAGCTTGTATGGGGACACAATAGACTGGTGTGAAACCCTTTAGCAGTGTGCTGAGGCAGAGCCTTTTTGATGTGCAAGTGTGGTAGGGGACAGCTCTTCCCCCTCATAAAGTCAGAGACGGCCCATCCTGTCAACAGCTATTCTTGCTTTGTCTCATGGTCTGGAGCAATACACAAAGAGCAACTGGCAGCTACACCAAGTCGTGTGACCCAGGGTACAGGCTGCAGGCACAAAATGTTTGGGACAACAAAACATCCAACTTACTAAAAGAAGTATTTTCCGAATTGTGACATAAAATCCAACTTTCTATTAAACTGTTTTAAATTACAATTCTTTAGACACCAAACTTGACTTTCCTACCAGCTTCTAATTGAAAGTTAGCACTTATTAAATGCAATAAAGCAACCCAATGTTATCCTAAGAGAGAGGTAGGACTTTAAGTAGTGAATAGCAAATGTAAGATTTTCTCTCTACCAGGACATGTAAAACTTAAAAGTACATGTCCAACACTTTAAATACACTTCACCCTGCCCTTTGGACTGTTTTGGGTCTACCCTACGGGTGACTTAAATGTGGTAAAAAAGAAGGTTTAGGCTTGGCAAAGATTTATTTTGCCAGGTCAAAATGGCAGTTTGAAACAGCACCAGAGGCTGCGATGGCAGGCCTGAGGGATACTTAAGAGGGTGGCACAATCAGTGCTGTAGGTCCACTAGTAGCATTTATTTACAGACCCTGGGTATGTCATCCCATTTTACTGGGAACTTGCAGGTAAATTAAATGTGCTAATTGGGTGTAGGTCAATGTTACTATTTTTAAAGGAACGAGCACAAGCAATGTAGCACTGGTTAGCAGTGGTAAAGTGCACAGAGCCCAACGCCACCAAACACTGGTTCAGAAAAAGGCACTGTGAAGGCAAACAGTTTGGGGATGACCCTGCGGAATGGGCCATGTCCAACAATATTAAATTACCAGCTCATTTGTCCTGTAACTACAGACATAGCAGCCATGAATGGCTAGGAATTAGTAGCTGGGACATTAAACACCATGGCGAAGGACTGAAGATGGGCTTAAATCATAAGCTCCTGATCTTTCGTGTGACTTTATCTGGAACACGCTCATTTAGACCACCATTAGAGAACATGGCTAAAATATGTTTCAACATTTGCAAGTATTCATCTCTTTCAGAGATTTTCAAAGATTCACTCAAAGGGGTCGATTCCGATCCTGTATTTTTTTTCCCGTACGACTCGTATCCGTATTTTTTTCAGTTTGAATCGTACAAATCACGTCCGACCCATGAAGTACGATTCGTACGGGAAAAAGTACATACGGATCAGCCCATCCGTACGAATCGTAGCGGAAAAAGTTGTACGAGATGGACCAGAACACTTTTCCGTACGAATCGTAAAAAGACAGTTCGAGCGTACAAGTACGATCCGGTCCGGCTTTCCGATTTACGGATCGTACGGGAAACGTCCCGTACACGGGGAATGACTTGTACATATGCAATGTCGGTGTACACACCGTACATATGCAATGTTGTTGTACGCACCAATGTTGTATTGCGCACCGTACATACGCCATGGCGGTGTACGCGCCGTACATACGCAATGTCGTTGTACGCACCAATGTTGTAGTACGCACGTACATAGCAATGGTGGTGTACGCACCGTACATATGCAATGGCGGTGTACGCACCGTACATAGCAATGGCGGTGTACGCACTGTACATAGCAATGGCGGTGTACGCACCGTACATAGCAATGGCAGTGTACGCACCGTACATATGTAATGGTGGTGTACGCACTGTACATAGCAATGGCGGTGTGCGCACCATACATAGCAATGGCGGTGTACGTACCGTTCATAGCAATGGCGGTGTACACACCGTACATAGCAATGGCCGTGTACGCACCGTACATACACAACGCATGGGGGTGTGTGCCTGTACGACTCGTACCCCTGTACTGTACTGAACCACGGACACTGTAAAACAGCACAAGGAGGGTCTATTCAACTCGCACAACACCACAAAACACGTCTACAGTGCACTAAAAATGGAAATAACTGACCTGGACACATCCAAACAGAGCAGCAAACTCACAACTACCCCTTATAACACACCCACCAAAAATTCAAACTGAGGCCCACCCACAAATGGACCAATAAAAAGGGCCCACACACACAAACCATGAGCCTTTGCAACAGACTCACTGCAGCTAGAGAGCACACACCAACAACTGCATCCATCCACCTTAACGTATACACCGTCACACAACCTCCTTCACACATACTCCCTCTTCACATTCACACCCACACCAATGCATTCAGAGTCAGACTCACACACCCACAACCATCCACACCCTCACCCCACACCATGCCCACAGACAAGAATCCAAAGTTCACAAGGGAGGAGCTGGAGATCCTTGTCAATGAAGTCATCAGAGTCGAGCCACAGCTGTTTGGAACATTGGTCAGCCAGACCAGCATAGCTGAAAAATCACGCCTGTGGCAGAGGATCGTCGATAGGGTGAATGCTGTTGCAACTATCAGAAGGACCAGGAATGAATGCCAAGCCAGGTGGTACGATCTGCGGAGGGCGATCAAGCGCAAAATGAATGATGACTATGCCCAGAGCAACATCACTGGAGGTGGTGCGCCCCGCAGACCAGTACATTTCCATCCCTGGGAGGAGAAGGTGATGGCCCTGCTTCCGCCGGTGGGAGTACATGGACTGCAAGGACTTCCAGAGCCTGGTGAGTACACAAACAACTTAGGTAACATGGGGGTAATGGCATCCACACCCCAACTCCACCAAATGCACGCAACTACCCCCAAGCCCTCACCGGCCAGAACCACAGTCAAAAATAATGCTAATGCCACTAACATGTGTATGCTCCATTGAGAAAGAAAGGCCATGCTATGTCCCATGCTACATGAAGCAACAACCCAAGAATGCATGTCCGGTATGCTGGGAGGGTGGGTGGCACAAAACACATTGTTGAACTCCAAATCAGACACAATTGCCCTCATCCCATATGGCCCAGATACATACCCATGCACCATGCGCAATGCACAGGGATTGGGAAAGTACTGACAAGATAGCTCACACTCGGCCCGGGTGTAGGCAGCACAAGGCCCTCCTGTGACCAGTGCAAACACAAACACCAAGACAACCAGGTCAGATATCTAGGACAGGAACTCACACTCACTGTCATGGGGGGACAGCTACATCACCTGGGAGCCCCACTGCCAAATCACACTACACCCACCAACAGGCCCTGTCACACATACCCCTTACACAAGCAGACACCCCCGGGACAGGCAATGGATTTGCCCACTGTCACAATGGGCATGTAACACAACAACACCAATACATAGACAAAGAAGCATCCAAGCCAAAAATATACATGTCAAAGACTCAGGAGAACATATCAATCTGTCCCCCGCAACATACCCATCCACAAGTGAACATTGAGGAGAATGCTAGGCACATACAACTACCTGGAGGAACAGTGCCAACGTGAATGTGTATGATACATGCATGTTGCATGAAACAGAATTAACATTGTCTGTCTCTCACACACAGGGCAACGTGATGAATCTACCCCCAACAATGGGGGTGAAGATTCACAGTCCCTGGCCCGGGAGGAACCTGATCCCACCGGCAGCGACGCCTCTCAACATTCTGCGGATGACCCCGACCGACCTGGACCCTCTGGAGTCCAAGCCCCTGCAGAACCTGGTTCAGGACCATCTGTGCCAACCACCACCCACATTCCTGCCACATCCCAAGAGACACCGAGGAGCCCTGCCCGCAGTGAACAACTGAGCCAGTCTGACCAGGAGGGACAAGGAGCGCCGGGCACCCAGGAGGAGGCAGACAACACTGCCACTGTCATCCATCAGGGGTCCCGTAGACCCGATGTGCCCACAACGGCAGGCCAGGTTCGTGTGGGCAGGGGTGGTGGGAGTGGAGGCAGGCGGAGGCGAGAACCTGACCAGCCAGCTGAAGGGACCGGTATGTCACACATACACAACATCATGGAGGCATACCGGCGTGACACCAGGGAGTTCAGCCAGGTAGTGGTGACCCTCACAGAGCTAAAGAACCAGCAGGCCGAGCAACACGCCAGTCAACAAGAACACCAAGGACAGATGGAGGCAAGACTGGCTGAGCTCCTGGCAGTGCAAAGGGACATAAGCCATTCACTCTGTCGGATCGCCGACAACATGGGCAACCCTCCCTGTGCCACCAGGCGAAGACCACCTCCAGCCACAGGGAGGGAGGAGGAGGAGGATTCGTCCAACGGAGCATCCCAAGCATCTGAGGGTCCCCCGAGGAAGGTGGGCCGTCCACGGAAAAGACCGTGAGAGGCAGCCGACCATCCACATCTCCCAGGTCACCTGGCCTGGCACCTGGCCTTCATGTGCGACAGCATCACCTCATTGACTGACATCATCTGCCACATGGACCTGCTGGTCACAGTCTGACTAATGATGCCAAACACTGTGGTCTGGACTCTGATTACTTCAAATGGCAAGGATCCCATCTCCCCCTGTGAACTTTGGATTCTATGGTCCCTGCATTGCACCTTTTTCAGTGCACAAATTATGCCACAGAGCTATAATTAAATAATTAATATGTGAAATTTTATGTTGCAGTCATTTAGCATGAGTCCACAACATACGTGTGGGGAAATGTCAAAGTATGCCTGAGTGTGGAGCTTACTCCAGCCATCCATACACTTGGATCTGAGTCTGGTCGAGGACACACATGTGTCTCAATGTATCGCCAAATACAGAAATGGAGCCTAATACTCACCCGTGATGGCCTCAAGCTGCTGAGGGGGGTCTTGCAATACTGCTCAGACAGACCAATTTGGAAGAGTATCATGAAGGTGTAGAGGTCATGGGTCATGTTGATGTGCCCAGGGAGGGAGTACCAGGTCTGTTTGGCGAGGTGGGAGAACTATCTCCTGCATGCAGGGTTTATGCGGATGTGATGAATGGTGGCCAGGGCAAGGTGTGCTGCATGGAGTTGGGCCAACGGCGTTTTGGATGACAGATGTCCAAGGTTTGTTTTGGGTCTGGGGTTGTGGACTGCCTCCTGAGTGTGGTTGAGGAGTCTGAAGGTGATCCTGCAGCAGACAGTGAGCCATTCTAGCTATCTCAGGTGGACGGTGATGTGGCTGGGGCTGGGGATGTTGAAGATGAGGTGTGCGGATGCACCCTGGATGTGGAGAAGTTCTCCTGCAGTTTTGCTGTTGTTCTACGTAGAGGCCAGTGCTGTAGTTGAGCCGGCTGGTGTCGTGGACCTGGGGGACGGTCTGTCTTGCCTTGTAGTGGATCTATCTGTGGATCATTTGCAGCATGCAGAGGGTGTTGCAGCATGAGGTACAGATGGTGGTGAGTTGCATGGTAATTGTCAGCGATGGGTCCATGATGAACACCAGCTTGCGTGCGTGGCCACTGGGTGCTGGTGCGGTGTCCAGACCAGTGGGACACAAGGAGTTGACACAGCCATAAAGGGACAATCCTCAGAGGATGACCTCAGTCCTGTCCAAGTCCAGCCTCAGGTGGCTGATGTTCAGCCATTCGTCAACGGATCTCATGCCTTCTTGAAGTTTGGATCTGGCAATGGCTGGCTCTTTGGTGAGTTTGAGGAGCAGCTGGGTGTCAATGGCATACGAGATGATGATGAGGTCGTGTGCGAATGTGATGGTGGAGAGGGGGGTCATGGAAACATTGAAGATCGTCACGCTAAGAGAAGAGCCCTGGCGCATGTGCCACATGACCCCAGTGTACTACATGCTGCAGGGTGGAGGCAGACTCCCTGGGCCTTGCTGGTGAGCTACTTTCTGATTGAATCCTGGGCCCTCCTCTGGATACCAGTGTTGAAGATGTGTGAGCTGACAGTGTGGTAGCACATGGTGTACAATGCCGTTGAGAGGTCAAGGGGGGTGGGCTCACCATTGTTGAGCAGGGCAAAGTTGTCGTTGGTGGTGGCAATGATGACGTTTGCAGTGGTGTGATTACTGTGGAATAAGGTCTGGTGCCAGTTGCCTGGAGCTGGTTGCATGGAGGAAATTTGTCAGTTGCTTGTTGAGTGTCTTCCGGATGACATTTGCTGGGTAGGGAAGCAGGGTGATGTACCAGGAGATCCTGCAGTACTGCTGTCCGTTGTTTAAGAAGGGCCTGGGTCTCTGCATGCCTCCAGCACCCATGGAATGTGGCTAACTCAAAGGAGACATTCAGGACGTGCTGGACGTGGGCTTCAAGGATGGGGAATGATGTGGTTGAGATGTTGTGTGGGAAGGGGCCTGATGGAGAGCCAGAGTGGATGGTGCACAAGAGCCAGGTGGTGTACTTGCTGCTGACGGGAGTCCAG
Organism: Triturus cristatus; assembly: GCF_964204655.1. Taxonomy (NCBI): domain Eukaryota; kingdom Metazoa; phylum Chordata; class Amphibia; order Caudata; family Salamandridae; genus Triturus; species Triturus cristatus. Next base: position 524,487,272 of record NC_140588.1, on the reverse strand, counting down.
AACCTGAGGGGGGTTTGTCCTGCGGATAATAGTGCTGTCTGCCTCTGTGTGCCAAGGCTGTTGTGTATGGCCATGAGCTAACAGTGGTACAAAGTTGCAAGGGATGTGATCTGCCTTGCAAGGGTGGGGTGTCTTGGATGGAGATCTGCTGTCAGTTCACTCACAATGCTGATGAGCTCCGTGATGTCGTGTGTTTTGGTGTCTCAGCACTATCTGAAGGATCTCCACTTCTCCTTGCTGATGATATGGTGATGGCTGTGTGTGGTCTTTTCCAGGCCTGTGAGGTAAATGATGGCTCTTTGTGTTGCAAGGTGTGCACAAGAGTCCGGCTACGTCTGTAGGAGTCCAGTAGGTCTGCCTTGTCCCAGGTGCCTTAACTGTTGTTGTGCTTCACAGGAAAGTCTGTGCATGTGGCAAGATTGTTGGATCAGTTGCTGATCCAGTGCGTGAGGTTTCAGAGTGTTGCGTTGGTGTTGTTTTGAGTGTGCCACACAGCTTGTCTGTGGTGACTTACATCAAGCATCTTTGGGGATCGTTAGCAGGGTGTGGGGCAGTGTGTTGCTTGTCGGAGATGTCAATTAAAATGTTGATGGACCAATGATGGATGGTGGTGTGGTTCTCCTCCAGCCAGAAGTTACTGGCCCCCAGCCACATGTAGAGGCACCTGTGGAGGTGAGGGCGTGCATGCAGATGTACGTGTTGATGGCTGAGCGCAATTGTGGATGTAGGCCTGGATATCTGTAGATGAGTGTTACTCTGAGGGTTGCCAGGGAGTTGCTGCAAACCCGGAATTGTGACTCTGAGGGTGTACTTGTGAATAAATTGCAATTCATCTTCCGGGATTGTTGGTGCCGTCCCTGCGGGTGATCTTGTATCCGTCTGAGATGACAATGAAGAAGTCGTGTGCTGAGGATGCTTATGTCCAGGTTACTGTCATGAAGGTGATGTGTGGGCCTGTTGTGTTCAGGAGGTAACAGAGTCCAATGGCGTGCTGGTGGACGGAGCGGGTGTGGAGTAGGAGGCACATTACCTGGTTGTTCTGACAGGGTCTGGTAGGCTGGGCAGCGCTGTGTAGGCAGTTTGAGTTGCACACTCAGCATGCAAAGGTGTCATGTGTGTGCTTAGGGGTTGCCTGATAGCAGGCAGATGATTGTGTGGAGGACATTGCTTGGAGGTTGGCTGCAGCATGAGCCTGTTGTGTGACGTGGGTCATGCAAAGACCAGAGGCTCGGCCACTGTGCACGTTGCAGGCGCAGACGTTCCTGCCTTTGGCAGGACGTTGGCGCAACAGTGGCACAGACAAGCTGCTGGCTGCATTAAGAATGGGTGGAGGGGGGAAGGGAGGCGTGTGGGTTGCAGAATCAGGGCACTCGGTGGGGCGGTGCCACAGGAGACGCAGCAGCAGGCGGAAGGGGTGAGAAACTAGGCAAAAAGTAGCACACAAAGACAAGGAGGTCAGAAAGGCACAGTGCAACAGGTGTATGTAAAGGAAGGAGTGTCAAGTAACTCATGTGTCACTACGAGAAAATGTATGACAAATCACCAAAAATGACGGTCACAAGGTCAGGCAACAAAATGCGGAGCTGCGCACAGGAGACACACCATCAGTATGTGTTCTTGTCCCGTTGTGGGGAGCAACCTGCACATATACATACACAACCAGGGACTTCATGCACAATAGATATTATTAGCCATGAAGAACTGCATGCATGTTGCCAAAGTACACATACACATATGCTCAATATTTGACAAGTATGCCATAGATGATGCATGCAAACTGGCAAGAGAGCTGCAGTGACAGAGATGAGGCACTTTGGATTGTGCTGAACACCTTTATTCCACATACACACACAAAGGGAAATGCATCCATGTGAACAGACTCACAGGTCAGTTGACAGAACATGTGGGACATACGCTGGACCCTCCCTTCACGACACGGATGATGTCAATCCCAATGAACTGGCACACAAGTCAAGGGGATGAGCCAAACACATCCAGCTGCACACGGAGAGGCTGCAATTCCCCATAGAGCCTGTTGTTGTGATGTCCCACCCTATGTCCACCCGTAGCATCTGCAATGTTTCAGAGGCAAGGTTTACACACATGGATGCCTTCATCAGAAGCCACGCTCCACTACAGATGACAGTCAAGAAGGGTGACTATCATGTCATGGGAGTGATGCTACATGTTATATGCTCCATGGTGAGAAGACATGTATGCATGGTACCACAACATGCACAGAAGCAGGCCCACACATTCCCAACCTGTACCACCACCAAAAAGCCTTGCTGCTATCCTTACCCAAACTGACATTTCCACATGTCCGTGCATGGAACGCTGATTCAGTACACGTTGCAATCCTCATGAGGAATGGCAGGAGGACAACGATGACACGAGCAGACAACATGCGCAAAAACCTGGGAATGACAGACACACAAGAAGTCACCTAAAACAATTCTCGCCGCACACATGGACATTTACAAAACATGAACAATGTTGAACACAAGTAAATTTCAAAGAAAGTCTCTCCGCAAAACTGTGTGGCATGACATCATCACTCGAGTGACACATCAGAACACACATCAAAGTCACTTTGCAATCAGTCAGCTGGACACACACATGCCACTCAATGCTACAAGCTTGCACACTCATACCCAGTGACTCACCATTATGAGAAGAAGTTGCGTATGAGCTGACTCCAGATATCATCCTCCTCCTCCTCCTCATCACTAGCCTCGTGAGCAAGCCCTTGACCCTCCACGGGTGGATGTTCCTGCTCATCTGTATCCAGGATGAGTGGCACTGCCTTCTCAACTACCATGTTGTGCAGCATGTAGCACACGGGGAAGATTCGGCAGACCTTCTCCGGGGCATAAGGGAGGGACCCGCCTGTCTTGTCCAGGCACTGGAATCGGCTCTTCAGGATGCCAAACGTCCTCTCAATCACTCGCCTGATCTGCCCGTGTGCATTGTTGTACCTGTGATCTGCAGCTGTTCTTGGGTTGCGGAGAGGTGTCATTAGCCATGGCATGTTGGGATATCCAGATTCCCCTACATGGAAACATCATGTAAAAAAGTGGGTCAGGAGATGCCGTAAGAGCCAAAGATACCACAACACACAGGACAAACAGAGTATACCCACCAACAAGACATGCTCGTTCGTTGTGCAGTCGCAGCATCATTTATGGCACCCTGCTATGCCTCATGATGTAGGCATCGTGTGCTGATCCTGGAAAACGTGCACAGACATGGGAAATCAGCATGTTAGCAAGACACACCACAAGGGCGTTTATCGAGTGGTAATGTTTTCTATTGCAATAGGCTTGTTCCTGTGCCTGTGGTGGTACCAAAGCCACATGTGTACCATCAATGGACCCAATGGCATGGGGCATCCCTCCCAGGGGATAGAAATCACCCTTAACATCTGTCAACTCCTCAGGAGTAGAAATGTGATGAATTCATCAAGGTGCTCCAACATGGCTGCTAAAACATCACGCAGGACACGGCTGAACATTGTCTGTGACATGCCACCAACATCAGCTATGGTGAATTGAAACATGGCAAAAAAATGTAGGGCTGCCATCACTTTCATCTTTGGGGTCAGCGCAGTAGGATACCTGTGTCGCGGTTGGAGGTGTGGTGCCAGCCTGACGGTCAAGTCCTCAATCAACTGTTGAGTGAATCTGTAACGTCGGATGCAGGCACATTCCCTCATGGCACCCAAGTCTGGCATTGGTCTTGGGACAGGCGGTGCCCTGCAAGACATTGTTTGTAAGAATGAAGATTGAGAGTCTGCCAATATCAATGTCAATGAACATAGCACATGCTACACTGCTAATACACATCAGGTAACTATGGAGTCGGGTGTGTGCAATACATACAGGACACATATGCCAGCTTGCTGGTACTCCCTCAAAAAGCCAGCTACACCTGTTGATTGTCAAGTCTACATGACATGCCCTGAAATGAGTTGGTGGCCAGTCTGAGTGAAGAGCCACAGATATCACCGGAGTGACACACAACCACATAGCTGCATTGGAAGGATGTCATCTCATCCACAGAGCTGACTGCAAGGCACAAGCACAGGTCACAAGGAATGTCAAATGTACACATCAAACACATTGCGATGAAGGGGTACACGTGACAAGAGAAAGACACAGCCATTGAGACAACGCAGACATGTATGACTGGGAAAATATGATGTCCGATGCACACTGACCCTACAGCGGTGGGAATCCACATGTGGCATGGTGTGCGTAGATGTGTCCCATTCCCATCTCCACCCAGACCCATGTTGGATGCACCAACAGCAGATGCAGTTGACGGAACACTGTCAAGCTCATGGGAACACATGACACACACCTGCCATAGTCACAAAGGGGTACGCAGATCATGACATGTCAGTTGATAGAGTGTCCCTGTCCATGGCATCAGGATACAGGTGCGGGTGGTGATGACTGTGCCATCCCACTGCTGCTGTGCATGACACAGTTGGACTACAGACACACGTGGCAAGTGGCAAGGTGATGTGTGCCACATAGTGCCCCATCACACATGACATGTGTCCACAGGTCATCACACATCAATTGTGCAACTAGATGAGATGACCTGTGCAATATCACTAGCTGCCACACCTAGGGCCTGAACATAACAGTATGCAATGACAAGTACTTGATGGACATCCTTGTGCGACTCGTAGCCCTCCATTCCTGGCATGTGTGCGCCTGTATTACCATTGTAAGCATGTGAAATGCATACCCGTACGTGTGAACCAGTGCGTACCCATAGGTGTCAAACATACTGTACTACTAGTGCGTACCCGTACGTGTGAACCAGTGCGTACCCATAGGTGTCAAACACACTGTACTACTAGTGCGTACCCGTACGTGTGAACCAGTGCGTACCCGTATGTGTGAAACGCACTGTACACCCGCTATCATCGCGTGTGTACGCTTTGTTTCACCGTTGTACTTGTGCCATAGGGGTATGTGTGAAACGCACTGTACACCCACTATTATCGCATGTGTACGCTTTGTTTCACCATTGTACTTGTGCCGTAGGGGTACGTGTGAAACGCACCGTACACCCGCTATCATTGTGTGTGTGCGCTTCGCCTCACCTTTGTACTTGTGCCGTAGGGGTACATGTGAAACACACCGTACACCCACTATCATTGCGTGTGTACGCTTCGTTTCACCATTGTACTTTTGCCATAGGGGTACATGTGAAACGCACCGTACCTGTGTGTGGATTTCAAAATTACATAGGGGACACATAAGGGACAAGTATTAGGCCCTAAATGCATGCTGGTTGTCATGGAGACAGAGTTGAAAAGTGTCGATCATGTGTCCTGGAACAGTCAGTTGGCCACAAAATACAATGTTGCAAAGTGGTTGTTGACTTGACATGATGCTCAAAATTTGAACGATGCGAATGCTGTCATTGGTGTATGTTTAAAGTCATTGGTGTATGTTTAATGGGGTTGGAGTAAACCTAGGATGCGAATGAGTCTGACCAATCACTATGTACTTCTCTAAATGAATGCGCCTCAGCAAGACAGATATAAGGCAGCCAGAACCCATGAGAGGGCACTTGCCTGCACAACTTTCCAGACAACCACACTGCTGCTGTCTCTGCTTCCTCTGGACCATGTCACGTACTGTGGAGAGGGCCCAGCCATTCACCCAGGAGGAGAATGAGGCCTTGCTGGACGTCCTCCTCCCACAGTACACCAAGCTGTATGGGAGACCAGGGGAGCAGGTGAGTGCTGAGTCCACTACCTTTGCCTATGCACCTGTTGTGTGACTGTCAATATTGCGTCCAGGTGGGACAGACATGCAATGTTGTTTAGAGTGGGTCCCGGGGGGGACATGCTGATGTGTCTCATGCAGAGCATGATGTAGTTCCTGTGTGCACTCCTCACTTGCATTGTGCTTACTGTGACTTTCACTGCATAGTGCATGACACTTTCAGCCTGGCAAATCCTTGTTGGTTTTCTTTCCCTATTATCCTGAGGTGATTCAGTGGTCCCCCCGGTGTGACAGGTGACTGTACCCACAGATGTGTATGAGTTGAGTGGCCCTGTGGTGAGAGTGTCCAAATGATGTGTACGACCTCATGGACATTGATGTGTGTGAATGTTCCTTGTCATGTGGGTGAGTGTCTATGTGAAGTGTTGCACCACAGCTGCATGGAGGAGGCAACAGATCAACCCATCTGATGTGACAAGTAAGCCGTGCTGTGTGTCTGACTTGCAGAGCTAGGATGACACCTGTGACACCCCACTGGCAAGTGGCACATGTGCAGAGTGAGGGTTGTATCCACTGTTGTCAATGGCAGGCGAGTGATCTGTGCTTGGGTGTGTCTGTCTAGTATGCTGATGGTGCGTCAGTGGAGTGGGACATGTGACTGCTTGCCACGTGCTGGCCTTCAGCCTGCTGTTGCATGTGCTGCACAGTGTGTGGCATGATCAGTGAGTGTGTCGCACCCCTCATGCCAACCTGTTGACTTTCAATGCCATGTAGTGCATTGGGGCTTGCACACAGGCCAATTTCTTATTGTGTATGATGTAATTCCAGTCTGCATCCTATGCCCTGTTCAACATTTCAATGATGTTCAAAGGTGTGTCTCTGGGACATGGAGCAGGTGTATTGATGTTGTGTCACTTTGTCATCCTGATAGGTAACTGCCTACGAGAAGGGGGTGATCTGGAAAGACATCGTCAGGGCCGTGAAATCTGAGGGGGAGTGTAGTCGGCAGCTGCCACAGGTCCGCAAGAGGTGGCAGGAGATCCGGTGCTGGACCCGGCTGATCGCCCGGGTCCAGCTGGGCCTCGACAGTACTCACCCCCACGGCGACTGCCGACGCCTGACCCCCCACATGAAACGTGTCCTGGCGGTGGTATTCCCTGAGCTCGCTAGGCACTCAAGATGACAGGCAGTAGGTCATATGTGTAGCCAACTGTGTAATCAGGTGACGGATGGCCATGTGACAACTGACATAATTCAAGTTGTTACTCTGAAAATATTGTACTTTGACACTCACAGCACTTGTCGACAGTTCTTCATGTTTTAATTGTGGAAATTTGATGATTTTTGTTAAGAACACTGATGTGCCTGCATGAAAAAAAGTCTCCCAAGGAAGTGCACACCAAACGACATTTCCACTTTCATGGAACACACTGGCACATTTTCTAAGAAGCCACTGTTAGAATTAAATGGTGTTGCAAATTATCCATATACATGTTCCCACAGTGCTCTTGGTTTTGTGAGACTCCTTTGTTGTTGGTGATACAAACTGACGAGTCTCAAGACATCAAGACCTCCGTGGGCTCATGTATATGTACTTTCTGCAACACCATTCATTTCTAACAGTGGCTTCTTAGAAAAGGTGCCAGCTTCTTCAATGATAGTGTAAATGTACTTTTGTGTGCACTGCCTTGTGCGACATATTTCATGCAGGCACATGAGTGTTCTTTTCACGAAATGGCGAATTGGCACATTCCAAACATGTAGATTGTGTAAAGTATTGTGAGTCCCAAGGTACCAACATTGTTTCTTTTTGTGTTCCAAAGTACTTACAGGTCTCTGAGTGTGGTGACACCTTGAGTATTGAGGTGTGTCAGTTTACGTTGAGTGCACCACTACTGTTTCTTTCAGGGTAAACAAGAGGTGGCATGACTTAATTTTATTGCTGTGCTCACCGGTTCACAGACAATAGCTTCTCAGTGTATTTCTCATTCAAGTTGTGGCCTTTTGTGTTCTCTTTTTTCCTGGTGTCCAAATGGCATAGTGGGTCTACCAACTGGGTAGTACAGGGCTTACATATGTGCGGAGTTATCTAGCTGTTACTCATGATGCATTGCCTGATATGCACTGTGACCAATTGTTCTTGTGCTCATGTGTCAGATGCATACAGGTGACTGATGCATTTCGGTTTCTTCTCCTTGCCCACAGCATCATCATCCGCAACCGAGGGAGACACCTGCATGGACCTGGAGGAGGGACCCACCGACAGTGCCACCAGTGCTGGGGAGTCAGAAGGAGCCAGTGGCATGGAGGGTGAGGGGAGTCAGTCGGAGGACCTGTCTGGAGGCGAGAGCAGCTACGATGCTGACGGGTCCGAGGCTGACCTCCCTGAGGAGGCGGAGGCTGCCACACCAACTGGCAGCATCCCCACATCTGTCCCCGCCTCCTCCATTACCATCTCTTCCCTCCCAGTTGTTCCCATCCCTTCTGTCCGTGCAGAGTCCCACCATGTCTCCTTCGGCCCAGGCACCGCACCCCCTGCCCCTGTCACCCCTGCTGCCCTCAGTGAAGAGTCTGTGGACATACTGCGGCAGTTGCAGGTTGGGCAGGCATCGGTGCTGAATGTCCTCCATGGACACACTAAACTGCTCACACAGATGGTATCGTTCATGGAGGGCATGTCAGCAACGATGTCTGACCAACGCAGGTTTCTGCGGTCCATGGACTCTTCCCTGACGGCAGCAGTTTCTCTCCTGCAGCACTGCGCCCCCCCCTACCCCGGACCCATCCACACTGCCCTCTCCCATGCCTGCCCAACGCACACCCAGACAGTCACGGGCACGCACCCCACCAGACACATCCAGCACACCCCCAAGTAAGGCACTGCGCACACCTCCTGGCACGCACACTCAGGGGGATGTAGGCACACCCACAGGGTCTGGGGGCAGACGACATACACGCAGCCACAGTCGCAGTCCGCAGGCCTCACAACCCTGTTCCTCCAAGACCACTCCCTTTAGCTCCCCTGCCAAACTCTCACCCAAGGTGATCTATATGGGTGGTCTGGACCTCGTCCCCACTGAGCCACCACCCCACAAGCAGGCGAGGAAGTCCCCAGGCACGGGAGTTGAGTCCCCCACCATGTCCACCCCCTCCCCCAAGAGCGCTGCACCCCATCCCTCGCCCACCACACCCTCCGTTGGCCCTGAGGTATCTTCAGGTGCAGGGGTTAGGATGGAGGCCCTAGCAGCAGTGTGCAGCGCCGAGCTCACCTCCACCTTTGGCGCTGCCCCACCCCCTGTGGTGGAGACGTCCACCCCTGCACCCACCACACCTACCCATCCCCCTCCTGTCCCTGCGGTGCCTGGTCCTGCCACAGATGATGCCCCCCCACGGTCGACAAACCTTGAGGTTCCTTTGTGCAGGCAAGGTAGGGGTGGACGCGGTCCCCTACGTCCACCCTTGGACTTGAGAAATGGACTGGCCATTGGCCTTTGTACATAGTCTCTTTTAAATTTATTTATTTTTGGTGCTGAATACAGCCTTTTCTTTTACTGTCTACACTATTGCATTTCAGGTACTTGATGTTGGTGATGAGGCTCCCGGAGTTGATGTTCTGGTAATGTGTTAGGTTTCTGAGAAATGTTTTTGTATGATGGTCATGAGGTGGACCATGGTATCTGTGTGCCATCACAATGTCTCTGCAAAGAATCAATGGTAGTGGGTGTTCATTTAGTTTGGAGACATTGTCCCAAGGGGTGTTCCTTCCTCTGTGGCACCTGACATCTTCCCTGCAAACAGTTGCACAATTGTTGTGCTGACCTGTGTACACATTTCCTTTGTTGGTGATGGATCCCTTCAACAATGGCCATGCCTGCTCACCGATGTCTCCTGCTGAATCGTCTGTGCCATCCTTGCTAGTCACTGTACTTGTGTTTTGGGTATGTAGGAATGCCTTCAGGGACAAATTGATCCTTTGCAGCACTATGCATGTTTGTAATCACGGCCTACCACACAAATGGTACTTGTTATGCAGGGTATTTGGGCACCTGACTCACAATTGTGGGCATTGTATCTGGTGGAATTCAACCCTATTCCTTCCATGAGAGACAACATCTTGGTGGCTGGACCAGCACCTGAACATTCCTATCAGTCCTGGGATGTGTGTGACAGTGTGTGTTTCCTTTGGCTATCTTAGTTTTGTATGCAGTTACATGACTATACAGCAGGGGTCTTCAAACTGTGGGGCGCGACCCCCAGGGGGGCCGTGGAGTGATGCAAAGGGGGTCGCGCCTTCCCAGTCACACTTCTGCCCAGGCCCAAGGGCTTCAGCCCCCCCCCCTCCCCCGTCCTGTGTCTCAGCCCGGGCTGCTGCAGTGAAACTTGAGCTGCTGGGGGCTCAGCTGGGCAGTGTCTGGATTCCTATCTCCGGCACCCCCGTGTTTTTTCACAGGTCTTTAAAGACCATTTAACATGCCTTTGTAAACTGCTTACAGAGGCTTAGGTTTTTTTGCTGGTTCCAGTACCCCCTGGGTCCCCACTGTGCCTATTCCTTACATTTGGATTTTACATTCACTGCCGTAGTGTGAGAATGCATTTCATGGAAAGGAATACAAAGTTGTCTTCCTGGGGGCGCCGTGTGTGAAAGTTTATTGTGCTTTTGAAGCACCTGCTGCAGCGTTTCTTTCCCGGCAATTACCAGGCCTCACATAAATGTCAAGATAACTTGTGTGATTAATTATCTTCCTGGAGAGAGATCAGAATGTTGTATAGTTGAGGTTTTGACTTGGGTGATGTTAGTGCAGAGGGTTAATATGCCTGCTGCAAAGAACGTGTACCAAGTAGATTACAGAGTGCATATGATGTGAAGAGATCAGCAGGTTACTGCTTTCAAAAGAGACATCCTTTTGTTACTTGCAATTTATAACTTAAAGTCCTAATAGAGAATAGTGAGCTATTAACTTTCATCCTAGAACAGCATGCACACTACAAAGAATACATTATTAGACCATTGATTAATGTTGCAAAAAGGGTTAATTTGGCTAGAAATCAATTCTTATTATTAAAGGAAACTCCCAACTATGCTGTTTCTTTTTCGACTCTGAGTTTGTGCTTCTCCACACCAAGCACTCTTGAACTATACTGCCTACCAGTATGGATGACATGTGACTCCTATACTTTTAGTCCTTTGGCTTATGTAACATTTCCTATACACTGATTTACACACTTATGATTGATTGTCTCTGTGTAATGTGTGTGTGATGCAAAGTGCTCGGACACCCTACACTGGTATGAGTGGCACTATATAACTAATTCAATGCATCTGAGAGTGTGGGGTTATGGAGACTTGGTCACTGTTAAAGGGTGCTAGTGAGAGAATCCATGGTGGGGGTGGTCATTGTGGGGGGCACCAACAAACATGGTCGCACAGGGCACCACCAGCACTAAAGCCGGCCCTGGGAAGTATGCACATATAAGCGCTGAAAATACCGCTTTAGGTGACTGTTTTTTTTTGTACCGACTGGGCGACCAATATAATCTGCTGGCAACCCTAACCATAGGACTGGAAGTTTGTTGCAGGATCAGCACATTATTTATTTCCTTCACCCTCGATCCCCGATTAATGCCGCAATAGTTTAACTTAGTTCTTAAAGTCTACGCCCCGTCAATAACATGCTGAGTTACTTCATGGGTCTGGGAATGCACCCTGCATTCAGACAACTCATTCCTCATTCTCGCCCTTCATTGTCACGCTCACCCTGCACTCACAGTGATCACAATGCACTCACACTGATTACCATGCACTTGCACCATTCACCCGCTCACCTTGCACTCACAGCGATCACAATGCACTCACACTGATCACCATGCACTTGCACCATTCACCCGCTCCCCTTCACTCACAGCGATCACAATGCACTCACACTGATCACCATGCACTTGCACCATTCACCCGCTCACCCTGCACTCATAGTGATCACTCTGCTCTCAAAATGCACTTGTCCTGCTCACACTATACCTCAACCTGCAGTCACATGAGTACACTACTCATCCTGCACTCATGTGACACTCCACTCACCTGTCCCCCTCACTACTCAATATGCAACTCACTCAAACAAGCCCATCAGTAATCATACATTCATTCATCCCATTCTGAACTTGCATCCGCACCCAAAATGAGAGAGGACAGCAAGGGAGTGAGAGAATTTGATTGAAGAGGTCAGGGATGAGGAGAAATGTGAATTGCCGAAGAGAAGTGTGGACACGCAAGAAGTGAGTGTGATCCAAAGGTGAGGGCTTCTGTTAGAACAAAGGGGAGATGTGAAAGAGGAATGGGGGGACTGGAGAGGTGTAAGATACAAATAGACAAAAATTTGAATGAAGAGACGAGGTGAATGAGAAGTGCTGAGGGGCACGGGAGGTGACAGGGCCAGAGAGGCCAGGAGATAAATGTGAGAGACTGTTAGAGATGAGGGCAGTGAAAGGACAGAATGGCAAGAGGTGATTAAAGGTGAAGTGAGAGGTTGAATTTGTGAGTTCAGAAGTTGTAAAAAGGGGTGAAAGAAAATGACCTGCAAAGTGAGAGAGGGATCCGGGGTTAGGAGAGGAGAGAGGGATGGAAGGGAGGGGGTGAGAGGAAAGCTGCATGGGTAAAAGGCTTAACTCTACACAAAACCGCCAGGGTTTTAAGGGACCCCTGCTTCTTCCGGTCAGGGCCAGGTGAGTTTCTAATGTGGCAGCACGTATTGCTGCAGAGTGAAAGGCCCTTCACAAAGGTTGACTTGAAATCTTTCTGATGATAATTGCTGTATTTTGGTTATAAATGGGTACTGATTGGGTGAAATCTTTCCTCAGCGTTACTGTGTGTAACAAATATCAAAATAATGAAGCAATGCTATCCCAAAATACGCGGCATCACATAACCTTATTTACATTTTCCTTCCACGCAATTTAGTCAACAGGTTTAGACATTTTTGTCAAGAGGGGGTCCTTACGCCTCAAAATGTTGACAGGGGGGTCTCGGCATCCAAAAGTTTGAAGACCTCTGCTATACAGTCTGTTGACATGAAACCAGGGTGTGTATTGTGCTGCATCCGCCATGGGTGGGTATGCATGTGTTATATGTCCTCACACCCACATGTGGTGTGTCATGCAGTGTGTGAAAGACATCCATCGTCCTGGGAGTGGGACACTGCTGTCAGTGATGTGTTGTAATAGCACTAAAATCATAGTCCAAAGTTAGGGATGCGTCCATACCACCATGTAGGTGTGGTCATCTGATGATGATGTACACCCCCTATTTCTCTGTCCACTGCTGGGAGTCCTCTGCACCCACCCCCATATCTCTGTCCACTGCTGGTAGTCATATGCACCCACCCCTCATATGTCTGGACACTGCTGGGAGTCATATGCACCCACCCCTCATATATCTGACCACTGCTGGGAGTCCTCTGCACCCACCCCTCATATGCCTGGACAATGCTGGTAGTCATATGCACCCACCCCTCATATCTCTTTCCACTGCTGGGAGTCATACGCACCCACCCCTCATATCTCTGACCACTTCTGGGAGTAATATGCACCCACCCCTCATATGTCTGGACACTGCTGGGAGTCATATGCACCCACCCCTCATATCTCTGACCACTGCTGGGAGTCCTCTGCACCCACCCCTCATATGTCTGGACACTGCTGGTAGTCATAGGCACCCACCCTCATATCTCTGTCCACTGCTGGGAATCCTATGCACCTACCCCTCATATGTCTGGACACTGCTGGTAGTCATATGCACCCACCCCTCATATGTCTGGACACTGCTGGGAGTCATATGCACCCACCCCTCATATGTCTGGACACTGCTGGTAGTCATATGCACCCACCCTTCATAACTCTGACCACTGCTGGGAGTCATATGCACCCACCCCTCATATCGCTGACCACTGCTGGTAGTCATATGCACCCACCCCTCATATCTCTGTCCACTGCTGGGAGTCATATGCACCCACCCCTCATATCTCTGACCACTGCTGGGAGTCATATGCACCCACCCCTCATATCTCTGTCCACTGCTGGGAGTCATATGCACCCACCCCTCATATCTCTGACCACTGCTGGGAGTCATATGCACCCACCCCTCATATGTCTGGACACTGCTGGTAGTTATATGCACCCACCCCTCATATCTCTGACCACTGCTGGGAGTCCTCTGCACCCACCCCTCATATGCCTGGACACTGCTGGTAGTCATATGCACCCACCCCTCATATATCTGTCCACTGCTGGGAGTCATATGCACCCACCCCTCATATCTCTGACCACAGCTGGGAGTCATATGCACCCACCCCTCATATCTCTGTCCACTGCTGGGAGTCATATGCAACCACCCCTCAAATCTCTGACCACTGCTGGGAGTCCTCTGCACCCACCCACGCACCCCCTTGGAGCAGTACACTGCTGGCCTGGACCTACACACACACCAATATGAAGGTAACATGCTGGGCCAGTTCTCTAAGCCCACATTCCTGCTGTGTGTATGCCTCGTATCCCAAATGTACTGGTGCCGTAACGGGGTACGTGTGACACGCACCGTACCCACGCATTCATTGCAGGTGTACGGTCCGTATCACAGTTCTACTGTGCCATAGGGGTACGTGTGGTATGCACCGTACCCACGCATTCATTGCGTGTGTACGGTCCGTATCACTGTTCTAATGGTGCCATAGGGGTACTTGTGACACGCACTGTACACATCCACTTCCATTGCTGCGGTACGCAGGGGTTGTTGGCCACGCCCTCCCAAGTGACCAGACCCTGGTGGTAATGTATGGCCTCCATATTATAGGTTTTGCTTTGAGTATGGGGTTTGTTTCCTGGCCCTCACCCCCACCCTGGCCCCTGGGTGTTGTTCTCACCTTCTGCGGCGTGTGCGTCGGGTGCGGTGCACCAGGTCGTGGGCCAAGAGGACCGGGATGACACGTACGACGGGGTTCATGGTGTGTATGTCGCGTACCGGGGCTCCGTTGCGTAGCGGTTCGTGTTGGACTCTGCTTTTCCGGCTGTGTTTGACTCCCGTAAAAAAAGAGCCGTACGGAGTGACGTAGGGACGAATCGTACTTGCTGGGCCGGAAACCGCTGCCTGACTACGTCCGGACGTCGCGTACAAGCTGTTCCGGATTAGAATCGTAGGTTTTTTTGACCCGCACGGGCTTTTTTACGAAACGTACGGAAATAGCCTTTCTGTACGAATCGTACTTCCTAGGTTGTACGGAAAGTTTACCGGGTACGAGTCGTACGGGGTAAACGCTCCGTACAACGATTCGTACAGCCTTTTTACAGGATCGGAATTGGCCCCAAAGTCTCCAGTCACATATGTTGGAAGATCATGATCAAGTGGAACATACTTCTCCAAGTAAAAGCCATTTATTTTCAATGCAATTAAATCAATGTGGGCCCAGTGTCTGTGAATGGTGTTCCTTACTGGGCATAGGCTCTTGAATGATCAGTTACAAATAGAGGGCAAATGTGCCTTTTCAAAAATATATTAAACCATATCCACCTCAGAGGAGTGAGTGAAGGTAGTGGTGTTCAGAGGCTAATAAATATGATTCTTCACTTTATAAACAGATTCAGGAGTTGTGAAAATGCCATGGCTAAGAAAACAGTAGAGTAAACTGTGATTGCATCAAGTAGTGCATTGGCTACTGAGCAAGAAACCAATTAGGTGGATAAGATGATTGTAGTGCTGATTATTGATGCCAATAATATTGAGGCATCTTAATATTGAGGACAGAATAACAAGGGACAAAATGTCAAAAGGTAAGTTCATATAGGGAGTATTGTTTTACCATTCCTAGCTCCATATCTATGTACCTTGACGATATATGTACCGCATAGATACAACATATATGTGGAGTTAGGTATAAAAATTCATAACTTACCTACCTGATGGTGATAATTTATTTCCAATATTCTGGCCTCTCAATATTGCTGATTTCATATACTTGGGGCACACCAGCTACCAGAATGTGAGGAGGTTTGTTGTTCACACTAAATATTCAGGTGGGATTTGATTGGTCTTTTGACTGGTGGCACACAATTAGTGTATACTGGAAAAAATATTTTATTAATAAAGCACAAAACTTGTGAAAACTTTCTCTACACAAAACTAGCACAATTTTCAAGGTTTGAGATAAATGCTTTGTCTAACAAAAAGCCAGATCTTCAACTGTGTACAAAAAACAAAATAAAGAAATTGTTTCTGAAGGTTATAAGGTGGAATGATACAGAGCTAAAAGTCCTCAAGGCTCAAAGGTCTTGTGGTAGTAATGATTTCCCTAAGTGAAATGATGATGAGGAGAAGGCCTGGATACTGAGGGCCCGATTCACAGAACTAACTTAAGACAAAATCCTAAACTTACTACCATTTTGTTATTCACAGAAGGCACTTACTCATTTTGGTATTCACAGAAGACATTTACTCACTTCGGTATTCACAGAAGTTAGGAGTCCTAACTTTAGGACTCCTAAATGCCTTCTGTAAATACCGAAAGTCTTAAAATTAGGATTTTTCTCAGTTTAGGAGTCCTAAAGTTAGGACTCCTAACTTTACTACTACGAAACAGAGAAAAATCCTAATTTTAAGGCTTTCGGTATTCACAGAAGGCATTTAGGAGTCCTAAAGTTAGGAGTCCTAAATTTACTACTACTAAATTGAGAAAAATCCTAATTTTAAGGCTTTCGGTATTCACAGAAGGCATTTAGTAGTCCTAAAGTTAGGAGTCCTAAGTTTACTACTACTAAATTGAAAAAAATCCTAATTTTAATAATTTCGGTATTCACAGAAGGCATTTAGGAGTCCTAAAGTTAGGAGTACTAACTATACTACCACTAAACTGCGAAAAATCCTAATTTTAAGGCTTTCGGTATTCACAGAAGGCATTTAGGAGTCCTAAAGTTAGGAGTCTTAAGTTTACTACTACTAAATTGAAAATAATCCTAATTTTAAGAATTTCGGTATTCACAGAAGGCATTTAGGAGTCCTAAAGTTAGGAGTACTAACAATACTACTACTAAACTGCGAAAAATCCTAATTTTAAGACTTTCGGTATTCACAGAAGGCATTTAGGAGTCCTAAAGTTAGGACTCCTAACTTCTGTGAATACCGAAATGAGTAAGTGCCTTCTGTGAATACCAAAATGAGTAAGTGCCTTCTGTGAATACCAAAATGGTAGTAAGTTTAGGATTTTGTCTTAAGTTAGTTCTGTGAATTGGGCCCTGATACTTTGCCCCCAGTGCATCATTAGTATTAGTATTTAGAGTTGCTGAATTTTCTGGAGTGTCATGGTAGAAAATTGAACATAATGTTTTGAGATGTAGCATTGAAAGATACAGGTGAAGAGTTGTAGTTCAAGGTTATGGAGTTGAGTCAATATAAAATATATATTTCAGTACCGTTAGGTTTGGTATTTAATGGAGTTGAAGCATTTTATAGATGCTGAAGCTTGCCCTATAAAACCTTTTGAATGCACAGGTGAAGTTTACTATAATTTTCTAACCTGGAAACAATCATTGATTTCACAGCCAGGTTATGATGAGACTCAAGTACCAGGTTAAGATTTGCAAAACAGTTTCAGTTCTAGATGGCAGAGTCTCACAAATGCTCCTAACTGCACAGCCAAGGTGATACAGTTATCTTGAATAACTCCAAGATTCCCTGCACTCACCACTCGAGTAGACAGGAACGTGAGTGGGGTCACAACACAGGTGTCCAGATGAAATGGTCTCTACAAATCATGTCCTCTGTTTTGTCACCATTTATATTTAAATGAATAGCATTCATTTGAGCAGCAATGACCAGGTGACCAGAGTTTAAAAGTGAAACGTTAGGATTCTGAGACAATGCAGATTTGGTTATTGCCCACATAAAAAAGAAAGTCAACTTAAATTAGGCAGTGAGTTTAGCCAAATGTTCAAAAAAGATGGTGGGGTAAAGAGGACTTGCCGCAGAGCTTACAGAGAGCCAACAAGGTGATGGATAGTGCACCCTCTGCATGTGTCATCTTTGGAGCTCAACTGCTGAAACTAAATGGTTGAGTTTTATTCTCATCTCTGATGCTGTGCAGTGTGCCTCAATCTACATTTGACTCATGGTTATTCCGCATCTGGAGGAGGGATGGCTTGCTCCTAACCGGAGTGCTGGCTCACGAGTGCTGAATCAATTAGTCAGTGATATAGTAATACAGTGATACAAAATAGGGTTCCTTGTTGGCTGAAATGTACGAACAACAAGAATTCACAAATGGCATAATTTGTTCTGGATGTTATAGTTTTAACTTCTGTATGTAGCTGAAGTATGTTCTTGTGCTGAAGGCCAGGTGAAAGATACTGTGTCTTCATTTCCAGTCAGGTATATATGTGTTGGACACCAAATCACAATTACAGAAAAATCTTTTAGGTACTATGGGTAAGTTACAATGCATGAGGGATACACATTAAGCATTGATATCATATCCAGAAGTCACAAAATCCAAAGACACAGAAGTACAATTTGGGATTAAAGGTGGGCTCAGAATCATAAAAGACATACAATGATAACTGTGTCCTCACAAATTATTCTTTGGCATGTCCCTTTAGGGATCATTACAGACATCAGTGTGACTAGTTAGAGAGCAAGTCTGGCACAGAAAAAGTTGCAGGGATAATGATAATTGAAGAGAGATGTAGTTCCTACAATCAGAGAGAACTAAAAGTCATTCAGTAGGGGCAATGGACTTTTCAAATAGTGATATGATTAATAAGCATATATCAACATAGGAGAAAGCAAAGTAAGAAGCAGCATTTCACTGGTGCAAAGGATTTTAGAAGTGTGCAAAGAATTGGAGAACCATATAGTAAGCAATCTCAACTAGTTTCTAACTGTTTAAAGACTTGCAGAACTGTGTGTGTGGGGGGGTGGGGGTGACTAACCGCTGAACATGGCAGACACTAGATTTGGGATATCTGCCACCAAGTCAGACATTATCTGTCATCAGTTGGGAGGGGAATCCAGCCTATTCCTTCTGCAGCATTGTTTCTGCCCTTGAGCACACAGAGAAAACAATGGAGCAGCAAATACCCTGAGATAGGCAGCAGCACGGCCTGAACTAAGACACCATGCACAGAGTAGCTGCGAAGCCGGGGATCAAATGGCTGCATATGAAAGAGGGTCTTGAAGCAAAGGAGTTGGTGTGGAGCACCCTCGCTCCCTGCCCAGCAGTGAGAAAATACAGCGGTGGTCAGGGGAGAGCTTTCCACAGCCTGTCAGGAAACAAAAAAGTGGCCATGATATTGGCAGCGGTACAGCCTGGAGAGTTTAAAGGAGTGCGCCCTCTAAGCCCCCTTGAAGAAAACACTTCCATTTATCTGAACACGAGAAACCTCACCTCTCTATGGTAACCTGCCTGGTTACCACAGAGGGGGGCACACAATCTTCAGTAAGCTGTAGGACCAGTAACTGGATTTAGCCACTCACTTTCTCCTTCACCCCATTGTGCAAGACCTACCTTTTGCCTGTGCACTTGTAGCAAAATTATTCAGGCCCTGTGGAATCGCATCGGTAGAGCACATGTCCTCATGAGACCTACCCAGGTAGACCACCCATTATGAGCATGGAATGGTGGGTCTGTGTATCACCCTCACACTGGAATTGAGTGTTAAGCAGACCAGTCTGAACCCCGCAAATATCCTAACTCTGCAACCCTTACTAGAAGTACCCAAAGGTGACCTCATGCACCGTGAAAGCAAATATATCCTGGGGTAGGAACTGAGCACCGCATGACCTGTCTGGCTCTTGGAGCCCATAGCTGCAGCTGCTCGTGCCCGCCCGTGAGCCGCGTTGTGTGAGCAATGCACATAATTTGGGCATCTGGCTGGCTGCACCTCACTTGTGATAGTGCAACAAAGCAGTGGTTAGGAATCACCACCCAAGTTTCAAAGGCCACAATTGGGGAAGAACAGGTCCACAAGGAGCACAGCAAAGGGGGCCAGTGTAATAGATACACCTCTTTTTCCCTCCTTGGTCCCCCGAGGTAACCAAGATGTTCCCTGAAATGATTACCAATCAACATATGCTGGAGGTATACTCGAGGTGATCAAGGACTCATGCATGATTCTTGAATCCAATAATGAACGGTGGCTTAGACCTCACACTGCTTCATGACTATCAGCGCAAGTTCAAAGACCAGGCCGTGCCAATGAAGCAGCGCTAACCACCCTAGCTCTTTGAGTCATGAACCTAACTGAATGACTCTAGTCCAAACAATGATAGAACTCATTTGTATACTAGATGACTATGCTGAGGATACGAAGGACTGCTCCAGACACATTAACATATGCATAGTTCGCCTCCCTGAACACATGAAGGGCATGAGCCTCACAAAATACTTTGAACACTGTCTGCAAACCTCTTTTACACCTATGACCCAATGCACTCGCTTTTCATTTGAATGAGCACATAGAATGCTGGAGCAATGAAAACACCTGGGGGCACCACTCCAACCTAATGTGGTCAAGGTTGTGAACTATCCGGACTGTGATGTGATCTGCCGGCCTCCTGCTCCACGGTCTCCATCACAATAGACAATTCCAAAGTTATGATTCCCTGGTTTCACCCTACCAGTGCAACAACACAGAGCCCCTTCATTGCTATTAAACAATGGATCTGTATACTGAGCCTCAAATATGAATTGATATTCCCGACCATGCTAAAAATAATGACATCCCAGCGGACATATCCTCTTATCGAAACTGAGGAAACTTGGCCCTGCATTGATCAGTACCAGCAAGTCCCCAGATGCCTGCCCAAAAAAAGTCTAGAAACGAATGGCCCCTGATCAACCTTAGATGGTGCCATCAAAAGCATTGCCATTAGGGGGCCCAAATAATGATGATGCCCGGTCATGATCAAACCAGAGAGGGTATGAAGTAGGCAATCCAGATGGCCTTGGCCCTAGGAGGAGGGAGGTGTCCTCTGGCAACAGTACAGTAGGGATAATGCCTACCTACTGATGGACTTTGACTAGGATGGGCCAATGGGTAGATATCTTTTCATACCAACACAGGAAGAATTGGGGACCGGGAGCAGCGTTTGGAGGAAGAAGGTCCAGTACCCAAGCTCCCATAGAAATAGGTATATATACCTAGGGGGTAGCTGTTCCTCAAATAGGAACAGCTACCCCCTAGGTATATATAGATATCTTTTCATCCCTTGAAATATAAAAGGGATGGGAACACGACCAAGCAATGTAAAATTCACATTCATCTGAATAGTTGACGAATCAACATAGTGTTCCTCCACAATTTCCACCATAATCAGTTTAAGGGCATAGGAGTTAAAAGCAAATGGAAAGCAAAACTCTATTTTACAACCTACTCGATGTATACTAGAGACACAGCAATTTGGATGAGCCCTGGTATGGTGTTAGCAGTCACGGATTTCCACTTAGACTCCAAAGGGAGTTAGGTCTTACTCCTGGACTGACTCCTTGGTCAGCCACTGGTGAAAGGTAGCCTATACTACCCAAATAGTGACCATGCTATTTTTTGTGGAAGACCTTACCATAGTATTAAAAGATTGGACAGATGCCCCACAGATGCTGAGGGGTAATTTAGATTGTGGGCTGGGCGTAGCATCAACCGCCTCTATTGGGCACATCTTCAGTACGCAAAGCAAAAGTCTTCAGAGCTTTGCTAGCACATTGGTCCCTTCTCAACTCCTGCTGTGCTGGAGCTCAGGAATACTCATACTTTTCCCCAATGCATAACTTACACATCAGCTTTGATCATGTGCTATGCTTTTCAACCCTCCAGCAGACTATGTACCTAGTGGACTACCTTAGGAAAACGCTTTCTGACCATTGCCCCTTATATGTGGGACTGCAATGGGGTACCATTCCCTCACTGGTCCTTACCTGGTGGTTCGAGCCTATGTGGTTGAAATATCCGCTGTTTCAACCTGAACTTTGTTAGGAGCCTCTGGAACATTTTCATCACAATGAGGGCACAATATCTTCGGTATTCACAGAGTGGGAAGCATTTAATGTTGTCATCAAGGGGGCTTGTATCAGCTCCACGACTGGTGTGAGGAAGACACTAGCAGGAGAGAGGAACGGACCGCAGTGCAGAAAACACATGCAGACTTCCTAGTGCATATTTAGGGACCGATTACGAATCTGGCAGTCCTCGGACTGTCAGACTTGTGGTGGCGTGGCATTGGCAGATCCAGCCACCACCATACCAGTGGTCTGACCGCCCAATTAGGACTCGGGCAGTCAGACCACACTAGGACTGGTGACTCTTCCAGGGAACCACCGTTCCCTTGCATAAGAGCAGCGGTTAGAGGGAGCAATATGCTTGGCGGGACCGCCACGGTTCTGCCAAGTATATTACGAGTTTGATCTCAGCCAGGCTTTTCATGGCAGTTCATCCGCCATGAAAAGTGTGACAGAAAGGAAACAAAGGGGGTACCACAGAGCCCCCCTTTCTCTCAGACATATGTGGATGCATTCAGGGGGGCATAGCATGTGCCCCCATGTGTGCATGCACATAGGTGGCTGCACGGCATGGACTTACAAGTCAATGCCGTGCAGGAACCTTGTGAGGCGTTCCCTTTGCAGTGCCTTTTTAAAAGGCACCACCACCTTTTAAAAGGCACCGCAGGGGGAATCACCACTCCACCCGCCCGCCATACTACGAACAAGGTGTAATCTGGCGGTCGGGCAGCTCAAACTTTGGTGCAGCGTTGATGCTGCAGTGTGCACTGCCGTGCCATCACTCTGATAATAGGGCCCTAAGTGTCTGGACTTTGCGAAATACGTAGATCTAAAGCATACTGATGGAGACAGGGTAGGAAGATTGCTAGTTCGACTTACGAAACCACCCTTAATGGATCCTCCACTCACAGTATTATGAATTGAGAAGGACTTTTTGTCCAAACCAACACTACCATCTGCCTGCCTAGATCAGAAGAGTTCCTTACGGGACCTCCTCTCCTCAGATCACTTGAGAATAGAGGGGAGCATTGGCAGTGTGAGTTACCAAGCAGAAAGTAAAGCAGGCCCTGCATTTATTGGCAAAGGGCAAGATTGATCTAATGGCCTATCCACAGACTTTCGACACCACATATGAGACAGTTTGCCCCCAAAATTACTCTCATCATATAACTCGGCCAGAAAAGCCGTAGCTTCACTGACACTACTAGGGATGTGCTGGTCACCTTGATTTTGAAAGCGGGGAGAGACCCTACCATAACGTCTTCATATAGACTGCTGTAATTTTAAATACAGATTATAAAATAATAGGTAAACTGCTCACACAAGATTGCTTCTGCTGCTGCTTGTTCTAGTTCATGCAGATCGGAATGGGTTTCTCCCCTCCAGATAGATCCTTGAACCTGAGACGGTTATATGAAATTACAGAGAATTCCCCTACCTGTTAGCCCCATTCCACTTGTATAGCTATAGATATAGAACAGGCTGTTGACACCATATGCTGGGACGATATTTATTCTGTTCTGAAACAGTATGGTCTAAGTCCTGACCCGATAGGTTGGATCAAGTTGCTTTACTCTGGACTCTCGGCAAGAGTGAGAATGGGGAGACATGTTTCAGATGAATATAATATGACCCGAGGCACCAGACATGGCTCTCTGGCAGACAGCAGGCCTCAATACTTTTTGCTTTGGCCTCTCGAGCCTCTTGCAGCAAAATCAAGGAACTGGGTGATGAGCTAGGGGTTCGTATAACAGCAAGACAATTGTAATCTCCTTATATGGGGATGACATGCTGCTCTATGTACGAGATGTCCACTCCAGCTTAACACAGTTTGATGAGATTCTCGCCCACATGAAAGGGTGATGAGACCAAATATCGAGTTTTAAATATCGACTTGCTCAAATATCGAGACTTGGAAATGTCATCAGCAAGAATATTGTTGTCTAGAATATTGATTTCATGGTGAGTAATATTTATTTTTCAAATAACTAGGTTATTAATATCGATTACAATAAGATAGTATTGATTTCTAATACTTTTTATGTCTTTTGGTATATATTTTAATGTATATGATGTAATTTTTGTGTGCAGAATTATTGTTTTTCTTTTTTAATGTATTTGTACAAAATGTAGCTCTGTAGTGGGTAGTGGGTTTATAGGGGTACAGGGTGGGAAGTAATTTAATTATAATGAATTAATTAATAATTTGTAATAAATATTATTTACTTAATTAATAAATAATTGTGTTAATAGTGTATTTAACCTTTTTAGATTTAAATTTCTTGTTTGGGTTGTGTGGTTTATAGTGGTTTAGGGTGGACAGTAATTTAATCGTAATTACATAAAAATGTATTGTTAATTATTATGAATTATTTAATTGATGATTAATTATGTTACTTGTGTAAATTATCATTTTTATTAAAATGTTATATGTGGGTTGTTGGGTTTATAGGGGTACAGATTGGGTAGTAATTTAATTTTAGTTGATCAATAATTAATTGTTAATAAATGTTGATTATTTAATTGATAATTAATAATGTTCATTGCCTAAGTAATTATTTAATTTTTAAAGTTTATAGGGGTACAGGGAGGTAAGTAAATTATAAAACTTAGAATGTATATATTTTCTTCATAATTGTTTTTTAATTTATACATAATTATGTTAATTGTGTAATCACTTTTTTTATTACATTTTAGGAGTGTGTTGTATATTTTGTGGGGTATATTGTGGAAAGTAAAATAAATTCATTTTATATAATATTTAATTTTTTAATATTGATAATTAGTTAGTTGGTAAATATTTATGTTAATAGTGTAAATAGTGTAAATAATTAGCTTATTAAAGTTAAGGTTTAGGTGTTGGTTGTAAAATCTGTAGGGGTATATGGTGAGAGGTAACTACAATAACATTTATGTTATAAATGAGTTTTTTGTTAATAAGTAATTTTTAAATAAATAACTTTTTTATATGACAATTATTTTGGGATTTATTTTTAATAATTTTTGTAATTATTAATGATATGTATTTAAAATTATAACATATTTATTTAAAAAAAATGTTTATATGAAATATATCTTTTTTATATATTTATATTTTCAGTTTTCATTTTGTTTTTGAGGGAACTTGTTTGTTTCTAATGTAGTACTGACTGCAGTGGGAATATTAATGTTTTCATTCGCAATCCAACACTTTCCCTACTGTTTCACTGACTTCAGTAGGAATAGTAAATGTTTTTTTCCTCCACATCCCAACACTTTGCCTACTGTTGCACTGACTGGAGTAGGAATACAACATTTTACCCCTCTGCAATTCAACACTTTCCCTACTGTTGCACTCATTGGGGTGGGAATAGTAAATTTTACCCCTCTTCAATCTAACACTTTCCCTACTGTGGCACGGACTGGAGTGGAAATAGTACATTTTACCCCTCTGCAATCCAACACCTTCCTTAGTGTTGCACAGGGAATAGTACATTTTACCCCTCCTTAATCCAACATTTTCCCTACTGTTCCAACACTTTGAAGATTGAGGGGGGTGAAGTCCATGCACTGTTCTTCAGTGGCAAGCAGTGTCGGCCACCCTTGCCCCTGCTGCCCACTACTGCTCTGAGTTGCTGGAAGCAAGTATCGACACATGCGCAGTACTGTGGTTCCCAATGTTCCTGTGATCCCTCATACTCTATTGAAGAAATAGCCCCCTTCCCAAGTTGCATGCAGCCACTACATCTGGGTCCAAGCGCTGGCATTTGGATGCCATGACCACTAGTCGATAGAGAACATACATAATCTAAGTTAAACTCTGAGATATTGGGTCACTCGTTGAGGGGGTGAAACCCTAAGCAAGAGGCAACCACAATCCTTGTTAGGGTGAAGAACAAGCAAACCTCAAATTAACCTGTGCTTAACCCTCTCGTAGCTTGGCACAGGGCAGACATACTTAACTTAGAGGCAATGTGTAAAGTATTGATGCAGCACAAACATTTATAACATGAAAAAACAAAACACAAGAAAAATCCCATGCCAATTTAGAAAAATAGAGGAAATTTAACCCCTTCTGTGCCCATGACGAGATGGTCTCGTCATGGAGCACAGTCGCGCTGTGCCCATGACGAGACCATCTCGTCATGACACCCACCCACGGGGGAAGCGCTGGCGCTCCCCCGTGAGTGGTCGATTTTTTTTTTTTTACTGGGAAGGCAGGGGACGACCTTCCCCTGCCTCCCCCCGCCCCCCACCCCCACGTCATCAATGACGTCAGCGCGCGAGCCGCGCTGATGTCATAGAGGTTTCCCCTTTGTTCTCCGTGGCGCAGGAAGCCATTTGCTTCCTGCGCCATGGAGAAGAAAGAGGTGAGTTTTGGGGCTGGGGAGGGGGGATTTGAGTTTTGATAAACGGAAGGAACGGAAAAAACCCTTGGGAATATCGGATGTGACAAAAAGGCACAATGCACGTAAATTAAATGCTAAGCCAAGCCTAGCGGGAGAATTAGAACACAGAATCCTGACACATGAATTCCAAATTTCGAAACGCAAACGAGGAAGCCAAAACATTCGCATTAGAAGTAAAGCAAAAACGAAGCACTGTTAAGCATGCAAAATATTCTGGCTAACGTACCTGCAAAACAGCAAATAAATATTTGATGTACATGCAACATTCATCAATGTGCACATTCATCAGATCCATATCTGGAGTGTGGCTTATAGGTGTGTTGTGGCCCGTATCTAGAGGGAATGAGGCAACAATGTCCACGGCACGGGGTCAACCGTCAGGGCACACAGCAGTGTTGTAGTTCACCCACTACTGTCAGGATGCACAGTCAGGTGCCGATTACGATCCGGTAAAAACCGGGTACGAACCGTCGGTCGGAGCGTATTCTCCGTCCGACTCGTACCCGGTTGTAAAACATTACAAACATGGAATTACGATTCGCACGGAAACACCATTTCCGTACGAATCGCAAAAAACACCGACCGACGAAAATATGCATACGAATGTGATCCGGGAATGCTGCGACGTGACGTCGGGACGCTTCCAGGCAGCGTTTCACGACCCAGGAAGTACGATTCGAACCGACAGCAGTCCGGACGGCAATATTTTTACGGCACCCAAAAAGTGCCGCAAATGCGAAGTACGGCGCGAAACGACCAGAGTAGGTGGCCCGGTAAGCGCCGTACCCCCCCCAGCCCCCGCATGTACGCGCCGTACCCCCCGTGTATGTACACCCGAGTACGTGTCGAACCCCCCGGTGTATGTACACCCGAGTACGTGTCGAACCCCCCGTGTATGTACACCCGAGTACGTTCGAGTCGTACCCCCACCCGTGTATGTACGGTGCGTACGCACCGTACATACACGGGTGGGGGTACGACTCGAATGTACTCGGGTGTACATACACGGGGGGGTTCGACACGTACTCGGGTGTACATACACGGGGGGTTCGACACGTACAGTTCGACACGTACTCGGGTGTACATACACGGGGGGGTTTGACACGTACTTGGGTGTACATACACGGGGGGTTCGACACGTACAGTTCGACACGTACTCGGGTGTACATACACGGGCAGGGTTCGACACGTACTCGGGTGTACATACACGGGGGGTTCGACACGTACAGTTCGACACGTACTCGGGTGTACATACACGGGGGTACGGCGCGTACATGCGGGGGCTGGGGGGGGTACGGCGCGTACATGCGGGGGCTAGGGGGGTACGGCACGTACCGGGCACCTGTTTGGACGTCTCCATGGTTGGTATAGGAGTTCGGTGCGGACGGTCTTTTAACCATACGGTTGTACATTCGGACGCCCGGGACGGATCGTGATTCCCCGGTCGGACTTCGCTTTTCACGTTTGTACGGTAAATCGTCCGAGGACGTGTCGGACACTTTTTCCGACCTGAGGACGTGTGGGGAATTATTCCCAATGCGACTCGTATGGGCTTTTTACCATGCGAATCGTGATTGCCAGTTTGTACGGCACTTGTACGATTCGTACGGTAAAAAGACCGGATACGAGTCGTACGGGGAATTTTTTTACCGGATCGTGATCGGCACCTCAATGTCTTCTTTATACTGCATTTCCTGCTACAACTCTGTGGCCCCGGTGGACCAAGCATGCCCATGTGCTTTTATCATCGACTGTCACTACACACTACAGGCAATGTCCATAGCACGTGTCTGCTCTTTGTTACTCAGACTACCTGCAATAGCTGTGAATGTATTTTTGGTTGCATATTTATGTAGCGCGAACTCGAAGGTATTTGAGCGCTTTGCATAGCACCGTATTTACATTACACATTTGTGTGCACTCTTTGAATGTGCACCTTATATAAATGCCACAGTGCAGCAGGATGGAGAGAAATAGAAGGTAAATAAATACATAACTAAATAAAGCAAGACAGGGGGGTTGAAAGTGTCCAGATTGTTTTTTATTTACATCCAAATACATCAGCATCACGTTACAGAGTTTGCCAGTGAAGCGCTACTTTCGTTTCTCGTCTTTCTTTGAACAGCATTGTTGTTCCCAGGTAGTTGATGGGTGGATTGGAAAACACAATGTGTACCATGGCTCTGTGTTTATGGATGTGGTCTTTTTATACCATACTGCTTACTTTTTTGTAAGGATATAAGCAATGGACATTGAAACGGTTCCCTTCAGGGCCCTCTAGTCATGTCCATAACTTTTCAGGTAAAACCACTCGCTGATTTCTGAATAGTGAGTGAGAGATCGTTTAGGTAACCATGTTGTTTCTGCTTACATTCACATGCTTTACTTAATCTTGCATTCCCTATGAGTGGTTGCTTTTATTTATTTTTTAGGCAGCATATTACTCTTATCAAGTGCATAATTTGAATTGAGCCACATCCAAGTGTTTATAGCGGGCACAATTAGGTTGTAGCTGAAGGCAGTGCGAGTTTCTCTCAGTGGGAAAGTATGGTGTTCATTGGGGGAGAGGATGTGGCACTATGGCCTGAGCTGTCGAATTTGGAACTGGGGAACTGGGGAACCGGGTTCAGCCTTCATGACCAGTCCACCAGACCACTGTACTGAGGGAGCACATTCCCATGCTAGACCTTAGAAGGCCCCACTAGACCTTAGAAGGCTTGATGTCTTAGCACAAGCAGGTGTACCCTAGTGCTGTCAATTGTGGGTTAACCTTGAAGGCCTGTCCACCACAATCCATACTGAAGTTCATCTCCAGTCTTGCGGGCAGGCCTACGAAGCAGCACACCCTAGAGCAACAGTGATCCAGTCGCTGTGACTCTGTCACTGAGGTCACATGAACCTTGAGCAGGTTAGGGCGAGGCGAACGGTGTGACCTCACTGGGTATCTATTTCGGGTGGGTGCGTAGTGTTTGCAAGTATATTATGGTTTGAAAAAAACTTGCTGCCTCCTTCCTGGCCTCCAGCAATTTTCAGAAACAATTAAAATGTCATGATAACTTTGGTGATTAATGTTCTTCCTAGAGAGAGATGGAGTTTTGTCTAGTGGAAGGGTTGACTCCTGGAAAGGTAGCACAGAGGGTTAATGTGCCTGCTGCAAAGAACATGTACCATGCAGATCACAAAGTGCACTGCTTTAATGGGGGGACCATGATGAATGGTCATTTAATGTCAGCTGTAGATGATAGATCCCTGAACAGTGTCATGTATGTGCATGTTTGCATTGTGCTGAGGGGATTACCAGGTAATTATTCACGCAGCTCTCTGATGGATGTCACATGCGGTAAAATACTGCAATAAATGGCAGACACTCTGAAAACAAGAGCAAACGTTACGTTACATGAGGCAATGGTGGTAATTGTGCATGTATGAAAAGCAAATTACAAGAGGGAGCAAACAATACGTTACAAGAGGAAAAGTGACATGTGTGCAAGTTACAAAAGAGTTCAAAGTACAAGTAGAGGTATAAAAGTGCAATAAGTGGCAGACACTCAAAACACAGGAACACACTGGGAAGGCACTTCTACGTGCATGGAGAACTGAATTTCCTATAATGTAAAGACTTCCTTCAGACAATAGAGAGGGTGTGAATTAAGTTTGGAAGTGTCTTTGCAGGAGGAGAACTTTGAGGTCTGTTTTGAAGGACTGGGAAGAGGGAGGGGGTGTTCCGGAGCTGAGGCTGAGTTCCAGATTCTCGCTGCGTTGCTTGTAAAGGATTGGGCCATTGATCTTTCCTTCTTGAAAGTGGGAGGATAAAGTAAAAAAAATGTGCGCAGTACGTGATGGTCTAGAGCATTATATGCATATGTGTCAATAAAGTTTTTTTCTCCTTTTTATACTAGTCTAAAGCTTTTGATTCCAGTTTCGACAGCGGTTGTTCTGCAGTTTTGTGTAGTTGCATTGTTTTGGTAAGAATTTTTTTTTGTTGTATTTACTCCAAATGAGTAATATTGTAATGTCTGAATGAATTTTTTTGTAAGTGATATCATAATGGCGGCATATTTAGTTAGTGGTTTGAGCATGAAAATATTTGCAATGTGTTTTGCATAGTCTTATGTGTAATTGCTTTTCTCTTTCTTTTTTAGTGGGATATTGTTGATCCATACTGTATCTGTACAGAGTAGGTGGTGGTGAGTAGTATTGTTTTGGAGTATATATGAGTATATATGAGTTTTTGATAAAGGTGCTTTTTGTTTATTACTTATTTTACAACGTGTTTGTTGTTGTTGACTTGTTTGACAAGTTACCTTTATTAATAAGCATTATGGCTAGCCGTAGAATGACTGCTCAGCAGGTGGTTGGTATGCTACTTGAATCTTCCTCTGAGCATGATTATGAGACTGACAGTGCGTCGGAGGGAGAGGAGGGAGGTGAAGATTCTGGCAGTGAGTTTTCTCTCCATATGGAATCTTCGGATGATGAAGGTACTCTCAGTGCAGATGAAGGCACTCTTGGTGTGGATGAAGCAACTCTCAGTGCGGATGAAGTGCCTGTCTTAGAGGAGGAAACTGCTGTGCCGATGGTGCGAGAGGCATCTGGATTGCAGTCTGAGGCTGCTAGGCTTCCTACTGGAAGTGCTGGACTTTGGGTTGATCCAAACATGGTGCAGCCGGTGTTGCCTGCCTTTAGCGGTGATGCAGGGTGTACAGTGCATTGTGAAAACTTTTTGCCTATACAGTTTTTTCAGTTGTTTATGGATGATGTATTTTTGGGTGCGATTGTTGAGCAGACAAATTTGTATGCTGAACAGTTTTTGACGGACAACAGCGACAAACTTAGGCCCCAGTCTACACCCGGTGGACTCCCACATATCTGGAAGAGATTAAGAAGTTTTTGGGTTTGACTTTATTGATGGGTGTGGTAAGGAAGCCAACCTTGGCTTCATATTGGTCTACTAGCCCGTTGTTGGCAACTGCCATATTTCCTGCAGTTATGACTCGTAATCGGTATTTACTTTTGCTACGTATGCTGCATTTTGTTGATAATTCTATGGCGTTGCCACGAGATCACCCTGACAGTGACCGTCTTTTTAAGATTCGGCCCGTTCTTGATCACTTTGTAGATCGATTTTCTGAGATCTATACTCCAGGGAAAGAAATATCTCTTGATGAGTCTTTGGTCTTGTTCAAGGGCCATTTGGTTTTTAGGCAGTACATCCCTAGCAAGAGGGCACGCTATGGAATTAAGCTGTATATGTTGTCTGAGAGTAGGACAGGATATGTTTTTAATTTTTGTGTGTACACTGGTAGAGGTTCTACTATTGACCCCTCCGGTTGTCCGTCCACTTTTGGAGTTTCAGAGAAAATTGTGTGGGATCTTGCTAGAAGACTGTTTAACAGAGGCTACCATTTGTACCTTGATAACTTCTACACTGCTGTGCAATTATTTAAGGAATTGTATAAAGTGGACACTTTTGCATGTGGCACAATACGCTCTAACCGTAAAGGTTATCCGAAAGAGCTTGTTTGCAAAAAACTTCAGAGGGGGCAGTGCAGTTCCTTGCGTAGTGATGAACTACTAGCTGTAAAATTTGTGGACAGGAGGGATGTGTACATGCTGACTACCATCCATGATGAGAGTACTTCACCTGTGGCTGTTTGGGGTCAGGTTGCTGAAGTGCGCAAACCTGTGTGAATTCTAGACTACAATAAGCACATGGGTGGTGTTGACAGAGTAGATCAGAGGTTGGAACCTTACTCTGCTATTCGGAAGGCTTATGTTTGGTATAAGAAGTTGGCCATCCATTTCTTCGAATTAGCAAATTTCAATGCTTTTATTGTGTTCAAGGAGTGTTCTCCTGCGTCAAACTTGACATTTCTTCAGTTTCAGCACTCTGTGATAGCTAGCCTTGTTATTGTGGAACATGCAAATGTTCCTAGATTTGGAGTGGTGGAGGATGTGGTTCGATTGAAAGATCGCCACTTTCCTGATTTCATCCCTCCCACACCAGCAAAAGATTTTCCCACTAGGAGATGCAGAGTCTGTTGGCGAAGAGGTACGCGGAAGGAGATTCGTATGTACTGCCCCGACTGTCCTTCTAAACCTGGGCTGTGTGTCCCTGCTTGTTTTAGAGCGTACCACACGCAAAAGAATTTTTGGGAGCATTCATGAGTGGTAAAGTGAACTGCCTGGTCTGTAATCTTTGAAAAATTTGATTCTGTTTCAAGGTTGGCATTAGTGCAGTGTATTTAGTTTCTGATTTTGTGTTTGTAGATTTGTATCTATTTGCGATTTGTTTGGGTTTTTATTTTTGTCTAAAAAAAAATTCTAAATGTGTTGGCGGTGTGTGTGGACTGGCACTTGGTTGGCGGTGTGCGTGGAATTGTGTTTGGCAGGCGGTGTGTGAGTAGTGACTTGCTGCTGGTCACTACACACACTGCTAGCTGAGTGCCGCTCCACGCAATCCATCAGCTTGTGTAGTTGCTGTGTCAGGAATGTGAGCGTGTGAAAGTGATGGGCCCTTGAATGGCGCTGTGTGGTGTGAGTTTTGTTATGTGATGGGCCCGTGGCTGGCGGTGTGAATGGTTTTGTATGTCTCACACGTATGAATGGTGTATGAATGGCCTGTAAAGAGGTTGGTGCCTTGTCGTGGCTTTACAGCTCAAAAATGCCCAAGTACCCGCGACAGGCAAGGGCCCAAACATTTTTTTGGATAGGCAATGTTGATGTCGCCTCACTACGTTTTGGGCCCTTGCCTGTCGCGGGTACTTGGGCCTCCCACACAAGTGAGGCCCCATTTTTACCGGGAGACCCAGGGGAACGCTGGGAGGTGGGAAATTTGAGTGAGCCCGGTGATGCCACAACTTTCACACACAAAAATGTGTGAAAAAAGTGATTTTTTCGGCTAAAATTGAGGTTTGCAGGGGATTCTGGGTAGGGAAATGTTGGGGGATCCATGCAAGCCATACCTCCCTGGAAGCCCCCGGGTATCTAGTTTTCAGAAATGTATGGGTTTGGTAGGTTTCCCTAGATGGCCGCCGAGCACCGGCCCAAAAACCCAGGTGACCCACCTCGCAAAACCAGGTGGTTTTGAGATAGGCAATTTTGATGTCACCTCACTACGTTAAGGGCCCTTGCCTGTCGCGGGTACTTGGGCATCCCACACAAGTGAGACACAATTTTTACCGGGAGACCCAGGGGAACGCTGGGAGGTGGGAAATTTGAGTGAGCCCGGTGATGCCACAACTTTCCCACACAAAAATGTGTGAAAAATGTGATTTTTTTCGGCTAAAATTGAGGTTTGCAGGGGATTCTGGGTAAGGAAACGTTGGGAGATCCACACAAACCATACCTCCCTGGAAGCCCCCGGGTGTCTAGTTTTCAGAAATGTATGGGTTTGGTAGGTTTCCCTAGATGGCCGCCGAGCACCGGGCCAAAAACCCAGGTGACCCACCTCGCAAAACCAGGTGGTTTTGAGATGGGCAATTTTGATGTTACCTCACTACGTTTTGGGCCCTTGCCTGTCGCGGGTACTTGGGCCTCCCACACAAGTGAGGCACCATTTTTACCGGGAGACCCAGGGGAATGCTGGGAGGTGGGAAATTTGAGTGAGCCCGGTGATGCCACAACTTTTCCACACAAAAATGTGTGAAAAATGTGATTTTTTTCGGCTAAAATTGAGGTTTGCAGGGGATTCTGGGTAAGGAAACGTTGAGGGATCCACGCAAGCCATACTTCCCTGGAAGCCCCCAGGTGTCTAGTTTTCAGAAATGTATGGGTTTGGTAGGTTTCCCTAGATGGCCGCCGAGCACCGGGCCAAAAACCCAGTTGACCCCCCTTGCACAACCAGGTGGTTTTGAGATAGGCAATTTTGATGTCACCTCACTACGTTTTGGGCCCTTGCCTGTCGCGGGTACTTGGGCCTCCCACACAAGTGAGGCACCATTTTTACCGGGAGACCCAGGGGAACGCTGGGAGGTGGGAAATTTGAGTGAGCCCGGTGATGCCACAACTTTCCCACACAAAAATGTGTAAAAAATGTGATTTTTTCGGCTAAAATTGAGGTTTGCAGGGGATTCTGGGTAAGGAAACTTTGGGGGATCCACGCAAGCCATACCTCCCTGGAAGCCCCCGGGTGTCTAGTTTTCAGAAATGTATGGGTTTGGTAGGTTTCCCTAGATGGCCGCCGAGCACCGGCCCAAAAACCCAGGTGACCCACCTCGCAAAACCAGGTGGTTTTGAGATGGGCAATTTTGATGTCACCTCACTACGTTTTGGGCCCTTGCATGTCGCGGGTACTTGGGCCTCCCACAAAAGTGAGGCACCATTTTTACCGGGAGACCCAGGGGAACGCTGGGAGGTGGGAAATTTGAGTGAGCCCGGTGATGACACAACTTTCCCACACAAAAATGTATGAAAAAAGTGATTTTTTTTGCCTAAAATTGAGGTTTGCAGGGGATTCTGGGTAAGGAAACGTTGGGGGATCCACGCAAGCCATACCTCCCTGGAAGCCTCCGGGTGTCTAGTTTTCAGAAATGTATGGGTTTGCTAGGTTTCCCAAGGTGCCCGCAGAGCTAGGGTTAAAAAACTACAGCTATCATTTTGCCAAAAAAGGGTCATTTTTCACTGCGAAATTGAGGTGTGACCACGTTGCGTTTTGCGCTGTTTCCTGTCGCGGGCACTAGGCCGACCCACACAAGTGAGGTACCGTTTTTCTCGTAAGACTTTGGGGAACGCGGGGTGGGTGGAAATTTGTGGATCCACGCAGATTCCGGAACTTTCCATGACAGAAATGGGGGGAAAATGTGTTTTTTTAAACAATTTTTTTAGGTTTGCAAGGGATTCTGGGTAACAGACCCTGGTGGGAGGCAGTCAAGTCACCCCTCCCTGGATTCCCCTGGGTGTCTAGGTGTCAAAAATGTATAGGTTTGCTAGGTTTCCCAAGGTGCCTGCAGAGCTAGGGTTCAAAAACTGCCGCTAGTCATTTTGCCAAAAAAAGGTCATTTTTCACTGCGAAATTGAGGTGTGACCACGTTGCGTTTTGCGCCGTTTCCTGTCGCGGGCACTATGCCGACCCACACAAGTGAGGTACCGTTTTTCTCGTAAGACTTTGGCGAACGTGGGGTGGGAGGAAATTTGTGGATCCACACAGATTCTGGAACTTTCCACGACAGAAATGTGGGGAAAATGTGTTTTTTTTGACAATTTTTTAGGTTTGCAAGGGATTCTGGGTAACCGACCCTGGTGGGAGGCAGTCAAGTCACCCCATCCTGAATTCCCCTGGGTGTCTAGTTTTCAAAAATGTATAGGTTTGCTAGGTTTCACAAGGTGCCCGCAGAGCTAGGGTTCAAAAACTGCAGCTAGTCATTTTGCCAAAAAAAGGTCATTTTTCACTGCGAAATTGAGGTGTGACCACGTTGCGTTTTGCGCCGTTTCCTGTCGCGGGCACTATGCCGACCCACACAAGTGAGGTACCGTTTTTCTCGTAAGACTTTGGCGAACGTGGGGTGGGAGGAAATTTGTGGATCCACACAGATTCTGGAACTTTCCACATCAGAAATGTGGGGAAAATGTGTTTTTTTTGACAATTTTTTAGGTTTGCAAGGGATTCTGGGTAACAGACCCTGGTGGGAGGCAGTCAAGTCACCCCATCCTGGATTCCCCTGGGTGTCTAGTTTTCCAAAAGGTATAGGTTTGCTAGGTTTCCCAAGGTGCTCGCAGAGCTAGGGTTCAAAAACTACAGCTAGTCATTTTGCCAAAAAAGGGTCATTTTTCACAGCGAAATTGGGGTGTGACCACGTTGCGTTTTGCGCCGTTTCCTGTCGCGGGCACTAGGCCGACCCACACAAGTGAGGTACCGTTTTTCTCGTAAGACTTTGGGGAACATGGGGTGGGTGGAAATTTGTGGATCCACGAAGATTCCGGAACTTTCCACGACAGAAATGTGGGGAAAATGTGTTTTTTTTGACAATTTTTTAGGTTTACAAGGGATTCTGGGTAACAGACCCTGGTGGGAGGCAGTCAAGTCACCCCATCCTGGATTCCCCTTGGTGTCTAGTTTTCAAAAATGTATAGGTTTGCTAGGTTTCCCAAGGTGCCCGCAGAGCTAGGGTTCAAAAACTACAGCTAGTCATTTTGCCAAAAAAGGGTAATTTTTCACTGCGAAATTGAGGTGTGACCACGTTGCGTTTTGTGCCGTTTCCTGTCGCGGGCACTAGGCCGACCCACACAAGTGAAGTACCGTTTTTCTCGGAAAACTTTGGGGAACGCGGGGTGGGTTGAAATTTGTGGATCCACGCAGATTCCGGAACTTTCCACGACAGAAATGTGGGGAAAATGTTGTTTTTTTGACAATTTTTTAGGTTTGCAAGGGATTCTGGGTAACAGACCCTGGTGGGAGGCAGTCAAGTCACCCCATCCTGAATTCCCCTGGGTGTCTAGTTTTCAAAAATGTATAGGTTTGCTAGGTTTCCCAAGGTGCCCGCAGAGCTAGGGTTCAAAAATCTGCAGCTAGTCATTTTGCCAAAAAAGGGTCATTTTTCACTGCGAAATTGAGGTGTGACCACGTTGCGTTTTGCGCCGTTTCCTGTCGCGGGCACTATGCCGACCCACACAAGTGAGGTACCGTTTTTCTCGTAAGACTTTGGGGAACGTGGGGTGGGTGGAAATTTGTGGACCCACGAAGATTCCGGAACTTTCCACGACAGAAATGTGGGGAAAATGTAACTTTTTTGACAATTTTTTAGGTTTGAAGGGATTCTGGGTAACAGACCCTGGTGGGAGGCAGTCAAGTCACCCCATCCTGGATTCCCCTTGGTGTCTAGTTTTCAAAAATGTATAGGTTTGCTAGGTTTCCCAAGGTGCCCGCAGAGCTAGGGTTCAAAAACTACAGCTAGTTTTTTTGCCAAAAAAGGGTCATTTTTCACTGCGAAATTGAGGTGTGACCACGTTGAGTTTTGCGCCGTTTCCTGTCGCGGGCACTAGGCCGACCCACACAAGTGAAGTACCGTTTTTCTCGTAAGACTTTGGGGAACGCGGGGTGGGTGGAAATTTGTGGATCCACGCAGATTCCGGAACTTTCCACATCAGAAATGTGGGGAAAATGTGTTTTTCAAAAAAAATTTTTAGGTTTGCAAGGGACTCTGGGTAACAGACCCTGGTGGGAGGCAGTCAAGTCACCCCATTCTGGATTCCCCTGGGAGTCTAGTTTTCAAAAATGTATAGATTTTCTAGGTTTCCCAAGGTGCCCGCAGAGCTAGGGTTCAAGAACTACAGCTAGACATTTTGCCAAAATAGGGTAATTTTTCACTGCGAAATTGAGGTGTGACCACGTTGCGTTTTGCGCCGTTTCCTGTTGCGGGCACTAGGCTGACCCACACAAGTGTGGTACCATTTTTCTCGTAAGACTTTGGGGAACGCGGGGTGGGTGAAAATTTGTGGATCCACGCAGATTCCGGACCTTTCCACAACAGAAATGTGGGGAAAATTTTGTTTTTTTGACAATTTTTTAGGTTTGCAAGGGATTCTGGGTAACATACCCTGGTGGGAGGCAGTCAAGTCACCCCATCCTGGATTCCCCTGGGTGTCTAGTTTTCAAAAATGTATAGGTTTGCTAGGTTTCCCAAGGTGCCCGCAGAGCTAGGGTTCAAAAACTACAGCTAGTCATTTTGCCAAAAAAGGGTCATTTTTCACTGCGAAATTGAGGAGTGACCACGTTGCGTTTTGCGCCGTTTCCTGTCGCGGGCACACGGCCGACCCACAGAAGTGAGGTACTGTTTTTCTCGAAAGACTTTGGGGGACGCGGGGTGGGTGGAAATTTGTGGATCCACGCAGATTCCGGAACTTTCCATGACAGAAATGTGGGGAAAATGTGGGTTTTTTTAACAATTTTTTAGGTTTGCAAGGGATTCTGGGTAACAGACCCTGGTGGGAGGCAGTCAAGTCACCCCATCCTGGATTCCCCTGTGTGTCTAGTTTTCAAAAATGTATAGGTTTGCTAGGTTTCCCAAGGTGCCCGCAGAGCTAGGGTTCAAAAACTAGAGCTAGGCACTTTGCCAAAAAAGGGAAAATTTTCACTGCGATATTGAGTTTTGACCACGTTGCGTTTTGCGCCGTTTCCCGTCACGGGCACTATGCCTACCCACACAAGTGAAGTACCATTTTTATCGGGAGACTTAGGGTAATTCAGATTTGTAAAGGAACTGTTATTATCTATTGACTTTCGATGCATTTCTGCCTTCCAAATGAAAGACATTGTGTAAAAAATAAGTCATTCTAAAAAATGACTGATAATCTCATGCTAGTATGAGTATTCCCAATTTCAGAAATGTGCAAATATCTACTGTTTCTAAACTCTATATTTTGTTCCCATTTCAGAAATACATAGGTGTCTTTCATACCGATTTTTCCATGTACACATTTTTACAGAATAATTACTGTATACCCGGTACATAATAAAAAACATTGCAAGTTGCTGCTCAGTTTTTGGCTCTGGGCTCGTCGGGTTCTTGGTGAACCTACAAGTCCTATATATCCCCACAACCAGTAATTTCCAGCGGATGCAACGGTATATTGCTTTCAAAGAGCTGTCATAATTAGAAGAAGTTACAGGTGAAAACGTTGACACAAAAGGCTGTTTTTTTCAACTAATTTTCAATTTATCCTATATTTAACTGGTTGTTTCTATAAAAAAAAACCTTGATGGATCTACACAAATGACCCCTTGCTGAATTCAGAATTTTGTCTTCTTCTCGAAAATGTATAGCTTTCCAGGATCCATTATTGCTTTTGTACCCATTTCTGCCATTAACTGGAAGGAGGTCAAAAGCACAAAAAATAGCAAAAATAGGCTATGTCCCAGAAAAATGCCAAAACTGTGTAAAAAATGTTGGGTTTCTGACAAAAGTCTGGTATCCCCGAAAAGCTGGGAAAATGGTGATTTCAACCCCACAAACCCTTTTTTGATAACATTTGCAGGGAAAAACCCAGATGGTTTCATTTGCAGCCCGTTTTTCCAATTTTTCCAAAAAAAACAAAATTTTGCTGTATTTTGGCTCAATTCTGTGACCCCTCCAGGGGAATCCACAAACCCTGAGTACCTTTAGAATCCCCATGATGTTGGAAGAAAAGGATGCAAATTTGGCATGGATACCTAATGTGGTCAAAAAGTTACAGGGGCCTAAGCGCGCACGACCCCAAATAGCCAAAAAAAGGCTTGGCACAGGAGGGGGAAAAGGCCTGGCAGCGAAAGGGTTAACAAATAAATCAAGATCAAAACAACAACAAAAAATCAGTAGACCCAAAGATATCCAATTTCGTCTATCTGGTCGTTTTAGACTGGAAGAAAGTCACAGGGTCAGGCTTACTGTGATGAAGTATGGCAAAGAGAGAGGGTTCAGGTTAGTCCAGCTGAAAAATTACCTCTTCAGTCCAGCGCAAAGAGTCCTCTTTTTGGTGGAAGGCGGAATGAGGAGCAGAGAAGAGTTGTAGACGTTTGTCAATGTAAAAATACTAGCAGGCCTTACATTGCAGACTGACTTCACTGTAGCACAAAGATCCTGTTGTCATTGTGACCTGGTAGGCCGGAGCTTCGCCCTGCCACTCCCTGTGGGCAGAAAAAGCTGTGGCATGAAGAGTCAGGATGACAGAACTTTGCTTTGGTAGGCTGTGCGAGTGCCAAGCTTCAGCACCAACTGACCCAATTGCAGGCATGAAGAGCCTGAAAACTTCAATTCAGTCTCACTGAGGCCATGCCAAAAGTTTAGGACCTGAGAGGCACCACTTGGAGGTCAGGTGCTTGCTCCAACCGGATCTGGGTGGTTGTACAGTCGTTGTGAGCATGTTATGTCCCTGTGGCTCTGAACAGTAGGTCAGCAGGCTAGTTCTTGGAGTCACTCTGGGTTCAGCTGCAAGTCTAAATCCCTCTGACTCAGGCAGGAGAGAAGCAGGGCAGCAATAAAGCAAGGCAGTAGTCTAGCAAGGTAGTAGTTCAGCAGGGCATCAGTCCTGCAGGTGGCAGACTTTTCAACAGCACTGCAGTCCTTGTTCTTTACAGAGTTTCTACAGGTCCAGAAGTGTACTGAGGAGTTGGTGTCTGATGTCCAATATTTATACCAGGGGCCTCATTTGAAGTGGAAGAAGCTTGTAAAGGTTTCCCGTTAAAGTGCACAGGGTTCCTGCCTCACCTACTCTTGTTCCAGACTAGCTACAGGGGGTACACAGTCCTTTATCTGGAGGCAGGTCACAGCCTTTTCAAGTATAAGTAGGGCTGTGCCTAACCCTACCCTCCCATCCTGCTGGTGATGCCCAACCAAGCCCACCTATGCTCTCTATGGTGTGTGACTGTTTAGGAAGTATACACAAAGCAAAACTGTCAGCTTCACCCAGTCATGTGATCCAGAAACAGGCTGTAGGCATTAAATGACTAAGGCAGGAAAATGCAAACTTTCTAAAAGTGGCAGTTTAAATAGTAATTTAAAATCTGACTTTACCATAAGCGAAGATTTTTCATTACTGTTCGAAAGACACAAAACATGAACTGGTTACCTGCTCTCATTTGAAAGTTACAGCTTATTAAATGTAATAGGGTAACTCCATGTTATTCTATGGGAGAGGGATGCCTTGCAGTAGTGAAAAATAAATGTAAGAGTTTTTACTACCAGGAATTGTAAAGCTTAGAAGTAAATATCCTACTTTTGAAATACATTGCACCCTGGCCTTTGAGCTGCAAATGGCCTATGCTAGGTGACACCTATGTATTAAAAAGGAATGTTTGGGCCTGGCAGGAAGTTTATCTTGCCAAGTCAAGAAGGCAGTTTAAAACTACACACACATACTGCAATGTAGACCTGAGGCACATTTAAAGGGAAACTTAAGTGGGTGGCACAATCAGTGCAGCAGGCCCACTAGTAGCATTTCATTTACAGGTCCTGGGCACATTTAGTATCACTCTACTAGAGACTTGCAAGTAAATTAAATGTACCATTTGGGTATAAACCAATTTCAAGAGAAAGGACAAACAAGTTAGCAGTGGTTAGCAGTGGTAAAATGAGCAGCCAACAAAACAAGTACAGAAAACAGGAGGGTTAAGGCAAAATGTTTGTACACATTGGCAAATTTCGAATGTGTGCCGAAGCTTCATGAAAAGTACCAAGGTGAACTAAAGTGTACACTGTACTGCATTGTGTTGATTACTTGCAAAACCCGATAACCTTTCAGTAAAAAGAGAAAATTACAAAACTGTGCCTTATATGATGGAGTCTTCCCAAAAATATGTAGCAGGTTTGGCACTCCATTCAGGAAAATATTCATTTCAAGAGAAAACAGGGCATTGTTACAATTCTGCGTCAGAACTGCAGAACGGGCTGCATAGCCAGTGGATGCAATGCCAGTGAGCTGGCACAGTGTACTCCTTCTTCAACGTCCCCCAACCCTTTCTTATGAAAGAACTAACACACATCAGCAGGGTGTGAATGGAGTTATTATTGTTGGTTCCTTTCTTAATTTGAATAGCTCTGTCTCTAGATGATGGTAGTAATACTGGGGTAGTCTTTGGAGATGAATCCATCACTGCCCAATTTCAGACTCTTACTTAGAGGCTGCTACAATATTTCACCTTATTGTTATAAAGGTTGAGAGGGTAGGGTTTCAGAAACATGGAATGTTAAAGTAGAAGCGGCAGACTAGACACCATTTTGCTAATCAGTAATCTGCATTGGATTAGTTCTCACTCCATTAATGATTCCTAGAAAAGGCATTAGTAATTCTAATATTTCCATCCCTAGGATCTTTATTTTCTAAGGAAAAACTGCCATCAGTATTTGGCAGTTGAATCGTCAAAGGTGCAGTAAGTGGCAATCCAAGTGTTGAGGCTGCTGAGTACACTGGTGCATCAATTGTCAAAAGTTTTAATTCAAATTCAGTCTTCCTTATACCAAAGTGTTATAGTGTCTCCATGAAGTCTGACATTGATTATTAAACAATTACAGCAGTAAAGAATCAATGAGAAACTGCAAGAAACAACAGGGCTGATGCCTTTCCTGCATTGTGATGTCTTCTTTTCATGAAGGCCATAACCAGGTTGTATCTAGTTATGTTATAAGAGGTAAAATGATGGAATAAGTGATAGCTCTTGTGGCAATGTCTAGATTATGTAAGAAATCCTCATTACACTGAGGCTACTCTTCCTTATCCCATTTCTTCTGCCCAACCCTCTTAGCTGGCTCTTTTAAGGAATCGG
The DNA here is from genome assembly GCF_964204655.1 of Triturus cristatus. Taxonomy (NCBI): domain Eukaryota; kingdom Metazoa; phylum Chordata; class Amphibia; order Caudata; family Salamandridae; genus Triturus; species Triturus cristatus. Next base: position 524,444,875 of record NC_140588.1, on the reverse strand, counting down.
CTAGCTATCTCTCACTTGAGTAGAAATTCCGTTTAGAGGCTCATAGGAAATACAGTCTGTTTCCCTCATGGACAGAGGAAAGTGAGATACATGCAGGGAAGAAACACGCTGATGGGAAAGTGAAATTTTTTAGAAGACATGGAATATCTGGAGTGGCCCTACCTCTGAGGGAAAGAATGGAACTAAATGGGCACACTCTGTGTAATGGGTTTACCATAAGTAATTTCAACATGTATTTCTAATTTTATTGGTTCCAAATGGTCTTGAATGTCTGCTTTCTAACTGGAGCACAGATTTAGATAGTAATTGCTCATCTATTTTACTTAAGGTATTTATGGATTTTATTGCATTTGGTATGACTGTTATATTGCAAGATAATGTGACTGTGAAAATGACAATACATGTTATACAGTTAGATAAGGCGCTTCATGACATAGATATTATACCGTTTATACATGGGCAAATATTAAAAACATTTTTGTACGCAAGGTGCAACTTTCTCAACGAAACCCCTAACAGTTCATCACATTCTCATACTACCTCTCGCATTCACACTATCCACCCACCCAAAAACACATACACATAACTGCCTTAGTGAACTGGGTTCATAAGCAAATAATGATAGACAAGAAAAGTTTGAGGAGACCATAACAGTATCAGGCAAGTATTATGACAATGGAAGTGTCTGATTTATTTTCTAGTTCACTTCTTAGTATCAACTAGGTGACACCAGGAAACCTCTGAAAATTACATCTCAACACATTCTCCCAAAATTGTTTGCGATGAAATCAAATCCCTCATTTACATGTACCTGGTGTTGTCAATGGGGTGAAGCTTTAATACATGCATTGGTCACTGGCCCCATAGTCTGAAAAAAGCAAACATTTACATGCGGAAAGCAAAAAATATGGTGGGACATAATGCTCGAAATAATGCCAGCAACTGGTAATAGCTTTAGGACATATTCCAGTTCATAGATATTTCGCTTGGTGTGCCACTACAGAAAGGGATCAACCACATTCAAATCAATCTTGACTCTTGAGTCACCTAAAGGGACTGTTCATGTGCCCTCTGACACAGGGACACATACACTCCAAGGCATGTTTTTGCAGTTTTGGGCTCCATAAGTGATTTGCAGTTTGAGTATTATAGCATAGGAGACTACTTTGGAGGTTATATATGAAATGGAGGACTGTACTTCATTTTACCAGGGCAGTAGAGGCTTGTTCTTATCTGTCCTAAGCAAACTACAGCTTGCAAAATTTAGAGATGGCTGCCTATCTAGCCGGATCTCTTTGCCTTTAAAGGAGCTGGTACATTGTAATTTCATTGAGCAACCTCTAGGTTTCATGTGAACACTCAGCAGCTGTGGTCCGTGCAGGTAACATTGGTGGGGTCCGGTAAAGGGGGATTTCGAGGAACGATGGCGAGTGAAAATTAAATAAAAAATTCATTTTTCCTCTGCATCGTCCCTCAAAATGCCCCCTAACTCCGCCCCACCGCTGTTACCTGCATGGACCACAGCTGTCACTCAGCAAGCTCTTTTTTGTTTAACAAGAAACCCTGAAGTAGGAGATTGAAAAACGAAAGAACAATGGCCCTGATACTATAAGACTTGTCTCCTAGGGTGTGTGTGTGTGTGTGGGGGGGTCCTTTTACATTTCCTTCGTTGAGAGCTGCCAGGAGTTTCCTGCTGGCCAGGAACTGGAAAAAAAGTATGTCAGACCTACCATCATAAATAGGAAGAATTGTCTGATGTATGTAGACTAACAGCACAATGTTTGTGTCAATATAAGGTTTCTGTCAGCATAGCCAGCTGGGGCTTTACTGAAGAAAACATGGGAGTTCACCTTAGTCTGCATTGTCTGAAGGTTCACTTCAATTGAAGGAAGTAAACTAAAGTACCGGATAACAATAAGCAATAAGTCCAGTACTGTTGAAGAAACATTTACGCAGCATGGTAATTTTAGCTTACTTATGTCCAGGACATGTTAAATACCAATTATTAGAAATGATGGCACAAAAATAGTGTATGCAAAAGGTTATAATAAACTAACAAACATTTGAATTTTGCAAGGTGTTTCAAAGTTGTTAATGTTGAATTCTTTGCTGCTGAAAACTAACAACATTCTTTATAGATTCATATTTTTGTGTTTTTATCTTCAGCTCTATCCCTCAAGGAGATAATAATTTGAGCAATCATTTTCAAAACAGCATTTTACATAGATTTGTCAAAGACCAATTTACTCAACAATTTCCATTTACAGATACAAAAGACATTATCCTCATCCATAAATTGGTTGTTTGCACTGTAATAACAAAATAGGTAGCAAATAATGTATGTATGTGTTTATATAGTTAATGGTTTGGCTCAGATCATGATTGCAATGACGATTTAGATCTTCACTGGTTACAAAGAGCTATTTTCTGAAACGTAACACCATGTTACAGAGTAGATGTTATGGACACCATGTTATAGAAGTAGGGTAAAAATTATTTTGACATTTTTGATAAAGAGCATACACCAGTGGTTCTTAACATGTTCGCTTTTCAGTGGGGTCCATGACTGCTCAGATAATTAAATAATATTAACAGATTAATAAAGTGTATATAAATATACGTCTAAATCTATACAAATAAACATTTCAAAACAGTCTATAAATATGAATGCATTTGAAACTGGAGTCTAAAACTTAAGTATCTTCAGATGGATTCATGGGAGTAAAGTGTGTGCATCAACAGAAGATAGCAGTGTTTTCCAAACTGTGGGTCAGGACCAACTGGTGTGTCACAAACGTCGTGAACCTCCAAGCAATAAATAAAGATGCTTTTAGATTCTGCAATTTCCTTGTCACATTTGGCGTGCTTCAATGGCAGAGGTCAAATGTCAGGCTATGTCTTTTGATGAATTGCTACTTATGTTTTTTAGACATGGAGATTAGTGTTTATAAACTCCTCTCACTTTGCAGTCAGAGAAAGGAAAGGAAAGTGAATTATGAGACAACATTGCTGGGGTATAGAGAATGTGAAAGGAAAGGCTGTAGGATGTCATTATTTTGTTGCAGGCAGCTGAAGTCCTGGTGTGAAAGTGTGGGACAAAATGAAGAAATACTTGAGGATTTGGATCCAGAATTACAGATTTTCCTAGTGATTCCTCATTTCTTAAAGGACCCTCAAATTCTAACTTGCATTGGGCTGGATACTCACTGCCTGCAGAATTACTGGTATCCCCAATATTTGTAACTCTGGTGGTGGTTGTGAGGTCTGCTTCCCCTCATGGTGTAGGCCCCCAACTAAGAGAAATAATTACAGATGCACAATACACTGCTAGGGTCGCTGAGTGAACAACAAGTTTTCGCTCAGCTTTTATTTATACCTTTGGGCCATGCCCAGCCAGCTGCTTGTGTGTTTGCTGCAACATTATATAGTATAGGCCGGGTGGCACTCAACATCTTTTGCAACTTTTACTAGTGTAGAGCATTAAATGTGCAACATAAAAAATGTAAACATCACATACATAGTCTTTCAGCCTCTGACTGGGTGCCGAATTGGGTTGGAGTCCGTACCTCTGGCTTTGGCCTCTCTCTCCCAGGCTCTCAGTGGGCTGGTGGCTCAGGTTTGCTTGTCCGGACAGTGGGCATCAGACCAGGGTTGGTGTGGTCACCACTGTTGGTTTCAGATTGGACAGTGGCATGTTAGTAACAGGCCTGGAAACCTCAGATTCTGACGTGTCCGGCTCCTCAGTGGCATGGTAATAGTTGCTGTGGACGATCGATTGATGTTTGATATGTTTGAACCATGACACATTGCGTAACACTGTGGTCTGTCCATGCCGGGCAGTTACCATTGTCCATTTTATAGCAGTAATTTCCCACACAGCTTTTTCAAAGGGGTACAAAATTCCACCCAGGATTATGATCTTTTAGAACCACCCAATCACAGACAGCGAGATCGTGGGCCATCGGTCTTTGATCCTGGTTGTTGGTGGCCCGTAGTTTTTCTTGGGTGGCCTGAATGCCTATTTTTGCTGGGGTCCAGCTCTGCCAATTGTAATAATGTCTCATGTGTGCCTTCTCAGTATTAGGTTGCTGGGAGCGCACCTGGTGGTGCTGTGATCTGTCTATCGGTATACTCTCAAGAAACGGTGTAGGCAGCACTCAGCATCCCCACCCCACTCCACTTCAAACTTGACGACTCTGTTCAGGGTGTGCATGAAGCTCTCAGCTTCTCCATTCACTTGAGGACACTGTAGGGTTATCTTCCTGCGTTGGATGTGCAGACTTTGGAGTAAGGTCTGGAAACCTGGGCCTTGAAAGGAAGGGTTTGTTGTCAGTTTTCATTTCATCAGGGTGGCCCAGGAGTGTAAATAATTTCTCGAGCATTGTCTTGACATTCCCAAATGCGGTTGCCCTGACAAGCTCCACCACTGGAAACTTTGAGTGCCTGTCTATAATCAAAGCAGTGAGCCATCCATTGGGGAAGCTGCCAAAGTCCATGCTGATCCATGACCACGGGGTAGTGCAGGCTTCCTCTGTGACTACTGGAGAATTCTGTATGATGGTGCAAGAATGACAGTTGCTAACTTATCGTCGACCCACTTGTCCATCCCTCCGTACCACGCTTTGTCTCTAAGGTGAGCTTTTGTTTTCACAAGCCCCTGTTGTCCCTGGCATGCCAATTCTACTGCTGGGGCCCACAGGCTTATCTTCATCACCATTTGGTGCCTTTGTAGAAGGAGACCAGTGCTGCTTGTGCTGAGTTTGTCTCACACTCGCCAGAGTTGGTTCCTGGCTGCTTGCTCTTCAGTAGTGAGGGTTCTTGCGCCCGCTAAAAAGTTATTCCACTACCATCTGTGCAGCCCTTCCTTGGCCTTGATGGTGCTGGTGTCTCACTCAGAGGCTTCATGGATCTCATCCAGCAATAGAGCTTCAGGGCACGACTTATGCATTACAATTTGTATAAATTCCCTGGCCCCTTCATCTGTCTCTGATGAGCTGTCGTCATCTGGTGATTCTGCCGGGTAATGGGACAGATAGACCTCCAGGTTGTTTATGCCTGGCCGATACATGATTTTGGAGGAGTAGGGCTGGAGTTACACAGCCCTTTGTTCGATCCGAGGTGGTCCATTTCCAGCAGTACCAGTGAAGAGTGATCCTAGGGGCTTGTGGTCAGTCACGGCGCAGAATTGATGGCCACAGAGATACAGGTGGAAATGTCTTCATGCACATAGGACCACCAATGCTTCCCTCTTGATCTGGACGTAGCACATCTCAGTGAGTACCCTCCTTGTGTATGCGACGGGGTGCAAGGAACCTTCTTCTTTTTCTTGCTGTAAGAATGCACCCAGTCCCACGGGCTAGCACCCATGACCAGTTCTATTCTGTGCTGAAGGTCGAAGTCGGACATTTTGGTGTCTGCCAGGAGAGCCTCCTTCATGTTCTTGAAGGCCTGTTCCACTTGGCGTCCTAGTCCCAAAGACGATCATGCTTGATCAAGGCACAGAACAGTTCCGATAGGGTGGCCAGATTGGAGATGAACCACCCATAGCAATTTGACATTCCCAGGAAGCTTATAACCTGGGAGGCATTTTGTGGGATGGCTGCCGTTCTGATAGCATCTACCATCTTTGAGTCGACCTGTAGCCCTGCACTGGAGAACCGGTAGCCAAAGAATTCAACTGAGTTGGTGTGAAAGGAAGATTGCTTCCTTTGGAGTATGTTCCCGCTATCTGCCAGTCTCTGTAGGGTGGCTCCAAGCAGCGTGGGGTGATCTTCCAGCTTGTCTGAGTAGATTAGAATGTCATTACTCACGTTGATCACACCTATCAGCCCCAATAGCGTTTCTCTGATTACATCTTGGAAGACCTCAGCTGTGGACAATATCCCAAAGTTTAGGCGCCGGTATTGGCAGATCCCAGTGTGGTTCGAGAAGGTGGTAATGTACCTACTCACTTCATCAAACTCTAGCTGGTGGTAGCCGGTATTCAGATCTATTTTCAGAAATTAGCGTGCTCCAGTGAGGTCTGCGGCAATCTCATCAATGGTGGGAGTAATGTGTCTCTCACGGTTGATTGCCTTGCAACCTCTTGTCCATGAACAAATGGATGTCCCCTGGTTGGTTGGGTTTTGGGGCTATGACTAGGGGTGACACCCAGCAGGTGGGTCCGATCACTCTCTCGATGACTTGAATGGTTTTGTCAATGTGCAGTTTGACTTTAAGTCCCTTGAGGCGCCACAGGGCTCAAAATAGTTGTGGGACTTCCTCGAGGATGTCTGCAGCGTGAGAGTCGTGTACTTGGTGGGTGAAAAACACTGGGCTGAGGTCCTCTGCTGTGTGGCATCCAAGGTGGGTGCTGGTGTTGCCTTTGGTCACATGGAATCTGCTTGTGTGGTCTTACATTCACTTACTACCGTGACATTGATCACTCCTCTCAGAGGTAGGGGTTCCTTCCCTCTGTACATATGGATTCTGGTCTTGATAGGTGCTCTTTGTAGGCGCGATAACAGTTTTTTCAATTGGGTGGTGTCCATGCCATTCACGGATACGTCTGTGTCTATGAGAGTGGTGATTTCTGCTTTTCCAATGACTACCTTGCACTTCGGCAATGGTCTTTTATGGTGATTCTCCCTGCCTGCGAATGATGTTGTGAATACCTGGGCATCACCATCGTCTTCAGATTGGGCTGTAGGCTCCCGGTATTGTGAGAGATGCTCGTCTTCATCATTGTGCAGGGAGGTCTGGTGGAGAGTGGGACATTTTCTCCCTTGTTGTCCTGAACTGTTGGCTGCAGCCCCATTGCAGCATACTTTGGTAAAGTGGTTCATGGAGCGGCATTTTGAGCAGATTTCCCCTGAGATGTGTATGTGTTTAATGTGGCATGCCACAGTTCCTGTACTGTCTTTTGGGCCACCTCGCTGGGGCAGGAGTGTGCTGGTATGTGGGACACTGCTTAATAGTGTCTCCTCCTTGATATTTACTGTGCTCATTGGTGTGGATGTAGTCACACTTCATGGCTTTGTCACTGGCATCTGCCAGTTCATGTGACCTGGTGAGGACTAGGATTTTTTTTTAGAAAGATGCCTGACTGCCGAGTATTAGCTTGCGCAGGGTGGATGATCGACAGCCTTGGATTATCTGTGTCCTGATCTCATCAGCCAGATTGATACCGGTGGAGGTGCATATTAAGGTCTGCCACCACAGCATCAAAATGATCATCCCTTCCAATGTTAGGAAAATGCTGAAACAGTTTGCACAGCCTGGCGCGGCCCACATAGAGGACCGTGGACTGTTTCACAGCGCCATCAGATTAACGTGTGGTGCAAAAATACTGTTGGGGTTGTACAATCCACTGGCGCCATCGTGGTGCGGCTGTTGCTGGATCTACAGTTGCCTGACAGATACACCATTCCATCAAACTCTTAATGATCCACTTCGTTTTTTGGCACACCTACAACATCTGTCAGTAAGTCACCTGAGCCTGCTGATTCCTGGAGCTGAAGTCTCCTGGAACAGATAAACTGTTACATATTTAAGGAAATGGGAGGTAACTGATTCTGTGCTTGGATACATTTTCTATCTGTCTCCCTGCATTTAGCCTGACATGGAGAGATTTTGCTGCGATCATTCTTAAAGGAACAAGTCAACTTTCTTTTATCTATTTGCTCAATTTTTTGGAACTTGACATTTGCAGAGAAAAACCTTCTCGTTGGTACTTTTTTTTTTTACCCGTGGGAATTCAGGCCTTTTCATATAAAAATGATGCAAACTCTGCAGGTAGGGAAACATCTTTGTCAAGCTTGAAGGATTTTCATATATAAACTTGGAATCATGGCATTTGTCTTTTATGCTTGCTTGCTATATTCCCCCTTACTTACTAGTTGATCTGTCTTCAACAACATGAAGTAAAGCTTTGACTGGTATAAGCCCAACATATTTCTAACTGGTTATCAGACCTGCGTGGTCCTAACTCTCACCAAACATCTATACTGAGACATTGTATCAAAGCATATGAATCAGGATGAAAAATGTTAGGGGATGAGATACACAGTCAGTTGAAGATGCGTTTTTGAGGTGTAGTGAGGGAGAGCACCTGCGCTAAGGAACATCCATCTCCAAGCTCAGCAAGAGCTTCACAACAAAGGTGTCCGGCATGAACCTTACTACACCTCTCAATCCATGTATCACCCCCAGGCAACAAAAATTCGACCTTGGCAGAATAAAAAAGGAAAAGTGGCAAGAGAAATTAGGAAGACCACCAACCATTTCATAACCTTTTACTATGGTGCCACACATCACCACCGTACTGTACATTAGCCCAGAAAGTTAGGGCAGCCAACAGCTAAGGAGGAGAGATCACCGTCGTTCAGGTAGCCAGAATATGCATACAAGAAGCACCCTCAAGGAACGCCATTGCCATAATCCAGAGGGTACCTGAACAACCGGATTATGAGGCTGCAATCTTGTCGTCAGGCAGTTACCGCGCAACTCCCGGCACTGAAGCCTCCTCCAAGGAATAAGGGAACAGATTGAACCCTCCTCTGCCACCAAACTTAATGTATGTGAACTAGCAAGGTGGTGGGGATAGCAGCGAAGGAGGTAAGCAGGGATATTTTAAAGATCTTGGGGGCCCTGGACCAAACGTATTTTGGGGGCCCCTGTTTGAAACAGCTTTTACTTTATGATCCAATTTCAGCTCGTTTATACCCTCTTTGGATAGATCACTGACAGTGCACAAGCACACTGGTTCAAATTCTAAACGTGTTTATGCTTAATATTCAGGAATAGTGACAGGTGTTTTTAATATTGTATTACTCACACAGCTCACTAATATTACTGCAAATAATCTCTGTGATACTCATTTCTCAACTGTGAGGTCCTGTTTTAATCAAAAAGTAACTTTTTATGCATGTTGCATTAAACATAAACAAAACATTTCTCTGCAAACTGTATATAATAGAATCTCGCACAACACCTACATTAAAAAACATATTATAGGAGAACAATATTTAAAAAACTCTCTTGAAAAATTATTCAAGGCCATCAGGGCAAGACACTGCACAACAGAGCTGGCTCTATCAGGGGGTCCCCGGAAAGGATGGGGCCCTGGGCCAGAGCCCACTTTACCCATGCCTTAAAACGTCTCTAGAGGTATGAGCTAGAAGCACCAGCCATCGGACAGTGTCTTGTTCCAAACATACATCTAGTGCCATTTGTAGATCAGACCACGGGAAGATACGTACAGCAAACTCACGGATCCCTCCATGTAATCAGCCATTCCCAGACTTGCATCAGTGTGTGTATAGCGGGTTCTTGCACCAGAAATACACTCACCCATCCCGAAATAGTTTTGTGTCATGGCAATGGGCCATTGAGATGACTGTGGAAGCACAAGGAACTCCATGGTGCATGCTCCATACTCCCTTCCGCCGCGCTACCCCGTACATGACCTCTTGTCTACAGAAATGTATATTGTTTTTAAAATGATTTTGAACTCTGTGTATTTTGTCTGTTAACATTAAAACAATTCACCAGTCTAACATCGTAACATTTATTCATGCCAAATTTTCATTTGCTTGCATTAGTCCGTAATGCAAATCATGGCATAAAAAGAAATTACGTTTTGGATGGACATTTCATAAAAAATGTGTTTAGTAAAGCAAACTGCTGACCATTGCACTATAAACTAATAGAGTGAGTTTAATAATGGGGACGAGGAGAGCAAAACCCAAATGTGGTCGATGTAAGCATGAATTATAAAGAAGCAAATATATGCCTGCTTAGGAAATATTAAAATTGTACAAAGCAATTTAACGGATTTCCAACAAAATGGTCTTGTCAAATAGTAGAGAATGCATCAAACGTTCATGCAAAAGGGCAGAGCTCATAGTTGTGGTGTCATATGACACCCTTGGGCCTAATAAGAGCAGGAAGAGATTAATCAATCTGTCGTTATGCAAATGATCCTCTATTTTTGCTGTTGTTTGGCATATTGAGGGCACAAAAACTCAGTTCATGCATAAACAATGAGAAGACGCTGTGCATATCACTTGGTAAGAATGGGCTCCCCCAATCATGATAAAAATTGAGTGAGACATGAGCAGTATAATTGGCCAAGCTGGGTTTGAAAACGACAAAACAGGATAAACAAGATAAACTCTTTTCATTGATTTGGGATGCAGCTTTCAAAGTTGTTACTTAAAAGGGCTGCATCATACAGGATGAGCCACTGCTTCACTTAATTCGAAATCCGGTGTAATTATTCATCATCAGCTAATTTTTTTCTAACGATTTTAGCAACAGTATTGTATTTAATTTGAAATAGTCGACATATTCAGGTGTAATCAGGCCCAGAGTGCACTTAACTATGCAACTTTCAACAAAGCATATTTTGAAGCTGTTGTCCTCAAATTTCAGAGCAGATTCAACTACAGGGGTGTCCAATGTAGGCCCAGGAGGGCCAGATCCATCCAGGCTTGCTACTGACTTGACATGGAAAATTATTTCATTCAGATTCAATATATCCAAATATTTCATATGTGTAGTTCCTGAAACTCCGATGTGTCCTCCTGTACACTACGGCTTTATATACTGCGAGTTCGGCGAAACCCATGGAGAATAAAAAAGAAAAAGTGTTGCCATTCCGCTTTTCGACTTGTCTTACTGTTCATGGAGATTTGAGTTAAAGTGACTGTATCCAGAGAGAATCATGCTTGACTGATTAAGCCAGTAAGGTTCCAGGGCAATGCAGCTTTCATACATGTTCAGTCCTCACATAGGAAAGCCCCCTTAGGGAAGGCACAGTTACCTTACAACCGAAGGCTTGCACTGTTAAATGTCTGCTAGAAATGTTCCCACTGTGTCCTAAGAACTAATTTAAATATCTAACATACTTTGAGTACTCCTACTGATTCAAAAACACTGGTAAAAATAGAAACTGCCAAATTTTCAGTAGGAATTTTTCTATGGCTTAACTTCTTATACACTGGACACTGGGATAACTCTGCAGGAGTCTCAGCTTGGTCCACATTTCTAATGGTTACTTACCTTCAGCTCCACTTTATCACTAGAGACTAGAACAGCAACACAATTGTACAAAAAAGATTTGCTGATCAGTACGTGTCGTAAATGACGATGTTTGTAGTCATAAATGGCTGTTTTTACCTTTCCAAAGGTAGTGACTGGAGAGTTTGAAAACTGGTGCGACAGAAAGGCAAGGTGGAATGCACAAATTAGCGAGCCCACTCTGAATGCGAAAGATGGCGATCGTGTGTCTGTGAGGGGTGGGGTCACCTAGGCAAACTTAGGGGCTTATTTATGAGAGCCCTAAGTCACTTTTGCACAAAGTAAAGTGGTACATGCGTGATGCAGGACTTTCACAAAGATTTATGAAGCCACACAAAGCCACCCTGCGTAGCTTTAAGTGACCTCATAAATCATGAGTAAGGTGACGCAGAGCAAATCTCTGCGTAGCCTTACTCTGCGTCCAGGAAGCTTTCCATGGGCGTTGCAGTGGTTTTTCCACGCAACACCCATGCAATTTGACGTTACCCAAGATTCACAAAGTGATGTTAACCTGGGGAAGCTTAAAATTCGTACACCTCCTGAGGTGAGGTGTAATCAGGAGAAATATGTTACCTTTTCCTGTTTTTTACCTCTTTCCATGTGTGCTGCATTCTGCAGCTCAAATGGAAAAAGAGAAATGCCTCGTAGGATTGTTTTTGTGCAGGAAGGTGTCACAATCCTGCCTGCAGTGGAGGCACCAAGTTGCAAGGGTGACTACATTGGCGCTAGGCTGCTAAAACGGTGCCTGCCCAGGCAGAAAGGACAGGAATGCACCGTATTTCTTAAATATGGTGCATTCCTGCCCTTTCAATTTGGCATAGGGCAGAGCAGCAAGGTGCCCTGCTGCGCAACCCTACGCCAAAATGCTATAAATTAGGCCCTTAAAATGGGATTTTAAGGAGGCTGCTCTCGCAAAGAATAACATTAATTTTCTCATCACCCAAACAGAAGAGCAAACTCTGAAACCTTTAGCTGACCATTAGGTGACATGCTGATTTTTATGTTCTGTTTTGGAGTAAAGTGATCTAATGTAAAAAAGAATTGCTATGAGTAGTTTCATTATCCAAGTTAATCAATATCTTCAGGTTGTGCAGGAACACTGTTACACAGCTCATGGCATTGCCTCTTGTCCCTTGTCATCGACCCAGTCATTACTCATGAGGTATATTCCACTGACAGGAAAAAAACAGGGAACAATTGATGGCTCCACCCACCCTCCTGCCAGGGGCTTTATTTAATACCATAGCCAGCACAAAGCACTAACTGTTTTGTTTCCTGTTGGTGGACATGATGGGCGACGCTGAGGTAATTGCCGGGCTCTTACCTTCTTCATCTTGTCTCCTGGCTGCTGCCTTTGCTGGGCTCTGGGGGTGCCTTGAGATCATCGTGGGAGCAGCTGGATTCTGGACACAGTTGGTGGCCTCCTGGACTTGGTGAGCTGCTGCTGGGTGCCTGTGTAGCTGGGCTTGGTCAGGCCCCATCAGCCTTCTCTTTTTTCTTTTCTGTGACCGCAAGTTACTGCTTTTGGTCGTTGGGACGCATTGCCGGCCTACGGCATACCACCCTGAAAGCACCTGAACTAATCTGTTCTCAGAAGTTAAGTATACACAAGACCGCAACCTTATACGGTATGCTTGTTCTGCCGGCACCTCCCACAGTGGTGTCTTTGGGTCCTTGGGGATGCCGACGTGTTTCTAATGTGCTTGTGGGGCCGGACCGACTTGGGTTGCTGGCCCGTGCTATTATGCTACTGTCTCCCGGTGGGAGTGGAGGCTGTTTTGCCGATTCCGTCTCGGCCACCTCTCTGTTTGGTGTGACTGGAGGCCCTCCCCAGGTGGCGTGGCCTATGGTGGCTGTCTTCTCAGATGCTTTCTCTGCTTGCTTGAGCTGTGGCGTGGTAGTCTATGGCCACACTTCTGCATTCCATTCATGCTGCGCGACGGCTGACAGCAAGTTTTTGTTCTCCCTGTCACTGCGCGCGCTGCGGCTGGTTCAGGGCGGTATTTTCTGCTTGTTGGGGGAAAAGGTATTTAAGGAGATTACTTTGCTGTTTGTTCTATTCATTTACATCTAGTTCCATATGAGGAAGCATTGCCAGATATGCATACATTGCTCTCCTGATTCTTTACCCTCTTCCTCAGGGGGCAGTGTGGATTATGCCCCTCCTTTGAAGCAGTGTGAAAAGGATGATGACTTTCGGCTTAAGAAGCTGATTTTGGAGACTTTGTCTGCTATGACGTCCTCAAAAAAGGCACCTGGTGTTCGCTCTGCAGGGGGACATGACCTCTACTAGGAAATTTCCAGCTCCGACTCTTCCCATGGTTCTTCCTTGGGTGCGGGGGACCTTAAGGAAAAATATATATCTATGGATATATTGCCAAATATTCTTTCTCATGCCAGTAGTAACATTGGTTTCCTTGATCAGGAGGTTGCCACCACGTCAAGGAATTTGGTTTTGCCCCAGTTCCGTAAGCAGTCTACAAAGGCTTTGCCCATTTATCTTTTTGTGATGAACGCTCTTTTGAAAGAGTGGAATGGTCCCGACCACATTATGATGCCTCACTTGACTAAGCTGTACCACATGTGGGACATGGAGATTACAATTCCAGAGTCTGTTCATGTTGACTCTATTGGGTCCAGTCTGGTGGGGCATGTGTCCATGGCTTTAGATAATATCCTAAAGGATGTTGCAGATAAGAAGATTGATTCTTCTTTAAAGACGGCGTGTGCGGGGTTCCATCTCGCCATCTGTTCTGGGGTGTAATGTTCATATGTGGCGAACTCTTTGTTATTCGACTTTAAGTCCTTGACATTGCATTTGACTCTGTTCGTACCTCGGCTGTGTCCTGTGGTGTGTCCCTTGCTGCCAGATGTAATTTACTACTGAAGGGTTGGAACAGTGATGCTGCTCAACAGTCCCAGGCTTTGCGGTTGCCGTTTACTGGTCCTTTTTGATAAAGACATTAAGAAGAAGTCGCACAGAGTGTTCAATAATCAGAAGTATTCCTTTTCGGCATCAGCAGTGGCATAAGGTGACATTCTTTTCCTTGGCTAAGTCTTTTTGGTGGCTATCTCATCTGCAGAGGAAGCCCTTTAGGAACCAGAAGGGCCCTAGGAAGAGTTTCCGGCTAAAGTTTCAGAAGAAGCCTCCTCCCAATGCATGTCCAGGGAATCAGCTTTCGTGACTATGCGGCATCCTAGGGCAGTCCTGCTGGGGTGCTGCCAGAAGTTGGTGGGAGACTGCACCATTTCCTGGTGGCGTCTCACAACGACCAGTGGGTACTGGATGTCCTGGACTGGGGTTACCAGATCGAGTTCCTTTTCCCCAGCGTCAAACAGGGTGTGGACTGCAATTACAAAGGAGGTGTTGCGGCAGCAAGCCCTATTGTAGGGGGTCCAGCTGTTGTTTAGAAGAAGGTGATCGAACCTGTTCCTCGGTTGGAGTGTGGTCAAGGGAATTATTCAGTCGTCTTTCTGGTGCCGAAGGTCATGGGTGGCCTCCGCATCATGATCAACCTTCGGCCCCTGAACAGGTTTGCCTGGAAGATTCCCTTCAAAATGGAGACCCTGCAGCATGTGATCCCATTGTTTCAAGCTTGCTGGCTGATGTCTACCTTGGATCTTCAGGATGTGTATCAGCATGTTCCTGTGGCTTTGGGGTTCCAGAGGTTCCGGAGGCTTTACCTAAGGGGTTGTCAGTGAAAGTTTTGTGTCCTCCCTTTTGGCCGACATTCCTTGGCCAGTTTCTTTACCAAGGTAGTGGCTCCCCTTGTGGCTCACCTTCACCTCCTGAGGGTGTCTGTTTCCCTACCTGGATGACTGGCTTCTGCAGGCCTCCTCTGCCCTGGTGATGTTTCAGCATCCAAATTTGACCGTTCTTACACTAGAGGGCCATGGCTTTCTCCTGAATTTTCTGAAATGCCATGTTCTTCCTGCCACCCGAAGGTCCTTTATAGGGGCAGACTTTGACTCTGTTCCGGGAAAAGTGTTCCTGCCTCCTTCCAGTGTACTGCATCTGCATTCGTTTTTGAGGGCGCTGTTGTCTCGTGCTTTGGCTTCCCTGCTTCAGCGGAAGGAGGTGTAGGTGCACATGCAAGCCTCAGTGTTCACTGTTCCATGGGCCAGGTTGTATCCTCGCCCCTTGCTGTGGCATCGGCACCGTTTTATTCCATTTCCTGTTTGGGATTTCTTGTTGGAAGTTTCTTTGTGTCCAGAGGTGGTGAGCAACCTTCAGTAGTGGATGGACTCTTCCAATCTCTCCCCCGGCATGTGGTTGTGTCCTTCTCCGTCAATGGGCCTGGCAACAGATGCCAGTGTGTTAGGTTGGGGTGAGACTCTGGGCCAATGGACCATGTAGGCTCGTTGGCTGGGGTGGGAGTCCCACCAGTCTTCCAACTGGAAGGAACTGTCTGCTGTGGAGCAGGCCCTTCAGTACTTCCAGGGTCCTCTGTTTGGTTGCAATGTTCTGGTGCATTTGGACAATACCATGACTGTGGCTTCTGTGAAGCATCTGGGCAGTACGCACAGTCTTTAAATCTTGTGGCCTGTGCCATTGCAGGTTGGGTGGAGCCTTATCTCCAGGCCATTTTGGCTCAGCACTTCCGGGGCTTGAACAGTGTGATGGCGGATGCCCTGAGTCACAGGTTTCCGTCCTCTCTGACTTTGTGCCTGTCTCCCAGAGTATTCTGTTTGATTTTCCGGAGTTTTGGGACTCCTGAGATGGACTTGTTTGCTTCCCGGACCAATTCTCTCCTTCCCCTCTTTTGTTCCCGGATTCTGGAAGGGGGGCATGGTGTGTGGAGACGTTGTCCCTTACGTTGCCCCCTTGGTTGCTGTATGCCTTCTCTCCTCTCATCACTGCTTCTCTGTTGAAGGTCTGAGGGTGGGGGCTCAGGTGGTGGCTGTGTTGCCTCACTGGCCCCGGAGGTCTTGGTTCCCATTATTGTTGAGTCTGGTGGTGGTTCCTCCTTGTATCTTGCTGAGATGCCCATCTCCTCTGAGGTCTTCCACTCCTCTCCTCCTGAGTCGTTCTTGATAATTCCCAGTGACTGATCATATCACTGGTGCGCCATGTGCATACTGACTTCATGATATCAGTGGGGGATGGGTGAAGTGTGGCAACAGAAGCACTTTCGCTGCCATCCCTGGTGATAAAAGCCATCACTTTCTCCATGGGTGGAAGCTAGGACGTGCTGGACACTTCCGTGGAACCTGATTCCAGCATGTTCTTAGCACCTGAGGGGTTAAACAGTTTTCTAAATACATTTCATGTAAAATATTAACAGTGACGTTAAATTAAAATTAGCCAATACAAATATATGTGTAAACATAGAAAGTTAATTTAAATATAGAAATAAACATATTACAGATATTTCTATAATACTTTAAAGTAAATAATGAAACAATCCATACATATATTTGAAAAATATAATAGCATTGTAAAAACTAAAATAAATTAGAAAAATAATAGCAACAGTAAAAATATATATATGTATATCTAATAATTAAATACATTCTTATCATAATTACTACAGAAATTACCTTCAATACTCACTTTTCAGAAAATAAAATGAATATTACAAAATACAAAACATTAATTTACAAAATAATAATATTAAACAATAATATTACACATAATTAATGTAAAAACATTATACCTAACAGTAGTCAAAGTATTTGTCTTGGTAGGGATTAGATTACCAGTCCAACCCAGTCTGAGCAACAGTGGAGAAAGTATTTGACTTCGTAGGGGTTAGATTTACTATTCCCACTCCAGTCTGAGCAACATTAGGAAAAGTGTTTGACTCCAGAGGGGCTAGGTTTACTATTCTTAATTCAATCTAAGCAGCAGTATGGGACGTGTTACTATTCTCACTCCAGTCTAATCAACAGAATGAAAAGTATTGGACTTTGGAGTAGTTAGATTTACTACAACCATTCCAGACTCAGTGACTGCAATGAAAGTGTTGGACTTCAAAGGGGCTAGATTTAGTATGCCTACTCCAATCTATACAACAATAGGGAACGCATGGGACTTTGGTGGGGTTAGATTCACAATTCCAACTTCAGTCTGAGCAACAGTAGGGTAAGTGTTGGACTTCAGAGGGGTTAGATGTACTACTCCCACTCCAGTCTATTCAACAGTAGGGAAAATGTTGAACTTTGCATGGTATGATTTACTAGCTCTACTCTACTTTAAGCAACAGTAGTTACATTGCTGGACTTTGGAGTGTTAAGATTCACTATTCCCACTCACGTTTCAGCAAAAGTGAAGAAAGAGTTGGACTTTTGAGAGATTACGTGTACCACTCCAACTCAAAATAATGTTAACATCATTTAAATACATCAGAAATATGTCAGAAAGACAAAATATTAAACCAGGGTATGTATAAAAAATACATAGTACATGTTTTTAAAACAAAAATTATTAGGAAAATATAATAAAAAAATTAAAAAGTGAAAGTAAAAATCACCTCCCTACTTTCAATCAAAGAAAACCAAAACAATTAAAACATATTTAAATTACTGAATTTACTAATAGTAACTAAAACAACAAATTAACATAAATTTAATATTACAAAATACACATAATTAGTAAGCTATATAAAACATAAATAAAATTATAAATTAACTGAAAACCTATTATAACTTCCCACCCTATTCCCATAAAAAACAACTCACTACTATAATTTAAATTAACTTGAAAAATATAATAATTGAAATATATATTTTAAAATTGAAGTTGAATAAATATAATAATATATTAAATGATTTTTTATTATGATTAATAAATTAAATGTATATTATACAAAAAATAAGGAGCACTAAAATCAAAGTAAATATAATTTATTTTACTTCCCACCTTATTCCCCTATGAGCCCAATGACCATGACTAGATTACAAATTACACAAAAAATGTATTCATTATATTTTTCTTGAAAATAAACAAATTAAACTTACATAACCTAATATAAAAGTTAAAACAGTTTACCGAAATAGTAATCAACTATTTTTAATGTACAATTACAAAATAATTAACAATAAAATTAATTTTAATGTATTTAACTTCCCACCCTATTTCCCTACTAATGCAACACATTACTACATTTTAAATGATTTAATATTTGGAAAAAATTTAAATTACTACATATAAAACCATTAAAAAAACAATTCTAACAATAATACAAACACCTAAGATTTCTAAAGGAACTAAAATATGTCAAGTTATGCCATTTAACTGCTTTGGTGTAGAAGGCACCCTGGAGCCATTCACCCCAGCAGCGCTTAGGTGCTGCTGATGGCTAGAGTACCTCCTCGTACCGAGGATAGGGAACTCCTTTTTCTAATTTCTGCTTTGGCTTCTGGGAAAAATCTTCTTCCCCTGCAACCAAGGCTGATTTGTGTACTAACATCATTACAGAGAAAGTTTGGCTCATTTCACTTTCACTGCACCGAGGCTCGGGCACATATCTCAGCCCACCAAGCACCGATTCAGATGGGGTAGGTATCGTTGGAAAGAGAAGAATCTAAATCTCCAGGTTCCCATGGTACCTTTCCCCTAGTGGATCGTAGCTTGAAGATTGCTGCAGGATGGTGATCCCCAATCAGGCATCCACATAATGGACCCCAAGGACAATTACTTGAAGGAGGGTCTAGTGCTCACCCAATTCCACAAGTCTAGGTCCAAAGGTCTTTCTGCCCTGGGGCAAATTGGAGGCTGTTACCTCCAATCAGCCCCCAGCGCACAGAAAGCCCACCAGACACGGGGGATTATTGTTTAGTACATAAATTGGTTGCCCACCCCGTCCTGGATGTATAGGTGGGACATAGGATTAGTTCAGGGCAATATGAGTGGGGAGAGAAATATGGAAGTGGGTAAATAATGAGGGTGGAAGGTTGGGGTATAAACAGACAGCAAGTGAAGATATCTGGCCCCATGGAGCCCTATTTACCTGCAGCTTGTGGCCTCGCCCCACGAGAAGAATCTAAACTCCAAAAACGTGACTCAGGACCCGATTTAATTGTTAGAGGAGATGGAACTGCGTCGCAAAGGCGATGGAGTTCACTACCCACCAAAACAATGGGGCTAACCACCCGATTTAATGTGGGTGAACCAAAGTTTAAAGACGGCAAAGACAACTGCCTCTCTCCTGCGGTCCAACTTATCCAACTGCCTGACAGAGTAAGGGCCTTTGAAGGTTTGGCTATATGTCTGTCCACCTAATTTAGATGGGCAGATATAAAGCCATTGTTGAATGCCCCTCTTTGCCAGGAAAAACCCTGTCATAAATGCCATTCAAAAGTGCGCAATGCCCCTCCAACCATAGGAGGTAAATCTAATGTTGAATGGGGCATTTTTCTTTTCAAAAAGAAAGTCCTGTTTTAGAATTTTCTTTTTGAAAATGAAAAATCTTTATAAGATTACCATATAGCTCTTTATTTTGATGGAGCCATATGGCAAGAAATACAATGGCATGAACTGACCATTAAAGCCAGGATTTGACTGGCAGTGATGGACAGTAAAAGGGTACAGTGAAGCCTGTCTGCTCTGTGCAATAACCACCAGGTTTAATCTACTGACAACGATACTTGAACTAACAACAATAGTGACTTTATTACATGTGGTGGGCTACCATCCACCCCAACTAATAAGCCACTCGCTCATAAATCTGCACATTATATAGTCTTAATGATGATTTCCCAGAACTATAAGCACAAACTAGAAATAAACTACAGGTTTTCTCTGGCAATTTCATTATTACAGGAGATTTTATCTGCATTCCAGGCCTTGTTATGAGTTTGGCGGTGCAGGACTGGGACCGTCCTGCTCCAACAAACCTGTGTAGGAGCCAGCCGCCTGATAAGGAGTTTTCTCCTATCCAGCAGGTGGCTCTTTGGCAGTCCAAGGGCAGTGCCTATGAAATAGGCACTGCTATGTGAACATCAAAGGCAGTACCTGCACCACATGGGCTGCTGCAGTCCATGCTGTGCAGGTACTGGTGCGGATGCACACAGGAGACCACATGTTGGAACCCTTTCTGTCACTTCAGAGCCACCCAAGTATTCGACAGTAATAACTACAGTTGTGCAAATTAAACCGTACGTAATGCTGATTACATACTGATAGCTTCTGCTAATCTAAGGTCTGCGCTCTCAACTACAGAATTGGCCAACAACCTATTCAGCTCTGTATCTGACAAAAAACCTAAAGAAGAAAAATACCCAGATCTTGAATACATGCCACATTGCCTCATATGAGGTCTAATTAATTACAAGTATGTGATGCTTAGGTGTCTGCCTTACAATCAAATTTGGTGGACCTTTGCCAGCAAGCTCAATGCCCACAGTTAAGAGATTACCAGATTTCATGATAAATAGCAGTGCCAACTTGATTAAAATGGTTTTGCTGCTGATGCTGAAACAATTAACTGCAAAACTTAGTTTACATGGGAACATCAAAGGCATATGTTGAGGACCCTACAAATTCCATTTGAAAGGGAAGGATGGGTGCTTCTTAACCTCCAATTTTATTATAGGGCAGCAGAAGGAAATAGATTCAAGGAATGGGTTGTGGTATTGACAACCACCCTACTGTTTGCACAGATTTTTTAAGAAGAAAACACAATCATTATTCTTGTTTCACCATTCCAATCGTAAGTTACATCTGAAGTACGTTAAACATAAGATTATTCTTGCTTTAATGATGTAATGGCAAGCTACTGCTAGATATCTTAACATTCCTTAATACCACAGATATGTGCCACTGTGAAATAACTAAAAGCCATACTTGCAAAGTGACCCCTATTGCGGTCCCTCTCACCTCCCAAGTACTTCAGATTTGAGAATCACATACCTGCTGGCAATTTTGAAATCTAAAAGGACACTTTTATACAGTCCCCAGCATCTGTACTCTGACCCATAAAACAAAGTCTAAATTGGCTTAAAACCCCATTTAGCATATCTAAATTTACTATAAGGCCATTGTACATGGCATGTAAAATGAAGTGTCACATGTGGACTGAGGCACTACATTGTGCCATATACTTTCTGACTCGAAAAACATGACTCCACTGATGCCTTGTCCTCTGCAGACCTCAAACATTCATAAAGTTGGATTTTTCCTTACTAGTTAGCAAATATGACTTTTAGAAAGTCATATTTTGACTTGGCTAGGTTATTATAGGCTAATTAGTTATAGAACCCAGAAGCTGCCCTGCCTAATTTGCACACTTTTGCTGCTATTCTTTTAAAATTAATTTTACTGTACCTCTCATGATTTTATGCTTACAACTTGCACTATATGAATTTGATGTTAGGGTCCTTGGGGGCATTATGATAATTCATTCACCTGGACTGGGGAGTCCGGGCCGGCAGCCACTTCCGGATTTCTCTCACTCGACAACTAGAGACGCCATTTTTGCTCAGTGCCCACTCTAGTTGTCAGAGCGGATTTCTCATAAGAATGCTCACTGCGCGGACGCCAGTACCTTGAGGGGTTGCTTATGGTATCTTTTTGCCGAATTTGCACACTTTCGCTGCTACTGACGGAGAGTAGCGGTGCGGCATAAGCAGCAGTTCATGATAGAGTGAGTATGAACAGGGTGATGTGTTTTGTAGATTGCCGAGTTGATTTGATTATGTGATGTCTTGCGGAGTTGGAATGAGAGTTGAGTGATTGTGAAATCAGGCTGTGAGTGCACGCAGCCTGGGAATTCTTTGGCTCGACTAGTAGTCTGAGAAGTTGTGGTGTAGAAGACACCCGAGGTGGACTTTGTTGACCATTGAGAGGGGAATCATGAGGTGTCATCGATTACCCAGACCGAGATAGGGGGAACGAATGTGTGAGCGTGTGAGTGATAGACGCTGGTCGTGGGTTGTTACATGTGGAAAATTGAGCGTTTGAAACCTTACAGTTGAGGCGATTGTCCGGTCGTTTCACGGACAGACAGTTGCCGGGTTTGAGGTCAACAATTTCGAGAGACTGTCGGAGGCAGTCAGAGAAGTGATTGTCCGGTCGTTTCATGGACAGATAATTACTTCAGAGTGAGAAGCGAATTGTGAAGGAGGGGAACTGCTGCGAGCGGAGGAAGTGTGACGTCAGAAGGTGTCGCGCTGCGATAGGTCAGTTGGTGTGAGTCGCGCTGCTATTGGTGGATTGACATCAGGAAGTGAACGAAAATATTGTGCGCGATCAAAATTTTGTTCATCATGAAATGTTTTCAGGCTTTTCTGAGAATTGTGTAGCGGTGACAGACATGTGGTTACTCGTGGGGGAGAAGAAGCCCCACCCGAGGATACTACAGCGCATTTTAATGGCAAATAATGTGGGATTGCATACTATAATTTGGCTTGAAAATTGGCATAAGATAACTCACGGTGAGGGAGAACTGATGTTCCCACGATATGGTACTTTCAGGCTGGATGTGTTATACCAGCTGAAATCTAGGATGTATTCTTTGTGACCTCTGTCTAGACCAATCCAGTTTGAGGCATTACATGCATGGATCAGAGCAGCGTATGACAGGAAAAGAGACAGAAGCCAATAAAGAGTGAAGAAGTCAATTAGGGCATTCCAAGATGCGAGGTGGGATGCACTAGAGAAAAGGTGGAGACTGGAAATGATTGAGGGGGATAGATTGTACCCACTACTAGAGAAAAGAGACAGTGCAAAGGCAAAGAGCGTAGAAGAGGATGATAGTGATACAGATGACAGGTTGGTAGAGAGGTTGTTGTCGGAAAGACCGCCTCCGTTCAATCCAGATTCCTACGAAGGGAAGTCGGCTCCAGCGGAAGGGACTAGTGGACTACAGACTCAGTCAGATGTGAGAGTAGTAGGGAAAATTTCGACAGGAACGGAGGACATGAGAATCCAGGCCTTAGCAAATACAGAAGCTGCAAGAGGTGTGAGGTTACCAGATGCTTTAAAAGTACCGGTTACTATTGGACCCATAGTTTCAGTTTACAACCCAGACCAAGAGAAAAGTTGGTAGTCTTGCACAGTCAGCTGCTGGATCAAGACGTGTTGTTGAGGGAAATGGGACAGTGAGCGAGATGGAACAGGCTCTGAGACCTATAGAATGGAGTATGCCATTGCCAGCCACCGCAGACTCCTCTAGAGGACAGGTGGATGTGAGACCGATAAGACCAAGGTCTCTGGCTGAGTCAAGATCAGAACTGAGAATGTGGGTTCCGCCTGCGAGGAATCAGAGTGAGAGAACCGCAGGGAATGATGAGCCAGATAATTCAGGAAACCGACCAGTCTCTAGGAACATAACAGAAGAGAGTAGGTCTCGAGATCAAAGCTGCAAGTACGATGAATGGAAAGGTGCAGCTTGTCGAGAAATATTGAAAGGCGCCATGAGAGCGAGGATGTTAGATGCAGTGAGATTGAAAGCAGAAGTAGATGAAATAATAAATGGAAATTTGTCTCTGGAAAGGATAGAAATTTATGAACAAGATGGGTTGCTCTTTGTGGCCAAGGATGTGACTCGTAAGGCAAAGATTGCACATGAGAAATTGACTGATTTGGCCAAGAAGTACGAGGTAGATCTGTCTAAAACAAAGTCATTACAAGGGAGCCATAGGCTACAGTATAGTGACCAAGAACTGGAAGAGAAAAGAGTCAAAGGACTGAGGACACACATCACAGACCTGATTATAGGAATGCGTGCATGGATCATGCTTGACAAATGGGAGGAAAGGTGGTCCAAGAAGAAGAGTTCCAAAAGGACCGTAGGAGAGACGCCGCCTCCAGGTGGAGGGACGCTAGGCTTAGGGAATTTCCCTTTACGAGAGGTACAGAATGGAGGGTATGTGCATGTGCCTTGGAGTAGGGGTGATTTGTCTGCATTTACGAATGATTTTCCTCGGCTGAGGGAGAAGCCTGTAGAATGGTGCAAACAGGTCGATCGCTTTGTCAAAATCTCGAAAGTAATGTGGATTGATTTGAACACGTTGTTCGACATCGTGGTTCCAGGGGACTTATGGTCTGCTTGTAAGATTGCTATTGAATGGCCAACTTCAGAGCCAGAAAGGGATCCTGTCACGAATGGTCCGTCACCCATAGTTATAAAGAAGTTTGAGCAAAATGATTACATGGTTAAAATCAAAAATCTCGCCTCAGGATATTGATTGGGTTAAGATAGATCGGACAGTGCAAGAACCAAAGGAGACAGTGCACGAGTACTATGAGCACCTTTTGAAGTCCTTCAAACAGCACAGTGGATTAGATGCCTTAGATTCTAAAGACATGGGACAGTTTGTTTCGAAGTTTGTGTTGAGATTGAGGCCAGAGGTTAGCCTTATGATACAGCAACATTTGATCTGTTGGCAGAGCAAGCCGGTAGATCAAATCTTGCAGTATGCCAGATACTGTAGTGATGAGGTAGACTCGAAACACAGGAAGTTAAAAGATAAACTGATGCTTGTCCAAATGCAAAGGGCCCAAGCTCAGCCCAATGGAGGGACGTTAGGAAGGAGACAGGGAAATAACCAAGGAGGAAACCAGAATATGCAAGGTCAGGGAAAGGTAAAGTCTGTTGATCCCAAGACAGGAGTGGATGTGGCGACATTGAAGAAGACCACTGCGTGTCATCTGTGTCACCAGATTGGACATTGGAAGCACAAGTGTTCTTTGAACCCGATTAACCAAGTGCAGCAGGAAGTAGAGATAGTTCAGGTACCTGTACCTGAAGCGGTCCCTACAGTAACTAGACCAAGGTCGATGAAAGGGGGGATGTTCAGTCTGCAGGTACAAGTTCCTCAGTCACCGAGGGTTCAGCAGGGAACTCGGACTTACCAACAGATGCCTCTGTTCGAAGGGTATGATGAGTTCAGCCCAGACCCGTTGGCATAACGGTGCCTGAGAGGGGAGGAAGACTGCACACTTGAAGCAGTCTTGGAGGTAGACCAGAGGGGACCGTTTGTGGAAGCAGATGTTGATGGTCACCCTACCACCTTTTTGGTTTACACTGGTGCTACCCGTTCTAATGTGAGATCCGCAGTTGTCCCTAACCTACCCCTCTCGGAACAATCGATCCAAGTTGTTGGAGTAGCGAATAAGAAAATGACCAGTCTGTTAACTAGGAATGGGCGGAATTTGCGAAATTCACTTTCGCAAATTATCGCGAAAATGTTAAAAATCTCCGCAAACACGCGGAAATATCGCGAAGATGCGGAAGTTTTTTTCCCGCCGTTCGAGGTATTTTCTGCATGGTCGCGGCTCGCCAACTTACCCATGTGGTTGCTCGCGGGCGCGGCCATCTTGTTTTCACTTGTCTCGCGGTGCATGATCGCGAGAAGAAAGACGTGATCGCACGACGAATGACATCACTGCGGGCGCGAACTGTCGCGAGACAGCGCAAATGGCTACCAGCAATCCAACATCTCATGGAGAACGCGACTGGATCGGGAAAACTTGTTGGCGAACGCGGGGATTCAGATAAGGCGATCGCGCGCACGCGAGAATGTATTATTTTACAACGCGAGCAAGCTAAATATTTCCGGTAAAATGCGGATTGCGGAAATTTTGACATTTTCACGCTCTCCGCGGAACGCGAAAATGTCAAATTATCGCAATTTCCGCGACCGGAACGGAATTTTATCCCAGGCCTACTGTAAACAGAGCCAATTCCTGTGAGAATAGGAACTTTCCGAGATCGACACCAGTTTGTGGTGTGTGACTCGAGTCCAGTTTGCCTGTTAGGAAGAGATTTGCTGTGCAAGTTAAATTACACCACCTTTTGCACACCTAAGGGAGTTGAAGTACAGACAAAGGATGATGATGCGACCTTTAAGGTTGCTAATCAGCACTTGTGCATAGAAATGTACCCAGCACTGACAGTGGAGGAGCTTCCACTTGACTTGAGAGATTCAGTGTCACAGGAGGTGTGGGATTTCACCGGAGAGGAGATTGGGTTGATCAAAGGAGTAGAGCCACTGAAAATTCAGGCCAAGCAGAACGTAGAATTTCCTAGGACCCCCCAGTACAATTTGTCATCCGAAACTATTGCAGGGATCAAACCTGTAATCGAGTCCATGAATAGGAAGGGAATTCTGAAGGAAATTATGGGTAGCCCATGTAATTCACCTATCATGGGACTACATATACCGAGTGGGAAATTCAGGATCGTGCAAGATCGGCGAAAGGTCAATACGATAGTCGTTCAATGTTGTCCAGTGGTACCGAATCCATCTGTGATATTGTTTCAGATTCCATGTGAAGCTGAGTGGTTTATGGTGATTGATCGGTGTCAAGCATTCTTCTCGATTCCACTCCATGAGGAAAGCCAATTTATTTTTGCTTTCTAGCAGGAATATCGTGTGTTAACGTGGTGTCGTATCCCTCAAGGGTATACAGAGAGCCAATCAATCTTTAATCAGATCTTGAAGAAGAATCTTGAGAGTCTCGTGTTGCCACAAAACTCTGTTCTTGTGCACTACATCGATGACTTGCTCATTGCCTCAGAAACAGAAGATGCTTGCAGGATTGATACTATCGCTTTACTTAATCATTTGGCAGAAAATGGACACAAGGTGTCTCCAAACAAATTGCAGTACTGTTTGAGTGAAGTACAATATTTGGGTCACAGAATTGAGAAGGGCAAGAGGAAGGTGTCACCAGATCGCATTGAGGCAATTATGAACATGCCTTTGCCTACCACACAAAGGGAAGTCAGAATGTTCCTGGGGATGGTTGGCTACTGTCGCCAATGGATTCCCAACTTCTCCTTTGAAGTGAAGCCTTTACAGCGGCTGACGCACAAGGATGTGAGTGATCCGGTACCATGGGACAACGACTGTTTAATGTTGTTTCTGAAGCTGAGAGAAGCCATGTGTCGTGCTCCGGCTTTGGGAATGTCTGATCACAATAAGACTTTCTCGTTGTTCTGTTGCAAGAGAGAAGGTTGCGCATTGTCAGTTTTGACTCAGAATTATGGAGGTGTCCGTAGACCAGTTGCCTACTTTTCAGCTACTTAAGATCCAGTAGCTTCTGCGTTGCCCGGATGTCTCAAATCCGTTGCTGCAACAGGTGTCAGCATTGAAAGGTGTGAGAGTATTGTCATGGGACATCCACTTACAGTTTATGTTCCACACTCTGTTGAACTGTTGATGACGAGGACCAAAACGCAGCACCTCACAGATAACAGATTAACACGCTATGAGCAAGTTATACTTGCTGCAGAAAATGTGACTTTGAAGAGGTGTTCTGTTATGAATCCTGTGACACTGATGCTTATTCCAAATGCAGATGGTGAAGATTGTGAGGACAATGATTGTCTTGATGTGACTGAACTGTGCACAAAACTGAGACCAGACATTGTCGATTAACCATTCCCTGATCCTGATGAAATTTTCTTTGTGGACGGTTCATGCGTAAGGGACAATGTTGGTCGACTAAGAGCAGCGCTTGCTGTATGTACGATCACTGGAGTTGTTGAAGCTGCTTGTTAGAGGGAGTACACTCCGCACAGGTGGCTGAAATCATTGCTTTGACCCATGCCTGTTTGGCTGCTGATCAGATTCGGATAACGATCTACACTGACAGTCAGAATGGGTTTGGTGTGGTTCATGACTTTGGGCAGTTATGGTCACAGAGATGTTTCATGGCATCTTCAGGTTCGCCAATCAGAAATGGGGAATATGTGAGACAGTTGTTAGAGGCATTACAGTGTCCAAAGGAAATTGCAGTTGTCAAATGTTCTGCTCATGGGAAAGGGACTGACTTTGTTTCATTGGGTAATAACTACGAGGATGTAGTTGCCCGCTTCTGTGTAGAACAAGGATGTATATTTACAGGAGGTTACACTGGAGAGAGCCAAGAAAGAACCAAGCTCAGCATTATGTTAGCCATGGCAGACACTTGGGAGGAACTAAAACGATTGCAGGATGAGGTCACCGACCAAGAACGAGATGGATGGATAAGATCAGGATGTGAGATGGGAGATGTGGATGTGTGGGTCTCGAGTGATGGTCGAGCTGTGTTGCCGGAAAGTTTGTTGAGCTCAATGGCAAGATTGATACATGGTGCAGTACATCTTGGCAGGGAAGCAATGGTGCGAGTGTTTAGACAGACATGGTACAATCCGAAGTTTCGTGCAGTTGCTGAAGCTGTATGCCAGAGGTGTGTCGCGTGTCAACAGATGAATGCAGGAAAGAAGACTGCCTTTACTTTGAGTCACATTGGAAGGTCAGGAGGGCCTTTTAATAGAATGCAGTTGGATTTCATTGAGATGCCAAAATGTAATAGATTGAGGTACATTTTAGTTGCGGTATGTGTTTTCTCAAGGTGGGTGGAGGCTTACCCAACATGTAGATGTGACACTCTCACTGTAGCTAAGCTGTTGTTGAGGGAGCTCATCCCGAGGTTCTGGTTCCCGACCTCTTGGGAATCAGATAGAGGGACACATTTCCACAGTGAGATCATGAAGTTACTTTGTGCTGCATTGAATGTGGATCAGAGGTTACATTGCAGCTACCGACCAGAGGCTTCTGGGATTGTGGAGCAGGTTAATGGAACTTTGACAGCACAGATGGCAAAAGTGTGCACCTCGACATCTCTGAAATGGCCTGATGCATTGCCTTTGGTCCTTATGAGTCTTCGCAGTTTTCCAGACGGGAGAACTGGGTTATTACCCCATGAGATTCTGATGGGGAGGGCAATGTGACTGCCAGCAATACCTGCTACTGCTCTAATTAGCATCACTGATGACTTAATTCTTCATAACTGCAAAGGACTGACTGATGGGGTCCATTCTGTGTCTCAGCAGGTGTAAGCAGCAACTGTTCCAGCCTCGAGTGACCTGTGTCACAACTTGTGTCCAGGAGATTGGGTGCTTGTTTGTAAGCACGTGAGGAAGAGTTCCCTGGATGTTCGGTGGTGTGGCCCGTACCAGGTAATACTGGTCATGAACACGGTGGTGAAGTGTTGAGGGTTGATGAACTGGATGCCTGCCTCCCATACCCGCAGAGTTCCAGCACCCTTGGAAAAAACAACCCCTCTTGTGAATAAAAATTCAGCTGAGGTGGCAGGGCCATCTGAGAGGGCAAGTAAAGCTGTGAGGGTTGCTGACGCAGCTGGTTGTGCACTGGATCGAGCTGAAAGGGGTTGTGTCAATCTGAGCCCCGAATTTGACTCGGACGGAGAAAGCATTGCTTTGGGTGGGGTAGAGTCAAATTCAGCCGAAGAAGGAAGTAGTGCACAGGGTACCCAGAGGGAGAGCAGAAGCACCACGAGAACAAAAGAGGTTTGGCCCGGGAGTCAGAGTCGGCTGAACCTGAGGTTGGCACCTGAAAGAGATCTTGCCCCAGTGTCTGAGATGTCTGAATCTGAACAGAGTGACGAAGAACAAGCTTGAGGAAGTTTGAGAAGATTTAGGAGAGTAAGAGTGACATGTCTTAGATACACCACCCCAGAGTGGACGTACGTTGCGACTGATGCCAGGAGTTCTGAGTTCGGGGAGGTTGAGGTTTGTGACTGTGGTCAGCAAGACACCGAATGTGAAAATAGATGTGGGATTGGTGGTCCCAGGTCTCGAAATCGAAGGAGTGCTGACACCAACGGTTCCGAATCCCCCACTTCTGAGTAAAGTCAATGAACTGATACTGCAAAGATTGGTCTTTCCAACATTTGGATTTGAGGCACCGACCCATGAGGTGATAATTCTTCATCTTGAACTTTTGCAGCATGTTTTAGAGATTCTGGGAGCTGATCTTATTTTGGACTGAAAGTGAACTTTGTTGGAAATAAAAGTCTATAAAGAAGATAACCTAGGCCCGAGTGGAAGAAGAATAAACTTAGGGACTTTCCGGAGAGAAGACGAGAGAAGGCTAGGGAACTCTTTTTGTGGACTGTGTAGTAAATACGGAACTGAAATTGCAAGGGGATTTCCAGCTTCTCGAAGTATTGTTCAACTGGTTAGCAAGCAACATTTGGAGGAGAGAAGAGACTCTTAATTGTTTGCTGCTGAAACCAATAATTTTTGAGAACATTGTGAGATCATGGATGCTGGGAATACTCATCGTAGATCCAAATTAGTAGCAGGAACACTTGTAGGTGGAGAGATAGTTTCTATAATCATAATAGTTGTGGCTTCATATATTGTTTCACATGAGCAGGAAGCGGAGGTACAGGGAACACCTACACCTACCACTTCTAGCCAAAAGGAGGTCACCATAGGAGCTAAAAGAGCTTTACTAATCGAAGAAAGTCGTAGATTTCACATAGATTTGTCTAAAAGTGATTTTAAACTTAATGCGTATGCGAGGCTACTGTATGAGTATGTGGATGCGATGGATGCGAAGGACTGCTTCGTGTTTATGCAGTTACCTGCCTCAGTGGATGAGGGTATTAGACATCACCATCTTCCACTGACGTATGGAATTTCATGTAGTTTGTTGCTTAGTATCTTTTATGAGAGAGGTCAGTTTGAGTATTTCTTTTCCAATTACGATGCAGTGCTTCCTGAAGTTCCAGCTTACAAGCACCTGAATAAGTACGACTATTATAAGTCAGAGGACAGACTTCGGAAGTATTTCACACCGTTTTTGGAACTGGATACCGCTTATGCTCATTGGCACAACTTGACCTGTTCATTGGCAGATGTAGAAAAGAAATTTGTAGATCAGGTGAAAGATAGATATAGAAAACTAACACAGACTCGAGATACAGGGGACAGTCCGGTAGATTGGACTGAAGAAGAAAGATCTCACAGAGCTAGAGGAAGTTATGGTCCTATAGCATTGGACAAGGAGCAGAGAGGGAAGTTGTGTGTGAGACGTTATCAGAACTACTATGAAAA
The DNA here is from genome assembly GCF_964204655.1 of Triturus cristatus. Classification (NCBI taxonomy): domain Eukaryota; kingdom Metazoa; phylum Chordata; class Amphibia; order Caudata; family Salamandridae; genus Triturus; species Triturus cristatus. The sequence continues at coordinate 524,414,015 of NC_140588.1, read as the reverse complement.
AGTCCTGGTGGGTCAGAGTGTGTGTGATCACATTTTCACCATGGAAGTTTCTGCTAGGAACTTTCTGCAAGGCTCCGTGCAAGTGATTTCAACTGTTTATTATGTGTGTGGAAAGAATGCTCATGTTAGATTGCCTGCGAATTGGTATGGTATGTGTTATTTGGAAATTATTTTTCCGAAGATTTACCATGCAGAGGATTTGGAGCTTTTGGAGGATGGACAGCATTCGAGAGTGAAGAGAGCTGAGAGTGCAGGAGCAGGGATTGGAGATATATTTGGAGCAATGATACAGAGTTTGGGTGTTGTTTTGAATGATGTGAAGATCAGACGATAGGTGACTGTAGTTGATGAGTTGTCAATGAATACGGCAAAGTCACTGCTACTTGTGGATGGAGAGATGTTATCGATAAGGGCGATGGTCTTGAAGAACCGCTTTGCTTTAGATGTATTATTAGCAAAAGAGGGCGGAGTCTGTAAATTATTGAAGTTTCAGGAATGTTGTACGTATATTCCAGACAAAAGCAAGGATCTGGAGAAATATATAAGCAACATTACTACGATCCACCATGAGATAGAGGATTTGACTGAAGAGGGTGTGTAGGAAAAAATTGGTAAAGGATTTGGACGAGTGGGAAGTTGGTTTGCCAGTTTGGGAAAGGGTTCCTTGGCTTTGTGCTAGGACCACTCATCATTGTTGTGGTTTGTGTGGTTTGCTTGTGGGGATTCATCAGAGCTTATAAATGGTATAAAGGAAACAGAGTTGAGAGAGCTTTCAGAGCGAGTGAAATGCGAACGGCCAGACTGCAGGACAGTCAATATCAGAACCTTAAGAATATGGAGAGACTCCGACGGGAGAGGATGGCAACAAGTACTGTTTAGGGCGGTACTTTCTCCAAAGGAATTGTGAAATGGTGTGATGACACTAGTCATCAAAGGGGGGAACTGATAGAGCACCATGTCATTCTGAAATTTGTAGGGGTGCACCATAATCACTGTTAGTCCGCACCCACATATTTAGGGGAAGCCATATTAACGAGTGACTTAGAAATGTATTACTAAAATCTGCTTATAATAGTGTGATTAGAAATGTAACCATGTCATTTATGAAGAGTAATGTCATAGTTAATTGCAAATGTATTTTAGTCAATGCATAATGATTGTTTTTCGTGTAATGTAATGCATTAGGTTTAAACGTGCACCATATGAAAGTCTGCACGTGTAGTTTGCTTATTCATATATGGAGTGTAATGAAATCAATGCTTACAGTGTGAGTCTAGAAGTGTGTGTTTAAATTGTGTAAAGGCCTGACCGCATATACGTTTAAGAGAAAGGCCTGTTCATTTCTTATGTTAGCTCAATATTGTAGGCCAAAAATGGTTTCCTTAGCTCGTTAGAGAAACAAACCCTTTGTTTCAGTTGTTAGGATGGCATGAGAAGCCAATATGGGAGTATACTGGAATGTAGGGATGATACTTTCGGCGGAGAAGTTGCCTTGGACCCAAGGACGAGTAAACCGTCATTGGAAGGAAGACAAGTTTCACTGGAAAATTTCTGGGAGAAGACCTTGCTGAAGAGGTGTGCCGGAGGGCGTGTTCTACAATTTTGGGATTTTGAATTAGGGACAGTGCCCCATGGGTTGAGCAGTTGAGGTTTAGATGGGAAGCTAGAAGGAACATCTTAGAGCAAGCTCTGACTAAGTGAGTGTACTTCTAAGGAAGTCTTCACTTCTGACACCTTTTTACCCTCTTGCCTGGGGAAAATGCTAAGTAGGGATGTCACCTTAGAGATGGGGATAGACAAACTGATTTTCTTTTTAGGTTAATGACTTCCAATATCGAGATTGGAGTGATTACTGCCTGCCTGATGCTTCTTGAATTGACTATTCTTCTTATTCTGAGTCGGATGGGACTCCTGTGTAGGATATTCTTTGTATTAGTACCCATTTATTTTCTTAACCTCGCGCTGAGGTGCTTGTACGTGCAGTTATTTTTGGCTTTGTAATAAATCCCTACAAATTGAGATTCTGAGTCAGTGGTCCTTTAGAGTTCAAATTTGATTTGGTTGATTATGTACTAAAGATTGGATTTCCTCCTCTCTACACTATTTAGTAGATAAAAAGATCCTGGCGACCTGAGAGGATTCTTGGTGATGGCAAGATAGATAAGAATCCGGCTATATCAGCAGTGTTTCCACACACAAGCCCTCAAGAAAAACATAGAATGCTAACAATCTGCTTGCCAATGGGGATATCTCCCCAGATAGAGGATTGTACCTCTTAGTGTGCAGTTGTCCCTGCCATCTATACCAGAAGTCATGGTATCCCTTCAATAACAGTAATACCAGGTGTATTGAGACAGATACAAAATGAGTATGGAGCAGAACCTGCTCTGAACTTAGGGATGAAATTGTTAGGAAATGTTGCCCAGATATCCCAGATTATGTTAGCAAACATAAAAGGGGAGGGAACAGTGGTGGCGATACGCCAATGCTTGAGGGATTTCACTCCTGTACAACAGGAACGTGAATTACCTGAAATTATCGAAGATACATATGACGATTTAGATAGAGATAATTTTGGGAGCTAGAGCAACGAAATCTCAACTCAAGGGTTGACCTGATAAGGATAACACCAAGCAAGCACCTGATTCTTCCAAGAAGAAATGGGATAGTAAAAAACAAAAGAATAGAGAGAATATATCACAATCAAGAGGTGGGTCTCCTCAGCAGGAGCCCTCCTAAAGGTGGTGCAACCTTAGGAATCATGATAACATCAAAAAACCTGCCAGTTATCAGGACACTGATATACGTTCCTCTAGTTCCTTTCAGGGTTCATCAAAAAACTCCACGAGGGAAGTACGGTCAGAATACAGACAAGAAGAATGAACAAAGTCCAGAGATACACATCGTACTTCGGACTATAATATCAAAAAAGAAGATAAACCAAAATCAAAACCTCAATATAAAAAGAAGAAGGTAGCTGGCCTTAAAGTAAGAAATGCCAAGGATACTGAGGACTCAACTTCTGAACAGGGAATGGGCTCTGAAGATGCTAGAAAGGGCACCAGAAGTAACATCTTGCCAGAGCCAGATGTGATAGCGGTGTTGAATGAACATATCATGGTGGAGACACCTGATACTAGGGTAAGTGTCCCACACCTGTTATACGAAATAACACTCCAAATGGAGGGGGACAAATCCAGAAAAAATAAATGTTTCTTTTGGGAGAACCTGACTTATGGCTATGACATCCTTTTGGCTGAAAAAGGTTGGCTGCCTGAAACTGTTATGGAGTGCCCAAAGGGAGAAACAGTAATTTTACTGGCTTTTTTCAACCTTGTTCCAGTATCATTAAAACATTCATATATGCAGGAGTGGACGGTAGCACTTGCTCCTGCATTATATCACCACCATGTAGGGTGAGATACTGAGTCACCCCACAATGGAATCCCAGTAAAACCAACTCCATAAAGACATACACAATAAAACAAGAAGCAAAAAAAACAAGTCAGGGAGATCTTAGATCAACTTGAATACTAAGGGGTAATAGAGAATTGCACCTCTTCAATGAATAATCCTTTGTTTCCCATAATGAAGCTACATAATTCATACCACCTAGTTTTAGACTACAGACATCTGAACACATGCACAAAGACATTTGCTGTACACAATACACACCGTGAAGGAAGTGGCCTGATTTGGGTCACTCAGGTTACTAATGACCAACTCGCCGCCGTCCACTAAAATGAATAGTCGCTCAGACAGTAGAGAATACAAGCGAATATCTATTTATTAAAGTACACTCAGAGTGGAGCCCGATATGCCCATTTGCTTAGGTGTGCTGCAGGGAGACTGACATCAGCAAGCATAACAATACATCATGTACACTTTGAGACCAATGAAAGCATGCCCACCATGGAATTTTCCAGAGAGATGCAGCTGGACAGTAAATTACAAAGGAGTAAGTTTTGATTCTGAGGCCGGGCACACATTATCTATTATTCAAGGTCACTCTGCCTGTACCCACCAGTAGACAAGTGGGAGAAGGCTTACATCTAAGGAAAGGTATGTGCTAATAAGAACAGTGCATTCATTAGTGTAGCAAATCTCAGCTCCAAAGAAACTTAACCTAGAGAAGGCCGTTTCTCAGAAATGGCAAAGGATTGGTTTCAATCATGATACAAAATGGCACCCATAGACAAAATGGCACTGCAAATGCTAAATTACGTAAAACAATGTGAAAGCATAATTTTTTATTCCAACAACAGTGCTGCATTTATTAATAACATTAAGCGTAAAAAATACAAAACAACACTAGATATCTCAAATGGGCTTTTCTGCCAAAATATAGCACCTGAAAGCAGATATTTGACAGCATTCTCAGCCCTAGGCCCTCACCGTCAATTCTGTCGACTGCCCACAGGGTATAAGAATAGCCCCGGGTGCCTCTGAGCTAGGGCTACTTCAATATTTGGATGAGGAAGCATTGTCCTATGTGGATGATATTTGTCTGACGGATGATGATTTATTGGATCATTTGACCAGAGTGAGCAACATAATTTTGGGATTCCCCTCTGAGGGCTACAAATTCAACTTTAAAAAATCGAAAATAGCCAACCTCAAAGTCCTATGTTGGGGATACGAGTTCTTTTCAAGTGAAGGAAAAAGCCTAGCAGCTAACTTTTTAGAAAAGTGTGTGCTGCTCCAACCTCCAAAAACTCTGAAAAATGTACAATCCATATTAGGCTTCCAATACTTTGGCAGAACATACATTTTGGATTACGCAGAAAAAGTAAAGCCTTTCTATGATCTACTCAGACCTGATCTTTCTATTAGATGTTGGAAACAGGAACACACGGATATCTTTTGTTTCTTACAAGCTGACATGATAGCTTTCAAACACCAATCACAACACTGAAACAACCTGGGTCTAGGGCTGAGTAAAGAAAGTACACAAATTAGCCAAGGTGAACCCCATTACAAAAGTGACAACTCTATAAGAGAGCCTCTCCTTACACAGGACCCATCAATCACTTAAGGTGGTTAATTGTTATTATCATCTGGGTCTGTATGCTCCAACCTGCTGGACCAGTTCATGAAACAGTGATCCGGTCACTAGCATGGAAAAAGCAACACAGGAGGATCGTCACCTGATCCCTCACGGGTATTGTCTGGGATGAAATCTTACCCAAAGAGCAAAACGGGAGATCCTAATTTCAGCAGTAAAAATAATGATAGAGTGAATTTAAAAATGGCTAAGGATGCTCAAAGATTCTTTATTGGTAGAGGATCCTTGTCAAGGTTAAGAAGCAAAATGGCAATATGGCATAAATAATTTTGTCATTATGCTATTGTCCATAGCATGATCGGTCAACATGTTTCTGCCCACAAAAGATCAAATAGTATCAGGGCTTTCGTCAGGACCTAGATTACTGCTGTGGTTAAATGTGAAAACGTGTCAACAAAATATTCAAAAAGGGGGTGTGTGAATAAACTAATCCTACCGCACCGGTCAGGTCAGGAACAATCAAAACCGGATACCTGTGGAAAAATAAACAGATACAATGGCCCATTGTGTACAAACATAGTCAGGGGTCATTAATCCTAAATGACCTTAAATCACGCATATATTAATGCTGAAAGGCATTCAATATGGTAAATTGAATTGCACTTACCCATATCAAGTGGGCGCTGCCCTCCCCTCAACCTGGTCTCAACTCAGGGAAAGGGGCCCCGCTCTAAACATAAAAACAGTAGGAGAGAAAACAGGTAACAGCTAGTAATACCTGAAAAAACTCTCCTCTTGAAGGCATGGTGTAAAACATGAGATGCACCCAAGCAGCGCAATGGATGGCAAAGCTGGTCAATCAAAACGTAAGCAGGAAAAATAGGAAGTAGAAGGACCCAGACTGAGGTGCCTAATGGAGACGGTTAGGTGTTCAATACCGTGCTAACTGTTAAGTTGTTACTAGGTAAGTGGAAGAGCCACATGGAAAAGAATCTCAAAGAGACAAGCCTCTTAACAGATTTAGCAGGTCCCTAAAAGTTAAAGGTCAGAGCAGACTTAGACAGTATAAGTAGGAAAAGTAATCTCTCTACGCTATCAAGAGTTTAAGACCAACGAGAGATTTAAGCAAATCAAATCAACTAGAGTGCCAACAACCACCCAGTCCATACACAGCAAAGTATGCAGAGTAACACAGTCCAAACTCACCTGTCCGTCGGTACCCCGGGGCGGTCTATGAATCAAGACCGGAGGTATCGGCGGACGAGCCAAAACTGTCTATTTATCCCTCTATCTCCGTAGTCGATACAGGTGCGATGGACCGGATTGGGTGTCCACACAACTGCCTGTTCACAGAAAAACGGAAAAACGCGCATGCGCAGAGAAAGGAACGCTAGCCTGCAGTCCCTCCACCGTGATGCGCATGTGCGGTATCTGTCACCCACTCTATAGTGTGCCCTGCCTGATAGCATTTGTAGTGTGGATGGAACGAGTCAGTGGATCTCATCAGAATGTATTTGAATCCACGAAACTACCTGTTCTCGGTAAAAACGCATGCGCAGAGAAAGGAACGCTGGCCTGCAGTCGTTCACTCGCGGTGTGCATGTGCGGTATCTGTAACCCACTCTATAATGTGCCCTACCCGCTAACACTCGTAGTGTGGATGAAATGTCGCTATAAGTGATCAAATAGCAAACGAGTCAGTGGAACACATCAGAGTGTATATGAATCACCCACGATAAGCATGTGCGGTATCTGTAACACACTCCATACACCACTCAATCCTGTGCCCTGCCCACTCGTACTCGTAGTGTGGATGGAATGTTGCTATACGCGATCAGATAGCAAACAAGTCAGTGTATCACATCGGAGTATAAATAGAGTGGTGCTTGGGACGCCGTATCTTACAGTATGTGAATACCCAGAGTCCTTCACTTGGGGCAGTGTCTTATCAGCTCAGAACCAACCAAGAGTGCTCGAGGTCAAATACAGATACCAATGGGCATTACAAGCAGTCTCAATAAGGTGAGTGTGACTAAATCAAAAGCTCCCAATAGTATCATCTATCTGACATGCAGGTCAGTCCAACTCCTTAAAGCTCTTTGTAAGGAAATACTATAGCAACACTATAGCAACAGCCAAGGAATCTCATCATTCAGACCCTCGGTATCTGAGTGCAGTCTGTGCACCCACCTCTGCTCTCTGAGTAAAAGGAACTTCTGAATGTCAGTAATGTGAGGTGGAATGCATGGTTGTTCAAGAATGACCCACTGTAGCTCATTCTCCTTGTGGCCCACTGATAAAAAATGGTTAGTGAGCTTGGTCGCACTTTTCCTGCACCGAATCGTGCTCTTGTGCTCCGAGATTCTCACTTTGACCTTACGTGATGTCATGCCCACATAGTTCTTATTACAGGGGCATTTAATTAGGTAGATCACCCTTTCACTATTGCAGTTCGTGTGTGCTTTGAGGGACCAAGGTCTACTTGTCCCAATATCTACCTCAGTAGTATGCCGAGTTTGAGGACATACTGAACAGGTCCCACATGGGAAATGACCCACAACTGGCGGTAATCCCCACAATGTAGTTGATTCTGGGTTCTTCATTAATTTAGGGCGGGTATGTACCAATTGATCTTTCAAATTCGAACCCCTTTTAAAGGCAAAGAGGGGAGGAGGTAGAGAGCTACCCTCAAGTTTGAGTACCCTCCAGTTCTTTAAGATGCTCTTCTTGAGTGCATTAGAGTAGTTACAAAACGTATTGACACAAGTAATCCTTTTGCTGTCTTCGGTGGGGCCCTGTGTCCTCTTCTCAAGCAGAGCCTCTCTATGGTTGTTCCTAGCTCTTTTCATAGATGTCTTGACGATCTTCTTAGGGTACTGCCTCTCCTGAAGTTGTGTGGACAGAAAGGAAGCATGTTCATTGTATTTGGACAATTCAGAGCAATTCCGCCGAATGCGAAGAAATTGCCCAAATGGAAGGTTCTCCCTAAGAGCTCTGGGATGGTGGCTCTGGAAATGAAGGAGGGAATTCCGTGCCATAGGTTTCCTGTAGAGTTCGGTGCTGAGAGTGTCATTATTTGGGCTGATCCGTAGATCCAAAAAGGATATGCTTTCTCTTGAAAAATCACAGGTGAATTTCAGGAACCTGTTCATGTTATTCAGCCAGGTGTGAAAATCTCTGATTGTCTCGATCGAGCCCCTCCAGATGACAAAAATATCATCAATGTAACGTTTCCAGGTCAGAATATGACCTAGAAACAAATTTGTGTCAGAGAGGATCTCGGTCTGTTCGATCTGGTGGACATACAGATTCGCTAAGGATGGTGCGAAAATGCTCCCCATGGAAGTCCCAGAGACTTCTAAAAAGAGATCCTCCTCGAACTTAAAGAAGTTCTCTTTCATGGCTATAGTTGCACATGTCATGATGAAGTCCACTGGAGTTGGGCTCTGCAGGGAGACACCTTCAAGGAGCATTCTTATCGTAGTTAGTGTCTCATCCTGTGGAATACATGTATACAATGACTCCACGTCAAAACTCACCAGAAAGTCTTGGGTGACATCAAATGGCATCCCGTCCAGGATGCGTAGCAAGTCTTTCGTGTCTTCAACAAAAGAGGGCATGGTTCTTACAAGGGGTTTCAAGAAGAAATCTACAAAGGTAGATAGGGGTTCAAGAACAGACCCTATCCCCGAAATTATGGGTCTACCAGGTGGAGGAAAAACCCCTTTATGTATTTTGGGTAATACATAAAAGTAGGGGATAATAGGGTATGCTGTATAGAGGAACTGAGCCTCATGCGCAGTAATCCAGCCTTGTTCAAGGGCCTCATCTGTCAGATTTTTTATGGTCACGAGAAGTCTCTTGGTGGGATCCAGCTTAATGCGACGATAGAAACTCGTGTTGTGGCTGAATAACATGAACAGGTTCCTGAAATTCACCTGTGATTTTTCAAGAGAAAGCATATCCTTTTTGGATCCACGGATCAGCCCAAATAATGACACTCTCAGCACCGAACTCTACAGGAAACCTATGGCACGGAATTCCCTCCTTCATTTCCAGAGCCACCATCCCAGAGCTCTTAGGGAGAATCTTCCATTTGGGCAATTTCTTCGCATTCGGCGGAATTGCTCTGAATTGTCCAAATACAATGAACATGCTTCCTTTCTGTCCACACAACTTCAGGAGAGGCAGTACCCTAAGAAGATCGTCAAGACATCTATGAAAAGAGCTAGGAACAACCATAGAGAGGCTCTGCTTGAGAAGAGGACACAGGGCCCCACCGAAGACAACAAAAGGATTACTTGTGTCAATACGTTTTGTAACTACTCTAATGCACTCAAGAAGAGCATCTTAAAGAACTGGAGGGTACTCAAACTTGAGGGTAGCTCTCTACCTCCTCCCCTCTTTTCCTTTAAAAGGGGTTCGAATTTGAAAGATCAATTGGTACATACCCGCCCTAAATTAATGAAGAACCCAGAATCAACTACATTGTGGGGATTACCGCCAGTTGTGGGTCATTTCCCATGTGGGACCTGTTCAGTATGTCCTCAAACTCGGCATACTACTGAGGTAGATATTGGGACAAGTAGACCTTGGTCCCTCAAAGCACACACGAACTGCAATAGTGAAAGGGTGATCTACCTAATTAAATGCCCCTGTAATAAGAACTATGTGGGCATGACATCACGTAAGGTCAAAGTGAGAATCTCGGAGCACAAGAGCACGATTCGGTGCAGGAAAAGTGCGACCAAGCTCACTAACCATTTTTTATCAGTGGGCCACAAGGAGAATGAGCTACAGTGGGTCATTCTTGAACAACCATGCATTCCACCTCACATTACTGACATTCAGAAGTTCCTTTTACTCAGAGAGCAGAGGTGGGTGCACAGACTGCACTCAGATACCGAGGGTCTGAATGATGAGATTCCTTGGCTGTTGCTATAGTGTTGCTATAGTATTTCCTTACAAAGAGCTTTAAGGAGTTGGACTGACCTGCATGTCAGATAGATGATACTATTGGGAGCTTTTGATTTAGTCACACTCACCTTATTGAGACTGCTTGTAATGCCCATTGGTATCTGTATTTGACCTCGAGCACTCTTGGTTGGTTCTGAGCTGATAAGACACTGCCCCAAGTGAAGGACTCTGGGTATTCACATACTGTAAGATACGGCGTCCCAAGCACCACTCTATTTATACTCCGATGTGATACACTGACTTGTTTGCTATCTGATCGCGTATAGCAACATTCCATCCACACTACGAGTACGAGTGGGCAGGGCACAGGATTGAGTGGTGTATGGAGTGTGTTACAGATACCGCACATGCTTATCGTGGGTGATTCATATACACTCTGATGTGTTCCACTGACTCGTTTGCTATTTGATCACTTATAGCGACATTTCATCCACACTACGAGTGTTAGCGGGTAGGGCACATTATAGAGTGGGTTACAGATACCGCACATGCACACCGCGAGTGAACGACTGCAGGCCAGCGTTCCTTTCTCTGCGCATGCGTTTTTACCGAGAACAGGTAGTTTCGTGGATTCAAATACATTCTGATGAGATCCACTGACTCGTTCCATCCACACTACAAATGCTATCAGGCAGGGCACACTATAGAGTGGGTGACAGATACCGCACATGCGCATCACGGTGGAGGGACTGCAGGCTAGCGTTACTTTCTCTGCGCATGCGCGTTTTTCCGTTTTTCTGTGAACAGGCAGTTGTGTGGACACCCAATCCGGTCCATCGCACCTGTATCGACTACGGAGATAGAGGGATAAATAGACAGTTTTGGCTCGTCCGCCGATACCTCCGGTCTTGATTCATAGACCGCCCCGGGGTACCGACGGACAGGTGAGTTTGGACTGTGTTACTCTGCATACTTTGCTGTGTATGGACTGGGTGGTTGTTGGCACTCTAGTTGATTTGATTTGCTTAAATCTCTCGTTGGTCTTAAACTCTTGATAGCGTAGAGAGATTACTTTTCCTACTTATACTGTCTAAGTCTGCTCTGACCTTTAACTTTTAGGGACCTGCTAAATCTGTTAAGAGGCTTGTCTCTTTGAGATTCTTTTCCATGTGGCTCTTCCACTTACCTAGTAACAACTTAACAGTTAGCACGGTATTGAACACCTAACCGTCTCCATTAGGCACCTCAGTCTGGGTCCTTCTACTTCCTATTTTTCCTGCTTACGTTTTGATTGACCAGCTTTGCCATCCATTGCGCTGCTTGGGTGCATCTCATGTTTTACACCATGCCTTCAAGAGGAGAGTTTTTTCAGGTATTACTAGCTGTTACCTGTTTTCTCTCCTACTGTTTTTATGTTTAGAGCGGGGCCCCTTTCCCTGAGTTGAGACCAGGTTGAGGTGAGGGCAGCGCCCACTTGATATGGGTAAGTGCAATTCAATTTACCATATTGAATGCCTTTCAGCATTAATATATGCGTGATTTAAGGTCATTTAGGATTAATGACCCCTGACTATGTTTGTACACAATGGGCCATTGTATCTGTTTATTTTTCCACAGGTATCCGGTTTTGATTGTTCCTGACCTGACCGGTGCGGTAGGATTAGTTTATTCACACACCCCCTTTTTGAATATTTTGTTGACACGTTTTCACATTTAACCACAGCAGTAATCTAGGTCCTGACGAAAGCCCTGATACTATTTGATCTTTTGTGGGCAGAAACATGTTGACCGATCATGCTATGGACAATAGCATAATGACAAAATTATTTATGCCATATTGCCATTTTGCTTCTTAACCTTGACAAGGATCCTCTACCAATAAAGAATCTTTGAGCATCCTTAGCCATTTTTAAATTCACTCTATCATTATTTTTACTGCTGAAATTAGGATCTCCCGTTTTGCTCTTTGGGTAAGATTTCATCCCAGACAATACCCGTGAGGGATCAGGTGACGATCCTCCTGTGTTGCTTTTTCCATGCTAGTGACCGGATCACTGTTTCATGAACTGGTCCAGCAGGTTGGAGCATACAGACCCAGATGATAATAACAATTAACCACCTTAAGTGATTGATGGGTCCTGTGTAAGGAGAGGCTCTCTTATAGAGTTGTCACTTTTGTAATGGGGTTCACCTTGGCTAATTTGTGTACTTTCTTTACTCAGCCCTAGACCCAGGTTGTTTCAGTGTTGTGATTATTGTTCTTTAGGGGAATCACAACCTGCTGGTCTACAATTTTGTACTCAAAAATTTTTTCCCTTAGGCCTCCACCTACATTAATTTGTGTTATTAGCTTTCAAACACCTACACACACGTGTAAGTACTACAAATCTGGTGATCATGTAAACACAGGTCAATCTGGGAACACTTACTTAGTCTTCAATGAAGGCGAAACAGTACCTATAGCATACAAATCACAGTTGTACACAAATGCTGAAATGCACTTTGCTTCTGTGGAAATAATTCTGACAGCAGTACAGACTGCCATAGTGAGAGAAAGAGCACTGGCACAGAGAAAATGAATAATCATTGTGACTCCAGAACCAGCCTTAGAGGCTGCTATAAAAGCTAGAGTTCCAAATGCAAAATCACTACATCCACAATGGCTACTATGGGGTAATTCTCTCACAGAAAAATATGTAGACTACAAATTTTATTATACACTAAAAACACAAACATTACTGCAGTATGAACAGGAATATCCTCTCCCGAATGAAATAATGCCTCTGGATCATTATAAATACATTATTTACACTGACGGTTCTGCTCAGCCTGCCATATGAAGTAAACAGCAATACAGCACAGAGTGTGAGATTGTAAAAAGACGTATGCAGGAAGGGAAGTTCCATCCTAGAAGTATGAAGACGCAGTCTCTAGGAGACTGCACGGCAGAGCTAAAATAATTAAAAGCCCTCCTACTGGCACTAATACAAATGGATAGGAAATTCCCCAAAGTTATAATGTGCAATTTGGTTTATTGTGTCCAGTTGTACGATGACTATCTTCACTACTGGGGTCAGAATAGGTTTAAAGACTTAAAAGGTTGCACAATAAAGCACAAATTGCTTTGGGAACAAGTGGCAGAGCTGAAAAAACACTTGCCAAGAACTCATGTGATACACGCACTGAGTCATCAACATGATGACATTCACGTTGAAGGGCATTCATTGGCTGATGAAGGCGACAGTGTGAATGGCTGCCGTAGCTGCAATCACTCGTTCTCGCACCAGAATAGATGGGCATATAATAGTAGTGGTCAGTGCTTCACACAAAAACAGCTCAGCCATGCCAAAAGGCTTTCTACTCAAATACTCACTTACTAACAAGACAAGAAGTTCCCTAGGAGGTATCACTCCTTATGAAGTCCTATCTGGGACAAGAATGTGGGTACCTGACCTCGATTTTGGCAGCACAGTGTCAGATGAAAAACCATTTGACATCAATAAATGTTTGGCTGTTTTACAGGAACTCAAGGATTTCCGGGTACTACAAAGCAAGGTCCAAGTAAAACGCACAACCACTGGGGAAGTTAAAAACAGTAATGGCAAGACCTGCTTGGATCCCAAAAGTCGGAGATCTGATCAGAAAAAAGATAGTTGACAAGAAATGATTTGGGCCATCATACAGAATGCCTGTACCCGTCCCGGCTGTCAAAGGAACAAGAACAGTAATTCTTCCACCTCTTGCAAGAAAGAAAAGAGATTTGTCTCCATCCATCTGATCAAACCACACTATGTGGCCGATACTGAATAGCAGGCCACGTGGGCTCCTGTGTAGCACCATTTTCCTCTCACTACCATACAGGAGATTCAGACAGAAAGACTGATAACATTTGAAGAGTCTTCTATACATAGTATTGAAGATACCAAAAATGAAATGGAACTTGTTCCTATTGAAATTGAACATCAAAACACAAATGAAACACAGATATCAATTCGGCCTACCACCGACATCTATATAAATATGCCTCTACAAGAGGCATCTGCCAGTTCAACAAACTATGCTGAGTTACCAAAGATAGATCAAACTGCATCTGGCTACTTCATTGATTTCGACACATTTTCTCTGGATCCAAGTGGACCTGAGTCACCACCAGCTCCAGTTTCCCACAAAAAACAACTTCATGATTTTTACATTTCCCTGAAAAAGACATACATAGTCTCACCATGGCTACAGCTCTGGATAATAACTGAAATATTGTTCTCACTATGCTGGATAGGTTTATTGACTGTCTTTTTCTTGCTCGTGAATTGATATTATCTCTCAGAATGCTCTGCCGTATCAGATGCGTACTTGGTTTTGAGACCTCATACCTCATCTCATCATGAACAGAAAGACCTGTACTATGTGAACATTGCAGCAGTTCCAGTTCCCGACAGAATAGTTTAGGACAGAGTTATATATGATGTATTTGGTCCCACAGAACTTTTGAAAATACCACATGTATTCAAAATTTCTTTAAATGGTATCATCACCTCCAGTACATACTCTGACGATTGGGATTTTGAAAGTGTTAATTGTATGTTGTCTGATTTAGAACTACCTGCAGCATTTACGAAAAATGAAATTTTTATGACTCGTCTGATTTTGATACCATGTACCATTATGGACATTAATTTCTGCATAAAACAAGGGCACCACATAATGTTTTCACATACCACCAATGGGAAAATTGCCCAACACCACCGAAAGGTACTTCACAAACGTTTACACAAAAGTTTGCTTATTTTTCTGGGTTTAATACCTCAGACCCACGCTCATATTATCTACTATCCATTTACTGTGTTGTTGCTTATAATCATATTAATCTGTTTCTGTCTTATGGTTGTTTCAGCACATCTATTTTACTCTAGAATGGTGCTGGTTCAATAAATGCTTATTGAAAACATCCCCACCGTTTAGTCTGCGCATCTCTCTGAGACAAAGTGAGCATGAGTGACTGAGCAAAAAGTACTGTACTGTTTCTATGATCCCTGATGGGACAGGGTTGTCATGTTCGATAGTTGCCAGGAACTATTCTCTCCTTGATAAGAGGAGTTTACAGTGGCACTGTGAGCTAGCTGGTATACAGGCAAACATATCTGGTGGAGGTGTGTGGAATCAGTTTGGACACCAATCCCACAGATTATGTTGACTAAACGTGCAGATCCTATATAGATTTATAGGAACTGCACGACAGAGGCAAATCAGTTTTGCTGCTGAGTTGTTGGGGACTCACATTATTTAACAAGTTATGGGCCAGCATTATAAATTTCCCAAATGTTGTCATTTTAGTGACTGTTTCCAATTAGTATAGAAGAAGGATGGCCTCCCTGGTCGAGCGGGTTCCATGCTGTAAGAAGATCGACCTCAGTAGTATATGACGGGAGTGTACTAAAGCTGGGCAGAGGAGTAGTATGTCTGCTAAGGATTCCCTTCTATAATTACACAGTCTTCACCCGATAATACTTCCAAGGGATTTCCACAAAAGAGTCAGTTCTCTGATTGGGAGCAGTTATCCCACTCCCGGTTGGAGATATGGGTTTGCTGAGTGTTTCATTTGTGACAAAAGCTTGCGCAGGGCTTTTGTTTGTAAGGCTTCTATGTCCAGCTCCAGTGACTGGTTGTACAGCTATTTACTTATTGTTGATTTGATACTTGTGTAATTGATCTGGTTTGTATCTCAGTTCTCTGTTTTCAGTTGCAGAGGTTATTTGGCTACGGCAAGATTTGTGGACATGGGGTTGTTTGCACTTTTCAGAATATTTTTTTTCACAACCCTCATGGTATTGGCAGGAGCAGCAGTTACCTGATAGTAGAATTTGGCAAGAGTTTCCAAGTTTTCCAAGTTTTGCTGTATCAGCCCAAATTTGAATCTGATCAGGGTGTGCCTCATGTTAGCGGGAAGGGATGGAATAGCTTTTTGTAAGCTGAACACTGGATCTTTTCTAATGTGGTCCAGAGCATTCCTGGAAATGCCTGCTGGGCATAATTGGGAGTGGGGAGTGGCTTGGCATGAAATACCCTGCACATTGCAAGGGTTACTAGGCTATAAATCGTGTTGTTTAACTTACATAAGGTGTACATGACCATTTTTGCTCTGCTTTTCATTTTATGCATGTGCAGAGTTGCTCTGCCAGTTTCACATATCTAGGAGCCCAGGTAGTTTTATATTGAACACAGTACAGCTTCGTGAGCCCAGTCTCCATTTGGTCAAACTTTTCTTTGGGTATCTCCCAAAGATCACAACTTTTGCTTTATTCCCATTGGCCACAAGCTCATTCCTGAGGTTGTACTTATTTGGGACATAGAGGGCTTTCTGAAGACTGGTTTTCATGTGGTCTAGAAGCACTAAATCATCCACATACTGCATAAGTGGAATCCTCTTGTCGCTGATTCTTGGGGTGACTAAGGCAGCTCCAGTTAGTGCTATACCCAGGTCTGCCAGTAAAGATGAAATAACATTAGGGCCAGCAAAGAGCCGTTTTAGTCCTCGATCCCCAGGCGATGTATATTAAAATCCCCCAGTAGCAAACATTTTGAGGGCCCACTGCCACTTCTTGTGTTTTTTTTATATTTGTGGTGGATTGTGTCTTGTGGTCTCCCACTAGTGATATTATGATTTAAAACAATGGCCATGGTGTGAGAATTAGTCTCCATTGTAAATGAAGAAACTCATTCCTCTTTCACCCTCTACAATCATCCTATTGATCATCTAGTCTCCCACATGGTAGGACAACCTGACCTAGTGGCTTTGTGATGTGTGTTGGTTCAACAAACATGAAACTCATCTTGACTGTAGGGCTCACATACCAGGGATATTACAACAACATATTAGTTGAAATAGTGCAGAGGTAGTATATTTGATTACATGTGCCTGTGTCTATGATATAGTGGGATGACTACACAAAAACCGAACACCAGAATCAGTGAAACTATCCAATAAATGCTATAAGCAATGCCTAACTAGGATGACTACACATTATGAAGATCACATGGAATGGTATATCATCATGGAACTGAGACCTGCTTCTTCTACTCATGATTTTTGTCATTTTCCCATTTTTAAAAATACCCCTGGGCCTTTAAACTCAGGACCCATATGCCTGGATTGAACGGCATTCCATGGGTCTCATCAAGATACATATGAGTTCTGACAGTTAACATTTTTGACCTTACTATCGTGTTTGCATACGGCTTATGCACATTTCGTCTTGAAGATATATTTATTTCATCCTAATGGTACAAACTCATCCCTTACTTCTCCTTAATGTAAGGAACGGTGTTAGGTAACTCTTCAGATCTTACACATGTACTCATTCAAAACATCTCCTTTTATATATATGTATTTATAAAATACATCCCCTTTTTTAGGTCTCGCCTGGCGTAGGTTGCGCAGACATGCGCAGTCTCGCTGGAGAGATTTAATGATTTAGAGTAAATTCTGTAAGGGGCTTTAAGCCCCGCCCCTCTTTTCCATTGGCTGGCATCACCGTTTATGCTAAACGGTGGGCAGCCATTGGAAAAGAGCATACAATGACGTACACTTTTCTCTTTTAGAGCCGTCCCAGTTGGACTGGCTCGTTTGCCTTCCTGCTGACATAAAAGGTTTCTTATCTTTATGGGGCCAAACACATGGCCTCATAAAGATAAGAAACCTTTTAGCAGGCGAGGCTTTCAAACTTTTAAAGGCAGTGATCCTTCATGGGAGGACAAGACAATGCCGAGCGCTTTTTTTTTTTTTTCGTCTTCTGAAAGGTTGTATCGTGTGAGTTGGAAGGTATTATAACATAATACATAACGGATTTAGAGGGTGGAATCAAAAGAGAATCAACCCCCTAAAAATGAAGGTGCGTTTGGAGGTATGTTTTAATGCTCAAAATATCATAATTAATCGTACGTAGCGTCACCAGAACTGATTTTGTTTACAAACAAAAAAAACAAGCAACAAAAAAATTCGCCGTCTACTGCTGTTTTTGCAAATCAGAGAGACATTCCTGCACGGTAACAATCCTTCACCAGCCTTTAAAGTAGAGTATATCGTCGGCCACCTTGGTTTGGTACCTGTTACTGTTGTCCAAACCACGTAATTGGGGATCTTACCTCTTAAGTCCTATTTTTATATCCACGGGACACGATAGGCAGCCAATGCTAAGATGGTAGCTCCTGCGCGTGGCCCGCATGTGGACTCGGACTCGGACAGCAGCGAGGACCTGCAACGTTTTCGAGAAGCGACGTGGGAGGTAGCACCGGTGTGAGGTATCGTGGGGAGAAAAGGGGTGTATAGAAAAGGTGGATGTGTTTGTGCGGCACTCAAGCGTTGAAACTGATGAAGGACCGGAGTTGTAGGCAGAGACACAGAGGGTTAATCTATGTCAACTGACTGCGGCTGGTTGCGTTTCATTGTGGAAAATAAAGGAAGAGACCAGGCTGCAATAGATTGCTTAACTGATGACCGTTTTGGAGTTTCGTAAATTACGTCAAGGGGTTCAACAGTGATGTGTTAATGAGTGTAATAATTGGTGCAACATGTTGCTTACGGCAGTAGAACAGTCGTGGTCATACATTTAGATTCAAAAAAAGGTAAACGCATGTTTACGTGGTTGAAGTGGACAAGAATGGTAATCAACTACTTGCATATCTTGTAGTTCGTTTTATTATACTTTTTTGAATGTCCGCGTCCTGCTAATTCAAGATGGACGCCCACGTCAACGAGAGAATGCTGTCTTTATAGCTGCTGTAGTTGATGTAAGAAAGCAATCTGTTCTACATTGTCTGGTGGCCATCTTGGAGTGATGCAAAGTCACAGAAACATCAATGTTTCGGAAGATGTGGACTTCATGATAGTTTGATGAATGATCAGATTTTTTTTTCTTTTCTTTTTTGGACCAAACTTGTTGATAAAGAAACGTCTAGGAACTTTGAATTAACCATTGCCATTGTTTGCACAATGGTTTATGTTCCCTACAGGATGCGAGTGAAAGGTTAGTAATTTTCTTTTTTACGGACTTTTATATAGCATGAACTTGACCCGAATCGGGTACCAGAGCGCTTTACATAGCCCCAGTTGCGTTACATAAGGACACATTCACATTGCTGAGACTTGAACCCAGTTCCCCAGATTCAAGGTCAACCACCCTTGCCGTTAGGCCAACTCCTCTCCCCATTTGCATTTATATAGCACTTACTACCCTGCACAAGGCATCGAAGCGCTTTTTCGGTGAGTAGCATTCTACTCCAGAACCCATAAAGGATTAGTGGTGAATTAATATAGTGAAATATGAAATTAATTTGAATGTTGGACATGTTAGTCTGTCAATGTCCCTCGACAGATCATGCAATAGGTCTCGCCTTTCATGAAGGTAAAGCCATTTGCTTTGCGATACAATACCATTAGCAAAGCAAATGGCTTTCACTTAGGCGAGACCTATTGCATTTTCAATGCAGTGTATGTTCACACTCTCCCTGGCATTCCACCATTTTTAATGGCAATGTTTTTTCAGCCATTGCCAAGTCAGTTTGTGTAACGCATGTTCACAACAATAATTGTCCTCTTGTTTTTACTTTCTTTGTTGTCCTTTTTCATTTAGCATTCTTTATCATTCCACTCTCTGGAAAATATTTTATTCATTTTCCAATCCCATTCTTTGATGATAAACAGAGTTTTTAACATTGTTTGTATCCACAGAATTGTTTTTACCAATCAAACATTCACACATAATACAGCGCCCTTCACTTTTCCGATGCATGTGTGATGCTGATTTGGGAATTGTGTAATTTAAAAAAATAATAATTCTTACTCGCACTTTTGCTGGCCAAGGTGTGCTGGTGTACTTCCGCAAGTTAGAGCGGGTCACCATGACAACGCCATCTTGGTCAGCGCTGTAGCTTTTCCCGTGCTTAGCACACTCCTCCCTATTTAGGAACGGTGATGCAAGCGTGCAGCGCGTGAGCGCAGATGGAGTGCCGGAGACGCGCCAGAGGCAAGCCCGTCTGCGCCCGTCCGCGCACCGGACGCACATAGCGCCAGCCATGCTGCCAGTTCTCTCCTAGGGAATACCAGACTCTGTTATTCAAGGGAACAACTCATACACATAGGTGAGAGGGATACTAGGAGGATACAAGAGGATATGGCGTGCAAGGGTAATACCATCACAGTTGACCACACCTTTGATAGACTGAAATGTGGCCTGATCAATACTAGATCTTTAGTTAAGCATTGTCAAGAGGTGTTTACTATGCTGGAGTGCCTTCACTTGGATGTGTTGTTCATTATTGAAACCTGGACACGAGTCAACTCTGTAGTCGAATTAGGGTTAGCATGCCCGGTAGGGTATAACATTTTTCACAAACCTAGGCCTGTAGGGAGAGGCGGGGGGGTTGGAGTGATATTTAAAGAAAATTGGGACTTCACTCCCCTACATATTGATGATTTCGAGGGCACAGAATTATTAGGCTTCATATTGAATGAGGCGAGAGGACAATGTTGTCAGGAATAGTGTGTTATAGGCCTCCCGGAGGACAAAACCCCCAGTATCAGGCTCTGATTGATACCGTTTCTCACATGTCACTATCCCACTCAAGGATGATTATAGTGGGCGACTTTAATCTCTGGGATAATGGGAATCTTGGCCCAGCCTTTAGAGATCTAGTGCAAGCATGTGAGAGCCTTAATTTGCACCAATTGGTACTCCAACCGACTCATCAAGGAGGCCACATCCTAGACTTGCCTCAATGCTGGACCGATCATTTTTTAATCCACTTTTTGATAACCTTGACAAGTATAAATAATATTACGACTCAGTCCGCGATCTTCCGTCAAGGAAGGGAATAGGCTAAGCTACTGAAAAATAGACATGCGCCGCTACTATCAGAACAGAATATATTTGTATCTATTAAGTCAGTAGAAGATAACTATCAGATCTTCAGTGATCAAATAAACTATGCTCTGGATCAGATCATCCCAGTAAAAAGGCTAAAGAACAGAAATAAACCGTCAATCCCCTGGTACAGTGAAGAACTGAAACTGATGCAAAAATATGCAAACAGTTCGAAAGAAAAGGAGAAAGTCCTACGGTGAATCAGACAAAAAAGCGCTCAAACTACTTCTGACCGTATATAAGGAAGCGATTGCTAGGTCAAAAGCTGAATATTATACTAAAACCATCTTGCAGGCACCTAACAGCACGAGAACTCTTTTTACCATAATGAAGGACCTATCTAATCCGGCATGTGTGAGCAATAAGGTGAGAGCGACACAAAAACTTTGTGATGATATTGCTCTCTACTTTGATGAAAAGATCAACTCAAATAATAAAACTAGCTTGGGTGCGGAAAAAGATCTATTTACAACAGTAGTGATAGAGCAACAGGAAGAGGCAATAGACAGTGATCAACCAGCAGTGTTAGAGTGTTTTCAAATTCCCACTGAGGAAATATTTAATAAACTAGCCTTGAGTGTGTCCTCTGGTTCACCATTGGATCCTCTTCGCAGAGGATATGGAAAGAATATAATTCAGAAATATTTCCTCGGTTGTGGCAGATCTGCTGCCAATCACTGGATAAAGGAACTGTTCCAGAAGGTTGGAAGCAGGCAATGGTGACTCAGCTACTTAAGAAACCCACACTTGACCTGCTTTGTCCATCAAGTTTTAGGCCTATCTCCCTGCTGTCTTACCCAGTAAAAGTGTTGGAGCGAGCAGTTAGTAAATCCCTTTCCATTTTTTAGAAGAAAATCATCTGTTAGATGAGGCTCAATTTGGTTTTCGTCCTGGGCATGGAACAGAAACCGCCCTAGTGACAGTACTTGATAACCTAAGAATGCGGTCTGACAATGGCAATTCGACCATATTGGTATTATTGGATATGTCGGCCGCATTTGATACGGTGAATCATAGTATCTTGTTGAAGACACTCGAGAATATTGGAGTGTTAGGGCTGGCACTAAAATGGCTGCGGTCATATTTGACGGGCAGGCAACAGGCGGTAAAAATTCCACCTTTTACATCCCCAAAGACTCCCGTGCACCATGGGGTACCACAGGAATCAGCAATAAGCCCAATTCTATTCAACATTTATCTGCGTCCACTTATCCCTTTTATTAAGTCCTTTGACATTTATTTAGTCAACTATGCAGTTGACACGCAATTGGTGTTTTCTCTAGAAGGAAACCAGGCAGTTTCTCTGGATACATTCCTGGAGTGCATGCAAAGCACCACAAAATGGCTTAGAAATAACTCCTACAATTTAACTGCGATAAAACGGAGATATTGTACTGCTCTATACTCGCCCCTTTCCTTCTGAATTCAGACTCAGCCCTATAGATAAAGCGTTGACACCAGCTAGAACCGTGCGCAATTTTGGGTGTTATGTTGGATGATAACCTCCAGTTGGAGTCACAAGTTAATTAAGCAGTTGCCACCTGTTTCCCCCTGATAAGAGCTTTACGACAGATCCTGCCGCTGCTGCCTGCTACTACTAGATCACAAGTAGTGAGGAGTGTAATATTGAGCAGGTTGGATTATTGCAACTCACTGAACCTGGGTATACCTAACTCAGTGATACTGAAGTTGCAAAGGATTAGGTCTATAGCAGCCAAATTGGCTTTAAAGAGGCAGTGTACATCTTAAACTTCTCTGGCTCTGAAGGACCTTTATTGGCTGCCAATTTGTCAGAGAATACAATTATTATCTGTATTGTGTTTAGAGCAGTACATGGATTGGGTTTGAAATCCTTGCAGAAAAAATGTACTTGGTATGTTCCCAGGAGAAACCTCCGCTCATCAAACACAAATTTGGTGATTACTGCGGGAGATTAAGAAGACTAGGACAGGTGGCAGAGCTTTTGGCATAGCAGCCTCACAACTATGGAATGATCTCCCCTTAAATATTAGAAAAATTCAAATTTTGCTCCCATTCAGGAAGAGGTTGAAGACTTGGCTATTCCTGAGGGAGGAGTAATATGAGTTATTCATTATCTGTGGGCAGGTCATCTCTATGTACGCTGACAATAGGGTAAGTCTCAGCACCCGGATACCCGTGGGGTGACAGTGCTGGAGCAGAGTTTTCTGTTGAAAATTTATCGTGTTTTAAGCTCCAGTTTTGTTTCTATGTTATGATTAAAAATATTAATTTGAAAATATTAATTAATAGTTTGTTTTGTTAAAGTCTGAACTAACCAACATTACTAATGAGAAGAAACGATTACACGTGGGACGCATATATGTTGCTTAATAATAATGTGCGGTTTAATTAAATGAGTGTTGTAAAAGTGCTATTTGTTTCATGTTTATGCTTTTAAAATAACGTGTACTAATGCTTTATTGCGTTGCAGAAGGCTAGATAATTACATACACATATGGGTATTAGTGGGAATTAACACTGTTTAATTATTATGCTGTGGTAACGTTGTTTTGTGTTTCTTTTAATTAAGATGGTCCGTTTTGGCCTAAAACAAGATGGCTGCCTTTTACAGCCTGCACTCGAGTGATTGAATTTTGATGAGAGGCCTTGCTGAACATGGTCGAGAGTCACCTGACCGCAGCCTTTGCCTGGTTAGAAAGTTTTCCGTGAGGACAGTAGCTCTGGGAACGTTTCCAGCTGCCCTTGGACAAGGATAAAGCCACAATGAACAATAACTAGCCTGCGGTGGCTCTGCTAAGATATCAAGGAAGAACATTTACGAAAGATACATTTGCAAACTCGAGTTTCTTTCTTCCGTCTTTTTATTTTTGTGATTTTTCCTGAGCGGAGGTTTCCTAACTGTAACTGAATGGCATCCTTTCCTGTCCGCTCTGCTCAGCGGCTCAACGGATATCTAACATTTGTTTGTAACTTTTATTTGTAACTTTTCCTATAAATATGTTAGACTAGAGAGGGTCCGTGTTCATCGTATTCATTGCGT
The DNA here is from genome assembly GCF_964204655.1 of Triturus cristatus. Classification (NCBI taxonomy): domain Eukaryota; kingdom Metazoa; phylum Chordata; class Amphibia; order Caudata; family Salamandridae; genus Triturus; species Triturus cristatus. The sequence continues at coordinate 524,390,155 of NC_140588.1, read as the reverse complement.
TCTTTGGTTCCATCGCGTTCAGTGCGTTCATCGCGGTTTGGACTTCTTCCTGAACCTATGCTGAGGACGGCGGCTCGAGAGACTTTACCGAGAGACCTGTCCTGACCCTTTTAGCTAGAACAGGTAACTATGAGAATAATGATTTTGCTAATGATTGACTTTCATTTTGAACTAATTTAGATAAATAAGCATTTGTTTGAATTACAGTGTTGGGTGTTCATTTCTTGTCATTTATTGAGTTTCAAATGTATTTTCTATGTTTAAAATCATTACTCAAGGCAATATCATTCAGGTCGCATTGACCTCATTGTAGATGCAGATTGGTTCTCTTATATTCAGTGTGGATAGAGTAATTGTGTGAACTTAGTGTGATGGGCCCTAGCGTATGATGTGTGTTTGTGCGTGTGACTGTAGGTTTACTCTGTCCGTGGAAGCAGGGAGAATTTATATGCGCCGATCAGCAGCAGTTTCCTGGTAGCAGTATGATGGTTAGATTATTGTCTTGATCAGATTAGATTGCTTGTACATTGGCTTTTGATTTATTGATTATTGATTATTGTTGGTATATGTACTAATACTATATGTTGAAGTCGTCGTATTGAGTTTTATGTAGTGCTTCTGGAACTTGGGAGCTGGTGACAGTTCCGTAGTAGGGCAGAGGGAAGTGTGTGCTGCTCTCGGGAAAGACGGGATTGTTGGAATTACCTGTACGTATGCAGGAAAAACGTGTGACAATTGAAGTTGCGCGTCACATTGTCTGGGTTCGGAATCATCAGTGACATCGTCGTGTGTTACTATTAGAGATATATTTCCAGGATAAAAGGAGTATGTATGGTAGTGAAGGTTATCTGTGAAACTCTGGTCATAAGTCCCAGGGATCCGTAAGGTTCGCCGTTAAAGCTTATCACGGGAGGAGTAATAGGTATTCTCTGAGCTTGTTTGAAGGACTGGGCAGAGGTAAGCGCTGCTTGGTTAACGTGTGATATAATTCTGTAGTGGGACAGACTGTTTGCTGTTCTCGGGAAAGGCAGGATTCTGAGTGCATGTGCTACATTTTCTGGTGTGAAAGTGTGTGAATGTATGAGCATTTAATTGGTTGTAAGACTCTTTGGAGCAGTCCTAAAGGAAACAATTAATAGATGCATGTTAGAAGGGCAGAGTAGAGGGATGTGCTACTGTGTCAACGAGAGTAATTATTCCGTAGTGGAGCAGAGGTAAGCGCTGTTCTATTCTGTGGTTAGCGAAACAGACAATGGAGATGTTTATATGTTGTAACTAATAGATTTTGTGGAATCTGAAACGAAGTCTACTGAAAAGGCTTTGTAAAGGAGGGGTAGACGAGTGACAGGAGACAGAGCAGAAGCGACTGCAGCGACTGCTGACGTCATACAGACCGCGCTCTGATTGGGTAGGGAATCAGAACAGTGCTCGCGCTAGGATTGGTGCGTTGGTGTGAGCTGCGCAGGGATTGGAAGGAGTTCAGAGTGACGTAGACGCTCCAGGATTGGTGCGTTGGTGTGAGTCGCGCTGTTATTGGACAAAAGATCGCACAGTTGCGGAAGGGATTAGAGAATATTGGTAAACATTAAAATGTATTACCAACCGGAGGAAAAGAAGAAGAAATCCTTGTTCGGTAAAATAAAAAGATAGTTTGACAAGGATAAGAATATAATAACGAGAGAGGGTGAATTGCTACCTCCAACGAAAACTCCTGCATCCTTCATGGTTGCGAAGTATGGGTATCATACTTGTATTTGGTTAGATAACTGGGCTAAGTATACTAAGGAAGATGGTGTCTTAGCGTTCCCGGAACATGGTTCATTTAATTTGGCCGTGTTGAGAAATTTACGGGAGAAAATGATGTGTCTAGAGCCTAGACCAAGGCCAACACAGTTCGAGGCGTTAGTGGAATGGGAAGATGAGGTGCATGAGCGAGAAAAGCAGAGGAGTGGAAGCAATTATAGGTACTTTTTTGGGAGAAAATATGATCGTGAAACACATCATGATCGAATGAGGAGATGGCGAGATGCTAGTATGTCAGAGGGATTATATCCTATGAGGACAGTTGAAGAAGCGGAAGGGAGGAAAGGTGCAGCGAAGGTGCCTGACGCGGAGGTGAGAAAGTATGGAGTTAATGATTATGAGGATGAGGTCTTGGATGACATGATTTACAAGAGACCACCTCCGTATAGACCAGAACCAGAAGAGAGCTCGCCAGTTGCTACTCCAATAAGTGATACTTTGCGAATTATTAAAACTGAAGTTGTGACACCAGATCTGAAAAGTGATAGCTCTTTCACGGAAAGGGAAAGAGGGAGAGAGCGAGAGAGAGAGAATCGGGTCAGTGACGAGAAAACAAGAGAATTAGCCAGAACTACATCTGAACTGACTGAGAAAATTAGAGAGCTAACGAAAAATCTTGAAGCTGTTACAGTGCCTGTAACTATTGGTCCGGTTGTGCCTATTTTTGATAAGCAAAGAATGGGTGAAAACGGTTTGACAGTTCCTTATGTTGGAAATGGTTTGGTTGGTACTTGTTCTTTGGAGGAATCAGGAATGAGATCGGGAGGAAATAATTTGAGACAGTTGAAACATGACACTTGTAGTGGAGGATTAGATGTACAGCCTAATTCAGGAGTGAATACTGGTTGTTTGGGAGGAACAATTCTGGAACCACAGAGGGTGACAGAACAAGTGGGTGCAGTGAAAAAATCTACTGAAATAACAGCTGAGGATTTGAATGATTGGTTAAAAGTTCTTCAAAGGAAGGATAAAGATTCACAGGCAATTGATGTAGCCAGGTTGCGCATAGAACTGGAGGATCTTATTGCAGGGACAATTCCTACGGATATACTCAAAACCCATCATGATGGAGAGTAGTTATTCATGTGTAAAAGTATCACCTGGAGGGCTAAGAGGACACATGACAGGTTAAGAGCAATAGCGAGTGAACAAGGAGTTGACATGGATAAGGTGAAAGCTTTGCAGAAGTCTTACAGGATGGATTTCACTGACAAAGATATTGAAAATCTAAATGGTGCTGGTAGAACAGGACAGATTAAGGAAATGATTGCCTTATTGCGAAAATGGGGTGATGTAGAAAAGTGGAAGGATAGATGGTACAAGAAAAGGGAAGATTCAGTGGACAGGACTTATTCAGCTTTTCCTGTGAGAGAAAAGGAGAAAACAGTGGATGCTTATCCTATGAGAGAGATTCCTGGAGGTGGATATGTACATGTCCCATGGACTAGACAGGATATTCTATCATTTATAAATGATTTCCCTCGACTGAGAGAAAAGCCCGTTGAGTGGTATAGGCAGGTAGACAGGTTTGTGAAATTGTCAAAAGTGCTGTGGATTGATCTGAATAGTCTGTTTGATATAATTGTTCCAGCAGACTTGTGGGCTGAGTGTAAGATAGTTGTAGATTGGCCTGCAAAGGAGTATCCAAGAGATCAGAAAACAGGAGCACCAGATCCAGAGGTTATGAAGAAATATGAGCAGGTTATTGTGTTCCTGAAAAATAAAGTACCCCCGAAAGAGACAGATTGGGTTAAGATAGATCGAACACATCAAGAAGCGAAAGAATCAGTTCATGCTTTTTACGAAAGGCTGATACTGGCTTTCAAACAGTTCAGTGGAGATGAACACCTGGGTGACAAGGATTTGAGTCATTTTGTATATAGATTTGTATATGGCCTGAGACCTGAAATCAGTGAAAGGATTCGTGAGCATACAGTTGATTGGCAGAGTAAAAAGATTGATGAGATCCTGAGACATGCAAAATACTTCAGTGATGAGATTGAAGCAAAACAGAGAAAGTTGAAAGAAAAGGCAATGTGGGCACAGATGAAAGTTGCTGAGAGACAAGAAGCACAGATGGTGGAACAGGCAAATAATCCAGGAAATAGACCCAGATATGCAGGGAAAGGAAAAGGGAATTTAGAGGAGGCCAAAAAGAAGTTCCCTTGTCACAACTGTGGACAATTGGGGCATTGGAGATCCGAGTGTACCAATCCACCATTAGTGAGTAATGAAAATAAACCCTTAAATCAACAGGTGCAGAACGAGGGGTGTAATCAACAGCAGCAACAGCAGAAGGTTGTCAGACAGCAGAGTCAAGAGCCAAAACCGCCCTTGCCGCAGAATAGAGGGTCCCAAAAGTATAACCAGGACTCAGGATTCTACAATGATGAGCAGGTAAACAAACCGAGACGTTCTAATCTGGTACAACAGTACTGGTTAAAGAATGAGGGGAGTGAATCTGAAGGGGACTATTGACGGTGCCGAAGAGAGGAGGAAGAGTGCATACTTGGTGCAACTCTAGAAATAGACCAGGCAGGACCATTTGTAGATGGGAAAATAAATGGGGAGAGTGTTACTTTTTTGGTAGACACAGGAGCGACGAGATCAACTGTCAGGTCAGCGGATATTAGAAATCTTCCTCTCTCGGACGAAGCAATCCAAGTAGTTGGTGTAGCCAATACACAGATTAAGACTCGTCTTACTGAACCAGTAAGGGTGAGAATAGGGAAATTTTCAGATATGCACAGATTTGTTGTCTGTGACACTAGTCCAGTGAACTTATTAGGTAGGGACCTATTGTGCAAGATGAATTGTACAATTTTCTGTACTCCGGATGGAATAGCTTTTGAGACACCAGATGAGGATGTTTTGTACCGGATGACTCTAGATAATAGAGAGAGTGAGATTGTTGGTACATATGCAGTGTTTAATCCAGAAGATTTGCCTCAGGAGTTGAGACACACAGGGAAAACAGCAGTTTGGGATTTTACTGGAGAAGATGTGGGATTGATGAATAATGTGGATCCAGTAAAGATTTCAGTGAAAGAGGGTATTGTTTATCCTAATATTCCTCAGTATAGATTGACACCAGAAATAATTGAGGGAATAACACCTATAATTGACAAGATGATTCAACAGGGTGTTTTGAGAGAAATACTGAGTAGCCCGTGTAATTTACCGATAATGGGACTGAAGAAACCTAATGGGAAGTTCAGGATTGTACAGGATTTGAGAAAAGTTAACAAGATTGTGGTGGCATGTTGTCCCATTGTGCCAAATCCTTCGGTGATTTTGTATCAGATTCCTCATGATGCTGAGTGGTACACGGTGATTGATTTGTGTCATGCTTTCTTTTCAGTTCCATTGCATCATGACAGCCAGCCGATTTTTGCATTCCGGTTTGGCCAGCGTATTTTAGCATGGTGTCGTATCCCACAGGGATATACAGAGAGTCCTTCGATATTCAATCAGTTATTGAAAAAATCATTAGAGAGTTTGATCATGCCTGAAAGCTCAGTACTAGTGCAGTATATCGATGACTTACTTGTGGCATCGAAGACACGTGAGGCTTGTGAAGTAGATACCATAGCTTTACTGAATCATCTGGCAGATGGAGGGTTAAAGGTATCTCCAGCCAAATTGCAGTTTTGCAAGAAAGAGGTGCATTATCTTGGACACAAGATTGAAAAAGGTCTGAGAAAGGTGACCGATGACAGGATCAAAATTATCAGAGGAATGAGAGCCCCAATGACCCAGAGAGAAGTGAGGATGTTTCTGGGGATGGTGGGTTATTGTCGTCAGTGGATAAGTAATTAGTCGCTGATAGCAAAGCCACTGATTAGGTTGACAAAAAGTGAGGTGAGAGACCCATTGGAATTGGATGGGTAACAAATGGCAGAATTTGAAGAGTTGAAGAGCAGAATGTGTGAAGCCCCTGCTTTGGGAATGACAGACTATGAGAAAGAGTTTGAGTTGTACTGCAGTGAGAGAAATGGGTGTGCACTTTCAGTGTTGATTCAGAAGCATGGACAACTGAGAAGGCCGATTGCGTACTTCTCATCGACACTTGACCCCGTAGCTGTGGGTTTGCCAGGTTGTCTGAAAGCGGTAGCTGCTACATGCAGAAGTTTGGAACAGAGTGAGGGTATAATAATGGGATATCCTGTAAGGGTATTCGTACCTCATGATGTGGCTATTCTTTTGACAAGAAGCAGAACTCAGTACATGTCACATAGTCGGCTGACTAAATATGAGAAAATCATTCCGGGAGCATCAAATGTGACTCTTGAAAGATGTGTGAACGTGAATCCAGCGACACTTCTACCAGATGCTGAAAATGTGAATGTGGGAGATGATGTTGATCATGATTGTTTGGATGTGCTTGATTACTGCGCAAAACCCAGACCAGACATAAGAGATTTACCATTGCCTGAGAGTGATCATGTGTTGTTTGTGGATGGATCATGTCTGAGGACTGATGATGGTGTGCTGAGTGCAGCATATGCAGTGTGCAAGGTTTCAGAAGTTATGGAAGCTTCGCCTTTGAAAGCAGTGAGATCTGCTCAAGTGGCTGAATTGGTGGCATTGACAAAAGCTTGCAAGATTGGGAAGAATTTGAGAGTGACTGTGATGACTGATATCCAGTACGGATTTGGAGTCGTTCATGACTTTGGCCAGCTTTGGCTACAGAGAGGTTTCTTGACGTCGAGTGGGACTCCAATAAAGAATGCTGAGGTGATTGGAAAATTGCTTGAGGCGATACAGCTGCCTAAAGAATTAGCAGTTGTGAAGTGTGCTGCTCATGGACAAGGAGATGATTTTGTTACTCTTGGTAATAGATTTGCCAATGACATAGCGCAGTATCGTGCGAAAACAAATCAATCGATTAATAAGGCATGAGAGAGGGAAATGTCTTTTTGTTCTGTGATGTTTACTAATGTCCTAGAAACATGGGATGAAGTGAAACAGTTGCAGGATGAGGCAGGAGATGAGGAAATGAGAGATTGGATCAAGGTAGGTTGTGCCCCAAGAGAGACAGATCATGTTTGGATCTATAGAGATGGTAGACCAGTCATGCCAAACTCTATGCTGTCGACAATGGCAAGAATGTATCATGGCCAGGGACATCTGGGAAGGGACGCAATGATTAGGTCATTCAAGCAGACCTGGTACAATGCAAAGTTCAGGTTGATTGCAGAAAGCATCTGTCAGAGATGTTTGATTTGTCAGCAGTTTAATACTGGGAAAAAGACAGTGGTGAGTCTAGGAACAATAGGCAGAGAAGGAGGTCCTTTTACCAGGATGCAAATAGATTTCATTGAAATGCCCCAAGTGAACAAATTGAGGTATGTTCTAGTGGTAGTCTGTTTGTTCTCAAGATGGGTGGAGGCCTATCCGACTAGGAGAAATGATGGAATACCAGTTGCAAAATTACTGTTGAGAGAGTTGATTCCTAGGTACGGGTTCCCAGTGACAATTGAGTCAGACAGAGGTGGACACTTCTACAATGAGCTCATGGGTTTAATTTGTGAAGCATTGAGCATACAGCAGAAGCTACATTGTGCATACAGGCCAGAGGCTTCTGGCGTCGTTGAGCAGATGAATGGCACAATAAAAAACCGAATTGGTAAGATGTGTTTAGCCACTGGAATGAAATGGCCTGATGTCTTGCCTCTAGTGCTGATGACCATTAGGTCTACTCCAGATAGAACCACAGGTTTGAGTCCGCACGAAATCTTAATGGGATGTGCGATGAGACATGCATTTGTGCCTGTCAACAAGTTGATGACAATAACTGATGACATGATTTTGGATTATTGTAAAGGCCTGGCTGACGCAGTTCATTCTGTGTTTCACCAGGTTGGAGGAGACGCTACCACACTTGAGAAGAAGCAAGCCCATGATCTGAGTCCAGGGGACTGGGTGAGGATTAAGGTACACAGAAGAAGAAATTGCTTGGTTCCAAGGTGGGGAAGGCCAAGACAAGTCATTCTGACTACGACAACTGCAGTGAAGTGTGCCGGTGTGAAAAACTGGGTGCATACGAGTCATACTCTGAGAGTTCCAAATCCAAAGGATGGGACTGGTAAAGAGTATTTTGAAGAGTCAGATTCGAGTGATGATGAAGAAACTGAGCCAGTGAGAAGGAGGAAGAATCCTGAAAGAGCTGAAGGAGAAAGAGAGTCAGTTGATTCTTTCTTCCCAAGAGAGGCTTCAAGAGAAACCTTGAGAGTTTCAGGGGAAAGATCAGATTCTGAAGAGTGCCTGAAGTTCCAACAAGCAGTGGAGAAAACAGAAGAGAAAGGAGCAATTCCACAGAGACTACTCCTGAATCAGATGAGGAGGTTGAAAATCCACTTGATATTACACCTGAAGAAGCAGGGTCAGAAGAAGATAGAGAGGGACAGATTGCGGAAGACCCCCCGAGGAGGTGTAGGGAACATTCCTGATAAGCTAGGTGAAGGGACAAGTAGACAGCAAGAAGATTGCGTGCCGGAGATCCGAGGAGGGAAAGAAATAGGGAAGTCTCAATCAGTAGTGGAAAAAACTGTGGAGCTAAAGAAAACTGCTGAAGAACAAGAGGCAAATGAGACAGAATCAGATGAGAGTGAAAATGAGAAATCAGAGGGTCGAGTTCTGAGAAAGAGAACTTGGATTGGAGAGAGAAATAATAAAGTGAGACAAAAGAGGGTTGTAAGAGGAGATCTTTGGCCTAACAGGATAAAGAGGCTGAGATATAGACTGACACGAGTACATTCATCGAAAGCTGAACAGGTGAACGAAGTGTCGAGTCAGAATCAAGCAAAAGGTGAAAAACAAAAGATCACAAAGGAACCGGAGGAGATCAAGAGAATCAGAAAACCTAACCAGAAGTATAGGTCACCGGAATGGACGTACGTGGCACTGTCTGAAGGTGAAGAGACAGAAGGTCAAGGTAATCCAGAGGGGACCATACGAGAAGTGGTTGAGGAGAAAACTGTTGGAATCCTGAAAGTAATCTTGACTGACATTGGAGAAGAGTCAGATGCACAGGATGTTGTTGATGATCTGATACAATTTGATGTTGCTGAAGAAGAAGTGAAAAGTGATGAAAATCCAAATTGAGTAAATTAAAGGAGTCACTTGGAGAAAAGTGAAAAGAAGAAAATCTGAAATTAGCTGTTTGGAATAATCTAGTGTTTTAAGTGTTTCAGTAGTGGAGTAGAAGAGGCTCAGTCAAAAGACACTGCCAAAGTAGTAAAATGGCTAACACAGAGAATAATCAAAGTAGATGTGCCTTCTTGAAAAGATGGTGTAGAATGTGCTGCTGCTGTACTGGATTATTAATGCTATTATGGGGTGTACTAGCTTTATTAGTTACTTTTAGAGTTACAATAGATCATTTTGGAATACATACTGAGAATGTGACTGATGTAGAGAAAATTTCACAAAAAGTAGTTCCAACTAGAATTAGTAACATTTACATACATAAAGATAGGTCAATTAATGATTTTTCTAGCAATGTTTTTTCAAAGTTATTGTACGAATACGTAAAGACAATGGAAGTTAGGGATTGCTACGTTTGTATGCAGTTACCTGCATCCGTTTCAGAAGGTGTTACTTATCACCATTTACCAGCTACGTATGGAATTTCATGTAGTGTGTTGAGTAGTGTTTTTTATTTGTTAGGGAAAATAGATTATGAGATGTCTAACAAAGATAACATTTTTGGGCAATTGCCTATGAACCAAAAGCTGAATCCAGCTAAAGAAGTTAACATTTTTGGTGAGGTTTTTATTGAAAAAGAAGAATTAACATTAGATTATATTTTTAGAAACAATTCAACTTGCAGTTTGAAAGAAGAGGAGAAGGCTTTCCTAAATATGGTAGAGGAAAGGAGAATGAGCATGCATGAGAAGGCAGGGAAATATAAAGTGAGTGAGACAATTTGGGACATTGAAATGGGAAATGAGTTGAAGAATGGAGCTAGTCCAACTTTAGCTTTAGATGCACCACAGAAGGGTAAACTATGCATTACCAGAAAGAAGTCTCAATATGATACATATTTTGTTGGGACTAGTGAGTGTCATGATACATACTTCATTGCAACAGGATGGGGTTTTAAAGGTGGAGAAGATCCAGTTTTCCCAGGAGTGTATTATGTTTGTGGGAACAAGGCTTATTACAAGTTGCCTGACCATTGGTATGGCACGTGTTATGTGGGCCTGGTCTTTCCAAAGATTTTTCATATAGATAGGATAGAAGATGTAGAACACATTAATTTACTAACACGTTTTAAGAGAGAAACTTGGTCAGAGATAGTGGGTGATATTTTTGGTACTTTAATTCCAGCAGTGGGAATTTCTTTAAATGCATATGGGATTCGGAAACTGTCAACAGTGGTGGATCGCTTATCGACAAGTACCGCTGGAGGGTTTCTTTTGGTAAATACGGAGATGATTGCCGTACGTGCCATGTCTATGCAAAATCGACTTGCCCTTGATATTTTATTGGCCAAGGAGGGTGGAGTTTGCGGAATGCTGAAAGTTCAACATTGTTGCACTTACATTCCTGACGAAAGCAAAGACCTAAAGGTCTATATCAAAAATATTACTGATTTGCATGAAGAATTAGTACCCCTGGAAGCTGAAAGTGTCTGGACTAAAATAGCTAATAAGATAGTTGCTGTTAAGAGTTTTATTGCTAAGATAGGTAGTACCTTTATTGGTAAAAATATTATTTCCTTTGACATGTGTAATTGTTGCTTTACTGATTCTAAGATTGGGGTGTTTGTGTTGTAAAAACAGGGGAGGGAAAAAGAGAATAATTAGAGGAAATATTGACAAGAAACAAAAGAGATCAAGGAGAGATCAGCAAGAAATAGAATTAGAAAGATTGAGGGAAAGTGTTTACTTGGAGACAAAAAGAGATGATGTGAGGGAGTCTGGTGTTTAATGTTGTGTTATAAAGGACCTTTTCGATTTCTCCTAAAAATTGGGACTACATTTTTTTTTTGGGTTGGTTTTTGTGGTGATAAGATATCACCAAAGGGGGGATTGCTGGAGCAGAGTTTTCTGTTGAAAATTTATCGTGTTTTAAGCTCCAGTTTTGTTTCTATGTTATGATTAAAAATATTAATTTGAAAATATTAATTAATAGTTTGTTTTGTTAAAGTCTGAACTAACCAACATTACTAATGAGAAGAAACGATTACACGTGGGACGCATATATGTTGCTTAATAATAATGTGCGGTTTAATTAAATGAGTGTTGTAAAAGTGCTATTTGTTTCATGTTTATGCTTTTAAAATAACGTGTACTAATGCTTTATTGCGTTGCAGAAGGCTAGATAATTACATACACATATGGGTATTAGTGGGAATTAACACTGTTTAATTATTATGCTGTGGTAACGTTGTTTTGTGTTTCTTTTAATTAAGATGGTCCGTTTTGGCCTAAAACAAGATGGCTGCCTTTTACAGCCTGCACTCGAGTGATTGAATTTTGATGAGAGGCCTTACTGAACATGGTCGAGAGTCACCTGACCGCAGCCTTTGCCTGGTTAGAAAGTTTTCCGTGAGGACAGTAGCTCTGGGAACGTTTCCAGCTGCCCTTGGACAAGGATAAAGCCACAATGAACAATAACTATCCTGCGGTGGCTCTGCTAAGATATCAAGGAAGAACATTTACGAAAGATACATTTGCAAACTCGAGTTTCCTTCTTCCGTCTTTTTATTTTTGTGATTTTTCCTGAGCGGAGGTTTCCTAAATGTAACTGAATGGCATCCTTTCCTGTCCGCTCTGCTCAGCGGCTCAACGGATATCTAACATTTGTTTGTAACTTTTATTTGTAACTTTTCCTATAAATATGTTAGACTAGAGAGGGTCCGTGTTCATCGTATTCATTGCGTTCTTTGGTTCCATCGCGTTCAGTGCGTTCATCGCGGTTTGAACTTCTTCCTGAACCTATGCTGAGGACGGCGGCTCGAGAGACTTTACCGAGAGACCTGTCCTGACCCTTTTAGCTAGAATAGGTAACTATGAGAATAATGATTTAGCTAATGATTGACTTTCATTTTGAACTAATTTAGATAAATAAGCATTTGTTTGAATTACAGTGTTGGGTGTTCATTTCTTGTCATTTATTGAGTTTCAAATGTATTTTCTATGTTTAAAATCATGACTCAAGGCAATATCATTCAGGTCGCAGTGACCTCATTGTAGATGCAGATTGGTTCTCTTATATTCAGTGTGGAAAGATTAATTGTGTGAACTTAGTGTGATGGGCCCTAGCGTATGATGTGTGTTTGTGCGTGTGACTGTAGGTTTACTCTGTCCGTGGAAGCAGGGAGAATTTATATGCGCCGATCTGCAGCAACAGTACGTGCTATATAAGTTCAATTTACATTACATTACATTTACATTACATTACATGTCAGCACTGTTTTTAACTGCTTATAGGATCCACTCCATGCAAGACGCTTTGTCTCCTTGCCCTGGCGTGACACAAATACATAATGCCACAAAACTATGCAGGTATATCTCAGTCACCACGGGGATACACTACACCTGGGCTAGCTGTGGGGGACTGGGACCTTTGGTCTAGGGACTGTTAACCATATAGGGGCATATTTATGAGCCCTTTACACCACCGGAGTGTAACTTATTATGACACTCGGGCAGCGCAAACCTTGAAATCATATCTATGAGGCCACGCATAGTCACTTTGTGTGGCTTTAAATGGCCTCATAGATATAGCATAAGGCAAGGCAACGCAAATTGCAGTGTTGCTTTAATCTGCATTAGGGAGGCATTCCATGTGTGTTGCAGTGGGTGTTCCCACGCAACACCCAATGTTTTTTCAGTCTCTCCCAGATTTACAAGAGCATATAAAATTCCATGTCAACAAACCAACTGCCCCCAAACCGGGTCCCCACCCACTGCGACGGAACTGAAGCATGGTCACCAAAGAGCACCTCAACTCAACCCTTAACCGCGATGCACCCCTCACCTCGACCGACGCCAACCTCGCTGCCAAAGAACTGCACAGATGGATCACCAACTCGCACCCCTTCGCAACCCCGAATGACAGCGCCAATAAAGGCCACCTGGTTCACCACTGACCTCCAAGAATCCAGACGCACCTGCAGATGCCTCAAGAAGAATTGGCAAATCAGCAAAACGTCAGAAGACTGCACCACATACAAGAACGCCATAACACAATACCACCAACTCATCAGATCAACCAAAAGGACCTTCATCCAGACCAAGATCACCTTCAACTCCAGCAACTCGAAAGAACTCTCCAGCATCATCCGAGAATTCACAAAACCCCTCACTGTGGCCACGAATATCACCCCTCCCAGGAAGTCTGCAGCAAGCTCAGTGCCTACTCCCATCTGAAAATCAAGTCCCTCTAAGACAACTTCAATGAACTGACACCAGACGGCAAAACCACTCACTCCCCCAGCAACGCCAGGCAACCCACCATCTTCACCTGGACCCCAACCACCACCAAAGACACCGAATCGGCCATGAAAGTCATCTACTCAGGAGCACCCATGGACCCCTGCCCTCCGCACATCTTCCACAGAGCCTCCGCTGCCATTGTGCTGTAACTACGACTCACCATCAACACCGCTTTTGAAACCGACATGACTGGAACCGCGCCAAAGTCAAGCCCCTTCTCAAGAAGCCCTCCGCAGGTCCTTCGGACCTCAAGAACTACCGACCCATCTTTCTCCTCCCCTTCACAGCCAAAGTTACTGAGAAGACAGTCAACGTCCAACTAACGAAATTCATTGAAGAGAACTCCATCCTCAACCCCTCCCAATCCGGATTCCGCAGCAATGACAGCATCAAGACCACCATCGCCTCCACAGACAACATCCGCACCCTCCTCGACCAAGACCACTCCACGGCCCTGATACTACTCAACCTCTCCGCAGCCTTCGACACCATCTCCCACCGCACACTCACAGCCAGACTCCAAGTCGCCGGAATACCGGGAACCACCCTCGAATGGCTCCGCTCCTTCCTCACCCACTAGAACCCAAAGAATAAGACTACCGCCCTTCCTCTGCAAACACATAGAGATCAACTGCGGAGTGCCCCAAGGATCATCACTCAGCCCTACGCTCTTCAACATCTACATGGCCCCATTCGCCGCCATCGTCAGACAGCATGGTCTCGACACAGTATCCTATGCTGACGACACCCAGCTCATCCTCTCCCTCACCAAGGACCCCGTCACCGCCAGACTCAGCTTCCATGAAAGAATGAAGGACATTGCAATCTGGATGAGCAGCAGCTGCCTGAAGCTCAGCTCAGAGAAGACAGACCCTCTCTCACTGCATTGGACCATACCGTTTGGCCCACCGCCCACAGCAGCCCTCCCACCCCCACAGACCAGGCCTGGAACCTCAGCATCATACTCGACTCCTCCCTCTCCATGACCCGACAGGTCAACGCCATTGCCTCCACCTGCTTCAACACCCTCCGCATCCTTCAAATGGATCCCCCCAGGACCAAGAAAGACCATCCAGTCTGGACTACAGAAATGCCCTCTTCGCCGGAATCAACTAGTCTCTGCTCCGAAAACTCCGGACCATACAGAACACCGCAACCAGACTCGTCCTCGGCATCCTTCTACAAGAACATATCGCTCAACACCTCAAAGACCTCCACTGGCTCTCCGTTGAGAAGAGAGTAACCTTCAAGATACTCACCCATGCCTACAAATGCCTCCAAAACACAGGACCCCAATACCTCAACAAAATAATCTCCTTCCACGTACCCAAGAGAAACCTCTGATCCGCCGACCTCGCTGAAACCCCATGCATCCACAGAGCGAGAACGGGTGGAAAAGCCTTCTCCTACATCGCAGCCAAGACCTGGAATGAGCTCCCTATCGACATCAGGCGCGCCCCCTCTCTGCACATCTTCAGGATGACCCTCAAGACCTGTCTCTTCGACTGAACAGAGCTGCTTACCCCCCCCCCCCAGCACCTTGAGTCCCTCACGGGTGAGTAGCATGCTTAACTATTACCTGATTGATTGATTGATTGAATCCAGTTCATCAGTGTAACAACATGTTTTAAAATAAATGTAACCATTTCCTGAGAAAGAAGACGTTTACAATTACAATACTTTACCCCTGACATCCTCATCGAAGCAACCAACATTAGAGAACACTGCAATGAATAACATTTAAATATGAAATACCTGTTCCATACTCTTTGCTTCCTGATTATATCTTCAGCACAGATAAAGTTATTCAAATTATTCCTAGAAATGTAGTTAAACAAGTCACTCTAAAGGTATTTGGGCATTCTTAACCTTATTGAGTCTTATGCTATATGGCAACATCTAGTATTGTCATATTTTGAACCTCATGCATATTCTAATGACCAACATCAATTAGTTTGATACTCCATGACCGGCAGCTCATTAAAAGATGATGCATTCATTCGACTCAAACTTTTCTCGTAGTAATTTATTATAAGAAACTGTTCTACAATTCATAACGTTTTGTTTAATGACAAAGTCAACGCTTTAATCAAAGAAACTTAATTCCTTTGTTTTAATCATGGTTGGCCTTGGTAGTCTCTACAGGGTCACCACCAAACAGTTTACCTTCGCCCCTCCTATTTTTCTGAATTGTTTTTTGGTGGCATTAAGGCTCTCTGTACTTTATCACTGTTAAAGTGCTTGTGCTCTCTCTTTTAAGTATGGTGAACATTGAATTTACTTATAAGTCCCTAGTAAAGTGGTACTACATGTACACAGGGCCAATACATTAAACACTACTAGTGGGCCTGCTGTACCCCTTGTGCCACCCTTTTAAGTAGCCTTTTTAAACATGTATCAGGCCTTCCAATTCAGCCGGCTGGAAGTTTTAAACCACTAATTCTTCCTAACAAATTAACTCCCTTGACAATCCTTAAACTTCCTTTTTAATACATATAAGTCACCCCTAGGTTAGGTACTAAGCAGCCCTTAGGGCAGAGTGCATTGTTTTTAAAAAGTTGGACATGTACTTTTATGTTTTACAAGTCCTAGTAGTGAAAAACTCACTTTGTTCCAATCCAATCCAATCCCTTTGTTATTCACTACTCTTAGGCCTGCCTCTATAATTGGATAACATTGGGTTACATTCTTACATTTAATACGTGCTAACGGTTGATGGAAATCAGGTAGAAAAGTCATGTTTGGTATCTACTGAATTGCAATTTAAAATCCTCTTTATTGATGAAGTTGGATTTTAAGTCACAATTCTGAAAATAATATTTTCAGAAACGTTGCCTTTTCTTGTCCCAACCATTTGGTGCCTGTAGCCTGTTCCTGGGACCCGTTACTTGGTGTGGTTTGAAGTTGGACTTTGTTCCTTCCAGACAGCCACACATTGGAGGGACTAGTTGTTGACTGGATGGGCCATCTCAGGCAGTATGGTGGAGCTGAGCTGTGCACAGCCCAACTTGCACTTCAAAAGTCTGTGCCTCATCTCTCACACAGATCTCTGTACTCAGGCTGAACTGTTCCCATTGGGTGCAGGGTCAAGACTGATTTGCATATGGCTGGGTCCAAACTGGAATGGCATGGTGAGCAAAAAATGATGAATTAAGGCCCAGATCTCTGTACTGGGGTGAATGTATGACATTGTTCTGCATTCTGTCCATCAATAGTTCCTTTTGCATTTTGTCACCACAAGTGGGATGGGTATGCTCATATGTGGGTCCCGTGCTCTGCATGCCACTGGAATCAAGCTATCCTAGCTGAAGAGGGGTGAAAACCCAAAACCGGTCCTAGGATGCTTGTTTCCAGTCCAGGGAGGACCTGGCCTGGCAGTTTCGGCTGGACTGTTTCCATTGGGCACAGGGTCAAGACTGATTTGCATATCACGTGGTCCAAACTGGAATGGCATGGTGGGCAAAAAAACGATGGATTTAGTCCCAGATCTCTGTACTGGGGTGAATGTATGACATTGTTCTGTGTTCTGTCCATCAATAGTTCTTTTTCAATTTGTCACCACGAGTGGGACAAGTATGCTCAGACGTGTGTCCTGTGCTTTCTATGCCAATTGAATCAAGCTATCCTGGCTGAAGAGGAGTGAAACCCCAAAACCGGTCCTAGGATGTTTGTGTCAAGTCCAGGGAGGACCTGGCCTCGCAGTTCGGGCTGGACTGTTCCCATTTGGCGCAGGTGCAAGACTGATTTGCATATGGCTGGGTCCAAACTGGAATGGCATGGTGAGCAAACAAATGATGGATTTAGGCCCAGATCTCTGTACTGGGGTGAATTTATGACATTGTTCTGCATTCTGTCCATCAATAGTTCCTTTTGCATTTGTCACCCTGAGTGGGACGGGTATGCTCAGACATGGGTCCCGTGCTCTCCATGCCACTGGAATCAAGCTTTCCTGGCTGAAGAGGGGTGAAACCCCGAAACCGGTCCTTGGAACCTTTTGTCCAGTCCAGGGAGGAGCTGGCCTGGCAGTTCAGACTGGACTGTTCCCATTGGGTGCAGGGTCAAGACTGATTTGCATATGGCTGGGTCCAAACTGGAATGGCATGGTGGGCAAAAAAACAATGGATTTAGGCCCATATATCTGTACTGGGGTGAATGTATGACATTGTTCTGCATTCTGTCCATCAATTCTGAATCTGCTTTCCGCAAACTCTTAAAAATCTGTTTTTTTTACCTTCCCTAGCACCTGAAACTCTTGATTGTCTGCTTCTTCCTCCTGCTTTCCACAATCAGCGCTGAGACACCTCCGCCGGAGGTAGTTGTGCGCTCTACTAGCTTCAAAATAAATAGTTATTTTTGCATTTGTCACCCCGAGTGGGACGGGCATGCTCAGACGTGGGTCCCATGCTCTCCATGCCACTGGAATCAAGCTATCCTGGCTGAAGAGGGGTGAAACCCCGAAACCGGTCCTAGGATGCTTGTTTCCAGTCCAGGGAGGACCTGGCCTCGCAGTTCGGGCTGGACTGTTCCCATGGGGCACAGGGTCAAGACTGATTTGCATATGGCTGGGTCCAAACTGGAATGGCATGGTGAGCAAACAAACAATGGATTTAGGCCCAGATCTCTGTACCTGGGTGAATGTATGACATTGTTCTGCATTCTGTCCATCAATAGTTTTTTTCATCTCTCACACGAAGCACTTCTCATTAGCCTATTGTGCCTGCATACAGACTGGGACCGGTGCAGTAAAGCAGGAAATTCCAGACACTTCTCTGATATGAACCCTTCAGAAGTTTCTCCCACTTCAAATGGGGCTCAAAGTATACAGATTAGGACCCTCAGACCCACTGTTCAGATCACCCCAGGACCAGTGGACTCTCCAGAAGAAGGACTGCCAAGTTGTGTAAGGTCTGCCCTGCTACTTGTGGACAGCGCTGCTGCTCATGTACTGCTCTGCTGAGGCTCACCTGGCTGTTTGGATGAAGGACCACCAGAGTGTCTCCAGCAGTCAGTTGGCTGATCTCCTCTTCTGAACAATAAGGACACAAGGGGTTGCTCAACACAAGCCCCGATGCACCTCGATGCAAAACCTTGGATCGCAGCTCCTGTTTGGTGGCTTCATAGTCACCGATCCAGCTCGACGCACCTTGATGCTGAAATTGGTACAGCTCAATGCATCCTGCAACAAGCACCGATGCATCTCAACACATGTCCTTGCATCGCCAGTCTCAGATCACTGGCCTCATCATCTTGATGCAGTGATTCACCTCTTAATGCCTGCAGTGCTGCTCCTGTATGGCAGCTTTACCGGCACCAACCCAGCAGAATGCATCTCAATGCAGGACCTCGCCCCACGGCTTCTGTTTAGCAGCATCTTAATGTCAGCGTGAAGCAGGGCGACACGTATTATGCATCTCGACTCCAAGGATACAAGGTATTTTTTGACAGTGGACTAAGCTCGGTTTTGTAGACAACCTATAACCCATCATGTTCAGCCCAAACTGGTGTAACCTGATATCTGTAAATAACACTCTTTACCTCTACGTCTATCTTTGTCTAAAACATTTAAAAAATAATTACTCCGGTTCTATTAATCAGATTTTTGTTGCTTTGGTGTTAAATAATTTATTAAAATTGACTCTCTTTTTCTAAATTGGTGTGGGATTATTTTATTGTTGAGTTTTCACTTTATTACTGTTTGTGTACTGCTTAAATGCTTAACACATTGCCTTTAACTTAAGCCTGACTATTATTGTGCCAAGTTACCAGGGGGTTAAGCACAAGTTAATTTAGTAATTTTTCATGGTTCACCCTGACAAGGATAATGGTTGTTGCTTGAGTAGGGTTTTACCCCCCATCCAATATCCCAATTTCTCACAATCATATATTATCTAAATGACACTATCATCAAAGGATTTGTATATTTTCAAAGCCTCATCATATTTTCTTCCCTGCATTGATTGATTTTCAAGAAGAAAGCCTAAAATCTGCAGGATTTTAGCAAACGTTTAGGGGCTGAGGTTAATCATCCCACTCATTTTATTTGAGGCTCGCATTCAAAACTTGTTCATGATATAATACAGTTCAGTTCAAAGGCACAGTCATCACTTTTGTCAAAGAAACCTTCATCTTCAATTGATATGAAAATGAGAGTATGCACAATACAGTATAATTACACTGTTATATTGCCTATGACATTGTACTCTATCTCAATCATGTACTCCTTCTGGGACATGGGGATGTATTGCCACTGAAAATCTCACTCTTTATTTATATGAACTTTCTACTAAACAATATCGACAATACATTGCGTAACACTGTAACATATTGATTCTACCTAGCATCCGATATTTGATGGCTTTTATGGTGTAATACTGTGCGTAGTTTCTGCATTTGTATGGTCTTTTTCAACATTTGATTTCTAATTCTGTTTATGATTAAGTTTTCTAGCTACTTGAAAGTCAGAAGCACAAATAGTAAATTCAATGTTCCCTGAATTTTGAGTCTTCTAAACAACTAAAGAGCCCCCTTGCCCACCATCATAAATTCCTACTTTGGTAGATGTAGAGGTTTATGTCAGGACAAAGTTATCCCATGCAGTCTAGCATCAACCATATGTAATGGCATTCACCCATTAAATATTCTGAATTTTAGAAATGGCCATGCCCACTTGGAAATAACTTTCTGAAGTTTACTTTATGGTCCCAATTCTAAGGTGACTGAAAATTAAAACACATATTTTGCCACTGGCCAAACTCAAAATCAGACTCTTATCTGTGTTTGTTTTATGTCAAAATACACGAAGGCATAGGCAAGCAAAAATATCGTATTGAAGAACAATCGTGGAGGATTGTGCTTCAAAAATGTCATCTATCAGTCCGTTTATTACATCTGTTTCCATCAACATCCCTAAACTAGACTCCCCAAAATAATGGCTTCCTCCTGAATGCCAGAATGCAGATAACATGCTGTAAATTCTGTCAAATATATGACATTTTGGGAAAGATTTGAAAAACGACTACAGTCCAGTCAAGTTTCAGAACTTCTTCAGTTTGAATTTATTCTAATCATTCTGCTCTATCAGAACTCATGAGATTGCAAAGGAAAAATACAATTGAACATATATAGACATGTATTTTATTATTTTTTATTCTGTTTTCTCAAAGAGTAAACCAAGCACCAGAAGACAGCGAAGCAGACTAACAGCAGGAGGATACATAGAAAACATGTGGAGTTACTGACACACACACATACTTTCACAAAGAGACCTCAACACAATTAACATACTGAAACCTGGGAAGGTAGTGCATTCAGCCTTGGGCAAATACAGAAAATTTCAAGAGGTGGGCTTTGCAACCTTCCCAATTGTGAAAATTAGTAGTGTAATGTATCAAGAGAGGTCATCATTCTATTGTATAGGTTCAAATGCAAAGAACACCTGTTGGTGTGTATATTCAGATCAGGTAAAATAATAATGTTGCTATCTTTAGTTTGGGACGACCTACCAGAATGATTCATCCACAATTTTTAATATTTAATGAAAACCAAATGCACTGCTAAAAGAAAGATAATGTTTAAAAAGCTGCACTTTTTGTGCCAGAACCCCTAAAAAAGTTATTTCTCATTAGCTTCACAGCAGCTGGGCCCTGTCAGTACTTCCCCTTAATGAGGGTTGAAAACCGCTCCCAGAGCAGCAACAATGGTTTAGGACTTTTTGCAGCAGAACCTAGGTGTGAGCTATGAGTGTGTGCGAATGTGTGATAGTTTCATGTAGAAAGAGAAATTGGGAAGAGAAACCTTTATTTACTGAGAAATCTGTAGCTGGCTTGCCACCAACCCAGTGAGAGGAGGAGCTGGTCCCAGAACTGGTTTGTTGTAGTTGAGGTGAAAGGGACTTCTCCTTTCTCTAAACAGACCCCTAGTTGGCACACCAGAAGCCTACAAGGCAAAGGGATACTGCATATTTGATTTGCCTCAAAATAGTGGACTGAGGGATCGTTTTCAGTAAGGAAAACAGGATATGCTACAAACGTGGGAAATATTGCCAATGGGAACTATTTTCTCATTGGTTAGGGAATGTCCTGCAGTTACCATCCTCCACACAGGCTAGTAAATCTTGCAAAAGTGGCACTGCACCCACAGCTCACCAGACCATATCTGTACCTAAGAAAGAACAGAAGAGGACTGTACCTGCTATCTGTGGCCTGAGGGGCCAGACCCACTTTTATACAGGACTGTGAAGTGAACTGCAAAGGTCAGTTGGCTGACCAATGGCAACTGGGTCTGGAATGGATCCTGTAGATGGCCTCTACTCTGGTCGGTCCTGCCACCTAAGTGCTGTCCTTGAGGACCTGGGAGCCTTAGATAAAATCAAGAGAAACATCTCCTGAAAGTCTAAACAGTTGAAACTTAGAATATGTTTGACTTCCAAGAACTCTGGAGCATCAATGGATCCCCATGGCAAATGTGTGTTATTTCAGAAGTATATGGTTGAATAAAGCTTCAGTCTTGCCCAACCGGGGGATTTTAACTGTCATAAAAATGACTTAGGGTCCAAATTAGATCTTGGCATGTGGGTTACTTGATCACAATGGTGACGGACATCCCATCCGCCGCAATATAAATCCCATAGGCTATAATGTGATTTATATTTTGGCGGACAGGATATCTGTCACTGTTGTGATGGAGTAACCCGTCCACCAAGATTTAAATCAGGCCCTAAGTTTGAAGGTAGAAATCTTGACTGGGTGGAGGCAAGGCAAATATGCACCAGACAAGAGGAGTTTGGTGGGCATGACATTTGAATTTTCTTGCTCTGAGCTTTTCCCCTCAAGACCAATGGCTTCAATGGGACCTAATCAGGGAAACTAAGTCAGGAGGTAAACGTTTTGAGCGGTATGAGCCACTTGGATTATCCGACCTCCACTCCTTGCGATTGGCCGGAACTCTTGCCGATGCCCTAGTCAACATGAACAGTGACTTATGATTGGCTCTTTACATTCTCATGGTGTTTTTGCACAAAAACTTTAAAAATCATATCTGTGGATCCACTCAATGGAGTTTACTGTGTTGAGTTTAGACGGTTTAATTGATTTGGGTCTGGCTACGTACTTTGCACCCTTTTTTTTTTTTTTAAATTAAACTTGACTGCTCTGTTCCATGGCTACCAGGGGTTGAGCCCAGGTATATTATTGAACTTGGGTGTTGAACCTGACAGGATTTTGGACTTTTTACTTTGAAATGACGCATATTTCCCATCGAATAACCCATTTATTTACAGTGATATAACCATGTGATTAAATGTTATAGAATTGAAGCATCACCTGGATCCCCTTATTTTAATTAGGCCTTTGAAAGCTCACATAGAAGAACTAGTCTATCATTGTATTTTGGCTAATATTGCATAGTTGTGAAAGAGCCAATGAGCTAGAAAATTCTACAAGTGTGCCACTGTTGTTTCCATATGGTGTCAATTGCAGGTCCAGATTTGAATGCTAGGAGCTCTGACTTAACTTGCATTATAACAAGGTGGATAAGTTGAGTGTCATTCATTTTCATTTGTGTCACATATGATATGTAGATATACGTTTTTAATATTACTCTGCCTCCACCTCAAGTCTAAATAAAGCTGACAAACATGTGAACTTGGTACCCAATGACAATAGACACGCAATGGCATCTTCCAGCTGACTTCTAAGTGCACACAGGCTGATTTATCATGATCCTTGGATCTTTAGTGGTGGCTAGTAATAAAAATGAACCATAAAGAGCATCAGCTCCAAACCTCAGCAGAGTTTATCTTGGAAGCGCGCAATGTGATACTGGCCCCCACCTGGCGTCCTGCTTTGGACTGCAAATGCTAAGGTGAGAGGGAGATTCTCTGAAATGAGCTGAGCAGCTCTGACTTGTTCTGCTCCAGTGTAGTTCCTGCCCTTTGGCTAAACGGATGCGAGAGTGCCTTGCCAAAATCCTAGTGAAATTGTGTTTGTGCTTTTGTACGGTCTCCTTCATGAAAATGTGCTGAATTTGTGTTTACTGGGATAGCATGTCAAATAGTTTAATAGATCCAATTTAGAAATAGATGTATTACCTCTCCTAAAATGAAAACAAATTATTAGATAAGTAAACAACTCTAACAAACACAAAAGGTGTGCAAACTTTGAATTGCTCCAGCAATATGTGAGGGGGGGGAATTTAAAACTCTTTTGTACTTCATTTTTACTCGAGTTGGTAATGTCTCGAAGGATACTGGTTCAAGCAGAAAGTGTCTTCCAGGAGGCTTTCTCTCCTCGAGGCTGTTGGCTTGTACATAGCTTTTGTGACATAAGTGAAGTGTGCCTTCTCTTTCAATTTTCACAAAAGTAGCTTGAAATCAATATTACTTATTCACACATTTATACAAAAAAAAGAAAACATTTGTTTTTCAATATCCCACCTCTCTGTTAATCATGAGCTCAGTAAGCAAAAAAATAAATAAAGCATGACTCTAAGAAAGCATAATTACAATACATTGCAGTGTATTCACTCACTGAAACGTGTGAGGCATTCAGTGAGTCATGCTGTCTTCAGCCAACGTGGCCTTACCTGACCTTGTTTACAGTTTCAGTTAGGTTCACTATTATAGGTACGAGTCCAGAAGCCCCAGCATGGTTAGAATGGTGAGCTAAAAACCTAGCCTGGAAGAATGCCATATAGTGATTTCGAGCCATTAGACTGCTGTACACTAAATACGGGAAGAAAGCGTTAGGTCCACTCTAAAATGGGGCACTATCTGTTCGGAGACAGCTGACTTTCGTTTCGTGGCGTGTGCAGCCTTTTCGAGTAAGGCTCAGAGCAAAACAATGCCTCCCACAGCCACCTCCATATATTTATTCTTGCATATTCATGAGGTCTCCTGCTGTGCAGGAGTTTCTCCCCTTGATAGAAACGAGAGCATATTAATCGATAAATCAAACTTTAGAAATATTTTGGTACAATATGAACCAGCTCAACATTTAATTGAGGTTATTAGACACAAGGAATAATTATGAGCCTCATTTTGGTTCTAAATGTTTTGATTTCATACTGCAAGCATAGCCCCACTTTGATTAATAATTACTATATACACTAATTAGAACATCAAACTCATTTGGTAACATATTGCTTCACACTAATTTCGGCGCATATCTCTGAAGATTGCTAACATTTGTCTTGTACTTTTAAGCCCTACCATAATATATATTTGTAATTAGGCTCACACATACACGACAGACTGTTTAAATCACAGCATATGTGTAATACTGCACGTCGTGTCAACTTTAATCCCCCCTATTGACAGTTTTTAAAAACGCACAACTGGTTTCTTAGAGTTTTTCATGCTTTGCTGTATAGGGCACACACAAATGCAGTGCATATGCACACATGGGATGGAAACACTGACACTCTTTAAATTCCAATTAAATACGTATTTATTATTTTACAAATAGAGCTAATCAAGATTTGGAGCTTGATGGGCAAACGATTTTTGCCATCACAAAGCCTGCATGCACAAAATCACACGCTCTTCAAAAATACAGCTCACTATGTGTAAACGGCCCATCGTGTGTCAGAAATGTCTTTCCAACGTGCAAATTGGACTTTGCAAAAAATTATGGCCCTGATTCAGAAAAGTGTACTTGCACTTCTGTGTAAATTTACGTTTGTTTTTAAATTAATTAAGCTGCGTTTTAATGGTAAGTTTCTGAGTGCAGAGACTCCGCAGTTGGGGCGGAGAACTCCATACATAAAAATGTATGTGCGGAGTTCTCCACCCTGACTGTAGAGTCTCTGCACTCATAAACTTACAATTAAAAGGCAGTTTTGTAAATTCCAAAACACGTGTAAAGTTACACAGAAGTGTAAGTCTACTTTGTGCATCAGGCCCAAACATTTGCAAGCAGAGGGGGAATACTATGAGTGTCCCTCTCGTTTCCGAATAGCTATGCAATTTCTCAATGCTTTGAAACTGAAGCTGTAGTTCCTTTGCTCGACAGGGCTGTATTCAAATATCACTCTCAGACCTTTTGTGAATATAAATGATGGTGATAAAGGTTTGCTGTCGCTTGCTGACCTCCATCACTACATACACAGCCACTGGTAGAGAGGGCCTGGTTTAGATCTTGGCAGATCTGGTTCCGCCATCACTTTTACAACGGTATTCCCATCCGCCGGCTTGGTGTCAGCCCGTCTTTATTAGATGTTGGAGAGTCCATGGGTAAAAGACCGCCAAGGTCTTGCCAACTCCTTCATGAATTCTCAACTGTATTAATGGTGATACAGGCAGAATCGCCTGGCGGTGGGACTCCGGAACAGATTCCTGCCATGCAGATTACGATGTGCCTTTCCGCCGTGGAAACTGTGGAGGAAATCCCACCTACTTCGAGTTGGCAGAATAGAAGGAAATAAGGTAAAAACTTACCTTTTTTCCTGCTTCCTGCTTCTGTTTCCATCTAATACCCTATCGTCCAGGTCCCTCTTTTTCTGCACCGACTCCACCAAGAAACCAAATGGCTCAGTTGACGTAGTGATCTATGGCAAGCTACTTTTTACATTTGTCCTATGTATTGTGTATTGACAATTCTCGTACCCTTGTGTGCTTCTGCATTTCTCTTACAAATAACAATTTTCTTAGGTGTAGTGCAGTAGTGTTCAATTTCCTACTCATCAAGGTAAAATGAACACACCTGTATTGACACTTAAAAACAATTATTGTTGTCGTGTGTGCTTGTGGGTGTTGTGCTTGTAGTGCCTGTGTGTGTGCATTCAATAGCATGTATATGTTTTGTATGTGACATGCAATATGTACCCATATGGGGCATAACACATTACCTCCATACACATTACGACACAGTCACAACATATATAAGTAGTAAAATAATGATGAGTAGCACTTAACTGTTTCTATACCACCGTGGCCTCACTCCATCGCGACACCACCGCCAGGACACTGCCAGCCCACTGGGAAAATCAAAATCAGCTCAGCACAAACCTGGCAGCATGACAGCAGCAGTGTAATGTTAGTCAGCAAGGAAGATCGCTGTCGCAGCGGTCTCCTGTCATTTGCCGCAACATCTAAATGTGGCGGGTGGACCTCCATCAGCTCGATAGAGTAGCTGGAACCATTGCCGTGGTGGGACGGTGGTAGTCCAGCCAAGATCCAAATCAGGCCCAGATTCACCAAACAACTTCTGCTTAATGTCTATGAATTATGAATGAGGCAGGAGTTTTTACAACTCTCTCCAAATAAGCATTTGGCACTGCAACCAATTTGTATCAGTCACAGAGCAAAATGAACCTAGGGACGCACAGCAGTTGTAGAGAAACCTTGACTGTTTCTACATCAGGCCCATTGCTTTATTAATATGAATCATTTTACATCAAGTTTTTGTTATGTCTCTATCATGTAAGGTAGCATATGGAAATTAAGGTAAAAGCATATTTAACATTTGAAGATTTTAAGGTTGGCAAAATAAACCGCACACTTTCAAGGGCTGTATCACACATCCTGCCCTGGGGTTGCAAAGTGTATTTGCATTTGCTTTTTGTGACCCCAGGGAACTACAGTATTACAGAAGGAGCCGTAGACACATGCGCATCCCCTTCTGTAATACTTAGCGCTGGTGCTCATGTAGACCCAGCGCTATCTTCAGAGGGTGTTCCTTCCTTTGCATGGGGGCGTAATCCAATACAAATGAGGACATCACTTTTCCTCTGTGCCCACACAGTATCATGGATGCAGAGGCAAACATCCTCTTAGGAGGCACACAGAAAGTATGCCACAAACATTGGTGCACTGCCAGTGCACCCAGTGAGGCCAGCCCTCTGGAGAGTGGAAATGGGTCCCATGAACCTCCCAGACATCCCTCTGCAGGCCGTTGCAGTCACTCACTACAACCACCTGCAGGGGGATCTCAGGCCCCTCTTTAAAGTGAAGACAGAAGGCCGCCTACACAGAGGAGTACAGCTTAGAAGCTGCTGCTCCGTATTTCACCAAGTGTGCTGCCCCCAGTGCAGTGAAAGATCATGATTGCCCTGAGGGCAATACATTCATTGTTACAGGACACCGTATTCTTGTTTGCACCTGGTGAACCTGCTTAAATGTGCTTCATTGCGCCAACAAGGACATTGAGTCCTATATGTAATACAAGCTCAAAGCGGTCTAAAATCTGGAACCGTTCAAACTCAATCTCACAACAGAAGAGATAAAAAGGAAGTACCGGGTGTCTCTGCACCCGTAGCCAACATTGTGTGATAATCACTGAGCCATTTCCCTTGTGATATGTGCACAATAGTAGCACAATCTGCCTTGGAATGTTACCCACACAACTGGCTTGTGCACATGACCAGCATGACATCCATATGAGAAAAAAACGGTTTAAAGAATTCGAGGCAGAATATCCCCATTAGAATTCCGCCCTGAAAATCACTCATATTCAAACTCACAGTTTAGTCACTATGGCAGATCCACAAAGGGCCTTACATGTATTAAAGTTACAAGTGAGGAGTTTCTGCACTGGTGGAGGATTCTCCACACTTGGGGCGGAATCTCCATACGTTGCACTCTCTGCAGTGCGCCATGTGGAGATTCCGCCGTGTGGAAACTCCACACTCTTAACTTTACTACACGTAAGTCTCATTGTGAATTGGCCCCTATGAGCATTCTAGAGGATACTTCGCAAAAACTCAGGTAACAATAGAGAAATGCTGACATATAATTAATATATTCAAGCTGGCACGTGCCCTGTCCCTAGTATCCAAAGCCAGGAACTTAGGTTTCCTGATTAATAACGACTTAACGCTTGCCTCACAAATCAATCAGGTTACTTCAGCTTGCTTTTACACGATGAAAGTCCGACGAAAAATACTTCCTTTCATTCCTTTTTCACTGAGGAAAATGGTAGTGGGAGCCTTGGTTATGTCGAGAGTCGATTACTGTAATGCTTTGTATCTGGGAGCGGGTGCAAGGCAGTTCTCAAAACTTTAGTCACTACAGAATGCGGCCGCTAGAATTTTGCTGAACTTACCTAAACATCATCCGATGTCTAGGGGTATCAAGCAGTTACATTGGCTTCCAGTTCGATGATGAGTGGACTTTAAGGTCCTCTGTCTGGTGCACAAAGCTCTGTATGGAGGAGGAGCGGCAGATCTTAGGCACCTCTTCCCTAGGTCAGTATCGTAACGATTATTGAGGGGGCCACCCTGCAAGGTACGTGGAGGGGCCCTCTCCGGACTCTATCAGGACCTCCCCAGCCGAAGTGCAGTTTGGGGGCCCCCGCACTGTGGGGGATGCGGGGGCCTTTATTACGACCCTGCCCTAGGTACATACCAGCACGCTCTCTTTGGTCTGCAAATTTGGAGTTGGTATGTCTCCCCAAGACAAGAAGAGTCAGATGGGGAGGAAAACGCTTTTCATTCCAAGTGGCTAAGCTTTGGAACTCCCTCCCTACACATATGCTACAACAACCCAACAGGACTCTATTCAGGAAAACGTTGAAAACCTGGCTTTTTGTAAAGACCTAGATCTGCTAATTGCTGTACTATCGGCACAAACCTCAGCACCAAGACGCCTCGGCAATAGTGAGCTTAACAAATAATTCAGTCAGTCAGTCACATAAAGCATTGCAGAACCAGCAAATATGGGCATGCTAAATCCTTCACAAGCCCTCCTTTCATTCTTGGCAAATGACTCCAAAGCAGAGGAGCACAAAACAGATAGCATGTTAAATGTTGATGCAGTTTATTCCACCTGATATGAAGGCAAATCACACCGAGCTCTCTAGGGTCAGAGTGCGGTAAGCATGGCACAGCCAATCGATATTGCACATCAGGAACGACGTATATTTCCAGAATACGCAATTCAACAGTTAGTTAAAAAAAGGCAAAGTAGCAGAATAATCAAATATGCAAAATGCTTTTTTTTAAAACATGTAGATGTAATGATGGAAACATGGTGTCCCTCAATACGAAAGGCCTGTTAATTTCAATGGGACTGGTAACACCAGTTACTGGGTCCATCAAAATACGTGCGTTTAGTGGGAACACCACTACTCCAATGGTATTTCACTTGGAGATTTCACCTGCTTCAAGCAGGGGAAGTTGCTCCTGGTTGGAATACAATGAAAAAACATGCAGAAATCGATACCATAAATCCTATATCTATAAACTAACCCCAAAAACTCATGATCCCTGTTATTTACTCTGGATCCCCATTAATGGTATATCTGTGGGAGGGAAGCGATGCCGATTTTTATGGCCCTCTCGCAATGAGAGCCTATCTTGCACATTATTTAGAGAAGTACAGTTATATGTCATGAAGAAACTTTGAGTACCAGTGCAACCTGTCTTACAAATAAAGACTGTGCAAGCATTTGCTGCCCCAGCCCCCTGGTGGCACCGGAATCAGGTGTACACACCTGTTATGCCTCTGGTGCACTCTTCCATATTAAGACCCCATGAATGTTGTGTCCATAGATTCTTATTTCCCAATTAGCTTGGGACACAAGTCTGAACACTCATGGTGGCAAACTTAGACATCAAGAAAGGGAGGGATAAAAAAAGTGAAGTGACCTTGAGTCCATAAGGTACATCAAGCTAGGAACTACATTTGGGCATATCCTGCATTTGCAAGGCACTTAGGTCTTTGCTTGCTTGTTTAGTTTGTAACCACGTGTAGAACCTTAGACCTTAGATCTCTGATCAATCCTCAGCGCTTGTTCCTCTCCATGTCTTACATGAAACTTCACACAGAGCCCATAAAGGGCAAGCAGTAATCATTCACAGTGGATGTACTCTTCTAACCTCACACAACAACACAGAGGCCAAACACAATACACACGCTGAAACACTGCTCGTTGGAGTGTCAAAGGTCACACTCTTGTTTATCTGCTGTGTGGCTATTATAGGTCTACGACTGCCAACTCTCGCAAGATGCTCTCAATTCACTTTCAACCTCCCTGTTGGTGGTAATTTCCGCCTTTGTACAGGGAAAGGTTTCTGCAGGTCCTTACTGGCGGGACTGGGCATCGGGCGTTTCCCTGTTAGGCTGCCTAGAACGGTGGGGGCCGGTTTTGCAGCAATGAGGGGCCAGTGCTTTCCCCGGAGCTCGTGGAGGAAAATTGTCAGGGCTGCTTTGAGTTCTGAGTCTGGCCCTGGCTTTCTGTCAATGTGTGCAGTGTGCAGTGTCTGGAATACTAAAACGCATAAACTGGGCTCTGTGTGTGTCTCACTCTGCAGTGTGACGTGGAAGACCCTGGCACGTATTCTATTACATTCTTTACAGGATAGATTGCAAGTCCAGCACAAGCAGCATGCTTTGCAGTAGCTATTGTCACCACTGCATCTGTCCCATTAAGATGTCCATACGATCACCAATACAAAATCAATTAAATTGGCAGCAGAATCCAACACATTTGTTTCGAGAATAAATGCTGTCAGGCAAAACTGCATCGAGGCTAGGCCATGTTCCCTAATTTCGAAAGATAAAGGAGCATAAAAATACCCTTTTCTCTAAGAGTATAACTCATATGCGACGGCAAGAATATTTTCACACAGCTTATGGTTGGGAAATCATTCTTAGGTAAGTCAAATATTTTATTGGAGTTTGGAAAATAAATCAAAATCAATGTCATATACTTCCTTTATTCATTTTTCTTCAAATGCCACCCAAATGGCAGAAATATCCCTATTAACAATGTAAAGGTACATCTGCTTTGCTTGGTGACAACACTGTAGATTTTCTTTTCAAAGCTAACGGAGCCACACTGTCAGCAAAAATGAATCTAGCTCTCAAGGGAATTCTTGTACCTTAATGATTTCTGGGCCAAGAAATGTCCTGGGGCATTTTGAAAATTTGAAATTTTTAATAAATGATATTATAAACATTCGCAGTAGTTATTCTGTCTATTCTGCGAGGCACGGCAATTTCTTAAGGATGACTTTGTGAAGTCCATTACATTTTAGATATAGCAATTGTATGAGACATGTACCAACAGAGGAGAACATTCAGGTCTAGTAATCTAATTTAGAGTTCCATATCTTTCTTCATAATCATTGGTTAAAAGATTTCATCGAGTTTGATCTTTGTCAAAGTCACATACAATCTCTCTCTCTCTTCACATAGACAAACACACACACGCATAAACACATATACATATATTACATGTTTGGGCAAATCTTTCTGCACAAAAATGGTATAAGAACCCATACTTTAGAGGAACCTTTGAAATAATTTCCACATTTCATAAAAAAGTGCATCAAAACAACGGTAAGTGCAGTAGGTCCATTGGAGGCGTGGAACTTTGCTGACCAGGCTCCATGTTTGGTGCACTCGGTCAGCAAAGTTTTTTTTGTTCAGCAAGAATAAACTCTCAACCTTGGAGTTTGTTCTTGTTAAGAAAAATAACAGCATGGAGGGACAGATCAATTTGCTTCTGTTCCTGATTTCTGTTCACTGTCGTGAACAGGGTACTGGAAGGGTACCATTTGTCCTTCTCCACTGTCACCTTCAGCATTCCGTGAGTCATGGGGAAGCAGGTCAGCTGGCATCGGCTCCTGTACCCTTTTCCAGGTGCCAGCTGATATGCTACTTGGCGCAGGCCTAGGGGGAGCATGTTGGCAGTCACACTTGTGATTAGGGCACACAAACAAGTGCTGTACTGGCATCAGGTCTTCCATTGTGTGAGAAGTTGGCCTGGTATATGCTGTCCACTTATTAAAGTTCAAACAACCCTTATGATGATTTAAGAGGTCAAAGATAACCTTAGAAAGCTATCCAAGTGGTAGCTGTGGAGAGCAGCCTTCAGGCTTAATCTTGAAGGAATGTTAAGTAGCTTATTTTACCAGAATGCAACCTTATAGTATTGGTTAAAGGAAAGGAAACCGCACAGTAGTTGTAAACATATGTATTTATTAATATAACACTCTCTAGTATTACTCAGTATCTCCTACACGGAGAAAATCACACAGTCCACAATACTTAATCACAGAAATGACAGTAAATAGCACTAATACACAGTGGGCCCCATGGTGGGACCAAACTATATACTAAAATAGTGGTAGAAAAACCACGACTCGATTCAAGACAGTGTCGAGAGGACGTAGAATCACTGGGACCCTAAGAAACCTCCCAAGGTTAGTAAGTTGGGACCCCACGGAGGACGGGTGCAGTGTGGGAACATGACCGCATGCTCTGTACAATTATATGGGAAAGTCGCGGTTGAAGTTTTAGATTTTAAGGACCCTTCCTAGTGGACTTCGAAAAAAAAACGTGGACGTTAGGAGGTTGGAGAGCCACCCCACAACTGGGTACCGAGGTACCGAAGTTACCTATCCCAGGAAAGCCAGGTGCATAGGTCTGAAGTGGCAGCTGAAACCGCCGTCAAACCCAATGGACGACTTGGAAGAAGAGCTGTTGCTGGAAGGAAGAAAAGCGTCCATTGGAATCCAAAGGTGGATTCTTGTTGAAGAGTACCTGAAAGCAGAGGGAACAGAGTCTGGGTCACTCAGGAGTGACCAAGGTCTCGGTAGACGAATGCCCACCGATGACGGGTTCTTCCGGTAAGTTAATGGAGTTCTTGACTCTGCAGCTACGGGGACCAGGAGATGTCGAGGACAACCAGGAGCTGGATACGAGCTGTCCCACAAAGGATATTGAGTGCTGAGGGATCGGTGTCCAGTGGTAGCACCAACAAGCCTTGGCAATGGCAATCCAAACAGAAGGTCAAGGATGCGTACGGTTCAGACCAGCAAGGTTCAGGAGACTCACCACAGCAAGGGGAGTCAGGGCAGGCCTAGGGCAACCAGGGGAGCTCAAGACATGCAGAGCTGGCCACCAAATGGACCCACAAGCCGGAGGCAAAGGAGTCACGAGTGGACCTTGAGTGATTTGATGAAACAGCAGCCCATGGAGCACTCAGTGCGAGGAGGCCAGAGTTCCTGGTAGGGAATGGTGCCAGAGGTTGGGGCTACTCGAATCCCAATGCACTTGTTTGGGAAAAGTCAACAAGCATATGTATCTGCAAATGTACGCAGTGCACCGGGGTTCAGGTATTGCTGCCCCCACAATGGATGCTGACCCCAAATTTGGTGAGAGGGCACCTCGGACTTCAAGAGACATAGAAACCCACCTCCTGTGTTGCTGAAGCCTTCGGAGTCCATAGGAGTTGAGGGTCAGCAAACCTGACAGCAGTGTTGTGGCACCTGCGAATGCAGGGGAGTGACTCCTTCACTCCAAGGGCGATATCTTTAGTTGTCCTTGATGCTCCGCAGGTCCTGCATGGATCCTGTATGGTGCACGAGCACAGATGATGCTTCAAACTAAGAGGAAGACAAAGTTGGGCCCAAACAAAGTCCAGAGTGGCCATACGGTCGAGTTCAGTGGTTTCTGGTTCAGAATCTTGTCCACGTCAAATCTATGGTCCTACAGCCAGGTAAGCCCTTTTGTACCCACGGGAGAGGGTGGGACAGATTCAGGGGACTCTTCCAGGGGAGGGTCTGGACAGTAGGGAGGTTACTCCCATGTCCTTTGTCCAGTTTCACACAAGAGCAGGAGCCAATGGGTCCCAGGACTGGTTTGAACTGGACCATGCACAGAGACAACAAATGTGCCTCTCATGCAGACTTTTGGTCACTGGCAAGCGCACCCACCCAGCCCTAATACACTAAATCCTGTCTGGGTGGTGGTCAACCCTCCCTGTGACAGGATGCCTATTGTTCTGCATTCTTCTGCTCGAGTTTGGCTCAGCAGCAGGAGGGCAGAAATGTGTCTCTGGTCAGCAACAATCATTTTGTGCTGCCCGGGACTAGAAGGCTGGTAGCAGAAACACAAGGGACCAAACGAAGATCGCTTCTGAGGGGTGGAATCATACCTCCCACACCGATGGTGTGGGAAGTATGATTCCAATATGAATGACACACAAGTGTTTGTTTCATCCGTTTCAGAGTTGGTCATCACGCGGTGCATAATGCCACTCCATATGCCGTAAATGGCTGCTTCACTGACAGCCCGGGAAAATGGACTCGTAGGCAATAGGTTCTGCTCATGCAGTGGCACCCTCTCACTTAGAACCAAGCACCCTGCCCTCAGGATTCTAAAGGCCTGCTAGAGGGGTGGCTTATAGGTTTTAAGTGCAATGACCCTTAGAAATAGAAAACCTGAATAAACCAACTTACACAGACTGCAATGGCAGGCTTGTAGGTTCCATTTTGCATGGCCTCTCTAGGGTGGCATAATACATGCTTGAGCCCATGGTAGGCCTCTGGGGTACTTATGCCCTGGATACATGGGTACCATATACTAGAGACTGACAAGGGTACCCCAGTATCCAATATGTAGTGTACCTAAGTACATAGCGCAACAGTTTAAGGAGAAAGCAGATAGACTGGGTTCCTGATTAGCAGGATCCCAGTCAGACTATTCACAAACAGTATCACATTTAGCAAAAAGTGGGGGTAACCATATGAAGAAGATCCTACTTTCTTACACAGTGTCTATTTGTATTAATGACCTCCTGTCCTTGGACAAGGTTACAGTGGACATGCATTTCAGCAATGGGGGAACTCATAGGGGACAATTCCCCCCTCACCCTTGGGCAAGATGATGGGCAGTTCAAAAGGAAGTGGGTGTCAATCTGGCATCCCCTCCTTCTGGTTACTTTAAAGCCCCCCTCATCCTTTGGCAATTTTAGGGGGGAGAGAGCAATTTACATGTTTATCCTTGGGTAATGTTAAGAGATTGAATTTATTTCTCACCACACTTCAGCATTGTTGAGTAGACGGAGACAGATTGGAGCAGTAATGGGTTTGCACTGCCCTTTCACCATTAAGCAAAGTGGAAAAACACACCCTTCTGTCTCTTCTCCCTGTCCCTAAGGCAATGCTGGGGAGGGGGGTGAATGAACTCTCTTTGCTCTGAAGCAAGGACAGAGAGTTCTATATGATTCAAACAAGAACTGACTTCACAGGGAAACAAGACTTTACTTCATCTTGGATTGGGACCCTCAGAGAGAATTCTGTTATACCATTTCTGTATAAGGGAGTCACTGGAGTAAACAAGGGGGGATTTAGGGTTCATTGGATTTCATTTCAATCAATCAATCAGGGAATTATAAGAGCGCTACTTACCCGTGAGGGTCTCAAGGCGCTGAGGGAGGGGTCTACAGATCTGTTTAGCTGAAGAGCCAGGTCTTGAGGGTCATCCTGAAGGTGTTCAGGGAGGGGGTGCGTCTGATGTCTGCCGGTAGCTCGTTCCAGAACTTGGCTGCAATGTGAGAGAAAGATCTTCCACCTGCTTTGACTCTGTGGATGTGCGGGGTTTAGGCCAGTGCGAGGTTGAAAGATTGGAGGTATATTTGGGTACGTGGAAGTTGATTCTGTCATTGAGGTATTTGGGTCCATTGTTGTGTAGGAATTTGTAGGCGGGAGTGAGGATTTTGTTGGCTGATGTGTTCATGTCGGGGGATGCCGAGGACAAGGCTGGTGGTGGTGTTATGTATTGTCTGGAGTTTGCGGAGTAGGGACTTGTTGATGCCAGCGTAGAGTGCATTTCCATAGTTCAGTCTGCTGGTGATGAGTGCATGGGTGACTGTCTTCCTTGACTCAGGGGGGATCCACTTGAAGGTCAAGCGGAGGGTGTTGAAGCAGCTGGAGGTGATGGCGTTGACCTGTCAGTTCATGGTGAGTGATGAGTCGAGTACAATGCCGAGGTTTTTGGCGTGGTCTGAGGGGGTAGGTGGACTTCCGAGGGCGGTCGGCCACCAGGTGCTGTCCCATGCAGAAGGAGTGGTACCGAGGATGAGGACTTATGTCTTCTTGGCGTTGAGCCTCAGGCAGCTGTTAGTCATCCAGATTGCGACGTCTTGCATTCCTTTCTGGAAGTTGAGTTTGGCAGTGGTGGGGTCTTTGGTGAGGGAGAGGATGAGCTGGGTGTCGTCGGCGTTGAGGCCGTGTTTTCTGAAGATGGCTGCGAGGGGGCCATGTAGATGTTCAGGAGAGCGGGGCTCAGTGATGAACCCTGTGGGAGTCCGCAGGTGTTTTTCGTGGGGTTGGAGAGGAATGGTGGGAGTCTGACCCTTTGGCTTCTTCCGGTGGGGGAATGATCAGATCCAGTCCAGGTCTGTTCCTTGGATGCCTGCATCATGTAGTCTGGCGACTAGTGTGCAGTGAAAGACGGTGTCGAAGGCCGCTGTTAGGTTGAGTAGGATGAGGGCTGCGAAGTGGCCTTGGTCCAGGAGGGTGCGGATGTCGTCTGTGGGGGTGAGCAGGGCGGTCTCTGTGCTGTGGTTGCTTCGGAATCCGGATTGGGAAAGGTCGAGGACGGCGTTCTCTTCAACGAATCAGGTCAGTTTCCTGTTGACTGTTTTCTATGCAAATTTAGCTGCTTAGGGGAGGAGCGAGAGGGGCCGATAGTTCTTGAGGTCAGTGGGGTCAGCTGTGGGCTTCTTGAGCAGGGGACTGACTTCTGCACGCTTCCAGTCATCTGGGAAGGTGCCTGTTTTGAAGGTGGTGTTGATGGTGTGTTGTAGTTCGGGAACAATGGTGGCCGCGGCTCAGTGGTAGATGTGATGGGGCAGGGGTTGGTGGGGGCCCCCGAGTGGATGCTTTTCATGGTCGAGGTGGTGTCTTCGGCCGTAATCGGTGTCCAGTTGGAGATGATGGGCTGGCTGGTGTTTCTGGGGGGTGGGGGGGCCATCCATGGCACCTGGTGGATGGTCGATGAAGTTGTCCTAGAGGTATTTGATCTTGAGGTGGAAATAGGTTCCAAGCTTGTCGCAGAGGTCTTGGGATGGGGTGATGTCTGTGGCTTCCCTGCATGGGTTGGTGAATTCTTGACTGACACTGAAAAGGTCCTTGGAGTTGTTGGAGTTGGCCAGGATTTTGTTGTGGATGAAGTTCTTCTGATCTGGTTGTGGTAGTGGTAGTTTGTCATGGTGTCCTTGTAGGTGGTGTGGTTTTCAGTTGTCTTGGTGTTTCTCCATATCTTCTCCATGCATCTGCAGGTGCGTCTGGCTTCTTGGAGAGCAGTGGTAAACCATGCAGCTTTCCTAGGGCATTGTCTGTTGGCGATGTGTAGCGGGCGAGCTCGTCTGCGCAGTTGGAGATCCAGGTGTGGAGTTCTCTGGCTGCGTCATTTGCGTCGGGTGCCCGGGTGTGGTTGTCTCGGGTGAGGGTGAAGTTAAGTTGCTCGTCAGTAACCTTGCTCCAGTTCCTTCGTAGGGGGCGTGGGGCTGGTTTGGGTGCCTTGGGTTTGTTGATGGCGAAGTGTACACAGTGGTGGACGGTCCATGGCGGCTGCGTTGTGTGGCTGAATTGGACGCTGTTTCCTGCCTCGAAGATGGGGTCGAGGGTGTGTCCTGCTCTGTGGGTCGGTGTGTTGACGAGTTGCTAAAGTCCAATGCTGGCGTGGTTGTCATGAAGGATAGTGGAGTTGGGGTCGCTGGGGTTGTCGAGGTGGAAGATCAGGTCCCCAATGAGTATGTAGTTTGTTGAGGTGATGGCATGGTGTGCGATGAAGTCAGTGATGGTGGTGGTGAAGGGTGATCGGAGCCAGGGGTCTGTAGACGAGGGTTCCTCGGATTGTGGCTTTGGGGGTGGTCTGGATCTGGAAATGCAGGTGTTCGGTGGAGGGGAAGGTTTTGCTGGAGGTGGTGAGGTGGACGGTGCTCTTATGGGCGATGGCGAGGCCCCCTCCTGGGATGGTGGTGCTGATGTCAGGGGCGGAGGATGTGTTGTTCCAGGTCTCTGTGAAAAAGGCGATGTCGGGTGAGAGAGAGTCGAGTAGGTTCCAGATTTCCATGCCGTGTTTGTGTACAGAGCGTACGTTGAGGAGGATGCATTTTAGGGTGTCACCAGTGCTGGTGTTGGAGGCCGGGTTGGCAGTGAGGGTCTGGCAGCAGTGGAGGCAGGAGAACTGGCTGTAGGTCGTGTTTGGAGAGGTCTGATGTCATTCTCTAAGTCTTTCAGGGTTGAGTGCAAGGAGGGTGGTGGTGTCGTAGCGATGGGTATTGGGAGGTCCAGGGTTCCTGGCACTGACCGTGGTTGGGTCGCGGATGGGAGCAGAAAAGCTTGCCTTTGGCGCGCCGGCAGGGTGCCCGCTGCACGCGTCCAAGGCCGCCATTAAGTAGGGGAGGTGGGAGGGAGCAGAGGCTGGGAGTCGGGAGCGGGGGAAATCCGGGGGGCAATTTTGGGGGGAGGGGCCACAGGGGCAGCAGCGGCAAAATGCGAAAGGAACAGACAGGCACAAGAAAATAAAAACTGTGGTGGAATTAGAGCAAGACACAGATGGGCACAATAACATTGGCACAACCGGGAAAAATTAAGATGAAAATGGCTGAGAAAGGTTACGGTGGTTGCAGGCAGTCTGGTCCCAGTTGGACGGGCAGCAGACATAGGCGCGGGCAGCAGGTTCAAACCTCCCAAGGAGGAGGTCAGGGCCTGGAGGCAAGAGACGGCACAGCGGAGCTGCTGGGAGAGAGTGTACCTAGACCGAGGGTCGGAGGTCTTACTCGTTTGATAAAGAAGGAGTCATCCAGTGAAATAGATTTTCCTGGAAGTCTTTTAGGGAGGAAATATTTGGTTCTTTGGTTCGGTGGCAGTTCCATGAAGTTGTAAAGTATAGATCTCACTGTGATACAGACTTTTCTCTTGAGTGGCGGATTTATTGGATCCTCAGATGCTGGAAGGATTGTTCCTTTTGCTAATGCTAGTTTATTAACCAATGCTTGCCAGTATATTAAAATGTGTGTCTTCACAGTTGATATTGTGTTCATGACTCTCAGACTGTGTGAAAAGGTTTCTTTCCATTTGTTTCTTTTTCATGCAAGATGGCCACCTATAATATTGTATCCATCTTTATACAACTTCCTGCTTCAGAACAAGAATTTCTGTGAGCTGTTAATTTCAGCGGCCCTCATAAACTGATTGTAGTGGATGACAAACTTTCAGGGGTCCAAGGTGGCTGGGGAGGTAGGGAGCATGTTTTGCTTGCCCGCCAGAACAGATGACTTTAGAGAATGGCTTTGAGGATTGTCTCCTGTGAATACTGATCTCTCTGCCACCCATATTCATCTCTACTATTGTCTGGCATTACACCAGGAAGGATGTGGGGGACCTACACCAATATAACAACTTGCTCATTACAAAAATTGTGTTGCTAATGGATTCAAATATGCAAAAGTTCTAGAGTTTCAAGGTTTCCTGAGATCCTTAACATAAGCCAGGAAATGGAGATCCTCTGCTTCCCCTGATGGCTGGAGAGTTTTTGTGGCTTGAATGTTGCACTTGTTGCATAAGAACCAGTATGCACAAATGTAACTTGTTTGCATAAGATGTGCAGGACAAAACTATTTTTGTGTGTTCAAATTTATATGCTTTACATACTAAGTAAGAGCACCAGTTAAACTGCTTTTTCCATAAATAATTGCATTCAAACTAGTGTGGAGTGTCTGATCAAATACCTTTGTGCTGTTTTTTTAACATTTTGAGTCACTGTGATAAATTGGGTTACTGGTTGAGAGGGATGAAAGCCTCCTCAAGCAGCGATTACAATCCGTGTCACGGTAAGGCATAAGCCAACACCAAATTAACCTGTGCTCAAACCTCTATGGCTTGACACATAGCAGTCAGGCTTAACTTAGAGGCAATGTGTAAAGTATTAATGAAGTACTTCAAAGAGTGACAAAGTGAAAACACAACTGAAGAAAAAAACCCCACCAATTTAGAAAAATAGAACAAAATATATTAAATAAATCAAGACCAAAGAGTTATAAGTAATATCAGTAGAACTGGAGATGTGCAATTTGAAATAATTGAGGGAAAATAGCATGAAAAACCCAAGAGCCACTCATAGTTACCTGGTCGTCCAAAACCAGGAAAAAGTCACAAGTTCCGGCCGACTGTGATGGGGGGGGGGGGGACGGGTCGGATACAGGGACCAGGTTGGTCCTGCTGAAAAGTTATTTTCTCAGTCCATCGGGAAGAGTCTTTTTCGCAGTGGAGCGAGCCGCAAACAGAAGGGAAATATTGCAGATGGTCATCAATGTAGCGTGAAGAGCAGGCCTAGAGTTGGGGACAGCCATCGCTGTAGCTCGAAGATCCTGGTTGTAGTTTGCAACGATTGGGCTGGAGCTTCAAAGCAGCCCTCCATGTGAGCAGTCAAAGCTGTAGTACGAAGAATTGGTTTGACAGAACTTTGCGCTGGCGGGCAACGTGAGCAACAATGTTTTGATGCCAATGGGCCTGTTCTTGGTTGCAAACCACTCAAAAACATCACTTCAGCTACACTGTGACCACACCAAGGGTTCAGGACCTGAGGGGCACCTCCTGGGGTTCAGGGGCTTGTTCCAGCTGGATCTGGGTGTTGGAACAGGTGGTTGTGAGCCTGTTATGTCCCTATGACTCTGAACCATAGGCAAGCAGACTAGCCCTTGGAGTCACTCTGGGAGTCCTTGGTTCAGGTGCATGTCCAATTCCCTCTGACTAAGGCAGGAGGGCAGCAGGGCAGCAAGGCAGAAGTCTAGCAAGGAAGTAGTCCAGCAGGGCAGCAGTCCAACAGAGTGGCAGTTCTTTTAGCTCCATAGCAGTCTTTTTTTCTAGCAGAGTTTACACAGGACCAGAAGTGTACTGAACATATTTATACATGGATCTTCCTTTGAAGGGGTATACACTTCTAGGGATTTTCATTTGAAGAGCACAGGCTACCTGGCTTCCCTGCCCTGTCTCCAGACTCACTACAGGGGTATGTGTGGAGACAGGACACAACCTATTCAAGCATAAGCAGGGCTATGCCCAGCTATGCTCAGCTCTGCCCTCCCATCCTCCCAGTGATGGCCATCCAGGCACACCTAAGCTCTCTATTGTGTGTGGCTGTCAAGGAGGAATACATAAAGACCCAATGTCAGCTACACCCAATCATGTGACTTATAGCCAAGCTGCAGACAGTAAATGGCTAAGGGAGGAATATGGCAACTTTCTAAAAGTATTCAAAATTGAAATGTACATTGTTTGCAAAATAACAATGGTTTGGGATGCCACCCCAAACAATTACCGGTAGCTGAGATTAATTAAAGCATTCCATTCATCACTTTTTGTATACTTTAGTATATCGTACTAGGTGAGATGGGTATGCCCAGACCTGGGACTCGTGCACGCTGTGTCACTGGAACCAAGCTATACCTTGCTGATGAGCCCATAAGAAGGGCAAAACCAGTTCTGGTTTGCTTGTGTTCCAGTTCAGGGAGGATCCGACTTGGCAGTTTGGGCTGGACTGTTACCATTGGAGCAGGATCAAGACTGATTTGCATTAAGCTGGGTTTAAACTGAGGTGACATGGTGTATTAAATAACAAGGAATTAGAATGTGGTCCCCTAATAATGTCCAGTGGCTGAGATTAATTCAATCATTCCAGCCATCACGTTCTGTATATTTTAATATGTTGCCCTTAGTGGGATGAGTATGCACTGATGTGGGTCCCATTCACAGTGTTTCAAGGAACCAAGTTATACTCGGCAGATGAGCCCTTTATAAGGGTGAAACCAATCCTGGATTGCATGTGTTCCAGTCCAGGGAGAACCTGGCTTGAGAGTTTGGGCTGGACTGTTTCCATTGGAGGAGGGTTAAGACTGATTTACATTTAGCTGGGTCAAAAGGGTGGTGGCATGGTGTGTAAAATATCCATGGTTTGGGGTGCAGCCTAAGTGCTTACCAGTGACTGAGATTAATTCAAGCATTTTAGCCATCACTTTTTGTATACTTTAGTATGGTTCCCTAAGTGCGACAGGTATGCACAAACACAGGTTCCGTGCACAGTTCATCATTCAAACCAAGCTATAACCGGCTGAAAAGTCCATAACAAGGATGAAAAGTGTCCTGGATTGGTTGTGTGCCGGTCCAGGGAGGATCTGGCTTGGCTGTTTGGGCTGGACTGTTACCAGTGTGGCAGTGTCAAGACTAATTTGCATATAGGTTGATCCAAACTGAGATGGCATGGTGTGCAACTTAATGATGGTTTGGGATGCAGGCCCAAGTAATTACAAGTGGCTGAGATTAATTCAAGCATCCCATCGATCACTTTTTGTATACTTTAGTATGTCACTCTAAGTGTGATGGGTATGCCTAGACACTGGTCCCGTGAACACTGTATCACTGGAACCAAGTTCTACCTGGTTTATGACCCCATGGCAAGGGTGAAACCAGTCCTGGGTTGCGTGTGTTCAGGGAGGATCCAGCTTGGCAGTTTGGGCTTGAGTGTTCCTATTGGAGCAGGGTCAAGACTAATTTGCAAATACGGGGGCGCGGCCAGGCTCCAATGTAATAGGGTGCATGAGATAGAGCTCCTGGATGGCAGGCCCCATCCAGCACCATCCTCATCCCCAAAATCGCCAAAGGGGTGCCCATTTGCTAATGGTAAGCTCCCCCCTTGCCCTGAGATCAACACAGGCACAACCTGGAACGGCCTACTGATGGCATCGGCAGCTGCGATTAACAGCTGCGTGGCTGTACACTGAAAATGACGACCAGGGCTCGCAATCGGAAGGTAAGAGCGAGCCAGGTCTGGGTGTGGTCATGGCCCCATGGATTGAGAGCTGTTGGACGGCAAAGTCAGGACTCTACTGCTAAGGGCTAATCTAGTTGGGGATCAGGAATACCTGACGGTGTGGAGGAAGTCATGAGCCTGAGGCGGGACCTGACTTCAGGTGCTGTGCCCGGCCAGTGAATGCTACGGGGGCATGCTTGTAGCAGGTTGAAGAGCTGGGAAGCTGAGACTCTGCCACAGAATATGCACCTAGCTGGTGGCCAGGCATGACCCGTGGCGAGGGGGTGAACGCAGGCCAGGGGTGGGACCTGGCTGAACGTGCTGTACTTTGCCCATGAGAGCTGCAGTGGCACTGATGGCGCCAGAGGAGACTTGAGGTGCTGCACGCAATCCCAGAGGCGCGGTGTCCCCGCAGCAACCGAAGCATAAGGCTGGGTGGTGGGGAGCACCAAGAATTGCTTGATGAGCTGAGCAGGCAGAGGACTCCGACAATTTGACAGTGAACACACATGAGCACCCATGGATTACCTCTCTTTGGGCCAGGCGATGGGAGCTCTTCTGGTCGGACCGTTACTCATTGGGGTGCTACGACAAGGGCCTTATACTGCATCTGTTCAGACCACTATGCCTCCATCAGCCTTCTATGGAGCATGCTCCTCTCAGCAACCTACTTTACTGTGCAGGTCCCCGTTGCTTCCTGTCCCAGGTATCCTGAGTGTCAACAGCCCCACTTGTAAGGAGAGTGGATGAGCGTCTGACCTGAGGTAGCTGGGTGCGTACAAAAGGTGAGGGGCACAGGAAGAATTCCCAGTAATCTGTTAAGAACCCCTACAAAGGCCATTTGGACTCCATTGGCCCTACTCATATTGCATGCACTGAAAGCTACTGCCCACCAGCTTACAAAGGGAGGCCAGTTAGGTGAGGATAGAAGTGGCAAGAGATCCCTCTGCTGGGACTGGGAGCGCCTTGGCCTCCCCTTCGCACTGAGATAGCTGACTGTAATAAAGGCGGAGACAGGGGTCAAGATCCTTGCAGGGCGCAATCACAGGGAGGTGCAGTGGTGGAGCTGAACACTTCTGGTAGACTTGTTGCCCGAACGTGAGCGCTTGCACTGATAGTGCTAGAATTTTAGGGAGGTACTCAGCTGACATTAACTATGGGCAAGGCTACCAGGAAAAAAGAGGTAGACATGTGTAGGGCCACCACCTGGAGACATTAACAATGCCTTGAGCGGTGAGGGGTCTCCTGCACCACTGCCGGGGGCCAACAAAGGGGCCACCCAAATGATATTCGGCTGGCAATCATGGCCTCCAGAGAGGCGCTAGAATCGAATTTGGCATGCTTGTGGTAGATCTGGGAATTCTGAAAGACAATCATTGGTGCCTGGCAGAAAGAGTCATGACAGCCAAAAGGACATTGGTGGTGATTCTACCTGAGGTGGCGACACTGAAAGAGTGCTTCACCGCCATGGAAAATAGGGTCAAGACTCTGGAATTTAAGGCAGAAGATGCTGAAAATCAGTCCTGAAGTAATATCATTTGAGTGATTGACCTGCCTGGATGTACGGAGGGAGATAACATACTGGACTTTCTAGAACGTTCGTTGAAAGATCAAGTCACACCGGAGGGGCTCTCACCCGTCTTTCTGCTAGAGAGAGCGCACAGGGTTCCAGGGAGGCCTCCTTGAGCTCTGTTTTGGCATGTGGTAGCCAGGCTATTGCACTTTAAAGACCAGGACCACATCCTACAATGGGCCAGAACCTGGAGTGATCTGCAAGTGAGAAATAGCAAGATCATGCT
The DNA here is from genome assembly GCF_964204655.1 of Triturus cristatus. Classification (NCBI taxonomy): domain Eukaryota; kingdom Metazoa; phylum Chordata; class Amphibia; order Caudata; family Salamandridae; genus Triturus; species Triturus cristatus. The sequence goes on along the minus strand of NC_140588.1, from coordinate 524,345,561 downwards.
CCTTCCAGGCTTCACCAAAAAGGTCCGAAAACAGTGGTCCACCTTCCTGGAACCTAAGAAGCACCTCTGGCAATTGGGAGTTCGATATGCTATGATGTTTCCTGCCAGATTGCTTGTGCCAATGACAACTGTGGTGTAGTTCATACGGGAACAACAGGAGATTTGAGAGTGTCTCTATCAGAGCCCACCAGCAGCAGATGGCACAGACCAAGGAGTTACAGGAAAGTGACCCCCTCCAGGGCAGATGCCCAGCAAAAGCAACTACGAGTGGTGGAAGTGGTAGCCACAAGGAGTGGGACTGGGACAAGCCCCCCATTGATGCAGTGAGAGTAAAAGACTAGAGACTCGAAATCTGATGGTGCGTCGCTATCATCGGTGACTTCTAATGCTGGGATGCCAGTGGTGACACCCAGACTGGCCGATTAACTGCTGTAGTCATACTAGGCATTATGGGGGGACACCACCCATATGCCCTATGGCTTCTTTGGAGTGAGCCAGACTATCTTCAGAGGCTGATGCTGGCTGTAAGTTGCGGGATGGCAAGATGCCTGGCTCAGAAAGCTCATGTTAGCACACCCCTATCTAAATGAGTTGTGCGTTGAGTTTGAAATGCAAGTTTTGATGGGTGATGTTTCCTGCTTGTCCTGGGGATGGGGTGTTGTGGGAATTGTTATTTGTTTGAATGTTAAGGTTATGTGTGAGTCATGCCTTAGTAGGGTTCTTGCGACAGTCGGCAGCAGGACCCATAATTCACAACCGGGGCTGGCAAAGTGAAGCAAGAAGTTGAAGAGGGTAGTGTCAATGTAGACCTCCATAAGGTATAAGTTCCTGTCCTGGAATATACGGGGTGAATACCACTTCTAAGAGGTATAAGGTGTTTTTCTTCCTGAAAGAGGAGGGGGCTACACCTAGTCCTTTTTGAAGGAATATACCTTGCGGCTCAGGAAGGTCAGGCACTCCAGAGAAGATGGCGGGGCCAGGAAATTTACACAACACACTCGGTGTTTGCGAGAGGAGTTCTTATTTGGATATGTTCAAATTTAATCAAATGATAATCCTTCCTTATGGCTGTTACAATGCTTTAAAGTGTTGTTTGCAGTATGATTTAACTGTTTGGCATCATGGTTCACACGCATCCGCCCACGGATTTTGGTGCATTCCCAGATTTACCATGAGTGGTAGACTTGGGAATGCGTCAAATTGCTACTCCACCCAAATGTGAGGCATAACGAGGAGAACTATCTTTCTGTCTTTGTATTTTACTCTTTCTAGTGTGCTGCATTCTGCAGCACACATGGAAAGAGGATAAGGCCTCAAAGGATTGATTTTGTACAGGAAGGTGTCCATTGCTGCACAAGACAAAACCTGCCTGCAACGCAGGCACCTGTGCACCATGATGCAAGGGTACCTGCCTTGGTGCTAGGCAACCACAACTGCACCAGCGCTAGGAAAGATCAGGAATATGCTGTATAAGGTTAAATACAGTGCATTCCAGCCTTTTCTCTTTCCCGCAGTGCAGCACAGCACGGTGGCCTGCTGCATAGTACAGCGTGAAAAAAAGAAATATGGGTCCTAAGCTACTGAAATGCTGCTGCACTTGTGAGAGTGTTTTTTTCTTTTTTCCACAGGTGCTCAATGCTCGTTGCTTGGCTCCAGATGTGAATTTGTATCGTGTTTATTGGTATTGTAGTTTTAAGACCAATGCAACGAAATGCAGGTGATGGAGCAGGTAGTGCAAAATTTTGTATACCTCCTCTATTTTGCATGAAAGTATTAATTGAATAACCTACTTATTATAAAATACTAGTTGTGTGCTGTGATATATTAAAATTAACTAATTTGCATACACAAATTACACGTGGGAACTTGCTATATGCATGGCAAAATAACCCTATAACTAAAATACGTACACATATTAATTGTAGTATATATGGTAATTAGATATCGTATGATTTATGTGCTTTTGTGACGTCTGCATCTTCGTGGAGGACCGAAAGGGTGAATATACTGTTTTAAATGTCGCTATATGCTAGGAAAATACTAATACATAAAGGGATTAGTAAAAGTATAACATTAGCAGCATCATTTCTTTGTATTAATTACTCTTTTGTGTTTGTTTCGCTTAAGTTGACATTTGGGCCTATCGAAACATGGCAGCAGAAAACAAGTTCAGAAGTGGCCACCGTCTCATGAGGCGCAAAGCTTATTGCACAGACTCGGATGGCACCGTGAACTTCCTAACGACCTCTGTACACGCCATTCCTGTCAAGGATAGGTTATTGGTGGACTGCCAGAGACCCCGGGAAACCAGAAACTGGTATAAATGAACAATGGACATTTTAGAAACTTTGCAACAATCGGAATTAGTTCATCACTGGAAACATATCAGCCAATCTATGTGAACCTGGACTGTCCCAAAATCGGACGTTTTCCCCCGACCAATAGAAATCTTTCTCCGCCCAAAAATGTTTCATGTTATCCCGAAATTTATTATAAAAAGAGTAGTAGAATAGGGAGGGGGAGATGCGATGCGGTTTACACATTCAGCGGTTACTATGACTGCACACCCTTTTTGACCCCACAGGCGATGACGGATGCTGGCACGACTTCTGCTCCTTTGACGATCTTTGGGACTGTAACGTGCTGAGCAAAGGACTTTCGGACTCCGAGCTCTGGCCTGCATTTTTGGACAATTTAACGACAAAATTTGGTTATGCTGAGCCAATGAATTAGAGAAAACCCATATAGCCAGAATAGGTAAATATAATGCTCTGCGATTCAAATAATTTGATCTAGAAATTCAAAACTTTTGAAGAGACAAATGCTAATATTGATTATAATTAAATTTTAGATTAACAAATATTGATTAACAAAAATTATGAGTTTGTGGTTCTTCGTTAAAGAGAATAAAGGATTCTGAGTCTTAAATGTGTTTTAGCTGGTTCTAAATCACCATCAACCAATCCAATTAATTGGTCCGATCGACCAAGTGGGCGGAGTGCCTTGATGTTTAGGATTAGGAATCTATAGGTGATGAATGTTAATGTATATTTTGTAAAGTAACTTTTCTTTCCCTATAGGTTATAAGGTATCCCCACACACATGTCCGGCGCATTGTTCCCCCTCTTGTGTGCAGACCTGTTAAAGAGAACGTGCGAGTGTTGGTGTTATGGGCCCCACCAATGAATGCGTGTGTGAATGAGTTAGTGTGATGGCGGGTCTGCGACACAGGAGAATATGGTTGTGCTCTCTCTCTCTTTTTCCAGGTGGATTTTGCGCTGGATCAGTTTTTTCTGGTAGCAGAATGATGGTTTTATTGCATTGGTTTGGTGATTATTGCTTGTAGATTGCTTATTTGATTATCGATTTTTGATTTTGGATAAGTATTGGTTTATGTATGAACACTCTATGTTGTGTCACGTTGAGTTCAATGTTGTTTGACAACTTCTGGGATGTAGGAAGTCGGAAGTTTGTAACGATTCGGTAGTAGAGCAGAGGTAAACCCTGCTCTCGGGAAAGATGGGATTGGGATTGTTGTTGCCCTGTAGGTTCCCGGTAAAACGTGTAACGATTGAAGTTGCACGACGCATTGTCTGGGTTTGATTCGGTAACATCGTCGTGTGTTGCCATTAGGGACAATTTCTGTATGAGAGAAGTGTATGGTAGCGAAGGTCATCTGTGAAATTTTGGTCTTAAGTACCAGGAGTCCAAAAGGAGCTCTGATTACGCTTATCACTGGAAAGGTAATAGGTGTTCCCTAAGCTTGATTGAAGGATAAAGTAGAGGGAAGTGCTACTTTATCAACAAATGAAATAATCCTGTCGTAGGGCAGAGGTAAGCGCTGCTCTCGGGAAAGACAGGATTCTGTGTGAATGAACTACATTTTCTGTATGAATGTGTGTAAATGAAATTGCATTTAGGTTAATTGTGAAACTCTGATTTTAATTCTCAGGAGCATTGGGTCTCTAACAGGTGTTTTATTACTGGAGAAACGGTTAGCTAGTGCTTGCTAGAAGGGTGAAGTAGAGGGAAGTGCTACTTTATCAACGGATGTAACGATTCCGTAGTAGGGCAGAGGTAAGCGCTGCTCTCGGGAAAGACGGAATTCTTGCGAAAAAGGTCAAGACTATCCTTTTGTTAGCAAGACAGATAATGGTGGCGTTTTTATGTCGATACTAACAGAATTTTAGTAAAAAGTGAATGTAAAAAGTTTACTGATTAATTTTGTAAAGAAGGGGTCAGCAGGAGCAGCAAGAAAAGCTGACGTCAGAAAGACCGCACTGGGATTGGACAGTCAGTAAGTGACATAGACGCTCCAGATTGGTGCATTAGTGTGCACCGCGCTAGGAGTGGAGAATTACAGGGTGACGCAGATGTTCAGGATTGGTGCGTTAGTGAGAGTCGCACTGGAATTTGAGAATTGAAAAAGTGACGTAGACGCTCAGGATTGGTGCGTTAGTGTGTGTCGCGCTACGATTGGATAGAACAAACAAAATAGTCGTAGAAGAAAACTAGTGATACAGAAAAAAGAAAATTATGTATTACGATCCACCAGAAAAGAAGAAAAAGTCCTGGTTCGGTAAAATCAAGAACTTATTTAAAAAGGACAAATCGATTGTGACTAGAGAGGGACAATTGCTCCCTCCAGCGAAATCACCTGCATCTTTTATGATTATGAAATATGGTTATCATACATGTAATTGATTAGAAAATTGGGCAAAGTATACAAAAGATGATGGAGTTTTGACATTTCCAGAACATGTTTCATTTAATTTAGCGGTTTTGAGAAATTTGAGAGAAAGAATGATGAAATGAGAACAGAGACCTAGACCTACACAGTTTGAAGCATTGACAGAATGGGAAGATGAGATGTATGACAGAGAACGACAACGAAGTGGCGGAAGGTATAGATATATGTTTGGTAGATCATATGGATAAGAGAATCATGATGATAGAATGAAGAGCTGATGAAGTGCAAATATGACTGATGGGTTGTTTCCTATGAGAAATGTTGAAGAAACCACTAGTAGAAAATATACGGAAAAGATAAATAATACAGGATCAGAAAGTTATAAGTATGGTGTGCATGAGTCGGAGGATGATGTGCTGGAAGACATGTTTTATAAAAATCCAACCCTGTATCAAACAAATTCCACATTGACACCGAGTGCCCCAGTAAAAGAATCTCCACAGAATATAAAATTTGAAACAGTACCACGAGGCAGGAAGAAATAATCCTTTTAGAGAAACAGAAAATACTCAAGTTAGTAAAATGGCTAATTAAAATTCGGCTGAATTAGCTGGAACTACTTTAGAATTGACTGAGAAGATTAGAGAATGAACTAACAATATGGAAGCAGTAACTGTTCCTGTAACAATAGGACCTGTAATGCCGATTTTTGATAAACAGAAGGATAGTGAGCATTGTCTGACGATTCCTTATAACAGTAACAGAGAAAATGAAATACAAAGACGAGATACAAGAGAAAATTTATGGGGAAAAACGGTAGGAATTTCTGAACAAAGTACTCCTAAAAATTTGACAGTAAATCAGAGTTTAGTAAATAGAGCAATAATGACGACAGAGTCAGTACCAGGATCACCAAAAGGATTAGAACAAACACGAAATGAAATGATTCCTGAAGGTCCAACTTCTGATGAATTACGTGAATGGCTAAGAAGTTTACAACAATATGATACTGAGCCTACACCTTTAGATATGTCCAAATTAAAAATAGTATTAGAAGAATTAATAGTAGGGACTATTCCTACAGAAAAAATAAAGAGCTATCAGGATGAAGAATCAATGTTTCTATGTAAAAGCATTACATGGAGAGCCAGAAATGTACATGAAAGACTTGAAGAAGTGGCAAATGAAATGGGTATTGATTTTGAAAAGGTAAAGTCATTACAAAAGCCATATAGAGTAGATTTTTCTGAAGAGGACATTGAAAATTTAAATACGACAGGACGAATGATTCAGATTAAAGATTTAATCATTTTAGTGAGAAAATGGAAGAGTAGATGGTTTTGAAAACGAGATGATGCAACGGATAATACATTTGCAGCTTACCCAGTAAGAAAAAAGGAAAAAGTAGTAACTGAATGTCCCATGAGAGAGATTCCAGGTGGAGGCTATGTAGATGATCCCTGGACTAGACAAGATATTTTGTCATTTACTAATGATTTTCCACGAGAAGCCAGTTGAGTGGTAAAGGCAGGTAGACAGGTTCGTGAAATTATCAAAAGTTTTATGGATTGATTTGAACAGTCTTTTTGATATAATAGTACCTGCAGATTTATGGACAGAGTGCAACGTAATGATTAACTGGCCTACACAAGAATACCCTAGAGATCCAAAAACAGTTGCCCCTGATCCAGAAGTAATGAGAAAATATGAACAAGTGATTACTTTTCTGAAAAATAAAGTACCTCCTAAAGAAACTGATTGTGTAAAAATTGATAGAACTCATCAAGAAGCGAAAGAATCGGTAGATGCCTACTATGAAAGATTGATCCTCGCCTTTAAACAGTATAGTGGTGATGAAAACTTGAGTGAAAAAGATTTAAGTCATTTTGTATATCGATTTGTGTATGGGTTACGACCTGAAGTAAGTGAAATGATTAAACAGCATACAGTAGATTGGCAAAATAAAAAGATAGATGAAGTGCTAAGACATGCAAAGTATTTTAGTGATGAAATTGAGGCATAGCAGCGTAAATTAAAAGACAAAGCCATGTGGGCTCAAGTAAAAGTGGCAGAAAGACAGGAAGCTCAATTGATTGAACAAGCAACTGGTACGGGTATGAAGCCAAAATTTTATATAGGGAAAGGACAATTTAATATAGATAAAGCAAAAAAGAAATGTCCATGTCATAATTGTGGAAGAATAGGGCATTGGAAATCCGAGTGTAAATTTCCCCCAAGTGCTAATGGTGATAATGAATCACTGAATTCACAGGTGCAGAAAGAGGTGAGTTGGCAACCGCAGAAACAGCAGCAGGTTGTTCTCCAACAGAATCAGGCGCCAAAACCGCCTTTTCCACAGAGTGTAAATCATCAGAAATACAGTAATGAGACAGGATTCTACAATGAAGAACAGGTAACTAAGCTGCCGCGCGCTAGTGCTGTTTCGCAGTATTGGCTACAACACGATGAGAGTGAGTCAGAAGAAGGTTATTGACGGTGCCGAGGGGAGGAAGAGGAGTGCATACTTGGCGCAACTCTAGAAGTAGACCAGACAGACCCATTTGTGGACGGAAAGGTAAATGACGAAAACATTACTTTCCTAGTAGATACTGGTGCTACTCGTTCAACTGTTAGGTCAGCTGATGTTAAAAATCTAACTCTCTCGGACGAAGCAATCCAAGTAGTTGGAGTATCCAACAGACTGATAAAAACGTATCTCACTGATCCAGTAAAGGTTAACATAGGGACATTTTCTGAAATGCACCGCTTTGTCGTGTGCGATTCAAGCCCTGTAAATTTACTAGGGAGAGATTTGCTGTGCAAGATGAATTGCACCATATTTTGTACTCCCAATGGTATAGCATTTGAGGCTCCAGATGAAGATGTATTGTATAAAATGACTATGGCTAATATGAAACCTGAGATTACTGAGACATTTGCTGTATTTAACCCTGAAGAGCTGCCTCAAGAATTGAAAAAGACGGTAAAGGTGGAGGTATGGGATTTCACAGGAGAGGATGTGGGATTAATGAAAAATGTAGATCCCGTAAAAGTTGCTGTAAAAGAAGGAGTAAGTTAGCCAAATATTCCACAGTACAAATTGAAACCCGAGATAATTGCACGAGTTACTCCTATAATAGATAGAATGATCAAGCAAGGTATTCTGAGATAAATAATGAGCAGTCCATGTAATTCACCAATTAAGGGCCTGAAAATTCCTAATGGAACATTTTGAATAGTGCAAGACCTGAGAAAAATAAACAAAATCGTTGTGTCATGTACCAAATCCATCTGTGATTTTGTATCAAATTCCCCATGATGCAGAATGGTATACAGTAATTGACCTGTGTCATGCTTTCTTTTCTATCCCATTGCATCCTGACAGTCAACACATTTTTGCGTTCCAGTTTGGCGAACGTATCTTGGCATGGTGTCGAATCCCACAGGGGTACACAGAGAGTCCCTCAATATTTAATCAGATATTGAAAAAGTCTCTAGAAGATTTAAAAATGCCTGAAAGTTCAGGTCTGCTACTATACATAGATGATCTGTTTGTGGCATCAAGAACTCGAGAAGCTTGTGTAGTGGATACCATTGCACTGCTGAATCATTTGGCAGATCGAGGACTTAAAGCATTCCCATCGAAATTGCAATTATGTCAGAAAGAAGTACAATATTTAGGCCACAAAATTGAAAAGGGACTGAGAAAAGTAAAGTAACTACAGACAGAATCAAGATAATAAAAGGAATGAGAGCCCCAATGACGCAAAAAGAAGTAAGAATGTTTCTTGGAATGGCTGGATATTGTCATCAGTGAATAAGTACATCTTTCCTGATTGCAAAGCCTTTGGTACGCTTGACGAGAAGCGATGTAAAAGATCCCCTTGAATTAAATAAAGAGGAATTAACGGCTTTTAAACAATTGAGAGACAGTTTGTGTGAAGCACCAGCACTTGGTATGCCTGATTATGAAAAAGAATTTGAACTTTATTGCAGCGGAAGAAATGGATGTGCACTTTTGGTATTAATACAGAAACATGGAAAGCTAAGGAGACCAATTGCATATTTCTCAGCTATATTAGACCCTGTAGCTGTAGCATTGCCAGGTTGTTTGAAAGCTGTAGCAGCCACTTGCAAGAGTTTGGAACAAAGTGAAGGAATTGTGATGGGATATCCTGTGAGAGTGTTTGTACCAAACAATGTGGCGATCCTTTTAACGAGGAGTCGCACCCAGTTCATGACGCACAGTCGTCTGACTAAATATGAGAAGGTTATCCTAGGTGCAACAAATGTGAGCCTTGTGAGATGTTTGAATGTGAATCCTTCAACGTTATTGCCTGATGCTGAGAATGTGGAAGTCAGAGATGATGTGGATCATGACTGTTTGGAAGTGCTCGACTTCTGTACCAAACCACGACTTGATATAAAAGATGTACCTTTGACAGAAAGTGATTATGTGATGTTTGTGGATGGATCATGCTTGAGAACAGATGAGGGAAGTCTGAGTGCAGCATATGCAGTATGCACAGTAGTAGCTGTATTGGAAGCATTGTGTCTGAAAGGAGCAAAATCAGCCCAAGTTGCTGAACTATTTGCTTTAACAAGAGCATATAAGTTGCGAAAGAATGTGAGAGTGACTGTGATAACCGATAGTCAATATGGCTTCGATGTAGTCCATGATTTTGGCCAAATTGGGTCCCAAAGAAGATTTTTGACATCGAGTAGAACTCCTATAAGGAATGCTGAAGTGGTTGGAAAATTGCTTGAGATAATACAGCTGCCTAAGCAGTTAGCTGTTGTGAAGTGTGCAGCCCACACAAAGTCCAACGACTATGTATCGGCTGGCAACCAGTTTGCTAACAATATGGCTCAATATTGCGCACAAAATAGAAATTCCATAAATAGGGGAAGAGAAAGAGAAATTAATTCATGTCCCATGTTGTTTACCAACACTGTGAATACATGGGAGGAAGTAAGGCAGTTGCAGGAAGAAGCAGGAGATGAGGAAATGAGACAGTGGGTAAAAGCAGGATGTGCACCACGGGAAACAGATCATGTGTGGGTTTATTGGGATGGAAGACCAGTTATGCCTGATAGAATGGTGTCTGCCATGGCACGGATGTATCTTGGACAAGCACATGTAGGAAGAGATGCAATGATCAGACTTTTTAAACAGACATGGTACAACGCAATATTTAGACTTGTAGCTGAAAGTTTTTGCCTGAGATGTCTTATATGTCAGCAGTTCAATCCTGGAAGAAAAACAGTGGTAAGTCTGGGAACGATAGGTCGAGAAGGAGGGCCTTTCACCAGAATTCAGATTGACTTCCTTGAAATGCCCCCCTTTCTGTTTTCACGGTGGGTCGAAGCATACCCAACGAGAAGAAGTGATGGAATTACAGTAGCCAAGCTATTATTGAGAGAGTTCATTCCTAGGTTTGGTTTTCCAGTCACAATAGAGTCAGATAGAGGAAAACATTTTCATAATGAAATCATGTTAATTTGTGAAGCATTGAATGTACAACAGAAACTACATTGTGCCTATCGCCCAGAGGCTTCTGGTGTGGTGGAACAAGTAAATGGCACCATTAAAAACAGGCTGGGAAAGATGTGTTTAGCCACAGGCTTGAAATGGCCTGATGTCTTGCCTCTGGTACTCATGACTATTAGATCAATTCCAGATAGGAATACAGGTCTGAGTCCCCATGAAATTGTCATGGGAAGAGCAATGCGACATGTTTTCATACCAGTCAACAAGCTATTGCCTATGCCTATATCTGATGACTTGGTGTTGGATTCTTGCAAGGGGTTGGCTGATTCTGTTCATTCTGTGTTCCATCAGGTTGGATTGGATGCCACCACCCTGGAAAAGAAGCCAGCTCATGATTTGAGCCCAGAAGACTGGGTGAGAATAAAAGTGCACAGAAGACGAAACTGTTTGGTCCCACGTTGGGGAAAACCACGTCAGGTCATCTTGACTACGACAACAGCAGTAAAATGTGCAGGAGTAAAGAACTGTATTCATGCTAGTCACACCTTGAGAATTCCAAACCCCGTGGATAACAAGGAGGGAGAATACTTTGAAGAATCAGATACAAGCTCTGAATCAGATACTGAAGAAATAAGAACTAGACAAACTCCTGAAAGGGGGGAGCCAGAACAATGCCCAGCTAAAGCACCAGAGAACCTTCCTTTAAGAAGAAAGTTACAAATTTCTGACACCAGCTCAGAATCAGACACTGAACCTGTCCAAGCACAGAAGAGAGAGAGTAAAAACAGTGAAGAGGATGTGAAAGAAATTTTTGATAAGACAGTCCCGAATGAAAGTTCAAGAGAAATTAAACCTGAAGTAATAAAATTAGAAGGTAATGTACCAGATACAGAGAGTGAGGGAAAGATTTTTGTGAAAGACCCCCGAGAAGTTGTAGGGAATTCACACATCCAGTTAGAGGAAGGGACGGTTAGTCAGCAGGAAGATTGTGTGAAAGAACCACGAGGAGTGAAAGAAGTAGGTAATAAAGAAGAAGTGGTAGAAAGAAGAACTACTGAAGGTAAAAGTCAAGTTGGAAATGAATCAGAGGACAGTGATGAAGAAGTACCAGAAGGTTGAGTCCTGAGAAAGAGAGCATGGAGAACTGAGAAAACTAAAAAAGGAAGTAAGTTGAAAAGGCCAGCAAGAGATGAAATTTAGCCTAACAAGATAAAGAGATTAAGATACAGATTGACACGAGTAAATTCATCTAGGGCTGAACAGGTGAATGAAGTGTCTAGCCAAGAGAAATTGAAAGACGTGGAACAAACGACAGCAGAAGAAAATAAGAGAACGAGAAAACGTAACCAGAAGTATAAGTCGCCAGAATGGTCATATGTGGCATTGCCTGAAATAAAAGAAGAGGCAGACAGCCAAGGGGATAAGGAGGTGACTGTACCAGGAGTGGTTGAAGAAGACAAAGAATCGGAAATCCTGAGGGTTATCTTGTCCGACATCGGAGTAGAGACGGATGTTCAGGAAATTCTACAACAAGACTACGAAAGAAAAGTAAAAGACGATCAAATGCCAAACTGAAGAGATAAAAGTGTTAAAAATGGAGAAACAATAAATTACCGGAAAAGACATAAAACTGAAAAGAACCAAGTAGGTGCTTAGAGCCTTGGGTTAGACTAAACTAGTTGGGAAGTAGAAGAGGCTAAGTCAAAAGACACTGATCATTCTTCGAAATGGCAAACACATAAAATAGAAAATCTAGATGTGTGTTTCTTAGAAGATGGTTCAAAATGTGTTGTTGGTGTACAGGATTACTAATGCTTCTGTGGAGAGCGTTAGCGCTAATGGTTTCATTTAAGGTTACACTAGAAACAATTGAAGGACATAGTGAGAATAAAACTAATGTAGAAAAGATTCAGAAGGTATATCTGACTAAAATAGATAGAAATTACTTACATAAAGATAGGTCTATAACTGATTTTTCCAACAATGTATTTTCAAAATTACTATACGAATATGTCAAGACGATGGACATGAGTGATTGCTACGTCTGCATGCAGTTGCCGGCGTCTGTATCTGAGGGAGTGACTTACCATCACCTCCCAGTAACATATGGAATAACATGTAGTGCAATGGCAAATTTGTTTTACACAATAGGGAAATTAGAATATTATTTTTCAGATGTAGATAATGTATTTTTACAAGTACCTGTAATTAATAAGTCGAATAAAGTAAAACCTGCGAAAGCGTTAGGTGAATTTTTCTTAGAAACTAAAGAATTAACATTAGAATCAATATTTAGAAACAATCTAACTTGCAGTTTAACGAAGGAGGAGAAGATTTTCTTGGATATGGTTGAAGAAAGGAGATTAAAAATGCAAAGGAAAGTACCTGAGGGAAAGGAAGAAAAGACAGTCTGGGATGTTGAATGAGAAAACATTTGAAAGGAGAAGCTAATCCCACAATGGCTCTAGATCGGATTCAGAAAGGAAAGTTGTGTATTAGAAGGAATCAAACTGCATATGATAATTATTTTGTACGCACCTGTGATTGCCATGATACTTATAGAATCATGGGAGGATGGGGATTTAAAGGAGGAAATTATCCAGTTTTCCCTGGATTATATTTTATCTGCGGGAACAAAGCATATTGTCGATTACCAGATCATTGGTATGGCACATGTTATCTAGGCCTGGTTTTCCCAAAGATATTCCATGTGGGAAGAGGAAAGGATGGTGCACATGAGTTAGGTAGTCAATTAACACGTAGAAAAAGAGAATCTTGGTCAGAAATTGGAGGAGACATTTTTAAGCATTGATACCAGCAGTGGGAATATCTATGAATGCACACAAAATTAGAAAACTATCAACAGTAGTGGATCGCTTGGTAAATACTGAAATGGTTGCCATGCGTGCCATGGTAATGCAAAATCGACTTGCCCTTGATATAATTTTGGCAAAAGAGGGTGGAGTCTGTGGAATGCTGAAAGTTCAACATTGTTGTACTTATATTCCTGACGAAAGTCAAGATTTGAAGACATACATTAAGAATATAACTGATTTGCATGAGGAAATTGTTCCACTGGAGGCTGAAGGTATTTGGGAAAAGATTGGGAAAAAGTTTTATACTATTAAGAACTTTTTACTTAAGTTAGGTAGTACCCTTATTGGTAAGATATTATTTCCAGTAACATGTGTGATTATTTTAGTATTAATTCGAGACTAGGATGTTTATCTAGCAAGAAAAGTCAATTACAAAAACACATAAAAAGAGAAACTGTAAGAAACAAAGAGAAAGAAAGAAAAGAGAGAGAATTTGAAGAAGTAGAATTAGGAGAGTGGAAAGACAATATGTATAGAAAAACAAGAGAAGAAGAGACAGGTGAAACAGTTATGTGAACTAACAAAATAATGAAGAGAAGTGAATTCATTTCTTTTACTAATTTTCAAAATTTAAAGGTAGTGTGGTGATGTTTAAAATCACCAAAGGGGGGATTGATGGAGCAGGTAGTGCAAAATTGTGTATACCTCCTCTATTTTGCATGAAAGTATTAATTGAATAACCTATGTATTATAAAATACTAATTGTGTGCTTTGATATATTAAAATTAACTAATTTCCATACACAAATTACACGTGGGAACTTGCTATTTGCATGGCAAAAAAAACACTATAACTAAAATACGTACGCATATTAATTGTAGTATATATGGTAATTAGATATCGCATGATTTAAATGCTTTTGTGACGTCTGCATCTTCGTGGAGGACCGAAAGGGTGAATATACTGCTTTAAATGTCACTATATGCTAGGAAAATGCTAATACATAAAGGGATTAGTAAGGGTATAACATTAGCAGCATCATTTCTTTGTATTAATTACTCTTTTGTGTTTGTTTTGCTTAAGTTGACATTTGGGCCTATCGAAACATGGCGGCAGAAAACGAGTTCAGAAGTGGCCACCGTCTCGTGAGGCGAGAAGCTTATTGCGCAGACTCGGATGGCACAGTGAACTTCCTAACGACCTCTGTACACGCCATTCCTGTGAAGGATAGGTTATTGGTGGACTGCCAAAGACCCCAGAAAACCTGAAGCTGGTATAAATGAACAATGGACATTTTCGAAACTTTGCAACAATCGGAATTAGTTCATCACCGGAACTATATCAGCAAAATCCATGTGAACCTGGACTGTCCCAAAATCGGACGTTTTCCCCCGACCAATAGAAATCTTTCTCCGGCCAAAAATGTTTCATGTTATCCCGAAATTTATTATAAAAAGAGTAGTAGAATAGGGAGGGGGAGATGCGATGCGGTTTACACATTCAGCGGTTACTATGACTGCACACCCTCTTTGACCCCACAGGCGATGACCGATGCTGGCACGACTTCTGGTCCTTTAACGATCTTTGGGACTGTAACATGCTGAGCAAAGGACTTTCGGACTCAGAGCTCTGGCCTGCTTTTCTGGTCAATTCAACAACAAAATTCGGTTCTGCAGAGCCAATGAATTAGAGAAAACCCAGATAGCCAGAATAGGTAAATATGATGTGCTGCGACTCAAATAATTTGATTTAAAAATTCTAAACTTTTGAAGAGACAAATGCTAATATTGATTATAATGAAATTTTAGATAAACAAATATTGATTAAAAAAAATTATGAGTTTGTGGTTCTTCGTTAAAGAGAACAAAGGATTTTGAGTCTTAAATGTGTTTTAGCTGGATCTAAATCACCATCAACCAATCCAACTAATTGGTCCGATCGACCAAGTGGGCGGAGTGCCTTGATGTTTAGGATTAGGAATCTATAGGTGGCGAATGTTAATATATATTTTGTAAAGTAACTTTTCTTGCCCTATAGGTTATAAGGTATCCCCACCCACATGTCCGGCGCATTGTTCCCCCTCTTGTGTGCAGACCTGTGAAAGAGAACGTGCGAATGTTGGTGTTATGGGCCCCACTAATGAATGCGTGTGTGAATGAGTTATTGTGACGGCGGGTATGCGACGCAGGAGAGTATAGTTGTGCTCTCTCGCTCTCTTTTTTCAGGTGGATTTTGCACTGGATCACCGGAAAATACAGTCTCTATCAATAGAAAATTATAGGACAGTACCGAATATACATTGGAAGAGAACCACAGAGGAGCACATACCCAAGAAAAAACGAAAAGGAAGAAAATGCAAGGACAACATATCCAAATGTAAAGAAAGAAAGTCCCAGGAAAAGCGAGGAAAAGCGAGGCAAAGGAAACTAAGTAAAGTCTGCTTGAGTAAAAACGTTATTTACATGTTTTTTAATATCATCAACTTTTTGGGGGCAATAGGGAAAACCACACTGGCAGCTCCAGACTGTAGGTCATGCACTAAGACCCTTGTCTAGCTAATATCACACGTAATTCATGACAAAAAGTGAATAATTAAATGACATGAATATGCATTTTCTAAAACTGACAAAAGTGTGCCAATGAACGGAAAGCATTGGGGAAATTGCAAATGAACTATGTGTAATCCAACAGATGTCCTGCTTATCTTGCATACATTTTCAATGCTAATTATGAAACAAACAATTTATGATTCACTTAGCAAAGTTAGCTTAAACTATTAAAGGCAAATGATAAGTAATCACATTTAATTTAGAAATAACATTCTTTTGAAAATTCAAAAATGTAACATGAGCATTTCAATCTTTTAGAAATGTATGAGAGATGTATTTTCATGCTTCATTTAGATGTGCTAATGTTTCCATATGGATTTGCATATTCAAGCACATCTATTGTGAAGAGATGCCATTTTTTATAATCTATGTCTCTAAAATGTCCCAGAGTAGTTAATTATATCCGGATGTACTTCCTTTTCCCCAAAACAATTTAATGCAAAAATGGTATGACTGCAAAATTGAAAAACGACTGTTCTTTAAAGCTCACACTTCCATAAATGTATGGCTGCTTCAACTAAATTACCTCTTCGAAGCCTCTGCAACACACACAATGGATTCTAATGCGTAATTGGGGATCAATGTGCAGTAACTGTTTGCAATTTCACACTCAAACATTAGCTTTCTTATAACATCAAAGGAAAGGTTCTTATGAACCACTTTGAGACAACTTTGTACATCATTTATTTTACAGATGTCCAGCGGCTAAAGAAATGCAAAAGAAATACAAAGAGCACTAGCATTTTGAACTGAATCTTGTGGGTAATGGCACTGTGTGTCATGGCACTGATGCATGCACAAATAATCATGGTGTAAATAGTGAATTTATGAGAATATAAATACAGCTGCAGCAATTTAAATATATGGAAACCTATTTTGACTTTTTCACTTTTTGCAGTGTTGCAAAGTTTCATTTGCCCAGCACCTCTTATTCGCACAAGATTAATTTGGAGCATGCTAATAACGTTTTGAAAAGAGCCATTGAAGGTGATGCAGTAGACACAGTCCAAATCCCGTGCAAGAACCGTGTAAGATATGTAGTTATCATCTTTATGCAATTGGTATTTGCATCGTTATATCAAATTAGACCACCTAAGGTTTTCAAACAGCACAATAGTTTCCTATTTGATATGGCAACCTCTGAAAGGCCATTGTGAATAACAATGTTTTTTATTTTATTTATTAATTTATTAAAATCCACAGCATCAAAATACATAAACATAAACATCTGCAAAAAGGACACAACAGAAATTCAGAACATTCCCTTGTAAAGACAAAACCAATTTCAATCCAACATAGGGACACTCCAGGACACCAAACATACATAAGACCACATCTTACATCCAGACACAATAATGTTTTAGGACCATTCCATTAATTGTATATAAGAATCATCATCCTGTCATATAGTCAATCATAGCCCTCCACACATAAAGGCCTACTTTTTGCTTTCTGGGCCCTTTGACAGAGTATAAACTAAACTCCAAGTTAACAAGTGTTGCAAAATATAGCACGCCACATCTCGAACGGTGGTGACTCCATTTGCAATCAAGAGGATGCTATACATAAACGTGCTACTGCCATGGCAATAAATATTAGATAACGAAATTCATACATTGGCTTTCCTTGACATAGATCCTCCCCAATCCATAACAACATCATGGAAACCAATAATTTTATTGAAACTCCAGTGACTTCTGACAAAAACCTTTCTATATGTCCTAACAGAAGAGTCAGATTAGGACCCAAATAAAATTTATGGAGGATAACTGCGTTATCTGCACCACACGGAAAACATTTCCTATCGTTTTCACCCCCCCATTTCAACATCTTGGCAGGGGTGTGATACAAATTAAATGACGTTTTATAGTGTTGAGTTTTTAGATTAGCTGCCAAGAGAATTTTGCCTGCAATATCAATCGACTTCTCTAGAGAGATCATACGATCTCCAAGTCAGTTCCCCCATTTAAGAATTGTACTTCTCTAGATCATCCGTCCTTGCTGCTAACAATATTTTGTTAAGAGACCCAATTTGTTCCAGACGCCGAATAGCTTCTATTATGTTATATGGTGTCATGGAAGTAGTGAGTTTATCTAAAAAATCTCGTATTTGTAAGAATTTTTAAAATTTAGTTTTGGTTGGTAATATTTATCCGCCAAGTATGAAAAGGGAAAACATACCCCCCAGTATGATAAAAGTCGCCAATTTGCTAATGCCTTTCAATCTCCAATTAGCTGCAACATAATCCCAGAAAATCGATGGGAATAGCCTTACTGCAGCAGTAGGTGTATAATATGATATCCCTGGTATCTGCAAATTTTTTCGAACTGTAGTCCAAACTTTAAACGCAGATTCCAGGACTTTAAAGCAAGTTATTTTATAGTAACTTCCATCAATTCTCATAAACAGGCATTTGTTAACCTCAGACCCAAAAGTCATCTGGTATATTGAGGGGGCCTTGGCTAAATTATTCACTTCCTCTCCAGTCAATAAAATACATATATTCGCCAGAATACACGCATAATGATAGAGAGCGAAACCAGGGACCGACCACCCACCTCTGTCCCTAGGAAGAGTCATGAAACGGGCAGCTCTACGTGGTTTCCCTGGGGTCCCAAAGATATCTGGCACACAAGGACTGTAAATACTGTAGTTGTCCACAAGGTATTTCCAAGGGGATAGCTCTAAAAAAGTACAGTATATTCATTTTGAGAAGATTAGATCTACCGACCAAGGAAAGATGCTGGCTTTCCCATTTCCTTAATGAAAATTTCACCTTACCAATAATATCCCCCCAATTAACCTCAACTAACTCTTTTAAACTACCTCAAATATTCATACCCAGGTATGTAACTTCCTTAACTACTCTGGGATCACTAACCAAAACTTGGCTTGTACAGAGAATTTGTGTTTTTGAAGTATTAAGCTTCTAGCTTGAAACAGACCCGAACTCCTGTGCCAAATGTTCGATTTCAGGTAGGGCCACAACAGGATTAGATGTTACAATCGCAATGTCGTCAGCATAAGCCAAGACACAGACACGATCTTGCCGTACAATAAACGGTGCAATCTGGTTACTCTGCTCTACCATAATTATGAAAGGATTAATATAAAGCGCAAAAAGGAGCGGGGAACAGGGACACCCCTGCCGTGTGTCTCTGGAGATCTTAATTACCTCAGATGTACGGCCCATTGAGCATATCTTGGCAGTAGGGGATCGATATGAAGCCCGAAGAGCCTGAATATAGCCCTGGCCGAATCCCATTTTCTGTAGGACTCCCCAAAGGAAGTCCCACGCAAGACGATCGAACGTCTTATTGGCGTCAAGCAAGATCAATCCTAGATCCCTGGATTTGACCTGGGCGATGTCAAATAAGGTCACTACACTACTGATGTGATTCGCTGTCCCCCTTCCGGGTATAAAACTGTGTTGTCTTAAAGAAACCAAGGGGGAAATGACCTTCGCAAGCCGATTCACAAGAATCTTGGCATAGATTTTACCGTCACAGTTGACAAGAGAAATCATGCGATAGGACCCTGGGAAATTAGATGTCTTATCTTTCTTTTTAAATATGATAATATTGGCCTCATCCCAAGATCGTGGGGCATCCCCCAATCGTGCTGCTTGGAAAACTGCAAGCATATCAGTTTTAAGGTCTCCAAAAAAGGTCTTATAAACTTCCAAAGGGAGCTTATCAGGGCCTGCGACTTTACCATCGCCAAACTATTAATAGCCTGTTCTAATTCGTCAATAGTAATGGGGCTGTCCAACATCTCGGCCTCCTCCCGATCCAGCCGTTCCCATAATGAACAAGGGAGCCTTAGATCTATAGGCAGACACCCCATATCTTGTTCTGTATAAAGTTCTGTGTAAAAATCATAAAAAATCTTAAGGATCTCTTGAGGGTCGTGTACTATATTACCCAAGGCGTTCTTCATTCCATTAATTCTCTGCATAGCCTCCTTTGTGCGAAGCTTCGGAGCTAGGCAACGCCCTGTAGCCTTCCCATATTCATAACAATCTTTTTTGTAGGTTTGATATTTTAGCGCGATTTCTTTGCTCCATAGTAAATTAATATTAGATTTACATTTAGCCAAGTTAGCTTGAAGAATCATAATATCATACCCAGCTGCTATACCACGTGCCAGATTCTCTTCAGCTGTTGCAAGTTTATTATATAGCTCCTGAACTGCCAATTTGGCCTGCTTTTGTTTGTATAGTCAATAGCTCAGTACTTCTCCTCTAAAACAGGTTTTGAATGCATCCCAGAGAACCCCACGTGAAGTGGAGTGCCGATTAATTTGAAGGAAGTTCTTTATCCAACCCTTCATATGATCAACAAAAAATTGTCAAGAAGATGTTTCCTGGTGAAAATAAAGCTCTTTGGAGCTTTAGATGTCCCCAGAGCGGGGATATCCAATACTACTGGTGCATGGTCAGAAGTAATTCTTGGGTAGACTTGTATCTTGATTCCCGCAAACAATGCAGGAGAAACAAAAAATAATCAAGCCGTACCAGCTTATTATGTGGGTGAGAATAAAACGTATACCCCAGGTCTTGCGTATCAACACTACCCCAAACATCCATCAGGCCATGATCAGCCAATAGATGATATAAGGCCTTAAATACCCTGGGCTTCCTACCTTCATAATTCTGAGCACGAGACTGAAGATCTGTCCCACTCAGATTAATATTAAAGTCTCCACACAACACCAATGGAGCAGGCCATAGCGCAAGTTCCCCATTTAAAAATCAAGAACAAGGGCCTCATCAAGATTAGAGCCATAAACTGTACAAAGCATGAACTTCTCTCCCCCCAAGATACAATCCTGGATAGCCCAACGTCCCTGATTGTCAGTTAGCACATGTCCAGTTATTTGTAATGCTGATCTAGCTAAAACCGCTACACCCCTAGTCGTGGTTGATTGTTTAGAAGCTGCTAAGACTACATAGCCCAGTTCTGACAGGATCCTCCGCTTCCCCCATGGTATATGCGTTTACTGCAGACACACTAAGTCGGGCTGTATCATGGAGAGCTCTGCAGCCACTCTTTGTCTCTTATTGTAGTTATTCAGCACACAAACATTTAAAGTAAAGATTCAAAGACCTATCTTAACCATGGATTGAACATATGTGCCAACATTTGATCCATTTTAGGATAACATAACCTTAAAGCTCTAAATACTTCAATGACACTGTGGATTATTTTTCTTTTTTTGACCCCACCCAGTCCCCCCTGACCCCCCAACCTCCCAACCCCCTGATCTCTCCTCCCCCCACCCTCTTAGACTTACCCCACCCCTTCAATGAGGTTTTAGGACTAATGGTCCTAGTGATGACGAGCTCCCACCACCCGGATGACTCCCCCCCACACCTATACACCACGGTATGTGCAAAAAATCCAACAACTGCACCTAAATGAAAAAATAGCTATACAAGCCCTTTAAGCATACCAACCAATAAGGTGCAGTGATATACTTTTATATACATGACAAAGAAGAAACACATCGCTCATAGGGTGCCATAGTGCAAAGAAAAAGAAAAGAGGAGAAAATGTGCCCACCAGAGCCGACCGACCAGTACTCTGACCAGAATATCAATAGCCAAGAAAATAAATCTATTTGGTTTCACAAAGATTGTAAAAATTCTTTAGCTTGCAACTCGGAGATAAAAATCGGGTGCGCTCTTGATGAAGGACTATTAGCTTGGCTGGATTTAATAAAAACGCTTGAGCCCCTTTGGCCTGAAATGGTGCAATTAGCTGACGTAGCTGACGACACTTTTCGACCTTTTGATGGCAATAATCTGGTCGAACAAAAAAACTCAGCCCCTTTCCCAGCTCTTTTTTTATCAGGACGTGCTAACTCATATACAGCTTCACGGGCAAGAAAATTATTAAGAGAAATCAAAATAGCTCTAGGCCTGGTTGTCATTTGGCCAAGTCGAGAACAAAGAGAAAATGGGAAGCGGTGCGCCCTCTGTATCTCTCTCTGCCCGTCCCACTGCGTCAGTTCGGGGAAGGCCTCTGTAAATAGGTCAATAATAAACTTGCGCAGGTCCTTCCATGCCCTCAGGAATTTGGAGAACTCTCAGGTTATTTCGACTGGACCATATTCCTTTGATGGCTCGAAGGGCTCGATCAAAGTCTTCTGTACTGCCAGTTCATCCTCTAAGCATGAGATACGTGCTTCCGCCTCATTAAACCTCGTAGTAAACTCCATACAGGTCTTGGCTACACGTCGCACTGAGTTCTGCAATTTGCGGCAGGAAGTTTGAGCCCTCTGGCTCTCTGCGCGTGTTTCCTCCCTATGCGTCATAATGGATGGATTGATAAATCAGAGCTAATGAGACCTCTTCTGATGATGATTCTGCCATTTTTACTTTGGAGCTATTCGTATTATCACCATGACTAGTGCCAATATCTATTTCGGTTGAAAGGGAGTAATCCCATTGTACAGCATTGCAGGCATTACTGCTATCTATCTGATGGATTCCTTCCCTATTTTCAAGTTTCTTACAAATTATCCGGGGACTATCATCCTACGTGTCCCCTCCTGTATCCTCCGGCACCGTACTGCTGTGGTCTTAGCCTGCATCTTCACACTGGAGTCCTAGTCATCAATGGAGGAATCTGAATGGTCCGAGAGTGAAAAGAAATAATCCCCGGAATCTGTCTCCTTCGTGGGAAATTCGATATTTTGGCACAACATCTCCTTGCCGGAGCCAGAGTTTTGAGTGATTTCAGCATTAGGGGTATGACGTGTCTCTGAGCCACTGTTATTGTCACTGTTAATTATTACAGTTCCATGGTTCGGTGCATTACCTGAACAGATCTGTAGAGAACCAATACATGAGGCACCTCCAAATGCAGGATCACCCATTTCAGTATGGAGAATGGCATTCATTTTCTCACCAGGATCCTGCTCCTCCGAGATATCTGAAACCCTTCTACCCCCTATGACTAGCAGGGAAGAGTCCACCTGAGGGGGCTGTAGTGTTGTTGTGTTATTTTATCCTTCCCAGCAGAAAACAACAAGGGGATGGTGCGCTTACCAGAGATGTCCTTCGTTTGGTTGTCAAGTGTTACTGCTGCAGCGATTGCAGCTGCAGCTGAATCCTTTCTCACAGCCTTGTCATTGCTGCTTGCAACATTTTTGATACTTGTAGCCGCGGCACCTGTTCCTGTGGAGTCACCCGGAGGGCGCAGCCTTCCTCTCCCAGCCTTGGGAGGCATCGTGTGTAGAGCACAACCTTTCCCTCTTGGGCTTCTGTCGGACGCGGGTTCTGTGAGATAGCACCAGCGCCGCCCCCTCACAACACCAATGTGCCAGTCAACGCCACGGAGCCGCCAAAATTTCACCGCCAGAGCAGCAGCAAAGCAGCCCAGCATGTCAGCACTTCATCAGCACTGCTCTGAGAAACCAGTTCAACTCGGTAAGCACATTCTCCTTCCCTTGGGCCGTTAAGTCTCCATGTGTTTACGGGGGCCCAGGAGCAGCCTGCTCAAACGTCCGTGCTTACGGACGCCATCTAGCCTCCCGCTTAGGAGTTCTTACAATCTGTGAATAACAATGTTAATATTAATCACATAGTTGGACGATTCTTCCTGCCTAAAATGTGAACACACACAATTTATAGAGATGGAGTAAAAAAACAACAGTGCAAATAATCTTAATTCAAAATATTAGGACTGCTGGAAGAATAGGGACCAGTTAAACTTTTATTACATTAAAATATTAACATTGCTATGAATTTGCATTTCACTATGTCAATGGGTAGATGTGAGATGTTGTTGTGCCCAATGGTTTTCATAACAAATAGCATAGCCAGCATGCACAAAACTGCTTGTGAGGGCACAATAACCACCATAGCAAACTAGTTAGTATTGTCCTGCGTCTTACCCTTGTTAAGCCTTTTTTGTCACACCCACAATATACACAAAAAGTTCATGAAGTGTTACTAGTCATTGCACAGATGCAGATTCCGACCTGTGGAAATTCACAATTTCTTCCCTTGGAACCTCAGCTTTTTGGACATATGCTGTCAGTAAGACATCCTAATAGAGTCTGGCCCACTGTAAGCTTCTGTTAAATAGTTTTGAGCTGTATCCTCAAGAGCCCAACTTTTAAAATAAGGTCAAATGCTACATAGCTTGTGTTTTTGGCTGAAATCCTGTAGTGTTTAAATTGTCTTTATGCTTTGGATAAAATATGCTAAAGCCAAAGGTGTTGATTGTCATGAGGTAGAAAAGTCATTGATGTGTCTTTTCCAAACAAAGTCTGAGCCATGTACACTTACATAACATTTATTACGGTAAAGGCGTTTATGTAGTTATAAAATTGGGCACATTCCCTGAACAAGCCTTAATGGACTTCATGCTTTGAGATACCCTCCTAGGCCAGATAATCAATCTGTTGGCCAACTGGCAATTGAAAGCTGCTCCCTGAATAATAGATTCATAGGTGGAGATTAGCCTTCTCCTGGCAGAGGAAGGAGCTGGCTGTAATCAGTGCAATGTAATCAACTGTATCTTCTTGAAAAGTACTGGCAAGATGTTTCCATTTGAAGCAAAAGGAGGTCAGCCAGACATGTGCCTTCAATCATCAAGAGGGGGGTTCTTTAAAGCTTGGAGGGAAGAACCCAGATGTAGAGATGTGGATCTGCGTAGCTTAGAGAGAAGGACCTGTCCCATTGTGACTTGAAGCATTCTTGCCAAAATGCTGTACAGGGCGGTTAAAGTGCCAGTCACGTGTGAAGGGGGGCATCCATGAATTTGGCAGGAACTTGCCTTTATTTTGAAACCCCTGAACAGGTAAAAACAATCAAGAGGAAAAGCAACAGATGGAGTAGGACAGACCTACTTTGTGGATGAACCACTATCTGATACTTGACTTGCACACTTCTGGCACTTTTCTTGGAGTTTCTCTTCAGAGCTAGTAGCAATATCTCTATGCTTCCAACTCAGGGTCATTAGGTGGTATTAGGGACCCTGAAGGAATTGCATTTTCTCACTCTTTGTTATTCCTGATTGCGGATACCATATGAAAGGATACCCAGGTTCCTGAAGGATACACAGCAATAGTGTCTACTTGATCATTTGGATATTTATAAGTACCTACACCTATAGTGTACCGTTGGTTCAGTGTTTGGGTATGTGGTAAATAAAATCTTCTTTACCGGACTGAATTTCATACGGAATCTTAAAATAAAGTAAAATAGCTCAAAATAACAAGAGGCAGAATCCGTGGTATAAGAGGTTTTCTAAATGGGTTTTATTCCATTCAAAATGGCCGACTCGAGTCGCGGCCTTCAGGTTCCGTCACCACGAGGGTTCAGGAAGTGAAGTACAATACTTTATTGACAGACATGCATTTTTATAATAAGTACATTACAATGAAACGAATGTAGAAGGCGTAACATTTGATAAGAAAAGTGACATAACAGGTATGTAATCGAAACTAGGCGTAATAAGGAATAAAAGAAACATGATTGGTTAGGATTATCAGACATAGGTGGATCTATAAGATAATACTTGGCATAGATGCGCGCGCAGCAGCATGACGTGTGAGTGACGTGCAACTAGGGGGTGAAGGGGACTTGACATTTAGCTCTACATGTGGAGACGAGAAGTCTGGGGGGTCAAGTCAACCTAATCCCAAATCATATCTAACATCCTATGTTTAGAGAACTATGTTATCCACAAGGAAGGACTCTCGGACAGAATCTAGTCCATACTGACTGTGTGCGTGCACAAACGCCTAAGTGTCTATATGAGATGCGAGGGGCAGAAAACTTTCCATGGCAGCAGGGCTATGAATCACTTGCAAGAGGACGGAAAGGCTGAGTCCTTTGCTTGTGAGCTAAAGGAAATGTTTACCTAAATCACTAGACAGGAATGCATCGGCTGAAGAGCAAAATAGATAATTCGAAGGTGAAATACAGCTTCTTGGCAGGCAGGCGAAAACTGGCCGAGGCAGGCACCGTTAGCTGCGCAGGGAGTAGGACAAAGTTCATGGATACAGATGCGAGCTCAAGCTGAAGCTGTCAGAGACAGAGAGCAGGGAAAGGCTTTGAGGACAGAATCGGGCCTACTTGCCTGAACTGTAAAAATGGAGTAACTTAGCCATATAAAGTCGGTGGCCTTTCATACTTAGGAATCGAATATCCAGCCCATTGATGGCGGATCTGACAGAGAACATGTCGACGGTAGACACACATATGTTTGCGTCTTAGAAACTGGAACTGGAGGGAACATACATGTACTTGTAACATGCATATAGAACCGTTGGGGTCCAAGATAGGGGACATAACTGATCAGGAAAATCCACATTTCCACATTCCCTCCTTGTCCCCTACTTGCCCTTCAAGAGATATCAATCTTCATCATTCCATCGATTTGCTCATGGAGCATCATTTCTTCTTCCTTCTTCTTCCGGTATTTTGAACGAGAACTGTGATATGGAATACATGATGTGGCACACAGACCACAAATCGCTGGTCCACATTGCAGGCATAAACAACAACTGAAGAGCATAAGAAGGCCAATACCTAGGAAGGATAGAACTCTCCATCCCCAGGCTGATATCACACTCCAAAACCACCCGGACCACGTCCAAGTGCCTGGATTTTCGTGTATCTGGCTCACAATCTTATGAAGGCGTGTTATAGCTTTATATACAGATGGCGAATTTTCTGGTATAAATATGCAACAGCTGGATCCGATGACCCTGCAAGCTCCGCCCCTATCGGCCAGGATGACGTCAAGGACAAGACGATTCTGGAGAACAACAATTCTCATCACTGATTGTTCCTCTGTCAGATTGCCTAGGGCGGCTATAGTCTCGTTTACTACAGCTTCAAGAGTCTTGGTGAGTCTGCGTATCAGCTTACTATTTGATATGGTACCTATATAGGGAAAGATACCTTTATTGAAATCTACATACTTGTCCCATGCCGTCTCAGTATAATCGACAACTGGGAGATCTCTACGCTCTCTATTGTGTACTAAATGAACATTTCGATAATAATCAGGGGGAGCTAGGAAAACAGGTGGCAGAAGGAATGCTATGTAACAGGTACCATCCCAATCTAGAGGCAGACGCATATATGCCGTCTGACCACATATAAAGTAAGAATGGCGAGAAGCTCTAAATGAAGATTTACCTTGATCACGATATTCTACTGTAGTAACGCATTGGCTATGGCCCATATGTATGGAACCAACTTTTCTCACACATAATTCACCCTTAACTGGAAATACAGACATAGTGGGCAGAATTAGTTCAACTTCGGATTTGACATTCAAAATCATAAGATTAGGCGTAAAATTACCTAATTTATACACTTCATTTTCTAAATCAGTTCCTGTTCTACTGGGGTGACCCTCCTTATTGGGGTGACAGACTTTGAATAAAACTAGATTCAGATTTCCCCATATCCAATGTTGTTGATAAACTGCTGTGTCTGGGTCTATGGAATTTAATAAACTAAACCATGCTCCACAGGAGCCATTGTGTGTGAACGGATGTGGAAAGAAAGGCAGAACTCCTTTGTTATTCTGATAGGGAGGGAGTCAGCCACACACCCAACAATTGGTGGCATTACTAGTCTGATGGGAATGATGTAACATACTAATGAAGGTGTTGTTGCGCAGCGCAAGTCTATAGGACAACTCATGTGGGGGTAATTCACTAAAAGAATGTTCATCAGTTATATTGAAAGCACGTTTAGAAACAGGATAATACATATGCAACAATATACTTGCAGTAACTATTAAAAAACTCAAGGAAAACAAAATTAATAAAGTCACAATACAGTGGCTACGCAGTAATTTACAATAAGCATGTCGTTTCATTATGATTCTGGACTCTACATCATTCAGACCTAAGGGATACATGTCGGGACAGATTCAACCGCTTCACCTTGGAGAGGACTTAAACAATCAAATCGTCCGACAGTTTGGATCTGGACCTGAGTTTCTGCTTATAGAGTTCGGTGCTACTGGCCTCAGCCAAGGGTAGCTTTGAGTCAATGGGGGAAGACACACGGGGAGTACTGTTTGTGTCAGGAGGAAGTCCATGAAATTTCTTGATATGGCTGGAATGCACCCAGCCTTTTCTCCCTTCGATCTTCACAGCTGTTCTGGTTGTCAGCAGGACCAACTTAGGAAGCCTCCACCTTGGCTCCAGTTGGGTTTTCCGATCAAAATTCCTGACGAGAACATAATCGCCGGGAATTACATCATGAGGTTTCACCTCGGTGTTGTCGGGAAAAGCTGCGACTACCTGTGAACGACAAGATTGTAGTGCAGACATCAAGGAAGCCAGGTAATCTGTCAGCATATTACAGTCAACATCAGTTATTTTACGGGGTATAGGCGTCCCCCACATATTCGGTGGTCTACCAAAGATCACCTCATAAGGGGATAGCCCTGTTCGAGAGTGTGCTACCATTCTCATGTAAAATAGCGCAACTGGTAAGGCTACTATCCAGTCCACACCTTTTTCCTGACATATTTTAGACAATCTGATTTTTAAAAGTTGATTATGTCGTTCCACGAGACCTGCTGCCTCGGGGTGTCGGACACAGTGGAATTTCCACTGATATCCCAACAAAAGTGAGACATGTTTCATTAATTCGGATGAGAAAGGCTGGCCGTTATCTGAATATACAACACGTGGTAAACCGTACCGTGGGAAGAATTCTCGAACTAGCTGCTTGGCAGTAGTCGGGGCAGTGTAATCTGATACGGGATACGCCTCTGTCCAACGGGAGAGAGCGCAGACAACTACGAGAACATATTTGAATCCTCGACAACGTTCCATCTGAATATAATCCATCTGGAGGACTTCAAAAGGATGGTCAGGAGGCTGAAATCCACCCTGCTCTACGGGAACACTCTTTCCTGGATTAAACTGACAACATATCATACAGGTACGAACTTTTTGTTTAGCTGCTGCTCGTAAATGTTTGTTGAACCAAATGTGCTGAATGCTGTCTAGCATAGCCTTCTCTCCTAAATGTGCTGGACTGTGAACTGTAGCTATAATGGCTTGAACCATGGAATCAGGGAGAAACCATACAGATTTCTCCTTCGTCATCCATCCTTGATCTGTCTGGATCCCTCCTAGTTCAGTCCACTTCTTTATTTCTTCTGCTGTGGCATGTGTCTGTATGTCAATTACGTCAAGTGCGGGATCCTTAATTGTCATACACTGTGTTGGTGTCTGAACTATTGGCTTTGTCATGTCTAATATGCGATTCTGAGCAGTCTGTTTAGCTGTTCTGTCAGCTAAATCATTGCCTTGAGAAATGGTATCAGTAACCTTCGTGTGTGCTTTACATTTCATAATCGATATAGCAGTGGGTAGATGTATTGCGTCTAACAAAGCATGAATGAGGGGTCCGTGCTGAATGTGGGCACCATGGGAGGTTAAATAACCTCTCTCTCGCCATAGCACGCCGAAGTCGTGTACAACTCCGAATGCATAACGTGAGTCAGTGTATACATTAACTTTCTTATTTGTGGCTTGAATACAGGCTTGTGTTAGAGCAATAAGTTCTGCTGCTTGGGCTGACAAAGTATCTATACAATTTGTCTTAATAACTTTAGTGTCTGTTGTGACTGCATACGCGGCCACTAAATCTCCTGTACTTGTTCTCATGCACGATCCGTCTACATACAACGTCAGGTCTGGATCTAACAATGGAACGTCTGTCAAGTCTTGTCTAGGTTTCGTCTTTATTTCAATGATTTCAACACAATCATGAGCTAGTGGGTCTGTTCCAATTATAGGTAATAGAGTAGCAGGATTCAATGTATTACACCGTCGGATCTCTATGTGTGGTTGAAACAATGTCAGTTCATAACCGGTAAGTCTTGCTATGGTCAAGTGTTGTGTTTGTGTTCGGTTCACAAGAACCTCTACTGCATGTGGTACTTGTACTGTCAATGGGTGTCCTAACACTATGGCATCGCTTTGTCTGATTGCTAAAGCTGTCGCTGCCACTGATTTCAGGCATGCAGGCAAAGCCTGAGCTACGGGATCTAATGTACTGGAAAAATAAGCACATGGCTTGCGTGATCCTGCTTGATCCTGAGTGAGTACTGACAAGGCAGTACCTTCGCGTTCTGTAACAAAGAGTGTAAAATGTTTGCTATAACATGGTGTTGCTAAAACAGGTGCTTGACATAAAGCTTCCTTTAGGCTTTCAAAAGCTTGTGTATGTTCCTGAGTCCAAGGGAGAACAGTCGATGTGGCTGCCTCCTGTGTGGTTAACTGAATGAGTGGTTTTGCTAGAAATGCGTACTGAGGGATCCACTGCCTACAATATGAAGTGAGGCCTATGAAAGCCCGCACCTCCTTTTGTGTCTGTGGTATTGACATGTTAGCAATTAACTGGATGCGATCTGGTGTAAGCTGCCTTCCCTCCTTGGACAGCGAGTGACCAAGATAAATAACTCGCTGGACACAGAATTGCAGCTTAGAAGGAGACACCTTGTGCCCCTTGTCGGCTAGAAAATGTAAAACTGTCAGAGAAGCTTTTTCACATTCTGGCTCGCTTTTCGCTGTGATCAGCAGATCATCGACATATTGAAGCAGTGCAGTATTGACTGGCATGTGGATACTGTCAAGTTCTCGTTTCAGTGCTTGGCTGTAAATGCTGGGGCTTTCTGTGAATCCTTGGGGAGCGCGTGAGAATTTAAAGCTGCGCCCATTTAAACTGAATCCGAACAAATATTGGCTTTCCGGATCTATTGGGACGCTGAAAAAGGCATTCTTGAGATCGATTACAGTAAAGAATGTTGCTTCGGAATCAATTGCTGTCAACAATGATGATATATCAGGGACCACAGGGAATTGTGGTACAATGCACTTGTTTAGTTCACGCAAATCAATAACCAATCGGTACACTGGTGGGGCAGTAGGATCAGTTCGTTTAAGAATCGGAATTATCGGTGAATTACATACATTGGAGTCTGTTTCTACAACTACTCCCTGGGCAATCAGCTCATCAATGATTTTCAGCAAAGCCACTACAGCATCATGCGGTAACTTGTATTGTCGCATTCGTGGTAGTACCACTCCTGCTTTCAATGTGACTCGATAGGGTGTAATGTTCATGCAGCCAACATCCGTAGGGCCTTGTGCCCATAGATGTACTGGTAAAGTCTGTAGTCGGGGATCCATGTCTCTAGACACATAGTGACCTTTAAAATCACGTAAAAACAACCTTACTCCTTCCGGAGGACAACATATTATGGCTCCTAGTGCTTTCAGAGTTTTAATTCCTAACAGATTTTCTGGGCATGATTTAGTAAGCAATAAATCTGTAGTTCGTGTCAAAGGTCCTATCGTAAGTGGTAGAGGCTGTGATACTTCATTAACAATAGGTTTTCCTGAAAAACCAAGGGAAACATTTTGAGAGCCTGAGAGGGGTGCCCCTGGAACTTCACTACGTTTTATAGTTGTTCGACTTGCCCCTGTATCGAGTAAGAATTTTCTATCTTGACCTAATAATTCACTATGTACATAAGGTCCTTCTTGATCTACAGGAATCTCGATAAGCGGTAAGTCAACTTCCCTCTCTAGGCTGGTTCATGCGTAACGCTGATACTCAGGGTATTCATACTGTGCAGTCTGATACATTTGTCGTGTTGTGGTTTGTGTGGCAGTAGCAGGCAACGGTGGTGCAGCTGGCACAAACTGTATGGGTTGCTGTGAGGCTGGCATGGACTGTTGCTGAACTGGCATGGACTGTCCATGCTGCATAGCTCCTTGTTCATTCTGATCTGGTCTAACTAATCGTGGTCTCTCCTTTGCAATACCTGTAGCTATATTACGTTTCAGGACTGGACAATCGTGTACATAATGGCCTAGTTGTTTACAGTAGTGGCAGGTTCCTTTTACAGGAACTGCAGAATCACCAGAATGTGTCACACCCTTTTTGTGACCATCTGCTGGTACTGTCTGAGAAACTAGCATTTTCATTTTTGTATCCTTCATACGTCTATGCTCGTGTTCTTGTTCATCCCTAATTCTATTGTGATGATACTGTAACATTTGTAGCATTTGTGACGGAGTGTTACTTTGCCAGGTACTCTCGAATTTCAATATTCTATTCTTTACTGGAGGCAATGCATTTTCCACTAATTTTGTCACAAATAAATGTGGATATGAGTCACTGCTTGCTTTTATACCACTATTTATACCAAAACATTTTTCAAATCGAGCATAATAATCGCTTGTGTCTTGCTTTTGTTTGCAGGCTGTGATTGCACCCCAATCTTCCTTTTTTGTAGTTAATAAACGTGGCAGTACCTGTACTAGTAAACCTGGTAACAGTTTAACTTTATCCCCGAGCCCTGAACCTGCAGTTCGGTCCCTTTCTTCCTCTGCTAATGCTGTCCAGTCTATCTTTTGGTCACCCACTTCCCACTCTTTTTCTTTCAGTTTTTCATAAATGCCAGCAGGCAAAAGCACCTTTAATATCGTCATAATATCAGGAAAGGTGTACTCTCCCATCAGTAACATATCTTTAATTTCTCGGTGGAAACCCGCTGGGTCTTTGTCATGACTAGGTACTACTTTTTTCATTTCTAATAATTCCATTTTTGATATGGGTGTGTAAACAAATACACGGTGAAACTCATTGTCTTCGCCTTTTATTGGGTGCACTTCTCGTAAGGGATTTTGTCTATCCATATAGTACGGCGCTCTCTCTCTGCGGGGCAGCGGGAGAGAATCCGGACTTACAAAAAGGACATACTGCTTACGTGACACTAATATCTCTTTAATTAGCTTGTTACTAGAACCTCTCCATCTGTTCGTGAGTAGTTCCGTTAATATATCAGGTAAAGGACCAGGGTCAGCATGTTGGCTCTTATATAATATGAGGAGTTGCTGAATCATATAGATTCCAGCTAAACGTTGTTCATCTATACTGAGATTAAAAAACGTGTGTGCTACGGTCTCATCACCGTATTTTTCAGGACTGTCAATCCAGTGAACGGCTGATCTGGCTAATTCTTGCTCATCCATGGAATCGAGGAGGTGGTAACCCCTTCGTTCTCGTAGTATTTTATCTGCGGCTTGAAACGAATGTTCAGGAGACTTCAGATTTATTACAGGCGTCGGATACGTTCTGCTATTATTTGGACATACAGAGTGTATGGGATCAGAAAAACATCTAGTATTTTCACAGGATCTTCCTCTGCCTACATAGGCTATGGTCTCTGACTGTCTTGCCGAATTCCCTGATTCGGACACTTCATCTTGCTCGAACTCGTCTGTTCCCAATCTTTCTTCATGAATACGCTCTATTTCTTTACGGATTTTTCGGCACATGGCTATTATACAATTTTGCTTATCGTGTCTCCTTTCTGATATATTCTGACTCCATCTTGTAAGAATAAGCATTGCATTCGGGTCTACCCCCGGACGGTCTTGATTTCTGATCACACAGTTTATGAGGAAACGTAACAGTTCCCCCTGTATCTCTACTTTCTGGAATTCCATAGCTCTGTTAATACATCCTGGATCTCGTCCTGTTTGAACAAAATGATATATGTTATCTAGATGCGTAATCATCCCTGGTAACCTCGCTAAATACTCTGCGGCTCGCCTGATACGTAATGATGCCAGGACCATTTCGTCCTCTTTACCAACCACCGGGTCATATCTACAATTTACAAGGAGTTCTTTAAGCGTACGTTCACTTACGAATTTAGGTGTACGTGAATGTGCTGACTCTTGAAAAACAAGTTTATTTATTCTGGGTGGTGTAAAGGTACTGCTAGCACCTCCCGTGGCCCCATCTGGGGCGTCGGGTGTGAATGGGTTCGTTGAACGTGACACAGCAACTATGGGTGTCGATACCTCTGTAGAGTCGACTGCGGAGACAGATGCGGAAACAGATGTGCTTGCCGACGCTTGCGTCGGGACTTGCTGTTGCACGGGGACAGATACCTGATCCTGACGTTGAACCCCTACACCAGACGGTCTATGTGGTGCGGCGTTAGCATACTCGGGAGCTGCGTCGTCTAGGTATGAGGAAAGAAAAACATCTTCTGCGGTTCTGGGATGCCCTTTTGGATGTACCTTAATTGGAAATAATGGGGGTGGCAAGTCTTTTGGCATCTCTGGAGCAGCCTTAGGTAGTCCTTCGGCTAGAAGGGGATACATACCATTCATAAGAGCATTTCTTTGTCTATTTACTTGTTCTGATTTCACTCGGATACCTTCCTTAATTAATAGATTTTCTTGAACTTTATTTGAACTTTCTTTACTCCTCTCTTCTTGTCTACGTGCTTTTTCTGTTCGTCTATGAGATTCTTTACGCCATAACTCAACAGCGTCTTTCTGTGATTGTCTGACCTTTCTTTTCCATAACTCTTCCTCCACTTTCATGATGCACTCTGCATCCCAGGTTCCCGCTACGGGCCACCTTTGACTTTCCGGCAATCCCTTGGTATAATCTACCCATAGATCAAGAAACAATATGGCATCTAAGCCATGCTTATGGTACATAAAATGCCCTGGAGTGTCCCTAGGAGGAATAGGAACTGCTTCCTCAAGCACCCCTTTTCTGGTAGTAATCTGTCTTAACTTCGAGAAGAGCGGCATATTGACAACTGATCTGATACTTACTCTTGAACTTACTTAATACGAAAAACACAATAATGAACAGTGAACAATGAACAATCATTCATACCACAATATGCAAGACATTTAAACACTTTAAATATTTGAACATTAAATATTTTAACAATGACCGACAATGATGACAGTCTGCCTAACTAATCACCACGCTGAATTCTTGACAGTAACTGAATACTTCGGAATACTTGATATACTGCTAAACAGTACATATACACTGCTAAACAGTGCAGACCGGATTTGTGTACCCAAATCCGTCTTGACCGGCACAACCTATGTGCGCGTCAACACGCCTCCCCGGCGATGGTACTCACCGAGTAGCTCCTTGAAACGGAAGGCCTCAGAGAATGGACAGGACTCGATGACTGCGGACAGCGGACCCTCTGGACATCGGGATTTCGAGAAACCTGGTGGGCCTCTGTATACCTCGGATCTTGCTCTCTCAGCTAGGCTCTGGTCGGGATACTTCGCACTTCTCACCGCCTCGTCTGGGTTGATCGCAGCCTCAGTCGCCCCCGCTTGACCGGAGGGAGCTTACAGGAAATCCTGCTGGTACGCGTTTATGGTCCGTCCAGCTGTGGCAGGAGACCGGGCCTGCAACGCACCGCCGGCGCGTGAGATGAGAAAGTGTCCCTGTTCGGGCGCCATTATGTGGTAAATAAAATCTTCTTTACCGGACTGAATTTCATACGGAATCTTAAAATAAAGTAAAATAGCTCAAAATAACAAGAGGCAGAATCCGTGGTATAAGAGGTTTTCTAAATGGGT
This sequence comes from Triturus cristatus, assembly GCF_964204655.1. Lineage (NCBI taxonomy): Eukaryota > Metazoa > Chordata > Amphibia > Caudata > Salamandridae > Triturus > Triturus cristatus. The sequence continues at coordinate 524,310,526 of NC_140588.1, read as the reverse complement.
TTTATTCCATTCAAAATGGCCGACTCGAGTCGCGGCCTTCAGGTTCCGTCACCACGAGGGTTCAGGAAGTGAAGTACAATACTTTATTGACAGACATGCATTTTTATAATAAGTACATTACAATGAAACGAATGTAGAAGGCGTAACATTTGATAAGAAAAGTGACATAACAGGTATGTAATCGAAACTAGGCGTAATAAGGAATAAAAGAAACATGATTGGTTAGGATTATCAGACATAGGTGGATCTATAAGATAATACTTGGCATAGATGCGCGCGCAGCAGCATGACGTGTGAGTGACGTGCAACTAGGGGGTGAAGGGGACTTGACATTTAGCTCTACATGTGGAGACGAGAAGTCTGGGGGGTCAAGTCAACCTAATCCCAAATCATATCTAACATCCTATGTTTAGAGAACTATGTTATCCACAAGGAAGGACTCTCGGACAGAATCTAGTCCATACTGACTGTGTGCGTGCACAAACGCCTAAGTGTCTATATGAGATGCGAGGGGCAGAAAACTTTCCATGGCAGCAGGGCTATGAATCACTTGCAAGAGGACGGAAAGGCTGAGTCCTTTGCTTGTGAGCTAAAGGAAATGTTTACCTAAATCACTAGACAGGAATGCATCGGCTGAAGAGCAAAATAGATAATTCGAAGGTGAAATACAGCTTCTTGGCAGGCAGGCGAAAACTGGCCGAGGCAGGCACCGTTAGCTGCGCAGGGAGTAGGACAAAGTTCATGGATACAGATGCGAGCTCAAGCTGAAGCTGTCAGAGACAGAGAGCAGGGAAAGGCTTTGAGGACAGAATCGGGCCTACTTGCCTGAACTGTAAAAATGGAGTAACTTAGCCATATAAAGTCGGTGGCCTTTCATACTTAGGAATCGAATATCCAGCCCATTGATGGCGGATCTGACAGAGAACATGTCGACGGTAGACACACATATGTTTGCGTCTTAGAAACTGGAACTGGAGGGAACATACATGTACTTGTAACATGCATATAGAACCGTTGGGGTCCAAGATAGGGGACATAACTGATCAGGAAAATCCACATTTCCACATTTGGGTAGATGAAGATAAAACATCCCTAGATTTAATGAAGGTTTACATTTTTGCCTTCCCATTCCTTATTGAAAATCAGTGAAATTATTAGATACATATTTGTTATATTATAATAAATATTGGTATTTTGTTTGTGGTGATTTTGGAGGTGAGAGTTGCATTTGTTCCGTTTACGGCATGTTTTTAGCTGTCTATCCTCATTTCTTTCTTCATCAATTCTGAAATGCATCTTCTGTTCTATTTTCTTCCCTTTCTCTTCCTTTTGATAAATGAAAAATACAATTTCAATATGTATTTGTACCAAATGCGTTATTGATTGAGGAGAGTGTTAGCCCTACCCAATCCACAACCACAATATTTAACTTTTCTTAACTTTTAGGTAGCTTGGCACAAAAGAATTCAATCTTACTTAGAGTCAATGTTCATCTATCCAGCACCCAAACATGAATAAAGAAAAACATAACACAAAAAAAATCACAAAGCAAATTAGAAAAATAAAGTGCATTTAAAAAAATAAAATGATGTCAGAATGACAGAATTCTAATTAGTAGAACCAAATGTATGCCATTTACAAGTTTAGGTAGATATAATGCCTAAGAGCACAAATCAACACTTGTAGTCACAAATTCAGGGCGACCGCAATGGAGAGTGGGCCGGATACAAGGACCAGGTTAGTCCCACTGAAAAAGTGACCTTTTCAAAATCTGGCATTAAGATTTCCATTTGCGGTGGAGGGGGCTGTGATGAACAGAGAAAGTGTTGCGGATCTTCATCGCTTCAGCGTAAAGAGTAGGTCTGGTGTGGCGGAATGTCTTGGGAGCATGAAGATCTGGTCAAGCATCACAGACGGTTATTGGTAGAGCTTTGCAATGACAGTCTCTTCTGTAACATGAAGTGCAGATCTCACCTATCATCCTTGAAGGTTGTCATAGCGTGCACCTTAGGGTTCACCGGAGCTTTGGGTTGATGGTCGTCATGCGCAGAAGAGCCTCAGTGCGAACAGACCCATTCACGATCATGAAGAGCCTAATTCTTCAGGATTTCAGCTTTTCGTGTGGAGGAGTGCCTCTGGTGCCAGCTAAAGGTGCAGTACCTTGAGACGCCCCTATTAGGGACCCGGGGCTCACTCTAGCAGAGGCAAGCAGGATTCAGTCAGGTTCAGTTGCAGGTCCAATGGAGCAGGTCAGCTGGCAGTTGCAGGGAAGTCTTGTTGTGTCCCTGTAGCTCAGAACAGGAAGGAACCCAGCTGACCCTTGGGACGGTAAACAACCTTTACAACGCAACTTTTACAACGCACTACCATTATAACGAAACTTTTACAACGCAAGTGGATTTACAACGCATGCCATTACAACGCAAGTCTTTACATCGACTTGCGCTAGATGGCGTGCTAACATTACAAATAGTGTAGTTTACTATCCCAACACCTTCCCTACTGTTAAGTGGACTGGAGTTGGAATAGTAAATTACGCTTTTCTAATGTTAGCACGCCATCTAGCGCAAGTCGATGTAAAGAATTGCGTTGTAATGGCATAGCGTAGTAACATTGCAGTCGTTGTAACGACCGCGATGTAACTGCACGCGTTGTAATGACTCGCGTTGTTACGTCATACATCCCCTTGGAGTCAATCAGGTAGCCTGGGATGAAGGGAGCAGGTCCAGTCTTCCTTCTTAGAGATCTGGGCACGTCTCAAGCAGCAGGGCAGTTGGCTGGGAAACAAGGCAAGCCTCAAGCCGCAGTGGAGTCCTCTGAGAAGTAAGACAATTCTTCTTTTTGTAATTTTCCCAGGTCCAGGAGTGTAGTGAAAAGTGTGTCTGGAAGTCCAACATTTATACCTGGTACCAGCCTTTGATGTGGGTGGATACTCTATACTTACCCAACATCTCGTTCTGGAACGTTCTCCCCTTCTCAATGCTCCAAGAAGTCTGGGGTGACAAAAGACTGCTATCAGGTTTCTTTGTTGTGTGCTAGAGGCCTAGGAACAGCTAGTCCCCAATTGTCTCACTGTCTAGGGGGAACACGCAAAGCCGAAAAGCAGAGTCATTCACAGTTGTGTGACCCAGGACACTGGCAGAGGCACAAATGGTTAGGACAAGGAAATAACTTTAAAAAGTGGCATTTTCAGAATTGTGACTTAAAGTACCACATTACCATTGAAGAGGATTTAAATGTACAATTAATTTGAATCTAAACATGACATCTAAAATTGTTTAAAATCCAAAGTTAGCACTCATTAAATGTAATAAGGTAACCCACTGATAGTCAATGCGAGCGATAAGTCTTACAGTATTAGAAAACTAATTTAGGAGTAAACATACATGTCCTTACTTTTTAAATACAAGTCACCATGCCCTATGAACCTTTAGAGTATACCTTCGGGGGGATAGATATGTATTAAAAAAAGAAGGTTTGGGCCAGGCAAAAGGTTCATTTTGCCAGGTCGAAATGGCAGTTTGAAACTGCACTACAGGCTGCACTGACGGGCCGGATACATGTTTTGAAGTCCTACTTTAGTGAGAGGCACAATTAGTACAGAAGTCCCACTAATAACATTTAATTTACCGGCTCTGGGTACACGTAGTACCATATACCAGGGGATACAAATATATTGAATGTGCCAATTTTACCATGTTTTGGGGGGGAGCACAAGTTCTTCAGCACTGGTTAGCAGAAGCAAATTGCCCCTCCTAGTTCTAAAGGTAACGAAAACAAATTCAGCTAAGCAGGAGGGGTAAAGGCAAGGCATTTGGAGTGATCCTGCAGAGATGGGCAGTTCCAACGATATTTTTGAGAATAGTTGTTTAGCTATGTTTTTAATTTCATTTTGTGTGACAAATTGAGTACAAATAATTCTTAAATGGTTGATTTATTTTCAATTATCCATTGAAGGTTTTCTTTTCTTTGTCTCCTTCGTTCTTAGTGTGGTCAAGCAACAGCCCAAGACTTTGCAGGGTAAATCACAAAAAGTAATTAAATTAATCTGTGCTTATCAATAGGCAGCTTGATGAAAAAAAAAGCAGTCTGGTTTAACTTTGAGGCAATGTGTGAAGTATTTATGCAGCACACAAACAGTAATAAAGAGAAAACCAGCACAAGAATAATCAAAAACCAATATAGAAAAATAGAGTAGATTTTAATAAATTATTTAACAACAAAACTACAAAACTCCAATCAGTAGAACCGAATTATGGATTTTTAAAGTTTTTAGTAAAAAGTAGCATCTAAAAGATCAAAGCGCCAACCTAGTCGTGCAAGACCGGGTCAAAGTTGAAAAATATGGCCAACCATGATGGAGCACAGTTCAAGTGCAGGAAGTGGATTGGGCCAGGTTAGAGCTTACCTTTGAACTTGGAAGAGATTCTGAGAAAAGTGTCTAAGAAGTTCAAGTTTAGTGGGGTAAGGCAGCAGGGGGTTTTCGAGAAAGGCAGTGTTGTTGTCATGGCCTTGGGTCGAAGCCACAGTGAAGATTTCTATGTTCAGACTTAGTCACCAAAACAGAAGTAAAAAATATCTAGTCTGATAAGGCAGGGGCTGTAGATGAAGACAGTTCCATTAGGTCGAAGACCGCTGAAAAGGATTTGCTGCTGCAGAGAAAAAGGTAGCATGAGAAGCTGTGAAGCCAATCTGAGCGACAATGCACAGATAGGTGAGCAGGTTGGTATTAGTCTCCTCCTGGTCCTCACATCAGTTTTTGGCCGAAATGTTCTCAGTTTTAGGAATTGACCATCAGCACACCTTTCGCACCCCCACCAATGGTGCAGGACTGGTGGGACACCTCTTGGGGGTTCAGGACTCATTCAGGCTGGGTCCAGGTGCGGATTCAAGATGGTGGGAGCCGCTTATGTCCCTGTGGTTCGGAACAGAAGGCCAGCAAACTAGCCCTGGGAAGTCACTCTGGTAGTCATGGCTACAGGTGAAGATATAGGGGTCAACAGCAGGGCTGGCCTCTGAGGATTCAAGCAAGGCAGTCCTTTCAGGTACAGCATAAATCTGACAGAGAGCACAGCAGGTCACAGCAGAGGCCTTCTGCAGTTCCATTAGTGACCTGAAGACATGGTGTGTGAGGACCCCTTTTCATACCCTGGTGCCCTGGTTCCAGAATGTGGTAAAAGCTCCTAGACAGTGGCTTTGAAGTGCATGCTATATCCTGCTAATCTAATCACTACTGGTGTGATGCACATAGCGGGCCATCCTTGCTAATTTTCACAGTGCGTAACTCATTTTTTAAATGCTTTTAACTCTTTAATTCTTTTCAAGCTCACCTCTGTTAATGTTTTAAACCAGGGCTCAATTTTGAGGCTCGCTTAAGGCCCCCTCCCCCGCTCTCCGGTCTACCACAGGATTTTTCCCGGTTGCTCTGGAGAGGGCGCTGGGAGAGGAAGACAGGCCTGACCACTTCCGTTACACCACAGGAAGACGGTCTAGTGGTTCAGGCTACTAGCCATATTTAAAAGGGATGGCACCGCGGATGTGCAACTGTTTCACTACTGGCGTGCTGCACATAGCGGGCTGTCCTTGCTAATTAGCACAGTGCGTAACGCTTTTTGAAATGTTTTTAACTGTTTAATTCTTTTAAAGCTCACCTCTGTTAATGTTTTAAACCAGGGATCGATTTTGAGGCTCGCTTGAGGCCCCCTCCCCGGCTCTCTGGTCCACCACAGGATTTTTCCAGGTTGCTGCGGAAAGAGCACTGGGAGAGGAAGACAGGCCTGACCCCTTCTGGTACACCACAGGGTGACTGTCTAGTGGCTCAGGCTATTGGCCATATTTAAAAGGGATGGCACCACGGATGTGCTGCGGTTTATCCTGCTAATCTAATCACTACTGGCGTGCTGCACATAGCGGGCGGTCCTTGCTAATTTGCACAGTGCGTACACTTTTAAAAAAATGTTTTTAACTGTTTAATTCTTTTAAAGCTCACCTTTGCTAATGTTTTAAACCAGGGCTTTCTTTTGAGGCTCGATTGAGGCCGCCTCCCTCGCTCTCCGGTCCAGCACCACAGGGTGACTGTGTAGTGGTTCAGGCTACTGGCCATATTTAAAAGGGATGGCACCACAGATGTGCAGCGGACGGGCAGCTGACGCGCCTAAGGCGCGCCTAAGGCGCGCCTGTCTGCGCCCATCCGCACTCGGACCGCGCTCAGCGCCAGGCACTCTGGTAAATTTTGTTCTAAAACACATCAATTTTCACTAGGGGAGATGATTCGGCTTCATGATACAAGCCCCTACTGCCCTGGTCCCATTCTTGAACCTGGGGAATATTTAAGTGTGAGACCTTGCCCTCTTTGTAAACTCTCGTTAACGGCACACCTCCCTCCTAAGAATCGGACATTTTATGTGGCGTAATTTCCACTGACTCCACACTGCTTGGGACAGCCACATTTTAAGCTGTACTTATCAACGCAAGGTCATTGATAAAAAAGTGCACTGGCATTCGCTGATTTCATTGATTCTCAGGGCATAAGTCAAGCATTCATCACTGAAACTTGGGCAGATGTTGCGTCTGACCCAGATCTCATCTTGGCTATACCTCCTGGATTTGCTATTTCCAGACTAGACCGGCCTCATAAAATGGGCGGGGCGCTTGCAATCAGTTTTCAGGAACAGCTGAAGGTCTCCTTTGAACCCATTCAAACTTTATAAAATTGTGAAGCACTGATATCCAAGATTACCTTGATCAGCAGGTACTCCTTTAACAGGGTGCTTCTCTATAGAACCCCAGGTCAGAGTGCTAATTTTCTATATAATAGTAGCCAACTGTTGAATATTAACGTCTTCCTGACTTCACTATTTTAGGCGACTTTAATTTGCATCTGGAAAACATAGCATCCAAAGAGGTGACTGCCCTCATTGATTTGATGGAAAGTATCGGCCTTACACTATTAGTGGATACACCTACTCACATGGCAGGCCATACCCTGGATGGCATTTTTTCCGACAATCCCTCTCGTAAAATTCTCTTGGTTATCCCTCTAACCTGGTCAGACCATTCAGCAGTGATGTTCAGCATCTGTCCAGAGATAACTGAACAAGGACCATCCCACCCACCCACTTTTAGGAAATGCCCTCGCCATAAAGTCACCACAGAAAATTTCACCAGTCACCTACACCTCTCTAAACTGAGGCTTCCAGTGGACGTGAATGAGGCCATAACTACCTTTCACAACGGGATCATCAATTCTCTCGACACCATCGTCCCCCTAAAAACTACAACTAATAAAAGGACCAGTCCATCTGAGCCATGTTTCGACGACAGCCTGAGATTACTAAAGCAAGCATGCCGAAGGCTGGAAACAAAATGGCGTTTGCATTATGCCCATGATGATAAGATCATATATAAAAAGCTATTGAAGAGTATATAAAGAAAAACTCTTAACAAAAAAAAAACATTACTACTCTGCTTAAATTAGCCCATCCCTCAACTCTACCAAAGAACTCTTCTCCACAGTGGAGAAGCTGAGTAAATTCTCTGGTCAGAAAAATATACTAGTAGACCAAGACTTTTGCAACCGCTAGCAGATTCTTTTCAAGCCAAAGTCAAAACAGTCTCGGACCTATTTCAATCCACCCGCCGGGGAATGAGAGGGCTCTCAACTGCCCCCTCCACCTCCACGTTAGAGGGTCCGAGTAGCGAAGGTATGACAGTAGCCTCTAGTTCTTGTCTCTATGCTTTCAACACCCTCTCAGAAACACAGGACATGACAATTCTTGGCCAGACGAATTGAGGCTCCCCCAGGAACCCTTGGCCACCTAAGTAGATCCTCCACCTGGCCCTGGGGGTTACAACTAGCTACCTCACTGACATCTTTAATTGTATTATTTCAAATGGGTATTTTCCAATACCATGGAAGAAGGCAATTATTAACAATTGGCAACCTGAGAAGAAAGCACAAAGGTAGAAGCACATGTAAAGTCCAAGTCTCAATCCTTAATATTTTCTTCTTGCTTTTATTCCAAGATCTTAAGGTATACATCCATATTTCAATCTTCTTGACACTTGTTGTCCAAGCCACAAACAATGCCAACACGTGTTTCATCTCTATGGCTGTAAGCCATAGACTTCATCAGGGCAAAAGAAAAAATCAACATAATAACTGTACTCAATAAAATCAAAGTAGGATCACAATTGTCCAAAAGTATCCTTCAAATCCAAGTCCAATCCAAGATTTCATTCCAAGTATAAAGGTCCATCGTTGACAGAGTCATAAATTCAGAAGAAGGTCGCAATAGACCACATATCCTCAATCCGGCATCCGGCATTTCGAAAAGGGAAAGTATTCCTTGTGTCCTCCGTGGCATGTAGCACAATTGGAATCCTACTTTGATTCTATGAGTACAGTTATTATGATGATTTTTTCTTTTGCCCTGATGAAGTCTACCTCTTTTACTCTTTACTAGTCACTCATTGGGAAAGACAAAATTTGTTCCAATTGGCATCTCTGTGTTTTCCTTTGAGATAGTGTTTGGGTGTTGCATAGCAAACTTTGGTTCTATTGTTGTGTATACTCAAGCACTGAATGTCTTTTGTCTATACAAATGTCCAATTATACATAATAACGATTCAACGTATGTTTGACTTCTCAATATACAGGAGCAATATCAGTCCTCTCCTCTAAAGGCAAGCATTGGTTGCTTACTTGGGATAAACCCCAAGGTATAATTCGTCAGTTTGCTCTCTCTTTTGACTGATTTAAAACATAATAATAAACACAAAACACAGAGCAATAATATCTAGTTGTGCGTAATTAGAATTTATCTTACGACAATTGTGTACTTCAATCAGGTTATATTCACAATGGGCCTTCGTTCGTAATCAAATACATGTTTCTCTCTTACAGACACAAGGTACAGGATTCACAGCCTTTGTAATCAACTTAAATCCTCTCCAGCCAAAAAGCAATGCAAGATTCACTCCAATGGACTAGCCAAAGATTTGGCTGTGGTGCTAGGTTGGGCTTTCTCCACAGAAAAAATATTTCCTTGCAGACAAAAGGAAGAAAACCTTGTTTGCATATTTGCCTTCCCCTCCGCCTGTTTGGAATTGCACACTATATACAACTACATATAAAGGAAATAAGCAGTTCTAATGTCACATAGCATGTGTGATACTACTCTGGAAACCTTTGCCTTGATGTGGGTTCCAAATGCACTATTGCAATTGTTTTATTTTTATTGTCATAAACTGAAAAAGTACTTTGGAGGTACATACATAGAACTTCCTTCTTTTACACTGATCTTCGTGAATTTCCCCAATATTATTATTTTGAAAAACTGCAGTGAGTGCAGCAGCAACCCAGCAATATTAAAAAGGCAGTAAGTCTTTTGGGTCATTACATTCATGACCCCAGGAGAACGTACCATATTTAAAAAAAAATACTTTTAGCTGGACATGTATGCTCTTTAGCTGTAGTTCAAGACCCTCTTATCGTTGTTTTAACTATTGCATGCAATGGGATAAAAAATCGTAAAAGAAAGACAATGAAATGTTGGTTTTATCTAAAAAGAATATGTCTCTGAGTAATTCTTTTAAAACATTTTATCCAACAAAATGCAATAATAAAAACTACACTAAAAAAACCTCACAGACATTTTGATTTTTTTAATTAAAACATATTGATTTTATAATAATCACTATTACTGTACGTTGCTTTGTGTGAATTACTGAAATAAACATTTGATTAAAAATATTAGTGGGGCATTGCCTAGCAGTGTAGAAAGATGGCAGCAATTTGAAAGAGCTCCATATGCCGGAAGTGAGTGAGAACTTTTCACTTAAGGCAGACCTAACTGATTGTAATACCTCACTACACCTGCTTCTGTGGCTTTGGCTGCTAGATGAGCAGATACAGAGCAATGGCTATGGATCCTGGGCAACACATCTGTCTCTAACCATTAAAATTGGCAACATGTAATGTAAGAGGAGTGAATAATCCATATGTTCAATCATTTAAAGGCATAAGAAGTGTGGAACAGTATGAACACCTAAAACCCCCAATAGAACTGCAGCTATATTGTACCTAATATTGGTACAAGATGTATAAATCTAGACTATGGAGTAGTAGGCAGAAATAGGATGGCCCTTTCCCTGCCCCGTCGCTACCTTCCATGGAGGGATAACAAAGGCGACTTAGTTCCTTAAAAACAATTTTGATATAAATCAAGAACTTTTACAGAGTGTCAAACGTTATGGCAATATAAGGTACTTAATTTATAAAACAAGAATTAGTTGTGGGGTCCAAATGACTAAAGATCAGTATTCACTGTTTTTACAGTATCCGGTATCAGGGGGAGTGCAAACATGCTAAAGTAAATCAATTCGAACGATGCTGGAATATGATAGAGGAAAAACCTGACACAAAAAGGAAGAGGGGAACAATAGAAAGTGAGCATAATACAGGGCACGTAATGAGGGTCTTTCAATAATTTTTTCAGGTAAATACATGAGACACTATGAAAACTTTATCATGAATACAAAGTAAACGAGATAGGAGGTGCAGAGTATGTTTCTAGGAAGAACAATTGGACGAAAATTGGAGAAGGGATAAATAACCACCATCTGAAAAGAGTAAGTGTAAAAACCAAAATTCACGAGAACACATATAAAATGGAATACATGCAGAGCCTTTCTTCACTTTTTTTATTTGCTTTAATGACAGAGGATTACATAAACAGGATATTTATCAGAGTTGGAAATTGAAATTTAATTTTCAGACATATACAAGATTTAATATTCAAAACGCGAAAAGAACAGAAACACTAAGCATAAGGTAAATTATCTCTAAATGAAATACACTAATGACACACTGAGATTCAAAAGGTTTAATAACTCAAATCTAAAATGTGAAGGAAAGTGATGGAATTTATAGGTACATATAGAGATTCCCTTGGGTATAGAAAAGAGTAAAATTGAATTTGAACTGTATAATAGGAACATGATTAATTACCTGTATGTACGAATGACAATAAATTTGCATATACTTCAGGCAAATCAAATGACTTGTGAGAAGAGTGGTTATATACTAGGGGTGGGCGGAATTTGCGAAATTCACTTTTGCAAATTATCGCGAAAATGTTAAAAATCTCCGCAAACACGCGGAAATATCTTGAAGATGCGGAAGTTTTTTTCCCGCCCGTTCGCGGTATTTTCTGCGTGGTCGCGGCTCGTCAACTTACCCATGCGGCTGCTCGCGGGCGCGGCCATCTTGTTTTCACTTGTCTCGCGGTGCATGATCGCGAGAATAAAGACGTGATCGCGTGATGAATGACGTTACTGCGGGCACGAACTGTCGCGAGACCGCGCAAATGACTACCAACCAACCAACATCTCGTGGAGATCGCGACCGGATCGGGAAAACTTGTCGGCAAACGTGGGGATTCGGTAAGGTGATCGCGCGCACGCGAGAATGTATTATTTTACAGCGCGAGCAAGCAAAAAATTTCCGGTAAAATGCGGATTGCGGAAATTTTGACATTTTCGCGCTGTCCGCGGAACGCGAAAATGTCAAATTATCGCAATTTCCACGAGCGGAACGGAATATTAGCCCAGGCCTATTATATACTGCAAAAGTAGAATCCTGAAGCTGTATAGGAGATACTATGGTATATACCGTAAGTGTGAAATATATGTATTTGTATAGGATCAGATCCTTTATAGAAGAGATTATGGTATGTGCTACAAGTGTGTAATAAATATGTAGAATTGTTTTTTGAATTTTATTGATGTGTGTTTTTCTGTTTGTGACAGCCCTAAAGAAGTGCGAGTGTGCACGAAACACATGTTGGCAATATTGCTGTAAAATCATGATACATCAAAGGAACATGAATAAAGAATAACAAAGGAAACCACTGTGAGAATGTTTATTTAATGTTTTCTGTTGGTATTCACTCAGTAAATTCAGTATGTATGTATGTGTACATATATCTTACATGTAGGCAGTACTTCCACATGTATAAGTGTATTCTTCAACAACTCCGGGCGATTATTGACAATGATCACATGAAATAATCCATGAAAGTGATCCTGCAGTTCTAACATATAGTTGCATTGCCCAAGTCCCCAAGAGGAGGAGAGGGGGGAACAGGGAAAATAAGTTACAGAAACTCGAAACGTTCTTCATTCTGAAATTGGATAGTTAAGGACTCTGGGCTTCAATATGGATGATTATCCTGTGCCTGACTTGAATAAGCTCACTCGTACTTGTACCTTACTTGGAACATAGTTACATGTATAGCTTTTTTTACATTTAAATACTTAGGGGGGATTGGGTAATTTAGATGGATTTTTGGATCAAGTGGATATCCATGGTGATTGTTGGGTCTGAAAATATATGCTCAATACACATATATACGCTTGAACATATATATTTATATACGTATGTATATTTTTATCTCATCGACCTTTGGAACAATGATGTATATAGATGAATTCATCAGAAAAGAAGATGATTTATATACAATAATATATATGCCTATATGTGAGTGTAATGTGATTATAGTACCGAAAAATATTTCTGTATGCCCTGATCCAAACTATCACTTTTTTAGAAACAGTATTTCTTTATTTGGGTTTCAATTAGGATGTCTGTTGCTAGGTTGAATAATGTGGCACCTGCCAGAGAAATCATCTATCATTATTAACTTTCTATAGGCACTTGCTGTTAGAAACAAGAAAGAACTTAAAAACACCTAGGGGGCCAATTACAATGTCGTTGGGAAAGGTTCTGGATAGGATTCAGTATTGCAGAATCCGATTCGGAAACCTTGTTTCCTACCGAATCATACATATTTCCCAACAACTGATTACGATACCCGGAAACTTTTCGAACAGACCGAATCGGTTCCGAAAGGCAACCAGACAGCCTGAGTCTTCCAGAGCTGATTTTTACAGCTCTATGGACACGGTTTCCGGATGAGTGATGATGATGACAGACTTGAAAAGCTATTCCGATTCGGTTTATGGAGAAGAAATATCTGCCGGAATCTGTCTTTGGGGGCCCGTTGCCGTCTCCCCTTCATACTGAGACATACAAATCTAGCCTGTTTGGGTACCTACGGGACCCCTCTTCCCAACCATTCCCAACAGGGTGCAAGATTTTCTCCAATGACCCCTTTTTAAATGTGAGCCTGTGCTCTCGTTCAGTAAAGAGGCTCCTACTGAAGTCAATGCGAGTCTGACCGATGTTGGGAAGTATCGTAATCGGTCGTCCAGACTCACAGGTCCTGATTTGTTTGGAAAATATTCAGAAACCGATTCATTCAGGACAGTTTTCTAACAACATCATAATCGGGCCCTGTTGGACCCGGCCTCATAACATGGCTCTACTGGTCCCCACACCACCTAACCTGGTGCCGGCAGCCCCAATCCCCCGGCCTCACCAAGCCTCTCCACCAGAACACACGCACTAGACCCGGACATTCTCGTCCATGGCCTCTCTCCTTTCGGCCACCCCGGGCCCGCGTGCCCACTTCATGCACCAAGATGGCCGCCCGGCCCCAGCGCGACCCGGGCCTAGAGGCGCCACTCCGGCTGGAGGACATCACGCTTCCAGGGGTGAGAGAGGGAGGAGCAGTTTCTATCGCACCTCTGAACTCCCCTGGGACGATGGGTTTCGATCGGCCCTCCGGCCTCCCTGAAGGCTGGCTCCACGCCTGCTGGGTGTCTGGGACTCCTCCCGACCCGGCCATGAAAAGATCACAAGACAATGGCAGGAAAACCCCGACAAGCGACCCCCAGGTGACAAGACCCCTGCCTGGACAGACTCCGGACATCAAAGAGGGGTCGACCTATAACAAGGGGTGCTCTGGGACTGTCCGGCAGATTCGACGCTGGAACAACGAGAGCCTGCTGACGCGGTCGCAGCTCCTGGAACTTAGAACTACCTGAGCCCTGCTGAGTGACTCGCGGCTCCCCGAAGATCGTAAGACCTCCGAACTTGTACCTGAGCCCTGCTGAGTGACTCGCGGCTCCCCGAAGATCGTAAGACCTCCGAACTTGTACCTGAGCCCTGCTGAGTGACTCGCGGCTCCCCGAAGATCGTAAAAACCTCCGAACTTGTACCTGAGCCCTGCTGAGTGACTCGCGGCTCCCTGCAGATCGTAAGACCTCCGAACTTGTACCTGAGCCCTGCTGAGTGACTCGCGGCTCCCTGCAGATCGTAAGACCTCCGAACTTGTACCTGAGCCCGCTGAGTGACTCGCGGCTTCCACAGACTCCACTGGTCCCGCCGGACCCCACGACAACCAGCCTACCCCCCAGCTCGAGGATTGTGAGCTGTGCGCCGGGTACATCCTTACCTTGAACTTTTGTGCCAAAGACTGTCCCGCTACCCCCTATCCCTTCCGAGACTCATTGAGCCCGCGCTCTCCTTGTACATATTTGCAGTGCTAACCTATTTGATAAAGATTGGTTCCTGAGAACGCACGGTGTGTTGTTTCTGTGTCGTGTGGTGCCCGAAGTACGATCCTCGATACGAGACTTCTCCTCCTGAGGAGTCCCCCGCCAGTGCCCGGCTACGATACTTGGGGGTGGGTCTCAGGGTAGTCAGGACTCCCTTCCCGGGCTCCTCTGAGGTCGCCGTCTAACAGGCCCTATGTGTACAATATTGATTTTGAATCCTATGTTTTTTATCTTGCATTATGCACTTTATTGTGGATACCAAAGAAGTTAAACACATCAAACTACATATATTTATATGGAACCTCAGGTCCGGTGATTGGAAATTTGAATTTGAACTGCGTCAGGATATTGTAGGTGACAAAATATATATTCACACCACTAACACCAACACATTTCGGCACAAGATCTAGATCAGTAACTCAAATCCAGTTCCAATCCCCAAGAACTGGGGCAAACAGAAAAAAGCGGCACAACCAGAAAATGGTTGTATCACTTTATTTATTTTTTATATTATCTTTTTCTTCTATAGCCAAAGTGCATCATGCTCACCACTGGGCAGTATAGTAAGGTCTGCTTTTCATAGGAACAGCAGTGTTTGGTTTGCTTATAGCTTTGACACTGTTTGACAAATCTTCAGAACTTTCCGCAAAACTTTTTGTTTACCTCAGCTCCTTCTAGGAAATTTTCAGGGTACAACAACACAAACAACATCTTGGCCACCTACATCTGCCTCAGCCACAGAAAGGAAGGCCCTGCCACAACAGGAAACCCCTGCACCCACCTCAGTTCCTGCAACCGTGGATTCAGTACTCCCCCTTGGGAGGGGACGTTCATCTGAACCACCAGGAGAGGATGGCTAGACCTCCACCCCCGCCAATAAGAGATGCAGAGCGTAATATTCTCCAGTATGTGACTACAAGTCCTGCTGTGGACTATTTTTTGGACACATTTACCATTTTGAAGCCAATTATATTTTGGACAATGGGTTTCAAACAATTTTGGCTCTTCAATAATAGTTTCCTTTACCATGACTAACTTTTCATATACCATGGTTTGGTGTTTATCATCCCTTTTTACTTAATCACTTAATCTGTTGAATAAAATAAAAAAATAACAAAGTCAAAGACTGGAGTTGTATTGCTTTTCTTAATTTGTTTGATTATTTTCCTTCCATTTTGGATTTTAAAATATAACAATTAAAAAGATTGTTCATTCATAAATAAATTCTTTGTAGGTAATGATTCACATTTTTCCAAAAATGAGACAAAATAACAAAAACACCACATCAAAAAGTAGTATTTTATTAAATTTGAATAAAGAATTGACATATTTTTCAAATACATTACAACCCATGCATAACCCACATACTTAATGCCATGTGTTCATTTACAGTTCCAGGCATTGCCACCATGGAAGAATGGGATATAATCTCATCATTCAGATTAAATAGGCAAACTAATATTGATTTATGTCATCAGATGGAGCCAGATCTTCACAATAGGAATCCCACAGATTATCAGTAACACCAATAGTCAAAATCATGGAAGCACTTCATTTTGTGGCCGCAGGATCATTCCAATACACTGTTGCAGTATCTGGTGGAATGCTACAACCAACTTTAACCCCTTTGCTGCTAGGCCTCCCCCTTCCCCCCCCCCCCCCCGTACTATGCCTTTTTTTGGCTATTTGGAGTCGTTCGCGCTTAGGCGCCTGTAACGTTTTGACCACATAAGGTATCCATGCCAAATTTGCGTCCTTTTCTTCCAACATCAAACGTATCTTAAAGATACCCAGGGTTTGTTGATTCCCTTTGGGGGGACTCAGAAATCAGACAAAATAGAACCAAATTTTGGTTTGTTGGGGGAAAAATAAGAAAAAAGTGCTGAAGATGAAAGCGTCTGTTTTTTTCCCTCCAAATGGTATCAACAAAGGGTTTGTAGTGCTTAAATCACCATCTTCCCAGCTTTTCAGGGAAAGACTGACTTTTGCCAGAATACCAACATTTTTTACACAGTTTTGGCACTTTACTGGGACATACCCTATATTTGCTATTGCTTGTGCTTTCAATCTCCTTCCAGTTAATGGTAGAAATGGGTATGAAAGCAATAATGGATCCTGGAAAATGTAGACAGAATTTTGAATTCAGTAAGGGGTCATTTGTGTAGCTCCGTCAAGGTTTTGTTTAAGGAATCTAACAGTTAAAAATAGGAAAAATTGAAAATGAGTTGAAAAAAACAGCCATTTGTCCCAACATTTCCACCCCTAACTTCTTCTAAGTATGACAGATTTTTTAAAGCAATATACCTTTACATTTGCTGGACCCTTCTGGTTGTGAGGATAGATAGGAATTGTAGGTACACCAAGAACCCGACGAACCCGGAGCCAATTAATGAGCAGCATCTTGCCATGGTTTTTTATTGTGTTCCGGGTATATAGCAATTCATTTGAAAAATCAGTGTGAAAGACACCTATGTATTTCTGAAATGGGAACAAAATATAGAGTTCAGAAACAGTAGCTTTTGCACATCTCCAAAATTGTGGGTACCCATACTAGCATGTGAATTATAGGACAGTTTTCAAAGTGATTTATTTTTTACACATTGTCTTACATACGGAAGGCAGAAATGCATCAAAAGTCAATAGGTAATAACAGTTGCTCTATTGTACTGTGTTCCCCTAAGTCTCCCAATAAAAATGGTACCTCACTTGTGTGGGTAGACTTAGTGCCTGCGACAGGAAATGGCCAAAACGCAAAGTTGACACTCCACATTTTTACAGTGAAAACTGACCCTTTTTTCCAAAGTGCCTAGCTGTAGATTTTGAACCCTAGCTCTGCCGGCACATAGGGAAACCTAGCAAACCTATACATTTTTGAAAACTAGACAACCAGGGGAATCCAGGATGGGGTGACTTGTCTGGCTCTCACCAGGGTCTCTTACCCAGAATCCCTTGCAAACCTCAAACTTTGTAAAAACAAAACACATTTTCCACACATTTCTGTGAAGGAAAGTTCTGAAATCTGCGTAGTTACACAAAATTCTACCCACCCCGCACTCCCCAAAGTCTTCCGATAAAAATGATACCTCACATGTGTGGGTGGCCTAGTGCCCACAACAGAAAACAGCCCAAAATGTAACATGGACACACCACATTTTAACAGTGAAAACTAACCATTTTTTGGCAAAGTCCCTAGCTGGAGATTTTGAACCCTAGCTCTGCTGGTACATAGGGAAACCTAGAAAACCTATACATTTTTGAAAACTAGACAACCAGGGGAATCTAGGATGCATTGACTTGTCTTGCTCTCACCAGGGTCTCTTACCCAGAATCCCTTGCAAACCTCAAATTTTGTAAAAACAAAACACATTTTCCTCACATTTCTGTGATGGAAAGTTCCGAAATCCTTGTAGTTACACAAACTTCTACGCACCCCGCATTTCCCAAAGTTTTCCGATAAAAATGATACCTCGCATGTGTGGATAGGCCTAGTGCCCACAACAGGAAACGGCCCAAAATGCAATGTGGACACACCACATTTTAACAGTGAAAACTAACCCTTTCTTGGCAAAGTGCCTAGCTGGAGATTTTAAACCCTAGCTCTGCCGGTACATAGGGAAACCTAGAAAACCTATACATTTTTTTAAACTAGACACCCCGGGGAATCCAGGATGGGGTGACTTGTGTGGCTCTCACCAGATTCTCTTACCCAGAATCCCTTGCAAACCTCAAACTTTGTAAAAAAAAACAACACATTTTCATCACATTTCTGTGATTGAAAGTTCTAGAATCTGTGTGGTTCCACAAATTTCCACAGACCAAGCATTCCCCAAAGTCTTCCAATAAAAATGATACCTCACTTGTGTGGGTGGGTCAAGTGCCCGAGACAGGCAAGGGGCCAAAACGTTTTGTGGAGACAATAAAATCACCTATCACAAAGCAAACTGGTTTTGCAAGGGGGGGCACCTGGGTTTTTGTCCCGGGGCTCAGAGGCCATCTAGGGAAACCTACCAAACCCACACATTTCTGAAAAACAGGTACCCGGGGGAGTACAGCAAGGTATGGCTTTATGGACTCCCAATGTTTTCCTACCCAGAATCCCCTGCAAACCTCAAATTCAGCTGAAAAAATAAAGACATTCTCAAATTTCTGTGTGGGAAAGTTGTGGGATCACCGGGCTGACACATATTTCCTATCACCCAGTGTTTCTGCCGGTCTCCCGATAAAAGTGATACCTCACTCGTGTGGGTGGGTCAAGTACCCATGACAGGCAAGGGCCCTCAATGTATTGTGGAGACTTTAAAATTACCTATCATAAAACTACCTGGTTTTGCAAGGGGGGCTGGTTTTTTGGCTTTGGGCTCGCCGCCATCTAGAGAAACCTACTAAACCCATACATTTCTGAAAACTAGACACCCTGGGGAGTCCAGTGAGGTATGGCTTGTGTGGATACCCCAAAGTTTCCTTACCCAGAATCCCCTGCAAACCTCAAATTTAGATTAAGAAAATCACTTCTTCCACAACTGTTTGTGTAGGATCACCGTGCTTGCACAAATATCCTACTCTTCAGCGTTCCTCTTGCTCTCCCAATTAAAATGATACCTCACTTGTGTGGGTGGGCCAAAGGCCTGTGACTGGGAAGGTCCAAAAACATAGGGATTAATGGTATAACAAAATCTAAGCGTGACATTAAATAAATAATACGTTTTTAGCGGCTTCTGCATTGGACAGCCACACAAGTGAGGTATCATTTTACTCGGTAGACCAAGGGGAATGCTATGTAGTAGCACATTTGTGCTGGCACAGTGATTCCACACAAAAATGTGTAGAAAAAGTGATTTTTTTCAGCTAAATTTGATGTTTGCAGGGGATTCTGGGTAGGAAACTGTTGGGAGATCCACGCAAGCCATACCTCACTAGACTCCCCAGGGTGTATAGTTTGCAGAAATGTGTGGCTTTGGTAGGTTTCCCAAGATGGCCGGGATCCCCGGGCCAAAAAACCATAGTTTTATGATAGGTAATTTTGAAGACTCCACAGTATGATTTGGTCCATTTCCTGTTGCAGCCACTAAGCCTACCCACACGAGTGAGGTACCATTTTTACCAGGAGACCTGGGGGAACGCTAGGTGGTAGGAAAGTTGTGTCAAGCCAGTGATTCCACAACTTTCCCACACAAAAAAGTGAGGAAAATGTGATTTTTTTCAGCTATATTTGAGATTTATAGGGGATTCTGGGTAGGGAATTGTTGGGGGATCCACCCAAGCCATACCTCACTAGACTCCCCAGGGTGTCTAGTTTTAAGAAATGTGTGGGTTTGGTAGGTTTCCCTAGATGTCTGCTGAGCCCGGGGCCAAAAACCCAGGTGCCCCCCCTTGCAAAACCAGGTCGTTTTGTGATAGGTAATTTTGATGTCTCCTCAATACGATTTGGGTCCTTGCATGTCATGGGTACTTGACCCACCCACACGAGTGAGGTACCATTTTTATCCGGAGACTTTGGAGAATGCGGGGTTGGTGGGAGTTTGTGGTCCCACACAGATTCCAGAACTTTCCATCACAGAAATGTGGGGAAAATGTGCTTTTTTTCCAAAGTTTGAGATTTGCAAGGGATTCTGGGGAACAGAACCTGGTGAGAGCCACGCACGTCACCCATCCTGGATTCCCCTGGATGTCTCGTTTTAAAAAATGTATAGGTTTGGTAGGTTTCCCTAGTTTCCGGCAGAGTTAGGGTTCAAAGTCTACAGCTAGGCACTCTGCAAAAAAGGGGTCAGTTTTCACTGTAAAAATGTGGTGTGTCCACGTTGCGTTTTGGGTCGGCTTCTGTCGCGGGCACTAGGCCTACCCACACAAGTGAGGTATCATTTTTATCGGAAGAGTTTGGGAATTGCGGGGTTGGTAGAATTTCGTGGATCCACGCAGATTCCAGAATTTTCCATCACAGAAATGTATTTCTTTTTACAAAGTTTGAGGTTTGCAAGGGATTCTGGGTAAGAGAACCTGGTGAGAGCCAGACAAGTCACCCCATCCTGGATTCCCCTGCTTGTCTAGTTTTCAAAAATGTATAGGTTTGCTAGATTTCCCTAGGTGCCAGCAGAGCTAGGGTTCGAAATCTACAGCTAGGCATTTTGCAAAAAAAGGGTCAGTTTTCACGGTAAAAATGTGGAGTGTCCACTTTGCGTTTTAGGCCTTTTCCTGTTACGGGTAGTAACTCTGCCCAAACAAGTGAGGTACCATTTTTATCGGCAGAGTTTGAGGAATGCTGGGTGGGTGGAAGTTTGTGGATTTGTGCAGATTCCAAAACTTTCAATCACTGAAATGTGAGGATTTTTTTTTTTTTTTTAAAAGGTTTGAGGTTCGCAAGGGGTTCAAGGTAACAGAACCTAGTGCAAGCTGCACAAGTCACTCCATCCTGGATTCCCCTTGGTGTCTAGTTTTCAAAATTAAAAGGTTTGATATGTTTCCCCAGGTGCCTGCTGTGCTAGGACACAAAATCCACAGGTAGGCACATTCTGAAAAAAGGCAGTGCCTAGTGAGCTTTTTGCCACCCTGGGGAAGGGGGAAATCGGGGGCTATTGCCCCAATATGCCCCCAAGGGTGGCAGAAATACTGTGGCTATTTTTTATTGGGGTAGGGGCATTGGGATGCCCATTCTGGGCAGACCCCACCCCTATGTATAAAAAGGACAGCATAATTGCTGGCAACTAGTGGGCTCTCTGTCCCCTCTGGGGGGCAGGCCAGGGACTACTGCCCAATCTGCCTCCTGGGGGGCAGAAAGACTTTGGCAGATTTTTGGGGGGCAGTGGAGGCATTGGCATGTCCATTATGGGCAGCCCCATCCCCGAACTTTGAAGAAAAAAAATCCCTGGTGGCTAGTGGCTTTTTTGCCCCCCCCTGGCGCAGCTCAGCTACTGCCCCCATATGCCTCCTGGTGAGGCAGAAAGGCTTTTGTTTTCTTTGGGGGTAAGGTGGGGGCATTTCAATGCTCAGTCTGCTACTGCCCCCATCTGTGCCCCAGTGGGTGCAGAAAGACTGGATGTTTGTGGGGTGGAGGGGTGGGGTCATTGGTATGCCTATCTTAGGCACCCCCCACCCCTAAATACAACGGGAAAAAACCTTGGCGTCAAGTGGGTTTTCTTCCCCCCCGGTGGGAGCAGAAAGAGTGCAATGTTGCGGGTGCGGGGGAATTGGCATGCCCATATTGGGCAGTCCCCATCCCAAATTAAAATTGGAAAAAAAATCCCTGTTATCTAGTGTGCTTTCTGCCCCCCTGGGGTGGCAGATTGGGGTACTGCCCCCATCTGCTCCCCAGGGGGCATAAAGACTGTATTTACCCAATTTAAAATGGGGGAAGCAAAAGCCCTTAACCAAGGGGCCGCCCCCCTCCCTGGTGCCTTATGGGTGAATCCCTGCTTGGGGATCACCCTCCTGGGGCGATCCCCAAGCAGGGATCCACTAGGGAGGGGTTCCATTGGAAAGGGGAGATTCTCTCCTTTCTAACGATACCTCTCTTGACTTTCTATGTGGTCAGGGGTGGAGATACCCCTCTGAGCACATAGAAAGTAAAACTGAAATGAGCCTCTTGGCTCATTTCAGTTTCGGTTTCACTGAAATGATGTCAGCGCAACGTGCACGCTGATCGTCATTTCAGGGAAACCTAAAATACAGCCTCGGGAGCTTGGAAAGCTCTTCCCCAGCTCCCGAGGCTGTTGGGGAAAAAGAGAATCCTTCTGGTGCCAGCACTGGAAGGATTCCCTGTGCCATGGCGTCAGACGCGCAGGAGCCTTCCGATGCCCATGAGCACTTATGCGTTGCGGCTCCCGCATGTCCGATGCTTGGAAGGGGTTAAGTGGTGTGCTACTAGGAGTTCTTTAAACAGTGTTAAGACACATCAACAGCTTTATACACTTAGCACAAAATGGAGATTCTGCCAATGTGTAGGAAAATTGGTATGCTTTGGGTCGACTACCACATTTGGTTGGAAGCACACCTTTTGCCTTAGTGCCACCACACGACAGAGAACAATGCTACTGCCATTGAAAGAACTTCCATTCATTTAATGTGCAAGTTGCGTGCTGACCAGATTTGTATACCACAAGCATGTGTGCACATTTTCCAGGTTCGACCCATGATTCCTTTGTACTGCAGAACAGCACCATACCCCTGCAAATGTCACAACTTGGACCTGAGGGGCCTGGTTTCTGGTAATTTGTCAATATATTGTTTGGTTAATTTCATTTTTAATTATCTAAAATAGTATTACATATTTTAGCTCATTTTGTTTTTCCATATCGGAGATTCAGGGGAAGTCTCTTTGAATGAGGTCCATGCAAGAATATCGAGGCCAGTAGAGCAGGCTTTGAGCTCCTAAAGGCCAGATTTAGATGTCTGGACAAGACTGGTGGATCCATCCTCTACTCACCGAATAAGGTGTGACAAATCACCATGGGCTTCTGCATGTTACACAACATAGCCCTGGACTGAAACATCCCTTACATTGCATGAGGATGGAGACCATGAAGATCTACCGGGTGAGTATGTTGAAATGCCAAATGAAGGTGATAGTGGTGAAGCGGAAGAAATTATTTGATGCTATGGACAACATCTTCTCATGAGTGTATTTATTTACATATTATTACATTAAGGTGCCGATTTCGATCCGGTAAAACCCGGGTACGAATGGTCGTACGGAGCGTTTTTTCCGTCCGACTCGTACCCGGGAAAAACAGCTTACAAACTCGCAAGTACGATTCGCACAGAACTACCATTTCCGTACGAGTCGTAAAAAACACCGACCGGCAAAAAAAATACAAATCTGAATCTGGACAGCGCATATGCGACGTCCGGACGGAGTCAAGCAGCGTTCTACGGACCAGCAAGTACGATTCGTGCCGACGTCACTCCGCACGCAGCATTTTTTACGGGAGCCAAAAACTGCCGGGAAATTGAGGACGACGTGAACAAGGAGCCCCGGTACGCGACGGACAGCGATGGACCCCAACCTACGCGTCATCCCGGCCCTCATAGCCTACCACCTCATGTACAGAAACCGACGCAGATGCCGCAGAAGGTCAGAACAACCCCCAGGGGCAAAGGGGGGGTGTGCAAGGGGCAGGAAACATAACCCACCCCCCACAAATTACAAATACATCCTGCACATTAATTACCTCCATGGTCTGGTCACTTCGGGGGGGCGTGTCCACCAATCCCACGTGCCGCCACAACGGAAGTGAATGTGGACGCGTACCCGTCACCACCACAATGGTGGTACGGGACGTACCCACGCCCCCCAGAGCGTGGGTACGGCTCGTACCACTATTGTAGTGGTGATGTAGGGGTACGCGTGTACAGACCGTACCCACGCTCCCCACAGCGTGGGTGCGGGCCGTACCACGCGTACCCCTACGTCACCGCCACAATGGTGGTACAGCCCGTACCCACGCCCCCAGAGTGTGGGTACGGGCCGTACCACGCGTACCCCTACGTCACCGCCACAATGGTGGTACGGGCCGTACCACGCGTACCCCTACATCACCGCCACAATGGTGGTACGGCCCGTACCCACGCCCTCCAGAGCGTGGGTACGGGCCGTACCACCATTGCAGTGGTGATGTAGGGGTACGGGTGTACAGGCTGTACCCACGCCCCCAGAGCGTGGGTGCGGGTCGTACCACACGTACCCCTACGTCACCGCCACAATGGTGGTACACCCGTACCCACGCTCTCCAGAGCGTGGGTACGGGCCGTACCATGCGTACTCCTACGTCACCACCACAATGGTGGTACGGCCCGTACCCATGCCCTCCACAGCGTGGGTACTGGCCGTACCACCATTGCAGTGGTGATGTAGGGGTACGGGTGTACGGACCGTACATGCGTACCCCTACAGCCCCAATACATGATGGATACAAGGCGTACACACGCCACGGATGTAGGTGTACGGCTTGGTGCAGCACATCAGCTGTAAATTGGGGGTGGTGTATGGCCAGGACAGCAGTGTACCACAGCAAGGGCGCAGGTGGGTGGGTGGGTGCAGAGGACCCCCAGCAGTGCCCAGACATATGAGGGGTGGGTGCCCATCACCCCCAGCAGTGCCTAGACATATGAGGGGTGGGTGCCCATCACCCCCAGCAGTGCCCAGACATATGAGGGGTGGGTGCCTATCACTCCCAGCAGTGCCCAGACATATGAGGGGTGGGTGCCCATCACCCCCAGCAGTGCCCAGACATATGAGGGGTGGGTGCCTATCACTCCCAGCAGTGCCCAGACATATGAGGGGTGGGTGCCTATCACTCTCAGCAGTGCCCAGACATATGAGGGGTGGGTGCAGAGGACCCCCAGCAGTGCCCAGACATATGAGGGGTAGGTGCCTATCACTCCCAGCAGTGCCCAGACATATGAGGGGTGGGTGCCTATCACTCCCAGCAGTGCCCAGACATATGAGGGGTGTGTGCCTATCACTCCCAGCAGTGCCCAGACATATGAGGGGTGGGTGCCCATCACCCCCAGCAGTGCCCAGACATATGAGGGGTGTGTGCCCATCACTCTCAGCAGTGGCCAGACATATGAGGGGTGGGTGTAGAGGACCCCCAGCAGTGCCCAGACATATGAGGGGTGGGTGCCCATCACCCCCAGCAGTGCCCAGACATATGAGGGGTGGGTGCCTATCACTCCCATCAGTGCCCAGACATATGAGGGGTGGGAGCCTATCACTCCCAGCAGTGCCCAGACATATGAGGGGTGGGTGCCTATCACTCCCAGCAGTGCCCAGACATGTGAGGAATGGGTGTCTATCACTCCCAGCAGTGCCCAGACATATGAGGGGTGGGTGCAGAGGACCCCAAGCAGTGCCCAGACATATGAGGGGTGGGTGGCTATCACTCCCAGCAGTGCCCAGACATTTGAGGGGTGGGTGCCTATCACCCCCAGCAGTGCCCAGACATATGAGGGGTGGGTGCAGAAGACCCCCAGCAGTGCCCAGACATATGAGGGGTGGGTGCCTATCACTCCCAGCAATGCCCAGACATGTAAGGGGTGGGTGCAGAGGACTCCCAGCAGTGCCCAGACATATGAGGGGTGGGTGCATATCACTCCCAGCAGTGCCCAGACATATGAGGGGTGGGTGCCCATCACCCCCAGCAGTGCCCAGATATATGAGGGGTGGGTGCCCATCAATCCCAGCAGTGCCCAGACATATGAGGGGTGGGTGCAGAGGACCCCCAGCAGTGCCCAGACATATAAGGGGTGGGTGGCTATCACTCCCAGCAGTGCCCAGACATATGAGGGTTGGGTGCAGAGGACCCCCAGCAGTGCCCAGACATATGAGGTTTGGGTGCCCATCACCCCCAGCAGTGCCCAGACATATGAGGGGTGGGTGCCTATCACTCCCAGCAGTGCCCAGACATATGAGGGGTGGGTGCCTATCACTCCCAGTAGTGCCCAGACATATGAGGGGTGGGTGCAGAGGACCCCCAGCAGTGCCCAGACATATGAGGGGTGGGTGCCTATCACTCCCAGCAGTGCCCAGACATATGAGGGGTGGGTGCAGAGGACCCCCAGCAGTGCCCAGACATATGAGGGGTGGGTGCCTATCACTCCCAGCAGTGCCCAGACATATGAGGGGTGGGTACCTATCACTCCCAGCAGTGCCCAGACATATGAGGGGTGGGTGCAGAGGACCCCCAGCAGTGCCCAGACATATGAGGGGTGGGTGCCTATCACTCCCAGCAGTGCCCAGACATGTGAGGGGTGGGTGCAGAGGACTCCCAGCAGTGCCCAGACATATGAGGGATGTGTGCCTATCACTCCCAGCAGTGCCCAGACATATGAGGGGTGGGTGCTTCTCACTCCCAGCAGTGCCCAGACATATGAGGGGTGGGTGCCTATCACTTCCAGCAGTGCCTAGACATATGAGGGGTGGGTGCCTTTCACTCCCGGCAGTGCCCAGACATATGAGGGGTGGGTGCAGAGGACCCCCAGCAGTGCCCAGACATATGAGGGGTGTGTGCCTATCACTCCCAGCAGTGCCAAGAGATGTGAGGGGTGGGTGCCTATCACTCCCAGCAGTGCCCAGACATATGAGGGGTGGGTGCCTATCACTCCCAGCAGTGTCCAGACATATGAGGGGTGGGTGCAGAGGACCCCCAGCAGTGCCCAGACATATGAGGGGTAGGTGCCTATCACTCCCAGCAGTGCCCAGACATATGAGGGGTGGGTGCCTATCACTCCCAGCAGTGCCCAGACATATGAGGGGTGTGTGCCTATCACTCCCAGCAGTGCCCAGACATATGAGGGGTGGGTGCCCATCACCCCCAGCAGTGCCCAGAAATATGAGGGGTGGATGCCCATCACTCCCAGCAGTGCCCAGACATATGAGGGATGGGTGCCTATCACTCCCATCAGTGCCTAGACATATGAGGGGTGGGTGCCTATCACTCCCAGCAGTGCCCAGACATATGAGGGATGGGTGCCTATCACTCCCATCAGTGCCTAGACATATGAGGGGTGGGTGCCTATCACTCCCAGCAGTGCCCAGACATATGAGGGGTGGGTGTCTATCACTCCCAGCAGTGCCCAGACATGTGAGGGGTGGGTGTCTATCACTCCCAGCAGTGCCCAGACATATGAGGGGTGGGTGCAGAGGACCCCCAGCAGTGCCCAGACATATGAGGGGTGGGTGGCTATCACTCCCAGCAGTGCCAAGACATGTGAGGGGTGGGTGCCTATCACTCCCAGCAGTGCCCAGACATATGAGGGGTGGGTGCCTATCACTCCCAGCAGTGTCCAGACATATGAGGGGTGGGTGCAGAGGACCCCCAGCAGTGCCCAGACATATGAGGGGTAGGTGCCTATCACTCCCAGCAGTGCCCAGACATATGAGGGGTGGGTGCCTATCACTCCCAGCAGTGCCCAGACATATGAGGGGTGTGTGCCTATCACTCCCAGCAGTGCCCAGACATATGAGGGGTGGGTGCCCATCACCCCCAGCAGTGCCCAGAAATATGAGGGGTGGATGCCCATCACTCCCAGCAGTGCCCAGACATATGAGGGGTGGGTGTAGAGGACCCCCAGCAGTGCCCAGACATATGAGGGGTGGGTGCCCATCACCCCCAGCAGTGCCCAGACATATGAGGGATGGGTGCCTATCACTCCCATCAGTGCCTAGACATATGAGGGGTGGGTGCCTATCACTCCCAGCAGTGCCCAGACATATGAGGGGTGGGTGTCTATCACTCCCAGCAGTGCCCAGACATGTGAGGGGTGGGTGTCTATCACTCCCAGCAGTGCCCAGACATATGAGGGGTGGGTGCGGAGGACCCCCAGCAGTGCCCAGACATATGAGGGGTGGGTGGCTATCACTCCCAGCAGTGCCCAGACATTTGAAGGGTGGGTGCTTATCACTCCCAGCAGTGCCCAGACATATGAGGGGTGGGTGCAGAAGACCCCCAGCAGTGCCCAGACATATGAGGGGTGGCTGCCTATCACTCCCAGCAATGCCCAGACATGTAAGGGGTGGGTGCAGAGGACTCCCAGCAGTGCCCAGACATATGAGGGGTGGGTGCCTATCACTCCCAGCAGTGCCCAGACATATGAGGGGTGGGTGCCCATCACCCCCAGCAGTGCCCAGATATATGAGGGGTGGGTGCCCATCACTCCCAGCAGTGCCCAGACATATGAGGGGTGGGTGCAGAGGACCCCCAGCAGTGCCCAGACATATAAGGGGTGGGTGGCTATCACTCCCAGCAGTGCCCAGACATATGAGGGTTGGGTGCAGAGGACCCCCAGCAGTGCCCAGACATATGAGGTTTGGGTGCCCATCACCCCCAGCAGTGCCCAGACATATGAGGGGTGGGTGCCTATCACTCCCAGCAGTGCCCAGACATATGAGGGGTGGGTGCCTATCACTCCCAGTAGTGCCCAGACATATGCGGGGTGGGTGCAGAGGACCCCCAGCAGTGCCCAGACATATGAGGGGTGGGTGCCTATCACTCCCAGCAGTGCCCAGACATATGAGGGGTGGGTGCAGAGGACCCCCAGCAGTGCCCAGACATATGAGGGGTGGGTGCCTATCACTCCCAGCAGTGCCCAGACATATGAGGGGTGGGTACCTCTCACTCCCAGCAGTGCCCAGACATATGAGGGGTGGGTGCAGAGGACCCCCAGCTGTGCCCAGACATATGAGGGGTGGGCACTCCCAGCAGTGCCCAGACATGTGAGGGGTGGGTGCAGAGGACTCCCAGCAGTGCCCAGACATATGAGTGGTGGGTGCCTATCACTCTCAGCAGTGCCCAGACATATGAGGGGTGGGTGCAGAGGACTCCCAGCAGTGCCCAGACATATGAGGGATGTGTGCCTATCACTCCCAGCAGTGCCCAGACATATGAGGGTGGGTGCTTATCACTCCCAGCAGTGCCCAGACATATGAGGGGTGGGTGCCTATCACTTCCAGCAGTGCCCAGACATATGAGGGGGGGGTGCCTTTCACTCCCGGCAGTACCCAGACATATGAGGGGTGGGTGCACAGGACCCCCAGCAGTGCCTAGACATATGAGGGGTGTGTGCCTATCACTCCCAGCAGTGCCAAGACATGTGAGGGGTGGGTGCCTATCACTCCCAGCAGTGCCCAGACATATGAGGGGTGGGTGCCTATCACTCCCAGCAGTGCCCAGACATGTGAGGGGTGGGTGCAGAGGACTCCCAGCAGTGCCCAGACATATGAGGGGTAGGTGCCTATCACTCCCAGCAGTGCCCAGACATATGAGGGGTGGGTGCAGAGGACCCCCAGCAGTGCCCAGACATATGAGGGGTGGGTGCCTATCACTCCCAGCAGTTCCAAGACATATGAGGGGTGTGTGCCTATCACTCCCAGCAGTGCCCAGACATGTGAGGGGTGGGTGCAGAGGACCCCCAGCAGTGGACAGAGACATGGGGGGTGTACATCATTATCAGATGACCACAGCTCCATGGGTGAATGTACGTATCCCTAACTTAGGCCAATGAGGATAGTGACATAACAACACATCACTGACAGCATTGTCCCACTCCCAGGAGGAAGGAGGTCTTACCCCCACTGCATGACACACCACATGTGGGTGTGAGGACAAATAACACATGCATACCCACCCCTGGCAGATGCAGCACAATACACACACTGAGATCATGCCACAAGACTGTATAGTCATGTCACTGCCTAACAAACTAAGAGAGCCAAAGAGAACACACACTGTCACGCACATCCCAGGACTGATAGGAATGTTCAGGTGCTGGGCTAGCCACCAAGATGTTGTCTGTCATGGAAGGAATAGTGTGGAGTTCCCACAGATACAATGGCCACAATTGTGAGTCAGGTGTTCAAATAACCAGCAGAACAAGTACCATATGTGTACTAGGCTGGGATCACACACATGCATTGTGCGGAAAAGTGACCATTGATCCATGAAGGCATGGCAAAATACTCTATACACAAGTACAGTGAGTACCAAGGATGGCACAGACAATGTAGGCGGACACATTGCTGAGCAGGCATGGCCAGAGTTGAAGGGATCCATCGCCAACAAAGAACATGTAGACACAGGGCAACACAACAATTGTGCAACTCTCTGCAGGGGAGATGTCAGGTGCCACAGAGGAAGGAACACCCCTTGGTACAATGTCTCCAAACATAAAGAGCATACACGACAAAGAATCTTTGCTGAGATCGCATGATGGCACGCAGATACCAGGTTCCACCCCATGAGCAGCCGACCACAACATTTCCCTGAAACATAACACATGCCCACAACCCCAACTCCTGTAGCATCAACATCAATACCTGAAATGCAAGACTTTTCCAAAGAAAAAGAAAATGCTTTATTCAGCATGAAAATAATAATGTGTAAACAAGACTATTCACAAAGGCCAATGGCCAGTCCATATCAGCAGTCCTTGGGGGTGGGGGAACACATGGCCATGCGTCTCCCCTAGCTTGCCTGCACATCACAAGAGTGTTTCGTCGTCTGGGGGGGGGGCATCATGTGGGGAAGGACCAGGCACCGCAGGGACAGGAGGGGAAAGGGTAGGTGTTGTGGGTGCAGGGACAGACGACTCCACCACAGGGGGTGGGGCAGCGCCAAAGGTGGAGGCAAGCTCAGCGCTGCACACTTCTTCCAGTTCTTCAAGTGTCTCCCCTGCACCCGGAGAAACAACAGGCCCCAAGGAGGGGGGGTCGGAGGGATGGGTTGCAGTGCTACTGGGGGAGGTGGTGGACGGGCTGGGGGACTTAACTCCCCTACCCGTGGAGTGCCGTGACCGTTTGCGTCCAGGTGAACTAGTGGGGCTGAGGCCCAGCCCAGCAAAGTAGGCCTCCTTCTCCGAATCTGGGGCAGGGGAGCCAAGGGGAGTGACATCGGAGGGACTGGGGAGTGAGTCATGTGGATGTGGACTGTGGCTGCGTGCCTGCCTGTGTGCCCCAGACCCAGTGGGTGTGCCTGCTACCCCCTGAGTGTGCGTGTCAGGAGGTGTGCGCTTGCCCTTACGTGGTGGTGTGCTGCTTGTGTCTGGTGGGGTGCGTGTGTGTGGATGTCTGGGTGTGCTTGGGACAGGCATGGGTGTTGGACTTGTGGATGGGCCAGGGGTAGGGGGGAGGCAGCGCTGCAGGTGACTCGCTACTGCCGTCAGTGACGAGTCCAGGGACCTCAGCAACATCCGTTGGTCAGACATTGCTGACGACAAGCCCTCCATGTACGACACCATCTGGGTCAGCAGTCTGGTGCGGCCATGGAGGACAGTCATGATCGATGTCTGCCCAACTTGCAACTGCCGCTGAATGTCTACAGACTCGGCAGTGAGGGCAGCAGGGGGGACAGGGGCAGGGGGTGCGGTGCCTTGCACGAAGGAGACACGGTGTGGCCTAGCACGGACAGAAGGGACCGAGCAAGTGGGAGGGCTGTGATGGGAATGGAGGGGGTGGCGAGAGATGTACTGCTGCTTTCAGCTCTGGGAGCAGCCTCCGCCCCCTCTGGGAGCTCAGCCTCGGACCCGTCTGCCTCATAGTCTGTGTTGGTACTGGACAGGTCCTCCGCCTCACTCCCCTCGCCCTCCGTGCCACTAGATTCCACCGACTCCACAGCAGTGGTGGCACCACTGCTCGATCCCTCCTCCACATCTGTGCCGGTGTCCCCCTCGGTGTCCTCCGATGATGCTGTGGGCAAGGTGAAGAGACAGGAAAAAATCAGTCACCTGTATACATCTGACACCTGAGTCCAAACAAAATAGGTAACAGTACATATCAGGAAAGGCATCAGGAGTAACATCTAGGATACTCCCCACATATGTAAGCCCTGCACTCCCCAGTTGGTTGACGCACCATGCCACTTGCAAACAATGAAAATTAGGACACAACAGCAAATAACTCGAAATCACAAGATCATGAGCAGCTAGTGTCTGGGATCAGTTGAGCACAGCAAGACTATGAAGGCATGCCACCTCTTGTTCACTGGGAAACAAACAGTATTGTCGCACCCAAGGCCAAATACCACATGCCAATGCAGAAGGTGTCCCCACACTCAGAGACCTGTGAGTACTTTTGACACCCCAAAGAAATACATTGTGACTCCTGGAGAATCACAACCCATTACAAAATGGACATGTCTAGCATGTGTGAATGTGGCACTCTGTGAACACAACACACATGTGTCTGTATAGCAGAAGTCACACAAGGAGGTGCACACCAAACTACATGTACACAGTCATTGTCTGTGCTGCCTGACTCATTCAAATCAGCCACTGTTAGGAAGAAATGGCGTAGCAGTAAGTACATATACATGGCACCAGGGTGGCTGGATGACTTGACACTCGTAATTTGGTACCAGCAACAACCAAGGACTAACCCAAATGCTAGCACACTGTGGGAACATGTATATGTATGAACTCCAAACAAGTGTTGTCTAAACTGTGCATTACTGTAAAATGTGCCAGCGTGTCCCTGGAAAGTGTAAAGGTGGTGTCTTGTGCACTTCCTTGGGAGACATCTGTCATGCAGGAACATCATTGTCCTTCACAACCAAACAACAAGGTCAAGCATATGAAACATTGAGACATGTTGACAGGTGTAGTGAGTGCCAATGGACATTTTCCCCAAGTAACAACTTGAATAATGTCAATTGCCACTTGGCTATCCGTCACCTGATCACACAGTTGGCTACACATATCACCTACTGACTGTCATCTGGAGTGGCACACATGTCCACACACCCAGGACAATGCATAAGCTAATGGGCCTGCAATTGATTAGCAAAAAAGCCTAGCTGTACTGTGGGTTCCCCCTCATGGCAAGCCAGAATGTACCCACAGATGTCAGCACACAAAGTCACAACTGTGTAGCATCTGAACCACACACAGGTGCCAAAAATGTCCAAGCAGGATACATGATTGCCAATAACTGACACAGGCAATGAAGCACCAACAGCAAGCACTGGCCAACATCACGGGGGCACTGCACGATGACTTTCTGTACTTTGATTCATCACACACAAGTAAGAACTGGCAATGAAACATCAGGGTTGAACATGTACGCCCCTCCCGCGCACACCCACCCATACCTGAGTCAATGTGACTGATACCAATCAAGAAGTGAGAGCTCATATTCAGGGTTACAATAACTGTGCTTGAAAACTAGCTTCATTAACACGACATCACCTTGTAGGGCTGGCAAAACATATTGGTCACAAACAATCATCAACAGATTGTTGTGAATAGCCACTCAGGCACTGCCCAGTGTGAGTATGCACAAGCAAACTGGTGTCTCCCGGTCCAGTGGGCAAATGTATCACACATGTGAAAACTACTACCTAGGCCAGGGAACAATGCCACAGAGGCAGAGCCATTATGAACCCACAGTGAATGTGCACAGTGTTGGATGACACACTGAGTAGGAGGGCAGGCTGTGACAGGGGACTGTGGTGTGCACACTGCTCCATGGTCCTGGAATGAGCTGACTGTTACAGGAGCAACCGTCCCAGCACTATGCATATATCCCACCCATGCACATCATGTCTGAGGTCACAACATTGGTAATGCATGCAGCAAGTCTGTTCATTTGAAACCTCACACTCCTATGTTGGGACTCAGCATCAGTGGCAACAAATATGCACACCCTAATGACTGTACAGGACAGGGCACAGGCAGGCCACCCCCACACATGATGCTGAAAGCAGTGTGCACCTTGATAAACTGGCAGCCTAGATGACCATGTGCAATAGTGATCACACACAGACCAGGTAACACATGTCAAGGACGGGAAGGGAGGAAGAACAGCACAGGTTGACTGTGGGGGAACAGGATATGCACTGCACATATATACCCTGGCAGTGTCTCTAGGTGACTGAGCAGCAACAAAAGCTTGCGACACACAACAAACACACATGTACCTACCCCCTTCCTGCTGCTGTAACTCCTGTATCCGCCTATCCAGGTCAGGGAAGACCACCGCCAGGACACGCCACATCTGGTGGGTCAGGCGCCGGCGCCCGCCATGCTTGCGAGGAAGTGAGTCCTTCAGCATGACCCGGGCGATCCTCCGGGTCCAGCACCGGATGTCCTGCCATCTCTTCCTCACTTGTGGCAGGCGCCGACTGCGACCCTCCGCCGATTGCACGGCCTTGACGGCATCCTTACAGATCTTTCCCTTGTGGTAGGGGGATACCTGTGTTGATGACAAAGTGGGACAGCATCACTACACCTGCACCATGTCACAGAGACACACAGTTGACCATCTTAGATTTGCAGAAAAGGGCATAGTATGCTGGCAAGTAATAGCACCTTAGTCATAGGGACTTTTTCCACTGGGGACGCAGCAATGCACTACATGGCATAGTAAGTACACAGGTGGCATGAGGGGTGTGAACCAATCCCTGATCATGGCACACACTGTGCATCCCAAGCAACACAAGGCTGATGGACAGCAATGCAAAGCAGTCACATGCGCCAGGCCACTGACGAAACCTCAGCAGAGTACACAGACAGACACACAGGCACACCTCAATCACCTGCCATTGGCAACAGCGGATGCAAACCTCACTCTGCACATGTGCCACTTGCCAGGGGGGGGTCACAGGTGTGGGGCTAGCTCTGCAAGTCAGACACACAGCACGGCTTACTTCACACATCAGATTGATTGATCAGTTGCCTCCTCCATGCAGCTGTGGTGCAACACTCCACATAGACACTCATCCACATGACAAGAAACATTCACACACATCAATGTCCAGGGGGCTTACACATCATTTGGACACTCTCACCACTCTCACCACAGCTCCACTCAACTCTCACAAACATCTGTGGGTGCAGTCACCTGTCACACCGGGGTGACCACTGAATCACCGCAGGACAATAGAACAAGAATGCCCAAGAGGATTTGACTGGCGGAATGTGCCATGCACTATGCAGTGAATGTCACAGTAAGCACAATGCAAGTGAGGAGTGCACACATGAACTACATCAAGCCCTGCATGAGAGACATAAGCCACCCCCCCCCCCCCCCGGGACCCACTCCACCCAACATTGCATGTCTGTCACACCTGGCCACAATGCCAGAAGTGACAGACACAATAAAGGTGTACAGGCAAAGGTACTGGAGTCAGCACTCACCTGCTCCCCTGGTCGACCATACAGCATGGGGTACTGTGGGAGGATCACATCCAGCAGGGCCTCGTTTTCCTCCTGGGTGAAAGGCTGGACCCTCTCCACAGTCCTTGACATGGTGCCAGAGGGAGACAATACAGCAGCAGGGGTATCGACTGACATGTTGTGCAGGCAAGTGCCCTCTCATGGGTTCTGCCTGCCTTATATCTGCCTTGCTGGCCTATTTCATATACAGGAGTACAGAGTGATTGGTCAGACTCATTTGCATCCTACGTTTCCTCCAATCCCTTTAAACATACACCAGTGACAGCCTTTGCATCTTTCGATTTTGCAGCATCATGTCAAGTCAACAACCACGTCGCAACAATGTTAAATGTGGCCAACTGATTTTTCCAGATCACATGGTGTAAACATTTGAACTTGAAACTCGGTATCCATGACAACCAGCATGCATTTAGGCCCTAATACTTGTCCCTCATGTGTCCCCATTGTAATTCTTAAATCCACACACAGGCACGGCGCTTTTCACACGTACCCCTAGGGCACCATCACTACAGTGATACGGGCCGTACTCACGCGTGTACGGCCCGTATCACTAGGCCCTATGGTACCCCCACCGATAGTGATACGGCACGTACTCACGCATGTACGGCCCGTACACGCTTGAGTACGTGCATATCACTATGGTTGGGGGTACCGTAGAGCCTAGTGATACGGCACATACTCACGCATGTATGGGCCGTACACGCGTGAGTACGTGCCGTATCACTAGGCCCTACGGTACCCCCAACGATAGTGATAGGCACGTACTTATGCGTGTACGGCCCGTACACGCGTGAGTACATGCCATATCACTAGGCCCTACGGTACCCCCAACGATAGTGCTAGGCACGTACTCACGCGTGTACGGCCCGTACACGTGTGAGTATGTGCCGTATCACTAGGCCCTACGGTACCCCCAACGATAGTGATAGGCACGTACTCACGCGTGTACGGCCCGTACACGTGTGAGTATGTGCCGTATCACTAGGCCCTACGGTACCCCCAATGATAGTGATAGGCACGTACTCACACGTGTACGGGCCGTACACGCATGAGTACGTGCCTATCACTATGGTACCACCACAGGCACAGGAGGTAGCCTTCCGTAACCGTAAACATTACCACTCCATTAATGGCCTTGTGGTGTGTCTTGCTAACATGCTGATTTCCCATGTCTTTGCACGTTTTCCAGGGTCCGCACACGATGCATACATCATGAGGCGTAGCAGGGTGCCAGAAATGATGCTGCAGCTGCACGCGGAACGAGCATGTCTTGTTGGTGGGTATACTCTGTTAGTCCTGTGTTCAGTGCTATCTTTGTATCTTACGGCATCTCCTGACCTACTTCTTCACATGATGTTTCCATGTAGGGGACTCTGGCTATCCCAACATGCCATGGCTGATGACGCCTCTCCGCAACCCCAGAACAGCCGCAGAACACCGGTACAACGACACCCATGGGCAGACAAGGCGCGTGATTGAGAGGACGTTTGGACTCCTGAAGAGCAGATTCCAGTGCCTCCACAAGACCGGCGGTGCCCTCCCATATGCCCCGGTGAAGGTCTGCAAAATCTGCACAACATGGCAGTGGAGAAGGCCATGCCACTCATCCTTGATCCGGATGAGCAGGATCATCCACCCGTGGAGGATGAAGGGCTCGGGCACGGGGCAAGTGAGGATGAGGATGAAGATGAGGACATCCGGAGTCAGCTTATCCACAACTTCTTCTCATGATGGTGAGTCCCTGTGTCTGAGTGTGCACGCTTTGAGCCTTGTGTGGCATGTGTTGCAATGTGTGTGTCGAGCTGACTGTGTGCTAAGTGACTTGGAGGTGTGTTCTGATGTGTCATTCAAGTGATGATGTCATTCCACACATATTAGCTGGGACACTAAATTTGTTAAGGGCATGGTGACAACATCATTCCTGTAGAGTACATGTACATGTCTGCGGATTACTAGCTCTTCGCTGACTTGTTGTGTGTCTGTCCTCCCCAGGTTCTTGCGGCTGTCGTCTGCTCATGTCATCATTGCCCTCCTGCTATTCCTCATGAGTATTGCAACGTGTGCTGGATCAGAGTTACATGCACAGACATGGTGACAAGTAATTTGGGGTAAGGAGTGCAGCAAGGCATTTTGGGGGTGGTACGAGTTTGTGATATGTGGGGACTGCTCCTGTGCATGTTGTGTTACCATGCATACATGTCGACTCACCATGGGCCACATGACGTGTTGCATGGCTCCCATGAATTGATGGTCACCCTTCCTGGCAGTCATCTGTAATGGTGTGTGGATTCTGATGGAGGCATCAATGTGTGTATAACGGCTCCAAGGAACATACGGGATGCTAATGGTGGACATAGTGTGGGACATCCCCATATGAGGCTCAATGGGGAATTGTAGACTCTCCGTGTGCAGCAAGGGGTGTTAGGCTCAACCCCTTCACTTGTGTGCCAGCTCAGTAGGATTTACACATCTGTGTGTTGAAGGGGGTGTCCAGTGTAGGTCACACATGGTCAGCCAAATGACCTGTGAGTCTGTTCCAATTGATGCATTTCCCTTAGTGTGCGGCTGAGTAATAAAGGTGTTTGTCACACTCCAAGGTGCCTCATCTCTGTCAATGCAGGTCTCTTGCCACTTTGCATGCGGCATATCTGGCATAGTTGTGGAAGATTATGCATAGGAGTCCATGTGTAGTTTAGCAACATGCATGCAGTTGCTCATGGGTTAGGCTCCCTATTGGGCATGAAGTACATGGTTGTGTATGTTTTTTGGCATGTTGGTCCGCACAATGGGCCACCAACAGCTGCTGAGGGTGTGTCTCCTGTGCGCAAGTCGGCCTTCAGTTTCCTGATCCGATGTCATGCTTCTTTGGTGGTTGTGCATGCATTGTCTCTGGGTGTGCCATGTGACACTGGACACTCCTTACTTTACACACGCGCCTGTTGCAGTTGTCCTTCTGACATCCTAGTCTATGTGTGCAAATTCTGTCATTTTACGAGGAGATGCCGCCTGCTGCTGCAGCCCCTGCAACAAGGGCCAACAGAGTATCCAGATTTGGCAACACACACGCCTCCAGGATGCTCCTCACTTCCTCCCTCCACCCATTCATTTTGCTGTCCTCAGCTTGTCTATGCCACTGTTGCCGCCACGCGGTGCCAAAGGCTGGACCATCAGCACATGCAAGGTGCACATTGCACCACCATCCTGTCCTTGCATTACACACATCACACTACAGTGTGATGTATCAGCCACACTCCGAGCTATGTCCATCCACACATCTAACGCCTGCTGTCAGACATACCCTGGGCACACACAAGACACCTTTGCATGCTGAGTGTGCAACTCCAACTGCCTACACTGCGCTGCCCCGCCTTCCAGGCCCTGTCACACCAACCAGGTCACGTCCCTAATACTCCCCATCGGCTCTATAGCCCAGCAAGGGCATGGGAGTGGGACTCAAGGCTTCAGCATGTAGTATGGTGTCATCGTCTGGGACATGGCACAGGTATCATCTCTCAGCATGTCAATCTACAGAGTGTCCAGGACCCCCCTCTCTACCATCACATGCGCACAGCACCTCATCATCAGCTCGTATGCCATTGACAGCCAGGTGCTCCTCACCCTCAACAAAGACACAGACATTGGCAGTTCCGTCATTCAAGTATGCATGAGATCTATTGATGGATGGCTGCACATGAGCACCCTGAGGCTGGACTTGTACAGGCCTGAGGTGAACATCTGAGGATTGTCCCCTTCCAGCTGGGTCAAGTGCCTGTGTCCCACCCGCAAGAGCCCTGCACAAGCACCCAGTACCACACACACAAGATGGTGTGCATCATATTTGGCTCGCTCACATATGCCATGCTCGTCCACAGCATCTGTACCTCATGCTGCAACGCCCTCTGCATTATGCACATGATCCACAGATAGATCCACTCCAAGAAGAGACAGACCATCCCCCAGGTCCTTGACAACATCCGTGTCAAATACTGCCCTGCCCTCTACGGAGCAAGTACATCCAAACTCCCAGGAAACTGGTCCACTTCCAGGGTGCACCTGCACACCTCAGAGTCAACACCCTGCGCTCCAGCCACCTCACCGTCCACCATGGATAGCTGCAATGGATCACTGTCTGCTGCAGGGTGACCTCCACACTCCCCACCCAGACTCAGGAGGCAGTCCACAACCCCGACCCCAACCAACCTTGTACGTCTGTCATCCTGGATCCCGTTGCGCCATCTCCGTGCATCCAACCTTGCCCTGGCCACCGTTCTTCACATCCACCGTACTCCAGCATACAGGACATTGTTCTCCCACCTTGCCACACGTACCTGGGACTCCCTCCCTGGGAACCTCCACATGAGCCATGACCTCTACGTCTTGATGATGATCTCCCAAATAGGTCTCTCCGCACAGTTGAGCAAGCTCCCCCTCAGCAGCCAGAGGCCATCACAGGTGAGTGTTGTGCTCCATGCCTACATTGAATGATACCTTGTGACCCATGTGTGTCCTGTACCAGACTCTGATCCCAGGGTATGGATGGCTGGAGTTGGTTCAACACTCAGCCATATTTTGACATTTCCACACACATATGTCGTTGAATGATGCAAAAAATGACTGGAACGTCTCATGTCCAAAGAGTAATATTTATGTACGGTGGGGTAAGTGGTTTGGTAGATGCAATTGGGTGCTGTACCGAGGGAATAGAATCCAAAGTTCACAGGGGGAGATGGTATCCTTGGCATTGGAAGTCATCAGAGTCCAGATCACAGTGTTGGTCATCATTGGTCAGACTGTGACCAGCAAGTCCATGTGGCAGAGAATGTCATTGGATGAGGAGCTGCTGTTGCGCCAGAGGGCCAGGTGCCAGGCCAGGTGACCTGGGAGATGGGGATGGTCCGCTGACTCTCACGGTCTTTACCATGGACGACCCACCTTCCTCTGGGTACCCTCAGATGCAGGCCTTGACGATGCTGGGGACGCTCCGTCAGATGAATCCTCCTCCTCCTCCTCCCTACCTGTGTCTGGTGCTGGTCTACGCCTGGTGGCACAGGG
The DNA here is from genome assembly GCF_964204655.1 of Triturus cristatus. Lineage (NCBI taxonomy): Eukaryota > Metazoa > Chordata > Amphibia > Caudata > Salamandridae > Triturus > Triturus cristatus. The sequence continues at coordinate 524,270,353 of NC_140588.1, read as the reverse complement.
AGGGTTTGCCAGGCTTTGGGCGATCTGACTGAGTGATTGGCTCACGTCCCTGTGCACCGCCCGGAGCTCAGCCAGTCTTGCCTCCATCCGTCCTTGGTGTTGTTGATGACTGGCATGATGCTCGACCTGCATGTTCTTAATGTCATCGAGGGTCCCCTGCATCTCGGAGAGTCGTGACACGACCTGGTTGATGCCTCTGGTGTCATGCCGGTATGAGTCCAGGATGTTGCGTATATGTGACATACCGGGGTCCTGAGCTGGCTGGTCAGGTTCGCGCCTCCGCCTGCCTCCACTCCCACCACCCCTGCCCACTTGAGCCTGGCCTGCCCTTGTGGGCACATCGGGTCTACGGGATCCCTGAGGGATGGCATTTGCAGGGTTGCCTGCCTCCTCCTGGGTGCCCGGAGAACCTTGTCCCTCCTGGTCAGACTGGCTCTGTTGTTCAGTGTGAGCAGGGCTCCTGGGTGTGTCCTGGGATGTGGCAGGAATGGGGATGGTGGTTGGCACAGATGTACCTGACGCAGGTGCTGCAGGGGCTTGGGCACCAGAGGGTCCAGGTTGGTCGGGGTCATCCACGGAGTGGTGAGAGTCGTCGCTGCCGGTGGGATCGTCTTCACGCGGTGCCTGGGACTGTGATTCTTCCCCCCCAGTGTTGGGGGAAGATTGACGACGTTGCCCTGTGTGTGAGAGAGAGACAATGTTAATGGTGTTTCATGCGTGTTGGACAGGCCACACGAAGGGCTTGCGCCCTCCCCGCATGACAGGGCCCAAGCCCCGGCCCCCCAGGCGCGGCCCACGAGAATCACCCGCACCCCGTCTCCAGACGGAACTCCTGCCCTCGGATCTCCCTGTAGCACGGGCCCAAGCCACCACCGGCTCCCTCGGCCGGGTCAAGCCGCCATCTTGGGCCCTGCGCCACGAGGCCGCGTGGCCTCCCCCCGACCCTAACCCTGGGCCTGGCCGGCCCCGACATCCCGGCACCACCATCCACCCAGGAGGTGAGCGGATCACTTGGCAGGTCAATGGGAGGACGAAGTGCCAAGGACTCTCCCCCGCCAGGTGACGATCGCCTCCAGCTCCCCCAGGCACCGGCTCCACCCCCCCGCTGGGTGTCTGGACACCTTCATCCCGGACCCTCCGACCCCCAAGTGCGTGGGTCCGGACATCAAAGGGCACCTGCCCTATAACTGGAGCAGCTGCGGAGCAAGAAGGCAGTTGTATCCTGGAGTCGAGAGACACCGAGAGAACTCAGCCTTGACGGACTACTGGCGCTGCCGTAGCCCTATCTTGTGATCTATCGTCCTGCCTGCTGGCGCTGCCGCGGCCTTCTGCAACATCCATCCTCGTCGGGACCTGCTGGCGCTGCCGCGGCCCGTTGTAACGACCATCTTCACCGGGACCTGCTGGCGCTGCCGCGGACCGTACATCGACCATCTTCTCTGGGACCTGCTGGCGCTGCCGCGGCCCGTATATCGACCATCTTCACTGGGACCTGCTGGCGCTGCCGCGGCCCGTACCAGCTAGACCACCTAAGCTCGAGGATTGTGAGCTACCCACCACACCACCTCAACTACCAGACTGGTAACCAGACTGTCCCGCTACCCCCTTTTCCCATCTTGAGAGACTTGAATCGAGGGGACCCCTGAGTCCAGACCTCCTTGTACCTTTTCATCGTACCTTAAGAAGTGCTTATAAAGAACGCTAACTCATCTCCTTGTGTGGTATCTGTCTGTGGGGGGGAAGTTATTTGTCTGTACGATCGCTGGAGACGGCTCTCCCCGGAGACCTCTCCCCTTGTCCTCGGCCGACCCTCCCGGTCCGTCTAACATTGGTGGCCAGCGGCGCGATCCGAATCAACGCGTAATCGTACAGAGAGTAGCTCACCCCACGACAAAAACACGATGTCAGCTAAAGATAGCGGTTCCACTGAAAAGTTCCAAATGGATAAGTTGGAAGAGTATAACCACCGCGAACTTAAACAATTCTGCATGGAACTAGGCATTGCTACCACCGGCCTGAGTACCAAAGAGGATTTGAAGCGCGCCCTTGAGTCGTGGGCAGAAACTGGGATCACCGGATCCCCCGACCAAAACAGTGTCGCACCAGGGGGGAACGCCACAGCTCCCGAGGAGAGGGGAACGGGCCTCTCGCAGGAGGAGATCCAGGAAAGAGAAAGGACCAGATTACACGAGTTGGAAATGGCACGACTCAAGATGGACGGTGAACTAAAGTTAGCCGAGCAGAAACTAAATCTAGAGCATCTGCGGCTCCGAGAGGAGCGAGAAGAAAAACAGAGACAGAGAGAGCTTGAGGAAAAAAGAATAACACTCGAACACGAACGCAAACTGGCGGAAATAGAACTTCGGAAACAGAATAAAGAGACGGGGGTGCCTGAGCGACCGCACACCCCAGGGGCAACCGAGAAAAAAGTCCACATCCCCAAGGATGTTGTCCGAGAGTATGTCCGAGAAGACGACATACAGCAGTGGTTCAAAGCCTACGAGATCGCCATGACCTCCCACCGGATCGACCGGAGTGATTGGGGAGCTGGACTATGGGGGAGGTTCGTCAACGAAGGTCGCGATGCCCTGTTGCAGCTCCCAGATCACCAAATGTCGTCCTACGACCACATGAAGGCTGCCCTCCTCACCCGCTACGGCCTCACACCCGAGATGTACCGCCAGAGGTTCAGAGATTGCACCCGGATCCCGGGTACAACTTGGGTGGAGTACGTAAACTATTTCAGCAGAGCCTTCGAGGGGTGGATCAAGGGGAGCCATGTAACGACCTACGAACAACTCTTTAATCTCATGGTATGGGAACACCTGTCGAACAACTGCTTCGTCGAGCTCAGGCAGCACCTCCTCGACAGTAAATTGACTGACCCCCGGCAGCTCGCCGCTGAAGCTGACCGATGGGAGAGCACCCGAGTGGGCCGGAGGGGACCGCACGAGCAGAACCGAAGCAACCAAGGCCAGCACCGTCCTCGGGGAGGAGGAGGAGGCCAGGGGCGAGGGAGAGACACCCTCCCGGCAACACCCGTGGCCAGCACCCCGCCCCCGGCCGGCCGGGGAAACCCCCCGATGCGTCCAGGGTTCCGAGCCAATGTCACGTGCCACCGATGCCAGCGAGTCGGCCATTACGCCAATGACCCGAGCTGCCCGCAGAACCAGACGCCCAAGCCCCGCCAGGTAGCTGCCGTCGCCCTGGAGGAAGAACGACTGTCAGAGGAACAGGAAGAGTATGAGCCGGCCCAGCAAGAGTGGGAACCGGCCGCCATGGTTCTAGCGTGCCTAGGGGGAAAAGACATAGTCCCGCGGGCTCCCCTACCCGCCAACACCAGGAAATACGGTCAGTGGGTGACCATTAATGGGCATCGGGCCGAGGCCTTACGTGACACAGGCGCCAGTGTGACGGCCGTCCGCTGTCACCTGGTGAAACCCGAGCAGATCCTGCCGAACATTCTCTGCCCCGTCCGCTCAGCTGACAATTCCGAAAGTCTGTGTCAAATGGCCTGCGTCCCCTTCGAATGGGGAGGGGTCTCCGGCCTGTTGAAAGTGACGGTCCGGGATGATGCCCCCGTGGACTGCCTCCTGGGGAATGACCTTGAGAGTTCCCAATGGGCCACCGTCGAGAGAAGAGAGCACCTGGGGATGCTGGGCCTCCCGGACTGGGCCTGCGTAACCACCCGGTCCAGGGCAGCCCGTGCCGTTCCCCGACCAGAAGAACCGGAATGGCCAGCACCTCCGCCCCCGGTCGCCCCAGTAGAAGACAACGATGAGGCCAACCCCCCGGAGCCAACGACCGAAGGGGACGCGCACCTCCAGGACGTCCCCGACCTGGCTCAGTGGCGTCAAGAAGGGGGGCCCACCCAAGAACAGTTCCGCCAGGAGCAGAAGACCTGCCCCTCCCTCGAGGGACTCCGCCAACAAGCCAGCGCCCAGAGCGCAGGGGACTCCACCGGAACTCACTGGGTCTACTGGGAGAGCGACCTGCTATACAGCGAACAGAGGATCGCAGAGCTAGGGGCCGGTCGAGTACTGGTGGTACCTCTCCGCTTCAGAAACTTCCTGCTCAATCTGGCCCACGATGTCCCCCTGGCTGGACACCTGGGCCAAGACAAAACTTACAGTCGCCTAGTGACCCACTTTTTCTGGCCGAAGATGCGGAACGACGTCCTGAACCACTGCCGGTCCTGCCCCACGTGCCAGGCCAGCGGGAAGAGTGGCCGTAAGCTGAAGGCCCCTCTACAACCCTTCCCGGTGGTCACCACCCCGTTCGAGAGGGTAGGAATAGACATTGTGGGGCCCCTGGACCCCCGCACGGCACAAGGACATAGGTTCATCCTAGTACTGGTGGATCACGCCACCCGCTACCCCGAGGCGGTGCCTCTACGAACAGTAACAGCTCCGGTGGTTGGCCGGGCCCTAATGGGGATCTTCTCCCGGGTGGGCTTTCCCCGAGAAGTCGTCAGCGACCGAGGCACGAACTTCATCTCCAAATACATGAAGTCCCTCTGGCAACAGTGCGGGGTCACCTACCGATTCACGACCCCCTATCACCCCCAAGGGAACGGACTAGTGGAGCGATTCAACCGCACTCTCAAGGGGATGATTGGGGGATTGGAAGAGCCCCTCCGTCGCCAGTGGGATGTACTACTCCCGTGCCTCCTCTTCGCCTACCGGGAAGTTCCCCAGAAGTCCCTCGGTTTTAGCCCCTTCGAACTCCTGTACGGGCACCCTGTGCGAGGGCCCCTCAGCCTAGTCAAAGAAGGTTGGGAGATGGCCCCCCTAAAGACCCCTCCAGACGTCTTCAAGTACCTCCTGGCCCTACGTAATCAGACCCGGCGCTTCAGGGAGATGGCCAAGGCGAACCTCGAGGCCAGCCAGGGAGACATGAAGAGATGGTATGATCACAATGCCTCCTCCGTCGAGTTCGAACCGGGACAACAAGTGTGGGTGATGTCCCCCACCGAACCATGTGCCTTGCAAGATAAGTGGACGGGGCCCTTCAAGGTGGTCGAGCGCAAAAGCCCCGTCACTTACCTCATCGACATGGGGACCACCCAGAACCCCCTTCGGGTCCTCCACACCAACAGACTCAAACCACACTTTGTGCGCTCAGAACTCAGCCTCCTGATGGCTACAGACAGTGGGGCGGAAGAAGACTCCGAGCCTCTCCCTGATCTCCTGAAGACTCAGGAGAAAGACGGTTCCGTGGACGGGGTCCGGCTCTCCGATGCCCTCATCCCAGAGCAACGCCAGGGCTGCCGGGACCTCCTGCTGCGGTTCGCTTCACTGTTCTCCCTCACTCCCGGGGTCACCCCTTGGTGCTTGCACGACGTAGACACCGGGGACAGTCCCCCTGTCCGGCACCGGGCCTACCGCGTACCAGATCGGGTACGGGCCTGCATACAAGAGGAAGTGGCCAAAATGCTCACGATCGGGGTCATCGAGCCCTCGGACAGTCCCTGGGCCAGTCCAGTTGTATTGGTCCCCAAAGCCGCTGCCCCCGGCACCACACCTGAACTGAGATTCTGCGTCGACTACCGGGGCTTGAACGCTGTGACCCGAACCGACGCTCATCCTATCCCCAGAGCGGATGAATTGATCGACCGACTGGGGGCCGCCCGCTACCTCAGTATCTTCGACCTAACAGCGGGCTACTGGCAGATCGGTCTCACACCCCGAGCTCAAGAACGATCCGCCTTCTCTACCCCCGATGGCCACTACCACTTCAAGGTCATGCCCTTTGGCATGAAGAACGCCCCCGCTACATTTCAACGTCTTGTGAACCAGGTCTTGGCGGGGCTCGAAGAGTTCAGCGCTGCCTACCTGGACGATATCGCTGTATACAGCCGCCACTGGCCCGACCGCCTCCTCCACCTCCAGGAGGTCCTACAGGCCCTCCAGCGGGCCGGCCTCACGATTAAGGCCGGCAAATGCCAAATTGGTCAAGGGTCCGTGACCTACCTGGGGCACCAGGTGGGGAGCGGGCTGGTGGCCCCACTGCAACTTAAGATTGCTGCCATCCAGTCCTGGCAGCCCCCCGTCACTCAGACCGAAGTCCGAGCCTTCTTGGGGCTCACCGGCTACTACCGGCGGTTCGTGAGGGACTACGGCAGCATTGTGGGGCCCCTCACGGGTCTCACGTCCAAGAACCAACCAAAGCGGATTAACTGGACCCCCGATTGTCAAGCGGCCTTCGAAAAGCTGAAGGCCGCCCTGTGCACCGCCCCTGTGCTCCAGGCCCCCGATTACAGTCGGGAATTCGTAGTACAGACAGACGCCTCCGACCACGGCATCGGAGCGGTTCTTTCCCAAGTGAACCCCGAGGGTCATGACCAGCCGGTGGCCTTCATCAGCCGACGTCTCCTGGGCCGAGAACAGCGCTGGAGCACCATCGAGAGGGAGGCCTTCGCAGTGGTGTGGGCCCTCAAAAAGCTCCGGCCCTATCTCTTCGGTACCCACTTCCGGGTACAAACCGACCATAGACCCCTGCAGTGGCTGATGCAGATGCGGGGGGAAAACCCCAAACTACTGCGCTGGTCCATCTCCCTGCAGGGAATGGACTTCACCGTGGAACACCGACCGGGCCAAGACCACGCCAACGCAGATGGCCTGTCCCGCTTCTTCCGCCTCGACGAAGAGAGTCCCCAAGGAGATGGGTGACTCTCCCCGCCTTCAGCTGGGGGGGACGCATGTTGGACAGGCCACACGAAGGGCTTGCGCCCTCCCCGCATGACAGGGCCCAAGCCCCGGCCCCCCAGGCGCGGCCCACGAGAATCACCCGCACCCCGTCTCCAGACGGAACTCCTGCCCTCGGATCTCCCTGTAGCACGGGCCCAAGCCACCACCGGCTCCCTCGGCCGGGTCAAGCCGCCATCTTGGGCCCTGCGCCACGAGGCCGCGTGGCCTCCCCCCGACCCTAACCCTGGGCCTGGCCGGCCCCGACATCCCGGCACCACCATCCACCCAGGAGGTGAGCGGATCACTTGGCAGGTCAATGGGAGGACGAAGTGCCAAGGACTCTGCCACGCCAGGTGACGATCGCCTCCAGCTCCCCCAGGCACCGGCTCCACCCCCCCGCTGGGTGTCTGGACACCTTCATCCCGGACCCTCCGACCCCCAAGTGCGAGGGTCCGGACATCAAAGGGCACCTGCCCTATAACTGGAGCAGCTGCGGAGCAAGAAGGCAGTTGTATCCTGGAGTCGAGAGACACCGAGAGAACTCAGCCTTGACGGACTACTGGCGCTGCCGTAGCCCTATCTTGTGATCTATCGTCCTGCCTGCTGGCGCTGCCGCGGCCTTCTGCAACATCCATCCTCGTCGGGACCTGCTGGCGCTGCCGCGGCCCGTTGTAACGACCATCTTCACCGGGACCTGCTGGCGCTGCCGCAGACCGTACATCGACCATCTTCTCTGGGACCTGCTGGCGCTGCCGCGGCCCGTATATCGACCATCTTCACTGGGACCTGCTGGCGCTGCCGCGGCCCGTACCAGCTAGACCACCTAAGCTCGAGGATTGTGAGCTACCCACCACACCACCTCAACTACCAGACTGGTAACCAGACTGTCCCGCTACCCCCTTTTCCCATCTTGAGAGACTTGAATCGAGGGGACCCCTGAGTCCAGACCTCCTTGTACCTTTTCATCGTACCTTAAGAAGTGCTTATAAAGAACGCTAACTCATCTCCTTGTGTGGTATCTGTCTGTGGGGGGGAAGTTATTTGTCTGTACGATCGCTGGAGACGGCTCTCCCCGGAGACCTCTCCCCTTGTCCTCGGCCGACCCTCCCGGTCCGTCTAACAATGCGACATCTATGTTTCATACATATTCAAGTTGACACATTTCCTCCAGGTAGTTGGATGTGCCTAGCATTCCTCTCAATGTCCACTTGGGGATGGGTATGTTGCGGGGGACAGATTGGGATGTTCTCCTGAGTGTTTGACCTGTAGATTGTTTGCTCTGATGCTTATTTGGCTGTGGATCGGTCTTGTTGTGTCACATGCCCATTGTGGGAGTGTGTAAATCCGTTGCCTGCCCCGGGTGTGTATGCTTGTGTTAGTGGGGGGGGGGTTGTGACCGGGCCTGCTGTTGTGTGTAGTGTGATTTGTCATTGGGTCTCCCAGGTGATGTGTCTGTCCCCTCATGGTGCATGCTGGCATGATAGTGAGTGTGAGTTCCTGTGCTAGATACCTGTGTTTGTGGAGTTGGTGTGTGAGTGTACAGTGGTCCCAGGAGGGCCTTGTGCTGCATACAGCAGGGCCAAGTGTCATCTACCTTGTCAGTACTTTGCCAGTCCCTGTGCATTGTGCACGGTTATGTACCTATGCCATATGGGCTGACGGTATTGGTGTCTGCGTCTCATTTCCACAATGTGTTGTGTGGGGCCCACCCTCCCAGCCTCCCGGACATCCTGTCTTGTGTTTGTGGTTGTTGTAGGCTTGGACATGGCCTTGCCTTGATTTGTGAAGGGTGCATGGTGACGTTAGTGGCATCAGCGTGGTTTTTGAGTGTGGTTGTTTGCGGTGAGTGCTTGGGGGAAGTTGGGTGCATTTGGTGTGTATGTGGTGTGGACCCCATTGCCCCCATGTTACGTAAATTGTTTGTGTACTCACCAGGCTCTGCGACTCCTTAGACTCTGTGTACTCCCACCGGCGGTAGCAGGGCAATCACCTTCTCCTCCCAGGGATGGTAGTGTACGGGTCTGCGGGGCGGCCCACCTCCAGTGATGTTAGTCTGGGCATATTCTTCATTCATTTTCCTCTTGACCGCCCTGCACAGATCGTACCACCTGGCTTGGCATTCATGCCTGGTCCTTCGGATGGGCGCAACAGCATTCACCTTGTCAACAATCCTCTGCCACATGGCAGATTTTGCAGATATGCTGGTCTGTCTGACCAATGTTCCAAACAGCTGTGGCTCGACTCTGATAACTTCGTTGACAAGGAGGTCCAGCTCCGCCGTTGTGAACTTTGGATTCTTGTCTGTGGGCATGGTGTGGGGTGTGGGTGTGGGTGTGGATGGTTGCGGGTGTGAATGTGACGGTGTGTGTGTGAATGTGAAGAGGGGGATATTTGTGGAGGAGGTTGTGTGAAGGTGTGTGAGTGAAGGTGTAGTAGAGGTATGAGTGATGTGGAGTAGTTTCTCTGTGGAGTTGTTTTTCAGTGGGGTCTGTCAGCAGTGGGTCTGTTGCAAAGGCTCATGGGTTGTGTGTGTGGGCCCTTTTTATTGGTCCATTTTTGGGTGTGGCAGTGTTTGAATGTTGGTGGGTGTGTTATAAGTGGTGGTTGTGATTTGGGGCCTCTGTTTGCCTGTTTGGATGTGCCAGGTCAGTCATTGAGATGTATTTTGTCATGTAGACGTGTTTTGTGGTGTTGTGCGAGTCGAATTGACCCTCCTTGTGCTGTTTTACAGTGTTCAGGTTCTGTAAGAGTCATTTTCGCGTAGGTACGATCCGTACATACGCGATGCTGGGTGAGGGTGCTGGGGTATGGTGTTGGGGTGCGGCGCGTACATGCGGTGGGGGTTCAGTGCATACACGAGCGGCCCTGGGGTACGGCACGTACATGCGGAGGTACGGCACGTACATGGGGAGGAAGGCGCGTACATGGGGGAGGGGGGCACGTACATGGGGGAGGGCGCCTACATGCGGTGGGGGTACGGTGCGTACAGGTGCGGCCCTGGGGTACAGCGCGTACATGCGGGGGTGCGGCGTGTACATGGGGGTAAGGCGCGTACATGCGGTGGGGGTACGGTGCGTACATGTGTGGCCCTGGGGTACGGCGCGTACATGCGGAGGTACGGCGCGTACATTGGGGCGAGGCGCGTACATGCAGTGGGGGTACGGTGCGTACACGTGCGGCCCTGGGGTACGGCGCGTACATGCGGAGGTACGGCGCATACATGCGGGGGTGATACGCCTAAAGGGGGGGACGGCGTGTACAGGTGCGGGGCTGGGGTACAGTGCGGGCAGGGGGGGTAAGGCGCATACATGGGGGGTACAGCGCGTACATGGGGGGGTACGGCATGTACAGTTGCGGGGCTGGGGTACAGTGCGGACAGGGTGGTGTATGGTGCTGACATATTTGGGGGTGGGGGGGTCTGTACGGCTCGTACACGGCATGAGTTTACCCATGTACATGTGTGCTCCAGCGTTGGCTCCGTACGGGCCTTTTTAGGTGCGATTGTGTATTCGGACGGACGGTCGGGATCGTACTTGCGCGCTCGGACTTGTGTTTTACGATTTGCACGTAAAAATGTCCGGATCACTTTCGTACACTTTTCCCGACGATATTCGGACGTAAACACTTTCCGACGCACTCTCGTAGACTTTTCCCGACGCTATTCGTAGTTTTTTTTCACGGACGAATCGTACTTGGCAGTTTGTATGGTACTTGGACGACTCGTACGTAAAAAAATACGGATACGGGTCGTACGCAAATTATTTTTATCGGATCGGAATCGGCACCTAAATGTTAAACCAACATTTAATCTAATGAGGGTAAAAGTCTGTGCTGGCCATTTTTTTAGAAAGGATGAATTAAGTTAAATCCAGAGCAAATATTTATCGATCAAAGCTTTGACACATTGATTAATGTGTTCTTTTACATTGTTTATCTTTGAATGTTCTCAGAAAATGTGTCTTGAAATTATTCATTTTCAATGTGTCTATTTTGTACTGTAATTTAACCAGCTTTTTGTTTTAACCTGTTTTAGGTTCCTTCACCATGTCTTCTTCATTTGGACACTTTAAAGTTGTGGCATTTGCAGTTGCATACTTCTGTTGCAAAGTACAAAGGAAATATTGCTTGATCCTATGAAAGACACACACAAACACGCACACACTTTGGTTGTACATAACCACAACACCCACCACCACACCCACAACCACCAAAACCACCACCACACCCACATCCACCTTCAAACACAGAACCACCACCCATAACCACAACCACCAGCACACCCACAATCTCCACAACAACCAGGATACCCAGAACCACCAGCACAAGCACCACAACCACCACCATATCCACAACCACCACAAACAAACCTAACCACCTCAACACCATACTAATCCAAACCAACACACTCACACAAAAGCACACCTACACCCTAAACAACACCAACCAAAGCCAAATGCACACACTCACCCGAACAACAAACACACATCCAAACATACACAACATGCACCAGACCCACATGCAACTGCAAAACATAAAGACCCATGCACATCACCCACTCCAGCTCCCTCTACATCCAAAACACAATCCTTTCCCACCCCTCCTACCCATACTCCTCTTCCCGAATTTACATCTTACCTATCTCTAACCCCTGTCAAACCTAAAGCCACCCTTCACAAGAAAGATCCTTGAGGTGCCTGCTCTGTGCCCAATAGATACCCCTTCCTGAACAGGTTACCCTTTGGTCATATGTATAGGAGGCAAGTTGTGAGCAACACTACGACAGCCTGTAGCAAGACCTCTGACCTCTGGTCTGAGATCTGCTCTCTCCCCAGCAGCTCCGCTCTGCCTGCCTCACTCCTGACTCCATATCGCCTCCACCTGCCTGGGGTTCTAGACCACTGCGGTCTGCTCCTTGCTATGCCTGTTCCAGCCTGCCAGCTCGTTCCAGCCTGGTCATTGCCCCACTGTGTTTAGCTTTTCCCCTTGCTGTGATTCTACTGCTTATATTGGTAATTGTGTGCCCCGTGCCTAGTTCCTTGGTTTCCTGCGTGCCTGGCTTTCTCCCCACTGCTGCTGCCCATGAGGCCCCTCCCCCTGCCGATGCCCATTCCCGACTCCCAGCTGGACGTTTCTCCCATCTCCTCTACTAGATGGTGCCCACTGCGGGGTCGCGCCGCTGCCAACGGCTAGCCCGTCTGTGCCTGTCCACGACTCGACCGCGTCCAGCACCAGGAACCCTGGATCTCCGGCCATCTACTGCTACGACTCAGCTGCCCTTGCACTCAACCCCGGAATGAACAACCTCTGCCAGCGGTCCACGCCAAACACAACTCACGGCCAGTTCTCCTGCCTCCACTGCTGCCAGACCTTCACCACCACCCGTGCTGCAAATTCCGCAAATGCCCTGAGATGCACCCTCCTCAATGTGCGCTCTCTGCACAGACACACCGTAGAGCTCTGGAACTTCTGCCCAATCCCGCTCCGCGCCCTCCACAAAGGAACTGGAGCAGAGTCACTAAGGAGCAACTCTCCTCAGCCTGGACACCCCAACAGCCGCAACCGAGGCCAACTCGCAGCCAGGGAACTTCACACATGAATCTCCAACTGCGTAGACAAGCTTGCCCGCTGCACAACGCCAACAGACAGTGCCCCAGGAAAGCCAGCTGGTTCACCGCCAATCTCCAATAAGCCAGATGCACCTGTAGATGCCTTGAGAAGAACAGAAGAAACTGCAAGACGCCTGAAAACCACAGCACCTACAAGAACACCATGATGGAATACCATCAACGCATCTGAACCACCAAATGAACCTTCATCCACAGCAAAATCCTCGCCAACTCCTGCAACTCTAAGGAACTCCCCAGCGTCATCCAGGAATTCACCAGGCCTCCCAGTGAAACCATGGACATCACGCCCTCCCAAGCTCAGAACTGACTTCCATATGAAAATCAAGAACGTTCACAACAACTTCAATGACCAAGCACCTGACTCTGCAACCACCCTCTGGCAATGCCAGGCAGCCCACCATCTCCTTCTGGACACCGGTCACTACCAAAGAGACCGACTCAACCCTGAAATGCATCCACTTGGGGGCCCCCACAGACCTCTGCCCACCACACATCTACCACAGAGCAGCCATTGCACCTGAACTACGACACGCCATCAATGCCACCTTCAAGACTGGCACATTCCCCAATGACTAGAAGTGCGCAGAAGTAAGGCCCCTGCTTAAGAAGCCCTCAGCAGATCCCACGGACCTCAAGAACTACCGGCCCATCTCTCTCCTCCTCTTTGTGGCAAAAGTTGCTGAGAAGACCATCAACACACAGCTAACAAGGTTCATCAAAGACAACTCTATCCTTGACCACTCCCAATCTGGATTCCGCAGCAACCACAGCAACGACACTGCCCTAATTGCCGCCACTGATGATATCCGCATCCTCCTTGACCAAGGCCACACCGCAGCCCTGATCCTACTCGACCTGTGAACAGCATTCAACAAATCTCCCACCGCACACTTGCCATCAGACTACACGACGCCGGCATACAAGGAACTGCCCTTGACTGGATCCACTCGTTCCTCACTGGCAGAAGCCAAAGAACAAAGAATCAGACTGCCACTCTTCCTCTCCAAACCCACGGAAATCAAATTCAGATTACCCCAGGGATCATCGCTCAGCCCAACCCTCTTCAACATCTACATGGCCCCCCTCACCGCCATCGTCAAACAGCACCACCACCAGACTCAACTTCCAGGTAGGAATGCAGGAAGTCGCATCCTGGATGAGCAACAGCTGCCTGAAAATCAACTCGGAGAAGACAGAAGTCTTCAGAACCACCCCGTCAGCATGGAACAATACCTTGTGCCCCACCGCCCTGGGCAGCCCTCCGACCCGCACGGACCACGCCAGAAACCTCGGCATCATACTCAACTCCTCCATCTGACTGACTGACTGAGTTATTTATTAAGCGCACTTATGCCGAGGCGTCTTGGCGCTGTGATTGAAGGGACGAGGTGGGGCTAGCTTAAGATTTGGTGAACAGCCAGGTCTTCAAGGCCTTTCTAAACGGGGTCATGTTAGTTCCCAAACGAAGTGCTGTTGGTAGAGTGTTCCAAAGTTTTGCTGCTTGGAACGAAAAGGCCCTGCCTCCCCATCGCGCCCTCTTAAATTTTGAAGGGCAAACTAGGCCCATAGTAGAAGATCTGAGTGTGCGAGGGGGGACATAAGTAGAAAATAAGGATTTCATGTCATCTGCATGAATTGACAGGTCAACGCTGTCACTTCCAGCTGCTTTCACACCCTCCGCATTCTCCGTAAGATTTTTAAATGGATCCCCTCAAGGGGATCCATTTGGAAGACTGTCACACACACACTGATAACCAGTAACTGGACTATGGAAATTCCCTCTACACCGTCATCAACAAGTCTCTACTCCACAAGCTCCAGGCGATGCAGATCACCGCAGCCAGATTCGTCCTCGGCATCCCCAGACACGAGCACATCAACCAACACCTATGGAACCTCCACTGGCTCCCCGTCGAGAAGAGAGTCACTTTCAAGATACTCAGCCACGCCTACAAATGCCTCCACAACACCGGACCCCAATACCTCAACGAGAGAATAGCCTTCAAGCGTACCCAAAAGAAACCTCCAATCCACCAACCTCGCTCTCGCCAAAACCCCTCGCATCCGCCAGAGCAGGGGGAAGAGCCTTCTCCTACATTGAGGCCAAGACTTGGATCGAGTTCCCCATCAACAACAGACGTGCCCCCTCCCTGAACACCCCTGATTGATTGATTGATTGATTGCGAAGAGAAAAGCTTTTTGTTACCCTTTTATGTTTTACATTAAATAAAACATATTTGAGAGAAGTAGCTCATTTGTTAATAAATAAATATTTTCGTTTGTCCTAACATTATTTGTGAAAAATAAAAAATTAAAATAAAATGTAAATGACATGTCAGGAAATACAACAGTTTTTTTAAATGTCTAATTTGTAAAGTTCATACACTAGTAAAAAAAGAATGTGATGGACATTTTTTTTTTTGTTTAAAAAGCTTTATTTGAAAAATAACAAGATACACAAAGGACCAGCAATACGGAATGAAATATAATAAACTAGAAGAATAACAGAAGAATTGACTAGTGCATTGAGAAAAATGAAAGCTGTTTTCAATTGTATGGGGAATAAAGAGGGAAATAGGTGAGGGGGGAGAGAAGGGGAGGTGAGAAAGGAAAAAGTTTCTTATACATTGGTATAATTGAATAGTGCATATTACAAAGGAATGTGAACAACTCTTAAGTAATTAATATGTACAATAAGCCAACAAGGATAAAAAAAGCAAAGAACAGAGAGAGCAAACATTCAAGGAGGTTTAGAGTTTTCAGAATTTAAACAAGATGTATCTGTTAAAACTAGCTGATCTCAATAAATAGTAAGAGGTAACCAAAAAAGATCTCAATTAATCATTGGCTTACAGGAGGAGGCAAAAGCAATGTCAAGGTGATGGAAGTGGCAAAGACTATTCCACCAGTGTTGTACAGAGAGTTTTGTAAGAGTTTTTCAGTTAAGAGAGATGTGTTGGAAAGCTAGGGCAAGCATAAGGGCGAAAAGACAGTGATTATGAGAAGGTAGGTTCAGAGAATCAGAGAGACTTCCAGAGAAAAGAAGAGGAATGGAATAAGGAATGAAAATATTAAAGAGGCAGGAAATATAGGACCAAACTTTCCTCCAAAAGTTAAAAACCGAAGGAGAAAGGAAGAGAAGATGCATAAGATTAGCATTAGGAGAACCACAGGTCCTACATTTAGAATCAGTAGAGTGGGAGAATTGAGCTATAGAAGCAGGGATGAAATAATGTTTATGGTAAAGGAAAAACATAGATTGGGTAAGAGAGGCAGAGCGAGAAATTTTTAGAGAACGGGACCAAAGTTTTTCCCAGAAGTTGATAGTCCAATCACATCCCAGGTCAAATTCCCAAAAAATGTCCACTTTGGATTTTGCATGTTCTGGATTAGGAGCTGAAAAATATTTATAAATAGGAGAAGCTTTGGGTAGAGAAAGAAGTAGCTTAAGAAGAGAATTTTGGACAACAGGAAGAGAGGAGGAGGGAAGAGAGTAGTAAGTCTTGAGGATAACCGCCATGAGAGTAGTGAATTTCTGTAAAAAGGACCGGGGCAATGGAATAAGGCTTGAAATTGGGGAAAAGAACATGGAGATAATCCATGAAAAAGATTTTTGACCCAAATTATGCCCTTTAATCTCCAAGTTTTCCAAAAACTGGTTCTATTATTAATGAGAATAAGGTAATTATTCCAAATTGGAGATTCTAAAAAAGATTCTCTAGAGATGGGATTAGGTTGTATAAAAGGTTTCAAAAGGGAACACCTATGCTTAAACAAGGGAAGGGGTTTTGGCAGAAAAAGCCATATCTTCCTTTAAAGAGAAGGGCAATAATAAGGTTTGTTCAATGGATAGCCAAAGGGGAGTGAAGGGAGAAGGTTTGGAAAGGAGCCATTTCGAGGGCTGACGAAGGGAAAATGATTTATGTTAGAGACGAAAGTCAGGAAAGTTTACACCTCCATTGGATTTTGTCTTGCGAAGAGAAGATAAGGAGATTCTGGCTTTCTTGTTCTTCCAAAGAAACTTAGAAAGACAAGAGTCAATACGTTTAAAATAATGAGCAGGAATATGGATGGGGAGCATGGAAAATGTATAAATCAAAATAGGGGTAATCATCATTTTGATTGAGTCTAACCTGCCCCACCAGGAAAGAAAAGGGGATTCCAAGAAGAAAATAGTTTGTCAATTCGGGATAAGGCTGCAGACATATTTAGTTTAATAGAAGAGGCAATGGAATTGGAAAACCACATACCTAGATATTTGATTTTTGAACTATTCCAGGCAAAGCCAGTAGAAGAAAAAGAATGAGGAAGATAACATTTTGTGGGAGGAGAATTTCTGTTTTGTCTAAATTGATTTTATAACCAGTAACAAGGGAAAAAGAAGCAAACTCATGCAATAAGGGGGTAATAGACGTTTTGGGCGCAGAAATAAAAAGTAGGATATCATCCACATAAACAGAAAGTTTTAAATGATGGTCACCATAAGAAAACCCAGAAATAGAATCATTATTGTGAATAGAGGATAGGAAGGGTTCAAGAGCTAAGATGAAGAGAAGAGGGGAAAGAGGGCAACCTTGGCAAACTCCGTGTTGAAGAGGAAAGTAAGATGAGACACAACCATAAACTAATACCGAAGTTCTGGGAGCAGAGTACAATAAAGAGACAAGTGAAATCAATTTCGGACCAAAACAATGCCATTTCAATTACGCAAATAAAAAGGACCAATCAACTCAGTCAAATGCTTTTTCAGCGTCAACAGAAATGGTCACTAAAGATGTGGAAAGGGAAGGGATTTTGTTTAAAACATTAAGAAAAAGACGAGAATTATCTGAAGTTAGCCTGCCTTTCACAAAACCACATTGCTCCTTACCAACCAAGTGAGGCATAAGAGGGTCTCGACGTAAAGCAAGAGTTTTGGCAAATAATTTATAATCAACATTGACCAGGGAAATCGGGCGATCATTTTTACAAAACATGGGATCTCAACCTTCTTTATGTATGAGGCAAATTGTGGCCTCTTGAAAAGTACCTTCTGTCTTACTGGCTGGAAAAAATGAATGGAAGAGATTTAAGAGTTTAGGGAGAAGTAAATTAGAGAAATGTAAATAAAATTCAACAGAAAATCCATCTGGGCCAGGAGTCTTTCCTTTTGTTAAGGTATTTAGAGCAGTGGATAATTCATTAAGAGATAGATCTGTTTCAAGATCAGAAAGGTTAAGATGAGGGAGGTGGAAGTTTATAAAGATACGCTTGAATGAGAGAAGGGGAAGGTGGAGATTCTGGAGTATAAAGATCCTTATTAAAAATAGTTTAAATTCATTGAGAATGTCTTGATCTTTGTGTATGAGAGAGCCATTTGAAGAATAAATAGAGTCAATTAGAGTACGGTCTTTATGTGTTTTCAGGTAGTTTGCTAAAAGTTTACCTGCTTTATTGCGACCACCATAGTAGTGAGCGCTACTACGGAGAAGTATTGAGGACACATTATCAGTGGTAGTTTTATTTAATGCTAATTTAGCACGTATCAATTCTGGTGAGACCGAGTCCTTCGAAGAAGTATAGAATTTATGTCCTAAATCCTTATTATGCGACAAGGCGGTTTTTCGTTGTTGAAGGAAACGTTTCTTCTTTTTTTAAACAAAGTCAATAATAAAGCCTCTTGCAGTAGCTTTAAAAGAATCCCATAATATATGGGGTGAGGAATTAGGGTCATTGTTGAGCTCAAAAAATTCATTGGTAAAAGTGCGAAAAGAGGAAGAAAAAAGAGGGTCTAGAAGTAGAGAATTATTAAAACCCTAACGAGAGGACCTGGGATGTGGAGGAAGAATATCAAGATCTGTTACAATTGGAGCATGGTCAGAGGTGACGATAGGTTCAACAGAGGAAGATAGTAGATTTTGAGATAAAGATTGAGAGAGAAAAATATAATCTAGGCGGGATAGGGAGTTGTGAGGAGGAGAGAAGAAAGAAAAGTCAAGAGTATCGCGTGGGAAAGTCTCCAAGAGTCTACAAGGTGTGTTTGAGAGATAGTATTGAGAAAATGTTTATGAGTTTTGTGAGGAGTGAAAAAAACTTGAGATTGTCGGTCGAGAAATGGGTCTACGACTTGATTACAATTGCCTACTAATATAAAGAGATCATCCCCAAATTGAATACATTTCGGCGTAATCAGAGGCCAAAAGGAACAATCAGGATGTGTAGGACCATAAATATTAAAAACAGTTAAAGAAACATTATTAATTAACGACTTAGCTAACAACCATCTACCTTCAGCATCCATTTCTTGCGAAATAACTTTACAATTTAACTTTTTGTGACATAAAATTATAACACCATTTTTCTTATTGGTAGAAGGAAAGAATAAAACTGAACCCACCCAGCCTCTTTTTAATTTTAACGCTTCAATTTCTGTAAGGTGGGTCTCTTTAAGAGAACCAAATCAGGGTTATAAGAGGCAAAAGGAGAAAGTATTCTCTGTTGTTTAATTGGATTAACAAAACCTTTCACATTCCAGGAAATAACTCTGAATGTGAAACCATTAAAAATACATAAAGAACAAAACGTGCAATAGTAAAAGAATGAACAAGGAACAAATGGGAATAAAGGAGATAAGATAGAGAAAAGAAAAAGGGAAGTCAATTAGAAGAAAAGAAGCAAAAGATAGAAATATCACCAGAAAGAGGAAAGGGAGAAAGACATTAAGGAAAGAAGAGCAGGAGAGGAGGAAGAATATAAAAAAGAGAAGACACTACATGTCAAGGACGACTGTGGTATGTACCGTACGGGGAACAAGGGGAAATGAGAGGCGGCAACGGACAACTAGGACAGCGCACCCAACAACGGGCAAACACACCACATCAGGACTTCAAAGGGACACAAACAGGAGCGGAAACATGACTGGGGGTACAACGATTTGCAGACCACCTGTAAAGAAGAAACAAGATTATGCAAGTGAGAACAATAATAGCAATTGAAATAGATAACATTATTAATACATTACAACTGTACTATGAAGTGAATAGCACCATAAAAGAGGTATAAAGTCAAGGTATAGGAGGAGGACCAGCAAGATCCATTGAGGTCGTCGAATGAGGCTGAATGAATCTTCCAAGACCAGCCAGGTCTTCAAAAGTAGACGTCTTGTTTAAGAAAGTAACTTTAAACAGACACGGATGGAACAATCCATAACATGCACCTAAGGATCGAAGGTCAAGGAATTCCATACATCTTTTTGTAGTGGTCAACGAGACATCTTGAGAGATAAATACTTTTGTGCCAAGCTACATCGAATGTTTTTTGGTTTTAGCTGCATTTAGGACTTGTAAAAGATCTGTAAATTGTAGAAACAGGATGATCACTCCACGGGGTTTAGAAGGGGCAGCCGATGAAGATAAGTGAGGGCCTAGTCTATGAGCGCGTTGTATATTTAATTTGGTCGAAGAGGGGAGGTCCAAGAACTGTGGTAGACAGGAAGAAAAGTACGTAACATGATCATCCCCTTCAAGGCCTTCAGGAAGTCCATAAATACATAGGTTATTGTGGCGATTTCTATTTTCAAGGTCTTCGGTCGCTCTTCATAGATGTATGACTTCTTTCTCCAGAGAGGAAATTCTAGAAGTTGAATTCTGTACCACTTCGATTTGCTGTTCCACCAAAGAGAGGCAGGAATCCATGGAGGACCACTTGCTATCCATCGTCTGGAAACGAGAATTTGTTTCAATGAAAGGTCTGAGGGCGCGGATTTCTTCCAAGACAATATCCAGAGAGACCGGAGAAGCAGATTTAGGAGGAGAGGGAGGGTCATGTTTAAGTCTCTTGACAGTAGTTGAAGAAGATTGAGATTTAGTCGCCATGCTCAATGAAGCTGTGGGAGCAAAGCACCTCTGTTGCGTCAAAGTTTTAGAAGATTGTGAGGAGGAAGCGGTCGCTGTAGAGCAAGTAAAATTAGCTGTCTTGACGTTGTAGTTCTTCTGCTTTTTAGTAGAGTGGAGCAGGTATTTGCTTCTACCCATTAAACAGAATGTGTACAGCCAAAAGAAGAGGTTATTGAAAATGGCACCAATAAGATGAGACAGGTAAAAATTACCTCATTGATGCAGCCAAAACCAGTAACAAACCGACCCTCCAGGGTTGAAAGAGGTTTCAACAAAGATAAAAGACTGCACAATTGAAGGTGACATCGAAAAAATAATTATTCAAGGTTCCAGAAGAGGTAACATGAGGAGAAAAGGCTGGAGAGAAATACAAAATGGCGGCCAGACTCAGTTAGAAAGTCACCTGCATGAATATTGAAGTCATACTGCAAAGCAGGGGTTAATAAATAAAGATTCCTGCAGTGTAGGCATTCCGATCCAGGAAAATGGCTTCATGATGGTTTTTGAAGTGCTAGAACCGCGATTAATCATCCGCGATTCCTGACGTGGTGCGGAGCTCCGACGCTAAGCGGGCATCTTGGGTCGCTAAGCGCGCGCAGTGATGGACATTTTAATTTTGCTGCAAACATTAATCATTATAATGGCAATTGCATCAAAATATATTTTTTTAAATATTTTTTTTTTAAAGTGTTAATATAGGGGTGATTTTTTGAACTTGTAAATAAAAAAATATGCATTACAACTTAAAATAATAAAGAGACAAGTAATATTTAATATAATACAGAAAATGCACTACACAAGGACAATGTTACATTTCTAAATACATAAAATGATTTAAGTTTAGAACTAACATTGATTCTACAGTTATTTTAAAATAAATGTTTCACCTTTTCTTGTGCAATGAAGGCAAATTGCATTAAATTTGAAAATTTAAATTTCTTAAACAACAACATTGCGCACACATGTTTTACACATTAGTAAAATACTGCTTGTAAGAGCGATTGTAAGAGAGATTTAAAATGCACGAGTCCAGAGCTGATGTAAATAGACAATTGAAAAGGAAATAAGCAAAAAAGCTTACCATTGATTCTGGCGATGATGGGGTTCATTTGCTTCAAGGTCAAGTAGTAGCAGCAAAAGAAGGACTTGGACTATCGGGTCCATGATGGAAAGGGAAGTGGAAAAAAGAAAAAAGGTCAGATTCTGCCTTACATCTCTTAGGAACCACCAGCTCAGGTGTGGAGCAGTTACCTCAGTGGGAAGGCACATTGTGCTTGGCCTGGCAGAAATACTGACTGTACTCCTTCCAACAGTTGCTTTTGCCAGTGGCACCATTGATGCGGGAGGAAAATTCTGAAGTAGATGGCGGCACGTGGACGGATTATCTTCCACAGCACCACCAGCATCGAAATTGAGTGGGTGACCACCTAGTATGCGGATGGAGAAACTGACGGAAAAACCACAGCAGGGCCAGACCCCCCAACATCTAAATCAGACCCAAAGCTGGTTCTCACATGGCAAGAGCGTTCTCAAATGAAAAGACCTAATTCCACCATGTGGGAGCAATGCCAGCTCCTGGTGCATCCACGGCCACCGCAGCCCCAAACATAGTGTTTGTGAGTGCCCTGCATGGGCACCAGGGCACCCACCCAAAGTAGATGAGCGTGTAGGGATGGGTGACCCTGGGACCACTACATGTCCAGGGGCCCATAGTGGTTTGCGTAGGGGGATGAACACTCCCTCCCCTTTATAATAAACAAAGCCCAGAGGAGTGGGGCACAGGGTTGCCTCATGGCTCAGAGAGGGGCCCCACATGCACTCTCTCTTTAAATGATGTTTTGGCCCTTGGGGACGGGGTTCTTATGGGCACTATTGGCTCAGGAAGTGGGTCCGTATCCCACCTTCCACTTCATAAATATATAATTGCCCGAGGGGTTGGGGTCCCTCTGGCCACTATTTATTCAGGGGGTGGGCAATGTGCTCCCCCCCGAATTAAAAAAAAAAGCCCGGGAGGTGTGTTCCCTGGGACCCTTAGAGGAAGAGGTAGGGGGGCCATGTGCTCCCCTTAATAAAAAATCAAGGTCCCAAAGATGGCGTCCCTCGGAACAAAGTGGCTTGGGGAGGAGGGCCTGGATCATGATAGAAGTCCATGGATCTGAAGTCCTAAATGGAGGGCCTGAATATTATTAAAGATCTGGGTAACCCAATGTTGCTGGAGATGCTCCATTAATGGTCCTCAACTTGAATATGCAAGAAGGAGTTTCTCTATCCTGCTGTCCTTATATGGAACAATGCTTTATTAATAATAGAGGCAAGCCGTTTATGTAGTATAAGCCGCAATATTACCTCCCCTCTGTATCTTTACGATTCTCCTATCTTCCATATAAATCCGAGGAGAAGAGTGTTTTTTTCAAGTTCTTTAAAACTAGTGTCAGTTGATAAAATGGTTGATAATAATGAAATATGTGAGCTGGTATGTGGAATATCTATTGTTTATCACTCTATAAGCTCAAGAGAGGCTGTGCATTCCGATGGAAAATAGAGGTTAAAGTCAAGCTGGGAAAAATTCCTAAACCACTCCAGAACAAAAGACAGGAGCAACACCCAGCTAATTCATACCAATCTCGGTGCATATTAGAAGCCCCCAAAAATCTGAATTATATTTTGGTGGTCCTACCAAACCATGCAAATAGTGAAGATACCCTGGAAGATCCGCCAGCTTACTCACAATTGATCAACATCTTGTTTTAGTTGTCAATCATTTCAGCATCTGCCTCCATGCACAGCACTATTACCCTTCCTGTCTCTTAATGCACAACTCTCCTACACCCCCTAATGGATTTGACACAATACAATACAATAGAATGTATCAAGCGCGTGGCTGCATCCAAAGAGGTGTCACATAGCTGGCGGCTTTAAAGTAAAACCAGCCGCTGATAATGCCCAGAACATTAGGTTTATATATCAAAGAGATAGGTCTTCAGAAGGCTGAGTTGGTGGGAGCAAAGCAACAAGTCGAAGTCAGAGAGTTCCAGAGTTTGGCGGTTAACAAGGAAAAGGAGCAACCACCTTTTCTTTACTTGCAGACCCTAGGAACACATAGACATTGTTGTTAATTGGAGTGTAGTGATCTCTTCTGATGGTACGGATGCATTCTTATTTTTTAGATAGCAAGGGCATTTTCACTCACATGCTCTGTTGGCGAATGTTAAAGCTTTAAATTTGATGCTGCTTAAAATGGTCAGCCAATGAAGACTGGCCAAGAGGACCACGACAGAGGAGCAAGCCAGAATCTTCAGAATCAGCCAAGCTGCAGCTTTCTGAATAATCTGCAGGCGGTGAAGCAGATATGATGGGATAATTAGGTAGAGGCTATTCGCATAATCAAGTTTTGAGGTTACCAGGACATGAATAACAGAACTACGGTTTTTCTCAGAAATCAAGTGAGTCATCTTCCTGACTGATTTCAGCATGAGGAAACATATGACTGACACAGCTCTAGCCTGAGGTTTAAAAATAAGTTGGAGTCAAATTTGACACTGAGATCTCTTACTACAGATAAAGGGGTGGGGGAACCTACCTCAGCGGGCCACCAGTTGTAGGCATCTGGGTGACTGTCAGTGCCAAAAAAGAGTATTTCTGTTTTGCCAGAGTTCAATTTGAGGCTGCTCACATTCGTCCATTTGCCAACAGCCAACAGACATCCCTTGAATGAAGTAAATGCTGTCATATACTTCTCGTGGAATGAGAACATCATCTGTGTGTGCCCATGCCTCCACAAAATTAGCTGGGGAGCCAAATATTAAAAACATCGGACTCAGGGCAGAGCCCTGATGTACCCCGCCTGCAAGCGATTTGCCAGAGGACTTTAAGGGGGAAGAAAGACCATTTGTGATCTGCCCTCCTGAGTGGACTTGAGCCAGGCACTGGCTAGGCCATGGTGCCCGAGCTCCACAATCTATCAGTAGAATGGAGTGGGAAACAGTATCGAAAGCTGCTGACAAGTCCAGAAGGATAACCTTGGCTATCACTCCCTGATCAAGATAGTCCTTGATGAATTCAGAACCCTCCAGGAGTACGTATTCCATGCTGTAACCAGGATGAAAGCCAGACTGAGTGTCATCGAGCGGATTGTTGTATTACAAAAAACTGGAAAGTTGTTGGTTGACCCTCTTCTCTAACATTTTTACAGCAGCAGAAAGAAGGACACTAGGCCTAAAGTTGCTATGCACCTTAGGATTTGCATTTGCTTTCTTCAGTAGAGGTAGAGGCATGGTATGCTTATAACTTTGTGGCACTGTAGCTTCCTCCAGCTATGCATTCAATAATTTATTAAAGACAAAGCTGATTCTCGGTGCAGCCAGTTTGAGGATATCTGGGGGCATGGGTCAAGTGGAGGCAGATTTGTAACAGGCCAGTAGAATAGACGAGTCCTCAAGGGTGAGGGGATCAAAACGGGATAGCAATGACCCAGGATAGTTATTCCTATCCAAGATAGGAATATGAGCTTCTTGGGGGGGGGGAAATTTGTCATGGGAGTCCGAAACTTCCTCACACATCATAGCAGAAGGAATCAGGTTATTCTGAGAATCATTGGGTGCACTTCACAAATAAAAAATCCTCCATTGACAGTTGATCGGCTAATTAGTCCCCCTCACAATGTTACCTGCAGCAAATAAGTCCCTTTGGTCCTGATCATGGAGGAGGAGAGACATTTTCATATGCAATTCTGTTCCCACTTACTCTGTGGGGGACGGTCATCCTGCATGTAATTTTCCTAGGTTTTGGAAAACCAGATGAAAACTTTACCAGGCAGTGATTCTGCCCAGAAATGTTGCTTTGGTTGCAGCAGCAGCCAGCCCTCTTTGCTTTTTTCATGGCAGGGCAGAACAGTGCTCCTCCTTCAGTCCCCCACAACCAACACCATCCTCTGTCCACCCCAACCCCCACACAAAGGTAGCAAGATTCATTGTGTCCTCTTCAAAACAGGTGATAAATGTATGCATTTAAACTAATGAAATAGGGAATGGGTACATTGGGTTCTATCAGGAAATTCCTCAATACTGGTGTAGGTTTAGCACACAGTTATATAATGTTTGCCTGTGGAGGTGCCACCCTGCCATTACTGTGCAACTTGTAATCAGGCTTATGTAAGTAAATAGTACACAGTTTAATATGAAGAATAATTATATATGTGATAATTTATATCATTTTAGGAAGCTCAAGAGGTTCAGAAATCATGTTACAAAATTAAACAGTTCTACTTAAGCAGAGCATATAATCAGTTAGATAGTGTTTGGACAAATGTTACCAAAAGGTAATTGACACACCACAATTTACTATGGTCATCTTTGGGCCACATTTGTACTTATGCTTCTTTAATGCAAATCTGGCCTTAATCATTCTGCTTATGACTGTATTAACTTTACATTGACATTAGTGGCTTAAGCACTGATATTATAACTCACTCAAAGCTCTTAAAGTGCTCTAAAAGTGTTTTATATCTACGTATGTTTTTATTTGTGATCTGCTCTCCATTGACTGATGTTGGCTCCTCTGATGTTTGTAGGGTTGTTTCTACATTAATGCCACTCAGCTACCTTACAGCGCAACCATATAGGGAAGGTAAAAGGATGTATATTACAACTAATGAGCTAAAAGATATGTCTTGCTGATAGGGGAAAGAGGGTCCCAAACTGTGAATGTAGTTTTGTGTTTTTACCTAGCACTCTGACAATCTTTGCGTCAGAGCTTAATAAATAATGGGCTGAATTGGTAGCACTGCTTTGAGCTTGTAAACATGGATAGCAACTTAGGTCTTGTGCCTTCTGCTTTTACTTTTTATATCATAAGATATATAAACTGGTAACTTGTTATTTCCATTTTATTTTTCTTCTTTCATTTTTGCAGTTCATTTCATTGTAAAATCTGTGTTTCCTGCAGTGGCTAAAAGTGATCATTGAAAGTGGTGGGAAGTAAAATGTTTGCTAAGTTCCAGCGACAGGGTGAAGCATATCATTTCAACTTCTAGGTGGCTTTGAGGGGACTCTCCTACTGAGACTATTTTGAGAAAATATGGTCAATAGCCCTAGTCTCCAAAAGCACGCTCTCTGAAAATATTTTGTTATATCCTGCTTATTTAATTATATGTATCCCAGTTTATCTATCTCCCCGCTGTGTGAGTTTTGAGAGTGGAATGTTGGTGTGACTGTGATGCTTGGAATGTTTGGGTGCCTGTGTGGATGATTGGTGATGGTTGGAAGATGGGCTGAGAAGCAGGCAAGCTGTTCCTGTTGGGGCTGTAGCGTAAGGATTACCAGGCTGAAGGGCAGATGTACATGGAAACCAACTTATTGTACTTGAATGCCATCCTGCAATCCCCTCTGAATAAAGGAACTCGTAAAATACAACTCGGCTACATCTGGTAAGATACAACATATTTTGGCAATGACCTGGACCAAGACCCAAGCGTACCACTGGATTTACACAAGCTGTCTATGGTATGGATATAGATAAACTAAGGAAACCTACAGAAACAAAGAATAAAGCAACAACAATGAAGCTCCAGGCATGCCAGCCCCACCAGTGTCCTTGTAAGCTGACAGCCCCAGCCTGGAAATGCTTTTTTGGTCTTCTTAATTTGAATATTGTGCAGGTGGATAACTGGTGTGAGGGTGAGCACTTTCACAACTTTCTCTGGTATATTCTACATCAATATAGATTTTACCAACAAGTTACAGTCAACTGAAATGTGTGGAGTTTTATTCAATAGATTTTTCCATGCTTTACAAACGTTTTTGGTGTGGTCTGGTAGGGCAATGGCTGGAAATTTGAGTACATTACTTGCCCTATCCTTCTGTCAGCTTTTGGTTTGTGTGTCTACAGACAACCTGTTTGGAGTATTTTACATGCATCTTGGATATGTATAGTTGTGCACAGGAAAGGAATTTGCTTGATGCTTTGTACACGTGGTGTTTGCATTTGACTTTATCGCCAAGGGAAATGTGGCATCTGATGCTCTGTGCTGTCAACAGGGGAGTGTTTTCCAGCTACAAGCAATTACACAATGTATTTTTTCTCATATTGGACTCGGTACCGGTGGCATGTGAGGTGGGGCAACAATGGCAGTTCAAACACTGCGTTGCATTTTCAAATGGCGGCACAAGTCTGGCAATGCATGCGCACTCACCTTCACCTTGGTGTCGCGAGGAGTATCTGCTTCGACCTCTTGGTTGCTATGCAGCTCCCCGAGCTGCTGTGGGATGCTTTCGAGCACCAACACGCCTTGAACCCTCCAGTGCAGCGTTGTCTACGTGCAGCCATCTTAGATGATGTTCCATCTTCCACGTAGCTGCACTTCTGTCAGAGCTCCTCCGGGAGTCGGATCAATTGCTGTGCCCGTTTTACCAGCAGGCACTGCTTCTATACCTGTTTAGTTTCCAGCGTCTACAGTGCCCAGCTTTCCATGATTTGTAGGAAGCTGCATGCAAGCATTGGATCTCCCGTGTTCTGCAATATTCTTCGGAGCACACTGTCAGAGTGAGCATACATCATTTTCCGGCACAAGTACAGTCTCCAAAGGGGAAATTCTCATCTAAAGCTACATTTTAGATGGTTTGACTGTCTCCGGTCTTCAGTATTGTTCCGTTTTCCAGTCCTGTCGGTGACCTGTAAGAACTCACTCTGCAAGTGGAGCCACAAGGGGATTGTCTATATTGTCTGTTAATCCACAGTACTGAAGTGCTTACAGAGTTCAGGGCATGGTTTGTGAGTGACCTCCACTAATTATTGTTAAAGCTGAACTTTCTTTGACATTCCGTCAGTGCAGTTCTGAAGAGCCGTGGAGCAGTTTTCTACTGAGGTAACCCACATCAATATAGTGTTGTTATGTACGTTTGTTGGTCTGTGCAGGTTTCACCTCTCTCATGGCTTAAAATCGCAAAGGAATTCATGTGAGGCATCGCTCACAGGTGGTTTTGCTCTGTCTGGCCTGGTCACAGTTGTTTAGTTTTGACAAGAGACAATATAGTTTATTTACATTACATCTCTTACATGTGAGATTGTCTTACATGGTTTAATTTGCGCATTTACTGATGATGTCCTAGGTACCCTTACATAAGGGAAGGGAGGTCATAGTGTTTTATGGGTTAGGCTCACCCATATCTTCCTTTTTACACTCCCTTATTTGAGGGATGATCTTGTGGCTGAGGGTTTACCCTGTTGGTAGTTCCCACCCATGTCTGGGTTAGTTGTGAAGAACCAGAACATTTTGGGCCTGGCGGCGCAGGGTAAGCCCAAGTCTCCGGAGTTCACCTGCTTAGCTACACAGAGACACGGGACACTCTGTCGGCGTTAGAAGATCAGATTTATTTAGCTGCAGCTAGTACAGTTATCCTAGAAGTACACAAAGTAGGTTCTCAGGAGACTGCCACTTCACTCTGTGGCGCACAAGGTTATATACTATATAATGTTCATATTCATTAATCAAATGCACTCCCAGAGCATACAAGAAAGAGCCAATAAGAAGAGTTGGAAAACAGGATAGAACCAATAGGAGAAATTGGAAAACAAAAGTGTCAGATGACTCGAAGAGACCTCTCCTCCAACTATGTTTGTCACCCCACCCTCAATCTAATTTATTAACAGACTCATAACTAACTTGCAGGTGGCGAGATACGTTTGTGTGTGTTGGAGGACAGTTGTGAAACGAGAGAATGCTAGCAGAAGACAGTGAAGGCCAGTCGATAAGATAAGGTCAGGAAAGAATAGTGTGAACCAACAGATAGTTGAGACGGGGATTAGAAAAGCCAGACAGGGATTAGTGTACTCGGCAAGTTCTAACACCAGCTTTGTAAATAGAGGCAGAAAGCGTATTTTGACACCAGGCTGCAGAAAAAGCAGAATAGACTTTGTTCGCCGGGCTGCCTGAGTGATGGCAACACAAAATGGCGGCGAGCCACAAAATGGTGGGTCGATTTAATCGTGATCGAAAATCGAAGTTCCTCAGACCCTCCTTTTGCCCGAACTCAGGCAAGATAGACTCATGCTAATCTGAGTCAATGTCGATAGCCATGAGGTCATCGAGCTGTTGCTGCAACATCATTCTTATGTTTTCTGTTACTTGTGGTTTGGGTTTTGGGATTCACATAGGAGCACAAAGGTCACAGATAGTGGGACCACAGTGCATACAAAGGCAACAGGAGAACATAATGGTCAGAATTATACCAAGAAATGTTAATGCTTTCCAACCCCATTTGGACAGTAGTCCCCAAAACCACTCCGTAAAAGACCAATCTCCTTCGTCCTGATGAATAGACTCAGAGATTATGTGCAACTTGGAGATAACTTGGTATACTGTCGGAGCGTCATTAGGTATGAAAATACAGCAACTTGACCCGATCAATTTGCATACTCCACCACGATCTGCGAGAACAAAGTCTAAGGCAACTCGATTTTGTAATGTCATAAGTTCTGCCGTGATGTTACTTAAGGCACCTACAGTGATGTCTATTGTAGTCTCTACGACACGGACTAGTTGCCTTATATTTCTGCTGTTAGCCATTGGACCCCAGAAGGGAAGAAATCCTTTAAGGAAATCTCCTCCCTCTTGTCCTGCTGTGTCCTTTGAATCAATAATTCCTCTGCCGTATCTGTGTCGATGATGATTTGCGGAAGCGGTGTAAGTAGGGGGAAGAAGAAAGGCTATATAACAAGTACCAGAGAATCCCGTTGGTAACCAAGTATAAGCTCTGTTATAGCAGATGAAATAGGTGCCCTGAGACGGCACTAGAGGAGGCGAGTTCTGAGAGGAATAAACGTACGTGTAGGAGCAGTTATTCCTTTGTATAGTGTCGGAAGAGCGATCGTTTATCTGTAAGCAGAAGTTGCCCTGATGTGGTATGGTCCAAATCGGCGAGGACTTTCCTTTTCTAACTTTACTACTAAGACTAGACATATATTGGGTGACGTTCCAGTTAGTGTATGCTTTTCTTTCATCAATGGAGATTTTACTATTTTCCATGATTTTAGCCATAGCTACCATTCCCTTAATCAAAGAACTATGACTAAAATCCGGATCACTAACATGTGAACTAACGGATCGTCTGAATTTGCTTTGATAAGCATTGGAGAAGACGACGAAGTAAGCCCAAGCAGAACCCTCATAAGAGAACGGGAGAACTAAATATGGCATTCCTTTCTCTGCGGTGTGTGGCATAAGTCCACACACCCAACAATCAGTTGTATTGACCACTAACTGGTGCTGATGTAATAGCTGGACAAAGGAATTGTTATAATATTCAGTTCTTCTAATGAGTTCATGTGGAGGAAGAGTATGAAAGAGATGTGGAGAGATAGTAGAAGAAGACAAAGAGGAAGAAGGGGAGACAACTTTTGGCTGCAAAGCATAAATAATTTAACCGACAAACGCCAAAGCAATACACAATGATATAATGATACATAAAGTTATGCTGAAACGACTGTACATTATTTTACAGGATGCTTTCTTCATTTCTTCTTTTCTCTCTCTTTTGCCTAGTGCAGTTTCCATCTTTCTAATGGATGCTCACGGCAATCTTCCTCGATCGCTAAATCACGATTGTCTACCGTCTTATGACACTATAGGTCCTGCAGGCCTATTGCCACTACTCAGGTCGTGATCCAGACTCCTACCGTGACCCTGCAACCGGGACAGAATACTACACAAGAGAGAAATGTTTAAGTGTTCTTTTGTCTAGGTCTCAAGTCGTATCGTTCCTTCCCCGGAACACTCTGGTTTTGGAACAATGTTCGTGGATTAGTCGTATCCAAGCGACGATGTGATGGAATTGCTTCCTGTAAAATGTCGTCATTCTCTTTCTCAGACAAAGTCCCATTCAGGTGTGCATCACTAAAAGGCACGAATCGTGGAATCTTTTCACTTTCACAGTCACCAACACCTCTACGTACCCATTGATCATAGGGCAAAGGTAAAGGCACTTTCTTACAATGCACACCGTGAAACCAATTTTTCTTTCCTTCGACTTTAACTGCTGTTCTCATTGTGAGCAGGACCATCCGGGGCTCTCGCCATCTGGGTTCCAAATTCCTTGTCCTCTGGAAATTCTTAACGCAAATCCAGTCCCCTGGTCGGATGGAATGACCTGGGTCTGTGGAAGCCTTCGGCAGAGTACTTTGAACCTGTTGATGGAGAACACGCAATTTAGTCGTAAGATCATGCAGATAGTCAATCAACATTGAATATGGCAAGTCTGAGTATTTCTTAGGGCGAGGGACTCCCCATACGTTAGCCGGACGTCCAAAAACCACTTCGTAAGGGCTAAGTCCCAAACGTGAGTGTACTGCAGTTCTGGTGGATAGCAAGGCTAATGGCAAAGCATCGGGCCAATTGAGTCCTGTACTCGCTTGAACCTTTGCTAGTTTTAACTTCAAGGTTCCGTTGTAACATTCTACTAAACCCGCTGACTGTGGATGATTTGCCGCGTGGAACTTTTGCTTGATACCAAGACCTGCACAAACTTTCTGCATAACTTGGCCAACAAATTCGCTCCCATTGTCACTCCAGACAATGCGCAGCAAACCAAACCTGGGGAAAAATTATTTTAGAAGGATTTTAGCTGTGGATAAGGCTGTGTTATCATTTAGAGGGTATGCTTCTATCCATCTTGAAAAGGCGCATACTACCACCAGAACATATTTGAGGTTTTGCATCGCTCCATATGAATATAATCGATCTGCAACACCTCAAATGGATATGTCGGAGGAGCAAAGTGACCCGCTGGAGTTGGGGTTCCCTTTCCCGGGTTGTACATTAAACAAACAATACAGTGCTTCACTACATTGTCTGCACATTTTGGGATACCTTCATTCTGCCATACTGGAGCCAGAAGTTTACAAATACCTCTTGCACTTAAGTGGGCTGGACCATGTGCCATAGTAACCACTGGGAGAACATAGGCATCAGGTAACAGCCAACGTTGATGTTCAGATAATTCCACCCAACAACCCAACTCATCTAACATTCCTGTACTTTCTTTCCACTTGCTTATCTCCCTTTCTGAAGCCTCTTTCTGAATCGCTTTTATACTTTCCACTGTATTCTCATACATTTCTCTCTCTCCGACCCAATTCACAGGACCCGCCACATACATTCGACTTGTAGAATCTCTTGCTGTCTTTTCGCTATTTCTTCTGCAAATGCATTTCCTCGACCAACATCATCCGTAATCTTTTTGTGTGCACTACACTTCACAATTGCTATTTGGGTAGGTAAGGCAAGTAATTTGAGAAGATTAGTCACTAACTGACCATGTTGTATTTTGGTGCCATGTGAAGTGAGAAAACCCCTTTCCTTCCAGAGACGCCCAAAGTTGAACGCTACACCAAAAGCGTATTGGCTGTCAGTGTACATGTTCACTCTTTTCTCTTTTGACAATACACAAGCTCTCGTTAATGCTATTAATTCTGCTGCTTGCGCTGAATTATGTCTAATGCGTGCAGTTTCCACAACTGTATGTAAAGTAGTTACAGCATAGGCTGAAACTGTATCCCCATTAGGCATTTTAAAACAAGAGCCGTCTACCCATAGAGTTCCATCCGGATTCTCTAGCAGTGTGTCTTTCAGGTCAATTCTTCCTTTTGTCTCTTCCTCAGTACGGAAGAAACAATCATGCTGTTCCTCAACACTTTCCTCATCTGGAAGGGGCAACAGAGTAGCAGGATTCAGGGTATTACATCGTTTGATGTGTATGTGACTAGACAAAAGTGTCAGCTTGTATCCAGTTAGACGAGCACTCGTAAGATGCTGTGTTTTCGTTCTGTTTAGCAAAGTATCCACTGCATGTGGCACCATGACAGTGAGAGTGTTATCCAACACCACTCCAGCAGACTGTCGAATAGAAATTGCTCCTGCTGCTGTCGCTTTGAGACAACTGGGCAATGCTTTAGCTACAGGGTCTAACGTAGCCGAAAAATAGGCACATGGCCGCTGTTTGTCTCCAAATTGCTGTGTCCAAACTGATAATGCACAACCTTCTCTCTCATGAACATAGAGCGTAAAAGGCTTAGTGTAATCTGGGGTGCCTAGTACAGGAGCAGAACACAGAGCGGTACGTAAATCAGTGAAACTCTTTTGGCACTCATCAGTCCAAGGAAGGGGCTGAGGCGTATCTTTTAAAGTGAGTGCCAACAAAGGTTTGGCTATTAGAGAGAAGTTAGGGATCCACTGTCTACAATAAGAAGTAATACCCAGAAAGGCATGTACCTCCCTTTGTGTGGATGGCACAGACATTTGCGTAATCGCCTGAATTCGTTCTGGTGTCAATCGTCGTCCCTCCTTTGATAGGAGATGACCCAAGTAGGTAACCTGTCGACAAACATATTGTAGTTTGGAAGGTGAAACCTTGTGATTCAGTTTGAACAAATGGCGTAACAATGCAACAGTGACATCTTTGCAGATATCTTTTGAATCAGCGGCGACTAACAAGTCATCCATATATTGGATGAGAGCAGCACCAGACGGCAAATGAAAAGTATCAAGATGACATTTTAAAGCTTGGCTGTAAATGGAGGGACTTTCAAAATAGCCTTGAGGTGCGCGCTTAAATCGGAAGCTTCGGCCTCCAAGAGAGAAGCCAAAAATGTCCCTACTCTCTTCTACAATGGGAATACTAAAGAAGGCATTCTTTAGATCAATAACAGAGAACCAAGTCGCTGTGGAAGGTATCATTGTCAACAAAGCAGTGATATCTGGAACAACAGGAAATTGTGGGACAACGATTTTGTTTACCTCCCGCAAATCAATTACGAAATGATACACAGGAGGCTGAGAAGGATCAGTACATTTGAGAACAGGAAGAATAGGACTATTGCATGTGTTACCTCTTGTTTCTTCAACCACACCTTTCTGAATCAAGTCATGAATGATTCCCAAAAGCGCTTTCTCACCTTCAGTGGAAATTCTATACTGTGGGATGCGCGGTAATTCAACATTGGGCTTGAGTGTGACAACGTAAGGTGGAATCTCAAGACAACCCACATCGTTCGGACCCGTGGCCCAAAGCGCTGCTGGAAGAGAAAGTAATTCAGGTGGAAACTGATCTCTGGACAAATACATTGGGGAGACCAATTTCTGTCCTAAAGTAAGATGTACGCCAGAAGGAGAACAATATATCGTAGCATGCATTCTTTTCTATAGGTCTAGACCCAACAGATTCTCACCGCAACCATTTGTCAACAGAAGTGGAGCTTCCAAATCATAAGAACCAACTGAAATAGGCAAAGGGCAAGAAACTGGGTTGCGAACAGGGGCGCCAGAAAATCCCACAGAAACATTCGTTAAGCCAGACAAAGGTGCCCCAGGGAGTTTAGAATGAATGATAGAACTTCTCATTGCCCCAGTATCCAGAAGAAATGGCTCTGAAACACCCATTGTAGTGACGTTAACATAAGGACCATTTTGATCTACTGGGATTGGCACAACTCCCTTACTTTGTCCATGGCTGTCCTAGTTAGCATGAAGACTTTCATTCTCGCCTTCAACATAATGGTCTTCATTGTAATACTGAGTAGACCGCACATTTTGCTGATCAAAGTAATTCATGGAATTGGGAGAAGGAAGGGCACGCTGTTCTTGAGTCAACACACCTCGACCTCTACCTCTGTTTGCTGACTGGAGGCCAGCACGACCTCGTGGAGCAGA
The DNA here is from genome assembly GCF_964204655.1 of Triturus cristatus. Taxonomy (NCBI): domain Eukaryota; kingdom Metazoa; phylum Chordata; class Amphibia; order Caudata; family Salamandridae; genus Triturus; species Triturus cristatus. Next base: position 524,235,465 of record NC_140588.1, on the reverse strand, counting down.
TAATGCTCCGTTGCGTTGCAATAAAACCGGACAACTGTTCTTAAAATGACCTTCCTCTCTACAATAGGCACATTGATTAGGACCTAACAAAGGTCGCGGAATGTATGGCTCAGGTTTTTGATACAACCTCTGAAACTGCGGAGGCTGTTGAAATTGAGGCTGAGCATAACGTGGAGGATAGGCTTGTTGAAAGAGAACCTTCGTTTTTAAATCTTTCGTCTTTTTCTCTTGCTTTTCTTTTTCTTCCTTTTCCCTATTTTCATAATATTGCGCAGTAGCCAATATCTGGGCAGAAGAAGAAACAGCCCATGAACTTTCTGAATCTTTTAATTTGTGTGACAGCTCAGGAAGTAAATTGAATACAAATTTGTCCACAAACAATCGCTGTCCACCCTCTGTAGCCATATCTTGGCCACTGTGATCGATAAATGTCTCCTCGAAACAAGTGAAGAAGTCAGAGACACTTTCATCTTTCTTTTGTTTGCATGCTGCTAATTTATCCCAATTAACTCTCAATGCAGGCATCATAGTTTTCATTAACGTAATGATCCTACCAGGAAGTTCCGAGATCAGAGCGTCAGGCTTTGCGCCACCCACTTGGTCTCTATCTGTAGTAGTTATAACATCCCAAGTAGCACCTAGTTCCTGCGCGTGATCCTCTCTACGAATCTTAGCCCATATTGTCTGTGGGACTACATTTCCCATTAACATGTCGATATCAGCTAAGTTCATGATGCAAGCATCAACTGTCTGTGATAATTCTGTATAATAACCTGCAGGGTTTTTACGAGGATCTGGTAGAGTCTGCTTAAGGGCCAAAATTTCAGATCTCTTCCAAGGGACATGTACCCATATACGCTGAAAATGAGCAGGAATAAGTGGTACGTTGCCTGCTGCTTGAACCTCTTCCTTCCATACTGGAGGAACCTCTCTCATAGGGTAATTTTTCAACGTCAGTCTAACCGACGGATCAGAATCAAGAAAAGTCTGAGAGAACAACAAGGATCTATAAGAAATAAGTGTCCTTACAGCTTTCTCAATTTTGGAACCCACAATAAGACCTTTTTCAAAATCAGTCTGAACATTTAACAGATCTAGTGGGATCGGACTCGAACTCACATCTTCCCATTCTTTAATGAGAGTGTTGCACATTACATTAAAAACATATCTTTGCGTAGGCGCATTCCATTGCGAAAAGGTAGGCATAATATCAAGCACACTGTATTGTGGACCCTTCTTGATTCATCTTCGTGCAAGAGAGTCCAACCTCCCTCGTTCCTCAAAATCTGGGAACTGACTACGGGATTGTCTTCGAACAAAAGCCGGAGACACATTTAAAGCTTCAAAGAAAGGAGATAGAATACCAGTGACAGTGTCTGTGAGACGCTTACGCACAGACGGAGAATTAGACATAAGAATTGGAGACAGAGTATTAGGAGAACTGACAGGAGAAGAACTGATAATTGCAGGAGGAGCAGAAGGCAAAGGAGATCTAAGATCAGGAGATGAAGGCAAAGAAGTTGAGGCTAACGGTAAAACCGGCAAGGGCGGTAATACTGGAGGAGGCAAATGCGGAAGAGCCGGAACAGGCGGAAGTACCACTGGCGGGTGAACAGGCTGTAATAATTGGGGTGCATTAGCACTTTGTGCATAGGGCGGAGGCAACCTTAATAAATGGGACATTAGGGGATCTTCTTCTATATCTTTCTTATTATCAGAAGGAGAAACAGGCAAAACCGAATAGCATTTATCTATTGTCATACGATGCTGTCTTTCTGCGATTTCAGTCGCATTGTCAATTTCATCGTCTTTAAACTGTTGGGCAGCCTGTATAATTGTCATACCCTGTGCTTTCCTATCTCGTTTTGCTTGCTTAATTTCTTTCTGTTTGGCTTCCTTTCGCCAAAGGTGGAAAGAGTCAAACATTGCCGGCCGGGCTTTTCTTTTAAATAAAACTGCTTCCAAATTGTCTAGCACATCAGGATCAAAACTACCATTTTCTGGCCATTTTAGAACACCATCTTTCTTCGTGTATCGGGTCCATGTCTCGTTAAAGGCAATGGGGCCGATACCATGTTTTGAATAGAGCTCATATGTGGGAGTTCCAACCGAAGGAATCGGACAAGAGTCCTCAAGTCGGGAATCCCTATTACAACCAAGACAACAAATTCTTCCAAACTTAGTCAGACCAGGCATCTCACAATTTTTCCTGTCTGTTCACAAACTTCAAGGGAGTAAACTCAGTTTACGCAGCACAAATGCACTTACCCTCGGCTTTGTTTATTGCAATACACAAATCTAAGAACCAAAGAAAAACAAAGAACCAAAATTGTGGGCGCGACCCACGAAGATACTTAACTAAGGACGTCTTCTCCCACCAACAGAGGCCCGTCTATCGTCTCGCCTTACCATACATCATCAAAGGAAGGGCCAAAGCAGGGCGGTCGTTAGTAACCGCGCTGCAAAAGACCTTCGGACAACTTTCGACATACAGGGGTCGCTTAATGTGGCTCGCGAACCCTCCGGAATTTTCTTGCGGGGTTCCTCACGACCTTCGGGCAGAACCGGTACCACTGAAGCCGCCCTTTGTTGGGCGCCAGTTGAAGAACCAGAACCTTTTGGGCCTGGCGGCGCAGGGTACGCCCAAGTCTCCGAAGTTCACCTGCTTGGCTACACAGAGACACGGGACACTCTGTCGGCTTTAGAAGATCAGATTTATTTAGCTGCAGCTAGTACAGTTATCCTAGAAGTACACAAAGCAGGTTCTCAGGAGACTGCCACTTCACTCTGTGGCGCACAAGGTTATATACTATATAATGTTCATATTCATTAATCAAATGCACTCCCAAATCATACAAGAAAGAGCCAATAAGAAGAGTTGGAAAACAGGATAGAACCAATAGGAGAAATTGGAAAACAAAAGTGTCAGATGACTCGAAGAGACCTCTCCTCCATCTATGTTTGTCACCCCACCCTCAATCTAATTTATTAACAGACTCATAACTAACTTGCAGGTGGCGAGATACGTTTGTGTGTGTTGGAGGACAGTTGTGAAACGAGAGAATGCTAGCAGAAGACAGTGAAGGCCAGTCAATAAGATAAGGTCAGGAAAGAATAGTGTGAACCAACAGATAGTTGAGACGGGGATTAGAAAAGCCAGACAGGGATTAGTGTACTCGGCTAGTTCTAACACCAGCTTTGTAAATAGAGGCAGAAAGCGTATTTTGACACCAGGCTGCAGAAAAAGCAGAATAGACTTTGTTCGCCGTGCTGCCTGAGTGATGGCAACACAAAATGGCGGCGAGCCACAAAATGGCGGGTCGATTCGATCGTGATCGAAAATCGAAGTTCCTCAGTTGTAAGCCCTCACATAAGGGATCTGTTAATGCTGTGTAAGTCGCCATGTGCTACATGTCTTGTCTATAGGGTGTGTAAGTCACCACCCGCTACACATCTTGTCTGTACGATGTGTAAGTCGCCATGCACTACACGGTTTGTCTGTACGGTGTGTAAGTCGCCATGCGCTACAGATCTTGTTTATACTGTGTGTAAGTAACCATGTGCTACATGCATACATTGGTTTCTCACCCTTACGTCAGGGGTAGGTTATAGATGTTAGTCCCTTTTACACGGTTTAAGTCAAAAACCCTTAAGGAGGGATGACTTTTTGGGTTACAGTCCCAAGTGTTTTACCCTTTACATGAGGGGTGTCACAATGGGTTTCTTAGTCCCATTTTCAGAGGGTACATCATGTTCCTTATGTTAGGAATCCTGTTTACACTTTGGGTTCCCTTGTTTTTGGGATCGTAGTCTCGGGGTGTAGTCCACCCTTTGCTACTTGTTACATATTATTCTAAAAGAAATTTTGGGGGGGGGGGAGTATGAGTTATATTGCTTGTCAATTTTATTTGATATTGCTTGTCAATATATTTATCCTTCCATTCTGGTTACATAAGTGTTCAGACTCTCTTGTGATGTTGTATTTTAATTTGCATCCCTGAGTCTTGAATTATTTTCTGCTTTTGTACTTTCTTGTGTATAGTTCCTCCTTTGTTGTATTGTTCTTTTCATTTTTCATTTAAAAGGAGGCGGACATGTTATATCCTGCTTATTTAATTATATGTATCCCAGTTTATCTGTCTCCCTGCTGTGCAGCCAGTGTGAGTGTTAAGAGCGGAATGTTGGTGTGACTGTGATGCTTGGAATGTTTGGGTGCCTGTTTGGATGAGTGGTGGCAGTTGGAGGATGGACTGAGCAACAGGCAGGCTGCTCCTGGTGGGGCTGTAGTATAAGAATTAAACTAACGTATTGTACTAGTATGCCATCCTGCAACCTGATCTTAATAAAGGAACTCGTAAAATACAGCTTGGCTACGCCTGGTAAGATACAACATATTTAGATACATTTTTTGTTTATGAAAAAAGAGTCGACTAATTTGTTTCAAAATATGCAATGGATGCTCTTGTATGTCAAAATTGCCTCCATTTTGCCAGGGTAAGCCGTTTTCTGTGGGTGTACTGCGTATGAACTGAGTGCCTCCTTAAACCAATAATTGGCATGCTCTATACCAGTGCCAGTTAATTGTCATTGATGCCATCCATATACCATGGGTGATTCATATGTCACAAATTACCTCTGGTACACCATTGTCAAAATGTTGTCATGGATTTGCCTCTCGTTGTTCCATGTGCCATTGTTGACCTTCTCAATGACAAGAATTCCGCTCAAAATGCTAGCACCACTTTGCCATGGGTGTCTTAAGAATTACCTGTAGAATGTCACCACCACATTATTCAACATTACAAGTGTTTTACTCTGGATTTACTGTGGTCTCATTTAAAAAAATACGCAAAACGTTTCAGAACAAATAAAAAATACAATATATTGCAAACACAAAGGAAGCAACTAGCCTATCTCAACCAAAAAAATACAATATTTGCCCTGATTTAGAATATATATCCATCAATAAATTTCAATATAGTGCCTAAATAGTGATCAATAAGTGCAGAAAAGCAGAGAAGTGAAAGGTATATATACCAAAATACAGCCAATTCAAGACTGAGATGCAGAAAATAGAGTATGGTCCGGGAATCTAACTGTGTGTAAGCCGGCAGTGTTTAAAATTGTATGCAAGTAAAAGGCCATCATCAAGACTAAGGAATGTGAGCACTAGATAGCTGTAGAGAAAGAATAGCTGAGAGTCGGAAGTAGGAAACGGCAGAAGAAAACAACAACTAATGTTGGAAAAGGAATTAGTCTTACACAGGGTCAAGGGGTCCCAAAAGGGTTGACCCATGCTGACTCATTAAACTTCATTCAAAATCAATGAGACATTATTATAATCATATCTATGGTACTCCACCAAAGTGGATTTACTCACAATGTATACTCTAAGATATTTTTAAGAAAAAACTTGGACCCCTGTAATTGTCCAGCTTACTTTATCTGAACTCCTGGATGGCGGTTGAGTCCTTTAAAGTGGTATTCACCTATTTTGGTGCGGATAGCTCACTAATGATGAAGCATGCCACAACCAATGGGTGAGGTGACCTATCCAGTTCTTAGGAGATGCCTGCAAATGAACTAGAAGAACCAAAAATTGTTGTCTTCTTTTCCCAACTTAAGTACCTTTTATGTGGTAATTATTTGGTCAGGGAAGTTGTTTTTTTATCATCTCACTCTGTACTGGTGAATATATGCAGTTGAAAAATTTCACAATTGGAACCTTACATTGTGGAAATAGGGCTCCTACAAATTGCAGCAGCCCCACTGGTTTAACCAAAGAAAAGAAAGGGAGGTTAAGTACCAAAATTTGTACTGGTTTTCCATTGTACAAATGGGCGAATTCAGTGATATGGTGTGTCTTTGTGTCTTTGACGAACATAAACCTAAGAGTATTTTTTTGTGGCAGTGCTGACGATGATCCCACTGCAAGAGACTTCCATGAAGGTAGGCTGTTTGGTACTTTCTTGTGCCAAGCGGAACTTACTGCTGTTTTGATGCTATTCCCATAGCATTGGATGTTTGTTTTTCAAATCCTCCAACTGACCCTGGTTTTGAGATGTCTACTTGGGTTTCCAATATGCCCTGCTTTGAAACAAACTAAAGAATTTGCACTGGATTTCTTATTCAGCATAAGTGTAAAGAAGTCCCAAACCAGGAACGGGAGCTTTCTTATTGAGTCAAGGCAAGATGAACTTATGGTAATGTAAACAGGGGTTAATTTTACCCAGGGCCACCTAGGACCACATTGGGGATTCTAGATGAAGCTGGTTGTTGTACATGTATGAAGATAGAAGTAGGTGGTGATTGTAACGGAGAAGCCTGAATAGAGGTGATTTGTACTTCCTCATTGCCATTCTTTTTTTCTAAGGATATTTTTATTGAAATATTGCAAAGCATAACATCAGAACTAAGTCCAATGAACAAAACAGTGAGTACAAACATAAGCTTTGATCAGCTGTATATTCAACACTTGTCACAAGGTGTAGTTCCATTATCTTTCACTTCTCGGGTAAGTCATGTTGACTTAGTCACTCTTCAGTTGTGATAACGAAGTGCCTCACCTTCAAGTCAATAGCCAAAGTGAGGGATATGGTCTAGGACATTCCAGACCCAGACTGCCGTCTCTAGATATTCAGCCAGAATTGAATTCATAGTCCATTTCGTGGAGTCCCCAAGCAAGTTTTTCCATGGCTCACAAAGCCCATCATGTGCTCATCCATTCATGTATTGTGATTATCCAGAGTGATTTTCAAGACTGTTGTAGCGATCCCACTCACCTGAAAACCAGGAGCTGCGAAACAGAGATATTCTCACCTCCAGACTAACCCTACACGCTGATCAAGCAGCATGGGCAATTTATCCCAAGGGGAAAGGAAAGAAAAAAGGAAATGAAAACCTGGGAGAAGTTGTTAGCAGGGTAACAGGAATCCCTCTAGAAGGACTAAGACACAGGATGGGGTCAGTCTCTCTTTGGTTGGACTGCTGGTACCGTCACTCTCTGGAAACACAAACACACAGGGAACAGGTGAGTGGCAGGAAATCATGTAGTAGAGGAGAATACTATTCACACTCAGATAATCCTAACACCCCTCCCCTTCTTCCCTTTTTTTATGAGACTACTCACCAAAACCAAAAAAGAGGAAAAAACAACTGCCAAGAATATGTCCAGGTAAGGTAAGTGACTGATCAGGGGCGAGGATCCCAACTAGAAGTCATAGGGGATAGGTTTCCACTAGCAGCAGCAAGAAAAATGTATTTTCTCAGAGGAAGTCCAGAAAGAACTTTGGGTTTGTTCTCAAAAGGACATATCTTTAAGGAAACAGAAAGAACCCAAGCCTATAAGTCCATAGGACAGTGCACTGACCCAAAAACAACAAAAAAAGAACATATGGTTTTATGGGATATCCAACCAGACAGGGACGGTGAAGGGTGTGTGTTAGAAGGCGACCTCAGAGGAGCCCGGAGGGGGCCCTGACTGTCCTGAGACCCACCCTCAAAGTATCGTAGCCGGGCACTGGCGGGAGATTCCGCAGGGGAGGAATCTCGTACCTAGGATCGTACACTTGGCACCACACGACAAAGAGACACCACACCGAGGGTTCTTAGGATTCAAGCTTTATCAAATCGAAGTGGTAGGATCTTTATGATCCGCAAGGCAGATATTTACAAGCAGAGAGTGGGCTCACAGAGTCTTGGCGGGGGTAGGAGGTAGCGGGACAGTCTTTGGGGGGATATGGATCAAATGCAGGAGCGTACCCGGCGCACAGCTCACAATCCTCGAGCTGGGGGATACGCTTGTCGTCGTGGGGTCCGGCTGGACCAAAGAGAGTCTGGGGGAGCCGCGAGTCACTCAGCAGGCTCAAGCACAAGTTCGGAGGTCTTACGATCTTCAGGGAGCCGCGAGTCACTCAGCAGGGCTCAAGCACAAGTTCGGAGGTCTTACGATCTTCAGGGAGCCGCGAGTCACTCAGCAGGGCTCAAGCACAAGTTCGGAGGTCTTACGTTCTTCGGGGAGCCACGAGTCACTCAGCAGGGCTCAAGCACAAGTTCGGAGGTCTTACGTTCTTCGGGGAGCCGCGAGTCACTCAGCAGGCTCAGGTACCAGTTCGGAGTTCTTACGATCTTCGGGGAGCCGCGAGTCACTCAGCAGGGCTCAGATGTTCCAAGGCGAATCTGCCGGACAGTCCCAGAGCACCCCTTGTTATAGGTCGACCCCTCTTTGATGTCCGGAGTCTGTGTAGGCAGGGGTCTTGTCACCTGGGGGTGGCTTGTCGAGGTTTCCTGCCATTGTCTTTTGATCCTTTCAGGGCCGGGTCGGGAGGAGTCCCAGACACCCAGCAGGCGTGGAGCCAGCCCTCAGGGAGGCCGGAGGGCCAATCGAAACCCATCGTCCCAGGAGAGTTCAGAGGTGCGATAGAAACTGCTCCTCCCTCTCTCATCCCCTGGAAGCGTGATGTCCTCCAGCCGAAGTGGCGCCTCTAGGCCCGGGTTGTGCTGGGGCCGGGCGGCCATCTTGGTGCACGAAGTGGGCACGCGTGCCCGGGGTGGCCGAAAGGAGAGAGGCCATGGACGGGGAGGCCCGGGTTGCGTGTGTGTGTTCTGGTGGGAAGGATCGGCTGGGCCGTGTGCTTGGGGTCCCTGGTACCAGGTTAGGTAGTGCGAGGACAGGAAGAGCCATGCTACGAGGCCGGGTCTAACACGCGTCCCCCCCAGCTGAAAGCCGGAGAGAACTACCCATCATCTTGGGGGGTTCTCTTCACTGAGGCGGAAGAACCGGGAGAGGCCGTCAGCGTTGGCGTGGTCCGTACCAGGGCGATGCTCTACGGTGAAATCCATCCCCTGGATGGAGATTGACCACCGCAGTAGCTTGGGGTTTTCTCCTCGCATCTGCATGAGCCATCGCAAGGGCCGATGGTCGGTTTGTACTTTGAAATGGGTGCCAAACAGGTAAGGGCGCAGCTTTTTGAGGGCCCAGACTACGGCAAATGCTTCGCGCTCAATGGTGCTCCACCTCTGTTCTCTGGGCAACAGCCGCCGGCTGAGGAAGGCGATGGGCTGGTCTAGGCCTTGGTCATTCACCTGGGACAGGACGGCTCCAATGCCATGCTCGGAGGCATCGGTCTGGACTACAAACTCCTTGGAGTAGTCGGGAGCCTGGAGGACGGGGGCCGTGCACATGGCCTTCTTTAGGGCATCGAACGCTTCCTGGCAGGCAGTCGTCCACTGCACCCTCTTGGGCTGTTTTTTTTTATGTGAGTTCGGTGAGGGGGCCAACCAGGCTGCCATACCCCCGGATGAATCTTCGGTAGTAGCCAGTGAGGCCCAGGAAGGCTCGGACCTCCGTTTGGGTGGTGGGTGGTTCCCAGGCTAGGATGGCGTCGATCTTTGGCTGTAGAGGGGCGACCTGACCGCTCCCGACCTGGTGCCCCAGGTAGACTACTGATCCTTGCCCAATCTGGCACTTGCTGGCTTTTACTGTGAGGCCTGCCTGGCGCAGGGCGGTTAGCACTCTCCGGAGGTGCTGGAGGTGCTCACTCCATCCGAAACTGAAAACAGCGATGTCGTCTAGATAGGCCGCACTGAACTGTTCCATCCCGGCCAGGACCCTATTCACCAGTCGCTGGAAGGTGGCCGGGGCATTTTTCATTCCGAAGGGCATTACGCGGAAGCGATAATGCCCATCTGGGGTGGAGAAGGCGGACCGCTCCTTGGCTTCCTCTGTGAGCGCAATCTGCCAGTATCCGCAGGTGAGGTCGAATGTGCTGAGGAACCGGGCCGCCCCGAGTCGGTCAATGAGCTCGTCGGCTCGGGGGATGGGGTGGGCATCGGCCCGGGTGACGTCATTGAGCCCCTGGTAGTCCACGCAGAATCGGAGCTCGGGGGCGACACCGGGGGCCGCTGCCTTCGGAACTAGGACCACGGGGCTGGCCCAGGGACTATCGGATGGCTCGATCACCCCCAGGGTCAACATCTTCGAGACTTCAGCTTGAATGCAGGACCGGACTCGGTCAGGGACTCGGTAGGCTCGGTGTCTTACTGGCGGGCTGTCCCCGGTGTCCACGTCATGGACACACCCGTCGGTGACTCGGGGGATCAGGGAGAAGAGGTCGGAGAATTGTCCTAGGAGCTGGCGACAGTCCGCTTGTTGCTGGTCAGTGAGGGATGGGGAGAGGTTCACTCCTTCCACGGAGCCATCCTTCTCCTTGACACACAGGAGGTCCGGGAGGGGATCGGACTCATCTTCGGCCCCGTCATCGGTGGCCAGCAGGAGGCTCAGTTCTGTCCGTACGAAGTGAGGCTTGAGGCGGTTCACGTGTAGGACCCGCAGGGGATCCCGGGGCGACTGGACGTCCACCAAGTACGTGACTGGACTCTTCCGCTCAATCACTTTGAAGGGCCCGGTCCACTTGTCCTGGAGGGCGCCAGGCTTCACGGGGGCCATGACCCATACCTGCTGGCCCGGCTGGAACTCGACCAGAGTGGCATTCTGGTCGTACCAGCGCTTCATCTCTTCTTGGCTTGCCTCCAGGTTGGCCTCGGCCAGCTCTCGGAACTTCCTGGTCTTGTTCCGGAGGGCCAGAACGTATTGGAACACATCTCGTGGGGGGGTCTGGGGTGCTGCCTCCCACCCTTCCTTAACCAAACTGAGGGGACCTCGGACAGGGTGCCCATATAGTAATTCAAACGGGCTGAACCCCAAGGACTTCTGTGGGACTTCCCGGTAAGCGAACAGGAGGCAGGGGAGCAGGACGTCCCACTTACGCCGGAGGGGTTCTTCTAGGCCGTTGATCATCCCTTTCAGAGTCCGGTTAAACCTTTCTACTAGGCCGTTCCCTTGGGGATGGTACGGGGTGGTGAACTTATAGGACACCCCACATTGTTGCCACAGGGACGTCATGTATTTTGAGATAAAATTAGTGCCGCGATCGCTCACGACCTCGCGGGGAAAACCCACCCGGGAAAAGATCCCCATCAGGGCTCGGCCCACCACGGGAGCCGTGACGGTGCGTAGGGGGATCGCCTCAGGGTATCGGGTGGCGTGATCCACTAGGACCAGAATGCAACGGTGACCTTGGGAGGTGGGGGGATCCAGGGGCCCCACGATGTCGATTCCGACTCTTTCGAATGGGGTACTGACGACCGGGAAGGGTTGGAGGGGAGCCTTGCGCTTCCCCCCACTCTTCCCACTAGCCTGGCACGTGGGACAGGACTTGTAGTGGGCTTCTACAGCTACTCTCATCCTAGGCCAGTAAAAGTGAGTCACGAGACGGCTGTAGGTTTTGTCTTGACCCAGGTGGCCGGCGAGGGGGACGTCGTGGGCCAAGCCCAGGAGGAAGTCTCGGAAGCGTAGGGGTACCACCAGCCCCCGGCCGGAGCCTAGGTCCACCGACTTCTGCTCACTGTACAAGAGGTTATTCTCCCAATAAACTCGGTGCGTTTCGGTCTGGTCGCCTGCGGCTTGGCCCTCGGCCTGGTGCCGTAGTCCGACCAGGGAAGGACAGGTGGCTTGCTCCCGGCAGAACTCCTCCCGGGTGGGCCCGCCCTCGTGGCGCCACGGGGCCAATTCAGCCAGATCGCCTAACTCGGGGACCGGGGTGGTGTCGGACGGTGAGGGTTCGTCGCTGGCGACTGACCCTCCCGATGGGGGGACGGGAGGACCCTCGGCGGGGACTGCTCTTACTCCCTCGGTCGGGGGGTCCTCGACTTTCCCCAGGGGGGTGAGTCGGGCGGACATAGATCGGGTGGTGGCGCACACCCACTCGGGGAGTCCCATCATCCCTAGGTGGGCCTTGCGCTCGACGTACTTCCAGGGAGAACTCTCCAGGTCGTTCCCTAAGAGGCAGTCGACCGGCTGGGAGGTTCTTACGGCAACCCTCAGTTTACCTATCACCCCTCCCCACTCAAACGGCACCAGGGCTACCTGACACATACTCTCTCTATTATCTGCGGAAATTACGGGGCAAAAGACGTTGGGTAGGATCTGCTCCTCGGGGACTAAGTGCCTGAGGACACCGGTGATGCTGGCCCCGGTGTCTCGCAGGGCTTCTATTTGGTGGCCATTGATCTTGACGAGCTGCCCGTACTTCTTCGTGTTGGAGGGCAGGAGGCTACCAGGGACCATCTCTCTATCTCCCAGGGATACTAGGGCCATAGCTGCGGGTTCCCACTCCCCGGTGTCCTCAACCTCCTCCCCCAGGGCTACGTTGGCTATCTGTCTAGCAGGGTTTGCAGCAGGGGGGACCTGGGGGGCCATGGGGCACTCCGGGTCATTGGCTTAGTGCCCGGGCCTTTGACAACGGAAACAAGTGATGGTCCGGAGACTGGTGGGGGGGGCGCCGGGAAAGGTGGAGGTTGGGCCTTCGGGGGACTCGACTGGGACTCTCTCTGCTCTCCCTGGTTCCCTCCCCCTCTCTGGCGGGGTGGTCCCTGACTGGCTCGGGGGTATTCTCCTACACTGCTCCGGGGGACCCGGGTGTTGGTCCAGCGGTCTGCTTCCACAGCCAGCTTCCGGGGATCGGTGAGTTTGCTGTCGAGCAGATGCTGGCGTAGTTCCACAAAGCAGTTCGCCGCCAGGTGTTCCCACAACATGAGGTCGGTGAGTTCCTCGAGGGTGGTGACCTTGCTGCCCTTGATCCACCCATCGAAGGCCCGACTGAAAAAGTTTACATACTCCACCCAGGTGGTGCCCGGGATCTTCCTGCAGTCCCGGAATCGCTGACGGTACATCTCTGGGGTGAGGCCGTACCTAGTGAGGAGAGCCTCTTTCATGTGGCTGTAGGAGGTCTGCAGGGAGAGGGGTAGGTCGAGCAGGGTGTCCCTTCCTTCGCTCAGAAACCGTCCCCACAGCCCTGCCCCCCAGTCCTTCTGCGGGACCCGATGAGAGGTCATGGCGACCTCGTAGGCCCTGAACCATTGTTGAATGTCATCATTTTTATAATATTCTTTGACCACGTCCTTGGGGATGTGGACCTTCTGTTCCGCCGGGGAGGCCGCCTCTCGGTTCCCCGGGGGCCTCCCTTCCTCGTTTCTGGCTTTGAGCTCGATCTCCTTCAAGCTGCGTTCGTGCTCTAGTTGGAGCTTCCTTCCTTCGTGCTCCCGTTGGAGCTTCTTCTCTTCTAATTCGCCTTGTACGCGCATTTGTTCTACTGCTAGCTTTTTTTCCGCTAATTTCAATTCGCCTTCGATTTTGAGTTTGGCTAACTCGAGTTCGTGATTGCGATTTCTCTCTCTGTCTGTGAGCTCTTCCGGGGAAAGGCCCCCGTCTGGCACGAAGCCTCGCACCTGATTGCTGCTGCTTTCGCCTTGGGTGGGTTCTGCTTCGTCGTGTCGCTCCCCCATGCCTTCTGGGCGGGAGGCCCCGGCATCCACCCAAGCTTTCAGTGCTTTCTGCAAATCTTCTTTGGTGTTGAGACCGGTGGTAGCGATTTTAAGTTCTTTGCAGAATTGCTTCAGTTCTTTGTGCGTGTATTCTTCTAGTTGTTCCACCTGGAACAACCTGTTGGTGTTGGTTTCTGCGGGGCTCATGGCGCTTCCTTCTGCCATCTTTGTCGGTAGTGTGTCAGTCGTTCACGGTACGATCTCTAGGTTATGGGCCCGAATCCCGTCGCTGCCACCAATGTTAGAAGGCGACCTCAGAGGAGCCCGGAGGGGGCCCTGACTGTCCTGAGACCCACCCTGAAAGTATCGTGGCCGGGCACTGGCGGGAGATTCCGCAGGGGAGGAATCTCGTACCTAGGATCGTACACTTGGCACCACACGACAAAGAGACACCACACCGAGGGTTCTTAGGATTCAAGCTTTATCAAATCGAAGTGGTAGGATCTTTATGATCAGCAAGGCAGATATTTATAAGCAGAGCGTGGGCTCACAGAGTCTTGGCGGGGGTAGGAGGTAGCGGGACAGTCTTTGGGGGGATATGGATCAAATGCAGGAGCGTACCCGGCGCACAGCTCACAATCCTCGAGCTGGGGGATACGCTTGTCGTCGTGGGGTCCGGCGGGACCAAAGAGAGTCTGGGGGAGCCGCGAGTCACTCAGCAGGCTCAAGCACAAGTTCGGAGGGCTTACGATCTTCAGGGAGCCGCGAGTCACTCAGCAGGGCTCAAGCACAAGTTCGGAGGTCTTACGATCTTCAGGGAGCCGCGAGTCACTCAGCAGGGCTCAAGCACAAGTTCGGAGGTCTTACGTTCTTCGGGGAGCCGCGAGTCACTCAGCAGGGCTCAAGCACAAGTTCGGAGGTCTTACGTTCTTCGGGGAGCCGCGAGTCACTCAGCAGGCTCAGGTACCAGTTCGGAGTTCTTACGATCTTTGGGGAGCCGCGAGTCACTCAGCAGGGCTCAGATGTTCCAAGGCGAATCTGCCGGACAGTCCCAGAGCACCCCTTGTTATAGGTCGACCCCTCTTTGATGTCCGGAGTCTGTGCAGGCAGGGGTCTTGTCACAGGTTAGGTAGTGCGAGGACAGGAAGAGCCATGCTACGAGGCCGGGTCTAACAGTGTGTGAAAAGATGCCAAAATGCAAGAGTCCCGAGCTCTGACCGGTTCCCACAGCCTTCAACAAAAGAAACCAGGTGTGTGTGCAGCCAAATGCTTGAGCACACTGGTGTCATGTTAAAGAACTGCTTCTGCAGTCCCAAAGGCAAGGAGGAGTGTGCTGCAGAACGCCGGGCACAGGATTGTAACAATGAGGTACCGCTCCAGCCGTCTATGCAACAAGGAGGTGTGTATTGGGGAATGCCGGGCACACATGGGGCACAAAGAGGAACCGCTCCAGCGGTCCCAACCACAAGGAGGTGCATGCAGTGGAATGCCGAGCACACAAGCATCACAAAAAGGAACCACTTCAGAAGCCCCACAAACAAGGAGGTGTGCACTGGGAAATGCCAGGCACACAAGTGTCAGGAAGAGGAACCGCTCCAGCGGTCCCTGCAACAAGGAGGTGTGCGCGGCAGAAGGCCGTACACACAGATGCAAGATGGCAAAGCACAAATCCTTCTCCCAACAGGAAGAAACAACTTAAAACCAAGCACCTTGGCAACGAATAACGCGCATTCTTATAGGCGCCTCCCCCAAGCCACATGAGACGTGTTCAAGGAATCTTTATGCCATAATCTCACAAGAGTACGCAATCAGGGAAGGTAAAATAAAAAAATTAATAAAAATGAAAAACAGATGTCAAGAGAAGACACAGAAAAGGAAAGGGTATGTAAGTAAATCATTCCGTGTTAAAGAGTGGTACATAGATTTGTGAGGACTCCCATGAGAGTATTAAAAGACTCCCTAAATGTGTTATTAGCTGTTTCGCTGCTAGCACATGATGGAGGCATAGTATTATGGTTTTCGGGTCTTGCCATAAGGGATAGCCCATCACTCCCCTAATGTGGCTTAGGACTTCCTTCCAAAAAAAAAGATAATCTGGGGCACTCCCACCTCATATGGATTACATCCCCCAAAGGCCACAGTCTCTCCAGCACAGTTCATTGGACTGACCATAGATGTGCTTTAAGTGTTTGGCTTGATGTGCCACTGCATAAATATTTTGTATTGGTTTCCCTTTGTTGCATACTTTTACACTGGGACGATATATATTCCCATAGTTTTTGCCATTGTTTCAGCTGGATTGGGCAGTTCAAATTTCAAAACTATCTCTTCATATATGATAATTGTGGGTCTGCAGTCTCCTCCATGAGGAGGGCACTAATATTAGAAATGAGACCCTTGGGGCTCGGTGTATGTGGTAAATGATTTTTCACAGTTTTACAGCATGTGATTGCCTGCCAACTTATTTTTTAAGGGAAAGGGCCCATTGACACAGCTGGAAATATTGCAATGGCTCGGCCTCCTGCACTCTGAAGTCTATTTTGCACTGCTAGATATTCTTAATCGAGCCCCCTTGGAATAGATCTCATAACATCCTTCAACCATCCTAAGACTACAGTATGAAACCCTCCCTCTTCATACCTGGGGAAACATGTATATTACTTGGCAAGGGCATACCAGGGGATGCAAACTTGGTCAATATAGGCGTTTTGGTAAGGGAGTCTCAAATCTCAAATGAGGGTTTAAGTGCTCCAGAAACATAGCAAACTGGAAGCCAGGAAATCGCCCATGGTGCCCGTCGCATTGCGGCCTGGATCATGTGAATTCAATCAAGCACTGTTTTGTAAAAGGAACATTCAAAGAATTTTCAGAGCTGGGCTGCTTGCTAATATTTCTGGATATCTGGAAGTGCTAGTCCCCCTTTTCCTTTAGCAGCTCGTAGTACAGTCTGTAATACTGGCGTTGGCTTCCCTCCACAAATAACGTGGTCAATGGATTTCTGTATTAATTTTAATTTGGTCTCTGGGATCTTGCCTGGCAGTTCCTTAAAGAGGTGCAGCAGTCAGGGTAGGATGTTCGCAAAATGTTTGGGCTCCTTCCTGATGCAACCAGGAAGACTGTAGTCCAGGCTCATTTAGTATCTCGACTGAACTACTGTAATGTACTTCATATTTAGGGGTCTCCAAAGTCAGATTGGGAATGCTCCAAAGAGTGCAAAACTGCTGCCTGAATGCTTCCGAATAGTACGAGACACTCTTACTTGGCCTCAATTCTTGTACAACTTCATTGGTTCCCTATTAAGGACAGAGTATCTTTTAAATCACTCTGTTCCTGTCATAAAATTCTCAATCAGAAAGTTCCTCCCTACCTTTTTTCCCCCCTGTTAAAACCATATCTTCCTAATAGGTATCTTAGATCTTCAGGGACTGCTCTGATTCCTAGGGCCAACAGAGCACACTTGGAGATAGCTCCTTCAGGCTTCTGGCTGCTAGGCTTTGGAACTCTATGCCTTTAAACCTGAGACTTGAGCAGTCCGAAGTTCTGTTTTGGAAAAAAAACTGAAGACCTGGTTGTTTAGGCAAAACTGAAAGTAAGTTTAGGGCAGGTTTATGAAGCTTTTTTGAGGGAATCTAGCACGGGGACACTCCGATTAGATTAACCAGGTGCTTTAAAAACATGTTTTGCTAAATCACTGTCAACCTCCTCAACCAGGAGATATATAAAGACTTTCATCGGGACAAGTCAGCTTTGGTGGCATTGAAGAGATGTGGATAGTTTGATGCATAAAGTTGGTGATGGTGTCGGGTAATGAACATTACCAAATATTTGAGCTTCTTGCCCACAGCCAGGCGCTATGGGAGTGTTGTCCAGAGCCAGGCGCTATGGGAGTGGTGTTACTAGCTCCATTTATATTTATGGTGGCAGATCTATGCTTAGCATCTCAGATTACTCTAGGGTAACTTTGAACCCAGAACCTTTGGTGTATGTGTTCAATACCTCAATTGCCAATGGGATTTGATGTGTAGGGCTTGTCAAAGTGAGGACTTTGTCATCCACCAACGAGTGTATAATCTGTCTTTCCCCACCAATGAGCATCCCTTCTATCTTCACCTGCCTCCAAATGGTTGCAGCCAAAGGTTTGACCACAAGTTAAATAGTAACAGGGACAGCGGACATCCCTGTCATGATACTCTTTGTAAAGAAAGGCATCCCAAGCTCTCCCTCTTTGCTAAAAGTAGTGCACAAAGGGATCTATAGCTGGCCCCTGTCCAAGTTATGGTGTGAGATCCTAGTCCTATAGCCTCTAAGACTTTGAAAAAGTAGGTCTAATTGACTCTGTAAATGTCTTTTAAGAATTTAGTGACAGTATCCTCAAGGGAATGGGTCTGCAGTGGGATTTTTCTACCAAGTGCAGCACCCTCCTAATTTTGTCTGCTACTTGAGGCATGGAAGCTGTGCCTTTTCAATGAAAGTCTGCGCTGTGGTGGAATATATCTAATCTAGGATAGGGTTCCCAAGTCCCCACAGGGCAGGGACTTGCCTGGAAAGAGTTTGGCTTCTGAGCATCTGTGCTAATAACATGCCCGTTTTATTAGCCTGTTTGTACATTGTTTGTCTAAGGCATAACAGTGCCTTTTCTGATTTTTCAGTGGAAAATAGGTCTAGTTTCCAATTAATGGTAATGACCTCCCGCAGATCCTTTAAGAAACCCGTGTCGCTGTGGCGTTCCAAGGCTGCTCTGTAATCTGCCTCCAACGAGGTTGTGTGGTCCCATTGCTTTGCGGTGTCGAGTTCTCGGGCACATTGACTTTGAAGGACCTGTCTTACCTCCCCCACAATATTTTCATCTAGGAAGTCCATCATTGTGTCTCCTAGAGATTGTCAGGTGAGTTTATCTCTAAGTAAATATCTATTAAATTTTCAGTATGCACTTTTGCATAGTTCAATACTGCTATCCCATTATGTGTGGCGATCCTTATTTTTTCCCCAAGGTCTGGGGTTCCCCACATAAGGTCAATACTGGACTATGATCTATGTATGTGGGAGAAGAATGTGTATTTGTGTATGTCTGGATATTTATGTGTCCAAAGGTCCAGCACTCTGCAATCTTTTAGGCTTTGCTGGACTGCTGTTGATATAGCGCCCTGCAAATACTGATCATATTTGTGTCTGTCTAGTTGGGAGTCTGGTACTTTATTGAAAAATCCAACCCACAGTAATCAGGTGTGTGTCCATTCTCCCAATATGTTGATGATTGTTACCAGGTAAGTGGCTTGACCATGATTGAAGACATAGACATTGAGTATATTTCATGGTTTCCCCTGAGGACTACCCTAAAGATAAATATAGTGGCACTTAATGTTGTCGTTGGTAATTTGCATTGCTTAACATGGGAAGCTCTTGCATATAGCAATCATGAGTCCACTCTTTTTCGAGTTGGTAGTAGTGTAAATTTAGGTGGGTTAAGATTTCTTTCTATTCAGTTGCATATCAGGGGTCTTCAGATGAGTCTCCTGAAGGCACACAATATCCAGTGCCACCTCTTTAACTTCTCACCCACACTCTGTGGCACTTAACAGAAGCATTTAACCCTTAATATTCCATGTAATTTCTTTGACCATCCATTGGGTTTAAAGGTGTCTGGTGCTGCAATGTGGACCCTCAACTACACCTCTGATAAAAGTTGCATTTTTAAAGTCATGATAGGTTAGCTGTGGGAACTAATGCCTTGTGTGGGTCTAGACACCTTATATATATGTGGGACAGAATGATCACCCCTCTCTCTTTTCCCATTTCCCCCCAAAAGTTCCACCGTTGATTGCCCAGGTGTGATGAGGATGGGAAATGTTCCTGGCGTATTCGTAGGTTCAGAGTGGCTGTCGCCTACCCTCCCAAGCACCCCAGACCCTTCACCCACATCTCTTTCTCCAGTCATACAGGCAAAAGTCTTTGTTGTTGAATATCTGTTGTGTCAATGTGTTGATGATTTGATAGACCGTATCAAATAGCAATTTCAAGTAACAATCAAACAAACAGCAGTGTCAGGCAATGCTCATCAACACAAAGGAAGATATTGGATACCTCCGTTTTCTGTAATTATCAACAGTTTAGAAGTTAATAAGGGTTCCTAGGGTTCCCAGTGAAGGCTACCCAATTGAGGCTCTCACATAACAGTTAGCAATCTGGAGATATGTCATTTACGCTTGGTCCTGTATGACAATTTGGATTTCTTCAACCTCTTTTTCGTGCTCCGTCATTGCTACGTGTCACTTACAGGTGGCATTGCTGGGCTCTTATAGGGTGGATTTAGAATATCCTGTGCTTCTTCTGGAGTAGGTTTTCAAGTCTATTCGGAACCATATGGTGAAAGGAAACATCCATCTGTAGGAGATCTGTTGTTTGTTCATGACAGAGGCCATAGTGCAACATTTCTTTAGACTGGCTTGGGAGAGATCTTGGTATAGTTCAACTTGGTATTCAAACATTGGGAGCTTGTCTAGTTTTCTGGCCACAATTATGAATCTGTCTTTCAGCTGGGATGAGCCAATTTTGTCTATGATGTCCCTGGCCCGAGTTTGCTGGTGGTCTAGATGCCTCAACTATGTGCACTCTTATGATTGGTATATTTCTCTCCTGGTCATCATTGAGTGTGGTGTGGAATAGTTCCATACAGAAGCGTAGAATGTTTTCTCCCTTCTCCGTTTCACAGACATGCCAAATTTAAAAATTGTCCCATCTTGATTTGTCTTCCAGATCAGTACACTTCTTCCATAGTTGCGCAATTTCAGTTTAGACTTTCCCCTCTGATCCTTGTAGTTTTTCTACGTCCATCATTGTCACTCCTAACATGAGCAATTACTGGTTCACCTTCCTCACCCCCAACTAGAATTTCTGCAACATTCCTTTTGCTTTGTCCCCTGAGTGGGACTCGGGGTTGACTCCATGTCATCTTCATATGAGGGAGCAGTAGAAGAATTTGGGGGAGTAGTCTTCCTTTTCCTCAGAGAAGATGTGAAGATGATTGATGTAAGAACAGACGCAATATCATACTGTGCAGTAAGTTCAACAGCCTGTTCTGCTTCGACCTCAGGAAGATCAAGTATATCAGAATCTGGTTTCTGTTGAGTTTCCTGAGACATTTAGTTGGATGGGGCCATTGCATTCCAACTCAGTGGTTTTAGCCATGGCTGCAGTCACTGCAGCTCTGTGACACACATGCATTTTTTGTTGCTAATGGAGGTACCTTTCTTGATCCAGTGTAATCTTTCCAATGTCTTCCTTGACAGAAGAGAAAACAGCAAGTATTCTTAATTGCACACCTTTGTGTAAAAAGATAGAGACCTTGATGTCAGTGGTTGCAAACAAACCTCTTCTCCTCACTGACAGTTTTCTTAGCAGAAGCCTGTTTCCTAACTGCCATATCTTCACTTCTCCTTGGTCAGTACATGTATTAGTAGCAGTTCAGTGTCAGCTAATTCACAGATTTTTCTCTATTTTGGTGAAAATCTTGTCAACTTGCAGGTAAAAAAAGAAGAAAGACTCACAGATGTGGCCATTCTAATAAATGCAATACAATACATTGTAAGAATATATCCATGTGTAAACTAATTGTTTTCTTACACCATGCACTGCTTAGACAAAAATAAATAAAAAGCTGCTCATTGTGCGCCAGTTCAGGGTTAAAGGACAGGAAAGCACTGTATTTCATAAATGTGGTGCTTCCTGCCTTTTCATATTGGCATAGGGCAGCACAGCAAGAAGGCCTGCGGTGCTGCCCTACACCAATTCCTCATAAATGAGGCCCACACTGTAAAGGTTCTTAGCAGTTTGCCCTTAGTGCCAAAGATTTCAAACAAAAAAAAATAATATTACTGCACAACCTGAGTTGGCCTGCCCACAGCTAAATAATTAAACTTGTAAATGAATTCTAAATCCACCTCAGGCTAATGAAGTCATTCCCTATCCTAAATGACCTACCTATATTTACAAATAACTGAAATTCAATCGAGTGCGCGCAATGATAGTTCTGGGCAGGTTTGTCTGTGCTTGCTGGAACACTGCAGCTTTAACTATGAATTTACACTGCAGTGTAATTATTATAAACCTTACCAGCTCTCACAAACAGCAGAGCATGTCCTGTGATACCTGTATTTCTTACCGTTTCTTAATTTTAGAAACCACAGGATTACAGCCTGCACCTGGGCTGGCAAATAAGGAAGCGTTAGAGCTGAATTGCCCATTTGGGAATGAAACAAATTAGACAAGTAGTATTCTCCGTCTGGTGTTTCACTTTTTCAGGTAAAATGTTGAAGGAAACCTAATTGTAAAGCTTAACTTGTTCTTTATAAATTGCCCTCCAGCGAGAAAGGCTGTGAAAATGCTAATGTATAAGGTACTTGACTAATCATATTCTGTTCTAATGTGATATTGTGAACGCGATAAAATGGATGCTTCGTTTGTTACACAATCATCTCCAAATCCTGCCATGCTGACAGATAGTGTTGTTTTTGGGATCACCACTTTTCTCTGTATGGACAGCACAGGGCCCTCAGCCAACTTCAGATCTTTCCTGCCAGCAGTTTAAATACAGCCACTCATCCACGGTCACACTGTTTTATCTGCTAAGTGCATCCATTATAAGTTGCTCTGAGGTCAATTACTTGTGGAAAGCCATGGCATTATCTCCCTATGAACACACTTTAAGCTTTCAACCCATGCTGCTTCGACTACTGCTGTTTACACACTCACAATCTTTCCTTTGGACTGCACAAAATCCGAAGGCTCGCACTTTTAATGCATTCACCCCTAGAGTCTGTTCCCTACTACCTGACCCCCGGGGCGTTTAATTGGAAGGGCTTTCATGTCAACCAAGAAAGCAGCCTTTCGCTCGAACACGTCACATTCTTTAAAACTAAGTGCTTGTTCAGATGCCAAAAAAGGCAGTTGCTACCTTTTTTCTGGCAGAAAAATAAGTGTAAAACTCGGGGAAGATTGGTAGAAACTTCAAAGATGAAAAAAACTCAGTTATTTGTAAGTCGGCTACTCGGGGAAAATTGGTAGAAACTTCAAAGATTAAAACACTCAGAAATTCGTAAGTTGGCCATTCATTTTTAAAGCAATATTACCATTTAGTACAAAAAAGTCTGCATATTTGGGGGCTTCTTTACAAGTCCCTTGTGTCACATTTCCACCACGGGGCGTTGCTTTTGTGACGCTCTTGAGGTGCAGTGTCCAGACCCATATCGACGAGGTCACGCGAGCCACTTTGTGTGGTACTTCATGGCAAAAGTCGATGCCTTGCCTTACTCTGAATCAAAGAGGCGTTCCGTGGGCATTGTGGTGGGTGATCCCAAGAAACACCCATGGATCTTGACAAATTTCCAGATATACAACATAGCATGAATCTAGAAATGCACCAAAACCATGTGCCTCCTCAGGGGTGGTATAACGGGGGAAATATCTTTATTATTCCTCGTTCTTTGTCTTTCTATGTGTGCTGCATTGTGCAGCACACATAGAAAAAGAAGAATGCCCCTTAGGATTGTTTTTGTTCAGAATGATGCGCCTTCGTACACAAAACCAATTGTGCAACAACGCAGACACCATGGCGTGATGGTGCTTGCGTTGGGGCGTGACTGGAAAATGTGCCCCGGCAATGACTGAAAGGATGGGAATGCACCATATCTTGTACATACGGTGCATTCCTGCCCTTTCGAATTGGCGTATGGCAGCACAGCAAGAAGCCTTGCGGCACTGACCTACACCAATTTCTTGTAAATAAGCCCCTTGGTTTGCACATTCTCTGAGTTACTCCTCTAAAACTTGCTTGGATTGTCGATTAGCCAAGGAGGTACGTTCACTAATTTCTCCAAGAAGCCAAATATTTCTTTGCTCTCTTGGGTTCAAGCCTGCGATACATGAGTTAGACATGTGCTGTTTGAATATGCTTTAAAATATATTTCAAGATAAAGTATGCAACACTGATTTAATTCCCATAATTCATTATATGAGTCTGAAACATATAGGGGCTTATTTACAAGCTCAGTGCGCTACAAGGATGTCACTTTTTGTGACGTTACAGTGGCTCACAGGGCTTAGCCATATATGCAGGGGCGTCACTTTTTGTGACGTTACAGTGGCTCACAGGGCTTAGCCATATATTCTTTCTGCCTGGCTTTCATGGCCTCGTAGATATGGAGTAAGGTAAAGCAGCGTAAGTCACTGCCTTGCCTCACTCTGCATCAAAGAAGTATTCAATGGATGTTGTTATGGGTATTCCCTCGCAACACCCATGGACTTTAAAGGTACCCCAGATTTACAATATCTCATCAACCTAGGGCAGTGCCAAAACCTTGCACCTCCCTAGAGCAGGCGTAATGAGGAGAAATGTTTACATTTCTTCTAGTTTTTTCCTCATTCCATGTGTGCTGCATTCTGTAGCACTCATGGAACAGGGAAAACGCTTTTCGTGATCATTTTTGTGCAGAAAGTTGTCCTTTCATGCACAAAAACAGTCCTTCAAAAATACAGACATCCTTGCACTATGGTGCAAGCGCATCTGCATTGGCGCTCGGCTGCAAAATGTGCGCCGGCGCAGGCAGAAAGGACAGGAATGCACTTTATCTTGTAAATACAGTGCATTCCTGTCCCCTCCGAACTGGCGTAGAGCAGTGCCACAAAATGACTTGCAGCGCTGCCCTATACCAATTGCTTATAAATATGCCCCATAATCCCTAAATAAATATTCAGTTTTAAGCAAGTTGCTGTTCTTCCTTAGGTCTTGGACCATGTACTTAGAGAATTTTAAGGAAAAGTTTTTACAGGTACTAAAGCCATCAAGGGGGACAAATAAAGATACTTTTGCCAATAATGTTAAGGCTATTAAGTAGAACGGCTCACCGACTGCTCTAGATCGCATGTAAAAAAAGAAGAACAATATCTCAACTGGTATCAATCTGAAGGACAAATAGACATGTATGTATAAAACATTACATGGAAAGAAGACGGGAGACTCTGGAATATTTTTAGAATGTGCACATTGCATCATATAATTGTGGATGAAAATTTAAGAAACAGGAAGATACAGTTGTAAAAAAAAAAAACCAATTGTAAATCATAGCCTAGAGCCACATTTTTCACTGTATATTACTATTCACAGTTTCACCTTGCGCCGTTGTCGCTGACTTCACAATTATCACTTGCGTCGCTATCTGTGTCACCTACGCACTCCGAACACCAAGTCCAATTCGGGTTGTTTTCGCCTTTGATTTGCCTACAGTGTTGCTACAACTGTATCTTCCTGTTTCTTAAATTTTCGTCCACAATTATATGATGAAATGTGCACATTCTAAAAATATTCCAGAGTCTCCCGACTTCTTTCCACATAATGTTTTATACATACATGTCTATTTGTCCTTCAGATTTATACCAGTTGAGATATTGTTTTTCTTTTTCATGTACCTACCCTAATCTCAACGTGGTTTATGGGTTATACTCCCGTGGTTTAATACTAGATCGCATGTAGCCAGCTTTCCCAGGGTAGTGGTTCACCCTCAGACCTTCACTAGTCCCTTGCACTGTGTTCCTTTCATAGGTGTGAGGAAAGTATCTGGATAGTGTGTATCACTCTGATTTGCTGGACACCTCAGAATTGACAGATGCTCTGTGTAGAAATCTGTTAAACAGGCCTATAACTAATAGGCTGCATTACCTTTAATGTGTTTTATCTTCCAAAAGGCTGCTTGATATTAAGATGTCACCCACAGTAAGGCAGCTGTGCAAGTTCAGGCCACCATAGCTATTGCATGTGGGCTCATTGTGGAGATGCAATGCAGGATGTTTGCTCTCAATTCTAAATTCATGCCTGGGAATTGGAAAGCTGAAATGTTTCCTGGCAGCTGTGCTGCAAGAACCGTGTTTCATAAACATAAATATAAATCAATTCTTAAATTAGCTTGCTGAAGTAGAGCCTCACTCATTGATGGTGCAGTGCATATATTTTCAGACTCACATCGGTTCTGAAAATAAATAGGTGCTGCCACCAAAAAATCCTTAAAAGCACTTTCCTGAATATGAGTAGAATAAAGGATGATACATTTGAACCTATCAACACCATGCAGAAAACATCTGGCTCAATGACCCTGGGAACCAACTGAACTCAACAAGCTAATAATCCACAGGTGAACATTCAAGAGATCAAAACACAAGGTTGTCTTAGTATTCTAAAGATTTATACTAAACTGTTTGTTCAAAGCATCCATACATAAACATCCAAACATAAACATCCAAAAGACCATGGGCCGGATCACAAAAGTAATCTGAGACAAAATCCTACCTTTACGACTTTTGGTATTCACAAAGGGCATTTAGGAGTACTAAAATTAGGAATCCTAACTTTACTCTCCCTTCATTGGCCGCTGTAAGAAGTTGGGTTACTGGTTGCGGGGGATAAAACTCTAATCAAGCAGCAACCACAATCCTTGTCAGTGTGAAGTTAAAACCGAACCCCAAATTAACCTGTGCCTAACCCTCTGGTAGCTTGCCACAGAGCAGTCAGGCTTAGCTTAGAGGCAGTTTTTAAAGAATTTGTGCAGCACTTCAAACAGTAATCAAATTAAAACACTACACAAAAAGGATACCACACCAAATTAGAAAATTAGAGTAGACTTTTATGAATGAAACAGGACCAAAATGACAAAAACTCCAATCAGTAGATCAGGAGGTATGCAATTGTAAACATTTAAGTGAAAATAGCACCATAAAGCCCAAAACTCCACTCGCAGCTATCTGGTTGGGTGAGACTGGGAGAAGTCACAAGTTCAGGCTTACTGCAATGGAGTGCAGGTTGGAGACAGAGACCAGGCTAGTCCCACTGAAAAGTGACCTTCTCAGTCTAGCGCAAGCAGTTCTGTTTGCTGTGGAGGGGACCTTGAGGAACATAGAAGCTCCGGAGACAGTCGCCGATGTAGTGTGAATAAAAGGCCTGGGGTTGTTGACAGTCATCGCTGTAGCACGAAGATCCTGTTGTCATTGAGAACGTTCAGGCCAGTGTTTCTAAAGGGCAATCTCTGTGAGCAGTCGATTCTGTAGCACGAAGGGTCGGGCTGATGAAACTTTGCGTTGGCGGGCTTTGCAAGTGACAAGCTTTTGGTACCACCGGGCCCATTCACGAGTGCGAAGAGCCCAAAAACTTCAGTTTAGCCTGTCTGAGGCCAAACAGAGGTGTACCACTTGGGGGTCTCGGGCTTGCTCCAGCTGGATCCGTATGCTGGTTCAGGTTATTGTGACTTGTGAGCCTGTTATGTCCCTGTGCCTCTGAACAAGAGGCCAGCAGACTAGCCCATGTAGTCCTGGGTTTAGGTGCAGGTTAAATCCCTCTTACTCAGTCAGGAGGGCAGCAGGCCAGCAAGGCAGCAGTCCAGCAAGGCAGTAGTTCAGCAGGGCAGCAGTCCACCAGAGCGGCAGTCTTTTAAGCTGTGCAATAGTCTTTCTTCCTGCGTATCCCAGGTCCAGAAGTGTACTGAAGAGTTAGTGTCTGAGGTCCAATATTTATACCTAGTTCTTCCTTTGAAGTGGGTGACGCTTCTAGTCGCTTCCCTTTGTACCTCAGGAGGAGTACAGATTTGACCCTTCCCCATGTTTACAAGATTTTATAAATCTGAGGCAGCATGAAATTCCATGGGTATTGCATGGGAAAACCCACTGCAACACCTATGGAATGTCTCCCAGCTGCAGAGTAAGGGGACGCAGCAATTTGCATTTATGAGGCCACTCAAAGACGTGCCGGTGGCTTTAAGTAGCTTCATAAAGCGAATTGAGAGCCCTGCATCAAGCATGTGCCACTTTACGTGGTGTAAAAATGATGAAGGGCTCTCATAACTAAGCCTCTAATAGTACAGTACTGTTTCAGTTCCAAGGAAACAAGTCAGGATTTGTGAGGTGAAGTCCAGTTTGAAACTGCAGTACTGGATGGTAGAGCTATGAGAGGAGCAAGATGGTTGCTGCCTGCTGAGGGTGAGCGGGGTGGCTTTACAATGGGGCATGCTGACTGGACAATAGAGATTTTTCAGCAAGACTGAGGGGCACCCGCAGTCCCCCCAGCAGTGGTGATTAATATTGGGAGCCCAAGGCAGATGACCTGCACAAGAACAGGGAACCAGCCTTGGGGTCCCTCCCTGATCCACTGTAATGCCACCATATGCTCTGTCTGTAGAGGCCAAGAAGCACAGTGATGGAAAATAGTCCTGGTTCATGAGGTACTGGGAGGAACTTCCAAAGAGGCATCAAGCTGGGGGAGAGCAGGGAAGACAGATAGGCCACATGAGGATGATCTTGTCCAGACTACTTTCCAGCATTGTTCAGTAGATGCAAGGAATGGTGAAGGTGTCTTGAGACACCTGTCAAGGCTTGGCATGGAGGAGTGCATGTTTAAAGCCAGGTGATCCAGTGCATAAGTGTTGAAGAAGTGAGGCACTCTAGCGGTTGTGTCAGACAGAATATGAATTCAACCCATTGACCCATAAAGGTGAGATTTGCCTACGCAAGCAAGGAAGCATTAAACATTCAAGAAAGTCCCATGTCTGGAACCATTTTGAGCACTCAGGTCAGTCTAAGGTCAGAAGGTTATGGTACTATAAACTCACTAGCCTCATTGAAATAGTACTGTTGAGCTTAGATGCAGCACTGCTCCCAGCTGGCTTGATGTATTTCTATAGTGCACTGACTCAT
Source organism: Triturus cristatus (assembly GCF_964204655.1). Classification (NCBI taxonomy): domain Eukaryota; kingdom Metazoa; phylum Chordata; class Amphibia; order Caudata; family Salamandridae; genus Triturus; species Triturus cristatus. The sequence goes on along the minus strand of NC_140588.1, from coordinate 524,207,415 downwards.
AGCACTCCCAGGTGCCCCCTGGCTCTGCCTGCAGAGATCAAATCCAGATGCCTCCATACATTAGCTGGCCTCTGAGCCATCACCATAGTTAAGCAATCATTAAGGGAATGTCCCATACTACACCAAGACGGATCACCTTCAATCACTTTGACTATAAATAGGTCACATGCTTCATTTGAAATCCTCACAACAACTTTTGTTTCCAGTAGCACCAGATTAACCAAGAATCTGACTACCGCAAAAATCTCAGAGGCGACCACAGAATCTATTATGGACAGAATCTCTCCAATAGGTGCTGACATTTCTAAAATAGAGGTTACTGTACCAGATGTCTCCACAGAAGTAAAATCCTTAAGATTGGAGGTCATGTCTTCCACTCAAGACTGGATACTTTAGAGAAGCGAATGGATGAATTGGAAGAAAGAAAATTTAGAATACCAGACTGGGGATCAGATGTAGAAGTTCGGGAGCCGAAAGTTAAGGACTTGGGGACCTTGCAAGCCTCTTTTTTTCCATCAACTTTTAAACAGTAAGTTCCTGAACATTTAAAAATCAGTGAGGCTCAATGGATCAGGCCATGTAAAAGGAGATTGGGAGACAACCTGATTGCCATCGTAGCCCGCCTTCTACTCCACAACCACACCAAACGTACTCTTCTGACTGCGAAAAGGGTAGCCCACCCATTTCTGTGTAATAGCTATGAAATCCCAATTTAAAAAGATTTCTCCTTTGCAAATCTGAAGGCTTTTTGCACTCTCTTGCAGAAGCAGACACAGACATTGGCAGAGAGTCTGGACCTTGTAATATGACACACACACAACAGTGGCAAGGAACAAAACCCCATGTCAAAAGAGCAGTGAAAACAATGGGATCATAGCCCACTGACAGTCAAACAGAGAGAGGTTTACTTGGATTTTAGATACCATAGTCTCAGACAGATAAAACTCCAGGTCACCTTAGAAGGACAGTCATGAAGTGGTGAAGGATTGACTATGCAGTGACAGCTGGTTTTGATATTTGCTAGTGAGACACTTTTTTGGGCATGCTACTGATATTTTTATTTAGCTTACCATGGGAAATTACACTTCCCGCAGCTTCTCGCATATACAGCCTTTCTAATAATTGATTTCCACAATTGGAATGCAACAACTGATAGTTCTCTGTGTTCCTCTCTTGTTTAGATGCTTTAAATTATAAAGGTCACACAATTCAACAAAAAAGACTAGGAGGTAGTTGTGACAGTTGAATTAGAGAACTGAATGGTCATAGCAGAGTACATTAATTTGGATCAAGTTACTAAGAACCCTAATACCCAGCAGCCAACTAAATATGTGCCACTCTCTCTGGGTCACAGGAAATGTAACCCCATCACTCCATCTCTTACTTCATAGTAGTGTGCACTACCTTGTTAACATTGTCTCCTAACCTGGGTGTCCCTGAACCCAAAGTTACGGTTGTAAGGTTCTCTCATTTTTTTATTTATTTATTTTACTTATCAAGTTTTGTATGGTGCAAACTTGACCTGAAAATATCAGAGTTCTTCTAATACACCAGGAGACATGTGGCCCGGGTGTACCGGGAGGGGGGAAGACCTGGGAAGTACCTGGTTTCTAGGCTGCATTTCAGGGTCGATCACCACCCGGATGACCAAATAACAGACTCTCATGGAAATGCACATTTTACACCACTCGAGATAGTTGACCAATTTAAACAATTCTACTCGGCTCTGTACACCACACGGGGCGGAATGGCAGATGAGGCACTGGATGAATGTCTCTCGGACACAGCCTGTGCGTGGCTGTCGGATGCGCATAGGGAATATCTGAGCCAGCCCATAGATGAAACAGATGTATGGGAGGCTATTCTCTCTCTTCCGAACAATAAGGCCACCGGGCCGGACGGATTAACAGCAGAATTTTATAAGGCCTACACAGATCTCCTTGTACCCCACTTATTAGAGATGTACGTGGAAGTGCATGAGTCTGGCATCCTTCCGCCCTCCCTTAGACAGGCCCTGTTCATCACTCTTCTTAAAAAAGATAAATCGCCCACGCTCTGTGAGTCCTATCGCCCTCTATCGTTAATCAACCTAGACGCAAAAATTCTTGCGGAAATATTGGCCACTAAAATCCAACCGCTGATGCCCCTTCTTGTCCTCCCGGACCAGTCCGGGTTTATTCCAGAGCGATCTACCTCACATAACTTACGCACCATTTTCGCAATGTTCCACATTCTGAATCCCGAGTTATCTGCAGCTGCCGTCATGCTTGACATGGCAAAAGCGTTTGATTCGATAGAGTGGAAGTATATGATGCGCATACTGCACAGAATGGGATTTCCCCCTATTTTGACGCGCTGGATTCAGATCCTATACACGGACGCATCGGCGAGGGTGTTGGTGGGGAGTCTTACCTCAGAGCCCTTTCCTATAGAACGTGGCACTAGACAGGGATGTCCTCTGTCCGCACTTTTATTTGCCCTTGTTCTGGAGCCATTAGCGTGCAAAATCCGTCAATGCCATAGAGTGGCAGCTCTTACTTTTAATCATCGACCGGTTGGTATCTCCATGTACGCGGATGACATGGTCCTCTTCAGCCGTAATCCGCGAATACATTTATCCCCAATCATCCGAGAATATATCAGATTCGGCCTCTTCTCTGGACTCCTTATCAATTGGGAGAAATCGGTTATCATTCCGTTGACACTGATCACGACCCCGCCTCAGCTAGAATACCTCCTGGTGTGGTCCGCTGACCCCGTCAAGTACCTTGGAATCTGGTTACACCGTGACCCCGCCACCGTGATAAGAGAAAACTACAGACCAGCTTATGACGCTCTGGTGCAGCATGTAGACAGGTGGTTCCATCTTCCGTTGTCCCTTGCAGATCGCCTTGCTGTAATTAAAATGATTGTCCTCCCGCGATTTCTATACATTTCGATTAAACTGAACAAGCAATTTTTTAAAACAGTGCAAACACAGCTTTTAAGGCTGGTGTGGGGGGATAAACAGCCCAGAATCAGCTGGCATACGCTGGCGCTCGCATATGATAAAGGGGGATTTGCTGCTCCTGACTTTTATGTCTATTATCTGAGTGCACAGGCACAATATGCCTACTACTGGTTCCGGACACATGATTACATTCCGCATCTGGCGGTGGAGGACAGAGATGTGCACCTCGTGCCACTGGGTGGCATCCTCACGCACACTCATCGGCATACACCTAGATCTGAAATCAACACCATTGATACCACTATTGCAGCCTGGCAATCGATAGGCAAACGCACGCATAAACTTCCGCTGTACGCTCCGGCTCTGCCCCTTGCTGGTCATGCGGCCTTGTCTGTCGCCTGGGAGCATGGGCCTACAACGGCTTTAAGGGAGGCTGGCATCACACACATGAGAGACCTATTCCCTGGGGGTAGTTACATACCTGGAGAGGATCTGAATACATACGCAATCCTACATTCCTGTTTCAATACTCTTGTTATCGCTTAAAGCGTGCACTTAAGAATCATTACCCTGACTTCCCTGCCGAACCTGCTATACTTCAATCACTCCAACTACTACTAGAAGCCCCATCTAGAAAAAAACTGATTACCAAACTATACAAGGGGGTGCAGGATGAAACAGTGCGCGGTCCGGATTGTAGTCTAGAGCCCTGGAATACATTAGTGGCCCCTCCAATTACTACGAAGCAATGGGAACAAATATGCATGTTAATAGGCCGTCTCACACCAAATGGCAACTTGCATATAATTCATTTTAAATTCATACACCAAATGGATCATACTCCTGTCAAATTGTATAAAATGGGCCTCAGAGACTCTGACCAATGTAAGCGCTGGGGTGCAGGTCATGCTGATTTTATCCACCTTGCCTGGCAGTGTCCCCCGGTCTTTCACTAGTGGGAAACAGTTGTTGCACGCATACACATCATGATGGGCATTGTCTTGAACTGTACACCCCTGGAATGCCTCCTTGGCTTTGTCCCCCAGTTAAAGGCCAGTAGGGGCAGGTTTGTAAGAGTTGCACTCCTGCTCGCCAAAAGGCGGTTTATGTTTACATGGGAAAGTAAATTTGCCCCAAAAATTGCAGAATGGATGAAGGACTTGATTTGTGGAGAAGTGTGGCTCAATGATTAGAGCGGCAGACCCTGATGCAGAGGTCTAGCCCGGGACCAGGGTTCAATTCCCCGCCTCGGCGGGTCTTGGGTTCACAAATTCCACGGACCTGACAATTCTCGCCTCGGTGCCATTCCAATCATGGAGTCCCACTCTGCAACTCTGGGCAATAGCTTGCTTAATCTCCACAACGGCCCCCACAACGCTAAGGATGCCTGGACTCCACCTTGGAGGTGCCCAGGAGTGGACGCCTCACAGGGAAAGCCAGGATGGGTTCCACAGCGGTATTCGTACAAGCGCCTTGAGACCCTTGCGGGTGAGTAGTGCGCTATACAAGTATCAATTTACATTTACATGACATTTACTGCCGTGAACAATTAGAAATGTATGCAGAGGAATTGCCGGTCGCATCCAGACCAACTGACATTTGGGCTCCTCTCCGGGAATATTTGCTACGCCAGACTCCTGCTGACAGTGTGTAATGTTAACTGCTGATTTGTAATATTGTGATTTAGTTTTAATCAGTATGTTTGTATCGCACCACAAGAGCGTGACCACATTGCCATGCTTATGTACTGTCTGATCATTACCTGTACCTTTTAGGAGTGTTTTTTATTTTATTTGAGTTTCTGTTTTCTCATGGATGTAGAGTACACTGTTTAAGATGCCAATACGCTGTATGGTACTGAAAACTTTAATAAACAAAGTTAAAAAATAAAATAAAAAAAATAACGGCTAAAGACCTAGTAATTGCCTCCCTGGATGCAATTGGTCTTTCACAGTAGGAGAAACATTCACAAAGTAGTCAGCTATTTAAAGATGAAAATCGCAGACTTTGCCCTTAAACACTAAAACCACATATCGAAAGAGGAATCTAGGATGTTGAAATGATTGGGGACTGTGGAAAGTAGTAGCCCTTTGGTCTCATCACTAAACTTTTCACTGTAAAAGTACAATTGTAGTAGGAAATGTGGGGTAGCAATTCTCTTCCACAAATTGTTTCCATGTCAGATATATAACAGATGGACCAATTTGGAGGGGAGGAATGTCTTCGTTAAATTTAAAAGTCATCAAAGATTTCTAATAGTTAGATCAATGTAGGTTCCCAACATGAACAAGCAATCATTTATATTTCCTTTGTCCTTCCTGCTGTTGGAATTAAAAAATATACATATACTAATCGACGGGAACTGGAATATTTGGTTGATCTAATGGCATGCTTGCTTGAAGTGGTCAAATTGGTGCTAAACTCTCAGATCACAGAGCGGGTTCAGAAGTCTTTTCTGAAGCTGAAACAAAAGCACTATGAGCAAGGGGAGAACGTGGGTATGCTTCTTGCAGCCCAACCATGCCAGAGAGAAATGCTGATGTCTGTAGTGGCTATTCAGGATCAACACGACCAGCTACACAAACACCCTTTGAGATAAATGAAAACATTTGCAATTTATTGAAAGACAGTGTTTAATTCAATATTAAGGACACCTCCACAATAAAGTAACACTTCACAGAACATTTATAACTACCAACTCTCTCGACCGGGGCAGAGCACTCTTGGCTTGAGAGCAATAAAAAGAGGAGACAGCAGAAGCCATTGAAGAACTCACCATGTTAAAACATCAGATGAAGATGACTTCTCAAGAGAATTTTATAAGACTGGGAAAGTCTTATTGGTGCCTCTTCTTTATAAAGTTTTAGAGGAAACAAAAATGACTGGAAACTTAAATCTGGTGTCTAACCAGGAAATTATCATTCTTCGCTGTGCCACCAAAATATCGGGGTGAGAACCTCGATGGCACGATATATGTAGTGGCCGGAATGTCAATCCTGAAATATATAAAATGTAAGTACATAGAGGTTTTTTATTCCTTAACTCCACGTATATGTACCTTGACAGTGTATATATCTCCAAGTTTCATAGATGTGCAGCTAAGACATCTTTACTTTCTCTATACGCACTTAACTTTTGATGTTTTACCCCTTGATATTCTGTCCATGATATTATAATACCACAATATTCATATGCCCGATATTCTATAGTACAATCCACTCTTTTGGTGAAAGAGGGAAACATCTATTACTTTGCTCTAGTGATCGGTCAATATCTCATATCAATGTCAGTATCTAGGTGCTGGCAAAAATTTTAGCTACATGACTACAGAAGGTTATTCTCTCCTTGATTAGCCTAGATTAACTGGGCTTTGTTATGGGACATTCATCCAGGAACCATTTGTGTACACTGTCATACTTTCTACGACTGTCAAAGGACAGTCCAGCAGACACACTTGCCCATTCATAGATGCTGAAAAGGACTTTGGTAGGGTTGAGTTGAGGTGTCTTTTTTGGCTGCTTGACAGGGTAGGTGTAGGAGAGTAGGATCTGCACCTTATGTTGCCCCTACTTTTTTTCTGATGTTTACACTGGTTTCTGGCTATAGTCTGGCTGGGACCCTACTAATCAGGGCCCCAGCCTCTCTGTTCTCTCTAAACAACTTGGGGCGCATATTAGATGCACTAGTGATTGGATACTGTGGTACTTTATGAGCCCCTAGTATATGGCACCTTAGGTACCAAGGCCATAGGTACTTCACAGGCCTACCAGGGGCTGAAGCATGTATTATGCCACCCCTGGGAAGCAGACTAAATCTGACACCACAGGCCTGCTACCGCAGCCTGGGTGAGGTAGTGTTACCACTCCTCACTGAGCTATAGGTACACTATATCTCTACCTGCACACACATATAAACCTATCAGTCACCCCTAAGGCAGGCCCTATCAATCCTGAGGGCAGGGTGCTTGGTTTCCATGTGAGGGGGTGCCTCTGCCTGAGCAGGGCCCCTCTGCAGCTCTCAGAGTCCATTCTCTGGGGCTGTTTGTCAATGCGGTCCCTCTTAAGTGCATTATAACCGTGCGGTAAATGCTAATACTGGGATGGCTGCATCAAAACATGTTGTGTTTGGTGTCAAGTGCTTTGGAATCATACCCCCACACCAGTAACTGGTGTGGGAGTATGATCCCACCCTTCTAGAGGGATAGACATGTACCCACTGTGGAAACACGGTAGAATCCTGAAGAACCCTGGCATCACAAAATGGATGCCACCAGTCACAGACACTGGGCTGCCCTCCTGCTGATGACCAAAACTTGCAGTGGAGGAGGCCCAACAATAGGCATCCTGTCACAGGGAGGTGTGGCCACCTCTCAGACAGGATTTTGTTTATTGGGGCTGGGTGGGTGCACTCCTAGAGTGCTTTGAAGTCCTGCACTGGGGGAGCAGTAGGCTACTCTGTGCATATGCCAGCTCAAACCGGTTCAGGGGCAACCTGCCCCTGCTCTGGTGCGAAACTGGACAAAGGGAAGTGGGTGTAGCCACCCACTCCCCTGACCCTTCAATGGTGGGGTCATAGAGCTAGTCCCTCCCTTCCTTCTAGTATAAGTTAGGGAACCCTTGCCATTGCAAACTAGATATCCCTGGACAATGCTCTGAAGAAGAATCCTGGACCTTCGATGTTCCACTACCTCTGGAAGACTGAATAATCTCCCTTGGAGTCAAGGAGTGACTCCCCTGCTTGGCAGGCACCCAATCTTGCAATCAACGGTCCCAAACTTTCCCCTCTGCCGCCGGAGTTCGAAGTCCCTGCAGCCTAGGAAGAGGATTTCCTGACTTCTCCAAGGCCATCGTGAGTCCTCAGCGACGCTGAGGCAAGTGGACCCCACGAGTGACGAGGAACCGCAATCCCTGGGTACCGTGCACTATTTTCAAGTGCAAGCCCTTCACGACGTTCTACGAACTTGTGCATTGGACCCCGTGTGTTCCAAGCCTCCATGAGGATTTCCACCGAAGATCAGAGGCCTACCCCATCCTGAGTGACCGTGGGCCCCTGTTGAGTGAATCCTCCCAATGCGTCTTTGTGATCCCTTGCTGGTTGGCTTGTGGGTCCCCAGAAGACTTTTCTACAAAACCAAAGGGCTCCTCTGGTTGCTCCAGGCCTGCCCTGACTTACCCTCGCTGGGTGAGTCCCTCAGACCTTGCTGGTTTGCACCTCTGACTTTTTATACTTTCCACAAGACTTGCTGTTGCCAAGGCTTGTTGGCTCCAATCTGGTCGCCGACACCGCAGTAAGCTGCAGACTCCGTGAGACACACAGAATCCAGCTCCTGGTTGTCGTCGACACCTCCTGGACCTCGTGGCTGAAGAGTCAAGACACCCATGGATCACCTGAAATCACCCGACGACTGTGGGCATCCATCTTCCTTGCCCCGGGTCACTGTCGAGTGACTTTGAACACTGTCCCCTCTGCTTTCAGGTCTTCCTTCTTCTGAATCCAGCCTTGGATTCCACCGGACACTTCTCCCGTCTTCACAAGCAGCAAGTCTTCTTTGGCTCCCATAGAAAACGACGCCGCGACCCGACACCAAAAGGCACCTATGCACCCGGCTTCCCTGGGTAAGGTAACTCCAGCACTACGGTGCTCCTGCGGGTGTTGGCTCTAGAACTACTTACCCTGTAAGTGACTTGCTTGTAGACTCTCCCGAAATATCCTTAAACTCTAAATTTCCAATTACGACTTGCTCCATTGAAGTCAATTGGGAGCTGCGGCTGTGTTCTCACACTGCATGTGTCTCCCGTGGGTCCTTTACTTACCTTCCTTGGGTGGATTAGTGAGGCCCCAGCACTTCTGAAGGCCCTAGGCCTTGTCCCTTCTCAAGTCGTTATTCTTAAGTCTCTTTTTTAGTATATGGTCTGGTACGCCCCTAGGGCCCCAGCCATATTTGTGCTTAACTTGTTGAGAAATGTTGATTTGTGCATATGTTCGTGACTTCTGTGTCTAGTAATAAATACATATATATTTTATATATATACCTGTGTGGTGTCCTTTGATTTAGTGACTCAAGAGATTATAAGTTAAAACAAGCTGCTTTACATTCCTCTACAGACTTAGCCTGAAGGCTGCTCTCCACAGCTAACACTAGGATAGCTTTCTTTAAAAGGTTGTCTTAAACCTACTACCATAAGAGTCGAATTGTACTGGTGCAAGGTGTCCACTTTAACTAGAGAACAGCATATACCAGGCCAACTTCTCACAGTAGGTCTAGACCAAGACTTTATTGCTAAAGAGAGGTGGCTTACTGCTAAAATCAATTGCAATGACATTGTGTCACAACCTTTTCTGGTCATACAGAACACCCTACAAAGTGTGACCTCTATTGCCCCATCCATTTTAATTAGCGCTGAAACCTTTGTCCGTGGTGTTACAGAGGTGTTCTGACATCCATGGGATCCAAACTACAGCAAGGCATATGAAGGCATTTGTATATGCCAATTACATTTTACTTATACTGAGGAATCTGAATATTTCCATACCAGCATCATTTCCCTGATTCAATCTTTCAATTTTGAGTTATAAAGTACTTTGGGACAAATACGTCCACTCCCAATGTCCCTAGTTACAAGCCAAGCATGTCTCGCTGCATTTAATATGAATTGGATACTAAGACACCTTAAAGACCAGGCATCTTAGGGAGTAGTGGAAGGTATAGTAGAGGACAATCTAATACCACTATTGACCAAATCAAAAAAGAAACTTATGAAATGATCATTCCTCAATCTGTCTCTGTGGGGATGTGGTCAAAGAATCAAAGAATCAAGATGACTATTGTCCACAGATATAACTATATATTTGCCACACCCCATATCTAGCACAGACATAAATCAGCACAGACATAAAGGCATGTAGCTGCACTGGAGAATCACCGTCTGAGACCGAGAAACAATGGACTCACATTAAATCAGGATGCCTTACACTACCACACATGCATTTTTTTACAAAGCCAGCCAATTATCGCAGATTCTGCCTTTCCATTCCCAATCCAAGGAAGCAGTACGCTTGATAGATAAATGAGAAGGAATTAGTCCCCTGACCACAACTATACTCGACTATCTGCAATCACCACACCCTCACTCAACAAATGGATAACCCAGTGATAAAGGTGATGTTCTCAAACAGGCATAGGGTATAAATGTTTAGGTAGACAGTTATGGCGATGTTTACCCTCTTCTAGAAAGTTGGGTATATAAGAGTATATGAGCTTACAAACATACATACTAGACTACACGCATCACCTTCTATCTGGTGCAATGGATATATCATGATGGACAAGATACCTACCAATTGTTCAGATTGGCAGCAGAGGGGTTTTAAACCACTGGGTAAACGGCAGCAATCCTATAGTCTTAAACTGTTCCCCTCCTTTCAAGCCTATTGTAACCTGCTTATCAGATAATATACAGACAGTTGAAACACAGTAGAAGTGTCCCCTGCATAAAGGTACAATAAGGCTACAGTCATCGCCCATTGCACAATATCCAAAACTCTGGGGCCAATACAGAGGAAATGTGTCAGGGCACTATGACGCCATAATCACACTGTTATATTCATACCCAACTGATTATGCTAGGAGTCTTCACTGACACAGAAAGAATGCTTCCCTAAAGTTTGAGTTCACTTTTACAAGACGTGACAAGGTTCTACATAAAGAGAAACTGAGGTTATTACATTTTAATGGCTACATGACTGCTATTGGTCCCCACAAAAGCTCATGTGGGCTAAACATACACATCATACGAAGTGCTGGGAGTGTGTTGATGAAGGGTGTGATGTATATTGTTATGTGCCTGGGTTAGGCCCAAGTAACGACGCTACACGTTTTTCTCACATTGTCCAAATTTTGCCAAATAACATTTCTGCTGTGACAAATTTGCAAGCGCGCCAATGTTGTATTAGTTTCTCTAAAACTACTTTGTTTACACAGCAAGCTTTGTATATCATTATGATGCCTTGAACACCATGTACAAGGCCTCTTGACGCACTATGTACAAATGAGGTTCTATTTTCAGTCACGGGGCAACAGGAACATCTACATATACATCACTAATCTATTCACATATGGTACATTAGTAGTTTTTTAAAGCACTTGATTGCCCAGAGGTGTCTTGGCGCTAGCAGCAAGAGTAACACCGAGAGAGCTCTGTTTAGAATTAGTGATTAAAAGGTTTTTACTTGCTTTCTAAAGGCAGTGGGTGCAGCTTTGATATGAAATTGGGGGGAGTTTCAAATTTTAGAAGTTAGAAGGGTGAAGCTGCTTCCACCTCACTTTGATTTCTTAAATCTGGGAACTACAAAACATTTTTTGTCGTGAGAAAGTAAAATTTTATTTGGCAAATACCATTTAAAAGATTGTTTCAGCAAAAAAGGGGCCCATATCATGAAGAGCCTTAAAGACCAGGCAGAGTGCCTTGAATTTTATGCAATTTCTGACCGTTAGCAAGTGAAGATCCTTAATGGTCTTGGAGACATATTGGAACTTGGGCATTCCAAGTAGAAGCCTAGCATCTGTGTTCTGCAGAATTTGCACTTGATTAAAAAAAAAATGTTCCCGAGAGCTCAGATAAAGACCATTGAGGCAGTGGCCTCCTGACGAGAGCCCTGGCACTTATCCTTTTACAAATTAAGCACTGTGTCCATCTACATAAGTGTACATCATATACTGAGCCAGCCTCTCACATTCATGGAGCATGCATTGCTTCATTTGTGAATTTGTCCTGTTATCTGAAGGGTCCTCCAGCTGCTGTGATTCATCGGGTCTTCAAGTTGCTCTTGAATAGGGGCTATTTGATGCTGAAAGATCAAGGTTCCTGTGGAATTTAACCGGGCATCACTTATCCGGTAATGGTTAATTACATAGTCACTTGTTTTATACAAGTACAGTTTCCACCTGCACACACAGTTAGCGAGGCAAGGCTAAGGCCTTCAATAAATGTTTCCAACATACACTTTGATTCTCTGAGCCTGGTGAAAGCCATGCTTTTTCAAAAAGATTTGGCATTAACTTCAGCCAGAGATGTTTGATCTTCAGGTTGAAAGGTCCTTGTCTGAGATACAGACACTACTCCTCACTAACTTCTCGCTGCATTTTGGGGAGCTGGTCCACCTATCTTTAATATGTCTGATACAAAGGGAATAGTGCACTTTTTTAAATGCACTGGCTCTGGACTGGTTAGCATCTTTCAGACAATTTTCAGAGTTATTCCATCATTCATTCACTCCATGTTTGGAAGTGTTTTTGGAGATCTTCCAGTTGTGCTGCCACTTGTGGCGGGAGTCCTGATTTGAATTTTTCTGCTCCACAATGGATGTCTCAGTGCAACTTGGAATGGAGACAGCACTGCTTGTGCTGCAATGCCGCGAGCTCATGGTACACTGCTTCAGCACACATCAGCTTTGAGAACTGAATGAGCACTGGTACTTGTCTTTCAGGCCTGTTTGGCTTCACTGCGTTCAACCTGTATTCCGCTGCCTCCTTTGTAGCCATGAATGCATATTGTATCTATGCCTCGGATCAAAATCGGTTGCGCCATTGGACATTGATGTACTGATGGACCCCCTAAAGGCCTATGGGTATTGTTGTCCAATACCTATTCCACTGCTGATGAATACATTCTTCTAGCCACTCTGGGATGCTTTGGCTTCAAGTGAAATGGACACCGGCTCTACAACATGCTTACAGGATACAGTCCCTCCCTCACTGGCTGTTGTGGGAACTGGATGGGATCACCTTTGCTCCAAAAACATGCATCGAGGTGCGCCTCTGGGACCATCATCTGTGTTTACGAGCAACAGCAATATTGCATCTAACACTTGGAACACCTAAACAATTGGCTTGTCTTTGTGGTGGGTATGATTTGGCCTATTTTTTAAACAAAAAGAATTTCAACAGTTTTTGCTTTATTTTCCTAGGCACCATGGTGTTCTGAGTGCTTGGGATTTCAAAGTATAATGACTTTTAAGGCCTTTTATGAATATTTTAAGGGTAAGCTTGCTTTAAGATGATTTTAAAAGTGGTTTTAGACTTTTTTAGTGTTAATTTGATTATGGCCAACCGACTTTCAGATAGTCTTTATATATCGACTCGTAGTATGAAGAGTGTGTGTTATGTGCCCAGGTTAGGACCAAGTAACGGAGATACATGTTTTTCTTCCATTGTTCTAATTTTGCACAATAAAATTTTTGCATTGACCTTTTGCACATATTTGTGTGCGCGACACTGTTGGATTAGTTTCTCTGAAACTACTTTGTTTACAACGATAGCTTCGCATAAAATTATCACGATGCTTCAAACACCATGTACAAGGCCTCTTGATGCACTATGTACTAATATCAATCTATCTTTATCCATGGGGTGACAGGGCTATCTACGTATTCATAACATTGCTAATCTATACACACATCACAAGGATGCTTTTTTATTATTAATAATCAGCATCCCAAAAGATTAGCAGAGGAGGCACTTCAGCTGACACAGAGTGTCCCTGCATGCTGAGACTACATCACGCAACGGTCTGACATCTCCGTGAGGGGGTGTCCAATTAATGAGTAAGACAGGCATCTACGTTTGCAAAGTAGGAGTATACCTGAATACTGTCTTGTTTTATATGCCTGCATATCTACTCTGTTTTAGCACCATAGTACAAGTATATCTACTATTTACTCTTTTGGTGCTTGTAATCACTTTCATCTGCTTGTGTCTAATGATTATCGCAGCACCTGTATTCTATACAAGAATAATGTTGGTTCAATACATTTATTGAAAACTTTCCATTGTGTATTCTCTGTATATTTCTCTGAGCACAGTAAGCACGAGTGACTGAGCGAAAGGTTTTGATCTATTTACAGGATCCCTGAAGGGTCAGGGTTGTCATGTTCAGTGGTTGTCAGAAATCCTTAGCTTCCTAGTAAGGTTAGGGGGGGCTTGTGGTGGCACTGTGAGCTAGCTGGTCTCTAGGCCAACATATCCTGTGGGGGTGCTCGGAATCAGTCGAGGCACCTCACCCAAATGTTATGTTGTCCAACAAACTCACAGGTCCTACGGATAAGTGAGAGTTACACAACAATATCACTTTATGTGGCACTGTGTGACTATAAGACCATTCTTGTCAAAAGTGCGGGCTAAACTAGAAGTTGTTAGTGAATTGCTGATTATTCCATCCAATTAGCATTATTACATGACATGGCAGACCTTGCAGGAGTCTCTGTGCATAAATATAGATGGTTAGCCACATTATTGTCTGCGATCAAATTTTTTTTATGTCACCGGCGACCATTTACTGCACCAGTAAAACATGAGCAGATATTGCAAATGTGAATATATAGCTTACAAAATAAATGACAAATGTGATTTGTATAATGAAATCTGGAAACTCTTTTCTGAATTATATTAACCCTACCTTGCAACAAAGTGTTTATTGCACAGGGCCAAAATATTAGTTGTACTTATTTAGTTTGGGACAAGTGACAGAGAGGAAAGGAATCAAAGCAAAAGCAGGGTCATGATCACTGCAATATCTATGTTAAAATTTCTTCCCTCTTCCATTTCCTTTCTCTCATTTCTATTCTCTTCCAACACTTTAAAAATAATTGTGGTTGTTCTATGCATACAATACTGGACATGTGCTGTTGACATAGACTTTATCGGGTAAGTTGGAGTTCATCCCTTCTATGGAAAGGTTTATTACATATATCTCTAGATAAAGGGCGATGTCTAACAAATTAATAAATAATGGCTGCAAAATAAAAAAGATACTGGAGTGCTGTCTGGGTTAAATGAGCACTCCATTTCATTCATATTTATGTATGCAATGCACAGACCTTTTCAGTTACAGCTTTCTTTGTGTAAGAGTCTAACAGCTCAGTTATACAGGTCTGTTTGTTTCATGCCTAGTTTCTCATTTCGATAGTTGCATCACTTGAGTTTCAGATCGTTGACTGTCAGCATGCAGGTTGAGGGCTTATTTCCAATTCGACCATGGTCAAGTGTCTACTGGAATTTGTATTCAGACTCTAGATATTTGCATGCAAGGTCAGACAAGGATGGTTATTTACTAAGGTTTGCTTATCACGTAAAGTGACGCAAAGCGGTGCATAGCACCATCAAGTATTATTTTGATTTACTTTCCATTATAAAAGCATGCAGGTGCAGCACTAAATTGCACAGCACCATGCAGTTATCAATAAATCTTTAGTAAATACACCCCTGCTACCTTCTTGGAATTATTTGGGTCATGATTTCTAGTACTTTTATGGCCTCTTACTCAGTTCATGACTGGAAATAAGGAACTGCACAATACTTAACAGAATTGTTGTACCTCTTTTTGGGATATATAATAGGTTTGGTTCCTGGCTTTGCCCCAGGAGTCCACCTGCCAGAGTTTTTAAGACTCTGATATTCAGTTCTTGTTTCACACAGTAGTTCCTGAATTAACTGTCTTACAGAGCATGTTCCCTTTCTTATGGTTGGGCTTAAGCCTGCATTATAGTCTCCTCTTTCTCTGACTCAGTCCTAAATGCTCTTTAATTGTTTGATGTATTATGGGTTTAAGGTTATCCAGTATTACCTGACCAGTCATTTATGGAGGTCTCTGAACCCCATCTTGCTTGTACATGCTGGATTCCTGCTTGCTGCTTGTCAATGTCAATGAGAGTTATCCATTGTGGTGCTACTGCATTTGGAGTATGATTATTTGCTAGAATGCTTTAGGTCACTGATTTCATGTCCCACTCTGTTTTTTCGGAATGGCATACAAGGCTTAATAGTTAAGATTTCAGACTCTTAGCCTAGGTGTTAAGAGTTTTGCCTATGACAGTCTTTAGCGGTTGCAAATGGAGATTTGGGCCATTTGAGACCAATAAAAAGAGTTGTAGCATATATCAACCTTATTTTGCGAGTTGGTAACCCACTCACAAAATAGGGTTTGTGAGTTTCTATTAGGAAGGGGCATGCCAAGGAGGTCCATTTCTAATAGCAAGTTGCAAGGGCATGTACAATTGTTTTGCGACTGAGATGGGGGTCACAAAACAATTGCAGTTTACAACCAACTTCAAGTAGGTGGTAAGCTAATTGCAAACGGGAAAGGGTCCCTTGATGTGGAGGAAGCTAACTACTACATTTTCCCACTCCTGGTAACACATATAAATGACAGAGAAGCAGAGAATTTGGAAGTGATATCCAACCGGATGAGGTTCTGGCAGCAATAGCCCAGCTGCATCCGGGAAAGGTGCCTGGTCAGGATGGCTACCATGCCGACTTCTAGAAGTCCTTTGCGACTACATGGGCCCTCCCGCCCCATATCTTTGCGGAACCTGAATGCTAAAATGTCCATAAGACACTCGCAACCAACTGACTGCCGGACATGTCCTACCGCTCTGCACGCGCAGGTCGAACTAACTTCGAGGACCCCCGGCACGCAGGACGCAAGACCAGGACCGGTAACTCTGAGGACCGCAGCCACCCAGAATCTCCAGGCACCATGGAGCAGTCCCAGCGCAGCTTCCCCTCGTACCTCATCCTCTCCATCTTCAACATCCTCTGCTGCTGCTTCCCCCTCGGGCTGGTGGCCCTCATCTGCTCCCTCAGATCTTTATAGAAGATGGCCACGGGGAAGAAGCACTATGAGCGAGCTCCTGGGGTCCAGGTTCACACCCCCAATATATACCCCCTCTGACCCTCTATCCCACAATGACGAGAACCAGGGACTCACCTGAGTACTAACGGAAGGGACTGATCCAGAATCGCGTTGCATTCACCACCGAAACAGACGATCCGCATCCTGACACCTCCAGGATTGTAACTGATGCCTTGGAGGTGATTATTGTCGGTGGACTCCATACCGGACAACTCCTGGAAAGCCCTGCATTAGACCCGCAAGAGTCCCGCGCTGTTTCTGGCTCAGCAACTCCTGGATGCCGACACTGTGAAAACCAACAAAAGACCACCGTTCCAGTCAACAATTCTGCCTGTACCAAAGATGGACGCCCGAGACGGACATTTAATTCCTCCCCTCATCGCAAAATCACACAGATGAAGACTGAACCACAAGAAAGGGGCACCGGTGCTCACGGACAGGACCTTCTTCATGGACCACCTCAGCAATATTCCCCCAATGCCCCAGATGCCTTCAATTTTGCCCCAACTCACTGCAAACCTTGGATGCCTTCCCCCAAGGTGGCCGCCAGCAGCGGACTTTGAAAACTGTCCCTGACAGCAAAATCGCGTGGAGGAAGACCGATCCACAAATAAGGGCAACAAAGCACAGGAAAAGGACCCTACTCAGAGACCATAGCACTATTAAGCCTTCTTCGCCTTTGATTCATTAACTCCAGCCCAACTCACCGCAAACTCCGGATGCCTGGCCCCGAGATGGCCGCCCGCGAGGGACATTGAGAACTCTCGCTGACCAAAAAATCGAGCGGAGGAAGACTGAACCACAAGTAAGGGCACTAAAGGACAGTGAAAGGGTCGTGCTCAAAGACCTCCGCAGTATTATGCCTCAAAAGCCTCGGATGCCTTAATTTCACCCCAATCTCACCGCAAACTTTGATTGCCTGTCCCTAAGAAGCAACGCACACTCAGAACTTCTCCCCAGTCACAAAACAACAAGGGGGGGCAGCAATCATTAAGAAAAAGGTAAAGAAGCCGACAGATAGGGATTTCTCCTGAGACCATCGCAACCTCAGTGGCCCGAATTTCAACCCAATTGACCGCAAATCTTGGGAGCCTGACTGCTGCGAGTCCCCCCTGCACTAGCAATGGCCACCCTCACCACTTTCGAGAACAAAAAGTTACAACCCCTATGCCATTAATAATCACCATCTTCAGGGACCAAAACCTTTTAACCAATCCCGAGTGCACCACCCATAACCCAGGGAGATCCCAGAGGTACCCACATCTAGGCTCACCACACAACAACTTGTTCTAGCCACCACCCCGACTCAAGCACCACTACACCTCTTATACCCCAGTTTGGGGTTGCCTCTGAGGGCTACCCACTCTGACAAAACCCAGATCAGACCTGAGAAGAGCTCTGACAAGCCATCCTCCCACCCAACTAACACAAAATGACATCCACCACCACAATCCCCCCCAGCCCCTCAACACCAACACACCTAAAACCACATGGCCCTAACTCCTTCTACATCACTTTCCCCCACAACCTCACCTCAAAAGCGAAAAGAAACCTGAAACACAGACTGATTCATCAGCACCCAGAAACACTAGCCACGGACATTTACCACTGCACCTCCAAGAGTCAAATGAAAATGGATCTTATTTTTCATACCGTTAGACCAGAAAACTGGAATTCCATTGTCAGATCACAGCTCGACATAACCAAATCAACCAACACTCCATACAGCTGCAAGCTAATGTTTTCTATCCCCAACCACACTAGGAGTAAGGGCAACATCTCTGCAACCATATACCACAACGGCACAGTTTTGGTTCAAGCCAACAATGACAACCTAGAAGCATTTGACACCCTCTTCCCTGCACTGCATAACTCCCCCTTGCACCCACTCCGCACACACCCGATATACTCCCCATCCATGGACACACTAACTCATGAAGAGACCCCTCAAACTAATCCCACTCCCTCTGTCAACCCCGTCATCCTCTCCCCCTGAACAACCACCTCCCCTCCACCCACCTCGCACAAAACACGCACAATACACTCTTCCTCTCCAACACACACAGGAAGTACAATGCCAAGGATTCCCCGCATCCCCTGCTCAATCGCCACCTAACCCCTCCCTCCCCACTACACCGCACCCAAACAACAACTAACGCCCTCAACCATCTATCTACGATACCTAAGCACACACCTTTCCCCACCTGCAAGAGGACAAGGGATCCACCACACGATCCCCAACGCCCCCTGCCCAGGGCCTCACACAAAGTCAACACCGACATCAGGAACGCCAAAAGCAAATATATCAACTACAAGCTCTCTCCCCCGTGAGAGGATCCTGCACTAACCACCCTCACCCCCCCATCGAGGAAACAATGCAACGTCTCGCTCTGCTGGAAAGCCAGCTAGAAACTGTTATACTAGGTCTTAACGCAATCTTACTAAGCCTCTCCACACTTGAGAACCTAGCCAACTCCCTCTCCCGACTCCCGCTTTTCCCTTCACCAGACAGCAACAGCCCCTCAAGGCTTTATATCCCAGCTGGATCTCAACCCCCCACTCAAACAAATCACAGAGGCCCAAAAGAACAACTGCGGATATGTCTCCAAGTGAAGAGCTTGCCGCCTCCTATGACACTCATACCTCTGTCACCCCAGAATCAAAGATCGAGGTTATCACGGAATTCAGAAGAGACTGCCCCCCTCCAAGACACTTAAGACCCCATGCCTTCCTCACCAATATTCCCGGGGATCCCCTAATCAAGAAACACAAAAATTAGGAGACCTCAACCAAATGCATGCTCATTAACTGCAGATCAGCCACCAAACATGCAACTGAGCTGGCGGAAACAATCCTCACCCATGACATAGACATCACCTTCATCACTGAAACCTGGCTAAACAAGTTCTCGTCCCCAAGCCTGGACATGCTTGTGCTCCCAGGCTTTGCACTCATCAACAAAGACAGAAAGGATCAACGAGGAGGGGCATAGAAATCCTGCACAAGGTCAACATCTACATGACAGAAACAGACACCTTCAAATACAACACTTTTGAATGCCTAACCGCCAACATTAAGACAAAAGACAACAAATCTCCACTCTTCCACCTCCTCTACCATCCGCCTGGCAACACCACAGCATTCGGGGAACACCTGTCAGATCTGATTACATTCTGCTCACTCAGAGACTCAAACTATTTAATCCTGGGTGACCTCAACCTACACTGGCATGAGGAAAACAACCCGCTAATTCAATCCCTGAACGATCTCCTAATCAACAACAACCTT
Source organism: Triturus cristatus (assembly GCF_964204655.1). NCBI lineage: Eukaryota > Metazoa > Chordata > Amphibia > Caudata > Salamandridae > Triturus > Triturus cristatus. Next base: position 524,187,489 of record NC_140588.1, on the reverse strand, counting down.
ATCCAAAACTGCTCTGAAGAAACACACGATAAAGGATCTATCCTGGATGCCATTATTGCTCAATGCGACACAATCCGTATTAACCGCATCCTGCCCGTTGACTGGTCCTATCACCACCTCATTTTATTCTGCATCAGCCAACCGATCCTATGCAAACCCTGCACGCTGGACCCCCCAAATGGACAAGAACCTAACTCAGATTCCCCTGGAAATCCTGGAGGAAAATATGAGATCTCTCCTTCCCAGTTCCACGGATTATCTCTCCACAACAGAACTCACCTCTCACTATAACACAACTATGACTTCTTTTCTAGACCAACTAGCCACCCTGAAACTAAAAAGAGCCAGAAACATTCCATCCAGATCCTGGTACACCACGGACTTAAACTCAGAAAGGAGACACCTCAGGGCCACAGAAAGACGATGGCAGAACAACTCAAACTCAATCCTCCGTGAGCAACTCAAATCCACTCGCAAGAATTACAAAAAACACATAATTAACAAAAAAAATCCTTCTGCTGCACTGCTCTCGACAATGCAAAAAACAGGCCCAAGAAACTGTACAACCTCATCAGGCAACAGACTTCCAAGCCCCCCCTCCCTCGATGCTGGCCTCCAAAGACCGGTGCGATAACTTCGCCAACTTCTTCAACAACAAAATCACCAAGTTCGAGCTCTCCTTGGATGTCAACCATAGTCCCACTCACAGGAGCCTGTTCTCAAGGAAAGACGATATCGTACCCAATCACCCACCAAAACTCTGGAAAGCCTTCAACCCCATCTCTGAATCGGTGATAGTCAAACTAATCTCCACCTCCAAACCCTCTTCTCACGTCCTTGATCCTATACCCACTCAACTGGCTAAATTATTTTAACTCTCCTTAGCCCCGCTCTGAAGGAAAATCATAAACTGCTCACTGAGAACCAGATTCATTCCAGACTGCCTCAAAGTCGGCCAAGTCACACCACTTCTAAAAAAAACGGGCTTGGACACTAACGACTTGAATAACTTCAGACCCGTTTCCAATCTTCCTCTCCTATCCAAAATCCTGGAAAGGTGTGTTCTCCTACAATTGACCCAACACATGGACAACATCAACCTCCTGGACCCCCACCAATCGTGCTTCCGACAAGGCTGCAGTACAGAGACAGCAATCATTAACATCATAAACAACATCCACAAGTCTTTTGACATGGACCGATGCTGCCTACTCATACTTCTAGACCTATCGGCAGCCTTTGACACGGTTGACCACAAGCTACTCATCAAAGTACTTCAAAATAGGCTAGGTGCAAAAGAGACGGTCCTACAGTGGGTCTCCTCCTTTCTCCGGAACCACACACAAAGAATACAAATCAAAAACTTCTCGGCGGCAAAGGTGTCCCACAAGGATCAGTTCTTTGCCCCTCAACTTTTCAACATCTACATGGAACGCCTCACCACCATCCTAAAAGAAAACAACATCCCCTTCCACCTATATGTAGACAAAACCCAGATCTATCTCAAAACCTCCTCCATCGATCCATTGGCTATCCCTTAATGACCTGAAACTCAACCAAGACAAAATGGAATTTCTCCTCATCTCTAACAAAAAAGAGAACCCCCAAATCACAGAATGGCTGAACGTTATTGACGCCCTCATTGGCAATAACACCCTGGCTGACTCTGTAAATCGCTGGGAATCACCCTCGATCCAAAACTAGACATGGCCAAGCACATCAAAATCTCCGCAAAAAGTGCCTTCCTCAACCTGAAATTACTCAACAAAATAAAAACCCTACATCCTGCCCAAGGACCTCAAACAAGCTACTCAAGCACTAGTGCTGTCCAGACTAGACTACGGGAATGCAGCCTTCACAGGTACAGCTAAATGGCACTTAGCTCCCCTCAGAACAACACTCAATGCAGCAGCCAGAATGATCACAGGAGCAAAGAAATATGATCACATATCACCCGCACTTAAAGAGCTAATATGGCTCCCAGTCGAAATGTGTGCCAACTTCAGAACTGCCTGCCTCATGCACAAAGCCCTGCACACCGGGAAACCCACCTACCTGGCCTCCAAACTTAAGAAGGCCGGCCAGACAAGGACCCTCAGGAGCTCCAATACGCTTCTCATCCAACCGAAACCCGCAAAAAAAAAACGCAGCCCGCTCTGGAAGTGCCCCCAAAATCTGGTATTCCATCCCAGTCCACATCAGAACTACCCCATGCTTTCCAAAATGTAAAATGCAGCTCAAAGACCTCTTTCTCAATCGTCCGCCCGTATCGATAGCTGCCGACAGAGCACACTAGCCAGAACTGGGCAGATGCCAGATTCTCTGCCATCAAAACACCTACCTCCGCCAAGCTACCAGACACCTACCTCGCCCCCTAAAGGGGGCTGGCTTGAGCCAGCATGCACACCGCTATGACTCCATCAGACTTCCTTGCCTTAATGTAGTACTGCACACCCATACCTCCGAAGCGCCATGAACCACTATACCACTATGTATACTACCCTGCTACTATGTGATCGCCTCAATACTATTGCGTTACTGTGTGATTTCCTTGACACGTATGTTGTAAAGCGCTCCGATACCCTCAGGTCTGGCCAGCGCTATATAAATCTCTTAAATAAATAAATATTAGCAGCCTCCCCAGCCCTCTACATGCAGGACTTGGTTGACCCCGACCAGGTGGGATTTATCCCCGAAAGGAGATGCAGCGATAATACCAAACACCTCTGCCACCTCATAGAGAAATCCCATTGACCACACATACCAAAAATACTGTTATCTGTTAACGCTGAAAAAGTGTTTGACCGCGTACAGTGGCCATAGTTGCAGGAAGTGCTGGCTAAGTTAGGCCTCAGTCCATGCTTTCAGAAATGGGTGTGATGTAGTTATGTTGCTCCGAGGGCACAGGTCAGGATAAATGGAGTGTGGTCATGCCCTTTTGACATCGCACGAGGCACCATACAAGGCTGTACTCTGCCCCCCCCTTCTTATTGCCTTGTATTTGGAACCATTGCCAGAGAGAATACGTGGTCAATCCACAAATAATGGGCATCCCTATGGGAGGTAATGAACACAAACTGGCCATGTATGCAGATGACATCATGATATAATTTACTCACCCTTTAACCCCTCTTCAGCACTTGGTCACAGAACTAGACGCCTTTGGTAGGTCTCGGGATTTAAATCTTCAGAAAATGCTAACACCGAGTCTCACGGTTCCGCAGGTGGCCCTTGCACATCCTGGTCACCTCTTCCCATTCCTCTGGCTACACAGGGGATCCCATACCTGGGCTTGCAAATATACTCCACATTGGAGAAAACTGGGGAGCTTAATTGTGAATTGCTCCTCTCCACAACCATGGGGGACCTGCAATCATGGACAGGGGGGGTCCATCTCCTGGATATGAAGACAGGCAGTGTTAAAAATGACTCTCCTTCCCAAAATACTATATGTGATGCAGACATTGTTGCTTCACCCCCTCCACACGTCCTAGGGAAAATGCAGTGGTTAAATGAACATTATATCTGGGCTGGTAAAAAGGCCTGGATGCCCAAGACACAAGCTTATTGGCAACAGAAGGAGGGTGGTCTGGGAATTCCCCACATTATTACCAGGCAGTGCAACTTAGATATTTGGTTGAATGTTCACTGCCAACATCCGAGAAGCACTGGAGCTTCATAGATCCATCAATAGCAGGAACGAAAATCTGAAAAATTCACTGGCTCCCTAAACTGCACTGACTCGTGGAGTATATGTTTCCCCCATGCCCCAAACAACAGTGGGCACATGGGCCAAGTACAAATATCAAAGAAACTGTCCTCCTGCATCTCACCCTAAATGCTGAAACTTGGGTATCCTGATTTCCCCATGCCTTGCAGAGCACGTCCTTCATGCAGTGGCAGCTTACCCATTGTAAAAGGGTGGGTGACCTCTTTGACCTAGACGGCCCCTTAGACTTTGCCCAAGTCCACTTGGACTATGACATGTCCTCAAGCGCACACTGGCAATATCCAGCCATTAGACATTGGTACACGCAGCCTCATAACAAACCACATGGCAGTCACCCACTTAGATGTTTCAAGCAGTACTTTCTCACCCACTCCACAGATAAGAAACTCCTATTGGACATCTATGCATTTCTTAGCACCCTGTCACAGAAAGCACCATCTTCATCCCAGCGGAGATGGGAGACCGAGTGTGGACACTCCTTTAACCCCAAGGAATGGTCAGACAACTTACATTGCCTGTGCTTCTTTTCTCTGACCTGGTTGGTTTTCACATCATTACATATTATGTTCTCTCCGTTTGATTTGATTTTGCATCTGGCTGTGTGTACTGTACTTTTTGAGTCTAAAAGGGTTAGTTTCTTGTTTTTCCTTCAGGTGCTTTTGTTTGAGCTTGCATAGCCTATGAGTTTTACTTGCCAAACCTGGGCATTATAGTCGCTGTCCGAGCCATTCCTGTTTCCCTATTCCCTATTTATACCATTCAAGTGGCAAGGGGAAAAAAAGTCTCTCCACTGTTGTGGATTATCAAATCCTAGCCACTTGGTGCAGTCCATTTGCTTTAAAATATAAAACACTCACCCTCAAAGGATTGTCTGACATGCTAGTGGTTGAGCTTATCTGCTTTATACATTCTCTGAATGTAAGGACTTGAAGGACAAAGAGGAACAAGGAGATAAACTCCAATTCCTTCCCAGAGATTGTCAATACATCTACTCCTAGACTTCCTCGTTACAGTCCTGAATATGCTCCTTCCATGCCCACTTGGTTTTGACAAGAGGGTTGCGGAAGTGCTTGGTATTTTAAAAACATATAGTAGGTGCAATCCTTATTTATCACTTCCAGTGAGGCGGTGTAGTCTATGTTAGGAACTGGAAATAAGTATTCACTTTTAACTTTATTTTAGGGCTAAGGTGGGTAATTTTGTCTATGTAATGAGGCAAACCATATGATGTAAGCACTGTGACAAGGAAGACTATAACTCAGGGTAGTGAAAATGACTGAGAAGTAATCAGGGCATTTATGTGCCTCGTGTGGAGTCACACGGTTCACTTTGCTCTGGTTCACCTCTGCCTCTGTTACTTCCTTGGTAGATTAAAAGTGTACTACTCTCTGTTGTAGAGGGTGCACCAGAGAAGAGGTCAGAATCACTAAAATAAGTCCATAAAGTTTCTTTTATTCTTCACAATAATCAAAGTTTGGACATCAGCCAACGCGTTTCGTTCCATAAGATCTTCATCAGGGCTATTGATAATAATAAAAGGTTGTATTCCAAAACGCCTCCAAGTATAAACAAGCACAATTGAAAATAATGACAGAGGGAAACCCCAAGATCCTGGGTCATATCAGTCTCATCTAGCCGTAATACTCTGGAATCATTCCTTCGTCATTTTGCGGGTACGCTGTTGCTAGATGTTGATACTCTCAAGGGTCATATTAACTACTGTAAGAGACAGCTCTTGGTCTCCAAACTGGAGTTTTGGTGCTTCACATAAAGCAATTGGAAAGGGTCCTGGGAATGGACCCTTGCTTCTCAAGGCCATGCCATACAGCACTGCCACAACCAGTGTAAGGGCCTACAGAGGCAGATTACATGCACATGCACAGTTATGTTGTAGTTTCCAATGTCTGCAATGGGACCTTAATCACAATATTGACTCATTGAGTAATACCTGGGGTAGGTGGGGGGAGGTTTATATAACTTGAGTTTGCTGCAAAATAATTGGGCTCAGATAGGAACACAGTGTGTTTTGCTTCTCTACGGGTCTCTATGGAAAATGCCTAAAGATATCTAGTCATCAGCTGAAGTTTACCTATCGCTGCTGGTGTGCATCCTATGTACTCACTCTGCAATATTGCTGCCTTTTTATCAGAGGAGTATACATAACCACCTATATAGCCACCTATTGGCAACAGAGCGCTAATTTGGCCTCACTCATCTATACACTTGGATATCTAATATCTAATACTTACAGCCAGTTGTATGACAAAATATCGACCACACAAATATGGTGGCAAAAACTAGCCTTTTAATCCATTCACAATAATGAATAATTATGTTTAACAAATATTACCTACTAAAAACCCCAATAATCCAAAATATAATTTAATTTAAAAAATCCCAAACTTGATGAAACATGGAAACAACTAAACATAAATATAAAATTAATCAATTAAATTCATTAATGTATGAAACTACCTAGCCACTCCCCCAATAACCTCCTATATGGCAGCCTACCATTGTATGCCAGGCATTGCCTAGGAGCAGGAGACATTGAATGTTTGCAACTTTGAGGACATGCTGCTACACATATAAATGGATATGCCCTTCGGACTGGTCTGCGAGAACATGAGTGTATACCAATTGATGATATCAAATACCGAGTCTAAGGGTGGATTGTAGACAGCCTACTAGTGGGGTCATCAGTAACACCATTTGGCATGTAATATTTGTTTATTTATTTTGCGATCTCATTAATTTGATTATTTGATTACTAAGCTTCTGTTTTGCATTTGAAACACATTTTGCCACATTGTGTGTTTTTGCATTTTTCTTTCCCCCTTTTTTTGAGTTTCCTCATGCAAATTAAAAATTATAATCCTCATCCTTCTAGAATTTCCTTATAAAATTGTCTTATTCCATGGGCCCAGGATTTGCTCTTAACCCCTTCGACGCGCATGACGGAACGGTTCCGTCATGCACGTCGGTTGCGCTGTGCGCATGACGGAACCGTTCCGTCATGGCCCCGCCCGCGCACGGAACCTTCAGCGTGGCGTGGAAATCCGCGCCGCGCTGAAGGCGTTAAGGGCTGGGTTTAGAAAACAAAGTGTCAAACAGACCTGTTATTAACAACACACAAAGAGTGTACTTTGCGTTTTTTTTTACCACTGTCTATCAGCCATTGGCTTCAGATGTTGTCAATCACATCTTGGTTCAGTCCAGTGGAGTATTCTTCTCTTACCTAATGGTTGCTTGAGTGTACTGCCGGTACTTGAGTGGTTACAATGAATTTAATGAGGGACTACTTTACAAATATAGTCATCTGGGTGCACTCCTGATGGTTTTTCATAGTGACCAGGATATTATACTGCCTGCATACATGCTGCAACCTGCTTCTCTTGTTGATTATTTCTATTAATGATACATTAGCTAGTGTTCTCCAGCCTGCCTGAGGGTGCCCATGGCAGTCAACTCAATTAGTGACATATGAAAAGAAAGTGGTTTCCACTGTGCATATATGTAATCCTGCTGTCTGGGATGCACATTTTCATTCTATGCAGAAATATAGTTTGTTATTGAGAATAATTATAATGTTTTTTCATGAGCTCAGTTGGACACAGTATTGGCTTCCAGTTGCTTCTCATTTCATATCGAAACTGGGGGGGGAACATATTGTGTTGTGAATGAGACAGATGAATTGGTAATGGTCCCATATGTTACTGTTAATCTTCGACATCCTGATTCAGGCAGCAACTACTTTTCACGACATGGTGACCTGTTAGAGCAGAGCTTATTTGGGAAGCATGTGTTTTGCATTTGTAAATGTTTATTGTTCACATTAAGTGGACAAGAGGACTAAGGGTGTAATGTAGACCCCTGCAGCCTCTGAAATGCAGTGGGAGCCCAACTCTTCAGGGGCACTGCAACCCTTCAGGGAATCCTATTAAGTCCAAAGCCTATTTCTGTGCAATATGGGAGACAAAGGACTCCCTCTTCACATTCTGCAGAGGGGCTCCATCATTTGTGCTATGTGTTGGAGGATGGATTACTAGTAGGGGTGAGTATGCACCTATGACTAGTAACAAGGCCACCCACTCCACATAAGGTCCAGACCAGGTCTTAAAACATTAGCCCCTAGAGCAACCCTCGGTAACAGGCTGCAAGCAGGCTGGCTTAACTCAGGAGACAGGTATGTAAGGCATTTTAAAACAGCAAAACATTAAAAAAGCAAGACACAACATGCAATAGAAATCTTTAAAATGACAGAAAAACACCAACAATCCAATGTAGGGAACCAGAGATATGAATTTTTAAAGATTAACAACGTTATAGTGCTTAAAAACACATACCACCAACCCCGGACATCTGGTCATGCTTGACCAGGACTAAATCAAAGTTTGAGGCTGACCACGATGGCGCCTTGGTCGGATACACTAACTGGGAGACTCCAGTCTAAATGTGTCCTTCACACTTAGAATCTTTTCTGGAGGGCTTTCTCTTGACGCTGTGCAGTCCCCTGCAGCAGGCTCATTTCAATGCAACCTCATCAGATTGAATTTCAGAGAGGCCCTGGTTGGATCCCGGAAGTCTGGAGCTTTTAGGGGGACAAACCTGAAATCCAGGCCAGATCACTGTTGAAGGTAGAGAGCATGGCAGTCCACTTATGGAGCTTTTTCCAAAAGTTGCTCCAAACTTCTCCAAACATCTGGAACTTCTTCCTGAAGTTCCTCTTGAGGGTTTAAAGTGTTCAAATAACAAATCCAAGGGTCTAAAATCTCTGAGAGGGTCCTTGAACGTTTGAACTGCAGTTTAGACAATGCACCTTGCCAAATCCTTAAAGGTTCACTGGACGCAGTCAGAGGTGGGGACTTCTTGAGGGAGATGGTGCAGGCAAGCTCTTTTAACCTGTTGCTTTCCAGGAATATGCTCCTTGAACCTTTCTGAAGCAAGGCAAAGTTTCCAGGGCTGTAGTTTCTGGTGTGCAACAGTAGCAGTCTTATAGAGAGAAGTCCTGTATGGTGCAGACCAGGGTTCCAACAGGGCAATCCCTCTTCTAGTAGTTTCAGGCAGAAAAATCAAATTGAGAACTGAGTTTCTCAGCAGCTGTCACATATTTATTCAATGATCTGTGGAGACAGGGGGCACCCCTGTCAAATGGAGTACAAGTTGCCAACCAAAAGCATGACATCTTCCTCCAAAGTGTGGCATATTCTTGTCCCACAAAGCACTGAACTTTAAAATTCAAGATGAACGAATCCTCTTAAAGAGAGTAAGATCGGGATAAACCAACCTACTGGTGTGGCTCATTTATATGAACACTCTCCCTACCTGTATTCAAAATCCTTTCCTTGTCCTGCCATCTGGCTGGGGGTACAGGATGTTAGGGTATGTAGGACTAGCATTCGTTTACTGTCCTCTTCTCTTTGAAGCTCAGTTTGATTTACTCAGCTCACCTTTATGACCTATCCTCTGCAGCGGCAGGTCACTCTCCATCAGATAACCCATGTGTTAAATGGTAAGATCCTCCATGAATGAGGCGCAGACAGCAGGTTGATCTTCCAGGAATATTTATTCACAAGTATATAGGTTCAACAGCTCAGCCACCCAACTGCCTCTCACTCCTCCAGTCTCTCATCCACCAGATTCTTTCCTGAGCCACAAGAGCTCTCACATTCTAGAACCCTAGGATGTCAGCAGCTAAACACAGCTGACTGACAGTAAATAACATTACAACACATCTCCCTCTTTTGCAAAAACAAAGACAGAGTACCCATAAAAAAACTATAACAAAGTTATACAACATAATCACTTAAATAAGCAGGGGTACGAGAAGTTCTATTTCTATCTCTTTAAAACACCTGTCACATTTTTGTCACCAACATTCTGGGGAAGATTACCAAAATGAGTAGTCATGTCACAAACAGCAACACGACTTAAGTTCCATATTCTATGATCTGAAGTTCTCACCGCGTTATCAAAAACCTTAATTACTTTCAAAGGTTTCGAAAACTTAGCACCAGGGACACAGAAACCAGGTCTTTTAATCATCACAAAATCACCTACAGAGACCTTGGTAGATTTAACAGCATGTCTCATATCATAATTCTCCTTACTTTTCTGGCACTTGTAATCCTCCCTGTCTTTCCATGAGTTATCTTCAACAAACCCACCCTTGGCAGAGAGAAATTTGTTAACCCAGGGCGGTTCCAAAAAGGTATCAGGTTGCCTCCCACGAAACAAAAGAAAAGGAGATTTCCCAGTCGTGGTATGAGGTGCAAAACGATAGACACTAACACACCTGGAAACCTCCTCCTTCCAATCAAGACAATTTTGTTTTGCTAGAGAAATAGTTTCCTTAAGAACCCTATTAAACCTCTCAACAGTCCCATTGGATTCAGGGTGATATAAAGCACACTTTTTATGAACAATACCACAACTACCTAGAAAATCTTCCATTTCCTTCGAGACAAGTTGAACACCATTGTCTGTCAGTAAGGTTAACGGTAAACCTTCCCTAGAGATAAGTCCCTTCAGAAAATCAATTACAGTCTTTGTGTTCGTGTTTCTAGCAAAAGAAATCTCTGGCCACCTGGAGTACAAATCCATCACTACAATAACAAAGGTATCACACCCATCGCCATGCACCGGTCCTAGAATGTCAAGAGCTATATCCTTCCAAGGACCGCAAGGACGAGACCTTTTCTCCATTGGCTGCGTCCTGATCTTCAAACTCTTCTCACTAAGAGAACACTGCACACATTCTCTCACCAGACGCTCAATCTGAATATCCATGCCAGGCCACCAGTAAGTCGCACGCACTCTCTCCTTAGTCTTAGAGATCCCCAAATGTGCCTCATGAGCCAAATCCAACAGATTTTTCCTTAACGACACAGGAGGAACCAATCTGTGACCTCTCCACAACATACCCTCACAGCAAGATAACTGATCTCTCACAAACCAGAAATCCCTAGTAGGAAGACTACCTTGTTCTTTGTTGTGCCAACCATCATGAATAAGTTCCAAAACATTCTGAATAACCTCATCACGAAGACAAGCATCTAACCAGGACTCCTGGGAAATCACTTTGTTATCAATACCACACACAAAATCATGAGAATGACTAAACTCTGAATCCACATCACTAGGTTGATCAATCGGGACGAGTCTTGACAGCGCATCAGCAACAAAGTTATCTGGACCTGGAACATGCCTGACAGAGAAATTAAAGCCCTGTAGCCCAACAATCCATCTGGAAATTCTAGGTGAAATGGAATCAACACCTTTACATGTTAACACCTCACACAAAGGTTTGTGGTCCGTTCTAACAACAAAAGAGGTACCCCATAGAAATTTCTTAAACTTCTTTATTGCCCAGTATACAGCTAGAGCTTCCCTCTCAATAACCGAATACCTTGTTTCAGCACCCTTCAAACACCTTGATATAAACATGATCGTGTTGTCAGGTTCAGTACCACCTTGATATAGAACAGCACCAATCCCCTTAAGACTTGCATCAGTGGAGATGATTGAACATTTAGTGGGATCAAAGTTTCGAAGATTGGGAGCTCCCTGCAACCTGAGCTTTATCTCTTCAAACTCTTTTTCACACAACTCATCCCACTCAAACTTTACCCCCTTTTTAAGTAGATTCCTCATGTTGTAGGTAGCTTCAGCAAAGTTCTTAATGAATTTGTTATAGTATTCTGCCATCCCCAAGAAGCGCATAAGCTCTTCCTTGGACGAGGGAGAAATTAAATCCCTTATGGTATTTACCAATTCAGCCTTGGGAACAACACCATCAGCTGTTATAGAGTGACCTAGATAGTCTATCTTATCAAGTCCAAATTTGCACTTCTCACGTTTAATTGTGAGATTGTGGGCCGAAAGTCTGTCCAACACCTGTCGAACTCTCTTCCCATGTTCTAATTCATCACACCCATGGATTAAAATATCATCCTGGTACACACAGACACCAGGTACATTCACTAACACCTTTTCCATAACACGCTGGAAAACAGAAGCGGCAGACACAAGCCCAAAAGGAAGTCTTATAAATCTAAAGGTACCAAACGGTGTAACAAAAGCGGTCAGGTCCCTGGAGGACTGGTCAAGTAAAATCTGGTGGTACGCAGAAGTCAAATCAATTGTGCTGAACATTTTGGCACCACTCACCATGCTCAACAGTTCAGCTATATTAGGAAGAGGATATTTATCCACCAGCACACATTTGTTAAGCTGTCTGAGGTCCACACACAATCTCAAAGAACCATCCGCCTTCCTTGCAGCTACCACCGGAGCCAACCAGGATGTTCCTTCCACCTCCTCAATAATGCCCTGTGACTTTAGCTTCTCCAATTCCTTCAGCATCTCGTCCTTAACAGCGAACGGTACATTACGCACCTTACATGAGACAGGAACAGACCCAGGAGCCAATTTAATTTTATGACAATACCCTTTCAAACAGCCTAGTTTGTCCCCAAACCCGTGTGGATATTCTTCCATCAATTGTGCCTGAAGTAAAGAGTGATGATTTACAGACTCAATTTTATCCCTGTTTTTGAGAATGATGGGAGGACTGCTGTTAGGATCCAGCATGACACCTAGATCTTTCTGATGCCACCAGCTGATGATACTGTCTCCCTTCTTGGAAACATAAACTTTGCCCGATGTAAATCGACCCTCATACTCAATTAAGCCTATGAAATACCCTCTTAAATCAATGGGCTCTCCACCATAAGAAGTGGGGCGAATGTCAGCTTTAAGAAGCTTGACTCTTGATACCAGACAGTCATTGAAGAACTTACTAGATATAATTGTAATCTTCGCACCAGAGTCAAACAACACTTTGGTTTTCTGTCCTTCAATAAAAATGTGATCTAAAGGTCCATCACAACCAACTTGGACAATGATTTGACCACATTCAAAATCATGTTGATCATCCGGATCATTATGACCAATTTCATTCACACCCTGTCTAGATGATTTAATTTTACAAGCAATCACAAAATGTCCCTTTTTCTTGCAGTAAGAACATATAGCATTCAACGCAGGACAGGATTTGTCATTGGCCCAATGACCTGTATTATTACACCTGTAACATTTATTTTCCTTATTGAATTTGATACGAGGCTTAACTTCTTTTTTTTCTCTTCCTTGAGCTTTCATTTGTGACTCTTTAGACTTCGAATGTAAAGTCGTCTCCGTATTAACTACAGACACATCTTTGTTGAGATCTTTCTTGATCTCTTTAACACACTCAATAGAGTGTTCAATTCTCTTAGCTATCACCAAGACTTCGTCAAGAGATGGTTCATCCTTGAGCCACAATTCGTCACGAACCTTTTCAGAGATACACCCCAACATAAATTGATCCCTTATCCTCTCATCAATCAATGTATTAAACTTGCAAGTTGACCCCAACCGTCTCAGATCAGTGATATAATTTTCAATACTTTCCCCATTCTTTTGCATCCTCCTACCAAAATGGTAACGTTCTAATATTGTACTGACTTTTGGTAAGTAATGGGCATCAAGTTTGTAAATACATAACTCGAACTCATTTAAACCAGTTGCAGCACTACTGGGGACATCAGGAAGATGATCAAACACATCTTGTCCTTCTGATCCCAGACAGTGCATAAGTAGAGCCGTTTTCCTCTCTATACTGAGAGAAGTACCACAGACCCTGGCATATCTTTCGAAAACCTTTTTCCATTTGGACCATTTTATGGGTGGATCACCTGGAGACTGTAAAAAAAACGGAGCTGCAGTAACATTTTGCATGTCTGAGACGTATGGTTAACACAAGTCAATTGCCAACTAAACTGTATACTTTTTGTTGACAAAATTGTTCAAATATCAATTATGCTTAAATAAAAAAAAATACACAAATTATAGTGCATTAAAAGATAAAGGCAAAATTCTCAAAGTGGTGTTCAAACATACACAATATGAGTACAAAATTGCATGACAGTGCTAAAATAATTATTACCACAGCAAACATGAATTGCACTGTGAACTTTAAAGGTGTAGAATGAAACGAAAATTGACCCACACAAAGGAGAAGATGAGCTGTGCGTGTCAGCGTAGAACTGTGGTCACAAAAAAAAAAAAAAAATGTGTAATAGCTTCACCTTCCATAAGCTGCTGAATGAAGAGAAGGCTGACACGTAGAACATAAGATGAGCTGTGCGTGTCAGCGTAAAACAGCTTCACCTTTCATAAGTTGCTGTGTGAAAAGAAGGTTGACACGCAGAACATAAGAAGAGCTGTGCGTGTCAGCGTAGAACAGCTTCACCTTTCATAAGTTGCTGTGTGAAAAGAAGGTTGACACGCAGAACATAAGAAGAGCTGTGCGTGTCAGCGTAGAACAGCTTCACCTTTCATAAACTGCTGTGTGAAGAAGAGGTTGACACGCTAAGAATACCATAAGCTGTGCGTGTCAGCGTAGAACTGTGGTGACAGAAGAATGCTCTACCTACGAGCCGTGCGTTAGCGTATTAGCGTGGTTAGACACGGATCAGCAGTGAAGGACGCTTCAATGGTTGTTAGGAAACAAGTCCGTCAGCCAATGGGAGTTGACCGTGGGCATGCGTGAAATTGACGAACTTCGCCGTAAGGGAAACAAAGGAAGCGCGCTTTCAGCGTTGCTAAGAAACACAGCAAACCCGTCAGCCAATGAAGTGAGCGTGTTCAAGCCAATGAGAGTAGAGCATCAACGATGAGTTGCAGTGACGCCGGCAGCGAAGAGACGTCACAGAGTCTCACGGAGCAACGGCAGAGCGCGCGGAGGTGGTGAGTTTGAATAAAAATATAGTATTACGCTGTGTGCTCAATTTGAATAAAGTATGGTATTACGCTGTGCTCAAAACAAAACGAAGGCCAATTAAGCTTACATCAAAGAAATGAAAGTCGAGATATGAGAAACAGATTGTTTTGCCTCACACGGTAACAAAGAATAAAGCCCTTACGTGAAAGACGTTTTTTCTCGAATAAGTCTCGTAGCATCCCTTTAAATCATGGCTATTCCATATTCTTGTAGTCGTCTTCCAAAGTATCAGCAAGTAAGGCAAACGTCCGCTTGTAGATGACGTATCAGCTTCCACTGAAATTTGTAGATTTGGAGTTGAGCTGTTTCCCAGTCGTCGCCAGTGTTAAATGGTAAGATCCTCCATGAATGAGGCGCAGACAGCAGGTTGATCTTCCAGGAATATTTATTCACAAGTATATAGGTTCAACAGCTCAGCCACCCAACTGCCTCTCACTCCTCCAGTCTCTCATCCACCAGATTCTTTCCTGAGCCACAAGAGCTCTCACATTCTAGAACCCTAGGATGTCAGCAGCTAAACACAGCTGACTGACAGTAAATAACATTACAACACCATGCTCTATGCGGTTACTTATCACCTCATCAGGGCAGCCTGGCTAAGCCTGTTAAGGCTGACCAATCTGCTGAAACTAACAGAAGGCTGGATTTTGGCTTACCGAAGAGAACATTTTAGAACTTCTTTTCTGTACTAGTTAGGATACGTTCAACTGTGGCAAGTTGTTGGATTTATCATTGCCCATCATTTAAGTCTGTAAATCAGATTTTTTGCCTCTTCCTTGCAATAGTTATAATTTAATAACATATTCTAATGTTAGCCTATGGAGCTAATAATCTACAATGAGGAAAAATGGAATTGGCAGTTTTTCCTTCACCAGGGCATATAAAACATCTTTAATAAGATCCCTGATTATAAGTAGATGGCACCCTGCCCCTGGGGCACCAGGGGAGATCTTAAGGGTGCTTATATGTAAAATAAGGTAGATTACCCATTTGGAGGAGCCTGTGGCACCAATGTCGAATTTGCCTTTAATTTTCTTTTAAAGAAGGTCTGCAAAGCAAAACTGCCTTTAAACATAAAAGCAGGTGAACAGCAGTGCACACTCCAGTGCAGGAAAACTACTGGGCCTCTAAACTCACTTCCCCTATTATATAATAGGGACTTATGGGTAGTTTGGATCCCCCTTGCTCTAATATATATTAGGGACTTACAGGGTCTGTCATTGCCAAGTGCAATTATATCTAACTACCATAAACTTTTTTCATCAGAGCTCTGGAACTGGGTCTGTTTAGCAGAGCCAAATAAGCAGTCAGAGTCAGTTACCACCAGTATCAGTAAAACAATGGGGTGAACAGGGCAAAAAGATGTCTTAGAAGGATAAATGGTTTGCAGCAGGATATTCCTTAACATATTAAGGACTGGGATGAAGAAGAGTAGGGCTTAGGGTAGTGCTGAGTCCTAGTAAGTAATCCAGCCAAATCCATGTTCCTAAATATATTGAAAACAGAACATTCACAGCATAACCAGAGCACTTCTAAGGAATCACAGCAGCATTAACAGAATACACCATGATAGAAAGCAATTCTCATTTGTGGATCCATCGCCTGAATAGCTTGCACAAGACCTGCATGCTCGAGATTTAGGACAAATGAGCATAAATCATATCATACAGGTTTGCACAGAATATAAAGCAGTTTGACTGACTATTGCTTTGATGTGCATTAGAAGCCTTTAATTAAAATGGCATTATATTTGTAAGCCTGCTGCATATACGACATGATTACAATCCATTGCCATTTCCATCAAGATCCCATAAGTCATGTATTGAATTACCTGGTGGAACTCTTTTTTCGTCGCAGCCAGGATGTCACAGAGCATGGCATATTCAAATGACAAATACATTTTCTGCTGGAAAAACAACCTAGTGGTTGAGCTGTGGTTTCTGCAGCACCCTGTTAGCATCCATGTAACCTGCAGGTTAGAGGTTTGAACCCAGAGGACTCTCATAATTTTTCAGTTCCACCAGTAATATCAAGGGACAGGGTAAAGGTAACTTTTCTCTTTGGAAAATTCAGCCTTTTTACCCTGATCACCCCCATTTTTGTTTTTCTGATACTAGTGGTTACTGGCTCTGATTGTACCCTGGGCCCTGCTAACTAGGCCAATATCACTTAAAAAAGTTTATGGTAATTAGGTGTAATTACAATTGGAATGACAACCTACTTGTAGGCCCCTCGTATATGTTAGGGCATTAAGGTTTAGAGGCCCAGTAGATTTAATGTATTTAGCATGCACTGCTGTGATGCCTGCTGTTACTTTAAAAGCCAGCCCTGATTTGCAGGCTACTATTAAAACAAAATTATGTCCACACTATATTTTGGAATTAAAGGTGCTTCCAAAGTCATAAACTACCTTATTTGTACATATAAGTCAAGCCAAAGATCTGCCCTAGGAACCTCAAGGCTAGAGTGCCATGTTAGAATAAACAGGGACCTTATAAAATATATTTTATAAGCCCTGGTGAGACAAAGTCTACTCATTTTGTTTTTCCATAGTCTAGCATATTATCTCCATAGGCCAACATGGGGATGCTTTATTTAACTTTAATAAAGTATATTGATAGGAGTGAACTAAAATAATAATTCATAGTGTTAAAATTATAGTTAGAATACATCCACCAACTTGGCAAGGTTGGATTTATTGTAACTATGACAGAAAAGAGAAACTCTGGATCCAAACTGATCTGATGAGGTGTGAAGTGGACTGCAAGGAAACAAAGAGACATCTGGTAAGAGGAGATCTGCAGCTGCAGAGCAAAAGGCAGGCAGGAGGATGGGTAGCCAAACTGGTCTTCAAAGGGAAAAAGACAATGAGGACAGGAACCAGGTCCAGGCCCACTTTCTGCACCCCCAGCGAGATGGGGTCCCTGTAATTGAATTAGTAGAGTTGGTGGAAGGGGAGTGTTAGGGACAATTAGCTGGACCTGTAGGTTAAGTTAGCCATACCTAAACATCCATGAGAGATGTTCTCCATGTTGGATATTTGTGAACAGTGTGGACAAGATGCCACCCCCTCATTAGAGGAGCAGGATGAACAATCAGGCACAAATGCCTGAGATGTGTGTAAGCAGAATGCATGGTGGGGAAGGCATATGAGAGGGGAGGACTAAAAGTCTGAGAGAAAGAGAGTTTATCAGGAACATAGCGGGGGGCCACGCAGTCGAGTACACATGATAAAAAACTTGTAAATATGCTGTGAGGCCCCATACATTACATCGCCCATGGAGAGGAGGGCAGAGACTCATGCGCTCTACGAAGAGTATGCACCTGATGTCACACCCTGCTGCTATTGTGCTTTGCCATAAGTATTAGTATGTCTGCCAATGTCTTGATTTCACAATGCTATCATTGCCTCACTGCCTATTTGGTTACTGATTTGATGATCATTATTCTTGTTTTCTAAACCTCTAAATAAAGTCATTTCTAAGAACTCCCTCAGGTGAGCCCCACCCTGAGGCCGAGTACACCCTGGTAGTACCACCATACCAGCGTGGAACGAGGTAGCAAATGATGAAGCATGTCACATTACTTGAGTGAGCCTACCTCGTCCAATTCGTGGAATTGCCCAGTTGTTCCTGGAAAGAGTAGCAGCAGGTGGTAAGACTGGCATTAATTATGGGTGTGCTAAAAAACTGTTTCAAGCAGAAGTAGAGGGTGTCATGCCAATTTTTGTGTATTGATGGTTTATTAAATTCAGGCGGGAACCTGGTAGTGCCTTTTTCGCTCTCTTTGTGTAATATATGACAAGAAAATGTTACACTTCATGGGAAGTGGTCATCACAGAGGGTGGCACCCTGCACCCCATTGGTCAGGGGTGCCCTCCTTCTTGCCAGCCCAGAAACCTGAATAAATATGGAAGGGCTGCCCAGCAACTTTGATCCCTGCCTGGAAGAAACAAGAAGAAGGACTACCCTGATGAACCCTGGACTGCAGCAAGCGGACTGTACTCTTAAGCACAGCACCTGCTGCACACTTTGGGATTCCCCAAAATAAGGACTTTGCCTCCCTCTAAAAGTTTGAGGAGTGGACTCCCTGAAAGCAACAGTTTAAAAGAACTCTACCTGCATCATCTACACCAAGAAGAACCCAACTGACGAGCTTCGCCTGGACTTTGAAGGATTTAAACCACATGCATTTTGGATCTTGTAGCCTCAACTTACCTAGGAGCAACAAAGAGCTTATGGAAACTTGGATTGGTGCTGTGTACACTTCAAGACTCCAAAAGGAAATTCTGGTAGAAGATCCAGAAGTTTGATACCATTTGGAAAATTTTCATCAAAAACTTCCATAAGTTGACCGACACGTTGTGGAGTCAACCTGGTGAGGTTGACCCGCGACTCAGCCTGAGATTCAGGTTTGCCCAGCTTAAGCTCTGGAGCTTTTCCCCATCAATGAGATCTCCTGGATTTCACTGAGGTTTCCTGCTGAATCTACCGTCAACAGCTTGCAACCTGGCCTGCCGAGGATTCTCCCTGGATGTCAAGAGGCCCCCCCCCCCAAAAAATGACTGAGTACGAAGCTAAAAAATCGATCGGCCCCAACCACCCTATCATATCCAGCCAGCGATCCATCACGGAAAGCCTGAAATTTTGCCTGGGCATTGACAAGCACAAACAAATGTTCATGTAATGTAATGTAATGTAATGTAACTTGAATTTATATACCGCCAAACTGTCACCCTACGGGTATCCTGACGCTGCGACTTACCCTGTTGTCAATGTGCATAACGATAACCTGTTCACTGGCATGGTTGGCTCTTTATACTTTAAGCGCTAGAAAGCACTTTTCTTTTACATTTAACCTTTCAAAATTCATATCTCCGGTTCCCTACATTGACTTTTTGTAATTGGAGTGTAATTTTTCCTATTTTTATAAAGTGGTGCCAGATTTTTATTGTGTGTTGTGTCTTACTTATTTACTGTTATTGGTGTTTTTAAATGCATTACACAGCTGTCTCCTAAATTAAGCCTGACTACTCGGGAGCCAAGCTACCAAAGGTTGAGCAAGGATTAATTTATTGAGAAATGACTGGACCTTATTTGTGATAGTGGTATTATTACTACCTGCACCTACTAATAAACAACCTTCCAACCCTCTCACTTAGGTGTCTAGAGAAAATTCAGTGAGTAGCGCTCACTGTATAAATGATGAGTGTAATAGAAGGTAACTTTTTGGTTTAGGAATGTATCATGGTTGTAATTTCAATTCTCAACTTCCTTCTATCTGCACTATTATGATGACGTTTACAATGTAATAAGAAACCTTGTTCCATTACAACTGAAAACAATGTAATTGGTGACACATTTTAACGCTCGAGTCAATAATGCTATCTAACACTTCTGTTAAAGTTTTGCAGGTTCTACTATCCATGGGTGTCCAGAAAGTACATATTTCCATAACCGTCTTGTTGGACGGTCCTAAGGTGTAAACAGTGTTTTCTGCTATTTTGCAAAGGATAAACAAACCAAGATTTGTAAGGAGTAAGAAGATGAAACAGTACTGGCACAGGTATTGCTCTGGTGGGAGTATGGAGGACAAAGACTAGATAGGGATAAGTTGTACATTCTCTTTAACCTAACTAACACTACTAAGCACCCAATACTAAGACCTGTTTCTTCAGCCCTGGCTGCAAGTTCATGTCAGATTTTAAGTTGTTTGATTGAATGCAACTTCGTTCAGACTCTTGAAGCAGAGTAAGGGATACAGGTACAGAATCATGGGTGGGTTGAGAAAGAAAGAAAACCTAAGATGTAGGGCTAACTCCTGCTTTAACGGTGATAAAAGGAAATACGCTGTCGAAGAGGGGAGTCTCAGAATACAGAATACAGGCTAAGAGTATAGATTCTCTTTGAGATGTAAATGAAGTTTTATATCTCTTGAAGGATTGCAAAATTACTTTGTATTTACTGTATAACCTGTAAGTCCCCTGGTAATAAAGTAATAGGGTCTTGGGTAATATCCACAATCTATCAATCAAAACTAGCTACTTTTGGAGCCTCACGACTGATGATACCAGAGCCTTATACAGCCGGAGACAATAACAAGGCCACTTCTCCCCAGTGGTATTTGCTATACTTTTGGAGCTAATATTTACAATAATAATGACAAGCAATGACAGCCTGTTTGTCATGAAAGCCTCACATCAGGTTATCTATACGTATAACTGTATTCCAACTGGTACACAAGAATCTTAATTCAAAATGTACATCAACATCAATCACATAAAAAGGATAACAACTATCAAAAACAGAATTATGATCATTCATAAAATACCAAGTGGATAGAGTATTTTATCCCCCCAAAAACCCAACTTTGAAGTGTTTATATTTTTCCTCGATCCCTACTACCAAACATATTTTTATTGCATCACTGTTTATTAAGATAACATATTTTTTAAATAATGTGTCAGTTTTAAACCCATGGTCGTTCCAAAGCTGTGTTGGTAATTGAAGAGGTTGCAAAAAACACTGGGCATGTCTCAGTGCGTAAGCTAAATACACAGATGCATCCTCCTATTTCAGGTGGATTAGTATGGAGCTCCCTCATTAGTTCATTCGCAGTAGAATACTAAGGGGTCTGCCGAACCATTAATACAAAGAGGATCTATCTTTTTTCATCCGTTTACACAGCACTTCTGGATACTTTCGGAGGTTACTATCCATGAATTAATGTTTTTATTTAAAACACTAAAATTCTTACTGCTAATACTAAATTGAAGTAGAGCGGTACTCCAGACAATTAAAATGTAGCATTTGTCACTGTGGGGAAATTTGTGAGGTGATATATGATTGAAAGGTTACTTAGCAGGGACTATGTCAATGTCCTAATGTGTGTGGACAGTATATTATGCATATGTTGTAAATCTTAGGTCAGTTCTTCTAAAATTCCTACCTATCCACAAAGTGCCTTATGCATATTAGTCACGGAGTACTGGAGGGTAGACACCTTTTTCAGACTAGGTACAGGAGGGAAGGCACATTTTGCTGGACTTACATTTTTTCATTCATTGCAATAAATTAAAATAACCTTTTGGGGGCTAATGTTAGCTGCAGCTATCCAAGAATAAAGGATACAGGGTGTAGATGAAAATGACATTTTAAATAATAGCTAACTAATGCTAACAATGCATTTACATATTTGTCTGTGTTGAGGTGAAAAAAATAGGAACCCACAACAACTTGATGAGATTTAAAAAAACATGTATTAGAGGTGTTAAGGTTAAGCCAATTACAACTCTTTTAAAATGACTTAGTTTGGGATTTCATAGGTCAACAAAAGTGATGGAAACATGCAGATAGGTTCCGAAGATCATAGAAGATGAGCAAGAGCCTTGGGACACTTGACATACAATAAGTGACACATAAAAATATACTTTGATCAATCATACACGTGTGTCTTCCATATGAGAAAGAGCAGAACCATCATTAGCAGTCTTAGGAAACTTGTTCCAGTTCTTGCTTTCTAGATTACAATGTGCTGTGATTGAATATGGTGAATGAAATCCAATTGGGGTGTGGTTTATCACACTCCTGGATGTATTCCGTGTAATCTGATTTGTTCAGGTAGTGGGTGCCATACTGGTAAACCCTTCTGGGTGCAAGGGTGAGTAACAATAAAAGAACAAGCGTTATCTCCCGTAAGAGTAACGTCTACACGTAGGCACTCCTCAGTAAAGATATCAACAAAATTCCATGAAAAGTCTTGAAATTGCTTTTGTACGATTGTTTAATGTCATTTAGTTTGGTTCCATGCTATTATATTCATAGTACATGGTGACTCTTGTATTTCATTTCACTTATGTTCTGCCCAATGCATTTCGGGCTAAGCCCTTCTTCAGGGGCCTTTAATTCTGAAAGTATAAACAGTAGTACATTGTATAACCGAGTGAAAACAACAACGTGTAAATACCATCACACGAAGCGTTGGTGAACCAAGTGGATGAACGACCGGATTTGGACCGTGTTGTCAAAAATTGGTGGCAATTACGAGTTATTGTCGATTTTTGACATGTTAATAGTGCTCAAATTTATCTGTAATCAAAGGTGTTCTTTGCGTGACTGTGGAAACTCTGAACGAACGTATATTGAAAAGACGTATACTAAAAAAGCTGTCTTCTACATTTGTGTGATTTACCAGTGTGTTAATACCCGGGTGCTATATAGAACTTTAGTAACATGCTAGACCTTCCCGTGTAGCAGTTTTCTGAATGGTAAGTTGGTTCGTAATGTGGAACCTCTAATGGGTGGTTGGTGATTTAAACAAACTCACGCGAAAGTAAAACGATTTTGTTAAACAACTGACCTTTTAGGACAATTAGTTTGTTCAAATAATAAAAAGCTTTCATCCAAGTAAATGCTGCGATCCTGAATTGGACGAAGTGACCTGTGAATAAAGCACCGGTTGTTACCGTGATGTCGAGAATGTAAAAAGTGACGAGAAGCCGAAAACCGCATACTCGCTTACCGTCCACGGCTGTTCGGATGCGTCAATACTCTTCCTGTTCAGTGCACAGGTATTTCGTGTCACGCAGTGAACCGTATTCAAAAGAAAGATTCCGATCACGTGATTAGTAAATAGTGAAAACATACTTCGAGTGTCGATTGTGCTCCACGAAAACGGGTGAAAAATGTGAAAAGTGACTAAAATCAGATTAATATGATCTTGGCGAACGGTATGCTGGTAAAGTTCTAAACATTGCAAACAGCTTTTCAGTGGTGTAATATGTTGTTTTCAATTCCAAAGAAGAAAACTACGTATAAAGGATTAAAATTCTAAACATCATGTGATCAATTAACACATATGAATGCAGTCGTGTAGCTCGCTATAATATTCTCAGTTTACCACTATAAATGACTCTATAAAAAACAACCAAGGTCCAAACGTTTGTTTAACCCTTTTGGTTGTAACGTCGACAGATGATGAATCCAAAAAGTTTCTCTCCTTAGTAAATGTTGTGAGTTATCTCTTTCAGGTAATACTGGCACTTGTTCTAAGATGCAGAAACGTAACTGGCTGGAGTTATGATTGAGTTCATTGAAATGTACAGCAACTGTAGATTTCACATTTTTTAATCGTATGTTGCTTTTATGTTCAATTATACGTGTTTTTCTTTTTCTTTGTGTTTTACCAACATACGCAAGTCCGCATGGGCATTTTAGCATGTAGATTATGCTGCTGCTATCACAAGTTCCTGTAACTCTAAGTTTGACAGACGTGCCTTTTGTAGGGTGAGATATTTCATTTCCCTTAATTATTGCATTACAATTGCCACAATTGTGGCATGGAAGGGTACCTCAATGTACTCTGGCTTGTGTATCTGTTTTTTCTTTTAGCAGTTCTTTAAGATTACGAGTACCTGAGTATGCAAATCTTGGATTGGTTGAAAAAATGCCTTTGAAGTCTTCCTCGAGTGCAAGTAGTGGCCAATGTTTTAGAATAGATTTCTTGATTTTATAGCTTCTGCTCTAGAATTTGGAGACAAACACGGACCTTTCTTTGTCACTTGTGGGTTGCGAGGTTAATAAACTGCTCCTTTCTAACTTTTGTGCTCTTTCCATAGCGTTGATTAATGTGGATTTGGGATATCCTCTCTGTTTGAATTTTTCCAAGGTGATTATTTTATGCTTGTTATAAATGTACTCTGTGGAAGCGATTCTTTAAATCCGGAGGAGTTGTGAGAATGGTAGGTGTTTTTTCAAAGATGGTTGATGGAAACTCTTAAAATGTAGCAGATTGTTTCTGTCCGTAGGTTTATTGAATACACTTGTTTTTAATGTGCCATTGTCATTTGTGATTAAAACATCTAGAAAGGATATTTGATGCTTGTTAATGGTGGATATGAATTCAATCCTGTCATTGACTTTATTCAAGTTTTGAATGGCTGTAGTTAGTGTGGTCTCCGAACCCTTCCTGATGATTGTATGAAGAATTGTTTCTTCCATTGAAAATAACTGTGAAAAAGTGTAAAATGGAGTAACTCCATCAAAAATAGTTTAAGGTCATCTTCTTTGTCACTCTGTACCAAAAAACTTTCCACTGCTGTTAGACCTAGGTCATGTGGAATTGAGGTGTACAGTGACTTGACGTCAATCGTACTCATAATCATCTCTTTGGTGTAGAGTACTTTGTGATCTTCCAAAATGTTCAAAAAATGAGTGGTGTCTTTGATGTACGTTGACATATTCTTGACGATGGTCTGTAGGTGCCTGTCGATGAATTTGCCTATGGAGTTAATCGTAGATACAATGGGTCGATATGGTGGTCTGGTAGCATGCTTATGTATTTTAGGAATCATATAAATGTACGGAATGGCTGGGTTGATCTTTATCAGATATTCTTTTTCTTTTCCACTGATGGTACCACGGTCAATGGCGATGTTAATGATTTGTGTCAGGATCTTTAGAAATTCGTGAGTGGGATCTGTATCTACTTTCATGTAGGTTTCAATGTCGTTAACGTGTTCATCAACACTCTTTAAATAAAAATCTGTATCCATGATTATAAGAGCTCCACCTTTATCTGCTTGACGTATGATTATTTCTTTGTTTGATGCCAATTGTTTTAGGGCTTGTCTTTCTTTTTGTGCGATTTTAATCCTTTATACTTAGTTTTGTTCTTTGGGAATTGAAAACGATATATTACACCACTGAAAAGCTGTTTACAATGTTGAGTAATTGTCTGGGAATCGTGTTATGTCATTGGGTTACTTTTAAAAAAAATATTGTATCACCACGTAGATATGCATAATTCGAATTGTCTTCTGAATTAGAATTATTGTCACCTTCATAGAACTTTACCAGCATACCGTTCGCTGAGATCATATTAATCTGATTTTAGTAACTTTTCACTTTTTTCACCCGTTTCATGGAGCACAATCGACACTTGAAGTATGTTTTCACTATTTACTAATCACGTGATCGGAATCTTTCTTTTGAATACGGTTCACCGCGTGACACGAAATACCTGCGCACTGAACATGAAGAGGATTGACGCGTCCGAACAGCCGTGGACGGTAAGCGAGTACTCAGTTTTCCACTTCTCGTCACTTTTTACATTCTCGACATTACGGTAACAACCGGTGCTTTATTCACAGGTCACTTTGTCCAATTCAGGATCGCAGCGTTTACTTGGATGAAAGCTTTTTATTATTTGAACAAACTAACTGTCCTAAAAGGTCAGTTGTTTAACAAAATCGTTTTACTTTCGCTTGAGTTTGTTTAAATCACCAACCACCCATTAGAGGTTCCACATTACTAACTAACTTACCATTTAGAAAACAGCTACACAGGAAGGTCTAGCATGTTACTAAAGTTCTATATAGCACCCGGGTATTAACACACTGGTAAATCACACAAACGTAGAAGACAGCTTTTTTAGTATACGTCTTTTCAATATACGTTCGTTCAGAGTTTCTACAGTCACGCAAAGAACACCTTTGATTACAGATAAATTTGAGCACTATTAACATGTCAAAAATCGACAATAACTCGCAATTGCCACCAATTTTTGACAACACGGTCCGAATCCCTGTCGTTCATCCACTTGGTTCACCAACACTTCGTGTGATGGTATTTACACGTTGTTGTTTTCACTCGGTTATACAATTTACTACTGTTTATACTTTCAGAATTAAAGTTCCCTGAAGAAGGGCTTAGCCCGAAATACATTGGGCAGAACATAAGTGAAATGAAATACACGAGTCACCATGTACTATGAATATAATAGCATGGAACCAAACTAAATGACATTAAACAATCGTACAAAAGCAATTTCAAGACTTTTCATGGTATTTTTTGATATCTTTACTGAGGAGTGCCTACTTGGAGACGTTACTCTTACAGGAGATAACGTGTGTTCTTTTTTTGAATATGGTGAATGTCATTGATAAATCCAATATCATCAGCATGGTTACTTAAACTTCATCCAAAGCTTTTAGAATAGAAGAGTATTTAGTAGGAAAGGCATATTTTAAATCCATGTCTACTCTTTTAAAATATGTGAATCAAATAGGACTTTATCTAGTACAATTTTAACTCCCGATTATTATCCATATGTGTATCATGTTAAAATCTCTATGTATGTATACCTTTTATGTGTGGTTATGTATCTATATATTTATACATTTAAATTCCACTGCAGAAGGAAAGAAAATAACTAATCTCTCCAGACCTCACAAACCCACCACATTATGACTCATACTATTCCTCTTCCAAAATATCCCCTACCACCACTCTCTGACTCACCCCAAACCTCTTTTACTACTATGAGCTTCCAAATGATTCTTCCTGAACTCTTCCCTTCTCTACCCATCATTTATCCTATTCATCCAGCTAATAGGCTCACATGTCCAACACTGCCAATAACAATTTATATTTCGCCCTACTAATCTACCACACGTTGCTCGCACATGCAACAAATTCTGCCATGCTGCGACAGGCAGAATTTTGTTGGCACTCCATGTTAAAAGAGTAACATATGGTCACCAAATTCCTCCAATTCTGTGAGCAGAATTAAATAGTTTGCCTGGGCCTAGTCATGCTGTATACAGGTGGGGTGGGACTTTAGTACCAGCTCATCATAGCACCAATACCTAAAGTTGTATTTTACCATGAGAAGTTAAACAAAAAAACTAATAAATTAAGCAATTCAAGATTCTAAAAGGAACCCTTAAAGGATGCCACAATACAATTTGTTTTGGGGAAATTGTATATTATTACTGGTATCCAGAACTTCATGCTTGACAAAAAAACTGTGGTTAGGATCGAACCGAAAACCTTGTTACTCACAGTTCTCAATGTTAACAGCTTGTGCCATAGAAGATAATAAACAAACTGCTTTGTTAATATTTAGTTGTGCAAAAGTAGTTTCATTATTTGCTTTGTAGGATTTTTTTTCATAACTTCAGTAACAGCAGGATATAGATTCGCCATGAATGGAATGCCTTTTGCTTCTTTAACGAATGCAGTGCCGCCTTTCATCCCTGAAAATAAAAGTATCTCTAATTTTAAGAATTCCTCTTTTTAAAATGTTATGTTGAAATAAATATTTCAAGCAAAGATAGGCAGGGAGGTCAGTTGCACCAAAAACACAAATACGAATAAATAAGACAGATTGAACTAGGAGCCCTAGAAATGAAAGGGACTAGTTCTCATGTGGGTGTGCACCATTTCACAAGCAGGTGCCGTTCGTGCCTGTGGAACTTTGTTTGTGGACTCTGTGCTCTACCTGGGCGTGAGGGACTGCGAGGCTCCGCGGCTGGGAAACCAGCTATAGCTGCGGCCTCTTCCCGGACACTCCCCCTGCCAGCCCTTAAGAGGACGACTCACGGCCCCCGCTTCTCCGGGGCCGTTCGTGCCTGTGGAACTTTGTTTGTGGACTCTGTGCTCTACCGGGGCGTGAGGGACTGCGAGGCTCCGCGGCTGGGAAACCAGCTACAGCTGCGGCCTCTTCCCGGACACTCCCCCTGCCAGCCCTTAAGAGGACGACTCACGGCCCCCGCTTCGCGGGTGCCGTTCGTGCCTGTGGAACTTTGTTTGTGGACTCTGTGCTCTACCTGGGCGTGAGGGACTGCGAGGCTCCGCGGCTGGGAAACCAGCTATAGCTGCGGCCTCTTCCCAGACACTCCCCCTGCCAGCCCTTAAGAGGACGACTCACGGCCCCCGCTTCGCGGGAGCCGTTCGTGCCTGTGGAACTTTGTGGACTCTGTGCTCTACCTGGGCGTGAGGGACTGCGAGGCTCCGCGGCTGGGATACCAGCTACAGCTGCGGCCTCTTCCCGGACACTCCCCCTGCCAGCCCTTAAGAGGACGACTCACGGCCCCCGCTTCGCGGGAGCCGTTCGTGCCTGTGGAACTTTGTTTGTGGACTCTGTGCTCTACCTGGGCGTGAGGGAGTGCGAGGCTCCGCGGCTGGGAAACCAGCTACAGCTGCGGCCTCTTCCCGGACACTCCCCTCTTAGCGGAACACTACCCATATATTCTCAGTCCAGTGACGCGGCGCGGGACGCGGCACAGGACGTGCGCCGGGCGAAGCCCGGGCCAAGGGCGGGCCCGTTCTAGCCCGTTACAGACCGATTAGGACCGGATCGGGCCCCCCCTCTAACATTTCATACCCCAGGTGATTGGACGTCGTCTTGCAAATATTGGTTGACCATTAGTTGTGGAAATTATATGCTATTATCCATGGCGACCACACGAGGAAGTAAGAGCAAGGTGATTAAGGATGTTAGTAATATTACTGGCCCATTAGATAACTTCATTGTTAGAGCGAACTCTGTTATTGACCAAGGAATAGCTCTTATGGAACGAAGAGTATCACAGGACCTATTACTGGCCAAGCGGTCCTCTATGGGCCTTTATGCAACAGCTAAAACTCCCGATAACACAAGTAATAAAGCACCCCTTCCCTCAGTACACGTGGATATACATAGCATTCCTAATGTAGTGGACTTGTCCTTTTCAATGACTGAATGTATATCTTCTTCGCAACTAGAGAGGTCTCCGATTCTTCCAGCGGAGCCTTTGGTATTAGAACCACGATTGCAAGATTCAATCAATAGTCAGACGGTGAGAGAGAAAGAGGGTGCAATACCAAAGACGACAAAACTTTCCAAGAGAAAGTATAAGAAAAATGAACTTAAAATAAATAAGCCCACTAAGACAAAAAAAACTATTCCTATAGGAGAAAAAGGGCCAGGCAAACTTATCACTAGAGGGATAGAACGAATTGAACAACAGTCAAAAGATGCCTCTTTTCCAAGTAGTCCTAATGAGGATAGCCTGCCATTGGAATTGTCGAGCGTTGTTATTCCCTCTACGACGCCTATAAACTTGGAGCCTCTGAAGGCTGACCATAAGCAAATTGAAATCATAAGGGAGCTTTTTAAAATACATCTTACTCCATTGGAAACTAGATTGAAGAAGATTGAGAGGCAGCTAATAGATGTGGCTGCTTTATTAAAGATCTCGACTAATATTGAATTACCAAAGGTTCTGGGTGAGGGACAAAGACACGCAAAAAATTCAACAGTGGGTTGTTCAACAGTTAAATCGCCAACCTACGCCTTAAAAGCAAATAGTTTGGCAACTGCTAATATAGAGAACTCTGTAAAAGAAAAAATTAACCATCCACCTGGATATAATAATCAAGGGCCAAACATACAGAAAGATTCAATTAAGGGACCTAAACTGGGTAACTCAGTTATAGATTTGCCCCCAGAAGTATCTCCTTATTTGGTGATTTTAACGGGGGTTCCCGAATTGAAAGAGGGAAAAGAAGAACCCTTTGGTTCTTTGAAAAACAAGGTCCAATACTGGCTCAATGTAAATCGACCACTCCCTTCGAATAGGACGAGTAAGATCTTAATGGTCCGCAGGGTTTCCTGGGTGGGGGCAGAAAGAAAAACAACACAGGGTGACTGTGTCCTGGTTAACTTTGAGGACCCGGAAACGGTTGATCATATCTGCTCCGGGAGAAATCATTTTGCAAATGAGAGTATTGAAACTAAAAGATTATCTTTCTTTTACCCTCCTAAATCTTATCCCTATCTATTCAATGAGCGTGAATGGATTACTGTAAAATCCCGTGACAGAACAATGGGTATAAGGGACTGGGGAAGGCAAATTAATAGAAATCCAACAGATAGTGACAACTGGAGGGGTTTACCAACCTCCAATCGCTATAGTAGTTTAGAGATGGTGGATTGACTCCATCGGACTGGACCTAGTCTTTCTAAGCATTGTTTTAGTTCCATCACCACGGTCAAAAACTTAAATCTCCTGTTAATTGACCCACAAAGAGTTGCAAATGAAGGGAAGATAAAAAACTTGCCAGACCCCCTAATAACATCTAAAGCCTCACTTGACGAATTCGGTAAACAAGAGACTGAAACAATCACATATCCCGGCTTTGGTATAAAAACTTTTTTATCCCCAAAAGTTGACCATCTCAGGGTGCAGCCTGACGTGGAACATATTCCCCCTCTGGCAGAAACACATTTCTCTGTGGCTAGTCCATTTAACGAGGAAACAGATACGGAATATAATATTCCTGTGAAGGAACAAAATCCGCATGTAGACTGTTCCCTTAATAAGGAGCGTCACCGAGATTCCGAAAGGGGAGAGCTGGCTCTTTTATCCTGGAATATAGCAGGTTTAGCAAATAAGGTAAACGATCCTATCTTCTGTGATTTAATCGAGAAGAACGACATTATATGTTTGCAGGAATCCTGGGAACAGGCCGAGATTCATCTTGCAGGGTATCGTACGTTTTTTACCCCCGCAATGCAGCCCAGGAGAGGGAGAAATTCGGGGGGGCTTTGTACTTATATTTCCAACATGGTTAAGCTGGCAATAACGCAACAGAACACAGAGGGACATAACTGTTATCAGGTCTTTTGCTTAACTGCAGGCGAAAACCGATTTATTTTAATAAATCTATACAATAATATCCCGAGGGAAGATTTGAATAAAGAATTTGAAGATCTAAATAATTTAATAGCCCGCACAATTGGCTTGGAGCCAAATGATGTGTGCATCATTCTGACAGGGGATTTTAATTGCCACTTGTGCCCCTATAATAGCTCTGGTATATGCGGAATGGTCAACCTAACTGGCGATCCATGTACACATTTTGAGCACACTTTACTGGGAAATATGTTTAATAACTTAATTTCTGACTGGGACTTGGGATTTGCAAATGAATTGTGCACGCCTCAGGTTTATTTTCAGCCTACCTTTAATGGTCGCGGTCTAGAATCTGTCATAGATTACACTATGGTTAGCACCACTCATAATCGCAAAGTCCTGTTGTTTAAAACATTAGACACTGCAATGAGTGACCACTTCCCGATCAGCTCAATCTTTGATATTGATAGGGGTGCTAGATCTGCCCAGAGTGTAGTGGAAAACCTTTCCCACTATGCTATTTCTTTGGCAAGACAAAATGGCTATGCCATAAAATGGAAGAATGTCGACCCATCAAACTTTCTCCAGAACTTGATTCTGGATCAACATGAAAACGTCAGGATCTGTCTAGAGATCAACCCAGACCCTAGTTTGATTATCTGTGCCTTTGACCAGATTACCTCATTTATTGCCAAAAAGTTAACAGGAACTCTACGAGACAAGGCTAATCAAAAAACTATCGGGTGGTTCAACTCGGATTGTTCCAAAGCACACTCTAACTTAAAGCAGATCTTAAAGAAAAAACCTAGGAACAGGCTGGAAGTTGGAGCTGCCAGGGCAGCTTATAAAATATCGTTAAAAAAACGGAAGCAAGAGCTCAAGGAGAATGCGTGGAATGCATTGGTAAAGGCAAGCTCCTTGAGAGATAACACTGCATTCTGGAAAGCAGTAAACCCCCCCTTCTTCGCAGAAAGAAATTCTGATAAGCTGGAACCTGCGATAGAAGAATCAATCTGGGTGGATCACTTTACCGAGCTTTACAAAAAAGATACTTCGCTCGTTACAGCCTCTAAACCCCTAATTCAGCAGGCTGATATTGAACCTACTGTTCCTGTTTCATTTCCCTTGGGTATTGTCTTTTCTGTCTCAGAAGTAGAATTGGCCCTACAGGAAAGTGCCAGAAACAAAGCCCCTGGGCCTGACGGGGTCCCTACAGACATATATAAAGATACTCTCCCTTTATGGGCCCCTTTGTTGACTAATGTGTTAAACTGTTTTAATATTAAGGGTTTCCCATTGACCTGGCAGGAAGCCATTGTGGTGCCCATTTTTAAAAAGGGAGATCGAACCGATCCCAAATGTTATAGGCCTATCTCCCTACTCGATTCATTGATGAAAGTGGCAGGCAGAATTATTTTAAACAGATTGCACATCTGGGCAGAGGAACACGATGTTATTTCTAAGTTCCAGTACGGCTTTAAGGCTGGCCTAGGTACTATTGAACAAGGGCTCAACCTGGCCTTAATAACCGGCAAATACACGATGGTAAAAAAGGGTAACCTTTTCATGACCTTTGTTGACCTTAGCTCAGCATTTGATTGCCTGGACCACGATGTACTTTGGGATACTTTAATAGGTTTGGGCATAGATTTAAATATTATTAATTTTATCAAAGCACTGTATAGAGCGGCAGGGGCCAAGGTGCGTTTTGGCAACAAAGGGGAGTGTTCTGCCAAGTTTCCAATTATGAAAGGTGTCAGACAGGGTTGTATTTTGGCACCTTTTCTTTTTAATCTGTATATAAATGAAGTGGCAGAATTTTTAATTAAACAAGAGTTAGATTATCCTCAAATTGACGGCACCCCAGTTCCCATTTTATTATATGCTGACGATGCAGTTATCATGGCTAGAACTCAGCTGGGTCTTCAAAAGGCTTTAACCAGCTTTTCTTTTTTTATGAGTTCCAGGGGTTTAAAAATAAACATAGGGAAAACCTTTACCATGTGCTGCTCGTCAAAGAATAAACTCTCTTGTAAGACTTTTATTGACAAGTCTAAGATAGAACTTACTAGCTTTTTTTCATATCTGGGGATTGTTTTTAATCAAAAAGGTACTTGGAAAGCAGCAATTAGGGCTAGGAATCTCGCTTTTGCCCGTTCGTTAAGAGCAATCAGACAGATTGCCAATAAATTAGGAGGCAGACCTGTACGTATTCTATTAGACATCTATAAGTCTAAATGCATATCAACTGCTTTATATGGATCTGGAATATGGGGTATCGCAGACTCACAGGAAATCCGAGTAAAAGAAAACACTTTCCTACGTTATCTGTTAGCGGTCCCTAAATCGACCTCCACATATATATGTCACAGGGAATTGGATTTGGTCTATATTTCGGATCTCATTAAAATCAATCCATTACTCCTATGGCACAAGATATGGACCTCAGAAGCAACCGTTTTTAATAGAACTATTCTGAGTGACTGCCTTAAATTAGAGAGATGGAAAGATATTCATTGGATCTCCTATGTAAAGGAGTTCATGACTAATATGGGGCATGAACCTTTTTTTGATAATCCCTCCTCGCTATCTCTGATCTCTAGAAAGGCTTTTAAGATAAGTTGCCTTGCTTTCCTCGAGAACAAAAGATGCCTTGAGGAGAGGACTAAGACATCAGTAACCCAATACAATGCACTTGTTCAGAGCCCCGGTTTGCAGCTTTACCTGTCCCCTGATTACCCTGCTTATGACAGAATGCTGCTATCGCGATTGAGAACTGGTTGAGATCATAGGTTGATAACATTTCCAGCCAGAAATGATTGGTCTTCAAAATTAATTAATTGTCCCTGTGATGATATTGCTCTGCAATCTTCGATACATTGTGTTCTCTTTTGCAAGTATTATGCCTGGGGAAGAAAGAAATACCTGATTCCCTTCTTAAGTTCTGGGGCCTAAGACGCTGCAGACCTGCGTATTTAAAGTTACTCCTATTAGATGACGAACTAACAATTAGTGCTGTATCCAAGTTTCTAAAATTTGTAATTCGATGCAGATCAACCCTGGATTAACTTTTAATGTTTGTTTTTATCTCTGCCATTTCTTTTTTTCATGATGAATATAACTTGTATGTAATTTGACTTTGTTTTTAATCATGTTTTATTGATTGTGCTTTTATGATTTTAATTTTAAAATCGAATAAAGCTATCTTTGACTTGACTTGACACAAGCAAAACTTCTTTCACTCACAGTGAAGATAGCTAGTGAGAGAAGTGGGTTGACCCACTATCCCATGCTGTATTTTGTGGTGAGCAGAAGCAAAATGTGAATGACAATTGAGCGGACCAATAGGTGAAGACCAAAGGCCAAAAACCCTCTATGTATGTCTATATGTATGTATCTTATTAAGCTTATTTTTCTTAAACACAAGGTCTCAGCTAACAGCAGATATTGCAATTATCTTAAGTAGCTGGTAAAGGCTTAGGTTGAGTTTATGAACAACCTAGGCTTCAAATAACAGAAAGTGATAAAAGCAATACTAGTTCAGAAACGTTGGTGGGTTCTATCTATTTGGGAGTTACTGTCAACTCGGAGCTGTCATGGCTGCATCACATTGATGTAGTTGAACTCAGAATGGGGTTTGCCCTATTCTCTTGCCTCTCCAGGCTATTTAACTGTATAAGATCTAAACTATCTTTGGTAAACTTGTTGACATAAGAGGCGTAAAATCCTCGTTTACACCCCATTCAAACAAAATTTATGCATGGACTGTTACTAGAAAAAATCAGGATCCCAAAATGTAGGACTCTGGAGACTAATGCCCCTGGTTGTCCATATGAACAGGTTTCTAGCACACTCTAATGCACACTCTAATGCCTGTACAGTTTTTATGGTATTTTACATAGACTCCTAGAAGGGCATTTCTCTTTCTGATCCTGCGGAAAATGGTCATTATATCCTCCACAGTAGCCTAAACTGTTTACTTTTTTGCAGTGTTTGTTAAATTACAGCTTTATCTTTTTACATTATGGCTAATGTACTTATTTTAAGATCTTGGTCGATCAAAATAACCTATTTAGTTGCCTGATGCTATTGGTGGTGTGTAAGTAAAGTTGAGACAGCGTGTTAATGTGATTTTTCATGTATATTGGATACATTAAATAGTAATAGATAAAACAGAACAGAAAGAAATTGCTTCAAGATGAAAATTATATGTTCAAATAGATGAGTAGATGTGGCATGTGATGTAAACAATCTCTTGCGATAATAATAATGGTCAAATCATTTTGGAGTGCTTTTGTTGAGTCTTTGTTGCTTCTACTAAGAGGGTCTATTTTAGGTATCATTATAAATATTCTGACGATAAGGCATAATTGTGTTTTATAATTCTTTTTATGAACATGATTGCAGAATTTTGTAGAGCTGAATAAAATAATGTTGAAAGTTGAATTATTAGTAGGGGTAAGTATGCACCCACTACTGACAAAAAGGCCACCAACACAATATAAGGCCCAGACAAGGCCACAATAATGTATTCCCTCGCTCAAACGTTGGCAGCTAGCAACAAGTAGGCAGGCTTAATTTAGGAGACAGGTGTGTAAAGCATTTAAAACCATCAATACATTAAATAAATAAGACACAACACACAATAAAAATCTGCACCCAATTGATAAGACTAGGAAATATTTTAATGCTTAAAATGTCACCTAAACTACCAAAATCCAATATAGGAATTCGGCTAAATGAATTTTTGAAGGATAAACACTTTTTTGTGCTTAATAATATACAGCGCCAACTTGGGACATCTGGGCACATTTTACCAGGACAAAGTCAAGGTTTGAGACCGACTGCAATGGAGCCTTGGTCGGATACACTAAGCAGGAGGTCCTGGTAAAAATTTTGCCTTCACACTTAGAAAGTTTTCTGGAGGATTTTCTCTTGTTGTCGATCAATTCTCCTCTGCAGGCTGGGATTCAAGTCAACGAAGGCGGCTTGGCTCAGCATTAGGCCTCTCTGAAATCCTGGTAGTCTTCAGCTCTGGAGCTTTCAGTGGGACGAACCTAAAATCCAGGCACTATCGCGGTTTGATGTCGGCAGCTTAACTAACATCGAAAAGTAGTTCACCCTATGGAGTTTTTTCTAAAAGTTCCTCCAAACTTCTAAAAAATTATGGAACTTCTTGCTGAAGTTCCTCTTGAAGGTTCAAGTATCCACACCACACGTCCAAGGCTCCAGAGTCTCTGAGTTGCATCTTGGATGTTTGGACTACAGTTCCCACAATGCAATTGGCCAAATCCTTAAAAGCCCACTGGACACATTGCAGGTTGGGTACTTATTGGGGGAGATGGTGCAGGTGAGCTCTATTAACCTGTTTCTTTCAAGGAGTCCACTCCTCACTCCTTTTTGAAGCAAAGCAAAGTCCAAATGGTTGTAGGTCCTAGTGTGCAGCAGGGGCAGTCCTTCAAATTGCAATCTTGAGTGGGGCAGACCAGGGTTCGAGTAGGGAAGTCCTTCTTCTCCCTGTAGTTTCAGGCATCACCCCTGACTAATAAGGTACAAGGTGCCACCCAAAAGCATTATAGCTTTCTCCAAAGTATGCCATATTCTTGTCCCCCAAAGGACAGCACTTCTATTCAAGGTGGAGAATTCCTCTCCTTGGGAGAAAGACCTGGCTAAGCCAACCCATTGGTGTGGCTCATTTTACTTAACACTCCCTTTCCAGACTTCCTGCAAATTCCACTCTTGGGCTGCCATCTGGCTGGTGGGTACAGGAAGAGGGAGTAGGCCTGGGTGGCATTCCTTACTGTTCTGCTCTCTTTGAAGCCCAGTTTGATTTACCCAGCCCCCATACTGGCCTGTTCTCTGCAGCTGCAGTTCTCCCCCATCAGATAACATCTGCCACTTATTACCTAATCAAAGCAGTTTGGCTAAACCTGTCAAGGCTGGCCAATCAAGGGAGGTTGCTAGAAGGATGGATTTTGGCTCACAGAAAAGAAAGTTTTATAACTTCTCTTCTTTATTATTTATGATAAATTTCACAGTGGCAAGGTGGTTGGGTTATCATTACCAAGGGGCATATGTATTAAAAACCCGTTTTGCGAGTCATTAATAGCGATTTTTTTTACGAATCGCTATTAAGGACTTTCAAAATGAAATGTATGTAGGATTCACAATATTAATTGCGATTTCTTAATATTCCTTAATTGCAAATCGCAAATTGCGATTCGCAATTAGGAAAACTTTCCCATTCATTCCTATGGGCCTAGAGGCCCATAGGAATGAATGAGAAGACATTCGAAATTTGCGAGTACCCATTAGGTACTCCCAAATTGTGAATGCAATTTCAAGGGTGTCAAAAGGACACCCTGTTGCACCCCTGAAATATGTATGCCCATCCCAAAAGGCCATCGATGGCCAGCGATGCAGGAAGCACCCAAGTTGTGCGATTTTGGCTTAAGTAGCTGAGGGCTTGTCGTTGCCCATGGTGGAGCTCAAGAGGTTTTATTAGCAGGTCCACTGCTTGGAGGTCGCAGGAGGCAGCAGCACCTCAGCCTGGCCCACTTGCCTCCCTGATGAAGGAATCTGGGATGAAAAAAGGGGGAGATATGGGGCAACATGAGAAGCCAAGAACATCCAAGGGACTGTTTGCAGGGATTGAGTTGGCTGGCAGTGATCGGCAAAGAGTGGTGGCTCCCCCTGGGGAAGAGCAGAGATCCATTCCACAGGGAAGAGGGACCAAGAGCAGTCATTCCCGGAGACAACCACCACAGTGCTATTGTTGTGGTCAAGACTACCCTCACTCGGGTCAGTGTCCAGCCATCGGCCAACAAAGCCACTGATGTGGGAAAGACAACCATTTTGAAGCCGCTTGCCAAACCCGTCGCACAGTAACAGGACTGGCCAAGCGACACACATGGTCACGTCACCACGTAAGGGCTGTACAAGGATGAAGAGACTGCTCAACGAGCTCGTCGAGGTCAAGTACATAGTCACACAGCTCATACCAATCCCAGCGGTCATCCGCCCTCACCTCCATATCACAAGACAGTGATGAGTATGTGTGCATGGTGGTGGATCCGGACCGACTGAAGAAGTACCCACGGCTACACGTCCAAATGGGAAGCCACTCCGCCAAGTTCGTTCTAAACACAGGTGCGGCACCCAAATACATTTTCACCACCGACTACCTATGAATACAGAACCGAAATTGAAACCAGCCGCAGTACAATTCTACACGTCGATGTCCAGAGAATCATTGCCATGTCTAGGACAGTTTAGCACAACGCTGACATACAAAGACAGAAAAATCTACGTGCAAATCCATGTGATTGAAGGTCCCGAAGCAGCAGACTCTTCTCAGCTTACTAACAGCGGAACACCTGAAGCTGGTAGAGATTCTGTACTGAGTGGATGACTCACCAGACATCGTCAACAAGTTCCCAAAGCTGTTCAGTGGCCTAGGAAAACTAGCCCACTTCAAGATCAAGCTGCACATCAACAAGCAAGTGACACCAGTGGCTCAACATCACAGGAAAGTGTCATTCCACCTGCAGTAAGTGGTGGATGACGAACTCCAAGAATTACTAAGGGCGAACATCATAGAACAATCGACTGGGCCCAACCCATGAGTGTCACCAGTAGTAGCTGTGCCCAAGAGAGGACAGGACAACAAGGTACGCCTGTGTGTGGACATGCAAGCCTGAACACAGCCATCGAAAGGGAGCGGCATCCAGGACCCCACATCAGCGTCATGATCAGAGCAACAGTCTTCTCGAAACTGGATCTCAACAAGGGGTACCACCAACTTGAGCTCCATGAAAAATCGAGGTACATTACCACATTCACCACATACCAAGGACTTTTCAGATACAAGCGCCTCAACTTCGGGATCTCGTCAGCGGCTGAGATTTTTCAGGGGGCTGTCCAGCGAGTAAGCCAAAACATCCCAAACGCATTCAACTACAGTGACGACATCTTAGTGTTCGGAGAGACCCAAAAAGTTCACGACAAAGCGCTGGACCAGGTGTGTCACGCCCTCCTCAATGCCAATACCACACTCAACCAAGATAAATGTGAGTTTCAGAAGTTGACTCTCAAATTCTATGGCCACATCTTCTCAAAAGAGGGCATGAGACCTGACCCTGAGAAAGTATGAGCACTATCTGACACTCCACAACCACATGATGTCAGCGACATCCGCTCGTTCCTGGGTATGGCCAGTTACTGCGCCCGTTACATCAAAGACTACACAACCATCAGCTACCCGCTATAAGAACTGACACAACAAGGGCAAAGTTTCCAATAGTCAGCTAAATGCGAACAAGCCTTTAATAAAATCAAGACAGCTGTAAGATCAGCCATCAACCTAGCATATTTCAACCCCAAACATAAGACAGAAATCACAGTAGATGCCAGCCCCGTTGGGCTAGGTGCGATTCTAGCGCAGTACAATGACAAAGACGACCAACGCCACATCGTTGCATACGCCAGTCGCAGCCTCACTGACACGTAAAAAGCATATTTCCAACCGGAAAAAGAAAGCCTGGCGGTCGTGTGGGCGTGTGAGCACTTTCACCTCTTCATATATGACAAGCACTTCACACTCATCACCGATCACCAAGATCTGACAACCACCTTTGGGAACCCCCTGGCGAAGATGCCTCCACGGAACGAACGGTGAGGAATCCGTTTGTAAGACTACACGTATACCATCATTCACAAACCGGGGAAGGAGGAGAACCCAGCAGACTACATATCACGGCACACACAAGCTCTGACGTGAGTGCAACACTCTGTAGCCGAAGAATATCTCTACTTCATCATCGACCAGGCATGCCCACTTGCCGTTCCACTAGAGGCCAACAGAGAAGTTTCTGCTAAAGATGCCACACTCCAAAATATCATGCATCGTGTCCTCACTGATTCGTGGAGACACCTGAACAAGCCAAAGACAAGTGACGCCATCAACACTCAAGAACTCATGGCATTCCAACACGTCAAGGACGATCTCTCCATCAGCGCCAACGGTTTGTTACTAAGAGACAGGAGGATCGTCATTCCTCACCAATTGAGACAAGAAACCATCAACCTGGCACACGAAGGACACAGAGGGGTGGTAGCCACGAAGAAAACGCTGTGAGAGCGGGTCTGGCTCCCTTCCCTTGACCAGATGGTAGAGACCACACTCCAAGACTGCCCACACTGTCAATTGGCAGGGTGTAAAGAATCACACGTCCCCCTGCAGATGTCAGACCTCCCAGACAGCGTATGGTAACAAGTAGCCGTTGACTTCTTCGATCCGCTGAAGTCGGGAAAGTACATCATTGTCATCATGGATGAGTACTCCCGATTCCCCATTGCTCACCAAATTCCCTCTACCAAAGCGACCACCGTCATACCTGTCATTGACGAAGCATTTGCTGCTTGGGGAATCCCTACAATGGTAAAGACTGATAATGGACCACCTTTTAATGGATAGCAATTTGCAGAATTTGCGAGACGCCTGAATTTCAAGCACCGAAAGATCACTCCCTTGTGGCCCCAGGCCAACAGGATGGTCGCATGATTTATGGCCACCATAAAAAAGACAATGCAACAAGCCAAACTAGCTGATCGTGACATTCAGCCAGCGTTAAATGAAGTGCTACGGGTGTACAGGACCACGCCACACAGCACTACAAATCAATGCCCTGCCACTCTGATGCTAGGGCGAATTCCACGCACCCGCATACCGACCGCAGATGCTGTCATACAGTCCAGAATCACGACTTCAGACCACGAGACCCTGGTACAACTCGATCGGACCAAGAAAGCAAAAATGAAAGCATATGCTGACCACCGCAGACATGCCAGTACATCCGACATCCGAGATAGAGACTGGGTGCTGGTGAGGCAGGAATGGAAAACCAAAGCGGACAGCCGTTACTATGCTCATCCGTTACAGGTAACAAGAAGGAAAGGGATCATGATTATAGCTGAGTCTGGAATAAAGAGAACAACCAGAAACGTGTCACATTTCAAAAAGTGTAACCCAACAGCATACGCCCAGGCTCGAGAACCTGACTGGGACAAGGACGTGTCAAGTCAAGAAGAGAGCAATCATGAAGAACCCAGACGAGTGTCGGAGGCATGTGACAATAGAGAGGGGCACCTTTCTAGCTGACCACGAATCAGCCGACCATGGAGAACTGTTCGAAAACCCACACGACTCATTGAAGAACTCTGAGAGGGACATCGAACGTTCAAAATACAAAAAAGGGGGAGATGTCGTATTGCCATGCCTGTCCTGACTAGATCCCAGGGTCAAGCATGGCAGGAAGAGGAAGAGGAGGAGCTTGGGGGGAAAGCAGCAGTTTTCGCCTGTACACAAAAGAATAAAGACGTGGTACAAGGCAACAGGTGAGGACCATGAAACACACAACTGTTGTCGAGGTACAAATAGCAGCTGCCAAAAAATATAAGGAGCAGGCAAATACCGATACAGACTTATGCACAGTAATGCAGCAAAATTATGTAACACACAGACGGGGCCATCAGCAACTCTTATCAAAGCAGATTAGATGATCTCACTAGATCTTTCCATTGCCTGACAAATGCTACAGCAACATTATCTTGCCGCACTATCACCATTCAAGTTGAAATGACAAATTGCAGTGGAGAAGTAGCACGAGGATTACTGCAAGTTACCAATGCTATTGATTACATGCAAGAGGCACACACTTCTTAGCAACCAGTGACTTAGGTGAAGGAGAAAGTTAGAAATTTTTCTACTTAAGTAGTATTACTGCCCCCAAAATTAGGAATAGGCATCGCACTGCCAAGAGTTGGGATGAGAGCTGGTGTTGTTTGGGGTCAACGCGCCCCATGGGGGTGTATGCGATTTGCACATCCCAAAGCACAGGGAAAGGGTGAGTGTACCACTGGTGCAGCTGAGTGAAAATGTGGTGCAGGGCAGGACCCACAACAGCACACTGTCCAGTCAACAGCACTTACGCTGCGCCCAGACCTCTGCTGCAC
Source organism: Triturus cristatus (assembly GCF_964204655.1). NCBI lineage: Eukaryota > Metazoa > Chordata > Amphibia > Caudata > Salamandridae > Triturus > Triturus cristatus. Next base: position 524,145,462 of record NC_140588.1, on the reverse strand, counting down.
AGCAGGCCTAAACGCTGAGATGAGGGTGCCATGCACCCCCACAGATCCTATGCGCGGTGTCAGCCCCCAGGGCTGCAATCTCCTTAGGCCTCCGGTTCACCCTTCAGGGCACAGAGTAGTTAGGGAAGTGTTTTACATATGCTGCTTCATTATTGTCATCTGCACGAGGGAAGCAGCCAGCCAGAAGACCAAGATGTGTAGTAATGACTCACCGTGGCAGCCCAACTGCCACTCATACATGAAGTACTGTAGGCACCCACCTCGTGGTAGCACGACAGCTGTGGCCTTGATTTGGAGTGCGATGCTTAGCGCACCTGAGAACCCGCCCTCAGGCTCACCCGTGGCCCGACGCCACGGGTCATCCGAGGACCGCGTCAGGTCTCGGAGAGCAAGGGCCGCTATGCTTTCTCCGCAGCCTTCACCATACCGTCACTTGGGCCGCAGTGTTCCACGTCCCCACGGGCATGTGTAGCCACAATCTCCATGGCTGTGAAGTGAGTCGAGTGCCGCTACTCCTTTCTTAAGACTCCTTGTAAAAGAATGGAACAGACTCGACTTTTCTCAGTGCTTGCAATATTTATTTGTTGCTTCTTGCCGCCATGACGCATTTCGGGCTTCCCAGAGCCATTGTTGTATATATATATATATATATATATATATATATATATATATATATATATATAAAGACCAAACTTCCCTGGAAAAGAAGTTGAGCACACGCGGGTCAATCGTTAAATTGCTCCTTTATTCTGACATAGTGCATGACGCGTTTCATCCGTAATGGACTTCCTCAGATGCAGCCAGAACAAAATAATTAAAACCAGTCAACACTTTTTAAATGGTATGCCCCTCTTTGATTGGGTGGAACACACCTTGCAGGCACATTGGAAAGCCCGGACTCGAACTCCAAGTCCGCACGGAGCAGGCATCAGGCGTAGGTACTGGCCCCAGTGGGCGGTGTCTGCTCCTTACAGCATACCAGCAGAGATATATATGTTGTCAGTAATGAACAGGGTGATGGGATGGCACACTAAGGAAGTGATTTTGGGCTTACTTGTTTTTAATAGCTTGATTTACTGACTGACTTTATTTGCTCCCCATTATCCCCCTAGGCGTATATGAAATAATTTTGTATATGCTATGGTACATGTTTATAATTTTGCTTGTATCTGGATCTTTGATGAGGCACTGATGTGTTGCATATTTCATTTGACTTTGCATATTGATTTCTCTAATTATATCTTGATGTACACAGGCTTTTGATATAAACATAATCAATTAATCTCTGTACAAGTAGTGTGTCTTGGTTTTGGATGTAGTAGGGCAGCTGATTAAAAGTTGAATCGAAGCAGAGTTTGCTGTATATGGGAGGTGTTGTCTAACATGTTCTGTTTAATGTTGGGCTGTCTTGCTGCAGGAAGGTATTTTTAGTTGAGGCAGCATGAGCCTTACCAATAAATATACATGCACTACATACATAGGAAAGATAAACAACTGGAATGTAATGTGGGACATTTATGCAGTCCTTCAAAAGCGAAAAAGGCAGATGCGGTGATGTTTGTGCAGTAGTATAGATGTTATTCCCTGTAAATGAGATGCTTTAATCTCAATCTGATGTGATCCTGTGATGTTATGGTCAGTCAGTGTAGTCACCGGCTTCTTTAGAATGGGTGTGGTGCACTGTAAGTGCCCCTATGTGGATACTGCTGCTGGGATCTTTTGAGGGTAGATGTAATGAATGGTGGGGTTGGATTTTTAGAAAACCTTACGAAATAGGAGGCTATAAGGGGTCATATGGGTGTGAGTGATGGTATTGGAGTAATTCAGATAAGCCAAGAAGGCACAACAAATAAAGGCCCAAGCACATGGCACAAGAAAATAGAGTAAATTTGCCAATGTTGAAGAGTAGTAATATGATCCATGTACAATACATGTGCATAAGTCTTCAGTTAGCACAATGAGACATCACTCCATATTTCTACCTTTTCAGTAGACTTAGAGACAATGTGTAAAGTATTTATGCAGCAAAACAGTAACAAAGTGAAGACACAACACAAAAAACTTACCACACCAATTTAGATAAATAGAGGAATATTTTATAAATCATTTGAGGTCAAAACAACAAAAATCCAAATCCAATCAGTAGAACAGAGAGATATGCAGTGTTAGACCTGGCATCTTTTGGCATGGTTTCACCTGTCTTTTTGCCTCTTATCTCCTATTTTTGACTGTGTCCTGCATTTCATTTTTGCTGGTGTTAGGACTCTGGGCACTTTACCACTGCTGACCAGTGCTAAAGTGCAAGTGCTACATATCTAAAATGTACTGGGATTTGGTTTTTCATTGATTGGCCAATTTGATTTACTAGTAAGTCCCTAGGACAGTGCACCATGTGTGCCCAGGGGCTGTAAATCAAATGCTATTAGTGGGCCGGCACAACTGATTGTGCCACCCGCATAAGTGGCCCTGCAAATATGTCTTAGACCTGCTGCTGCAATGTCTGTGAGCACAGTTTAAACTGCCATGTTGATCTGGCAAATGCAACCACTTGCCAGGCCCAAACCTTCTCTTGTATTACATGTAAGGCACCCCTAAGATAGGCCTATGGTATGCTGATGGTCAGGCTGCAGTGTATTTAAAAGGTAGGACATGTACTGTTGTGTTTACATGTTCTGGTCGTGAAATATTGCCATTTTCGTGTTTCATTACACCAAGGCCTAGAAAGTTCCAATTTTCTTACTTTAGCATTTGGGTTAATTGCGAAACTCTGGGTTTATTTTTCAGGAGCATTGGGTCTCCAACTATGTGTCTTAAATACTAGAGAAACAATTAGCTAATGCTTGTTAGAAGGGTGAAGTAGAGGGATGTGCTACTTTATCAACGGAAGTAACGATTCCGTAGTAGGGCAGAGGTAAGCGCTGCTCTCGGGAAAGACGGAATTCCAGTGAGAAAGGTCTTTTGCTGTTCTTTGGTTAGCGAAGCAGACAATGGAGACATTTCTATGTTGTTACTAACAGAAGTGTAGAAATTGAAACAAAAACTTACTGAGCAGATTTGTAAAGGAAGGGTAGACAGGAGTAAGAGCTGCTGCAGCGGCTGCTGACGTCAGAACGACCGCGCTGGGATTGGACAGTCGGTCAGAACTGTGAAACGCTCCGGATTGGTGCGTTAGTGTACGTTGCGCTAGGAGTGGAGAAATACAGGGTGACGTAGACGCTCCTTATTGGTGCGTTAGTGTGAATCGCGCTGGGATTTGAGGATTGTGTCAATGATGTAGACGCTCTGAATTGGTGCGTTAGTGTGAGTCGCGCTGTGATTGGATAGAGTAACGGTACAGTTGTGAAGAGAGTATAGTGATACACGAAAGACAAGAAAATGTATTACGATCCACCAGAAAAAGAGAAAAAGTCATGGTTAGGAAGAATCAAGAAGTGGTTTAAAAAGGACAAACCGTGTTTCATTACACCAAGGCCTAGAAAGTTGCCATTTTCTTACTTTAACCATTCTGTGCATCTGTGTGCCTCTGAATATACTTCTGAGTAAGGATGACAGTTGGGATGTTTGTGTACTTACTCCAGAGAGTCACACAAAGGGAGCTGAGGTGTGCACTGCATATCCTGATATTGATGTTGATGTACACAATGATACATATGTTCATGAAAAAACTAAATTGAATCACTGTTGTTGAAATCACTTGATTTGACCTGTCTATCAACCACGAGTCAAAAATAAGTGGTCAGGCAGGCCCTGCGACCTAGGCCTGAGGCAACTGATTGACAGATCAAAGGTGGGGTGACACGTTGCTGGAGCGGGTAGTTAAAAAAATGTTGTATACCCTCCCCATTTTGCATGTTTATGCTAATTAAATTAATTACTCAATTATAATCAAACTAATGGATTGAAGTGGAAATTATTAATCAACCTTATTGATGACTGAAATACACGTGGGATTGCTTTGCATGACTTTATTAATTCGTAAACTAAATTATGTACGCATATTAATGATAGACAATTAGAATATTGTATGATATATGTTGCTTTTGTGATGTATTAGTGATTTGTGCTTTATTCAGTAAGTATAATACCGCTTGAGTGTTGCTTATTGCTAGATAAATACATACACATATGGGTATTAGCGAGGGAATAACATTTTATTAGTTATTTTATGTATTAATTGCGTTTTGTGTTTCTTTTGCTTAAGTTGACCATTTGGGCCTGCCACAAAATGGCTGCTTCCGGTATCTAATTTGACCGTCGACGCTAGACGAGGTTTGGGGTGAAGTGCGCCTGCGCTAACTCCAGCTACAGTGGCCTCGTCATGACCCTAACCAGACTGTACCCACCAAGGTCGCCCTGGAAAGCAAGCCAGCTTTTCAGAAAGAACAATAAGACGCCTCTTAAAACCGGAAAAAGCAAGACTGATGATCTAAGAGACATTATTTTTGTGAGAACCCTGTCAGACGATTTTCGATTGTCCAATCAGAGGCGCTGAAAACCCATACTTGTTACACTTTGTCAATGATTTTTACTATAAATTATGGTAGAATAGAGAGGTTGGTGCCGGTTAGTTTTTGGCTTTTCTCGATTTCCTGACGTTATGCTGATGGAGAGGACGGTGACGCTGCAGGACAGCTGTTTTCCTGAATCTTTGACGGACTGAATTAATGCCCAAACTCCTGATGTACTGAAATTACTAAATTTGAAGGGCATAGATTTGCGAGACAACCAGGTTTGACTTAGAGGACGACAATTAGCCAGAATAGGTAAATTTGATTGGTGACTTGATTAAATGAATGATTTAATTTGCATTAATTAGATAAAGATTGAATTGATCAACTACAGAATGAGTTGGGTTGTTTATTCATTGAAATTGTATTAATTTAAAGGTAAAGTAGAGAATTGGAAGTCCACCTAAACCTGCAACTAACTGATCCATCCCAATTTATGAGAGGAATACTAAAGGTGAAGTTCAGGGCCTAATGAGTATCAGAAGGCTGCGTAGATTTGTTGCTCATTAGGGTAAAAAGGTAATTCCTTTCCTGTCAGCGTTTGGAAGATAATCGCCTCCCGAGAAACACAGATTGATGGTGAGTGAATGTTGGTGTTATGGGCCGCACCAACAAATGTATGGATAGTGTATGTTTGTGAGATCTTTGGTCTGTGACGGAGAGAGGGGTTTTGTACTCTACGCTGCAGCAGAACAAATGCCCGAACAGGAAAAACCCAGATTAATCACAAAGATAGGCAGCAACACCACAATGGTCCATGGAGATTAGCCCCAAGAGCACATGGCCGGAGGGGCGCTCGTTCCCAAAACACCATAAAGTTAGATGCACCATGAAGTTAGGAACACTCAGCCAATCAGAACACAGCACACGCAGTGATCATGCGGTCCCCATGCTAGACATCTGAACACCTTACCCACTGGTCCTCATTGTGTCCATGCAAAGTCAAGACCCAACTGCATTTGTTATCAGGTGAGAGTAATTTATAACTCCATGATTAGGCCCACAATCCTCTTCCAATAAAGGATCTATGAATTGTTTTATGATGCCCCCCTCCTAAGAAATGTAAATAATGGTTCTCAAATCAATTGTTCTTTCAGTCATTCCTCAGACCCGTTTCTGTATGCTTTAATCCCGACCGCAGTGTTTAATTAAACCAACTTTCCTGTTTTGCCAAATGCCTCTGTCTTCGTTTTTCTCACGGCATATTCATATTGCAAACTAAGAAGAAGCACAAAATGTAACCTGAGTGCCCTGCACTGACAGAAATCTGACATATTGCCTTTTTTATGTTTCCAAACTGAATAGTTGCAAGGCGGCCTCGGAGGCGATCCCGCCGAGGTCGACATTTTTTTAAATTCAGCACGCTAGGAAAGATGAGGGTTGTTAGTTACGTGGACCGCCGGGCATGACACAGATAGTACACTTGCCCCCTGGGTGTAATACAGGTGTGAGGGCTCACCACTTGGATCACTGGGTGTGATACAGATGGAATGCGCATGCCCTGGGTGTGATATAGGGCTAGCACCTTGATCTTATTTATAAGTCAAAAAGAGTTTTCTTAGTGCTGGCGGTTTATTAACATTGTTGCTATCTGAAAGATGTGAGATATGTTGTTCTCTTAGACCGCTTTGTGTGACACAGCTGGTATGCATGCCCCTGGGTGTGATACAGGGTATAATGTGGACAATAGGGAACATTTGGACCATTGAGATTAGGTGTAGCTTGTGCTTGGTCAAGAAGGGTCTGTGGTAGTCAAGTTGTTCCTCGTTTCCAAGTAAATTGTTATCTTTGTCCTGGAGCCGATAACAACAGACTATCGGGCTCACTCTGTGTACTGCGCACAGCCTCCCCAGTCATCAGGTAGCATGTGCTAAGGAGCGGGATAAGTGTTTCTTGGGAAAAGTCATAATTTTTTCTACATCAAATGTTTTCTCTCTTTTTCTTCATTGTGGTTACTAATTGATGCATTCTTGATGTTGTGGTGCTAGTAAATTGTTGCAAATGCATTCTTGTCTTGAGTGTAATGGCTTGTTAATGACTTATGAAGGAGTTGCCAATTCTTACAATCATTATTCCATATCTAAATTAGAGTCTGCTCTATTTCTGCTGAATTTACATGTTTTGTACTAACAATTGCAGTTTCTTTCATGTTGTGACCCTTCATATGCATTTTTATGCTTGTGAAATGTATATTCCGATGCATCCCTATATAGCATTCAGCTCATAGAAGTAATTGCAACCAGTAGTCCCTGTGTTTGTATTTCTCCATAATCAGAGTAGAATTTGAAATGGCTTAATCCTGAGAAGCTAGTGTGTATCAATCCCATAAAAAAGTTCACAGCTTAACATGGAGTCGCCGCTAAAGCACATTCAAACTATGCTCCCCACAAAGGTAAAAAAAACTTAGCAAGTATTTCCAAGAATGGCACACACACACACTAGGACACAAACATTCCCTGGCCAGAGTGGAGAACCTTCGACTCTAACATAATGGAACACAAAAGAACACACATTTAGACCGAATACATAGGCTCAAAGAAGACCAGAAGAGAGACACTGTTAGAAAGATGGACCATTGGTGAGGAGGACCAGACTGGCAATCCTATCCTAGAACCAGCAAGTTAGACATCCGCGCCTCCCCCACTGTATGTAGGAATGGAGGTGCACTCTCCAATGCCTGCCATCCCCGCACTAGGTTATACTAATTCCATGATCAAAGAAGCCAGATAACGCCCCTACCTAGCAACAAATTACTATATCTAAGTAGTGGAGGCCAATAGACCAGCAGGCCCAGGCAATCCCAGCATTTCCCCAGTCCAGTGCTAGAGCTCCCAGAAGCTTGACCCCCCATCCATCGCGTTCAACTCACCAAACCCCAGAGCACAGAGAACATGCACTCCCACTCGTCCAGGTGAACGCACTCGGGTGACCAGAGGTTCATAGCAGTCCTAGACAGCGACACATCAAGTAGGGGTAAAGCTATGCGCCCTCCACCTGAGGAGGGTGGGGGTAGGTGTAGAGCACCACTTCGAAAAGAGTCCAAGGCTGATCTATAGGGGAGGATTCTGCCTGGGGCCCCAGCCTCACTGGAACATCACCATTGGTGAGGAGCCAACCAAGTGATAAGGGATCATGGTAGCCTAGTACAGACTTGATTAAGATGCAGGAAAAGCAACATCGTAGCCTTGCACGCACACATGGAGAGCAGCAATGAAGACGTCTGCTACTCCCTCCCAATGCAAGGGATAGACAAACAGACCCCAAGGGCGATAGTGGCCAGAGAGGAAGGCAAGACCATTGCACAACCATTTTGTCACCTGCTAGCCTACTGGACTGAAAGGGGAGGTCAGTATGGTAGACCAAATAGGGATCCTTTGAACCAGAGGATATGGCCATTGCAGAAGACTGTATCCAGCACAGAGGGAGAATTCCCAAGTGGAACTGCCCCTAAATTCAGGATTGCCTAAGAAGATGGGAGTGCTACATTAGAGAGAAACCAGAAGCACCACCCCAAGCCAAAAAGTGCCTGCTACTGTAGAAGGGCAAACCAGGGATCAACTATGTGCCATGGGCCCAGATGGATAAAGAAGGGCTCAGAACCAAACTGCTGTCATTGTTGGATTGGGCAGGGAAATGGCTGTCATGTTTTGAGAACACCACTGGAATAAACCTAGCGATAGGCGATGTCAAAAATCTCCTAAGCAGTCTCATTGGAGAGCTTAATAACACAGTGTTTGCCTGTCCTGCATCCCTGCAGTCACTCGGACGAAGATCGAGCATGATGGGCCTCATTCAATTTGTACAGGCACCGATTATGGATGGCCCTGAGAGAACTGTTCCTTCATTGCCCAGATGTGGGAAAATTGATCGCAGAAATATGAAGCCTGGGGAAACCATGACTGGCTTTCTAGACAGAATGAGGGAATGGTAGAGACATGAGGCAGGACAGCCATGGACCTATACAGGTACACATGTCATATTCTTCTGTATCATCTTCAAAAAGGGGACACCTACTGAAATACAGAATGGAATGGATAGCATAGTAGAGTTAGATACCAACCTTTGGTAGGAGATACAGGCCCAAGTATGACATTATTACAGAAAGAAACAGGAAAAATACAGAGAGACACTGCCAAGTTGGTCCAACACAAATTGAAAAAGACCATAAAAGTACAAATGGCACCTGTGTTGAAGGAGGCTCCACCAAGAAACTCCAGAGGGTTTCAAACCAGTTATACCAGCAGAGGTTAGAGAGTTTGACAGAGATTGCTATTATTGCCCCCGAATGGGTCACATGGCTGACAATGCCACTTAAAAGCATATCATAAACAGAGATTGATAAATCTGTGACAGTCCCCGCAAAAACCCCATCATCAAAACCAAGCCCAAGGTAATCCAAATGCACCTTAGGCTCAGCCACAGAGAGATTAGCCTGCCACTGCATCGCAGCAGCAGGGATCAGGTGGTTGTTCAAATACGTGACAAAAGCAGCAACAGACAGGGACCCCAGCTCAACAAGGACTGCAGCAGAGAGGTGTAACTGTCTGGGGAGGCAATCCCTTTAAGGAATCACAAAACCCACCTACGCAATAAGCTCAAAACCCCCAATGTGAAACATTCACTTCACACACACTTCAAAGCTCATTTAAAAATTAAAGGGGCATATGTACAAGGCCCTATTGCCACAGGAACGTCACTTTTTATGACGTTCCTGTGGAGATAGGGGCTTTGCCTTATTTACAAGGCAACGTTAAGCCACTTAACATGGCTTAACGCCGCCTCGTAAATAAGTCACCCTTTCACACTATACTTAGCATGAAAGGGGTGGGCAATGGGAGTTACGGTGGGCATTCAGCCGCAACACCCGCTGATTTTGACGGTGCTCCCTATTAACAAACGTGGCCTAATTAGTAGGCAGCTCCAAAATTAAGACCAGGGAAAACATGGTCTTAACATTGCGAAACAAGGAGATATGGTTAATTTCTCCTCGTTTTTGCTGTTTCTATCTATACTGCATTGTGTAGCACACATAGAAACAGCAAACTGCCATGAATTATTGTTTATTTGCAGGAAGGTGTCCCTGCCTACACATAAACAATCATTAAAAAAATGATGATTTGCAACTTCAATGTGTGCTGCACAATGCAGCGCACGTAGAAGTTTCAAATCGCCATTCTGGATTGTTTTGTGCAGGAAGGGACACCTTCCTGCCCATAATCAATAATTCCTTCAATGCAGGCACCCTTGCTCTATGGGGCAAGGGTGACTGCATTGGCACTAGGGAGCTTAATTTAGTGCCAGCACAGAGAGAAATGCAGGGGTGCACCATATTAATGTAAATACGGTACATCCCTGCATTTCTAAAGTGACAGAGCGCAGCATTAGCTATTACAACGCATGCGATTACAACGCGGTTGTTACAATGACCCCGTTGTGACATTGCAGTACCATTACAACGCAAGTTGTTACAATGACCTGTTCTAGGGGGCGTGCTGGACTTAGGAATAGTATAATTTACTATTCCAACTCCAGTATGTGCAATAATAGGAAAGGTGTTGGAATAGTAAATTATACTATTCCTTAGTTTAGAGCACCCCCTAGAGCAAGTTGTTGTAACGACTTGCATTGTAATGGTACTGCGATGTAACAACGCAGTCATTGTAATGACCGCGTTGTAATCGCATGCGTTGTAACGCATGCAATGTAATGGCTGTTTCCCCTCAGGGCTGTTGTACATTTTTACGATTGGCAATTCGCACTAAAGTCCGCCATTCGGGTGCCTGTATGGAACTAGGCCTAACTCTGCTGCTGGTCCCCCAGGGTGGAGTTGGCTGGCCATACTCCAGGGGAGGGAAGTCTGATGAGGGGGCAGGGCGGCTCCCCATCCAGTACATAAACGCAGGCACCCAGGTACCCTCACCCAAGTCCAATTGGACGAGTTCCAACAACCACATCAAGCAGACCCCACTCTCGGGGTCCGACCGTGACCAAAGTTCCTTCATGGTGTGTGGTCCCAACTGCAGCCACCAGCCTCCGGGCCAATGGAGGCCCCTTTTCAGTTCCAAAAAGAAGCAATGTTCCAGTGTCGGGATCCAGGTTACATGCACACTCATCCGTAGCGCATGCACAAACTCCAACTGATTGCAAAGCACTGCATGGTGCCGAGTCAGTAGGAAAACTCACCAGAACAATTGCTCATCCTCATACCAGTCCAAGACCAATACCCATATCAGGCAAATTTCGACGAGCTCTGGACTCGCATGGGATTCTACATTCAACAATAGTCTCCCTCCTCCTTTTCTCAAAGTGTTTTAAACATCTTAAGCCTGCTTGTCCCGCTAAAACAAACTAAAGTAGCGTGTCACCGGCTAGAAGTACTTGGCCACAGCCAGGAACTGCAGGGCCAAATATCCTTGATAGGACATTGTCGGAAGGAAAGGGGATGCTGGGAAGGAGAAAGTCCAAAAAATTACATCACAGCTCCGTGCAAGGTACTGAGAAATATGCTCACCACTGTATCCAGCATAGCGATTAGCTGACACACACAAGGCCTTACACACACACTTTAGGGAAGCAAATAGCCCAATCTCGGACACCGCCACATCAGAAATACATGGGGGATGGGGAACAGCTCTCTGACCCTCTCTGGTACTTGAGAATAGAAACCAGTAAATCACATCGAAACCTAGGGAAGCGCCCAAAAGATCAGTAAAAAGAAACTCCAAACAAGACCAAAACATCCCTTTTGAAAAAGGGCATAGTCAAGACACTTGGCAGCTAGGGAGGGCCCCACTGCACGCAGCGTACAGACACTGGAGAGGTATACACGTGACCTCAGAGCATGTTGCAATTGCCAACAATACCTAATTATGGCACGCCCCTTCTTTTTACATTGCCTCATGCATGTGTAGGTCAAAAATCACCCCTGTATGCCAACTCGGGAAGTTAGCATGCTGGGAGTCTAGCGACACCCATAAATTATTAAAACAACCAAGATCATTCACACATTCACGAAGAATACCCCTTGGTGAATATCTTTTTCTGTCATAGTGAGGGGGGAGAACCAATGACCTGTAAGACTAGAATTAAGGTGACTCATGAATAAACACGACACATATTAAATAAAAGTAAAAAAGGTAGACAGCCAGATCAGGGACACTTTCCGGTGCCCCACTAAAATAGCACGTATGAATATAAAAGCACACTCATAAAAATAAAAGCACAGAAATACAAAAAAATTATAATGATATACATAAGGATGCACATTTTTCTGATCTTAACCAACACACAACAGCTTTTATCCAACAGGTCCGCGATCGAGTCCCCAAAGTGCACTACATTTACAGTGGCCCACTATCTCTGAGGTGACCGCCACCATAATCCTAACAATACCCAATTGTGCTTACTGTGGGTGTGTTCACAACCATGTGTTGCCAAAGTGCGACCTAGTCAAATGGAGTTCACCGCAATATTTGGACAGTGTTTGCATTGGGACCTCTCCAATGTCGCTTATAATTACACTGAACCCAACACCAAATCTCACACTCACTATACTGCACACTCCTACATAACAGAATGTATCAGCACATGACTGCTGTGGACACCCATACATCAGCCAGGTCATGTTACGTTTGTTCACTGAAACCACATTCAGCAAGCACAGAGAGCCTTTACTTGTCCCAAGTGATAGCCCCTGAAAAGGCAAAATGCCTTCTCTATCTGTACTTATGTAGAATTAGGGCCTAGATATAACCCAACAGAGTAGAACCCCATAGAGTAGTGTTAAATCTGACACATTATGAGGCTAATCCTGTAGCGCTGTATATCTTAACAGAGTCTAGCGATATTCAAGGAATGCTAGATAGGATGCACAGGAGGGGCACCATAGGGGAGGACACTGTTTGACGCCAATTCTTGCCATAAAAGAGGTTCTTGGAGGAAGCAAAGCCACTGCACCAGTGCACAAACATGTGCTCTCCTGCTTCTGTCTGTGGTCCCAGGGTGGCCCTTAGTGTGTCTGGGGCAGTCTGCTTTATTAACAAATTGAAGCCAGACATGGAATCCCAGTGTAGGGCCATCCTCATTAAATATACAAAGGCAGTGCAATGAATTTGTCTACATCCAGCTCGTCACCATACACACCTCTACCCTGGTCATTCCTGGAGTAGATTTGCCAGAGTTGTACCAATAGCCGCTACAGAAAGCCTGTTGCATCAGGCTTAAGAGAAAAGAACTGCCAAGCATTTTGGCTGGGCTCAGTTCAAGGATGTTCCAGAAGAATTCAGACAACTTTCTGACTCGCAAGTAAATGCAGGAGTGTGCATACCCTTCTTCACTGTGCTAACGAAAGCAAATGCCCAGTGGTTGCACATAACTAGCTGGGAAATGTTGAGAATGATGAACAATGAGCTCAGCCTTAATGCAATCAAAGAAGAACTAAGAGCTGTCCGCCTCATGATGATGCAACGTTCATATGGAGAGGTGTGATGCAGTGTCCAGAGTGACTGACTCCAGAGCATGGGGCTTGCAGTTTGATCCCCAGTGGTAGCTCAGTTCCGCATCATGTGACTCTGGGCAATAGCTCACTTAATCTCCCTGACAGCCCCCAGCACCTTGCGATCCTTTAGGGTGATTAGTTCTCCCTTTACAAATGCCAGATTTAGATTTAGATACGTGTTGGACTTGATGACCGCAATGGAGGGAGGGGTTTGTGCCAAGATTGGTGAATCCTGTTGTACTTTTATCCCACACAATGACATGGACAACAGGACGTTGACTCTTGCCATCCAAGCAAATGCACAGTTTACAAAGAGACATGCGGGAGGTGCCCCCGAGCAGGAAAGGTATACAAATTGGACTTCCTGGCTCCCCTGGGGGATGATTAGTTTATGTACATCATTGATGCCTTTTCTAACATTTATATTATTTTTGTATGGTTTTCTACAAGTGGGGGTTTCCTGATGTAAAAATGCAATGCTCAACTTGGGTAGAATGCAAGTAAATAGGGAAGTAGTACTAATTAAAACGTAGCATGACACACCCCTAATAATGTGACTGTCAGGAAGTATGAGGTAAATGATGTAGTTAGAATTTCAAGGAGGATGTTAATATTGATGTTGATGCATGCAATGGTACATGTGTGCATAAAAACAAAATTGAAACACTATTGATGAAATTACCCATTATGACCTCTCCATCAATTCTGTGTCAGGATTCCTGCTATAGTTCACCTCTCTTGAATATCACAATAATAGCTAGCTGCAGCTGATGTTCCTTGATTTGTTTGAAAAGGCTTAATAGCTTTTACAAATGTTTTACCATGCATATGAAAGGTCAGGTTTCAGGCGCCACAGAAACATTCAGAAAATCCACAGGAATAAGCATCAAGTAACCAGCTAAAATGACGTCCAGGTGAACCTTCTGGAAGACAGCCCTCATCAAATTAATCCCCTGCACCTATTGTTTGCTATAAGCAATTAGAATTCAACCTTTGTGAACATTTCAAAACACCTTTTAGAAGACACCCTCATCAAATTAATCATCTGCACCTGTTCCTTGTTACAAACAATTAAATTGTGACCTTTATGAACCTTCTAAAGCAGTTTTATTTAAAGACCGTCCACACTCCTCTCCTTCACCTCTTTGCCTGCCACTTACCTCTTTCCCGGCTTCCAAGACTCTGTCATGCCAGCTCCCTTGATTCTCCCACTTCAACCTCACCGCAAAGAACATCCTGAATTGGTCTCACACCTGGATGAAAACAAGGACAAGAAGAAAAGGAGAGACGCATTACCAGACTTGATTTTACTACGTGCTAAGCTCAGTCGCAACATCGTGCTGCAAACAAACATAATCAGTGTTTTTGTTCAACTTGTACATATTGTTGGCAGGGCTCTGCCAGAGAGGAATTGAGTGAAGATAACCCAATGATGTTTGATGCTGAAATCATACTCGCTTTTTGATAAAGGAGCCTCTATCGACAAACTAAATGAAAACAACACAACAACAAAACTAAAGGTTGGTTGAGAATTGAAAACCTTTTGTGAGGTGAAACCTTTTTTTTATTTAATTCTTTTTATTGAAATGTTCATCAATTACAAACAAACATAAACAATATACAGGAGAAATCACATCATGTGTATGTTCACAATAGAATACAGTTCATACAGCAGCATCTGATAACGGCACAGAAGAACAGTTTCAGCAACTTTATCGTTTATGATATAACATGTCTGATTTACTAAAGAGTCCAAAAGGAGGAGGGGAATGGGGTTAGTCTTGGCCTCACAACTTTTGGGAGATGAGTAAAATATGTAGAAGGTATACATTGCAATATACAATGACATGCCCGGTGCCTATTCGATAAGGAAAGTAGCACAGTGCAGATCTGTGCACATTCCTCCATTCCCAGTATGGTGGGCATACTTCCCCACATCTCAATTTAGCTTGGCTACCCCTCATTCAGACTCCTCTGGATATAATAACAAATAAGTACGGAGTGGCTGCCAGACAGTTTTTGGGTCTGGATGAGGGTGGTTGCAGTGTGGCATACATGTCACTGATGGTTTCAAAATACATTATGTCCCATAGCCAGGCCTTAATTGTGGGGACCGTGGGAATATACCAGTATTTAGAAATGTGTCTCCTGGCAAGGAGCAAGGCAATAGCGGTAAAGCGGCGAATCCCAGCACCCAATGGTTTGACGTATCCCAGTAGGGCAAGTAACAAGGAGGGGCTCAAGTCAGACTCTGTCATTAATGCAAGATACCGAAAAACCTTTTGCCAGTATTCTAGTATTGGCAGGCAGCTCCATACCTGAAATGGGCCTCCTCTGTCACACACCTGGGGCAAATGTGAGTTTTAGTAGGATCCAATCTCGCGAGCAACTTGGGTGTGATGTATGTTCTGTGCAGATGATTGTAATGAAGCAGCTTTAACCGGTAGTTGCCACAGATGAAAGGGGTCTGTTCGCAACAGAATGTCCTTATCTCATCTGATAGTGAGTGCCTTAGGTTCCTCTCCTATGCCGCGCGTGCTCCCATCCCCACTGGTGGCCTGAGCATCTGGGCCAAGCTGTATGAGCGGGAAACCAGGTGTGTACCATCTGTGGATGTAATGATAAGAGATAATGGTAAGAAATCAGTGGGCTCTGCTGTGGCAGAATGAAGTGCAGTGTACAGTGATGTACGTGTTCCATGTCAGAGGAACTTATCCATATAAGGCAAGTTTCTTTCACTAGTGACTTCAATAGCAGTGCATAGCTGGGCACCGCGAAACAAGTCCCCAACAGTGCATAGTCCGTACCGGGTGAGAGTCTGTTTATACCCAGGGAGCGAGGAGGCTCGTCACACCAACGCAGGGGATAGTCTAAGGTTGAATGGTCCGTGACATCTGTTAGCGGGAAAATTTCAGATTTGTTCCAGTTTACAATTAACCCAAAAAGAGATTCAAATCACACAATATCGCAGAGAAGAGGAGGCAAATTCTCAATGGCGTCCATAACGAATAGCAGGATGCCGTCTGCGTACAGTGAGGCCAAAAGAGGCCCTCAGTGAATCTTAATCTACATTGTAGATGGTGCTCCTCCAGATGACGCACAAGAGGGTACATAGCTATGATGAAAAGTAACGGCGATAAGGGGCAGCCTTGCCTATTTCCACGCGATAAAGGGAATTGTCCAGTGAGCTCGCAGTTGACCCAGAGTTCGGCCAAAGGGTCCGTGTAGAGCAAGCTTATGAGATCAGAAAAGCCCTTAGGAATGCCTAGCTTTCATAGTGCAGCATGCAAGAAAGACCACTCTAAGGAATCAAACACCTTCTCTGCGTCGAGCAATATAGCCGCAGCTGGGAGGCTGGGATCTATTTGATTAATGACCGCAAAGACTGTGCATAGCTTTACAGATGTGGATCGATTTGGAACGAATCCAGATTGGAAAGAGGATATAATTTGGTATACAATTAGTGATAAGCATGTTGCAAGGATTTTGGCCAGACTTTTATAATCTTGATTGAGCAGCGATAGGGGTCGGTATGAGGCACAGCGATTAGAGGGTTTCCTGATTTAGGAAGAAGAATTACTATGGGCTCCCGTATTGAAGGGGCAGTCGTCCATTTTCAAGGGACTCAGCGTATACCTCCAACAGTTGAGGAATTATTAACGATTTATACGTTTTATAAAAGATCCCGGTTAGGCCATCTGTGCCCGGAGTGCGAGTGCCATTGAGATCAACAGTGGCCTGTGAGATTTCCTCTGTCGTAATAAGTGATGATAAAATTTGACACGGATAGTCCTCCAATCAAACCATGGCCACTTAATCAAGATAGTTACTGAGAGCTTCGTCTGCAGGGGGAAAGCGAGTGGTGTATAACCGTGAATAGTAGGCAAGAAGGGCAGAGGTGATATCTGGACCCCGTGTATACAATACACCATCATCCAGTTCCAGCTCTGTAATGAACAAGGTCCAGCCTCTCGCCCTCCCCGTATACTCTTGCATTGCACGCGCATATTTGCCAAGGTAATTGACCTCGCGAGCAGCTAAGTCCCCAAACTCCGTGAGAAGATTCGCGGGTTGATGCAACAAAGGGGGGGATCCTCTGTCAAAGCATGCTCATCTAGGTCACGCAGTGTGTCCTCTGTGGTCAGGAGATCCCGACGGATGGTGCGCAATACACCGGACTGTTTGGCAATGCATATGACTCGTATATAGACTTTGAAAGATTCACAGAGTGTGATACAATGGGGCACAGAGCCGGCATTTAGCTGAAAATACTCAGCTATAGCGTCTCTAACATCATTTTGTAAAGACACCATCAAGCAAGGCCTAGGCTGGGAAACACCAAGGGATAGATGCCTGCACCACACTAGGGACAGAAAGCGTCAACAGCACAGGTTAATGATCAGACAGGGTTCGGGGAGATGTTCCTCAGAGAGGGTGTTTATCAGTAGATTGGGGGACAAGTACTTGTGAGAGTCCGAATAGAATCAAAAGCCTACATCGGAAGGGTGCACTGTGCGCCACGCATTTCTCAATAATGAGGAATGCAATAGTACGTTGAGAGCCTTAAGCGAGTGCACCTTGGTGATGTGTCCCCGGCCTGTTGTGTCAAGAGCAGGAGCTAGTGCGAGGTTGAAATCACCCCCCATGATGATGGAATCAATAGATAGTGTGGAGACATGTATTGTATTTGTATTGTATTGTATTTGGATATTTGTAAAGCGCAATCTTTCGCTCCAAAGGGAGCATCTTCGCGCTGAGCATGCGTATAGGGGACAAGTGGTGAAAGATCTAAATAGCTGCCAACACATAGGTATCAGATTGCTGATAAACCCAGGTCTTCAGTTGTTTCCTAAAGAGACACTCGGTCTCGGTCAGTCTAAGATTTACGGGCAGTTTGTTCCGAACCCTTGCTGCTAGGACTGTGAAGGTTTTTCCACCCCTAGTTTTGTATTTGTACCTCGGGATCTTAGCAAGGTTGGCCCCTGAGGATCGCAGGCATCGTACAGGATCATAATGAATGAAACGATTAACGAGGTATTTGGGACCTATGTTTTTCAAGGATTTGAAAACTGTAAGTAAGAGTTTGAAAAGGATTCTCTTATGCAGTGGCAACCAGTGAAGAGAATTTAATGCAGTTGAAGCTGAAGATTTCCTGGGAAGTTTTAACACTAGTCTTGCCGCCGCGTGCTGTACACTTTGCAACTTCTTCAGAGTGGACTTTTTCACTCCTGCCATCAACCCATTGCAGTAATCTAGTCGGGAGAGTATCAGTGCTACCACGACCGATTTCCTAGAAGCAACGGGGAGGAAGTCAAAAAATTTCTTTAGAGATTTAATGAGTCTGAAACAGCAACCGGCCGTGATCCTGACGTGATCGTCAAAGGATAAGCTTGCATCAAACTGCACGCCCAGATTGCGCGCAGAAGACACAGCACATGTACAGCAACATTAGTAAAACGTTCTGGTGTATCTGTATTCGGTCAATAGAAATTTATTAGGAGTATGCGTTCTGTCCTGAGAGTTCCAGACACTAGCAAATAACGACCCTCTGGGTCCATGATCACCTTGTGTGTCTGAAAAGGAACTGTTATGTGAGTATTCATGGGCCCCTAGAGTAGGTACTATAGATGGCAAAGAAACCCCCCAACTAGATGCAAACCGATTGATATAGTTAGGGCCATGGTGGGTCTCCTGTAAAAAAGACAGCTGAATGGCATGTCTTGTAAGGTACAATAGTACCTGCCTACGCTTATGTGGGTTAGAAAGGCCTCTTACATTCCAGGACATGCATGTTAGTTCCAACCCTTGAGAACCCCTAGTCGTTGCTGTCATTTAGATCTAGAGTAATAAAATGTGCCTGTCGCGTAGTAAGGATAATTGCCAACAAGAACCATAATATTCTCCTGGAATATGAATACAAAAAGAAACAATAAAACATACCCACATCGGATAGCCCCCCAAACAGTATCTGGTGAATCCCTGAATATTCCCAAGAAACCTTAGGAGATCTCCTTGGGCGGGAGGCAACGCTCATGGAAACTGCCGCAACCAAAATGTAAGAGTGTGTAATAGTAAAAAGAAGGTTATGCACATTCAGTAAAAAGTCAGGAAGCCGTGAGAGGAAGTTACAATGCAATAAGTAAGGGGAACTACATATAGAGCAAACAGCTATGATATGTGATGATGCAGTCTGACAACGTTCAAAGGTCAGTAGCGGGGAGCCTGTTGGGGTTGCTGTCTCCTGGCCAGTACGGGAGGGAGAACTGGGCTTATGTTGCCTCCAGAAATCTGTTGCATCAGCAGATGTTTCAAAAATGTGTTTTTTCCCATTAAGGGTAATGCGTAATTTCACTGGGTACAACATCGCATATCAGGCATTTGCTTTATGCAATGTTTGTTTAATATCTTGGAATTTGTGGTGAGCTTCTTGTACCAGGGGGGTGAAATCTGGAAAGAAAGATATCCACATGCCTTGATGTTGTATGGAGCTTTCATCCTGAGCAAGTCACAGTATGGTGTCCCGGTCATGGTACTTCAGTATCCGGGCCATAATCAGATGAGGGGGGACGCCAAGGGCAGACCTCAGTGCCAGGGCCCTATGTGCACGCTCAACAGCAAATGTGGAGGAGAAATTATCTCTGTCAAACAAATCCGTTATAAGCTGCTCTACAAAGCTTGCCACTGGACCTGTGTTGGTTGTTTCAGCCACCCCTGTAAATATTAATATGCCACGATCACGCTTCCAAATCCTCCGCCTTGGAAGCAACCGCTTATAGGATCCGTTCGGTGCGCTCCAATCTTTTGATGATGGCAGGTTGGGAGTTCTCCAGTTCAGTGGCATCTATTCTTGACTTGAGGCTTTTGATGCGGCCGTCCATATCATCCAGTCGGGCTGCCATTGTGTCAAATCGCGCATCGATGACCTTGAACCCAGTGCGTAGTTCCTCCATGATGGCCTATATTCCATCAGGTAGTGAAGGCTGTTTCAGAAGGACCAGGAGGATCTCCTCACGGAGGGTCACCGTTGTCATCGCGTCGAGGTGTCTTGGCAGCTTCAAATGAGAGCTGGTGTTGTTTGGGGTCACCGCGCCCCATGGGGATGTATGCGATTTGCACATCCCAAAGCACAGGGAAGGGGTGAGTGTACCACTGGTGCAGCTGAGTGAAAATGTGGTGCAGGGCAGGGACCACCACAACAGCACACTGTCCAGTCAACAGCACTTATGCTGCAACCAGACCTCTGCTGCACAGCAGGCCCAAATGCTGAGATGAGGGTGCCATGCACCCCCGCAGATCCTATGTGCGGTGTTAGCTCCTAGGGCCGCAATCTCCTTAGGCCTCCGGTTCAGCCTTCAGGGCATAGAGTAGTTAGGGAAGTGTTTTACATATGCTGCTTCATTATTGTCATCTGCACGAGGGAAGCAGCCAGCCAGAAGACCAAGATGTGTAGTAATGACTCACCGCGTCAGCCCAACTACCGCTCATACATGAAGTACTGTAGGCACCCATCTTGTGGTAGCACGACAGCCGTGGCCTTGATTTGGAGTGCGATGCTTAGCACACCTGAGAACCCGCCCTCAGGCTCACCCGTGGCCCAACACCGCGGGTAATTGGAGGAACGCATCAGGTCTCAGGGAGCAAGGGCCGCTATGCTTTCTCCGCAGCCTTCACCATACCGTCACTCGGGCCGGAGTGTTCCACGTCCCCACGGGCATGTGTAGCCACAATCTCCATGGCCGTGAAGTGAGT
The DNA here is from genome assembly GCF_964204655.1 of Triturus cristatus. Taxonomy (NCBI): domain Eukaryota; kingdom Metazoa; phylum Chordata; class Amphibia; order Caudata; family Salamandridae; genus Triturus; species Triturus cristatus. The sequence goes on along the minus strand of NC_140588.1, from coordinate 524,124,708 downwards.
TGAGTGCCGCTGGACCACTGATCGGTCGCGGCGGCTCTGGAGCTTCAACACCGAGCAGCCATCTTGGTGCTCGGCTCGGCCATGTCCCCGTGAGGTGATACCTTAAGAGATAGAGACAATACTTGTTTGTTTATAGGTACCATATCTACTGGTACCATTCATCAGATTGGTGTGAATGAATGCCGGTTGCAGTGTTGCTGTTGAGTAGACGAGCCACAGCATTTTTGACTCTACACGCCCACTCTATCCCACCCCTCTTCCCCCTGAGATTTGCCACTGGAGCAGTGTCTCCTTATGTAAACTGAGAGTAAATCTCTGGAGGATTTGGGAACTAGGATCGCTGCCCCATTGGAATCATATTGAATCCATGTAGGTGGCTTATCACATGGCAAGTCAGAAATACATGGTCAGGAGGCCCTGCGACCTGGGCCTCAGGCAACTGATAGACAGGTCACAGTTAAGGTGATACGTAACCAGACGAACAAGCATGTGAAAAGGAAAAACACAGATTAAACCAATAGATATGTAGCAGCACCACAATGGTCCAGGGAGATTGGCCACAGTGATCAAATGCTCCCCATGCCGGACATCTGGACACCTTACCCACTGGCCCTCTTTGTCTCAACACAAGGTCGATACCCACCTGCATTTCTTATTAGATGGGAGTAGTTTATGACTCCATGACTAGGCTCACATTCCTCTTCCTAAAAAGGATCTATGAATTGTTTTATGATGCTCCAAGAAATGTATATAATGGCGCTCAAATTGATTGTACTTTGAGTCAGTCCTCAGACCCATTTCTGTATGCTGTACTCCGCGCAGCAGTGTGTTATTAAACCAACTGTCCCTGTTTTGCCAAACACCTTTTGTCTTAGTTTTTTCAACATAAATTCAAATTCGAGAAACATCATATTTATACTTGGTGTCAGCCATGAAGTAGGAGAAGGTTCTGGAGGTTTCCACCCCAGAGGTACTTGGAATTCCCATCCTAGTCCCAGCTTGTCTTGGGGCACAAAAGACTGGTGTCAAACCCTTTGTGAGTGTGCTCAGACAGAAGCTTTGTGGCACCAAATGGTTTAGAGAACAAAATCCAACTTTCTAAAAGTTTCTAAAAATAAGTGGTGGTATACACTCCCATATTTAACCATGGTAAACAAAATGCTTAAAGGCGGAATTTTGGCGTGCGACCTCGGCAGTGCTTCTGTCCCTTAGAACACGAATACATTGAAAGGTATCTGATGCGCCGTCGCGCATCAATCTGATGTGCACCGCCTGTACGACAAGCAAGAATCCTATTTCATCCACGGAATCCAAAGTAGTGAAAGTTTTATTTGGTTTTTAACTTTTTATTCCCGTATTTCTTTCAGAGGCATAGTGATTAAAATTTTCAAAATGCTAGTGAAATGCCCATCCAGGCTTCTCAATCATAGCATGTCGGAATCCACAATCTCATCTAAGTAGCCATAATTGTATACCTAATGCATTCTTGTAGTTAGCCCTTCTTCAGAGGTATCTATAAAACACAATAAGCACACCAACCCATCAGTTGTTTTAAAATCCAGAAGCGTAAATGGCATAATCTGTAGCATGCACTTCATGAATGAATTATGTACTAACTTTCAAAACGTGCCAAAATTGCAATTCTTTAGACACCAAACTCAACATTCCGACTTGCTCCCAATTAAAAGTTAGATCTTATTTCATGTGATAAGGTAACCCAATCTTATCCTATGGGTGAGGTCAGCCTTGCGGCAGTGAGTTTTTCACTACCAAGACATGAAAAACTTAAAAGTGACATTCCCTATGTATTTTGCTGAATCAGCAACAGGCTCTCTGACCTACCCACTTCTGCCAGGATTGGGAGGTACCTCACCTACATGGCACCAAACGGCGATTTGGAATAAAAGATCCCTGCCAAAGAGACCCTCATAGGGAGCCCGTCAGGTATTGCTCCGCCGACCTGATGAGGAGCAGCCCTATGATGAAGCATGACACCCAGCCGGGTGTGTGAGGGCCCCAAATTCCAAGAGGAGGTATCACCATCCTCCTACATCTCATGACCGCACCAAACCGGTTCCCCTAGTTTTCCCATGTCTCGTAATTAGCAACAGCATACTTCCTGTATCTTTACTAAGTTGGGCCACGTCTGCTGGACGTGTCCAAAAAGCCCAGAGTCCCTCCTTTGTGATTGACTGGGGAAGCATAGCCATGACAAAAAATGGAAGTCACAGTGGGAATGGATAAAGAAAAGCTAGGCAAAGCTCTTAAAGAGCCAAAAGGTACAAAACATGAAATGTGTATCGTGAGGTGGTGAACGAGGTATGGAGAGCCTGAGAAAGCTTTTAAAGAGCTCTGTAAAAGGAACACATGTCAGGTGGAATGTTGAGTTAACGTATTCAAGCTGTTCCTATTAAATAGCAGATACGTATACTCTAGTGGTAGCATTGTTCCTTCAGACTACTACTTTACATTCATTTCTATAACACACTCTCATAAATTGGCACTCTTGGTGGTGAACAAAAAATAATGTGCAGCAGTAGACTAAAGTACAAGTAACAGTTTCAAATTGTAGTTTCTCCTGTCGATGTGTGTTCTTGCAGTGTAAATGTAATTGGCAGCTAACTATGAACTATGAACATATATTTTTTGCGAGATATGTAAGACAAGAATAGGGTAATTTTGCAAAAGATCAAATCCAAGCAAGACTTTGCATCTCATAAATATTTACAAGCACTTAACCAACAATTATAAAGTACAACAACAATAAAAACCAATTTACATTTGTATAGTATTTTCAATATGCAACTGCTCAAAGGAACATTGGATTATACACTAATTATATAATTTAGACAAATATGGCAGCAGCTATAGAGCAGCAATTTTACCTCATCCAAGAGAGATTTTTGCAGATGCGTTCATGGAAGGCTGCATGCTAAATGTATGAAAAAAGGACTGGCAATGGTTCTGAAATGCTAATTTTATGTATTTATGTGCATTTTTTAAAGCACATTTCCACTTAGCATGCGCTAAATATACAAATAGAGTCTTTGGATGTGAGAAGTAGATTGAGAGATATCTTTATAGAAACAGAGTCTGGATGTATCAGCACTTTAGAACCAAGTAATCATTTGCCCTGTAAAGATGCCGTTTAACCCAGAAACAGTTGGACAAGGGCGTAACCGGAATGACGACTTGTCTTCTGAAAGCCCACAGCTAAAGTGTGACGTTCTGTAAAAGCGAAAGAGGTGCAGGGTCCATCCTTTTAAGCAAAATAATTATCCTTACACATTAACCCAAATGTACGTGACAGGAAGCCTCCAAATACGATGCTAAGTAAACATCACCCAAAAAGGGCAGAGAGTAATGTGACAGATATACAGACCTCAGAAAAGAGCCCTAATTACAAAGGCAGTCTTGACATAAAATGGGCATTTTTTATAATTATATGGTTGTAACTTGCGCCTGTTTTGGCTAGTCACTTAATATTAGTACACAACTGTTTATACATCTCAGCGGTCAGCAGGTTAATAAGGTTGACTTTGAAATTGTGACAGGCAGCCCACTGTCATGCACCAAAAGTAAGGAGTGTGCAGTCGAAGTAGCCACAAAACAAGCATCTACAAATGACATAACGAATGCCCAGTTGTAAATTGGATTTACGAGCTACTTCCTGACCTTGCCACATGCAACATCAAAAAAGTATTACATACATATCTAAAAATGTAATTTATGATAGAAACCCTCTAAAATTCCTCTACTTCTTTGGCTATTGATAACTCCACATGCTTTACACTGGCAGTGTGAAGGCTGCATACCATACACGGTACAATTAACAAAGACTGTGCACCACAAATACCTTTGTCATCCACTATATAAACCACTGTATTAGCCCTGCACCCTATGTGGCGTTTTCAACTCCTGACAGCTTCCCACAACACACGCACACCTGTTGCTGAACCTGGCCCTTTCTGCAGGGTCATCCCCAAACTTTTTGCCTTCCTCTTCCTATTTTTGCTGAATCCGTTTTTGCTGGCTGTAGGACTTTGTGCACTTTACCACTGGTACCCAGTGCTAAAGTGCTTGTGCAATCTCCTCAAAACATGGTAGAATTAGTTTATACACAATTGGCATAATTAATATATTTATAAGTCCCTAGCCAAGTGCACTGCATGTGCCCAGGGCTTGAAAATGAAATGCTACTAGTGGGCCTACAGCACTGATTGTGCAACCCACTTCAGTAGCCCTTTGATAATGTCTCAGACCTGCCATTACTGAACCTCTGTGTGCAGTTTCAAACTGTTATTTCAAACTTGCAAAACAAACCATCCTTTTTTATACATATGTCACCCCTAGTGTGAGCCCTGGACTGCCCAGAGTGCAGGGTGCCATGTTGTTAAAAAGGTGGACAGGTACTTTTAAATTGTACATGTCCTGGTAGTGAAAAACCTTTACATTTATTTTTCACTACTGAAAGGCCTATCTCTCCCATAAGATAACATTGAAGTTGACTTATTACATTTCATAAATGTAATTACAAATGGGAAGATATAACTGGTTCATTTGTTGTGTCTCTGGAATCCTAATTTAAAATCCTAATTTATAGTGACATCGGATTCTAAATTACAATTCTGAAAATGCCACTTTTAGAAAGTTGTACTAACCAAATGTGTACCCCCTACACTGTAAATTCAACATCCTTTAGTGTATCAGAGACTACGTAATTACTCAGTGTCTCAATCATCCATGAAGATTGCTTATTATTTCATATACTTTAGTCCTACTTCCCCTCGCATACCTGTATCCTTAAACAATAAGCCATAGCCTTAGACATTCATGGAGAAACGCATATATATGCCCGAAATACACAAATATAATGGTTATTCCTGCTACTTTCTCAAGGTATCTTTGCTTCCGAAACCACCACTCATCCAATATCACATAAGGAAGTACATGACATGCATTCAATAGAACAGTACTACATGAATACAAATGTTCAACAACTATATTCACATATAGTAATTATTGTGAAATAGTGTCCAACAATAAGCACTGAATGATAGCGAGTTCAAAATGCTAGGGGCCTCTTGTTTTCACTAAGCGTTGGGGTCCTAAATTACCATAGTACCATATTACCGTTGGTGGTCAGAGTTGAAGTCATTCTGTCATTGGAGGTGTCAATACTCTCCAGGACCTTCCCTTTTCTCTACTCGTCTTTGAGAATAGATCACTCCTGGCAGCAAAAACTCAGCCTCACAGCAAACATCAATCACCATGGGGGACTGCCAATGCAAAGTACCAGCCTGCCCATCTGCGACACCCAGCCTGCTCCTTGTGCCACGATGGCCACTGCCAGGAACGCTCTCCTTGCTCCCGGCAACTTTCTTTAATGTGAAAAGGAGTCTTGGCACAAAACTTGTGAAGGTAAACCTTTAGTGGGACTAATATGGAACTGTGTCTAACCCACGCTCCATCGCTTTCGGGCTGAACCTTTGTTTTTGACCCGGTCCAGCGCAACCAGATATCCCTGAACCAGAATTTCTGCTTTTAGGCGCTATTTTAGTTTATTCTTTAAAAGTTATTAATTACGATTCTATCAGCTGGATTTTTGTCATTGTGGTCTTGATTTATTAATTACATTCAGATCTATTTTTCAAGCCTGTGTCGAGTCTTCTGTGGGGTGTTTTCACTATTTTACTGTTTGAAGTGTTGCAGAAATACTTTACACATTGCCTCTAAGTTAAGTCTGACTGCTCTGTGCCAAGTTACCAGGGGATTGAGCAGTGTTTCATTTAGGGTTTGTTTGTGCCTTATTATGACAAGGTTTGTGGTTGCTGCTTGACCAGGGCTCACACCCCAGTCAACCAGGAACTCATTCTCTAACACATGTCATATCCTTATTGCATAACTTCAATTCAATTATTTGCGATGAGCAAATAGCTATAATCTTTAAACTGTGATCTCGAACCAATACAGCAATATTTAATAGGGTGATAAGGCAGTTACCTCTGAAAGAAGCCAGGGTTGATGACAAAAATGCATGTTAATAGGCCTAATTCTAATTCTAATCATGCCCAGAGTAATTGGAGTAATTTAAGTATGTACACATCTTGTAATGAGAAATGATTGAAATTATGCAAGTATACCAGCCTGAGAAATAAAGAGTAATTTGGGCAAATATCTTACCTCTGGAGAAATGATGTAAGAGAGAGTGAGCGCCTGCTAATTACTGCTGCTCATGTCCTATAACATTTAGTGCAATTGTCTCAGAGCAAAATGCATGCTCAGGCATTGCTGTCCTGACCAGTAATTACACCAGAGAGAATTACACCAGTTATACCCACCCCTAGTAATCAAAAGTTGATTTGATTGTATTTTAGGGTCTGTGGCTATATTCTCTTGTGCAGGTGATTTCTATTTATGCTTAGATGACCCAGCATCACAATGACAAAATATGACATCACAGACTGTAAACATATTACTAATATGAACTGAGGAAAATGTTGGTACAAGTTCTCTCTCGTGTTCTTTTAGTAGATCTCAGTGTCACACAGAAGCAATGCATGCAGGTCATCGTGATACCTTTCAAAACAATTATGCATTTATTGACACTCATAGTATGCACCCATCACTGACATGATGAACTAGCGAGCACATGTAATGTATCAATACAAATTATTCAACCACAAAATGTGCCCTGTGTCACCATGAGTAGGCACCAATGCAGTAGAGCACACAGTTGTACACTGCACACACAATGCAATCAAACTCTAATTTGTTCATGTAGACTTACACCCAGCACAAATCTGCACACATATTATTGTTGGAACAATTATGGAAAAAGTAGTGGATCTGCACCAATAGATTTATATCAATGTGCAGATATATTACTGTTTAGAATCACAGCCCCTGGAAGTATTCCAGAAAAGTTGCACCAGGAGCAGGTTTCTGCTACCGTCAGGTATCCATGATCCCTGGGGATGGCACAGTGGTCTGAGGCACCTAATATGCTGGCAGTGCCGATGCAGCACCGCCAAGCATATTAGAAGTTTCCTCACCGCCACAGTTTTAATGTCGGTGCAACTGCCATGAAAAGTGTGCTGGTAAGGAAACAAAGGGGACACTTAAGGGCCCCCTATTGCCTCTGTGCCATGGGGTGAATGCAGGGGGGCATGTGTAGCCCCACTCCCTGTGTGCATGCACCCCCAGTTCCTGCAGAAACTGCCTTTGACACTCCATTGCCATTTTTCAAAGGCGCCTCAGTGGAACCACGAAAGAACCACCCGCCAGAGTAAAATAAGTCATACTCTGGTGGGCGGTCTTTATTGGCTTTGGCATTATTGCGGTATGGCGGCACCTTAGCAGCCCCACTCTGAGACCACTAAAGTCATAATAGCGCCTTGAGACCCTCACGGGTGAGTAGCGAGCTATATAAACACCTGATTGATTGATTGATTGATTGATAATAAGGCCCTCACACTTCTGGATACTTACCCCAGGCTAGGTACTGTACAGTAGCTGGGGTGGGTGTAAAAGAACTCTTAAAATCTGAAAAAATCTACCTGTTTTTTTCTTGTTATAACTGATACATCAACCAACAAACACAGAGAAAATTCTGCAAATTGGAGAACAAACTCTACACAAAGATCACCATTTCTGACATAAGTAAAGTAAAAACAACATGAAAAACACAAGTAATTTACCACAATAAAAAAAAAGCAATTTGCAAATTTCATCTTTCTATTTTTAAACACGTAAAAAGAACAATGTCCAAATGCCAGACCCTTCCTTAAACAGACTTGAATTTTTTCTTAGCACAACTAACACGTTTTTATTTTTTTTAAGGTTCACAAGAAAACAAAAGGAAATTAATTAAACAGGATATCTACTCTTTCTTTTTATAATGAGTGGACAAAATAAAAATACATTTGTTCTTTCTCTTAGCAAGTAAAATAACAAAGGACAAAAAACAATACAATAAAAATACATTTTTATACTTTGTTCTACTTTTTCAGAACCAACCATAATAGAATCTTCTTTTCAAGCCAGTTACATCAAGTCTTGGAGAGACAAGCAATTGGCTCCTTAAGTATGTTGGCATCTTTACTGTAAGGAGAGGTTAACTGAGCCCAGAAGTCATTGGAGATTTGTGCAGTATTTTTCATCCCATTGCACAGGCAGAGCGGTTACTCTGGGTGACACTGTGGAAGGACCACAGAGCATAACCACTCTTCCTCTGCAATGGCGATTGAAGTGTGTGAGAATGTACAACAAATTAAATTACCTGCATTTATCTCAAATGATCCCAGTGGCTCAGTTTTGAGAGAAGTATCTTTAAACACTCCCTTGCATGTAGCAGGTAGTATGCCCACCATATCCAACATTAAAAGAATGGTAGAAAGGAAAGAATAGGCAAGTAATCCCTAACGAGTAACTCTACAAACCCATTCAGACTGTCAGGAAATCAAGTGCCAGACTTTCCAAAAGCCCACAGAAGTTTAGAAGGAGCAGAAATGCCTTTTACCCCCGGTGGTTAAGGCGACGTCCACATCTCTGGTTATTGTTTAGAGATTTATGCTTGCAATCTTCTTCGCTGATCTCTGGATGATTCAAGATGCTGTTTTGCACTATGTATAAAGAGATAAGGGCTCGTTTTATTAGGCCCATCCTGAGGGAAATTGTCCCTTGTTCATATCAGGATGATTTTAATTATTTACGTTCTTTGTCCAATGCCGTCACATATTGTGCTGTGTTAAAGTGTATTAGAACTGTCTTGCTAATCAGGAAAAGATATGAAATGTGAAAGGGAAATTTATTTTTACACCCTTGGATTGATATAAAGAAAATGGTAGCTTATAGAAAACCCTGCTAAGAAATTTTATATGTTGTTTTGGTTATATTTAGTATGTGCAAAATGTAATATGGATTCATTTTAAGCAATGTTTTATTACTGTAACTCTGTACTTTTATGATTCACAAGAATCAAATAAAGTTTTTCAAATGAGATTCAAGATGGCGGCCGCCATCAATTCCTGCATCCGCGCTCTAGTCTTTTGCCCCAGGTCTCGAGCAGCTGTGTTCCTCTAATGCACTTGCGCAGCGAGCGGCGCACTTCAATTGACTTCTGAGGGAAGATGCAGAGTCTTGTTTTTGCGCTCCTTCAATGAGCGATTTTCCTAGTTAAATTTTGACCTTTTGAACTCCGCTCTCGCGGAGTAGTGTGTACACACTTAGGGAAGTTTTCCCTCATATTTTTGGTAGTAGTAGAGAAAGGCTTCTTGGATTTTCTGAAGAGACGAACTTCAGAGGAGCAGTAATTGAGACAGAAATCAACTTCGGAAAGACTCTTCAAGTACAGTAAGAATTTCTCTTAACAGTTTGAAGCTGTGGATTTATTTTCGGGCAATTATCATAGCCTATTGTTTCCCTTAGTATTTTTAAGGAACTTACCTCACTAGTCAACTATGTATTTAATTCCTGTCTGAGCGCCTTGCTTGAAAACCTACTAGCGCTCTTGAAATTGAGTTTCCACAAGTTCTTAATGATAACTATTGAATCAGCATAAGAGAGAAGCAAGCCCACCATAGAATCAGGTAGAGTTCGGGAAGGTGTAGAATGTTTCATAAGTCAGAGAGAGAGTAGAGTAGGATAGTGAAGTAATTCTTTTTATTTTTATTTTCCTTCATAGGTGTCTTCCTACCTAGTCCCAGCGCATCTCTACATACACAGAAGGACGATTGGAAGTGGGAGTTGACAGACACCTGACTCTGGAGGTGGTCTCTCTTTCTTATCCTCATTCCCCTTTCCCCCCTGTGGGTGTGAGAGTGGACTTAGTTCCCGCTGGCAGCTACGGTGGGGATTGGAGAGTTAGTCATCTGCTCCTGTGGATTTTGGCACGCTGGTAAGATCCTGACAGATTGAAGTGCGACTAAAATTCCACCTGAGCAGAATGGCCAAGGGACTAGATATTAACACTCTGGGAACCCTAATAGATAATATGCAAAAACAGCTAACCCATACAATAGAAGAGAACAAGGAGTTAAGAGAAGAAATTAACAGATCCCAGTTGGAGAGTCAACAGCTTATGCAAAAAATAAATGAGCTGACCTTGAGTACCCCTTCCCAAACTAGCGGAGCAACTGGAAAGACCCCCTCTGCTCCAGCTTCGGAGATTATCACCCAAGTTATTCATTCTATTTCTCCTATAATTCCTTTAGCGCCCCAGAACGCTTCCATGGAGACCCTCATAAAGCGCAGATATTTCTGACACAATGTTTTTTACACTTCCTTTGTAGACCGGTCATTTTCGCTGCTGACCAGTCTAAGACAGCCCTTGTATTGTCTCACTTGAGCTGGGATGCAGCATCTTTTTCTATGCCAATTGTGTCACGTAATGATCCGGTGTTATATGATTTTGAGAGATTTAAAACAGAATTTCTTCAGATCTTTGATAGTCGGGCAATCTCTCAAGCAACAGATAATGAACTCCTAGACCTTAAGCAAGGAAACAGAGATCTGATTTCTTATTTGGGCCAATTCAATAAATCAATAGTGGAGAAAGAATGGCCTGAAAGCAAAAAGGGCAGCAATCTTCTACAGAGGACTACGAGAGGAATTAAAGGATGCGTTGGCACAAATTTCTGACCGTCCCACTGATGTGTACAAACTAATTGACGTAGTCCTGCAAATAGATCAAATGCATTTTGAGAGGAGGTCTTTGCGTAAATTAGATTTTCTCCCTATTCCCCCACGATTCGACAGGAGTAAGACTGAAGGTGCCAAGAATACTGAGTCTCACCTTTCAGAAGAGCCCATGCAGATAGGCAGCCCCTTATCTAAAGAAGAAAAGGAGAAAAGAAGATCAGGAAACTGGTGTTTGTATTTCGGACAATCGGGACACTTTGTAAGAGAGTGTCCAAAAAGCCCTAAGGTGAATCATTCGGCAAAAGCGAAACCCCATCAGTGAAAAGGGTTGCCCTGATTGATGTTCATCTATAGACAACCCTAGATCTTCAACAGGTGGCAAATACTTTACAGTCCTCCTCCCCTCATCTAACGGTATCGTTTGAAATACGTTTTGGTGAAAACAAAGTGAAAGAGGCCTCTATTATGATAGATTCCAGGGTGACTGGAAATTTCTGTGATATCCAGTATACCCTAAGAAGTGGAATTAAGTTTATCAAAAAGACAAATGCTGGAACCTGTATGTGCCGTAGAGGGCACAAATGTATCCTCCGGTCCCATCACGGTTGAAACAGAACCTACAGAGTTAAAGGATCATAGGGGGCATCGTGAAACTATTTCTTTCAATCTTATTGAAGCGCCTCAATTTTGATTGATCCTTGGGCTGCCTGTGGTTAACTGAGCACAACCCGGAGATAAAATGGGAAAAAAGAACTATTCAATTGAATTCCAGTTATTACCAAAAACATTGCTACGGTCCTCCTAAAACATACTCCTAAACCACACCCGCCAAAGTCTTAGCAACCAGGCCTAAAAAAGTTTGTGCCTTAGAAGCAGTGAATATTCCCCCCAAATACGAGGATTTATCAGCTGTGTTTGATAATGCCAAGGCTGAGAAGCTATCGCCACACAGGCCCTACGAATGTAAAATCAAACTCGAAACAGGAGCAACTTTGCCTTGTAGCAGGATCTATGCCCCTACGGAAAAAGAGAACCAATTCCTTAAGGAATATCTGGATCAATATCTGCCCAATGGATTCATCTGCCCTTCCCAATCTACAGTCTCATCCCCTCTTTTCTTTGTCCCAAAAAAGAAGAATGATGAACTCAGAACGTGCATAGACTATCGAGTACTCAACCTTGTAACTGTGAAGAATCGCTATCCTCTGCCTCCGATTTCTGTATTACTAGACCAACTGAAAGAGGCCAAGATTTTTACTAAATTAGATCTTCGCGGAGCCTACCACCTGATTCGTGTGGCAAAGGGAGATGAGTGGAAAACAGCCTTCCGCACCAGATTTGGGTTGTTTGAATACCAAGTCATGCCCTATGGCTTGTGTAATGCCCCGGACGCTTTATAGCACTTTGTGAATTATGTCTTAAGAGAATTCCTGGATTGTGTAGCCGTGGTTTACATCGGCGACATTCTGATCTTTTCCAACAATCTACAGGAGCATGTAGAGTGTAATCCTTAGAAAGCTTTTGGAAAATTATCTCTATGTTAAGTTAGAGAAACGTGCATTTCACGTGAACAAGGTGGAGGTTTTAGGATTCATTAAGTCAAAAGAAAGAATTTCTATGGATACGGGAAAGATTCAAGCAATCCTGGATTGGCCTTCTCCCCGGAATTTAAAGGAAGTACAAAGCTTCATTGGCTTTTCCAACTTCTACAGTCAGTTCATTCGAGATTTCTCCAAAAAGATTGTTCCAATTACTAGGTTACTGAAAAAAGGAGTACAATTTGATTGGTCAAGTGAAGCAGAGAAGGCCTTCCTGTTTCTCAAAGAATCCTCTACTTCGGCACCCATCCTTCTCCACCCAGATTCCGAAGAATCCTTTTTTGTGGAAGCAGATGCCTCCAACCTGGCAATAGGAGAAATGTTATCCCAACGACACAAGGCTACTGGACAACTTCATCCTGTAGCCTTCAGGCCCCAGAGATCAACGAATCTATTGCCGACAAGGAGTTGTCGGCAGTTAAGGATGCATTCCAAGAGTGGCACCATTATTTGTTGGGAGCGTGACATGTAGTCACTGTGTTCACCGATCACAAGAATCTCCAGTTTTTGAAGCTGGAAAAAACTCTAGCTGCTTGACAGCTTAGATGGTCATTGTTTTTTGCTGATTACAATTTTACCATTACCTATTATCCTTGTTCAGCAAATGGAAAGGCAGATGCCTTGTCAAGATTGGAGACAGGGCCAAAGATTGAAGAAACTAAAGAAATTCCAACATTACTAGCAGAAAAATTTGCTTGTACCTTACAATTCCCAGAAATTAAGGAGAACATTTGAGAAGTCATGTCAGAAGAAGAAGGTCAGAATTGGGTGAAGGAAGATAATGACAGAAACATCCATGAAAATCTCCCTTACTACAAGGAAGCCTTGTATTTACCTACTTTGGAGTTGCAAGAGTCAGCCCTGAGACCCTTTGGTGGCCAGCAATGAACCCTCAAGTGAGACAATACATCCACACCTGTCATAAGTGTATACGTGGGAAGTCAAGTATTCAATACCCAGAAGGTAAACTCCAGCCCCTCCCCACTGTGCCTTATCCCTGGCATACTGTAAGCATGGATCTCATAGTAGATTTACCTTCTAGTCAATGCTATGATACCATATTAGTCTTTGTAGACATATTCTGAGAAATTAGCCATTTCATCCCACTCAAAAAGATTCCTACAGCCCCACAATTGGGCCAACTATTCTCACAACACATAGTCAGAGCACATGGTATTCCAGTAGTCATAATTTCAGACAGAGAGGCCCAGTTTGTTTCTCAGTTTTGGAGATCCTTTATGCAACAATTAGGAATTGGCTCACGATTCTCTACCAGCTACCATCCAAAAACGGATGGTCAGACTGAAAGAGTTAATCAGGAAATTGAACCGTATCTTCGTCTATATCTTTTAGATCAAGAGGGTGAATGGCCAGACTTAATTTGGACAGCAGAAGTCGCATATAACAATGCGGTTCATGCCTCCACAGTTTATTCTCCATTCTATTTGAATTCCAGCAGGCATTCAAAAATAATCTTGGGAAAGTCTGATGATTCAGTCCCTGCCGTGACTGACCTGAGTAAGAGAATCCAAAAGACCTATCAGTCTGCTAGAGAACACCTAGCCCAGGCCAAAGCCACCTATAAAAAACACGCTGACACTACAAGAAGGAACAACCCAAACTACTCTAAAGGGGATAAGGTTTGGTTGTCCACCAGACATTTACACCTTAAGTATAACAGAAAGTTCCTACCTAGGTATTTGGTGCCCTTTACTGTGAGCAAGGTGGTGAATCTGGTAGCTGTAAAACTAGTTTTACCTCCCCAGATGAGAATTCACCCGGTTTTCCATGCTTCTCCAACTATGAAGAGTCCTCCAACTGTCAGAAGCATTAAACCTCCAGACCCTATCGTTACAGACTCACATTCAGAATATGAGATCAACAGAATGCTAGACTCAAAGATTAAGAAGGCAAAATTGTTCTACCTCATTTTATTTATTTATTTATTTAGGCGATTTATTGAGCGCACAACTACCCGGAGGTGTCTCGGCGCTATAGGACAGCTTAGAACAGGCAGTCGGGAGAGACGGAGAGTATTATTTGAATAACCATGTTTTTATATACTTCCGAAAAGATAAAAGAGTGGAGGCACTCTTAATATGTAGCGGAAGTTCATTCCAGAGTTTGGTTGTTGGCACGATAAATCTCTTATCGCCCCAAGTGGCTTTCTTGGTTCTAGGAACCCTTAGCAGCTGATTAGAGCTAGAGCGTAGATTCCTGCTAGGTCTGTACCGGCAAAAGCTTTTCTTGAGGAATTCAGGTCCTGAGCCATGGATTGATTTATAGGCTATACATAATGCCTTAAATTTAGACCTGCTTTTGATGGGTAGCCAATGAAGCTGTCGAATGACTCCTGAAATAGGTTTGAATTTAGGAGTGCCCGAGAGAATCCTAGCCGCGGCATTCTGTACCATTTGTAATTTTTTCAGGACTTTTTCTTGTGCATTTATAAATAGTCCATTGCAATAGTCTATTCTAGACATGACAAGGGTACTAATAAGAGTTTTTCCTGCGCTAGGAGGAAGATAGGGTAGAAGCTTCTTTATCATTCTGATGGTGTAGAATGAAGATGAGGTGATATAATTAGCGTGTGGCATGAATGATAATTTGTCATCAAATAAAACTCCAAGGTTTTTGACTCTAGTGACCGGAACCGGGGGGGAGCCTAGTTCCTCAGGCCACCAGGAGGTCGACCAGCTGGGGTGAGGCTTTCCAAAAATCATCACCTCCGTTTTGTCGGAGTTTAATTTCAGACAGTTTTTTGACATCCAGGTGCAGATGGTGGACATTCCTTTTTTAAAATTGTCTGCAATGAAGTTTCCATTTTCGTATATTTCAATGACAATCTGGGTGTCATCAGCATACGATGAAAGTCGCAGATCGTGCGATTTTATGATTCTAGCAAGGTCTGCAACATAAAGATTAAACAACGTGGGGCTTAATGAAGAGCCCTGCGGGACACCACATGGTTGGGAAAAGGGAGGAGAGAGAAAGCTTCCCAATTTTACTTGTTGTGAACGATTGGCTAGAAAGGATGCTAATAAGGCCTTGGCTCTGTCTTTAATCCCTATGGCTGATATACGGTTAATGAGGGTTGAGTGGTCCACCGTATCAAATGCTGCTGAAAGATCCAACAGCACCAGAATTGCAGCTCCACCCTTATCCATAGTTGTTCCTATTTCATCAGCTGTTTTAATGAGTGCAGTCTCTGTTCCATTCCCTTTCCTGAATCCGAATTGGGTTTCATCTAAACAGTTATTGTTTTCGATGTATTCGGCCAGCTGAGTGTTCATCACCTTTTCTATGATTTTTGCTGGAAGAGGGAGACCTGCTATGGGTCTGTAGTTGCAACAGTCAGAGGGGTTGAGGTTGGTTTTTTTTAAAAGAGGTCTGATTATTGTTTCTTTCCAGATGGAGGGGTATATTCCTGTTTCAAACATAGAGTTACAAATTTTCGTCAATTCTGGGGCTATGGTTTCTGCAATGGTTTTTATTATGTTGGGTGGGCAAGGGTCATTGGGAGATCCAGATTTGGATTTAAAAATAAGGTCAGTTATGTGTTCGTTTGTGATTTTTTTAAATTCTGAAAATGAGGGAGGGACGTCCTGATTACTGTTTTGAGATGTTGGACTATTGTATGAGGAAAGGTCAATATTAGGCATAGTGGTTTGTGCAGAGAAACTGGAGTAAATGTCCATTACTTTATTCTGAAAAAAACTGGCAAGATTATCACAGAGAATTTGGGTAGGTGCTACTGACGGGGGTGTGTCTAATCCTGATAATTTGGTAACAACTTTGTAAAGTTGTTTCGTGGAGTCTTGAGAGGATTCGATTTGATTAGTATAAAATTTGCTTTTCTCTGTTATTAATAATTTTTTGTAATTGGAAAGTGCTTCCTTGTACTGAGTTTTAGCTGTGCTGTCATAATTTCTGCGCCAATGGCGCTCCAGGTTTCGACATTTCTGTCTATCTAACCTTAATTTCTCTGAAAACCAGGGAGCGGAGGGAGTTTTCCTGTTTTTGGAGGTGTTTTTTGTAGGGACAAGTGTATCGACGGCTAAACGAAGCCATCGTGTGTAGAGCATGGCTGCGTGTTCTGGATTGTCTGGGAGGTCTTGATGTGTAGCTTTCAAATAAGTTTTGATATTATCTGAGGAAATGCTGTTCCACGCTTTAAAGTTAACCGGCGAGAAAGTGGAGGTCTGATTATGTGGTTTATGTACAGTGTTAATGTTAAAAAGAATTGCAAAGTGGTCCGTCCATGTTAAGGGAAGGATGTTTCCTAGTGAGATGTGTTTATTATTAGTGAACAGTCCATCGAGAGTATGACCGGCAGTATGAGTCGGTTTGTTTATCAGTTGAGAAAGTTCGATAGAATTGAATTCAGAAAGTAAGGCAGATGTATTTTCATCATTATTGGATTCAAGGTGAAAGTTAAAATCACCTAGAATGGTGAAATCAGCTTCTCCTGCGGAAGGCTCTATTAGGGACGCTAGAGACGAGAGGAAGTCTGATCGAGAGCCGGGAGGGCGGTATAATAATATACCTTTGAACGTGTATGCTTTGGTAAGTGATATGGCAAAAGAGAAAGCTTCGTATTCATTAATGAGTATAGGATCTATTTTGATATTATAAATAGATTGGAAAGGTTTTGGTCCAGAGGAGAGATCCTGGGAACCCTCCCAAAATGTACCTGCTCCAAGGTGTATTAAACAGTTTCACAACACTTACCCAGACAAGCCCTCTTCAGGGGAGCCTTCTTTGGAGGGGGGTACTGTCAGGAAATAAATTACCAGCCTTTCCAAAAGCCCACAGAAGTTTAGAAGGAGCAGAAATGCCTTTTACCCCCAGTGGTTAAGGCGAACTCCTCATCTCTGGTTATTGTTTAGGAGATGTGTGCGATAGCATTTCTGATTTCTTTGATCAAAAAATTAAGCGAGTTTATGAGTCCTTCGGCCCTGAGAGGAGGATTGTGAAGACAGATCTGGCTGTCAAAGAGGTGACTGGGGTTTCTCTGGCTCAATTTCAGCCTATAGCACTGACTTCGGTCTTGCAGGAATTAAGACGTTGTAAGTCAGGGTCACCTGACGATCCCTGACCACCTAAGCTTTGGAGCAAAATGGCTGACTTTGTGGCTCCCACTTTGCAGCATATCTGGAATTCATCCATTTCCTCCGGGGTGTTCCCGGAGATTTGGAAACATGCCACCCTCCTCCCATTAAAGAAAAAATCAAATGGGGACCCCACGGACCTCAGTAACCTTCATCCTATTTCTCTGCTGGCTGCACCGGGCAAAATGCTTGAGAAAGTAATTCAGCGGCAGCTAAGTAAATTTATGGAGGAATATGGGATACTGCATGAAACGCAGTCAGGTTTTAGACCCGGTTTCAGTACCGAGACTGCTCTGATTGAGGTGGCAGAATCAGTGAGGTGGTCGATGGATTCGGGAGACTCAGCCATGCTGGTGCTCCTGGATCTATCGGCAGCTTTTGACACGGTTGACCACGCAAGGCTGTTAAAGCGACTGGTAGAGGTAGGCCTCCAGGGCCAGGCGCTGGGTTGGATACAGTCGTATCTGACTCAGAGAACCCAAAAGGTAGCACTGGGGACCGTTTCCTCCACACCTAAGGTTCTTGGGTGTGGGGTCCTTCAGGGTTCGGCACTTAGCCCATTAATATTTAATATCTACCTTGCTCCGCTTTTTACATTGATTGCCAATTGGGGAGTCAAGGCAATCTCATATGCTGATGACACCCAACTGGTGTTTCCATACTCGGTGGTGTCGGAGGCGGCCTTTTCAAGCTATAAGGGCTGTCTTCAAGACGTCGCATTTTGGATGAACACCAATTAATTAAAACTTAATGCGGACAAGACGGAAGTGATTTTCTTTGGAAAAGGTTCCCCTCCCCCTTCTGAGCTCTGGTGGCCGGCAGTGATGGGACCGGCCCCTTCGCCTAGTCAAACGGCAAAAAATCTGGGGGTGCGTTGGGAGGATAATCTGTCCTTTGCCTCGCATATCCAATAGGTAGCTGTATGCTGTCGAGGCAAGCTGAGGAACCTACGGAAGATTCTGCGACTTCTTCCTGAGAGTTGCCGAAAAACAGTAATCCATGCCACAGTAACCTCAAGACTAGATTAGGCTAACGGCCTCTATCTGGGCTTGCCAAAGTACCTAATCCAGCGACTGCAATTGGTCCAGAATGCAGCTGCGTGACTGCTAATGCGTATTCCATTTAAGCATTCAGTCTCTCCGCACCTTCGTTCTCTTCACTGGCTACCTCTAGCCAGTAGGATCAAATTTAAGGCTTTTAGATCTCTGTATGGCACTTGCCCAAATTACCTGAGAGCTCGACTGCCGAGATATACTCAGTGCCGCTCCCTTCGTTCCAACTGCCGGGTTCAGCTTGCAGTGCCACGAATAAAAAGGGCCCGGCTAGGAGGAAGAACCTTCTCGGCCAAGGTGGCGGCGCTATGGAATTCTCTACCTCCTGCGCTTCAGCAGGCCCCCTCTGAAGCCTGTTTTAAGCAGATGCTGAAGACTTGGCTCTTCTCCCAACCGCGCTAGTTGCATAAAATTGGTCTCTGTGTTTATGCCGCTCCAGCTCCGGGACACCTCCTTGTGAGGTAGCTGTTCGCGCTCTAGAAAATGCTGTATTATTATTAATATTATTATTTATGCTTGCAATCTTCTTCACGGATCTCTGGACGATTCAAGATGGCGGCCACGATCAATTCCTGCAACAGCACTCTAGTCTTTTGCCCCAGGTCTCGAGCAACTGTGTTCCTCTAAAGCGCTGCGCACTTCAACGGACTTCTGAGGGAAGAAGCAGTGTCTCGTTTTTGCGCTCGCTCAACGAGCGATTTTCCTAGTTAAATTTCGACCATTTGAACACCGCTCTCGCGGAGTAGTGTGTACACACTTAGGGAAGTTTCCCCTTCTATTTTTGGATTTTCTGAAGAGATGAACTTCAGAGGAGCAGTTTTTGGAGACAGAATTCAACTTCAGAAAGACTCTTAAAGGACAGTAAGACTTTTGCTTAACAGTTTGAAGCTGTGGATTTATGTTTGAGCAATTATCATAGCCTATCGTTTCCCTTAATATTTTGAAGGAACTTACCTCACTAGTCAACTACATATTTAATTCCTGTTAGAGCGCCTTGCTTGAAAACCTATTAGCGCTCTTGAAATTGAGTTTCCACAAGTTCTTAATGATAACTATTGAGTCAGCATAAGAGAGAAGCAAGCCCAACATAGAATCAGGTAGAGTTAGGGAAGGTGTAGAATGTTTCAGAAGTCAGAGAGAGAGTAGAGTAGGATAGTAAAGTAATTCTCTCTCTTTTCCTTCATAGGTGTCTTCCTACCTCGTCCCAGCATAGAACACACGCATCTTTACATAGACAGAAGGACGGTTGGGAAGTGGGAGTTGACAGATAGCTGACTCTGGAGGCGGTCTCTCTTTCTTTACCCCATTCCCCTTCCCCCCTGTGGGTGTGAGTGTGGACTTAGTGTCCACTGGCAGCTATGATGGGGATTGGAGAGTTAGTCATCTGCCCCTGTGGATTCTGGCACGCAGGTAAGATCCTTTCACAGACATTAACATTCCTCCTGAACTTATTGTTACTTTCACTGATGAACCTTTCATTTTGCATGACAAAAAAAAATACTAATATACCACAACACCTAACCTGGTAACCCGTGAGAATATTGAAATTTGGATGATGGCTGGGAGTTCTATGTCCTTACCCCATCCATACACCCAGATTTACTCTATTCAGGGCAACATAAATAACACTTCGGTCCCATATATCTTACCCCCTGACAAGCAATCTTCAACATACGCTGAATTTTTCAGTGATAAAATCCAAAACAATGAATAAAAGTCCTAGGAACGTGATAATTTACTTTGAATTTATAATGATTAAAAGTATTACTAAAATGTGACCTGACAACCAAATTCGAAGATGTTTTTTTCACTTTTCTCAGGCATATAGGAAAAGATTTCATAAAACATCCTTATTTGCGGATTGCATGTCAAGCAGTAACTGCGTTATGTTTCATGCCTCCTGAGTGTGTGGGTGAGTTCTACACATCAATTACTAAATAAAACTACTTTACACAAAATGAGGACAGATTGTCCCCACTACTAAATTAATTTGAAGACACTTGGATTAGCCATCAACACAGGTCGGGTCACAGGAGGAACACAAGGGTTTCCATTGAATGGTGGAACTGTTATGCAACCTGCTTAGAGGAAGGTGCAGAGACGAACAGTGCCATTGAGGGATGGCACAATTATTTCAATAAATCATTTGGCATACCTCAATCAAACCTTGATCATTTTTGGTAAATTTTTACGCTGTATCACAGTATATCAGAAATGAGCAGTAGCGGCTCCTGAAGGAAGTGCTGCGGGGTGGTTGGGTGGAGCGGTGAGGAGCAGGGTGGGGAGTAGTAAACGCCAGCTCACGGCTGACCGGAGTAATGTAAATAAATAAATAAAACAAATTTCATTGCGTGAACTGCATCACCATTTGGTGTTACAGCGTGCACAATGAAATTCATTTTATTTATTTATTTATTTACATTACTTCGGTCGGCCGCGTGCCGGAGTTAACTACCCCCCCACCCTGCCCCTCCCCGCCCCACCACACCGACCCGCAGCACTCCCTCCACGAGCCTCTACTGGAAATGAGAATAGTGCAATCATTGTTAGGTAGCCTGAACCCTTATGTTTCTAACAAATGTAAAGAGATGTCCGAGCGACTATGGTTAAAAATTCAATAACCTGAACGATCATGCATACATACTAAATATCTAAAACATACTAATCCTTTTCTAACTTACTTGCCTGTTACGAAAACACTATCTAATAAGATTGCAATTTTTTTAATTCGTTTTTACAAATGAAAGGAATTTGGGGTTTCTACCTGTAGTTGCCATCTTTCTTAACTGTTGGGGATTAACTTTAACTTTTTTAAACCAAGTTTGCAGCAAAAAACAACCGTCCCAACATGGGCATTCAAACACAACCTGCATGGAACTAAAAAAGTGGTAAAAACATTGAAAACACATTTATTTACTATCTTACATCTAGCTACCTCCCCCTTCCCTTGCAATAAACGTAGCCATCTATATAATTAAAAATGTAAAGCAAATTGTTCTTACCTGCCCGCAGTTCTTCCGTCTTTCTGATCTTAATTGAAATGCTCCACCAACCGTAGAAACAGATGGGCATCAAGCCTTAAAGCAACAGGCAATAAAGGACAATTTTCTCCATTGAAGTCAATGGAAAAGCATGGGAAAATAGATTTAAAATTATAAATTCATATGTTACACTTTGTTAATAGAATCAGTTATATGTTGTCCTATTTAATGAAATATTTTTCTTATTCGTATATCATAATTTATACATAGTGTGAATATTTGTTTTTTACATTATAGTTTTTTAAAACAAAGATTCTTATGTCAAAAATTGTTTTAAAATAGTTTTTTTTAAAATATATATTTTATGTATTTTCCTGATTAATTTCACAATGTTTTAAATTAACTATCCACTTTTAGAAGTAATTAATTTGGCTTTAGTAATTGATGATCAGGTATTAAAATATTACCTGAGTATTAACACACATTCCCACCTAATGCCCCTATATCCCTTGCATCCTACCCAAAAAGATTGTGTCAAAAATATTGAAAAATATATTTAAATTAATTAATATTAATATTAGTCTCCTCATGTGTTATGTTTGAATAGTAATATTCGGGTATTAAACTTAATACCTGAGTATTAATACACCTCCCTACCCAATACCCCTACATGCCTTGCATCCCGCCTGTAAAAGTTAGTGTTGCAGTTATTAAAAAAATGTATTTTAATATCATTAATATTAATTAACATATACTCTAATCTTGAAATATTAATGCTCATGTATTAACATTAACACTTGTGTATTAATACACTTCCCCATCCAATGCCCCTATATGTATATCCCTTGTAACAAATCTCTAAAGGTTTGTGTTGTAATTATTTGAAGAATATATGGTAATTAATATCAGTCAAATACTTTAATTCGGCTACATGCCATAAAAGTTTTCCCTCAATTAAAACTTATCATAAAATACCATGAAAAAAGTTTGTTTAAAGTGCGCCAGTTATCTTTGAAAAATTGAAACATTAGGATAAAACACGCCTCAGCTTTTGAAAATTTAAAATACAATAAAAGACATGTAATACATAATTATAGCATCTTTGGGGCTGATTACGATCTGGGTCGGAAAGCTCTCTGACCGAGCCGGATCCGGAGTGTTTTCCGACCAAGCCAGACTCCTGCAGTCCGACCAAGCGAGTACCATGCAGCCGCATGCTGCCGGACTCGGTTCGGTCATACTCTCATTGAAGTCAATGGGAGCCGGTCGTATGTCGCATACATGGGCTCCCATTGACTGAATGGGTACATCTCGCACAAGGGCACCCCCTACAGTCGGTACGCGTCAATGCCATACGTACCGTACATGCCTGTGTTGGGGAGACCCTTGGGTCTCCCCCTGTGTCCAAGTCGTAAGGCTGCGGGTGATGGGAGTACAACGCGGACCCCCAAAGGCAGTTTCCCAGACATTTTGAGAGCCAGAAACTTCGGCTCGATCCGGCTCTTCGATGCGTGCATCGTACTGGCTCGGTCGGAATTCGCCTCAGTTGCACGGCACGGTGCGCTAACGAACGAGGCTTACGGAGCGGTTCGGACCTGGAAACGGGTCGGTCGGCGAATTTTGCGTTGCTCGCATCGTACTTGCTCACTCGTACAGCTGTACGAGTCAGTCGGTAAACAAGCGTACAGCTCGTACATTTTACGGACGGATCACGTTCGGAGCCCTTCCAAGCGAGATCGGAATCGGCCCCTTTGTAGTTAAATTAGTTAATAAGTCACTATAAAACACCAATACGACTTTATGACCTTACGGCCTGTGTTCTTCCCCTGATGCGCCACATACGACTAAGAAACTTGGCAACTACGCATGCGAATAATGGACTAGCATCTGATTTAAGAATTCTCATAGCCGCCTGGTAATCTTGTGTGCCCATTTGCCTGCAAATAGGATTTAGCCACTTCGATCCAGGCTATGTGTAAGCTGGGCATGCAAATGTAACATGAGGCATGGATTCTGTGTGGGAGTTGCTCCCTGGGCAATTTCTTGATGTTAATGTGTTGTTATGCCACTGTCAGGATTGTCAGGCCTTACTTAAAAAACAAACTTCCTGTGAGAAAGAATCCCTTAAAAGCCCACCATCTAAAGAAAAGGAGATTAAGACCGAATCAATCCAAAATGGCCGCAGGTTTGGAATGCGTGAACAGCAGGTTAGCGTTCTAGCGTACAATTCCAATCAGCTAAGATCCAGGTGTTGAGTCTGAGGAGCGGTGCACTTCACCAAAGTTTTCTGAGGAGATAAGACAGTATCCTGATGGCGTCGCGAAGTTAGTGAGGGATTATAATTTCATCGCGCCTTTTCCAGTGTTCGAGATATTACGAAGTCGCAGAGAAATTACCTTCCAAGTAAGACCGTTTAAATCTCTTCGAGGAATTTGAAGGAGTTAGCGCATAATGATAAGAGACTCTATTCTTGGCATGCGCACAAGTCCTTAGCAAGCATAACTAGAGCTAAAGGATGTTTTAGTACAGCGCATTTAGTAGTGGTTATTGAGTATCAGAACCAGTTAAAATTGTAGTGCCAAGTCATTGTAAATATAGTTTTTTCCTGTTGCCTGCAAGAATAAAATAAGACAAAAATATAGTAAAAAAAGATAAGGACAAGACAGTGAGGGGTTCCCCCAAGGTTTATACTAGGAGCGGAGCTAATTCCCCTACATTAAAGTAACGGAGAGCAGAATTCTACATTAAGGCTTACAAGTGGATATTCTCTTTGTAAATATAAGCAAGAGCGTTCTAAGAAGGAAGATTTACTTACCTTAAGGAATCCAGTCAAGGCACGCTTCAGGACGTCGCTGGTGAGGAAGACTGTAGAACAAAGACAAAAGAAAGAATAGATAAATACAAGTAGCAAGCTAACACATGTCATGTTTTAGTTACAGCACCTGAAGGAAGAGAATACATAAGACACGAAATAAAAATAACAAGAAGAGAAGCATTGGTCACTCACAGATAGGGTAGGTGTACAGAGAGAGAAAATACACATACACATAAAAGGAAGGTAGTAGAGCAAGGATAATATATGAGTGTTAATGTGAACATTTTCTTTCAGTACAACAACCTGTCCAGCCAAGGAGAGAAGCTGAAGATAGATAAACGTCCAGGCTGAAGAAAGAAAAGACGCTGAGTGATTGTCTCTTCTCTGTCCCATCCCCTTTCCCCCTTTGGGTTTCTTTGGCAGCACGTGTACTAGGCGCGTCGCTGGGAAGACCAAGGGAGGCATTGGGAGCTTGCGACGTTTTGCTCCTGTGTGTAGAAAAAAGTCTCGATCTGACAGCCTCCCTCTTTGGAAATCGTGCAAAGGGAGGGAGCTGAGCCTGAATTGGATGTATAACTTTCTGTAAAACGGTATTAGGATTGAATCTTAATAAGGCTCCAGGTAGCTAGTTTGCTTATGGAGTCTGAATTCCACTGTTAGACTCCCCCAGGAAGATTTTTGATAGGCTATCTGTGTGACCCACTCGCAGTAGTGTCGTTTAATTTTGCTTCTTTGCAGCAGTGATATGCTAGGGTTGTCTCAAACTTTCTGTAGCCCTTTATCTTTTCGAAGCCTCCTTATATTGTGAAACCAGCTAACCTTGTTGTTTTTGTCATAGCGGGTTACTTCTGTGATGGTCTTTGCATAAGAGGAGAGTTCCTGGACTGCTCTAATACTTACCCAGAATAACAATGGGCGGAGCTTAACAATATCATTAATCGGTCTCCTGCCCATGTCCAACATTAAAGGGTGAAGTTGAGTGCTCTGGGGAAGTGATACCAGGTTCCTCAGAAATTTGTTGTCAAAACCGCACAGTTCTGACCATACCAGGCAGAATTAACTGCCTGTGCATCATATTTTTGTAGGGCCTTGGCTACTGGTTTACTTGTTGACAAATGATATTCCTTTCCTATTGCCCCTACTATATGTTTGTTTTTCTGGGCCATCTTTTGAACATTATGTCTCCATGACATTTTCTCAGACAGTTTAATGCCTAAATATTCAAACATGTTTACTCATTTTAGTGATGCCCCTCCCAGTAATGGTCTGCCCCTATAGGATTGGTGGTGGTTTATGGCCATAAATTTAGTTTTGGTGATGTTTATCATTATGCCCCGCATATCAGAAAAGCATTTGAATCTGTCTAGGAGTACTTGGAGCACAGCAGAGTATTGTCTGTGAAAAGGAGGGTCACAATCTTTTCCTCGCCTAAAGTTGGAGTATTGGCACGGTTTAGGGGAAGAAATCGTTCTATGTCATTCATGTAAAATGAGAAGAGCATGGGCGTTAATATGCATACCTGCCGCACACCCCTGCTGAAAGGGATTGGATCAGTAAGTTGCCCTTGTGTACCCCACCTCACTCTGGCGAAGTTGCCTTCATGTAGCCTTATGACTAAGTTAAGAATTTCAATTAGGATTCCCATATCTTTAACTATGTGCCACAACTTCTTTCTTGAGTCTAATTTGAACACTGTCTTCAAATTGAAGAAGGCTATGTACAAGCTACCCTTTCCGTTGACCACCATTTTCCAGTAAAAGAGGAGAAGGGGGAACACCTGGTCGACTGTCCCAGTTTTTTCCCTGAAACTAGCTTGAAAAGGCATTGAAAAGGTGTTTTCATCAGCTCACGTCTGTATTTTCTGTAAAAGCGCTTGGCAAAATACTTTTTGTATTGCATCAATTAGGCTAATGGGGCTATAATTGCAGGGGAGTTCTCTAACCCCTTTTTCTGTATATGGGGACCACCTCACCCCTCACCAAGAGCCTGGAATCAGAGCACCTCTTGCTATGGCGTTCAAGAGCAGTAGAATGTAACGGGACCAGCTTGGGCAATCGAATAGAAAGAGGTTCCCTGGTATGCCATCCGGGCCTGGAGCTTTTGATTGGACTATTCTGCCAATGGAGGCTTTGATGTCCGGAATGAAAAAAAGGTCGCTGCCTGGTAAGTCAGCTGTTTTTTCCTGAGCAGTGGTGGTGCGTCATTGTCTTGATAGAGTTGGTGGAAGTGATCATACTATGCAGATGCAAAAATATAGTTTTGAGGAGATGGTGCTCCTTCTCCGTCACCCCATACAATTAGTGCCCAAAACTTCTTGGAGTCTCTTGCTTCACAGGCTTCCTTGATTTGCTGCCAGCATGATTCGTCCCACTCTTTTTTGGCTTCATGTAAAGATGACTTATATCTCTTCCTCGCAGTTCTAATGTCTCCTCTATCTTTAAATTTAATTGCCATGGATAGTTGGATTTGAGAGGTTCTACATTCTTTATTAAATGAAGTTATAGGGTCCTTTTTGATGTTCCCGGGTTCTGGTCAGGGCCTAACTACAGTAAAATATGAGCCTAAGTGCTTGAAGATGTCTGTATGGACATTAGTTACCTCGACTAACCCTCCTATTTTCTCATATAGCAGTTCTAGTTTGGTCATGCCTTCCAACTGGTCCTTGTGCAACCCAGATAGTTTTTCTTTGTGTAGGATTATCTTACCACACTTTAGGCTGCGTTGGTTGTTGGATGTCTGGACTTCCTTTGTTAGCTGTTGGACCACGGTCTATATACTAGGTCCCCCCAAGTTGCTCTCATGCTTAAACTGAGTTGATTATGGTCACTATCAATGGTTTCTTCCACAGACATATCAATGACTTCTCCCCAGAGATTCAAATCTATCATGATGTAATCGATTCGGCTCGGGCTGTTTACCCTATTAAAAGTGTAGGCACCTATTCTATTTGAGCTTGTCCTTCTGTTGGCTTGTCTTAGCCCGTTTTCTGGGGTTTTTACTTGAAGTGCTAATTGGGACCATTTCATGATCAGCGGGCGATCTATTGGGGGGATGGACCACTCGGCGTCTACCTCGCTTGACTCAGTCATGTCACTTCTGTCTAAAGGTTCGAATGTGACGTTCAGATCGCCTGATATCAACAATGGATTTTGGGTAGTTCTTTTGTCCAATAGTTCTTCTAGTTGTTTGATGGTAGCAGATGGACCATCCCCCTTTGTTCCTCTGGCATATATGTTATAGATATCTATAAATTTGTCTTTGCGACCCTTCAGGCAAATCCCCATTCTATCTGGGCTGTCTGAACAGAGTTTATTCTTACATCCCAGGGATATTTTGACCCAAATTAGCAACCCCCCCAGCTGGGCAGCCTTTCCCCGTTGAGACTGCAGGACAGTAGTAGCTGACATAGCCCGCCTTGTATATGGGAGCTTAGCACCAGGATTCTTTCAAAAGACAGATGTCATAGCCCTCCATAAAGTTGTGCAAATGAAGGAGGGACAATGTGTTGCTTAACCCTGCCACATTCAAAGAGACAAGCCTTAAGTTCGCCCCTTGGTCTAGGCAGGCATAAGTCAAATTATTCAGGCTTTCTACATTCCTAATAGTAAGCACCGCTGCCATATATTGAGCGGCTAAACTAGTGTTCAGAGTGGGTCCCTTAAATGTTGATATCCCTCTACTGTTGGCTTCCACTTGATCCCCACTGGTCCCACCACTGTTGCATAGGAACAAACTGTCCTCAGAACGAGGGCAGCGTGTAGGAGATGGATGCTTGGTGGGATGAAAGCCAGCGACCGCTGGGGTCGTGTTCAGAAGTCAATCAATTGCTCCTGTAGTAGAATCTAGGCTTGGACGATCAATTGTGTGTTGACAAATTGGGCATGCGTTGCTTGAATTGGATGGTGGATATTCCAGGTGGCCAGGTTCTAATGTCAAAGGATATCAGATTTTCGACCAAGTCTTCACTTTTTAGCAACAGCTCTATACTATCAAATGAGGAGATGTGAGATTTGTGACACCTTGCCCTTAGAAAATCATCTCTTATAAGCGATCAACACCCCCTCACATGTCTGATCCAATGTATTGCTTTATTTCTTAATGATTCCATGCCCTCATGCCCGTTCTGGCTTGCTAGTTTTGGTACATTTGCCATATAAATTATTTCAGGGGTTGGTCTTTGGACTCTCCTGTGTGTCAAGATGGCTTCCTGTTTTGCTTGGTACACCCCCCTTCCACTGGTTATGGCTATTCACTCCGGGGATGTCCCAGCCTAGCCTTGGATTCTGTGTATTCCACGGGAGCACATAGCCATTGCCTGACCTTAACATGGCCGCCATGTGACATTATTTCCTCAAGGGGTCCACCATTTCAGGCACGGATTAGTGCCTGAAATGGTGTTCCCTGATTGTCGGACTCTGCACAGTGGGGGGCCGTAGTGCTTTAAATCCTATCAAACGCTTGGAGTCTCTTACCGCCCCGTATTAATTTCTGCCCCGGGAAACAAAGGCCTGCCACTGACCTGAAAAAGGACGAGTCCAGGGGGCTCCATATCGGGCCGCCTTGACAGGACCGGGATACTGCTGCTGTAACTGCCTAGGATCAGTGTCCCACGGCTCACCAAAGACTCTTTGCGAGGCAGGCCTTCATCCATCTTAATATCGGCCTACGCTCGCCCGTCGACTCAAACGATGGCCGATGCGCCCACACCGTATCCAGCGCCCGCAGCCCACTGAAATGGTGCACATCCACATTGACTGACACCCACCTGACAACTGATTCAGCAGCACGGACTGAGCTCTTGACTGCAAGTTGGTGTACTCACTCTGTGGCTGCAGTTGGGGCTAGTCAAACTTCCACAGGTCTCCGTCACTCGATTGGGAACTGGTGACAGAGACTCATCCCTGAGACACGCTGGTGTGATCACGGCTCCTATCGGCCGGCTGAAGCTGACGCATACTTACAGATGCCAGCACCTAATCACCCCTGGTAAACGCTTATTGTTAATCTACAGCTCTTATAAGCCATATAGCCTAGGGCGACCACAGACATGATGGTGCCGGTGAGGGGGGCCCAAGGCACTGGAGCTGCTGAAAGACTCAAAAGTGGCTGTACTTTACCCCCAATCTCCCTAAATTATGTCGCCTGGCCTCCACATCTCAAGGATTTCCCCCCTGGGACCAATTTAAAATAATTTCAGACAAGAATCGTAATGAGGGTCCCATAGATAGTGGGGCAGTAGACCTAGCAACTTTGGCCGATGCACGGTGGAGCTACCTAGGTAGCTATAGAAGAGATGGGCTGTGGATCACCCCCTCGGCCATCACCTACCCAGCCGGACGTTGGACAGACTGTCCGTCTCTCCGCCTTGTCTCCTTCCTCCCTGGCCTTCCGATGAATCAGACAGCTTATTTGACTTTCACTTTGTCTTTTTGGTTCTCCTGAACTACTTTCCTCCTTGCCGGTCTTTCCTGACCTGATCTTCACTCCAACCCCATTTTACTCTTCCCCTCTTTATTCTATACCCCATAGGATGTGTGTATATGTTAAGCTATGCTCTAGTAACTCATGTTACTGTGTAACACTGTTTTTTTTCTGTATGTTTTACTAGGCTCCTGTAACTGACGTTATTTTGTAACTCGCTAATCCTCATGTAAAGTGCTCTGATACTTTCGAGATGGCTGAGGAGCTGTTATTGGTGTTCCTGTCAAAGTTGTTTACAGTTCCGCAGGAGTAATATGATACATGATAGGTTCCTACAACCCGCAAGTTGCTCACGGCATCCAACAACATCAAAGTGCCAGCGGTAGACTAGGGGAAGAAGGGAAAAAACAAAAGAGAAGTGTTGACCAGTCTTCCCAGCTCAAGCAGAGGACTCATGGGTTTGAAGATACTCTAAAAGGGAAGGAAAAATAATGTAAGTATTTGACATACAGGGGAGGAGTATAAATGAAGGTTATATTTTTACTAAACTACGTCATAATTTCCCTTCTTCTATTTGGTCCTTCCTCAACTGGGTGGCTGATGTGCCACATTCTTCTGTGGAGCAGGAGAAAAAGTGTGGTGGTGTTTAGAGGCTGAGGACTAAACTAAAAAAAAGGAAAAGAAGTAAACATTGTAATGAAAGAAACCCACCTAAATCAGTTTTGAGGATATTCTCTGGAAGAGTCTTCTAGTAGGAGGTAAAGCAGTCCTTATTATATTCATGCAAACTGATTAGGACCAAAATCTAGAACAAAAATATAATGATGTCCCCTTTTATTTGCAAGGGTAAAAAACAGAAGGCAACAAAAGGAAACTGATTTTCACAGAAGATAGCAACTCTGCAGATAAGAGAAACTCTGCAGATAAGTATAGTTCTCTTTATAGATCTTAATTTAGTTGTGTCCGTTATGGTTGTGCAGAACTAGTTTTCTTTTCTTTTTTGAAACTTTTTTATTCTAGGGAAAATCAGCCAGGGTTGTCCTGACCACCACCGTGACCCAGGATCAACATGGGGCTACAGGGACTCACTGCCACAGTTAGAGTTGTCAGGAGATGCTGACGCCGCCGGGTTCGTGAGATGAATCACCGCCACAGCCCAGGATTAACGTAGGGGCAACTGGAACTCACTGCCGCTGCCGGAGTTGACAGGAGTTGCTGCCGCCACCGGTACCATGAGAAGAATCACCAACACAACCAGAGTTGCCAGGAGATGCTGTGCCACTGGATTGGCTGAGGGCAATCATCGCCATGACCTGAGTTGAGGGAATTCACTACCGCGACCGTGGTTGAGGGAATTTACCACCAAGACCCGGCTCAAACTATGTCACCGCCGCAGCAGCCAAGATGATCAAGTAGATATGTAAGAGGAGAGAAACAAGGACAAAGAATGCCAGAGAAGTGGCAGAATGCCTGGCGTTCAAAAAACACGGAAGCAGGTCGAGTAACACTGCCTCACATTACAAAACACTAGAACTCGAAGCGTTATATGATGGAAGCAAGGTCTTTTACACCTTGCTGCCAGCCATGCTGCTGAACGTAAAGCAAAAACAACAGTTGATGGACAGAATGCAGAACAATGTCATACATTCACCCCAGTACAGAGATCTGGGCCTAAATCCATCGTTTTTTTGCTCACCATGCCATTCCAGTTTGAACCCAGCCATGTGCAAATCAGTCTTAACCCTGTGCCTCATGGGAACAGTCCAGCCCAACTGCCAAGCCAGGTCCTCCCTGGACTGGAAACGAGCATCCTAGGACCGGTTTCGGGGTTTCACCCCTCTTCAGCCAGGATAGCTTGATTCCAGTGGCATGGAGAGCAAGGGACCCACGTCTGGGCATACCCGTCCACTCGGGGTGACAAATGCAAACACAACAGTTGATGGACAGAATGCAGACCAATATCATACATTCACCCCAGTACAGAGATCTAGGCCTAAATTCATCATTTTTTTCTCACCATACCATTCCAGTTTGAACCCAGCCATATACAAATCAGTCTTGACCCTGTGCCTCATGGGAACAGTCCAGCCCGAACTGCCAAGCCAGGTCCTCCCTGGACTGGAAACAAGCATCCTAGGACTGGTTTCGGGGCTTTACCCCTCTTCAGCCAGGATAGCTTGATTCCAGTGGCATGGAGAGCAAGGGACCCACGTCTGGGCATACCCAGCCCACTCGGCGTGACAAATGCAAAAACAACAGTTGATGGACAGAATGCAGAACAATGTCATACATTCATCCCAGTACAGAGATCTGGGCCTAAATCCATTGTCTTTTTGCTCACCATGCCATTCCAGTTTGAACCCAGCCATATGCAATTCAGTCTTGACCCTGTGCCTCATACCCTTTGGTTTTGTGCTGAACGTAAAGTGGCAGACAGTTCCTGAGGCCACCATTAATGGACTCACAAGGGCCTCTTGGGGGGTGTAGGTCAAATCTAAAAGAGGGGAGAAACTGTTGCTACAAGGAAAATCTATTGCAGGAACGCTCGGGGAGTCTTTTTCTAATGATACAGATAATATCCCTTCTTTAAGATTTTTTACTATGTAGGGGCATAATACAGGCCTCCTAGATGTAGACTTTGTTAACATTTTGGGGATTACTGTTATAGTGCTAGGGCTTGTGTTTGTGTTTAACATGGAGTGACTTGTGATAGGAGGAAAGGCAACAAGTTGGGGTTTTAGGATACCCTTACATTTGACAAAAGATTGTACATGCGATCAAGCACGCAGCTACTATCAGTGTGCATTGGGATTTTTTTTTAGGTTTTTTTCCATTCCTAGTTGCCTCCGCCCCTCTAACCTCAGTCGCTTTTCGTTTGCCAATCTAGCAATTACTGGTGAGGAGTATACTCAAAGTAAGACAAAGACTGCCTCTTTCTATAAGTCCCAAATTATGGGTCTCATCAGTATGCTTAAGTCCGCACCTTAATGTCCTGGCTTCTAGGCTTGAAGAGCTTAGAGGGGTGGCCCAGTCTAGCCTCTGCCAGGCTCGGACGGGTGCGGACAGGCCCACCCTTGGCCCGGGCTTGGCCCAGGTGCATCCCATGCTGTGGGTCTCATCAAGTAGATTTAAGGCGCTCCTGTGCAGAGAACAGCTTGGTGTCCCCTCCTATGGCCAGCAGCAGACTGGGAGATGAAATCTCCTTTGCTAGTGGGTCCCACGCTGCAGAGCTCAGCCCCTAGATTTATGGCGTTCCTGCACTGTGAACAGCTTGGCCGCCCGAATACGGTCAGTGGCAGTCTGGGACATGAAGTCTCCTTTGCTTGTGGGTCCCACGCTGCAGGGCTGACCCCGTAGATTTACGTCGCTCCTGCATCAAGAACAGTTTGGTGGCCCCTCCTATGGCCAGCAGCAGTCTGGGAGATGAAGTCTCCTTTGCTCGTGGGTCCCACGCTGCGAGCCTCAGCCCATTGATTTATGGTGCTCCTGCGCCGAGAACAGCTGATAAATAATAATACAATTCATGTATTCATTAATATTTTAGAAATGTACATAATATAGACTTACCTATATACTTACTAATATACTTACACATTCATGTGTGGTAAAGACTGTGTGCTAATTACATTTGTGGTAAAGGCATATGCATGATAGAGACATGTGTGAGTAAGGCTTATGCATGGTTAAAACTTTGTGTTAAAGGTATTGATTGGTTACAACTTCGTTGTAAAGGTTGTTTCTGGGTGAAAATGCCGCTCTCATGCAGTAGATTGAGGGTTCGGGCCTCTACAAAACAAACCCAACTGCATCATTGCTTGAGAATTTAATGACCATAAACAAAATCTTCTGGTGGCAAAGGCAGTTTAAGGGGCTTATTACGATCTCGGTCATACAGCCTCGGACTGTAGGTCGGAGGTTTTCCGAGCAAGGTTGTTGATTTCAATTCTTGCCGGCTGATTACAATACGGCCAGTCAGAATTGAAACGGCCGGTCATTCCGGCTGTTGGAACCGGCCCATAATCCATATGGGTAGAGAATATGATGCACGGTTTCCGGCAGGCTTTCCATGCTGGGCTTTCCGACATGGAAAGCCGGTCGGAATGGGTGTTTAGGCGGTTCTCCTAGCAAGGCCTCATTCTGTTTTCGGCCTCTGGTTGGGGGTCGAGGGGGCACCGTTGATCCCTGCACCTTGTGTCAGGCACCTTGAGGTGCCTGCCACGAGGTGCAGAGATTAACACAACCTCCCAGTTCCCTATGGGAGTTTGTGCTATGACCAGTTTATAGCCGTAACACAAGCTCCCATAGGGAAATGTGGGAATGCAACCGCACCATGTATGGTCACATCATAATTAGGCAGCCGGGACCGCCGACCAGTGGTCGGTCAGTTCCGTTTCCCCCAGTGTCGGTCGGAGGAAACTCCTGATCGACATTGTAATAAGTCCTTAATGTTTTATTCATTTTACAATAGGTTAAGGGCAGGGGATCTTATCTTAGTTAGTATTTTCCGTAAGATTTTCACAGGATCGTTCAAGGACTGTACTAGAAACAGCTTTAGTTGCCTCAACAGCCTCATGCAATCAAATAAATACATAAATGAAAAATATATACATATACAGAGGGGTTTGGGCCAGTCCTCATCATCCTTTTGACTGTTCAACTGTCGCGGACATTTTGATTCCACCCACTACAGCATACAGTATAGGTTAAGTGGGTCAGGCAACTTCTGCCATTGACTCTCTTGCACTGTGAGTGATGAGATTTCCCTTAGCCAAATTCAAATCAAATTTATTTATTATGATTTGGCTCTCGAGGAGGGCCACATAAGCATGTACAAACAAAACAACACACTCATCAGAAATACAAAAATTATAAAAAAACATAATATTCAAACCATAATAGGTACACTACAAACCAACAGTCCCACATGGCCGGGCCGGCACAATCTTCCAGAGAATTTAATAAATAGCTAAAAATCCTTTAAAAAAGTTAAAAACATAAGCACAAAACATTTCATTTGGTGGGCAATAAAGTGCATGAAGAAAATCTTGTAAAGTGACAATGCTGAGGCGAAGACAAATTACTTTAAGCCATCGCATGCGCAAGCTTCGTAACATAGGACAAATCAAAAGTACATGCATACAGTCCTGATTATTTAATTTACATAGATTGCACAACGGTGAAGTGCCATGCCATTTAGACAACAACACGTTAAGAGGGATTAAGTCATAACGTAATAAAAACCAAAACCTACGAATCCCATGTGGCAGGTTCCACTGGGCATATGGTTGGGGCTGTTTCAACCTATAGGAGGAGACCAGCAGCTCCACATTCCTTTTGTCTCCAACTGTTTTTTTGTCGGATTGAAAACAATACTCCCACGAGGCCTCCCTGAGGACCTGCTTTAACTGCGTGGGGGAATAGGAGAAAAGAGCGCTTTCATCCAGTCTAAGGATTTTCACAGCCCTTCTAAAATTGGTAACAAGTTTAGAGAACTCCTTAAAATTGCCCAAAAGTTCATTTTTGAGTAAAACTCGCAGGGTTCCTTCTCTCGCTCTGGCTAAGTTGGCTACCCACCTTATCAAGGCGCACAGCCCCTGAACCCAGGCACTCCTGAGTCCGAAATCCAGCCTGCAAGCAGCCAGTGAACAGGCATTATTAAAATTCGAGAGGGATCTTAGGAGTTTTCCCTCAGTCTTATGGCAAAAGTCCCAATATTTTATCTCAATTATTTCTATACCGTACAAGATGGTTGCGGGGATTTTAGCTCTAAATACTTCTAGAAGACTAGAAAAATGTCTTTTCCCCGTTGCCAGGTATAGGGACTTTAACCCATTGCCTTGGGCAAGAGCTTTGCAGGAGCAATGCTCTATATGAGAATTCTCGCTCATATTGGCTGAGAATATTTTCCCTAAAAACGTATAACAAGTTACGACCTCCAATCTAAGCCCTCCGATGGCCCAACCAAAATTTGTGGAGCGACATTTCTTCCTACCAGCAATACACATCACTTTACTTTTATTAATATTGATCTTCATATGATGCTCCCCAGCAAAGTCCTGAAGAGCCTGAAGCCTATTAGCCAGACCCACGGGAGTTAAATCGAGCAATAACACATCATCGGCATACATCAGACAGGCTATTGGCACCCCTCCTATCAACGGTGCAATCCCCTCACTACAGGACACAGCTGCAGGGAGGTCAGTTGTGTATAGGGAAAACAACAGGGGCGCCAATAAGCAGCCCTGTTTAAGGCCATTCTGAGCTGGTATTTTAGCCGACAGCCCCCTTTCACCCCCCATTAAGACCCTGCACCAGGTCTCAGTGTGCAGAGCCCGTACCAATTCCAGTAGGGGAGTAGGGACACCCATCCTCATCAATTTTCTCCACAGCGTACCCCGATCCACTTTATCGAACGCTGTGGAGAAGTCAATGAAGGCGGCGTATACAACACCCCCTCTAACCTGGACATATTTATCAGTAATAACCTGAAGGGCAGTCAGGTTGTCCAGAGTGCCATGTTCCCTTCGGAAGCCAGTCTGTTCCAACGGCAAAATGTTGTGCTCCTCGACCCAATCAGAAAGAGATCTCAGGAGGCATTTCGCAAAGACCTTTCCGATGGAGTCGAGGAGCGCAATCATGCGATAGTTACTGGGACTGTCCCTTACACCCTTTTTGAAGATAGGGACCAGAATGCTTCCCCTCCACGATGCAGGGACACATTTAGTAAGATGGCATGCCCTAAACAGGGGGTACAAGATTTTACTCCAGGTTGAAGGGTCTTGTTTTAGGACCGTCATCGGAAGCTCATCCGGTCCCATAGCCCCAGAGGATCTCATATTTTTTATAGCCAACTCAATTTCCTTCTCAGAAGGAGAGAAGACCGAGTCATCAGGGGCAACATGCATGAAGTTATCCACACCTATGGTCCCAATCCCTGCATATAATTCTCGGATGTGAGAGGACCATAGATCTTCTGATATAGCTATGGGAGTAGGGGAGTGGCGAGTACCACATCCTTTCCCAATTATTGCCCAAAAATCTTTAGTGTTGCCATAAGCAGCAGATTCCCTTAATTTAGTCCATACTTCATCCTCCCTATCCCTTTTAATTTTTAGCTTAAGTCTGCTTCTCTTTCTTTTTAACCTAGCGATATCTTTCCCACGTTCCAATACCCTTTCGACGTACTGTGCACGGATTAGTTTGTTTAATTCCCTATTCAGATTACGGAGAGTTAGAGGAACTACCTCTCCTTTTTTCCTAGGGGGAACAGTTTTTTTAGCATTCAATAAAATCTTTGCCATGAATTCCTCAAAACAAACTATTTCATTTCCGTTCCACTCTTCTAATTCCTTAAGGGTATCGGTCAGTAACTCCTGGACCCCATTAATGGCAGCATTATTCCAGAAGCATCTTCCAGATGTCGAGTGGAAGGTAGCCTCCCTGCCAGTTAGCGACCAAGATGCCATATTCATAGAATTTGATGAAATTAATAGTGACAATATACTATGGTCGCTCAGAGTCGTGGGTATAATCTTTAAGTCAAGAATCTGGGGAAACAGACTATAGCTGGCGATAGCATAGTCCAAAATTGATGACCCAAAGGGGGATTTATGGGTATGACTTGCAGGGGCGTCGGATGGAAATCTACCATTTAAGATAATGCCATCCCCGATCAGTAATTCTTTTAACAAAATCTTCCCCCTTTTATTTGTCTTTAAGTTTTCAGGGAAGAGCGTCTGGGGGATGCAATATGCTTCCTCCTTAGCTTTATCCCTGAAGAGTTTTAGACTAGCATTTGAAATTTTACAATTCAAATCACCGATAAGCAAAGTTACAGGAAAAGGAGGCGAATTTTTTATCTTATCCATATACTGGAGAACCCGCTGCAATTTATCATTAAAACATTCCTCAGGCGGAATATACACATTAAAAATTACCATGGAATATTTTACATTGTCATGGAACATATTTTCTAGTGTTATTGTGTGGAAGAGTCTACTGGAATCAATATAATGGGAAAATCTCCATTGGAACTTATTTGACAGTAAACAGGCGAGCCCCCCCCTAGCATGCCCTTTCTTAGAGGACGCAGCCGGAACTTCCAAAACATAGAAATCTTTTGAAGGCGTTAACCTATCTATGCACCATGTTTCCTGGATGCACAATATATCCGCCTCCAGAGTGGATAAAAAAGTCATTTTCTCCGGGCTACTATGGAATCCGGCCGCATTCCAGGAAATTATATTTAAGGCTGGGTTAAAGATGGTGGAACAAATTGGGGTAATCCTTATTTTTTGTTGAAAGTGCACTATGTAGCCAATTCCACCGGTTATTAACATCATTGAGTATAGAATTGTCAGCTAGTGGAAGAGGCTTCGCGTGCGATACTATGCGTTTTCCCCTGGATACCCAAATTTTCAGGTCACTCAGAGGAGAGGTTACCCCGTTTTGTTCACCACCCCTCAACCCCTGTTTATCGAAAAAATTTGGCTTGCCTGGGGTAGAGATAGGTAGTATATCAATACCTAAGCGTTGAAAATTTTCAGCCTGTTCTAGTATCAGATTTGTTATAATGGGGGAATAAAATTTCACCCGAGTACTCACAACCCGACTACTACCCAACAAAGTTACCAATTCAATGTCTCTAGACTGAATGTGATAGAGACATTCAATCTCACTAAAACACTTGAGAAGCCAGGCTCTATTTAATAAGAGGTCAGTATCAAATAATGGGACAAAATCTAATACACGCACATCCACAGGAGCCTTTGACGTAATTACAGGCCGGGCCGGAGGGCGAGTAATTTCAGAGCCAATTGTTACCACAAAGGGGGGGGCCAAAGGGTTTAAAAACCCCGATGAATTAGGAGTTGGACCTCCAAAAGCACTCCGAAAAGGAGAGCCTGGGAGAGAGCCCCCAATTAGTGGTAAGTCCTCCGGGGGAGGCAGGCTGCCTTGTTCAATTTCCTCCTCGACCAAAGCTGAAGAGGATAAATTCACACCAATGTCCACTTTTAAAGCAGTAGAAAAGGATTCCCCATTCCTTATTTCATTCTCCCTTGTCTCTATGCTTTTTTGGAAAATGATCCTCCGTTGCTTCTTCTTTCTATACTTTCGAGTGGGTTTCCTCTTACTAGCTTTGGTACTTTTTTGTTTACCATATGTTCTCTTTTCTTTATTGACCTCAGATTTATCAGCCAAGAGGTCTTTTCCGCCATCCGAGACAAAGATTGGAAATAGTTCCTGAACCGGTTTGGGTCCTGGCAAAACTTCATCCTCCTCCTCTATCTCCAGGACTAAATTCTTGATACAGTTAGAGGCTGCAGTATAAGGCAACTCCTTATGAGGAACCATAGAAGACTCTTCATTTTTCCTAGTTAGTTCGCTTCTAATGGCTTTAAATTTCCTCTCAGATGCAGCTTGTTCAGACTTAGGGGGAGAGACCTTACTCGCATCCGGCACTTTCTGCAGCAATACCTTTAAGATCTGGGTAACTGATTCAAGGATACAGTCCGAGCTGCCTACTAATTTCCCTAGAAGCAACAAGATTGAAGCAAGGAGTTGTTCCAGCGCGATCATGGACTCAGAGATCGGCTTTTCTCGTGCTTCTGCAGAACAGATATTATCCAGGAGATTGAGGTCGGGGCTCTTGGGAGAGTTTAACAAGTCAGAGATCTCATGACTATTTAGCAACGGGGTGCTACTATACAGCATTAACCCTGATGGGGTGGCTCCCCCCTGAACTTTAAATTGCTCCAGGGATTCCACTTTAGCAGGGCTTACGTAGCGTCCCCAAAGTTCCAAATCAATGGATAGTGCAGACAGGTCATCCCCTGGCCTGTCATTCATTGAGAACTGAGGGGTCGATGGTATGTGCACTGGCTCACTTATATTCATCAACTTCCCAACTGTAGAGTCCCGCAAGGGAGACCCTTCTGCCATAGTTTGGGGGGCCCCCTGCTGGACCTGGGGAGATCGAGGCACAGAGGTAGTTGGTACATATGCTTCCAAGACTTTGGTGTCAGGATTATGTAGAGTTGCACATTTAGGCTCTTTTGTACCAGATGGGACCCAAAGTTCAGATAACAAACATTGTCTTTTTAAAGGTGGGATGGTTACAGCCTTGTGTCTTGTACGGGAGGTAGTTAAAGTCTGGGCAGGATTTTCTCCCACTACCCTTCCTGAGCGTAAAGTTTTAGACATTTTCCACAGTAATTGGTAAGAAATGTGACAATATAAAATGAATAAAATCTGGAGTTGAGTCAGTCACTGGCACAGCAGGAAGGGTGCAGGATAGCTATCACAGTGTTTGCATTACATTGCCCAACTACTCTAATGGGCACGAATGCAAACAAGTACTTACAGTGTGAAGAAAAAAAAGAAAAACAAATATGGGAGATAAGGGACCGGGCCCAGCCCGGCCTACCTCGGTCACTGAGGGCCACAGAGGGCCCGCCCTTTGCCCGGGCTTAGCCCGGCGCCGCCCGCGCGCGTCCCGCGACGCAGAGGGAGCCTCCTTCTCTTAAGCGCCTCCGTGCGCGAAGATTCAATTCAGCTGGTGAGCGCTCTGCCCTCTGGGAGCTGTAGTCTCCCCCTGCGATGGCCGCGCGATGGCAGGTAGCGGCTGCAGGGGAGACACACAGCGTCAGGGACCCGAGGGTAAGATATCAGGTAGGAGAGAGTGCTTGTGATTCCTTCAATATCAGGACAGCGTCTGAGTATTCACCCGCTCCACCGAGGGAGCCTCCTTCTCTTAAGCGCCTCCGTGCGCGAAGATTCAATTCAGCTGGTGAGCGCTCTGCCCTCTGGGAGCTGTAGTCTCCCCCTGCGATGGCCGCGCGATGGCAGGTAGCGGCTGCAGGGGAGACACACAGCGTCAGGGACCCGAGGGTAAGATATCAGGTAGGAGAGAGTGCTTGTGATTCCTTCAATATCAGGACAGCGTCTGAGTATTCACCCGCTCCACCGAGGGAGCCTCCTTCTCTTAAGCGCCTCCGTGCGCGAAGATTCAATTCAGCTGGTGAGCGCTCTGCCCTCTGGGAGCTGTAGTCTCCCCCTGCGATGGCCGCGCGATGGCAGGTAGCGGCTGCAGGGGAGACACACAGCGTCAGGGACCCGAGGGTAAGATATCAGGTAGGAGAGAGTGCTTGTGATTCCTTCAATATCAGGACAGCGTCTGAGTATTCACCCGCTCCACCGAGGGAGCCTCCTTCTCTTAAGCGCCTCCGTGCGCGAAGATTCAATTCAGCTGGTGAGCGCTCTGCCCTCTGGGAGCTGTAGTCTCCCCCTGCGATGGCCGCGCGATGGCAGGTAGCGGCTGCAGGGGAGACACACAGCGTCAGGGACCCGAGGGTAAGATATCAGGTAGGAGAGAGTGCTTGTGATTCCTTCAATATCAGGACAGCGTCTGAGTATTCACCCGCTCCACCGAGGGAGCCTCCTTCTCTTAAGCGCCTCCGTGCGCGAAGATTCAATTCAGCTGGTGAGCGCTCTGCCCTCTGGGAGCTGTAGTCTCCCCCTGCGATGGCCGCGCGATGGCAGGTAGCGGCTGCAGGGGAGACACACAGCGTCAGGGACCCGAGGGTAAGATATCAGGTAGGAGAGAGTGCTTGTGATTCCTTCAATATCAGGACAGCGTCTGAGTATTCACCCGCTCCACCGAGGGAGCCTCCTTCTCTTAAGCGCCTCCGTGCGCGAAGATTCAATTCAGCTGGTGAGCGCTCTGCCCTCTGGGAGCTGTAGTCTCCCCCTGCGATGGCCGCGCGATGGCAGGTAGCGGCTGCAGGGGAGACACACAGCGTCAGGGACCCGAGGGTAAGATATCAGGTAGGAGAGAGTGCTTGTGATTCCTTCAATATCAGGACAGCGTCTGAGTATTCACCCCTTAGCCACATGTACACATCAGCCTAAAAAAAAGTGTATCTCTGTGCCAGGAATAGTGTGCCACAATTTTACTAGGTCAATGATCTTTTCCATTATACTCTTTCAATTCATTGATGTTTGTTTAAACTGTGGGGCATATTTATGGGGATTTTGCACAAGGCAGCACATCAAGTCACCTTGTTCTGCTGCTCTGCATCAAAGCTAAAGGGCAGACATTTGCCGTATCTATGGCATATGGCACATTCCTGTCCTTTCCCCCTTCAATGGCACCGTTTTGGCAGCTTAGCACCAATGCGACACCCTTGCACCATGATGCAAGGGTGCCTGCGTTGCATTCAGTAGTGTTTTGTGCAGGCAGGGTTACCTTCCTGCACAAAAACAATCATTGGAGGCTTTTTCCTCTTTCTATGTGTGCTAAAGAATACAGAACACATAGAAAGAGAAACAAACGAGGAGAAATAAAAATATTTCTCCCCGTTGCGCCTCCCCTGGGGAGCTGTAAGGTGTTGGCACATCCCCAGGGTTATATGGTCTTATAAATCTGGGGATGCGTCAGAATCCATGGGTGTTGCATGGGAATATCTGTTACAACACCCATGGAATGCCTTCCTAGAGCAGAGTAAGACAACACAACGATTTGCACTACCTTGCCTTACTCCATATCTATGAGGCCATTCAAAGCCATGCACAGCAACACAACGGTGGCACAAGGGGCCCATGAATATGCCTTTATGTCTTTAAGTTACACTAATTCAAAGTCAGTACTACCTTCTATTTGCATCAATAAGCTGTATATCTCCTTGCTATGTGCATTAACACTGATGGACTTATTATGACTATGGCAGTCCTATGGACCACCATAGCCACAGTGTTGATGGGGGTGCCACCGCACTGGGAGACTTAACTCCCTATTACGAGTTTGACGGCGGACCACCAAAGGACCGCTGCATCTGTCAGGGATACGTGATCCGTTAGCTGTGTTGCAGCAGTGTGAACCCGCAATATGCTGCTGGTTCCACTGCAGCATCACCAAGCATATTACGCATTTCCTCAGTGCCCTCCTTTTCATGGTGGTGAGCCCGCTATGAAAAGGGTGGTGATAAAGAACTTAAGGGGGCCCTGTTGCCTCTGGACCAGGGGATGCATGCCCCCTGCATGCAGGCACCCCCA
Organism: Triturus cristatus; assembly: GCF_964204655.1. Classification (NCBI taxonomy): domain Eukaryota; kingdom Metazoa; phylum Chordata; class Amphibia; order Caudata; family Salamandridae; genus Triturus; species Triturus cristatus. The sequence continues at coordinate 524,082,036 of NC_140588.1, read as the reverse complement.
GTTCCTGCATGACATGGACTGCACGACATGTTGCAGTCCATGTCATGCAGTAATGCGCTTTGGCAGTCTCACAGCGATGCCTTTCTAAGTCTCACATTTAAGCCTTTGAACAAAACTGCCAAAGCATCGACCACCAGACCTGGAATGTACTCCTAATCTGGTGGGTGGTGTGCAGATGAGTTTCGCAGTCTCCCAGTGGGGTGAAGGTGTGGTGGCCGGTTAGGAGACCGCCAAACTCGTAATCAGGCCCTAAAAATAGTTTCTAGCCCTCAGTGCATCTGTCTGTTAGGAAGCAGTTGAACTGTTCAAGTAAAATTATAGGCGATAGATACTTTTTTAATATAAATGTTTTATCGCAAGTATATGGTTAATACATTTAGGTGAGTGCGTGTTTGTTGCTTAATTTTATCTTTGTGGCATGTTCTTGCAATGTTTTTTGCTAATTAGCTATTCAACAAGTTTTCCAATGCCTTATGTCTTCACTCTTCCAAAGCGTTTGCATATTCGTGCTTTAGACATTCCCACTTGCATTATTTGCCAGAAAGGATATTCCTCCTTTTGTAATATATGATATTTACTGCTAATTGTAGTTTTCAATCACAACTGGAGGCTTTCTTGCCACCCTCTGTGTAAAGAGCCCTGCAGAGTCATGCATATGTATGTATATTAAAGGAATATCGGAATAGTAGGACATGAGACCATGCACATTTATAAAGCATGCTGATTCCACAGATAATGGTGAAAATGACATGTCACTGTATATAAAATTCCTAGTGTATGTCACAAATCTGTCACTCATTTCATTTTTGGAAAGAACATCTGTTCCTGCAGCTTCAGAAGTTCATTTGAGTATGATGAGTGCAGCATCTGCACATGCAGACATATGTGACTGCAACAGACTCTGCCTGCCTCCTGGTCTGCTTGTCGTGAATCTTGTCAGAAGCACATCTGCATTCATCTGGAAGTGACCGTGATGCTGTTTCTCCATTTTTCTTCTCCTTTAGATTGATGAACAGCTTGAGCTATGGCGCAGTCTTTGCTATGGCAGTCATTTTGATTACCTGAGCTGGTGTATCATTTGCCACAAGTAACTGAAAATAAGGGGCCAAAGACGTCCAAGGCTTCCAGGCGGACGAGCTTTAATGTTTCTGAGCTGAAGTTTAAGATTTTCTCTCACCTTTTTCCAAAGTGTTGAATTTGTCAGCAGATGTACATAAGGGCTATAAGTACTGTATATATGTATTGGGCTATAGCTCTACATATTATCAGAAGAACCTTCCTCTATTTTTGAAAGCAGTTCAAACTTTTTTGTTATGCTTTTGTGGAAGGGCCCAAACAGGTAAACACGTTGACACCTGTGAGATATAATTCACATGTCACTGGGACTGTTATGAATGTGGTTGAAGGACTGAATACTGCATAAGTCCTGTCTCAGAGCACTAGACACATGACATAGACATATGACAGGGGCAAGGTATTCAACAGATCGCAATATATTCTTGATTCACATCTATAATAGGACTTAGAGGCATGAGAGCAGTGCATCCCAAACAGAGAAGGTAAGCTTGCGATTGAGAAGAAGGTGGAAAAGCCTGGAATTAAACACGGACGGCAATAAGGGAATCCGAGTCATTTAAAAGTCCTGTGTGAGCCCGGTGAATGCCACTCATGTGAAAAATGCAGGAAAATAGTTCGGCGTAAATAGATCACCATCGCCGGATTTACAACGTTAGATTTTCTTAGATTTGACTTCCAAACACCGACTTCTCATTGGCTTAAACTCAGTTCCCTAACTGGTACCTACTTATCAAAATAGTTTTGTTATGAGCACTATATTTTTTTCATATTTCTGTGATCCTGTAAACTGTGAGGCTAAACTCACCCTTGGCATGTGGGAAAGGTAGGGTATGCGTTTTGGAGCACAGTAATGAACGTAAATAGGAAATCACGTTCATCATCTTGACTTGTGATAAAATTAAAGTAATAAAGGGATATGGAAACTTGTAACACAGAAAGCCAGAATAATAGTTTGTCAGACAACGCTTATAATTGGTTCAACAATGCTCTCTAAAAAAGCTGAGCCCGAGCTCTTACTTAGGATGTAAAGGGGAGGTCAGCAGTTTTAGGTCGCTTTAATTGCTTGCGATCCGAAACGAGGATATGGAAATATGGTAAGGTTTTGTTAGGAACTATGGGCCTCATTACAATGGCCGTGCAGCTGCCACCCTCTGCCCGTCTGTGGCGGTCTCCCCACCATCGGACCATGCATTACCGCCTGCCGCATTATGATGGTGGGCGCAGTAACATAGGCCCCCACATCCCCCGCAGTGCCGGGGGCCCCCAATCTCCAGGGAACCCCCTCAGCACTGCACTTCGGCCGGGGAGCTCCTGATAGTGTCCGGAGGGGCCCCTCCATGTACCTTGCAGGGTGGCCCCCTCAATTATCATTACGCCACTGGGTGGGCGGATGCTTGGCATTCAGAGAGACGGAGTGTAATGCCTGCAATGGTGGAGGTATTACAATGTCAGTTTCCGCCCGCTGTTTCATAGCGGTTTACCTGCCATGGAAAGGTTGGTAGAAAGAGACATTGGTGGTCTGTAGCAGGCTCTCCTTACCCCCGGGCCCTCCTTACCCCCGGGCCCTCCGACATGGGCCCTTGGGTGCACCACATATCCCTGAACCATGTGACAGACAGCGCATGGTGCCTGCCACATAGTGCAGAGATATGTACAGTGTATCTTTGCTACTGTGGTATGTGCTGCAGTCCGCAGCACACGCCGCAATACAAAAGATATGCGTTGCAACCAACTTCCTTGAAGGCAGTTGCATCATGATACCGGTTGCGGGACCACTGAAAGCTAGTTGGGCGGTCCCGTTCCTGAAGGGATGGCGGTAGGACGCAAGTCTGACCGCTATCCTAATTAGGCCCTATGTGTTGGCACGCACTTTTAGGTGGTGTTTTACCAAAATATCAAGTTGGAAATATTGTCTTACCATAATATTGTTCCCTTACATTGTGATATTCAAAATATTGCCGTTTAGAATATTGAAGGTAAGTATATCAGATTTCACTGTTGTATTTAATAATGTTGTTTAAAATGTTGTTGTATATAATATAGATGCATGTAATTTCGTTTTTTTCTATATTATTTTAGTATTTTAAATGATCTATGTTTTTTTTTAAGTGTTTAAATATTTCAGGCCAATATTTTTGTATGTGTCTGGTGTGGATAATTTTAAAACAAATATATTTTTATGTGAGAATGTAAAAAATCATTTTATTGTAAACTATTTTTATATATTATTTAATTATATTATTTTGATTTGAGTTTGATTTTTTTTAATGTGCTGATGTAATGCATTTAATTTTGTGGTGGAATGTATGGTTGATAAGGAAAAGGTAGGCAGCCTTGTAACATTTGTTTTTATACTTTATTACAAAAACATATATTTGGCAATATATATGTATGTATAAATATTTATAGAGCGCACTGCAACCCTACGGGCATCCTGGCGCTAATGACATAGTGAAGAGGAGAGAAAGCTAAAAAGGTTATACTCTGGGGAACAGCCAGGTCTTAAGCTGCCCACGGAATAGTGTCAAATCCTGGATCTGTCGTAATTCCGATGGAAGACTGTTCCACAGGCGCACAGCTGCAGTGCTAAAGGCTCGGCCTCCCAGGGTAGCTCTCTTCGTCCTAGGAATCGTGGCCCGCCTAGCTGATGAAGAACGCAGTGTGCGCGTGGGAATATATGCGATAAAGTACTCCAGAAGTACAGTATAAAGATATTGCAAGTCACCTAGGAGTTCCATGACCATATAGAGGAACAAGGAAAGGTTCCTTTTAGGGGTGGGCGGAATTTGTGAAATTCACTTTCACAAATTATCGCGAAAATGTTAAAAAATCACCGCAAACACGCTGAAATATCGTGAAGATGCGGAAGTTTTTTTCCCGCCCGTTCGCGGCTAGCCAACTTACCCATGCGGTTGCTCGCGGGCGCGGCCATCTTGTTTTCACTTGTCTCACGGTGCATGATCGCGAGAAGAAAGACGTGATCGCGCGACGCATGACGTTACTGCGGGCGCGAACTGTCGCGAGACAGCGCAAATGGCTACCAACAATCCAACATCTCGTGGAGAACGCGACCGGATCAGGAAATCTTGTCGGCGAACGCGGGGATTCAGGTAAGGCGATCCCGCGCATGCAAGAATGTATTATTTTGCAGCGCGAGCAAGAAACAAATTATCGCTAAGCTGCGGAAGGCGGAAATTTTGACATTTTCGATCTTTCCGCGGAACGCGAAAATGCCAAATTATCGCAATTTCCGCGAACGGAACGGAATTTTGACCCAGGCCTAGTTCCTTTATAAGGTTATAGAACTGTGAGGTGACTAGCATTAGCCTTATCAAGTATGACAGGGGTACTTTATTCCTAATAATTCATTGTCACACCATCACCTTTCCCACAAATCATTTAAATCCGTGTTGCATAGCTTCTTGATATAAAAGCAAGAGCATGTTTGTAAAAATGAAAAAGAAACATGGTTCTGAAATGAGCAAACAATTGGTCCAGAGACAGTATCCCACACATCTAGTTCGGAGGGCAGCAAAACGCGCATGTAGATATCATGAAAACACTTGCCTAGAGGACTATTTCTTCAGGTCTACAGAAAGACTGACATGTGTGAATACTTCTTGTAGTTTTTCAACAGCTATTAATAAGTTATTAATAAGAATTTGTGCATTCTTAATATACTGTGAGCTTGATGAGACCTAAGTTTGCTTTTCGGCAAAATAAGAACTTAAGCAGTATATTGACACATAATCACCCTAAGGAAATGAAGAACAACATTCAAGGAAACTTGTGGTCACTTCCAAGTGTACAATGACATTTACCTTGTAGGCCACACAGTGTGTGGGCGTTGACACAACATGAATCTGAGATCGATTTGGGCCTTCCAAGACCCTGGGCAAAAAGACATTTGAAGATGTGTGTCACCAATTGCGTCATCTATTTGATAATTTGCCCCAGTGGGCTCTGCAATATTGGAGTGACAACACAGAAAGTGAAAACCAGGATAATTGAACACCAGAGTACCATCAGATGTCAACATAATACTAAGATGTCAAGACACTTCTGGAGAAGACTCGTGGAGAAAGAGATCTCTTTTGGACTGTGATTCACCAACTGGAGAATCCACTCAGGGGCAGTATATTCAGACCTTGCTTTTTAACAGAGAACAGCACTGGGTTTTTAGGTTGAAAACCTATATAATAGGTCTGAATGGTGAGAAACCATAGACTAGCTTTGAATGGGGGATCTGTTAGCTAATATTGCCCCTGGGATACTGGATTGGGATTAGGGAATATCATCATATCTTTTTGTTCCAGTGGGTACAGAATATGGTGCTAGTAATGTTGAACAGATGTTATGAGTTATTCTGTATACCTGTTAAATGATAATCATGTTTTTTGAGAAGCTCCTTTCGACACACCACCACACCTTATCCCCTGCCTTCACCTTTTCTCTCTGCCCCCATTTTTTTGCCTTGCAAAGGCAGTAAGGTCATTGTTTTGAAATGAGAAGGGGCCATTGAGACAATATTGGTGAAGGAATGGGTCTTTTTGAGTGTGCCTCTTACCTGTCTTTAACGGGGTGTGGATATGGGGAGGGGATCAGGATTGTGAGAGAAGTTTGGGCATCACGGTCAGAGAGGGAGTTTTTTACAGTACTGCATTCTTCTTGAATGAATTGCGAAGTATGAACAAAGCAAGTAGACGTGATTTCTGTGTGTGATAACAAAATAGGAAGGCACCTTTTTAAAGAGCAGCTCAGAGTTTTGGCATCTGGCTCCTCACCCTGGGCAATTGCGGTTCAGCATGACAAAGAACCAATCTGGGTGAAGTATTGTGAGGATATTTATCCCGCATTTTTGAAGCCTATATCTCGGGGTCTGATAATGTTGCCTGGGCTGGTCTGCGTATGGTGCAGTGTACACTGGGTATGAGAGACTTGATCTAATGATGAGAGATGATGTGAGTCTTCAACAAATGGGAAGGCTTGGAATACTTTTGAGGACCAAAATGCTGCCTGATGGAGTTTAATGAGAAAAGAGAGGCTTGGGGTGCTTCTCTTTTCCGTGTCAGTGTGGTCTTTGGCTAATGAACTTCATGGCTCATGTTGTAATCCCTTTTAACCCTGTGCTTCCACTGCCTGCGGAACAGCAATTTAAGGTCTGGAACTCAACCTTTGCAGGTAAGACGGAATTTTTGTGTTGTTGGTGCCTTATGATACATGTCTTGAACAAAACACTATTTGAATGTGGAGCACAGACACCAATAGAATTGTTTACCCATGCCTGCAGGCCTTTGCTGAAGAAATTACAGCATATTGATGGAATTTATGTTGTTCTCCAATACATCTGTCTTGTTTATTTTTGAGGTGGAAACAGTTTCAATCATTTTCACATTCTCAGTGGTCTACTGGATGTATGTTTTCTTTTTGATTTTAACCATATACTTTGCCTGCACAGAGATACTGCAAATGCAATTTGTTTTGGTCCTGATGAATTAGTTTGTTTTCCCCATGCAATTTTCCATAGGAACCTTTAGTTCCAGCTACAGTCCGCACTGCTGAACGGAATTACACCAAATTTGGCAAAAAGGTAGCCCTTGGTTCAGAGTCATGCCTTTTGGTTAAATGGTGTAAATCCGTTCAGTAGTTCCTGAGAAAATCAAAAGTAAAATCACATATATATATGGGCGGAGCCTAACCACACATCTCATCGTGAGATCTGATTGGCTGTCAGCACTTCAACCAAGAAGTGTTGGCAGCCATCTTGGGACCAATATACATGATAGCACCTCATTAAAAAGCATTGCAGTTAATAGAAGGTTTTAAGACTTTAGTTACATTATAAATCATTTGTTGATGGTACCATACTCATTTTAGGAATTGTGGTGTGTTCTAAGGTGATTTGAACCATGTGAAAAAGCCATCTGCTGGGATATTATGAATCATATTTGAGATAAAACTATTTTCTCATGCTTTTCCCACAGAGGTTTGGAAGGTGATCTATAAGCTAAACTGAGAGCATATTTTCTGTAAATTCACATTATCTTTCCCAGTCATGTGAGAATGAAGTCTGACATTCTCAGTAAATCATGTACATCCAACAAGGGCAGAGACTGTCAGTTAATTCCTTTGTGTTCTACTGCAGCTTCCCAGAGTGTTCTAAAGAACAACTAGCGGGCTGGACTGTTCCCATGAGGCACAGGGTCAAGACTGATTTGCATATGGCCATGTCTAAACTGGGGTGGTGTAGTGGGCAAAAGAACGATGGATTTAACCCAGATCTCTTGACTGGGGGAGAATGTATGCATTGTCCGCATTCCGTCCATCAATTGTTTGTTGTAACGCTTTTCGCCCTAAGTGGGATGGGTATTCCCAGACGTGGGACCCGTGCTCACTACGCCACTGGAGTCAAGCTATCCTGGCTGATGACGGCTGATAGCCAGAAACCGGTCCTAGGATGCTTGATTCCGGGCCAGGGAAGACATGGCTTGGCAGTTCGGGCTGGACTGTTCCCATGAGGCACAGGGTCAACACTGATTTGCATATGGCCATGTCTAAACTGGGGTGGTGTAGTGGGCAAAAGAACGATGGATTTAACCCAGATCTCTTGACTGGAGGAGAATGTATGCATTGTCAGCATTCCGTCCATCATTTGTTTGTTGTAACGCTTTTCGCCCTAAGTGGGATGGGTATTCCCAGACGTGGGACCCGTGCTCACTACGCCACTGGAGTCAAGCTATCCTGGCTGATGACGGCTGATAGCCAGAAACCGGTCCTAGGATGCTTGATTCCGGTCCAGGGAAGACATGGCTTGGCAGTTCGGGCTATACTGTTCCCATGAGGCACAGGGTCAAGACTGATTTGCATATGGCCATGTCTAAACTGGGGTGGTGTAGTGGGCAAAAGAACCATGGATTTAACCCAGATCTCTTGACTGGGGGAGAATGTATGCATTGTCAGCATTCCGTCCACCATTTGTTTGTTGTAACGCTTTTCGCCCTAAGTGGGATGGGTATTCCCAGATGGTGGACCCGTGCTCACTACGCCACTGGAGTCAAGCTATCCTGGCGGATGACGGCTGATAGCCAGAAACCGGTCCTAGGATGCTTGATTCCGGTCCAGGGAAGACATGGCTTGGCAGTTCGGGCTGGACTGTTCCCATGAGGCACAGGGTCAAGACTGATTCGCATATGGCCATGTCTAAACTGGGGTGGTGTAGTGGGCAAAAGAACGATGGATTTAACCCAGATCTCTTGACTGGGGGAGAATGTATGCATTGTCAGCATTCCGTCCATCATTTGTTTGTTGTAACGCTTTTCGCCCTAATTGGGATGGGTATTCCCAGAAGTGGACCCGTGCTCACTACGCCACTGGAGTCAAGCTATCCTGGCTGATGACGGCTGATAGCCAGAAACCGGTCCTAGGATGCTTGATTCCGGTCCAGGGAAGACATTGATGAATATAGGCCCCAGCTAGGCCCGCAGAGTACAAGGGTTCGCTCTCCTGTGACAAAAACTAGAAGGAAGTTGGCACGGAAACTGCAAAATACAAAGACAGAGTTTATTAACCCTTAAGGGTGGTCCTACAACCTATACAACACTCTTCAGTATTGCATAGAGTAGCACAAAGGACTTGCATACACAGTCCCCTTTTATACACAACAGAGGGGCTCATAAGTGGGTGGATACAACATGAAGCAAAATTCATTACCTTTTATGGTCATTTTCGATACAGAACCAATATGTGGGCGGAGTTAACACACTCCTTAAGCCTGCGAAAACATGGTCAAGCAAGGACTAACTGATAACAGATGTGGTCAAGTCTGGGCATGCGCCAGATGGACAAAGGAGCTATTTATAGACTGTTACTAGGCAGATTAAAGAGCAACTGACACGAAGATAGGACTCTTCTCGTGCTGAGCACGTGGAGACACGACAATACAAAATGGAGTCCAAACATTAGTCAACATAAGGAGAGAAACTTGGTCCAAGGCAGGGGAATTCATGTCTTTAGTGAATGCTTAATCATATCGCTGTTTTAATTTTCAACAGACGACCCTTTCAGCATTTACTGAAGACATCCGGCTTATTAGGATAATCATCATATATGTCAATTTTCATCATCTCTTCTACCTCTTTAGTTAAATGTTTCTGATAGGTGACATTGGCAATAGCTTTCTTATCAGGAATACAGAATGACACACATAGGGAACAAAGTAAAGGACCACATTGGACACAAATGCAACAAGAAAACAGAATTGCTACAATAATACAAAGACCAGTCAAAACCTTCCACCCCCATGTGGTGATCAATGCCCAAAACCATCCAGAAAAGGTCCAAGTGCCATTTTCTGTATGGATTTCAGCTGCAATTTTATGTAATTTATTGATAGCATTATAAACTGATGGCGTATGGTCAGGAATAAACACACAACAACTACTTCCGATAATTTTACATGCTCCACCTCGGTCAGCTAACATAACATCTAATACCATACGATTCTGTAATGCAACAATTCTGGTAATTTGTAATTCTTCCGTAAGATTCCCAAGAGCAGCAGCGGTTTGATTTGTCACAGCCTCTACAACTCTTGTTAATCTTCGAACTTTCCTACTATTTAGGGCAGCTCCAACAAAGAAAAACAATCCTAAATTAAAATCAATATACTGTTGCAAGCTAGTATCAGTTTGGTCAACATCATCAATAGATAGAGTACGTTTATACCTATTTACAGTCACATTGTTCAACAACTTCAAATCTTTATGATAAGATGCAGGTGCCAAGAATACAGGAGGTAATAGGAATGCTACATAGAATACTCCGGACCAACCGGCTGGCAAACGATAATAACCCTTATTCCCACATACGAAGTATGTGTTATGGGATGCTAAGAAAGTACTATTATTCAACCCGTCTATGTTCAATACAATAATGCAATCACTAACACCAACAGGAATATAACCCACACTCTGGACACACAGGTCCGCTTGAGCTTGTGCCACTTGAATCACAAATTGTTCTCTCCCTATAGTGTCTCTAGTGTTCGTGAAAATGTAGGGGATCGATCCATTGTCTGGTCGATATTCTTCCCATTCCCATATTGTCCCATTCGCTTGTGGATAACCATCTTTATCTTGATGACATTCCCTATTAAGTCTAAAGAGTAATCGTCCCACTGTAGGTTTCCATGTGGCAAAAAGCAAAGTGTACCATGCTCTACAAGAGCCATTATGAGAAAAAGGAAGAGGTATGAATGGCGTTCCTCCTTTCTTCTGATGAGCTGGCATCATACCCCATATCCAACAGTTCGTAGCATTAGTAGCAACATGGGTGTGATGCAACATCTGGATGAAAGTGTTATTCAAATAAGACTGTCGATGCTTCACTTCTTGATACGGAAGGGTATAAAAGTAGTGCTCCCCAGGCACTGGGATGGTCAAAACAAGCAACTCACGGGCAGGAGTCACATCCTCAACAAACCATGTGGTTATACCAACAATAGCCACAATGATAATAAAGCTTGTCGCACAAAGAATCTTCATCTTCTCCATCTTGTAGTAAGAAGTCAATATCTTCCTGAAACTAAAAAGGTTGTCAGAACTCTTCCCCTTAGGCAGCCGTTGATTTCTTCACCAGCGGGCCAAGACGGGTGTCGCTACACTAATGCAGGGCTGATCCCCCCCCCCTTGCCACATTGGCTCTCCGTTTCACTAACCTAAGGGCCGTTCTGACAACTTTGGATACAGCAATCACTTTCTTGGTCTGAGGTGATATCTTTCTCCTCCAGGAATCGTTTGGTTCGGGAAGAGCTCCTCAGTGTCGTTCGGTTCCACAGCACGGCCTTTCTCCGCAGTCAGGATTTCTCGATGGTCGGTCAACACAGCAGGCTCCACCAATCCAGGCGGCACTTTGCGACAGTGCAAGGAGTGGATCCAGTTCTTTCGATTAGAAACCTGCACAGCTGTCCTCGTTGCGAGCAAGACTTGCTCAGGACCAACCCATCTCGGCTCCAGACTGTTCGTCCTTTCGAAAACTTTCAGCATCACCTGGTCTCCAGGTCGGAGATTATGACCTTCACCTGTGGACCGATCAGGGAGCGCTTCTCGAACCTGTTGATGAATAGAAACCAAATTATCCGTTAACTGTGCCAGATAATCATTCATCATTACACAAGGTACATCATGCAGTGACTTAGGTTTTGGTGGACCCCAAATATTCATTGGGCGTCCAAAGACGATCTCGTACGGTGTGAGACCGGTCTGAGAATGCGGTATCGATCTAATTGACAATAATGCCAGCGGTAAAGCGTCTGGCCAAGTCAAAGAAGTCGAAGCTTGGATCTTAGCGATCTTAAGCTTCGGAGTACAGTTATACTTCTCAACCAATCCCGCAGACTGAGGGTGAAATACTGCATGGAACTTCTGGGTAATGCCTAGACCCTTCAGGACATACTTTATAACGTCTGCTATAAAATGAGGTCCGTTACCACTCATAACAATCTACAAACACCGTATCGAGGGAAGAACTCCTTCAATAGCATCTTGGCTGTAGTCATTGCAGTATTGTCTTTCGTAGGGTATGCCTCAACCCATTTGCTGAAGGCACAAACCACTACTAGAACATATTTCAGATTTTTACAGCGCTCAAGCTGAATGTAATCCATCTGCAAAACCTCAAAGGGTGCAGTAGGTGTTGCAAATCCTCCTGCTGGAGTTCGTGTACCCTTTCCTGGGTTATACCTCAGGCAAATCATGCAAGTCTGCACTACCCTCTTTGCCATACTAGCGATCTCCGGATGCTCCCAAACTCGTGTGAGTAATTTAACAATTGCGGAAGCTCCGACATGCGCTAGTCCATGTGCCATCTGAACCATAGGTTGTACGAAGGCTGTGGGTAACTTCCATTTATCCATCTGTTTATTTCTCCAACACCCTTCATCATCTAATTCTCCATCGTTGGACCATTGCTCCCGTTCCTTATCGGAAGCGGTCCTCTGTATTTCCAACACTTCTCTCCTAGCATCGTGCCATCTTTCTGCCTGTGACTTCACAACATACATTGCAGTAGCACCAGGCTGCACCGCAGTCTCTCGTGCCACCCGGTCTGCCAAAGCATTCCCTTCTCCAACTTTATCAACCACTTTCTTATGGGCACTACATTTAATTATAGCAATCTTCTTTGGATATGTTAATGCAGTCAAAAGGTTGTGAACTAACTCCCCATACATTATCTGCGCTCCATGGGACGTTAGAAACCCTCTCTCCTTCCAAAGTAGGCCAAAATCGTGCGCTACTCCGAAGGCATAGCGGCTATCTGTATAGACATTCACACACAATCCTGCACTGAGCTCACATGCTCGTGTTAATGCTATCAGTTCCGCTGCTTGAGCTGATTTCTGCGGTATACGTGCTGTCTCCACTATTGTTTGCAGTGTGGTAATTGCATACGCTGCTGAAGTGGTACCATCTGGTAGCTTCAGGCATGATCCGTCCACCCACAGTTCTCCATCTACATCTGTAAAGGGCGTATCCTGGAGATCAATACGACCCTTTGTCTGTTCCTCAGTCACAAGAATACAGTCATGTGCTTTTCGTGCTTCAGACTGAGTTTCCGGGAACGGCAACAATGTGGCTGGATTTAACGTTGCACACCTCTTTAACGTAATATGAAGAGCCAAAAGCGTCAACTCATATCCCGTTAAGCGGGCACTGGTCAAATGTTGCGTCTTTGTCTGATTAAGCAGGGCATCAACAGCATGGGGAACTAATACCAACAGCTTATGAGATAGCACAATTCCCTCGCTTTGGCGTATTGACACAGCTGTCGCCGCAACCGAGCGAAAACAACCAGGCAACGCTCGGGCAACAGGATCAAGTACAGCCGAAAAATATGCACAAGGGCGCTGCTTGTCGCCGTGCATCTGCACTAAAACTGATAATGCACATCCATCTTTCTCATGCACGTACAGTGAAAAGGGCTTCGTATAATCAGGGGTACCTAACACTGGTGCTGAACAAAGGGCTTGTCGTAATTGCTGAAAGGCAATTTCACACTCATTTGACCAGGGAAGAGGAATTGGTGTGTCTTTTGTCAAAAGTGCTAACAATGGCTTAGCTATGTGTAAAAACCCCAATATCCATTGCCTACAAAAAGAAGCAAGACCCAAAAATGCACGCACGTCCTTCTGTGTGGAAGGCACTGGCGTGTCCAAAATTGCTTGAATACGATCTGGTGTGAGTGCACGCCCCTCCTTAGACAAAAGGTGACCCAAATAAGTCACCTTTGGTCTACAGAATTGCAATTTCTTCTTCGACACTTTGTGATTGTGAGATGCCAAAAAGGAAAGCAAGGATAACGTACTCTTCTCACACAGCTCAGGAGTGTCAGCCGCCAACAAGATGTCATCTACATATTGTATAAGGGCGACACCCTCGGGCAGAAAAAAGGAATCCAATTGCCGTTTCAATGCTTGACTGTAAATGCTAGGGCTTTCCGTATAGCCCTGGGGGACTCTACAAAATCTATAAGACCTATTATTCAGAGTAAAGCCGAAAAGGTATCGGCCATCAGGGTGAATAGGGATCGAAAAGAAGGCATTTTTCAAATCAATAACTGAAAACGTGGTCGCCGTTGGCGGGACCAAAGTGAGTAACGTCGTGATGTCAGAAACCACTGGATACTGAGGTATCACAATCTTGTTCACTTCCCTTAAATCAATGATAAACCGATAAACCCTGGTATCCGTATCTTTCTTCAAAATGGGTAAGATAGGACTGTTGCAAACATTATAGGGAACTTCTTCCACTACCCCCACCTTAATCAAATCCTGCACAATCTGTATGAGTGCCTCCTCCCCCTCCTGGGAAAAACGATACTGAGGGAGGCGAGGGAGGCGTGGTAACACCGCACCCTCCTGGACACTAATGTGGACAGGCGGAATCACCATCTGTCCCACATCAGTATCCGAAGTGGCCCACAAAGAACGAGGGAGGGAAGCTAATGCAGTATCCTCCGCAACCACACACATCCGGTCTGTCATCGGGTGATTATCGTTTAATATCACACGTACTCCAGCGGGGGAACAGCGGATCGTAGCTCTGAAATGCTTGAGCATATCAAGACCCATAATGTTGTCAGGCGTGTTCGGGGCAAGCAGAAACGGACAGGGTGCAGAAAAGGGATCAACATGGAATGCAAGGGGTCGGGAAAGAGGGCTTCGAGAGAGTGTACCATCAAACCCTACCGATGTAACCATTAAGCCAGATGGGGGAGCCCTCGGAACCAATTGCTTGGACAGCGCACTGCGGGTAGCTCCTGTATCAACTAGGAACCGATCAGTAGAACCCAAAACATTTGCTGAAACATAAGGACCCTTCTGATCAACCGGCACTTCAACTGATTCTAACGCCCATCCAACGCAAGCCTATGCATGCTGTGAGTCATGATACCCAGAACGGTCGTTCCCAGACATTTGATACTGGTGTTGCCTATCAAACACATTAGGCCTATCCCGTTGCTGTACGCTAGGCTCAAATCGAGTACGATCATTAGGGTTCCCTCTATAATTCGAAAAGCCCCCTCTACCTCTCGGTGGTCCCTGACCACGTCCCGGACGAGATGCATACAACACCGGACAATCTCTGGCCCAATGACCCGACTGTTTACAATACGCACATTGATTTCTATTTACATCTGACCGACCCGAAGGGGGACCATAGAATCCTCCCCTACCTCTATCGACACCCCGACGAGGCGGACCATACACTTGCGCTAACATCACCTTTGTTTTCAAATCTTTCGATTTCTTCTCCTCATTCCCCTTCGCTTCTTGTTCCTGACGCTCATAATACTGGGCCATAGTCAGGAGGGATGCCGGAGACGAAGTGGACCAAGAACTTTCACTCGCTTTTAAACGAGCTGCTATTCCCGGTAATAAGTTCGCCACATATTTATCCACAAAAAGATGCCGGCCCGTATCATCCGTAAGCGACTGGCCACTGAAATCATGAAATGTCTCCTCAAAGCGTGTAAAGAAATCTGAAACTGATTCATCAACCTTCTGTTTACACGAGGCTAACATATTCCAATCAATCTTTTTAGGGGGAATAATCGTTTTCAACTTAGTCAAGATAGCAGCAGGAAGATCTAAAATAATCCGCGGTGGTTTTTGCGCGGGTTTTCTCTCCCTATCCTCATCCTCAATCTCGGACCACCTAGCCTTAAAAGCGGGAACATCATCCACCTTCCGCACAGATCTCCACATATCCGGTGGTAATATGAGCCCAAAGAACAAATCTATATCTGCTAAAGTCATAGTACAAGAATTCAAGGCCCCCTCGACCTCTTCATAAAAGGCCGCTGGATTCTTGCGGGGGTCAGGCAATGCATTCTTTAATGCCATAACGTCAGCCCTATGCCAGGGAGTATAGACCCAATTATACACAAAATATCCCTTAGTATCGGCGGAAGTAATATCTGAACTAGTTCCTGCTCCTTTAGGAGGAATATACAAAGGTGCCGCCTCTCGCATCGGTTTAGCATGCACTAGTTCGCTCTTATCTGAGTGGGAGGTAGATGGTTGATCATCGCCGATACGTGGATCCGACTGCTCCTCCTCCCCTGCCTTTAGGCGCGCTCTCTCTTTAAGGTCACTCGCCGCGTCCCGCAATGCAAACAGTCGCCGGACCGCATCAGGTGCCTTAGAGGGAGAAAAAACACCGTTACGCAATGCTTTAGCATCTAATACTACATCATCAGGCTCAAAAACTTCTGAATATTTCCGAAAGGCAGTAATCACTTCATCAGAAAAGGTTTCAAGAAAATACAACTTCTCTCTATCCCGCCACTTTTCCAAAGAGTCCAACAATTCAGCAAGGGATAACTTGCCCTTAAGTGCACGAAGAGAAATTTTCCGAAGCTCACCCATACGCTCAACTGATAACATAGACCGCGTGTCTACCTTATCCGAAACCAATCCAGACTCCTGTGATCTCGGGGCGGACGCGCCAACATAAGGGGACGGAGAACGATCTAATAAATAAAAATCATCTTCAAGATTAGTAAGGACAGGATAAAGTGGCTGGCGGACAGCATATTGACCCGAGACTTGCAACCTACGCTCTTTCTCTTGTCTCTCCGCCAGTTCTCTTTCCTCCCGACGCTTCGCTTCCTGTGCTCGCACATGATCATTTTTCCGTTGCTCTTTATCAAACAGCGCTTTCTCACGTTTCTCTCGCTCACGCACTTCCTTCACCCATATCCGTACACATTCAAACATGTCTTGCCGAGCACGCCGTTTACACATACACTGTTCCACATATTCAATCTTACGCATATCAAATGATCCATACAAAGGCCATCGTAACTCAGGATCCTTTTTGGTGTATTTCCTCCACACTGTGCTGTACATTATAGAGGAAAGACCATGCTTCACATACATATCCCTATTAGGAGTCCCCTCTGGGGGGCTGGAGCAGATTCCTCAAGATTTAACCGGTTTCCAAAGCAGCAGCACCACTTACGGAGTGCGCTAAAAGCAGGCATGCTCAAAAATAATGCAAAATATGCAGTATTATCAAAAAAATGGCACTTAAACTTTGCGCCGTTCAGATTTAAACAACTCCGGAGAAATATCTCCACATTACCTGCCTATATGTGTTGCAACGCATATATTCTCACAGTAATCAATACAAAATATGACCGGTCATCACAAATCAAACTCAAATAGCCAACCCAGGCATCAAAACTCAGAGCAAGTATCGTACAACGGTTCTTACCAATCAAGAGTGTCCAGGTTCCAACTGCCAAGTTCCAAAATTCGCCCAAACGGCTGTCACGGCAAACCGACAGAAGAGGTCTCAGTCGAGGACCGGCGCCACCCAGAAGGTCAGCTCGGAAGGGAAGGAAGAAAACCTCGGGATGCCAGGACTAAAACGCCACTGGCAGTGATCACATCCCCGGCAAAATTCCTCACCTTCGTCACGACCAGTCCTTCGAGCATCCGAGTCGCCGATGAGCCCCACGTGACGGGCGCCAATTGATGAATACAGGCCCCAGCTAGGCCCGCAGAGTACAAGGGTTCGCTCTCCTGTGACAAAAACTAGAAGGAAGTTGGCACGGAAACTTCAAAATACAAAGACAGAGTTTATTAACCCTTAAGGGTGGTCCTACAACCTATACAACACTCTTCAGTATTGCATAGAGTAGCACAAAGGACTTGCATACACAGTCCCCTTTTATACACAACAGAGGGGCTCATAAGTGGGTGGATACAACATGAAGCAAAATTCATTACCTTTTATGGTCATTTTCGATACAGAACCAATATGTGGGCGGAGTTAACACACTCCTTAAGCCCGCGAAAACATGGTCAAGCAAGGACTAACTGATAACAGATGTGGTCAAGTCTGGGCATGCGCCAGACGGACAAAGGAGCTATTTATAGACTGTTACTAGGCAGATTAAAGAGCAACTGACACGAAGATAGGACTCTTCTCGTGCTGAGCACGTGGAGACACGACAATACAAAATGGAGTCCAAACATTAGTCAACATAAGGAGAGAAACGTGGTCCAAGGCAGGGGAATTCATGTCTTTAGTCAGGGAAGACATGGCTTGGCAGTTCGGGCTGGACTGTTCCCATGAGGCACAGGGTCAAGACTGATTTGCATATGGCCATGTCTAAACTGGGGTGGTGTAGTGGGCAAAAGAACGATGGATTTAATCCAGATCTCTTGACTGGGGGAGAATGTATGCATTGTCAGCATTCCGTCCATCATTCATTTGTTTGTTGTAACGCTAAAGAACAACTAGAGTGCTAACAGTCATACTAATGACAAACGTATTGCACACCTGAAGCCATCTTGATTGGAATAAAGTGGTAACTCTTAAAACATTTAATTTAAAAAGGAACAAAATGAGGGGGTTCATTTTGCCATAGCAAGTATGATTAGTGCTGCAGAAAGAACAATTAGGGCACATTTTGAGTGACTTCTCAAATCCTCTTCTATTTCATTAAAAAATTCTGACATGCAGACTGAAACATGCACTTTCAATACCAGCAGCAGACTTCCCTGATGAGCAGTAGCTTTACTACAGTGATCTAATGAGCAACTAGAGTGCTATCATTCTGAATTTATGGCAAATGTGTGACACATCTGAATGCCTTCTTGATGAAATCAAAGTAAAAAACTAAAAGTATTTCCTACTGAGGAGACTGTAGTAAATGAGGAAATTAGGAAACTTCATAACAAATAAGTATCCCAAGACGGCCACCAGAGACAAAAGAGCCTAAATGTAGCACAAATATCACCCAGATGTAGCCCAAATATAGTCCAATTGCAGAATGTCCCAGAGTGTTCTAAAGAACAACTAGAGCATTAACAGTCTTACTTATGACAAAAGTATGGCACACCTGAAGCCATCTTAATTGGAATAAAGTGGTATCACTTAAAACATTTAATTTGCAAAGGAACAAAATGAGGGGGTTCATTTTGCCATAGATATTATGATTAGTGCTGCAGAAAGAAAAATTAGGGCACATTTTGACTTCTCAAATCCTCTTCTATTTCATTAAAACATTCTGACATGCAGACTGAAACATGCACTTTGGATACAAGCAGCAGACTTCCCTGGTGAGCAGTAGCTTTACTACAGTGATCTAATGAGCAATTAGAGTGCTAACATTCAGAATTTATGGCAAATGTGTGACACATCTGAATGCCTTCTTGATGGAACCAAAGTAAAAAACTAAAAGTATTTCCTTCTGAGGAGACTGCAGTAAATGAGGAAATTAGGAAACTTCATAACAAATAAGTCTTCCAAGATGGCCACCAGAGACAAAAGAGCCCAAATGTAGCACAAATATCACCCAGATGTAGCCCAAGTATAGCCCAATGACAGAATGTCCCAGAGTGTTCTTAAGAACAACTAGAGCACTTGCTGTCTTACTTATCACAAAAGTATGGCACATCTGAAGCCATCTTGATTGGAATAAACTGGTAACACTTAAAACATTTAATTTAAAAAGGAACACAATGAGGGTGTTCACTTTGCCATAGAAATTATGATTAGTGCTGAAGAAAGAAAAATTAGGGCACATTTTGAGTGACTTCCCAAATCCTCTTCTATTTCATTAACCTCTTGAGTGCCCATGACGAGATGGTCTCGTCATGGGCCGCGGTTGCGCTGTGCCCATGACGAGACTATCTCGTCATGAGACCCGCCTGCTAATGAAACGCCCGGCACAGGGCGTGGAAAGGGCGGGGCACTCAAGGGGTTAAAACATTCTGACATGCAGACTGAAACATGCACTTTTAATACCAGCAGCAGACTACCGTGGTGAGCAGTAGCTTTACTATAGTGATCTAATGAGCAACTAGAGTGCTAACATTCAGAATTTATGGCAAATGTGTGACATATCTGAATACCTTCTTGATGGAATCAAAGTAAAAAACTGAAAGCATTTCCTACTGAGGAGACTGCAGTAAATGAGGAAATTAGGAAACTTCATAACAAATAAATCTCCCAAGATGGCCACCAGAGATAAAAGAGCCCAAATGCAGCACAAATATCACCCAGATGTAGCCCACATGTAGCCCAATGACAGAAGTGTGCAAAACACTTTTTATTTTTAGTGTTTTTGCAGTTTTATATAGTGCAGACTTGTCAGGTATTGGAGTGCTTTACATGAGCATTGGTTACATCACAAAAGAACAAATTCATTTTGGTTGTAGACATGGGGAGATTAAGTGATTTGACCAGAATCACAGAATGTCGAGCTGAAGCAGAAACTCCAACCTGGTTCCCCAGTTGCAAAGTCTGCAGCTCTGGAAGTAACACCACATCCTCTCCTCTAAGTGCAACATTTAATCAAATGGTCAACTGGATAAAAAAACATAAAGATAACAAATAATTTAAAAGTACTTTGTCGCTATTTGAAAACTCAGACAATATGCCCTCATTTTAGTTTTTTAGAGCACTAACCATAATTTTGATGCCAGTAAGACCCTCTCATATATGTAATTTCTAAAGGAAATGCTCTAGCTATTACAGTTTTGATTACATCAAGATGACGTCAGGTGTTCCTCACTTTTGTAATAAATATAGAATGTTAGCAATCTAGTTGTTCATTAGGACACTGTTGAGAGGCAGAGGCCAGGGGCACGGGCTCTGAAAATTGAAGGCAGGTAGGAGGGTGCAGAGGCAACAATTTGACCACACTGGTCAGGCAGGAAGGGCAGTGGCAGCACAACAGACTATGGAGGACAGTGGAAAGGGGGGCAAGGGCAACACACCAACAATACAAGACTGGCAAGAGAGGCTGTGGCAATATAATAGCCCATTGTGGGCAGAAGGAAGAGGCAGTGGTAGTACAACCATACATGCCAACAGACCCAATTCAGCCAGGAAACGTCCAATACTTTTAAGCTCAAATGGGCTTTATTTGATCTGTCTCCTGTCTACAATCTCCTCTTTTTCAAAGTAACTCAAAGGGCACATCAATACCCCATTTTTTTTTCAAAATCTCCCTCTTACCAAGTTCAAAATGTTCGCAAGTATGGTACATTGGATGATGGAAGGCAGGAGGAATTGGGGTAGGGACATGGACTCGGATAACAGAGGACTGGAGGGACATGGAGAGGTGCACCAAACTGATCCTACAGGGCAGGCATCAGGGTTTGCAGAAGCACAATACACCACACAGGGCATGCGGGACTGGAGTGCAGCACAACAATCCATTGAAAGCAATAGGGAGGGGACAGGACCATACACATGGACAACAGAGAACAGAGGGGAAAGAGGCAATGGTAGCTAGCTGACCATATTGGACAGACAGGAGAGAAAGCTGCAGCATAACAGACCATAAAAGGCAGGAGGGACGGATCAGGGGCATTACAATGGAACAGACAAGCCAGGAGGAAGGGAATAGGGGTCTGCACATGGAAACAGAGGGCTGGGGGCAAGGGGGCAGGGCAGGAGCAGCTAGATGACCATGGAGGTCAGACAGGATGGGTACTAGAAGCAAGACACACCATGGAGAGCAACAGTGAGACTATGATGGCATACGCACAGACCACGGGGAGAAGGTGGGAAGGGGTCAGGGGCAGCTAGCTGACCACACAGGGAAGGTGGGAGGGGCCATGGCAGCACAGAAGACCATGCATGGCAAGCGGGAGAGTTAGTGGCAGCACAATGGCTATGATGGGCAAGAAGGAGTTAGCAGGGGCATGCACAAAGGACCATGGAGGATAGAAGGGAGGGTCATGACCTGGGCACAGACAAGAGAGTTGAGGGGAAGGGGTCTCACAACAGACCATGAAGGGGTCAGCACAACAGACCAGGGAGGGCAGAAGGGTGTGACAATAAAATGGACCATGGAGGACAGGAGGAAGGGGATAGGGGCATGGAATGTGGACAGGCAGGGTGGAGGTGGCAGGGACAGGTTACATTCATCTGACAATGCTAGGCAGGTGGGAGGGGAGTGGCAGCTCAACAGAACATGATATGAGTGGCAGGTCCATAGAACATGGTGGGCAAAAAGGATGGAGCATGGGCATGCACAAAGACATCGGAGGGCAGGGGGAAGGAGAATAGTGGCAGGAAGCTAAGCACAGAGGCTAAGCAGGAGGTCAATGATGGGGCATAGAATTGGGCAATGGAGGGCAGGAGGAGTGGACTGGTACATCATGCTAAATGGAGGGCAGTGGCAGCACATCAAACCATGCATGGCAGGAGGGAGGGGTTTAGTCCATGGATTCAGACAACAGAGGATAGGGAGGAGGTGGATGGGGCAGCAAGCTAACTGTTCAGAGAAGGCGAGAAGGCCAGTGGCAGAACAATGGCCACACAGGACTGTAATAAGGGAGCAGGGACATGGACTTGGACAATGAAGGGCTAGGAGAGGGGAAGGCAGGAGCAGCAAGCTTGGGTGGGGGCAGCACAATGCCAGGCCCTGCTTCCAACCCCCCACCATCCATTGTGTTATGCATCTTACTTAGCGTTAAAAAAAAAACTAGAAATTTGCTGAAAAAAACGAAGATTACAGGGACGGCATAGTTAGACTCAGATTTCACTCATACACAAACAGTGAAATTCAGCAGTTATAGGTACCTGAGCTAACTATAACTTACGCCCCCACAATGTACTGCTAATGACCTCAGACATTACATCATTCATGACATGGTCAGTTACATCACTCATGACATCACTCATGACATCTCTAATGAGCTGTGAATGGAATGGAACTATAATCGCTAGAACTTTACTTAGAGATAGTGTGTGTATATTAATACCCCTTTTTTTCCTTTTCTTTCGTGTAAGAACCATTATAATACCCAACGTGCCCAGATTAATATGGCCGATAGACTTTCACTTTAAAGTAATGTGTAGTCCATTGTTTATGTTGATGTTTGCAATTCTAAGTATGTTTATTATGAATAAGTCACGTTGACGAACATACAGGTATGGCGGTCACGGGGCAAGATATGCTGAAATTACATTGTGTGCATATTAACACTTGTTTTCTTTTCTTTATTGTATCAATTCCTGAATTTTCACATTGTGACCAGGCCAATATGGCTGCCAGCTTTTTGGATTAAAGTAATGCACTGCTGATGACGTCACATATTACATCACTCATGACATGGTCAGTGACATCACTGATGACATCACTGATGACATCTCAAATGACATCACTGATGACATCATCTACGTGATCATCTGATGCACCTCCTCACACCCTAAAATACAGACTACCATTCTCGAAAACATAGACATACCAATACTAGTACAGCTATAATATTCTGTGCGCTATGCATGCAGACCTCTAATCAGCTCTATATGAAAAAAGAGGGGGGACCAGGAGCTTGTTATGGTCCAGTGTCTGTGCTCCATGTATCATCTATGTCAATCAAGAAAGGAGACACTGTTCCAAAGAAGTAGAGGAAAGGAAACCGAGAAAAGAAGGTCCTAGGCTATATGAGACCCAAGGGTTGGGAGGGGAAGCAGAGCTTTTCTCTTGTTGCCATCACACAACCCGGGAGGTGTCATGCTTCATCATTGGGCATTTTGCTCCTCGTCAGGCCGGTGCTGCAATGCCCTACGGGTCCCCCGAAGGGTCACTTTAGCGGAGATCTTTTAGAGAAAACGCCGTCTGGTGCATGCGGGTGTGTGATTTGGGTCCTAAAACTAATAGTGGTGCAGGAGTGTGTGTAACATGATATATGAAAATTGTCTAAGGGTTGCTCAAAGGGTATTATTTAATAGAAAAGAGGGAATGGCACCCTTGACAGGCTAATAAACCCGTAGGTTGTGTGTTACCTTAGTGTGCTTAATGTCCCAATAGGTAACTACAGTCTGGTCAATGTGGTCGACATGTTTCGCGCCCCTGCGGTCCAACCGGATCCGTGGCGCTTCCTCAGAAAAGTGAAGTGTGCATGAATGTGATCTGGGGAGTAATACCCACAGTGTATATCCGGGCATGCAAGGTCAAAATGGCCCTGCTCTCTGTTCTGTCACATTTAAGGTCGCTCCTGGATATATGCCTAGGTAAACATAAAAACAGGAAGGAAAAGACAAAAGGACGATATGTCAATGTTTTTTGGGGTGCAGGGAAAGGTAACCTTGCCCCAAATCTGTCCTTAAACTAAACACAAATAGATAACAACTGAGTACGAGACAGCGGTGTGCAAGAAACATAAATTCCCCTCAAGAGAGGATGGGATGTGGGGTCTCAACGACAAGCAAACAGGGCGACCATCCACAGGATATAAGCATCCTGGTGTGGGTGGCCTCCCGCCGCCAATCGGAGTCACCCACTGATCCCAAGGTTCTCCTGTGGAGGGTATGATAAGAGCCAGAGCACCCAACATTGTCATACAGATGAGTAGTACGTGGCGATTGAGTAGGGGTGATGGCAACTCACCCCCCATTAATATCGCTGAGCCAAACTGCAGAAACTCCACATGTGCACATCACAACACTCACCTAAGTTTAAAGAGTAGGTTGCTCCATAGACTAGGGGACGAGCGTTCACACCTTCTTGGGCTGAGTGAGGAATTCATGGAAGCACCAGTAAGTATCGACATATGGATAGTTTTAGACCCTGTGGTCTAAATATTGGTAAAGTCAAAGACTGGTGCCCTAAATTCAGCCTTAGGTGGAGTGCTACTTACAGTTTTGCTCTGGTGAGTCCTCTTCCGAACCTACCCCTACCGTCATCCTGTCTGGAATGGAACAGCGTCTTGATACAGGCTCCATTTGTAGTCCCGATGAGTTCCGTTAAGGCGGTACCAGTATCCGGTGCCAATATGGAGCAGGTGTTTGTACGGGTGTCTTGCCTAGACAAACGGTCTTCGCGCATGCGTGGTAAGCGTGTGTATGCGTGTTCTCGGGTCTACCTCCTTAATAAAGTATAGTTATACAGTCAATTCAAAATGTGAAAATACAAGGAGGAGGGGGGGAAGAAACCCAAGGGAAGTTGAACTCGAGCAGATGTACGGTGTCATATAAATCTTGTTTAGAACGTATTGTCTGATCGTATAGAATGCTCCCAATTATGCGCATGTGTGATGCCCAGGCCTCCGGTTATTAGCGCATGCGCGGTAAGCGCACGCGTGTATGTGCCCTCGTTTGCTTGAAATAAAGTTGCATATTTCAATCAAAATACCACGGAGGAATGGGTTATGTGGAGGAGGGCAAGTGTAGGGAGAAAGGAAGGTGTGAGTGTGGGGCAAATGTGTGGTCTTGTTCGAGACACAATGTCTGTGCATGTCCCATGCTTCCGGTCATATGATGCTGGTAGATGTAAATGACCTGGGTCCAGGAGCGGGGCAAGGTAATATCCTCATGTTGAGTATGCAATTCTAGAGACTAGCATCCAGGGGTATGTTTAGAGGGGAGTAAAGGGAGGTCTTGTGTGCTACTCAGGAGTGGGGAATATGGCTCATATGTAATGTTCGTGGCCAGAGATGTATATAGATGGCATATCAGCTGAATGATGTCTTAAGTGTGTGATTGATTTATAGTTCAGTCCATGGTATCTGATCATTGAGACCTCGTTCATTTGTTCATAAACGGTGTACCCATTGTTGTTCTCGGCGTAGTAAAGAAGTCCTACTCCACAGCTGGTTTCTTTCCAGTATTGATCCAAAACGAAAGAGAGGGGCCTTATACCACAAAAAGGGGTAGGGAGCCAAGAGACAATTGTCTAGAGAAAGATTCCCCTTTTTGGCACATATGAAAAACCTCAAACACTCATACAAGTATATCGCCAATCAGTCACCAGAACAAGACACCAAAATTCAACCCACTCAGTTGTATGTGTAGATACAGTACAAATATTTTATTAAAAGGCCCTGAATATCATTACAGTGACAAAAATATATAGCAAAATAGAAAGATTAAAAACACATCTTAGTAATCAGTAAATACATGATGCGCACAAAATACAAAAATTTAAAACAATAAGAACGGTTCCAAACATAGGGAGAAAGACAAGTAAGACGGATATTGTCTTATCCAACTAAGAAGGAAGACATAAGATCCAGATCAACTGTTCTCTCAAGCACCGATGCACATATTTGATTATTTTGGAAAACAGATGTCACTCCAATCTAGAGTCTGCCTTCTATAGCTTGCGTCGACGCGTTTCGGTGGAAGTATATGGATAAGGGACCACCTTCTTCAGGACAAAAGTTAAAATCTCCCAAGGTGTGGTAAATAAAAATTCCTTTACCGGGACTGAATTTGATACAGAAACATTATAAAATAGCTCAGTAAAATGAGAGGCAGAATCCGTGATATTAGAGTTTCGGAATGGGCTTTATTCCAATAATCGATTATAATCGGATGCTTCAAGTTCCATCACCACGGGGGTTCAGGAAGTGAAGTACATACTTTATTGACAAGAAGTAACTTTTATAGTACATACATTATAATGAAGTGAATACAGTAGGCGTAACAATTGATAAGGAAATTGACGTTTGGTCTGCGTAACCGAAAATGGGTGTAATAATGAGTAAAAAGGAACATGATTGGTTATGATGTCATACATAGGTGGATCTATAAGATAATACTTGGCCTAAATGCGCGCGCAGCAGTATGACGTGTAATTGACGTGTAACTAGGGAGTGACGGGGACTTGACATTTAGCTCTATATGTGGAGACGAGAAGTCTGGGGGGTCAAGTCAACCTAATCCCAAATCATATCTAACATCCTATGTTTAAAGAACTATGTTATCCACAAAAGAAGGACTCTCGGACAGAATCTATTCTATACTGACTGTGCGTGCGTGTACAAGCGTCTAAGTGTCTACACTGAATGCGAGGGGGTAGGAATATTCCATGGTAACAGGGCTATGAATTACTTGCATGAGGACAGAGAAGTTGGGCCTTTTTGCTTGGTAACTGGAAGAATGTTTACTTAAACTACTAGGCAGGAATGCATCGGCTGAGGGGGAGGCAGATAATTCGAAGGTGAAATACAGTTCTTGGCAGAGAATGGGCTGATGTCAGGCTTCGTGAGCTGCGCAGAGAATGAGACAAAGTTCATGGTCACAGATGCAGGCTCGGACTGGAGCTTTCAGAGGCAGAAGGCAAGAGGAGTCTTGATGACAGAATCAGGGCCTACTTGCCTGGACTGTAAAGTGGCATAAGTGAACCATATAAAGCCGATGGCCTTTCATATTTAGGAATGGAATATCTGGCCTATTCATGGCGGATCTGTCAAAGGACATGTTGACGGTGGACGCGCATGTGTTCGCGTCTTCATAACTGGAACTGGAGGGAACATACATGTACTTGTGACATGCACATGGAACCGTTGGGGTCCAAGATAGGGGACATAACTGACCAGAAAAATCCATATTTCCACATTCCCTCCTTGTCCCCTACTTGCCCTTCAAGAGATATCAATCTTCATCAATCCATTGATCTGTTCATATAGCATCATTTGTTCTTCTTTCTTCTTCCGGGATCTTGAATGAAAATCTTGATGTGGAATGCACGATGTGGCACACAGACCACAAATCGCTGGTCCACATTGTAGACATAGACAGCAACTGAATAGTATAAGAAGGCCAATACCTAGGACGGATAAAACTCTCCATCCCCAGGCTGATACCGCATTCCAAAACCAACTGGACCACGTCCAAGTGCCTGGGTTCTGGTGTATCTGGCTTACAATCTTATGAAGGCGAGTGATGGCTTTATATACAGATGGCGAATTTTCTGGTATGAATACGCAGCAGCTTGATCCGATGACCCTACAGGCTCCGCCCCTATCAGCCAGGATGACGTCAAGGACAAGACGATTTTGAAGCACAACAATCCGCATAGCAGACTGCTCTTCCGTTAAATTGCCTAAGGCGGAAATAGTCTCATTCACTACTGCTTCAAGGGTTCTAGTTAATCTACGTATCAGCTTACTATTAGTAACAGTACCTATATAGGGAAAGATGCCTTTATTAAAATCTACATACTTGTCCCATGCCGTCTCAGTGTAATCGACAATGGGGAGATCTCTCCGTTCTCTGTTGTGTACTAAATGAATATTTCTGTAATAATCAGGAGGAGCTAGGAAAACAGGTGGCAAAAGGAATGCAATGTAGCAGGTACCATCCCAATCTAGGGGTAGACGCATATATGTCGTCTGACCACATATAAAGTAGGAGTGGCGGGAAGCTCTAAATGAAGATTTTCCTTGATCACTGAATTCTACTATAGTAGTGCATTTACTATGGCCCATATGTATGGAACCAACCTTTCTTACACACAATTCACCCTTCGCTGGGAATACTGACATGGTGGGTAAGACTAGTTCAACCTCGGATACGACATTTAGAATCATGAGATTAGGTGTAAAATTTCCTAATCCATATACTTCATTTTCTAGATCAGTTCCTGTTCTTTTGGGGCGACCCTCCTTGTCAGGGTAACAGACCTTGAGTAAAGCTAGGTTCAGATTTCCCCATACCCAATGATCTTGGTAAAATGCTGTGTCTGAGTCTATGGAATTAATTAAACTAAACCATGCTCCACAGGAGCCATTATGTGTAAATGGATGTGGAAAGAAAGGCAGGACTCCTTCATAATTCTGATAGGGAGGGAGTCGGCCACACACCCAACAATTGGTGGCATTACTAGTCTGATGGGAATGATGTAACATACTAATGAAAGTGTTATTGCGCAGCGCAAGTCTATAAGACAATTCATGCGGAGGTAAGTCACTAAAAGAATGTTCAGCAGCAACATTATAAACATGTCTAGAAATAGGGTAATATATGTGCAACAACATACTTGTAATAATTATTAAAAGACTCAATAAAAACAAAATTAATAATGTCACTATGCAGTGGCTACGCAGTGATTTACAATACGCCTGTCGTTTCAACATTTTTCGGGTATTTTCTCTACTCAGGTCCAAGGGATACATGTCAGAGACAATTCAACCGCTTCACCTTGGAGAGGACTTAAACAATCAAATTGCTCGACTTGGTGGGCCTAAGCTTTAGTTTGTAATTTTCAGATTTGTTCGGTTCAACAAAAGGGAGTTTTGTATCAGTCTGTGAGGGAGTGCAGGGCACAATGTCTATATCCGAGGATAGTCCATGAAATTTCTTGATGTGGCTTGAATGAATCCAGCCCTTGCGGCCCTCGATCTTCACGGCTGTTCTTGTGGTCAACAGGACCAACTTGGGTGCTTTCCACCTGGGCTCCAGCTGAGTCTTTCGGTCGAAATTCCTCACAAAGACAAGATTACCCGGAACAACGTCATGGGGTTTCACCTCAGTGTTGTCGGGAAAGGCTGCAGCTACCTGTGAACGAGAAGATTGTAGTGCAGACATCAAGGAAGCCAAGTAATCTGTCAGCATATTACAGTCAATATCAGTTATTTTGCGTGGTATAGGCGTCCCCCACATATTCGGTGGTCTACCGAAGATCACCTCATACGGGGATAGCCCTGTTCGAGAGTGTGCTACCATTCTCATGTAAAAGAGTGCAACTGGTAACGCTACTACCCAGTCGACACCTTTCTCTCTGCATATTTTGGACATTCTAATTTTCAGTATCTGGTTATGTCTTTCTACGAGACCTGCTGCCTCGGGATGTCGGACACAGTGGAATTTCCACTGATATCCTAACAGAAGTGAAACGTGTTTCATTAATTCGGATGAGAACGGCTGGCCGTTATCTGAGTAAACAGCACGTGGTAAACCGTATCGTGGGAAGAATTCTCGAACCAACTGTTTGGCAGTAGTCGGGGCAGTGTAATCTGAAACCGGGTATGCCTCCGTCCAACGGGACAGAGCGCAAACAACTACGAGAACATATTTGAATCCTCGACATCGTTCCATCTGGATATAATCCATCTGGAGGACTTCAAAAGGATGATTAGGAGTATGAAATCCACCCTGTTCTACGGAAACGCTTTTTCCTGGGTTGAACTGACAACAGATCATACAGGTACGGACCTTTTGTTTTGCTGCTGCTCGTAAATGTTTATTGAACCAAATGTGTTGAATGCTGTCTAGCATAGCTTTTTCTCCTAGATGTGCTGGACTATGTATAGTGTTAATTATAACTTGGACCATTGAATCAGGAAGGAACCATACAGACTTTTCCTTCATCATCCATCCTTGGTCCGTTTGGATCCCTCCTAATTCAGTCCATTTCTTTATTTCGTCTGGTGTAGCATGTGTCTGTATGTCAATTACGTCAAGAGTAGGATCTTTAACTGTCATACAATGTGTCGGTGTTGGGACTATTGTCTTTGTCATGTCGGGGGTTTGAGTTTGAGCAGTCAGTTTAGCTGTTCTGTCGGCTAGATCATTGCCTTGGGAAATGATATCAGTAACCTTCGTATGGGCCTTACATTTCATAATTGATATTTCAGTGGGTAGATGTATTGCATCTAATAATGCATGAATGAGGGGTCCGTGCTGAATGTGGGCACCGTGGGAAGTTAAATAACCTCTCTCTCGCCACAGCACGCCGAAGTCATGTACAACTCCGAATGCATAACGTGAGTCAGTGTATATGTTGACTTTTTTATTCATGGCTTGAATACAGGCTTGTGTCAGAGCGATAAGTTCTGCGGCTTGAGCTGACAAAGTGTTTATACGATTAGTTTCAATGACTTCAGTATCTGTTGTGACTGCGTAGGCGGCTACTAACTCTCCTGTACTTGTTCTCATGCATGAACCATCTACATACAAGGTCAGGTCTGGATCTGACAATGGGACATCGGTTAAGTCTTGTCTGGGTTTTGTTGTTATTGTAATAACTTCAATACAGTCATGGGCTAGTGGGTCTGTTCCGACTACTGGTAAAAGTGTGGCAGGATTCAATGTGTTACAGCGTCTGATTTCTATATGTGGCTGAAACAATGTAAGCTCGTATCCTGTAAGTCGCGCTATAGTCAAGTGTTGTGTTTGCGTTCTATTTACAAGAACCTCTACTGCGTGTGGTACTTGAACTGTCAATGGATGTCCTAACACTATGGCATCGCTTTGTCTGATTGCTAAAGCTGTCGCTGCTACTGATTTCAGGCATGCAGGCAAAGCCTGAGCTACGGGATCTAATGTACTAGAAAAATAAGCACATGGTTTGCGTGCTCCTGCTTGTTCTTGTGTGAGTACTGACAAGGCAGTACCTTCGCGCTCTGTAACAAAAAGTGTAAACTGTTTTCTGTAACATGGCGTTGCTAAAACGGGTGCTTGACATAAAGCTTTCTTTAAGCTTTCAAAAGCTTGTGTGTGTTCCTGAGTCCAAGGGAGAACAGTCGATGTGGCTGCCTCCTGTGTGGTTAACTGAATGAGTGGTTTTACTAGAAATGCATACTGAGGGATCCACTGCCTACAATATGAAGTGAGGCCTATGAAAGCCCGCACCTCCTTTTGTGTCTTGGGTATTGACATGTTAGCTATTAACTGAATGCGGTCGGGTGTAAGCTGCCTTCCCTCCTTGGACAGCGAGTGTCCAAGATAAACAACTCGCTGGACACAGAATTGCAGCTTAGAAGGGGACACCTTGTGCCCTTTTTCGGCTAGAAATTGTAAAACTGTCAGTGATGCTTTTTCACATTCGGGTTCGCTTCGGGCGGTGATCAGCAGATCATCGACGTATTGAAGCAAGGCGGTGTTAACTGGCATGTGGATACTGTCAAGTTCTCGTTTCAGTGCTTGGCTATAGATGCTGGGGCTTTCTGTAAATCCTTGAGGTGCGCGGGAGAATTTAAAGCTACGCCCATTTAAACTAAATCCGAACAAATATTGACTTTCCGGATCTATTGGGACGCTGAAAAAGGCATTTTTTGAGATCTATTACAGTAAAGAATGTGGCTTCGGAATCAATAGCTGTCAATAATGACGAGATATCTGGGACCACAGGAAATTGTGGCACAATACATTTGTTTAACTCGCGCAGATCAATAACCAATCGATATACTGGCGGAGCTGTAGGATCTGTTCGTTTAAGAATCGGAATTATCGGTGAATTACATACATTGGAGTCTGTTTCTACAACTACTCCTTGGGCAATGAGCTCGTCAATGATTTGTAGTAAAGCCGCTACAGCATCTGGTGGTAACTTGTATTGTCGCATTCGTGGTAGCACCACTCCTGCCTTTAGTGTGACTCGATATGGTGTAATATTCATGCAACCAACATCAGTAGGGCCTTGTGCCCATAGATGTGTAGGTAAAGTCTGCAGTCGGGGATCCATGTCTCTAGATACATAGTGACCTTTAAAATCACGTAAAAACAACCTTACTCCTTCCGGAGAACAACATATTATGGCTCCTAGGGCTTTCAACGTTTTTATTCCTAACAAGTTTTCTGGACATGATTTAGTAAGCAATAGATCTGTAGTTCGGGTCAGAGGTCCTATCGTAAGTGGAAGAGGCTGTGATACTTCATTAACAATAGGTTTTCCTGAAAAACCAAGGGAAATATTCTGAGAGCCTGAGAGGGGTGCCCCTGGAACTTCACTACGTTTTATAGTTGTTCGACTTGCCCCTGTATCGAGTAAAAATTTTCTATCTTGACCTAATAATTCACTATGTACATAAGGTCCTTCTTGATCTACAGGAATCTCGATAAGGGGTAAGTCAACTTCCCTCTCTAGGCTAGTTCATGCGTAACGCTGATACTCGGGATATTCATACTGTGCGGTCTGATACATTTGTCGTGTTGTTGTCTGTGTGGCAGCAACAGGCAACGGTGGTGCAGCTGGCACAAACTGTATTGGCTGTTGTGCGGCTGGCATGGCCTGGGCATGCTGCATAGCTCCTTGTTCATTCTGATCTTGTCTTAGTGGCCGTGATCTTTCTTGTGTTTTACCTATGGCGATATTATGTTTTAGCACTGGACAATCGTGTACGTAATGACCTGGCTTTTTACAATAATTGCATGTCCCTTTTACAGGTCCTGCTGAATCGGAATGTGTCATACCCTTTTTATGTCCTTCAGCTGGAACTGTCTGGGAAACTAGCATTTTCATTTTCGTGTCTTTCATGCGTCTGTGTTCATGTTCTTGTTCCTCTCTAATTCTATTGTGGTGGTACTGTAACATTTGTAACATTTGTGTTGGAGTGTTACCTTGCCAGGTACTCTCGAATTTTAATACTCTATTCTTTACTGGGGGCAGGGCATTTTCCACTAATTTTGTTACAAACAGATGCGGGTATGATTCGCTACTTGCTTTTATGCCACTATTTATACCAAAACATTTCTCGAATCGGGCATAGTAATCGCTAGTGTCTTCATCTTGCTTCTGTTTACAGGCTGAAATTGTACCCCAATCTTCCTTTTTCGTAGTTAATAAACGTGGCAGTACCTGTACTAGTAGACCTGGTAGTGCTTTAGTTTTGTCCCCAAGCCCCGAACCTGGACCTCGGGCCCTTTCTTCTGCTTCTAATGCTGACCATTCTATCTTTTGGTCACCTACCTCCCACTCTTTTTCCTTGAGTTTCTCATAAATGCCAGCAGGCATCAACACCTTTAATATTGTCATAATGTCGGGGTAGGTATACTCTCCCATGAGTAACATGTCTTTAATTTCTCGGTGAAAACCCGCTGGGTCTTTGTCATGACTGGGTACCACTTTCTTCATTTCTAACAATTCTATTTTCGATATGGGCGTATATACAAATACGCGTTTAAACTGATTGTCCTCGCCTTTTATTGGGTGTACTTCTCGTAAGGGATTCTGTCTATCCAGGTGATACGTGGTTCTTTCCTTGACAGGCAATGAGACATGCTCTGAGCATACAAAAAGAATATACTGCTTTCTTGATACTAGAATTTCTTTAATTAATTTAGTACCTGGACCTCTCCATTTATTCATAAGCAATTCAGTCAATATGTCAGGTAAGGGACCAGGGTCCGAATGCTGACTCTGATATAGTATAATGAGTTGTTGAATCATATAAATCCCAGCTAACCTCTGCTCATCTGGGGTGAGATTCAAAAATGTGCGTACTACTGTCTCATCACTATATTTTCCGGGACTGTCCACCCAATGGACAGCTGCCCTTGCTAAATCTTGTTCATCCATAGAATCGAGAAAATGATAACCCCTTCGTTCTCGGAGTAGTTTGTCGGCGGTTTGGAACGAATGCTCGTTAGACCTTATGTTAATTATAGGTATTTGGAAATTCCTGTCATTATCTGGACATATTGGACGTATTGAGTCAGTATGACATCTAGTCTGATCCCTATTACAAGATCTTCCTCTACCTACATAGGCTATGGTGTCCGACTGTCCTGCGGGCAGTCCTGACCCTTCTTCCTCGCTTTGTTCGAACTCGTCTGTCTCTAATCTCTCCTCGTGTAGGCGTTCTATTTCTTTACGGATCTTTCGGCACATGGCTATTATACAATTTTGCTTATCGTGTCTCCCTTCTGATATATTCTGGCTCCATTTTGTAAGAATTTTCATTGCTTCCGGATCTACCCCCGGTCGGTCTTGATTTCTGATCACACAGTTTATGAGGAAACGTAACAGTTCCCCCTGTATCTCTACTTTCTGGTATTCCATAGCTCTGTTAATACATTCTGGATCTCGCCCTGTTTGAACAAAATGATATATTTTATCTAGATGCGCAGTCATTCCTGGTAGCTTCGCTAAATACCCTGCGGCTCGTCTGATACGTAATGATGCCAGGATCATTTCGTCCTCTTTACCGAGCACCGGGTCATATCTACAATCTATAAGAAGTTCCTTAAGCGTACGATCACTTACGAATTTGGGTGTACGTGAATGCGCTGACTCTTGAAAAATAAGTTTATTTATTCTAGGTGGCGTAGAAAAAATATTGGTAGCACCTCCCGTGGCCCCGTCTGGGGCGTCGGGTGTGAAAGGATTCGTCGAACGTGACACAGCAACTATAGGTGTGGACTCAGCTATAGAAGTACCTGTAGGAACAGATGCAGAAACAGATGTGCTTGCCGGAACTTGTAACTCGATTTGTTGCTGTAGGGATACGGGTGCTGGATCTTGGCGTTGGACCTCCCTGGTATGCGGTCTACGTGGGACGGAATTAGCATACTCGGGAGCTGCGTCATCTAAATATGAGGAAAGAAAAACATCTTCTGCGGTTCTAGGATGCCCCTTAGGATGTACCTTGATTGGGAATAATGGGGGTGGCAAGTCTTTCGGTATCTCTGGAGTAGCCTTAGGTAATCCTTCGGCCAGAAGGGGATACATACCATTCATAAGGGCATTTCTTTGTCTGTCTACTTGTTCTGATTTCACTCGGATACCTTCCTTAATTAATAGATTGTCTTGAACTTTGCTTGAACTTTCTTTACTCTTCTCTTCCTGTCTACGTGCTTTTTCCGTACGTCTATGAGATTCTTTACGCCATAACTCAACGGCGTCTTTCTGTGACTGTCTGACTTTCCTTTTCCATAACTCTTCTTCGACTTTCATGATGCACTCTGCATCCCAGGTTCCTGCTGCGGGCCATCTCTGACTTTCTGGTAATCCCTTGGTGTAGTCTACCCATAAATCAAGAAATAATATAGCGTCTAAGCCATGTTTGTGATACATGAAGTGCCCTGGAGTATCCCTAGGAGGAATAGGGACGGCTTCTTCAAGTACCCCTTTTCTAGTAGTGATCTGTCTTAATTTCGAAAAGAGCGGCATATTGACAACTGATCTGATACTTAATCTTGAACACACTTAATAAAAAAGCACACTTAATGAACAACCATTCATACCACAATATGCAGGACGTTTAACACATTAAACATTAAAACATTAAACCTTTAACTGAAACAACATTGATGATCGTCTGCATAACTAATCACCATGCTTAATTCTTGACAATAACTAGATACTTCGGAATACTTGATATACTGCTAAACAGTACAGATACACTGCTAAAACAGTGCAGACCGGATTTGTGTACCCAAACCCGTCTTGACCGGCACAACCTATGTGCACGTCAGAAATGCCTCCCCAGTAATGGTACTCACCGGGTAGCTTCGGAAACGGAAGGCCTCGGTAAATCTTGAACTTGAACCGGACTGGACTTGACTCGACTCGTCGGAAACTGGGCTTGACTTCGAACTGGTGGGTCTCTGTATACCTCGGATCTTGCTCTCTCAGCTAGGCTCTGGTCGGGATACTTCGCACTTCTCACCGCCTCGTCTGGGTGTTGATCGCAGTCTCAGTCGCCCCCGCTTGACCGGAGGGAGATACAGGAAATCCTGCTGGTACGCGTTATTGTCCGTCCAGCTGTGGCAGGAGACCGGGCCTGCAACTCACCGCCGGCGCGTGAGATGAGAAAGTGTCCCTGTTCGGGCGCCATCATGTGGTAAATAAAAATTCCTTTACCGGGACTGAATTTGATACAGAAACATTATAAAATAGCTCAGTAAAATGAGAGGCAGAATCCGTGATATTAGAGTTTCGGAATGGGCTTTATTCCAATAATCGATTATAATCGGATGCTTCAAGTTCCATCACCACGGGGGTTCAGGAAGTGAAGTACATACTTTATTGACAAGAAGTAACTTTTATAGTACATACATTATAATGAAGTGAATACAGTAGGCGTAACAATTGATAAGGAAATTGACGTTTGGTCTGCGTAACCGAAAATGGGTGTAATAATGAGTAAAAAGGAACATGATTGGTTATGATGTCATACATAGGTGGATCTATAAGATAATACTTGGCCTAAATGCGCGCGCAGCAGTATGACGTGTAATTGACGTGTAACTAGGGAGTGACGGGGACTTGACATTTAGCTCTATATGTGGAGACGAGAAGT
The DNA here is from genome assembly GCF_964204655.1 of Triturus cristatus. NCBI lineage: Eukaryota > Metazoa > Chordata > Amphibia > Caudata > Salamandridae > Triturus > Triturus cristatus. The sequence continues at coordinate 524,045,678 of NC_140588.1, read as the reverse complement.
CTGGGGGGTCAAGTCAACCTAATCCCAAATCATATCTAACATCCTATGTTTAAAGAACTATGTTATCCACAAAAGAAGGACTCTCGGACAGAATCTATTCTATACTGACTGTGCGTGCGTGTACAAGCGTCTAAGTGTCTACACTGAATGCGAGGGGGTAGGAATATTCCATGGTAACAGGGCTATGAATTACTTGCATGAGGACAGAGAAGTTGGGCCTTTTTGCTTGGTAACTGGAAGAATGTTTACTTAAACTACTAGGCAGGAATGCATCGGCTGAGGGGGAGGCAGATAATTCGAAGGTGAAATACAGTTCTTGGCAGAGAATGGGCTGATGTCAGGCTTCGTGAGCTGCGCAGAGAATGAGACAAAGTTCATGGTCACAGATGCAGGCTCGGACTGGAGCTTTCAGAGGCAGAAGGCAAGAGGAGTCTTGATGACAGAATCAGGGCCTACTTGCCTGGACTGTAAAGTGGCATAAGTGAACCATATAAAGCCGATGGCCTTTCATATTTAGGAATGGAATATCCGGCCTATTCATGGCGGATCTGTCAAAGGACATGTTGACGGTGGACGCGCATGTGTTCGCGTCTTCATAACTGGAACTGGAGGGAACATACATGTACTTGTGACATGCACATGGAACCGTTGGGGTCCAAGATAGGGGACATAACTGACCAGAAAAATCCATATTTCCACAAAGGAGTGAATTATCAGTCTTCTCCGAAGAACAGTACATCCAAAAAGGTAGGTACTGCAAAGAATCCTTGCCCTCTTTTCTTCATTTTTTCAAATGAATGCAATTCATGCATCAAGGTCATCTAGGGATAGGCCACTCGTTCTGCCGTCCTGTAGATCCGTTAATTTTTAAGGGTCAGGATAAGAATGTATATCGAGAAAGGGATTGTTTTTATGCCTCAGATATATTATTATTCATGTCGCTGTATTTCTTTGAAAGGCGCACTGCTGGGATAGATTATCCTCAGATCCACAGAAATGTATATACAATCTCGGATTACATTCATGCACGAGATTACTTGGTTTCCCGATCCACGAACGTGGAAACCTCAAAGCAGTCCCCGGATCACGCTGTATTTTTTTTTTTTGAACAATTTTGTATTTTTTGTGATTTTGTCAAAAAATGAACAAAAAAAGAACGAATAAAACAGAAAACATTTGGAATTACTTATCATTCCAAAAAACATGCAGCCATCGCACACCGTACGCGTATCCTTCACAACTTTTCTAAAATGGTGGCTAGGATCCACGCACCCACCATGATGTGTACACTTTGAGTGCGCGACTCCGAAAAAAAATTGGGAAAACATATTTTTTTAAAGAAAATCATATAAATATATTAAAATAAAAAATGGAAAAAAAATTAATCAATATTTCAGTTTTAATGTTTTTTTACATTTTTATTGCAATTTTCTGAAAAATATATAATGTTATTTAATAAATAAAATATTTATAAATAAACAGTTAATAAACTGTAGAAAATCAGTACAAAAAAATAGGTATAACGACTATCACACTTAAAAACTAGCATTTAAAAAACCTTTGAAATTCACTGAAAAAAAACATAGGCTTCAGAGACGTTATAGTTAGAAATTAGCATTTAAAAAAGCTTTGAAATTCACAGGAAAAAACATAGGTTTCAGAGACATTATAGTTAGAAATTAGCATTTAAAAAACCTTAGAAATTCACAGAAAAAAACATAGGTTTCAGGGGTGTTATAGTTCGCTGGCCATTTCACTCGTACAAAACCATAGAAATTCCTCCGTTATAGTTAGTTCTGCTAACTATAACTCGCGCACCCGCAATGCACTGCTGATGATGTCACATATTGCATCATTCATGACATGGTCAGTGGCATCACTGATGATATCACTGATGATATCTCAAATGGCATCACTGATGACATCACTGATGACCACGGTGGGCCAAACAAGGGCACAGACTCCAGTTAAAGATGCAATAAAGAAGATTTATTGTCTTAGCATGTCAGGATATATATATATATATATATATATATATATAGATAGGTAGATAGATAGATAGATAGATAGATAGATAGATAGATAGATAGATAGATAGATAGATAGATAGATAGATAGATAGATAGATAGATAGATAGATAATATATATATATATAGTATGTATATATATATATATATTCACTGAAAAAACCATAGGTTTCAGGCACGTTATAGTTAGGAATTGGCATTTAAAAAACCTTAGAAATTCACTGAAAAAACCATAGGTTTCAGGGGTGTTATAGTTAGCTGGACATTTCCCTCATACAAAACCCTAGAAATTCCCCTGTTATAGTTAGTTCAGCTAACTATAACTCGCGCCCCCGCAATGCACTGCTGATGACGTCACATATTACATCACTCATGACATGGTCAGTGAAATAACTGATGACATCACTGAGGACATCTAAAACGACATCACTGATGACATCACTGATGACGTCCTCCATTGAGTATGTGTTTCTGAACAGTTTTAATATGTTTAATATATATAGGGAAAGGCCTGTTGAAGAATAAGTGGGTGTACAAGTGTGTGAATGGATGATTTTCTAGGTGCATAACTGACTCTATAAGTGAGTCATTAAATGTATCTTACTGCAGACTAGTTACTAAACTGTGTGAATGTCTGTATGTGTCTGTGTGTTGGTGTATAAGTGGCTGCATGGTTTTGTGAATAGCTATATGAGTGTCTATATGGGTTATTCATTGGTTGTCTGAGTATCTGTATGGGTGCCTGAGTGTTTGTGTGGGTAGGGTGTGTGTGATGGACTGTATGGTTGGGTGAGTGTATGTATGGGTGTGTTAGTGATTGAATGTATATCTCAGGTATACATGTGTCACTAACTACATATGTGAAACGCAGTGTATATATGTGTAAGAGTATATAACTATCTATATGTGAGAGTGTGTGATTTTGGGAGTGGCTGTATGCGCCATAGTGCAAGGATATCTGTGTCATGTGCTGTTTGTTTTTTTCTGCAGGAAGACACAGAATTTTTTCGTATTTTTATGAGTAAGTGAACTTGAGTGTGTTTAACTGTATAGGTGAGTAAATTGGACTGTGATTAATTATTTGCATGACTGACTAGATGTGTCAGTACCTCAATGGATGATTGGCGGTGTGTGAGTGTCTATATAGGTGTATAAATGCACAGAGTGACTGTAAGTATGAGTGACTGTAGAGGTGAGTGAGTGGACATGTATGTAGACCTAAAAGTCAATGAGTGGGTGAGTAGTTATTGGTGTTGGAATATCTATGGTTGTCAAAATGGCCGTCTGAAATTTTGAGTCGGTGTATCAAAGGTTATATTAGGGTGTGAGAAGATGCACTAATTTATCACATGGATGACATCATCAGTGATGCCACCAGTGATGTCATTTGAGATGTCATCAGCAGTGCATTGCGGGCGCGCGAGTTATAGTTAGCTGAACTAACTATAACAGGGGAATTTCAATGGTTTTGTACGAGTGAAAAGTCCAGCTTACTATGACGCCCCTGAAACTTATGGTTTTTTCAGTGAATTTCTAAGGTTTTTTAAACGCTAATTGCTAACTATAACGTGCCTGAAACCTATGGTTTTTTCAGTGAATTTCAAAGGTTTTTTAAATGCTAATTTCTAACTATGTCTACAGAGATAGGACATGTGAAGAAAGAAGAAAAAACGCACAGAAAGAAAAAAAAGAATTGCAGAAAGAAGCAACAGAAGTCCTCAAAGACGAAGAAAAGTGCAGGAAGAAGGATAACGTGCAGAAAGAACAAACAGAAAAGCAGAAAGAAGCCTTGTTGCAATATCATCCTGTACCCTCACCTTTTTCAGACGGATACTGGTGGTAACTGAGTCTGACTAACCAGTCTTAGAGCCAGTGTTATGTTAAAAGACACTCAGAATACAGTGAAAACACCTACATACACTAGGGAACACTATGCGTTGGGGTCCCCCTGTGATCAGCATGACCTCCTCTGTAAGCCCCTAGTATATAATAGGGCAGGGGATTAAAACTACCTCTTAAAACGAGCCACAGGGCATGTTTTCACACGTCACCTCAGGCCCCGTCCCCTCACTTCCCCACTGTGTAAACACACCCTGTGGCCGTTTTAAGTTGGGAGATTAAGTCCCCTTGAATCCTGAGGGTCCCTAGGGTCCAACTAGACCACTAGTTACCTCCAGTAAGCGCCACAGAGCTGCGTTGCAGAGAGATGTAAAGAGGGGCACGGCCTGGACCACCTCTCTGCAACGCAGCTCAGTGGCGCTTACTGGAAGCACCTGGTGGGCTAGTTAGCCCCCAGGGGCCCTCAGGATTGAAGGGGAATTATTTCCCCAAATTAAAATGCGCCACAGGGCTTGTTTGCAAACGTTAACTCAGGCCCCGTCCCCTCCCTTCACCACTGTGTAAACAAGCCCTGTGGCCATTTTTAGTTGGGAGATTAAGTTAATTTGAATCCTGAGGGTCCCTAGGGTCCAACTAGCCCACTAGGTACCTCCAGTATGCGCCACAGAGCTGCGTTGCAGAGAGGTGTAAAAAGTGGCACGGCCTGGACCACCTCTCTGCAACGCAGCTCAGTGGCACTTACTGGAAGCACCTGGTGGGCTAGTTAGCCCCCAGGGGCCCTCAGGATTGAAGGGGAATTATTTCCCCAACTTAAAACGCGCCATAGGGCGTGTTTGCACACGTCACCTCAGGCCCCGTCCCCTTCCTTCCCCACTGTGTAAACATGCCCTGTGGCCGTTTTTTAAGTTGGGAGATTAAGTCCCCTTGAATCCTGAGGATCCCTAGGGGCAAAATAGCCCAGTAGGTACGTCCAGTAAGCGCCATTGCAGAGAGGTGTAAAAAGGGGCACGGCCTGCACCACCTCTCTGTAATGCAGAGCAGTGGCACTTACTGGAAGCACCTGGTGGGCTAGTTGGACCCCAGGGTCCTTCAGGATTGAAAGGGAATTATTTCCCCAACTTAAAACGTGCCACAGGGCGTGTTTGCACATGTCACCTCAGGCCCCATCCCCTCCCTTCACCACTGTGTAAACGCGCCCTGTGGCCATTCTAAGTTGAGAGATTAAGTCCCCTTGAATCCTAAGAGTCCCTAGGGTCAAACTAGCCCGCTAGGTACCTCCAGTAAGCGCCACAAAGCTGCGTTGCATAGAGGTGTACAGAGGGGCGTGGCCTCAGAACACTTGTCTGCAACGCAGCTCCCTGGCACACACTGGAGATACCTGTTGGGCTAGTTGGCCCTCAGGGACCCTCAGTATTGAAGGGGAATTAATTCCCCAACTTACAACTGGCCAGGGGGCACGTTTGCAGAGTGCTGCAAGGAGGGGGCGTGGCCTCCAGCGCGATGCCGGTCTTTTATTTATTTTATTTTTTTAAGAAAGAGGGCTGTGTGGCCCCCCTTCTTTTTCTAGTTTACTGGCCCTGGGGACCCCATCCCCCAGGGCCTGCACGCTCATTTTTTTGGTGAAAAAAATAAATTTGGCCCTCCCAAGGCCTTAATCAGCCCCGGGGACCCCAACCCCCGGGTCATGGCCTTTTTTTATTTAAATTCTTTAGGAGGGGGCTGCGTTGCCCCCCTCCTCAAGCCACTTATGGCTCCAGGGACTCCATCCCCCGGGCCGGCCTTTGTTTTTTATTATTTTAAAAATATATATATTTATAGAAACACCTAGGACATGCTGGACAAACCGTATGTACCTATCACCATGACGATTTGCGTGATATTCATTAAAAGGCGACTATGCATAGAATGAATCCACATGGAATGTATTTACACCGGTAGTGAAGCTCTGACGTGTCTGACGCCCTACCGTGCCTAATCCCGGCGACCCCGCCAGTGGGTACTCTCCAAGTAGACACCCTGGTCGTTTATTTATACAAACATGGGTAGCTATTGACGGGCACATTTACTATACACGCACACCAAGCCATTCAAAGGGGATTCAGCAAACATTCGACCAAACTATGCAAGAAACCCCCCTGACGGTTAATAAAAAACACATCCACCGCCGGATGTGTAATACTTTTTATTTTACTCTCTGGAAAGGAGACAAACCTCACTTGAGAGTCACAGCGTGCTCCTGGCTGAGCCCAATGCTGTGTTACACCCACCAGTGGCCGCCGATTGCCTCACACCTCTGTGTTGTATTCCACCAGCTAGTGCGTATGCTATGACACTCTCTAGCCCATGTGCACTGTAACACCACCGCGTGAATATGTCATGCCACACTTGCCTTCGCATGGGTTATATTGTCCCATATAACGTGCCTTCCTCGATGTGTATGTTATAACGCACAGCGCTATGCCATACATATTACAATCTGGGATCCATATCTTTGTCACAGTGCATATGCAACGTTACACTCCCCAGCACATATTTTATATTACAACTTTAGAGACTAGTTATGTTACACAACACTGCTCTGTTTATATTACATTCCAAGGCGCATATCGCATATCACGCGCTAGTGCCTGTGCTATCTCGCGCTTTCCAATTAATCTGTCATTGCGCACAATGTATTGCATATTATATTTCACGCCCCGGTTCATCTTATATCACACTTTTTGGTGCATAGTTTATACCATATACTACATCTAGTTTTCATTTTCAATCGTGCTCTCAGGACTATGTTCTATATAACACTGCGTACACCTACACTTTTCACGGGCATTACATTTTGCGATGGGGTGGAGGGTCAGGGGGTGTTTCTGCCAAGTGAGCCCGGAGTCACAGTCACAAAGGTCCTCTTCTTCCTGAATAAAAGTGAGATTATGCTGCATACTTGTTCATATTTTAAGTAGTTCGCACAGACACACATTTTAAAAACAATAAAGTTCCTAATACCCACCTTCTCTGAACAGTTAGCTTGCTGCCCCATCCACCTCCTCCCTATCCTCTGTTGTCTGAATCCATGGACTAGCCTCCTCCCTCCTGCCATGCATGGTCTGATGTGCTGCCACTGCCCTCCATTTAGCATGATGTACCAGTCCACTCCTCCTGCCCTCCATTGCCCAATTCTATGGCCCATCATTGACCTCCTGCTTAGCCTCTGTGCTTAGCTTGCTGCCCCTATTCTCCTTCCCCCTGCCCTCCGATGTCTTTGTGCATGCCCCTGCTCCATCCTTTTTGCCCACTATGTTCCATGGACCTGCCACTCCTATCTACTCTAAGTGTTCTGTTGAGCTGCCACTCCCCTCCCACCTGCCTAGCATTGTCAGATGACTGTAACCTGTCCCTGCCACCTCCACCCTGCCTGTCCACATGCCATGCCCCTATCCCCTTCCTCCTGTCCTCCATGGTCCATTTTACTGCCACACCCTTCCGTGATCTGTTGTGCTGCAACTGCTCCTCCTGCCAGCCCCGCGCGGTCTGTTGTGAGGCCCCTTCCCCTGAACTCTCTTGTCTGTGCCCAGGTCCTGACCCTCCCTTCTATCCTCCATGGTCCTTTGTGCATGCCCCTGCACCCTCCTTCTTGCCCATCATAGCCATTGTGCTGCCACTAACCCTCCCGCTTGCCATGCATGGTGTTCTGTGCTGCCATGGCCCCTCCCACCTTCCCTGTGTGGTCAGCTAGCTGCCCCTGACCCCCTCCCACCTTCCCTCCATGGTCTGTGTGTATGCCACCATAGTCTCATTGTTGCTCTCCATGGTGTGTCTTGTTTCTAGTGCCCATCCTGCCTGACCTCCATGGTCATCTTGCTGCTCCTGCCCTGCCACCTTGCCCCCAGCCCTCTGTTTCCATGTGCAGACCCCCTATTCCCTCCCTCCTGGCTTGTCTGTTCCATTGTAATGCCCCTGATCCGTCCCTCCTGCCCTTTATGGTCTGTTATGCTGCAGCTTTCTCTCCTGTCTGTCCATTATGGTCAACTAGCTACCATTGCCTCTTTCCTATCTGTTCTCTGTTGTCCATGTGCATGGTCCTGTCCCCTCCCTATTGCTTTCTATGGATTGTTGTGCTGCACTCCCGTCCCGCATGCGCTGTGTGGGGTATTGTGCTGCTGCAAACCCTGATGCCTGCCCTGTAGGGTCAGTTTGGTGCACCTCTCCGTGTCCCTCCTGTCCTCTGTTATCCGAGTCCATGTCCCTACCCCAATTCCTCCTGCCTACCATGATTCAATGTACCATACTTGCGAACATTTTGAACTTGGTAAGAGGGAGATGTTGAAAAAAAACTGGGGTATTGATTTTCCCCTTTGAGTTACCTTTAAAAAGAGGAGATTGTAGACAGGAGACAGATCAAATAAAGCCCATTTGAGCTTAAAAACATTGGATGTTTCCTGGCTGAAACGGGTCTGTTGGCATGTATGGTTGTACTACCGCTGCCTCTTCCTTCTGCCCACAATGGTCTATTATATTGCCACAGCCTCTCTTGCCAGTCCTGTATTGTTGGTTTGTTGCCTCTGCCCCCCTTTCCACTGCCCTCCATAGTCTGTTGTGCTGCCACTGCCCTTCCTGCCTGCCCAGCGTGGTCAAATTGTTGCCTCTGCACTCTCCTACCTGCCTTCAATTTTCAGAGTCCGTGCCCCTGGCCTCTGCCTCTCAACAGTATCCCAATGAAAAACTAGATTGCTAACATTCTATATTTATTACAAAAGTGTGGAACGCATGACGTCATCTTGATGTAATCAAAAATGTAATACCTAGAGTATTTCCTTTAGAAATTACATATATAAGAGGGTCTTATTTGCAACAAAATTATGGTTAGTGCTCTAAAAAACGAAAATGAGGACATATTTTCTGAGTTTTCAAATAGCGACAAAGAACTTTTAAATTATTTGTAATCTTTATGTTTTTTTATCCAGTTGACCACCTGATTAAATGTTGCACCTTGGCGAGAGGATGTGGTGTTACTTCCAGAGCTGCAGACTTTGCAACTGGGGAACCAGGTTGGAGTTTCTGCTTCAGCTCAACATTCTGTGATTGTGGTCAAATCACTTAATCTCCCCATGTCTACAACCAAAATGAATTTGATCTTGTGTGATGTAACCAATGCTCATGTAAAGCATTCCAATACCTGACAAGTCTGCACTATATAAAACTGCAAAAACACTAAAAATAAAAAGTGTTTTGCACACTTCTGTCATTGGGCTACATGTGGGCTACATCTGGGTGATATTTGTGCTGCATTTGGGCTCTTTTATCTCTGGTGGCCATCTTGGGAGATTTATTTGTTATGAAGTTTCCTAATTTCCTCATTTACTGCAGTCTCCTCAGTAGGAAATGCTTTCAGTTTTTTACTTTGATTCCATCAAGAAGGTATTCAGATATGTCACACATTTGCCATAAATTCTGAATGTTAGCACTCTAGTTGCTCATTAGATCACTGTAGTAAAGCTACTGCTCACCACGGAAGTTTGCTGCTGGTATTAAAAGTGCATGTTTCAGTCTGCATATCAGAATTTTTTAATGAAATAGGAGAGGATTTGAGAAGTCACTCAAAATGTGCCCTAATTTTTCTTTCTTCAGCACTAATCATAATTTCTATGGCAAAATGAACCCCCTCATTGTGTTCCTTTTTAAATTAAATCTTTTAATTGTTACCAGTTTATTCCAATCAAGATGGCTTCAGGTGTGCCATACTTTTGTCATAAGTAAGACAGTAAGCGCTCTAGTTGTTCTTAAGAACACTCTGGGACATTCTGTCATTAGGCTATACTTGGGCTACATCTGGGTGATATTTGGGCTACATTTGGGCTCTTTTATCTCTGGTGGCCATCTTGGGAGATTTATTTGTTATGAAGTTTCCTAATTTCCTCATTTACTGCAGTCTCCTCAGGGGGAATACTTTCAGTTTTTTATTTTGGTTCCATCAAGAAGGCATTCAGATGTGTCACACATTTGCCATAAATTCTGAATGTTAGCACTCTAGTTGCTCATTAGATCACTGTAGTAAAGCTACTGCTCACCAGGGAAGTCTGCTGCTGGTATTCAAAGTGCATGTTTCAGTGTGCATGTCAGAATGTTTTAATGAAATAGAAGAGGATTTGAGAAGTCAAAATGTGCCCTAATTTTTCTTTCTGCAGCACTAATCATAATATCTATGGCAAAATGAACCCCCTCATTTTGTTCCGTTGCAAATTAAATGTTTTAAGTGATACCACTTTATTCCAATTAAGATGGCTTCAGGTGTGCCATACTTTTGTCATAAGTAAGACTGTTAATGCTCTAGTTGTTCTTTAGAACACTCTGGGACATTCTGCAATTGGACTATATTTGGGCTACATCTGGGTGATATTTGTGCTACATTTAGGTTCTTTTGTCTCTGGTGGCCGTCTTGGGATACTTATTTGTTATGAAGTTTCCTAATTTCCTCATTTACTACAGTCTCCTCAGTAGGAAATACTTTTAGTTTTTTACTTTGATTTCATCAAGAAGGCATTCAGATGTGTCACACATTTGCCATAAATTCAGAATGTTAGCACTCTAGTTGCTCATTAGATCACTGTAGTAAAACTACTGCTCACCAGGGAAGTCTGCTGCTGGTATTCAAAGTGCATGTTTCAGTCTGCATGTCAGAATTTGTTTATGAAATAGAAGAGGATTTGAGAAGTCAAAATGTGCCCTAATTTTTCTTTCTGCAGAACTAATCATAATTTCTTTGGAAAAATGAACCCCCTCATTTTGTTCCTTTGTAAATTAAATGTTTTAAGTGTTACCACTTTATTCCAATCAAGATGGCTTCAGGTGTGCCATTCTTTTGTCATAAGTAAGACTGTTAGCGCTCTAGTTATTCGTTAGAACACTTTGGGACATTCTGTCATTGGGCTATAATTGGGCTACATCTGGGTGATATTTGGGCTACATTTGGGCTCTTTTGTCTCTGGTGACCATCTTGGGAGATTTATTTGGTATGAAGTTTCCTAATTTCCTCATTTACTGCAGTCTCCTCAGTAGGAAATACTTTCAGTTTTTTACTTGGTTCCATCAAGAAGGCATTCAGATGTGTCACACATTTGCCATAAATTCTGAATGTTAGCACTCTAGTTGCTCATTAGATCACTGTAGTAAAGCTACTGCTCACCAGGGAAGTCTGCTGCTGGTATTCAAAGTGCATGTTTCAGTGTGCATGTCAGAATTATTTTATGACATAGAAGAGGATTTGAGAAGTCAAAATGTGCCCTAATTTTTCTTTCTGCAGCACTAATCATAATTTCTATGGCAAAATGAATCCCCTCATTGTGTTCCTTGGTAAATTACATGTTTTAAGTGTTACCACTTTATTCCATTCAAGTTGGCTTCAGGTGTGCCATACTTTTGTCATAAGTAAGACTGTTAGCGCTCTAGTTGTTCGTTAGAACACTCTGGGACATTCTGTCTTTGGGATATACTTGAGCTACATCTGGGTGATATTTGGGCTACATTTGGGCTCTTTTTTCTCTGGTGGCCATTTTGGGAGACTTATTTGTTATGATGTTTCCTAATTTCCTCATTTACTACAGTCTCCTCAGTAGGAAATACTTTCAGTTTTTTACTTTGATTCCATCAAGAAGGCATTCAGATGTGTCACAAATTTGCCATAAATTCAGAATGTTAGCACTCTAGTTGCTTATTAGATCACTGTAGTAAAGCTACTGCTCACCAGGGAAGTCTGCTGCTGGTATTGAAAGTGCATGTTTCAGTCTGCATGTCAGAATTTTTTAATGAAATAGAAGAGGATTTGAAAAGTCACTCAAAATGTGCCCTAATTTTTCTTTCTGCAGCACTAATCATACTTTCTATGGCAAAAGGAACCCCCTAATTTTGTTCCTTTTTAAATTAAATGTTTTAAGAGTTACCACTTTATTCCAATCAAGATAGCTTCAGGTGTGCCATACGTTTGTCATAAGTAGGAGTGTTAGCGCTCTAGTTGTTCTTTAGAACACTCTGGGAAGCTGCAGTAGAACACAGAGGAATCAACTGACAGTCTCTCCCCTTGTTGGATGTACATGTTTTACTGAGAATGTCAGACTTCATTCTCACATGACTGAGAAAGATAATGTGAATTTACAGAAAATATGCTCTCAGTTAGCTCATAGATCACCTTCCAAACCTCTGTGGGAAAAGCATGAGAAAATAGTTTTCTCTCAAACATGATTCATGATATCACAGCAGAAGGCTTTTTCACATGGTAAAATCACCTTACAACACACCACAATTCCTAAAATGAGTATGGTACCATTAACAAATGATTTATAATGTAACTAAAGTCTTAAAACCTTCTATTAACTGCAATGCTTTTTAATGAGGTGCTATCATGTATATTGGTTCCTAGATGGCTGCCAACACTTCTTGGATGAAGTGCTGACAGTCAATCAGATCTCACGATGAGATGTGTGGTTAGGCTCGGCCCAGATATATATGTGATTTTACTTTTGATTTTCTCAGGAACTACTGAACGGATTTGCACCATTTAAGCAAAAGGCACATGCCTGACCTGAGGACTACCTCTTTGCCAAATTTCAAGTAATTCTGTTCAGCCGTTCGGGCTGTACCTTCGACTAAAGGTCCTATGGGAAAATGCATGGGAAAACACGTTTTGGGACCCCCCTTTTTTCTCAGCCCCCGCTTGACGGATCACCCCGAGACTTTCAGGGTAGGAGCTGAGCGAAGCGCCCCATTAGTTTTGAAAATTTCACGAAGATAAGTCAACCGGTGCCAAAGTTATTCAAAATAGAATTTTCGATTTCCTAAGGGAACTCGGTCCTAACTATAACTATCTACTGGCGACCGCCAGTAGATAATATATATATATATATATATATATATATATATATATATATATATATATATATATATATATATATATTACCTACTGGCGGTCGCCAGTAGGTAGTTATAGTTAGGACCACGTTTCCATAGGAAAACCTCAACATTCTATTTTGAATAACTTTGGCGCCGGTCGACGAATCCTCGCGAATTTCTCAAAATAGGTGGGGCGCTACGCTCCGCTCCTACCCTAAAAGTCTCGGGGGGATCCGTCAAGCGGGGGCTGAGATAAAAGGGGGGTCCCAAAACGCGTTTTTCCCATGCATTTTTCCATAGGACCTTTAGAACGAGCTACAGCCCGAACGGCTGAACAGAATTACTCAAAATTTGGCAGAGAGGTAGTCCCTAGGTCAAGGAAGTGCCTTTTGTAGGTTTGGTGTAAATCTGTTCAGTAGATTCTGAGAAAATAGCCTTTAAATCAATATATATATCTGAGCCCGCTTACGGTACGCTTACCGTACGCTTACGGTAAGCGTACGGTGGCGTGCGCGAGCGCGATTCTGATTGGCTCTTAGATCTTAGTAAACATTCGAATCGGCCGAAACCAGGAAGCGGCGGCCGCCATTTTGTGTATTTCACTCTGAAAAAAAAGAGTGAAAACAAGGAAAGGGGGCAATGAGGAGAGTTACAGACCCCCTAACATTTGTAAGGGGGTCAAAGAAGGACAGAAAAGTAAAAAAAAAACATTTATTGATTTTAAAAAAAATCACGGGGTACGCGTACGGTAAGCTTACGGTAAGCGTACGGTAGAAAAAAAAAAAAAAAAAAAATGAAAATCAGATTTAAGTGTTTAGATATTAGGGGGCTCTAAAAAGAGCCGTTGTGTTTATGAAATGATTTTTTAGTGGTACCTACAAGTAAGTACCGATGCAGAGTCTAAGGTTCAAGAGGAAGACTCTGTTCCCTTCATCATTGAAGTGCACACCATCTCCTCTATAAATGTCTTGCATGTCATAACGCAAGTTGTTGTGGTAAATGGCACCCATACCATAGTCACGGAGGAAAGCAGAAACAGATTTGTTGACATGCTTTCTTGCTTTGTCATCGCACCGCGTGCCCACCGTGCGTGCACGGCACTAACTGCGTAAAGTGGGCGCGCGGTGCGCGAAGCGCACCGCGTGCTCACTGTGCGCGCACGGTGCGCGAAGCGCACCGTGCGCGCACGGAACGAACTGCGTTAAGTGGGCGCGCACGCCACGAATGGCGTAAAGTAACTTAGCATTTAAAAAACCGTACAAATTCACTGAAAAAACCATAGGTTTCACACACGTTATAGTTAGGAATTAGCATTTAAAAAACCTTGCAAATTCACTGAAAAAACCATAGGTTTCACACATGTTATAGTTAGTGGAAATTTTACTGATAAAAAACCAATGAAATTCCCCCGTTATAGTTAGTGCAGGCAACTATAACTCACGCGACCGCAATCTTCTGCTGATGACATATGTGTCTTTATGAAAAAAAAATATTTGTAATATATGTATAGCTAAAAATGTATGGAAGAAGACATGGGCAAATAAGTGTCTAAATACAGTATTAGCATCAGCAGAGGATTGCGGTCGCGTGAGTTATAGTTGCCTGCACTAACTATAACGGGGGAATTTCATTGGTTTTTTTATCAGTAAAATTTCCGCTAACTATAACATGTGTGAAACCTATGGTTTTTTCAGTGAATATATATATATATATATATATATATATATATATATATATATATATGTCAAGAGAACCCTCTTGCTTCACAACATAAAGGTAGGAGTGGCACTCAGGATTTGCAGGAAAAGAATAATTTAATGACTGACGCGTTTCAACCTCACGGTCTTTGTCAAAGTCACTTCATGGGAGGGAAGTGGCTACATATATAAGCATTCTTAGAAACAAATAACAACCAAGCATGACCAAGCGATTTTCACAATAGACATAGAAAAAAGAGTCATAGGTACATATGAAAAACAGACTCTCAGTACATTGAAACTGCCATCATATGTAAACAGGAAAATGAAAACAATAGTTCTATTTTCTATTTTCTCGCTAATTTGAAATATATAATAACAAAAAACAGAAAATAAAAAATAAAAATAAATATAAATTTTCTATTTTGTGCATTGCGAGGGAAAGACATGTGTAGCAAGTGCTAGAGTCCATCCATTGATAGAACGGGAAAATGAACCCATCATAATTACATCACAGGAGAGTGGTGCACAAGCAGAATAAATAGGGCTGCCGAGTGGCGACTACCCTAAATTATCCTGAAAAGGCTAAGCTTCAAAAACTGAAATTTCCTTTTAACAAAAGGGGGGTGGTGTGTTTATAACGATGTCTAAGGAAAAGCTTGGATAATGTTGGAAAAAGAAAAAGAAAAGCCACCCCCAGTGTGTTAAAAAACCCAGGCGTGGCGGTTCAGCCTCCCCTTTTTTTTGCAATCGAGCAGCCGCTTGTGCAAAGTGGTGGTAGGATGCAATGGGTAGGGAGGCAATGAGATAAAATCAAAATCAAAATGACCGTTTGCAAGTGCAAAATGTCAAACTGGAATCTGCATATCAAAAGGTGGGGAGGCCAGGAGGGAAAGCGCCTACTAAGGGAAACAAGCGTGTATCCATACTGTGTCCAGATTTGTAGGAACACTGGTAGTATATGATATCACCTCAGCCCAGGTGTACATGAAGATCTTCTTCTCGATTCAGGCCACCAGGCGCCTTACTCTGTAAGCAAATGATGTACTCAGACTCCAAACGTCGCAGATGGCGTTCTCGGTCACCTCCACGTTGGTGTACTGCAACCCTGTCAATACCAAAAAACGAGATCTTAGAACTGATGTCAGAAATCTCACCATGTTCTAATGCACAATGTTTAGCAATAGTGTATGTAAGGTCCTTGTTCCTAATGGCACTAAGATGCTCCAAAATTCGCTTTTTGACTGGAAAAATTGTGCTACCAACATAGCGCAAACCACAAATGCAGGTCAAAACATAAACAACAAATTCAGTATTGCAGTTGATAAAAGAAAGAATGTTCTCATTCCTGCCAATAGGTGACAGGTAACTTTTTACATTTTGGCTGTTCGCACAAGCCTTACATCGACCACATTTGTGAAAACCAGGAAGTTCTTTGAGCCATGTGCCTGTTTTTTTGTTTCGCTGTGTAAGATGGCTGTGCACTAGAGTATCCTGTAAGGATTTACATCTGCGGTAAGTGATGTGTGGTTTAGGACTAACCAACTTGCCTATCACTGAATCCTGCCTGACCAGATGCCAATGTTTACTCACATTTTTATGTAATGCCTGAGAGGCATTGGAAAAGGTAGTGATGAGCCTGACCTCCTGTTTGTTCTTACTTTGGGTTTTAGGAACCAAAAGTCTGTCTCTACTCTTTAAGCAGGATTTCTCAAGGGCTGCTCTTATGGTTTTCCCTGAGTAACCCTGTGTGCGAAAGCTGGCAGTCATTTTAGTTTGTTCTTTGGACAGTGCCTGTTGCGTGCTTCAATTGCGTTTGGCCCTGAGAAGCTCTCCATAAGGGATACTTCTCTTGAGGCCTTCAGGATGGTGACTCTGCGCATGCAGGATACTATTCCCGGCAGTAGCCTTCCTGAACAGGCTTGTGTGAATGGTGTCATCAAGGACTTCTACCAGGGTATCCAAAAATTCAATGGTGGTAGCGTTGATCTTACTAGTGAATCTGAGATTCAGGCTGTTATTGGAAAGTCCGGCAATGAAGTCTTGTAGGGAATCCTGTGGCCCGTCCCATATCAGAAAAATATCATCAATGTAACGGGTCCACAAGATTACATTATCTGAGTAACACTCATTACCTTGATGCCAGAGATGTTCCGCCTCCCACCAGCCCATAAAGATGCAGGCGTAACTAGGTGCGAAGCAACTCCCCATCGCAGTACCTGTATACTGTTTGTACCAAGTGTCCCCGAATAGAAAACAATTATTGTGCAAACAAAAATGAAGCATGTCCAAGAGTAACACAGTATGATCAAACATTGAAACTGGTCTGTCTCGTAGAAAATATTTACACGCTTTTAACCCTAGATCATGTTCAATACACGTGTACAATGAGACCACATCAATGGTGGCTAACACATACGATGATTTCCAGGGAATACCCTGTATTTTGGAAAGAAAGTCCATAGTGTCCCTACAGTAAGATGGTAAGCTGAGAACATAGTCACAGAGGAAGAAGTCTAAATAGACGGAAGAATTCTCCAAGAGGCTTTGGTTGGCTGCAATGATAGGTCGCCCAGGTGGATTAGCAAGGTCCTTGTGCACCTTGGGGAGCATATAAAACACTGGGACTGCTGGTTTTTTGGTCATCAGGAATAAGAATTCATTACGCCTCAGCGTCCCTTGGCCTAGCCATGTCTCTAATAGGTGATGGTATTGGACAATAGTATTCTTATATTCAGCCTGGATAGACCTCAGATAGCTTCCTGAGAATTCAAGCTGGCAGATTGCTTCAGTTTTGTATTTATTTATATCCCATAACACAACGTTCCCCCCTTTGTCAGACGGCTTAATAACAAAGGAATTGGCTGTTTGCAGGGAAAGCAAGCCTGCCTTCTGTTCAACTGTGAGATTGTTACCAAAAGAATTGTTTTGTTTCCCCCAAAGTTGTAAAAGATCTGATAGAATCACCTCATGGTAAGTATCGATTCCATCGTAGAGGGTCACAGGGTTAAATCTAGATTTGGGCTTGAAGTCATTTCTTGTTTTATGATCAACAGTGATACCCATGCTGATCAGCAGATCCCTATCCATATCCCAGTCTTTGCTCCCCTGCTCAATTTCTCTCGCGGCAGCCAAAAGATCTATGTCACATATAGTCAAGGGGTCAGGTATCGGGTTCTGGGTACTGGGAGACCGCTCCAAAGCAGGGACAACCCCACTTTGTTTCAAAGAGTGAATTTTAAGAAGTTTAAGTTTCCTTATAAACAAGAAAATGTCAATGCGCGTTCTGGGGAAGTTAAAATTCGCTTGGGCAAAAAGATAAACCCAATTCCAACAATGTATATATATATATATACGCACAGTATTACAATATACAGGGACTGAGCAAGGTAAAAAGCATTTCTCCCTTAAGTACCTGTGAAGTGATAAGATGTGAGCCTTTGTTTCCCCTCCATTACATCTAGGTGTGAGGCTCCCAGCCAGGATACTCCAACAAAAAGCGGCCTTATGGCCCCCTGACTTCAGCTTTTGTTATGGGCAACACTGTGGTTTGTGCACTGCTTCATGGCTTCTGTCACCCCATTAAAAGTCTATTTAAAACAAAATAAATGAAGGTATATGGATGCTTCACATTGTATTTCATCATGAGTGTCCTAAGAGGATTTGCTTTTCCAGATGATGTGAATAGGAATTTTCTTTTATGCAGCATATGATTTGTACAGTGCATACTGTGAACTGAGTTTCATCCAGGTGTCTTGAAAAGAAGTTGTGGGTACATTTTTATGGCAGGACTTGATTGAGAGGCCTGGAGTTGAGGCAGAATGCAGTGCTGATTTCGCACAGTGCCTGTCAATGGGTCCTAGAGGTGTCAAGAGTACATGCATCTCCAAACTTTGGCCTCTCCACAAACCACAGAGAGTGATGGTGTGAGGCCTATAACATGAGCTCTAGCCAGGTGAATAAGCACTATTAGGCAGTTTCTGTGATTTACCAGAATTAATACAGAGAGAGGGCTTTGTGTCAGCTCACTTCAACCATTGCATTTTGTAGGGCGTTCATTGCTTGCTATTTCTTGGATGGACTGTCCATCAAGACCATGGCATGTATATCTAAATTGCAAATCTGTCTTAAGATCCCTCACTTGGTGCTGTATGTGTGGAAATGCACCTTCTTTTCATGTTAAGTAAAAGTTAAGATTAGTATTTGCACTGATAATTTTTCTCTGCACTTGCCTGCATGGTCTGATACTTGGAGCACATAGCCGTGGCTGCGGTGCACAGAGACCATACACTGTCGCACACAGAGGGAAAAAAATTAGAGGGAACAATGCCACCAACCACACTTTATAGCTCACATAAGAAACTGAAGTCCTCCTCCCTGCGTAGTAGTTGTAGCCCACACCCTAAACGGTTGTTGATGGGGTGTGAGAAGGGCCCCTATGATGAAGCATGCAACCATATGGTGGATGGCACTTTGTATCCTTTAAAGGAAGAGTATTTTAGGAACAGGAGATTTAGGCTTGGGTTTTATATTTGCACCAAAATACCATTTTATAATTTTCCAGAAAGCATGCATTTAAATTGTGGTTCAATAAGTTACTGGGAGTAATGCATCTGAATCCTTAAATACTCCTGTGAAACCCTTTGTGTGTAGGGACACATTCCATGGTGCCATCACATTGCTGTTTTAGTACTGAGCCAAGGACTCATATCTTTGCCCATTTTTGCAAAACACTGGCCTTGTACCTCATTTCAATTTTGGCACCATGATCCAGAGATCTAGTCCTTCTGCAATGGAAAGAGCTTGTTCATTCTGCCAATGGTGCACTGTATCTGTCTTTGCAACCAGGTAACCCAGAGTATGGGTACTGTGTGGAAAATCCATATTGTTCATAGCCCCAGGAGAACGATTTAGGGTCCAGGTTCCAATACTCTAATGAGCAAATACCTACAAAAAATGGAACTTTCCCATATGGTATGATAGAAAATACTTAGGAAGATGTTTAAATATGAGAAGTAGGAAATGCATTGGTATGGCCAACAACCTAGAAGTCTTCTTGGCTTTGGTCTACTAGTCATCATTGAGGGCACTAAATTATGCCTCCCATGATATCTTAAGCTGTAATTATGGGCTGGGCGAGTTTACACCAATGGATTTATACATGTTGAGATTACCCCTTTACCAAGTCAGATAGCTATTCATTTATCTTCAAAGGTGACACATTCTGGACCTCAGAAAATCTGTCTCGGTATATATCTAGGGCATGTCTCAATTGCAGATAAAAGTAGTATTGTGATTTGTGTCAATGGTATTCTAAAGCTAGTTCTTTAAATGACTTAACTTGGCCACTGTTCCAGACATCCCTGATAGTCAATACTCAAATCTGGTTCCAGGATAAAAAACATTTGTGATAGCCTTGTACCCTGTCACAATGGAGTCATTCCAGTTAGTATAGTGTATCTTTTAATATGTTTGAGTGAAGACAACCAGCAAAGGATGGGAAGTCTAGAGAGAAGCAAGCCCAGGCGAGCAGTATCAAGGAGAATCTGCTTAGGAGTTACCCTTGTTAATCCAGACTTCACTGGATTTCATTGTTGGAGTGTATGTTATCTACATATTATGATTTTGAGATATTCCACTCCAAATACAGCAGTTCAGCCTCTCTATCCGTTCTTACCCCTTATGACTGTTTTGAAGGCTTCCCAGAGTGTGGTTGGGGTAGAAGCAGAGCCTTCTTAAGTATGAAATATAATGTTATGCAGTCATTGAGGTAGTCTCTAGAGGAGGCATCAAGTAGCCATCAAGCATTTAAAGGATAAGGTAATCTCTTCCCTCACACAGTACTACGAATGCTTAATTCTATTGGTCAATGATCTGAGATATAGCTCGAGAGTATATGTATGTTTAAGGTGGGGATCGTTGGGAGACAATTTGTTTCAGTTGGGTGTGTTGAAGAAGGAAAAGTTACACTTGGTGGATCTGTATAAGGGCCTGTCTCTTGCAGAAACTAACCTGGTAGACGCAGTAGCCATGGGTATGGAGATTCAGTCGGCACAATTAAAAGTGGAGGTTGCAAAAACAGCTATAGTGAATCTTTCAACAGAGAAAGCTGGAGACAAATATATGATACAGAACCATAATTTTTATGAATATAGCAAGAGGGTGGGGCATCTTCTGGCTATTCAGACCAAACAACAAGCAGTCCAGTGTCAAGTCAGGGAAATCCGAGATCCCCAGCTAGGACTAGTGTCTGAATTTGTAGGAATCTGGACCGCATTTTTAAGATATTATCAGCAGCTGTACACCGAGGAAGTTGGGAGGGAGGTTGAGGACATGACAGGGTATTTGGTTTTGGTTGTCTTAAAAAAAACTAGATGGGGAAGACCAGGAGTATATAGGCCAATCTATTACGTTGGGGGAAATTACAAAAAACAATTTCTTGCCTTCCATCATAGGAGTTCTATAAGACAATGTTTTCTAGTCTTAAAGTTTATATGTTGGAACTCATTCAGAAATTACAAGGAGGGGTGGATCAACCAGAGTCCTGGGCCTCTGAGAACATTGTAGTGTTCCCTAAAAAAAGGAAATCCCTGAAAGAATTAGGTTCTTACGGCTCATCACTTTAATGAATAGTGATTCTAAAATCTACTAAAAAATTCGGGCATCAACACTGTCCAGGATAATTAGCAAGATTGTGTCCCCCAGCCAGCATGGCTTTATTACAGGGCGGGGAACAACAGATTATATTCGACGAGTTGTCACCCTTTTTGATGCAGGTGCAGTAAACAGAGACCTCATTGCTTTAATACTCTTGGATGCAGAGAAAGCATTCAATAGGGTCTCCTGGCCGTATTGATAGAAAAAAACAGGCTTAGGGATTGTGTTTGGTTTGGCCTTAAAAGCACTATATCAAAATCCGAGAGCTAAAATCTCACTGATGGGAGGGGCACTCGTAGTCGATAATGATACAATGGTGTACAAGACATGGATGCTCATGTTCCCTTTTGTTTTTGGCCCTCTATGTAAATCCACTGATAAGATGGATAGAAACAAATAAGTTAATCTCATCAGTAAGGTCTCAGGGATGGGAAACTAAAATCTTAGCATACGGCGACGATCTAGCGGTTGTTACCCCAGATCCAGGGATGGCAATGAGAGAAATAGAGAAGGAGGCTAACAGGTTTGGCAAGTTCTAGGGATGCCTGTTCAACCAAGATAAAAGTATTATTAATGGGGATGTGAAATTTGAGGATAGTTGGGTGGTAGGGGGGCTTTGTATCTGGGAGTCGATATAGTAACTGAAGTCTTGAGAACTGTCGAGACTAACTCAGCTTGGCTGATTTGGAAAACGAAATTGGATTTTGGAAGAATGAACAACCTATGGCTATCTCAGATAGGAAGAGGCACTGCGGTAAAAATTATTTTTCTGCCTAAAATACATAATTTTTTTAGAGCTATTACTCTCAAGGTAGGAAACCAGAGGTTCAAGGCAATTGACAGGATGATCTCAGGGTTTCTTTGGGCATATGCCAGGCCCTGAAGGGCGCTTAAATATTTGTCCCTTCTGAGAGTTCGTGGAGGATTTTCTATCCTTAGTTTCAGACTCAAGTATTGGGCATCTGCATTGCAACAGATGGCAATTTTCTTTAGGATTAAAGAGGAGGTGGGGCCTGATATCACTTTCTCTCCTACCTCATACTAGCTGTTGATTGAGGAAGAAGCATTGGGGGTTCATTTACAGAAACTTGAGTTTTGGTATTATAAATGAGTGGGATTCAAGACCCTCCATTGTGCCTGTAAAATCTGGTCAGTGGTCCGGAGGAAAGTAGGTTTGGGTCAGTTTAACTTTCATACTCCCTTAAAAAAGAATCCTATTCTGCAAACATCTTTTGCAACTGTCACGTAACTCGTTGGGAAGAGCGTGGCCTGGGCTGGGCAATTTTTTCGAGGAGAAAGAATTACTTACGTTTGAGACCCTTCGGCGTAATTTTAATCTGGAACATAATCCATTTTTTAAATACTTGCAGATCTGTGATTTTCTTTGAAAAGAAAGGGGGCGGGCAGAAGGGTTTTTCAGGATCGAGTTGGTGGAAAGTGTTTCAGCAACGAAAACACAGATTGGTTCATCAACTATTGAATGGCTTAATGCCTGATGTGATAAGCATGATATGTTGTGGGAAGAGAAGGTGCAGGTAGGAAAAGATGTATTTTCAGAATCCCGGGATTTCACCAAGTCTATTTTCATCTCAGCAAACCTGCAAGTTCAGCACTTTAAAACCAGTTTTAAGTTATACTATACCCAGGGAAACATTTCTGTATGGGGTCCCTGCCGTTGCTGCCCACTATACGGCACTCATTTCGGATATATATTCGCAGAATGCCTGGTTCTTGGTGGTCTGATAGGGGACATACCTGTCTTTTTGGAGTAAAAGCTGGGTCTAATTGTAAAAATGACTCCTCAACTTATATTATTAGGGGTTTATAATGAAGCAGTTCCAAGACAGGAACAGGTATTTATGATTAAAGCAATGACAGTTTTAAGACTGTGTGTAGCGACGGCCTGGCTGGATCACTACTTGCCTTCATTGCATCAATGGCTATCACGCCATATAGCTATGTATCATACAGAGATGGCAGTTTACTCATGAAAAGATAAAGGTGCTAGGAAAAAATGGTCAAGGGTGTGGGCACCTTTTACTGATTGGATCAAATAGATGGCAGAGGGATAGGAGGGAGAAGATTTGGGAAGAGGTGGTTGGGTGGCATAATTCTTAAATCTTATGCACTTTATTGGATGAATTGTTTTTTTATTTACTATTTTTTATGTGAATAATGCAATTGCCTATAATTATTGGAATTGTATCTTTTTACTCTCTGCTGGATTGGAATTGAATGTAATATAAAATGTCCCTCTTGGGTTGGGGGGGGGTGTTCATTCACAAAATTCTAATAAAGATTATTTAAAAAAAAGAGTATGCAGTAATGAATTACTTCGCTAACCGTGGTGGAAGGAATAAAGAGGTAATTAATGTGTGAGGAGGTGCTGAACAGGGGTGAGTAGTGTATATATTGCTCCTCTTTATGTTTCATACACCATATGACAATAAGACCCACTTTCAGAGCCAAGACAATTTAGTGGCCTTAGAGTATGTGTGGGGATTCAGCTTAGAAATAGAATTATGCCTGGGATCACGGGACTTAGTTGCCATACCACATCATTACCTATGGGCCCAAATGTAGACTATCTCTTAGGTGCCAACCCTCAGTCAGAGCCTTTACGGTTGCATCGAAACGGGCTGGTCGGTTTACTTTATGACCACCTCATTACGCTGGAGTTGATCATAAATTAAACCTGTCGGTCATTACGGGTGGCTTCCAACGGGCTCTGAGAGCCCATTGGCAAGTTGGAATCTGGCCTGTCATCTCAAGGGTAGGCATTTCTGCCTTTGAGATTCCAATGTTGTGTTTCAGCAGCCTTTCCATGCCGGCCTTTCCAACACGGAAAGGCTGTTGGAACTTGACTTTGGGTGCACGGCCTCCAGTTGGAGGCCAAGGGGGCACCTATAGTACCCCCCTGTTGATCCCTGCACCCAGTGGCAAGCACCTTGAGGTGCCTGCCATGGGGTGCAGGGATGAACTGCACCTCCCTTTCCTCAATGGGAGCTTTTATTACGGCCAGTTTCTGGCTGTAGCAAGAGCTCCCATTGAGAAAAGTGCAATGCGACTGAACAGTGTTCGGTCGCATTGTAATGGGCCAGTCAGGACTGCCGACCGGGTGTCTGTCGGTCCCAGGACTGATTCTGTGTCAGGCAGAAGGAATTCCGCCTGAGATTAAAATGAGGCTCATTGTGCTTTAACCGCCCTCCTGGCTTTCCAGAGCGACTGATAGATTAGAACCCAAAGAACACAATCCTCTGAACTCTCTCAGGAGTCATGGTACAGATCATCACCTTTCGTTCTCTCACTCACATGTGTCCAGAATTAAAGAAAAGAGACACGAAGAAAGCTTACAATAGTTCTTGAAACTAGTGTGCTCTTACATGAAGAAACTGTGCTCCAATTAGGAGACATATGCAAATTAATAATGTGATTAGCACAACTACTCAACTGTACACAATGAAATGCCCTGTCATAGCAAATGACCAATCAACCTAAGCCTACCCTTACTATGAAAGCACAGTGTTATACTAAAGATCTCTGGGATTAGTGCCGGGCCCCATACCTGACGGTCATAATCAGTTGGTCTACATCTCAGGTGCACAGCCCTTTAGTCTCAGGACATTTTCTATCCAAGCTTTGCACCTCTCTGTTTTTAGAATGACAAGTCTTGGCTTTTATGAAAAGAATTGTCCTGTTTTAAAAACAGCAGCTGGATCTCTCTATTATGTCTAAGTGTTAGTGTCCGACCACAGCGAAAAACAGGGCCCAATGTTGTTGGGAGTTTCACAATTTGTGCAGACTGAATCCCAGCAAAAAAAAGCTAAATAACAAAACATGTGCAGCATATTTTGAAAAAAACCAGTGTGGCATAAATACAAGCATTGTACTCCGTAACATGTGCAAAGCAAAAGCAGCCTATTATGTGTATAGTTAGGCCGACATAGAGGAAAACTACAGCGGGCCCTATAGGAGATTCACAACAAGCAATAATCAGTGACACATTTGGTATTCATTATATCCGTGAAATCTTCATCAATGAGTGACAGTTCCAGAGGGGATTCTGCCAATAGCTGCGAGATGGCCTTTAGCATTGGCTCTTTAGCATTGGATTATTATCTGTCCAGTGGGTTGGTGGACACCTTGTGCACAGCAAGTGGAAAGGTTTTCTTTGAGAGAAAGGCAATCTCTCTGGTACACTGAGTATAAATTGCATGATACTCTCTAGAGTAAATAAGTCTAGCAAGAAAGGAGCAATTTGTGCCTAACTGGTGAGTTGCTTGGGCCATTAAGAAAGCAGAGTGGTATCTTTTAATGCATAACATAACTGCCCCATCTTAAATTTATTATTGACACTATTAACATTCCAAAATGTTGCTTGATACCCCATGGAGTCTCAAAGATGGAGCCTCTACCCATAGGAATACAGTATTTAGGAACAAACTCTGTGCACAAACACTTCAAAATGCCTGTGTTCAACCTGACATCCTTGGCATGGTATTGCCCCAAACGTTTTGCCTTCACACCTCCTTTTTGCTGAATTTGTTTTTGTTGGTTTTATGACTGCATATTTTACCACGGCTAACCAGTGCTAAAGAGCCTGAGACTCAAAGATGGTAAAATGTATTTACGCTAATTGACTTGAAAGTCCCTAGTAAATGGTACTGCAGGTACCCACAACCTCCTTAGGTCCTGGTGCCTTGGCTGGCATCAGCTGAGCTTCTCTTGTAAGGGCAAGGTGAAATCTTGACATTTTGGTCTCTTTGTGACTGTCAACAGGCCTGTTCGTGCTGAGCCTCTGCCACCCGAAACGACAGCCAATGCGAAGGTCCAGTGAAACCGACTCTTCACAGTACAGCAGCCCCCAAAACAAGATCTGCAATGTCCTCTACAGCAACATCAGCCCGTGGCGACTGCCAACACAAAGCTCCAGCAATGACGTTCCACAACAGCCAACTGGCTCTTCGTGCTACAGTGAGGACTGCGCAGGGCACCAGGCCTGTTCTTTTTATTTCATCGATAACATTCCACAACACTCTCCCTGCTACTTTCAGCCTCCTCCATGATAAATGAAACACTTCACAACAGATTTTGAGAAGGTGTCTTTTTCAGCATGACTAACCTGGCCCTGTATCAAACCAATGCTCCATTTGGTCAGCCTGAACATGTGACTTTCCTGTGGTCTAGAATGACCAGACGTCTGTGTATGGCACATATGGCACTTGCAGGCACTACATCCACCAAAAATATTAACATTGAATATCTTGGCTTCTACTGATTGGAATTCTGGTATCATTTTGTATTAAATTGTACTCAATGTAATAAATTGGTTTTGGATTTTTCTTGAGTGGCGTTTTCACTTTAATACTGTTTGTGTGCTGTATAAATATTTTACACATTGCCTCTAAGTTAAGCCTGACTGCTTTGTGCCAACCTAAGAGAGGATTAAGCACAGGTTCATTTATTGACATTTGTGGCTCACCCAGAGAAGGATTGTGGTTGTGCAATGAATGGGGCTTACACCCCTCTCAACCAATAACCCCATTTCTTAAAGCCTGGATATATAACATGGTAAAAGGACAAAACAAGCCAGCCTAAAGCATTGACCCTAGGTTTCCAACTCTACCCACCCTATACTTATAGCAAAGAAGCATCTGTCGCCC
The DNA here is from genome assembly GCF_964204655.1 of Triturus cristatus. NCBI lineage: Eukaryota > Metazoa > Chordata > Amphibia > Caudata > Salamandridae > Triturus > Triturus cristatus. The sequence goes on along the minus strand of NC_140588.1, from coordinate 524,018,917 downwards.
ATGACAAGTAAACCTAGAAAACTTTTCATTTGAAAAGGGATACAGGAATAAGTATAAACTGAGTGCACAGAAGACAAATAGAGGTGTGGAATGTGCATGATTTGATATTTTATATGTGTGCAGTTTCTCTAGTGGTCTATTGGTAACAGTTCATGCTAGGGTGCCATAATGGGTCAACCCTGAAATACAGAGTGCCCAAGACCTAAAGATGCTAGACAATGATCTTCACTCACCCACACAACTCAAGTTGTCCACCATACATGGAAGAGCAGGAAAAGAGGCCAAAGATTACTCTACATTATTTTCATGACCTGATTAGCCTAGTCTAATGACAGTGGGGGGACCGGGACAGTATTCATGTCTCTTTTGGAATCTGCAGCTTCAACGTTAGCTGCACGTGCCTTGTCACTGTCTGATTTGTAGGGGTGGGCTTAACTCACATAATTCTGTTTAGTTTAATTTGGTGAAATTACTTTGGAATTATGCAGTAATTAGGCAAAAAGAGTAATTCTGTGTTTAGTACTATTATAACTGGGCATTGAACAGTGCGATTTTGTTGTAATCAGGGAATTTTTTGAAGGATCAAGTTTCTCTCTATATCATTTAGTAATCAAGCTATCATGCTGCGGGGTGGTCAGGGGCTGAGAGCATAATACATCCACTCAATCACAAACTAGTTGCTTCTTGTAACTTTAGTTTCTGTCATTCTTCTTAAAAGGTGGAAGCATGTTCACCCTCAAATCCATCCAGAAAGTCCACTTACTGGAGAATTTACACATTGGCTTTCCTTCTGCGTCCTCATTTTGGCAACACAGTCTGTGGTTTGTGACTTTACTGAGCTCTTTCATGGAAACTTTTAATGCCGAGAGTCGACCTGCTTTATTAACACGTTCTAATGCATTTCTGATATCTTGATGTCGGATTGTGACTTCCAAGATGACTGTCCATATTTACATCAAGAGGCCCAGTTGCTAAGCACCATGCTGTGATGCTCCCAGCCCATTAGCACACCAGTAGCACAAATCAGGAATGATGTGTTGGTCACCAAAGAAAACCACAGCATATTACTCTGACCTGAACTCTCTCGAGCTCCCCAATGACCACTAGGGTCTGTTGACCAAAGGGACCCAATGTTCATCAGGGCTAAGAAGGGCAGTGACCAGCGGCACTGTTGCTCCTCCTGGAAGAAATGCCAGTCTGAGCCTTGGTCACCAGGGCAATTATTAGCGACATGCTCCGTAGCCCTAGGACGTTCTATGGAGGGACACTCCCTAAATGGCAGCGCCCACTCAATCCCCCTGGGCCAACCGGCAACCCATTGGGGGCAAGGGTGGAAGTGTTCCGGCCCACAGAATGACCCCTCACACTGGGACCAGCAAATTTATCAGGCAGGATAGATGGGGAGTTTTGAAAAAAAAAACATTTGTATTAAATTTAGTTTTTAGGTAATGTTTAAAAGTTTAATATTTCAAAGCTCTATATTGAATAATAATATTTTGGAACCATTTCTAATATTTAAATAATATTGGATACTTTAAATTACATTTTATAATTATTGCATGCCATTTTGAAACAACTATTTATCTTCTATTTACTACATTTGTATTTATTTGAAAATCTTTTTAGTATATTTTTTGGTTTATTTTTAATTAAATGTACACTGTGTTTAATTAATATTTTTATTGGAGTGGGAATATATATATATTTATATATATAATGGCTCCCACTGCACCTAAGACCAGCGCACTCGCGGACGGGTGCTTTATCGCGCCGAGGTGCAACCGCGCTAAAATGTTCGCTCACTCCTTTGTCTCCATCCGGATTAAGGAAAGCACTCGCAGGGGTTGTCTTACGTATTCTTTATTTGGACCGCTTTAAAACATGACGCGTTTCGGCTTGCGCCTTAATCTGATGTTTTTAGATTTCGCGCCGTGAAACGGCCAGCATTTTTAACAAGGTGTCAGAGGTCACATGATACATCGATGTATAGAGAGCAAAAAAGGACCACCATAGATTCATAGGCAGGCGCCATATTGGAGTGGATAAACTCCCATTGAGACATCATAAAGCGACAGTTCTGCTGAATAATTAACAGCATACAGTACATATATATGTTTACCACACACGCGTGGGCCGTATTATGTATAAAATAACATCAACTGTAACTTGTTGCTAATTGACTAATTATGTTATTTTATACATAATACGGCCCACGCGTGTGTGGTAAACATATTATTTGTTAATATTGTGAATATTATTTTACTGACATGGAAATTTGCAAGGGCCAACTATGGTAATTACAAGCATGGCGGCACTGAAACCTACGAAAGGATTACTACTACAGAATACAAGTACCAGCATGCAACATCAGTGTTAGTCACCTGGGGCCCATCATGGGCGAAATAAAAAACGTGCTGTAAACAGTGCCTCCGTGATTCCTTGCAATCTCTGTGTATGCCTGTGACCAAGGAGCGGAAGTAGCTCTGAAACGCGTAAGGCTGAAAGGATTAATCTCCGAGGGAAGGCAAGTCGGTTTTGCTTTTACATAGACTGGCATTTGAGTGCAACTTCGAAACGTTGGTCGATTGGTTTAAAAAATATATATATATATATATATATATATATTACCTACTGGCGGTCGCCAGTAGGTAGTTATAGTTAGGACCCTGTTTCCATAGGAAATCCGCAACATTCTATTTGGAATAACTTTGGCGCCGGTCGACGAATCCTCGCGAAATTTTCAAAACTAATGGGGCGCTACGCTACGCTCCTACCCTGAAAGTCTCGGGGGGATTCGTCAAGCGGGGGCTGAGAAAAAAGGGGGGTCCCAAAACGCGTTTTCCCCATGCATTTTTCCATAGGACCTTTAGACACAGCTACAGCCCGAACAGCTGAACAGAATTACTTGTAATTTGGCAGAGAGGTAGTCCTCAGGTCAAGGAAGTGCCTTTTGTAGGTCTGGTGTAAATCTGTTCAGTAGTTCCTGAGAAAATAGCATTTAAATCAATATATATATCTGTAAGCGCGCTCCGAGCGCGCACCGTAAGCTTACGGTGAAAAATTAAATAAAAAAAAAACAAAAACCATATATTCCCCCCCCCCATCTGTAAACGGTGCCTGCAGGGCACCTTTTGTGCATGGCATATTTGACGGCTGAACATTTAATAGAAAACATTTCACAATGAAGCGCATAATATGTCCTCCGTGTGCGGACGGTGTGCGAAGGGCATCGTGCGTACATGGCCCATCCAGCGTAACGTGGGCCCACCGTGCGTGCACGGCACTAACTGCATTAAGTGGGCGCGCGGTGCGCGAAGCGCACCGCGTGCTCACTGTGCGCGCACGGTGCGCGCACGGAACGAACTGTGTGAAGTGGGCGCACACGGCACGAACGGCGTAAAGTAACTTAGCATTTAAAAAAACGTACAAATTCACTGAAAAAACCATAGGTTTCACACACGTTATAGTTAGGAATTAGCATTTAAAAAACCTTGCAAATTCACTGAAAAAACCATAGGTTTCACACAAGTTATAGTTAGCTGTATATTTCACTCGTAAAAAACCAATGAAATTCCACGTTATAGTTAGTGCAGGCAACTATAACTCACGCGACCGCAATCCTCTGCTGATGCTAATACTGTATTTAGACACTTATTTGCCCATGTCTTCTTCCATTAAAGTTTAGCTATACATATATTACAAATATTTTTTTCATAAAGACACATATGTCATTAGCAGAGGATTGCGGTCGCGTGAGTTATAGTTGCCTGCACTAACTATAACGTGGAATTTCATTGGTTTTTTACGAGTGAAATGTACAGCTAACTATAACTTGTGTGAAACCTATGGTTTTTTCAGTGAATATATATATATATATATATATACATATATATATAAATATTATCTACTGGCTGACTATCTGGCCAGTAGATAGTTATAGTTAGGACCGTGTTTCCATAGGAAATCCGCAACATTCTATTTTGAATAACTTTGGCGCCGATTGACGAATCCTCGCGAAATTTTTAAAATAGGTGGGGCGCTCCGCTCCGCTCCTCCCCTGAAAGTCTCAGGGGGACTCGTCAAGGGGGGGCTGAGAAAAAAGGGGGGTCCCAAAACGCGTTTTCCCCATTCATTTTCCCATAGGACCTTTAGTCGAAGGTACAGCCAGAACGGCTGAACAGAATTACTTGAAATTTGGCAAAAAGGTAGTCCTCAGGTCAGGGATGTGCCTTCTGCATATATGGTGTCAATCTGTTTCGTAGTTCCTGAGAAAATTGCAGTTAAATGTACATAAATATCTATATGCGCGCACGGTGCGCGCACCATAACGTGCGCGAGCGTAATTGTGATTGGTGGTTACATGTCAGTCAACATTCGAATCGGTCGAAATCAGGAAGTGTCGGCCACCATTTTGTGTGTGACAGTAAAAAAAAAGGTGGAGAACGTTAAAAGGGGGCAGGGTACAGATTTCCTGACCCCCTAGCTTTTGTCAGGGGGTCCCTGAAGGACCCTGAAGTGTGAAAAAAACCATTTTATTTTTTGATAAAAAATCGCGGGGTGCACGCACCGTGTGCGCCTCGTGCGCGCACCATGCGCGCACCGTCGCGAGGTGTGCGCACGCTGCGCGCATGGCGGAAAATAAATCATAAAAAAAATAGAATTAAAAATCAAATTTAAGTGTTTAGATGTTAGGTGGCTCTAAAAAGAGCCGTTGTGTTAATTGAGGAACAGAGGAACAAAAAAATGAAAAAAATTATAGGGTGCCGCTTGTGTGCTGCTGTATCTTGCTCTCTATTAGGGGAATGCTGGTGTCCCCATAAGAGAGAAGAGCATTGCACGCATTGCACCGTATATGCACCCTCTTGAAAAGAGGGTGTATATCCAGAGGAACAGAAGCAGGTGAAGCTGCCGCCGCAGATGAAGTGCTCGGCTGAGCTGCCGATGATGTGGTCGGCTGAGCTGCTGCGGATGTGCTCGGCTAAGCTGCTGGAGGGTTGTACTCCTTTAACGTGCCTGATCATAGTGAAGATACTAAAAGAGTATTTCTTTTTGGGATCTCCTCTTGATAAGACAACACCACAAATAGTGCAGGTGACTTTTGGAGCAATCACCTTCTACTGCCCCTCTGGAAATCTAAAAAATTGCCAGATAAAATAATCTTTCTGTTTCCTCTGTCTCACAAGGGTCTCCTGCTCACTCCCAGAAGATGACTGCTGTTCTGCCATTCTCAAGTACTGGAGTACTGGAAAAGCTGCTCAGCTCCTTCTCCCAGGTAATCAGAAGAAATAATGAGGGGAGTGGGTGTGGTGTTGGAAGTTTCTGGAACTGAAACTACCATAAACCAATGAAAAGTGTTGTTTCTTAATCACATGACCTGAAACTACTATAAACCAATGAAAAGTGCTGTTTCTAAATCACATGACTTGCCATGCGCGCACCGTGCACGCACGGAGCACGCACGCATGTGCGCACGGAGCACGCGTGCATGTGCGCGTGCTCCGTACGTGTGTGCTCCGTACGCTTATGCGCGCGTGCTCCATACGCACATGCGTGCGTGCTCCGTGCGTGCACCGTGCACGCACGGCAAGTCATGTGATGGCTTAAAAATTCTGTGATAAAACCATAGGTTTTAGGGAAAGTTATAGTTAGTTGGACATTTCACTCGTATAAAACCATAGAAATTCCCCTGTTATAGTTAGTTCAGCTAACTATAACTCGCGCCCCCACAATGCACTGCTGATGATGTCACATATTACATCACTCATGACATGGTCAGTGACATCACTGATGACATCACTCATGACATCTCAATCGACATCACTGATGACATCATCCATGTGATAATATGATGCATCTTCTTACACCCTAATATAACCTTTGATACACCCACTGTAAATTACAGACTGCCATTCTGAAAACCATAGACATACCTATGGTTTTTGCTCTGAATTTCTAAGGTTTTTTAAATGCTAATTTCTAACTATAACGTACCTGAAACCTATGTTTTTTTTCTGTGAATTTCACTGGTTTTTTAAATGCTAATTTCTAACTCTAACATGCCTGAAACCTATGTTTTTTTTCTGTGAAATTTAATGGTTTTTTAAATTCTAATTTTTAAGTATAAAAGTAGTTATACCTATGTTTTTTGTACTGAATTAGAAGAATTTTTTAAACTGTTAATTTGTAAATATATTATTTATTAAACAATATTATCTACTTTTCTAAAAATTGTTGTATTTTTTTTTTAATTAAAACTGAAATATACTGTCATTATTTTGTTTTATTTTTTAATTGTAATATATTTATATTATTGCCTTTTTTCTTAATAGAAATTTTGGAGTCGCGCACCCAAAGCGTACCTAACGCGGCGGGTGTGCGTATTACAGCCGCCATATTGGAAAAGTTGTGAAGGATCCGCATATGGTGTGCGACGGGTGCGTGTTTTCCAGTTACGTGATATACATATAATATTTCGTGTTGTGCGCAATAAGTTTGTGACCGATGCACGACTCCTGCTCCCGCTAATTCGCGACACATGCGCATTATGGTACGCGATACTTGATCGGTGGCGGGCCCCGCGTGACGTCATATGTGGGGCGCGCTGTGTGAGCTATTCCCGCGAATTTGTTTATATATTAAAATGATATGTAAATGTCTTTAATCTACATATCAGGGCAAGAGATTATCTAAGGTATTCATAAAGATAATACATTTGTACTTGTAATAAACTAATATTATTTTTAAATATATTTTTGCGGAGTCGCGTCGGGTGCATTCTTACTAAGCGCAGGGTGCACGACTCCCATGTGACCTTAAAAAAAAGGATTTGATTGGTTTGTAACATTTCCCACTGTAACTATTGAAGGACCCCACCCATTTTAATCATTCTACTTGGACCATCTTCAGAGAAGCATCTCTTCTCCAACTAGAACCTTTTTGGTTTTTTTTGGTGTTTCTTTCCGAAGTCTGTTCAAAACCCACCCAAGAAGAGACCAGAGTCTGTTGTCTGGAAATTCTTCAGTTTTCCAGAAGGAGAGAAGAAAGTAAATGCCAGAAAGGTGACATGCTTGCTGTGTGGGAGGGTCCTGTCGCGAGGCAGTGAGAAAAAATACTCCTGTGGTACAGCAAGTATGTACAAGCATTTGCGTACCATTCACCCACGGAATCTTGTTTGGGAGGAAATGAGGTGAGCTGCGGAAAATCCTGCAACAGCAGTTGCTAGCACCTCAGGAGCATCTCAACCAACACCTCCTATGGACAATAGGGCTGAATTTGCATTTATAGAACAGCACTGTGTGAAGTGCAAAAAAATGATCTGCTACAGCGAACAGTTAGTGGATGCAGTTTGTGCTGCCCAATGCAACCACCGCTGTTATTTTTGTTTTTGTTTTTTGTTTTTGGAATGAAAACTAATTCCAAAAGTTACCTGTTTACTTTGTTCCTTTTTTTGTTCAGTTTTTGAAAAAAAAAAATACAAAATTGTTAAAAAAAAAAGAAGAAAAAAAGTTCTTGTCAGAACTGCCTTATCTGGTTAAAAAAAAAGAACTATAATTGCATGGTAATGTGTGAAAGTTTGGTTGAATATATGTGTAGAGCATGATTGACTGAAAGAATCCATTAGTAGTGTATGGTGAATGTATAGAGGCAGATGTATGAGGAAGTGCAGTAGTGTGGCACTGCAAGCCTTTTTGCTGTACTGCGCTGCAGCACTTCTGAAGCACAGAGATGCGACATATTTACATGAATATGTCGCAACTCTATGCTTCCCTCTGCACTGGTGCAAAAACTGTAGCCATGTGCTGGCACAGGCACCCTTGCACCATGGTGCAAGGATGCCTGTAATATGGGGAGATTGTTTTGTGCGGGAAGGGACACGTTTGTGTACAAAAACAATCACTTCAGGCATTTTCCTCCTTCAATGTGTGGTGTAGAATTCAGCACGCATTGAAAGAGGAAAAAATGAGGGGAAATGAAAACATTTCTCCTTGTTGTGTCTTGCTACACCACCTCTAGAGTGGTGCAGCATTCACAAACATGTCTAGATTTATGATTTCTTGTAAATCTAGAGATATATCTTGTTACAAGGGTGTTGTGTGGGAACATACACAGCAACAGCCATGGATCGCCCCTTCAACAGAAAGTGTTGCATATGAAGGGGCTGTATTTACAAGGAGAGGAAAAGCCATGCAGGGTGGCTTTTCCTCTCCTTGTAAATATGGAGCTGCCCCCCAGCACCACCACTACGTCACAAAGAGTGATGTACTAGTGGCGCAGGGGGCTTGTAAATCTGCTCCATAAGAGCTTACAGATTGGCAGAGTAATGCGATAAGAACATAGTGCTGGGTGGATGATTGAGGAAGTGCATAGAAGTAAAAGGAGGTTTGATAGACTGCATTGGTATTACCTTAGTATTTACAGGAGTGTAGAGGTGTGCATGCGCATGCATAGTGCAGTGAATGCTGTAGGTTTACTTGTGTTAGTGGCTAGGCCACTCTATATGTATATCTTTAGTCAGGATAATTACAAGAGTGGAGGGAGAGTGACAGTGTAATTGGAGCACTGCATGAGTACTACCTGTAGCACGGCGTCTCTTCATGCCTGAATTATTCTACAAGTGCATACATAGTGACTGAGTAGATGGAGTGCTGGTAGTTAACACCAGGGTGAGTCTATAAGTGATTGTGTTTCGGCACAGAGACTAGAAAAGGGCATGGTTCTATGAGGATGATTGCAACAGTGAAGAGAGAGTGAGAGTGCGATTGGAACACTGCATGAGTAGTACTTAGATTATTACAGGAGTGAATCAGTAGTTTACAGGGTGTTAGGGGTCTGCATAAATTGTGCACATTTAACTGTAGCACAGTGTCTCTTCATGCCTGAATCATTGTACAAGTGCATACACAGTGACTGAGTAGAAAGAGGGCTGGAAGTTGACAGTAGAGTGAGTTTATAAGTGCTTGTGTTTCAGCACAGACATTAGATAAGGGCATGGTTCTGTCAGGATGATTGCAAGAGTGGAGAGAGAGTGACAGAGTGATTGGGGCACTGCATGAGTACTATTTAGATTATTACAGGAGTGAATCAGTAGACTATAGGGGGTTAGGAGCCTGCATAGATTATGCACATTTAACTGTAGCTTTGTATCTCTCAATGCCTGACTCAATGATTCTACAAGAGCATGGACAGTGACTGGGTAGATAGAGTGCTTATAGTTGACAGTAGGGTGAGTTTATAAGAGCTTGTGTTTCGGCACAGAGAATATATAAGGGCATGGTTCTATAAGGATGATTGCAACAGTGAAGAGAGAGTGAGAGTGTGATTGGAGCATTGCATGAGTACTACCTAGATAATTGCAAAAGTGAATCAGTAGTCTACAGGGGGTTAGGGGCCTGCATACATTGTGCACATTTAACTGTAGCACAGTATCTCTTCATGTCTGAATCATTGTACAAGTGCATACACAGTGACTGAGTTGATAGAGTGTTAGTAGTTGACACCAGGGTGAGTTGATAAGTGCTTGTGTTTCGGCACAGAGATTAGATGAGGGTATGGATCTATGAGGATGATTGCAACAGTGAAGAGAGAGTGACAGTGTGATTGGAGCAGTGCATGAGTAGTATTTAGATTATTACAGGAGTGAATCAGTATTCTACAGGGGGTTAGGGGCCTGCATACATTGTGCACATTTAACTGTAGCACAGTGTCTCTTGATGCCTGAATCATTGTACAAGTGCATGCACAGTGACTGAGTAGATAGAGTGCTGGTAGTTAACACCAGGGTGAATTGATAAATGCTTGTGTTTCGGCACAGAGATTAGATGAGGGCATGGTTCTATGAGGATGATTGCAACAGTGAAGAGAGAGTGAGAGTGTGATTGGAGCACTGCATGAGTACTACCTAGATTATTGCAAAAGTGAATCAGTAGTCTACAGGGGGTTAGGGGCCTGCAAACATTGTACACATTTAACTGTAGCACAGTGTCTCTTCATGCCTGAATCATTTTACAAGTGCATACACAGTGACTGAGTAGAAAGAGTGCTGGTAGTTGACAGCAGGGTGAGTTTATAAGTGCCTGTTTTTCGGCACAGAGATTAGATGAGGGCATTGTTCTATGAGGATGATTGCAACAGTGAAGAGAGAGTGAGAGTGTGATTGGAGCACTGCATGAGTACTACCTAGATTATTGCAAAAGTGAATCAGTAGTCTACAGGGGGTTAGGGGCCTGCATACATTGTACACATTTTAACTGTAGCTCAGTGTCTCTTCATGCCTGAATCATTGTACAAGTGCATACACAGTGTCTGAGTAGATAGAGTGCTGGTAGTTGACAGCAGGGTGAGTTTATAAGTGCTTGTGTTTCGGCTCAGAGATTAGATAACGGCATGGTTCTGTCAGGATGATTGCAAGAGTGGAGAGGGAGAGACAGAGTGATTGGGACACTGCATGAGTAATCCTTAGATTTTTACAGTTGTGAATCAGTAGACTATAGTGGGTTAGGGGCCTGCATAGATTGCTCACATTTAACTGTAGTACTGCATCTCTCAATGCCTGACTCAATAATTCTACAAGAGCATACACAGTGACTGGGTAGATAGAGTGCTGGTAGTTGACAGCACGGTGAGTTGATAAGTGCTTCTGTTTCGGCACAGAGATTAGATGAGGGTATGGTTCTATGAGCATGATTGCAACAGTGAAGAGAGAGTGACAGTGTGATTGGAGCATTGCATGAGTACTACCTCGATTATTGCAAAAGTGAATCAGTGGTCTACAGGGGGTTAGGGACCTGCATACATTGTTCACATTTAACTGTAGCACAGTGTCTCTTCATGCCTGAATCATTATACAAGTGTGTACACAGTGACTGAGGAGATAGAGTGCTGGTAGTTGACAGCAGGGTGAGTTTATAAGTGCTTTATGTTTCAGCACAGAGACTAGATAAGGGCATGGTTCTGTCAGGATGATTGCAAGAGTGGAGAGAGAGTGACAGAGTGATTGGGGCACTGCATGAATACTACTTAGATTTTTACAGTTGTGAATCAGTAGACTATAGTGGGTTAGGGGCCTGCATAGATTGTGCACATTTAACTGTAGCACTGTATCTCTCAATGCCTGACTCAATAATTCTACAAGAGCATGGACAATGGCTGGGTATATAGAGTGCTGGTAGTTCACAGTAGGGTGAGTTTATAAGTGCTTGTGTTTCGGCATAGAGATTAGATGAGGGCATGGTTCTATGAGAATGATTGCAACAGTGAAGAGAGAGTGAGAGTGTGATTGGAGAACTGCATGAGTACTACCTAGATTAGTGCAAAAGAGAATCAGTAGTCTACAGGGGGTTAGGGGCCTGCAAACATTGTACACATTTAACTGTAGCACAGTGTCTCTTCATGCCTGAATCATTGTAGAAGGGCATACACAGTGACTGAGTAGATAGAGTGCTGGTAGTTGACAGCAGGGTGAGTTTATAAGTGCTTGTGTTTCGCAACAGAGATTAGATAAGGGCATGGTTCAGTGAGGATGATTGCAAGAGTGGAGAGAGAGTGATAGAGTGATTGGGGCACTGAATGGGTATTACTTAGATTATTACAGTAGAGTGAATAAGTAGACTATAGGGGGTTAGGGGCCTGCATAGATTGTGCACATTTAACTGTAGCACTGTATCTCTCAATGTCTGACTGAATGATACTACAAGAGCATGGACAGTGACTGGGTAGATAGAGTGCTGGGACTTGACAGTAGGGTGAATTTATAAGTGCTTGTGTTTCGGCAGAGAGATTAGATAAGGGCATGGTTCTATGAGGATGACTGCAACAGTGAAGAGAGAGTGAGAGTGTGATTGGAGCACTGCATGAGTAGTACTTAGATTATTACAGGAGTGAATCAGTAGTCTACAGGGGGTTAAGGGCCTGCATAGATTGTGCACATTTAACTGTAGCACAGTGTCTCTTCATGCCTGAATCATTGTAGAAGGGCATACACAGTGACTGAGTAGATAGAGTGCTGGTAGTTGACAGCAGGGTGAGTTTATAAGTGCGTGTGTTTCGCAACAGAGATTAGATAAGGTCATGGTTCTGTGAGGATGATTGCAAGAGTGGAGAGAGAGAGATAGAGTGATTGGGGCACTGCATGAGTACTACTTAGATTATTACAGGAATGAATCAGTAGTCTACAGGGGGTTAGAGGCCTGCATACATTGTGCAAATTTAACTGTAGCACAGTGTCTCTTCATGCCTGAATCATTGTACAAGTGCATTCACATTGACTGAGTAGATAGAGTGCTGGTAGTTGACACCTGGGTGAGTTGATAAGTTCTTGTGTTTCGGCACAGAAATTAGATGAGGGCATGGTTCTATGAGGATGATTGCAACAGTGAAGAGAGAGTGAGAGTGTGATTGGAGCACTGCATGAGTACTATCTAGATTATTGCAAAAGTGAATCAGTAGTCCATAAGGGGTTAAGGGCCTGCATAGATTGTGAAGATTTGACTGTAGCATGGTGTCTCTTCATGCCTGATTTAAGTGCATAGGCAGTGACTAAGTAGGTAGATTGCTGGTAGTTGACAACTGGTTGAGTTTATAAGTGCATGTGTTATGGTACATTTATTAGATAGGACATAGTTCTACTGAATGATTAGAGTATTGCAAGGATCTCATCTGAGAAAATGCATAACTGCTTGGGTACTGACAGAGGTATTGAATTAGCACATGCTAGTAGTAAATAACTTAAAAACTGCTTTACCAGTAACATAGTGATTGGTGGACTGTATAGTTACTACCTGAGGTATTTTAGACATTACTAAGCAGTGAGTAGTTGTTTAAAGGTATGTATGAATAGTGCCTGGGTGAATGTAGTAGTGGGTGGTTAGTGTTTCAATTACTTACCCTTGCCTTTACAGTAGTAGTTATCAAAATATTGTAAAAAAAATGTGCAGTTGTTTGTTATATTTTAAAGTTTAAAAACTTTTTAACTTTAGAATTTGGATCTATAAAAGAGAAGAAAAAATACAGTTATTATACATAATATCATCATTTTATAAATACAACATAATTTAAGCATAATATAAACTATTTTGTTTGCCTTTTTTGCTGTTCTCAGAATATATTGAATTTAACTATAAATAGCGATTTCAATGTTACTCATCACATAACAGCGGGCAAAAAAAAAACTATCAAGAAGATTGTTTAAAAAACAAAGAAATCTGTGTCAAAAATATTTTCAACATAGTGAACTATGTCACATTGTATAAAAAATAACATCCTCAATAACATAGCATATAATACAAATCACACATATATAAAATGCTTCTTTGTAAGAGAATTGTGTTACTACAAGATAAAAGAAACAAAACAATAATTCAATCAATAATTCTTCATAATTTACATATACTCTAAATGATGTTCTTTAAAAGATATGCTCTCAGAATATCCCAGAAAAAGTGCTTAATTCACATTAATATCTTTTCTCTAGGCCAAATAATATTCCTGACATCCTTTATACTGAAATTGTCCAAAGTAATTGCATTAATACAGTGTAACATATACCCAGTAGGACGAATTATGTTCTTAGAACTTTGGCTTTAAGAATATTAGGTATGAATTTGGTAATTTGTTTGTCAAATGATATCTAAAAAATAAATGAGCATCATTACAATATGTCCATTCTTTATTGCATTTTAAATAGACAGTGTAATGTCCAGATGTTGTAGAAGGTCTATCGTGAAAAATAATTGCTACTGCTACAAAAGTTCTTCTTGATATTGATAGTTGACTTTCTACAAAAATTGTAATTAAAGTTTCCAATTTTCTTCCATCAGCTGTACAACGTTGTATCATTAAAATTATATATTGTCCAAATTTTTGTATAAATAGTGTTGATAACATTTCTGATTTGCAGTGGCAACATTCCATGTTTTGATTTGCTGCTTTAACTAATTTGTTGAAAGACACTGTTTTACAGTCTGGTATTGTTAAATATATAAATCTCTCAGTGTCTATGTTAGTGGTAGAAGTAAACGTACAATTTTCACATTCATGTTCCCATTTATAACAAAGTCCAAGTAGATTTTCAATTTTTATTCCTTCTTCTTCTAATACTGCAAGCATACACATTAGAAATTCCTGAGTATATTTTTGCACATTCTGTGTAAATTGCGTAGAACCAGAACATATATCCAAAAGCTTCCTAATATCAGAAACAGTTTGGATTTTACTTTTATCAGTTATCAAGTTTTCAAAAATAGAATACAACAAGGAACAAAACCTTTTTTCTCGATTCTCCATAATTTGCTATAGCAGATTTTCTACAAAAAATACATTTACCACTACATTAGCATAGCAGTTGATACCTGAACTATTTTCTAACTGATATCCGACAATCTCTTCAATAGCGCCCTTTTTCTTTTTGCTTGGATTTTCAACATTATCCTGATTTTTTTTCTTCTCTTTAACTTCACTACAGATATTCTCATACCTTCTATTTCGAACTACTACACGCTTTTCATATACATGATATTGACCTAAATTGAGAGTATACAGTCTCCTTAACCGATTATACTCTCTTACACAATTTACATCTGCACTAATCTTTCTCTCATCAAAATCAATCAAATACAATCCAGATAAAGTTCTGACTCGGGACAAAGCAACATATGCCATACCCTCTTTAAATACGGCATTTCCAATATTTACCAAAGCACTGTCTACACTTAAACCTTGAGATTTATGAACAGTCACCGCATATGCCAAAGAAAGAGGAAACTGTTTTCTACGAACATACAAATCTTTAACAAGCAAAAAACGAGCAGAACAACGAGCAATTTGTTTTACTTTTTCAATCTGATCAAATTTGATTTTCAAATATTCAATTCCATCTTTTTTTTGATAATTAACATAATCAACAACTTTTCCCATTGCTCCATTTACTAAACCTTTTTCTACATCCAAATTACGCCGTAAATTAACCAGACAGTTTACACATACATGTAAATGTTTTTCTAAACCAGCAGTTTTAGATATAGATTTTCCCAAAGAATCCAATTTTGTTTTCAGTTTTTCTGTAAAAATAATAGTAATTCCTTCATGCTCTATTTTATCAATGGCTTCCATTTTTATTATTTGTTCATTTTCCAGCTGTAAAAGTTCTTCATTAAATGTACAACACTCTCACAGTGTTGGCATGAGGCAGATTATAGATTTATTTTCTGCAATTTTTTTGTATATTTTTGCAGGATGTATATTTTCATTTGGAAACAAGTTGGTAAGTATCCAACTTTGCAACGCTTCTTTGCCATGTTCTGTCAATACTCCAATTCTTATATTTTGAAGAATGGTTCCATAAACTTCATCATTTGCTTGTCGCATATTTTTAATGAGTTCTTTGTACTCAAAATTTGACCAAATGTTAACATTTCCAACACTTTCCAAAGACTTTCTGGTACACAAGTGTTTTAAATACTGGTTGCCCTTTTACAGGAGTAAGTTGCAGTAGATCACCAAAAACTATTACATGTTTTCCTCCAAATAAGACATTGTATTCTGTTTTTAAAATTTGCTGCATTCTTAAATGCAAAAAGGCAAGCATTAAGTTTGAGACCATGCTCACCTCATCAATAATCAGAAGTTTCATTTTCTTTAGCACTCTTGAAACTTCATAACAAGCTTCTCCAGAGAGCTTGTGATATTCCAATTTATTTTCATGTTCCACAGGTAGCATTAGTAAACGATGTAACGTAATTCCTTTAATGTTGTGTGCTGCCAATCCAGTTGGAGCAGTTACAACACAAGACAAATGTGAGTCAGTTATTTTCTGTAGATAAGTGGTCAAAACTTTAATCAAGAAACTTTTTCCTGTACCAGCTTGACCACTGATATACATTCGGATAGGTTGAAATGATGTACATGTGCATTCTTTCTTTTCATGAAGAAAACCATGGTCGATCTGTTGTCTAACTTGCTGATATATTTCTTTCTGTTCAATATTTAGTTGCTCTTCCAAGTTTTCTAAGTCCATAATATCTTCTTGAACTTGATGCATTGCTGTTTCCACTTCATTCGTGGCGATTGTGTCTTCATTTTCAAGAATTGGTTGTCCTAGTGGATCTTGACTCAGAGGTCCAGAACTTTGACTGTCTTGAGAACTGTCTCTATCAATCTCAGCTGCAATAGTAGCTTCTTGATCAATGTCTTCATTCAACATTTTCAGATAATTTGCAAAAACTGGGCATTCAATGCTATCTTTACATGCATTGAAAGAATCTTCATAGCACTGAAAATCTCCAAGTAATTCCAATTCCGTACGCCAAAGCTTGAACAGTTGTAAAAGTGCTAAATAGTAAAATTCACTCTTAGCAGCAGAATCACAAGTCAGTTTCCTGTGATTAATTAGATTTCCTTTAGTATGTTTCACCAAACATCCTTCTGAACCAATCACTGCATATTTTCCTTCATTTATGTTTTTTGTAGTATTTTTCTTAAAACTGTAAAATTGCAGCACTTCATAGAGACATATGTTCTCAAGATGACGACTTCTATTTGGATAGTATGTATCCAACATGTTTGTTTTGACAATATCTGTACTTCCCGGTTCATTTACTGCTAAATATTTGATTTCTTGTATAGGTTTAAGTACTCGATTTCGCGTTGAAGCAAGACCTAGACTCACCCAAATGATCCCTCTTGACTTTGAATATAAACTTGCAGACGACAACTGATCCGAGCATTCGTACACTCCAATCACTCGATGGGATAACATCTTCAAACTAAAACTGTACAATTTCTTACTAAGAACCTTCTCGTGGGAAATTTCTTCCCACATTTCTTTCAACTCCGTCTTTTCTGATTTTGTTATGTATGATGTTACATACCGAGCAACAGCAATGGAATTGTCTACAACATACTGGATATCCATATTAGCATTCCACATTGAGAGAATAACTGCATTATAATCATTGATATACTTAGATTCTTCACTTCTTCTCAAATTGTACGTATTTTTGGGAGATTTTCTAGTGATGATATGTCTCTCTGCTGATATGAAACTGTTTACTATTCCTTTGGATATTACTGCATGTGGAAATCCAAAACGACATTTGGTATAAAACTTTTCCTTTGACTTGTATTTCTGTCGACAGTATTTGCCACATCGATGACTTTGGAATCGTAACACTTGTTGCCTGAAGGTGTTTTCTTCTATTCTTGTTGGTATAGCACATGTGACATAACCTTCAATAAAAGATAAAACAGTGTCATCCGAATCAGCTCCAAATTTGGGTGCATCCTTGATCCATAAAAGCATATGTATATGAGGAGCACCTCTAGCTTGATACTTCTTTCTCCAAAAAAAATCAATAACTTCTCCAAGAGAAGGATTCTTTTTATTGCAGATAAAAGACATCATAGCTTCAAACCTATGGTTGAAATATCTGCATACATTTACAGCACGGTTACTCATAGTACGGCCCGCGAGCCTTGCAGACAT
The DNA here is from genome assembly GCF_964204655.1 of Triturus cristatus. Taxonomy (NCBI): domain Eukaryota; kingdom Metazoa; phylum Chordata; class Amphibia; order Caudata; family Salamandridae; genus Triturus; species Triturus cristatus. Next base: position 524,001,441 of record NC_140588.1, on the reverse strand, counting down.
CCTACCTGTGTTTAAAAAAAAAATTTAAATAGTGTTAGCAAACACTGCCGGTTGCAGCAGCCCGGACTCTGAGACTCTGCTCTGTGGGGGCTGGGGATTACAGTGATTGTCAAAGGGGTGATGCAGGGGCCTAAGAGGTGAAATACAACAATGCTTTATTAACATGTAAATGGTCTTTTAAAGACCTGTGAAGTACTATGGTGCAGCTGTGTGTGCGCGCTGGGAATCTGTCTCAGCCCGGGCTGAGGGCTGACACACACACGGGGTGAGATGACAGAGGGTGACGGAGGGAGGGAGAGGGTGACGGAGGGAGGGAGAGGGAGGCAGAGGGAGAGGCAGGGAGACAGAGGTTGACAGAGGGTGACAGAGAGAGGGAGACAGAGAGGCGCAGTCTGGGGGAGACAGAGGGAGGGAGACAGTGGGACAGGGAGAGAGACAGAGAGAGGGAAGAAGAGGGGGAGGCAGGGAGGAAGAGGGAGACAGAGGGAGGGAGACGGAGGGAGGGAGACGGAGGGTGACAGAGGGAGAGAGACAGAGAGAGACCGAGGGTGACAGAGGGAGGGAGAGGGAGAGAGACAGATGGAGGGAGAGAGACAGGGAGAGATACACAGAGAGATAGAGGGAGGGAGACAGAGAGACGGAGGGAGGGAGATGGAGGGAGGGAGACGGAGGGAGATGGAGGGAGACAGAGGGAGGGAGACGGAGGGAGGGAGGGAGACAGAGGGAGGGAGACAGGGAGGGGGACAGAGGGAGGGAGAGCGAGGGAGATGGAGGGAGGGAGACAGGGAGGGAGGGAAGGATACGGAGGGAGACAGAGGGAGGGAGACAGAGGGAGGGAGGGAGACGGAGGGAGGGAGGGTGACAGAGGGAGGGAGACAGAGGGAGACAGAGGGAGGGATGGAGATGGAGATGGAGGGAGGAGGGCGACGGAGGGAGGAGGGCGACGGAGGGAGGAGGGCAATGGAGGGAGAGAGACAGGGGGAGAGAAAAAGGGGGAGAGGGAGAGAGAGACAGGGGGAGAGAGGGAGGGAGAGAGAGGGAGGGAGGAGGAGGGATTGAGAGCAAGGGGGAGAGAGGGAGAGAGAGAGGGAGAGAGAGGGGGAGAGAGGAAGAGAGAGGGGGAGGGAGGGAGAGAGAGAGAGAGAGAGAGAGAGAGAGAGAGAGAGAGAGAGAGAGAGATGTGTGTATGCTAGGCCTGGTGGCTCAGGGGACGAAGGAGTCTGCTGCAGGGACCTGTGTTCAACGTCATGGTCACAATTTTTTTTGCTTTAGCCCCGCCCCTCCTCCTCTTACACCGCCCCCACCGGTGCTGCCCTCGGCCACAAACCACACTGTAAATTTGGGCCCCGAGAGAAAGTTTGTGAGTACCCATGATTTACAGGATCCAAAGAGCACAATTCTCCAGGTGTCTTGTGTTCAATATTTGTAATATTTGATTTTGCCTCTCGAAGAAATTCAAGTAAATCATCCCAAGCGTATTCAGCACAGCTTAGGGTAACAAACCACGTAGGAGTTCCTAAGTTCCCAAGCATGCATTCTCCATGACGACAATACCAATACTCATTAGTACCGCGCTGACATGCCATCAAATTAATCGGTTGAGATTCTAAATGATCGTCTCTCTGATGTACTTTATCCATGAATTCCTTCACAGAAACATTTTGAAGATGTACTCCTGTTTTTAAGATGTGGTTGACTGCATATGAAAGTCCAGACAAGTCACTCTCAAACAAAAGATGAAATATATATGGGATACATTGTCGAAATCTTGGATCTTCTGCGTACAATCTTGCTGTCCTATATTCTGATGGAGGAATCTGTACTGATCGTTCATCATATCGTCCACCTTTTCCAGTTGGGAACAGCTGGGGAAAACAATGAGCTTCCAAACTTCTTTCCCATACACTCATGGGAGTCCCCTTCGCTTTTTTCATTTGGAATAATTCAATAGTATTCCTATTTTGAAGAAGTGGATGTACACTATAATATTCATAAATTTCTTCACTTTTGGACATGTCAACTTTTTCAAATTGACCACTTGACGTTTCACTATCATCTCCTAACACTATTTCTTCTTCTTCTACATATACATTTTTGTAGTAATCATTGTTTTTATAAGATATAATGTTGCCTTTTGCACTTTCCTAACATCAACTAATTCCTGCCAAATATTCTTTCTCTTAGTAGGAACACCATTAACCAGAATAACTAGTGGTTCACTTTCTACATTTTCTACACCAATAGTTTCAATATGTTTCTTTGAATCTTGAGGTAAATATACAACTCTACCTTTTAATCCTCTCTGTAAATCTGTAGGATCAATTTACCTGTTTTAGGTTCCATATAAACAATGGCCTGAAATGGGTGCACACATTGAATCAGAATAGACTCATATGTGTTTAAATCTATCAGTTCTTGAGGAATAGTTACCAACTCTAGAGTATTATGAACAGCTCTAGCAGGCATTTTATTATCGTCTAATTTGTTATAACAATATTTACAAATACACTGATCAGTACCCAAATCAAAGCAATCCTCTACCAACAAAGAAGTTACAAATTCCATCCATTTATCATTATTTTCTCTTTCACTTTTTAAATATAGATCAACAGTCCTTGTCTGATTTCTATAATGAGTTCGTCGGCAACATATACAAGTGTAATTTGGCCTTTCACACAAAATTACCTTAAACATTGCAATTTGTTCTTCAAACTTCTCTGTACTACTATTTTCCACATTTTCTTCAACATCTACTTCTATCAATGTCTCACTTTGTCCAGTCTCTTCTTCAGGACCAAAGCAACGAAACTCTATTTCATCACAAACTTTTGTAACATCTGATACTGTTCCATGCAAAAGAGCACTGTTTAAGTCATTTAAAATTAGTGCTGGACTTTTAGCATAATACAATATTCTCACAAACTTCCGCATTTGAGAATGATGTACTGCTAACATTCTAAAATAAGGAAAAACACTTTGACATACTTTTATTGAAATACAAGCCAGAGAATGACCTTGCAAACCAGTATTTTGTCTTACCCTGCAAGGATCTAGTCCTTGCAACATCTTAATCTTTAGTTTAACACTTTTTTTTACTATAGTCTCGTAAGAAATTGCGTAAAATTTCAATAGATTCCTGTCGTATACTACAAATATTACTACAATACCAAGTATACGCAGAAGCTTTAGGACGTCTCCCTAGAACTTCATCAGCTACCACTTCTGCTACATTTCTGGGAACCATCTTCTCTGTCTCAATTGGAAAACCATTTTTAACCTCATAAGCTCGCCCACAGGTATCAACTGCAAGCAACAATGTATTGGTTTGAAAATAACTATCTTCATTAAAAAAAGTCTCTGAACTTGAACTGTGTTTCCATTCACCAAAAAAATAGCACAAAAGTTACTTCTGTTAATAACTTTCTTCTTCTTACTTTTGGCCTTCATAAAATGTATTGGCTTATCAAGTGATCGAATTCTGTTTAAAACTAAGATGAAGAATTTACTTTTTAATTCAAAAGCCTTGTCAATAATAGTTTCAATCTGTTTCTTCTTTTTATAAAATGCTGATCTTCTTTTATATTTCTTCACATCTTTCAACAAATTAAAAAGAACTCTATTGTAAAACATTCTCTTTCTAATTTCTTCAAACTGATTCTTTCTCCTTTTACCATACATTGATTCTTCAGAATGCATTTTTCTATTAACTTCTCCTTCTTTCTTTTTATTCATCTTTGTTGTTGGGGCATTCTTTATAGGTTCCACATTGTGCACACTGTTTTTAGCCCTTGAAAGTTTTTTAACAAATTCTTTTGTTCTCTTACCAGAAGTCTTTTTTCTTTTTTCCCACATGTTGTAGTTCATCTAATTTTTGCTGTTCTGTTTTCTTCAAATTATACTCCTTTTTTGTTGTTTCTTCTTTTGTGTTATTCTAGTCATGGTAAGTTTTTTTTAATGATGATGAACAATATCTGTAAAATAAAAAAATTATATATGACATTATTAAAATTAATGTTTAAAATATACTATTGTATTACTAAGTAAACACATTGTATGTAACGTTGTACATGGCTACTACTTCAGGAATCAGTACTCTGAATGGGGTTAGGTTACTGGATAGATTTTGAAAATTTGACTGTAGCACTGCCTGAGTCATTCTACAAGTGCATATACAGTGACTGGGTAGTTGACAGAAGGGTGAGTTTATAAGTGATTGTGTTTTGGCACAGAGATTAGATAAGGACATGGTTCTGTCAGGATGATTGCAAGAGTGGACAGAGAGTGACAGTGTGATTGGGTCACTGCATGAGTACTATCTGGAATATTGCAGGACTGAATCAGTAGTCAACAGGGGGTTAGGGAACTGCATAGATTGTGCACATTTGACTGTAGCAATGTATCTCTTAATGCCTGAGTCACTCTACAAGTGCCTAGACAGTAACTGGGTAGATAGAGTGCTGGTATTTGAGAGCAGGGTGAGGTTATAAGTGCTTGTGTTTCAGCACAGAGATTAGATAAGGACATGGTTCTGTCAAGATGATTGCAAGAGTGGACAGAGAGTGACAGTGTGATTGGGGCACTACACGAGTACTATCAAGAATATAGTAGGACTGAATCAGTAGTCTACAGTGGGTTAGGGGCCTGCATAGATTGTACACATTTGACTGTAGCACTGCGTGTGTTAATGCCTGAGTCCTTCTACAAGTGCATAGACAGTGACTGGGTATATAGAGTCCTGGTATTTGAGAGCAGGGTGAGGTTATAAGGGCTTGTGTTTCGGCACAGAGATTAGATAAGGATATGGTTCTGTAAGGATGATTGCAAGAGTGGACAGAGAGTGACAGTGTGATTGAGGCATTGCATGAGTACTATCTGGAATATTGCAGGACTGAATCAGTAGTCTGCAGAGGGTTATGGGCCTGCATAGATAGTGCACATTTGACTGTAGCACTGTATCTCTTAATGCCAGAGTCATTCTACAAGTGCATACACAGTGACTGGGTAGATAGAGTGCTGCTACTTGAAAGCAGGATGAGTTTATAAGAGCTTGTCTTTTGTCAGAGAGATTAGATAAGGACATGGTTCTGTCAGGATGATTTCAAGAGTGGACAGAGAGTGACAGTGTGATTGGGGCACTGCATGTGTACTATCTGGTGTATTGCAGGACTGAATCAGTAGTCAGCAGGGGGTTAGGGGACTGCATAGATTGTGCACATTTGACTTTAGCACGGTATCCCTTAATGCCAGACTCATTCTACAAGTGCATATACAGTGACTGGGTACATAGAGTGCTGCTAGTTGAAAGCAGGGTGAGTGTATACGTGCTTGTGTTTTGGCGGAGATTAGATAAGGACATGATTCTGTAAGGATGATTGCAAGAGTGGACAAAGAGTAACAGTGTGATTGGGACACTACATTAGTACTATCAGGATTATAGCAGGATTGAATCAGTAGTCTATAGTGGGTTAGGGGCCTGCATAGATTTTGCACATTTAACTACAGAAATGTATCTCTTAATGCCAGACTCATTCTACAAGTGCATATACTGTGACTGGGTAGATAGAGGGCTGATATTTGACAGCAGGGTGAGTTTATAAGTGCTTGTGTTTTGGCACAGAGATTACATAAGGACATGGTTCTGTCAGGATGATTGCAAGAGTGGACAGAGAGTGACAGTGTGATTGAGGTACTGCATGTGTACTATCTGGAGTATTGCAGGACTGAATGAGTAGTCTACAGGGGGTTATGGGCTGCATACATTGTGCACATTTGTCTGTAGCCCTCTATTTCTTAATGCCAGAGTCATTCTTCCAGTGGATACACAGTGACTGGGTAAATAGAGTGCTGGTAGTTGAAAGCAGGGTGGTGAGTTTATAAGTGCTTGTGTTTTAGCACAGAGATTATATAAGGACCTGGTTCTGTCAGGATGATTTCAAGAGTGGACAGAGAGTGATAGTGTGATTGGGACACTACATTAGTACTATCAGGATTATAGCAGGACTCTACAGTTGGTTAGGGGACTGCATAGATTGTGCACATTTGACTGTAGCACTGTGTCTCTTAATGCCAGAGTCATTCTACATGCGCATACACAGTGACTGGGTAGATAGAGTGTTGGTATTTTAGAGCAGGGTGAGGTTATAAGTGCTTCTCTTTTGGCAGAGAGATTAGATAAGGACATGGTTCTGTGAGGTTGATTGCAAGAGTGGACATAGAGTGACAGTGTGATTGTAGCACTGCATGAGTACTATCAGGATTATAGCAGGACTGAATCAGTAGTCTACAGGGGTTTTGGGGCCTGCATAGATTGTGCACATTTGACTGTAACACTGTATCTCTTAATGCCTAAGTCATTCTACAAGTGCATAGACAGTGACTGGGAAGATAGAGTGCTGGTAGTTGACAGTAGGGTGAGTTAATAAGTGCTTGTGTTTTGGCACAGAGATTAGATAAGGACATTGTTTTGCAAGAGTGGACAGAGTGACAGTGTGATTGGGGCACTGCATGAATACTAACTAGATTATTACATGAGTGAATCAGTAGTGTATAGTGGTTTAAGGGCCTGCATAGATTGTGCACATTTGACTGTAGCACTGTGTCTCTTAATCAGAGTCATTCTACACGTGCATAGACAGTGACTGGGTAGATAGAGTGCTGGTATTTGAGAGCAGGGTGAGGTTATAAGTGCTTGTTTTTCAGCACAGAGATTAGATAAGGACATGGTTCTGTCAAGATGATAGCAAGAGTGGACAGAGAGTGACAGTGTGATTGGGGCACTGCATGAGCACTATCAGGATTATAACTGGACTGAATCAGTAGTCTATAGGGGGATAGAGGCCTGCATAGATTGTGCACATTTGACTGTAGCAATGGATCTCTTAATGCCTAAGTCATTCTACAAGTGCATAGACAGTGACTGGGTAGATAGAGTGCTGGTATTTGAGAGCAGGGTGAGGTTATAAGTGCTTGTCTTTTGGCAGAGAGATTAGATAAGGAGATGGTTCTGTGATGATGATTGCAAAAGTGGACATAGAGTGACAGTGTGATTGGGGCACTGCATGAGTACTATCAGGAGTATAGCAGGACTGAATCAGTAGTCTACAGGGGGTTTGGGGCCTGCATAGATTGTGCACATTTAACCGTAGCACTGTATCTCTTAATGCCTGACTCAATGATTCTACAAGTGCATGGACAGTGACTGGCTAGATAGAGTACTGGTACTCGAGAGCGGGGTGAGTTTAGAAGTGCTTCTGTTTCGGCACAGAGATTACATAGGACATGGTTCTGTCAGGATGATTGCAAGAGTGGACAGAGAGTGACAGTGTGATTGGGGCACTCCATGAGTACAATCTGGAGTATTGCAGGACTGAATCAGTAGTCAGCAGGGGGTTAGGGGACTGCGTAGATTGTGCACATTTGACTGAAGCAATGTATCCCTTAATGCCTGAGTCATTCTTCAAGTGGATAGACAGTAACTGGGTAGATAGAGTGCTGGTATTTGAGAGCAGGGTGAGGTTATAAGTGCTTCTCTTTTGGCAGAGAGATTAGATAAGGACATGGTTCTGTGAGGATGATTGCAAAAGTGGACATAGAGTGACAGTGTGATTGGGGCACTGCATGAGTACTATCAGGATTATAGCAGGACTGAATCAGTAGTCTACAGGGGTTTTGGGGCCTGCATAGATTGTGCACATTTGACTGTAACACTGTATCTCTTAATGCCTAAGTCATTCTACAAGTGCATAGACAGTGACTGGGTAGATAGAGTGCTGGTAGTTGACAGTAGGGTGAGTTAATAAGTGCTTGTGTTTTGACACAGAGATTAGATAAGGGCATTGTTTTGTCAGCATGTTTGCAAGAGTGGACAGTGACAGTGTGAATGGGGCATTGCATGAGTACTACCTAGATTATTACATGAGTGAATCAGTAGTGTATAGTGGTTTAAGGGCCTACATAGATTGTGCACATTTGACTGTAGCACTGTTTCTCTTAATGCCAGAGTCATTCTACAAGTGCATACACAGTGACTGGGTAGATATAGTGCTGGATGTTGACAGTAGAGTGAGTTTATATGTGCTTGTGTTTTGGCACAGAGATTACATAAGGACATGATTCTGTAAGGATGATTGCAACAGTGAACAGAGAGTGAGAGTGTGATAGGGGCACTGCATGAGTACAAGCTAGATTATCACAGGAGTGAATCAGTAGTCTATAGGGGGTCAGGGACCTGCATACATTGTGCACATTTGACTGTAGCACTACATCTCTTATTGCCTGACTCAATGATTCTACAAGAGCATGGACAGTGAGTGGCTAGATAGAGTGCTGGTACTTGAGAGCGGGATGAGTTTAGAAGTGCTTGTGTTTCGGCACAGAGATTAGATAAGGACATGGTTCTGTCAGGATGATTGCAAGAGTGAACAGAGAGTGACAGTGTGATTGGGACACTGCATGAGTACTACCTAGATTATTACATGAGTGAATCAGTAGTGTACAAGGGGTTAAGGGCCCAAATAGATTCTGCACATTTGACTGTGGCAATGTATCTCTTAATGCCTGAGTCATTCTACAAGTGCATAGACAGTAACTGGGTAGATAGACTGCTGGTATTTGAGAGCAGGGTGAGGTTATAAGTGCTTGAGTTTCAGCACAGAGATTAGTTACGGATATGGTTCCGTCAGAATGATTGCAAGAGTGGACAGAGAGTGACAGTGTGATTGGGGCACTGCATGATTACTATCAAGAATATAGCAGTACTGAATCAGTAGTCTACAGGAGGTTAGCGGCCTGCATAGATTGTGCACATTTGACTATAGCACTGTAACTCTTAATACCTAATTCATTCTACAAGTGCATAGACAGTGACTTGTAGGTAGAGAGCTGGTATTTGACAGTATGGTGAGTTTATAAGTGCTTGTACTTTGGCACAGAGATTAGATAAAGACATGGTTCTGTCAGGATGATTGCAGTAGTGGACAAATAGTGACAGTGTGATTGGGTCACTGCATGAGTACTATCAGGATTATAGCAGGACTGAATTAGTAGTCTACAGTGGGTTAGGGGCCTGCATAGATTGTGCACATTTGACTGTAGCACTGTATCTCTTAATGCCTAAGTCATTCTACAAGTGCATAGACAGTGATTGGGTATATAGAGTGCTGGTAGTTGGCAGTAGGGTGAGTTTATAACTGCTTGTGCTTTGGCACAGAGATTAGATAAGGACATGGCTCTGTCAGGATGATTGCAAGAGTGGACAGAGAGTGACAGTGTGATTGGGGCACTGCAAGAGTACTATCTGGATTATTGCAGGAATTAATCAGTAGACTATAGGGGGTTAAGGGCCTGCACAGATTTTGAACATTTGACTGTAGCACTGCATGTGTTAATGCGTGAGTCATTATACAAGTACATAGACAGTGACTGGGTATACAGAGTGCTGGTAGTTGACAGTAGAGTGAGTTTATAAGTGCTTGTGTTTTGGCACAGAGATTACATAAGGACATGGTTCTTTCAGGATGATTGCAAGAGTGGACAGAGAGTGACAGTGTGATTGAGGTACTGCATGAGTACTATCTGTAGTAGTGCAGGACTGAATGAGTAGTCTACAGGGGGTTATGGGCTGCATACATTGTGCACATTTGTCTATAGCACTTTATCTCTTAATGCCAGAGTCATTCTACCAGTGCATACACAGTGACTGGGTAGATAGAGTGCTGGTAGTTGAAAGCAGGGTGATGAGTTTTTAAGTGCTTGTGTTTTGGCACAGAGATTAGATAAGGACATGGTTCTGTCAGGATGATTTCAAGAGTGGACAGAGAGTGATAGTGTGATTGGGACACTACATTAGTACTATCAGGATTATAGCAGGACTGAATCAGTGGTCTACAGTGGGTTAGGGGACTGTATAGATTGTGCACATTTGACTGTAGCACTGTATCTCTAATGCCAGAATCATTCTACAAGTGCATACACAGTGACTGGGTAGATAGAGTGCTGGTAGTTGAGAGCAGAGTGAGTTTATAAGTGCTTGTGTTTTGGCACAGAGATTACATAAGGACATGGTTCTGTCAGGATGATTGCAAGAGTGGACAGAGAGTGACAGTGTGATTGAGGTACTGCATGAGTACTATCTGTAGTAGTGCAGGACTGAATGAGTAGTCTACAGGGGGTTATGGGGTGCATACATTTTGCAAATTTGTCTGTAGCGCTTTATCTCTTAATGCCAGAGTCATTCTGCCAGTGCATACACAGTGACTGGGTAGATAGAGTGCTGGTAGTTGAAAGCAGGGTGATGAGTTTTTAAGTGAATGTGTTTTGGCACAGAGATTAGATAAGCACATGGTTCTGTCAGGATGATTTCAAGAGTGGACAGCGATTGACAGTGTGATTGGGGCACTGCATGAGTACTATCTGGATTATTGCAGGACTGAATCAGTAGTCAGCAGGGGGTTAGGGGACTGCATAGATTGTGCACATTTGACTATAGCACTGTATCCCTTAATGCCTGAGTCATTCTACAACTGCATAGACAGTGACTGAGTAGATAGAGTGCTGGTAGTTGACAGCAGGGTGAGTTTATACGTGCTTGTGTTTTGACACAGAGATTAGATAAGGATATGCTTCTCTCAGGATGATAGCAGGAGTGGACAGATACTCACACTGTGATTACTGAACTACATGGGGACCGTATAGATTGTGCACATTTACCTACATACTAACTACGAAATTAGACATTATAAAACCACAACACTTCTCATGCACTGATAAAATCACATATTCACTACCTTTGCACTCCTGTAATCTATCAGGTACCTCTCATTAATTCAGTAAATATAGCTACAACTATATAAATGTAATCTAAACAAATACATGACTCATGACATACTATTCTCTTTAAGGAGACAACTGCTACATACCAGAAAGAGTAAAATGTAGTGGTTTTCTTTTGAAATACATATTACCAATTAAATCTAGAAATATGCAACATCATCAAACTGTACCTCTCAACAGACTTAATTAAGAAGAGTAATCAACAGCACCTTTTATGAGGATTTCTAAAACCACTCAAAATGTAAAAACTAATAACAGAATTGTAATCATTAATGCCTTATGTGATCATCTTGCAAACAGCAGAGTTCTACCTCATTTTACTAAACTATCTATACTTTTGCCATTTTATTCAACTGTACCTTTTTTACTGAGAAGAAATATGCATACCTAATAAACTGCACCTTATATAAACTTTTTTGAAAATACACATTCTTTATCCATATTAAACGAATTATTAATAAATAAGAAGCATCATTCAACTAGACATTTCAAGACACTTAATAATATATATATTAGTGCACATACTTTTTTTTAAACAAACTTTAAGTACAATAAAATTATCCCAATATAGATCTGGACATTTAATACATTAATTTAACCAGCAAAGTGTCATAAAAATGTCAAATGTATATTACATAAATCTCTTTAAAATATAACTCATCTTTGAAATAAATCTGTTGAATGAAAAATCTCACACACTCAGTCAGGATTTTCTTGTAGTCACAGAGAATGTAGATCAGCACACTCTCCAATGTAAACCCAGTAATGGCAAACTTTCCCTCTAATTTTCCACACATATACACATAACCCACAAATGACATTGCTTCCCAGTGTTTTTCAAATTGAAAAACGATTTTCCATTGGTCACAGAGAATAATCCTTTTCAACTAACATCTTCACCCCTTGTCCTTAATATCAGTTTCCATAGCAACAGGTCATGCAACATTCAACTTAGCTGCCTGGTCACAAGTTCACCATCCAATGTTGCAAATGACAACAGCAGGTGTGGTTGGCTTTGCAAAGCATGCCCTTATCCTTTCTGCTGTACCTTTAAAACATTTCAAAATAACCAATAAGAAACATGCTTTATAAACAAAGTAAAATGCACCCTATATTTGAATGTAGAGTGTTCTTAAACAGCCAATCAAATCTCTACGTTCTTAAAAACGGCATCTTGTCCACCATGTTAGATAGAATTCATTCTACCACCTGCCTACCTCAGGTACAGACATCTTCTGATTACCTACAGAGATCCCTTCAAAATGCTTTCAGTGTGGATTGTTGGGCACAGCTATGTTTTCTGGTGCAAAAGCTATGCTGAAAGCAGAGGTATTGACAAAGACCTAGCTTTACAAAATTTAGATATTAAATGGATTTGACAGAGAGGATTGAAGTGGCACCAATTGATGCCATTGGTTAAATCCATTATGCACTTCCATCCCCCTGACCTCATGATTGTGCACTGTGGTGGCAATGGCCTAGGCATATTGACTGGGGTAGGTCTGGAAATGCTTTTGAAGGACACCTTTGCAGAATTGATGTTGCTTTTCACCCAAACAGCTTTTGTCTACTATAACATATGCCAAAGACAAAAATGGAAGTGGTCCAATTAATTTTGTCCTCAGATTGAGAAAGCTAGAAAAAATGTCAATAAAGCTGTATCTGCTTATCTCAGAGACCATAGTATGGGGTCCATATACAACAACAATCTGCATTTTAATGTGGATGGCATATACAGAAGAAATGGTGTACATTTCACAGATGAGGGAAACAGAGTCTTTCTCAATAACTTCAGACTCTGCATCGGCACTTACATGTAGCTACAAAAATCTCCCTATAAACACAAGGGCTCTTTTTAGAGCCACCCAAGATGCAAACATATAATATAGCTTTTTAATGAAAAAATTAGTATTCTTTTGTATTAGGAGTTGCGCACCCCGCGCGTTCACACCAGGTGTCCGCGCTGGGAGTCGCGCACCCCTCGCATTCACACCAGGGGGCCGTGCTGGAAGTCACGCACCCCTTGTGTTCACACAAGGGGGCCACACTGGGAGTCGTGCACCCCTCGCGTTCACACCATTGGTCCACGCTGGGAGTCGCGCACCCCTCGCGTTCACACCAGGGGGCTGTGCTGGGAGTCGCGCACCCCTCGTGTGCACTCTAGGGGGCCATGCTAAGTGCCACACTAGGGTTTCGACTCCAAATTCTTTGATAAAAAAAAAACGGTTCCTACCAGTAATTTATATTCGCCCCGGGGACCCCATCCCCCGGGGCCTATGCACTTCATAGGGGACTGTTGGGGAGCCCCAATGCCCCCACGATCCCGCCGGCTCCCCGCATCCTGCGAGAGCCGGCATTGCTTTTCCACATGGAGAGTTGCTAATATGCCGCTCCCCGTGTGGAAAAGCAAAATCTACTTTGGATTTTGGAAGAGAGAGCAGGTTTTCCTGCTCTCTCTTCCATAATCCAGACCAGAGTTTGCTACGATAGAGCAGGAGACCATGCTCCCACCCTACCATAGCAAACAACAGTGTCCCGGGGGTGGGCACCCCAGGACACTGTAGGAGCCGGCCCTGGGGGGTGGCGGTCCCCAGGGCCATCACAGGCTCCAAGAGGGGGCTGCGTAGCCCCCCTCCCAACAATTCCAAAGCCTCGGGGAGGTGGTGGTCCCCGGGGCATGTGGGGGGCTGCAGCCCCCTCACACATTTTTTCATTATTTTGTATCTAAAAAATATAGCCCCGGGGAGGTGGCAGTCCCCGGGGCTGTGGGGGCTTCCACGGGCCCCCGCTTTTAATTCAATAAATCCCCCCGGGACCTGGCCCACCCGGGGGGTTAAAGTAACAAAGCGAGGAAGCCCTCACTTCATTTTTTTTAACAATTTCTGTCCGGATCCGCACACCCAGCGTGCATTCAGCTGTTTTTTTTTTTTAAAATGCTTTTTTGGGCCCTAAGGTTCCTTGTGGGACCCCCTGAGCAGGCCTAGGGGGTCAAGGTGTTTCTACTGTGCCCCGTTTTCTTCTTTGTCACCTTTGATTTCCTGTTTTCTTCTGACTCGGTTCTACCAAGTCACAAAATGGCTGCCAACACTTCCTGGTTTGGAATATTGACAGCCAATTAGAATAAAGCTTGTGGTCGGGAGGGTACGCGAATCCACCGCATGGATCCGCGGACCCTCTGCGCCTGTAAATATCGAAACATTTATTGTGGATTTTCTCAGCAACTACTGAACAGATTTACACCATTTTTAAAAAGGTCGCTTTCTGAGCCAAGCAGTAAATTTTTGCCAAATTTGGGGTAAATCCGTTCAGTAGTTTCGGCTGTATCCTTGCATACATTTCCTATGGGAAATTGATTTTTTTACTCTTATTTCTCAGCAACTACTTAACGGATTCACACCACTTAAAAAAAAGGTCTCTTTCTGAACCAAGGGCTACCTTTTTGCCAAATTTGGCGTAATTCCAATCAGCATTTCGGGCTGGAATCGTGTCTAAAGTTTCCTATGGGAAATAACATGGAGAAAACGCATTTTAGGACCCTCTTTTTTTCTCTGCCCCCTTTTTTCTCGACCCCCTGCTTTGCGAATCAGCCTGAAACTTCCAGGATAGGAGCGGACCGGAGTTGGCCAAAAGTTTAGAAAATTTCATGAAGACTCGTCAACAGGTGCCAAAGTTATTGGGAAAAGAAAAAACAAATAGAAACAACTACCTACTGGTGACTGCCAGTAGATAATATATGTATACATATATATATTATATATATATATATATATATATGCCACAGAAATCGTCTCAAAGCTTGCATAAATCCTCATACAAGAGACGAACACGGACCCATCGATGGATGCAAAATTTCTTTATTCAGTCCAACATGAATGCACCACCGCCATGACGCGTTTCGGCCTACCAGAGGCCTTGATCACATGATGCTGTAGGTTGAAGCCTGAATATTTAAAGTACCAGTGCAATGTCACGTGCAAGCATTAGCAAATAGACATAGAAAAAATTATTATTATTACTGTTGTTATGGAACCAATACAGGATACACTTATATAACTGCATAATGCATGTAATTCTGGATATGTGTAAACTGAGACTGGACCGAATAAATAACATAATAACACTGATGTGTAAAAACAACATTGATGGTTTTGAAGACTTCTCAATTAAAAAGGGAACATCTCGATAGGTGGTTTACAAATCAATAAATACATAAGAATATATAAAACTATATATATATAAAAATGTATAAATATGTTAAAAAATGTTTACATTTGTAAATCTGCGACACATACCTCAGGACTTCAATCAATTTTGATAAAACTGATATGTGGCTGACAATTTACATACTGCGCGTCTACTAAGACGCAAGTGGGTATGTGTCGCCATGTAAATTACATCGAACCTGACCAGGTTGGAATTTTCCTTCCATCACTGTGTGTCGAGCCTAAGACATTTACCATGATATACCTTAATTCTATGGTTTGTCCTATTATCACCTGAGTTTAAACAAGGTTGATCCCTCCGGAACGAATTGTTCTGTATTGGTATCTATGTTGCTTGCATCTCCTGCTATATAGCATAGGGAATCAAAATCGCTCATAATGGAAACCTACCAAAATGCAAGGGAAGCATCGATGCAAGAGAAAGTAAAAGAATAAGGAAACAGAGGGAACTGCAAATTCAAAAATGATCATCATAATGATGCTCTAGGCCACATATCGACATATGGTTCTGTCATATTCATTAGATCAATAAATCATTGAAAGAGAAAGACTTAGCAAGGTCAAACTGGTTGAACCCTCTATGCGTCTTTCATCTAAAAACCTATTAAAACATTTCTTAAATTTAATCATATATGTTAAAAAGTTGTAAAAAACAATGTTCATAAGCTAATGCCCTTTAAAATGTCCATGTACAAATACCCTGGTTAGGAAATCAAAGGACCCTGAGAAATTAATTACCTCATGAATGTCCAAATCTAATTTCAGGTAAACTGATTTCCATACCCTCATCTTTAATTTGTATACCTTTCCCTTGTTCTTAGTGTAAGAATCCTATGCCTATTTCCATAAAAAAGTCCTCGTGCTTAAAAAATATGTAAAGTGTATCTTGAAAAAAATGTTTAAAAAATATATATGTCTGTACAGGTTTTGAGGAGGCATGACATCTAGTTTGACTAATATAGTGGGTCAGCGCACTGAAACTGGTTCTATAAGGTGCTCATGACCTGACTCACAGACACGTATAAAGATCTTCACTGGAATTTAATCCATTTGGTGTCTTGGAAGCCAGCTCAAGAATATATTGTGTCTCTAATCTCCTAAATAAAGCTTCTCGATCCCCTCCTCGTCTAAGTGGTGGAATTGTGTCAATGACAAAATAGCTAAGATGTTCTAAGCTGCTGTTATGCATCTCCTTGAAATGTCTAGCTACTGGATAGGATGAGTCTTGGTTGGTGATAGCCCTCATGTGCTGGAGTATACATTTGTGAGCCTGCAATTTGGTGCTGCCAATGTATTGCAGGCCACAAGTACACTCCAGCACCTACACTGCAAAATCAGTTTTGCAGGTTAACCTCTTTGTAATCTTATGAGGGGTTTCAGAGAATGGGGATTTGTATAGTGTGGTGTTTTTACCCAATGTACAGGCTTTGCAGGTAGAACATTTGATAAACCCCTTGGTAGTTTGCAGCCAATTACTTTTGTTGCTACCAATTTCTGGGCTGCTTTTCACAAGCATATCGCTCGTGGAGCATGCTTTCCGGAAAGTAATATTCGGGGCATTTGGCAAGGAGTCACCTATCACCAGGTCATTGCGTATAAGTGCCCAATTCTTCTTGAAAATTTTGCGCAAGACCCCTTGTTGTCGGCTAAATGTTATGATTAGTCTAGGTGGACCTGCCGAGATTGTAGAAAGACTGGTGACTGACTTAGTATCTGACTTCTGGCACAAAGCTTTGGGTCTGGGTATAGATCTAGTTTTTGAAATAGCTTTGTCAATCACTGATGGTATGTAACCCCTTGCCAGAAACCTCTTTTTGCTTTCATCTTGAGCTATCCAGCAATCGTCATCAATACTACAAATGTGACTGATGCGCAGCATCTCACCGTATGGTATACTGCGGATGAGATGTTCAGGATGGTGGCTGTTTGCATGGAGCACTGTGTTTCCGGCAGTTACTTTGCGATGTAGTTTGGTCTCAAGTCTACCATTCAAAATAAAGACTTCTACATCTAGAAAGTTAACACTATTCTGACTCATTTGGGCTGTGAACTGTAAATTCAATTGATTGATATTGATTTCTTGAATGAAGCTAAGAACTGCTGAATCTGAACCCTTCCAAATTAAAAATAGATCGTCAATATAACAATACCATACAATGATATTTTCAGCCATAACTTGCGTGAAACGATTTTGGAGGACTTGCTCCTCCCACATGCCCATGTGTAAACACGCGTAGCTTGGGGAAAAACAAGCCCCCATCGCTACACCTCTCATTTCTTGAAATATTGAGTTCCAGAACAAAAAATAGTTATTGTTTAAACAGATGGAAATCATTTCCAGGATCATCTTGCCATGGTTCATCGTGCAGAGTGGTTGGGTTCTCAGAAAGTGTTCAACTGCCTTCATCCAATCTTGGTGATGTATGCTAGTGTACAAGGCAGTTACGTCTAGAGTAATCAACCAGTAGTCTTCCCGCCATTTTATGTTCTCAATTTTCCTCAAGAAGTCACCTGTGTCCTGTAAGTAGGAGGGCAGTTGCTTCACGTGTTCTTGCAAAAAATAGTCAATATATAGAGAAGTTTTCTCCATGATACTGCCTCTGGCCGAAATAATTGGCCTGCATGGCGGTTTAGTTACATTCTTGTGAATCTTGGGAATCAAATAGAAAACCGGGATGACTGGGTGATTCACTTTCAAAAATTTGAATTTATCAGCACTGAGCAAACCTGCACTTTTCCATGCTAGTAACTTGTTGAAGAAGTCACCCCATGCTGTTTTAACCATTTTCCAATCACTCCTTTTATAACATGATCGGTCATTCAAATGGGTTAGCGCTTCTTCTACATTCATTTGGCGTGGTCACAGAACAATGTTTCCGCCTTTATCCGACTGGCGGACAATCACGTTGTCATTATCTTGTATTTTTTTCATTAATTGTTCATAGCCATGATTCCGTTGTTGCTGTTTCAAGCGTGTACACATAGTGGATTTGTGCAATTTTTTCAATTGATTGGTCACCAGTTCGTTGTAAATATCGATGTTATCATGTACCATTATAGGATTGTACATAGATTTGGGTTTGAAGGGCGTCATGCCTGGTTTATTAGTCTTGGGAAAAGGTTCTACCCCCACTGATTCGTCCACTTTGCCTTCATCATACAGGTCGTGAAGATTGCGCAAAAGATTGTAAGCACCTATGGTGGCTACAGGTGGGCTGGGAATGCTAAGGGAATCCTCCTCTTACACTGATTTGGATTCAGCTTTGTTCATCTTAAAAAACTTGCATAGTTTAAGTTTGCGTGTATATTTATACAAGTCTATACGTACTTGCGCATAATTGAAGTTATTTTCAGGGCAAAAAGACAAACCAAGGGCTAGGGTTTTCTCCTCATTGTTATTCAACTTCATTTCAGTAAGATTGATAATGGATAGGGGCTTGTGAGTCATGCTGCTTACTTGCGATTCCATTTCCTCTGCACTTTTTTGGATTGCGGTTTGTTTCCGCTGCTTGAGTTTATGGCATTGCCTACGATGTTTGCTCTCTTTTTATTTTTGGTTTTTGGGAACATGGCCTTAGGGTTTGGCGTCTGTCCTGGCGTAGGCAATCCACCTCCTGCGCCAGTGTAAACCTTGTAAACCCCAATCCCGAGTTCGTAGCAACCTGTTCATTGTCTGACTCACTGCCTGGTAGTGAACTTAAGTCAGACATGGATGTAGAGGATTGGACAATGTCTTTGATCCCTGAGGGGCCTGGCAGTTTTTGAGCTGTACTACCCTTTTTCTTTAGGGAATCAAATTTCCTGGCAAAAGTAAATATTTGGCCATTCTGGTAGTCCAGTTTGTCCCTCTGAAATTTGAAGGCCTTCCGCTTTTTTATTATTTCCTCTTCCTTTGCCAGGCGAACAAGCATCTCCTCGCGAAATTTTTTCTCCAAGTCAGAGGTCCCTAATTTTGATATTGTATCACTCAGTTCATCTATTTTAATCTGAATTGCTAGGCGATCACTCTCTGCATATTTCACTAGAATTATTACTAGTTTGGCTGATGATTCTTAAATTACACTCAGCCCATTCTGCCAGCATCTTAGGGTCTGGGTTCTCATAGCTGGGCGCCAGCATGATACACAACCCTCGTGGGATGCGTCCCACTTCAAGGTAGCGTGATAATGATCGATGTTCCCACCATTTAGAAGTCTCAGTTCGCATAGCCTTTTGCAATTTTTTGAAAAGCTCTTTAAGATCGGTGTTGCCCATTTTGGAAATCTCCACTTGTGTTGTTATCTCGGGCTCTATTGCTGGGGAGTCGTCAAACATTTCCGATGCCGCCTCCTTGCGGCTTCTTACAGAGCTGACGGCCAAAGGTGACAGGGATGTTATAGTTAGGCTGATATTTCCCTCGTACAAACCCAGAGAAATTCAGCAGTTAAATTTAGCTGAGATAACTATAACTAGCGCCCCCCCCAATGCAATGCACTGCTTATGACCTCACATATTACATCACCCATCATGGTCAGTGACATCACTGAAGACATCTCCAATGACATCACTGATCTCATCATCCACAGAATCTCTGATGTACCCACTCACGACCCCATATAAGCTTTCATACACCCACTCCAACTTCTACACTAGCATTCTCAAAACCATTGACACACCTATACCAGTACTAACACACCCACTCTCTGATTCATAGATCTACACACACATCCACTCAGTCACCCATACCACCACTTATACACCAACTAACTCACTAATACAGCCACTGATACATCCACTAATACACCCACTCTTTTAATATTCCCACGTTCAAATAGCTGCCATAATAAAAATTAATCGAAAGCATTCACTAAATGTAAACATACCATTGTATCACATACAATACTCGTGTGATAATGATTCACTTTGAAAAGGGAAAATATATAAGGACCTAATTATGATATTGGGCAGACTTGAGTCCGCACGACACCATTGGGATCTAGGAACCGACCGGACTTAGGTCGCTGGTTCTGAACACCCTATTACAATACGACTGCACATGGTGCGATCAAAAACTCCCATTTCCCTATGGGAGCTCATGCAGCAGTCAGAAACAGGCCACAGCACAAGCTCCTATACAGAATTGGGAGTCTCCGTAAATCCCTGCATCGAGTGGCAGGCACCTCACGGTGCCTGCCACACCATGCAGGGATTTACAAAGGGGCAAACCCAGGCCCCCAACCGGAGTCATCAGAGGCATGGCTAGAGGCAACCAAAGTGGCTTTCTGGCAGGCTTTTCATGTCGGAATGCCCGACATGAAAAGCCTGTCAGAAACCAACATCATAATCCCGATGGCAGAAACACTGTCAGTAGGGGATTATGTGCGGCCTCCGATTGGTCGACAGGCTCCTTGAGCCCATCGGAGGGCAGTCGGTCCGACCTGCTGGTTTAAACTCAGACTGCCTACATTGTAATTAGTCGGTCAGACTTTAAACCAAGGATGTTGGTTGGAAAGCCTCTGAACTTTGGCCGTAGGCTTTCCGACAATCATCCCAATGATCCCCTCTGTGTCCTGGGGAGTTTCCCTACAATCTTTCGAGAAGATGTTGATGCATTATGACAAATTATCTTTTGTTGATCATATGATCCTGGAGGGCCCTGGTGGAGAAATAACAAAAATAAGAAAAAATTGTTATACAGAAAAATCTATACACAATTCTGACATTTTTCACATTTTTGCATGTTGCAAAATATCATCATATCCAATTTTCAATACACATTTTCAGTAAATGCCATTCTTTATCATCAGTAACTACATTAACAGAATACAGAAAAGAAATATATGTAAAAAGTAAATATATAAAAGCGATATATGTTAGGAGGACATATCATACAAGAAAAGGAAATAGGAAAATGGACAATTATAGGAGGAGGATAAAGTGAGAGAAATGAGAACATTGAGAAATTATTCTCTGTCATAGGGTATTATGCAAATAATATACAATTGCTTTGACTCATCCAATATGCACATATAGTTCTGTTCTTTGTCCACATTCAACCCTCCAGGGAACTTGCTATTAAGGTGAGTGATGTACTCCGACTTTAAAAGTATAAGGTTGCCTAGGTCCCGACCTCAGGGGTCATGGCAATCCTGTAAATCCCACGAAAAGAGAGAGTATCAGGGTCCCATGCATGCTCTTTTTGCATTTGTTGCCCTAGGTGGACAGGGTATGCCCAGACGTGGGTCCCAT
This sequence comes from Triturus cristatus, assembly GCF_964204655.1. NCBI lineage: Eukaryota > Metazoa > Chordata > Amphibia > Caudata > Salamandridae > Triturus > Triturus cristatus. The sequence goes on along the minus strand of NC_140588.1, from coordinate 523,980,160 downwards.
GCTCACTATGCCACCTGAGTCAAGCTAGCTTAGCTGATGATGGGTGATACCCCAAATACAGTCCCAGATGCTTGTTTCTGGCCAGTGAGGACCTGGCATGGCAGTTCAGGCTTATGTGTTCCCAAGGGGAGCATGGTCAAGACTATTTGTATATTACTGGGTCCAAACTTGGATGTCGTGGCGAGCAAAGAAATTATGAATTAAGCCCAGATCTACGTGTAGGCTGAATGTTTGATTTGTTCAAAATTCCGGCCATCATTAGTTCATTTTGCTTTTGTCACCCTGATTGCAAAGGGTATGCCTAGACCTGGGTCCCATGGTCACTGGATTCTAGTTAGCCTGTCAAATGAGGAGTGTTACCTCAAAACCAGTCCCAGGATGCTTGTGTTCGGTCCTGGGAGGACTTGAGTTGGCACTCTAGGCTGGAATGTTCCCATGGGGCGCAGGGTCAAGAATGATTTGCATTTGGCTGGGTACAAACTGGGGGGGCAGGTTGATGGTTTAATCACAGGTCAGTGATTGGGGGTGAAAATTAGTTTTTTCAGCATTCTGTCCATCATTTCTTCTGTTTGCATTTGTCGCCCTAGGAGGGTAGGGTATGCCCAGACATTGGTCCCATGCTCACTATACCACCAGAGTCAAGCTAGCCTGGCTCTTGTGGGGTGATATCCTGAAACCGGTCCGAAGATGTTTTTTTCTGGTACAGAGAGGACCTAGCCTGGCAATTCAGGCAGGTCTGTTCCCATGGGGAGCAGTGTCAAGACTGATTTGCATATGGCTGGGTCTAATCTGGGGTGGTGTGATGAGCACAAAAATGATGGATTAAACCAAGATTTGTGACTGGGGTGAATTTTTGATTTGTTCAGCATTCCGTCCATCATTTGTTCTTTTTACTTTTGTCACCCTAATTGAGAAGGATGTGCCCAGATTTGGGTCCTGTGATCAATGTGCTACTGGATTCAAGCTATCCTGGCTGATGAGGGGTGATACCCTGAAACTGGCCCCATGATGCGTGTTTCCGGTTCAGGATGGACCTGGCCTGGCAGTTCCCAAGGGGAGCAAGTTTAAGATTGATTCACATATGGCTGGGTCTAAACTGGGGTGGCGTGGTGATAAAAAAAAATAGATTAAACTCATATCTGTCACTATGAGTGAATGTTTGATTTGCTCAGCATTTTGTCCATTGTTTGTTCTTTTTGCTTTTGTCACCCTAAGTGGGAATGGTATGTTCAGATGTCGGTCTCGTGCTCACTGTGCCACTGGATTAAAGCTGACCTAGCTGATCATGGGTGATACCCCAAGATAGACCCAGGATGCTTGTTTCCAGCATAGGGAGGACGTGGCCTTGCAGTTTGGGTTTGTGTGCTCCCATGGGGAGCAGCGTCAAGACTGATTTGCATATTAATGGGTCCAAACTGGGGTGTTGTGGTGAGCAAAAAAAGACGAATTAAGCCCAGCTTTATGACTAGGGGAATGTTTGATTTGTTCAGCATTCTGGCCATTATTAGTTATTTTTGCTTTTGTCACCTTAATTGTAAAGGATATGACTAGACGTAGGTTCCATGCTTACTGTGCCACTGGATTTAAGCTTGCCTGGCTGATGAGGGGTGAAACCCCGGAAGAATGCTTGTGTCCGTTTCTGGAAGGAACTGGCAGTCTAGGCTGGACTGTTCCCATAGGACAAGGGGTCAAGACTGATTTGCATATGGCTGGGTCCAAACTGGGGTGGCATGGTAAGCAAAAAAACAATGGTTCAATCCTAGATCTTTGATTGGGGTGAATGTTTCATTTGCTCTGTATTCTGTCATCATTTGTTTGCTTTTAAATAGGGGTGGGCAGAACTTGCAGAATTTCACACTGCAGAATTCCACAGAGTTACCTAAAACTCTGTAAGATTCTGTGGAGATCCGCAAGTGGAAGAATTTTGGTACTTTGCGCTGCTCGCTCTGATTTTTAACATGGAGAGCTTGTTTTGTGCTGTAAAATCAGCTTGAACGGTATGTGATGGTTTTTTGCTTATACCATCTGCAGTCCAGAAGTTCTATTATCATCCCCTTAGTCGTTCTTTATGCTTTCAAATATTTTTAAATGAGTGGTCACTAGCGGTTGTCTAGATTATCTACTCATCGCTTTCTGCCATATATCTATTGTGTGAGTACAGGGGAGACTCCCCTGACTCTGAACCATTGCGTTCAGATGCACCAAAACTATAGGGTAAGTATTCATGGACTATATTAGCCAACAGTACTATAATTGCATTTAAATTCACATTAATTTTATTTAGGACTGTTGATATATACGGATCCCTCAGTTTTTTAAATAGAGGTTTGCAGTGCCCCAGAGTGGGCTGAGTAAGCAGAGTGTTTTAATTGATATTGGGCAATAGACTACTGGTATTAGCTGAGATTGTTTTACATTTTATGTTACATTTGTTTGTATAATCTGGGTTCTGTTTCCATAATCAATAATTTTAAATATTGGTTTATGTTCCATCCTACAGGGCTCATTGCTGATCAATAACAATTAGGTATGAGAGGCTTATGCCCTATTGTTTTCCATGCCTTACTTTCACACGTTAGGTGAGGAGTTCTGTGACCCTGAAGAAGACCGTTCACTATTTTATGGCATTTAATTTGGTCAAACCATGTCGGCAGTCTGATATGGTTAGGTGGAACATTAATTTAATTCCCTAAACATGTATTGTATGTTTCTAACTTATATCAAGGGCACCCGTAAATAAAAAAATATTCTTGGGGTACACTATTGATTTACTGTCGTGTAATAATATCAAAGAAATCCAATTTTTGGTCTGTTCGTTTACTATAGGTCTGGGCGGTGAATTTCGCTCCATTCGTGGAGTTTGCAGAGTTTTTTTGCACTCTGCACTCTGCGGAGCTCGCGGAGTGCAGAAAACGACGCTTTGCGATGTGCAGCAGAGTTTTTTTCCTGTTCGCGAACGGTAAGTTCGCAATCGCAAACGGTAAGTTCACGAGCGCGAGCTGCCGCTCGGATTGAATTTCTACCCAAGCGGCAGGAATACCAGCACAAACTGCAGTTTGCATTGCACTCCGCCTCTCGCAGAACTTCGCAGAGTTTATTTGTAACTTCACAGAGTTCCGTGTAGCAAAACTAAGCGAATTACCCCCAGGCCTGGTTTAGTACCTTCTTATGCCAGTTTGAGGAACGCCGATGGTGAAGCATGCCATGAAAACTTGTGGGTGAGGCAAGCCCTCATATATCTATTTTAGAGCTGATAGGTATGGAGGTGTTTAGTACATAGGGAAGTAATTTTGCCCTCTAAGTATCAAGAATACCCAACCACCTTGTGTCTGTATAGTTTAATGAATGGAGCATGTGCTTGTTTTTTACCCTCTAACTCCCATATTGTTTATATATGTTTTCATTTTTATTGCTATGCTAAGGGTTTATTTGTGTTGTTTGTATTTCCAGGTTTTTTGTTGGACTCAAATATTTTTTCAGTTTTGGATTTTTCGCATTATAAAAAATGAATACTGATTATATGGTTCAACAATATTTTTGCAATTTCCATTTTTTGGGCTATGCTGGAGCATTTGTAATACTTTATATTTCACATTTTGGGTGTTTTCTGAAGATTATGGTTTTTCTCTGTGGACATATTTTTATAATTTGAAGTTTTGCTTTTTTGAAGCATTGGGGTAACAGTCAGTTACATTTAGTCTTAGTTTTTTCTTTTACGTTGTTTGTCTTATTGTAATGGTATTTTATGTTTATGCATTTTATTGATTTCTTGGTAATTGGTTTTACAAATGTTTACTTTTTATACTGCCTGATTTGTGTTCTGATTGAAATGTACATTTCCGACAAATTAATAAAAATTATCTAAAGACAGTGTATAAATGAACTAATTTGGTATGTATGTTTTAGCTGTAAAATTTTGCTTTTTTAGAGTAGTGCTCTTGCTATTCTTTCCATGTATATGTGGCTTTGGATTTCAGGAAATATTCGTACTTTGAATTGTAGAATTTCATGATTTCTTTGGTGTGTTTTGATACTTTGGCTTTTAGTTGTGTCTTTCTTTAACATTTCTGGGAACTGGTACAGTGTGGGGTGGCTTTGGCCAATCTTTGGAAAGCATTGTTCCACCCTTCAACTGCATTGTTTGTTTTGGCTTGTTGTGCCAATATACTGTCATATATACATTCCACCATTATTTATGATACTCAGGTTGAAGTCTGTGTTCAGAACGGTGCAGTCTGCCAACCTATGTATCTTCAAGACAGTCCATTAGGGAGTTTAGTATGTTTGTTTTCCATTAGGATGTTGTAGTAGTTTGCTACGTCTGTTACTGGAATGTATGCAAGGGTAATTCTTGTTTAAATTGGCAGGTTGTTGTGTACTCAACAGTTCATGTAGAATTGTTAAGGTGTCTCTATGTCTCTATGTACTCTAGTTAAAATAGTATTAACAGCTATGTCTAGCTGTATGTGAGTATCTTTTTAAAATGAAACTAATCATTGTTTGTTTGAAGTCATGATACATATTTGGGATGATAATTTTTAAAGTAGTTGTGTGAATAACATAACATACATTTGAAAAATACTATGTACATTTCCAATGTGTATTGTCTGTGCTTTTATCTCTCCAGACTAGTAAGTATGTCCCATATAAGTCAAGGGAGTTAATGTGGCATTACAGCCAGAGCTGCTTACTTTGGGATCGGGGAACCAGGTTCAAGTCTAGAGACTATGTCAACATCCTGTGATTCTGGGCAAATCAATTAATCTCACCGTCCCTAAAAAATGAATATGACCTCTTGCAATGTAACTGGTCTTCATGTTAAGCACTGTAATAACTTTGAGTCGAGTTAGTCCTATATAAAAAATAAAAACTGCAAAAAATGTATAAATAACAGTTTGCTTTTGGGAGATTTGAAGTAAGTGGCTCTTTCTGACATTATATATTTGAGTTTCATGATCATATATTTATTATATGTGTTAGACCTGACATCTTTTGGTGCGTCTTTTTGATTTCTGACCTGGTTTTGATCTGATTTTGCTGGTTTAGTGTCTCTGATCACTTTCTCATTGCTGATCATTGTTAAAGTGCAAGTGATCCTGTTGTAAATTGTGTTATTGATTGGTGTTTCCATGATTGCCATATTTGATTCACTAGTAGGTCCCTAGTAAAGTGCACTAAGAGTGCCAGGTCGAAAAGCACTCTTTACAACGCATGCTTTTACAACACATGCATTTACAACGCAAGTCGTTACAATGACACGTTGTTCCATCGTATGGCATTACAACACAAGTCATTACAACAACTTGCAGTAGGAGGGAGCTGGAGTTTGGAATAGTATAATTCACTACTCCAACTCCAGTGTGTACAACAGTAGGGAAGGTGTTGGATTGAAAATCCAACAAATCCAACACCTTCCGCCCCTTACTGCAAGCCGTTGTAACGGCTTGCATTGTAATGGCATGCGATGCAGCAATGCACTGTTGTAAAGACTTGGTTGTAAATGCACGCGTTGTAAATGATGCATTGTAAAGGTTGTTTCCCGCCAGGGCGTGTAAGTCAAATGCTGCTGGTGGGCCCAGCAGCACTACATTGTGCCACCCGCAAAAGCAGCCCTGAAAAGGGTTCTCAGACCTGCCACTGCAGTGTCTGCATGCAGTTTGTAACTTCCATGTCGACCTGGCATAGTACAGACACTTGCCAGGCCCTAATCCTCCCTTTTCTTATGTGTAAGTCACCCCTAAAGTAGGCCCAAAGTACCCCTATGGGCATGGTGAAGTGTATGTGAAAGATAGGATATGTCCTGGTGTGTGTGGCATGTCCTGATAATGAAACACAGTGTATTTTGTTTTTCAGCATGGAAAGGCTAGCTGTATTATAGGATAGAATGGGGGTTTATGCATAACACCTTATAAGCATAACTTCCCACTGGGAAAAGATAGGAAAATTGAGTTTTGAATGCCTGGAATCAGAATGTAAAAATGCATATTTTAGTAAAGATGATTTTTATGTTCTGTGTTTGAAAATACAACTTTTAGAAAGCAGGTATTTTCTTGCTTAGCCATCCTGTGTGCCTCTGCAGGGCTGGGCTGAATAGACCTGGGCTGCATTTAGAGTTGTGGGAGGAGATTTCCTTGCAGCTGAATGGGCCTAGTTTGAACAATCCTGCCTCCACCTCCTGCTGGGAAGCTGGGCCAGAGAGGACCCAATATGTTTGGGCTAAGCGTCGACACTCTCTGTCAAAGAGAACAAAGAGAAACTGAGTATAAATATTGGGGTCCAGTTCCCAAAACTTTGGAACTCACTGGAATCAAGCAACCTGCCAAGAAAAAGAGGAGGAAGAACTGCTAGGAGGAGTTCTGCCCCTTTGCTGTGTTGTTGCTTTGCTGGGTTGGCCTGCAGTTGCTGCTTCGGCCTTGGGCAGTGAAAGGACTGGACTGAGCTTTCTTAACTTGTTGCTGAGTATCTCCAAGGGCTTGAAGTAGAGCTTGTCTCCTGTTCTGAAGTCTCAGAGGCCGCAGCGACTTCACCGACCTTTGGGTACTGCCTCTGGAACTGTGGTTTCAGTTGCTACAGAAGGGGGAAAGCAACGGACTCCGTTGCTGGCTCCGTGTCCAGAAGGCACTGCAGAGGGCACCACCACATCTTGCACTGCAACTCTGGTATCACCAAAGACGACCACCACCGCCGCCGCCACTGAGCCGCTGCTTGCACCGTGACCTGTGGGCACCGCACTCCGCACTGCCTCACTTCACTTCGCCACCCTGGTCTCACATGCGCCAGCGCTGCCTGCTGACTTTGACACTCTTGAATGCACCGTGGCTTGGGGGCAGCGCTCATAAGTCTCACAATGCACTGCCCCTCCCCACACCGCAGTCCAGACTGACACATGCCAGCTCCCCACCACAGCCCTGGTCTCACTGATACCGCTAGACAACCATCACCGAGCTGCTGCCTGCACCGTGACTTGAGGGCATCGCTTTGCTGCACACTGCAACTATGATAGTTGCCACGACCGGCCCGCACCAATATGATCGGAATCAACAAAAAAAGGTTCGGTTTACGAGTCTGCCGACACCCTGACCAACACAGTTGGATGGAACTGTTAGATTCTGTTTGTTTCAGCACAGCAGTTGCACCGGATGGAGCTACCGACTTCAAGGAACTGCATTTTAAGGTTATTCTTGCAAAGTGCAGAAGTACTGTATGATAGATTTTTATTGTTTTGGTCATGTTCTGAATATATAAAGTATTGGTTATTTTCCTAATATGGTGTCGTGTTTTCACTGTGCCATTCTTGGTTAGTGCAAATGCTTTACACACTGCCTCTGAAATAATCCTGACTGCTCGTACCAAGCTACAAAGGGGGTGAGCAGGGGTTATTTTAGGAGTGTAATCTGCCCAAGTGTGGACATAAAGTTACTACCCATAAATGCCCTTTGTGAATTCCAAAAAGACATAAACGTAGAAGTTTGGTCTAAGTTTGGAACAAATGTCTAAGTTTACCTTTGTGGTTTGGGCCCATTGTTTTTAAACAGTTAAAAAATCAAGCACCTGTCCCATAACATTCTGACTAAAATAAAGACCTTAACAAAATACCTTTACAAAATAAAACAAGAAATGTGTAAGTTTAAAATGTAAGAAAATGTACTGCATGTATATATTTTAATGTTACATAAAATATAACTATGATAAACCTATTGTTAGAAATGGGGGTCTCTAGTTGGCAATGTTTTGCACCTGTGGCAGAATAAGGGCCCTTCCTTCTAGTCAGGATAAGGGGGATACTGTTTGTATGGGTCATTGAGTTAGTGAATTAGTGCATGTATGTGTGAGTGAGTAAGTGCATGGGTGTATGGGTGTGAGACTGAGTGCATGAGTGGCTATAGGGGTGAGTAAATGGCTGTATTAGTGCCTCTGAGTGTGTCTGTGCAAATAGCTGTATGGATGAGTGAGCGGGTGTGTCAGTGACTGTATGAGTGAGTTGCTGTCTGAGTCACCATATGGAAAAGCGAGTGTTTGTGGTAGTAGATATATAGGTGAGTCAATGGTTGTGTAAGTGGCTGTATGGGTGAGTTACTGCCTATATCATTAGCTGTATGGGTAAGTAAATTGGTGTGTGAGCTGTTGTAGGCGTAAAAGTGAGTGAGTGAATGTGTAAGTGGCTGTATGGTGAATGAATCTGTTTGTCAGTGACTGTATGGGTGAGCAAGTGACTGTGTGGGTGGTTGTGTGGGTGAATGAATGGGTGTGTACGTACTGTGTGGGTGTGTGACTGGCTGTGTGAGTGGGTGTATGAAAGGGTGTCTGTTTCAATGGGTGTATGGTTGAGTGACTGGTCGCACCAGTGGCATGTGTGTGTGAGTGGTTTATAAGTGAGTAAGTGCATATATAAGTGACTGTATAGATGAGTGTGTAGCTAAAGATTGACCCTGCACCCGAGAAAAATATGTACTGTTTTATACAAATGTCCTAGTACAACACGTATAAACAATAGAGAAGTATATTGACAATAAACTAGCTTCCCAGAAGAAAATAACAAAAAATAGTATATCTTGATTGCAGTCCGTCTGAATCTTTTATTGAAAACAACTTGTTCTTTTAAAAACACCACACAATTGCTTGCCAACTCGTTTCATCCCTCTTGGGACTTCTTCAGGGCTAAAAGCAATTACAAAACACTATCTACAATGTATACTCAGTAAAAACATTCAATACACATCAAATGTACAATTCATTATAGTTCAATATTGAACTAACATCATATTGCTATTGGTCGCCATCACGGTTAGACATGGCTCTCATCCTATTACTTTTGGAATCACCAGGAAGCTATTAAAGATATCACATAATATTTATACCACAATCATTTATGCCAAGGGAGGGAACATAGCAAACAGGTAAAAAAATCTATTGTCGTAGATCTTACATCAGCTTCAAAACAAACATCCTCAATTTATTAGTCATATATATTTACTATGCTATATTTGCAACATTAGATTCAATCATCATTAATCACTATTTCATAGCCAAAGTCAGGCATATAAATATTATCTCCACATGTGTCTCTGTTTGCATTCTCATTCGTACCTTAATCAAAGTCTGTGTCTGCTGTTGGTGTTAAATGTAAGTTCAGGCCAGACTTAACAGCAGCGTTGATGAAACTGTATATCTATAAATAAACATAATTTGTATATCGCTATGAGTGCATGTTTTGAACAGTAATTTACTTTTGACCTACTGCTCTTATATGAATAAGCTGTTACTAAAGCACAGGGTATAGTATAAATGTTGTCATTTATGGAACAAGGACTATTACATGATAGTGTCATTTATAGAGCAAGCACAATTAACAATATAATTGTCAAAACACCAATATTATCAAACAACAAAATACAATTCATCAGTAATCCTTATCCTAAAAACTGACCAACACCACAATTTGTACAATTATATATGAAGGTACAGGGTCTCACCTATACCTAAATCAGTATCAATTGGCAGTTCATACAATCATCAAACGTTAAGGACTAAAGAAACCCACATTGACCCCACATCATATTTATAGATGGGTGCCCTTTGTTTATTCTTTTGTATACATAATCTGCGTATTATTGTCTATTATTGTCTATTCTAAGTCCTTACCTGTCAAACTTCATTTTATGTGAATGGTGGTGTATAAAAACACTTACTGATGTTAAGGTTTGCGTTGTCGGTATTTTGTCACTATATACCGCTGAACATCAAAGAAAGTTTGTATATGTCGGTGATTTTGAGGTACCCATCGTTTCAAAGTAAATATTTTCTATGAAAACATAGAAAAAAAAGGCTGTTATGGCGCCTCTTGTGCATATACGGTGTGTTGTTACCTTATAAAAACAACCCATGAGTGCCTAATGCCTTATAATTTGAATTCCATAGTCAGGAGTATGAATCCAGAGCTTCTTTGTATGCATCCTATTATAAAGGCTAAAGATAATAATAATACATATCAGAAAGCGGCGAAATAAGCGTGACACACAGAAACTTGGGTTATCTCTTGAAAAAAACAAACCTATGGCCATTAGCGGTCAAACCGCAGACATGTGGGGCGGGCAATGGAAGTTATAACGCATAGGGTCACTTACTGGTAAAAATTCTGTGTTGTCGATATTGAATCTGTATGTCCCGTAACATTTCACAAACAGCGATGTCATGGGGTAACTCGGTATGTCCGTGTATTTCCAGATATTGAGTGCTGTAAAAACATAATAGCCGGCATTAAGCCTCTATTGATGTATGCTCAGAACTGGTACTAGTTCTGGTGTGTCATAAATTAACATATTTAAATCCCAAATCAAACATTCATGTGCATAGAGGCAGTTACATTAATCTTGTTAGTGGTGATGTTTGTACTACTTAGCACCTAACATATATATTAAACAAACAACAACATTGTCGCTGTGATACCTAATAGGATCGGTATCCCATTAGTACAAACAGTCCACTTGAGGTCACATATTACATGTTACTATTATCGATTTTAAGTTGCTCATGATCATGAAATGACGCTCTATAACCCTCAACGGTCCCAACTAGAAAATGATTAAAAAGCCGACTAAGCATAACATTGCCAGGTTGCTCTTAATTTCAGGCATCATATGGGGATAGTTCTCTTACTTAGTGAGTCCCAGCTATATAAAGCAAAACTCAAAATCATGTAAAGGAACACAGCGAGTGTTTAGCGCGCCTCAGTACTCACAGCAAAGTGTCGAGCCCTCTATGCAAACGCGGACATCTGGTTCCTCCAAAAGTGTAGAGAACCGAGCATTTTTACCATACGCATTTTATACTAAGTCCCGATTGCTCACAAGTGTTAACCTCCAAATGTGCCTACCGGTTACATGCCCCGCACATAACGCTGGGCACCATCGTGAAGTGCGCATGTTGTCTGCACTCATAGTGCATATGATCTAAGAATATACATATGCCGTCAGGCAGTGCGGTTTCTAGAGTTCTCAAATCGTCGCCTTGACACTCCCTTCACTGTCAGCAAATAGTTCTATGTTTATTATTGTAGCATTACTCGTTAGCGTATATATATGACTCAGGCACCGTTGGTGGAGCAGATATCTTTATTATTTAAATTATATCTATCTGAGCGCCGGGACGCATCCGCCCGCTCGCTCACCTCGCGGCCGACTGGCGCGAAGCCGCGTCTCTACCCAGCATGCACTGGGGCGCTCTCAACCACTAGAGCGTGTCACTACATATCTCCCCCTTTCAGCTCCTTTCAACATAAGGCCAACAGGTGGCCCCACCATTTACAGTCTTACTTGCTTTGCGTGTCAAAGTCCTCGAACCTTCTTGGCATCTTGATCACTTTGCCCGATCTCGTACAGTTCTGTCCTTGCTCAGGGACTGACCTTTGCTCTCTAGTCGGGGATTCTCCTCCGGCTTCCGACTCTCCTTGCCACTCTTCTTCCTTATCTGGGGTCCCTACCTCCGTAAAATGATTCTGTCTGTCCGTTTCACCTTCTCCATTCCTACTTGATCAATTCAGATTCTGACTCTCCCCCTTCCTCCTGCGAGAGATTGGCCTTTGCTCCCCGGCCTCCAGGCTTTCCTCTCTTTCCCGCTCACCTCCTTATTCGGTACTCGGCGTTCTTCTGTCCTCCGGATCTTCCCACTTCATGATTCTGTTGCATTTTGCCATCCTGTCTTGCGACCATACCTTCCCATCGCTCAGCAACGCCGACCTGGTATACGCTTCTATCACTTGCAGAGGGGGGCTGAACTTACTCTCTCCTTTCCTCTTTAGCGTAGCGTGTTTTACTCTTACCCACTCTCCTTTTTCCAGGGTTACCTCTTTGGTATTACGTCTTTTGTTATAGTATTCAGTGTACAATGCTTGAGCTTTGTCCAGGTTGCGCCTTACTACCGCGGGCGACCATTTGCTTTGCACCAGGAGGTGTTTCCACAATACATTGTCTTTCGTGAAGGGGTCACGCCCCCGTAGGATCTTGAACGGACTATACCCCGTGTTGGTCGGGGTAATGCGAGACACGCCCAGAGCATGTGTTGGAGTTCCTTCTCCCAGTTTAATCCCGCACTTATTGCTGCTTGTACGGATCCCATTATCACCCGATTAAACCTTTCAACAAGTCCGTTCTCCGCAGGGTGGTAGATTGGGGTGTGTTTGACCGCTATCCCATTCCTGGTCATGAAGGCGTTCCATCTCTCCGATACAAATTGTGGGCCATTGTCACACGTTATCATTTTTGGTATTCCTTCTCTCAAGAACGTGGCTGCCAGAAATGCTAACACTGTCTCGGTGTCTGCCTTTTCGCATACGTCCACCTCTGGCCATTTAGAGTACCTGTCCACAACTACTATGACGTACTTGGGTACTCCCTCCACGTTCAGGACTGGACCCAATATGTTCACTGACAGCATTTTCCACGGGCTAGACAGCCCCGTGAATTTCCCCAGTGGAGGGCATAATAAGGTTTGTGTCTTATCAGCCCTATTGCACTGTTCACACATCCTGACGTGTCTCTCCACATGTCCGTCTATTGCTGGCCACCAGTATGCCTGCTTCACTCTCGCTTTGGTTTTCATGATCCCCAGATGTCCCTCATGTAGGATGGTTAGGAGATGGCCTACTAGGGATATAGGTGGGACCACTTTGTCCCCTCTCAGCAGGAACACTGGGTTGTCTCCTAAGGATAGTTCTTCTCGGACCTCCCAATACTTCCTCAGCTCGCTGTCCAGATGTCGTTTGTCCGGCCATCCTTGTGTCACATAGCCTTTCACTGTGCTTAGCGTCCCATCCGCTGTGTACGCCTCTTCCCATTCTTGGGCGCTGACTGCTCCTTCATGGTCTTGCGTGAAGGCTACCATATACTCCTCCCATTCTGAAGATTCCCGATTTTCCGCAGGCTCCATTGCAGCTGCTCTGCTCAAGAAGTCTGCTACCTTATTCTTCGATCCGGGAATGTACTCCACATCATACACATAGTCCAACAGCATCAGGCTCATCTTTGCAATGCGAGGGGTCGCATGCGCATGTCCGCATGACGTCAAAACCTTCACCAGTGGTTTGTGGTCGGTGCGGAGTAGAAATTTCGAACCCCACAGGAACTGTCTGAATTGCTCCATTGCCCAGACCGTCGCCAGCATTTCTTTCTCTATGACGCTAAATTTCTCTTCATTTGCAGCTAAGGCTCTCGAGGTAAAGCTGACGGTGGTGACATTTCCCCCCCGGGTTTTTTGCATCAAGACCGCCCCCAGGCCCTTGTCACTGGCGTCGATGGTTAGTATGGATAACGCTTCTTGATCAAAGCCTTCCAGAGGGATTGCTGTGCAGATGTCTTGTTTTATTCCCTCGAATTCTTCTTGTTACTCCCGCGTCCACTTGAACGCGTTCTTCTCCTTCAAGAGTTGCCTTAAGTGGTGCATTTTGGTTGCGAAATGCGGGACAAACTTACTGTAGAACTCCGCCATGCCTAGGAAAGACCGGACGTCTTCCTTCCTTGTCGGTGTTGGGGCGTCTTGGATGGCTGCCATGTTCGCTCTCTTCGGTTCTATTCCTCTTCCACTGATTTTGGGGCCCAGGTAGGTCACCGAGTCCACTCCGAATCGGCACTTTTGCCATTCCGCCGTGAGTCTGTTTTGGGCTAAGATCGCTAATACTGTGTGCAGTTTCTTATCATGGTCTTCCTTACATTTCCCCATGATGAGGATGTCGTCTTGGAAGTACTGGACTCCTTCCACCTTCTGGAACAGCCTGTGCATGAGTTTTTGGAAAACTACTGCTGCTGACGCTAAGCCGAACGGCATCCTGAGAAACTTGTAACACCTGAATGGCATGATGAATGACGTCAGGTGGTTGCAGGTGGCGTGCAGCGCGATTTGGTGGTAGGCCGAGGTGAGGTCTATAGTTGAGAACCATTTGACCCCCTTGGTCTTTGCCAGCATCTCGTTTATCCGGGGCAACGGGAACTTGTATACTAGGATGTTCTTGTTGAGTTCCCTCAGGTCCACACACAGGCGTACCTTCCCATTCGGTTTCTGGGCTACCACCAGCGGTGCAAGCCATTCCGCGCTCTCGATCGCTTCTATGACTCCGTTTTTCTCCAGACGTCTCAGTTCTTCCTGGACCGCCTCTCTGCTCTGAAGGGAATGTTCCGAGCTTTGTGGCTCACTGGCTTCGCCCCAGCCTTGAGGCGTATTCTGTGTGGGAATTTGGTCATCCTTCCTATGGTTCCCATGAACACTTCCGGCTACTCTGTCATCCACCTACTTCCTTCATGCGCTTGATTTGCTTCAATCAGCAGCACTTGCGTAGACCCACCTGGGTTGAGTTGTATCCCTAACTTCCCTTGGTCCATCCACCCTAGTACTGAGGGTCCCTTCTCTGCCACATACAGCTTCCCCTCTGCTCTGCGTCCTTTGAATTCGAGCAGTAACCTTCGGTATCCTACAATGGGTATGGGTTCTCCTGTGAACGTGACAGGATGGATGTTGGTGGGTAGTAGCTCTTCCCCTACCTTGGGCTTGAATTTGTTTTCCCATACGGCCCTTTGGATGATCGTGTACGGGGAGCCTGAATCCGCCACTATGTGTACTCCGCCGATCTTCATCTGTAACGCCGGTTTCCTGGATTGCGTGCAGCTCACTCCCAGCACCTGGTCATCGATGCATAGATCTTCATCATCTTCATCTTCCTCTTCTTGAGGTTCCTCCTCCCCTTCTGGTTCTTGTGCCACGTACTTCACTTCCGTCCTACCATGCTTGCGCTTGCATACTTTCTCGTAGTGCCCCATTATGCTGCAGTATGCACACCTGGCCCGGAATGCCGGGCAGGCTTTGTCGTTGCCCTGATGCGATTGGCTGCAACATCTGTAGCACATGTTTGTGCGTTCTCCCGGTGGTTTCTGGTGTTTCGTGGTCATCTGAGGGTACCTTCTCTGGTACCTTGCGTTACTTGATGTCTACTGCTTTGGAGTGTCTGGTCTGCTTCTCTCTGTTATCTTGCAGACTGGTGTTCGGTCGCCGCTTTCTCTTTTGGCAGCCTCTGCGCACCGTTTTGATTGTTCTGCCTTCTTCACTAGCGCCAACACTTCCTTCAGCGGGGCATCGCCGTTGACCCATAGCTTCTCCTGTATGGCCGTGTTGGTTGTGTGCATTATGATCTGGTCTCTGATGAGTTCGTCATGCAGTGTGCCGAATTTACAGGTCAACGCCATCTTCTGCAATGCCGAT
Organism: Triturus cristatus; assembly: GCF_964204655.1. NCBI lineage: Eukaryota > Metazoa > Chordata > Amphibia > Caudata > Salamandridae > Triturus > Triturus cristatus. The sequence continues at coordinate 523,964,917 of NC_140588.1, read as the reverse complement.
ACATACTCATCTATGGACTCTCCTTTGTTCTGTTTCCTCTGGAAGAAATTGCATCTATCTATGGCCGTGCACACCACTGGCCGGTAGTGAGCGTCTAGGTCTTCCAGCGCGTGTTGGAACACTTCTGTGTCGGCCGCAGGTCTGGTCACTTTCACCAAGCTGTTGTATACTCTGATTCCCTCCGGGCCTAGGTTGTGCAGTAGTATCTTCTTTTTCCTAGCACTTGAGAACTCCCCTTCACCTTCTTCTTCTAAGGCCTCCAGGTAGTTCAGGAAATACCGCTTCCAATCCACCCAGGGCATCGCCGGGTCACCTCTTTTGGGCAAGAAGGGCACCAGGTTGGTGAGAGACGTCGCTTGGGCACACATCCTGCCCCTGTCGCGTTGGGCTGAGTCCCGTCTGTCGTTTGTCTCCGGTGGACTCCCTGGAGCCTGCCTCTTGCCTGAGCTGCCTGGTTGTGCGGGTGAATGACTGCCTTGCCCCCTCCTCGATGACCCTGGGGTTGCCAGTTCTGTCGCTTCCTTAGCTAGTTGGACGCAGGCCGCCCTCTAGCGGCGCACTCTACTACGCGGCTTCTGCCTGCCACGCCCTTCTGCTTCCCCGTGTCGTTTGGGGTGCTTCAGTGCGGTTCTTGGCCTCCGTCCGGCCGGGTGTAGTGCCCTCTGGTTGTTGCCCCCTTGTGGCCGCCTTGCCAATACTGGTGTGTGGTCTACGTCTTCCTTCCCAGGCCGAGGCCTCTCATGCTTGTGGGGCCTACTCCCGTGGCTCTCACCCTGCTGGCGCGCTTGACCGCTCTCACCGTCGCTCCTCCCGCTACTTCCGAATTTACGGGTGCTGGTGGCTGCTCCGGACTCTCTGCTCCGTGTCACTGTAGTGATGATGCACCTCTGCCACGCTCGGTTATTCTCCTGTTTATGGTGCCTGGGCTCCTCGCTGACTTTCATCCCATCCTCGTCGCCATTGTAGCTTTACTCGTTAGCGTATATATATGACTCAGGCACCGTTGGTGGAGCAGATATCTTTATTATTTAAATTATATCTATCCGAGCGCCGGGACGCATCCGCCCGCTCGCTTACCTCGCGGCTGACTGGCGTGAAGCCGCGCCTCTACCCAGCATGCACTGGGGCGCTCTCAACCACTAGAGCGTGTCACTGCAATTATCAATCGCATAAAAATTTAAATTTACTTGGCCACATTGTTAGTATTAGAGCATTAAAAAAGGCGCCATATTGAAGACTGTGTTGTTACCATATTGACAATTTGATATGCCTGGAAAGTGTTTACCAAGGCATAATACGTGCGATGTTCAATACTCTGACATGAATTAGCCATTACCATATTCGTTATGATCGCACACTAGTCACGTTTTAATTATGTTCGTAATGTCCGCATTTGGTGAGAATTTCACTCGATAATTAAATTCTAGCCCTTTCTTTTAAAAGTTCACCCGTTTTGTTTAGGCATATCATCCGTGAAAATTAATGATCATGGATCAAATGTATCATCCATTGTATAATTTACGATACTGTATTAAGATCCATTACGGCGGTACAACATTTTCATGGCGCCACCCACATTACTGTTGTAGAGAAAGTCACAACCCTCGAGAGTGTCCCCATACACCCATCTCGCCCTTCAAGGAAATCCGAGGCGTATAGTCAAAAGATTCGACCAACACCACCACTTAACACCATCAAACACATCTAGTATCGTCTTGACAATTTCACACAGCTTGTTAGCATTGTAATAATTGTGCAGCTAGTGTGTCCAAACATCTATATATACACATGTCCCAATGTTATTCAGGAATACAGTCATGGGCATAGTATATGCATCATATTTACTATCCACATGATTCAATGGAATTTACGTGGAACATGTATGTACTCTATTCCCTTTTGTGCATTCTTGTAGCGCTACAATTGGAATTAATTATATTCAAAGCCGGTCACTTGCATCCAGCATAGAAAGACAACCCAACACCTACGCCATTATTTCTTAACAGATTATGCATCATGGTTAAGTTTGTATCTTCACATGTTGTGTCTTCAAGTACAACTAGATTGTAATAGAGACACCAGTTATCTAATCATAAGTAGGTGACAACCCATCAGCTGCTGACAGCGCAGAATGATGTAGGGATGCAATTTCTTCATTCTGAACTATTAACAGAATTAATCAGTACATTTACAACTATGATCATAAAAAATGATGGAATTCATTATTGTAGTTGAGACCCGATGTAACCGCTCGGCAGATCCATAATGCCTCTGTCTGTCTCAATAAAGTAGTCCTATCCCCACATCTGGCACCGCCTCTTACCTGATCTAAAGCATGGAATGTAATCTCTGGTCTATCAGTATGTGTAGTGTGTATATGTTGTGCAACTGGGGAGTACTCATTTTTGTTCTTTATGTCCCTAACATGTTCTTGTATGCTGATTTTTAAGCACAGAATGCTGCTGCCTACATAGATTTGATCACACTCACATCTTAACACATACACTACATGTGTCGTGTTACAGTTTATAAAGATTTATAGATGAGAGTGTGCTAACGTCAGTGGGTATATTGATCAGTGAGTAGCTGAGTGAGTGGCTGTATGGGTGAGTGATGAATATTGGGAGTGTATTGGTCAGTGAATGCTAGTGTGGCTGTATGAGTTAGTGACTGGGTGTGTGAGTATCTATATGGGTAACTGAGTGGTAGTGTTAGTATGTGTATGGGTAACTAAAGGGATGTGTGAGTGGCTGTATGGGTGAGTGAGTCATTGTGAGAGCAGGTTTTATTATTAAATAGGGAAAACAATCTAAATAAGAAATTAACGCATGAGTCCAAATAAATCATGAATATTTATATCTTCTTCTAAAACTACAAGTGTGACCATAACAAATTCTTGTGCATCTTGTTGACTGTTGAGAGTAAACATTACTGTACTCAACAAATGTTGGAGTAAGTAATTCAGTGCAGCACACAATCTCTTATCTTTTTTTTGATGACTTTGGTTCATTTGATGTGCTAAATGAAACACTACATTAAAGAATAACATGTGCATAGCAGTTGACACCTGAATTGTTTACCAACTGGTAACCTACAATATCTCTGTCATGTTCCAGTTTTCTCTTCTTACCAGTTTCTACTTTGTGCTTCTGTCCTTTCTTTTCTTCAGCATCTGTACACTCTTTTGTAAGCTTCAATTTTGAACAGATTATCCATTGCTCATAAACAGGTATTGGCCTGGATGAGGAGCGTACACATTTCTTAACCAATTATACTCTCATACACAGCTTGCATCAGCACTAACCTTCTTTTCATCAAAATCAATCATAAACAAGCCAGACAATGTTTTAAATCAACAAAATGCTACATAGGGCATTGCTTCTTTAAATACAGTACTTTCGATATTAACAAAAGCTGCATCTACACTTAAACCTTGCGATTTATAGATACTAACAGCATATGCCAGAGAGAATGGGAACCTTTGGAGCTGCACGTAAAAGTTTTTCACTAGCAAGAAGCGTACAAGACGATGGCTTGGCGCCATCTATCTGATCAAATGTTATGGCCAAGTATTCAATCTCACCTCTGTTAGGAAAATTAATAACATCAATTACTTTACCTATTGAACCAATAACTACACCTTCCTCTACTTTTAAAATACTGCGCAAAATTACTTGACAGTTTTTGCTGACACATAAAACCTTTTCAAATACTGCGATTTTGGATACTGACTTCTCCAAAGCATCCATATTTTTTCAGTTTAACTTTGAGTAGTATTGTGACTTCCTAATGTTTCATTTTATCAATAGCTGTAATTTCCAAAGTGTTTTCTTTCTCCAGTTTTAGTAATTGCTCATTAAAATTGGAGCACTCTTGAAGTGTTGGCATTAAACAAACTATAGACTTCTGTTCTTCAATAAAATTGTGCATTAGTTCAGCTGCTGTACTATTGCACTGAAATAGATTTTGCTAAGACGACTTTACAAAGTACATTTACCCCCTTCTGTAAAAATTCCTTTTCTAATGGGGTAGGTGAGGCAAGGTATAACTGGGAAAGAGTGCGGTGAGTGCGGAGAGCAGCAGGTTAGTACCGCTGCATTTAGGTTGAGCCTTGTGCCCACAGAAGTGGCCCGACTAGGTTTTGGTGCAGCATTCGGTGCCTGGAGAGTGCCCACTCCCCCTCAGTGTATCAGCCATTCACTGCTCTACTCAGTCTGCACTCTACTGATGCCAGAGGCTGACGCCAACTACCGGATACAGATGCAGGGTACAGGGAGGAAGAAAGCGAGAATGAGGAGAGTGGAACTGAGCGATCCTCTGTTAGGGACACTCGAGGTACCAACCAATGCCGGGCAGGGCCGAGCAGGGACCAGAGGCATTTGCTGGAGTTCCCTTAAGGGCTTACAAGTCAGCGCTGCTGCGTATCACAGAAGTTGACTCTCAATTTGCCACTGAGTGGGCAGTTGAGAGCGAGAGTGAGCCATTTTTGCCAGACCACCAAACTGCTTTCCTTTCTACTAATGGGTGGCCCTGCCTCAGCCAGTTCAGCACCTTCCACCTGCTTACATTTTTGGCTTCTGCTCCCCAGCTTCCCCAGCTTCCTGGTCCTGGGATTTGAGAGGCAGTTCTCTGTCATCAGTCTGGGGTGGGACTTCATCCCCCAGACTTCTCATTTTAAAACTGGGGCAGAGTGTGGACTTGAAAGCACTTTCCTGACCTGCGCCAGGGCACGTGCTGGCCCACCCCTCTTCTTTTTGTAAGATAAATTGAACCAGTAAGTTTTTTTTCTTAGCTTCAGTCACATGTGGTTTACCATGTGTAAAAGGAAGATGAGAACAGATGCTTTGGGGGGAGATGCAATTACCACTATTGACTCCTTTTTGATGAGGGCGGCAAGTGTCACCTCTAAAGAAATAGCTTTGACTGAAAGGAGACTTTCACTGGAGGCCACAAGCAGTGTCCTAGACTCACTCCCTGAAAACGCAGCTGAGTTGGTGGTTAGTAAATAACTAGTGGCAATTACTCTGCCAGCTGTCAGTCTTGTAGCCGGCATGGAGGACTCATTCGATAGAGACATTACCACCCCTGTTGAATCCTCAGGCAAAAAAAAGACGGGGAGAAACAGAGCATCTTCAGGCGAAAAGGGGTGGGTGTTTCCCACAAAATGGGCATTGTATGTACTGTGGATTTTGCTGTAGATACGTTGCTCCCAAAGTTTGAGGCACTGTTAAAAGGCTTGTTGGCATCCATTCTATCGCATTTAGAGGGGATTGAGGTCAAGCTATATCAGAACTCTTGCCCAAGAATTGGTGGTATCGATGACAAGGCTTCAAAAGCACTCCCAAATGCCTGAGTGGTTCCATAGACTATGTTTGTGCTGGTTTTGGGAAGGTATCAGTGGTGCCCAGCCATAGTGTGTCACAGGGCTAAAATGAGTTGCTAAGCTTACTTGTGGGTGTTAGTCGGGATGAGATTCAATTAGCTGCCCAGGTCCTGAGTGCCATTGTTCAGGAGGGCACCCACCAAGATGTACCCCAACGTAGGAGCTGCAATCATTATGCACCCTCCACAAATGGGTCCTACATTTCCCATAGGTCACATTTGGCTCGGTGGATAATGCGGCACCATTTTATCTTCCCCGTGAATCAGCACCCCTAGTTGATATTTTAACAGGGTTACCTCCTATTAAGAAGGGTGGGAGGGAGACTACGTCAGATCTGTGTGTTAATATTTAGTGAATTGACATCTTCTGTCCCCCCATATCATAATTGCAAGAAGAGTTGGTTGGGTGGGACAAAATGTGTAGAAGAACTTTGAGGAGGATTGCATCATAGTTAATTTTAAGAACCCCAGTTTCACAAAACAATTATACAGAGCACGTTTCTTATCCAGGACAAGGCTACAAGGATCAGGATTGGTTCTTTCTCAGGATTTGTATTCTGATCTTTCTTCCCGCTCAGTTGCCACGACTGGTCTATTCCACGAACCCATGCGCTGACTAAGAGAGAATTACCACCTAATAAAAGGTTTGCTCCCCTGAGTGGGCTGGAAGGGAGCGACTCACTGACCCTACAACAAGATGGATCTAGCAGCCCTAAACCCCTATGCATATTAGATGGTAACATTGTTCTGTCTAAAAACACAAGTTCTCACACCCCCTTATTAAAAGTTATGAAGTGGAATATCACAGGTTTGAGTTCTAAAAGTTGTAAGGTGGCCAAATTTTCTTTGGGAAACCCCATTTTGGCCATGCAGGAAACAAGGGACACAGAAAAATCCTACTATTTAAATGGGTTTTCCTCCGTTTTAAATGTTTTGTCCCCTTAGCCTGCAGGCATGCCAAGGCTGGCCTTCTTATAATAGTATCTCCTAAGATCCCATGTACTCCTGTGTTGGTGGCAGATAACTCGCCTAACTTGGTGGCAGTTGAGCTGGTGTTTAACATTAGCCCCCCTTTATTGGTCGTGAATTTTTATAACTTCTTTGGCAGTAGCACAAAAACAAAACACATCCTTGCATCAAAGTGGTTTGAAAAGCTATGAGCAGAAAAGGACTGCCTACTATCAGGTTATAATATTATGCAAGTTTAACATCCACTTATGTTTGCAATGCTGTGCCTTGGCTAAAGGTTCATTAGATGTAACACCTGTGGTAACTCATTTCAAAAACTCTGAGCAAGGTAACTTGCTGGAGAAATTCCTGGCAGCTAGTAATTTGCACTCTCTGCAACAAACAGGGGAGCATGAAGCTATTCTTCCTTTTATCGGTACGGGCTGTTCTTCCGCTGTGTCTTTTTGATGAAATCCTTGAGAGTAACCTAGAATACCTTTAGTGATCATAACCCCATAATGCTGAACCTGGCCTGGGAATAAAATATATGGATGACAAGGAAAAAAAAAGGTTTGCCTAATAGTATTCTTAGCACCAAGGACCAGGCCAGGAGGTTGAAGTGGGACAGGGTGATACCGGGGTAATCTTAGAAAACCTTTATGTAGCAAACACGGGAGATAAGGTAGTTTTCAATACGTTTTATAGGCTAGACTATGAGAGCAGATTGCTTTTTTTTTTTTAATAGAGTTTTATATAGCCCAAACTCGACCCGAAGGTATCAGGTATCAGAGAGCTTTACATGAGCACCAGTTTTATTACCTACTGACACATTCATTTTTTTTTGTTAGGCCTGGGAGATTAAGTGATTTGCCCAGAGTCACAGGCTGTTGAGCGTCGTTGACAAGACTCGAGCTCGGCTCCCCAGCTTCAAGGTCACCACTCTAGCCATAACAAAGAAGATAAGTGGTTCAACGGGAGTTGTTCCAGGATTCATAGAAATGTGCCCAGGGATGAGGAGAAGATTATGGATTGCAAGAAAGCATAAACACTAGCAACACAGTGGAGAAAATGAGAAAATAAAGAGCTGGGCTGGGAGGCACTACTTCAGCCTAGTGTGATAGCCAATAGTGCTAAATTTGGGGAGATTGTAAATAGACCTTTCGTTGCAAGATCTGTTAACTCTAGAGTTGATTGTAGAATTTCACCCGACAAATGGGTCACCCAATCTGATGAGATGTATAATGGGAGGGGTGTGGAGGACTTTGATATCTTGTGGGTGCAAGGGAATGGAATCTCACCGTTGACTTTTAGTTTTGAAGCAGTGTCCATAGCTTTTTATGCCACGCCCAAGCAGAAAGTGCTGTGCCTGGATGGGGTACCCCCAGATCTTTCCAAAGTCAATCCTCAAACTTGGGCTAAGATTATGACCCGTGTTTTTAAAGCGGCATGCAAATGTGGTCTTCCTTCTACCTTGTATTGAGGAATGATTTAAAAGGGGCAAGGGATGACTCATGTTGTTAACATTCCATTTCTCTTTCAGATTCGGCCGCAAAAATTATGGCGAAGGTTGTTCTGGAGCACTTAATCTACTGGCTTGATAATACCAATGTAATACCCAAACTACAATTAGGCCTGGGCAGAGTTCGCAGAGTTCCAAGTGACCAAAAAACTTTGCTGTGGTATGCAGAGTTCCACAAGCGGCGGATTGCATTATATCCTGCTGGGTGTTTTTACTGCGCTGTAAAGTCAGCATGAACAGCAGCAGATGCAGCACGAGAGGGCGCTGTTTCTTTCAGCCACTGCTACTCGAGCGGCAGCTAGCTCAACGAGAAGGGAAGGTTTCTCAACACAAGCAGTAGCGAAATCCGTGACCGCCCTCATTGAGAAATCGTGACGGGAGGTGGCCTGGAGTAAGATTTACCTTGCTTGCGCTTGTCAACTTGGAGCCCGATTACAATGTGGTTATGAAATCTTCCCGATCAAATCGGTTTGGAAATGGTTTCTGACTGACTCGGATAGGGAGAGTCCGACTGGCCGAGTATGATGCATCCAGATGGTTCCAGATACGATTTGGTTGGATTTCCATTGACTTCTATGGGAGCCTATGTTCCTAACCGCATCATAATCTGGCCCTTAGTCAGGAAGACACGTTCCCGATCTGATTTGGAATGAGCAAATGCTGTTAGGAGGCCTTCCTAACCACATCATAATCGGGCCCTAGGTGGGAATTCTTTCCTAACCGAATTGTAATCAGGCCCTTAGTGTTGGCGAGTATGAGCGAGGAAAAATATCCACTTTTGTATGTGTAGCAGAGTTTTTCAGAACTCTGCATGCTACATGGAGAGGGAAAAACTCCACGAGCCTAGCTACAATATGGCTTAGTCAAGGTAGAGGGATGCTGGACCAGTGCTTTCAATTTGCATTTGATTGTGGGCAAATATACTATAGGCAAGTGGGTTGCCTGCACATGGCTTTTATGGATCTCACACTGGTATTTGATCGAGCTAATAGATCCAAGCTTCAGGCCCTTCTTTTGGATCTGGGTATAAAAGCTGAATTAGCTGCCTTTGTACACAGTTCCCACTCCAACCTCTCTGCCTCGGTGAGATATGAGGAGAATACCCGTCTGACTGCCTCCTGGGGGTACAGAGGGGGTAATCACCCCTGCTATTTACCTTATAGATTAATAATTTTAAGAGAGGGCTTGTCAGCAGCCTTCAGAGATATTTCCTGGGCATTTTCCAAGCTAATTCCAGCCCTTCTATGTGCAGATGATGCAATACTGATTGCATGGATCGCTTTGGGTCTCCAACATCTCCTGAATGCCTTTATTGATTTAATGAATTCCCTAGATAAGTCAACCAACTACACCAATTCACATACAATGATGATTGGTGGGGAAAGGTCGTTGGAATAAACATTTTTGGTAAAGGGGTTGATCTTACTAAAGTCTCAACTTTCCCTTATTTGGGGGTACTTTTTGATAATAGAGGGTCATGCATTGCACAGAAATACCAATGGATTTTGCCAAAAGACTCAGGGCTAAATAAGTTCAAGCCTCAGTAAAAGTGTATCGAGATAAGTGTATCCCAATGGCAAGTTGAGAGTATGATGTTTGGGGGTACAAGGATGTTGGAGAGCTTCAGGTAGTTAAAAATTCATTTTTGTGCACACTCCTTGCTGTTCTTGCCAGCACACCCTCGTTTATGGTTCAAGAAGAGGTTGGACAAGGGTATATTTCCTATTTCATTGCGTGTGGACCCATCATGCAATGGTTTAGAATGTGGGCCAGCCCCGCCCTAAAACTAAACCAACTGATAATTGAGGATTGTAGATCACTTGTGGTTGCTTTGCGTATCCCATGACTTGGTTATGCTAAGAACATGCTGGAGAGTGTGGGATGAATACATTGGTTCACCAATGCTAGACCACTATGGCCAAGGGAGATATAGCACCTAACAGACATCTTTATCTAGGTGCAAAAGAGAGCAAAAGAAACTTTTTAAGCCTACCGTCAAACAGTATATTTTGCTGAAAACATTCCCTCGGGGGAAACCTTATTTGTGAATGGTAAATAATGCCCACCATCGTTTCCTACTGATAAGGTTCACTTTTAATAGAATACACTGGTTTTTAGCTGTCCCAAAAGGAATCCATAAGGTGAGAGAACTAAAGCCGTGCTCTTACGGCAATTCTTTGGAGTAAGACACTAAGGAGGAGAATTACTAAGATTTTGCACCCTGTTTGATTCACAAAAGTGGTGCAAAATGGCGCAAAATCTTATTTTCCTAATTTACTTTCCAGGCCTAAACTTGTTTAGCTCTGGAAATAATGTAAGAGTAATGCATTACTTTGCACCATGGGGGTGTGCCAAGGGTGGTGCAGGTGAGTTCCCATGCAACTACCCAATTTACTAAACACAGTAGATTGGGTTAAGTCGTGACAAAACTGTGCCCTTTTAAACTAGGCGCAAGGAAGGAGAAATGCTTTAATTTCTCCTTCCTTTCCTTTCCCTCGTGTTTAGGCATAGTATTTTATACAGGAAAGGCACCCTTCCTGTACAAAACCTATACTAGACTCACACACACACTCTAGCACTATGGCGCTAAGTTGCTGTGTGGCAAACAGCAGCTGTAATCTGCGCTGGCTCAAGGGTATGGGGAGGACAGAGCCACATCTTTGTAAATATTGCGCGCTCCTGCTCCTTCCCTGTCGCGCAATGCAGCGCAGCCTCGCAGGAGGCTGCACTGTGTTACGTGGAGATTTGGTAAATCTCCCCCTATGCATTTTATTTTATTTTGTGATTTTTAGAAACAAGTAAGTCTAGATTCATTCTTCCGCTGGTAAGAAATAACCAAGTGAAACCAGCTCTGCTGTATCTACAAATTTTTTCCTCGGCCTTGGTCTGCTTTGGGGTTACAAGTTTCCTGTCTCGAGCCCTTAGACACAGAAAAAAGTTAATTAATGTCTAGAGGGGTTTTCATTTTTCTCAATCAAGCTGCTGGCTTTATTGTTTTTATGTGCACATCATGATATTTTATTACTTTTTTATGGATAGCCCCATGAAGGGTTAGGGTCCCACCTTATGCTTTGGTATTGTATTGATGCACTTGCAATTTTTTATAATTTTTTTAATGATCCGATTGATTGTTGATAGGAGGCCTGACTACTTTTTGCTAAAATAACAGACCCATAGTTTAAGGTTTTTGTTGTGAGGTTTCTGTGGGATGGGCCGCCCACACCCATCTGATGTTACCATCATTTAAGCCTAGTTTTTAGTTGAGATTTGCACTGCATTAAATTTGCATACCCAAATGTGAAATGTTAGCATAATAGTAAGAATCGAGTATGAAAACATTTCTTGCCAAGATCAAATTTTACTTTTGTTTTATATGCGCTTTTATGGGCTATGTTGGCCAAATAAAGAGCTACTGAACTGAACTATTTTTAAATCCTTTAGTATAGCTCTATAATTCATATTGGATGCTTGATGCCTATTTTTCACTAGTTCCTTGTATTAAAAGTTTAACCAGATATTGACATTGCAAATACTCCCCACAGAATTTGTTGTTTCATAATGGACTTTGCAAACAGGTTGTCCTTTTATGGGTGTGAGTTACAGTAGGTCAACAAATACAAATAAATGATTTCCGCCAAAGATTACATCATAGTTTGTTCTCAAAATCTGCTGCATTCTCAAGTGTATGAAAACAAGCATAAGTTGGACTCATCGACCGGGCAGAAAACATATATAATATGGTAGCGGTGTACACTGCCATCCATATTATGATGATAGCGGAAAGCAGCCCTTCCATGGCGGAAGGCATGCGGTCTTCGTGGTTGGGGGCCCATAGCGGGCCCCCAGGGTGTTGGGGGTAGGGTGCACATGGGGGGTACCTATAGTACCCCCGTGCATTAGCATAGACAAGGTGGCAGGAACCATATGGTGCCTGTCACCTTGTGCATGTCAATGCACAACGTGCATTCCCAGCATTGTGGCGGGCGGTGCTGTGAGCTCCGCCTGCCACAATGATGGGAATGGGGCATGCCACCGCGACAGTGGCATCCTAATTTCAAGTGTGGGACAGCCGCACCCATGGCAGATGGTCCCGCATTCCGTTACGGTCTGCCCGCCATCGTAATATACCCCTTAGAGTCTTTACCTCGAAATATCACTGAACCATAAGCCAAAGAGGTAATCAGCTTTGCTTTCATTATCTTAAGTAATTGCTTATGGTTTGGACATGCCAAGGTATCTCTCAACTTTCTAAAAGCAAAGGACAAGGCTGTAGCTTTTGCTTTTTGGTTGATAAAATGTTGTTTAAAAGACAATCTGTCATTAAATATAATCCCCAAGTATTCATAGAATTTTACAGTTTCAATACATAACCCGTTAATCTTCCGTGCTCTCTTGTCTTGTTTTGTACCACTTTTCGTCATTATTTTTGTCTTCTTGGTATTCATTTGTAAAGCATTAACAGAAATATATTTATTAAATGAATCAACTAATCTTCTAAGACCTATAGCGGTGTGACTTAACAGTATGCATACTGTAAGTTTTTAATTTCTTGACCTGAGAAGGTAGGCGAGTGGGCATTGACATCTTTAAGATGTAACAGTAAGTCAGCCATAAAAAGATTAAAAACTCATGGTGCCAAGACGCAAACCTGTTTAAGACCACCACTAGTTTCAAATTTACGAGTAATATGTCTATTGTCTCCTACTTTAACCTTGACCCATGTATTAGTATACAAAAATGTAATCATGTCAAGCAGCTGATTTGGAATACCCCATGCAGTTAATTTGGCCCAGAGTAAATTATGGGGGACAGAATCAAAAGCGGCCTTAAGGTCAACGAAACAAATGTATAACTTTAGCTTTTTGTATTTTGCTCTTTCAGCCAGTAGAGTCAATATGGTCAAGTTCGTAGACGTAGACTCACCCTGTCAAAACACGGTTTGAAATGTTGGAATGAGATCTTCTTATGCGGCACATTCTTCCAAGTCATTCTGCAGGCAGCTACAGGAGACTTTTGCCTCCACATCTGTTAAGGCAATCAGCCTATAATTTGCTGGATTTTCTTGGGGACCGCTTTTATAGATTGGCTGTATTATGCCTCCCTGCAATGTCTCGGGACCTTTTTAGTTTTGATAACATCATTAAATAAAGTTGTTAAAATTTCTGTCCAAAAAAATGTACTTTTGCTTTAAAAATTGTATTCGGAATTCCTTGGGGCCAGGCGCACCATTCGATATAATCCTACTCATTGCCTATCTTACTTGTTCTATTTGCCATATCTCATTGACTTGTGGCTCAACTTTAATATAATATGATGTTGCTCATTCCAGAGTGTTCCACCTTCTTTAATGTTCAATGAGCTTATCTTTTGAAAGACAATGTTATTGATAAAAAGTTGTATCTGAAGAGGCCCCTTATAGGTTAAAAATAAAAGACACCCAGAATGATTCGGAGATATTAGCACTATTTGCTTTTATTACAATTTTCAAGATTATTTATTATGCCCCAAAATTCTTTCAAACTTTTTGTTTTGCAAGCAAAATACAACTTAGTCCATATTCCCGATTAGTACGCATGTTTGGCTTTCCATATTTCATTTTTATATGAACTTCTCAGACATTTATGAAATTCAAATGTTTTAAGGGCTCCATTTATTTTTCTGTAGGTGGCTCCTATTGCTTTGTTAAGTTCTCTCTTTTGTTGGAGAAACCTATTTGTGTACCATTCTGATCTTTTAGGCCCCTTAACTGATCATCTTGATGTAGTTGAAAGAGGAAAGCAATCCATAAGGGAAGCACAAAGACAAGGCCAAATATCCACCATTGACTTGCCTTGACCTTTCTCAGTTAGCGCCTTAGCAATGGCAGTTTCTAAAAATTCCCATATTTCCATTTGATTTCTCAAGTCCTACACTAGCCTTTTCAGGCTGGAGGCCGTTGGCCCTGTTACCATAGATCTTGCATCAGACAGGTGGGCAACTGATAAGACCAGAGAAATTGTTTGTGGATTATGGTCACTTTCAATTCTGGGGATCATGTGGTAAGTCTGAAAAGAGGACGCCGGCTCCTTTGAAATGATGGATTAATCAATAATGGAGATTTGGCATGACTTTTTGAATGTAGGCACAGTCTTATTGGAATTTTGTGTGTCTTCATGTAGTAACATAAGATTATATTTGTTGAGCTGCATACAGCACATCTGTATTAGCGCTCTACTCAGTTTATCAGCGCGTTTTTGAGCAAACAGGTGCATTTTAAAGCCTCCTGAGCATAGATGCTGGATATTCGTGGTACAAGATTTTTGCCACTGGGATGATTTAACCGTGGTTTTTGTACTAAGCTAGACATTTATAAAAATTATTGGTTGTTTAAAATCTATTTTAATACACTGACGCCATTTGCAGATAGGTTGGAAAGACTGAGGACTCAATTGCCTCTTTTACAACTTTGAAAGAGCCTTCGTAACAGTCATGGTGTCCAAGTAATTCTGATTCTGCGTGTGATGGTTTAAACAACTGCAAGAGCCCCATGTAGAGAAACTCAATCAATCAATCAATCAAAGACATTTATAAAGCGCACTACTCACCCGGAGGGTCTCAAGGCGCTTGGGGGGGGGGGGTGCCGCTACTGCTCGAACAGCCAGGTCTTGAGCTTCTTCCTGAAGGAGAGGTGGTCTTGGGTCAGGCGCAGGTCGGTCTGGAGGGAGTTCCAGGTCTTGGCGGCCAGGTAGGAGAAGGACCTTCCTCCTGGTGTCGCTCTTCGGATGCGGGGGACGGCGGTGAGGGCGTGGCTGGTTGATCGGAGATGGCGTTTGGGAGCGTAGAAGTTGAGGCGGTTGTTGAGGTAGCTTGGGCCTTGGTCGTGTAGGGCTTTGTGTGTGTGAGTGAGGAGACGGAAGGTGATTCTCTTGTTGACGGGGAGCCAGTGCAGGTCTCTCAGATGTCCGGAGATGTGGCTGCTTCAGGGGATGTCGAGGATGAGTCTGGCTGAGGCGTTCTGTATCTGCTGGAGTCTCTTCTGGAGCTTGGCAGTGGTTCCGGCGTAGAGGGCGTTGCCGTAGTCCAGTCGGCTGGTGACGAGGGCCTGGGTGACCGTCTTCCTGGTCTCGGTGGGGATCCACCAGAAGATCTTCCGTAGCATGCGCAGGATGTTGAAACAGGACGAGGAGACGGCGTTGACTTGTCTGGTCATGGAGAGGGAGGAGTCCAGGATGAAGCCCAGGTTTCGTGCGTGGTCTGTCGGTTTGGGTGCGGTGCCCAGGGTGGGGGGCCACCAGGAGTCGTCCCAGGCGGAGGGCGAGGAGCCCAGGATGAGGACTTCCGTCTTGTCTGAGTTTAGTTTCAGGCGGCTGGTCGTCATCCACTCGGCTACGTCTTTCATCCCTTCGTGGAGGTTGGCTCTGGCGGCGGCGGGGTCGTTGGTCAGGGAGAGGATCAGCTGGGTGTCGTCGGCGTAGGAGATGATGTTGAGGTTGTGTTGGCGTGCGATGGCCGCAAGGGGGCTCATGTAGACGTTGAAGAGTGTGGGGCTAAGCGAGGATCCTTGAGGGACGCCGCAGATGACTTCGGTGGCCTCTGACTTGTACGGTGGTAGTCGGACTCTCTGAGCCCTTCCGTCTAGGAAGGAGATGATCCATTCCAGTGCTTTCTCCTGGATTCCGACGTTGCTGAGGCGCTGCACTAGGGTGCGGTGGCAGACAGTGTCGAATGCTGCGGAGAGGTCTAGGAGGATGAGGGCCGCTGTTTCTCCGTTGTCCAGCAGGGCTCGGATGTCATCGGTGGCAGCGATGAGGGCGGTCTCGGTGCTGTGGCTGGCTCGGAAGCCAGACTGTGAGGGGTCGAGGGATCCATTCATCTCGAGGAAGGCGGCCAGCTGCTTGTTGACGGTCTTCTCGATGACTTTGGCTGGAAACGGGAGGAGCGAGATGGGGCGGTAATACTTGATTTCGGTGGGGTCCGCTGTTGGTTTCTTTAGTAGAGCGCTGAGTTCGGCGTGCTTCCAGCTCTCAGGGAAGGTGGCGGTGTCGAAGGAGGTGTTGATGATGTACCGCAGATGGGGTGCGATGACAGCGTCGGCCTTGTTGAATACGTGGTGAGGGCAGGGGTCGGTCGGAGATCCGGAGTGGATAGAGTTCATCGTGCGGATGGTGTCTTCTGTGTTGATCGGGGTCCAGGCGCTGAGGGTGGTGGTGGGGGGCGTTGGTGCGGTCGTGGGGGGCGTTGTTTGCGGGATGAAGCTGTTGTGTATGTCAGCGATCTTGTTGTGGAAGTAGGAGGCGAGGGAGTTTCAGAGGTCTTGCGATGGGGTGATGTCGTTGTTTCCGGCGTTGGGGTTGGAGAGCTCTTTCACGATATTGAAGAGTTCCTTGCAGTTGTGTGCATTGTTGTCCAGCCGGTTCTTGAATGCTGTTTTGTTGGTGGCGTGGATTAGTTGATGGTGCTTCCGGGTGGCGAGCTTGAGGGTGGTCATGTTGTCCGGTGTTGGCTCCCTTCTCCAGGCTTTCTCGAGGGCTTGGCAGTTCTTCGTGGAGCTCTTGAGTTCGTCGGTGAACCATGGGGCCTTCTTGCTGCCGGGTCTGCTGGGCGGGGTCCTCAGTGGGGCAAGTTCGTCCGCGCAGGTGCTGATCCACTTCGTGAGGTTGTCGGCGGCCTGGCTAGGGTTCGCTGAGCTGGCTGGAGGGTGCTGGCTCAGGGAAGCGGCGAGCTGGTCGGCTGTGATCTTGTTCCAGCTTCTTCGAGCATCCTGTTGCTGGTGGTTGTGGATCGTGGTTCTTCTGAAGGTGAAGTGGACGCAGCTGTGGTCCGTCCAGTGGAGTCCAGTGGCGTGGCTGAAGGTGATGTCTTTGCTGGATGAGAAGACGGCGTCAAGTGTGTGTCCGGCGAGGTGGGTGGGGGTGGACACCAGCTGCTTGAGTCCGAGGTTGGCGAGGTTGTCAAGCAGGGTGGTGGTGTTGCGGTCGTTGTTGTTCTCCAGGTGGAAGTTGATGTCCCCCAGGAGGATGTAGTCAGCGGAGGGGAGGGCGTGCGGGCTGATGAAGTCGGCGATGTCTTCGCTGAATGGTGTGCGTGGTCCCGGGGGTCGGTAGATCAGGGTGCCTCTGAGGGTGGTCTTAGGGTCGGTGTGGATCTGGAAGTGTAGGTGTTCGGCGGTAGTCAGGGTGTCATCGGTGTTGGTCGTGATGCGGATGGTGTCCCTGTGGATGATGGCGATGCCTCCTCCAGTCTGGTTGTCGCGATCCCTCCGGATGATCTTGTATCCCTCTGGGATGGCGATGGCGATGTCGGGCGCTGAGGAGTCGTTCATCCAGGTTTCCGTGAGGAAGGCAACGTCTGGAGATGTGGTGTCGAGGAGGTTCCAGAGTTCGATGGCGTGTCTGTGGACGGAGCGGGTGTTGAGCAGGATGCACTTGAGGTGGTTGCTGCTGGTGTTCGGCTTGGCGGGTGCTGGTGCGGGGCAGGTCCGGATGCAGGTGAACTTGCAGGCGTGGCAGCTGAAGGGTCCGTGGGTGCGTCTCGGGGTGGCTTGGTAGCATCCCGGGATTCGGCCGGTGTTGAGTGCGTTGAGGGTGGCGGCGTCGTACGTCTGGCGGGTGGGCTGGGGTCCTCGGGAGCCAGGGGTTCGGGCGCGGGCCAGGCACGGACCGGCGCAGACGGGCTTACCTTTGGCGCACAATCGGCGCGCCCGCTGCGCGTGCACGCTGCGCGTTGGCCACTCTGCCATATGAGGAGAGTGGGGGGGGCGGAGCGAGGGAGGGGCAGCTGGGAGGGGGAGCGGGGTGGCGAATGGGGAGGGTGAGCGAGGGAAGGGGGCGGGGCCGCAGGGGGGCAGCGGCGGGGAGGTGGCGGGAAACGCGGCCGGGGCTGGGCGAGGGAGGGGGGAGCACAGGGGGCTAGGGCAAAACGGCGGGAAAGACGAAAAAGGCGGCGAAGCAAACTGGTGGCAGGGGGCACAGGAGATCCGCGGACCAAGCGGATCCGGCGGTCGGGGCACAGCAGAGAAGCGCAGGGCACAGCTCAGGGCAGAGGTGGCACCAGGGGACGGGCTCACTCACGGGGAGTGTGCTCGGGGGGTGACCTGTCCGGACTCTCTTCTCTCTGCGCCGGGTTTTGGCAACTAAGCTTTCTGTGGTTAATTAGATTTCTTTTGTTTTGTCTGACCTAACAAACCTCATATCCAAGCACTGCATATCTTCATTCTTCTATGTTTTCAGCTACATTACTTCTATATGTGTACTGCTGAAGTAGTTCATAGATACACATGTTTTGGAGATGAGTAGTATGTATTCAGCATGTCAGTTTTCAGAATTTCTGTACTTTCAGAATCACATTTTATGAGATACTGTATTTCTGGGAAAGGTTTTAGTACTCTATTTCGACTGTTTCCAAGGTCTAGGCTTTGCCATACAATTCCTCTTCAGAGAAAAGTAGCCGAGCTCAACCTGTCAGAGCATTCATAAGACCCTATTACTCTGTGAGAAAGCATTTTCAAGCTGAAGCTATACAATTTCTTTGTAAGACTCTTTTCTGCTGAAATCTTCTTCCACAACTCTTTCACCTCTGTCTTTTCTGATTTTGTTATATGAAATCACGTCGCAGCAACAGCAATGGAGTTCTCTGTGAGAAAATGGAGATCCATATTTGCATTCCACATCTTTAATATCATACAGTTATAGTCATTAATATACTTGGAATTGTCTGTTCTTCTCAGGCTGTATGTATGTTTGGTGATTTTTATGCCAGGGTATGTCTGACTGCAGACAAAAAGCTGTTGACTCTTCCTTCTGAGATGACAGATCATGGGTATCCGAAATTACATCTTGTGTAAAATCTCCTTTTGGATCTGTCCCTTCAATCACAGTACTTTACAAATAGTAAAACTTGTTGTTTCAAGCCCTTGTCAGTACAGTCTTTTGAGATTGGACATGTCACATACTGTTGTATGATAGACAAGACAGACCCATCACCATCTGTTCCAAATGTAGGGGCATCTTTTTCACATAACATCATGTGAATATGTGGAACACTTCTAGCTTGGTACTATTTGCACCCAAAAAAATCACTTGGCCAAGAGGGGATTGGATTTGTTGCAGATGAAAAGCCATTATCACTTTAAACCTTTGATTAAAATATCTGCATACATTTACAGGGTCTAGCGAGCAAAGCCCTCATGGTGTCTTCAGATTGAGGTCTTTTATGTTTCAGTTTGCTTCTAGCAGAAATTCGAGCTGGTCATCCCATGTATACCCAGCACAACTGCCTAGGTTTCTCAACATGCATTTCATCTCACTATGACGACGATACCAATATTCATTGGTGCCACATTAGCATGCCAATAAATTTATAAGCTAGTATTCCAGATGTTCATCTTTATCTTGAACTTTGTCAATGAATTTCCCCGCGATGAGACTGTGATTTACTGCATAAGATAGGCCTGACATGTTACTATCAAATAAAAAAAATTACTATATAGGAAATACACTGACGAAATTGGATCCTCTGAGTATAGTCTAGTTGATCTGCATTTACTTGCTAGTGTCTGTACCGGCCGGTCATCATACCTACCACCAATTCCTGTGGGAAAAAGATGCGGCAAACATCGAGCTTCTAAATTTTTCCCCCAAACACTTAAGGGAGCTACTTTTGCTTCTTTCATTTGAAAGAGATTAATTGCATTACCAATATTCTCTTTAGAATGCAAAGGGCGGATCCTGCAGTGTTCCTAAATTTCTCCTGATTGGGATCGATCCACTTTTTCAATCGGGCCTCTTGATGATGATCTCGCCCTCCATATGTATTAAGTCTGGCAGGATATCTACGTTTTTATAATAAATATTATTTTGTACCAGATATAATGTTGCTTTCTTTACTTTGTATCATCAAGAGGAACTAGTCTGGGGGTACGTGATAATGAAGGAGCTGTATGGTTTAAGCTGAAGAAAAAGAAAAATAATTTTTTTGCAGGAAGCCCTCACCCACCAACCTAGTCTCCAAATTATGTGACAGAGGCTACCCACGTGGAATCTTGCAAAAAACAAAAAAACGAGCATGCAACCAAAACTGTGAGGCTCTCCTAGAGAACACAACACGTGAAAAGACTAATCAACCCATCACGTGCATCACCACGTACAATGATGCCTCCAACAAAGTGGCGAGCATCATTCACAAGAATTGGCGGATTCTCAACTCAGGCAGTAGAAACTGGGAAGCATCACTCCTGGCCTACAAATGTGCCAGTAACCTTAAGGATCGACTAGTATCCACGCGGCCTAGGTCAACCCAAAAACCTACCATGAACACTGTACTGAACACATGGGCCTTCCCAATATCACAGGCCGCTACCCATGCAACAACTGCAGCGTGTGTCACCTCACGCGCCCGTCCAAAGTACTTGATCTTGAACCTGGGACCACCTGGAAACAGTTACGACACACTAACTGCAATTCCACTAACCTGGTTTACCTCATTGAATGCCCATGTGGCCTACGTGATATAGGCATGGCGACACGCAAAATCCAGACCAGGATAGTTGAACACTGCAGCACAATCCGGTTCAAGAAAAACATCAGTCGCCTGACAGACCATTACCTACAACTAGGGCACACCATGAATGGAATGTCCTGGACAGTGATCGAACACTTTGATCACAATAACATTAACAATGAAAAATTTCTACTCAACAAAGAACAACGGTGGATTTACCGCCTATCCATCCATCTCCATGGTTTAAATGATTCGATTCCATGGCACAGCCTCAACTACTCACCAGAAACCACCCAATTGTTATGTACGGCTTACCGGAGTCAACACCTCTCTTGGTTAACCTTCATACATTGAACACATGAGTCCTAAGATATGTTCCCCACAGACGCTTGAAAACCTCACATGCACCAGATGTGCCTTGTGCCCACATGTCCAGATTATGGACTTTCCCCGAGTCATCCCCTAAACGAAGGGCTTCACTTTTCTCTTTTTCTATATTCTGTATTCTTTCTTTTACCCGCCCTGAACGGGCGACTCTTCCCTGCGCCACCCTCATTCTCACCAAGACACTCTGCCCATAGACACATGGCAGACACCCGCACCGAACACTATGTGTTTTCTGCGCCTCAAGGTTACCGCTGCTTTCAGTCATCCTTAATATACAAAACATACTTAGCTAGCTCCTTATCCTGTGCTGCGCCTAAAAAGTCACCGCTGTTTAAAGTCATCCTTTTTTTAATGAGAACATACATAGTTAATTCCCGTGACCGGGCACACCCCATCCCGCGTCACTGCCTGGTAACCACCCACGTTCCAGATAGTTTACCTGGTAGTCATGACGACCGACGCACGCACAGCACGTCATCCAACAAGGCCGCAATGAGAATTGAGCACACCTGCTCCCACTACCCATCACAGGTATACCTAAGCGCCTCACAGATCGAGGCCTTCATCCACGGAGATCCGAAGCAGAAGAATAGGTCTCCACACGGGTCAAGAGCTGCGATGTAGTAAGTTGAACTGCTCTTCTGCTACGACGAGGGTAAGCCTTTCAGTTTCAGCGCTTCACCACGGCCATCATGCCGCCCGCCTTTCCTTTTTCTTTTCCCAGATTTTATCCAACAGCCGAACCCCTGCCGGAATCTCATGAGGCGTTTCCCGCCAATCGTTAGTGTAAGAATTACGGCATATCCTTTCACCAGTATGCACCCAGTCTTACACGATAGCGCATAATTCAGAAGTACCACGTTTTGCCTCCACTTCGGCAATTACACCTCTGTTTTTACCGCGTCCTTGCTGGTCACCACGTGTACGTGATTTATACCAATCTTGCCTAAAACTGCAATCATTTTTGTATGTTTGCCTGTATGTTTTGTTTTGTTTGTTATGGTTTCCCTTCACAGGAATGCCCTGAGAGGGAACTCTCCTCATACACATAATGCACCTTAGAGCGTGCAACACATTTTTTTATCTAAACATTCAAATAAGGTTTAGATTTCACACTTCACATACACTATAAGGTCCTGAGGAAAGCCAGAATATACCCAAGGCCTGGCTGAAACATGTATACCGTCTTTTGGATGTAGGAGCTCTTAATTACTACTCCACCGACATCCATTGCCTTGCTTTTATTACTGCCAGTGGCCCAAACATTAAAGAAAAGCTTGTTGGTAATGGGACCACTGTACAGATTTTAACATCACTATCACACCACCACACTGCACATTCAGTAAGAATACCTGCTCTGCTGTAAACCAGGCATAGAAGCACACCAGGGACACACTCAGTGTCACCAGGTGGGCCCGATGATGAAGCATGCCACCAACTAGGTTGGTGGGTGAGGGCTTCATGAAAAAGAAAAGTTATTTTCTTTTTCTTCAGCTTAAAACATACAGCTCCTTCATTATCACATACCCCCAGACTAGTTCCTCTTGATGATACATATTAAACTTGGGGATAATTACTAGTTCTCTAATCCTCTCTCTCCTCTTGATATTTAATGCTTTCTTTACTTTACCAACATCCACTAACTTCTACCATATTTTTTCGTGTGGATTAATCAAAGCATTTCTCTACAACTAAGTAAGCTGCAAAGTCTTGCCACTTATCTTTGTTCTTTTCTTCAGTTTTTGAAAAAACAACCACATAACAAGTTTGACTCTCGTAGTAAGTGTGTCTACAACATATACAAACACAGTTTGGTTTCTCGGAACAGACTGTGTTAAACTTTCTAATCTGTTCTTGAATGTCATCAACAACGATACATGTTTGTGGTTCCACTACACTTGCAGACACTTGCAGACACTAAGAATCCGATTATGATAGCGTACAGAATGGGCTTCCGTCTGCCATGCTCACAGCAAAAAAATGCCTGCATGAACTGCGGCATATCCGCATGCCAAATTCGAAAAATTCACAAAAGACCGTCCACCGCGGTCGGAAAAGCTGCAAATCCGACCTCAGCTGTCGGGGAAAGCTGATCAATAGACTAAAAAGGCCGCTTCTGCCATGGTATGACCGCATGACTAATTACGATGAGATTGCGGAGCGGGTGTAACGAGCATTGCGTTCCAGCCGCCACGGTCGCGCTTAGGCAAAATTAATGGCAGTCGGAAGAAACTTCACAACAATGCTCAAAGTGTGCTTGTACTCTCTGCTGCCCTCAATCACATCAGACACGCCCCAATGATACACCCCAACTGTTTTTTGGTAATGAAAGCCATGCTCAGCATGGCAGATACACCTGGTGGTCATCACTCATGTGGACCCCTCCACATACCACAGTATAAAGTCAACCCCTTCCTGGACCAGCATCCTTTGCAAAGCAGGTGCAGAGAGACATAGAGAGAGAAACACTACACCATTTTACAGACAAAACACATCACACAGCACAACATCACACCCACCTATCTCTACACATCAACATTTCTCATCCACACACCTGACACACACCTCACAAATCTTCACCACCACCTTGCACCCTGCACTTTTCGTTCATTTGCAACATGCCCTGCAAGAAAATACCCAAATTCACAGACACAGAGTTGAAAGTGATGGTAGACGAAATAAATAGGCTAGAACCACATTTGTTTGGGAACCTGGTCCAACAGACCCTACTTGTGAGGAAAAATCAAATGTGGGGAAGGACCTACAACAAAGTCAATGCAGTAGGGACCACCCTGCGCACACTGCATGACATCAAAAAGAGCTGGACTGACCTCAAGAGCAGGATCAAGACTCAGGCTAAGAGGAACAATGAGGCGGCTCAAAGAACTTGTGGCAGCCCTCCTATTCCACCACTAACATTCACTGAATGGGAGGAGAAGGTGCTTGTCTTACTGCACCCCATAGAGTCTAGCAGGAATAGATGGGGGAGTGCAGACTGGGAAGTACAAGCAAAATGATCACATCACACTGCAAATACTGTTGTGTACAACAATTGAGCCTCAATTCCCAGACTAAATCAAATGTATGTAGAATGCACAATTTCAATATTAATGTCTCACAAGACTACCGTTTCCTTTCTCTGCTTCACATCACAGGTAGGTAGTCAACTCATGCACCCTGGCCTCCCTCCCAAACAGCATGGAGCACCCTTCCGAAACCCACAGCCATGTGGCAGGCCATGTCTCTCCTCTGTTTCACCTCACAGGTAGGTAGGCATCTTACTAGGGAGGGGGTTGTTGGGACCTGAGAACAACACCACAACTCCCACCAGACCCTCTATCTTCCTTCCCAAACAGCATGGTGCACCCTCCCCACCCAACAGCCGTGTGGCAGTCATCACCCTTGACAGTGCCCACCTAACAGGTAGGGAGCCATCTTACTAGGGATGGGGTTGTTGGGACCTGAGAACAACACCACAACCCCCACCAGACCTTCTGTCTTCCCCCCCAAACTTCACGGAACACCCTCCCCAACCCACAGCAATGTGGTGGATCATGTCCCTCCTCTGCTTCACCTCACAGGTAGGTAGCCATCTTACTAGGGAGGGGGTTGTTGGGACCTGAGAACAACACCACAACTCCCACCAGACCCTCTATCTTCCCTCCCAAACAGTATGGTGCACCCTCCCCACCCACAGCCATGTGGCTGCCATCACCCTTGACAGTGCCTCCTAACACATAGGTAGCCATTTTACTAGGGTTGGGGTTTTTGGGACCTGAGAACAACACCACAACTCCCACCAGACCCTCTGTCTTACCCCCAAACAGCATGGAACAACCTCCCCAACCCACAGCAATGTGGTGTGCCATGTCACTCCTCTGCTTCGCCTCACAGGTAGGAAGCCATCTTACTAGGTAGTGGATTGTTGGGACCTGAGAACACTACCACAACTCCCACCAAACCCTCTGTCTTACCTCCCAAACAGCATGGTGTACCCTCCTCACCCCACAGCCATGTGGCAGCCATCTTCCTCCTCTGCTTCACCTTCCAGGTAGGTAGTCAGCTCATGCACCCTGGCCTCCCTCCCTAACAGCATGGAGCTATCTGACTAAAACATCCCACACTTGGTAGCTAACTCTGTAAAGCTCCATAAGTTGGAGCCAGTGCACACACAGCTAATCCCATTTAGAGGTCACATGAATCACAGTGACACTGATGAAATCACATGTAACTGCAAAGCAAAGCCCAAGAACTCAATGGGCAAAATCCAATGTGCAAGTCCCATTTTCTCAAAGCATAAAGGCTCACTTGAACACAACACATGCATGGAGACTCAGTCAAAGCTCACAAACCACATGATGTCAGTACAAAAATACCAACAGAAATCAGGAAGTTGCGGCACAGCAGACAGATACTTACTGAAAAGACTCCAATATCCTAGCATAAACTAAAGTGGATGAGCAACAAGTTGGTACATTAGGACATGTCCTTGGAAATACAATATGTGTACATATGAAAGTGTTCGTATCGCCATGTCACATCGCTAACAAGCAATGTATGTACCTCTACATCATGTTCGACTGCTGACAAACTGTTACAAATGCCAAGTAATGCCAATGTCAAATGTTTGGTTATCTCAAATTAAATGTCCAAAACATGAACATCAAAGTTAAGTTGTGAACTGAACATGCTGACAGTATAACCTCTGTTCAACAGGTGATTCGCTATCAACACCTGGCGACACTGAGATCAACGAGCCGAGCCAGTCTCCCCCTCAGGAAGGTGACCTCTTGGATGCTGATTCTCTCTGTTTCTCGGACAAGGAGGACCAACCTGGCCCCTCAGGTGTGTCTGGGAAGGCTCGGTCTCAGGGCCTCACTGTCCCCGCCACCACCACCACTCCCACAACAGCAGCAAAAATGCTGACCCCTGTAACAACGACCTGTGTAGTAAGCCTGGGCGGCGAACTACACTCCGCTCGCGGAGTTTGCGAAGTTTCGGTAACTTCCCGGTTTGCATAGAGCCCGAAGTAGCCGAATACTACGCAATCTACAGCGTAGCGTAGTTGTTTTTCTTCCTCGCGTGCTCAATATGTGTTCTCGCATGCGTGGTAACGTCTTACGGTGATTCTGCGTTCGCCGACTCGATTTTCTATCCGTTTGAGTGCACTACGAGATTTGTAATATGGCCGTCCGATCCCACGAGAGTGTGCGAACGCGAACACGTCATTCGGACGCGCGAGCTGACTTCCGGCGGCAGTCTTGGTAAGATCGCGATCCAGAACACGCAAAAACTACAATCTGGTGAAGAAAATCTCTTGAGCATCATAAAACCTTCTAGAAAATGATCATTTTGCTCAGAAAAACTCCTCAGATTGTGATTTGACTGTAGTCTTTTATGCAAGGAGTCCTTTTTAACTCTTTTTTTCAAGAGGAAGGAAGTGCCCCTGAGTCTCCAACTTCCTGTTCCTGCCCAGTAGGCTCCTCCCACTGCTTTGTCCATGTGTTGTTCACTTTCATTTGGATTTGGAGCTGGAAGGATCACTTTTTGTGTCTGTCTGCTGCATCATATCATTGGATTGGATTTATTTGAGGACTTTTGGATTTGAGATTTAATTTTACAAGTAAGTTGGAGAATTGGTGTACATGTTTGTTTGATTGGGGCTTGTTTGTACCTACAGTTTTCTGGGATTTTCAAATTATTGTTGTGGGTGGCCTGTACTTTCAGTAGGGGCCTAGTTGTTTTTCTTTGAAAATTTCAGCCAGTAGGCCCAGAGGTACCCATGGGTCCATGTTTCTGTGGTGTCTGTTGAATTTAAACATGGATGGCATAGGAGTGAATTGCTAAATGTGGTTGTGGTGTATTTCACTGTTTCGGTGTGTGTGTGTCAAATACCTTTGTTAGATGTGTGTGTGTGCCTGATGTGTAACTTTCCAATCCTTTCGTAGCCCTGTTGATTTTCATTGTTGCATTTTTATATTAAAGCTGTGTTGTTTTGCAGGCCTCCTTTGTCTGGTCATATATAGGCCTGCTTCAGTTCATTGTTTTCCATGGCCACGTTGTGACTATTAGTGACCATGTGGCTTGGGGCCATTTTGCGGTGGTAGTTTAGTAGTGTGCTTCTTTTTCCATATAGGCCTGCATGTCTTTTCTTTGTTCCCCTTGGCGTATGCTTGTTGTTGTTGTGGCCTGGCCATGTGGGTGGTCGTGATTGTGTGAAGACAGGCAGTGTGCTTTTGGCATAGGCTTGCATTGTCTGTCTTCCATTTCTTTTTGTTGTGGGTGGCTAGCGGCCATTTTGTGGAGCCATCCAGGCAGTGTGCTTGCTTTTGCAATTCAGTTCAAAGCTTGTGGCCTAGTCTGCCAGTAGGGCCAGAGGTTATCATCATCAAAACATGAGTACATAAAAACTGTTTCTGTGTTGTCTGTTGAATTTTAACATCATGGATGGCATTGGATTGAAATGCAAAATATGGTTTTTGTAGTGGAATTTCAGTTTTTGGGTGTGTGTTAGGTAAATAGGGCTTTTCAGCCAGTAGGTAACCCTAGGAGTTCAGCTCGCGTAGTTTTGGCAACTCTGCACAGCGCGACAACGCAGACTTACAGTTGTTGTCTTCTTCACGCTCTTAATATGCGTGTTCGCGCACACGATAACGACTTTTTTTACAGTTCGCGATGCCGAAAACGCAAAATTTGCAATCTGGCAAGCAACATAAAATCTTCTTGAATATGATAATTTTGTTCATTTTGCTAACAAAACTCCTCAGGTTGTCATTTGGCTGTAGTTTTTGGAGCATGGAGTCATTTTTATTTTTTTTACAATTTTTTAAAAGAGGAAGGAAGTTCCCGAGAGACTCTAACTTCCTGTTCCTGTCCTTTGTATTCACTTTCTTCCTATTGTGGTGGGTGGACTGACCTTGTGGGTGTCGGCCATTTTGTGAAGCCAGGCATTGTGCTTTTGCCATAGGCCTGTCTTGTATTTCTTTTCTTGTTTTTGTGAGTGGCCTGGCCATGTGGTGGTGGCCATTTTGTGGGACCAGACACTGTGCTTTTGCCATAGGCCTCCAAGCTTGTGGCCTAGTCTGCAAATAGGCCCAGGGGTACTACTCATCAAAAATCATGGATGCCTGACAGTTAAACAACTGTTTTTGTGTTGTCTGTTGAATTTTAACCTCATGTATGGCATGGATGACTTTGGATTGAATTGCAAAATGTGGGTTTTACTTTTTTTCCTGGGGTATCTTTCACTTTTTGGGTGTGTTAAGTAAATGGCTTTTTTTGTGTATGTGTTCGTTGTTGTTGCTCCCTGATGCTGCATCCATCCCATGTGATGCACAAATTTAGGGCAAACAGGCTCCACTACATTTATGTTTTTGTTCTTTGCTATTCTTATTCTTCCTGAGTGTACACAGTACAGTACACCAGGAAAGCCCTGGCCTTGTTGCCAAAGTCTCATAAATGGCTACACTGTTGTTGTTCACTGACTTACTAAAATGTAATAATTGTGGCCACACACCACAAACTAAGAAGTTATATATTATATTAGTTTGATTGTACTATCTTTTGACTGATGTTCTTCTGGCTTTTTTGCTTTTAGGTGCACAAAAGACTGAGGAGGGGGTGTGTCATCATCGCCGGTTGTGGTGCCAAACAGACGTCCTGCTGCTGTACACGACGTGACGTGTGAGTGACCTGACCAGCCATCTCTGCAACTTGTGCAACTGAGTGCTGCTGTCTTCTGAAGAAGATGCCCCCAACGAAAGCAGGTAGCAGGTCCTCCAGTTCCAAGAAAGTTGCTATAGAGAAGAAGGAACAGAAGAAGGAAGTGTCACTTAAGTCTGGTGTGCCGCCCATAACCTTTTTTGGGACACCAAAAATGACGCCTCCAGCAGCGGTGTCCGGGCGCCAAGCTGGGGGCAGCACCTTCGCATCAGTGGGCCCAACCCATAAACCCAGGCCCAAGCAGATGAGTGTGGAAGAGGTAGCCAGCCTAATGGTGGAAAGCAGTGATGCTGAGCATGACCTAAAATTATCGCTATCTCAAAGTAGTACACAATCAACGCAGGAGGGAACACAGCAGATACGTGGTCAACAACAACAGCTGCAACCACTGCCCACAATAGTAGTTGTTGTTCCTCCCAAAGTAGGGGCAGTTCAGGAAATTGAGTCTCATGCAGAGGAAGAAGAGGAAGCCACTCATTCAGAAGTTCCATTGTCTTCCAAATACCCATCAAGGAAAAGGAGGGTTAGTCCATCAAGTTCATACATACACCAGCCGGACAGTGGACCAACTTAGCAACGGGCACCAAACTCGGAGATCATACCAACACAATATTTTTCACAAGAACCAGAACTACTCCTGTGTGCAAAACCACAACGGCACTCCCTGTCCAAAGGCACCACCCCAACAACGCAGGGTCAATGAATCAGATTAACTTAAATCGTGGTTGCACTACTTCAACCGGATATAAATTGAATAGTCCTCTTTGGATCTGTCCAATCATTAAATGTCCTTTGTTATTATTCATTTATAATCTTCTTTATTGGAAACCAACACACACAGCCAACGCGTTTCGTTCTCACAGGAGAACTTCTTCAGGGCTGTCCATCAAGTTCTTCGCCAAGCCCCCCTTCTGATGATCTAGATGCCACTTGAAAGCCACAAACTGAGTCTGAGAGGGAGACACGTCCCAAGACCAGGCTAGGGAAAAGGAAGGTTCCAGAAAGCCTTACACTTATGGAGGTTGATGTAGAACAGCAGGATGATGAGGATGATGAGCCAGTCATCACAAACATCACTGCCGGCCCCGAGGAGATGGAGACCAACATTATTACTAAGGGTGGGCGTAGTTCGCGAAGTAGCACTTCGCGAAGCTACGCAAAGTGAAGTTCGCACTACGCGAGCTACGCGTAGCACTTCGCGAACTGCGAAGTAACATGTTCGCACTGTGCAAGATGTTGTTTTCAATGATTGCACAGTGCGGACAAGCAACCGGCACTGTGCAATCATTGAAAATGGCATCTTGCACAGTGCGAGCTGTAGTTTTCTGCTGCTCGAGTAGATTTTTACTCGAGCTGCAGCTTTCTCAACGCGAACTGGTAGTTTCTCATCGCGAGCGGTCGCGAGCATACGCGACCCCTCGCAATGAGAAACCTGACCTTCTCGCGTTGGGAATCTCGCCGGGAGGTTTATTTTCCATGCTCGCGATCGCGAACAAGGAAAAAGTCTCGCCAGGATGTCATTTTGCTTGCTCGCGGTCGCCAACTTGACGTTGAGGACCGCGAGCAAGCAAAAAATGACCGCAGCACTACGCAACACTACGCTACGCGTGTTCGCACTGTGCTACGTGCAGTTCGCGTAGTGCGAAGTAGCGCGAACTTCGCAAACTACGCGAGCGTAGCGTAGTGCTTCGCCCAGGCCTAATTATTACCCTATCCAAAATGGCTGCGAGGGATGTAGCACGCATACCTCCAACACAGGTAACACCAACACGACCTCCAGCTTGCATATTTACATTAGCAAAGGGCCGGCAGCATCCTACATCCAGCACAAGAACCACCTCAGCAGGTATTGGTACTGCACAGAGTCAAATTCAACGCACACCCTCCAGTTCATCCGGCATTGGAAGTGGAACCTCCAGCAGGAGACAAAAGTTAAGCTCCCCAGTGTGGGACTTCTTTACGGTTAGCGAAAAGGAGGAGAACATTGCTATATGCTCCATTTGTCATACCTCTGTTAGTCGTGGTAAGCTTGGTACAAATTATGGTACCGGAGGCCAAATGACCCATCTGAAAAAACACCACGCAATCCACTGGGAGGACTACCTTTGTCGCATAAAAACTGGAACCATTGCTGTTGGTGGGGATAAATGAGTAGAAGATCCGCTCACGGTGGAACAGGAAGAAGGAGAAGAGGGAGGCATTCTCTGTGGTAGTGGTACACGAAGTAGCCCTGTCACCAGCACTGCAGTGGTACCACCCACATCCTCAGCAACGTCTCAGTGGCACAAGAGTAAGAGTCAGCCTGAGACACCAAGGAGTACTGCATTAAAAAAAAGTGCGACGTTGACCATAACAGAAATGAATACCGCGCAGCCTACCATTCTTAGCATGTTTACTAGGCCGGAGGGGCAGTACGAACACAACCACCCAATAGCACGTTTGTGCAATGCGAAGCTGGCTAAAATGTTAGCACTGGACCTTGTGTTTGAATTTGCCCAAAATGGAAGGTTCCCAGCCGCTACTATTTAAGGCTTGGAAAAGCCTTAAAACAGAGTGCTGTTCAGAGTATCCACCTGACAAAAGACATGTGGACCAGTTGCCAAGCCACTGATTATATGTGCATCACTGCACACTGGATCTCTTTTTCAGGTGTTAGAGATAAGATATCTGCAAGTGTTGACACTGCTGAGATTTTTAATGACACTCGCAAACATGCAACTGTAGCCATGTTTGCTATGGAGAAATCTCATACTGCTGCAAACATTTTGGATGAGTTTAACAGCAAGGTCATTGAGTGGCTGCAACCAAGAGGGTTTAACATTGATTTTGTTGCCACGGACAATGGCAGTAATGCAGTTAGGGCCATGAAAGATGGTGCTATTTCAGGGTCCTGTGTTTGGCACACTGCATTAACATTGTTCTTCAAGACTTTCTGAAAAATGAGTCAGCAAATTACTGACCACCTGTAGAAGAATATGCACACATTTCATCCATTCCTTTAAAGCCCGGAAGCAGCTGAGGGTCATTCAACGTAAGCAGAAAATGCCAGTCAAAGCACTCATCCAGGAGGTGCCAACACGTTGCAACTCAACTTATTACATGCTTGATCGTCTGTTTGAGCAGTACATACCACTCAATGCTTATGTCATGAAAAGATCAGGGGATCCTACTGTGAAAGGCATGACCATTGAGATGACCCAATGGGACCTCGTTAAAAGCCTGACAGAGATGCTACTTCCTTTTGAGGTCTTCACACGTGAAGTCAGCAGGGAGGACTGTACTATGGGCCAAGCTATCCCATTGTTGTTCATACTAGAGCAAGAGCTGAAGGAGGTGTCTGAAACGTACGCAGGTGTGGATGACAAAGTAGATGCATATTATTTGGCGGACACCTTAGTCATTCGCTTACAAGGATTCAAAATAACATTGTGTCACATCGACATTACATTACTGCCTCAATTTTGGATCCACGGTGCAATTTATTTCTGAACAGTAATGCAGTAATTCCTTTTTCAGAAGTGGATCTTGGCAAGAACAAAACTTTGATAGCTGAGGAAGCCACTGACTTCGAAAACAAACGGCTCTTAATTAGAGGCCAGCCACCCAGGCCAGAACAAGTACTACAGGGCACCCAGAGTCAAGTTCTACTTCAGAGCCTGAGAGCAGTGTGTTTGCCTCCCAGCAGTCACCAACACTACCAGCAATAACACCAACAACAGCACCAACAGGATCATCAGCCACATAAAAAAAACGGCAACTGATTGGTTTCTACAGAAAGGGTTTTGTAAGTCCATTGCTGATGCAAAGGCAAAAGAGACCAAGCAAATCGGAGCACCCCTGAACATTGAGCGGATTGTCCAGGCCTATCTGGATGACACAATCGAGGTCTTCATGGAGCAAAGCCCATTGGTGTATTGTATGGGAAAAGAAGTCAATGGCCATTGCTCAGCACGCTGGCGATAAAGTATCTGGCTATCCCTGTCACAAGTGTCTCTTCTGAGCGTGTTTTCCGTGCTGCTGGTGCCATTGTAACTGTGAAATGGACCAGTCTCTCACCCAAAAGCGTGGAGAGGTTAACCATGATCAAAATGAATCAGCACTTTATACCACTGGAGTACAAAATACGTGAATCACAGCAGGAAGAGGAGAGCGACTTCGATGAAATAAGTAGTGGGTTACATGACCTACTTCTGTCCGAACCACCAGAGTTTGAGGACAAGCTCCTCTTCCCTGAAAACTAGGCTTTCAAATTGTTACTTTCTTCCTTCCTTTATTTGTGTGTGTATTTGTCTTTCTGGTTCAAATCTAATCACAACAAATCCATCACCACCGTCTCCTCTTTTCATTTCCTTATTGGAGTTGCATGTCTGTGCATTTAACTGTCCACTCCACTCCTCAGAGTCCTGCTCCATCATCCTGACTCGCCCTAAATAAATTTTCAGCAAGCCAGACATTGGATGGAGATGGAGAATAGTACAGTAAATGTTGCCTCTAACAGTCCCTCCATAAGAAGTGAAACGTGACTATAGCTATCTTCCGTTTTGTTTCCGAGCCGAAACTCATCACTGTCAGAAGGCTAGGCATCTGATCTGACAGCCAAAGAGAAGAGCAAGACAGGTAATGATTATTGAATGATGGCATGCATTGCATTGGATGCTTGGTGACTCAGAGTGAATGTGCATGAAGTCGAACTATACTAGTTATCTACAAAGTAAAAGTGACTCAAGTGACAGTCAATGTTTCCTTGTTGTTGAATAACTACATTGTACTACTACTACTGCAGGTGCAGGCCAATATCCGTTGCAATATTTTAATATGGAATATAAACTTAATCGGAGTCACTACAGACTGAGTTGGTGTTGGACAACACGTACCACACGGTCATGATGCTTTTTTTTCATTCAGTTATTTTTCAATACCCCTTTTGTTTTTCCATCTACACTTACAGGCCGGCCTTTACCCTGTGCTTTACTGGGAGAAACAACTCACACTTACCTTACCAATCCGCATCAGGCAGGCAGTGGCACCTAAGATTGATGTGTGGAGTGTCCATGGAAGGCAGGACCAAGATGAATGACGAGATGCAACTCCACAATTGGACCAGGATAATACAGTAACTTTAGTATCATTCATCATTCGTCTTTTGATTTATTTGATTCCTTTTTTCTCTTCAATCATTACGACTGTGTGTTGTGGTTTGTTTGGTAATTGATCCCTACAACTAGTTTTTCATTTTCTTTGCTAGCTTTAAAAGTAAGCCAGGTGCAGCATGTAATTTGGGTCTCTCGGAGGGCATACAGGCAAGGCAAATTTCATATTAATAATTATACTGCTGCCCTGTACTGTCTAATTGTGTAGTAGTAGTTAGTAAGTACTACTCATTAACCATCACGTTATCTTCATCATCATGCATGCATTTCCTTTTTCTCCCTTTATAGATTCATTGGATAATGGATCATGGTCGTCTTCCAAGATTGTGTTTTACTTTTGTTGTGTCCATGCGTACTGTTTTTCTTAGTCAAACCTTTCCCCAAACCCCACATCCCATCCATTCATCAGTCTCTAACCCTCTTCCCCTGGGCTGTGTGATTTATATTGAGGTGTGATGTGACTACATTAAATGTACACCAACAATTGATCACACGCTTGCTGGGACAGATGTGGTGAAAGCAACACTAATTCAATTTCAAGTCAGGGCAAGGATATTCTTCTGCTTGCCCACCCATGCTGTACTTTACTTCGTTCTACTACTCCTCCCACAGTTTCTCTCAGGCAAGTGACTGTCTCTTTTTTATTTTTCAAATGCTAATGCCAGTGTCTACAACCATGGCATCTTCTCCATTCTCTTGGGAAACCATGCAGCCATCGCTGTGCTGAACCTAATCATCATCAATCACAGGTAAGATAAGTTTGGTGGGAGGTATAATGGACTAGGAGGAGAGACTGACAGTACTAGTAGGACAAATAAAATAACTCAGTGAGGGTTACCGCATCTCTCAGTTTTTGTGTTACAAAATCGGCAGATATTTTAAATCAAACACTGGCTGCGGGCCTGCAGCAGCAAGGAAACCATGTGACGTAAATTCGTAAAACAGTAACCCACCCACAAAACATTAACATCATATGTTTAAGTATAAATATAATTTATTACCCTAAAAAAAATAAACTATCCCACTGTGACCTGACCCACCCCTCTCCCTAACCCCAACCAATGTCCAAAACCCAAAAGTCCAAAATGTCCAGAAACCCCAATGCCCAATACCCACCGACCAACAAAAGGAATTAAAAACGGGCAATTCAACGTGGTCCTGAATTCGGCGGGCTTTGAGATGTTTATCAACGAGGATCTTGACCCACTCCTCTAGGTGCTCCTCCAAGCGTGTCATCAGGAGGAGCATCGGGTGGCGAAATGTCCTGCAGTTGCATCCAGGGTGGGGGGTAGCAGTGCTAGATGTTATCGATGCGCGGCGGCGGGCGGCTGCCTAACCGCGGCGCCGTAACACTGGAGGCGGGGCCTGGCTGGGGCCCAGGGCATTGGAGGAGTCTGCAGCTGCAGCCGCCTCCTCCTCCTCCTTCGCCTGAGCCACCAGCCGCCGGTACTATTCGCAGATGGCCTCCATTTTACGGCGCCGGGCCCTGGCTGCCAACTCCTTCCGTGTGGGTTTTTCTTGGGAAGGAGGATCTATATCAGGAAAGAAAAATAATATTGTAACCAATACTCTTAGCAAAACAGTAACACAAAATTAATTCAACACATAGTGGCACAGTATCACTAGCAAGCACAGTACATAACATTTGTGGTAAGTACCTATCCTCCCACATCCTCGGACTCTAACATTTGTGGGAGTTTCAGGCATTATACTAGCACTATGGACTCCAGTACACACCAGTCGTCTTCTTCTTATCTCTAGTTTAGCGAAATTACATAACCTTGTTATAGCCAGCATGCCAGTTCAGTCAGCTAAGCTTGCACTCAAGAGAAACATATGAGTCATGATGCAGACTCACGTTAGTTTTATTTACTACTACTGTCTGCAGGTGGGGAAGCTCATATTTTTCTATTACGGGGGGCACTGGCCATACTCTCTCTGTTACATGAGGGCAATTGCTCAATTTCACTTTCACCCTGCCCTGGGTACTACAAAAAGGCAGATTATTTATCTGATCCAGTGATCATTGCTTATATGGGAACACGACATAAGGTCAGTAGCGGTCGGTGGTGGGAGTGCTGCTGGGCGGTGACGTGGGGAGGGGGAGCGGTAGGGTGGGGGTAGTAAACTATGGATTACGGACAATTACAGGTAAGTAAACAATACATATAAATAAATAAAACAAATTTTGTTGCGCGCACTGCATCGCATTTGGCGGTGCAGTGCACACAATGAAATTCGTTTTATTTATTGTTATGCTTACTTACCAGTATTTGGCTGTAATCCATAGTTTACTACCCCCCACAGTGCCCCTCCCCACGTCACCATCCGCCTGCGCTCTCACCACCGACCGCTACTGCATAAGGTACTTTGTTTTCATTGATTGAGTAAACAACAGATAGGCCACCCTTTGCAGGCTGGCTGACACAATTGAAAATAAATTAACATAGGTAGGTAGTGGTCTTCGGAGTTGGAGGAAGGCGCTTGATAACATATATATATATATATATATATATATATATATATATATGATGTGCTGGCAAACTACTGTGAGTCAACTGTATTCTGAAAATACAACTTATATTCCCCTCCGCTTTGCTACTCTGGCGCAGTTTCTTTTACATTCTCTTCAAAGTAAGACTCTGCATCCAGTGACAGTCTCCACCTATGCTGTCTATGATGAATAGTACATGCAGGCATCCATCCATTAAAAGTAAATGTCTATCATTCTTTTTTATACATGTCTTAACAAACCTTAGTTGGTTTCACCAACAACCACCCATGCGTCCGCTCCTTCCTTGCTTGCCTTGGCTTTGAGTTTGACCCAAACACCACTGATGATTCTTGCTATCTAGTATCCACCCATACTGTGTCGCCCACCCAGGCAGGCATCTTCTTTCACCTTCCACCCATCCTTCAACAACCCATCCATCTGACCTGATTCCTATCAGCCACCTATGCATGCTTCCAACATATCCTTCACTGCGTTATATTACATCTCACCCGTCCTTCCTCCTTCCACCCTTCTCTCCCTCTTTGTTCAACACATCCATCAAGGTCATCTGATCTGACTTTTAGTCTTCTCCATAAAACTTTCAAAGCTGAGTTGGAATCATATAGAAGAGGCCATTGGTTACTCAACTCACGCTGCTAATGCTATTGCTAATGCATTGCTAATGCTAAGTAAAGGGTGTCTTCTTCAACCGTTGTATAATGTTCACTACAACTTAATACTTAATAAGTCTCACAGGTCAGTGAGGGAAGTGAACACCCTTCCAGCTAGTAGTAATGACAATAAGTATTTAATATAACTTACCACCACCCGCCACTGCTGCTGGCTCCCCCTCTGTAGCTCCTGCAGGTGCCTCATGTTCTCCTGCCCCCTCCGGAATGGCCGTATCGCCATCGCCGCTGGCCCTGCCGGCACTGGTGGTTGGTAGTACGCCTAGAAAAAACATTACACATTTTAGATGCCTGTACACCTCCCCCTATTTTATTAGTTTTCACTAGGATGATTGAAAAAAAGTTAATACAACATACATCATTACTAGTCCAAATCAGGTACTAGAGTAGAATCAGAAGACAGACACTAGTAGTGTTTTGGTCCCTAGGGTCATCTAGTCCTACTCTACTCTTTGGAAAGTTAGCTTGAGCCATGTAACCATTTTAGATTCATCATGTCTACTCTTTTACGCCTATTACCACACAGCTTGTTGTGCAGTAGACGCCTTTGAGGCCACATGAGTGTTGCGTACAAGTGAAGAGGTCGAAAAAAACAAGCCACTTTGTTATGGAGTTCGGTTAGTCCGCATTGCTTAGCCATAACATGTTACACTTTTTGGCATGACTGCAAAATGCTTGCATAATTGCATTATACTATCTAACGCGCACCATTTTTCTCATAATAGGCGGAAGATTCCCTTCTACAAACCAGAGATTTGCAGAGCTTATGATGCAGGTAACCAGTATTTCTACGTTCTACGGTGAGGGGTCTCCCAGAATTCACACAGATCTTTTGTCTTCTTTCATGCACTTGTAAATGTTTACTGTTTTAATCTTATGCATTTTTCTGTTGGAGCTGTCTGTAGTAATTTCATACAACAACGTACAGAGCTTGTTATTTGAAAATAAACCTTTTGAACTTACACATAGACTCTGTGGTATTTGGTGTGGTGGGGTCGACTTACACGAGTGAGTGAGCGAAAGGGTGTTATGTTCTGGGTTGTGTAATCATTGGGTATCTCCTTGTGGGGGTTCGGGACCTAATGAGACACTATGGCTAGTCGGTCAGGGGATTGTGGGTTCTGACCTAGGTGTGAGTAAGGTCCAACCTCCCATCATCAACTTCACATTTTCTTGTGCATAGTTCTGTATGTGGCTGTGCAGAATCCCCACAACAGTAGTAGTATGTACTATCCTATCAAAAATACTAGTCAAATATCTGGTTGGGCATTTTGTTGGTGGGAATTGTCGAAGCCTCAAGATTAAGAAGACTAGAAGAGGACAACCCAAAGGACAGGACCCAGTGGCTAGAGCTATTGGTCAATCTGAGTTTTATTCAAAAGAAAATCTTAAATAAAGAGTGGCCAACTGGGCAAGCTTAGCTACAGACAGACTAATAGTAGTAGTAGTACAGAGAGTCATAGCAGAGGCAGTTAGAAGGAACTTAGAGGCAGGGATAACCAGAATTTGATAGTCAAGGTCAAAGAAGCTTTTGTAAAAAATAGAATTAGGAAGTGGAACCATAATTAATAGTTCGGAAAAAAAAGGTGCAGTAAAAGTTAGGGAAATATAATTGTTAATATTAACCACTGGAGGACTTACTGGGGCCAGCAGCAGGGCCCTCGGTAGAGAAGCGGTCCTCTGGTTGTCCCGCCGACTCGGACCCCGTCTTCTTGCCCCTGGGTGGTGCTGATCATGTAAGATATAATAAATAAAGAGACAAACATTAGGGAGTGCTGTGAAACAAATAAATCATTTTAAAAAACGCTCAAAAGACATTTTAGGAAACAACAATTGCAATAAAATTAACCTATCTAATTAGATCGACTACTGGGCTGCTTGCGGAATTCACGGACCATCTACCCATTTATGAACACTAATCCAGTGTTCCATAATCATTCTGATTCCAGAATACTAACGAAGCCCAAGTACCACCTGACCTAGACCACCTGTCCAGATGGGCCAATTGTTCACTAAGTCTGCATTTCCATTTTTTTTAGCCTTCAGAAATGCGTAGATAAGATAGAGGACACATGCATAAATGTGTGCATACACCATATTGTGGGTTGGTTGCGTCTGATGTTGTTCTGCTACTGACTGACACTGCTAAGCCTACCACTCACTAAACAAACTACAAAAGGTTCTACGGAGGACTGGGGTAAATAGCACTCAGTGACAGAGGAGGCGTCACGCAGACCGTAAAACAATGATGAACTAATATTAACTAAACCTAGTATCCATCCACCACTATTTCACAGGAGGACAATGGAAGGACTAGAGTCTCTCTAGCAATAGCATTACCTAACTTCAGTTCTCTAAAGTAAACTCTTACATAAATCAGCCCAAGCTAGCTCAAAGATGCAAACAAGTGAGAGTAGCGCCAA
Source organism: Triturus cristatus (assembly GCF_964204655.1). NCBI lineage: Eukaryota > Metazoa > Chordata > Amphibia > Caudata > Salamandridae > Triturus > Triturus cristatus. The sequence goes on along the minus strand of NC_140588.1, from coordinate 523,925,726 downwards.
GAACCTGTGTCCTACAATCACAGAAGATTGTGAAACGTGATTTACCTGCAATGTAAGCAGCAGTAATCTTTTTATTTGTCAAAAAATTATACACAATACTTATACTACTATATATTAGCTACTCACCAAGCCCCACGACCTCGACACCTAGCAGGTCCAACAGGTCCTGCTACCGGTCCAGGATGTCTGACCACCGGTGGGCCAGCTGGTTATGGGTGCGCCGGAACCCTGAGCAGTGAAACACTTCCCGGCGCACCTTCGCCCACCGACGGTGACGCTCCTGGGTAGGGTACCCGGAGCCTGGCCTGCCGGCTGCTGCCAAGGTCAAGGGGAGGTGGCGCTGGATAAAAAAAACAAGGTCGGCCACCTCTGCCTCTCCAAAAAGCTGCCGGGCCTGCACCCCTGCAGGGCGCATTCTGCCGCAAGCCAGGTGGCTCTTGGGCGCAGGCGCCTTGTCCTTGGAGCCGGTAGTACTACACTTGGCCATGGTTCTGAGGTGTGTGGGAGGCGGAAAAGAAAAGTTAGAAGGAAAAAATAAAGTTAGGGTGAAGAAGTAGGAGCTTAAAGAAAGAAGTAATATAAAACAGTAGAAAAGTAAAAAAAACACAGTAAAAGTAGAAATAAAATGCAAAATATAAACTTAGGGACAGAGAGAGATAGATGATAAATAAAAAGAGTCAGAAAACCAGTGTAAAAAACTAAGGATTGCAAAGATTGAGGGAGGATAGAAAAGTAGGCCCAGAACCATAGCATAGAGTGAAAAACAAGATGGCCGCGCCCATCACGACCGCGTGGGTAAATTTGCGCGATATTTCCCTGCGAACATGCAATAATCGTCCCGAACAAGTAAAACGCGCTACTGAACATGACATGCGCATCGCGAACACGCTATACGTGACCAGGAACAGGAAATAAGGCATCGCGAGTGGATGGGACAATTGAAAAACAAGATGGCCGCGTCCATAGGCGACCGCATGGGTAAGTTCGCGAGATACTATTCCCCGAGCACTCAAACAGCGCCCGAACATGCACAACGCGCTCCCGAACAAGAAAAACTCATTGCGAACGGGTGCCCCAAGCATCTACACATGCTCGCGTAGTGCAATGACAACTTCGCGTGGCTTCGTGTAGTGCGACTACGCGTACTACGCCCAGGGTTGCTGTGTAGCAGCCACCTCTAGCATCACCACCGCTGCCTACAGGCAGCCCGGGGATGCTGGGGACACTGTGTGGGGGATCAACAGGCAGTGCCACAGGTCCATGTCTGCAGGGCAGGTGGGAGGGCAACTGGGGGACAGACACTGAGACTGAGGGCCTGGCCACCGTGAACACAATCCTTGGTGCATACCAACAAAACCAGGGACAGGTGGGCCAGGTTGTGGAAGAACTGCGGGAACTCTGCCTGCTGCAGAGGTCCATGGACAAACATTTGGGACAACTTGTGGAGTACATGGGCCAGCTTATGGGTGTTCTGAGGGACATTCATACAGCTCAAATATCTGCACCCCCCCCAGTGGCCATCCTGATGATACTCAAAACAACTCAGCAGAGGCCACAGGGAGGGGTGAGTTAGAAGACATAGACTCCTCAGACATCTCTGAGCATGCAGCAGGTTCCTCCCGCCAAACGGCAGAGGGGACTTCCGAGAAAGACCACAGGAGGATCACTTGGCAAAGTACCTTGCCAAACCAGTTCTAGGAGCCACTGATGATGTCACCAGTGTTGCAAAGAGCATTGACTTTGTTGTAGATCCGATAGAACATTGCCAAATTGATGGGACTTTTCTGTTGGACTGTGGAATTCCACCATTGTGTGTTCCACCCTAATTATCTATGTACCATCACTTTTAACTTGAACACTCACCTCTCACTCACATTTAAATAAACCCAATTCACACCCCTCTGCCTTTGTGTCAGTGCCATCGCTATCACAGTAAGTTGTATGTTAACTCACATTTGCAATGTACCACACGTTTTGAATGCGACAATACATTGAGAGGGCGGAAGAACCTAGAACGACACAAGAAAATAAAAGTGAGATGTCATATGATGGCATGACAGCTAAAACACACCACTAGTCAACACTGTACAAGATGCATTCCAGATAACACTGACAAACACCATCAATGTGGACATGAGGTAATTAGAAAAAGTAACACAGTTCTGCACAGAGTAAGCCTCAGCAGTGTGCCAACAACAGCCAGCAGCCAGACACATCCTCAAAGTTCGGGCCAGAACAGCAGAGCGTACAGACACAGTAATAGTTGCTCAATGCTAACTTACACTCAATGGAAGTAGTTGGCATTGAGCTCTCGACACAAGTCAAGACCTTCTTCCTCACCACTATCATCGTCACTGGGCATGTGTGCGTTTGCAACGGGGGTCTCCTGCTGGTCATCATCGTCCTGAATCAGGGGGACCTCTTTGCGCACAGCCAGGTTGTGTAGCATGCAGCAGGCTACTATTATCTGACACACCTTCTGGGGAGAGTAGAGTAGCGCAACACCACTTTTGTCCAGACACCGCAATCTAGACTTCAGGGGCCCGATTCACAGAACTAACTTAAGACAAAATCCTAAACTTACTACCATTTTAGTATTCACAGAAGGCACTTACTCATTTTGGTATTCACAGAAGGCACTTACTCATTTCGGTATTCACAGAAGTTAGGAGTCCTAACTTTAGGACTCCTAAATGCCTTCTGTGAATACCGAAAGTCTTAAAATTAGGATTTTTCTCAGTTTAGTAGTAGTATAGTTAGGACTCCTAACTTTAGGACTCCTAAATGCCTTCTGTGAATACCGAAAGTCTTAAAATTAGGATTTTTCTCAATTTAGTAGTCCTAAGTTTAGGACTCCTAACTTTAGGACTCCTAAATGCCTTCTGTGAATACCGAAAGCCTTAAAATTAGGATTTTTCTCAGTTTATTAGTAGTATAGTTAGGACTCCTAACTTTAGGACTCCTAAATGCCTTCTGTGAATACCGAAAGTCTTAAAATTAGGATTTTTCTCAATTTAGTAGTCCTAAATTTAGACTTAGGACTACTAAATTGAGAAAAATCCTAATTTTAAGACTTTCGGTATTCACAGAAGGCATTTAGGAGTCCTAAAGTTAGGAGTCCTAACTATACTACTACTAAACTGAGAAAAATCCTAATTTTAAGACTTTCGGTATTCACAGAAGGCATTTAGGAGTCCTAAAGTTAGGACTCCTAACTTCTGTGAATACCGAAATGAGTAAGTGCCTTCTGTGAATACCAAAATGAGTAAGTGCCTTCTGTGAATACCAAAATGGTAGTAAGTTTAGGATTTTGTCTTAAGTTAGTTCTGTGAATCGGGCCCCAGAAGTCCAGCACATGACATGCCCTGCCAAGGGCATCATTGAAGTGGACTTACCCGGGCGTAATTGGATTCCTCAGTGGGGTCAGCATCCACAGACGGTTGGGATACCCTGAGTCACCTAGTTGTAAGACACACAGACCAACAATGTAAGAGAAACATGTGAGGAGAGCAGCATATCACTCATACACCACACTCATTGACACAGCCCACTCACCAACAAGCCAGGCCTGCTCTGGATGAAGTCTACCATCAATTGTGGGATGATGCTGTTCAGCAGTATGAATAAGTCATGTGCTGAACCAGGAAATTTTGCACACACGTGGGATATGATCTGATCAGCTTGGCATACCACTTGCACATTTATGAAGTGATGATGCTTGCAGTTACGGTAGATGTGCTCACACGCCTGTGGCGGAACAAGGCCAATGTGTGTATGGTCAATGGCTCCTACACTATTTGGGATGTGTCCAAGATCATAAAAACCCCCTTCACATCTGCCAATTAATTTATTCTTGGAAAGTGAATGTAGCTGTCCTTGTAGGTCATCAACTCAGACAGGACATCCCTCAACACCATGCTGAACATAGGCTGAGACATTCCACTGGTGGTGGCCACCGTGTACTGGAAAGATCCAGTTGCAAAGTAATGCAGTGCAGCCATCACCTTTACTGTTGCTGTCAATGCTGCTGGATATGTTCAGTTAGACTTCAAATGGGGCTCCAACTGAGCACATAGCTCTTGCAGGGTAAGCCGATTCAGACAGAATTTCTTGATGATGTCGATATCCTCCATCATCGCCAGGTCTGGGCTAGGGCGACAGACAGGTGGTCTCCTCCTATGTACTCTGGCAGGGGACAAATGTTAAAATGAGTCAAAGATGAGATGTAGGAACCAGCATAACGAATGACCCACACACCACTACATTGACAGGACTCTTGAACACAAATAATGCACAAGTGACATGCATACACACCTTGATCTTCTGTAGTCATTCTGGTAGCCAGGGTGTACATACTAACTACAACAAGATCAAAATAAGTCGATGTCTATGGCATATGGTACACTGCTACATCATGTGTACCCAGCCCTGTGGGTACATGACACAGCATATGTGGCTAACTGCAACAATGCTGACTAGTATGTCACTGCTGTCACAGCATGACCTCAACCTACAGTCCCACACTACACAACATCATCATGAAATGAAGCCAGTTAGTGTAAGCTGGACAACGACACATGAATATACAGCACAGTGGACAGACAGATATGCACATTATGGTGTCAGTCCATCATGACTGTGGGAGAAGATTGCGTTACAGACATTGCCATGTTCACTAAAATGAAACACAAATACACATTGAATGTGTATACATGCACACATGGCTGAAAATTAAAGGTGATGTCAGACAGACCTATGTTTTTTCACACACGTGCACTCCTATGACCTGTGTTAAAAAATATACAGGCACTGGCAGCTAGGGACACTGTATGCCACACCACTACGTGTGTTTTAAGTGCTAGAGGTTAAAAGTATGTCTGATCTCCGTACAATGTACACCTCTAAATGGCAGACAACATCACTGGCCCTTCATAAGACAACCCATGGACAAGAAAGCGACAGGCAAATAGCAAGGGATATCCAAACAGTGTTCACCAGTAGGATAGATAGGATAGGATAGAGTTTTTTTAAAGCGCTCGAATGCCTAGGTGTCTTGGCGCTAAGAGGTAAGATAGAGGAACTGCAACAGCTATACTGGACCTTTGATCACGGGAAACAGCCTAGTTTTTAGCAATTTCCTAAAAAGCTGCCTATTCGATAGTAGTCTCATGGTGATGGGCAGCCCATTCCACAGCTTAGCTGCACAATGTGATAGGCTCCTACCTCCCCATCTGACTCTACAAATTTTAGAGATACAGATGAGACCCACATTGGAGGATCTGAGGTTTCTCGTGGGAGTATACCAAGAGAAGAATTTCCAGAAATCAGCTGCCCCTCCGCCATATAATGCCTTGTGGACCAGGCATAAGGCTTTAAATGCCATCCGTTGCTGAATCGGGAGCCAATGTAGTGACCTGATGGCAGCAGAGGGAGAATGGCCTTTAGGAATACTTAATAATAAATGAGCAGCAGCATTTTGTATTGATTGTAATTTTGCCCTCTGCACCTTATCAATGCCTATAAAAAGTGCATTGCAATAATCTAACCTCGAGAGAATTAGGGTCACTACCACCGTTTTCCTTAGTTTCTGAGGAATGAAGGAAAAGATCTTCCTAGGAATCTTCAATAAAAAGAAGCAGGAAGAGGTTACACAGTTGATCTGGGCTGCAAATTTAGCTGGACATCGAAAATTACCTCCAGATTCTTGACCTTATCGGACGGAACGGGACATTCACCCGCCTCTGTCAGCCACCAGGTTGGATTCCACAGGGATGGACCATTGCCAAACTCCATCACCTCCATCTTATCTGTATTGATCTTAAGATAATTGCGACTCATCCAGCTCATGATGTGAGTCAGACAAGCATGGAAATTAGCGGCAGTGGACTCAGACTGTTTAGATGCAGAGATGACAATCTGTGAGTCGCCCGCATACGAGACCAGCGAGAAGCCATGGTTTCTGATGAGTCTGGCGAGTGGGGTGACATATATATTAAACAGAGTTGGCGACAGTGCAGATCCCTGCAGCGCTCCACACGGTAGAAGGAATGATTTGGATTGCAGATTTTCCCAATGTATGGTCTGTTCCCTAGATGCCAAAAAGGAGGAGAGAAGGGACAGAGCCAATTCCCCAATCCCCACAGCCTTCAGCCGCCGCACTAACACCGCATGATTCACGGTGTCAAATTCTGCTGATAGGTCCAAGAGGATGAGGATGGCTCTTCCCCCTCCATCCACCTGATCCCCTCAATTGCCATGATAAGGGCAGTCTCATTCGAATGACATGACCGGAAGCCATGCTGACTTGAGTCAAACAGATTGCTAGAGTCTAAATATTGTGTTAGCTCCTGATTCACAGACCTTTCGAGGATTTTAGCTGCAATTGGCAGACACGAAATAGGTAAATAATTCTAAACCTCCAAGGGATCTAAGGCTGGCTTTTTCAAACTTGGCCTTATGCAGGCTTTTTTCCAGACCGTCGGATAGGTCCCAGACTCAACTACTTGATTTAAGACACCGCTGGAATGGTGTAAATAGACAACATTAATACAATGCGAGAGGCCTTTGTCCTCTTTTGACTCCTTAACTTATTTATTAATTTCTGGCCACAAGACATGACAAATAATGTTATTTGACTCTCCTTTTCTTGTACATTATATGTGTATGAAGACTTGACTCAAAGGTCATACTCTATAATCCCTTTACAGGATAAACAAATCACTTTAGGTAAATGTGTTGGGATGAGTGATGCAATTAGCAAATCGAGAATGGTAATGCAAAATGTGTATTAAGGCGCAGTAGCTGGCATCCACTGCGGTCACATGCATTGGCCCCAATTGAATGAAGCAGGATAGCGGTCGACGCTTCCTGACCGCCGCGGTGTGGCACCGCCTATGTGAATGAGCCATCAGCCAATGGGAGCCGCCAGCGGCTTATATTTTTTAATGTCGCAGTAGGCACGCTCTGCCACTGTGGGGCCCGGCATTGGCCCCAATTGAATGATGCAGGATTGCCGTTGCTGCTTTCTGACCACCACGGTGCGTCACCACCTATGAGAATTAGCCATCAGCCAATGGGAACCACCAGTGCTCTAGTTTCTAACATATTTTAATATCGCCACAGGCATGCTCTGTCACTGCCGGGCCCAGGAAGGCCCCAATTAAATGATGCAGGATTGCGGTCGCTGCTTCCTGACCGCCGAGATGTGGCACCGTCTATGAGATTTAGCCATCAGCCAATGGGAACCACCAGCGAGCTAGTGGCTAACATATTTGAACATCGTGGTAGGCATGCTCCGCCACTGCGGGGCACGGCATTAGCCCCAATTGTTGAATGATGCAGGATTGCAGTCGCTGCTTCCTGACCGCTGCGGTGCATCATCGCCTATGAGAATCAGCCATCAACCAATGGGAACCACCAGCGTGCTAGTGGCTAACATATTTGAACATTGCAGTAGGTGTGTTCCTCCACTGGATTTGCCCCAACTGAATAATGCGAATGAAGCTGACCAATGGTATCAGCAGAGCAACACTGGAACAAGATTAGGGTCCTATATATATCCCTGTGAAATGTCCACACCTGTCACTTGCCTAGAAGACACTGCTGCCTGCCATTCCTCACCACGAACTGCTGCTGTACCTCATCTCTGGAACCAGTCATGGCTCGTACTGAGAACCTGAGGGCCGGTCCCTTCCCACAGACGAGCTGGGGGTTCTGGCTGATGAGGTCCTTGGCCCGTACGGCCGGCTCTATGGTGCTGCAGAGGTGCTGGTAAGTGAATTTTAAACTTACTTCGAATGCTCAGAGGGCTCACAATATGTTTCTGTACAGTCCTATGTGCCTCAGACTGCAAGCCAATATTCATGCTTACTGATTTTGACGTCTGCATGTCCCATACTGGACGCACTAGTTGATGCACTTGGGTACGTGGGAAGGATGGCACACTTGTCAATGTTGCAGCTCCATTGATGCCAAACAACACATGTGAAACTCTGAAATGAAAATGTATATGTGTGAGAGTCTGTCTAGCTGAATGATTTCAAATTCATGCTGTGGAGCCTTGTTCCCCATTATCCCTAATTGCATGCATTGAAGAATTTTCCATTATGTGGTTTCTTAGTAGTACAGTTACACTGATGACTTCATGAAATCTCATTTTGGACACACATTCCCTGTGCCATGTCTTCTATAAGTTCATTATTTGTACATATGTACATTAGGTAGATGGTACCTGTCGATTGGGCAGAGGGTACTGAATGAGGCGTGTACTGATTCTACAGGGATATTATAGAGACGAGCCCAGTATGTACTAGAGTACAGGGCCTGTAACTGTCTAGATTAGTGTGAAATTACCTCTCACATCTGATAAATGTACAGTGGACAGGTCATCCTTCTTTTGGTGTCATTATGTGTAGCCTTGCTCATGTGTATGCACTGTGTACTGACACATAATGCACCACTACAAAGTGTTAAAAAGCTCTCCTCTTCTCTCCCATACCTGCAGCTCAAGGTCCATCAGCGGAAGGCAATTTGGAGGGCCATTGCCCAGAAGGTGTGGGCCCCAGGGGTCTCTAACCGGTGACATAACCACTGCCACGAGAGGTGGGATGACATCTGCTGCCTTAGCAAAAGCATTGCAGAAATTACGCTGGGCCTGGTTCCTCAAAGTGGTCGTTTGGCGCACTGGAGCATGACCCCACTGTTGGCCCGCATACTGGCAGTGACGCAGCCAGAGCTGGATGAACGCTTGAGGGCCCAGCAGTAGCAAGTTGAGGGTGATAATAGTACAAAGTGTGATGTTGCACGTAAAAGACTGCACAAATCCCAGCCCTGGGCAAGGCAGGAACCGCTGAGTTGTCTCTAGTGTGGTGTAATAACTTCTAAGGAGACTCAGTGGTGAGTGCTGATATTTGGCACCTGTACAACATCTGCATTGTCATGTGGCCAGGTAACATCAACATGAGTGTCAGTCTCTGAGTCATCAACTATAAGTGAACATCAGTGAGCATCATGTCAGGGTGCATTTCGAGATTGATGTTGGGCATTTCCATGTAAGATTGCTTACCATTGTTCAACAGTAGTTGTGTTGCAGTAGCTAAATTAGTAGATGTAAGGATGTCATGTCACTTAACAATAGTTTTCTTTAACTTTCTATCTGTGGGGTTCTGTCACCACATACTTCAAGTGTGACACACACAGTAAATTCTGATGTGTAGCGCTCTTGGCTGAAGGAATGTAGGTGTGCCTATAGACAATAGAATGTGATGTTGAGATGTTGACACATGCACAACAATTTGGCAGTGTGAACACAACATGGATCATGATTTCCATGCATCGGCTGATTCTAGAAATAATTGGACTTATGCAGACAATAAATGGAGAGTCAAATGTGTGACTTAAGTTCAAGCATTTCTGTTTGTATTGCCTAACATGTTTGTGATCTGGCCACTTTACTAATCAGTGTCTCTGCCTCTTACAGAATCTACTGAGGTCAAAGGAGAGGGGCCCTACACTATTAGGGAAGCTACTGGCATCACTGCTCCCTGGGAGTACAGCAATACTGAGGGGACCAGTGCATCAGAGGGGGACAGGAGTGCCCTGGAGGAGTCTGCTCCAGAAACACCTACATCCACATCTTCACAGTCCAGCGGTGACTCCTCGGTGTTGTCGGGAAAAGGAAGTTCGACCTCTGCTTTGTCGTCCACCACACCTCATCCTGTGTGCACCCTCCCAGATGCTCCCCCAACTGGTATTTGGGCCCGCTGCCCTAAGAATGGAAGAGTCTCTTTTCCCCCCAGGCACCGCTGTGCCAGCCCCTTTGTCCACATGAAGGCCATGGACATTTGCTGCAGGTGTCTGTGGGGCAGACTTTGCTCCTGAATACCCTCCAGGATCATGGCAACAAGTTGTCGCAAGTTGTTGCATTCATTATAGGACATTCATTCGGACATCGGTGGCCTGCACAGAACTGTCCAGTCTTTGGCCTCCACACTGACGGCAGCGATTCAGCAGTCACAAGCTCCCAGTCCAGCCCCAATCTGGCTCCTGTTCCTTCAGCAACCACCCTGCCAGTGATCCCACATGACCAGAGCACACACACACTTGAGCAATCAGGCACCATGTAATCAAGACACAGCACATGACAACAGCAGTTCAAGCAACACAGACACAAGACATCATCCCCAAGGCACACAAGGAGCACGCATGCCAGCCCCACTACAAGCACATCGTAGGACATTGAGAAGCAGAAACACAACAAACATGCATCCACAATGAATACCTCACAATCCTTGCCCTCCAAGAGCCCTCCCATCCCCCAACGTGATCCTAAATCCGTACAGGAACTTGCCCTGGATGCCGTGGACATGGTGCCTGCCACAACTGCCCCCGCCACTTCAGAGGGCTGTGGTACCCAAGTCTTCCACTCCCACTACCACCCCTCGTGGGAAGCATGGACAGGAAAGCATTGAGTTAGTAGTAGCTCCAAAACAGGGGAGGCAGGGTAGAAGGCCAACCTCCCCCAAGTGTACCACCAGATCTGAAGGTTTTTCCCGGAAGGATCCATGAGCAACTGCTCCACTTTCAGGGAAGCAGGAAGCTGTTGTGGCCACCTCACCTATCCCTTGGCCCAAGACACTTGGGGGCTATCGTATCCCCATGAAAGTGAGGCCCAGCCCTCCACATGCAACATCAGCCACTGAGCCTCCCCACTGCATTTCACCACCTCCCTGTGCGATGACTCCACCAGGTCCAGCAAGCCCTCAGGCTCACACATCCAGTGATCCCTCTACCTCAACCAGTTCTCCTCCTCCTAGGTCCAGTCCTCGGCCTACCCCAGACAGTCATCCCCCACCCATTTCCAGTTCTCCCCAAATTTGAAGCAGATTCCCCCTTCCCACCCCATTCCTCCCTGAGCAGTGCCTAACCTGCCCATTTGCTGGCTCTATCCTGGTGAGATTCACATGGCGGTGGACTGTGTTTCAATCATCTGTGTGAAATTTCAAAGCACACATGTGCGGACTTGAGTTTGGATTGGCCGTTGCCCTTAATGTTTTGCACTTTAAAGGCTGATACAGAGTTTATGTAATAAAAAATATATAGTTATGTTCTGAGCATTGTTGCTGGCCTTGCTCATGATGCAGTACTGTTGCGGGGATTCTGCTCATGCACAGAACTATGCGCAGGAAACCAGGACCTCAGTGAATTGTGGTGTACCAAAAAACTCACCTCAGTACCCAGAAGCCCTATCCGACTAGCATCAGTGTCTCATTCATTCTCCGTATCATATCAAAGCTACCAATGATTAGATAACCCAGAACAAGCGACTTAGAGTACTCTCAGGAATGGTGGGAATCAGAAACACCTTTTCGTTATTATTCTCAGATCAGTCCACAACATGAGTAATCAGAGACACGGAAAAGTTTAAAATGTTTATTTTTAACTACGTGCTCTAAGATGCAGTACTTTGGCTAACATAAGCAGACAAATGATTAGAAATAAAACCATCAGCATTGTGACAACACCATAGAAAACAAAGGGAGAAATAATATTACAATGATAGTGGAAACAGGTCCTATAATACTTTGTGAACCACCCTTCCCTGGCTAATAAGCTAGTTTTATATAATAATAGAACGTCTCTAGGTTTGAATGGGGAACCCCATACCACAAAGATCAGCTTAGGTGAATCACATCACAGGATTAGCTCTGCTCTCTGTGTCTGGAAAGGTTTTCTCCAAGTGCCTGAAGCATGCATGCAAATGCAATATTAAATGCTCCCAAGTTTCAGATATTTGCAGCTGTGTGCTTGTTGTGTCTAGAGCATGGGCTGGTCAACCTGAAGTCAACAGCATACATTGTTATTTGACCTTGACGGTTACTGCACACAGTGGTCAGACTAAGGTCGCGGTGCACGTCTAGGGATGTGAAAAACAGATCGTTCTCATGTGAAGAAAAAGCAAGCAATTAGTTTTACTTGTAATAACAACTACCTGTAGTGTCGTGTGCAAAAAAAGCATAGTGGCAACATGGCTCTAACATCTAAAACGCTTATGCTAACATAGCAATGTATGGAGACATAACCCTGTCTCCACTACACCCTCCCTTGATCGGATCACGAAAAAAATAGGGAAGCAATGTAGGAATGCAGAGTTCAAGTTCGAGTGAGACAGAGCCAAGTTCATATATTGCCAATCCGTATAATTGGGAGTGAAACGTTCGAAAAGTTTGTTGGGAAAATTTAAAAAACAAAAACCAATGAATGGCGGTATACAGCCCATTCTGGAGCAAAAGTAAAAAATTAGAGTTAGTACGTGCGGAAGATGGAGAACTGCCTATTTAATCCATCAACGTATAGGCACAGTATGTCGCAACAGCCTCCAAGAGGAAGTTGTTGTAATTTTTAGAAAATGATTCAGCCATCCACACTAATGAACTAAAGGAACATACATGTTCGTCGATTACCGGAGCCTCTAGCACCATTAGAGAAGAACTTGCGTGTTCTTCAAGATAACTTCATGCCAGGAAGTCTTGAGCTGCTGAATATATATCCCAATTTCCCAGAATTCCATGCGCAGCCGCACCGGCCATAATCCCGATGCCAGAACAGTCTAACTCATTATCCACTAAGGGACTCATCAGTCGATCATAATCTGGGGCAGGAGACGCCGTGTTTGACAGGCATAAATCCAGAGCCCATTCAAATGAACAATCAAGGCAATGGAAAACAGAAGTATGAGAAACAAAATGATAATCCATAGGCTACGCTCAAAGTGGCCAGTGGTAGTGTTCCATAGTATTCAAGCATCTGGTTGCGCAGTTGAAGCAGCCAGGGCAGACTGTCGTGTGACACAGATTGTGCAGCCATTGCAGAGCAAACAAACCAACAGCAGCACACCAGCAGTCAAGGAGAGGATTAATGGAAGCCCGCTGAAGACGCTGGAAAAAATAGAATGAAAAAATGCCGGTATCACACCAAATATTGTTTGGAACGAGGTCACAAGGCCGGAGCCCACAACTTTGAAAAAATGCGGCAAGTCAGTTGTTGACGAGGCATTGAATATAGTTTGAATCAGAGCGCCGAAAAGAAAGGGGAGATCAGTATTTAAAAGAGCATGCACCTCGGTGCGGGTGTTAGCTACGTGAAAGACAAATGTTTCACAAGAGGAAGTTAGGACGACTTCTTTTTGGGACAATAGAGCCGTTATTCTGCTCATCTTGTTGAACTCTGCTTTCAATGTTGGTATGGAAGGCCAGATGGATACATCGAGTCTCCCATGTGGGGGTGGGAAAAGCACATTCATACAACAGACTACTCGTTGGGAGACAGTCACAATGTACAGAATCCCTGCTAGCATCCCGCAGCACGCAGCATTATTTAAAAGCAAATAGCTACCGTTAGCTAATAACATGAAAGTGGGTGTAATCGCCTGCACAGGATTTCCCTTCAGAATGCAAGCTAAATTTGGTGCGTGAACGTTGCATGCGCCATGCAATTGGATGTTCCTACAAACTACTGAGTGATCAGGTGTGGAAGTGCACTCCTCTCCTTTTAAATAAACCTCTTTACCTTCTCTCATGCACCTGTATGTAAATGAGAGTGACCAAACTTCATGTAGGAAAGCGGGACCTAGTGGTTCATATCTACCTAGGGCATAATGTTTCATACATGAACTGAACTTAAACAATGGAAAAGGTAGTGTGATTAACCCATGGATAAGCCACACAGCTGTGTTTGATTCGGCCACAGAGAATGGTAAAGGTTCCAACTTTTCAATATGTAATAAGGAATATGTTGCATCCTTCCTGGACATGAACTGTTGTTTATCAGTCAGATTAAACGGCAGGAATAAAGATGATGTATTCATGTAGTCCCAGGGAACTTTCCCAGCCTTCAATGTCTGTAAAGTCCATGCAAACTACATTATAGAACACAATTGATTTTGACCATGGTATAAGACAGACATGTCATCTTGTACAATATCTACAACAGATGAAACAATATTATCCAATGTGTAAATTCTGGAAGAAAGAGTTTTAATGCTATTATCAATGACAGCAAGCACTTTTTCCAAATTTGCTTGATCAATAGCTCGCAATCTAGAAGCAGCTTCAATTTGAGATAATGTCCAAACTTCATTGTAAACAGCATATATCCATCTTTTGGACCTGCCACCCACAGGGCCCTTAACAAAATCATTCAAGTCTACATCATCAGTTAATTTGGGCAAATGAAGTTTAACTGATGTCAATGGGGAATGTTTAAGCCCATTTTGACATAATTTTCTTACTGAATAGGTAGTAACAGAATGGGAGGTTTCAAATCGGGGGTCAACCCTAAATTGTTTGTAGCCTGTTCTCAGGCCCAGAAAACGATGTTGACACGAGTCAGAAGTTTTTTGCCATAACAACCATCCTTAGGGGTCTAAACCGGAAATATTGAAGGATGTATTAGTAATTAGTGACTGCAGTTCATCAATGGACAGTTCTGTGTGGTTATCCCAGGAAGGATAAGCACCCAGATCAGGAATAGTAGGGGCGATCATCTTTTTAGAAGTAGCCAATCTAAAGCAGGTGGTCTGAAATATAGTAGAGTTCAAAAATAACATATGGTTTGGGATAAGGCATGCATGATGCAAAGTCTCAGAGCCTTGCAACTGCCAGGTTTTAGCACCCCAAACAGATTTAAGATCAATTGTATTTTTCCACAGCTCATAGCCCCCTATAGCTAATTCACCCATAAAGGACTTTGAATACAGTAATTTAGTATGTGTCAGTCTAACTTTGGAAGCGGACCCAGCAGCCATTTTAAAATAAAAGGCTTCAGGTTTAGATACACTGAAATCGGTAAAATACGTAAATTTTGTAACTAGAGTTTTGGAACTGCCTTCAATGGGAGCTGGACAATTTATTTAATTTATTTATTTATAAAGTTTTATATAGCGCGAACGTGACCCACGAGGGTATCAGAGCGCTTTACAGTCACAAACATAAATGAATGTGGTGATATGCACACATTCAAAAGTGTCAATTCGTACATAAGAAATAGCAAAATATATGAATAACAAATATATAGGACCGTGAAACTGCAGGACGTTGTACAATAGACAGTTAGTGAACATTAGG
Organism: Triturus cristatus; assembly: GCF_964204655.1. Lineage (NCBI taxonomy): Eukaryota > Metazoa > Chordata > Amphibia > Caudata > Salamandridae > Triturus > Triturus cristatus. Next base: position 523,910,604 of record NC_140588.1, on the reverse strand, counting down.
TGATTGTGCTTGCAAACATACATATTAAGACCACAATCGATTCACAATAGATATAAAGTGTATAGAAACACCAAGAGGGACCCACCGCCAGCTAAACGTTACATTACATACAGTTCATGAAGAGTATGAGCTGTGCTAATAGCCTTACACAAAAAAATAGACTTGTCCATTCTACCTGAGATAGATAAAGACATTCGGGTCATAAAGATGACTCAGTGACATCCTAGAGTTGAAAATGAAGACAAGTATTTGTTTATTAGATGTATTTTTACTTCTTTTTTTGAAGGCGGTAAGGGAAGTGATTCCACGCACTACTGGAGGTAAGGAGTTCCAAATCTTAGGTGCAATCCCTGAGAAGGCTCTGTGGAAGGATTGAGGTTTCAGAAGGAAAGTGTTCGCACTTCGCAGTTGTCTACAGCCTCCAGACCTTTCTAACTTTAGAGCCAAGTAGTTGGGTGTATTGTTGTGAATTGCTTTGTGTGTCATGCAGGCCACTTTAAGGTGTAATCTTGCCTCGTAAGGTAACCAATTCAGGGCTTTCAATGTTGGCGAGATGTGAGTATTTCTTTTTGTTCCTGCTACCAGTCTGCCCGCGGCATTCAGTGCTGCTCTCAGCGGCACCAGCTTGTATTTAGGAAGACCACAGAGGGTGGTGCTTCCGTAATCTAATCTTGGTAGCACTAAAGCTTGAACTGCCATTTTTAGATCAGCCTGAGGGAGGAAGGGTTTGAGTTTCCTTAATATACTCAACTTGTGATTAGCACCCTTGGTGGCGATAGAGATGTGCGACTGCATATTCAGATGTTTGTCTATAGTGATTCCAATTGATTTTGCTGAGTCAATGATGAGGGGGACACAATCAAAGGAGGTTAGGTGTTTTAGCCATAGGTCTAGCTTTGGTGTGTGGCTTGGTGGCGAGATGAGAATGAATTCCGTTTTGTTAGTATTCAGCATGAGGTGGTTGTTTGTGAGCCAGTTTTGCGTGTTCAGTAGAGTAGTGTTGAGGGCAATGAAGTCTTCTGGAGAGGGGATTTTCAGATACAGCTGGGTGTCATCCGCGTACAGGTGATATAGGATGTTCGCTGATTTTAGAGCGTTCGCCAAAGGCTCCATTAGGAGGTTGAAAAGAATGGGTGATAGGGCAGATCCCTGAGGAACACCAAGGCTGACCATAGAGGGTAGCGAGAGTGAATTCTTCATCTTGATTCTTTGAGTTCTGTTATTCAAGAAGGAGGAAAATCATTGCAACACTGTGCCTGAGAGACCCATCCTACTTTCCAATAGGGACAGAAGGTTTTCATGCTTGACCGTATCGAAGGCGGAGGACAGATCAAGAAGTATCAGTAAGCATGATTCATTGCGGTCAAGCATTTTTAGTATGTCATCCATAATATGTGTGAGAGCAGATTCTGTGCTGTGTCCTTGGCGGAAGCCCGATTGGTGACTACCTAAGAGGTTGTAATGCTCAATGTGGTTGCAAAGTTGAATTTGTACACATTTCTCCAAAAGTTTTGCCAGAGTGGGGATGTTGGTTATTGGACGGTAGTTGTTTAGATCAGATGGAGTGGCGTCTGCTTTCTTTAGAATGGGTGTGACCTGCCTTATTTGAAGGCAGTCCGGAATGACACCTTGACTCAGGGAAGCATTTACAATTTTAGCCCATAGTGGTAGGATCGATGTTTTTAAAGTTTTGAACAGGGAAGGAGGCAGGGGGTTAGAGAAATGATTGGAAGAGTTGATTGCTTGAAGCGTGTTGTCGATGCTTTGTTGAGAGATTGGCGAAAAGGTGTGCCATGAGGCATTGTTTTTAGTGATTTCCCCTGGATTATTAAAATGAGCTTTGAATAGATCGCCACAGTTAGGATCTTGGACCATAGTTTGCGGTAGCGCCATCCTGGAATGTAAGTCAAGCTCGATATTCTTAATCTTTTCGTGGAAGAAATTGGCAAGCACATCACAGGTAGGTGTGGCCAGGTCGTTTAATTCCCTGGAGTTAGTTGTATTGCATGATTGAAGCTTGACGATTACAAAGAGTTTTTTTGGATGGTTGATAGCTTGATTCAGCTGAGTTCTGAAAAAGTCTGCCTTTGCCTTAATAATCTTTCTATTGTAAGAATTCCTTAGCTTTCTAAGGGGCTCAAGGTTGTAAGTGGTAGGAGCCGATTTTCATAGACGCTCTGCAACTCTTAGATGTCTACGCTCCGATTTCAGTTCTCATTGAACCACGGTTTGGAAATCTTAGGGGGGACTTTTTTTCTGGAGGGGCGCAGTAGAGTCCAGGATTTTGAGTAACGAAGAATTGTAGAAGGTTGTGAGGTCATGTACATCAGTCATGTCCCCCATGCAGGTCAGAGCAGAGTTACAGCGGTTTATCAATGTGATGGGGTTGATATTTTGTAAGTTCCTTTTTCCATTGCCTAATTTTTTAGGGTTGGCCCCTTTTTTGAGTAGCTTCGCTGTTGATGTAGAAGAGGATGCAATAGTGATCAGACCAATCGCATGGGGTGATGTATTCAAGTAGGACGATGTTTGATTTTGCAATAATGAGGTCCAGAGTCTCTCCCTTGATATGAGTTGGGCTGTCACAGAATTGATATAGCTCCTGTTCTGACAGAAACTCTTTAAGACAGCCTACAATATGATCATTTGCGTTGTTCCAATGGAGGTTAAAGTCACCCAAGAAAATATGAGGGACTTGTGAATTGACATTGGATGCCATGATCTCCATTATCTCGTCAATACAGGTCAAGTTATCGCCTGGTGGGTGGTAGAATATATCTAGCTTGCTGGTGATGTGCTTAGCATAAGAGATATTAATGCAAAGGTAATCACAAAAGGATAGCCCGATGGGTGTCTGCTTGCTTGACTGAAATTGAGCTCCGATAAATGCAGGCTACCCCTCCCCCTAATTTCCCAATTCTATCTAGTCAGATTAGGTCATGGGAAGGAGGAAACAGTAAGTCGAGGATGGGTGAGGAGGAGCTATTTAACCACGTTTCTGTGAGGACCATGATGTCTAAATCATTCTCTAATATGAGGTTAAATATATCAGTAGCATGTTTGCTAGCAGATCTGCAGTTAATAAGCCCATACTTCAACTTGTTAATAGAGTGGTTTAAGGTAATCTGTTCTAAATTGATATTTGTGAGGTTATCACTATTTACAGATCTGTTGTTGATAGTCGGTTCTCTGAGGGGATTGGTTACAAAGGTTTGAATAGTGTCATATTGGGACTTACAATTGTCAGTTTCCCTGTCATAAGATGTAAGGAGGTTGTCAATGTCTCTGTCAGATAGTTCATCACATGACCTCCTAGGCCACGAAGGGGAAGGTAAACAACCCGAGTTAGTGTTTTTGGGGAGTGTGAACTTGGATATGTATCTAGTGGGTTAGATGTTGATTTGGTTATACTGAGTAGAGTTCTCAGTGTGAGCCTTCGTGTGGATGGAGTTACTCATTTGGAGACTGATTTGATTCACGGTGTCATTGGTGGCTCTTTGTAAGATAAGACGTTTTTTAGTGATAGTGGAAAGGTTAAGCATTTCGTCCTTGAGATGGGATAGGCCATTGGATAACTCCTTAAGTTGCGTATTCCAGTCTGAATTGGAAAATTAGGTAGTGGGTGTGGGAGAGTGATCACTTATGGAGGGTGATCCTCCCGTGGAGTCATAGTGCATGGACTCCAAATGCTTGGGGATATCTACATTAGGTAAAGGTGTATGATCCATTATAGAGGGCGATCTGCCCGTATGTTCTGAATGCATAGCCACGTTTTCCATTTGCTTTGGGAAAGCATCAATAGGGGTCAATGCGGGAGGTTGAACCAGGAAGTTTAATGTGGGATCCACGTCCGCGAGAGGAGTGGTATAAGGGCTAGACAGTCGGTTGGGGGCTTCCTCAAGAAGTTGGGGGAGGTCACTGTGTTCTGTGAATGGATGGGCGGGGTGAGAGTCGCAGGTGTAAGGGTTCCTTCAGATATCGAGGAGGACAGTGGGTGAAGGGGGTCTAAGCGATCCGCTTTGAATGAGGGGTGAGAGGGGAGTGATGTTTGTGGCATCCCCTTCGGAGCCATCCCGCGAGGAAGGCAGGGATGGCAGTAGTACGTCAGATATGATGGGATCAGTAGCACAGCATAACCTTGTCTCTTCTGGTCTGGGGAGTCCAGGAGTGGACTCGCCCAAACAGACTAGGTGGTAGGGATTACTGGTGGTTTCTGCACTGTTGAGGATAGAGGCTAAGTACAACCCAGTCACACCTAGGCAATGGGGCCCATGCATATTTGGATCAGGCGTGTCCGGGTGGCTGGACATAATGACAGGGACGACATATGTCAGATTGTGCAAGTTTGATGTGGAGTTTTGGAGAGGAGTAAGGGAGGCCTCTAAATCCTGAGTATGCGAGGATGCAGTCAATGTGCTGTTCTTATTATTTACTGATATCTTGATGGTAGGGAAGAGCCTGTCAATGATATCCAGATTATCATTAGAGGCTTGTATGAGAATATTACCATTGTTGTAGATAGTAATGGTGGCATTTCGCTGGGCAAAGGTCCAAGGCAGTAACTGTCAATTTGAGGGCATGCTGGGATTTCTTCGTTGTGGAAATTCGGAGCATAGCGTAGAAGGTATTTCTCCATTGGGCACGTTTTTTCGTGTGGAAGATAAGGTCGTTGGAAATAGTGCCTTTGTTAGTGCAGAAGTATGGGTCTAACACAAGAGTCTCAGGATGATTTAACAAAAGTCTGTGCTTGAACTTCTTTGTTGCGTTTTTAGAGAGGTTGGGTGGGAAGATAATAGAGTAGGCATTGTGGCCAGCAGGTTCAAGATCTATGGCCATATTTAATTTTTTTAAAAAAATGTATTTCCTCTTTCCCTTTCTCTCCCTTTCTTTAAATCTAACGCTCAATCCAACCAGTCCCCAACTGTTGGGGGTAGATTTAAACTAACATATGATCAAATACACTGAGCTACACAGGAATCCCTCACTCAAGCTCTGCCGTTTAGTCCCCCTTATTACCTTTCCCTCAAGATATCATTGTCCTAGACCAGACTGATTGACTTAGACCAGGCACTTCAAATGTAAGTCAAATTATTATTAGATTGAGTGTAGTCCTGTTTCACTGTTTATTAACAGTGTGGACGAGGGGCCCGATTTTTTTTTCTAACTAAATGTGTCACAGGCAGGCGCCATTTTAAAGTCAGGCGTCCAGCTCAAAGCTCAATGCCGAATCACAGGACCTCCTTGCAAGATGCACTCTGTTTCCCCATGTTAAACCTCTCACAAACCTGCATCACCTGTACAGTTCTCCTGTATAAACCACTTAAGTCAAAACATGTGCCACTGCATGCCATGCAAATGTTGGACCCTCCCCACCACTCCATGGTGTGACACTTTACTGTGTGTGAATGATTTGTATCCAGAAGCATTGTGGCCCTCAGCACTGTTTCAGTATGTGATCTGTGCAATTTGACCATACTTGATTTCAGTCATCCTTGATGATATACAGTACATATGGGTTTTCCAGTACAGTCCTCTTGTTGTGTTCCACCATAGATGTTTGCCTGAGTTGTGTAGCAGTAGGAGATAGCAAAAGTGTGTAGCTGTTTGCTGCGGCACTGCTACTAGTGTGAAGTGATGTTAGTGCTGTGACGATTTGTGATGTTCAAGTTCATGGTGGTGAATTCAGTAATGTCTGATACCGGTTTTCCTGCTGTTCACAGACTGCTTAATGGGCATGCACTGCTGTCAGAGGATGATGCATTGGCCTTGCTATGTGTTATTCCCCTGATGCACAGGTGATATTGCTATGGGATGTATTTGTAGGCATTCAGATGTGTGTTGAATTTGTACTGTGCATACCTTGTGCTCATGTCAGATACGGATATGTTGACTCTTGGCAATGAGCTGGTTTTGTGTGCACAGTTGTGCTATGACCCCCTAAATTTGCACAGTCACTTGTCAGGATTGTGTGTGAGAATGCTTGTGCGCCACACTGACGCCATGGTCACTTTAGTACCAGTGGAGTGTCTATGACTATCTTAGCTGATTTGTACAGATGCACACACTTTGGTGTAGTTATGACATTTTGGGATGTTTCCTTTGATTACTTTAGATTATGCAGTCTGTCCATTTGGCCAGAGGTGAAATTATATCTGTTCCATGGAGGAATGGGATCACATTGGCTATCCACTGTTTAGCTGCACATGGCCCTGCTTGTTGGACGTCTTTTGATGTGGTCTGTGATACATGCATTTAGCACTTGTCTTAAGTTGAGCAGTCAACCACACTTCCTTGAGCTGAAGTCAGAGCTGTGGAGATACACACCAGGGTGTTGCATTGGGTAGCAGGGAAGTCAGGTGATCATTTCTTTAACCTTTAACAGTCATGGTCCCAGGTGTTGTGGATTAAGGGTGGAAGATGGTTCGGTGAGGGGTATGTGTGCAGGTCATTGTTAAGTTTGACAGTCGGGAAATGGCACCATGAGTGTTGTGCTGGTGGCATACACATTATATATTGGTAGAGACAGTTGAGGGGCTGGTCACTGTATGGGTTGTGACAAGTCATCTCATTGTGGAGCAATGCATTACTTGCACTGCTGGATCATGGTGTTACAGCAGTGATGAAAACTTTCATTCAAATGTAATGTCTGTGCCACATATGTGTTGATTGAACACCTGAGTGTAGTGTCAAAGGTGGTACTTCTTCAGTAACATGGCCCTATGGTACTAGTTATTTCTCCATACATTTCCTGCACTGTGCCCTCTACTTTTTAATGGTTCACTTTTTATCACACAGTTTACTTCTGTCAAGACGTACTCTTCATGAACCGTTGGCATTGCTTCATTACTTTTTGAGCTGGGGCTACCTCTGGAGAGGTGGAGTGATAGTGTGGAGGAGGTCAGTGAAGAGGCAGTGTAGTCAGTGTTGTTAATGTGCAGGACATATTTACATGGGGTCATTTAGTGCAGCTGTACACAAGTGGGACTAATGCACACAGGTGCCTAATTTGAGTTAGCAGTTTGAATCCCAAAAGGTCTACAGTGTTGCATGGTATGAGCTGTCATTATGTAGTATGGTCTGCCATTGTATGTGATGACCCTACCAATGTCTGCTTAGGGTGTGTGCTGAACGGTGATTATGTGGCAGGACTAGGTATCTTCATAGGTCATCTACTTTTGCTCTCTCCGACTCATCCACCACCTTATTGTACTACTGTGAACTCCACATGCACACCGTTTGCTCTGGGATCCTCTGTTCCACCTTGGATGTTGATTTACACATATTTCACTGCAATGATGACTATTGCCCCTTTGAAGTGACTCTTGCCTCATCCGTCACTCCTGTTGCTATACATTTGTTTCTGATCCTATTGTCATGTAATTATGGACACAGTGCCTGCACTTGACTTGTTGCTGCAGTTATGTTTGGATGACTAGAGGCTCTTTTAGATATGTTGTGGGGTGTGACAAGGTATGTGAATCTAAGTAGCCTGGGGGAGTGTGATGTTCTTGTACAACAATGTGGACAACATTGTTCCACCGATTCAATGCTGCGGTGACCGGACTGCCACGGCTGGGCTTGTTGCCATCATTTTTAATGGAGATGGGGGTAAACGTTGCTGAGGTGACATTAACAGGGCGCGCTGTGGGATTTGTGTGGTCATGGGCAGGAAGTGAATGTGTTTGGCCCCTCTGAAGTGCATAGACGTGACACATTCAGGGCTGTTTGCATCTGAATAGATTCCCTGCTCCTGATGCTGCTGCTCCTCCCTCTGAGGCACCTACTTGCACCTCTTAACAGCTCATCAAGGGTTGAAGCTGTGAGGGTTGATTATTTACTAAGAGGTTTGGAACTGTCAGGGAGCAACACAGCAGAGTAATTGCCATCCTGCTGTGCTTCTGCGTGAATGGGGGTGGAGGAGTATTTGCTAAACAGACCTGGGGAATGTGTGTTCTTGCAACTGGTAATGGGGGCACCCCTCCCCTCGCGTTCCCCTTGCTACACCATAGCAGTGAGGCCAGGGGAGAGGGGCCTCCAAAGGTGGCACCTTTCATGTCATAGTCCGACTCTGTCGCATAGTTGCGGGCCCCAAGTTGGCGGGCTGACTACAGGCCCCTGGCAGCTGCCCACACTGGCCATGCCTATCGCTGGCCCAGGGTGCCCTCCTACCTGGCTGCCCATTGGGAGCCACAGCGGGGCATGCATCGTCCTCACTATGCAGTCTGCAGTTTATTGACTTCCAGCCCCCAAGCTAGTCTGCCACCTTGAGCCCGATCGGAGCTGTGTGAGTGGTGCTTGTAGATGGGAGAGAAGGAAGCAGCATACCAGGCGGAGTCAGCATGAGGCAGCCTTCAGGTGTCCTGAGGGTGTCACTGATGTAAATTGAGGGATTCGCACGTTGTAGTTCGCAAGTTGCCCCAAATATTGTAGACACGGCCCTGCCTGCACGCTTGCTGGGAGTTGTTGTTGTACAGGGGTTGCATGTGTGGAGATGTTTTGGACACATCTCTTCTGTAGAGCGTGGCGGCATCTTATCTACTGGTAGTGCATCAGGTAGAGCAGCGAAAAGGCCTGTAGATCAGGATCCATGGTGGCTCTGATCATATGGAGATGTTCTGGGTCAACTTTTCCTCTCTGTAGTTGTGCTTCCACCATCCGCGATGAGGTGGTTTTACCGCCGTGATTTGATGGGCTCTTTGATACATCATAATCTGTTTGGCAGACGGAAAGCCATTCTGCATGCCGGTCTTGCTCTATTGGCTCCGTCCGGCACCCTTGCGTAACAAACAAACGCGGGGAGCCTGAAACACCACGGCGGTCGGAAAATGGGCTATCTTGGTCCAGTGTAATATGGCGGTCGCAAGAAACGCTACCGTAGTGGAAAAATCGAAGTTTTGGGCCACCGCCACCACTGCGGATGCCCATCCGCACGCCATCGTAATTGACCCCTAAGTCTTCATTTTCTCTACACTCCTCTTCAAGACCAAAGAAATGAAACTGTACATCATCACAAACCTTTTCTACCTCTGCCACTGTACCAGGCAAAAGAGCACTATTAATTTCTCCTAAACATAGGGCAGGAGTTTTGATGTAGTAAAGCCTCCTAACTAATGTTTACATTTGCGAGTGGTGTACAGCCAACATTCTGAAATGATGAAAGCTTCTTTGGCAGACTTTCTTTGATAGACATACTAGTGATTGTCCCTCTACATTAGTATATGTCCTTACTTTGCATGGAAATCATCCTTACGAAATACCACTTTTCTGTTTCAGACTTTTGCAGGGAAACTGACGTAAAAAAGCTCCTAATATATCAATTGATTCCTGCTAAACACTACAAATAATGTTACAGTTCCATTTATATACAGGGTCCTGCTTACACTTTCCCTGGACCGCTTCAGCTATCACTTCCTATACATTTCTAGGTACCATTACCTCTTTTGGAATAGGACTACCATCCTTCATCTCATAACATAGTTCAGATTGTTCAACTACATACACTAATTAGTTCTCTTCCAAGTAGCTTTCTTCATTAAAGAAAGGCTCAGCACTAGAAGTATGCCTCCATTCACCACTAAAAACTTTGTAAAAGTTAGTTGAATTGACAAGTTTTATCTTTTGGCTCATTCTCCTCATACTTAACCCTATTTTATCCAGTGTCTTAATTCTGTTAACAATTAAAATAAATAGCTTCCTTTCATAGCAAATGATTTATCAACTACACCATCAACACGTTATTTTGTCTTACAGCTTCTCTTCTTCTTTTATATTTCTATATACTTGTCATTAGATTTTGAATTACTCTAGTTCGGAACATTCTAACTCTGATTTCCTTAAACTGGGTCTGCCTTCTGTTTAAAGACTGTGCTTTTTTGAATTATTTTTTACTCTTCATATCAAGGAATTGTGATCCTGTTTTAGTGGGTCTTAAACTTTGTTTTTTATTTACTTGTTTTTGGACTCTTTCCAGTTGACCAGATACATTTTTTATAAATGTATTTGTTCTCTTACCATCAGCTCTTTTCTTCATCATCACTTTTTCCACATTTGCCCCTTTTCCTTCTCATTTGTGAGGACATAGTATGCTTGTTGTTGAAAATAAGTATGAAGAAACACAGATAGGTGATCAGAAGAATTAATAACTTCCAGTCACAGTAACTGCCATAACTGTAAAACAAAACAGTCAATGGGAGTGGAATGTTCCACATCCACTGGGGAGTAACATATATCATATTGCAGCTCAGAGTAAAGAAAACAGAAAAAGGGAATAAATATATGGGAGCTTAATGGGTAGCAACCTATTACATAGGAAAGGAAATCACAACACATCTTCTTCCCATAATTGATTACTGAAAGAAATAATCGTTGTGCCACCCTGAACCATAATGGTGACGAGAACGTTGGGCACACTTAGACTGTCCCTGAGATGTTGATGCAAGAACCACAGCACCAGACACCCATTCAGTATTTGAGCCAATACATTTGAAAATTCTATCCCTACTTCACACTGTTCCATCCTCTAGCATCACTACATTTCTACTGACTTTAGTTACCCTATGAGGTTTGTAAAATATACTGACCCCACCGCTCCTTGAAACTGTGGCACTGACCATAACCCAATCACACGCCTTCCATTTACCCTCTTCCAAACTGCGTTTGATGTTGTATCTCCTTTTGTAGTCATTCTGATGATTCTTTCAACACTCACTCACTCACACTTTCTTGATGAGCCCATCTAGTTCCTCCTCCACCCATCAAATTGGGGAACATTTTGGTTCTAGGCAGTCTACCTTTCAGCATTAAGACAGGTGAAATTTCAGTTACAGAAATGAGGGCAGTAAGGTAGGACCACAGCGGCTTCTTAATAGCAGTATCAGCGGGTACGCCAGAGATGTGCTGATTGAAAGCATTCTTTAAAAATGTGCTTTATATTTTTCATCAGCCCATTCGCTTTTTGACAATACAGGGTGGTATTGAGGTGTTGAATAGATGAACTCTTTAGAAAATGGTTAATTTGATCCAAAGTGAACTGGACACCGTTATCTGTTACGATAGAGGTAGGTATCTCTTTTGTCATGAAAGTATGAGGCAAAAAATCAATCATGTCTTGAATGGTAATATGATTGGCCACTCTAACCACAGTCCAGTGCAAGAAGTAATCCACTAAAATGACAATGAGCTTGCCTGACCACATGAAACATTTAATTGAACCCTTTATGTCTAGCCCCAGTTTATCCCACAGCTTAGAGCGAACACTTACCAGGGGCAAAGGTTCCTTCCTAATATGTTTACTTGTATTACTCATGGTGCATGTGAGACACTCCTTTACCTTATCCTCCGCCAAACTGTCCATTCCAGGGACCAAAACATAGCCCTGACTTTGGATTTGATGATGCTGTACCCCAAGTGATCCTCGTGAGCCAGGTCTGCAATTCTCTCCTACAGGTCTTTGGGGGGCATGATTCGTCCACCTTTCATGACCATATCCTTGTATAGGTACAAATAATATCCAACTTCACAGTATCAATAAATATCCTCATGTAGACCATTAGATTTATGAGGGCAACCCTGAACTACCCTGTCCTTTAAAGTTGTGAGGATAATATCCTTATTTGTACACTTATACCACTCCTCTTTTGATTTGAAATACCAGGGTGAGTTACAGTTAGAAATGGTTCATGAGCATTCATCTCATCAACCACCACAACCCCTTTTCTCTGTAACTGAGAGAGACAGCCTGCTACTGAGTTCTTGTTCCCTTGTCCAAAGTCTCCCCTACAATTATAGCCCTCCAACCCCTCCAACCTCATGAACCATATGGCTAAGCCAAAGGGGTGTGTGGTCTGTTTTTAATGTAAAATGTAGACCCCATAGGAAGAATTTAAAGTGAGTGGTAGCCCAACAGCAAGCTAATGCTTCCCTCTCAATAGTGGAATAATTTGCTTCTGCATCCTTTAGTGTTCTTTAAGTGAATGCCACAATTTTCTCTTTGTCGTCCACTATTTGCACTAGGGATGCACCCAACCCTTTTGTACTTGCATCAGCATAAAGTAAGGCCTTACGTGTGGTGTCAAAATTTCCTAATGATGGGGCCTCAACAATGGCTTGTTTGATACCTTCGTAGGTGACATCACATGCACCATCCCACTCCATTTTTAAAACGGTGTCTCAGGGGGGCAGTGTGATTGACAAAGATCCTCACAAATTTGGCCATGTATTCCACGAGACCCATGAAAGATGTAAGTTTGTTCGTGGACATTGGAGGAGGCCCCTCTTTGACTGACCACCACAACCAAATCAAGTTTTGGTTTTATACCCACTTTGGATATGTGATGAACCAGGTTATTTACTGGTTTCACACAAAACTTGCATTTGCCCAACTTGATGGTTAGGCCTGGATTTTGAGGGTGGTTAGAACATTCCTCAGTGTACTGATCGTGCGTCGAATCCCCATAAATCAACAAATCATCCTGAAAGTAAAGCACATTATTTGTGTCCTCAGTGATTGGTGCAGATGCCAGCCTGAATGGCATTCTGCAGAACCTGAAAGCACCAAAAGGTGTAATAAATGTAGTTAGTGATTTTGATTCTGGAGAAGTTAAATTTGGTGATATGCCAAACAGAGGTCAATCACATTGAAGAAATACACATTACCAATCATACTGATCATGTCATTGATTTTTGGTGAGGGAAACCTGTCTACCCAAATGTTGTGGCTCGAATCCCTCAGGTTCATGCATAAGCATATCTCCCTCCCTCCTGACTTCTGGACAACCACGATGGGGGCTAACCAAAGTGACTTTTTAATATGCTCAATAACCCCTTGATCATGTCATTAATTTTTGGTAAGGGAAACCTGTCTACCCAAATGTTATGGTTCAAATTCCTCAGGTCCACACATAAGTGTATCCCTCTACCTCCTGATCTCTGGGCAACCACGATGGGGGCTAACCAGAGTGGGCTTTCAATAGGTTCAATAGCCCCTTGACTCACTAACTTATCTAACTCCATCTTTAATGGTTTGTGTATTAATTGGGAATGGATCAGGCCATACGTACCACTCGCACAATATTATCCTTCAATATTCTTTTTAATTGAAAGTTTGTAAGATTACCTACATTTTCAGAGAACATTTCTGGGAGTTCTTTTGAAATCCTGCTGCCCTGGACCTCTTGCTCCATAGGCATCACAGGTTCACTGCTGTTAGGGTCTTTGTTGATGCCTAGGTATTTTTGGTGTAATCCACCCCAACAAGCAAGGAACCCCTTTCCGCAATGTAGACCATTTCTTGGGTAGCAATATCCTTAAAGACAATACGCATATCAAGCATTCCTAATACGGGGAAATAGGATCTTGGTTTTAACCCCCTGATTTGATATCTACATTAACTAATGTGTAACCATTTCCCCCCATTTTTCAACAAATATTTTCTGATCAATAATAGTGTACAGCGAACACGATTCCACATACAATGTCAATTCCACACCATCCAAAAGAATCTCACAAGTGGAATAGTCATTGCCTGCCCTCATACCACTTGGTGTAACCTGGAAAACAAATGTGTTAGTACTCGTAATAATATCTTCTGCGACGTGTACGGGTTTCTGTTTTATTTCCCCATTCCTGCATGTGCGTGTATAATGACCCCTCTTATTGCAATTCCTACAAACACTGGACCTGGCAGGACAAAAGGGACTATTCACCATCAATTATAATTTTCAGAGCACTAACACTTATACTTTTCTCTCTCCTTTTTTTCTGTATTTTTTTTTTATTGGAGTACCTAGGCCTTTCTTGGATACGTCAGCCTCCTTAACCCTTTCCTCACCACTAGTGTGGTTTTTAACCATAAGTACAGTTTCTAAGACACTGTTTTTTAATTTCTCTAATATATTCTGCTGTGTGCTCAATGCCTCTTGCTATGTCAGTTGCCTCTTTCAAACCTGATTTGTGCGCTAGGAACTTTTCCTGAACCCTTGGATCATTTGTGCACCACACTAACTGATCTCTACTGAGGGAGTCACATAAAGTGCCAAACTGACATAGACCGGCCATTCCTCTCAAACATGCTATGAAATTAGTGACTTTTTCTTATTTGCCCTGAATCCTACAAAATATTTTTTGCCTTTTCAGAACAATATTCTTTTTTTCCCCAAAGTGCTCTTACAGAATGTCATTAATTACAAGTCCCCCTGTTCTTCATCTTCATCCTCACTTTCAGCAGGAGGAGTTACAATGTTCCCATATATTCTTCTACCTTGAACCCCTAAATTGTGGAGTAGAATATTTTGTGTTCCAAATGCAGGGATTTTTTCCTCACAATAGCTATCAAGTATGATTGAAAAAAAAATTCCCACAATGACGGTTCCCCCTCATCATCCAAAAATGGAGGTGGTTGTGTCATGTTAGCCACAGCAATGGTAGAGCCAAATGCTACCCTTCCAATTGCTATACACAAAGAAATGCAGTTTGTTTTTATTTTCTTCTAAGCCTAACATTAATACATGCTGTCTTTTATAAGGATGCATTCAAAAGTCAGAAAAATACAGCTTCCCAATGGTTTTTGATTATGTTTCTTAGTGACTGAACCCTCCTTTGAGGCATGTTTTGAAAAGGGAGGTTATCTTTGCCTCGCCCACTGGCATCACCACTACAGTCAGAATAAGTAAGATGCAGTGGAAATGCAAGGTGAAAGTGGACTTAGGAAGTTCATTGCAGTTCATCTCGATACATTCCACAGGATTCACCAGCCTCAACTCACTAATATGCAAGTCAGTGATCCATGCTAAGCACCTAGATGTTGTGCGCACATTGCTGCTTTAAGTTCTATCATGCCACCAGTTTGAGGTCTCATCTTAGAGCTGCGCTGGCCCAGGGCCTGTCACTTTCACCAGTCTCCGTACACTTTCCTCAGACCACCGGTTCAATCTTTAACTTAGTGCCGCACCACCATTTAGCACTGTCACTTTCACCGGTGTCGGAATACCCCAAACTTAATTACCCATCTAATGTTGCAGTGTTTGTATAGAGCTGCTTGTGCCCCTCAAGCGGGTTTACACACAGCCTGCAAGTTAAGTTCTTTGGATGCTGACATGTGCACTTAGTGCACACCATTTCACTCAAACAGCAAACAAACCTTTGACTAATGCCGCACTACAGCTACTAGGTGCACAATTAAGGGCATAGACATGGATGGGCAGAATCTCAAGGAAACTATGTCGGTCTCTCCTGGCCACTGCCCTTATGTGCTGACAGGCTGTCACTATATAATTGCTGATAACCTTCACCTCACGCAATCCATAGTTATGGCAATAAATTCTGACTTGTGTGGTAATCTTCACCTCACATGAGGACTACTTTCTGCTGGCTCTGATTATACTTGAGGCACTGAACCATACAATCTTCACCACGCTCAAAGACTTTCATTCGCTCACACAGTACATATGTGCAGTGGCAGCTCTTTGTATTCAGCAATCTTTGCTGTACTAAAACATGGGTTTGAAACTTGAGAAAAACCTATTACATGCAAAGTGAGCCCTGCGGTAACAGTGCACAGACAGAGTCTGCACTAGTAGCCATCACCCATGCTTCAAAGACTATTTCTATGCGTGGTTGAGAAGGTTGTGTCAGTACTTGCCTACATGTCTGAGTGAGTGTAGGAGTGCACCTCTATCACTGCTGTCAGGTTCTGTCACTTAGTTGTGTCAGTACTTGCCTACATATGTGAGTGAGCGTAGAAGTACACCTCTAACAGTGCCATGACATATTTAAGTAAATATGCTGAAATGTAAATGCTTGCTATGATACCTCTATGGCTGTCTAAATGTGTATGCCAGTGGCACCACAAATACCTCAGTACTAGTGTTAGACAAAATAGAGCTATGTAGCTGAGACTATCTTTGAGTCTGCTGCATGCATAAATCGTTTCTGGTGAGTGACTGAAAGTATAAGGTCTTCTGTAGCTGTCTCTGTAGCTGAGCAAGAGTCTCCATGCATTTGTGAATAAGAATGCTGATTGAGAAAGCATATTTTAGACATGTGTTATGTGCACTAAAACTTGAGGTTCACACTTCAGAAAGACCCATAACATGCCAAGTTAAGCTTGCAGTGAGAGTGCACAGACAGGGTCTGCACTAGTAGCCATCAACCATGTTTCACAAACTATTTCTCTGCATGGTTGAGAAAGCTGTGTCAGTACATTCCTACATATGTTAGTCAGTCTTGCACTACACCCATATTGGTGGCATGGGATGTTTAAGTAAATGTGCTGGTATGTGACTGTCTGTTTTACTAGCTCTATGGCTGTTTTACTAGCTCTATGGCTGTCTAAATGTGTATGTAAATTTCAGCACAAACACTGTTGGGGAATACACAGCTATGAAGGTGTGACTGCAACTACCTTTGAGTCTGCAGCAGGCATAAGTAGTATCTGGTAGGTGACTAAATGTACATGTGCTTCTGTAGCTGCCTGATTAGAGGACAGAGAGGCTATTTGCTTTTGCAAAAATGTATATCAGTTTCTTTAGGGGTGGCATACTCTACTTAGTACTTTGCATAGAGGCCTACAAGTTCTCAAGTAACTTATTCAACTCAAAAGAACATTTGTCAATCTCTCAAGCACAAAACAGCATTCTTTATGGCATACCTACATCATATCTTATATAACTGTGTTATGTGCACTAAAAGATGGGTTTGAAATTTGAGGAACACCTATTGTGTTCAAAGTGAACCCTGTAGTAAGAGTGCACAGACAGAGTCTACACTAGTGCCATCACTAGTGCCATCACCCAGGTTTGAAGGACTATTTCTCTGCATGGTTGAGAAGGTTGCATCAGTACTTGCCTACATATCTAAGTGAGTGTAGGAGTGCACCCCTGTCACTGATATAAGCTGTTTATGTAAATATGCTGATATGTAACTGCCTGCTATAATACCCGTATGGCTGTCTGAATGTATATTCAAGATGCTCCACAAATACTTTAGTGCTTGTTTTAGGCAATACAGAGATATGCAGGTGTGACTGCAAATACTTTTGAGTATGCTGCATGTACAAATAGTTTCTGTTGAGTGTCTGAATGTATAGGAGCTTCTGTAGCTGTCTCTGTAGTTGAAAGTGAGGCTCTATGCATTTGTGAACATTAATGTCAATTGTTTTAGGGATGATATACTCTATGTAGTACTTGGCATAGAGGCCTGCAGGTGCAGAAGTAACGTATTCAACTCAAAAGGGCATCTCTCAATCTCTTAAGTAGGGGTGGGCGGAGTTCGCAGAGTCCCACTCCATGGAATTCCTCAGAGTCACAAAAAACTCCTTTGTGCTATGCAGAGTTCTGTGTTGAGGTGGAGTTTGCCAGAGGGCCCATTTGCGTTGCTCTGGGAATGTTGAGTGCATCTGCGCACTCCAAAATCACGAGTGAGCGGCACTACGCTATGAAGTGTGCTTGCATTCTAAATCACGGGCGAACAGCACCACGCGGTCCGCATGGGCGTGGCCATCTTGGTTTTCTGCTCTCTGTTATGGCGCTGGGCCTAACTTAAATCTCTTGTTAATCTTTGTCATGCTCCACCTTTATTACTTTTCTACCCTTAATTTTTACTTTTACGAATACTGTGTGTCTTTGTGTATTTTACATCTTTGTTTAAAAATGTTTATGTTTTTGTGACTTTTTGACGTATTTCTTTCTTCTTTACTTTCCCTTCTTAGTTTATATCCCCACCCAGTGCCATGGCAGAGGGTCGTCATCCATGCAGGTGATGCCACCAGTTGTGCAGCCCCGGGCGATCTTTGGAGAGGAGGAGGTGGCAGCACAATTTTTTTGTGCAGCACCACCTCCCTTCTATGCTGGCAGCAGGCGGCAGGCCCGGTAGCAGGTAGCCAGGTCCGGCGCACTGGCCAGCAGCTGACGTACCGCTGTGGGGGCATTCTCGACTGAGAACAGGACCGGGTCGGCCTGCTAGGCGTCAAGACTCTGGGGCTCAGTGAGTATTCATTATTTGTTGTGATTGTGTTCTACAATGCTAAAAAAAAATATTCTGAATAGCATGCTGCTCACACTCAGAGGTACATTATGTTTAGTAAAGTTTGAGCTGGTGTATTATTGTGTGATCCTGTTTCTAGTTGCTGCTAAGCCGGTGCCGTTACCTAATCACATTCATCAGGCGATTGCTTTGGCTGATAAATTAAGAACCCATTGCAGACTATTTCTTCTGTCACTATAGTGAATCACTGAGTAGAGCGTTCTCTCTTTTATTTTGTTTATGTAGCTCGTACAGTTCCAGGTTATGTAATTGAATTCACAGTGACTTAATAAATTGAAAAAAGGGAGACTAAGTTGGCTCATCAAGGGTGTTGAGAAATGGGAATAGAAACAAATCAAAGATCAGTAACTGCAATACATTAGTTCCAAATATAGTTTTTGTTAAGGAGATTAGGAATCTGGATTTAACGACAGTCGATAGACTCGAGTTAAAAAAAACTAGTAGTACTATGGGTGATCTGTTTAGCGACTACGTTTGCTTTTCATAACAAAAAATTGTGCAGATTATTTTTTTTTGATAAACAAACTTATTGATTTTCTTAGAAAACAAGCATCAACAACACGGTTGTGGATACCACCAATATTGATACAATACAGTACAAGAGACATAGGCATCGCTTACCCACCCCACCCCCAGCAGTAAATACATAATGTATACATAATGAACAAGTTATTCCACGGCTCCCAGCCACTTGCCCCACACCCTCTGGTATTTCTTGGGACACCCTTGTGCCTCGTACATGGGTTTTTCTTGAGCCCCACACCAGTCCATCCATCTCCGCCTTTTCTCCGAACTTGGTGGCGTGGGAAGTATCCAGGAGGCAGCAATGTCCCTCTTGGATACAACCATGGCTGTATTATACAGTAACTTCTTGTTCTGGGACCCATCTAGTCCGTCTGCAATCCAGAGAAGGGAGTGACGTGGATCATGGGGAACCTCCCACCCCAGGACCTCGGACAGCTCACTTTCGATCTCTCCCCAAAACTGAACCAATCGAGGGCATGCCCATACCATATGGTAGAAGTCAGCCGGGTCATGGCCGCATCTTGTACATGCGGTAGATGGGGAAAAGCTGGCCCGATATAGGCGCTGCGGGGTCAGGTAAGCCGTGTGAATGTAGTATAATTGGACCAGGCGGAGTTTAGCGGATGTGTTGTCCATTTTGGGTGACATGAGAGCATCATGCCAGTCCTCCTCATCCAGTGGACCCACCCATTCCTCCCATTGGCCCCTGAGACGAACAAGAGAGGTCGGGTGTTGTTGACCAGCGTCTTATAGATGCGGGAGATGCCCCCCCACCCCAGGGTCACCCAACATGATCTGTGCCTCTGGGGGGCTCTACTTGGGGGCCCATGGTATCGTCTTTAATATGTACATGGAGGGCATGACGCAATTGTAAGTATTTGTAAAATTGTACGGATGCAGGGAGTATCAGGATTGGAGGTCTTGAAAGGAGCGCATGTGGCCGCTCGCCCACTCATCGTCAAGTTGGGAGATCCCAATAAGATCCAATTTTTGGAACCCCTCTAATCCACAAACCTCCCCGAGCCACGTGCCGTGCCATAGGGGCGTGTGCTGAGTGAGTTTGTGTGTCCATTTGGTGTGTCGTAAGGCCACCCTCCAAGCTAGGAGCACAGAGCGCGAGACATCGGGCAGGGTGGACGGAATGGATTCCCTGTACTTTAGGGATTGGATCTTGGGCAGTCCAAGCACGCTAAGTTCCAGCCTGTAGGCCGGATCCGACAAGCCCCCATTGAACCAGTCGTGTATACTCAATAGATGGGTCGCCAGGTAATAGAGATATAAGTGTGTCATCCCCATGCCCCTGTCGAAGGATGGGATTTGGCAGGTCCTTAGTGCCAACCGGGTCCTCCCTCCCCACCAGAGGAACTTAGCAGCCATCGTGTCTAACTCCCGAAACCACGCCCGTGAAAAACAATAGGGGGTATTCTGGATAACATATAGAAATCTGGGGAGAATCATCATTTTAAATAAGGCGACCCTTCCCAGGGGATTCAAGGGCAGTGTCTGCCACCTGTGTAGATCTGCCCTAGCTTTGTTCACGAGTGGGGTAACATTAAGGGACCACCCCAGTTACGGCAGGAGAGCCACCCAAATCCCGAGATACTTGAATGACTGATGCCGAAGCGGTATCGTGGACTGCCAGTCATAACAATCTCTGGACGGATGCAGCGGGACCAGGACCGATTTGCTAGGGTTCATTCGGAGGCCAGAGGTCTGTCCAAAAGAATTCAGGATCTGGAAGCAAATGGGGCTTGACTGGGCGGGATCAGTTAAGAAAAGCAGGACATCATCCGTGTAAAGAGCGATTTTGTCCACCGCAGAATTAGGCCACTCAGAACCCCGAACAACACTCGCAGACCGGATCAAGGTCGCTGGGGGCTACATCGCCTAAGCGAAGAGAAGGTGGGAGAGGGGGCATCCCTGTCTCGTTCCCCTTTGAATGGGGAAGGCATCCGAAAGCGCCCCATTAACCAGGATGCGGGCTTGAGGCCGGGTATAGAGAACATCATCAGCCGCCGGAAATGGGGGCCAAAGCCCATCGCCACCAGTACATCTTCTAAGTACGTACAATCCACGGTATCGAACACCTTCTCAAAATCAATAAGAAGGAGTGCCAAATAGGGGGAGAGCACCTGGCGATGCGCCAGGGCCATGTGCAGCTGCCGGAGACAGTGTCTGGTACCTCGCTGGGGCATGAAACCGCCCTGGTCCAGGTGGACCAACGTGGTAAGATGGGGCTTCAGCCGTTGAGCAAGAATAACGTCCGTGTTAGTAAGAGATATGGGGGGATAGTCAGCACAATGGGAAGATGGTGGCTGGGACTTCGGGAGGACCACGATGGTAGCCATATCTGTCTCGGGCGGGAATGAGCCTTTTTCAAAGGCCTCAGCATACAGATCTGCCAAGCGAGGCACGAGGACCTCGCGATACACTGCAGAGTATTCCTGGGGTAGGCCATCTGGGCCAGGAGTCTTACCTGACGAAATGTGGGCAATCGCCTCGTGAATCTCGTCCTGCGAGATTGGGCGGTCGAGGTCAGCTGGAGTAAGAGGGTCCAGCTGAGGGAGGCGAGCGCCTGTGGCCTCCAACAGCTCCCAGAGCGACTGCGTAGGAGGCCGCTTGGCGTAGAGCTGATGATAGAAGGTGGCAAATGTGCCGGCCATGGCCATTGGGGAGCGATGTGCCGACCCCTCCTGGTCCAGTATCTCCAGAATTATACGGTTCGCTCTGGGGTACATGGCAAGCCTATGTAGGATAACGCCGTTTTTGTCCCCCATCCATAAACTCTGGCCATGGACAATCTCCACAGGAGTTTGGCAGAGATGCCTGATTTAATTGCGAAAGTTCGTAAGGTGCCGCTCGTGGGAGCACTGTTCTCCGCGGAGGGGGAACGCTCAAGGCGTAGAGCCTGCGCTTCTAAGGAGGTAACCTGTAAAAGTTGGGCCTGCCACTGGACGTGACCTTTGGCGAACCCACGAATGGTGGCCATACCCGCCTCCCACCAGGTACCCGAAGAGGGGACCGACCCCACATTGGTGATAAAATATTGTTTTAATTCCTGTCCCACTGCCTTCTTGAAACTCTTGTCCTGAAGAAACCAGGCGTTTAACCTCCATACTGGACATGAGTGGGGGGGAGCCCCTATGCTAAGGAGCAGCGGGGAATGGTCCGAGATACCTCTCGGGAGTATACGGACATCCTGGACAGTAGAGAAGTCCGTAGACGGAAGAAAAATTGCATCTATACGGACCTGCGTGTGGTGTGCGGCAGAGGTGTGTGTGAACTGCTTGATGTGCGGGTGCCAGATTTCACCATGCATCGCAGACGCCAAGAGATGCAGCCCAGTTTGTTAACTGTTTAGCTTGCGCCAGTCTGGAGGTGGAAGGAGGGCCTGTTGTGTCGAGTAGTGGGGTGGAGACCGCGTAAAGTTGCCCCCAATGATGGTGGGCCCCAGGCCGCAGAGCAGTGGACAGTTTTAAAGCTGTGGCGAGCATCAGAGGGGGAGAGTACATGGACACGAAGTTAATGGGAGTGCCCCCGTGTGTACCACAAACTGTCATGGACATACCCTGTGGGTCATGGAAAACTTGTGTCAGCACAAATGGAAGGGTGCGCTTCAGTATTACGGCCACACCACGGGATCCTCGAGCGAAGCCCGAGTGCCAGACCCTATTGTATCCGTAACGCGCAAGAAAGGGACAGGGGTTACCCATCAGGTGCGTCTCTTGAAGTAGGAGCACTTCTATATAGAGGTGCTGAGCGTAGCGCAATACGGCTGTCCACTTATGGCGGTCTAGTAGGCCATTAACGTTCCAGGATAAAATATGCAAGGCAGCCTTCGGAGTCGATGCCTCAGTCATGGAGGCAGGAAGTTGTTATCAAAATTCACCGGACCCTGGAGAGTCAACGGTAAATGCGGGGCCTGGAGCGATTGTGGCGACGCGCTGTTGGGAAGGACCACATGTGTCAGACCCCTGTAGGGGTGGGCCCAAGTGCCGTATGGATGATGGTGCAGCAAAACAAAGAAGAACCACAAGGAACCTTGTGAGCAAACAAACACAGCCCGAACAACAACAATGCGCAAACCCAGTCCCAAACCCACCCCCTCCCTTCCCCCCCACCCTATACTTCGAGAACGGAAGAATCTGTCGACCCCCCATTTTAACTGAACCAAACTAAAACGCTCGGGTTGGTTGCGTGGAGGACCCCTCCAGAAGAATGGATATGCAGTACATCGGCATTAAACAGTGTGAGTGACCATAAGAACATGTCAGCAGTCCAAGCCCTCCCCCGGCGAGGTGCTCCCCCCGATGGTGGGTGTACTGTAGATTCGAACCACATTGTCTTTTAAAGGATGGGAGTGCGGGAAAGGTCCGAGTCCGCCTGGGCCAATGGTAAGGACGGGCCTGCCAAGGGCTCGACAGAGCGGTGCCTGTGACGCGGTGGAGATTCCAACTGACTGGAGGAGTCATGAGGATCCGGAGCAGCTACACTTAAGGATCGGTCGATAGGTGCCTGTAGCCGGCACCCCCTGCGCGACCGCATATGGCACTGGCACCTTGGCCCCTCGGGCGGCGATTTTGTAGGCTTCGGGGATGAGTTGCGTCTCTGGCAGAGAGGGCGCTCTTCTGTAAGCCATGTCCATGCCGCTTTGGGTGAATCAAAAAAGTATGTCTTATTTTGAAAAATGACCCGAAGGCGTGCTGGGAATTGAAGCTCGTACTGTAGGCCTAGCTCTCGGAGCTTCTTCTTTACTTCGGTGTATGAGCTCCTGAGGTCCTGGACCTCCCGGGTGTAATCCGAAAAGATCATGATGACGTGAATCACAAACTTGAGGGAACCAGCCGCCCGGGCTGCCCGCATGATAGCGTTCCGGTCTTTGAAATTGAGGATTTTTAGAATAATGGGGCGGGGTGCGGTGCCAGGAGGAGGTCTGGGCGCCAGTGACCTATGGGCCCTCTCTACTACAAACCATGCTGACAGGATGGTGCCTGGCACCCAGGACTTGAACCAGTCTTCAACGAAGGTGGCGGCCTGGCCAGCCTCCACCCCCTCGGGGAACTCCACCAGGCGGAGGTTGTTGCGACGCGTCCCAGCACGCCTATGAAGCTCCTTGGTATGAGCACAAAGGTGAGCCACTTGGTCTTTGAGTTGTTTAATATCATCCTCGGCCGTGGAGATGCGGGATTCGGCCTCTGTTAGTCGTGCATTCCGGAGGTCCTGCCTAAGGAGAGATATGTCAACCTTTATTTCACCAATCTTCCCCTCAACAGACGTCTGGGAGGCCCTCATGGCCTGGAGGATAGTATCTAGGTAATTTTCATATGGGGGAGGGGGCGGTGGCAGCGGCCCCACAGCAGCCCCTCCAGGAGGCTCCTGCTCGGGGCTGGTAACCTGGTCAATTTTGGTTTGCGTGGAGGCCGATGAAGGCTTGGGGCCCCTATCCCTCCCCATGGCCGGCGGTCAGTCTCAGAGTCACTGCGGCAGTAGGGAACCCGGGGGAAGTGTGTGAGGCCGGCAAGAGGCCACCCGGCACCCGGCAGAAGCCACTTGGTTGCTCCAAACTACCGGTCTCAATGTCCCAATTGGATCCACCCGGGACCAGCGTGCAGGAAATGCTCTCCGCCACCCGACAACATGGCTGACTACGCCCGATAGTGTCAAGCTTCATCACTCGCCTTCAGGATCTAAGGCGCCGGCCTCCCAGAGCCAGGACAAGGAACCCCACGCCAGGCCCTAGAAGAGATGCAGGAAAGGGGAGGGGTAACCACTGCCCAACAATGCCACCTCTCCTCTCCCCAGAAGCCAAAAGCCAGGAGATTCTCCTCCAACATCCACCACACGGGTGCCCAGGCAGCAGGGGAGGGCCCAGCGTCCACAACTCTCCGGATTGAGCCACAGACCCCATCACCCAGGAAAATACAGTCAGGCCCCCTGACCGGCCCCTCAGTAAAGCAGGGATACAGTGGGCCCCACAAAGCACAGTAACAGGAGACGGGAGCGAGCGCCAACAACCGCGCCGCTGTCCAGACCGACAGCCGGTCCCCCACTCACTGCACTGGTCACTTGGCCACAAGAAACTGCTGGACGGCTGCTGCCTCGTGGATGTGGCCCCCCACAGGACCAAAGCATGAAGTGCCATGCGGCCCCTGGCACTGCCACTCCACTCCTCAGGAAAGCAGGGAGAATCGGGGTATGCGAGTGTTCAGGCAGCGGGGAAGGGCCCAGCACCCCTACTCTCCAGGGTCAGCCTCGGGCCCTGCCACCCAAGACACCCCAGTCAAGCCTTTGGACCAGCCCCTTTATTGCGGGGAAAAACAACAGGCCTTGCCAGGTGCAGAGATTAGAAGCGGGTTGGGGGGGCATGCACCAACACCCGTGCCGCTGCCCGGACTGACAGCCGGTTCCCCCACTCACTGTACAAGGCCGCCAGATGACTCCCAGGGGCACTCCGCAGTGGGCCGCTGCTCACACGCCTCCTCCCCTGTTGCGGCGCCGGCCGACGAGCCGGCCGAGTTCCTTCCAAAGGCCCGCCAGCCGCAGGATCCACCGCACCCAAGGACCGCAGGGCAGACGGTGCCACTCCTCACAGGCACTGCAATCAGCAACTGCCCCGCACCAGCAGGTGGCCGGCCGGACCATGCAGGAGGCCTCACAGGTGAACACGGAGTGGGGGACTCGCAACTCACACCTCCGCTACCTTCAGCACTGACAGCGGGGCCCCCGCTCACCGCACACTGCCACTATGATGCCCACGGCCAATGGCCCTGCCGGCCACACAGTCCAGGGGCCATCCACGTTGCCTCCACCGCCCCAGCACCGGCCGATGCACCGGACGATCTCAGTCGGGGGCAGCGAGACACAGCTGGGCGGGAACTTCCTAACAGATGCGGCCCCACTACACAGAAGCAGCCAGTGCTGAGCTGCCCCCGCACAGGCTGCCGCCTGGCCCCTCTCGACCTTGCCGCTCCCCCGGAGATCCGGCCCCGCCGTTCAGAGGCCACGCCGCCGAGTGTGCAGGCCGCGACAGGCCGGGAGCTGCAGGAGGCCACAGGTACCGCGAACCATCACCAGAACACCAGAGAAGGAGCACCACCGGACAGGGACACCACTGCAAGCAGGTAGGTGGTTCGGATGAATGCCGATGGGTGCCGGATTCGAGGCGGATGACGGAGGGGTCCGGAGCACTCTTAGAGTGCAACCGCCATCTTGACGCCTCAAGCCATGCCCCAAATTGTGCAGATTATTAGCAGAATCACTAATCTATTTTTATTCATCTTCCTAATTTCTTTCATCAGCAGAGGAACAATTGCGAGGTTCTAGGGCAAGGTGGTCAGCCAGTGCCGACTACCAGCACTGCTGCCAAGGGCTCTGCAGATCCCAGTAAGTCCTTTTATGATTGTTGTGGACTTCTTAGGGAAGAACTGTAGAAACTTGGGGTATTTTTTGCCTATTCAAATGTTGGTGCAATCTATCGTGATTCATGAAGATCCAGATAGCAGATCCAGGTAAGCTAGTATTTTAAATATAAAAAAGTCACCATGCATGTTTGTTCAGAGGGCTTTCCTTTACCTGCTTATGCCTAGCTCTGACACAGTTTGGTTCACAAGACAGTGGACATGGTCATCATGAACCACACACCCCCAGTCTAGTGTGCTGTAGACCTTTTCATTTACAGTATACCACAGTCTCCAATGACTGTGTAGCAAGGCTGGAAGAAAAAGTATGATGTCCCACTCGCATTGCATTTGCCATCCAACAGCATAGGTTTTATCATTAACCGTTATTCCTAGGCCTGGGCGGTGAACTTCACTCTATTCGTGGAGTTTGCGGAGTTTTCTGCACACCGCACTCCACGGAGCTCGTGGAGTGCAGGAAACTCCGCTTCGCGATGTGCAGCGGAGTTTTGTTTCCCACTCGCGATCGCAGATGGTAAGTTCGCGATCACGAATCGTAAGTTCGCGAGCGCGAACTGCCACTCGGGTAGAATTTCTACCCGAGCGGCCGGAATACCAGCACCAACTGCAGTTCGCACTGCACTCCGTCACTAGCGAATTTCGCAGAGTTTTTTTGTAACTTCGCGGAGTTCTGCGTAGCAAAACTCCACGAACTATGCCCAGGCCTGGTTATTCAATGCCTGGCTTATCTAACTTTGTCCAAACAATCAAATGCTAACTGAGCTAAAGTTCTGCTTTGCTGTTGTATTTGGGGTTGCATATCTGGGATCTAAATTATGTGTAATGTTTTATATTCTAGCCAAACAGAATATCGGTGATGCCGGGTTCAGTGCCACTGCAGGAGGAGACAACTCAGTTGCAGGGGGAGAACCAGCAGCATAAACTGGCACCAGTAAGTCACATATTTCTTGCAATTGTTATGTTCACCAGCTATTGCCATTGCGTCGCTAGTCATCATCTTCAAAAATGACTTTGAGGTAAAACCC
Source organism: Triturus cristatus (assembly GCF_964204655.1). NCBI lineage: Eukaryota > Metazoa > Chordata > Amphibia > Caudata > Salamandridae > Triturus > Triturus cristatus. The sequence continues at coordinate 523,883,597 of NC_140588.1, read as the reverse complement.
CCAGCTTTACCAGCCACAGCGGTGGTTGAGTTATTATGGAATCTTCTATCTGCATTGCAGCAAAGTCTCACATAATAAGCTTTTATGGCTTGAGAGAGACATGAAAGAACGGGAAGGTAACTTAAAAGAAAGGAAATGGATTATGAGTGAAAGGGTGGGTTGGCCATTCTTGGCATGTGCCACATTTATTCATGCGGTATCTATCTGAAGTGATTCCAGAACACATATCATGGTTTCCCATAGCAGATTAATTTGTTCAGACTTTTCCCTTGTGAATTGAATTGTGACTGATTAAACCAAAAATTATGACTCAATGAACAGTGTACCAGTCTAATCCCTCTACCCTACCCCCTGCAGTAGAGAAAATCAAGGTTCCTTTCCTTGGTTCTTGAACAGCAAATGAATTTGTTGGAAAACGTGGCCAAGAGTACAGTGGGAGTAAGTGCATGATTTGATATAAATTTTGGCATATGGGAAACACTGTGACAAATGTGACAAATAAATCAATATAATCCATTCCTTTACCTGTAGTGCAGTCCATTAGACTCATTTTCCTCAATGTCTACTTTATGGCAGAGAGGATAATATATTAATATCCTCATTTCATACATGAGGTGTTTGACTGACATAGAATCCTATTTATTATTCATCAGCCTCATTGGAGACAGGGTGGAAAGAGAAATGCATTTGGCAAAGAGCAGGGCCATTTGAATTAGATAATTGTCAACTACAGCTGCAGCCAGTAGCAAACTAGCTGAGGCGCTAACTAGCAATGAGTCAATTATTTTTCATCCCAAAGTGTCTGACTCTGTATATAATTACTTGAAAGCCTTTTGAAGAAAGAAATAATCCAATCACAATTTTTTTAATCCTGTGATGTTATTCTCTGCCAGTCTGCCTGTTACCTTTCTGACACACAGTCACTGCTTTTTTATGTTTGACAACATGTGTGGGTATAAGAAAACATAAAATTGGACTTGTGATTCTCCTAATCATAATCATCACATCAAATAAATTTCAATGGCCCGAGGGGACCAGCAATGTACTGCTACTGTGCCACGCTGTTATTTAAAGCAATTGTTTGCACATAGTATTAATTACAATTTGTCTTTTTTATTGTTCTCAGTATAGCTGCTTCTGCTGGTCCAGCCGGAACACCCGACAGGCAGGAGAGAGTGTCCTGTTTGCAGCGGGAGAGGCTGGAGCATATCCAGCATGAATACTAACAGCTGATGGTCCTGGAAGAAGAGGTGGAGGAAATCAATGCACAGCTCCCGGACCCCAGTCCAGCCCATCCCCCTCAGCCTCCAGTCTCTGGGCCATCCCATCACTGGCGCCGCCGACAGCCAACTGCTGCCTTTTTTATATTTTGTTTTGGTGGGAGGGATTTGTTGTTTTGTTGGGGCAGTGTGGAGAGGGTGAGAAGGGAGTTGGGATTGGAAATGAAAAGTCTTTCTTGAACATTTTGACTTTTGGAGCTTGGGTCAGTTTTGTTTGGGTGGAGAGGGTGGGTTGCTTTGTAAATAAATAAAGTGTGAAATTATTTTTATAATCTAAATTTATGCCTGAAGTCACTTATTTTACTTTGCACTGCTGCCTTCAAGTAGTTTTACACAGCCTGTTTGTGCTTGTAACTTAAGACTAGAGATAGCGTAGCACTTAGTTATGAAGTCCAGGCTTATACATCTCTAACTACTTTGACCATTATGGGGAATGCTGCCATGATGATATGACATAAGCTATTTTGTGAGGAGCTTCTGAACTATCTATATAAAAAACAGTAGCAGTTAATTTATTTCCTACAAAGTCAAATTACATCCATACTAGTTGTCTTACCTGAATATAAGTGCAGCAATAACAGGGGAGGAATCATAACTTCACAAGCGAGGTCCCACTTCCAGTTCCACCCAGGTGAGCTCCAACTGTAGGATTTTTCTGAATGATTGATTGATGATTATCCATTGTAGGCAACTAAATGGAAGTTAAAAGACTGAGTAAGTGGGTTATATATTTATCAAAGATTTACAAATAATTGAATGCCTGATGGTTCTAAAATAGAAAAAATAGCAATACTAGTAAGTTTTGGCTAATGTGGAGCTAGCAATAGTATATGTGAAATCCACAAGTTAAGAAAAATGTTCTCAAAGTCTGGAATCGACAAGCTTAGGTTAGGCGTTTACGGTTAGGCAACAGACAGCTTAATCATGATGATGCTGATGACTGAAGTTCTTCTTTCTATATCTAAAAAACCATGGATCATTTACAATGTGCCGGTTGGCAATGGGCTGGTGTGGGCTACTGCTCAAAGATTCTACAGGAAGGTGGTGTTGCTTTCACCACATTCACCCCACCAAATGTGATCCATTGATGGTGTAATTTAGGCAACACCTCAATAAATCACACAGCTCGGGGGAAGAGGGTCAGGGTTTGATGAATGGATGGGTAATTGGATTTGGGGAAAGGTTTGACAAAGACAAACACCACAACACAAGAGTAACATTCATCTGAGCAATAAGCAGCAGCACATCATTCGCTTTCAATCTGTTGTTAGAAGGAAACAAAGGAATGAGTACAGACACATGCATTGCAAACAGTTTTTCTAACTGCGAGACCCAATTTACCATATATTTAAATGTTCTGTCTCCTAGGTTAGGGAACGAACTCACCACCCACTTCTCTTAGTTAATATGATTATCAAAAGAAAAATATTACTGTATTGCAATATTGGGTGGTGTGTCTGCATTCTCCTTTGGAATGTCCACTCTTTGTGGCCTCTCTGCACTGGTTCGGTAGGTAAGCAGGAGTGTTGGTGAGATCAGCTAGCTTTTGCCTTTTGTTTGTCAAGGAGACTAGAAGAAGGCCTGTGGATTGTAAAAGTAAAACTGTGTTTTAGAGTCAAGGAGAAGGACAGAAGGAAGGTAAGCTTCATGATGGATGTATCAAGATAAGAAGACTCAGAGAAGAGCAAAAAAGAGGGGGACAAGGAGTTTCAATTTTGCCTCTAAAACACAGACATGCACACAAAGCAGCATTTCACAAATGCACCTCTCTCTATTCCAAATAGCTGAGTAGTACTAGGCCTCAGACTCTTGATTTTCCTTTGAACTGAATAAATTCTTCCTTCTTACTGTTGACAAGGTAGTTCTGCAGCTCCCAGTACCATCCTGAGTTCTTCCATGATACTCCTCCAGTCCTGAGTAACTCCGAGTAACCCCGTACCAGACCAGTCATTATCATCATCATGAATCGCGAGGACCCAAGCAAGATAGATGTGGAGTGCAAGGCACTGCTGTTGAAGAAAAAAAAGAGAATGAAACAGAACTGAAGTATTTTGCATAGCTTTTTCTCTGATAACTGAAGAGACTGTTCTGGTGTCTGAAGAACAAGACAAAAGATCAACCCTGCAATTAATTAAATCTGGCTAAGTGTGAAATGGGCTGATCATCACCTGCAGGGAAAAACAATCTCCCATCACTGAAGCCCCAAACGATGCAAATCCATAATTTCCCATAGTACAATTCAACACACACCCTCCCTGACTTTCTGCCACCACATGAATCATCAATCAACTTAAATCATCACTCGCACAATCAGTCACTCACAGTTGCAATAGTTGAAGTTGCCTCATCTAATCCAAGGCAAGCACGGATAGTTCAGATATTGAGTATTCAATCATCTTTGATGCAGGCAACATATTGGAATTTGGTATTGGCAGGCTGTCCTGTTCATAATAAATTATTTTTTGGGGTAGCCTTTCTAGTACTTAGTGATGCAAAAAGGGATAGTCATAAGGTAATAGGTATGTTAGGGGGGGCAGACATTGTTTCCAATGTCAGGAAGGAATTTTGGAAGCTTCTTCAATGCACACCGGGCCAACGGCAATCCGGCAATATATACGTTACTAATAAAAAAAATGTGGGACAGCATAAATCTGACACAAAAAAAATATTTTCCTCTAGCTATTTTTTCAATTTTTTTTTTAAAAGAAAGAATAAGAACAGTGAGAAAAATGTAAAAGTTCAATGGGGACACTGGTGTACTTAGTACAGGAAGTAGAGTTTGTCCTCAAATGTAAGTGGTTCACCCAGAAGTTGGTCACCTAACACATTTGATTCCTTTTCCGACCAATCACCCTCTTCCTCCTCCTGTGCTGCAGTTTCAGGAACGGTGTAATAGTGTGGTATATAATTTTGGTTCATGTTGAACATAGTCAATCTCTCCACATTTTGAGATGACGAGACTGGTCCTACTCACTGTCATGACTGCAATAGCTGCTATGAACACATGTTTAGCAGACACACTGGTGACAGGACAAGCCATATACTTTATTGCCAGCCTGCTGAGCTCTGGCCATTGGCATATCTTCCCATGCCAATACATCGATGGATTTTGATCCAAATAGACCTCTTTTGGATTATCCAGATACTCCTGGAACATCCTGTGGACGGTCATTGGTGCTGCCACTTGCTCTACCTGTTTTGCCATCACCTCTGCAATGGACCTGAGCCCTGCCAATTGAAACCAATACAATGCAGAGGTTTGGTCCAGTCCTTTTTTGCTGTTGTTGCCAGTGTTCTGATTGATGGTGTTGTTGGCTGCTGTGAGACAAAACCTCCCTCTCTGGAAGTTGAAGACAGTTCCCCAGAACTGGGGGGTGGGCCTCAAAGTTCCTGCCATTCTTCTTCCATGTCTCCGGCTTGCTCTACAATCCACCTATTGCATTTTAAAACATCCCCTTTAGAATAAGGGATGAAAGTGGGCAGGATTGTTTTGTCCGTGGATCAAGTAGTGTGGCACATTTGTACACTTTGGACTCAATGATGTCATGTTGCAGCCTTAAATTAGAAGCCAAGTGCGGGACTAACCTCCTAACCAAAGTATGTGCTTCTGTGTTTTAATTCATACCTGCAGGGGTGAACCTTTTCGGATGCCTTCTTTATCTGGTCTTGTAGGAGATGCAGCAATGGAATAGCTTGGCCCATCGTACTGTCCTCCTTGCTAACTTCCCGCGTGACAACCTCAATAGGGAGTACTTGTTCGCATCCATGGTCATGCCTTTCCCAACTGCATCCCCTCCTCTTTTGTTGACAGTCATTGATCTGTTTTTTCTGCTCAAACAAATGTTGCAGCATATAAAAGGTGGAGTTCCAACATGTTAGCACCTCCTGGGCTTTAGCTGGTGATCTCTTATTAAGCTGAATTTTCTGCACTTTCCTCTGGGCTTTAAAAGAATGTCTGAGATAGGTGCAGATTCTTCTGCAGGTGGTCAGTATGTTGCTGACTATGTCTTCCTTTTTGAGGAAGTCTTGCACCACCAGTTGATGCAATCGGCCAAACACAGGACCCTGAAATAGCATCCGTCTGACATGGCCTTGACTATGTTACTGCCAGTGTCCATGGCAACAAATCCAATTCGAAGGCCTCTGGGTCACAGCCAGTCATACACCTTGCTCTTCCTCCAACATGTTTACAGCTGTATGTGATTTCACCATGGCGAACATGGCCACTGTTGCATGTCACTGAACGCTCTTAAAATTTCTTCAGGGCCAAGACCTGAAGATATCTTTGCTTTACCCCTGTAAAGGAGATCCAGAGTGCCGTAATGCACATGTAATCAGTCACCTGACAACTGGTCCACATGTCTGTCGTCAGGTGGATGGAGTGAACACCATTTTGCTCTAAAGCTTGTCCAACCAACTGCAGTACATTGTGATGCAGCGCTGGAATAGCCATTCTGGCAAAATAGGTCCTACTTGGTACCTTCCATCTTGGGCAGATGGCTGCCTCAAATTCTAAAAATCCCACTCCTTCCACAAAGGAAAAAGGGAGGATCCCATCGCTAACATTTCTGCCAACTTCCCATTGTACAAGCGTGCGGTTGGGTGGTTTTGCTCGTAGGCCCCCTCCTGCCTAACATGCCTGTGAGAGTAGCCTGGATTTTCTTCTTTTCTTGGGGAAATGTGAGTTTTGGTGGTGGAGCAGTCACTGGATGCTGTGGTGTTTCCATCATCTTACTCTGAATCTTGTTGTGCCATTATGAAGTCACTGAGGTGGGTGATTCTGCTGGTGCACTTCTGGGGACAGGGCTGCTTTGCGTGAAGATGTCACCCTATTCTTCCTCATCATCACCTTCCACCATGATTGGACTTGTAGCTGATGTTCTCAGGCTCTCCCCAACACCACCACAACGTTCAGCAATTATTTTAAGGTGCTCCTCCCACATGATTGTGTGGTGTTTTTTCATCTGGCTTCCAGTACCATAATGTGTGCCAGGCTTACCTCGACGAACATTTGTATGGCAAATAGTGCACACTGCAATGTGCTACCCATCTTTGCTAACTGTAAAAAATTCCCAAGCTGGAGAGGAGTACCTTTTTACCCAGCCACTGCCAATGCCTGAAGACGAGCCTGAGGTAGGTAGGCATGTCGTTGATTGCATCTCTGATTCTCCTGAGGCAGGGGATGGTGCAGGTCTCTGCTGGGGCTTTGCAAATATGAGAGGTAATGGCAGTGCTACCTGTGCCACATCCCTCGGAGCTGGTTGAATAGCAATGTCAGATTCCTCTGTGTCACCTTCCATCATGACTACATCGTCATTGTCATCCTCATCTACATCCCTTTTCATAAGTCAAAGTCTTTCTGGAACTTTTCTTTTCTCTTACATTTCCTGTTGTCTCCTGTTGTCTCCTGGTCTTTGTCGGTAACCACTCCATATCCCTATCATCATTATCAGTGGTGCTTGGAGAAGATGGTGCTGTAGTACCCTTCCTTTTCCTTGACGAGATGTGAAAGCAAATGATTCCAAAAGATGAGGTTCAACTTCTTCCTCTGAAGGAACCTTAATCTCCTGTTCTGCTCCAACATCAGAGCAACCCATTGCTGGCTGCGGCTGCCGTTCACTTTGCGTGTTTCCTGAAACTATTGTGTACTACTTTGCGAAAGGGACAAATCCAAATCAACATTACTACATAGTCCTGGGCTTAGGTTAGGGAGCTGGTGCTGTTGATGCAGGAGAGCTGCTCTCAGTTTGCTCACCAGAGAGCGGTGTGGCAGGCACAATTTTCCTGGAAAAGGTTGTGGTCGGCATGCCAGTGGTGGAAATCTGCTTCTTCTGCTCCCCACTAGCCACTTTCTTGTCAGCACCTTTCTTTGAGGCCATCCTAAGGCAGTGGCACTTAGATTCACAACAAGCTGAAGAGATGATCATGTTACGTAGTCAGTCACATGTCACGTTGTGCAGGGGCCTTCTGTCTGGCAGTACTGTGGGTGATGTCTCTTCTATTGTGAACCTAAAAACAAACAAGCAAGAAAAACATCAGTGAAACATGGCATTGTTTCCGTTCAAGAAGTAGTACAAATAACCAATATCATTTAGTGTGGTTACTTAAATTATAAATAATTGGCAATAGTATACAGTGTTCGTTCGTAAAACAGAAAACTGCACCAACATAAACTTTCATTGTGATTGTACAATCAGAAGGATTTGAAAGAGCAGCAACAACAAAACAATACAGCTGTAACTGTTTGCTTTTTGTGCAATGCATCACTTTGGATGTGGCATGCAGGGAGGTGCAGCTGCCAAATGCATTGACAATCGAATAATCATTGTATAATGATTGATGTTTTGCACCTATAGCAGACATGGCGTTGATTAATTGATGCCAAATGTTATGAAAATGGCAAAAAAAGAAAAAAAAGATGTTTTTTTCAATAATAAAAAAATTAAAACTTAAATTGAACAAAATGTAAATAAAAAATTATAAATAAGTGACATCATCCTCAAGCATATCTTTTGTTTTAAAATATTAAAATGCTATCTCATTGCTCAACCATCCATGCAAGCATATGGCAAAGGGCAACACTGGCTGGACACACAAAACGGCTGCCTGCCATTGCACATGGTCATCAACAACAACAACACAGAGCAAATAGGCATTGGGAATGGGAGCAAAGAGAAGAAGACTTGCAGGCCTATGGCAAAAGCACACTTGCTACCTACACAAATGGCCACCGCTTGACCCCATGGTGAACCATCAAGCAAGAAGGCATGGCCGCAACATAATGATAGAAGAACACCACATGCAAGCCTATGGCAAAAGCACACTTGAAGCCTGCCTACGCAAAATGGACATCAGCCACATGGTCAACCAGCAACTAAGGAGGCATGGGGAACAAAGAGAAGATATGCAGGCCTATGGCAAAAGCACACTGGCTGGCTCCACAAAATGGCCGCAAGCTGCATGGTCACAACAACACCAACCACAGCAAGGGGGCATGGCCACAAACAAACAAGAAATGCAGGCCTTTGGGGAAAGCAAACTGGTTGGCTATACAAAACGGCCGTCAGCCACATGGTCACAACAACAACAACCAGCCAGAAGGCATGACCACTGAGAAGAAATGCAGGCCTATGGGAAAGCACACTGGCTGGCTACACAAAATGGCCACCAGCCACATGGTCACAACAACAACAACCAGCAAGGGGGCATGGCCACAAACAAAGAAGAAATGCAGGCCTGCTGGACAGGAACAGGTAGTTGGAGTATCTGGGGTACTTCCTTCTGGTTTGAAAATAAAGTATAAAAAAATTGCTTCTTGCACAAAAAAAACAACTCCAATGGCAAGTTTGAGAAGAAATCCACTCCAAAATCCTTGAAGCTGCATTCTCAAGCAAAAAAATCTGCTCGACCGCTCCTTTTGTGATTGGCTCTGAGAATGCTAGATTGGTGCCTTCACGGCTTGAAGCCTTGCGAGTGACCGCGAAGTCTCGCGGAAGCTCTCTAGTGGTGTGGGAAGTCTTACGCATGTTTGCAAGAGGCCTGAGAGTCTTTGCGCTCAAGTGTGGTGATTCTTGTTGTGCATTTCCAACAAGAGTATCCTGGTGATTCTTGTTGTTCATGGATAATTTCGGGGCAATCTGTCAAGTGGCGGCAGTGAAAATAGGAGGGATAAAAAACATGTGTTTCCCATGTTAATTCCCATTGGAAATTTAGACACGACTACAGCCCGAACCGCTGAAGGGAATTACACCAAATTTAGCAGAAAGGTAGCTGTTGGTCCAGACAGTGACCTTTTTGTGAATTGGTGTAAATATGTTCAGCCATTTTTGAGCTATTAAAATAAATATAAATGTATATAGATATATATATATATATATATCGACTTCTCATTTCCTCGGGACATATATATATTCACAGAAAAAAACATAGGTTTCACACACGTTATAGTTAGGAATTAGCATTTAAAAAACCTTGCAAATTCACTGAAAAAAACCATAGGTTTCACACATGTTATAGTTAGCTGGACATTTCACTCGTAAAAAAACAATGAAATTCCCCCGTTATAGTTAGTTCAGCTAACTATAACTCGCGCGCCCGCAATCCACTGCTGATGACGTCACATATTACATCACTCATGACATGGTCAGTAACATCCCTCATGACATCACTGATGACCTCTCAAATGACATCACTGATGACATCATCCACTGAATGTGTGTTTCTGACCAATTTGAATATGTTTAAGATATATATAGGGAAAGGCCTGTTGAAGAATGAGTGGGTGTATAAGTGTGTGAATAGATGATTTTCTAGGTGCGTAACTGACTCTTTAAGTGAGTCATTAAATGTATCTTATTGCAGACTAGTGACTAAACTGTGTGAATGTCTGTATGTGTCTGTTGGTGGTGTATAAGTGGCTGCATGGTTTTGTGAATAGCTATATGAGTGACTATATGGGTTATTGATTGGTTGTCTAAGTATCTGTATGGGTGCCTAAGTGTTTGTGTGGGTAGGGTGTGTGTGACTCTATGCATAAATGTGTGAGTGGGTGATTCTATGGGTGCATGGTTTTAAGAGAGCATCTGTGATGGACTGTATGGTTGAGTGAGTGTATGTATGGGTGTGTTAGGGATTGAATATATATCTCAGTAGTACATTTGTGACTAACTACATATGTAAAAGGCAGTATATGTGCGTGTAACAGTACATAAATGAGTAGATATGAGAGTGTGTGATTGTGAAAGTGACTGTATGGATGAGTGTGTGCTTGTATGAATGATTCTATAAGAGGGTAAGAATGTGGTACTTTTTCATGACTAAGGAACTTGAGTGTGTATAACCACATAGGTGAGTAAATGGGAGTGTGATTATTTGCATGATTGAGTAGGTCTGAGAGTACCTCTATGCATGATTGGTAGTGTGTGAGTGTCGATATAGGTGTATAAATGAATATGATAGTCTTGTATGGAGTGACTGTAAGTATGAGTGACTGTACAGGTGAATGAGTGGGGGTATATGTAGACCTAAGAGTTAATAAGTGGGTATGTAGCTATTGGTATTGCAGTATGTATGGTTTTGAGAATGGAACTCTTAAATTTTGAGTCGGTGTATCAAAGTTTATATTAGGGTGTGATAAGATGTGCTAATTTTTCACATGGATGACATCATCAGTGATGTCATCAGTGATGTCATTTGAGATGTCATCAGTGATGTCATGAGTGATGTCACTGACCATGTCATGAGTGATTTAATATGTGACGTCATCAGCAGTGGATTGCGGGCGTGCGAGTTATAGTTAGCTGAACTAACTATAACGGGGAAATCTCATTGTTTTTTTACGAGTGAAATGTCCAGCTAACTATAACGTGTGAAACCTATGGTTTTTTCTGTGAATTTGCAAGGTTTTTTAAATGCTAATTCCTAACTATAACGTGTGTGAAACCTATGGTTTTTTCAGTGAATTTGCAAGGTTTTTTAAATGTTAATTCCTAACTATAACGTGTGTGAAACCTATGGTTTTTTCAGTGAATTTCAAAAGTTTTTTAAATGCTAATTTTTTTTTTGTATTATATTTTTTATATATTTCTTTTTCAAAAATGTCCCTATGTATACATTTATAAATTATCTGTTTCCTTTAATTTTGTGTGGGTCATTTTTTTTTTATTTTGAATTTGGATAAAGTTGAACAGCATAGTTAATATATTCTATTAAGTTATGTCCACTTTATTTTTTTTTTTTTCTATAAATTCTTAGGGTGCGCGCTCAGAGCGCGCACCTAGTACGTTTGCGTACGTTTTTCATGTATGCAGGCGTACGATATCTACGTACGCATACATACGTTTTAGTGCGCGATCGCAGCGCGCACCTAGTATGCATGCGTACGTTTTTTGCGTACGTATGCGTACGTTATATACGTACGAATACGTACGTTTTAGTACGCGCTCGCAGCGCGCACCCAGTACGCATGCGTACGTACGCATGCGTGCGTCGTACGTGCTCCACGCGCTACACTCGCGTATACGCGTGGAGTACGCGCGCTGACATTCGCGCATGCGCGCGTGCTTCGTATGCGCGTTACGTACGTGCATAATACTTATGTGCATGCGCGTGTACGCGTTCGCGCATGCGTAATTGCACCGTGCACGCTCGGAGCTTGCTCCGTGCGTGCACCTAGGGTTATGTGATTAATAAAACAACACTTTTAATTGGTTTTCATTACTTTCAGTTTCATATTGTTTCAACACCACACCCAATCCCCTCATGGCAAGTCATATGATCAAGAAACATCACTTTTCATTGGTTCAAAGTACTTTCAGTTCCAGATTATTCCAAAACCACACCCACTACCCTCATTATTAGTTTTAATTCCCTTGGAGAAGGAGCTACTCTGTTTTTGTGAGACAATGGCAGAGCACCAGCCACCTTCTGAGAGTGAGCAGGACACTCTTGAGAGACAGAGGCAGAGGAAGCAGCAAGACTCCTTTATATGGCAGTTTTTCACTTTTCCTGAGGGACAAAAGAAGGTGAATGCACCAAAGGTCACCTGCACACTGTGTCAGCGCACCTTGTCATGTGGGAATGCTAATAAGAAGTACTCTTTTAGTATTCACACTATGATGAGGCACGTTGAGGCAATGCATCCTGTGACTTTTCGTCAAGCTTCTGGAGCAAACCCTCCACCTGCTCAGCCGACGACATCTGCAGCAGCTCAGCCGAGCACATCTTCGGCAGCTCAGGCGAGCACTTCTTCTGCACTGGTGCCTTCACCTTCTAACACACCTCTGGATATTCGTCCTTGTTTTGGGAGGATGAGTACACGGTGCATGGATTGTGGTACTCTTATTACTATGGGTGAGAGCAGTATTGATCTCATTCAGAGGAAATTTGAGGAGCACCCTTGCACTAGGCCATAGTTTTTTTTTTTCTTTCGTTTTTCTCTTCCTCTGTCCCTACATTAACTCAAGGGCTCTTTTTAGAGCCACCTAAAATCAAAACACAAAAACATTTTGGAATCTATTTGCCTTTTTTTTTTCCACGCACCCAATGACATTTAAAAAAAAAATCATTTTTCTCACCTTTAGTAAACCTTCAGGGACTCCTTGACAAAGAGAGTGGAGTGGCAAAGTAATTAAAAAAGACATGGTGTAGATTTCACACATGAAGGGAAGAGAGTCTTCCTATTAAACTTTAAACTCTGCATCAGTACTTACCTATAAGTACCCTAAACCTATCAAAAAAGATAATAGCTCATTCTAGTGCTGCATTTGAATTGGCTGTATTTACAAGGAGAGGAAAAGACACACAGAGTGGCTTATCCTCTCCTTGTAAATATAGAAAAGCACCCTGCGCCACTAGTACGTCAAGAAAAGTGACGTAGTGGTGGTGCAGGTGGCTTGTAAATGTGCCCCAGAGATGTTATGGAAATTAAGGGTAAAACAGACAAACCGAGAGTGACAGATACAGAGACAGAGAGCAAACAACTGAGAAGGAGTAAGGTAGTTAAAAAGACTAAGCCATATGGATACAGAGAAAGAAACATGGATGAAAAATTAGTGATGGAGATAGTAAAGGTAGGGGAGTAGTAGAGAAGGAGTGAGGAAGTTACAAAAGAGTAGTAAAGCAGGAAGAGAGAGTGATAAGAGAAATGAGAAAAGCAGAGTAAGGAGAGGTGAAGAAAAGGAAGCATGAAACGAAAGCAGTGACACATACAGATATGTTAAACTTACCTGACCATCAAAGTAAATTATTTAGAATTAAATGTTTTTATTTAATTGCAAAGAAAACTGAATTACATCTTCTAAATTTTCTTTCTAGTTCTGAAAAAAAGAAAAAAGTATTAATATTCAACAATACACTTTACTAAACAGTACATGTTTTTTCATATTTAGCAAAGCAATTTTTTGCCCTTTTTTTGCTGTTTTCAGAATGTTTTGATTTTCACTGAAAATAGTGAAATCAATTGTATTCATCATTTAAAAGCGGGCAAAAAAAAAAAGAATCTGAAAGATTGTTTAAAAAAGCCCCAAATGTATCCTCACTAAAACATACCTTAACCCCTTCAGTGCCCGCCCCTTTCCCCGCCCAGTGCCGGCCGTTGCATTAGCGGGGGGGGTCTATGACGAGCTGGACTCGTCATGGGCACAGCGCCACCGCGGCCCATGACGAGTCCAGCTCGTCATAGGCACTGAAGGGGTTAATAGAAATGGTAAAAATACCTTTTAAGAACAATAACAATTTTCAAGAAATAACGTCTGTAAACCTTGTTGCAAAAGAACATTTTCCAAAATATTATCTGTCAAAGAAGTCCACAATTGTTTGTTTTACCTTTCCTTGAGGCCAAATGGTAAGTTTGAAATCCCTTTTGAGTGAAATATCCAATTTTAATCCTTTTAAATTTTAATAATGCTTTCTTCCGATGATGATGTTAGTATTTAAAATTTGGGTTTCAGAAAAATTAAGTAACAATTGGGTAAATCATAAGGCAAACGTTGCTTGAAAATCAATTAAGAATCATTACACAGTGTCCATCCTTTTTCACATTTAAGATAAACTGTGTAATGACCAGAAGTTATAGAAGGACCATCATGAAAAATTATTGCAACTGCTACAAAAGTTTTTCCAGATATAGATAATTGGTTGCCAACAAACTTCTTTAGTAAAGTTTCCAATTTTGTTCCATCAGCTCTACAACGTTGTACCATTAAAATTACATACTGTCCATATTTCTTTAAAAATAACGTTGACAACATTTCAGATTTACATTTAGAACATTCCATGTTTTGATTAGCATCTTTAACTAATTTACTAAAAGTCACTGTTTTACTTTCTGGTAATGGTAAATATATGAACCTTTCAGAATCTACATTACTACTGCTTGTGTTCATACAGTTATCACAACAATGTTCCCATGCATAAGAGACACCAAATACATTTTCTACTTCTACTCCTTCATCTTCCAGTACCATCAGGATATACATCAAGAATTCCTGTGCATCTTGCTGTACATTTTGTGTAAACTGTGTACATCCAGAACATACATCTAAAAGATTTCTAACATCAGAAGCACTTTCTATTTTAGTTTTATCATTACTCAGCTTCTCATAAAGGAGACTCGGCAAAGAACAAGATCTTTTTTCATGATTTAGTATTATCTGGTCTTGCAAAGTTTCAAGATAAAATACCACATTCAGCACTACATTTGCGTACCAGTTGACACCAGAGCTATTTTCAAAATGACAACCAACAACCTCTTCCACACTGTCCTTTTTCTTTTTGCTTGCAGTCACATCACTATCTTTTTGTTTTCTCTTCTGTACATCCTCATTACAGATATTCTCAAATCTCCTTTTCCGACAAACAACACGTTTTTCAAACACAGGATACTGACCTAAATGAGGAGCATAGCTTTTTCTTAATCTATTATACTCCTTTAGACAGTTTGCATCAGCACTTACTTTTGAGTCATCAAAGTCTATCATGAATAAACCAGATAATTTTTTCACGCGTGACAAAGCAACATATGCCATACCTTCTTTGAACACAGTAGACCCAATGTTTACAAAAGCACTATCAACAGTTAATCCTTGAGACTTGTGAATAGTTACAGCATATGCTAGAGAAATCGGAAACTGTTTCCTACGTACATATAAGTCTTTCACTAGAAAAAAACGAACTGAACAACGACTAATGACTTTAACCTCTTCAATCTGATCAAATTTTCTTTTTAAGAATTCAATTCCATCTTTTTTCTGGTACTTTACAAAACCCACAACTTTACCCATAGCTCCATTCACTAAACCTTTTTCTACAGCCAAATTGTGTCTTATAATTACTCTACAGTTCATACACACATAAAGATTCTTTTCCAAACCAGCTGTTTTTGAAATGTTTTTCTCCAGAGAATCCAATGTAGTAGCCAATTTGCCTGTCAATATAATAGTTATTCGTTCATGTTGAATTTTATCCACATCTTCCAGTTTTATGATCTCTTCATTTTCCAATTTCAAAAGTTCTTGATTGAATACAGAGCATTCATGTGGTGTTGGCATTAAGCAGATTACAGTATTTTTTTCAGCAATTTTCTTGTATATTTTCTCTGGAACTATTTCTTCTGTTGTAAACAAATTACTCAGCAATCGACTCTGTAATGCTTTTCTGCCATGTTCTGTGAGTAGTCCAATTCTTATATCTTTCAGAATACTTGCATAGTCCTCATCATTGGCTTGCCTCATATTGGTAATGAGTTCCTTATACTCAAAATATGTCCAAATATTTACATTACCTATACTTCCTAACGACTTTTTCGTGTCTTCATGGGTAAGAGTATGGAATACCGGTTGTCCTTTAACTGGAGTAAGTTGCAAAAGATCCCCAAAAACTATGACGTGTTTTCCTCCAAATAACACGTCATACTCTGTCTTCAGAATTTGCTAAATTCTTAAATGCTCAAAGGCAAGCATTAAGTTTGATGCCATGCTTACCTCATCAATAATGAGCACTTTCAATTTCTTCAATACTCTTGAAACTTCCAAGCATGCTTCTCCTGCTAGTTTGTGGTACTGTATTTTGTTCTCATGCTCTACTGGTAACATTAGCAAACGATGTAAGGTAACTCCTTGTATGTTATACGCTGCTAACCCAGTTGGAGCAGTAACAACACAAGACAAAATGGAATCCATTTTCTTCTGTAGGTAGCTTCTAATGACATTAATTAAGAAACTTTTTCCAGTTCCAGTTTGTCCACTTACATATATTCTCATTGGTTCGAAAGATGTGCATGAGCACTCTTTATTTTCATGTAGTAATCCGTGATCAATTTTTTTCCTGACTTCTTCCTAAATTTGTTTTTGTTCTTCATTCAGTTGCTGCTCCAAATGTGTTAAGTCTACTAAATATTCCTGAGCTTGATTCATAGCTGTTTCCACTTCATTCATGGCTATTGCTGCTTCATTTTCTACGATTTGTTGTCCTAGAGGATCTTGACTGAATGTCCCAGAACTTTGACTGTCTTGAGAACTGTCTCTAGCTACTTCAGCTGCAATTGTTGCTTCTTGTTCAATTTCTTCATTTAACATTTGAACATAAGTTGTGAAAGTACTGCATTCTATGCTGTCTTTGCTAGCATTGAAGGAATCTTCATAACTCTGCAATTCTCCAAGTAGTTCGTCCTCTGAACGCCATGGTTTAAACAGCTGCAAAAGTGCCAAGTAGTAAAATTCCTTTTTGTCAGGAGTGTCGCAACTCAGCTTCCGGTGATTTATCAAACTTCCTTTTGTTTGCTTCACCAAACATCCTTCCTCACCACTGACTTTATATTTTCCATTGTTGATATCTTCTGTGGCATTCCGTTTAAAAATGAAGTTCTGCAGCAATTCATGGAGACACATGTTCTCAAGGTGATGACTTCTTTGTGGGTAATATGTGTCCAACATGTTTGTTCTTAAAATGTCTGTACTTTCTGGTTCGAACTCTGCTAAATATTCAATTTCTTGAATATATTTCAGTAACCGATTTCGCATTCCTGCAAGGCCTAAACTTACCCAAATTATTCTTCTGGATTTCGAGTACAGACTTGCAGATGATAACCTATCTGAGCATTCGTAGGATCCAATTTCTCGATGCGATAACATCTTTAAACTGAAACTGTATAGCTTCTTACTGACAGTCTTCTCGTGAGAAATCTCTTCCCACATTTCCTTCAATTCCGTTTTCTCAGATTTAGTGATGTAAGATGTGACATACCGAGCAACAGCAATAGAATTGTCAGCCACATACTCTATATCCATGTTAGCATTCCACATGGATAAAATGACTGGGTTGTAATCATTTATATATTTTGACTCTTCTTTTCTTCTTAGGTTGTAGGTATTCTTAGGCGATTTTCTTGTAATAGTATGTCGCACAGCTGACATAAAACTGTTTACTCTTCCTTTTGAAAGAACAGGTCGTGGAAATCCAAATCGACATTTTGTGTAGAATTTATCTTTACTCTTGGACTTTCATCGACAGTATTTTCCACACCGATGACTTTGGAAACGTAAAACTTTCTCTTTTAAGTTTTTCTCTTCTGTGCTTTTAGGTATAGCACATGTTGCATATCCTTCAATGAAAGATAAAACTGCTTCATCAGCATCGGTTCCAAATTTTGGGGCATCCTTGATCCACAAAAACATATGAATATGAGGAGCACCTCTTGCTTGGTACTCTTTTCTCCAAAAGAAATCCACAACTTCTCCAAGAAGTGGATTTTTTTTATTGCAGATGAAGGACATCATAGCCTCAAATCTATGATTGAAATATCTGCAAACATTAACCGGATCTAATGAGCACAATTCTCCTGCTGTCTTCTATTGGATGTTTTCAATGTTTGCCTCTAGCAGAAAATCCAGTAAATCATCCCAAGCGTACTCAGCACAGCTCAGGGTAAGGA
Organism: Triturus cristatus; assembly: GCF_964204655.1. NCBI lineage: Eukaryota > Metazoa > Chordata > Amphibia > Caudata > Salamandridae > Triturus > Triturus cristatus. The sequence continues at coordinate 523,865,888 of NC_140588.1, read as the reverse complement.
ACCATGTAGGAGTTCCTAAATTCCCTAACATACACTTCAATTCTCCATGGCGTCGGTACCAATATTCATTAGTTCCACGCTGACAAGCCATCAAATTGATCAATTGAGATTCCAAATGATCATCTCGCTGTTGCACTTTGTTGAGAAAGTCCTTTGCTGACACATTATGTAGATGTACTCCAGTTTTTAAAATGTGATTTACTGCATAAGATAGTGCAGACAAGTCACTTTCAAATAAAAGATTGAACAAATAAGGAATACTTTGACGAAATCTGGGATCTTCTGCATATAATCTTGTAGTCCGATACTCCGAAGCAGGAATCTGTACTGGACGTTCATCATATCGTCCACCTTCTCCTGTAGGAAACAGTTGGGGAAAACAACGAGCTTCCAAGCTCTCCTCCCATACACTCACAGGAGTTCCTTTTGCTTTCTTCATCTGAAACAGATCAATAGCGTTTCCCATAACTTCTTTAGAATGAAGAGGATGTATGCTGAAATGTTCATAAATGTCTTCTTCTTTTGACTTATCCACTTTTTCAATTTGCCCAGTTGGTATTTCTGTGTCTTCTACTATTTCTTCTTCATCTTCATCCATATAAATGGCTTCATACCATTTATTATTTTTTTTCAAATACAAATTTGCTCTTTGTACTTTTCGTACATCCACCAGCTCCTGACAAATTTTCTTATTCTTTGTAGGTACACCATTAACCAGAATAACTAATGGTTCAGTTTCCAAAGTATCTGCATCAATTGTTTCCATATTTTTTTTCAAATCCAATGGCAAATAGACAACTCTTCCTTTTAAACCTCTTTGTAAATCCGAAGGAGGTAATTTACCTGTTTTTGGCTCCATACGCACTATGGTCTGAAACGGATGGACACATTGAATGTGTATAGACTCATAAGTATTTAAATCCGAAAGTTCTGGAGGAATTTCAACCAATTCTAATTTATTGTGTACAGCTCTTGCTGGCATTCTATTTTCTTCTAACTTATTATAACAGTATTTACAAATACGCTGATCTTCACCCAAATCAACACAATTTTCCAGAAATATATATGTTGCAAAATCTTTCCACTTATAATTATCTTCATTTTCACTTTTGTTATACAGATCAACATTCCTTGTTTGAATTTTGTAATGGCTTCTCCGGCAACAAATACAAGTAATATTTGGTCTTTCATTAGAGATGATAGCAAATTTTGTCATTTCATCTTCAAAATTTTTACTAACAGTAAGTTCTACATTCTCTTCCACATTTTCATCAATAACTGTGTCATTTTCTGCACTTTCTTGTTCTGGACCAAAGTAACAGAACTGAATCTCATCAGTAACCTTCACTACATCTGATACAGATCCACGGAACAGAGCATTATTCAACTCATTCAACTTTAGTGCTGGACTTTTAGCAAAATACAATGTTCTCACAAACTTTCTCATTTCAGTATGATGAACAGCGAGCATCCTAAAATGGTGAAAAACACTTTGACACACTTTCCTAGATAGACAAGCCAGAGAATGTCCTTGCAAACCAGTATTCTCTCTCACTCTGCATGGATCTAGTCTTTGAAGCACCTTAATTTTCTGTTTAACACTCTTTTTACTATATTCTCTTAGAAAGTCACGTAATTTATCAATAGATTCCTGACGCACAGTACAAATACTACTACAATTCCAAGTGTACACTGGGGTTTTAGGACGTCTCCCCATAACCTCATCAGCCATCACTTCTTCCTCATTTCTTGGAATATTTTCTCCTTTTCCATTACACAACCATCCTTAACTTCATATGCTCTTCCATTGGTGTCAACTGCATGCAACAAACTATTACTTTGAAGATAACTCTCTTCATTAAAAAATGGTTCAGTACTTGAACTATGCTTCCATTCTCCTAAGAACACTTTACAAAAGTTATTTTTTTTTACTTCTCTATTCCTTTTGCTTTGTGACTTCATTGCATTGACTAATTTATCCAATCTATGCATCCTGTTCAAAATTAAAATGAATAGTTTTTTTTTATTTCTAATGCCTTGGTAACAATACTTTCAATTAATTTCTTTTTCTTTTTAAAATTTGTTTTTTTTCTTATATTTTTTCACATCCTTTAGCAAATTTAACATCACTCTTCTCTGAAACATTTTTCGACGAATGTTTTTAAAATCTATTTTCCGTGTTAAGTCACTCTTTCTTACTTCTGAGTCCACATCAGCATTTTGTTTTTGCTGTCGACTCTGTTGTTGTTTTGTACTTGAAACACTGTTTGAATTTATCTTTCGATCATTTTTTTTTTTTTGGGAAGATATTTTTTTAAAATTCTTTAGTTTGCTTACCAGAAGACTTTTTCTGTTTTCCAACACACGCTTCGCCTCCTATTTCATTTTTACCAGTTGTCTTCAAATATAGTTGTTGTTTCTTTTCTTTTCTCATTCTTGACTTTATAGGCATCTTTATATTTTTTCACTGTTGCTCAGCAATACCTGCAAAAAACTAAAAAAAAATACCTTTATGTAATTTTAATTCATTACAATTTATTTTTTCAACTTTTCAAATCCTATCACATGAGCTGATCCTTTCCTACGAGTCCAAGTCTTACAAAACAAGAGAAACATGAATTAAATCTCTGACAACAATTCCTGTGTGCACACAGACTCATGGTGTGATTCTAGGCAGAAAACGATATTTGATTGGCAATTTGAAAGCACATTTATTTCTGTTGAGGAGCAAATGATAATTACTGTGACAGCCTGACACATTTCCCTTATATTTGAGAGAGGCAAAAAAGAGCACATGTCCTAATAGCTACTTGAGACCATCAGCATGTGTTACAGGGTGAGTGATTAGAGTAGAGCAAAGGAAATGAGCCTTGGTGACGTTGAATGTGTTTGCGTTATACACTGCTATCTGAAACACAACACAGAGCTGAGTATTATGCATGGGAGTGTAGGAGAAGCTGCTGCATGTGTGCAAACAGTGTGTTTCTGGAGACTGTGTATTGTCAGTTGCAAGAGAGATCTGCATGGAGACTTTTACAAGTGCATGAAGACTGCAGATATGTGTGTAAGAGTACATGTTTGGTAAAGGTTAATTGGAGTTTTATACATGTAGAAACTACCTCACCCATTGCAGGAGTGGAAAGACAATCTACCCTGTTGATTTGAAATGTGTTACCATTTGCCTCTCATTTTTCTGATAGTGATTTCTGCTGAGTACTAACCAACACATTTGAACAAAACAAGCTGGCCCTTTCCTGAAAGTGCAAGTTTTACAGAACAACAGCAACACAAATAAAATCTCTGACAATTCCTCTGTCCACAAAGACTCATGCTGTGATTCTAGGCAGAAAACGATCTTTCCTTTGGCAATTTGAAAGCACATTTAGTACTGTGGATGGAGCAAGTGATAATTACTGAGACAGCCTCACACATTTCCCTTATATTTTAGAGAGGCAAAAAAGAGCACATGTCCTAATAGCTACTTGAGACCATCAGCATGTGTTACAGGGTGAGTGATTAGAGTAGAGCAAAGGAAATGAGCCTTAGTGACATTCAATCTGTTTGCGTTACACACTGCTATTTGAAACACAACACAGAGCTGAGTATTATGCATGGGAGTGTAGGAGAAGCTGCTGCATGTGTGCAAACAGTGTGTTTCTGGAGACTGTGTATTGTCAGTTGCAAGAGAGATCTGCATGGAGACTTTTACAAGTGCATGAAGACTGCAGATATGTGTGTAAGAGTACATGTTTGGTAAAGGTTAATTGCAGTTTTGTAAATGTAGGAACTACCTCACCCATTGCAGGAGTGGAAGGACAATCTACCCTGTTGATTTGAAATGTGTTACCATTTACCTCTCATTTTTCTGATAGTGATTTCTGCTGAATACTAACCAACACATTTAAACAAAACAAGCTGCCCTTTTCCTGCGAGTGCAACTTTTACAGAACAACAGCAACACAAATTAAATCTCTGACAACAATTCCTGTGTGCACACTGTCACATGGTGTGATTCTAGGCACAAAACAGTATTCCTGGGTGATATCAGGCCCTTTTCCTGCGAGTGCAAGTTTTACAGAACAACAGCAACTCAAATTAAATCTCTGACAACAATTCCTGTGTGCACACTGTCTCATGGTGTGATTCTAGGCACAAAACAGTATTCCTGGGTGATACCAGGCCCTTTCCTGAAAGTGCAAGTTTTACAGAACAACAGAAACACAAATTAAATCTCTGACTACAATTCCTGTGTGCATGTTGTGTCATGGTGTGATTCTAGACAGTATTCCTGGGTCATACCAGTACAACTTAACCTACGGTGAAGACATACTCCATAATATCTTTCAAGTTCAAGGCACTTAAATATCTTCCTTAACATGAAATGTAAAACACAACTTTTAAATTGGTAGGAAAAAGTACCATGCTATTTTCAAATGTATTTTCATTTGCCACACACTTTTCAGATAGTGATTTCTGCTGAGTGCTAAGCAACACACTTGAAAAAAAGAAACTGCCCTTTCTTAAAAGTGCAAGTTTTACAAAACAACAGCAACACAAATTAAATCTCTGACAACAATTCCTGTGTGCACACAGACTCATGGTGTGATTCTAGGCACAAAGCGATATTTTCTTTGGCAATTTGAAAGCACATTTAGTACTGTGGTGGAGTAAGTGAAAATTACTGTGACAGCCTGACACGTTTTTCTTATATTTTATACAAGCAGAAAAGAGCACATGTCCTAACACCTCCTTGACACCATGACCATGTATTACAAAAAACAAGCTGCCCCTTTCCTGCAAGTGCAAGGGTAATAGAGCAAGACCAACACAAATTAAATCTCTGATAACAATTCCTGTGTGCACACTGTGTCATGGTGTGATTCTAGGCAGAAAACAGTATTCCTGGGTGATACCAGTACACCTTAACTTATAGTGAAGACATACTCCATAATATCTAACATGTTCAAGGCACTTAAATATCTTCCTTACCATAAAATGTAAAACACCACTTTTAAAGTGGTAGGAAAATATACCATGCTATTTTCAAATGTGTTTGCATTTGCCTCTTTTTTGTGAGTAACTAATTTCTGCTGAATGCTAACCATCACACTTTAAGCAAGCAAACTGCCCCTTTTCTGCGAGTGCAAGGCTAACAGAACAAGAGCAACACAAGTTAAATCTCTGACAACAAATCCTGTGTGCACACAGACTCATGATGTTATTCTAGGCTCAAAACAGTATTCCTCAGTGATAACAGTACACCTTAACTTACAGTGAAGACATACTCCATAATATCTTACTAGTTCAAGACAGTTAAATTTCTCCTAAATCACAAAATGTAAAACACAACTTTAAAACAAGAATGACAATTCTATTATTTATATCAAAATACACCACATACTTCCCCTCTCAAACTCATAACTCACCTTTAAAATTAATTAGTTGAGAAAGAAATGTGGCACTCAAACAGCAGATTATCAGAGCCAGAATCTCAGAGCTGTACACCTCTCTCCTCTCTCCACAACCAGTCAATGGCAATTTTTCCCTCTCTTTTTTCCCACATATACATGTTAATGTAAAACCACAGTCCTTCCCACATTTTTTCAAATGGAATCACACATTTCTATTGGTTGCAACTTTCAACCCCTTTCCAAATCATCCCTTCCCCTAACATGACTTCTGCCTGCTACCATCAATCAATCAATCAATCAAGACATTTGTAGAGCGCACTACCTACCCGTAGGGTCTCAAGGCGCTTGGGGGGGGGGGGGCCGCTACTGCTCGAACAGCCAGGTCTTGAGCTTCTTCCTGAAGAAGAGGTGGTCTTGGGTCAGGCGCAGGTCGGCCGGGAGGGAGTTCCAGGTCTTGGCGGCCAGGTAGGAGAAGGACCTTCCTCCTGTGGTGGCTCTACGGATGCGTGGGACGGCGGCGAGGGCGTGGCTGGCAGATCGGAGGTGGCGTTTGGGAGCGTAGAAGTTGATGCGGTCGTTGAGGTAGCTCGGGCCTTGATCGTGGAGAGCTTTGTGAGCGTGGGTAAGGAGGCGGAAGGTGATTCTCTTGTTGACCGGGAGCCAGTGCAGGTCTCTTAGGTGTCCGGAGATGTGGCTGTGTCGTGGGACGTCGAAGATGAGTCTGGCTGAGGCGTTCTGGATGCGCTGGAGTCTCTTCTGGGTCTTGGCGGGGGTTCCGGCGTAGAGTGCGTTGCCGTAGTCCAGTCGGCTGGTGACGAGGGCCTGGGTGACGGTCTTCCTGGTCTCCGTGGGGATCCACCAGAAGATCTTCCGAAGCATGCGCAGGATGTTGAAGCACGACGCGGGGACGGCGTTACCATAGCAACAGCTCATGGAACACAGGTGTGAGCAGAGAGGTCAGAAGTTCAGCACTCAATGTTTTAAATCCAAAGAGCAAGAGTGCTTGACTTTTCAAACCTAACAGCAAATCCAAAGTAATTTTCAGTGGGAACACATTTTTCTGTACCAATCCAAAACATGCTTTTAAAAATGTAAACATACAACCTAGTTTTAACTGTAAAATGGTTTGAATCAGCCAATGAGTTCTTTTTATTAAAAAAAAGTATGTATGCCTCCATTTTTCAACTGTCTTTCTTTTCATATTGCCATTCTACTGAAAGACACCTCCTGAGTGCATCCTGTTCTCCTTGGAAGATGTTCACAGTGTGGATTGTAGGTCATAGCTATGTCTTCTGGAGTGAAAAGTATGCAGAAAAAAGAGGTATTTTCAAAGACCTTGCTTTGCCAAATGTAGACATTAAATGGATTGGTCAGAGAGGGTTAAAGTGGCACCAATTAATGCCTTTGGTGAAAACCTTTCTACATCTCCCACAGCCTAACCTTATTATTGTGCACTGTGGTGGTAATGACCTAGGCACTTTAACTGGGGTAGGTCAGGAAATGCTTATTAAGGACACCTTTTTGCAATTGATGTCACTTTTTCCAAAAACTGCCTTTGTATATTCTAATATATGCCAAAGGCAAAAGTAGAACTGGCCCAACCAATTTTGTCCGCAAATTGACAAAGCAAGAAAGCACGTCAATAAGTCTGTTTCTGCTTTCCTCAGAGACTATGGTATGGGTTCTATATACCACAACAACTTGCATTACAACATGCAAGACATTTATAGAGGAGACGGTGTACATTTCAATGATGAAGGGAACAGAGTGTTCCTCTTGAACTTTAGACTCTACATTTGTACTTACTTGTAGGTACCGAAAAACACTCAATAAACACAAGGGCTCTTTTTAGAGCCACCTAATATCTAAACACTTAAACGTGATTTTTTTTCTATTTTTTTAAATGTTTTTTTTCGGGTGCGCGCAGAGTGCGCGCACCTCGCGATGTTTTTAAAAAAAAGGAAAATCTTTTTTTTTCCCCTTTGTGCTCCTACTGTGACCCCCTTACAATGGCTAGGGGGTCAAGAACTCCCTACCCTGCCCCCTATTCATGGTCTCCACCTTTCCTTTTCAGTGCGACAGACAAAATGGCGGCCGACACTTCCTGATTTCGACCGATTCGAATGTTTACTGACATCTAACAACCAATCAGAATTACGCTCGCACACGGCAGGGTGCGCGCACAGGGCTTGCACTGTGCGCGCACCCTGCGCGCGTATAAATATTGATTTGCTTTTAAATGCTATTTTCTCAGGAAATACTGAACAGATTTACACCAGACCTGCGAAAGGCACTTCCTTGACCTTATGGCTACCTCTCTGCCAAATTTCAAGTAATCCTGTTCAGCCGTTCGGGCTGTAGCTGTGTCTAAAGGTCCTATGGAAAAATACATGGGGAAAACGTGTTTTGGGACCCCCCCTTTTTCTCGGCCCCCGCTTGACAAATCACCCAGAGACTTTCAGGGTAGGAGCTGAATGGAGCGCCCCATTAGTTTTGAAAATTTCGCGAGGATTCGTCAACCGGCGCCAAAGTTATTCAAAATAGAATTTTGAGATTTCCTATGGAAACACGATCCTAACTATAACTATCTACTGGCGACCGCCAGTAGATAATATATATATATATATATATAAACACACCTGATCCTTAGTCTTCTCGCACCTTCCTTTTCGCCGACTCAGCCACCAAGGAACCACGAACCACAGATTTAAAGCAGCAATATGTTTATTTAAGCTGTTGAATCCTTTGAAAACGCGTTTCGGGCGTCACTCGCCCTTGTTCACATCAACGAGGAGAGGTAAAATTGTCATTTTTAAATTGTGATGCTACACCCATGTGACCACACATCGTGAATAGACATAAACAAAATACTGCACACATTCAATTATTAGGTATATACCTAAAAGGATACCTCAGTCTTTTTTCTATATTTTTACTTCCTTCTGTTTCATTACAAAAGGTGCCCCTTAATAATTTAACATTGTTGCTGTTTTCATTTAACATCTTATTAATAAGAGTGAAAACGAAATTAGTACATCTCAAACATTAAATGCATAAAGTGTCCTTAGAAATTCCTATTGGATTTCTTCTCAAAATCGTAAATACCAGGTCCAGAGATGAATCTCATAAAAATACATAGCTATGTAGACGGCAAATTGTTACAGCCCATGAATCCAATTTCATCTGTAACAAGGCAGAAAAAAAACATATATAAATATATATAAATATATAAAAAATATTAAAAACTGTTCAATAATATTGTTAATAATACTTATGTGCAAAATATGCTGTCATGCCAGTCTTCAACCTATAGACAAGGACCCGGTAATATTGATATATCTGCATGAATATATATATATATATATACACACACACAGCAAATCCTGGTTAAGTCCCCACATCCCCACTATCCGCCGGCAAAGAAGAAACAGGTACGAACCACTCTCTGGAATGAATTTCAATGCAGTTCTTTATTCAATTGCATATACACGGCGACTAGTCAGTCCTGGCCAGTGCCTCAGCATGACACGTTTCGAGTGAACACGTCCGTCTTGATCACATGAGGCGCTACTTCGTAAAGTGCATTTAAATAGTGACAAACAAGAAATCACACCGGTAAACAATTACGATCATGTTGCGTGGTCTCAACAGAAATGGACAACAGACTATAAACTGCAGGTTTTCTACTTCAAAAAGTGCTATTGCAAATAAATATCTAAAGCCAATTTTAAATAAAGGAATTTGATATAAATACTTAAGAACATCATTTTATAAAGTCTTAAATCCCGGAATAAGTACATAGTGTACTATAAAACCATAGTGGTTATATTTCATACACCAAGACTGATATCTTATATGTTAAAAGAAAAATGTGCAAATAGCCAACGTAAACAAATACTCTTGTGCAAAAATAGTTTTAGCCCATTCACAATTCTCACAAATCACATGAACTACTTCATTGTCAGGCATAAAAAAGTGTAGAAAAATGTGCTAGTGCAAGTTAAAAATAATAATTGAACTAAACATTCTCCCGGAGCCGCGGGAGAAACCCTATGATTCTGTAAATAATTCTCATAGCAGCATAAACTCTAGGCAAGTGTCAAACATCTCCTTATAAAACCATAATCAGAATGTGTATAAAAACACATCCATTGATCCATAGTACAATGAGAAAAGAAGATTTTTTTACAAAAAATGTCAGTTTCAGTAAAATATAACCCTTCTCATGTTAACCCAGTTTGGAATAGATAGAGATACAGTAGCCCGATCCACACAAAAAATGATGCAGGTCTTCTCCCATATTTAAACCGTTAGGCATCATTGTGTCAAGCTGTAATATAAATTTGGATTCTAGTTGCCTTAACTGACGTTCTCTGTCTCCCCCATGGATAGATTTAGGAACTGCCCCAATTACAAAATACTGTATGTCACTTTAGATGCTATAATGTACTAGCTTCAAATGCCTGGATACTGGGAAATTTGGGTCCGAGTTGACTGCGGCTCTAAGATGTTGAAGTATGCAAACATGTACCTGGAGCTTAGTGCTCTCTACGTGCTTTAAACCACAAGTACAGCTGAGCAAATAGGCAGCAAAATCTGTGCGACAAGTGTAATAATCTTGTATTTTCACTGGTGTGTTACTGAAAGCTGTCATGTACTCAGTCTTGTTGACCCCAAATTTGCAGGCACGGCATGAGCTGCATATATATATATATGGATGCAGATCCTCCGAGGATCAGACTTAAATCTGATTGGTTGCCAACACTTCAACCAGGAAGTATTGGGGGCCATGTACCTGAAAATATGTTTTTAAAAAATGGGAGGGGACAGGGTGGAAATACCCTGACACCCTAGCTATGGTTTTGGGGTCCAGATGGGAACCCACAAGGCATAAAAGCATTTCTTTACAAATTATTTTGGCGGGAGTGACATGCTGGATCCATGGCTAATGCCAAAAGAATTAAAAAGAAGCACATGCTCCTGTGCTTCTCTACTGTTTATCCCCCAGGTGGGCCATGTCCCAGGAGCAAGCGGGAATTAAAACAAGGAAGGGAGTGCATGGGGACCCCTCCTTAGCCTCTTTTAAGCCCTGGGGACCACCACCATCCAGGGCTTTTTTAGTATAATGGAGGGGCTGTGCGGACCCCCTCCCATGGGCTCTTTTAAGCCCCAAGGACCACCACCTCACCAGAGCTTTATTTGAAATTTGGAGGGGGCCGTATGGACCCCTCTTCTGAGACAGGTTCAAGCCTCCTCTCAGTTCTATATTAAAAGTAATGGGGAGCTGCACAGTGAAATTAACCACATGTACCAGCATACAGTTTTAAAATGATTGCATCCACCAGAGGGCTATAAACTATAAAGGGAGAAAATTGTCGTGGGGAGTTGAACAGTACTGAAGAGTGCGTGGCTTATCTTTGAGAAAGGTCACCTTGGACCAAAACGCGTCAGGACTGCTGTCATTATCGCCAAATGAATGAAAGTGCCTGTCAGCTAACCTTGGGAGTGCAACTCAGTTTCTCGACTTTTGATAATTATACAGTAAAAGGCATCAGGGTATATTGTGTAGTTTTAATACACCACACCGTCATTCTTCTCGATGGATTATCTATTCATACACATAAGATCCATACTTAAGTAAAGACTTCTGCAATACACTTAATTTTGGATACTGTATACCCTGATGCCGTTTACTGTTTAATCATCACTGGAGCTCTAGAACCCATTCCAGGTTGAAAATACAACCGGAATTAAGGGTCAATACAAAGAGATTATAGCCGTGAAGAAGTAGCTGTGCACAACCATTAAGCACCGCGTAATACATGTTGGCTAAGGATTTCAAGATTAAACTGAAGTGACTGTTTCATTAAAAGGAAAACATTGTTATCTCATTTAGCTAAACTAAAAACAGATATTGCGTTGCATCAAGAATAATATTTTTCTGAACTTGAGGATACCGACTTAAAAAGAGGCTGGGTAGGGAATGTGTTCACATTTCCAGCTTCAGGGAAGAGAAATTAAGTACTGATTCTTTGCCACAAAAAGTTGCATGTTGCAGTTGTTAACCCAGAGTCTGATTCTGGTGGTTGATGGATCATTGTTAAACTCCTTGCTGATAGAATACCGTTAACTATTTTTAATGTGTGCAGTCCAGTCTCTGTTGACAATACTTTTTGTATCAAAATTCCTGATAATAAACTGCTTTTATGTGGTGATGAGCATATTATATTTGGTGGTGACTGCAATCAAATTCATCATCCCTTACTGCATAGGCATTTTACAGTCAAGTTTGTCCATTCTAGAATGCATTCACAATTCACATCCACAATACAGTGTAAATCATTAGTTGATATTCGGTGGTTATGTCACCCAGATCTCTGGGAATACACTATTTACTCAGCTCCACACCACTCGCAATCCCGTATAGATGATCTTTTTCTCAGTAAATCTTTAGCTCAACTAGTCCTTCAGTCTGACATAGGTTCAATTTTAATATCGGATCATACAGCAGTATATACGGATCGCGACCTTATACCCTTCTCACCACATACAAGTAGGTGGCACTTTAATAAATCTCTAAGTTGGGGTTCCAAACTCACAGCCCTTCAACACTTTAATTGTCTCTTTTCTTTGCAATGATTTAGAATTTCTTACAATGCAGCAGCAAGAGGGTTTATAATACATTTTGTTTTGCTAAAGAAAAAATCTATGGATGCCCAATATAATCAATCACTTGACAAAATAAAAAAAATACAATATGCCTATTATCAGTCTAAAAAGATTCCTCCTTACAAAATGTCATAAATGCCAAACTCACCTTTAGCAAGTACATTGCAAAATACTGCTTTCTCCTTTTTATTGAAAAGCAGTGCTCGGTATTCTGGGGTCAAAATAAAATGGGGAATTTGCTAGCCAACTATTTAATAATAATTGTTATAAGACAACACCAAAATAGAATCCTTGCAAAGCAATACGTGGACTACTCTCTTTAAGGACAAGGATATCTTAAATGTGTTTGTCCCTATTTATACAAATTAATATTCTCCAAAAACACAGCCGTTGCAATCAGACCTGCTCAAATTCTTTCAAACAATAACTTCTCCTCCCTCACACCATATTGATTTTGATTAATTAGAGACAGATATCTCTCTTTCAGAAATTACTCATTCAGTTTCTGTGATACGCAGAGGGAAAGCCCCTGGGTCTGATGGCTTTACTATTAAATATTATAGCCATTTAACTAAACTTCTCCTTCCCAATCCTTTACTCTTATTTAATTCTTTTATTGCTAAGGGTGCCTCTCATGGCTCATTCCAAGATGCCATGATGTAACTAAATTCCAAAAGATATAAAGATCTTTCCCTGTGTAAGAATTTTTGGCCCATTTCTTTAGTCAATTCTGACTAAAAAGTGTTTGCAAAGATTTTCACACTACCTATTGACCCTATTCTGTCCAATATCATAGGTCAAGTACAATCTGGCTTTGTTAAACATCGGTTAACCTATGACAATGTTTAAGTCTTTTTTAACATCCTAAGCAAGGCTTCCACATTAGACCATCCTACGTTTGATAAGATTAGCATTTTATGTTTCTACCCTTGTTTAATATTTCTCCTCCAGATGACGCTAACAGGTCAGTGGAAGAACTCTATCTAGAAATTGAAAATAGTATTAGAGTTACTATAGAGCAGATTATCCCTATTAAAGAGATACAAAAGAAAATCAGAGACCCTCTACTCCATGGTACAGTGCCAAGCATACAGAGTTAAAAATGACCTCTAAAACTGCAGAGAGAATATGGTGGAAGCTCTATAAAGAAGAGGACAAACTAGTTTTAAAAGTTGCGTTATGCAAATACAAGACAGAGCTTTCCAGAGCAAAGGTAGAATACTGCTCTAGTGCTAGCTTGGCTGCACCCAACAGCTCTAGAAGTGTATTTAAAATAATGCTGGAAAGTTTTTGAAAGATTATTATTGGCTACCATTAACACAGAGAGTAATGTTTAAGTCCCTTTGCATAGTTTTTAAATTGCTCCACAAGACTGGTCCGAATCTCATGCAGGAGAGATGAAAATAGTATGCCTCAACAGGAGCCCTAGGATCCTCTTCAGCCAAGATGGCCAGGGTTGCAAGGTTTATAAAGACTTGGCTTGGGGGATGACCATTCACGATGGAAGCAGCTCCACAATGGAATGATCTTCCAGCTGTCCTGAGAGTCTCTGCTGATCTTTTTCAATTTAAAAAAAGGCTTAAGAACTTGGCTTTTTCCAAAACGTTAGAGTGTGTTGCAGGAAATTTTAATTAAGTGCCCTATGGCCGAGCAACTGTCATACTGTGGGGTATCCCCTCTCTCTTTTACCACTGAGTACCACTGAATCAGGATATCTGTTAGATGACAGTGGTGTAGTTTATAAGTGATCCAAATAAATTACAAATATGTCAATGCTATCTAGAACATTGTTCAGCAGTGGGCCATAGATTAAAATGTTCCTTATACACATCTAATGGTACCGCATCAGAACCAGCCAATCTGCATGAGTGGCTCATTCTCAAGGCAGAGTTAATTTGGTGATGTTGAAACTCACTAGGTCCAACTCTGTTATAGACCTACTTACAGAGTCAATAGTTGTGTCGTCTTCACAGAAAATGGTGGACAATGGCACAATTAACTCAGTGTCATTTATATCCACACTCAGAGTAAGAGCACAATCATCAGTGAGGAATGGTGAGTTGATTATGCAACAAAATAGTGTGCTATCTGTGGTTGCTCTTGCTTTAACTAGGTTTCCCAATGCCTCTTCCCTTAATACATTATTCCTTCCCTGAATGTTTGTTTTTGTAATTTAGTTGTGCCTCCTGAATAATGCCCAGTTGTTTTGGTGTCAATTTAAACTAAGTCTTAGAGTTTTTGTGGGATTGTCTGTAAACACTACCAATCCTTCCAGTGGGATGATTGTGTTTGGAGTATTTGTCATTTTAGTAAGCAGTGAGTTTGTCATTAGGCAAATTCCTTCAAAGTATGGTATCATGTTCACTGGATTTGGACCATCCTGTAAACGTTCTAAAAAATCATTCATGTGTCTGGAGATCAAATCTATAAGAACATTCTTGGGGTTTACCCCCGACCATATGAAACTCATTCTTTCTATCAGCTTCTGTGTTACCTCTGGTGATTTGTGAAGAAGCTAAGGATAACAGTATGGTTAGCTCAAACGTTACTGGTTTATGATCATTCCAGGTTATATTAGTAGCCCATTGTAGTAAATAAGGTAATCTGAAATTACAATATGGTTAATAATTGATCAGGATCCTTTTCTAGTAAATGTTAGCAACATAGCAGATATGGTCCGTTGGTCCAGTGCTACATTCCAATTATTCTGCAAGAGAAGTGGATTCAGAACTTCCCATAGTGTGCATGTACAAAATGGAGCTGACCTTTCCACACATTATCTTCCCAACCACAGACTTCCATGGCTGCTCTTAAACGAATATGTCACGTTAGTCCGCATGCATTTACAATGCATGCTATAACAATGTGGTTGTTACAAACCGCGTTGTTACATTGCATACCTTTACAACGCAAGTCGGAACAACGACTTGCTGTAGGGGGCGCTGGATGTTGGAATAGTATAATTTACTATTCCAACTCCAGTCTGTGCAACAGTAGGGAATGTGTTGGATTTTAAATCCAACATCTACTGCCCCCTAATGCAAGTTGTTGTTCTGACTTGCGTTGTAAAGGTATGGGATGTAACAACGCAGTCGTTATAATGACCACGTTATAATGGCATGCATTGTCTCGCATGCGTGGTATACGCTGTTTACCTTCTTGAACATATGTGTAAATTAACATTCAGATCCCCAACCAATGAATTAGGGCACTTTATTATTTGAATGCATGTAAGGAGTCATTTGTACTTCAAGAGCAAAGATTGGGTCCATCCAGAGATAGTAAAACAAATTATTTAAAAGAATTATATTATCTCATAGGTTGAATCAACACTGAAGCATAGTAGATAAAATTAAGGTGAACCAAGTTTGAACCATAATATATGTATCAGCAGAAGGACTGAGGTAAGAGTCACTAGACCCACTTTTGCCCTTTCAAATATTGAGGGGGTGGCTGGTGTGTTCTATATCTTATTCCCATTTATGCAGAAATTACCTATGGTCCATGTTTCTTGCATACAAATAACATTATATCTAGTTAGCTCTTTCATTCACTCCATTTTCTGTAATGTATTTGCCACACCTTTGTAGAATCAGTCATTGTATGAGGAGAGTTTGTCAGGACACCAGCAAGCACAACTCATTGGGCACCAGGCAATGTTTATATGTCACTGTATTTCTGGATTAACTGAGTTAGATACCTCCATCACAGATGAAGTGTGGCCTTTCATTAATTGTGTTAATATTATGTAATTGTTTGAGCTTACCAACACTGCCTGCCCACAGCATTTTGAATTTCATAAATTAAACCCATGGCATTCTTTCTTGTTATTGTGGTGTTAATGCACTGGTCCATTTTTTTGGTTTGAGAGGGTAACTATCTCTTAGCCAGATAAGGTTCAGAAGTAGCAGTGATCTTAGGTGCTAGAGGTGTGGCCCGGCCCAGGCTCCTCCAGGCATCGACAGCTGCAGAACAGCCTGCAACTGGCCCAGTCTTTGTCCGTGCCATGCCCATACATGCCCTCACAATGGGAAGACAGAATGCGCTAAATAATGCTCTGAAAAGGACCCCGCATCCACCACCACCAAGTGTTGGTTTATGGGTTTTGAAGTCCAGAAGTGTTGCTGAATCTTTATTGTGCCCTGTGCAGTGGTAAGTTGGAATGTGCTAAGTAGCACGCTGAAGAGGGCCCGCCTCCACCTCTGAGTGCTAAGATCAAAATAGAGCCCTACTGCAATTTCAAGCTTGTCACCTAATCGTATTCTTTCAGGATCTAATCTACAGTGTTATCATAATGGGTCAATGTAATTGTTCTTCCTACTGATTGCAAGTGCAGAACACATAAAATAAGTCCTTCTAGAAGGGAAGAAGGTGTTGTGCATGTATTGCAGTCTCTGAGTATGCTTAATTGATCTTGAGGAATTGAGGTTATGGTTATTCATGGCAAAAGAGTTGCCCAATCTCACAAGAGACAGTTTTACCTTTAGAAATGGTAGAAACATTGTTAAAAAATTCTGATCCAGTTCCACTTCATAATCTTAATACACTTTTAGGAATTTCTGACAACAAGCAAACATCTCTCATATAAGACATACAAGAAATGTTTAAAGAAGGAATGACATTCACATTTTCATGCCCTTCAAAAACTATAATCAGCACTTTCCCAATGCAGATTGCAATACATTAAGCCAGTGCTACAGGACCCTGAATTAGACACAAGTGCTTTCTGTAGCAGGATGAAGTATCTTAACTGTTACTAGAGGTACCCTATACATAAATTACCTATTTTTCACAAAACTGCTACCATAGGGCAGGCACAACATATATGCACTTTAGAGGAGGCAGTTTAAATATAATGTCAGGTATAGTAGATTGGTTCGGTACAATAGATTCTACGTGGTAAGTAGATTGGTATGGTAGGTATTGGAGGGTAGAGACATTAGCTTAAGTATGGTAGGAAGGCAGATATGGTAAGATATGACAGGTAGGTATTGTAGATATTATAGGATAGGTATGGTTGGTAAGTAGGTCAGGTATGGTGATTATGGAAGGTAAGTATGTTGGTAGGCATGAAGGGTATGTCGCCATTATAGTTTAGGCATGGTAGGTAAGTAAGGTGACTATACACAGTAGGTAGCTTTGGTATACTAGCTTAGGTATGTTAAGTATGGCATGTTGGCAGGATGATATGGTGATTTAGAAATTTCAGGCAGGCATGGTACGTATGGTGGGCTACTTATTGTAGGCTGGGTGTGGCAGAGCATAGCATGTTTGTCTGATTTTAAAACTCTGCACATTTCTTGCTTAAAAATGTGTGATTCCTTATATTTGACAAGGCGAATTGTGTATGTGTGGTGCTTCCAAGTCCTAGCATGAAATATATAAAACAAAATCCAATACTGCAGGAGAAGAAAATTAATAGTTAATTAATACATTTGCATGTAATTGCTTTTCATTACTACTGCTTTTAATACCACACTACTGCTTCTACTGCTAGTACAAAAAGAAGTCATTTGCTGACAACTGTCCCAAAAAAGTGAAAGCTAAAGTAAAAAAAAAGCATTTAGAAATTGAGACAGATGACTAAGGGGCTTATTAAAGAGAAGCTTGCGCCACCAGAACGTTACTTTTTTTTAAAAACTCTGGTGGCGCAAGACTCTTAGGGGAAGATTTATCATCATTGTACTTTGCGAGTTCTTAATAGCGAATTTTACTGATTCGCTATTAAGGATTCGCAAAATGCATTGTATGTAGGTCTCGCAATAAGAATTGTGATTCCTACATATTCCTTAATTGCGAATCACAAATTGCGATTTGCAATTAAGGAATAACTTCCCAATCATTCCAATGGGCCTATAGGCCCATAGGAATGAATGGGAAGACATTCGCAAATTGCTAGTACCCAATAGTTACTCGCAAATTGCGAATGCAATTTCAAGGGTCCAAGGGTGCCAAAAGGACACCCTGTTGTACCCCTGAAATATGCATGTGACACACATACACGCCCTAAGAGTATGTATATGTGCCACATGGCACTTCGAAAAATGCAAAAAAAGTGCATTTTTCGAGGAAATCGCAAATTACCACCAAATTGAAATTGGTGGTAATTTGCGATTCCTTAAGGTCAGGTCGCACATATGTTTTGCTTCCTGCATTTCATTTAAGGAATCGCAGATTGTGATTCCTTAAATGCATTGCAAATTTTTTGAGTCCTTATTTTCCGAACGGCCTTTTCCCGTTCGCAAATGGGCCGATTCTGCAAATCGTCCCGTTTGCGATCGAGAAAAAGGCTCGATATATCTGGCCCTTAATCCTAACTATGAGGCATTGCAAAGCCACTCTGCATGGCCTCATAAATATAGAGTAAGACAAAGCAGAGCAAGTCACCGCCTTGCCTTACTCTGCATTAAGGAGGTGTTCCATGGGGGTTGAGGTGGGTTTACCCACACAGCACCCATGGATTTTAATGCAGCTCTAGATTTACTTAATCACGTACACATGGGGCAGCACCAACACCGTATGCCTCCTCAGAGCAGGCGCAACGAGGAGATATACTTTTATGTCTCCTCATTTTTTCCTCTTTTCATGTGTGCTGCATTCTGCAGCACAAACAGAAAGAGGAAAACACCTCATGGGATTGTTTTTGTGCAGGAAGGTGCCCCTTCCTGCACGAAAACAATCCTACCTGCAACTGAGGCACTCTTGCACCATGGTGCAAAGGTGGCTACGTCGGCGCTTGAAAGCAAATTATGCACCAGCACAGGAGGGAAGGACAAGAATGCACTGTATTTCAGAAATGTTTGAAAAACCACTAGTCGTGTTTTGACATTCATTTAATGAGCATCTACCTCAAGTACCTCTAGCCTTGCATTATGATAGCTTGCACACAGCAGGAAGCTGATTAGGCAAAACTGAAGGTCCATGTGTATAAAATGTGCTTACAGCAAATCTATCGAGCACATGGGTATACAAGGGATTTAAATCCAGCATTTACAAAATCAATTGGCTTTCTCTTGCCAAACTCTCTTACCAAAATTTCTAAATTGGAAATATCATATTCAGCCTGGGTTTCAGAGAGAGGCTTGGCTCACTAGCACCAAAAAGAAGAAAGTAGACTGGAGCATGTTACGACATAGGGGAATTTAAGAGGTTTTAGTATGATTTGCCAGTCATCCCATGTCTGGTGTAATTGATTGATTATTTTTTTCTTTCAATGCTCATACATGAAGTTTTGCTATTGTCATTATAACTACAAAACTTTGGGCCCGTGTATTAAGAATGGGCATTGCAATTTCCAAATAGCGATTTTTACCAAATCGCAATTTGGAAATCGCAATCCCTAATGTGTCATAGGAAGTGATATTGATTTTATGATTCCCTAGCATTCACAATCACAATATAGTGATTACCAAATTGAGATTCCCTAAATCGCAAATTTGTGAATTTCACTTTCTGGAACAGCATGATGACATTACAATGAGGAAGTGTGTCATCCTATGTGGTTTCAAGGAGCCAGTTCTATTGGAGAAGGCTGATGTGTCACTAGAGCAACTGTGGCCTTGTGTGGAGGTGTGTTTGGAGCAATCTGCTCACCATGCCCACGGATGACAATGTTATGGATGCAAAAGGGCACACAAGAATTTGAGGTGCTCACTTAAGAGTGTGCGCAAAACCATGGCATACTTTTTGAAAAGAGCTACTGCAAGCTCTAGAAAGTGAGAAGTGCAAAATCTGGAAGAAAATCCAGGTGAAGATCAGTGCAGTTGGTGTCACACAACACTCTTTTGAAGAAATTCACAAGCACTGGTATGATCTTCGAACAGATACCAAAGAAAAGTGGCTTGCAGACTTGCAGAGGTTTTGCGAACAGGTGGAGTATAATCCACTCAGCCACCACATAGCCCACTTGCTGAGATAATTGAGGCTATGTTGCAGCCAAAAGCTATTGCTGGAGTCTCTGGCATCGATATCTCTGCCACACTCAGTAACTCCAAAAGTAAAAATGTGATTTTGCTTCATTTAAAAGTGTTTTAGGTAAAAAGTAATACTACTAGAAATGTATACTTACCTCTAAAATTAAATCCACCAAATTATCATTAGTTCACCAGTTCACTAAGGGAATTGTAGTTGTATGTCTAATAAGAAAAATAAAGTTGTAATATGAAGCATTTTGTAGTCTTTTCTACAACGGGATATCAAATGACGTGAAAAAGCTTCAAAATAGGTGTAGAATTTTATTTGAAACAATTTTTAGGTAAAATTATACATAGCAAAACATTAATTTCAGCTAAACTATTTATCATATATCTGACAGAACAACCTGCAACAATTACCTAGGAAACTCAGCCAGATATACAGCATTGAAACATTACAACACCCAAAACACCTGTACCACCCTGACATAGAGCAACAGTGTCTCCACTCCCAAGAAAATTAGAGCATCACAACAGACATGCCTACAACTCCATTTGAGATGAGATCTACACAAAGGCATCAGTCCCTTCATTGATGCCGAAATGTTGCCATCAGAGAGCGTAGAATTGGTGTTAGAAGGGCTTCAGAGGAAGTAGAAGGTACCGCTGTTTTTGGTGGTTTTGGAGATGTCTATGCTAGCAACTGCAATGTAAAAATAAAAAAGTCATTAAAGACACAGTTAGTTTAAATGAATAAAAATATTTGTGACATAAAGGATGGCATAAAGCCACTGCACACTGTCGTATGGCCATGCCTGTCCTGACTAGATCCCTGGGTCAGGCATGGCAGAAAGAGGAGGAGCTTGGGGGGAAAGCAGCAGTTCGCAACTGTATACGAAAGAATAAAGACGTGGTACAAGGCAGCAGGTGTCCGTAGTATTTCTTTTGTGGGGAACATGAAAACTGGCGACGAGGGTGGGATGCGGAGCCACTCCCCCCTATCTTCCGCGCTGCGAAAGAAAAAATGAAGCACACGCAACCGCGAGTGAAGAGCGGAGCGTCCGTACTGCCGGTGAGAGTGCGAGTGACGGCCCAGCACACTGATTCGGCCCGCAACCAGAAACACCCAGAGAACTCAAAGAATCCGAGGATCGAACTGAAGCCCCAAACAAGTGGACATCGCATGGAGCCAAATTAAAGTGCCCCATTGAAGATAGCATGCAAAAGTAATTTTGGCGGCCATTTTGGAGTCAGGCACACAACATTGACTAAGCCTGGTCCCCAACACGGTGGCCATCTTAGAGTCAGGCGATACACAAAATGCTCCCTGGAGCCCACTGAAAGCGCAGCTGAGACCCATAGACGCTACTGCGGCCCACAGAAGCCACATTGCGCCCCGCCATGTCGACACCACCCGACTCCTCGCAACAGGTACCACCTGGCCCTGCACAAACTGCCTCACAGCCCAGACCGATACTCATGGGTGTATCATTCCTGCGTCCTCCCGAGCCCCTAACACTGAAGTCCGGAAACAGTATGGGCCCCAAGTGGAAGAGCTGGCTCGAGGACTTTGAAGACTTCATGAAGGGATCACAAGTACGTGACCCTAATCAACAACTCATAGTCCTACGAAACTTAGTGGGCAAAGACATTGGACAAATTATTAAAGAACTACCCCCAGTCAATGCTGCGTCTTATGAGGATGTGAGAGAAGCCCTAAATAGGAAGTTCCTTCACAAGCGGAACCTAGACTACGATCAACCACGTGTCACAAGAGTGAGATGAGCCCAAGGGAAAATGTATCTCCTGCCTCAAGTGTCTAGCTCTCTATTGTGAGTTTGACAACTTCAACACAGAAGACGCACTTCCCCTATGCATTATCGAGGGGTGTCAATCTGAGTCACTACGCCGTTGACTACTAAATAAGCACTACTCTCTCGACGACATAGAAGTACTCACCCAAATAAATGAGCATGCAAAAAAGATGGAAGCCAGCAAAACAGAGAAAAGAGAACAAGCTCTCTGTGTACATTCTCACACAGAACCGAGACGCCCTCCAGACCACCATAAATCTGGAAGATTCACAAGTTCACCTCGCAGTGGGACCAAGAGCAGTCATTCCTGGAGACAACCACCAATGTGCTATTGTTGTGGTCAAGACTACCCTCACATGGGTCAGTGTCCAGCCATCGGCCAACAAAGCCACCGATGTGGGAAAGACAACCATTTTGAAGCCGCTTGCCAAACCCGTCGCACAGAAACAGGACCAGCCAAGCGAAATACAGGGTCACGTCACCACGTAAGGGCTGTACAAGGACGAAGAGAACGCTCAATGAGCTCATCGAGGTCTAGTACATAGTCACACAGCTCATACCGATCCCAGCGGTCAACGTCCAGAGAGTCATCCGCCCTCACCCCATATCACAAGACAGTGACGAGTATGTGTGCATAGTGGTGGATCCGGACTGACTTAAGAAGTACCCACGGCTACACATCCAAATGGGAAGCCACTCTGCCAAGTTCGTTCTAGACACAGGTGCATCAATCAACTACATTTGCGCCACCGACTACCAGAGTATGAATCCAGAACAGAAACTGAAACCAGCCGCAGTACAAGTCTACACGTGGATGTCCAGGGAATCATTGCCGTGTCTAGGACAGTTTTGCACAATGCTGACATACAAAGACAGAAAAATCTACGCGCAAATCCATGTGATTGAAACTTACCAACAGCGGAACGCCTGAAGCTGGTAGAGATTCTGTACTGAATGGATGACTCGCCAGACATCGTCAACAAGTTCCCAAGCTCAGGGAAGTGGCACCGGGAAACTAGCCCACTTCAAGGTCAAGCTGCACATCAACAAGCAAGTGACACCAGTGGAACAACATCACAGGAAAGTGTAATTTCACCTGCAGCAAGTGGTGGATGACAAACTCCAAGACCTACTAAGGTCGAACATCATAGAACAATCGACCGGACCCACCCCATGGGTGTCGCCAGTGGTAGTTGTGCCCAAGAGAGAACAGGACAACAAGGTACGCCTGTGTGTGGACATGCAAGCCCTGAACACTGCCATCGAAAGTGAGCGGCATCCAGGACCCCACATCAGCGTCATGATCAGAGCAACAGTCTTCTCGAAACTGGATCTCAACAAGGGGTACCACCAACTCGAGCTCCACGAAAAATCGAGATACATTACCACATTCACCACACACCAAGGACTTTTCAGATACAAGCGCCTCAACTTCGGGATCTCGTCAGCGGCCGAGATTTTCCAGGAGGCTGTCCAGCAAGTAATCCAAAACATCCCAAACGCATTCAACTACAGTGACGACATCTTCTGAGATGTCGTCACTGTAGAGACCCAGAAAGCTCACAACAAAGCGCTGGACCGGGTGTGTCACACCCTCCTCAATGCCAATACCACACTCAACCAAGATAAATGTGAGTTTCAGAAGTCTACTCTCAAATTCTACGGCTACATCTTCTCAAAAGAGGGCATGAGACCTGACCCCAAGAAAGTATCAGCACTATCTGACACTCCCGAACCACATGATGTCAGCGACATCCGCTCGTTCCTGGGTATGGCCAGTTACTGCACCTGTTACGTCAAAGACTACACAACCATCAGCTACTGGCTACGAGAACTACCACAACAAGGGCAAAGCTTCCAAAGGTCAGCTAAATGCGAACAAGCCTTTAATAAAATCAGACAGCTGTAAGCTCAGCCATCAACCTGACATATTTCAACCCCAAATGGAAGACAGAAATCACGGTAGATGCAAGCCCCGTTGGGCTAGGTGTGATTCTGGCACAGTACGATGACAAAGACGACCAACCCCACATCGTTGCATACACCAGTCGCAGCCTCACCAACACGGAAAAAGCATATTCCCAACCGGAAAAAGAAAGCCTGGCGGTCGTGTGAGCACTTTCACCTCTTCGTATATGGCAAGCACTTCACACTCATCACCAATCACCAAGATCTGACAAACCACCTTTGGGAACCCTCTGGCGAAGATGCCTCTGCGGATCGAACGTGAGGAATCAGTTTGTAAGACTACATGTATACCATCATTCACAAACCAGGGAAGGCGGAGAACCCGGCAGACTACATATCACAGCACCCACAAGCTCTGACGCAAGTGCGACACTCTGTAGCCGAAGAATATCTCCACTTCGTCATGGACCGAGCATGCCCACCTGCCGTTCACTAGAGGCCATCATAGAAGTTTCTGCTAAAGATGCCACGCTCCAAAATATCATGCATCGTGTCTGCACTGATTCGTGGAGACACCTGAACAAGCCAAAGACAAGTGACGCCATCAACACTCACAATTAAGACAAGGAACCGTCAACCTGGCACAGGAAGGACACAGAGGGGTGGTAGCCACGAATAAAACGCTGTAAAAGCGTGTCTGTCTCCCTTCCCTTGACCAGATGGTAGAGACCACACTCAAAGACTGCCCACACTGTCAATTGGCAGGGCGGGAAGAATCACACGTCCCCCTCCCAGACAGTGTATGGCAACAAGTAGCTGTGGACTTCTTTGACCCTCTGAAGTCGGGAAAGTACATCGTTGTCATCATGGAAGAGTACTCCCGATTCCCCATTTCTCACCAATTCCCTCTACCAAAGCGACCACCGTCATACCTGTCATTGACGAAGGGACCATGATTACAGCTGAGTCCGGAATCAAGAGAACAACCAGAAACGTGTCACATTTCAAAAAGTGTGACCCGACAGCATATGCCCCGGCTCGAGAACCTGACTGGGACACGGACGTGTCAAGTCAAGAAGAGACCAATCATGAAGAACCCAGACGAGTGTCAGAGGCATGTGACAATAGAGAGGGGCACCTCTCTAGCTGACCACAAATCAGCCAACCACTGAGAACTGTTCGAAAACCCATCCGACTCATTGAAGAACTCTGAGAGAGACATTGAACGTTCAAAATACAAAAAAGGGGGAGATGTCGTATTGCCATGCCTGTCCTGACTAGATCCCAGGGTCATTCATGGCAGGAAGAGGAAGAGGAGGAGCTTAGGGGGAAAGCAGCAGTTTGCGCCTGTACACAAAAGAATAAAGACGTGGTGCAAGGCAACAGGTGGGGACCATGAAACACACAACTGTTGTTGAGGGACAAATAGCAACTGCAAAAAAATTTAAGGAGCGGGCAAATACCGTTACAGACTTATGCACAGTAATGCAGCAAAATCATGTAACACACAGACGGGGCCATCAGCAACTCATAACAAAGCAGATTTGATGATCTCACTAGATCTTTCCATTGCCTGACAAATGCTATAGCAACATTATCTTGCCGCACTATCATCATTCAAGTTGAAATTACAAATTACAGTTCCTAATTTATCAGAATATGTATAAATTTATAATGTCTGAGATGATGATTTCGCTATGGCACAAGATGTGCATTTCTTATTGTGTTTTGAGAATGAAAAAATACTTTGCCAGGAAGTTAAGGTAATAAACACGATTGAGTAGAAATACGATCCTGAATGCATTTATTTCCTTACATACTTTAATAATAATTGTGTGTCATCTCTGCATGCCATTATCTGTCCCCGTCTGCCCTTGATCTAGCTGTAGTTTGAAGTGGTGGGACTGTCTGTTCCTCATCATCTGACTCTGAATCTAACAGGACAAGGGGTATGCCATTAGATGTGGCATGTTGTGGAGTATCTCACATATCGTGACAATTTTGCAGCAGGTTTCTGATCTGTATTGTAGTGTGCCACCGCCCTTGGGAAGACATCAAAAGCGACTTGCAGAAGCACAAAAGTTCTTTCAATCACATTTCTTTTTGTTTTATGAGCAGCATTGTGGCGGTGTTAGCTTGCAGAAGCAGGGTTCCAAAGAGATGTTAAAATAAATTAGCCCAAAGCATACCCACTGTCTTTAACAATGACACATTTAAAAATAATGTGGTGACAATTTAGATATACATCTCTACTATGTACTAAACAGATCTATGTTACCTAGTAAATGTCCTTCACCAAATTTTCCACCAAGAAACTGTGTACATTTTTACCAAGGGCGAATCATGTGTACTCCCAGAAATCTGGCCCCTATATCAGTAATCATATTAGAGGCATTGCATATCACTGTTTAATAAATTAGTATTCTTACAATTTATAAAGGATATTTTCATTCTCTGATGGAGGACATATTGGAACATGTGTCTCATTAATGCAGCCGATGACATGTGGGAATTGTGCTAATTAATACAATTTTTAATTTGCAAAAGCTGCAAAGCTGCAATTCCTGAGTTGTATTTGGAAATGTAATGTCTGATCAATCATGGTAATGTGAATTCTAAAAACGCGTTCTTGCCTCCTCTTTTTCTGTAAACCTGTCAGTATACTCCTCCTCCTCGCCATGACGCAGAGAGCAGCCATTGTGGAAAATGCAGATGCACTGTAAGGCTGTTTATATAGGTTGGACCTAGTTACTACGTGATTGAGTTGGTGGTTATTGCATGTGCAAAATTTCAACTTTACGACTATTCGCAATTTGCGAATGTCTGATACATCTGATTAGCAATTACCTATGTGCTAATCACTAAATGCGATTCCCTATTTGTAGTAGCAAATTTAGAGAATCGTAAATATTGCAAATCCCTAAAATTGCAGAGCAAATGCCTTTGATGCATCCTGAAAGCCTATTTAGCATTTGCAAACATCCAAAGTTAGTGATTAGGACTATTTGCAAATGCAAATAGGCTTGACACATCTGGCCCTATAATTTACGGAACGCAAAATAAACACAGGTTTTGAAATCTCAGCAGTGTATCGATTTTTTTCTTCCGAGAAAATGTCACACATGATATTTGCAAATATCACTCATAGGCACATGAGACATAGGTAAATGCCAAATATATGCATTAAAAAAACTTGGAAGCTATATCAGTGTTACTTAGATAAAGTTCAATAATGCTGTTGACTATCTTTCGCCCATGAGTGAAATTCCCTGGCTTAGAACCCTGACTACAAATGGGGATGTAGTCATGGTGTGAATCCTCCCTCTGTCCTGTATTTAGGTTCAGAAGTCTCAGAAATGGATCCTAGGATAAATGCAGCAAGCAAATATCTTCCATTTTCTAGGCTGCATAGGTTTTCTAGGTTAAGTAAGGAGAGATTGTTTACTGTAACATGGTGGAGGGAGCAATAGAGACCCATTACAATTTCCAGCCAAGCTTCTGCAGGTGATACACCTACTGATGCCTATAAAAGGCCTTGGTACATATCACCCTCAAGAAGCTCCTGTCTTTATCTTTACATCTCCTGGTGAACCCGCATTTCATCATTGTGCACTGACCGGATTCTAATAATGACTTGGCCAGAGACAACTAAAGGGGAGCTGTGAGAAAATGAGTAATTAGTAGGGGTGGATGGGAGTCCACCACAAGTAATAATGTCACTATTCATGTTAGGTCCAGTAAAGGCTTTGGTAATTTAAACCTGGGCTCAACCCCTGGGAGCTATGACACAGAACAGACAGACTTAAGTACCAGAGTAGCAGAAAACAATATAATTAAAAACCCACTTCAATTTATAAAAATGAAGAATATATATTTTTTTAATACATTTGTTCATTCCTCTTATAGAATGCACCAAATTGAAAAGACAATTAACGTACAAAAAAAAGAGAGCTGCAGTAAGTCTGTCCTTGCTAGATTAACGTGGGAAACAAAAAAAATATATATCTACAGAGAAAGGATCATCACAGTGTTAGAAATGATTTTTGGTAAGAAATCCAGCTTCCCCATATCCTATTGTGCTTTTCATGGACCTCCCTGCTTTATAAACATATTTCTCAACCATGTCAAAAAAGTCCATTCCCTCGTCTACGACAGAAAGGATAGAGCACGCTGGGCTCACCAGTGCCGGGGAACGTCCTTTTTTGAGATAATAATAAAGCCCACTCCGACCAGCAGATGAATGCTGTAGTTCCCCCCAGGTATCCAACAGGCCTAAAAGACTCAGCTTCAGGTCTTAGGGGACTGATCTGTGTATGATGTTAGATATGGTAATGCAAATGTGTGACAAGTAGGCTTGTATATTGAAGCAGTTCCAATTCGTATGGTAAAAGGAGCCGAACGGATGTCTGCACCTCCAGCATTGTGGTGTTGTTGTGCTACCCATACTGTACAGGTGAGAGGGGCTGTAGTAGATGCAGTGGAGGTATTTTAAGTGGATTAGATGGAGCCTTATCAATATTGCTAAGAATCTAGGACCCCTTTTGCATCCGCCCTGTCCTTGTCGTCCAAACAGCTCAGGTCTCCCTCCCAGCGCTGAATGAGAGTAGTCATAGGGTCCGTGGCTTTGTTCACTAATATGCTGTAGTAGCGGAACTCACCTTTCTCAACTAGGTGTGATTCCAGCAAGTGAGCCTTGAAGGAATGAGACTGAGGAGGGGCCTTGGGGGGGGTCCAGGTAGGCCAGGGGTGGCATAACACAACTGCATAAAGCAATACAATTCTGTCTTATGAATTGTGAATGTGGTGGATCAGCAAAAATACAGTTAGGGATAGAAAGACGGTGACTGGCCAAGTAACATAGCTGAAAGTCGGAGAATAGCAGACCACCCTTATAGGGGTGCAGCACACATTTGTGAAAGGAAATACCCAGGGGACCTCCTGCCCAGATGAACTGTGTTACATCGACTTGTAGTGTGCGAAGAAGGTAGAGGGAACGGGGTGGGGGTACTTCTGTAGAGTGTAGAGAAATCTTGGTAAAAAAATCATTTTGAATAGTGCACCTCTACCAGCTACGTTGAGAGGGAATTTGGCCCATGTCTCTCTTAACTGAGGTGACAAGGAGTGGGATGTTGAGGTTCATGCTTGTTGTTGTGAAAATGTAATGTGCATCCCCAGGCAACAAAATGTTTCATGGACCACTGAAACAGGGTTGTGGCTCGAATATCGTTGTGGGAGCCTTGGATCAGGATGTAGGTAGGACCAGTTTACCTTGATGCCGGAGGTATCTCTGTAAACTTGTAACATGTGGAAGAGTCGAGATATTGTGGCCTCAGGATTGTCCACATAGACAAGGAGATTGCCACTTATAATGGCATCAAGCTAGCCAAATCTGCATAGTTATGCATCTCACTACACAAGAAGGACAAATCTCTACTCTTAAAGATAAGCGATAAGAAATATATTAAGCCAAAAAAGGGGGAAAAGGAGAAGAAATGGAAAGAATGAAAGAAATGTTGATAGTTTCACACTGCCTGAATGCAAATGTTTTTTCTGTGTGCACCACTTTTGCTTTTGGTTGCAGAGTGTGACTATAGAGCTGATGTCCCACTCAGGCCCCAGTAAGAAATGTTATTTTATTATTAAAGCATTTTTTAATCATGAAAGGTAACAAGGAATGATGGTAATTTTGAAGAGTATCACACTGTCCACTGGGTGTTGGATGAGTGATTTTATTAAAGGAAAGGTCTTTTTGCCATTTTGATGTATATAGAAAAGGGTAATGAAGGAAGGTAAGGTTATGGAAGGAATGAGAAGTAATCAAATCAAGAGAACAGATGAGCATGTCTTTTTTGTTTCCCCGTAGGCACGCAGCAAAAGTGTGTCTACTTAAATGCAAGTAAAGCAAGAAAAGTTTCAGTCCTCAGTTCCCAGTTAGAAAAGCGTAGAGAAACTAAGAATATATTGAGGGATCAATATCCTGAGGAAGGCCAGTGACCCATTTAGGCATTAAGAAATGGCTGAAACATGTTGGTACAGGCATATGGGGTAATGGAGGTGTAACTCCTCCTATATACCCATTCTTAATCTTTTAATCCTGTCAAGGGGGGGAATAATAAATAATATTTTTGGCACCTGCTAATAATAGTTTTATATAAAATTCTTTCTGCAATAGGGATCCCTCATAAGAGAAAAAATATTAGTTTTTTTTCTTTGAATTAATATAAAAATATATGCGCTCCACCCTGAGTGTTGGTCTGCACCGGGGCGTGACAGCAGCCCTATGATGAAGCATGCCACTACATAATGGGTGAGGGCAATAATAATAATTTCTTGTATTTTCCAGAACAAAATGTTCCCAACTGTTTCTTTCATACTTTCCATTTCTTCTCCTTTCCCCCCCTTTTTTTGGCTTAATATATTTCCTAGATAATACATTTAAGAGTAGGGATTTGTCCTTTTTGTGTAGTGAGGTTGATAGCGTAGTTGGGAGAAGGAGGGAAGGCACACTCACTAGTCCTTCCCCTTTTTGTGTGCACATATAGTTGTGCATCTTGGCAGATCTACTCCGCTAAGGGTTCAATAGTGAGTGTGAATAAAAGGGTTACAAGAGGACAGCCTTGACACATGCCCCGTTCAATAGGAATGGTGGAGGAGGTTCTCCAGTTGACACGGACCTTCGCCAAGGGATTTGAGTAGGTCCTCTTGGACCTCTGCCATAGTTATGGAGGGGATCAGACCAAGACTCATGTCCCGGCTCACCGGCCAATGCCAAAGTTTCCCAACTTTATCTCCGACTTTGTATTTACAACTCTATGAGGTAAGGTGTGCTGGGATCGTGGGACCAGTTGTTTCTGGTGAACTGTGAGTTATTTGAGGTCTGTTTCATGTTTCAAGAGTGTGATCAAGAGAGACAGAGGCAAGGTAACGTGCACTAGAGTGCAAAGATAAACTGAAATAAACAAGCACATAACAAATAAACATATGACCAGTAAACTTTGATAAGATTACAACAAACCTTCTCTCACCCTACACTCCCACCTTAAAAACACCTGTCGCCCTTGCAAACAATAACCAGTAACTAGGTGGGAAATAAGCATAAGGTGACCCAATGAGACCCAATTAATCCCACTTAATCAGATGTTGATAAAAGGAAATGTGGTGCTGGTGGAAGTCATATCATTGTGGTCAGATATGGCCTGAGAAGCAGATTGGTTATGCCCTGAGGGTGCCCGATTATTCATTAGCCCAATGGAGGTGGAGGGTGAAATAGATCAGTGAAGGGCAGGTGTCACAGTGGACCCCCCTCTCTTGGTGTCTAGAGAGGAATGACCCCGGGTGTGAATGTTGTCAAGGCATGTAGATCTTGTGTGTTTCCTGGGGGCAGGCCAGTGATCTTCCTTCCTGTGTCTGAAGAGCCCCATGGGACAGGACAGTGCACCTCAAGGGGAGACGTTCGTTGCCCATGTGAGGGCCTCCTGGAGGGAGTTGAAAAACCAGGCCTTGGAATCTCGGGGTACTTCGAGGCACGCTGAGAAGAGGAGCATCTAGCGGGAGCCCATTGAGGATAGCTACTGCTTAATGGAGTCTTATGTCCTGCATTGCTGTTGTACAGCTCAGATGTTTTCCAGGAATATCATCACTCGGGTAATTTGAAAATGATGGTCTGTTATCTTGTGGGCTCCTTGAAGAATAGTGACCTGAGCTCGGTCAGTTCGAAATTTGGCAATTAAAGGGCAGAGTGGAGCCCCGCGGGGTGGGAAGGTTGTTGTGCTAGGGAGTGATGAGCCCTTTTCCCGACAAAGCATGTAGCTAGAGAGGAGACCTGTAGTTAGGATGTCAGCCAGGTCTCGAGGAAGTGTTCCGGAGACTGACTCTCTGAGTCCTCAAGGGCTCCCATGAAGAGTAAGTTGCATCAATAGACCCATCCTTCAACATCCTCCGTAAGGTCCTTAAACTTTGCAGACTTCATCATGAGGCGGTGGACCATGGATTTCAGTTTGTTTGCTGGGAGCCTCAAGCTCTGAAGTCTCTGTGACTCCCCTGAAATCCTCACATAAGAAGGGGAACTCTACTCCAACCTCACTAATCTTGGTCTCCAGCTAGGAGCGGGTGGCTTCAATAGCCTGGAGGATAGTGTTGGTGCTATTGGGGGTCAGTGGCTGTCCCGTGCAGTGAGGTGGGGCCGTCAAAGACCCCATAGCAGTCCTGGTAGGGGCCATGTACCAATCAATTTTGGCCTGGGAGTCAGTAGCTGAGGGCTTACCGTGGCCCATGGTGGAGCTCAAGAGGTTTTACTGGCAGGTCCACTGCTTGGAGGTCGCAGGAGGCAGTAGCACACCAGCCTGTCCCACTTGCCTCCCCGATGAAGGAATCTGGGATGAAAAAAGGGGGAGATGTGTGGCAACACGAGAAGCCAAGAACATCCAAAGAACTGTTTGCAGGGATTGAGTTGGCTGGCAGTGATCAGCGAAGAGTGGTGGCTCCCCATGTGGAAGAGCAGAGATCCATGCCACAGGGAAGAGGGAAACCCGGATAGCATGATGCAGTAGCTAGGAGCCCCTAGGTTATTGTGGGAATCTGTAGCCGGAGACAGAGAGAGTTAGGCCTGCCAAAGCACCCGCCAGTGTGTTCATTTAGCCCCTGGGGGAAGAAAGCTGAAAGTGGCAGTTGTGGGTGCCCCTCATGGTCTTCGGCAGCTAGGCCTGCAGGGGTCCAAGGCAGCCAGTACAGACTCAAGTCACTTTGCAGGGGAGTGAATAAGGGCCATTTGTGTCGAAGAAGGTGCAACAGGCCTAACTGGAGCTGCTTGAACAAATGTCCCAGTGGTGGCACAAGTAGGGGAGGAGGTGAGTCACAGTCGTATAGGTCGGACGTCCACCTGGAGGCGCAAGTACAGTCGAAGTAGTGCAGTGATGTAGGGGAACCCATCTTGAGCGGTTCAGCTTCCCAACCTGTCTCCTGGAGACACTGTGATAGTGGATTTCTCCTTGTAATGTGATTGTACTGCACAGGGGAGGGCCCATCCCCCAATGGCCTGCTGAAGGTCCAAATCATGGTGCAGGCCAGCTACAAATGTGTGGCCCCAGGGGAGGGGCTAGGTCTACTCCAGGCTCCCCTCTCCCCTGGATGGAACAAGGAGGAGGGGGTCCCAATTGGCAGGGGTGTCACCTCGCTTCACCTGAATCTCCCTGGGGCCCACTGTTGAAACAAGAAGGCACTGTGTTGTGAAGTCAGGGCAGGAAGCCGGGGCACAGTCAGAGTCGTTTGCCAAAACGGCAGCCAACAGTGAGTGTAGTGCCCGTCAGGCCACTCCCCGTGGCACCAGTTGTAATGCCATTGGAGATGTCCTTGGCTAGCAGGGTGTTCCACAGCATCCCAGCTGCATCTCCTGGGGTACGCCAATTAATAAACCTCTGAGCCGCTCTAGTGGGACACGACCAAAGAGGAATATGTGCTTTGGAGGCCAGGGGGGTCCAGGTCAAGGCTGGGACTCCCCTGTGTCTTCAGGACACTGTGAGGCAGGTGAGTGCTGCAAGCACAGAGGAGGGTAGATTGTAGGTGCAGGATGGCTGGGAGTTCAGGCAACCGTGATCCACCATCTTGGCCCGGTTGGACACACCCCAATATAAATAATATTTTAGTGAACTAAATGACACCAAAGCAGCAAAAATCCAATTAGTGGGACAGAATATATTATTTTTTCGTGTTGTAGATAAAAATAGTGTCAGAATGAAGAAAGCACCAACCTTGGGCAAGTGTTTTACACCAAACTGTGGCCAAAGCAAAAACCTAAGGCCAACCACAGTCAACCGCCAGTCAGATACAGCACCTGGTTTTGTCTTGGTTAGAGCAAGACAACAGGTTGGAGCTGGAGAATTGTTCAACATTGTCAGATGTACCTTTAATGTTGGTCCCAGTGAAGAACATAGCAGGAGCTACAGGAAATATAATCCCACCAGAGATGCACTGTCCGTGTATCGGCTGGCAGATAGTTCCTGGTCCTACATCAGTAAAGAACAACTGCCCACAAGTTTCTAAGTCCCTATTTTTAGGGTAACGCAAAAGGAGTACAATCTGATACCAGCAAAGGGTACCAGGACCACAGGAACAGCACTCCACAAAAACAACCAGCATGCATTGTGCAGGGCAGGTCCAGTGGAAAGTTAAGCTCCCTGTAGCTTAACAGCCACCTGACCATTGGAGTCCAAGTGGTACAAGTGGAAGCCGGTCCAGCCCTTAAGGTTCTCCACCCACAAATCTCAACAGCAGGTGCAGTCTTCTTCTATTTCTTCCACAGGTATAGTAGTGTTATGAAGAGGGTGCCCTGGGGTGCCACATTTAAATTCCTGCCAATAGCTAATGGGTGGAGGGGAAAACCTTGCCCGCTCACTAAACCAGTTCTGAGAAGCTCTCCCCCTCTCACTGGGTTCGGAACCGGCCTTACTAGAAGGTCAAAAGGGATGCACACCCACTTCTGAACTATATCTGCCAGTGGCATGGTAGACATCCTGTGAAGCTCAGAAAGGAGCAAGACAAAGACCCTCATGAAATCCTGCTCAAGAAAGAAAGGAGCTTCCCCACACCCAAAGCCCTTCGTCCACTGTCTGGGAGCAAATAGCATCTCACTCCAGGGCAGCTATTAGAGATCAGGTAAGAAGTGGACATTGGCAGGAATCAGATATCTTTCCAGAGATGTCCGTTTCTGCAACTATCGCCATTGAGTGCTGCTTCGGCTTCATACTGCTGCCTTCGATGACAAAGAATCCCTCGATGACCCATTGATGTCCAAAACTGTTTCTAAGAAAATAATGTAATCCTTTGACCATGACAAAAACAGACCCTGTATCTGACTGGTGATTGACCGTGGTCGGCCCTAACTTTTGACTTTGGCCACACTCTAGTGCAACCAATTGCCCATGGTTAGTGCTTTCTGTATTTTAACACTATTTTTATATAAAGATTTAAAAACTCATATCTCCTGTTGGAGTTTTCGATGCTTTGGTGTCATTTTGTTGATTACAAATTGCTTCAGGGATTCCATTCTGGAACAGAACTGTGCTTGGAATCATAGAACATCAGTATGTAGTCACCATACCACCTCAGTATCTTTGAGTCCAAGTCCAACAAGCTATAGTCTCTCACTTGCCCTCCTAAATTTACCAGAGAAACAAGTGAATTGGTACCCAGGAACACAGCACTCTCGATCCTCTTAGGGATTGAGGAAACAGGACGCACCCTTTTGCTCTCTGACTCATACTTGTCCGTAATAAAATAACCAGGAAACATGAAGGAAGTTTAGAATATTTATTTAAACTATTGTGCCCTGAAATGCAGTATATGTGCCACAATCAGAAAATAATGCATACTAAACATACTGTTAGCATGCTTAATAATCCATAAACCATAAAAAAAACCCTGTCATTTTATATGAGAGAGGAACCCAAACCTCCCTCCCTTGCTTCTGAAGCTAAATGATTATATATAAGTGATCACTGGCAGGGGCGTGGTCAAGCCAGCCTATATGGTGGACGTGTCTGGCCGATGCTCAGCGAGTGGGTACGAACCTCGCCCATAATCTGTGCTGGAGGGGCCTAAAATCCGCACTGTCAGACCCGATGCTATAGTGGAGACATCGGCGCCCCGGTCCACCAGCCTAAAGTCATGGACCAAGAGTTACAGGGCTCGTTCCGCTGGAGATGCAGATACAACATGGCAGTGCCAGCAGGGAGAAGACCGGCTGGCTAACCACACACAGGAGGCTTCATCGTATGTACCACGCTGTGTAACCAGGAGGGAGTCCACTGGTACGCTGACACAGATGTTGGGGTGACAGCAGAGGCCCATGTGCAGAGTGGGTAGCTGGTGGGCCAACGTTGAGTACGGCGGACTCTGGCCCCAGGCACCGCAGAGCAACGGGCTCAGCCCCGGCTGAAGTTGGAAAGTGGTGAATGGGAAGCTCAGCTGCATCACTCTACGTGTCCCACCACATACGAGAGGCAATCCAGGTGAGTGGTGGAGGGAGTGTGCCCAGCCCATGGTGAACACTAACAGCAGGCAGAACTGAGGGGACGCTGGAGGTGGGTCCCCCCATCGGCCACGTCCCGCCAGGCACTGGTTCAGGGCAGGGGCCTTAAGTTAGTAATAGGGTGCATGGCGCTGACACAAGAGGGAGTGAGCTCCAAATAGAGAACACCCAGGGATGCCCCGGCAAAGTTCGCACAGCAGCCCACCACGCTGCAGCAGCCCAAGAATCAACCAGGAGCCACCGCAAGAGGGCCC
The DNA here is from genome assembly GCF_964204655.1 of Triturus cristatus. NCBI lineage: Eukaryota > Metazoa > Chordata > Amphibia > Caudata > Salamandridae > Triturus > Triturus cristatus. The sequence continues at coordinate 523,829,894 of NC_140588.1, read as the reverse complement.
ACAATCCCAGGGATGGAACCCTAATGAACCAGAAAACCACACAGACCACAGAAATTGGGTTTGCCTCAGCCAGGCACCATGCCCACATCAAGCCTGGAGATTAGCCTGCAGTGGTGGGTACGTGGCCCTCTCAGCCCAATCACACTAAGAACACAAGGACAAAACTAACACCATGGGAGAACCCAATGCCACACACTGGCTTGAACATACATAAGCATGCATAAAGAAGTGTACCATCAGCACCAACATCGAGGTGCGGCCCTGTGCGGTATCACCAATGCACAAAGCCCTCCCACCCCACCACCGTTAAGGCCCAACTGAATCACAAAGGGCGGGAAAACCATAGTTGGGACCAAGTCGATCGTCGAGCCCACCCATAAACAAAGAGACACATTCAATCTAACACAAAAGTGGGAAGCTTCGCTCTCACACCGGATCCCTGATGCCCGCTTGTGACAAGGAGGACACGGTATCCCCAAAACCTGAGACTGATGTGGATTTGTGGATTGCTATACCTCCATCTTTCCTTCTTTTCCCTTCTCAGCAGGAGGATTGGAACCTAGAGACTACAACGTTATTTTCAGCGAGGGGAGAAGAAAGCGAGGTCAGCTCCTTTAAATGGGGCTTCCAGTATGACGAGGCCCCGCCCCCGGCAGAGGTCAGCAGGTATCCATCGTTAAGACCAGGAGGAACCAGAAAGTCGGTGTGTATCAACACTGGAGTGGAGAAAGGAGACGAGGAAGCTGAAGCGGTTGCGACGTGTCCAGGCGAAGACGAGGAATGTGGGAGAGACGGAGGGACCAGACCATCGGGAGCCCGGGCTGAGCCAGGAGGCCAACGTCCCCACGTATCACCGAGCCACGCTCCTGGAGGAGCGTGGCTTTCACAGGTACAAGACAAGGTCTCCGGGTGGGTTGGGAGGCAGGGTCACCTGAGTTTGTAAACGAGAGCTCCTCGTACCCCACAAAAGTCACCTGCCCCGTACCGCCTTAATCCCGTGCGCCAAGCACTGTCACCTTCCCCTTCCCATCACATTTTCTTTTTAGTTAAAACATGCACCAGAGTGTGGTGATCCCTTCACTCCCTGGTCCTAGGATTATGTGCAATCGATAGGACACCATCCTGACATATTGTTTCTTCCTACACGTCCCTTTGCCACGGCCGGACTGCTGAAAAAACTGACCAGACCCTGGGAGACAGAGACGAAGTCCACGGGAGGGAGCCCAGAACAACCAGGCACCACGGATCCAGCTAAGTTTGCATTGGAAAGACTGTCCAGTCGGCAAAGTCGTGTGTTTGGAAAAATAATGCCCTATTTACCTAGACCTGTTCTCTGTTCTGTCACTACTACCCCGCCACTACTGGTGTCAGAAGAGGGATTAACATCCCCAGCCATCAGTAAACCCGTGATGGAGGCAGTCATACAGCACGTAATTAAACGCCAGGAAAAATTGGAATGGGCCATCGAGAGGCAGATGACGTCTGCTCAAGCGGATCGCAAAGTATTTAAAAACACTATAACGGCACAGATAGAGAGCTTGCAGAAAGTTATACACGAACCTGGTGCCCTTGTACAAGGAGAAAGACGAGCTCCTTCCCCATAACCCCTCAGGGGTGTCTCTCCAGAAATATGTATCCGGGGAAGCCCTAGTTGCTTTCTTACTAAATTTTGAACGAGCTGCACAAGCATGTAGCTGGCCATAGGAAAAATGGCCATTCATTCTGGCACCCTTCTTGTCTGGTGAAACCCAATCGGCATATCAGGTGGCCAATGCAACTGGAAACACCCCGTACCAGGTCATTAAGGAAGTAATCCTAGACCACCTGGGCCTAGATGCAGAGGCCTACAGAATCCGGTTCCGAAAGGAAAGGGGGGTACCAGGGAAGAACCCAAAGACATTGTTTTTTCGCTTAAAAATGGAGGCCGGCAAATGGCTCAAACCGGCTACCAGTACGAAGGAAGAAATCATGAACCGGGTATACGTGGAACAATTCATGGAGGCTCTTCCCAATGGTACCCAGAGGTGGCTTAAGCAACATTCAAACCTCTCTGCTGAACAGGCCATTGAGATGGCTGCTAACTATTCCCAATCCCAGCCACGGGCAATACCCTGGGACAATGAGAAAGCCAACAAAGGTAGGATAACCCTAAAACAGAAAAGAAAAGAAAACCCTTGCTGGACCTTACGAAGCCTAAACCTGTTAGACCTGAGGTGCCTACATTCAGGGGGCCACGGAGTTGTGAATGTGGCGATTGGGGCCACATCGCACGCCTATGTCCCAGACGGAAACCAGCGGAGGAGCCCATGTAGGTTGGGTACATCCCAAAGGCCGTGTTATATTCTGCAGAAATGGGGCCTTCTTTCTATGTACGTGTACAGGAGAATGGTAAACTAGTAAAAGCCTTATTAGACTCCGGGTGCAAACAATCCGTAATACAGAAGAGTCTTGCCCACCCTTCACAATACGTACCCGACGCCCTAGTCTCCGTTCTGTCACTACTACCCCGCCACACCGCTAAAAACACAGAGCAACACCACAATTACCAAACTGCAGCAAGGAGAGGCCAAGACACCCCCACACTAACTATGTCAGAAAAATTAGACAACGTTTGGAAGCTATTGGGCACTCTGGATCTCAATGGAAGAAAAATTTGACACCCTGGCTATAGATCTTAAGTTGCTGTGTGAAGATCAACCCAACCTTGCGAACAAATTGACGAATGGAGAAAAGGCAATAGCCACTCTGCAACCATTAACGAAAACACAGCAAAAAATGATGCGGACACTGCTAGACTGTGAGGTGACCCTAGAGAAACGAGCATATGACCTTGAAGGATGCTTGAGAAGATGCAACATTCATGTTCTAGGCTTTCCAGAAGGTATAGAGGGAACAAATCCCAGTGATTACATGGAAACCTAGACTCGCGCCTTCACACCGGCTATGGAACTCACCTCTTTCTTCTCAATAGAAAGGGCACACAGGGTGCCAGCTCATCAGCCACCCCCGGGCTCCCCTCCCTGCCCATTCCTGGCAAAGTTCCTCCACTACAGACGCAGAGACGTGGTCCTCGGCACCACAAGACAACATGCGCTCATTTGAGTCTTAGACAAACACATAATGCTCTTCCCAGACTATTCCAGAGCAGTACAACACCAGCAATACTCATTTCTGGAAGTTAAGTGTCACCTCTACCAAGAAGGTATCCAATATTCACTGCTGTTGCCAGCACATCTCAAGATTATGCACTATGGACCTTCAACTTTTTTCACGGACCCCGAGGCAGACAGGGTGTATCAAAATTGCAAAAATCAACCATGCTCAACCTTCAAAAGCAATAAATGATCTCAAACGACAAAGAACAGTCATCGCCATCCCAAAAGGCAAAACAGGCCCCAAGTCCAAGACCCACACCCAGCTCTCGGGATTTCTGACCTGGAACAAATTATTCCTGAGCGCAGGAAAGCCCTACAGGTAGCAGCACAATTAGGGCCCACCTCACCGGCAACAGATAACGACAGAGGCGCACATAACTTTACATCGGAAGTAGAAGGCTGCAATGTGACTGTATCCCGGATGGGCTTTGTGACTCCACCACTAGTGACGCCACAGACAGCAGACACACTTATACAAACTGTAACTATTATTAGACATGTACTTATACCACTTATTAGATAACTGTGAAATAATAATGTACATGAATCTGTACCATACACAGCACGTTCTAAGCTACTGTCAGGCTCCTCCACATACATAGATCCAACAAATGCCACCCACAAAACCAGCATAAGCACATGGCCAACTAGACCCCACAATACATTAGACTTTAAGTGACATGCAAAGTTTGGATGTGCCACCCGTTGCGGTAGGTCCCAAGTATTGGAAGTACTTCCCACCTCAGTTGACACCCCTCAATCCACCACCCACTAATGCACTGAATGTATGCTTCCAGATGGATGAGCGAAATAGGCCCTCTTATGGCATCAAGGCCGAACTTAGAGAGGTACACACACAGCAATCCTTCCCCCTGCCCCACCACGGCGCTCAGACCAAACATTCAAAACGTAAAGGCGATATTAACAGCCTCACACTTTACACATGAGGCATGCATACAACTCACAAGAGATACGCAGTATATGCCTACATAAAGCAGCACAATGCACAGATCACAATGCTGCAAGAAACACATTTGATGGCGGGAGAACTCGATAAATTATGCAAGCGCTGGCAGGGTACATTCTGTGCAACTACATACTCTGCGTTTGCATGCAGTGCACTCATCTAGCTTCGGCTGGGGGTACTGTTCCAAGAACAGTGGAGGACGGTATATGCAGAGGGCTACTTTGCCATTTTGGAGGGGCTCCTGGAGGGTCAACCGATCCTGCTAGGCAGTATTTATGCTCCAAACATAGAACAGGGGAAATATTGGAACTCCCTATTCCGCACTCTAGACCAGTACACCACAACGCCCTGGTTATTAGGAGGAGACTATAATTGTGAGCAGGACATTTCCCTGGACAGATCCCACCCACCACACCTAGTCTCTTCAGCCACCACACAAACAAGATGATTTAACACCTGGATTGATCACTGGGCTTTGGTAGATACATGGCATAGTAAATACCCCAACACTAGGCTATACTCTTTCACTCTATTCCGCGTAACCTCAGAGTCCGCTTAGATCGATTCCTCTGCTCATCACACATAACCCCCATGAATCAGGAGGCAGAGTATCTAGGTCGGGCCCTATCTGATCATGATGCGCACACGCTCACTTTAGCATGGCAACCGCCTCCACCCCTAGTACCCCCCTGGCGCCTACCACGCGAACATCTAGAGGACCAAGTGTTTAGGCAGGAGCAAAAAATGCACATCCAGAATAACTTCAGCGAAAACACCGAAACAGCAACCACCGGAGCAGTGGAATGAGACGCGTTTAAGGTGGTGATCAGAGGGACAAGCATCTGACACATTTCAAGAGTTCGTAAGACCTAAGAGTAGCGTATCTTTGGAGAGGAATGGAGACTAGCAACACTGACACAGGCAGCAGATAAAAATGAGGCAACATTGGTTCAGGTAGCGGATGCCAAAACCACATATGCAGAGGTACTTGCAGACCTTAGGCAATATCATTTCAGAGTGCATGCAGTCTAAGTGCTCAGGGAGGGTAATAGAGCTGGCACATTGCTAGCATGGCTTATCTGACAAGACACTGTCTCTCACCCGATAAACAAAGTGAACACTATCACAGGCACACAAGTCCACTCCCAGGCAGACATTATGTGAGCATTCCATGCATATTATGCAGCACTATACACAGCCCCTAGCCTGGTGGATCCTGAGGTAGTGGTCAGATTCCTGGCTGCACATCCTCTACCATGCATAGCAACAGCTGGTAAAGACTCCTTAGATGTAAATATTACCTCTGTGAATGTGACAAAAGCAATATAAACCCTAGCCAAGAATAAAGCCCCGGGTCTTGATGGCCTACCAGTAGAATTCTACCACACTTTCTCTGCCCTGCTAGTGCAACAACTGGTAGATATGTATGAAGCAGCACTGGAAAAAGGTGAAATCCCGCACTCCCTCTGGGAATCACTAATTGTATCCTTCCTAAAACCAGATTGGGATCCCGGCCCATTGTCCTTTTGTCTGCAGACTCCAAACTTTTTTGAAAATTCTTAGCAGAACGCTATGCTTTTATTCTCCCAGCTCTAGTGCATCCAGATCAATGGTTTATCCCGGGAAGAAGTACGTCCCATAACATCCGGCAGCTGTTTCATGTTTAGGATCAGGTCCAAGGCCGATTTCCCCTTTCCCGGGTGCCTGGTCCTGGACTTGGAGAAAGCCTTTTATATGCTGTAAGGGCCATACTTATTTGCTGTGCTCTAGAGGATGGGATTGGGCACATGATTTCAAGCATACACTAAACTGATATACATGAAACCGACCTCTAAGATCAGGCCAGGGTGACATGTGTCATCCTCTTTCACAGTGTCAAGAGGCACACAGCAGGGCTAGCCACTCTCCCCACTGCTTTTCACCCTGGCAATGGAACCATTGGCAGCCGTCTCAGAGAAGAAGGCAGGCAGTGGGCTATCCCTCTGGTGGAAATCACACATAGCATATCAATGTATGCAGATGATCTGCTCCTCTCCATGCAGGACATTACATCAGACCATACTTTGATCTTTGTCACCCTGGGAGACTTTGAGACAGCAGCCAGCCTTATGGTTAACCGGGCTAAATCCACAGTATATCCACTATCTGCTGATCTCCCTCCACAAACAGGGCATGTCAGAGGAGTCAACCTTACGTGGAGTATACAGGCACCATGATATTTAGTCGTGCGCCTGTATAACTCTCCACAAGATTACCACAAGGGTAATCACCGAAAATTATTCATAGGCATTCGCTCTCCCAAAACCCGTTGGAAGAATAGCAGTGGCCAAAATGGTTCTTTTCCCACGACTGCTTTACCATTGTGCTAATCTTCCAATAGTGCCCCCTCTCTCCTTCTTGCAGAAACAAGACACTCTCTTATGTACCCTAAGTTAGGGTGGAGGTGTAGATGAGAAGCCTTTGCCAAATTCTGCTTCCAGTCAACTGAGGCAGACTGGGAGCCCCCTAATTTGAGGCATACTTCCTAGCAGCCTAGCTTCAATGGATATCACGATGGACAGCGGAATACTCATTAAGAGAGACCTACACAAACACTGGACCAATATCAAGCCCAGAGATACGACGTTTGCTGCTGCCGGATATCCAAACACATATCAACTCATCCACTGCAAGTGACAGTGATGCATGCCTGTATGAAATACATTAATCAGATGTCACTTTACTCCCCTCAATTACCTTTAGTAGGTCACCCCCGAAACCGCGAACATTACACTGCAGGAACCCTACACATCTGGACAGACTACTCACGGAGGCAGGACCTCTGTTTGCAGACGGCCACTTACTCCCCTTTGCTGAACTGGTAGCCAATACTGGCCTCCCTAGAGGTCAGTTACTCATATACAGGCAGCTGTTCAGAGACACCGAGGGAACTGCGGGCGCGGGGGCGGGGGGGCAACGACCCAACGCCCCAATGGACGCACCGCACCTGTATTCAGTGTATTTAAAAGGAAGGACATAAATGTTTGAGTTTTACATGTCCTGGTAGTGAAAAACTGCAACATTTATTTTCACAACTGTAAGGCAAATCTTTCCGTTTGGTTAGCATTAGGATTGCCTCAAAACATTTAACTGCAATTTCCAATTGGTAAAAGTAGGATTTGGAGTTTTGTGGTAAAGTTGGATTTCAAATTGCAAGTCTGAAAATGCCACTTTTTGAAAATTGTTATTTTTTTACTTTAACCATTCTGTGCCTCTCACTGTTTCTGAAAACATGTGTGGATTGGGTGACAGCTGGGCTTTGTTCATTCCCTCTAGACAGTCACACAAAGGGAGAATGAGTGTGACATTTTCATCCTAATGGCCCAACACTGGATGATGGGCCTTCCTGAGGAATCTTGGCAGGGAGGACCTGACACTTGCACCTGAATAGGGCTGTGGCTGTCTCCACACAAAGGGCTGTATCACCCCTTTAGTGATTCTGGAGCCAGGGCAGGAAAGGCACATACTTTGTGACCTTCAAAGGCCTTTTTGATGTCTCCCCTACATCAAAGTCACATTTGGGTATAAGTACTGGGCCCTTGACATCACCAAATCAGAAATCTGCTAGAACCAAGGGCATTCTACTTGGAAGAAGAGCTGCTGTGCTGTAAGAGGGACTGCCACTTTGCAACCTGCATTGCTGTGTTGGTCTTCTGATTGCTGTGCTGTAGGAGGAAATGCCACTTTGCTACCTGATCTGCTGAGCTGTCCTGATGCTTCTTGTCTGTGAGTGAGAGAGACTGGACCTACTATCTACATCCTTAAACCCAAGTTTCCCCAAGGGCTGGTAGCTTGCCTCCTGTTTTCTGAAGTCTCAGGGACACAAACGACATCTTGCAAGTCTGCTGGTGTGCTGGTCTCTGCTATCTGTGAGTCCTACCCTTGCTTGAGGTGCCCCTCCAGTCTTGGGCCTCAGAAGTGGTTTCTGCAGGTAGCTTTTTTCTGCAAAATTTGACACAGTGGTCTCTTTGTGCCAATCAGAACCTATGATCAAACAAAATGGACAAGTTTCATGACTTAAAGCAAACTTTTTTCGCTGTCATTGTTGAAAACAACGTGAAAGGAGGGAGAGCACAACTGCTGTGTAAGAAACCCCTCACCCACCTACCTAGTAGGTGGCATGCTTCATCATCGGGGCCCAACTGGATTGTCTAGCACAATCCAGTTGTGCTACAACGCCTGAGATACAGCGGAGCAGGGTTATGAGCAGTGAGTGGAGTGCTATGTGAAGTGATTAAGAGTTAAAAAAGTCTCTGGGAAATGCCCTATGAAAAAACTTTAATTATAAGGGTCCCAGGACTAATGTAAAAAAGGGGGGGATATAATTAGGAATATTATTTTCCTTGTATCCCTAGAAACTAAGGTCAACTAGTTTCAGCCTTCATTATAGTTCTTGAGGCTTTCGTCAGGACCAACCAAAATTGAAGTTAAAAATAATTTTGGTGAATGGCCGTAAAAATAATATATAGGCCAAGTGTAACTATCAGCACACACCCTAAAGTGTGCTGTGAGTGTGGTGATGAGGTACTCACAGTAACTCCGTTTGAGGTTACCTGCAAATGAAGAATTAATTTAGAAGTGGGGAGCAGTTGTGAATCATGCATATATACTAAATGCATGCTCCTTTCGACTAGAAGGCTAGTGATATCGAACTAGACTAATTTGGTGAGGGCTATAGAGGCTTGCGTGGCTACAATGTGCCCCACGAGATCCGTAGGTGAGTGATTATTGTAGTATTGGGGCACATGGTGCGCATAATCGTTATCCATTTTTTCGTGCCTATAGCGCGGTCATACACGTATTATACTTGTAGAGTTGTGACTGTGCAAGTATTGAAGACACTGGAAGCTGATGTGCTAAAGTAGTCATGTGCACGTGCAGTATTAAAATGAGCTGATTACATGGTGGTATATATCAACATTATGTCCGCTGTGTGTGCCGTTCAGCAGACAGACATTCGTGCTTAAAATTGAAAGACAAACAACAACTAGATGACATACAACATAAAAATACAGTCTCACTTGAGTAGAGAGGTTGTTAATCCTCTGGAGTTAGAACGCCGTATGGTTCTCCGCTTGCCCTTAGTGGAGAAGGAATGGCAAGGAGAGTGTAAGAGCGTGAACGCCCTTTACTGGAAACAAGGGGTTGAAGAGTTAAAGCAGCGTAGTATTGAGGGTCTAGACCGGTCCATGGTGGACCCGTAAGTACTCACAGTTTGTAAGGGAGAACAGGTCCGTAATACCTAGGGCGGCGATCGGTTCCGCTTGTTCAGCGCCGATACCCGGGTGGGGCGTGGTTAAGAAGGACGGCAAGCAGGAAGTTGCGTGCTGCCGCTGGGAAGACTAGAACGTCTTCAATGTGCATGGAAATAAAAGATATACTCGGTGTCCCGTGTACGGAGCACCGAGTAGAGGTGATACAAAAGAAGAGAAGTTAAGTCTCTGGGCATATAAACATTTTAAATTATTAAAATGTTTAAGGAGGAAACAGAAGTGGGACACTGTGAAGAGCTCCTAACTATTTAAATAGGAGGAATCCTACGAGGCCAACTATGCCAATGTAATAGGAGGGAGGGTAAAAAACAAGGTCACAGGCTGTGTGATGAGTAGCGGTACTTAGTATGCCTATGTGTGACTGGGGGTAACAGGCTACCGCTTAGAGCTGTGTGATAATATTTAAAAGTAGTGGTGTTTGGTGCAGATCAGCTAGTAGTAGCGGTGAAGGGCGCAGGGGTCTGTGCAATACGAAAAATGGCGTTTGCACAAGACTGGACAGAATAATTATTTCTAGACTATAGAGCGATCGACAGCAGTGATAAGATGTCATCAATGTCATCAATGTCGATGTATGCTGTTCCAGGGTACATTATCGTTGAGTCCTGTAATGTGGGTTGAGAGTCTATAGACCCAGCGTTGTTCTTTTTCGAAAAGACGTTCCTGGATGTCGGTTGGGCTGGGGTCTAGTTGTTCAATAACTACCCATGACATGTCATTGGTGGTATGTCCCTTGGCTAGGTAGTGTTCAGTGAGTTTTGTGGTGCTGCGTTTGCAGCGGATGTTACTGCGATGCTCGCAGATTCTGGTTTTGACCTTTCTGGTGGTCATCCCAATATAACGCAAGTTACATGGGCATGTGATGAGGTAGATGACGTTTGCCGAATTGCAGTTGGTATGTTTCTTGATTGTCCATACCTTGTCCTGTTCAAGATTGAGTGTTTTTGTGGCTTCGGTGAGATGACAAATACTACAGTTGCCGCATGGGTGGTGGCCTGTTACTTCTGGAAGTCCCCATGCATTCAAAACTGTACTAGGCATGCTCAGTGTCTTTTTTGGCCTGGTCGGTACTAGGCTGTCTCTGAGATTATGAGACCTCTTGTATGAAAATAGAGGTTTTTCCCATTGTAGTTTGCCTGAGGTAACAATTTTCCAATTGTTTTGTATCAATTTAGCTACTTGATTAGAGATGGTGTTGAAGGTGGTTACACACGTGAGTGGTATGGTAGTTGACAGGTTCATCTTGGGTTCCAAAAGACCTTCACGGTTTTGGTTGCGGGCTCTTTTTTGTGCTTTGTGGATAACTTTGTTTGGGTATCCACGGTTTTGAAGTTTTTTAGTTAGTTCTTCTGATTGGTATTTGAAATCTTTAAGGTCACTACAGTTACGGCGCAATCTGAGGTATTGGCCGAACGGCAGATTGTCCCTTAGAGGCCTAGGGTGGAAACTCTGGAAATGCAGAAGATAATTTTTCGCTGTTGGTTTAAAGTGGGTTTTAGTCATCAGTATTCCATCTTTTGCTTCAATTTCCAGGTCTAGAAAGGTGATTTTGGTTTTGCTTGTAGTGTGAGTGAATCGAAGGTTTGGATCTAGTGTGTTAATCCAATTCAAGAATTCATTGAGTCTTTGGTTATTACTTGTCCAGATTAAGAGTACATCATCGATGTATCTTTTATAGAACGTGATGTCTTGATTGTAAATTGATTGAGAGTTGAGGATATATAGTTCTTCAAAATTTGACACGTACAGTCCCGCTACACTAGGAGCGAAGGTGCTCCCCATAGAAGTTCCGTACTGTTGTAGGAAGATGGTGCCTTCATATTCGAAAAAATTATCTTTGAGGGCTATTTCCGCACATTCCATTATGAATGATTTTGGGGTGTTGTACTCCCAGATTGTTTTATCAAGGGAGGTGCGGAGCACCTCTAGAGTGTCATCTTGGGGTAGGCTGGTATAGAGGCTCTCAATGTCTAGACTTACTAGGATGGAAGTAGTAGGGTTGAATTCCAGGTTGTTAATTTGGCTCAGTAAGTCTTTAGTATCTTTTAAGTATGCAGGAGTCGACTGTACTAGAGGCTGTAGATAGAAATCACAGAAGCGAGACAGGGGTTCAAGCAATGAGCCTATTCCAGAGACAATGGGTCTGCCCGGTGGTGGTGTTTTATTTTTATGTATTTTTGGGATGGTGTAGAAATATGGAATGGTTTTACCACCTGAGGTAAGGAATAATGCCTCTTGTTTGCTAATGTAGCCATTAGATTCTGCTTCATGAACCATGATGTCAATTTTGGTCTTGACTCTGTTAGTGGGATCTTCGTTCAATATTTTGTAGTTCTTTGGATCATCTAGGAGGCGTGTGCATTCTAGGTGGTAGGCATTCCGATTTTGAATAACTATCCCCCTCCTTTATCAGCTGGTTTGATGATAATGTCTCTGTTGTTTTTGAGACTCCGGATGGCATTGAACTGTTGAGTTGTAGTGTTGTTAAATCCTTTGTTCTCCTGAGTATTTTCTATGCCTTTGTATATCGCTTGTTCGAATGCGATGAGTTCGGCTGGTGTAGTATGAGGAGGAGGAATGAAAGTTGATTTCAATTTAAGGGTGGTGTCCCCTTTTGCTTCTAGTTGTGATTCCTTATTCGGTGAGTTTTCAAAAAAAGCTTTAAGTTTAAGCTTACGAAAGAATTCTGATAATTCACAGTGTAATTTGAATTTATCAAGTTTCGCTGTGGGTGAAAATCCAAGGCCTCTATTGAGGACCTGTTCCTCAGCTGTAGTGAGAGTATGGTTTGAAAGATTGGTTATTAGGTTCTGCTTGTGCTCGGCTGGGGTTCCTTCGTTCTGCTGCGTGTGTTGGCACTTGGGTTCTGATTGTCTTCCCAGTGTACTTGGTTTCCTCGTTGGCGTCTTCCGCGTCCCCTCTGGCCTGATCCTAAAAAAGGGAACCGTTGGTTGGGGTTGCCAAATTGGGGGTGGGGTTGTTGAAATTGTGGGTTCCAGCCATAGAACATTGGTTGAGTCATGGGAGGGAAAGGAGCCGGGTAATTGGGTACCATTCCTGGGTGCATGTTAGGCCATGGTTGTTGCCAGTGTGTGTTTCTTCCTCTGCCTCTTCCCCGTTGTCTGTTTGTGTAGTAACTTTTCTCTGATCCTGAGCTCTCATTACTGCCACCACTATGTATTGAGGAACCTTCTTCCGAAGACATAGAGTGGCTGGATCTCGTAGGGGTTTTGTAGTCTGCGTCAGAATACGGGTATGTTTTGACATATGAGAATTTTTTTAAGTCTTTTTGAAATTGTTGGATCTTGGATTGTGTTAGCTCTTCTTTGTAATCTGCTATTTCTTTATTGACCTCCTCTAGTCTTTTCTTGTATGATGTTAACGTGGTTTTGAAGTGTTGTTCAGTTGCCTGGATTTCTATAAGGATCGCATCTGAAAGTCTTTTTGCTGTTTGGATGATCAGAATGATCCAATCTCTTGTGCAGTGCCATGCAATTTGTGCCCAGTCTCTACGGAATGCTGCATCGTCTAGGAAGATGCGTGGTGCGTTAGTTACTATTAGACCTTTTGGGGCTGTATTAGAACGCAAATATTCAGTCAGTATAACCCCGTGTAGTATAGTTCTGATGCGTGTTCTTTTTTTCTCAGAAAGATTTTCCCAGTCTGCGCTCTGAGAGATTGTTTGTGCCACATTGAAGTCAGCTAATAAAGGAGTAGCTGCTAAGATGTTGTTGACATCCTCGTCAGTGAACGTGAGTCCTGCATTTTCTGCCATAGTGTGTCAGAAGTTGTAGTTTGTGCTTATCAAATGAATAGGAGCAAAAATAAAATGTTTTTGGCTCTCACAGCTGTACGCTGTAATGACAAATGAGAACAACAAGAGAGCGAGGAAAAGGAAAACTTGTCCTCTTCCCCAGAACAATATGATCAAACAAAATGGACAAGTTTCATGACTTAAAGCAAACTTTTTTCGCTGTCATTGTTGAAAACAACGTGAAAGGAGGGAGAGCACAACTGCTGTGTAAGAAACCCCTCACCCACCTACCTAGTAGGTGGCATGCTTCATCATCGGGGCCCAACTGGATTGTCTAGCACAATCCAGTTGTGCTACAACGCCTGAGATACAGCGGAGCAGGGTTATGAGCAGTGAGTGGAGTGCTATGTGAAGTGATTAAGAGTTAAAAAAGTCTCTGGGAAATGCCCTATGAAAAAACTTTAATTATAAGGGTCCCAGGACTAATGTAAAAAAGGGGGGGATATAATTAGGAATATTATTTTCCTTGTATCCCTAGAAACTAAGGTCAACTAGTTTCAGCCTTCATTATAGTTCTTGAGGCTTTCGTCAGGACCAACCAAAATTGAAGTTAAAAATAATTTTGGTGAATGGCCGTAAAAATAATATATAGGCCAAGTGTAACTATCAGCACACACCCTAAAGTGTGCTGTGAGTGTGGTGATGAGGTACTCACAGTAACTCCGTTTGAGGTTACCTGCAAATGAAGAATTAATTTAGAAGTGGGGAGCAGTTGTGAATCATGCATATATACTAAATGCATGCTCCTTTCGACTAGAAGGCTAGTGATATCGAACTAGACTAATTTGGTGAGGGCTATAGAGGCTTGCGTGGCTACAATGTGCCCCACGAGATCCGTAGGTGAGTGATTATTGTAGTATTGGGGCACATGGTGCGCATAATCGTTATCCATTTTTTCGTGCCTATAGCGCGGTCATACACGTATTATACTTGTAGAGTTGTGACTGTGCAAGTATTGAAGACACTGGAAGCTGATGTGCTAAAGTAGTCATGTGCACGTGCAGTATTAAAATGAGCTGATTACATGGTGGTATATATCAACATTATGTCCGCTGTGTGTGCCGTTCAGCAGACAGACATTCGTGCTTAAAATTGAAAGACAAACAACAACTAGATGACATACAACATAAAAATACAGTCTCACTTGAGTAGAGAGGTTGTTAATCCTCTGGAGTTAGAACGCCGTATGGTTCTCCGCTTGCCCTTAGTGGAGAAGGAATGGCAAGGAGAGTGTAAGAGCGTGAACGCCCTTTACTGGAAACAAGGGGTTGAAGAGTTAAAGCAGCGTAGTATTGAGGGTCTAGACCGGTCCATGGTGGACCCGTAAGTACTCACAGTTTGTAAGGGAGAACAGGTCCGTAATACCTAGGGCGGCGATCGGTTCCGCTTGTTCAGCGCCGATACCCGGGTGGGGCGTGGTTAAGAAGGACGGCAAGCAGGAAGTTGCGTGCTGCCGCTGGGAAGACTAGAACGTCTTCAATGTGCATGGAAATAAAAGATATACTCGGTGTCCCGTGTACGGAGCACCGAGTAGAGGTGATACAAAAGAAGAGAAGTTAAGTCTCTGGGCATATAAACATTTTAAATTATTAAAATGTTTAAGGAGGAAACAGAAGTGGGACACTGTGAAGAGCTCCTAACTATTTAAATAGGAGGAATCCTACGAGGCCAACTATGCCAATGTAATAGGAGGGAGGGTAAAAAACAAGGTCACAGGCTGTGTGATGAGTAGCGGTACTTAGTATGCCTATGTGTGACTGGGGGTAACAGGCTACCGCTTAGAGCTGTGTGATAATATTTAAAAGTAGTGGTGTTTGGTGCAGATCAGCTAGTAGTAGCGGTGAAGGGCGCAGGGGTCTGTGCAATACGAAAAATGGCGTTTGCACAAGACTGGACAGAATAATTATTTCTAGACTATAGAGCGATCGACAGCAGTGATAAGATGTCATCAATGTCATCAATGTCGATGTATGCTGTTCCAGGGTACATTATCGTTGAGTCCTGTAATGTGGGTTGAGAGTCTATAGACCCAGCGTTGTTCTTTTTCGAAAAGACGTTCCTGGATGTCGGTTGGGCTGGGGTCTAGTTGTTCAATAACTACCCATGACATGTCATTGGTGGTATGTCCCTTGGCTAGGTAGTGTTCAGTGAGTTTTGTGGTGCTGCGTTTGCAGCGGATGTTACTGCGATGCTCGCAGATTCTGGTTTTGACCTTTCTGGTGGTCATCCCAATATAACGCAAGTTACATGGGCATGTGATGAGGTAGATGACGTTTGCCGAATTGCAGTTGGTATGTTTCTTGATTGTCCATACCTTGTCCTGTTCAAGATTGAGTGTTTTTGTGGCTTCGGTGAGATGACAAATACTACAGTTGCCGCATGGGTGGTGGCCTGTTACTTCTGGAAGTCCCCATGCATTCAAAACTGTACTAGGCATGCTCAGTGTCTTTTTTGGCCTGGTCGGTACTAGGCTGTCTCTGAGATTATGAGACCTCTTGTATGAAAATAGAGGTTTTTCCCATTGTAGTTTGCCTGAGGTAACAATTTTCCAATTGTTTTGTATCAATTTAGCTACTTGATTAGAGATGGTGTTGAAGGTGGTTACACACGTGAGTGGTATGGTAGTTGACAGGTTCATCTTGGGTTCCAAAAGACCTTCACGGTTTTGGTTGCGGGCTCTTTTTTGTGCTTTGTGGATAACTTTGTTTGGGTATCCACGGTTTTGAAGTTTTTTAGTTAGTTCTTCTGATTGGTATTTGAAATCTTTAAGGTCACTACAGTTACGGCGCAATCTGAGGTATTGGCCGAACGGCAGATTGTCCCTTAGAGGCCTAGGGTGGAAACTCTGGAAATGCAGAAGAGAATTTTTCGCTGTTGGTTTAAAGTGGGTTTTAGTCATCAGTATTCCATCTTTTGCTTCAATTTCCAGGTCTAGAAAGGTGATTTTGGTTTTGCTTGTAGTGTGAGTGAATCGAAGGTTTGGATCTAGTGTGTTAATCCAATTCAAGAATTCATTGAGTCTTTGGTTATTACTTGTCCAGATTAAGAGTACATCATCGATGTATCTTTTATAGAACGTGATGTCTTGATTGTAAATTGATTGAGGGTTGAGGATATATAGTTCTTCAAAATTTGACACGTACAGTCCCGCTACACTAGGAGCGAAGGTGCTCCCCATAGAAGTTCCGTACTGTTGTAGGAAGATGGTGCCTTCATATTCGAAAAAATTATCTTTGAGGGCTATCTCTACCCCAAGATGACACTCTAGAGGTGCTCCGCACCTCCCTTGATAAAACAATCTGGGAGTACAACACCCCAAAATCATTCATAATGGAATGTGCGGAAATAGCCCTCAAAGATAATTTTTTCGAATATGAAGGCACCATCTTCCTACAACAGTACGGAACTTCTATGGGGAGCACCTTCGCTCCTAGTGTAGCGGGACTGTACGTGTCAAATTTTGAAGAACTATATATCCTCAACCCTCAATCAATTTACAATCAAGACATCACGTTCTATAAAAGATACATCGATGATGTACTCTTAATCTGGACAAGTAATAACCAAAGACTCAATGAATTCTTGAATTGGATTAACACACTAGATCCAAACCTTCGATTCACTCACACTACAAGCAAAACCAAAATCACCTTTCTAGACCTGGAAATTGAAGCAAAAGATGGAATACTGATGACTAAAACCCACTTTAAACCAACAGCGAAAAATTCTCTTCTGCATTTCCAGAGTTTCCACCCTAGGCCTCTAAGGGACAATCTGCCGTTCGGCCAATACCTCAGATTGCGCCGTAACTGTAGTGACCTTAAAGATTTCAAATACCAATCAGAAGAACTAACTAAAAAAATTCAAAACCGTGGATACCCAAACAAAGTTATCCACAAAGCACAAAAAAGAGCCCGCAACCAAAACCGTGAAGGTCTTTTGGAACCCAAGATGAACCTGTCAACTACCATACCACTCACGTGTGTAACCACCTTCAACACCATCTCTAATCAAGTAGCTAAATTGATACAAAACAATTGGAAAATTGTTACCTCAGGCAAACTACAATGGGAAAAACCTCTATTTTCATAGAAGAGGTCTCATAATCTCAGAGACAGCCTAGTACCGACCAGGCCAAAAAAGACACTGAGCATGCCTAGTACAGTTTTGAATGCATGGGGACTTCCAGAAGTAACAGGCCACCACCCATGCGGCAACTGTAGTATTTGTCATCTCACCGAAGCCACAAAAACACTCAATCTTGAACAGGACAAGGTATGGACAATCAAGAAACATACCAACTGCAATTCGGCAAACGTCATCTACCTCATCACATGCCCATGTAACTTGCGTTATATTGGGATGACCACCAGAAAGGTCAAAACCAGAATCTGCGAGCATCGCAGTAACATCCGCTGCAAACGCAGCACCACAAAACTCACTGAACACTACCTAGCCAAGGGACATACCACCAATGACATGTCATGGGTAGTTATTGAACAACTAGACCCCAGCCCAACCGACATCCAGGAACGTCTTTTCGAAAAAGAACAACGCTGGGTCTATAGACTCTCAACCCACATTACAGGACTCAACGATAATGTACCCTGGAACAGCATACATCGACATTGATGACATTGATGACATCTTATCACTGCTGTCGATCGCTCTATAGTCTAGAAATAATTATTCTGTCCAGTCTTGTGCAAACGCCATTTTTCGTATTGCACAGACCCCTGCGCCCTTCACCGCTACTACTAGCTGATCTGCACCAAACACCACTACTTTTAAATATTATCACACAGCTCTAAGCGGTAGCCTGTTACCCCCAGTCACACATAGGCATACTAAGTACCGCTACTCATCACACAGCCTGTGACCTTGTTTTTTACCCTCCCTCCTATTACATTGGCATAGTTGGCCTCGTAGGATTCCTCCTATGTAAATAGTTAGGAGCTCTTCACAGTGTCCCACTTCTGTTTCCTCCTTAAACATTTTAATAATTTAAAATGTTTATATGCCCAGAGACTTAACTTCTCTTCTTTTGTATCACCTCTACTCGGTGCTCCGTACACGGGACACCGAGTATATCTTTTATTTCCATGCACATTGAAGACGTTCTAGTCTTCCCAGCGGCAGCACACAACTTCCTGCTTGCCGTCCTTCTTAACCACGCCCCACCCGGGTATCGGCGCTGAACAAGCGGAACCGATCGCCGCCCTAGGTATTACGGACCTGTTCTCCCTTACAAACTGTGAGTACTTACGGGTCCACCATGGACCGGTCTAGACCCTCAATACTACGCTGCTTTAACTCTTCAACCCCTTGTTTCCAGTAAAGGGCGTTCACGCTCTTACACTCTCCTTGCCATTCCTTCTCCACTAAGGGCAAGCGGAGAACCATACGGCGTTCTAACTCCAGAGGATTAACAACCTCTCTACTCAAGTGAGACTGTATTTTTATGTTGTATGTCATCTAGTTGTTGTTTGTCTTTCAATTTTAAGCACGAATGTCTGTCTGCTGAACGGCACACACAGCGGACATAATGTTGATATATACCACCATGTAATCAGCTCATTTTAATACTGCACGTGCACATGACTACTTTAGCACATCAGCTTCCAGTGTCTTCAATACTTGCACAGTCACAACTCTACAAGTATAATACGTGTATGACCGCGCTATAGGCACGAAAAAATGGATAACGATTATGCGCACCATGTGCCCCAATACTACAATAATCACTCACCTACGGATCTCGTGGGGCACATTGTAGCCACGCAAGCCTCTATAGCCCTCACCAAATTAGTCTAGTTCGATATCACTAGCCTTCTAGTCGAAAGGAGCATGCATTTAGTATATATGCATGATTCACAACTGCTCCCCACTTCTAAATTAATTCTTCATTTGCAGGTAACCTCAAACGGAGTTACTGTGAGTACCTCATCACCACACTCACAGCACACTTTAGGGTGTGTGCTGATAGTTACACTTGGCCTATATATTATTTTTACGGCCATTCACCAAAATTATTTTTAACTTCAATTTTGGTTGGTCCTGACGAAAGCCTCAAGAACTATAATGAAGGCTGAAACTAGTTGACCTTAGTTTCTAGGGATACAAGGAAAATAATATTCCTAATTATATCCCCCCCTTTTTTACATTAGTCCTGGGACCCTTATAATTAAAGTTTTTTCATAGGGCATTTCCCAGAGACTTTTTTAACTCTTAATCACTTCACATAGCACTCCACTCACTGCTCATAACCCTGCTCCGCTGTATCTCAGGCGTTGTAGCACAACTGGATTGTGCTAGACAATCCAGTTGGGCCCCGATGATGAAGCATGCCACCTACTAGGTAGGTGGGTGAGGGGTTTCTTACACAGCAGTTGTGCTCTCCCTCCTTTCACGTTGTTTTCAACAATGACAGCGAAAAAAGTTTGCTTTAAGTCATGAAACTTGTCCATTTTGTTTGATCATATTGTTCTGGGGAAGAGGACAAGTTTTCCTTTTCCTCGCTCTCTTGTTGTTCTCATTTGTCATTACAGCGTACAGCTGTGAGAGCCAAAAACATTTTATTTTTGCTCCTATTCATTTGATAAGCACAAACTACAACTTCTGACACACTATGGCAGAAAATGCAGGACTCACGTTCACTGACGAGGATGTCAACAACATCTTAGCAGCTACTCCTTTATTAGCTGACTTCAATGTGGCACAAACAATCTCTCAGAGCGCAGACTGGGAAAATCTTTCTGAGAAAAAAAGAACACGCATCAGAACTATACTACACGGGGTTATACTGACTGAATATTTGCGTTCTAATACAGCCCCAAAAGGTCTAATAGTAACTAACGCACCACGCATCTTCCTAGACGATGCAGCATTCCGTAGAGACTGGGCACAAATTGCATGGCACTGCACAAGAGATTGGATCATTCTGATCATCCAAACAGCAAAAAGACTTTCAGATGCGATCCTTATAGAAATCCAGGCAACTGAACAACACTTCAAAACCACGTTAACATCATACAAGAAAAGACTAGAGGAGGTCAATAAAGAAATAGCAGATTACAAAGAAGAGCTAACACAATCCAAGATCCAACAATTTCAAAAAGACTTAAAAAAATTCTCATATGTCAAAACATACCCGTATTCTGACGCAGACTACAAAACCCCTACGAGATCCAGCCACTCTATGTCTTCGGAAGAAGGTTCCTCAATACATAGTGGTGGCAGTAATGAGAGCTCAGGATCAGAGAAAAGTTACTACACAAACAGACAACGGGGAAGAGGCAGAGGAAGAAACACACACTGGCAACAACCATGGCCTAACATGCACCCAGGAATGGTACCCAATTACCCGGCTCCTTTCCCTCCCATGACTCAACCAATGTTCTATGGCTGGAACCCACAATTTCAACAACCCCACCCCCAATTTGGCAACCCCAACCAACGGTTCCCTTTTTTAGGATCAGGCCAGAGGGGACGCGGAAGACGCCAACGAGGAAACCAAGTACACTGGGAAGACAATCAGAACCCAAGTGCCAACACACGCAGCAGAACGAAGGAACCCCAGCCGAGCACAAGCAGAACCTAATAACCAATCTTTCAAACCATACTCTCACTACAGCTGAGGAACAGGTCCTCAATAGAGGCCTTGGATTTTCACCCACAGCGAAACTTGATAAATTCAAATTACACTGTGAATTATCAGAATTCTTTCGTAAGCTTAAACTTAAAGCTTTTTTTGAAAACTCACCGAATAAGGAATCACAACTAGAAGCAAAAGGGGACACCACCCTTAAATTGAAATCAACTTTCATTCCTCCTCCTCATACTACACCAGCCGAACTCATCGCATTCGAACAAGCGATATACAAAGGCATAGAAAATACTCAGGAGAACAAAGGATTTAACAACACTACAACTCAACAGTTCAATGCCATCCGGAGTCTCAAAAACAACAGAGACATTATCATCAAACCAGCTGATAAAGGAGGGGGGATAGTTATTCAAAATCGGAATGCCTACCACCTAGAATGCACACGCCTCCTAGATGATCCAAAGAACTACAAAATATTGAACGAAGATCCCACTAACAGAGTCAAGACCAAAATTGACATCATGGTTCATGAAGCAGAATCTAATGGCTACATTAGCAAACAAGAGGCATTATTCCTTACCTCAGGTGGTAAAACCATTCCATATTTCTACACCATCCCAAAAATACATAAAAATAAAACACCACCACCGGGCAGACCCATTGTCTCTGGAATAGGCTCATTGCTTGAACCCCTGTCTCGCTTCTGTGATTTCTATCTACAGCCTCTAGTACAGTCGACTCCTGCATACTTAAAAGATACTAAAGACTTACTGAGCCAAATTAACAACCTGGAATTCAACCCTACTACTTCCATCCTAGTAAGTCTAGACATTGAGAGCCTCTATACCAGCCTACCCCAAGATGACACTCTAGAGGTGCTCCGCACCTCCCTTGATAAAACAATCTGGGAGTACAACACCCCAAAATCATTCATAATGGAATGTGCGGAAATAGCCCTCAAAGATAATTTTTTCGAATATGAAGGCACCATCTTCCTACAACAGTACGGAACTTCTATGGGGAGCACCTTCGCTCCTAGTGTAGCGGGACTGTACGTGTCAAATTTTGAAGAACTATATATCCTCAACCCTCAATCAATTTACAATCAAGACATCACGTTCTATAAAAGATACATCGATGATGTACTCTTAATCTGGACAAGTAATAACCAAAGACTCAATGAATTCTTGAATTGGATTAACACACTAGATCCAAACCTTCGATTCACTCACACTACAAGCAAAACCAAAATCACCTTTCTAGACCTGGAAATTGAAGCAAAAGATGGAATACTGATGACTAAAACCCACTTTAAACCAACAGCGAAAAATTCTCTTCTGCATTTCCAGAGTTTCCACCCTAGGCCTCTAAGGGACAATCTGCCGTTCGGCCAATACCTCAGATTGCGCCGTAACTGTAGTGACCTTAAAGATTTCAAATACCAATCAGAAGAACTAACTAAAAAACTTCAAAACCGTGGATACCCAAACAAAGTTATCCACAAAGCACAAAAAAGAGCCCGCAACCAAAACCGTGAAGGTCTTTTGGAACCCAAGATGAACCTGTCAACTACCATACCACTCACGTGTGTAACCACCTTCAACACCATCTCTAATCAAGTAGCTAAATTGATACAAAACAATTGGAAAATTGTTACCTCAGGCAAACTACAATGGGAAAAACCTCTATTTTCATACAAGAGGTCTCATAATCTCAGAGACAGCCTAGTACCGACCAGGCCAAAAAAGACACTGAGCATGCCTAGTACAGTTTTGAATGCATGGGGACTTCCAGAAGTAACAGGCCACCACCCATGCGGCAACTGTAGTATTTGTCATCTCACCGAAGCCACAAAAACACTCAATCTTGAACAGGACAAGGTATGGACAATCAAGAAACATACCAACTGCAATTCGGCAAACGTCATCTACCTCATCACATGCCCATGTAACTTGCGTTATATTGGGATGACCACCAGAAAGGTCAAAACCAGAATCTGCGAGCATCGCAGTAACATCCGCTGCAAACGCAGCACCACAAAACTCACTGAACACTACCTAGCCAAGGGACATACCACCAATGACATGTCATGGGTAGTTATTGAACAACTAGACCCCAGCCCAACCGACATCCAGGAACGTCTTTTCGAAAAAGAACAACGCTGGGTCTATAGACTCTCAACCCACATTACAGGACTCAACGATAATGTACCCTGGAACAGCATACATCGACATTGATGACATTGATGACATCTTATCACTGCTGTCGATCGCTCTATAGTCTAGAAATAATTATTCTGTCCAGTCTTGTGCAAACGCCATTTTTCGTATTGCACAGACCCCTGCGCCCTTCACCGCTACTACTAGCTGATCTGCACCAAACACCACTACTTTTAAATATTATCACACAGCTCTAAGCGGTAGCCTGTTACCCCCAGTCACACATAGGCATACTAAGTACCGCTACTCATCACACAGCCTGTGACCTTGTTTTTTACCCTCCCTCCTATTACATTGGCATAGTTGGCCTCGTAGGATTCCTCCTATTTAAATAGTTAGGAGCTCTTCACAGTGTCCCACTTCTGTTTCCTCCTTAAACATTTTAATAATTTAAAATGTTTATATGCCCAGAGACTTAACTTCTCTTCTTTTGTATCACCTCTACTCGGTGCTCCGTACACGGGACACCGAGTATATCTTTTATTTCCATGCACATTGAAGACGTTCTAGTCTTCCCAGCGGCAGCACGCAACTTCCTGCTTGCCGTCCTTCTTAACCACGCCCCACCCGGGTATCGGCGCTGAACAAGCGGAACCGATCGCCGCCCTAGGTATTACGGACCTGTTCTCCCTTACAAACTGTGAGTACTTACGGGTCCACCATGGACCGGTCTAGACCCTCAATACTACGCTGCTTTAACTCTTCAACCCCTTGTTTCCAGTAAAGGGCGTTCACGCTCTTACACTCTCCTTGCCATTCCTTCTCCACTAAGGGCAAGCGGAGAACCATACGGCGTTCTAACTCCAGAGGATTAACAACCTCTCTACTCAAGTGAGACTGTATTTTTATGTTGTATGTCATCTAGTTGTTGTTTGTCTTTCAATTTTAAGCACGAATGTCTGTCTGCTGAACGGCACACACAGCGGACATAATGTTGATATATACCACCATGTAATCAGCTCATTTTAATACTGCACGTGCACATGACTACTTTAGCACATCAGCTTCCAGTGTCTTCAATACTTGCACAGTCACAACTCTACAAGTATAATACGTGTATGACCGCGCTATAGGCACGAAAAAATGGATAACGATTATGCGCACCATGTGCCCCAATACTACAATAATCACTCACCTACGGATCTCGTGGGGCACATTGTAGCCACGCAAGCCTCTATAGCCCTCACCAAATTAGTCTAGTTCGATATCACTAGCCTTCTAGTCGAAAGGAGCATGCATTTAGTATATATGCATGATTCACAACTGCTCCCCACTTCTAAATTAATTCTTCATTTGCAGGTAACCTCAAACGGAGTTACTGTGAGTACCTCATCACCACACTCACAGCACACTTTAGGGTGTGTGCTGATAGTTACACTTGGCCTATATATTATTTTT
The DNA here is from genome assembly GCF_964204655.1 of Triturus cristatus. Classification (NCBI taxonomy): domain Eukaryota; kingdom Metazoa; phylum Chordata; class Amphibia; order Caudata; family Salamandridae; genus Triturus; species Triturus cristatus. Next base: position 523,805,423 of record NC_140588.1, on the reverse strand, counting down.
ACGGCCATTCACCAAAATTATTTTTAACTTCAATTTTGGTTGGTCCTGACGAAAGCCTCAAGAACTATAATGAAGGCTGAAACTAGTTGACCTTAGTTTCTAGGGATACAAGGAAAATAATATTCCTAATTATATCCCCCCCTTTTTTACATTAGTCCTGGGACCCTTATAATTAAAGTTTTTTCATAGGGCATTTCCCAGAGACTTTTTTAACTCTTAATCACTTCACATAGCACTCCACTCACTGCTCATAACCCTGCTCCGCTGTATCTCAGGCGTTGTAGCACAACTGGATTGTGCTAGACAATCCAGTTGGGCCCCGATGATGAAGCATGCCACCTACTAGGTAGGTGGGTGAGGGGTTTCTTACACAGCAGTTGTGCTCTCCCTCCTTTCACGTTGTTTTCAACAATGACAGCGAAAAAAGTTTGCTTTAAGTCATGAAACTTGTCCATTTTGTTTGATCATATTGTTCTGGGGAAGAGGACAAGTTTTCCTTTTCCTCGCTCTCTTGTTGTTCTCATTTTTCCAATCAGAACCTACGCATTGCCATTCGATGTAGATGCAGTGTTGATTCGACAGCAACCCAGTTCTCGACTGTGAAGTTTGACTACAAAGCAGTGCCAACCCAAAGATACCGCTGCGAGGCTCAACTCAGAAGCTGTGCCGACCCTTCCACATCGACTGCGTGTCTTGACTCTGATGTATTGGCACAACTGTGTGAATTGGAACCGATGCCTCACTGCCAATGCTTGTTCCGCACAAGGTACTTTTTCAGCGGGCCAGCATGGGTCCTGTGACAGGCCTGCCCTCCATTGCAGTTGGCCTGAACTATTGATCTAAGCACTGTTTTGGGATTTAATCTTTGAAATGTTATATCTCCTCTGCTAATGATTGGGTTTTTGTAATTTTGGTATTGTTTTACTCAGGTAAATATTCTCTATTTTTTAAAACTGGTGTTGAGTATTTTTGTAGTACTTGTACTGTATTACTGTAATTAATTTGATGCACAAATACTTTACACATTGCATCTTATACCAAGCCTGACTGCTCTATGCCAATCTACCAGAGGGGAGCACAGGTTAATTTAGTTTGTGCATCTGACTTACTCTAACTAGGACCGTGGATCCTGCTTGGACTGTGTGTATACTCTGCCAACCAGAAACCTCAATTTCTAACAGTTTATTTTTAAAAAAACTTAATTTGATTTTGGGTGGCCTGGAGTTGAAGTAGGGCCCTATTTTGAATTCACATTTTTATTTTTTTTCTTGGGGAAAATGTTTGCACATTTTTAGGAGGGCTGGGGTCTGGTTTTATGTACTTTTTCTCCATTTTCATAAGTGTTGTTTGTGAATGTTGCACTATGTTGTTCATTCTACTGTCTAGGGTCTAGTCTGCCCATAGGCACTGCAGCCAGCCAGTACTAGACTTTGGGTGTTTATTTAAAAACTTTCTATGGTATATGCTTTTTTTAAAAACATCTATTGATTTATGGATGGCTTCGGATTAAAGGAAAAAAATTGTTTTTTTTGTATTTTAAATTTTTCTGCAAAGTGTTAAAGTGTTAAAGTGCATTTTGGTGAGGTAATGTTTAATTTTTGATGCCTTGTGATCCTGTTTGGGGATTTTCAAAGATGACTTAATTTTTGTGTTTTCCATTGCTGAATTAATGGTTGTGTTTTCATCTTTGTTTACCATACCTCCTTTCTTTGCAGACCAAGTGGCCTTTTTATGTGGCCAGTGTGTTTGTCTGTGTGTCTGTGTGTCTATGCATATTTGCCATAGGCCACCATTTTGCATTTGTTCTAGCCCTTCCTTTGTTCTCCCTGCCATGTGGAAGGGCAACCATTTGGTGTAGCCAGTGTGCTTTTGCCATTGGCTTCCATATGTTTGTTGAAGTCCATGACTTCTTGCTTTTTATTGTGAACATGTGGCAGCTGGACATTTTGTGTTATCAGTGTGTTTTTACCATGGACCTGCACATGAATTTTGTTGTCCATGCCTTCACCCTTGGTGGCCATGTGGCAAGGTGGCAATTTTGTGTAGCCAGCATGCTTTGCTTTTGCCATAGTTCTGTATGTGTTCTTAAACAAACGGCAAAGTTAGAATTTAAATGGAGATCTGGCATCAAAAGGACAACATCCGGTGGCGTGACATAACTCATGATCAATTAACATATGAGTGAATAATCTGGAGGTCAGCCAGGTCGACAGGATCGTACGATGGCCTCTCAGGCTGTGGCCCCTTTTAAATTGGAACTTTGGCGTTTTCATCCTTATGCAAGGGACATTGGCTGTTTACTAAGCATCGGACATGTAATCAAAACAAAGAACCCAGCCAACTGGACCATCTCGGTCTTTTCGTGGACACCCGACAGATGTCCCGCCTCTCCCAGCACACCGCACCCCCCTGGAATTAACCTCCTATCATTACGCAGCCCTCACAATTTTTTAACCAGGCCTGAAGATGACCAGAACTTACAACAGGTAGAAACATCATTGACCCGCAAACGCAATCCCTTGGTGCATGTTCTGTGGTTCATAAAATAATTTAATGTCTCCAAATACCTGTTAATGAATCTTAACCACAACAACCTTTTTGTATGCATTGTCATCATTGTTATGTGCCATTTTTTCACTGTTTTTACTTGTCACTTTGTGCCGTTCACCTTTTGTCATGAGCACAAATGTGCACAAGTCTGTACAGGTTACATGTCTGTACAGGTTACATGTCCAAATATAGACCGCTCTTTGCATATTTTGCAATTTAACTCATGCCTCCCTGTTTCTTTTCTTGCAAATTATGAGCTTATTTCCAAAAACTGTCTTTAAATATTACTGTTCATCATTATCTAATAGTCAACACCATCATCACCAGCCCCACCAGCGACACCGGAAGCCCCAGCAACAGAAGAATTTAACCCAATCTTTGCAATAGCTTGGTTTCAAGTGGCAGGGCTTAACTCATGTACAGAGGCAAAGGCTGCAAAGGTCGAGCAAGTGGCAGCAACTGTGACCTTTCAAAGGATGGTCCAATACTATCTGGATGATCCACAAGAGGACTGCCTGGCTCAAAACCCATTTGTCTATTGGTATGGGAAGATGCAACATTGGCCAAAGCTCAGCAGGCTGGAAGAAAGTATATGGCTTGTCCAGTAGCAAGTCTGAGAATGTGTTTAATGCAGTTGGCACAGTTGTCACAGTCAGAAGGACCAGTCTCTTGCCTCAAAACGGGGAGAGATTGACCATGAATAAAATTAATAAACACTTCCTACCACAAGATTGCATTGTTTCTGTAACAGCACAGGAAGATGACGAGGGCAATTGACAGACTCAAGTGTGTTAGCTGATGAACGTCTGGTGAACCGGCTTCATTTAAAAGCAAACAGCAGGCGAGAAGAAACTTTACCATGCAGCGGTCGACAGGGTTTTTTCAGAACTCCACATTCCAAGTGGAATGCGTAGTGGGCAAAGCTCTGGAAACCCCGCCACTGGTTCATAATTTTCACCCACCCCTACAAAACGTGCACCACACTTTGAACGGCTAACTATTGCACCAATGACTGCTATATTGATTGATGATTAATGTGGTGGCTGGGAAGGTATTGGAACAATTTTTTACATTTTAATTTGTAATGTTTGGGGTCCAGGGGAGGATTCTGCGGAATGTTTGTCTTGCTTTCACATTTCATTATAATTCCATACATGTTCCTTTGGTGTACTTATTTTTTTCAGGTTCTTCCGATACCAGTCAGTTTAGTTACCAAGACTAAACAAAATGCTCAAATTGTTTTGCTTTTCTTTTTCATCAACACTACAGGTCAATCTCATAGGGGTCAGACTTGGGATGAGACTACAAGAACAGCCAGAAGAAGGATGTTAGGAACAATGCCTATCTGGTCAGAGACCTAGCTCTCCGCCCCAGCAGCTCCGCTGTTGTGCTGCTGCCACTGCCCCTACATCTCTCTGTGAAGGTAAGTGTTCAAGGCCCTCCTCCACCCACAGGCTCCTGCCTGCACCTCATCCCTGGTGGTCCAGTGGGAAAGCATAGCTCTTCTGCTGGTCCGCTGTTGTCTGCTTTCATGTTTGTGCCTGTTTTTCTGTTTTTTATCTGTCTTTTTGTTTTGTTTTTTGTTATTGTGCCTTTTAATTCCTTGCCTTTATTTGTATTTGTCTCTGTACCTATGCCCTTTGTTTGTGTCCTCCGTGCCCTTTTTTGCCGTCCTTTTCCTGCTGCTGCTGCCCTGCAGCCCCTCCCCAATGCCAGTTCTTCCTCCACATTCCCAGCTGCGCTTCCCTCCCTCCTTCCCTATTTAATGGAGACAACGGTGCAGCCACGCAGCTGGCGTGCCAAAGGTGCGCAAAAGGAAAGCCTGACTGCACCCGTCCGTGACCATACTGCAACCAGCACCAGGGACCCTGGTCCTCCACCGACCCACCACTATGACTCAGCTGCCCTCCTCACACTTAACCCTGGAAAGAACAACAACTGCCAGCTGTTTCTGCCAAACATCAACCACGGCCAGTTCTCCTGTCAACACTACTGACAATCCTTCACCATCATTTGCATCCCCATGGCCGCCGCACCCATGCCAGATGCCAGCACCCCTGAGATGCATCCTCCTCAACGTGCACTCCCTGCACAGACACACTATAGAGATCTGGGACCTCCTTGACAATCTCTCGCCAGACATCAACTTCTTCATGGAAACTTGGAACAACGCCACCTCTGCCCCTGACATTGCCACTGCCATCCCCGATGGATACAAGATCCATAGGAAGGACTGCCCCAACCACACAGGAGGAGGACTCGCCATCACACACAAGAGCTCCCTACAACTCTCCACCTCCAGCACAAGCAACTCCCCTTCCACCACCGAACACCTCCATTTCCAGATCCAGACCAGCCCCAAAATTACCCTACATGGCACCCTCGCCTACAGACGCCCAGGACCTCAAACTTCATTTACCATCCACATTGCTGACCTCATCGCACCCCACGCCATTGCCTCCATGTACTACATACTCATCAGGGACCTCAACTTCCATCTTAACAACCTCAGTGACCCTAACTCCGTGACCCTCCTGGACAACCTCACCAACCACAGGCTGAAACAGCTCATCACCACTCCCAACCACAAGGCAGGACACACCCTTGACCCCATATTTGCAGGAGGGAACAACATCTACTTCAGTCACACCACCCAACCCCCCTGGACCGACCACCACTGCATACACTTCCCTTTTGACAAAGCCACCGCTCACAAAGTTACACCACACCCACTGTGAAGGAACTGGAGCAAGGTCACAGAGGAGCACCTCAATCACAATTCCCCTCCTGCCTTGACCAATGCCACCTCTGCAGCCAAAGGACTGCACTGGTGGATCACCAACTGCACAGACAAGCTCAACCACCCTCTGCAACCCCAACAGAAAATGCCCCATGAAGGCCACCTGGTTCACCACCGACATCCGAGAATCCCTACGCACCTGCAGACATCTCGAGAAGCAATGGAGGAACCACAAAACTGCCGAAGACCACCTACAAGAACGCCATGACAGAATACCACCAACGCATCAGACCCACCAAAAAAACCTTAATCCGGAACACAATCCTCATTAACTCCAGCCACTCAAAGGAACTCTTCAACATCAACCAGGAATTTACCAAACCCCCCAGCAAAGCCAAGGATGTCACACCCTCCAAGGAGCTCTCCAACAAGCCTGGCTCCTACTTACATCTGAAAATCAAGACACTCTACGACAACTTCAGTGAACAGACTCCAGAAACAACTCTCTCCCCCAGCAACAACAGCCAGGCTACCATCGCCGCCTGGACCCCAGTCACCGCTGAAGATACCACCACAACCATGAAGAGCACTTACTCAGGAAGGAGCCCCCATGCACCCTGCCCCCTGCACATCTTCCACAGGCAGCACCATAGCACCCGAGCTACGACGCACCGTCAATGCCACCTTCAAATCCGGTACTTTCCCTGATTACTGGAAACGCGCAAATGTCAAGCCCCTCCTCAAGAATCCCTTTGAGACCTGACTGACCTAAGAAAAAAATCAACCCATCTCTCTCCTTCCCTTTGCAGTCAAAGTCATAGAGAAGATCGTCAATGCCAAGCTGACCAACTTCATTGAGGAGAACGCCATCCTCGACCTGACCCAATTAGGATTCGGCAGCAACCACAGAACAGAGACTGCCCTCCTCGCCGCCACAGATGACATCCGCATGCTCTTCAACCAAGGCCACACCGCGGCCCCCATCCTTCTAGACCTCTCCGCAGCATTCGACACCATCTCCCACCGGACTCTCACCACCAGACTCCAGCATATAGGGAACCACCCTCAATTGGATCCTCTCCTTCCTTACCAGCAGAACCTAAAGAATCAGACTCCCGCCCTTCCTCTCAGAACCCACAGAGATCAACTGCGGAGTACCCCAAGGATCATCACTCAGTTCCATGATCATCAACATAAACATGGCCCCTCTCGCCGCCATCGTCAGACAACATGTACTCAGCATAGTATTCTACGCCGACGACACCTAGCTCATCCTTTCTATCACGAAGGAACCTGACGCCACCAGACTCAGCTTCCAGGAAGGAATGAAAGACATTGCATCCTGGATGAGCAGCAGCTGTCTGAAGCTCAACTTGGGCCCACCCTCTCAGCTTGGGACAACACCAAGTGGCCCATCACCCTCGGCAACTCCCCAGCCCCACAGACTTAGCCTTGAACCTCAGCATCATACTTGACTCCTCCCGCACTATGAATCGACAGATCAACGCCGTCACCTCCACCTGCTTCAACCCCCCCAAATCCAGAAAGACTCTCACCCACACACTCATAAGTAGCAGACTGGACTACGGAGAAGCCCTCTAGACCGGAATCAACAAATTCCTCCTACGCAAACTCCGAACCATCCAGAACACCACGGCCAGACTTGTCATCGGCATCCCATGGCAGGAACACAACACCCAACACATGCAAGACCTCCACTGGCTCCCAGTTAAGAAGAGAGTAACTTTTAAGCTACTCACCCACACCTACAAATCCCTCCAATATACCGGACTCAAATACCTCAATGACAGAGTCTTCTTCCATGTACCTAAGAGAAACCGCCACTCCACCGACCTCGCCCTCACCAAAACCCTGTGCATTCGCAGAACATGAGCGAGTGGAAGAGCCTTTTCCTAAATCGCGACAAAGACCTGGAACGACCTCCCTATCAAGGTCAGATGCTCCCCGACCCTGCTCACCTTTAGGAAGAGCCTCAAGACCTGGCTCTTCAGCTGACTCGAAACTACACCCCACCACCCCCTGTGCCTTGAGACCCTCACAGGTGAGTAGCGCAATTCAAAATTCCCTGATTGATTGATTGACCTCAATGGGAAGCCAAATTACTTTGCATTGATTATTAAAATGCAGAGGAGTGGCTCCAATGTCAAACTCTAAGTGGTTGTGGTCTTAGGAGGGCTGTCACTGGATATATGTCACATAATGGATGCACACAGCTAAATGGTATTGACATTTATGGTATTGATTAACAAGGTACCTGCAGCTACTTGTCTGGGATTGGTGGAGTGATTATTCTCACTTCTCAGTTAATCACTACAGCAGCCTAAGCTCTGCATTCTTGATCTCCATACACAATGAACCTTATCCTGCCTCCACAATATGATATTTCATTTATGCCTTCCAGAAGCCTTATATTCTTTGGTACAAAAGCTCCAAAACACTCCTTCTTATCAGACCAGTTCAGTCTGCACCCAAGACGGATAATCGGAGAAGAAGAATGAAAACGCACCATCCATCTCTGCATTTATAATTATATACGGTAGCATTAGAACTGTGTGGGTCCTACTTATTTTGAATTTTTCAACCATATGTAACATAACAATTAGATAATTTAGTACTCTAGGTCTGAGTGACTTTTTGCATTTAATAACTCAACTGTTATCTTCGTTCCACAACAGATGTGATGATGATGTGCTGCTCATCGACTTGAAGACTGTTGCGTTTGTTTTTTTCTCACCGTTCCCCAACTCCTCCTTTCCCTTCCATTAATGAAACTCCTCACCCTCTTCCCCCAGGTTGTGTGATCTATTGTGGTGTGACTTCATAATGTACAAAACAAATGGATCACACGCTTGGCAGGGGGGATGCGGTTAAAGCGATGCCAACTGTTACAGGATCTTCTAAACTAAACAATAGCATTTCCAGCTCTACTCCCCACCCAGGCATAAATGGGTCATAAACATGGTGGAGAGTATTTGAAAAATGTCTGTCCAAGGATAGGTGATACTAGTGTATACTATGTCCTTATTCACAAAGGTAAAGTTACACTTTTGGTGTCAGTTGACTATTGCAGTGTAACTGTACTACCAGTAACTTTACGAGCAGTAACTTTATGAGAAGTAACTAACTAGAATTAACTCCTTTTAAAACAATAGGAGTTACTTACTACTGGCAAAGTTACTAATCACAAATTTACCATTGTAAGTCTTACTAGTTGTAAACGTACACTGCAAGAGGAAAGTAACTCAAAAAGTGTAACTTTACCATTGTGAATCAGGCCTTGTGTTTCAAAATCAATGCAACATTGAGCAACATTATACTTTGACCTGACTCAAAGTTTCGGTAAGTATAGTTTTTGTTTTTTAAATAAATAAATACAAGCTTCCCAGATAGCATTCTAGTTGTTGTTTGTTTGACTTTTTTTCATAGTGGTCTCAGTCTTGAATTATCCACTAACTCTGTGTTTTTTTTCAGTTAACTTGCCTGTGATGGTTAATCCTCCTGAATAGTCCCACGGTTCCCTTCACAAGCATCATTCAGAATAGGTGACACCTCATTTTGTGATATCTTCCCTCTTAATGGTAGCCCACTACCACCAGCATTAGGAAAGGCCCTATAGGTAGGGAAAGCCTCAGGGGGAAAGTGGATAAACAGTAAAATGTGTGACAAGGTCAGAGGTCATTTTTCTGTTTCGCTCTTTTCACTAAATTACAATGCAACACTAACTGGCATGCAAAGGGAACTGCACCCTCTGCACCCACAACAGGGCCACCCCCACCCTACAAACTCCCCCAAAAATGCCCCTTTCTCCAACTCCACTTCCCACCCTCTGCAACAGAGGTTACAGGGGAAAAGGCGGTTGGACAACAATGGAGGCGGACCTGACTGGTAGCCCAATGAACTAGAGGCCAAGGCCTCCTCCAAGGCCACCAGTCAGCGGTATTCCATCGTCATGGCTTCCCACTGTTTGTGCAGCAGGCGGGCAGCTATCCCCTACAAGCATGGTTGGATGGCTTCAGCATCAGTAGTAGTTTATTCTGTCTATAGTGGGACAGTTGCAGAACATTGCTGGTCCCCTAGGCCATTGGCATTTTTGATTAGTCACACGGCCATGCTTTTCCTATACATGCATCTCATAATGTAATAGCACTGACTGCGAGGAATGAACCCAGACGACCAACATAAGTAAACAATGATTTTAGTTTAAAGGATTTCATGGAATGAAACTGAATAGACTTTTTGTGCGCTAATAGATGAAGTAGCTGCCATTAATGAGTAAGGTGTATATGCTACACAAATAATTGACTATATGTGCAATATAAATGGAGCCATGCTGGCGGGTCTGCTACTCTGCAGCATATTGTTTGGGCAGCTGTAATGCTTGTTGCTAACTTGTTCTAATTAATTCCAATGACACTGCTCTTCTACTACTCCCTCTTCAATTCTACCCTGAGTTCCAACATCCAATTTTAGGGGCTGATAGAGTCTGGCAGATGGGATACTCCGTAACACATGCAAATTTGCGGCAACATTAAAAAAATCAAGCATTTGCAATGCAAATTGGGCCCGCATTTGGTTACAATGTCTTTTACTGGGTTTGTGACATGCTGGCTTAGGTAGGATTTTGTGATAGGCATGTGTAGTGGCTATGTGGTTCTGAAAGACACCCTCTGACAACTTGGAAAGAAGTTGTATAGGAAGCAGAAGAAATAAATAATCTCTAAACTTTACGAAATAGTGAACGTTGGCCCCCTTGAGCTGCCGAGCAATTGCTCTATTGTCCCTTTTCTATATCAAAACGCCTCCAATCCATTGACGTTTAAAAATCTCAAACTCGCCCCCAATGTCCGGCCATGTGCGCTATCTTTTTCTTGATGTAGAAAAGCAGCTCCTACAAAGTAATACCATAACACTAAACTGCTGGTCAAAACAGGGGTGCAGCATAATGCTGCAGTGGCATTCTGCTCTGACGCCTCCATGCACACAACACTGCAGAATAGAGCACAAAGGCGCAGTTGTGCATCATCTTAATCGTCCAGAGAGCTTCAACCCGCAGACCGGGTTGTCAAGTGCATTGCAACATTTGATATCGTGTTTACTATTTGTATGGGTGTTGCTGAAGTGCTTGTCGTCATGGGTAATCTGGTACACAGTATAGGTCTATGCCACTAACTTACATCCTGAACAGCAACCACACTGGTGTACAACATGGCTAAAACACATTGGCAAAGCCAAAAGCTCTTGTTTAAGGGAGACCTATTGGCTTTGCCAATGCTTGTTTTAGCTTTGAAGTTTTAGATAGGCGAGAACAAGGCCCCGGGGGCACCAGGCTGCCTCTCATTAGTACATTTTATAATTCAGTATATGCATGAGGTACATATGGAAAGAGTACCACTTATTGACAAACGAGTTATATATTGGATACAGAATGAGCTTGCAGTGAAGGAGCATTATAAATTCAAAAATATTTTAACAAGAATAACAAACATCTGAAATAAAAGTTATTTATTTCAAGTCTCAAAAACAAGAGTACAAGGCCAGTGTTTTCATTACACAAAGGAGTACATTCTGATAGTCATTCTCATGGTTTGTTTCAATTGGACCCACAGACCTGGAGAAGTGATTGCTAAAAAGAAAGTACTGGACTCGAAAGTTGGTATCCTGCTGGCAGAGGTGGCTTAGTGGCCTGAGACATGCAGGCATTACAACATTTTTTTTTTTTTTTTTTTCTTGTAATCAAAAAGAGGGAGCTAGAAGGAGCAGTCATCCATTCTTCTTCCTAGTTATATATCATGAATCATAAGGGAATGGATCACTTGTAACTGGAAATAGGGGTCTTTCGGGTCGTTTCCTGAACCACTAATACCTGAATAGGTATTATGAAAACCCTCAATCACGTATTTTTGATGATGGTATTGGCGGTGTATCTTGATTCTCCGCCTTTAAATACGTTTAAGCATTATCATCGGGTCTCTTGTGTGTTATGCTTTCCTCCACCCGGAGGGGACCGCTAATTCGCAGTAGTGATCAGAAATATTGGTGCAAAAAAGGTGCAAAATAACGTGAAAAGTTTACGTTAAAAATGTCTTACCAGTACTACCTTCAAAAAGCAAAATTTATTCTGTCAGGTGTATTGGTAGACTTTTAAAAATGGTGGTGCAGTAGGTCAGATTATGTGACCCCAGCACTTTAAAGTGTCCAAAACAAAGATGGTCGACATGTTTCTGCCCCTCTAGCGCCCCAGGAGGGGGTCGTTGGGCATTCCTCAGGACCTAGTGAAAGTGTGAACCGGTATTCTCCAGTTCAAAGAAAGAGGTTTATGATGATTTTCATAAACATTATTTTATGATTATTCAGTTCCTACAAAAAGGAAGAACAAGTAAAATAAAATAAAATAAAAATAAAAGAGACAGTACAATGAAATGCACACCACTCTGGGCGATTATACAGCAGATTTCTTATTGGAAAATGGCAATTCTTTAAAATACTGTACTGTAAAGCAATGTCAAAAATGGCAAATCTTCACTGTATTCCAAGAAAACGATCTCAAGGTGTTCGTATCTGTATATTGTTTTGGCACACAGGACCTGAATGAAGGGCTGGGTATGTGGAGAGATAGTATGTGGTTCCTACTATCACAACGAGAATTAAAAAAGTTGAGTAACCTGGTAATGTACAGTTTCGATACTTTTGATTGTTTGACATTCAGATGAAAAGTCACAATGTCAGGGTTATAAAACTCATAAGCGGTACGTTTTTTTATCAAAACAGAAAAGAGAACGAAACCTCGTCAATTACCTTTAGGGCGCATCCGTGTTGCGGCTGCTGACTGCCACCGTAAGCGCGTAGCCTGTAAATAGAAACGGGATAGGGCTGGGATGGGTGGGGGTAGGTTGGTTTTAAATACCGTGTGGTTGTTGAGGGCTGTAGAGCTGTTCGCCGTTCACCGGTTTCCTCCTTCGTACCTCCTTTGCGGGCTATGCACGACTTGTGCTGACGCTGGCTTGCAGGGCTCGTACTGAGCGAGATCCTGTGTTCTTGCCGTTTTGTGCTTTCTTCATAGATATCGAGGAAAGACTATATCTATCATCGTTTGTATGTATCGAAGAAAGACTCGTAATGTGTATGACATGTTATGTCCTATGAAGTATGGTTTGGATAAGGAAAGAAGTGATATTTACAATTGGCTTATTTTTAATGTTATGGATAATTTATGGCGGATCCTGACCTCAGGTACCTTAAAATGGCAGAAACCGAGGTTTGCTAATAAAAGAACTAGGAACATAAAAGACATTCTGGTACATACCCGACCACCCCTTCCCTCCCCGAATACGATCAACACCTTGTGGGACCTACAACCAGTCACAGGACATTACCCCTGCGGACAGTGTTCAGTTTGTCACCTGACCACACCGACAAAGACCATCCAACTAACTCCAAACATGAAGTGGACCATAAGACAACACACAAACTGTAACACATCCTTTGTTGTCTACATGATCACATGTCCCTGCAACCTTAGATACATCGGCATGACATGCAGGAAAATCAAAGTCAGAATTTGCGAACATAAGAGCAACGTAAAATGCAAACGAGAAACTACAAAGATGAGCCGACATTACATCGAACAAAAACACTCAGTGGACGATCTGAAATGGACCGTAATTGAAACACTAGTAGGATCAAAGACCAATGCCGAAAAAATCCTATTCGAAAGAGAACAAAGATGGGTACACCGCCTTTGCACAGACACCAATGGATTGAACGATAATATACCCTGGTTAAGTTTCAAATAATTTCGTGCAAGGTCTTGACCATGAATACTCAACTATGCCAGGTGTAATCTCATGTTGTACCTTTGACGCGATGGACAATATCATGTTTTAACACGAGATAATCGTAATTTTCAGACCCCAACCTGCTCCCAATCAAAACCTACCTTTGTTCAGCCGTAAAGAGAAAGACATTCACAAAACATCACAAGGCTCCTGCCGTGAAAACCAAATCTATAATAGATGTGCTAACCAATCATCTAAAAGTAAACTCTTTTGCTTGCATAGCCTCCTTCTCCACTTTTTAATAATTAATTAGAGCTCATAAATTATCCATAACATTAAAAATAAGCCAATTGTAAATATCACTTCTTTCCTTATCCAAACCATACTTCATAGGACATAACATGTCATACACATTACGAGTCTTTCTTCGATACATACAAACGATGATAGATATAGTCTTTCCTCGATATCTATGAAGAAAGCACAAAACGGCAAGAACACAGGATCTCGCTCAGTACGAGCCCTGCAAGCCAGCGTCAGCACAAGTCGTGCATAGCCCGCAAAGGAGGTACGAAGGAGGAAACCGGTGAACGGCGAACAGCTCTACAGCCCTCAACAACCACACGGTATTTAAAACCAACCTACCCCCACCCATCCCAGCCCTATCCCGTTTCTATTTACAGGCTACGCGCTTACGGTGGCAGTCAGCAGCCGCAACACGGATGCGCCCTAAAGGTAATTGACGAGGTTTCGTTCTCTTTTCTGTTTTGATAAAAAAACGTACCGCTTATGAGTTTTATAACCCTGACATTGTGACTTTTCATCTGAATGTCAAACAATCAAAAGTATCGAAACTGTACATTACCAGGTTACTCAACTTTTTTAATTCTCGTTGTGATAGTAGGAACCACATACTATCTCTCCACATACCCAGCCCTTCATTCAGGTCCTGTGTGCCAAAACAATATACAGATACGAACACCTTGAGATCGTTTTCTTGGAATACAGTGAAGATTTGCCATTTTTGACATTGCTTTACAGTACAGTATTTTAAAGAATTGCCATTTTCCAATAAGAAATCTGCTGTATAATCGCCCAGAGTGGTGTGCATTTCATTGTACTGTCTCTTTTATTTTTATTTTATTTTATTTTACTTGTTCTTCCTTTTTGTAGGAACTGAATAATCATAAAATAATGTTTATGAAAATCATCATAAACCTCTTTCTTTGAACTGGAGAATACCGGTTCACACTTTCACTAGGTCCTGAGGAATGCCCAACGACCCCCTCCTGGGGCGCTAGAGGGGCAGAAACATGTCGACCATCTTTGTTTTGGACACTTTAAAGTGCTGGGGTCACATAATCTGACCTACTGCACCACCATTTTTAAAAGTCTACCAATACACCTGACAGAATAAATTTTGCTTTTTGAAGGTAGTACTGGTAAGACATTTTTAACGTAAACTTTTCACGTTATTTTGCACCTTTTTTGCACCAATATTTCTGATCACTACTGCGAATTAGCGGTCCCCTCCGGGTGGAGGAAAGCATAACACACAAGAGACCCGATGATAATGCTTAAACGTATTTAAAGGCGGAGAATCAAGATACACCGCCAATACCATCATCAAAAATACGTGATTGAGGGTTTTCATAATACCTATTCAGGTATTAGTGGTTCAGGAAACGACCCGAAAGACCCCTATTTCCAGTTACAAGTGATCCATTCCCTTATGATTCATGAGGCATTACAACATTAACATAATGCAAACCCAATAAGGCTGCTCATTTTTCCTTTTCGACAATATAAAAAGGTGTAGTGTTAGTTGGCAGGATAGCTTGTTGTATTAATTCATTTGCAGTGATGTGAGTGAGTGTACAAACTCACGTTCATAGGTGCTAGGATTTTCTGGTATGCTTGACTTTTAAATGTATTTAATTGATGGGAGAAGGACTTTGATGATGTGACATATGCTTTTCACAGCACTGAGAAGCTGCGAGATTTTGATGGTAAAAGCTATATACAAAATTCGTACTCTGACAAAAAAATATTAAATATAAAATGTCAATAAATTTTACGTGTAAAAGTGACCTGTCCTAGATTTGAATAGGACAAGGCCATATGAAATGTGGTTGGAATTGAAAATACTGTCCCTCAGTGACAAAATAAAACTAGATTAGATAATCACAGGGGTTTCCAAATGTACACAGTTGCGTTTTCTGCAGCCAGGTCTGTGGTAAGAAGATACAGTTTATGTACATTGTAGCAAACCTACGTGCTAAATAGGTTTGTGTGCTTTTAGGAGACAACAGGAGAACACAAAAGTGGGTAAGCTTTGGGACAACACCAATTTACAAACTGTTGAAATGCTAACTCCACGCAGCCACCAAAATGCAAATGACCCTCTCCAGACCACAACAGTCCCCGCCTGTTCAAACCCCGAAAGAAAGGAGGCCCAGGGAAGCCTTGCAGTGCTCACCCTGCACCGACTGTCCAGAAAGAGCCTCCCGCTAAGGTTGCACGAGATGGTAGCACTAGGCAGGGCGTGCGTGACAATCCTTTCCAAGTCGCTGTAGTTGAAGTTCCAGGGGTTCCCAAGCTCTAAGAAGGTGCTGAACAGAAGCTGGTCCTCTAGCTGCTGCTGCTGGTGCTCCTCTGCCACAGAGATGCCATCCCCTCTCTCCATGTTACCAAAATTTCGAGGAGCTGCTTCTTACTAGCACAACAGCAGCTGAAATGAAGCAGAGGAAGCAGGGACCCAGCTGCTGCCTCACTATTTCCTTTGCAGGTGACTGGGGCAGTTCTCATGGGCGCTCCCCATGAAACTGAAAGCAGATCAATGGCGCTCACAGATGTATTTAATTAACACGGTGCACGCTTCGCGTGTCGTCCCCCCAAAAATTTAAATATAGCAGAACCATGGCGCCGGCAGATGTATTTAATTAACACAAAGCCCGATTCATGCGTTGTCCCCTAAAAAAATTAAATATGGTGTGATGCACATAAAGAAAGCTGTATTTGACATGGTAATTGAAAATGACAAGGAGGAGGGGCCATCACACGCTGTTCAGTGTGATGTCCAAACAAAATGTTCTCTGAGTGAAATTGCCAGGGACGGACTGAAGCACGCAAAAGAGGGGCATTTACACAAATGCACCAATAATGGGCCAGCATTTCTGAATGCCACAGATAGTAACCAATGGCAATCAGGGGTTTTTCCAAATACCACATAACAGATAGAGCAAGTCGATCAAAGCTCGACCTAAAATGACTCCAGGCATCCCTCTGGGACCCCATCACCAGGCCTAGGGGGTCGGGGTATCCCTAAAATACCCCCGTATGTCGTTTATTTGCAATTATTTTAATTTTAGGACGCAGGACTGAGTCCCTAAATGACTGCCACCACTTCCTGGTTTACGTGGTGGCAGCCAATCAGATCTCAGGAGGATATCTGTCAGTTCTGCGGATCCTCCATAGTATGATAGATAATAAAAATGTTAACCTTAATTTCTCCAAACTACTGAACAAATTTACACAAAAACAGAAAAAGCTGGACCAAGATCTAGCATCCTGCCAAGTTTGACATAAGTCCATTAATCTGTTTGGGATTTAGCTATGTCTAAAGTTCCTATGAAAAAATTAATGAGAAAAAATGCATTATGGGACCCATTTTTTCTTGGTTGACGGGACACTCTGAAGTTTTCCACGTGCAAACTAGTGAAAAAGTATAACTCTTTCTGAAAACGTTTGTGGCGATTTGTCAACCGGCACTATAGTTATTAACAACACAATAAGGTAATTTTGAAAGGAAACCAGATCCACTTGGGCATAATTGAGAGTGCTTATTAGATGACTTCATGAGTTGTGTATGCCCACTGAGGTGCGATTTGTATTTGTATTCTCATATACTTAGTTGTATGTTTATTTATGCTTATCAATTTCTTTTTTGCATTCATGACCTAGAGAAATATTCCATTTATCGTGTAAGCCTTCAACCCAGAAACTTGCTCATTATGATGTTTAGTCTTGTGTGACCCTGGTTTTGATACGTCCTTGACACATGGTCTGAGCACCAAATCAAGGTTTCTGTCATGAGTTACCCCTGATATATACTATGTCATGTTTCCATGGTCTACTTTTATTTGCACTCTATCAGAGCATGTAACCAAATCTTGCCATCGAGAGGATACAGTAAGGTAAAAACATCACTTTTATGACATGACTTACATACAAATTGGTACTTTACTTGGTAACTTCCCCCTAAGTGAAGATTGAATATAATTATATGGGTTGAATGCAAACACTCTGAAGTGTGGCTATAAAACTCATCTCATTTGCTATTGTTTGAATTCAAGTTGTACTATTATGCTTTAACTCTCCCAAAACTAAGTGTAACCCAATATGACTGAAAAGTTTCAGGGAGTTTTGTGTAGCGGGGGCCGAGAAAAAGGGATGGTACCAAAAAGCGTTTTCCCCATGTTAATTCCCGTAGGACCTTTAGACATGACTACAGCCTGAATAGCCAGACAGAATTGCACCAAATTTTTTTGTGATTTGGCGTAAATAGGTTCAGTAGCTTGGGAGATATCAAATTAAAAAACTTGTATTTATAGGGATGTGGATTACCCGTGGATCTGCTGCGGGTAATACTTGGATTCATGTGCACTAGCGAACTCCTGATTGGCTGGCTGCATCTTCAGAGAACAGTTGAGGCTGCAATTTTGTTTGCCGGGGAATGGTCATCGGCATTGAAAACTACAGTGAATATTAAGTGAAGGGGTCAGATAAGAGATATGTGCATGCTTTTTGATTGTTCACAAACTCTGCGGATTGCTGGAGAGGCAGAGCACAGCCTCCCTGTGTAACATTGCAGGGGATCTGCGGAGTAAGCGTGGCTGAAAAAATACATATCTATATATATATATATATATATATAATATATATATATATATATATATATATATATATATATATATATATATATATATATATATATATATATATATATGTATATATATATATATATATATATATATATATATATATTACCTACTGGCGGTCGCCAGTAGGTAGTTATAGTTAGGACAATCTGCAACATTCTATTCCCAATAAGACTGGCGCCAGTTGACGAATCTTCGCGAAATGTTCCAAACTTTTGCCCAGCTCTGGTCCGCTCCTATCCTGAAAGTGTCGTGGTGATTCATCAAGCGGGGGCTGAGAAAAAAGGGGGTTCCCAAAACAGGTTTTCCCCATGCAATTTCCCATAGGACCTGTTGGCGCAGCTACATCCCGAACTGCTGAGCGGAATTACACCAAATTTGGCAAAGAGTTAGTACTCAGTTCAGACTTGTGCCTTTTGCATAAATGGTGTAAATCTGTTCAGTGGTTCCTGAGAAAATTAGAGTAAAAAAGATAGATATATCTATGGCCTCGGAGGATCCGCGCACCCTATGCGCACCCTAAGCGCACCCTCTACGAACCGAGCGCTCACCCTCCTGATCACGCGCTGAATGCTAATTGGCTGTCAAGTGTCTGTCTACATTTGAAACCAGGAACTGTTGGCAGCCATTTTGTGCCTTGGTAGAAGCGAGGCTAATTATGTAAGGGAAATAAGTTGGTGAAAGATGTAAAGGGGGCAGGGTATAACTACTCTGACCCTCTAGTGTTGCTTAGGGGTCCCAGCAGAAGGACCCCCTGGGGCCCCCTTTTTTTTTTTAAACGGCGAAATGCGCGCAGGGTGCGCGGATCCGGCCGGAAAAAAAAAAACCCAAGCGTGGGCTTCCGCGCTTCATTAATAATTAGCCCCGGGGGGCAAAATCTTTACAAATGAATGAGGGGGCTGCGTGGCCCCCCTCCTGGAGCCCTTGAGGGTCCTGGGGACCGTCACCCCCCAGGGCTGGCTCCTACAGTGTCCTAGGGTGCCCAGCCCCAGGGCACTGTTGTTTACTATGAGAGGGCGGGAGTCTCCCGCCCTCCCATAGCAAACTTCGTTTGGATTTTGAAAGAGAGAGCAGGGAAACCTCCTCTCTCTTTCAAAATCCAAACGATATTGCTTTTCCACACGGGGAGCTGCATGTTAGCAGCTCCCCATGTGGAAAAGCAATGCCGGCTCCCGAAGGACGCGGGGAGCCGGCTGGGACCGTGGGGGCGTTGGGGCTCCCCCCACGGTCCCCAACATTTTTTAATAAACCCCGGGCGATGGGGTCCCCGGGGATAATAAAAATTAGTGATAGGGGCTATTTTTTTTTTTCAGTAAAATTAAGAGTCGCGCATCCTAACGCGTTGGGTGTACGGTTTCTCATGCATTGGGTGCGCGGTTCCTAACTCGTTGGGTGCGCGGATCCAAGGAAAAAAACCTGAAATTTTTGGGAGTTAAACATCAAGCTTAAGTGTTTTGTTCTTGAGTGGCTCTAAAAAGAGTTGTTGTGTTCATTCAGAGTTTTTGGTACTTATAAGTAAGTACCTATACAGAGTCTAAAGTTGTTGAGGAAGACTCTGTTTCCTTCATCAGTAAAGTGTATTCAATCTCTCCTATACATCTCTCGCATATGAAAGCGCAGATTGTTATTGTAAATGGACCCCATTCTATTGTCTCGGAGAAAAGCAGAAACAGATTTATTCACATGTTTCCTAGCTTTCTCAATTTGTGGACAAAAATAATTGGACCAGTTCCATTTCTGCCTTTGGCATATGTTAGAATTCACAAAGGCAGTTTTGGGAAAAAGTGAAATCAATGCTGCAAAGGTGTCCTTCATAAGCATTTCCAGACCTATCCCTGTCAAAGTGCCTAGGTCATTGCCACCCCAGTGCACTATTATGAGGTCAGGGTATTGGATATGCATAAATGATTTTACCAATGGCATCAATTGGTGCCACTTTAACACTCTCTGTCCAATCCATTTAATGTCTACATTTGGCAAACCTAGGTCTTTGTGAATGCTTTTGTTTACTGCATATCTTTGGCTCCAGAAAATATAGCTGTGTCCCACAATCCACAATCTAAGCATCTTGAAGGGAGGTCTGGATGCACTCAGATGGTTTCTGTAAATGAAATGGCAGTTTGAAAAGTAAGATTTTTCTAAAATGATGGCTAAGATGCAGTTTTGAAAAAAGACAATAAATCATTGGTTGTTTGACAACCTTCTACACTGAAAGTTAGGGTGCATGTTTCTGTTTTTTAAACACATGATTCCTATTGGTTAACAAAAACTGATTGAAAGGAACATTATATATGAAAAGCTGATATGTTGAAAAGTCAAGCACACTTGCTGTTTTGATTAGCAACATTGTGTGCTGAACTTGTGACCTGTGTTCTCAGTTCAGTGTTCCATGACCTGTTTCTATGGTAACAGGCAGAAGGCAGATTGGGGGTAGGGTTCAAATTTATGTCATTTGGTAAGGGTTGAAATGTTTAACCAATAGCAATGTGTGTTAGCTTTTGGATTTATGCGGGAAGGAATGTGATTTGATGTTTACATGTATATGTGTGGAAAATGTGAGGGAAACTTTGCCATTCTTTGGTTTTGCTGACAGGTGCAGAGTGCAGAGATTCTGTATAAGAAAATCTGGTGTGTGACTGATATACTTCTTAATCTACAAAACAATTTGAAAGGTGAGTTATTTAATTGTGAGGGGATGTATGTGGTCTATTTTGATTTTAATCAAACTAATGTGTTTCTCCTGCTAAAGTGCAGGGAGTACTTTTTTTTGTCTACAATCTTATTGACAGTGTGTGTGCATGTGGAAACCATTCTGTGATAAGCATTTGTGTTTTTCATGTGTTTGCAGACAGATAACTGTGCTGTTTTTATATTTTGATACAATTAGAAACCAGTCATTGTTTAAATATGTGCAAAATGAGTCATATTTCTAAACTAAAATGTAGTATTCGTAGATTAAGAAATGTGTTTTGGTATAGTGCAAGGGATAGTGTTGTTTGTCTAGATTACCTTCACCCCTCCTGAGGCACAGCCAGGAGATAGCCTTTGCGTATTTGCACATTCATTTTTTAAAAAATACCTGTAACTTTTTGCTGCTATACTGACCAGTATCTGCCTTCCTGGTTCCCCTGCCTGGAAGCATCCCCAGCAGCTGACCTAGCGCTGAGAGGGAGAGCTCGCGGGAGTCTTGGCAGGCGCCATCGGCCATGCTGAAGCGAGGGACACGCCCCCTCGAGGCCACGCCCCCTTGTTGCGTATAAACTGAGCGCTGACTTGCGAGCGCGTCATACTCCCTTCACCCCTCCTGAGGCACAGCCGGGAGATAGCCTTTGCGTATTTGCACATTCATTTTTTAAAAAAAACCTGTAACTTTTTGCTGCTATACTGACCAGTATCTGCCTTCCTGGTTCCCCTGCCTGAAAGCATCCCCAGCAGCTGACCTAGCGCTGAGAGGGAGAGCTCACGGGAGTCTTGGCAGGCGCCATCGGCCACGCTGAAGCGAGGGACACGCCCCCCTCGAGGCCATGCCCCCTTGTTGCGTATAAACTGAGCGCTGACTTGCGAGCGCGTCAGAATACCTTCACCCCTCCGGAGGCACAGCCGGGAGATAGCTTTGCGTATTTGCACATTCATTTTTTTTTAAATACCTGTAACTTTTTGCTGCTATACTGACCAGTATCTGCCTTCCTGGTTCCCCTGCCTGAAAGCATCCCCAGCAGCTGACCTAGCGCTGAGAGGGAGAGCTTGCGGGAGTCTTGGCAGGTGCCATCGGCCACGCTGAAGCGAGGGACACGCCCCCCTCGAGGCCACGCCCCCTTGTTGCGTATAAACTGAGCGCTGACTTGCGAGCGCGTCAGAACACCTTCACCCCTCCTGAGGCACAGCCGGGAGATAGCCTTTGCGTATTTGCACATTCATTTTTTTTTTTAAATACCTGTAACTTTTTGCTGCTATACTAACCAGTATCTGCCTTCCTGGTTCCCCTGCCTGGAAGCATCCCCAGCAGCTGACCTAGCGGTGAGAGGGAGAGCTCGCGGGAGTCTTGGCAGGCGCCATCGGCCACGCTGAAGCGAGGGACACGCCCCCCTCGAGGCC
Organism: Triturus cristatus; assembly: GCF_964204655.1. Lineage (NCBI taxonomy): Eukaryota > Metazoa > Chordata > Amphibia > Caudata > Salamandridae > Triturus > Triturus cristatus. The sequence continues at coordinate 523,783,302 of NC_140588.1, read as the reverse complement.
ACGCCCACTTGTTGCGTATAAACTGAGCGCTAACTTGCGAGCGCGTCAGAATACCTTCACCCCTCCTGAGGCACAGCCGGGAGATAGCCTTTGCGTATTTGCACATTCATTTTTTTAAAATACATGTAATTTTTTGCTGCCATACTGACCAGTATCTGCCTTCCTGGTTCCCCTGCCTGAAAGCATCCCCAGCAGCTGACCTAGCGCTGAGAGGGAGAGCTCGCGGGAGTCTTGGCAGGCGCCATCGGCCATGCTGAAGTGAGGGACACGCCCCCCTCGAGGCCACGCCCCCTCCCTGCCCTATAATAATGTGTATGCACCGGAAGCGCAGCGGACGAGCGCAGCGGGCACGAAGAATGCGCGCCGAAGGCGCGCATAAGGCAAGCTCGTCTGCGCTCGTCCGCTCCGAGTCAGGGCCTAGGGCCAGTCCCTCTGCCTCCCAGTCCTCAGAACCTATACACTACAGTGCTGAAACCCTCCACAGTCTCAGGACACCCAACAGCAACTGTAGTCGACACAGCTATCAAGCTGACACCCTGCCGCCTACTTGTCCTAAATGCGACTACTCCTTCAAACCCAAATTAATCATGGAACCGCTACACGACTTCCGTATGTTCTTATTGAACTGCCGCTCTCTCCCCAAACATAAGGCTGAAATCGCGCTTCTAAAAGAGGAACACACACCAGACATTCTGTTTCTAACAGAAACCTGGTTATCCCCTGAGGCCGATCCAGCGGTCATAGAAGCCCTCCCACCACGCTTCCAAATCTCCCGCCAAGACCGACTTAAAGGGAGAGGAGGAGGCGTGGCGATAATTCATAAAGAACAACTCCACTGCCGAGTGGTCTCCGAAACCATTACGGACTGTGAAAGTCTTACCTTCAACATTGAATTATCACCCAACAGTTGCCTTTCCGGCACTCTTATCTACCGCCCTCCCGGCCCTCCGAAGCAGTTTCATGTCAGTCTACCACTTAGCGTGGCTGAACGTCTTATTATCACATCCAACTTCATCCTGCTAGGTGACTTTAATTTTCATTTCGAGTCATCGTCAGACCACATAGCCTTGACCTTAGCAGAGGATCTAGCAGCTCTGCAACTCTCCCAACGGGTCACCTCTGCCACCCACGTGAATGGCCATTTGCTGGACCCGGTCTTCAGCAACTGCCCTGGCCTTCTTACCAGTCCACCTATTCCCCTGCCCTGGATGGACCATTTCCTGATCCCCATTAACTGGACTGCGTTTAAAAACCCTGAACCAACACCTACCACTAGACTCACGAGAGCTTGGTCCCACCTAGCAGTTGACAAGTGGACCAGCAAACTTGCTGAGAATCCACCTATGATTAATGACAACCCCGTCCTAGCCAATCAGGCCTATGTCAACTGGATCACTCAATCTCTTGATGTTGTTCTGCCCAAAAAGAAAATCACGCTCAAACGTTCCCACAAAACTGCCCCGTGGTATACGGAGACTCTTAGAGACAAGAAACGACTCTGCCGGAAATCGGAAAGACGTTGGCGATCTGACTATTCTATAGACAATAAAACCCTCAATCGAGAAGCCATCAGTGAATATAAAACACTGATAAAAGCGGCACAAGCCTCATACTTCTCCACGAAAATCCTGCTTGCTAAATCTAAACCCAAGGAAATTTTCCAAATCATTAAAAAACTAACTAAACAGCCCTCTAGCCTGCAGGCGGACAAGTCCACTACCCACTGCAATAATATCGTTGAATTTTTTCATCAGAAAATAAGCTCTATCTGCTCTGCCTTTCCCTCGAAAAACCCTACCCCCCAACCCCCTCTCTCCTTCCCGCTATCTCCCCCCCAGTAAACAGCCACCCACGTTGACTCACTTCCCCACTCTGGATCTCGCCACTCTTGAACCCTTAGCACGAAAACTAAAATCCGGATCCCCTGATGACCCTGCCCACCAGATATAATAATGACAGCTTCGCAGACCACCCTACCTATTATTAGGGAGGTCTTAAATGCCTCCATCTCTTCTGGCACGGTCCCTACCGTATGGAAGCAGGCTATGGTCAGAGCCTTATTAAAAAAGCCTAATTTGGACTCTACCAATCTGAGCAACTTTCGCCCCATTTCCCTGCTCCCTTGGGCAAGCAAGATCCTGGAGAAATATATAAATCTACAACTTATAAACTTCCTGGAAGATCACCACCTATTGGACCCCACCCAGACGGGCTTTAGACCAAATCATGGGACCGAGACCGCCCTCCTCATGGTCACCGAGGAAGCCAGAAAAATCCTGGATCAAGGCGGATCAGTGGCAGTGATCCTCCTTGATCTCAGCGCGGCCTTTGACACGGTCAGCCATGACATTCTGCTGTACCGCATATCCCAGGCCGGGATTAAGGATAAAGCCTGGTCTTGGTTCCAGTCCTTCTTAGAGGATAGATCTTTTCGTGTGTTCGAAGGCGAGTCTGTGTCCACCAGCAGACCTTTGAAGTGCGGAGTCCCCCAGGGCTCTTCTCTGAGCCCTGCTCTCTTCAATCTGTACATGAGGCCGCTGGCTGATGTCGTCCGCCCATTTGGGATTAAGATCATCTCCTATGCGGACGACATGCAGCTGGTGGTCTCCATGTCGCAGGCAGCTAATCCACCTGCTCGGGCGGGCTCAGAGAGTGCCTGGAGGAAGTGAAGACCTGGATGTCCCTATCGTGCTTAAAATTGAATGGGGACAAAACTGAGCTTATGCTTCTAGGCCCCTCTGATCTTAGTCTCCCCGCCTCCCTGTGGCCGCCTAGTCTGGGATCCCCCCCAACTCCCAAAAACAGTATCAAGAGTCTCGGAGTCTGGCTGGACAGATCTCTGTCCTTTAATGTACAATCCACAAAACTCTCAGCCACTTGTTTTGGCATCATGAGGATGTTAAAGAAAATTCTCCCTCTCCTCCCCCTGGAAGCTAAACAAGCAGCCGTACAAGGTCTAATTCAGTCACGCCTTGATTTTAACAACGCACTTTATCTTGGTGCTCCTGATTCCACTCTGAGAAGGCTTCAGACAGTCCAGAACTGCGCAGCACGCATCTTACTCGACCTTCCCCGCAGACAGTCAGTGAGGTCCGGACTGGTATCCCTTCACTGGCTACCGGTGCGCCAGAGAGTTATGTTTAAAGCTATGTGCATAGCTCACCAGGCTTTCTGGAACACTGGCCCCAGGATTACGCGGGACCTAATTACCCACAACACGCCCAGCAGAAGCCTACGCTCTAGTCAGACTTTCCTTGCATTGGCCCCCAGAATTAAAAGAGCCTTATCCGGAGGTAGAACATTCTCCCATAATGCTGCCAGAGCCTGGAACGGCCTCCCGTTGCATCTCAGAGCCAAATCCAATCTTACGGCCTTCCGCAAACAGCTAAAAACCTTTTTATTTCATCCAGTCTAATTTACCCCCTTCTCTCCCCCCCTGGGCTTCTGTGCGGGTCACTGGCATTCTCAGCGCTTGGACGCCTCCGGGCAGCAATTCGCGCTCTACAAATGTACATCCAATCCAATCCAATCACACAGCGAGTCTGTGTGCATTTAGGAATCATTTTGAGAGAAACATTTTGGTACTAATCTGTAGTAGAAGATTTTCTGCAATATGTGCAGTCACCTTAGATCTTGTAGACTAATAAATATATTTTGTACAAGGAATAGTTGGCTGTCTAAAATCACACTGTGAGTCTGTGTGTATTTGGGTAAGCATTGTGAGAGAAGCATTTGGTAATACCATGTATTTGGTTGCAGATAATTGTTTTAAAACCTGTCATGTTGTCAAGTTTTAGTAGCATTAAAACCCAGTCTTTGCTTATGCATTGATAAAATGAGTCAGGGTTTGATACTAAAGTGTAGTACTTAAATATGTAGATTGTGTGCAATCCCCTTACCCCTTCCACAGTAGTGAATGAGTTTTGGTAAACTCCTAGTGATAGTGTTGCTTGTCTAGAATCACACTGTGAGTCTGTGTGCATTTGGGAACCACTGTGAGTGAAGCATTTGGTAACATCATGTATTTGCTGACAGATAACTGTTTTAAAACCTGTCATGTTGTCAAGTTTTAGTAGCATTAGAAGCCAGTCATTGCTTATGTATTGATAAAATGAGTCAGGCTTTGACACTAAAGTGCAGTACTGAAATATGTAGATTGTGTGCAGTACCCTTACCCCTTCCAGACTAGTGAATGAGTTTTGGTAAACTCCTAGGATAGTGTTGCTTGTCTAAAATCACACTGTGAATCTATGTGCATTTGGGTAAGGATTGTGAGAGAAGTATTTGGTAACATCGTGTATTTGCTGACAGATACCTGTTTTAAAACCGGTCATGTTGTCAAGTTTTAGTAGCATTAGAAGCCAGTCTTTGCTTATGCATTGATAAAATGAGTCAGGCTTTGACACTAAAGTGTAGTACTGAAATATGTAGATTGTGTGCAGTATCCTTACCCTTTCCAGAGTAGTGAATGAGTTTTGGTAAACTCCTAGGATAGTGTTGCTTGTCTAAAATCACACTGTGAGTCTGTGTGCATTTGGGTAAGGATTGTGAGAGAAGCATTTAGTAACAGCGTGTATTTGCTGACAGATAACTGTTTTAAAACCTGTCATGTTGTCAAGTTTTAGTAGCATTAAAAGCCAGTCTTTGCTTATGTATTCATAAAATGAGTCAGGCTTTGACACTAAAGTGCAGTACTCAAATATGTAGATTGTGTGCAGTACCCTTACCCCTTCCAGAGTAGTGAATGACTTTTGGTAAACTCCTAGGATAGTGTTGCTTGTCTAGAATCACACTGTGAGTCTGTGTGCATTTGGGTAACCATTGTGAGAGAAGAATTTGGTAACATCATGTATTTGCTGACAGATAACTGTTTTAAAACCTGTCATGTTGTCACGTTTTAGTATCATTAGAAGCCAGTCTTTGCTTATGCATTGATAAAGTGAGTCAGGCTTTGACACTAAAGTGCAGTACTGAAATATGTAGATAGTGTGCAGTCCCCTTAACCCTTCCACAGTAGTGAATGAGTTTTGGTAAACTCCTAGGGATAGTGTTGCTTGTCTAGAATCACACTGTGAGTCTGTGTGCATTTGGGAACCACTGTGAGAGAAGCATTTGGATACATCATATCTTTGCATACGCATAACTCCTTAAAACCCTTTCCTGTTCTCAAGTTTTGGTAGAATTAGAAGGCATTCATTGCTTATGTATTCACCCAGGAACTGTCCTTCCAATACTGTAAACATTCAGTTAATATCCAAGTAGTAACGGAGTGAGGCAGGCCTTAGCACATGCATTGATTCAAATGCTTATCCACTATGCATGCAGTCCCCTAACCATCTACACAGTTCTTTTTCACACCTTTAATTCCACAGTCAGTATCCATACACTTCCAGCAAACACCCTGTCACTCCCCTTGTACTCCTCTAGTGACCCATTCAGCACCATGTACTAACCCATTCACTGCACCAAAAGCCAAATACGTATAAATTCATCCAGGCACTTTCCTTGCAGTACTCAAATCATTCAGTCAGTACCCAAGTACTCATACAGTGAGCCAGGCCTTAGCACATGGACTGCTTCAAACGTATATCCACTGTTCATGTAGTCCTCTAACCACCTACACACTTGTCTTTCACACCTTCAATCCCCCGGTCAATACCCATACACTTCCAGGAAACACCCTCACACTGCTGTTGTACTACTCTACTGATCCATTCAGCACCATGTACTAATCCTTTCAGTGTGCCAAAACCCAAACACTTATAAATTCACCCAGGCAGTGTCTTTGCAGTACTCTAATCATTCAGTCAGTACTCAAGTGCTCATTCAGTGACAGGCCTTAGCACATGGACTGCTTCAAATCCCTATCCACTATGAACGTAGTCCTCTAACCATTTACAAACTTGTCTTTCATACCTTCGATTCACCAGTCATTATCCATACACATCCAGCAAACATCCTGTCACTCTCCTTGCACTCCTCTAGTGACTCAATCAGCACCATGTACTAATCCTTTGACTGCACCAAAACCCAAACATTTCTAAATTCACCGAGGCACTCTCCTTGTAGTACTCTAATGATTCAGTTAGTACCCAGGTACTTATGTAGTGAACCCGGACTTAGCACATGGACTACTTCAAACGTCTATCCACTATGCATGCTTGCCTCAAATCAACTATACAATTGTCTTTCACACCTTCAATTGCCCAATCAGTATCTATATACTCTAATAAACATCCTGTCACTCCCCTTGCACACCTCCAGTGATTCATCCAGCACCATGTACTAATCTATTTACTGCGCCAAAACCCAGACACTTAAAAGATTCATGCAGGCACTCTCCTTGCAGTACTCTAATGATTCAGTCAGTACTCAGGTACTCATGCAATTACCCAGGCCTTAGGTAATGGACTGCTTCAAATGTCTGTCTAGTATGCATGCAGGTCTCTAACCACCTACACACTTGTCTTTCATACCTTCAATATCCCAGTCAGTATTTATACAATTTCCGCAAACACACTGTCACTCACCTTACACTTCTCCAGTGACCCATTCAGCACCATGTACTAATCCATTTACTGTGCCAAAAGCCAAACACTTATAAATTCGCTGAGGCACTCTCCTTGTACTTCTCTAATGATTCAGGCAGTACCCAGGTACTTATGTAGTGAACCCGGTTTTAGCACATGGACTACTTCAAATGATTATCCATTATGCATGCAGGCCTCTAACCACCTACACAATTGTCTTTCACACCTTCATTTGCCCAGTCAGTATCTATATAAACACCCTGTCACTCCCCTTGCACACCTCCAGTGACTCATTCAGCAGCATGTACTAATCTATTCACTGCGCCAAAACCCAAAAACGTAAAAGATTTATCCAGGCACTCTCCTTGCAGTAGTGTAATGATTCAGTCAGTACCCAGGTAATCATGCAGTGTCTGAGGTCTTAGCTCATGGACTGTTTAAACGTCTATCCACTTTGCATGCAGGCCTCTAGTCACATACACACTTGTCTTTGACTTCTTTAATTAACTAGTCTGTATCTATATACTTCAATAAACACCCTGTCACTCATCTTGCACACATCCAGTGACTGATCCAGTACCATGTACTAATCTAGTAACTGCGCCAAAACCGAAAAACTTAAAAGTTTCATCCTGGCAGTCTCCTAGCAGTAGTTTAATGATTCAGTCAGTACGCAGGTTCTCATGCAGTGAACTGTGCATTACCACATGGACTGCTTCAAAGGTCTATCCAGTATGCATGCAGGCTTCTAACCTACTATACACTTGTCTTTAACAGCTTGAATTCTCCAGTCAGTATGCATGTACTTCCAGCAAACTCCCTGTCACTCTTCTAGCACTGTTCCAGTGACTTATTCAGCACCATGTAGTAATGCATTCACTGCGCCAAAACTGAAACACTTATAAATTCTCCCAGGCACTCTTCTTGCAATAGTCTAATCATTCAGTCAGTACCTAAGTGCTAATGGAGTGAGGCAGGCCTTAGCGCATGGATTGATTCAAACGTCTGTCCAGTATGCATGCAGGCCTCTAGTCACCTACACACTTGTCTTTCACTTGTTCAATTAACTACTCAGTATCTTTAAAGTCCAGTAAACACTCTTTCAGTCCACTTGCACACCTCTACTGACTCATCTGGCACTATGTAGTAATCTATTCACTGCACCAAAACACAAAAACTTAAAAAGATTAGCCCAGGCACTCTCCTTGCAGTAGTGTAATGATTCAGTCAGTACCGAAGTAATCATGCAGTGTCTGAGGTCTTAGCTCATGGACTGTTTAAACGTCTATCCAGTATGCCTACAGGACTCTAGTCACCTACACACTTGTCTTTCACTTCTTTAATTAACTAGTCAGTATCTATATACTTCAATAAACACCCTGTCACTCATCCCCTATCCCTATATATATTAAACATATTTAAACTTTACAGAAACACAGACTCACTGGATGACGTCATCAGTGATATCATCAGTGATGTCATTTGAGTTGTCATCAGTGATGTCATCAGTGATGTCACTGACCATGTCATGAGTGATGTAATATGTGATGTCATCAGCTGTGCATTGCGGGGGCGCGAGTTATAGTTAGCTGAAGTAACTATAACGGGGAAATTTCTACGCTTTTGTACGAGGGAAATGTCCAGCTAACTATAACGCCCCTGAAACCTATGGTTTTTTCAGTGAATTTCTAAGGTTTTTTAAATTCCAATTCCTAACTATAACGTGCATGAAACCTATGGTTTTTTCAGTGAATATATATATATAGATAGTTAGATAGATAGATAGATAGATAGATAGATAGATAGATAGATAGATAGATAGATAGATAGATAGATAGATGGATGGATGGATGGATGGATGGATGGATGGATGGATGGATGGATGGATGGATGGATGTATGGATGGATGGATGGATGGATAGATAGATAGATAGATAGATAGATAGATAGATAGATAGATAGATAGATAGATAGATAGATAGATAGATAGATAGATAGATAGATAGATAGATAGATAGATAGATAGATAGATAGATAGATAGATAGATAGATAGATAGATAGATAGATAGATAGATAGATAGATAGATAGATAGATAGATAGATACTCTCTCATCCTCTCACAGATACTCACATGCTCATACAGATACTGCTACTCCCACTCACATACCCATAAAGACACTCACACATCCACTATTACACCAGTACAGACACTGTTACACCCATTCCCATACCCATAGACACTCTGTGACACCCATTCACAAATCCATACAGTGACTGTAACACACATTGAGAACCCCATACAGACACTGTCACACCCATTCACAACTGCAGTACAGATTCTGTCACACCCATTCACATAACCATAGAGACATTGATACACCCATTCACATACCCATTGAGACTCTGTGACAATCTTTTATAAACCCATACAGTCACTGACACACCCATTGACAAATCCATACAGACACTGTCACACCCTTTCACAACCTCAATACAGAATCTGTCAAACTCATTCACATAACCATAGAGACAATGATACAACCATTCACATATCCATAGAGACTCTGCGAAACCCAGTTACAAACCCATACAGACAGTGTCGCGCCCCTGCATATACCATAGAGACTCTGTTATACCCATTGACAAACCCATATAGACACTGTCACACCCATTCACAACCCCATTGAGACACTCTTGCACCCATTCACAAACCCATACAAACATTGTCACACATTCACAAACCCATAAAGAATCGCTTATACTCTTTCATATATCTATACAGACCTCCTTTATTCCCATTCACAAACCCACACAGACAGTGTCACACCCATTCATATACCATACAGAGTTTCTCACACCCTCTGACATACCCATACATAGACTTTCACACCCTGTCACTTACCCATGCAATCACCTTTATACCTACTCACACACCTCTACAGAGATGCTCACACACTCTCACATACCCATACATAGACTGTCATACCCTGTCACATACCCATACAGGCACCCTTATACCCATTCACACATTCATACAGAGATTCTCATACCCTCTGACATACCCATACATACACTGTCACACCCTCTCACATTCCCCTACAGAGAATGTCATTACCATTTACATGCCTATGCAGAGACAATCACACCATCTGACATACCCATGCGGACACCCTTTTACCCATTCACATGCCCATACAGAGACTCATATACTCTCTCACATACCCATTCAGACCTCCTTTATTCCCATTCACATACCATACAGACAGTGAGACACCCATTCCTATACCCATTCAGAGACTCTCACATGCCCATACAGAGACTCTTACACTCATACATACACCTTTAAACCCATTCACATACCCATACAGAGATTCTCACATCCTCTCACATACCCATTAAGATATCCTTTATTCCCATTTACATACCCAGACAATGTGACACCCATGCACCTGCCCATACATAGACCCTAACACCCTCTCACATACTGATACAGAGATTCTCACACTCTCTTACATACCCATAGATAGAATCTTACACCCCCTCACATACCCATACAGACACCATACCCATTCACATACCCATACACAGACTCTAACAACCCTTTAACATACCTATACATACCTCCGTTATTCCCATTCACATACCCATTCAGAAACTCTTACACCCTCTCACATAACCATACATAGACTGTCACACCCTGTCACATGCCCATACAGACAGTGTCACAACCATTAACATACCTATACAGACCCTCACACCCTCTCACATACCCATATAGACACTCTTATAACCATTCACATATCCATACTGAGAGTCTCACACCCTCTGAGATACCCATACAGAGCTCCTTCATTCCCATTCACATACAGTGTCACACCCATTTACATATCCATACAGAGACTCTCACACCCTCTCACATACCCATAGAGAGACTCTCACACTGTCTTTCATACCTATACATAGTCTTACACCTCCTCACATACCTATACAGACAGTGTCACTCCCATTCACATACCCATACAGAGACTCTCACACCCTCTGACAAGCCAATACAGAAACCGTTATACCCATTTACATACTGTTACAGTGACTCTCACATCCACTAGCACACCCAGGTACATACTAATGCATACACCGACACACCCAGCTACACTTTAATGCAGACACCAACACACCTAGGCATAAACTATTGCATACACTGACACACCCAGGCACATACAGATACACACATTAACACACCCGGGAACAAACTGATGCAAACACTGACACAGCCAGGGACTCACTGCTGCATACACTGAGACACCCAGTCTGACAAAATGCATAGACTGACACACCTATAGGCACACAAATGCATAAACTGATACACCCAGGCAAACATCAATGCAGATACTAATACACCCAGGCATATACTAATGCATACACTAACACACCCAGGCTCATACTGACACATACACTAAAGTACACAGGCACACATGTATTCATACACAGACACACCCATCTACACATTAATGCAAACACTAAGACAACCAGGTACATACTAATGCATACTTTGACACATCCTGGCACAGACTGATACATACACTAAAATACTCAGGCGCGCATTGAATCATAAACTGACACACCCAGGCACACATTGATGCATTCACTGGTACACCCAAGCACACACCTCATCTATACACTGATACACCCAGGCACAGATTTATACATACAATGACACACTCAGGCATTCAGTCATACATACACTGAGGGGCATATTCACAAGGACTTAATTCCGCCTTAACACAACAAAAGTGGAGATATATTTAACATCCCATTTACAAGCAGGTGCAAGCCGCAGGCATCGCCATTATTCCCGCGATAACTGCCCCAAAATCTAACACCACGACAGACACCACCAACTAACTCAAATGAGATGCAGAGTAGGCATACCTGTGCAAAAACACATGAAAAAACAACAACACCACTTTCACAACGAACTGACAGAACTGCGAAGTGAACCAAAAACTGGCGATAATCCGCAGTGGTCAAAGGTATTTAACACCTGCTTCAAGCAGGTGTAAAGACGGACACCTAGCTGCAGTTGGCTACGGAGCCCCGCACAAAACCCTACCCGAAGAACAAACGACGCCATGGAGCTACTCATCATGCAGCTCGGAGCCCCAACAGGGCCACAACACCCACCGCCACCACCCCCAGGACCCAGACCCGCACCCCCGGACCACTACAGAGGCAGCGTAGAGTAAGACAGCAGGCCTACCAAAAATGCACCACCCTCACAGACCTAACACCCGCGGAAGTCATTTCCCACTACAGGCTCAAAAGGACAGCCATTCTCCATTCATCATGAAACACATCGCCCACAGGTTGACGGTACCAACACAACGGAGAACCAACATCCCACCTCAGACAAAGCTGCTGGATGTGCTGCACCTGTTGGCCCCTGGGACATTCCAACCAACAACTGCCAGAGTCGGAGGAGTCTCACATCAGCCCTATCAAAGTTCATCACACCTGTTCTGGATCCCATCCTCAGCTTCATACCTCAGTACCTTCACTTCCCCAACACTGTGCAGGAACAGCTGGAGACAAAACCAGGTTTCTACACCATAGCTGGATTACCGGCCGTGTTGGGGGCAATTGACTGCAAACATGTACCACTTGTGCCCCCTGCGGATACTGAACACCACTACCGCAACAGAAAGCACACGCATTCCATCAATGTGCAGGCAATAGTGGACCACCGGGGACTATTCACCAATGTCGTCGCCAACTACCCAGGCAGTGTGCACAATTCCTTCAACTTCAACTTCCGACAGTCCATCATACACCAGCGCTTCCAGGATGGCACATATGGAACTGGACTGCTTGTTGGTAAGTATCAAATCAACACACCACACATCCCACAGCCAACAAGGCACAAAGCACATCAGTGGGGTAGCACTCATGACCAAGCCACATTCGACAGGTCAACCGGGCCTACTCCCTGAGGGCTGGCTTACACTCAGCCCACACTCAGTCAGCACAGGTGTCACTGAGTTGGTGGGCCTGCCATCACATCCTGCTGAACCAAGTATTGACTCTTTTCTCCCTGCACTGACACAGGTGATCAAGGATATGCACTCTGCCCTTGGATGATGACACTCCTCCGAGACCCGAACACAACCGCCCAGAGGTAGTACAATGCAACCCACATATGCACCAGGGGCATCGTTAAACGCACATTTGGCGTGTTGAAGTCACGTTTCAGGTGCCTGGACTGCACCGGTGGGAAGCTCCTGTACAGCCCCAACGTCGTGTGCAAGATGATCGTTGCATGTTGTGTGTTGCACAACATCTGTGTTCACTCCAGGGCCCAATGGATCCCAGTACCAGAGGTACCGAACGAGGATGATGGTGATGGGGCAGGTGGGCTACATCCCACTGCAGCTGTGGCAGGAATGGCATGTAGGAACTACATCATGGACACCTACTTCTCATGAGCACGTCACATTGTGTCGGACCATGGCAATCATGGGACAGTTGTAGATGTCCAATCACACTGTATGTGTAAATTAAACATTTTTGCAGGTTAACGTTAGGAATTGTGCATTGTCATGTTACATATCCCTGGGGTTACAGATGTGATTTGCCTGGTTGTGCACATTTACCGGTCCAGTTGTGTCCTGTGTTCAGTTGTGGAGGGGTTGATGTTTGTACCGGGATGTTGCCAATGTCGAGGTGCACTTCTGCTTATGTGCGTATGCTGCACGGTGGGTGTGTCGCTCCAGCAGCTCCGATTTGACTGCCACTGGTCTCTTTCATGCAATGTGCCTGTCGGTGACCTAAAAACCAACTCTACTATTAAAGAGGATTTAAAATTAGAATGCATTGGACACCAAAAATGGCATTTCTATCTGCTCCCAAACAAAAGGTATCACTTATTTAGTGTAATAGGGCAACCCAATGTTATCAAATGAGAGAGATAGGCTTCACAGCAGTGAAAATCTAATTTGTGACCTTTTCACTAACTCCACATGTAAAACTTTAAAGTACATGTGCAACTTTTTAAACACATTACACCCTGCCTGAGAGGGTCTTTAAGGCCTACGTAGTGGTAACATATGTATTAAAGTTGGAGTTTTAGGCCTTGTAAGGGGGTATATTGTGCCAGGTCGTATTGGCTGTTTACAACTGCACACAGGCTACAATAGTTGGTCTGAGACTTGTTGTAAGGGGCTACTCAAGTGGGCGGCACAATAAGGGCTGGAGGCCCACAAGTAGCATTTAATTTACCAGCCTTGGGTATATGAGATACCACTTTACTAGAAACGTAGAAGCAAATTAAATATGCCAAATGGTGTAAGCCAATGTTACCATGTTTTAGAGAGTGAGCACACACACCTTAACCCTAGTTAGCAGCAGTAAAGTGCACAGAGTCCTAAGTCTAACAAAAATGAACTCAGCAAATAAATAGATGGGGAAATTCAAAAAGTTTGGGGGAAGACCAGCTGAAAGTAAGGAGAGCTACCCAACCTCCTTGGAGATCTCATTGGTAAGGTAGAATAACCTCGACAGATCATCAGCACTAGAGTGGTCTGACACAGGGCGATAGTCCACAGTAAAGTCTATTTTTGGGAGATTGACCACCTTGACAGATAGGATTCTCACCCCTCATTTGCAAGGGCCAACTAAGTGGTCTCTCTGAAGTGAGTCTCAAACAGGCATGGTCTCATCTTTTTCAGTACCCAGACTACAGCAAAAAGCCTCTTTCACAATAGCACTGCACCTCTGGTCCCTGGGAAGTAAACTCATACTGAAGGAGCCTACATTTAGGTCCGGCACCCTCCACACTTAACTGTGACTGTATATCTCCTAAACCATGTTGTAAAGCATTTGTCCTACTAAAAATTCCTGGGAGAAGTCAGGGGCCTCGAGTACAGGGGCTATACACATCGAATTCTTAAGGGGATCAATGTCTTTCCGACATGATCTGTCCTGATCACTTTCTAGGGCTGCTTCTTGAAAGTCAGCTCAGCCAAGAGGAAAAAAATTGTACCAGAACCCTATGCACCTATTCTATGGTACCCAGTGAAGCCTAGTAAGGTCCTCATTTCTGTTTGAGTTTTGGGGGCTCGCAGGCCAGGATTGTCTCAATCGTGACCCGGACAGGTTGCACCTTGCCCGACCACCAGGTGTCCCAGATACACCACAGTTCCCTGCCCTACATGGCACTTGGTGGCCATGAGAGTCAGGCCTCCCTGTTGTAGTGCCTGAAGCACCTTCTGGATGTGGTTCTCTCAGCTGCTACTGTAGACAGCTATTTCACCCAGGTAGGCAGCACTGAAGTACTCCATTCTTGCCAGGACAATATTTACCAACCTCTGGAAGTGTGTACAGGCATTTATTAGTCCAAAGGGCTTCACCCTGAATAGGAAGTGGCCCTCTGTGGTAGAGACTGCTGACCTCTCTTTTGCGCCCCTCAGTCGGTGCAATCTGCCAGTAACGTGATGTATAATCATAAGTACTCAGTAAATTGGGGGCTCCCAGCCTGTCAATGAGCTCATCAAGTCAGGGGATGGGGTGAGTATCAGTCTTGGTGACTGAGTTGAGCCCGCTATAATCTGTGCAGAACCTGACTTCTGCAGGGGATGCCTGCTGGGGCGGCATTGGGTACCAGCATTACTGGGATGCACCAGAGACATTTGGAGTGCTCAATCTCCCCTATACAAGCATCTTGGAAACTTCCTCTTTAATGCTATCTCTTCCCTTATCTGACAACCTGTAAAGTGTATTTTTCACAGGCATGCTGTTTCCGGTGTCTATGTCATGAGTACACAAGTGCGTGAAACCAGGGATGAAAAAGAACAGAGAGTAAATACACCCAAACTGGCATTACTCCTTCTGTGGCTTTGGAGTCAGTTTAGGGGAAAGGTTGACACTCTGCATTGGTCCATCTTGCTCCTAGGAGTATAGAAGTATGGAAGGTTGGGGAGAGGTTCACTTTCCTCTTCAACTCCATCATTGTCACCAGAAGCATGGTGACTTCAGACCTCTCATAGTGCGGCTTGAGGTGGTTTAAATGTAGTACCCTCAAGCGGATTCTGAGGGCCTTGATGTCAGGGGTGCTTTCTGAGAGCTTGCTCCCACCCCTTGTTCATCTGACAGAGATCCCATTAAAGGGTGACCATAGAGGAACCCAAATGTGCTAAACCCAACTCCCTTCTGTGGTACCTCCATATAGGCAAAGAACAGGCTTTGTAAGAGGACATCCTACTTCCACCTCATGGGCCCAGGTATGCCTGAAATCATGCCTAATAGGGTCTTGTTGAAGCTTTCAACAAGCCCATTTGTATGAGGGTGATAGGGTATGGTGAACTAGTAAGTTACCCCACATTTATCACAGATGGACTTCATGCAGGCAGACATGAAGTTAGTGCCCCTTTCAGACACAATTTCCTTGGGGAGCCTCATTGGGGTAAAAATACCTATCAGGGCCTCAGTCACTTTAGATATATGGTATCATAGTCTACCTAAACCAGGGCAAACCTGTTATGTAAGGCAGTTTTGAAGTCCAGGGGCCCAAACATGTTGATGCCCATCCAAAGTTGTGTGCCCATGACAGGTGAGGGAGCCAGGGATGCCTTGAGATTTTTCCCTGTCTTCCCACTGACCTGGCAGGTGGTGCATGAATTAAAGATTGCATCTGAGGCTGATTTTATCTGGGGCCAATAGAAGTGGGTGACAAATCTGGCAAAGTTCTTGTCCTGTCCCTGATGTCCTGCCAGGGATATGTCAGGAGCCAGCCCCACCAGCAGAAAGGCTCTTGATCACTGGGGGACCACCAATGCACAGGTTCCCCAGGCTCAGCAACCTTAGGCTCACTATATAGGATGCCATTATCCCAATAGGTCAGATGATTTCCAGAGGTGTCACCAGCTACCTGGGACTCAACTTGCCACCCTAAACATGCCTTCTGGCAAGCTCAGGCAGGTCTCACAAGGCAGTTGCCATATAGCAAGCTCAGGCAGGTTTCCCAGGGCAGCAATGTCCTCCTCTGTAGGTTCTAAGGTGGCCTCCTCTGGCACTCTATCAACACTGGGCCATGGAAGTATCAGGGCTTTGTTTCCAACAGCCCTTACCCTTTCTTTTTTTGGGAGCACCTAGGCCTGTTGCCAGGCTTCTGTGACTCCCCTCTTCAGCAGCCATAATCCTTTTAGTCAGGCACACCGACTCAGACATCCCTAACATTTCCAGGTGAGATCTAAACTCCACTTCTTTCCAGATAGTTTGCTCCATATTTATACCACACAGACAATCTACAAGCATGGCAGGGTCCACAGCTAGCTTAAGGGGACCTGAGATACCCCACACTCAAAAAGAACAAGAGCCACTGTGTAGTGACTCTCCCGGTTGTCTGCCACCACAACCTGGTGGAATGAATTGTGTATTACCAGCTCTGAGGATACCAGAAGACATCTTCCAGTAGTCAAACTGACTCCTGTGTCTCTCAGAACCTCCATCCTCTGCCCATTGACTGTGAACCACTGCCAGTACTTTGAAGTATTGCAAGGCATGTGGGATTAGGGCACCATCACTTTGTCAGCCAAGGACACTAGAGTAAGCTTTACACTCTGCACGCACTTACTGGGGAATTCTCCACCTCAATTGCTACACTGGCCAGCCGTTGAGTCTGCCCACCAGTGGAGAGCTGTGCCCTCTAGGACACTTGGCACTTTGGAGCAAACATACCTGTCTTCTCATCCAAGAAGCCATTGTTCTTTTCCTGAGACTGGGGCTGAGGTTCCTTCCTTTATGAGCTATTATGCAGGTCTTGAGAGAAATACTTGTTTTTCTGTTTCTCTCACCATTCTTTCTTCTGATGAGGACCTGACTACCCCTTAGGGAGCTACCCATATGCCTTTTTTGGACACTCTGGTGCAGAACCAGAGATAGGTCTCCTTAGCAAGTTCCCTGGGGTCAGTGAGCTTACTTTCAAGCAAGTCTGGGCACAGCTCCCTAAAACAGATATTAAGTATGTTATCTTTTAAAATCAGATTGTACAGCCAAATATTATGGCTGTTGCTGAACCTGAGGCAGCATCTCTCAAGGGTCAGCACAAACTTGGCAAGTAAAATGGCTATCATATGAGCATACTTCAGCTGATCCTCCACCACTAGTGTCATGAGGGTGTCCCTTCCTACTGTTGGCATGTGTTTACAGAAGCTTGCTCTCCAAGCCTACCTCTGGAACCCGGTGCATTCTAAGGGCTATCTCATGGGCAAAAAAACATGTATCTCTCACCACATAGCTGTGCACCAGGTCTTGTGGGGTCTGCACTCCCACCTCTCTAGTGGAAATTGAATGCATGCTGCCACCATTGCTGCTGAACTCTGCTTGTTTGTATTGCAGGTCTAGATCATTGAGGTCCCTCTCATGAACCATTCTCCTCTCCCCTATGGGCAGTTTCTTTTCCTCCAGGGCCTTCTGGGAAGCTGCCTCCTCCTTATTGAGTTTGGCCAGGTACAGCCTGGGCTCTCTCTCAATCTTTCAGTCCATCAACTCCTCAGGCTATGGACCATGGGAGGATACACTGCTGCCTGACTTGGCAGGGGGCTGCACACCAGTAGATCCCCACCACAGAGCACCAATGTGAAAAAGTGGATTGTTGGTTCAGGGGGGTTAAATCCCTACTCAAGCAACAACCACAGTCCTTGTCAGGGTGAACCATAAAAAGTCAACTTAAACTGTGCATCCCCGGCGATGTCAGTCAGAGGCAATTCCGACTGACATTGCAATCAGGCCCTTAATTGTGTGAGCTACAAGAGCCACCAGCAATAACCCATATGACCGTCGAAGATACCAAGACAAACACATATCTGAACACTTAGCAATGGCACATAATGAGGGACATTTCCTTTTATCTGACAAAATAAATGATGAAAAACGAATCCTAATATTCTTTGTAGCAGATAGCTTACTACAACTGAAACAATGTGAAACACAGATGACGGATGGCACCTTCAAGATGTGTCCCAAAACATTCACTCTGATATACACAATATATGGTGAATATCAGAACACACATATCCCTTTTATGTCTGGTCTAATACAGAATAAACAAAACAGCACTTACTATGACCTCCTAAACCATATCAAACACAACACAAATATTTACAACTCTCAAAAAATAATCATAGACTTTGAGCAAGCCATAAGTCAAACCATTCTAAACATTTACCCTCAAACAGCCTTACAAGGCTATTAATATTATTTCAATCAAAGTGTATGGAGGCACCTCCAAAGATCTGCAATAAGTATATAATGTTCTACAAACAGCCAATCTGCCTTTTGAAATCAAAAAATGGTAACACTAGTCTATGTCTCTGTCACAGAGGTAGCCAACCACTACAATTTAATAATAGAAATCCCTTTTTACCAACAAAATGGAAATAATCTTACCCCCTAATGAACAATTTTGAGGAAACTTGGGTTGGCAGACTGCATAGCTCAAGGCACAGACACCAACCCAAATTAAGCATTCTAAAATGGAATAGCTATGACAGCCCTTAGCACAGGAAGCTAAAACAAACAGCGCAGTGGAAGGATGGCACAATGCCTTGTCATCAACATTAAGCACTACCCAACCTACACTGTACAAATGTATAGAAGCATTTGAAAAGGAGCAATGCTACCAACAATTAGGAATAGAGCAATCTGTTACTTAAATTGGCCTGAAACTTAGAAAACAAACCAAAAGAATGTAAGATATGCTACAATTTAAAGTAAAGCTCTTCTTAAATAACAATGGAGTAGATTACTTAGAAATGATAGCCAAAAGCACATTATAAAATAAATAGCTGAACAAAGTCCTCAAAAGCCATGCCAATTTTTCAATCAACATACCGAACCATGTATTTTTTAAATAATAATGACAATATCTTATATCAGTCAAAACAATAATACAGAAATCTAATTATATTAACAAGATTGATATAATAAAACTATATATAAATTATTTAAAATAAAAGGTTATTGTCACCAACAAAGATGTAAAAAACCAACTCAATGCATCAGAACATTTATTTGCAACACATAATTCAAACAATGTCAAATAATAGTCACATAATATTTGCACGAACACTATAAAATGACATTTCCAAACCCAAAAAAATTAAATAAAGAAACCTTACTGTTCTGTAGCTGCAGATCTTTCTCTTATCCATGTAATAAAAACATTAGTAATCCAACAAAACTAGAAAAATATTATCCAAACAGCTGAAAAAAATGCAAAGTTGAAACAAATACAATAGAAATTCCTGGAAACAATCCAAAGTAAGTGGAGGTCATCAAAAACACAAAAAGTTGTTTAAAAAAAACAAAGGGGTCTATTACGATGTAGGGCGGATCGCCACCGCCCGCATGGCGGTGGCGATCTGCCCTACATCATACCCCGCCTGCCACCCATTTCCCCCCACCATATTAGTATGGCGGAGGGGACCCTGGCTGACGGAAAGACCGTCTGCCGGTTTTCTGCCAGTCGACCAGTCGACCGGGTGGAAAACGGGCTGGATATGGTGGCGGTGTCTGCTACACACCGCCATCCATATTAGAGTGGGCAGTGGTGCAGGGCTTTCCATGGTGGAGACCCCGCCATGGAAAACCAGGCGGATTTTGCTTTCGGGCGCCCCTCGCGGGCCCCAGGGTATTGGGGGGGTAGGAGGTGCACATTGGGGGTACCTATGGTACCCCCTACATTGTCACGGACAAGGTGGCAAGCACCGTGCGTAGCCTGTCACCTTGTGCATGACAATGCACAACATGCATTCCCAGCATTGTGGCGGGCGGTGCTGTGAGAACCGCCCGCCACAATGCTGGGAATAGAGGATGCCACCGCCACAGTGGCGGTTGCATCCTATTTGCTGGTGCGGGACCTCTGCACCACTGGAGGCCGGTCCCAGCAACGCTCTAAAACACAGAAAATTAAATTAAAAAAGCAATGGTTTACAATAAACAAATAAGGGTTTCCTTAGAATAAAAAAGTAAACTTCCAATACCCATAGGACACATCTGTTGACAAAAACCTGCAAAGTAAATAAAAAAAATAACTCAATTTAAAATAACATAGCAACCCATTACTAAAATAGTGTACTAAAATACAAAATGAAAAAAACTAGTGCAAAACAGCAATACTAATACATCTAAATACACCAAAAATTAACATCAACACTATAACTATATTCTAGACCTCACCACCTAAAACTCCCTCTACCTTACAAAATTGACTAAAAACAACAGAAATAGATTAAAAAGTATTAAGTAACAGTAAAAACAATATGGCCACTAAACAAAAATGAGAAAAAATACTTTCTCCCCGTGGAAATGAATGAGAAGAATTGTAGAAATGTTGAATACACGTATAAAATAATGTTTACAAATATTAAACATGTGAAAAATGTAAACAAATGTTGCAATAAACAGTAACAATTGTATAAAGTATAAATTAAATATTAGTATGAAATATATGCAATTATATAAAATATATCCTAAAACAAGTTAAAATGATGTCAAAAATATGTCTGTGAAACAAATGTTAAAAAACCCTTTGAACAATGACATATAAAGGTTGAAAATAAACAACACACAAAACTATATAAATATAATTTACATGTTTTGTAATCAATAACATTTGAAAAGAAATGTTTTATTTAATTACCTTTATAATTTTTTAGATTTTTTTTTTTTTTTTTTTTTAAACCTTTATTGTCACTTCAAAATGTACACCGCTATTTAGCCAACAACCCGGAGGCAGGCAGCATAGTGACGTGGCGGCGCGCCGCCAAAGCTTATCCACCTCGTACATCTGAGCAATATATCCAAAATAAGAATATACACGATTTATAGCAACAAACAACCAGAAAGCGACAGTCGAGGAACAGTAGCACACGCTAATCATCAGTACTTCTGCAATCTCCAACACGTTACCCACGCGGTGCCGCAGCTGCGGAAACACCAGGCAGCCCATCCAGTCATATCGCAGCCCAGCCACCAGAGCAGCAGCGGTCAGGGCAGCGCACCCCCATCGCCAGTCAGCCTCCACATGCAGACCCAAAGCGCGCCCATATCAAACCACCAGTCCACTCGCTCATGGCCTCAGTCCTCGCCAGTCGCATCCCTCCTCGCCAGCCAGTCCACTAACGGCTGCCATATATCCACCGGTCGTGAGCGCTGCGGCAACTGGTCCCAATAGGCAGTGAGTTGGTCCTTGCAGTATATCGCGGATCTAACCCATCCCGCTGTGGAAATATGGATTTTTCTGATCAGTTATGTCCCCTATCTTGGACCCCAACGGTTTCATGTATGAATCACAAGTACATGTATGTTCCCTCCAGTTCCAGTTATGAAGACGCAAACACATGTGCGTCCACCGTCAACATGTCCTCTTTCAGATCAGCCATGAATGGGCCGGATATTCCATTCCTAAGTATGAAAGGCCACCGGCTTTATATGGTTCACTTATGCCATTTTACAGTCCAGGCAAGTAGGCCCTGATTCTGTCATCAAGCTTTTCTTGCCTTCTGTCTCTGAAAGCTCCAGTCTGAGCCTGCATCTGTGACCATGAACTTTGTCTCATTCCCTGCGCGGCTCACGAAGCCTGACATCAGCCTGTTGCCTGCCAAGAAACTGTATTTCACCTTCGAAATTATCTGCTCCGCTCCCTGCCCAATGCATTCCTGTCTAGTAGTTTAAGTAAACATTCTTCCAGCTACCGAGCAAAGGCCCGGTTTCTCTGTCTTTATGCAAGTAATTCATAGCCCTGTTACTATGGAAGATTCCTGCCCTCGCATCTAGTGTAGACACTTAGACGCTTGTACACGTACTAACAGTCAGTATAGTCAGTATAGAATAAGATTCCACTCTAAGAGACCTCTCTTTTGGATAACATAGTTCTTTAAACATAGGATGTTAGATATGATTTGGGGATTAGGTTGACTTGACCCTCCAGACATCTGTCGCCACATGTAGAGCTAAATGTCAAATCCCCTTCACCCCCTAGTCGCACGTCAATCATACGTCATGCTGCTGCGCGCGCATCTTTGCCAAATATTTCTGCTGACATTGCGAAATTATTTCATAGGTCCACCCATATGTGACATCACAACCAATGACGTTTCCTTGTTACTCCCAATTACGCCTCCTTCAGCTACTCATGTGAAATGTTATCTTTGCTATCAATTGTTACGCCTCTTGCATTTGCTTCGCTGTAATGCCTATTGTATAAAAGTGATTAATTATCAATAATGTATGTACTTCACTTCCTGAACCTTCGTGGTGATGGAACT
This sequence comes from Triturus cristatus, assembly GCF_964204655.1. Classification (NCBI taxonomy): domain Eukaryota; kingdom Metazoa; phylum Chordata; class Amphibia; order Caudata; family Salamandridae; genus Triturus; species Triturus cristatus. Next base: position 523,760,452 of record NC_140588.1, on the reverse strand, counting down.
TGGAGCAACCGATTCGAATCGTCCATTGGAATAAAGCCCATTCCGAACCTCTAATACCACGGATTCTGCCTCTTATTTATTGAGCTATCTTTATTATGTTCTGTATCAAATTAAGTCCTGGTAATTAAATTATTTACCACATGAATGGCGCCCGAACAGGGACACTTTCTCATCTCACGCGCCGGCGGTGCGTTGCAGGCCCGGTCTCCTGCCACAGCTGGACGGACAACAACGCGTACCAGCAGGATTTCCTGTATCTCCCTCCGGTTAAGCGGGGGCGACTGAGGCTGCGATCAACACCCAGACGAGGCGGTGAGAAGTGCGAAGTATCCCGACCAGAGCCTAGCTGAGAGAGCAAGATCCGAGGTATACAGAGGCCCACCAGGTTTCCGAAGCTCAGAAGTGTCCGAAGTTGTCGAGTCGAGTCCAGTCCGGTCCAGTTCAGTTCAGTTCCGTTCCGAGGCCTTCCGTTCCGAGCTACCCGGTGAGTACCATTACTGGGGAGGCGTTCTGGCGTGCACATAGGTTGTGCCGGTCAAGACGGGTTTGGGTACACAAATCCGGTCTGCACTGTTTCAGCAGTGTATCTGTACTGTTTAGCAGTATATCTAGTATATCAAGTATATAAATTCAGAATAATTCAGATAATGCCGAGTATTATGTTTAGTGATTAAGTTTTCCTTAGATCGTCATCATCATTGTTTGCTCATTTAAATGTTAAATGTTAAATGTGTTAATACGTCCTGCATATTGTGGTATGAATGACTGTTCATTATCGTGTTTATTGTATTAAGTTTGTTCAAGATCAAGTATCAGATCAGTTCTCAAAATGCCGCTCTTTTCGAAATTAAGACAGATCACAACTAGAAAAGGGGTACTCGAAGAAGCTGTTCCTATTCCTCCTAGGGACACTCCAGGGTACTTCATGTATCATAAACATGGCTTAGACGCTATATTATTTCTTGATTTATGGGTAGACTACACCAAGGAATTACCAGAAAGTCAGAGATGGCCCGCAGCTGGGACCTGGGATGCAGATTGCATCGTGAAAGTAGAGGAAGAGTTATGGAAAAGGAAAGCCAGACAGTCACAGAAAGACGCCGTTGAGTTATGGCGTAAAGAATCGTATAGACGTACAGAAAAAGCACGTAGACAGGAAGAGAAGAGTAAAGAGAATTCAAATAAAGTCCGAGAAAATCTATTAATTGAAGAAGGTACACAAGTGAAATCAGAACAAGTAGACAGACCAAGAAATGCCCTTATGAAGGGTATGTATCCCCTTCTGGCCGAGGGATTACCTAAGGCTACTCCGGGGATACCAAAAGACTTGCCACCCCCATTATTTCCAATAAAAGTACATCCCAAGGGGCATCCTAGAACCGCAGAAGATGTTTTTCTTTCCTCATATTTAGATGACGCAGCTCCCGAGTATGCTAACCCCGCCCCGCATAGACCGTCGGCCGGGGAGGTTCAACGCCAAGATCCTGTATCTGTATCTCTACAACAACAAATCCTGACACAAGATCCGGCAAGCACACCTGTTTCCACGTCTGTTCCTACAGCTGCTTCTACAGCTGTGCCCACACCTATAGTTGCTGTATCGCGTTCAACGAATCCTTTCACGCCCGATACCCCAGACGGGGCTACCGGAGGTGCTACCAATATTTTTTCTACGCCACCCAGAATAAATAAACTTACTTTTCAAGAGTCAGCACATCCACGTACCCCCAAACTCATAAATTCCCGCACGCTTAAGGAACTTCTTATAGATTGTAGATATGACCCTGTGCCCGGCAAAGAGGACGAAATGATCATGGCATCATTACGTATCAGACGAGCCGCGGTGTATTTGGGGAAGTTACCAGGAATGACTGTGCATCTAGATAATATATATCATTTTGTCCAAACAGGGCGAGATTCTGAATGTATTAACAGAGCTATGGAATACCAGAAAGTGGAGATACAGGGGGAACTGTTACGTTTCCTCATAAATTGTGTGATCAGAAACCAAGACCGACCGGGGGTAGACCCGGAAGCAATGCAAATTCTTACCAGATGGAGCCAGAATATATCAGAAGGGAGACATGATAAGCAAAAATGTATAATAGCCATGTGTCGAAAGATCCGTAAAGAAATAGAACGCCTACAGGAAGAGAGATTAACGGTAGATCAGTTCGAACAAAGCGAGGAGGAAGGATCAGGACTGCCCACAGGACAGTCAGAAACCATAGCCTATGTAGGTAGAGGAAGATCTTGTAATAGTACTAGATGTTTTACTGACCCGATACGTCCGATATGTCTAGAAAATAACAGGAATTTCCAAACACCTATAATAAATATAAGGTCCCCCGAGCATTCGTTCCAAGCCGCTGACAAATTACTCCGAGAACGAAGAGGTTATCATTTTCTCGATTCTATGGATGAACAAGAATTAGCTAGGTCAGCCGTTCAGTGGGTTGACAGTCCCGGAAAATATGGTGATGATACAGTAGCACACACATTTTTGAACCTCACCCCAGATGAACAGCGTTTAGCTGGGATTTATATGATTCAACAACTTCTTATACTTTATCAAAGTCAACATTCAGATCCTGGTCCCTTACCTGATATATTGACTGAATTACTCACGAATAGATGGAGAGGTTCAGGTACTAAGCTAATTAAAGAAATACTAGAATCAAGAAAGCAGTACATTCTTTTTGTATGTCCAGAACATGTTTCACTGCCCATCAAGGAAAGACCGATGTATTACATGGACAGACAGAATCCCTTACGAGAAGTACACCCAATAAAGGGCGAGGACAATGAGTTTAAACGTGTATTTGTATATACGCCTATATCGAAAATAGAATTGTTAGAAATGAAGAAAGTGGTACCCAGTCATGACAAAGACCCAGCGGGTTTCCACCGAGAAATTAAAGACATGTTACTCATGGGAGAGTATACCTATCCCGACATTATGACAATATTAAAGGTATTGATGCCTGCTGGCATTTATGAAAAACTCAAGGAAAAAGAGTGGGAGGTGGGAGACCAAAAGATAGACTGGACAGCATTAGAAAATGAAGAAAAGGCCCGAGGTCCAGGTTCGGGACTTGGGGACAAAACTAAAGCACTACCAGGTTTACTAGTACAGGTACTGCCACGTTTATTAACTACGAAAAAGGAAGACTGGGGTGCAATATCAGCCTGTAAACAAAAGCAAGATGAAGACACTAGTGATTTCTATGCCCGATTTGAAAAATGTTTTGGTATAAATAGTGGCATAAAAGCAAGTAGCGAATCATACCCACATCTGTTTGTGACAAAATTAGTTGAAAATTCCTTACCCCAAGTGAAGAATAGAGTATTAAAATTCGAGAGTACCTGGCAAGGTAATACCCCATCACAAATGTTACAAATGTTACAGTACCATTACAATAGAATTAGAGAGGAACAAGAACATGAACAAAGACGCATGAAAGACACGAAAATGAAAATGCTAGTCTCCCAGACAGTTCCAGCTGAAGGACATAAAAAGGGTACGACACATTCCGGTGATTCAGCAGGACCTGTAAAAGGGACATGCAACTATTGTAAACAACCAGGTCATTATATACACGATTGCCCAGTCCTGAAGCGTAATATCGCCACAGGTATTACAAAAGAAAGACCACGGCCACTTAGACAGGATCAGAATGAACAAGGAGCCCCGCAGCATGCACAGTCCATGCCAGCTCCACAACAGTCTATACAGTTCGTGCCAGCTGCACCAGCGCTGCCGGTTGCTGCCACACAAACCACGACACGACAGCTGTACCAGACCGCACAGTATGACTATCCTGATTATCAACGATATGCATGAACCAGCCTAGAGAGGGAAGTTGACTTACCCCTTATCGAGGTCCCAGTAGACCAAGAAGGACCTTATGTACATAGTGAATTATTAGGCCAAGATAGAAAATTTTTACTTGATACAGGGGCAAGTCGAACAACCATAAAACGTAGTGAAGTTCCAGGGGCACCCCTCTCAGGCTCACAGAATATTTCCCTTGGTTTTTCAGGAAAACCTATTGTTAATGAAGTATCACAGCCTCTTCCACTTACGATAGGACCCTTGACCAGAACTACAGATTTATTGCTTACTAAATCATGTCCAGAAAACTTGTTAGGTATAAAAACACTGAAAGCTCTAGGAGCTATAATATGTTGTTCCCCGGAAGGAGTAAGATTGTTTTTACGTGATTTCAAAGGTCACTATGTGTCTCGAGACATGGATACCCGACTGCAGACTTTACCTACACATCTATGGGCACAAGGCCCTACTGATGTTGGTTGCATGAATATTACACCATATCGAGTTACACTAAAGGCAGGAGTGGTACTACCACGAATGCGACAATACAAGTTACCACCAGATGCTGTAGTGGCTTTACTACAAATCATTGACGAGCTCATTGCCCAAGGAGTGGTTGTAGAAACAGACTCCAATGTATGTAATTCACCGATAATTCCGATTCTTAAACGAACAGATCCGAAGGCCCCGCCAGTATATCGATTGGTTATTGATCTGCGCGAATTGAACAAATGCATTGTGCCACAATTCCCTGTGGTCCCAGATATCTCGTCATTACTGACAGCTATTGATTCCGAAGCAACATTCTTTACTGTAATTGATCTCAAAAATGCCTTTTTCAGCGTCCCTATAGATCCGGAAAGCCAATACTTGTTCGGATTTAGTTTAAATGGACGTAGCTTTAAATTCTCACGCGCACCTCAAGGATTTACAGAAAGCCCCAGCATCTATAGCCAAGCACTGAAACGAGAACTCGACAGTATCCACATGCCAGTAAACACTGCCCTGCTTCAATATGTCGATGATCTGCTGATCACCGCTAGAAGCGAACCTGAATGTGAGAAAGCATCACTGACAGTTTTACAATTTCTAGCCGAAAAGGGGCACAAGATGTCCCCTTCTAAGCTGCAATTCTGTGTCCAGCGAGTTGTTTATCTTGGACACTCGCTGTCCAAGGAGGGAAGGCAGCTTACACCCGACCGCATTCAGTTAATAGCTAACATGCCAATACCCAAGACACAAAAGGAGGTGCGGGCTTTTATAGGCCTCACTTCATATTGTAGGCAGTGGATCCCTCAGTATGCATTTCTAGCAAAACCACTCATTCAATTGACAACACAGGAGGCAGCCACATCGACTGTTCTCCCTTGGACTCAGGAACAGACACAAGCTTTTGAAAGCCTAAAGAAAGCCTTATGCCAAGCACCGGTTTTAGCAACACCATGTTACAATAAACAGTTTACACTCTTTGTTACAGAACGCGAAGGTACTGCCTTGTCAGTACTCACACAGGAACAGGCAGGATCCCACAAACCATGTGCTTATTTTTCTAGTACATTAGATCCCGTAGCTCAGGCTTTGCCTGCATGCCTGAAATCGGTGGCAGCAACAGCTTTAGCAATAAGACAAAGCGATGCCATAGTGTTAGGACATCCATTGACAGTTCAAGTACCACATGCAGTAGAGGTTCTTGTGAATAGAACGCAAACACAGCACTTGACTATAGCGCGACTTACAGGGTATGAATTAACATTGTTTCAACCACATATAGAAATCAGACGTTGTAACACATTGAATCCTGCCACACTTTTACCCATAATCGGAACAGACCCACTAGCTCATGATTGTATTGATGTTATTACAATCACGACGAAACCCAGACAAGACTTGACAGATGTCCCATTGTCAGACCCAGACCTAACGTTGTATGTAGATGGTTCGTGTATGAGAACAAGTACAGGAGAGTTAGTGGCCGCTTACGCAGTCACAACAGACACTGAAATCATTGAAACAAATTGCATAAATACCTTGTCCGCTCAAGCAGCAGAGCTCGTCGCTCTGACACAAGCCTGTATTCAAGCCACAAATAAAAGAGTCAACATATACACTGATTCACGTTATGCATTCGGAGTTGTACATGACTTCGGCGTGCTGTGGCGAGAGAGAGGTTATTTAACTTCTCACGGTGCCCACATTCAGCACGGACCCCTCATTCATGCCTTATTAGATGCAATACATCTACCCACTGCAATATCAATTATGAAATGTAAAGCTCATACGAAAGTTACTGATATCATTTCTCAAGGCAATGATCTAGCTGACAGAACAGCTAAACAGACTGCTCAAACTCAAACATCCGACATGACAAAGACAATAGTCCCGACGCCAACACATTGTATGACGATTAAAGATCCCGCTCTTGATGTAATTGACATACAGACACATGCTACACCAGACGAAATAAAGAAATGGACTGAATTAGGAGGGATTCAAACGGACCAAGGATGGATGACGAAGGAAAAATCTGTGTGGTTCCTTCCTGATTCAATGGTCCAAGTTATTATTAACACTATACATAGTCCAGCGCATCTAGGAGAAAAAGCTATGCTAGACAGCATCCAACACATTTGGTTCAATAAACATTTACGAGCAGCAGCCAAGCAAAAAGTTCGTACCTGTATGATCTGTTGTCAGTTCAACCCAGGAAAAAGCGTTCCCGTAGAACAGGGTGGATTTCAGCCTCCTGATCACCCTTTTGAAGTGCTCCAGATGGATTATATCCAGATGGAACGATGTCGAGGATTCAAATATGTTCTCGTAGTTGTCTGTGCTCTTTCCCGTTGGACAGAGGCATACCCGGTTTCAGATTACACTGCCCCGACTACTGCCAAACAGTTAGTTCGAGAATTCTTCCCACGATACGGTTTACCACGTGTTGTCTACTCAGATAACGGCCAGCCGTTCTCATCCGAACTAATGAAACACGTTTCACTTTTGTTAGGCTATCAGTGGAAATTCCACTGTGTCCGACACCCCGAGGCAGCAGGTCTCGTAGAAAGACATAATCAGATCCTGAAAATCAGATTGTCCAAAATATGCAGAGAGAAAGGTGTCGACTGGGTAGTAGCCTTACCAGTTGCACTCTTTTACATGAGAATGGTAGCACACTCTCGAACAGGGCTATCCCCGTATGAGGTGATCTTTGGCAGACCACCAAATATGTGGGGGACGCCTATACCACGAAAAATAACTGATATTGACTGTAATATGCTGACAGATTATTTGGCTTCCTTGATGTCTGCACTACAATCTTGTCGTTCACAGGTAGCTGCAGCCTTTCCCGACAACACTGAGGTGAAACCCCATGATATAATTCTGGGGGACCTGGTCCTCGTGAGGAACTTTGATCGAAAGACTCAGCTGGATCCTAGGTGGAAGTCACCGCAACTGGTCTTGCTCACCACAAGGACAGCCGTGAAGATCGAAGGCAGAAAAGGCTGGGTACATTCAAGTCATATCAAGAAATTTCATGGACTACCATCGGATGTAAACACCACACCTTGTGTGTCTTCACCCATTGACTCAAAACTTCCTTTTGTTGAATCAAGTAGTCACGAACAATATAAACTAAAACTCAGATCTAACCAGTCGGGAAATTTGATTGTTTAAGTCCTCTCCAAGGTGAAGCGGTTGAATTTGTCTCTGACATGTATCCCTTAGATCTGAATAGAGAAAACACCCGAAAAATGTTGAAACGACATGCATACTGTAAATCACTGCGTAGTCATTGCACAGTGACGTTATTAATTTTGTTTTTCTTAAGTCTTTTAATAATTACTGCAAGTATATTGTTGCACATATATTATCCTATTTCTAGACATGTTTATAATGTTACTGCTGAACATTCTTTTAGTGAATTACCTCCGCATGAGTTGTCTTATAGATTTGCGCTGCGCAATAATACGTTTATTAGTATGTTACATCATTCCCATCAGGTTAGCAATGCTACAAATTGTTGGATATGTGGCCGACTCCCTCCCTATCAGAATTATAAAGGAATTCTACCTCTTTTTCCATACCCGTTCACACACAACGGCTCCTGTGGAGCATGGTTTAGTTTAATTAATCCCCTAGATTCAAATTCTGCAGTTTATCAAGACAACTGGGTATGGGGAAATTTAAACTTAGTTTTACTTAAAGTCTGCTACCCTAACAAGGAGGGACTTCCCAAGAGAACAGGAACTGATCTAGAAAATGAAGTATATGGATTAGGTAATTTTACGCTTAATCTTATGATCCTAAATGTCGAATCCGAAGCTACTCCAATTTTGCCCGCCATGTCAGTATTTCCAGTAAAAGGTGAATTATGTGTAAGAAAGAATGGTTCCATACATATGGGCCATAGTAGATGCACCACTGTAATAGAATTCAGTGATCAAGGCAAGTCGACATTTAGAGCTTCCCGCCATTCCTATTTTATATGTGGTCAGACGGCATATGTACGTTTGCCTCTAGATTGGGATGGTACCTGCTACATTGGATTCCTTTTGCCACCTGTTTTCCTAGCTCCTCCCGATTATCACAGAAATACTCATTTAGTACACAATAGAGAAAGGAGAGATCTCCCAATTGTCGATTACACTGAAACAGCATGGGAAAAATACACAGATTTCAATAAAGGTCTCTTTCCCTATATAGGTACCGTTACTAATAGTAAGCTGATACGTAGATTAACTAGAACCCTTGAAGCAGTAGTGAACGAAACTATTTCCGCCTTAGGCAATTTAACAGAAGAGCAGTCTGCTATGCGGATTGTTGTGCTTCAAAATCGTCTTGTCCTTGATGTCATCCTGGCCGATAGGGGCGGAGCTTGTAGGGTCATCGGATCAAGTTGTTGCATTTTCATACCAGAAAATTCGCCATCTGTATATAAAGCCATAACCCGCCTTCATAAGATTGTAAGCCAGATACACCAGCATCCAGGCACCTGGACTTGGTCCGGTTGGTTTTGGAGTGTATTATCTACCTTTGGATGGAAGGTCCTATCTTTCCTAGGTATTGGCTTCCTCATACTATTCAGTTGTTGTCTATGCCTACAATGTGGACCAGCGATTTGTGGTCTGTGTGCCACATCGTGTATTCCATCACCAAGATTTCATTCGTCCCAGAAGAACAAAGAAGAACAAATGATGCTATATGAACAGATCAATGGATTAATGAAGATTGATATCTCTTGACGGGCAAGTAGGGGACAAGGAGGGAATGTGGAAATATGGATTTTTCTGATCAGTTATGTCCCCTATCTTGGACCCCAACGGTTTCATGTATGAATCACAAGTACATGTATGTTCCCTCCAGTTCCAGTTATGAAGACGCAAACACATGTGCGTCCACCGTCAACATGTCCTCTTTCAGATCAGCCATGAATGGGCCGGATATTCCATTCCTAAGTATGAAAGGCCACCGGCTTTATATGGTTCACTTATGCCATTTTACAGTCCAGGCAAGTAGGCCCTGATTCTGTCATCAAGCTTTTCTTGCCTTCTGTCTCTGAAAGCTCCAGTCTGAGCCTGCATCTGTGACCATGAACTTTGTCTCATTCCCTGCGCGGCTCACGAAGCCTGACATCAGCCTGTTGCCTGCCAAGAAACTGTATTTCACCTTCGAAATTATCTGCTCCGCTCCCTGCCCAATGCATTCCTGTCTAGTAGTTTAAGTAAACATTCTTCCAGCTACCGAGCAAAGGCCCGGTTTCTCTGTCTTTATGCAAGTAATTCATAGCCCTGTTACTATGGAAGATTCCTGCCCTCGCATCTAGTGTAGACACTTAGACGCTTGTACACGTACTAACAGTCAGTATAGTCAGTATAGAATAAGATTCCACTCTAAGAGACCTCTCTTTTGGATAACATAGTTCTTTAAACATAGGATGTTAGATATGATTTGGGGATTAGGTTGACTTGACCCTCCAGACATCTGTCGCCACATGTAGAGCTAAATGTCAAATCCCCTTCACCCCCTAGTCGCACGTCAATCATACGTCATGCTGCTGCGCGCGCATCTTTGCCAAATATTTCTGCTGACATTGCGAAATTATTTCATAGGTCCACCCATATGTGACATCACAACCAATGACGTTTCCTTGTTACTCCCAATTACGCCTCCTTCAGCTACTCATGTGAAATGTTATCTTTGCTATCAATTGTTACGCCTCTTGCATTTGCTTCGCTGTAATGCCTATTGTATAAAAGTGATTAATTATCAATAATGTATGTACTTCACTTCCTGAACCTTCGTGGTGATGGAACTTGGAGCAACCGATTCGAATCGTCCATTGGAATAAAGCCCATTCCGAACCTCTAATACCACGGATTCTGCCTCTTATTTATTGAGCTATCTTTATTATGTTCTGTATCAAATTAAGTCCCGGTAATTAAATTATTTACCACACCGCAACGGCCGGCGGGGCCTGCTTCTTCCAGTGTACTGCCAGTTGACGCTTGGCGAGCAGTAAGAGAAGGGCCACAAGACGACGCGACGCCGGGGGTATATTCTTAACAAAGCCCAGGAGGGCCACCAGTGGGTCCGGAGCAATGCGCATACCCACAATTTCACCGACAGCTTTGAAAATGGCATCCCAGAACCCGTCAATGGGTCCACATGTCCATACAAGATGGAAGAACGTAGCGTCCCCCGCGCCACATCTCCAACACTTCGTATCAGCCTGCAGGCCCATCTTAAAAAGTTGTATAGGTGTACGGTACGTCCTGTGTAAGTAGTTGAAATGTACCAGCCGCAGCCTATAGTTAGGCGACAATTGCTCAAGCTGGGCGCAGCAGAATTCCCACTGTTGTTCCGTGATGCGCACGCCCGTTTCCCCCTCCCACAATGTCCTGGAGTCCACATGCGCAACAGGCGTCGCGCGTTGTGTAGACCTGTATATGCGTGTTATTAATTTCCGCGAGGAGGAGTTGGACAGCACGTCCTCTAAGGCCGCCAACGACGGCGGGGCCTCCGGGAACGTAGGGTACCTCTGTTTACAGGCCGACCGTAATTGATAGTAGAGCAGCAGCTCCGATGCCGTCGGGTCAGAGGCCGCGGCCATGTCAGGCAGTGTAATGAAAGTATCATCCAGATACAGGTCACCTGCCACCTTCAGCCCACACGCACTGGCCCGGCGCGCCACCGCCGCGTCCGTCAGCGGACCCAGCAGGGGATTTCCCTCCAGAGGCATGCTCGGGGCGTAGAGATCGGAGATGCCCGCTCGTCCGGCAATGCCCGCCCAGGCCCAACGCACCATTTCCACGGTGTCAATGTCTTCCCTAGGTCGTTTATATTTCTGGTACACCGCTGTCTGTAGCGGACAGGGCGCCGCCACGTCCATCTCTATCGCCACGTGTGGCTGGTAAGGAATTGGGTGATGCCAATAGTGTAGGTATTGTGCCTGCGCGCTATACGCATACAGCTCAAAGTCCGGGGCTGCCAGGCCCCCTTGACGGAAGGGAAGTGTGAGGAGGTTCCAAGCCACTCGAGGCTGCCTGCCCGCCCAGACCAGTTCGATCACGGCCGAGCGGAGGCGACGGAAGAATGCTTTAGTCAGCGGTAAAGGGATGTTTACAAATAGATAAAGGAACTTGGGCACAACGACCATTTTCGCGATAGCGATGCGGCCCAACATGGAAAGCGGCAGCGCCTTCCATCTCTTCACCTTAGTCTCCAGCCACTCCATGGCCACCCCGAAGTTAGACAGCCACACTTCCTGAATTGAGCGACTGATCTGAATGCCTAGGTACTTGACCTCGTCAGTGGCCCACTCAATCGGGAATTCCGTGTGACATGCAGATGTGCCGTCCGTCAGCGGCAACATCACTGACTTCGACCAGTTGATTTCTATGCCAGTTAGGCCACTATAGCGTATCACCTCTCTCATCAACGGATCAAAGTTCTCTGACGGGTTCATCATATATATGGTAAGGTCATCAGCATACATCGATATCAATAGGCCACGTGACGTGAAGCCTATGCTGCGCTGGGTGTGGTGCTGCCTCAACCGAACCGCCAGGGGCTCCGTGGCGATGGCAAAGAGTAACGGCGAAAGCGGGCAGCCCTGTCGAGTCCCCCTGGTTATGCGTATGGGCGCAGACGTTTGACCATTCACCCGCACTCTTGCCGTAGGGCCATTATACAGAACGCCGATACGCCTAGCAAAGGGCAGGCTAAAGCCCATTCGGGTGAACAGTGTCCGCAAGAATTTCCACTCCAGGGAGTCAAACGCTTTGGTCGCGTCCAACAAGGCCGCCGTCGCCTGCACCCTGGGGTCCAGGTAGTGTAGGAGCCCAAAAAGCACCCTCAGGTTCTGGGAGGTGGATCTCCCCATGACAAAGCCCGACTGATCAGACAGCGCTATTTGTGGCAGCATGAATTTTAGGCGGTCAGAGAGCAATTTCGCATATATTTTAGCGTCAAGGTTTATCAGGGAAAGTGGGCGGTAAGAGTCCGGGTTAGTGGGGTCTTTTCCTGGTTTCAGCAGCGTGATGATCAATGCTTCACGCATTGACTGGGGAAGGATACCCGTTTCCACCGCCTCCTCGAACACTTTGTGCAAGCGCGGAACCAGGATGTCAGCATATTCCTTGTAGAAGGCCGCCGTCAGCCCATCAGGGCCTGGCGCCTTGCATGGGGGTAAACCAGCGATCACTGCCCTTATGTCGTCCGGCGCAAACGGGAGGTCCATGTACTGTCTGGCTCTATCATTGAACCACGCCAGCGCTATAGTATCTAAGTACTCACGGAGAACAGTGTCGTCCGGATCCACCTTGGAAGTATATAATTCTCTATAAAAATCTGTCATAGTGGCAAGTATATCCGGCGGCTCCCGCACCACCCTACCGTCTTCCCTCTGTAATTCCAGGATATGATCCGCCCCACGCGGTGCTCGCAACAAGTTCGCCAGCGTGCGGCCCGCGCGGTCCCCCTCTCCATACCGTCTGGCCTAACAGTCCTTAGATAAATACGCGACCTCACGGTCAGCTTCCTCCTGATATCTAGTCAGTGTCGATCGGAATGTAGCCCGCACGCCATCAGAAGGCGCCGCAAGTAACGTGGACTCAATCCGCGCGAGTTCCGCCTCCAAGGAGCTAAGCGTGCGCCGTATGGTTCTAAGAACTCCCGACTTTAGGGACATGCAGTACCCTCTGGCGACCACTTTGCAGGCCTCCCACAGTATACCCGGGGACTCCACAGATCCCTCATTAAGCTCAAAGTACTCCTCGAGTTTTTCGCTGAGACCCTGCTGGAATACCTGGTCGCGCAGTGCCCGGGAGGGGAACCGCCAGCTAAAGGGCGTAGCATATTTGGAGGGGGTAGCCAGTGACAACAACACCGGAGCATGATCAGAGAGTGACCTCGGCAGGTGCTCTACCTCCAATACCGAGGTGTGCAGATCCCTGGATAACAGCCAGTAGTCCAGCCTGGACCAAGCAGCCCTATGCGCAGTTATGCACGTACCCGCGCGATCCCCGGGGTGCAGCATCCTCCAGGAATCCACCAGCCCCGCATCTTGTATAATATCTCCGAGCGTCTCCGCCGCTCTAGGATGATGGTCCTTGGCCGCGCCCTGCCTATCCATCGTGTCAGAGAGCACCACGTTGTAGTCACCCCCCCACAGCACCGCCGCCGGCCCCCGGGTCTGTACCTTATGACATAACTCTCCATAAAAGTCGGGATTGTCGTCATTGGGGCCATAGACATTCACCAGCACCACTCTCATGCCATGCAGCGCCCCCACCAGTATGATATATCTGCCATCCGCATCCCTAATCGTCTCATGTGTGGTCCATGGAAGCCCTCTCCTGATTAATATCGCCACACCTCTGGAGTAATTGGAGTATGCCGCATGTACTAGCTCTGCCCATCGGTGTCGCCGGAGCAGCTGTGTAGCAGTAGCATTTAGATGTGTTTCCTGCAGGAGGCAGATGTCTATGTCTTTCCTAAGTAGGTAGGCCTGCACCAGCCGGGCCTTGCGGCCGTCATTCATACCACGCACATTCCAAGTTAGGCACCTCACTCTCTGCACGGCGACAGGTACCTCAAAAAACTATAAGCTAGCAGCAGGCCATGTTCACTCAGCTCGCCACTTTCGCCCCACCCGCAAGCACAATGGTCAAACACCTGCCGCACGGCTAGCAGCCAGGCACAGGAGTGAACACAGCACCCCATGCACCTTGATGGAAAACATTGCAGTGTGTACTTTATATTGAACGATAAATCACAGCGATGTGCTTCTTCTCGATCGTCGCTACAAACCTCAGAACTAACCCTAACATCCTCCCAACTCCCAAAACCAGAAACCCCACCCGCGCCAACCCCCCAATCAGGTTGTGCAACTTCCCCCCCAATTACCCACCCCACCCCACAATCAGTCACTAAGGCCATCGATAGTAGCCCGTAAATGGGAATCATCCCCTGAGGCGCGCAGGTTGGCCACCTACTAACCCCGTACTTTTGACAGGGTGATCGAGCGCCAGTTGGTTGTGCCAACTCGAGGACCCCCACCCCCAAGTTCAAGAGGTCATATTAATAACAGCCCAGCCATCTGGAGGAATTTCCCAATGTCCCCAGCAGACACCAGTCTCCAGTCTAGCCCATACAGGCAGGTCACAGTGAAACATCAGAAAACCCCATCGGATACAATCATTCCACATCACTTAGCCTGTCCTGGAGATCTGGTCCCTCCGCAGGCGGGTGGTTCTTCTGGTCTCTGGCCAATTGCTTCGCGTACTGCAAGGCTGCCTTCGCATCCACGAAGAAAGAAGGTTTCCCCGGGCAATGCACCCGGAGCTTGGCAGGGTAGATCAATGAGTATTTTGTGCCCGTTTGTTGAAAGATTTTCTTCGCCGGCATGAATTCCCTGCGGGCCATCTGAACCTGTAGCGTGAAGTCCGGGTACAGCGCGATGTGGTTGCCCTTGTATTGTATGTCCTTCATGTCGCGTGCCATGCGCAATATCGTGTCCCGATCCCTGTAATTCAAGATGCGCGCGATAATGGGTCTGGACGGTGCTCCCGGCTTAGGCCTAGGTCCCAGTGTCCTATGTGCCCTTTCAACTAGGAACATCTGCGAGAGGCCTGTCCCGAACAAGTCTTTCAACATCTGCTCGACATATTGCTCCATGTTGGTGATGTCCGTCGATTCCGCCACCCCCGTGACGCGGATGTTGTTGCGCCTTGAGCGAGCCTACAAATCCACTATAACTATATTCTAGACCTCACCACCTAAAACTCCCTCTACCTTACAAAATTGACTAAAAACAACAGAAATAGATTAAAAAGTATTAAGTAACAGTAAAAACAATATGGCCACTAAACAAAAATGAGAAAAAATACTTTCTCCCCGTAGAAATGAATGAGAAGAATTGTAGAAATGTTGAATACACGTATAAAATAATGTTTACAAATATTAAACATGTGAAAAATGTAAACAAATGTTGCAATAAACAGTAACAATTGTATAAAGTATAAATTAAATATTAGTATGAAATATATGCAATTATATAAAATATATCCTAAAACAAGTTAAAATGATGTCAAAAATATGTCTGTGAAACAAATGTTAAAAAACCCTTTGAACAATGACATATAAAGGTTGAAAATAAACAACACACAAAACTATATAAATATAATTTACATGTTTTGTAATCAATAACATTTGAAAAGAAATGTTTTATTTAATTACCTTTATAATTTTTCAGATTTTTTTGATAAAATGTATACTATTAAAAATTTCAAAATATACAAAAACTAAATCATAACTGAAATGAGAAAAATGTGTGAAATGTCTTTATTATCCAAAACAATGTAATTAATATTTATATTGTTTACAAACGGACAGCTATTGTTTGTACTAATAATGAACAATACTAACAAAATAACATAAAATATTTCTACTACATACAAAAAAATTAAAATAAAGATTTCATAATAAAATATAAAATGAAATATTCACACTCCAACATCCATCATTTGTTAATTGTTAAACACTAAAGGGATGAAATTTACCTTTCTAATCTAATTTAAACACATTTATGGAAGGTGTTAGACACTAAAGGGGTGTCATTTATTATTACCACTTCATTCTAAACGAATTTGAGGGAGGTGTTGAACGATAAATGGGTGTCATTTACTATTCCCACTCTATTCCAACGATACTTGGGGAAGGTATTGGACACAAAAGGGGTGAAATTTACTATTTTACGCCAATACAACCAAATTGGTAAAGGTGTTGGACACTAAAGGGGTGACAATTACTATTCCCACTCCCATCTATACCTATTTGAGGAAGGTGTTGGACACCAAAGCGGTGACATTTACTATTCCTTCTCCAATCAATACAAATTTGAGGAAGGGGTTGGACACTAAAGAGAGACATTTACTGTCTCCACTCCAATCAATTCAAATAGTAGGAAGTGTTGGACACTCCAATCTAAACCAATTTGGGGGAAGGCATTGGACACTAAAGGGGTAAAATCTATTATCCCACACCAATCTAAACTAACATGGGAAAGGCGTTGGACACCAAAGGGTGGCATTTACTATTCCTACTTCAATATAAACGAATTTGAGGGAGGTGTTTGACATCTAAGGGGTCACATTTACTACTCCCACTCCAATCTAAACCAATTTAGGGACGGTGTTGGACCCTAAAGGGATGACATTTACTATTCTCACTCCAATACAGCCATATTGGAGAAAAGTATAGGACAAGAAAAGGTAACACCTATTAAACCCACTCCAATCTAAGTATATTTGAAAAAGGTATTGGATGCTAAAGATGTGAAATTTACAATACCCACCTCAATATAAAAAATGCTATAGTAAGTAAAACAAATAAAAAAATAAAAAACAAAATCAATTATTATTCCATAGTCATACACAATAAAGAATTATTATTAAATATAATTTTAACTAAAAACAAACTAAGGGCCTAGTAGACCACCAGGGCATCGCAACAGCAGCCGGGAGAACACTGCAAAGCCGGCGGCATCCAGACCTCCGTATTAAGACAATACCACTGGGCTGGTTGTCAGTGGTGGTGGTACGGTGGCGGTATGCTTTGGCTCACAAAGAGAGCCTGAAGCACATTCCACCTTAGTGCAGTGCCACTTGCATGTTGGATGCCCGCACGAGGGGGGCACAACATGTGCCCCCATGCACAGTCACCCTCGGCATGTTTGGGGCCCCTTCTCTGCCTTTCTGTTGACCATATCATGGAGGGGTCCTTGCCATGAAAAGGTTGGTGGAAAGGCATGTTGTAATCGCCATGACAGTGCCAGCATCGGCACCACCTCCATAGCCGGTCCCTTTTCCAACCTGCGCCGGTAGAACCAAGATATTGGTGGATGAGGCTGTCTCGTCCGATGGTACGGCTATCTAAAGATTGCCGTACTCGTAATCAGGGCCGAAAACTACAAACCAGTGTTTTTATATATGTATGTATATTATGAAAATTGTCCCAATTTTTTTTAATTCACATTAAGAATGACAATATTTATTCAATTCTTTTCCAACCTCACCAAAACTATACACCATAAAAAATTAATAAACTTTGATTTCAAAATGAACAATTTTCAAATCAAAAATGAATTTTAAAAATGTTATATTTTTATACATTTAAATATGTTTTAAATAAAAATACAGATTTTAGAAAAAGAATAACACATTTATGGAATTTGAAAAAAACGACAAAAATCAGGTAAATTATACATTTTTATTAAAAGTATTTTATATATTACTTATGAAACTTTCATAATATTTTTTAAACTTATTTTTAAAAGTCTAATATCATTAATATATATGTTAATTAAAGAAAGGTTTGCTGAATATTAAAAAAAACATTTTATAAACATATAATTTATAAAATTGGCTATTTTCAGAATGATTAAAAATATTAGATTTTATAATATACATATTTTAAAATATCCCCACCCTCATCTCCTAATAACCCAATGTCCTTCTGCTAAAAAATTATATTTATTAATACTTCATATTTCAATAATGTAATAAAAGATTTAGCTTACTAAAAACACTAATCGAAAAAAATTCTAAACTGATCCAAATAACACAGTACAATGAACTACATTGTAATTTGCACGTCCAAATGCTTTTACATACAGCAATATTTTCTACAGCAATATTTTTTGTAACAATATTAAAAAAAACATTAAAAATGAAATTTTTACAGTTGATATTCCTGCCGACAATATATTTTTTTTTTTTCTTTTTTTTTTTTTTTTTTGAAATTTTTTATTTTTCTTCATTACAACAATGGATTATGAGCATTACCCATATCACAAGCCTTAAATACTAAATCATACAGTAAATCTGACCGATCAAAGTGTACACATTTATAGAAATCAGCTATAATTAAAATACTCGACATCAAAGTACAGGCAACAACCTACCCCTCTCCCTAGCTATTCCTTCTTTGTCTCTCTTTCCATTTACATAATGGCTCCCAGATTCTTTTCCCCAAACGTCTTCCACTCCTCCCCTTTCGTGCAAAAATTTTTTCCTCTATATTATATGCATATAGGGTATTTGCCAGCCAACATTGCATTTTCGGAGGACTTTTATCTAGCCATGCCCTAGCTATTGTTAGTCTATAGACCGCCATTGCTACAAAAAGGAAATCAGCATATTGAGCCTGCTCGTCATCACTCACTCCTAACATGATCCAAACTGGTGTAAGGGATATCTCAATATCCAGTGAGTTTGCTAAAAACCCCTCAATTTCCCTAATCAGAGTTCTTAGTTCTGAACATGTAGCAAAGATGTGTACGCTATCTACTTCCAGCTCATTACATCTAGGACAATTGATTCCTTGATTCCCTCCCCATTTTGCGATCTTTGCTGGAGTAAAGTACAAAGAGTATAATGTTTTATAATGCTGCGACTGCAGCGGGGCAGCACATAATATCGTAGATCCAAGATTCAATGAATCATAAAAAAGCCTATTATCAATACCCAGTTTATCTTCCCATTTTTTACTAAATTTGACTAGATCGTCCTGCTTGTCTTTCATCAATGCTGCATAAAAGGACTTGATGGTACAATCTCCCGACAGCTTTATTTTCTCCATTATTTCCACTTTATTAAAACCTGCCGGGCCCCCCACTTTATTATCAAGGAAACTTCTAACCTGAAGATATTTGAAAAATCCCCTATTATCTAAGCCATATTTTACTCTCAACTCTGAAAATTGTATAAGGCCATCTTGTGTATATAAATCTCCAATTTGCATAACCCCCTTTAATGCCCACTGTGCCATAGTATAATCTCCAAAAATTTCCTTAGGGAGTGACCTGTTGTTACTTAATGAGACATATCTGTTATACCTCCCAAGTTTTACCCTCTTCAAGAATGCATTCCACGTCGTCACTGCCGCTTTAACAGTTTTAAACTTAGTCCTCTTGAAATAGCTATAATCAATGCACTTCAGAAAGCAATTCTCAGCATTTACCCCTAAAGCGACAGCATACACATCTGTAGACATTTTCTGCATTCTAACATCATCAGAGCTTCCACCGATAAGACCTTGAATGTATTGCAGCACAGAGGTCATATAATATAAGCGAAAATCTGGTGCCCCCCATCCCCCTTTTTCTCTAGGGAGCGTCATGTACCTATA
This sequence comes from Triturus cristatus, assembly GCF_964204655.1. Classification (NCBI taxonomy): domain Eukaryota; kingdom Metazoa; phylum Chordata; class Amphibia; order Caudata; family Salamandridae; genus Triturus; species Triturus cristatus. The sequence continues at coordinate 523,740,933 of NC_140588.1, read as the reverse complement.
AGCTCTCCGGGTTTTACCTTGGGCCCATATAAACCTATTACAAATAGACTCTATGCGATTAAACCAGCTGGCTTCAATCAACAATGGTACAGCCCTGAATACATACAAAAATTTGGGTAAAATCATCATTTTGATAGTGTTTGTGCAACCAACTAGCGACAGATGTAAATTGTTCATTCTTTCTAGGTCTTTTTTCATTTGAGTTATCAAGGGATCCATTTTTTTTTCCACAATTTTACTTACTTCTGCCGTCATTTGCACCCCTAGGTAGGTTGCCGTGTTTACCACTCTTACATCATTACACATCACCCACTGATTCTTGACTATCTGTGTTTTAGTTGTATTCAAACTATATCCAGAGAACTGACCAAACTTCTCAGCTTCTGATTCAATTACCCTGATGGCGGCTACAGGGTCTGGAGTCAGGATGGCAACGTCGTCCGCATAGGCTAGTGATTTAAGCCTACACCCATTTAGTACTAATGGAGGTATTTGCTGATTCATTTCCAATTTACGAATATAGGGATCAAGATACAGAGCAAACAATAGGGGAGAAGAGGGACACCCCTGCCTTGTTCCTCTCTGGATGTTAACTGCAGCAGAGTAACCTCTATTGACTCTTATCTTGGCCGTCGGTGCTATGTATAGCGTCTGCAGAGCCTTTATAAACCCTGGTCCTATACCATGCCACCTTAGAGCCTCCCATAGATACCCCCATGAGACCCTATCAAAAGCCTTTTCAGCGTCGAGAAACACCGCTGCCATTGGGTCCTCCAAGATGTCTGCAACATCAAGTGCCGTTATTACCTGCCTGGTGTGGTGGGTTGTGCCTTTCCCTGGAATAAATCCATGCTGAGAGGGTGCAACTAAAGATTCAATTATCTTGGATAATCTTTTTGCCAATATTTTTGAAAACACCTTGACATCGGCGTTCATTAAGGTGATGGGTCGATAGGAGCCTGGGACATCTGGCGGTTTACCCTTTTTTGGAATAACAATGATGTCTGCGCCACCCCAGGAACATGGAACAGTTTCACCCAGTTGCGCTGACACCATTATATTAAACATGTCTGCTAGCAGAGAGGTCTGGAAGACCTTATAAAATTCAACTGGAATCTGGTCCGGGCCAGCAGCCTTCCCCGATGGGAGTTCCCTCAGCGCTTCAACTAGTTCTTCCACCTTGAATTTCTCTTCCAGTTCTAATTTGTCTGACTCCTCCAAATTTGAAGGCTCAATATCCCTCAGATAAGCCCTCATGTCCTCCTCACTTCCACGCCCATCTGCCCGATACAATTCCATATAGAACTGCCTAAAAACCTCTCTAATCTGTTCTGCACCCTTAACTTTAATTCCTTGATCATTTTTGATCTCCTTAATATTAGCCATACCATCTCTTTGTCTAGCTCGCACCGCTAATATATGACCTACTCTTTCGCTAAGCTCATACGCCTTTTCTTTATTGGCTAAATATTTCTCCACCGTTTTTTTTGCCATCTCCTCCATGACCATTGCTTTGAGAGCGACTAATTTTAACAATATCTGCTCAGCTGATGTATGCATATGTATAGCCATCATGAGTTCCTCCTCTGCCTCTCTAATTAATTCATTATTTCTTTCTAGTTCCTCCCTTTCTCTTCTTTGCGTTCTAATAACATAGCTAAGGGTCTCACCTCGTATTCCAGCTTTAAAAGCGTCCCAGACACTCCCTGGTGACGCAGTACCTCTGTTAATTACCCAAAACTCCTTAATCCATTCAGCCATTCTTTCCCTATATTGATGATCCTGAAGGAGTGCTCTGTCAAATATTATTGACACAACATTGTCCAAAAACATTCATTTTTCAGGCAAGAAGTGTGTAAATATGATTCACTATATGTTTGATGATGCACTACATATTTATAATCACTTGGGCATCAATCAATGTGCACAGAATAAAGCCCTCCAAACTGCCTCATTGCCCCCTAGGGTTCTTCACGCTTTTAGCTTTAATGAAGCTGCCGAAACAAACAATAAAGTCAAACCTTAAAAGTACTTATTTTAGCACAGGTCACTCACATATGACCTGTAATTCTAAATCAAAGTATTACCAAATATATCTAAATTATGGGAGAAGGAAGTGATATATGTGGTTTAAGAACACAGGATAGGAGCACTTCGGAACATCTCACTTCTCAGCCTACTGTCTAAGGGCCCTATTATGCGTTTGGCAGTCTTACCGCTCGATTGGCAGGTTCCAAGAAGACCGCTGAGCTGGCTCTCTTCTACATACAGTATTACGATGCATGCAGCCTAATCCACTAGCAACTGTCTACAGAGTGGTTCCTGCTTGGGCCGCGGTAGACTGCAATGCTGCTGTTTTGTACTCTGACGCCGCCAGGGCCACGGTTTCCCACTGAGCCAATTACAAAAACACAGTTGTACTGTCGGTCCTCTTGTGTCTGTTCCCAGCGGCGGAAGGCCGCCAAGGTTCTCTCTCAGCAAAGCATCACAGCAGTGCATGTTTGATGAATACAAAAACAACAAAGCTGATATCCGTTGGGCAAGTAGACACACCTCCAAATCACACTATAAAGCACACCCATCCCAAACCATGATCCTTTGCCTCTCCACTGCAGCACAGCAAGACAGAACAGCAACTCTTCACACACTTGTTTTGAATTTTTTACTAATATCCCTTGGTTTTTTGGCTAGTCATGGTTACCCACTTTAATTTTCACTTATGTTACATCAAAAAAATGTATGTTTTTCAGAGGCTGAGTTGTCAGTCATAGTGGTTGAAATCATAAGAGTAGACCCCCAATTGTTTTGAGCCCAAGTCCAACATGCTCCTCTTAGTAGGAAAATGGTAATGTGGTCAAGGATAGTCGACAAAGTGAATGCTGTACGTACAACCCTGCACACAAAGGAGGAAATTAGGAAGAGGTGGCGTGATCTGAGGGCGAAGGTCTGTTCCCTGGCCTTCAAGCAACACTTGGAGGCCCAGAAGACTGACAGTGGCCTCCCAGTGCCCCTTTGCAACTCTTTCCTGGGAGGAGAATGTCTTAGTCAGACTGAGTGCTTGACAGGAGTACCTGGGGGAGCGGATTCTGGTAAGTTACACCTCACTAACTGTCACAACCCTTCAATATCCTGTTAGGTCTCATCTCAGCAGCTTTTGCTATTGTGTTCTCTATCTGTTTTCCTAACATGCAGTACTCAAAGTATCAGAGATGTCTGATTGTCAGTTTCAATGTGTATTGTTGCATTTAAGATTACATTTATCAATCTTCATTACATGCCACTTGTTGGAATTGTGTCTGTAAGTGTATTACTATTACATTATTATCTTGAACCCATTATATCTGTCAATATATTAAGCACTGGTCCAGCCCAACTGCATTTTGGCAACATGTATGTAACGCTAACCATTTGTCAAGAGTTGGCAAGTAGAGATTGAAATGACTACAACTACCATGAGGCCCTGTTTTTCAAACTCAAAACAAGATGCAATATAGAGTTTGCCCATTTTCTCACATTCGGTCTCACTTTACAACTACTGTTAATTTCTAATGAAGTTAACGATTTGTAAAGTGGTGGTAAGTAGTTTTCATAATGACTACAACTACCATGAGACCCTGAAACAGAAAACAAGATGAAATTGTGAATTTGTCCATTCTCACTTGTCTACCATGTTACAACTACTGTCTGTTTCTCATGGTCTAAGGAATCTACATACAATGCTCTACTCAGAGACATTTTGACCTACTTTGCTGATGGCATGAGTGACACTATTCCAAGTGTGTACCTCAATGTAATCCATTAAGGTAACTTAGCTGAATAGAAGTGGCAGGTGACCCATTGACTCTGTACTGCCCACATGATGACTAATGCTAAATATACAACCAAGTGATTTATTTGCCTGTATTGTACGCAATGAGACCTTGGAATGGTCATCTGCAAATGTTATCTCGCCACTGTGTTGCCTTAAATGATTGGGCAATGTCGTGTTCCTTAACCCAAAAAGCAACGTATCAGTACATCTAACGAGCTGCTCAATTCTAGTACATTTATTGAATGTCTCCGAATGATTTCTTAATATGTTCCATACCATGGAGCTATCTCACAATAGTAATCTCTACCTATTTTGTTTTTCCTAGGGCTCTACTTACAGCGACTCAAAACATTTCAATGTAGATATCACACTTGCACTATTAACAATGTTCTCTATTTTACAGGTCGACCAGGCACAGCACCTGGGCAGAGAGTGGCTACTTAACAGACTCCCACTCCATCCCTGGATAAGGCCCACAGTGATTAAAACACTCCTGGAGATGTGAAAATGGATGTCCTTTCTGACATATCTAGTCAGTCTGGGCAGAAGGCAATAGTGAGTTTCACTGTGCCCACAACAACACCTTCCACGGTAGATGTAAAACCACAGCCCACCCCATTCTCCCAACCTGTGTACCTTGCATAGTTAACACCATTGTGTGCCCCCATTTCTTGGATCCTGAGGTGACAATTACCAACCTAGTCCCAGAGGGACCAGGAACCAGTGGGAGAGTGCATCCTGGGCCAAGGGCACAGGCCTGTGAAGGTAGGTTTTGTGGGAGGTTAACTGTGGACCCCCTGAGGGAGGCCACTAGGGCTACTCACACCCAGGCTACCATGGACCAAGTCTTGGGAGCCTAGCAGGAGTACCCAGGCATGATGGGTCAGGTATTGACATAAATCCAGGAGATGAAGTAGCTACAGAGGGACATACACCAGGAGCTGGCCACCCATAACACCAACATGGGTCAGGTCATTGGGCTGCTGCAGGACATCAACACTGTCCTCTGCAGGGCATTTCCACCAGCATCTACCTCTTCCTGTGGTCCAACTACATATTGCCCATCTACATCTGTGGCAGTCACAGGAAGGGAGGCCCTGTCAGAGGAAGACATGTCGGCAGACACCCCTGTCTCAGCAGCAGTCGATCACCCCTGCGGTCACAAGTGGAGATGTCCATGCAAACATCCAGAAGGTGCAAAAGGCAAGACACCCATCATCGCCACTAAAACATTTCAACCATAATATCCTCCAGTGTCAGGGCCGGACTGGGAACCAAAACCATCCTTGGGAAACTGCTCTGCCGGCCCCCCTTGGGGGGTAGGGGGGCTGTGGCAGAGCTGTTTGATAGGGCCGGTTTCATTCGATTTTGTTACAGCGGGCTAATATTGCTGGCCCCGGGTAACAAAAACGGCTTCCCAGGGGCCCAAATCCGGGCCACACCCTGGGAACCCACTGGGGAAACACCTGGTGCACGCTACGGCCAGTCCAGCCCTGCTCCGTGTGTGCAACATATTCACTTTGTTGACTATTTCTGGATAGTTTACCCTTTCTGATTTTTTTTTGGGGAAAATTCTTTTTCTTGGCATTTAAGAATATGAGTATACATATATCACTTGTCGTGTAAATGGGTACTTTACATTAGCGGACAAATAGACCAATGTCAATACAGAGGGTACATATATGTCTTGTTCCGTGTGGAAGTGGTCTGTATGATTGCAAAGCAGTGCCTGTAAAGAAAACTGGGGAGGAAAACCAAACTGGGGGATGCCATGGAGTTCTAGGTGATGAGTTCTAGGCTATGTCCCAAGTCTGCCATTGCCTGTTCGGCTATATAGCTGCCGCCCATCTAGGGGGGGGTGGGTGTGTGCACAATCCGGGATGCGGAGCCGTGGGGTGCATCAGGTGAGCAGAGGGGGGAACTCAGCTGGCCCGGGGGTTGTGCGGGGGGACACTGGGGGGGGATCCCCCTCCGCGGAGACTCGGACCGTGTGAGGCAGTGCGGCATCGGGGGTATTCATGTCGGCTACCAGTGCAGTTGGGGTCTGAGATTGTCTGAATTGGTGAAGTAGGAGCGCCCACTCTAAAGAGACTGGGGTTTTACGGGTGCCTTTAGCCTCCTCCTCTCGTATTGCATCCTCCTCCGCAGCAGCCCATTTAAGAACCGCCCCTACCCAAGCTGCAAGCGGAGGACCAGTAGGGGACCGCCAGTGCATTGCTATACAGCGTTTGGCCAATAGGTGGGCCAGGAAGACGAAGCGCATCGACACCTTGTGTCGTTTTCTCCGCCCCAGGATACCCAGCGCGCATCCCTCCCAGGTAGTCAAATGGGTCAGCCCAGTGAGGTCTCTGAGTGTTGAGTGGATAGAAGTCCAATAGTTCTGGATGCCCGGACAGGTCCAGAACATGTGAAAGAAGGCAGCATCCTGCGCCTGACAACGAGGGCATAGAAATGTAGTGTCGGGATAAAAACGTTGAAGGCGCGCTGGCGTCAGATAGGCCCTATAGAGAATGTGAAACTGTATATTCTTAAAGCGGGCATTCCTGGATACTTTTTTGGGGAATTCAATCGCTCTGTCCCATTCGCTGTCGTGAAATGGTCGTCCCGTCTCCTCCTCCCATAGGGCTCGGAGATGCACCAGGAGTGGGGGTGTTAGGTTCCCGATTGATTTATACAACCACGTAATAAGGTGTCGACCCCGTCCCAGTTGTAAGAGTGTGTGTAGGACTGGGTGTGTGGGAGGTTCCCCGTGCGTGAGGTCAGCATATGGTCGAAAGTGGCTGAGGAGTTGATGGTGAAGCAGGAACTGGCCTGGGGGCAAATCGTATTCCTCCATGAGCTGTCGGTATGGCCTGAGCTGTCCCTCGTCAAATAGCATTTCCGCCTCGACAATGTCCCTCGCCATCCATTCCTGAAGCATAGCGGGTGTGAAGAATCCGTTATTTCTGGGCCAGCCGACCAGCGGTAACGATGGTGTGTACGGAGGGCAGCGCGGTGCCATGCGGTGGATACGTTGCACGCATTTCCGGGCAACGTCCACCTGCAGGGGGTAGGTTCGCGTGGGACGGGAACCCGGCAGAAGCAGGCGTCGCAACTCGGGCAGGGGCACAAAACCCGTGACAGTGCATGTCTCAAGCAGACATCGCTCCGCCGTCCAATATGAGAGCCATTGGAGCTGCGATGCCAGGAAGTAGTCTTCGAATTCGGGCGCCCCAAGCCCCCCTTGCGTCATTGGCAGTCTTAGCTTGGCCAACGCGATTCTGTGCCGTCCCTGCCCCCATATCAGAGAGCTGAGGAGCGTATCTAAATCTTTGAAGAAGAAGCGGGGGAATCACTGGGAGATTGGTGAAGTAGTACAAAAGCCGCGGGACCAGTATCATCTTTGCCAGTGCTACCCGGCCAATCGGGGCCAACGGTAGACTCCGCCAGAACCCAATGGAGGACCGTATCCCTGCTAGTGCCCTCCGATGGTTCCCCTCAAAAATGTCGATTGGGGAGTGATATAATCGGATCCCGAGGTATCGGGGACCCTCCGTCGCCGATAGTTTACCCTTTCTGATGGGAGAAGTATTTTGGATTTTGGATTTCAAACAGTTTGGCACCTAGAACTATGGGTTCATTCACCATGACTGACATCTTCACTTTTGGTATTCCGTTTTGCATAATGTTTTTTACCTCCTTGTTCTTTGCAATAAATACACTAGTCACAAACTCATTGCCTGATGCAATATATCTCACATCTAGCAATGTATATATGTACTCCCATGTAAACTTTACAATCCCAAAACAAGCTACTTATGTAAGCATGTATATGTTGCATGTACACAATGTTTAGAATGTCACATCGACATATGCGTACAAGTGTCTTGTTTTCTAACATAGTTATTCCATTGTTCCAATCATAGGCTGCCATAATGTCAGAAACATGGCAAATCATACATAACTGAAATATTTTGCGCCAGTGAGAAGATTTTCAGGTGCAGACCTTAACAACATGGTAGGAAGGGATACATCAGACAATTCCCCATTGAATAGGTAAAACTAAATTAGTCTATATAATCAGCTGGAGCCATATAGCCTACCCCACAAAAGGAATCTCACATCATTTAAAACAATAAACAGACACAAGCAAATGCAACAGTTTATGATCACAGAGTCATTCCAATCCAGTGGTGCACCATCTGATGGAATGCCACAAACAAATGTCAGCGATGTGCCACAAACAATTTGGCCTACAATGAGGAGACATATCAACAGCTACATACAGTTTCTCAACAATGAGAATGCTGGCAATGTTATGGGAGACAAGCATGATTTGGGCCCACAACAACACTTTGTTGGAGCACATGATGCCACAATTATTGCATTAGGACCACCACATGAAAAGGAACAAGTCCAATGGATTACTCTTAACTTCCATCCTATCGCTATGCAAGCTGTCTTGGTACAGGATTTGTAGCCCCAAAGTGCGTGACAGTCATTTCCTGAAGCAATCCATGTCCACTTCGTACATCCAAACAGCATCATATACCTGCTCATATCATTACTCTGAAATGCCCAAATGAAGATGTCATGGTGAAAGTACCTAAAAAAACAACCAAAGAGATCAGCTATGAAACCATACATATGACAAAGTTCACATAGTCAAATTCTGAATTGCACAGTCCATGGCAAAAACCTAAGCTAAACAAAACAACACCAACAAAGTGAGCATATGTCCAAACTCTCCTCAACAGACATTTCGCCAGATTTTCCCCCGGCCTTTGCTTCCTAATATTTCCCTAAACATACTCCTCACATCATCACAACAAGAGTTGCTTTAATAGTCAAAGTCATGAAATCTCATAACATACTTACCTTCATGAGAAGGAATTGTTGATGCGATCTTGATGCAAGTCTGCTCCTTCCTCTTCACCACTATCATCATCATTTGCCATTTCAGGATTCTCACCTGGAGGCACTTCATGGTCTCCTTTCTCTGCAATATAAGGGATGTTCCATAAAAGGGTGATGTTGTAGAGCATGCCACGGTGATTTGACACACCTTCCCCGGTGAGTAGATGAGATCTCCTCAGTCTTGTACACAGATCTGAATCTGGCCTTAAGGAGCAGTAAGTCTGCTTCACTGGTCTCCATGTGCTTCAATGGACCTCATTGAAGTGGACTTCCCTTGATTTAGTTGGATTCCTCAGCAGTGCCAACAACCATGAATGGGTGGAATACCCTGAGTCTCCTAGATGGAAGACATAAATATGTGAAACAATAAGTTACACACTCTGTGATTATACTACCTTACATCACCCACACACAGTTAGGACAGATCATACTTACCACTAAGCCAGGACCTCTTCAGTAGTAGTGTTGACATTAGCTAGGGTATGGTGCTGTTGCGCAGTATGAAGGAAGCATGGGCTGATCCAGGGAATAGGGTATAGATGTTTCAGATGTACACATCTGGTAAGCAGAAAACTTGGATGTTAATAGAATGTAACGGCTTGCTGTTTCTATAAACTTTTTTCCTAGCTTGTGGTGGCATTAGAGCAACATGGGTGCCATCAATGGCTCAAAACACATGTGGGATGTGACCAAATCCATAGAAATCCCCTCTCACATTGGCTAAATTCTCACGTCTAGGGAACTGGATGTAGCTGTCAGTGTGTTTCATCGTTGCTGAAAGCACGTCTTGTAGTACACCACTGATCACTGGTTGTGCCATACCATCAGATATAGCCACAATGTACTGTAAAGAACCTGTGGCCAGAAAATGCAATACTGCCATACATGTGGGATTAGTGTTTTGAGGAAAGAGATCAGGCTCCAACTGATGACATAAATCCTGTATTGTTTGTCTATTTAAACAAAACTTCTTGATGACAAGCCTTTCTTCCATGGTCTAAAGGAAATGGGCAGTACACAGGAGGCTGTCATTCTCTACCTCTCCCAGGATACCTATGTGTGGAGTTAAAACAATATTGAACATTGATCACAGTGTCCAGAGTAATTTATATGTAGAGTAAGCCAAAAGTCATGTGACAAAGAATAAGTGGTTCAGATAGCATTACACATAATTCACATAATAATTGTATACAGTCCAACATCCATCAATAACCACCATTGTGGTCTTCACATGTTTCTGTTACAAAAATGTACACATTATATATCTGAACATGTATCATAAGCAACCTAATATTGTAAATGTTGTATTGTACCCCAAAAATACCTACACACTCTGTGTACAGTGAACTGCGGTAATATAGCATTTATGCACAGTAATACAGTACCCTGATGTTTGTGTAAAGCAAATTATAGAGCATTGGAGTAAAATAACATGTAAAAATGTTACAAAACATTTGCAGTGGTGATGACGTACTTCAGAGTCACCAATACTATTGTTCCAACTGCGAAAATGGCGGATGCCTGACCTCACACACAGGACATTCTGAGCCTCCTGCTGCTGGCGAAGTTCACCGCACTCTCTGTGTTTCATCCATGGTCGACACAGCCATAGGCTAACGTTGGTGGTTGTGACGGTCATGGCCCAGTGGTAGTGTCATTCTACGCTGATGACTGCGTACGTGGTGTATATGTATGCTGTAGTTTGGAAAATATCTCACTTGCCTCCTGGCACTGCTGCTATCAACACCTCCTTCATTTTAGCTGCTGTTTGCCTCCTGTGGGAGCAATCATGTCAGACCAAGCAGGCGAGAGGGCCCCTTCCTTCTCTCCAGAGGAGCTAGAGAAGCTGGTATAAGAAGTGCTTCTCCTGTATGGCCAGCTCTATGACCCACCAGAGGAGCAGGTAACTCTCACATACACATTTTACTCTGTTGAACTCCATCCTTTCCATTCCCATAGGCTAGAATGTGCCCATGAGTACCTGAGTAAATTCAGTTTACTGCTGTAACATTGTGTGGCCCCTACATAGAATAATCATGTAATGGATTGTGTATCTAGAGTAGTTTGTGTACTTAGCATCACCATTGTGATGTGTGTTGTGTGTTAAGCCCTAGACCCTACTTGTGTTGCATGCACATAGCTGTCCATGTATACTTTTCATGGTACCTATGATGTATTTGCTCATCAGATCATGGTAAACGTGCAAAGAAATGTATGGACTTTACATCACAAGATATGTATGTATATTGTAAGAAGCAGTTGAGGATGATGTTGGTTATGTGTATAGTCCTACATATCACTCCTCAAACTTTTGACTGGGAGCTAACTATACCTCACAAACTACTTCAGAGTGCCAGACAACCTTGAGGTCACTTATTGGATGGTCACAAGATGTACATATATGTATTGAAGTGTTGTAACTGTGATATTCATGTGGGATCAGTATGCTCAGCCTACAGCGAACAAGGCCTGATAATGGTCTGTGTTCAGTCTGGGCCATGGCCCAGGCTGGGGCAGATTTCTGTGGCAATAAAAACTGATGCACAGAGTAATCTCCTTGTAGACCTGTTGATCCTTGGACGTTTCCAAAATGAGTCTTCTGAAGCAATAGTAGCCCTGATTGGTTTTATTTGGACTACATTGAGAATGTTGACTGAGGTAACCCCCTGACCTAATACTTCTTTCCATTGACCTACATTGTCAATGTGTGACATTTACTTATGACAGGCCACTTACTCCCAAGTGCCTTTTGTCACATTTCCTTAAGTAGTGCTTACATTGTACAGGCCTATTGCACATGTGATACATTGACAGTGCAGATAGTTGGCTACTTCTGAAGAGATTTTGATATGCGAAATACCAGCTTTGTTACAACCAACCAATCAAACAAGACATACAATAGTATGTTGAATTTCATAACTGTAACAGTGCCACATATGGCAAAAGGTGTGTCCTGTGATGCAGTACATACATACCACACAAACTCAATCAGATGTAGGTGATATCACATTAAGTAGTTGGCGTACAAACATCCTCAGAGAGAAAGCTCTCAGTGACACACATTCCAGCCTATTCGTTGTGATCTAAGTCTTAAGATGTATTCTTCACTATGGCACCAGCCTCTATGGGCCTTATTCATCAAGTCAATGGGCCTGGCTGTAAAGCTGTCTGTGCAGTTATGCACAAGTAGTGTACAGTTCAGAAGGTCATATTGGTGTGCTGTGTTTCTTAGTAGCTCACACCACATTACATATAGGATGGCCCTGAGCTACATGATGTTAGTGGGCTTGCTAAGTTAGTGTAGGTCATGACCAGGATTAATGACAGTCAGCAGATGACTACAAAAGTGTGTAGTCATGTCTTTGTGGTGCTTAGCATGTATGAATGGCACACTTAATGTGTTAAATATTGATTAATGCTTGTGCTAGGTGTATACAGGTTGCGTGCCAACCAGACAGAAATCCTAAAATGTGTATTCATCTATTTTATCCATACTGGTCAACACCCATAAGAAGCAATCCATTTGGAGAGCCATCGCCTGAAAGATGCGGACCCGGCGGGGGGGTCTATCACCGGCGCAGCGTCCATTGCCGTAAGAGTTGGGAAGACCTGAGAAGCTAGACCGGAAAGATCACGGAGGTCCATGCTGCACCCTGAGCCCCTTAATGGCCCGCATATTAGCAGTGGTCTACCCTGAGCTTGATGGGCAGCTGAGGGCCAATAGCAGTGACAAGGAGGTGCATTCTGGCCAGAGTCATGCATGCTACATTACCAACTGTGTGTGTTATAAGTAGGCATTTCACCATCATTATCGGGGGTGGGACATGTGCGACGCGCAAGAAGATTTACTGTTTGTGTAGGTCTGGTAGTATGCACATGCTGCAGTGCTTTGCCTATTGTCTTTATGACCAGGAACACATGAGAGCCCAGTCCACTATTAACTAACTGTCTTGAACAGACACATGGCTGAGTGAAGTGATTAATCAACTCATGTTGTTCGATGTTGTGGCTGACAATTGCACCAAACAAGCCACTTGTCTTCAGTGTGCAGGAGTGATGCTCCCTCACTAATCAATCAATCAATCAATCAGTCCGGTGTTTGTTAAGCGTGACTACTGACCCGTAAGGGTCTCAAGGCGCTGGGGGGCGGGGGGGTCGCAGGTTCCATTTCATCAAGGAGGGGGTCTGTCGAAGAACCAGGTTTTGAGGTTTCTTGCGAAGATGAGGAGCGATGTTGTGTGTCTCAGGTGGAGCGGAAGGTCGTTCCATGCTCTGGCCGTGTGGAAGGAGAAGGAGCGGCCTCCCGATCTGGTCTTTCTGGTGCGGGGGACCACGGTGTAGGAGAGCTGGGCTGATCGTAGGGTCCTTTGGAGTGCGTGGACTTTGAGTCGGCTGTTCAGGTATGCAGGTCCGGTGTCGTGGAGGGCCTTGTGAGCATGGGTTAGCATCTTGAAGGTGACTGGGAGGTGTGGCAGTGTCTTGGCAGGTTGAGGACCAGTCTTGCGGCGGTGTTTTCGATGTTCTGTAGCTTGCGGGTGAGGTTTTTGTTTATTCCAGCATAGAGCGCGTTGCCGTAGTCGAGCCTGCTGGTGACCATGGCGTGAGTGACGGTCTTTCTGTGTTTGAGGGGCATCCATTTGAAGGTCTTACGTAGGAGGCAGAGGGTGTGAAAGCAGGAGGAAGAGACGGAGTTGATCTGGCGGTCCATTTTGAGTTCTGAGTCCAGGATGATTCCCAGGTTGCGTACGTGGTCCGTGGGGGTGGGCAGGCTTCCGAGGGTGGGGGGCCACCAGGTGTTCCATGCGGTTTGGGCCCATGATGAGTACTTCCGTTTTGTTGGTGTTTAGTTTTAGGCAGCTGTTTTTCATCCATTTGGCGACAGCTTCCATGCCTTCTCGAAAGTTGTGTCTGGCGGTGTTGGGTTCGCTGGATAGGGAGAGGATGAGTTGGATGTCGTCTGCGTATGATACAATGTTGAGTCCGTAGGTTCTGACGATGGGGGCGAGCGGAGCCATGTAGACATTGAAGAGCGTAGGGCTGAGGGAGGACCCCTGGGGGACTCCGCAGGTGGTAAGTGTAGGGTCCGAGAGGAATGGGGGGGAGTCTGACCCACTGCGTTCTGCCGGAGAGGAAGGAGCGGATCCAGTCGAGGGCCTTGTCTTGGATCCCTGTGTCGTGGAGTCTGTGTATTAGGGTGCGGTGAGAGACTGTGTCGAATGCCGCTGAGAGGTCAAGGAGGATGAGGGCTGCTGTTTCTCCTTTGTCTAGTAAGGTGCGGATGTCGTCTGTTGCGGCGAGGAGGGCGGTTTCCGTACTGTGGTTTTTTTCAGCCGGATTGGGAGGAGTTGAGAATGTTGTGCTCTTCGATGAATGTGGCGAGTTGGCTGTTGATGGCTTTCTCGAAGACTTCAGCTAGGAATGGGATCAGGGAGATGGGTCTGTAGTTTCTGAGGTCGGTGGGGTCCGCCAAGGGTTTCTTCAGGAGGGGGTTGATGTCAGCGTGTTTCCAGCCATCGAGGAACGAGGTGGTTGCCAGGGAGCGGTTGATGGTCTGGCAGAGCATGGGTGCGATGGTGTCGGCGGCTCTGTTGAAAATTTGGTGAGGGCTGGGTCCGTGGGAGCCCCGGAGTGGATTGACTTCATTGTCTTCAGTGTGTCTTTGGTGGTGAGGGCTGTCCAGTTGTCGATCGCTGGCTTCAGGGTGTCCGGGGTGATTGGTGAGGGTTCAGTGTGTTGGTTGTCTTCGTCAAAGTTTTCGTAGATGCTCTTGATTTTGTGTCTCATGTGATGTTGGCACGCTTTCATGTGACGTAGATTACAGTGCACTTTAGATGCAGTGACTGAGCAATATTTCCCCTTGGCAAGTGGGGAATGTACCGTAACATGAGATAGCAAGCCATCGCTGGTGCCATCAGTATTAGTGCCTACATGCTGACATGTGTACCTTTCCCTGTTGTAGTATCATCTGCACTACTGTTCTGGTTCATACATGATTTTATTTTGATTTTATTTACAAAGCGCTACAAATGCCAGATGGCGTCTTGGATCTGTAAATCTGCAATGGATGCTCTACAACAGGCTTAGTCAGAAATTAAAATAAGAAAGTTCAAATCCAGGTTTTCAACTGTTTTCAAAATGTCTGCAGATGGGATTGTCCTCTTAGCATCTCAGGAATGGAATTCCAGAGCTTCAAGGTATGTACACAAAACCCCTGACTCCCCAAGAGACTCTCTAAATCCTTGGTGCTACTATTTTATTTGAAGTGGCCGATCGCAGGCCTCGCTTAGGTAAGTACCAAAAAAGTATTTTCTTTAAAAAATCTGGACCTGTCAGATAAAGAGCTTTGCGTACTGTGGAAAGAGACTGAAAGGTTGCCCTTTTCATAACAGGGAGGCAGTAAACCTCAGCCAAAGTGGTCGAGATGGAATCAAACTTCTTAATATTATAGAGCAACTGAGCTGCTGCATTATGCATCTTGAATCCTTTGCAACTTTTGTAACAGCCCTTGTTGCATTCCCAAATAAAGCGCATTGCAGTAGCCCAGTCTAGAAAAAACTAGAGTAATGATAACATTCTTCCTAAGATTGTATGGTATGAAGGGAAGAACCTTCTTTAAGATTTTTAACTCAAAGAAGCATGACGACATAGGCTGGTTGGTCTGCTTCACAAAGGTAAGTTTGGAATCAAAACATAATACCCAGATTTCTTACTGATGGAACAGGAATGGGCAAAACACCCAGGTCTTGAGGCCACCATGCATTTTCCCAAAAGGCGATACCTTCACCAAAGTTCAGCACCTGTCTTATTGGAATTAAGCTTTAGACAGTAGGTGGTCATCCAATTCTCAATGGCTCTCATGCATTTGCAAAATCGCTCACCACTTCCTCTATGCCTTTGGTGACAGATACCACTATTTGGGTATCATCGTCATTGGATAAAGTGGAGAAGCAAAACGTTTTTATTAGTTTAGCTTAAGAAGCCATGTACAGATTGAATAGCGTGGGGCTTAATGATGACCCCTGTGGGACACCACATGGCAAGGTGAAGAATCTCCTAGGGCAACTAATTGCTTCCTGTCATCAAGGAAGGAACATAGAAGATTAAAAGCTGACCCTCCAAATCCTACTTCTGTCATCTGATGCTTTAACACTGAATGACTAAAAGTGTCAAAGGCGGTGGACAAGTCTAAAAGCACCACCTCAGCCTTTCTACCTTTTACCATTATGTTTTGAATCTCCTCTATAGCCACCACTAAGACTGATTCTGTACTGTGGACTTTCCTAAATCCATACTGGGCCTAATTCAAGATCTCGTTTTGATCCAAATATTCTGAGATCAAAATATTTAAGTGTCTCTCTAAATTTTAGCTACAATGGGAAGTCGCGAGATTGGGTGGTAATTCTTCTCTTTGTTGGGGTTTAAAGAGGGTTTTTTAAATAATGGGAGGATCAATGGCTCTTTCCATTTCTTAGGAAAATTCCCTACCCCAAAAATGTTGTTCAACAGTGCAGCAAGAGGTGCGGCAATACATCTCATGTGGCACTTTAGGAGGGCATGGGTCTGCTGAGGTTCCTGATTTGGTGGTTAATATCAGGTCCTCTACATGCTCAGGTGTCAAAAGTGGGAAATTACTGAAAGCCAAATGGATTCTTCTAAAGGGTATTCCAGTTGGAAAAACATCCCTCTGAATCGTACCTAACTCATCATGGACATCTTCAACCTTTTTCCTAATACAATGTACCAAATCATCACAAAGCTGTTTACCTGGGAGTATTGGACTAACTGGGTCAACAGCGTCTGTACCGGTTGGAATAATTCTCTAGAAGAGCTAGTGGCCAATCTCATATTATCTGAAAAAAGTTGGTTTTTTCCACTTTAATCAGGGACTTATATTCCTGGATAAGTGTTTTGCATTTTACTCCTCCAGATTTTTTCTTGTTTCAGGTACTTCTTCTTAAAATCCTTCAATGATTGTGAGTACCAAAAAGCTATGGGATGACTTTTGTGGTTTCTCACCAATTTGATGGGTGCCAAATGAAGAATTGCATCATTAATCCAATTAAAATACAGTAGCTTCATTAGGGTCGGTGTCTATTGTAGGCTTAGAGGCATTCAAAGTCTCAATAAATGTATTTAAATCAATTTTGTTCCAGGCTCTAATAGCTATGGACTGACTAGCCTTCCTGTTTAGCTTTGTAAAAGGATTGAGACTGATACTAAAATGCACCATCTAGAGTTAAGATCAAGCAATAGGGAGGGTATACTCCTGCTGTAAATTTGAGTAGCTTAAAAAAATCCCATCAAGCGTGTGTCCTTCATTATGTGTCAGAGTGGTATTCAGTACTTTCAGGTCAAATTCCTTCATGTTATCAATGAATGTTTTCCCATCTTTATTGGACGTATCATCCAAATGAAGATTGAAATCCCCTATCATTGTAAAATAAAAGTAGTGTGTAATGGTTTCAAGAAAATCACTAAGTGCCTCCAAGAATTTCAGTTAAGAAACCAGAGGTCTATAAATCAATAGACCATAAAACCTTAAATTATTATCCACTTACAATTGAAAAATAGTGATTCTCAATCAGCCAGCTACATTAACTTGTTCACATGTGGTTTCATTGCAATCCTGATATCCTGATACATTATATCTAACTCAATGTCATTAGTCAGGTACAATTGATGATGCAATGAAGGATATAACAGGCACACTTACAAATATTTCTCTCAATGTGAATTCATTGATGTGGGAGTATTCAGTAATGTGAATTGCACATGTTGATTTGTAAATGCTCATTCACTGACTGCTGACATACATCAGGGAGTGACATACAGATATGAAGGGATTATACGTGAGTGTTTTCACTTTGTAATACAATGGAATTTGTGTTTGTGAGACAAAAATGTACTGTGACGTGCCTTCCCATTAGGACGCAGGTTAAACCACTTCTTCATGTAATAGAGATTTCCTGAGCCTCTACAATATTCAATGGTATTTTGCCTTTTAGGTATGCAATGTAAGAATGGTGTTCTCACCAGTAACAAGCTGGGTTGGGTATGTCCCTAGCCAAGCAGATTCATTATGCTATGGATTTATGTCAACAAATAATTGTTTATTTACAGAATGTCACTTATTCACCCCAGTACAGAGATCTGGGCCTGAATCTATCACTTTTTTCTCCACATGCCATTCCAGTTTAAACCCAGACATGTGATAATCGGTCTTGCCCGAACTGCCAGGCTAGGTCCTCCCTGGACCGTAAACTAGCATCCTGGGACTAGTTTCGGGGTTTCAACCCTTAACAGTCAGGCTAGCTTGGCTACCAGTGGCATGGAGAGCACCTAACCTATGTATGGGCATACCCATCCTACTTGAGGTGACAGGTACAAAAAGATCAATTGATGGATAAAACGTTGAACAACGTCAAACATTCACCCCACTACAGAGATCTACACCTAAACCCATAGTTTGTTTGCTCCTCAGTCCATTTCAGTTTAAACCCAGCCATATGCAAATCAGCCTTGACCCTGCTTCCCATGGAACAGTCCAGCCTGCACTGCCAGGCTAGGTCTCCCCTGGACTGGAAGCAAGCATCCCGGGACCGGTTTGGGATTTTACCCCTAATCAGCCAGGCTAGCTTGACTCCAGTGGCATGGAGAGCACAGGATACAATTCTGGGCACTTGCCCTTGCACTTAGCCCTGTCAAATCTGACTCCTGTTTCTCAAAGCCAAAATAACCTTATTCACACCCCAACCCATCCCTTCCACATCCCAATCCACACCTCAGAAACCTGATCACCCACCACTAAACCCATCCATACCCCTAAGAAAACCAAAACCCCTCACAAAACCAAAAACATCCCTCCCAAAATCAAACCCCCCAAGACTGACCCCCAGCCCTCCTTAGTAGGATCATTGAGGTGCCTGCCATGCTCAATGGATGCCCCTTTGTGAGGAGGTTCCCTGGCAGGGTCATGAAGGGCAAGTGTGGTGGCACAGCAGTGGGCTGGACCACACAGTATGAAAATGGACTGGCCTTTGGTTAGTACATGTTCATGTGTTTTCAAAATTAAACATTTGCTTTGTTTAGAAAACATTTGTCCAGCCATTACTTATCTACCTATTTGATTTAATTGGAGCCCTTGGAGAACGTGAGCGCGAGAGGCGCGAGAGGCACACTCCTTACCTCGCAGACGACGGGAGCACAGGACTATGGCTCCCAGGTTTCCTGGACACTCCGCCCCCACCCGCAGGCACTTCCGCGCCCGGAGGCGCTAAAATCGAACGGCTCCCTCGGTGGAGCGGGAGCCCTTGGAGAACGTGAGCGCGAGAGGCACGAGAGGCACACTCCTTACCTGGCACACGACGGGAGCACAGGACTACAGCTCCCAGGTTTCCTGGAGACTCCGCCCCCACCCGCAGGCACATCCGCGCCCGGAGGCGCTAAAATCGAACGGCTCCCTCGGTGGAGCGGGAGCCCTTGGAGAACGTGAGCGCGAGAGGCGCGAGAGGCACACTCCTTACCTGGCACACGACGGGAGCACAGGACTACGGCTCCCAGGTTTCCTGGAGACTCCGCCCCCACCCGCAGGCACTTCCGCGCCCGGAGGCGCTAAAATCGAACGGCTCCCTCGGTGGAGCGGGAGCCCTTGGAGAACGTGAGCGCGAGAGGCGCGAGAGGCACACTCCTTACCTGGCACACGACGGTAGCACAGGACTACGGCTCCCAGGTTTCCTGGAGACTCCCCCCCCACCCGCAGGCACTTCCCCGCCCGGAGGCGCTAAAATTGAATGGCTCCCTCGGTGGAGCGGGAGCCCTTGGAGAACGTGAGCGCGAGAGGCACGAGAGGCACACTCCTTACCTGGCACACGATGGGAGCACAGGACTACGGCTCCCAGGTTTCCTGGAGACTCCGCCCACACCCGCAGGCACTTCCGCGCCCGGAGGTGCTAAAATCGAACGGCTCCCTCGGTGGAGCGGGAGCCCTTGGAGAACGTGAGCGCGAGAGGCGCGAGAGGCACACTCCTTACCTGGCACACGACGGGAGCACAGGACTACGGCTCCCAGGTTTCCTGGAGACTCCGCCCCCACCCGCAGGCACATCCGCGCCCAGAGGCGCTAAAATTGAATGGCTCACTCGGTGGAGCGGGAGCCCTTGGAGAACGTGAGCGCGAGAGGCACGAGAGGCACACTCCTTACCTGGCACACGATGGGAGCACAGGACTACGGCTCCCAGGTTTCCTGGAGACTCCGCCCACACCCGCAGGCACTTCCGCGCCCGGAGGTGCTAAAATCGAACGGCTCCCTCGGTGGAGCGGGAGCCCTTGGAGAACGTGAGCGCGAGAGGCGCGAGAGGCACACTCCTTACCTGGCACACGATGGGAGCACAGGACTACGGCTCCCAGGTTTCCTGGAGACTCCGCCCACACCCGCAGGCACTTCCGTGCCCGGAGGTGCTAAAATCGAACGGCTCCCTCGGTGGAGCGGGAGCCCTTGGAGAACGTGAGCGCGAGAGGCGCGAGAGGCACACTCCTTACCTGGCACACGACGGGAGCACAGGACTACGGCTCCCAGGTTTCCTGGAGACTCCGCCCCCACCCGCAGGCACATCCGCGCCCAGAGGCGCTAAAATCGAACTGCTCCCTCCGCGTGGCGGGACGCGCACAGGCGTCGTCGGGCTGAGCGCGGGCAGAGGGCGGGCCGTCTGTGGCCGTCAGGGGCTGCAGGAGGCTGGGCTGGGCCCCCCCTCTAAACACTGGTACTGACGCATCCGACCCTAACCAGGTACTGTTACTGAGTAACATTGATAACTGCCCCCTGTTGTGGACTCGGACTGGGTTGTGTCTATTGAACATTATCTGAAATAGCCGCCCTACATATGTTAAGTGTTCGTGTGTTAGGGCCTTCCTTCCTTAATACTTGCCTGTTCTAGCCACATATATTCCTTATTCACCTCTTGCCCATTATACACTTTGCTGGGGTTTGCTTTGATCTGTTTCACGGCTTGTCCTTGTATTAGTAATGTCATCTCGCTCAGGTAAAAGCCTGAGGGGGAGCGTGGGAAGTATGGCGGGAACTATGGATCAGTTTATTACCCGTGTGGCCAACGTCATTGACAAAGAAATTTCTATGGCTGAGCGGCGGCTATCTGGTAGCCCATTTGGTGATAGACGATCTTCGATGGGCCCGATAGCTCAGATACCCTCCCCGGAGCGTGTATTGGACTCGCTCCCGCTCCCTCTTGCCCCCTCTCCCTTGGACCATCCTCGTGTGGCGGCCTTGAGAGCCAACATAGAAGGGCTTGAGAATTTGACGGCTACGGCACTTAATGCCCAAAGTCATGTGGCCCCTGTCCTAGCAGTAACCAAGTCAGCCATTTCTATTTCTCACTCGGCTGACCCCACCACTCTCCTAATCTCACCTACCCCGGTGACTACCATGGTGCAGGCGGAAATCCACCCAGTCCCCTTAAAGACTAGAAGACTTACTACCCTACAGAAAAGTAGACTCTCTAAAACCTGTAAAAATCAGAGGCGGGCGGCTGTCAGGAGGGGTGTTTCCAATAGGGTAACAGGGGGGTTTCTAGATTATTCCAGGAAGATAAAGAAGAGGGCACTCCTGAGGGGAGTGCAATATCGGCCTTCAATACTCCGATTGTTGGTAGTGTAGCGCCCCTCTCCCCAGATTCTCCCCTGGTTAAAAAAATGGAGGAAATAATGAAATCTTTACTTTTGCCAGTATTAGATAAAATTAGAGGGCTAACTGAGCGAATGGATAAAATGGAGCAGACAACTCTAGATAATTTTTTCTCATTGAAATCTTTTATAAAAGTGCAGCTAAGATCTAGGGATGACAGCTTAGGCGGGGGATTTGCCAACAAGGTGACGTCTACTGCCCAACACAATTTAGTTTCTACAGTCGACAACTCTTCAGTTGTTGTGGAAGCGATTAATCATAACTTGCTCCCTACGGTGTCTGTCGCTGGTACTTCTTCCAGTAACACCGGCCTGCCTCTCCCTAAACCTGATGAGAAATTCAAATCCCCTAAAGTTACTACTACTATCCCAGGCAAAAAGACGGCTTGTCCCCCGGCCTCGGTTTGCGCAGGCGAGGGAAATTCTACTATTACAGCTATATCCCCATCAGCCCATAGTGCAATAGAGATCCCAACTTCTAACTTAGTGGAAATTGTAAAAGCTCATGTGATGCATCCAGGTGAGGCCCCTCCCTGTGGGAGGGACTCTATTATAAATCTCCCTCCTGAGTGCCAGCCCTATGTAGTCGTTTTGACCGGGGTTCCGGTTCTTAGTCCAGGTAAGCGTGAGTCTTATACTGAATTGTTCAATAAGACCTTATTCTGGCTCAAAGAGAACAGGCCCCTGCCCGAGTTTTGGGAGGGCCGGATAATACACGTACGTAGAGTTGGTTGGATTGGAACTAGGGAAAAATCTATCTGTGGGGATTGTATCATAGTGAATTTTGAAGACCCAAGGATTGCCAGTTTCATATGTAGAGGTCCCATGAAGGAACACAGCTTAGTAGGAAGCATGGGTTCAATTGGCACTTGTGACCTCAGTTATTTTAATCCCTCAACTCTGCCGAGGCAGACCGGATCTCACATGTGGGAAGGTCGGGACAGTAGACAAATCTGTGACTGTACTTCTCAATTCAGCCTATTTAATAATAGTCCTGGCCAGTCGCAAGGTCGATTTGGCAAGGTTACTGACAGGTAATTCCCTCCATACGTGAGCTATACATTGAACCATCTGGGGAGTTATCAATCGCTAGTCTACCCCTTGGAGAGCCGCAGGTGAGCTCTTCCATCACTACCCTCCTCCCTTTTCTTACGCCTAGGGGACATTTACAGGTGCTGCCCCAGCCTAGCTGGGAGACGCCTGTTGAAGGCTCTCAAACTCCTTTTGCTGTGGTATCACCTGTCGGCGATAAGGATATTGCCATGGATTATACTCCCATTATAGGAGCATTGACTTTAGGGCAGGGAGAGACCCCCAGCATTCCTCTGAAGGTAGTAAGCTGGAACATTGCCGGCCTAGCTCGGAATATAAGCATCCCAGACTGGAACATATTGCTTTTGGGTGAATGCCACTTTCAAAGGTTGCTGACCTGCCGTGAGGGGAACGGCACTTTGTGAAGCTCCTACCTGGCTCGTGGGCTGTTACTCGACGCGTGGGGAGAGGAATACGAACTACATCCCCCAGGATCCTCTGTTGCGGGCGCCGCCGCCTGCATCATCAGGCTGCGCCCGGGGGGTCAAAAGGCTGCCTCAGAACCCGCAGCGCGGGACGCGCTATTGCTTTTGGGTGAATGCCACTTTCAAAGGTTGCTGACCTGCCGTGAGGGGAACGGCACTTTGTGAAGCTCCTACCTGGCTCGTGGGCTGTTACTCGACGCGTGGGGAGAGGAATACGAACTACATCCCCCAGGATCCTCTGTTGCGGGCGCCGCCGCCTGCATCATCAGGCTGCGCCCGGGGGGTCAAAAGGCTGCCTCAGAAACCGCAGCGCGGGACGCGCTATTGCTTTTGGGTGAATGCCACTTTCAAAGGTTGCTGACCTGCCGTGAGGGGAACGGCACTTTGTGAAGCTCCTACCTGGCTCGTGGGCTGTTACTCGACGCGTGGGGAGAGGAATACGAACTACATCCCCCAGGATCCTCTGTTGCGGGCGCCGCCGCCTGTATCATCAGGCTGCGCCCGGGGGGTCAAAAGGCTGCCTCAGAACCCGCAGCGCGGGACGCGCTATTGCTTTTGGGTGAATGCCACTTTCAAAGGTTGCTGACCTGCCGTGAGGGGAACGGCACTTTGTGAAGCTCCTACCTGGCTCGTGGGCTGTTACTTGACGCGTGGGGAGAGGAATACGAACTACATCCCCCAGGATCCTCTGTTGCGGGCGCCGCCGCCTGCATCATCAGGCTGCGCCCGGGGGGTCAAAAGGCTGCCTCAGAACCCGCAGCGCGGGACGCGCGCGGGCAGCGCCCGGGCGAAGCCCGGGCCAAGGGCGGGCCCGTCCTTGCCCGTCTCTGACCGATCCTGACTGGACTGGGCAACATCTCTAACGCTGCCGTGTCACCAAATCCAAGGTAGAAGGGCGTACTCATCTTTGTCCAGTCTTGACAGTGATTGTTGCATCCCCTTGTTAAGCTCCATAGCCTCCCATTCTGCACAGCGAGTATTGTGTTCTAGTGGAGTTGTATTTTTCTCTCATGTAATTGTTTTTTTTAGGCTAACGAATACATTGGCCCTAGTATTGCACGCTTAGTACAAATGGCGTCCAAAGGTAAACGTACATGCGGGGGTGGGTCTGTGACCGGTACACTCGACCATTTCATTACAAGAGCTGTATCATGTCTTGAGCACGAACTGGCTATTACTGAGCGTCGCTTGTCTGTTGAGTTAGCGCAAGCTAGACGCTCTTCTTTGGGTATTTTGGCTGGGGCAAAATCTCCTTTGAAGTTAGCGGTCCAGAATGGGGGTGAATTAGTTCTTCAGGAGAATGTTGGGACAAGTCCTTCCACATTGCACCCCTGCAGTGCTGTGTGTGATGCTCCTGGGGACTCTGGTGACTCTGCGATAATAACTCGCAACCCCCCTATCTCTAATAAATTAGTTATAACCCACCCGCAGGCTAGGGCTAGCAAAAGAATTGTAAATCCCCCTAATGCCAAGAGGAAATGAGTAGGGGGGTCTCAGGGAGGGAGGAAGGCCAAACACCCTAATGTTACGGAAAAATCTCCAATGGGGGTTACACAGGGCGAAGTTCCCCCATCTCCTAGTGAGAATATTTCTTGTCATATAGACCAGCCCCAACCGAGTAATATGGTCCTCGAAATAGAAAAAAATTTCCGTTCTCTGATTCTTCCCGTGCTGGAAAGGGTTAAGCAAGTTAGTGAGAAGGTAGATAGATTAGAACAAACTGTTCTGGATAATTTTTGCTCACTGAAAAATGTTATTAAATTAGCTACCAAGGCATGGGACAATCCTGTAGGGGTGTCCTCTACCCTTCCTACTCCTCCGCAGACATCCTCTAACAATGAAGTAGTGCATGGGGTTTTACCCGAGGTCGCTCCCCCCAAGGTGCAGGTCATTGATAATTCTAATAGTACTAGCCAATGTATTGATAATTTGGGAGATAATCTTCCGAGAGTGCCTAGTACTAATGCTGGTAAAAAGTCTATGAACCAAAAAGGGTCCTGGGAACCTGGGGTCAAAAACAGTATATCGCCTAGGGCTCATATCCATCTGCCCCCTGCCTGTACACCCTATGTTGCTGTTTTAACTGGAGTCCCAGAACTACAGGAAGGTGTTCCGGAATCGTACCAGCAACTAAAGAACAAAGTTACGTTTTGGCTAAATAGGAACAGACCGCTTCCTAACCACCTAGATGGAAAGATCCTCTTCACTAGAAGGGTTAGTTGGGTAGGTCCAAGACCCAAAGATGTCCCAGGGGACTCAATTTTAGTCAACTTTGCAGATAGTCGTACAGTGCATTATATTTGTGACCCCCGACTGGCTTGCGACCAGTCAAAAATTAGGGTGCATGACCTAGGGTTTTTTTATAACTCTTGCCCTGCAGGACTTAGTCCACATCTGGAAAATTGGGAAACAAATGATTTGTGCTCTCCAGTAGCTTTTGCCTGACCGACATCCGGGCCGCAGTTATTTACTACACCCCTTAGTCCGAGTATACTTGTTGGAGGGCCTAAGTTCAACAAACCTCTACGTTACTCCCCTGTTATCGGGGTGGACAAGATAATAGATGTAGTTGTAGCAACCCCTGATTTGTCTATGGGACCAGAATGTGGACTCGTGCAGCTGTGTGCGAACTCTGCCCATGTCCAAGGCCAAGGAAGGGAGGGGGGGTGTATGGTTTCTTGGAATATTGCAGGCTTAAAATCAAAGATGGACTCACCGGATTGGCTAGGCTACATAGGCAACTTTGATGTCTGCCTTTTCCAGGAAACCTGGACCTGTGAGCCTCAGTTTCTACAGGGATTTTTGAATTTCTATGTCCCCGCAATCCAGGGTATAAGGGGACGTCCAAAGGGAGGACTGACAATGTGGGTCCGACAGGACATATTTCCAAAGGCTTTTGCAATACCTACTGGGTCCGAAGATATTCAACTAGTGAGGGTGTCACTTGGAACCCTTGGTGATTTGGACATCTACAACTTGTATTTGAGGGACCCTAATAGGACAGGCTCCCAGGTTTTGGCTCTCTTGGTCTCCATTATCGACCAGCACTCAGGTGGGAGGCGAATAGTGGTAGCCGGGGATTTTAATATCACCTTTGAACCGCTCCTAGACCCCGATTCTGGGTGGGGCAATGAAGCTGTGGAAGACCAACTGTGGGGGTACCAGCTCTTGACCTCAGTCCAATTAAAAGGTGGACTGAGATTATTGTTCAGACCAATGCTCTCTGTTTTGAGCATGGTCTGAGGGCCCTGAATGGGAGGACGCCAGGTGATAAACAAGGGGCGAAGACTTTTGACAATGGTCGACATTCTAGTAGGATTGATTACGTCCTATGTAGCTTGCAATTATGGCAACCAGCTTTAGATATGGTGGTTGAGGTTAGAGTTGAGAGTGACCATAACCCTATCTGTGTTGCGCACAGATGGTGGTCTAGTAATCGTTTAATATCTGGTGGAATGGTTCCGTGCGTGCCTGAGGTAACTCTAACAAATAATATGCGTAGGCTCAAGTGGGGGGAGCTCGAGCATAACACCCTGGCCATTGCCGATATAGATAACAAATTAGTTGATTCTATTGTTGAGCTTGAGGGTTTGCTATTCCAAGATCCAGGCAATAATAAAGTCACTGCATGCCATGAGAAGTTGTTTGCTGAAATAGGTTCCTATTTTACGAAGCCCTTGAGGAACAAGAATAAGGCTCCAACTAAGAAAAATAGATGGTATGACGGTGTTTGTAGGGAATCCAGGTCCAACCTAGTGAAAGCCCTGTCTAGTGGTGTACTGGAGGGTATCCGTTCCGCCAGACTAGCATACAAAAAAGCCGTAAGGATGGCCAAAAAAAACTGGGACGAGCAACACTGGCTGGATTTAAAAAGTGCATGCCATACCCGAGATTCCCGGCTATTTTGGAACATTCTCAAGTGGGGCCATGGTGGGCGCCCTGATAGCCCCTCCAACTATGTCTCACAGGCAGAGTGGGTACAATATTTCGAACCTCAATATGCTTGTAACATTTTGTTTAACTTTGCATGGGTGCCAAATCATGTTTTCTATTCCCAGGGTCCCTTTTGTATCCAAGACGCCAGTAGGGCTTTGTGCTCAGTTACCAGTGGACGTGCCCCCGGCCAGGACAAGGTTCCTTTGGACGTCTTCATTTACAATAAGGGTAACTGGAGCAAGTATATAACCCTATTGGCTAATGCTGTGGCTGTAGGCGCGCCAGTCCCAAAATCTTGGAGGGGGGCAGTTATTATACCTGTATTCAAGAAAGGCGACAGGACGCTCCCGGGAAACTATAGGCCAATTAGCCTCATCGATTCTATTCAGAAGGTGGTAGGGAGGATGGTCTTGAACCAAATACAAGAATGGATGGATGATAATAACATTCTGTCACCCTTCCAAGCTGGTTTTCGGAAACTAACCAGCACGGTGGACCAAGTCTTTTACTTTGTCCAGCTCCACTGGAAAGTGGTGACATTGGGGAACGGCAGTCTTTATGTAGCTTTTGTTGACTTAAGGGCTGCCTTCGATCTTGTACCACGACACCGGCTGTGGGCAGTTCTAGAGAGACTAGGTCTCCCCAAAGAAATTCTGACTATGGTGATGCGTCTGCATGAGTCTAACTATGCTAGGATCCAGTGGGGAGGGGCGGGAGAGGACACTTCTGAGTTCCCGGTTGAGCGTGGTGTGAGACAAGGTTGTACTATGGCACCCACGCTCTTCTCACTTTATATCAACGGGATAGTTGAACTCATGCTCTCTGTTAATACCGACGCTCCAAGGTTGGCTGGTGTTTCCATCCCCATATTATTGTTTGCAGACGATACGCTTATCGTATCCAGAACATCTAATGGTCTGCAAAAAGCCCTTCGCCTGTTTGACGAGTTTTGCCTTGATCATGGTTTAGAGGTTAATGTGGCAAAAACGAAGTTTATGGCCTTTAACCCTCATAGCAGCTTTCAAGGGAAAAGTGTGTCTATGAATGGGCAACCCTTAGAATTAGTGACCAATTTTACATATCTTGGGTTGCAAATCTCAAATAATAATAATTGGCGTAGACATCTGGAAATGGCCTCCCTAAGATTTAAGCAGATAACTGGTGCTTTGACCAGGGAATTTAGTAGGTCATTAACGAAACCAATAAGCCCGGTTTTGCAAGTATACGAAGCAAAGGCCCTAAACTCTGTCCTTTATGGGGCGGAACTCTGGGGCTTTGAACAGCTAGCGATTTTAGTAAATGTGGAGCATAAATTCCTGCGTAAAATTACTGGTCTTCCTCAGAGCACCCCTCTGATCCCACTTAGGTATGATCTGGGCAGGAGGTCCATTAAGGATATTGCAAGACTCCGTCCGGTTCTATACTGGCGGAGGCTGTGGACTACTTCTGAACTTTCCCACTATGCCAAGGGCCTGAATGACATTATAAAATCTGATGTTTTTCACAAAATTGGGTGGCTGAAGAACTTACATGCGTCTTTAAAGGACATGGGTATGGAAGGGTTGTGGATCTGCCCAGTTTCCATCCAAAAGTTCTCTTAAAATAGCATACTGGGAAAGAATAGATTCCCAGGTACTGAACAAAGCAACTGGGATGTCTGAGAAATTTTTGGAGTTCAAAGATTCCCCCTATTTGGAACTATACTGGGATGTGGTGACTAATGTGGGTGACAGGAAACTTTATTTCCAGTTTAGAGCTGGTTCTTTGCCCCTTAGATCTTTGACTGGAAGGTGGGCCACGAACTCGGAACTGCAATGTCCTGCATGTGGGGCTGCGATGGAATCATCTCCCCACTTTTTGTTTGTTTGCCCGGCACTTGCCATTCCGAGGCGCGTTTGGCTTAGACCAATGTGTAGATTGCTCGGGACAAGGAGCAGCACTGTAGCTTTACGCATTCTGCGTACTAGCTCTTTGACATTTGTCTCTGTTGCTCTGGCAAAATACCTGGGCTGGGCATGGGCATTGCGGAGAAAATTAATTAAGCGCTCCCTTGATGGTCCCTAATGAATTCAGTGTTCGGGTCTTCCCCACTTTTAAGCTGTAACAGGGACAATTTTATTCTAAAAATCTTTTTATTACTATATCTCAGTCTGTTGTAATGTTTAATGTTTTTTTAACAAGGCTCTCTTAATAAGCTATTTTAATGTATTTATTGAAATGTATGTTTTATATGTTTGTGTCTTTTATGATTGTATTTTAAATCGAATAAAGACTGATTGATTGATTGATTGAAGTTTTTGCGATTTGTTTGTTCCAGGAAACCTGGTGCCTGGATCTACAACATAAGCTGGGATACACTACTTATTTTGCACCAGCAGTTCGACCGAACGGAGGCAAAGGGCGCCCCTCCGGAGGTCTGCTAATATGGGTAAGCATTTCCCTGCGGTATTCTATTAAATGTATAGCCACTAATTCCCCGGACCTTCTGAGACTATCAGTGAGAGGCCCGTCTGGAGGAGGAGTGCTTGAAATATTTAATATTTATGTTAGAAGCACTAGAGGTGGTCTATCTATTCTTGCCCCATCCGGCATAGATGAGGAACTCAAAGGCTGTGGTCCAGACTCCCTTGTATTACTAGCTGGGGACTTTAACTGCACATTCGAACCTCTTGCTGTGGACGATGTGCTGGGCATCAGCGACGATGATGTAAGGAGAGGCATTCCGCCGCTGTCAATTACTCCTATTAGAAGATGGTCCCAAAATGCAATTGACCTCAATGCACTTTGTCTGGAGCATGGTCTCAGAGCAACTAATGGTAGATCCAAATCAGACCAAATGGGGGCACATACGTTTAACAGAATAGGGCATTCCTCTAGGATTGACTACATTATGTTGAACTTTCGTTTGTGGTCTTTCCTGGTGGACATGGAGGTTCGGCCTTCTATTGATAGTGACCATAACCCTATAACCCTGTCGCTGTCCCCTCTGTGGAAGGGTTGGTCCCCTCTCTTAACCCCGCATGCGTGGAAATCAACCCATGAAGTGTGCCCCTCTAATTGTCGTAGGCGCCTGAAATGGAAAAATATCATCGGTAATGAGGCCAAGATGCTGGAGGTTCAATCTGTAATGGCTAATATTATACCTTGCCTAGATTCCCCCTCATTCAGTATGCAAGAGGTACCTGCAGTTTTTAAACGAACCACAAAGGCTATAGGCAAATTATTTATAGCCCCCACTGGGGGGAAGAGGGTCAATATGAGAGGCGGCAGGAAGGGCCTTGCTGGGTGGTTTTCAGCTGCATGTCATATGGCCAAACGGGAACTTCTAAAGGCAGTAAAATCTAACAATAGAGTTCTGATTTGTACCGTGAGGGGCAAATACAGGAGGGTATTAACAAAGGCAAAGACAGAATGGGAAGACCAGTTTTGGTGTGATTTGAAGGCTGCTAGTTTAAGGACGGATGCAAAGGGATTTTGGGACCTACTTAGAACCAGGGAGAGACCTGTGGACACAATGATTACATGTAACGTACCTGAGTGCGCGTGGGTTAATAATTTCTCCCAACTCTATTCAACGGCCCAGGACCAGGGGGAAAGTTTGAGAATATGTCTCCCTCATGCACCTTTTCAGTCTATGGACGAGCTTGTGTTCACATCTAAGGAAGTGGTGGAGGCGATTAATACCCTTGTGCCTAATAAAGCTGCTGGCCCGGATGGCATCCCAGGAGATTTGCTACGCATTAACCCAGATGAATGGGGAAAACTTATCTCCGCCTTATTGAATTCCAGTCTTGAAGGGGCATCCCTTCCGACTTCATGGAAGGGTGCTGAGGTCGTTCCAATTTTTAAGAAAGGCTGTCGCAACGACCCAGATAACTATCGCCCAATAAGCCTCTTAGATACTTCACAAAAAGTAGCTGGAAAAGTGGTTTTGGCAAGGATATTGCAGTGGGTAGAGGAAAAGGGTATTTTCTCAGACTTTCAGGCTGGTTTCAGAACCGGCACGGGGACAATAGAGCAATCCTTTCGTCTTTTGATGCTATACTGGAAAGTGGTTCTACTGGGCAAAGGCAGTCTGTATCTTGCTTTTATAGATTTGCGGACTGCCTTTGACCTAGTTCCCCGTAGCCAACTATGGAGTGTGCTCAGCGAACAGGGTATACCACCTTATTTGCTGAGCTTGTTGATAAGTCTCCATTCTGACAATTTTGCCCAGATTAGGTGGGGAAATCAGGGGCAAAAAACAGCACGTATACCTGTAAATAGAGGGGTACGCCAGGGATGTGTCCTTGCCCCCACTCTGTTCTCATTGTATGTCAACGGAGTGGTGGAGCACCTGCTACTACACCCCGCAGATGCACCATCCCTGGCCGGTAGAAGAATACCCACCCTTCTATTTGCAGATGATACCCTTCTGATTTCTAAAACCCCGGCGGGTTTGCAGAGTCTACTAACTAACTACAAGTCTTTTTGCGACATGAGAGGGTTAGCTATTAACACAGCTAAGACCAAGTATTTGGTCCTTAACCCCCCGAAAAGGTTGGCCAAACCACCGTCTTTGGACTCAGCTACCCTCGAGAGAGTGTCAGAGTTCGACTACCTCGGTATTCGTCTCTGCGACTCCATGAGCTGGAAGTGTCACCATCAAAAGATGTTGTTGACCCACAAGAGGGTGGTGGGTGCTTTGCTCAAGGAACATCGTGCTTCATCCCTGAAACCTATTGCTCCTGTCCTAGATATATATAGGGCAAGGGGGGTTAGCGCCGCTCTCTATGGGGCTGAACTTTGGGGGGTCTACAAGGTGGACCATTTGTCCCGTTCTGAAAATAAATTCCATAAAGATCTTATGGGGCTCCCTTATAGTACTCCAACCCTCCCACTGCTTTTGGATCTGGGCACTCGGCCAATTAGTGATCAGGCTAGGCTCCGCCCTCTCCTCCTATGGGTGAGAATTTGGAGAACACCAGAATTATCCAGTTACGCGGATGGTCTAACCGAGGTGTTGGGGTCACCAGGCTGGTCCAAGATCCATTGGCTGAG
The DNA here is from genome assembly GCF_964204655.1 of Triturus cristatus. Classification (NCBI taxonomy): domain Eukaryota; kingdom Metazoa; phylum Chordata; class Amphibia; order Caudata; family Salamandridae; genus Triturus; species Triturus cristatus. Next base: position 523,709,038 of record NC_140588.1, on the reverse strand, counting down.
GGAGGTCAAGCGTCTCCTCTTCTGCCTTGGTCTTGGCGAGGCCTGGATTAATAGAACCGCACCTCCTAAGTCTGAGCTGAAAAAGATCTATTGGAGCTGGGTGGCTGGCATCAGAAGCAGTAATGCCAATCTGTGCAGGTCCACTTTGGACTTTCTTTTGGTCAAAGAAATTCATTTCTGCGAACCTTACCTGGATGTCATCTCCAATCATAAAGACAGGGCCCTATATTTTCAATTCAGAATAGGTCTACTCCCTGTTGGAGAACTAACATCGAGGTGGAAGGTACCATCTCAAACAACTTCCCTTTGCCCATTTTGTGACAAGAGGACTGAGTCCGTTCCCCATTTTTTGTTTGAATGCCCGGCCTATGCAGCCCCCCGGAGCAGATGGTTAAAACCACTTTGCAGAGAACTAGGATCCAGATATTGCACAGAAGCTCTACGAATATTAAAAAATGACCCAAGGCCCCTCTTTGCTTGTGGTTTAGCCAAGTTCCTAGGTTGGGCTTGGCGCATCAGGTCATCTAGGCTTTTGTATGTTGTTTAATTTGTTTTTTATTCAAAATACTTATCTGTTTTTAGCTAATTTATTGGCATCAGTAGAGTATGAAATGTTTGTTTATCTCTCCATGCACTGATTCCCTTTTATCATCTTATTGTACATTATTGTATTTTTGCTTTTTAAGATATATTTATATCGAAATAAAGCCTTTTTGACTGACTGAATTGGATAGTTTGTGATGTTTGACCACAGTTGTGTTTGTTTCACCCTGATTGCTGATCCATTTGAAGTGGTTAGTATGATCTGACCTTGGAACAAGTGCTGGAGTCACACATGACAAGGGGAAATATTCACTGGATGGATATATGGGATGAATTCCAATTGAGGCTGACATTGCGTTGGGTGGTATTTCATATGGTAAATATTACAGCTTGGCTTGGCCAATGTCAACATCATTTAGCTTGCACTTCTCCTATTATGTAGGTTTGATATGTGTTTGATGTGTGCAAGTTAGATATTTATTTATCCACACAAATTGTCATATCTTTGTAGACAGTTTTTATGGACATGTCTATTTTCATGGGTGTAACTTACACCTCCTTTATCTAAATGGGAGACAAATGCAGTTACTGCTGTGTTTACTTTCCTGACTTGCACTTACACATTTCCCATATATCCATGCCACTTGGTTATTGTATTTGTTATCCCTGATATACGTCAATCCACAGGTCCCATGCTCAAAGAGGTTTTGATTCAACAAAAAACAAGGGGACCCTACTCATACAGAGCCTGGGTATAAATTATTAGACAGAAACAATGGCTCGTATGGCTTAATAACCAAATATGTAATACACAAAGCCCAATGGCAATAACAACAAAGGGTTAACGTGACGTCAGAAAGGAAAGCTGCCCACTCACATTAGATAAAAAAACATTGTTCTTTATATTTACAATGAAAAAGTCTTAGGTAAAAACAATTTCACAATATACATTCCAAACAAAATGACAGTTTCTTTAAACAATTCTGAAAAGTGTCCCAGTGAAAGACAGTGAACAAACCTACACAACAAAATTATAACAACAAAGTGTAACATAAAACGGTTTCAAATATTCATTGTATGAACGACCAAAAAAGAAATTAATGGGATACAGTTCAACAACACTTATTTGTCATAAGTATTGAATAGTGGTTCGCCTCATAAATCTCGTCAATGACGTTTCAACCCTATTTGCAATAGAGGGTCTCTTCAGGACAATTTAATATAGGGACACCTAGGAATTAAATAAAAATACCGTGAGTATGCGATATCATTTGGAGAAGGAGATTTTGTATATTGAGTTGGTGTAAACTGGCCTTTCTACCTGAATGGTGGTAATGCTGACTAACACATCAAAAAGAGTGTCACCGTGCTAATAGTGAACCAAAATAACTCACAGAGTACCCGGCCGGGTGATGTGGATGTAAAATATAAACAAATTAATGATCGCAAAACAATGGGTGCTTGCACAGGTGTAGAGGTTCATAATGTTGTCACTTACCCCTGTGAGGGTTAGGAGGAAACAACTCCACAATCGGTGTTTGTCTCTCAGTTGCCCAACGATTATTTGTAAGCACATGCGAGTGAGTATCATATGGGAGAGGCTAAAGGATGTAGCCGATGGTATATCAACCGCGTTTTCAGTACCGCCGGTATCAGGAATTACTAGAGAACGGATTAAATAGAAAAGGAAAAGAAACCTTAGAATCAGGTTTACCTATTCCCAATCTCGTTCCATGCGCGGATACCTGGAAAAACTTTCCTACCTCTCACGACGACATAATTTCGTATAGTGCTGCAGCGGGCAAAAACGGCAAGCAATCCACTTGGTTCGATCACCCAGATTGGGAGACTATGATCAGACTATAAGCATGATTGGCTAAGAGTGAACCAATCACATTGTTTCTTTTACGCGAGGGAGGTTGCTAGGCAACGCATTCCACGTACGGTGCTGTGCAAACCAACGATAACAAGTAAATCTACACAATGAAATTTATGTGCGACTCACTTTTGTGGACTGTAGCCCAGGGCCCCAGTGTTTCCGGTGTCCCCATGAGAGACACCTATTCTGCAGAGTCTTTACATTCTGCCTTTTGAATCCTTCTCACACTGATTATTTGGAACCCCATTTATCTGGCATTACTTTTAATGTGTGAGAGACTATTACAAAAATTTAGCAGAGAAGGTGCATTTCAGTTCAATGACACACCCATGCAGATGTATCTTTGATATCAGAACGTGCGCAATATGAGGATGTCACAGAGCTCAATAGGTCTGATCTTTAATGCGCACATCAATATCCCTAATTATGAGAGGTGAACACACACCGACTTTGGTACAGCCCTGTGCAATGTCAGTGACCCAGCCAAAGAGGGCATAATTGAGCTTTAATTGGATCATTCATTGTGAACAATTCCAAACAGGGGCCCACAAAATATGTTTGTCCCAGGGACCGCACATCTCTTGTCTGGTCCATGGGGGCCATCTATTTGCTGAGGAGTCTATGGAAACAGGTAAGAGTATAGTTTACTGTTGGTTGCATCCATGACGGTGTCGGTTTTGATCGTCATCAAGCAGCAGTGGTAGTACGTGTATGATCGGCTCCATGGCAGCACAGGATGCGTGAAGGTGAGTACAGGTGAATTGCAGCATTATATCCCTCTCTCTGTCCGCCTGCTGAGATGTGGTGGTGGAAAGACATTGTAATTGGGTCAGCAGTATGACTGGCAGTCTGCTCTCCGACAGAGGCATTGGCCTATTTCACCACTGCTACAGTTGAGAATTCCTGGAGGCGGAACAATGGCAGTCTTTCATCTATAAATTGTGGGGGTGTGCCACGCACTCCTCTTTGCGTATTTCCTGGCTACTCTGTTGTAATCAATTTATAGGGATGTAGCGTGCTGGGGGGTAAAGAGGTGGCCAGTCTCGTGTAAGATTATGTGTATATCGCAAGTGTGAGTGCACACTTGCCCCTACCCACACTACTGAGAATGCAAAAACTTGCTAAATTAATGCATCTTTGACTGTCAACAATTAGCACGTTCAAAATATTATACACACAAATTTATCTCAAAACTTTGAGTATTTTATTGCGGGTAACTTTCCGCAATCACACTGTAAATGTACATAATGTACAATAATAACATGGTTTTTTTAAGATACATCATGTACATGTCATCAAAAATATCTCAATAAACAGCGATGAGTTTCAATGGTTGTTTCCCTTCCCAATGCATTTCGGGATGCAATATCCCTTCGTCAGGGGAACTGAATCTTGGTTTAACAGACATGGAGAGTCTCCTCATTATCAGATTATAGAATGTGACCAAACTCCTAGTTTGAAAAAATTAACTGTGAACTGAATGGTGTCCAATAATACCCTGTGTGAATGACAAACCAACCAACCTGCACCTAATGATGAACCTGTTCTTTTAGCCTGTTGCCCAGTAAACAAGCGTGCTACCTTGTGCTTAAAAAGACACTGATGTGCACTATATGAAAAAAACTCTTGCTGGCATCTTACCAAGTCGAGCAACAACTGAACGAAACTGTGAAAAACAATGATTAAATACTATAACTGATGAAAACCACACAAGTCACTCCAAATACTGAGTGACAAAAGTACGTGAATTACCTCAATAGTTGAGACGTACTGCATGCGTTCAAACAGACTGTGTATGTTGAAATCTGGAGTGCACTCAAGGCTGAGAACAAAAAAGTACGGTTGTGAATCACCGCTATGAGAAAAATGCGGTGCTTTTATAAATGAGAATGTTAAGAATCTCACCTTTCACTACAGAGAACCAGCGCGCCCGCAAACTCTGAAGCCGAGATGCTGAAAATATTGTGTCTGAGAAGGCATCTGTCGCACAATAACCACTCCAACGCTGAATGTTAGCGTAAAAGGCCATTTATTAGGACAGGGTTGATAACAATAATTAACCAAAAACTTCAATAACTTATCAACAAATCCCAAACGTCATGTCTTTCATCCATCATCCATTCCCACACTCCAGTTACTCTCTCCCGCTTCAATCAGCGATCTCCTTCCTTCTTCCATTCGCTTCCACACTTATCTTTCAACCTCCTCCAGCATCTCCAGCCATCGCACTCTTGCATCCCGCATCCCCATCATGCACCTGTATCCCCCTCCTGGGGGGGTGAGTATGCCCATCATAGACTCCCCACCCCTCCACAGTACTGCTGGCACCCACTTTCAACCCTCCTAAACTGGCACGCTATTCCGGTATACTACCCGGTTCCCACTCCTGTAACATGTAGGGTGGGAGGGTGGATCAATTTGGAACTAAACCCTTCCCTAATGGCGCTGAGGGCAGGAATAGGATGAAACTCTTCCCTTGCCCTCCGTATACCCTACTCCTAACCCCATACCTAACCCAACCCACTAACCCTAACTCTAAACTCAGCCCTGTCCTTCCGGTCTTGCGCGAACACCCCGGGGGAGGATTGGTCTGCCGACCCTACTTCCCCCAGGGGCCGCATCGTGCAATAGCCACTCCAACGCTGAATGTTAGCGAAAAGGCCATTTATTAGGACAGGGTTGACAACAATAATTAACCAAAAACTTCAATAACTTATCAACAAATCCCAAACGTCATGTCTTTCATCCATCATCCATTCCCACAGTCCAGTTACTCTCTCCCGCTTCACTCAGCGATCTCCTCCCTTCTTCCATTCGCTTCCACACTTATCTTTGAACCTCCTCCAGCATCTCCAGCCATTGCTCTCTTGCATCCCGCACCCCCATCATGCACCTGTATCCCCCTCCCCGGGGGGTGAGTACGCCCATCATAGACTCCCCACCCCTCCACAGTACTGCCAACCAGGGCACCCCCATAGGGTGGTTACCTGCCCCACCCCCGTTCAGTGCACCTTTCGCCCTCAAACCCGTCTGCACCAAATGGACTCGTTCCACAATTTAGTGATGACATCTCTCATTTCCATCATGTAATATGCATAACCTATGTGTGAAAAGTGCACCCCCTCATCGTGAAAAAGCAATGGCTCCTCCAGCCGCAAACCTACATGTGCAATCACCTTGATCCCTGCGTTACCACAAAAAACTCTCATTGCGCGGTTCAGTTTCCTTCTCGCTTTCTCAACTGCAGCTGGCTTTAGAGCTCCCCTCCAGATTCTCCTTGGAACAAACTCTGTCCAAACAATACATGCGCCTGCAAGATTGCTCTTCCTGGCCTCCAAGTCAAGTTGCATGAAGTGTAACAGGGACACACCAGATAGTTTTATTAAGTCATTTTCTCCCAGATGAATCACCAACATGTCCGGGCAACCTCTTTGGGCCACTGTCTTCGTAAGTCAGGGCAACAAAGCCCCCCAGCGCATACCACTCTTCCCCCACCAGTGCACCTCGTGATGGCTGCTGCGCAGGCCCAGGCTACGGCCGTATACCTGCCTGTCTGCATACTTTGATGCCCAATGTATAAACGAGTGCCCGACAATCCAGGTAACCGTCTTGGCTCCCGGGCCCCCGACGCAACCTTTGAAGAAAACAAGTGTTAATACCAGCTGCACCACAAATACAACAAACTTTTATTGGTGCCCCCCACCCTCCGATCTGGACTTATTTTCGCACATAGCGCTCGCAGCAGCGAGATCTCCACCACCCAATCTGCCGTATCGTATCCTAGGACCATCCCAAACGTGCCGCAGCTGTTGCCGCACCAACGCAAAACAAATGCGTACCATACCTAGCTGGATCCCTGCACAAACGCCTCAACACCATTCGCAACACTGCCAGCAACTGATACGCAGTCACACGCTTCTGCGAAACATAACAGAAAATCTCACCCGACACACTCCGGGCCTGCTGACAAAAAGCTCTCCACTCCATCACCGGGCACGCCCACCCCACAGCCAGTTTCACTCAGCCAGACCCACTTACCCCTACCCATTTGGCCCGTTTTTGAACGATCCAACCAAATACCCAAACACGGCCCATCCAGTCGCACGTCATCATACACTCTCCCCGCTCTCCCCCGTGCACCCAACAACTCTGTCACCCGGAAAGCACCCAAAAACATCCATATCATACATAAACGGAACAATGCAACCTCGCACTCATCGTAACAACAATGCGGCAACTCCGGCAACAGCCCCTGTAAGAGATCAAAAGTAATCGCCTCCCTGAGTGCCTCACCCCCCCTCACTCCACTCCCACCCCCAACCGTTCAACATTCTGCTCAACAACTCGCTCTTGGCTGGATCATAACCCATGTACAATGTGCTGTAAAAAGAAATTCCCGCCAATTTGCCCCAATCGTCGTCTGAGACAACCCCCTGTCAATGCAATCCAAAACAAAACGAAGAACTCCCTGTTCACAGTCCTGCCGTGACATGCGCCACGTCTCACTGGTCTATCCCAGAAACGCTCCGAATTCAGACCACGCCAATCTGTAAGTGCGTCTCGTAGATTCAGCTACAGATTTTTCAACGAGGCCCACAACTCTCACTCCCCCCAGGCCCAGATGCCGTCCGGCACCTTGGTCTTGCAAGCATCCGCTCCCGGGCACCAGGCGTCTGAAACGTTGCCACTGCGAACGAGACAATACATCCGCAATGTCATTGCTTGCTCCTGGGACATGTTGCGCGCAAAACATCACATTCAGTCGCAGGCATTGTTACATAAATCTTCGCAACAGGTGCAGCACGCGCAGGTCTCTTGCTTTCTGATTATTCACCAAGTCCACTACTGTCACGTTGTCCACATGGAACAATACTGACCTGTCCCGGAACTCCGCGCCCCCACATATCTAACGCGACCAACAGTGGGAAAAATTCTAAAAAAGCAATACTCCTGCCCTGTTTCAACCAATGTTCCGGCCACTGCTCTGCGCACCACCTCCCGTCTCAGAAGATCCCAAAACCGGAAGCCCCTGCGGCATCAGAGAAACGCTGCACTTGCCAAACCATCTTGTCATCCACAAAGTCCAGTGACACACCAATGAAGTCTGACAAAAACATCTGCCACACCCGAAGGTCCGCCATGACCCCCAACGAGATCTGGACCCTGTGATGAGGAAGCACCGCACCCAACATGGCCATGCCGAGGCGTCTGCAAAAAGTCCTTCCAGGATGCACCACCCTACACGCAAAGTTCAGGAAACCCAGGAGTCGCTGCACTGACCGCAATTCGATCTTCTTCTCAGCAATCACGTGCAGCAGGAAAGCCTGCATGTCTGACACCTTCTGTTCCGGTAACCTGGCAACCCACGTGAAGGAATCCAACTCAATGCCCAAGAATGTCAAACTGCAGCTGGGCCAGCTGTTTTCACAGGAGCCAAAGGATCCCCGAAATTCTGCGCCAGAAGCTGGAATTGCCTAAGAGCTCTCTCACACTCGCCAGACTGAGCTCTCCCGATGAACAGAAAATCATCCAGGTAACGAGATACCGCACGATGACCACACCTGTCTGTGAATGCCCACTGCAAAAAAGAGCTGGACACCTCAAACAACATGCAGGAAATGGCACAACCTATGGGCAAAACGTTGTCCACAAAGATGTTACCCTCAAACTGCATTCCCAACAACGAGAAGTCCACTGGGTGTATAGGAAGGAGGCGAAAGGCCGACTTAATGTCACACTTTGCCAATTCTGCGCCCCGCCCGCACACCCGCACCTAACTGATCGCATCGTCAACAGAAGCATATCAAATTTTGGAATCCTCCTCTGTAATAAAATCGTTCACCGACCTCCTCTCAGGCCAGGACAAATGATGGATCAGCCTGAACTCCCCCGGCTCTTTCTTGGGCACCACTCCCAACGGCGATATGATCAGGTCAGGGACAGGCCAGTGGTCAAAAGGGCCAACTATCCTGCCTTCCGCCACATCCTTCTGCAATTTAGCTTCCACAACACCTGGCAATTCTTTTGCAGTCTTCAAATTCTCCGCCCATCTCAGTTCCCGGGGGCCCTGATAACCCACCCGAAAACCCTCAGTGAAACCCCAATGGATCCTCATCGCGGCCTCTCTGTCGGGTAGCGCGAGAGCCACGGACCCATGGCCCCAACCCTAACCGGTGTAGGTGCCCTTAGGCCCAGCTTGCCCCATCCCTTGGTAACTCGCCACTGCTCTGAGGGCGTGGCCAAAGTGAAACATTGCACGAGAGGGTGGCGTGCACCACACTTGGAGCACTCATGCTTAAATTTGCAGGGGTGCCGCGTGCAGAAACCCTTGTTGAAATTCCAACATGCACCTCCACTAACCACCGTGGGCTTGGGGGACTGGCCTGTGGTCCCAGCATAACTGCTCTGACCACCCGCTCCGGTGTATGAGCTTTGCCCTCCCGCCCCAGTGTGGGCGGGGTGCAATTGAAAAGGCCGGTAAGTGACTGGCAAGCCACTAGGTGTGTGTGTGGATGCGGACGACTGAGTGGAGGATATCCACTGCATCCAAAACTCCTGATCAACTTCCCCCCATGGCTTATCTGGGATGACACTGATCCTGGCCCTAAACTCCTCAGCGTAACTAAGCCAAGCAAAACCCCCAAAATTCATCTGCGCTTTTCGATTGCGCGATCCAAATGTTTCTCACAATATATACTTGCATAGATTAAAAATGCCGACGTCCAGTTCTCCGTGTTAACCGGCACCCGCGGCCACCTCGTCAATTCCCATTCCTCTTCCTTAGAGCCCTTCTTGGCCTGTATCTCCCTATGCAATACATCCACATATTCATGTTTCCAAATCCTGGATTTTGTTTTTTCCGATAAGAGTGACACCAGAGCCATCGCCAACCCCATATACGGTAATTTCTCTCCCTTGTCATCCTTCCCCTCCTGATCGTCTGTCTTGTCCATCTACCAATTGCTTTCCACCACCCACTGACTCCACTGCCGCTTTAGCAGGTGCACCTGAGTCCCTCACGGACCCCTCCCCCACACCCACCGACCGGCAGGCTTTTTTCCGCCCCCTTTTAGTGCCATCATCCTATGCAACCCACCACGCACCCTCACCTGATAGATTCGTAGGCACCTCCCACTCCTTTCCTCAGGTGTCAACCGTCTTCTGCGTCGCCTTCTTGGTCCCGCTGGTGCTGGCCTGTGTAGCCTGTAAAACACCAAGTCTTCCTGTTGGTGCCATTGGCCTCCCCAATCACCGTTTTCACGCACCTAACCCTCTTCCAGCTCATCACTCTCTTCACCATAATCCAGCTGCTCCTCTTGCTCAACCTCAACCGGCACATCCAGCACCTCATGCACCACCCTCTTCACACCTTTTCCTTTCACACAAGGCACATAATCACACTCTGGCATCGTTGATGCCCGCTGCCTCGGTGGAGGGCAGGCTGCCGCGGATGCCCTGCAGCTTCTGCCTGGCATCTAGGAGCCGTCTTGCACCCTGCCGGCCCACCCATGCCTCTACCAGCCTGTGCCCCCCGGGCTGTTAGAACCTGAGGGGGCCAGAGCACCATCGGGTCTCTGAGCCGTCGCGGCTGTCCCGACCCCTAATGTGGGCCCCACCCCATCCACCCAAACCCATTTGCCTCAGGGTCCCTTGGCCCTTCAACCATGACCAGGATCTGGTTCACCCACCACACCGGGGGCTGGTAACCCAGCACCCCCTCTCCCCCACTTGGCCCCCCATCCTTGGCCAAACACAATATCTGCCACCTTAACTCAGTCTCCTGAATGATGAGACATTAGTCACATATTTTCTCTTCATGAGACATGTCTGACCATCTGGGCAGCGTGGATAGAAACTGTTGATCACGTGTCCCAGTTATCCCTGAACCAGAAAGGCCTGGCACACTGTCCCCAGGTGTTTCTCCATGCAGCAGTTTAAAACCGGACCTGCCTGGCCTCCCACGTGGGCAGGGGCCCTCCTAACACCACTGGAGAGGTCGATGGGCACATCATCCTACCTCCCCTCCTCCTCCCCGGTTGATTCCCACCTGAGAGCATGAGCTGAAAGCCCTCAGCCACAGGGTCACTCCCCTCTGTGTCCTCTGCTCCCCTCATCGCTGTCTCTCCCCTCAAAATCAGCCTCAGCCTCCATACCCAGCTCCCCCCGTGACTGAGAAGGGCCGGACGTGACCTTAGATGCCATTCCCTCTACCACATGCTGCTGTGGAGCGTTTCCGCCCCCCGGGCCCATGAGCGCAAGGGGTGCGGCCGTATCTCCATGCAGACATGGAGGCAGCCTCTTCCGCCGCCCCCTGCACTTCCCCGTCTCTCCCAGCACAAGGCCCTGGCCCTGCCCAGACATACCTCGTTTAGGCGGTGGCCGCTCTTCTTGACATGCCACCACCGCTGCCGCAACATCAGCAGATGCCGATCGAGGCGTACGGGTCATCGCGACTCACGCCTCGTCTAAAACCCTGGGCCACAGGAGATCCACACTCCCTGCCCGGCCCAGGAGCCGCAGCACAGCGCAGACCGGCGCTGCCATTTTCACTTCGGAGCCTGAAGACGGTGCGGACCAGGACACCGGCTGCACGTTAAAGACACCGTCCCAACCGACAGGTTGGGCCTAACTAACCTCAACTGACCCTAAGTGCGCTATCAAATTGGAACTAGACCCGTCCCTAATGGCGCTGAGGGCGGGAAGAGGATGAAACTCCTCCCCTGCCCTCCTTATACCCTACTCCTAACCCCACCCCTAACCCAACCCCCTAGCCCTAAACTCAGCCCTGTCCTTCCGGTCTTGCACGAACACCTTGGGGGAAGACTGGTCTGCCGACCATACTTCCCCCGGGGCTGCATTCCCATAAAGCCCTGTGACCTAGTAAACAGCGGAGATGGACTATGAAATAATATGGATAGACAAGTGCCACTACCGCAGAGGCCATCTTAGGCAGTCAGGAAACTGGGCTCTCAACATTTTTGGTGGCAAATCTGGTATTCAATAGGGGTTACCACCAATCATTGGTTGCCAATGAAATGGTGTCTCCATAGCCTATGCTTAGGAAGATTGACCATATGCTTAGAAAGATAGACCATGCTTTGGTAAATTTCGCCACAGTCAATTAAAATGAAATCTGCATGCAGGCTGGCATTTAACTTTTAAATTGTTTTGTGTGCTCCCACCTATGCATAGGATGTACCCTCTCACTGTGCGATTTGCCTGTTTATATTTTAGAAGTATATGGCATGTTAGAAACATTGGGGCAGATTTATGTCGCACTTGCGCCACTTTTGCGCCGCCGTTGCGTCACTTTTGTGATGCAGCAGCGGCGCAAATCCTGCGCCATGGTGCGGGGTATCTACAACGTGACGCATCTGGGAGATGCGTCACGTTGTAAAGCCCTGCGCCACATGTAGGCGTTCCAGGGCAGGTGGGGGCGTTCCGGCGCAGGAACGCCTCCTAAAAGTGGCTGAGTGAAATCTACAAGATTTCACGTCAAAACCCTGCGCCTGCTTGAAGCAGGCGTAAGGATTGACGCAGCATTGTACAGATAGGGCCCCCCAGAGCATTGCTGGAGCTGCGTCGCGCTTGCGACGCAACTCCAGCAATGCGCCACTTTTACGGCACAGATGCGTCACGCATCTGTGCCGTTTTTGCCCCATGGTGCGCCGCATTATAAATGCGGCGCATCCATGGTGGCGCAGCTGTGGCGCATAATAACTGGCGCATCCCTGCTGATATGCAGCGATGCGCCAGTTATCATAAATCTGCCCCATAATGTCTTCAAACGAAATATGTGATTCTCGTGTCGATGCATAACAAGTTTACAAATGCAGAAAAAATACCTTCTGAAAAACCAGAAGTGTTTGGCAGAATTAACTGAAGCCAGCTATGTCACTTAGGAAAAGAGCTAAGTAGTATTTATGTCCAATTGTTATATGAACTGAATGAGGCCCCAGAGCAATCATTTCAAAGTAAAGAATACCTTGCCGAAGAAATAATGTATTTCAATTAGGCCAATTATCCCTTGTTATAGTTCATCAGCTTGTAGTGATAAAGGCTGTTAATGAGCTTTGTCCCTGACTACTTTCTTATCTTAGGGCTTTCAAAGCTATTATCTTTAATATGTCTTTTTCATGAAGAAAGCTATTTTTTAAGAAACTCCGTCTGAACAGTAATTTAGATTTGTTACGTTTAAACAATAATAGACATACTATTGATTGTATTTGTACCAGTAAAAAGCCACACTTTATACTACATATATGACACAGTCTTATCACCCTAGGACCTCAAGAATCATTCTGTGAATTGTAACTTATTAAATATAATAATTTTAAAGCCAGGTTCTTGAACTGCATTGATTCTGAATTGTTTTAATTTGTTTACTGATGAATGACAAAGTGATTGGTTTCGGCAAAAAGACGGCCCAAGGCGGATGCATTGTACTTTTATTTTAACGTTTTCAATCATGGCAGTATATCACTATTCTTTTGCACCTAAGCACTTGGTTGTCAAGTATATAGAGCCGACAATCAATCCTCTGCTTTTAAGTTAATTTCTTAGATGTATTTGATAATAAAGTTCAGAGCTCGGACTCTGTCCATCTCCTACGCAACTAAACCTACTGTGTATAGCTTTTGGCTGTGCACAACAGTGGTATGCCAAGACCTGAGATTGACCTCTTGTGAGACCAAGCTCCAATGTGCATGATTTCAAACTTGGACATGCCCAGTGATGGTTGGCCTCATGACCTGCCATAAAGACAGCCTTTGATCAACATCTCACAAGGCCAGCTCCTGATCAACATAGCTTTCAGATGTGTGCAATGTGGCTACAGGGTCTAACTGTAGGCCAGACCGTGTGCCCATTCCCCGGTGGCCACGCTCCCTTTCTCCACCACTCTGCAAGCACACCTCCTGGTGCACTACTAGTTGGGAGATGAACTCTCCTTGGCTTTCGAGGGGTCCATGGTGGCCTACTGGCCATCCTGTTACCTCCAGTGAGACCTACACAGCTGGATTGCTTGGAGGTTGTCAGAAGCCCTTCTTCCTTTCTCCACCCCTCTGCAAATGCACCTTCTGGTGCACTGCTGCTTGGGGTAAAAAGTACACTTTATACCTGATGCCCTCTGGAGGCCCTCACACCCCCACCAGCAGTGTACCGAGAGGTGAGTTTACACAGTGGTGGAGAAAGGGGGCTTGGCCTCCAACCACCTCTCAGCAATCCCACTGTGTTGGGCTTACTGGAGGTAACAGGAGGTCTTGTTGTCCCCTAAGGACCCTCAGCAGTCAAGGGGACTTCATCCCCCAACCAGCAGCACATCAGGAGGTGTGTTTACAGAGTGTTGGAGAAAGGGGGTGGGGCATCCGCAGAGTTGCTGGTCTTTTGGTTTTTTCAAAGGAAAGAGGGGCTGTGTAGCCATCCTTCCCTAGGCCGCTTTCGGCCTTGGGGGCACCATCTCCCGGAGCCAGGCCTTTCCTTTTTATTTTTAAATGTCTTTTTTTTTTTAATAAAGGAAAGGGGGCATGTGGCCCCACTTCCCTGGGACATTTTTGGCCCTGGGACCCCATCCGCCAGGGCCCCACATGTTCTTTAAAAAAAAGTTTTTTTTAAAGGGAGGCGGCAAGTAAGCTGCCCCTCTCCAGCGCAGATTTAGTCCTGAGGACCCCATGGCCTGGCCTGCAGTGTGGGTGCCCTGGTCCCACCCAGGGCACCCAAAATTTAAATGGAGACTGCTGGGGGAAGCTGCTGGCTCCCCACCTCCTGTGGGAGCTGGCATTGCTTTAAAACCCAAGGAGCTACTAAGATGCTACTCCCTAGATTTCAAAGCAATTTGGCTGTTTCCCTGCTCACTTGACAGTGGGCAGGGAAACAGATATTGCTCCGCTTCCAGCAAGGGAGAGCATTTTCTGCTGTTGCTTGCTGGAAGCAGAGTTGAATTTGCAATGGCTTGGCGGGAGCACAGCTCCTGCCAAGTCACAGCAAACTGCAATGTCCTGGGGATGGGCACCCCAGGACATTGTTGGAGCCAGCCCTCGGGGTGGCAGTCCTCAGGGCCATGTAGGGCTCCAGGAAGGGGACCGCGTGCCGCCCTCCCTTCTTTTTTTTAGCCCCGGGGAAGTGGTGGTCCCAGGTGCTGCAGGTAGGGGTCGGAGCCCCCCGCATTAATATTACATTGAATCCCGGGGACGTGGTGGTCCCTGGAGCTGTGGGGCAGCTGCGTGCCCCCCTATTTCTGTTATGTTTAGCCCCGGGGAGGTGGGGGTTGCATTGTTTTATTTACATCTGTGCACTCACATAAAATTATGGCACTTCCCCAGGGAGGTGGCAGCCTCCAGAACTTTGAATAGCCAAAGAAGGGGGGGTCATGTGCGCCCCCTTCTATAATTCCATAATGCCCCTGGGACCTATCCCACCTGGGGATCGATTTGAAACAAAGTGCCGGAACCTGCGCTTCATTTTTCAAATTCATTTGGCAGGAGCCTCAGATCCAGGGTGGCTCCTGCTGAATCTTTAAAAAAATGCTTTTTTAGCCATGTGGGTTTCGTGTGGGACCCCCCCCGACCCAAGAGGCCTAGTAAGTCTGGGTGTTTCTACCCTGCCAATTTTCTTTTTTCAATCCTTTTTCTGTGACTCGGTTCTACTGAGTTACGAGATGGCTGTCAACACTTATTAGTTTGAAGTGTTGGCAGCTAATCAGATTCCAGCACAAGATCGTGGGGTCACGGATCCATTGCATTGCTATATATACTATTAGGAATTTCTTTAAATTTCTCTGCAACTACTGAACGGATTTACATCAAATCCCAAATAGGCATTTCTCTGAATCAACATCTATCTTCCTCACAAAATTGGTGTAATTCTGTTCAGCAGTTCGGGCTGTAGCTGTGTCTGAAGGTTCTATGGGAATGAACATGATGAAAACGTGCTTTTAAGCATCCCCTGGGTCTCGACCCCCTCTTGACGGATCACCCAGAAACTTTCAGCATAGCAGCTAAAGTCAGCATCGTATTAGTTTTGAAATTTTAGTGATGAATAATCAGGGGTTAATAATATTCTTTTTATTCACTTTTGCCATGACTTTACAGAAGGACCTGGGGATCCATGGCAAAATTGATGCGCATAACCTCTCCATGGGCTCTTTTTAGCCTGGGACCACCACCTTCCCTGGGGTTTGTTTTAAATTTGGAAGGGGCTGGCATGAACACCCTCCAGGGGCAGGTTCAAGCCATGAGGTCTCCTACATTCCTGTAGCTTTCTTGTTCTAGAAGGATGGGGGCAACATGGACCCCTACTCCTGGGTCGTTCTCAGCCCCAGGGACCACTACCTCTACAGGGCAGACCCTCGAAAAATGAAGGAGAGGGGCCAAATGGTTCACCCATCTTGGAGGCATACATGGTCCTGGGGACCACCACCCCCCAGGGCTGGCTCCTACTATATCCCTGGGTGCCCACCCTGGGACATTGCTGTTTGCTTTAGCTTGGGAGGAACTCACAGCACCTGACAAGCTAAAGCAAACACTCAAGATCCAGCAGACAGGAGCTATCAAAGTGCTGCCACCTGCTGGAAGCTGAGGTTTTATCTTTTTCCTTGCCTGCAGACATGCAGGCACGGAAAGATATGAAACAAGTGCTCCTACTTTTCAGCCGCTCCCTTCGTACAGCAGCAATGACGGCTCCAGCAGGTGGCAAGGTGCCCGCTGGGACCATGGGACTCTTAAGGCTCCATCAACAGTTCCAGGTAATAGAGAAGAAAGAGGCTAATAAAGGTCAGAAACAAGCAGAAAAAGGTAAAATAAAGGTGAGAAATGAGCTGAAAGAGGCAGAATAAAGGTCAGCAACAGCAGAAAAAAGAAAAAGAAAGGTTAGAAATGGGCAGAAAGAGGCAAAATAAAGGTCCACAACAGTTGAAAGAGGCAAAATAAAGGTGAGAAACGAGTAGAAAGAGGCAAAATAATGATCAGCCATGAGCAGAAAGAGGCAAAATAAATGTGAGTGAAAATAGCAGAAAGATGCAGCATAAAGGTCAGAAGGGAGCAGAAAGAGGATGAATAATGGTCATAAACAAGCAGAAAAAGAAAAGGCAAAATAAAGGTGAGAAATTAGCAGAAAGTGGTCAAATAAACGTCAAGAAAGAGCAGAAAGCAAAATAAAGGTGAGAAACAAGCATAACAAAATTCAGAAATGAGCAGAAAGAGGAAGAATAAAGGTCGGAAACGAACAGAAAGAGGCTGAATAAAGGTCAGAGACATGCGGAAAGAGGCTGAATAAAGGTGAGAAATGAGCAAAAAGTTGTAAAATAAAGGTCAACAAAATGCAGAAAGCAAAATAAAGGTAAGAAACAAGCAGAAACAGGCAGAACAAAGGACAGAAATGAGCAGCAAGAGGGAAAAAGGAGGTGATAAATGAGCCGAAAGAGGCACAATAGAGGTCAGAGACCAGCGCCCAATAGGCAAAATAAAGGTGAAAAATTTGCAGAAAGCGGCAAAATAAAGGTTAGCAACAAGCAGAAAAGGGCAAAATACAGGTGAGAAACGAGCAGAAAGAGGCAAAATAAATGTCAGCAAACAGCAGTAAGAGACAAAATACTGGTAAGAAATTAGCAGAAAGAGGCAGAATAAAGGTCAGCAAAGAACAGAAAGAGTGAAGATGTAGGTGAGAAAGGAAAAAAAAGAGGCAAAATAAAGGCCAGAAATGAGCAGAAAGAGGCAGAATAAAAGTCAGCAACAAGCAGAAAGAGGCAAAATAAAGATATCAGAAATGTAAAAAAATAAAGGTGAGAAACAAGCAGAAAGAGGCAAAATAAAGGTCAGAAAAGAGAGGAGAGAGGCAAAATAAAGCTGAGAAACAAACAGAAAGAGGCAGAATAAAGGTCAGAAGGGGTAAAAAGAGGCAGAATAAAGGTAAAAACCAGCAGTAAGTGGCAAAATAAAGATGAGAAAAAAGCAGAAAGATGCACAACAAAGGTCTTCAGCAAGCAGAGAGAGACAAAACAGAGGGCAGAAAAATAAGCAGGAAAGGCAAAGCAGAAGCAGAAAAACAAGCAGGAAATGCAAAACAGAGGGCAGAAAAGCAAGCAGAAAAGGCAAAACAGAGAGCACTTAGAGATTCACACACCCACTCACACGCCCACCCAGACACTCTCATTCTGACTCACAGACACTCTCAGAGACCCACTCACAGACTTACTGAGACACATAGGCACTCACTCACTGTCAAAGGTAAGTGGTTACATTTAGGAAATAAAGTTCAAATAACCCTAGAAATTCACAAAAACCAAAGGTTACAGGGACGTTATAGTTCGGAAAGAACATAAAAAAACTAGGAAATTCACTGAAAAAAACAAAGGTTACAGGGACATTACAGTTAGGCTAAGATTTCACTCATGCAAAACCAGTGAAATTCAGTAGTTATAGTTGGATGAGCTGACTATAACGTATGCCCCGCATTTCACTGCTTATGACCTCGCACATTACATCATTCATGACATGGTCAGTGACATCACTGTTAACATTTCAAATGATGTCACTGATGACATCGCTGATGACATCATCCTCAGAATCATTTACACACACACACTCAAAACCCTATACAACTTCTCATATAGCCCCTCACATGCCCACACAACCACTCTTATACCCATTCACAGATTCATACAAGTACTCACACAATCACTCACTACTCATAAATCAGTCACTTACCCATACAGCCACTCACTTAGCCACACACTCACCAATTCAGGTATGCCCATACCTACTTATTCACCTATACAGATACTCACACACCCACTCACTCACCCATATAGCCTCTCAACACAGCTCCTCACACACCCATATGAGCACTCATATACTCACTCACACACTGACACAACCACTTACATACCCATTCAAACCTCCATACTAGCACTCACACATCTGCTTCCACACCTATACATCCAGTCACGCAGACATTTATTCTACAAGACAGTCACTCACACACCAACTTATTTAACCAAACACCCTCTTAAACTGTCACTCACTCACCCATACACGCACTTACCCAGCGAGTTACTCACCCATACAGTCATTCGGACACCCCCTCACTCACCCCTATAGTTACTTACTCCTTCACTCACTCACCCATACAGCCACTCACACAAACACTCAGTCACTCATACAGCCACTCACACATCGACTCCTTCACCAATACAAACACTCACATATCCACTCACACACCAATACAGGCAGTCAGTAGGTCTGGACAGAGTGACCAAAGAACTCTGCCGCTCTACGTGAGCAACAGAGTGTGTTATGTAATGCTGTTTGCACTGTTTTTAGCACGGGTGTTTGTCCGAATGATACCATGCACAGCGCAAGGGGGCGCTGCTTCTTTCTGCTTCTTTCTGCCACTTGAGTAGATGTTCTACTCAAGCAGCAGCTTCCTCAATGCGAACAGAAGGTTTCTCAATGCGAGCTGTAGCAAAAATCCACGACTGCCCGCATTGAGAAATCTCCCAGAGAGGTGGTTTGGAGTAAGATTTTCCTCACTCACACCAGCCAACTTAACATGGGAGAGTGTGAGCTCCCCTGAGTTTTTCAGAACTCCGTGCTCTACTTATAGTGTGGAGTGGAAAACACTCTGCAAACTCAGGGAGAGAAGCGGTATTTCAAGCCCAGGTGTAGCCCTCAGAAACCCACTCACTCACAGATACACACACTCACACAGCCACTCACATAATATATGTTAGAATTAGTATTACTCATTTGTAGTACACAGTATACTACTTTAGCTTTTAAAATACCTTGCTGTATATGTTTAACAATCATAGGGGCAGATTTACAAGCCCCTTGTGCAACATTTGCGTCACTTTTAACATGGAAAAAGTGACGCAAAAGTGGTGCAAAGGGCTTGTAAATCTGCCGCATAAACCTTTAGAAAACAATCACAATCACTGAATTTTCCATACACTTTTTTAAACAGCGCTGCTGCAACAAAAGTTAATGGAATTACACCAAATTTGTCAAATTTGTCAGGAAGCTAGATCTTGGTCCAGAAATCATGCTTTTTGTGATTTGGTGTAAATCAGTTTGGTCATTTTTGAGTAATTAAGCTACAAACATATTGTATATCTGGACCTTTTCGTTTGAGAGTAAAAAGTAGAGCCTTCTGATTGGCCCAGAAAACTTTTTTCCCCTTTGGGACATTTTCCTCCCACGGAAGTCAGTTAAAAACACCCAAAAAGGTGGCTAAACATTTTTTAGAAAAATATTTGTGGACCGGAGTGTGACTGGGGCCCGCCTACCTGAGCCCATTTCGGGCCCTTGAGATGCCATCCTCTGGGGTCAGCTAACTTTAGTAAAGGGAGGAGGGTGCACAACCCCCTCCCCAAGCCAATGGTAGCCCGGGGTACCCCATCTCAGGGCCACAAAGTGACAAAAAGGGGAAGGGGGCCCATCTCCCCGAGACTTTGTAGGTTCCAGAGCCCCCATCCCCAGAGCCTGTGTATTTAAAGAGAGAGAGGGGCCATGTGGATCCCCTCCCAAGCCTTTATAGGACACAGGGACCTCATCCCTTGGGCCAAAGTGAAGTTTAAAAGGAGGGGGCACCCCTGCCTGAGCCTTAAAATGCCACAGAGATTCCATCCCCTGGGGCTGGCTCAGTTACTGTGTCCCAAGCACCCCTCCAGCAATGCGGACAGGGAAAGCTTGGCTGCTCCCACCTGGTGGGAGATTTAAACATGCTCCAGCCAGGTGTGATAAACTTTCTGTTTCCCTGATCATGCTTCTATGGCAGAGAAACAGACATTGCTCCTGCCCAGAAGAAGCATGCACAGAGATCTGTTCTCTCTGAGCGGGAGCAATACTCACTCCCTGACTATGCCAGCAGCTGGCTGTGTTTTCAGGGGCCCTCGGGTCATTCCCTGGCCACCAAATTGAAGTTTGTTGTATCCCCGGTTGGGCGCCAGTATATGAAAACAAAGATGACACCATACATTTTGAGAACTTTGGGTAATGTGACATGTTTATATAAACAATGGGTCACAGGGAAAAAAATCTCTTACAGAGTTTCACCATCCGGGAAACATAAATTGCACACATAAATCTTTTTATAGGCAATTAACGCACACAGGGGCAACAACATATATTTCCATAGCAATCAGACAATTGTACTGCCTAAAATATCCTTGAATTATATATACTGCAATCAGCCAGAACTAGTGCTCATGATTTTCAGTGAAGGGAAGGTGCAGTTAGGTGTGATAGGAGTAACAAACAGTGCATCACTGTTGAAAAGACATATGACTCCTGTCTTGATTAATTTTAACAATATGAAAGGAGTCCATGTAAGACTGGTTGTCGACAATGTTTCAACCTTTAAGTAATTTGAATTGCTGTGAAAGCATTGCTTCTTTGTCCCTTAGACATCAGATTTCCAGAAAAAGATACTCAACTCAAAATCTTTGACCATGACAATGTCTACCAAACTTTGATTATCTTCTCCAACTGCAACACCACTAACGTAATTGTATTTGCTTTATATGCATCTAACATACAATGTGCAAACCACTCAAAAGATAAGTCACATATTTTCCAATGCAAAAGCAGGATTTTCTGTAAAGTCACAAATGTGCCCCCAGTTGAACATTTGATGGAAATGGGTCACAATGAGAACGACTTTTCATGGCAAGTAATTGACATCATGTCCCCACAAACAAGAGGTGGCAACAGCCAACAGCTACTTAATGGGTTGGAATGTAAATGGATTTTCAAATGTGACTCAGTCCAAAATGGCAGAAATTTGCAGGATGAATGGAACAGTATTTTATAGTTACTATTGTTTTCCCCGTAATAGATTACTGTTTGTAGGATTTCATACAAACGCTGGCTACTCGCTACCTTCTTGTTTTCACTATAGTCACAGCCACATCCAGTTACATTTATGCTCCCATTCAGGGTGGCTGGCCTTGAGGCTCCAGGCTCTAATCCCAGTCCGATGCCAGAGACCATCCGGGTCGTCCACTCATGAGCTCAATTGACATGCCCTTGTTGATCATTTGTGGTAGCTCTTGATTCCTATTCTATAGGCACGTAACCTAATAGGTCTATACATAAAGTAAACTCCACACAGGGTCTCTTCTATATTTTTCTATTCCTTTTTTCTATTCCTTTCTTTAGATTCATAGCTCTCTTGCTCAGTCCCGATGATGACCTCAGAATAACAGCGGTCACAACATCGTTGACAGCCAGACTTAAATAGACTCCTATGACATTGTCAAAATTAAACAAGACAGGAGTCACATGTCTTTTTTAAAGTGATGCACTGTGTGTTACTCCTTCAATTACATCTCACTGGACATTACTGTTACTGAAAAGCATGAGCACTAGTTTGTGTTGATTACAGTATATATAATTCAAGGATAATAAAGCAATAACATTTTCTGTTCGCTATGGAAATATGTGTCGTTGACCCAGTGTGCATCAATTGACTATACAAAGTTTGCATATGTAACACTGGTTGGGCACCAGGGCATCCACCTCTGGCTCTGGGAATGGGGACTCCGGGGCTTGAGAAGGCTTGGGTATGGTGGCCGCACCCACCTTCCCTGTTTAATTGTGTTTGGCCCCAGGGATGGGATCCACAGTGCCTAATAAAGCTTGCAGAGGGGGGTGTTGAGCCCGTCCCCTTTTTAATGGCTTGTTTTGTATTGCCAGGGTTTGGGGACCCTGATGCCAAGTCTTGGGTGGTGCATGCCCCTCCTCTGTTTAATTGCATTTTGCTCTGGGGGATGAGGTCTCTTGGACCTAATAAGACATAGGGAGGGAGCCATGCGGCCTAAAACCCTTTGTTTTTATTGCTTTTGGCATCAGGGGATGGGATCCCTGGAGCCCAATAAGGCTTGGGGAAGGGGTGTGCACACACTCTTCCCTTAGAATTCAGTCCCAGGGATGGGGTTGTAAATCAGCAAGAATATCTCACCATCATGTCAATCTGCACTGGTTTCCTGTTCTAAAATGATATATCTTCAAAGCTTAGTGCTATTGACATAAAGAGGTGTAGGGGCATCAATTGAATTGCATGACAATCCTGTTCACCAACTAATTCAGGGCCAGACAACGTCTCTCCTCTACTGCTTTGTTGGTCAATGAACTGAGGATTCATAGAAAGCACACAGATGGTTGAGCTTTCTCAGATATGATGGCCCAGAGATGGAACAACTTGCCATTTGCTGCCAGTCCTGATTGAAATTATTTGTGATTTGAAAAACTTTGAAAACCCATCTCTTTTGTTTGTAGCTCTGCTCTTCCATAGCTCTGCTTTTGAGATTACTGCCAGGACACCTCAGGCATGCTCAATGAAATTAAATCATACATAAACGTAAATATGAACATGAACACTATCATAAACATAGCTACTGGCATAGAGAAAGGTCTTCTTCTTACTCTTTCAAACTTCTTCTGATTATGTGTTTTCAAGTATTTTGTGGAATTTCATGTCACTCCCATGCAGAGGCATTTTCTCATGCTCAAAAGAAACAAAAGCAAATTTACACATGGATAAATATCTTTCAATAGCTAAATCACATTCAATTTTCTATTCTTTTTTTCCAAGAAGAAAATATATTTTATAATTGAGAATCCCTTTCCCCAAACTTTCAGCAATTTTCCCTACCTGCTCACACACTAGATAAGATTTGCTCTGGGCAGGAACAAATCGAGGCCATATCCAGGATGGAAATGTTTCTTGCAATCATTTATTAATTCCCACAAATGTACACATTTGTGGGTGGTCATTAGCTTTTCAGTTCAGGCCTGCCTTGAAACACAATATCACATGCACCTGTGCCACTGTGGCATTATATGTGGGCACATGTCATTGTATTTAAATTCATATTTTCTGAAAACAATGTGTAAATAACAAAGTTGTTTGAGACTGACATATGTAACTAAACTTTCAGAAATGCAATTATGTGTCTGTGTCTTAATCTTCTGGTGTTGAAACCTTGTCTGCTGCCCTAACCAAGTAACTATGGATTGAATCTATGAGACTGTTTTTCTTCTTTTCCATATAGTGGTTGGAGATCTTTTGATATATTCAGTTCTCCTATGCCTCTTGTTACTTTTTCCATTCGGACTATTGTTTGTCTGTATCAGAAGTTACCCAGGTCATTTGGTTAATTTTTTGTTACCCCTTTGTTTTGTGATTGCATTAGCACAAGGCAGACACAAGTACGTCTGTGCATAGATGAAGCTGAACAGTGCCATATCTTGGTAAATATGGCACTGTTCAGCTCTTGTCCACACAGTGCAGCAATTTGACGTGCTGCATTGCAGTGAATAAACCATTAATAAATGTGCGGCTCAATATCAAAGGTCAATGTAAGTTGAACTCTAGCAGCATGATATTAAAATTAGAACAATTGTTTATACATAAGGTATAAGGCAAAGTTATATTTAGAAATATATGTTATGGAACAATGGTCCTCATGTACAAAAGATCCCATTAAGGAATTGTAAATTACTACACATAATGATTTGCAATTTGAAATTCTTCAAATGGAATGTACAAAATTAATTTGTTAGAATTGTTTGCTTTGATTTAATAGGATGGTTCTCAAAATACCATTTGGAGTGGATCGCAAATAAACCTACCTCTTAAATTAGCATGGGGTAGCTTGTACATTGTTGCACACTACCATTGGCTTCATTCACAGGCATGGTAGCATGCTGAGGTCAGCAGACCACCTTGTCTGTGATTGCTTTTAAGTAAAACAATGGATTTTTTTTTTAAATGCAGCCTGTTTTCCTCAAAGGAAAATGGAATGTGTTTAAAAAAAGTAAAAGAAAAATGACACAAACATTTTTTAATGAGCAGGCAGTGGTCTCATTGATAACTGCCAGCTCGTGAACATTCGCAGAGAGGAAGTGGCCCCATGAGGACCCCTTCCCATTTACGAATGGCTTACCATCTCATTTGAGGAGGTGGTAAAATATTAATGTTTTAAAAAGCTTAAAGATTTGGTATCTGGAAGGGATAACCTTAACATGCCCTTTCCAAATACCTGATCTGTGTTTATTCCCAAACCAAATTAGCGATGCTGTAACATTTGGTAACCTGTTACCGAATGGCAATTTGTGTTTGGTGAATAAAAAAATGTAATTTTGCTGTCAGAAAATCATAGATTTTCAGATGCACAGCATATCTGACTGTAAAATGGTTTTGTACATGAGATCCAATGTGCCTACTCTATCATAGTTTGGTAAAATACCAGCAACCTACTGTAGACCTATTTGAGCTATTGTACCACAACACAGTGATGTATTTGTTATATTGCAGTACACAGATGATTTGCAAAGTAAAGACATATATGTAATCGAGCTAAAAACAATCATAAGGTTGAAGACACCAGGTCTCAGAGTGTAAATAGATCCAAATAGCAGGTAACACAAAATTATTGCTTTAAATGTTAGACTGTGTGTCATTTTTAGGTCTCGCCTTGCTATCGCGTAAGCGATTGCAAAGCGAGACTATAGAATACGGGTTTCAAAAGTGCTCCCAAAAAGCGGATTGCATGGCTAGCACGCGCACAATCACGCGCATCGTGCCGCCATGCAATCCGCCTTTTGGGAGCACTTCAAAGGGTCCGCTCCCCCGCCCCCAAGCGCGCTTGCGCGCCACGCTCCGCCGGGCTTGTTTTTCTTTTTTTTTTAAACTTCAAGCGCGAGGCGCGCGTGCGGCCAATCTTTTCACACCTGCTCCACTCAGGCCGAGCAATACACACCTTACGAAAACTCCCCTAATGCGGAACTCACTTCCTTGTAGCATTTACCTTTTCACGCCAGTAGAGCAAGATTTGTTTGCACGAGCCCTCAGGCCCTCAGGCATCAGGTGCCCATGCTTAACATTTAAGACCTGTATCCGAATTGCCACAGACATGGCTTTGCTTCACTTTCTTGTTTTTGTTGAACCGAATCCAGCTCACCGGTTGGTTGAGTCCTTCTCCGCGTTTTGCGACAAGTGGGGAACCACATCGCCTCAGGCTGCGGCTCGGCCCGGATTTGCAGGGGCCAGGGCAGGCACTGCTCACAACCGGTTCCATAGCGCCTTGTAGCTGCTCTTCGAAGTAGGTAACGGTAAAGCCGTAGAGCCCGTTCCACCAGTTGCAGTATATTCCACGTTCCAGGGCCTGGTGGTAAAAGCCACATCTTTCTCCCCGCCCTCTGCGTACTGCTGCCTATAATGCTTTTTATCTCTTGTTTCTTTTTTGAACTTGTTTTGTATTGTTTCCGTGTTGCTACTTCAACCCTCCTACCCATCCCTTCACTGCTGCCCCTGTACTCCCTGCTGTCTCTACACCACATCCCACATCCTCCCCGCACTTGCTTGTTATTACCATGTCGCCCGCTTCACGGGCCACAATGCGTGCAATGTTTGAGTATAGGAGCCATGCTTTCTTTCAGTTTGAGCAGTTACGTACACCCGAAACCTCAGGCACAGTTCTCACACGATTGACAATCTTTTCGGCACAATCACGTTCCCACACCAAACCAGAACAAACTCTGAAGCTTGTTTTTACACAACCAAATGTGACTTATGCGCCTCGGGACTTTGTCTGCAATGTCACCTCAGGCGGGTGCCATGCTATACGTTTCAGCACAGCGCCCGTAAAGAGTCTTATTTATTTTATTTATTTAATGCGTTTTTATATAGCGCGGACTTTACCCGAAGGTGTCAGAGCTCTTCACAATAGGAGCAGTAATGATACATAAGGAGAAAAATTACAAGTGAGCATGTTACAAAATCAAACGTTACGTTACATAAGGCAATAGGGTCCTCATTTCTAAATGCTGTGGCGATGGGTGGGTGTATTATTACCACTTAGAATATGTCGTAACAACCAGAGTTACCGACTTTGGCCCTGGAGTACTAGGTTCGAGTCTCGGCGTCGGCTCCACATAATGTGATTTAAAAAAAAAAAAATGTATTTACTCGTGCCTACAAAAACATGAATGTTTCCATTGTGTACTAAAGCTGGTACTCACCTAAAGCGCTCCGATATCTTTAGGTCTAATTCGCACTATATAAAACTGCAAAATGTATAGCGTCATTAACAAGCTGCCTGACTTTAATGGGGGAGGTGGGCTGTTTTGCCTTGCATATGCGCAGTCTAAACTTCACCTTTGACGTCGCCTAGTGTTTCCTGTGTGTTACAGCTGGATGCGGGGTTGGAAATGTTGCTAGGGCTGGCATATTCTATGCTTTTGTAGTCATTGGTACAGAAGGATCTCCTGATTGAAAAATAAGTGACAGGCTGGGCTGGCAGTAGGAGTACAGTGCGGAGGCAAGATCGGAACAAAAGGCAAAGCTCAATATTAACACTAATATCAAAGAACATAAGCAATGCCCTGCATCATCTGATATACCAAACTAAACAGTAAAAGCATCGCACTCAGCGTTTTTTTTTATTTTGATAAAAAACATGTTATGTGCCTTAAATGTTGTGCATTGAATCAACAATATCAAAAACACACAATGCACAAATGCAGTCTTAACCCCAGTGTACACAATCTAAATCCCGTTACATAACTGGAGGATCGCTTTGAGCCACAATGTTTTTTTTAATTGGTCAGTGAATATTTAGCTCCAGGGTCTGTCAGTTCGCAATGACGATCACCTCACACTCAATGCTGGTCCACTAGCGGTATCTGTGAAATGCACTGAACTGCATAAAACATTTTGAATTGTGACACGAAGAAAGTAGTTGAAGTATAATCCGCATGCCTTCAAAATAAATGTCAACTGAGAACTATGTTGTCAGTGAGGTAATCTGGAAAATACAAGTTAAAAAAAAAGGAAAAAAACCACGTTTCTTTACCCTTCAGCAGTAAAAGTTGACAACACATTAAGGGATCTTGACAATGTTGAATGTGTTTTGTTTTGAACTGTTTTGGGTGATTAGTCTGCATATTACAAAGAAGCTAGCGAAGGCAACTATAATGTCTCCAACAGCTGCAGAGCTGCAATTTTGTTTATCTTCCTTCTGTAACCCCCCCTCCCCTAACCTCCAGAGCAATATCAAAAACAGGAGGAAGCAGCCATAAACTTTATAAAATTTTAGTTATAATGCATCTGACTTTGAAACCAGTTCCAAATTCAGGCCTGTAGTAGTGGGTTACAAATGCAGTGAGCCCCAGATCAGGGTTTGCTCTTCACCCACTGGTACCTATATTCCCAGCCCTTTGCAAGCCAATGTCTCCCATCACCCTGACTGTGTTCTTGGAGTGAGGCAGCAAGAAGCAAGGACATCCAGTAAACAAAAATACTTATTAAAAGGCATTTGCAATGCAATAGATCTCGCATTTGCGAGAGTTTGGGCTATTGGCATTGTAAATGACAATTCCTTTTATTTATGTGTTGGTTTTTTAAAAGAGATAAATAAAAGGCATTGTTTTTTGCAATGCTAATTGCTTAAACTCTCGCAAATGCAAGACCTATTGCATTGCAAGCATTGGCATAGCCAATAGGTCTCGCCTTTGGGACCTTATAAGTGCTTAGCCATGCAACAGTTGATGTTGTTGCATCAAGGATATTGTGCTGCATAACTAAATACTTATAAGGTCCCAAAAGCGAGACCTATTGGCTATGCCAATACTTGTTATCAGTCTTACGGCCTAATTTTTGGGGATTTGGCCTAGGGCAGAGAAGTATTGACTCACCTTGCTACACTGCCCTACCTCAGAGTGAAAGGGCAATCATGCACTGTATTCTTCCAATACGGTGAATTCTTGTCCTTCCCCCTGCTCTGGTGCCGTTTCAGCAGCCCAGCGCCAATGCAGGCGTGCAAGGGTGCCTGTTTTGTCAGCAGGATTGTTTAAGTGCAGAAAGGGGCACCTTCCCGCACAGAAAGAATCCATTGAGGATAAAGTTAATTCTCCTCGTTACGCCTCACCTCTTGAGGCACAAGGTTTTGGCACATCCCTAAGTTTACATGGTCTTGTAAATCTTGTCAAGCATTAAAAATCCAGCCACTGCAATGCCCATGGAATGCCTTCTTAGCACAAAATAAGGCAATGCAGCGATTTGCTCTGCCTTGCCTCACTCCATATAAATGAGGCCAATCAAAGCCATGTGTGGCCTCACAAATACGATTCAATGGTTTGCCCCACCGGAGGGTCACAAAAAAGTAATGCTACAGTGGCACAAGGAGCTCATAAATATGCCCCTTCATTTTAAGGAAGGAAGTTTACCTGTTTGTATGGATCCTATAGATAATAATTTCAACAAATATTTTATATGACTCGCCACGTATATAGTAACAGAATTACAACAGGTAGCTGGTGGCCACTGCAGAATTTGCAACTGCAACCAGCACTATTGGCTATGAGAATATCGGTATATACTTTGTTATATGGATTACATCCTTGGGGACTTCTCAGAGCTAAAAAATATTTTTGATAACAAGTAGCGTGAATTAGAGTGCCAGGCTTGTTTAATATTAACTATGCATTGTTCAGAGCGTATTGCAGAAGAAAAAAAACACAAAATGAAATATGTATGTGAAAACTCTAAATCCACTCTGCAAATTTCCCTGTTCCTCTCTCCTTTTTATTTCCACCCAGCTCATCCATTAACGCAGAGATAATGAGCCCATTGCTGTAGGATACATTTATCCTTTGGATTTATTATTCTGCCATGAAAATGCTATTTTTAGAGTTATACACCTGGCAACCACAAAGAATCTGAGTGAATATAAGGAGCCGAGGTGCCATTAGTGCTACCTCGATGCATACAGAGTCTAATGTGCTGTGTGGTTCTCAGGATTTTATTTGTGATGCAAGCCAGCGACCTTTCAATTTGATTTGTTTTCGAAAGACAGACCTACCACCTGGTTACAGAAGCAATTTGAAGCTAACATGTTTAAAATAATTAAGACATTGTGGAATGCTGAGGAGTACATATCTGCCCAGTCGAGTATGAACAATATTTAGTAATGCTGCGCTGAAGCTGATATCACACCAGCCTCTCCAGATGTCAGAAAATGTATCAATTTATATCACATTCATAATGAATTGGCTATGTAATTGATTTTTAAAGTATGTACTCGTGTTTCAAATGGCATATATTATTGTCAAGCAAGTGCCAAAGTGGTATCTAGAAAGTAGACTAAATACATGCAATATTATTTGGAAAGTACATCTTTTTTGCTATTTCACAAGTTTTTCACTAGTCGTTCACCCACAAGAATGAATATGCACCTTGCCCAAGACAAGATATTGGTTCTAGGTGTGTGTGTTCAGGATTCCAATCTTAAAGATTCAACTATATCACAATTCAGTAGATATACAATTGCACATTTTGCAGAGAGGACCACTAAGTAACATCGTAGAAAGTATGAGTGAAGCTTAAGTTGTCTACATCACTAGGCGGCTACATCCCTTATTGATACACACCCTTGTACATTACATGTTGCATGCGCCCTTTCCGAGAATGTGAGATACAATGCCAAAGAATACAGGGATACACCCCTTTATTTCTTTGTAACGCAGTCGTCACGATAATGTGATTAAAATTGGGGCAACTGCATACATTAAAAGGGAGTGATTTTCCATTCTAAGTCAGGGTTAACAATAAGCTTCACTTTTTACAGGTTGTGTAATAGGCTTATCTATTATCTTAACTTATGTTGTGTCGTTTTAATGTCTTTTTAATGTATGATTGTACCTTTTATGGTGGCATTTGCTTCTGAATAAAGAAAGAAGTATTATTAACAACATTCTGAGAAAGTGTAAGAATGAAAGGGAGTGTGATTTGCTATTCTAACTCAGTCTCACCAACATTGAGGAAGGTGTATTAATCAGAGGATGAAGATTTAATATTCAAAATCCAATTCAAATAAAATTTGGTAAATTGCCAAAGTGAAGTGGGTGAGATTTACTATTCTAACTCCAGTCCTATGATCCAGTCTGACAAGTGCTAGGGAAAGTGCAGCTCGGTGTGATTTAGTACTCCTGTTCATCTCAAACTAAAATTGGGAAAGAGCATAAATAAAGGTGATGTTGAAGAATCTGACCATCTTTTGTATAACTTCCCCTCAGATGTTTGCCCTATTTGCTATTCTGGATTAGAAGTCTGTGCACTTTACCCCTGCTAACCAGGAGTAGAGTGTATGTACTACCCTTTTAAACATGGTTAAATTGGTTTATTCCTTATTGGGACATTTAATTTGCCTGTAAGTCCCTAATATTTGGTATAGAACATGCACATATAGCCTGGACATTAAATGCCACTTGTGAACTACAACACCTACTGTGCCTTCCACTATAGTGGCAGAGTGTTGTTGGACTTGGTCCTTTTTGCAGGGTCATCCCTGAACTTTTTGCCTTCCTCCTGGATTTTGTCTGACTTGTTTCTGTTGGTTCTATGACTCTGGGTACTTTACCACTGCTGATCAGTGCTAAAGTGCATATGCTCTCCATTGTAAATTGATGTATGGATTAGTGACTCCATGATTGGCTGGTTTGGTTTACCTGTCAGACCCTAGTACAGTGCACCAGGAGTGCCCAGGGCTGGTAATCCAAATGCTGCTGGTGTGCTTGCAGCACTGGTTATGCCACCTACACAAGCAGCCTGTTAAAGTGTGTCTAAGGCATGCCATTGCAGAGCCTGTGTGCAGTCTGGTACTGCCATGCTGAATGGGCAAGTGCACCCACTTGCCAGTCCCTAAACCTTTCCTTTTCTTCATATCAGACATCCCTATGGTAGGCCCAAGGTCAGGGTGCATTGTAAGTATTAGGTAGGACATGCCCTGGTGTGTGTGGCATGTCCTAATAGTGAATTACAGCCATTTTCGTTTTTCACTATTGCAAGGCTACCTGTTTCCCATAGGCCAGAGTGGGCAGTTTGATTATTACATCTTATAATCCTAACTGACTCAGGGAACATGGTAGAAATTCGAGTTTATTATGCCTAAACTCAGAATGACAAAATACATCTTTTAGTGAAGTTGGTTTTAACATTCTGTGTTTGAAATACCACTTTTAGAAAGTAGGTATTTTCTTGTCTAACCATCCAAACCTGCCTCAGCTTGGCTGTGTATTCCTTGTCTGAAGTTTGAGTGACAGGAGCTGGGGAATTCCAGGGGGCTGGGGAATTCCCGGAGACAGCGTGAGCCAGCACAGGGCTGAATAGAGAGATCTCCATGTAGATGGGTGGGAGGAGTTGCACCTGGGTCCTGAATAGGGTAGTGCTTTCCCTCCACAATGCTGACTCCACCTCCTGTGGTGCTTCTGATGTCTCTGCACTGTGAAAGGAAAGAAGGAGCCATGTCAACAAAGTGCTCCAGGACTGACCAGAACTGGTTTGGACTAGGCAAAGGCCTCTCTGCCTTCAGAAAACAAAGAGAAACTGTGTATAAAAAGGGGACCCATACCCCAGAACTTTAGATCACTTTTGAAAACAAGAAGAAACCTTTGCTGAGGAGTGGAACCGGAAGAAACTGAGGAGAGACTATCCCTAAGCTGAAGTGCTGCTTGGGGGATTGGCCTGCAGTGGTTGCCTGACAGCCAAAGACAGGAGGAAGGACTTTGTGTGCATTTTCATTCAACTTGTGAAGGATCTCCAAGGGCTTGGAAAAGAGCTTGCATCCTGCTGAAGTCTCAGGGACAACAGACTTCACCCACCAGCACCCCAAGAGTTCTCTTGAAGTGCCTGCAGTTGTGCAGGACTTTTTGAGGACTTGCGTGTTGCAAAGAGCTGGAAGCGCGACTCAAGAACAAGAAGTGTGTCGCCAAACTGCTGCTGCCGCTTCACAACACGAAGCGCCTCGCATCGCCGGAGAAGAGGATCGATGTTGCAGCAGATGCCGCCGCATCACTGGGAAGCCTGTCGCAGAAGAATTGTTGAGTCAACGCAGGTCCACCGAAGCGCCTCGCATCGCCTGGGGAAGAGGATCGACGTCGCAGCAGATGCCGCCCCATCCCTGGGTAGAATGTCGCAGGGCCTGTCGCTGCTCATCGCAGGAGACGAGGATCGATGTCGCATCAGATGCCAGCGCATCGCCAAGAAGCGTATCGCAGGGCCTGTCGCGGCTCATCACCGGAGAAGAGGATCGACGTCGCAGCAGATGCCGCCGCATCACCGGGAAGAGTGTCGCAGGGCCTGTTGCGGCTCGCATCGTTGTGGAAGCAACTTACATCGCCAGGGGAGAGGATCGACATCGCCGCAGACGCCGCCGCATCACTGGGAAGCGTGTTGCAGGGCCTGTCGCGGCTCGCATCGTGAGGAAACATCTCACATCCCCGGAGAAGAGGATCGACGTCGCATCAGGCGCCGCCTCATCACCAGGAAGCGTGTCGCATCAAGAACAAAGAGCCATCTTTGTTTCTTTGCACCAGATCTTCAACGCATCGCTATCCTTGCGTGTAAGGGACTACTGCATCACCTTTTCTGCAACACTTTCGTAGTCCTGCGTGTCGCATCTCACGGTACATTGAACTCTGAGTGTCGCATTTACCATCTTAAGAGAACTAAGCTAAATTCTACCATTTTAAGGAAACAGTATTGTGGATTTTTGTCGTTTTATTTTTTATATAAAACTGGTGAGGTGTCCATCTGTAGTGTTTTCACTTGATTACTGTATGTGTTCACAAATGCTTTACACACTGCCTCTGAGATAAGCCTGTCTGCTCGTGACAAGCTACCAAGGGGGTGAGCAGGGGTTATTTTAGGAGTGTACCCCTTTGCCCTGACTAGACGCAAGGGTCCCTATTTGTCACAGGTACCTACCTATGCCAACTAGAGACCCCCAAATCTAATACAGAGCAAACATGGTTTCAGGCCTATCCTGCATAGCCCGACTGCTGAAGTGTAAATCCTGAAGTGCAACCTGTCAACAGGTAAACACCTGCCTTTTAAACAAGAGTTAGTCACCCCTATGTAAGCCTTGTATCCCGCAAAGCAGGCTGCATGGTACTTAAAAGTAGGCCAGGTAAAACATTTATTTTACAATGTCCTATAGGGACAAGGCCCAAAAAGCTATTTTCACTGTGGCAGGCCTAGATGTCCTATGTAAAAAACCAAAGTGCAAAATCCTAATCCTGCTAACTTGAGCAAGGGACCAGCTAGAAAAACAATAAAACGACTATTTGTAACAGTTATCAATAATCCAATACAATTGTAAAGTCTAAGTTAAAAAAAATATAGTACAGAAAAGTAACTGCTAGAATGTTACCCTTTATATGCCTGAACTTTCAGATGGCTAATTAGCATTAGCCTCACGTAGCCTCTGCTCATCCTTCAATGAGGTGGGAACAAAGTGTTAAATTCTTCCCAGGGGGTTTCACAAAGGGTTCACTTTAATAGACAAAGGCGATTCTTCTGAAATCTGAAGAATCATCAGGTTGGGGGCTGTGAGCACCCTCTTTGAACCACAGTGGCAAATCCAGCATGACAGGTCTGTTTGAGCTACATGACTGAGCTATATGTAATAATTTGACACGCTTGGCACATTTGAAATGGAGAGAACAGTAAATCAAACAGGGTATAGTGAAAAAGTGGGCAAGATAGCCTCCAGAACTTTTGCGCCATTGTTAGTAAGTGCCCAGTGGCCCCACCGCATTCACTAGCTTGTGCAAGGCATGCATTTCACACCCCATCATAACACTTTCTGGACCTGTTGATGAACAGAAGATGACTGGACATGATATCTGTGACCTGAGAGGAGGCCTACAGGACTGAATCTACACCCCCTTGTAAGCTGGACAAAGATGTGGGCTCCAAGGGCCAGTTGGCTGGCCTCCTGTATAGCTACATGGATACAGCAAGCTTCAAGAGGCCTTTTTACTAAAGTGATCAGGTGAATAGTGCCAACAGACCTTGGACTAAATTTTGCTGTTAGCCTATGGCTGAATACCCTGAGACTCTAAGGGGCTTATTTATGAAATGGTTGCATCACATTTGCACGACAGAATGTGGTACATGCAAGACAAAAAAGTCAGATTTTTGTAGCCACGCTAAGCCATTTTGAACAGGCTCTTAGTGGCTTATAAAATCTGGAATAACACAACATATCGCAAATTGGTACACTGCATTACTCTGCCCTGGGAAGACACTGTGTGGGTGTTCCCATGCAACTCTCATGGATTTTGACACATACCAGATTTACAAGAACTTGAAAACCTGGGGCTGCGCCAAAATCTTACACCTTCCCAGCACACAGAGAAAGAGGAATATGCCTCCCAGGATTGCTTTTTATGCAGGAAGGTCCCTTTTCCTGCACAAAAACAGCTCTGCATCCTATACAGCCACCCTTGTACCATGGTGCAAGGGTACCTGTGTTGGCGCTAGGCTACCAAAAGGCCAAAAGGGAATACAGCACCGCCTGCCACAATGTTCAATATTCAGGATGCGACCGCCATGGTGATGGTCACATCCTAATTGGCACAGCGGGACGGCCGCTCCACTGGCGGCCGGTCCCAGCACCACTAGGTGACCTTATAGAACCCTTGGACTTCTATAATTTTCACAGGGGCCAATCCACTTGTTGAATCCAACTAGAGCACCATTGCTTTCAGCCTCAAATTGAGCCTATGTGGCGTTCTACCATGACCATTGGCAATAATTGATACTTTGTGGTGATTAATTATTCTAATTCTAATCCACTCTAAAATTGGGGTAAGCGCATAAATAAATGATGTGAGATTTACTATGCTAACACAAGGCCAACAATAATTTAACAGGGTCAGATTTACTTTTCTAATTCCTATCTAACAGTATTTGGAGATAGTGGGTAAATTAAAGGGCTGTAGTATGTACTGATCTAGCTCTAATTCAAATCTGATTAACATTAGGGGAAGTGCATACATGGAGATGAGAATTACTAATCTGATTCAAATCCAAATAAAATCGAAGAAGGTGCCTAAATAAAAGGCATGAGAGAAACTCTTCTACCTCTATTCCAACTCAAATTTGGGAATGACCATAATATAAAGAGGGTAAAATTAAGTATTCTAACTCTAGTTTCACAAATTTTGGGAACTTGCAAAAATTTGGGCTGTGAAGAAATATTATTCTTACTAGTGTAACAAGCATTATTCACATATTAGAGAAGGGTGGAGGTCATGTTGAATCAATATGCATTTTCTAAATGTTTTAGTAGTTATGGGTCACAGAGATCATCTGCCTCTCTGTCCCTCAAAGAGCTTCACTGGCTCCCAATAACACAGAGGATACAGTTTAAAATGCTCTGCATTGTTTTTAAGGCTTTGCATGGACTTGGACCCATGCCATTGCAGAGCAAATTTGTCTGGTAAACCCTACCCAGAAGCCTTCGATCTTCAGGAGCCAATTTGGTTAGTATACCCAGATTCAGAACTACTAGATTTTGAGGAAGAGCATTCAGCTCTGCTGCTGCTCGACTATGGAATGAACTTCTGTCCAATCTCAGACAAACAGAAGATCTTCTACACTTCAGGAAGAAGCTTTAAACATGGCTCTTTCCAAGGGTGTAACGTTGACTAGCCATCTTACAAGAACGTCTGTCTTCTTTATGACAACATGTGCGAACAGTGGAACCAATGTAACCCAGCACCAGGAGAACCATGGGGTGATAGTGCGCTTTATAAGACTTTATAATATAACATAACATAATACACTTTCATTTAAGTCCAGGCTCATATTTACAAGAAACTGATGCATCTGTAGAGATGCATCAGTTTCCCTGAACCAGCCTGAGATACCCTTGCACCACCATCAATGCGCCGTATTTACAATACTAATCATACAAGAAATACCTCTCCCACCATAGATTAACCATCACTTTTTTGTGCCTTCAGAAGTCATACTTATTAACTCTGGCCTTGAATTACTTTTTTTTTAAGTTTCTATTTTTTCTATTCATCAAATTTTTCTCCTTATTAATGTTTTCAACATGCTCCTAATTAACATTTCCAAAGACATATGAGACACATATAATACTGTTTACAAAAACGAACATGACAAATCTTCTTATTGAGAAGAGCTTAGTGCATGACAAAAATCAAACTGTTAAATGTATCATTCCACAATATACACAATTGACAAATGACAATAAATAACAAAGAAAAAAAGAGTGAAAAACAAAAAGTCTTTGTCCTACAAGATACTTATGCGTCAGAGGGGACCAATTCTGACTTAGTCCTCGCTTACAGGAAACTATCAAGGTCCTAAAGGGAGTCAGAGTTCTAATCAAACCTCAAGATATTGACTTGTTCACTCAAGTCCAGATTTAGCACTAATCTGTGCAATCGTTCACATATGTAGGTACTCTTGACTTCCAAAAACGTAATAGCCAACGCGTTTCAACCTTCAGCAGGGGACCAAGGTTAGATTTGAATGAAGGTATTCATCAGGGCGATATTGATTTATTCGAGTAGGACATCACAGCTTTCTGATTTTTGTGTTGGTCTGAGCCTAAATAGAGTCCCAAAGTTAGTGACCAAAAAATAATTATTTCGATCTTGTATTCTTAAGAGTTCAGTCGTTGTAGTCACTTTCCACTTGTAGCTGGTGCTTGTACTCTCGCATCCAGGCTGTCTTCCGGGCTCGCAAAGTCTCCGCACAATCTTCT
Organism: Triturus cristatus; assembly: GCF_964204655.1. Lineage (NCBI taxonomy): Eukaryota > Metazoa > Chordata > Amphibia > Caudata > Salamandridae > Triturus > Triturus cristatus. The sequence continues at coordinate 523,672,034 of NC_140588.1, read as the reverse complement.
GTTCGCTTTGATTAACAGAAACGCCCAATACAGCTCACCATGGCACAAGGATTGACAGATATATCCGAAAGTCTGACGAATCTGTTTGCCCAAAAGTCATGCATTGCTGGAGATGTGTGGCAAGCACAGTGCAACTCCAGCAATGCATGGAGAGGCCTATACTTATTGTACTGCGTCACTCCTTACGACTGCTTCAAGCAGGCGTAAGGTTTTGACGCAGTGGCATCCTAAATGTTGTGCAGTGAAATCTTGTAGTTTTCACTTCATAATTTTTACAAGGCTTTCCTGCATGGGAACGCCCACCATGCATACATTATAGTTGACGCAGTTATAATGTGACGCAGGGCTTTACAACGGGACGTATCTCCCTAGATGTGTCACATTGTAAATTGGCCACATTGTTTATGCCGCTGATCCGTCACAAAGGTGACACAAATGTATTCAAATAAAAAGGGCATAAACACACTACCCAGCCAAACACCCAGCCAACTATGTAATTGATAATTTACCAAAAAAAAGAAAAGTACAAAGCTCAAAATACATGAATTCCAAAATTTAAAAAATACACATTTTTAAATATATAAATTCTAGATTAAAATATTATTTACAGTAGTTGAGTTATTATTATTCTTTTTAAATCATTCCTAAATGAAACAAGACCCACAAGACCCCTCGAAAACATTCTCCATTTTATAAAAGTAAAACACAAAGGGGTCGATTCCGATATCGCTCAGATGGCCCTCCCAGAGCCATCCGTAGCCTTACCTTCTGTCCATTTCCCGAGCAACAGGCACGCTCCAAATCCAGCATCATTTTTCCATATGAGCCAGCTCCGTAAACGCTGAATGGACTCGTCCGGAGCCATTTCTAAAGCAGTTTCCGGCTGGGCAAGTACGATGTGTACTTCCTATGCACCTAACAGGTTGCTACCTCCAGCACGTCACAGAATCCGGAAGATCTGTATTTCAGCTCCGATTCGCGCCACAACACGATCACCACATACGAGATGAAGCAGCCATGTATCTGATTGCGCATGTCATCCCTATACTGTACGTCTATGGTCGAATCAACAACCGTAACCAACGCGTTTGTCACAGACGGTAAGTCAGACATCTACCACACACAAAAACGTCACGATCCTGCGAAAGGCAACACACCCATAGTGGGTGGATGTCTATCCCCACCAGCAATGTCCACCACATAAGGGGTGGATGTCCATCCCTACCAGCACTGTCCAACCCATAGGGGGTGGATGTATTTCTCTCCCAGCACTTTCCACCCCATAGGGGGTGGATGTCTATCCTTACCAGCAATGTCCACCCTATAGGGGGTGGATGTCCATCCCTACCAGCACTGTCCACCCCATAGGGGTGGATGTCTATCCCCACCAACAATGCCCACCCCATATGGGATGGATGTCCATCCCTATCAGCACTGTCCACCCCATAGGGGGTGGATGTCTATCCTTACCAGCAATGCGTATCATCATCAGCATTTGCCAGTCCATAAGGGGTAGATGTACATCCCTACCAGCAATGTCCACCCCATAGGGGATGGATGCCCATCCCTACCAGCACTGTCCACCCCATAGGGGGTGGATGTCTATCCTTACCAGCAATGTCCACCCCATATGTGGTGGATGTCCATCTCTACCAGCACAGTCCACCCCAAAGGGGGTGGATGTCTATCCCCAGCAGCAATGTCCACCCCATAGGGGGTGGATGACCATCCCTACCAGCACTGACCACCCCATAGGGGGTGGATGTGTATCCCTATCAGTATTGTCCACCCCATAGGGGTGGATGTCCATCCCAACCAGCACTGTCCTCCCCATAGGGGTGGATGTCTATCCCCACCAGCAATGTCCACCCCATAGGGGATGGATGACCATCCCTACCAGCACTGTCCACCCCATAGGGGGTGGATGTGTATCCCTATCAGCATTGTCCACCCCATAGGGGGTGGATGTCCATCCCTACCAGCACTGTCCTCCCCATAGGGGTTGGATGTCTATCCCCTCCAGCAATGTCCACCCCATAGGGGGTGGATGTCCACCCCTACCAGCACTGTCCACCCCATGGGGTGGATGTCCATCCCTACAAGCATTGTCCACCCCATAGGGGCTGGAGGCCGAACACTCCCCCACTACTGTCATGCCAAGATTGTGTTTTGTATGTAAACTGCCTGAAATAGTGACACATAAAGAAAACAAATTAGTGAAACCCCCATCACTATAGTGACCAAAAGGTGAGTGTGGGGTTCAAATCGCCAGAATTGTCAGGCACATAGGGGATATGGGATATAACCCCAATCGCTGCAGTGACCAAAAGGTGAGTGTGGGGGGTTGAAACCCCCAGCATTGTCAGGCATATAGGGGATATGGGGTATAGCCCCCATCACTGTAGTGAGCATAATGTGAGTGTGGGGTTCAAACCCCCAGCATTGTCAGGCACATAGGGGATATGGGGTATAACCCCAATCACTGCAGTTTCCAAAAGGTAAGTGTGGGGTTCAAACCCCCAGCATTGTCAGGCACATAGGGGATATGGGGTATAATCCCCATCACTGCAGTGACCAAAAGGTGAGTGTGGGGTTCAAACCCCCAGCATTGTCAAGCACATAGGGGATATGCGGTATAACCCCCCCATCAGTGTAGTGACCAAAAGGTGAGTGTGGGGTTCAAACCCCCAGCATTGTCAAGCACATGGAGGATATGGGGTATAACCCCCATCAGGGAAGTGACCAAAAGGTGAGTGTGAGGTTGCACACATCAGACAAGTCTACCGCACCGTTCAAATATTCTGCATCATAACACTATTGAGTTTGATACATTGTTGTTGTAAGCCAACAGAATTGGTTTGCACACGATTCGTATACAAAGCCAAACCGTGTCTGTCCTCATGACGACCAATAGCCAATGTGTGTATCCGGCTTGGTTCGGAAGTGTATGACGCATCTTTTGAATACTCACCCGCATCTGTCCCCATGACGACAAATAGCCAATGTGTGCATCCGGCTTGGTTCGGAAGTGTAGGGCGCATCTTTTGAATACTTACCCGCATCTGTCCCCATTACAATCAACAGCCAATGTGTGTGTCCGGCTTGGTTTTTAAGTCTGCAACGTGTCTTTTGAATACTCACCCACTTCTGTCCCTATTACAGTCATCAGCGAAAGGATGCAACCCACACTGTTTTGGCTGAGGCTCAGGTGCCCTACACCAATCAATAAGCATGTCAGACAGTATAGGAAACTTAATTTCCTGCTTTATGACATATATGGGTACATAGATTAACATGTCATATTGGACAGAGCTCTTCATAGCTCACACTCCCATGATGAGCCAACCTTCATGTTCACCAAATACATTGTTTGTGATGCACATTACAACTGTGAGTGACAACTTTACAGATCACCCTCCAAGGCCTGGACACATTGTGTTATCCCAAGTTACATACACCCAGCATAACAGCTGTATTGGACTGTGTGTTACAAAGTGCTTTGGATGCAGTATTGTTGAGTGAATCCACAGTATCTGAGTATTGTACAATGCACACACTCCATTGTTTAGGTTGTTGATGATATTCACTTTAAACATCAATCTGTATTTGGCATGTGAGTTGCTGTTGTGTCTTTTTGTCACAGACATACCTGTTTGTTATGCAAACAAAATGTGATACACATCATGGGTGTTTTATGTGTGTGATGGTACATGTATGTTAGACAGTACATCATGACAGTGTCCAGGTGGCATTACATGACCCCTGTGTGTGTACCTTTCCACCACATGTCAGTTGTTCCACACATCTATCTTTGATAGTTTCTTAGTTGTATGTTTAGTATGTATTGTTTGTTAACATGGACTGTGACAGACACCATTGATTGGTCACAGCACAGCATTGCAGTTGTTGTAAAACCATCATGACATGAAATGTTCTGTGAGGGTCACATAGCTAGCCTTTGTGTCAATGCTCAACATTACACACCTGACTTCATTGAGTCTTGCTTTGATGTTGCATATGATATTTAGCATGTTACTTTCCACATTTGAAAGTGAATTGATAATGTTTCTTTGTCACCTATGTACCGCAGGAGACCAGCTGTCCACAGACCCTTCGCCGCCCTAGAGACTATGGTAGAACGTGACAACATCAGATGTTACCGCTTCACCAGACCACTTATTGAGGAGTTGGCAGAGCAGTTGGGCACACATTTGCTACCTTGACGCTCATATACATCTGCGCTGACCCCCAAGGTGAAGGTGATGGCAGCCCTACATTTCTTTGCCACGGGAACCTTCCAGTATACTGCGGCTACTGCTGGTGGGATGTCACTGACAATGTTTAGCCGTGTGCTTTGTGATTTTTTGGAGGCAATGTTACATTTTCTGAACATTTTCTGAACCGGTACATCAAATTCCCAACACCACGGCTATTTGCTGACATCAAGAGTGACTTTTATGCTTTAGGAAGAATGCCACATGTCATTGGCCCCATTGATGGTACACATGTGGCTTTGGTCCCACCACAGGCAAATGAACAAACATACAGGAATTGTAAGCATTTTCACTCCATAAATGCCCTGCTGGTATGTCTGCCTGACATGACAATCTCACATGCCTGTGCACGTTTCCCAGGATCAGTACACAATCTGTTCATTATGAGAAACAGTAGGATCCCACAGATGATGTCTCAGCTGCCAAATCAGCATACCTGGCTTGTTGGTGTGTAATGTCTGTTTATGTTGTGTGTTGGTTGTATGTCAGGTTGTGCCCTGTTTTCAGACACATTACTTTTTTTGTTTAAATTTAGGTGACTCCAGATACCCGAACAAGCCATAGTTGCTGACACCACTCAGGAACCCTGTCCCCCTGCTGAGTCTAGTTTTAATGAGGCAAATGGGCGGACCAGGCGAGTGATTGAGCGGACATTTGGGCTACTGAAAAGCGGATTTCGCTGCCTGGACCATACAGGAGCCCTCCAATATGCACCAGAAAAGGTGTGTAAGATCATCATTGTGTGTTGCATGCTACACAACCTGGCAGTGAGGAATGAGCTTCCTCTCATCCAAGATGACAGGGACCAGCAGCCTTAAGCAGGGGAGGATCCAGCCTTGGGTCATGTTGCCAGTGATGATGAGGGGGAGGAGGATGTTCGGAGACAGCTCATCAACTACTTTTTCTCATGATTGTAAGTACACAATGATGACTTGACTAAGCTTTTTCTTAGCATGATATGTGTCTGTTGTACAATATCTATGCATACGTGTGGGTGCATGATCTTTGGAGTTGTTATGCGTCCATTGAGTTAGTATGTTCACCAGTACAGTGTTGACATGAGTCCTAGCTAGTGTTCACAATTCATAAGACTTGTGTATGAAATGTCTTTTGGAGATGTATGCAGAATTTTAGATATTTAAAGACTGTTCTATGTCTCTCCTTCACAAGGTCTTGTGACCTCCAAAACACACAATGCTGTCACAGAGTGCAACTTTTCTTGGAATCAGGAAGCTGTGCCACACACTCAATTCAGAAGATTTTGTAACGTCTTGGTTAATTTGTGCTTATTGTCACAGTGTGATTAGATTGCATCTGTTGTAGATGCAACATGTTGTGACTGTGTAATAAACCTGTGCTCCACATTGAGGTGTACATAAACATCCAACATTCATTTGCATACAGTATCTGTGCCATGATTTACACTTTATCTGACAATGTTTAGTGTTTGTGCATTGAAATGTCTTTTCAGTTTACAATAGTGGAGGCAATGAGGATGCATGCCATGTGCTATTTGTGTTGTGTTGTGTTGACCTTGTTGTGTGTATCTCTTATATGTGTCACATCAAAATTACTCACAAGACTGTGTTTTAATTGCTGTACTTGTTTTCTTGCAAAATACTTGATTTTAGGGCATCATCTCTATGTTACAAACAGTGTTTAACTCACAACAGAGGCAAGTATTGTGTGATTATGATTTTATTACAATGCCTGTGTAAAAGAGTACAAGTAAGTGATAGTGCAGCACAAATTTTAGAAATCTGAAGTTCACAGAGGAGTTGTTAGTGGTAGTAGATGAAAATGTCAGAGCCAAGTCCACAGTCATTTGACTCATTGATCCAACTTAGACCCTCCATCACATGTGGGAGACTTCAGTGACAGTCAACAAAAAGAATGCTTCACACACAATGAAGGTTATCAGGAGCAGGTTTTCACTTCCTGGGGGGATGCATGGCCATCTATCTCTTATTTGTCCTTCTTCGGACGACCCCTCTTCTTCTTTTGAGGGGGACCCTCATGTGCAGACAGCTGCGGTGCAGGGGACTCTCCACCAGAGTCCTCATCCCTCCCTGTGGCAGTTGCAGATGTAGTGGGCACACAGGCAGGTGGGGTCATGTTGACAGCAATCTGGCGGAGGCAGGTGAGTATGTCCCTGTGCACCGCAGTGTGGTCATCAATTTTATCCATTTTGGTCTCCATTATGGACATGTGTTTGTCCATTCTGGACATGTATGAGTCCATGTTGGCATAATGGGCAGCCTGCCGCTGTTGCATATCCTTGAGGATCCCAACTACCTGGCCAAAGTCTCTGGTGCATTCTCGAAATTAATTTAAGAATGCGTCCCAACTGTGGGTCAGCTTGTTCAGCAGAACCATCTTCATGATGTGACCTCACCCCGCGGCCCCTTACACCACCCATACCCACACAAGCAGGACCAGTTGTTGCAGACACAGACAACACTGAGCCTCCTTCATTGTTGACACTTGTGTTGTTGTCCGCCAACTCCAGAGTGCCCTGTGTTGCTGTGCCATTAGTGTTTTCTTGCCTTGTTGTGTCCATGTTGGTAGAGGTCATCTGGGGGTTGCCATATGTTATGGTCGCAGGGGGTGCTGAAGTTACAGGTGCTGGTGCTGCATGCTGATCCACACCGAAGGGGCCAGGTCGTTCATTGTCGTCCGAAGAGGAATGAGAGACATACACACTGGAGAGCTCATGGTCAACCAGAGTCTGGTACTGGGATTCTTGTCCTGTTCCTGCAGTGTCCCCGGCAGGCCCTGTGGGTAGAAGAGAGACACAATGTATGTTTTGTGTTTGCACAGGTCAATGTATCTTAAACATTACATTTGCTATTGTACATTATGATGAGTGTATGTACATTGCATTGTCCTCAATTGTCACAGACCCAGGCCTATATTAGTAAAGAAGACTGTAATTTTAACAAGATGTGTTTTGCTGAGCATATTGAGCTTTGTGCATACATAGGTCATGTATTGTTTCTTTGACTGTACATAGACATTGAAAGTCAAGTGCCACCCTGTGCCTGACACAGGTGTGTTGTTATTTCCTACATTTGTGCTTTTACAATGACATATGTACTCTTCCTCTTACGGTGTGTCGCAAGATTTTTGCATGTTTGCTGGCATTTGTGCATGTATTTTTGAGTCACATTGGTGTGGCTACCAACACACTCACAGTCCAGTATGTATGTCAGCATTGAGATTTACTATTTTATTATATGTATTCCTAGTTCTCATCTCATTGCACACTTGTGAATGTGTTTCATTAGCAAATGGTGTTGCTTCTTAGCTTTGTGCGTGATAACATAATGTATATTGTCCTAGTCCTCCATGGACAGATGAGTTAACCAAGACTGCTTTATTGCTTTTCCATGCTCAGGACTGTGAGGTACAGAGGTTTGTGTGCTTGTGTAATGCTGCTGTGAGTTGTACCCCTCCTCCCACCCAGTCCAGATTACTCTTCGTGTTGAAAGTGTCAATGCCAGTGAGGGGAGTGTAGTGCCAAGGATACTGACAATGCTGCAATATGTAGGGGTTGAATGCAGCTCACAACAGTGGTTTGTGTAAATGACACCATGCAACAGTGTCAGCTATCTTGCTGTGGCCATTCCATTAACTGTCAGATATCCCTTGTCAAAGATGGATAGGTTGCTTTGTGTGTGTGTTTTGATGAGTGCTATATCTGCATCTCTCCATATGTGCTGTATTCCACACACCTTCACAGCCAGCCGTGCGGGCACCCCTGGGACAATGCATCCCTAGAAAATGAGTGGAATGTACAGTGAAGATTTTTTTGAGTGTGGACTGGTGTACGAGAGCCAGAGCCTAGGTGTGACTTGTGGCCTATTCATACATACATCTTGCCGGTACATTTCCTTTCACTGTCATGGACTGACTAGTCACAAGAGTGCTATTTGATCTGGCTGAGAAGGTTTGTGTAGGGCAGGCCTTGATAGTAGTTGAAGCCATTGAAGAAACTCCTCCTCCCGCCCAGAGCAAGTATGCCACCATGAACCATGCTTCCATGACAGTGATTAAAAGTTTACCATCAAGATATCTGACAGTGGTGGCCTGGTGTTTGTTTGTGCACAACTCACAACAGGGCCTTGTGCTCCCCTACAGCAGAGCCCAGTTTCAGCCATCTTAGCAGTACTTTTCCATTCCCTGTAAGATGAGCATAGTTCAAGGTGGGCTTGATGGGCCATGTGGGAGGATTGTTAGATGTGACTATGACTCCCATCATGCGTTTGGCTACACCCAGCTTCCCAGCAATCCCAACCTCCCTTGCTGTGACTCAGCTCTCCTGGGAGTGAATGTGTGCAAACAAGATGGCTGCTGTATATGACTGGTGTTTGGATCCCATTGCCTTGCTGTGAGTTAGTGCTAAGTTTGTAAATATATTTACATGGTGAGCTTTCCTGTTACATTAAAATTTACCTTTGATCACATATCCCATCATGGATTGGTTTAACTCATACCAGGGCCCAGTGTCAGGCATCTTGGAAGTAGATTTACCTTGACTCTCAGGTTGTACATAGTCCCAGGTGTGGTGTTTAGTGTTGGTGGAAGGGGTGTATTTGTGACAGGGCCTGCTGGTAGATGTAGTCAGAGCTAGCCCTCCTCCTCCCCCCGACCAAATAGACCACCATGAACCATGCTTTCATGAAAGTGATTAAAAGTTTCAAGATGTCTGACAGTGGTGCCTGGTGTTTGTGCACAAATCCCAACAGGGACTTGTGCTCCCCACTGCAGATCCCAGTGCCATCCATCTTGGCTGTACTTATCCACTCCCTATGAGATGAGCATAGTTCAAGGAGGGCTTGATGGGCCGTGTGGAAAGAGGATTGTTAGCTGTGACTACGACTCCCATCATGCTTTTAGCTACACCCAGCTTCCCAGCAATCCCAACCTCCCTTGCTGTGACTCAGCTCTCCTGGGAGTGAATGTGTGCAAACAAGATGGCTGCTGTATATGACTGGTGTTTGGATCCCATTGCCTTGCTGTGAGTTAGTGCTACGTTTGTAAATATATTTACATGGTGAGCTTTCCTGTTACATTAAAATTTACCTTTGATCACATATCCCATCATGGATTGGTTTAACTCATACCAGGGCCCAGTGTCAGGCATCTTGGAAGTAGATTTACCTTGACTCTCAGGTTGTACATAGTCCCAGGTGTGGTGTTTAGTGTTGGTGGAAGGGGTGTATTTGTGACAGGGCCTGCTGGTAGATGTAGTCAGAGCTAGCCCTCCTCCTCCCCCCGACCAAATAGACCACCATGAACCATGCTTTCATGACAGTGATTAAAAGTTTCAAGATGTCTGACAGTGGTGCCTGGTGTTTGTGCACAAATCCCAACAGGGACTTGTGCTCCCCACTGCAGATCCCAGTGCCATCCATCTTGGCTGTACTTATCCACTCCCTATGAGATGAGCATAGTTCAAGGAGGGCTTGATGGGCCGTGTGGAAAGAGGATTGTTAGCTGTGACTACGACTCCCATCATGCTTTTAGCTACACCCACCTTCCCAGCAATCCCAACCTCTCTTCCTGTGACTCAGCTTTCCTGAGAGTGAATGTGTGCAAACAAGATGCCTGCTGTATGTGACTAGTGTTTGGATCCCATTGCCTTGCTGTGAGTTACTGCTAAGTTTGTAAATATTTTTACATGGTGAGCTTTCCTGTTACATTGTCGGTATTTTGTTGGTTACAATTTACATTTGATTCCATATCCCATCATGTACTGGTGCAACTCGCACCAGGGCCCAGTGTCTGGCATCCTGGAAGAAGATTTACCTTGACTCTCAGGTTGTGCATAGTCCCAGGTGTGGTGTTTGGTGTTGGTGGCAGGGGTGTATGTGTGACAGGGCCTGCTGGTAGATGTAGCCAGAGCTAGCCCTCCTCCTCCCCCCTACCAAATAGGCCACCATGAACCATGCTTCCATGACAGTGATTACAAGTCTACCTTCAAGATGTCTGACAGTGGTGGCCTGGTGTTTGTTTGTGCACAACTCCCAACAGGGCCTTGTGCACCCCACAGCAGAGTCCAGTGTTAGCCATCTTGGCAGTACTTTTCCACTTCCTGTGAGATGAGGAAAGTTCAAGGTGGGCTTGATGGGCCATGTGGGAGGAGGATTGTTAGCTGTGACTATGACTCCCATCATGCTTTTGGCTACCCTCACCTTCCCAGCAAACCCTATTTTCCTTCCTGTGACTCAGCTTCCTTGTGAGTGAGTGAAACAGTGCTGGCAAGATGGTTGACAGTGGTGGCTTGGTGTTTGTTTAAGTACTACTCCCAACAGGGACTTGTGCTTCCCACAGCAGAGTCCAGTGTTAGCCATCTGGGCAGTACCTTTCCACTCCCTGTGAGATGGGCATAGTTCAAGGTGGGCTTAATGGGCCATGTGTAAGGAGGTTTGTTAGCTGTGACTACAACTCCCATTATGCTTTTGGCTACACTCACCAACCCAGCAAACCCTACTTTCCTTCCTGTAACTCAGCTTCCCTATTAGGGAGTGAAACAGAGCTGGCAAGATGTCTGACAGTGATGGCCTGGTGTTTGTTTGAGCACTACTCCAAACAGGTCCTTGTGCTCCCCACAGCAGAGCCCAGTGTCAGCCATCTTGGCAGTACGTTTCCACTACCTGTGAGATGGGCATAGTTCAAGGTGGGCTTGATGAACCATGAGGGAGGAGGATTGTTAGTTGTGACTACGACTCGCATCATGCTTTTAACTACACCCACCTTCCCAGCAAACCCAACCTTCCCTTCTGTGACTCAGCTTCCCTATGAGGTAGTGTAACAGTGCTGGCAAGATGTCTGACAGTGGTGGTTGGTGTTTTGAGGCCAAAGCCTTGCTGTGTTTGTTAGTAAGTTTGCACATGTTATGACATAGTTATATATTACTCTAATATTGTAGGTATTTTGTTTGTCTAACTGGCATACACATCACAGGATCATTTGCTTTATGTTGATATGGCTTTGCTAACAGTCATTGGCATCACTGTCCCCTTGACAGTGATGTCTGTGGGTGTGTATTGGCTCACAATTTTGGCTAGTTGTTTATGTACTCACCAGTCTCTGGTATTGCTGATAATCTATGGATGCCCTCGGGTGGAATGATGGCCTGCACCGTCTCCTCCCAGGAAGTGAAGTGCATAGGTTTTTGAGGAGGACCACCGCCGGTCTGCTGGCTCAGGGCATGGTCTCTGCTAATCAACTTCTTGACCTTCCTTCGCACATCATAGTACCTGTTCCTCATGTCATCCATTGTGCGCAGGCAAGGTGCTTGTGTGTTCACCTTGTTGACAATCCTCTCCCACATCTTGGTTTTCTGGGACATGGGGGTCTGTTGGACCAATGTGCCAAATAACGGTGGCTCTACTCTGAGAATTTCATCTACCATGACTTCCAACTCACTGTCTGTGAACATTGAATTCTTCTTTGGGGGCATGGTGATGGGTGGTGGTGGAGATGGATGTGTGGGTGAGTGTGAAAGTGAGGGTGAGTGAGTATGAGTAAAGGTGTGTGTTTGTGAGTGTGGTATTTGACAGGTGGTCGTGGTGTACAGGATGTGTGGTGGGTGGGTTGTGAGTGTATGTCTCAGTGCAGTGTAGTGGTGGTATCTGCTGGCTGGTCTGTTGAATTTGCAAAGGATCATGGGGGCTCATTACGATGATGTAACGATCGCCACCGCCATCCTGGCGGTAGAGATCATTATGCCATCATCATGAGATTTACTTACCCCCTGCCATATTATGATGGTGGTGGGTATCACGGTGGACGGAAAGTCTGTCAGCCGTTTTTCTGCCGGTGGGTATCGTCACATTTGCCTGCCGGGCAGAGCAGGGGCACTACTATGGTGGCGGTGCCTAGAAGGCACCGTCCTCCATATTAGGATGTCGATTATTAAAGGCCTTTCCATGGTGGCAATGCCGCCATGAAAAGGCTGGTGGGGATTGGGTCCAGGGGCCCGTTGCAGGCCCCCCTTGTGTCTGGGGGAGGTGGGGTACACTTGACATTTTGCCGCACCAAGTGGCAGGCACTGTTTGGTGCCTGCCTTGTGGTGCAGTGAAATGCCTGGCATGCAATTTTAACATCGCGGCGTGTGCTGCTGTCAGCAGCACCCGCCTAAATGTTAAATTGCAGAATGCGACCGCCATGGTGCAAGACTGCCACATGTCTGGCAGCCAGCCCCCAACCCTGCGGGGATGGCGGGAGGACTCAGGTCCGCCCACAATCCTATTGAACCCCTAAGTAATGATTTTGGGCCTTAATATAGGTGGAGTTGTGGGTGTGTCTTATGTTTTTTTTTACTTTGACAATGCTTGTTTGGTCTTTTTCTGCCTGTTTCTGTTGTAGTTAGTTGAGCATGACGGAGACGTTCAGTTGACTGCTACGGATACTTTTTTAAGCATTGGCGGGGTAGTGGGAGTCTGCCCCATTCACGTTATGCTATGTTGCCGCATTTGCATACGAGTCTGTCGCGTTAGGCGATTTTCACGGATGGATTGATTCCTGTAAGTGTCGGTCATCCGTATTGTGTTCCATGCGAGTCGGTTGTATTTGACACACGTCTCAGCGTACTCCTCCAATCGGACAGCGCGCGTACATGTCGGTCGGAATACATTCCTGGTCCGTGTCGGTCGGAAGGGTTTCCGTGCAGGATCGAAATCGGGCCCTAAATATCATAATGGCATCTGAACCCTGCTATAGAAACTGTACACACCCTGCACCAAAATTAAGCCCACAACCTGCAGTATGAAAAATCTTAATTATAATGCTCAAATAAATGACCCATTTTTTAGGAAATGAAAACATAGTTAAAATATATATAAACGATTATATCCATTTAAAATGATTTCAAATAAAACACTATGAAACCGAACCCCTAAAAAATCCACATCCCCATAATAATTTCAGTAAAGAACCATACAAATTTCTAAATCAAACCAATGATTTAATAAGAGATAGATAAACATTAAGGGGGCCATTAGGATGTAGGATGGATTGCCACTGCCCACATGGCGGTGGCGGTCCGCCCTACATCCTTCCATGCCCGCCACCCATTTCCCCCACCATATTAGTATGGTGGGGGAACGCCGGTGGATGGCAAGACCGTCCGCTGGTTTTCCACCGGTCACACAGGTGACCGGGCAGAAAAGGGGCCTGCTATGGTGGCGGTGTCTGTTAGACACCGCCATCCATATTAGGAAGGCAGCAGGATGCTGCCTTTCCGTGGTGGTGCATGCGGACAGTGACCTCAGGGGCCCCTTGTGGGCCCCCAGGGCATTGGAGGGATGGAGAGTGCACATGGGGGGTACCTATCCCTGCATTTGCATGCAAATGCACAACATGCAGTTTTACCATTGCGGCGGGTGCTGCTGAAAGCACCGCCCACTGCAATGTTAAAAATGTGTGATGCGCCCACCAGTGTGGCGGGCGCATCCTAATCTCCCCCATGGGACTGCTGCACATATTGCAGGCGGTCCCATTTTCTGTCAGGATGGCGGGCGGAATGATGCCCTAAATATTGAATAGCTACACTAAACATGGCAAACCAAAAACTATAAAGATATGCTTACCATGTTATTATGTCCCACAATAATTTTGCAGTCACTATATTTTCATCAGTTGGTATCTTGGAGACAATATTCAGATACATACACACTTTGGGGACCAAATAAATGGCAGAGGTGTGCAATATAAATGATATTATCACAGCACCTCACTAGAAAAAATGCCTCTCTGTTTTGTTAATGTCAGGAACATTTCCAGATCTGCACCTGGAGGCTTTAGTTTTTAGCCGGGAAACAGCTCAGCAGTGTAGCAGTGGTGTAGCAGGCAAATAGCTATGTGAGTGTTTTGATCTAATACAGAACAAAATGACCTTGCAACCTCACCTCAACAACTTTCAAAACAACCAGTATTGCATAGTAGACTTCAACCACCTCTCCCCCTCACCTCAGACACTAACCCCACTCCCAAAATTGTAATAATTCTCCCATTAGACCTTACTCGCTCAAGCACACATTTTGTAGTAATTAAGTAAGCGGTAAGTAGACAAAATATAGATTTTTAAAAATCTTTGTGTCATGATATCGAGTTTTAAATGTTGATAGTCAAAAATATTGTTGTTTATAATATTGATGTTAATAATATCGATTTACTGTGTTGTTTAAAATATCGTTGTCAAAAATATTGATTACTAAAATATACCAAAGGACCCCCATGTCACAGAAAACCAAGATGTGGGCGAATATTGTGGACAAGGTGAATGCTCAAGCACTAGCAAGGCGCACAAAAGACGATATCCAGAACAGGTGGTATGACGTGCGTAGGAGGATCAAGAAACTCATTGAAAAAGATCACGCCCTGAGTCAGTGCACCGGCGGTAGCCCTCCTGCCAAACCAGTCAACTTCAGGACCTGGGAGGAGAAGGTGAGGGACATCCTACCACCAGAGAGTGTCCATGGTCTAACAGACATACCAGAGCCTGGTGAGTACACAAACAAAATACCCAAAATTGTGTGGCAAGGGGACCGTGAAACCATGCACTACAAGCAAAGCCACAGTAACCAATAGATAATCATCCCAAGATGTGTATGTAACACAAAACCTGCCATCTCATAGTGACTTGGAACTGTGTCATGACATGCACCAACCTACAAACAAATAGAGCAAGGCAGTGACACAAAGCTAAATAAACACTGCCAGACAGTTTGCCACCACAAACACACTACCTCACACTGCAGCTGACTGACAGGAAGGAATAGTGGGGATGCAGGTGAAGTGAGTGTATCCAAAATCATGATGGGGTTTGTAGTCACAGATAATGCTCCCCTTCTAAATTGGCCCATCAAGACCTCTCTGAAACATGCCCACATCACAGGGAGTGGAAAATGACTGACAAGAGTCCTGCTGTGGGGAGCACAAGGCCCTGGTAGGGCTTGTGCGCAAATCAGAAGCAGGATACCACTGACTGACATCCTGAAACACAACTTGTATGCCCTCCATTGGAAGCATGTTTCATGGTGGGATGTCCGGCCGGGTGGGAAGGAGGACTGACAGCTCTGACCATACTTACCAACATGTGGAGACACACCCCCCTCAACACAAACTCCACACAACTCACCGGGTAGAATGCATTGACCCACACCTCTGTGAAATATCAGCAGAAGATACCCGTACTGGGTGCTGCTGTGTGAAGCACAGGGGATCTCTTTGGACTTGCAGACAAACAAACATCAGGATATCACAGTCAGCCATCATGCCATTGTTGTCACACACCCTCACAGGGAAGCAGAGTCAAGAGGGAGGAAGTATGGGCATGCTGGGAAGGGGGGTGTAGCCAAGAGTATGATGGGAGTTGCAGTCACAGACAATCCCCACCCACCCACATGGCCCAGCAAGCTCACACTGAACCATGCTCGCCTCACGGAGAGTGTGATGGGACTGACAAGATGTCTGACACTGGGCTCTGTTGTGGGGAGCACAAGGCCCTGCTGGGAAATGGGCAACAACAATATCAAACTCTGTCCGTGAAGCTGGAAAAAAACAGTGTACAGGCAAGCATCTGTTCGTACAGTAGAAAATGTCATGTTTGTGAACCATTGATGCCTGTAGAAACCTAACTTACATTGTATGTCTCTTCCAAACACAGGTGGTGCTGGGGACCCAGTACCAAATGAAGAGGATTTCCAGTCCCAGACTCTGGTGGACACTGAGCTCTCTGGTTTGACTCTTCGGATGACGACGACCAAGCTGGCTCCTCCGGTGTGAGTCATCATACAGTACCAGCAGCATCAACATCTGCACCCCCTGTACCTACGCCTCCAGCATCTGGAAACAGACAAGGCACCCCTGCCAATACGGACAGACCAAGGCCACTGAACACCCACTGCACAGGGACACAGGACCCCCAGGAAGCTACAGCAAACACCACCAGCAACACCACCCAAGGGGTCCCAGTGTTACCTGTGCGTCCCGCCGCTGGTCCTGGCCGTGTGGATAGGGGTGCTGGGAGGGATGGGAGGCAGAGGGCGCGCCTTGCAGCAGACTCTGGACTGCATGATGACCCCCAACTGGCACGCATCATAGATGCGTACCAGGATAGCACCGGAGCATTTGGCCAGGTAGTGGGGATCCTCAAGGACATACAACAGGAGCAGGCTGCCCACCATGTCCGCATGGAGGCAAAGTGGAATGCCGCTACTGCGGTGCATCGGGACATACTCCAATGCCTCCGCCAGACCAACACAAACCTGTCCACACCTCCCTGTATTGCCACAACATCTGTTGTAACACCATCTGCCAGCACCACAGGGAGGGAGGAGGACTCTGGCGGAGAGTCCCCTGCACCGCAGAGGCCTGCACCTGAGGACCCCCCCCCAAGAAGAAGAGGGTTCGTCCGAAGAAGGACATGTGAGAGGCAGATGTCCCAGCACATCCCCCAGGGCCTCTAAACCTGTTCTTGACAACGTTCTTTGTGCGCAACCCGTTCACCTTGTTCAATTGCACACAACTCGCCCACATGACATGGAGGGTGCATGTTGGTCCAATGTAGCAGATGACTGTGGACTTTACTCTGGACTAAACTCACCAGTACACCATACTTGCCTCTGTTGTGATTCCAACTTGTCATGTGTCATGGAGATGTCACTCTGCTACACAACACAGTGCATGCCAAATACTACAACAATGTGACCATAGGTGATGTGACACATGTGAGGGAGACACACCACTATGGCAACACAACACATACTCACCATGGCCATGTTACTCATCCCACACAATGATGCTGACCCGAAACACATAGGTATGCCCAAACACAACACCTATCCACAGTCATTGGTAACAAGTCCACAGGTGAGGTAAGCAAATGTCACTCAGATGTGGGAAGACAGACAACGGACCTAACAAAGCATAGCACAGGTTCATTACACATCAGCAACATGTTTATTCAAAAATAGTTGCAAGGCAATTGTACATTACGGTGGACACACGGTCACAGAGTGTCTGAGAATTGGAGTCCAGGGGTGTGTGGCACATCACTTGATGTCAATTTACTACTCCCACACTGGTGTCGGAGTCTGGGTGTTGGGGGTCAGTTTTGACCAAACAACAGGCAAATTACCCTGTGAAGGACAGACACAAGACACAGTCAAAAGCACAGCAGAACAGGAGAGAAATGCAATACACATGCACAAAACATGTCACAAGAAACCTACATAGAAACAAGTTAGCAGTACTACCCTATTGTGGAGTACACACCACCTGAATGGACACATCACTGCACGCATCCAGTCAAGTGGCACACAGACACAATAAGACAGCAACAGAGAACAACAACACATTCCAGGCTAACTCCATACATTGACATAACAACCCTGGAAACTCACATTCAGGTGAAGAAGTTGTTGATGAGCTGTGAGCGGACGTCACCCTCATCCTCATCATCACTGGCATAGTTGCCAGGCCGGGATCCTCCACAGGTGGCGGAGGTTGGTCATCGTCATTCTGGATGAGAGACACCTTCTTCCGCACTGCCATGTTGTGTAGCATGCAGCATACAAGGATTATTTTGCACACCTTTGCAGGCTCATATGGGAGGGCCCCTCCTGTCTTGTCCAGGCAGCGAAAGTGGCTTTTCAGGAGGCCAAATGTCCGCTCAATCACCCTCCTGCTCTGACCATGTGCCTCATTGTAGCACATCTCGGCTGGTGTCACAGGGTTCCTGTGGGGTGTCAGCAACCACAGCATGTTGGGGTATCCGGTGTCACCTACACACAAAAAAATGAACAAGTAGTTGAGTTTTGTAGGAGTGCGGAATACAACATTGACAAACACACACAATGATTGTTGGAGGGAGGACCACCGGGGAGTCGGGGGGACTACTCCGGGGCACCTTCCTACCACAAAGTTATAGCCGAGCGCCGCTGAGAAGCCTCCTAGGAGAGGTCCTTCTCCTATGATCGTACTAGGCCCAGTAACACCACCACACAGGACTCCGTATTAGTTGCTTATCTTGGTTCTTTATATAAAAAGGAGCACGGTTCAATATTTACAGTGGGATCGAGTGATCCGGTAGAGTCTCAATGTTCTTGGAGGGATAGGGTAGCGGGAGGGCTCTGCGCCAGACCTTGGGTGCTGGTCTCAGAGCGGCTCGGACGTGGAGAGCCGCGACGGCGTCAGCAGGGCTCGGGTGGTAGTTCCGCTTGGGTCGAGCCACGACCCAGTCAGCAGGGCTCCGGTGGTAGGTCCGCTTCGGTCGAGCCACGACGAGGTCAGCTGGGCTCTTGATGGTACGTTTCAACAAGGTCGGGCCGCGACAGCGTCAGCAGGGCCCCAAAGGTTCGTGAAGGTCTTGTAAGCACGATGGAGCCGCGACGTCGTCAGCAGGGCTCAGAGTGTCGGTTCAGGAAGAGTCTTTCTCCGTAGGGTCAGCTGCGATCCGATCAGCAGGGCTCTTGACTCCGGGATACAACTGTCGTCTTGTTGCCTGGTCGCCCCAGATATAGGTCTGGAGCCCTTTGATGTCCGGACCCTTGCGCCCAGGAGGGCGGAGAGGCCGGGTAGGGCGCGGCCAGATGCCCAGCAGGAGAGGCGCCAGGCCCCAGAGAGCTGTGGGGCGATCGCACCTAGGTGTGGAAGGACGGTTGGGGGTCCCATCGATACTGCCCTCCGCCGGGAGTGGGAAGGGCTCACGTGGTATCCCCCAGGCCAGGGGTTTGGCGCCTTGATGTCGGGCCTCGCTGGGACCGAGGCCGGGTAGAGCAGGGTCATGTAGGTGGTCACGTGGAGTGACGTATAATCCAAAATGGAGGCACCCCGAGGTGCATAGGACCTTGTGCGGCTTAGCGAGGGGGAACAGGACCACGCCACGAGGCCGGCTCCAACACGCGTCCCCCCCAGCTGAAGGCAGGGAGAGTCACCCATCTTCTTGGGGGTTCTCCTCGCCGAGGCGGAAGAATCTGGACAGGCCGTCAGCGTTGGCGTGGTCGTTGCCGGGCCGGTGTTCCACGGTGAACTCCATCCCTTGCAGCAAGATGGACCATCGCAACAACTTGGGGTTCTCGCCCCGCATTTGCATGAGCCACCACAAGGGCCGGTGGTCAGTCTGGACCCTGAAGTGGGTGCCGAAAAGGTAGGGCCGGAGCTTCTTGAGAGCCCATACCACAGTGAAAGCCTCCCGCTCGATGGTGCTCCACCTCTGTTCTCGGGGCAGCAGTCGGCGGCTGATAAAGGCCACAGGTCGGTCGAGGCCCTCGGCGTCCATCTGGGAGAGGACCGCCCGACCTCGTACTCTGATGCGTCGGTCTGCACCACAAATTCCATGCTGTAGTCAGGGGCCTGTAGCACCGGGGCAGCACACATGGCCGCCTTGAGGGCTTCAAAAGCGGTCTGACAGCGGGGCGTCCAGTGCATCACTTTGGGCTGTTTCTTGGAAGTGAGCTCCGTAAGGGGGCCCACAATGCTGCCATAATCTTTAATAAAGCGCCGGTAGTAGCCTGTGAGGCCTAAGAAGGCCCGGACAGCGGTTTGGGTTGCGGGGGGCTCCCACGCCTGGATGGCATCGACCTTCAACTGGAGGGGCGCTACCTGGCCACTCCCCACCTGGTGGCCCAGATAGGTCACAAATCCTTGACCGATCTGGCACTTGCTGGCCTTAATTGTGAGCCCGGCCCTTTGGAGAGCGGCCAAGACTTCTCCGAGGTGCCCTAGGTGCGCGACCCACTGGTCGCTGAAGACGGCAATGTCATCGAGGTAGGCCGCGCTGAAGGCTTCTAGCCCGGCCAGGACCTTGTTCACCAGCCTCTGAAAGGTCGCTGGGGCGTTCTTCATACCGAAGGGCATCACCCGAAAGTGGTAGTGCCCATCGGGGGTAGAAAAGGCGGATCGTTCCTGGGCGCCGGGGGTGAGCTTGATCTGCCAGTACCCAGCGGTGAGATCAAAGGTGCTTAGGTAGCGGGCGGCCCCTAAGCGGTCGATCAGCTTGTCCGCCCATGGCAGGGGGTGGGCATCGGTCTTGGTGACTGCGTTCAGGCCCCGGTAGTCTACACAAAATCTGAGTTCCGGAGAGGTGCCGGGGGCGGCGGCCTTCAGCACCAAGACCACCGGGCTGGCCCACGGGCTGTTGGAGGGCTCGATGACTCCGAGGGCGAGCATCTTGGCGACCTCGGTTTGTATGCAGGCTCGGACTCGGTCAGGTACTCTGTAGGCGCGGTGTCGCACAGGGGGGCTGTCCCCGGTATCCACGTCGTGGACGCACCAGGGGGTCACCCCGAGCATGAGAGAGAAGAGGGCAGCGAAGGGTTGCAGCAGCTTCCGGCAGTCATGGCGCTGTTCCGGGGTCAGTGTGGCGGAGAGGTGGACGCCCTCCAAGGAGCCGTCTTGGCCCGAGGACCCCAGGAGGTCTGGTAGGGGCTCGGAGTCGCTTTCGCCCCCATCGTCAGTAGCCAGCAGCAGGCTTAGTTCAGTTCGGGCAAAGTGGGGCTTGAGCCGGTTGGCGTGTAGGACCCGGAGGGGGTTCCTCGGGGACTCCATGTCGACCAGGTAGGTGACGCGGCTCTTCTTCTCAACCACCTTGAAGGGCCCGGTCCACTTGTCCTGCAGGGCGCAGGGGTCTACGGGTGACATGACCCAGACTTGCTGGCCCAGCTCGAACTCGATGGTCGAGGCATTTGCGTCATACCAGCGCTTCATGTCCTCTTGGCTGGCTTCGAGGTTGGCTTCTGCCAGGGCCCGGAACTTCCGAGTCTGGTTCCGCAGGGTCAGGAGGTACCGGTAGATGTCGGGGGGGGCATTTTGGACGTTCACCTCCCAGCCCTCCTTGACCAGGCTGAGGGGCCCTCGGACGGGGTGTCCATACAATAGTTCGAAGGGGCTGAAGCCCAGGGATTTCTGTGGTACCTCCCGATAGGCGAACAGGAGGCAGGGTAGCAGGACATCCCACCTCCTCCTCAGGGGCTCCTCCAGGCCCTGGATCATCCCTTTTAGGGTTCTGTTGAACCGCTCGACCAGTCCGTTCCCCTGGGGGTGGTAAGGGGTGGTGAATCTGTAGGTGACCCCACATTGTTGCCAGAGGGATTTCATGTACTTTGAAATAAAGTTCGTACCCCTGTCGCTCACCACTTCTCGGGGGAACCCCACCCTGGAGAAGATGCCCATCAGGGCCCGGCCCACCACTGGAGCTGCCACAGTGCGGAGTGGGATGGCCTCGGGGTATCGGGTGGTGTGGTCGACCAGTACCAGGATGAAGCGGTGTCCCAGGGCGGTTCGGGGGTCGAGGGGCCCCACGATGTCGATCCCCACTCGTTCGAACGGGGTGTGGATGGCTGGAAATGGTTGGAGGGGGGCTTTAACTCGACCCCCAGTCTTTCCGCTAGCCTGGCAGGTCTGGCAGGACCGGCAGTGGTGGTCCACGTCTCTCCGCATTCGGGGCCAATAGAAATGGGTCACTAGGCGGCTGTAAGTCTTGTCCCGCCCGAGGTGTCCGGCGAGGGGCACGTCATGCGCCAGGTTCAGGAGGAACTCCCGGAACCGGAGGGGAACCACCAACATCCGGCCGGCTCCCAGTTCGGCGATTTTCTGCTTGCTGTATAGTAAGTCATTGTCCCAATAGACCCAGTGGGTTCCCGTGGGGTCCCCCAAGGCCTGGGCGGCCACTTGCTGTCGGGCCCTCTCGAGGGACGGGCAGGCCTTCTGTTCTTGCTGGAATTGTTCGCGGGTGGGGCCCCCATCGTGGCGCCACTGGGCCAGCTCGGGAATCTCGCTGAGGGAGGCGGCCTCGTCGGAAGAAAGTTCGGATGGCCCGGCCTCATCGTCGGGTTCCTTCGTGCCGGAGGATGGTGATAGTTCTGGGCCCGTAGGCTTGTCGGTGGCCACGGCAGCGGCTGTTTGGGCGGTCATGGACTGGGTGGTGGCGCAGGCCCACTCGGGCAGCCCTAGCATCCCCAGATGCTCTCGGCGCTCCACCTGGGCACAGGGGGAGCTCTCTAGGTCATTCCCCAGGAGGCAGTCCACGGGGGCGTCGTCGCGGACAGTCACTTTTAGGGTGCCGGACACCCCTCCCCACTCGAAGGGGATCCTGGCCATCCGGCACATGCTCTCGGTGTTGTCCACGGTCCGGACAGGGCATAAGACATGTGGCAGGATTTGTTCGGGGGTCACCAGGTGGCAGCGGACAGCGGTCACGCTGGCCCCAGTGTCCCGGAGGGCTTCGGCCCGTCGTCCATTGATGGTGACCCACTGCTGGTACTTCTGGGTGTTGCTGGGGATGGCCGCTCGGGGCACCATTTCTCGGGAGCCCAGGCATACGAGCGACATGGCAGCGGGTTCCCACTCGGGGGATCCGTCGTCGCGGTTTTCCTCCTCGTCCTCTCCTTCCCCCAGGGCTGCGGCTGCTATTTGTCGGGGAGGGGGCCCAGCGGTCCCGTTCCGCCGGTTCACGGGGCAGGCCGGGTCGCTGGCATAGTGGCCAGTCTGCTGGCAGCCGAAGCAGGTCACTGGTGGTCGGGGTCCAGGCCGGGCGATGGGGGTCCCCCTTCGGCCCATGGTCGGGGACGTGTGGTTGGCGGCCTGGCCTCGTGGCGGGCTTCTGGGCGGTCCGGCCGGGAATTCTTGACCGCGGTGGGACCCCCCTCCTCTGCCCCGCTGGCGAGGAGGACCCGTGGTACTCCGTTGGTAGTCCCCCACGGGGTTCCGGGGGACCCGGGTGTTGACCCATCGGTCTGCTTCTGCGGCGAGCTTCCGGGGCTCGGTCAGTTTACTGTCCAGGAGGTGTTGCCTTAGTTCCACAAAGCAGTTGTTGGCGAGGTGCTCCCAGACAATGAGGTCGAACAGTTCATTGTACGATGTGACCTTGCTCCCTTTTATCCACCCTTCAAAGGCCCGGCTGAAGAAGTCCACGTACTCGACCCTTGTGGTACCGGGGAGCTTCTTGCAGTCTCGGAAGCGCTGCCGGTACATCTCGGCGGATAGTCCGTAGCGGGTGAGTAGGGCTTCTTTCATGTGGTCGTAGGAGGTCATCACTGCGTCGGGGAGTTGCAGCAGGGTATCACGGCCCTCGCTGAGGAACCTCCCACATAGGCCGGCACCCCAATCCTTCCGGGGTACTCGATGGGAGGTCATGGCTACCTCGTAGGCTCAGAACCATTGCTGGATGTCGTCGTTCTTGTAGTATTCTTTGACGACATCCTTGGGGATATGAACCTTTGGCTCGGTCAGTGGCGGAGCGTCCCGGTTCCCGGGGGTGCTGGTCTCCCCCGTTTTGGCTTTCAGTTCGAGTTCTTTGAGGTTAGCCGTCTCTCTTCGAGTTCCCGATGCCGTTTCTTTTCTTCAATTTCCTCTTGCAGCCGTAGTTGCTCCAGGGCTATCTTCTTCTCCGCCAGTTGGAGCTCGCCGTCCAGCCGGAGTCGTGCGAGGTCCATTTCGTGTGCCCGGACCCTCTCTCGTTCTCGCATTTCTTCGTGGGATAGGCTTGCGTCGGGGATGCCTCGCCCCCCATCTGTCGGGGTTGTGGTCGGCAGGTTTTCGTCCCGGGCCGAGGTCCCTTCGGTGCGGGGTGGAGTGGCCTCGGCTTCTGCCCAGGCTTTCAGGGCTTTCTGCATTTCCTCCTTGGTGCCCAATCCGGTGGTTGGGATCCCTTTGTCCTTGCAGAATTGTTTGAGTTCTTTGTGGGTGTATTCTTCCAGTTTTTCCAGCTGGAAGGTTGCGGCCACGATTGCTTCTTGGCCGTCCATGGTTCCCTTTTTCTTTTTCCGTCTGGTTAGGTAGTGGGTGCGTTACTTGCCTGTACGATTGCGTCTGGCTCGGATCCCGTCGCTGGCCACCAAATGTTGGAGTGAGGACCACCGGGGAGTCGGGGGGACTACTCCGGGGCACCTTCCTACCGCAAAGTTATAGCCGAGCGCCGCTGAGAAGCCTCCTAGGAGAGGTCCTTCTCCTATGATCGTACTAGGCCCAGTAACACCACCACACAGGACTCCGTATTAGTTGCTTATCTTGGTTCTTTATATAAAAAGGAGCACGGTTCAATATTTACAGTGGGATCGAGTGATCCGGTAGAGTCTCAATGTTCTTGGAGGGATAGGGTAGCGGGACAGTCTTAGTACCAGCCAGGTACGGGAGGGCTCTGCGCCAGACCTTGGGTGCTGGTCTCAGAGCGGCTCGGACATGGAGAGCCGCGACGGCGTCAGCAGGGCTCGGGTGGTAGTTCCGCTTGGGTCGAGCCGCGACACAGTCAGCAGGGCTCCGGTGGTAGGTCCGCTTCGGTCGAGCCGCGACGAGGTCAGCTGGGCTCTTGATGGTACGTTTCAACAAGGTCGGGCCGCGACAGCGTCAGCAGGGCCCCAAATGTTCGTGAAGGTCTTGTAAGCACGATGGAGCCGCAACGTCGTCAGCAGGGCTCAGAGTGTCGGTTCAGGAAGAGTCTTTCTCCGTAGGGTCAGCCGCGATCCGATCAGCAGGGCTCTTGACTCCGGGATACAACTGTCGTCTTGTTGCCGGGCCGCCCCAGATATAGGTCTGGAGCCCTTTGATGTCCGGACCCTTGCGCCCAGGAGGGCGGAGAGGCCCGGTAGGGCACGGCCAGATGCCCAGCAGAAGAGGCGCCAGGCCCCAGAGAGCTGTGGGGCGATCGCACCTAGGTGTGGAAGGACGGTTGGGGGTCCCATCGATACTGCCCTCCGCCAGGAGTGGGAAGGGCTCACGTGGTATCCCCCAGGCCAGGGGTTTGGCGCCTCGATGTCGGGCCTCGCTGGGACCGAGGCCGGGTAGAGCAGGGTCATGTAGGTGGTCACGTGGAGTGACGTATAATCCAAAATGGAGGCACCCCGAGGTGCATGGGACCTCGGGCGGCTTAGCGAGGGGGAACAGGACCACGCCACGAGGCCGGCTCCAACAATGATAAACAGTCAGTACACACCGACAAGCCAGGCACGCTGATCTGGCATCTGTGCCATCAGCGTTGCAATGCGACTACTCCTCATTATGTAGGCATCATGCGCAGAACCAGGGAACCGTGCACACACGTGTGATACACATGTCTGCAAGACATACCACCAGAGCATTGATTGAGTGGAAATGTTTCCTGTTATGGTATACATGCTCATGTGCCTGTGGTGGTATCAGGGCCACATATGTCCCATCAATAGCTCTGATGACGTTCGGCATCCTCCCCAGTGTATAAAAGGCATCCTTTATTTCAGGGAGTTCAGTTGGGCTAGGAATTTTATGGACAGGTCAAGGAAATGCAGCATCCCCTCGAAGACATTGCGTAGCACACAACTAAACATAGTTTGCAACATCCCACCTGCTGTAGCCACAGTGTACTGACAGCTACCAGTAGCAAAGAAGTGCAGGGCTGTCATCACCTTCACCTCTGGGGTCAGTGCTGTAGGGTATGTCCGGCCAGGTAGCAGATGTGGCGCCAACTGCTCCGCCAACTCCTCAATCATTGGCCTGGTGAAGTGGTAAGATCGGATTCAGTCGCGTTCCTGCTTGGTTTGAAGGTCTGGGAACAGATGGTGCCCTGCAGAACAGAGATGAACAAAGGAAGATTGTCGGTTCATCCACCCATGTGGCCATGACCAGGCTCAATATCACATGATACATCATGACATTACACAATGTACTGAGGTGTGTGCTGTTGGGCATGGACACATATCTCACCTACATGACCATCACCTCTCATCTCAATTCCACATGTCCACATATGTCCCATGGAGTGCAATGGTCAATCATTTGGCTGTGTCACCCGACCTATGTACTGCTGTGACGTTACAAACCCACACCACAGTGACAAGTGCGGCCTGATGTCTCCCAGGCATCACAGATCTTTCCCATGCAGATACCCAGGGTATTTCCACATAGACACTGGCATGGACATGGCGTATCATGTACACACCACAAGGCAAGCGTGAGTCCCGCAGGTAGAGGCCACTGTTGTCCCTGCAGGCCCTACATGTACGTCTCTTAGAGACACACACACACCATCAAGCTTGCTGCATATACCACATGGATGTGGAGACTGTCTCCCATTGGGCACATTTGATCAGACACATCTGAGACACAACATGCACACAGAGTGTGGGTGCACATCTGAATTGTGGCTACAGGTCTCACTGTGATGTACATGCCATCACCCCCAGGACACAGGGTGTATGTGACATGCCCTAAACATATCCAACCTGCAACTGTGTCCGTGACTCATGCCCATTACTGTACATTTGCACATCACAGTGGTAATGTGCACAACACACAAAGGATTCTGCCCCCATGTACACATGCACAGCCTGGGAGTGGCTGAACAAAAGTGCCACCCAACAAACCAAATGTTGCCCCCCCAACACACAGGTAATGCAGCCTTACATGCCATGGGACACTGTGTGGCCAATGCTGTAGTGTGGTAGGTGTGCACAGGTGTCCCTGGAAAGTAATTGTGTGTTTAATCCGTCAAATAGTCACACCAATGAGGTCCGACGCGGGTGACAATGTGTACGCATTGCATGCTTCATGACCGAGCCGTGCGTACGCTTTGCCATTGACTGCAATGAGGTCCGCCTCGGGTGACAATGTGTACGCATAGCACGGTTCATGACCGAGCCGTGCGTAAGCTTTGCCATTGACTGCAATGAGGTCCGACGCGGGTGACAATGCGTACGCATTGCACGGTTCATGACCGAGCCGGGCATACGCTTGCCATTGACTGTAATGAGGTCCGACGCGGGTGACAATGCATACGCATTGCACGGTTCATGGCCGAGCCGTGCGTACGCTTTGCTATTGACCGCAAAGTGGTCCGACGCGGGTGACAATGCGTACGCATTGCACGGTTCATGACCGAGCCGGGTGTACACTTTGCCATTGACTGCAATGAGGGCCGACACGGGTGACTATCATGCATGCGCGTCGGGCAGGCATGGTCCGAGACAGGCGTACGCCTTGGCCATTGAAACGTTTGGAGACGGCTGCATGTGTATTTTCAAAAATACGCGTTGTATTAGTCAATTGACCGAGCCGGGTGCACCCATTGGCTCTGGACTGTCATGGAGACGGATGCAGATTCAAAACTTGTACAAGTTGTGCGCTGAAAATTCAGTTGGATGCCTACAACAATGTTGCAATTCCTAGTGTTTCATGAAGGTGAAGATTTGAACGATGCGGAAGGCGTGTACGAGTCTTAAATTTCCATGGATTGGCCAGATTCATAGAATGTAACCGTGTTGGACCTATCACTTGGGACACATGGCACAGATTCTGCCTCTGCAGCACAGATATAAGGCTGGCTGGCCCCCAGGGAGCTCACTTGCCTGCACTACATGCTTCTGGACCACAACCCTGCTACCACTGCTGCTGTATCTGCATTCTCTGGCTCCTGCTATGACACGTACTCTGGCGAGGGTCCCAGCCTTCACTGAGGAGGAGAACCAGGCCCTGCTGGACGGGCTCCTTCCACAGTTCAGCAAGCTGTATGGGAAACCAGGGGAGCAGGTGAGTGTGCAGTCCACTGCCTTCCTTATTGTGCATGTTGTCTGACTAGCAGTACTAGCAGTGTGTACACCAGTGGCAAGCATTCTCACTGACTACTTTCATCCCCCAAAGTGTGTAGGTACATGTAATGAACAGGTGTTCTGCTGCTAAAGTGCATTAGTGCAAGCTTAAACTTCCCAGGCATTGTTAACATGTCAGACATGCAGGTTATTTGTCCTTTCCCATGGTTGCACTACCTGTGTAACTCATTTTCCTTTGTGATGATGACATGTATATCCAAATGTGTGCAGCACAAATATGGGGGATGTGTATTAATAGAATTGTAACTTTGTCATCCTCACAGGTTGATGCCCACCAGAAGCATGAGATATGGCTGACCATCGACCGGGCAGTTCGTTCGGTGGGGGTCTACAAGCGCCGGATCCGCAACTGCCAGAAGAGGTGGCAGGACCTTGGGGGCTGGACCCGGAGGATCGCTAGAGTCCAGCTGAAGCAGTCACCTCCACGCAGGAGGGGCGGACACCAGACCCTGACCCCCCCACATGCTCCGGATCCTGGCGGTGGTCTTTCCGGACCTGGATAGGCAGCTGAAGGCCAGACAGAAGCAAGGAGGGGGTAAGTCCATGCCTAATCTGTGTACTATGTCTGACATGCTAATTGCAGTCTTTTGGCCTGGTCACACTTCCACATTACGTAGGTTTTGTAGTCCAATACTCAGGTCCCTCAATTGTGTGATGCACCCTCCTCATCTGTTCCACAGGTGTGGCCCCTACAGTCGGTTGCTTGTGTCACTAGGGCACTGTGTCCCTGCAGTCAGCTATGCTTCAGCTTCCAGACAGCATCTGTTCCCGTGACTCTGTTGTGTGTTTCATGGGTGGTTCAATTGTTTACCCAATACCTGGGATCTGACATGTGATCTGTGTGTGCCCTTGATATGTGTTTCAATTGCTGGTCTGACTCACCACATGTGGCTGGGGCATTTCAAACAAACCCATGCAGCAGGGGACTCCAATTTGTGGGCCTCAGGAGTATGTATATAGAGTATGTCACACTTACTTAGCCACCTGACTACCATCCAGGGCCAAACACTGTTTCACGTAGACCTGGACAGTCATGCCTCCTCAAGGGCATTTAGAAACACTCTGTAATCCCACTCCTGTGTATCAACTTACAGGTTGTGATTAGTGACATGTGCCTTCAGGTGTCTGCCTCTGTATCATTATGGTGTGGCTTCCTGTAACGTACAACTGGGGTGTCCATGATTTTGAGGGTCAGCAGGACATCTGAGATGTGACTGTGAGAGACAAGACCTGTGTGACATATAGGTGTGTGATCATCTGACAGCGCACAATGGTGTATGCAACTGTGTACTTCAGGTAGCTGGGTTACATGCACGGCAGACTGTGATGTGCTAATGTACAGGGAGTTGTGTTTGCAGAGACTCATATGTCTGATTTGCATGATGTGGGGTCTTCTGGGTCCTGGATATGTTGTTTGCAGGGGATGGGCAAGTGTACTTGTCATCTGCAGAGTTAGCTTTACCCCTGAGCTATGATTGTGACACAGTGCATACTGTTGTTGGCTGGATTCCCTGCCCCTGTGACAGGAGACAATGTTGACTGACTTTCCAGGCATGCCAGTGCCATGGCATTTTATCTTGCTATGAGTGATCCTGCATTGTGTTCAACTGTGCACCATGCACCACATTGTGGCATTGACTATCAGGACATGAGAACATCATAGTGTGTGTTGCTGGCATGCATCACAAGCATGTGAAATGAGTCTCTGCCCATCCCTTCATCCGGACACCTGTACTGAATCAGTGGCAAGAGATGTGCTGTGTGTATAGTGACATACTCCTACATGTTCACTTGCATGTCCAACTGATGTGTGGGTGGTGCATGTCGGGACATTGGGGTATTAGCATCCAACATGCAACAGACATATGGGTGCAAGTCAAGGAGGGATATGTGTGCCATGGTTGACGTTGAGAATGAAAATTGGCTTATTCTAAACAGTGTTGGCACTTTGAGCAGTGTTCAGCGGATGATGCCAGGGCCTGCCCTGTGATGTGATGTATTCACTGTGGTGTGTGCAGTCAGTGCAGGTGACTGATGTTGTTCTCTTTCTTCATATTCCTATCCAGATACATCCACGGCCACAGGAGGGGACAGCTCCACCGACCAGGAGGGGCCACAGAGCCTGACGGGGACAGAAGGAGAGGAGTCGGGGGGAACCAGTGGCGCGGAGGGCGAGTGGAGCCACACCGAGGAGTCGTCAGCACCATCCACCCCAGCTGAGGGCCACAGCAGCTCTGAGGATGACTCCCTTGTGGAGGCGGGTGTCAGCAGCCACCAAACCCCAGCTAGTGAGGCTGTCCCCGCCACCGCCCCCATCACCACCATCACCACCCTCCCATCGGCTCCCATCCCAGAGGTCCGTGGAGGCTCCCGTGTTCGGGAGCATGTCTCCTTTGTGCCAGGCACCACACCCCCTGCCCCTGTGTCCCCTGCTTCCCTGAGTGAGGAGTCTGTGGACTTACTTAGACAGATCCATGTAGGACAGACATCAATGCTGAGTGACCTCCATACACACACCACTCTGTTGACGCAACTTGTGCCAACGGGCTGACAAGCCTTGGATCTGCACCTGCGCGCCATGAGAGGTACTTGACCTGTTTTAATTACATTTTGGCAGTCCACACGGCACCCCTTTACACTGACCTGCTCCCTGCTGCCGAGAGGCAACTTCCTCGAAACACGTGTCCAGAGATGGCTAACGCAACACATACTGTTCTCTATACATCGTGGCATAGGCGTACCCGCCGACGCCACTACATCTACCACAGTTCCTTGGGGCAACTTGCTGGTGTGACGAGCAGTGTGCGACCAACCTTTGCATAATTCATGGACGGCATTTCATCGGGCATGTCTGCCCTACAGAGGACCAATCAGTCCGTGGCCTCCTCCCTGATGGAAGTAGTGTCCCTCCTCCAACAGTCCCGCACCCCTCATACCCCTGCACCACCCACGAATCGCAACAGCCTACCTGTCTCAAACACACACACACCTGCACATTCTCACAAAGCCACAGACACGGGCAGCACACAAGCACCCAAACCAAGGGCTAGACGTGCACACAAGCAAGCGCAGGGGACTGATTCCACACTCACAGGGGCTGGCTTGCAGACACACACACAGTCATCCACAACCACTCCGCAGTCCTCCGAAACCTCTCCCTCCCAGCCCCCTTCCCTTGCCTCACCTGCAACCCCATCTCCACAGAAGCTCTTCCTCTGTGACCTTGGCCTCTTCCCCACTGACCCAACAGATCCAGATTACAAGGGGAAGAGGAAGTCCCCACACACAGAGGGGAGTGCCCCTCACACCCGGACACCCTCCCCCAGGCACAGTCAGACTGAGGCCCCCACCCGCAAGTCCCCCCGGAGCCAGAAGAGCAAGACCCCACTGCCGCCACGCAGCTCCAAGGCAAAGTCTCCATCCTCCATCCCCCAGGCCATCACTCCAGAGGTTCCCCCGCCACAACCTGCCCCAGGTTCCCCCACCCACAGATACACCATCCACAAAATGCTGAGGCCCTCCCCCCTACCACTTGCTTTTCCACACCCGGTCAGACGGTTAGTGCCACTGATGTGGGGACCGTGTCCCCCCTCTGTCCTGCCAACCTCACCTGCACCCCATTCTGCTCACATGGATTTAGGCACTGCAGTGGAGTCCACGACCACCCCGTCTGACTTGGGCACTGCAGTGGGGACCCAATCCACTCCATCTGACCTGCCCACTGAAGTTGTGCCGGCACCCACCCCATCTGACTTGTGCCCCACAGTTGTGACTGCACCCACCACTTCAGTCAGCTCCACTGCAGTTGCAAGTGACTCTCCTGCATCCACCACCCCTTCACTGCATCCTTCTGCTGCACCCTGATCCAGTCCCTGTGGTGCCTGGCCTGCCCCCATGTATGCCCCTCCGTGTGGATGTCCCCTGTCCTTACCAGTGCAGGCAAGCAACGTGTGACAGTTGTCACTCAAGTTCACTCCTTGTCATTTGATAATGGACTGGCCATTGGCCTTTTGTTTGAATAGACGTTTACATTTTCATATGCTGAATAAAGCTTTTTTCTTTATCCTTGTGAACTTGATTTAGCTGTACATTAGGTTGATGATGTTTAGCATGCCCTTGCACCTGTAATGCTTGGTTTCCAATGTTGAATACTGAGGTGTTGATGTGAGTTACTCCATGTGGTCCATGAGATATGTATCCTATTCTGGTCGGTATCCATGTCATCCTTTGCAGCTAACTGGGTGTGTCATGATCAACAATTTGTGGACATCTCTGTGAACATTTAATTTGCGTGGTCATATTTGTGGCTTGCACCCATGCACATATGATGTGCTTCCCATTGTCCAATTTGTCTATTTCCCTGACTTTGGGTGCATCTCCAATGGACCTACAGGTGTGGGCATCATTGGTATAGGAGCAACTGGGTCCTCTGTGCAACTTGCTGTACATATGTGTTGAGTATGTGTAGATGACTTAGGGGAGACTCACGTACCCAGGCTGTTGTGACCAGAGCCTTCAATGTGTGGTAACTGATGGCTGACTGACCAAGTGTTCTGCTGACATGAGTGAGACGCGCTGTGACTATGTTTGTCACAGCTGGGCTTCCACAGGAGTTGGGTCCCCTCAGGCTATGTCACGGATGTGTTGTTCCATGACATAGCCTGGGCCCATGGTGTGTGTTGTGTGAGCATGTGTGTGCGTGTCCACAACCCTTTTCGTACACAGGCAGTGTTCCCTTGATATGTTCCTGTTGTTTATGCTTGCTGAGTGGCACTTTGTTCATCCCACAACTTTGCTATGGGCTACCAGATGTGTGGGTGCATGACACACTACTGTTAATTGGTGTTTCATCGTTGGGATTTGTCAGTTCTGAGTTGTGGTGATGTTGTCAGACGCAGATGGGACACAGTCAGGGATCCCCAAGGCACTTGTTAGTTCGCAATATCATGTAGTTGTCCCTAGGTGATACCTTTCAGTGATTGAGACATGTGTATGTGTGTGTGACTGCTCCCATTTGTCAGGTTCAGGGCTGCAATGTTTGCAGGTGTCAGCCTGTGTGCCTTGTGGTTCTCTTTGGCTTCTGCATTATCCTGGGACTGTGGGAGGTATTCTGAAGGTTACGTGAGCTTTGACATCATGGCCAGGTACTGCATACTGTGCAGTATGTCTGTCATTCACCAGGGTTGCGAACTGTCCTTGTGTGATAAGTCTGTGCACCTTAGTTCCTCCCAACATTCCTGTATTTGTCATGGGTGCATGTGCAATGTCACCTGTCCATGTGGGCTTCACAGATGCACATTGGTGCATTTCAGGGTGTGTGGTGTTGAGGGTGGACTGATGTAAATGTTTGTATGGATGGGCCCCAGCTCCCGTTTGTCTATGGATGACGGGCCATGCTGAGTGATTTGTGTTTGTGTAGATGTGATGTACGTTTGTGGCACAGAACACATGTCTGGTTTTCACAATTTGTAAGACGTCTATCTTTGTCATCACAGTGAAGGTGTCATGCATGCTTGTGTCACCCCAATGTCTGGTCCCTGCGGGTAGTGCTGTTGTGTGTCAGTCTCTTGCTGTGTTAGATTGTGTTCATTCCAGCTTGTGTCACATGTGTCTGTTGTGCTCCCTCTCATCTCACAATGCCTGATTGCCCACTAAGGGTGTCCCACTGATGGTGTACTTTTGTATGGCACTGTGTCCACATCTGTTTCACTGTGGTTCAGCCCCCCTCATGTGTTGTGTAGTTGCCTGGGGACACTGAGACACTCACACACACACACACACATGTTGTGTCAGATGTGCAGTGTGAGGCTGCCTGTTTGTGTTTGTGCATCTGTGCATTGGTTGTTGTATGCCATTGTCTGGATGTTGGTTCTGTGATTTTCCCTGCTTTCCCTTTGAGTCATATCACATCATTCTGCACATTAATCCTGGTTGTTAGTTGCCATTGCTGGCATGGAATGTGAGTTTGTGACCTGACACCTACAATCTACACAGGTTGTTTTGATTAGTGTGTCTATTTTCGAGATGTGTGTATGCTTTGTGATGGTCATTTCTGCTCTTGTGTCATTGTACACTGTATGCATTGTCAGCCCCCATGTGTGGTGCTTGTCTGCACATGGCCGAGAGTATGTTTTGTTTTCACAGCACTGTTAGCCTCACCACATCTCTGTGGGTATGGGACACAACCACTAGTTTGCCCCAAAAGTGTTTCATGTGTTGGGACCAGGAATCATACATGCTGTTTGGCATTTGCAGCTTTGACCATGATGACACTTACCTTTTGGTCACTGTGATGAAGGGGGGTTTAGACCCCATCACCACAATGTTCGACATTTGCTGCAGTTTGGAACCCCACACTTAACTTTTGTTCTACATAGTGAGGGGGTGTTATTTTTACATTGACACAGTGCTATAGTGATGCTTGACTTGTGTAGGCCACACTCATTTGTTGGTCACACATGTGCTGTTAGTTACATTGTATGTTCAAATTCATAATCACTGTTGTGGGCATTTGTCACAGACTACACACTGTTGTCATGATGTTAGGGGGGATGTATTTTGCTGACATACCTAATGTTGGAGTATGCTGGATGTGTGGTGCATCACCCATCCTCGGGGTGGGGGTGGTAGGGGTGATGGGCAACAGGTCCCCTATGAGTGGGGGTGGCAGGGGTGATGTTCAACATATGCCCTATGAGTGGGGGTGGCAGGGGCGATGGGCAACATAAGCCCTATGAGTGGGGGTGGCAGGGCAGATGGGCAAAAGGTCCCCT
The DNA here is from genome assembly GCF_964204655.1 of Triturus cristatus. Classification (NCBI taxonomy): domain Eukaryota; kingdom Metazoa; phylum Chordata; class Amphibia; order Caudata; family Salamandridae; genus Triturus; species Triturus cristatus. The sequence continues at coordinate 523,637,399 of NC_140588.1, read as the reverse complement.
ATGGGTGGGGGTGTCAGGGGTGATGGGCAACAGGTCCCCTATGAGTGGGGGTGGCAGGGGTGATGGGCAAAATAAGCCCTATGAGTGGGGGTGGCAGGGGTGATGGACAACATAAGCCCTATGAGTGGGGGTGGCATTAGTGATGGTCAACAGGTCCCCTATGGGTGGGGGTGGCAGGGGTGATGGGCAACAGGTCCCCTATGAGTGGGGGTGGCAGGGGTGATGGGCAACATAAGCCCTATGAGTGGGGGTGGCAGGGGTGATGGTTGACAGGTCCCCTATGGGTGGGGTTGGCAGGGGTGATGGGCAACATAAGCCCTATGAGTGGGGGTGGCAGGGTGATAGTCAACAGGTCCCCTATGGGTGGGGGTGGCAGAGGTGATGGGCAACAGGTCCCCTATGAGTGGGGCTGGCAGGGGTGATGGGCAACAGGTCCCCTATGTGTGGGGGTGGCAGGGGTGATGGGCAACATAAGCCCTATGAGTGGGGGTGGCAGGGGTGATGGGCAACAGGTCCCCTAAGAGTGGGGGTGGCAGGGGTGATGGGCAACATATGCCCTATGAGTGGGGGTGGCAGGGGTGATGGTCAACATAAGCCCTATGAATGGGGGTGGCATTAGTGATGGTCAACAGGTCCCTTATGGGTAGGGGTGGCAGGAGTGATGTGCAACATAAGCCCTATGAGTGGGGGTGGCAGGGGTGATGGGCAAAAGGTCCCCTATTAGTGGGGGTGGCAGGGGTGATGGGCAACATGAGCCCTATGAGTGGGGGTGGCATTAGTGATGTCAACAGGTCCCCTATGGGTGAGGGTGGCAGGGGTGATGGGCAACATAAGCACTATTAGTGGGGGTGGCAGGGGTGATGGGCAACATAAGCCCTATGGGTGGGGGTGGCAGGGGGGATGGGCAATATAAGCCCTATGAGTGGGGGTGGCAGGGGTGATGGGCAACATAAGCCCTATGGGTGGGGGTGGCAGGGGTGATGGGCAATATGAGCCCTATGAGTGGGGGTGGCATTAGTGATGATCAACAGATCCCCTATGGGTGGGGGTGGCAGGGGTGATGGGCAACAGGTCCCCTATGAGTGGGGGTGGCAGGGGTGATGGGCAACATAAGCCCTATGAGTGGGGGTGGCAGGGGTGATGGTCAACAGGTCCCCTATGGGTGGGGGTGGCAGGGGTGATGGGCAACATAAGCCCTATGAGTGGGGGTGGCAGGGGTGATGGTCAACAGGTCCCCTATGGGTGGGGGTGGCAGGGGTGATGGGCAACAGGTCCCCTATGTGTGGGGGTGGCTGGGGTGATGGGCAACATAAGCCCTATGAGTGGGGGTGGCAGGGGTGATGGGCAACAGGTCCCCTAAGAGTGGGGGTGGCAGGGGTGATGGGCAACATAAGCCCTATGAGTGGGGGTGGCAGGGGCGATGGTCAACATAAGCCCTATGAATGGGGGTGGCATTAGTGATGGTCAACAGGTCCCTTATGGGTAGGGGTGGCAGGAGTGATGTGCAACATAAGCCCTATGAGTGGGGGTGGCAGGGGTGATGGGCAACAGGTCCCCTATGAGTGGGGGTGGCAGGGGTGATGGGCAACATAAGCCCTTGAGTGGGGGTGGCATTAGTGATGGTCAACAGGTCCCCTATGGGTGAGGGTGGCAGGGGTGATGGGCAACATAAGCACTATTAGTGGGGGTGGCAGGGGTGATGGGCAACAGGTCCCCTATTAGTGTGGGTGGCATTAGTGATGGTCAACATGAGCCCTAGCGTGGGGGTGGTAGTGGTGCTGGCCATACAAACCCTATGATAGCCTTTTGTTAGTGGCCAGGATGTGGATCCCCTGTGTGTGTGTGCCATTTTGCGGGTACGTGTCATTTGTTTGTGTGGTAGGTGTCTGACTTACCGTCTGCGCCATCCGCGTCTGTTCCTGATCCGATCATAGATGTAGAGTACTGGTATGACCTGTGCGATGGGATTCATGATGAGTTTGTCTCGTACACGCTGCTTGTTGCTCCGTCTCGTACCAGTTGCAAGCTGGTCCGTCTCGTAGCCGTGGATTGAGTTGTGGTGCGAATCGTAGCCGATATGCTTCTTTTCTGGATGCTGTGATGTGCCGTATGTGGCGACCCGTCCGGCGCATAGAAAGTACGCATTGTACTTGTCAGGGTGGAAACTGCTATGGATACTGCTTCCGGGCGACTCGGTTCGGCATTAGGAGTTACGGCTCGGACGGAGAATGGAGCTTGAATCACAGCCTACATGTCGGTCGGGTTTTTGGCAGTTATGTGCATCGTTTTTCATGAACTGGACGGACCGGCTCCGGGTACGGGTCGGTCGCAAGGTAAGGCTATGCACAGCTCTCGGAGAGCTGTCTGACCCGGATCGGAATCGGCCCCTTAGTGTCCAGCACCTTCCCTGATTTATTTTTGGTTGGAGTGGGAATAGTAAATTATATATGTTTAATGTCCAGCACCTTCCCTGATTTATTTGTAATTGGAGTGGGAATAGTAAATTATATATCTTTAGTGTACAGCACTATCCCTGATTTTTTTTGATCGGAGTGGAAATAGTAAATTATATATGTTGACTGTCCAGCACCTTCCCTGAGTTACTATAGTTTGGAGTGGCAATAGAAAATTATATATGTTTAGTGTTGAGCTCCTTCCCCGAGTTAATATAGTTTGGAGTGGGAATAGTACATTATATATGTTTAGTGTCCTGTATCTTCCCTGAGTTAATATAGTGTATGGTGGGAATGGTTAAAAATTCATTCTTTATTATGGAGTAAGGTTATTGATATAATTATACATGTGTATTAAAAAAATATATGTAAAAGTAGATAAAAATTAAATGCAGAAGCATGTTAATATTTTATTTATGTTTTTATTTTGACTCAAAGACTCAAGAAAAGAAATAATATGCATTTTATTTGATTTACAATCTTTGATATATATATTGTTATACAGAGAAAATAAGATACATGTTTTTTTAAACCATTGAATAATTTGTACATATTTATTCATTAACATATAATTTTTAAGTATAGTCAGCATTCAACATTTTTCTGTTTTATATAATAGTGACGTACATTTTTACAAAGAAAAGAAGTAGTTATCCGTTGGTTTTTATACAATTTTTTAACATATAATTTTTTGGGTGACACTTATAGATTATTCATTTTTAATGTAAGTTTGCATTACATTATTACATATAGGGCCCGATTCTGATGCAGTTAGGAAAGCACTCCCACCTAGGGCCTGATTACGATGCGGTTTGGAAGGCCTCTTAACGGCGTTTCCTCCTTCCTAATCGGATCAGGAACGTGTCTTCCCGACGAGGGCCAGATTACGATTCAGTTAGGAACATAGGCTCCCATAGAAGTCAATGGGAGTCCAACCAAATCGTATCTGGAAGCATCCGGATGAATCATATTCGGTCGGTCGGGCTCTCCCGATCCGAGTCGGTCAAAACCATTTCCAAAAGAATTAGATCGGGAAGATTTCCTAACCGCATCAGAATCGGGCCCCTGTTATTATATTTTGCAGTCGATTTCCGATCCGGGTCGGAAAAGCACTCCGACCAAGACGAATCCGGATTGTTTTCCGACCAAGCCGGAGTCCTGCAGTCCGACCGAGCGAGTACGATGCGGCCGTATGCTGTCTGACTCGGTTCGGTCGGACTCTCATAGAAGTCAATGGGAGCCGGTCATACGACGCGTACATGGGCTCCCATTGACTGAATGGGTATGTCGCGGACAAGTGCGCCCCCTACAGTGAGTACACGTTGGTACCATCTGCACCGTACATGCCTGTGTTGGGGGGACCCTTCGGTCTCCCCCTGTGTCCGAGTTGTAGGGCTGCAGGTGACAGGGGGTCCGACGCGGACCCCCAAAGACAACCACCTGGACGATTTGCGAGCTGGACACTTCGGCTCGCAGAGGCTGTCCGAAGCTTGCATCGTACTGACTTGGTCGTGAATCGCATCCATTGCACGCCACAGTTAGCTTACAATCGAGACGTACGGAGTGGTTCGGACCCGGAAACGACTCGGTTGGTGAATTTCATGTAGCTCGCATCGTACTTGCTCGCTCGTACAGCTGTACGAGTCTGGCGGAAAACACGAATACGGCTTGTAGTTTTTCCGGCCGGATCGCGTTCAATGCCCTTCCAACCCGGATCGGAATCGGCCCCTTTGTGCTATATTATTTATATTGTAAATATAAATAATATTGTTAAGTAAATAAAGCAGTTTGCAAAAAAATATAGATTTTTAACACTTATATATTTTTTTAATGTATTTGCAAACAGTTCATTTTTTATTATACATTGGTAATTTAATATATGTTTTTTCATTACAATAATAAAACTTATAATTTAACATTTTGTTTATACATCACTATTATTAATTACTATTTTCACAACATTTTTGTAACATATTTGTAATGTACATTGAGTTTAATAAAGAAAACTATCATTCTTTTTTAATTAAGGCCATTTTTTAAACTAAGTTCTATTTTGTAGGCTATCTGTGTTGTTTTAGGTCATTTCTGAGGGCAGAAGCTCGCGGTTGGAAGCTGCGTCGAATCAGTTCAGGTAAGTTTAATTTTATTCATTTAGGGACTCATTATGATGCCGGACGGAAGGCCATCCATGCTGGTGGTGGTGGCGTAAAACGTTCATTTTCCCGCTCCAGGTGCGGTCATTGCGACCACCAAATTATAATGGTCCCACAGAGGCCATTTACCCTACAGCTCGGTCTGTCAGGCTCCGCACATTTTTTGCGTATGCAAGGTTGGTGGACGAAGCCAATAGAGCAGGCCCGGCGTGTGGAAACACGTTCCGTCCGCCAAACAGATTACGATGTTGCCAACAGCCCTTCCCACCGCCGCGTAAAAACCACCACTTTGACGATGGCGGAAAAACAACAACGGAGAGGAAGAGCCGATACAGTACTCATCCAAACCCCCGGAGCCGGCATGGTTCCTGCAAGACAGGCCTCTCGCTGCACTACCTTCTGCACCTCGGGCAGACAAGACGCCACCGCGTTCAACAGCAGAGGTATGTACCAAACATCTCCACGCACGCAACCCCTGAACAACTACAACTACCAGCAAGCATGGCAGCACCACAATGAATGTGGCACCCTGCAAAATGCAAAGTGAGAGGCCCACCCAATCCTCATGAGTGACCCTCGGTGTCTCTGAAGGCAATTGGTGACACTGCCGAGCCCCGCAGTTGCAGAGCGCCCACACCGCAATTTCAAAATATGTATGCCGCTGAAGGCTCACAATTGGCTGATGGCTCATTCGCATAGTGGTTGCCACACCGCGGCGGCCTGGAAACAGCGACCGCAACTCTGCATCATTCAATTCGGGCCAATGTGTGTCATCTCTATGGATGCCAGCTACTGCGCATGCAAGCACATACTGCATTTGCATTGTCGCCATACAAATTGAATCACACATCACAACTCATTCGCCCCATGCATATCAAGTGACCACACAAACAGCACGGTACTTGTATGGGAGAACTGTCCAAGGGCACGTGCGTCCGGCCACATTTGTTGGCAGGGTCACAGGTCAAGTGACGCCTGTGCTTGGTGGCTTCGGGGTGGGGGGGTAAGACAGCCCTCTGGGAGTCACTATTACCTTAGAACAACTAGAACAGTGACCAGCTGCTCACTACACTGTGAAGGTATGAGAGAGTGGGACCTTTGAGTCAAGTCATCACACACATGGAATGTTCAAGAAATTAGAGAGAAATTACATACATTGTCATTCTTCATGGCCAGCATGTACTGAAATGGGTGAAGGAGTCCAAAAGGACAAAGGTGTCTTGCACTGTACCAATGTTGTGCAATGAAACATCCAAATTGTGAGCATCGTTTGTATATCCCTTGATATCTAACTGGCATCTCTTCGCCAGGGGTCGTCTTGTAAAGGGCCAGTGATGTAGGCAGACAATAAGAGGTGTCCATTGTCTGCAAATCAGACATACTTGTAAGCTCTAGCACTTCCAACACACGTACTGGTGTGGCATGCAGTCTGCCCAGCTTCCATTGCCTGTAAATGTCCTCACACGTCATAGGAGTTCACATATGGAACAAACCGACATAGCTCTTACCCACTTCATCAGACATTGGCAGCCATGTGGGCATGTATACACAATCAATGATTATTTGTGCCTCATTCAGGTGAACATTGCAATGTCTGTGACGCTAAATCTTCACACACTCACGCAGGACTGACCCCATGGTGTCCACATGTGTCTGTCCCCCATGCTGTACATCCATGTTGCGTTGTCCAGATGACACTCACTGTCCTCATTCTGCAATGTTGTCGTGAATAGGGGGACTAAAGTTTGTGGCCGTGCAGTGATAGCAGCTACATGCACTCAACACTGATACTGGGAAACACAAGTGCTGTGCCATCTAAACCACATGGCAGCTCATCCTTGATGTAACAGTGTACTATATGCCACACACATCAGCTTCTTTGGATGTTGCAGTGTCAGTGAGCGAAGAAAAACAACGTCTGAATCGGGTCACTTGTGCATTTCACGTAACCATGAGTCCCCTCAATGTTGTGCTTGTGTGAGTCTCTGGGAAAGCTGTTCACCACATCTCATCTATAACTCAGCTCATGCTCATGTACCCTGACATACGTTATGTTATTTATACTTATAGAGCGCACGGTTACCCTGGGGTGTCCTGGCGCTAAGTACTGGTTACCTGGAGGGGCTGATCACATGCTACTGGGAAAAGAGCCATGTCTTCAAGCCCCTACGAAAAGAGAGGAGATCCGGGGCATTTCTAAGCTGAAAAGGTAGCTCATTCCAAGCTCTAGAAGCACAAAGAATAAAACTTCTACCTACCCAGTTGGTTTTTTTTAATGAGGCGACTTGCACTTGTTTGGTACCACTTGACCGTAGCATCCTGCCTGGAACAAACCATTGGAGTTTGCATCTAAGAAACTCAGGACCTGTTCCATTAACAGCCTTAAAGACAATACACAATGCCTTAAAGCGTGCTCTTAGCTTTACTGGGAGCCAGTGCAGTTTCCTAAGTTCTCCCTTGACAGAGACAAACCTCGGTGTTCCAGACAGCATTCTAGCCGCTGCGTTCTGGACCAATTGAAGCATGTTCATATGTTGTTTTTGAACATTAAGGTATAAGCTATTACAATAGTCCTGACGCGACATTATAAGGGCCATCACCCCTGTCTTAAGATTGCTCTCAGTAAGGAAGATCTTACATTTCCTAATTATTCTGAGAACCATAAAGCAGGCTGAGGTCACCATACTTACTTGGTCCCCCATAGTAAGTTTGTTATCCACCAAAATTCCAAGGTTTTTGGCTTCTCTTGTAGGTTCTGGACATAGACCAAGGTCCTCTGGCCACCACTCCGGTGTCCACACCTGAGGATTATTGCCAAATTTGAGGACCCCGCTCTTGGAGGAGTTGAGTTTTAAACAATTAGAGGATATCCAGACCGAAATAGCACTCATACAGTCATGAAAGCAATCCCCGGCGTCCTTTTCAGTTCCCTCTGTCAGCGATAACACAATTTGTGTGTCATAAGCGTAAGAAGTGAGCTGGAAGCCAAATGACCTAATGACTCCAGCCAGTGGTGCCACGTATATATTAAAAAGTGTTGGGCTGAGAGACGAGCCCTGCGGCACCCCACAAGGGAGTGAAAAAGGTTCCGAGGTATTGCCATATAAGTCTACAGTTTGCGACCTATCTGATAGGAAAGATTGTAAATGTTTCCAAGCTGGACCCTTTACACCAATTTCAGACAACCGGTCCATCAATACTTTGTGATGGACCGTGTTAAAGGTCGCGGATAGGTCCATTAGAATTAGTATCGCATTTCCTCCCCTGTCAACGGACTCTCTAATTTCCTCCGTGGATTTTAACAAAGCCAGCTCAGTACTATGATAGGCTCTGAACCCCAATTGCGATGGGTCCAGAGAATTATTAAGATGAAGAAAAGCACTGAGTTGATTGTTGATTTCCTTTTCCAATGTTTTGGCAGGAAAAGGAAGCCTAGAGATTGGTCTATAGCTATTAGGATCCTGAGGGTCCAGAATATGCTTCTTCAACAGAGGAAGAACAGAAGCTTTTTTCCACATCTTGTGAAATATGTCGGCTGACAAAACGGCATTCAGCAAAGGGGTGAGTACTTTTCCAATTACTTCAAGGATTTGTTTAATGATCCATACTGGGCAAGCGTCATTAGGAGCTCCTGATTTGATCGTATTCATCACTTTGAGTGTATCTGACCTCTCCCGGAGTGAGAAGTGGTCAAATGAAAAGGAGGAGCCAGCCTCGTCCCCTTCCTTAATGTTGGAACTGATCTGATCCTTTTTAATCATACTGGTGAATGAAGAAAATATAATTTCTATTTTATGTCTAAAACAGTCAGCAATTTTATTGCAGAATTCAGGGTGACCTAGACTCTTCGGAATGTTCAGGGTAGATAGTTTAGTTGAGTTGGATTTAGCTAATGCTATTTGCGTTGAAAAAAACTCTTTTTTTGTTTCTAGAAGTGAACATTTATAACTAGTAATACAAATTTTGTATCTTTCCTTATCTGCTTCAGCATAGTGTTTACGCCATGTCCTCTCCGATTGCTTACAAACCTATTTTTTGGCTTTAAGCACGTCAGAGTACCAAGGAGCAGCGGGTGAAGGTAGTTTAGGAATCCATTTTTACCTGGGAGCTAGACCAGCTGAGGAGACCACCCATCCTTCGACCTGTCCCTGACCTGGCGACGATAGAGGACATCCAAATTAACCAGAAATTCTGTTTGGATCCCCGCACACTACGGAACCTATGTGCCCAGTTGGAGCCCCATGTGAAGCCCAAAATAATACATCCGGCTGCATTGTCTGCTACAGTGAAGGTTATGGCTGCACTGCATTTCTCCGCCACTGAGTCTTTCGAGAACACTGTGGCCAGCGCCGCTGTGATGTCACTGCTCATGTTCAGCATGGTGGTGCGTGATGTCCTGTCAGCACTGATGCTTTACAAGGACACAAAAAACAAAAGTAGGGAGTGAAGAGGTAGTGTCCTTAGCAGACACTGGAGGTGGATATGTCCTCCTCTAGAATTCTATTACAAAACACAAGGATCCACCTGTAGAAGGGGTTCTATCTGTTGAGATTCCCTCTATGTCAAAAAGTGTGTTTCCTACATTGGTTGCACGCACACAGTGTTTGCTTAAATACCCCTCACACACCAAAAGGGTCCTTGGTGTCATGCTTCATCATAGGGGTCTTCCCGCCCCGCTGCGGGATGGGACGTGCTACGACCTGCGACTACGCGGGAGCACTGATTTTCAGTACTATGTGTGGTGTAGAGGTAGTGAGAGGAAGGGTCAAGAGTGAATGAAAAAAGTGAAATAAAAAGGACCTGGCCCCTGTGGACTAAGAAACTTTAATAGGTCACTGGAGCTGGTGCTATTAAAAGCAGTGGGTCGGAGATGTCCTGCTTCTAATGTGCGGATACTCCTAATCAAGTCAACATGCTTCTAAGCACGGAGGCTTCTTCATCAGGACTGAAACTGATCCCTTCAGTACTCACTATGTTGCTATCAATAAAGTGAAACTAGTGATATGTACAAATAAGTGAAAATGCAAATGATCATGCACTGTATACAATACCCATTGGTATTCTAAATGTAAATCTGAAAAAAGAAAGCACAATTCATTATAAACTGTAAAACTGCGCCTCCTTAAACGCAAACACGTGTAACCTGTAAGGAAAATGTGCCACATGGTGACTATAGTGTTATTAGCTATAGTCATATATTTAACCATTATTGCAGTGACCTGTGGAAATAATTACAAACTAGATATACACACATCGTAACAGAAGCACACACTCTATACTGACGTCTAAAAAATGGAGTGGAGAGTAGTCTAGTATGTAGAATAAACACAATGAGAGAATACATACTGGGATATATAGGAGTCAATGCTCCATGAGCCTCTAGAATGAGTGGGAGGGGTTTTTCCTCTGCATTCTGTTCAGTAGAGACCAAAGTGGGAAAGAAAGAGGAAAAAGATGAGAGTCTTGAAAAACTGACTGTCCATTGTTAGCGGCTAATAAGCGGCTAGTGGGGTCTAAAAGTAAGCAAATCCGACTGGTTCGTCTGAAGCGGCTACGCCGTACTTACGGTTAAGTCAACACTGCCTCGCTCTAGGTAACGCCATCCTGCAGGTCCATGGTGTACTAAATCCGCAAGGAGGGCTCTATTTATATTGCCGGCAAATGAAAGTTATTGCTAAAGACCGATAGCACCTGTGTCAACTTTGGCTATCACCCGGAAGTGTTTGCAGGTCACATCCGGTGACAAGGAGGTTGTTGCTGAGCGCTAGAGCGGTAACCTGATGATGCGAGTGTGAACCAGGGAGTGTGTCATGGTTACTTCCTGCTGTGGATCAACTTGTTACGGGGAAACTAGAATGTATACCTTTGGGTATCTATAGAAAATCATATTATACACACGAGGCACAAAACAAACAATTTCCAGTTTAAGTAAATTTCGGCTCATTGCACGATGGTGCAGTTTATAATATGAAATACAGTGGTACTGCTTATCATGACCCCTTCAGTACGGGGTGGTATAGTGAGATGTTCAAGAGGCATGTCCCCGACGGGAGGGTGGAATCGTTCAGGGCATAGGGTGCGGAGGGGAAACAAGGTTGCACAAGGTCACGGAGTAGGTCAAACCCCCACTGACCAAAGAGCATTAAGCCATAAAGACAGTGTTTATTAAGATAGGGCCAAATGGTGATTGCTTCCCGATTCAAGACAGTTGTGCCCAAGGTATGTCGTCGTTTAGACCTGTTAAGTGGGTGCCCAGACGGAACACCCATTGTTGTTCTTTTTCTAGTAGGCGGTTCTCGTTGTTGAGGTTCTCAATTATTGTCCATTTCAGATCATCCATGCTGTGGGCCGTAGTTAAGTAGTGAGTTGCCATCTTGGTGGAGCTCTTTTTACAGCGAACATTCCTTTTGTGTTCACCAATGCGAATCCTCACCGGTCTCGACGTCATTCCGAAATATTCCAGCCTGCATGGGCACGTGATCCTATATATAACGTTTCTGCTATTGCAGTTTGTGAATTTTCTTTGCTCCCAGACTGAGCCATTCCTGAACTTGATGTTTTTACTCCTTCTCGTAAGGTTGCATGTGCTACAATTACCACATGGGTAATGGCCTTGAACAGGAGGGAGGGTAGCACTCGGAATTGAATTCACAAAATCCCTTATATGTGTCACACGAGGTCTCGTATGGACCAGGATGTCCTTCAGGTTCCTGCCCCTTTTGTGGGAAAACATGGGCTTAGGGAAATTGAGACTCCCACAGTTCAGAATTCTCCGGTGTTTATTCACTATTTTGGACACTTGATTTGAGTGAGTGTTAAAAGTAGTGACACAAATGGGTTTAACTTCCTGTTCTTTAGGTATTCGGCTTTCCATGAGTGCGTCTCTGTTATTGTTCCTTGCCCATTTCAACCCTCTTTTGATGATCTGTTCTGGATAGTTACGTTTCAGTCATTTGTTTTTCAAGTCGGAGGCTTGATTTTTAAAATCAGTGAGTTCGGAACAGTTTCTCTGTAGGCGGAGGAACTGTCCATAGGGGAGGTTGTCCCGAAGGTGTCGGGATGAAAACTATTGTATAGTAACAGGCAATTCTTCGCAGTAGGTTTAAAATGCATGGTTGTTTTGAGCGTGCCACTGTTCGAATAGATATTCAAGTCTAGGAACACCAGATTAGTGTTTCAGGTTGTATGAGTGAACTTAAGATAGGTGTTCTGTTGGTTGAGACACACCATGAATGCTCCAATGGATTCGGTGTCACCTCTCCATATCACCAGTACATCGTCGATGTAGCGTTTCCAGATTATGATGTTTTCATGGAACGGGTTATCCTGGTGTAGTATCTTCCTGGTCTCAAGATGGTGTACATAGAGACCAGCCAGACTGGGAGCAAAGGTGCTCCCCATGCTGGTCCCGTGTTTTTGTAGATAGTATATCCTCTCGTATTGAAAAATGTTTTTCTTTAGGGCCAGAGAAATATATTCCATGACCACGTTTCAAGGTGTGTAATACTCCCATGTTGTGGTGAATAGTACTTCTTCTATGATGTCCATGGTCTCGTCATGAGGTAAGCTTGTATACAAGCTTTCCACATCAAGCCCCAGCAAGAAGTGTTGATCTGGGTCAAAAGGAAGGTATTCCAGGAGTTGTAGGACGGCCTTGGTGTCCTTGAGGTAGGTGTCTATTTTTTGAACCAGTGGGTGGAGGAATGCGTCTGCAAACCAGGAAAGCAGTTCTAAAATAGAACTGATCCCTGACACAATGGGACGACCGGGGGGGGGGGGGGGGGGGGGTTTCCAGATTTTTGTGGATTTTGGGGATGGTGTAAAAATATGGTGTTTTGGGCGATTTTTGGATCAGGAAATCAGCCTCCTTCCTGGACATCCAATCATGTGCCATGGCTTCTTCTACCATCCCCAATATCCATACCCGTATCTCTTCTGTTGGGTCATCATTGAGGATTTCGTAGTTCCTCCAATCCTCCAAAAGTTTTATGCATTCAGTGTCATAATTGTGTGTTGTTTGAATTACTATTGCTCCTCCTTTATCAGCAGGTTTTATGACCATGTCAGTGTTGTCAGCCAGTTGTTGTAATACTTCCTTTTCCAGTCTTGTGATGTTCTGGAAGGTTTTGTTATCCTCAGTTGGTATACTGGTCAGTTCCTCCATCAGTGCTTTTTCGAAAGCAAGTAGTTCTACTGGCAGTGTAGAGTCCAGTGGGGTGAAGGTAGATTTAAGTCGTAGTCCAGTATCAGATGTCTGGTCCTGTGTTGTTTCTTTGTCTGCAAAAAAGGCTCATAGTTTCAGCTTGCGTATAAACTCTTTCATTTCCATGCATAGCTTCAATTTGTCCATTTTATTAGTGGGGACAAAACCAAGACCCTTTTCCAGGACACACTTTTGGGGTTCTGTGAGTTTGTACTCTGTCAAAATGACTACTAGTTGCCCCTCCTGCTGGTTGATGGTTGGTTGTTCGCTGTCATGCTCCTCGCTGATACCCTTGCTGTTTCCTCCACCTCGCTGCCCCAGTGGACCTGGTTGCCTCTCCGGTTCCTTCCTCTAGGTGGGCCTGGGCACACTCCTAAAAAAGGAGGTGGTCCGTAATAATTAAATTCTTGTGGTGGAGGGTTCCAGTGCTGGAATGGTCCCCCCATTGGTGGTGGACCATAGGGATAGTGTGCATAGATTGGTGGTCCTTGGTAATTGCCCCAACCTCTTCCTCTTGGTTTGTAGGGCCTCTGGTATTGTGTTCCTCCTCTCTGATTTCTAGGATTACTCCCTCTGCTCGAGTAGGAATCATTGGATCCTGTGTCAGACAAGTCGCTGTCCGTCCCTTGTTCGCTGTTGTTTTTTTTGGTTACATAGTCGTCCCGTATGTAGGGGTAGACTCGTTCATGGCTGAAAACAGCAGTGTCCTTTTTCTAGTTTCTTGTATTTACTCTGTTTCAATGAGATTTCGTACTCACTCATCTGCTGGTTGAGTTCGTCCAGTCTCTTCTTTAAAACAGTGGTCGATTGGTAGCTCTTCAATTGGACCTCTTGTTTTTGTATGTCAATCTTTAATACTTGCACCAAAGGGGTGGCCGTCTAGATGATAAGGACCAGCCAGTCCCGGGTACAGTGTCACGATATCAGTGACCAGTCCTTTTTGAATGATTTATCATGCTGGATTATGAAAGGTTCATTCCGGACAATCAGGCCTTGTGGTGTCGCGTTAGCCCTAAGGTATTCTGTCATTAGTAAGCTGTATAGAGCTGTCTTTAACTGGGTTCTTCCCAGATTAGCCAACTCATCCGAGTCCGCATTACTCATACCTGGATCTGTGCTGCTTAATCCCTCTAAGGGATTGAGGGCTGCCAAAATTCTGTCAACTTCCTCTTCATCAAAGGTGAGGTCTGTTGCCTCGGCCATGTTTCTATGAAGGTCAGAGTGAGTGTGTGTCTTCTAAAAGTGTATATGTGTGTGTGACAAATGGATATGTTTATTGATCCTTTACACTTGTCCTTGTTGCTTTCAAGGACAGACATGTCCATTTCCTGAGGAGGAATGAATTGGCAGATGTGAAGGGGGAGTTTATGACCTGGGAGCATGCCCGGACCTAGCAGATGGGCCGGGTGGTCCAGGCCAACCCAAACATGATCCGTGGCCCTGGCAGTGATGGCACGAAGGCCAGTAGTAAATAGCCACATTCATGTGAAACGGTCCTCCAAACGTTGATTATCTTCCTGTTCTTGGAGTTGCGGATTTTGGGTCAGAGCCCTCTCCCACAGGCACCCCCAATCACACATCTCCTTTCAGAAAGGTGGGCTGTGTCTTCTCCTACTCATGCAGCTAAAATATGGCCATGGCGAAGGTGACAAATCCTCTTTTCTATACCGGGTAACCTTAATCGTTCTGCTCTGTGGAAATCTCCTTTTCAATTCCACAGGGAGAAGAAAGGTTTATTCTTCTGGATTCACCTTACCTGGCCACTGCAGCTGATTATCAGATCGGGCAGTGAGTAGGAACCGAGCAGGTGAGAGAATGTCTGGCCATTTTATCTTCCTAAAATCATCAGGGAAGTCCCAGCAACACACATACTTCCTGTATACTTCATTTAAAAAATATGTATCTTAATCAAGGCTCTGCCACGGATGTAAGCCAAAAATAAAAAGGTCTAGATAACTGGTGATTAATAGTCAGAACTTTGCTTTATTTCTGGGTTGTAACATAGTCATAACTTCCCCAGTCTTTCATCATTCGAATTTTGCCATAAAGAGTTTGTTCGGGCAGATATACACCTTTATCAGCAAAGCCAACCCTTAACCACTGGGCTGTGCATTAAATCCTGAGTTAGTGTTACTCCAGACCAAACGCCCTTAAAATATCCTGCCCACCAGTATGGATGACATGTAATTCCTACACCATGTAATCCTCATTGGCTTTCGTGACATTACCTGTAGACTGATTTACTTACATACTTGCATGATTGATTGTCTCTGTACACTGTGTGCGTGATGTATAGTACTGTCACTCCCAACACTGATATCACTAGCGCAATGCAACAAATAAAATGCACATGAGAGGGTGGCTATGGAGAGATGGGGGTGCTGGAGGAGGGTGGCAGTGAGGGAATCCGAGGAGGAGGGCATGAGTGAGAGCCTTAGAAAGGTCACTTGCCTGATACTCCCACCTCAGGAAACCTCCCGCTCCCATCAGGAGGACAGCATATGGAAAAACACTTTTTGAGAGTGATAACATCTAGAAAGAGATTTTGGAAGAAAAGAATGCGTTTCACTGGCCATTGTAAAACTGAGGAGAGATAAAGGAGGGCCCAGAAGCAGGCCTGGCGAGAGATATAAGTGACAAATCGGCCCCACAGGTGCCCACCTGAATGTATCGTTGCCCCCCCAAATAAAAATTCCTGGAGCGGGGCCTGCCTGGGAGGCATCCCAAATGTTGCGTGAGCCATTGATGGTACCCACATTGCCCTCGTTCCACCACAGGCAAGTGAACCCATCTATAGGAACTGTAAACACTACCACTCCATCAACGTGCTAGTGGTATGCCAGGCAGATCAGATCATCTCACACGTGTGTGCAAAGTATCCAGGGTCGGCACATGACTGCTACATCTGGCCGAACAGCACCATCCCCCCACTCACAACCCACACATGCCCAGTCACAATGGCAGTGGTGACGAAGAAGACCTTGACCAGCGTCAACAGTAGATCATCCACTATTTCGGTTGAGTGTAAGTTAACAATGAGCGGCCATGAGTGTGTCTGTGTGCCTTGCTGTTGTCTCAAGAACTTTGAGAATTGTTCCTAAGATGTTGTACACATACTGAACTTTGTGCAGGATTAGAGAACTTGGGCATGCAGGGACTGAGCACCGCGCAGCACCCCTAAGCACAGGACACAGTTGCTATACTGCCTCACTAGCTCTCTTACTCACTCAGAGGCATTCAAGCACCTGTACACAAGTAGATAAGTTGAAGACAAGAAATGGTTTTAAATGTTAACTTTTTACTATAGTGTCAATGCATGTAACATACGTGCCACAATAGGTTGAGAATGCATGAGTACCCAACCAGTAACCACAGTGACATATCCATTTATCATGAAGCAAGATGTTGCATCAATAATCCCTCGGGACATAGTCCCACAAGCATATCCCCAACCCCTTGCAGGAAGGAGTTGTATGGGATGCCCCTGGTCTATGAGCTTTGTCAGCAGACCCCATTACTCAGCCTATATATAGTGAAATTTACATCACATTTGCTGTGTCGCTCCCATCACTGGATGGATCACTCTCCAAGTGTGGGGCATCTAGCCCGCCTTCCCATGACATCTAAAGGGGATCTGTGTCCTCTTACAGCTGTGAGACTTTGTTGAGTCAGGATCTAAGGCCAGACCAGAATGACAAGGGACAATGTTCTCCGGACATGGACAGAATGTTCAGACAGTACTCCTGGAATGTGCAGAGAACAAGCTCTGCGGACACTTCTCATGTGACAGACAAATACTAAGGTACTTGCTGGGCACGAGTCCTATAAAAAGAAGTGGGGGGACTGACCAAGTAAGAAAAATTGCAAATGACTTCTCAACATCATGACGTAGCGCTATGGAAGAAGTAAAATAGTGCGACTAAAATGATTTGTGCAAATACTGGGTCAGACTAACCCATCTGACAGTCTTACAGTGTCTGCATTGATATACAGGGACAGAACAAAGGCAAAAGCATGCCTCTCTTAATTACCTGTGAAGAGAAGGCAAGCTGTGTGCCTATGGTTCCCTCTGTGGCATATCCAATTCAATGTAAGGTGCAAGGCGGCCCCCAGTCAGCATATACAAACAAAAGTAGGCTGGATGGCCCCTTTTCTTCGGCCCAGCTGGAGGTGAAAAAAGGCTCCCTCGCTGCCTGCACGTTGCTGCTGGGAATGTAAAGCAGTCAACGTGCAGGTGCTGCTGAACGTGTCCCGGTGTCTGGAAAGTACACCGAGACAAGTTCAGCATATTTCTGTGGGGACCAACTTCTTGTCAGGGGGGACGGTGTCCACCCCGTGAAAAGAAAGGGAGATGCTGTGTACCTTCGTGTATCCCCGACTCGAGCCCGGGATACTTGCAAAACAACTACGCCATGTAACATTTGTGCGCACCAGCTGCATAAAGGAAGCTGGGCTCATGTCAGACGACAATGTCCACGACGAACAGATGACAGCCTCCACTTGCTCAGGTCTGTGGTACCAAGCGAAATAGACCGCAGAGCTCAGCATAGTCACAGCCAAAGCAGACAGGGCTAAATTCAGAGAGCTGGATGACAATTCTTGTCAGGAGGTGTGAAGAAAGGTAAGTGGAAATAGAATTAGTCACCAACAGTTCCTGTTCCTGTTAAGTTGCTACGAATTCAAGAAGACACAGGCAGCTTCGAAGGTAATCAGTTCAAAAGACAATCCAAATCATCTTCAGCAAAAAGGACCGCCATCCAATCCAGCAGTATGAATTGACAGATGTGCTCCTCGCACCACAAGGTTGAAAGGAGCATCCCATCGCAACCTGGGAGAGGTTCGATGTAGGCATGGCACAGGAGCCATTGTGCAAACACACAGGCGCAGCTGTCAGCCTGTCTGGCATATTGAAAGGCATCCCATAAATGTGTCTCACCTAAGCAGTCCTGCTCATGGACCAACAAAGGACTCACCCACAGCTCATGATCCAGGGCAGAAAGGTGTGGGCCCGATTCACAGAACTAACTTAAGACAAAATCCTAAACTTACTACCATTTTGGTATTCACAGAAGGCACTTACTCATTTTGGTATTCACAGAAGGCACTTACTTATTTCGGTATTCACAGAATTTAGGAGTCCCAACTTTAGGACTCCTAAATGCCTTCTGTGAATACCGAAAGTCTTAAAGTTAGGATTTTTCTCAGTTCAGGAGTCCTAAAGTTAGGAGTCCTAACTGTACTACTCCTAAACTGAAAAAAATCCTAACTTTAAGACTTTCGGTATTCACAGAAGGCATTTAGGAGTCCTAAAGTTAGTAGTCCTAACTTTACTACTCCTAAACTGAGAAAAATCCTAATTTTAAGACTTTCGGTATTCACAGAAGGCATTTAGGAGTCCTAAAGTTAGGAGTCCTAACTTTACTACTCCTAAACTGAGAAAAATCCTAACTTTAAGACTTTCGGTATTCACAGAAGGCATTTAGGAGTCCTAAAGTTAGGACTCCTAACTTCTGTGAATACCGAAATGAGTAAGTGCTTTCTGTGAATACCAAAATGAGTAAGTGCCTTCTGTGAATACCAAAATGGTAGTAAGTTTAGGATTTTGTCTTAAGTTAGTTCTGTGAATCGGGCCCTGTGTGTTTGAAAGGCAGAAATCAACGGCCCACTTAAACAGACATCTTTTGCAGGAAAAGACATGTTGCACGCAGGTGAAATAGGCCTAGCGGAACGTTAGCCTATAACTGAAGCGCAACACAGTACAAAAGGGGTTGGTGATGGACGGAGCATCAGAACCAATCAAACACTCACACCCAGTCAACAGATCTGGGTTTGATCCATCACCATTCTTTAGCCCACTCTGCCACCCCAGTTCAGACATGGCCATATGCAAATCAGTCTGACCCTGTGCCTCATGGGAACAGTCCAGCCCGAACTGCCAAGCCCTGCCTTCCCTGGACGGGAAACAAGCTTCCTAGGACCGGTTTCTGGCATTTCAGCCGTCTTCAGCCAGGCTTGCTTGAATCCAGTGGCAAAGTGAGCAAGGGACTCACGTCTGAGCATACCCTGCCAACTTATGGCGAACAAAGCAGTACAAAAGGGGTTGGTGATGGACGGAGCATCAGAACCAATCAAACACTCACACCCAGTCAACAGATCTGGGTTTGATCCATCACCATTCTTTAGCCCACTCTGCCACCCCAGTTCAGACATGGCCATATGCAAATCAGTCTGACCCTGTGCCTCATGGGAACAGTCCAGCCCGAACTGCCAAGCCCTGCCTTCCCTGGACGGGAAACAAGCTTCCTAGGACCGGTTTCTGGCATTTCAGCCGTCTTCAGCCAGGCTTGCTTGAATCCAGTGGCAAAGTGAGCAAGGGACTCACGTCTGAGCATACCCTGCCAACTTATGGCGAACAAAGCAGTACAAAAGGGGTTGGTGATGGACGGAGCATCAGAACCAATCAAACACTCACACCCAGTCAACAGATCTGGGTTTGATCCATCACCATTCTTTAGCCCACTCTGCCACCCCAGTTCAGACATGGCCATATGCAAATCAGTCTGACCCTGTGCCTCATTGGAACAGTCCAGCCCGAACTGCCAAGCCCTGCCTTCCCTGGACGGGAAACAAGCTTCCTAGGACCGGTTTCTGGCATTTCAGCCGTCTTCAGCCAGGCTTGCTTGAATCCAGTGGCAAAGTGAGCAAGGGACTCACGTCTGAGCATACCCTGCCAACTTATGGCGAACAAAGCAGTACAAAAGGGGTTAGTGATGGACGGAGCATCAGAACCAATCAAACACTCACACCCAGTCAACAGATCTGGGTTTGATCCATCACCATTCTTTAGCCCACTCTGCCACCCCAGTTCAGACATGGCCATATGCAAATCAGTCTGACCCTGTGCCTCATGGGAACAGTCCAGCCCGAACTGCCAAGCCCTGCCTTCCCTGGACGGGAAACAAGCTTCCTAGGACCGGTTTCTGGCATTTCAGCCGTCTTCAGCCAGGCTTGCTTGAATCCAGTGGCAAAGTGAGCAAGGGACTCACGTCTGAGCATACCCTGCCAACTTATGGCGAACAAAGCAGTACAAAAGGGGTTGGTGATGGACGGAGCATCAGAACCAATCAAACACTCACACCCAGTCAACAGATCTGGGTTTGATCCATCACCATTCTTTAGCCCACTCTGCCACCCCAGTTCAGACATGGCCATATGCAAATCAGTCTGACCCTGTGCCTCATGGGAACAGTCCAGCCCGAACTGCCAAGCCCTGCCTTCCCTGGACGGGAAACAAGCTTCCTAGGACCGGTTTCTGGCATTTCAGCCGTCTTCAGCCAGGCTTGCTTGAATCCAGTGGCAAAGTGAGCAAGGGACTCACGTCTGAGCATACCCTGCCAACTTATGGCGAACAAAGCAGTACAAAAGGGGTTGGTGATGGACGGAGCATCAGAACCAATCAAACACTCACACCCAGTCAACAGATCTGGGTTTGATCCATCACCATTCTTTAGCCCACTCTGCCACCCCAGTTCAGACATGGCCATATGCAAATCAGTCTGACCCTGTGCCTCATGGGAACAGTCCAGCCCGAACTGCCAAGCCCTGCCTTCCCTGGACGGGAAACAAGCTTCCTAGGACTGGTTTCTGGCATTTCAGCCGTCTTCAGCCAGGCTTGCTTGAATCCAGTGGCAAAGTGAGCAAGGGACTCACGTCTGAGCATACCCTGCCAACTTATGGCGAACAAAGCAGTACAAAAGGGGTTGGTGATGGACGGAGCATCAGAACCAATCAAACACTCACACCCAGTCAACAGATCTGGGTTTGATCCATCACCATTCTTTAGCCCACTCTGCCACCCCAGTTCAGACATGGCCATATGCAAATCAGTCTGACCCTGTGCCTCATGGGAACAGTCCAGCCCGAACTGCCAAACCCTGCCTTCCCTGGACGGGAAACAAGCTTCCTAGGACCGGTTTCTGGCATTTCAGCCGTCTTCAGCCAGGCTTGCTTGAATCCAGTGGCAAAGTGAGCAAGGGACTCACGTCTGAGCATACCCTGCCAACTTATGGCGAACAAAGCAGTACAAAAGGGGTTGGTGATGGACGGAGCATCAGAACCAATCAAACACTCACACCCAGTCAACAGATCTGGGTTTGATCCATCACCATTCTTTAGCCCACTCTGCCACCCCAGTTCAGACATGGCCATATGCAAATCAGTCTGACCCTGTGCCTCATGGGAACAGTCCAGCCCGAACTGCCAAGCCCTGCCTTCCCTGGACGGGAAACAAGCTTCCTAGGACCGGTTTCTGGCATTTCAGCCGTCTTCAGCCAGGCTTGCTTGAATCCAGTGGCAAAGTGAGCAAGGGACTCACGTCTGAGCATACCCTGCCAACTTATGGCGAACAAAGCAGTACAAAAGGGGTTGGTGATGGACGGAGCATCAGAACCAATCAAACACTCACACCCAGTCAACAGATCTGGGTTTGATCCATCACCATTCTTTAGCCCACTCTGCCACCCCAGTTCAGACATGGCCATATGCAAATCAGTCTGACCCTGTGCCTCATGGGAACAGTCCAGCCCGAACTGCCAAGCCCTGCCTTCCCTGGACGGGAAACAAGCTTCCTAGGACCGGTTTCTGGCATTTCAGCCGTCTTCAGCCAGGCTTGCTTGAATCCAGTGGCAAAGTGAGCAAGGGACTCACGTCTGAGCATACCCTGCCAACTTATGGCGAACAAAGCAGTACAAAAGGGGTTGGTGATGGACGGAGCATCAGAACCAATCAAACACTCACACCCAGTCAACAGATCTGGGTTTGATCCATCACCATTCTTTAGCCCACTCTGCCACCCCAGTTCAGACATGGCCATATGCAAATCAGTCTGACCCTGTGCCTCATGGGAACAGTCCAGCCCGAACTGCCAAGCCCTGCCTTCCCTGGACGGGAAACAAGCTTCCTAGGACCGGTTTCTGGCATTTCAGCCGTCTTCAGCCAGGCTTGCTTGAATCCAGTGGCAAAGTGAGCAAGGGACTCACGTCTGAGCATACCCTGCCAACTTATGGCGAACAAAGCAGTACAAAAGGGGTTGGTGATGGACGGAGCATCAGAACCAATCAAACACTCACACCCAGTCAACAGATCTGGGTTTGATCCATCACCATTCTTTAGCCCACTCTGCCACCCCAGTTCAGACATGGCCATATGCAAATCAGTCTGACCCTGTGCCTCATGGGAACAGTCCAGCCCGAACTGCCAAGCCCTGCCTTCCCTGGACGGGAAACAAGCTTCCTAGGACCGGTTTCTGGCATTTCAGCCGTCTTCAGCCAGGCTTGCTTGAATCCAGTGGCAAAGTGAGCAAGGGACTCACGTCTGAGCATACCCTGCCAACTTATGGCGAACAAAGCAGTACAAAAGGGGTTGGTGATGGACGGAGCATCAGAACCAATCAAACACTCACACCCAGTCAACAGATCTGGGTTTGATCCATCACCATTCTTTAGCCCACTCTGCCACCCCAGTTCAGACATGGCCATATGCAAATCAGTCTGACCCTGTGCCTCATGGGAACAGTCCAGCCCGAACTGCCAAGCCCTGCCTTCCCTGGACGGGAAACAAGCTTCCTAGGACCGGTTTCTGGCATTTCAGCCGTCTTCAGCCAGGCTTGCTTGAATCCAGTGGCAAAGTGAGCAAGGGACTCACGTCTGAGCATACCCTGCCAACTTATGGCGAACAAAGCAGTACAAAAGGGGTTGGTGATGGACGGAGCATCAGAACCAATCAAACACTCACACCCAGTCAACAGATCTGGGTTTGATCCATCACCATTCTTTAGCCCACTCTGCCACCCCAGTTCAGACATGGCCATATGCAAATCAGTCTGACCCTGTGCCTCATGGGAACAGTCCAGCCCGAACTGCCAAGCCCTGCCTTCCCTGGACGGGAAACAAGCTTCCTAGGACCGGTTTCTGGCATTTCAGCCGTCTTCAGCCAGGCTTGCTTGAATCCAGTGGCAAAGTGAGCAAGGGACTCACGTCTGAGCATACCCTGCCAACTTATGGCGAACAAAGCAGTACAAAAGGGGTTGGTGATGGACGGAGCATCAGAACCAATCAAACACTCACACCCAGTCAACAGATCTGGCATTTCAGCCGTCTTCAGCCAGGCTTGCTTGAATCCAGTGGCAAAGTGAGCAAGGGACTCACGTCTGAGCATACCCTGCCAACTTATGGCGAACAAAGCAGTACAAAAGGGGTTGGTGATGGACGGAGCATCAGAACCAATCAAACACTCACACCCAGTCAACAGATCTGGGTTTGATCCATCACCATTCTTTAGCCCACTCTGCCACCCCAGTTCAGACATGGCCATATGCAAATCAACTGAAGCGCAGCACAACCACTGGGACACATACAAAGAGAAGCAATTGACCAGGGTCAGCCTGGCCCAGAGGACGGTCAGACATGGTGTGAGAGCACTCTAAGAACCAGCGCTTAGCTGTACAGCCAAAGTAATGATCTGCAACCGCTAAATGCAGAAGAATTTTGAGGAATGACACCCGGTGGTACAACAGGAAAAGCATGAAAGGAAGGGTCAAGGCCAGAGCCCATAAGTCAGAAAAAAAGTGTGCACTGGCCTTCAGTCTCAGACGCTATCAATATTTTGTGTACCAGTTCACCGAGAAAAAAGTGGGAGTGCTGTGTTCAGCAGTGAGTGAATCACGCGGGACGGTCAAGGCACCTGGAATTCAAAGGTCTCCGGGCTGATGTGGGAGCGACTACTTATCTACCCAGAGGCCCATTGTGCATTCACACTTATTGAAGTATGCTTTCACTGTGGGAATGTGAGGCCACAAATGACTATCCACAACCACACATGGGGGAGTTAGGATAACATTGCCACAAAGGGAACACGTGGTGCAACAGTTCCTATATGCGTGATGCCTGGCCTGTGCACGTAGCAGTTGTGCTCATGCAGGAGAAGCTAAGAACGTTTGGAAAATAGATTAAGCATGGGTATGTTGTCAGGGACTGGTGTTCATGTGGGTAAACATGCATAAATCACACATGTCACATGAAAAGCCCTATGTATCAGTACTTGAGTGTGTGAATGTGACAATGTCACCATCATCCACATGGCTCTTGTGAGCACACTGCTAAGGATTTCATTGTTCTACGCTATGTGATCTGTGACAACTTCCGTCATGTCAATGTTGATGTCATTAGGGGGGTGGGAGCACACTGCTTCACCTCCCAGCGCAGTCCATCCCTTAGCATTCTGGTAAATGCAGTTCAGTCATGATGCTTCCTTGTCATGGTACTGAAGGGTCTTACCTGATTTGGGCAGGGAGAGGTACAGAGACTCGGGTGGATTGTGGCAGCTTACTCAGCAGACACCGATCACAATGTATCATACCTCTACTGATGTAGGATGATAACGCAACACACATGTGTCTAGAAAATCACAGCACTGACCTGCACCAACCTTGGTAACACACGACAATGGTGACACAAGTAAGCATTTCAGCTTAACTGCATTTACCAGGATGCTAAGGAGTGAACTGTGTTGGGAGGTGTAGTCATCTGCTCCAGTCCCCCTACTGTCCATGTTGATGGCGTTGGCCGGTGTTCTCTGGAAGGCATATTGTACAGTGTTGTCTAGTGGTGTGCTTTTGCGGTTATTCCATCATAGGTCTATGCACTGTAATTTCCTTGTGTCTATCCAGGTTCCTCCACTCTCTCAATACATTTTTGCTTTTACATCTTCGGATACATTGCGATGTGAGATAACAGGCTACTTACTGTGATAAAAATGCTCTTGACACCAAGGCATACTGTTGCGAGTTGTGTTTATTTTACATTGAGTGACAGGTGAGGGGTGGACTTGAAAGTGATGGTACACGGATGGTTAGGGTAGAACACACAATGGTAAAGTTCCAAAGTCCAAACAAACACTCCCATCCTTGTGGCAATGTGTGTTCTGATTTACAACAGAGTCAATGTTCGGTGTTACAGTGGTGACATCAGCGGTTTCTCCGAGAACTGGTGCGGTACGGTGCTGTGGCACGTGATCGTCCCAGGGTCTTTTTCGGATGCCACCTCTGCCGTTTGTCAGGGGGGGACCTGCTGCATGCTCAGAGGTGTCTAAGGATTAGCTGTGGTGTGATTCACCCCTCCATGTGGCCGCTGATGAGGTGGTGTGACTATCTTCCGGCTGGCCAGAAGGGCGGACAGCTATAAGAGCAGCAGGCAGGTCCCTCAGAACACCCATCAGCTGGCCCATGTACTCAGCAATTTATCCAAAGTGAGTGTCCATGGACCTCTGCAGCCCTGGCCCATTTGTCCCTGGTTCTGCTGGTATGCACCAAGGACAGTTATCACGGTGTCCACGGCCTCTGTCTCATTGTCCTCCTCTGACTGTCCCCCAGTTGGCCTGGCACCTACCCTAATGCCACAGATCGGTTGCATTGCCTGGCGCAGTCGCTGCACACTGTCCCCAGCATCCCCGGTGTGCCTGGTGGTATTCGTAGCTACTGGCACAGGGACAGTGTTGGAGGCAGCGGTGGTGATGGTGGAGGTGGCTTCCACACAGGTCATTGCTGCAGGGGTCTGCGTTGGCGGTGCAGCTGTTGTGGGAGTCGTGGTGGTGGTGGGTGGATGGGTACAGTGAGGACCTGAGCATGGGCTGTCCTGGGCACGGCAGAGGGGCCAGGTTGGTCCTCCTCACCTGAAAAGACCAGGGACTCTGCATCCGAGTTTTTACCTTCCGGGGGGCTGGCTAGGCTCGTCCATGGCACGGTCACCTGCTGTTGCTAGCAATCACCTGTTGGAGTGAGGTTATATTGTCAGCATGTTCAGCACACAGCACAACTTTGATGTTCATGTTTGGAATATTTATTTTGAGATGACCTGACTTTTACCTTGGCATTACTAGGCATTCATGTCAGTTGGTCATCAGTCGCACATGATGTTGAGGTACATATAGGGCTTTAAGTGGGCTGGGTCTCACCGGAGCTGGGCACCGTCATTTATTGAAGGGTCCTCGGCACGGGTCTCTATCGGGCTCTGTTTTGTGCCCTGCCACAAGCGGTCCATTCTTTTTGGTGGAATGCATTGACAGCAGGCACATCGATGTGTGCATGGTCACCCTCCTCACTTCTCACCAGTGGAGAATTTACAGCATGACGCCATGCCAGGTGAGCATTGTGGGGCAGTGAAAGCCTTTAAGGATTCTTTTTGTGTCTGGAATTTACTCCTTTGGAGACTCAGGAGCAGCAACATCGTTGTGGTGTCACCAGGGCTTTAAGTGGATGCTTTTTCAATGTTAGATGCAAGCCATAGTTGCTGCTTATTTATCGTAGGCAACTGACAAACATTGACAAAGCCAGTAGTCCGGAATTGTAGGAGGTATGATGTTACTTGTTGTATCATATATCTGGGTGCAATGGCAGTGACAGAAAAATGTAAGTCGGATAGATCAATATGCTAAGCACAGATTTATGGCTAAGGTTTTTTGGCCATGCCCATAATTACATTGGCAACGCCCCTTTGAGAGACCCCCCAGTTTTTTCATCCCACTTAAAGCCCAGGGTACCTACATTGCTCGTTAGCGATGTGACATGGCTAAAGGGCCAATTTCCTATGGACAGATATTGTATTTCCGAGGACATGTCCTCTGGTACTAACTTATTGCTCATCCAATTCAGTGAATGCTTGTACATTTGGGGATTTTCGATGTGTATCTGACTACTATGCAGCTACTTCATGATTTGTGTTGTGCTTTTCATACTTACCTCCTGTTGTTTGTGAGGGCTGACAGAGTTTCCATGCATGTGTTGTGTTGAGCCGAGCCTTTCTGCTTTAAGGCAATGGGACTTGCACATTGGCTTTTTGTGGCTGCGCTCTTGTATTCTGCTTTGCAGTTGCATGTGACTTCATCAATGAGACTGTGAATCATGTGGACTCTCGATGGTATTAGCTGTATGTGCACAGCCTAAGAACTTATGGAGCGTTCCAGAGTTGGCTACAAAGTGCAGGATGTGGGGGTCATTTGGCTCCATGCTGTTTGTGAGGGGAGACAGAGGGCCTTGTGGGAGTTGTGGTCTTGCTGTCAGGTCTCAACTAGGGGTGGGTGGAATTTGCATAGTCGTGCTACGCAAAGCTCCACGAAACGGTAAAAAATCTCAACAAGCACACAGAAATTCTGCGAACATGTGGAATTTCTTGTTCGTGATGCTGTTTTCCTGTTCACGTACGCTGTTTGTGTGCTCCGGAGGAAATATCTTGCGAACACAAATTTTGAGAGCGCGAACAAGCAAAAATGTCCACGAAGCCGCGGAACGCAGAATTTTGGGCAATTCCACGTTCTCCGCGTAACGCAAGATTACCCAAATTCCCAAATTCCATGAGCGGAATGGAATTTGCTGCCCAGGCCAAGTTTAAACAACCAATCCCCAGTAATATGGCTAGTTACCTTTTGGGATGCACTTTCGACGATGTTAGCTGCCACATGGCTGTGGGGTGGTGAGGGTGTGCCATGCTGTTTGGGAGGGAGGCCAGGGTGCATAAGCTGACCACCTACCTGTGAGGTGAAGCTAAGGAAATGCTGTACTTGTGATCCATTCATATTCAAAGCGTGCATTCAACATGAGTTTGATGTCGGCGAGCGATTCAAGCTCACTTGTTGTGCACAACAGTGGTTTTTCGTGTGATGTGATCATTTTGTTGGTATTTACCAGCCTCCAGTCCCCCCTCGATTCATGTGAGACTCTCTAGATCAGGGGTCACCAACCTTTTCTGTAGTGAGAGCTACTTCTGCTCAAGGAAAGTCTTCCCGAGCTACTAGAAACTTTTATACCTGTAAAATAGTGACTATACTGTGACCACCCAAAGCAAGAATTTCAGTAATTACCACCCAAGTATACCAAGTGTGGTTACCAGCAGAAATGCTGGGAAAAAGTTCTTCAATATTAAATGCCTCCCCTTGACTTATGAAGTAACATTCAAATCTTGACATGCCCAGTGACACATAGGACATAACCACAGCAGTACATCTCCCCAGCTCAGCTTGAATTATCATTCACCAGTTTCTGAAAATGCACATTTTTCTATCTAATACTACTTTCCACTGTGGGCAAACAAACTCAATTTTCCAGAAGAAACCCCATTTTTGAAAACTAAAACTGCCTTTAAAATATCGGTTTTCAGTTTTTGAGAAATGCACAGTCTCAAAACATCAGCTTGTTATTATCATCATGTACTCCCATGTACAAATGCCTCATATGGACAGACTACTTTGAATTCCCAGGTATTAGAGTCATATGCCATGGATGCTCACCAGTGGTATAGGAAACAATGGTCCTAGAATTCTTTAAAGCTACAATTCAGTTATGAAAAACATTCAGTAGTCAAAGGGCATCCGGCACATATAGAATTAGCAGTGTTTCATTAATATACCGACATTTTCTTTACAATGCAAACAAGTATATCCTCAAAAGACACAAAGGAACAAGATATCTCTCCTATAGTGACTGTTTATTATTTAGTTACTTTTATAACATATCATGATATTCAATGCTCCAAATAGAGAAAGAGGTTGCTCCAAGGGGAGTGTAAAAAAGGAAAGTGCTTGTGAGGTAGGACAGATATAAAGGAGGGGAATCCAAAAGGCAAATTCAATAATGAATCAATTACACATTCTGGTATCCTTAGTAAAACTGGTCGTGGTTCATAGTGGCACCAGTATTACAGATAGGCCTGTCCCTTATGGATTTACAAATAGTCATTTCATGATTTTCTGATGACGCACAGAGAACATTCATCTGTGAAAAGGCAGGGCTGGGATGATATTAGGTACAGGCCCACTGGGGGAAGAGCATCGATGTTTCGACCCAAGTGCAATGAGGGTCATTTATATCCTCTGCAGGCGGGTCTTCCTCAGGACGGGGGGAGGGGAGGCAACCTAGGGTGAGGTACAATCAGGATACATCCCCTGAGGAAGACCCGCCTGCAGAGGATATAAATGGGGCTAGCATATATATTTGGCGGTTCTTGGCACCAGGCATAGTTTCAGGAAGCAATAGTGTTTATTATGGGCACACACATAAATGTTGATGAATCTCTTAATTTTCTCTGGTCTGGATCATACCCGGTTCTCCTCAGGTTTGAGCTGATCATGCATCTAACTGACACATGTTCACTCTGACTTCTGCAGTCCCGCACTTTGGTGGGTCAGGACTAATTACAGCTCAGGCTACTGCTGCCATACTTTTTTGAAGGTGCACTGTTCACACACATGTTGTGACTGATAAAGAAGGGACTACAATATGGTCAATCTCCTTGTGACTTAATTATATTGAGATTGGATACAGACTGTCATGTAGCAGTTCCTATAAGCCGGCACAGTGTGTGTTTGAGTGTTAGTATGAGTTACTATGAAAAGTTTGGCTGGCCGTCACTCTTAGGGTCTTGAGATGATCAGTGCTTTCTTCTTTAATAGGCACTTACCTTCTGAAAATGATACTGGGCTTGACTTCACCTCGGAGAGCTACTTTGACGGTACTGGCGAGCTACCAGTAGCTCCCGAGCTACTCATTGGAGACACCTGCTCTAGATGCATTATGGCAGGCACCTTCTCCTTCCATTCAGTGAAGGTTAGAAGTGTAATGGGAGGCCCGCCACCATTTCTCTGTGCCGGCGCGTGGTTCTTTTGGGCTTGACGCTTGAGCCGGGTCTTGGGGGTGGAGCCACTGCATTCTGATGTCACGAACAGTGCGTAGGGTGGGACTTTGCTGTGTATCTTTGCCCGCATCTGATTCTTGCGCGCAAGTGGGGTGTGTTGGACCAGGTTCCCATACAAATGTGGTTCTAACCATGATTATCTCATCTGCCATCACTTTCAACTCGCTGAATTTGTGGTTTTGTGGTTTTCCTTGGGGTGCATGGTGCAGATGTATGAGGGGTGCAAGGGGTAAGGTGGTGGTTGAGAGCTGTGATGAGTTTGAGGTGTGTGGGTGAGAGTGTTATTGTGTGGAGATAGGTGTGTGTGATGTTGTGCTGTGTGAGTCAATGGTGTCCTGTCTCTGTTTTGGCTTGTGGTGTGTGGTGTCGGAAGGGGTTGGTTTTCTACTGTGGTATGTGGGTGTGTCCACATGTTTGGTGTCCTCCAGATGTCTCTTCCATGCTGTGCATGTCTTTCCTTACTAGGAGCAAGTTGGGGAGCATCATTTTGGAGTGTGTGATGTGATTGAGGGTAGCAGGGTGTACAAGCACACCTCGGGCATTGTTGTGAAGTTGGTTGCATCCGCCATTTATTTGGCCTATGTGCGTGCGTGGCCGTCAGATGCAGTGCTCGGTCCGCCAGCTCCGCATTCTCATCGTAATTAGCTGTGAGGTCATACCACGGCAGGAGCGGCCTTTCCAGGCTGTTGAACAGCTTTCCCTGACCACCGTGGTAGGATTTGCAGCTTATCCGACCGTGGTGGATGGTGTTTTGTGTTTTCCTGCTGCCGCGGTCTGATTTTGCCCACATTGCATCGTGATTTGCCCAATGGAATTGCCGCTGGTCACGCGGGAAGTATTTTTATGACACCATGGAGGACAGAAGGCTTTTCCATCCGGCATCGTAATTGGGCTCTTCATCTTTAATTTAGGAGTAATTTGAAGGTAGTTAATAGTATATAGTGTATGTAGTGTTTTGCGTTTGCGAAAAGCGGTCAGCTTGTTCATCGGTCAGTGTTAGAGTTTGATATATATGCTTAATTATGTTTAGAGTATGGTGTTAGTGGTATGTTTGTGTGTATTTTGAAGTATTTTTGTGCAGGAGGGATTGTTTTGTTTTTTCAACAGGTTTTAGTCGATTGGAAGTTGCCTTTGGGAGAAGTATGTTTATTTTTAAAGAAACTGTGTATTAGTTTCTAGTAAACTAATAATTATTTTACAGTTCCTTAATTTTTCGGGTATTCCTGGAGTGTTTCTTTTTTTAAGTACAGTTTTCGGGATTTTTATGGTTTCAAGTCTATGGAGCTATTGCAGGTGGATTATTTTTTATACAGTTGTATTTTTTCATTTTTGGGGGGGATTTTTAACTAAGTTCTGGGAATTTTCTACATTTGGATTTATTTATGGCAGTTTGGACTACATTTCTTAAGCTACAAAAAAAGTAAGGAGTTTTAAATTATTTATAATGGGAGGGAATTGTAATTTTTGTTATTGTTACTGCTATTTTTATTATATCAATTATATCAATTATTTTTTTAAAGATATTTTAAATTAATTGACAAAATCATTATATTTTTGATATTTGATGAAAAATGTTTCTTTGAAGGATTATTTTGGAATTTTTATTTTTCTGTGTTTCTGTTTTAGTTTCTTAAAGTAGGGTTTTATCTATTGTTTCTAGATCTTCTAGCCCTTTACTTTTTGGGTAGTCTTACTTTGTATTAAGTACTCGAACATTTGCTTTGTTTGGTTAGTTTTGGGCCTAGCTGGGTTACAGACTGTTTCATTCTTAGTTGTTGGTAGCTTTGTTCTTTTTGTATTGATTGTAATCATTTATGTAGGTTTGGTTGGGTTCTCTCTGTTGTGGCTTGGAAAGCGTTATGCCACAGCATTATTAGTTTTTGCTTCTTTGTTTAGGGTACTGTTATATGCATTCCACCATGGAATGTGGTATTTGGGCTGTCTCCTGTGTCTAGATCTGTGTAGCCTTCCCACCCCGGTACCCTTGAAATAGTCGAGTGGGGGACTTGGGGGCTCATTAGGATGGCGGAAGGCCTGCCAATTCCAGCTGTGCGGTGGCGGGCCCTCTGCCCTCTGATTGCCCATTTCCTCCTGCCACATTACGATGGCGGGGGGATTCGTTCACAAGCGTGGCGGGCGCAAAGACGACCCGCCACACTACTGCCACAGCCAATCGTTAGGATTGCCTGGCAGAGCGGACAGGACCAGGGAAATGGTGGCGGTGCCTTGCAGGCACCACCTGCCTGATTACAATGCTGGCATCAGACAACCTATCCATGGTGGTGAAGCCGCAATGGAAAGGCTAGCGGGCATTGGGTTTGGGGGCCCGTTGCAGCCCCCCCTTGTCTTGGGGAGGTGTTGCTGCACAGGGGGGTACCGATGGTACCCCCCATTTCTCTGCACTGCATGGCAGACACAGTGTAGTGCCTGCCACGTAGTGCAGGGAAATGCACACCATTTGGTTTTGACATTGCTTACGGTGCTGCAGCCAGCAGAACTGTCCACAATGTCAAATCCCCTGGATGCGCCTGCCATACTGGCGGGCACATTGTGATTGCAGTGGTGAGACCGCCGCATGTCTGGTTCACGGTCCCATACACCGCAACCATGGGGGGCGGCCTGATGTCCGCCCGTCATCGTGATGAGCTCTTAAGTTTTTGTTCATTTGTTTGGTAGTATGGGTTTTCTAATGATAAATTGTAGTGTTCTGCTACATCAGTGATTGGGACGTTTGCTAGTGCTATTAGCTTTTTAATTTCATATGCAAAATTGCTATTTGTTGCATATTCTACACTTAGGGGGTGATTACGATGGCGGGCAGACTTGAGTCCGCCTGCCATTGTAGCAGGGATTGGGACTGCCCGCCTGTCATGCGGCGGTCCCGCACTCGACATTACGATGCGACTGCCACCACGGTGGTCGCATCCAGCAATTTAACATTGCGGTGGGTGCTGCTGGCTGCAGCACATGCCGCAATGCCAAAAATGCATGTAGTGCATTTACCTGCACTACGTGGCAGGCAGCACGCCGTGCCTACCTCTTAGTGCACGGAAATGCAGGGGAGTACCATGGGTACCCCCCAGTGCATCACGACCTCCCCCCAACACAAGGAGGGCCCACAATGGGCCTCTGAATCCAATCCCCACCAGCTTTTCCATGGCGGTTTTGCCGCCATGGAAAGGCTGTAAGGCAGCATTGTATTTTGTAGGCCTGGGTGGTGAACTTCGCTCCATTTGCAAAGTTTGCGGATTTATCTGCACTCCACACTCCGCGGAGCTCGCGGAGTGCAGAAAACTCCGCTTCGCGATGTGCAGCAGGGCTTTTTCCCTTGCTCGGAATCGCGAACGGTAAGTGCGCATTCGGAAGCGTGAGCTGCGGCCCGGGTACAATTTCTACCCGAGCTGCAGAAATACCAGCGCAAACTGCCGTTCGCACTGCACTCCGCCACTCGTGGAACTTCGCAGAGTTTTTTTGTAACTTCGCGAAGCTCTGGGTAGCAAAACTCCGCGAACTACGCCCAGGCCTGGTAATTTGGTGGACGGTGCCTGCTTGGCACCGCCACCATTTTAGGCATGCTGACTGCTCCGCCAGGTACGATTGCCTGTGGCAGATCCGTTGCGGGCGGTCTTTGCTCCCACCACGGTTGGAAAGTGATTCCCCCTGCAATCCTAATTTGCATAGCTGGTGGTGCCGGACCCTCAGTCATCGTAATCACCCCCTTAGTGTAGATTTTTAGAGGTGTCTCCATATGCATTGGTTAAAGTAGTAGTAGCAACCTTGTATTGCTGTGTGAGGGTAGTTTTTTAGTATGGCTTGTATCATTGACTGTTCAAAGTCAATGATGATTTTGTGAGGATAGTAATTATTAGTTTCTTGTTTTACTTTGATTAAGAGTTCAATATAGGTGGTGGTTCATTTGTTTGGTAACAGGGCATATATAAAAGGGATGTTTGTATTTTGATACATTCCATGAATTTTATATAACTGGTAAAAAAGTTTGGGACATATTTTAAAAGTTCCATCCATCATCCTTGTTTCACAGTTCTGTAGTTGATGTAAGTTTGAGGGAATTCCAAATATTATTACTCTTTTTTCGTTTGATTTATTGTCATAAAGAAGAAATTGCTCTTCATTATGAGTTATAGTGAGTTCAGATGGTATTTCTATTTCACTGAAAGTTTTGGGGGCAGGTGGGGTGGTAGCAGTTGTTTTTTGTTTTCTAGCTATCATGCTTTTTAATAATGAGATTGAGGGCATTTGGCCAGTTACATGTTGTGGGACTCTGTGGAGTATGTCTTTTAGTGTTTCAGGGGTAGGCTTTTGAGGGCTAGTGCTAACTTCTTTTAGAATTTCTATTGTGTCTCGAACTTCTATTTCAACTATGTTAGGGGGTGGTTATGTTCTCTAACATATAATACAGTTGATTCTTTTGTTGTAGCCCTCTCATAACATTTGTTTGAATAATATTTGCTACATTTCTAGTTAACTTTGTCCCCTGTTTCTTTTTCTTGTGTGCAAAAATATCCCACATAACATAATAAAAATATTCCTTTCTGGGAGGCAATATATTGAGCCCCTTCAGTCATGGTGATGTTTCAAATGCTAAGAGAAATTTATATAAAAAATAATAAATGTATTTCTATTTTGTTTTATTATTAAACACATTTACATTTACAAAATTATACTTACTGGGTTGAATTTGTTGAATTTTCTTCACGCTGATGGTTTTCCTTTGATGCTTGTCTTTAGTGTTTCTTCATATTTGCTGCAGAAAAAAAGAGTAATTTTAATTAATTTGTTAACTGTGTTTTCAGTTGGGGGGGTTGTGCTTAGCTGGTTCTTCTGTTTGGGATTTTTAATAGTTATATTAGTTTAATTGTGATTTATACTTACTTTATTTGCAAGTTGATATTTTGAGGTTTTCTGTAGTTAGTTGAGTGCTTTCTGTATTATCTGCAGAGGAGATATAATTTTAAAAATATATATTAATTATTTTATTATTATAAAAAGTGCTTTCTGAACAATTTAAACAGTTGTAATATTAAAATGATATTTTACTTACTTTGTGAAGTTGAAATCAGGGTTTTCTATAATGTAGACCAATGTTGCAGAAGCAATCCAGCAGAGATTCCCCTTATTCTTGGTTTTCTTGTTGTAGAATAAAATAATGTTTAATTTTCTTTGACTTATATAGTGTCGAATTAATTGTTCTTTAAATCTTATTGGCTTATTTTAATTGTATGTATTTTTCATTGATTGTTAGGTATTGTTTTAATTAATTTGGCAGTTGTTTCCTTATATGGGAAACACTAATTAAGGTTTAGTTAGAGTTTTTATTCTTTCTTTCTTTAAAAGTGTTGTAGTATATTATTTGTAAATTATATTGTATTTAATGTTAAATACTATTTGTTTATTTCATATATAATGTTTGAAAGAGTAATACATTTGGTGTATTTAATACATTTCAAGTTATTATTTTTTAAATATAAATACAATATGTGTTATTATATTTATTTAATATGTTTTGTGTGCTAATGATGTTGTTTATATTTTTTGGGGCATGTATTGTGCTATTAGATGCTCAGTATGGTTCATCTTATAACATTTGTTGGTTTTTATACCACAGTTGAAGATAATATCACACCATATGAGAACATGTTCCAATTGCTACTTCAAAATACTGGCTTACTGATATTTGAGGGAGATTTTAATTTGCTGCAGGATCCAAAAGTGGATTCCTAGGTTAAGGCAAAGAAAACAGACAAAACTGAAATCCTTAAATGTCATTTGGAACATTCAGGAAGAGCATGCTTTAGGCAACCCTAAATCACATACAGGAGATTCCACAGCTCTTCACTCATAGACTTTTTTTAATCTCCCGAGCTGTCAATTATAAAACTCAAACCACTATACCTAATAGGTTCTCAGACCACGCCATGATTATTCCCAAGTTAGGAGTGGCTAATGCGCCCCAGATGCTATGTCCTCAATAAACAATATCTACTGGAGGTACGATGGGTGCAAATTCTCAAAGAGGAGATAAGGGAATTTTTTATGATTAATGATAAGACTGCACCATCGGGCATTGTATGTGATGCTATGAAGGTATTTATTAGAAGGAGAGTAATAGGCAACGATGCAGAAAGTTTTTTAAAAGCTAAAAAACCTATTTTAGAATATAAGGTACAGCAGAGTTATGACAGATTTCTGAAACATTAATCTAGGGCTCCTAAAAAAGCGTTTGACATTGCTCGACAGGCAATGACAAAAGTATAATACTTAAAATGTGCCGTATTGAGTTGGGCCTATTCTCAAAAAGTATATGAGGAAAGCAACTTGACCGGAAAATTCCTATCCTGGCTGGTACTGGAACATGCAGCCAAGAATAGGATAAATGCTCTGAAATGCCTAATCTCGGGAACAATAAGTAGGGAATCAGAGAAGGTGGGTGAAATCATGTTAGATCATTAAAGACAGAAATATACACAAACTCAGACGATTGACATACTCTCCCTGGGTAGATTTTTAGTAGAGTGCAATATCCCAACTTTAACTAGCTCAGAGGGGGCTGACATGTCTCGACCTTGCTCAAAAAAGGAATTGATAGAGGTTATTTTTGCTGTAATAGATTTTTTTCTAGCCTTTACTACTGTCTTTACTGTTTTAGCCTTTATTACTGTTTTACAGTTTTAGCCTCATTACTACTGTTGCGCTGTGCTGTTTTGTTTTCCCACCATATTTCTTTCTTCCTTCTTTCACCGCCGCTCCATCTGCTTGCATTCCCGCCTTTTTCCCTCACTTTCTATCCCACTTCCCGCCACTAACAGAACCGCGCCCACTGTCCAGGACTTATTTTTGGAGTCCGCAGCGCGGCCACACAAAAGACAAGCCTGTTGGTGCCTGTCTTTACCTGTCTGTGCCTGGACCACACCCAGCACCAGAAAATCTGGCCTTGCCATCCCACGCAACTACACTGCTGATGAATTCTGAGCCCTGAACCCCAAACACATCAACAATACCCACTGCTGTTGTACATCTCCACGCAGAACCAGAGTGTTGTTCTCCTACCAGCACAGCCGCTTCACCTACAGCTCAGAAGCAACCATCAACACAGGAGACACCACAAACACAACAGTGTCCACTACGCGAACCAAGACCGCAATGGCACAACTCAAGTGCATTCTATTCAATGCTTGATCACTCAGCAAGCACACCATGGAGATCTGGGAAATGATCTCATATCTCATCCCAGACGTCATCTTCCTCACAGAGACCAGGCTGACCCCTGCCTCCTCGCCATACATCACAATTGCCACCCTTTGAAGGCTACAAGATAAATCACTAGGACTGAACCAACACACACAGAGGTGGAATTACCATCATCTCTAAGAACACCATCCACTGTACAACCTCCCCAGATGACTCAACTTTGATAATGGAGCATCTCAACTTCCAACTTTACACAGACAGAAAAGGCACCATCAGAGGCATCCTCCTGTACAAACCACGAGGATCATGCCCCAGCTTCTGCAACACCATCCTTGACCTCATCGTCCGAGCATGATTGACTCTGAGCACTACATCTTCCTAGGGGAGCACAACTTCCACCTTGACGACCCCAGTGACACCAACACAACTGTCTCCTGGAAAGCATGAACAACTTGGGATTCAAACAACTTGTCACCAATCCTACCCACATTGCAGGACACATGCTTAACCCCATTTTCATGTGTAGCAACAGAGTACAACCACATCACGCAGCTCACCTGGACTGACCACTATAGCGACCACTTCACCATTGCAGGACCCACCAACACTAACACCATGCCCTCCAACCCCATGGGCAGAGACTGAAAAAAGGTTTCAGAAGACAAATGAAACAATGCTCTCAACTCCCACTGCCCAGGCACAACATAGTACCCCGAGCAGGCTGCAAAGAATTTCTCCCAGCGGATCACAGAATGCATTGACACAATCGCCGGTGCCAAGCTAGCCAAGTCAAAAGGACCAACCAGAAGAGGCAGCTGGTTCACAATGGAACTGAAATTCACCAAATGCAACTGCTGGCAACTAGAAAGGAAGAGGCCTGCTCACACCCACGAACACGTAACTCGAACACCTGCTCACCCACTTGGACCTTCTCACAACCCTAGCCACAATAACCATCATTAACCTCTTCGGTGCTCGTGACGAGACCAGCTCGTCATGAGTCACGGTGGAGCTGTGCTCATGATGAGTTGGTCTCATCATAACGGCTGCGCTCCGCCCACACGCGATTAATTCCCCACCTGTGCGGGCGAAGTAATCAGTGGGCGGGGTCGTGACGAGACCAGCTCGTCATGAGCACAGCTCCACCGTGACTCATGACGAGCTGGTCTCGTCACGAGCACCGCTGCACCACGCTCACCCCCCGCCCCCTCCCCGCACCATCGGGGAATTACCCCACAGGGAAGGGGTTAACTCTAATCCTCCTGGACTTTGTTATGGAGTAGGATTTGTCATTTAGCATATTCTTCCAATTGCATTATATCACCATTCTCCAGGAATTTATTCTGATAAGGTATACTTAGAGCTGGCAACGACTTCAGGTTCAGCTGTTCTTGTGTTTCAACAATGAAGTAACATCCAAATGCTTCAAAAGTTAGCATACTGTTCCATTTGCTAGGTGTGTACTGTGGAGCCCCGTATGGCTTGATAGAGTTGTATGGGAAATTGTAATATATTATATTTTCTCTGGCAGCTTCCTTACTTTCACTACTTGCTAATGTTCAATTACTCCTGTGAGGCGTTAAAAGGTAAATTATCAAATTTTCAGAGCATCTAAGTTAGTTAGCTTGCTTAAGATATTAAAAAGGTTCTTTCATGGATTTGCTGCCTAGTTGTTAGGAGTTCAATTATCCTCCTTTCCTGCTGACTGAGGTGCAGTATTTTCTCTTTCATGTCAGGCCTTATCTGTGTCAACATGATACTGTTGCCTTGTTCGTTCCAAGTTCTCATCATGTTGGTGAGCTCCTTATTGTACATATTTTTGCATGCCTTGGTGGAGTTTTTTGTTGCAATTTTTCTTTTTGATTGGTCTGTTCCTATCCTCTTCCCACCTTCAGCATACGGTATATTAGATTAGGCATCTCTATTTCATAGAATAACAAGATGCTGAGAGACACAAGTGAATTTAAAATGGATCCAACCACTCTTTGTTAGTCAGAATAAACTATCCAGAATAGGGTCCACTCAAATCCACTTGTAGTGATGAATCATGTGGCATCAACCTTTTCAAAATGACATCAACATATATTTGTGTCCACTGGCTATACATATTGCCCAATAAAACCTAAAATTCCAGATACCCACATATGATAATCAGAACCATCTAAACTATGAAAAGGAGGTGGATATCAATCTACTATTAAGGATTGTTTGACATCTAAATATCACCTGTTGAATGGAAAGTTTTCTGAACCTCAGTAAAAAAATATGCACATTTTTACAATTGGACAGCATGAATAGCAAAAAGATCCTGCTCTAGAGGCCTCCAGTTCTAGGAACAGACCAATAGAAACCCAATGTGGAAAGGACCTAGCAGCTAGATTCAAATTATAGCTTTCATTCACTCATATTTGTGAGACTAATCGACTTCCACCTGCCACTTCTGTACAAAGTGATCTCACTCCTTCAGACAGAGTGCTGATTGGATTTCACTAGATCTTTATTCATGGCTCGATTAGATTATGCAATGTGATCTGGAGTCATACCCAAGTATATATTCCATAGGTATGCAAAAACCTAGAGGCTTATTTATCAATACGTCACGCAGCGCAGCAAGCCACCTTGCTGCACTGCGCTGCTTGACAGGGAAAGGGCAGGTATGCACTTTATTCAGCATAATATGGCACATTACTGCTTTATCCCAGCACAATGTGCTGCATAGCACCAAGGTACTCTTGCATCATGATGCAAGAGCGCCTGCGTTGTAATCAGGATTGTTGTGCACATTCCTGCACCATAACAACCCCCTGAGGCTTTTTTCTCTTTTTATGTGTGCTGCAGAATGCATCACAAATAGAAAGAGGAAAGAAAAGGAGAAATAAAGATATTTCTCCTTGTGACAGCGCACTTGGGAAGGCACAGCATTTTGACACATTCCCAGGTGTACCACTTGTGGTAAATCTGGCAATGCGCCAAAATCCAGGGGGTTTGCATGGGAACACCCATTCACCACCCATGGAACGCCTCCCTGATGCAAAGTAATGCAATGCAGTGCTTTGTTATGTTCCTCTAGATGTTTGAAGCCATTCAGGGCCACGCAAAGTGGCCTTTCGTGGTGTCATAAAATTATTTTTTTTAGCTGGTTCGTGCATGCATCACATTGCATGGTACAAGTGTAATGCAACTGGCCTCATATATATGGGCCCTAAAGCTGGCCATCAGTCTGCATTCACATAGTATCAGCTGGACCTTAGACACCAGCAGTTATCCTCAACCCACTTTCATATGCACTCACCCAGACTGCAGATGATATTCTCAATTAGGTCTCAAGAGTTAAAACCCCAAAATAATTATTTCACCACAGGACCAAAAGCCCATTAGAATCATACAGTGGTATGACGCTCCTATTGAATCCAAAATTATTAAACTTTCATTAAATTGATCAAGCAACTCAGGGCCAAACAAGTGGGCCTTGCAAAGCTTGATAAATTGCATCTTAAGGGTTGCATCACTTTTGCATCCCAATGGGTGATACAAAACAGACGCAGCCCCTTGATAAATATGCCCCTTACCTTCCAGTGTACATCAGTTCTATAGTGTAGATCCTAGAACCCTGGAAATAGAAAAAGGCCTGATGGTCCTCAGTTGTAAATGATCAATCTACTCCAATACTGCCAAACTTTCACCCACAATTTTAATGTTCATAGAAAAACCATGGCTTATACAAGGTCAACTATGGACGGCCATGGTTTACTTGTAAATTTGAGCACACATTTGTTGTGTCTAATTGTCTGCTGAGGGTAGTTTTTACCCGATCAACTGCCTTCACAATGTGCTACAGCATGTTAAAACATAAATAATTATGCCCAATTTTTGGAATTCTGAAGTGGCCAAAATTGAGTACATTAGCACCATATAAAATAAATACATAATCAATCAACATGCGAATACGTTCAACTTTAATGTAACCTTCTGTCACAAGGCCTTGATTGTCCAGATAAAGAGAAGAAATGTCTGCCATCGGCCCTGAAAGCTTCTGAAAACATACAGCATGAACCTTGAGTAATAGAGCTGAAATGCCATCACGTGCTCTTGTAAGTGGGATTTGCATTAAAGTAACAAAATCAATATTATTCATATAAGCAGTAGCAGGTGGAGATTATGCAGTTAAACTGTGCGGTACTTTACAGTATCTGCTGTAGTAAGTTCAGACAGTGGGGTCATTAGACTCTCAGATAAAGGCATTGACAAGCGCTGTGAGCTGATTTGAGCTAATGAGGTATCTCATTTTGCCTCAAGCCTCATTACTTTCAAATCAGTCTGAGGCTGAGTTAATATTTGCCATTATTTCCATAATTAAGCATTACAAGACAAAATAGGCATGCTTAACCAACATAACATTATTATGAGCTGCTGATATTGTAGTAGAAGAGTATTTTTTGCTCCAGATATTCTCTACGAAGAGGTGCTATTCTAAAAACCTATTATTGCTATTTGAATATAACTTTTTAAATTTATCATAGTATAACGCAACATTCAAAATACTGATGAATGCTTGAATAACATCTGTTTCAGAAATAAAATATATGCAAACAACGTGCATAGATGTGAAACTTGTGAAATCCACACATTCTCTGTATGAATTTCAGTAAGGGCTCTTTGCCTGATATTTGGTTAATTACAAAGATTTTGCATTGATTTGCATCACTTTAGTGTCGCAGCCCTGATGCAAAATCCTTTTTGGCATTTACTTAAAAATAAAAAGTCAATTTGCATGGGTTTACAGGGTTTAGTAAATACAAAGTAATGCAACAAGGCGCATAGCACTGCCTTGTGTTAGTTTGCATTGGCAAGATATTACATAGATGGAGCATGCATGTTCCCATGCATCCAGCCATGTATCGTGATGAAAACCCAAATTTACAAAGACTTGTAAATCTGGGCGTTTGACAAAATGGTGCAACTGCACAACAAAGGCGTAACAAGGAAAAATATTTTTATTTCTCCTTGTTACTTCGTATGTGTGCTGCTTTCTGCATAGAAAGATGAAAATATGCCTTTAAGGATTGTTTACATGCAGGAAGGCATTCCTTCCAGAACAAAATAGGGAAATAATTTGTAAAAAGGAATCCATATAAGGTGAAGGAAAACCTACAAACGGGCACTGGTATGTGAAGTGAAAAATGTGACATAGTTTGACACTTCTATCTTCTTACAAATGTTTTAAAAGTTAAGACAATGGAGGCCTTTTTCCTAACTAGTGCCAATAACTATGTACTGCGGCCCAAAAAGTAGTTCTCCTTATACCGCAATTATTGACACAATAAAATAATTATGCACAATTACCCAGTCCCTTTTCAATGTCATTCAAAACCGATAAGTGGAGAGGTGCGGGCGCCATTTTGAAAGTACAAACTTGATAAGAAATGTAAGCATAAACATCATTATTTCATCAGCACACTGTTATTTCCTTAAACCAAAATGGTGGATAAATATAAGAGAATGTCATGGTATGTTCTGTTATAACATTTTATAAAGCGCAACAGCTGCCCCAGCAAAGATGCGTCCCGGCGCTGACAGCAGTGAGAAACAAACAGGGTGAGGCAGAAAGATCTACAACAGAGGAAAGAGGTGTGTTTTAACTGCCTTCCGGAAAGCTAGGTAGTTGTTCATGCTACGGATCTGTACAGGAAGCGAGTTCCAGAGTTTTGCCACCATAGTAGGGAATGAGCGTCCCCCAGCACGTACCCTTCTTACCCGGGGGACCACTACCAGGTTTTGCCCCAAGGAACGGATTTGGGGTGTAGGTACATATGGCAGCAATAGGTTGGCCAAGATTCCTGGAGTGGAATGTTTCTAAATTTTGAAGGCCAAACAGAGAGCCTTAAACTCAATCCGCCTGGCCACCGGCAACCAGTGGAGTCGGCGAATGGCCTCCGACACAGGACAAGATCAGGACGGAGTTCAAGAAGGGTTCTGGCAGCTGCATTTTGGACCCTCTGGAGTCTCGAAATTTCTGCCTTGTTTGACCCTAGATATAGTGAGTTGGCATAATCCAGTCTCAACAAAATCAAGGCCTGGATTGCCGTTTTAGCGCGTAAAAAAACAAACAATAAAGGTCTGAGCCCCCGCAGTAGCCCAAAACATGTCCCTGCCACCTTTTTTGTTTGGACTTGGAAACTGAGGACCGAGTCCACCCACACCCCCAGGTTCTTCACCACCTGCTTTGGGGAGGACGTTACCAAGGGTTTCGGGCCACCAGTGCTCGCTCCAAAGCCCGGGGTGATTCCCTACCAACAACACCTGAGACTTGTTAGCATTAAGCTGGCGACTGCCGCGAGATTGCTCCGAAACTTGGGAGCGCCCCTCGTGGGGTCGCCCGAGAGTGGCACTACCAACTCAGTGTCGTCAGCGTAGGAGACCATAGTCAG
Source organism: Triturus cristatus (assembly GCF_964204655.1). NCBI lineage: Eukaryota > Metazoa > Chordata > Amphibia > Caudata > Salamandridae > Triturus > Triturus cristatus. The sequence continues at coordinate 523,594,214 of NC_140588.1, read as the reverse complement.
ACCTCTACTCTTGGCTACCAGTGCCAGGGGTTGGACGTACTGGTTAAACAACAATGGGCTCAGGGAGGAGCCCTGCGGCACCCCTTGTTTGATGGTGTGAATCCCGGGAATGAAAGGGGGGGCCATCACCTGATCCGTCCTCCCTGTAAGAAAAGAAGAGAGCCAATCTAGAGCGGAGCCCACTATGCCTACCTCCCCCAGACGTTGCAGTAAGATGGAATGAGAACCCGTATCAAATGCGGCACTTAGGTCCAGTAATATCAGCACCGAAGTGCGCCCGGCATCTAGTGCAGTCTGAATGTGTTCGGTCTCAGCCAGGAGCGCTGACTCTGTGCTGTGGCCAGGATGGAAATCATTCTGGGAGGGGTCTAAGATGTTGTTGGTGTTCAGGAAATCTGTTAGTATGGAATTAATATAGGCCTCAGTGATCTTAGAGTCCCATGGCAGGAGGGAAATAGGGTGAAAATTCTCAGGCTTACATGAATCCAGGGTGGGCTTTTTGAGCAGAGGGGCCACCTTGGCCTGTTTCCATACCCTGGGAACAACCGCTGTGTCATGAGACCTATTGATCACCTGGCCCAAAGGTGCCAAGAGCACAGGTAGAATTTTCCTGAATTGATCGGGCTTTAGAGGGTCAGCAGGAGAGCCAGATAAAATTGTCCTGCATAGTGAAAGCAGCTGATCTTGAGAGATAGGGGGAAAGGGTTCCAGGGTGCGGGTAATGCAGGAACTGGGAACAGCACTTAAGCCCGCTTGGACCGGTGGAAAAGACCTATAAATATTTTCCACTTTCCGAATGGACAAGGTGGCAAGGTCTTCACACTGCTGATCTGATGTAATTAGAGGTGCTGTGGATGAATTTTGGGATTTAAGGTCTGTGAGTATCGAGAAGATACTCTTCGCCGGGTTGCAACTCTCTCGAATTTTCTGTGCATAGAAAGCTGCCGGTTCAGACTGAATGGCCCTTTGGTAGCTTTTAATAGCAGTCCAATAGTTCCCGATAGAATCATAATGTCCATGGATGTGCAGACCTTAAATGAAAATAGCTGCATTTTAATGCTAGTGAATTATTGACATCTGCGGAAAAAAATACTCCATTAAGAAATTAAATGTTTGGTAAAGAGGAGATCATGAAAGTAAATCAGTAATTGGTTGTCAGCCCATCACGCATCAGTGGGCACTGTAATCCTTAGACCAAATAGTAGCATTAAGATGTTATTCAATAATTGTCCTGTCATCTAGGGAATAATTTCTCTACTAAGAAACAAAATACATGTAAATCAAAAGAACATAAATACAAAATAGTAAATGCATGTACGCACATCACACTGCTTAGCACAACAAGAATATGACCGGCTGACCCTCACGTCTCTAGTGTGAGGCAACTACTGGTAGTGCAAATGCACCCTGTTATAAAATAACCTGGGCTGGAGGCAAAGTCTCCCATGGCAAGAGGAGCATTAAAATGTTTGTTGCTCTTCCTTACCGCCAGGATTACCTGGCAGTAAGGAACAGTGAAAAATGACTAGATGTGGGCGGACATGTAGTCATTTTCCCCAGCGCCCCATACCTGCCAGGGCCATCAGAGCAGATTAATCATGGCAGAGACCGAGTAGCTGCCACTGTGATCAACCCAAAGGATAGTCCACATCTAAATGTGCAGGACAGAGAAATATATTAGCGGTGAGGGAACTCCGTCAATATTGCATAGATTGATGAGAAAATAACAGAAAGTCGATAAAAACCCTCACAATTTACATGATGCGGTAACAGTTAGTTGTTATCTTTGTTCCAGCACTCCCAAGTTTTTGGGCACTTGTTTTGTACAAACCTCCATTATGTATAATCAAACAGACAGCACATTTTCATGGTCAGGCAAACATAAATAACACAAGCACCTCTCTCGCAAGAGGGTGGTTTAAGGCCTGCCAATCCCAATCAAACCAATCTACCCTCACATGAGAGTTAATCCCGAAGTTTGTCACATAAGAGTTAATCCAGAAGTTTGTGCCATTCGATCAATTTGTTCAGGCCTACTTAATCCATCTGTTCAGAAAAAATCCAACACACCTCCTTTCTGAATAATGCTTTTTCTTCTCCCACACATCTTTGATCCATCTTTTCAAGTATCGTCCACTCAAAGTCCAAAGGACCATGCCCCTGTTCCTAAAAGTACTTTAAAAGGTGGGTTGAAAGTTTCCCTGTCCACTGTCCTTAGGGTGCTAATGAGGTCTTGAATCCTGACTTTTACCTCACCGACAGTGAGTCCAATGTATTGCAGCCCATAGTTACAGGTAAGTCTATAAACAACAAAACTTGAATTGCAATTGTTGAATCTGTTCGGAAAACAAATACAGCTGTTGCTCAAAATAACACTCTGGGATGCAACTGTGAGTTTACAAACATTGCATCCTCCACATGGAAAGTGCCCAGTAGATACATTGGATGTGTTTCCTTTCTGACACTTAGGGCAGGAATGGACCAATCTATCCTTTAGGTTAGAAGCCTGACGGAATGCAAACTGCTGGTGCAACATTTCTGTAGGGCCCACATTTAACCGACTCCAATTCTTCCATATAATTTGATGGATTTTGGTTCAAAGAGGGTCAAAGGTTGAGACCACAGGTATGCGTACATTATTCGTTTTCATATTTTTTCCAAGAGGGATGCACGAGGAGTAGTCATTGCCCTTTCTATAACCCTGATTCACAACCGTATTTGGGTAGGCTTGATGTTCTAGACATTCTGCCAGAGTTATGGATTGATTGGGCAAAGTGTCCACCTCAGTGCAATTCCTACTGAATTGACCCAGTGGAAGATTCTCCCTCAGTGCCCTAGGCTGGAAAGATCAATAATATAGGATGGAATTTCTATTAGTTGATTTTTGATGAACCGCCATGGATAATTTGGACCCCTTAGAAGGTATGTCCAGATCTAAATTGACAGCTGAGTCTACTACTGGACCATGTAAAATGAAGGCAAGGATCCAAACCATTTGACCAGTGTAAAAATGACATAAAATCATCCTCAATGGCAGACCAGATGCAGAAAACATCATTTATATGTCGCTCCCAAACACATTGTTTGAAGTGGTAAATATTGGTTTCATGAAAGAGGATGTTTTCCTTCAATATTACCACATAAATGTAAGCCAGACCTGGCGTGAACATGGCTGCCAATGAGTTCCTTGACACTTGTAGAAACAGCTGTTCCTTGCAAAAAGTTCCCAGTTAGTTCTAGCTCAATACACTTCAATACAAAAGATGGTGGAGTGTCATAGAACCACTCGTGTGCCCTTAGAGCCCTAGAGGCAGCAACCTAGAAAGCATCTAGAGGATTGCTGGTATACATCAATTTGATATCAAAAGTGGCAAAAAAGTGTGTGGCTGTGTCATACTCAATATCTCATAAGAAATTCAGCATGTCAGTGGTATCCCTCACATATGTGAGTTGATTAACTACTGTGTCTCGAAGAATAAAATGTGAAAATTGGGACAGAGGTTCCAACAGTGACTGAATCCCCAATATGATCCAATGACGAGGAGAAGGGCGTTTGGGCTTGTGGATCTTTGGCAAACTATAGAAGGCCAGCATCCGTGGTGTCAGGTTGAGCAAAAAATCTGCCTCTTTGTTGGTTTTCTACTTTTTTCTTTAGCTTCCTCAACCACAGTCTTAATGATACCCTCTAGATCTGGAGTGGGATCCCTCATAAGTGGTATGTAGTTAGTTCTCACACCTAACAGTCTTTCAACCTCTACCTCATGGCCACATGAGTTAAGCACCACTATGCCCTCCCCTTTATCAACTTTTTTTTACTATCCTCTTATTATCCTCAAAGATCTCACAGCCAGCCAACCAGATCTAGACATATTCTGGAAATGCAGTGGCTGAGATGATTGCCCCAATTTAGAGATCTTATCCAATACCTGTTGCTCAAAGGCTGTTATTTCTGGGTCCATAGGATGTGGGGGGACAAAAGCCTGATGGTGTATGAAGATCATTATAAAAAAGAGACTAGGAATCCATAGGTTTATTCATAAAGAATTTATGGAGACAGATTTTGCACATAGTTTCTTGAAACTCAATCACAAATTTATAAGGATCATGTTGTGGGGTTCCACGAACACCAACCCTTAGTTAAGGACCAGATTCTCGATCACTGATAGAATGTAGTAAGACAAATTCAGTACAATTGAGGGTCTTTCTCAGGGGCCCCTCACCCTGCTCCGCATTATTCTCAACTTCTGCCTCTTCCTCATCTCACTCACCGATTGCCTCTCAAGTCCTACCCTAGAAAGGTTTTAGAAGAGTGCCCAGATCCTCTCCCTGATGGTTCTGTGGCACAAAATGGACTCTTATATTGCTCGAGCGAGGTAGAAGGTTGATTTTTCCTCACAACTTGTATTGTCAAAGGTCCTGTTCCGTACCATACGCCTTTTATTGAACTGACCTGTTTTTTGTTGGTTCTGTGCTTAACCTGATTCTGTTTGGTAATATTTATCTTCTACGTAAGTGAAAGCCCACTCATGTGAGAACCTTTCTCGCTTCCGCTTGAGTCCATTTATCGTTTGATAGACAACAAATATTTTACTCTCTGTTAGATCTGCTTGTATTTCAGCCATTTGTTCTTTGGCAACCACAATGGTGGAATCATTCTTTGTGCCTATTAAACTTGTAGAATGTCTTATAGTATTTCCTCACTCAGCCTCTTGGCGGTATTAATAATCAAAATGAGCCTATCCATGGTACATATTTTGGCAATATAACTCCAATATAATTGGAATTGCTTGTCCTCTAAGAAATGTTTGGCTCAATCTGGACCAATAGACTAGTAGGAGCAGCATTGGCAGCAGATACTCCACCAACAACGTCCTGTACAGAGCAGTTCATATCTGCCATTTCTTATAATTTTTCCCACTAATTTTGTTTATTAATACAGGCACTTGATGCATTAGTATAGTAAATCTGCCTCTAGTCACTGTCCAGCAGCTTCTTTGACTAGGCACTTGGAAGAGCTAGAATAGTAAATCTGCCCCCCCCCCAGTTAATGTCCAGAACCCACTTGACTAGGCAATAGTCAGAGTTAGAAAAGTAAATCTGCCCCCCAGCTACTGTCCACATGCAGCCGCTGCCCATGCAGGTAAGAGCGGTGGGACTGTGATGCCCTCGGGAGGGGGGGGGTTTCAATGGACTATGATGAGGGAAAATTCATAAATAATGAATTTTCCGTCGTCATTGTCCATCGAAACCCTCCCTCCCACCAGGCCCCACCGGGCCCCACCACCCAACCACTCTTACCTGCATGGGCTGCGGCTGTCCACACATACCCTGATTTGGCATTTCGAGAGTTAGAATATTAAATATGCCTCCCTCAGCCTCTGTCCAGTACCTTCCCTGGATAGGCCCTTGGCAAAGTAAGAATAAAGAAATCTGTGCCCCCTGTCACTGTCCAGCACTTTCCCTGACTTGGCACATTGAGGAGTTAGAATAATAAATCTTCCCTCCAGTCACTGTTCAACACCTTCCCGGTCTAGGCACTTGGCACAGCTAGAAAAGTAAGTCCGCCAGTCACTGTCCAGCACCTTTCCTGACTTGGCAGATGGAGGAGTTTGAATTGTTAATCTGTTCCCCCCCCCATTACTGTATGTCACCCTTTCTGACTAGGCAGTAGGAGGAGTTAGAATAGTAAATCTGCCCCCAGTCACTGGCCACACTTTCCCAGACTTGGCACTTGGAGGAGTTAGAATATTTGTCACCGTTCAGCACCTTCCCCGAATAGGCACTTTGCAGAGTTTGAATTGTAAACCTGTGCCGCTTCAGTCAATGTCCAGCACCTTCCCTGACTAGACACTTGGTGGAGTTAGAATATTACATAAGCCCCCCGTGTCACTGTCAAGTATTTCCCCTGAATCGGCACTTGGGAGAGTTAAAATAATACATCTGGCCACATGTCACTGTCCAGCACCTTCCCTGACTAGGCACTTAGCATAATAAGAACAATAAATCGGTCCCCCAGTCACTTTCCAGCATATTCCCTGTTTAGGCAGTTGGTGGAGTTAGAATGGAAAATCTGCATCCTAGTCAATCTCCAGCACCTTCCTTGATTAGACACCGATTTAAAAAAAAAAAATCATGCATTTCTGTTCTGCATTTCTTTAGGATTTCATATTAAAAATGAAAACTAAACGTTGTTTTAACTTACATTTTTAGCACATTTGTAAGCGTTTTCAAATGGTATTGTTGGAGAGGGAACCACATTTAACCTTTTCATGACATCAGAAACAAAATTATGATGCTGAGAGAACATGTATAAACGTGCAAGAAAACATGACATGACAAGAGAATCTTTAGTTGCTGCTTTGTAAAACCATGCAGAAAAGATGTAGCCAGGACAATATTATTAGGGTAAACAATATAGGCTGTGATTTGCAAATAGACAAAATACTATATTTCATTAAGGTGTGCTAGAAATGTGTAAATAGTGAACTCTCACTCTACGGGAGTTTATCTCTAATCATTCTTTATCATTATTTATATGTGTGTATAACTAATGAGAATCAATCAAATAATTTGATTAAACCAAATTATGATGAGGAATTTTATTAAAATGTATATTTTGTTTGTTTGAACGTGTTCACCAAAATGACAAAAATAGGTGTCACACATTTCTAATTGATGATGCATCCGTGATTGTATTTCACACATGTACTAATGTTATACACCAAAAACGAGTTTCAGAATATATGGATTGAAATATATTTACATGTTAGTACATTCGAAAAGGAGTAATGTACTATACTGCACGTTATTTGTAATCATAATAAGTAATTTGAAGTGCATCAGAGTTATACTAGAATCATGATGTCTTTACTTTCACTATGAATGTATGTTTAATAATTATATATATATTTCACATTATATTAGCTCAAATTAATTTGTGTCTGACTGCATAAGTGAAGTTTCTTGATTTGCTGAATCCACTAGTCATGAGCAAATTCTACAGTATAACCAATAACGTGAAACAGTGTTTTTTCCTGAGTTTTCATGCACTGTACAAGATACTTTGCTACATTTTTTGTTACAATCCAGAACAGCTGCCTAGGAATCTGTCCTCTTGAACTTGCTTATATGCTCTTGCTGAAGGAGCATTGTTCCAACGTTTCACATATTGGATTGCTTAAGAACGGTGTAATTGTGCCAACTATTTCTCTACATTTTGTGTCATCTTTATATTGCTTGACACTGATCCTATATGGACTGACCAATGAACTGGGTGGTCTTATCAAATTAGGCGAATTCAGGAGGTGTCACCCCTAGAACTTTAAGAATATAATATTGGCCAATTGAACTGACAGCTGCGCAGACACAAATGAATCATGTGGTGGAGACTTTGCAGAACTTTCCTGGCAATCAGGACTCACCTAGCTTCCTTTCTGAACTGATGCACATGCCATATACCCCTAGTGGCCTCTTCCGTCTTGGGAGACTGCTTGAACTGGCATGTTTCATATCTCTTCCTGAACTCTTGAGCTTTGGTATCGCATTTTTGACTGTGACCAAGTCCTCTTATAACCTGAGGAAAATGTACTGATGCATTTGTCTTTCCTTAACCTTTGATAAACAAAACTAAATTTCCATATCAACTCAGCTGTCATGATTATTTTTTATTCAAGTGAATGTCCACTCTTAATGTGGGTTTATCAATGATCAGAGAGATCATATTAGGGAGATCTCGGTGCATCAAATCTAATGCTATTATTCTGTGTAGCTTTAACCAAGCTCTTGGTGTGTATGATTTGGGCTCACCTACCTTTCTTTAGGAGGTTTAGGCTTGTAGTGATAATCCTATACTTTTATAGCAATGTTCTGAGAGTAATTCACATGAGTCTGATTTCCAGTTTGTATTCCAGTTATCCAAATCCTAGTCCACATTGGATGACAGTTGGGACCCTTTATATCCGACCCCGTTTGGCACAAAACCTTAATCCATTGGAGGACCAAGAGAGTGTTACAAAATAAAAGTTATGAAGAATGAAAAATTAATGGGCCCAAAAATCCTACAACAGTATTTATCTGACAACTGTGATATTTATCTGACAACTGCGATATTATATCAGTGTCTGAACAGGTTTAAAAAATGGTATTCAAATTATTTTTTAAACTATTTTTATTGATGACAGGGCAAAAATGAAAAGCGGTTACAAGTTGAATCATAATAAACATCTCACTTCTCACCTCACACTGGCATAGTCATGACATCAATACATTCAATACATTAATTTTGGCAGAAAGTTCCAATCAACTATCTCTCACCCACCTCCCTCACTCAGAGTCCATGTCTGATGCAGTTAGAGGCGGAGTACAGATGTTCCCTCTATACTTGTTCCAGGCTCCCCATATTCGCTCCCACTTTTTGGGGCACCCTCGGCGTACATACGTCACCTTTTCTGCCACCATGACCCCATCCATGTCTCTGCACCAGTCATGGTGTGTGGGAGAGGATTATGACCCCCATAAGTTAGCTATATTACGTTTGGCGAACATCATTCTGAGCGTTGCCCAGTCCTGTGTTGCGTGATTGCGATCAGTGGGCTCCCAAATATTTAGGAGACATCTTTTGGGCTCTGACAGAACTGAAACTCCAACCAATTGAGTAATAGCTCGCAGAACTGTTGCCCAGTAGGACTCTATCTGTGGGCACTGCCATAGTGTGTGATAAAACGTACCCTCTGCCCCACATTTTCTCAGACAAAGCGAATTTTCACCCCCGCTATTCTGTGTAGGGTCACTCTGGTGTAATACGTGTGATGTAGTATTTTCAGTTGCACAAACATAACAAGTAGAGTCTGCGGGTCTAAACCAATCTCTCAAAAGAAAAGAAGCGACATGTCAGCACGTTCAAACAAAAAAGAAGAAGTCCTCATAAAGAGGGCCAAGTCCCATCACCCACCGAGGTGGCATGCTTCATCATCTGGGACCTCCCATAACTACACCTGGTGTAGTTATAGAGCTACGACTCCTTCGATTACTATAACAAGGAGGAGCTCAGGGATGTTTTGATTCCTGTGGTTGGGAGGACGGATTATCTCAGCATGAGGAAGACTATCATAAGTGTGGTGAATCTAGATGCAGTGTGTGGAATAGGAAAGTGATTTAAAATTGATCATTGGAAAATAAATTTTATTCTGTATCCAATGACACCAAACTAAAAACAGCAGAAATTGTGAGGGGAGCGCGTCCACAAACGTTATAGGGCCGCGCCCTCGTGGGTCAACATGTTTCAGCCAACCTGTGTCTACCCAATGACTGTGGCTTTCGTCAGGACCAAAAGGTAACACTACTGCAAAAAATGTGAGTAAGTGATAAGTGAGATAAAAAGGAACGATACAACCTATCAGAGTACCTACTTATCCGTGGATATGTGGCACCGTAGTGATGTAACTTAATCACCTGGAGACAAAACAGAATAATAATACATAAATGTGCTGAACATATCTACTACGTTTTCTTAAACATAGCGTACAGACTGCATTGTCCTCTTACCCGCAAAAAGTCAGGGATGCACCTACACTCCTGGTTACAACTCAGGGCGTGAGGCAACGCTCTAGAAGACAAGAAAAAGGGGGAGAAAGAACTAGCTAATGCCATAAACAACAGAAGATGGTGTATTCAACTGTGTGAGCAAAAAGCTGTATAACCATGAAAACTAAAAAACCTATAAACAGACATAGGTATGTTGACTGACTATAAAATGTATACATGAGTGTAGATTTTCACAGCGGGGACAGATGGGACTGTGATTCCACTCTTAAGATATATTTCTGTCCACTACATCGCACAATTCCGGCCATAAGCGCGCTACATAATTTGCGGAGACTACAATCCCCAGCATTCGTTGCGTTCTCGACGCACGTTTGTTTAGCGTGTTGCGTCATCGCGCCTCCGCACGATGATTGGTCCGATGCACGGAACTTCATACAGATGACCGTTATGAAGGGCAGGCTTACGATGCTCCGGTTACGCTCGGTACAACTAGGTAGAAGGTCCGGGGTAACGACGGACAGGTAAGCCTGCTCTCTGTTCCTCTGTACACAACGACTTAGTCTCTTTACTGAACCCTACCTTAGAGATTGGTCTTGGAGTCATTTCTGGCTGTATTCAGTTACATGGTTGACATTCGCCTGCTGTTGGTGCTGTTGGTGATTTCAGTATCATTCTTGTCATGGACATGCTCACTCAAGATCCTGGTTAATCTGATTTCCAGTACATTAGTAGCATGGTTTTATACATTTTATAGTCAGTCAACATACCTATGTCTGTTTATAGGTTTTTTAGTTTTCATGGTTATACAGCTTTTTGCTCACACAGTTGAATACACCATCTTCTGTTGTTTATGGCATTAGCTAGTTCTTTCTCCCCCTTTTTCTTGTCTTCTAGAGCGTTGCCTCACGCCCTGAGTTGTAACCAGGAGTGTAGGTGCATCCCTGACTTTTTGCGGGTAAGAGGACAATGCAGTCTGTACGCTTGACAAATGTTTATGCACGAGACATTTGTATTATGTTTAAGAAAACGTAGTAGATATGTTCAGCACATTTATGTATTATTATTCTGTTTTGTCTCCAGGTGATTAAGTTACATCACTACGGTGCCACATATCCACGGATAAGTAGGTACTCTGATAGGTTGTATCGTTCCTTTTTATCTCACTTATCACTTACTCACATTTTTTGCAGTAGTGTTACCTTTTGGTCCTGACGAAAGCCACAGTCATTGGGTAGACACAGGTTGGCTGAAACATGTTGACCCACGAGGGCGCGGCCCTATAACGTTTGTGGACGCGCTCCCCTCACAATTTCTGCTGTTTTTAGTTTGGTGTCATTGGATACAGAATAAAATTTATTTTCCAATGATGATCAATTTTAAATCACTTTCCTATTCCACACACTGCATCTAGATTCACCACACTTATGATAGTCTTCCTCATGCTGAGATAATCCGTCCTCCCAACCACAGGAATCAAAACATCCCTGAGCTCCTCCTTGTTATAGTAATCGAAGGAGTCGTAGCTCTATAACTACACCAGGTGTAGTTATGGGAGGTCCCAGATGATGAAGCATGCCACCTCGGTGGGTGATGGGACTTGGCCCTCTTTATGAGGACTTCTTCTTTTTTGTTTGAACGTGCTGACATGTCACTTCTTTTCTTTTGAGAGATTGGTTTAGACCCGCAGACTCTACTTGTTGTGTTTGTTCAAGTGATTTGGGGATTTGCCTGCGCAGGTCTCTAAAAATTCCCTTAGACCCTGTGACTAGTTGTTTTGTATTGGTATTTTCAGTTGCACCAGTTGTATTCTGGAGTATATCGCTACTTCGCGCGGTGACGAGAGCGCTTCCTGACAGTCTGTGTCATCTAATTCCCCAAGTTCGTTGGACCATTTTTCACGTAGAGGTGTCATGGGGTCTGGCAGATTGTTAATAAGTTTGCGATAGGTGAGGAAAGGGGCCTTCTTGTCCATGTAGCCTAGCAATAGCCTATCCTCCAGGGAGAGGCCTCCGGAAGTGTTGTACCAGCAGGTATGGCTGCCATGAGTGCATGCCTGATCTGTGTGTATCTGAATATTTCAGAGGCTGCCATTTCATACTGTTCCTGGAGGTGAGCAAAGGTAGCCACCTCTCCCTTGATCCACAAATCACCCACTGTTGATATTCCGATAGAGTCCCAGCGGTGGAAAGCCTTGCTATTCCGAAGCCTTCCTAGTCCTTGTGTTTCCCAGAGTGGGGTGATTTGAGTTATAACACCATCCTAGCCTAGTTTTTAAGTGCTATGTACCAAATTTGGACTGTATGTGCCGTGGGTCCCATCAGTGGGGTAATCAGCTATCTAGTGTATAATTCCCACATTATTCTTCCCTCCCCCAACCCATGTCTGTCCGCTCTAAACGCAGGGTCTGTTTGCAAGGCGTGAATCCATTGATTAAGTACCATCAACTGGGATGCCCAATAATATAGTTGTATGTTTGGAAGTGCTATGCCCCCATCGTACCAGCTCTTGACCAATTTATTCATGGCGATACAGGACTTTTTTTCCCCAGAGTAAAATGGATACTTCCGAATGGTATTCAATTTTAATCATTTTCATTTAATATGCTATTTGCACATATATTAATGTTGTCAGTTATACTTTCCATGACAGCTAGATGCAGTATTCAAACACTGTCTCTGAAATACTCTGTCTCTCTCTGGTGTGTGATTGTACCACTGATCACAAAATGGTGGGCGCCTGTTTTTATATCATTGTTAAGGGTTAACCATAATTTTCAGTAAAATACCTATTGTAATGTGTGTTTTTCTGTGAACAAAAGTGTGAGTAAACCTATATTTTTTTGATAGTGACATTGTCATGTTTTTGACTTTCCTCAGAATGGCTGTCCACCATCTTGGTTGGGGACAGAGTCACAGGTTGTGTAGTAATGCAAGTGGTACCAGTGTTAATTTTGCATTGTGAAATCATGATGTTTAAATCATTTGAGCAGTGTTGCGATGTGTTGTGTTTTTTTGAGTTGTGCTTTTTGGGTAAGATATAATAGCATACACTCTAATGTAATTGACTATGTAAAAATTGCATAGTTCTTTTCATATTTATTTAAATGTTGACCTCTGAAAACAATGCTTAATAAAGTTTCACATGGTAATTATGTGCATGGCAAAGGTATATAGCTAATAAAGCGATAAAGCATAATACAGCCATACAGTGCTAAAATGTTCACGGAAAAGTCCAAACATTAAAACAGTGCATTCTGAGAAGATTTAGCCATGCACAAAAATGAAAACATTTGCATGCAAATGAATTTTCCATACCACTACCTCGTAATCATTGAGCATCTAATATAATTAATTACCATAAAACATGTTTGCGCTTTTGTAAAAAGATTAAACCTTATTTGTGTTGTCTTATAGTAACTTCATGTAACATCAGGGCTAAAAGCGTTTCCGGTGAGAAGCATACAGAGGGGCAGATCTATAAGGAAGTGCCGCAGCATGGCACCGCAAGCCGTTTGGCTGCGCCATGCTGCAGCACTTCCGAAGCACAGGGATGCGACATATTTACAAGAATATGTCGCATCTCTGTGCTTCCCTCTGCACTGGCGCACAAACTGCAGCCATGCACTGGCGCAGGCACCCTTGCACCATGGTGCAAGGATGCCTGCGTCTTTGGGAGATTGTTTTTGTGCAGGAAGGAGCACCTTCCTTGCACGAAAACAATCACTACAGGCATTTTCCTCTCTCAATGCGTGCTGTAGAATGCGCCTCGCTACGCCACCTCTAGGGTGGCGAAGCATTTACACGCATGTCCATATTAACGATTTCTTGTAAATCTGGAGATGTGTCTTGTTCCATGGGTGTTGCTTGGGAACACTCACAGCAACACTCATGGAACACCCCTTCAACGCAAAGTGCTGCATGTGAAGGGGCCGTATATATAAGGAGAGGAAAAGTCACGCAAGGTAGCTTTTCCTCTCCTTGTAAATATGGAGGAGCCCCCTGCACCACCAGTACGTCATGAAAAGGGACGTACTGGTGGCACAGGGGGCTTGTAATTCTGCCCCAGAGTGCCTAAAGGCATATAGTGCATGGTACTTTGTTACAAGACAATGTCACAAGTGCAACTTGGTATATTTGAGAATCAGGATCTCTGCATTGGTAAGCAACAACAAATTTAATGGTATTACATCGTCATTGGGTAAGAAAAAAATCTGTGCTGAATATTGAGAATAATAGTTAAAACTATAATCCCGGTGATACATTTAAAAGCTAATTTTGACTACCAGTCTGTAATTTTTGAATTCCATGACGGCACTAATGGGCCTACTACAGCGACTCTTAAAACATTTGTTAATGAAGGGCCCAGAAGGATATATTCCCTAAATAAGTCTGGGGACTCCATCTGCACCGGGTTCTTTTTTGGGGGAACTAATATTAATTACACGGATGACATCCTTAACATCAGTTAACTTGCTCGGAATGACAGAAATACCCAAATCATATATGGCTTTTCCAATTTGGGAGGAATCATTCTTCAAGAAAGCTGGGTAGAAAAAGGTTTCAACTGCTCAACCAGGTATTTACTGAGAGAAGAGACTCAACCTTTGGCCTTCCATAATCTAGAAAAAACACACAGATGTTTAACAGCTTTCTAGAAAGCTGTGGTGCTATTTTGTTTTCCTGATGATTCTAGGTTCTCCAAGGCTCTAGTTTCTGATTTCCTTGTACCTAGAATTTCCTTTTAACCCAGTCTAGAAGTATTTATTTCGCACTTGGAGTGTAAACATTCGCTAAGGCGGATTTGATATTTTTGTGAGCAGCTGTACCTGCATTATTAAACCATTATTATTATTATTATCATACAATTTGTAATGCGCACAGATACCCCATCGGGTTTCCTGGTGAAGGGTAGAGTACAGGTCAAATGCAGTGAGCTAAAATACCAGGGTTGTCAGACCCTTGTGAAAGCTCAAGATCTGTGAGGTTGATTACTCATTGGTAGTTTGTGTGCAAGGGGCATATTTACAACGAGGCGATAAAAAATTATCGCCGCTTTAGCGGCCGTTTTCGTCCGAAAACCGGCGATAATTTTATCGCTATATTAGCAAGCTCACGCTAACGCGTGAAACCTTGCTTTAGCGTGGGGATTTCTAACGCTCAGCTTTGCATCTCTAATGAGGTGCAAAGTGGGCGTTCCTGACCTGACGATAGGAGAAATGTCGCTAAGCGACATTTCTCCTATCATCAAGCCCCACGCTATGAAGCATAGCGTCAGGAAAAGTAGCGATAACACCTGTTATCGCTTCTTTCCTAACACCTGCTTCAGGACTGACTTAGCCATGATATCCTATGGAAGGAGGATATCATGGCTAAGTTTGTGAGTCCCTATCAACTAGCTAACGTGAGATTATCGCTGGGTTTCCAGCGATAATCTCACGTTAGCCAGTTAGCGCTAGGATTTGTATCGCTGATGAGATAAGCGTTGCTAATAGCACGCTATCTCAGCGGTAAAAATCGGCGCTAGCCAGCGATAATTATCCGAGCGCTTAGTGCGCTCAGCGATGGTTATAGCCGGTTGTTGTTGATATCCCCCAAGTTAGTTGGAATAAATAGAGGAGCACAGTGAATTAAAACGTCTATAATGATGCAAGGGTCTTTGTCTTGGCATGTACTTTCTCTGAGTACATGCTGGCAGTCTGTTATCAGGTCACACATATTTTGCTCTTTATTCACTTTCTCCCACTTAATTCTAACGATCTTAATACATGTATATTCAATTACTTGACATTGGCCTGGATACTCGTACCTGTTAGATTGAGACTAAAGACTTTCACACTTGTGGGCTCATTAGCATGGGCTAAGATCAAGGTCTTAGACTTCAAAATCCTATCTGGCCAGTCCCCATACGGGACATGCCTAAAATGTATCATCTCTACCCACTCCGTGTCCAATATACCACAAATCAATGTGTTCCCTAAATTACATAGAAGAATAATAAAATCTCCTACCCATAAAAACACGACCTCTTTTTTGTACTTCTTAGCAAGGTAAACATCAACATCATTGATTACCTCAGTATATCTAACATCATAATTATTATAATAAAAATTCAAAACTAAAGTTTCAGGAATCCTAAAAAAATTGATTTAAAAAAGACAATAGGTTCATTGGAATTTATTGTTAAAAATTCCTACAGCCTAACTGGGACCTGTGTCCCATGTCTCTTGGCAACAAATATTAACAAGTCATACATGAAAGACAGTCTTGAACGGTTTCCTGCAACTTTCCAAGAAAGCACTCTAATGCTGTAGTTTATTGATGAGCTACTAAGAGGCGGTGAAGCAATCAAATTAATTATTGGACTTGTAAATTAGTCTCTATGGGTGATACACCTTGAATTTCCATATGGTGCACTGGATCGGGGGGAGCTGTATCATAAAGTCAGTCACTCTATTCTGTTGAGGCTAAAACATCTTAATTATTCCATATTTCATTATTATATACAATCAAGAGTTAGCTTCATTAGTAGCAACAACAGCAAAAGGTACTTAATAGGCATATCGAATGGATTGTAAAAATAGCCTAATGACTGCGCTTTGATGGAGCAAATTTTATTGACATCCCTGAAGATTCCATCTCATGATTCCTAATCCAAACAGTCCTTCTAACAAAAAGGATTTCTGCTGATAGGTCATGTGCCAACCCCAAGTCCATTTGAGCCAGTAAGCTGTAATTTTTAAAGCAAAATGGTCTTTCTTCTGCAATTGAGCTACCACTGCCAAGACTCTAACCCAGTTCCCCAGGTCCGAAGTTGACAGCTCTGGAGGTTACATCACAGTCTCTGTGTCTCCTTCCTGATGTTTTACTTTTGGTTGTCAAGCACCACCTCATAATGCAGAGCACTGGGATTTATTAAGACAGTTGCACTGCACGCCCGGGAAGTTCTCGCCACCTTCCCTGCACCAGAATGGACGTGGTACCAGTTAAACGATAACATAAACTGGAACGGCATTTGGTGGTAGATTTCCACATTGCCCTGTGTGCACCGATCGTAAAAGTGCTGTGCTTCATGGTTTGGTCTGAAGCCCTTAAATCTTCTTTAGAGAAATTACCCTGAGCCCCACCTTCCATCGCTGCTTGTTCTTTTTAATCCTTCGGCGCCCCTCGCCGTCACTTTTAATTAGCATTTTCCTGTCTAAGATCAATGCCCGATTCATGGACACCGTGCTTAATCTTTTACACACGCTTGCTTGGTAGCCCCCACTTCCCCCATCCCCCTTCCCTACTGCTCCCCTCTCCCTCCAGGCCTCTCGACCCTCCCTTGTTGCTCCCCTCTCCCT
This sequence comes from Triturus cristatus, assembly GCF_964204655.1. Taxonomy (NCBI): domain Eukaryota; kingdom Metazoa; phylum Chordata; class Amphibia; order Caudata; family Salamandridae; genus Triturus; species Triturus cristatus. Next base: position 523,577,332 of record NC_140588.1, on the reverse strand, counting down.
TCAGGCTTCTCGTTCCTCCCCCATTGCTCGCCTCTCCCCCCATTATCACTCAAAATTGTTTGCCCCTCCTCTGAGAAATGCTAATGTGAGTTGGCGCAGCCAAGTGGGGCAGCAGCATTGGCATGTCCCTTGGTAGCACATGCACAACTGGCGATGGTGCGCACTCCACCCCTCCAGGTGTCAGCCATTCTCAGAGATACGCTCGAGGCAGAGCTCACTGGGAGCTGAGACTCGCCTGGCACAAAAACTCGAGGGTTGCATACACCCACCCCATCTAACAACAAACTACCTGTGTTGTATTCATTTCATTATTTGTCTTGATGTGTTTTGTGACCTGTGACTTTTGCCGAAGCTGATGCAAAGGGGGTCCCATCTGTGCGAGTCAAGGATGCTCTCAAGTTCAAGGGGCTGACCTGCATGTCCGAACAATGTGATTTATCTTCCCTCACTCATTGCTCCTCTCTCCCTCCCGGCCTCTCATCCCTCCTCAGTTGCTCTTCTCTCCCTCCAGGCCTCTCATCCCTCCCCTCTCCCTCCAGGCTTCTTGTCCCTCACTCATTACTACCACCCCCCTCCAGGCTTCTCATCCTCCCATGCTGCTCTCCCCTCCCTCTAGGCCTTTCATCCCTTCCCTCTCCCTCCAGGCCTCTAGTCCCTCCCTTATTGCTCCTCTCTCCCTCCAGGCTTCTTGTCCCTCCCTCATTGCTCCCCTCTTCCTCCAGGCTCCTCATACCTCCCTCATTGCTCCCCTCTCCCTCCAGGCTTCTTGTCCTCCCATGCTACTCTCTTCTCCCTCCAGGCCTCTCATCCATCCTCTGCTGCTTTTCTCTCCCTCCAGGTCTCTTGTCCCTCCCCTGTCCCTCCCTTGTTGCTCTCCTCTCCCTCCAGGCCTCTCGTCCCTCCCTTGTTACTCCCCTCTCCCTCCAGGCTTCTAATCCCTCCCTGGTTGCTCCCCTCTCCCTCTGCTTAATTTGAACCTGTGGTTGCACATGGATAAATACTTATAAGGTCCCAAAGGCAAGACCGATTGCATTGCAAATGCTTGTTTAATTTATCACCCATCAATTTTAATTTTTCTAAGAACATTGTAAAAAAAACATCATGAGAGATTTTCAAAACATTTGGAGCAGTTTTGCTTTACTCTAATCTCCATACCTACCAAATCCGTTGGGGCATTTTCCATTGAATTGCAAACTTGCTTCATACGACAATTACTGTTATCGACCTTCAGTAGTCCTTGGTTTTGCCTTACTACCCCCTCTTCTGCTAGAGGTATGGGAGATTCTTTTCATTTTAGGTGGGGGATCAAAGTCAAGCAGTATGGTGTTCACTTCTAGGTTTCTATTGGGGGATCGTGTACTACACAATGGTACATTCTATTAGTAGTTTGAGCTTTTTCCTGTTCCCCTCCTCAATTCCTGATGTTTTCTTTGGCAATGCCTTGATCCACTGGCATCCTGCACTCGGTATCATAACTTGAGCTTATGACCTGTGACTTGACGGGTAGTTGAGATTGTATTTTACAGCATCTATCCTACCGTCTCCTCTCCACCAGCCCAATTTTGATGTTAATTGACCCCATCACAGAAGACAAATAATTAGTAATTGACTCAGTTGTTAGGCCTGGAGTAACTTATTTCTAGGAGAGTAAATTATCTTACCTCTTACACAAGGTAGATGAATCCTTAGGTCAGGAGCCGATGGACTTCAAAGGAAGTAAGAAACTTCTATGCGCTTTTTTCAAGAGACCAGGAATGGTGACTTAGCCTCTTCCAGCTTTGACGAGCAAAGCACAACCACTCTTGGCCCGGTCTTCGCCCAAATAGTGACTAGGCATGTCCATCACATGTCCCATACTGTGGGAGATGAAGGCACTTTCAGTAGCACTACTCCGATATTGCCTTGCCTCCTCCACTTAATCGTCTCAGGCAAGATTGTGGGCAGTGAAGTCCATTGCTCCCCTGCAGTCAATGGGGCAACCTGTGCTGCAGCAGGTAAAGGCACTCTAAGTAGTGCTGCTCTGTTACTCCACGCATCCTCCACCTCACATTTCAAAGGCAGGTTTGCGGCCATTGAATTCCGCTGCACCCCTCAGTCAATGTGACATCCTGAGCTGAGGAAGGCAAAGGTGCTCCAAGTCGCCTCCTCAACCTCACTATTCTCAGGCAGGATTGTGGGCAGTGAAGTCCATTGTGCCCCTGCAGTCTATGTGACATCCTGTGCTGTGGGAGACAAATTCAAACTAAGCAGTGCAGCTCGGGTGTCTCAGACAAGAGTTTGAGCAGTGAAGTCCATTGCAGTCCCGCAGTCTATGTGACATACCAGCTGCTGAAGGCAAAGTCTCAATTAACTCAACCAGGATTGTGGGCAATGAAGTCTGTTGCACCCACCACAGTCAATGTAACATGGCTTACTTGAGATGAAGGGGTGTAGATGTGATTCTCCTGTAGTAGGGGCACCTGGTAGTGGAGAAGGTGGCCAGTTTGAAAGTAGTGATATTTTTCCCAAGCTGTATGACCATCTGGGCTGTGCTAAGGAACGTATTTAAACTTCAAAAGATGCCTACACAGTCACAAGTAGATGTAACCCACACTTAGGCCTACCCCTTCATTGTCCTGATGCCCAACTGGGCACCAGTCCCAGTTAAAGAGGAGTGCGCCCCATCACCAGTTTAAAGTGACCACAGGGAAGGTTTTAACCATTATACCAGCCACACCACTGGGTAGACCCAGAAAGCTCTGCACAAAAGATGACATATACTGCAATACTGGTTTTAGGTAGAGAGGGGTACTGTGGGATAGTGTACAATAAAACAAAAGTAGGTAAGGGCCAAACTGGGTACTTTTCCCATATTAGAGAGTACAGGAGTTTCCTCCACCCACAGGCTGGCACTGGACATTACAGTGGTACCCTAGGTATACTCTTCAGAACACCTCTGGACCTGTGGAAGAAAGAATTTGTGTAGGGAATCTTCAACAGTTGGATCAGCTCCCCACTTGTACTTAGGGCAGAAAAGTAGGCTCCAAACCTAGTTGCCCAGCCTTCAGTTTACCTCCCGAACACAAAAGCTGCAAGAATCCCAAATTTGTGCTGAGCCCAGCTGAACAGTTCCTGTTGGATATGTTTTGGATCCTGGCGTTGGTTTCTGGGACACTGAATCTGAACTTTCAACTGGTGCCCTTACAATTCTGGACCCTTGGCTGGTGTTAGAGTGTACTCTTTCCCGATTCAAAATTGGAAGAGTGGACACAAACACTTTTACTGAAATTTCCTCAAAAAGAGCCTGAGGACGCAGCCGCTAACCTTAAACTGCTAGTTGAAATCAACTTGCTGGTGTGGCCTGCTAATAGAATCCTGACTTCCAAAAAAGTTTCCAAGTCCAAATATTGGGTACTCCATAGGGACTAACACTGAGCAGCACCCCACCATCATTGATGCGTCCAAGGTCCTAAACCTTAGACTTTGCTTGCTTGGCTTTTTCTCCCTTTTGACATCTAGAGCCTTTAACTTCCTGAGGCTCCCATAGAGGGCCCATGCTTCAGCAGCCACTGTTGATGAGCCCATCTTCAGATCCAGTCTGCAGTCTGACTAGTCAACAAGGACTGTCCTACAGAAAAATTACTAAGTCCGAAGGTAAAGTGTCCACTGGAATAAACACTTCCCTATATCTGACCTGCTCTCCATATTAGTCAACCCTAAGTTGTGAGTTTGACCAGCTTCCGGAAGTTGACTCTTTGCACTTTTTGGCAATAGAAATATTTAATATTTCTAAAAAAATAAAATCATATCTTCAGTTCCCTATATCTGATGTTTGGCATTTTTGTGTGTATCTGCTTCTTTTACTTTACTGCGTGTTTTTTTTTTATTTGGAGTCGAGTTTTGACTGTGTTGTAATTTTTACTTTTTAACTGTCTTGGTACTGATAAATGCTTTATACCTTTTTCCTAAGTTAATGCTGTCTGCTCTGTGCTACAGCTACCAAGGTTTGAGCTCAGGCTTATATCATTGTGATCTAACTGGCCCTGGTACAGAATTGTGGCATCATTACTTGGTGAAGACCCACATCCTCTCCTACTAATAATCTTTCTTTTCACAATAACCATGTTGTACCTAAACTGCAAACTGTCGGATAAAAAACAAACTTTTTCCGACGTCAAAGATCTCGTCTCCATATTTACATGAACCAAGATTTCGTGAACCGTTAGGGGATTTGGTAAGGAAACATATCCAAAATAACCATCAAACCAAAGACCATCCTAATACGGAATGGGATGCCTTTACTTTAGTCGTGAAAGGATATTGTATTAGCCATTAGTTGTAGGGATGAAGAAAACATTTAAAGTAAACTGGCTAAAATAAATACTAATGTCAAGGGTGAACAACCTTTACAACAAAACTTTTCAACGCATGCCATTACAACGCAAGTCTTTACATCGACTTGCACTAGATGGCGTGCTAACATTAAAAATAGTGTAGTTTACTATCCAAACACCTTCCCTACTGTTACGTGGACTGGAGTTAGAATAGTAAATTACACTTTTTTAATGTTAGCACGCCATCTAGTGCAAGTCGATGTAAAGACTTGCGTTGTAAAGACTTGCGTTGTCACTGCATTTGCGTTGTAAAAATTTTGTTGTAACAGCATGCGTTGTAAAAGCATGCGTTGTAACATCATACATCCATGTCAAGGAGCTGGAGGAGCACCTCCCGGGGGCTCCAGCGATGCCCTTTAGGTTGTTAGAAGAGAGGAAGAAACACACAACAGTATTGGAGCAGTTAAGAGCTCTCTCCTATTGTGAACATTTAAACATAGCACACAGTGAAAGAGGCAGGGTAGGAAGACTGCTGGTCTGGTTGATACAGCCATAAGATAGGCACCGTCCAGTCACTCAAATTGAAAATGAAATTTGTTCATGCAACACGAAATACATGAGGTATTTTCCCAACACTACTGTGAGATATGTGGGAAGGAGTTTCTGACTCCTGAGGTAGAAATAGCAGCCTTCCTGGAGAGGGCACCACTTATTCAGCTCACTGTTAAGGAGCACAATGCTTTGGGTGGGCTGGATATGGATCCAGAAATTAGAAAAGACCTTGAAGAGCTGGTACTTGACAAAACTTTGGAAAATCATGGGCTACTAGTGGAGTTTCCCCGAACATATGTGGCCCAACTCTCATGCAAACTGGCTGAAATGTATGCCAAAGTATCTGGAAATTGTTTAATACCAGCCACTAGTAGAGAGGCGTTGATCATTTATATCCCTAAACCCAAAAGCAACACTTTAAACATGGCCTGGATATTACAGGGGACTGTTATTCTAAAGGCCCATCCGGAGTCTAACCTCAATGATCGAGCAGGAGGATCTCCCTGGAGCATAGGGGCCTATTATGATGACGGTCGGATCACCACCGCCGGGCCGGCGGTGGCGATCCGCCTGCCAACTGTACCTGATTTACCCCTACCATATTAGTATGGCGGGGGTACTGCGGCGGACGAAAAGACCATCCGCTGCTTTTCCGCTGGCAGACAATCGTTACGATTGCCTGTCGTGCGGATCTTGGGCATAATATGGTGGCGGTGCCGAGCAGGCACCGTCATCCATATTATGATGTGCAAATTTAAAGGCCTTTCCACAGCTGCAATGTCGCCATGGAAAGGCCGGCGGAAATTGCTTTGGGGGCCCATTGTGGGACCTTAGGGGGCTCGGGTGGGGGGCAGTACTTGGGGGGTCCCTATGATACCCCCCCTACATTGCCATACACAAGGTGGCAGGCACCGCGCGGTGCCTGTCACATTGTGCATGGCAAGGCAAACCATGCACTTTTAACATTGCGGACGGAGCTGCACCCAGCAGCACCGTTCGTAATGTTAAAGGCCAGAATGGGCCCGTCAGTGTGGCGGGTGCATCATAATTGGCCTCGTGGTACCGCCGCACCTCTGGCAGTCGGATCCATTTTCTGATACGGCCGCCGGCCATCGTAATGGGGCCCATAGTTTCTGGTATATGGTACAGCCGCAATTGCCAATTAGTGCTGCAATCTCACAAGTTGTTACTGATTCAGCTGATATTTGTAAATGGGTGTAAGTTTGCTTCTTGGTTACATAAAAAAAAATGGGGGATGGTGTCTGACAGGCTGTACTCTTAGAGTTCTAGGTGGGAAGAGGTGATTGGTAGCAGTTTCTAAGGAAAGAGTGGGAACAAGTGTTGGAACATGTACACAAAGGGGCCAATTACGATGTCTGTTGGAAAGGCTTCGAATGGCAATTGGTGTTACTTAATCCGTGTCGGAACTCATGTTTCCAATCGACTTGGAATCATTTCTGACTGACCGATTATGATAGAAGGTAGCCATTCGGTCAGTCCAAATCGGATCCGACAGGCATTCGGAGAGTCCGAGTCGGTCGGAGCCGACCGATTATGATGTCAGATTCCGATTGCCTTTCCGAAACGGTTAGTCCAACACGGATAGGCTGTCGGAAACTGAATTTGGTTGCTCATAGCTGGCCACACTTCACCCGGAGGCCTCCTGTTGGGGCCCGTGGGGTACCCATGGGTCCCCTCTACAGGGTGCAAGGTTTTCTGTACCACTCTGTTATTCAATGGGAGCAGGAGATGTCCGTTGGAACACAGGCTCCCATTTGAGTCAACAGGAGTCTAACCGAATGGTTTTCAGAATCATCATAATCAGTCGGTCAGACTACAAGAACCTGAGTCGGTCGGAAACGATTCGGACAAAGGACAAAGTCTCAAGAAACACTTGATTTAAAAATAACAAATAATGTCATTATTTACATAAAATGTACCTCACAACCCATAGACTGAATGTAATGAAGCAAATAGACAGCCTGAGATGCCCTTCATGTGATCTTACAGATGCAAGTTTAATTCACATTGTTAGATTTTGCCCTGAGTTAGTCCAATCTTGGGAAAGGGTCACAAGTAATTTGGAACGTATGATAAATAGGCGGGCACTTCTCACCATGGAAATAACCCTTCTGGGCTCATGTTTTAGAAAATGGGAGAGAAAAGCTGCTAATAGATTTTCATATTTGGCAGTGGTCCTCACCTGTAGTGATATTACAATACATTGGTATTCTCCAGATGGTCCACCATACAATTGGTGGAAAAAAGAGATCTAGAAACAGGCAATAGTGTAGGGTACTGTTCTGTTCTCCAATGTGTACTGTGGAATGAATATAAAACCTCTGGCAGATCATTGGATGGAAGTAGTCACAATACTACTACAAACTATTTCCAATGGCCCCCATCCCACCTGTTGGATGTGAAACGTAGAATATACTTGTCAAATGCAGATACTATATCTGCTAAAGGCATTACACTTGGAAAGCGTGGGGCATTACTTGAGCACTGTTGGATTTATGATGGGAAATGGATATAGTCTATATTATTCTCGACTGTTGCGCTAAAGCTTACAATTTGTTTTACTAATTAGACACAATTACGTAACGAAGCTAAAGAACATATGAACAAAATGAAGATACGAAATAGATGGTGTTCTGTTATTTGTATGTGTATATCAAATTGCGAAGTGGGTCGCACACCGCTCGTCATACTAGCAAATAGCCCCATAGGATTCTGGAGAATGTAGTGACAGCGGCGGGTACACCTATGCCACGAGTAAAAAGTTTAAAATGCCATCCCTGGACAAGTGTTTCGAGGTAATTGCCTCTCGTCAGCAGGGAGCAGGTACGTATGCGGGGTGCTGTAGACTGCCAAAAAATTATCAGGTATAGTACCTCTCACGGCGCGCGGGTGCGGGATCCGGGCTCGTCAACCCATAGCTCAGGGAGCTTTAAATACAAAATGCGAAGTGGGACGCACACCGCTCGTCATACTAGCAAATAGCCCCATAGGATTCTGGAGAATGTAGTGACAGCGGCGGGTACACCTATGCCACGAGTAAAAAGTTTAAAATGCCATCCCTGGACACGTGTTTCGAGGTAATTGCCTCTCGTCAGCAGGGAGCAGGTACGTATGCGGGGTGTTGTAGACTGCCAAAAAATTATCAGGTATAGTACCTCTCATGGCGCGCGGGTGCGGGATCCGGGCTCGTCAACCCATAGCTCAGGGAGCTTTAAATACAAAATGCGAAGTGGGTCGCACACCGCTCGTCATACTAGCAAATAGCCCCATAGGATTCTGGAGAATGTAGTGACAGCGGCGGGTACACCTATGCCACGAGTAAAAAGTTTAAAATGCCATCCCTGGACACGTGTTTCGAGGTAATTGCCTCTCGTCAGCAGGGAGCAGGTACGTATGCGGGGTGCTGTAGACTGCCAAAAAATTATCAGGTATAGTACCTCTCACGGCGCGCGGGTGCGGGATCCGGGCTCGTCAACCCATAGCTCAGGGAGCTTTAAATACAAAATGCGAAGTGGGTCGCACACCGCTCGTCATACTAGCAAATAGCCCCATAGGATTCTGGAGAATGTAGTGACAGCGGCGGGTACACCTATGCCACGAGTAAAAAGTTTAAAATGCCATCCCTGGACACGTGTTTCGAGGTAATTGCCTCTCGTCAGCAGGGAGCAGGTACGTATGCGGGGTGCTGTAGACTGCCAAAAAATTATCAGGTATAGTACCTCTCACGGCGTGCGGGTTCGGGATCCGGACTCGTCAACCCATAGCTCAGGGAGCTTTAAATACAAAATGCGAAGTGGGTCGCACACCGCTCGTCATACTAGCAAATAGCCCCATAGGATTCTGGAGAATGTAGTGACAGCGGCGGGTACACCTATGCCACGAGTAAAAAGTTTAAAATGCCATCCCTGGACACGTGTTTCGAGGTAATTGCCTCTCGTCAGCAGGGAGCAGGTACGTATGCGGGGTGCTGTAGACTGCCAAAAAATTATCAGGTATAGTACCTCTCATGGCGCGCGGGTGCGGGATCCGGGCTCGTCAACCCATAGCTCAGGGAGCTTTAAATACAAAATGCGAAGTGGGTCGCACACCGCTCGTCATACTAGCAAATAGCCCCATAGGATTCTGGAGAATGTAGTGACAGCGGCGGGTACACCTATGCCACGAGTAAAAAGTTTAAAATGCCATCCCTGGACACGTGTTTCGAGGTAATTGCCTCTCGTCAGCAGGGAGCAGGTACGTATGCGGGGTGCTGTAGACTGCCAAAAAATTATCAGGTATAGTACCTCTCACGGCGCGCGGGTGCGGGATCCGGGCTCGTCAACCCATAGCTCAGGGAGCTTTAAATACAAAATGCGAAGTGGGTCGCACACCACTCGTCATACTAGCAAATAGCCCCATAGGATTCTGGAGAATGTAGTGACAGCGGCGGGTACACCTATGCCACGAGTAAAAAGTTTAAAATGCCATCCCTGGACACGTGTTTCGAGGTAATTGCCTCTCGTCAGCAGGGAGCAGGTACGTATGCGGGGTGCTGTAGACTGCCAAAAAATTATCAGGTATAGTACCTCTCACGGCGCGCGGGTGCAGGATCCGGGCTCGTCAACCCATAGCTCTGGGAGCTTTAAATACAAAATGCGAAGTGGGTCGCACACCGCTCGTCATACTAGCAAATAGCCCCATAGGATTCTGGAGAATGTAGTGACAGCGGCGGGTACACCTATGCCACGAGTAAAAAGTTTAAAATGCCATCCCTGGACACGTGTTTCGAGGTAATTGCCTCTCGTCAGCAGGGAGCAGGTACGTATGCGGGGTGCTGTAGACTGCCGAAAAATTATCAGGTATAGTACCTCTCATGGCATTATAGTGACATACTCGTGGCATAGGCGTACTCACCGTTGCTACTACATTATCCAGAGTTCTATGGGGCTATTTGCGGGTATGACGAGCAGTGTGCGACCTACTTTGTTAATGTATTTAAGCTCTCTCGAGCGATTTGGGCTGACGAGCCTTGGTCCCGCACCTGCGCGCCGGTAGAGGTATTTTACCTTTAATATTTTGGCAGTCTACTTGGCACCCCACATACCTACCTGCTCCCTGCTGACGAGAGGCAATTACCTTGAAACACGTTGTCCAGGGATGGCATTATAGTGACATACTCGTGGCATAGGCGTACTCACCGTTGCTACTACATTATCCAGAGTTCTATGGGGCTATTTGTGGGTATGACGAGCAGTGTGCGATCTACTTTGTTAATGTATGTGTATATCAATTGTGCAAATGTATTAAATATGAGAGTAAAAACCTTTGAGAAAAAATATGTTGTAGATGTAGTTTTCTCCTGTTGTCAAAGTAGAATGTTTCAAACAAGTTCAAATAATAAGTCTTTCTCCAAACATTTACATATTCATAACAATTTCTCTTGTTTTGTTAACTTTGTTAACACTGTTTTAACAGATGTAGATATCTTCCATCTTGTGCAAAGTACATGATTTTGTTTTTTTCTTGGGGGCTTGTTTCCAAGTTTCAGAAACAGTGGTGCAATCAATGTGTAATGATGACACATTAAATGAACAAATTCTTTAACTTTTCCACTTGGAGTTTTTATTTAAAATGTTTCTGTTTATTTCACATATCTTTGCTATGCAATTTTTTTTAACATGGAAAGCACAGTGGTGTGGCATGCCACACTCAGGTGCCAACAAATCCTTGCTACCTCTTTTTACTCTCTCCTTCTGTTGTTCAATGAACATGTTCTCTTCTACTTCTATCTTGTTCAACAATTCTCCTAGGATTTCAAATGGTAATGTGAAAGTAGACAGCAATAATGCTATTGCAAACACATAAGCGGATCCCTAAATGCTGTTGAAGTTGTAACAGCCTGTAATACCTTGTGTTTCATCATTGAACAACAAAATGCGAAACGTCTTAACATTTTTATATCAAATGGAAGATTATATGAAAAGAAACACTGAAAATCTGAATTTTACTTTAGAAAAAAATGGAAACCACAAACTGTTTTCATTATTATATGCTGCCAAACTGGCCTTGCAAGACATTCTCGTAAAGTAATGTATGCCCTTGACTAAGTATATAAAGAAATTCATTTTGTTTCTCTGTGATCTTCAATATTTTTTTGGGTTATTTGTGAGGGTGTTCGGACAAAATATCAAAATAAAAATATCGAGATGCAAAAATATTAAGTTTATAATATTGTAATACACAAATATCATGATGCAGGAATATCGTTGAAAAGAATATTGATTTTTTAAGGTAAGTAATATTGATGTCAAAAATAGCTATGTTGTTGATATTGTTTATAAAATACCGTTGCTAATATATTGGTTTTACATTATTTTTATGTATTTTAGTATATCTTTTATTTGTATATATATTAGATTGTTTGTATAACTAGTACTAATGTTTTTTTAATATGTTTGTAAATTATTAGTTCTTTTTTAGTTTAATTGTTTATTGTAATTTGTTGTGTTTTAGTGGGTTGTGGGTTTTGTAGGGCTATAAAATGGGAAGTAATTTAATCATAGTTGAATAATAACACATTTTTAATTATTATGCATTTTTTTATTGATGATTAATTATGTTAATTGTATAATTAATTATTTTTAAGCCATGATTGAGGTGCTGGTCGTGAGGTTTGTACAAGTGAAGGGTGGAAAGTACATTCATTATCTATACCTTTTTAATTGATAATTATGCAAATTATGTTAATATCTTATTTTTTAAATGATTTTTTAGGTGCTGGTTGTGAGGTTTATAAGGTAACAACGTGGAAAGTAAATGAATCATTATTATTTAATTATTTAAAATCATTATTAATTATTTAATTGATAATTATGTGAAATGTGTAACTAAGATATTTTTTTAATTATATGTCAGACGTGGGTTGTTGGGTTTTTAGGTGTACAGGGTGGGAAGTACATTAACTTAAATTAATATTTAGGGCCTGAGTACGATCTCGCTAGGAAAGCACTCTATACGACTCAGATCCGTGTTCTGCAAATTGTGCTCTGCGAGTCAGAGCGACTGAGTACGACGCACCCGTATGGTGACGGACTCGGTTCGCTCGGACTCTCATTGAATTCAATGGGAGCCTGTACACTAAACGCATACACAGGCTCCCATAGCAAAAAGGGGTGGGTGGGGAAAATCGTACACCCTGTGGGGTGCCCGGCACACTGTGCATGCATGGAAAGGAGGGACCCATGTGTACCCCAATGGGACTGGTTCGGAGGGCCCCGGCTGAAGGGGGACCCGCTGCAGCCCCCCGAAGTCCGATTCCCACAGTCGCTTAGTTTCATTGAGACCGAGTCGATACGGCTGTCTGAATCGTGCATCGTCAGCCCTCATTTGGAAGCCGGCTCCATTGCTCAGCACGATTCAGCTGCAAACGAGTAGGACTGACAGGATCGTGTTTGTAATTTGACTTGGTGTTCGTGGATGAGATCTTCGCATCATACTTGGTCGTTTGGAACGGGCGACGATTCGGTCGGAAAGATAGGCTCTGAATCGGATTTGCTCATTCCAGACCCCCGGCTGGAGGCCTTCCTAGCAAGATCGTACTCAGGCCCTAAAAATGTAACTAAAAATTAATTATGTAAATTTTGTAATTAGGTTATTTTTTAAATTTTATGCTACGTGCGCGAAGTTGTGTTTTTAGGATGAAAGGGTGGGAAGTTAATTAAGAAATAATTTATTGACAATTAATTATTACTTTCTTATTAGTTATTTAATAGATAATTATTTTAATTGAGAACTTATCATATTTGTTAAGTTATGTTTTGGGTGTGTCTTGTTTAGTTTGTAGAGGAATGGGGAAGTTATTTAAGCACTCATAATTAAAAAAAGAAATAATTTTTAATACATTAAGGTGGCGATTCCGATCCGGTAAAAAAATTTCCGGTACGACTCGTATCCGTATATTTTTACGTACGAATCGTACAAGTCCCGTCCCACCGGTGAAGTACGATTCGTACGTGAAAAATACATACGAATCGCATCGGGAAAAGGTCTACGAGACGTACCCGGACAGTTTTACGTACAAATTGTAAAACTGAAGTCCGAGCGCACAAGTACGATCCGTACCGCCCTTCCGAATACACAAGCGTATGTAAAACGTCCCGTACGTAGCGAACTCTGTACTACTCGTATCTCGGGTAAACTTGTGCCCGGGATACAAGTCGTACAGCCCCCCTCCTCCCTGCGTGTGTCCGCATGTACCCCCATATGTCAGCACCGTACCCCCCGTATGTGAGCACCGTACCCTCCCATGTCCGCACCGTACCCCAACCCCATACTTGGACGCACCGTACCCCAGCACCGTACCCCAGCCCCGTACTTGGACGCACCGTACCCCAGCACCGTACCCCAGCCCCGTACTTGGACGCACCGTACCCCAGCCCCATACTTGTACACACCGTACCCCAGACCCGTACTTGTACGGACCGTACCCCAGCCCCATACTTGTACGCACCGTACCCCAGCCCCGTACCCCAGCCCCGTACTTGGACGCACCGTACCCCAGCACCGTACCCCAGCCCCGTACTTGGATGCACCGTACCCCAGCCCCGTACTTGTACGCACCATACCCCAGCACCATACCCCAGCCCCGTACTTGGACGCACCGTACCCGAGCCCCGTACTTGTACGCACCGTACCCCAGCACCGTATGCCAGCCCTGTACTTGAACGCACCGTACCCCAGCACCGTATCCCAGCCCCGTACTTGGACGCACCGTACCCCAGCACCGTACCCCAGCCCTGTACTTGGACGCACCACACCTCAGCCCTGTACTTGTACGCACCATACCCCAGCACTGTACCCCAGCCCCGTACTTGGGCGCACCGTACCCCAGCACCGTACTTGGACGCACCGTACCCCTGCACCATACCCCAGCCCCATACTTGGATGCACCATACCCCAGCACCGTACCCCAGCCCCAACTTGGACACACCATACTCCAGCATCACGTATGTACGGACCTTACAACAACATTGCGTATGCGAGCACGGTACAACAACAATGCGTATGTACACACCTTACATACGCGAAAACGACTCGTACTGAACCAGGACACTGTAAAACAGCACAAGGAGGGTCAATTCGACTCGCACAACACCATAAAACATGTCTACAGTAGCAAAAAAATTACTGACCTGGCACATCCAAACAGGCAAACAGAGGCCCAAACTCACAACCACCTCTTATAACACACCCACCAAAATTTCAAACTCAGGCACACCCACAAATGGACCAATAAAAAGGGCCCACACACACAAACCATGAGCCTTTGCAACAGACTCACTGCAGCTACAGAGCACACCCCAACAACTGCACCCATACAACTTAACATATACACCTTCACACAAACTCCTTCACACATATCCCCTCTTCACATTCCCACACACACCTTCACATTCACACCCACACACCCACAACCATCCACACCCTCACCCCACACCATGCCCACAGACAAGAATCCAAAGTTCACAAGGGAGGAGCTGGACATCCTTGTCAACGAAGTCATCAGAGTCGAGCCACAGCTCTTTGGAACATTGGTCAGACAGACCAGCATAGCCGAAAAATCACGCCTGTGGCAGAGGATCGTCGATAGGGTGAATGCTGTTGCACCCATCAGAAGGACCAGGAATGAATGCCAAGCCAGGTGGTACGATCTGCGGAGGGCAGTCAAGCGGAAAATGAACGAGGACTGCGCCCAGAGCAACATCACTGGAGGTGGGCTGCCCCGCAGACCGGTACATTACCATCCCTGGGAGGAGAAGGTGATGGCCCTGCCACCGCTGGTGGGAGTACACAGACTCGAAGGAGTTGCAGAGCCTGGTGAGTATACAAACAACTTACGTAACATGGGGGTAATGGCATCCACACCCCAACTACACCAAATGCACGCAACTACCCCAAAGCCCTCACCGGACACAACCGCACTCAAAAACAACGCTCATGCCACTAACATGTGTATGCCCCATTCACAAAGCAAGGCCATGCCATGTCCCAGGCTACACGAAGCACTAACCCAAGACTGGATGTCCGGGATGCTGAGAGGGTGGGGCTCACGAAACACATTGTTCAACTCTGAATCAGACACCATTGCCCTCAGCCCATATGGCCCAGGGACATACCCATGCACCATGCTCAATTCACAGGGACTGGCAAAGTACTGACAAGGTAGCTGACACTTGGCCCTGGTGTAGGCAGCACAAGGCCCTCCTGTGACCACTGCAAACTCAAACACCAACACAACAAGCTCAGATATCTAGGACAGGAACTCACACTCACTGTCATGGCAGCATGCTCCATGGGGGGACAGATACATCACCTGGGAGACCCACTGCCAAATCACACTACACCCACCAGCAGGCCCTGTCACACACACCCCTTACACAAGCACACACCCCCGGGGCAGGCAATGGATTTGCCCACTCTCACAATGGACATGTGACACAACAAGATCAATCCATAGCCAAAGAGTATCCAAGCCAAGCCAAAAATCTACATGTCAAACACTCATGAGAACATATCAATCTGTCCCCCGCAACATACCCATCCACAAGTGAACAGTGAGGAGAATGCTAGGCACATCCAACTACCTGGAGGAACTGTGCTTACTTGAATATGTATGAAACATGAGTGTCGCATGAAACAGCATTAACAGTGTCTCTCTCTCACACACAGGGCAACCTCATTGATCTCCCCCCAACAATGGGGGGGAAGAATCATAGTCCCAGGCTCGGGAGGAACCTGAGGCCACCAGCAGCGACGCCTCTCAACACTCCACGGATGACCCCAACCCACCTGGACCCTCTGGTGTCCAAGCCCCTGCAGCACCCGCTTCAGGAACATCTGTGCCAACCACCACCCCCATTCCTGCCACATCCCAGGAGACACCCAGGAGACCTGCCCGCAGTGAACAACTGAGACAGTCTGACCTGGAGGGACAAGGTTCGCCGGGCACCCAGGAGGAGGCAGACAACCCTTCAACTGCCATCCCTCAGGGGTCCCGTAGACCCGATGTGCCCACAACGGCAGGCCAGGCTCGTGTGGGCAGGGGTGGTGGGAGTGGAGGCAGGTGGAGGCGAGAACCTGACCAGCGAGCTGAAGGGACCGGTATGTCACACATACGCAACATCATGGACTCATACCGGCGTGACACCAGGGCCATCAGCCAGGTAGTGGAGACCCTCACAGAGATTAAGAACCAGCAGGCCGAGCAACACGACAGTCAACAAGAACACCAAGGACGGATGGAGGCAAGACTGGCTGAGCTCCTGGCGGTGCAAACGGACATAAGCCATTCACTCCGTTGGATCACCGACAACATGGGCAACCCTCCCTGTGCCACGAGGCGAAGACCACCACCAGCCACAGGGAGGGAGGAGGAGGGGGATTCGTCCGACGGAGCATCCCAAGCATCGTCAAGGCCTGCATCTGAGGGTCCTGCGAGGAAGGTGGTTCGTCCACGGAAAAGACTGTGAGAGGCAGCGGACCATCCACATCTCCCAGGTCACCTGGACTGGCACCTGGCCTTCATGCGCAACAGCATCACCTCATTCACTGATATTCTCTGCCACATGTACTTGCTGGTCACAGTCTGACCAATGATGACAAACACTGTGTTCTGGACTCTGATGACTTAAAATGTCAAGGATCCCATCTCCCCCTGTGAACTTTAGATTCTAGGCACACTGTATAGCACCTATTTTTCCCCACAAAACACGCCCCCCACCGAGAATAAAACTAAATTTCTTTAATTAGATGTTGCAGTCATTTTTCATGAGTCCACAACATACGTGTGGGGAAATGTCAAACTATGCCTGAGTGTTGAACTAACTAAAGCCATCCATACCCTGGGATCTGAGTCCGGTACAGGACACACATGGGTCACAATGTATCATCCAATACAGACATGGAGCACAATACTCACCCGTGATGGTCTCAAGCTGCTGAGGGGGGGGCTTGGAATATTGTGCGGACAGACCAATTTGGAAGAGTATCATTAAGGTGGAGAGGTCATGGCTCATGTGGAGGTTCCCAGGGCAGGAGTCCCAGGTATGTTTGGCCAGGTGGGAGAACTATCTCCTGCATGCTGTAGTTCGGTGGATCTGAAGAATGTTGGCCAGGGCAAGGTTGGATGCACGGAGTTGGCCCAACGGGGTCTTGGATGACAGACGTCGAAGGTTGGTTTGGGGTCTGGGGTTGTGGACTGCCTCCTGAGTGTGGGTGAGGAGTGTGAAGGTCATCCTGCAGCAGACAGTGATCCATTGCAGCTATCTCAGGTGGACGGTGATGTGGCTGGGGCGCGGGATGTTGAAGCTGAGGTGTGCAGATGCACCCTGGATGTGGACAAGTTTTCCGGGAGTTTGGTTGTACTTGCTCCGTAGAGGGCGGGGCTGTAGTTGACACGGCTGGTGTCGTGGGCCCGGGGGACGGTCTGTCTTGCCTTGGAGTGGATCTATCTATGGATCATGTGCATCATGCAGAGGGTGTTGCAGTATGAGGTACAGATGCTGGTGAGTTGCATGGCAATTGTGAGCAACGAGTCCATGATGCACACTATCTTACGTGCGTGGCCACTGGGTGCTGGTGCAGTGCCCTGGCGGGTGGGACACAAGGAGTTGACCCAGCTGTAAGGGGAAAATCCTCAGATGATTACCTCAGTCCTTGCCAAGTCCAGCCTCAGGTGGCTGATGTTCAGCCATTCATCAATGGACCTCATGCCTTCTTGAAGGTTGGAACTGGCAATGGCTGGGTCTTTGGTGAGGGTGAGGAGCAGTTGGCTGTCAATGGCATACAAGATGATGATGAGGTTGTGTGCACATGTGATGGTGGAGAGGGGGTTCATGGACACATTGAAGATTGACATGCTGAGAGATGAGCCCTGGGCCATGTGCCAGATGATGCCACTGTACTACATGCTTAAGGCTTGAGTCCCACTCCCATGGCGTTGCCGGTGAGCTACTTGGTGATTTCATCCTGGTCCATCCTCTGGATACCAGTGTTGGAGCTGTATGAGCTGACAGTGTGTGAGCACATCGTGTATAATGCTGTGGAGAGGTCAAGGGGGGTGACCTCACCATTGTTGAGCAGGGCAAAGTTTTCGGTGTTGGTGGCAATGATGACGGTTGCAGTGGGGTGATTACTGTGGAAAATGGTCTTGTGCAGGTTGCCTGGAGCTCTTGGCGTGGAGGAAGTTTGTCAGTTGCTCGTTGACAGTCTTCATTACATTTGCTGGCTAGGGAAGCACGGTGATGTTCATTGAGAGCCTGCATTCCTGCCGTCCGTTGACTAAGAAGGGCCTGGGTTACTGCATGCCTCTATATACCATGGTATGTGGCTAACTCCAATGATACATATATGACGTGCTGGACGGGGGCTACAAGGATGGGGAATGATGTAGTTGAGATGTTGTGTGGGAAGGGGCCTGATGGAGATCCCCAGGGGATGTTGCACATGAGCCGGGTGTTGTATGTCCTGATGATGCAAGTCCAAAACCTGAGGGGGGTTGGTCCCGCGTATAATAGTGCTGTCTGCCTCTGTGTGCCAAGGCTGGTGTGTATGTCCATGAGCTTGCAGTGGTAGAAAGTTACAAGGGATTGGCTCAGCCTTGCAAGTGTGGGGTGTCTTTTGGATGCAGAGCTGAGGTCAGTGCACTCACAATGCTGATGAGCTCCTTGATGTCGTGCGTTTATTTGCATCTGCCCCATCTGAAGGATCTCCAATTGTCCTTGCTGATGATATGGTGATGGCTGTGTGTGCTGTTTTCCAGGGTTGTAAGGCCACTGATGGTTATTTGTGTTGCAAGCTGTGCACAAGAGTCCTGCTCGACGTGTATGAGTCCAGTAGGTCTGCCTTGTACCAGGTGGCTTAATTGTTGTTGTGCGTCACAGGAAAGTCCATCAATGTGGCTAGATTGTTGGATCAGTTGCTGGTCCAGTGTGTGAGGTTTCAGGGTGTGGCAGTGGTGTTGATTCCAGTGTCCCACACAGCATGTCTGTGTTGACTTACATCAAGCATCTTTGGGGTATTGGTAGTGGGGTGTGTGGCAGTGTGTTGCTTGTCGGAGACGTGGATGCTATTGTGGATGGACCAATGATGGATGCTGGTGTGGTTCTCATCTAGCCAGAAGTTCCTGGCCCACAGCCACATGTATCCTGTGGATGTGAGGGCGTGCGTGAAGATGGACGTATTGATGGCTTTGCGGAATTTTGGATGTAGGCCTGGAGATCTGTAGATGAGTGTTAAAGGAATCATGCCTGGTTCAAGTGTGGTGGAAAGGGCAGCGTCCCTCATCTCTGAAACTGAAGACGTGGAATGGGAAGAAGAGAGATTAGAGAGCTACACCCAGGCCCAGCTGAAGGGCTTCTGCAGAAAATTCAAAGTCCCTACTGTTGGATGTAAGCTCAAAGTAGATCTTTTCAAGGCGCTGAGGGCCTGGATGGAGTCAAAAAAAGGCTCTGATGAGGTGGAGGAAATTGAACAGGCAGAGAGCATCGCTAACTTGGGCAGAGGCCTGTCGCCAGAGGAGTTGGCCGACAGGAAAGAAACCAGAGCTTAGCTCATGAGATAGAGATGGCGATACTAAATGGACAACTGGAGCTGGAAAGCAAAAAGCTGGCTCTGGAAGAAAAGAAAATGCAAATGGAGCATGACTTGATAATGAGGAAGCTTAACTTAGAGATCGAGATGCTTGAGACCATGAGTGTCTCAGTCCAGCAACAAGAAATGTGTGTAGCTCAGAGATTGAGCTTTGCTGAGTGGGAGGAGGAATCCAGCTCAGATGGTGGCAGCAATATTGAATGTTCTAGTGCTGAGAGAGTAGTACACACACCCAGAGACATGACACCTGACTTGAAGGAGGGGGTTAACATACACCAGGAGGTTCAAGGACATGAGGTAGCTCTAGTAGTGCGCAGTGTCCCTGAGAGGAATAGGGTAACTGGCGCAGGGGTTCATGGTCCTAGTGGTGGGAGGGACACTCTACTGACTCTAGATGAGAGGTGCAGGGAGGGGGGTTCCCCCAAAATTGAAGTCCTGGTATGTGAGTGTGAAGACCACCCAGAAGAGTATGGGTTGTGTGACAGAGACAGTCAGATACTGTCTTGCCAGTCTCAGGAAAGTGGTGTGGAGTATGTGTGTGAGGCACTGGATGGTGAGGTGAAGGATAGTTTGGTTAACCCTGCTAGGGGGCTGTGTGATCCAATTGTGGGAGAGCATATTGTAAGTCCCTTTTTTCCAGAGCTATGCCAACACCTGTGGGAGAGTGAGTTATCTGACCGCAGGGAGCTCACATTGGAGGCAGACCTTTCGGTGGAGTCCAGAGGGTCTGGAAAGGCATTGGGGAGTGATCCCAAGAGGAGTGGTTCAGGTATCTTCAAACCCAGTGTGGTGGAAGTGGCTCAGAGTAGCCCAACTAGGTCCTGTAGTAGTCAGAGGGGTGTAGGGCCTCACGTCCTGTCTTTAAGGGGAAGGAGTGAGAACAGGTTATGTCTCGGTAGTGCCCAGCCTCAGTCTCAGCGCTTGGATGGTTCTTTAAGGGAACACCAGGTGGGGAGCCTAGTCTGTCCTGAGGGGCTGCTCGTTGTGCGGGATCCCCTAGTGTCTGGTGAACGGGGAGTGTCTGTAAGCAGGCCTCCCTCAGTTCTGGTGTCTGGCAGTACCGCTCCAGTTGGGAGGGTGCAGAAGTCCAGATTGAGGGGTGAGAGGGGGAAAGAGGCCCCAGTGGAAGAACCAGTGGGTCAGGGGCCAGCCAGAAGGGCTGCGTCATCAGTGAATGACCATGGTGACACCACTTCTGTCCTGGGGGATCTTCGCGCACTGTCAGGTGGACAGGGGTCGGGAGATCAGTGCCAGGCAGACTGTCACACGACACATGAGTTATGTGATACCCTCAGGGGGGGCATGCGTGCTCCCTGGGAAGTCCTGGTGCGCCAGGCAAGCGTTCAACCGCATGGGTTGGTCCCAGGGTTGGGAAGCCAGGTTCAGGTATTATCTGACCTGGAGGGTAGGACAACTGTAATCAGTGTCCTGACCCAGGTTGCTTCTAGGGGTACCACTCCAGTTGGGAGTGTGCAGTACTCTGGAAGGGGGTGCAGAGGGAGGGAGTCCTCGCCTCTGACCCCGGCTCAACTGAAGAGTTTAGACCCTAGGTTGGAGTGCCAGGTTCAGGGTGTCCCCCCTGACCTGGACGCCCAGTTGCAGGATAGAACCCCTGAACTGGTGGGTGAATTGCGCAAGACACCTGCCACAGGTGCCCTGGCAATTCTGGAAGGGGGTACCACTCCAGGTGGGAGGGTACAGAGCCCCAAGGAGGAGGACCGGGTGTGGGAGAGGCCACCCCAGTCTTTGGTCCAGCCGCCGGGTACAGTCCTGGGGCTGGTGGGTCAGTGCCAGGATGTCATACCTGACCTGACAGGAGGGAGAATGGACAACGGGTGCCAAGCACCTGGGGCTACTGCCCCCCGCTCCCTGGTGCTACAGAGGATGGAGAGCCCTGAGAGGCATACGGCCTGGGTCTCATCCCTGACTACTGTCAGTGGGCACTGTAGCATTTTGCTGTCTGTCTGTTGGGACACACCTGTGGGCCAGTTAACGTTAGGTGCTGCACAGGTGGTGTCCAGAGGTGAGGAGAAGGATTCCCAATGGATTGGCTTGGTGGGCCCTGAGAGTATGGACAGAGGAATTCCAATAGGTTCAGATTGGCGTAGAACTGGCGTCTGCCCCTGCAGTTGCGGGCCAGGTCCTTGTTCTATCGCCCCAAGCAGGGAAGACCATCACGGTGGTGATTGGTCTGCCCTGCGTTTTGGCTGAAGGGGGTTGTGTTGGACCTGGCCCTTTTTGCAGGGTCATCCCGAAACTTTTTGCCTTCCTCCGGTATTTTTTCTGACCTGTTGTTGGCTGTTTTATGACTCTGGGCACCTTACCACTGCTGATCAGTGCTTAGGTGTATATGCTCTCCCTATGGTAAAATGTTAATGATCATTGGATTCCATGATTGGCCTATTTGGTTTACTATCAGTCCCTAGTAGAGTGCACCAGGGGTGCCAATTGCTTGTATATCCGAATGCTGCTAGTGGGCTTGCAGCACTGGCTGTGCCACCCACAGAAGCAGCCTGGTAAAATGTGTCTAAGGTCTGCCATTGCAGAACCTGCATGCAGTGTGGTACTGTCATGCCGACTGGGCAAGTGTCCCCACTGGCCAGTCCCCAAACCTTCCTTTACCTTCATGTTAGTCACCCCTATGGTAGGCCCTAGGGCAGGGTGCATTGTAAGGATAGGGTAGGACATGCCCTGAAGTGTGGCATGTCCTAATAGTGAATTACAGCCATTTTCGTTTTTCACTATTGTAAGGCTACCTGCTCTCCATAGGCCAGAATGGGCTGCTAGATTATAACACTCTATAATCCTAGCAGGCCCAGGAAGCATGGTAGAAATTCATGTTTAGTATGCCTGAACTCAGAATAATAAAATACATCTTTTAGCAAAGGTTATTTTAATATCCTGGGTTTGCAAATGCTACTTTTAGAAAGTTAGCCTTTGCGTGCCTAACCATCTCAGTCCGCCTCTGGAGGGGAGGGCTATCTTCTTTGTGTGTAGCTTGAGTGACAGGGCTGGGAAGTTCCAGGAGACAGGCTGGGGCTACCAGGAGGTGAATAGAGAGATTACACCAGGATGGGTGGGAGGAGTGCCCTTTGACTCTGAATAGGGCAGTGCTCTGCCACCACAATGCTGGCTCCACCCCCTGGGGAGCGTCTGATGTCTCTGCCCTGCCTGCTGAAAGAAGAAGCCAGAGTCCCAACAACAAAGTGCTCCTCACTGAAAAGAACTGGACTGGGATTATGCAAAGGCCCCCCTAGCTTGTAAAGACAAAAGAAACTTGGTATAAATGTAGGAGCCCTGCTCCTAAGAAATCAGATCCTGATTGAACCACGAAGAAACTCTGCCTGACTATAAGGACCTGGAAGAAGCTGAAGTAGGAGTAACTTTCCCTAACCTGGGGGGTTGGCCTGCAGTTGGTGCCTTGCTGAGAAAGGAAAGGAAAAGACTGAAAGAGACTTTGCTCTTTGTTTCAACAATCTCCAAGGGCTTGGAAGAAGAGCTTGCCCCCTGAACTGAGTCCCAGGACCATTGGACTCATCTGCCTTCCAAACTGAGTTGCCTGGACAATTCTTGCTTGTTTCCTGCTGGATTTGGCCCCCAGTACGACTCGTATCCCATCCACCGCGAAGCCGTGTCTTTGCCGCCCGGCACCGTGTGTCTACGCTGATCCAAAAGCGTTAGTACGCACCGTATCCCTCCTGGCCGCATCGCACCTAACCTTCCCCGCCGATTCGAGTCGTACAGCCCTGGCTGCCGAACCCTGTACGCCGGACCCAAGCTTCATTGTCCCGCAGGTACGGTCCGTACGCTTCTAGACGTACTGTACTGTGCCGTGCAAAGAGCCGAGATGCCGCATCGCACCGATCCTCCCCGTACGCTATACGGCGCCGAGAAGTGTCGCCGCCTATCCGCACCGAAGGTACGGCGCGAACTCTGAACGCAACGGACTCTGCAAGCCGATCCGGGCCATCCGCACGTATCCCTGAAGGTCTCATACCAACGCCGCGTCCCGACGCCGCGACCCGACCAGCATCTGAATATGCTGCCGAGCTACGACCCGGACCCATCGACTTGTCCCGCACTGTCCGTCGCGGACCCCAAAAAAGCAAGGTACTTTGTTCTGTTCGCACTGCAGCGTGCACGCTACGGACCCCGGAGTCCGCAACGATTGTTTGACTCGTACTTTCCTTGTTTTTAATGCCAACGAGTCGCACATCCAGGTACGAACCATACAGAGCCTGAAAAGAAGCGTAATTGACTAAAAGAAGCCTATTTTTGTATTTTAAGCCTTTTTACAAGAACATTGAACATTAAAATAATACTGTGGTCATTTTATTTGTTATTCTGGTCTTGTGCTAAGCCTTATATAAAGAAACCTATTTTTGATACAACCTTGACTGGTGTCCATTTGTGGTGTGTCATTGTATTACTGTAAGTGTTCAGAAATGCTTAACCTATGACACCCTGAGAATAGTCTTGACTGCTTGCGCCACACTACCTAAAGGGTGAGCAGGGGTTATTTGAAAGGGTGATCCCCTTACTCTGACTGAGAAGTAAGAGTCCCTGCTTGTCACAAGTGCATACCTGTGCCAACCAGAGATTCCCAATTCTAACACCAACATTTTTTCGTTTTGTGTTCCAAAGTACTTACAGGTCTCGGAGTGTGGGGACACCTTTGGTATTGAGGTGTGTTACTTTGCCTTGGGTGCACCACTACTGTTTCTTTCAGGGTAAACAAGAGGTGGCATGACTTCATTGTATTGCTGTGCTCACCTCTTCCCAGACACTAGCTCCTCAGTGTATTTCTCATTCAAGTTTTGGGCTGGTGTGTCCTATTTTTCCTTGTGTCCAAGTGGCATGGTGGGTCTACCAACTGGGGAGTACAGGGCTTACATATGTGCGGAGTAATCTAGCTGTTACTCATGATGCATTGCCTGATATGCACTGTGACCTATTGGTTTTGTACGCATGTGTCAGATGTATACAGGTGACTGATGTTTTTCTGTATCTTCACCTTGCCCACAGCATCATCATTGGAAACCGAGGGAGACACCTTCACGGACCTGGATGAGGGACCCAGCACCAGTGCCACCAGTGCTGGCAAGTCTGCGGGAGCCAGTGGCACGGAGGGCGAGGGGAGTCAGTCGGAGGACCTGTCTGGTGGCAATTCCAACTAAGACGCAGACGGGTCTGAGGCTGACCTCATCGAGGCATCAGCCCAACATCTGTCCCCGCCTCCTCCATTCCCATCACCGCACTCCCAGTTGCTCCGGTCCCTTCTGTCTGTGCAGGGCCCCACCATGTCTCCTTCGGGACAGGCACCGCACCCACTGCCCCTGTCACCCCTGCTGCCCTCAGTGCAGAATCTGTGGACATACTGCGGAAGTTGCAGGTTGGGTAGGCATCGGTGCTGACTGGCCACACCACACTGCTGACACAGATGGTGTCGTTCATGGAGGGCATGTCAGGAACGATGTCTGAACAATGCAGGTTTCTGCGGTCCATGGACTCTTCCCTGACGGCAGCAGTGACTCTCCTGAAGCGCTTTGTCCCCCCCTACCCCAGCCCCATCCACACTTCCCTCTCCCATACCTGTCCCATGCACACCCAGACATTCCCAAGCATGCACCCCACCAGACACAGGCAGCACACCACCAAGTAAGGGCAAGCGCACACCTCCTGGCACGCACACTCAGGGGGATGTAGGCACACCCACTGTGCTGGGATGTCTGTCCACTGCTGGGATGTCTGTCCACTGCTGGGAGTGATATGCACCCACCCCCATGTCTCTGTCCACTGCTGGGAGTCCTCTGCACCCACCCCCATGTCTCTGTCCACTGCTGGGAGTCCTCTGCACCCACCCATATATGTCTGTCCACTGCTGGGAGTCCTCTGCACCCACCCCTCACATGTCTGTCCACTGCTGGGAGTGATATGCACCCACCCCTCATATTGCAGGCCACTGCTGGTAGTCATATACACCCACCCCTCCCATGTCTGTCCACTGCTGGGAGTGATATGCACCCACCCCCATGTCTCTGTCCACTGCTGGGAGTCCTCTGCACCCACCCCCATGTCTCTGTCCACTGCTGGGAGTCCTCTGCACCCACCCCTCACATGTCTGTCCACTGCTGGGAGTGATATGCACCCACCCCTCATATTGCAGGCCACTGCTTGTGGTCATATACACCCACCCCTCACATGTCTGTCAACTGCTGGGAGTCATATGCACCCACCTCCATGTCTCTGTCCACTGCTGGGAGTCCTCTGCACCCACCCCCATGTCTCTGTCCACTGCTGGGAGTCCTCTGCACCCACCCCCATGTCTCTGTCCACTGCTGGGAGTCCTCGGCACCCACCCATATATGTCTGTCCACTGCTGGGATTCCTCTGCACCCACCCCTCACATGTCTGTCCACTGCTGGGAGTTATATGCACCCACCCCTCATATTGCAGGCCACTGCTGGTAGTCATATACACCCACCCCTCACATGTCTGTCCACTGCTGGGAGTGATATGCACCCACCCCCATGTCTCTGTCCACTGCTAGGAGTCCTCTGCACCCACCCCCATGTCTCTGTCCACTGCTGGGAGTCCTCTGCACCCACCCAAATATGTGTGTCCACTGCTGGTAGTCATATACACCCACCCCTCACATGTCTGTCCACTGCTGGGAGTGATATGCACCCACCCCATGTCTCTGTCCACTGCTGGGAGTCCTCTGCACCCACCCCCATGTCTATGTCCACTGCTGGTGTTGATATGCACCCACCCCCATGTATCTGTCCACTGCTGGGAGTCCTCTGCACCCACACACAAATGTCTGTCCACTGCTGGGAGTCCTCTGCACCCACCCCTCACATGTCTGTCCACTGCTGGGAATCCTATGCAGCCACCCACCCACCCTCCCACCCCCTTGGTGCAGTACACTGCTGTCCTGGGCCTACACACACACCAATATAAAGGTAATATGTTGCAGCAGGTCATAGGTCAACATTCGTGGCGTGTGTACGCCTTGTATCCCAAATGTACTGGTGCCGTAGGGGTATGTGTGATACGGTCCATACCCCCGCATTCATAGGGTGTGTACGGTCCGTAGCACGCGTACCACTACGGCCCCAATCCAATAGTGATACGGCCCGTACCTACGCTATGTATGTGTGGGTGCGGTCCGTATCACTATAGTAGTGGTGCCGTAGGAGTACGCGTGGTACGGCCCGTACACACGTTCTGAGAGCGTGTGTACGGTCCATACCACGCGTACCCCTATGGCACCACTACAATAGTGATACAGCCCGTGTGTACAGTCCGTACCACGCGTACCCCTACAGCACCACTACAATAGTGATATGCCCGTACACACGCTCTGAGGGCGTGTGTACGGTCCGTACCATGCGTACCCCTACGGCACCACTACAATGGTAATACGGACCGTACACACTCTCTGAGGGCGTGTGTACGGTCCGTACCATGTGTACCCCTACGGCACCACTACAATGGTGATACGGACTGTACACACACTCTGAGGGCGTGTGTACGGTCAGCACAGCGCGTACCCCTACGGTACCACTACAATAGGGATACGGACCGTACACATGCTCTGAGGGCGTGTATACGGTCCGTACCACGCGTACCCCTACGGCACCACTACAAAAGGGATACAGACCGTACACATGCTCTGAGAGCGTGTGTACGGTCCGTACCACGCGTACCCCCACGGCACCATTAATATAGTGCTACGGACCGTACCCACACTATGGATGTGTGAGTACGGTGCGTATCACTATTGTGGTGTTGCCGTAGGGGTATGCGTACACTTCCACTTCCGTTGTTGCGGGATGCAGGGATTGGTGGACACGCCCCCCGGAGTGACCAGACCCTGGATGTAATGTATGTCCTCAATATTGTAGGTTTTAATTTGGGTAGAGGGTATGTTTCCTGCCCCTCACCCCCCCTTGGCCCCTGGGTGTTGTTCTCACCTTCTGCGGCGTGTGCATCGGGTTCGGTGCACCAGGTTGTAGGCTAAGAGGGCCGGGATGACACGTAGGATGGGGTCCATGGCTGTCCGTCGCGTATCGGGGCTCCGTTTTCGCGTCGGACTCAGTTTTCCAGTATTTGGCTGCCGTAAAAAAAATAGCTGTGCGGAGTGTCGTATGGACGAATCGTACTTGCTGGTCAGTAAAACGCTGCCTGACAACGTACGGACGTCGCGTACGCACTGTCCAGGATCAGACTCGTAGGTATTTCTTAGCCGTACGGTGTTTTGTTCGAATCGTATGGAAATGCTATTTCTGTATGAATCGTACTTGCGGATTGTACAGTGGATTTCCCGGGTACGAGTCGTACGGAGAATAGGCTCCCTACGACGAATCTTACCCGGGTTTTACAGGATTGGAATCGGCACCTAAATGTGTTATAATTTGTTTATTTGTTATTTCATTTTAATTGTTGGCTGTTCTGTTTGTGGGAATCTAGTTCAGTTTTTTTACATATAATAATTATATTTGTGTTAATTGATAATAATTTTCTAAAAAATTATAATATTTATGTTATTTTATAAATTGTTGCTAAAATTAAGACTTCACATTTTTATATTTAGAATTGTATATTTTTGGGTATTTATTTAAGTTGTTAAAATATGTTATTTGTTTGAAGTGAAGTACTCTCTCTGTATTGTACCAGTGAATGCAGTGGGAATAGCACATTTTACCCCTTCTGAATCTAACGCTTTCACCTACTGTTGCACAGTCTAGGGTGGGAATCTTAAAATGTACCCATCCAAGTCCAATATTTTCACTGCTGTTGCACTGACTGAAGTCAGAATAGTAAATTTTACCCCTTCTGAGTCCAACATTTTCTCTACTGTTTCACTGACTGGAGTAGGAATAGTGAATTTAACCTCTTCAAAGTCCAATGCATTCCATACTGCTGCACGGACAGGAGTGGGAATAGTATGTTTTTCTCCTCCTGAGTCCAATGCTTTGCCTGCTGGTGCACCGAGTGGAGTGGGAATAGTAATTTTTACCCCTCCTGAGTAGAACGCTTACCCTACTATTGCACAGACTGGAGTGGGAATGGTAAATTTTACCCCTCCGAGTGCCAATGATTTCTCTACTGTTGCGGGGACTGGAGTGGGATTAGTAAATGTCATTCCTCCTGAGTCCGATGCTTTACCTACTGTTGCACAGCCTGGAGTGGGAATAGTACATTTTACCATTCATGAGTCCAATGCTTTCCCTACTGTTGCACTAAGTGGAGTGGGAATAGTACATTTTAACACTTCAGAGTCCACCGCTTTCCCTACTGTCGCATAGACTGGAGTGGGATTAGCAAAGGGTACCCCTTCGCAGTCTAACACTTTCCCTACTGTTGCACAGTCTGGAGTGCGAATAGTAAATGTTACCCCTGCTGAGTCCTAGGGCCTTATTACGACTACCGCAGTCTATTGGAACCCGTAGTTGTGGTGGTGGCCCAACGGCCGTCACATTGTGGGACCATCTGCAGTATTACAACAGGATCCAGCTAGGGTGGCAGTCTTTCCCTGGTAAAAATATGCTGGTGGTGCCATAGCCGGTACCAACGAGCATAATTTGAGTTGGGTTACCATTTTTCATGGCGGTGCAAACAATGTGAAAATGTAGCAGGGAGGCAACAATTGGGGCCCTAACAGCCCCCCCTGGCACTCCAGGGCAAGGGGGTACCCCCTGTAATTATGCACCCCAGTTCCTGCACGGTGCGACATGCACCACATGGTGCATGTTGCATGCAGGAACTTGGGGAAGGCAGTGTTACTGCAGCAGTCTGCATGTAAGCCTCTCCAAAAAGCCTTAGAGACCGCCACTGTTACAGCGCCACCTTGCCACAGCCCACCACAGAATACAATAGTAATTCAGCAGGCAGTGTGGGCACAGCTTTGGTGGTCCACCAGCAGGGCGCTGACGTGGTGGCCCGCGGGAGTCCCACCAAAGTCATAATAAGGCCCCAAGTGTTTTCCTACTGTTGTACAGACTGGAATGGGAATAGTAAATTTTAACCCCTGAGTTCAAAGTTTTCCCCACCGTTGCACACACTGGAGTGGGAATAGCACATTTTACCCGTCCTGAGCCCAACGCTTTCACTGCTGCTGCACCAACTGGACTGGGAGTAGTACATTTAACCCCTTCTGAGTCCAATGTTTTCCCTGCTGCTGCACTGACTGGAGTGGGAATACCCTATTACTTACCAGTAAGTTACTCCTGGTCCCATTGTCCTCATCCCATTTATGAAACAGTGAGATAATACTATCTCACGACAGAAAGAAAGAACAAAGGAATGCTGGCCCTACCCCACTCCCTCCCCTTAGGAGTACAAATATGTACCTATCCCAGCATTCCACCTGAAATACCAAGCCCCAGATGAAGGTTGGCAAGTCCGGGAGGGAGGGAAGTAATGAATGGGACGAGGACTATGGGTCCATGAGTAATGAAGATTACCGGTAAGTAATTGGGCATTACCCCCAGGTCCCTCCTGTCCTTGTCCCATTCATGAAACCATGAGAATGCCCAAGCAACCACAGGCATTCATCAACAGCAAACCACCAGGACAAAACAATACTGCAAACCATGTGATTTACTGAAAGAAGAAGATCAAGAAATTCAGGAGCACACAGCCCGCATTAACCCCAAACCAAAATTTGCATCATTCCCCAGCAGAATCTGGATCCAATAATGCTTCACAAAAGTATTAGAGGTACTCCAAGTAGCAGCCCTACAGATCTCGGACAGGGACACCCATGAACCTTGACACAGGAGGCTGCCACCCCCCTGTTAGAACACCCCTGAACATCCGCCGTAGGAGGGGCACCCAACATAATGACTCATTTCAGCCAGAGACCAATGGAAGAATAAGAAGCCTTCTCCCTACGAGAGGCCACCCCAAATGAGACAAACAGGGAATCTGATTTCCTAAAGGAATGTGCACGATCAAAATAGACACACAAAGCCCTGCAGACATCCAAAAAAGGCCAAGGAAGATCATCAACAGACTCCTGATCTGCGCACAAGGCAGGCAATACCAGTTCCTGGGAACGATGAAAAAAGAAAGTTTGGGAACAAAGGCCAAATCCAACACGAGGACCACCCCATCATCTGAAAAAGACAAAACGGCTCCCGAGCCATCAGAGCACCCAACTCTCCAAACTGCCTAGCGGAAGTAATGGTCACCAGAAAGACCACCTTCAAAGTCACAAATCTGACGTCCACCTCAGACAAAGGCTCAAATGGAGGAGCCACAAGAGCCCGCAAAACCAGTGGCAGATCACAAAAAGGAAAAGATCGTCACACCACAGGGAGGGACAAAGAGAAACTCTGCAATAGGTGAGAGACCAAATCCTCCACATCCGACAAATTCCCCCAAGGCAAACGAAAAGCCTTAATCACGGTCTACTGAGCCTGAAAGTGGAAACAGACAACTGTTTCTCAAAGCCCTCCCAGAGAAACTGAAACACCTCCGGCAAAGAGCACTCCAGAGGGGACAAATTCAGAACCCCACACTAGCGCTGGGAATTTATCCCAATGACACCCATAGGATTTCAAAGTAGAAGGCTTACAAGATTCATGCAGGGCCAAGGCTAAATGCTCAATGCTCAGGAAAACCTCTACGCCGCCACCCCTGCCTCTCAACTTTCACACCGACAGCCGTAGCCTCGCAAGAGACAACATTGGAGACAGCTGCATAGGAGAAGAAAGCAAGGGAGAAACCAGGGACCTTGCACAGCCACCAGCTTCACAGTGGGAACCAAGACCGGCAAGGCCAAAATGGAACCACCACCACTACCCAAGACTACCAGCTCAGGAGAGCCAAAAACTGGGGATCAGTGCCAGTGGAGGAAAAGCATACAGAAGGCGTGAAGGACAAGGAATGGACAGAGCAACCACCCCTCAATCCCCGTCCTGCCGAACCCAGGAGCAGAACTGGGGCAGCTGGGCATTGTGCCGGGATGCAAAGAGGTCAAGGTAAGGAAGACCATACCTCCTGCACACAAACCGAAAACACCTGCAGAGGGCATCCGCAAAACCGTTGTCCATAACCTGAATGTGAACAGTCAAGAAGGATAAAAGATGCCCCTCTACCTAACAAAACAACAGAATCATGATTGCATTCAGAGATTTGGACCTTGATGGTTCAGGTAGGCCACCGACACCATGTTTGTCCGAACGGACCACCACATTGTGACCCAACAGTTTCCAGCGGAAAACCATCACAGCACAGGACACCAAGGTCAACTCCCTGCAATTTGAGGAATGCTGCCTCTCCTAAAGGGACCAATGACTCTGAAGAGACCTGGACTCTAAAGTAGCCAACCACCCGAAAGCAATGGCATCGGTCGTCATAACAGCCAGTGGAGAAGGCTGCAACGGCAGACCCTGAGAAAGATGTTTCACGTCCACCAGCGCAGGTCAGGGAGGAGGGATGGAGACACTGGAACCTGAATAACCAGATTGCACAACAACGGATTCCAACGGGCCAACAGATACAACCACAGAGGCCTGAGATGAAACCAAGCCCATGCCACTGTAAAAATTGTCGCAGCCATGAGACCCAGAAGCCGTAACCAGGAAGGGACCAGAAACAAGCCCGCCCGCCAAGAACCTCTGAGCAAGTGAACACAAGGACACTGGTCAAGAAACAGGCAGGAACACTATGTTCAGATCAGTGCGAAAGTGCACCTCAATGAAAGTCAAGTCCTGTGAGGGCTCCAGTTAACATTTGGGAGGATTCAGAAGAAACCCATGAACTCGTAACGCTGAACATACCACATCCCGATCCACCAACAGCTGATTTCAAAAGGGAGCATGGATCAACCAATCGTCCAGGTATGAGTAAACGAGGACCCGTTGAAGATGCAAGGAAGCCACCACCTTGGTGGACACCCATGGGGCAGATCTCAGGCCAAAAGGCAGGACTTGAATCTGGAAATGACATCCTGAAGGCAAAACCTTAGGTGCCAACAAGAGCTGGGGTGAACCGGGACATGTTAGTACGCATCCCTAGTGATCGAGGATGCAGAAGAAATGGACTGGGAGCATCATTGGAATCACCCACTGAAGGATCTCCATTCGGAAGGGCAGTACGTTGTCAGGCTTAACCGTGCTGAAAGCAGAGGATAAGTCAAGAAGTATCAAGAGACATGATTCATTCTGGTCTAGCATTTTTAATATATCATCCAATATGTGGGTGAGTGCTGATTCGGTGCTGTGTCCTTGAGGGAATCCTGATTGGTGTTGGTCTAGGAGGTTGAAATTCTCAATGTGGATGCATTATTGAGTTTGTACATATTTTCCTAGTATTTCTGCCAGAGTGGGGATGTTGGATATAGGATGGTAGTTGTTGAGATCCGAGAAGAGGAAGTATGGGTGCTACCTGCCCTACTTTAAGGCATTCAGGCATGGTGGCTTGCCTGAGAGAGGCGTTTACAATCTTTGTCCATAGGTGGAGAATAGAAGATTTTTATCATTTTGAATAGGGAAGGAGGTAGTGGATCAGTGAAGTGATTGGAGGGATTATGATAAGAAGAGTGATATAGATGTTTTCAGAGTAGGCCGTGAAGATGTGCCAGGAGGTAGTGTTTTTTGGAGTTCCTGTTGGTGTACTAAACTGATCCTTGACCTGGGAGTAGAAAGTAGACTCATAGTTGGTAGTTGGAGGAGGGGCATTCTTAGATTGTATGTCGTATTGAATGGTTTTAGTTTTTTCTAGGAAGAAATTGGCAAGCTCCTTGCAGCTAGGGGTAGCCGACTCTATAAGGTCCATAGAGTTTGGTGTGTTGAGCGATTGTTGTTTGACTATTTCAAATAGTTTTTTCGGACGATTGAAGGCTTGGTTCAGCTAGGTTCTAAAGAAGTTTGCCTTTGCCTTTAAGATTCTCCTGTTGTATGTATGCCTCAGAGCTATAAGGTGATTTAGGGGTTCTATGGAGGATATTGATCTCCATATTCATTCAGCTAACATGCTGATTACATGGAGACTCAGTCTCATCGACCAGGCAGTAACAGGTGAGCGTGAACTACTGAGCAATGCCTAAACAGACATTGTCACTCTTAGAAAAGACTTGAAAAGGAGGTATTTTATGATCATAGGACAGATGAAGGGGATGGATTACCACTTGTAAAAAAGCTGGGAAAACTGATTGCATAAACAAACAAATAGTACAATTTTACTGTAGAAGTTATCCTAATGGGGGAAAGTTTAATGAATTGTTGTTGGACAACCTTGACACAACCAACCTTGGGGATCAAAGGAGAGAACACAAAACTGGCGGCATGATACACTTGGGGTCCGGCATTGGCAGAGGAACTTAAGCCAGATTCAATTGGATACACCCATTTTTTCTCTTTCATACTTTATACACTCTAGGCTAAGCAAACAAATCATGATTACACTAGACACATCGAAGGACACAAGAAGGTGAAATATTTATAACAGCTGATATCAGAACACTCTTTACTGGTCATTAGTGGTGAATGAGAAAAGAGAAGGAAAAACTGACATCCCTACCATTCATAGATAAATGCATGATAATCATTCTGATAGAAAATAACATCGCCTTTGGAAAAAAAAAAAACGATGACACTGGGCAAGACTACAGAGGAGAAATGTAAATCTCTGATAAAAACTTTACAATTCAATCGAAGTATACAAACAAAAATGAGAGCCTTTTAGGAAAGCCGGAAGGATCTCTCCAGTAAAACAATCTACCATTAACAGATATAAATTCAAGACAGAACAAACCAAAGAATATAAAACGATGGACTTATGAAAGAGAAAATGTTAGCAAATTTAGTTGTGATTAAAAGTTAAAATGATAATAGCCCATCATGATACAAGCCCTGACCAAGATATGACCCCCAGTGTCCTATGGAATGCTCCTGTCAACAGTGAATCAGGGATAACTTGCAGATAACAGCTTGAATCTAATGGTGTGCTCATGTGGATTCTATTCAACATGAAAGAGAAAAAGAGTCTCCCAAAAACCCAAAAAATCGGGCCCAGAAGTAAAACTTGCTGCAAAGTGAATTAGTTTTCCCCAGTATTTCTCAGAGTTATTTCACTATTTTAGAACGTATGGCTCGAAACAGGAAGGGGGAAATATTGTTCACTGCTTCTACGCTGTAATGTCTAAAATCAAGCTCCAACTCTGAAAAATAGCTGGCTAAAAGTATTCACTTTATGCGCCTCGGGCACATAAAAACAGACCCTCGGCTCAGCGCCATGGGAGCGCACCCCATGATGATATGGTGCTTAGCACTTTCCAAACAAAAGGTGCACATGAAGGCCTGATTCATAAAGGTAAACATACAGATTTACATTTTTTCACTTTTTCTTAGTGTGGAGATCCTGCAGTCGGGATGGAGCATTCAGCACATAAAAAGATTAACTTGTCCTATATTTTTATGTGCAAATTTCTCCACCCCAACTGCGTAGTCTCTGCACTTGTAAACTAACTTAAAATGCACTTTTGTGAATACAGAAAAAGTGTAAACTTACACCAACATGTAGGTTTACCTTTGTGAATCATGCCCATAGTGATTCTAGTGCTGAAAAATGGAACATGCACTTCTGATATAGAAAGACACCCCCATAACTAGGTTGAGTATCCTAATATACAACATTTCACCAGAGGTAAATGTAAATGTGTCATGGAACTGTTGACTTTAAATATCTTTCAAAGTGTTCCCTAAGTCATACCTCAGAGCCACTTTTATAATCAATTCAGAGGAACATGAATGGCCTTCTGCGGTCAGCCTATTAAAAGTTAATTAAATAGCACAAAGGGATAGAAGTGGAAATCATGCCTGTGTTTGCAGACAGAGCTGGGGAAAAGTTATTCTGATCCTTAAGGGCACTTTGAAGCAGACAAACCCTGCAGTCACTGGTCAAGGAGATTCTTTGAATGATGCATTGTATGTGGTACATGATAACAAGTGAGGTAAAAACTATGAACCAAGTGAACTACGTTAGAAACAGGAATTTAAAATTTGATAATTGTAAGAAATGATAAACTGTGAATCTTTGCTTCATAAGTGGTAATATATAAGCTTGGGCAGAGTTTGCGTAGTCCACAAATATGCTGGGGTGCGCGGAGTTCCATAAGCGGCATAGTGCATTAGGGTCATGCCGTTTGCGGTGATTGTCCCGCGCTGGAAAATCATTGTGAATGGCACCATGTGCAGCACAAGAGGGCCCTGTTTCTTTCTGCTGCTCGGGTACATTTTCCACCCGAACAGCAGTTTTCCCAACGCTAACAGCAGGTTTTTGTTCGTGAGTAGTCACAAGTACACGTGACCACTCACATTGAGAAATCTGACTGCCCACCTTGAGAAATCCCACCAGGATGTTGATTTTCCTCACTGGCACTTGCCAACTAGATGTTGACGAGCCTGAGCAAGGAACAATCTTGGCAGGAGGTGTATTTTCCTAGCTCACACTCGCCAACATGATGTTGATGAGCGCAAGCAAAGAAAAAAACTCCGCTCCGCAGCAAGGAGTTTTTCAGAGCTCCACAGGCTCCGTGGAGAATGGAAACCTCAATGAGAGGAGCGGAGTTCACCACCCGGGTTTACTAATATACTGTCTGTTTAAATAACGAATCCTAAAATAATGAATCGATACTAAGGACATCATTTACAAAGGCTTTTTGGGTTTGTAAACCATCTGGTTTGGCAAATGTGAGGGGCTGCAAACTCTAAGACCCTTTTTGAAATGTACTAAGCACATTTAATGATTCAGAAGATTTTCCGAATTGGTGAAAGGGTTTAGGAAACTATGCAGCATCAGTATTTGGAAGGGGCAAGTTAAGGGCGTCCCTTTGAAATACCAATTCCTTATGGTATATATAAATGTTTTGCAATCAAAATATTTTACCACCCCATCAAACAGGTTGAAACCCGTTCACAAACAATTTAAAGTCCCAAAGAGACCCGTTCTCTGTGGGAACATTTACAAAAATATTTTCTAGGTGTAGGCAGTAGTCCACAGGATCAGTAATTACTAATCATCTGTGATCTCGGCTGGTGCTGCTGCCCATCGGAGGGACTTCTTGGACTTTCATCCCAGCTCTTTTGAAATCAACACCGCGCCTCGCGGCCCCCGCTTCGCGGGAGCCGCTCGAGGGACCGGGACTCTGCTGCAGTCACTTGGGGAATTGTTGCTGGTGTGCTGACACTGACCCTGCAAGAACCGGCGTATTCAGGACTGCGAGGACCAGGGTGCTGTGCACGAAGCAGATCAGCCGCACCTGGTCCTCTTCCTGACTTCTCCCCCAACACCTTAAACAGGCGGTGCAGCCCCCTGATCGTGGGCTCCATCTGTGATCTCGGCTGGTGCTGCTGCCCATCGGAGGGACTTCTTGGACTTTCATCCCTGCTCTTTTGAAATCAACACCGCGCCTTGCGGCCCCCGCTTCGCGGGGGGCGCTCGAGGGACCGGGACTCTGCTGCAGTCACTTGGGGAATTGTTGCTGGTGTGCTGACACTGACCCTGCAAGAACCGGCGTATTCAGGACTGCGAGGACCAGGGTGCTGTGCACGAAGCAGATCAGCCGCACCTGGTCCTCTTCCTGACTCCTCCCCCAACACCTTAAACAGGCGGTGCAGCCCCCTGATCGTGGGCTCCATCTGTGATCTCGGCTGGTGCTGCTGCCCATCGGAGGGACTTCTTGGACTTTCATCCCAGCTCTTTTGAAATCAACACCGCGCCTCGCGGCCCCTGCTTCGCGGGAGCCGCTCGAGGGACCGGGACTCTGCTGCAGTCACTTGGGGAATTGTTGCTGGTGTGCTGACACTGACCCTGCAAGAACCGGCGTATTCAGGACTGCGAGGACCAGGGTGCTGTGCACGAAGCAGATCAGCCGCACCTGGTCCTCTTCCTGACTCCTCCCCCAATACTGTTGCCCTCCATTATATGAACGTCTCCCTGCCTACTCGCGCTAGCGGGACGCGCGCGGGACGCAGCCCGGGGCGAAGACCGGGCAAAGAGCGGGCCGTTTGAGGCCGTTCGAGGTCAGCGAGGTCAGGTCGGGGCTACCCTCTTTTGTATATCATTTTAACAGTTCTGTTGCTCCTTATTTGTTGATTAGTTACTATTTCTTACCCACAGTCTAGCCAGGGTGTTGCCATTGTTGTTTACCAAGCTATGTCTACAAGGCAAACACGGAGCAAGGCCGCAAATGGCGGCCCCTCAATCATTGGTCCTATGGACGATTTTATTACTCGTACTAACACAGCCATAGACTATGAGATTTCTAAACTCCAGACTCGAGTTTCCCTGGAACTGGCATCCGCTAGGAGATTGTCCCAGGTAATTGATCAGTCAAAAAAATCTTCCCTAGGCCATATAGCTACTGTGGTTACCCCGGTGCGCCCACCTATCCCCCACTGTGTAGTTGCACAGGTTGATGTTCATCACACCCCGGTTCTCCCCACATTACCCCCCACTTTAGAGCCACTGACCCAGGATAGTGCAATGAATTCTCTTAATACGCCTTTTAAGCAGGATGTTAGTTCTAATAATTCTATCCCTGCTATGTTTCCACTCAGGCGCTCTATTAACAAAAAATATCAACCCAAAAAAAGATGCACCTCCCGGTCTGCTTACGGTCGCAAGAAGGCTAAAATTGTGGTTGCACAATACCCGAATTTGACTAGTGCTCCGGCATTAAATTCCATAGAAGGGCGTGCGCCCAGGGATCAACCACATCATGTGGGAGCTAAAGAGGGTCCAGTGTCTGCTCCCTTGACTGCTTCTACGGTCACGGAGTCAGAGGTTGAGGTTGAGGGCCTACATGTAGAGAATGGGGAAAGTAATGAAGGAGAATTCATAGGTTTAGTTTGGGAAACCCTCAAAAAACTTCTTACTCTTCTCGATCTTAGACTCTCACGTATTGAGAATAATCTGCTCGAGATGGAAAAGAGCATCATTGCTCTGGCCACTCTCGGCCTGAGAAGTCTAGAAAACCAGGGTTTTCCTGCTGTTGAGCCACCCCCCCATGGTTTAACCCCTCAAGTCCCGCAAACCTCCCTTCCTGTCCCCGCCACTGCACGTTTGATTCCTACATCAGGGACTGTGGGTGTGGATCCTACTAACACCGCCTCCATACCTAAGGCTCTAAAGCGTCCTACCCCCCAACTATTAGCTAAATCCAAAGTTGGTGCACCGCGTAGGCCCCCTCCTAGCGAAGTGGCGTTACATTCATCTAAGAGCCCTCCTGCTAAGAACAACTTTAGAGGGGGTTACATTGATCTCCCTCCAGAGGCCAATGATCATGTGGTTGTGCTGACGGGTGTCCCTGAGTTAGGAAGTGGCCATCATGAGAACTATGAGTCTCTGAAGAACAAGACAGTTCATTGGCTTAACGTGAATAGACCAATCCTTATTGGACAGAGAAGTAGAATCTTGATGGTACGCAGAACCCCCTGGGTGGGCCCCTCAAAGAAATCTAGTCCCGGGGACTGTATAGTGGTGACCTTTGAGGACCCTCACACGGCACATTACATCTGCTCCTGGCCTACTGGTGAAGGTTCTCTTGTTACACCAAGGCCATTGCCCTTTTTTTACCCTCCGTGTCCTAGTTACACACGGGAAGAGAATTGGTCTGTTGTACACCACCATAACTGGAGGAGCCATCCCAAAAAAGATCAAGATTCATGTATAAATTGGTATGGTTTCTCCACCTCGAATCGGTTTGCTGGGCTTGAGGAGGTAGATTGACTCGTATGCCAACCGGTTCCCCAGGTCCCCTTATTACAGGCCTTGGGGCACAACGACTCTTCTCTTGTAGTGTCTGTTCCTTCGGTTGTTAGCTCCCTTAGTCTAGAGGGAACGTTTTCTGTTTTACCTATAGAGGAGAGTTTGTATACGCCATGTATTTCCGACTCCCAAGTAGTAGGGGATCAACTGAATCCATCTTGTACTATCCCCTTGCCTCCAATTCAGGATGTTTTGCCAATTCAAAATGTTTCATCAATCAGGAGGTTGTCTGATGTAGCAATAGCACCCTATTACCACCAGTTTGAGCCACTACCTAGGCTAAACAGATCTACTGCGGAGGGGGTAGGACCTGCGTCCATTCTGGCCACACTAGATAATCCTCCAAGGGAGATTACCCCTGACGTCCCTTTGCTAAAGATTATAAGTTGGAATGTAGCAGGGCTCGCCCGTAACTTTGAAATCCCTGAATGGAATGCCTTTTTGGACCCTTATAACATCTGTCTTTTGCAGGAAACGTGGTGCCTTGAACCTAAGCACAGAGTGGGCTTTACGACCTACTTTGTTCCAGCCTCCCTTCAATATGGACGTAAAGGCCGCCCGTCGGGTGGCCTTCTTATATGGGTTAATATTGCTTTAGGTTTAAGTGTAACCCAAAAGCCGACGCATTCTCCTGATCTCCAGAGGATATCCATCCTTTGCCCAGGGGGCAGGAAGTTGGAGGTCTTTAACCTCTACTTAAGGGGGGCTAGGGGCGGGTCTTCTACTCTATCCTCCACAGGATTAAGTAACGATCTTTCCGCCTGCTGTATTGATTCTTATATTCTTCTCGCAGGCGACTTTAATTGCTGTTTCGAGCCATTGGCCAGGGAGGATATTTTGGATACCTGGGATGAGGATATAAGGAGAGGCATTCCCACCCTGACCCTAGACCCGATCCCTAAATGGTCCCAGAGCGCAGTAGACATCAATGCTCTCTGTATGGAATTTGACCTAAGATCAACTAATGGTCGATCCAAATCGGATCTTTTGGGTGCGCACACCTATAACAGGATGGGACACACTTCTAGAATAGATTATGTTCTGTTGAATTATAACTTGTGGCCACTCCATTACGATATGGAGGTCATTGCGTCTTGCGATAGCGACCACAATCCTCTCTCCTTAACATTGATTTCCCCCTGGCAGGCTGGGAACATAGCTGAGTTCCCCTACAAGTGGAAAACCTCCCATGAGCTTGCTCCTTCACGCTGTGGCAGGCGCCTAAAGTGGGCTAAAGTAGCAGCGGATGAGGAAAGGATGGCACAGGCAGGGACCACTATGGCAGCATCGGGCACGCGCCTTGAAGCCCTGGGTACCACCAGCCAATCTGTTTCATCATTATTCACAGAAACCATTGCGCTGTTAAGTGATTTGTTTATTATACCCCAACCCAGCGCGAATGTTTCTGCGAAAAGTGCTCCTAGGGCAAGAAACAAGTGGTATTCCTCTAAATGTCGGGCCGCAAAGGGGGAACTTATTTCTGCAGTGAAAAGTAAGGATGCAGGCAGCATTAGATGGGCGAGGAAACGCTATAAAAAAGTTATGGCAGAGGCAAAGGAGGCCCATGATTATAGTTGTTGGTGGGATTTAGTGGAGGCAAGCTCCAGGAAAGACACCAAGGGGTTCTGGGAGCTGCTGAGAGCTAGGGACAAACCTTTTGATTCCCTGCTTACCTGCAATATTCCTGGCGATCTTTGGTTTGCCCACTTCTCTAAACTCTACTCTGCCCAAAGTGGGGTACTCCATCCTAACATGGGCCTTCTCGCCAGCTTATCAGCTGAGACCTCCATTAATCCCTGCCCCTTCAGCACTGAGGAAGTTGCAAGGGCAATTAGTTGTATTGTTTCTAACAAGGCTGCCGGACCGGACGGAATCCCGGGTGACTTGCTGAAGAAATACCCATTACCCTGGAGTAGGTTAATTGCATCACTATTGAATGAGGTTGTGTCGGGAGGTTCTCTCCCTGACTCATGGAGGGGTGCTGAGGTCGTCCCTATTTTCAAAAAAGGTTGTCGGGACTACCCAGCTAATTATCGTCCTATTAGCTTGCTTGATTCTACACAAAAGGTTGCGGGCAAAGTGGTGCTATGTAGGATTCTGCAGTGGATTGAAGAAAATCAGGTTCTGTCAGACTTCCAGGCTGGTTTTAGAGCAGGGATGGGTACCATCGAGCAGACGTTTCGCCTTCTAATGATATATTGGAAAGTGGTTGTGCTGGGTGGGGGCAGCTTGTATTTAGTCTTTATAGACTTGCGAACTGCCTACGACCTGGTCCCACGAGTCCAACTGTGGAATGTCTTAGGTAGGTTGGGTTTACCTCCCTATTTGTTGGCCTTGCTTATAAAGTTTCACGAAAGCAACTTTGCCCAGATTAGGTGGGGTACCCAGGGGGAGAAAACATCTCGTTTCTCCGTAGATAGGGGCGTCCGCCAGGGATGTGTGCTTGCCCCCACTCTGTTTTCTCTTTATGTTAACGGAGTGGTGGAACATCTGCTCCAACAGCCGTCAGACGCACCATCCTTGGCTGGCAGAAAAGTACCTACGCTCCTTTTTGCGGATGATACCCTCCTAATTTCAAAGTCACCAGCAGGTATCCAAAAGTTGCTTTCTAGCTTTAAGGCCTTTTGTGATACCAAGGGCCTGTCCATAAATATAAGCAAGACCAAATTCCTTGTTCTCAACCCTCCCAGGAAAGCGGCTGTTCCTCCTTCCCTGGACTCTGTTCCCCTTGATAGAGTCAACGAATTTGACTATCTAGGTATCCGTCTATGTGCCAATATGAGCTGGAAGGCGCATCACCAAAAGGTGTTCTTGACCCACAAGAGGGTCACAGGGGCCCTGCTCAAGGAACAACGTGCCTCAGCTTTAAAACCTATTGGGGCACTTCTTGATATATACAGGGCAAGGGTGGTGAGTGCAGCACTGTATGGTGCGGAATTGTGGGGTATACAAAGAGTTGACATTTTTACACACCTTGAAAACAACTTTCATAAAGACCTTATGAAATTACCCCACAGTACCCCCACAATTCCCCTCCTGTTTGACGCAGGCACACGCTCAATCAGCGAGCAAGCCAGGCTACGTCCCCTTTTATTATGGGCCAGGATATGGAATGTCCCTGAATTGAGTAGTTACGCAGATGCCCTGAGCGAAATCTTATCCTCATCCGGTTGGCATAGGGTAATCTGGCTCAGGGAGGTTAAGCGACTTCTCTATGACCTGGGTTTAGGAGATGCTTGGGTCAATAGAACAGCACCCTCAAAACAATTGCTCAAAAAGATCTATTGGCTCTGGGTGGATAATGAGAGGTTGTGTAACCCCAATCATTGTAAATCTGTCGCCCAGTTTTTGTTAGTCAAGGAGATCCCTTTCAGAGAACCTTATTTGGATGCAATCTCCAACCCAGGTGATAGAGCATTATACTTTAAATTCAGGGTGGGTGTTCTTCCTCTAGGTCTTTTTACGTCTACCTGGAAACCTCCATACCAAACTGTCCCTTACTGTCCCTTTTGTAATTTAAGGGTCGAGTCCATAGCTCATCTGTTGTTCGAGTGTCATGCTTATTCTGTGCCTAGGTCGAGATGGCTGAAGCCTTTATGTAGGAGCCTAGGTACAAGATCATACTTGGAAGCTTTACGCATATTGCACTCTGACGCTCGTCCCTTCTTTGCCTGCTGTTTAGCTAAATTTTTGGGTTGGGCTTGGAGGAGAAGATCTGCAAGGAAACAGCTGTTACAGTAATATCCTTTTTTTAAACTTTTAGATATCCGACAGTATATGGAATTTAATAATCATTTTATCTTGTAACTGTATTGTATTATGTCTTATTTATTGTGCGATATGTGTTGTATTGTTGTGCTTTTATGACTAACTGTCGAAATAAAGCTTTTGAACTGAACTGAACTACTAATCAAAATTGTTTAGGGAAACTTTTAATTTTTTTAAGTATCCCATTTTCTTTTTAGTAAAATGGGCTGTGTTGTTTTTTTTAAAAAGATTGCTTTATTGGAAAGCAGTCAGAGACATGGTGGATTGCTAACCACATCAGGCTACCATTCCTGCTATTGTACCCAAACAATTTGAAACACTATTTGCAGCTTTCTGTGTGCATATTAATGAGGTAGGTCTAATTGCTAACAACTACGATTCTGTATTTCATGAATCAAACTGTTAATACGTAGGTGGCTTTGCCATATACAAATGCATTTAGTAAAAGTCTGTGAACAAATTGCGACCCAATTTACCAAATGTATGCTTCGTGCACGTGGCCTGGTATTCTTAAATAGCGAATCCCAAGAAATCACTATTTAACACACTGGAGTCATAGTACATTGTTCACTTTCAAAATAACAAACCAGTGTTGTTGTTTATTTAAGAATTGGAAAATTTACTTTTTGTACATGATGCCCCAAGAGATCAGTAGGATGAGCAAACTGAAAATCCCTATATTCAAACAGTAAATATCGAATTGGGAGGAACTAATAAAGTCACATTCACATACATCCTTTGTATAGCAAACATTGCTGGCCTAGAGAATGAGTAAGAAGATGTTCAGAATCAATCTGAATCGCTTCAGTCATGGTAACCGAAAACTCAGGGAAGAGGGATGGTGGGAGTGAAAGAAAGAAGTTTTCAGAGGCAGAACTCAAAATCCTTGCAGAGGAGTGTGTTTTACAGATTGAAATTTATTTAGGAAGCA
Organism: Triturus cristatus; assembly: GCF_964204655.1. NCBI lineage: Eukaryota > Metazoa > Chordata > Amphibia > Caudata > Salamandridae > Triturus > Triturus cristatus. The sequence goes on along the minus strand of NC_140588.1, from coordinate 523,533,334 downwards.
TTCTCTTTCAGTGTCTGAATTAACTACCGTGAAACTATGGGAAGACATACAAGAAAAATATAATGCTGCTGAAGTTACCAAGTGCAGTACAGAAAAGATTCATAAGATCTGGTATGACCTCTGCGCTAGAACAAAGGAGAACATTTGCATTCAGACTGAAAGAAGCTCTGGACCCGGTGGAGGGCCTCTCTCATGACTTGCTGCAATACCTATAAAAAATCATGTACAGTACACCCTGATGAAGGAAACATTGACAGGAATCAGAAGCATTGATACAGAGCGCACCAACCTAGCACACCATTATCTGTGCCGATCTGTACTTCACCCAGACAATTGCCTCATCCACTTCTGTTAGACCTGTCATCCTGCTTACCCCCTCTTTTGCTGTGTGTTTTTGTTGGCCTTAGGACTCAGCACTTTACCACTGTTGACTAGTGCTAAAGTGCATGTGCTTCTCCCCTAAACATGGTATCATTGGTGTATACACAACTGGTCAATTTAATTTACTTGTAAGTCCTTTGTAACGTGGTGTACTATATACCTAGGAGCTGTACATTAAACGCTACTGGTGAGCCTGCATCACTGAATGTGCCCACATAAGTAGTCTTTTAAGCCTCTTTTAAGCCTACCACTGCTGGGCCTGTGTGTGCAGTTTACTGCCACTTCGTCTTGGCATATAAAACCCTTTGCCAATCCTTAAACTCTCCTTTTATTACACATACGTCAATCCTATGGTAGGCCCTAGGTAGCTCAAAGGACAGGGTGCTGTGTAAGTAAAAGGTAGAGCATGTACTTTAATGTTTTTCATGTCCTGATGGTGAGAAACACCTGGATTCGTTTTTCACTACTATGAGGCATAGTCTTCTCATAGGTTAACATTGGAGATTCCTCAATACACTTTTAAGCTGTAATTCCTTATTAGAACGGAGTAGCTGGATCCTGTTTTCTATCCTTAGAATGGTATTGAAAAATCATCTTTACTATCAAAATTGGATTTTACCTTACTATTTTAGAAATGCCACTTTTAGAAAGTGGGCATTTCTCTGCTCTTACTGCTCCGTATGCCTGCAACCTGTCTCTAATACACATCTGGGGTGGGGGCCAGCTTCACTTTCTGCAATCCCTCTAGACGGCCACAAACACAGCAAGGTAAGGAGTGTCTGAGCACTCACCTGCATTCTGATTGTACTTCCTAGGTAGCAAGGGAGGGAGAGAGGAGCTGACACTTGCAACTTACTAGGTAGTGTCCTGTCCCCACACAAAGGGCTGATCACCCCTACTGATTGTCTGATGTCAGGACTGGGAAGAAAGGGCCCATGTGCACTTTAAATACCCTTCTTTGAAGTAACCCCAAATTCAAAGGCACAACTGGGTATACCTACTGGATCTCTGTCCCCAACAAGGTAGTACAGTACTGGACCTGTGAAAAACTCTGCCAGGAAGAAGGACTGGTGTGCTGCTACAAGGACTGCCAGTCTGCTGGACTGCTGCCCTGAAAGAACTGCTTTTTTTCTCTGCTGTGCTACCTGTTGTCTGCTGCTGATCCCCTCTGATCTGCTGAGGAAAAGGCCTGGACCCATCTTACTTGAACCCAGAGTGACTGAAAGGGCTAGCTAGCTTTGCCTCTATTCTGACTTTTCAGGGCCATCAAATACTTCCTTCCAACCTGTTCCAGCACCTAGACTCTACCATCTGTGAGTCCTGCCTTGCCAAGTGGTGCCATCCCAGTCCTGGGCCCTTGGAAGTGACTTTTTCTGTGCTGAACCAGCAGTATCCATGCATTGCTGACTTTATGCAGATCGGAACTGACGCATTGCCCTTTTACGCTGACTAAGCTTATGCTCGACAACATTGCTTCAACAGACTGTGCTGCTCGATGATAATGCACTGTGTGACTCGCCGATGATGCATCGCCTGCATTGTACAGCGATTCTTCGACGAGGCCTTCATCAACTGCGTGGATCAGAACTGACGCATCGCCTCCATCCAAAATATCAATGGTGACTGATTACCTCCTCTGCTTCTCGCATCACATCTTTGACATCCATCCAAGGTACTTTTTCAGTGGGACCTGCATGAGTCCTGTAGCTGGCCTGGCCTTCATCGCGGTCAGCCTGTACATTGGATTTACCCTGGTCTAGGGCGACTGGATGTCCCAGGCGTTTCCTACCGATTATGATGTTTATTTCCAACAGCCTTTCCAAGTCAGCCTGTCTGACACAAAAAGGCTTCATCCTGCGGCCTCCAGCTGGTGTTCGAGGGTGTACCTAAGGGACACCCCTGTAAAACTCTGCATAGTGTGGCTGGCACCATGGGGCGCAGGGTTCTACACACACCTCATTTCCCCATAGGAGCCTGTGTTGTCGGTTAGAACGTAGGCTCCCATAGGGACAACAGTGTTCGGTTGCATTGTAATCGGTCAGGCGGAACTGCTGACAGAGAGTCAGTCGGTTCCCAAATCCAAGACAATGTGGGTTGGAAACTTTCCGCCCAACATCGTAATGAGGCCCAAAGTCGGGAGCGTTTATATGAAGGAGCACATGGAGGTTTTCAGGGTTGAAACATTGAGGAAGAAGCAAAAGTAGCGAGGTTCATATTTATTGACAAGTAAAAAAGTATTACATTTTTGCACAATTTATAAAGAAATGTTGTTCCTTCAGCCTGTGAAACAAAACTTATTTTGGTAACACTTGAAAAAGTTGTACAGTGATTCATTAGGAGAACATAAATGAATATAATTGTATATCATCTTAAAAGTGAATGTAATGCCAATCCTGTGTGCTGCATGATCTAGTTGGTTCAATACCTTTGGATTTATGTCACGTTCATTCAGATCTTCATCCGCTACATCATCATTGTCATGGTCAATGGGGAGACCTCATTATGTAGGCAATATAAGGCAATATTCCATAAGCATTTATTTTTTAGCACGTTTTAAGACATATTGCAGTGACCGACACTTTTATGAAGAAAACATTCTATTATAAAATATGTTTTCATATGCACGTTGCTCTATCTCATCTCCCTTGGTGTCAAGAAATTCAGGTATGATGTTTGGAGCTGAGGCTGTATAACATGCACATTGTCTTCTTTGAAAATAAAATAAGTATGAGCTATAGGTTTGCATTAGATTTATTAAGGACCCTCTAAAAAACAACTTACCTAAACATTTACCATTCCCAAATTCTCCTCATGACAAACGTTCATAAAAGGCATGATGGCAGATCATTAAAATGTGGGTACTGCCTAGGGATTTTGCAACGAGATTGTGATCAGGCACACAAAAGCACATACTACCATGAATACTTAATGAATGTCGAGTTTTGAAATTCCTAAAGAGGAATTCTGTGTCTAATGGTGTACATTTTAACAACGGAGTTCTTTTTACGCATCTCAATTCTTGTGGAATGTCAGTTATTCTGTGAAATTGAACCCTAGTGCCCTAGAATTCATGTGCCATATTTTGGAAAGAATTATGCAGATGAATTCTAGATAATAGATAACTAAATTTCTCTTGCTACTGCTACTATGATATGGTAGCAACTTGAGAACTGCAATTGTAATGAGCACATTACTAGGAGATGAACTGATATTGCCTAACTTCACTGTAGATTTATAGCAACATTGGTGTTTAATTCATCAATTATATCAATTAAAACCTGTCTGCTCGCCTTATACTTTCCATACATTTCTTCCTCAAATTGGTCAAAAACTGTATCATGCTGCCTAAATACCCTCTCCTTTCTCTTCCTTCGCCTTCGTGGGGCTGCAAAAATTCACATCTCCACAAAGTTCTGCCATTGTGAAAATGTGAATGCATTGGTAGATGGTAAAATGCATGTGCAAAATGGCTGTTCCCTAAATGCAAATATTTATACATTCAAATGGTGATTCATTATTTGTGAATTCCACATTTTTATATGCAATTAAATTTTTTTGAATTTTCATTTTGAGACTCTTAAAGGGTTTTGTATACATGCATACATTAGGAAAATTAAATTTGTGGATCAGATTTTCCATTTCCACTCCAATCTAAAGAACATTGGGAAATGTGTTAGAGTTTGGGTGATTTAAAATGTACTATTCCCATTCCAAACTTAACTACATTTGGGGAAGTAGTAGACTGGGTCGTGGATTCAGACTTCATACTGGAATTTGGATGTTCAGATTTACTACTCCTACACCACACTTAACCACATTGTTAAAAGTGTTTGACTTTGTGGGGTTACAATGTACTTATTCCAACTCCAAACTTACCCACGTTAGGGAAAGTGATGGTCTTTTGTGGGGGGGTTCACATTTACTATCCTTGCTCCAAAGTTAACTACATTGGGGAAACGGTTGGACTTTGATGAGGTTCAGATTTACTCTTCCCACTCCAAACGTAACCACATTGAGGAACATTTTGGTTTTTGTGGGCTTAAAGTTAACTATTCCCTCCCTCCTGCACTGTGGGATGCACACATACCCATTTGAATATTAGCATGCAGTTGGGAGTAGCTGTGGGAACACCTTGAAATAAACACTGGGAGAGGTTGGCGCCAGATGAAGTGAGGTGAGGGAGGGAGGGATGGGATAGTTGTACTACTGTGCCATACACTTATTGTTGAGGATAATGTATGTACACCGTACGATGACCTCAATGTATCACAATATTGTGTATGACTGTAATATGTGGCGATTGCCGGGTTGAAAATTGAAATGTAATAAAATCTGTTTAAAAAAAAAAAGTTAACTATTCCCTCTCCGAACCTCACCACATCGTAGGAGAGTGTTGGACTTGGGGGATAAAATGTACCATTCCCACTTAACCAAACTGAGCAAAGTGTTGAACTTTAGGGGGAGTGGGGGTGTTAAAATGTAATATTCCCACTCCAAAATCAACCACATTACCTAAAGTATTGTAATTTGGGGGACGGGGTTTCAGATTTACTATTCCCACTTCAAACCTAACCACATCGAGGAAGTTTGGGATGTTGAGGGTTAAAATATACTATTCCCATTCGACTCTTAACCACATTGAGGAAAGTCTTGGATTTGCGAGAAGTGTTCATGATTACTGTTCCTATTCTAAACTAAACCACACTGAGTAAAGTCTTGGACTTTAGGGTGGTGAAAATGGACTATTATCACTTCAAACATAACCACATCTGGAAGGTTTTGGTCTTTGTGGGGGGGGAGGTTGGTTTAAAATGTGTATTTAAACCCCCCAACTTAACTACATTTGGGAATGTTTTAGACTCCTGGAAGGGCTCAGATTTACTGTTCCCACACCAAACTTAAATGCATTTGGGAAAGTGCCAGACTTTGTTGGGGGGGGGGTTCAAATTTAGTATTCCTATTGTAAGTTTAACCACAATGGGGTAAGTGCTGGAGGCTTAGGTATAAATATTGACTACTCCCCAAAAATTATAATAGATAGTACATTAAAAAGAAAACATTACAAAAAGCCATTTTAATTATCCAAAAAGTTAACCACATAACATATATAAGGTAAATTGGAATTACTACAAAAACAGAAATATTTACCATAATTTTCAAATATAATTATTAGATTTAATTGAAAAAATAGTTCTAAAAATTAAACAAGTAGTTAAATATATAATGTTTTAAGTTTTAAAATTAAATTACATTAATGTTTACCTCTCAGTCAGAGGAAATGAAAACACATTTATTTAAAGTCAAAAAAGTTAAACTGATGAAATATATCTTTTTTTTTTTTAAATTAACACAAATATTTTTATTAACAAGGAACTTTTTAAATACAATTATGTACAGATAAAATACAATTATTACAAACTTTAAATAATATCAAAATATTACAAATACATTTAAAACATTATTTTATAAAAACTAAATAACGATATGTTGATTTAATTAATTAAGCTAAAAAACTTTAAATGTAGATTTCATAAAAATAATTTAAAATTAAAATAATATACTTACAAAAATAAAGCTTTTAACTTAATCTCTACCCTAGTCATCCCTGAATCCAATATCCTATTCCTAAAATTAGTACACAAAAAATAAAAAGAATCTTAAAAATAAATACAATACATCAATGCAAAAAATTCTCAAAATAGACTTTCATGACACTGCAATTACGCATACTCCCCTTTCTCCATGGGAGTTTGTGCTGCAGCAATAAACCAGCCATAGCCCAGCTCCCACAGAGGAATGGGAGCCTGTGTAAATCCCTGCACCGTGTGGCAGGCATCTCATGATGCCGGCCTCACAGTGCAGGGATTCAGTGCCCCCCAAGCCCCCAAACGGAGGGCTGCGGGGAAGGGGGCCTTGCTAGGGGGCCCCAAAGGCACTTTCCGACAGCAAATCCATGTCGGAAAGGCCGACATGGGATTATGCATCACTTCTGACTGGACGATGGGCTCCTCGGGCCTGTTTGAATTCCAACCGCCGTAATTGTAACTCAGCGGTTGGAAGTTAATCAAGGGATATCGGTTGGAAAGCCTCTGACCAGCCAACAAACATCCTAATTGGTCCCTATATGTTTAACAAATTTATAAAAATAAAATTAAATTATTATCTTACCTGAGATATTCTAACCCACAATATTTTTGGCATCACACTATTATAGACATAATATTTGTGCCTAATGATATTACTCGAAAGATATATTTTTTTAGAACACTGTAAATAACTCACCCCCATCTAGCTCACTTTAAATTGGCGTTTAAACATTGTGAACACTCTTATTCCTTTACTTTTCTCTTGGTATGAATCACAAGTTAATATGCTGACTGGTATGTTCTCAGGTTTTTATATTTTAACTAGAGTATGTAGTAAGAAAATGTGATTGCTACCACTGATTTCATCAGCAAATATTATAGAGTCAGCCAGAGACACAGAGTCATCAAGGAATGTTGTGCTGGTTTGACAACAAGCGCTGTGTGAGACAGCTTGTTTGAGAAGTAGGAACTGGGAGGATGAAGACAAGAAGAATCCAGACAGGGTTGAGAGATTTTTGCTTATGTTTTTTCCACAACGGATACATGAAAATGACGTGAATATTATGAAATGTTTAGACCAAAGTCTGTCATAGACTTTGGAAATGCAATAGGATTTCTTTACTTACAGTTCAGTGACTGTGAAACACAGGATACAGAAGGATTTGCTTTGCTGATATATTCAGTGATACAGCTGAAATAGTTACCGAAGTATTACGTTCTTGAAAATGACTGCAGATATGAAGAGATGTTCCATCCTTTAGTCCTTACTATGCACTTTCTAGTGACAGTAAGGTTAATCCCTCTCATTTCTGCAGAACAGATATTGATTCCTCCTCCCAATATTTAAAATGTTACTGACATTTTAAATATTGAGTATCGATGGCTCCTCCCAACATCTCACATATTAAATGAAAGTAATATGTGAGATGTTGGGAGGAGCCATCAATACTCGATTGGGAAAGAATCTTCTGCATCTCTATAGTTGATAAGCATTCAAATTGTGAAGTGTCTGAATTAGGAAAGATTATTCTATGGATTTTCTGACTTCAGGGATTGTCATAGTTATTCTTCATAAATTCTACACATATCTGTATAGTTCCAACAATAAAACCAAATTATCTACACACAAGAAATGGTGTGGCATTGTTTTATGGAAATTGCTATTAACAAAATTTTGTTTAAGCTTTAAGGTTTCTATCCATCCAGCATTATGTTAAAGTGATAGACTGGAGATGTTTTAAAAATAGTTAACACATACAATGCATGGGGTATAATCAATCAATCAGAGTTTTGTAAAGCGCACTACTTACCTGTTAGGGTCTCAAGGCGCTGAGGGGTGGGTGTGCAAAGCTCCGTTGGGCGTCATTCGAAAAGCCAGGTCTTGAGGTCTTTCCTGAATTGGTGCAGTGCTGGGCTTTGTCGGAGGTGCAGGTGGAGATTGTTCCAGATCATGTCTGTGAGGTAGGAGAAGGATCTTCCACCCACTCTGGTCCTGTGGAAGCATGGGCAGTGACTAGGGAGAGGTCGGCTGAGTGGAGGTTTCTCTTGGGGGCATGGAAGGAAATGCGGTCGTTGAGGTATTGGGGTCCTGTGTTGTCCGGGCCTTGTAGGTGTGCATGAGCAGCTTAAAAGTTATTCTTCTTTCAACAGGGGACCAGTGGAGGTTGCGGAGGTGTTGGGTGATGTGGTTGTGTCATGGGATATTGAGGATTAGTTTGGCTGTGTTCTGGATGGTCTGGAGCTTGCGGAGGAGTTTTTTGTTGATTGCGTTGTACACGGCATTGCCGTAGTCCAGTCTGCTGGTGACGAGTGCATGAGTGACCATTTTCCTGGAGTCAGGGGGGATCCACGTGAATGTCTTGCGTTGTATGCGGAGGGTGTTGAAGCATGCAGAGGAGATGGTGTGAATCTGGCGATTCATGGTGAGTGATGAGTTCAGTATGATGCCGAGGATAAGTGCATGGTCCGTCAGGGTGAGTGGGTTTCCGAGGACGGGGGGGCCACCAGGTGCCATCCCATGCAGAGGGGGTGGGGCCGAGGCTGAGGACCTCTGTTTTCTACACGTTGACTTTCAGGCAGCTGTTCCTCATCCAGGTTGTGAGGGCTTTCATCCCTTCTTGGAATTTTTGCCTGGTGATGTTGGGTTCCTTGGTGAGGGAGGGGATGAGCTGGGTGTCAGCATAGGAGATAATGTTGAGCCCGTGGTTTCGGATGTTGGTTGCGAGGGGGTCCATATAGACGTTGAAGAGGATGGGGCTGAGGGAGGATCCTTGGGGTACACTGCCTTTGATCTCTGTTGGTTCTGTGAGGAAGGGCGGGAGTCTTATTCTCTGTGTTCTACCTGTGATCATAACCAGTCTAGGGCCTTTCCTTGGATGCCAGCGTCATGGAGTCTGGGGGCTAGTGTGCGGTGGGAGACAGTGTCAAAGGCTGCTGATTGGTCCAGGAGGATGAGGGCTGCCATTTGGCCTTGGTCGAGGAGGGAGCGGATTTCATCTGTGGCAGCGAGGAGGGCGGTCTCATTGCTGTGGTTGCTGCGGAATCTGGATTGAGAGGTGTTTAGGATGTTGTTGGCTTCAATGAAGTGTGTTAGCTGGGTGTTGACGGTATTTTCGATGACCTTGCTTCAGCCCTATGTTGGTGAAGTACTCTGGGAGGGCAGTGGTGTTGATGTTATTGTGGTTGTCCAGGTGGAAGTTCAGGTCTCCGTGTAGTATGGCAATATTGTTGTTGATTGGAATGCGGGGCCGGGCATTCTGTAGATGTGTGTTCCGTGGAGCGTCGTTCTGGGGTCGGTCTAGATCTGGAAGTGGATGTGTTCCATGGGGGAGCGAGGCGGCATCCAAGTTAGTGGTTGTCAATCAGAGGGAGCTTTTGTGGATGATGGTGAGGCCTCCTCCTGCGATGGTGGAGCGGTCTTTTCTCAGGATCTTGTATCCATCATGGATGGCAGTTGCACTGTCAGGTGTTGAGCTGGTGTTGGTCCAGGTCTCTGTGAGGAAGATGCCATCGGGCATGTAAGTGTTGAGGAGGTCCCAGATTTAGACAGCGTGTCTGTGCAGGGAGCATATGTTGAGGAGGATGCAGTTCAGTGGCTTGTGTGTGCTTGCATCCGGTGGGCTGGGGGCTGCTGCTGGGCTCCAGAGGTGGCTGAAGGTGCTGTGAAAGTGACAGCAAGAGACCAGGCCGTGGGTGTTGCTCAGCGTCAAGAGCTGGCAGTTGTTGCTGAGTCCAGGGTTGAGAGCCTGGAGGGTGCAGGGGTCGTAACAGTGAGGGGTCGGGGGACCGGGGTCCCTGGCGCTGGTCACCGTTGGGTCATGGACAGGCGCACATAATTAATTCCATGTATGACAGAGAAAATATGCAGCAAAGAATTTTGGTTGCCTAGCCTTGAGTAAGATTCTGGTCTCCTATTTACAGCCATCCAGCATCACAGTAATGCATAGTTGCCAGACCTGGGACCCTTGGCGTGGTTCTCCCCCAATTTTTTGCCTTCAAATCTCCTGTTTTCCTGACATTGTTTTTGCTGGCTTTAGGACTCTACACACTCTACAGCTGCAAACCAGTGCTAAAGTGCTTGAGCTCTCTTCTTAAAACACGGTAGAATTGGCTTACACTAAATTGGAACATTTAATTTACCCCGTAAGGCCCTAGTAAAGTGGTACTGCCTGTACCCAGGGCCTGTGAGTTAAATGCTACTAGTGTACCTGCAGAACAAACCACTGGAGGACACCCTCTAACCCAGTTGAGACCAGGTCAACTTGCGTGTACCAAACAACGTCTCAACAAGTAATGTTTGTGGACAAATAATTAGAATGCAAAGAGCCAATTGTGTAATAGGCATGCAGAAAGTCGCACTTGTTTCTTTGCATTCTATCTATTTGTCCATAAATATTACTATTGGGCCTGCAGCATCAATTGTACCATCCACTTATGTAGCCTTTTGAACATGCCTTAGGCCTTCCATTGCAGCCTATGTGTGCAGTTGTAAACTACCAATTTAACGAGGCAAAGTAGACCTTTTATGAAAGGGCTGGCCAGAGCACTCCTGTGTTAATGAGTGGTTTATACATTTTTGTCCTTTTTATTTGAGTGTGATAAGGAATTGCCTTCTGATCAAAGGCGTGCCAAAATTAACAACGGTTCCCTCTCCAACCGGCAAAATGTCCCATAATCACACCACTTACATCGCTAGGGGAATAGTGAAATAAGTTCATCTGTTTCAACAAAAATTCCAAGAGAGGCTTAATTGATTCTTGCATTAAATTCATTTTAATTAATTTTCATGGCAATTAAATTCAAAGCATTCCAATTGTTTCCATTTACACGCAAATCAGTGTACAAATCAAGGTTTGAGTTTTCACACTTCAACAATCTCAATGCATTCCAGGCTGGATGCCCATCATCAGGGGTTATTAAGCTCTGTGGGATAATAAAAAGATGAAATGAGAACAAGGTCTCAAGGGGGTCCAATGGGTATGTGTGGCTCTAAGTTCTTCACATCACCAAGGTTGAGTGTTAATCTGAACTGGGTTTCATATGTGATGTAGTGAAACTCACTACACAGAGAAGAACTACAAAAAATTATTAGTTACAAGGCAATATGATAGTGACAAGGAAACAGTTATATCCTTCACTATCTAAAACCCAGAGGTATAGTAAGAAGGAAAAAACATTATTCTTATAATACTGCCCTCACACACTTTGCAGTGTCATGCTTCATCTTTGGGCCGCGTCAAACGCCCCCGTGCAGACCAACACAGAGGGCGGAGCGCAATGTTTTTTAGAATGAAGTGTATAGTGGTGAGGTTGCAGAAAGACGGACAGTGTCAACAGAAAACACAAATAGTGAAAACAAAAACAAGGAGAATTTTTCCCTAAAGAAGGGACCACAAAGTGCAGACATAAACACTTAAAACTGCCTAAGAGGGGACTGTCTTCAATTTTATTAAAATTTTATAAACATAATCTCTCGGGATAGTTAGGGGAGGTAAAGACCCCTTGATCCCTGCTGCATTGACCAACATGTTTCTGCCACTATTAAACGCTCATGTGAGTTATACTGGCATTCATCAGGGTGTTGGTCCCTTTATTCTCTGGTCTACACCCCTATTTGGGGTTTTTTACCTTCTATCGACAAACAGCCAATGCTGCTTACGTCCTGTACTCTGGATAATTTTCAAGAGCGAACAAGTTTCTGAAAGAGAAAGTAGAGCACATACTTTATCGTTCTACTTCTCTCCTGTACCTTCCTTGAAAATGAATTTCCTCTAGACTGCTATACCACAAACATACCATGTCACCCAGGATTACACCCCACGTCAGCCCTTAGTGACTATGACACAGGAAAAAGGCAGACATCCATTGCACCTGTGAGGTAAAAAATGGAAGTTGTTTTTCACCCACCTAACTCCACTCAAACACACCCAAAAGCAAAGTCGTGGTTGTAAAGCGACATGTTACTATTTGCTTGCAAACCATAGCGCAAATTAATACCCTTAGTGTAAAAAGATAGACTTACAAGGGTTGATTGGAAATTCTCCAAACCCGGGACCGTTGTGGGACCGTGGTCCTGTTGTCACACTCTATTTTTCAAACGAACAGGAAGGAATATGCAGAGCCATCATTATATCAATTCTACTTCCCATTCTTTAAAAGTTTGCCGCAATCAATTAACTGTCATGCCACATACATTATCTTTACTTACTACTCCAAAGACTCACGGCACTGATAATCCTCACATCGGTCCTCCGTCGATACTGACGGGACCGAGTTACCTTGCCTTTAAAGGTAGCGCGTGGACTGCCTCTTCCGGTATGGACTCCCCAAACACTGTGTTGTTTAGTACTTCCGGCCACCCATACTAGGCAACAGGGAAGAAGGACATCTAACGGACGCGATTCTCCCCGTAGGGATCATAACCGCAGACATATTGGAAGTACTAAATCCCCAACGATTCTCAAGGAATCTCCGTAAGGATCCTTATTCAAAAAATTAAAAATTCCTTTTTTCTCCGTCTCCATTCTGTTGTCTTGAGTCTAGAACCATGATCAAACTCTTAGTTCCCCACACAGCACCTAAAAAAATAATAATTTACCAATTACTCCTATATTCGCTCGCATCAGGTGGGGAGATCAGTGGAAAAGCAATGACTTTCTCAGGACAATCCTATCCCTCATAGGGTCAATGCCATGACGGTCAACCAAATCTTATCTTCTTTCCAATCCAAATCCATCTTCTAACAACATTACTATACATGATCTTAAAACTCAAGAGATATTAGAGAACTTTAAAGTCACACTGTATGGGTTAGGTAAAAAATGAAGTTAAATAGAAGAAAACAGCGTGACTTATTTACCTACCTTATTTTTACAAATCAGTAATCTCTAAGGTCTCCCCTTGGTGCCCCAGGGGTAGGGTTCTTGTAACTATAAGCAGAGACATTATAAACACTGATTTATATGCCCTGGTGAGGGAAAACTGCCAATTCCGTTTTTCCTCATTGTAGCACAATGGCTCCATAGGCTAACATGGGAGTACATTATTAAAGTATAACTATTGAAAGAAGCGAGCAAAAGATACACTTCAAAGTATCACAATGATAGTTGGATTACATCCAACAACTTGCCACTGCTAGACTTATTATAACTATCACAGAGAAGGAGTTATAGAACTTGTTTATCTGATGGGTCAAAATGCAGCATTCCAGCAGCCCTTCTTTGATTGGCCTTCCTCTGCCAGGCTGAGCCAAGCTGTCTTAATGAGGTGTGAAGTGGCCTGATCTGGAAAACAGGAAGCCTCTGGTGGGAGGAGATCTGCAAGCTGCAAAGCAAATGGGAGGAAGGAGACTGGATTGCAAAACTGGTCTTCAAAGAGGGAATGACAGTTGAGACAGGACACAGGCACACCCCCATATCCTGCCACCCCAGCCAGCCAAGAGCCCCAGTAAATATATTAGCAGAGGGGCTAGAAGGAAAGTGTTAGGGAAACCTATTCACACCAGTAGGGTGGCTTAGCCATATCAGAGAGAGTTTCTCCATTTTGAACTTTAGAAGAATAGTGCTTTCTGGGTCAAGAATGAGTCACATTTTGGAGGAAGTGGTCATATCTGAGGGTGGCACCCTGCACCCCATTTGTCAGCCTCCCTACTTGATGCCCAGGAACAATGAATAAAAATGGGAGAGCTGCACAGCAACTGAGATCCCTGCCTGAAACAACAAGAAGAAGAAGGACTGCCCTTCTGGAACCCCTGATCTGCACTCCAAAGATTGCACTCTGAAGGACTGCACCTGCAGCACAATTTGCAAACACAGCCCTAAGGAGTTTGCCTGACTTCACAAAGATTAAGGAGTAGACTCCCCGAAAACAACAGGTTAACAGCTTTCCTCCTGCATCATCCCCTCCAAGAAGGACCCGGCTGGAGTGCATCTAGTGGACTTTTAAGGATTTGGCCAGGTGCATTGTGAGAAATGTAGTCTCAACATACCAAGGACCATCTTGGAGCTTCTAGACCCTTGGATTGGTGTTTTGGGCACTTTGTACACACAAGAGGAACTTCAGGATGAACATTCCAGAAGTTAGGATCAACTTTGGTAAAAAGCTTCATAAGTCGACCAACCCATCATCAAGAGTCAAGCCGCTGATGTCGAACTGCAGCACAGACTAGATTTCAGGTTCATTCCACTGAAAGCTCCACAGCTCCAGCCATCAACGAGATTTCCAGTAGTTGACTGAGGGCTTGCGCTGGAACAAGCTGACAACATCAATGCGAATCAGGCCTAACGAAATATCTTGCTCGATGATAAGAGAAAAAGCTCTGAAACTGTTTCTAACTGCAAAGCTAACATTTTGACTGAGGCCTCCTGCTTAGTGTATCAGACCCATGCTCCATCATGAACATCCTCAAACTTTGACTTTGTCCCGGTCAACAGCCACTAGATGTCCCTACATCCGGTAACATAAAAAGTAACATATATATACACTAGTGATACCTGTTTATGCCACAGGGAAACATACAATAAATGTGGGTTTCTGGCTGGTAGTATTCCAGCAGTCGTTGTTGGGATTGATAAATACACTAGCAATGCACACTCTGATATATGTCTGCATTGCAGCGGCAATACCAATAAATGCAAAATCAAAGAATGCCCTAATCCATGCATGCACAATGATGCCAATGCCAGCAAATGCAATACCGATGTATGCTATAACCAATGCACACACAGTGATGTCGATGTCAGTAAACCCAGTGTCGATGTACATCATAACTTATGCATGATTAATGATGTCAATCTCAGTGGATACAATGTTGATATACGATGTAACAACTGTACATTATATAACAAGAATATTGGTAAATGTAAGTGACCCCCATGTTACACATGGGCATACATTATAGGATCAGCGATGTTGGACCTGTGAAGCCGGTGATACAAATTGAAGTTCTCATTGTGAGTAAACCACGTGTGGAGGATACATTGTGATGTATAAGGACATCTGTGTAGCCCTTCATTTATACATGGACTCAATCTGACAGCAAGTACTAATAGGCAACACTGGGTCCTGAGGATGGTCTCGTGGACCTTAGACACCATCTGAGACTGAAATGTCGATATTTTGCCCTCTTTAACAACATCAAATCACACCAGATGGTGCTTGGAGTCCTTTATTTAAAATTGTAATGTAATGAAGAAGATCACATGGACTTATGGGGATTGTACCTATAGAGTTAAGAGGATCTTTGTGCTCCTACAGATCCTGAATTTCTTATGAATATATATATATGTATATGAGGATCATGAGGGGGCATCAGTGTGTCTTTTCTATGTACTGATAAATAATAAAATGTTATTTGGATAGTGATGATGGAAAATAGATATGTTGCACTATTGATGTAATTTTATAAAAAATAAATATTTGAGTTTACACCATTATGTCCTTGGGTTTTTATACATGAAAGTTGTACTGATGTTATTGGATCACTTGTTTGACCAACATAAAGAATATTACTAAGTTGAAATAAATCATCCAGGAACATATTTGTTTTGCAGTTTACAGTAACTAGTTCCTTGGGGCATTCTGAGTTGCCCTGCTGTAATAAATAGATGACATAACATGTGTACGCAATCATGAAACCATACCAGTGCTGTGAGATTAATTCCCGATCAATTCCAGGTCAGAGATACATGGTTAGACAGGCCCTGCAACCCAAACCCAATCCTACCAATTGACAGGTCACAGGTGGGGTTACACTCAGCCCAAAAACAAACGCACACCCAGGTAAAACCCTGATTAATTCTGAATATCTGTAGTTACACCACAAACAGAACCGAGGAGATTGGCCCCAAGAAAACAGGTTTGGCCAAAGGTGCATCTTCCAAAAATTCCACAAAGTTAGATGCCACAAGTAGTTAGGAACACTCAGCCAATCAGGACACGACATACACACCACATGAGGTGAAAACTCACTCACCACACCCTACATCTGGACAGGCACACACTGGCCCACAATAGATCTCCCCGATCAGACGTTTTTTCTTGTTATTTATGACTTATGCTTTCCAAAGAATTTCAAGGTGTTTTACTGTATCAATAAAATGTAAATATGTGTTGCGAAAACTTCTGTACTTTGAGACTGTCTTCAGACGCGCCTTTGTTGATACCTTCCTGTCAGCTGCATTTAATTAAACAATTTGTTTCTGTTTTGTCAAAAACCTTTTGCCTTATTCATTTATTTAGGGAAAATTCATACTCGAGTAACATTATTCCAAGAAAACATTTACTAACCTCTGCTAACATGCTCTGCCCAATATCCTTTGTGTGTTTTCCAGATATGCCATTTTCTCTTGTGTTTCTTCTGCAGGGGTACTTGTGATTCTTATAGGCTATTTATTGTATTGGTATCACTGGTAGCGCCCTGTGCGACAATGTTTGTTGGTGCCCACCCCAATGACCGCCTCTGCCACGGATTCCCTCACCAGTGCCCCTCAAGTCTCCAGAACCACTGTCTCTCTAATTCATTTAGTTTTATAGCACCACTCATTACCAGTGGCGGCTCCTCGAGGGAGTGCTGCGGGCGGTGGGGCGGGGGAGGGGCCGGGCACGGTGTTAAGTAAATACATAAATAAATAAAACGATTTACATTGCGCGAGCTGCATCACTGATTTAGCGTTGCAGCGCGCAATGTAAATTGTTGTATTTATTTATTTATATACTTAACACCATTTGGCCATGGGCCGGAGTTTACTTCCCTCCACCCTGAGCCTCCCCCACCCCGCCCCACCGTCTCACGGCACTCCCTCGAGGAGCTGCCACTGCTCCTACCAGTGTAAGTTATCAGAGCACTTCACAACACACACACACATTGGACAGAGACAATCGTGTAAATCAATGTATGGGAAATGTTACATCAGACAGGACTGCAAGGTGTGTTGTAGGAGTAACATTTCATCGGTACTGGTAGGCAATATAGTTTAAGAGTTCTTATTATAGAAAAACGCAAATACAGAAGTTAAAATGTAACACCATTGTTAGGGGTTCTCTTTAATAACAAGAATCGATATCTACCCAAATGAATCCTTTTCGCAAGATTAAGATAATGAAAGACTGGGCAAAAAAACATATAGCTCTAACATAATACTTCCAGTTTACACCGAGCTGTTTGCTGAAAGTTGATAGCTCAATGCTCTATATTAGGATTTTGACTTACAAACAAAAGGAGATCTCTTACAGAAGCAGTAACCCACTGACCTATTTACATTACATGCACTTTTTTATCTGCATGGTACATGTTCTTATCAGCAGGCATTTTTACCCAGTGCGCTGCCTTTGGATGAGTCAAGACTTCCACTAGACAAACCTCCTCTCTTTCCAGGAAGGAAATTAATCACTGCAGTTATCTAGACATTTTAATTGATGTTTGAAAATTGCTGGAGGCCAGGAACACAGCAGCAGGTACTTTTAAAATGTCAATATACTTGCAAAAATTACCCCCCCACCCCAAGTCAGCGCCAGGGGCGGTGGCACCGATTGCACTGCCCTAGAGCCGGCCCTGGCTGTAGTCATCAGACAGTGTGTCTGTACCGGTTTTTGGATCCTACAGTGTGTTTGTCGATTTATATTGCTTTGTAAAAAAAAAAGGAAAACGCAATACATTGTATTGTGCTGCCCTGCATTACTTTGCATAAGGAAGATGTTCCAGGAGTGGTACATGGTTGTTCTTGTGCATCCACTAATTGATTTTGACACAAATCCATATCTACAAAGAGTTGTAAACATGGGTTTGCACCAGAATAGTGCACCTGCCTGAGGCTAGTGTAACAAGGAGAAATATCTATATTTCTTCTCGTTATTTGCCATCTAGGTTTTTCCTGCCGTAATTCAGGGGTAAAGGAGGCGATCAGTACATTTTATTCCTTGTAGTTACTTTTTATTCAATGTTCATTCATGCGAATAATTCAAATCATGGCAAGCTCTTAAGTTGTTTACTCAAACCGAACATTAACATGAAGAAGCAGATGTATTATATTTTATAGCAATGCATCTCAGCAATCAAAGTTGTTCTGCTGTTTTATGAAGGGGGATAAAGCAGCACAGTCATATTTATTAAAAATTGCCTGCTGCTGCCCTATGCTTTGTCACATTATAAAGGCTGCCTAATGCCACGCACAAACTTTGCACCATGATGCAGTGGTGTGTGTGCTGTCTAGCATAGGATTTTTGACTCAAGCATTCCGTTCCAATCTTATGCCTAGACAATTTCTGAAACATTCCACACAGTGCAGTACACATGTTATATTTTGAATGTTTTGAGACATGAAAAGATTTCTCCTGGTTAGTACCTGCTTCAAGGAGGCATTAGTTTTGGTCTGACTATTTTTGTATAGTGGACTTAGCGTCAAAAAATATGGGTGATTACATCAATCCACCCAAGAAACCCCATTTGATGCAAAATGCAGACCAACACAAAGTTGTATGTGCACCGGGAAACAGACACCTTTCCTGTGCTAAATATCTTTTGCCCTGGAAAGTAAACACTCTTTCAAGAGTTGGTGTAACTCTGTGTCATTTTGAGTGACTTTATGCCAGTTCAAAGTCTTTGTAATTCTGGGCTGAAGTTTCTGACAGGTTTTCAAAACACATTCCTCAAAAAAAATAGCTGTGTTTCAAAGTTGAATTGACTTTTAAATAGGTGGTACTATTCAAGTAGAAACATCACTTCCCAACCGCTGCAACAAATTATATTTGAGATCTTGCTATTTAAACAAATATATTCTGGTAATATAACTAGAAAGGCGTTTATAACCTTATGTTTTCAAATAATTGTCCCTAAGTTTTACTACAATCTCTAGCTGGCTGATGGATGTGACTTTCATTTGTATGTAAGCATGTATAGCAAGGCTGTCGTGGCCATGCCTAATGCACCAAAAAATGCCCTTCCACATATGCACTTGCATTATTCATGCACTGGCAGATGCGGTGAATTAATGTCTCCCCATCAGAAATGCACACAGATAAAGCCTGAAATAAAGTCTAACTTTCACCTGCGGAACGCCCCAGAAGTGTTCTCAGAGACAAATTACTGCTGTGGAATTAAGAGGCTTCCAAAGAAGTGGCACCTATTGAAATTTTTTAGACAGCTTACACAGAAAAGAAGACATAATTGTTTCCTGTTTCTGGAGATGACATTCAAAAGAATCTCATGGTAAAATGGTTGAAAAAATGTGAATGCTTTGAAAAAGAAATAATCTAGTGGCATGCCATTAAAGTTTATAAATATCTAACTGGGTCTGATTTTATGCAAAAAGAAAAAAGTTTCTTTTTGAGTTTGCAGTTGACAAACAAACATGTGAGTATATATTCATTACATCATTTCGTTTGTTGTTTCAATAGCATTATGTACATTTCGTAAAGGTAGGACCATTGACATTCTCTAGGTTGTTACAACATCTCCATATATTGACAAGAAGCACTTAGATAAGCTTTACAAGTACATAGATCATCTCAAGCAGTCAGGTGTTTAGACTATAACACTACAGTACTCAACGTCGAAGGGGACGCATCAGACCAGGGTAGTGTCCGCCAACTATTCTCAGGCTGTTTATAATTCGCTGCATGTTTTCTGGGGCCATGTATGGTATGTTGCATATGAATCACCCCTGCAGGAGTGTTGTTTGGAGTGTTCTCATCATCCGCACCTGTTTTACGAGTTCCCAGTTGTGATTTCTGGTGGGTGGGCAAGGAGATACATTTTCAAAGGGTCCCAGATATCTTTAGGGCGGGACTTCATGGGAAGTAACTTTGCATAATTAAGCATCTGCTCCTGAAAGTAGATCAAGTCCCTGATCCAGTCCTTAAACTTGGGAGCCCTTCCCTGCCCCCATCATCACACGATTCGGCGCTTTGCCATCAACAGTGCAAGTGTAACATATCTACAGGATGGCTTCAGTGGCGGCTGGTATTAAGGGGCGTACGGGGCGTTGCCCTCCCAGTTTCGGAGCAGAGAAGGAAGAAAATGAACACCACATGGATTGGAGCAGCTTGCCAGCTTTCCATCTTTAAATCATGGCATGCTCACTCACTGCTCGGTGCTCCACTTTACCAATTCTACCCTAAGAAAGTAACATTTTTAGTATCCGCGTTGTTCTTGGTTGTACTGTAGTGAAGATCGTTATCTATATATGTACAATGCTAAGTTAGCACAACCGCGTTAGATGTTAGAAAGCCATCTTGCCGCTTTTGCTGCTTTTGCACACGACACTGTAGTCACATGTAATTAAATTGAGAAATGCTTGCTCGACTTTGCTTCACATGAGAACTGTCTGTTGTTCACATCCCAAACAGTGAGCAGCGACCTTGGTCTGTACACGGTGTAAAGAAACAGTCTGGGTCGCTAGACGGTGCATGTTGTTGGGTTCAGGTTGATCGGCCCACTATTTAGCCATAACACGCACGCATCTGCAAATACCTGAAAGTCGGGTGCTTTTAATATTGCAGTGTTACATGTTTTCATTACATTCGGAAGAAGAGCTTTCCCAGGAGCAGAGCCTAGCTGATCCTGTGATGTGATCTCACTGAGCTGATCTTTACGGTATGGGGTTCCCCATTCAAGCCTAGAGACCTTTTACTAGTCTAATAATAATACTATTAGTTTGCTAGAGAAAGAAAGGTGGCTTAGATCATGTCATTTTAGTATGATTACTCCTTTCATTTTCTATGGTATTGTAACTATGCTGATGGTTTTGATTTTAATCATTTGTCTGCTTATGTTAGCCAAACTACTGCATCTTAGGACAGGAGGTTTATAAAATAAACTCTTTAAACTTTTACCGTGTCTCTGTTTATTCTGTTGTGGACTGATATGAGAATAATTACGAACAGGTATTTCTGATTCCCACCATTCCTGAGATGTACACTAAGATTCCCTCACTCTAGATTCCGGTTGACGGGAGTGACGGTTTAACCTACCTGTGTTTCGACTAATAGGTTCCTTCAAGCTTGATCATTAAAAAGGTTATATTTTCTGAACCCCAGTGCTACTGTTGATATCGTTGAATACTCTTTAGTGTGTCCTAATGGCGGTTGACATAGCCGCACATAGTCATGCACATCTGCGCCGTCATTTGACGACGTATGGGGTGCCAGATGATGGGATGGCTGTTAGTTTTGTGGTGAGCGCTGATGCGTCATACCCGTATGAGTTGTTTTACTCATGGGTGACCTTGCCGGCGGTGGTTGACGATGATACGTTTCACACCTATACAGCCACACAGCCTCCTGAGGTCTATACCCCATATAGGACACAAGAAATTCCAATCTCTGCCTGGCAGCATACTATTTGGTTTAATGGCGCCCTTCCCCATGCAGTTGCACGGCGAGAATGGGCCCGTTGTCTATTGCAGGGGCCACATGGCCGGTGCTGGCCGGCTTTACGCCTCATACCCGCTATCTAACGGTGGCGGTGGCTGAGTTGCGGGTACTACACACAGCCCTGGTCACAGTACATAGGGCTTTAGTGCAGTACGTGTCACGCAACGTGCAGGTGGGGGCACCTGCTGCTGCGGGACAACCTATGGACCACCACGCGGTGGTTATTAGTCCAGTTATGGTTAATTCGGTGGTCGGCAAGCGCCCCCAAAGTAAGGATGAATTTCCTTATTGGCTTGCTGAGAAATTTGACCAACTGGAAGCGGTTTTTCCGCATACCACTCCTGTGGAGAAACACAGGATCCTCACCATTACTTTGCCTAAAGACCTGGTTCCGGATATGGCCGATTGTGACAACTGGGGTAAGGTCTTTGCCGCCACCTATTCGAAGTGCTATGGCACTCCGTCTATGTCTGTGCTACCATCCGTCATCAAAAAGGTTCAGGAGAATCATGGTGCGGAGGCTGCTATTGAATTGGGAATGAGGCTTGTCGACAGCTTCGATGTGGTATGCTCCATGGTAATGGGCAACCTCAAAGGAGATGCCATGCAGTTCCAAGTTGCAAATATGATGGACCGCGTGGATGACGCCGACAAGCCCAAAGATTTCGCTAAAGTAATTGCGAAGGCATATAGGACCGTGGGTCGTAGTGCCTTGGGTGTAAAACCGACTGTGATCATTCCTGATATAGTACAGCAAACTAAGGTGAGCTCTTCTACAAAAGACGAACGCCCCAACTTTCCTAAGCAAAGTTGGAGAGCTAAGAAACAGGGGAAGCAGCAACAGAAACAGGGGTCACGCCCTGCATCACCGGTACAGTCGTCTACCGAACGCACATATGATCTGCGCGATCGATCTCGTATTAAGTCACCTGATAGATTTCAGGTTTCTGAACAAGGCTCTCCTCGTTCTTCACAGGAAACATCGGCTTCACAATCCGGTGGCGGAGACCGTGGGAAAGGAAGGGGTGCCCAAGGTCGTGATCAACCCCGCCAGTCTGACGGCATAGGCAAGCAGGACGAGTCTGCGCGTCAACGACCCCCGTTTCAGAAGAAGAAAGTTGCTGCTCTGACAGCGAGGTATGCCTCAGATGGTACAGACGCAGCTTCAGAACCTGACATGGGCACTAACGCTGTTAAACAGCGCGGCGGAAGTTACAGTAGTGCGACAAGCACTGCGTCCATATCTGGTGGCGACAGCAACTGATATATTCGTGAATATTGAAACTGCTGATACTCGGGTGTCTCCCCCTGATAGACTGTATAATATAGTCATTCAAATTGAAGGTGACATACAACATACAATTCAAGGTTTTTTTGGGGATAATCTAACCACTTCCTATGATATTCTGTTGGCGGAGGCAGATTGGCCACCGGCTTTCGTTTTAGATGCTCCTAGAGGGGAGGAGGTAATCCTCCCCTCCTTTGCGCACACTGTGCCGAAGGTCCAAGCTAAAAAGTACGCCGAGGAATGGGCTCAGGTGCTAGCACCTGCGTTATATCAAAATCAGGTTGGCTGGGATATATTGTCTCCCGGCCATGAGATTCCGTTGCGGACAACGCCCCAACCATAACCCCAATACCCCATGCGTCGCGAAGCTAGACCTCACGTCGCGTCAATCCTTGAACAATTGGAATATCAAGGAGTAATCAAAACATGTGTGTCACCTATGAATAATCCTTTGTTCACTGTGACAAAGCCTGACGGGTCGTACCGCCTAGTTTTGGATTACCGGCACATAAACTCTCATTGCCGGACATGTGCAGTACAAAACACCCACAGTTCGGCTCTCGTCGATAGTCTCGTGAGAAAAAGGTTTAAAACCACACTTGACATTTCCAATGGCTTTTACAGCCATAACCTGTCCTCTCTTAGTAGTGAGAGGACGGCATTCACCTCGGGTGGCAAACAAAAACAATTCAAAAGATTATCAATGGGCTATAAGAACAGCCCTGGAGTCTTTGCCGCTCGCATGGTCTCTCTGTTAGAGGGCAAAGACCCTGATGCGTACTCGTATGTGGGTGATATTTATCTCACAGATGACGAGTTGGAAGCGCATCTCCGTCGCGTTGATCGCATTATTGTTTTGTTTGCTGACTTCGGTTACAAATTCAACTTTGCGAAGTCTCACATTGCGGAATATACAGTGTTGTTCTTGGGGTACGAACTCAACAATGAAGGTCGAGGATTGGCTCCGCACTTTCTAGAGAAGTGCGCATGCCTACGTGCTCCTACGACACTGAAGAAATTACAATCTCTGCTGGGCTTTCTGAATTTCGGTCGGACTTACATTCCGGATTATGCCCAGCGTATAAAGCCACTTTATGCCTTGGTAAAACCTACTTTTTCCAAATCTTGTTGGCTGCCAGAGCATTCAGCTATATTGCAGTCATTGCAAGCTGATCTTCTTGCTTCTATATACTTACTGACGCGTGATAACCACACTAACCTGGTCATAAGAATTGTGCTAGGCGCAGTGGGTTTCACATACTTAACGTTCAATGAGGGCGACACCGTTCCCATTGCTTACAAATCTCACTTGTACACTTCGGCTGAACTGCGATTTTCCGCTGTCGAGAAAGTTCTGACGGCAGTGCAGATGGCGATTCTGAAAGAACGAGCGCTATCGCAAGGTAAACGCATGTTGGTGGTAACACCATATCCTGCCCTTGAGGCGGTGACAAAAGCAAGTGTACCAAATTCTAAGGCTTTGCATCCATGGTGGATACAATGGGCCACTTCCTTGACATCGCCTGATGTCACATATATCTTTGACGCGGCACTTCAGACTCAGGAGTTTTTGCAGTATGAATTCGTTCATCCGGCTCCTCTGTCCTTGCGCCCGCTCGAGGATTACCATTGTGTCATTTACACTGACGGTTCTGCGCAACCGGCAACTGGATCAAAGCACGCCTATTCAGCGGCTTGCGCCATTGTGGTCGGTACTTTCGTAAATGGAGAATTCCAGTCTGATGTTGTGCATACGCAGTCATTGGGTGATTGTACCGCGCAGTTGGCGGAGCTTCGTGCTCTAGTGCTAGCGCTAGAGTTTGCTGATCCCCGAGTCACTACCCTTATAGTGAGTGACTCCTTTTATTGTGTTCAATCTTACAACGACAATCTACATTTTTGGTCTCAGAATGACTACCATGATTCAAAAGGTAGCACGATTAAGCATAAACTGCTTTGGGTTCGAGTGGCAGATCTTAAAGACCATCTGCCTCTTGTGAATGTTATACACACTCTTGGTCACCAACGAGTTGGTGTCCATGCTGTTGGAAACAGCCTGGGTAACGAGGCAGCAAAAACAGCAGTGGCAACATACTTAGTAGCAGCAGTTACAAGATCCAAAAGTAAGATCGATGATGACATCTTGGCAACTATTGCTGCTACAGAGCAGGGAACGAAATTTCCAAGAGGTTTTCCTTCTCGTTACCATTATCGCTTAAGTCCTGATCACGTCCCATTAGTGAGGATTAATGACGTTGGTGACAGATTCATTCCCAACGCGGACTGCAGATCATCTTTGATATTAGCGGCTCACGAGGGCATGGCGTCCGCGCATGCCGGCGTTGCAGCTACTGTATTTCTGCTACAACAACGTTACTGGTGGTGCGGTTTGTATAAACAAGCCAGAGCTTATGTTCTTAATTGTGACATTTGCCAGCAGATTAAACCTTCAACTGCGGCGCGCCCACCACAAACTCAGTTGTACATATCTAATAAACCAAGGGGTTGTGTTTATTTAGATCATTGCGGTCCATTTACCTCTGATACTGCGTACAAATACATCTTGGTTGCAGTTGATTCGTGCACATGTTTTCTGTGGGTGTGGCCACAAAGGAGTGCTGATTCCCGCACTGTCATAAAGAATTTGCGTGTCTTTGTTGGAAGTTTTGCATGTGGTACCTTTCAGTCTTTCATTGCCTAGATTGTCCGTTCCAATGGGCTCTGGATTTGTGTCTGTCGAACTCGGTGTCTCCTGCCCCGGATTATGATCGGCTGATGAGCCCCTTGGTGGCTCATGAGTTGGAATGTTCTGGCGTCGGGATTATGGCCTGTGTAGCAGCACATGGAGTCCTTGGGAATTGGGACATCGGAACGGCTGCGATTGACTTCTTAGCGAGAAGTTATCTTGAAGAACACGCCAGTTGTCCTCGTCTGGTGCTGGAGGCTCCGGTGGTTGAGGAGCATGTATGTTCCTTCCCCGTCCTGAACTGGATGGCAGATAATTTTGCGGAACGTTCCAATGATTTCCTCTTGGAAGCTGTTGCAACTGATTGTGCTTATACATTGATGGATTGACTTTTGCACTTTCATTTCGTCCTACGTCCTTCAATGAGTTTTTTTTTTTATCCTTTACATGGTTTTTTTTCACTCCTTTTTAATTCTTTCTTTATTTTTTTTCTTCGAACTTTTTCACTTACCTTATATGGTTCATGCCCTTGGTTCCGTTCTATCAAACTTGAATTCTGCGTTCTTGCAAGTGCGCCCCTACTGGTTAGTGGTCCGATCAAGGGGGGGTTTAGTGAAGATCGTTATCTATATATGTACAATGCTAAGTTAGCACAAAAGTGTTAGATGTTAGAAAGCTATCTTGTCGCTTTTGCTGCTTTTGCACACGACACTGTAGTCACATGTTATTAAATTGAGAAATGCTTGCTCGACTTTGCTTCACATGAGAACTGTCTGTTGTTCACATCCCAAACAGTGAGCAGCGACCTTGGTCTGTACACGGTGTAAAGAAACAGTCTGGGTCGCCAGACGGTGCATGTTGTTGGGTTCAGGTTGATCGGCCCACTATTTAGCCATAACACGCACGCAGCTGCAAATAACTGAAAGTCGGGTGCTTTTAATATTGCAGTGTTACATGTTTTGATTACATTCGGAAGAAGAGCTTTCCCAGGAGCAGAGCCTAGCTGATCCTGTGATGTGATCTCACTGACCTGATCTTTACGGTATGGGGTTCCCCATTGAAGCCTAGAGACCTTTTACTAGTCTAATAATAATACTATTAGTTTGCTAGAGAAAGGAAGGTGGCTTAGATTCACTGTCATTTTAGTATGATTACTCCTTTCATTTTCTATGGTATTGTAACTATGCTGATGGTTTTGATTTTAATCATGTGTCTGCTTATGTTAGCCAAACTACTGCATCTTAGGACACGAGGTTTATAAAATAAACTCTTTAAACTTTTACCGTGTCTCTGTTTATTCTGTTGTGGACTGATATGAGAATAATTCCGAACAGGTATTTCTGATTCCCACCATTCCTGAGATATACACTAAGTCGCTTGTTCTGGGTTGTCTATACATTGGGACCGCTAAGCTAAATCTCGGATAACGAAT
Source organism: Triturus cristatus (assembly GCF_964204655.1). Classification (NCBI taxonomy): domain Eukaryota; kingdom Metazoa; phylum Chordata; class Amphibia; order Caudata; family Salamandridae; genus Triturus; species Triturus cristatus. The sequence continues at coordinate 523,506,593 of NC_140588.1, read as the reverse complement.
GGGACACTGATGCTAGTCGGATAAGGGGTTCTGGGTTCTGAGGTGAGTTTTTTGGTACACCACAATTCACTGAGGGCCTGGGTTCCTGCGCATATTTCTGTGCATAAGCAGAATCCCTGCAACAGTACCCTCGGACGAGAGTCCCCTCCTACGCATGTGCTGAACTGGGCGAGGAATCTTCCTCGCCCTCGATGCACAAGCGAGGAGAGTGACATCAGCCTGATGGGAGTGGCTGAACTAAGCAGCAGTGAACAGGCTGCAGATGGGGCGCTTCTGACGTGGCCCTGGGCGCGGTCAGCAGTGCCTCATTCACATTAAGGGGAAGGGGTGGGGCTGTCCGACAGCAACACAGTGCAGTGGGTGGCAACGACTGCACTGTTAGGCGTCTTTTTCATTGGATAATGGCAGCTGCTGGGGGCGTGGGTTATTCAGTTCAGTAGTTCAGCTCTTCTTCCGGGATTTATCGCGTGTTGGCTGACTGTTTAAGGCGCGCAACGGACGGACACCATCAAGCTGCTCCAATCGATCTAAAGTGACCTACTACAGGCACCAGTTGCAGTTGGGAAAAGAAAGGCTGCACCTGCAGCCACGGAGCGCACAGCACGAGGGAAAGTAGGAATTTAAGGAAACGCTGCCATCTCTCTGTGAAGAGCCGGCGCGAGAGCAACTATCACCATGAGGGGCGCAACACTTTTGGACAGGACGAGACACGTCCCGAGCACAGGTACGGGGTCCCAGTGAGGTGCAGCCACATTACCCGCTCGAGATCGCAAATATATACAGACGTGTGTGTTCACATCACACGGCCCACACATATAAGAGGCCGCGGTATTTATCTTTTGGCGGCAGACGGCCGCGCCTTATAACACTCCCCCGCCCAGTATCAAAGGCATTGTAGTGGTCCTGATTGTGCCTTAAGATGGCAGGTTTTAGAGCACTACCCCTGCGTGCATGAGGCCTCACATGGAGAATGTTCTGAGTTCTCTGTGAGGGTTGCGACATGAGCGGGGCTGGGGCTGCAAATGCATCACTAGGGACCCAAAATTTCTCACGATTTCAGCCCTGGTTTCTTGCTTCAGGTGTATTGTGTTCTGTATGTTGTAGTGTTGGTTCGCCTTGATAGCGGATCGGATGGGGTCTGGCCTCAGTGCTGACTGTGGATGACGCTCCTCACTGTTCTTCCTCCTTCTCCTCCTATCGTCTCTGACCTGTCTCTGGCCATCCCACGCAGCCCACCCCTTGCAGGTTCCAAGAACAGCACGAGGGGAGGTTTGGTGATTTAAGGTGTGGGGTCTGTCTTTGGGGTTTGTAGGGCAGGCATGTACATTGAGAATGGGTGAATGTCTGAGCTACAGGATGTTGATTTCTCGGGTCCATTGTGAAGTTACAGAGTGGAGTAGCTGTGTCGTTGTGAATGTCATCATTGCAAGACTGTGAGGGGAGGGTGTCGGGCAGGTGCATTGCGGAGAGTGGACAGACAAGACAGCTTTGTTTGCCCTGTGCAGGTAACCTAGTTAGAGCCTTGCTTGTTGTGGAGTTTGCACACTACAGTAGCTGGGAATATTTAATTCTGTAAATTGTTTTTGCTGCGTTTGCATGTTTTGGGTCAATACTGTCACAACTGCTTTGTAGTCATCAGGTTTGCTTTGGGGTGCATGATTTTCCCACACTTTTTTTTCCAGAGATTTCTCAAGCGAGAACCCCCCTAGACTCCCCTTTTGATAGTCTCTCACTAGCCCCGTGATGCAGTATACATCAGCCGCTTTTGCGCGCTACCACTTTCCAATGTCACCAGCCGCCACTGGATGGTTTATTCACTTGTGCAGTGTATCCTAGCAAGGCCTGTATCGGGGAGTCCCCACTCCCAGGCAGGACCAGGCCAGATGAAAGAAGTCAGCATTAATCATGCCACATCTATCATTATCTCGCAACTTGTACTTATACATTTTGGCTAGCGTATAATACAAACGATGCAATAATGTAAAATGAATGATCCTTAACCTGCTGCTAGTTAACACTTGCTCTCTTTGTATACAGCAATAAGACCATTGTTCATCAGAAATGGCATCTCTTAGCTCCATTTCTCAGTGTGCACGCGCATGGCATTGTCCCATCTGCTGCTGAGTGTAGATGGCATGATACAGTGTAGAGACAGCATGTTCGGGAGATGTACCCTGTAAAATTGTATGAAGCGGTGTCAGTGTAATTGGTTCCGATGGGTATGTCGGTGTAATATCTTTAATACCCTGCTGAAGCCGTACATAGAGAAACACATCTAACGGTGTGGTCGTAGTGTGTCCAAACGTCTGTTCTTATGGTATAATTCCCCCCTGTCAGAGGTGCGCTGGAATCTCCACGGAGGCAGAATGTTGCTTTTTCCCAATGCCCGCCTCCCGGAGCTCACTGCGTTAAGCAGCTTCTCCAGGCCGGGGGAAAGGGGAAGTGGACAGAGAAGAGACACTCGTGCTGGACCTGAACTCCTTCGTCGCCTTTCTTAGTTGATACGGGAGCACCTAATGCACAGAGGGAGACAACACTTCAATACTTCACTTGTACCTACTTCTGACTTCTTCCTCCTTATCGAGCTCTCTCTCTCTCTCTCTTTTGAATCCTACCAGGTTCTGCGTGAGTATTGCTTCTCTTCTTTCTTTTTCTGTATATTCAGAAGATTGCAGCTGGGATTGAGGGACAGCTACTTCCTAGTGCACATGGGAGAGAAAAGTAACAGTTAAACTCCCTTCCTAACCTACTTCTCTAATTCTTCTATGGGCCTCTCTTCCTACCTTCTCGCTAATTCTGCGACTACCCAATGGAGGAGTCTGATTTACAACATACTGCAGTTTGAGTAGTCTTCTTGATGAAACGATAGTCAGTACTTCTCATTGCATTCCAAATCTCTGGGAGGGAAGGCGAAGCCTTGGAATGAAAGCAGATTTCCTTATGCTCAGCTCCTAGGACTGTACGCGCAAAAAGGAAGCCAGGTAGGAAAAAAGGATGTAGGTAAGAAAAGGGAAGCACGCATGAAAGGCGGGGAAAAAAGGAGACTGAGCATTTATTATCACAGAGTTGTAACTTGCTGTGTTCACGACGCAGTCTTTACAAAGTCTAGCTCTTACTTGTCTCTGGTCACAACGGTATTCCACTGGCTCACCTCGTATTTGACGGTAGCATACCGGAGCCGTGAAACAGTAGGGAGCTTCTCAGGAATTCGACGAGCAGAGGGAAGCTTTGAACTTCTCATCGGAAGCGGCAGCACAGTTGACCAACTGCCCAAAACGAGGAGCTGTGATGAGGACGTACTAGTCTGAATGCTACTCTACTCTTCTGAAGAGAATGTGCATTAACTATGAGGGACGCTACCAGTTTTGACAAAAACTGTAGCGCGACACGAAAATAAACTTCTACTCCTGTCAAGACTCAAATTGAAGTGCGCAATGGAATGCGCGCGCGCCGAGGATGAAATCTCGGATCACGCGATATCCATGCCTTAGCACAAGTACATCAGAAGAATTAGCAAATAGGGCGGCCATCTTAAAGGGGTCAATTCCGCCTAGACGTTTACCCAACAATTGCAACTAGAGGGCTTCACAATAACCCTACGATTGCAATTCTGATTCTCCATTACAGAAATGACGTTCACTAGGTTCCTGACACCCCCAGAATTGTATATTTACTTTCGCCATGGTTTGTCTGAATCCAGCTTCCTGTAAGAGTTGCAATCGTGGATGATACAGTAGTGGTAGCAAAGGGGAGTAGATCATGGGGTCTTGTAAAATTGTTTGTGATTCGATGCCATGCAGCTGCTGTGCATGTCACTGTCGTAGCATCCATCTTGCGAGACTGGGGCAGGCTGTATAACATACCTGCCAATAGAACCGGGTCTGTCAGCCACTGTTCCACTGCTACCTGCGGCATGTACTTGGGCGGGTGAAACCAGTAGTAGGCATAATGGGCCTGAGCGCTTATGTAATATAATTCCATATAAGGGACATCGAACCCCCCCTGAGCGTATGGTCTTGTAATAATATCCCATTGCAGCCTTGGTTGTTTACCTCCCCATGTCAACCGAATCAGTTCGGACCGAAAAGCGGTGAAGAAATGGCATCCCGGGTGGTATGGTATGTTCAAAAATAGGTACAATAGCTGCGGGAGGATCACCATTTTAATTAGTGAGGTTCGCCCCTCCATTGATAGAGGCAGTGAGATCCAGCGTGTTACACAGTTAGTGATGCTGTCCAGTGCCCTGCCATAGTTCAGGCGCATGAGATCTTCTCTATCCTTGGTAATGCGTATACCTCAATATTTGACGTCCTATTTGCTTCACTCTATGGGGAAATCAAGCGTAAATTGGGTGGCAGCAGCAGCGAGCAGGAATAGTTGTGATTTCCCCCAATTGATGTGGATCACCGAGAGTCTACCAAGAGTGATAAATTCAAGCAGGACGGGAATGACATTTTGCTGTGGGTCTCTGATGTATAGCATGATATCATCCGCATAAAGCGGGGGCTGCGTAAGACTTTATTATGATGGTGTTGCCGTAACTTCGCTCCAACTGGCTCTATCACTAAAGCGAACAGTAGCGGTCATAGCAAGCAACCCCGCCGAGTTCTGCTAGTGATTGGGAAGGCCTGAGATATCTGTCCATTAATCAGAACTTTAGCAGTCGGGAGTCGATAGAGGAGACGTATCCAGGATAAAAAAACTGACAGGCATCCCCATGCACTGCAATGTCCCCAGTAAGTAATCCCATTCAACGAAATTGAACGCTTTTGTGGCATCCAGAAATACCGTCACTAGCGCAAGGCTATCATCTACGTTGTGCAGTTTGGAGAAGAGCATATGTAGATTGTGGAACATGGCTCGCCCAGGTATAAATCCTGCTTGGTCCGGAAGGACCAATTTGTCCATCAAGAGTGCCAACCTGTTGGCCATCACTTTAGCCAGAATTGTTGCATCACTGTTGATGAGGGATAGTGGTCTGTAAGAGTCAAATTGATCAGCAGCTTTTCCTGGCTTGAGCAGGGAAGAAATGAGTACTTCCCTCATGAAGATGGGAAGCATACCACTTTCGTGGGCTTCCTCGTAGACTGTCTTGAGGACCGGCGCAAGTTGGTCAATGCATGTCTTATAGAAGTCTATAGGGAGTCCATCCAAGCCCGGGGCTTTCCCTGACTTCATTTGCATGATACCCTTGTGAATCTCATCTAATTCAAACGGAGCCTCTAGGAACTCTCTTTGGGAATCCCCCAACCAGCCCAAGGCAACGTTGATGAATACAGGCCCCAGCTAGGCCCGCAGGACACAAGGGTTCGCTCTCCTGCAATGGAATCTATAAGGAAGTTGGCACGGAAACTGCAAAGTACAAAGACAAGGTTTATTAACCCTTAAGGGTGGTCCTACAATCCATACAATACCCTTCAGTATTGCATAGAGTAGCACAAAGAACTTGCGTACACGGTCCCCTTTTATACACAACAGAGGGGCTCATAAGTGGGAGGATACAACATGAGGCAAGGAATGTTACCTTTTATGGACATTTTCGATACAAGATCAATATGTGGGTGGATCTGACATACTCCTTGAGCCCGCGAAAACATGGTCAAGCAAGGACTAACTGATAACAGATGTGGTCAAGCCTGGGCATGTGCCAGGCGGACAAAGGAACTATTTATAGACTGTTACTAGGCAGATTACAAGAGCAACTAACACGAAGATAGGACTCTTCTCGTGTTGAGCACGTGGAGACATAACAATACAAAATGGAGTCCAAACTTCAGTCAACATAGAGAAAGAGACATGTGTAAGGCAGGAGAATTCATGTCTTTAGTAAATGCTTAATCACATCGTGGTTTCAATTTACAACAGACGACCCTTTCAGCATTTACTGAAGACATCCGATTTGTTAGGATAATCATCGTGTATGTCAATTGTCATCATTCCTTCTACTTCCTTAGCTAAACGTTTCTGATAAGTGACATTGGCAATAGCTTTCTTATCGGGAATACAGAATGATACACATAAGGAACAGAGCAAAGGACCACATTGGACACAGATGCAGCAAGAAAACAGAACTGCTATAATTATACAGAGACCAGTTAAAACCTTCCAACCCCAAGCAGTGATCAATGCCCAAAACCATCCAGAAAAGGACCAAGTGCCGTTTTCTGTATGGATTTCAGCTGCAATTTTATGCAACCTGTTGATTGCATTATAGACTGACGGTGTGTGGTCAGGGATAAACACACAGCAACTACTCCCGATAATTTTACAAGCTCCACCTCGATCAGCTAACATAACATCTAACACCATACGATTCTGCAATGCAACAATTCTGGTAATCTGCAATTCTTCCGTAAGATTCCCAAGAGCAGCAGCGGTTTGGTTTGTCACAGCCTCTACCACTCTTGTTAATCTTCGAACTTTCCTACTATTTAGGGCAGCTCCAACGAAGAAAAACAATCCCAAATTAAAATCAACGTACTGCTGCAGACTGGTGTCAGTCTGATCCACATCATCAATTGATAGAGTACGTTTATACCTATTTACAGTCACATTATTTAACAACTTCAAATCCTTATGATAGGATGCAGGTGCCAAAAATACAGGAGGCAATAGAAATGCTACATAACATACTCCGGACCAACCGGCTGGCAAACGGTAATAACCTTTATTTCCGCATACGAAGTATGTATTATGAGATGCTAAGAAAGTACTGTTATTCAACCCGTCGATGTTTAATATGGTAATACAATCACTAACACCAACAGGAATATAACCCACACTCTGGACACACAGGTCCGCTTGAGCTTGTGCCACTTGAATCACAAATCTGTCTTTTCCCACAGTGTCTCTGGTGTTCGTGAAAACATAAGGAATCGATTCATTGTCTGGTCGATACTCTTCCCATTCCCAAATTGTCCCATTCGCTTGCGGATATCCATCTTTATCCTGATGACATTCTTTATTGAGTCTGAAGAGTAATCGTCCCACTGTGGGTTTCCGGGTGGCAAAAAGCAAAGTGTACCATGCTCTACAAGAGCCATTATGAGAGAAAGGAAGAGGTATGAATGGCGTTCCTCCTTTCTTCTGATGAGCTGGCATCATACCACATATCCAACAGTTCGTAGCATTCGTGGCAACGTGGGTATGATGCAACATCTGGATGAAAGTGTTATTCAAATAAGACTGACGATGCTTCAATTCTTGATACGGAAGGGTATAGAAGTAGTGCTCCTCAGGCACTGGAGTGGTCAACACAAGTAACTCTCGAGCAGGAGTCACATCCTCCACAAACCATGTGGTTATCCCAACAATAGCTACTGTGAGCATAAAACCTGTTGCACAAAGGATCTTCTTTTTCTCCATGTCAAGATAAAGAATCAATATCTTCCTGAAACTAAAAGGTTTGTCAGAACTCTTCCCCTTAGGCAGCGGTCGATTTCTTCACCAACGGGCCAAGACGGGTGTCGCTACATTAATGCAGGGCTGACCCCCCCCCCCCTTGCCTCATTGGCTCTCCGTTTCACTAACCCAAGGGCCGTTCTGACAACATGTCCCGATACTGAAGGATTCACTTTCTTGGCCTCAGATGATATCGCTTTCCTCCAGGAGTCGCATGGTCCGGAAAGAGCTCCTCAGCGTCATTCGATTCCACAGCACGGCCTTTCTCTGTGGTCAGAATCTCTCATTGATCGGTCAATACAGCAGGCTCCACCAATCCGGGCGGTACTTTGCGGCAGTGCCAGGCCGGAGACTATGTCCTTCACCGGTGGACCGATCAGGGAGCGCCTCCCGGACCTGTTGATGAATAGAAACCAAGTTATCCGTTAACTGTGCCAGATAATCATTCATCATTACACAAGGTACATCATACACAGTCTTAGGTTTTGGTGGACCCCAAATATTCATTGGACGTCCAAAGACAATCTCGTACGGTGTAAGACCGGTTCGAGAGTGTGGTACCGACCTAATTGACAATAACGCCAGCGGTAAAGCATCTGGCCAAGTCAAAGATGTCGAAGCTTGGATTTTAGCGATCTTGAGCTTCAGTGTACCATTATACTTCTCGACTAGTCCTGCAGATTGAGGGTGAAATACTGCGTGGAACTTCTGGGTGATGCCCAGACCCTTCAAAACATACTTTATAACATCCGCTATAAAGTGGGGTCCGTTATCACTCCACAGAAGTCTACAAACGCCATATCGAGGGAAGAACTCCTTCAACAGCATCTTGGCGGTAGTCATTGCAGTATTGTCTTTCGTAGGGTATGCCTCAACCCATTTGCTAAAGGCACAAACCACTACTAGAACATACTTCAAATTGTTACAGCGCTCAAGCTGGATGTAATCCATCTGCAGAACCTCAAAGGGTGCAGTAGGTGTTACAAATCCTCCTGCTGGAGTTCGAGTACCCTTTCCTGGGTTGTACCTCAGGCAGATCATACAGGTCTGCACCACCCTCTTTGCCGTGCTAGCAATCTCTGGATGCTCCCAGACTTGGGTAAGCAATTTTACAATTGCGGAAGCTCCAACATGTGCTAGCCCATGTGCCATCTGAACCATAGGTTGTACAAAAGCCGTGGGTAGTTTCCATCTATCCATCTGCTTATTTCTCCAGCAACCCTCATCATCCAATTCTCCCTCACTGGACCATTGCTCTCGCTCTTTATCAGAAACAGTCCTCTGTATTTCTCGCACTTCTTCCTTCGTATCATGCCATCATTCTACTTGCGACTTCACTACATACATGGCAGTAGCACCAGGCTGCATGGCAGTCTCCCGTGCCACCCGGTCTGCTAACGCATTCCCTTCTCCAACTTTATCGACTACTTTCCTATGGGCGCTACATTTAATGATGGCAATTTTCTTCGGATATGTCAATGCAGTTAAAAGATTATGAACTAACTCCCCATGCATTATTTGTACTCCATGTGACGTTAAAAACCCTCTCTCCTTCCAGAGCAGGCCGAAATCGTGCGCTACTCCGAAGGCATACCGGCTATCTGTATAAACATTCACACACAATCCTGTACTGAGCTCACATGCTCGTGTTAATGCTATCAGTTCCGCTGCTTGAGCTGATTTCTGTGGTATGCGTGCTGCCTCCACTATTGTTTGCAATGTGGTAATTGCATACGCTGCTGAAGTCGTACCATCTGGTAGCTTCAGGCAGGACCCGTCCACCCACAGTTCTCCATCTACATCTGGAAAGGGCGTATCCTGGAGATCAATACGACCCTTTGTTTGTTCCTCAGTCACAAGAATACAATCATGTGCTTTCCGTGCTTCAGACTGAGTCTCAAGGTATGGCAACAATGTGGCCGGATTTAACGTCACGCACCTCTTTAACGTAATATGAGGAGCCAAAAGCGTCAGCTCATATCCCGTTAAACGGGCACTGGTCAAATGCTGCGTCTTTGTCTGATTAAGCAGGGCATCAACAGCATGGGGGACTAATACCAACAGCTTATGAGATAACACAATTCCCTCGCTTTGGCGTATTGACACAGCTGTCGCCGCAACCGAGCGAAAACAACCAGGCAATGCTCGGGCAACAGGATCAAGTACAGCCGAAAAATATGCACAAGGGCGCTGCTTGTCGCCGTGCATCTGCACTAAAACTGATAATGCACATCCATCTTTCTCATGCACATACAGCGAAAAAGGTTTGGTATAATCAGGAGTCCCTAACACTGGTGCTGAACAGAGAGCCTGTCGCAATTTCTGAAAGGCTGTGTCACACTCATTCGTCCAAGGAAGCGGAATAGGTGTGTCTTTTGTCAAAAGGGCTAACAATGGCTTAGCTATGTGTGAAAACCCTAGTATCCATTGCCTACAAAACGAAACAAGACCCAAAAATGCACGCACGTCCTTCTGCGTGGACGGCGTCGGCGTGTCCAGAATTACTTGGACACGATCTGGTGTGAGTGCACGCCCCTCCTTAGACAAAAGGGGACCCAGATAAGTCACCTTTGGTCTACAGAATTGCAACTTTTTCCGAGATACTTTGTGATTGTGGGATGCCAAAAAGGAAAGCAAAGACAACGTACTCGTTTCACACAACTCCGGAGTGTCGGCCGCCAGCAAGATGTCATCGACATATTGAATGAGGGCGACGCCCTCAGGCAGAACAAAGGAGTCCAATTGTCTTTTCAAAGCTTGACTGTAAATGCTAGGGCTTTCCGTGTAACCCTGAGGGATTCTACAAAATCGGTAAGACCTATTATTTAGAGTGAAACCAAAAAGGTATCGACTATCGGGATGAATAGGAATTGAAAAGAAGGCATTTTTCAAATCAATAACTGAAAACGTGGTCGCCGTAGGCGGGACCAAAGTAAGCAACGTCGTGATATCAGAAACCACTGGGTACTGAGGTATCACGATCTTGTTCACTTCTCTCAAGTCAATTATAAACCGATAGACTTTGGCATCCGTATCCTTTTTCAAAATGGGTAAAATCGGGCTATTACAGACGTTATAGGGAACTTCTTCCACTACTCCCACCTTAATCAAATCCTGCACTATCTGTATAAGAGCCTCTTCCCCCTCCTGCGAAATACGATACTGTGGAAGGCGTGGTAACACCGCCCCCTCCTGGACACTAATGTGAACAGGCGGAATCACCATCTGTCCCACATCAGTATCCGAGGTGGCCCACAGAGCACAAGGGAGGGTAGCTAACACAGCATCTTCTGCAACCACACACATCCGTTCAGACAGGGGGTAATTGTCATTTAATATCACCCGCACTCCAGCAGGGGAGCAGCGGATCGTAGCTCTGAAGTGCTTCAACAGATCAAGGCCCATAATGTTGTCCGGCGTGTTCGGGGCAAGCAGAAACGGACAGGGTGCAGAAAAAGAATCAACCTGAAATGTGAGGGGCCGTGAAAGAGGGCTTCGGGAGAGTGTACCATCAAACCCTACCGATGTAACCATTAAGCCAGATGGGGGAGCCCTCGGAACCAATTGTTTAGACAGCGCACTACGAGTCGCTCCTGTATCCACTAGGAACTGATCAGTAGAACCCAAAACCTCAGCTGATACGTAAGGACCCTTCTGATCAACCGGCACCTCAACTGATTCTAACCCCCATCCAACGCATTCCTATGCATGCTGAGAATCATGATACCCAGAACGGTCAATCCCCGACACTTGATACTGGTTTTGTCGATCGAAAACATTAGGCCTATCTCGTTGCTGCCCGGCAGGGTCAAAACGAGCGTGATCATTAGAATTCCCTCTAAAATTCGAGAAACCCCCTCTACCTCTCGGGCCACCCTGATTGTGTCCCTGACGCGAAGCATGCAACGCCGGGCAATCTCTGGCCCAGTGTCCCGATTGCTTACAATACGCACATTGATTCCTGTTCAAATCAGATCGGCCCGAGGGAGGACCATAAAATCCTCCCCTACCTCTATTTACACCCCGTCGGGGCGGACCATATACTTGTGCTAACATCACCTTCGTTTTTAAATCCTTCGATTTCTTCTCCTCCTGCCCCTTCGCTTCTTGCTCCTGGCGCTCATAGTACTGAGCTATAGTCAGGAGGGCTGTCGGGGTCGCAGTGGACCAAGAACTTTCACTCGCTTTTAGGCGGGCTGCGATCGCCGGTAATAAATTCGCCACATATTTATCAGCAAAAAGGTGTCGACCCGTGTCATCCGTAAGTGACTGACCACTAAAATCATGAAACGTCTCCTCAAAGCGCGTAAAGAAATCTGCAACTGATTCATCGACTTTCTGCTTGCACGAGGCTAGCATATTCCAGTCAATCTTTTTAGGGGGAATGATTGTCTTCAATTTAGCCAGAATAGCAGCAGGGAGATCTAAGATAATCTGAGGTGGTTTCTGCGCGGGCTTTCTCTCCCTATCCTCATCCTCAAGCTCAGACCACCGAGCCTTAAAAGCGGCAACATCATCCACCTTCCGCACAGATCGCCACATATCTGGTGGTAAAATAAGCCCAAAGAACAAATCTATATCTGCTAAGGTCATAGTACAAGAATTCAAGGCCCCCTCGACTTCTTCGTAAAAGGCCGCTGGATTCTTGCGGGGATCAGGCAACGCATTCTTTAACGCCATGACGTCAGCCCTGTGCCAGGGAGTATAAACCCAATTATACACAAAATATCCCTTAGCATCGGCGGAGGTAATATCCAAGCTAGTCCCCGCTCCTTTAGGAGGAACATACAAAGGCGCCGCCTCTCGCATTGGTTTAGCATGCACTAGATCGCTCTTATCTGACTGAGAGGTGGATGAATGGCCATCTCCGGTACGCGAATCCGACCGCTTCTCCTCCTCAACTTGTTGGCGTGCTTTCTCTTTAAGGTCCCTCGCCGCATCCCGCAACGCAAACAGTCGCTGAACCGCATCAGGCGCCTTAGAGGGAGAGAAAACACCATTACGCAATGCTTTAGCATCTAATACCACATCGTCAGGTTCAAAGACACTGGAATATTTACGGAAAGCAGCAATCACTTCCTCAGAAAAGTGGCCCAAAAAATACAACCTTTCTCTATCCTGCCACAACTCCCAAGAATCCAACAACTCAGCAAGGGATAACTTGCCCTTAAGTGCACGATAGGAAACTTGCCGAAGCTCACCCATTCGCTCAGCCGATAACATGGACCGCGTGTCCACCTTACCCGAACCCGATCCAGAATCTTGTGGCCTCGGGGCAGACGCGCCGACATAAGGAGGCGGAGAACGATCTAATAAATAAAAATCATCGTCATGATTATCAAGGACAGGATAAAGTGACTGACGAACAGCATATTGACCTGAGACTTGTAACCTACGCTCTTTCTCTTGCCTCTCCGTCTGTTCTCTTTCCTCCCGACGCTTTGCTTCCTGTGCTCGCACATGATCATTCTTCCGTTGCTCTTTATCAAACAGCGCTTTCTCACGCTTCTCTCGCTCACGCACTTCCTTCACCCATAATCGCACACATTCAAACATGTCTTGACGAGCACGCCGCTTACACATACACTGTTCCACATACTCAATCTTACGCATATCAAACGACCCATACAACGGCCACCGTAACTCAGGATCCTTTCTGGTATATTTCCTCCATACTGTGCTGTACATTATGGAAGAAAGACCATGCTTCACATACATATCCCTATTAGGAGTCCCCTCTGGGGGAGCTGGAGCAGATTCCTCGAGGATTAACCGGTTTCCAAAGCAGCAGCACCACTTACGGAGTGCGCTAAAAGCAGGCATGCTCAAAAATAATGCAGAATATGCAGTATTATCAAAAAATGGCACTTAAACGTTGTGCCGTTCAAAGTTACACAGTTCCGGAGAAATATCTCCACATTACCTGCCTATATGTGTTGCAACGCATATATTCTCACAATAATCAATACAAGATATGACCGGTCATCACAAATCAAACTCAAATAGCCAAACCAGGCTTCAAAAACTCGGAGCAAGTACCGTACAACGGTTCTTACCAATCAAGAGTCCAGATTCCAACTGCCAAGCTCCAAAATTCGCCCAAACGGCTGTCACGGCAGGACCGACAGAAGAGGTCTCAGTCGAGGACCGGCGCCACCCAGATGGTCAGGTCGGAAGGGAAGGAAGAAAAACCTCGGGATGCCAGGACTAAAGTGCCTCTGGCAGTGATCACATCCCCGGCCAAATTCCTCACCTTCGTCGCGACCAATCCTTCGAGCATCCGAGTCGCCGATGAGTCCCACGTGACGGGCGCCAATTGATGAATACAGGCCCCAGCTAGGCCCACAGGACACAAGGGTTCGCTCTCCTGCAATGGAATCTATAAGGAAGTTGGCACGGAAACTGCAAAGTGCAAAGACAAGGTTTATTAACCCTTAAGGGTGGTCCTACAATCCATACAATACCCTTCAGTATTGCATAGAGTAGCACAAAGAACTTGCGTACACGGTCCCCTTTTATACACAACAGAGGGGCTCATAAGTGGGAGGATACAACATGAGGCAAGGAATGTTACCTTTTATGGACATTTTCGATACAAGATCAATATGTGGGTGGAGCTGACATACTCCTTGAGCCCGCGAAAACATGGTCAAGCAAGGACTAACTGATAACAGATGTGGTCAAGCCTGGGCATGCGCCAGGCGAACAAAGGAACTATTTATAGACTGTTACTAGGCAGATTACAAGAGCAACTAACACGAAGATAGGACTCTTCTCGTGTTGAGCACGTGGAGACATAACAATACAAAATGGAGTCCAAACTTCAGTCAACATAGAGAAAGAGACATGTGTAAGGCAGGAGAATTCATGTCTTTAGTAAATGCTTAATCACATCGTGGTTTCGATTTACAACAACGTCATCTAGGTAGTCCACAAGATAGAAGGGGCCCTCCCTACTGGAGGAGTATAGGGTGGTGTAGTGTGTGGTGAATGCTTTCAATGTGACCGTAGTATCTCTGTGTCTCACTCCATCTGCATCTGTTATTTCTAGCACGTGAGTGGAGAAGCGAGGGCGGCGGACCGCCTCTGCAAGAGCTCTGCCAGGTCGCTCACCTTCTCCGAAACAGCGAGCTACGAAATACTTGCCCCTGAACTTAGTCTCTCTGTCTGCTGTTTCTCTATACTCCGAGAGCTTCTCTCTGAAGTCTTTTTGTGACTCTCCATCTGCTCCAGTGGCTAGAACTGCCTCCAGTTGCTTGAGTTCTGTTTCTAACCTACGTAATGTACCCCGGATGTCCCGTAAAACCCCAAAGCCTTTAGAAATGCAAAAACCTCGTACAGTGACCTTAAAGGCCTCCCAAACTGTTGCGACGCAGTCCATTGACCCTGTGTTGCGTTGGAAAAAATCTGCAATTTCCTGCTCTAATTCGGTTCTAAAGTAAACACTGTGTCCAGTAGAATATTTGGTAGTAACCTTCAGCTTCTAGATGGTCCCTCTTCGCCTGGTGTGGTCAACGTGATGTGGAGAGGGGAGTGATTAGAGTAGGTCCTTGCTAGTTGCTCTGCTGTGACAAGCAATGGGCCAAATCCCCTGGAGACCAAGAGATAATCGAGTCTAGCCCATGACGCGTGCAGTGCAGTTAAATGTGTGCCTTCAGTTATATGCGGAAGGACATGCCGCCATGTGTCTATCAGGCCATTATCCAACGTTATGTCCCGTAGAATCTTGTGTGTGTGGGCCAGGATTCGATCTGTCCAACTGTGGATCCATAACAGAGTTAAAATATAATGTGGGTTGAGCCTATTTATAGAACCCTGCTCCACAATGTGGCAAAGAAATCAGAGTCATCCACATTAGGCCCGTAACAGCATACCAAGGGGGTGCACGTGGAACCTAGTCTCCCCCACACCATACAATAGCGGCCGTCTTGGTCATGAGCTGTGCCGCAAGGGGTAAATGGGGCGTGGTTTTTAATCAATATGGCGGTTCCCCTGGAGTATGATGAGTACGAGGAGAATACCCTGTGTGCCGCCCATTTAGAAGCAAAAGAGGATGGATGTCTCGAGTCCAGGTGTGTTTCCTGTAACATCGCTTTTTGAACCTTATGGCGATCTAAATAGGCTAAAATTTGTCTGCACTTGCGCGGATCCCTTAGTCCTCTAACTTTCCATGTTAGGAGATGCAGCTCCATATCAGATATCGAGCTCGCCATGTGTACAAGTGTGTTTCAATACATGAATTGGTGTGTGGTCTACCTCTGGAATTACCGCAAAATGTATACAACAATCCAATGTGTTCTGCTGTGTCCTGAAAGACTGGCATCTCTATATACCCTCCCCCTCCCCCACCCACTGAAGCATCCCAAACATGCAAGACTGAACTTTCCCACCCCCACCGATATTGCCCAAAACAACAACAGGCATTGTAATCAAAAGAATAGGGGGTATACCTGTGAGGGGGGACTCCTAGATGCAGGCACGACTTACTCCCATCCCACTGACTTACAGGGTGACCAGGTGTCATTAATCACACGTCGGGGAAGGGGTGCCCAGAGAAGCTTTACCCATAGTCCCAAGAAAAGACTTATCTGACGGTATCTTCTTGGTGGCCGTTTCGTGCCGGATATGCAGTACATTGGTCCCGTGTCCCGGCAGTGGGCCATGTAAAGAGAGGCATGTGCCAGGTGATTGTGACAGCTGCTGAGCTGGACTTAGAGAATATCATTCCTTATCCGGTGATGTAGATCTTGGTGGAGAGCCAGACACACTGCGTGTGGTGCTGGTCCGTTTGATGCGGCGTAGAAATTTATCTACCGATTGCGGATTAGTAAAGAAGTGTTGCTCGCCCTGATGAGTCACTCTCAACTTGGCTGGATAGATTAAAGCATAGTCGACTTGTGCCTGCCGCAGCTTCTGCTTTGTAGGAGTGAATTTGTGCCTAGCCCCTTGGACTGTGGCCGTGAAGTCCGGGAAGAGGGTAAAGGTATTGCCCTCAAATGTAAGTTGCCGTTTGTCCTGGGCCACCCTGAGGGCCACAACTCGTTCCCGGTAATTAGCAGCTGCACAATGGTTGGGCGGGGTGGGCTACCGGGTGGGGGACGGGGACTGAGGAAGCGATGCTTGCGCTCAACAATAAACTGGGAGAATAAGGAGTCCACGCCAATGACTTCATGCAGTACCTTCTCAATATATTCTTCCATCCATCCCGTGTTGGTGCTCTCCGATATCCCAATGATGCGAATGTTACTGCGTCGGCTGCACGCTTCGAGGTCTTCATTTTTAGCAGTGATAACTCAGAGCAATTTGGGCTACCTGTTTTTGCAGTGTGGATGTGCTATCCTCCGTATCAGAAATGCGGCGCTCGGTCTCTGTGATGCGTTCATTGTGTTGTTCTATTTTGCGTATAATAGTGTACATTTTACATTCAATGGAGACAATACTCTGCCTCATGGCCAGCAACAGTTCCTTTACATCTTCCTCTTTCCCTGGAGCCGTGTTAGCTGCACGGACCTCACTTGCCTGATCAGGGTCATCCTGCTGCAAGCGGGTGACTTTTTTGGTTTCAAAAGGCAGTCGGCTCTGCCTTGCATCAGTTTTCCCGATCTTGTAAGGTATAGGACTCTCCGTTTCAGACACGACTGTGGATGGCTAAGCCAGGTGGGAAGCTCTCCATTGTGAGGAGGAGACGGCAGTTCTCCGCTCTACATATAACGTGAGGCATTCAAAGGAGGTCCCCGCAGTAATCACTGAATATCGCCTTAGATACCAGGGAGATAGTGCCAGTGAGGCCGCACCCTCGTAGCCCAATGGCTGATCCCTTTGCGGGCAGGCACTGTAGAACCCCCTCCGTGCCCTCTGACTGATCTTGGGTTGCTGCCGGTTTATGGCACCTCTCCCTAGAAGACAAAGTTTGCAGGGTAGGCCTGAGCTGCAGTAAGCTTTGTCTCTTCAGCAGCTCCGGCAAGTCAGCATGACTATTCCATGGCTTCCCCTATGCCATCCTTCAATGAAATCGACATTCAAAAAGGGTAGCTGCAAGGCGGTAGTCAGCGAGAGGCCCACTAGGGCCCACCGCATCTCAAAAGTCCACAGTCGTATGCTCGTGGGAGTGACAGGACTGTAAGTGCCACTCTCGCCTCAGCCACCATCACACTTTCTTCTCCTGTCTTTAAGAGGCATAGGGTGCAGTTATGCCACAACTATTGTTCCTGCTGGGGAGGCACCAAGGAAGTCCGGTCCATCGGGTATGTGGCCCAGTCGTTTCTTATGCACCTCAGACATGGCATGTCCCACTCCACCCAGCCCGGGTTCAGCAGCGCCGGGCCGCAAGTCACGACCTCGCCCCATGGGCCGCTTGCCAGCATCCAACAGTGACATGGTTCTGCAAGGGGTATATCTATAGATCAAAAGACTCACGTGTCGCAGGCATCCGCCTATAGTGGGGCTCCTTGGGCAGGAGAATGGTGGCGTGCAGTGAGGGTAACACGGCGGCAGCGCTACCAGTCTCAGCGCCAGGCCTGATGATGGGAAAGGGGTGTCAGCGCCTTGTTAAAGCAAACCGCTCCTCACTTTCTGCAGCAGCCTGATGTGGGTAAGATAGTTCACCAGTATGTACCTTCCTTCCCCACGCAGCAGCGCTGAAGGGACTAGCCGGGATGTACTTGCGGCCTGGACACCAAGTGGGCACCACGGGTGTTGCGTACTGTGCCTCGCCCAGTGCCGGTTCCAGAGCTCCACGCCGTGTCCATGGCCCCAACCAGCAGGATAGCCTCCGGCTCTCAGCAATGTCGTAGGATTCCAGAAAAAGCCCCTCACAGTGTTGAAGTTACATGCTCCACTCCGACATAATTTGAACTTGCCTTAGAGTTCCCTGGGCAGGATAAATTGCGGATAAATGCTCCGGGCTGCAGAAGCCTCACGTCAGTGCGGCCATATTTCTCGTGAGGCACCTAGCGTTCCCCCATTTTATGTAAATTTATGTCATGAAAGCTTATGGGTAGTTCAAACTACAAATTTGAAAATACCTTCAGAAATCATACCTATAAATTGGCAGATGCGTAACAAAACTTGAGGCGCCCTTCACCTTCCGGACCAAATCAGGCCCAACCATGAACAGTGCCAGAGGGGGAAACCTCAAGCTCAGAACTTCATCACACCACAAGGGCTGCAGGTCTATTGTTACACCACTGTAAATTGGCCAATATTATCGTCAGACCTGTAAATAAATGTCACCGTGTGAGGAGGGGGTAGGGCCTCGTGTCGAGACTTCCCCTAAAAGGCACTATGCCCCCCACTGAGCCCTCAGTCCCCTTCAAAAATGACAAAGGGTGGCTGTCACCGATGTCCTTGTATGTTTTCACATCCCTTGATGGACGTTGGCTGCTTGCTGCTTCCAAAGACAAGATGGTAAGCCACTTTATGTAGTGGTTTCCAGCTTGTCTTTCCTGCCACTTTGTGATTTTGGCTCCTCACTGGGTGACGTGTGAAGGGAGCATAAATTGTGTGACACATGGTGGCAGACTGTTATTTGGCAGGATTGGTTCAAACCTATTCAGTCTCTAAGTAATATATTCAAAATGTTTGTACTTACCTTAGGACGCAGTAAAGTTAATAATGAAAAAGTTGATGTCAATATGAATAATAATACATTCATTTATAAAATCGAAATCACGTCTTTATTGACGAATTCGCCCATTGTAAACTCAATGTCAACCCCAGCTCAGCAATACATAGTTAGGCAGGCCCTGAGACCCAGGCCCGAGGTCACTGATTGACAGATAACAGGTGGTGTGGTATGTAGCCATCAGACAAATGTGCGAACAGGAACCCCGGATCAATCACACAGACAGGCGCAGCAACACCACAATGGTCCATGGAGATTGGCCGCAATAAAGCACACATGGTAGGGGTGCACATTTTCTCAAAACACAATAAATTCAGATGTCACATGAAGTTAGGAACGCTTAGCCAATCAAGACACATCACACACAGTACATGCAGTGATCATACGCTCCCTTTGCCGGACTGCTGGACACGTTACCCACTGGCTGCATTGTGTCCACGCAGGGTCGAGGCCCACCTGGATTCCTCTTCCAATACCTTAATTTATGGCTCTAAAGACAGAGGTACACCTTCCTTATCAAAAAAGGATGACAGGAAACATTTTATTGAATTCAATGAACTGTATAAAAGTCTATGTTAGACCGATTGTAAATTGAGACAGTCCTCAGACTCTATGTCTGTGACTGTGCTCCTGGCCGCATTGTTTAATTAAACAAACTGTTCCTCGTTTGCCAAATGCCTCTTGAATCTTGTTTTTTCAAGGTATTTCATGTTCAAACAACAGTAGTCAACCATCACAATTAAACAGTACAGCACTGGTACAGGTATTTAGTTCTCTCCCGCACTTTGTCCCTTACCTACGCAATCTACTGACCATTATTGCTACCTGCAATATTTTAATATTGTGCTGTTTTTCAATTGAACTTGTTTCTATTTTTAAGTTGTTTGCACTTCTTGCAATAACCCAGTTGGGACTGACTGTTTAGTTCTTACTGCCGCTCGCTCTGCAGTCCACCATGGGTGCTTCTTTCTCGATAGAGTGGAGAGAGCGAGCACGTCAACGAAAGTTGAATCTCCTTCCAGTTGCTGAAGTAGCCTGTTGGGTTTGGTGGGCTAGCATCACGTAGGCTTCCCATTTAAGTCAGATGATTTTGTGGACGCGCAGCAGATGCGTGCAGCTGGCGAGCCAAAGGCAGCATAAGGCAAGCCCATCCGTGCTCAGCTGTCGCCAGGAGCCAGGACCCTTGTCCGTCAAGCTCCAGATAGTGTATCCAGGCTCTGATGCTTGGCCTCTCAACTCAATCAGGTTAGACAGTGTATTACAGCATGCCCATACACTTTCCCTTTCGCTTATCTTGAAGGACCTTTACTTGTAAGCACTGTCACTTTCAAAGCTGTCGGGAGAGACAATTCTCTCCTGAGTTGGGGGAAGGCTGTAATAGCCAAGTCACACAGGTTTGTGTGGGTGTGTCTCCCCAACACCACCCTCATCGGTGTTACAGATTACATTAAACTGGTACTGGACAACAACAAGGAAGTGCTGCTGGTTTATTGGATCTGACAGCAGCCTTTGATACTGTCTCTCACCAGAAACTGATTCACTGATTGAAAGAGACTGGTTTGCAGGGACAAGCATTAAATTGGCTTGCTATCTTTCTGGACCAGCACACTCAGACGATCAACCTGGGCCCCTTTTGTTCCCATACCTAGAAGCTTACTAAGGGGGTGCCCCAGGGCTCCTGCCTTAGCCCCACCTTGTTTAATGTGTATGTGGCCCCCCCTTGCCAAGATTATTAGAGAATATGGATGTATTCCCTATTCCTATGCAGATGACACCCAACTGCTTTTATCTTTTGACAAGGACTCAGAGTTATTTGAACATTGTTTTGCTGAGGGCATGCAAGCCGTATCTGGTTGGATGACAGAACATTTCCTCCAACTGAATGCTACTAACACCGAGATCTTGTTGTTTGGCACGCCTCAAACAACTTGGTCCCCTAACTGGTGGCTTGCTATGTTAGGCCCCACACCTACCCCGACATCCATGGTGAAAAATGTGGGGGTCTGACTGGATAGCTCTCTATCTATGAGAGACAAAGTCATGGCCTCCTCAGGGGCCTGCTACCGCACTCTGAGGCTTTTGCATGGAGTGTTCCAGTGGCTGCCCTTATCAGTTCGTAGAACTCTGATTCAAGCCCTGGTTATTGGCCGACTTGATTATTGTAATGCTCTCTTAGCATCAGCCAACGAATCCCTCTTGATTAGATTACAGATAGTCCAGAATGTTGCCGCGTGGCTGGCTCTCAAAATGCCTCCTCGCACCTCTTCTTGGCCTTTGCTGAGACAGCTTCACTGGCTTCCAATCTGCCAGAGAATCAAGTTTAAACTCTGCTGCCTTGCCCATAAGGCTCTTTATGGTGTGAGCCCTAGCTATCTGGCAGAAAAACTTAAATGTTACCTCCCGAGCAGACTATTTAGATCTGAGGGTAAAGGGCTGCTTGTGGTCCCCCGTTACAGGAAACTACAAACCTTTGCCTATCTTGCTCTGAAATATTGGAACTCTCTGCCTGAGAACCTGCGTAAAAGCCTCAGTCTTTCTCGGTTCAGGAAACTCCTGAAGACTGAATTATTCCGGGACTGGTTTTTACTGACCTGTCCTTTGCCTCCTCTGCAGCGCGGAGATACCCCTTCTGGGGGTGATTCCTGCGCTTTATAAATTCCATATAAATTCCAAATTCCATTCAATGAATGTTATCAGACACACTGGTAAATCTAAATATGCTGCACATTTCATATGCATGGGCAAAACTTTAACTTCTGTGCACATTTGCTCCACTTTGCTCAAAAGTTAAACCTGACCATCGCCCTTGTAAGGCAGGACTTCTGGCAATAGGATGCTCTATTGCTGAACATCAAATGACAAACATCCTCTTTGCAGTCTCACTGTGGACTTCCTGTACCACATGGCCCAGGTTTGAGGAGATGTGGAAACACACAGCATGGGGGGAACATGGTATCAATAGGTAATATGAGCAGAGGTCCAGTGATTTTAACAGAGAAAAAGGTTCCAAAGAAGGAGAGTGGTGGGACCCCTGGGGTTCCTGGGGGTTAGCTGTTTGGGGAACAGCTTTAGTGATTGTGGTGGCTGGGGATGCAGCGGCTGCCAGCGCTGTGGACAGCAATCCCTGGGGTGAACTTTCCTCAGCAGATTGACTGGGATCGGGGTCTGTAGGGTCGCAAGTTCTGGATGTCAAGAGGCATCTTCCCACCCACTGCCCTTTTATCCCAACACAACAGTGGGGATAGGTTGTCAATTGCAAAGAGCTGTTATAGTGAGCCTCAAGTGAAAAAAAAAAAAGAAGCAGGAGATTTACACTACCTAGAGCTTGTGAATTTATTAATTGTGAATTGAGTATGGCTATACTTTTCTACTTCAGGGGCGTAACAAAGGCCCCCGCAGCCCCCGCGGTGCAGGGGGGGGGGTCGCCCAGCTCCAGGGGGCCCCTGCAGCCCAGTACCCTGTGGGCAGAGCTCATGAGTCTGGTAGGAGGGGCTTCCCTACATGTACAGTGCAGCTGGGCCCCCTCAAGTTTCGTTACGCCACTGTTCCACTTCGCACACCACAGAATGTATTTGTGGTCAGTTTGAAATGATACTGTGAACGAGGTGCAATAAGCAAAATTTTGTTCACAAATATTTGAAAATACATGTTAAAGAAAATGGTAGCTACTATGAAAATGTTACATAGTGATATGGAATAAAAACCTGACAAAACTTTATCACAGGTATGCATTGTTGTTGCTTGGGATGCTAATTAGGGGTGGGCGGAATTTGCGGAATTAACCTTCGCAAATTATCGCGAGAATGTTTAAAATTATCGCAAACAAGCAGAAATATCGCGAAGATGCGGAAGTTTTTTTCCGGCATGTTCGCGAGATTTTCTGCATGGTTGCGGGTCGCCAACTTACCCATGTGGTTGCTTGCGGGCGCGGCCATCTTGTTTTGAGTTGTTCTCGCGGTGCATGATCGCGAGAAGAAAGACGTGATCGCGCGACGCATGACGTCACTGCGGGCGCGAACTGTCGCGAGACAGCGCAAATGGCTAAAAACAATACAACATCTCATGGAGAACGCGACCGGATCAAGAAAACTTGTCGGCGAACGCAGGGATTCAGGTAAGGCGATCGCGCGCGCGCGAGAATGTATCATTTTACAGCGCGAGCAAGAAACAAATTATCGCCAAGCTGCGGAAACCGGAATTTTTGACATTTTCGCGCTCTCCGCGGAACGCAAAAATGCCAAATTATCGCAATTTCCGCGAACGGAACGAAATTTTTGCCCAGGCCTAATGCTAATCAGTGCACACAACAGGGGTTGTCATGTGGATGCACTGAAATTATGCCATTCTGCATCGACGTCAAATACCCCAGTAACCTACAATTAATATTTAATGATTTCAAAAGAAACTAAGTTTGTAGGCAAATGCATTAGACATATAGGGATATATTAATACAAGCTCTAATTACTGCTTCTTATGTCTTCCTATGCAGCATCATTATTTTAGGAAATAATGCATTATTCCGGTCCAATTGTATCAACATATATAAAACTATGAAGTGCAAATGTTGCCCCAAAACTCTGCAGCTGTTCAATGCCCACCTTTTATCTCTTGGTTTTAGCGTGGCAGCATTGTGATAGATTCTTGGCTGCTTTTCAGTGAGAGAGTATCCCTAGTGCTCATCAGAACATAAGTAGGAAATGTAGAACAAACACAACAGTACAGTTACAGCCGAGAACTCTATCACCCTATTGGGATAATCAATGGTTTATTTAAGTGTTTAAATGCTAAAATATATCAAATGGATGTGAAAAAAATACCGGTGATTTGCGTACAAATTCCAAAGCAGGGGACTGCTTTAGTCTGATATTACATTTTGTTTTTCTTCACAAGTTTCATTTCATGGATGAATCCAATTCAAATGTGTCCCATGATATTTTGAAATCAGCATTTGTCTAAGATCTGAAGTCAGAAGTCTGAAAGTCACACTGTTTTGCACCACCTGGTTGGAAAAGTCTCTTGTCCTGTTTATTATCCTCTCGTGTGTCTTCCTAGTGTCAGTCCCTCCTTATGGAGGTGATTTCGAATCTCAGAAGGGCAATTCGCCAAGATACTGCTATGATTACTTACCGGTAATCCCCATTACTCTTAGTCCTATTCGTCCTCGACCCAGTCATTACTAATGAGGTACACTGACAGGAAACAAAACAGGAAACGCTTTTAGGCTCCAGCCACCCTCCTGCCCGGGGCTATAATTACATAACCAACAGAAAGCACTTCCTGACATACCAAGCAACAACGGCCTGAACAGGCATGGTGGGTGGGCAGCATGACTGCGTCGAGGACGAGTAGGACTAAGAGTAATGGGATTGCCGGTAAGTAATCATAGCATTACCTCTATGTCCCTCATCCTCGACCCAGTCATTACTAATAAGACATACCAAAGCAACCACACAGGAAGGCCATTGGCACAACACACACAGAACACAGACCGAACACAAAAGTGGAGTGCAGCAAGTGAAAATCCTTTAATAAAGACAAAAAATCAGGCGGGGGAATACGCCCCACAGCAGGCAACATACCACAACCAAAATTCGTCCGGTCAGACAGATCACAATTCAAGCAATAAAGCATCACAAAAGTAGAATCAAAAGCCCAAGTCTCAGCCCGACAGATCACGGCAAGGCAAACCTCATGAAAAGCAGCCCAGGAAGCAGAGACACCCCTATTGGAATGGGCCAGAACCCCAGAAGGGTAAGGTAAACCAGAGCCCTGTTAAGCCAGAGAAATGACAGACTGGATCCAGCGATACAGCATAAGACGGGAAAAAGCCTTCCCCCGACCAGACAGACCAAAAGTCACAAAGAAAGAGTCGGATGAACGAAACACCGCCGAGTGTTCAAGATAGACAGATAAGGCATGCTTCACATCAAGAGTGTGCAACAACAGCTCAGCAGGAGAAAAAGGAGAAGGGCAGAAAGAAAGGAGGATCAACTCCTGAGAAGAATGAAACCTAGAGTGAATCTTAGGAACTAACCCAGGATCCAAAGAGAGGACCACCGCATCATCCAAGAAACGCAAAAAAGGAGAACAACGCAAGGCAGTGAGCTCACCCAAACTCCGAACAGAAGTAATAGCTACCACAAAAGCCACCTTAAAAGAGAGGAATTCAAGGTCAACCGGCTCCAAAGGCTCAAAGAGAGAGGACTGCAGAGTACTCAGGCCCAAAGAAAGATCCCAAGGAGGAACCGGAGAGAGAGAAACTCTGGAACAACAGAGAAACCAACAACCCATCTGAAGACGGCAGCAAAATTGGATCCTGGAAAGCCCGAATAGCAACCCACTGGCCCTTCAGAGTAGACAAAGCATAGATCTTCTGAAACCCATCCAGGAAAAACTGAAGAATAGATGTGACAGGGCAAGAGGTAGGAGACAGGCCAAGCCCAGAACACCAGGAGGAGAAGGAAGCCCAATGCTTAGAGTTGGAGGACAGAGTGGACTTCCTACGGGAGACCTGCATTACCATGATGAGGTGGTCAGGCAAACCCTGGACCTCAAGAGACAGCCGCTCAACCTCCAGACCGCCAAGGTGAAAAGGACCAGGAGGGAGGGAGATGTCAATCTCAGGGGAGATGGGCAGCGAGGCAGAATCCAAGGAGGACCCACCACCAGACTAAGCAACAACGGGAACCAGGACCACCGAGGCCAATGAGGTAAGACAGCCACCATCTGGGCCCCCACCCACTGCACCTTCAGCAAGAATGCCGGAATCAGAGGAAAAGGAGGGAAGGTGTATAGCAACCAAGGGGGCCACAGGAGAGATGGGCCCTCCACCACCCAAGTCCCCAACTCTGGTGTCCGGGAACGAAAGAGGGGAAGCAGAGTCCTGAACCTTCAGCTGAGCAACCGGGATATCCTGGGAGAGAGGCACAGGGTCAGAGAAGATGGAAACCTGCGACTCAAGGCATCCACCACCACATTGTCTGAACCCCAGATATGTTGAGCAGAGATGGCCAAAAGATGAAGCTACACCCAACCCACAATCGAATAGGCCACCAGAATTAAGGAAGGACTGCGAGTACTGCCCTTGTGATTGATGTAAGCCACAGTGACCATGTTGTCGGTCTGCACCAGAACATTGCACCGCAGCAGATGATCCTGAAAGAAACTAAGAGCACATTCCAAAGCAGACAGTTCCTTCCAGTTGGAGGAGCGTCGCAACTCTGATCGCAACCAATGAGCCTGGACACACCACGGACCCAGAGTAGCCCCCCAACCGCAAGCACTGACATCCATTGTCAACACCACCGGAAGCGGCGGGTGAAGCCACATCCCATTGGAGAGATTTGAAGAATCCAGCCACCACTGGAGAGCAGACACAGTCTCCAGAGACAAAGGCACCGACACTGCATAGTCCTGAACCGGGAAAGGCACCCAGTGGTGAAGATAGCACAGCAAAGGCCAAAGATGGAACCTGGCCCACTGAACCATGAAGACAGTAGCGGCCAAATGACCCTGCACTTCGAGCCACTGAAGCAGGGGAGCCAAAGCCTGAGATAACAACACCCTCAAGAGGGACTGAAGGCGCAGAAGCTGGCAAACATAGAGGAACACCTTGCCCAGAACAGAATCCAAGTCCACCCCAATGAAAGATCTCTGGGTGGCAGGAAGTACGTGGCACTTCGGAAAGTTCAGGAGAAAACCGTGGCGCTGTAGCGTATGAATGGTCAAAGGCAGATGCTGAGACATGACTATGGGTGAAGTGGCCTGGAGAAGCCAATCGTCCAGATAAGGAAACACAGACACTCCCAGGAGGTGAAGATGGGCCACCAGGGGAGCCACCACCTTGGCGAACACCCTGGGAGCGGACCTGAGACCAAACGGAAGGACACAGAACTGGCAACGATGACCTCCCAGGCAAAAGCGCAGAAATTTCTAATCCTTCAGAGCCACTGGCACATGAAGATATGCGTTAGGAGATCCAGTGTAGACATCTTCCAACCCTCCTGAATCAAAGGGATCACACGTGCAGGGTCTCCATCTTGAACAGGATCTCGCGGCTGAAGATTGATCACAATCTGAAACCCCCATGACTTCCGGAACGAGAAAAATGATTGAATAGGTACAATTGCTTTCTTCAGGAACAGGTACTGATCGCCATCCAACAGAGACAGACGGCGAGCCAGGCCAAAGGGAGTTGGAGTCGGCACCATGCCGGAAGGTGGAGGAGGGGAAAGAAACTCAATTTGATACCCCTGGTAGAGGACATCCAGAACCCCCTGGTTGGGTGTTGTCAGACGCCTAGAAGGCAGGAACAACCGCAGTCTCCCAACAACCACTGGCAGACCACCAACGGGACCTTCCCGGGGGTTGGCATAGTCAGGAACGCTGAGGATCCTGTGGCAGTTTCTTCTGGAATCAGCGGTGGAAACCTTTACCAGCTACTTTCTGGCCTCGAAAGGAAGACTTCTGAAACCGCGAAGGTTGACGGAAGGACTTGGCATTAGAGAAGGAAGATTCCTTACAATGAGGTTAATGCCGGAAGGACAAGGAATGCTTATGTTTCTTGAACACCTTGTGAAGTTTATCCTCAGGGGCCAAACAGACGAGGGCCAGTAAACAGCAACCGCAAAGCCATGGAGCTCTGTGGGGCATCCATATTCCATCCCTTCAGCAACAAATTCTGCCGAGCAGCAACAGATAAACCACAAGGCTGAAGCTCGTACAGAATCAAAGGCAATATCCAAGAGGAATTTGGCCTGACGCTCCATAGATTCCATTTGGTCTGGACAACTGCCACCCTCCTGCATTGTGGAAAACAAAGTCCTAAAGTCGGCCAACAAGGACTGAGCGACATAGGCCCCATAAACAACTGAACGGATAGCAAGGTGGGACCCCGCATGTGACTTCTTCAGCGTAGAGTCAATTTTCTTATCCACCCCATCATAAAGGATATTATCATCAGCCGTAGAAGGATGACCCACCAAACTGGCCATAATAGAATCCACACGCACAGATTCAGAAATCGTATCCTCCATGTCCTGCAAAGGGTAGAGCTTGGACATAAAGTGAGGCATCATGGTGTGATCTGGGTCCTTCCATTCCTTCAACAGGACGTCTATCACAAAGGGATGGATAGGCAGAGACGTAGTAGCAGGTTTCCTAAATTGCTGCAAGACCGCATCCTGCGAAGTGCTGGCCACAACCTCATCTGGAAAACCCATGTTCCCCCTGACATGAGAGAGGATGTCAGGCAACAATGCCTTGGAGATATATTTGCCCTTCAGGTCAACCGCACCCAAGCAGGAACCACCAGAAGAGTCTGAACTAGAAATGTCCGAATAGAGGTCAGGACCCCCACCAGAACTACCACCAACAGAATCTTTGGAGGACTTCAAATCGGACAAAGTCTCCAAAATCAGGTGCTTCAACTGGCTGTCATCCAACCGGGACTGCTTCACAGGAGGGGCAGAATCCCCACTGTCTACAGAGGAAGAGGAGACGGGAGACACATGACGGCATTTTCTCAGATGTTTACCCATATTAATCATGACTATGAGGAACCAAATCACACAGAAAGCACAGGCCTAGGACCAACGGAAAGAACCGTGACGCCCCCTATTTTAGAGCCGAAAAAATGGAAACCGCCCCTTGTAAGGTAACCGGAAGGCAGAACAGCTGAAACCAATGAAGAAATTAAGCAGGGCGTGCCCAGCCGGAGTCACAAAGTTTGACCAAACACAGCCGCCGAAGGCCCAATGCTAGAAATTTGGACGAGGCCCCAAAGTGATTGTAGAGCGGAGCACCCGGAGCCCAACCCGGGTGCTAACTAACTGAGGCCGGCTGCCGAAGCGAAAGATGGGACAAGGTCCCCATTGTGAGTTAAAGCCGAGCAACCGGAGTCCAACCCGGGTGCTCACAGACAGAGGTTGGCTGCCGAAGCAGAAGACGGAATGAGATCCCCAACGCGAGGTAATTGCGGAGCACCCAGAGCCCAACCCAGGTGCTCACAAACTGAGGCCGACTGCCGAAGAGTAAACTTTATTTATTTCAAATTTCATTCTATACAACAGCCTACACCCCTGAATAGCGGAGCACCTGGAGCCCAATCCGGGTGGTCACTGAGGCTAGAGCAGGCAAGGAGAATTGGCCCAAAACCCCAACACTCCTCAGAATGCCGGACGAGGATAAGGCCCACACGTGCTCCACAAAGAGCCCAGCCCCGGGGAGGGCTACCACACTGCCAGAGCAACAAGGGCCCCGGGACGTCAAAAGGAAGAGCTGGTGCACCCATTGGCAGACAACGGCCCACAATCCAGAAACCAGCCATGAAGAGGAGGCTTGAACATCGTGTGAACAAACAGGGGCAGAAGACTCACCATGGACTCCACAAGACCAGTGCAGCCCAGCAGCACAGGAAACAGAGAACCAGATGGAATCCAGGAAGCCAGGCATCCCGACTTCAGTAGCTCCCACAAAGATCCAGAAGGTCCAGAAGCACCCCCAGAGCCCAGTAAAGGAGGAAACAGCAGGACAAGCATGTAGCAGATAAGTGCCCATCACCTACCCCAGCGTTCCCCGTCATGTCCACCGACATGTTATTATAGCCCCTGGCAGGAGGGTGGGTAGAGCCTAAAAGCGTTTCCTGTTTTGTTTCCTGTCAGTGCAATATACCTCATTAGTAATGACTCGGTCGAGGCTGAGAGACATAGAGGTAATGTCAGAACATGAAAAGGTTTGGACCGGATCACAGCACATTTTTCACTGGCGCTTTGAATATAGTGCTTGTTCTAAACACTTTTTACCTTTGTACTGTGCAAACAGGATTCTGGACGTGATATTGTGCGGGAAGAACATTTGCCCGCATTTACTGTGTGGTATTTTGTTGTGCTAATGATGAGTTCTGTGGTTTTTGTGCTGATGTAAAAACAATCTGAACTGTACCAAATCAATATTTCATTATAAAATATCCAAAAGTGTGTGAAAAATTCCCATGCCTCAAGCAGGACTTTTTTTTTATGGCAAAGCAATGATAAGAAGGATTTCCTTTGCAAAAACATAAAATAGAGAGAGACTAAGTCAACACATTTTGGCTGAATTTTGCAACAATCTTTTTAAGAAGGACATGTTTTAAAAGTTGGTAGGTGGTAAGTTAGATAACCCTAAATATACTCTTTGCATATCGTGTACATTTTTGCTCATATTTCTTCGAGGGCCATCTCCGAATTGCACATTGCCGCGAATGCACGTAAACATTTATGCAGAGATAAAAAATATATTTTTGTGCACAGGTGGTGGTGCAATACTACGTGCAATACTTGCTCAAGGGCAATAATTTATGTTGAAATAATAAATGTTCTTTTGTGTATGGACAGTGTGTATATATGTATAAACCCTCATTCGGTGTTTGGGATACAGAATACAACTGGAAACATATAAAAATGGTACATAAAACACCATCCTCCTAAAAATACCAGGCTTGCGGCTGCTTGAATAAGGAAGGTTTTGAGACAAACATGCATACCTCGTTTTTTCGAGAGTAAGAAAACTTTCTTAGTGCACGGGTTCATTTTCTGTTGAAGATTATCCCCAATTAGCTTTGTGTTTTGCTGTCACTCATATACATTTTTGTTTTGCAAACGAGACTGGGTAGTTTTCGTTAGCTTTACCTTTCGCTCTTCTCCTACTTTCAAGCCTTTTATGCTACTTTTATTCAAGCATAATTTACAGACTGTCAGTATAACGGTATACACTCTTTTGCCTTTAAAAATACGGCCACAATTTATTGATGCAAAAGAAATATGTATTTTTACATGGTTCGGGTCCTTTAACAAAACAAAAAACTTTTATGAAATGTTATGATCTTCATATTTTCCTTTTACGCACATTGGAGTCGTTCAAGACAGTGAGGGGCATATGTACAAGGCGTTAACGCCGCTGTGACGTCAGTCTTCAGATGCTACGGCAGCTTTTTTTATTGTCGTATGTACAAGTTGCCACTAACCACGGTTAGCAGCAGCATTCTGGCGATTTTGTCCGTTTTTCTGTTTGTCACTTCTGTTAGCGACAGCTAACAAAAACGAGATGCAAGGTAGGCATTCCCGTGTAAAAACCACCGCTAACCCCACTTTGAGATATGTACAATGATCACTGGGGCCGGCGAAACATAAAAAAAAAGCTGCTAAGGACCGTTAGAAGCTGGTTTCTAAGACCAGAAAAAGGTGGTCTTAAAAATGGAGATAACAAAAGAGAGGGGGTAGCCCAGAACCACATTTGACAACCTACTGATGCCATGAAGGTACTACTCATGCAGCTTGGAGCACCAAGAATATCACAACAAGCACCGCCACCGCCCCTGCCCCCAGGACCGCCACGGAGGCAGCGCCAAAGAAGACAGCGGGTCTTTCGTCAACACATCACCCTGATAGACCTATCACCAGAGGATGTGATAGTCCACTACAGGCTGAAAAGGTCCTCCATCCTCTGCAAATTGACCCAGATAGCCCCGAGGCTGCAGGCACCAACACAGCGTTGCAACAACATTCCTTCGCAGACGAAGCTTCTAGCAGTGCTGCACATGTTGGCTTCAGGTGCTTTCCAACCAACCACTGCTAGAGTTGGGGGAGTCTCACAGTCATCCTTTTCAAAGTTCCTCCCAAATGCCTTGGATGCCATCATCAGCCTGACACCACAGCACCTACGCCTCCCCAACACTGTTCAAGAACAGCTTGACACCAAACAAGGCTTCTATGCCATTGCTGGCTTTCACCATGTGTTGGGGGCAATTGAATGCACCCATGTCCTATTTGTGCCTCCTGCAGACACTGCACACATTTACCGGAACAGGAAGCACACACTCCATGGATGTGCAGGCAATTGTGGACCACTGTGGCTTGTTCAACAATGTCATAGCCAAGTTTCCAGGGAGTGTGCATGACTCCTACATCTTCCGTCAGTCCATCATCAACAGGTGGTTTGTGAATGGCTCATATGGAAATGGGCTGCTTGTTGGAAAGTACAAACTGAACACACAACACACATCAAGTCCACAAACATGTAGTACACAAATTTGAGAATGCACATGTAGCAAATGTCAAACAACATACCTTGAAATATGTCCACCCACCATACACAAGAACCCAAGGGACTGCGGTCACTGGGGGTAGACTTGCAGACCAACTTTTATCCAAAGCCCTGCCCCTCCATCACACAGCTGCAAATGCTGGGAGAGGTTGGAACCAAGTAGGTGTGGTGATGGGTCAGGACCTATGAGGAAAGTGTGAACACAATCCCAAGTGTTGTGGCGGTGTCCTGCATAGTCAAGAGCTTGCGGAGCACAGACTGTCCCATGCTGGTGCAGAGAGCGCGACTGTATTCCAGTCTGATGTCAATTAGTGAGTTGGTGCCTATATTCTTGGATTTGGGGGGATCTATTTGAATCTCTTGCAGAGGATTCAGAGGGTGTTGAAGTAGCTGGAGGTGATGGCAGTGACCTGTTGGTACATGGAGAGGGAGGATTTGAGTATGATGCCCAGGTCTCGTGCGTGGTCCATGTGGGTTGTGGGACTGCCGAGGGTGGTGTGCCACCAGGTGCTGTTACATGCCACTGGGGTGTTTCCAAGGATGACAACTTATGTCCTCTCTGCATTGAATCTCATGCAGATTTTGCTCATCAAGTTTGCAACAACCTGCATTCTTTCCTGGAAGTTGAGTCTGGTGGTGGTGGGCTCCTTGGTGAGGGAGAGGTGGGTGTCCTTGGTGTAGTACATTATGCTGAGCCTGTGCTGTTGTACGATGGTGGGGAGGGGGGCCTTGTGGATGTTGAAGAGTGTTGGGCTGAGCAATGATCCCTGGGGCACGCCGCATGTGAATATTTTTGGGTTCAGAGAGGAAGGGGGCAGTCTGTTCCCTTGGCTTCTGCCGGTGATGAATGATCGGATACAGTCAAGGGTGATTCCATATATGCCTGCGTCATGTAGTCTGTCCGCTAGTGTGCGGTGGGAGAGGGTGTGGAATGCTGCTGACAGGTCAAGTTGAATCAGGGCTGCGGTGTGGCATTGGTCGAGGAGGGTGTGGATGTTGTCTGTGGCAGCAAGTAGGGTGGTCTTGTGCTGTGGTTGTTTGGAAATCCAGATAGAGACTTGTCTAGGATGGCATTGTCCATGGCTTATCTGGTGGTCTTAGGGAATTCATGGATGATGTTGAAGAGGTCTTTGGAGTTGGTGAAGTATGCGACTATTATGTCATGAATGAAGCTCCTTTCAGTGCTACCGATGCGTTGGTGGTATTTGAACATGGTGTTCATGTATGTCTATAAGTTAACGTGTATCTTGCAGTTTCTCCTGTTTTTCTCCAGGGGTCTGCAGGTGTCTGGAATCTTTGAGTTTGGTGGTGAACGATGGGGCTTTGCTGCTGCACTCTCTGTAAGAGATGTGTTGCAGGGTGAGTTTGTCAGCGCATTTGGAGATCCATGTGTGGGATTCCCTGGCAACGCGTTTGGTGTCTGCTGCAGTGTTGGGGTGTTGCAGTTGAGGGTTGAGGGTTGATTACATCTGCTCATTGGTGACTTAGTTCCAGTTCCTTTGCGTGGCATGAGTTGTGGGTGTGGCCGGCTTGGTTTTGTTGCCAACGAAGTGTATGCAGTGATGGCCAGTCCATGGGTGCTGTGTAGTGTGGCTAAAGTGTGCGCTGTTTCCTGCTGTAAAGAAGGGGTCGAGGGTGTGTCCTGCCTTGTGGGTCGGTGTGGGTAAGAGTTGTGT
Source organism: Triturus cristatus (assembly GCF_964204655.1). NCBI lineage: Eukaryota > Metazoa > Chordata > Amphibia > Caudata > Salamandridae > Triturus > Triturus cristatus. The sequence continues at coordinate 523,472,813 of NC_140588.1, read as the reverse complement.
CAGTCACATGTTGGCAAGCTCTTCATCCGGAGGGTAGTGTACTTGGTGTTGTTGGTGTTGCGGAGGTGGAAGTCCAGGTCTCCGATAAGTATGTAGTCCATGGAGGTGAAGGGGTCTGTAGGCAAGTGTGTGATAGAGTGTGGAGTTGGGGTTGGACTGGACCTGAAAGTGCATGTCTTCAGTGGCAACAAATGTGTTGCTGGAGGTGGAGAGGCAGAGGGACTTTTTCATGCACGATGGTGAGGACTCCTGCCGGGTGTTAGGGGCAGTCCTCCCTCCAAATCTTGTCTCTGTCTGGGATTGTGAGGGCGATGTCTGGGGCAGAAGAGTTGGTGGTCCAGCTGTCCATGAAGAAGGTGATGTTGGGTAATAGTGCGTCTCGGTGGTACCAGATGTCCACGGTATGTCTGTGCAGGGAGTGCATTGTGATGAGGATGAATCTTAGTACTCTGGTGGTGTTGGAGGCCATGGCGATGGTATAGGTCATGCGGCAGGGGAGGCAGGATAACTGCCCGAGGGTGGTGATCATTGTGGCCTGTTGTCAGTTGTACTTCCTTCTGGGGTTGAGTGAGACGATGGCGGATGAGTCATAGAGGTAGACGTAATGAGATCCAGGGTCCCTGGCACCGGTTGTGTTTGGGTCGCGGATGGACGCAGACGCGCTTGCATTTTGTGTGCCTTCGTTGCACCAGCGGTGCTAATGTGCAGCCACTGCCATTACATAGGGTAGGGGGGATGGACGAGCAGCTGGGAGGCAATGTAATTTACATTGATGCTGGACAATTGCCCGAAGCTACACATGGCAAAGTGAAACTACCTAAGTAGCACAAATCACACACACAAAAATAGAAACACTGCAAACACAGCATGCACAAATACTAATGCACACATTGCTCCCATTTCATGTTACAGGTGATCAAGGATATACACTATCTCCATGGCCGATGACACCCCTCAGAGCCAAAAACACCCAGGCACAGAGACATTACAATGTCACACTTGGATGCACCAGGTCCATTGTGGAGTGAACATTTGGTGTACTCAAGTCACGGTTCAGGTGCCTCGACATCTCAGGCAGCAGACTGCTGTACAGCCCTGAAATAGTCTGAAAGATCATTGTGGCATGTTGTGTGCTGCACAACATATGTGTCCACACCAAAGCACCATGGATCGAAGTTCTGGATCAACCGGACAATCCCGAGGATGACGAAGAAGAAGAGGCTGATGCTGCACAACCCCCAGCCATAGCTGTAGGAACAGCATGAAGGGACAGAATCATCCACAATCTTTTCACATGACCACGTACAAATATGACAACCCTTTCTTTGTTTAGACTGTACAAAACTCACAAAAGCATAGTTCTTGCAATAAAACATCACAATACAAAAAACTTGCGTACATGTTCATACTTTGCATGAGTATATACATCTGACAAGGGAAAATTTAACAATGTGCGGTTATTATTGGTGAATTATATGTGTGTGGGTGAGTATGTGTTTTGGGGCCAGATATACATTTTAGGGTGTATTTGGGGGTCAGAGAGGAATTTTAGTGTGGGTTTTTGGGTCAGGGATGAATTTTAGTGTGTGTTTTGGGGTCATAGATGAAATTACAGCAAATACAGTTCATCGGAAGTAAAACTTGCAGTAAACGTCCAGTATTTTGCCGCAGTACCACTAACGCGATGATTTTATCATAACCGCGATAGAAAAATCGAGCGAAATTAATGTGAACACATGAAATATTACCGCAAAAGCCATTTGGGTGCAGAAAATGATCGCAAAGTAAAAAGACAGGGCGCAAACACACAAGAAGTGATGTCAGCATGCATCCTGTTGTCTGGAGGAGTACTGTGCACATTCACTTTCAGTTTTGAGCACACGTCTGGTGATTGTGGAGAGTGTTGGATGTTTTTGGGGCAAAAAAGTTGCAGTGTTGTCCTACCCAGGCACCCTTGCACCATAGTGCAAGTGTGTCTGCGTGCCGGGAAAAGATTGTTCATGTACATGAAGTGTGACTTTACAGTACATAAAAAATCAAATGAATTTTGATCAGTCCATGTGTGCTGCCCTGTGCTGCACAAGGCAGCACACATGTAAAGATATTTTCTCAGAGTTTTGCTGGGATAGGATCCGCTATTCACAAACCTTCCATATCGGCATTGACTACTATGTACACTGCCCCTGTACCGCTCTTGTATGAGATATGAATCTTAAAATATTCAGCATTTGACCTCTCAAGAGTGACATACACCATCAATAGTTTTGACACACCCTTGTGCAATCTCCATCAATGCTATTATCAAAAGAGCTTGGAGAACATGATTATGTTTGGGCAAACAGGGCCTTGGGAATGTGTCACACAAGTTGTCTGTGCAAAATGTGTGAATGTGCAAACATGATTGTCTTGTTTGTCCTCACTCTGCATTATCATGTCTATGGGAATAACAGGCAAACTCAACAAAATCATGTATGCAACTTGGACTGCAAAAGTACAGTTACAGAGCATTAACATTGAAGGTGATCAATTGGATGATGACTCGTAAACATGTGTGAATTATTTGTTTGGTTACCAACACAAGTTTTGTTTTATGACTCACAGCTGGAAGACCACTCATCACACAGGGGGACATCGACGCCTTCAGGGACCCACACACCACTGGTGAGTACACCCATTAAATGTTGTCATTGTGAGATGTGATGAATGTCAGGATCAAATCATGTCTTTAGTACTATGAAGTATGTGTGTGTATCACATGTACCTTGACTCCAGTGTGATGGGGTTCTGTGGAAGTGTGAGGGGTGTGAAAATTAGTAAATGACGATGGAGGATTGCATATGTCTTCCTGATGTATGTTTGCACATCCCCAGTCAGTGATACCCATGCAATAAATATCAATGTGTTCTGTCAATACAGCACATTCATGGTGATTCCAGAGCGTACAGACAGGAGAGGAGACATGTGATTGGTGTTGGTGCCCAGACATGGAAAGCGCGTGTATCCTTGGCTGAGATGACTGTACAATTGTGCCAGATTATGCAAAAGTAGGTAGTGTTTTCCTGGATGTGCGGTGTCAAATACAGGTCTGCCCAGTACTATGTATGTATGCTGCATACCAGCTTAAAAACAATTCCAGGGCGTAGCTTTAAGCCAAGGTTTCTAATGGCATGTTCACACACCAGCCAGCAAAGATAAGCCTATGTATGTAATTGGCATGTTTGTCACTGCAATGGTGTTGTAAAGCTGTCTCCTTGGACTCATTCCCCTTATTTAACTCAAGGTCAAATGTACAAGCCACTCTCGCAGAATATGTGACGTTACCCCACATGCATTTTCCACACATGCTTTTCAACTAAACGTTCTACCACACAATACCTTTTACAAAGCTGGGCTTTACAACGCAAAACATTACAACACATTCCCCATTAAATCTCAATTACCCTTCTAACTACATATTCTTGTAAATATGGTGCAGCCTTGCGTTTGTGGGGGAGAGTGTCATTCAGCCAAGGAGGCTAACGGCACCCCTGCCACTTCCTAGTACATATCCCCCTTTGTTCATGTACAGGAAGGCACACCTTCATGTACATATACAAAGCATGGCAGTTTGATTTTTGCATGTGTGCTGCTCAAGGCAGCACACGTGGAAAAATTTAATATGATGAGAAATGCATTGGTTGTCCTCCTTTAGACTATTTTGGACCAGGATTATCAAGGTCTTATTTCTGGTGCTGCCTCATATGTAGGCCACCCTTGTAAATAGAGGGCAGCGTCAAATACAATGAATGTTGCTCTGGAATGACACACACAACACCCACTGGATGCCCCTTTCACACTGACCATAGTGTAAAAGTGTGGCTGATGTACAAGACAGCATTAAACCACATTATTCATGCTGCCTTGTACATAAGGTGCAGCCTCTTTCTCCACAATAATGTCGCTGACGGTGACGTTATTGTGGCAATAGAGGCTTGTACATATGCCCCTGACAGTCTCATGGGGTTGTGACACTACCAGTCACATTCCATGCACTGTCATGTCAGTGTTGCCAGCATGTTGTAATTGATCATTAATTCTACTGTGCATTGTACATGTTATTTTCAAACTTCACATCTTTTGTTAGAGTATAGGCTCCCATGCTTCACTGACCTAGTGTTTCTGTGTTAAATGGAGAGAATTGACAGTCTTCATGGCTCACATTCTGTCATTGCTCCTATTTGACAGACAATGTGTCGCCAGAGGAGGCCCATGCATTCAAGGTCAGGAAGGGCCGGTACCTCCACATCTGCAAGGTGGCGACGGGATAACGTAACATGTCAAGGAGTTATCAAGCTAACCGGACATCAGGTAGGTGGAAGTCGGTGCGCCACCACTACAATGCCAGCACACTCCACGCACTCAACCCCGGCGGACCCACACCTGCTTCAAGGCCGCCCTGAAACGCACCCATGGTCCCTTCACCTGCCACAACTGCAGCTACACCAGCCTCAGAGCCGTCAAAGCACCCGCCAAGAAGGACCTCAACCACCTCCGATGCATCCTACTGAACACCGGGTCCTCACAGAAACACGCCGTTGAGCTCTGGGACCTGTTCGACACATCATCACCGGACATCGCCTTCCTGACAGAGGCCTGGATGAATGACTACTCTGCACCCGACATCGCCATAGCCATCCCAGATGGCTATAAGATCACCCGCAGAGACCGCACCAACGGAGTAGCAGGAGGAATTGCTATCGTCCACAAGAACACCATCAGGGTCTCGAGACTCTCGATCAGAACCGACGACACTCTCTGCACCGCCGAACACTTGCACTTCCAGATCCACACGGACCCCAACACCACCCTTAGAGGCACCCTCGTCCCCCCGTACACCGACCTCAGTTCAGCGACTCCATCGCCAACTTCATCAGCACGCACACCCTGACCTCCACCGACTACATCCTCCTGAATTTTCACCTGGGGAACAACAACAACAGCAACTCCACCAGTCTGATCGACAACCTCGGACTAAGACAGCTCATCACAATGCCGACCCATTCCGCCGGTCACACGCTAGGCCCCGTCTTCTCCTCAAGCTCCCACGTCTCCTTCAGCCACACCACCGAACTCCCCTGGACCGACCACCGCTGCATCCACTTCACCTTCCAGAAATCCACCACACACCACAGCAAGGACCTCTTCAAAATCATGAAAGAACTCTCCAACCCCAGCTCCAAAACCAATGACATCCTGCCGTCGCAAGCCCTGTGCGACTCCGTCGCCACCTTCTTCCACCGCAAGATCGCCGACATCCACAACAGCTTCAACACCCAGACAGTCCCAACAGACACTGACACACTGGACTCACCGCCCACCATCGACCACGACCCCCTGACAGCATGGACCAACGTGAACATCGATGACACCATCAAGACCATGAGCACAATCCACTCCGGCTTCCCGTCAGACCCTTTCCTGCACCACATCTTCAACAAAGCCAGCAGCTCCATCGCTCCCCACCTACGCAATGTCATCAACCTTTCCTTCGAGACCGTGACCTTCCCAGAGAGCTGGAAGCACGCCGAGATTAACACCCTACTCAAAAAACCCAAGGCGGACCCGAGGGACCTTAACAAATTCTGGCCTATCTCCCTGCTCCCGTTCCCAGCCAAGGTCATCAAGAAGATAGTCAACAGACAGCTAACCCGATACCTCGAAGAAAACATCATCCTGGACCCATCCCAGTCAGGGTTCCGCAGCAACCACAGCACAGAGACTGCCCTCATCGCGACCACCGACGACATCAGGACCCTGACGGACAACGGCGAGACCGCAGCCCTGATCCTGCTGGACCTCTCCACCGCCTTCGACACGGTCTGGCACCGTACCCTCCATGACGCAAGGGATCCAAGACAAGTCCCTGGAATGGACTACCTCCTTCGTCTCCGGCAGAACCCAGAGAGTCCTGCTCCCCATTCCGATCCAAAGCCTCCGAGATCATCTGCAGCGTACCCCAGGGTTCTTCCCTCAGCCCAACACTGTTCAACATTTACTTGGCCCCGCTCGCACGCATCGCCCAACAGCACAACCTCAACATAATCTCCTACGCCGACGACACTCGACTGATCCTCTCCCTCACCAAGGACCCCCTCACCGCCAAACCCAACCTCCACGAAGGAATGAAGAGGCTGTCACCGACTGGATGAAGAGCAGCCGACTAAAGCTGAACAGGGACAAGATGGAGGTACTCATCCTCTGCTCCAACCCATCAGCCTGGGACGACTCCTGGTGGCCAACAGCACTGGGGGCAGCCCCGACACCCACCGACCATGCACGCAACCTGGGAGTCATCCGCGACTCAACGCTCTCCATGACCAAGCAAGTCAACGCCGTCTCCTCCTCCTGCTTCAACACCCTCCGCATGCTCTGCAGCAGCAGACTCGACTATGGAAACGCCCTCTACGCAGGAGCACCGGCCAAGCTCATCAAACGACTGCAACGCATTCAAAACGCCTCTGCACGCCTAATCCTCGACGTACCACGCCACAGCCACATCACCCCCACCTGAGAAGTTTGCACTGACTCCCTGTCGACAGGAGAATCTCCTTCAAACTCCTCATCCACACACACAAGGCACTGCAAAAGACCGGCCCAGCCTACCTCAACAGACGACTCCTCTTCTACGTTCCTAACCGCCAGCTTCGCTCCGCCGACCTCTCCCTTGCCACAGTCCCAGGCATCCGAAGAACAACCACTGGTGGCAGATCCTTCTCCCACCTCGCCGCCAAGACCTGGAACACCCTCCCATTCAGCCTACCACAGACCCAAGACCTGCTGACCTTCAGGAGGCTACTCAAGACCTGGCTGTTCGACCAGTAGCGGCACCCCCCTTTCCCCCCCCCCCCAGCGCCTTGAGACACTCGCGGGTAAGTAGTGCGCTCTACAAATTCTATGATTGATTGATTGATTGATTGAATGTACAGAAAAGGACTAAATGTATCTCCGATTGAGTTGATGCATTGTCACACAGGCATACACTTAAATCATTAATGCTATAGGAGTTTTCCGGATAGCCTAGCATACACACTATCAGGTTAGTTCTAAACCTTGACAAAATGTATCTCTGCAGTGGGATATTTACTATTGCTAGATACGAGAACCCTCCCTCTATCACAGGTGTACTTCCATGATATAACCGGAGAGCATGTTTCCCCGCATCAATTTTCGACCTCTTATATTCCGCCATTCGAGAAAACCCATCAATAACTTTTTGTTTGGATATCCCTTTACATACAAACCGATCGTTAAGACCTTCCGGAAGCCCTATTTCTTTAAACGTGTGCTCCACATAACTCAGCCACCTGGATCTCTTCCAGTGATCCATGTCTAGGCAGCTCTTAATAATTAGCTGCGTAAGCGGAACAGAGTCCCTCCAAATTGAGTACCACAAGAGTAATAGGGACACTTTAATTTGATCAGCGATATATGGGATATCTAACTCCATATGTAGTATATGATTTGTGAAGGATGGAGGGAGACCTACTACAGATTTTAAATATTTATTCTCAGCTATCTGCAGTAAAGTAGAGTTGGCCACTCCCCAAACTCCTGCACCATAAGATACAGATGCTTTTACCCGGGCCTGATAAATGTTCTTAATGGTAGGGAGGGGTTTGGCCCCCAGTTTTTTAGCAAAGGATTTCAGTGTTGTTATACCCCTCTCCATTACCCTCTTTCTGCCTTCCACTATTTTTTTCCAAGAGAGATCTTTATCGAAGAGGATACCCAAGTATGGGAAAGAATCTACCACTTCGATTTTGTTCTCTTCCGCATAAAAACTTGGGATTTTATCTCTTTTTCCCGCCCCTTCTACAATTACAAACGACTTTGTGTGGTTAACTCTCATCTGGAGGGAGCCTATAAAAAAGAGACATATTCCGTAATCAATCTCTGCAACCCCAGCCCCGTCCTTGCTATTAAAACAGTGTCATCTGCGTACGCCAGTAAGGGAATTCTGTGAGTTCCAAATGTAGGGACATCCTCGGTTGCCATTAAAAGTGCCTGCTCCACTCCATTGGTGTACAGAGAGAAGAGGTAAGGAGCCAGCATGCATCCCTGCCGCACCCCCCTACCAATTTTAAATGGGCGCGTGCAGTCTCCATTTTTTGTGTAGCGGACTGAAGCAGTTGCATTGGCGTATATCTGCCTTATGAAATTCTATATTTCCAGGTCGACCCCCATCGACTGCATTATGCTCCACAGCTTATCATGGACCACGCAGTCAAAGGCTGCGCTCAGGTCCATGAACGCCATATATATTTTTCCTTCCTTTATGCTGGTATACTTGTCTATCGTCAAGGCTAAGTTTAGGGCTTGATCTATAGTGCCTCTCCCCTGCTGGAATCCATATTGGGCTTGGATAAGGATGTTATTTTCCCTAACATTGACAATAAGAGTCGGCCCATTAACTTTGAAGTTGTGTCCAACAGGGAGATAGGTCTATAATTATTCAGATTAGACCTATCTCCCTTTTTGTATATCGGGACGATCACTCCTGAGGACCATGATGGAGGGGGACCAACCCAGATGATGCTGTTCATAACATTTGTCAGTAGCGGCGTCCATAAGTCAACATTTTCACAGAAAATATCTATTGGAACGCCGTCGGGCCCGGGAGATTTCCCCAAGCTACAGGCCTCCACCCCATTCTTGAGCTCATAGTAAGTGAACGTTAGGGTTTGACTTTGAGACTCCGTTTCTGGCCTTTTAAAGCCCGGTTAGATATATGTACCATAAAAGATTTGTTCAAAGTGACGGACCCAAGTTTATGTTTAGATAAGATGTATTTGTCCTGTGTTCTAATGTGTTTTAAGGGTGGGAGGGGGCGTGATGTCTCAGATATGTTTTTGCGTGTTTAATATTGGTTACGTTATATAGTTAAGGTTATTATTCACTTTGTCATAGTTAGTTAAGATTAGGTTAGTTGTAGTAGTGCTTAGTGTCAGTTTAGGGCAGTTTATTTTGTTAAATGTTAATAAATGTATACTGTTTTGGAATTCAGTTAGCACTTATGTCTGAAGTGATTTGGTGGAGTGTTGCTTTTTACCTCGTTAACAACTTCTTTAATCTCAGGGCAAACATTTGAAGGTGTATGTGTGGTCATGACATGTTACTTAGCTGGACGGATAGTGTCAGGATCCTTTTAATTTAAGCACAGTGAACTTGCATGCATTACAGTGTGGCAAGTTGCAGTTATGGCCCAGGCTAAGGACAATCTTTTGTAAAGTTGAAATCTTCTGTGTGACTCACAGAGTTGATGCATATTTATAAATACAATGTTGGATCATGGCCTTGAACAGACATTGACATTGCAACTCTTGTCCATCATGATGATGGATGTCTGCACTGTGTTCCACAGATTAGGTCCACATTCTTCATATCACAAGAGCCTGGCACTGAGTCCATCTAACATGCACAGGCACACTTGCTGAGTAGTGCAAGTGTGTCATCATTATGGAAATTGGTTGTTACTGTGGTTGGTGGCTCACACTCCTGCCCATGCACAATGTTGTAAATTTGCTGATCAAATGTGCATGGAACAAGGCAGAACACAGTTGTGCAGCAAACAGGAGGGGAAATGTAGCGTTGCTCCCATATAGTGCCAGTGTCATGCCCACTTTCCACGCTGTTACTTTTGTCATTGCCTCATAGTGATACCACACTTGAAATGGTGATACGGCCTCTGACTATGTGCTAAGTGGAGTGCACTACACATCCCTGGACACATTGCCCTCTCCTTTCACAGTGAGAGGGTTCCTTATTTTCAAGGCATTGTTAAGCCAAGGTAAGTGTCTGACTGTGGACTTGCACTTAAGGCTAAGTCCCTATCGCCAACACAGCTTCACGGAAACAGACATTGTGATTCCAATAGCAGGTGTGCGATATGTACCATAACAAATCGTCAACTATGTGCATATGGTGTGCTCTATCTTAGAATGTGACATGCAATGACGACCATCACAACAATATTTGTCCACCCCGTAAAGTGTGAGTAGATCTGCAAAGTGAGACTTGTTTTCAATGCTAAATGGAGACACTACTCATTGCATGCAACAGAATTAGACCTATTTCCACACATGCCTATTGCCATCATGTACGGAGGGCAATGTTGGGATATTGCTAGTAGGTCATATTTGATAAATGAGGTCACGGCTAGATCTCTCATGCCCAGTCATCTCACTACCTATCTGTGACAGAGTTGAACATGAACATTTATCATATGTCACTCGGTGGTCATTATAAACACACATCTGTGTAAATCTTAGGTTTTAATTAGCATGTGCATTGGCTTTAGTGAAGACTGCCACAGTACTTGGTCAAATAACCCCCACATTTCATAGACACTCAGTGGAGGGACTGACAGAGTCCTTTGTGTGGAGCATGTCCAGAGGAAGAGGCAGAGTTTGGTCAGCAGGCTGATTGTAGTGTCTTTGGGAACAACACTAATTATGGCAGTCCATATTGAGGTCCAAGGTGAGTGTCACAGTGTGTAGTAGAGGACAGTGGAAGATTATCTTACAGGGCATGATGCTAAGCACAGAACCAAGGCAAAACTGACCCTTTAGCATTGATGAATTCTACTGCTTTCTTCTTAGCAATACTGCAGAATCATCAACATCTTCGTCCTCTGATGTGTCATATGCCTGGTGGTAGATTGGAACTGTGAAGCACTGACACATCAGGGGGCAGAGATGTGGATGTTAAAGCAGCAGCAGCATTCATCTGTGCCAAACCTTGATGCAACAGTGCTCTGACGAGCAGCTGCAGGGCATGAAAGATTCCAGCAATGTGTCTGTGGTGTTCAACCGTGGCTGCTATTATCGAGGCTTGCATCCACTCCATGTTATCTATGCTCATTCACACGTGACGCAACTCCTTGCTGACATCGCTGGAGCCACTCAGACTGGACAGTTGGTCTTGTCTCTGACTCAGTACTCCAGAAATGTCAGCCATGGAATGCTGGAGAGCATGGAGAGGACTGTATGTGTCTGTGATGGTCTGTGGGTGGTCACGAATGGGACTGCGACACCCACTTAACCCATCTAATATGGCAGCCAGGCTGTCAAACCCCACCTGTACCTGACCAGCCATCTCCTGCTGGACCTCTACCGCATGAAGTTATAATGCCAGAAGTGGGTCCTCAAGGTCCTGGGAGACAGCTGTGGTGGTCGGTGCTTGCTGCTGGGTTGTTTGTGCAGGGGCTGTAGTTGCTGGATGACCCTGCTTCCGGAGATGAGATGCTAATTGAGTCGAGCAGCTGTTGAAGTGTGTCCTGGTCGATGGTTGTTAGGTCTTTCTGTTCATCATTGAAGAGTGGGACAGGCTGCTGTACAGGAGGTGATGTTTCTCCCTCTGCAACGTAAAGGGGAGATGCATTTGTATGTGTGTTTATATTATGCTCATGCATTGGGTAAGTGTACAAGCAGATAGCATGACAGTGTACCTTCATGGGTGCATATGTACAAGCCCCTATTGCCACAACAACGTCACCTATGTTGTAGTTGTGGTGGTGATTGGGGCTGCGCCATATGTTCAAGGCCACGTTAAGCCACTTAACGTGTCTTAACTTTGCCTTGTACATAAGGCCCCACTTTCACATTATGCTTAGAGTGACAGGGTGGGCAGTGGGTGTTGCGGTGGCCGTTCCACCGCAACACCAATTCTTTTTTATGCCGCTCCTATGTACAAGGGTGGTGTACATAGGAGGCCGTTCAGAAATTAAGACTAGGTATAAACTGTTCTTGGGATGGCAAAACAAGGAGAAATGCATTATTTTTCCTCAATATTGCTGGTTCCAAGTGTGCTGCTCAATGCAGTTCACATGGACATACAAATAGCTTCGGGTCTTGTGATTTCTCTTGTGTGCATGGCGTCATGCATGTTTTTCCATGCATGCATTGCTTGCTGTCCTTCTGTTGGCTTAACCATTTTGGGACTAGTGCAGCGTGACTTTCTATTGTTGTTGGCGGCAGAACAGACAGTTACAACACCCATTACCCTCAAAATTGGCACCACGTGTAGTGTGTACGTGGGCCTAGATTTCAGGGCTGTGTATTCTAAAATAAAAATGTGTGCTGTTGAGGCCCTATCGCCCCACACCCACATCACATCATGTGCGATTGGCAGGGTGATGTGTGCTTGTGAATATTGCACACAGATGTTGACATGGATAATACGTGCTGTACTATTTCAGAATGTTTTCTGCCTTTGCTTCTGTGCAGATGATAACAGTCCGGACTGTATATTTGTTCACTGACACTGTTGACTTTCCCAAAATACTTGTTTACATGCACATCAATGTGTGATAGGCAAGTCACACCAGGACTAATGTATAGTACAGTTTTAGGAATGGCACATGTGTGCACTTGAGAGTATGGGAGTGTTTTTTGAGCTAAGGGTTGATGGTGCCTTTCATTTATTAGAAATTTTTGGTTGATTAATTGCTATTCTTGCTTGGTGTCATACTTTACTTGTCAAACTTCTTTAGAGGAACTCTTTTACTTCTGTGAGTATGGTACACAGACAAGACACATAGTAAAACATTATGGTAACACATTTCTGATATTCGTAGTACATGCACTGTACTGTTGAAGTCATGTCCCCCCTGCTTATGGTATGACATAACATTTTGACTCAACTGTGCTGAATGTGTGCATTGTGGGATATGCATCTTTTAGACAGTAGACTGCATGATCACTATGTTGTGACAATGCATGCGTTTGTGGTATGCAGCCTCACTCCTTGCTTTCTCACTTGGTGTACACAGGGCTGCATCTAATGAACAAGGAAAGGGGCACATTGCCTGGAGATGTGGCAGGCTGGCAAAATGTCATCCTTGCCTCAACACCTTGCACATACATTTTGTCTGCACAGGGCTGCATCTCTTTGATGACAAAATGAGGATGCACTGTGAATGTGACAGATATTTTGCACAAGTGAACATGCCCCCACTGATGTCAGCACACATGCACCATAGTGCAAGGGTTTCTGACTTGCTTTTCAGATTGCCTATGTGCATGAAGGGGGACATTACTGCACATACACAGTCTTGCACACAACTCAGACAGACGTGCACAATGGTGCATGTGTGCTGACATCTGTGGGGGCATGCTCACTTGTGCACATTATCTGTCACATTCACAGTGCATCCTCATTTTTTTGTCAAAGAGATGCAGCCCTGTGCAGACAAATTCTATGTGTGTGGTATTGAGTCAAGGAGGGCATTTTGCCAGCCTGCCTCATCTCCAGGCAATGTGCCACTTAGCTCTTTCACGTTGCTCTTATATTGAGGTCTGATATGAATCTTTACCTATGTTTAGAATTAATTTCTGTGCAGATTTCTAAGTGTATGACCCCACCAATAGGTGTCTTGCAATTTATTTGTTGACTCTCTACCCCCAGGGACAAGAGTATCTGTGACAAGATCTGCAGTTATTGTTGATGTGCACTGGTAGATATTTCATTGTGCATGAGTGACATTGGGCTCATCCACCCCGTCCCCCCAGTCCCTTGTTGTTACTCACCGTGTTGCCGATGTTGCTGGTCATGTTCAGCAGTATCCTGTCCCTGGACTCCAACCACCAATTCCTCGCAGATGAATGCGGACACTTGTTCCTCCAACGCATCCAGCTCCTCCTGTGGCGCTGGACTCCCACCTACGGTCTACAGTGCTGCATTGTGATTGGCCGCCAGTTTCTCCTTGGTCTTGAACTTAGCATCATGCCAGCGTTTCTTGAAGTCGTTCACTGTCTTCCTCACCTCTCCGACAGCATTCACCATGGCTGCGATTGACTGTCATATTGCATTCTTGGTCCCCAATGACACAGTGGAGCTGGCAAACAGCTCCTGTGTTTTTTCTGTCACCTCCACCATCAGGACCTGGTTTTCCTGCTGGCTGAACCTGGTTTTCCTCTTCCTCTTCCCCTTACCCTTCTCCTGGCTCTCTGGCTGGACCTCCTGGCTGTTTGTGGAGTTGTTTTCTCCTGAAGTACTGGGTCCAGCTTCATCCATGGTACATCAATTTTTTTCCCCTCAGTTTGTGATACTTTGCAGGCGTTTTGTAGTCGCTTTTCCGGCCTAACATGAACAAAGTGGTGTCACTCTAATTTGCATGCAGTGTCTGACGAGCCTGCCGCCACTTTTTTCATATTAGCGGCAAGATTTTTATCGCCGTGACGCTGTTGTTAACATTAACATCGACTTGTACATATGATGCTAAAGTGGCGATAGATTGCGGTGGTGCGCAGTGAAAAAAATGTTGCCACTAACGTTACCGATATATTTCGCCGGTTTTTCTACATATCCCCCTAAGTCTTGAACATGTTGATTGGGTTTCTCATTGTAATTTTCCTTGGCCATTTCATTGATTTGTCTTATATTCTTATAAACTCTGGTAGCCTTTGTTTCTGTTATAGTGCTTCGGCGAAGGGTGGCTTTCATCTTACTCTCCCAGATCTGTGAAGCATTGAATAGGCAGAAACTTCATGGCAGGCTACAGCTGCAAAGTCAGGGCAGGTGTGCAACAGATCTTTAAGGCTAGATTGTACTGAATATTGAATGCTTCACATTAATATCTTTTGAATATTTCTGATTTTTTCACTCATATTTCTTATATTCCTTGTAACATCAAATTAGCCCAGTCTTCATTTCATTTCAATTGTACTTAAAGTTGGTTGGAACGGACATGCAAAAAAATGGGAGATTCGCTAATATTGAGCCTCGCTGTTCTCCCACCACATTTTGAAGGTAGAGAGCTGGTATGTTGATAGCAGAGCCTCACCTGGCTCCGCTGTTGCAAATGACCTGCCTGAGGTCCATCCACCAAAGATCCGCAGGTATTTCTGCATTGGAATGTCCTTGTTATTTTGTGAACGCCTTCTGTTTTTATTTTTACTTGTTCAGCTCTCATGCCAGGTAATATGAAGTAACAGAAAATAAGGTGCAGGGAGAACAACCCATGCACACCAGGAGTATTTCGTTTTTATTTCTCAGAATCAAACCTCTATTTGCAGGCTCACTTATGCAAAATATAAACAATTCCAAGTATAATGTGTGATACCTAATCTTTCAGAATTTTCCGCCAAATCATCAATGATCCCCTAGTGCTTTTCTAGGATGCAATTGTCTTTTTTTACTTCAGTGGTAATTAGAAATATAGTGTAATCAATAGTGGCAGAAAACATTCATAAGCACATGCACTACATTCACAGCAGAAAATGCAGTAGTATATTTGTATCACAGTGATTTAATTCTAAATGTTGAATACAGTGTTTTAAATCCGGATAATAAGGGTAAACATGAAAAATAACGTGTAAATAAGGTGCCATCGTCCTGCAGATAAATAGCAGGCAGGCTCCAGATTTTAAGAAACTGTTAAGTCCATTTATCCTTGTGCATTAGGAGATCACAAACATAGCTAACAGTTGATTTCCCTAATATTTTCCCCATATTAGGTAGAATCCATATTCTCAGTTCCAAGTTAGGTGAACGGCTTCTGATGCTTAAAATGTGACTGCATGGCACAGCTGATTATCAGAAACTGAATCAACATTAATTGATATCGAAAACAGAGAAGGGACCCAGGAGAACATAACGTCCGGCGAGTAGCGGGTCGCAGAGGCTCCAGCAGGTCAGGAGCAAAAATGTGCTAAAAATAAACTCAGAGATATAATGACGATATAAATGCACCCCCGGAAGGTATGGACTAAAAGTGATGTATGTGGTACGCTCAAAACTGTGGATTATTCATTTCATTTCTACTCGTGTTACCTGCGTTGGTATCGTATGCCTCCTGACGTTATAGTCCTCACTGGCTGGCGTCAGTGTGGCGAAGGCTACAGGGGAACTCGTCGCAAAATGAGAGCACTAATCAAAAATGCGATGAAACAGCTAACCTGGTATGATGTGTGGAGGACTAAAATGAGTAATAAAAGAGGCTACACCTTTCATAAGTCTAGATTAGACTACTTCCTGTTGAGTGCAGTTTTAAAGAAATGGGTTCAGGATGTTAAACATGTGGGGGAGCATCTTTCTGACCATTCAGCAGTGACATTAACACTCAAGGTTCCAATTGGACCGACCTCCAGGAGATGGACACTAGAGCATGCCATTCTTTTGGAAGAAAGCATAACTGAGAAGTTAATATTGGAATCAGAGGCCTTCTTTCAAATGAATTTAGGTACTGCCCTGATACAAGTGGTTTGGGATGCGTACAAAGCTTATATAAGGGGTCTAATAACCTCTATACAATCTGCTAGACATAAAAAGTATAAAACAGAGGTTGAGGGAATAGAAAAGGAAATACAGGAAAAAGAACATGACCTCATTACACATCAGAGTAATCCTTTGGACATGAGCATGTCAGCAAAGCTAAAGTCTCTTAAATCAGAACTGGTGGCTGTCCTTGATTTAAGGCTGAAAAAGAAATGGCAAGCCAGTAAATTAGCTCATTTTGAGTATGGGGAGAGCTGCGGGAAGCTTCTGGCATGGAAGACCAAACAAGATCTGGCTTGAAGTACCATTAATGAGTTAAATTCGGATGTTACGGGAGATATACTTAAGACCCCAGATGATATTGAAAAGGCCTTTCAGTTACATTTTGAGAAAGTCTATCATGAAGATTTAATTGTCCAAGAAGGGGAAATAGGAAATTAGTTGGGTCAAACGCCCCCGAATAGAATTACTAAAGATAACTCTCGGAATATGGATATGCCGATTTCAAGTATTGAGATCAGAAAAGCTATAGTATCTGGTAAACCTGGGAAAGCCGCAGGCCCAGATTGATTACCTGCGGAACTATATATGGTTTTAAGAGAAGTTCTTATTCCTGTTACGTTGATACTATTTTTGAAGAAGGGGGAGATATACCACCCTCTTGGAATGAAGCAACGGTAGCTTTAATCCTCAAACCCTCTAAACCACCACGCTCATGTGACTCATATCGGCCTATCTCTGCTCAATATCGATTATAAGATTGTCACAAAAATATTGGCAGAGAGGCTGAATGGATTGGCAGAGAATTTACTTCATGGAGATCAAAAGGGTTTTGTTAGAGGGAGAGGAATAAGAGACCTTACCTACAACTTGATTGGAGCAATTGAAGTAGCAACTCTATACAAAATCCCCCTGGCCATAATAACTATAGATGCCATGAAGTCTATTGACAGAGTAAACTGGGCCAATTTAAAATATATATTAAAAGAGAGTAACTTAGGTAAAAACTTTTGTAGGTCAGTCTCTTTGATTTATAAGGCCCCTCCAGCCAGAATTCTAGTGAACGGCAATCTATCTGCCCAAGTTAAAATCCAGAGAGGCACTCGCCATGGTTGCCTGTTCTGTCCAATGCTTTTTAATTTATATATTAATCCGCTGGCTGAAAAGATTAGAATACATCCAAGTATACCATCCTTTAAATTCAGAGACTGGGAAAAGAAGGTGACATTATACGCCGATGATCTAATGATATTCACGTCGGACTTGAATATTACAATCCCGTTAATATGTAAGCACAGAATTTTGGGCGGGTTTCGGAATATGAAATAAATGCAGCCAAAACTGAATGTATGACATGGAATTTGGGAGCCTGTGTCCATTTAACAAAAAAAGTGATAAAGTATTTGGGAATACTGATCACCCAAAATATCGATAAGATTGCAGAAACAAGCCTTCAAAAAGCTAGGAAAGAAATACACAATTACTTAATGGGTTGGACCTACTTACCTCTGACTCTAATTGGTAGAGTTAACTTAATAAAAATGATGCTGTTGCCTAAATAATTTTTTTATTACAAAATATCCCGCTGGCATTTAGTGAGAAAAGCTTGAAAACTCTTCAGTCGAAACGAAATACCTTTATCTGGGCTTCGAAAAGTATTCGAATATTGTGGAAGAAGCTGCGCAGAGAAAAAAACAAAGGAGGGTTATGCCTCCCAGATCCAGTTTTGTATGCAAGGATATTCTCACTGAGAGCAGGCAAAATGCTCATGGACTTACCAGATGACTCAGATAACGGTGTAATGTTTAAGGAGATGCTCCTGGATGTGGAGAGAGGGAGTCAGGGTTTCTTATACAAATATGGAGATCTGAGATTTTTTAAGAAAGTTCGCCTGAAAGTACTAAATAGCTTAGTCAGCACTAGGGCTAATATTAAGAAAACTTAAAAAATTAGTTATCTTAGTGCTCTTGCACCCATTTGGAATGCCCCAGGCTCACCAGGATGGACAAGAGATGTTTTGTCAATCGATGGGAACATTCGGCGATGGGAACAGCTGATACCGGAAGGATCTCTGTTATCATGGAATGAGATGGACTCACTTGCAGACAATGGATTGTCCGAATTTAAGTACTGGCAAATAAAACGTTTGTATCAAACTGTCGGGACGGATGTGGGCATGTCTAATGAACTAGAAATGACACTATCGAGAAAAATTGCAAAGAAGAAAGAGGTGGCGACTCTATACTGGTTACTGCTTGACCTGGAAGAGGGTGAATTTAAACTACCAACGGAGCTGTGGAGACAGAACTTGCCTGGCAGCAATCTCGAAGATTTATGGCAAGTATCTCACAACATTCTATACACTACAGTGCAACCTGTAAATTTAGGAAGAAATCATATCTTTTGTATTCACAGGGTGTATTGGTCTCCTCTTAAGCTCTCAAAATTTTCGAAAGGCCCAGCACCAAAGTGCTTCCAGATCAATGCAGATGATGTCCATATGTTTTTAACTTGTCCAAAGCTGCATCATTTTTGGGCGGAGGTAAATAGAGGTTTGGAAGGTATTTTTGGTGTAAGCACTCAGGTAAGCATAACTTTAGTTTTCTTTGGATAGCTTTCACATTTATGAGTCTATGTCAAGGTGGGAAAACAAGTTATGTTTATATCTGATTTTACTTGCACAAAGGGAAATCTGCAAAAAATGGGTCAAGGATACTTCTCCAACTCTATTGGATTGGGTGATCTCTATTAAGTACACAATGAAGTTGGACAGAGTTAGATTAGAAAAAGACAAAGATAATAAAAAAGATTGGGGCGCATGTGAGAAATGGCTGGGCAACTTGGATCAATAAAATGAAATCAGCCCAATGATAAAGCCTTCACGATAACTTACTTAATCTCTCTGGTTTCTGTGAGGTGCCCCGAGTGATACAGAACAAATCTATAGAGAGGTTCTGTGTAAAGCACATCCATCTAGATGCAGAGCTCTCCAGTTGGTGCCATTTGAGAGGGGGGCCATAGGAGCAAATTGAATAAGCTCTGAACTTATCTGATGGCGAATGAGGACCAATTTAAAAATAAAGAAAAACATTAATTGATATCTCTCTCTAGATTTGTGATACAGAGTGATACCATAACTAGTACCAAAGCATTTAACTGCAGCATTTAATTCATCTCGAAAAATGATTGTTCTAACTCTTTCTATCAAACACCTAGTGTCCAAAGTGTGAATTTAAGTAAATATTAGTAATTTCCATCTCTAGTCTTACACTGCCAATGATAAAAGTTATGATGTAAATACAGAGCTGTCCAAAAAATTTGAAATCAAAGATGAGGATGTCAGAAAGAAATCAATGTGTGTACATTGAGATCATGAGACCTTAAAGAAGTTGAGTGGCAACAAGTAATAATTTGATGAGAAACTATTAGGGCAATTATCTAATAAAATCCAGGGTTAGAAAATATAAGGTAATAAGTACGTAACGCTTAAAATTAAACGCAGCTCAAATGTTACCAGCTCAATTCTAATGAAATCAATATAAGAACAACTGCAGCACAGGACTTCTTATATTAATCACATTCTACCTCACACCCAAATGTTAAAAAAGATCAGGATACAACCGGGGAAACACTTACATAATTCGAGATCATGTTCCCTCTTTGATAACGAAGCCAGATCTCACTGGACTGATATGACCAACTTTCATGAAAAGCATTGCAACTGAACACGTTTTCTTTTGATCATGTGTATGTTACTTTTCTGCTCATTGACTCTTGAGTTTTATTTCCCTTTGTTCTTGCTGATGTAAACACACCAGAAAGGCTCTTCAAGCTAAATACAGAAAATGGTGTCTTTCAAGTGGAATAATATTAGGTGGCAATACTTCCACTATTGAAGGCATAGTTGAATGGAAACAAACAGTGTTGTGGAATAGGAGTCCCTTTTAAGGACGGTTTCCCTCACACACCAAAGGTGTCATGCTTTATCATGGGGATACCTCTTCGCGTCACAAGCCTAGTCGTGACACGGGCTACAACCCCCTCGCTGCGAGAGAGGAGCTCTGGGATGTTTTAGTGAAGAAGAGGGGTATAACTAAAACTCAATTTGAGCGAATGTGTGAGTGAGGTAGTGCAGTGCTGACTAAACATTGGTGAGAACGAGTGTGTAAAACTAGCTATAAGGTAAGTCTGCGTAGTTTATTGATGCTTCCTGGTGCCAGGATTAAAACAGAAATTGAGTATTGTGACTGCCATAATTAGAGGCAGCTGCACTGGGTTGGACTGTTCCCATGAGGCACAGGGTCAAGACTGATTTGCATATAGCTGGGTCTGAACTGAGGTGGCGAAGTGAGCTAAAGAACGATTATTGATTCAACCCAGAACTGTGACTGGGGGTGAGTTTCTGAAAAGCTTCAGCACTCTGTCCATCATCTCATTGTGTCTGCTTTGTTCACCCTAAGTGGCAGGGTATGGCCAGACGTGGGTCCCTTGCTCACTTTGCCACTGGATTAAAGTTAGCCAGGCTGATGAGGGGGGCTACCCCGGAACCAGTCCCAGGATGCTTGTTTCTGGTTCAGGGAAGACCTGGCTTGGCAGTTCGAGCTGGACTATTCTCGTGGGGCAGAGGGTCAAGCCTGATTTGCACATAGCTGGGTCTGAACTCAGGTGGCAAAGTGAGCTAAAGAATGATGATGGATTCAACCCAGATCTGTGACTGGGGGTGAGTGTCTGAGTTTCCATTTTCTAAAAGTGACATTTCTACAATAGTAATGTGTAATCCAACTTCACTAATGAGGAGGATTTATCATTACCATTTTAACATATCAATCATGATAAAGCTACGACTTTCATATCAGGATTAACAATTTAAAAGTATAAGAGAATTCCCAATGCTAGCCTATGAGAGAAGTAGGCCTCACAGTAGTGAAAAACCAAATAGGCTGTTAGTCATTACCAGGAAATGGAAAACATGCAGGTCAATGTCCTACCTTTTACTTACATAGCACACTGTCCTTAGGGCTACCTAGTGTCTACCTAAGGGATGACATATGTAATAAAAGGGTAGTTTAATGCAAGTAGTTTTAAATACCAACTCGAAGTGGCAGTAAAGTGCACACACAGCACCTGTAGTAACTGGCCTTAAACAGGTTTGAAAGGCTACTTCTGTGGGTGGCACAATCAGTGCTGCAGGCCCACTAGTAGCATTTAATTTACAGGCCCTGGGTATGTGGTATACCACTTTCCAAGGTACTTACAAGTAAATGGAAAATGCTTAACATATGTAAAGCAATTATACCATGTTTACAGGAGAGAGCACATGCATATTAGCACTGGTCAGCAGTGGTAAAGTGCCCAGAGACATAAAAGCCAACAAAAGGTCAGACAAATAGGTGGAGGAAGGTGAAACATTTTGGACAACCCTGCAAAAAGAGCAATTTTCTAACACAGGGGGTGCAGGCACATTAAACTCATATTAGGGAAAAAAGACACATTTAACAAATAACAAAAAGGTATAGGCGTCTTATTTCAATGTCCATAGAAAATGGCTTTGAAAATTGGAAGAAGAGCATTTACACAATGGGTACACAAAATGGCTTCCAGTCACAAGTTCAGAACAACAAGCAAGCGGACATGGACAATAAAGAACACACTGGAGGCCAATGGCAAAAGCACACTGGATGCACAAAATGTCTGCTCTGCCAAATGGCTACCAAGGTCGAAGGCATGGGCAACAAAGAAAACATGCAGGGCGATGATAAAAAGCAAAGCGCACTGGCTACACAAAATGGCTGTCTTGCCATATGACAACCAAGGGTGAAGGCTTGGATAACAAAAACACTCACAGCCCAATTGCAAAAGCAAATCATACTAGCTCCATAAAATGGCTGTCCTGTCACATGGCCACCAAGCAGGAAGCCTTAGACAACAAAGAACACGTAAAGGCCAGTGGCAAAAGCGCACTGACTACACTAAGGCCCTCATTATGATGTTGGGCGGAATTGCTTCCGCCCGACACTGCATTGGTCATGGGACCGGCCAACACCCGGTTGGCGATCCTGACCACCTCATTAGGATGTGACCGAACACTGTTCGGTCGCATTCCTACATTTTACTATGGGAGCATGCAGCCTGGCCATTAACCCGTCCTAATGCATGCTCCCAAAGTAAAATGGTAGGTACGGTTTTTCGCTGCACCCATGCAGCAGGGCGCCGTAGGTGCCCCCTCGGCCACCCAAGGGTACCCCCAATGACGCTTTCGGACATGCTTTGCATGTCAGACAGACCGAAATGGAAACCATGTTGGAAACCGTCATCATAATCTCAATGGCGGAGAGGCCAGCCATTGAAATTGCTTACCGCATTCTGACTGACAGAGAGGCTCTCTGAGCCCATCAGAAGCCGGCCGGAATGATCTGTTGGATTCCTTTCCCATCTCCTCCATCAAAATGAGGCAGTCAGAAAGGAATCTGACCGGTCCATTACGATGCAGCTCGGAAGGCACCATCAGTTGGTCGGGCCTTCTGAGCTTCATCGTAATTGGCCCCTTAATGTCTGTCTTGCCACATGGTATAGAGTTCAAAGTAAGTCTAGAACAAATTCAAATGGTGGCATTTGGCAAAAAGACACACACACAGGTCACACACAAATAGCCACTTGTCCAGCACAAAGAAAGGAGGCATGGTAAACAAAGAAGAAAACACTACCATTAATACAGCAATGCCAAAACATTTCTCAAATCACAAAGATCCCAAGGCATCAAAAATTACCCCATCAAAATACACTTTAACACTTTGTAGAAAAATGTCAAATATAAAAAAAACACATTTTGCATTTACTTCAAGACCATACATAAATCAATAGATGTTAAAAAAAATATAGCACAGAACTTTTTCTTAATATACACCCTAGCCATGTCCCTTGGGCAGGCCAGGCCTTTGACAGTAAAATTAGCAATATAGTGTAAACTTCACAAACAACACACAAGACAATGGAGTAACAGTAGTTTAAAACCAGGCCCTCAGCCCTCTAAAAAATGTGCAAATGTTTATCCTATGAAAAAACTAAACATGCAAATGCATAGTAGTCCCCCTACTGCAACTCTTGGACACTCACAATCAAATGTACAAATGTTATCAAAACACAAAAGGTAAAAAACAATACTGGTTAATTACCTTCACTACAAAACAACCTTATTCAAAAGTTATTTAACTTACTTGATTTCTCAAAAAATTATTCTTAAAATCCAATGGTATATGCAGAATGGATTGCAGACAAAGAGAGCAATATTTTCCCCTAGATATCCAATAAAAAGTGACCAGGGGTTAAACAGCGCAGTGAAAGAAGCCTTCTGGACAGGAAGGTGAAGTTGAAGTCTCTGTGGCACTTCCTTCCTATTGAAAAAAGTTAAATAAAAAAATGTGTTTCAAGCTAAAAGAAAAATAACTGAACCATTTGTGAGAGTAGAATACCTACTCAAAAAACCAGTTTGAGTTTTTTTGCTGCTTCTGGAGTGTAAAATCTACTAAAGAAGCAGCCCTCAGACCGTGAACACTCGTGTTACAAAATCAGGCCTGAAGGCTTCATAGTGATTGGAAATCATACTAGGGGATGCCTAATCTCACATGAGCTCGCCAGCTCACTTCCTGGAGCCCCGAGTTGCTCCTATTGTTATTGCGTTGCTCAAATGGGAGACAAGAGTAATGCAGAGTTCAAATTCCTCTGATTCTGCAAGTGAAATTAAAAATTCTGCCCTGCCTAAAAAAAACTTAGAAATTCACTGTAAAGCACAAAGGTTAAAGGGATGTTAAAGTTAGGTGACACTGTCAGTGAAAACATGCAGTTTTAACATGTGGCCCCTCCCCTTTTTGTACATTTTGGATCTTTCGATGGGGTCACAGGGGACTAATTAGGCTCAGGGAGGGGGCTACATGCCCCCTCCCTTTTTTAGCTACTCAGCCCCTGGGGATGGGGTCCCTGGGGCCTAATAAGGATATGGGAGGGGGCAAACCATCATAGGCCTCAGAGACCCCACCCTGGGACCAAAATGTGCAGAACGGGGGAGGAGGCCACATGGCTCCTCTCCAGCTGCCTCAGAAAGGCCCTGGGGACCTCATCCCCCATGTGGCCCCTCCCCTTTTTGTACATTTTGGATCTTTCGATGGGGTCACAGGGGACTAATTAGGCTCAGGGAGGGGGCTACATGCCCCCTCCCTTTTTTAGCTACTCAGCCCCTGGGGATGGGGTCCCTGGGGCCTAATAAGGATATGGGAGGGGGCAAACCATCATAGGCCTCAGAGACCCCACCCTGGGACCAAAATGTGCAGAACGGGGGAGGAGGCCACATGGCTCCTCTCCAGCTGCCTCAGAAAGGCCCTGGGGACCTCATCCCCCAGGGCTGCTACTTTTAAAAAAATAGGAGGGGTGCTGCTCTGCCTCCTTGCCTATGCCATTAATCATATACCGTGTACTAGGGAGCCCACACGTGGAACATAGTGATTTCCCTGTCTGAATCAGTACGGGCAGACAAACTTGTGTTTGCACCCACCTAGCGGAAGCTTTGTTAGAACTCCCACCAAACAGGAGCAAACACAAAGTCTTCTCCCAGAGGGCATGAACTTTAAGAATGCTCCAGGCAGACTTTTGATCTATTTCCCTGCCTACACTGATGTGAGCAGGGAAATAGATCAAGATAGTGCTTCTGCCTGGAGGGAGCAGTATAAATAGCTGCTTCCTCCTTCTGGGAGCAACATAGGCTCCTGCTGCATGCAGGAAGCTGGCTGAGACAGTGGGGGTCTGTGGCTCCCCTGTAGCCCTCAATGTGGTGCACCTCTCTGTATTAACCTGAGGCACCAGAGGATGGGGAACAGCCCTTTTGTATAGGGTCCCCAAGGCCATTTAAAGGCTCAGGGAGGGGGGCATGCAGCTCCTTTCCCTATTGAAAAATTGTGCCAAATCACCAGAAGCTACACCCGTTTTTCCCTGCCCCTTCCATGTAAGGAATATGCAATGGTGTTCAAGCCATTTTTCAGGCTTATGGACAGTGTGTTTTTTCCACAATTTTATGCTTAAAAACAATCTGAATTCCTTGATGGATGTGACTGCATCATTGATTTATTGGAGTGCAGTCTCTTCTGTAGTGAGCATCCAAGACATATGGATTATTTTGTGCTGTCTCTCTGTCTGAGGGCAGAGTCCACGGTTCTCCCTTTAAATTGCTGCAGAGTATACAAATGCTCCAAATCACCTACGAGCTCTGACCATGCTTGTTCATAATGTAGTCCCTGGGTGGGCCATGTCCCGGGGGAATGTGGGATTTGAAAAAAAAGTGGAGGGTGCATTCTTCCCCCCTCCTATGGCTCTATTGAGATCCAGGGACCACCACCTTCCCGGGGCTTTACAACTTTATCCGAGGGGGGGCACAGATATATGAATGCTAAATTTGCTATAAACTAGATCATATTTTCCATTCACATAATGTTAATTTTGTAGATTCCACATGAAAGTTATATATATATATTTATATTTAGAACACCCCAAAAAATGTGGGCATCAAACACACAACACATACTAATCTTGTGGTGTTGTCTAATCATAATGTGTTTAAAAATACATACCATTATTTTTCTATGTAATTTAAATAGAACTGAAACTTCACTTGAATCAATTCACTTCACTCAGAAACTAAAAGGGACATTGTAGACTGTGTTTAAATACAAAATTAAGTTAGTCAGATGTACATTTTTCCCCCGAAGTTTTATTCAGTGCGAACTTGACCCAAAGGTATCAGGTATCAGAGCGCTTTACATGAGCAACAGTTGCATTACATATATTTTTTTTTTTGCCCAGAATCACAGGATATTGAGCGTCGTTGATGAGACTCGAACCTGGTTCCCCAGATTTGAGGTCAACAGCCACAGCTGTTAGGCTACATTAACTTTAACTTAACTTAAACCTCTTCCTCTGGTGAGCCAGAAAGCTAGCTGTACAGGTACAGGACCTCTGTAGCCAGCAACTCCAGCTCCAATGGCAAGATGTTTGGGGCCCTGTCTCCTGCTTTTTCTGTCCTTGTGGCTTCCAGAGGTTGGAAACAGCAGCAAAAGTTGAGGATGTGTTGTTGGCTGCAGTGTTAGGAGGCAAGTGAGCTTTTGCCTTAATGCTGCCTATATTTATGTGACGTGCAAGATCGTCAACAGAGACTGATGCATTCATTGGCTGTTGTTCGATACTTTCACACACATTGGCCAATGGCTGTGTACGTCGTGGAGTGTCGTACCCACTATGCTGTCTACTTCTGTTGACTTCCATCTGATTGGAAATGCCCTGAGGTCAATTTAGATAGTGAAATGGTAATAATCCACATTTGCAAAGAGCGAACAATCACCCGTAAGGGTCTCTAGGCGTGTGTGTTTGGGAATGTTAAGTCAGTCAATACCACTCAAAATGGTGGCTAGCTTGTTTACATATATGAAATGCCAATGTTAATCATATGCTGTGACAATAAAGTGTCATGTAGTGCATTACTGTGTCTAAATGCAATAGTTGTGCAGTTTTTTTTATACTTCCGTTGACAGAATTTAAGATGAAAACAATACAAAATAAGGTGCAAATAATACATTTGAAATGTATTATTCACACATTTCTCCAGAAATAAATTACACATGTACAAATTAACTTTTTTTATTACATTTCAAAAATATTTTGTAATTACATTTTTTACATTTATTATGTACAAATAGTGAAATGTGTGTTTTATTACACAACAATTGTTTGTGAAAATTGTTAACAAATTATTATACTTTTACATGTAGACATATGACCCAGGTAGAGTGAGGGGACCATTTCCAGACCTCGCCACCATGGAAGAATGGGATATTATCACAAAAATATGTTTAAATAGGCAAACAATCCAGGATTTATGACACCAGCTAGAGCCAGGTCGTCTGCATCACAATAGAAATCCGACAGCAACAGCACCAATAGTGAAAATATTGGCAGTACTCCATTGCTTGGCCACAGGATCATTCCAACACACTGTAGCAGTATCTAGTTGAATGTTACAACCAACGCTCAGTGCTGCGCTATAATCTTCAGTGTTGAGACAAATCGACAGCTTCATACAGTTTCCATAAATAGAAGATTTTGCCAATGTGGAGAGAGATTTTTATGCTGTGGGTCACCTACCACATGTGATTGGAGCAATTGATGGCCCACATATTGCCTTGGTGTTACAGAATGAAAGAGAAGAAGTCTGTCGCAATCAGAAAAACTTCCATTCAATCAATGTCTGCTTACCAGATTTGTACATCCCAAGCATGTGTCCATGTTTTCCAGTATCAACACATGATTTGTTTGTACTAATGGAGAGCATCGTACTCCTGCAAATGTCACACTTGAACCTGAGAGGGCCTGGCTTGTTGGTAA
Source organism: Triturus cristatus (assembly GCF_964204655.1). Lineage (NCBI taxonomy): Eukaryota > Metazoa > Chordata > Amphibia > Caudata > Salamandridae > Triturus > Triturus cristatus. Next base: position 523,445,138 of record NC_140588.1, on the reverse strand, counting down.
GAACAATCTGTCAATGCGTCTTTTGTTTCATTCAAGTCTAATGAACAAAAATAAGTATTTAGATACATTTTTTTGCCTTTTTGATTTTTTAATTTCATATAGGAGATTTATTTTAACTGACCATAGTTGTTAGCACCACTGAAACAACAATGCCAGGGGAAGTCCGCTTCAGTGAGGCCCATGGAAGATCACATAGGCCAGTGGAGCAGGCTTTTGGGATCACAAAGGCCAGATTTCGATGTCTGCAAAAGACTGGCGGAGCCCTCCTCCACTTACCTGATAAAGTGTTCAAAGTCACCATGACATGCTGCATGTTACACAATATAGCCCTTCCAGAGAACATCCTGTACAATGTAGAAAAAGAAGACCATACAGCACCATCGGGTGAGGATGTTGGAATGCCAAATGAAGAAAATAGTGGTAAAGAAGAAGGAATTTAACTACGTCAAGATGAGTGTAAGTATATAATCGCATATTAATAAATTACATTAAAAATAAACTTTGAATCTGATGTGAATAAAAGTCTGTGCTACACATTTCTGTGACAGGCAAGTTAAGGTAAATCCAGGACAAACATTTTTGTTGGTCTATGTTTGAATGCATTGACTACTGTGTTTATTTACATTGTTAATCTTTGCTTGCTTTTAGAAAATGTGACCTCAAATTTCATTTTTTTATGTCAAATAAATATAATGTTTTTGGTTTTAATCTGTTTTAGGCTCCTTCACCATGTCATCTTCTTTTGGACATTTCAACCGTTGTGACATTTGCAGTTATATGCTGCTGTTGAAAAGTACAAAGTGAACATGGCTTTATCTTGTGAAACACACATATTTTGGATGTACATATCTTGTACAAAAACAGCTTGCAAAGTGATTGTATTGTGTTTGTTAAGTTTGCATTAGACTTGTTTTCTGTTGATTTTTGCCAATAAGGCAATATGTGCTGTTTAAATAGCTCTAACCATGTGTTAGGCCCCCAGAGCATACATATTTCCCATCACAGAGCCCAAATACCACATTTTAGGCCTCATGTAGGTAAATATAATTTACCGATTCTAAAATACCGAACGTTACCGAATCGGTATTTATGAATCGGTAAGTTATATGTAGGTATCAATTCGGTAATAAATACCGAATCGGTAACATTCGGTATTAAAGAATCGGAATTTTCCGATTCGGTAAATACCGAGGTGGTATTTACCGATTCGGTAAATTCCGAAGTGGTATTTACCGAATCGGTAAAATCCGAAGTGGTATTTACCGAATCGGTAAATACCGATTCGGTATTTACCGAATCGGAAAAACGAAAACACATGACTGGATGAAACAGCCAATCCTGTGCAACCACACCCCACCCAACCAGGAAGTGGCCACACCCAGGCAGGTGCACACAATCAACAGACCCTGGAGAGGCTGGGAATGCAGAGGAGAGGCAGGGAGCCAGTGCCTGATTGTGCAGCTCAAAATCACTATGTCCAGCCAGAGGACACAGAGAGATGGAGGGGAAAGGAGGAGGAAGCAGAAGTTCAGCCCCAGGGAACTCCAGGTGCTAGTGGAGGAGGTGGTGAAGCAGCACCAGAAGCTGTTTGGGAGGCAGTCCCTGCAAGTGCCAGAGTCAGAAAAGCGCAATATATGGCTGGGAATCCAGGCGCAGGTCAATGCTGTTGGAATGACCCCCAGGGACATAGAGGTACTTAAAAAGCGCTGGTACGACCTGAGGATCGTCACAAAGAGGAAGATGGGGGAAATACAGAAGGAGGCCAGCCGGACAGGAGGTGGAATTAACAGGGCACCTGCCCTCACCGAACTGGAGGAGCTGGTGTAGTCGACAATAGAGCCCGAGAGTGTCGTGGGGCTTGGGGATGCCGACAGCTCTGCCAGAGCCGCCACCCAACAAGGTAAGACGAATGCACAGCAATGTAGCCCCCCCACCCCTATCCCACATCCCCCATTGTGAAATGAGTATCCCACTCCAGTCCATGTGTTAGTGCAGACAGGCAATGCATTATGGGAGATGTAGTCAGGGAAACCCCAACCATGAACTGAATACCACAGAACAACAATGCATGGTACACACATTAGCCAAAAGCAGGCAGAGGACAATGTGAGAGTGTTACATAAATTTATTGTGATGCTAGCAATGCAGGGCTTCAGGTACACTGAGCTGATGTTGCATTTCTGTCCACAGATGTAACATCGCGCAGGACTGCTCAAGCTACAGGAGAGAGTGCACACCGGCAAGACAGGTCAGCTCTGGCCAGCACAAGTTCTGCCCAGGGAGCATTGCCACAGCCAGCATCCCACTACCACAGGCAGCATCACCTCAACCACAGCCAGCGTCACCTCTACCACAGCCAGCATCACCTCAACCACAGCCAGCGTCACCTCTACCACAGCCAGCATCGCCACTCATGTTTGAGTCACCGGCCACATCACCGCCTGCAGTTGTGAGGTCGAGGAGGCGTGCTGCTGCCAGGTTGCGAGCGTTAGACACCTCATCTGACGGCAGCAGGGGCCCGGAGCCAAACACTATGCCCCAGGATGGGAGCCATGCCACTGTGCCCTCCACCTCACAGGGAGAAGACACGGGTGTAAGACGGCGCCGCAGGTCGCGGGTGCAGAGTCCACCAGCAGACGTCGACAGCCATGGGGTCTTCTCGGGGCTCGAGGGCAACATGCTAAAGCAACAGCGCCTGCAAACAAAGGCAGTTATGTCAGTGCAGCGACATATGCGGGGACTGAAAACCACATTTGTCAACATGGACAGGAACATCAGCGCAATGGCGGTGGGGATGGGTGACATTGCAGCGGGCATTCAGGACATGTCCCAGTCCATCAAGCTGTTGTGCAGCAAATATGATGCTGACAGAGCTGCACGGCGCCGGGAACGGCAGAGGAGGGACAGTCACACCAGGGCACTCAACCGGCTGGCAACTGCCACGTCACTACTCTGCCGGCGCTCTGTGTCTATGCAGGAGGGCCTGACACACTGCAGCAGCGACGTGTCTCGGGGGATGGTGCAGGTCACAAGTGCACTTGAGATGCTATTGACTAGTCAGGCGTCCACAACTGGTGCAGGGGATGCTGCTGAAAGCATCGAAACCAGCAGCAGGAGCAGCATAACACCCCCGGTCCCAGATACCCGCAGGAGCAGCAGGCGGCTTGGGGCTGGCACTAGTGAGGAGGGTCAATCCGTGCCATCCCACTCTGTGGCGCGTGGCCGCAAGCATTAATGCAGCACCGCATAGCCAAAGACTATTGGGTGACGTAACCCTGGACTTACTACTTGTGATTACGCAATGTTGCCAGAATGGCATTTTCTTGGTGTTGTGGCGTAGTGCCGCATTAAAACTACGTCATGACATACCACAACTGGCTGTGTCCCCTTACTTACTCAGAAATAGTTGCATGTGATATCTGCCCGTCTCTCTCTCCCATCTGTTGCTGTTGGCACTCCAGCAGCGTTGGCCTCTGGCTGACCTGAATCATCCTCATTGTCCTCAAAATCTGTTAGTTCCACCTCTGTACCTCTCTTCGTGGCAAGGTTGTGCAGCATTGCACAAGTGGCAATGATCTTGCAACAGATGATGGGTGTGTACTGGCGTGAGCCTCCGCTCTTGTGGAGGCAGCGAACCTGCTTTTCAATAGTCCAAACGTGCGCTCTACCACGTTGCGTGTAGATTTGTGTGCCACGTTATATCGTCTCTCACTCTGGGTTGCTGGGTGTAGGTAGGGAGTGAGGATAAATGACCGCACGGCATATGCACTGTCGCCTAGGTGAGTAAAAGGGAACCATCAGTCTCATGCCTCACTACACTATGATTTGCAAGTTTCATGGGGCGTCACTGTTACTTACCTAGCAGGTATCCCTCTCCAAATTCTCCGGCAAGCAGTCGTGTGTAGATCCCACTGTTCTGGAAGATGTATGAGTCGTGGGTGCTCCCAGGAAACTTCGCAACAATATCAGTGATGATGTTCCCTGCATCGCAGATTACCTGCACATTGATGGAGTGGGTGGACTTTCTGTTCCTGTAGATGTGCTCAGTGGCAGCTGGTGGGCAGATTGGGATGTGTGTGCCATCAATACAGCCAATGACATGGGGGAACTGTGCCATGTGATAAAAGTCAGTTTTAGTTTTCTGCAGCTCAGCCTGTGTGTTTGGGAAGCTGATGTAGTGGTGCATTCTCTGCATCATGGCATCCAGGAACTTCCTGAAGAAACGGGACAGGCAACTCTGGGATACACCGCCCACCGCAGCTATCAACCACCCCCTGGTAACTGCCAGATGCGAGTAGATGTAGGCTGCAGAGCACCTGCACATGTGGTGGTATGGCATGCGCCCTTCTTGTTGGCTGGTCCAGGAGTGGGTGCAGGTCCCTTATCAGGTCCATGATGGTTTGTGGGTGTAGCCTGTACCTTTCATGTATCTCTGCATCAGTCTGTTGAAAGAGTGTGATGCGCTGTCTGTAGATGTGTTCCTCCCGTCTCCAAATCCTCAGACCTGCTGCCTGTAGACGTAGGCGCCTTGCAATGACATACAGAGCGGCCATGTTGTCCACGCTGTTGCATTTTGGGATTGCTTATGTGCACTGTTGATGCTTACCACCTGCTTTCAATCTGTGTTAATTACCGACTCTTAATTACCGAATTTCATGGATTTCTTAATTACCGAATTTACCTACATGTCTTTTTCCGTTTTACCACTTCATATTTACCACTTCATATTTACCCCTTCATAATTACCACTTCATATTTACCGATTCAGAAAATATGTATTCGGTAAATTTGAATCGGTATTTTAGAAATCGGTAAATATGAATCGGTATTTACCGCTTCATATTTACCGAAAATAGGTTTTTGGCCTCCTACATCTCACTTGACTAAATACCGGTCGGTAACGGGATATTTACCGAATTTCGGCCGTTACCGACATGGTATTTAGCTACCTACATATGGCCCTTTGTGTTAACTGTGTGTAGCTGTTGATATGTCTCATCATTAAAGGAAGGACTTCTTGTATCACACCACTTAAAGTTGGTTATGACATTCCACCAGATACTGCAACAGTGTATTGGAATTACCATATGTTCACAAAAGGGAGTGCTGCCGCCATTAGCTTCACTATTGGTGTTATTGATGTAGGTTTCCTATTGTGAGGCAAAAGATCTGGCTCCAGGTAGTGACATCCATCAATAGGAGTTGGTTTATATAATCTGATTTTTGTAAATATCTCTGGTTCTTCCATGGTGGCAAGGTCTGGAACTGTAAATAAAAATATAAGATGATGTTTGTGGAATATGCATGAGTTATAATGTATTAAGAAAGTATGACAAAAATTACTTTACTCCTATTAGTATGTGATTTGTGTTTTTTGTTCTTTTTTTGCTTTACATTTTTTTTTAAAACATTACCTACATGAAATTTAATTATGAATTGACAAACCATTTTTATTTAACGTTTTAACACAAAAATGTGATTAAATTGAGATAAGTAATACAACACCAGTCTTTTAATTTTTTGTTGTTTTTTTAGTCAACAAAATCAAATAAAGTAAAAACAGGATGTTAACAAAAAACAAGCAAATAACATGATAAGTTATAGTGAAAAGGCAAAATTGTTTGAAATCCAATGCCCAAAATACAACTGGCATAAATAATCAAATGTAGTCATAAAACAGTCACATAGTGAATAGTAGTCACACACTGTAGAAAATTAGGTTCTGCATCTCTTGCTGGTGATGGGAAGGGGGTTTTACCACCCTCTCCCACTAGTGTGGCTGACCGTCTCCTCCTGAGGGAGACTGGTGGATTTGCAGTTGCAGAGACTGAAGCGGGTGCAGGTGTTTCCTCTTGTGGCAGGGATTCACTTTCTGTGGCTGAGGCAGATGTTTAGGACCGCAGAAAGGGAAAGATGTTGCTACTAAATCCCTATATATATGGGTAAAAATAGCATGCAGCAACCCAGTCAGGGAGCATGAAAAATTGAGTTAAGATATTCCATCTGAACACTGTGCTCCCTATGCAACTGCTTTATCTTCCAGAGTTATGTAAGGGCCTGGCTCATCATGTCTTGGGACTGATTAGGGGCTCCCAAGCCTTGGTCGATGGTGGCCTGGTTGACAATACACCCAGATGGTCCTGGCTGTTCCTAATCATCCACTCTTGCATGAGAAGGTTCCCCAGTGAAGGCTTCTTTCAGATCTGGAGTGAAGGTATCATTAGTAGCAGTGGCAGATGGTTGTCTATGTACTCAGGACGTTGGACCTATTATACATTAAGATTTTTTTTTTTAAACTGGATGATACATCAAATGAGCTAATAGGTATAAAAGAAGCAACCTAAAAGGAAAAAGTGCTTTAATTTGATGAATATACCTTTCAGTCGCAGTATGATAATTTACAAGAACATTTTAAATTACAGACCAAATTACTTATAAACGCCGGTAAAATTATGTCCTCAAATGTGTGGAAAACATTAAAAAGTACATTTAGGGGCCGATTATGTGGTCAGCCGGCAAGCCTCCGACAGCTAGTCAGAAGCTTTCCGACCAAGGTAGGAGGCTTTCTGACCGACACGGTTGGTTTGCAGTCCGACTGCCCGATTACAATGACAGCAGTCAGAACGTAAATCGGCCAGTCATTCCCACTCGGTTCCGACTGGCTCCCTGAGTCTTTCAGCCGGTCGGAACCACACTGTTATCCCCCATGGACGGCATTTCCGCCATTGGGATTACGATGTTGGTTTCCCACAGCCTTTCCAACATGGCAAGGCTTTCAGAAAATGACTTTGGGGGCTCCTAGCAGGGCCCCCTTGCCTCAGCAGCAGTTTACAGTTGGTGATTGAGAGGGTCCCTAGGATGACCCCCTGTAAAACCCTGCACAGGGTGCAGGGTTTTACAAACACCCCCATTTCTCCATAGGAGCCTGTATTACAGCCAGTTTACAGCTGTGACACAAGCTCGCATAGAGAAAAGTGAGTATGCCACTGAACAGCGCTCAGTCGCATTGTAGTCAGGCGGTCAGAACCGTTAACCGAAGATCGGTCTGTTTCGAGTCCAAGACGGTGTTGGTCGGAGGCAACTTAACATCATAATAACCAACATCATAATAAGACCCTTATTATTGAAAGAAATTATAATCTGTATTCAACATGACATGCATTAGAACTTTGATACGGAAAGAGAGAACATCAATTCAAATAAATTAGAAGTGACAACATGCAGAATTAAACAACAAAATGTCATTTTCAAACATAGTATAATATAAATATTGATAAATACAAGACACTTTCACGAATATTATTTTCACAATACAAAAACAAGGCATTATGGTAGTTGAACTCATTTAAAATAATCATTCACAACACTAGAAAAATTGTAAGCTGGACATAGCCATTGGAAGACATGCAGTGAAAATGAGAAGACATTTCCAGTATGAAACACGTATATGTAATATGTTATTAGGTGAAATAACACTTACCTGCACATAACATCATGTGAATTTAAAATGGATAGAGAGTGCAACCTGTAATCTTAAGCTGAACAAATTACATTCAGACAAACAAAGAAACAAGGCAAATAGAAATTTTACATAATATGAAGAAAAACAAGCACATAGAGAACACATATGAACAATTTGCAAAATTAGTGAAACATCAATAACGTTCCAAATTGCATAAATAAGTTGAGAAAATAAATATTAAAAAAATGGGCAAAACACATTAGCAACAGCGAAAAAAAAATCAAAATCGACATTTGGATTTAGTGATACATTTAAAAGTATAACTTACCAGTCTCCACTCCACAAGGGATTCCTGTCAAGCCTTCAGAATGTAGGGTGTGCAAGACCTTCTCTTCCCAGTGAAAAGGTTGTAAAGGTGACTGGCCTCCAGTTGATGCTTGGAGGTCAGGGAACACACTCTCCCCTGCAGGTCGTTTGACCTCTTCCTTATTTCCACTTGTTTGTGCAGAGTGTTTCCTACAGTATTCACTTTGTCAACTATTCTGGCCCACATTTGCCTTTTTCAGTGATATAGTTCTCTTTTAGATTTGGGCTCCAAGCAAATGTTGCTCTACTCTTAAAAAATCATTCATCGTGACTGACAATTCTCCCTCAGTAAAATGTGGGTTTCTTCGCTCTGCCATTCTGAAATGATCAACTTAAATGATTGTAATAACTCACAAGATGGTAAATAAGAAAAACGCAAAATGAACAAGAAACGGGGAAAGCAAAAAGTAACAAGCTGACTTTACTGACAAAATGCTCTGGAACAATGCTGTACTGTAGTGGAATAGCAAAGGATCATTGCCTGCAATGTAGTGTGTTTTATAGTGTGGTATGCAGGTGCAAACGATTAACCAAAATACATCAGGTGTGTAATGCTAGCAACCACACAAAAGCTACTGAAATAGTATTATGTTGAACACGTTCTACGACGAAATCCCTCTGTTAGAAATACGCCACTAGGACAACACCAGTATAACTGTGAAATCTAAATAAGCTTGGCAGAATCCGCCAACCTGATGGTGATAGAGAAAACATTTGCCAGCAGAGGAGTCCATCACGTCTACAGTGGTGAGCCGCTTGAACGATAAGAAACAGTCTGTCGACGCGAGCAGTGTATCAGCCAGCACACATCTAAATAGGGTGGATATGGGAATCCATCAGCAAGAGGGAATACTTGTAAACTTCACCACGGTGGGACAACGGGAGTCCTGCCAAGATCTAAATCAGGCCCTCTGTTATTGTATTATGTACCATTTTGCAGTAACAGATATCTCTTTACTTATATAAGTAATCATCAGTGTCACTTTACTAGATGCATAACCTAAGAAACTGGTGAAACTACAATAATTAGTTCACACATGATTTCTGAAAGTAAATACAGATATTAGAGAAGTTAATTATTGTCATTTAACATAACATATTTCTTCACTATCAATAGAGAAGATTCTCATTTGAACTAAATAGACATAATTTGTATGCATTTCTGTAATTTCTGATAAACCTTTTGTTAAATATTGTTTTCATATACTGGGCTCTGCATTTGTGTTGCTTGATTTTAAATGAACTTGATTTTGCTCATTAGAGTCCAGACTGATGCTTAACATTATGACTCATCCTAAATTAATATTGTCTACCCAGTCCTATTCTTGTCTAAATCACTTTAATCACCAGAAAGCGTCACCCTCTTCAAAAGACATTGGCACGTTCGGATGAATCCTGTGTCAGTTCATTTGGTAATGTTGTAATTTATAGGCTGCAGGTCAAGCACTGTTTCCCTTTTCCCATTTACTTTCGACTGGTCCTGATGTACAAGCACTATCTTCACACGTTTTGGCACACGCAAATGTGTAGTATCTTTAATTTAGTCAAGATTTATAATACTCCCCCATACTCTAACACTGATAGACTTAATGTTAACAGTCTACAATGTTCTCTAAACACTGACGATGTAATAATGATAATATATATTCTGTCATTCCATTTTCCACCTGTCTTGTGAAGGATACATCATTTATTAACCAGCCCTCCAGCATCTCAGTCAAGTAAAACAAAATATTAAAAAGCGAAGTTGAAGCATCCTAGTTATCAAGGTGAACATTTTCTTTTTGATTCAGTCGGATTGCAAAATGCAATGCAGCGCACGCTACGAAATTCGTTTTATTTATTTAATTGTTTACTTACCTGCAATTATCCATATTCCGGTTTTTAGAACCCCCCACCCTGCCCCTCCCCCACCCCGCCTTACTGCCCCACGGAACTCTTTCCACTGGCCGCGGCTGTGGGCAAGGCGGTTGTTCAGAAGTAAAACATGCACGTTTTTTCACAGTTGTGGTCAACTAGGACATCGTACAGGTTCTTGAATCACTGACGAATCAATGTAATTCCCTTTACAAAGATCTGCTTGATGGCCTCCAAGTGATTGATGGCATCCTGGAATTCTGCCAAGCACATACAGAAGAGAACGGGTGGGGCAACATGAGGACTCAGATGTGCCTGATTCAAAGCTCAGCCTAGCCTGCTGCTTTTCAGTAAGCGAGTTCTGTCTGTTGAGGCGTCTTGGAAGGTGTTTATTAGTAGGTGCTGGTCGGTACCTAGAGCTAGAAATAATGCCACAATCTCAGATTAGGTCAATTCTCAATAAATTAATACTTGCTCAACTCTTAGTATCTTGGCTCATGAGCAGTCAAGCTTAACTTAGGAGACAGGTGTGCAAAGCATTTAATAACACCCAAAACAGTAAATAAGTAAAAAAATCCAACACCAACTTAAAAAACAGAAAATATTTTTCTCTTTAAAATTACTCCAGAATGCCTTTTGGTGGATGACAAAAAGGTGTTCTAAAAATCGAATGAACATACTTTTTCCATACAGTTAATAAACAATTGTATTTCCAAAGGTAAATAGTTCTATGATGTCTCCACTGCACAGGTTAACTGTGGTGAATTCCTATCAGACCTTCTCCCGATGCGACAGGGCATTAGGGAGGGGTATCCACTCTTATTCTTGTGCTGAAATCACAGGCAGCAGATATACAGAATGAGAAGGAGATGATGGTCATGCCCACATACCCATACCCGGGGACACTCATCTAAACTTCTGTATGCAGGCAATGTATTGCTCACACTTACAGATTTATATAATTTCCTCTTATCCCTCGTGTCCATCATAGATACCTTTGCAGCGATATCAGGGTATAGTGACTAAACATGGGTCTAGTCTATCCTCTAATGAAAAAACTATTTCTCGATCCAGAGAACTTGAACAACTACCGCCCAGTCGCCACACTCCCATATTTAGACAAAGTCATTAAAAGTTGCGTAGAGTACCAACTTGCTGCACACATTCGAACAAACAACCTCCGAGACACTCTCCAATCAGGTTTCAACCTGGGCCACAGTATAGAAACTGCGATCTTCCAATAGGCGATGACTCCCTTAGATTCTTCGACTCCAATAACTCTTGCATCCTAGTCCTCCTGGACTTGTCACCTGCATTCAGCACTGTCAGCATTTGGACCTCCTTTAAACAACGTATGGGATTTCAAGGAACAGTCCTCAATTGGTTCTCCTCATATCTATGAAACTTTTCCTAACTTGTAAAAATGGGCAATTCGATCTCAAAACAAGTCAGTGTACATCAAAGACTCCCTCAAGGGTCAATCCTCTCCCCAACCCTCTTTAACCTCTATGAACCACTATGTGTGATTCTCAGAAACTTTCGGCTTCTCCTCCACCACTACACTGATGACACTCAAATATTCATGAAAATCTCATTTCCTAAAGACGTTGCACTCCTTTCAATCACACTACTAAAGATTCAAAACTGGATTTTTAACCACCATCTAAAACCCAACAAAACTAAACCAGAATTTCTCTTGATTTCTCCTCTGAAAGCAAAATCCTCAGTAAGGGAATTGGATGGCTGCACTGCCATTGTCCAGAGTACTAGATCACTTGGTATCACCCTTGACAATAATCTCAATCTTTACAGACACATCACACCCATGACCAAGAGTGCACAACACCAATTTAGGCAGCTTTGGGGCATCAGACTATTGATCCCAGAAAAAGACCTAAAAACAGTGGTGCAGCCTCTTATTCTCTTCAGAGTAGACTATGGAATTGTCCTTCTCTCAGGCATTCCCAAAGTTCACCCAAGACCACTGAGAGCAACACTGCATGCAGCAACCCACTAGTTTTAAGTCTCAGTAAATGTGACCACATTTCCCCTGCCCTGCTATTCCTCCAATGGTTTCCTGTTGAAGCACGGGTCCAATTCAAAACCACCTGCATTACCAACAGAGTACTGCACTCCTCTTCAACCTCCTAGGTAAACAAGAAGCTGAAACTCTCAAGGCAAATAGAGGTTCCAGAAATGCCCAATCACTGCTCCTGGAACCCCCCCCCCCACCTTCAGTCAAGACCTGTACATGTGCCAGACATTCTCTGGTAGTGGCACAAGAATCTGGAACTCCTAATCACCCTCCCTCCGCCTAATCACCTACCTCCTCACCTTCACAAAGGACCTTAAGCTCCTCCTATTTGATAAACACCTGGGTTAATCACCCATAACCATACTTATGTACTGTTTCTACCAAGATAGAAAACTACCTTTGGTATGTGACCCCACCATCTTAATCAATACAAGTATGTACTGCATTAAAACAGCCAACATGTTTCGTCCAAAACATTGGACATCATCAGGGCAGAGAATCCAAACAGATATGTGCCATAGTTCTTCAGTTCATTTATTCCCGAGACGACTCAAACAAATATCCTGGTAAGTCACATAAGTCGTAACTGCAAGCCCCATCAGGTGATCGCATGTAGGGTCCAATCACATGCGGTCAACTGACTGGGCTCACTTGCCTTAGTCCCGAATTCTGTTGCTTACATTGGGGACAATTTACTCCACTTCTCTTGTATTTGGAGTGACTTTAAGTTGCTTTATTTTTACTGGACCAAACACGTGAATCAATTCTGCATTACCTTTTGTCTTTACACACGGCTCTTCTCTATCCAGCAAACTGCTTATCTTGCACTTACGACTTATGTGACTTACAAGGATATTTGTTTGATTCATCCCTAGAATCAATGAACAGAAGAACCTTGGCACATATCTGTTTGGAGTCTCTAGCCCTGAAGAAGTCAAATATTTAGGATGAAACAAGTTGGCTGTTTTCATGCTTTACATACATGTTATATACAAGCAATATTTGAATAAAAGAAGATTTATATCCACTTTCTCAAGAATCTTTCTGGATTGTTTTGTTATATATATTTCTTTAATGAAATGATTGAATCAACGTAAGGTGCACCCTTGCATTGAAATTCAAGTTGTGTAGTCCTGTAGTTGGACTGCACCCAGGCAGCAGGTGCCTTATTGAGTGCACATATCAGATACACAAGTTTCTGGTAATTTATTGGATATAATAGGTTAGGTGCGGCACCCTCTTGAGATCCTTCTGTCACCCCTTTCTTTTAACCTAAAATGACATCAAACAGAGTCCATTTTTTGCCATATGGTCATGTATAGAGGCCCAACTACACATGTGGGGTATTGTTTTTATCATAATTGTGGGACCATTTGATGGTAGGGCATTTGCCTGACATTCTAGAGTTTTCTGTCACAGAAAAGTGAAGAATTGCATTCTTTTTACCAATAGTTTAAAATTCGCGAGGGACTCAAGCATGGCACATTACTATGGATTCCTCTGTGTCTCCATTTGTAAAAAAAATTACTGGGATTGTTGGGTCTCCTGAGAGCTGGCCGATCCTGGGCCCAAAACTATCTTCATTGCAATTTTCCCCATCAAAACCATTTCTTGGTCTCTAGTGTGTGGATCAATGATCAAACCCACGAAAAACCAACTCATATCTGTTTACTCTACTCTCAGCAGATCGAGGAGATCACATATATAGGTCAAGGATTGATAGGTATCTGTTTTTGCGTAAGACTGGTGGAAAATGATCATGTTATAAGGGAAAAATGTATAGCACCCAGTGATATAATCCTTAGGATATGCAGATATAAAAAATGTATGGCTGGGATATGTCAGCTTTTTACTTTCAGCTGCCTTCAAAACTTCCATAAAAACTGCATGCAGTTTAGTGCCTGTGTGCAGCCGCGGCCCGTACAGATAACATCGGTGGGGCAGTGAGGCCAGGTTGGGGGGGATTCTGACGGACAATGACGAGGGAAAATTAATTATTTATTTAATTTTCCCTCTGCATCGTCTGTAGAAATCCCCCTTCACTCGGCAGCACCACCCCACCGCTGTCTGTTACCTGCATGGACCGTGGCTGCCTGTGTGCACACTGACCCCATAAAAAACTCCTATGTCCGGTATCCACAGCTCAGGAGACCTGGAGGAACATAGCTGGGGGTCAAGTCTTGGCATGCATGCCAATGTTCATACATGAGAAAAACTGGAAAGAATGACCATACTTTGAAAATCTGGTAATGTCTTATTGATCATGTTCCCTCAGACAGGAAATTAGGGGAAAGGAGATCAGGATGCCTGCAATAGAAACCTTAGAATGTGTAAATTTTAAAATGTATGTCTTTAGTATGTTTCCATAGAGCAAAAGGGTGTTATCTGTTACTGAAATAAGTGCCATAGATGCCGCTTTACTTTGCTTCCAAATTTTCTAAAATGCACTGCACCCAGATATTTGCCTGGGGGCACCGTGAACCTACAGAAATCTATACATATCTGGAACTTACAGCAGAGGAAAACAGTTGGGTGGCAAGTCATGGAAGGGATATGATCCCACTAAAGCAAGTCTAGAGGGAATTACTATGTTTTCAAAATAATAATGGTAAAAATGTAACCAGTGTTGTGCTCAGCACGTGCATCCAGGCACACAATGAGGGAGGTTGGACACCAAACAAATGTAGCAATGGGTGTGTAGACGTTAAAAATAGGTGCTTATGTTATGTTTCTATTAGGGCTGGGGATAACTCATGCAATTCCATGTAGTTTATTCATTCGGAATTACCCAAACATTCTACAAGATTACTTGGAATTACACAAGAAAAGTAATTCCACCTTTACCTTGATTTTCCGTGTACTGTAAGTGCCTCTCAAGTCCTAAGCAGCTGCTTTCCAAATTCCCAAAATATACTGTACCCAGTTTATCAGCTTTAAGCATCCAGAACCCATTGAGAACCCATTAATGTCTGGCAGCCCCTTGCTCAGGAGACCTAATGGAGCAAAGTTGCAGTGATACATTCATGTGTGAGGAACACTGGAGGGATTTACCATGTTTTGGGAAAAACATACGGCAATCATCATGTTTAGCACAATCTCCCAGCCAGCTAATCAGGGTGAAAGAGGACTTGTACCCAGTGATTGAAAATTTAGGATGTGTATATGATAAAAATGTATGTTATTCTGTGTTTCATTACATTCCAGGGTTGGTACTGGTGGCCAAAAGACAGGTTGTCTAAACCAGCATTTTGCTGACAGTTTCTTTCTAATTTTCACAAATGCACTGCACCCACTTTATGATTACACCGAGCTAATTGAAAACCCATACATGTCTGGGGCCCCCACACTCAAGTGACCCAGAGGAGCAAAATGGGGTGGTCACCTGGTGGCAGGAATATGTTTCTATGTGAGGGTGCATGTGAGAATTTCTAGGGTTTGGAAAAAATGCCACATGACAAAAGTCACTTTAAGAAGGTTATACTGGCAAGCAAGATAGGACAAGGGAGTTCTGACTTGCACCAATAGACTCCTGAGGTCAGGCAGAATTGGAAGATATATAGTTTGTGTAGTTTCGATATATTCCTGAGTTTGATTACTATTGTCAATTGAACAATGCACATTAAACAATACAAATACTGCATTCGTAATGAAAACTCACACTTATTTGGTCCTGCTGGACTCCAGACATTTTACAGCAACATTTCTTTCAATAGCAATGATGGGACAGATTTACAAGCCCCTTGCACTGCCAGTGTGTCACTGCTTGTTACGCACTGGCAGCTCATTTTTCTGCCCTATATTTACAAGGACAGGAAAAGCCACCGTGCCTGGCTTTTCCTGTCCTTGAAAATACTGCCCCTTTACACGCAGCATTTTGCGTGAAAGGGGCGTTCAATGGGTGTTGATGTGGGTTTTCCCACGCAACACCCATGGAATTAATTTCTCTTCGTTCATTTCTCCTCATTGTTTTCCTCTTTCCATGCGTGCAGCATTCTGCAGCACACGTAGAACGAGGAAATAACCTCTAATGATTGTTTATGTACAGGAAAGTGTCCCTTCCTACTCATAAACAATCCTTCAAATAAATGACGTTTTACAAGTTCTATGTGTGCTAATTCTGGAAAACGCCATTTCTGTTTTTTTCTGTGCAGGAAGGGATCCCTTCCTGCACAGAAACAATCATCCCCATGACGCGTGCCTGCATCAGTGCATTGTAGCAGTTTGCGCTCCAGAGCAGGGGGACCCACAGAGATGCGACATATTGTTGTAAATATGTTACATCCCTGTGCTTCCAAACTGCAGCGCGACCCAGCAAAATGACTTGCTGCACCGCGCTGCGTTCATATATTGTAAATCTGCCACGATATATTGATGTATGGTTTGCACAAAACATAGAAGTTGTATACGTTCACAAATAGACCAAAGAGGTACATGTGCTTGAGTAAGCTTAAGCTGATTTTTTCTTTAAAATGGATCTTGGATTTTAAAAATAGATCTTGCACAGAGGTGTGCTAACACCCAAGCAGAGACAGGTTACACATATTCTAGTGAATTATGGGAAAAGTGCCACAGGCTAAAATAAATATTTGAAATATTTTTAAGTCTCAATAAAACAAATAATTACAATTCGATATTTTGAAATATTCCTTAAAACACACTACATTACAGTTACTTAAATGTGAGCAGGTATGTTGTTTTACCTCCTGGAAATTATTTCATTAATTAAAAAAAATATCATGAATTATTTTAGCCAATTCAGTGTCATTCTTAGTCTGATGCATTTTAGAAGATCTATATTTCTTTTATCTAGAGATTTTATCTGAATATGATTTTCAGAATATTGATTGACAAAAATGCTATGCTCCAACTATAATTTACAAAAATAACGCCACATTGAAATTTATAATTTTCCATCTGAGTTAATTATAGAAAATGCACAACCAATAAGACAATATTTTCCTAAACAATATTATGGTCACAATATTTTTCTCAGACAATATTTCTACAGTATAGCACAACAAGGAAGCTCATGTCCTTTTGGGCAGGAGATTTTAATTTACATTTGTGTAATGCTTGCAACACCAAACATTAAGATTTAAGGGATGTATATGAGATGGAATTGACTCATTTCAAACATGTCCTTCATGGGGAGGCAGTCAATAGAGTTTTGCTATCAAGGGATTTGGGTTCTGCAATTGATTTCAGGTGCTATGACACACCCCTTCCGCCAACATTTACAGGAAATGGGAATTGAAGCAACATGGTTTATGTAAATATGTCGGCTGATTTGTTTCCTGTGTTGCAGGATTACAAGATGGTCGCAAGCTGCAGTAGTGACCACAACCTGCTTGCTGCTATTTTTGCCCTAAATCTTGTTGAGTAGGGATGTCAAGAGATGGGTCAAGTAATCGATTTTTCTCGCAGTGGCGGGAACAAGACTTAATTGGGATGAGTGACAAAGAAACATCTACTCAGGATCTCCAGGATAACCAGAATGCCATTTCAATTTAATCATTATCTTATGAATCCCCTGATTGAATTGTAGAAGCTTTTTGTGATCTTTGTGCATCTATTTCTTCTATGACGTTAATGAAAAAAACAACTTTGTAGTGAACCCTCTAAAGGTTGGTTCAAACACAAATCTACTGCAGCTCACAAGCAGTTTCAAATGGCCTCGATGAAAAACTTGTGCTCCAGGGAAGAAATCAAAACATGTAGAAGAGAATATAAGAAGGTTATTGATCTGAGAAAAGAGGAACTTAGGAAGGAAGCATGGTCAGGACTAGAAAGGAGGAGAAACCTAAAAGATAATGCTTCTTTTTGGAAAATTGTGAATCAACCAATCTTCTCAAGTTTTAATAATAAACCTATGATTGGCCCACACATCACTGTTCACTCCTAGACAGAATATTTTTCAACTGTCTTCAATCGAGATAATGATATCTCTTTGTTAGTTAATCAAGAAGATATGCAGCAAGCTCATGGAGACATTTTTGCATTAAGCCAGTCAATCAAGGTTAAGGCTATTACTGCAGCAATACACCAGATTCCACCTAGGAAAACGCAGGGTCCTGATAGGGGTCTCCATGAATATTAAACATCTTTGGGCACCCCTTATAGTGATTGTCCTAAGGTATGCACTATCTGCCCAGTTGACTCCATCCCGGAAGGAGGCCGCGATGGTTCTAATTTTAAAGAACAGTAACACAAATCTGCCCTGCAGTTATCATTTGATCTTCTTGTTTGACAGTTCATGTAAGATCTTGGGCAGGATCATTGCCCACAAACTGGAGGTCTGGTAAGAGGAGAGGCAGATACATCCCAGGGTGCAATATGGGTTTGGAGAGGTTTGGGCGCTATAGACCAGTGCCTAAACCTACAGCCTATTTAAGGAAAATATGTAAACGCTAAGGGGGGTCCATACGACTAGCATTTATGGATCTCTCTAGCGCATTTGACATGGTAAATCGACCCATACTGTGGTCTATCATGGAGAAACAAGGGTCTGACAAAACATTGATTGACCTATTACATGGCATGCACCTGAATACAGTGGCCAAAAAATGATACAGAGTAAAAAGGGAACTTTCCCTAGAGATTAGATATAACATAGGTGTACGTGAAGGTTGTGTGATGGTGTCCTTGCTCCTTTTAATATATATTAATGGCCTAGAGGAATCCCCGAGACAAGTAGGAAAAGATGTGCACCAAATAAGGAATAGCTCAATTCAGTTCTCCTCTATGCCGACAATGCTGTGCTGATTTCAAGGATGGCAAGAGGGCTGCAATCTTTTCAAGATGGTTTTGAAAACTATATGGATGCTCTTGGTTTGAACACCAACCTTAGTAAATCTTTTATTATGATTGTGAGGCCGAAACACAACAAAATTATGAAATTGCAACTGGGGGGCACAGAAATTTCCAAAGCGAAAAATTGGGATTGAGTTTGTTTCCACCTTGAGTTGGGATCTCTTATTTGGATCACGTGCACTTCAATATCTATTGACTCAATGTTTAATTTTTCAAGAAGGCTGTGGAGCGGGCATCTGGGGTTATGAAAATGAGGACTCCCTTCAGATAGTGGCAAATACATTTTTGTGTAGACTGTTGGCTGCTCCACAATCCTTGCCTACCATTGTCTGCCACTCTTGGAGCTTTGCATCAATATTGTTGAGTATAGAATCAAGCTCAGTCCCTTGCTCTTTGGCTAATGATTTGGGTGACACCTGATAGCTAGCCTAACTAGGGTGGTGATTTGAGATTGCCTCTGCCTGGATAACGCATGGTCTATTTCTTGTTTGAGGTATGTCAAATTAGTCTTTTTGCCCTTTGGGAATCTTGGAGTTCTTTACAAATCCCAAACGTGTGAAGAGTGGCCCTAAAGCATTGGCTAAGGTCTGTTTTACAAATGGTGAGAAGAGAGCCGATTGAGGGATTTTTATCAACTTCATACAGTTTTAAATTATGTAGCTATCAAATCCTCAGCTGGTTTAGAGTTTTATTTGTCTTTTTTTTTCAAAACAAGATATTTAGATTTTTTTCCTACTAGGTTGCGTTTTATAATTATTAATTTCCTTGTTGCTGATACTACACAGGGCACCTGATTTGTTAATATTCCCAACTGTCCCTGCGACTGTGCTACAAAGTATGGCACTTTGTACTTTATCTTATTTTGCCCCTTGTACTCCTAGTACAGGAAACGCTTTCTGGTCCCAGTACTTAGTGTTGTCATATTAAACTTCTTAAGGGAGCTTTTGTCTTTCTTCAACAGTTAGATACTCCCCAAATCTGCTGTGCAGTGATTATTATTAAAATCTCTTTAGCCACCAGGAAGAGGTTTGGTCTAGCAACAGGTATCTAAAAAACAGGGATCATGTAAGTGTGCCTGGTGTATGGTTAATGATATTATTTTCTCTCATCAATTGCATGTTGTATATCTTGTTATTTAGTTTTGTATTTATTAGATGCTTTTACCAATGAATCGAGTTTTATTGCATGTCTTATGAATTATGCATTTATGGCTGGATTAGCAGATGGATAAAGTTGTTTTGACTGACTGACTAACTTCTTGTGTAATAGTGACCTATGTCTGTGATGTTTACTGGCAGTATCCCAGCATTCACCTACCAGCCCCTACCAATCTGGTAACTAACAAATATCCAGGGGTAGCCAATTGCCATACTGCAATGGCACAGTCTTAGTGATATTTCCAGCAAATTGCTGAGACCTTCAGTGAGCTGTTGTGGAAAGAATGATAGGCATGTCTGTCTAATTTTTCAAATACAATGAATGACCTCAATAGAGCTGTAAGGTGATTTCTTCTGCTAACTCTATAGGAGATGAAGTCCTTAAAATATGATGCTGTCTACCCAATTCTGGTGCTTATGGCGATTATGAAAGTAGCAGCACTAAATCTTCACTTTGTCCCTGTCATACAGTTCCTACTATTTCAGTAAGACTGTGCGTTTAGGCAACATAAGCATCAAAACTGTGTGGGACTCAGTCCGTGCATACCATCAGAATAAGTTGACCTAATTTCTTTCTAGCTCACACCGTGCCATCTGTACCTCTAAATCTTAGACGGTACCTGGTGGTGTCTGCAATCTCAGAACATGACAACCCTGATTCCTCAAGAAAATTGTGGAAACAAATCCTATCTTTCTGTTTGTAACTCAGACATGCTCAAAGTGATGCATAAGAATTACGTAAATTGGCATTTCAAATATTTATCAAAGCAATTGTACGTGCTCTGCAATAAAATACATGCTCTGCAATGATTATTAGAATGAAGAAAAACAATGTTACCAGTGTTACAAGGATGGTGAAAAAAATGAACAACTCAACCACTGTGCAATTATTGGATTATATGAATATATATAATTGCACTCCCACCTAGCGCTGCCTATCATATAAAGCAATACCAAATGGGATGATGGACGGAGCGTTTGAGCAAATCAAACACTCACACCCAGTCAACTGATCTGGGTTTAATCCATCATCATTCTTTAGCTCACTCCACCACCCCAGTTCAGACATGGGCATATGCAAATCAGTCTGACCTTGTGCCTCATGGGAAAAGTCCAGCCCGAACTGCCAAGCCATGTCTTCCCTGGACCAGAAACAAGCATCCTCGGACTGGTTTCGGGTTCATAACCCTCATCAGCCAGGCTATCTTGAATCCAGTGGCAAAGTGAGCAAGGGACCCATGTCTGGGCATACCCTGCCAACTTAGGGCGAACAAAGCGATACCAAAGGGGATGATGGACAGAGCGTTTGAGCAAATCAAACACTCACACCCAGTCAACTGATCTGGGTTTAATACATCATCATTCTTTAGCTCACTCCACCACCCCAGTTCAGACATGGCCATATGCAAATCAGTCTGACCCTGTGCTTCATGGGAACAGTCCAGCCCGAACCTATCATATAAATCATAGAATGTGCAGGTCTCCCAGAATACCTTAGAGTGGTCTAACTCCCCATTTACCTACAGGCGTGTGTCATTGAGTAGACAGTCTTGGTGTAGAAAAGGCCACAGTCTTTCTCAGGATAGCAACAGGATTCAGCTAGGCTAGTATTCTTGCATGGGGCAACCTCGACAACCCATCGAAATGCTGCTCTGTCTAAACAAAGGCTTGGTCTTCTATATATAATTAAATGGACCCATTGGTTCTGTGCCTGAGCTCTGGTCCAGCTGCCATTGATTCAACCACCCAAAGCTGTTGCCAAACAGACAGCAACAAACAATTACATTTTGTGAAGTGTACCTAGTCCTTGTACAAAATGCTCCAAGGTATGATAATGGCCTATGAAGAAGTGTAAGCGTCAGCAAAACATTTTCTCAGAACATTATCCCATACAGACGTGCAAGCAAATGTGTGTTGAAAGTCATCATTTTAAAAAGATGTCTACTTCAAAAGTGAGCATGTAACATGGAAGTGTTTGCACCCAGGGCCTATATAACCTCAAAATACCCCACTAATGATCTTTGCTATGAGTTTTTCCATACACATTCTACACTTGGCACGGGGGCATAAACATAATGACACCTCTGGAGAATATCATTCATCAATACAGGTTTGACACCCCCAATTTTAAGACAGTTGGTACAAACACCATAGAAGTATAAATGCTACACCTCCAGCAAGGCATAGTTCATGGTCTCAAAAACATGCAACAATCACTTCCTAGTTGGAGCTGCCATTTTATATCTCAACCTAGAATCAATCCTTTATTATAACATTTCATGAAGAGTGAGGTCACAAGGCACCCACAAGAGTTTGTTGAGTCAAGAAACATGTTACATGATAGACAAGTAGGGCCTGATTCTCAAAGGTTAACTTACACTTTGTAGAAATTATACTAATTTTCAGTGGTCACAAACTATGCGCAGAGTTTTATAACTCCGCACTTCCTATAGTTATTTGTGTGGATTCCTCTGCACCTGTGAACTCGGCAGTCGAGACCAAGAACTTCGCGCACTTAAGTATAGGAAGTGTAGAGTTGTAAAACTCTCCACATAGTATATAAATTGCATTTTGTGGTCTGTTTTGTAACATTACAAAATGTACTACACAGTGCAGTTTGAGAATCAAGCCTTTAGCCTTTAGACCTGGTAGGAGATGCAAATCACAATATTTGGTTGACATATTTAATTCTCTGAATGCTAGTCATCCAGAAATCCTAACCTTTCTCAATTAACTCTTGCTCTACCCTCTCTCACTCACTCTCACAGGACCAGGTGTTTTTGACTTCCTCAGCTTGTAAAAAAAAGCTTTAATTGAACATGGAAATTCATTTAGTCAGAGGCCCTGGCTTTTATTCCCTTTGAGAAACAAATTTAATTATTCTGAAACTCAGACTTCCGCTGATTAGGGCTTTGATCTCAAATGCATGAGAGTGTTAATTTGTATTACAATGTATACATTTACAGGTCATAAAATATCCATTTGCAGTCTTATGCTATAAGCATCAGCAACATATTTGCTTTCAGGAATGTTTTAAATCACCTGTGCCAGAAAGTCCATACCTTTCTCCATCTCTCAACAAAGGGTCCACCAACAATATTAAATGGTGATAATATTTTTGGGGCCAGCAGTACGACGTGCAAAATAGCGCCTCACAAATTGTGTGTCTTTCGCGTTTTGCAATTTACATGTACAACAGTGTTTTGACCACTGTTTGCGATTCCCAATGGGCTCGCAAATTGCGAGGCTCATTAATATTAATGAGCCTCTCGCAATTTGAGAGCCCATTGTGAATGACAGGCCATCTCAGGTATGGTGGCCTGCCCTTAAAATATATTTTTAGAGACAGTCACAAAGTGAAAGGGGTCCCCAGGGGACCCCTTCCAAATTGCAACTGCATTACCACCCTCTTGCAAGTGTTTTGCGACTGCAATAGCGGTCACAAAACATTCGTACATTGATTTGCGGATGCAATTAGAAAGGGAACGCACCTTTCCTATTAGCGACTCGCAATTCCTAAATAGCGAGTCACAAAAAATTGCGACTCGCAATTTAGGAATTGTACATGGCCCTGTTGGTTTTTACATGCGCAAACGGGTTGCACACTTGTTTGTGCATGCAAAATCGGGTCATACATCTGGCCCTTGAATTATAAGAATAATGTGTAGGTGCTGATCCCGGGGAAATATCTGCCCTCTGTCCATTTGACTAAGAAGGAAACAATAATCAGTGGGATTTGTCTACCTGACATGCACCTTCATTTACTTTCTTCTGTTTACTTTTCGTCGTCCTGCAGTCGCACACTGTAGATTGTATGTGCTTTTGTGCAGATGCAGCTAGGTGAGCCTGTTGTGTTAGTGCTTTGAGTCTTGGCAAGCCTGAGCAGGACTAATTTCACCCTAAGGAGCTTCCCCTGTGTAAGACAACACGCCACAGAGAGGTTTGGAGCAACATGCATGATCACTACATTTTGCACATTCCTAATAGTGACATTTAGGAAGTCACGAAATGTGATGTACAACATTGCGCTTGACACTGTTTGTGATTCCCAGTGGGTCTCAAATGGACCTGCCTGACCAATATTGTTGAGGCAGGTCACAATTTTAGACCCATTAGGAATAGCCAAATTCACAGGGATGGTGGCCTGCGGTGTTCAGCAGACCACTCTGTCTGTGAGTTATTTTTTAATAAAGCAATTGTTTTTTTGTAATGCAGTCCGCTTTCCTTAAAGGAAAACAGGAAGCATTTCAAATGAAAAAATGGAAAG
Source organism: Triturus cristatus (assembly GCF_964204655.1). Classification (NCBI taxonomy): domain Eukaryota; kingdom Metazoa; phylum Chordata; class Amphibia; order Caudata; family Salamandridae; genus Triturus; species Triturus cristatus. The sequence goes on along the minus strand of NC_140588.1, from coordinate 523,421,184 downwards.
TTGTCTTTTCATTTTTTAAGAGTAAGCAGTGGTCCTTGGGACCACTACCTCCTCTTAAAAAATGATTGTGCCCACATACGCAAGGAACCCTTTCCCATTTTCAAATGAGTTACCACGATCTTGAAGTTGGTGGTATACTGAGAATGTTTTTTAATAACATTTCGTTAGCAAAACATTCGCCCATCCCCCTGGGGACTCGCTGTCAGGAAGGGACACCCTTAACATGCCCCTTCCTAATGCTCACTCACATACCCCATTTTGCGATCAGGCAAAAGGATACCGACTCTCAAAATAAGGTTAGTACATGTTAAAAGACTATTTTGTGGTCAGAAATGGCCTGATTCTCCATTTGCAACCGCTAAAACCTTTTGTACATGTGGCCCTTAGAGTCTACTCTAAATGCAAGTGACATGACAAGAGTTATAGCAATTGAGAAATGAGCGCCAATTGGCCACTGTAGAAACAATTGTGTGTGCGATGATAAAGAAATGGACCATCAATACCTCAAGAAAAATACAGTAGAAATATTAAGGAGGTGAAATGGAAGGTGAGAATGAATTAAATGATAGAAAAAACAAATGGCAATTAAAACTGTAAGAGTATAGAATGTTTTTGGAAGCGGCAGACAGAATAACAGATACAGAAATATTGTCTGATATAAATTTTGTGTTCTAATTGTTATTTATAGTCATTCCATTGGGAGTACATGTTCTAGTAACAAAAACAATTATCTTTTTATTTCGGATAAAATCCATAAAACACAGCATTATTAGTGATGTAAATGCACAATGTTACATTTCATTTAACAATGGATTGACAAAATATAGGTAATTAAAACACATCATATTTAAATATAATTAAATTAATAAAAGGTTAGAATATAATACATTCTTAAAATAGTGCAAACGTTGAAAGTGCTTTGTGAATCACTGAGCTATCACCACTGGTGTAAAAAGTTTATTTTGTATTATCTTCATAGAGGTCACAAAATTGGCCACATTATAAAATACTATTTGTTTGATCTAATGTTTTTCAGAGCTTCTAAATGCTGTCTAACCTCCAACAGGCTACAAATCTGTGCTATCCATTTTCTTCGCAGGCATTATCAGCATTGCAGAAGGGGCACAATTTCAGAACCTTTCCTACATGCAGGACAATCACCACTCCCATTGCTGTCCCTATTACATGATGTACAAAAAGAATTAGGGCCAGATGGACAACCATTGGAATTTGCAACTCGCAAATTGCGACAAACCATATAGTTTGACCATTATGGTCATACCTCCTGAAGGTCTTCACGGACCGCTAGAGATGGCATTAACACCACAGCTAGTTAATTCTGATATAAGCACAGGAGTAGTACACCATGTGTATTGAAATAAACAGAACTCCAAACAATCAACTAAAAGTCCCCAATCTGGGTCCCCTCATTTTTTCTGTGGGCTGACTATTTTCCAATATAATAAAATCTAGGGGCGGTGGAGTTTGTGTAGTTGCACTACCTCACATTCTGCTGAGTTGCAATAAAACTCAGAGGTATTCCTCTCCGCCCTAAGGAAGACCAAGCAAGGGAACATCTGGTAAGTTTAATATAAGGAGGTTTGCAGAAACAAATTAGAGACTCATGGGACTCCATCCTCATTAGTAACCACCAATAGTTGGCCAGTGCACCACTCAATGAAAGCTAATATCACAGGACAAACACGCTAGCCCTAGCCATCTGCAGAACAAATCTGTCCACACACCATCACCACTCCATCTCCTTAACTCTAGCAGCAATGACCAAACTGTGTAGATGATCAACTTTTTCAATGCCAACTGCTAACTTAGTGCAAACAAAGCAAACACAAAAAGATGATGGACGGAGCGCTGAAACTTTTCAGACACTCACCCCCAGTCACAGATCTGGGTTAAATCCGTCATCATTCTTTAGCTCACTTCATCACCCCAGTTCAGACCCAGCTAAATGCAAATCAGTCTTGACCCTGTGACTCATGGGAGCAGTCTAACCCGAACTGCCAAGCCAGGTCTTCCTTGGATTGGAAGCAAGAATCCTGGGACCAGTTTTGGGGTAACATCCCTCATCAGCCAGGCTAGCTTGGAATCTAGTGGCAAAGTGAGCAAGGGACCCACGTTTGGGCATATCCAGCCAACTTAGGGCGAGCAAAGCAAACACAAAAAGATGATGGAAGGAGCGCTGAATCTTTTCAGAAACTAACCCCCAGTCACAGATCTGGGTTGAATCCAACATCTTTCTTTAGCTCTCTTCATCACCCCAGTTCAGACCAGCTATATGCAAATCAGTCTTGACCCTGTGCCTCATGGGAAAAGTCCAACCAGAACTGCCAAGCCAGGTTTTCCCTAGACCGGAAACAAGCATCCTGAGACTGGTTTCAGGGCAACACCCCTCATCAGCCAGGCTAGCTTGAATCCAGTGGCAAAGTGAGCAAGGGACCCACGTCTGGGCGTAACCTGCCAATTAAGGGCGAAAGTCTAGGAAAAAAATAAAACCTCACCCAGCACCTCATCTGAGTACATAAACCCTATTGTGTGGTCTTCATGCAGCACCTGGGTAATCACCAATACAAGACATTTCCGAGCACAAGACCTCTAAAGGAGTTTTGTGGGACCTGAGAGCATTCAACCACTTGTTCTTATGCAGAAATTCCTGTACCAGTGAAACTTTGTTTAAAAAAAACATTTCCTCACAATTCTGGGATAGAAGTTTCTGGGATGTGTGGGGGTGAAGCAAAACTTCTTCCACTCAGTGCTCCCACACTCATATCAATAAATACAGTACCTCACATGTGTGGGTGGACTTTTCTCTCCTGACAGGGATAAGTCCAATACGTGACCATATAACATCAGTACAGAGTCAATATTTTAGTCACATGGTCACATGTAGAGGCCCAACTACACATTTGGGGTATCAATTTTATCAGAATTGTGGGAACATTTGATGGTAGGGCATTTGCCTGCCATTCTATAGTTTTCTTTTCACCTACGCTTTAATATTTGTGAGGGATTCAAGCACGCCACCTTAATATGGGTTCCCCTGTGTCTCCAACTTTTAGAAATGACTGGGATTGGTAGGGTCTCCTGAGAGCTGAATGATCCTGGGCCCAAAACCATCTTCATTGCAATTTCACCTAGCACAACAATTTCCTGGTCCCTAGTGTGTGGATAAATGCTCAAACCCATGGAAAACCAACTCATGTCTAACTCTACTCTCAGCAGATCGAGGGGAACGCATATTTAGGTCAAGGAATGAAGGTATCTGTTTCTGCGTAAGACTGGTGGAAAATGATCATGTTATAAGGGTAAAATGTATGGCACCCAATGATATAAACCTTAGGATATTCAGATATTAGAAATGTATGGTTGGGATACGTTTGTATAGAACCTAGTGCGTTCTACGGACCAAAGAAAGGAAACCATGTCAGCTTTTTACTTCCAGCTGCCTTCAAAATGTCCATAAAGCACTGTATTCAGTTACCTGCCTGTGTGCACACTGACCCCATAAAAATCGAATATGTCTGGTATCCACAGCTCAGGAGACCTGGAGGAACTGAGCTGGGGACCAAATAGCATGCCTATGTTCCTACGTGAGAAAGACTTGAAAGAATTACAATACTTTGAAAAAAATTCCAAAAATCTGGTAGCATCTTATTGATCATGGACCCTCAGACAGGAAATCAGGGGAAGGGAGATCAGGATGACTGCAATAGAAACCTTAGAATGTGTAGATGGTAAAATGTATGGCTGTAGTATGTTTCCATATAGCAAAAGGGTGATATATGTAACTGAAAGAAGTAGCATGAATGTTGCTTTACTTTTTTTTCAAAAATGTACTGCACACAGTTAATTTCCTGGGGTCACAGTGAACCTACAGAAAATCCATTCATATCTGGAATTTACAGCAGAGGAAAACAGTTGGGTGGCAAGTCATGGCACAGATTTGATCATGCTTAACCAAGTCTAGAGGGAATTGCTATTTTTTAAAATAAAAATGGTAAAAATGTGGTCAGTGATGTGTTCAGCACAAACTCCTAGGCACACAATGAGGGAGGTTGGACACCAACAAAAGAAGCCATTGGATGGGTAGACGTTAAAAATAGGTGCTTATTTTATGTTTCTATTAGGAGTGGGGGTAACTCATGCAATTCCATGTAGTTTGTTTATTCATGTGGAATTACCCAAGCATTCTACAAGATTACATGGAATAACACAAGAAGGGTAATTCTACATTTAGGGGTCGATTCCGATTCCGGCCACAAAAACGAACCGACCGACACGGACCCGGACCGAATACCGACTGACACGGACCAGCACCGTACGACCCGTGCAGTACGATGCAACACAAGTGAATTAGAACTGACACGTACGGAATACAAGCTGTACGACCGTGCCGGAGGGAAAATACTGATCCGGCCGGAAAGCCGACACGATTTTCACCGATCGACACGAACCCGGAATCAACCCGACCAACCCGTACCCGCGATGTACGATTAGCGCAGTACGATGCAATGTGTGTAAAACTAGACCGACTCGCACGGAGACCAAGCCGCACGACCGACACGCACAGACAACCGGGCACACAAGCAATAGAGATCGCCGCGAACGACGCGTACCAAACACAGAAGACAGGCAGAGTGAACGAGGCGGAGAAGCCCGCACGAGACAACAGCATCGTCCGTTTCCGTCACATGCCTACAAAACACAAAAAAAAAAACACAAAAAAATGACCAAACAAGCAATGGCTAAGCCAATAAATACCCTAAAAAAGTTAATTTTACAAAGACACACCCACATCTCCAACTATATAAAGGACTACAACCACTACCATCATCCCTTGCAAACAGGAGACACAGCCAGCAGCAAACACCAGTACACAGCAACCACAGACACACTCACAACTCACCCATCACACAACTCACACACCATCAGCACCTCATACAAAAGCACACACATGCACACAGCAAAACCAACACCAACCCAACATCACTTGCACCCTCACACACACATCCCCCACAACCACCATTCATCACCATGCCTTCAAAGAAGAAGAGTTCACATATAGTGAGTTAGAAGTGCTGGTAGATGAGATCATCAGAGAAGAGCCACATTTGTTTGGTACATTGGTTCAAAGGACCCCCATCTCACAGAAAACCAAGATGTGGGCGAGGATTGTGGACAAGGTGAACGCACAAGCACCAACGTTGTGCACAAAGGACGATATCCAGAACCGGTGGTATGACGTGCGCAGGAGGGTCAAGAAACTCATCGAGAAAGATCACGACTTGAGTCAACGCACCGGCAGTGGCCCTCCTGCCAAACCAGTCTACTTCAGGACCTGGGAGGAGAAGGTGCGGGACATCCTACCACCAGAGAGCGTCCATGGCCTAACAGGCATCCCAGAAGCTGGTGAGTACACAAACAACATACCCAAGATTGTGTGGCAAGGGGACAGTGAAACCATGCACCCAAAGCAAAGCTACACTAACCAATAGATAATCAACCCAAGATGTGTATGCCAGTCACACAAACACAATACTTGCCATCTCATAGTGACTGGGGACTGTGTCATGACATGCACCAACCTACAAACAAATAGAGAAAGCCAGTGGCACTAAGCCAAATACACCCAGCCAGACAGTTTGCCACCACAAACACAACACCTCACAGTGCAGCTGACTGTCAGGAAGGAAAAGTGAGGATGCAGGTGAAGTGAGTGTAGACAAAAGCATGATGGGGCCTGTAGTCACAGATAATGCTTCCACTCCTGATTGGCCCATCAAGACCCCTCTGAAGCATGCCCACATCACAGGGAGTGGACAATGACTGACAAGATGGCTGACACTGGCTCCTGCTGTGGGGAGCACAAGGCCCTGCTAGGGCTTGTGGGCAAATCAGAAGCAGGACACCACTGACTGACATCCTGAAAGACAACTTGCACGCCCTACAATGGAAGCACGTTTCATGATGGGAAGGAGGACTGACAGCCCTGACCATACTAATCAGCATGGGGAGACACCCCCCTCAACACAAACTCTACACAACTCGCTGGGTACAATGCATTGACACACACCTCATTGAAATATCAGCAAAAGATACCCCGTACTGGGTGCTGCTGTGTGAAGCACAGGGGCTCACTTGGGACTTGTAGCCAAACAAACACCAGGATTTCACATTCAGCCATCATGTCATTGATGTCACACCCCCTCACAGGGAAGCAGAGTCAAGAGGGAGGAAGCATGGGCATGCTGGGAAGGGGGGTGTAGCCAAGAGTATGATGGGACTCGCAGTCACAGACAACCTACAACCACCCACATGGCCCTGCAAGATCAACCTGAACCATTCTCGCCTCACAGGGAGTGGGAAGGGACTGACAAGATGTCTGATACTTGGCTTTGTTGTGGGGAGCACAAGGCGATGCTGGGACTGGTAGCCAAACAAACACCAGGATTTCACAGTCAGCCATCTTGCCATTGATATCACACCCCCTCACAGGGAAGCAGAGTCAAGAGGGAGGAAGCATGGGCATGCTGGGAAGGGGGGTGTAGCCAAGAGTATGATGGGACTCACAGTCAAAGACAACCTACACCCGCCCACATGGCCCTGGAAGATCAACCTGAACCATACTCGCCTCATAGGGAGTGGGAAGGGACTGACAAGATGTCTGACACTGGGCTCTGTTGTGGGGAGCACAAGGCCATGCTGGGACTGGTAGCCAAACAAACACCAGGATTTCACATTCAGCCATCATGCCATTGATGTCACACCCGCTCACAGGGAAGCAGAGTCAAGAGGGAGGAAGCATGGGCATGCTGGGAAAGGGGGTGTAGCCAAGAGTATGATGGGACTCGCAGTCACAGACAACCTACACCCACCCACATGGCCCTGCAAGATCAACCTGAACCATACTCGCCTGACAAGCTTGGAAAAAGCAGTGTACAGGCAGGCATCTGTATGAAAAGTAGAAAATGTCATGTTTGTGAACCAACAATGCATGTAGAAACATAAATCACATTGTGTGTCTCTTCCAAACACAGGTTATGCTGGGCACCCAATGCCAAATGACGAGGATACCCAGTCCCAGACTCTAGTGGACACTGAGCTCTCTGGTCTGACTCTCTCACTGTCCTCTTCGGATGACGACGACCAACCTGGCCCCTCCGGTGTGAGCCATCATGCAGCACCAGCAGCAGCAACATCTGCCCCTCCTTTACCCATGCCTCCAGCATCTGGACAGCGACAGGGCACCCCCGCCAACACGGACAGACCAAGGACAATCAACACCCACAGCACAGGGACACATGACCCCCCGGAAGCTACAGCCAACACCACCAGCAACACCACCCAAGGGGTTGCAGTGTCACCTGTGCGTACTGCCGCTGGCCCTGCCCGTGTGGAGAGGGGTGCTGGGAGGGGTGGGAGGCACAGGGCACACCTTGCAGAGGGGCCTGGACTGCATGATGACTCCCAACTAGCACGCATCTTAGATGCGTACCAGGATAGCACCGGAGAATTTGGCCAGGGAGTGGGGATCCTCAAGGACATGCAACACGAGCAGGTCGCCCACCATGCCCGCATGGAGGCAAAGTGGGATGCCCTAACTGCAGTGCATCGGGACATACTACAATGCCTCCGCCAGATCAACACCAACCTGTCCCCACCCCCCTGTGTGCCCACAACATCTGTTGCAACACCATCTGCCAGCGCCACAGGGAGGGAGGAGGACTCTGGTGGAGAGTCCCCTGCACCGCAGATGCCTGCACATGAGGATCCCCCCCGGAAGAAGAGGGGTCGTCCGAAGAAGGACATGTGAGAGGGAGATGTCCCAGCACATCCCCCAGGGCCTCCAAACCTGTTCTGGACAATTTTCTTTGTGTGCAACCCATTCACCTTGTCCAATCGCACACAACTCGCCCACATTACATGGAGGGTTCATGTTGGGCCAATGTAGCAGACAACTGTGGACTTTACTCTGGACATTTCATTTACCAGCACTTCCAACTCCAATGTGAACTTTGGATTCCCAAACCACTGTACAGCACCCACCATCCTGTGCACTTCACTCACACATGTTTGTAAATAAACTCACCAGTACACCATACTTGCCTCTGTTGTGATTCCAACTTGTCATGTTCAGGGCAAGGTCGATCTGCTACACAACACAGTGCATGCCAAATACTGCAACAATGTGACCAAAGTAAGGTGAGTCATGGGGATGTGACACATGTGAGGGAGACACACCACTATGGCAACACAAAACATACTCCCCATGGCCATGTTACTCATCACACACAATGATGTTGACCTGAAACACATTGGCATGCACAGACACAACACCAACCCCAGTCAGTGGTAACAAGTCCACAGGTGAGGTAAGCAGATGTCACTCAGATGTGGGATGACAGACAAAGCACATAACAAAGCATAGCACAGGTTCATTACACATCAGCAACACGTTTATTCCACACTAGTTGCACGGTAATTCTACGTAACAGTGGACACATGCTCACAAAGTGTTGGAGAATGGAAGTCCAGGGATGTGTGGTACATCAGTTGATGAGAATTGTCAACTTCCACACTGGTGTTGTCTTCTGGGTGTTGGGGGTCAGTGTTGAACACACAACAGGCAAAGGACCCTGGGAAGGACAGACAAGATGCAGTCAAAAGCACAGACTAACAGGCGAGAAATGCAATACACATGCACAAAACATGTTGCAAAACACCTACACAAACACTAGTTAGCAGTACTACCCTATTGTGGAGTACACACCCACCTGAATGGACACATCACAGGACGCATCCAGTCAAGTGGCACACAGACACACTCAGACAGCAACAGAGCTGGCTCAACACATTTCAGGCTACCTCCATACATTCACATAACAACACTGGAAACTCACACTCAGGTGAAGAAGTTGTTGATGAGCTGGGAGCGGACGTCACCATCATTTTCATCATCACTGGCATCTTGGCCCAAGCCTGGATCCTCCACAGGTGCCGGACGTTGGTCGTCGTCATCGTCATCCTGGATGAGAGGCACCTCCTTCCGCACCGCCATGTTGTGTAGCATGCAGCAGACCAGTATTATTTTGCACACCTTTGCAGGCTCATATGGGAGGGCCCCTCCGGTCTTGTCCAGGCAGCGAAAGCGGCTTTTCAGGAGGCCGAATGTCCGATCAATCACCCTCCTGCTCCGACCATGTGCCTCATTGTAGCGCAGCTCAGCTGGTGTCACAGGGTTCCTGAGGGGTGTCAGCAACCACGGCATGTTGGGGTATCCAGAGTCACCAACACACACAAAAATGAACAAGTAGCTGAGTTTTGTAGGAGTGCGGAATACAACACTGACAAACACACACAATGAGAAACAGTCAGTAAACACCGACAAGCCAGGCACGCTGAGATGACATCTGTGACATCAGCGTTGCAATGTGACTACTCCTCATAAAGTAGGCATCGTGTGCCGAACCAGGGAACCGTGCACACACATGTGTGATCAACATGTCAGCAAGACAGACCACCAGAGCATTGATCGACTGGTAGTGCTTCCTGTTCCGGTATGCCTGCTCATGTGCCTGTGGTGGTATCAGGGCAACATGTGTCCCGTCAATGGATCCAATGACGTTTGGCATCCTCCCCAGTGTATAAAAGGCATCCTTAATTTCAGGGAGTTCCTCTTGGCTCGGGAACTTGATATACAGGTCGAGGAATTGCAATATCCCCTCCAAGACATCGCGTAGCACCCAACTAAACATCGTTTGCAACATACCACCAGCAGTAGCCACAGTGTACTGGAAGGTACCGGTAGCAAAGAATTGCAGGGCTGCCATCACCTTCACCTCTGGGGTCAGTGCTGTAGGGTATGTCCGGCCAGGTAGCAGATGTGGCGCCAACTGCTCCGTCAACTCCTCAATCAGTGGCCTGGTGAAGCGGTACCGTCTGATGCTGTCGCATTCCTTCATGGTTCCAAGGTCTGGGAACGGACGATGGACAGCTGGTGCCCAGCAGTACAGAGATGCACAAAGGAAGATTGTCAGTACATCCACCCATGTGGCCATGACCACGATCACTATCACATGCTAGTTCATGACATTACACAATGTACTGAGGTGTGTGCTGTTGGGTATGGACACATATGTCACCTACAAGACCACCACCTCTCATCTCAATTCCACATGTCCACATGAGTGCCATGTAGTGCAATGGGCTAATCATCTGGCTGTGTCACCCAAGCTATGTGCTGCTGCACTGTTAAAAAACCCACCCCAGTGACAAATGAGGACTCATGTCTCCCAGGCATCACAGATCATTGCCATGCAGAAACCCAGGGTCCCGGTATTGCCACATCAACACAGCAATGAACATGGCGTAGCACGTACACACCACAAGGCAAGCGTAAGTCCCACAGGTAGTGGCCACTGTTGTTCCTGCTGGCCCTACATGTACGTCTCTTAGACACACACCCCATCAAGGTTGATGCATATACCACATGAATGTGGAGACTGTCACCCATTGGTAACATGTGATCAGACACATCTGAGACACAACATGCACACAGACTGTGGGGGCACATCAGTATTGGGGCTACAGGTCTCACTGTGACGCACATGCTATCACCCCCAGGACTCAGGGTGTATGTGACATGTCTTAAACATATCCAACCTGACACTGTGGCCTTCACTCATGCCCATTACTGACAATTGCACATCACAGTGCTAATGTGCACAACACACAAAGGACTCTGTCCCCATGGACAAGATAAGAGCCTGGGAGTGGCTGCACAAAGTGCCAGACAAACAAACAGCTGTGGCCCCTTCAAACACCCAGGGAATGCAGCCTCACATGCCATGGGACACTGTGTGGCCAATGCTATAGTGTGGCAGGTGTGTGCAGGTGTCCATGGCCAGTATATGTGTGTTGCATCCGTATAATAGTCACACTAATGAGGTCCGACGCGGGTGACAATGTGTAGGCATTGCACGGGTCATGACCGAGCCGTGCATACGCCTTGTCATTGAATGCAATGGGGTCCGACGCGGGTGACAATGCATACGCATTGCAAGGGTGATGACCGAGCCGTGCGTACACCTTGTCATTGAATGCAATGGGGTCCGACGCGGGTGACAATGCGTACGCATTGCACGGGTCATGACCGAGCCGTGCGTACGCCTTGTCATTGAATGCAATGGGGTCCAAAGCGGGTGACAATGCGTACGCATTGCACGGGTCATGACAGAGCTGTGCGTACGCCTTGTCATTGGATGCAATGGGGTCCGACGCGGGTGACAATGCGTATGCATTGCACGGGTCATGACCGAGCCGTGCGTACGCCTTGTCATTGAATGCAATGGGGTCCTACGCGGGTGACAATGTGTACGCAATGAACGGGTCATGACCGAGCCGTGCGTACGCCTTGTCATTGAATGCAATGAGGTCCGACGCGGGTGACTATCATGCATACGCGTCGGACAGGCATGGTCCGAGACAGGCGTATGCCTTGGCCATTGAATCGTATCGAGACGGGTGCCAGTGTATATTCAAAATACGCGTTGTACAGTCAGTTGAACGAGCCGGGCACACCCATTGGCTCAGGACTGTCATGGAGACGGATGCGGATTCAAAACTTGTACGAGTTGTGCACTGGAAATTCAGTTGGATGCCTACAACAATGTTGCAATTTCAAGTGTTCCATGAAGGTGAAGATTTGAACGATGCGGAAGGCGTGTACGAGTCGTACTTTTAAATGGATTGGCCAGATTCATAGGATGCAACCATGTTGGACCTATCACTTGGGACACATGGCACAGAGTCTGCCTCTGCAGCACAGATAGAAGGCTGGCTGTCTCCAAGGGAGCTCACTTGCCTGCACTACATGCTACTGGACCACATCCCTGCTACCACTGCTGCTGTCTATGCATCCTCTGGCTCCTGCTATGGCACGTACACTGGAGAGGGCCCCAGCCTTCACTGAGGAGGAGAACCAGGCCCTGCTGGACGGGCCCCTTCCAGAGTACAGAAAGCTCTATGGGACACCAGGGGAGCAGGTGAGTGTGCTGTCCACTGTCTTCCTAATTATGCATGTTGTCTGACTAGCAGTACTAGCAGTGTGTACACCAGTGGCAAGCATTCTCACTGACTACGTTCATCCACCAAAGTGTGTAGGTACATGTAATTTATAGTTTTCCTGCTGCTAAAGTGCATTGTTGGAAGCTTAAACTATCCAGGCATTGTTGACATGTCAGACATGTATGTGAGTTTTTATTCCCCATGGTTGCACTACCTGAGTAATTTATTTCCCTTTGTGATCATGACATGTATATCCAATTGTGTGCTGCACAAATTTGGGGCATGTGTGTTAATGTACATTTCACTTTGTCACCCTCACAGGTTGATGCCCACCAGAAGCAGGAGATCTGGCTGACCATCGCCCGGGCTGTTCGGTCTGTGGGGGTCTACAAGCGCCGCATCCGCAACTGCCAGAAGAGGTGGCAGGACCTTCGGGCTGGACCCGGAGGATAGCTAGAGTTCAGCTGAAGCTGTCACCTCCACGCAGGAGGGGCGGACATCTGACCCTGACTCCCCACATGCTCCCGATACTGGTGGTGGTCTTCCCGGACCTGGATAGGCAGCTGAAGGACAGACAGCAGCAGGAAGGGGGTAAGTCCATGCCTGATCTGTGTACTATGTCTGACATGCAAATAGCAGTCTTTTGTCCGGGTCACACTTCCACATTACGTAGGTCTTGTAGTCCCAAAATCAGGTCCCTCATCTGTGTGATGCACCCTCCTCATCTGTTCCACAGGTGTGGCCCCTAAAGTCTGTTGCTTGTATCACTAAGGCACTGTGTCCCTGCAGTCAGGTATGTTTCAGGTACCATTCAGCATCTGTTCCCGTGACTCTGTTGTGTGTTTCATGGGTGGGTCAATTGTTTACACAATGCCTGAGATCTGACATGTGAACTGTGTGTGCCCTTGAGATGTGTACCAATTGCTGGTCTGACTCGCAACATGTTTCTGGGGTATTCAAAACAAAACGATGCAGCAGGGGACTCCAATTTTTGGGCATCAGGAGTATGTATATCAAGTATGTCACAATTGCTTAGCCACCTGACTACTGTCCGGGGCAAAACACTGTTTCACTTAGTCCTGCCCAGTCATGCCCCTTCAAGGGCATTCAGAAACACTCTGTAATCCCACTCCTATGTATGAAATTGCAGGTTGTGCTTAGTGACATGTGCCCTCAGGTGTCTGCCTCTGTGTCATTAGGGTGTGGCTTGTTGCTACGTACAACTGGGGTGTCCATGATTCAGAGGGTCAGCATGACATCTGCAATGTGACTGTGGGAGACAAGACCTGTGTGACATATAGGTGTGTGATCATCTGACAGCGCACAATGGTGTATGCAACTGTGTCCCTCATGCAGTTGGGTTACATGCATGGCAGACTGTGATGTGTTAATGTACATGGATTTGTGTTTGCTGAGACTCATATGAATGATTTGCATGATGTGGGGTCTTCTGGGTCCTGGAGATGTTGTTTGCATGGGATGGGCAAGTGCTCCGGTCATCTGCAGAGTCAGTTTACCCTTGAGCTAGGATTATGAGTCAGTGCATATTGTTGTTGTCTGGATGCCCTGCCCCTGTGACAGGAGACAGTGTTGACTGACTTTCAGGGCATCCCAGTGCCATGGCATTGAACTTGCTATGAGTGAGCCTGCATTGTGTTCAAGTGTGCACCTTGCACCCCATTGTGGCCTTGCCCGTCAGGACATGAGTACATCATAGTGTGTGTTGCTGGCATGCATCCCAAGCATGTGAAATGAGTCTCTGCCCATTCCTTCATCCGTACACCTGTACTGAGTCAGTCGCAAGAGATGTGCTGTGTGTCTAGTGACATACTCCTACATGTTCACTTGCATGTACAACTAATGTGTGGGTGGTGCATGTTGGCACATTGGTGTGTTAGCATCCAACATGCAACAGACAGATGTGTGAAAGTCAAGGAGGGATATGTGTGCCATGGTTGATGTTGAGAATGACATTTGTCTCATCCTAAACAGTGTTGGCACTTTGAGCTGTGTTCAGCTGATGATGCCAGGGCTTGCCCTGTGATGTGATGAACTCACTGTGGTGTGTGCAGTCGGTGCAGGTGACTGATGTTTTTCTCTTACTTCCTATTCCTATCCAGATACATCCACGTCCACAGGAGGGGACAGCTACATGGACCAGGAGGAGCCACAGAGCCTTACAGGGACAGAAGGAGAGGAGTCAGGTGAACCCAGTGGCACGGAGGGTGAGTTGAGCCACACAGAGGAGTCGTCAGCACCATCACCCCCAGCTGAAGGCCACAGCAGCTCAGAGGATGACTCCCCTGTGGAGGCGGGTGTCAGCAGCCACCAAACACCAGCTACTGAGGCTGTCTCTGCCACCACCACCACCGCCACCACCCCCCTCCCATCAGCTCCCATCCCAGAGGTCCCTGTGGGCTCCCGTGTTCGTGAGCATGTCTCCTTTGTGCCAGGCACCACACCCCCTGCCCCTGTGTCCCCTGCTGCCCTGAGTGAGGAGTCTGTAGACTTACTTAGACAGATCCATGTAGGGCAGACATCGATGCTGAAGGTCCTCCATGCACACACAGGTGTCATTCATGGAGGGCATTTCCTCAGGCTTGTCTGCCCTATAGAGGACCAACCAGTCCGTGGCCTCCTCCCTGACGGCAGCAGTGTCCCTCCTCCAACAGTCCCACACCCCACCTACCCCTGCACCACTCACGATTCCTACCACCCTACCTGTTCCAAGCACAGAAACCCCCAAACCAAGGGCTAGACCTGCACACTAGCAAGCGCAGGGGACTGATTCCACACTCACATGGGCTTGTTTGTTGACACACACACAGTCATCCAGAACCACTCCACAGTCCTCTGAGACCTCTCCCTCCCAGCCCCCTTCCCTTGCCTCACCTGCAACCCCATCCCCCAGAAGCTCTTCCTCTGTGACCGTGGCCTCTTCCCCACCGACCCTGCAGATCCTGATTACAAGGGGAAGAGGAAGTCCCCACACACAGAAGGGTGTGCCCCTCACACCCGGACACCCTCCCCCAGGCGCAGTCAGACCGAGACGCCCACCCGCAAGTCCCCCCTGGCGCAAGAAGAGCAGGAACCCCCCCACCACAACACAGCTCCAAGGCAAAGTCTCCATCCTCCATCCCCCAGGCCACCACTCCAGAGGTTCCCCCACCACTCCCTGCCCCAGGTTCCCCCACACACAGATGCACCATCCCCAAAATGCTAAGGCCATCCCCCTTAGCACTTGCTCCTCCACAACTGGTCAGACAGTTGGTGCCACTGATGTGGGGACCGTGTCCCCCCCCCTGCCCTGCCGACCTCACCTGTCCCCCATTCTGCTCCCATGGATATAGGCACTGCTTTGGAGTCCACGACCACCCCGTCTGACTTGGGCACTGCAGTGGTGAGCCAATCCACTCCATCTGACCTGCCCACTGGAGTTGTGCCGGCACCCACCCATCTGACTTGTGCCCCACAGTTGTGACAGCACCCACCACTTCAGTCAGCTCCACTGCAGTTGCAAGTGTCTCGCCTGCATCCCCCACCTCTTCACTGCCTACTTCTGCTGTGCCCTGATCCTGTCCCTGCGGTTCCTGACCTGCCCCCATGTATGCCCCTCCGAGGGGATGACCCCGGTCCTTAGCAGTGCAGGCAAACAAGGTGTGACAGTTGTCACTCTCGTTCACTCCTTGGCATTTTGACATGGACTGGCCATTGGCCTTTTGGTTGCACAGACGTTTAGCATTTCATATACTGAATTTGTCACTCTAGTTCACTCCTTGGCATTTGGACATGGACTGACCATTGGCCTTTTGTTGGAACAGACGCTTCACTTTTCATATGCTGAATAAAGCTTTTTACTTTGTCCCTGTGAACTTGATTTAGCTGTACATCATGTTGATGTTGTTTTACATGCCCCGCACCAGTAATGCTAGGTTTACACTGTTGCATACTGATGTGTTGATGTGAGGTACTCCCTGTGGTCCATGAGATATGTATCCTATTCTGGTGGGTATCCATGTCATCCTTTGCAGCTACCTGGGTGTGTCAGGATCAACTATTTG
Organism: Triturus cristatus; assembly: GCF_964204655.1. Lineage (NCBI taxonomy): Eukaryota > Metazoa > Chordata > Amphibia > Caudata > Salamandridae > Triturus > Triturus cristatus. The sequence continues at coordinate 523,405,042 of NC_140588.1, read as the reverse complement.
TGTACATCTCTCTGTGAGCATTTCATTGGCATGGTCACATCTGTGGCTTGCACCCCTGCACATATGATGTGCTTCCCATTGTCTAAATTGTCACTTCCACATACTTCGTGCTCATCACTACAGGCTTACATTGTAATGGGAGCAACTGGATCCTCTGTGCAACTTGCTAGACGTATGTTTTGGGTATGTGCAGATGACTTAGTGGAGACTCCCATACCCAGGCTGTTGTGACCAGAGCCTTCATTGTGTGGTAACTGATGGCTGACTGACCAAGTGTTCTGCAGACATGGTAAGCACAAAGGTATGAGAGGCAACACAAGAACGAATTAACTGATACAATGTAGTTCTAAAAAGATTGTGTAATCCACACAGGACTTGTAAGGTTTCAAATTTTCTTTATTCCATGGTTTGATGCTGTCACATTCACAGCCAACGCGTTTCGCCAAAGCATGGGCTTCTTCAAGGCTGTTGGAGGTCATACAAAGAATCATTTCAGAAATTTATATAATGAAAAGATTTATTTCGCAAACAAACTAATCAAAGTAAAAAGAAGAGAAGTGAACAACACACCATAACCTAGATGTCTGTCAAGCCAAGGACTTAAGATCAAATGAAGGTGAGAAAGAGATAGAAGTGAATTGAAAGCTTCCTAGCACTGCAGCCCGGAATAACTTGTCACCAAAATGTGTTAATTAGAGAAAAAAGAAAAAACCAGTGTATTATTGAAAAAATACTAGATGTGAAACTGAGAGACAAACATATTTAGATTTAGAATTGTCGCTTACCAAGATATCAGACTAAATGGCGCATGAAAAACGGTCACAACAACGCAGCGTGTCCTTGACGAATAGAGTCTAAAATAGTAAGGGTTAATATAAGTAAAACCCACATTTTTAGATATGCAAAGGTTCAGTTAAAAGGTGCTGATCTCTGGTCAATCCACAGTCACTGACCTTGTTAAAAGCTAGCGTCTCATCTATACACGAACGTTACAATAGTAGTCATAGAGTAATTCCTGTCTTAAGAAATCCTTGCAAGAGTTGTCTGTAATAGAATTAGAATAATAATAATTGAAGTATGAGAGAGAGCAAGCGTAGATCTACAAAGACGTATTGAAGAACACAATCAAAATCAGTACCAACTGACCTTACCGAATAGTAGCGAGAGGCCAGTATACAATCGTGAAAAATGATGAGTATTCCAAAGAAAATTAGTTCCTGATCAGTTCAATCTATATTAATTTAATGGAGAAAAAACAAGATGGAAATAGAATCAGATACGAGAAAATTTATGTGTAGGTAACGAACACGCACAAGCTAACAGTAATAGTCAAACAAACATAATGTATTGTTTATTTGTAAAGCGCCAAACCGCCACCCAATCCTGCATACATAAAAAGTAAAACGAGGTATTTATAAACAGATATTAGCCCAAATGAGAGCATAACATTTTTTTAGAAAAGTTTAAAAGGTATATCTAAAATACTATAAACAGCGGACCAAAGAAGCGTACACACCATTACTTGGCAATCGCCCATGCGAAAAATACACACAAGGGCAATGATCTGGCAAAATTAAGTGCCAAACCCCAAAAGGCCACTGAAATCACAGATCCAAAATTAAGTATGCAGACTACACACATAACAATCGAAAATCTTGCACCGTTCACCGGCTTCCAAGTACCCACTACTAAGCCCAGAGAGTCCCAATGTCACCAAACGTACACCTTACTTGACAAAAGTGTAAGTCCAATTCCTGTAAGGAAGTAGTCTGTACAAGTATGAGCACCGTCGTGTAGGAGCGGTAACCATTGAATGCTAGGACGCCCATATATATATGTGTCTTTGGCGTCCAGTTCGGCAGACATGAGTGGGACTTGCGGTGAATATGTTTGGCACAGCTGGGCTCCCACAGGAGTTGTGTCCCCTCAAGTTAGTGTGTTGTCCAGTGACATGGCCTGGGCCCATGGTGTGTGTTGTATGTGCATGTGTGTGTGTCCACATCCCTGTTCATACAAAGACAGGGTTCCCTTGATATGTTCCTGTTGTTGATGCTTGCTGAGTGGTACTGGGTTCATCCGAGAAAATCTATTAATTGAAGAAGGTACCCGAGCAAAAGCAGAACAAGTAGACAGACAAAGAAATGCCCTTATGAATGGTATGTATCCTCTTCTGGCCGAAGGGTTACCTAAGGCTACTCTGGAGATACCCAAAGACTTGCCACCTCCATTGTTTCCGATAAAAGCACATCCCAAAGGGCATCCCAGAACCGCAGAAGATGTTTTCCTTTCCTCTTATTTAGACGACGCAGCTCCCGAGTATGCTAATACTGCACCACATAGACCGCCTGCCGAGGGGGTTCAACGCCAAGACCTTCCGTCTGTACCTCCGCAACAACAAACTCCGACACAAGTTCCGGCAAGCACATCTGTTTCTACAGCTGTACCCACACCTATGGTTGCTATATCACGTTCAACGAATCCTTTCACATCCAGCACCCCAGGCGGTGCTACAGGAGGTACAACAAACATTTTTTCCACGCCACCCAGAGTAAATAAACTTTCCTTTCAAGAATTAGCCCACCAACGTACGCCCAAACTAGTAACTCCCGACATGCTTAAGGAACTTCTAGTAGATTGTAGATATGACCCTGTGCCCGGCAAAGAGGATGAAATGCTGCTGGCATCATTACGTATCCGACGAGCTGCAATATATTTAGGGAGGCTACCAGGAATGACTACACATTTAGAAAATATATATCACTTTGTCCAGTCAGGGCGAGATTCTGAAAGTATTAATAGAGCTATGGAGTACCAGAAAGTGGAGATACAGGGGGAACTGTTACGTTTCCTCATAAATTGTGTGATCAGAAATCAAGACAGACCAGGGGTAAATCCGGAAGAAATGCGAATTCTTACCACATGGAGTCGGAATATATCAGAGGGGAAACATGATAGACTATTAAGTATAGTAGCTATGTGCCGAAAGATCCGCAAAGAAGTAGAACGAATACACGAAGAAAGATTGGCGGTAGACCAGCCTGAACAAAACGAGGAGGAGGAAGAATTAGAACTGCCCACAGGACAGTTAGAAACCATGGCCTATGTAGGTAGAGGAAGATCTTGTAATAATACTAGATGCTTTACTGATCCGATACGTCCGATACGTCCAGATAATAACAGAAATTTCCAAAACCCTATAATAAATATAAGGTCCCCCGAACATTCGTTCCAAGCCGCTGACAAATTACTCCGAGAACGAAGGGGTTATCATATACTCGATTCTATGGACGAACAAGAATTAGCCAGGTCAGCCGTTCACTGGGTTGACAGTCCCGGAAAATATAGAGATGATACACTAGCACACACGTTTTTGAACCTCACCCCAGATGAACAGCGTCTAGCTGGTATCTACATGATTCAACAACTCCTTATATTATATAAAAGCCAACACTCCGATCCTGGTCCCTTACCTGATATATTGACTGAATTACTCACGAATAAATGGAGAGGTTCAGGTACTGAGTTAATTAGAGAAATACTAGAATCCAGAAAGCAGTACATTCTTTTTGTATGCCCCGAACATGTCTCACTGCCCATCAAGGAAAGAACGACGTATTATATGGATAGACAGAATCCCTTACGCGAAGTCCACCCGATAAAAGGTGATGACAATCAGTTTAAACGTGTGTTTGTATACACACCCATATCTAAAATGGAACTATTAGAAATGAAGAAAGTGGTACCCAGTCATGACAAAGACCCAGCGGGTTTCCACCGTGAAATTAAAGACATGTTGCTCATGGGAGAGTATACCTATCCCGACATTATGAAAATATTAAAGGTATTAATGCCTGCGGGCATTTACGAAAAACTCAAAGAAAAGGATTGGGAGGTGGGAGACCAAAAGATAGATTGGACAGCATTAGAAAACGAAGAAACAGCTCGAGGTCCAGGTTTAGGGCTTGGGGAAAAGACCAAAATACTACCAGGTTTATTAGTACAGGTACTGCCACGTTTATTAACTACGAAAAAGGAAGACTGGGGTGCAATCTCAGCCTGTAAACAAAAGCAAGATGAAGACACTAGTGATTTCTATGCCCGATTCGAAAAATGTTTTGGTATAAATAGTGGAATAAAAGCAAGTAGCGAATCGTATCCACATCTGTTTGTGACAAAATTAGTTGAAAATTCCTTGCCCCAAGTTAAGAATAGAGTATTGAAATTCGAGAGTACCTGGCAAGGTAACACCCCGTCACAAATGTTACAAATGCTACAGTACCATCACAATAGAATTAGAGAGGAACAAGAACATGAACAAAGACGCATGAAAGACACGAAAATGAAAATGCTAGTTTCCCAGACAGTTCCAGCTGACGGTCATAAAAAGGGTATGACACAGTCCAGTGTTTCAGCAGGTTCTGTAAAAGGGACATGCAACTATTGTAAACAGCCAGGTCATTATGTACACGATTGTCCAGTTTTAAAACATAATATCGCCATAGGTAATACAAAAGAAAGACCACGGCCACTTAGACAGGATCAGAACCAACAAGGAGCCCCGCAGCATGCACAGGCCATGCCAGCTCCGCAACAGTCTATGCCAGCTCCACCACCGCAGCCTATTGCTGCCACACCAACAACGACACGACAGATGTACCAGACTGCACAGTATGACTACCCTGATTATCAACGATACTCATGAAACAGCCTAGAGAGGGAAGTTGGTTTACCCCTTATCGAGGTCCCTGTAGATCAAGAAGGACCTTATGTACACAGTGAACTATTAGGCCAAGATAGAAAATTTTTACTTGATACAGGGGCAAGCCGAACAACCATAAAACGTAGTGAAGTTCCAGGGGCACCCCTCTCAGGCTCACAGAATATTTCCCTTGGTTTTTCAGGAAAACCTATCATTAACGAAGTATCACAGCCCCTTCCACTTACGATTGGTCCCTTGACACGAACTACAGATTTATTGCTTACTAAATCATGTCCAGAAAACCTGTTAGGTATAAAAACATGGAAAGCTCTAGGAGCTATAATATGTTGTTCTCCGGAAGGAGTAAGATTGTTTTTACGTGATTTCAAAGGGCACTATGTGTCCCGAGACATGGATCACCGACTGCAGACTTTACCCACACATTTATGGGCACAAGGCCCTACAGATGTTGGTTGCATGAACATTACACCATATCGAGTCACACTAAAGACAGGAGTGGTACTACCACGAATGCGACAATACAAGTTACCCCCAGATGCTGTAGTGGCTTTACTGCAAATCATTGACGAGCTTATTACCCAAGGAGTGGTTGTGGAAACCGACTCCAATGTATGTAATTCCCCGATAATTCCGATTCTTAAACGAACTGATCCGAAAGCCCCGCCAGTATATCGATTGGTTATTGATCTGCGCGAATTAAATAAATGTATTGTACCACAATACCCCGTAGTCCCAGACATTTCTTCATTACTGACAGCCATTGATTCCGAAGCAACATTCTTTACTGTAATTGATCTCAAGAATGCCTTTTTCAGCGTCCCAATAGATCTGGAAAGCCAATACTTGTTCGGATTTAGTTTAAATGGACGAAGCTTTAAATTCACACGCGCACCTCAAGGATTCACAGAAAGCCCCAGCATCTATAGCCAAGCAATGAAACGAGAACTTGACAGTATCCACATGCCAGTTAACACTGCCTTGCTTCAATATGTCGATGATCTGCTGATCACCGCTAGAAGCGAACCTGAATGTGAAAAAGCTTCACTGACGGTTTTACAATTTTTGGCCGAAAAGGGGCACAAGGTGTCCCCTTCTAAGCTGCAATTCTGTGTCCAGCGAGTTGTTTACCTTGGGCACTCGCTGTCCAAGGAGGGAAGGCAGCTTACGTCAGATCGCATCCAGTTAATTGCTAACATGCCAATACCCAAGACACAAAAGGAGGTACGGGCTTTTATAGGCCTCACTTCATATTGTAGGCAGTGGATCCCTCAGTATGCATTTCTAGCAAAACCACTCATTCAGTTGACAACACAGGAGGCGGCCACATCGACTGTCCTTCCTTGGACTCAGGAACATACACAAGCTTTTGAAAGCCTAAAGAAAGCTTTATGCCAAGCACCTGTCCTAGCAACACCATGTTACAGTAAACAGTTTACACTCTTTGTTACAGAACGCGAAGGTACTGCTTTGTCAGTACTCACACAGGAACAAGCAGGATCACACAAACCATGTGCTTATTTCTCTAGTACATTAGATCCAGTAGCTCAGGCACTTCCAGCGTGCCTGAAATCAGTGGCAGCGACAGCTTTAGCAATCAGACAAAGCGATGCCATAGTATTAGGACATCCATTGACAGTACAAGTACCACACGCAGTAGAGGTTCTTGTGAACCGAACGCAAACACAACACTTGACTATAGCAAGACTTACCGGTTACGAATTGACATTGTTTCAGCCACACATAGAAATCAGACGTTGTAGTACATTGAATCCTGCCACACTTTTGCCAGTAAACGGAACAGACCCACTATCACATGATTGTATTGAAGTTATTACTATCACGACGAAACCCAGACAAGACTTGACAGATATCCCATTGTCAGATCCAGACCTGACGTTGTATGTAGATGGTTCATGTATGAGAACAAGTACAGGAGAGCTAGTGGCCGCTTACGCAGTCACAACAGACACTGAAGTCATTGAAACAAATCATATTAACACCTTGTCAGCTCAAGCAGCAGAGCTCATCGCTCTGACACAAGCCTGTATTCAAGCCACAAATAAGAAAGTCAACATATACACTGATTCACGTTATGCATTCGGAGTTGTACATGACTTCGGCGTGCTGTGGCGAGAGAGAGGTTATTTAACTTCTCACGGTGCCCACATTCAGCACGGACCCCTCATTCATGCCTTATTAGATGCAATACATCTACCCGCTGCAATATCAATTATGAAATGTAAAGCTCATACGAAAGTTACTGATATCATTTCCCAAGGCAATGACCTAGCTGACAGAACAGCTAAACAGACTGCTCAGAATCAAACTCACACATCTGACATGACAAAGACAATAGTTCTGACACCAACACATTGCATGACAGTTAAGGATCCCGCTCTTGACGTAATTGACATACAGACACATGCTACACCAGACGAAATAAAGAAATGGACTGAATTAGGAGGGATCCAAACGAATCAAGGATGGATGACGAAGGAAAAATCTGTATGGTTTCTTCCCGACTCAATGGTCCAAGTTATCATTAATACAATACATAGTCCAGCGCACCTAGGAGAAAAGGCTATGCTAGACAGCATTCAACACATTTGGTTCAACAAACATTTACGAGCAGCAGCTAAACAAAAAGTTCGTACCTGTATGATCTGTTGTCAGTTTAACCCAGGTAAAAGCATTCCCGTAGAACAGGGTGGATTTCAGCCTCCTGATCACCCTTTTGAAGTCCTCCAGATGGATTATATCCAGATGGAACGATGTCGAGGATTCAAATATGTTCTCGTAGTTGTCTGTGCTCTTTCCCGTTGGACAGAAGCATACCCGGTTTCAGATTACACTGCCCCGACTACTGCCAAACAGTTGGTTCGAGAATTCTTCCCACGGTACGGTTTACCACGTGTTGTCTACTCAGATAACGGCCAGCCGTTCTCATCCGAACTAATGAAACACGTTTCACTTTTATTAGGCTATCAATGGAGATTTCACTGTGTCCGACACCCCGAGGCAGCAGGTCTCGTGGAACGACATAATCAAACTCTGAAAATTAGATTGTCCAAAATATGTAGAGAGAAAGGTGTTGATTGGGTAGTAGCCTTACCAGTTGCACTCTTTTACATGAGAATGGTAGCACATTCTCGAACAGGGCTATCCCCGTATGAGGTGATCTTCGGTAGACCACCAAATATGTGGGGGACGCATATACCTCGTAAAATAACTGACGTTGACTGTAATATGCTGACAGATTACCTGGCTTCCTTGATGTCTGCACTACAATCTTGTCGTTCACAGGTAGCTGCAGCCTTTCCCGACAACACCGAGGTGAAACCCCATGACGTAGTTCCCGGGGACCTGGTGTTAGTGCGGAATTTTGACCGGAAGACTCAGCTGGATCCTAGGTGGAAATCGCCTCAACTTGTACTGCTCACCACGAGGACAGCCGTGAAGATCGAAGGTCGCAAAGGTTGGATACATTCAAGTCATATCAAGAAATTTCATGGACTACCGTCTGATGTAAACGTTACACCTCGCGTGTCTTCACCGATTGACTCAAAGCTTCCTTTGGTTGAACAAAACGATAAGGAACTATATAGACTAAAATTGAGGTCCAGTCAGTCAGACAATTTGATTGTTTAAGTCCTCTCCAAGGTGAATCGGTTGAATTTGTCTCTGACATGTATCCTCTGGACCGGAATAGAGAAAGAAATAATCAAATGCTGCTCAAGAAGCAAGCGTATTGTAAATCATTTCGTAGTCATTGTACAGTGACGTTATTAATTTTGTTTTTTCTAAGTCTTTTGATCATCATTGTCAGCATCCTATTGCACATGTATTACCCTATTCCTAAGCATGCTTATGATATAACTGCAGAACATTCTTTTAGTGAATTTCCTCCGCATGAGTTGTCCTATAGATTTGCGCTGCGCAACAACACTTTTATTAGTATGTTACATCATTCCCATCAGACTAGCAATGCTACAAATTGTTGGATATGTGGCCGACTCCCTCCCTATCAGAACTATAAGGGAGTTTTGCCCCTCTTTCCCTATCCGTTCACACACAATGGCTCCTGTGGAGCATGGTTTAGTTTGATTAATTCCCTAGATTCGAACTCCGCAGTTTATCAAGACAACTGGGTATGGGGAAACCTGAACTTAGTTTTGCTTAAAGTCTGCTACCCTAACAAGGAGGGACTTCCCAAAAGAACAGGAACTGATCTAGAAAATGAAGTATATGGATTAGGTAATTTTACACTTAACCTCATGATCCTGAACGTTGAATCTGAAGCTACACCAATCTTGTCCGCCATGTCCGTATTCCCAGTAAAAGGGGAACTATGTATAAGAAAGAATGGCTCCATACACATGGGCCATAGTAAATGCACCACTGTAATAAAATTCAGTGATCAAGGCAAGTCTACATTTAGAGCTTCTCGTCATTCCTACTTTATATGTGGCCAGACCGCATATATACGCCTACCTTTAGATTGGGATGGTACCTGTTACATAGCATTCCTCCTACCACCTGTTTTCCTAGCTCCTCCTGATTATCATAGAAATACTCATTTAGTACACAATAGACAGCAGAGAGATCTCCCAATCGTCGATTACACTGAAACAGCATGGGAAAAATACACAGATTTCAATAAAGGTTTCTTCCCCTATATAGGTACAGTCACTAATAGTAAGTTGATACGTAGATTAACCAGAACCCTTGAAGCAGTAGTGAACGAAACTATTTCCGCCTTAGGCAATTTAACAGAAGAGCAGTCTGCTATGCGGATTGTTGTGCTTCAGAATCGTCTTGTCCTTGACGTCATCCTGGCCGATAGGGGCGGAGCTTGTAGGGTCATCGGATCAAGTTGTTGCATTTTCATACCAGAAAATTCACCGTCAGTATATAAAGCCATAACCCGCCTTCATAAGATTGTAAGCCAGATACACCAGAGTCCAGGCACCTGGACTTGGTCCGGTTGGTTCTGGGGCGTGTTGTCAGCCTGGGGATGGAGAATGCTCTCCTTCCTAGGTATTGGCTTTCTCATACTATTCAGTTGCTGATTATGTCTACAATGTGGGCCAGCGATTTGTGGTCTGTGTGCCACCTCGTGTATCCCACATCCAAGTTTTCGTTCGAGATCCCGGAAGAAGAAGGAAGAACAAATGATGTTATATGAACAGATCGATGGATTAATGAAGATTGATATCTCCTAAGGGCAAGTAGGGGACAAGGAGGGAATGTGGAAATATGGATTTTTATGGTCGGTTATGTCCCCTATCTTGGACCCCAACGGTTTCATGTATAAGTCACAAGTACATGTATGTTCCCTCCAGTTCCAGTTATGAAGACGCAAATACATGTGCGTCCACCGTCAACATGTCCTCTTTCAGATCCGCCATGAATGGGCCGGATATTCTATTCCTAAGTATGAAAGGCCACCGGCTTTATATGGTTCATTTATCCCATTTTACAGTCCAGGCGAGTAGGCCCGAATTCTGTCATCAAGCCTTTTCCTGCCTTCTGCCTCTGAAAGCTCCAGTCTGAGCCTGCATCTGTGACCATGAACTTTGTCTTACTCCCTGCGCGGCTAACGGTGCCTGATCCAGCCCGTCGCCTGCCAGAAAACTGTATTTCACCTTCAAGATTATCTCCTCCGCCCCTCATTCGATGCATTCCTGTCTAGTAGTTTAGGTAAACATTCCTCCAGCTACCGCGCAAAGGGCCAGGCCTCGCTGTCCTCATGCAAGTAATTCATAGCCCCGTTACCATGGAATATTCCTACCCCCTCGCATCTAGTGTAGACACTTAGACGCTTGTACACGCACTAACAGTCAGTATAGTCAGTATAGAATAAGATTCTATCCTAAGAGACCTCTCTTTTTGGATAACACAGTTCTTTAAACATAGGATATTAGATATGATTTGGGATTAGGTTGACATAACCCCAGACTTCTGTCTCCACATGTAGAGCTAAATGTCAAGCCCCATTCTCCCCCTAGTTGCACGTCAAATCACACGTCATGCTGCTGCGCGCGCATCTCTGCCAAGTATTTTTGCTGACATTGCGAAATTCTTTCATGGAACCACCCATTTGTGACATCATACCTAATGACGTTCTTTAGTTACGCCTAGTTACACCCATTTTAGTTATGCATGTATGTCTTTATCTCTGTTATCAACTGTTACGCCTCCTGCATCTGTTTCACTGTAATGCCTCTTCTATAAAAATGATTGTCTGTCAATAATGTATTGTTCCTTCCTTCCTGAACTTTCGTGGTGATGGAATAGAAGGCCCATAATTCGAATTATGTTCCTTTGTATAGGAATAAAGCCCGTTCCGAATCTCTAATACCACGGATTCTGCCTCTTATTTTACTGAGCTATTCTTATTAATTTTCCGCATCAAATTAAGTACCGGTAATTAAATTATTTACCACATGTTCCTGTTGTTGATGCTTGCTGAGTGGTACTGGGTTCATCCCACTACTTTTCCAATGGGCTACCAGATGTGTGGGTGCATGATACACTACTGTTAATTGTTGTATCATCATTGTGATTTGTCAGTTCTGAGTGTTGATGATGTTGTCAGACACAGATGGGACACAGTCAGTGTTCCTCAAGGCACTTGTTTGTTCGCAATATCATGTAGTTGTCCCTAGGTGGTAGTTTTTAGTGATTGAGACATTTGTATGTGTGTGTGACTGCTCCCACTTGTCGGCTTCACGGCAGCGATGCTGGCAGGTGTCAGCATGCGTGCCTTGTGTTCCTCCTTGGCATCTGCATAGTCCTGGGACTGTGGCAGGGATTCTGAAGGTTACATGACCTTTGAGGTCATGGCCATGTACTGCATACTGTGCAGTTTGTCTGTCATTCTCCAGGGTTGTAAACAGTCCTTGTGTGATGCGTGTGTGCACCTTAGTTCCTGGCAACATTCCTGTGTTTGTCATGGGTGCGTGTACAATGTCACCTGTCCATGTGGACCTCACATATACACATTGTTGCAGTTCAGGTGTGTGGTGTTGATGGTGGACTGATGTGAATGTTTGCATGGATGGTCCCTTAGCTCCCATTTGTCCATGGATGAGGGGCCATGCTAAGTGATTTGTGTTTGTGTATGTGTGATGTACGTTTGTGGCACAGGACACATGTCTGGGTTTCCCAGTTTGAACAACATCTGCCTTTGTCATCACAGTGGAGGTGTCATGCATGCTTGTGTCACCCCACTGTCTGTTCCCTGGGGGTAGTGGTGTTGTGTGTCAATCTCTTGCTGTGTTAGTTGGTGTTCATTCCAGCTTGTGTCACATGTGTCTGTTGTGCTTCCTCTCATTGCCCACTGAGGGTGTCCCAATGATGGTTTACTTTTGTATGGCACTCTGTCCACATCTGTGTCACTGTGGTTCAACCCCCCTCATGTGGTGTGTAGTTGCCTGGGGATACTGAGACACACGCACACATATGCATGTTGTGTCAGATGTGCAGTGTGAGGTTGCCTGTTTGTGATTGTGCATCTGCAACAGTCCATTGGTATTGCTGTCGTGGGCCATTGTCTGGATGCCGTTTCTGTGATTTTGCCTGCTGTCCCTGTGAGTCATATCACATCATTGTGCACATTCATCCTGGTTGTTAGGTGCCATTGCTGGCATGGAATGGGAGTTTGCGAGCTGACACCTACAGTCCACACAGGTTGTTTTGGTTAGTGTGTCTATTTTCGAGATGTGTGTATGCTTTGTGATGGTCACTTCTGCTCTTGTGTCATTGTACACTGTATGCATTGTCAGCCCCCATATGTGGTGCCTGTCTGCACATGGCCGAGAGTGTGTTATGTTTTCACTGCACTGTTAGCCTCACCTCATCTCTGTGGGAATGGGACATAAACACTACTTTACCCCAGAAGTGTTTAATGTGTTGGGAGCAGGGTTCATACATGCTGTTTGTTATTTGCAGCTTTGACCATGATGACACTTACCTTTTGGTCACTGTGATGAGGGGGGGTTTTGAACTCATCAACACAATGCTCAACATCAGCTGCAGTTTGGAAGCCCACACTTAACTTTTGTTTTACACATTGAGGGGGTGTTTTTTTTTCATTGGCACAGTGCTATGGTGATGCTTGCCTTGTGTATGTCACACTCATGTGTTGGTCACACATGTGCTGTTACTTACATTGTATGCTCGTAGCCATAATCACTGTTGTGGGCATTTGTCACAGACTACACACTGTTGTCATGATGTCATGGGGGATGTATTTTGCAGACATACCTGATGTTTGCGTATGCTGGATGTGTTGCGCATCACCCATACTATGGGTGTGGGTAGCAGGGCTGATGGGCAACAGGTCCCCTATGAGTGGGTGTGGCAGGTGTGATGGGCAACATAGTCCCTATGGGTGTGGGTGGCAGGGGTGATGGGCAACAGGTCCCCTGTGAGTGGGGTGGCAGGGGTGATGGGCAACATAGTCCCTATGGGTGGGGGTGGCAGGGGTGATGGGCAACAGGTCCCCTGTGAGTGGGGGTGGCAGGGGTGATGTGCAGCAGGTCCCCTCTGAGTGGGGGTGGCAGGGGTGATGGACAACATAGTCCCTATGGGTGGGGGTGGCAGGGGTGATGGGCAACATAAGCCCTGTGAGTGGAGGTGGCAGGGGTGATGGGCAACATAGTCCCTATGGGTGGGGGTGGCAGGGGTGATGGGCAACATGTCCCCTGTGAGTGGGGATGGCAGGGGAGATGGGCAACAGGGCCCCTGTGGGTGGGGGTTGTTAGTGGTGCTGGCCATGCAACCCCTATGGTGGGCTGTTGTTAGTGGCCAGGATATGGATCCCCTGTGTGTGTGTGCCATTTTGTGGGTACGTGTCGTTTGTTTATATGGTAGGTGTCTGACTTACCGCCTGCGCTATCAGCGCCGGTCCCTGAGCCGGTCATAGATGTAGAGTACTGGTATGACCTGCGCGATGGGATTCATGATGTTTTCATGTCGTACACGCTGCTTGTTTCTCCGTCTCGTACCCGCTGCAAGCTGGTCCGTCTCATAGCCGTGTATTGATTTGTGGCGTGAATCATAGCTGATATGCTTGTTTTCTGGATGCTGTGACGTGCCATATGTGACGACCCATCCGGCGCGCAGGAAGTACGCATCGTACTTGTCATGCCGGAAACTGCTATGGATACTGCTTCTGCGCAACACAGTTCCTCTTTGGGATGTTACGGCTCGGAAGGAGAATGGGTCTTGATTCACAGCCTACGTGTCGGTCTTGTTTTTGGCATCGTACTTACTCTACAGGACGGACCGGTTCCGGGTACGTGTCGGTCGCACGGTAAGGCTACGGAAAGCTGTCTGACTGGCTATCGGAATCAGCCCCTTAGCGTGATTGTCACCGTTCAATAGGTGCCTCTCACATCCTAAGCAGCTGCTTTCCAAATTCCCAAAATGCACTGTACCCAGTTTATCACCTTTAGGCATCCAAAACCCATTGAGAACCCATTAACTTCTGGCAGCCACTTGCTCAGGAGACCTAATGGAACAAGGTTGCAGTGATACATTCATGTGTGAGGAACACAAGACGGATTTACCATGTTTTGGGGAAAATATACGACAATCATCACGTTTAGCACAATCTCCATACCAGTTAGTCACGCTGAGGGAGGACTGGTACCCAGTGCTAGAACTTTGGATGTGATTATGATAACAAATATAGGGTTATCCTCGGCTTCCTTAAAGTTTAGGGTTCGTAACGGTGGCCAAAAGATATGTTGTCTAAACCGGCATTTCGCTGACAGTTTCTTTCTACATTTCACAAATGCACTGCACCCGCTTTATTATTACACCGTGCTAATTGAAAACCCATACATGTCCGGGTCCACCACACTCAAGTGACCCAGAGGAGCAAAATGGGGCGGTCAACCCATGGCAGGAATATGTTTCTATGTGAGGGTGCTTGTGCGAATTTCTATGCTTTGGAGAAAATGCTACATGACAAAAGTCATTTTAAAAAGGTTATACTGGCAAGCAAGATAGGACAAGGGAGTTCTGACTTGCACCAATATGATGAATACAGGCCCCAGCTAGGCCCGCAAGGCACAAGGGTTCGCTCTCCTGTAACGGAATCTATAAGGAAGTTGGCACGGAAACTGCAAAGTACAAAAACAACGTTTATTAACCCTTAAGGGTGGTCCTACAATCCACACAACACTCTTCAGTATTGCATGGAGTAGCACAAAGAACTTGCGTACACAGTCCCCTTTTATACACAACAGAGGGGCTCATAAGTGGGTGGATACAACATGAGGTCGAAGAACATTACCATTTATGGTCATTCTCGATATTGAATCAATACATGGGCGGAGCCAGCACACTCCTTCAGCCCGCGAAAACACATGGTCAAGCAAAGCTAATTATAACAGATGTGGTCAAGTCTGGGCCTGCGCTAGATGGACAAGAGGGAGCTATTTATAAACTGTTACTAGGCAGATTACAAGAGCAACTAACACAGAGGTCGGACTCTCCTCGTGGGGAACACGTGGCAGCATGTCAATACAAAATGGAGTCCAAACTTCGGTCAACATAACGGAGAAAACATGATCTAAAGGGGAGCATTAATGTCTTTAGTAAATGCTTAATCACATTGCTGTTTCAATTTACAACAGACGACCCTTTCAGCATTTACTGAAGACATCCGGTTTCCAAAAATCATCATATATGTCAATTATCATCATTCCTTTAACCTCTTTAGCTAGACCCTTTTGGTGAGCAACATCGGCAATAGCTTTCTTATCTGGAATGCAGAATGAAATGCATACAGAACAGCATAATGGTCCACATTGGATACACATACAGAAAAAGAACAGAATTGCTATAATAATACAGAGACCAGTTAAAACCTTCCATCCCCAGGCAGTAACCAATGCCCAAAACCAACCAGAAAAGGACCAAGTGCCGTTTTCTGTGTGGATCTCAGCTGCTATTTTATGCAGCTTGTTAATGGCGTTATAAACGGATGGCGTATGATCAGGAATGAACACACAGCAGCTACTTCCAATAATTTTACAGGCTCCTCCTCGATCAGCTAGCATTACATCTAATACCATACGATTCTGTAATGCAACAATCCTAGTTATTTGTAACTCTTCCGTAAGATTCCCAAGAGCAGCAGCAGTCTGATTAGTCACAGCTTCTACCACCCTTGTTAATCTTCGGATCTTTCTACTATTCAAAGCGGCTCCAACAAAGAAAAACAATCCTAAATTAAAGTCAATATACTGTTGCAAGCTGGTATCGGTTTGATCCACATCATCAATCGATAGAGTACGTTTATATCTATTTACAGTCACATTATTCAACAATTTCAAGTCTTTATGATACGATGCAGGTGCTAGGAATACAGGAGGTAATAGGAATGATACATAGCATACCCCAGACCACCCAGCCGGCAAACGGTAATAGCCTTTATTTCCACATACAAAGTAGGTATTATGGGACGCTAGGAAGGTACTGTTGTTCAACCCGTCAATATTCAGTACGGTTATGCAATCACTGACACCAACAGGGATAAAACCCACACTCTGGACACACAAGTCCGCTTGAGCTTGTGCTACTTGGATTACGAATTTGTCCTTCCCCACAGTGTCTCTGGTGTTCGTGAAGATATAGGGAATGGATTCATTGTCCGGTCGGTACTCTTCCCATTCCCAAATTGTCCCATTCGCTTGTGGATATCCATTTTTGTCCTGATGGCATTCTTTATTAAGTCTGAAAAGCAATCGTCCCACTGTCGGTTTCCGAGTGGCAAAAAGCAAAGTGTACCATGCTCTACAAGAGCCATTATGAGAGAAAGGAAGTGGTATGAATGGCGTACCTCCTTTCTTCTGATGGGCCGGCATCATCCCACATATCCAACAGTTCGTAGCATTCGTAGCAACGTGGGTATGATGCAGCATCTGAATGAAAGTGTTATTCAGATAGGACTGTCGATGCTTCAACTCTTGATACGGCAATGTATAAAAGTAGTGCTCTGCAGGCACTGGAGTCGTCAGCACAAGTGTTTTCCGAGCAGGAGTTACTTCCTCCACAAACCATGTGGTTATGCCAACAATAGCTACTGTTAGCATGAACCCCAACACACAAAGGATTTTCTTCTTCTCCATGTCAAAAGAAACAATACCCTGATATCTTCCTGAAACTAAAAAGTCTGTCAGAACTCTTCCCCTTGGGCAGCGGTTGATTTCTTCACCAGCGGGCCAAGACGGGTGTCGCTACACTAATGCAGGGCTGATCCCCCCCCCTTGCCTCATCGGCTCTCCGTTTCACTAACCCAAGGGCCGTTCTGACAGTATGTCCCGGTACTGGAAACCTCACTTCCTGGGTCGAAGATGATATCGCCTTCCTCCAGAAGTCGCGTGGTCCGGAAAGAGCTCCTCAGTGTCTCGTGGCTCAGCAGCACGGCCTGTCTCTGCTGCCAGGATTTCTCGTTGATCGGTCAGCACGGCAGACTCCACCAATCCGGGCGGTACCTTTCGACAGTGCAAGGAATGGATCCAATTCTTCCTGTTCGAAACTCGCACAGCCGTCCTCGTTGCAAGGAGGACTTGCTCAGGTCCGACCCATCTCGGCTCCAAGCTGTTCGTTCTGTCGAAGACTTTCACCATAACATGATCTCCGGGCCGGAGACCATGTCCTTCGCCGGTAGACCGATCAGGGAGCGCCTCTCGGACCTGTTGATGAATAGAAACCAAGTTATCCGTTAACTGTGCCAGATAATCGCTCATCATTACACAAGGTACATCATACACAGCCTTAGGCCTTGGTGGACCCCAAATATTCATTGGGCGTCCAAAAACAATCTCGTACGGCGTAAGGCCGGTTCGAGAGTGTGGAACTGATCTAATTGACAATAACGCCAGTGGCAGGGCGTCTGGCCAAGTCAAAGATGTTGAAGCTTGGATTTTGGCGATCTTAAGCTTCAGTGTACCATTATACTTCTCGACTAGTCCGGCAGACTGGGGGTGAAACACAGCATGAAACTTCTGAGTGATGCCTAGGCCCTTCAAGACATACTTTATAACATCCGCTACAAAGTGAGGCCCATTATCACTCCACAGAAGTCTACAGACGCCGTATCGAGGGAAAAACTCTTTTAGCAGTAGCTTCGCCGTGGTCATTGCAGTATTATCTTTCGTAGGGTACGCCTCAACCCATTTGCTGAAAGCGCAAACCACTACTAGAACATACTTCAGATTGTTACAGCGCTCAAGCTGGATGTAGTCCATCTGCAGAACCTCAAAGGGTGCAGTGGGTGTCGCAAATCCTCCTGCTGGAGTTCGAGTGCCTTTCCCTGGGTTATACTTCAGACAGATCATACAGGTCTGCACCACCCTCTTTGCCGTGCTAGCAATCTCTGGATGCTCCCAGACTTGGGTAAGCAATTTCACAATTGCGGAAGCTCCAACATGTGCTAGCCCATGTGCCATCTGAACCATAGGTTGTACGAAAGCCGTGGGTAACTTCCATCTATCCATCTGCTTATTTCTCCAACAACCCTCATCATCCAACTCTCCTTCGCTAGCCCATTGTTCCCGCTCTTTGTCAGAAGCGGTCCTTTGTATTTCTCGCACTTCCTCCTTCGCATCATGCCATCTCTCCACCTGTGACTTTACTACATACATGGCAGTAGTACCGGGCTGCATCGCAGTCTCCCGTGCTACTCGATCCGCTAACGCATTCCCTTCTCCAACTTTATCAACCACTTTCCTATGGGCGCTACACTTAACAATGGCAATTTTCTTCGGGTATGTCAATGCGGTTAAGAGATTGTGGACTAACTCTCCATGCATTATCTGTACCCCATGTGACGTTAAAAACCCTCTCTCCTTCCAGAGTAGGCCGAAGTCATGCGCTACTCCGAAGGCATAGCGGCTATCTGTATAAACATTCACACATAATCCTGTACCGAGCTCACATGCTCGTGTTAATGCTATCAGTTCCGCTGCTTGAGCTGATTTCTGTGGTATGCGTGCTGTCTCCACTATCGTGTGTAATGTGGTAATTGCATACGCTGCTGAAGTCGTACCATCTGGTAGCTTCAGGCATGATCCGTCTACCCACAACTCTCCATCTACATCTGAAAA
Source organism: Triturus cristatus (assembly GCF_964204655.1). Taxonomy (NCBI): domain Eukaryota; kingdom Metazoa; phylum Chordata; class Amphibia; order Caudata; family Salamandridae; genus Triturus; species Triturus cristatus. Next base: position 523,386,196 of record NC_140588.1, on the reverse strand, counting down.
GGGCGTATCCTGGAGATCAATACGACCCTTTGTCTGTTCCTCAGTCACAAGAATACAATCATGCGCTTTCTGCGCCTCAGGCTGGGTCTCGGAGTATGGCAACAATGTGGCCGGGTTTAATGTCACGCACCTTTTTAACGTAATATGAGGAGCCAAAAGCGTCAACTCATATCCCGTTAAACGGGCACTGGTCAAATGCTGCGTCTTTGTTTGATTAAGCAGGGCATCAACAGCGTGGGGGACTAACACCAACAGCTTATGGGACAACACAATTCCTTCACTCTGCCGTATTGACACAGCTGTCGCCGCTACCGAGCGAAAACACCCTGGTAATGCTCGGGCGACAGGATCAAGTACGGCCGAAAAATATGCACAAGGGCGCTGCTTATCACCATGCATCTGCACTAAGACTGATAATGCACATCCATCTTTCTCATGCACATACAACGAAAAGGGTTTAGCATAATCAGGGGTCCCTAACACCGGTGCTGAACAAAGGGCCTGTCTCAATTGCTGAAACGCAGCATCACACTCATCTGACCAGGGGATCGGAATGGGCGTGTCTTTTGTCACGAGAGCTAGTAATGGCTTGGCTATGTGTGAAAACCCCAATATCCACTGTCTACAAAAAGAAACAAGACCCAAAAATGCACGCACATCCTTCTGCGTGGATGGTCTCGGTGTGTCCAAAATTACTTGAATACGATCTGGCGTGAGTGCACGCCCCGGTGTGTCCAAAATTACTTGAATACGATCTGGCGTGAGTGCACGCCCCTCCTTAGACAAAAGGTGACCCAAATAAGTCACCTTTGGTCTACAGAATTGCAATTTCTTCCTAGATACCTTATGATTGTGGGATGCTAAAAAGGAAAGTAAGGATAACGTGCTTTTCTCACACAACTCCAGGGTGTCAGCCGCCAACAAGATGTCATCGACATATTGAATGAGGGCGACCCCCTTGAGTAAAACAAAGGAATCCAACTGTCGCTTCAAAGCCTGACTGTAAATACTAGGGCTTTCTGTATAACCTTGGGGAATTCTACAAAAACGATAAGATCTATTGTTTAATGTGAACCCAAAAAGAAATCGGCTATCAGGGTGAATGGGAATGGAAAAGAAGGCATTCTTCAAATCAATCACTGAAAACATGGTCGCCGTAGGCGGGACCAAGGTAAGCAACGTCGTGATATCAGAAACCACCGGGTACTGAGGTATCACGATCTTGTTTACCTCCCTCAAATCAATTATGAACCGATAGACCTTTGCATCCGTGTCCTTTTTCAGAATAGGGAGAATCGGACTGTTACAGATATTATAGGGAACTTCTTCCACTACTCCTACTGCGATCAAGTCTCGCACAATCTGTATGAGAGCCTCCTCGCCCTCCTGGGAAATACGATACTGCGGGAGGCGTGGTAACACCGCCCCCTCCTGGACACTAATGTGGACCGGAGGAATCACCATTTGTCCCACATCTGTGTCCGAAGTCGCCCATAAAGTTCGGGGGAGGGTAGCCAACAACGCATCCTCTGATATCGTACACATCCGCCCAGACCGGGGGTAGTTGTCATTTAAGATCACCCTCACACCCTCAGGGGAGCAGCGGATTGTAGCCCTAAAGTACTTTAACATATCAAGGCCCATAATGTTATCCGGTGTATACGGAGCAAGCAGAAACGGGCAGGGCGCAGAAAAAGAATCAACCTTAAATGTAAGGGGCTGCGAAAGAGGGCTTCGGGAAAGTGTACCGTCAAACCCTACCGATGTAACTATTGAGCCGGATGGGGGAGCCCCCGGAACCAAGTACCTAGACAATGCGCTACGTGTCGCTCCTGTATCCACTAGGAACTGATCAGTAGAACCTAAAACCTCAGCCGATACATAAGGACCCGTCTGATCGACCGGCACCTCAACTGATTCAGACCCCCATCCAACGCATTCCTATGCATGCTGAGAATCGTGATATCCCGATCGATCGATGTCCGATACATGATACTGGTGCTGGCGATCGAAAACATTTGAGCTATCTCGTTGCTGCCCAGCAGTATCGAAACGGGCATTATCATTAGAATTCCCTCTAAAGTTCGAGAAGCCCCCTCTACCTCTCGGGCCACTCGGAGTATGCCCCTGACGCGAAGCACGCAACGCTGGGCAATCCCTGGCCCAATGGCCCAACTGCTTGCAGTACGCACACTGGTTCCTATTCAAATCAGATCGGCCCGAAGGGGGACCATAAGATCCGCCCCTTCCTCTATTATTATTACCCCGTCGGGGCGGGCCATATACTTGTGCTAACATCACCTTGGTTTTGAGATCTTTCGATTTCTTCTCCTCCTGGCCCTTCGCCTCGTGCTCCTGACGCTCATAATACTGAGCGATGGTCAGAAGGGCCGTCGGTGTCGCGGAGGACCAAGAACTCTCACTCGCTTTCAACCGGGCCGCAACTGCCGGCAGCAGATTAGCCACATATTTGTCCGCGAAAAGATGGCGGCCTGTGTCGTCAGTAAGCGACTGGCCACTAAAGTCATGAAACGTTTCTTCAAAGCGCGTGAAGAAATCTGCAACGGACTCGTCAACTTTCTGTTTACATGCAGCTAACATATTCCAGTCAATCTTTTTAGGGGGGATAATCGTCTTCAACTTAGCCACAATAGCCGCAGGGAGATCTAAAATATTCTGGGGTGGTTTCTGTGCGGGCTTCCGTTCCCTATCCTCATCCTCAAGGTCAGACCACCGGGCCTTAAAGGCAACCGCATCATCTACCTTTCGGACAGAGCGCCACGTATCCGGTGGTAGGATAAGGCCAAAGAACAAATCTATATCCGCTAAGGTCATAATGCAAGAATTCAAGGCCCCCTCGACTTCTTCATAGAAGGCCGCTGGATTCTTGCGGGGGTCAGGCAACGCATTCTTTAATGCCATAACATCGGCCCTATGCCATGGAGTATAAACCCAATTATACACAAAGTATCCCCTTGCATCAGCGGAGTTAACGTCCGAGCTAGTCCCCGCTCCTTTAGGAGGAACATACAAAGGCGCCGCCTCTCGCATTGGTTTAGCATGCACTATGTCATCCTTATCTGACTGGGAGGCGGATGGATGGCCCCCTGCTGCAGACGAATCCGACTGCTTCTCCTCCTCCGTTTGTTGACGTGCTTTCTCTCTAAGGGCCAGCACCTCGTCCCGCAAAGTGAACAGCCGCCGAGCCGCCTCAGGAGCCTTAGGGGGAGAAAAAACACCATTATGTAATGCTCCGGCATCCGAAGACACTTCGTCAGGCTCAAGGACACTAGAATATTTTCGGAAAGCAGCAATTACTTCATCCGCGAAATGAGACAGAAAATACACCCTCTCTCTATCTTGCCACGACCCCCAAGTATGGAACAACTCCTCCTTAGATATCTTGCCCTTAAGTGCACGGAGGGAAAGTTTCCGAAGCTCAGCCATATGCTCGGCCGATAACATGGACCGTGTGTCCACCTTACCCGAAGCCGGGCCAGAATCTTGCGGCCGCGGAGCGGATGCGCCAACATAAGGGGGCGGAGAGCGATCTAGTAAATAAAAATCATCATCAGAATTATTAAGGACAGGATAAAGTGGCTGGCGAACAACATATTGACCCGAAACTTGTAGCCTACGCTCTTTCTCATGTCTGTCCGCCTGCTCTTTGTCCTCCCGACGCTTCGCTTCCTGTGCTCGCACATGATCATTCTTCCGTTGCTCTTTATCAAACAGCGCTTTCTCACGTTTCTCTCGCTCACGCACTTCCTTCACCCATAATCGCACACACTCAAACATATCCTGACGAGCACGTCGCTTACACACACACTGTTCCACATACTCAATCTTACGTATATCAAACGATCCATACAAAGGCCATCGCAACTCAGGATCCTTCTTCGTGTATTTCCTCCATAGCGTGCTGTACATTATGGAAGAAAGACCATGCTTCACGTACATATCCCTATTAGGAGTCCCCTCTGGGGGAGCTGGAGCAGATTCCTCGAGGTTTAACCGGTTTCCAAAACAGCAGCACCACTTACGGAGTGCGCTAAAAGCAGGCATGCTAGAAATAATGCAAAATATGCAATATTATAAAGAAAATGGCACTTAATCGTTGCGCCGTTCAAAGTTTACACAGCTCCGGAGAAATTTCTCCACATTACCTGCCTATATGTGTTGCAACGCATATATTTTCACAAAGACAAATTCAAAATATGACTAGTCATCATCAATCAAACTCAAATAGCCAACCCAGGCTTCAAAAACTCGGAGCAAGTACCGTACAACGGTTCTTACCAGTCAAGAGTCCAGGTTCCAACTGCCAAGCTCCACAATCGCCAAAACGGCTCTCACGGCAGGACCGACAGAAGAGGTATCAGTCGATGACCGGCGCCACCCAGACGGTCAGCTCGGAAGGGAAGGAAGAAAAACCTCGGGATGCCAGGGCTAAGACGCCGCTGGCAGTGATCACGTCCCCGGCCAGACTCCTCACCTTCGTCGCGACCAGTCCTTCGAGCATCCGAGTCGCCGATGAGCCCCACGTTGGGCGCCAATTGATGAATACAGGCCCCAGCTAGGCCCGCAAGGCACAAGGGTTCGCTCTCCTGTAACGGAATCTATAAGGAAGTTGGCACGGAAACTGCAAAGTACAAAAACAACGTTTATTAACCCTTAAGGGTGGTCCTACAATCCACACAACACTCTTCAGTATTGCATGGAGTAGCACAAAGAACTTGCGTACACAGTCCCCTTTTATACACAACAGAGGGGCTCATAAGTGGGTGGATACAACATGAGGTCGAAGAACATTACCATTTATGGTCATTCTCGATATTGAATCAATACATGGGCGGAGCCAGCACACTCCTTCAGCCCGCGAAAACACATGGTCAAGCAAAGCTAATTATAACAGATGTGGTCAAGTCTGGGCCTGCGCTAGATGGACAAGAGGGAGCTATTTATAAACTGTTACTAGGCAGATTACAAGAGCGAACAAATAGACTCCTGAGGTCAGACAGGATTGGAAAATATATAGTTTTTGTAATTTCGATATAGTCCTGAGTTTGATTGCTATCCTCAATTGAACAATGCACCATAAACAATAAAAATACTGCCTTCGATATAAAAACTGACACATATTTGGTACTGTTGAGCTGTTGAGCTGCTGACATTCAAAGCAACATTTCTTGCAATACCAATGATACATTGATGCATGGTTTGCACCAATACAGAACACTTAATGGGGCAACACAAAACATAGAAGTTATATGAGTTCACAAATAGACCAAAGAGGTACATGTGCTTGAGTAAGCTAATGCTGATATTTTTAAAAAATATATCTGGCACAGAGGTACGCAAACACCCCAGCAGAGACAGGGTGGGATAGGAAAAGTGCCACAAGTTAATATGAATATTTAAAATATTTTTGAGTCTTAATAAATCAAGTAATTACAATTCGATAATTTGAAATATTCCTTAGAACAAATTACCTTACAGTTATTGATGTAATGAGCAGGAATGCTGTTTTACCTCCTGGAAATTATGTAATTATTTAAGAAAATATCATGAATGAAGTTAGCCACCCAAGTGTCATCCTTAGTCTGATACATTTTAGAAGATCCATATTTCTTCTATCTAGAGGTGTTATCTAGATGTTTAAACTTCAGAAAAATGTATCTGAATATAATTATCATAATATTTATTGACATAAATCCTATGATCCAACTATAGTTTACAAAAATATTGCCACATTGAAATGTATAATGCTCCATTGGAGGTAATAATAGAAAATGCAAAATCAATAGGAGAATATTTTCCTAAACAATATTATGGTCACAATATGTTTCTCAGACAATATTTCTACAGTATAGCACAACAGGGGAGTTCCTGTCATTTGGGCAGGAGATTTTAGTTTACATTTGAGTAATGCTAACAGCACCAAACACTGTGATTAAGGGATGTGGATGAGATGGAATTGACTCATTTCAAACATGTCCCTCACAAGGAGGCAGTCAATAGAGTTTTGTCATCAAGGGATTTAGGTTTTGACAGCGATTTCAAGTGCTATAACACATCCCTTCCTCCAAAATATACCGGCATTGGGAAATGAAGCAACATGGATTATATAATTATTTTGGCTAATTTGTTTCCTGTGTTGCAGGATTCTAAGTTGGTCGATAGCTGCAGTAGTGACCACAACCTGCTTACTGCTATTTTTGCCCTAAAACTTGTTTAGCAGGGATCTCAAGAGATGGGTCAAGTAATCCATTTTTCTCGCAATGGCGGAACAATACTTAATTGTGATAAGAGTGACAAAGAAACATTTACTCAGGAGCTCATCCGAGATAACCAAAAGGCCATTTCAATTTTAGCCTCATCTTATGAATCCCCTGATTGAATTGTAGAAGCTTTTTGTGATTTTGTGCATCTATTTCTTCTAAGAAGTTAATTAAAAAAAAGACTTTGAAATGTACCCTCTAAAGGTTGGTTCAATCATAAGTGTACTGCAGCCCACAAGCAGTTTTAAATGGCCTTGATGAAAAACCTATGCTCCAGAGAAGAAATGAACATGTGTAGAAGAGAATATACGAAGTTTATGGATCTGGGAAAAGAGGAACTTATGAAGGAAGCATGGTGAGAACTAGAAAGGAGGAGAAACCTAAACTATTATGCTTCTTTCTGGGAAATTGTGAATAGACCATTCTTCTAAGGTTATAATAAAACTATGTTTGGCACACACATCACTGTTCACTCCTGGATAGAATATTTTTCAGCTGTCTTCAATCAAGATAATGATGAGACATTTTTGCATTAAGCAATTCTATCAAGGTTAAGGATATTACTTCAGCAATACACCAGATTCCACCTAGGAAAACGCAGGGTCCTGATAGGGGTCTCCATGAATCTTAAACATCTTTGGGCTCCCCTTATAGTGGTTGTCCTAAGGTCTGAGGTATCTACCCAGTTGATTCCATCCAGGAAGGAGACTGTGATGGTTTCAATTTTAAAGAACAGTAATAGAAATCTGCCCTGCTGATAATGTCTGATCTTCTTGTTTGACAGTTCATGTAAGATCTTGGCAGAATCATTGTCTACAAACTGGAGGTCTAGTTATAGGAAAAGCAGATACATTCCAGGGTGCAATATGGGTCTCGTAGAGGTTTGGGCGCTATGGATCAGTTCTTAAACCTACAGCTTATTTTAGGAAAATATGTAAAAGCTAAGGGGTGGGGGTGCAAACGACTAGCATTTATTAATCTTTCTAGCGCATTTGACATGGTAACGTGACCCACTGTGGTCTATCATGGAGAAACAAGGGATGCACCTGAATACAGTGGCCAAAAAAGATACAAGGTACATGGGGAGCTTTCCCTGAGATTAGATCTAACATAGGTGTATGTGAAGGTTGTATGATGGTGTCCCCGCTCACTTTAATATATAATAATGGCCTAGAGGATTCCCTGAGACTATTAGGCCAGACATGCCAGGCCAGAAATGCCTACAACAGGAACATTCTTAACGCAAAAAAAGAATTCTTCAGGTCTGAGCTGGCAAATGCCAAGAACAGACCCCGCAGACTCTTCGAATTGGTCAAACACCAATCCAGCAAACTGGCCAAAACAGAGAAAGAAACCCCCAAGTCACTAGTATCATCTGAGGAATTCTCCTTGGTTTTCTCTGACAAAATCACAGCCTTAGGTAATGAGCTGTGATCTACTCTCAAGCCCTTCCAGATCTACCTCCTCCCTCCGAGCTGCCTCCACTAGCATCTCCCAAAAACCAAGCGCACTGGACCAACTTCGAAATCTACGACGAACACTCCATCTCAAAAATCCTATTCACCTTAAAACCGAACAGCCACTTTAATGAACCACTCCTCCCCAACTGCCTAGCTGCCACCCCCCGATCCATCACCCCTAGCTGGACTGCAATAATTAACGCCTCCCTAATTCAGGGATCGATACCTGACTCTCTAAAAGCCGGCCAAGTCCTACCATGCTAAAAAAAACGGCGCTTGACCCTGCCTCCCCTGAAAACTTTAGACCTATTACTAACATCCCACTCTCAGCTAAAGTTCTGGTGAAGTGTGTGCAACAACAGCTGAGCCAACACATCACCAACTTCCACCTACTAGATGACTTTCAATCCAGTTTCAGGCCTGGGCACAGCACGGAAACCACCATTCTCCCCATCGTGGATGATGCCCTCTAAGCCCTTGACCAAGGCAAAACCTGTCTCCTAATCCTCCTAGATCTATCCTCGGCCTTCGACACGGTCAACCAAGAAAAATTCTTTGAACGCCTCAAACTCAGGATGAGAATGGATGGGTCTGTTCTTGATTGATTTAGATCCTTCCTCCATAATCGGTCTCAGAGATTCCTAATTACCGGTAACCTGCCTGCTCCCTCTCCGATCACAGTTGGAGTCCTACAAGGTACAACCCTGTCCCCCACCCTCTTCAACCTTTACCTCGAACCGCTTGCCAAAGTACTGCACACCACAAATATCTCCTACCTTATGTATGCATGACCACACCCAGATCTACATCAAAATCTCCTCCCTCAAGGAGATTCTTTCCCTGAGTGAAGCTTTTGAAACTGACTGTCCAATGGCTCTCCTCCAACCAACTCAAACTCAACCCAAAGAAGACATAATTTCTACTAATTTCCCCCCCCCAAAACCAACCCCGAGCTTCAGGTATGGATCAAGGCCATCACAGCCGTGAACTGCCCTTCGACCATCGTGGACTCGGCCAAATCGCTTGGAATAACTTTGGACTGTAACCTGAGCATGCGGGACCACATCAATTCGATGGCCAAATCAGCCAGATTCCACCTGAGCTACCTAAGGAAACTGAAACCCTTCCTTGACACTCCTGACCTAAAAATGGCAGTCACTAGTCATCTCTAGACTCAAATATGGCTGCTCTACCCTCTCTGGTCTCCCCAAGATCTCTCTGGCACCTTTAAAAGCCTGCCTCAACGCGGCCGCTAGACTACTAACAGGCTCAAGTAAATTCGACCATATTTCACCACATCTGAAAGCTCTGAACTGGCTTCCTCTACAGGTCAGAATCCAAATCAAATTGACATGTATCACGCACAAGGCATTATACTCAAACTCCCCTGCATATCTTGCCCAGAAACTCGTGATATCTGGAGTAACCAGAAACTCCCGATCCACCAGAGACATCTTGCTCCAACCTGCACGCTTTTGGAAAAAGAAAACTTACAATCGGGCCTTCTTTGGGGCTGCACCAAGAATATGGAACTCACTCCAGCCCGCCAGTAGAAGAATCCCTTCTCTGGCTCGCTTCAAAAAGGATGCCAAAACCTTCCTAATGGGCAAATTCCTCGCTTAATTTTTTGCCTTCAATTCTTCCAGAGACCTTGCTCTACTTCCGTCTAAGGCATCCCCCTGGAGTACCCTGACACTATCCACCCGGAACTTCCGGGCTTCCCTCCATGGACCCAGGCAACTTCGTTTCTTGTAAAATGTAAATGTAAATGTAACTGCTTGTCCTTTTATCCCTTATGTATCCAGCCCCTCCGCCAAGTCTGATGTTTGCTACTGCTGATTCCTGTAAAGCGCTCTGATACCCTAACGGGTCAAGTTTGCGCTCTATAAAAACTCCAAATAAATAAATTAGGAAAATATCTGCCCCAAATAAAGGATAGCTCCATTCTCGATCTCCTCTATGTAGACGACGCTGTGCTGATTTCAAGGATGGCAAGAGGGCTGCAAACTCTTCTAGATGGGTTCAAAAACTATATCATGCTCTATGCTTGAAAACCAATCATTGTAAATCTGTTATTATGATAATGGGGCTGAAACACACCAAAATGATGAAATTTCAACTAGGGGCACAGAAATTTCCAAAGTGAAAAATTGTAATTGAGTTTGATTTCGATTTGAGTTGGGATCTCTTATTCTAATTATGTGCACTTCAATATCAGAGATCAATTGACTCAATGTTTAATTTTTCAAGAAGGCAGCGGAGCAGGGTCTGGGGTTATAAAAATGAGGACTCCCTTCAGATAATGGCAAATACATTTTTTTTTTTTTTTTAAACCTTTATTTTTAAATTTTGAGCGAACATACATCAATAAGCAAAGGTGCATCAATGTGTACACATTTCATTCATAGTCAACACAATGGATGTGGGGAAAAACAGGCAATTGCAGTGCGATATTTCCATCATAACATTACTGTGCATCAATCGTGTGGTTTCTTATGGAGTCGTCTAGCGGCTATTCTCTACCTAGAGGAGCCCCTCGCCTAGTCCCTTATGTACCAATAACATGTTTCTGCAATATAGCATTCACAGGGGGGAGAGACCTTCAATATGCAGTGCCTATACATCAATAACTCTAGAGCAGCGTGTTCATTTACCCGACTCTTAGTATTTCGTGAGGGATTCGCCAGCCTGTACCTATGTGGATGTCCTGTCCTCAGTGGCATCATCCCCCCCTAATAAGTAGCAATGTAATGGAGCCCAGACATCTGTGGGTCGTGATGTTATCGGTAAAAGTTCAGAATATGTACTGATTTGTTCCTGACAATAGGTAAGATCTCGCATCCAATCCTTGAATTTCGAGGCCCTGCCCCTGCCCCATCTACATGCAACTCTTCTTTTAGCAAGCAAAAAAGCAAGCGCAATGAATTTGCGGTGTGTAGCCTGTATGGGCTCCACGTATCCCTAGAGGGCAAGGATAGGGGAGGGCTCGACTTCTGTGTGAATCATTTTAGATAGTGCTGCAAATACCTGGCACCAATATCGGTGTACCTCATCACACGCCCATGCCAGGTGAAGAAAATCCGCCCCAGGGGCATGACATCTGTCGCACTGGTCGTCGTCACGGAGTTGGTATCTGCACATCCGAGCCGGGGTGTAATATAGTCTATGGATGTATTTATAGTGTATGATTCTAAATCTACTACTGGAGGAGATGCGTTCCGTTTGTTGTAGGCAGAACTCCCATTGTTTATCCGTCAGTGGGGCCTGCAGTTACAGGTGTCACTTTGCCCTAGCCGCTAGAGGTGGGGAATCTATTAACGAGTGGACCGATCTGTAAATTTTAGAGACTAACTTGGCAGGGTCTTTGTCTTGGAGGATGCGTTGTAACGGTGCCACATCCGGGGGTTCCTTCGGAAAGTAAGGTGTGAGCGCCTTAATCCCTTGTCGGAGCCTGATGTACAGAAAAACGTCAAGGGTAGAAGGTTGTATGCCTTCATACAATTGTTCCATAGATCGGAAGGTGCCAGCACGGTACAAGTCCCCCCACGTCGTGACGTGGATAGTATGCAGTAATTTCCGAAACCCTGCTTCCTGTAACAGGGGCATGCTCGGATGGTAAACAAGGGGCAAGAGAGGCGCATACAACATACTAATCCCTAATTGGGCAGTCAGTCAGACTGTTCCATGCAGTCACCGTACTTACCACCGTTGTGGGCGTTTTATCTCTTCCCTGCACTGGAAAATACAGTGCGCCTTCTATGGGGATCGGGTGTGCCAGCCAGTGTTCGGCCGCTAGTTGGGGCATGTATCTAGGTTGCCGTATCCAGAAATAGGCATAATGTGCCTGAGCCGCTTGATAGTACAGCGGGGACGCCAAACCCACCTTGATTGTATGGCTTGGTGAGGACCTCCCACTTGAGTAGGGGTGACTTCCCGCCCCAAACTAGTCTAATGAGCTCAGTGTGTAGTTGCCGGAAGAAAAACCTGCCCGGATAAAAGGGAATGTTGAAAAAGAGATATAACAACTGCGGCAATATTACCATTTTAATCTACGACGTTCTTCCCTCCATGGAGAGGGGTAGTGTAATCCATCGAGCAATGCAATCCGTAATACGGGTCATTGTCGTGCCATAGTTGGCCCGCAAGAGCTCATCCCGGTCTTTTTCTATGTGTATACCTAAATACTTAAAGTCCCCTTCGGACCAGGTGAGGGGGTACTCCAGCACAAACCGCTCAGTAGATGCCGTGAGGGGGAAAAAACAAGACTTGCTCCAGTTGATCTGGACTCCTGAAAGCCTGCCGAATCGGATAAATTCTCTAAGAATCGGATTTAGATTATCTCTGGGGTCACGTATGTTAGATCTGGGGGTCTCTAGTTGTCAGGGTAGGTACCACTGTCCAGGTAGGGACCCTTGCTTCTAGTCAGGGAAAGGGGGATACACTGTTAGATAACCCCTGCTCACCCTCTAGGTAGCTTGGCCTGAGCAGTCTAGGCTATCGAAGGCAATGTGTAAAGTATTTGTACCAACACTCACAGTAACACAGTGAAAACACCACAGATTTACTCCACACCAGTTTTAGAAAAATAAGGTATCTTTACTAAAAACTTCACACGACCAAATACTACAGACAAACCAACATATAATTAAAAAGGTTACTTTAAAGATAGTTCAAAAGGTTGCAGAAAGTACTCCAGGATGTAAAAGTCAGTGTCCTGCACAATGCGACTCTCAATGCACAAAATGCGTCACTCTCGTGCCCAACAGTACCTGTAGTTGTGATAAGGTTCCCAAAAGCTATAACAAGGAAGATGGCAAAGGCGATGCGATACTCCTGAGATCTTGGGGAGGCTTTGCAGCAGCCCTGCTTCACGCAGCAGAGGTGGATGCGCCGGCTCCGATCTGTAGGGGAAGGATGCGATGACTTTGGCTTTCGTTGCGTAGGTTTCTTAGGGGGAAGCTTCACGCACAGGTACGATGCGACGATCTTTGATGCGGCGCGATGTGCGGCGCAGCGCTGACTTTTGGCGCTGCAGCCCTCGATGCGTCGCGGTGCGCGGCGCGGCGTTGACTTCTGCCGCCGCAACCCTCGATGCGTCACGGGACGGGACTCTGCGTCGACACACGCAGCGACTGGATACTTTCACGCACCGGCAGTGGTGCGGCCCGCAAACTGGTTCTGTGACGACCCTCGCAGCATCAGGAATCTTCTCGCACCGGAACGATGCTCGACGCACTCGGCGATGCGGGGACTCCGGGTGCTGTGATGACGCCGTGTTGAAATTCTCCTCGCACTCTCGTTCTTGCGACACGCAATCGGATGATGCGTTGGGTACCAGTTACTCTTTTTCACGCTTCTGCTTCCCAGCTCCCAAACACAGCAAAGCGACCTCCTGAGGCCCCAAGACTGGGCAAGCACTCCAAGGCAGGTCAGAACTCCGTCAGCAGAGTTCCAGGGGAGCTGGTGGTGAAGTCCTTTTGTTCATGGTACTTCTTAACAGGGAGCCAGCTCTTCTCAGGCCCTTGGAGATCAGAATCAAAAGAAGGGGACACAGCAAAGTCCTTCCCCTCTCCTTGGCAGCAAAGCAAAACAGCAAGCAGGCAGTCTTCTCCTCTTCAGTTCTTTTCAGCTTTCTCCTTGTCAGAGGTTCCTCCTTAGTTCCAAAGTGATCTAAAGTTTAGGGGTCTGGGGTCCTCTTCTTATACCCCTCCAAGTCTTTGTCTCTCTGTGTTTCAGTGGGGGGATTCCCCTGCTCAAACCGGTTCCTGGGTGTGCTCTGCCCTGGAGCACCTGGTTCCTTTCAGAGTGAGGGGCAGGGTCGTTAGACGCTCAGCAGGAGGTGGAGCCTGCATTGTGTTGGCAGAGGCAGCCCTACTCAAACCCAGGGGCTACTCCTCCCACCCATCTAAAGCAGATCTCCCTATTCACCCTGCTGCTGACTCATCCAGACTCCTGGAGCCACCTAGCCCATCACATGACACCAGTCAGCCAACCAGCACACAGGCACACAGGAAGGTTAAATAGGAGAATAGCTACTTTCTAAAAAGTGCTATTCTCACACAGTGAATTTAAAAACCATCTTGCTAAAAAGATGTATAATTAAATTCTGAACACAAATATACCAAACTTGGATTGTCTATCTTGCCCTTATGGGAAGATAGGCATGTAAACAGCCTTCCCTATTCTCTCCTATGGGCAAGATAGCCTCTCAGCAGTGAAAAACGAAAATGGCTGTAATTCACTACCAGGGCATGTTACACACCTCAGTACATGCCCTACCTTTCAGATACACTGCACCCAGCCCAGGGGGGTACCTAGGGCCACCATAGGGATGCCTGACATGTACAGAAAGGGAAGGATAAGGCCTGGTCAGTGGTTGCACTGGCCAGGTCGACATGGCAGTCCTGGACTGCACATAGGCACTGCAAGCAGGCCTAAGACATCATTTTTGCGCTACTCCTGTGGGTGGCACAATCAGTGCTGCAGCCCACTAGTAGCATTTGAATCACCAGCCCTGGCACGCTCAGTGCACTTTACTAGGGGCTAACAGGTGAAACAAATATGCCAATCATGGATAACCAATCAATATAACGATTTACCAAGGGAGCACTTGCACTTTGACACTGATCAGCAGTGGCAAAGTGCCCAAAGCATCTAAACCAGCAAAAACGAAATTCAGCATAGCATCAAAAATACAGGAGGTAGAGGCAAAAAGTCAGAGGTAACCACGCCAAAGATGCCAGGTCTAACAACGTATATATAAAGTGATATCGTCTGCGTACATAGATATTAATATTTGCCTCTGGAAACACCTCATCGCCTTATCTTTATGATGTTGCCTCAATTTTACCGCAAGTGGCTCTGTAGCTATAGCGAACAGCAGCGGTGACAGGGGGCAACCCTGTCTGGTGCCTCTGGTAATGGGAAATGCAGAGGAAAGCCTGCCGTTTATCAGTACTTTGGCCTCAGGAGCTGTATATAAGAGTCTGATCCATGAGACGAATATGAGTGGAAACCCCATACGCTCCAGCACTTTGAATACATAATCCCATTCTAAGGAGTCAAAAGCCTTCGTGGCGTCCTGGAAGATGGCGGCCAATGGTTGGTCTTCATGTACCATGTTTAGGATCGAGAAGAAAGTGCGCAGGTTATGGGACGTCGCCCTACCAGGCACAAATCCTGCCTGGTCGGGTAATATCAAGTTGGGGAGTAGTAAATTAATACGGGTAGCAAGTAGCTTAGCAAGGATTTTCACATCGCAATTGAGCAATGAGAGGGGTCGATAGGAGTCACATTTGTTTGCCGTTTTCCCGGGTTTAAGGAGAGACGTGATGAGGGCCATGCGCATAGAAGGGGGCAGATGGCCCAACTCCAAAGCATCCTCATAGACCTCCCTCAGGACCGGTGCCATAAATTCAATGTAAGTCTTGTAGAACTCTATTGGTATCCCATCTAGCCCCGTAGCCTTGCCCGACCGCATGTGCATAATAGCCTCATGCACCTCGTCCAGTTCAAAAGGGGAGCTCAGAAACTCTCTTTGCGCATCGCTAAGCCATCCCAGGGACACATCTTCTAGGTATTCTTGCAGCTGTAGATCCCCAGCCCTAGTCGATGTGTACAATTTGTTATAGTGCGCCACAAACGTGTTAAGAATTTGCGTGGTGTCTCTGTATATTTCACCATCCACGCCTTCAAGTTCTAATATAGTGTTAGGGGGCCACGTCAACCTCATCGTTGCTGCCAGAGCTTTCCCTGGTCGCTCGCCTTCGCCATAGCGGCGGGCGATCCAATGTTTACCCCTAAATTTCGTCTCTCTAGCGGCTTATATTCTGTCACTTTTTCCCGAATATGTGATAGTGTGGTGTCGACAGGGGTGTCAGCCAATGACGTCTCAAGCGCCTTAAGATCATTTTCCAGTGTTCTTAGTCGCGCTAGTATACTCTTCAGTACACCTGACCCCTTAGCAATGCATATGCCCCTTAAAGTCACCTTAAATGCATTCCAGATAGTTTCAACATCTTTCACAGAATCTTTGTTGCGCTTGAAAAAATCTAAACAGTCTTCCCGTAGATCCTCCTGAAAAGAAGTATCTAGTAGCATCGTGGGTTGCTGGCGCCAAGCCGTCAGTGGAGGGCCAAGGTCTGCAGCCCTTAGTGTAACGCGTACTGGCAAATGATCAGAGAATGTTCTTGGAAGATGGTGTGCTCGATCAAGCGCCGCATGAAAGCGTGGGGATATAAAAACATAGTCAAGCCGCGCCCAGGATCTTGCTTGCGCCGTGAAGTGTGTACCTTCCCGCATGTCAGCATGGAGGTGTCTCCAGGTGTCAATCAATTTGTGATCATCTAGTGTCTCTAATAGCGTCACACGGGATTTAGTATAATGATGTGGGGCCGGGTGAGACCTGTCTCTAGTTGGATCAAGCGTAGTGTTGAAATCTTCCCCCCAGATGAGGTGCTGTGGGCCCACGCCTATTATGGTCGCTCCGAGGTCTGTGAAGAAATGCGGGTCGTCTATGTTGGGGCCGTAGCAGCAGACCAGGGTAACCGCCAAATGCCCTAGTCTATCCCACATCGGACAATACCTGCCCTGGGCATCAATTTTAGTGCCTGCCATAATAAAGGGCGTTCCTTTTTTTACCAGTATTGCCGCACCCCTAGAGTAGGATGAGTAGGAGGAAAACGCAGTGTATTTCGCCCATCTACCGGCAAAAGTGTGAAAAGCCTGCGCTTTAAAATGGGTCTCCTGGATAAAGGCTATGTGTATTGCATGGCGGTCCAAATAAGAGAGGATCTGTCTCCTTTTCCTCGGGTCTCCCAGGCCTCTGACATTCCATGTAAGTATGTTTAAATCAGTGTCTCCCATAGCCAAGTTGGTAGTGAGAAGAATTACAGTGCATCAGTGAAGGACTCCCTAACTCGTTCCCTTTGGCGTTCATGCTTGGTAACTGCTTTACCCTTACAGCACAGTAGCAATTCAGCCTGTGGCCTGCCTTATTACACATTTTAATGCCGTGTCGTACGTGAATGATTGTGTGTACTACATGCACCGCGAGGGGGCCCCCTCGCACGTCTCCATCATGCAATCCTGTCGGTTCTGTGAATAGCATCACTTTGATATTAGCCGCGTCCAACATTGTAACAACATTTACAAACAGTCCCATCCCCCCACCCCTTACCTTAGATACCCCCAACATGTATCTTGGAACAGTCTCAACTGCAATTCTATCTGATGATGTAATATTGTCAATCCCATACAATGCAGGAAATGGAGCCCCTTCCACCCACCAATTGATAGTTCTCAAGTATATCTGCCGCTCCCCAATGACCTGAGTCGTAGCCTTGGTTGAGCCTAACCACCCCACTCGTTCTCTTATCGTTTCTAGAAAAATATCGGTCCCATTACCTCCGCTATCTAGGTCGTACCTTCCCCTTCCATAGCCGTCAGGGTCGTTCATATCAGCATGGATCAATGCAGTGAGTTCAAGAGCTTCTACCCTATCCCCCTCCCACTGATTACCAAAGAGCAATGCAGTTATCTCGATCTGTTCTTTGACCCAGGACCTATCAATAAACAACTCTACCCATCCCAATCTGTGATATGTTCTAGCTAACAATTCCTGCATCGTGTATCCCAGGCAGTACTCATTGTTCTTTGTGAGTGGAAAGACACTAGAATCATTGAAAATAATGGAAGAAACCAAAGTTGCCACGAAAACCCCTACCACACCCCCGCCCACTGAAGCATTCCCAACTTGCCAGAATCCTCTTCCCACCCCCGTCCCAAAACTTCCATCAAACAGCTCAACAAGAGCAATGTAGTCAGTATGTTCATTGGGGTACACCCTATGGGGGTCATCCAGGGTACGCACATATCCACCCCCTACGCCCTGCCCCTCATCACAGTCAAGGGAAGGGGGATGGTGCCTGGAATACATTACCAACCACTGTCCAATACCCGACCATGGTATGCTCGTTCAGCCTCGGTGCCTTCTCACTCGTGGGCCCATCTGGTGGACCTCTAGGGTAATGTCAGCGGAGCATAACAGCCCCCAGTTTCGTAGACCAATCCATAAAAAGCAGCATCCATGTAGCTATTGTTCATCCTCATGTTCTTCATCTTCACCGTCGCGTTGCTCAGCCCGTGCATTCCGTAGAGCCTTCAAAAAATCGTCCACTTGCTGCGGAGTTGTAAAGAAGTGTTGCTTTGCTTGGTGGGTTACTCTCAACTTCGCCGGGTACAGCAATGTGTAGTCAATTTGTAGGGCACGGAGTTTTTTCTTGACTTCAAGGAATTTACGCCGTTGTTCTTGTACGATAGGCGTGAAGTCTGGATAAACGGTAAAGTTGACACCATCACACGAGAGTTTTTGGTTTGTGCGTGCAGCCCGCAACGCAGTATCCCGATCCCGGTAGTTTAAGAGCCGTGCAATGATGGGCCTCGGTGGAGCTCCGGGTTTGGGCCGCGGACCAAGAGAGCGGTGTGCTCTTTCAATGATAAATTGGTTAGAGAACACTTCGGGTCCAATGGAGGCAAGGAGTATCTTCTCCAGGTATTCTTCCATACGCCCAGTATTGGTGGACTCCAGCACTCCCACCACGCGAATATTATTTCGCCGGCTGCGAGCTTCCAACTCCTCATTCTTTGCAGCAATAACTCTTAGGATATTATCCATTCTCGAGAGTTGCGTAGTGTGCGAGGCTGTGGTGTCATCATTTTCAGATTTCCGCCTCTCAGTTTCAGTGATACGTTCTTCATGTATATCCATTTTCTGTGCAATGGCATCCATTCTGGATGATAATCGATCCACTTTATCCACTATTGTAGCAAAGCCTTGCCTCATATCTTGCATCAGCTGTTGTAAGTCCGTTGCTGGGGAGCTTGAACTCGCTCCAGCCGTAGGTGGGCTGTGTGAGTCCCCCACGTCTTGTGTGCTCCGCAATCCTTTCTTAGCCTTTGGGAGTTCAAATGTAAGCTTAGGCTGCCGACTATCCTGTTTACCCATCGTGGGCCTCTTGTAGGGACCTGCAGCCGCTTGCGAGGGGCGGTGTCCGCGTTCTTCTCGGTCAGGGCAGGGGCTAGAATTCATAGGCACAACACAGTGCGACTGTACGCAGCTATTGTTAGTATACAGAAAGGCCAGAACTGGTACTCCCAGTTAATGAATGCAATCAGGGAGGGTGGTATCTCCCACTACCTTCACTAGAGTAATGCCGGCCGTCTTAGTCTATTGGAATCTGTATCAATCTTAGTGGGAAGACGTGGCCATGTGGTTAATGCTCGCCTGCTGCCACTGTATCTCAGTACGCCAGCTTTGTCTCAACGTAAGGACCGAGTGTCCAGTCGGCAAACCGTGCATTTTTCTTCATTATCTCCTATAGCCTGCCATTTACTAGGCAAATGGACCAGTGTCACTTGTCACCCTTCAGCGGCAGAGGAAATAGGGCCAGCGTCACTGGAGCTCGTGACCAGGGTATGTTCGTAGGTACTGGGACGCCACTTTTAATAGCTGCGAAGTGGTGAGCCTCTGAATCCAGTAGACGCCACCGGGGCGCCTCACAATTGGCCCTTGTCTCCACTTGGGCGGGCCCGCGCACCACCACCACCGTGTCCTGTAGCGGGGACGCATCGGGTCCCGTCTGTCCGAAAGCAGCCCCTATTTCTTGGCTCCTTTACACTGTGCTGGTCCCTAGCCTTCAGATGCAGTATTTAGTGTACAGTGCCAGGGTGCCCCCCAAGTTCTATCACTCAGTTGCCGTTATTGCTCGTACCTCCGCTCCTGTGCCTCTTCACTGTTGCAACCATTCCGTCTCCTCGGTATTCGTCACCCCAAAGCCGTATCTCTCCCGCGCTGCAGGTCTCGGGCCTTAGTCTCTGATGTAATATCGCCGCCTCCTGCCGTCCTCACCATGCGCCAGTGCTCGCACTTCAGAGGCCCGTAATTCACTCAGCCTGCCACCATGCGAATCAGGATTTCCAAGTTGCCCTCAGCGCAATGTTCAATCGACTGGGTGCCTAATATGGATTATGCTCTGGGCGTCCACCAACCGCCTGTCCCGTATGTACAACACAGGCGGGCCCACTCTCCTACGCCCTCCGGGCCATGGGTGTACCGTGGCGGGGGGGGGGCAGCTCCGGATCACCTTGCCCCGGAGTCCACCCGTACCTGCCGACGGCTGCCCACTCCGCCTCTGTGCCTCACAGCGGCCGGCAAGTCTCTCTCGCAGGCAGCGCTCCTCACCTTAAGTCCCAGGCCGCTCCGGTCCGCGGCATACAGCAAAGCCGACTGCAATATTAATGCCCCACCGGGGGAATATCAGGCATAGGCAGTGTCCCGCGTCGGTTTGTTTCCTCCAGTTTCCCGCTGCTCATCAGTCCCAAAAGCAGGGCGCCGCACTAGCGATCCTCCGCTCAGGGCCTACTTGCCTCGTGGTGTGCCACGGCCTGGCGTAGATCTCAGTTCTGGTCAGCACGCTCCGCCCCTCATCAGCTCAGTGCCCGGTCAAACTTGCGCTACCTCTAACTCCATCATAGCTGGTCGTACGGCTCCCAGACTTTCACCGAGGCTGCAGGATGATAACATTCACATCCGTATGTGGGTTTTGTCGGGAGAGCAGTCAGTTCAGCAGGATAAATGAAGGATTTTATTTCCAGGCTGCAGGAGCCTCACATTAGTGCTGCCATTCTGCTTGTGCGCCCTCTAGCGCCCCCCAATGGCAAATAAATTTTTGCGTAGACTGTTGGCTGCTCTACAATCCTTGCCTACCATTATCTGCCACTCTTGGAGCTTGGTGTCAATTTTCAGTCCCTTGCTTCTATGGCTAAGGATTTGGATGACACCTGAAACCAGCCTAACTAGGGCTGTGATTTGAGATTGCCTCTGCCCAGAGAGCGCACATTCTATAGCTTGGTTGAGGTATGTCAAACTAGTCTTTTTGCACTTATTTATGAAGAGTGGCACTAAAGCATTGTTTAAAGAATTGTTTTACAGATGGTGAGAAGAGAGCCACTTGAAGGGATTTTTATCGACTTCATACAATCTTAAATTATGCAGTTATGAAATCCTCAGCTGGTTTGGAGTTTTATTGATTGTTATTTTTCAAAATAAGAGATATAGGTTTTTTCTTCCTAGGTTGCGTTTTATTATTATTAATTTCCTTGTTGCTTACCCTACGCAGGGCACCTGATTTGTTAATATTCCCAAATGTCCTTGCGACTGTGCTACAAAGTAAGGCACTTTGCACTTTATCTTATTTTGCACCTTTTACTCCTCGTACAGGAAGCACTTTCTGGTCCCTGCACTGAGCTGTCATAATAGACCTTTTAAGGGAGCATTTGTCTTTCTGCAAAAGTTAGATACTCCCCAAATTTGCCATGCAGTGATTATTATTAAAAGCTCTTTAGCCACCAGGAAGAGGTTTGGTCTAGCAACTGGTATCTAAAAAATAAGGATCATATATGTGTGCCTGGTGTATGGTTGGTGATATTATTTTCTCCCATTAATTGTATATTGTTTATCTTGTTATTAAGTTTTTTTATTTATTAGATGCTTTTATAAATGAATCAAGTTTTATTGTATGTCTTATGAACTATGCATTTATGGCTGAATTGACAGATGAATAAAGTTGTTTTGACTGACTGACTGACTCCTTGTGTAATAGTGACCTATGTATTTGAAGTTCACTGGCTGCATCCTAGCATTCACCTACCAAGCCCTACCAATCTGGTAACTAACAAAGATTCAGGGGTAGCCAATTTCTTTACTGCTAGGGCACAGTTTGAGTGATATTTCCAGCAAGTTGCCCTGACCTTCAATGGGCTGTTGTGGAAAGAATGATAGGCATGTCTGTCTAATTTTTCAGATAGAATGAAGGACCTCATTAGAGCTGTAGGGTGATCTCTCCTGCTAACTCTCTAGGGAATAAAGTCCTTAAAATATTTTTCTGTCTACCAAATTCTGGTGCTGATGGCGATTATGAAAGTAGCAGCACTAAATCTTGTCTCTGCCCCTGTCATACACTTCCTACTATTTCAGTAAGACTGTGCGTTTGGGAACATAAGCATGAAAACTATGTGGGACTCCGTCCGTGCATACCATTGGAATAAGTTGACCTAATTTTTTTCTAGCTCACAGTGTGCCATCTGTACTTCTAAACCTTAGAAGGCACCTGGTGGTGTCTGCAATCTCACAACATGACAACCCTGATTCCTCAAGAAAATTGTGGAAACAAATTCTATCTTTTCGTTTGTAACTCAGGCATCCTCAAAGCGATGCATAAGAATTACACAAATTGGCATTTCAAATATTTATCAAAGCAATTGTACCTGCTCTGCAGTAAAATACGTGATCTGCAATGGTTACTAGAATGAAGAAAAACAATGTTACGAGTGTTACATGGATGGTGAAAAAAAAATGAACAACTTTACCATTGTGCATTTATTGGATTATATGAATGTATATAATTGCACCCTTACCTAGCGCTGCCTATCGTATAAAGTATAGAGTGTGCAGGTCTCCCAGAATACCTTAGAGTGGTCTAACTCCTCATTTATCTGCTGTTGTGTGACATCGGGTAGACAGTCTTGGTGTAGAACTGGCTGCAGTCTTTCTAAGGATAGCAACGGGATTCAGCTGGGCTAGTATTCCGGCATGGGGGGACCTCAACAACCCATTGGAATGCTCCTGTGTCTAAACAAAGGCTTGGTCCAGTTTATATAATGAACTGGACCCATTTGTTCTGTGCCTGAGCTCTTGTCCAGCTGTCATTGATTCAACCACTCAGAGCTGTCACCGAACAGACAACAACAATTACATTTTGTGCAGTGTACCTTGTCCTTGTACAGAATGTTCCAAGGTATAATAATGGCCAATAAAGAAGTGAAAGTGTAAGCCAACCATTTTCTGAGAACAATTACCCAATGCAGACATGCATGCAAATGTGTGTTAAAAGTCATCATTTTAAAATGATTTCAACTTTAAAAGTGAGCATGTAATATGGAAGTGTTCGTGCTCATGGCCTATGTAACCTCACAACACCCCAATAATGATCTTTGCTATGAGTTGTTCCATAACATATTCTACACTTGGCACAGGGGGCATAAACGTAATGACACCTCTGAAGAATATTATTCATCAATACAGGTTTGGCAACCGCACTTTTAAGGAAGTTGTTGCAAACATCGTAGAAATATAAATGCTATAACTCCAGCAAGCCATAGTTCACAGTCCTCAAACACATGCAACAATCACTTCATATTTAGAGCTTCCATATTATATATCAAGCTAGAATCAATCATTTATTATTACATTTCATGAAGAGTGAGGTCACAAAGCACCCACAACAGTTTGTTGAGTCAAGCAACATGTTACAAGACACACAAATAGCCTGATTCTCAATGGTAAACTTGCACTTTGTAGAAATGATACTAATTCTCAGTATCTCCAAATTATGTGCAGAGTTTTATGACTCTGCACTCCCAATACTTATGTGTGTGGATTTCTCTGCACTTGGAAACTCGGCAGTCGAGTTCGAGAACTTTGTGCACATAAGTATAGGGAGTGTAGAGTTGTAAAACTTTACACATAGTTTGTAAATTGCACTTTTGTAGTATGTTAAATTATCGCGTGCAGTTTGAGAATCAAGCCTTTAGTCTTTAGACCAGGGAGGAGATGGAAATCATAATAACTGGTTGACATATTTAATTCTACCAATGCTTGTCAACCAGAAATCCTAATCTTTCTTTTTTTTTTTTTTTTTTTTTATTTATGAGCATTTATTATTTAATGCAAGCAAGGTACAGCAATGTATAAAGAAAAAAAAAAAAAAAAAAAGAACCAGTAATACAATCCACAAATACAGTTAATGATAAAAAGAAAAAGAAACCAAGTACTTTACTTAGGTCAAAGTATCATTGATCCAGTTCTCTAAAGGACTCCAAAGTTCTTCACCCAACCTTCTCTTTTTCCTACTTTTAACTCTATATATGGCCTTTTCCAAATTATACTTAGCAAGTAAACATGCTCTCCAGGTAGGGAAGGTGGGAGAGTCTGGACTCAGCCAGGCTTGAGTGATACATGCCCTCCAAATGGACATACAAACAAAAAGAAAATTTGTCTGTCCCACAGATAACTCAAATGATGGCAAACCTATTATTATTAGTTCTCCTGACAGAATAATTGTCTGGTTCATCAATATTGTTAAAAAAGTTTGGATTTCTGACAGTACAGGAGACAAACGAGGGCATGCAAAAAACATATGGAGGGCATCTGCTGCATAAAGTCCGCATCGGCTACACAGTATACCTACAGTAGTTGACCATTTGCTAATTTTGGCAGGTGAATAGTATAGATCGAATAAAGCCATATAGTGCTGTGTGCGTGATCTCCCAGTTATTAGTATTGTATTGGCCAAATCTATTGATTCTTGAATTTTAGTATCAGTTATCCCCAATTTTGCATTCCATTTTTTTTGACAAGACAAAATATCGTCAGGAAGTGAGGCCAAAAGTAAATTATAATATGTGCCGATCTTTTTTTTAGTGAAAAGACTGTCTATCAGAGGAATCCTGATCAGCCGTGATCGAACTGACGGAGAAAAGGTATTGAGAAAACTATGTATCTGCACATATTTAAAATAATCATTACAAGTTAGGTTGTATTTAGTCTCTAACACTGAGAAGGGGGTTAACTGACCGTCCTCACAAAGATCGCCTATACAATTGATACCTAAGTTACGCCAACGTGTCATAACTGTATCCTGAAAAGTTGCAGGAAAGATATTGAATGATTTGAATGGTGTGTACACCAAAATTTTGCCAATACCCATTTGCTTTTTAATTAGCCGCCAAGTGCCGAAAGCAGCACTCAAAACCTTAAACTTTGTTTTTTTGAAATAGCTGGGTTCTACAATTCTCAAAAAACTACCATGACAATCTGTACCCATTGCAAATTCATAAATAGAAGGTGTGTGGCTAGCTGGAATACGTACTCGTGGCCCTATTATCAAGGGTGAAATAAACTGTAGCACTGCAGCCAGATAATAAAAAAGAAAATGTGGGATTCCCCAGCCTCCTCTTGATTTGGGAAGAATCATTTTTTTAAATGACCTACGATGACCCCTATACCCCCAGAGAAATCTTGCCGACATCCTTTCCAGCTGTTGAAAGAAAGTCAAGGGAAACGGTAGTGGGATTGTTCTGAACATATATAAAAATTTGGGTAAAATCATCATTTTCAGAACGTTGCATCTGCCAAATAAAGATAAATGAAAATGATCAATACGTTCTAAAGATGACTGCGCTTTTTTGAGTATGGGCGTAAAGTTAAGTTCAGGAATAGCGCCAACTGGGGATGTAATTTTTATACCCAAATAAGTAGCAGCTGAAACTATATTTAACTGTTCTGGGGGATTCGGTCCTACAAATAAAATTTGTGTTTTTTGTACGTTTAGTCTATAACCAGAAAAGTTACCAAATTGCAATGCAAGGTCTTGTATTACTGGCATTGCCCGCTTAATATCTGTTGTCAATACAACGATGTCATCTGCATATGCAAGGGCTCTATATATTGTAGCAGACACTTGAACTGGTTTTATGTCCTCTGTATTATTAAGTCTATTTAAAAAGATATCAATATAAAGAGCAAAAAGAAGAGGTGAAACAGGGCACCCCTGCCGAGTCCCACGGTTTATACTAAAAGGCAAGGATTTCTTCCCAGCAATACTAATACAGGAAACAGGGGCAGCATAGAGTGCTTTTAGGGCTGTAACCATTTTAAGGCCGAAGCCTTTTCGAATGAGAAGATCCCAGAGATATGGCCAAGCCACCCTGTCGAATGCCTTTTCGGCATCCAACAGGGTGATACCCAAATCTATGCTTGAGGCGTGGGCCCAGTCCATCAAAGCAATCACTCGTCTGACATGATCAGAGGTATCTCTATTAGGAATAAACCCATGCTGGGAGTGCGAGACTATTGTGGAAATAATTCCCGAAAGACGTGTTGCTAATATTTTAGAATAAATTTTGCTATCGGCATTTAAAAGAGATATAGGTCTATAAGAGGATGGTTGTAAGGGTGGTTTCTCCTTTTTAAGGAAGGCCATAATGATTGATTCACTCCAAGAGGGGGGTGTAAACCCTTTCTGTGCTTCCAAGCATGTTAAGGATAGTGCCTGCTTTAACATATGTCTGAAAATTTTATAAAATTCAAGAGGAATTCTATCCGGTCCCATTGCCTTACCCGCAGGTAGAGAGAGAATAGCTGCTTCTATCTCCTCCCAGGTTATATCTTTATCTAGTGAAGCTTTCAACATAGGCGACAGCCTGGAAAACTCATTATTGACAATGAAATTTGAAAGTGATTCCGTTGAATACGCGGTCACCTCCTCCATATACAAATTTTTATAAAACAAACGAAACACCTCCAGTATTTTGTCTGGCTGATCATACACCTGACCAGATTCATCTTGTATTTTATTTATAGTATTTAGGCTGGCTTTTTGCCGAATTTTCTTTGCCAAAAGATGTCCAGACCGCTCGCCCATCTCATAAACCTGTGTATTGAAAACAGCAAGTTGTTCTGCGAGTTTGGAGGCAAAATTTGCATACAGCCGAGACTTAGATATAGCTAAAGTGGCATTAATTTTCTTGGTATCTGAGGAGTTCTTAATAGCATCCACTAATGCAACCTCACAATCCTGTATATCATTATAATAAGTTGTTAACTTACGCTGGTATTCCCTTTGCCTATTAATTGAATAAGATAGAGTTTCTCCTCTCACCCCTGATTTGAAGGCATCCCATACCATCTGAACAGTCGTTGAACCCATATTAAGTTCAAAAAAATCCTTAATCCATTTTTCCATATGCGCAATGTAGGATGGATCTACTAGCAACCTCCGTTCAAATGACCATGATGTTACTTTGCCAGATAATATAAAATCTGTTTTAAATTCTGTTACTATGGGATTATGGTCCGATATTATTTTTGGAAATATCTCATACTTACAGTTGGATATTAATATAGATGATATGAAAAAATAGTCCAACCGGACAAATTTTTTATGGGGTGCCGAGAAGAAAGTATATCCCGGAAGAGTACTTCTTTTAATGAATCCTACGTCCTGAAGACTAAACTCGGAAACCAGACCATGTAATGCTTTAAAGATCTTCCTTTTTGGACCTGTATAAACTAATTCGTGAATGATATCAAAATCAGGTTCCAAATGAATATTTAGATCCCCGCAAAGAAGAAGCGTAGAAGGCCAATCAGCAAGCTCTACGCTTAAAAAATTCAGCAGATCAGGGTCGTCCGTATTTGGACCATACATGGAGCAAAGCGTCCACGAGGTACATTCTACTACAATTTCAGCTATTATCCAACGGCCATATTGGTCGGTCTTGATTCGTTTCAGGACAGCCAGATTACTTCTACTAAGTATAGCTACCCCTTTGGTAGTAGTACCTTGATTAGTGCAGCCGAGCACATACATGCCCAGGTCAGCCAGCCAAGCTCTATTGTCCCATTTAAGATGAGTTTCCTGTATGCAGAGAAAATCTAGTCTCATACTCTGGATTATTTGTGCACATATACCACGTTTCTTTTTATTATTAAGACCACAGACATTCCAAGAACATACCCTGATGCTAGTCATCGCGACAAATTAGTATCTAAGCAATAGATTGTCATTTGACATATGAGATAGATTGAATAGTGAGAAAAAAAAAAAAAAAAAAAGAAATTGAACCATCAAAAAGTATAAATGGGTACAGGCATAGATCAGAAAGTCCTGCAAAATCATGATCTCAATAATTCGTAGAATAACTAGAGCTGTCCTTGCTTGCCCCCCCACAGAACACCGCAAACACCCGCCACCCTTTGAACCCCCACCCCCCACCCTTCCCAGCACCCACCCACACGGGGCATAGGGACTGAGCAGTCCCTAAGATGATGATGTAAAGAGAAGCTAGATGTAGCTCACCGCATGTTTCCATCTGCCTTGGGTATCGCAAGAGAAAAGGGAAGAAAACGAAAAAAATGAGGATGGTCAGAGAAGAAAAAAAAAAAAAAAAAAAGGAGAAGCAGACTTGTTTCTCTATCCACCTCATTGCATTGACCGCCCTTCTGGTTCTACTAAACCCTTGTATGCTTTACACATATCTACCCATTTCATCTCTAAACAAAACCTAAAATACATGATACCCATACTAATCATATGATGCCCCTAATATGCCAAATATGCCAAGTAATTGAATGTTGTGATGAAGACTTTATAATAACTTCAAAGTGAATGTAGGCAGTCTTTAGCAGTTTGCTCAGTAGTCAGAAAATATATTTTCTCCTTATTAACCACTTTAAGCTTTGAAGGGTTAAGTAAATAGGCCTGAGCGCCTTTGGCTTGGAAAAGAGGAATTAGTTGGCGTAGCTGCCAGCGTAGTTGAACTGTGGCATGGCAATAATCTGGTCGAACAAAAAAATCTAAATTTTTCGCCTTACGTTTTCGGTCTGGGCGAGCCAGATTATATAAAGCCTCCCGTGCCAAAAAATTATTAAGAGTTATTAAAATAGCTCTAGGCATCGCTTTTGAGGCATCCCTGGGCTTCCTCTGCGAAAAAGGGAACCTATGTGCTCTTTGTATCTCAACTTCCCACTGCCACTGGGAAAGTTCAGGAAATGCTTCTACGAATAGATCGACTACAAACTGTCGCACATTTGTCCCTTCACTGGATTCTGGAATTCCGAGAATTCGCAGATTGTTGCGCCGAGACCTGTTCTCCAAATCGGTCAGTTTCCAGTTAATGTCATCCTTCAACGTGTTGAAAGTGGAAAGTTGAGATTTCTGATCTACTATAACGTCCTCAATTGCCGAAATTCTTCCTTCCGCTTCCAGGACTCTTGCAGATGTTTCATTGCAAGTTCTCACCACTCTCCTGAAGTTATTCTGAAGACGACGGACTGCACCTTGTATCCGCAGATTCTCAGTTTTAGACTCCTCTCGATGTTGCAGCATGAGCTGGTATAGCATATTGAGTGTAACCTCTGGGTTAGTTTGATCCACCATGACTCCTGCTGAAGAGACTGCCAAATCTTGAGAAGCCGGTGAGGGTAGCGCTGATGTTGAAACTACAGGAGCCCTGCGTACTGTGCGCTCTCCCTCACCCCACTCCCTTCTTTCAGACAAGGGGGTTTCGTTACAGTCCTCCTCTTCCATAGATGACTCCTGATCCTGATCCTGGTCCGCATCTAGGAGTGAGTGATTCAAGCTGGTATCATCTCCCCAATCCTGCCCCTCTGCATCGATACTCCCAGACTCCAATGCGTTGGAGAGGTCAGACATTGAGTAAAAATTGCCTGCTGAGTCAACAGATTCAATATCTTGGTTAGCTTCTATATTTGGAAAATCCTCTGAAGCAATAGATGCGGGGTCCAGTAACACATAAGGAGGTGCTAGAGAGATGTGGGAGGTGTGGGAGGGGACCTCACCTAGGTCCGGGTGTTCACTCCTCAAACTGACCCCCGACAAGGCCTCCGGTAAAGAAGCGACTGGAGTCTCCCCTTTTTGTTCCGCGGTTTCAATGATGATGTTACTATTATCACTTATCTTAACAGGAGGGTCAGATCTGTTAACTACAGTAGTGAGAGAGGCAGTCTTGACAAGAGAGGAGCGGCGGGACTGCACCAAGGTCACATCTTTAACTATTTTAAACATACCTGGAATTTTCGGGGATGCGCCAGAACCACAAGCCCCAGAATGCACCTTTGCAGCACCGGTCTGCTTGGGAGTATCACGCTGTTGTGATGTAAGCGAAAATCGTCGTCCGTTATTGCAGACATCAAGTAAACCTTCATTCGTGTTTTCCCCACGCATGTTAGATGCTGAAGACTCTAGGGGGGTGACCGGTGATGCCGCTCGTTCTGCAGCAGCGGTAGAGGCGTCCGACTTTGCTGCAAGGGTATTTTTCTCGGAAGCTGTTTCCTGGGCTACAGCGGGAGTAGTGTGCATCTTCGGCTTTGGTTTTGCCTTCTTCGAGGCAGCAGAGCATTTCGGCGGCATTGTACGAGGGGCCGCGAGGAGATGCAAAGGGATGCCGTCTCAAGTTGCAACAAAGTAGCGTCTGGAACAAGTGAAACGCTGACTTCAGTCCGCGCTGGAAGGAGAGAGGTAAGACACGTCCTTCGGCGGTTCGCTGAAACGTTCTGTTAGATGACACTTAGGTGGCAGCATGTACCGCCAGAAGTGTTAGATAACCAATTCCTGGTATATCTGGCATATCTTGAAGCGATTTCTTAAGAATAACAGCGTGTGGAAACCATAAGCGGTGAGCACATCGCGGCTGCTCTAACGGACAGAGAACACGTCCGCCATCTTGCCCCCAGTCTGAAATCCTAATCTTTCTTAATTAACTTTAGCCCAGGAAGAAAGCACCTAAGATTGGAATTTGTTCTACCCTCTCTCACTCACTCTCAGAGGTCCAGGCGATTTTTTGACTGATGGAACTTGTAAAAAAAAAAAATAGCTTTAATTGAACATGGACATTCATTTAGTCAGAGGCCCTGGCTTTTATTCCTTCTGAGAAACAAATTTAATTGATCTGAGACTCAGACTCCCTCTGATTAGGGCTTTGATCTCAAATGCATGAGAGCATTAATTGTATTACAATGTATACACTTTCAAGTCATAAAATATCCATTTGCTGTCTGATGCTATAAGCTTCAGCAACATATTTGCTTTCAGTAACGTTTACTTTTAACTTGCTCTTTTATCATGTATGCCAGAAAGTCCATAACTTTCTCAGCCTATCTATCTCTCAACAAAGGGTCCACCAAAAATATTAAATGGTGATAATATTTTTGAATTTTAAGCATAATGTGTAGGTGCTGGCCCAGTGGAAATATCTGCCCTCTGTCCATTTGACTAAGAAGGAACCACAAGTCAGTGGGATTTGTCTGCCTGACTTGCACCTTCATTTGCTTTCTTGTTTACTTCTCATGGTCCTGCAGTCGCACACTATACATTGTATGTGCCTTTGTGCGGATGCAGCTAGGTGAGCCCTTTGCACTAGTGCTTTGAGGCTTTGCAAGCCTGACCAGGACTAATTTCACCGTAAGGAGCTTTGCGTGAGACAACACGCCACGGAGAGTTTGGTGCCACATGTACAATCACTACATTTAGCACCTTCCTAATAGTGACATTTTGTGACTCGCAATTAGGAAGTCACGAAATGTGATGTACAACAGTGTGTTTGACACTGTTTGTGATTCCCAGTGGGTTGCAAATCGACCTGCCTGCCCAGTATTCAAGAGGAAGGTCACAATTTGCGGCCCATTGGGAATGGCCAAAATCACAGGGATGGTGGCCTGCTGGGGTCAGCAGACCACCTTGTCTGTGACTGATTTTTCAATAAAGCAATTGTTTTTTGTAATGCAGCCCATTTTCCTTAAAGGAAAACGGGATGCATTTCAACTACAAAAATAGAAAGTTTTCTTTTAAATTTTTAAGAGTAAGCAGTGGTCAGTGGGACCACTACCTGCTCTTGAAAAATGGTTGTGCTCACTTTCGCAAGGGATCCCTTCCCATTTGCAAATGAGTTACCACCCTTTTGAAGTTGGTGGTATGCTGAGAATGTTTTGCAACAGTTAGCAAAGCATTCATACATCCCCCTGGGACTCGCTATCAGGAAGGGACGCCTTTAACATACCCCTTCCTCATACTGACTCGTGTACCCTATTTTACGATCAGGCAAAAGGTTACCTACTCGCAAAAAAGGTTAGTACATGTCAAAAGACTATTTAGTGGTCACAAACAGCCCGATTCTCCATTTGTGACCGCCAAACCCTTTTGTAATTGTGGCCCTTAGACTCTACTCTAAATGCAAGTGACATGACAAGAGGTATAGAAATAGAAAAATGAGAGCCAGATTGCCAATGCAGAAAAAATTGAGTGTGTGATGATAAAGAAATGGAACATCAATACCTGAAGAAAAATACCATAAAAATATTAAGGACCTGAAAAGGAAAGTGAGGATGAATTAAATAACATAAAAAACAAATGGCAATTAAAAATGAAAGAGTATAGAATGTTTTTGAAAGCTGTAGATAGAATAACATATACAGAAATATTGTCTGATGTAAATATTTGGTTCTAATTTTTATTTATAGTCACATCATCCCATTGGGAGTACATGTTCTAATAACAAAAACAATTCACTTTTTATTTCTGATAAAATCCATAAATCACAGCATTATCAGTGATGTAAATGCACAATTTTACATTTCATTTAACAATGGATTAACAAAATATAATTAATTAAAACACATCATATTTAAAAAGAATCCAATTAATACAAGATTTGAATAGAATACATTCTTAAAATAGTGCAAAGGGTTAAAGTGCATTTTGATTCACTGAGCTATCACAGCACTGGCGTAGAAAGTTTATTTTTTATTATCCTCATAGAGGTCACAAACTTGGTCACATTATAAAATACTATTTCTTTGATCTAATGTTTCTCGGAGCTTCTAAATGCTCTCTAACCTCCAATAGGTGACAAATCGGTGCAATCCATTTTCTTCACAGGCATTATCTGCATTGCGGAGGAAAAGCAGAAGGGGCGCCATTTCAGGAGCTTTCCCTAATGCAGGACAATTGCCTTCATTGCTACCCCTGTTCCATGATGTACAAAAAGAATTAGGGGCTAATATATTAGAGGCTGGCGCCCCTGGAGCATCACTTTTTTTGACGCTCCAGAAACTGAAGCCTCTCAATCATATCTATGAGGCAACGAAAGCAACTTTGTATGGCTTTGCCTGGCCTCCTAGATATGGAGCAAGACATAGCAGTGCAAGTTGCTGCCTATCCTTACTCTGCATCACGGATGCATTCCATGGGATTTGCAGTAGGTTTTTCCATGCAGCACCCATGGATTTTGATGCTGCCTCAGACTTACTTAATCAAGTAAACATGGGGCAATGCCAAAACCTTATGCCTCCCCAGAGCAGGCTTATGGAAGAGAAATATGTTTATCTCTCCTCGTTTGTGCATCACATATAGAAAGAGGAAAATGCCTCTCTGGATTGGTTTTGTGCTGGAAAGTGCCCCTTCCTGCACAAAAACAATCCTCTCTGCAATAGTGCTGACAATGGTGCTAGGCAGCAAATTCTTCACCTGCATAGGCGGCATGGTGCATTCCTGTCTTTAACATTGTCACTGGGCAGTTGAGCAAGAAGACTTACTGAGCTGCCCTCCGTCAATTCCTCATAAATGAGGGCCCTAATTAGCAAGGTTCCTTGCCTAAACTTTTTTAAAAAGCTGTTTGAACATAGGTGATGTTTAATTACCTAAAAAGGACTCAAATGAAAGGAAGCACATTAGATCCCAAAATGTATCTGTAAGGTAACCCTGTTTAAAATTGTGCATTTCCTTATCTTTTAGCAAGTGATAGAATCTTTCTTTAAGAACAGCCTTCGTTACCCAGATTGTCTCTGTCGGGTTTTCCCAAAGCTCTCCTAATCCTAGTTAATGCAAAAAAACTTTATATGTGTAAGCCAAGTTATTGGCTGATAATTAGTTAAATATTGAAGACCTTCTAGAGCTAACCTATAGGGAGCTAATTATGGTGTGAGAGGTATCTACGCCAGTATAGCAAGGACTTTAGTTTTAAAACATGTGCAACAGGAGGATGGCCCAAAGCAATAAACAGCGGCAAAAGAGGAGCACTCTGGGGAAGGCTCACTAGGGTCTTTAAAAAAATATTTTCTGTTAATGTCCGGTTTACTCTCTTTTTAATGTCTGCACAATTACCCCCTACAAAGATAAGACCTATTGCTTTTGACTCAAATATTTCCAAAGCAGGGCTTAGTGTTCAACTCTTTGACCTCTCAAAGATTTTTGATATAGCTGCTGATACATGTTGTAACTTCAGGGCACTCTTGGTGATCTGAGAGAATCAAGCCATTTCACTTGTAAGCCTCACCCCAAGGTAATCAATATTGGAAACTCTCTCAATTCGATCCAGTCCTGCTCATATTGTGGCCCAATTTGATTTATAGGGGTTAAGGGTCATATATTTAGTTTTGAGACATTTGACATCCCCCTGTTTTAAAAAAAATCCATAAATCTTTCTATCAATGCCTGTAAGCCAGCAGGTATCTTCGAAATCTAGGGCCAGATGGATGACCATTTTATTTTGTGCCTCGCAAATTGCGAGGCGCAAAATAAAATGTACAACAGTGTGTCTGTTTGAGATTCCCAATGGGGTCACAAATTGCAAGGCTCATTAATATTAATGAGCCTCTTGCAATTTGTGAGCCCATTGGGAATGACAGGCCTTCCCAGGGATGGTGGCCTGCTGGGCTCAGCAGACCACCATGTCTGGGACTGCTTTCCACATAGCGAGTCCAAATAGCGAGTCGGAAAACCTATTTAGCGAGTCGGAAATAAATTGTGACTCGCTAAATAGGCTTTGTACACGGCCCATGATGTTTTTGCATGCGCAAACGGGTTCGCAAACCAGTTTGCACATGCAAAAACGTGTCGCACATCTGGCCCCAAGAGTGTGCCATCTGCAAATAGCAATGCTGGCACTCGCAGAGAACCCCTTTTAGGTGAAGCACCATCATGGATATCTAAAAATGATACCGCATCATTGATGTACAGAAAATAAAATCAGGGAAATCACACATCCCTGCCTCACCCATCTAGCTACTGGTATTTTACTGGTTAACAAGCCCATCAGTCCCTACATTACCTGGGAATATTTATTATTATGCAGATTAATTAAAATAGAATATTGTCCAGAAGGCCAATATCATCCAATACCTTCCCAATTGTTCACAAGGGATCAGGTTGAAGGCAGACCGAAGATTGATGAATGCAGCATATAGATGCCCTTTAGCTCAAATACTGTTTTCCCAAAAATACTACAAAACCTACAAACCGGATCTAACGTGCTGTTCTTAGTTTGAAACCCTGCTTGCAGATCTGACAGGACCCTCTTTAAACTTATTGGTTTACAGATGTAAGGCTCATCAAGTACACGCTTTTGTGTAAAGGGACTATTTTGGTTCGCACCACGAGTCTGGAATTGTAGCCCCTTCTAGAAAGACTTATATGAATCCCCCAGTATTGCTGGTCAGAGATGTATAGATCACCCAGGTTGCTATCTGATCCTGGGTCCTTCCCACTAGTAGTGTCAAGAATGGCCTCATAGGTTCCATTAGGCGAAACTACCAATGAATTATGCCAGTCAAATAGCCCACGGGTAACAGATTTTTAATACAATTTTTTTTAATGTTCTCCCAAAATTTGACGCTGAATGTAGAGCTCGACTTTTCTCGTTTCATACTGGCAACCGTGAGCAACAATTTACCAAAATGTTTTGTGTTTCCCTGATTTAGTTGCTACAGTTATGTCCAGTCAATTCTCCCTTTCCCGTTCGGCCTCAGTCAACTTTTGAGTTGTTTTTATAATTCTCCCTAGCACTTCTAATATCATTTGGATCCTTATTCTTAATTAACTTGAGTAAGGAAAGTTTCGCTTCCTTACATTTTTATATTAAATCGGCTTTTACTCCTGTCCTCCTTTCTTGTTTCCTTTATCTCCCAGGTTAGCAGGGCTCTTAGATCATCGTAGAGGTCTTCGTGAATGGATGCTTTTATTTCACAGGATTTAATACCACTATATTTGACCACAGCTAATGTGTCTAATTCCTATGTTGTCTTTCCATGGAATAATTCGGTGTAGTAAGGGGGACAATTTACTTATTAACATATTTTAACATATTCTTGTATTTGATAGACTAATCTCACCTGGCTATGTTAATAATAAGACAAGAAGAAAATGAGAGGAACCCAATGTTGTCTAAATATCGGGATGGGGTAAAAGCAAAGAAACAAAGAAGTCCCTAGACCAAACAATCTGGATCATGTATTGAGCCAAAAACTATCATAGTATAACTGATCATATATCAATTCTCAATAGCAAATATATCAAACAGAAACATCATAAACTAAAATTCCAAATTTTCAATTTTATTCAAAGATATTAAAATTTTCCTTGCTTTAAAAATTTCTATCAACACACTAGACATGCTTTGAACGCATATTAATTAAAAACAATCCATAGGTTACAACACACAGTGTTGAAATATAAAAAACATAAAGAAAACTACAAAAAGTCGATGCGGCGTTTCGGTATGGCTTGATGAAACCACCTTCTTCAGGACAAGAGTTTTCTAATTAAAAATTCAGATGAATTTTTGGTATCTTTCTTCAAATAGAACGTTCTTTGGAGATCACTTAAGGCTGGAAATTACCTTTTATATGATACTCGAAATTAATGAATATGTTGTGTGGAGCACCGATATAGACAAGAAACATTAAAATTATTGCTTTACCACGAAACAATAGGTGCACCGTGATTGTGTCACCAAATCTTATTCAATCCGTACTTTTTTTTATTAATTAAGATGGAGGTAGAGCTGCTGTTGTTGCTTTCAAGATGTGCAACTTTTGAGGATAAAATCTGATGTGAAAAATTCGGCCTCCCTGCTCCAACACACACGTCTTCCGGGTTAGAGTACCCTCACCCGGAAGATGTGTGTGTTGGAGCAGGGAGGCCAAATTTTTCACATCAGATTTTATCCTCAAAATGTGATACTCCCCGGAAGCCACAATAATTCCCTGGGGACCGATGCACTCCAGTTACCAGACATGCACCCTGGGCCTGCCCCAGGCCGGCATGGACTCCATCTCCTCGTCAATGGAGAAGTCGCAGCTCTTGCGTTTGTTGCGTACCGTTAGATGCTTGTTACAGAGCTGCACATAAATGTCTTGTGCCACACTGTTGGCCAGCAGCTCACTATTAAGCTTGTCTTTAGTCAGCACGGATGGGTCCTCCAGGAACTTGGGCATCTTGCAACAGCTCCCTGGTTCTTGCCTGGTTTGCCCTGATCAGTCCAGAAGCAGTTCCCTGAGCTTGGAGCTGCAGCAGGTAGAGGGCCCGGGGCTGGAGGCATGAGGTGACCAGCAAAGCCATACAAATAGAGCCCGCTCTCACACCATCGAGGAAGGTAAAACTCACCCCGCAGCAAAGCACGTGTGAGAAGTTGGCCTGGTATATGCTGTCCACTAGTTATAGTGGGCACCTTGCACCAGCCCAAAAAATCCCTTATTGATGATAGGTTAAAGACAACCTTTATTGAAAGCTATCCTAGTGGTAGCTATGTAGAGCAGCCTTCAGGCTAAGTCTGGAAGGAATGTAAAGCAGCTTGTTTTACCAGTCTATAATCTCTTGAATGGCTAAATGAAAGGAAACCACACCAGGTATATATATAAAATATATTTATGCATTACTAAACACTCCCTACTAGCCTAGTAAAGTAGCACAAATACACGTTAGGCCCTAGGGGCGAGTCAAACCATATACTAAAATAGTGGTATAAGAACCACGACTTAACTAGACACAAGGCCTAGAGCCTGTAGAACCGCTGGGACCCCAAGGAACCACCCAAAGTAGTGACACAGGGCACCCACGGGGGCCGTGTGCAGTGTGAGAACACAGCCGCGAGCTCCTGTTAGCTTCTATGCGGAAAGTCGCAGTTAGATTTTTAAAGATAAGGGACACTTAGAGATGGTCTAGGACCAACCCCATTTGGACTTAGACAGTTCTAGGGTCAACACCCACAGGAGCACTGGAATACTCAAGTTACCTTTCCCAGGGAAGCCGGGTGCATAGGTGTCAAATGGTGTCGGGTCTTGCCAGTGACCAGGGGCACGATAGACGAATGCCCACCGATGTGGGGTGTTTCAGGTGAAGAAGGTGAAGCTTGACTCTTCAGCCACGAGGACCAGGAGGCGTTGATAAAAACCAGGAGCTGGATTTGACCTGTCTCATGAAGGATGTTGAGTGCTGCAGCGTTGGTTCCTGGATTGGACACAACAAGCCTTGGCAACAGCAACCCATGCCGAAAGGAGAAAGATGCTTCGGTGCGGACCAGCAAGGTCCGAGGGACCCAGTGAGGAGGAGTGAGTGCACGTCTGGATCAACCAGGCAAGCCAAAAGAAAGTCAGAGTTACCTTCACAGGGACCCACCAGTCGACGGACCAGGGATCCCAAAGGGACCTCGAGAGGAATCACAAAATGGTGGCCCACGGGTCATTCGGGGTGACTAGGCTGACAATCTTCAGTGGATTCTCTGCTCAGGGTCTGGTCTACAAGAAACACAATGCACATCCTCAGGAGACATCGAGAATCTGTTGCACTTGCAAATGTGCATGGTGTCCAGGGGTTCAGGTTCCACAGTACCCATGAGGGCTACGGGTCTCAGCTTTACTGGGGACCTGGTTCAGCCTCTGGGAAGTCCGGAAATCCACCTCTGGGGCTGCAAAGTCTTCGGCATCCGGTGGGAGCTTCAAAGATGCAAACCGGACAGATGTGTCTTTGGTGCCTGCCAAGCAGGGGAGTAACTCCTTTACTCCAAGGGAGATTCTTCAGTCATCTGGCGTTGAACAGATCGTCGAAGTTCCAGGATTCAGTTTCAGAGTTTCATACAGGGATATCTAAAGCCCTGTTGCCAGGGGTTCCTACTTTATAGCCAAGGAAGGGGTTGGACTAACTCAGGGGACCCACTTATGGGAGGGTTTGGAAAGAGGGGTGGCTACACCCATTTCCTTTGTCCAGTTTCACACCAGAGCAGGGGCTGGCAGCCCCTGAACCGGTTTGAGCTGGACTATGCACAGGGACAACAAATGTGCCCCCAGTGCAGGACTTCAAAGCACTCTCAGAGTGCACCCACTCATCCCCAATACACTAAAGCCTGTCTGGGAGGTGGTGACACCTCCCTGTGACAGGAAACCTATTGTCCAGGCCTCCCCTGCCAGAGTTTGGGTCATCAGCAGGAGGCACAACTCGTGTCTGTGGCTGCAGCATCCATTTTGTGATGCCAGGGCTCTTTTAAGTTGGCACCGGGTATACCGGTGCTATCATGTCTCTCCCTCTAGAAGGGTGGGATCATACTCCCACACCAGTTAGTGGTGTGTGGGTATGATTCCAAGGTGTTTGACACCAAACACAACATGTTTCCATGCAGCCAGTCCAAAGTTAGCATTTACCGTTGGGTTATAATGCACTTAAGGAGTATATGGTCAGGCTGCATCACAGATAACCCCGGAGAAGAGATTCTGAAGGGTGCAGAGGGGCTCTGCTCATGCATGGGCACCCTCTCACACAAAACCAAGCACCATGCCTTCAGGATTGATAAGGCCTGCCATAGGGGTGACTGATAGGTTTCTATATGCCGTGATAGGTGAGATATAGTGAACCTATATCTCTGTAAGGGGTGCATGCACCATCTTACCAAGGCTGCAGTAGCAGACCTGTGGTGTAGGCCTGGGCAAAAATTTCGTTCTGTTCGCGGAAATTGCGATAATTTGACATTTTTGCGTGCCGCGGAGAGCTCGAAAATGTCAAAATTTCCGGTTTCCGCAGCATTGCGATAAATTTGTTTCTTGCTCGCGCTGTAAAATAATACATTTTCGTGCGCGCGCGATCGCCTTACCTGAATCCCTGCGTTTGCCGACAAGTTTTCTTGATCCGGTCGCGTTCTCCATGAGATGTTGTATTGTTTTTAGCCATTTGCGCTGTCTCGCGACAGTTCACGCCCGCAGTGACGTCATGCGTCGCGCAATCACGTCTTTCTTCTCGCGATCATGCACCGCGAGACAACTCAAAACAAGATGGCCGCGCCCGCAAGCAACCACTTGGGTAAGTTGGCGACCCGCAACCATGCAGAAAATCTCGCGAACATGCGGGAAAAAAACTTCCGCATCTTCGCGATATTTCCGCTTGTTTGCGATAATTTTAAACATTTTGGCGTTAATTTGCGAAAGTTAATTTCGCAAATTCCGCCCACCCCTACTGTGGTGTCACTTTGGAGGGCTTCCCTGGGGTGGCATAATACATGCTTCAGCCCCTGGTAGGGCTCTGGGGTACCTATGCCCTGGGTACATAGGGCCCAATTCACAGAACTAACTTAAGACAAAATCTTAAACTTACTACCATTTTGGTATTCACAGAAGGCACTTACTCATTTTTGTATTCACAGAACGCACTTACTCATTTCGGTATTCACAGAAGTTAGGAGTCCTAACTTTAGGACTCCTAAATGCCTTCTTTGAATACCGAAAGTCTTAAAATTAGGATTTTTCTCAATTTAGTAGTAGTATAGTTAGGACTCCGAACTTTAGGACTCCTAAATGCCTTCAGTGAATATCGAAAGTTTTAAAATTAGGATTTTTCTCAAATTAGTAGTAGTAAAGTTAGGACTCCTAACTTTAGGACTCCTAAATGCCTTCTGTGAATACCGAAAGCCTTAAAATTAGGATTTTTCTCAGTTTAGTAGTAGTATAGTTAGGAAAATCCTAATTTTAAGACTTTCGGTATTCGCAGAAGGCATTTAGGAGTCCTAAAGTTAGGACTCCTAATTTCTGTGAATACCGAAGTGAGTAAGTGTCTTCCTTGAATACCAAAATGAGTAAGTGCCTTCTGTGAATACAAAAATGGTAGTAAGTTTAGGATTTTGTCTTAAGTTAGTTCTGTGAATCGGGCCCTTAGTATACCATATACTAGGGATTTATAAGGGCACCCCAGAATCCAATCTGTGGTGTACCTAAAGTACATGGAATCAATTTAGAGAGGAAACAGCTAGGCTGGGGTCCTGAATAGCAGGGCCCCAGCCAGACTAAACTTGAAAAACAATGTTACAGCAGCAAAAAGTGGGGGTAACCATAAGAAGCAGGTCCTACTCTCCAACAGCACGCTACAATTGGACGAAGGCGGTATGAAGAGCGGTGTTATAGGCTGCCCAATTCAAGACACCATGACCAGGCTCGTAGCAGTTAGAGGTTTGTGGCGAGGACAAACTCAAACACACAGCGAAATCAGAGTTTTTTGCCAAATTCCTCGCTCCCAGGGGACACACGAAGTTGGAAAAACTTTGCAAACTCCGCTGGAGGTGCAGAGTTCACCGCCCACCCCTAGTAAACTCCAATCCCTAACTGAGACAACTTGGGGTGAGGCATTTAAATTGCATGGTCTGTGAACAGAGTCAGGCATCCCTTTCATGGATCAGGGAGGGCTTCTAGGGAGGCAGCATTAATTTAGTAGGATCGTTCCTCATATTTTGGGCCATTGGTCAATTGTATTTTAAACAAATCATTGTTTCATAGTTTGGGGGAAGCGATGTTCTAAAACAATTTATATATTGCACTACTCTCTCAAATCTTTTGCGACTGCAATATAGTCAAATTTTTCATCTGGGAGTAGGTGGTGTTTTGCCTTTACGATATCAGAACACATCACCTCTCAACAATTGCATTTCTTATGAATCCAATAAATTATTTTGTTGATGAGTGAGACCTCGCCCTCTCCTACCCCAGGGCTTAGCTTTTCCACAATTTGCATTTATAGATTACTATTTGCTGGTTTTGGGTGTTTCATACTATTGCGAGCTCCCCTATTGGTTTTCTTCCATAGCTGGGTGAACACCTTTTATTGTTTGCTTCCATCAGGTGTAAAAGGGAAGTCTGGTCAAAGTGACAGTTCTCTCTAAATTGATGTAAGTGGAGGCTTTCTGCAGGAATGAGATTATGCGATTGTATATCGCTTACCTTCCCCTAAAGTTCATTTGTCACTGAGAATTGAAAGCTTTGATGACTCCGTGTCCCCCACTCTTGGGGAGCCTACTGGCAGAGGTTAAAACATGCTCATATTGCTGGTTATTAATGTAATTCCCCGTTTCCAATTGAGTAGCAGCATCTACGCTAGTTTAATTAATCGCCCGGCTAGGACCATGCTGTTTTCTTTTATTAATCCCACTAAGTTTGTTCACTAAAACATTTGTTATGAATTTTAGACCTACAACTTCAGCTTTGAGTTCTACTTCAGCTTTTAGTTCTATTAATGTTTAAACAAGGTCTATACGCCTTGCATCTGGTCATGAGCATGGATTATGGAGCATATTTCCTCCCAGGGTTCTAGGGTTGTTGACTATTTTCTCATTTGCCAGGACCACAAACCTGGTTGTACTGATGACTGCTATTGCTTGTGGTAGTAACATGGAATGAAGAATGCTATATTTTGGTGGAGCATCAGCATGAACTCAAACTGTAACATTACTCTCATAACTTCTAAGGGGCCGATTCCGATCTGGGTCGGAAAGCTCTCCGACCGAGCCAGATCCGGAGTGTTTTCCGATCTAGCCGGAGGCCTACAGTCAGACTGAGCGAGTACGATGCGGCCGTATGCTGCCAGACTCGGTTCGGTCGGACTCCCATAGAAGTAAATGGGAGCCGGTCGTACGAAGCATACATGGGCTCCTATTGACTAAATGGGTACTTCTCGCACAAGGGTGCCCCCTACAGTGGGTATGTGTTGGTGCCATGCACACCATACATGCCTGTGTTGGGGAGACCCTTGGGTCTCCGCCTGTGTCCTAGTCATAGGACTGCAGGTGACAGGGGGTCCGACGCGGACCCCCAAAGGCAACTTCCCAGACGTTTTGCGAGCCGGATACTCCGGCTCGCACCAGCTGTCCGACGCGTGCATCGTACTGGCTTGGTCGTAAATCGCATCCATTGCACGCCATGGTTAGCTTAAGGCCAAGACGTACAGAGCGGTTCGGACCCGGAAACCACTCAGTCGGTGAATTTCACATAGCTCGCATCGTACTTGCTCGCTCGTACAGCTGTACGAGTCGGGTGGAAAACACGTGTATGGCTCGTAGATTTTCCGGCCGGATCGCATTCGGTGCCCTTCCGACCCGGATCGGAATCGGCCCCTAAGTGATTTATGTGGCTCACTGACTATTTGAGCTTTCTTGTGAGGTCTGGTGAAATGTTTGGTCATAGCTTGTCATTGATAGTGGCAAATACGTGGGCCTGAGGATTGACCATCTTCTCAACCTCCTCAATCAAGACTTCTGTCTCACTTAATGTACAATTGCTAGATGCTTTCATCTTCAAATGTGTCTCTTTCTTTGGTTTGGCAGTGCACTGGCATACATCTGCAGCCTTTCTTTTAACCATCCTAATGTGCTACACCAAATAATTATGGAAGCAAAAGGTAGTCCTTTACAAAGCATATGCTGAATGAAACCTAGACTCAAATAATTGGTAGTACTCAATAAACATTATTTAGATTAATTCATGCAGAGACAGTTAGACAAAAGGAAAATATTATGCTTACCAATATGAAAAGGAATAAGTTGCTCAAGGTACATGGAGCCATAAGGGGGGTGCAGCCCAGTCTCTTTCGGGCTCTGATGAGCGCAAACAGGCCTAATCTTCACCCAGGCAGTGCCCGGCTCATTCCGCACTGCATGTAGCATTGGCACTTGATAAATCCTGGCTGTTAGGAAGTGCCCCAACTTCTTCTCCTAGATGGTTGATAATGTTGTGATACTGCATGTCCCAGTAGCCCCAAACAAGTTAAAAGTGTCCTCTGCTGCGGGTAGTGTTGCCACTTGATAAGCGCTGGCTGTCAGGAAGTTCCCCACCTCTTTCTCCTGAGTGATTGTGGGCGTTGTGCTCTTGTGTGCCCCTGAATTCCCAAACAGGAACACTTTCTAATATTAATCCTTATGCAACAATATTTTGTAAACACTATTTAGGATACAATATTTATGCCAGACAATACTCTGAAAACAATATTCTGCTACATATTATTTTTGCAAGAGGTCTAATGGCCTACTGGGGTGTCTAAACACAAGTTGAGGATTCATAGGGTGCAGTAATTGGAGTACAGATCAACTATGTTCGTTTCCAGCTTGCTATCACTCTTTTATCACCAGTTAGTTAGTGTCTGGAGAAAAGATTCGCGAGCTAGCTATGGACATGTGAAGGCTGGCTAAGAGTCTGTGATAGTATGATGAAGTCTTATGGTGGCCTGCATGGAGTGAGGGTGTACTGAGGGTCTCCACAGTCTTGGTAGAGGAGTGTTTGAACTAGTGTGTGTGACAAAATGCAAGCTGGATATATCAGAGGGCATGCTGGATGTATCTGAGAGTATGCTGAAAGTCTCTAAAAGGTCATATAGTTGTGTTCAACAACAGAGCATGGTGACTGGAGGTTGAGTGCTAATCTTGAACACCACAAAGAATGTTAAAGCACGATTAAGGTGTCTGAGAACTCTTGAAAGGTCTCTGAGGACATACTGTTTTTTTAAGGTCAACTGGGGA
The DNA here is from genome assembly GCF_964204655.1 of Triturus cristatus. Taxonomy (NCBI): domain Eukaryota; kingdom Metazoa; phylum Chordata; class Amphibia; order Caudata; family Salamandridae; genus Triturus; species Triturus cristatus. Next base: position 523,342,224 of record NC_140588.1, on the reverse strand, counting down.
GTGTATGAAAGCTGAACCATGGCTGGATGGGTATGTATAGGGATTGAAATAAGGTATCTGAGGCACAAGCTATAGAAATGCTGGAGGGTATTAGAAAGACAGTTGGGGGTATCTGAGAGAGTGGTAGTGAGAGGGCTAACAAGAGGATGAAGATCTCTAGGATTTAGCTGAGCATCTTTGAGGGGCTGTTGAGGAGTGAATAATTACAGGCCGAGGTTTTCTGAGAGTTAATGGGTATGACGTGTCTAATGACCAGCTAGGGATTTCTAAAGGTGGTACAAGGGCTGACTGAGCTAAATAATGACTAAATGGTGGTGTCCCAAGTGTCACTAAGCCTTTGGGTTCTTGTGGGTCTATTCCTCAGGGCCCTGATTTCTGCTGTGTCTAATAGACTGATGAGGGCTCTGACAGTCAGTTTAATTAATTGTAGATGACTGGTAGATATTTGGGGGGCTTTGAACCTCCTGATGGCTTATTGGGGTGGTTAGAAACCAGATATAACTGCCTTATGGCTGCGTGCCACTACCCACCAGCGGGCTGTGTCTGAGGGTGCACTGAAGACCTCCGAGGGCCTGCTTAGGGACTTTGATGGCTACCAGTAGCGTATGCAGCCAGCTGATTGTGTCTGAGGGCTGACTGGTGCCGTGTAAGGAACACTTGTGAGTGACTGATGACAAACTAACCAATTCAAACAAATGCCTGAGTGTATCAGAGTACCAACCAAGAGTGTTTTTAGCAAGAGATGGTGGTATCGTAATTCAGGTACAAGCACTCAAATGCCTGGCTAAGGGTCTCTGAGTATCTGCAGAGGGTGTCTATGTAGTGTCAATGGGGCTGAACTGAGTTGAGAGCATATAAATAACACATTACATGTAGAAAGTCTGTTGGTGCTATTCAATTTAAAATTGACTAGGAGAAGATAATTTGAATGGCTGTGGATAGTTAGACAAATAGAAATAGGTAAAGGGAAATTATAGTTAGATGAAAATGTTAGTGAAAACATACCATTTTAAACTAGCAAAAACACTGACGTTCACCTATTATAGTTATTTAAGGGATTATAATTTGCGGTCTAAAGTAACTGTAAATCCCACCCCGCCATGTACAGTGTCATCATCAATGATGTCATTTCACATGTTGCAGTGGTGCTATCAATGATGTCATAGAATATGTCATGAGTGATGTAATAAGTGAGGTAATTAGCAGCCTGAGGTTAGACGCAGGGCCTGGTCATGCCCTCACCCTCTGCGGGCACCTGTTGTGAGCCACTCAACTGACCTCCATGTGGTTTTGATGGGGCAACGATATTCCCCAAAATCCCAGAGCGAACGCAGTAGCAATGATCTATACACTGAGCCCTCGTGGGTTCCCAAGGGGGAGGGAGGTTGGGACAAGAGAGAAAGAGATTTCTCTGCATCAGATTCTGCTTGGCTCAATAAGGCATGAGTTCTTGGTTGAGGATACAGGTTCACCAACCTCTGGGGCTGTTTGTATGGTTTCTCAGGATGCTTTATATCCTGTAATGGAAATTCGTTCATTGGATATGTTTTATGGCAAGCAAGATAGCAGAACACATGTATTAAACATAGTCATATCACGCAGCGTACTAAACACAACTCTTTCTCTTCAGAACTGTCTACATCTGAACCATACAGGGTTGTGTTGCATAAATGAACAGAGACTGAAGAGCACAGCACAATTAGGGCAAGTAATCTTTTGCGGGACTTCCAGTGATACAGTGTTCAACATAAACCTGTGCATTGTATCCATAACCCTACAAGGTTAGTCGTAATTGTCACTGGTTAAAAAATGCCAATGTCTCAATACTCCATTTGACATGGTGCGGCCTTTACAGGAAATATCTCTTTCCTGAAGGTAATGCAATCAGATTCAATCATTTTTACCCTACTTGACGAGAACTTAAGGAGTAATCCAAGCTCTGCTTTCAACACGTCCTTGTGCAATATAACCAGGCTGGCCTTTACCTTGTATTTGTTGTTGTGCTGAATGCAGCTTCAGCATGATGAGTGTGATGCTGGAAGTGTGCTCGCATTCCTAGACTCACTTTGTTTTGCGCTTGGGGAGCTCTGCAGAAGGTGAAACGTAAGCAACAAGGAGACCGTCTGCCAAGAATTGGAGCTGTGGGAGATACCACCGTGGATTCAGGACAGGTGCCAATAAGCTGATGAGGGGTAAAGTCCTGAAATCGGCCCCAGGATGTTTGTTTCTGGTACAGAGAGGACCTGACCTGGTAGTTTGAGTTCTACTGTTCCCATAGAGCAGGGTCATCACTGATTTGTGTATGACTGGGTTTAAACAGGAATGGCACGAGGAACAAAAAAATTATGGACTGAGGCCCAGATCTCCGTACTGGGGTGAATGTTTGACATTGTTCAACATACTGTCTATCAATTGTTCTTTTTGCATTTGTCTTCTCGAGTGGAACAGGTATGCCCAGACGTGGGTCCTGTGCTATCCATGCCACTGAAGTCAATCTAGCCTGGCTGATGAGGGATGAAACCCTGAAACCAGTCCCAGGATGCTTGTTTCTGGTCAAGTCAGGACCTGGCCTAGATGTGTTGGCTGCACTGTTCCCATGGGGGAGCAGGGTCAAGACTCATTTGCATATTGGAATGGTATGGGGAACAGAAAACGATGGATTTAGGCCCAGCTTTTGGTACTGGGGTGAATGTTTGACATTGTTCATCATTCTGTCCATCAATTGTTCTATTTGCATTTGTCAACCCGAGTGGGACAGGTATGCCCAGATGTGGGTCCCGCGCTCTCAATGTCACTGGAGTCAAGGTTGCATGGCTGATGAGGGGTGAAACCTCGAAACCGGTCCCCGGATGCTTGTTTCTGGTTCAGGGAGGACCAGGCCTGGCAGTTCGGGCTGGACTTTTCCCATGGGGTGCAGGGTCAAAACTGGTTTGCATATGACTGGCTTTAAACTGGAATGGCATGAGAAGAAAAACAACTATCATTTAGGCCCAGCTCTCTGTACTGGGGTACATTTTTTACATTGTTTAACATTGTATTCATAAATTGTTCTTTTTTGCAGTTGTCACTCCGAGTGGGACGGGAATGCCCAGACGTGGGTCCCTATGCCACTGGAGACAAGCTAGCCTGGCTTATGAGGGGTGAAACCCGGAAACTGGTCCCAGGATGCTTGTTTCTGGTCTAAGGAGGACCTGGCCTAGCAGTTCAGGCTGGACTGTTTCCATGGGGAGCAAGGTCAAGACTTATTTGCATATGACTGGGTTTAAATTGGAATGGCATGGGGAGCAAAAAAATGATGGATTTAGGCACATATCTATGTCCTGGTGTGAAGGTTTGACATTGTTCAACATTCTGTCCATCAATTGCTCTTTTTGCATTTGTCACACCCGAGTGGGACGGGTATGCCCTGACATAGGTCCTGTGTTCTCTCCATGCCACTGGAGTCAAGCTAGCCTGGCTGATGAATGGTGAAACACCGAAACTGGTCCCAGGATGCTTGTTTCTGTTCCAAGGAGGACCTGGCCTAGCAGTTCGGGCTGGACAGTTCCCATGGGGAGCAGGGTCAAGACTGATTTGCATATGGCTGGGTTTAAATTGGAATGGCATGAAGAGCAAAAAAAACATGGATTTAGGCACAGATCTATGTACTGGGGTGAAGGTTTGACATTGTTCAACATTCTGTCCATCAATTATTCTTTTTGCATTTGTCACCCCCGAGTGGGACGGGTATGCCCAGATGTGGGTCCCGTGCTCTCCATGCCACTGGAGTCAAGCTAGCCTGGCTGATGAGTGGTGAAACCCCAAAACCGGTCCCACCATGGTTGTTTCTTGTCCAGGGAGGAACTGGACTGGCAGTTCGGGCTGGACTGTTTCTGTGGGCAGCAGGGTCAAGACTGATATGCATATGGCTGGGTTTAAACTGGAATGGCATGGGGAGCAAAATAAATTGGATTTTGGCCCAGATCTCTGTACTGGGGTGAATGTTTGACATTCTGTCCCTAAATTGTTCTTTTTACAGGAACCAGGTAAGCACTGCTGAAGTCCTAACAGTGCTAGGCAAAATATGACTCCAAAATGTAGTTTAAATAGCTGTAGTGAGTGTGAAGGAACGCATGCACGTGTCTTGCTGCGGCTGTGTGCAATCCAGCACGTTGTAAATGTCAACCATTTTCACGTTGGGTAATTATTATATTTCAGGTAGTTTGCAATGATTCACAGGCAAACAGTGTTCGAAGCCTGAAGCACATGGCGAACAACCTGTCATTATGCAGTTCCATTGTAAGCAAATATGTGTGGGAGTTTTGCTGCATATCTCCAACTGTCAGATTTATAACACAAATAGACAATAACACACATAACGCAATGCCTACCACTGCCACCAGGGTTTCCATAAATGAACATATGTGGTAATACATTAGAAATTGGTGTATACCAATGCTACCAGGGTTACAATAAACAATCAATTACCAATGAAGTGCATAAGAGAGAACATGACACAGACATGCTACTGGCAAGGGGTGTGTAACCACGCTGTGGCATGAAGGGTCTGAAAAGGCATGATGTTCATAACAGTACCCACCCCCTGTGGGGCATGGGGCCCCCTCCCTGAGCCATCCAGTTGCCCTGGGGATGCCATCCCCCAGGACCTGTTGCTAACAGTATCCTGGGGACTATATTCCCCAGGACACTGCTGTTTCCTGATCTCAACAGTGCAGGAAGGGAGATGTTCAAGCCCCTGCCTGCACCCTTCTGGGCATGGAACACAGGTTTGCTTCCGCCCGTAGAGAAGTGGAAAAAACACCAGTCACCACTGTGTAATTATACTTAAGACAGAGTTTCAACAGGAAATTGATTTTTTTGGTGTGCTAACAACTTTAGTGCCATTTGACAAAGTTTCACCGAACGTTTCAAAAATGTTTCATCCACCGCAGCACTTTCCTGAAAAGTGGGGTGATCCGTTAAGCATTGGCGAGAAAAATGGGGTTCTATAAAATTATTTTTACCATGTAATTTTCCACAGGAACTTTAGACACAGTTACAACCAAAAGGACTGAAAGGAATCATAACACATTTGACAGAAAGCTAGATCTTAACCTGGAAAGTATGCTTTTTGCAATTTGGTGTAAATCCATTCAGTATTTTTTGAGAAATTCATGTTTAACATTTAGAGATATCTAGGGACTCAGTAGTACCATGGAAGCAGCAGATTAAAAGATAGTATTTGATTGACTGCCTCACATCAACAAAGCTGTTTGGCAGCAATTTTACAACTCTGGACATCTTTCTCTGTGTCCTGAAAAAGAAATAAAATAGCATATGGGGGACAGGGTAGGGATGCCCTGACCCCCTGGATATTGTCCCTTACCAACCCTTGTTCCAGCACTACTGAGGAACTTTGGGGAAGCTTTTTAAAAAAAAGGTTAGGATGCCATTTTTCAATAACCCCCGGCAGTCGGGTCAGGGCCTGGGGGGGGGAAAGTGCCTTTAATATTAAATAATAAATATGGAGGGGGCATGCGTCGGGCCCCCTCCCGAATGTTGACACTGCTCCCAGAGGCCCCCTTCAGTCCAGGGGCCAAAGCATTACAAATGGGGTCCCAGCCCCCATCCCTTGCTCTCCATCATCTGCACACTGATGAAAAGCTCATATAAAATTGGGAGCAGGCACGCATGGGGCCTTCTCCAAAATGTTCTCCTCCACTGGGGTCCACCATCTCCCTGGGGCAGTCGCATAATTGAAGGGGTCCTGGTACTCCATACTGGGACCCCAAGGCACATTATGAAGGGGTGCCAATGCACCCTCCACATTGCAGTGTGCTGCTCTCGCTCCATGTGAGCTGAGGGTGGTGCTTAGACAGCAAATTGACTCCCTGCCTACATGAAGCAGGCAAGGGGCTGGAATCTGCTGGCTCCCCAATTGCCAGCAAGTAAGTGCTGACATGCAGGAAGCCTCCTCTGCAGCACAGGAGTGGGCTCCCCACACTACCTTAACAAAAGAAGGTGTTTGATAATACAAGTGGAATTGGGCTCCTATAAAATTAAAAAAGAAAAAAAACAGCATTCAGGGGATAAGTCGTTCATATAATATTCAGTGCTCCCACAACGGAGCACCCCATAATACCTAGAGTGGACTTGCTAAGATTATTCAACTTCTTGTGATGCCCTAAGTTGGGTTAGGGACACTAGCAATGATAAAAGTGAGTGTTGTGTGGGTTGCAGTGACTAAAGAAGCCCCCCAGGAAATGTAAAAATAAAAAACACATTTATTCTCCTGGGTCCCAACGCTGATTGGAACCCTCCTCCATTAAGTTCATGGGGATCCAGATCCATCATGACCCACAGGATGTCATTGATGAAAATATTGAAAACACAATTTGATCACTCAGGGGAAGTAGAGAATTCTGGAAGAGACTACCATTAGGCATAGTTGGCAGAATGTATTTAATTTATGAAGATGGTGGTCTTTCCTAAGCTGCTATACAAAATAGCTAACCTCCCTTATCCCCTCAAGCATTTTCAGGAGCATAACTCTTTGGCGACTTCATCATTTGAAATCATGACGAGATGCAGTGTTGATTTGATTATTCTTCAGCCACTCACACACAGGGGAGGACTGAGAGTTCTTTTCCTTTTACAGTTTTCCAATTGCATGAGCTACCAATGGCTGGCAGCAGTCCCTCCATAAGAAACCGGGTGAACATTGTCAAACAAGCACCTGGAGGCCATACTTTGCTTCCTCTGCACGCAGTCATCTAGCCAACAGAAAGACCTCCTGGTCCTTATCGAAGCCATGTGGAGGAGTTGGGATTCAGGCCACATAGGATGTATCCCCTAAGAGATCTACTGCCCACAACTACCATTGGAGACACTCCTCAGAGGACCCCAGGTCTGCAAATTGGGGATTCTATGGCTCTGCAACCACAGGTGATTTACATGATAATGGCCACCTAATGTCCTACGAAGAGATAATGACCACCTATGGGTCCCCCTCAGTCTATTCCTGGCAAATGTTAGACTTATGGTATCCCTTCTTTACCTTTAGGGCCTTTACTGAGCCCCCTCCAACAGCACAACGCTATCTATGATAGGTGGTTACCCTTCTCTATAGGGTGCTACAATGTTGACCATAACAGCAACAGTCAGACCTTAAGGGATAAATTGTCACAGGCTATAGGTCAGGACATTCCTGACTGAAAATGGGCCCTAGCACTGGACTACCCCACCCATGTCTCTAGAAATTAGAGGCTCCAGCTGCAGCAATTCCATTTCCTACCTAGAGTCTAACTTACCCGAAAGAGGCTGATGTTGATCTACCTCTGATCCCCCTCAGCTTGCCCCAGATGAGGCCCTGAAGAAGCCGTATTCTCCCACATGGCCTGGTCTTATCACATAGTGCAATCCTTTTGGGATGCAGTAACCTCCCATCTCGAGGAGATGACAGGTTGCATTTCTATAGTAAACTCAACCAGTTGCTGGGCCTCTTCCCCCATCCTAATGAATAAAAGATGGGCATCTGGTTCATTGTCCTAGCCCCCATGCTAGCAGAAAGAGGCATAGCTACTAAGTGGAAATTGCCCGAGGGACACAGGGCTTAGTGTTCAACTCTTTGACCTCTCAAAGATTTTTGATATAGCTGCTGATACATGTTGTAACTTCAGGGCACTCTTGGTGATCTGAGAGAATCAAGCCATTTCACTTGTAAGCCTCACCCCAAGGTAATCAATATTGGAAACTCTCTCAATTCGATCCAGTCCTGCTCATATTGTGGCCCAATTTGATTTATAGGGGTTAAGGGTCATATATTTAGTTTTGAGACATTTGACATCCCCCTGTTTTAAAAAAAAATCCATAAATCGTTCTATCAATGCCTGTAAGCCAGCAGGTATCTTCGAAATCTAGGGCCAGATGGATGACCATTTTATTTTGTGCCTCGCAAATTGTGAGGCGCAAAATAAAATGTACAACAGTGTGTCTGTTTGAGATTCCCAATGGGGTCACAAATTGCAAGGCTCATTAATATTAATGAGCCTCTTGCAATTTGGGAGCCCATTGGGAATGACAGGCCTTCCCAGGGATGGTGGCCTGCTGGGCTCAGCAGACCACCATGTCTGGGACTGCTTTCCACATAGCGAGTCCAAATAGCGAGTCGGAAAACCTATTTAGCGAGTCGGAAATAAATTGTGACACGCTAAATAGACTTTGTACACGGCCCATGATGTTTTTGCATGCGCAAACGGGTTCGCAAACCAGTTTGCACATGCAAAAACGTGTCGCACATCTGGCCCCAAGAGTGTGCCATCTGCAAATAGCAATGCTGGCACTCGCAGAGAACCACTTTTAGGTGAAGCACCATCATGGATATCTAAAAATGATACCGCATCATTGATGTACAGAAAATAAAATCAGGGAAATCACACATCCCTGCCTCACCCATCTAGCTACTGGTATTTTTCTGGTTAACACGCCCATCAGTCCCTACATTACCTGGGAATATTTATTATTATGCAGATTAATTAAAATAGAATATTGTCCAGAAGGCCAATATCATCCAATACCTTCCCAATTGTTCACAAGGGATCAGGTTGAAGGCAGACCGAAGATTGATGAATGCAGCATATAGATGCCCTTTAGCTCAAATACTGTTTTCCCAAAAATACTACAAAACCTACAAACCGGATCTAACGTGCTGTTCTTAGTTTGAAACCCTGCTTGCAGATCTGACAGGACCCTCTTTAAACTTATTGGTTTACAGATGTAAGGCTCATCAAGTACACGCTTTTGTGTAAAGGGACTATTTTGGTTCGCACCACGAGTCTGGAATTGTAGCCCCTTCTAGAAAGACTTATATGAATCCCCCAGTATTGCTGGTCAGAGATGTATAGATCACCCAGGATGCTATCTGATCCTGGGTCCTTCCCACTAGTAGTGTCAAGAATGGCCTCATAGGTTCCATTAGGCGAAACTACCAATGAATTATGCCAGTCAAATAGCCCACGGGTAACAGATTTTTAATACAATTTTTTTTAATGTTCTCCCAAAATTTGACGATGAATGTAGAGCTCGACTTTTCTCGTTTCATACTGGCAACCGTGAGCAACAATTTACCAAAATGTTTTGTTTTTCCCTGATTTAGTTGCTACAGTTATGTCCAGTCAATTCTCCCTTTCCCGTTCGGCCTCAGTCAACTTTTGAGTTGTTTTTATAATTCTCCCTAGCACTTCTAATATCATTTGGATCCTTATTCTTAATTAACTTGAGTAAGGAAAGTTTCGCTTCCTTACATTTTTATATTAAATCGGCTTTTACTCCTGTCCTCCTTTCTTGTTTCCTTTATCTCCCAGGTTAGCAGGGCTCTTAGATCATCGTAGAGGTCTTCGTGAATGGATGCTTTTATTTCACAGGATTTAATACCACTATCTTTGACCACAGCTAATGTGTCTAATTCCTATGTTGTCTTTCCATGGAATAATTCGGTGTAGTAAGGGGGACAATTTACTTATTAACATATTTTAACATATTCTTGTATTTGATAGACTAATCTCACCTGGCTATGTTAATAATAAGACAAGAAGAAAATGAGAGGAACCCAATGTTGTCTAAATATCGGGATGGGGTAAAAGCAAAGAAACAAAGAAGTCCCTAGACCAAACAATCTGGATCATGTATTGAGCCAAAAACTATCATAGTATAACTGATCATATATCAATTCTCAATAGCAAATATATCAAACAGAAACATCATAAACTAAAATTCCAAATTTTTAATTTTATTCAAAGATATTAAAATTGTCCTTGCTTTAAAAATTTCTATCAACACACTAGACATGCTTTGAACACATATTAATTAAAAACAATCCATAGGTTACACACAGTGTTGAAATATAAAAAACATAAAGAAAACTACAAAAAGTCGATGCGGCGTTTCGGTATGGCTTGATGAAACCACCTTCTTCAGGACAGGAGTTTTCTAATTAAAAATTCAGATGAATTTTTGGTATCTTTCTTCAAATAGAACGTTCTTTGGAGATCACTTAAGGCTGGAAATTACCTTTTATATGATACTCGAAATTAATGAATATGTTGTGTGGAGCACCGATATAGACAAGAAACATTAAAATTATTGCTTTACCACGAAACAATAGGTGCACCGTGATTGTGTCACCAAATCTTATTCAATCCGTACTTTTTTTTATTAATTAAGATGGAGGTAGAGCTGCTGTTGTTGCTTTCAAGATGTGCAACTTTTGAGGATAAAATCTGATGTGAAAAATTCGGCCTCCCTGCTCCAACACACACGTCTTCCGGGTTAGAGTACCCTCACCCGGAAGATGTGTGTGTTGGAGCAGGGAGGCCGAATTTTTCACATCAGATTTTATCCTCAAAATGTGATACTCCCCGGAAGCCACAATAATTCCCTGGGGACAGATGCACTCCAGTTACCAGACATGCACCCTGGGCCTGCCCCAGGCCGGCATGGCCTCCATCTCCTCGTCAATGGAGAAGTCGCAGCTCTTGCGTTTGTTGCGTACCGTTAGATGCTTGTTACAGAGCTGCACATAAATGTCTTGTGCCAAACTGTTGGCCAGCAGCTCACTATTAAGCTTGTCTTTAGTCAGCACGGATGGGTCCTCCAGGAACTTGGGCATCTTGCAACAGCTCCCTGGTTCTTGCCTGGTTTGCCCTGATCAGTCCAGAAGTAGTTCCCTGAGCTTGGAGCTGCAGCAGGTAGAGGGCCCGGGGTTGGAGGCATGAGGTGACCAGCAAAGCCATACAAATAGAGCCCGCTCTCACACCATCGAGGAAGGTAAAACTCACCCCGCAGCAAAGCACGTGTGAGAAGTTGGCCTGGTATATGCTGTCCACTAGTTATAGTGGGCACCTTGCACCAGCCCAAAAAATCCCTTATTGATGATAGGTTAAAGACAACCTTTATTGAAAGCTATCCTAGTGGTAGCTATGTAGAGCAGCCTTCAGGCTAAGTCTGGAAGGAATGTAAAGCAGCTTGTTTTACCAGTCTATAATCTCTTGAATGGCTAAATGAAAGGAAACCACACCAGGTATATATATAAAATATATTTATGTATTACTAAACACTCCCTACTAGCCTAGTAAAGTAGCACAAATACACGTTAGGCCCTAGGGGCGAGTCAAACCATATACTAAAATAGTGGTATAAGAACCACGACTTAACTAGACACAAGGCCTAGAGCCTGTAGAACCGCTGGGACCCCAAGGAACCACCCAAAGTAGTGACACAGGGCACCCACGGGGGTCGTGTGCAGTGTGAGAACACAGCCGCGAGCTCCTGTTAGCTTCTATGCGGAAAGTCGCAGTTAGATTTTTAAAGATAAGGGACACTTAGAGATGGTCTAGGACCAACCCCATTTGGACTTAGACAGTTCTAGGGTCAACACCCAGAGGAGCACTGGAATACTCAAGTTACCTTTCCCAGGGAAGCTGGGTGCATAGGTGTCAAATGGTGTCGGGTCTTGCCAGTGACCAGGGGCACGATAGACGAATGCCCACCGATGTGGGGTGTTTCAGGTAAAGAAGGTGAAGCTTGACTCTTCAGCCACGAGGACCAGGAGGCGTTGATAAAAACCAGGAGCTGGATTTGACCTGTCTCATGAAGTATGTTGAGTGCTGCAGCGTTGGTTCCTGGATTGGACACAACAAGCCTTGGCAACAGCAACCCATGCCGAAAGGAGAAAGATGCTTCGGTGCGGACCAGCAAGGTCCGAGGGACCCAGTGAGGAGGAGTGAGTGCACGTCTGGATCAACCAGGCAAGCCAAAAGAAAGTCAGAGTTACCTTCACAGGGACCCACCAGTCGACGGACCAGGGATCCCAAAGGGACCTCGAGAGGAATCACAAAATGGTGGCCCACGGGTCATTCGGGGTGACTAGGCTGACAATCTTCAGTGGATTCTCTGCTCAGGGTCTGGTCTACAAGAAACACAATGCACATCCTCAGGAGACATCGAGAATCTGTTGCACTTGCAAATGTGCATGGTGTCCAGGGGTTCAGGTTCCACAGTACCCATGAGGGCTACGGGTCTCAGCTTTACTGGGGACCTGGTTCAGCCTCTGGGAAGTCCGGAAATCCACCTCTGGGGCTGCAAAGTCTTCGGCATCCGGTGGGAGCTTCAAAGATGCAAACCGGACAGATGTGTCTTTGGTGCCTGCCAAGCAGGGGAGTAACTCCTTTACTCCAAGGGAGATTCTTCAGTCATCTGGCGTTGAACAGATCGTCGAAGTTCCAGGATTCAGTTTCAGAGTTTCATACAGGGATATCTAAAGCCCTGTTGCCAGGGGTTCCTACTTTATAGCCAAGGAAGGGGTTGGACTAACTCAGGGGACCCACTTATGGGAGGGTTTGGAAAGAGGGGTGGCTACACCCATTTCCTTTGTCCAGTTTCACACCAGAGCAGGGGCTGGCAGCCCCTGGACCGGTTTGAGCTGGACTATGCACAGGGACAACAAATGTGCCCCCAGTGCAGGACTTCAAAGCACTCTCAGAGTGCACCCACTCATCCCCAATACACTAAAGCCTGTCTGGGAGGTGGTGACACCTCCCTGTGACAGGAAACCTATTGTCCAGGCCTCCCCTGCCAGAGTTTGGGTCATCAGCAGGAGGCCAAACTCGTGTCTGTGGCTGCAGCATCCATTTTGTGATGCCAGGGCTCTTTTAAGTTGGCACCGGGTATACCGGTGCTATCATGTCTCTCCCTCTAGAAGGGTGGGATCATACTCCCACACCAGTTAGTGGTGTGGGGGTATGATTCCAAGGTGTTTGACACCAAACACAACATGTTTCCATGCAGCCAGTCCAAAGTTAGCATTTACCGTTGGGTTATAATGCACTTAAGGAGTATATGGTCAGGCTGCATCACAGATAACCCCGGAGAAGAGATTCTGAAGGGTGCAGAGGGGCTCTGCTCATGCATGGGCACCCTCTCACACAAAACCAAGCACCATGCCTTCAGGATTGATAAGGCCTGCCATAGGGGTGACTGATAGGTTTCTATATGCCGTGATAGGTGAGATATAGTGAACCTATATCTCTGTAAGGGGTGCATGCACCATCTTACCAAGGCTGCAGTAGCAGACCTGTGGTGTAGGCCTGGGCAAAAATTTCGTTCTGTTCGCGGAAATTGCGATAATTTGACATTTTTGCGTGCCGCGGAGAGCTCGAAAATGTCAAAATTTCCGGTTTCCGCAGCATTGCGATAAATTTGTTTCTTGCTCGCGCTGTAAAATAATACATTTTCGTGCGCGCGCGATCGCCTTACCTGAATCCCTGCGTTTGCCGACAAGTTTTCTTGATCCGGTCGCGTTCTCCATGAGATGTTGTATTGTTTTTAGCCATTTGCGCTGTCTCGCGACAGTTCACGCCCGCAGTGACGTCATGCGTCGCGCAATCACGTCTTTCTTCTCGCGATCATGCACCGCGAGACAACTCAAAACAAGATGGCCGCGCCCGCAAGCAACCACTTGGGTAAGTTGGCGACCCGCAACCATGCAGAAAATCTCGCGAACATGCGGGAAAAAAACTTCCGCATCTTCGCGATATTTCCGCTTGTTTGCGATAATTTTAAACATTTTGGCGTTAATTTGCGAAAGTTAATTTCGCAAATTCCGCCCACCCCTACTGTGGTGTCACTTTGGAGGGCTTCCCTGGGGTGGCATAATACATGCTTCAGCCCCTGGTAGGGCTCTGGGGTACCTATGCCCTGGGTACATAGGGCCCAATTCACAGAACTAACTTAAGACAAAATCTTAAACTTACTACCATTTTGGTATTCACAGAAGGCACTTACTCATTTTTGTATTCACAGAACGCACTTACTCATTTCGGTATTCACAGAAGTTAGGAGTCCTAACTTTAGGACTCCTAAATGCCTTCTTTGAATACCGAAAGTCTTAAAATTAGGATTTTTCTCAATTTAGTAGTAGTATAGTTAGGACTCCGAACTTTAGGACTCCTAAATGCCTTCAGTGAATATCGAAAGTTTTAAAATTAGGATTTTTCTCAAATTAGTAGTAGTAAAGTTAGGACTCCTAACTTTAGGACTCCTAAATGCCTTCTGTGAATACCGAAAGCCTTAAAATTAGGATTTTTCTCAGTTTAGTAGTAGTATAGTTAGGAAAATCCTAATTTTAAGACTTTCGGTATTCGCAGAAGGCATTTAGGAGTCCTAAAGTTAGGACTCCTATTTTCTGTGAATACCGAAGTGAGTAAGTGTCTTCCTTGAATACCAAAATGAGTAAGTGCCTTCTGTGAATACAAAAATGGTAGTAAGTTTAGGATTTTGTCTTAAGTTAGTTCTGTGAATCGGGCCCTTAGTATACCATATACTAGGGATTTATAAGGGCACCCCAAAATCCAATCTGTGGTGTACCTAAAGTACATGGAATCAATTTAGAGAGGAAACAGCTAGGCTGGGGTCCTGAATAGCAGGGCCCCAGCCAGACTAAACTTGAAAAACAATGTTACAGCAGCAAAAAGTGGGGGTAACCATTGGAAGCAGGTCCTACTCTCCAACAGCACGCTACAATTGGACGAAGGCGGTATGAAGAGCGGTGTTATAGGCTTCCCAATTCAAGACACCATGACCAGGCTCGTAGCAGTTAGAGGTTTGTGGCGAGGACAAACTCAAACACACAGCGAAATCAGAGTTTTTTGCCAAACTCCTCGCTCCCAGGGGACACACGAAGTTGGAAAAACTTTGCAAACTCCGCTGGAGGTGCAGAGTTCACCGCCCACCCCTAGTAAACTCCAATCCCTAACTGAGACAACTTGGGGTGAGGCATTTAAATTGCATGGTCTGTGAACAGAGTCAGGCATCCCTTTCATGGATCAGGGAGGGCTTCTAGGGAGGCAGCATTAATTTAGTAGGATCGTTCCTCATATTTTGGGCCATTGTCAATTGTATTTTAAACAAATCATTGTTTCATAGTTTGGGGGAAGCGATGTTCTAAAACAATTTATATATTGCACTACTCTCTCAAATCTTTTGCGACTGCAATATAGTCAAATTTTTCATCTGGGAGTAGGTGGTGTTTTGCCTTTACGATATCAGAACACATCACCTCTCAACAATTGCATTTCTTATGAATCCAATAAATTATTTTGTTGATGAGTGAGACCTCGCCCTCTCCTACCCCAGGGCTTAGCTTTTCCACAATTTGCATTTATAGATTACTATTTGCTGGTTTTGGGTGTTTCATACTATTGCGAGCTCCCCTATTGGTTTTCTTCCATAGCTGGGTGAACACCTTTTATTGTTTGCTTCCATCAGGTGTAAAAGGGAAGTCTGGTCAAAGTGACAGTTCTCTCTAAATTGATGTAAGTGGAGGCTTTCTGCAGGAATGAGATTATGCGATTGTATATCGCTTACCTTCCCCTAAAGTTCATTTGTCACTGAGAATTGAAAGCTTTGATGACTCCGTGTCCCCCACTCTTGGGGAGCCTACTGGCAGAGGTTAAAACATGCTCATATTGCTGGTTATTAATGTAATTCCCCGTTTCCAATTGAGTAGCAGCATCTACGCTAGTTTAATTAATCGCCCGGCTAGGACCATGCTGTTTTCTTTTATTAATCCCACTAAGTTTGTTCACTAAAACATTTGTTATGAATTTTAGACCTACAACTTCAGCTTTGAGTTCTACTTCAGCTTTTAGTTCTATTAATGTTTAAACAAGGTCTATACGCCTTGCATCTGGTCATGAGCATGGATTATGGAGCATATTTCCTCCCAGGGTTCTAGGGTTGTTGACTATTTTCTCATTTGCCAGGACCACAAACCTGGTTGTACTGATGACTGCTATTGCTTGTGGTAGTAACATGGAATGAAGAATGCTATATTTTGGTGGAGCATCAGCATGAACTCAAACTGTAACATTACTCTCATAACTTCTAAGG
The DNA here is from genome assembly GCF_964204655.1 of Triturus cristatus. NCBI lineage: Eukaryota > Metazoa > Chordata > Amphibia > Caudata > Salamandridae > Triturus > Triturus cristatus. Next base: position 523,326,300 of record NC_140588.1, on the reverse strand, counting down.
GGCCGATTCCGATCTGGGTCGGAAAGCTCTCCGACCGAGCCAGATCCGGAGTGTTTTCCGATCTAGCCGGAGGCCTACAGTCAGACTGAGCGAGTACGATGCGGCCGTATGCTGCCAGACTCGGTTCGGTCGGACTCCCATAGAAGTAAATGGGAGCCGGTCGTACGAAGCATACATGGGCTCCTATTGACTAAATGGGTACTTCTCGCACAAGGGTGCCCCCTACAGTGGGTATGTGTTGGTGCCATCCACACCATACATGCCTGTGTTGGGGAGACCCTTGGGTCTCCGCCTGTGTCCTAGTCATAGGACTGCAGGTGACAGGGGGTCCGACGCGGACCCCCAAAGGCAACTTCCCAGACGTTTTGCGAGCCGGATACTCCGGCTCGCACCAGCTGTCCGACGCGTGCATCGTACTGGCTTGGTCGTAAATCGCATCCATTGCACGCCATGGTTAGCTTAAGGCCAAGACGTACGGAGCGGTTCGGACCCGGAAACCACTCAGTCGGTGAATTTCACATAGCTCGCATCGTACTTGCTCGCTCGTACAGCTGTACGAGTCGGGTGTAAAACACGTGTATGGCTCGTAGATTTTCCGGCCGGATCGCATTCGGTGCCCTTCCGACCCGGATCGGAATCGGCCCCTAAGTGATTTATGTGGCTCACTGACTATTTGAGCTTTCTTGTGAGGTCTGGTGAAATGTTTGGTCATAGCTTGTCATTGATAGTGGCAAATACGCGGGCCTGAGGATTGACCATCTTCTCAACCTCCTCAATCAAGACATCTGTCTCACTTAATGTACAATTGCTAGATGCTTTTATCTTCAAATGTGTCTCTTTCTTTGGTTTGGCAGTGCACTGGCATACATCTGCAGCCTTTCTTTTAACCATCCTAATGTGCTACACCAAATAATTATGGAAGCAAAAGGTAGTCCTTTACAAAGCATATGCTGAATGAAACCTAGACTCAAATAATTGGTAGTACTCAATAAACATTATTTAGATTAATTCATGCAGAGACAGTTAGACAAAAGGAAAATATTATGCTTACCAATATGAAAAGGAATAAGTTGCTCAAGGTACATGGAGCCATAAGGGGGGTGCAGCCCAGTCTCTTTCGGGCTCTGATGAGCGCAAACAGGCCTAATCTTCACCCAGGCAGTGCCCGGCTCATTCCGCACTGCATGTAGCATTGGCACTTGATAAATCCTGGCTGTTAGGAAGTGCCCCAACTTCTTCTCCTAGATGGTTGATAATGTTGTGATACTGCATGTCCCAGTAGCCCCAAACAAGTTAAAAGTGTCCTCTGCTGCGGGTAGTGTTGCCACTTGATAAGCGCTGGCTGTCAGGAAGTTCCCCACCTCTTTCTCCTGAGTGATTGTGGGCGTTGTGCTCTTGTGTGCCCCTGAATTCCCAAACAGGAACATTTTCTAATATTAATCCTTATGCAACAATATTTTGTAAACACTATTTAGGATACAATATTTATGCCAGACAATACTCTGAAAACAATATTCTGCTACATATCATTTTTGCAAGAGGTCTAATGGCCTACTGGGGTGTCTAAACACAAGTTGAGGATTCATAGGGTGCAGTAATTGGAGTACAGATCAACTATGTTCGTTTCCAGCTTGCTATCACTCTTTTATCACCAGTTAGTTAGTGTCTGGAGAAAAGATTCGCGAGCTAGCTATGGACATGTGAAGGCTGGCTAAGAGTCTGTGATAGTATGATGAAGTCTTATGGTGGCCTGCATGGAGTGAGGGTGTACTGAGGGTCTCCACAGTCTTGGTAGAAGAGTGTTTGAACTAGTGTGTGTGACAAAATGCAAGCTGGATATATCAGAGGGCATGCTGGATGTCTCTGAGAGTATGCTGAAAGTCTCTAAAAGGTCATATAGTTGTGTTCAACAACAGAGCATGGTGACTGGAGGTTGAGTGCTAATCTTGAACAGCACAAAGAATGTTAAAGCACGATTAAGGTGTCTGAGAACTCTTGAAAGGTCTCTGAGGACATACTGTTTTTTTAAGGTCAACTGGGGAGTGTATGAAAGCTGACCCATGGCTGGATGGGTATGTATAGGGATTGAGATAAGGTATCTGAGGCACAAGCTATAGAAATGCTGGAGGGTATTAGAAAGACAGTTGGGGGTATCTGAGAGAGTGGTAGTGAGAGGGCTAACAAGAGGATGAAGATCTCTAGGATTTAGCTGAGCATCTTTGAGGGGCTGTTGAGGAGTGAATAATTACAGGCCGAGGTTTTCTGAGAGTTAATGGGTATGACGTGTCTAATGACCAGCTAGGGATTTCTAAAGGTGGTACAAGGGCTGACTGAGCTAAATAATGACTAAATGGTGGTGTCCCAAGTGTCACTAAGCCTTTGGGTTCTTGTGGGTCTATTCCTCAGGGCCCTGATTTCTGCTGTGTCTAATAGACTGATGAGGGCTCTGACAGTCAGTTTAATTAATTGTAGATGACTGGCAGATATTTGGGGGGCTTTGAACTTCCTGATGGCTTATTGGGGTGGTTAGAAACCAGATATAACTGCCTTATGGCTGCGTGCCACTACCCACCAGCGGGCTGTGTCTGAGGGTGCACTGAAGACCTCCGAGGGCCTGCTTAGGGACTTTGATGGCTACCAGTAGCGTATGCAGCCAGCTGATTGTGTCTGAGGGCTGACTGGTGCCGTGTAAGGAACACTTGTGAGTGACTGATGACAAACTAACCAATTCAAACAAATGCCTGAGTGTATCAGAGTACCAACCAAGAGTGTTTTTAGCAAGAGATGGTGGTATCGTAATTCAGGTACAAGCACTCAAATGCCTGGCTAAGGGTCTCTGAGTATCTACAGAGGGTGTCTATGTAGTGTCAATGGGGCTGAACTGAGTTGAGAGCATATAAATAACACATTACATGTAGAAAGTCTGTTGGTGCTATTCAATTTAAAATTGAATAGGAGAAGATAATTTGAATGGCTGTGGATAGTTAGACAAATAGAAATAGGTAAAGGGAAATTATAGTTAGATGAAAATGTTAGTGAAAACATACCATTTTAAACTAGCAAAAACACTGACGTTCACCTATTATAGTTATTTAAGGGATTATAATTTGCGGTCTAAAGTAACTGTAAATCCCACCCCGCCATGTACAGTGTCATCATCAATGATGTCATTTCACATGTTGCAGTGGTGCTATCAATGATGTCATAGAATATGTCATGAGTGATGTAATAAGTGAGGTAATTAGCAGCGTGAGGTTAGACGCAGGGCCTGGTCATGCCCTCACCCTCTGCGGGCACCTGTTGTGAGCCACTCAACTGACCTCCATGTGGTTTTGATGGGGCAACGATATTCCCCAAAATCCCAGAGCGAACGCAGTAGCAATGATCTATACACTGAGCCCTTGTGGGTTCCCAAGGGGGAGGGAGGTTGGGACAAGAGAGAAAGAGATTTCTCTGCATCAGATTCTGCTTGGCTCAATAAGGCATGAGTTCTTGGTTGAGGATACAGGTTCACCAACCTCTGGGGCTGTTTGTATGGTTTCTCAGGATGCTTTATATCCTGTAATGGAAATTCGTTCATTGGATATGTTTTATGGCAAGCAAGATAGCAGAACACATGTATTAAACATACTCATATCACGCAGCGTACTAAACACAACTCTTTCTCTTCAGAACTGTCTACATCTGAACCATACAGGGTTGTGTTGCATAAATGAACAGAGACTGAAGAGCACAACACAATTAGGGCAAGTAATCTCTTGCGGGACTTCCAGTGATACAGTGTTCAACATAAACCTGTGCATTGTATCCATAACCCTACAAGGTTAGTCGTAATTGTCACTGGTTAAAAAATGCCAATGTCTCAATACTCCATTTGACTTGGTGCGGCCTTTACAAGAAATATCTCTTTCCTGAAGGTAATGCAATCAGATTCAATCATTTTTACCCTACTTGACGAGAACTTAAGGAGTAATCCAAGCTCTGCTTTCAACACGTCCTTGTGCAATATAACCAGGCTGGCCTTTACCTTGTATTTGTTGTTGTGTTGAATGCAGCTTCAGCATGATGAGTGTGATGCTGGAAGTGTGCTCGCATTCCTAGACTCACTTTGTTTTGCGCTTGGGGAGCTCTGCAGAAGGTGAAACGTAAGCAACAAGGAGACCGTCTGCCAAGAATTGGAGCTGTGGGAGATACCACCGTGGATTCAGGACAGGTGCCAATAAGCTGATGAGGGGTAAAGTCCTGAAATCGGCCCCAGGATGTTTGTTTCTGGTACAAAGAGGACCTGACCTGGTAGTTTGAGTTCTACTGTTCCCATAGAGCAGGGTCATCACTGATTTGTGTTTGACTGGGTTTAAACAGGAATGGCACGAGGAACAAAAAAATTATGGACTGAGGCCCAGATCTCCGTACTGGGGTGAATGTTTGACATTGTTCAACATACTGTCTATCAATTGTTCTTTTTGCATTTGTCTTCTCGAGTGGAACATGTATGCCCAGACGTGGGTCCTGTGCTATCCATGCCACTGAAGTCAATCTAGCCTGGCTGATGAGGGATGAAACCCTGAAACCAGTCCCAGGATGCTTGTTTCTGGTCAAGTCAGGACCTGGCCTAGATGTGTTGGCTGCACTGTTCCCATGGGGGAGCAGGGTCAAGACTCATTTGCATATTGGAATGGTATGGGGAACAGAAAACGATGGATTTAGGCCCAGCTTTTGGTACTGGGGTGAATGTTTGACATTGTTCATCATTCTGTCCATCAATTGTTCTATTTGCATTTGTCAACCCGAGTGGGACAGGTATGCCCAGATGTGGGTCCCGCGCTCTCAATGTCACTGGAGTCAAGGTTGCATGGCTGATGAGGGGTGAAACCTCGAAACCGGTCCCCGGATGCTTGTTTCTGGTCCAGGGAGGACCAGGCCTGGCAGTTCGGGCTGGACTTTTCCCATGGGGTGCAGGGTCAAAACTGGTTTGCATATGACTGGCTTTAAACTGGAATGGCATGAGAAGAAAAACAACTATCATTTAGGCCCAGCTCTCTGTACTCGGGTACATTTTTTACATTGTTTAACATTGTATTCATAAATTGTTCTTTTTTGCAGTTGTCACTCCGAGTGGGACGTGAATGCCCAGACGTGGGTCCCTATGCCACTGGAGACAAGCTAGCCTGGCTTATGAGGGGTGAAACCCGGAAACTGGTCCCAGGATGCTTGTTTCTGGTCTAAGGAGGACCTGGCCTAGCAGTTCAGGCTGGACTGTTTCCATGGGGAGCAAGGTCAAGACTTATTTGCATATGACTGGGTTTAAATTGGAATGGCATGAGGAGCAAAAAAATGATGGATTTAGGCACATATCTATGTCCTGGTGTGAAGGTTTGAAATTGTTCAACATTCTGTCAATCAATTGCTCTTTTTGCATTTGTCACAACCGAGTGGGACGGGTATGCCCTGACATAGGTCCTGTGTTCTCTCCATGCCACTGGAGTCAAGCTAGCCTGGCTGATGAATGGTGAAACACCGAAACTGGTCCCAGGATGCTTGTTTCTGTTCCAAGGAGGACCTGGCCTAGCAGTACGGGCTGGACAGTTCCCATGGGGAGCAGGGTCAAGACTGATTTGCATATGGCTGGGTTTAAATTGGAATGGCATGAAGAGCAAAAAAAAGATGGATTTAGGCACAGATCTATGTACTGGGGTGAAGGTTTGACATTGTTCAACATTCTGTCCATCAATTATTCTTTTTGCATTTGTCACCCCTGAGTGGGACGGGTATGCCCAGACGTGGGTCCCGTGCTCTCCATGCCACTGGAGTCAAGCTAGCCTGGCTGATGAGTGGTGAAACCCCAAAACCGGTCCCACCATGGTTGTTTCTTGTCCAGGGAGGAACTGGACTGGCAGTTCGGGCTGGACTGTTTCTGTGGGCAGCAGGGTCAAGACTGATATGCATATGGCTGGGTTTAAACTGGAATGGCATGGGGAGCAAAATAAATTGGATTTTGGCCCAGATCTCTGTACTGGGGTGAATGTTTGACATTCTGTCCCTAAATTGTTCTTTTTACAGGAACCAGGTAAGCACTGCTGAAGTCCTAACAGTGCTAGGCAAAATATGACTCCAAAATGTAGTTTAAATAGCTGTAGTGAGTGTGAAGGAACGCATGCACGTGTCTTGCTGCGGCTGTGTGCAATCCAGCACGTTGTAAATGTCAACCATTTTCACGTTGGGTAATTATTATATTTCAGGTAGTTTGCAATGATTCACAGGCAAACAGTGTTCGAAGCCTGAAGCACATGGCGAACAACCTGTCATTATGCAGTTCCATTGTAAGCAAATATGTGTGGGAGTTTTGCTGCATATCTCCAACTGTCAGATTTATAACACAAATAGACAATAACACACATAACGCAATGCCTACCACTGCCACCAGGGTTTCCATAAATGAACATATGTGGTAATACATTAGAAATTGGTGTATACCAATGCTACCAGGGTTACAATAAACAATCAATTACCAATGAAGTGCATAAGAGAGAACATGACACAGACATGCTACTGGCAAGGGGTGTGTAACCACGCTGTGGCATGAAGGGTCTGAAAAGGCATGATGTTCATAACAGTACCCACCCCCTGTGGGGCATGGGGCCCCCTCCCTGAGCCATCCAGTTGCCCTGGGGATGCCATCCCCCAGGACCTGTTGCTAACAGTATCCTGGGGACTATATTCCCCAGGACACTGCTGTTTCCTGATCTCAACAGTGCAGGAAGGGAGATGTTCAAGCCCCTGCCTGCACACTTCTGGGCATGGAACACAGGTTTGCTTCCGCCCGTAGAGAAGTGGAAAAAACACCAGTCACCACTGTGTAATTATACTTAAGACAGAGTTTCAACAGGAAATTGATTTTTTTGGTGTGCTAACAACTTTAGTGCCATTTGACAAAGTTTCACCGAACGTTTCAAAAATGTTTCATCCACCGCAGCACTTTCCTGAAAAGTGGGGTGATCCGTTAAGCATTGGCGAGAAAAATGGGGTTCTATAAAATTATTTTTACCATGTAATTTTCCACAGGAACTTTAGACACAGTTACAACCAAAAGGACTGAAAGGAATCATGACACATTTGACAGAAAGCTAGATCTTAACCTGGAAAGTATGCTTTTTGCAATTTGGTGTAAATCCATTCAGTATTTTTTGAGAAATTCATGTTTAACATTTAGAGATATCTAGGGACTCAGTAGTACCATGGAAGCAGTAGATTAAAAGATAGTATTTGATTGACTGCCTCACATCAACAAAGCTGTTTGGCAGCAATTTTACAACTCTGGACATCTTTCTCTGTGTCCTGAAAAATAAATAAAATAGCATATGGGGGACAGGGTAGGGATGCCCTGACCCCCTGGATATTGTCCCTTACCAACCCTTGTTCCAGCACTACTGAGGAACTTTGGGGAAGCTTTTTAAAAAAAAGGTTAGGATGCCATTTTTCAATAACCCCCGGCAGTCGGGTCAGGGCCTGGGGGGGGGGGCAGTGCCTTTAATATTAAATAATAAATATGGAGGGGGCATGCGTGGGGCCCCCTCCCCAATGTTGACACTGCTCCCAGAGGCCCCCTTCAGTCCAGGGGCCAAAGCATTACAAATGGGGTCCCAGCCCCCATCCCTTGCTCTCCATCATCTGCACACTGATGAAAAGCTCATATAAAATTGGGAGCAGGCACGCATGGGGCCTTCTCCAAAATGTTCTCCTCCACTGGGGTCCACCATCTCCCTGGGGCAGTTGCATAATTGAAGGGGTCCTGGTACTCCATACTGGGACCCCAAGGCACATTATGAAGGGGTGCCAATGCACCCTCCACATTGCAGTGTGCTGCTCTCGCTCCATGTGAGCTGAGGGTGGTGCTTAGACAGCAAATTGACTCCCTGCCTACATGAAGCAGGCAAGGGGCTGGAATCTGCTGGCTCCCCACTTGCCAGCAAGTAAGTGCTGACATGCAGGAAGCCTCCTCTGCAGCACAGGAGTGGGCTCCCCACACTACCTTAACAAAAGAAGGTTTTTGATAATACAAGTGGAATTGGGCTACTATAAAATTAAAAAAGAAAAAAAACAGCATTCAGGGGATAAGTCGTTCATATAATATTCAGTGCTCCCACAACGGAGCACCCCATGATACCTAGAGTGGACTTGCTAAGATTATTCAACTTCTTGTGATGCCCTAAGTTGGGTTAGGGACACTAGCAATGATAAAAGTGAGTGTTGTGTGGGTTGCAGTGACTAAAGAAGCCCCCCAGGAAATGTAAAAATAAAAAACACATTTATTCTCCTGGGTCCCAACGCTGATTGGAACCCTCCTCCATTAAGTTCATGGGGATCCAGATCCATCATGACCCACAGGATGTCATTGATGAAAATATTGAAAACACAATTTGATCACTCAGGGGAAGTAGAGAATTCTGGAAGAGACTACCATTAGGCATAGTTGGCAGAATGTATTTAATTTATGAAGATGGTGGTCTTTCCTAAGCTGCTATACAAAATAGCTAACCTCCCTTATCCCCTCAAGCATTTTCAGGAGCATAACTCTTTGGCGACTTCATCATTTGAAATCATGACGAGATGCAGTGTTGATTTGATTATTCTTCAGCCACTCACACACAGGGGAGGACTGAGAGTTCTTTTCCTTTTACAGTTTTCCAATTGCATGAGCTACCAATGGCTGGCAGCAGTCCCTCCATAAGAAACCGGGTGAACATTGTCAAACAAGCACCTGGAGGCCATACTTTGCTTCCTCTGCACGCAGTCATCTAGCCAACAGAAAGACCTCCTGGTCCTTATCGAAGCCATGTGGAGGAGTTGGGATTCAGGCCACATAGGATGTATCCCCTAAGAGATCTACTGCCCACAACTACCATTGGAGACACTCCTCAGAGGACCCCAGGTCTGCAAATTGGGGATTCTATGGCTCTGCAACCACAGGTGATTTACATGATAATGGCCACCTAATGTCCTACGAAGAGATAATGACCACCTATGGGTCCCCCTCAGTCTATTCCTGGCAAATGTTAGACTTATGGTATCCCTTCTTTACCTTTAGGGCCTTTACTGAGCCCCCTCCAACAGCACAACGCTATCTATGATAGGTGGTTACCCTTCTCTATAGGGTGCTACAATGTTGACCATAACAGCAACAGTCAGACCTTAAGGGATAAATTGTCACAGGCTATAGGTCAGGACATTCCTGACTGAAAATGGGCCCTAGCACTGGACTACCCCACCCATGTCTCTAGAAATTAGAGGCTCCAGCTGCAGCGATTCCATTTCCTACCTAGAGTCTAACTTACCCGAAAGAGGCTGATGTTGATCTGCCTCTGATCCCCCTCAGCTTGCCCCAGATGAGGCCCTGAAGAAGCCGTATTCTCCCACATGGCCTGGTCTTATCACATAGTGCAATCCTTTTGGGATGCAGTAACCTCCCATCTCGAGGAGATGACAGGTTGCATTTCTATAGTAAACTCAACCAGTTGCTGGGCCTCTTCCCCCATCCTAATGAATAAAAGATGGGCATCTGGTTCATTGTCCTAGCCCCCATGCTAGCAGAAAGAGGCATAGCTACTAAGTGGAAATTGCCCGAGGGACACAGCATATAGCAATGGATAAGCCTAGTAAATCTTTAAGCACAGGTGGAGATGGCGAAATTACGCAGAAACAACTTCAGAGGCCAGGCAACACTCAAACATACGCAGTCTTAGCAGACTTATCTCACAACCTCCCTAGGCTCCAAAAACTGTGCTGGGGGCTAGAACTGGCATGATCCAAATGACTCACCCACAGAGCCCCAGCGGCGAGTGCCAGGAGCACTGCTGACAACCGTAACTCCCACTCCTGTAACCTAAATTCTGAACAGGCAGGCCAGCTCTGCCCCTGAAGAAGTAGGTGGAACATGATCTTGCAGCTCGGCCCACACCTACATGGGGCAGTTTGCCACACTGCCAGATGAGACCTGTTGGCCATGCCAGCACCCTTGCACCCCCACCTGGCTAATTCTTTATGCACTCCACCTAGAATGTACTAATCCCTCTGCCCCAAGCAAGAAGCTGTACTGACCGGTAGTGCCTCAGTTGGATTTCCATTGAAAACACTTTGCCAGGCTGGTAAACTCAGTTGTTTAATGTTTATTATACAAACTGTAGTGCATTAGTACTACTAAATAGGCAATAATCTCCTGGGTCATTGAATGCATGACCCCACAAGAGCTTACCATCACTTTCAAAGCACTTTGAGCTGGCGCTCTATTCTCTTCAGCTGGAGTGCAGGGACCCCTTGTGGTTGGCCCCTTGGCTTCATTTTTTCGCGTGAAGAGTGTTAACGAAAGACTCAAATACATGTTTATGATTGCTGTTGGACCTGGCCCTCTCTGCAGGGTCGCCCCCCAAATGTTTGCCTCCAACCCTCACTATTTGTCTGGATTTATTTTTGCAAGTCCTTGGACTCTGAGCAGTTTACCACAGCTAATCAGTGCTAAAATGTTGTGCTCACTCCCTTAAACATGGTAAAATTGGGTTATTTAATTTACTTAGGAGTCCCCAGTAAAGTGTTATACCATATAATCAGGGCCTGTAAATTGAATGTTACTAGTGGGCCTGCAGTACTTATTGTGCAACCCACTTAAGTAGCCTTTTAGGTCTGCCAGTGCAGTATGTATGCAGTTTTAAACTTCCAATTCAACATGGCAAAATAACCCCACTGTCAGGCTTTATTCTCCCCTTTTATAGCATATAACGCACCCCTAAGGTAGACCCTAGTCAACTCATAGAGCAGGGTGCATTTTAATTAAACAGTTGAACATGTAATTTTGAGTTTTACATGTCCTGATAGTGAAAAACTCACAAATTGGTTTTTCACTACTATGAGGCCTACCTCTCCCATAGGATAATTCTGGGTTACTTAATTACATAAGTCACAATTTTGAAAATGCCACTTTTAGAAAGTTTGCATTTTCCTGTCCTAACTATTTGGTGTGTGCAGCCACATAATAGAGGAATTAGGTGTGCCTAGATAGGCCAACACTGGTCCTATAGGGAGTGCGGAGCTGGACATAGCCCCTCTTGCAAATCAATAGGCTGTGCCCTGTCTTCACAAAAAAGACTTCACAGTAGCCCATTGTGCCTGAAGCCAGGATGGAGCCAGGGCAGAGAGGGTAAAAAATTACAAGCACTTCAAAGGAAAGCTCTAGACTCTAATTCAAAGAAGGCACTATGTACATTATTAGGACCCTCAGACCATCTTCAGTTCACTTCCTGGACCTTCGAAAGGATTCTCAAAGGACTGCCTGCTGCTGTGGACTTCTGCGTATTTCAGGAGACTACTTTGCTGCACCCGGAAGGACTATTTTCGTGCCTTAAACCTGCTTTGAACCCTCAGAGGGCTGCCCTGCTGCTTGAGCCTTGTTCCACTGCTTGAAACCAGGACTGTCAAGGTAACTGAAAGGGCTAGTTGTCTCAATCAATCAATCAATCAGGGAATTGTAAGCACGCTACTCACCCGTGAGGGTCTCAGGGCACGGGGGGTCAGCAGATCTGTTTAGCCAAAGAGCCAGGTCTTGAGGGTCTTCCTGAAGGTGTTCAGGGAGGGGGCACGTCTGATGCCTGCCGGTAGCCCATTCTAGGTCTTGGCTGCAATGTGAGAGAAGGATCTTCCGCCTGCTCTGTGGATGCATGGGGTTTCGGCCAGTGCAAGGTTGGAAGATCGGAGGTTTCTTTTGGGTACGTGGATGTTGATTCTGTCGTTGAGGTATTTGGGTCTGTTGTTGTGTAGGCATTTGTAGGCGTGAGTGAGGATTTTGAAAGTGACTCTTTTGTCCATGGGGAGCCAGTGGAGACTTCATAGGTGCTGGCTGATGTGTTCATGTCGGTGGATGACAAGGACAAGTCTGGTGGCGGTGTTCTGTATTGTCTGGAGTTTGCGGACTAGGGACTTGTTGATGCCGGCGTAGAGTGCGTTTCCATAGTCCAGTCTGCTGGTGATGAGTGCGTGGGTGACTGTCTTCCTTGAGTCAGGGGGATCCACTTGAAGGTCTTGTGGAGGATGCAGAGGATGTTGAAGCAGCCGGAGGTGACGACGTTGACCTGTCGGTTCATGGTGAGTGATGAATCGAGTACGATGCCGAGGTTCTTGGCATGGTCTGAGGTGTTAGTTGGGCTTTCGGCCACCAGGTGCTGTCTCATGCAGAAGAGGTGGTACTGAGGACGAGGACTTCTGTCTTTTCGGCATTGAGCTTAAGGCACCTGTTGGTCATCCAGACTGTAACGTCTTGCATTCCTTTCTTGAAGTTGAGTTTGGCAGTGGTGGGGTCTTTGGTGAGGGAGAGGATGAGCTGGGTGTCGTCGGCATAGGATACGATGTTGAGGCCGTGTTATTGGACAATGGCTGCGAGGGGGGGCATGTAGATGTTTCAGAGGGTAGGGCTCAGAGCTGAACCCTGTGGGACTCTGCAGGTGATTTTTTTGGGGTCGGAGAGGAAGGGTGGGAGTCTGATCCTATGGCTTCTTCTAGTGAGGAATGATCGGATCCAGTCCAGGACTGTTCCTTCTATGCCTGTGTCTTGTAGTCTGGTGACTAGTGTGCGGTGGGAGACGGTGTCGAAGGCCGCTGAAAGGTCGAGTAGGATGAGGGCTGCAGAGTAGCCTTGGTGCAGGATGGTGCGGATGTCATCTGTGGCAGCGAGTAGGGTCGTCTCTGTGCTGTGGTTGCTTCGGAATCCATATTCGGATGGATTGAGGATGGCGTTCTCTTCAATGAATCGTGTCAGTTTCCTGTTGACTGTTTTCTCTGCAACTTTGGCTGCGAAGGGGAGGAGCGAGATGGGCCGACAGTTCTTGAGGTCGGTGGGGTCAGCTGTGGGCTTCTTGAGCAGGGGTCTGACTTCTACACGCTTCCAGTCGTCTGGGAAGGTGCCTGTTTTCAAGGTGGTGTTGATGGTGCATTGTAGTTCGGGGGCGATGGTGGCCATGGCTCTGTGTGGTAGATGTAAGGGGGGCAGAGGTTGGTGGGAGCCCCCGAGTGGATGCTTTTCATGGTCTAGGAGGGGTCTTGGGCCGTAATGGGTGTCCAGTTGGAGATGGTGGGCTGGCTGGTATTTCTGGGGGTCGGGGGCCGTCTGTGGCGCCTGTTGGATGGTCAATGAATTTGTCATAGAGGTTTTTGATCTTGAGGTGGAAATAGGTTCCAAGCTTGTCGTAGAGGTCTTGGGATGGGGTGATGTCTGTGGCTTCACTGCGTGGGCTGTTGAATTCTTGAATGACAGTGAGAAGTTTCTTGGGGTTGGTGGAGTTGTCCAGGATTTTGTTGGGATGAAGTTCTTCTTGGTGGCTCTGATGTGGTTGTGGTAGTCCGTCATGACGTCCATGTAGGTGGTGTGGTTTTCAGTTGTCTTGGTGTTTCTCCAGTTCTTTCCCAGGTGTCTGCAGCTGCATCTGGCTTCTTGGAGAGCAGTGGTGAACCAGGCAGCTTTCCTAGGGGGTTGTCTGTCGGGGTTGCATAGCTGGGCAGGCTCGTCTGCGCAGGGGGAGATCCAGGTATGGAGTTCTTTGTCTCCATTGTTTGCGTCATTTGCGTCGGGTGCCCAGGTGTGGTTGTCTCGGGTGAGGGTGGAGTTAAGTTGCTCGTCGGTGACCTTGCTCCAGTTCCTTCGTGGTGGGCGTGGAGCTGGGTTGGGTACCTTGGGTTTGTTGATGGCGAAATGTACGCAGTGGTGGTTGGTCCATGGTGGCTGCGTTATGTGGCCGAATTGGATGCTGTTTCCTGCCGCGAAGATGGGGTTGACAGTGTGTACTGCTCTGTGGGTCAGTGTGTTGATGAGTTATTTAAGTCCAATGCTGGTGAGGTTGTCACGAAGGATAGTGGAGTTGGGGTCACTGGGGTTGTTGAGGTAGAAGTTGAGGTCTCCAATGAGTATGTAGTTTGTTGAGGAAATGTCGTGGGGTGCGATGAAGTCGGTGATGATGGTGGCAAAAGGTGTTTGGAGGCCGGGGTCTGTAGATGAGGGTTCCTCAGAGTGTGGCTTTGGGAGTGGTATGGATCTGGAAGTGCAGGTGTTTGGCGGAGGAGAAGGTTTTGCTGGAGGTGGTGAGCCAGAGGGTTTTCTTGTGGGCAACGGTGAGACCCCCACCTGGGTGTTTGGGGCGGTCTTTCCTCTGGATCTTGTATCCGTCTGGGATGCCTGTGCTGATGTCGGGGACGGAGGATACGTTGGTCCAGGTCTCTGTGAAGAAGGTGATGTCGGGCGAGAGAGTCGAGTAGGTTCCAGATTTCCATGGCGTGTTTATGTACAGAGCGTGCGTTGAGGAGGATGCAATTTAGGGAGTCTGGCAGCAATGGAGGCAGGAGAACTGGGCATGGGTCGTGTTCGGCAAGGCCTGTTGGCATTCAATAAGTCTTCCAGGGTTGAGTGTGAGGAGGGTGGTGGTGTCATAGCGATGGGTAGTGGGAGGTCCAGGGTTCCTGGCGCTGGCCGCAGTCGGGTTGCAGACAGGCACAGTCAGGCTTGCTTTTGGCGTGCCTTTGGTGCGACTGCAGCGTGCCCGCTGCGAGTTTCCGCTGCGCAACCATGCAGCGGCCCCCATTAAGTTGGGGAGGTGGGAGGGAGGAGAGGGTGGGAGATGGGAGATGGGAGTGAGGGAATTCCGGGGTAGAATTACAGGGGGGAGGGGCTGCAGGGGCAGCAATGGTGAAAGGAACAGGCAGGCACAAAATAAAAACAGAGGTGAAACTAGAGCAAGGCACAGATGGGCACAATAACAGTGGCACAACAGTGAAAAATTAAGAAAAAAAAGGCTGAGAAAGGTTACAGTGGTTGCAGGCAGTCTGGGCCCAGTTAAAGCGGGCAGCAGGCGCAGGAGAGGGCAGCAGCCTCAAACCTCCCAAGGAGGAAGTCGGGGTCTGGAGGCAGGAAACAGCACAGCAGAGCTGCAGGGAGAGAGTGGACCTAGACCGGGGGTCGGAGGACTTACTCGCACTCCCCCGCAGTGGCCACCATTAAGAAGGGGAGGTGGGAGGGAGGAGAAGCTGGGAGGCGGGAGAGAGGAATTCCACAGGGAATTCCAGGATGGAATTCCGGGGGGGAGGGGCCACAGGGGCAACAGTGGGGAAAGGCAAAAGGACCAGGCAGGCACGAGAAAATAAAAACAGTGGTGGAATTAGAGCAAGACACAGATGGGCACAATAACAGCAGCACAACAGGGAACAATTAAGAACAAAATGACTGAGAAAGGTTACGATGGTTGCAGGCAATCTGGTCCCAGTTGGAGTGGGCAGCAGGAGCAGGCATCAGCCTCGGACCTGCGGAGGTCAGGGTCTGGAGGCAAGAGACGGCACAGCAGAGCTGCGGGGAGAGAGTGGACCTAGACCGAGGGTCGGAGGACTTACTCGCACTCCCCCGCAGCGGCCACCAATAAGTAGGGGAGGTGGGAGGGAGGAGAAGCTGGGAGGTGGGAGTGGGGAATACCGCAGAGAATTCCAGCAGGGAATTCCGGGGGGGAGGGGCTGGAGGGGCAGGAATGGGGAAAGGCAAAAGGACCAGGCAAGCAGGAGAAAATAAAAACAGTGGTGGAATTAGAGCAAGACACAGATGGGCACAATAACAGCGGCACAACAGGGAAAAATTAAGAACAAAATGACTGAGAAAGGTTACGATGGTTGCAGGCAGTCTGGTCTCAGTTGGAGCAGGCAGCAAGCGCAGTAGTGGGCAACAGCCTCGGACAAGCGGAGGTCAGGGTCTGGAGGCAAGAGATGGCACAGCAGAGCTGCAGGGAGAGAGTGGACCTAGACCGAGGGTCTGGTCTTCTGATCAGAGCCTTGGGGACAGAAAAGTTTCCAACCATCTTGAACCCACACTTCAACCCAGCCAGTGTGAGTCCTAACCTTCGAAGTGGTAAGTCTCCAGTCCTGGAGCCTTGAAAATGATGCTAAATGTTCCCAGATAGGCAAAATACAAAACTTGGTACTTTGATCATTTGGGGCCAAAAAGGTGCTCTGAGAACCAAGAACCAGCAATCAAATTGCTTGTCATTCCACCTAAGGTGGATTGAAGGTCAGCCGGAATTCACAGAAGCTCCTGCTATGTTGTTCATCGCAGTTGCAAATCCTGTTCTGCTGCTCTTTGCAGAAAGGGTATTTGGCCTCGTTGGCTACAGTTTGCAGCTTTGACCTGCTGGTGATTTTCAACTTTAAAAAAAGAGATTGCTTTGTCCAAATCTACCAGAGAGTTAGGCACATGTTAATTTAGTGACTTTAGTGGTTCACCATGAAAGGGTTTGTTACTGTTGCTTCAACAGGGTTTCTATCCCACTCAACCAACAACCCAGTTTCTCACAATTCCTCTGAATAAAAAACTTAAAATAATGTTATGTCAATTAATATTATTCAGCATTACCATGTGAATATTTATAAGGAACACATTGGATTATGTTTTGTGATACATTAATGTGGTGTTTTTTTTTAACAAACAGCAATATTTATGATTTATAAATGTTGATATGCTGATTCGTCATAAAGCCAAGGGCTGTCTTTTATATTTTGGTTTTCCTTCTGAACCTGGTACAAAGTCAGTAGGTTCCCTTTACAGTCTCACTTTATGTTAAAAAACCCTCAGAAATGATCCTCTGATAAAACCAATAGTCCAGTCTTTTATATGTTGTTGTTCTGACACCTTGACAAAGCCAGTAGGTATGCACTACTTAAAATGACACTCCTTTATATTGTTATGTAAAACAAAATCTCAGAAATTCAGTGAAAAAATAAAGGTTAAAGTGATGTTATAAATGGGTAGACGAATGCCATATTTTACATTAAAAATTCTTAGAAGTTCATTGGGAAAAAAAACACTAGAGTAGTCATGATGAGATGATCTCGACTTCAGCCCCATTGGAGTTTGGTGATAACAATGTCAGATGAAGAATACCATTTTAAAGTTTTAAAAAATTCTGAAATTCACCAGTTATTGTTAACTGTGGTAACTATAACTTGTGCTCTTGCCATTCAGTGACTATGACCTCACATATTATATCACTGATGACATCAAAGATGGCAACACTCTACATGGTGAGAGAGCGAGTTATAGTTACTCCATTTAAGACTTTGAAATGCCATGTTTTAACTGACACCTTCACCTATTTAAAATGTCACTTTGACCTTTGTTTATTTTCAGTGAATATATATTTTTTATTTTGCTAATAACTTTGGCACCATATGAGCAACCTTACAAAACCCGCAGGAGTTTGGCTGCAGGGTGTTGCCAGAGTTCCTGATACCTGGTTATTTTAAATGATTCAAAACTTTTTCAACACATTTCAAAGTTCTTATTCTAGTCAGAAGGATAGAGTGGTCTACATTGCCAAAGGCACATAACAGACCCAGGAGAGCGAGGGTGGTCTGGTATCCTTTCCATATGTCTGAAAGATATCTGCATTATTCAGCAAAGCCGTTTAGATCCTAAATGGAGACGAGAAGTCAAACTGGCACATGTCTATAAATTTATATTCAAAATTAAGTTTTGCAAGATGTGATGGTACAACTTTCTTTAAGAGCTGAAAGAGACAATAAGTACACCACCAATGGGTCTGTAATTTCTAGGCCCCAAGGTGTCAAGGTTGAGATTTTTCAATAATGTTCTAGTACATACATGTATAAAGGTTGTGGCAGCAGTCTTCTGGTTTAATGATAGTTTAATAATTTTGGATTCAAAGGGAGCAACATACCAGTGTATGATTCTAATGGTCTGTTGGTACTGTGATAAAATGAGTATTTGGGTTTTTACTCTAGAGACCAAAGTGTGAAAATCCTCTGGGGTCTGGGTGGGTGTATATGAAAGTAGTTAGAGGATAAGTGCTGGTGTCTAAGGTCCAGCTGATACTATTTGAATGTGAACTGAGGGCCAGCTCTAGGGGCCATATTTATGAGGCCAGTTGCATTACACTTGCACCACGCAAGGTGATGCACATGTGATGCTACTAAAAAATTAGATTTATGAAGCCACACAAAGCCACTTTGCATGGCTCTGAGTGGCTTCATAATTCTGGAGTTACAAAATGCAGCGCAAATCAGTGCATTGTATTACTCTGCCCTGGGAGGCTTTCCATGGGCGTTGCATTGGTGTTCCCATGCAACTCTCATGTTTTTTAGCGCATTCCCAGATTTACCAAAAATGGTAGACAAGGGAATGCGCCAAAAAGATATGTCTTCTCAGTGGAGGCGTAACAAGGAGAAATATCTGTATTTCTCCTCGCTCCTTCCTCTTTCGATGTGTGCTGTGTTCTGCCACACACATAAAAGAGGAATATGCCTCTCAGGATTGGTTTTGTGCAGGAAGGTGGCCCATCCTGCACAAAAACAATGCTGCATGCAGCGGAGGCACTCTTGCACCGTGGTGCAGGAGTGCCTGCATTGGCGCTAGAAAGCCAGAACTGCGCTATCACAGGGACAAAGGCAGGAGTGTGCCATTTTCTTTGAAATTCCTGGCCTTTCTCTGTCATGCAACATAGCAAGATGACTTGCTTTGCTGCATGAATTTCTAATATGCATGCCCCAAGGTGTATATATAGGAATATTGGAGGTGTCCACGTTCTAGCTATGGCTTTTTGATTGTCTGATGGGGTGTTTGAGTGTACATTAAAGACCTTTGATGGTAATCTGTGCTATATACAAAACGTTTTCTGATGTCTATTACCCAGCAGGAGGTCCTCCTAAGGGATGGTTCGTGTCTTTGATGGCATCTTAGAAGTCACATGTGTAGGTCTTTGAAGCCCTCTGATGGCAAGTTGAGGGTTCCTGATGCGCCATCTAAGTCTTGGTAGAAAAGATCAGTGCAATGAGGGTTTCCTAGAGCTAACTGTTGTCGTGTGAAGCTTAGTTTCTGTCGACGCACCATGGGTGCTTTCTGACTATGAGAGCACACATGAAAACCAATTGAGGGGCACTGAGGCTATATGGCACCCTATTGCTAGTGTCTGAATGAAGAGTTGGGGTTCAGGTGACCTGCTGGAGCTCTCTAAGGACATGGTTTTGGTCTCTGAGACTTGGTTGAGAGCCTGGAGTTAAGATGGAGCTAAGACCTGGCGGAAGTTATCGGAGAGCCAGTTCTGATGTCTAGCCGAGGTTTCTTAGCACTGACTATGGAGGAAATGTGAAACCAAAGAAGAAAAAGAGTGGCTTTGATTAACAATTATTGTATCCTTATGTTTCATGGAAAAATATCAATTCTAAATAAAATCATGTTAGCTTTAAAATGCGAACTGTTGACAAGTGCCCTACTCAAATACTTCAATATTTATTTTCTCCTTTAAGGATTTGTAAAATCTGTGCATGTGTAGCCGAAAGCCAACATTTGATAGAGATGCTATTATCCTGTCATTAACATCTACAGTGAAGTGTTGTTACTGTTCATTAATGGTACATTATAGCGGTTCTCTTGACAACTGCTTGCAGCATATCATTTGAAGTTAGCAGATGAACTGAAATTAAGTGTTATCTTTCTCTCTTACACTTCCTTATTCCTGTTCAGTGTTGCTTGCTTTGTTTCTTTCTCACTTTTGTTTATCTGTCCCTGAAAATTGAGAAAGAGGATTTTTTATGTTCATGTGCTATTTAGTGCCATTGTGACAATTACATTGTGTGTGCATGCTTTTTCTCAAACAAATTATGCATTGGAACGATTTGAAAAGGAACAGGTAGTAGCAAACATTTGCAGAGCCTCTAACTTATTGATGAAAATCATAAGTTTTTTTCAGTTTTCTCCACATAACAATGTATCACCTTATGCAAGTAGGACCTCTATGTTATGTGCTTGTTTTTTAATCCTCTCTGAATTCCGAACGATACCACTATACACAACACTATACACACCTCTCTATTTCCTGCCATGCCCCAGGACCACGGTCTCCTTGCTTGCACTCTGACAACTCTGTTTACCTTTGAAACAATGCAACACTGCTACACCTCCAAAGGTGATTTGGCATCGCAATTACGGCAACTTAATGGTGTTACGCATTCTTCTTATACCTTAGCCAGCAGACCGGAACTGGTATAACCTCTCCGTCAATGAAACTCTTGAGTTTTCAAAAGATGTACTTCCTTCACTTTAATTTCCCATCCTACACATACAAAAGCTGAAATCACACAATCGCTGGAGACAGCAGAGATAAGCAGATGCTAGAGACCAAACTCCAAAGCTATTGCAGAATTTCGGAGTGTTTACAGTATCAGACATATAATACCAGTTTTACAAGCGCAGGCCAGAAGGCAGTGATGAAAAAATCATTGAAAGCTCTGTGCTCCTTATTAATTCATGAAATAATAACAATAACAGTAGCTCCCCCTCTCTGTCCATCCCCCTATATGGGAACCTACAATACCAACACACTTCCCAACATCAGCAGAATTTATTCTGAAAACCTCAACTTTAAGCATGGTTCTGCAATACAGATATTTTCTCTGAAACATTATCTTATTAGTGTCTAAAAGGTCAGATGTTTCACCGTAATTATTTGACTAAAATCTCCCCGAAACATAAATGTTTCATTTTGATGAAATAAAACAGTATTTAGACCAAAAATTCCACATTTTAATTTTGAAGTTTGGTTTCTAATAGTCAGTATGACCATTGTGCTGCTGGAATTTTCAACTACATTGCTTATTGTTAGAAATGCGGGCAACTAGTTGAAAGAGGTAGGCACCTTTGTCCAAATATGGACCCGTGCTTCTAGTCAAGGTAAGGGGGATACACTTCTAAAATAACCCCTGCTCACCCCCTTGGTAGCTTGGCACGAGCAGACAGGCTTATCTCAGAGGCAGTCTGTAAAGCATTTGTGAACACATACAGTAATACAGTGAAAACACTATTAATGGACACCACACCAGTTTAGAAAAATAAGTATTCTTTATCTAAACAAAACAAGACCAAAATGACAAAAATCCACAATACAATAATACAAATATAACTTTCAAATGGTAGAAATAGTTCAGTTCAAAGCAAATTGCAGATTGAACACATTCCACACAAAGTAACTTGGAACAAAAAGGGCTATTGGGAAGGTGATGCGTCGGTTCCTTATACTCAGGGAAGGTGATGTGTTGGTTCCTTGCTCCGGGGAAGGTGATGCGTAGGTTCCTTACTGCTGTGCAGGGGAGGTGATGCATCGATTCCATACGGGAGAGGAAGTGAGGCGTCAGTTTCTTACTGCGTGGGGAGGTGATGCGTCGGTTTCTTACTGCATCCCCCGACTTGGCGCCTTGATGCGATGGGACCATCTGGGATGATGCATGGGTTCGTGCAGCTGCACAGCAGGACTTGTGTCAAAATCTGTGTGGTGATCTCAGACTTTGGAGATCGGTACACTTGATGTGGCGTGCAGCGATTCCTCGAGCCGCTGGCAGGTGCTATGATGATTTCTTCATTGATGCATCAGAAACAGGTGTGGATGTGTCACGCTTCGCGTTGTTGCGTAGCTTTTCCAGCTACCAACTGCCAGAAAAACCTCCAGAGGCCCAGAACACATATAGGCACCTCTTGGCAGGTCAGAACTCCCAGCAAGGAAGTTCAGGGGAGCTGGGGGTGAAGTCTTTGTGTCCCTGAGACTTCAGAACAGGAAGAAAGCTCTTCTTCAAGCCCTTGGAGATCTTTCTCAAGCAAGGGACACAGCAAGCAGCAAAGACCTTTTCCCTTTCCTTTTTTTTTTTTTTTTTTTTTTTTGAAAGACCTTTATTTAGCAAAGTAATGATTACACTGCGTCACGCCAACAACCCGGAGGCAGGCCGCGATATCGACAAATGTGTCCAGTTAAGGTGCGCCATGGCAGAAGTCATAAGTAATGTCAGCATCTTTACATACAGAGAAATACACACCAATGACATTGATTAGGGGTACAATGGCGTAATCAGTGAAGAGTGGAAGGTCTTACATTTGTGGGCTTCGTGGACTTAAAACAAATCCTAGGCACACGGTCCCGTCCAGACGCTCCAGCGAGTACTGGGACCGCAGCTCATGTAAAAGGCAATGTATAGATAGATCACCCACTGCCACCTTTTCTCCCAACCCCCCCGCAACAATCGGAGGGAAACAGAAAACTTTCGGTGCGGAACTAGTGCAAGAATCCAACAGACATCACAGCACGCTCACGCAGGGGCTCACTTACTAGGACCCGTCCGTCCTTGAGGGACGACCACGAGTAACATCGGTGGCTGTAGGAGGAGCGCAGGGCAGCAGTCATAGGGCAGGGGGGGGGAGGGGGGGGAGGGGACGCAGCAGGACAAAGCAGCGAATCTCCCGGATGGGGAGGGGAGGCAACACGACAAATCCAACAGGCATGCGGCAGGCACGGGATCCGGCAAAAGCAACACACTCCGCTACCCCCAGGCACACCCACCAATCATGCATCCATCCACCCATCACAGTGCGGATAAAGCTCACAGGATTACCCCATGTCATCCGAAACACCCGTCCCGGGGGAGTCCACAGATGCAGCCGAACCCGCCCGCTCTCTTGTCCACTGCAGGAAGGGTTCCCAGATGTCCTTGGGCCTAGATGCGGTGGGCATCGACTCCCAGTAGGTCGTGAGCTGTGTCTGACCATATGTAACGTCACGAACCCATGCGACGAACGTAGGCAAGGCTCCGCGGCCCCAGTGTATCGCCACCTGACGTTTAGCATAAAGTAGCAGCAGCGCGTGTAGTTTCCTGTCAGCGGGTTCGGTGTCTTTAACGTATCCCAGGAGCCCCAAAAGCGGAGAGGGCTCATCAGTCCTGTTTAAAATGCGGTTGATGGCCTCAAAGATGCTCGACCAGTATTCAGCTAGCTTAGGGCAGCTCCACGCCACATGAATGAAGGACGCATCAGCTCCGCCACACTTCCAACAGGAAGCGTCAGTGCGGATCCCCATGCGATGCAGCAGCACTGGTGTGCGGTAGTACCGGTGCAAGAATTTAAAATGGACCAGTCGAAGTCTATAGTTCGGTGACAGCGCTGTGAGTTGCTTACAGCAATATTCCCACATGTCATCTGACAGGGCACCGTCCAGATCTGTGGCCCAAGCCTGTTTGGCCCCAGGCACGGTGAGCGGTGCCTGCTCCTGCATGCAGTTGTACAGTCTGGATACCAGCTTCGCGGGGGAGGGTCGTGACAGCAAGTTTTGAAGGGCATCCAGTTGTGGGGGTTCCTCGGGGAATTGAGGCCACATCTTTTTGCAGGACTCTCGGAGAGAGTGATACAGAAGCTCGTCCGAGAACGAGGTAGGCTGGCCGTCCGAACGGACACCCAACTCACCAAACGTCCCATCGGGGTAAAGGTCAGCGAAAGTGGCCACCCGTCTCCCCTGGAGCGTAAGAGTATCTCCCCTAGCGCTAAGGCAAGGCAGCATCGGATTACTTCGCAGCGGTATGGCCGGCGCATAGAGCAAGGGAAGGCCCGCCCTCCGGCGTAGCTCCTTCCATGACCAGCGGATCATCTCAACGGTGTCCACCTCCTTCGAGGGGCGGGAAACCCTGCCATACAACGCCACCCGGAGCGGCAGCGGGGCAACCGCAGCCAATTCCACCGCCACGTGCGGCTGGTAGGGGGTGGGGAATGCCCAGAAGTGTAGAAATTGAGCCTGAGCACACAGCGAGTAAAGCTTAAGGTCAGGCGCTCCAAGGCCCCCCTGCCGCAGCGGGAGCGTGAGCAAAGCCCAAGAGGTCCGCGCCTGCCGCCCAGCCCACACCAGAGATACAAGTAAGGAGCGGACTCGTGCATGGAAGCATGCAGTCATGGGCAACGGGAGATTAACGAACAGATAAAGGAATTTCGGGAGGACTACCATCTTTGCCAGTGCCACCCTCGCCACCAGGGACAGGGGAAGTTTGTTCCAGGCCTCCACCCTCCGCTCCAGCCAGTCGACCGCTCTGCCGAAGTTTAGAGACCATAGTTCCTGCGTGTCCCGACTAATCCAAATACCCAAGTATTTGACCGCATCAGTCTCCCAACGTAGGGGGTAGTCCGAAGGAGGTGGAGCTGTCTCGTCAGTGAGAGGGAAGGCAACGGACTTGGACCAGTTTATAGACACGCCCGTCAGACCCTCGAAACGTACAAATTCTCGGAGCAGGGGATTCAAATTCTCTGCGGAGTTGGAGACATACAGAGTAACGTCATCTGCATAAAGCGAGATCAGCAGACTGCGAGAGCTGAAGCCTATCCCCCTCGCCGTGTGGTGCTGGCGTATTCTGGCCGCCAGTGGTTCCATCGCAATAGCGAAGAGGAGGGGCGACAGAGGGCACCCCTGTCTAGTCCCCCTGGAGATGGGAAAGGGCTCGGACACCAGACCATTCACACGCACCCGAGCACGAGGTCTGTCATATAGCAATTGGATGAGATTAATAAAGTTACGACTGAAGCCCATCCTGCTCAAGACACGAAAGAGGTATGGCCACTCTAACGAATCAAAGGCCTTAGTCGCGTCTAAGAACACGACCGCGGCCTGGACGGAGGGGTGAAGATAATGTAGGATGGAGAAAAGTGTTCTGAGGTTGTGCGAGGTGGCACGGCCAGGGATAAACCCCGACTGATCTGGGAGAGCAATGATCGGCAGTAGCGGCTGTAGTTTGTCCGCTATGACCTTGGCAAAGATTTTGGCGTCTACATTTATGAGAGAAAGGGGACGATAGGAGTCCAGGTACAGCTCGTCTTTGTCGGGTTTTAAGAGAGTGACAATGAGTGCTTCGCGCATGGAGTCTGGGAGGGTATTCAGCTCTAGCGCCTCCACGAATACAGAGTGCAATTTCGGAGCTAGTTCTTCAGCGTATGTCTTGTAAAACATTGTGGTGAGGCCATCTGGGCCGGGAGCCTTGTTAGCCGGCATGCTTTTGATGACCTGAGCTATGTCCTGAGCCGAGACAGGCAGGTCCATGTATTGCCTATGGTTGTCATTGAACCAGACAAGGGCTATAGAGTCAAGAAAATCGTCCAGGGAAGTCGGGGCAGCCGAGTGTTTGGACGTGTATAGAGAGGCATAAAAGTCAGCAAAGGCCTTCAGCACCGCCTCCTGGCCCATGACCTGCGTCCCCTCACCGGACGTGATGGTGTGTATATAGTGCGCCTGAGCCTGGGGAGCAATCAGCCTAGCTAGTGTTCTGCTCGGTCTATCACCCTCCCCGTATCTACGGGCTTCAGCCTGTTTCCCCAAGAACCTCACCTCTCTCTGCGCCTCCTCGTTGAATTCCAATAGTTTTGCTTTGAGACTACCTGCAGTAGCCAACGTCGGGTCCCGGCAGAAGGCCGAGTCCAGCTCCTTGAGTTCTTGCTCTAACTTAGCCAGTGTCCGGCGTATGGAGTGTAGCACCCCCGCCCGCCGAGCTATGCATTGGCCCCGTATTACCGCCTTAAAGGCGTCCCACACCACGGCCTCAGAGGAGGCTGAACCCTCGTTATCCTCAAAGTACTTAACAATGTCTTCCCTGATTTCTTCCGTGAACACCTGATCCGTAAGAGCGTGGGGCGGCAGTCGCCACGAAAACGCCCCAGGGGCCACGTTGGGTATACGCAGCTCCAGCATGCAGGGGGCGTGGTCCGAAAGCGACCTAGCCTGAATCTCCACCTCCCCCACCCAGGTGGCCACCTCAGGGGACAGCAGCCAAAAGTCTAGACGGGACCAAGCGTCGTGGTGGCACGTGATACAGGTCCCCATTCTCTCTCCGGGGTGTCGGAGTCTCCACACATCAGTCAGTCTCCCCTCCTCCAGCACATCCAGCAACGCCTGTCTCGCCTTCGTGTGTGTAGGTCTACTAGCGCCCCTTCTGTCCAATTCGTCATCCAACACCACGTTGAAATCACCCCCCATCACTATCAGGTCACAGTCAAGCAACACAATTTGCGCCCAGACATTACGGAAAAATTCAGGGTCATCCACATTGGGGCCATATACAGCAGCCAGAACCAGTGGCCTACCCTGCAATGAGCCATGAACCAGCACATAACGACCCTCCTTATCCAGCACACAATGATGTTCTCTCCAGTCCAGCCCCCTCCGTACGAGGACAGCCACCCCCCGGGCATAGTTAGAGTATATAGCGGAATATACATGCGACCACCTGTGGTGCTTTAGCCTGGGCGATGGGGCAGAATTAATGTGTGTTTCCTGTAACAAGCAAATGTCTACATTGTGTCTAGTTAACATAGTATGCAACAACCTGGCTTTTTTATAGTCCCCAAGGCCACGAATGTTCCAAGTCCACAGTTTAACTCCCCCCATGTTGACGGCACAGCCAAGGCGACCAGGCCGCCTCCCCGCCCCCCCACACCACACCAACAGGCCCAGACCACCGCTCACCCCCGCGCAGCACAGTCATGTAATGATAATTTGCAATGCATTGCACCAGCACCGGTAACCAAACAAACAACAGTCCCACCCACCCCCCACCCACGCCAACCCCCCAAATAGGTTGCGCTAGAATCCCATACGTGCTCTGAAACGCACTTGAGTCAACCGAGAACAAAAACAACAGGAGATTCCCCATGGGGCGAGGGGCTCCTAGCTGACACCCCTGAATGCACAGGGTGGCCGCACACTGAAGATCCTACGCGACACCCGAGGGGCGCCCAGCAGCATGGAACACACAGCACCGGAATAGTATGCCGTCCAGTGCGCCCCAGACCTGCGACACAATCAGCAACCAAGACCCGCCCGACACGAGCGGGCCAGCTCCAACAGGTCCAGTAGCGGCCCCAGTTCACATCTAGAGGGGGCCAAACAGTCCAGCAAATGTCAACTGTAGTGGAAGGGGCCATCCCAGATTACTACATCCCTTGTACCTCAATCGTTGTCGCTTATGCGAGCCGCGTCCTCCTCCAACCTCGGCGATTTGCGTCTGGTACCAGGGCCTCCGATGTGTTTAGCGAACTTCAGGGCCTCCTTGGCGTCAGTGAAGAAGTGAGCAGTTCGTTCATGAAAGATTTTCAGTTTTGCTGGGTAGAGCAAGGAGTATTGGACTCCGGCCTGCATCAGAAGCCTCTTCGCAGGTATGAACTCCTTTCTGGCTGCCTGGACCAGGGGGGTGAAATCAGGGTAAAATGAGATATGATTCCCTTTATGGATGATCTTGCCTTTTTCCCGGGCCAACTGCAGGATGCGGTCCCTATCCTGGAAGTTGAGTAGCTTGACCAATATAGGGCGTGGGGTGGCGCCTGGTGGCGGTCTCTTGCCCAGTGTCCTGTGCGCCCTCTCCACCGTGAATACCTGGGACAGGTCCGGATCGAACAGCTCGTGTAACAAATCAGACACAAAGACCTCCATCTTTCCGGTGTTGTCCGTCTCTGGAATGCCCGTAATTCGGACATTGGACCGCCGGGAACGCGCTTCCAGATCGTCCGCCTTAGCTCGCATGGCCTCCAGTTCGCGCTCGATATTTGTGATGTGGTTTTTCGCCTGCTGCTGAAACTCGGCACATACGGTATGCTTGTTTTCTAGGCAGTCGAGCCTCGTTTCGTGCACTTCCACTTTGGACTTTACCGCCTCTAGTTGTACAGCCATGGCATCCAGCTTTGCGTCTATGCTCTGTAGGCTTGATCTGACCTCCATCATCAAAGCGCCAAAATCGACTTCAGCTGCGGGGCTCTTGGGGGGCGACGACGCGGCCCCCGTGTCCACCGCCTGTTGCTTGGCCCTCTGTTTGTGGTCGAAAGATAATTTGGGCTGTTTTGCGTCCCTCGTGCCCCCCATCTCTGACCCGTGTAGGGCGCGAAGCGCAGTCCGCGGCAGAAAGCGCTCACCGGCGCGTTGCGTAGGCCCCCAGGACAGGCCGACACAGCTCGAGGCGTTGCAAGAGGGATCAAGGGGACTGAAGGCTCCAAATCCAGTGGGCTGCCCAGTGCCCGACGGCGACCCCTCCAAGCGCCCCCCACGGTCTCAAGCTGAGGGCGCAGCGCGTGGGAGGCTCCGGCGGGAGCAGGCCGAGGCCGTCAGCACGTCGTTTTATGTCCGGGAGCGGAGCTCCTGGTGCCAGGGCGCGATCAACACCCGGTCACCCAGCGGTGAACAGCCGGGGCCCCAGGGTACAGCAAGCGAGGGGCATGTACAGCGTGGGCTATACAGCGCAGCGGGTCTGCAAAGTCTGCTCGGTCGCCCCAGTCGCACTGCAAAATGGCGGCGTCGCTCCTCGGCCGCAGCCCCGACCCCGCCCCGATCCGCCTCCTCTGTTGGATGGCCTCTCCGCTCCCGCACTCCGAGCACAGTTAACTCCACGCAGTTGCCGCCGGCAGCCTCCAGCTCCGCAGCAAGGGCGTCAGAGGGGCCCCCTCTCAGCCGATCTCCGTGGGCCTGGGAATCCCCGGGGTCCGGTCAGGATTCTCAGCCGCCTCGGGCTCCGCAGCATCAGGCAGGCTCCAGCCGGCGGGTCGGCGTCGATCGCGGTCGCCAGGTCTCAGCTCGCAGCCGTTCGCGAGCGGCCAGGATTTAATCGGTCGTGGCTCCGGGCTGTCGCATCAGTTTCACACGGAATCCGGGCCCCTTAGGAGCGTCGCGCAGGATTATGAAGGATTTATTTGTGTGCAGCCGGCGGAGCTCACTCAGAGAGCGGCCATCTCGCTGCTCGGTTAGCCACGCCCCCCCCACCTTTTCCCTTTCCTTGGTAGAAAGCAGCCACTGCAGGCCAACGTCAGCCAGCAAACAGCACAGGGGCAGTATTCCTCCTCAGTTTCTCCAGCTCTTCTCCTTGGCAAAGGTTCCTCTTGATTTCCCAGAAGTGATCTAAAAGTCTGGGGTCTGGGCCCCTCTTTTTTATATAGCAAATCTACTTGTTCTCTCGTGGCCCAGGGCTCTGAGCCCAGTCTAAACCAGTTCTGGTGTGCACAAACCAGCCAATTATGAAAACACAAATCCACACATACAATTTAGCACTGATCAGCAGTGGTGAAGTGCCCGGAGTCATAAAACCAACAAAAACAGGTCAGAAACAGAAGGCCACAATGCAAAAAATCTGGGTATAAACTAGGCCTGGGCAGTGAACGCCTCTCCGTTCGTGGAGTTTTCTGCACTCCACGCTCCGCTGAGCTCACGGAGTGCAGAAAACTTCTCTTAGGGTAGTGCAGCGGAGTTTTTTCCTCACTCACGCTCTGGTAGAATTTCTACCCGCACGGCAGGAATACCTGCGCGAACTGCAGTTCGCACTGCACTCTGCCACTTGCGGAACTCTGCAGAGTTTTTTTGTAACTTTGCATAGTTCTGCATAGCAAAAATCAGCGAACTACGCCCAGGCCTAGGATAAACCCGCTGTAAAAGCCAGGTCTAACACCTATTATAACCAGAATTATGTGAAGAATAGCCACAATCAGCTAAGAGTAGACAACATTGTGAAAGTGCTGCCATTGCTCAATGGATAGTCACAATTTGGTTCTCCCTGGCTTTGTATGCCAGGGATAGCCAGGATATTGTGAAGAATGACCACCATATACTAGGAATGGGTTTATTTAATGCCACAGATAACTAATAAATCACCAGGACTTACAACAATATGCCAAGGATTTTACATATTTATTTCTGATTTTATATAGTTCAAACACGGCTCAAGGGTATCAGAGCTCATTACAAGAGTACAGTTGCTAGCAATCATTGTGAGAATATATTTGAGATAAAGCCAGGGAAAGTGAAAAACATACATGAAGATCCCCCAAAACCCCAAATGTCATTCAAATGTGTAGGAGATCGTAGATTTAGCCCAACTGTCTTTCAAAGAGCAGAAAATGAAGTTCCTTTTTAAAGGTAGCAAGGCAGAGGGATCATACAGAGGGCCATGAGAAGGAAGTTCCAGATTCTCGTAGAGCTTCCTAAGAATAAATGACTCATGCAGTGTTCTAGTTTGAAGGTGGAAAGCTCCAGAAGAAGTCACTGTAAATTTCTTGAACTTTTACCCTAGATTTTCAACTTTGCAGTTAGTTATATAAGTGAAGAGAAATTCAGGGCTGTGTGTGTGGTACCATTTTAAATTGAACTCTTAACGCAATAGGAAGCCATTGTAGGCATTGCATCATGGTGATATGTGGTCAGATATCTTATGTTCATTAACAAAGCAGACCATCACATGCAAAACTGCTCTGAGTGGAGCTAAGTGTGAGTTAGGGATTCCTGAGAGGAGTACGTTTCTGTGGTTTAACCTGAAGATTACTTAATCCTGAACAACAATTCTTAAATGAGTTGCTTGATCCCCCAGAGCAGCCTTAGATATGACCAAGCACTCTTGGCAATGGCAGTGATTTCACTCTGGGTGTTAAGCCAACTGTTGATGAGTCCAAGAGACTAGGCATTGTGAACAATGGTGATTGGACATTTCAGGGTGGAGAGGGATTCTATCCACTGTTGTAGAGGTATGTTGGATTTCTTCAAAGATTTAAGAAGGTACTCAGGGGCAGATTTACAAGCCCTTTGCATCATGTTTGCTCCGACATTGCGTCACTTTTTGTGAAGCAGCAGCTTCATAAAATGCGGCCCATTTACAACGTGACGCATCTAGGGATTGTCACGTTGTAAATGGGCCGCATTTAAAGCCCTGCTTCACATTATACCTGAGTCAGGTATAATGTATGCAGGGTGGGAATTCCCACGCAAAAAAAGCCTTGTAGAAGTGACGTGTAAGGGCGTGAGGAGTGGCACAGCACAATGAGGATAGTCCTCCCATGCATTGCTGGAGTTGCGTGGAGCTTGCGACACGACTATAGCAATGCGTGGCTTTTGCACCAACAGATGCATCAGAATTTCCGATGCATCTGTCAATCCTTGCGCCATGGTCCACTGTATTGTAAATACAGTGCATCCATGGTGGTGCAAGGGTTTCTCGAGGTGGCGCAGGGAAAGTGACGCATCTGTACAGATGTGTCACTTTCTTGTAAATCTGCCCCTCAATTTTTGTATGGTTATGGTTGTGATTTGCCATCCATGTTTAATTCTTGCCAAGGTGTTAGAGAGCAGGGCAATGGTGTCCACTGATGAGAAGTTTCAGATTGAGCTGGGTATCATCAGCATAAAGTGGTCCTCAGAGTTCCTAAGGGTCTCACAAAGTGGCTCAAGATAAAGGTTTAACAGGATTGATTATATGATCAAGCCTTGAGCCTTGTTGCAGGCTGACTTGGTTGGAGATTGAGGTCTCAAATTTCACTCCTTATAAACAGTTCATTAAATAGAGGGTAAACCATTCAAGTGCTGCCCCTTTGTTGGCCAATCAATTCCTAAGGATCCTGATCAAAGGGTGGTGCTTGACTGAATTAAAGACATCCTTGAAGTCAAGGTGAACAAGTGGACATGAGTTTCCAGTATCAAGGATGTGGAGTGAGCTATCAAAGTTCTACAGAATTGCTGTTTTGATGCTGTTGCATGCCTGAAGCCAGATTGGAGATTTTCTAGAAGGTTGTTTGCATGAATGTTTAGATGAAAATTGGGAAGCTAAGCAGATATCTATCACCTTACTCAAGAAGCAGGGGTAAGAACCAGATGGAAGTTTTTTATGTCCTCAGAATCAAGTGACTTTTTTTTAAAAAAAAGGATACATTTGGCCAACATTTAGACAGTCTGGCAACATACCTGGATTGAGGGAAGATTTGAACAGGGTGGGCCAAAAATAGAAGAACTGGTGGGCAAAATCTTTACTGGGAGATCTAGGGATAGTGTCAGAAAGGTAGTTTGATTCTTTCACTTTATTTATGGCCTCCAATAGTTCTGACTCTGAAATTGGGGCATAAAGAGACCAGGTCAGCAGCACTTTGCAAGTTAAATAGCTTTCAGCAATATTGTCAGAGGTGGCTGGCAGGAAAAAGTCAAGGACCTTTACGTTGTTGTTGAAACCCCCCACAAAAGTATTGCATAGGTCCTTAGAGGTCATGGGTGAAGTCTTATATGAAGGGTTGTTTACCTGCTTTTTAACTTTGAATAGAAGTTTACATCTGTTCTTTGCTGCATCAGAAGGGATCTGATAGGCGGTGACTTGACTATGAAAATATCGTCTTTGCAGCTGTGTTTCTGACTCTGTGGAGAGGATGAGTGTCTCCATTCTTTTTTGAGCTTTCTGAGGAACTTTAGTTCCTCATAAAGATCTTTTGAGAACCAATGAAGAGAAGGCCTGCATCTGCTGTTCTTCCTCTTGAGAGGTGAAAATTCCCATATCATGGTTTCCATGTAGTCATTAAATTTGTCTATGACAGCATTGATGTCAGGTCAAGGAGCTACAGAGGTTAGATTTGAGGGTGTCTTGATTGCAAGAGCATTAATATTCATATTTCTTTTATACCTACATCAGATTTCTCCTTCTTTGGTTGATCTGAGGTTTTGATACAGATGAAGGTACTAATAAAGGGGATTAGAAGGTGATCAGATCAATCTTCTCAGACAGGATCATCAGCTTTTAGGTGGAGAAACCTGGACATAATCAGATCCAGAGAAAAGTTCTAGTTGGTTGTGGGTAACAAAGAAAGGAGCAGAAGATGTCGATTGGTTTGCTTCACTTAGTACCCCAGTGAAGACTGAAGTCACCCAGGAAGATGATGTTGTGGAAGTTATTTAATTGGGATGCTATTTTATGTTAATTTAATTTGATATCACACACAAATCACCCTGGGAGGGGTATCTCCATGCTGGAAAATATGGCAGAGAGGAGAAAATGCTGATTTAAAACAGCACTGTCTTGAGCATCTTTCTGAATCACTGGATCTCAAAAGCCTGAGTGGCCAGTAGTGTTTGAGCTTCTGGTTGAGGTACTTGCACCCTTTCCCCGGTAGAACTTGTGAGTGAGGCAGCAAACTAGCAAACACAGATCACAGCGCTCCTTAGCTTTCAGAAAAGAGAGGCGTTTTTAACATGCATGATGAGGTGTTACCAATCATCACCTGCTTGAATACAACAGTTGAAAATAATATTTTTTGCAACATAAGAAGTATAACACAATTAATGGACCTCCTTGAGACCTGTTACACTAATATGACAGTAATGACTGGTTCTACGTCCGTTACCTACCTGTGGCTTTTAATACTTTTTAACATCTTTGAAGTACTTTTTTCTCCTCTGCATTTTTGATTGCTCAAAATTCTTTAACTACTCTTGTCTGTTGTTTTGCTTTCCTACTATGAGATCATTATAGGGGAGAATATACCCTGGGCCTCACGCCAGGGTCTGAATTGAGCCCTTAATCCCGATGTTAGTAGATAAGCCTTAACCTACCCCCATGCTACATTCACCTGTCCCCATAGTTTGGCACAAGGGCACAGTTACTCTTGCATGGTTGATGTAGATACAAAATGTGCATACATTGCAATCCCACAATTACCTATTGGTTGTGGGACATTTGATTGTGAATCGGGTGCTATCCCATTTCTTTACATGTGGATATTCGGCTACTACTCTGTACAATATCTTTTGCAGGAAATGACCAGTTGATCCCTACTTTGGACATACAATTGGACCACTGGTGTTGAATTTTGATACATACGGTTATTGATTTTTTGTTATATTACTTTGAGCACTTGAGCAGGAGAATGTGCTATAAAGGTGCTGAGGAATGCTGCAGCACCTTCAAGGAGGGTCACACGTGACTATGCCCGACTAGCCCACTGCTTGGTTGAAAATCCTGACACTAGAATGCATGAATAAACTCTATTGGAACCAGATTTAGAGCTCACATCTTTCATTCATG
The DNA here is from genome assembly GCF_964204655.1 of Triturus cristatus. Classification (NCBI taxonomy): domain Eukaryota; kingdom Metazoa; phylum Chordata; class Amphibia; order Caudata; family Salamandridae; genus Triturus; species Triturus cristatus. The sequence continues at coordinate 523,292,625 of NC_140588.1, read as the reverse complement.
CCCTGCTGTCCCCTCACCACAAGGTGCTCTTTAGTAAGGAATTATTATACCTTTGAAAATATCCCTGAGGTCCTCTCTCTAGTGAGGGGGTTGTAGCCCGCACCGTGACTAGGCATCATGGTGTGAGGAGGTTCCCTATGATGAAGCATGCCTCCTCTGGTGGGTGAGGAAATTTGTACTTAAAAGGGACTACACCACATGTTTTAGGTACACCCTTTCTTTTCTACTTTTCTGGTTCAAACTCTCTTTATTAGACTCAGGTGTTTATTTTGTGGTTACTATCAGGGCCATACCAAACAACATAATCTCAGTTTCTCCTGCATTCAACTGTAGATATTTGGTGGACATTCAGGCTGCAATTACTTTCATCCCTGTTGCAAGACATACTTTTGCTTTGACCAGGTCTTTGTCCGAGGAGATGACCAAATGCGTGTCATCAGCATAGGACAGAATTTCAAATTTGAAGGATTTGACGATCCTGGCAAGCAGTGCAAGATATATTTAAAAAATATATTTTAAAAAAGTAGGGCTTAAACATGAGCCCTGGGGCACCCCCTTGTCTATCAGCATGATGTGGGGGTTGAAAGAGCCCAAAGAGATGGTTTGGGTTCTGTTGTTTGGAAAGAAACAGAAACATTGTAGGGCTCTACCGTAGATTCCAATTTTGTACAGCCTTTGGAGCAGCTTGGGTTTGGACTCCATGTCAAAACCTGCAGTTAAATCCAACAGCACAAGCATAGTTGGAGTATCAGCTTCTAGAGCTATCTGTGTGTGATTTGTGACCTACACTAAGGCAGTTGCAGTGCTCTGTTTGAAATGGAACACAGATGGTGATGTGTCCAGGATCATGTTGTCCTCTAAGTAATCTGAAAGTTGTTTTTTATTTTGACCTTTCAGTAATTTGCCCAACAGTTGGAGCAATGAGATGGGCGGATAGTTTGAGAGGTTTGGGAGAGCAATATTGGGCTTTTTTTATATGGACTTATTACTTGTGCAGCTTTCCAGACAAGGGGACTTCCCGGCTTTAATTGATTGATATAACAGGGAGCATATTGCACGTGGAAGCTGATTAGAAAGTAGTGCTGAAATCCTAGGGAGACATAGACCCAGAGGAGAACTAGATTTGGCTGTTTCAAGAGATCTCTGGATTAGTTCAGGAGTAAACGAATTACACTTTCCTAGGCTGCAGACACAGTTAAGGGGAGGAAAATTGAAACTGAGCTCGATGTAAGTGTGATTGAGAGAGCAGGGAAAGTCTGGTAAATAAATTAGATATTGTCTTTGAAAAAGTTGGCTAATGAATCACACAATTCTTGTGAAGACTGAATGTCTTAGGAGCAAGCACAGGTATTGATAAAGCGTTCAGTACTTTAAAAAGCACTTTGGAAGAGTTGCCAGCTTTGCTGATTTGGTTAGTGATATGAATCTTGTGAGCAATTTTGATGTTTCAGTGGTACACAGTGAGAGATTCTCTTTAGGCTTCCTTATCATTATGAATATAGGTCATAGACCAGCCTCTTTATAGTTTTTACAGGAGGATTTCTGTTTGCGCAATTTGGTAGTAGCCAGAGCGCATGAGATCGATGCTTGGATTATGCACAGGTTTGGGAGGTGCAACATTATCAAGAGCTGAGTTTAACACTTTGTGATAATCTGCTACAGCATGGTCAACTTAATCTCTAAGGCCTCATTAGCCAGTGAGAACTCAAACTCTTTGGAGAACGAGAATGGAGTGACTCTCGGTCAATGTCTAAAAGCTTTTGTGTTAATCATTGTAATCTTATCAGTCTCATCTACTTTAGGGATATGGAAACAGATCAAGGAATGATCTGTTCAGACAAGAAGTAGAGGGGAGACGCTGGTCAAGAATTTAGGGACATATTATCAAGGACGGTGTTAAAATTATCGCCGGTTTAGCGGCAGAAAATTTCCGCTTAAGCAGCGATAATGGGCTTGTTAATATGCCCTGGAGAATTCCAATAGAAGCCCATGTTGACACCAGAACATGGACTTCTATAGGAATTCTCCAGGGCGTATTATCGCGCAAATTATCGCCACTTTAGCGGCAATTTTCTGCCGCTACACAGGCAATAATTTTTAACGCCGTCCTTGATAATATGCCCCTCAGAGTTTGTAAAAAGTAAACTCAACGTGTGCCCTGCAGCATGAGTGGACCCATTGATTTTCTGATGCAACCTGAGCATTGCTATGTCAGAAATAGGGTGTGCTACATCAAAATTTAGAGAGTCTTCTCCATGATATTTTAAATTGCCTAGTATGAGAAATTGTTGGGATGATGAAACATGGGTTGCAATGTGTTCTGTTAAGCGCTGGCTAAAATCTTTTTGGGTCCAGGATGTTGGTATACCAAAGCACCTTTCCAGCAGACATTAGGGGAAAGTTTGATTTTAAAAAAGCATAACTCCGCCCAGTTTGTGTTTGGCGAGTATATGAAAGAGACATTAACTGAGTCTTTCAAAACAATGGCAATGCCGCCCGCTGTCCTTTTTTAGGTCTCGCCTGAGCCAGCGCTTTAGCGCTGCTCTCGCGAGAGCTTTAGTAAACGGGGGGATTTGGAAGTGCAAACTAGTGCTTTCAGGCCTCCAAATACAGTGCATGTGCGCCGGGCGTGCGCACAATTTGGCAGCGTGCGTGATCATTTCGTGGCCGCTTTGATGTTCTCAGTGAGCCGCACGACCACTAAGAACATCAAAGCGGCCGCGAAAGTGCTCACCATTTGCCAGCCTGCGTGCCTCTCTCCCCTACCCCCTCCCTTATCCCACTTTCTTATAGCGCAAGGAGCTGTCTACCCCTAGCGCGCGCATCAACGTTCCTCCCCCACCACAGAGTGCGACTCGCGGCCGCGCGTCTTCCACAACTCCCGGGCTTGTTCTAGTACCCGTGCATATTTTTCTCTGCTCTGTCCCTCTAAGTACCCCCAACCCATCCCTTCTGAGGCCACTGCTGCTGTGTGGAAGGGTATATATGTTTATAAACTGCTACTTTACCAATAGCCTAGTCTTAGTAACAGTCACAATAAACTAACCACCGAGACCTGGACTGAATATAAACTGAATACAACATATTGTCTGTGATCACTAATTGACACTCAGCAGCATCATCACAGGTACAGTGTATGGAACAGCAGCCCATGCTTTCTTCACGCATACATGAGGCACACCACATGCAGGTGTTGTGCACGCTTGGTTTGGAAGCAGAAGAGGTACAATACACCCAGCTGTGCCAAGAGTCAAACGGAACAGTTTTAGCCCAGCAGATGCAAAATCCTCTCCCAACTCAGAACAAACTTAGAAACGGTAACAGTCAAAGCTTCTCTTACATGAAAATATGCATGTCACTGTCACAGACATCTAGAGTAAAACTGTTAACGATGCAGAGACTCAAATCCCGTTCCCAACGTCCAAAGTCGGCAGCTCCGGAGGTTACTATAGTCTCTCTCCTGCTAGACATCAGTGTGTTTGGCTGCAACTTTCATATTGTTTTCCGCCCTCGCTTAAAGCGAGCTGTCGTTGGAAAAGCCTGTTTCCGGGGCTGTTCTTGATTATCCTTCCAGCGCCATGCAGCCAATCTATCTTTTTACCTCCACCCAGGCCTACTCCCCCCGCCGATATCCTGCTGTCCATACTAGGCACCTTCATAGCAACATAGCGGTATCTTAAGGCGAGAGCTTCCGTAGGCGGGAGGGTTCAAGGCTCACCACAATCCAGGGCAGCTCCCATGTGCGGGGGGCGCCCCCGAGACCACAGAGGCTGCTCTCACCTACAGGTTGTGCCGTCAGAGACCGCACAGATCGCTCTTGACTTTAAGAAAGCCCCATCGCTGTTAGGAGACCCGCAAATTCACCCCACAAGCCTCTGGTGGTTCGGAGGGTTTGTGAAGGCGGTGCGTTTACTCACAAGGTAATGACTTTCACTCGCACCGCAACTGCACATTTTTACAGTTTGCAATATCTTTTGTAACACCAGTCACCTTAACTGGAGTTAATTTCAGCCACAGCTCCTGCCTCCTAGGGGCATGGATATTTAATTCAATCAGGTACCGCCGCCAGCGGCGAGTTGTGTAATGTTGCAATCTTCGCGTTGCGGAGCAATAATTTTCTAGCAGTTTAACTCGCCATCTTTGTTTATGCCACAGCTTCTGCCTTTATTAGGCACAGCTGTTTTGACCATTACGGTTGCAGTGGCTTATTTAAGCAGGACCCACGGAGCCTACTTCTTTTCGTGCACTAGTTTTCACTTTGTGCCCGTGTGAATGGCTGGTGCCGAGGCATTTTACTACTCCGCTGCCTAGAGGTGATATGGAACTGATTTCTTCGCATGCAGTGATCATTAAAGAGGGGCATGCAGTGATCATTAAAGAGGGGCATCAAATTATTTCCGTCGGGCTGCTAGAGCCACGGCAACGCTGAGCCGAGCTGGTGTGCTGCAACCCGCACCGCCTCAGCTGGCTCAACCCTTGACACTAACCCTTTAACAAGCATTGGCATAGCCAATAGGTCTTGCCTTTGGGACCTTATAAGTGTTTAGCCATGCAACAGTTGCATAACTAAATACTTATAAGGTCCCAAAAGCGAGACCTATTGGCTATGCCAATGCTTGTTCTCTGATGAATCTAAGCATGTGGTAATTGTCTGGGATTGCCAGTGTGATTGCCGGTGAGGTAGTGGAACTCAGCCAGGTTGCAGTAAGAAAATCAACCTCTGGAGACAGCGAGGAAAGCAGGTCCCAGAGTTCAGTGGCATGCTTAGGTAAATACCTGATGTTGCAGAGAACGCTGTTTAGGCTTGGGGTCTGTGGGTGCAGAGAGTAGGAATCTGTTCTGCACCTCTCTGTTGGAGTGTGCACTGCCTGTTGGTGTGTAAGAGAGTTCATCGGCTAAATATTTGCTTTAGTGTCTTAAGAAAGTCCTTGAGACAATCGATTTTAAAATTTAGACAGGCCAAAGGGCCTTCTAAATAGTGTCGAAAGTGGATGGTGCATTACGTGATTGTGGGAGTTGAGGTTCTGTGCAAGTCATCTATTTTGTACAGTTGTTCAGAGGTATAGGTAACTCTAGCCGGGAGACTGACGTCTGATGTAAAAGGAGCAGAGGTTCAGGGGATGTGATGAGCGCCATTAATTCTTCAACAAAGTGTTCATTTTGCCTGGGCAGGGGGTGTTCTTATATATAACATTCATTCTGAAATTGAGAGCTTTGTGGGGGAAGATTTCCATACACAGGGAACATGGGACTGGCAGGCCACGGTTTCTTGTGAAAGATGAGGCAGTAAATGTCCACCCACTTGGTGAGGCAAAAGAATCATGACCCACAGAAGCGTAAACTTGGAAAATGTTTCTCAGAATACATACTTTGCCACTTATTCACTGGCTAGACTAGGGTCAGCATACTCACTGACTGCACTTGGGCCACAGACCAGGAGAGTAAAATTGGAGTTCAAACCAGGGCAGGTATCCTGGCCTCACCTCCCTCATCTGACAGTGCTCCATTGTTCTACACCCCCAAATCGGTTTATATTTGTCAGTCTGGTTTTTCAGCATACGAGTTGGAGACTTGAGGACTACAAAATGTTGTGCCTTACTCAATCCCTCTGCATGGACGCGGACCAGTCAGGAAGGTGCAGTGGTGTAGGTTGTGGTAACAGGTTCATAAAACACTGCAGAATGCAGTCTAGTGCATCAGGTTGGAGGTAGGTTACTTAAACTCATGCACTGCGTATTTACAAGTAATGTGCTGTCAAACACCAACATTTCTGGAAATGTAGTTAAGGTGCAGTACATCCAAGATCAACATACTTATTTGGTCCTAGTCTTCATGAAGACCGATACACAAATACTAAAAACAGTGCATGAATTAGTAACCCTTCAAGACACCAGTGAATTCACTTAGTGGTGTCACTAGAAGGGAATATTAAAGTGGTGGGACATACACAGGGCAACAGATTAAACTGGGTGAGCCACCTACAATGAACAAACATGAAGATCATGCGCACTGCTAACCAGTCCCCAGTGCCTGTACTGTAACCCCTAAAATATGTTGAAATGTGTGTGGGGGGGGGGACAGAGACAAGCGGCCCATCATGGCTGGTGCACCTTGAGTGAGCTCCGCAGGCCCTTTTCAACATCCTGCCAGTATCCTCCTGGGTGAGATCCCCTAAGCACATCCGAAGGACCCAAACTATTTGAGATGCACCTAGGAGGCGAGGGAGCTGGTCCCGGGATCCGTAAGGGGTTGGGAGCACCTTGTGTTCGCTTGGCCAGCTGCAGTCAGTGGTGGGCCGCCCGCTCCTATGAGAAGATCGCATACTGGAGCTGCAGTACTAGTCCCGGTCCCGGGCCGGAGGGGGCCGGAGAGGGCAGCACGCAGTGCAGAGGTGTCCGGGCCAGGTCCGGTGCGACTTGCAGCTGAGAGGGGGCACACCCACGGCCTTCCTGCGGCGGAGCTCAGCAACTGCTCCCAGGACCCTTGGCCCTACTGGTTGACAGGATTGTGCCACAAAAAGCTTGCTTTGGCCAGGGTGGAGCGGGCTGTAAACCTCGGCAGGAGCTGCCAATGTCAGTGCTGTTTGCCTGGAGTGCTCCATCACAGCTAGCATGTACAAGGACAAGGGCCCGGGCCCCAGGCATAGCACCATAGATCAGTATGCAGAATCAGCGACGCAACCTACTGATAATGCCAACAACACAACTGGCCTACTGGACAATGCGGCTCTCCTTACTGCTATCAATCAATCTCGGTAGGTGCTTGAGGCCCAAATTGGTGCCGTGGACACCGATGTTACACTTCAGCACCAAGACATATAAAATGCAGTCGAGCGCATAACAGAGGCAGAAACTAGGGGTTCAGGGCTGGAGGATGTCGTGTCCACGTTTCAACAGAAGGTAGCCACCCTGGAGCAACTGACCCAAGGCCTGGCCCTATGGGTCGAAGACGCAGAGGGGCGGGTGCAGCGCAAAAACCTCTGATTCGTAGGGTTCCTGGAGAACTGCAAAGGAGATGATGTGGGGAAATTCCTCTCTTGTTGGCTTAACTCCTGGATCCCTGAAGGTGTGTTGTCTTCATGCTTTGTTGTGGAACATGCGCATAAGGTCCTGCTGCCGCGACCTCTGCCTGGGGCCAGACCGAGGCGAATAATCGCGTGAATCCTGAATTTCCACGGCCGTGATGCTTTCCTGAACAGGCGCGGCTGCATTCAGATTTGTTTTCATGAGTCTCATTGTATTATGATCTTCCATGCTCCTCTATTGGGCCCGCTTGCGCATGGTCTTTCATTCATGCACAATCTTCTTTGATACCCCTAAAGAAGTCTTCCAGTGGACAGATGAACGGAGATCCCTGAAGGCACATACGCCGCCACACAGGAATTCAGACTCTTCAGCTGGAGAGACTAGCCACCCGCAGCAAAAACCCACGAAAAATGGCATCACCCATCATGATCAACATGGCGCTCCAAAAACAACAACATTGACTATGATACTACGCCCCCAATGACACTTATAATCTCTGGGTCTGGACTCATTGGGATGACTGCCCTGATCTATCTACTTATCCGCATGATCACACTCAGGGATAGCATGGGCCTTCGCTTAGATGTGCTTCGGACCCCCACAGAGTTTGTGACAGTATGGGGACCTTTGGGGTCCATTAGGTAAACCGTGTCCAGCGCCCTGTTGGTGGGGAGAGTGGTTCTTACCGTAACAGATACTTCAGAGTTCTTGAGGTATTGGGGTGGGATGGAGGGGGGGTGGGTTATTACACATGTTCATGTTTGTTTTGTTGCGATATGCACTTGCTGCAAAAATAGAAGGCTGTCAGTGCCGCGATCCCCTAGGCTGTCCACAGAGGCCCACCATACTCACTTAAAACGATGGCTTTAGAACCCGTGGTGCAGCCCACTGGGCAGCTTTTCATAGTCAGCTGGTACACTCGGGTATGCTTGACAAGATAAAGCATGGGCAGTCCTCTGACAAGTCAAACAGATTGGTGCAGATACTCTCCCATTGCAGGAATCACATATGCTAGGGACTAAAACCCCTTGTTTTGCCCGATATGGCTATGCACAGGTTGTCAATGCAGACTTTAAGCTGGGTTCGCAAAGAGTGGCCATCCTGATACACCGCAGGGTCACGTTCACTCTGGTACAGAAATGGGTTGACATGCATGGTAGATACATATTTCGCCACTGCATCATTGTGTGGGACTATATTGTGTTCTGCAGCGTCTACGCCTGCCCACCCCTTGGCCAAAGCTTCTCGGATCATTTGATGGAGATATGGGGCATGTTGCCCAACGGGCTTGCAGTGGAGTGAGGAGACTGGAATGACATAATGCGTCCTGAAATTGACAGATGGCACCGCATTAGCATCCCCTCGGGGTCAAATTAGTCCAGGTTACATTCCCTTGTGAGCACGGTGGGGTGGCTGGATGGCTGGATACCTGGCGGACACATTTCCCCACGGATGCCAGCTACACGTTTTTGTCCCCCACTCACTCTTCCTATTCTAGGATTAATTACATTTACCTCCCCCAAGCCTACATGCACAGAGAGCCATCAGCCGCAATCCTTCCTAGAAGGCTGTTTGACAACTCCCCAGTGGCTGTTCATCTCCTGATAGGGCCTGGTCGCAACCCCTTTAGGTGGCGTTTTTCAGTCTGGCACCTACAGAGTGAGGCTTGTGGTACCCACATGTACACAGCCCTGCTAGACTATGTGGCATACAACGAGGCAAAAGTACCCTCAGCTTGAATCCTGTGGGAAGCAATGAAGCTCACACTAAGGGGAGTGGACATCAGCTTTTGTGCGGCAGAGCATAGACAGCGGAGACAGTCGCTGATTCGCTTAGAGGCCCACATTATGTCATTAGAGGGCCGGGCACGAGATAGAAATGGGGCAGTGACGCGATGACTGTTATGTTTGATTCAGCAACAATACCAAAGCGAGTTATTAGATGAAGCGTGGGGTGCATGGCTTGTGATACAAAGTAGAATTTATCAGTGGGGTGACAAATCCGGGCTGCTTCTTTATCGGCTGTGTCAATAAGCGCAAGCATCTGCCCCTGTTCCGGGAATACAGACCCTGAAGGCACAGTGGTGACCGATCCTGCAGTTCTAGCCGAGAGCTTGGCAACCTATTACCACTCTCTATGTCGGCCCCATGAAGTCATGGATGCCTCTATGATTGAGCAGTTCTTTATCGATATTCCTCCCCAGGCTCTATCTGACGAAGCCCGTAAATCCCTTGAGGCCCCCCATCATTGGAGGAATTAACTACAGCGTTGGCTGACCTGTGCACCAGGAAAGCACCGGTTATCCCTGCGAATTCTATAAAGCGTACATGGCCCAGCTCGATCCATATTACCTTGCGGCAGTACAAGAGGCTGTCTAGAAAGCATGCTTGCTCCCAGACTAGAGACACGCAGAAATAGTGGTATTCCAGAAACGGAGGCAGCCCTCAGAACTTTCTGCATCCTATCGGCCAATTTCGCTGCTGAACGTAGAGGCGAAACTCCTCGCCAAAGTGCTGGCCAACAGGCTCCTGGCTTATCTCCCCAACCTGGTTCATACAGACCGAGCTGGCTTCATGCCTCGGCATGCCACATTGCACAACATACGCCGATCTCACAACGCGATAGCTGCCGTGGACCGCCTAAACCGCCTAGCGATGCTACATCTTGCAGACATAGGGGCAGATTTATGAGCCCCTTGCGCCACTTTTGCGTCACTTTTAACATGGGAAAAGTGACGCAAAAGTGGCGCAAGGGGCTCATAAATCTACCCCATAGATCGCACGTTTGACTCAGTTAGCTGGACGTACCTGTTTATCCTCCTGAAACAGCTACATTTCGCCCCTCGTTTCCTTTTGTACACTCTTATGCTATATCAAGACAGCCTTGGTATGTATTATGGGTAACGTGTCTTCCCGTTTCCTGATAGGCCCGGGTGCTAGAGGAGGGTGCCCATTCTCCCCACTATTATTCACCTTAGCAATCAAACCGCTCGCGGCCTGGTTCTGCCTGGACACCCAAATCCGGGGCTTCAAATGGTCCTAGGAAAGTTTGGATCACATTGCACTTTACGCTGTTGACGTGCTTTTCTTTATGGCAGATCCCCGTCGGTCCGGCCTGTGAATACTACAGATTATGCGCGTCTTTGGTGAAACATTGGGTCTTTACATGAACGTAAACAAGTCCACACTTCGGCCCCTACGAGACCCTCCCGTAGAGGACAAATGGGCTAAGGACCTCTCTGAAACGTGAGACGGCGTGAAATATCTTGGAGTATACATAACAGATAGACAGGAAGCCTCCCGAGCATGCAATATAGACACTACCCTAGCTAAGGTTTATTCAGAACTTAAGTCATGGTCGGGCCTATACCTCTCTCTAAACGGCCGTTCAGCGATCTATAAGATGATATCCCTCCCACACCTCCTATACCAGCTTCAAAATCATCCTTACCCCATCCCACAGACAAGGTTTCGACAGATCAATTCCATGCTCAGCGGGTTCTTGTGGGGGTGGGGTAGTCAGACTGGCCCTCCATACTTGTTTTCTGTCCACGTACTGTGGAGGCATAGCAGCCACCATATCCAGTCATATTACATGGCCTCACACATACAAGTATACAATGACTGGTTGTATAGAGCTAGGGACAAACTAGCATATGACTCGGGGAGATGGCTGCTGGGAGACCCATCATTGTACAAATATTCATATTGCTGCCAGGACCTCCAGGTGCTCCTTCTGGTCACTACAGTATTACTTTTGACATGGCACCATACTATGCGTCGCATTGGTTGGCAGAATCGTCTCACCCGAGAAGCTCCATTATGGAAGAATGGACTTCTTCCGCAGCGGCTGTCGGGCTTTCAGGGCTGGGACCAGATTGGGATTTCCACTCTGGGAAATGTCCTACAAGGCCATACCCTTAAATCCTTTTCAGACTTGCAAGCAGAATTTACTATGCCCTGAAGTCAATTCTATAAATATTTACAATTCCGGCATGCTATCACTCCATATTTAAAAAAACCTCACATACCTCCCTGAATTAAGCCCATTGTAAGGGAAACTCCTCATGGGGGATCTTGGGGACCATAACATTTCCCAAATATATCAGACATTAGTCACTCATAGTGCCTTCACACTAGAGACCCTCAGAGAGACTTAGCAGGCAGATGTGGGCCTTATTGATACTGATGATTGGAGAAAGGCCTTGAAACCCCCACAAGAAGCAGCTGTCACCTCATGCTTACACTTGATTCAGCTCAAATATCTGCACAGAATGTACTACACACGCTCAAAGCTTTGGAAGGCAGGGCTCATAGCTTCCGTAGAGTGTCTATGCAGGGGTGAAGTAGAAGCCACATTACTTCACACTGTATGGTCATGTCCTGGGCAGGTTCTGGAAGGGACTTTTCAGGTGCCTGACAGAGGTATTGGGTTGGTGCAGAGACAATACACCTAGGCTAGCATTATTGGACATTACTAAGGATGTTGGGGGAACAGGTATAAGCAACAACTACTGTTTCTGGGACTCACTCTTTCCAAGTGCCACATAGCTCGCTCCTGGAAAGCAGCTTCCCCACCTTTGCTTGGTGTATGGAAAAAAGGGTTAGACGTCTGCATGGGTTTGGAAGAACCAGTGTTTCGGGCTTGGGTTGCCCCCAAAAACACACGTGTATATGGTAGCGAAGGGCCGAATATCGCGGCATAGATTTAACTAACCATATCGACACCAAAGCGCGCAACACCAGACCTGGAGGCCCACCCCATGGCTGACAGTCAGAGCACATACACGGTGTATGAGTGGGATATGGGAATATTCGCTGGGGAAGTGTCCGAAACACTTTATTAAAGTTCCTGGACACCAGTCTGTGTACTTCTATTGCAGCGGGTTTACTGTTTGGTTACCAGAAGCTACATTTTTTGACAAAATGACAAATCTATAGTCTTGCTCATCTGTTTGTAACTTGGCTCGTGGAGCAAGTTATCAGCAGAAATCAATAAAACATGTTTAAAATTTTTTTGGGGAAATTGATTGACTTCTAATTGACATGTTCAGTTTTTCTGAAAGGCTATAGTATATGATGCCCAAAATACAGCCATGGCATAGAAAGTAAAATGTTGTCTATGGACTACTGCTCTACTGTGCCATCCACTAGTATGGCCAGGCAAACATCACTCCATACCAACAACTGTAGAGTGGCATCTGTAGTTTAAAATCTGTAGTATGATCTATCAGAAAAATCCTTTTGACAGTAGAAAATCTTCCTTTTATATAATAATAAGTAACCCCTAGGAAGGCCTGGTAGCCCGCAAGGCGGGGTGCATTGTATTTAAAAGTAGGACATGTATATATTTAAAGCTAACATTCCTTCCAGCGACTAGCACCCAAAAGCTTTTTTCTCTGTAGCAATGCTAGCTGGTCTGCAGAAAAACACTGGGAAGCCATATTAAATATAAATCCTGGTATCTCTGGATTGGAATCAGCTAGAAATGTGTTCAAAACAATATTTTGTACATTTATTAACAACCCATCTCAATGGTGAAGTCAAATGTTTAATAATATTAAGTAAAAATTACTTTTAGAAAGTTACCTTTTCCCCACTGATGCTACTAGAGGCTAATTTGCATTAGCTCTGTAGCAGAAGTCCAGTGACCGTGTAGCCCCAATAAAGTGTAAAAACCACTCCAAAAGCAGAGACAATGGCTTGGGTCTGGGGGGGGGGGTTTCTTCCCCTGTCAGGAAGACCAGTTAGGGTATACACAGGAACATAATTTATTTTCAAGAGGCCTTCCGTTTTACAGGCAAATGTTGGTGACCCATGAAAGGCCCCACCTCTAGGTGGGCACACAGACTCTGCATAGGGGAGAAGGGTTCCCCATCTTCGATTTTAGGAGTGAGGTTTAGTGTGGTATTGTTTTCAATACTGAAAACAGGAACTGCTGAAAAGGTGGGTAGGGTTACACCTGAGAAGTTTTACCCCATTGGTTAGAATGGAGCCAGGAATCAACTTCACCTACAAGCTAGTGCTAGGCATAAATGTGGCATCATTTATACATAAGGAGGAATTGAGGATACAGTAACCCAAAAAGGAACTTCTACAAAACATATATCCAAACCAAGTATACCCAATGTATAAATGGGTATCCGATGCAACAATAGTCGTGATACAGTATTAACAATCTGCGGAAGAGTCCTTTCTTTTAAGGGTGGTTACACTCACCTACCATGTGAATGCATGCTTCATCACAGGGTACCTCCAAATGCTTGTGACAGTTGCCTCCAGCTATGAGAGAAGGGGAGGTCTTATGCATTTTTATCCTGAGTAATTGACCCACGGTGAATAGGTGTTGTAGGGTTAACCTCAAAGTCTTGGAGTGGAGGTAGAGAAATTGATTGAAGAATGCTGTACCGACCACACTGATGGTGGCAACTAACATATGAGTTGGCCGTTTCTCAGACTCACAAGCCTAGGCCATGTTGAAAGGTGGATTATTAAGACGGGCACCTACCACTAGCAATAAGGGTATAAATGCAATATAAGGGCCAGACAAGGTTTCAATAAATTAATCCCTTGCTCAACCCCTGGTAGCTGAAAATGAGCAGGCAGGCTTAATTTAGGAGACAGGTGTGTGTGAAGCATTAGAAAACACCAATGCATTAAATATGCAAGAAACAACAGAAAATAAAAAATGTTTAAAATGAGACCAAAATAACAAAAATCCAATATAGGTAAGCAAAGATATAAATTTTTAAAGAATACACACTTTCTAGTGCTTAAAAACAAATAGCACCAGCTTGGGACATCTGGTAGCGCTTGACAGGGACAATCTCAAAGTTTGGGGTTGACTGCAATTGAGCCCTGGTCGGATACCCTAAGTGGGAGACCTTGGTCAAAATTTTACTTTTGCACTTAGAAACGTTTCTGAAGGATTTTCTCTCGTCGTCAAACAAGACTTCTCTTTAGAAATCAATCCTTAGCACACGTAATGATTGTAAATAGCTGGTACGTATAGTATGTTAACACATATAGACATATACATAGAGCAGAAATTAGTCTTTTCTTCTTGTCAGTAGTTCTTTTATTTGTATGCGACTCTCCTTAGTCAGTCTTTATCAGCCACAAGCCAACACGTAATAGCGCACTCGACTACGGGCACTATTTACGGGCGTCATGAATATTTTTGCACTACGGTGGAATAAGCACTGAGTGAAGACGACGAGAGTTTTATAGAGTGACGCCGACATTACCGAAACCATCTGCGGTTTGGAAGTATCACCGCTTACTAAATGATACATCAAATCTGAAAATAGCCTTGAAAAAGTCGCGGGACTACTTTCCCACCAAGCGACGAAACACGTGTTGGCTTGCAATCATTACGTGTGCTAAGGATTGATTTCTATTGTTCAGGGCTTTGCCCATAATTCTAGGAAGTCCGGTGGTTCTTCCTACCTTTTAGCACCGTTGAAAAGAAATTCAGAATACTATATATGTGAATTTTCTCTTGGCGCCATACACCTATAACTAATACCACCAAACAGTCTTTTAAGACTTCTCTTTAGGCTGGGATTCGAGTCCACAAAAGCAGCTTGGTTCAGTGCGAGGCCTGATTGAAATCCTGAAAGTCAGGAGCTTTCAGTGGGATGAACCTGAACTCCAGGCCAGGTCGCAGTTCAATGTTGACTCTCGTTGGTGGGTTGGTCACCTTATGAACCTTTTTCCAAAAGTTGCTCCAAACTTCTGAAACCTCTTACTGAAGTTCCTCTTGAGGGTTCAAAGTGTCCACAACATAAATCCAAGGTTCTAGAGTCCCTAAGTTGCTCCTCGGAAGTTGAGACTACAGTTGCCACAATGCATCTGGCCAAATCCTTAAATATCCACTGGGCGCACTCCATGCTGGGGACGTCTTGGGGAAGATGGTACAGGGAAGCTCTCTTAACAAAGTCCACAGTGCTGAACTTCCAAGTGTGCAGCAGGTCCAGTCCTTCAGAGTGCAAGCCTTTGGGGTGCAGACCATGGTTCCAGAAGGGTAGTTCTTCTTGTAGTTTCAGGCAGCAGATCTGAGTTGCTATGCAGCTCTCATATATTTATTCAGTGTTCTGGGGAGAGAAACAGGGGGCACCCTAGACCAATGGGGTACAGGATGACACCCACAATCATGAGAGTTTACTCCAAAGTGCTAAATTGTCTTGTCCCTCAAAGCTCTGCAAATTTCAAGATGGAGAATTCCTCTCCAGGGAGTAAGAGCTGCCTAAGCAAACTCACTGGTGTAGCTCATATCCCTTAACACTCACTTTCCAGATCTCCTGCAAATTCCCCTCTTGGGGCCTCCTATCTGGCTGGGTGGGGGTGCAGGAAGAGGAGGAAGGCCTGGCTGGCATTCCTTCTGCCTTTGAATCCCAGTTTGATTTACCCAGCCACCATCCTGTCCTGTTCTATACATTCACAAAGCTTCCCCACCAGGTAACCTCTGTCACTGTACAGGCCACTTATCACCTAATCAAATCACTTAGACTAGGACTTAGGTCAATCAGGAGAGGCTGGATTTTGGCTCACAGAAAAGAACGTTCTATAACTTATTTTCAGTATTAATCATGATACATCCAACAGTGGCAAGTTGTTGGATTTATCATTAACAATCTTTTAAGTTCTTGAAATATTATTTTAGCTCACTCCAGTCAGTAGCTGCATTGCATTGCAGTATTCTTATTCCTATGGAGCAAAACGTGCTACAATGAGGAAACATGAAATTGGTAGTTTTTCCCTCACCAGGGCATATAAAACATATTTTATAATGTCCCTGATTATTTTTCCAATGCATCCTACCATGAGGGCACCTAGAGTAAACTTGAGGGATTACTTATATTTAAAATTAGGGTAGCGTAATACTTTGGAAGTACCATTAAATCCAAAGTCAGGTTTGCATATAATTTCAGTTTCAAAGCAACTGGTAATGCAGGGCTGCCTTTTAAAATGACAGCAGGCAACACAGCAGAGTTTACTTACGTGGCTCAAAGCTGCTTGGCCTCTACACCTACAGGTCCTACCATAAACTAGGGACTTACAGGTAGGTTGTCAGTGGCAATTGTAATTACACCTAATTACCTTATACCTTTTTTATCAGAGCACAGTCCTGGGCCTGGCTAGCACATTCCATGGCACAGTTAGAGTCAGTGAACACCAGTTTCAGTCACAAAATGGAAGTGTTAAGGGAATAATTTATTGAGATCTTTTCTGGCCCTTATATTGCCTTGGTGGCCTTATTGCTAGTGATAGGTGCCTACTCACCCCTACTAATAATCTACCTTCCAATGGGCCACAAAAATGTTTGTGTGAATTAGCATTTTGTTTGTCAAACGGGGTGCCAAAAAAGGATCACAGGGTCAAGGATTGGTCCTAATTGTCCCCTTATTTGTTATATTGCCCAGCTCAAAAAGCTACACATATAGAAAAGCACCTTTTCAGGTCCTGAGGCAAGCCCATTTTATTCTAGAGGACAGTGGTCCCTAATAAATAATCAATCCATAAAATTTTATCCACATGATATTTTTCTGTCTTCTAGAAAAAAATATATACCCCAGGTCCCTAGCGATTTTTGGGTATTCCTTGTAAATTTTTCATTTTTTGAAGCCAACTACATGCTTAGGTATCAGCTCATGTTGTAATCACTGTGTTGGAGAAGTCAGACGAGGATTTAATGGCCAGTTACCATACCATATTCTACATTGCTTTCAGTCCAAAGCTTGCCTGTCACAGCCCAGTTCCCCATTCCTCCAACTCCTAGGAATATACGCTTCAAATATTTAGCTTAGAAATACAGGATATAAGGTTAGCATGATTACTTTTTATACTCAGGTGACTGGAAGGTTTTGGTAACTGTAAGAACTGTAAGATATTGGGTTTATGGTTTAGAGGTTAGAAGCCCCACTCGGAAGCAATCACAATCCTTGTCAGGGTGAACCACAAAAGTCAATAAATTAACCTGTACTTAAGCCTCTGTCAGCTTGGCACAAAAAGTAGTCAAGCTTAATTTAGAGCTGTGTTTCTCAAACTGGGAGTCACGACCCACTGGTGGCTTCCTAGCTAATTTTCAGTGTGCAATAAATAAAGATGCCTTAAATTCTGTATTTATATTGTTACATGTTCTGCACTTCAAAGACAGAGGTGTTAAATATCAGGCTATATCTTCTGAAAAAGTGCTGCATAATATTTTAATATGGGTGTTGGTGTCTACAAACTCCTCCCACTTAGCAATCAGAGAAAGAAATATAAAGTAAATTATGTGAAAACCTTGTAGGGGTAACAGAGAGTGTGAAAAGAAAGTGTCATTTGTTTTGTAAATGTAAATAACTTTACATGAACTGTACTCATTCTACAGTTAGGAAAGCAATGATGAAGCACATTTCTTGTGAATTCTGAAGGGTGATAGAAGCAATGATTTTAATAGGATCAAAACAAATCAAGACACTTTACTTGGTGATGCGTAAAATATTCACTGAAATCTGATTTCCACACATTGGGCCTCATGTAGGTAAATAAAAATTACCGATTCTTAAATACCGAACCGTACCGAATCGGTATTTAAGAATCGGTAAGTTATATGTAGGTAAAAATTCGGTAATAATTACCGAATCGGTAACATTCGGTAATCAAGAATCGGAATTTACCGAATCGGTAAATACCGAGGTGGTATTTACCGAATCGGTAAATACCGAATCGGTATTTACCGAATCGGGAAAAAAAATCACATGACTGGATGAAACAGCCAATCCTGTGCAACCACACCCCACCCAACCAGGAAGTGGCCACACCCAGGCAGGTGCACACAATTAACAGACTCTGGAGAGGCTTGGAGTGCAGAGGAGAGGCAGGGAGCCAGTGCCTGTTTGTGCAGCAAAAAAACCATCATGTCGACGCAGAGGACAGTGAGAGATGGAGGGGAAAGGAGGAGGAAGATGAAATTCAGCCCCAAGGAACTCCAGGTGCTGGTGGAGGAGGTGGTGAAGCAGCACCAGAAGCTGTTTGGGAGGCAGTCCCTGCAAGTGCCTGAGGCTGAAAAGCGCAATATTTGGCTGGCCATCCAGGCGCAGGTCAATGCTGTGGGAGTGACCCACAGGGACATAGAGGTCCTCAAAAAGCGCTGGTATGACCTGAGGATTGTAACCAAGAGGAAGATGGGGGAAATCCAGAAGGAGGCCAGCCAGACTGGAGGTGGAACCAACAGGGCACCTGCCCTCACCGAACTTGAGGAGCTGGTGGGGGCCACAATCGAGAATGAGAGCGTCGTAGGCCTTGGGGATGCTGACAGCTCTGCCAGAGCCGCCACCCAACAAGGTAAGACGAATGCACAGCAATGTAGCCCCCCCTACCCCTATCCCACATCCCCCATTGTGAAATGAGTATCCCACTCCAGTCCATGTGTTAGTGCAGACAGGCAATGCATTCTGGGAGATGTAGTCAGGGAAACCCCAACCATGAAGTAAATGGCACAGGACAACAAGGCATGTTACACACATTAGCCAAAAGCAGGCAGAGGACAAATTTAGAGTGTGACATGATTTAATTGTGATGCTTGCAATGCAGCCCTTCAGGTACACTGAGCCGATGTTGCATTTCTGTCCACAGATGTGACATCGCGCAGGACAGGACATGCTGCAGGAGAGAGGGCACACCGGCCACACAGATCAGCTCTGGCCAGCACAAGTTCAGCCCAGGGAGCAGTGCCACACGTAGCCGCACCACTAACACAGGCAGCCTTGCCTCAACCAGAGCCAGCCTCACCTCAACCAGAGCCAGCCTCACCTCAACCAGAGCCAGCATCACCTCACCCAGAGCCAGCATCGCCACTCATGTTTGAGTCACCGGCCACATCACCGCCTGCATGTGTGAGAATGAGGAGGCGTGCTGCCGCCAGGCTGCGAGCCTTAGACACCTCGTCTGACGACAGCAGGGGCCCTGATCAAATTACTATGCCCCAGGATGGGAGCCGTGCCACTGTGCCCTACACCTCACAGGCAGAACAGACGGGTGCAAGAGGGCGCCGCAGGTCGCGTGTCCAGAGTCCACCAGCAAACATTGACAGCCATGGTGTCTTCTCGGGGCTCGAGGGCCAAATGTTAAAACAACAGCACCTGCAAACAAAGGCAGTCATGTCAGTCCAGAGGCATATGCGGTGCATGAAATCTACATTAGTCAACATGGACAATAACATCAGCACAATGGCAGCGGGCATTCGGGACATGTCCCAGTCAATCCAGCAGTTGTGCAGCAAATTAGATGCTGACATAGATGCACGTCGCCGGGAACGGCAGAGGAGGGACACTAACACCAGGGCACTCAACCGTCTGGCAACTGCCACTTCTCTACTCTGCCGGCGCTCTGTGTCGATGCAGGAGGGCCTGACACACTGCTGCAGCAACGTGTCTCGGGGGATGGTGCAGGTGACAAGTGCACTAGAGGTGCTATTAACAAGTCAGGCGGCGACAACTGCTGCAGGGGATGCTGCGGAGAGCATCGACTCCAGCAGCATGAGCAGCATCACACCCCCCATCCCAGAAGCACGCAGGAACAGCAGGCGGCTTGGGGTTGGCTGTAGTGAGGATGCTCAATCCGTGCCATCCCACACTGCAGCGCGTATGCGCAAACAATGATGCAGCCCTGCGTAGCCAATTCCCAATGGGTGATGTAACCCTGGACTTACTCCTTGTAAATATGCTATGTTGCCAGATTGGCTTGATCTTGTTTTCATGGCGTAGTGCCGCATTAAAACTACGTCATGACATACCACAACTGGCTGTGTCCCCTTACTTACTCAGAAATAGTTGCATGTGATCTCTGCCCGTCTCTCTCTCCCATCTATTGCAGTTGGCACTCCAGCTGCGTTGCCCTCTGGCTGGCCTGACTCTTCCTCGTTGTCCTCAAAATCTGTTAGTTCAACCTCTGTTCCTCTCTTCGTGTCAAGGTTGTGCAGCATTGCACAAGTGGCAATGATCTTGCAGCAGTTGATCGGTGTGTACTGGCGTGCGCCTCCGCTCTTGTGGAGGCAGCGGAACCTGCTTTTCAGTAGTCCAAACGTGCGCTCCACCACATTGCGTGTAGATTTATGTGCCACGTTATATCGTCTCTCACTCTGGGTTGATGGGTGTAGGTAGGGAGTGAGGATGAATGACCGACAGGCATATGCACTGTCGCCTAGGTGAGTAAAAGGGAACCATCAGTCACATGCCTCTATACACTATGATTTGCAGGTTTCATGGGGCATCACTGTTACTTACCTAGCAGGTATCCCTCTCCAAATTCTCCGGCAATCAGTCGTGTGTAGATCCCATTGTTCTGGAAGATGTAAGAGTCGTGGGTGCTCCCAGGAAACTTCGCTACAATATCAGTGATGATGTTCCCTGCATCACAGATCACCTGCACATTGATGGAGTGGGTGGACTTTCTGTTCCTGTAGATGTGCTCAGTGTCAGCTGGTGGGCAGATTGGGATGTGTGTGCCATCAATACAGCCAATGACATGGGGGAACTGTGCCATGTGATAAAAGTCAGTTTTAGTTTTCAGCAGTTCAGCCTGTGTGTTTGGGAAGCTGATGTAGTGGTGCATTCTCTGCATCATGGCATCCAGGAACTTCCTGAAGAAACGGGACAGGCAACTCTGGGATACACCGCCCACCGCAGCTATCACCCCCTGGTAACTGCCAGATGCCAGTAGATGTAGGCTGCAGAGCACCTGCACATGTGGTGGTATGTCATGCGCCCTTCTTGTTGGCTGGTCCAGGAGTGGGTGCAGGTCCCTTATCAGGTCCATGATGGTTTGGGGGTGTAGCCTGTACCTTTCATGTATCTCTGCATCAGTCAGTTGGAAGAGTGTGATGCGCTGTCTGTAGATGCGTTCCTCCCGTCTCCATATCCTCAGACCTGCTGCCTGTAGACGTAGGCGCCTTGCAATGACATACAGAGCGGCCATGTTGTCCACGCTGTTGCATTTTGGGATTGCTTATATGGTCTGTTGATGGTTACCACCTGCTTTCACTCACTGTTAATTACCGACTCTTGATTACCGAATTTCATGGATTTCTTAATTACCGATTTTTCCTACATGTCATTTTCAGTTTTACCACTTCATATTTACCACTTCATATTTACCGATTCATATTTACCACTTCATATTTACCGAATCGGTAAATATGTATTCGGTAAATATGAATCGGTATTTTAGACTTTGGTAATTATGAATCGGTATTTACCGCTTCATATTTACCGAAAACTTGTTTTTGGCCTCCTACATCTCACTTGTCTAAATACCGGTCGGTAACGGCATATTTACCGAAAATCGTCCGTTACCGACCGGTATTTGGCTACCTACATGAGGCCCATTATCACTTGTGTGCAAAATAGTTTTATCAGTAAGACTGTATGTTTGTGCAAATTTAGAGTACATTTCAACAGAAAATGTGCTGTCTGTAAATGATAGTGTGTTACCACACAGTGCTTTAGTTAAATGAAAAAACCCTCCTCCACATGTCCATTAAAGCTAGGTGGGCAGCGAAACACATTCTGAAAAGTGAATCGTAGTGCTAAAAGGTTAGGAACCACTGACTTAGAGGCAAGGTGTAAAGTATTTATGAAGCACACAAACAGTAATAAAGTGAAAACACAAAACAATAACAACCCTAAACCAATTTAGAAACATAGAGTGAATTGTAATAGATAGAGATAGCAGAATGACAAAAATACAATCAGTAGAACCAGAGATTTTGAATTGTATAGGTTTGAGTAAGAATAGCATCAATAAACAGAAAAGTGTGTGCTAGGCTCTGCTGGGCTTTGCGCTGCTTGATGGCAGTTCTAGTGCGTAACTGGTCCTGGGTTACTTGTTTTCGGGAAGGACCTCGCTCGGCAGTTCAGGGTAGAATGTTCCTATTGGAGAAGGTTTAAGACTGATTTGCATATAGCTGGGTCCAAACTGAAGAGGTATGGTGTGCAGAATAATGATGGATTAGAATGCAGCCCGAGTGATTACCAATGCGTGAGATTAGGTCAAGCATTCCATCCATCACTGTTTTGTATACTTATTGTGCCACTCTAAGTGGGATGGGCATGCCCAGATGTGGGTCCCGTGCACACTGCATCAATGAAACCAAGCTGTACCCCGCTGATGAGCCCATAACTAGGGTGAAACCAGGCCTGGGTTGCTTGTGTTCCAGTTCAGGAAGGACCTGTCTTGGTACTTTGGGCTGGACTGATCCTATTGGAGCTGGGTCAAGACTGATTTGTATATAGCTGGTTCTAAACTGAGGTGATATAGTGTGCAGAATAAAGATAGATTAGAATGTGGCCCAAGATTACCAGTGGCTGAGATTAATTAAAGCATGCCATCCATCACTGTTTTGTATATTTACTGGTAAAAGCTAGGGCAAACTTAATTTGGGATGACACATGTGAAGATGAGTAATAGGATATTAATAACAGATTAAGACATGCCACCAAGTTCACTTATTTTGTGCCAGGCAGAAAGGTTATATTTGCCACAGACACAAGCGCAAAAGGTTTATGTGCTTGCTTGTCACAAGAGACTGCAGAAGTCAAGGAAACTATTGCTTTTGCACCGAGATCTTTACTGGGTGCTGAAACACACTATTCAGTTATAGAAAGAAGCTGTTTTCTGGGTGATGAACAAGTTCAGAAATTTCATTTGGAGGGGCCACATTCAAGGTTGGGTCTGGCCATGAGCTTTTGAAGAAGTTTTTTTTAAAAAAAGTCTGGATTCCCTCTTTTAATCAGATCAGAAGGTGGATTGTCAGCTTACAAGAATTCACTTTCTCTGTGGACCATATTACAGGGATTAAGATCTGAGCAGCTGACTGTCTCTCTAGGTTGGTAGATAGCGAAAAGTATGTCGATAAGGATGTAGAATGGAATGAAGAGGAGGAAACTGTTGCAACTAGTGTTTGCGTGGTAACAGATGGAGTGATTACCAAAAACTAATGGAAAGAGAAGTTCAAGGGTGACAAAATTCTAGCCAAGGTGAGGTGGTGTAATAATGAGTGGACCTATCAGGATAAGGGCAGGAATGATATCAAACCTTATCAGTGTGTCAAGGATGAGTTATCTGAAATAGATTGTTGTTTATTCAGAGGTAATAAGTTGATTCCCATTTAAAAGTTAGGGAGACACTCATTAGTAAAGGTTGCTTTGGTGTCTTTAAGACAACCAAAAAGAAAGATTAGTTAGAGATTGTGTAATGTGCAACAAAAGTGATAAAATCCAGGTCACTAGGAGACCTCCTATGCATGTTCGAAACCTCCCTGAGAAACTTTGGAATGATCTTGCCATAGACATTACTAGTCCTATGACTGAAGAAGTAGCCACTCCATACACTGTAGTTATATTCATCCTGTCTGACAATGGGGTTCAATTGTGTTCCATGAAAAAGAAAGAATTTCTAGAAGGAAATGGTGTTAAACATCTCTTCTCTGCATTGTACCACCCTGAGACTAATGGGCCCATGTAACAGTTTAACAAAACTCTAAAGCAAGCGATCATGCTTTCTAAAGCTAACAATGTGTGTTGAAATAAGAACTGTTTAGAAGGGTGTTAGCTTTCAATTTACACCACACCAAACCACACATAGAACAGCTTTTGAATTGATATGGGGCATGAAGCCGAATTCAAAGCTTGTCCCAGCCTGGATGAAGTGGCAGAAGGGCTAGACTGATGTTCACACTAAGCAAATATGGAGAGTGTGAGAAAAGAGACGCCAAGATTTGATGAAAAGGAAATATGAAAAATACTTTTACACCAAGATGATGGAAGTGAGGGTAGATGTCAGTGTAAAAATCAAATGTCCTGTGAGGAGTGACAAATGTCTGAAATTTCCCAAAGCTCCGAGAGTGACTAAGTTA
Source organism: Triturus cristatus (assembly GCF_964204655.1). NCBI lineage: Eukaryota > Metazoa > Chordata > Amphibia > Caudata > Salamandridae > Triturus > Triturus cristatus. Next base: position 523,268,701 of record NC_140588.1, on the reverse strand, counting down.
TTTCATAGTGCAGAAAAAAACTGAAGACAGGAACATACAGAACTTGAGAAGAGTAGTAAAACATGATTTTCAGTGTTTAATGACAATACCTACAAACCACTGGGTAACACGAACACTATTAGTAAGTTTGGAATGATAAGTGACAGCCAAGTATAGGGTGGGAGGATTAGTGCATGTTTTATGAGTGATACCCCCTCCAGGGTGAGAATATGTCCAGCTAAAACAACAAGGTATTTATAGGACTATGCCAGTAGGTAATAGGAGGGGTGTTATTTTGTTCTTCCAAAAGTGTATTCCTGGCTGTATCCATTGTATGAGCGAATTCAGTTTTTTTCCGCCTCAAATATATAAGTATTAATTCGGATTGGTGAAAGAATTTCCAATATTGCATTTGCAAAATATAATTCCAGTCATACCTGGTCTTTATCTTGTCATTCAATCAAATTTTGTTGAATTGTTTGCACTGTAGTATTTGTCATGAATTTCTGTTATTATTCATCTATTGTTTCTTTCCCTTGTTTTTCCTTAGTCTGCATCACTTCCATTTTGTAAAAAAGAGGGGAGGTATCTCTCTATGGTACTCTCCTCTTTCCTTACTGTGTAATGGAACATTCTAAATGAGGGGACTGTGGAATGTTATGAAGTGCTTGCAGTTGGAATGTGAACAGCAGACAACTGTCACTGACTGGTCTTTCTGGGCTGTAGCTGGGGTGTCTCCAGTAAAACCTGTGTTCATCTCTTATGGACTTCTGTGATAATATCAGCTTTTTTTGCACAGTGCTTAATTAAAAGCCACTAGGGAACACAAGTTCGACTGGATATGTTATGTCTGATAATACAAACATGCAGTTCTGTTTTTTCTATAGTATTAAAGTGCAGATACTGTGTCATGGCAATACAGTTTTTAAGTATACCGCAATAGGAGTAAATGTGCTTATTATTAGAAGCTACAATAATGCAATGATCATAAATCATGGTTTGTGAAGCAATTACTGAGCCCTACAGAGAACCTTTCTATTGCTCTATTTTTTATTTCTAAATGTGTTATCACTGCTTTTATCACAATAACATTCCATGGATTTAATGGCAGCAATAATGTAGCTTTGTCCAATTCAGTTTATTAAAGCAGGCACCTTAGTCACACTCTACACATAGAATAACAACTTTGCTGTAGGCACTGTGTGCTTTAACTACACACGGTTCAAGTAAGCAATGTTTGTGTCCATTAATGAAGTGTTAAAGATATAACATGCTTGTTGTAGTTCCATACAAAATGTACTGTATACTTGGTGCTCATTTATTTATAACATGTGGGATTCTATAATCCCTGTAGAAACGCCAATCTCTAATTTCTTTATAATCGGCAACATGTGACGCAGCCAAACTCAACTATTATAAACTATTATAGTCGAATTCTGATGTCACAATGCCTGCTGCCAGAGCCAGCAGCCAAGGTAAAAGGCATGGAGCATAACCAAGGCAGCTTTTCAATCCAAGGGAACAGGAAGGTTGCTTTTCTTTCTGCTGCTCTATTTTTCTAACGTATAATGACAAGCAGAGAGAACATGTTCATTTTTTCTCTCCTTAGATAGTTAGAGAAAAGCTAGAATCTTTTTGCATGCTTCCACACATTCCGAGCTACTGCAGCTTTTTTCCCCTTTTTAAACTGACTTGAATTGCACTGTTTCTAATATATGTTTGGAAAAAATATCTAACAGGTTCTTGATGTGTTTAATATTGCACTAGAGGTTTTATTTGTATTCTTAATGTTTGCAAACACACTTGCTTTTTCTTGCGGAAGAGGTACACACCAAGGTTTTAAGTAGTTTGTGGGAAAGGTGATAGTGTGACGATGTATTATATGGGATAAAGTACCCCGGCATACATGATAAGGATATTGGTAGTCACCTTGGAGTTCCATAACCTTATAAAGGAACTCGGCCTACTGTATGGTTATGGAACTCCTCGGTGACTTGCAATATCCCTATAATGTAAGGCAATGGGAACTTTATCCCCTATATCGAGCATTTCATGAGTACTATACTGATCAATCAGAGTCTGATTCTGGTGGTATACTGTGCTGAGTGTCAAAAATGTGAAGGAACGGGTCAAAATACAATGCTAAGGATATTAAAAAGCACATAATACAATGTGTCTTAAATATGCTAAAAAGATCACACAGAGCCTTTTTCAACTGAATCAATGCCAAGTATCCAGTGTTTTACATTGGCAAACAAGGGCATTTGTTTATTTTCTGCATTTGATATACCAGACTCGACGTTCATGATGCAGTAGATAACTTTACAGCCTACATTCTTCCTGTGCAAGGCCCAATGCGGGAGTGCTGTGTTTTGAACTGTGTGGCAGCATGTAGTGAATACACCTTTGTGTCCAGCTCACACTGCATCCAACATTGGGCTATGCTTGGTGAACAATGAACACAGGTCATGGCCTGTTGGCAGGCCCTAAGTTGAATCATCCACATGTCTCAGTAGTTGCAAGCAGGGCATGGCCTCTGGAAGCCCCTGCTTCTAAATCACACTGGTTGGTCAAACCCTGTGTCCAACCACCTGTGGCTACTGCCAGGCCCTGCACCCAACCACAGGCCTGATAAGGTAAACCTATTTTTACTTCATGCATTTTAATATATCAAATTTCTCTAATTTTCAAGCTCAAACATCTCTATTTATTTGCTGGCTTGTTTTAAATGGATGTTTCCATTTTTATGTGCCCCAAGGTGCCGTTCTTCCGCCACTCTCTTTTTTTCTTGTCCTTTGGTCTTTCTTACAGTGGTTATTTACTTTTTATGTTTGCATAATTCGTAAATTCATTACAATTCATGAGCTTTGGAAAATGGTACCTAATTCCAAATTTAAAAAAGTAGCCACGCGCTCACAAGTTTTTTTTCAATTGCAAGTTTTCCACCCTGTAAATGCATCCATTTTTGAATAATTTTTCCATGTCTTGTGTCATGAAATATGCCAGGTTGGACAAATTCACAAATCTCAGTGTAGGAAATGATAATTGGGAATTCCAACCGTCCCCCTAAGTCAGTACTAAAGAATGTCACCTCTGAACATTATTAAAGAAAATTCAAGTGATTTTAAGCTGTAATACTATGGGGTCGATCCCGATCCTGGATTTTTTTTTCCCGTACGACTCGTATCCGTATTTTTTTCCGTACGAATCGTACAAGTCACGTCCGACCCGTGAAGTACGATCCGTATGGGAAAAAGTACATACGGATCGGCCGAATCCGTACGAATCGTAGCGGGAAAATTAGTACGAGACGGACCCGGACACTTCTCCGTACAAATCGTAAAAATGAAGTCCGACAGTACTAATGACTTTGCCCGCTATGAAGCGAAGTTTGTATGCACTGTACCCCCAGCACGAATGTATGGTGCGTACCCCCAGTGCATAGGTATGCACTGTACCCCCAGCACGTAGGTACGCACCGTACTCCCAGTGCGAATGTACGGGGCGTACCCCCAGCGCGTAGGTACGCACCGTACCCCCTGTGCGAATGTACGGTGCGTACCCCAGAACATAGGTACGCACTGTACCACCAGTGTGTAGGTACGCACTGTACCCCCGCATAGGTACGCACCATACCCCCAGCGCGTAGGTACGCACCGTACCCCCTGTGCGAATGTGCGGTGCTTACCCCCATCGTGTATATACGGTGCGTACCCCCAGCACGTATGTACACACCGTACCCCCATTGCGAATGTACGGTGCGTACCCCCAACATCGCGTATGTACGGTGGATGTTGCGGGTACGCGATGTTGCGGGTACACACCGTACATACGCGATGGCGGTCTACGCACCCGCTCCGTACAGAAGCAATCGGGTGTACGCACCGTACATAGCAATGTCCGTGTACGCGCCATACATACACAACTCATGGGGGTGTGTGGCTGTACGACTCGTACCCCTGTACCGTACTGAACCACAGACACTGTAAAACAGCACAAGGAGGGCCTATTCGACTCGCACAACACCACAAAACCCGTCTACACTGCACAAAAAATGAAAAGGACTGACCTGGACACATCCAAACAGGCAAACAGAGGGGCAACCTCACAACCACCCCTTATAACACACCCACCAAAAATTCAAACAGAGCCCCACCCACAAATGGACCAATAAAAAGGGACCACACACACACCCATGAGCCTTTGCAACGGACTCACCACTGCTACAGAGCACACACAAACCACTGCACCCATCCACCTAAACATATACACCTACACACACACCCCTTCACACATACCCCCTCTCCACATTCACATACACACAGTCACATTCAGACCCACACACCCACAACCATCCACACCCTCACTCCACACCATGCCCACCGACAAGAATCCAAAGTTCACAAGTGAGGAGCTGGACATCCTTGTCAATGAAGTCATCAGAGTCGAGCCACAGCTGTTTGGAACATTGGTCAGACAGACCAGCATAGCTGAAAAATCACGCCTGTGGCAGAGGATTGTTGAGAGGGTGAATGCTGTCGCACCCATCAGAAGGACCAGGAATGAATGCCAAGCCAGGTGGTACGATTTGCGGAGGGCGGTCAAGAGAAAAATGAATGAAGAGCACGCCCAGACCAACATCACTGGAGGTGGCGCGCCCCACAGACCAGTACATTACCGTCCCTGGGAGGAGAAGGTGATGGTCATGCTTCCGCCGGTGGGAGTACATGGACTCCAAGGACCTCCAGAGCCTGGTGAGTACACAAACCACTTACGTAACATGGGGGTAATGGCATCCACAGCCCAACTACACCTAATGCAGGCAACTACCCCTAAGCCCTCACCCGCCAGAACCAGTCACAAACAACACGAATGCCAATAACATGTGTATGCCCCATTGAGAAAGCAAGGCCATGCCATGTCCCATGCTACACGAAGCACCAACCCAAGAATGGATGTCCCGTATGCTGGGAGGGTGGGTGCACCAAAGTGCATGATTGAATTCCAAATCAGACACAATTGCCCTCATCCCATGTGGCCCAGCTACATACCCATGCACCATGCGCAATGCCCAGGGATTGGGAAAGTACTGACAAGATAGCTCACACTCTGCCCTGGTGTAGGCAGCACAAGGCCCTCCTGTGACCAGTGCAAACACAAACACCAACACAACAAGGTCAGATATCTAGGATAGGAACTCACACTCACTGTCATGGCAGCATGCTCCATGGGGGGACAGCTACATCACCTGGGAGCCCCAGTGCCAAATCACACTACACCAACCAGCAGGCCCTGTCACACACACCCCTTACACAAGCACACACCACCAGGACAGGCGATGGATTTACCCACTGCCACAATGGACATGTAACACAACAACACCAATACATAGCCGAAGAAGCATCCAAGCCACAAATGGACATGTCAAAGACTCAGGCGAACATATCAATCTGTCCCCCGCAACATACCCATACACAAGTGAACATTGAGGAGAATGCTAGGCACATACAACTACCTGGAGGAACTGTGCCAACTTGAATGTGTGTGAAACATGCAAGTTGCATTAAACAGCTCTCACACACAGGGCAATGTGATGAACATCTCCCAAAAATGGGGGGTAGAATCACAGTCACAGGCTCGGGAGGAACCGGATCCCACCAGCAGCGACGCCGCTCAATACTCTGCGGATGACCCTGACCGACCTGGACCCTCTGGTGTCCAATCCCTGCAGCACCTGGTTCAGGAACATCTGTGCCAACCACCACCCCCATTCCTGCCACATCACAGGAGACACCCAGGAGCCCTGCCCGCAGTGAACAGAGCCAGTTTGACCAGGAGGGACAAGGTGCGGTGGACACCCAGGAGGAGGCAGATAACACCGCACACTGCCATCCCTCAGGGGTCCCATCGACCCGATGTGCCCACAATGGCAGGCCCGGCTCGTGTGGGCAGGGGTGGCGGGAGTGGAGGCAGGCGGAGGCGAGAACCTGACCAGCCAGCTGAAGGGACCGGTATGTCACATATCCGCAACATCATGGAGGCATACCGGCGTGACACCAGGGAGATCAGCCAGGTAGTGGTGACCCTCACAGAGATCAAAAACCAGCAGGCCGAGCAACATGCCAGTCAATAAGAACACCAAGGACGGATGGAGGCAAGACTGACTGAGCTCCTGGCGGTGTAAAGGGACATAAGCCATTCACTCCGTCGGATCGCCGACAACATGGGCAACCCTCCCTGTGACACCAGGCGCAGACCAGCACCAGCCACAGGGAGGGAGGAGGAGGAGGATTCGTCCGAAGGAGCGTCCCAAACATCGTCAAGGCCTGCACCTGAGGGTCCCCGGAGGAAGGTTGGTTGTCCACGGAAGAGACCGTGAGAGGCAGCGGGCCATCCACATCTCCCAGGTCACCTGGCCAGGCACCTGGCCTTCATGTGCGACAGCATCACCCCATTGACTGACATCATCTGCCACATGGACTTGCTGGTCACAGTCTGACCAATGATGCCAAACACTGTGGGCTGGACTCTGATGACTTCAAATGCCAAGGATCCCATCTCCCCCTGTGAACTTTGGATTCTATGGTCCCTGCAGTTCCCCATTTCCTGTGCACAAATCACGCCCCAGAGCTCGAACTTAATAAATTAATAATTGTAATTTCATGTTGCAGTCATTTAGCATGAGTCCACAACCTACGTGTGGGGATATGTTAAAGTATGCCTGAGTGTGGAACTTACTCCAGCCATCCATACACTTGGATCTGAGTCCGATCGAGGACACACATGGCTCACAATGTATCACAAAGTACAGACATGGAGCCTAACACTCACCCTTGATGGCCTCAAGCTTCTGAGGGGGGCTTGCTAGATTGCTCTGACAGACAAGTTTGGTAGAGTTACATGAAGGTGTAGAGGTCATGGGTCATGTTGATGTGCCCGGGGAGGGAGTACCAGGTCTGTTTTGCGAGGTGGGAGAACTATCTCCTGCATGCAGAGGTTATGTGGATGTGATGAATGGTGGCCAGGGCAAGGTGGGCTGCATGGAGTAGGGCTAACGGGGTGTTGGATGACACACGTCCAAGGTCGGTTTGGGTCTGGGGTTGTTGACTGCCTCCTGAGTGTGGTTGAGGAGTCTGAAGGTGAGCCATTGTACCTCTCCCAGGTGGACGGTGATGTGGCTGGGGCGGGGGATGTTGCAGATGAGGTGTGCAGATGCACCCTGGATGTGGATAAGTTCTCCTGCATGTTTGCAGTTGTCCTCTGTGGAGGCCGGTGCTGTATTTGAGCCGGCTGGTGTCCTGGATCAGGGGGACGGTCTGTCTTGCCTTGGAGTGGATCTATCTGGGGGTCATCAGCAGCATGTGGAGGGTGTTGCAGCATGAGGTACAGATGTTGGTGATTTGCATGTTAATTGTGAGCAATGGGTCCATAATGAACACCAGCTTGCCTGCGTGGCCACTGGGTGCTGGTGCGGTGCACAGACCAGTGGGATGCAAGGAGATAACCCAGCCGTAAGGGGACAATCCTCATATGATAACCTCTGTCCCGTCCAAGTCCTGCCTCAGATGGCTGATGTTCAGCCATTCATCAACGGATCTCATGCCTTCTTGGAGTTTGGATCTGGCAATGGCTGGCTCTTTGGTGAGTTTGAGGAGTAGCTGGGTGTCAATGGCACACCAGATGATGATGAGGTTGTGTGCGCATGTGATGGTGGAGAGGGGGGTCATGGAGACATTGAAGATCGTCACGCTGAGAGAAGAGCCCTGTGGCATGGGCCAGATGACCCCAGTGTACTACATGTTGCAGGGTGGAGGCAGACTCCATGGGCCTTGCTGGTGAGCTACTTCCCGAGTGAATCCTGGGCCCTCCTCTGGATACCAGTGTTGGAGATGTGTGAGCTGACAGTGTGGTAGCACATGTTGTAGAATGGCGTTGAGAGGTCAAGGGCGTTGGCCTCACCATTGTTGAGCAGGGCAAAGTAGTCGGTGTTGGCAATGATGACGGTTGCAGTGGTGTGATTACTGTGTAAAACGGTATGGTGCCAGTTGGCTGGAATTGGTTGCATGTAGGAAATTGGTCAGTTGCTAGTTGAGTGTCTTCCTGGTGACATTTGCTGGGTAGGGAAGTAGGCTGATGGACCAGGAGATCCTACATTACTGCCGTCTGTTGTTTAAGAAGGGCCTGGGGCTCTGAATGCCTCCTGCAGCCATGGAATGTGGCTAACTCAAAGGAGACATTCATGACGCGCAGGACGTGGGCTTCAAGGATGGCGAATTATGTGGTTGAGATGTTGTGTGGGAAGGGGCCTGATGGAGAGCCAGAGTGGATGGTACACATGAGCCAGGTTGTGTACTTGCTGCTGACGGGAGTCCATGACCTGAGGGGGGTTTGTCCAGTGGATAATAGTGCTGTCTGCCTCTGTGTGCCAAGGCTGTTGTGTATGGCCATGAGCTTGCAGTGGTACAAAGTAGCAAGGGATGGGTTCTGCCTTGCAAGGGTGGAGTGTCTTGGATGGAGATCTGCTGTCAGTTCACTCACAATGCTGATGAGCTACTTGATTTCGTGTGTTTGGGTGTCTCGGCACTATCTGAAGGATCTCCACTTGGCCTTGCTGATGATATGGTGATGGCTGTGTGTGGTGTTTTCCAGGGCTGTAAGGAAAATTATGTCTCTTTGTGTTGCAAGGTTTGCACAAGAGTCCGGCTAGGTCTGTAGGAGTCCAGTAGGTCTGACATGTCCCAGGTGCCTTAACTGTTGTTGTGCTTCACAGGAAAGTCCGTCAATGTGGCAAGATTGATGGATCAGTTGCTGATCCAGTGTGTGAGTTTGCAGGGTGTGGCGGTGGTGTTGTTTTGAGTGTCCCACACAGCTTGTCTGTGGCGACTTACATCAGGCATCTTTGAGGGATCGGTAGCGGGGTGAGTGGCACTGTGATGCTTGTTGGAGAAGTCTATTCAAATGTTGATGGACCAATGATGGATGGTGGTGTGTTTTCCCTCCAGCAAGAAGTTACTGGCCCCCAGCCACATGTAGCCTGTGGAGGTGAGGGCCTGCGTGCAGATGTATGTGTTGATGGCTTAGCGGAATTGTGGATGTAGGCCTGCAGATCTGTAGATGAGTGTTACTCCGAGGGTTGCTAGGGAGATGCTCCGAACCCAGACTTGTGACTCTGAGGGTGTACCAATTCAGCCCACAGGAGTGGTGTTGGCATCCCTGCGGGTGATCTTGGATCCGTTTGAGATGGCAATGAAGACATCATGTGCTGAGGATGCTTTTGTCCAGGTTACTGTCATGAAGGTGATGTGTGGGGCTGTAGTGTTGAGGATGTAACAGAGTCCAATGGCGTGCTGGTGGATGGAGCGGATGTGGAGTAGGAGGCACATAACCTGGTTGGAATGACAGGGTCTAGTAGGCTGGGCAGCGCTGTGTAGGCAGTTGGAGTAGCACACTCAGCATGCGAAGGTGTCGTGTGTGTGCTTAGGGGTTGCCTGATGGCAGGAGGATGATTGTCACAAGGACATTGCTTGGAGAGTGGCTGCAGCATGAGCCTGTTGTGTGATATGGGTCATGCAAAGACTAGAGGGTCGTGCACTGTGCATGTTGCAGGCGCAGACGGTCCGGCCTTTGGCACGGCACTGGGACTACAGTGGCACAGAAAGGCTGCTGGCTGCATTACAAATGGGTGGAGGGGGAAGGGCTGAGCATTTCTGAGGCATGAGGGTTGCAGAATCAGGGCACTCAGAGTGGCGGGGCCGCAGGTGAGGCAGCAGCAGGCGGAAGGGGTTAGAAATCATGCAAAAATCAACACACAAAGACAAGGAGGTCTGCAAGGCACAGTGCAACAGGTGTATGTCAAGGAAGGAGTGTCAGCTCACTCATGGGTCACTCCCAGAAAGTGTAGGATCAATCACCATAAATGACAGCCACTGTGTCAGGCAACAAAATGCGGAGATGCGCAAAGGAGACACACCATCAGCAGGCATTCACGTCCCGTTGTGGGCAGCAACCTGCATAAATACATACACAACCAAGCACGTCATGCACAATAGAGATCATTAGCCATGAAGCACTGCATGCATGTTGCCAAAGTACACATACACTCATATGCTCAATCTTTGTCAATTCTGCCATAGATGACGCATGCAAACTGGTAAGAGATCTGCAGTGACCGAGATGAGGCACTTTGGATTGTGCTGAACACCTTAATTCCACATACACACACAAAGGGATATGCCTCCATATTAACAGACTCACAGGTCAGTTGACAGAACATGTGGGACATACGCTGGACCCCCCCTTCACAACACGGATGATGTCAATCCCAATTAACTGGCACACAAGGTAAGGGAATGAGCAAAACACATCCCGATGCACAGGGAGAGGCTGCAATTCCCCATAGAGCATTTTGTTGTGATGTCCCCCACTATATCCACCCGTAGCATCTGCAATGTTTCAGAGCCAAGGTATACACACATTGAAGCCTTCATCAGACGCCATATTCCACTACAGATGACTGTCAAGAAGGCTGACTATCATGTCATGGGAGTGATGCTACATGTCATATGCTCCATGGTGAGAAGACATGTATGCATGGTACCACAACATGCACAGAAGCAGTCACCACACATTCACAACCTGTATCACCACAAAAAAGCCTTGCTGCAATACTTACCCAAACTGACATTTCCACATGTCCGTGCATGGAACGCTGATTCAGCACACGTTGCAATCCACACGAGGAACAGCAGGAGGACAACGATGACACGACCAGACAACAGGTGTCAAATACCTGGGAATGACAGACACACGAGAAGTCACCAAAAAAAGATTCTCAATGCACACATGGAAGGGTACAAAACAGCAACAATGTTGGACACATGTAAATTGCCAATCAAGTCTCTCTGCAAAACTGTGTTACATGACATCATCACTCGAGTGACATATCAGAACACACATCCAAGTCACTTAGGATTCAGTCAGCTGGACACACACATTGCAACACATGCCACTCAACGCTACAAGCTTGCACACTCATAGCCAGTGACTCACCATTATGAGAAGAAGTTGCGTATGAGCTGACTCCGGATATCATCCCCCTCCTCCTCATCATCACTAGCCCGTCCGCGGCCGGACGGGGCTAGGGGCACGACATTATGCCAAAATGATGTCTTATTCCTCAAAAGAACTCATCGCCCTTCAAGGCCACTGGCCACTTCCCGATCCCACCCGCAGGCTTGTCTCCGCATTAGGCCTCGCTTCTCCCTCTTCCTCCCCCACGACACCACACCCTCCATTGCATACCCCCTCGTCACCATGTCCCCTCCCACCCGACCCTCACCCCACTACCCCGCCTTTGTCTGTATTCCTACTCAACACCAGGTCAGCGGTCAAGCACCACCACGAGCTGTTCGTCCTACTCGATTCAGAGAAACCTGACCTACTGCTCCTGACCGAAACCTGGTATTGTGATTCCTCCCTTCCTGTTCTCCTGTTCTCCTGGCCACCCTACCCCCCTCCTATGTGGCCTTACGTGCCGACCGCCCAGCAGGCAGGGCCGGTGGTGGGGTCGCCTTAATCGCCCGGTCGGAATTGAACTTTCAATCACTTCCCTTTTCCCCTATCCCCTCTGCTGACTTTTTGGTTGTCCGTTCTCTTCTATCCTCCCCTCCTATTATTTGCCTTTTAATGTACCGCCCTCCTCAGCCTTCGCCCTCATTCCTACCGGCATTTCAAGACCTGTTGGCCAACTTGGTGGTCAACTACGCCTCGGTCTTGGTGCTGGGAGACTTCAATTATTGGCCCTCAGACCCACATGAGTGTACGGCCTCTAAAGAATTCACAGAATCTCTCCTGTCTCTCAACTTTGCTCCGCATATAACTGTCCCTACTCACTCCCATGGGCATATACTCGACCAGGTCTGGTCCCTCAACCTCCCAGTGGCTTCGGCAGCAGTCTCTCCCTGCCCCTGGTCTGACCATGCCCTCATTTCCCTCTCCATTCTCCGCAACCCGGTATCAAAAACTCCGCATGCCAAAAACACCTGGGCGCGGAACTGGAACAAACTGGATTTTCCCTCCCTGACCTCCCTGCTTCGAAACTCCACTCCCACCCTCTCCGGCTTATCATCTACCTCTCAAGCCAAGGCCATAAACACCTGGCTGGCTGGTGGCTGTGATTCAGTGGCTCCCTTACGTCGCATTTCCATCCGTCGACCTAAGGATTCCAACAGATGGTTTAACGACCACCTGAAAGAGCTTAAACTGAGCGTCCGACGGGCAGAGAGGCAATGGAGGAAAAATTACTGTCCTTTATCAAAAACTCACTTCCTCACATCACTGGCCAAATATAAAATAGCAATTCTCGCCGCAAAAACCACCCATTTCTCTGCAAAAATAACGTCCGCTGAAAATAAACCCAGGGAAATTTTTGGCATAGTGAATGACCTGGCATTCTCAGATCGAACCTTACCCCAAATCCCCCCCTCCCAGCCTCTTTGTGATGAACTTAACGCCTACTTCCTGGATAAGATTGTTACCATCAAGGCCAACATTCCACCACCTTCACCTGCATTCGTTGATCCTTCCCCTCCCACCGTTCAATGCCCTCTCACCTCCATTCCCCCCCTTTCTCAGGAATCATTTCTGGAGATCCTTCCCAAAGTGAAGTCGGGGTCTCCGGCGGATGTCTGCCCGGCACGTATTCTGCAGCAAATTTACTCCTGCTGTTCTGAACCCCCCATCGCCTTCCTCAACAGCTCCCTAGCACAGGGTGTAGTGCCCCCCGCGCTAAAGGCAGCTACTATAGTACCCATTTTGAAGAAACCTGGCGCGGACCCTTCCATCTCGGCCAACTATCGCCCCATCTCCTTGCTGCCCTTCTTGGGCAAGGTGATGGAACGCCACGTCACCGTGGTACTCAGCGCCCATATTGAGACCAATGGGGGGCTGGCATCTCGCCAGGCCGGTTTCCGTCCCAGACATTCGACTGAATCGGTTGTGGTCTCAGTCCTAGACAACCTCAGAAAGGGTATGGATGATAACAAACACCAGGCACTGGTCCTCCTTGACTTGTCCGCCGCCTTTGACACGGTGGACCATACCATCTTACTGTCCCGTGTCAGGGCGGCTGGAATCAGGGGATCAGCCCTGGTTTGGCTCTCCTCCTTTCTGAGGGACCGCACCCAGGCAGTGCGGCTAGGCGTCTTCTCTGCCACTCCCCTCCCTGTCACTTGCGGCGTTCCCCAGGGATCCTCTCTTTCCCCCCTGCTTTTTAATCTCTATATCTTCCCTCTTATCTTCGCGCTTCAGCAGCTGGAGGTCACCGTGTACAACTACGCGGATGATCTCCAGCTCATCTTTGATCTGTCCTCCTCTCCCCTTTCTGTCTCTAATTTCCAGTCTACCATGACATTCATCAGGGACTGGATGAACCACAACCACCTTAAGCTGAACCCGGATAAAACCGAGTTGGTTCTCACCGGTGGTTCATCCAGCCCCTGGAACTCTCTTTTTTGGCCCCCCTCTCTTGGGCCCGCACCTTCCCCCTCAACCACGGTCAAAACACTGGGTGTCAAAATGAATAATCAGCTCACCCTTCACCCACAAATCAGCTCCGTGGTCTCCTCTTGTTTCCTCACTCTCCGCACCATCCGCTCTGTTTCCCGCTTCTTTTCCCCTCAGGCACTCAAGATCATCATGGCCGCCCTGGTGATATCAAAACTGGATTATGCCAACGCCCTCTATCATGGCATTCCAGCTTACAGCCTGCGAAGACTTCAGTCGATCCAGAACCAGGCGGCCCGGCTGGTTTACGGCCTCCCACGGGGAGCTTCACTGGCTTCCCGTAAAAGAACGCTCCCTTTTTAAGACGGGCTGCATGGTCTTCCAGGCCCGCCAAGGCACTGCCCCCGCCTTTATCTCTTCTTTAATAAAACCCTATGTTCCCACAAGAGAGCTCCGGTCTTCCTCTAAGTCCCTTCTTCAGATCCCCCGCTTCACACGTAAAAAGTGGGGTGGGGCCAACTTCTCCACCTTGGCTCCAACATTCTGGAACTCCCTTCCTGACCATCTCCGTTCTGCTACCCAGTACCTCTCTTTTCGCAAAGATTTAAAAACCTTCCTCTTCAATCAGGCTTTCCCCGCTTAGCTCTTCATTCTTATCACTCTTGTCTTTTCCCTCAGTTGCCGATCCTGCCTACTAGCGCCAAGAAACCGCATGGTGTACGCTGCGCTTTAGAAATGTTTTAAATTAGAAATTAGCCTCGTGACCAAGCCCTTGATCCTCCACGGGTGGCTGCTCCTGCTCATCTGGATCCAGGATGCACTGCCTTCTCAACTGCCATGTTGTGCAGCATGCAGCAAACAATGAAGATTTTGCAGACCTTCTCCGGGGCATAAGGGAGGGACCCGCCTGTCTTGTCCAGGCACCGGAATCGGCTCTTCAGGAGTCCAAACGTCCTCTCAATCACTCGCCTGATCTGGCCGTGTGCACCGTTGTACCGGTGATCTGCAGCTGTTCTTGGGTTGCGGAGAGGTGTCAGCAGCCATGGCATGTTGGGATAGCCAGAGTCCCCTACATGGAAACATCATCTAAATAAGTGGGTCACGAGATGCCGTAAGAGAGAAAGATACCGCAACACATAGGACAAAAAGACTATACCCACCAACAAGACAGGCTCGTTCGTTGTGCAGCCGCAGCATCATTTGTGGCACCCTGCTACGCCTCATGATGTAGGCATTGTGTGCTGATCCTGGAAAACGTGCACAGACATGGGAAATCAGCATGTTAACAAAACACACCACAAGGGCATTTATCGAGTGGTAATGTTTGCGGTTGCGATAGGCTTGTTCCTGTGCCTGTGGTGGTACAAAAGCCACATGTGTACCATCAATGGACCCAATTACATGGGGCATCCCACCCAGGGCATAGAAATCCCCCTTGACTTCCCTCAACCCCTCAAGACTCGGAAATTTGATGAATTCATCAAGGTGCTCCAACATGGCTGCTAAAACATCACGCAGGACGCAGCTGAATATAGTCTGGGACATCCCACCCACATCAGCTATGGTCAACTGAAATGTACCTGTGGCAAAAAAATGTAAGGCTGCCATCACCTTCATCTTGGGGGTCAGCGCAGTAGGATACCTGTGTTGCGGTTGGAGGTGTGGTGCCAGCCTGTTTGTCAGATCCTCAATCAACTGTTGAGTGAATCTGTAACGGCGGATGCAGGCACATTCCCACATGGCACCCAAGTCTGGCATTAGTCTTGGGACAGGTGGTGCCCTGCAATACATAGTTTTGAAGAATGAAGCTTGAGAGTCGGCAAACATCAATGGCAATGAACATAGCACATGCTACACTGCTAATACATATCAGGTAACTATGGAGTCGGGTGTGTGCAATACATCCAGGACACAGATGGCAGATTGCTGGCACTCCTACAAAATGCATGATACACCTGTTGATTGTCAAGTCAACATGACATGCCCTGAAAAGATTTGGGGGCCAGTCTGAGTGAAGAGCCACAGATATCACCGGAGTGACACACAACCACATAGCTGCATTTGAAGGATGTCATCTCATCCAGACAGCTGACTGCAAGGCACACGCACAGGTCACATGGAATGTCAAATGTACATGTAACACACAGTGCGATGAAGGGGTACACGTGACAACACAAAGACACAGCCATTGAGACAACAAACACATGTATGACTGAAAATATATGATGTCCCATGCACACAGACACTACAGCCTTGGGAATCCACATGTGGCATGGTGTGCGAAGATGTGTTACATGCCCATCTCCACACAGACCCCTGTTGGATGCACCAACAGCAGATGCCATTGACGGGACACTGACATGAAGCTCATGTGAACACATGACACACAGCCGACATAGTCTCAAAGGGGCACGCTGATCGTGACAGGTCAATCGATAAAATGTCCCTGTCCCTGGCATCAGGAGACAGGTGCGGGTGTTGATGACTGTGCCACCCACTGCTGCTATGCATGACACAGTTGGACTACAGACACACATGTGGCAAGTGGCAAGGTGATGTGTGCCACATCGTGCCCCATCACACATGACATGTGTCCACAGGTCAGAACCCATCAATTGTGCAACAAGATGAGAGGACCTGTGCAAGATCACTGGCTAACACACCTAGGGCCTGCACATGAAAGTATGCAATGACAAGTATTTGATGGACATCCATGTGCGACTCGTAGCCCTCCATTCCTGGCATGTGTATGACTGTATCACCATGGTAAGCGTGTGAAATGCGTACCCGTACGTGTAGGCACTGGTAGTACACGTACGTGTACAACTGGTGTGTACACGTACGTGTACAGGTACGTTTATGCACTAGTTGTACTCATAAGTGTAGGCACTGGTAGTCTACCAGTGCCTACACGTACGTGTACTACCAGTGCTTACACGTATGTGTACTACCAGTGCCTACACGTTCGTGTACTACCATGGCGTACACGTACTTGTACACGTACGTGTACGCACTAGTTGTACTCGTACGTGTACGCACTAGTTGTACTCGTACGTGTAGGCACTGGTAGTACACATACGTGTACTACCAGTGCCTACACGTACGTGTCAAATGCACTGTGCAACTGGTGCTGTAGGGGTACGTGTGAAACGCACCATACCTGTGTGTGGCTTTCAAATTTACATAGGGGACACATAAGGGACAGGTATTAGGCCCTAATTGCATGCAGGTTGCCATGGATACCGAGATTTCTTTTCAAATTTTTCCAGCAGGTGTCCTGGAAAAGTCAGTTGGCCACAATTTAAAATGTTGCAAAGTGGTTGTTGACTTGACATGATGGTCTAAATTTGAACGATGCAAATGCTGTCACTGGTGTATGTTTAAAGGGATTGGAGTAAACGTAAGATGCAAATGATTCAGACCAATCACTATGTACTCCTCAAAATGAATGCCCCTCAGCAAGACAGATATAAAGCAGCCAGAAGCCATGAGAGGGCACTTGCCTGCACAACTTTCCTGTCGACAGCATTGCTGCTGTCTCTGCTTCCCTGGACCATGTCTCGTGCTGTGGAGAGGGCCCAGCCATTCACCCTGGAGGAGAATCAGGCCCTGCTGGATGTCCTCCTCCCACAGTACACCAGCCTGTATGGGAGACCAGGGGAGCAGGTGAGTGCTGAGTGCACTACCTTTGCCTATGCACCTGTTGTGTGACTGTCAATTTTGTTTCCAGGTGGGACTGACATGCAATGTTGTTCAGAGTGTGTCCCGGGGGAGGCTTGCTTATGTCACTCATGCAGTGCATCATGTAGTTCCTGTGTGCACTCCTCACTTGCATGGTGCTTACAGTGACTTTCACTGCATAGTGCATGAGACATTCAGCCTGGCTAATCCCTGGGGGCTTTTATTCATGTTGTCCTGAGGTGATTCAGTGGTCCCCCCGGTGTGACAGGTGACTGTACCCACAGATGTGTATGAGTTGGGTGGACCTGTGGTGAGAGTGTCCAAATGGCGTGTACAACCTCATGGACATTGACGTGTGTGAATGTTCCTTGTCATGTGGGTGAGTGTATATGTGAAGTGTTGCACCACAGCTGCATGTTGAAGACTACTGATCTAACCATCTGATGTGACAAGTGAGCCGTGCTTTGTGTCTGACTTGCAGAGCTGGCACGACACCTGTGACTCCCCCCTGGCAAATGGCACATGTGCAGATTGAGGGTTGTATCCGCTGTAGTCAATGACAGGCCAGTGATCAGTGGCTGGGTGTGTCTGTCTAGTCTGCTGAGGGTGCGTCAGTGGAGTGGGACATGTTACTGCATGGCACGTGCTGCACATCAGCCTGCTGTTCCATGTGCTGCACAGTGTGTGGCATGTTCATTGAGTGTTTTGCACTCCTCATGCCACCTGTAGACTTTCAATGCCATGTACTGCATTGGCGCTTGCACACAGGCCACTTGCATGTTGTGAATGAGGCTATTCCTGTCAGCATCCTATGCCCTGTTCAACATTTCTAAGATGTTCTGATGTGTGTTTCTGGGACATGGAGTAGGTGTATTGATGTTGTGTCACTTTGTCATCCTAACAGGTAACTGCCTACGAGAAGGGGGTCATCTGGACCAACGTCGTCAGGGCCGTGAGGACTGCGGGGGGCGTGATCGGCAGCTGGCACAGGTCCGCAAGAGGTGGCAGGACATCCGGTGCTGGACCCGGCAGATCGCCTGGGTCCAGCTCAAGCTCTCTCCACCTCGCCACCACGGCGGGCGCCGACACCTGACCCACCACATGAAACGTGTCCTGGCGGTGGTCTTCCCTGACCTCGATAGGCAGTTAGAGGAGAGACTGCAGCAAGGAGGGGGTAGGTACATGGCTTTTTGTTGTGTTATGTGTCACCAGCTTTAGGAAGTGCTATTTTGCATGAATACACTCCCAGAGTTCATATGTGCAGAGCATTTTGTGTTTCCAAATGTCACCTGGGGATCTTTTGCATCCCTTCCTCTTCTTGACATGTGTCCCCTGGTGTGTGTGTAATCACATTTGCACATGGTCATCTAGGGTGCCAGTACATCTAAGTGCACATTGCTTTCTGCATCATGTGGGAGGGTGGTCTGTGACTTTTGTCGGCACGTTGCCTGTGCCATGACCCGTTCACTATGTAGGGGGTCCATAGTTGTTGTCACTGATGCTGATTCTCAATATAGGAGTGTGAGCTTTCAACTGGACACCCTTGCAGCATGCATGTGCAATGTTGTGGCCTCAGACATGATGTGCATGAGTGTGAGATATGCATAGTGCCATGACGGTTGTACATGGTAGAGTCAGCTCATTCCAGGACCATGGAGCAGTGTGCCCACTACAGTCCATTGAGACACCCTGGCCTCCTATTCATGTGTGTCATCCAACACTATGCACATTCTCTGTGTGTGCTGCATAGGTCTGCCTCTGTGGCATTGTTCCCTGGCCTAGTTTTATTTGGTTAATGTTTGCTACATGTGTCCACTGGACAGGGATACAACATTTTGCTTGTGCATTCTCACACTGGCCAGTGCCTGTGTGGCTATTCACAACAATCTGTTGATGGTTGTTTGTCACAAATATGTGTTGTCAGCCCCACGAGGTGATGTGGTGTCAATGAAGCAATTTTGCAAGCACAGTTGTTGTAACCCTGAATAAGAGGTGTCACTTCTTGATCTGTATAAATCACATAGACTCAGGTATTGGGGGAGGGGGGTGCGGGAGAGGCATACATGTGCAACTCTGATTTTTCAGTGGCAGGTCTGACTTGTGTGTGAGAATTGCCTGGACTGAAATACACTGGGCAGTGCCCCTGTGATGCTGGCCAGTGCTTAATGTACGTGCTTTGCAGCCTGTGTCATTTTTTAACCAACAAGAATCCTGCTCATACATTTTTGGCACGTGTGTGGTTCAGATGCAACGCAGTTTGGACTGTGTGTGCTGACATTTGTGTGTACATTCAGGCTTGCCATGAGGGTGTCCCCACAGTACAGCTGGCCTTTTTTACCACCCAATTGCAGGCCCATTAGCTTATGCATTGTCCTGGGTGTGGACATGGGTTCGACTCCAGATGACCGGCAGTAAGTCATATGTGTAGCCAACTGTGTAATCAGGTGACGGATGGCCAGGTGACAACTGACATGATTCAAGTTGTTACTCTTAATGATTTGTACCTTGGCACTCACAGCACTTGTCAACAGTTGTTCATGTTTCACATGTGGAAATTTGTTGATTTGTGTTAAGAACACTAATGTGCCTGCATGCAATATGTCGCACAAGGCAGTGCACACAAAAGTACATTGACACTGTCATGGAATGAGCTGACACATTTTCAATGAAGCCAATGTTATAAATAAATGTTGTCACAGATTCTCCATATACATGTGCCCACGGTGGTCTTGATTTTGTGAGACTCATTAGTTGTCGATGATACAAACTAACGAGTGTCAAGACGTCCAGACCTCCGTGGGCCCATGTATATGTACGTTCTGCAACACCATCTATTTCTAACAGTGGCTCCTCTGAAAAGGTGCCAGCTTCTTCAATGACAGTGTCAATGTACTTTTGTGTGCACTACCTTGTGCAACATCTTGCATGCAGGCACATCAGTGTTCTTTTTGCAAAATGGCCAATTGGCACATCTCAAACATGTAGATTGGTTGAAGTTGTGTGAGTCCCAAGGTACCAACATTTGTTCGTTTTGCGTTCCAAGGGACTTACAGGTCTCTGAGTGTGGTGACACCTTGAGTATTGAGGTGTTTTAGTTAACCTTGAGTGCACCACTCCTGTTTCTTTCAGGGTAAACAAGAGGTGTCATGACTTCATTGTATTGCTGTGCGCACCGGTTCACAGACACTAGCTTCTCAGTGTATTGCTCATTCAAGTTGTGGCCTTTTGTGTATTGAGTTTCCTAGTGTCAAAGTGGCATGGTGGGTCTACCAACTGGGCAGTACAGGGCTTACATATGTGCGGTGTAATCCAGCTGTTACTCATGATGCATTGCCTGATATGCCCTGTGACCAATTGTTCTAGTGCTCATGTGTCAGATGTATACAGGTGACTGATGCTTTCTGGTTTCTTCTCCTTGCCCACAGCATCATCATCCACACACGAGGGAGACACCGGCATGGACCTTGAGGAGGGACCCAGCGACAGTGCCACCAGTGCTGTGGAGTCAGCAGGAGGCAGTGGCACGGAGGGCGAGGGAGCCAGTCGGAGGACCTGTCCGGAGGCGAGAGCATGTACGACACCGACGGGTCCCAGGCTGACATCCTTGAGGAAGCGGAGGATGCAACAACATCTGGCAGCATCCCACCATCTGTACCCGCCTCCACCATTGCCATCTTCGCCCTCCCAGTTGCTCCCGTCCCTTCTGTCCGTGCACGGTCCCACCGTGTCTCCTTCAGACCAGGGACCGCAGCACCTGCCCCTGTCACCCCTGCTGCCCTCAGTGAAGAGTCTGTGGACACACTGCACCAGTTGCAGGTTGGTCAGGCATCGATGCTGCATGTCCTCCATGAACACACTAGACTGCTCACGCAGTTGATGTCGTTCGTGGAGGGCATGTCATCAACGATGAATGAGCAACGCAGGTTTCTGCGGTCCATGGACTCTTCACTGACGGAAGCAGTGTATCTCCTGCGGCGCTCCGTCCCCCCCCACCCCGGACCCATCCACACTGCCCTCTCCCATGCCTGTCCAAAGCACAAACAGACAGTCACAGGCACACACCACAACAGACACATCCAGCACACCCCCAACTAAGGCACAGCGCACACCTCCTGGCACGCACAGTCAGGGGGATGTAGTGACACCCACAGGGTCTGGGGGCAAACGGCAGACACGCAGCCACAGTCAGAGTCCACAGTCCTCATGACCCACTTCCTCCAAATCCACTCCCCTTAGCTCCCCTGCCAAGACATCACCCAAAGTGACCTACATGGCTAGTCAGTCCCTCAACCCCACTGTGACACCACCCCGCAAGCGGTTGAGGAAGTCTCTGGCCAGGGGAGTTGAGTCCCCCCCATGTCCACCACCTCCCCTGAGAGCGCTGCACCCCATCCTTCGGACACCCCCCCCCCTCCGTTGGCCCTGGTGTTCGTTCCAGTGCAGGGGTTCCTCTGGACGCCCTGGCAGCAGTGTGCAGCGAGCTGCTCACCACCACCTTTGGCGCTGCACCACCCCCTGTGGTGGATACGTCCAGCCCTGCACCCACCACACCTACCCAACCCACTCCTGTCCCTGCGGTGCCTGTTACTCCCACTGATGATGCCCCCCCCGTCGACAACCCTTGAGGTGACTTTGTGCAGGCAAGGTAGGGGTGGAAACAGTCGCATACGTCCACCCTTGGACTCGAACTATGGACTGGCCATTGGCCTTTGTAAATAGTGTTTTATAACAATTTTGCTTTTTTTGTGCTGAATAAAGCCTTTTCTTTTAGTTTCCACACTATTGCATTTCAGGTACTTGATGTTGGTGATGAGGCCCATGAAGTTGGTGTTCTGGTAATGTGTTAGGGTTCTGAGAAATGTTTTAGTATGATGGTCATGGGGTGGACCATGGTATCTGTGTGCCATCTCAATGTCTGTGAAAATATTAATTGGTAGTGGGTGTTCCTTTGGATTGTGAGACATTGTCCCAGGAAGTGTTCCTTCCTCTGTGGCACCTGACATGTTCCCTGCAAACAGTTGCACAATTGTTGTGCTGACCTGTGTCAACATATCCTTTGTTGGCGACGGATCCCTTCAACAATGGCCATGCATGCTCACCGATGTCTCCTGCTGAATCGTCTGTGCCATCCTTGCCAGTCACTGTACTTGTGTTTTGTGTATGTAGGAAAGGCATCAGGGACCAATTGCCCCTTTTCAGCACTATGCATGTGTGTAATCCCAGCCTAACACACAAATGGCACGTGTAATGCAGGGTATTTGGGCACCTGACTCACAATTGTGGGCATTGTATCTAGTCGCAGTGAACCCTATTCCTTACATGTGAGACAACATCTGGGTGGCTGGACCAGCACCTGGACATTCCTATCACTCCTGTGATGTGCGTGACAGTGTGTGTTCCCCTTTGCTAATTTATTTTAGTATGCATTTCCATGACTATACAGTCTGTTGGCATTAAATCCGGGTGTGTATTGTGGGGCATCCACCATGGGTGGGTATACATGTGTTGAATGTCCTCACACCCACATGAGGTGTGTCATGCAGTGTGTGAATGACATCCATCCTCCTGGGAGTGGGGCACTGCTGGGAGTCCTCTGCACCCACCCAACATATGTCTGGGCACTGCTGGGAGTCCTCTGCACCCACCCCTCATATGTCTGGGCACTGCTGGGAGTCCTCTGCACCCACCCCATATCTCTGTCCACTGCTGGTAGTGATATGCACCCACCCCTCATATGTCTGGGCACTGCTGGGAGTCCTCTGCACCCACCCCTCATATGTCTGGACACTGCTGGGAGTCCTCTGCACCCACCCCTCATATGTCTGGGCACTGCTGGGAGTCCTCTGCACCCACCCCTCATATGTCTGTCCACTGCTGGGAGTCCTCTGCACCCACCCCTCATATGTCTGGGCACTGCTGGTAGTGATATGCACCAACCCCTCATATGTCTGGGCACTGCTGGTAGTGATATGCACCCACCCCTCATATGTCTGTCCACTGCTGGGAGTCCTCTGCACCCACCCCTCATATGTCTGGGCACTGCTGGGAGTCCTCTGCACCCACCCCTAATATGTCTGGGCACTGCTAGGAGACCTCTGCACCCACCCCTCATATGTCTGTCCACTGCTGGTAGTGATATGCACCCACCCCTCATATGTCTGGGCACTGCTGGGAGTCCTTTGCACCCACCCCTCATATGTCTGGGCACTGCTGGGAGTCCTCTGCACCCACCCCTCATATGTCTGGGCACTGCTGGTAGTGATATGCACCCACCCCTCATATGTCTGGGCACTGCTGGGAGTCCTCTGCACCCACCCCCATATCTCTGTCCACTGCTGGTAGTGATATGCACCCACCCCTCATATGTCTGGACACTGCTGGGAGTCCTCTGCACTCACCCCTCATGTCTGGGCACTGCTGGTAGTGATATGCACCCACCCCTCATATGTCTGGGCACTGCTGGGAGTCCTCTTCACCCACCCCATATCTCTGTCCACTGCAGGTAGTGATATGCACCCACCCCTCATATGTCTGTCCACTGCTGGGAGTCCTCTGCACCCACCCCTCATATGTCTGGGCACTGCTGGGAGTCATCTGCACCCACCCCCATATGTCTGTCCACTGCTGGTAGTGATATACACCCACCCCTCATATGTCTGTCCACTGCTGGGAGTCCTCTGCACCCACCCCTCATATGTCTGGGCACTGCTGGGAGTCCTCTGCACCCACCCCTCATATGTCTGTCCACTGCTGGGAGTCCTCTGCACCCACCCCTTATATGTCTGGGCACTGGTGGTAGTGATATGCACCCACCCCTCATATGTCTGGGCACTGCTGGGAGTTCCCTGCACCCACCCCCATATCTCTGTCCACTGCTGGTAGTGATATGCACCCACCCCTCATATGTCTGTCCACTGCTGGTAGTGATATGCACCCACCCCTCATATGTCTGTCCACTGCTGGGAGTCCTCTCCACCTACCCCTCATATGTCTGGGCATTGCTGGGAGTCCTCTGCACCCACCCCTCATATGTTAGGGCACTGCTGGGAGTCCTCTGCACCCACCTCTCATATGTCTGGCCACTGCTGGTAGTGATATGCACCCACCCCTCATATGTCTGGGCACTGCTGGGAGTCCTTTGCACCCACCCCTCATATGTCTGGGCACTGCTGGGAGTCCTCTGCACCCACCCCTCATATGTCTGGGCACTGCTGGGAGTGATATGCACCCACCCCTCATATGTCTGGGCACTGCTGGGAGTCCTCTGCACCCACCCCCATATCTCTGTCCACTGCTGGTAGTGATATACACCCACCCCTCATATGTCTGTCCACTGCTGGGAGTCCTCTGCACCCACCCCTCATATGTCTGGGCACTGCTGGGAGTCATCTGCACCCACCCCCATATGTCTGTCCACTGCTGGTAGTGATATACACCCACCCCTCATATGTCTGTCCACTGCTGGGAGTCCTCTGCACCCACCCCTCATATGTCTGGGCACTGCTGGGAGTCCTCTGCACCCACCCCTCATATGTCTGTCCACTGCTGGGAGTCCTCTGCACCCACCCCTTATATGTCTGGGCACTGGTGGTAGTGATATGCACCCACCCCTCATATGTCTGGGCACTACTGGGAGTTCCCTGCACCCACCCCCATATCTCTGTCCACTGCTGGTAGTGATATGCACCCACCCCTCATATGTCTGTCCACTGCTGGTAGTGATATGCACCCACCCCTCATATGTCTGTTCACTGCTGGGAGTCCTCTGCACCTACCCCTCATATGTCTGGGCATTGCTGGGAGTCCTCTGCACCCACCCCTCATATGTTAGGGCACTGCTGGGAGTCCTCTGCACCCACCTCTCATATGTCTGGCCACTGCTGGTAGTGATATGCACCCACCCCTCATATGTCTGGGCACTGCTGGGAGTCCTTTGCACCCACCCCTCATATGTCTGGGCACTGCTGGGAGTCCTCTGCACCCACCCCTCATATGTCTGGGCACTGCTGGTAGTGATATGCACCCACCCCTCATATGTCTGGGCACTGCTGGGAGTCCTCTGCACCCACCCCCATATCTCTGTCCACTGCTGGTAGTGATATGCACCCACCCCTCATATGTCTGGACACTGCTGGGAGTCCTCTGCACCCACCCCTCATATGTCTGGGCACTGCTGGTAGTGATATGCACCCACCCCTCATATGTCTGGGCACTGCTGGGAGTCCTATTCACCCACCCCATATCTCTGTCCACTGCAGGTAGTGATATGCACCCACCCCTCATATGTCTGGGCACTGCGGGGAGTCCTCTGCACCCACCCCATATGTCTGTCCACTGCTGGTAGTGATATACACCCTCCCCTCATATGTCTGTCCACTGCTGGGAGGCTTCTGCACCCACCCACCCTTGGAGCTGTACACTGCTGGCCAGGACCTACACACACAACGATTTGTAGGTAACATGCTGGGCCAGTCCTCTATGCCCACATTCCTGGCGCGTGTACACCTCGTATTCAAATTTTCCTGCTGCCGTAACGAGGTGCGTGCGGTACGCACCGTACCTACGCATGTATGCATGGGTACGGTCCGTACCTGATTAATCATGGGGCCATAGGGGTACTCACCGTACCCACACATTCATGCGTGGGTACGGTCCGTACCACTGTTGGCACGGTGCCGTAGGGGTACGTATGGTACGCACCGTACCCACGCATTCATGCGTGGGTACGGTCTGTACCACTGTTGTCATGGCGCCGTAGGGGTACGTGTGGTACACACCGAACCCACGCATTCATGCGTGGGTACGGTCCGTACCACTGTTGTCATGGGGCCGTAGGGGTACGTGTGGTACGCACCGTACCCATGCATGTTGTTCTCACCTTCTGCGGCGTGTGCGTCGGGTGCGGTGCACCAGGTCGTAGGCCAAGAGGACCGGGATGACACTTACGATGGGGTTCATGGCTGTACATTGCGTAACGGGGCTCCGTGGCGTTGCGGTTGGCATCGGACTCTGCTTTTCCGGCTGTGTTTGGCTACTGTAAACAAAGAGCCATACGGAGTGACGTCGGTACGAATCGTACTTGCTGGGCCGGAAAACGCTGGTGAAATACATACGGACGTCGCGTACAAGAATTTCCGGATCGGAATCGTGGGTATTTTTTTGCTGTACGGTCTTTTGTACGATTCGTACAGAAAAAGGCTTTCTGTACGAACCGTACTTCCTAGGTTGTGAAATGAGTTTACCTGGTACGAGTCGTACAGAGAAAACGCTCCGTACGACTATTCGTAGGGCCATTTTACAGGATCGGAATCGACCCCATGTGTGTATCTGTGATTGGATCAATACATTGGCCCAAAATAACAAAAGGTGACAACAGGTGTTGTGGGATATCAACCAAATATGATGTAACATGAACATAATGACCATTTGTCATTTTATTTGTGTGTGACTATAGGCCTTCTGTTGCCAACTACTGCTTTTGCAATTTAAGAATCAAGAGTAATAGATGTTCTTCACTATTGAACATCCCAAAAAGAGAGTCATTATCTGCAGGCATAATCACTTTAACCAGATATCAACAAAACATATTTGTAACAAAAAAACATAAGAAATATTCATCTAGAAAGTAAACCAACCAGTGTCTAGTTCCTTCCTATGGAATAGATACACATGTAGGCCTGGTGACATCCACCAACTATCAACACCTATCAACTCCAGACATTTCTGAACATTAAATCTCAGGAAGAATCCTGGGTGGTGTGGCTTAGAAAGATGCCACTACTTTTGATTACCCAGAAATCTCTGTACAGGTCAATAATTGGTTAAAACATTCCTCATGCTTCTGTGATTGTAAGTTTTGGAATTGAAGGAGAACAACAAAACTTACACCATTCAGAATTCCTAACCTCTACCAATACAAAAGTATGCCACACTAATGTGTAGTCTTAATATACCTGGCAATACCAAAGGGGATGATGGATGGAGTGTTAGAGCAAATCAAACACTCACCCCCAGTCAACTGATCTGGGTTTAATATATCACCATTCTTTAGCTCACTCCACCACCCCAGTACAGACATGGCCATATGCAAATCAGTCTGTCCCAGTGCCTCATGAGAACAGTCCAGCCCGAACTGCCAAGCCATGTCTTCCCTGGACCGGAAACAAGCATCCTGGGACCGGTTTCGGGTTCATAACCCTCATCAGCCAGGCTATCTTGAATTCAGTGACAAAGTGAGCAAGGGACCCATGTCTGGGCATACCCTGCCAACTTAGGGCGAACAAAGCGATACCAAAGGGGATGATGGATGGAGTGTTAGAGCAAATCGAACACTCACCCCAGTCAACTGCTCTGGGTTTAATCCATAACCATTCTTTAGCTCACTCCACCACCCCAGTTCAGACATGGCCATATGCAAATCAGTCTGACCCTGTGCCTCATGGGAACAGTCCAACCCGAACTGCCAAGCCATGTCTTTCCTGGATCGGAATCAAGCATCCTGGGACCGGTTTCGGGTTCATAACCGTCATCAGCCAGGCTATCTTGAATCCAGTGACAAAGTGAGCAAGGGACCCATGTCTGGGCATACCCTGCCAACTTAGGGCGAACAAAGTGATACCAAAGAGGATGATGGACGGAGTGTTAAAGCAAATCAAACACTCACCCCCAGTCAACTGATCTGGGTTTAATCCATCACCATTCTTTAGCTCACTCCACCACCCCAGTTCAGACATTGCCATATGCAAATCAGTCTGACCCTGTGCCTCATGGGAACAGTCCAGCCCGAACTGCCAAGCCATGTCTTCCCTGGACCGGAAACAAGAATCCTGGGACTAGTTTCGGGTTCATAACCCTCATCAGACAGGCTATCTTGAATCCAGTGGCAAAGTGAGCAAGGGACCCACGTCTGGTCATTCCCTGCCAACTTAGGGCAAACAAAGCGATACCAAAGGGGATGATGGACGGAATGGATGGATTTAGGTCCAGATCTCTGTACTGGGGTGAATGTATGACATTGTTCTGTATTCTGTCCATCAACTGTTGTTTTTGCATTTGTCACCCCGAGTGGGACGGGAATGCTCAGACGTGAGTCCCGTGCTCTCCATGCCACTGGAATCAAGCTATCCTGACTGTTGAGGGCTGAAAGCCCGAAACTGGTCCTAGGATGCTTGGTTCCAGTCCATGGAGAACCTGGCTTGGCAGTCCGGGGTGGACTGTTCCCATGTTGCACAGGGTCAAAAATGATTTGCATATGGCTAGGTTCAAACTGGAATGGCATGGTGAGCAAAAAACGATGGAATTAGGCCCAGATCTCTGTACTGGGGTGAATGTATGACTTTGTTCTGCATTCTGTCCATCAACTGTTGTTTTCGCATTTGTCACCCCGAGTGGGATGGGTATGCTCAGACGAAAGTCCTGTGCTCTCCATGCCACTGGAATCAAGCTATTATGGCTGATGGGGGCTGAAAGCCCGAAACTGGTTGTAGGATTCTTGGTTCCAGTCCAGGGAGAACCTGGCTTGGCAGTTCGGGCTGGACTGTTCCCATGTGGCACAGGGTCAAGACTGCTTTGCATATGGCTAGGTTCAAACTCGAATGGCATGGTGAGCAAAAAAACATTGGATTTAGGCCAAGATCTCTGTACTGGGGTGAATGTATGACATTGTTCTGCATTCTGTCCATCAACTGTTGTTTTTGAATTTGTCACCCCGAGTAGGACGGGTATGCTCAGACGTGAGTCCCGTGCTCTCCATGCCACTGGAATCAAGCTATCCTGGCTGATGAGCGCTGAAAGCCCGAAACCGGTCCTAGGATGCTTGTTTCCAGTCCAGGGCGAACCTAGTTTGGCAGTTCGGGCTGGACTGTTGCCATGTGGCACAGGGTCAAGACTGATTTGCATATGGCTAGGTTCAAACTGGAATGGCATGGTGAGCAAAAAAACGATGGAATTAGGCCCAGATCTCTGTACTGGGGTGAATGTATGACATTGTTCTGCATTCTGTCCATCACGGGTATGCTCAGACGTGAGTCCTGTGCTCGCCATGCCACTTAAATCAAGCTATCCTGGCTGATGAGGGCTGAAAGCCCGAAACCGAACCTAGGATGCTTGGTTCCAGTCCAGGGAGAACCTGGCTTGGCAGTTCGGGCTGGACTGTTCCCATGTTGCACAGGGTGAAGACTGATTTGCATATGGCTAGGTTCAAACTGGAATGGCATGGTGAGCAAAAAAACGATGGAATTAGGCCCAGATCTCTGTACTGGGGTGAATGTATGACATTGTTCTGCATTCTGTCCATCAACTGTTGTTTTTGCATTTGTTACCACGGGTGGGACGGGTATGCTCAGACGTGAGTCCCGTGCTCTCCATGCCACTGGAATCAAGCTATCCTTGCTGATGTGGGCTGAAAGCCCGAAACCGGTCCTAGGATGCTTGTTTCCAGTCCAGGGAGAACCTGGCTTGGCAGTTCGGGCTGGACTGTTTCCATGTGCACAGGGTCAAGACTGATTTGGATATGGCTAGGTTCAAACTGAAATGGTATGGTGGGCAAAAAAACGATGGAATTAGGCCCAGATCTCTGTACTGGGGTGAATGTATGACATTGTTCTGCATTCTGTCCATCAACTGTTGTTTTTTCATTTGTCACCCTGAGTGGGACGGGTATGCTCAGACGTGAGTCCTGTGCTCGCCATGCCACTGGAATCAAGCTATCCTGGCTAATGAGGGCTGAAAGCACGAAACCGGTCCTAGGATGCATGGTTCCAGTCCAGGGAGAACCTGGCTTGGCAGTTCAGGGTGGACTGTTCCCATGTGGCACAGGGTCAAGACTTATTTGCATATGGCTAGGTTCAAACTGGAATGGCATGGTGAGCAAAAAAACGACAGATTTAGGCCCAGATCTCTGTACTGGGGTGAATGTATGACATTGTTCTGCATTCTGTCCATCAACTGTTTTTGCATTTGTCACCCGAGAGGGACGGGTAAGCTCAGACGTGAGTCTTGTGATCTCCATGACGCTGGAATCAAGCTATCCTGGCTGATGAGGGCTGAAAGCCCGAAACCGGTCCTAGGATGCTTGTTTCCAGTCCAGGGAGTACCTGGCTTGGCAGTTCGGGCTGGACTGTTCGCATGTGGCACAGGATCAAGACTGATTTGAATGCGTCCCGTGCTCTCCATGCCACTGGAATCAAGCTATCCTGACTGATCAGGGCTGAAAGCCCGAAACCAGTCCTATGATGCTTCGTTCCAGTCCAGGGAGAACCTGGCTTGGAAGTCCCATTTGGCACAGGGTCAAGACTGATTTGCATATGGCTAGGTTCAAACTGGAATGGCATGGTGAGCAAAAAAACTGTGGATTTAGGCCCAGAATTCTGTACTGAGGTGAATGTATGACATTGTTCTGCATTCTGTCCATCAACTGTTGTTTTTGCATTTGTCACGCCAAGTGGGACGGGTATGCTCAGATGTGAGTCCCGTGCTCTCCATGCAACTCGAATCAAGCTATCCTGGCTGATGAGGACTGAAAGCCCGAAACCGGTCCTTGGGCGCTTGGTTCCAGTCCAGGGAGAACCTGGCTTGGCAGTTCGGGCTGGACTGTTCCCATGTGGCACAGGGTCAAGACTGATTTGCATATGGCTAAGTTCAAACTGGAATGGCATGGTGAGCAAAACATCAATGAATTTAGGCCCAGATCTCTGTACTGGGATGAATGTTTGACATTGTTCTGCATTCTGTCCATCAACTATTGTTTTTGTCTTAATATACCTGACAGAATTTGGCCAATATGTGATCTCAAGAAATTAATATATTCTCAATGTGGATGTTCAAATGGGCGCAATATTGGTCTATTTTTGTCAAGTACAATAGGCCCTACCACATATTTCAAGTGCCATTTTCCATTTTTATCAGGGGATGTATGGAAACACTAGGGGCCATATGTAGGTAAATTATATTTACCGATTCTTAAATACCTAATTTTACCGATTCGGTATTTATGAATCGGTAAATGTAATGTAGGTAAACAATCGGTAATTATTACCGATTCGGTAAATATCGGTATTTAAGAATCGGTATTTACCGAATCGGTAATAATGCATCCCTTCCCATTCATTCCTATGGGCCCGGAGGCCCATAGGAATGAATGGGAAGCCAGTTACCATTACAGATTCGGTATTAATAGGGGAGGCATTATCATGGGTGGCAGGGTGTCACATTGACACCCTGTTGCACCCCTGATTCGTGCATGTGTGCACATGTGGCGCACATACATGCCCTAAGGGCATGTATGTCTGCCACATTGCACTTTTCAAATGGCACAAAAATGCTTTTTGAAAGGTATTCGTCATTTACCATCAACTTGTAGTTGGTGGTAAATAACGAATCCAGACACCAATGATGCACTCACTTGAGTGCCCCCTACATAGCATTTCTGGATTCGGTATTTACCGAATCGGTATTTTACAGATTTCTTAAATTCCGATTCGGTAAATACCGAATCCAGAAAATCAGCCACCTACATCGCAAATGCCTAAATACCGGTCGGTAACGGGATATTTACCGAATTTCGGCCGTTAACGACCGGTATTTGGCTTCCTACATGAGGCCCTAGATGTTAAGATGCTTGCCATTTACCTAAAGTTCTGAATTGTTTTTAATTTATGGAAAATGGAAGAACATTTGACTTTTTAATTTGTAAAAAATTCTAGGTAATATAATGTGCTGTGATTCGTCCTAAAGTCATGAAAACAAATTCTCCTTTGTCTTTAGTTTTCAGACTTTTCTGAAGTTGGCAGGCCTCCCTGGGTTCCGACCAATCTAGGGCCTAAATATTGCAGACATCCTCCAAAGAAATCTACCCATCAAAAATATCTGTTAGTGTCTAGTGTGTGGCTCCTAGCTCAGACACATGGAAGCACAAACTTACGACAGACCTTGGAAGGGATATCTTACCATGTGAAGAATTAAAGAAATTAGAGGTGTTGGGGAAATGTTGGAAAATCTCACAAATATCTTCTGATTCAGCGCTTTGTGTCCACCTGACATTGAGACCAAAGGTGATCTGGCACCCACTATTAGAAACCTTATGATGTATAAGTGTTAACATATTATTCCATACAGCAATGGGTTGATATATGTGACCAAAAACAGGCACACTAAATTGGCATCTCACATGCAGCTGCTCTCCAAGTTTCTATAATCACCACATCCAGCTTATTGTCCATGGGCTACCTGAACCAATAGGAAACCCATGCATCTCTGCTACCCCCACAATCCTTGGCAGGGATATCTTTCTACATGAGGTAGATCTGAGGGACTTACCATGTTTCGGGGAACAAATGCTGAGATCTGACAATATCATGTTCAGTGTAATATCACAGCCATTCATATAGGGTGAAAGAAATTATATATAGTACTATAAAAATGGAGTTACAGTAACACCTATTTGTTATAGTTGCTAGAACCAGTGCTACATGGTATAAAGCACTATGTTGAAAGCAATGTAATTTTACACATGGTATATTGTTCTAGACTCTTCTAATTTATTTAATTCTTTAATATTTAGTAAACATGTTGGATAAGTATAATCTGTATACTTAAAACCAGTAGTGTAATGCTACTGTAAGACTGTGTGTTATCATATAATGTTTTTCAGATTGTAAGTTAGCAATATAAGTAAAACAATCCTTGAGTAATTCTTCAAAATAAAAATGTATGATTTTTTTTTATTTTCTACTACCCTTGCCCCTGTATCCTGTTAACATGACATATATTTAAAATGCACTACGATTCTGCCAAGCCAAATAAAATAAAAAAAATATACAGAAATTTGCACAGGGCAGAATTACTCTTTTAAATCCAATTAAACTAATATTGGAAAATAGCATAGGTTTGGGGGCATGAGATTTACTATCTAAATATGTTCCAAACACTCTGAGGAAAGTGAATATATGTTGAAATTTACTAGTCTAACTCCAGTCGAAGGGCCGGATTTAGAATTTGGCAGAAAGTCTTAACTGTGTCTGTAAGACAACAGACAATATGTCTGCCATCCCAAGGGTTCTTTTGCCCTGTGGACAACTCTTTTCATTGACATAAACTTCTGTGATCGAAGTTCCTGTCAATGTAGAAAATGCTTGACCGACAATAATGTCAACCATGACAGCCGTCAGTCAATCTTTTCTAAAGTTTTATGTTTTTCAAAACCAAACTCCCAAAGTGGGAGTTTGTTTTTGAAAGAAGAACTAATACTCCCCCAGCCTGGGAGGTTACTCACATGGTATGGGTTCATTTTGATTATGTTTTGTGTCCTTTACTGGTAGGCTTTTCCTGGTGGTGAGAGATAGGAGGAAACACCTTTACACTATTCACCCGAAATACGGCAGTGGGTGTAAAAATAACAAATTATGAAAGAGGTAGCAGGGTAAAAGTTACTGTTGCACACCCAGAACAAATAATCCATTGCAGTCTCAGAAGTCTTAACGCTGCTTAATGCTTGGACTGTATTACACCTTGCCCCTAATGTTCTGAGCTGTAATGATTTGGAGCCAACCATTAAACGCATATGTTACCTGTTTACAAAAGCACACCATTGGTTCTTGTGTCAAATATATATAAGATTATCCACAAATTCCTCATTAGATTACTTGCAAAATTGCAAAAAGTCACATAAGTAGTATGGTTGCACTTAGTAAAACACAACATTCTCATTTGAATGTATGCTGTGTATATCTATTTGTTGAATCAACACGATTTATAACATTTCTTTATTGAGTTATTCAAATGGCATCACATATAATCCAAGTTTCAGTGTGCAACAGTCATGCATAAACAGCTAAAAAAGGAAGAAGAAAAGAGGGTGATAATTAAGAAAGAAGAAGAAGGCGAGGCCTCTCCTGAACACCCTGGCAATAAATTATTTATTCATGGGAGGCAGTTACTGCCATGTCCTGCATCCAGTCAGTTCGAGGGGAGATGCCAAAAGAAGAGGATGGCCATTGTGGCCACCACTAGCACTGTGTCAATCCAAAGTTTCAGATGCAACACATTTTTGTTGACAATGTTCTTTTCACTGTTGTTTCTGCTTCAGATTACTTACCAATACAGGACACAAGGACAGGATTCAGGTTACTGCTTGCTAAGAAAGACATGAGACTCATCATGTGTATACTGTTGTAGACACTCTCAATCAAGTAGGTATCACATGTTTGATGACATATTGTAATGCATCTCAGAATTTTTGAGACACGTCTTGCCCAACTGGCCTTACCATTTTCCAATGATTTACACAGTACTAATTAATGCAGAATAACACCTAACCATTATCAAATGGTTTCACCTTTAAAATGTCCCAGGCAGGAATGAAACACATGTTAGCTGGTCTGATAGAAGATTACATTGCTAAAGGTGTGGTTTCATAAACTGTTGACATCTAGTCCAATTAACATTGAGAAAGTGTATATATTTGGGGTTTATCAGATGTACCCTTCTAACTCCAGTCTAACTAATATTGGGGCATTGCATATAGTTGTGCTGGGGTCAATTTACTATTCACACTTCACCCCAACTAACATTTAGTGCGTATCTTTGGTGGAGTCCTATTTAGCATTCTAACTTTAGCACTATAAACTTCAGTCCAACAAACACTAGTGAACGAGCATGTTTAGGCTGTGGGTAAGAATTACAATTTTAACTCCAGTCCAACAAACATTGAGGAAAGTGCATATTTTAGGTGGGGCAGGGGTGGTTGACATTTATTATTCTGAATCCAGTTGCTACAAAGTTTGAGAAATTGTATTTATTGTGGGTGGGATAAAATTTGGTGTTCTTAATGTAGTCCCAACAATGGTGCAATATTAACAGTTTTAGTTTTAGTTATGACAGCTTGAAATTAATGACACAACCAAAAAGTAACATATTTGTTTTTTTTAATTAATATAATTTCATTCACAGATGAATTCACCACCACAAAACACACAATCTAAAATGTAAAGAAAAATTAAGCACTTAAAAAATCACTTAAAGAAACAAAACTTAAAAGTCATTAAACAAATCAACAAATATTTACCAATTATTATTAATTAACATAAGTAATGCATATTTTAGTTAACCTACCACATATCCAGTCAACAACCTGAGATAAAAAGAAAATATTAAATAACTTAAACGTAATTACACAATTGTGCATAAATATAGCAATTTAAAATTAACATAATTAATAAAAATATTCCTTTAATAACAATTATAAAATACTACTCAGTCTATTCCCAATAAATCCTTCAGAATTAAAAATGAATTAAACATATGAGCAAATAAATGGAAATTAAAAAATAGATATTTACCATAATAATTAATTAAAACATCTGTGAAGTTTTAAGTTCTATCCTTTTGCAACTCTGCTACAACCTTTTTTGTATTTCTTGATAAAGAATGGTTAAAATGCCTTAATCCTATAGCATATGTAGATTAAAGTCTTGTTTTTTTTTGTTGGGCTGCATGTTACATACTTTATTGGAAGATTTCAAGAGGTCGTTGGAGTAGGGAAAATGATTTAAACCAAACAAGAACCGAGATCAACATGAGTAAATGTCCAGGGTGGCTGATACGGGAGATGGTTAATAAAAAGAGGCCATTGATAATGAGATCCTTGAATGTAATGGCACATACAAGGGATGAAGATGGCCAGGGTACCAGTTTGATATTCCTTTTACCCTAGAGGCATTGAATCTCATTTAAAACTCTCTTTGATAACAGCTGAATCTTCACATTGAGATTATGATTAGACATATAGATGTACATGAGGAGTTTAAAACAATTGCTGTATACGAAGAAGGAAAAGTACTCTATTATCCTGTTGCAAGGTAGCATATTGTCAAGTGAAACCACGCCTAGTGACCTCATTGAGCTTGGGGTCTATTTGTGGAAAAAGATGAGATAAAAAAGATTTATGCGATGCCAAGGTTATAGAAGAATTCCCTGAGTTGGAAAGTAGGGAAAGCTCAACCTGAAGAGTAAAAGGACAAAGAAGAATATCTAGTCCAGGAAAATAGTTAACAGATAAATGATAACAAAGGAATCCACTACAGATAAACTGTCAACAGTCTTAAAGGGTAAGCAAAATAAATCCTTACTATTCTGTTAGATCTGATTTGTGTGTGGTCACCAACTGGGCATAGAAAACCAAAGACACACAGAAAGAAAAGAAAGTGGGAGAAAGCTCCAAGTCAGAATATGGCCACAGCAAAAGAGGATAAATTAGTGAAATCAGACGGTAGATGTGCCTTAACCTGTTAAGTTCACTTGTCAGCCAGAATGCATTGACCCAGAGATGGTCTGGGAGGATGTTTGATGATTCCCAGAATGAGCAGAGTTGTAAATACTGATAACAGGGTTGGAACTTGCAAGAAGGGAACAGAATATTGTACAAGTCAGTTTGAGTGTATAAAAAGGAGGGCAGCAGTGAAACTCACAGATGGAGTTGTGCAGAACTGTTGTCTGCCCGAAGCCAGACCCGTGGTCGCACCGCCTGCCAGATTATGAGTTTCCTTGTGTCTGGCGGGCTTTCTTTGGTGGTGCCACAGCAGTGTCCCTGAAAATGGGCACCATACTGGGAACGCCAAATAAAGTTCCTGCACAGCATTTAAAGTCCATGCCATGCAGGGTCAGGGTAAATGCACACGGGGGCACATGTTGTGCCCCCTGCATGCATCCCCATGGGCAACCGCCAGCCTTTTCATGGAGGAAAGACCTCCATGATACCTTTGGCGGTCCTGAAACTCGTGATATGCATGGTAGTGCCGTAGCGGCACCACCAGCATATTATTGAGGCCCTCACCAGTGCCAGGGAGCCGTTCTCTCATCGCTGAGGTGGTGCAATGGCTGTCAAACTGGCCAACTTGCAATGGAGCAGTTGGACCCCCCCAGTGTGGCAGGGGCAGGACTGCCTCGTCCTATTTTTCTCAGAGTGTTATGCACCAAGGTCATTCTCCAACTGTCCTACCAAACCAAACCTTTGAGTGCATTACACTTACTAGGAGGGTTGACTACATGTGCCACACATCTTTTAAATTGCTTCATATGACCAGATAGAATATTGGGGATGTTGAATCTTCAGGCTAACATGGTCATACAGCTTAAGAGATCGTGATGGTTTTTGTCTCAATTTATACAACTCACCATTTAGAGAAAGAGTATGTGACATCTTATGAAACCAGTTTTTCATTTGATCGCCGTACACAACAAAATATATAAAAATTGATTAATTGTTTCCTCTAATAGAATAATTAAATTGTTAGCATTCCTACTTAAGTAAGCAACACAAAAAGTAGCATTTTTAGTTTGGTCATCTGGACAAGTAGTATGTTTTCATTGGAAATGCACATGACACTGATCGAGGATTGATGCATTTTTGGGGGGAACTCCAGTAAATCTTTCTGCTGGAGGTAAATGTATTATAGGCGTTTCTTCAATGTCTCTAAAACATAGGCCATAATTGCTGGAGGTGGTAGGACACAAGGTTCAGTGATATTAGCTTCCAAAGGTAATGGCTCCTAACTGGTGTCTTTTTTGAGTTTCATGGAGAGCCTTCCTCTTATTTAAGTTAAATTAATTCTGACTGTATGGTCTTGTTTTCTGACCTCACCTAGCTGACGCTCTGTTCTAACATGGTAACTACATCTAAGATTTGAGACAAGGCAGATTAAAAATCAATTGCATGCATAGGAATGATAACATGGGTTAGGCAATCTGTTAGACAACACAATGGGGCCGATTTCGATGGCCGGTCGGACAGCTATCCGTAGCCATACCCTGCGACCGACACGTCCCCAGAGCCGGTTCGTCCTGTAGAGTAAGTATGATGCGCATAACTGCCAAAAACACGACCGACACGTAGGCTGTCAATCAAGACCCATTCTCCGTCCGAGCCGTAACTCCCAAAGAGGAACCGTGTCACCCGGAAGCAGTATCCATAGAAGTTTCCGGCATGACAAGTACGATGCGTACTTCCTACGTGCCGGGCGGGTCGTCACGTACGGCACGTCACAGCATCCGGAAAACAAGCATATCAGCTACGATTCCACAAATCAATACACGGCTACGAGACGGACCAGCTTGCAGTGGGTACGAGACGGAGCAACAAGCAGTGTGTACGACATGAACACAACATGAATCTCATCGCGCAGGTCATACCAGTACTCTACATCTATGACCGGATCAGGAACCGATGCCGACAGCGCAGGCGGTAAGTCAGACACCTACCACATAAACATACGACACGTACCTGCAAAATGGCACAAACACACACAGGGGATCCATATCTGGGCCACTAACAACAGCCCACCACAGGGGTTGCATGGCCAGCACCCCTGCCACCCCCACTCACAGGGCTTATGTTGCCCATCACCCCTGCCACCCCCAATCACAGGGGACCTGTTGCTCATCACTACTGCCACCCCCACCCATCAGGACTATGTTGCCCATCACCCCTGCCACCCCCACTCACAGGGGACCTGTTGCCCATCACTACTGCCACCCCCACCCATAGGGACTATGTTGCCCATCACCCCTGCCACCCCCACTCACAGAGCTTATGTTGCCCATCACCCCTGCCACCCCCACTCAAAGGGGACCTGTTGCTCATCACTACTGCCACCCCCACCCATCGGGACAATGTTGCCCATCACCCCTGCCACCCCCACTCACAGGGGACCTGTGGCTCATCACTACTGCCACTCATAGGGACTATGTTGCCCATCACCCCTGCCACCCCCACCCATAGGGCTTATGTTGCCCATCACCCCTGCCACCCCCAGTCACAGGACTTATGATGCCCATCACTACTGCCACCCCCACCCATAGGGATAATGTTGCCCATCATCCCTGCCACCCCCACCCATAGGGCTTATGTTGCCCATCACCCCTGCCACCCCCACTCACAGGGGACCTGTTGCTCATCACTACTGCCACCCCCACCTATAGGGTCTATGTTGCCCATCACCCCTGCCACCCCCACCCATAGGAATTATGTTGCCCATCACCCCTGCCACCCCCACTCACAGGGGAACTGTTACTCATTACTACTGCCACCCCCACCCATAGGGACTATGTTGCCCATCACCCCTGCCACCCCCACTCACAGGGGACCTGTTGCCCATCACCCCTGCCACCCCCGCTCACAGGGGACCTGTTGCTCATCACTACTGCCACCCCCACCCATAGGGACTATGTTGCCCATCACCCCTGCCACCCCCACCCATAGGGCTTATGTTGCCCATCACCCCTGCCACCCCCGTTCACAGGGGACCTGTTGCTCATCACTACTGCCACCCCCACCCATAGGGACTATGTTGCCCATCACCCCTGCCACCCCCACCCATAGGGCTTATGTTTCCCATCACCCCTGCCACCCCCACTCACAGGGGACCTGTTGCTCATCACTACTGCCACCCCCACCCATAGGGACTATGTTGACCATCACCCCTGCCACCCCCACTCACAGGGGACCTGTTGCCCTTCACCCCTGCCAACCCCACTCACAGGGCTTATGTTGCCCATTACCCCTGCCACCCCCAGCCATAGGATGGGTGGTGCGCAACACATGCAGCATACTCAAACATCAGGTATGTCCGCAAAATACATCCCCCACGACATCATGACAACAGTGTGTAGTCTGTGACAAATGCCCACAATAGTGAATATGGCTACGAGCATACAATGTAAGTAACAGCACATGTGTGACCAACACATGAGTGTGACATTCACAAGGCAAGCATCACCATAGCACTGTGGCAATGTAAAAAGAACACCCCCGCACTGTGTAGAACAGAAGTTAAGTGGGGGCTTCCAAAATGCAGCAGATGTTGAGCATTGTGGTGATGGGGACTAAACCCCCCTCATCACAGTGACCAAAAGGTAAGTGTCATCATGGTCAAAGCTGCAAATAACAAACAGCATGTATGATCCCTGCTCCCAACACATCAAACACTTCTGGGGCAAACTAGTGGTTGTGTCCCCTACACACAGAGATGTGGTGAGGCTAACAGTGCTGTGAAAACATAACACTCTCTCGGCCATGTGCAGACAAGCACCACACATGGGGGCTGACAATGCACACAGCGTACAATGACACAACAGCAGAAGTGACCATCACCAAGCATGCACATATCTCGAAAATAGACACACCAATCAAAACAACATGTGTAGACTGTAGGTGTCAGCTGACTAACTCACATTCCATGCCAGCAATGGCACCCAACAACCAGGATGAATGTGCACAATGATGTGAAATGACTCACAGGGACAGCATGCAAAATCACAGAAACAGCATCCAGACAATGGCCCACAACAGCAATACCAATGCACTGGTGCAGATGCACAAACACAAACAGGCAAACTCACACTGCACATCGGACACAACATGTGTGTGTGTGTGTCACAGTATCCCCAGGCAACTACACAACACATGAGAGGGGCTGAACCACAGATGTGGACACAGTGCCATACAAAAGTAAACCATCATTGGGACACCCTCAGTGGGCAATCAGGCGTTGGGAGATGAGAGGAAGCACAACAGACACATGTGACACTCGCTGGAATGAACACCAAGTAACACAGCAAGAGACTGACACACAACAGCACAATCCCCAGGGACAAGACATTGGGGTGACACAAGCATGCATGACACCTCCACTGTGATGACAAAGGCAGATGTCGTACAAACTGGGAAATCCAGACATGTGTCCTGTGCCACAAACGTACATCACACATACACGAACACAAATCACTCAGCATGGCCCCTCATCCATGGACAAACGTGAGCTAGGGGACCATCCATGCAAACATTCACATCAGTCCACCATCAATACCACACACCTGAACTGCAACAATGTGTATCTGTGAAGCCCACATGGACAGGTGACATTGCACATGCCCACATGACAAACACAGGAATGTTGGCAGGAACTAAGGTGCACACACACATCACACAAGGACTGTTTACAACCCTGGGGAATGACAGACACACTGTACAGTAAGCGGTACATGGCCATGACCTCAAAGCTCATGTAACCTTCACAATCCCTGCCACAGTCCCAGGACCATGCAGATGTCAAGGAAGAATACAAGGCACCCATGCTGACACCTGCCAGCATCGCTGCCGTGAACCCGACAAGTGGGAGCAGTCACACACACATACAAATGTCTCAATCACTGAAAACTACCACCTAGGGACAACTACATGATATTGCGAACAAACAACTGCCTTGAGGAACCCTCACTGTGTCCCATCTGTGTCTGACAACATCATCAACACTCAGAACTGACAAATCACAATGATGATACACCAATTAACAGTAGTGAGTCATGCACCCACACATCTGGTAGCCCATTGGAAAAGTAGTGGGATTAACCCAGTACCACTCAG
Source organism: Triturus cristatus (assembly GCF_964204655.1). NCBI lineage: Eukaryota > Metazoa > Chordata > Amphibia > Caudata > Salamandridae > Triturus > Triturus cristatus. Next base: position 523,227,123 of record NC_140588.1, on the reverse strand, counting down.
CAAGCATCAACAACAGGAACATATCAAGGGAACACTGTCTGTATATGAACAGGGATGTGGACACACACACATGCACATACAACACACACCATGGGCCCTAGCTGGAATGAACACCAAGTAACACAGCAAGAGACTGACACACAACAGCACAATCCCCAGGGACAAGACATTGGGGTGACACAAGCATGCATGACACCTCCACTGTGATGACAAAGGCAGATGTCGTACAAACTGGGAAATCCAGACATGTGTCCTGTGCCACAAACGTACATCACACATACACGAACACAAATCACTCAGCATGGCCCCTCATCCATGGACAAACGTGAGCTAGGGGATCATCCATGCAAACATTCACATCAGTCCACCATCAATACCACACACCTGAACTGCAACAATGTGTATCTGTGAAGCCCACATGGACAGGTGACATTGCACATGCCCACATGACAAACACAGGAATGTTGGCAGGAACTAAGGTGCACACACACATCACACAAGGACTGTTTACAACCCTGGGGAATGACAGACACACTGTACAGTAAGCGGTACATGGCCATGACCTCAAAGCTCATGTGACCTTCACAATCCCTGCCACAGTCCCAGGACTATGCAGATGCCAAGGAAGAACACAAGGCACCCATGCTGACACCTGCCAGCATCGCTGCCGTGAACCCGACAAGTGGGAGCAGTCACACACACATACAAATGTCTCAATCACTAAAAACTACCACCTAGGGACAACTACATGATATTGCGAACAAACAACTGCCTTGAGGAACCCTCACTGTGTCCCATCTGTGTCTGACAACATCATCAACACTCAGAACTGACAAATCACAATGATGATACACCAATTAACAGTAGTGAGTCATGCACCCACACATCTGGTAGCCCATTGGAAAAGAAGTGGGATTAACCCAGTACCACTTAGCAAGCATCAACAACAGGAGCATATCAAGGGAACACTGTCTGTGTATGAACAGGGATGTGGACACACACACATGCACATACAACACACACCATGGGCCCAGGCCAAGTCACTGGACAACACACTAACTTGAGGGGACACAACTCCTGTGGGAGCCCAGCTGTGCCAAACATATTCACCGCAAGTCCCACTCATGTCTGCAGAACACTTGGTCAGTCAGCCATCAGTTACCACACAATGAAGGCTCTGGTCACAACAGCCTGGGTACGGGAGTCACCCCTAAGTCAGCTGCACATACCCCAAACATATGTCTAGCTAGTTGCATAGAGGACCCATTTTCTCCTATTACAATGATGCTCACACCTGTAGGGCCAGTAGTGATGAGCACGAAGTATGTGGAGGTGACAATTTGGACAATGGGAAGCACATCATATGTGCAGGGGTGCAAGCCACAGATGTGACCATGGCAATTAAATGCTCACAGAGAGATGTACACAAATAGTAGATCCAGACACACCCAGTTTGCTGCAAAGGATGACATGGATACCCACCAGAATAGGATACATATCTCATGGACCACAGGGAGTACCTCACATCAACACATCAGTATGCAACATTGTAAGCCAAGCATTAAAGGTGCAAGGGCATCTAAAACAACCCCAACATGATGTACAGCTAAATCAAGTCCACAGGGACAAACTAAAAAGCTTTATTCAGCATATGAAAAGTGAAACGTCTGTTCCAACAAAAGGCCAATGGCCAGTCCATGTCCAAATCACAAGGAGTGAACTAGAGTCACAAATTCAGTATATGAAATTCGAAACATCTGTGCAACCAAAAGGCCAATGGCCAGTCCATGTCAAATTGCCAAGGATTGAACTAGAGTGACAACTGTCACACCTTGCTTGCCTGCACTGCTACGGACCGGGGTCATCACTTCGGAGGGGCATACATGGGGGCAGGCCAGGCACCGCAGGGACAGGATCAGGGAGCAGCAGAAGGAGGCAGTGAAGAGGTGGGGGATGCAGGTGAGACACTTGCAACTGCAGTGGAGATGACTGAAGTGGTGGGTGCTGTCACAACTGTGGGGCACAAGTCCGATGGGGTGGGTGCCGGCACAACTCCAGTGGGCAGGTCAGATGGAGTGGATTGGCTCACTACTGCTGTGCCCAAGTCAGACGGGGTGGGTGTGGACTCAAAGTAGTGCCTACATCCATGGGAGCGGAATGGGGGACAGGTGAGGTCTGCAGGGCAGGGGGTGGGGACATGGTCCCCACATAAGCGGCACCAACTGTCTGACCAGGTGTGGAGGAGCAAGTGCTAGGGGGGGATGGCCTTAGCATTTTGGGGATGGTGTATCTGTGTGTGGGGGAACCCGGGGCAGGGAGTGGCGGGGGAACCTCTGGAGTGGTGGCCTGGGGGATGGAGGACAGAGACTTTGCCTTGGAGCTGCGTGCTGGCGGGGGGGTCTTGCTCTTCTTGCGCAGGGGGGACTTGCGGGTGGGTGTCTCGGTCTGACTGCGCCTGGGGGAGGGTTTGCAGGTGCGAGGGGCACTCCCTTCTGTGTGTGGGGACTTCCTCTTCCCCTTGTAATCAGGATCTGCTGGGTTGGTGGGGAAGAGGCCAAGGTCACAGAGGAAGAGCTTCTGGGGGATGGGGTTGCAGGTGAGGCAAGGGAAGGGGCTGGGAGGGAGAGGTCTCAGAAGACTGTGGAGTGGTTGTGGATGACTGTGTGTGTGTCAGCAAACCAGCCCCTGCGAGTGCAGAATCAGTCCCCTGCGGTTGCTTGTGTGCACGTCTAGCCCTTGGTTTGGGGGTTTCTGTGCTTTGGACAGGTAGTGTGCTAGGAATTGTGGGTGCTGCAGGGGTAGGAGGGGTGTGGGACTGTTGGAGAAGGGACACTGCTGCCGTCAGGGAGGATGCCACGGACTGGTTGGTCCTCTGTAGGGCAGGCATGCCCGAGGAAATGCCCTCCATGAATGACACCAGTTGTGTCAACAGACCTGTGTGTGCATGGAGGACCTTCAGGATCAATGTCTGCCCTACATGCATTTGTCTAAGTAAGTCCACAGACTCCTCACTCAGGGCAGCAGGGGACACAGGGTCAGGGGGTGCGGTGCCTGGCACAAAGGAGACATGATCACGAACACGGGAGCCCACAGGGACCTCTGGGATGGGCGCCGATGGGAGGGGGGTGGTGGTGGTGGTGGCGGTGGCCGAGACAGCCTCACTAGCTGGGGTTTGGTGGCTGCTGACACCCGCCTCCACAGGGGAGTCATCCTCAGAGCTGCTGTGGCCTTCAGCTGGGGGGGATGGTGCTGACGACTCCTCTGTTTGCCTCAAATTGCCCTCCGTGACACTGGGTCCACCTGACTCCTCTCCTTCTGTTCCCGGAAAGGCTCTGTGGCTCCTCCTGGTCCGTGGAGCTGTCCCCTCCTGTGGCCGTGGATGCATCTGGATAGGAATAGGAAGTAAGAGAACAACATCAGTCACCTGCACCGACTGCACACACCACAGTGAGTACATCACATCACAGGGCAAGCCCTGGCATCATCAGCTGAACACAGCTCAAAGTGCCAACACTGTTTAGAATAAGACAATTGTCATTTTCAACATCAACCATGGCACACATATCCCTCCTTGACTTGCACACATATGTTTGTTGCATGTTGGATGCTAATACCCCAATGTGCCAACATGCACCACCCACACATTAGTTGTACATGCAAGTGAACATGTAGGAGTATGTCACTAGACCCACAGCACATCTCTTGCGACTGACTCAGCACAGGTGTGTGGATGAAGGGATGGGCAGAGACTCATTTCACATGCTTGGGATGCATGCCAGCAACACACACTATGATGTACTCATGTCCTGATGGGCAAGGCCACAATGGGGTGCATGGTGCACACTTGAACACAACGCAGGCTCACTCATAGCAAGTTCAATGTCATGGCACTGGGATGCCCTGAAAGTCAGTCAAACCTGTCTCCTGTCACAGGGGCAGGGCATCCAGACAACAACAATATGCACAATCCTAGCTCAGGGGCAAATCTGACTCTGCAGATGACCGGCGCACTTGCCCATCCCATGCAAACAACATATATAGGACCCAGAAGACCCCACATCATGAAAATCAGACATATGAGTCTCAGCAAACACAAATCCATGTACATTAACACATCACAGTCTGCCATGCATATAACCCAGCTGCATGAGGGACAGAGTTGCAAACACCATTGTGCGCTGTCAAATGATCACACACCTATATGTCACACAGGTCTTGTCTCCCACAGTCACATTGCAGATGTCATCCTGACCCTCTGAATCATGGACACCCCAGTTGTACTTAGCAACAAGCTACACCCTAATGACACAGAGGCACACACCTGAGGGCACATGTCACGAAGCACAACCTGCAATTTCACACACAGGAGTGGGATTACAGAGTGTTTCTGAATGCCCTTGAGGGGGCAGGACTGGGCAGGACTAAGTGAACCAGTGTTTTGCCCCGGACAGTAGTCAGGTGGCTAAGCAATTGTGGCATACTTGCTATACCTACTCCTGATGCCCAAAAATTGGAGTACCCTGCTGCATGGTTTTGTATTGAATACCCCAGAAACATGTTGCGAGTCAGACCAGCAATTGGTGCACATCTAAAGGGCACACACAGTTCACATGTCAGATCTCAGGCATTGTGTAAACAATTGACCCACCCATGAAACACACAACAGAGTCACGGGAACTGATGCTGACTGGTACCTGATAAATAGCTGACTGCAGGGACACAGTGCCCTAGTGACACAAGCAAAAGACTGCAGGGGCAACACCTGTGGAACAGATGAGGAGGGTGCATCACACACATGAGGGACCTGATTTTGGGACTACAAGACCTACGTAATGTGGAAGTGTGACCCGGATAAAAGACTGCTATTTGCATGTCAGACATAGTACACAGATCAGGCATGGACTTATCCCCTTCCTGCTGCTGTCTGGCCTTCAGCTGCCTATCCAGGTCCGGGAAGACCACCGCCAGTATCCAGAGCATGTGGGGAGTCAGGGTCCGGTGTTTGCCCCTCCTGCGTCGAGGTGACAGCTTCAGCTGGACTCTAGCTATCCTCCGGGTCCAGCCCCGAAGGTCCTGCCACCTCCTCTGGCAGATGCGGATGCGGCGCTTGTAGACCCCACAGAACGAACAGCCCAGGCGATGGTCAGCCAGATCTCCTACTTCTGGTGGGCATCAACCTGTGAGGAGGACAAAGTGAAAAGTACATTAACACACATGCCCCAGATTTGTGCAGCACACAATTAGATATACATGTCATCATCACAAAGGGAAATTAATTACACAGGTAGTGCAACCCTGGGGAATGATAACTCACATGCATGTCTGACATGTTAACAATGCCTGGATAGTTTAAGCTGGCAAAAAGGCACTTTAGCAGCAGGAAAACGTTTCAGTACATGTACCTACACACATGGGGGATGAAAGTAGTCAGTGAGAATGCTTGTCACTGCTGTACACACTGCTAGTACTGCTAGTCAGACAACATGCATAATTAGGAAGGCAGTGAACAGCACACTCACCTGCTCCCCTGGTGTCCCATAGAGCTTTCTGTACTCTGGAAGGAGCCCGTCCAGCAGGGCCTGGTTCTCCTCCTCAGTGAAGGCTGGGGCCCTCTCCAGTGTACGTGTCATAGCAGGAGCCAGAGGATGCATAGACAGCAGCAGTGGTAGCAGGGATGTGGTCCAGTAGCATGTAGTGCAGGCAAGTGAGCTCACTGGGGTCCAGCCAGCCTTATATCTGTGCTGCAGAGGCAGACTCTGTGCCATGTGTCCAAAGTGATAGGTCCAACACGGTTGCATTCTATGAATCTTGCCAATCCATTCAAAAGTACGACTCGTACATGCCTTCCGCATCGTTCAAATCTTCACCTTCACGGAACACTTGAAATTGCAACATTGTTGTAGGCATCCAACTGAATTTCCAGTGCACAACTCGTACATGTTTTGAATCCACATCCGTCTCCATGACAGTCCTGAGCCAATGGGTGCGCCCGGCTCGTTCAACTGACTGTACAACGCGTATTTTGAATGTACACATGCACCCGTCTCCATACGATTCAATGGCCAAGGCGTACGCCTGTCTAGGACCATGCCTGTCCGATGCGTATGCATGATAGTCACCCGCGTCGGACCTCATTGCATTCAATGACAAGGCGTACGCACGGCTCGGACATGACCCGTGCAATGCGTACGCATTGTCAACCGCGTCGGACCTCATTGCATTCAATGACAAGGCGTACGCACGGCTCGGACATGACCCGTGCAATGCGTATGCATTGTCACCCGCGTCGGACCTCATTGCATTCAATGACAAGGCGTACGCAAGGCCCGGACATGACCTGTACAATGCGTATGCATTGTCACCCGCGTCGGACCTCATTGCATTCAATGACAAGGCGTTCGCACGGCTCGGACATGACCCGTGCAATGCGTATGCATTGTCACCCGCGTCGGACCGCATTAGTGTGACTATTAGACGGATGCAACACACATATACTGGCCATGGACACCTGCACACACCTGCACACTTTAGCATTGGCCACACAGTGTCCGATGGCATGTGAGGCTGCATTCCCTGGGTGTTTGAGGGGGCCACAGCAGTTTTATTGTCTGGCACTTTGCACAGCCACTCCCAGGCTGTTATCTTGTACATCCTTTGTGTGTTGTGCACATTAGCACTGTGATGTGCAATTGGACAGTGTAGGACCGGGGGTCACCAGGCCCTATGGGGGTAGCGTGGCGCAAGCAGGTAGGCATCCAAAGGCTTACGTGTAAAGTGACCATACAGCACACACATCCACTGAGACAGGGAACGCACGCAATAATTGACACCACACCAGTAGGTTGAATAAAACCAATCAGCTTTATCTAGACCAACATTAGGATTGAAGCATTTCATTCGAAATAGATTTGGCAGTTCCTTAAAACATCAAACACGGCATTAGCTCCAAGCGCTGCACCTGCCGATTCCTGAGAGCGTCAATCACAGCATGTACGCAAAGCGCTGCACAGGGCAATTCATTAGCGCTTCAAACATGGCATTTAAGCATAGCACTGCACATAGCAAGTCATTAGTGCTTCAAACATGGCATTTAAGTATAGCGCTGCACATAGCAATTCATTAGCGCCTCAAACATGGCATTTAAGCATAGCGCTGCACATAGCAATTCATTAGCACTTCAAACATGGCATCCAAGCATAGCGCTGCACATAGCAATTCATTAGCGCTTCAAACATGGCCTTTAAGCAAAGCGCTAAGTATGGCAAGTATTCAAAGCATTAACCTGGCAAGAGTCAAGGCGCTACTCATGGCAGTGCATTAGAGCAGTGTGTGGGGCAATTCCTCTATCTCTTCCCCCCAGGATAACTTGGGCGGACTCTCGGCGCCCCACAATGTCCGGCGAATTTGAAAGTTAATGAGCCCGGCAAGGGGCGGGAGTCCCGGGGGGCCGGGGACCAGCTTATTCCCTCTTCGGGGTCAGTGGGGGCCCGCCAGGCTCACAGAGAAACGTCCCCGGGGGAGGGGTGAGTCCAGGGCCTCTCTCCGGCCCTCCGCCCACCTCCCCTGGGGGTTACCTTCACGGGAGGTCTTTTCCGGGTTGTCCAGTGCTCCTCGGCTGGGCAGAGGCTCTCGCGCCTCCAGGCCCCTCCCGCCAGCCGCCTTCGACGCCCGGCAGTGTCCGGGCCGATGAGGCCGACGTGGGGCTCGGGGATTCTTCCGGACTCCGGGAGGGGCGCATCCGCAGCCGCCAATGGCAGTGCGGCCTGCGGAGGCGCGGCCCCGATAGCGAATCCCAAAGTGGCGGGGGCAGCGTTGAGGAGTCCGACCCGTCAGGTGACACAGGCCTTGGCTTCCGGGCCTAGCGCGGCCCTTGCTGGATGGCTTCAGGCCTAATAGGGCCTCCGCTGAGCTCCGGCAGCCCTCTCCACCCTGGGGGCCGCGTTACATCGGCTGCGACAGCAGCGACGGGGCCCCGGGCTTCTCCGCGGGCCCGGGGATGGCGGGGGCAATCTTTCTGGCCCCGGGCCGCACCGGTGAGAGCTTTTCTTCCCGGCCCCCTCCTAAGGGAAGGGAAAAGGAAGGCCCTCTCTGTAGTTCGGGGGGGATCGCAATTCGTTTGGCGCCCAGCGCCCCTTACTTCCACAGGGACGCCCCAGCAGGCAGGTTGGAAGGGGGCAGGCCACACGCCAGTGGTAGTATCTTGTAGGGGGGGACCCAGGCAAAGTCAGGGAGCGCAGGGGTGACACAGCGCGGGTACCTGGTCGATCCCCCCAGCAGTTCTGTGGTAAGTTTAGTAGAATTCCTCAGCGCTTGTTGGTTTCTGCGCCCTTAGCGGCTAGTTTCTTGAAGGGGGGGAGTAGGTTGAGTTGGTGACTAGATAGGTCTTAGTCCGGCTTGGTAGGTTATCCCTGGGTTCCCCTCCCGCTGGGCCAGATCAGTGGGCTAGTTCAGGATCCCTCACTAAACTTAAAAGGCAGCACCTAAGCCCTGTCACTTTCAGTAGCATAGGTCCCTGACTAGGCCCTACCGCCTAAAACTCCTGCGTAGGTTCCCCCAGGTCGTCGTCGCCCTAACTGACTAAAAATGTTCCCTCCTTTCCTTAAGTATCCCTAGGTCAGGTGACCACTCTCTAAGGCGGCAAAAGTAAACCCCACCCTTATTCTAGAAGGTTCCAGCAAGTTCCAGGAGCTTCCCCACTCTAGCTATAGGAGAAAAAAGACGGGCTGGTGTCGCAACAATGTTGTAGGGTCCCAGCCAGCTCCTGGCAACTCGGGTGCTACTACAAAGGCCACTCCGCAGTAGCAGGGGCCTGTGGCAGCCATATTGGGGGAAGAGAGCACCTGCACCTTAACACTGATTAGCAATGGAAAGGCGCTCGGAGACCTAAGGCCAACGAAAAAGAGGGTGGAAAAAATGAGGCAAGGGCAAAAACACAGGGAAAGACCACCCTAGGGCTGACAGGTCTAACAGACAGTAATTGGCATGAGTGAAGGCCACAGTGTCAGGTTGGATATGTTTGGGCATGTCACTTTCACCCTGAGTCCTGGGGGTGATGGCATGTATGTCACAGTGAGACCTGTAGCCCCAATACTGATGTGCACCCACAGTCTGTGTGCATGTTGTGTCTCAGATGTGCCTGATCACATGTTACCAATGGGTGACAGTCGCCACATCCATGTGGTATATGCATCAACCTTGATGGGGTGTGTGTCTAAGAGACCTACATGTAGGGCTGGTATGAACAACAGTGGCCACTACCTGTGGGACTTACGCTTGCCTTGTGGTGTGTACGTGCTACGCCATGTCCATTGCTGTGTTGATGTGGCAATACAGGGAGCCTGGGTTTCTGCATGGCAAAGATCTGCGATGCCTGGGAGACATGAGTCCTCATTAATCTCTGGGGTGGGTGTTTTGAATGTTGCAGCAGCACATAGGTTGGGTGACACAGCCAGATTAGTAGCCCATTGCACTACATGGCACTCATGTGGACATGTGGAATTGCGATGTGAGGTGGTGGTCTTGTAGGTGACATATGTGTCCATGACCAACAGCACACACCTCAGTACATTGTGTAATGTCATGAACTAGCATGTGAGAGTGATCGTGGTCATGGCCACATGGGGGGATGTACTGACAATCTTCCTTTGTGCATCTCTGTACTGCAGGGCACCAGCTGTCCATCGTCCGTTCCCAGACCTTGCAACCATGCAGGAATGACACAGCATCAGACGGTACCTCTTCACCAGGCCACTGATTGAGGAGTTGGCGGAGCAGTTGGCGGAACATCTGCTACCTGGCCGGACATACCCTACAGCACTGACCCCAGAGGTGAAGGTGATGGCAGCCCTGCACTTCTTTGCTACTGGTACCTTCCAGTACACTGTGGCTACTGCTGGTGGGATGTCGCAAACGATGTTTAGTCGGGAGCTACGCAATGTCTTGGAGGGGATGTTGCAATTCCTCGACCTGTATATCAAGTTCCCGAGCCAAGATGAACTCCCTGAAATTAAGGATGCCTTTTATACCCTGGGAAGGATGCCGAACGTTATTGGATCCATTGACGGGACACATGTTGCCCTGATACCACCACAGGCACATGAGGAGGCATACCGTAACAGGAAGCACTACCATTCGATCACTGCTCTGCTGGTCTGTCTTGCTGACATGTTGATCACACATGTGTGTGCACGGTTTCCTGGTTCTGCGCACGATGCCTACATTATGAGGAGTAGTCACATTGCAACGCTGATGTCACAGATGCCAGCTCAGCGTGCCTGGCTTGTCGGTGTGTACTGACTGTTTCTCATTGTGTGTGTTTGTCAGTGTTATATTCCGCACTCCTACAAAACTCATCTACTTGTTCATTTTTGTGTGTGAAGGTGACTCCGGATACCCCAACATGCCGTGGTTGCTGGCAGCCCTCAGGAACCCTGTGACACCAGCTGATCTGCGCTACAATGAGGCACATGGTCGGAGCAGGAGGGTGATTGAGCAGACATTCGGCCTCCTGAAAAGCCGCTTTCGCCGCCTAGAGAAGACCAGAGGGGCCCTCCCATATGAGCCTGCAAAGGTGTGCAAAATAATACTGGTCTGCTACATGCTACACAACATGGCGGTGCGGAAGGAGGTGCCTCTCATCCAGGATGAGGATGACGACGAACAACGTCCGGTACCTGTGGAGGATCCCGGACTGGGCCAAGATGCCAGTGATGATGAAGATGATGGTGATGCCCGCTCCCAGCTCATCAACAACTTCTTCACCTGAAAGTGAGTTTCCAGGGTTGTTATGTGAATGTATGGAGGTAGCCAGGAATGTGTTGAGCCAGCTCTGGTGCTGTCTGAGTGTGTCTGTGTGCCACTTGACTGGATCCGTGCTGTGATGTGTCCATTCAGCGGCTGTGTACTCCACAATAGGGTAGTACTGCTAACTAGTGTTTGTGTAGGTGTTTTGAAACATGTTTTGTACATGTGTATTGCATTTCTCTCCTGTTCGTCTGTGCATTTGACTGTACCTTGTCTGTTCTTCCCAGGGTCCTTTGCCTGTTGTGTGGTCAACACTGACCCCCAACACCCAGAAGCCAACACCAGTGTTGAAATTGACAATTCCCATCAACTTCTAATCAAGGCTTTACAAGAAAGGGTAGGAGCTGACGAGGTGGTCCTATGCTGGTTCTCCTCCTTCTTACACATCCGCTCACAAAGGATACAAATTAAAAACTTTGTAAAATAAAAGACCTGTGCTGTTCCTGGACCTTTGGGGCTTGCTGCTGCTGTGGCCCAGGAGGAACCACCATGGGGCTTGCCTCCCTGCTGGAGGGCCCTGTGTGCTGGCCTCCCTGGGCCCAGCTATGCCCCCTGAACCTTAAGGACTTGTTATTCCTGTCTGCTGAATTCCTTGAGGGACATCAAGCGCCTGATGAGTGCTATATTTAAATTAACAGCTGAGGAGAGAGGAGCCTGTTTTCCTGCAGCTGCAGCGCTGTGCTGCGGTAAGTTTCCTGGAGGTAACCCCGGCTTGTGCGGTTCTCCCGTGCCTGGGGACGGAGCGGGAGCCCACCCTGCATTTCTGATGCATTTGCTGTATTTCAGTGAGGCGGGAGCCAACCCTGCCTTTATGGCTCTAGACGCGGGAGCCCACCCTGCATGGTAGTGTGCACAATGAGTGGGTGCCCACCCCGCACTTGAGGAAGGAATCTCCACCGCGGCCAGGCCAAAGCAAAAAGAATCTCCGGGCCACTTCTGAACGCAACCCGGAAGTCAGGCAGGAAGATCCTGAATGTGGGCGGAGCCTTGCCTGAGGAACCCGCGTGTGGTGGCGGAAGTCTTGGCCCGAGTGGGGCTCCCATGAGCTGTTGGGAGCCCCAGTGCAAGAAAATAAGCTGAAGGCAGGTGGGAGCCCACCCCGCCTGCGTGGATGCTGCCAACAGCTGGATTCGAGGCGGGGTTCCTGAGAGACAGAGAGAGCCCCACGTGTGGAAGAAGTCGGGCGGCTGTGGAGGGGGCCCGAGGCACATTGTCAGTGCCTGCCCCCACCTGCAGGGAAGGAGAACTGCTCAGGAGGAGACAGGAGCAGGAGACCAGCGGAGTGTCCAGAAAGCCCCAGTGAGTGGGGCTCAGAGGGGGCCATATCTTCTTTTTTTTACCAGTGGGGCCTCATATTGAGCACAGTGGTGCCCGTGCCTGTTGGTCTCAGAGGCCCTGAAAGAGAGCGGGCTGCTGCAACGAGGGTTCCCAGGGCACCGTAGTGCCAAAGCATTTCCCCCAGCTGCCCCGCCTGACAGTGGGCAGCTGCAACGTTGCCCATAATCATTCAGAGTCCCAGAGTGGGGCTCCCCAGGCACAGAGGTGCCATTGTCCATTTCTAAATCAGCTGCACCGCGAGAGCGTGGGTAGCTGCAACATTTGGGGCCATTTATCTTGTTGAGGAAGGGGTGAGTTGCACTCCACGCCGCCCAGCACATGTGTGCACCATGGTTCTTGCCGCATTGGCGGCCAGAGGGCAAATTGGATAGCCCTGGAGTGAGCCCTGACTTTCTGGACATAGGGCATTTGAGCCCCGGTGTAAGGCCATGTTGGACTTGGCCCTTTTTGCAGGGTCATCCCTAAACTTTTTGCCTTCCTCCTCCATTAATTCTGACGTGTTGTTGGCTGTTTTATTACTCTGGGCACTTTACCACTGCTGATCAGTGCTAAAGTGCTTATGCTCTCCCCATTGTAAATTGCTATGTTGGTTGGATTCCATGATTGGCTTATTTGGTTTACTGTCAGACCCCAGTAAAATGTACCAGGAGTGCCAGGGCGTGTAAATACAAATACCGCTGGTGGGCTTGCAGCACTGGTTGTGCCACCCACAGAAGCGGCCTGGTAAAATGTGTCTAGGTCTGCCATCGCAGAACCTTCGTGCAGTCTGGTACTGACATGCTGACTGGTAAGTGCACACACTTGCCAGTCCCTAAACCTTCCCTTAACTTCATGTTAGTCACCCCTATGGTAGGCCCAAGGGCAGGGTGCATTGTAGCGTAAGGTAGGACAAGTCCTGATGTGTGTGGCATGTCCTAATAGTGAATGACAGCCATTTTCATTTTTCACTATTGTAAGGCTACCCTGTTCTCATAGGCCAAAATGGGCTGTTAAGATTGTTACATCCTGTCGTAAATAAAATATTACGCTCTATGTATTTCAGAATATCAATAGGATCATGCATAAAGCAAGAGGCTGAGTCTGTGGTATCAGGTTCAAAAGGGCTTTATTCCAATAACTCGAGTCAAAGGGAGAATATTACCATCACCACAAGGGATCTGGAAGGGACTCAAAAGTATTCTCAAATCATTATTCACAGAGTACAGTATATATACATCGGAAACGAAAAGAGCAAAAGAGAGTGAGATAAGAGCATGTGGGCATGTAAGTAGGTGTGAAGGTGGGCGTCCATGTGGGCGTCCACTTGATGATAATGGGTAATTTGTCATAGGTGGGTGGATACCTGGAGGGGGTTGCGTGATCTGCTGGAATTGTACTGGAACTTTGCCTTACTGATGCTCAACTCGAGCATGACGTGTACCTGACGTGGGGAGAGGTTGCTATGCAACCGGAAAGTCTGGAAGTCAGTGTCAGGACGACCAGCACATCTTGTTTTATCTGATATCTGATGTCTGGAGCAGGGACTGATTTGTGACATAGGTTGCTCACCACCAAGAGCCGATGTGGCATCTATTTCTTCATTTACTGCAGAGGCCTTACATGGGGGCTATGGGCTTTTCACTGACGTGAGCTTTGCAATCTCCCAAACAGAGACAGAAAGGCTGTGCTTTCTCCTGTGCTGATGGGCTATGTTGATTCCTCCTTCTCCAGGCAGGAATGCGGCTCTGTAGGAGTAGCAGATAACCGTGCTCAATACTGTCTCGGCACCTTGTGACAGGGCCCCTTTGGCTGAGGCCCAAGTGTGTAAGGCCAAGGATATGCGGCTACAGCTTTCTGAACGTCTGAGGCCTGAAACCTCTGTTCGGGTCTAGCTGAGCCACAAACACGGGTTTGTATGTGGTGCAGGAAAACATGATGCAAACGTGTAGGCCTCAATACGGATTTGTCGTTTCTCTCATGGGGGTCTGGATGATGGCAGGCCACGTTATAGCATATGTTTCATGGTAGGAAAGGCCATGGAGGTGACATGCATAGGTTACATGCATGTGCACATACGCGTTGGGGGGGCACATGGGGACATATAGGCCTCATAGATTTTTATTTTCCTCATTCCCTCCTTGTACCCTAGTGAACCCCCTATGTAACGTCTATTCTCATGAGACAGTCGATCTGTTCTTGCAGCATTATTTTTCCATTTTCAATGCTCTGTAAACGGGGATGTGAAACACATGCAGTAGCACACAGGCCACAAATGGCCGGGCCACACTGCAGACATAGGCAACAACTGAATATCATTAATAGTATCAACCCACAGACGGTCAACACTTTCCATCCCCAAGCCGATATTAACCCCCAGAGCCAACCGGACCATGTCCACGTGCCTGGGTCTTGATGTATGCTATGGGCAATCTTGTGGAGCCTTGTTATTGCTTTGTTTACAGACGGTGCGTTATTAGGTATGAAAACGCAACAGCTAGAACCGATGACCCTACAAGCCCCGCCCCTATCCGCCAGGATGACGTCAAGAACAAGACGATTCTGAAGAACGACCAGTCTCATAGCATACTGTTCCTGGGTCAGATTCCCCAGGGCCGATGCAGTCACATTAGCAACTGTTTCTAGAATCCTTGTTAGCCTTCGGATAAGTTTACTATTCTGGACGGGACCTATGAAGAAAAAAAATCCTTTATTGAAATCTGTATATTGCTCCCAAGCTGTCTCAGTTTGGTCAATGCCAGAGGCATCGAGCCCTCGTCTGTGTCTGACAAGTGTGAGCCGAAGATCTTGATGATAGCTCGATGGGGCCAAGAAAACGGGTGGTAGGAGAAATGATATGTAGCATGTCCCACCCCAGTCCAAGGGCAGCTGTACATAGGCTGTCTGGCCACAAATAAAGTAGGTGTGTCGTGATGCTCTGAAATAGGACTTTCCTTTGTCTTTGAATACTATTATAGTATCACACTCACTGTGCCCCAAATGTACTGAGCCTTCTTTTCTGACACACAAGTTCCCTTTCACTGGCAGAACAGTAATCAAAGGCGGACCTGACATGTGTTGGGGCTTTACGTTCAATACTATGAAATCGAGGGTCGCATTTCCTTGCAGATACTCTTCATTTTCTAGATCTGTACCTTTCATTTGGGGAAGACCCTCTTCATCTGGGAAACATGCTTTGTTCATGACTTTATTCAAGTTACCCCATACCCACTCGCCCCTACAATCCTCCTCTTGACATTCTTTGGCATCACCGTTGATGGATGTCATTAAGGCAAACCATGCTCCGCAAGAACCATTATGGGAGAACGGAAAAGGGAAAAGAGGCAACACTCCCTTCACCTTCTGATACGGGGGGAGTCGGCCACAGACCCAGCAGTCTGTAGCATTGCTAGTCTGATGTGAATGGTGCAGCATCTGAATAAAGGTATTGTTGCGTAAGGCAAGTCGATACGATAACTCATGGGATGGTAGATCACTAAATGTGTGTTTTGTGGTATCATTGGTGGAGGAGTGTAAAGGTGAAGCAATAGGAGGAAAAATAGCATGTAGTACGAAGCTGATACATATTATCGTGATACATAGGAGAGATAGAAAAATCAAAGTAACTATACATCTACCACGTAATAGTTTACAGTATTTGCTCTTCATCCTGCTCTTTCTTTCGGTCGCTTTGTTCGAGATCTCATGCAAGCCAGAATACATGTTCAACCGCTTCACCACCTAGTGGACTTAATCGATCAAACGGGTTCTGACTTATGGGATCTGAGTTTCGCTTTATATTTCTGCTGCGGAGTCTCCTCTAGCAAAGGGGGCTCAAAGTCCGAGCAGTCAGTGTTCCTTTTAAAAGTACAGTCGTTCCCGAAGTAGCGTTTGCAGTGGTGAAGGTGTATCCAACCTTTCCGTCCCTCGACTTTCACGGCGGTCCTTGTTGTTAGCAACACCAGTTTCGGCGTTTTCCACCTCGGTTCAAGAGGACTTGATCTATCAAAGTTCCGGATTAGGACATAGTCGCCAGGAGCGATTGAGTATTCTTTGACCTGGGTGTTGTCAGGGAAAGCGGCGGCAACCTGCGAACGACAAGAGAGTAGTGCAGACATCAAGGAAGCCAGGTAATCTGTCAGCATGTTACTATCAACATCAGTAATCTTTTTCGGTATTGGAGTGCCCCACATATTCGGTGGTCTACCGAAGACCACTTCATAGGGAGATAAGCCTGTTCTGGAATGGGCTACCATTCGCATGTAAAAGAGGGCAACTGGTAGGGCTACCATCCAATCCACGCCTTTGTCTGCACAAATCTTTGCCAGTTTTATTTTTAAAGTCTGATTATGTCTTTCTACAAGGCCTGCTGCTTCAGGATGTCGCACACAATGGAACTTCCAGGTATACCCTAACAGAAGGGACACTTGTTTCATGAGTTCAGAGGAGAAAGGCTGACCGTTGTCGGAATATACGACACGCGGTAATCCATAACGTGGAAAAAACTCTCGCACCAGTTGTCTGGCGGTGGTTACAGCAGTATAATCAGGGACTGGATAGGCTTCGGTCCACCTGGATAATGAACATATTACTACCAGGACATATTTGTAACCTCTACATCTATCCATTTGGATATAATCCATTTGGAGGACCTCAAAAGGATGGTCAGGTGGATGGAATCCACCTTGTTCCATCGGAATGCCTTTACCTGGATTGAATTGGCAACAGATCATACATGTTCTAACTTTTTGTTTCACTGCTGCACGCAGGTGCTTGTTGAACCATATATTCTGTAAGCTGTCTAGCATTGCTTTCTCTCCTAAGTGTGCAGGACTATGTGCGGTATTTATTATTACTTGTACCATTGAATCAGGTAGAAACCATGTGGATTTGCCCTTAGTCATCCAACCCTGGTCAGTCAGTACCCCTCCTTGTTCCGACCATTTCTTTAATTCGTCTATAGTAGCATGTGTCTGTATGTCTTGTACATCCTTGGAAGGATCCCTAACTGTCATGGCTTTGGACACTGATGGTACCTGTGACTTTGTCATGTCTAGTGGGGTCTGAGCTGTCTGTTTAGCGGTTCGGTCTGCCAGATCATTGCCTTGGGAAATGGTATCTGTGGCTCTGGTATGTGCTTTGCATTTTAGGATAGCTATGGCTGTTGGTAAATGTATTGCTTCCAGTAGGGCGTGAATAAGGGGGCCATGCTGTATCTTGGCCCCATGAGAGGTCAAGAAACCTCTTTCTCGCCAGAGCACCCCGAAATCATGAACTACCCCATATGCATATTGGGAGTCGGTGTAGATGTTTACTTTCAGGTGCTCAGCTCTTATGCATGCTTGTGTTAGAGCGATGAGCTCTGCTGCTTGTGCTGACAATATGTCTATTCTTTTAGTCTCTATTATTTCAGTATCAGTAGTCACTGCATATGCTGCCACTAATTCTCCCGCCCCTGTCCTCATGCATGAGCCGTCAACATATAGTGTTAGGTCGGGGTCTGGGAGTGCAACATCTGTCAAGTCTTGTCTTGGTTTAGTCACGGTATGTATTACTTCAACACAGTCGTGTAGTGAAAGGCTTTCTGTATTGGAGGGCAATAGGGTAGCGGGATTTAGTATGTTGCATCGTCTGATCTCTATGTGTGGTTGAAATAACGTCAGCTCATAGCCTGTTAGTCTAGCTATAGTCAGGTGTTGGGTTTGTGTCCGGTTCAAGAGAACCTCTACTGCATGCGGTACTTGTACTGTCAGAGGGTGGCCCAGCACTATCGAGTCACTTTGTCTTATGGCTAAAGCCGTAGCTGCAACAGATTTTAGGCACGCAGGCAAAGCCTGTGCTACTGGGTTCAATGTACTAGAAAAATAAGCACAGGGCTTGTGTTTTCCTGCATGATCTTGTGTGAGGACAGATAGTGCTGTTCCATCCCTCTCTGTCACAAAAAGCATAAACGATTTGTTGTAATCAGGGATTGCTAAAACTGGTGCTTGACATAAAGCTTTCTTTAATTCTTCAAATGCCACAGTATGTTCTTGTGTCCAGGGGAGGACTTTAGTAGAAGCTACCTCCTGTGTCGTCAACTGTATTAGGGGCTTGGCTATGTAAGCATACTGGGGAATCCACTGCCTGCAATATGAAGTGAGGCCAATGAATGCCCGTACCTCCTTTTGTGTTGTGGGCTGTGAAAGACCTGAAATTAATTGTATACGCTCAGGCGTTAGTCACCTACCCTCCTTGGATAGCAAGTGCCCAAGGTACGCCACTTGCTGTTCACAGAATTGCAACTTCGAAGGGGACACTTTGTGCCCCTTGTCAGCCAGGAAATGTAAAACCATCAGGGAAGCATCTTCACAATCATGGTCCGACCGTGCAGTGATGAGAATGTCATCGACATACTGTATCAGTGCTGTAGAGCTAGGCATATGAATACTATCAAGTTGTCTTTTCAGAGCCTGACTATAAATGCTAGGACTTTCCGTGAAGCCCTGTGGTGCTCTTGTGAATCTGAAGCTGCGAACTTTTAAACTGAAACCGAAAAGATATTGGCTGTCCGGATGTATTGGAATACTGAAAAATGCGTTCTTAAGATCTATTACTGTAAAGAACGTAGCATTCGCATCAATGGCAGTCAATATCGAAGAGATGTCCGGGACCACAGGGTACTGTGGTACCACACATTTGTTTAATTCTCGCAGGTCCACAACTAATCTATATACAGGTGGTATATTGGGGTCAGTTCTTTTAAGAATAGGAAGGACCGGTGAATTACATATGTTTGAATCAGCCTCAATCACCACCCCTTGTGTAATCAGGTCATCTATTATTTTCAGTAAACCTACTTCAGCCTCAGGTGGTATTTTGTATTGTCTGATCCGTGGTAGCACTACACCTTCCTTGAGGGTGACCTGGTGTGGCGTAATGTTCATGTAACCTACGTCAGTTGGGCCTTGTGCCCATAGGTACTGTGGTACATCTCGGAGCCTGATGTCAATTTCTTTCATTACAAAATGTCCTTTGAAGTCGCGTAAATACAGTCGCACTCCTTCTGGTGAGCAACAGATTACTGCTCCTAGTTCTTTCAATGTCTTTATACCGAGCAAGTTTTCCGGACATGATTTAGTAAGTAGTAAGTCCGTAGTATGTATCAGTGGACCAACTCCTAAGGAGACTGGTCCTGAAACCTCATTAACGATAGGCCTACCCAAAAATCCCAGGGATACACTCTTTGAGCCCGAGAGGGGTGCCCCGGGCACCTCGGAATGACTAATGGTAGTTCTACTAGCCCCAGTGTCAATCAAAAACCTTTTATTTTGTCCCAGTAACCGTGCATGCACATAAGGACCCGCTTGGTCCACAGGAACTGGAATGAGGGGCAGGTCGAATTCCCTCTCTGGGCAGCTTCATGAATATGCCTGGTATTCTGGATAGTTGTTTTGAGCGTGTTCATACATTTGTGTTGTAGCTCGGGCTGGTGCAGGTGCATGGACAGGCGGTGGCGGTGGTGGAAACGTATCTGATGTCTGATGTGTGTTACTGTCCTTGGGAGGATATTGACGAGGCTTTGTTTTACCTAGAGCTATATTGTTTTTCAGCACTGCACACTCATTTACGAAGTGGCCTGGCTTCTTGCAATAATTACAAGTCCCACCATTTTGTTTTGTGCTATTCTTGTTCGTGTTGGTATTTGAGTTTGCCGGTGTCGATTGGGCAACCAGCATCTTCATCTTTGTGTCTTTCATGCGTCTCTTTTCTTGGTCATGTTCCTCTCTAATTCTGTTCTGGTGGTACTGTAACATCTGTAACATTTGGGAAGGGCTGTTTGCTTGCCAAGTACTCTCAACCTTCAGTACTCTATACTTTACTTCTGGTATTAAATTTTCCACTAACTTGCTCACAAATAGATGGGGATATGACTCACTACCGGGCTTAAGGCCACTGTTGATAGTAAAACATTTTTCAAACCTAGAATAAAAATCACTAGTGTCCTCGTCTGGCTTCTGTTTACAAGCTGAAATAGCATCCCAGTCTTCATTCTTGGTAATTAATAATCTTGGCAACACTTGTACAAGGAGTTCAGGTAATTCCTTAGCTCGGGGACCCAGACCAACCCCCGGGCCTCTTGCATTTTCTTCTCTTTGTAACACATCCCAGCTAATCTTGCTCTCTCCCACCTCCCAGTCTTTGTCTTTAAGTTTCTCGTAAATACCAGCAGGCAATAGTACTTTTAATAACTTTAGAACGTCCGCATATGTATATTCCCCTAAGCGGAGAATGTCTTTTAATTCCCTGTGAAAACCCCCCGGGTCTTTGTCATGAGAGGGCAACATTTTTTTCATTTGGACAGAGGGGTGTAGACATACACCCGTTGTAGTTCATTGTTTGCATCCTTTACAGGATGTACCTCACGTAGGGGGTTCAGTTTGTCGTATGTCTGTCCTTTAACCTGTGGTGGAACGGGAGGCAGGGATCTAGTTACATATACTATATATTTGTGTCGCTGATCCAAGATGACATTGATCAGTTCAGTACCCAGGTTCATCCATCTGTCTAGTATTATGTCGTCCAGCAACCTATACAATATACCAGGACCAGAGTACTGACTTTCATACAACGTTATTAAATGTTGGACCATGTAAACCCCAGCTATGCGCTGTTCATTCGGTGGAAGGCTCAAAAACGTCTGTGCTACGACATCGTTATTATATAAATCGTATTGGGATATCCACAGGGTGGCTGATCGTGCTAATTCGAGTTCGGTCGGGGTTAAGGGCTGCTCATTACCTAACCATTCGTTCACCGCTTTGTCGGTGATTTGGAACAAATTTTCAAGGGAAAATCTCTTTTTTATAGCCGTACCCTGTTTACGGTAATTCAGGCCTGTGGGTTTCTCGAAACGTCGGGCATGGCCCACGTATTTTATTTTATCTTGGTCCCCTGCTTCATCATCAGACGATAAAGCAGCTTTATCGTGCGGTCCTGCTTCGTGTGATGCTATTATTGCTTTTCGGATTTTGGTCAACATGTGGTCTGTCTGTCCTGATTTATCATGCTGACCGGCATCTATGCGATCACTCCAATCAGTATAACGATGGTCTACATCCCCGTTTCCTTCGTCTTTTTCTCTGATCAGACAATTAATTAGGAAGCGAAGGATGTAATTCTTAACAACCACTTTTCTATTTTGTATAGCATCTGCTATGCTCTCAGGACCTTCCCCTGTTCTTATGAATGTGTACATTTTCTTTAAATGTTTATCCATATCTGGTAGTTTTTCCAGATCTGTAACTGCTCTTCTAAGCCGTAGTGAAAACACAAGCATCCTACCCTTTCCTGGGTCTGGATCATATATACATTCGGGGATGTCTACTTTTACTGTCGACACCCCTCCTGACGCTGTCCCGGATCCCCCCTCCTCGCCGTCATCGAGCTCCTGGAGCTGTTCTGGCGTTGGTGGTGCAGGGAAAGATCCGTCCACGTAGGCTGGTGGGGATTCCTCTAGATAGGTGTCAATAAACCTGTCGGATGCTGTTTTTAATTTGCGTGGTACTGGCGGAGGCACTCTGATGGGTCTTTCTACAGGAGTCACTTTTGCTAGCTCCTCTGAAAGGACGGGGTAAATACCAGCAACGACAGTATTCATTGTTCTTTCAGTCTGCTCTCTTTTTACTCGTTCCCCTTCCTCTCTCAAGTTCTGTTCTTTGGCTTTATCTGATTCTTGCTTACTTCTCTCTATTTTGTGGAACTCTTTTTCTGTTCTTCTATGTGACTCCTTGCGCCACAACTCAATGGCATCTTTCTGAGCAGGTCTAGATTTTCTCTTCCATATTTCTTCCTCTACTTTCATAATGCTTTCCGCATCCCACGTTCCCGTGATAGGCCATCTATATTTTGTCTCTAAATCCTTCGTGTAATCTACCCATAGTTCCAAGAACAACACGGCATCTAAACCATGCTTACAGTACATGAAATGTCCAGGTGTGTCCCTAGGAGGAATGTTAACTGGTTCCTCTAGTACACCTTTTCTGGTACATATTTTACGTAGTTTCGAAAATAACGGCATGTTGGAATGTAGCCAAAATCAAAAATCACAATAGCGCTGTAAAAACAAAACTATAATAAAACAAACTTACATAAAACCTGACACATTCAAACCTAACTGATCCTGACTAGGACAACAACATTCATACAGGTATATCGGTGCACCTTCAATATTTTGAGATCTCTATTTCCTATAACTCTGACTGCATGCACTTGATTGCAACCCCCATGAGAAAAACTCACCGGGAAGCGGAACTTGAACTTGAACTCGAACTTGAACTTGAACTTGAAGTCGAAGGCCTCCGAAACTTGACGCTGCGCGGGGAATGGCGTAACCTAGGTGGATCTCCAGAAACCTCGGACACAGCTCTCTAGCAGGCGGGCTCTGGGTAGGACAATCTGCGTTCCTCACCGCCTCGTATGGATGCCTGGTCGCAGTCCGTCTCCTTCGCTGGCCTGAGGGAGTTGGCGGGAAAACCCGCGACGTGCGCACTTGAAGTCCGTCACGGCTGTGGAAGGGGGCAAAACTGGACCCTCATCTCCGGCGTGTGGGGAAAGAGAATTGTCCCTGTTCGGGCGCCATTATGTCGTAAATAAAATATTACGCTCTATGTATTTCAGAATATCAATAGGATCATGCATAAAGCAAGAGGCTGAGTCTGTGGTATCAGGTTCAAAAGGGCTTTATTCCAATAACTCGAGTCAAAGGGAGAATATTACCATCACCACAAGGGATCTGGAAGGGACTCAAAAGTATTCTCAAATCATTATTCACAGAGTACAGTATATATACATCGGAAACGAAAAGAGCAAAAGAGAGTGAGATAAGAGCATGTGGGCGTGTAAGTAGGTGTGAAGGTGGGCGTCCATGTGGGCGTCCACTTGATGATAATGGGTAATTTGTCATAGGTGGGTGGATACCTGGAGGGGGTTGCGTGATCTGCTGGAATTGTACTGGAACTTTGCCTTACTGATGCTCAACTCGAGCATGACGTGTACCTGACGTGGGGAGAGGTTGCTATGCAACCGGAAAGTCTGGAAGTCAGTGTCAGGACGACCAGCCCATCTTGTTTTATCTGATATCTGATGTCTGGAGCAGGGACTGATTTGTGACATAGGTTGCTCACCACCAAGAGCCGATGTGGCATCTATTTCTTCATTTACTGCAGAGGCCTTACATGGGGGCTATGGGCTTTTCACTGATGTGAGCTTTGCAATCTCACAAACAGAGACAGAAAGGCTGTGCTTTCTCCTGTGCTGATGGGCTATGTTGATTCCTCCTTCTCCAGGCAGGAATGCGGCTCTGTAGGAGTAGCAGATAACCGTGCTCAATACTGTCTCGACACCTTGTGACAGGGCCCCTTTGGCTGAGGCCCAAGTGTGTAAGGCCAAGGATATGCGGCTACAGCTTTCTGAACGTCTGAGGCCTGAAACCTCTGTTCGGGTCTAGCTGAGCCACAAACACGGGTTTGTATGTGGTGCAGGAAAACATGATGCAAACGTGTAGGCCTCAATACGGATTTGTCATTTCTCTCATGGGGGTCTGGATGATGGCAGGCCACGTTATAGCATATGTTTCATGGTAGGAAAGGCCATGGAGGGGACATGCATAGGTTACATGCATGTGCACATACGCGTTGGGGGGGCACATGGGGACATATAGGCCTCATAGATTTTTATTTTCCTATGATCCTAACAGACCCAGGGAACATGGTAGAAAATAGAGTTTAGTATGCCTGAACTCAGAATAATAAGGTACATCTTTTCGTAAGGTTTATTTTAATATTCTGCATTTGCAAATCCCACTTTTAGAAAGTTGGCATTTGCTTTCCTAACCATCTCAGCCCGCCTCTGCGTGATGTGTATCTGCTGTCTGGCTTGTGTGAGTGACAGGGCTGGGGAAACCCAGATAGGCACGGCTAGGTAGCCTGGTGGTGAATAGAAAGATTGACAGGTAGATGGGTGGGAGGAGTACACCTGGACTCTGAATAGGACTGTGCTCTTCCACCACAATGCCGGCTCCGCCCCATGTGGAGCGTCTGATGACTCTGCCCTGCACTCTGAAAGAAGAATTGGGCTCATCCTGACCTTCACTCGCATACTGCTGGACTGTGGTGTTCCTTCTCTAGCCGGAGCCGTGACTCCCGTGCCCCTCAGCCCCTCCTTGAGCCGTGACCGGACTGCTTAGCCCCCCCTGCCTTGGGAAGAGCCTCGCTCGATCTGAGCCGCTCTCCCTACGCCGTGCTGCCCTCATCACCTCACTCGCGGGAGGCTCGCTGCGCACCTTCACCCCTCCCGCCGGAATCGACGCTGTGAGCATCTTCAAGCCTCGGACGGCCCGGACGTAGAAAGTGTGCCCGGATGTCCCGCTTTGCTCACTTGCCAACCTGTAACACCCCGCTCTTGCTGTGAGCCTGAAGGACCAGACCCCCCTCGTGAAGCGTGGGAGCCCCGGACGCCGCCTCGCCCTTCTGAAAGTGCCGCTGAGTGTCCCGCACCCACCTTCACGAAAAGAAACAAGGTACTCTACTTACGAACTCGACCGCGAGCTCGCATCGGATCCAGGGTCCGCAACGTTCTGTTTTCCCTGCCGTCTGACGCGTGCCTCCCGGTTGCCGCCTCAGCGCAAAGTGCGCTAAGGCCCACAGTCCCATTGTTGACTAGCCTAAGAAGACTTTCCATATAAAAGAACTTTCCGTATTCATAGAGATCGTGGCCCCACCGTTTCACCGTTACTGGGTCTTGTACTAAATCTGCTGAAGATATATAAAAGCCTTATTTTTGTATACAACCTGCCTGGTGTCTGTTTGTGGTGCATGCAAAGTATTTACTGTGTGTATAATTGCAAATGCTTAACCGTGTACGCCCGGAGGTTTAGCCATGACTGCTCGCACCATGCACCTAGAGGTTGAGCAGGGTTTATTCTAAGGAGCAATCCTTCGCCCTGACTAGAAGTAAAGGGTCCCTGCTTGTCGCTGGTACTTGCCTGTGCCAACCAGAGCCCCCTCATTTCTAACATTGGAGGCAGCGGTGAGGATTTTCGAATTTGCATTTGTAGTTTGTATACAGTAAATCATTGATCGCCACATTGTGAATGCAGACCAGTAACGCAGCCACAATACTATTGATTTTTTTTGTTTTGCCAAGAATCTCCATTTTTGAGAAACTATGCTTGGTTCACTCCCTGCAGGAAGGGCAGCCTCTATAGTCCCTGGAATGGATGATATAGATTGGGGAGAAGGCGCACTTGAGGGCTACACAAATGAGGATTTGAAAGGTTTTTGCTCAAAGTTCAGAATTTCCCAAACTGGATTGAAAAACAAGGCCCAACTTGTAAAGGCGCTGAGGGCCTGGTATGAGTCAAGAGCACCAGAGAATCTGCTGGAAGTGGTTCCACCAGAAAGCGTCCATGAGTTTGCCAGAGGCCTGTCGCCAGAGGAGTTGGCCGACAGGAAGGAAACCAGAGCTCATGAGATAGAGATGGCGAAACTAAATGGACAACTGGAGCTGGAAAGCAAAAAGCTGGCTCTGGAAGAAAAGAAAATGCAAATGGAGCATGACTTGATAATGAGGAAGTTTGATATGGAGCTCGAGAGGCTTGAGGCCATGAGTGTCTCAGCCCAGCAGCAAGAAAGGTGTGTAGCTCAGAGATTGAGCTTTGCTGAGTGGGAGGAGGAATCCAGCTCAGATGGTGGCAGCAATGTTGAATTTTTTAGTGCTAAGAGAGTAGTACACACACCCAGAGACTTGGCACCTGACATGAAGGAGGGGGTTAACATTAACCCTGGGCGAGACACTACGCTTTGCCCACGTAGTGTATGTAGCGCTGCCTGCTTCGCAGTTTTCGAAGTAGGCGAAGCAGGCAGCGCTACGCACACGCCAGGGCGAAGTGTAGCTGCCTGCCACCCACCACCCACCTCCCGCCCGCCCTCCTTTTAAAACATACCCTAATTGTAAATTAAATAATAGTAAAGACACTTACCTGAAGCGCGGCGTCTCCGGGGCTCCCTCTTCCTGGTTTCCAACTTCTTCTGACAAATGCGCATGCGCGGACGCTCGCGCATGCCCATTTCTTGCGAGAAATCCCCTGTGAATATTGCCTAGTGCCAGTTGGCTCAGTGTAAATGTGTGATTACGTTTCTAATGTGTTTATGATAAAACAAAGGCTATTTTTGATATAACCTGGTGTGGAGTTTCTTTTGTGGTGTGCCTAGTGCGTTGCTGCTGTGTGACTTGCGCAACCGCTTTACACATTGCCTCTGGGATAAGCCTGACTGCTCGTGCCAAGCTACCAAGGGGGTGAGCAGGGGTTATCTTCAGCATGTAACTCCCTTGCCCTGACTAGAGTGGTGGTTTCTGCCTGGCTTTGGCGCAAACCTTAGCCAACCAGAACTCCCATTTCTAACAGCCATGGGCTAGAAGTGTGAAGGACTTTGGCTGTATGATGTTCTTTTTGCCTTCATTCGGAACTGCTTGATTAACTTACTTGTTTGTTAGCTCTGTTATGGATGCATCTTAAATCTGGGTGCAGAGCCACTTGACTGAGACTACACTGCTGCTTGTCTAACGGTTATTTGCAGCAAGTGCACTACTTTACTCCTATTCTTCTCACCAAAGGAGACCACCTAATGGTCTACGTTGGCCTCTATAAGTTCTTCAGGGTAACGGTTAGTTGAGTTTCTCTTTGGCCTCACCCACAGCCCCTCCACTAGATGCACTGAATTATGTTCAATTGAGATTTGCAATACAGTCCTTTCCAGAATATTTCATGTAGACGTGAGTACCTACAGATCTGTTATGCTTGCCTTGCTTTCAGTTACGTCTTTGAGGTTACTTCTCTTGACATCCTGCATTAGCTCAGAATTGTTTTCATCTACACTTCAAAAGTTTAAGTGCCACTGGAGAACATATGTCGACTGGCTTAGGAACAGATGACTCTGCGCTGAGGTAGGATATCTATATTGGCCCAACATTTACTGTGGTCAGCACACTGTGTGAATCTTTTTCTGATCATTTTGTCTTGCTCCCTTTTAGAGATTGGGTGCCTCTATCTAGTTGGGCCCATGTGCAAGTGCAAGCTAATCATAAGTGTCTTCTTACCACACTTGGCAGATAAATACATAAGTACATTGTACTGGTGATGGGACTATATACCACCAATAGCCTGATGGGCAAGTTCACTTGGTTGAACTCCTTTTGTCTCTTTTTTTTATTTTCATCCTACCTTGTCTCTTTTTTGTACATGCTTCAATGCAATACGAAAACTAGGATTGGGAATGTCTACTATTGGTGGATTTTCACACATCTTCTTTCATGTATGAAACACCACCTAACATTCTGGGTTGTTGTTTAGTAGAATCCCCACCTATTGCATATTAGTTCGTTTTATGTTTATATCCATAGTCTCTGACCAAGCCACTATCTTATTGATAGGATTGTTGCGTCTGCTGTTTTTTCACCCGCACTCCACTCCATTTTGAATCTTGGAACATCTCTTATGATCGCCCTGATGAAGGTGTGACCCATATGTTGGTGGTCACCTAAACAGGTTACAACTGGAGTACCAGGATTCCAATTTCTGATTAGGAAGCCTACTTTGACACACACAATATTTGCAATGATTGATTAAGACATCCGATTTATATCAACCAGATCTATATCAATATATTTTTTTTAAACAAGGTGTCCAGCCTATATTGTATAAACTATGAAATGTTAATTTGTTCCTCTCTATCCTGATTAATTGTTTAATGCTTCTGTCTCTGTAACCTTTTAGGTACATGTGTACTGTGTATTCCAAGGAAGATCTACTAGATGTTAGACTTGGCACCATTGGTGTGGTCTCCCCTGCATTCTTTTCCTTTGCCTCCTGTGTTTTGCTGTATGTTGGACTCTGTTTTGCTGGTCTAGATGCTTTGGGCACTTTACCACTGCTGTTCAGTTCCCAAGTGCAAGTGTTTCCTTTGTAAATTATTGTTCTGGATTGGTGTTTCCATGATTGGCTGATTTGAATTACTAGTCAGTCCCTAGTACAGTGTACTGTGTGCGCCCAGATCCTGTAAATCAAATGCTGCTAGTGGACTGCAACACTGATTGTGCCACCCACATAAGCAGCCTGTAAATGTAACTCTGGCCTGCCAATGCAGAGACTGTGTGCAGTCTAATACTGCCACGTTGACTTGGCAAGTATACCCACTTGCCAGGTCCTAACCTTCCCTTTTCTTACATGTTAGTCACCCCTAAGATAGGCCCAAGGTACCCATTGGGCAGGGTGCAGTGTATGTGAAAGGTAGGACACACCCTGGTATGTGTGGCATGTCCTGCTAGTGAATTACTTACTGCCAATTTAGTTTTTCACTATTGCAAGGCTACCTGTCCCTATAGGATAGAAGGGGGAGTTTGCTTATAACATCGAACAAGGTAAGAAAATAAAGTTTAGTATGCCTGAACTCAGAATGTTAAAATGCATCTTTTAGTGAGGGTGATTTTTACATTCTGTGTTTGAAAATACTTCTTTTTGAAAGTAGGTATTTTCTTGCTTAGCCATCCATTGTGCCTCTTCTAGGATTGCGTATTGCATGTCTGGCTTTTGGCTGACAGGGACTGGGGTGGAGCAGTGGCTCCAGATAGCCTGATGAGTCACGTCTGGGCTGAATAGACCTGTGCTGCATTTAGAGTAGGGGGAGGAGATTTCCGTTTACATAAATGGGCCTGGTCTGCCTTCCACAATGCTGTCTCCACCTCCTGCCTGGAATCTGCACCAGAGTATAGAACCGGTTTGGACCAAGAAAAGGGTTTCTCTGGTACCAGAGAACAAAGGATTTTGTAGTATAAATATTGGGGCCCAGACCCCAGAACTTTAAATCAGTTCTGGGAATCAAGAGGAACCTTTGCCAAGGAGAAGCGCAGGAGAAGCTGAGGAGGAATACTGCCCCTGTGCTGTTTGCTGTCTGGGGTTGGCCTGCAGTGGCTGCTTGCTGCCAAGGAAAGGAAAAATGGACTTTGCTGTTTGCTGTGTCCCTTGCTGAAAGATGATCTCCACAGACTTGAAACTGAGCGTGCTTCCTGTTCTGAAGTTTCAGGGACACAAAGACTTTACCACCAGCTCCCCTGAACTGCCTTTCTGGGAGTTCTGACCTGCAAAGAGGTGCCTGCTGTTGCTTTGGACCTCTAGAGACTGTTTTTTGCTGGGAGCTGGAAAATCAATGCAACACCAAGAAGCGTGACGCATCCATACCTGTTTCCGTTGCATCGCCAAATAAACCATCGTAGCACCTGTTGCGGCTCAAGAAATCGCTGCACGCTGCATCGAGTGCAACGATCTCTGAAGTCCGAGATCAACGCACTAATTCTGATGCAAGCCCTGCTGTGCGGCTGCAAGAATCCACGCATCGTCCCGGATCGTCGCATTGCAAGTTCTTGTGGTGGTTGCAATAACTGAACCCCTGGGTACTGTGTCCCTTTGCAGTTGCAAAAGCTTGTTGACATCTGTGCAAGAAGATATTCAGGTTCCAAGTAGCACCTCCAGTGACCAGAATCTATGGCCACACCGCATAGTGTGCAACGTGGCCTGCATCTTTTAGTGAGCTGCTTGAGGTCCTCTCGCGACTTCAGTGCCTCCAGCCTGTGGGTCCGCTTGAGGGTGACCTTTGTTTTCTTTGGGCTCGGGGCCTCCCCGGACTCCCCTGCTTGTGGTGAGTCTCCTGGACCGTGCTGGTCCAAACCGTGCACCTTTCAAGGCTTGAGTTTCATTTGCCAAAGCTTGTTGGTGCTCCCGCCGGACTCTGACCCCTCAGGACTTGACATCCATCGTGGTATAGCTTGTATCCAGTTCCTGGTCATCCTCAGCATTGCCTGGTCCTCGCAGCTGCAGAGTTAAGGTCACCATCCTCCTTCCTGAAGCACCCAACATCGGAAGGCATCCGTCTTCCAAGTCTCCTGGTTACTCCCGAGTGACATAGGCACTGTCCCCTCTGCTTTCAGGTACTCCTCTTCAAGAATCCATGTTTGGATTCCTACTGCTACTTTCTCCTCTTCCAGCAACGGCACTTTCCTGAAATCCTCCATTGGGTTCGATGGCGGTTCCCGATGCCACTTCACACCTATGCACCCGGCTTCCCTGTAATGGGTAACTTGGGTACCATGGTATCCAACCTTCTGTCTTCCACGGGGTTTCTTCAGGGTCCACTGGGAAGAGTCCCTAATCTTTCAAATTCCAACCATGACTTGTACATAGACTTGTACGGAGCACGCGGTCATGTTCATGCACTGCACATGCTCTTCGTGGGGTCCACATCTACTTACCTTGTGTGGTTCTGTCGGTCCCCAGCAATTCTACGTCCTCTCGACATTGTCCTGACTCAAGTTGCGGTTCTTATACCACTTTCTTAGTATATGGTTCAGGCCCCCCTTGGGCCCACTGTGTATTAGTGCTATTTACTGTGATTTCTTTGCTAAAGTATTGTATACTTTGTGTCTATCTCAGTGAAGGAGATACTGTAACATACTAGATAGTGGTATATAATGAATACATAGTTTTATAAATACTTTGTGTGGTTCCTTTTCATTTAATCTATACTATAAGATTGCATTCTGGTAAAACAAGCTACTTTACACTCCTGCAAGACTAAGCCTGAAGGCTGTTCTCCACAGTTACCACTTGGATAGCTTTCTACGTTTGTATGAGACCTCTTAAATCACCATCATTGTTGTCTGGACTGGTGCAAGGTGCCCACTTACATTATTGGACATTATATACCAGGCCATCTACTCACATTGGTGTGCAGCAGTTGGGATTCAAGCCTGCATTGTTATACCAGATAAATCTTTGTATTGATTAATTGAAAAACCACTAGTACTGGGCACATATAAATACAAGCTTAGAATAGTAAGTTCTACTGAACTTGGGGTTTCAGTAAGTCAAGGGTCTAGCACACCCTTTCCCCAACCTTAGAGAGTTTAGCTCCCACTAGTTTAGGTAGGTGCAACACCACAGCTCACTTAGTATGTCTACCAGTGGCTTTCTGCCTAATAAATCCAGTGAACTTTAGTTCCAAGAACTAAAAGCACGGTGTGCATCTAGAATGCTGAAGATAGGGTGAAGTGCCAACACTCAACGCCTGGTAGAGGTGTTACTGTTGGAGGACTTAAGGAAAGCCTCTGGGTCAGATGAACATGACAGAGTGGGTGGGTGTGCGAATGAAGATAGGGCAGGAGGGGAACCCCTCTTTGACCTAGAATCAAACCCTGACCAGGTGGAGCCTGATGGCTCCCACCTGAGCAATTCAGACATCCCAAAGGAGAACACAGAGGGACAAGAGGATGCCCTCTTTGATCCTACTGGGCAGGTGTAGAATAGACCAAGGAGGTCTAGAGCCTCCTCTGCAGAATCCACTACTTCCAGACAGTCAGTAGGGACCTCTATTTCTAGCAAAGCAGGGAACTCTTTGGATAGGGAGTACCAAATGCCTGAACTTGAGAAAGTTAGGCCAAGGCTCAGGAAAGAGCAGCTGGCCCTTGACAGAGAGTCCCTAGAAGTCCAGAAGGCAAGGAAGAAATTGGGTCTAGAGTCCCATGTTGGTAGCAACAGTTTCCCTAGAGGTAAGGAACATTCCTTTGATAATAGGAACCTGAGAAAGATTGTCCCTCCGTACCATATTGGGGATGACATCCATAAATGTATAACTGTTTAAATAGGGCCTGTAAAGCTCAGAGGGTCCCTCAAGAGCAGTGGGCAGCTGTCTTGTGGCTCTCCTTTGCTGACAAAGGTAGAGATAAGTTCCTCACTGATAGAGAAGAGGATGCTGACAATTACTTAGTTTTGAAGAGTGCTCTCATTGATGGGTTTGACTTAACAACTAAACAGGACAGGATTAAGTTCCGAGACACCCAGAAGACACAGAATTAGGACTGGGTAGACTTGTGGACAGTGCTATTAAGGCTCTGGAAGGTTGGTTGGTTGGCAGAAAAGCGCATGATTTCGATGGATTGTACAGTTTGATTATGAGGGAGAAGATCCTTAATAATTGGCAAAACCAGCTATAGCATCAGTGGACTCAGATCTGACTTCTACACAAGAATTGGGAAAGAAGGCAGATAAATGGGTCAGGACCAGGGTGAGGCAGAAAAACCAGAATAATAGTGGTGACCAGAAGAAGGAAGATTCTCCAAAAGCTAAGATATGGGTGGGGACAAGGGTAAAGACAAAGTCTTCATCCAGGCCCCAAAAACCTGCATCTAGGGGGAGTCACAATCCAACAAGGGAAAAGGCAAAACGAAACCTTGGTGGTACTTGTGTAAGGTAAAAACCCATTGGACAAAAGATGCCGATTGTCTAAAAGCCAAGGAAGCTACTCTTACCACTACTGGCCCTAAGGCAACTGCTCCCCCTAGCAGAAGTGCAAGGTTTGGTACAGGGAACAAGGGATTCGTGTGGTTAACCTTGTGATCTGAGGTGGGTTCTGGCTTAGTCAGAACTCCAGCTCAGGCTGTTCTAGTCTGTGATGGTGGCATGGATAGTGCCACCTTACATGTCAGTCCCAGTAACCTGGGTAAGTACAAAACACAGTCTTTGATCAATGGAACAGAGGCAATGGCCTACAGGGACACAGGAGCCAGTGTCACTATGGTGACAGAAAAACGTGTGTCTCCTGGAAAGATCATACTCGGTGAAATGTACCAAGTGACCAATGCAAACAATGTCAGGACTGTCCATTCCTTGGCATTTGTTAATTTCCGCTGGGGAGGGGTAACTGGCCCAACAGTGGATGTTTTGTTGGGCAATGATTTGGAAACTCAAGCCTGGGCTGAGGTTGAATTTAGGACTCTTGCAGCAATGCTGGGCATCTCTGCAGATGTGTTTGCTGTGACTAGGTCACAAGCCAAAGTGACATCCACTGAAAAGACCCTGGATCCTGGAACAATGGACCAGGTACCTTCCAAGAGAAGGAGCAGGAGGGGCAAGGCTGTGTCTTCCTCCCAGACTCAGAGTGAGGACCAGTCTCTTGAGGGAGATGATCTCAGTCCCTGTGAAGGAACTGTCCCAGATGAGCTGGACCCTGACCAGGTTGATTTCTTAGGAACAGGGGCCCTACCACGGCAGACTTGAGTTTGGAGAAGCAAGCCTGCCCCTCTCTTGAACCCCTCAAACAGCAAGCTGTCACTGAGGCTGCTAGGAATGCCAGTGGGTCCCACAGGATCTACTGGGATGAGGGACTCCTTTATTTAGAGGGTAGAGACCCCAAGCCTGGTGCTGCCAGGAGGTCAGTTATACCTCTGAAGTTTAGGGACTTCCTACTCATCCTAGCACATGACATTCCCCTGGCAGGACACGTAGGCCAAAGTAAGACTTGGGACAGGCTTGTCCCTCACTTTCACTGGCCTCATATGTCTGAAAACAGCAAGCAGTTTTGTCGCTCCTGTGCCACTTGCCAAGACAGTGGTAAGGCAGGTGGTATCACAAAGGCCCCCTGAAGCCACTTCCTTTGATGGGGGTTCCCTTTGAGAGGGTTGGGATTGGCATAATTGGTCCCATGAACCCTCTTAAAGCCTGTGGGCACAGTTATATTCTAGTGGTGGTGGACCATGCCACTAGGTATCCAGAAGAAGATTATTTCTAAGATGACCTGTCCTACACAAAGCCTGCACTACCAAAGAAACACTCTGCCTCGAGTGTGTTTAATATCATTTTGTGTTATACTAAAACAAGTCTAAGAAAACTTCATCAAGTAAACAAACTAAACACTCTGCGGTAAACTGATATACATTCACATAAACATAATAATTTGGTTTCAATCCAGCGTAGTTCAATGCTTCTTTTATTCAAAAGCACAATTCATTGAAGAGTCGTGAACTTCATATTACGTTGCATTATAGTAAAAACTTGAAGATTATTGTTCCCAATGCATTTCGGGTGTGACGTACACCCTTTGTCAGGGGAAATCTACAACAAGCAGATATACACTGAATTAACAAATCAGTCTGCTTCATTGAATTATATAGTAGCCGGCCTCTTATTTGCCGGGAAAAACAACAAAATTGTAATTGTAATAAAGAGCTGGATGTATACATAAGTATCTTACATGAAAACATCTTGATGAATAACATCACAGGAGAATGCAGAGTTGTAGATTAACAAACATACCCAGTTGAAGAAACCAAGAGTCCCCACAAGAACCAAGAAGGATCAGAAAAGGCTTTAAGTGAAAGGAGGATATACAAAGAGTGAGTAGAAAAGTAACCGTTCTGCCCATTCCAGTGAACAAGGTAACAATCTGTTTAGTGAGTATAGGTGAAATGTGTGCCAATCCTATATAAGATGTACAGAAATCAGATCCTATTGATGATACCTTCTCTCGCCCGCGGGTCCAACCGTTTCTCTAATTACTAATACTGCTAGTCCAATAAGCTTCGGTTGGCGCGTGGGATGTCTACAAGTTATAAAGCTCAGAGTCAGGGTAATCCAACTATAGTTGTGAAAAATGGACTATTGATGGTCTACCAAAGAGCACCAGTCTTACCTACCGTTACTTGAAACGGATACCAAGACAAGTATTGTTCTGTATTAAAGGAAACGCCCAGAGTTATCCTGTCAAAAGATGTGAAAAACCTCGCTATAATTCCACAATGAAAATCTAAGTCACCCTAGTCCCTCATCACCAGTGTGATTCAAGAACATGCATCTCACCTTGCTACCTCAACAGCGGCTAATAGGCTTTGAAAATGGAAATGTTCATAAGCATCGCGTCCTCGCTGCACCAAGAAATAAACAAAAATGAGCATAACCGGAATTAAAGACTGGGGTGAATACCCCCCGTTATGTGAATCGATATTGTTGGCTCTAAACTTACTCAATAATCGATTGAAAGCCTCATGCGTTGCAGTCTCGATGTGTGAGCATCTTTCGCTAAGTTCTATCCTGCTTATGAACTTTCTGTTGCTTGCGTGTTCGCGCACGGATTGCTAAACATCGATATAGGACTAGTGTATGTGTTAAAATAACATGCGCGGCGGCCATGTTGGTTTGTATGTGTATCTGAAATCGGAGCAGAGAAGTCACCCAAAGTAAATAAATGCGAGTGAAGTAAGAAGGATGAAAACAGAAATCAAAAATCGGAGTGCACAGATTATTCATGAAATGCAAATGACAATAATTTCTGCAGATTATGGAAAGCAGACGATATTGCAAAATTACATGCGTATAATCATGACAAGCTGCTTAATATGATGTTAAACGTTAATGATATTGGAACACACTATGCATCCCAGTTAATAGTTGAACATCCTTCATATAGTATATATACATGTTTTTATACAAATCATTAATGACAATTGTGTTAAAATAGTTGTACAGATGTTAATAAACATATAAAGGCTGTACACCTGGTTACGTGGAACAAATGGCGCACATAAAAAGTCCCTGATTGTCATCCAATGTGAATATCATACAATTGTGTTCACTAAGTGTTTATAGAAAATATGATGTGCCCTAAGAATTCTGTGTTTCTAACAATGAAAATTGTTAAGTGTGAGTGGTCAGACTGTTGTAAATCAAACTAAAAACCGGGTTACAATGTTAAGAGTACAACTGTTGCCTCAAATAGCCAGTCAGTCAAAAGTCTGGTGCAGACCATGAGTACCTTTACAGGAAACACAAGAGTTCTAGTTTATCGTTGAGACCATTGGGGGTGAGGGTATTCAGATATTTGATCCAAAAAGTTTCTCTCTGCATGATAACTTAAGACATGTCTTTATCATTGTGCTGTTTTACTACCTCTAGGATAGTGAATCGGAGTTGATCGATGGAATGATGTGCTGTTGCCTAATGAGTTGCTAGCGGTGAGCTTAATGTTCATGTTCTTATCCTGCTCTTGTGTTCTGTAATTCTTGTCCTTAAGAACCTGTCTGTTTTTCCTGCATAATGAAGTGAACAGGGGCATCTAATTAAATAGATGACGTAGTATTACAATTGCCTGCATACTTAAGGGTTATCGGTTTTCCTGACCATGGATGTGATATGGAAGATCCTTATTGCAATGCGAGCAATTGAAACATTTTTGCATGCCCTTATGCTGTTCTCCATGTGTTGAGGGTTTTTTGTTTAATATCCCACAAAGATTATTAGATCCTCTGTACGCAAATATTGGAGGATTTTGAAAAAGTTCTTTAAAGTTGGGTTCTGTTTGTAATATGGCCCAACGTCGTAAAATAATCCTCTTGATTGCTGCTGACTGGGTGGAAAATGTGGATACATAGAACTCCCGTCTAAGTTGTGGTTTTTCTTTTTTCTCTAAAAGCACCTCTATTGAAATCTCTTCTACTTGTTTAGCAGAAGTGTCAATCACCTCACTAGGGTATCCTCGGTCCCAAAAATTCTTTTTGGATTCAGCCAGCGCTTGTACAAATTGATTTTCATTAGATGAAATGCGTTTTATCCGCAAAAAAGGTAAGTGTTTTTTGAGAGTGTCAGGGTGAAAACTGCTGTAGTGGAGTGTGTTGTTACGGTCAGTTGACTTTTTGTAAACCGAGGTGCTAATGTTTATGCCGTTCACTTCTAAGCAAACATCCAAATAAGAAATCTTGTGTGTATCTAATGTATAGGTGAATTGGATTCTCTGATTTTTGGTATTCAAATCCCTCAGTCTGTTTTCAAGAGTATGTTTAGAACCCTGCCAGATGATGAAAATATCATCTATATATCTGCGGTACATAATCAACTGGACAGTCCAGGAAGGTACACTCAGAACATATTCCTGCTCAAATTTCATCATAAAAATATGCGCATAGCTCGGTGCTCGTGCAAAACCCATAGAAGTACCATGGGCTTGCAAAAAGAACCTCTCTTTGCAGCTAAAATAGCTGTTAAATAAACTGAACTGTAACAATTGCAAGAGAAAAACTTTATTAGCAGATATATCCTCTTGTTGCAGTAATGCCCACTCAATGGCCTCAATTCCCTCAGAGTGTGGTATTGAGGTATACAATGATACCACATCCACAGTACCTAACCAGATCTCCTTCATTGGTGGCAGTTGGAGATCCCTAATCAATTTTAGGAAGTGCATAGTATCTTGCACGTATGTATTTCCTGACTGTACAAACGGTTGCAAGAATGTGTCAATGTACAGCCCTAATGGTTCATGAATGGAACTACATTCTGATACTATAGGACGAAAAGGTGGATCTTCCACATTTTTGTGAATTTTAGGTAACATATAAATTGTGGGCCTGCGAGGAAACTTAGTGTATAAGTAATCACGTGTTTTCTCTGTAATCCATTTCATGTCTAGTGCGTGTGACAGTATATTCCATAAAGAATCCTGAAACTCTTTAGTAGGATCATGGTTAAGAGGAAGAAATGTTGTTTCATCTGAGAGAATGGTTTCTACATTGGACTCGTAATAGCTACGGTCCATTACCACTAAGGCTACTCCCTTGTCCGCTGGGTAAAAAACTAAGGACTCATTAGACTTCAGAGATTTAAGTGCTTTTCTGTCTATAGATGTTAAATTGTGGCGTTTATTGGACTTTGGAGATAGTTGGGACAAGTCTCTTTTCACCAAGGTCTCAAAAGAGTCTATGACTTTGTGTGAGGTAGGAGCTACGAAACTGCTTTTGGGTCTGAATTCTCTGTATTCAGGTTGATGAACTGTGATTGGTTCTAAATTAGCAAAAAAATATCTGAGTATGAGTTTCCTAGTAAATTTGTATAGATCTATCTCCGTGTCTAACGTCTTAGCTTGAAACATAGGCACAAATGATATACTTTTGTTGAGGACTGATATTTGTGTCTTTGTGAGTGGTGTTTGTGAAATGTTCACTACTAATGCTTTTTCTGTCTGCGACCGACATTTGTTTGCTTTGAACCTTCCGCGACCTCTGCGGGTTTTGCCGTGTCTGGTTTTGCTGTTATTGGACCCGTGGGTGCGTGGTTTGCTGCTGGACTTGTCTCTAAAAATAGAGACCTTGGATGTGGAGGGTTTATCTGTTCGAAAGGCTAACTGATGTTGTTGGTACGGGTGAACGTGATGTTCTGGTTTCACTTATGGATACTAAACTCTCTTCTGAGGATGTGGTACCTGATTTTTGGTATGTGCGTTTTTGTGCATATATCTCTGCCCATGAGTTTACCTCGTCTAACTTATAGCCTATTGTGTCACGTCTAAACTTGCGTATTTTTCATTCATGAATTTCCTTGGCGTAACTGTCTAGCTTTTTGTTAATGTCATCCAAAGATGCTGTCCATTCCTCGCCTGTCATGATTAACTCCTGTAATTCTTGAATCTCTTGTTCTAATCCTACCAAGACACTTGATAGTTCTTCTACTATTAAAAATATTAGGTCTAAAGAGCACTTGTTTAAGATGGAATACCATTTATCCATGAATTTTTTGTTCATTTTGAACATCATTGGTTTCAGTGGAAGTCTTAAACCTAGGAATCCTGCTGGCCTTATGATACTGCACCAGAGTGGTGGAATGAAGACGTTGGTTAATTTCTCGTCGCATTAAGTACTCCAACTGTCTTAGTTGATGTGTTGTAAATTGGCAGCGATTGGATTAGCATTAGCGGAATCCATCTTGTATTTAGAGGCTATCTTGTCCATTTTGTGGAATCCATTTTGTATTTCTGGCAACCATTTTGTTTGCCATGTGCTGCCACGTGCTCACCATGTGCTTTGTCCTCCCTCAGTGTTGACTGCTCTTATAATCTGCCTAGAAACGAACTATATTTAGCATCTTCCACCTTTACACATGCCCAGTGAGTTTTCAGCTGTCCTTGCAGCTGTTAGTAGTATGTAACTGTCAGGATGTGTTTACTAGCATTGGCAAACTGTTAACTCCTCCTACTTGTCGACTGTGCATTTCTATATGAACTTATATGTACATAAATCCTTCTCCTGTACTTGTAACGCCCTCTTTTAAGCCCATGTGTGGGTATAAAAGGACCATGCTCCCTCTGTTTGGTGTGCTACTTCATTCAATACCGAAGGGTGCTGTGTGAATGTAGTTCCACCTCATGAGGTTTATTAAACTTTGTATTTTCTATTCCAGTTTCTGTGCCAACTTCTTCCTATTGGTCTGAGGACTCTGTGCAGAGAAGGGCGAACCCCTTGCACTGGTAGGCCTAGCTGAGGTCCACTTCTCCAAATTGGCGTCCGACAAGTGGGGCTCATCGGCGACTCGGTTGCCCAAAGGATTGGTCGAGACAAAGGATTGGAATCTCGCTCTGGATGCGATCGCTGCCTGATGAGACCCGAGTCTTGGCAACCACTGCGTTTTTCCTTTCTTTCTGATCTGACCACCCAGGTGGTGCTGATCCTCGACTGAGATCTCTTCTGTTGATTCGCCGTGCAGTGACCATTTAGTCAATTTTAGAACTTGGCAGTTGGAACCTGGGCACCAAGTGATTGGTAAGTGTCATTCTCCGGCGCTTGCTGTTGGTTTTTATGCCTGGGATTGGTAAGGTAGTTTAGTAACACTTACTGCGGCTTTTGTATTTTGGAATTTGTGTTGGCCAACTCAGATTTATTTTCTATGTGATTCATATATAAATTGCAATTTATATAGGCAGGTAATGAGGAGAATTTTCCCAATCTGAATTGATTTGAACGGCACATCGTACTAAAGGTACCTTAAGTGCTACTTTGATTTTAATACTGCATATTCTGCACTATTTTTGGCATGCCTGTTTTTAGCACACTTCGTAGGATGTGTTGCTTTTGTAGTGGTACCAATTTGAGACTCGATGAAGCACAACCGGCCCCCCCGGAGGGGACGCCTAATAGGGATATGTATAAAAAGCATGGTCTTTCTTCTATAATGCACAGCACATTATGGAATAAATACACTCGTAAGGATCCTGAGTTGCGTTGGCCTATGCATGGGTCATTTGATTTATGAAAGATTGAGTATGTGGAACAATGTATGTTTAAGCGAAAGACTAGGCAATATATGTTTGACTGTGAACGAATGTGGGAGAAAGAAGTGCGTGAACGAATGAAGCGTGAGCAAGCCTTGATTGAAAAAGAACAGCGAAAGAACATTTATGCGAAAGCATTAGAGCTGAAAAACAAAGAAATAAAAGAGTTAAAAGAGAGAGAAGATAGGGAGCTCAATTTACAGGTAACTGGCCAATACGCTGTTCGGAGGCCCCTTTATCCTATACTTAATAAACCACAAGATGATTTCTTATTATTAAATTGTCCTCCACCTCCGTATACTGTTCCTTCTGCCCCTCATGAGTCAGATGAGGACTCCGGTTCGGAGGAACACAAGGCACGAGAAACTCGTTCTATGTTGACCGCAGAGCGTGCGTCTCAGCTTAGATCTGCTGCTCGTAAAGCAGTTCGTAGCATTGCCCCCGCCTCTGAACTTCTAGATAGTATGAAAGGGTGGCAGGAAAGGCAGCAGCTGTATTTTACCGAGGTGTTTGCCGCAGAGGTCCTTGAGCTGTTTAGGAAATATTCTGAGGAGTTAGAGCCCGACGATGTAGCAGTTAATTGTAAGCAAATGCGTGATGGTCTTTTTGTTTTCCCCCAGGTGAATGATACAATCAGGCGTTTGGTTAAACTGCGTGTTGATGCAGTCCGTTTGCGAGAGGAGAAAAAGGCTACAGACGTATCTGCACAGACATCTCAGACCGGCATGCATATGCTTCTATCTCCGGAACAGATAAGACTATGATAGTTCAGGCGAAACCTATGCGGGAGGCCGCGCCTTTGTATGTTCCTCCTAAAGGACAGGGTACAAGTGATGATAAGGCTTCTATCGATGCTAAGGGTTATTTTATTTATAATTGGGTTTACACTCCTTGGAATAGGACGGATGTCATGGCACTTAAAACTGCATTGCCTGATCCGCGGAAAAATCCAGCCGCTTTTTATGAGGAAGTTGAGGGTGCTATTAGCTCTTGTACTATGACTTTGCCTGATATTGATTTATTTTTCAGATTGATATTACCACCTGATATGTGGAGAACTGTTCGTAAAATTGATGATCGTGCAGCTTTTGGGGCGTTATGGAAAGACTTAGAAAAAATGGATGTAGAAAGAAAACCCGCACAGAAGCCATGTCACTTAGTTTTAGATCTTCCCGCAGCTATATTTGTTAAGTTAAAAACGATTATTCCCCCT
The DNA here is from genome assembly GCF_964204655.1 of Triturus cristatus. NCBI lineage: Eukaryota > Metazoa > Chordata > Amphibia > Caudata > Salamandridae > Triturus > Triturus cristatus. Next base: position 523,185,837 of record NC_140588.1, on the reverse strand, counting down.
AAAAAGATAGATTGGACTGTTTTAGCATCATGTAAGCAAAAGGCAGATGAATCATTCTCTGATTTCTTTACACGTTTTGAAGAAGCATTCCACGATTTTAGTGGCCAGTCATTGACAGATGACACGGGCAGACATCTGTTTGTTGATAAATATGTCGCTAACCTGTTGCCAGGAATATCTAGTCGCCTAAAAGCCAGTGAGAGTTCATGGACTACCACTTCTCCGGTTTCTCTCTTGACTATGGCTCAGTATTATGAACGCCAGGAATTAGAAGCAAAGGGTAATGAGGATAAAAAGACTAAAGAATTAAAAACGAAGGTTATGTTGGCTCAGGCTTATGGTCCGCCTTTTAGAGGTAGTGATAGAGGTGGACGTGGATCTTATGGTTAGTCTTTTCCTTCTTATACTCGTTCGAATTTGTCTGTTGACCAGTGCGCGTACTGTAAGAAATTTGGGCATTGGACTTCCGATTGTCCTGCACTGCGTGCTCAGCAGTGTCCACGTGGCCGGGGACAAATGAGAAATCGTTCAGGATATTCAGAGCCTAGAGGATGCACAGGTGATTGTGCTAGGTTTGATATTAATATACGTGGGCAGGATGGGTTTAACACTTTTGATAGAAGGAACCAATATCAAATGTCCGACTATGTGCCGTCTGATTCTCAAGATTCAGCTTATAGCCTTGTCTAAAGAATTGGTTCCAAGGGCTCCCCTGTCTGGCTTAACCATTACATCAATAGGTTTTGATGGAACCCCTTCCCTTAGCCCACTGTCACAACCACTTGCATTCCATGTGGATAAATTTACTGCTGCATGTCCATTTTTGCTTTCCCCGAATACACCAGACAATATTGTGGGTCTTGATATGCTCAAGTATTTCAGGGCTACGATACGATGTTCTCCAGAAGGTGTACGTGTTATCTTGAATGACAACCATCCTGTGAAGGGGAGAGCTTGTCTTGTTAAAGAGGATATTGCATTAGCTTCACTCCCTAGTACTTTGTGGGTTACTTCAGACACTGATGTAGGGCAAATGGTTATTCCACCAGTACATATTAGTGTCAAGGAGGGCGCTCTGCTGCCACGTTTGCCTCAATACAAAATTTCACAGGAAGGTGAAGAAGCACTCATACGTATTGTCCATGATCTCATTTAAGTGGGGGTTGTTGAGGAAGTTCCTTACAATGTTTGTAACAGTCCGATTCTTCCTATTCTGAAAAAAGATACTGACACTAGGATTTACCGATTCATTATTGATTTGCAAGAAGTTAACAAGATTGTAGTACCACAATACCCCGTGGTTTCTGACATAACGACACTTCTTACTTTGGTTCCTCCGACAGCAACTACATTCTCTGTGATAGACTTGAAGAATGCTTTCTTTTCAATCCCTATTCATCCTGATAGCCGATATTTGTGCGGTTTCACTTTGAATAATCGATCGTATAGATTTTGTAGAGTTCCTCAAGGCTATACTGAGAGTTCTAGTATTTACAGTCAAGCATTAAAAAGACAACTTGATTCTTTCGTTTTGCCTGAAGGTGTGGCTCTCATACAATATGTCGATGACATCTTGTTGGCAGCCGATACCCCTGAACAGTGTGAAAAATGTACTTTGTCCTTGCTTTCTTTTCTTGCTTCCCATCATCACAAAGTGCCACGAAAGAAATTGCAATATTGTAGACCGAAGGTAACCTACTTAGGTCACCTTCTGTCTAAGGAGGGCCGTGCACTCACACCAGATCGCATTCAAGCTATTTTAGACACACCAGTGCCCCGTACTCAGAAAGATGTCTGTGCATTCATTGGTCTTACTTCGTTTTGTAGGCAATGGATATTAGGGTTTTCAAACATTGTTAAACCCTTGCTAGCACTTTTGACTAAAGATACTCCAATGCCCCTCCCCTGGACAGATGAATGTGAGACTGCTTTCCGACAGTTACGACAAGCTCTTTGTTCAGCACCAGTGTTAGGTACTCCAGATTATACGAAGCCTTTTACACTCTATGTACAGGAGAAAGATGGATACGCATTGTCAGTTTTAGTGCAGGCACACGGTGACAAACTGCGTCCCTGTGCATATTTTTCAGCAGTACTTGATCCTGTTGCTCGTGCGTTACCTGGATGCTTCCGTTCAGTTGCAGCAACAGCTGTGTCAATACGCCAGAGTGAAGGGATAGTTTTGTCACATAAGCAGTTGGTGCTAATACCCCATGCGGTTGATGCCCTTTTAAATCAGACGAGGACGCAGCATTTAACTAGTGCTCGTCTGACAGGATACGAATTGACATTGTTGGCCCCTCACATTACACTAAAGAGATGTGCGATACTAAACCCAGCCACTTTAATGCCATACCCGGTGACTCAGTCTCAGTCACAGGAGTTTCATGATTGTATATTCCTTACGGAGGAACAGCCAAAGGGCTGTGTCGATTTGCAAGACACGCCCCTTTCAAGTGTTGATGGGGAACTATGGGTTGATGGGTCCTGTTTGAAGTTACCAGATGGTACAACTTCAGCTGCATATGCAATTACAACACTCCAGACGGTAGTTGAGACAGCTCGTATTCCACAGAAGTCAGCTCAGGCAGCTGAGCTAATAGCTTTAACACGAGCATGTGAACTTAGTACTGACTTATCTGTGAACATTTATACAGATAGCCGCTATGCTTTCGGAGTGGCTCATGATTTTGGGCTACTCTGGAAGGAGAGGGGCTTTCTTACATCCCACGGGATGCAAATAATGCATGGAGAATTAGTACATAATCTCTTGACTGCTTTAACATACCCGAAGAGAATAGCAATTGTTAAATGTAGCGCACATAAGAAAATAATTGATAAGATAGGACAAGGCAATGCTTTTGCAGACCAAACAGCCCATGAAACTGCCATGCAGCGAAGCACCACGTCTATGTACGTAGTGAAGTCACAGGCTGAACGCTGGCATGATACCAGACAGGAAGTGCTAGATATGCAGAGATCTGCTTCTGCAGAAGAAATTGAGCAATGGTCTGAGGAGGGAACATTGGACGATGAGGGCTGTTGGAGGAATAAAGAGATGAGCAAGTGGAGATTGCCTACAGCCTATTTACAACCTATGATTCATATGGCACATGGGCCGGCACATGTTGGAGCCTCCTCGATCACAAAATTGCTCACGCAAGTTTGGGAGCATCCAGAAATTGCCGGCACAGCTAAAAAGATGGTGCAGTCTTGTCTGATGTGTCGTCAGCATAATCCTGGTAAAGGGACACGAACTCCTAGAGGAGGGTTTGCTACGCCAATCGCATCTTTTGAAGTTTTGAAAATGGATTATATCCAGCTTAAGCGCTGTAACAACTTAAAGTATGTTTTGGTAGTGGTATGTGCCTTCAGTAAATGGATAGAGGCATACCCTACAAAGGACAATACAGCTCTCACTTCAGCAAAGGTGCTTTTAAAGGAATTCTTCCCTAGATTTGGTGTTTGTAAACTTTTATGGAGTGATAACGGACCCCATTTTATTGGGCAAGTTGTCGAATATGTCCTGAAGGGATTAGGGATAAAGCAGAAATGTCATGCTGCTTTCCATCCACAATCAGCAGGGCTAGTGGAAAGGTATAACGCCACACTTAAATTGAAACTGGCGAAAATACTGGCTTCCACATCCTTGAATTGGCCAGACGCATTACCTTTGGCACTGTTGTCCATTAGATCAGTGCCACATTCGCGATCTGGTCTTACACCATATGAGGTGGTGTTTGCCTGTTTGGAAGGCCTATGAACATTTGGGGAATTCCTAAACCACGTCCCATACATGATGTACCATGTGTATTGATGAGTGACTACCTATCACAATTGACTGACAGTTTGATTTCTATTCATCAACAGGTTCGAGAAGCTCTTCCTGATAGGTCTGCAGGTGAAGGCCATGGACTTCGACCTGGAGACCAGGTGATGATCCGATCATTCCAGAGGTCGAGCAGCTTGGAACCGAGGTGGCGCAGCCCGGAGCAGGTGCTCCTTTCAATGAGAACTGCGGTCCGAGTGACAAACAGGAGGAACTGGGTGCACTCCACCCACTGCAAAAAAGTGCTGTCTACCTTGGTGGATCCTGCTGCCTTGATCGACCATCGAGACATCCTGGATACAGAGAGAGGCCAAGCCATATCACCTGACGAACGTGAGGAAGTCTTCCCGGACCACACGATTCCTGGAGTATCCCGATACCAACTGAGACCTCGGAAAGAGCCTGCATCGTCGAAATAGACTGGTTGAGCAGCTGCCCTGGCTTAGTGAAACGGAATTCGGATGTGGCACGGATGGGGGGATCAGTCCTGTATAGTGTAGCGACACCCGTCTTGGCCCTCGGTAAAGAACCCAATGGCTGCCCAGGGATAAGAGCTCCAACGATTGTTTTTAACGACAAGCTGATCATGTCCACAATGAAATCAACTGTTGCTAAGAGAAAGATCATTTGTGCTCTAGGGTTTGTTGTTGCTATGGTGGCTGTAGCAGTAATAACCTGGTTCGTTGAGAAAGTGGCTCCTGCTCGAGAGCTTTTGATCGCTAATACTCCAGTATCAGTTGAACACCACTACTTTACGCTTTCCTACCATGAGCAGAAGCATCGACAATCTTATTTAAATAATAGCTTTATCCATATGTTGCATCATACTCATAATGCCACAAATACTACCAACTGTTGGGTGTGTGGGATGATACCTGCACATCAAAAGAAAGGAGGAACACCTTTTATTCCTCTTCCCTTTTCTCATAATGGTTCTTGTCAAGCTTGGTATGCACTTTTGTTTGCATCTGGAAGACGTACAGTAGGCGGGCTTCTTTTTTGCCTTAAGAAAGTATGCTACCAAGATAAAGATGGTTATCCTCAAGCCAAAGGAACCAAATGGGAATGGGAAGAGTGTCAACCGGACAATATTTCAACACCATATGTCTTCACAAATATGAGAACTTTTACCAGTAATGAACAATTTGTGATTTCTGTTACTATAGCTAAAGCAGATCTATGTGTAAGCAGTATTGGGAGAATTCCAGTGGGGAAAAGCGAGTGTACTGTAATTCTGAATATTGAAGGTATAAATAACAGTAGTTTTATAGCCTCACATAATACCTACTTTATCTGTGGTAGCCACGGATATTATCAACTACCTGCTGGGTGGTCAGGTGTGTGCTATGTGTCCTTTCTATTGCCCTCTGTGTTTCTGGCACCTGCATCATACCACCGGGACCTTAAATTATTCAACGATATCTCTAGAAATAGATATAAAAGGACAATAAGTGCTGATGAATTAGACCAAACTGATACCACTCTGCAACAATATGTCGATTTTAATTTAGGTTTGTTCTTCTTTGTGGGTGCTGCATTAAACAGTAGGAAAATAAGACGATTGACTAGAATTGTGGAAGCTGTTACCAATCAGACAGCTATGGCACTTGGGAACATTACGAAGGAGCTGCAAATTGCAAGGATTGTAGCTCTCCAGAACCGAATGGTTCTAGATGTGGTTCTGGCTGATCGAGGTGGTGCATGTCGCATCATCGGTAGCAGCTGTTGCGTATTCATACCGGATCACTCACCTTCAGTATATGACGCAATATCAAAACTGCATAAAATTGCTGCAGAAATTCATCCAGAGACTGGTACTTGGACTTTTGCTGGATGGTTTTGGACTCTTGTTTCTGCTTGGGGCTGGAAGCTCCTGACTATCCTGTGTGTAATGATTACAATACTTTTTACATGCTGTGTATGTATCCAATGTGGTCCAATGCTTTGCTCCATTTGCATCTCTGTCTGTATACCTGTCAAAAGGAATGTTGCAGAAACAAAGGCCCAACAAATGGTGAATAAAGAGGTGGCCGAAATAATGCTAATAGATGTACGGGATGCATATTTAGATTACCCCAGAGGAACGAATGTCTTCAGCTAATGCTAAAAGGGTCGTCTGTTGTAAATTGGCAGCGATTGGATTAGCATTAGCGGAATCCATCTTGTATTTAGAGGCTATCTTGTCCATTTTGTGGAATCCATTTTGTATTTCTGGCAACCATTTTGTTTGCCATGTGCTGCCACATGCTCACCATGTGCTTTGTCCTCCCTCAGTGTTGACTGCTCTTGTAATCTGCCTAGAAACTATATTTAGCATCTTCCACCTTTACACATGCCCAGTGAGTTTTCAGCTGTCCTTGCAGCTGTTAGTAGTATGTAACTGTCAGGATGTGTTTACTAGCATTGGCAAACTGTTAACTCCTCCTACTTGTCGACTGTGCATTTCTATATGACTTTATATGTACATAAAACCTTCTCCTGTACTTGTACCACCCTCTTTTAAGCCCCTGTGTGTGTATAAAACGACCATGCTCCTTCTGCTTGGTGTGCTACTTCATTCAATACCGAAGGGTGCTGTATGAATATAGTTCCACCTCATGAGGTTTATTAATCTTTGTATTTTCTATTCCAGTTTATGTGCCAAATTCTTCCTATTGGTCTGAGGACTCTGTGCAGAGAAGGGCGAACCCCTTGCACTGGTAGGCCTAGCTGAGGTCCACTTCTACAGATGTAAGACTGGTCCCTGTGTTAAATCAAATGTGCATGCTTCACGGATGAGGCCATAAATCACTTGTGCTTCTGTTGCACTGTAAACTTTCGTTTCAGCTTTGTTATCTGTTAAATGAAGAATTTCTTCTTCTTGTGGTGCACCTTGTGCTGTATGTGGTAGATGAATAATATAAACGTGTAATATATCAGCTACGATGCACTCCAGTACTACTAATCCAATTTCTGGGTATCTAGAAGCCATTCCCCTTAGGACCACTACAGCTCCTTTGGTGGCAAGGGCCCTCTTGGGAATTGTTTCCATGGTGGGCTTCTCTAAGGAGGTTTTAACTGACAGAGGTACAAACTTCATGTCAATTTTTATCATTGCAATGTGGAAGGAGTGTGGTGTAAATTACAAATTCAACACTCAATACCATCCTCAATGCAATGGGTTAGTTGAGAGATTAAACAAAACCCTCAAGGGCATGGGCATGGGCCTCCCAGAAAAGCTTAGGTGAAAATGGGATGTTCTTCTGCCCTGCCTTCTCTTTGCCTACAGAGAGGTCCCTCAGAAGGGGGTTGGCGACAGCCCTTTTGAACTTCTGTTTGGGCATTCAGTTAGGGGTCCCTTGTGTTTGGTGAAGGAGGGATGGGAGTTACCTCTCACACCTCACAGACAAGACATAGTGGACTATGTACTTGGTCTCTGCTCCAGAATGGCTGAGTACATGAAAAAGGCTAGAGAAAACCTGGGGGGCTGTCAAAAATTGCAAAAAGCTTGGCATGACCAAAAGGCTGTCCTGACTGTTTAAGAGCCAGGCCCAAAAGTGTGGGTGTTGGAGCCTGTGGCCCCAGCAGCTCTCCAAGATAAATGGAGTGGACCCCACACTATCATTGAGCAAAAAGGTGAGATCACCTATCTGGTGGACATTGGCACTCCCAGGAGCCCCCACAGAGTGCTCCATGTGAATAGGCTTAAACCTTTTGTAGACATGGCGGACATTGGCTTGCTCATCGCAACTGATGAGGAAGAGAGTGACCCTCTCCCTGATTTCCTCTCACAAAACCCTGATGGGTCAGTTGATGGTGTACCCTTGGTGGACAGCCACACTGACCAACAGCAGATTGATTGCAGGAAGGTCCTCAATCAAGATAGGCATATGTTTTCTTTGACACCCAGTCAAACCACCTGGTGAACCCATGAAGTGGACACATGTGAGAGTCTACCTGTCACTACAGGCAGCCTGACCATGTCAGAGATTGCATCAGGACAGAGGCCCAAAAGATGCTCGAATTGGGAGTGATTGAGCCCTCAGATTCCCCTTGGGCTAGTCCAGTGATCTTGTTGCTAACACCTCACACTCAGTGTGGTAAGAGAGAGATGAGGTTTTGTGTTGACTACAGGGGACTCAATGCAGTCACTAGGGCGGATGCTGATCCAATTACTAGGACAGATGAGCTCATTGACACTTTGACCTAAGCCAAGTTCTTGAGCACATTTGATCTAACTGCTGGGTTTTGGAAAATCAAACTAGCTGAGGATGCCAAACCAAAAACAGCATTCTCAACCCCTAGTGGGCATTATCAATTTATTGTGATGCCCTTTGGTTTGAAAAATGCACCTGCAACATTCCAAAGGCTAGTGAACAAAGATCTCACGGGCCTGGAAACCTATAGTGCAGCATACCTTGATGATATAGCTATCTTTAGCTCCATCTGGGAGGGTCACCTGGTCCACCTGAAGAATGTTTTGGAGGCTCTGCAGAAAGCATGCCTCACTATCAAGGCTACTGAGTGCCAGATAGGGCAGAGAAAGGTTGTGTACCTGGGCCACCTTGTTGGTATAGGCCAGGTTCAACCACTTCAGAGCAAAATGCAGACCATAATTGACAGGGTTGGTCCAACTACCCGGACTCAGGTCAGAGCTTTCTTGGGCCTGACTGGGTATTACAGGAGATTTGGAATAGGATATGGGTCCATAGTGACTCCCTAGAATTATCTCACCTCCAAGAAAATGCACAAGGAAGTACACTGGACAGCTAGCTGAAAAAAGGCATTTGATGATCCCAAGCAGGCCATGTGCACTGCTCCCATTCTGCAGAGTCCTGACTACTCCAAGCAATTTGAATTGGCGGTAGGAGCTGTGGCGTCACAACTTAATGCAGTGTGTCAGGATCAACCAGTAGCTTTTATTAACAGAAGGTTAACCCCCAGAGAGAAACATTGGTCAGCTATAGAGAGGGAAGCCTTTGCTGTGGTCTGGGCCCGGGAGAAGCTGAGGCCATACTTGTTTGGCACTCACTTCATTGTTCAGACAAACCATAAGCCCTAGCTTTTATAGCTAAAACAGATGATGGGTGAAAACCCCAAACTTTTGAGGTGGTCCATTTCCCTACAGGAGATGGACTATACAGTGGAACATAGAGCTGGGAGTAACCATGCCAATGCAGATGGACTCTCCAGATATTTCCACATAGAAAATGAAAACTCAACTGGGATAGGTTGCTCTCATCTCCTTACGTTTGGGGGGGGTGTCGGAAAGCAGGATCTGCTTCTTATGGTTACCCCCACCTTTTTTGCTTGATGTGATGGTGTTTTTGACTAGTCTGACTGGGATCCTGCTAATAAGGACCCCAGTTTATCTGCTTTAGCCTTACACGGATGTGCTATGTACTTAGGTACACCCCAGATTGGATACTGGGGTACCCTTGTCAGTCCCTAGTATATGGTACCCATGTACCCAGGGCATAGGTACCCCAGAGGTCTCCCATGGGCTGCAACATGTATTATGCCACCCATGAGAGACCATTCAAAATGAAACTACAGGCCTGTGATTGCATCCTGTGTAAGGTTTTGCATGCAGCACTTACTAAAGGAATAGGTTTACTATATCTAAGGGTCACTGAACTTAAAACCTATAAGTCACCCCTCTAGCACACCTTTACAATCTGAGGGCAGGGTGCTTGGTTCTAAGTGAAAGGGTGCCCCTGCATGAGTAGGACACCCCTGCAGCCTACGGAGTTCATTCTCCCAGGTTGTCAGAGAAGCAGCCATATACTATATAGAGGGCCATTGCGTAATCACTCGATGACCATCTCGAAAACAGCTGCAATGAATCCTATCATGTTTGGTATCAAACATGTTGGAATCATACCTCTCACACCGTAAACAGTGTGGAAGGTTTAAATCCAAGCACCAGGAGAGCCCTCCACTAGGCTCTCAGTTTTCCCGGAACCAGGCTTCTAGGCCTGACAGCACAAAGTGGTTTGCTCTCTGACCAGAGACACATTTATGTGCTCCTGCTGCTGAGCCAATCTCGAGCAGTGGAAGGCAGAGAAATAGGCATCCTGTCACAGGGAGGTGTGACCACCTCCAAGGCAGGATTTAGTGTATTAGGGATGGGTGGCTGCTCCTGACAGAACCTGAAAGTCTGCATGAGGGGTACATTTGGTGTCCCTGTGCATAGTCCAGTTCAAACCAGTCCTGGGAGCCATTGGCCCCCACTCTGGCATGATACTGGACAAAGAACATGAGAGTAACCTCCTCCCTGTGTAGACCCTACACTGGGAGGGTCCGCTGAATCTTCCCAACCCATTAACTAGCGTACATAAGGCTTACCCCGCGGACGCCCGCGCATGCGCATTTCTCGCAAGAAATGCGCATGCGTGGGCGTCCGCGCATGCGCATTTGTCAGGAAAATTGAAAAACAGGAAGAGGGAGCCCCGGGAGACGCCGCGCGTCAGGTAAGTGCCTTTAATTTGCTTTATTACAAATTCATTTTATCTTTTAAAAGTAGGGTGGGTGGGTGGTGGGTGGCGCGTAGTGGGGCTACGCGAAGCGCGTAGTGTGCGTAGATTTGGGCACACTACGTGCTGCTTCACGTAGCCCCACTACGCCCACCCTTAATTGTGATGGTGTGAGTTATAGTTGGTTCAGCCAACTATAACTGCTGAATTTCTCTGGTTTTGTATAAATGAAACTAGAGCCTAAGTTTAACGTCAACATATATATGTAAAGACAATAAAATGATGGACGGAGCACTGAAACATTTCAGACACTTTCCCCCAGTCACTATTAGATCTGGGTTGAATCCATCAAATGCATTTATCTCACTTCGCCACCCCTTGTTCAGACCCAGCCATATGCAAATCAGTCTTGAAACTGTTCCTCATGGGAACAGTCCAACCCGAACTGCCAAGCAAGGTCTACCTTCAACCAGAAACAAGCATCTTTGGGCAGGCTTTGGGGTAACATCCCTCATCAGCCCTCCTAACTTGAACCCAGTGGTAAAGTGAGCAAGGGACCGACATCTGGGCATACCCAGCCAACTTAGGGCAAACAATGCAAACACAATAAGAGGATGGACAGAGCACTGAAACGTTTCAGACACTCACCCGCAGTCACTATTATAACTGGGTTAAATCCATCATTGTTATTTAGCTCACTTTGCCACCCCATTTCAGACCCAGCCATATGTAAATCAGTCTTGACCCTGCATCTCATGGGAACAGTGCAGACTGAACTTCCAAGCCATAGCAGGTCGCTCCCCACACCGCAACAGCACCACCTGTTGTGCCCGTGTATCCTTGCTCGCTGCTGCTGCCACTGCCACTGCCGTGAGTTCAAGGCCTTCCTCCACCCGCAGGCCACCATCTGCGCCTCATACCTGGTGGCCAGTGGTAGGCAGTAGGTGGGTTTTGTAATTGTATTGCTTCTGTTAACTGTTTTTTGTTTCGTTTTTCATTCCTCCTTTCCCCTTTTGTATTCTGTGCCCTGTGCCCTGTGCCCTTATTTTGCCTTCAGTTCTTTTGCCGTTCCTGCCCACGTTTTCCCGCCACTGCGTCCCCTGCGGCCCACCCCCCGCTCGCTTCACTTTTGCCTTAGCGTAATTGTGCGGCTTTGTTGTCACTGTTTATTTTGTCCTCATTCCATTTCACCTTTTCCCCTCTTGTGCCATTCTGTGCCCTGTGCCCTTTTTTGCCTTCTGTAGCTCTTGCCATTCCTCACTCCCTTTTCCCGCCGCTGCGTCCCCTGTGGCCCCGCCCCCCAGCTCTCTCATTCATCTGCTCCCACCTCCCAGCTGCTCCTCCCTCGAACCTCCCCTTCTTATGGCAGCCACTGCGTGGCCGCAACGCTGGCACGCGAGTGTCGTGCCTAAGGCAAGCCCGTCTGCGCCCATCTGCACCTGGACCGTGCCAAGTGCCAGAACCCCTGGCCCCCGCGAACACCACGACGCCTGTCTCCGCAACGATTCCAGCACCCTCCACACACTCAATGCCGGACGATCACGCACCTGCTGCCTGGCCACCGTGAAGCGCACCCAACAACCCTTCTGCCGGAACTGCAGCTTCACCAGCATCCGACCCGCCAACCCAGAGACCAGGATAGAACCCAACTACCTCAGATGCATTCTTCTCAACACCCGCTCCGCCCGCAAACACGCCGTTGAACTCTGGGACCTACTCAACTCAACCTCCCCAGTCGTCGCCTTCCTGACGGAGACCTGGCTGAACCCCTCCTCGGCACCTGAAATCGCCATAGCCATCCCGGACGGCTACAAGATCCGCACCAACGGAGTAGGAATTGGCATCGTCCACAGGAACACTCTCAGAGTCTCGACCAACACCAACGACACCCTCAGCACCGCCGAACACCTACACTTCCAGATCCACACCGATCCCAACACCACCCTCAGAGGAACCCTCGTCTACAGACCCCCCGGACACCGGCCACAGTTCAGGGACTCCATCGCCGACTTCATCAGTACACACGCCCTCACCTCCACAGACTACATCCTCCTCGGGGACCTGAACTTCCACCTCGAGAACAACAACAACACCAACTCCACCACCCTGATCGACAACCTCGCCAACCTCGTCACAATACCGACCCACTCAGCCGGCCACACGCTTGACCCTATCTTCTCTGCAAGCTCCCACATCTCCTTCAACCACACCACAAACTCCACTGGACTGACCATCAATGCATCCACTTCACCTTCCGGAAACCCACCATGCACCACCCCACCCAACAGATCTCCCGCTGCGGCTGGAGCAAAGTCACCAAACACCAGCTAACCACCACCCTCGTCGCCCACCCGCCGACCCCACCGACCCCGACACTGCCGCCTGCAACCTCAGACAGTGGATCAACGACTGCACCAACACCCTTGCCCTGATCATGAAACCATCCAAAAGTGACACCAGCAAGAAAGCCAGCTGGTTCACTGAAGACCTCCAGGCCTCCAAGCAAACCTGCCGAAAGCTTGAGAAGAAATGGCACAGTGAATGGACACCGGACAGCTACGCAGCCCACAAGAACACCACCCGCAGACACCATCACCTCATCAGATCCACCAAAAGGGCCTCCTTCAAAGACCGCTGAGACAACAGCGCACACAACAGCAAAGATCTCTTCAACATCGTGAAGGAACTCTCCAACCCCAGCTCCAACACCAACAACATCCCACCCTCGCAAGACCTGTGTGACTCCCTTGCCACCTTCTCCCATCGCAAGATTGCAGACATCCACAACAGCTTCAACGCCATGACCGCCCCGACAACCACTGAGACCAACGCCCCCACGCCCACCATCCGCAATGACCCCCTGCTCTCCTGGACCAACATAAACGACAACAACACCATCAAAATCATGAACACCATCCACTCCGGATCTCCGTCAGACCCCTGCCCCCACCACATCTTCAACAAAGCCAGCACCACCATCGCTCCCCATCTCCGGAAAGCCATCAACATCTCCTTCTAGACAGTGACCTTCCCGGAGAGCTGGAAGCACGCCGAGATCAACGCCTTATTCAAACAACCCAAGGCTGACCCCAAGGACCTCAAGAACTTCCGGCCCATCTCCCTGCTCCCGTTCCCGGCGAAGGTCATTGAGAAGACCGTCAACAGACAACTGACCCACTACCTCGAGGAAAACAGCATCCTGGACCCGTCCCAGTCCGGGATCCGCAGCAACCACAGTACCGAAACAGCCCTCATCGCCGCCACTGATGACATCAGAGCCCTGCTAGACAATGGAGAAACCGCGGCCCTCATCCTCCTGGACCTGTCAGTCACCTTTGACACGGTCTGCCACCGCACCCTACGCATATGCCTCCATGACGCTGGGATCCAAGAGATGGCCCTGGACTGGACCACCTCCTTCCTCTCCGGCAGAACCCAGAGAGTCCGCCTCCCCCTTTCCACTCCGAAGCCACCAAGATCATCTGCGGCGTACCCCAGGGCTCGTCCCTCAGCCCAACACTGTTCAACATCTACATGGCACCGCTCGCCCATGTCGCCCAACTGCACGACCTCAACATCATCTCCTACACTGACGACACCCAGCTGATCCTCTCCCTTACCAAGGACTCCCACACCACCAAAACCAACCTCCACAAAGGAATGAAAGCCGTCGCCTAGTGGATGAAGACCAGCCGATTGAAGCTAAACTCGGACAAGACAGAAGTCCTCATCCTCGGATCCACCCCTCAACCTGCAACGACTCCTGGTGGCTGACCGCACTGGGAACAGCTCCAACACCCACCGACCACCCACGCAACCTAGGGTTCAACCTCGACTCTACCCTCTCAATGACAAAGCAGGTCAACGCCGTCTCGTCCTCCTGCTTCAACACCCTCCGCATGCTCCACAAGATTTGCAGGTGGATCCCAACCGAAACAAGAACAGTCACCCAGGCCCTCTTCAGCAGCAGGCTGGACTACAGAAAGGCCCTCTACGCAGGAGCCTTGGCCAAACTCCTGAAACGACTTCAACGCATTTAGAACGCCTCTGCACGCCTGATCCTTGACATCCCTCGCCGCAGCCACATCACATCCCCACCTGAGAGACCTGCACTAGCACCCAGTCAACAAGAGGATCCCCTTCATGCTCCTCATCCACGCACACAAGGCACTCCACAACACCGTGCCAGCATACCTTAACAGATGACTCAGCATCTACACCCCCAACCGCCAGCTCTGCTCTGCCGACCTCGCCCTTGCCACAGTCCCCCGCATCCGAAGAGAGACCTCTGGCGGCAGATCGTTCTCCCACCTCACCGCCAAGACCTGGAACACCCTCTCCATCCCCCTACAGCAGACCCAGAACCTGCTAACCTTCAGAATCCTCCTCAAGTTCAATTGATTAATATGTATATACGTACATATATATAAATTCACTGAAAGCATCAAAGGGTTACAGTGACGTTGTCCTGAGCAAACTATAACTTATGCCTCTGCAATGCATCACTTATGACCTCACATATTACATGACAAAATACACAGAGACGCCGGATACCCAGCACTCCAGGGAACACAAGCGATCACCGACAAGGTGGGCTACGTGGAGGTTTGAACCAGGCGGCAGATCCCCATCACCCGGAAAAGCCAGGAGAGAGAGTAGGATGTGCCCTCTCCACCCTCTGGAGAGTTAGAATCACCCATCAAAACTGTCTGGACACCACAGGGGTGGACACTTAAAAAGACGACCACATTAAGAAAACCAGTACTTTAGCCCCAGTATACACCAGTGTGACCACTGGCCTCCACAGACACAAAGCGAGCCACCCCCCTGCCAAGATGGGAGAAAATAAATTGGAAAGACCACAGGCACAAACAGAGGTATGTCCGACCTTGCAGACAGACCATCAGACACAGCTCAAACAGCAGGACGCCAGCCGGAAGCACCACTTGATCATGCACACCGCTTTGATGAACTTATGGCAGCAATCCTGGACATCAAATCTACCATAGGACCCAAAATGTACTCACTCTGCATCGAGCTGGGCCTCCTGCATGAAGATCATAAGCGCCTAAAAGACTGGATGGAGAACTTGGATTCAACCCTGGTGGCCCTGAGGTCCATGGTAAAGGAGACGGACAAACAACTCAGGATCCTACAAAAGGAAGTGGAACGTCTCCAGAACCGGGTGGAAGACCAGGAAGGCAGATCCTGGAGGAATAACGTTTTCGCATAGTGGTTCTACCAGAACATGCAGAGGGCCAAAGCATGGAACTATACCTGGGGATATGGTTTGCCAACACTCCAAGTTCTTTTCAGTGGAAAGAGCCCACAGAGTCCCCGGGCCCTCCCCGCCTAGGAACTCCACCGAGGCCAGTGGTGGCACAACTCTTCTACTACCGTGACAGGGATCACACACTGCAGGTCACGAGAGCACATGGCTTGTGGATAATCGCAAACAAGACTATCCACACATACTTGGACTGTAGCTCAGTGGTACAAAACGCAGGTCCTCCTTCCTCGCAGTAAAGAAGGTCCTGAGGGAACATGTGGAATATGCTCTTTAATTTCCAGTCACCTCAAGAATTCAGCATGTTGCTAAAACTTCACTTCTGCACCACCCCAGAGGCCGCATGGGACTGGATAGAACAGAACTGTCTAGCCACCAACAGGGAATCGGTGTCTACCACTTCAGCAACAATGGGAAACGCAGAGACAATGAGTACAACAGAACAATCGGCAACTGCAGTGACCTACCAAGGCCCAAGCAGTGAGGGAATGAACCCAGGCGGTGAGGAATGCCGAAAGACACCCAACACCCCACTCTCCATCTTCTGGGTGTGAAGTCAAAAACCTGGTGGAAGACACCCCATCTCTGACGGACTCCCAGCAGGCGGCGGTGGGGGACGGAGGATGGCCTGCTTTGACATGCCCCATACAGGTTTGTTGCATGATACATACAGTCATATGAGTACCACCCTGGTAGCCCTGCCACCCCTTCCGCCCCTGCCTGAACACTATCATACACGACACCCCAGGTCAACATACTACAAACTAGACAGGCAGGCACCCCGAGACTGCCTCACATTCCCTGCTCCCCACTCACATTGTGTGACTGTTATAGAACTGTTAATTGAAGTTTTCACTTTATTTCTTATATTCATTCAAGCTAAAGTTTAACTGTAGTGCAGCGAAGCGCAATGGCCGGCTGCACGTTGGTGCAAAGGCCTGGGAGTGGGAGTTGGGGAATGTTAGCAGTTGCAACACTATATCTGTGCCAAAATATGATGCCTATAACTGTTGACGGACACGACTGCCCTCACGTTGGGTGGGGCACACATACTCATGGGTGTATGGGAGGCACAGCGTTGATGCAGAGGGACTCTGACCCTTACTCCACACGAACCCTACATAAATGGATGCACAGAACACTCCTATCTCACTATTGACATGGAATGTACGTGAGTTGGTGGGATATACTAAGCACCATCGGGTATACCAATACATATGGAGGAGAGGGATTACTATAGCATTACTAATGGAAACCCATCTGACCAAGCAGATGCTCGCCTCCATGCGCAAGAAGTGGAGAGGCATGATAGTGGGGACTACATACTTGGATACGCAAGAGTGGCCTTGATATGGGTGGCACCCAGAACACCAATTGAGGTCCAACACACCTGCACTGACTCGAACAGATGCTATGCGATATTAGAGGGGATGCTGGATGGCCATCCAATAGCACTGATCTCATTATATGCCCTTAATTTTGGCCAAGCCCAGTTCCTACAATGACTGACACCTGCAGTACTACATGATCCCTCTGCACAAACATTCTGGGGCGGGGGATTTTATTTACATTCCAGACAGGCTACTTCCCTATGACATACCCTACAGGCATGGGCTACAATGTCACACCTATGGGATGCATGGCATGACCTACATCCTACTGATAGATATTACTCTCACTATTCTGGGCTTCACAATCTACACATAAGAATAGACCTGGTGTACTGCTCCCACAAGCTCCTCTCAGCAGTATCCCATGCAGAATACGTACCGGGCACACTATCAGATTACAACCCCCTGCGTCCAATTAGGTCCAGCATCCAGACCTGTCACCTTCCCTTGGAAGGGCTTAAAGATGCCCCACTCCACGCCTCACTAACACAATCTATCACAACATACTTTCTGGATAATGACGATGCAGCATGCAATGTCGGCCTATAACTGGATGCTTTCAATGTGGTCATGCGTGGGCATATGATAAAAGCGGTCTATGGAGCATGTATGACACTTACCAGGAAATTAGAAGGCCTACAGGATGTGTTGCAGTGACACAAATGCCAGCAACCCACTAACCCACAGACAGCGCATAAGTTATCCCAAATCAGACTGTCGCACAAGGAGACACACAACAGAATGCGTGCGCTAGACTACAAAAAATATCTAGCCAAGACACACGCAGAAGGGGAGAAGGCGGTTAGAGCACTATCCTGGCTACTAAAGACAGACTCATCTCATACATCTATCACTGCCATACATAATTTGGAGGGACACTTTGTTAACACAAAGACTGAGATCAACCTATCTTTTCAGCAGTATTATGCATCCCTATAGAGTGCCCCCCATCCCGATTCACGATTGGACAGAGCTGCAGTATTTTCTAGAACAAATAGCATGCCGTCAGATTCCACACAGCCATTACACAATTTTAGAATCACACATTTTTGAATCGGAGATAACAGATTCATTACACCAACTGGCAAGGGGGAAGACTCCGGAAGCAGATAGCTGGTCCCAAAAATTCCATACCTCATTCAGTACACAAAAGGTTCCATGCCTCCACAGAGTTTTCACAGATGCCTCCAAACGGAGCATACTACCGACCTCATTACGAGAGGTGGTACTGGTGGTGCTTCAAAAGCCAGGCAGGGACCCTTTGCGAATGGGATCGTGCTACCCCCTATCTCTTTTAAACACAGAGACTATAAGATATTGGGCAGAGAGTTAGTCAATAGATTGACAGAGGTCAAGCAGCTACTGGTGCACACTGACCATAATGGATTAATCCCTGGTAGAAACACCTTCCTAAACTTAAGACAACTCTACCAGTTATTAGATTGGGCATGCATAACGGGGTAATCGGCATGGATAGCCTCACCAGATATAGAGAAGGTATTCGAAACCCTAGGCTGGGAATACTTACATGCGACACTGACAAGATACTGCATAGGCCCTACGTTTTTTAAATGGATCAGATTATTATTCAATGCACCACAGGCAAGGGTCAAGACACGTCGATTTATCTCAGAATCATTTGATATTGAACACAGCACCAGACAGGGGTGCCCCCTATCACCTATTATTTTTGCCCTGGTAATGGAGCCCCTAGCATGCGCAATGCATAACTGAGTAGTGGACTGGGGTATTAAGGTACACAACCAATGGCATATTGTTTCACTTTATGCAGAAAATGCTCTGATTTATCTCCGAGGAGAATGGACAGGATTAACTGACCTGATGGAACTGCTGGACCACTATGGATGTGTCTCCAGCCTTAAGGTAAACTGGGAAAAATCTTTCCCATTCCTGATGACCCCCCAATCACCAGAACAAAAAGTGGCCTTACCAGAGGCCCCCTTAATTGGACATAGGACTCCTTTAAATACCTAGGGCTCCAAATATACCACTCGCAGACAGAATATTGATGGCAACCTGGGAAGAGCGATCTTTAAGGCTCGCTCCTCTATGGCATTCTGGATGGAACTACCACTCTCCCCAATGGGACATATAGCCATATCCTGAAATCACTCTTAATATCCCTAATATTGGGCAAGTCCAGAGTTTGATTGACCTCACATAAATCTATGTTCCAATCACAGAGGGGGGACTGGGAGCTCCTAATTATGAAAATGATTATGTAGCTGTGCAACTACATTGGCCGATGAGATGGCTAGCAAGCTGTAATATTTCTGAACTGGGACATTGGGCATCCCACCATCGTCAAGCGACGATTCTGGAGTGGCTGAATGGTTCCAATGCAGCGATCCTGAAGAACACAGAAAATATAATAATGTTCATGGCTCATAACTGCTGGATCCGGTATGTACAGACCAGACATTCACCCCCACCTTATCCCCCAGATCTACCTCTAGGGGTAATTCCTGGTTCAAAATAAGGGCGCGATGCCTGGAGATGGTGGACTGGTCCTCAGCTGGACTAACGGCATTGGGCGACGTATTCGTTGAATCTACAATCTATGAATTTACAACACTTGTGGATGACTATGGAAGCTCTCTTGGCTCATTCCTACTATATGCATCACTCACACAGCAGTTATTTAGGACATGTGGCAAATCGCAGGACAACCCTAAAACCTTTGACATACTGCAAACAGTACTAACACATGGAACGGGTAGGAGGGCAATTAATATGCTAGACAACACTCTAAGACCAGACACCACAACCCTCATGGCACCGCTTAGAGAATACTGGGATGTAGCACTTGCAAGTACATTAACAGATAAACAATGGGCACAAAGTATAAGAAATCCAAAAACAATATCTGCAAATGCTAGAATTAAATATACACAATTAAATTACCTACATCATGCATATCTTACTCCGCACAGGCAAGCATGACTGTACGATGGCTCCCCTGACATCTACCCCCATTGCCACATTTATTAATAGGGTTTGGGAATGCCCACAAATAACGGCCTATTGGAATAAGGTGGCAGCCACCCTTTCGGAGGCAGTGTAGACCTTAGTTGTAGTGCATGGACCACATTTCCTTTGGGCATAACCAAGTTCAACACGAGAAGAAAAAACATCAATAAGTTCTTTGACCTGGAACTCAGCCTAGCCAAATGCAGGTTGGCCATGTCATGTAAATCGAAGTTACTCCCACACATGCACATATGGATTGCAGACCTCAATTGGGGATTGATTGCAGAACACGTGCTGCTGCAAGACAACACAAAAAAGAACCTCAAAAGTAATAACTCTTCAGACTGGCAAAAGTATTTAACATAGGTAGAATCAAAACTTGACTGCACCAAACACAGTACCAATCCCATACAAGATTAATTCAACTCCCCAAGCCTGCCGCTATCTGTCCCCAGATGACCCCCAACCAGGGATGACCCGGTCCGGCACTTTACATCTTCCCTCACCTTACCCTCACACGTCTCCCTTCCAAAACAGGATGAAAAGCACAGTCTCATAATACCTGCACACCGAAAAGGCTACAGCGTTGACTAATCCCTCCCATACATACCAGAGACTGGAATCCAGAGCCCACTGCCTGGAAAACCACAACATGCTAAATAGAACTATGCAATCTACCCCATAGGTTCGTCCAACAAACCCACATGGCACTTGATGATTGTAAGAAAGTACCCAATGTTTAATAGTGCTATAATAGAATGTTATGCGACTGTCAACAGCTTCATATATGTGACAGATGAGGAAAATGTAACACTGTTTAAGCTGTTGTTACATATTATGTATACATTCCACTGCCTGATAGGCCAAGAGTGTTAAAGAAAAAATCAATAAATTTTTTTAAAAATATGGGTGATGTAATATGTGAGGTCATAAGCAGTGGATTGTGGGGTGTAAGTTATACTTAGCTCAGGTAACTATAACTTCTGAATGATTTTGTACGAGTGAAATCTTAACCTAACTATAACGTTCATGTAACCTTCATTTTTTTCAGAGATAAATATAAATGTATTCACTGAAAAAACATAAGGTTACATGTTTTACATATGCTTGAAAAAGCATAGGAATGTACATGTTGTAGGTCGCATAATTGTATATAGGTATACACATTGCTTTATTTTAAGAAAAGGGAGATTTTGTTTGTACCATAATGTTTGTAGAATAGGTTTTGATTTTATGTATGAAAAATACTAATTGAAGATTTCTACGTTTAACAGCCCTGAAGAAGTTCTAATGAGAACGAAACACATGTTGGCTGTAGTTCTTGGCTGTATTGTGGTGTCAACTGACTCATCGAAATAATAAAAAATAAAGAAAGACACAAGGAATCAGTATAAGAATTGTTATTGTTTGTTTTTGTTAAACCTCTCAGTAAAGTTATCTAGATATTTATATTCATTGAAAAAAATCAAAGGTTACAGGGACATTCTAGTTAGGCTCAGGTTTCACGCAGACAAAATCTGTAACATTCAGCAGTTATAGTTAGCTGAGCAAACTGTAACACGTGCCCGCCGCAATGCACTGCTTATGACCTCACATATTACATCACTCATGACATGGTCAGTGACATCACTCATGACATCTCACATGACATCACTGATGACAACCCTGAGGACATCATCTGGTGACTGAGTGTTTTTAAAATGTCTATGAGTGTTAAATATATATACCAAGGTGTTTTGGTGAATCAGTGGGTGTATGAGTGCCTGTATGGATGATTCAGTGGGTGTGTGACTGCCTGCATATGTGAGTGATTAGGTGTCCAAGTGAATGTATGGGTGTGTGACTGGTTGTGTAAATGTCTATATCAGTCTGTCAGTTGGTGTCTAAGTGGCTGTATGGATGTGTGAGTGGGTACATGAGTAGCTGTATTGGTGAGTGATTGGTTGTGTGAGCACCTGTATGGTTGTCTGAATGTATGTGTGGGTGGGTAACTGCCTGTATCAATGAGTGAGTGTGGGAGTCAGTGGCTGTATGTGTTAATAAGTACATATGTGAAGGGCTGTCTGGGTGAACATGTATATGGCTGTGTGGGTGAGTAAGTGGATATGTCAGTTAAATATCGATGAGCAACTAGGTACATGAAAGGCAGTATAGGTGGGTGATGGGGTTAATGAGTGACTGTATAGGTAAGTGAGTGAATGTGAGAGTGGCTTTATGGGTGAATGTATGCCTGTGTCAGTGACTGTATAAGTGAGTGAGTATGTGTTGTTATCTGTATGAGAAAGTGAGTGGGTGGGTGTGCATCTGTATTGGTGAGTAAGTGAATGTGTGATTGACTGTACGAGTGAGTGACTAGGTGTGTGAGTAGCTCTATGGACGACTGACTCAGTGTGTGAATGGGTGCATAGATGTATTTGTTGATATGTCAGTTTCTGTATTAGTGACTGATTGGGTGTATGAGTGACTGCATGGGTGAGTGAGTGAATATGTGTGTAATATAATCGCTACTAATAAAGCGCACTGTGACCAGACGGGTATCCTGGTGCTGAGAGACGTGTGACCTGTCAACATCAAATCAAGAGTGGTGCAATACGAGCAGTAGAAAGACAGTTGTTATACTCTAGGATAGAGCCAGGTCTTTAATTTTTTTCTGAAGTGCAGTAGGTTTTCCATCTGGTGCAGCTCCGTAGGGAGACTATTCCAGAGCCGAGCTGCTGCAACGCTAAAAGCACGGCCCCCCAGTTTTGCTCTTCTGGTCCTAGGTACCATCACCCAGTTGGCTGAGGACGAACAGAGGTTACGAATGGGAACATACCAACCAAATTTGTTCTGCAACTGTTTGGGCCCCGTACCGTGCAGAGCCTTAAATACAATACAGAGTGATTTGAATTGAATCCTCTGCAGTATTGGGACCCAATGGAGCTCCGCAAGGTCCTGTAATGCAGAGGCCCACCGAGGTCTCATCAGAGCCAGCTTGGCCGCCACAGTCTGGATTCTCAGTAGTCTCCCAATCAAATACTTGGGGGACTCCAGCAATAAGACATTACAATAGTCCAGCCTGCTCATAATGACACGCCTTACCACCAGTGTGCGTGCCTGTGTTGGTAGCAATGGGAGAATCTTCAGAAGTACCCTGATAAGGGAGGAACTACTCCCAATAGTCTTGTTGACTTGAGTTTCCAGGGTCAACTTCTCATTGAAACAGATTCCCAGATTGCGAACCGTCTCAGATGGTACCAGAGGTGTATCAGAGGGGATGGGCCAAAAGTCGGTTAGAAGAGAATAGGGCACTTTCCCACCAGCACAGCATAAAATCCCAGTTTTGTCTGTATTAAATTGCAGAGAGTTATTTTTTAGCCAGTTTACCACGTCATGCATACAGACATGGAAATTACCTAAAGTGCTTGACTGGTCCCCCTCCAGGGATAGAATAAGCTGAGTATCGTCAGCATAATTCAGCAAGCCTATATCGTGGGACTTAATGACGGCCAACAGGGAATGCATGTATGCATTAAATAGTATAGGGCTAATTGCAGATCCCTGAGGGACCCCATGTCGAATCTCGACGAACTGTGACTGAAAGGGGGGTAGGGCTACTGCCTGACATATACCGGACAGATAGGATTGTGTAGATCTATGAATCAGTGAGTGGATGTGTAAGTATTGATATGGGTCTATTAATGGGTTTTCGAATGGCTCTGTGGGAGTGGGAGCGGGTGTATGAAATATTCTATGGGGGTGTGAGTGTGAGTGGTTCTGTGGATGATGTCATCAGTGATGTCATCAGTGATGACACTCACCAATGACATGAGTGATGTAATATGTGACGTCATGAGCTGTGCATTATGGGGGTGAAAGTTATAGTTAGCTTAGCTAACTATAACTGCAGAATTTCTCTGGTTTTGTAGGAGTGAAATGTCAGCCTAAATATAACATCGCTGTGACCTTTGTTTTTTTAGTGAATTTCTAAGTTTTTTTATATTTTATTTCCTAACTATAAAGTTCCCGTAACCTTTGTTTTTTAGTGAGTTTCACTTTATTTTAAATTCTATTTTCTAACTATCACTTCCCACATACAAAGAAGAGCAGCTGCCCGAGAACTAAAGCCTTGCTGAGAGAAAATTGGCACCAAACCTTGCCTGCTGCTTCAAGGACTCAACAATCTTGGTTTTGCAGCCTCATCCTAAACCTGTGAAGACTCCAAGATCATCTAGAGCTCCTCCAGCCCTTTGAGAAATTTTCCAAGAAAATCACATGGAGTGAAGGCATCACTCCCCTGCACCCCGCAGGCACCGATCTTGCTGAGTCTGGTTTGTCGAAGTGCTGCTCCCCGAAAACTCTGACACAGCCCCTCAACTTTTGGTACATCAACTCCGCAGGGTCACATCTGTGTCCACACTAAGTTTGAAGAGACCTGGACCTACTGGAGAAGCACCATACCAATACCCAGGATACCAGACCTCCTTCAGCAACCAGCAAGACTAAGAGTCCATGCAGACTTTAACTACCCCAGAAGCAAGCACCCATTGAGAGATATCAAGGCCCCTCAGACCCACATCCAGAGTGTCCCAGCTGTCCCAAAATCACCTCTCCAAGTTGTCTGATCTACGCAGAACCTCTGGACACACGGCACCTAGCTGGCCTAACTGCTGTGACCCTGCTGTGCTCCTGTGGTCCTGAGACCCTTAAGATCTCCTCCCTTAAGTGGGACCCACCGGACCCACCTTTAAGCCCTCCTCTGCAGTGTCTTTCCTTGTGGCCTCCTTCGTCGTAGCACACCAGCTATCATCATGCTCAGCCACCTGCTCCTGGCTAAATCTTGGATGCTACCAGTTTTTGGCTACTGGAAGTTTGGACCTTGCCCTGCTACTGACCTAAAATGAGAAGGTGAACTTTGTGAACGCATTGCATGATTTTATATGCATTTCTCTGCTTTTCCCCTACGATTTCAATGGTGTGCAATTGTGCAGAAAAGTGATATATTCATAAACTCTTAAACATCCTAATTTTAAAAGTGCTACTGTAAATTGAATTTCTGGGTCTTAACATTTACATAAAAATCTATACTGTTTTTGTAAATTGGTCTCGGATTTATTCTCAGTTGTGTGTCTCATTATTGCCTCTGAGTACAACAAATGCTTAAGACACCTATGGCAAGCAGAGTGAGGACGGAAAAGGTACAGAAAAAAAGTAGTTGCGTTTGTCTTAGGGACTATGAGAAATTAATTGGGAGACAAGGAGTTGAAGGTGAAAAATGGAAAACAAATGAAATATATTATATAAACACTGTTCATATATTCATTTTCTACAATGATCCTCATACACATTTAACTGATGCCAGGGCCAAAATTGAAACTAAATTAATACACACTGTGAGAAATTGGCCTGATATATGCTGTTCACTAGTTATAGTGGGCACCTTGTATCAGTCCAAACAACCTCTTATGGTGATAGGTTAAAGACAACCTTTATTGAAAGCTATCCTAGTGGTAGCTATGAAGAGCAGCCTTCAGACTAAGTCTTGAAGGAATGTAAAGCAGCTTGTTTTACCAGTCTATAATCTCTTGAATGAACAAATGAATGGACAACCACACCAGGTATATAATTATAATATATGTATTTAAGATAAAACACACCCCTCTAGTCTCTTTATGAGGCTAGAGTTCGAAGTACTTAAGTTACAAGTCAGTATTCAACAGTAAAAGCACAAATACACGTTTGGGCCCTAGGGGCGTACCAAACCACATACCAATAAAGTGGTATAAGAACCATTACTGAACTAGACACAAACCTAGAGCCTGTAGAAGTGCTTGGACCACAAGGAACCACCCAAGGTAGTGACACAGGGGACCCACGGGGGACGCGTGTAGTGTGAGAACACAGCCGCGAATCGCCGTTTACTCCTATGGGGAAAGTCGCGGTTGGAAATTAAGAGTTTAAGGACACTTAGAGGATGACTACGAACGAACCCTTTTGGACTTAGAGGTGTCTAGAGCCAACACCCATTGGAGCACTGGAGTACTCGAGTTACCTCACCCAAGGAAGCCGGGTGCATAGGTGTCAAATGGTGTCGGGTCGCGTCGCTGTTTTCAATGGAAGCTGCTCA
This sequence comes from Triturus cristatus, assembly GCF_964204655.1. Taxonomy (NCBI): domain Eukaryota; kingdom Metazoa; phylum Chordata; class Amphibia; order Caudata; family Salamandridae; genus Triturus; species Triturus cristatus. The sequence goes on along the minus strand of NC_140588.1, from coordinate 523,159,778 downwards.
GGAAGTGCCGCTGCCGTGAAGAGGAGAAGTGTCCGGAGACATCCAAAACCAGATCTAAGATGGAAGGAACCTGAAAGTAGAGGGGACAGAGTCTGGGTCACTTACCAGTGACCATGGGCACGATAGTCCAATGCCCATAGATATCGGGTGCTTCAGGTGAGTTGCCGGGTGTCTTGATTCTTCAGCTACAAGGTCCAGGAGGTGTTGACAACAACCAAGAGCTGGATTCGAGCTGTCCCACAAAGTCTGTTGAGTGCTGCGGTGTAAAGGACGTCGGTGGAGACCAGCAAGGTCTGGGGGACTCACCCAACAAGGGTAAGTCGGAGCACATCTGGAGAAACCAGGAAAGCCCAATCAGAAGAGGAGTCGCCTTCGTGGTGACCTACTAGCCAACAGGCTAGTGATCGTGAAGGAGCCTCAAGCGGTTGCACTGGAAACTGACCCACGGGTCACTCGTGGAGTGGAGGCCAGAAATATTCGGTGCAGGAAGTGCTCAAGGCTGGGGCTACTGGGAGCCCAAAGCACAACTTCAAGGAAGACCAGGGGTCATGGTTCCACGTCAACCACAATAGCCACGGGCCTCAGCTTTGCAGTGGACTCAGAGTAGCCTTAGGGAAGTCTGGAAATCTACCTCTGGGGATGCAGAGACTTTGGAGTCCGGTGGGAGCTTCAGAATTGCAGACCAGACAATTGCTTCTTTGGTGCCTGCCAAGCAGGGGAGTCACTCCTTGACCCCAAGGGAGATTTCTTCAGTCTTCTAGTTAAAGTAGAACATCAAAGGTCCAGGAAATATGTTGCAGAGTTTCGTCCAGGGTAATCCAAAGTCACAAGGATTGGGTTCCCATACGTATACAAAGTTTGGGGGTTGGACATACTCTAGGGACCCACCTATGGGAGGGTTTGGAAAGAGGGGTGGTTACACCCATTTCTTTTGTCCAGTTTTGTGCCAGAGCAGGGGCAGGTAGCCCCTGCAACCGGTTTGAACTGGACTATGCACAGGGACACCAAGTGTGCCCCCAGTGCAGGACTTCTAAGCAACAGAGAGTGCTCCAGCCCAGCCCCAATACACATCTGCCTGTCTGGGGAGGTGGTTACACCTCCCTGAGACAGGAAACCTATTGTCCAGGCCACCCCTGCTGGAGTTTCGGTCAGCAGCAGGAGGCCAGACCCGTGTCTGTGGCAGTGGCATCCATTTTGTGATGCCAGGGCTATAGAAAGTCTTTACCGGGTAGACCACATGAACATGTCTCTCCCTCTAGAAGGGTGGAATGCTACAGTGGGGGGTAGTATTCCAAAGCGTTTGACACCAAACACGACATGTTTCCATGCAGCGAGTCCAAAGTTAGCATTCACCGCGAGGTTATAATGCACTTAAGAGTATATGGTCAGGCTGCACCACAAACTGCAGCATTCGGAGTACCTCCTCTGATGCTGAGGGTCTCTGCTCATGTAGGGGCACCCTCTCACATAAAAACCAAGCACTCTGCCTTCAGGATTTTTAAGGCCTGCCATAGGAGTGACTTATAGGTTTTATATGTGTGTGCAATGGTAGTGATATAGGTAGCCTATACCACAGTAAGGGGTGCAAGCACCACCTTACCCAGGCTGCTGTAGCAGACCTGTGGTGTCATTTTGGAGTGCTTCCCAGGGGTGGCATAATACATGCTTCAGCCCCTGGTAGGCCTCTGAGGTACCTATGCCCTAGGTACATAGTATACCATATACTAGGGGCTTATAAGGTACTCCAGAATCCCATTGGAAATGTACCTAATGTACTGAATTTGTAAGTCACTCCACACTCCTTCCACATTGCCCTTAAGTAACCAGACATGAAGTTGGTACCTCTGTCTGATACCACCTACTTAGGAAAACCCACTCTTGAGAAAACTCCCAACAGGGCTCTTGCCACCACAGGTGCTGTAGTGGTCCTAAGGGGTATAGCTTCTGGGTACCTGGTAGCATGATCCACTACTACCAGGATAAACCTGTGCCGAGATGCTGTTTGGGGATTAATGGGACCAACAATGTCAATCCTTACCCTTTCAAAGGGTACCCCCACCACAGGTAGTGGTATCAGGGGGACTTTATAGTGCCACCTGCTTTGCCACTGGCTTGGCAGGTTACACTGGAGCGACAAAACTCCTTTGTTTCTTCAGACATGTGGGGCCAGTGAAAGTGAGGGACCAGTCTTTCCCAAGTCTTGTTCTGGCCCAGGTGACCTGCTAAAGGGATATCATGGGCTAGGGTCAATAGGAAGCCCCTGAACTTCAGAGGTATAACCAACCTCCTGGTGGCACCAGGCTTGGGGTCTCAACACTCTGAGTACAGGAGTCCATCATCCCAATACACTTTATGGGTACCACTAGCACTCCCAGCAGCCTCAGCAGCCGCTTGCTGTCTTAGGGGTTCAAGGGAGGGGCAGCTCTGCTGCTCCTGGCTCAGATTTGCCCTGGAAGGTCCCCCTGTCCCCAAGAACTCAACCTGATCAGGCTCAAGCTCCTCTGGGACAGTTTCTTCTTCAGGACGGTGATCATCTCCCTCAAGAGACTGAGCCTCCTTCTGAGTCATGGGGGAAGGCTCTGTCTTAACCCTTCTGCTCCTCCTCTTGGATGGCACTTGGTCCATTATTCCAGAATCCAAGGCCTGTTCAGTTTCAGACATGTTGACCTGTGACCTGGTCACAGCAAACACATCTGCAGGGATGCCCAGCATTTCTGCATAAGTCCTGAGCTCTACTTCTGCCCAAGCTGAAGTTTCTAGATCTTTGCCAAGCAAGCATTCGACTGGTAGGTCTGCACTCACCACAACCTTCTTAAGGCCAGTTACCCCTCCCAAGGAGAAGTTAACAACTGCCAGAGAATGGTCTGTTCTGACATTTCTAGCATTGGTCACTTGTTACATTTCACCAAGTATAATCTGCCAAGGTTCCACAAGATCTTCTGTCACCATAGTGACACTTGCTCCCGTGTCCCTGAATGCCAAAGCCTGTACTCCATTGATTAAAGGCTGTTGCCTGTACTTGCCGAAGTTACTGGGACTCTCAGAGGGGGCCATATCCATGCCCCCATCACAGACAAAAACAGCCTGAGTGGTTTCTCTGACTAGGCCAGAGCCCAACTCAGTACCCAGGGTCAAACCCTACTAAACCCTTTGGCTGTGTATTCCCACCACCAATTGTAACTGCACTAGGGGGAGCAGGTGCCTTAGGGGCATTGGTGGGAGCTGGAGTCTTCTCTTTGGACTTGGTGCAATCACTGGTCCAGTGTGTCTTTTGCTTACAGACTTTGCACCATGGTTTCTTTTGGCCTTTCCCTTTGTTGGACTGTGAATCCCCACCTGAAGAAGATTTTTGGGACCTTGACAAGACTTCTGGTCTTTATCTTTGGGTCACCAACTTGGTTCTGTACCTTCTGCCTCACCCTGGTTCTGACCCATTTGTCTGCCTTCTTTCTCAATTCATGGGGAGAGGTCAGATCAGAGTCTACCAGGTACTGGTGCAACAGCTGATTATGACAGTTATTAAGAATCTGCTCCCTCATTATCAGATTGTACAATCCTATGAAGTCACACACTTTACTGCCCAATAACCAACCTTCCAGAGCCTTAGCAGCACAGTCAACAAAGTCCACCCAGTCTTGATTTTGTGCCTTTTGGGTATCCCTGAACTGTAACCTGTATTGTTCAGTGGTTAGGCCAAATCCATATATCAGTGCACTTTTCAAGACCTGGTAATCACCAGCATCCTCTTCCCTTACAGTGAGGAGTTTATCTCTACCTTTGTCTGCAAAGGAGAGCCATAAGATTGCTGCCCACTGCCCTTGGGGGACCTTCTGCACTTTACAGGCCCTCTCCAAGGCAGTTATCCATTTGTGGATGTCATCCCCACTCTGGTAGTGAGGGACAATCTTACTTACGATTCTATGGTCATAAGACCTCTCCCTATCTCTAGGAACATTGCTGCCACCAAGGGACTCTAGTCCCTCCTTCTTGCTAGCTCTGTAGAGCTCTAGGGCTTCCTTATCTATGGCCATCTGCTGTTTTCTGAAGTGAAGCTGAGCTTGCTCATACTTCATCAGTCTCTCTGTCCTTCCTGGGAGGTTTTCTTCCCTCTGTGAGAAGAAACAGAGGTCCCTACAGATGAGATAGACTGAAAAGACAACCTTGAGAGAGATCTATTCCTTCTAACCCTACCTTCAACTCTTCCTGGAGGGACAAAGAGGGGAGCATTGGGCTCTTCCTCATCATCCTCATCCAGTTGAGCTGTGGTCACCAGATCCTGATCATTGTCATCAGTCTGATCAGCAGCAGAGGTTGGGCCAGGGGGAGTTCTACCCCCAGATCCACCCTCAGCTGCTGCCCCACCAACTCTGCCTACCCCTTCAGGCCCACTAGGCCCTGAGAGATCATCCAGCCTGAGTATCTGTAAAATATGCTGGGTGGTTGGGCTTTTGCCTGTTTTCAGCTTCCTAATGGAACATAAGACCCTAAGCTGTGCAAAGGTGAGGTCCTCATATTCATAGGGGAGAAGCCCACTGGCTTCTGGCAGAGACCCACTGGTTCCTGACTGATTAGACATTACTAGTATGGTGTGGTGTATTGCACTAACTACAATAGTGTGGCCAACTAAACTCTCTTGAGTTGTAGAAAGAGTGTGCTATCCCTTAACACACAACTCTAAGTTCAGTAGAACTTACTATATCCTAAGCTTGATATTATATGTACCTAAGGTACATTTAGTGGTTTTCAGTTCATCAATTCAATTGAGATTATCTGGTAAAACAATAGCAAGCTGGAATCCCACACGCTGCACACCAATGTGAGAAGTTGGCCTGATTTATGCTGTCCACTAGTTATAATGGGCACCTTGTATCAGTCCAAACAAACCCCGATTGGGGATAGGTTAAAGACAACCTTTATTGAAAACTATCCTAGTGGTAGCTATGGAGTGCAGCCTTCAGGCTAAGTCTTGAAGGAATGTAAAGCAGCTTGTTTTACCAGTCTATAATCTCTTGAGTGACCAAAGGAAAGGACAACCACACCAGGTATATATTTAAAATATATGTATTTAAGATAAAAACACACCCCTCTAGTCTCTTTATGAGGCTAGAGTTCGAAGTACTTAAGTTACAAGTCAGTATTCAACAGTAATAGCACAAATACACGTTTGGGCCCTAGGGGCGTACCAAACCATATACCAATAAAGTGGTATAAGAACCATGACTGAACTAGACACAAGGGGCCCGATTCACAGAATTAACTTAAGACAAAATCCTAAACTTACTACTTTTGGTATTCACAGAATGCACTTACTACTTTTGGTATTCACAGAATGCACTCACTACTTTTGGTATTCACAGAATGGATTTACGACTACTAACTTTACGTCCGCACTCGGGCCGGAAATTCCGGCCCGGAGGCGGGGCTTCTGGGCCGGAGGCGGAGCTTCCGGCCCAGAGGTGGGGATTCCGGCCAGTGGCGGAGATTTAGCCATGGCCAAAATCTCCACCTCTGGGCCGGAAGCTCCGCCTCCGGCCCGGAAGCTCCGCCTCTGGGCCGGAAGCTCCGCCTCCGGCCCGGAAGCTCCGCCTCCGGGACGGAATTTCCGGCCCGAGTGCGGACGTAAAGTTAGTAGTCGTAAATCCATTCTGTGAATACCAAAAGTAGTAAGTGCATTCTGTGAATACCAAAAGCAGTAAGTGCATTCTGTGAATACCAAAATGGTAGTAAGTTTAGGATTTTGTCTTAAGTTAGTTCTGTGAATTGGGCCCACCGCCTAGAGCCTGTAGAAGTGCTTGGACCACAAGGAACCACCCAAGTTAGTGACACAGGGGAACCACGGGGGACGCATGCAGTGTGAGAACACAGCCACAAATCGCCGTTTACTTCTATGGGGAAAGCGGTTGGAAATGAAGAGTTTAAGTACACTTAGAGGATGATTACGAGCGAACCCTTTTGGACTTACAGGTTTCTAGGGCCAACAACCACGGGAGCACTGGAGAACTCGAGCTACCTCACCCAGAGAAGCCGGGTGCATAGGTGTCAAATGGTGCCAGGTCACGTCGCTGTTTTCAATGGAAGCTGCTCAGGAAGTGCTGCTGCCGTGAAGAGGAGAAGTGTCGGGAGAGATCCAAAACTGGATCAAGGATGGAAGGAACCTGAAAGCAGAGGGGACAGAGTCTGGGTCACTTACCAGTGACCAAGGGCACGATAGTCCAATGCCCACAGAGTGAGTTGATGGGTATCTTGATTCTTCAGCCGTGAGGTCCAGGAGGCATCGATAACAACCAGGAGCTGGATTCAAACTGTCCCACATAGTTTCTTGAGTGCTGCGGTGTCGGCGGCCAGATTGGACCCAACAAGCCTATGCAAAGGCAAGTCACTTGGAAATAGAAAAAGGATGACGGTGCAGACCAGCAAGGTCTGGGGGGCTCACCCAGTGACGGTAAGTTGGGGCACGTCTAGAGCAACCAGGAAAGCCCAATCAGAGCAGGAGTCACCTTCGTGGGGACCCACTAGCCAACAGGCTAGCAATTGCGAAGGAGCCTCAAGCAGTCACACTGGAAACTGGTTCAGGGGTCACTCGTGGAGTGGAGGCCAGAAATCTTTGGTGCAGAAGGTGCTCAAGGCTGGGGCTACTAGAAGCCCAAAGCACAACTTTCAGAAAGACCAGGAAGATGGTGGATCAGCAAAAGATCATGGTGTCCAGGGGTCACGGTTACACATGACCCACGATAGCCACGGACATCAGCTTTGCTGTGGACTCAGGGTAGTCTCGGGAAGTCTGGAAATCTACCTCTGGGGATGCAGAGACTTTGGCATCCAGCTGGAGCTTCAGAATTGCAGACCGGACAGTTGCTTCTTTGGTGCTTGCCAAGCAGGGGAGTCACTCCTTGACCCCAAGGGAGATTTCTTCAGTCTTCTAGTTAAAGTAGAATGTCGAAGGTCCAGGATATATGTCTCAGAGTTTCGTTCAGGGTAATCTAAAGTTGCAAGGACTGGGTTCCCATACTTATACAAAGTTTGGGGGTTGGACATACTCTAGGGACCCACCTATGGGAGGGTTCGGAAAGAGGGGTGGTTACACCCATTTCATTTGTCCAGTTTCACACCAGAGCAGGGGCAGGTAGCCCCTGCAACCGGTTTGAACTGGACTATACACAGGGACACCAAGTGTGCCCCCAGTGCAGGACTTCAAAGCACCAGAGAGTGCTCCCGCCCAGCCCCAATACACATCTGCCTGTCTGGGGAGGTGGTTACACCTCCCTGGGACAGGAAACCTATTGTCCAGGCCTCCCCTGCTGGAGTTTCGGTCAGCAGCAGGAGGCCAGACCCGTGTCTGTGGCAGTGGCATCCATTTTGTGATGCCAGGGCTGTAGAAAGTCTTTACCGGGTAGACCAGTGTGAACATTTCTCTCCCTCTAGAAGGGGTTGAATGCTACCCCCGCCACCAGAACTGGTGAGGGGGGGGGTAGTATTCCAAGGCATTTGACACCAAACAAGACATGTTTCCGTGCAGCCAGTCCAAAGTTAGCATTTACCGCGAGGTTATAATGCACTTAAGAGTATATGGTCAGGCTGTACCACAAGCAGTATCAGAGGAGGTACTCCAAATGCTGCAGAGGGTCTCTGCTCATGCAGGGGCACCCTCTCACATAAAAACCAAGCACTCTGCCTTCAGGATTGTTAAGGCCTGCCATAGGAGTGACTTATAGGTTTTATATGTGTGTGCAATGGTAGTAATATAGGTAGCCTATACCACAGTAAGGGGTGCAAGCACCACCTTACCCAGGCTACAGTAGCAGACCTGTGGTGTCATTTAGGAGTGCTTCCCAGGGGTGGCATACTATATGCTTCAGCTCCTAGTAGGCCTCTGAGGTACCTATGCCCTAGGTACATAGTATACCATATACTAGGGGCTTATAAGGCACTCCAGAATCCCATTAGAAATGTACCTAATGTAAATGGAAACCATTTTGGAGAGGAAGCAGCTAGGCTGGGGTCCTGATTAGCAGGGCCACAGCCAGACTAAGGTCGAAAAACTGTGAAACACCAGCAAAAAGTGGGGGTACCCATGTGAAGCAGATCCTACTCTCCTACACACACCAAAAAGGTGTAGCCGTCTTCTATCAATCTTCGTATAAAATGGCTTTGAAAACTGGAAACAAAGGAATTAACACACTAGCTGGCTGCATAAAATGGCCCCAGCCACATAGTCCAACTACAAAAAGCAAGGAGGCATGAACAAAAAAGATCACAAGCAGGCCTATAGCAAAAGCACACTGGCTGGTTCCACATAATGGCCACCAGCCACATGGCCAAACAACAACAAGCAAGGAGGCATGGACAAAAAAAGCACATGTAGGCTTATGGAAAAAGCACACTGGCTGACTCCACAAAATGGCCACTGACCACATGGCAAAAAAAGAACAAGAAGGCATTGACAACAATGAACACATGCAGGCTCAGGGCAAAAGCACACTGGCTGACTCCTCAAAATGGCCACTGACCACGTGGCAAAACACCAAGAACAAGAAGCAGGGAGGGATGGAGAACAAAGAACACTTGCAGGTTTATGGTAAACGCACACTGGCTGGCTCCACAAAATGGCCACTTGCCGCATGGTCAAACAACAAAAAGCAAGGAGGCATTGACAAAGAACACATGTAGGCTTATAGCAAAAGCACACTGGCTGGCTACACAAAATGACCACCAGCCACATGATCAAACAACAACAAAAAGACAAGCAAGGAGGCATAGACACAACAAAGAACATGTGCAGGCCTACGGCAAAAGCGCACTGGCTAGCTGCACAAAATGGCTGCCGGCCACATGGTCAAACAACAACAAGTAAGGAGGCATGGACAACAAAGAACACATAAAAGCCTATGGCAAAAGTACATAGGCTGGGTACACAAAATGGCCACTGGCCACATGGTCAAGCAACAACAACAAGCAAGGAGGCATCGGTGCAACAAAGAATACCTGCAAGCCTATGGCAAAAGCACATTAGCTGGCTACACAAAATGGCCAGCAGCTACCTGTGCAAAACACAAACAAGAAAGCATGGACAACAAAGAACACATGCAGGCCTATGGCAAAAGCACAATGTTTACTACCGAAAATGGCCAGATCACAGGTCACATTTTGAAACGAAAACAAGCAAGGAGGCATGGACAACAAAGAACACTGTAAATTCTGTGATAAAAGTGCAAATGATTTGAACCATCTGTTACCACAGACAATGACCTGATAAGTTACATTTATATCTTTTGCTGGGTTGTTTGTACAGATCACCTCTATTTTCACTGTGTATTAATTTTACATTTCAGACGTGGAAACCATCACACAAATTGCTTTGCAATGATGGTTAATCAAAAGGTGCAAGGTTTTGGAATGTTATTTGAAAGATGTCTTTTGTGTAGGTGTGAAGATCTAGATGCAATACCAAGGTATTTAGCACATGACAAAGCATTTCAATTATATTTTCAGAACAATAGTCCAAGGCAGCTTGTTCTTGAAGTAATTCATGAGCACCTCTAATTATATGTATTACACAGATTGTATAATCTCAAAATACATTGTTTTAATACTATTCTCTTGCCTCATGTTCAGACTAGAAAAATAAGGTATAGATATTTGGCCCTGTGATATCTTGCTTCACAGTTGAATAAAAGTGCATCACATTATACAATATTGCTGGTTCTATCATGACTTGAAATGGCCATCCCACCAGAGCTGAAGCAAGTCTAAGGAGAACCAGTGACTAACACAAACGGAAATCATTGAATTTAGTACAGACCATAGGGTCCGCATCACCACAGACCTATTTACAACCAGGTGAGTAGACAGAAACATAAAACACACTCTACTTTGAACCTTTTCCAAAATGGAACTGACTGAGACCATCTGAAATTCTGGGCTGTTGCTCCCCTGAAGTGAATTCAGAAGCAATGTGACCAAAGGTGCATTTTACACATCAATTCTCAAAGAACATTGCAAAAACAATAATGCATACCAGGTAGTTCTATCTGGGCACACATGAAATATTCCATTCATCAAGGGCTTTTGACTGTGGCTGACATTTCCAATGTCTTTGGAAGGGGGTCAGGAACACTGGAAAAAATGGGTCACATTGCTTATTTTACAGGAAAAATGTTCAAACAAATTTGTTACACATTCTATACGTTTTACAATCAGCTATGAAGGGGTAATTATGCAAAAGAAAACATCTATCAATCCATCCATCCATCCTTCCACCCATCTCTCCATCTTTCTTTCTTTTCCATCTATCTATCTATCCATCTATGAAGGGGTAATTATGCAAATAGAAAAAATCTATTAATCCATCCATCCATCCTTCCATCCATCTCTGCATCTTGCTTTTCTATCTATCTATCTATCTATCTATCTATCTATCTATCTATCTATCTATCTATCTATCTATCTATCTATCTATCTATCTATCTATCTATCTATCTATCTATCTATCTATCTATCTATCTATCTATCTATCTATCTATCTATATATCTATATATCTATCCATCCATGCATCCACCCTTTCTTCTCTTAGTAACATCATACACAGACCGGGCAATAGCCAATGACTACGTCAAACACCGAGAGCAGTTATACACATCTTTGTTCTTCAGCATGTAAGCAAGAACTCAATGTTCTAAACCTGCATTTACCTCGTTACCCTCCACAACCTATGTCACAGGTCTGCGGAGTCCATCGGGAACCAAAAGAGCCTCCATGTGAACTGCTTGTCGATTAGCACACTCCTCAGTTCAGGCAGCCGTGAGGACTTCCTCTAAGCTCAGAGTTTCCTTCAACATTAGTTTTTGAAAGGAATCTGACAGACATCCATCTATAATTAATCATCAATAAATGAATTAAACTTGCAGTGTTTTTAACAAATTAATTGATGTTTTCTCCTATTCTATTGTGTTTTTGACTGAAGATGTATTTTTTGTAATCAACATTTGGGACTAGATTGCACTTGACATTAAAGGATGATTTAATTTGATTGTAAGTCACTTCGTCATCATGTGGTTTCTTTTTATGCCTTCCTCTAAACCATGGGTACTCAAAACCTTTCTCTCAGGGGCCACATTTACAGTGTGGTTTGTGGCCGAGGGCCGCACCGGTGGGGGCGGGGGCAGTGGGGGAGGGGGCAGGGCTAGAGCCAAAAAAAACTATGACCATGAGGTTGAACACAGGCCCCTGCAGCGGACGCCTTCGTCCACTGAGCCACCAGACCCGGCATTCACACATCTCTATCTATCTATCTATCTATCTATCTATCTATCTATCTATCTATCTATCTATCTATCTATCTATCTATCTATCTATCTATCTATCTATCTATCTATCTATCTATCTATCTATCTATCTATCTATCTATCTATCTATCTATCTATCTATCTATCTATCTATCTATCTATCTATCTATCTATCTATCTATCTATCTATCTATCTATCTCTCGCTCTGTCTCCCTCCCTCCATCACTCTCCCTCTCTCTATCACTCTCCCTCTCCCTCTCTCTCTCCCTCTGTCTCCCTCACTCTGTTTGTCTCCCTTTCTCTCTGTCTCCCTCTCTCTCTGTCTCCCTCCCTGTCTCCATCCCTCTGTCTCCCTCTGTCTCACTCACTCTGTCTCCCTCCCTCTCTCTGTCTCCCTCCCTCTCCCTCCCTCCCTCTTGTCTCCCTCCCTCACCCTCCCTCCCTCTTGTCTCCCTCCCTCTTGTCTCCCTCCCTCTTGTCTGTCTCCCTCTTGTCTGTCTCTGTCACCCTCTCTCTGTCTCCCTTCCTCTGTCTCACTCCCCCTCTCCTTCCCTCTCCCTCTCCTTCCCTCTCCCTCCCTGTCTCCCTCCCTGTCTCCCTCCCTGTCTCCCTCTTGTCTCCCTCCCTGTCTCTGTCTCCCTCTTGTTTCCCTCCCTGTCTCTGTCTCCCTCCCTCCCTCTTGTCTCCCTCCCATTTGTCTGTCTCCCTCCCTCTTGTCTCTCTCCCTCCCTCCCTCTGTCTCCCTCTCTCCCTCTGTCTCCTCTGTCTCACTCACTCTGTTTGTCTCCCTCTCTCTCTGTCTCCCTCCCTTTCTCTGTCTCCATCCCTCTCCCTCTCTCTCTGTCTCCATCCCTCTCTCTCCCTCTCCCTCTCTCCATCTCCCTCCCTCTCTCTCTCTTTCTCTCTGTCTCCCTCCCTCCCTCTCTCTGTCTCCCTCCCTCTCTCTGTCTCCCTACCTCTCTGTCTCCCTCCCTCTCTCTGTCTCCCTCCCTCTCTCTGTCTCCCTCCCTCTCTCTCGTCTCCCTTCCTTCCTCTCGTCTCCCTCCCTCCCTCTCGTCTCCCTCCCTCCCTCTCGTCTCCCTCCCTCTCGTCTGTCTCCCTCGTCTGTCTCCCTCTCGTCTGTCTCCCTCTTGTCTGTCTCTGTCTCCCTCCCTCTCTCTCTGTCTCCCTCCCTCTCTCTGTCTCCCTCCCTCTCTCTGTCTCCCTCTCTCTGTCTCCCTCCCTCTGTCTCCTGTCCTCTCCCTCTTTCTCTCTCTCTCCTTCCCTCTCCCTCCATCTCCCTCCTCTTGTCTCCCTCCCTCTTGTCTGTCTCTGTCTCCCTCCCTATGTCTCACTCTGTTTGTCTCCCCCTCTCTCTCTCCCCTCTCCATCCCTCTCTCCCCCTCTCCCCTCTCTCTCCCTCTCTCTCCCTCCCCCTTCCTCTCCCTCTCCCGCTCTCCGTCTCCCTCCCCCTCTCTCTCTTTCTCTCTGTCTCCCTCCCTCTCTCTGTCTCCCTCCCTCCCTCCCTCTGTCTGTCTCCCTCACTCTGTGTCTCCCTCACTCTGTCTCCCTCCCTCTCTCTGTCTCCCTCCCTCTCGTCTCCTTCCCTCCCTCTCGTCTCCCTCCCTCTTGTCAACCTCCCTCTAGTCTGTCTCCCTCTTGTCTGTCTCCCTCTCGTCTGTCTCCCTCTTGTCTGTCTCCCGCTTGTCTGTCTCCGTCTCCCTCCCTCTCTCTCTGTCTCCCTCCCTCTCTCTGTCTCCCTCTCTCTGTCTCCCTCCCTCTGTCTCCCTCTCTCTCCCTCTTTCTCTCTCTCTCCTTTCCTCTCCCTCTCTCTCTCTCCCTTTCTCTCTCTCTCCCTCCATCTCCCTCCCTCTGTCTCCCTATCTCCATCTTCCTCCCTCCATCTCCCTCCTCTTGTCTCCCTCCCTCTTGTCTGTCTCTGTCTCCCTCCCTCTGTCTCCCTCCCTCTGTCTCCCTCCCTCTGTCTCCCTCCCTCTGTCTCACTCTGTCTCACTCACTCTGTTTGTCTCCCCCCCTCTCTCTCCCCCTCTCCCTCCCTCTCTCCCCCTCTCCACCTATCTCTCCCTCTCTCTCCCTCTCCGTTCCTCTCCCTCTCCCGCTCTCCATCTCCCTCCCTCTCGCTCTCTTTCTCTCTATCTCCCTCCCTCTCTCTGTCTCCCTCCCTCCCTCCCTCTGTCTGTCTCCCTCACTCTGTGTCTCCCTCACTCTGTCTCCCTCCCTCTCTCTGTCTCCCTGCCTCTCTGTCTCCCTCCCTCCCTCTCGTCTCCCTCCCTCTCGTCAACCTCCCTCTAATCTGTCTCACTCTTGTCTGTCTCCCTCTCGTCTGTCTCCCTTTTGTCTGTCTCCCTCTTGTCTGTCTGTCTCCCTCCCTCTCTCTCTGTCTCTCTCCCTCTCTCTCTGTCTCCCTCCCTCAATCTCTCCCTCCCTCCTCCTCTCTCTGTCTCCCGCCCTCTCTGTCTCTCTCCCTCTCTCTGTCTCCCACCCTGTCTCCCTCTCTCTCCTTTCGTCTCCCTCTCTCCATCTCCCTCCCTCTCCCTCTCTCTCTCCCTCTGTCTCCCTTCCTCTCTGTCTCCCTCCCTCTGTCTCCCTCCCCCTCGCTCTCTCTGTCTGTCTCCCTCCCTCTCTGTCTCCCTCCCTCTCCCTCCCTCTCCCCCTCCCTCTCTCTTCCTCTCTCTCCTTCCCTCTCTCTTTCTCTGTCTCCCTCCCTCTATCTCTCTCTCAATCAGTTTGTCTCCCTTTCTCTCTGTCTCTGTCCCTGTCTCCCTCTCTCTCTGTCGCCCTCTCTCTCTCTCCCTCTCTCTGTCTCCCTCACTCTGTTTGTCTCCCTCTCTCTCTGTCTCCCTCCCTCCCTCTCTCTCTGTCTCCCTCCCTCTGTTCTCCCTCTGTCTCCCTCCCTCCCTCTCCCTGTCTGTCTTCCTCTGTCTACCTGTCTGTCTCCCTCTCTCTCTGTCTCTCCCTCTCTGTCTCCCTCTCTCTGTCTTCCCCCGCTCTCTCTCTCTCTCTCTCTCCCTCTTTCTCTCCCTCTGTCGCACTCAGTCTTTCTCACGCTGTCACCTGACCCGCTGCTCTTACTAGCTGCTGCCCCCGTCACCTCACCCTGCTGTCCCGGTCACCTCACCCCACGCTGAGACAGCTTCCCGGGAACACACACAGCCCCGCACCCAAGTACTTCACAGGTCTTTTAAAGACCATACACTTGCTAATAAGGCTTTGTTGTATTTCACCTCTTCTTAGCGCCCCTGCATCTCCACTCAGAGTGGAGATGCAGGGGCGCTAAGAAGAGGTGAAATACAACAAAGCCTTATTAACAAGTGAATGGTCTTTAAAAGAATCGCCCGGCCCCAATAGCTCCGCGCTGCTGCAACCAGCGATATAAAAAAAACACATGTATGATGTCTGCTAGGTTCGCGGGCCGCCAAGGAAGGCTTGCCGGGCCTCTGGCGGCCCACGGGCCGCACTATGAGTACCCGTGCTCTAAACCTTCACCAGCCTTGTTCTTCAACTACTTGATAATCGTTTTGTCATCTGTTTCATCTAATGCATCTATGAAATCCTCTAAATTCTCTAGCCAGGCAGTCAATTCATTGCCAACAAGCATTGAAAACAAGTGGTTTTCTGGACCACATCAAACTCTATGGAAGAGCAATGTCAATCTACGGGTAACTTATCCCCTACTCATCAGCATTTGTAGTGTCCTACACACCCAGTGCACTCACCAATGACTATGCCACACACAGAGAGTAGTTATACATGCCTATATTCTTCAGCAAGTAAGCAAGGACTCAATGTCCTAAACCTGCATTCACATTGGTACCCTCCACGCCGATGTCACAGGTCTATTGAGTCCGTCGGGAACCAAAAGAGTTTCGTCATTCTTTATTTACATAAAACTACACTCTCCACCCTTCTTTTTCCAATCATCCATCCAATCTTTCCCAATTATTTCTGTCTCTTTCTATTCTTCCTTCCTTCTAGCCATCCATCCAGCTTTCCTTCTTTTCTTATCCATCCATTACCCATCCTTCTTTCCTTGTTCTATCTAGCCATCCATCCTTCTCTGCATCATTCTTCCTGCCTTTTCCCAACCATTCATCTTTCTATCCTTCCACCCTTTGTCTCCATCTATCTTTCACTCCATCTATCTGTCCTTCTCTTCACCTAGTCTCCACTGTACTTCTTTTCATTTACCTGGCTATTCTTTTCTCCATCCATGCATTGATACTTCTCTCATTCATCCACTCTTTTCATCTATCCATCTCTCCATCTTTCTTATCAGCCCTCCACCCTCTCTTTATTGTTTTATTGTGCTCTTTTGCTCCAGTTGTTGCCCTTGCTCTACAGCTTCATTATTCATATTTATGAGGGCCTATTTGGAAACCAGCAACTCTGGAGTATCTGCCTTGCATCAGTATTCTATACATGGACATTGTATTACATCATGTCTTGTGAGGTTGGGTTGCAAGCGCTTCGTCAGCTGACAGTTGGGTGCAGTTGGACGGGATAATTATGGCAACAGATGCTCAGTGAGTCTGTGGGATGATATGTTCCATTTTAAATAATAATGTCTTCAAACATTCCCGCCTCATCTTGGTTCTTTCATAAAAAGTGTGGCGACCATGCTGGTTATCATTCCACAAAGAACTCATGGTACACGAAGATCTCTATCATCTCGAAGTGACAGTTTTGCCGTGATAACAGTTGGGTCTGCATTTTTCTTTATGTCAAGATATCCAGGAAAGGTTGTGGCAATCTGTGCTTTGTGAAGTGTCAGCATCATTTGGTTAAAAACATCGCAGACAGCTTATCTGGACTCCGCTTACTGGGGGAAGTCCAAGGAGTTGATGAGCCAGTCCAACTTTGATGATTTTCTCCACACACCAGCTTTGATTTTTTAGAATAATCCATCCTCCATCCGAGCTTCCCCCAAGACACCACCAGGTTTGTTCACCAAGAACCTATTAGCACAATTTGTGGGTACGGCAAACAGTGTACAAATGAAAAGTGGCTTTAAAAAAATTACACTGTGGGAGAGTTCTGTATATTGCTCCTACGGGGTCCACAGGGTGGGCATGAAATTCCATTCCGCTTGCGGAATTTGGGAAATTTAGGCATTTTCGCGTTCCGCGGAGAACGTAGAGATGTCGAAATTTCCACGATCCGCGGCATAGCGGAGATTTTTTTCATGTTTGCTCTTTAAAAATGCGTTCTCGCGGGCGGTTTCGACTTACCGGGATCCCTTTGCATGCGCCACGAGATGTTGGTAGCCGGTCGCACTATCCCGCGAGAGTTTGCGATCGCGGACACGTCATTCACCGCACCATCGGACACCGCGAGATGTCTGTGATCGCGAACACGTCATTCACCACCGGGACAGTGAGCGTGCAAACACGTCATTTGTAAGCGCCATCTGACATCCGGCGTAAGTGTGGTGAAGCTCGCGATCCCGAACACGCAAAAGTTTCAATCTGGAGAAGAATAATTTCTCGAGCTGCATAAAACCTTCTGTAAATGATGATTTGGATGAAAAAAACTCCTCAGATTGACGTTTGGCTGTCCTTTTTTTTGCAAGGAGTCCTTTTAAAAAAAAAAATGGGGGGGGGAGGAAGGAAGTGCCACAGAGTCTCCAACTTCCTGTTCCTGTCCAGCAGGCTCCTCCCAGTGCTTTGTCCATCTCCTGTCCATTCTGCCTTTGGATTTTGAGCTGGAAGGATCACTCTTTGTGTCTGCTGCATCATTATCATTGGATTTGAGGACTTTTGAATTTGATATTTTACAAGTAAGTTGGTGTTGTTGTCTGTTTGATTGGGGCATCGCAGCTGCTGCAACTACAATTTTGGTACTTATCATTAATATTTTTTTTTAATTGTTGTGGGTAGCCAGTAGGCCCAGAGCTAGTCATGGGTGGGTGCATGATGAAGCAACTGTAATTTGGTGTGTGTTTTGAATTTATTTCAAACATCATTTAGGGCATGGATGGCATTGGATTGAATTGCAAAATGCATATTTTTGGGTTATTTCTGTTTTTGGGCGTGTGTTAAATAAATGCCTTTGTTGTGTGTGGTGTGTTGTTGTGTACCTTGGAGACCTTGTTTAGCCCTGTGGATTTTCACTTTTGCATTTTATTGCATTAAAGGCAAAGCAGTGTGGTTTAGTATGCATCCTTTGCCTGGCTATTATAGGCCTTTTGTCAGAACATTGTTTTCCAGGCATCCTGCTTGTTGCTTGTGATTTGTGAGTGTTCATGTGGCTGGTGGCCATTTCTGGTGGAAGTTATAAGGGTGCTACTTTTGCCATATAGGCCTGCATGTTTTTCCTTTGTGGCCTAGGCTTCTTGTTGTTGTGGTCCTGGCCATGATGCTAGTGGCCATTTTGAAGCCAGGCCATATGATTTTTGCAATAGGCCTGCATTGTCTGTCTTCACTTTCTTGTAGTTGTGGGCCTGGACATGTGGCTGGTGGCCATTTTGAAGTCAGTCAGTATGCTTTTTGCAATAGGCCTGCATTGTCTGTCTTCAGTTTCTTATAGTTGTGGGTCTGGCCATGTGGCTGGTAGCCATTTTGAAGCCAGGCAGTGTGCTTTTAGCAATAGGCCTGCATTGTCTGTCTTCAGTTTCTTGTAGTTGTGTGGGCCTGGCCATGTGGCTGGTGGCCATTTTGAAGCCCGGTAGTGTGCTTTTGCTATGGGCCTGCAAGCTTGTGGCCTAGTCTGCCAACTGGCCTTTCATTCAGTAGGCTCAGATGTAGTCACATGTGCATGAAACAATTGTTTCTATGTGTTCTGTTGAATTTAAACCTCATTTAGGGCATGAATGGCATTGGATTGAATTGCAAAATGTGTATTTTTGGGGGTATTTCTTTTCTTTTTGGGTGTGTGTTAAATAAATGCCTTTGTGGTGTGTGGTGTGTTGTGTACCTTGCAGATCTTGTTTAGCCCTGTGGATTTTTGTTTTTGCATTTTATTGCATTAAAGGCTAGGCCTGTTGTCAGTACATTGTTTTCCAGGCCTCCTGCTTGTTGCTTGTGATTTGTGAGCGTCCATGTGGCTGGTGGCTATTTCTGGTGGGCGTTATAAGTGTGCTACTTTTGCCATATAGGCCTACATGTGTTTCCTTTGTGGCCTAGGCTTCTTGTTGTTGTGAGCCTGGCCAGGATGCTAGCGACCAATCTGAAGCCAGGCCGTGTGCTTTTTGCAACAGGCCTGCATTGTCTGTCTTCACTTTCTTGTAGTTGTGCACCTGGCCATGTGGATAGTGGCCATTTTGAAGAAAGGCAGTGGGCTTTTTTGCAATAGGCCTGCATTGTCTGTCTTCAGTTTCTTGTAGTTGTGGGCCTGGCCATGTGGCTGGTGGCCATTTTGAAGCCAGGCAGTGTGCTTTTAGCAATAGGCCTGCATTGTCTGTCTTCTGTTTCTTGTAGTTGTGTGGGCCTGGCCATGTGGCTGGTGGCCATTTTGAAGCCCGGTAGTGTGTTTTTGCCATAGGCCTGCAAGCTTGTGGCCTAGTCTGCCAACTGGCCTTTCATCCAGTAGGCTCAGAGGTTGTCACTGGTGCATGAAACACCTGTTTCGGTGTGTTCTGTTGAATTTACACATCATTTAAGGCATGGATGGCATTGGATTGAATTGCAAAATGTGTATTTTTGGGGGTATTTCTTTTCTTTTTGGGTGTGTGTTAAATAAATGCCTTTGTGGTGTGTGGTGTGTTGTGTACCTTGCAGATCTTGTTTAGCCCTGTGGATTTTTGTTTTTGCATTTTATTGCATTAAAGGCTAGGCCTGTTGTCAGTACATTGTTTTCCAGGCCTCCTGCTTGTTGCTTGTGATTTGTGAGCGTCCATGTGGCTGGTGGCTATTTCTGGTGGGCGTTATAAGTGTGCTACTTTTGCCATATAGGCCTACATGTGTTTCCTTTGTGGCCTAGGCTTCTTGTTGTTGTGAGCCTGGCCAGGATGCTAGCGACCAATCTGAAGCCAGGCCGTGTGCTTTTTGCAACAGGCCTGCATTGTCTGTCTTCACTTTCTTGTAGTTGTGCACCTGGCCATGTGGATAGTGGCCATTTTGAAGAAAGGCAGTGGGCTTTTTTGCAATAGGCCTGCATTGTCTGTCTTCAGTTTCTTGTAGTTGTGGGCCTGGCCATGTGGCTGGTGGCCATTTTGAAGCCAGGCAGTGTGCTTTTAGCAATAGGCCTGCATTGTCTGTCTTCTGTTTCTTGTAGTTGTGTGGGCCTGGCCATGTGGCTGGTGGCCATTTTGAAGCCCGGTAGTGTGTTTTTGCCATAGGCCTGCAAGCTTGTGGCCTAGTCTGCCAACTGGCCTTTCATCCAGTAGGCTCAGAGGTTGTCACTGGTGCATGAAACACCTGTTTCGGTGTGTTCTGTTGAATTTAAACATCATTTAAGGCATGGATGGCATTGGATTGAATTGCAAAATGTGTATTTTTGGGGGTGTTGCTGTTCTTTTTGGGTGTGTGTTAAATAAATGCCTTTGTGGTGTGTGGTGTTTTGTTGTGTACCTTGCAGACCTTGTTTAGCCCTGTGTATTTTCGTTTTTGCATTTTATTGCATTAAAGGCAAAGCAATGTGGTTTAGCATGCATCCTTTGCCTGGCTATTATAGGCCTTTTGTCTGTACATTGTTTTCCAGGCCTCCTGCTTGTTGCTTGTGATTTATGAGTGTCCATGTGGCTGGTGGCCATTTCTGGTTGGAGTTATATAAGTGTGCTGCTTTTGCCATATAGGCCCTATAGGCCGGCATGGTTTTCCTCTTGGCTTACTGCTTCCATCCATCCCATTTGCCAGCAGCAGCTCCCTGAATGATGTGATGAGCAAATACTGTAATGCCAAACAGGGTCCACTTCCATTACATTTGAATTTTTGTTGTTGTTCTTTCTTCTTGCCTATCCTTCCTGAGAGTGTACACAGTATACCATGAAAGCCCTTGTTGACAAAGTCTCACAAATGGCTACACTAAGTTATATCTTTTATTTGTTTGTTTGTACTAGTAGTAATTGAACCACAACAACAAATGCAACATTTCACTGATGTTCTTCTCATGGCTACTTTGATTTTAGGTGCACAAAAAGACAGAGGAGGAGATGTCATCATCACCCGTTGTACTTCCAGGCAGAATCCTGCTGCGCACCACATCATGTCCACGTGTGACCACAGACATCTCTGTAACGTGTGCACCTGCGTCCTTCTGACATCTGAAGAAGATGGGCCCAAAGAAAGGTAACAGGTCCTCCAGTACCAAGAAAGTTGTCAGTGAACAGAAAAAGGAAGTGGCACTTACCAAGACTGGTGTGCCGCCCCAGATGTTTTTTGGGAAACAGAAAATTACACCTGCAGCAGTGTTGTCCGGGGACCAAGCTGGGAGCAGCACCTCTGCATCAGCGGGCCAGCCCCACCAACCTAGGCCCAAGCCCATGAGTGTCGCAGAGGTAGCCAGTGTACTAACGAGCAGCGATGTTGAAATGTCATTATCGCAAAGTAGTACACAATCAACGCAGGCGGAAACTCAGCAGATAAGTGGGCAGCAGCAGGCGCCGCAGCAGGTGCAGCAGCAGCCAGAAGAACATCAGCAGCTGCAAAAAAAGCAGCAGCCGCAAGAACAGCAGCAGCCACATCCCACAATCGTAGTTGTTCCTCCTGAAGTAGGGGCATTTCAGGAAATCAAGCTTCCTGCAGATAAAGAAGAGCAAGCCACTGTTTCAGAAGATCCATTGTCTTCCAGACCCCGAGCAAGGAAAAGGAGGGTTAGTCCATCATCTTCTTCTTCAAGCCCCGCTTCTGATGATCTTGATGCCACTTGAAAGCCACCAGCTCAGTCTGAGAGTGATGCACGCCACAAGACAAGGCTAGCGAAAAGGAAAGTTCCAGGAAGCCTTACAGTTATGGAGGTAGATGTACAAGAGGGGGATGATGATGACGAGACAGTCATCACGAACATCACTCCCGGCCCGAGGAGATGGAGACCAACATTATTACCCTATCCAAAATTGCTGCAAGGGATGTAGCACGGATACCTCCAACACAGGTAACAACAACACGACCTCCAGCTTCCTTATTTGCAAAGGCCCGGCAGGGACCTACATCCAGCTCAACCACCACCTCAGTAGGTATTGGTAATGTAACTGCACAGAGTCAAATTACAGGCACAACCTCCAGTTCATCTGGTATTGAAAGTGGCACATCCCGCAGCGCCAGAAAGTTCTCCTCCCCAGTTTGGGACTTCTTTTCGGTTAGCAGTAAGGTGGAGAACGTTGCTATATGCTCAATTTGTCGACAGGCTGTTAGGCGGGGTAAGCTTGGTACAAATTATGGTACTGGAGGCCAAACAAGTCATCTCAGAATACACCACAGTATCCAGTGGGAGGCTCACCTACTTCGCTTAGAAAAAAGAAAAATAGAACCCATTGCTGTTGCTGGGGATGAAGAATTAGGGGAAGATGTGATGGTGGTGGAAGGTGAACAAGAGGGAGACATTTCTAGCCCTGTCCCCAGCAGTGTATTGGTACCGCCCACATCCTCAGCAACATCTCAGTGGCACCGCAGTAAGAGTCATACTCAGAGTCAGCCTGAGACACTAAGGCAACCGAGTACTGCAATGAAAAAAGTGTGTTGTTGAGCCTAACTAGGTTCAAGAAAACAGCTGCACCACAAAGGACCCATAGCTGTTGCTGGGGATGAAGAATTAGGGGAAGATGTGATGGCGGTGGAGAGTGAACAAGAGGGAGACATTTCTAGCCCTGTCCCCAGCGGTGTAGTGGTACCGCCCACATCCTCAGCAACATCTCAGCGGCACCACAGTAAGAGTCATACTCAGAGTCTGCCTGAGACACTAAGGCAACCGAGTACTGCAATGAAAAAAGTGTGTTGTTGAGCCTAACTAGGTTCAAGAAAACAGCTGCACCACAAAGGAAAAAAATCCAGTCTACCATTCTCAGCATGTTTCGGTAGGAGGGGCAGTACGAACGTAACCACCCAACGGCACTGTTGTACAATGCGAAGCTGGCTAAAATGTTAGCACTGGACCTTCTCCCTTTTTCATTTGTGGAAGGGGTGGGTTTCCTTGAATTTGTGTCAGCCATCTGCCCTAAATGGAAGGTTCCCAGCTGGTCCTATTTTGCCAGAGTTGCTGTTCCAGCACTACATCAGGATGTGCTGGAATTGGTTGGACAAGCTTTGCAGCAGAGTGCTGTTCACAATATCCACCTGACAAAGACATGTGGACCAGTTGCCAAGCCACTGATTACATGTGCATAACTGCACACTGGGTCTCTTTTGTGGGGGTTAGAGATAAGCTATCTCAAGTAGGTGCTGTTGACACAGCTGAGATTTTTAATGCTGCTCGGAAACATGCAACTGTAGCCATGTTCGCCATGAAGAAATCTCATACTGCTGTAAACATTTTGGAAGAGTTTCACAGCAAGGTCTTTGAATGGCTGTGCCCAAGAGGGCTTAAGATTGGTTTTGTTTCCACAGATAATGGCAGTAATGTACTTAAGGCCATGCAGCTTGGTTCCTATTTCAGGGTCTTGTGTTTGGCGCACTGCATTATCATTATAGTTCAAGATTTTCTGAAAAAAGAAGCCATAGTCAGCAACTTACTGACCACCTGCCGAAGAATATGCACTCATTTCAGCCATTATTTTAAAGCTTGGAAGCAGCTGAGGATCATTCAACGTGACTATAGAATGCCAATCAAAGCACTCATCCAGGAGGTGGCAACACGTTGGAACTCAACTTATTACATACTTGACCGTCTGTTTGAGCAGTACAGACCAATCAATGAATATGTCATGCGAAGAGGGGATGCTACTGTGCAAGGCATGACCCTTCACATGAACCAATGGTGCCTAGTTAATTGCCTGACTGAGATGCTTCTTCCTTTCGAGGTCTTCACACGTGAAGTCAGCAAGGAGGACTGTACTATGGGCCAAGCTATCTCATTGTTGCACATGCTAGAGCAACAGCTCAAGGAGGTGTCTGAAGTGTACAAAGGTGTAGAGGAAAAAAAAGAAGCATATGAGTTGGTGGAGAGCTTATCCCGTTGCTTAGCTGACAATACAAGGGTGCAAAATAAGATTTTGTCACAAGAACATTACATTTGTGCCACAATTCTGGATCAACGGTCCAAATTGGCAGTGAAAAGTAAGACATTAATTACTTTTTCTGAAGTGGATGGTGCCCGGTACAAAACTTGGATAGCTGAGGCAGCCAGTAAGTTGGAAAATGAACGGCTGGTAATTAAAAGCCTGCTCCATGCATCCACAACCACAACAAGAACTGCAGCAGTGCATCCGGCATCAAGTTCAACTTCGGAGCCTGAGGGCAGTGTGCTTGGCTCGGAACACTCACCAACACTATCGACAACAGCAAGACCTGGACCATCAGCCCCAGTAAAATCGTTAAAGGATTGGTATTTACAGCAAGGTCCAGTGCTGATGCACAGACAAAAGAGGCCAAACAAAGTGTAGCACCCCTGAACATTGAGCGGATGGTCCAGGCCTATCTGGATGACCCGATAGAGGTGTACATTGATCAAAACCCATTGCGGTATTGGTATGGGAAAAGGGGCCAATGGCCACTGCTCAGCAGGCTGGCAATGAACTATCTGGCTTGCCCTGTCGCAAGTGTCTCGCAGTAAATTTGCGAGGTAATTTTTTTACCAAAGGAACCTAATCCATCAGCATTAATTGCCTGCATCGATTGGATTTGTTGTCATCCTCTACTAGGCTATCCCCGCCACCATTATGTTTTATTGGATTTTTGCATACTATTGTTTGGCAGTAAATTCTGTACTGTACTTCGTTCTGCTACTCCTCCAACAGTCTCTCTCAGGCGACTGACTGTCTCATTTTCTTTTTTTGCAAATGCTACTGCCAGTGTCTAGTACTACCACCACCACAACCATGGCATGTTGGGAAAGAAAACCATCATCACCATGCAGCCATCGCTGTGCCTAAGTTAAATATCAAGCACAGGTAAGAGAAGAAGTTTGGGGGAGGCATAATTAATAATGAAAATTGTTTCATTAATTCAACTTCACACACCCCTTTGATGAGTCCAGTTGCAGAATGCATAGACTAGGAGGAGAGACTGACAGTACTAATAGGACAAGTCACTCAGTGAGGGGTACAGCATCTATCTGCTTGTGTCTTACAAAGTCAGCCAATTATTTACATCAAACACTGGCTGTGGCCCTGCACCAACAAGGAAACAGTGTGACGTAAAACAGTAACCCCACCCACAAAACATTAACAACATCGTATGTAAAGAATACATATATAATTTAATCCCCTAACAAAATTAAACTATGTAAAAAATCTCACAACAACACATGCCCCACCCCTCTCCCTAACCCCAACCAATGTCCGGAACAAAAAAGTCCAGCCTATATGAAATGTCCAATTGTCTAAAGAAAGTTAACCTCAACGCCCGATTCCCACCCACCAAAAGAAGAAATAAACAGGGTTTTATCGGCGGGTTTGCCTCTCCAGGAGGACATGAACTTGCTCCTCTAGCTGGGCCATGCGGCGCTTGAACACGCGGCAATTGCATCCACGGGGGGCAGCAGTGATATTAAAAGATGGGTGGTGGCAGGCGGCTGCCAGACGGTGGTGCCATAATGCTGGAGGGGGTGGCTGGGGCCCGGGGCATTGGAGGAGGCTGCAGCTGCTGCCGCCTCCTCCTCCTCCTCTGCCAAAACCACCAGCCGCCGGTATTCCCTTTGTACAGCCACCAGCTTCCGGCGCCGGGCCTTTGCTGCCAATTCCTCCTGTCCGGTTTCCCTTTGAAAGGAGTAGCTATATCAAGAAGAAAAAACAAGACTATAAAATATACTCTTAGCAAAGCAGTAAGACAAACTAATAATACACATAGTAGCACGGTAGCACTAGCAAGCACAGTACATAACATTTGTGGTATGTATCTATCCTCCCACTTCCTCGGCCTTTAACATTTGTGGGAGTTTCAGGCATTCAATCACCCATGCATCTGATTCCTCTCAGCCACCTATGCATGCATGCATCCCACGTATCCTTCTCTGCCAGTCATAAATATTAAATCTCGCCCGTCCTTCTTCCTTCCACCCTTCTTTCCCTTTTCGTTCAACCCATCCATCAAGGTCATCTTATCTGACTTTTTGTCTTCTCTATAAAACTTTCACAGCTGAGTTGAATTCAGACAGAAGAGGCCATTGGTTACTCAACACTACCGCCGCTAATGCTTTTACTAATGCTAAGTAAAGGGTGTCCTCAACCATTCACAACAACTTCTTTCTTAGTAAGTCTCAACAGTACAGTATACAGTACACCCTTGCAGTGAGTGTAATGTCAATAAGTAAGGATTAGGAAGTAATATAACTTACCACCGCTCGCCACTGCTGCTGGCTCACCAACTGCAGCTCTTCCTGCAACTGTCGCATCTTCTCTGCCCTGAGCAGCCGCGTCGCCTTCGCCGCTGGCCCCGGCACTGGTGGTCGGTAGTACGCCTAGAAAAAACATTACACATTTTTTAGATGCCACATACACCTCCCCCTATTTTTCACTAGCAAGATTGAAAAAAAAAAGTTAATACATACATATACAACATACCTCACAAGTACAAATCAGGTAGTAGAGTAGACACTAGTAGTGTTATATGGCCCCTCGGGTAATTCTAGTCTTTGCTTAGTTAGCCCGAGCCATGCAACCATTTTACCTTTGTGTCTTTTATTTTTGCGCATTTTACCTCGCAGCTTGTTATGTAAGATGCCTTTGAGCCCACAAGAGCTCATACTCTGTCCGAGCGCAGCGTACAAGGTCAAAAATAAGCCACTTTGTTATGGTGTTCTGGTGTTAGTCCATATTGCTTATCTATAAAAATGCTACACTTTTTGGCAAGACTGAGAAATGCTTGCACCATAGTACTAACGCGCACCATTTTTCTCATAACAGACGGAAGATTCCCTTCTACAAAACAGAGCTTTGCAGAGCTTATGATGTAACCAGTGCTAGGTTCTTCTAAGGTGAGGGGTCCCCAGAATTCACTCAGAGATCTTCATTTATAGTTTTATATAAACTATATTCCTACCAAGGGGAGGGTGGGGCTTCCACCACTGTTCAGTTATCATGATTTCGCCTTTTGTCTTCAATGGACTTGTAGTTGTTGTAAGTGTAACTAAGTGTAACAATCTTTATTGTTTTAATCTTATGCATTTTGCTGTTGGGGCTGCATTATAGAACAACGTACAGAGCTTGTCAGTTGAAAATAAACCTTTTGAACTTACATAGACTCGGTGGTATTTGGTGTGGACTTACACGAGTGAGTGAGCGAAAGGGTGTGCATGTGCATTGCTGCCGCGACTGAGAGTTCGGGAGTGTTATAATCTGGGTTGTCTACTCATTGGGTATCTTGGGGGGGGGGGTTTGTAGAGTATGAGACACTATAACTAGTCGGTCAGGGGATTGTGGTGGGTTCTGATTGAGGTGTGAGGAAGGTCCAACCTCCCATCACCAACGTCCTATTTTCTTGTGCAAAGTTCTGAATGTGCAGAATCCCTACAACAGTAGTAGTATGTCCTATCCTATCAAAAATAGTAATATCTGGTTGAGCATTTTATTGGTGGGAATTGTCGAAAAGCCTCAAGATTAAGAAAGCCTCAAGATTAAGAAGACTAGAAGTAGTAGAAGAGGACAACCCAAAGGACTGGATTCAATGGCTAGAGCTATTGGTGAATCTGAGTTTTATTTAAAACCTTTTAAATAAAGAGTGGCCAACTGGGCAAGCTTAGCTAGAGACAGAATAGTAGTAGTACATAGAGTCATACCTGAAGCAGTTAGAGGCATGGATAACAAGAATTTAGAAACAGATAGTCTAGATCGAAGAAGAATTGGCAAAAAATAGCATTAGGAAACGGAAACAATAGTTCGGAATAAATAAGATGCAGTAAAAGTTTGGGAATAATAATTATTAATATTAACAACAGGAAGACTTACTGGGGCCAGCAGCAGAGCCCTCGATAGAGGAGCGGTCCTAGTCCTGTTCCTCCTGTCCCTGATGTTCTTCTCAAGCTGCTCCCGCCGACTCCGACCCCATCTTCTTGACCCTGGATGCTGATCATGAAAGATATAAGAAAGAAAGAGACAAACATTGATGAATGGTGTGAAACAAATAAAATATTTTTTTAAATGGTCAAAAAACATTTATGGAAACAACAATTGCAATAAAATTGACCTATCTAATCTGGTCGACTAGTAGTATCAGGGGATTTCGGACCGACTAGTTATTATTTATCAATACTAATCCAGTGTTCCATTCTGATTCCAGAATACTAACTAAGCCTAAGTACCACTGGACCTAGCACACCTATTCCAGGCGGGCCAATTGTTCACTAAGTCTGCATTTCCATTTATTTTAGCCCTCAAAAATGTTTACATGGAGGACACATGCCTAAATGTTTGCATACACCAAATTGTTGGTTGGTTGCTGCTGATGTTCTGCTAGTGCTAAGCCTATTACCACTCACTAAACAAACTACAAAAGGTTCTACTAGGGACTGGGGTAAGCAGCACTCAGCAGCACGTGACGTAACAGAGGGTGCGTCACAAAGACCACTAACAAATTACCAACTAATACTAATAAGTAACTAAACCTAAGTATCAATTCACCACTATCTCTTAGTGACAGGAGGGCAAAGGAAAGACTAGAGTCTCTCTGGCATTACCTAACTTAAGTTCTCTAAAAGAAACTCTTACATAATCACGCTAAGAGAGCACAAAGTTGCAAACAAGTAAGATTAGTAGCGCTGAACACCTGTGTCATAACAATCGCAGAAGATTTTTAAATGTAATTTACCTGCAATGTAAGCAGCAGCATTCTTGCTGGTTGGAAAAAAAATATATCCGCAATATATAACACAGAGCAGAAGAAAAGACACAAAGTAGTAATATTAAATAGCTACTCAGCAAGCCCTGGGACCTCCACTCCTAGCAGGTCCTAAGGTCCTGCTCCCGGGCCAGGATATCGGACCACCGGTGCGTCAACTGGTTTTGGGTGCGCCAGACACCGGAGCAGCGAAACACTGCCCGGAGCACCTTTCCCTAACGCTGCTGGCGCCCCCGGAGCCTGTACCCAGATCCAGGCCTGCCGCCAGGGTTAAGGGGAGGTGGCGCTGCACACAAAAAACCAGTGCTGCCACCTCTGCTTCACCGAATAAGACCCATTGCTGCACCCCGTGTTGGCGCCGCCTTCCGCAAGGAAGGCAGTCACGGCTCTGGCTACAGCTACGAGCCTTGCTGCCCTTTGCCATGGTTCTGGGTAGTAGGACAGGGGGCGTAAAAGAAAAGGTAGGAATGAAAAAAGTAAGTAAAAGAAATAAAAAAGCAGGTAATAGAAAAAGAGTGAAAAAGTAGTGAAAAATACACAAAAAGTTGAAAAAAACTCAAAATATAGAATCAGGAAAATAGAGAGATAGATAATAAATAAAAAAAGATCAAAATAAGTTTCTAGAAACAAAGGATTGAAAAGATAGATGGAGGATTGAAAAGCAGGCCCACAACCATAGCAATAGAGTGAAAAACAAGATGGCCGCGCCCATTGCGACCGCGTGGGCAAGTTTGAGCGATATTTCCCCCCCAAGCACAAAGAAAGCATTGCGAACACGTAATACGCATTCCCGAACAGAAAATACTTTTCGCAGTACGCCACCCGGAACAGGAAATAAGCATCGTGAGCATGCAATACGCGACCCAGAATAGGAAATAACCACCGCGAGTGGGCACGGCAAGTGAAAAACAAGATGGCCGCGCCCATTAGCGACTGCATGGGCAAGTTAACGATATATTTTCCCACGAGCATGCAAGAACACATCGCAAATGGGCGGGACAAGCATTTCCGCATCTTCGCGGAGATTCCGCATGCTCGCGGAGATTTATGGCAATTTCGCTGAGATTTGCGTAACACGACTACGCAAAATCCACTCACCCCTACACATCCTACAAGCAGATTAATCTTTCAGCCTTTGGCTTGTGTCACATGCAGGCAATACGCATAACATTATTGTTCGGAAGAGTACAGCATGATATAGGGCAAAGCGCAGTATTGAAGTTGTGTCAGCGCACTCATGCACTATATAGAAATTCCGTGGTGATGCTCGCACCTGCCTTTTGTCTGATCGGTGATGCACACACCAAGAGGTTGAATTAAGTTTGCTTTCAAGTCATTCCTGTGTTTTCAAGCGGCATATATTTGTGCGGAAACAAGCACACCTGATCGATGCATGCAACAGAAATTAAGCCGTGACGCACCCACCTGATGCTCGGCAGTGCTGTTATGCGCACACCAATGTTATGTAAAGTCATTCTATTCTGATTCTAAATTTGCAGTATTTAATTTTGAAATTAATTGAGCACTAGTAGTTTGTATGGAAAACTATGGGTAACTATTTTCTTGTTTTTTTTGTATCTGGAAACAAGACTGGTTTTTTGTATGTTTCTATTTGTGTGTAATCTAGCACATATAGGGGCATATGCATCAACATTAGCATTTGCGATTCCTTATTAGCGAAAAATAAGGAATCGCTAATAAGGAATAGCAAAAGGCTATGCATGTAGGAATCGCTATTCAAATAGCGATTCCTTAACATTCCTTATTACCGAATCGGTAATACCGAATCGGTAATAAGGAATACCTACCCATTCATTCCTATGGCCTTGGAGGCCCATAGGAATGAATGTAAAGCCATTCTGTATTAGCGATTCGGTATTACCGAATCGCTAATAGCTGGAGCACTTTCAAGGGTGCCAGGGTGTCAAAAGGACACCCTGTTGCACCCCTGAAAATGATATGTGCACATATGTTGCACACACACATGCTCTAAGGGCATGTGTGTGCGCAACATGACACTTTGAAAAATGCACAAAAGTGCATTTTTCAAAGTTTTTGCAAATTACCATGCAGTTCATCTTCATGGTAATTTGCTCCCCTTATTAGCGAAATCGCTAATTTTTTAACTTTGATGCATTGCATTTAAGGAATCTCACTTTGGGATTCCTTAAATGCAATCGCTATTTAAGGAATCGGTATTTAAGGAATCCCTATTTAAAGAATCGCTATTTAAGGATTCCTTAAATACCGATTTCTGCTTTTGGGTTGATGCATTGGGATTGGGTATTTTTTACTTAATACCGGGAGCTAATAAGGAATCGGTATTTTACCGACTGGATTTTGGCTTGATGCATAAGGGTGATAGAGTATTAAAAGAACACAGGTGGATAATCCACCACCACCATTTTTTGAGACACTAGGGGGCGCATCAGCAAGGCGAGGCGATAGAATTATTGCCGCTTTTGCGGCCTTTTTGGCCGAAAAGCGGAGACAATTTTATCGCCTAATTAGCAAGCTCATGCTAACGCGTGAAAACTTGCGTTAGCGTAGGAATTCCTAACGTCCAGCTTTGCATCTCTAATGAGATGCAAAGTTGGCGTTCCTAACCTGACATGACAGGAGAAATGTCGCTAAGCGACATTTCTCCTATCATCAAGCCCCACGCTCTGAAGCATAGCGGCAGGATAAGTAGCGATAACCCCTGTTATCGCTACTTTCCTTACGACTGCTTCAGGACTGACTTAGCCATGATATCCTATGGAAGGTGGATATCATGGCTAAGTTTGTGAGTCCCTATCATCAAGCTAACGACACATTGCGTGAGATTATCGCTGGGTTTCCAGCGATAATCTCACTTTAGGCAGTTAGCGTGAGGATTTTTATCGCTTTTGAGATAAGCGTTGCTAATAGCACGCTATCTCAGCAATAAAAATCCTCGCTAGCCGGCGATAATTATCCTAGCGCTAAGTGCGCTTAGCGATAATTATCGCCGGTTGTTGCTGATATGCCCCCAGGTGATTCCCCACCGCCCCCCCTTATATTATGGTGTCAATGGTTAGATGCGTTTGAAACATATCTCGGTGCTTGGTGCTCATAGATTTAGACCAGAAAGGAAAAAGTTTCTCTTGCTCCACTCTTTAGAGTTTTGAAGAGAGAGAAACGTTCAAACATTTCCCAGAACTGATATTGGCAGATGATGAGGAGTTGGATGAATATCAGGAAACCATATAAAATCTAGCTAAAAGGTTTGATGTACAACCAAGTCTGGTTGTACTGGTTCATATGTTTTTCAAACAAGACTAAAACTTAGGGGAAGATGTTATACCTACATAACTGCATTAAGGAAGTTAGTTGCAGAATGTGACTTTCAAGATTTTAGTGACTAATTAGTACATGATCAATTTCACTGCTCTGACAGAGCCATTCGACAGAAGATGTTATCTGTAGGAATCCCTCTTTGGAAGAGAGTGTAAAGGTGGCCAAGAGTACTGAAACAGCTCAGAAATCCATAAAGGTGATAGAGGAGAAAGAAATAGAGTCAGTAAATCCAGTATGTTTGGCTGCTGATGTCTTAAGAGGAAAAAGAGAATTTTCACGGTAATGTTTTTTCAAATGCACAGATATATGTTTTAGATGTGGCAATCCTTATGATAACAGGGGTGGAAGAACATGTCCAGCTACGAATGTAGTTTGTAGATTGTGTGGTAAGACTGGTCATTTCGCAAAAGTGTGTCAGGGTCAGGAGAGAAGTGAAACAAAGGTAGGGTATTCAAGGACAACAGTGATAGTGATATGAAAGACATGATTTCAGATATGAGAGATATGGTTTTGGTTGTAAGTGATGAGAACAGGTGATCCATCAGATTGTATTGATCCTTATGTAAATATATTAGTAGGTGACATAGTATTACATTTGTTGGTTGATTCTGGTTCACTCAATACAATGCAACAACACACTAGAGGAGTAAGAGTATAAAAAAACTCTGGTGGCATAGCTTGGTGGCGATCAGGACGGGCGCACACTGCAAGAGCTCAGGTGCAACTCAAAGGCAATGAACCCCTAATATCCGCAAAAAATCTGATCCCTCGTGATATCCACTGTGCAGGATGCAGCGGAGTGGCAACTGCATACGCACCCAAATTTTCAGCAAACAACTGGCTTCCGGAAGACCCACCAGCTGACGCTGCAAAGTAGGGCCAGATGTCGGGCCAGGTGGACAGGTAGAGCTGTTCAGGGCCATTCTGGGACTGCTCCGGAGCTGGTTGAGAACATTGGAGTAAGATAAATGACTGGCTGGACCGCTGACTGAACGGATAACAATGTTGTAACAGTATCGTAGGCAAATCCAGAGCTTTGGCCTGTGGGGTGACAGAGGGCGAGTGGCTGCAAGGCCTATAGCGATGAGGGAGAGCTGACAAACGTTAAAGACACAGGGCAGCTGAGCAGACTTGGATCCGCGCTTCCCTTCCCCCAATGCCTACAGTGGAACCTCCAGCAGATGCATTCAGTGAGGAAGAAGTCCCGGTAAGCTTCTGGGTTGGATCCCAGTATTCATAAAGAGGCCCAGGAGTAGGGTGGAGAGACAGCCTGCCGATAGCCGGCTGGGGGATTGACTTTGGAGTTGATGGAAGTGCTTGACCTGAGAATATAGAGTGGAACAACGGCAAGAGGAGGGAAGGCAGTAGGGGCTCTGCTGGTCCAGGCACCCCTATTCCTCTCCCTCCAACTATAATTGATTGACTCAGCTTTGCTGGACCCTACCGCTGGGAGCAGATTACTGGGACTGTGAAGTGGTGACTGTTCACTAACCATCAGGGCTGTGTGAAGCAAGGGACACATACACCACAGTATCCGATGGCTACAGGTGCCGGTGCCTAGTGCTAAGTCTCTATCATTAAGAGCTGGTAGGTGGGGCCAGGAAAGATGGGGTAGAGAAGACTTTTGCACAATTATACTGTGCAAGTACAGTTTCACTAAATGTTGACGATCTGCAAGAGTGTATGATGAAGCCAAAAGGTATGGGGCCCACTCAGCCCAACAAAATGTACAAGTATGCTGTGTCCAGGGTGGGACCAGAGGTGCGAAGTCAGCAGACTGATTTAGCGGAACAGATGGAGCCATCACTTAGCACCATCCTAGAAGCCAAATAAGGACTTGAAAGGGACTATCGAACTGAAGCTCAACGAAGTTACAATAGATGTGAACCTCCTGAGAGCAGATTTTCCATAAAATCTCCGACAAGGTTTCTACAGCTGAATCAAATATTATTCAGCTACTATCTAAATAAAAGAGAATAGAGGAACAAGTGCAGATACTCTTGAAAGAGCAAGCAAACATGGTGACTAGGCTGGAATATCAGGAAGGGCGCTTCCAAAGAAATACCATCAGAATGGTGAGAGTCCCTGAAGGGGCAGAAGGGTCAAGCGTGTTTCGTGAGGACCTTATACTCAATCAACTGCGCCCTGAGGGCCTTTTGAACTACTTCACAGTGGAAATCTCCCATAGGGCACCTGGCCCAAAACAAAATCGAGATGCACCACAGCGTATAATAATTGCCAGGATCCTGAACTATCGAGACAGCAATGTTATTCTACAGGCTGCATGATCACACGGTGACCGCCAATAGGAAAATGCTGTGGTGTGGTTCTTCTGGGACTACACACTGAAGGTCCAGCATCAACGTCAGAACTTTGAAGGGGTAAAACGAGAACTGTGAGAAAAAATCAAATCCAGCGACTCTCTGAGTGACATCTGAAAGGAAATTGCGGGACTTCAACACTCCGGAGGAAGCCTCGGAGTGGTTGGAAGGATGGAGCACAAAAGTTCGAACATTTTCACGGGCGAAGCGATTGTAAGGGGGAGACATGACAAATGACACAACTACGCAAGTTGGTGATGGGACTGCTGGAGGAGAATGAACTGGTTTATTTAAATTCTGCACTGTACACCAAAGTGAACTGAACTTGAACTGCTGCACACATGTTAATGATGAAAAAACATCAGAATATATCCTTTATAAATTGCTTTGCACTTGTGGTGGGTGGGGGGGACTAATTGACGCATCAAATCGATAATTAGACGGACATAGCAATAGTTGTAAAAAGGGGGGATTTGAAACTAATGAGGATTACTCAAAGGTGCTGGCCCGCCCTTTGGAAGATGTTGTTTTTTGGGCGACAGTCACTCTTCAAGTTGGGGAGGTGGGAGGTTTTGAGCCCACAAAGCAGGGTAGCAGGGAGGGGGGAGTTCTACAACAGGGGTTTTGTTCAAATTTTCTATAGACTTCTTGCATTGCCCATCGCTACTAGCTTCACAGAAATAAACACTAGAGATGGGGGAGGAATGGGAACCGCTCACTCTTCATTGTGCTAAATGGTACAGAATGAGGCAGAACTCAGGGTGAACTCCATCAGTGCAGTTCTGCAAGTTCTGACTTCTAGGTTGTTCAACCCACTTCTTAACAGGCTTCTTTGCTGTGTGGCCATGACAAGACAAATACATATGACACACTGTAAAGTCTTGTCCCCCTGGTGACATAGGCAGCAACTCTTTTCTTTTCCTTGGCCACCATCTCTTCATTTTAAAAGGAAATCTAACATGGGTATTTTAAAAGGAAATCTAACATGGGTCTTTCACTGAGCCTTAATGCCAGGTAGGCCTGTTCTGACTTCCAATGGAGGGCACTTCCAGAAGAGGTGATTCTCTTAGGGTGGAACAGGTTTTTAAGAGCAGCCTCCCTTGTAATCTGTTAATCTGAAATGATCTTCTCTAGGCATCGCGACGAAGCCATGGTCTTTTTGTAAAGTCACACACACGAAGCATATACCTCTCTCTTTCATTCTATCTCCAGCTTGCAGAAGTGCATGCCACTGCCCCGACCAATGAGGCCTAGCTGACCGTCTAATTAGGTACGGATATGCAATCAGGGAACGAGGTGTACATAGACGAGCGCCACTACCTGTCTTTTGTCCATTTTTTGATTCATCCCCTCACGAATGTGAAGAGTGTATATTACATTGGCCAAACATCATGTGGCAAGGAGGATTTGGAGTGCACCTGTGATATCACAAACTGTTAAGGGATGTCAAACACAAAGCTGACACATGATTGACATCACTGTATGTTTTATAATTTTAACAAAGGTTGGTATATGATTGAAATACTCTTTATGTGTTGTTTGCATAGGCATATTTACACGTCAGGCAACTATTCTAGTCCCTGATGAACACAGTGGTCCACCATCAGGGACCTTCTGGTTAATAAGGGATCCTTACACCAGAAACATAATAACCTTGATGATATCTATATCTGATATTATTATTTTTCCTCTTCTCATTTTCTCTAGTTTGGACGATCATTTTAACCAAAAAACAAGTAGGTACCACCCTTTTAGATGGGGAGCGAAATGATTTAAATGTGGGGTAGGCTGATT
The DNA here is from genome assembly GCF_964204655.1 of Triturus cristatus. NCBI lineage: Eukaryota > Metazoa > Chordata > Amphibia > Caudata > Salamandridae > Triturus > Triturus cristatus. Next base: position 523,124,199 of record NC_140588.1, on the reverse strand, counting down.
ACCCCATTTTGGTCCTGAATAACTGCCACAGATCATTTAGAGACCACAGAGGCACAAAACATGTTGACCATGTTTTATATCACTAAAGTTACACAGAGCTAATTGGGCACATTATACCCCCTAAAAATAGCACCAACCATCCTATTTTTTTTAACCTGGCAGGGGACTCTATAAATTAAAGGTTAATCTGATATCCACTAGTCAGTTTTAGACCACTACTTTGCAAACATCATACACTGCACTTGGCACCCTTGTACTCATCAGACGGCAATAAAAAACAAAAGATCTCTGCCAAAGTGACCCTTTGGGGGACCCATAGGGATTTGCAGTGACGGCCTTATGAAGCGCACCCACCCGATGATGAAGCAAGGCATCCGTAGGGATGTGTGCGGGCAACAAGAAACAGTCTTTTTGACTGTCCTTAATTGTCTGCCCAGAACAAAGATACTCTCATAACATCTTTTTTTCTCAGGAACAGTGACCCCTTTTATTGATTTGATTATAGTCTTGGAGCACAGGCACGGGTCCTTTATCAGCTCTCAATCTCCCTTCTTTACTTTGATAATATAGGCTCTTATTTATGCTCCATACTAAAACACCCATGATGATATTTTGCACAAGGTTTTGTCCATTTTTCAAGATCAGGGGGTAGTCTTGAAATGTGAAAAATGGGAGTACAGCAAACAGTCCGTAAAATACTTGGAACATGTTATCTCTGATGAGGGTGTTCAACCAAGACCAGTGAAAGCAAGTTTACAGGTTCCTTTGCCAACAGATACAACAGGTGTGAAATCATTTCTAGGTTTAAGCGAATTTTATTCCAGATTTATACCTGATTATACAAATAATGTCAGATTAATTTCTAACTTATGGAAAAGAAACTCTGAATTTAAATGGGATGAGGCATGTGAGACAGCTTTTCAATGGTTAAAGAAACAATTGAGTGAAGTTAAGGCTTTGAAGCCATATGATTCTGCTGCACCATGTTTTTCAACAGTAGATGCAAGTAATCTAGGCTTAGGCACATTATTTACACAAAATGTTGACAATGAAAAATTAACAATTGGGTTTGAAACAAGGGTACTTCTAGTATGTTGTTGGGAAATTAAAAAAAGTTACCTTTGGGGTAGAAGGTTTACCCTTCAAATGGATCATAAACACAGAGGGGCAGATTTACAAGAAACTGACGCATCTGTAGAGATGTGCCAGTTTCCCTGCGCCAACCTCAGATACCGTAGTACCACCATGGATGCAACATATTTACAATATGGCGCTCCATGGAGCAAGGATTGACAGATGCGTCAGAAATGCTTAAGCATCTGTTGGCCCAAAAGTCACACATTACTGGAGTCATGTCGCAAGCATGACGCAACTCCAGCAATGCACGGGGAGGCCTATACTCCTTGCACTGCATCACTCCTTATGCCTGCTTCAAGCAGGCATAAGGTTTTGAAGCAGTGGCATCCTAGAAGTGGGGCAATTAAATCTTGTATATTTCACTGCGTCACTTCTACGAGGCTTTCTTGCATGGGAACGCCGGCCCTGCATACATTATACCTGATGCAGGTATAATGTGACGCAGGGCTTTACAATGTGATGCATCTACCTAGATGTATTGTTTACACCGCCGCCACCGCTGCGCCACATAAGTGACACAATGGTGGTGCAAAAATGTTGCAAGGGGCTTGTAAATCTGCCCCTTAGTATCGATATTAGGAGATACGTCCAACAGAAACTATACCCCCTATGTAGTTAGATTGACCCCCAGGATACTTTCTTATTAGTTTATTATTGAACATATTTCTGGGTGTCGCACAGAGAAAGGTGCCACTAACCTTTAAGCCGGATACAGCAGGAACGACAGTGATGCCACGTAACCCCTTCCCCTAGATGGCAATACCCATGAGTAATATGAGACACTGCAAGGATAAGGCCACCCCCGGGCAAAGGGAAAAAGGGAACAAAAAAAACAATAACACTGCAGCTGCCAGGCACGAATAAGGGATGACGTCAGTAGCTGTGGACCTCGCTTTCCTGCACTCCACCCCAATCGCCCTGTAAGGGAAACACACAACACACATTAGAGTGCCCTCCCTTAAACCTAGCACCCACAGGAGCCCCTTGTGTGTAGGGTACTTACTTTAACAGACAACTGCTCCCTCCTATGTTAGCACCAGCACATAAGAGTTACTTAAAGAAAAAGTCTTGAGCAATACATAGTCCAACAGGACTAGAGGTAATTATCTGCCAGTCGATAATCCGCTATGGTTGAGAGTCCTTCGATCCATCTAGTTGCTCTCCTCCTGGTAGTCTCACAGATAGAGCATCCAGGTGTTTCTCCAAAGTGTATGCTCTCCAATGGGGGGCGCTAGGTGGCGCACAAGTGGAATGGCCGCACCTCTGTGAGGCTCCCGCAAGCTGTCGCATTAATCTGGTATTTCTCCTATATCACTTGAACTAAATTGATCAAATACCTGTGCGAAATGTCCCCGATAAGATACTGGAGCTAGCGGTGTCCGGTTCTGGTGGATTCAGACCCGTTTTGCGTGCAACTGGGATTCGCTGCCAGAGACCGGGAGGACTGACCCTGCGCCGTGGAGCGGAGTGGAGGCGTGGAGAAGTACGTGAGAGGCGTGGCTGCTGCAGCCCATGCAGGCCGGAAGGCGCGTTACCTGTGCCCGGAGAGATCGGAATGATCGCGCTGGCCTTGGGACTGACGGCGGTCACGGGGCACATCGCGCAGCTTGTAAGCCAGTGGAGTAAGTGATCGGCTAGCATCGAAGGAGGGGGAAGCCGCGTGAAAGCAGGGCTGAAGTGAGGGCAGCCCGAGGAGGCCGAGAGTAGCGGCTGGCGCGAGGTGATCCCCGACTGCCCGATAAGCTGTAGATGTCGAAGCACGGTGCAGCAGCGGTGAGTCTGGGAGCGTAGATAACGGCCCAGCATGACACTGCAGTACCAGACGCAGCTGAGTGGCATAATTAGAAGTGGATGCTGGGGGTAACACCGCCAGCGCTCAGCTGCCACTGAAGGGCCTATGGTTGGAAAACCCGAGGTGGGGGCAGTGTATAGAAGTGAGCCCATCAACGTCCCGCGACGAGAAGACATAGGGATTGGTGTTGCAGTTCTCGTAGGCAGCGGGAGCAAAGGGAGCCTGAACTTGTTATGGAAAGGAGCAGGGGAAGTGTGGCGGAGGACCCATTGCTCTGAATCCACGTGGCAGACGACCTCTGGGCTTGAGAGCGTGCCAGGAAGGGTGAGTTGGTGACAGCAGAAAGATCTACGCGGTTGGCGGGCAGGAGGGTCTGCTGATGGTCATTCGTGAAAGTCACGCATGTTTGAAATCCCCTGCACACTTCATACGGGCCACACATGAGGCGAACTAGGAATGTTCTGTTTGGGGCGCCTGGGGCTGCGACACTCCCCGCTGCGGCGGGAGGAAGACGCCACGGACGATTGCGGTGTTGAAGTGAGGGGGCCTGTATATCAGCTGGCAGAGGGCTGGCGATCTAGATTCGCGATATCGCAGGCGTCAGCGGCGCTTTTCCTGTGAAGAAGAGGGCGGCTACCATACTCACTACCCTAATGTGGAAGACAGAGGCCCGCCAGTCGCGGCTCATGTTTGATACCAAATAATCGGCGAAACCGCCTCCCGCAGACTCTGATGTAGGGGCGGAGATGGCTCCTATACCGACAACGCTGGAACCCGGGACCGGCGATGGTGTAAATGCGCTTCTGATGGAAATGCGGAGAGGGTTCGCGGATATAGGGGCAAAATGGACTCAATGGCGACGCGCATGGATGCTATAGCCCGCACTCTGGAAGGTCATGAGACAAGGCTGACCAAGGCTGAGCAGCGTCTATCCACTGTAGAGGACACTGCGGAGCAAGTAAAGACAACAACAGCGCAGCTAGACAAGCTACTCAAAATCATAGCTGCCAAAAATGAGGACTTAGAAGCGTGCAGTCGGGGAAAAGATTCTATGACATTTGTAAACTGCTATGGCCCAAAACAGATAGCCCATTGTTCTTTACTGGATTGTGGGGCAGAATATTGACGATCGGGTCCACACACATAATATGGGGAGGGGACTTTAACGCTGTGCTTCAGCCCCCTCTGGACAGATCACACTCGGCGCCACACCACTACAATAGGGCGCAGGAAGCACTGCAGGGCATTATCGGGGAAGGCGGACTACTTGACAGCTGGCGACACCTGCACCCACAGGGGAGGGAGGGTACCCATTTCACCTCATATAGGGGGACCTGGGCAACGGTTGATTACTGTCTGCTGTCGAGAGGGCTAGGGTCAAGCATACGAAGTGTGACACACTTAGCTAGAACCTTTTCTGATCATTGTCCGGTGGAGGTGACGCTGTCCATGCCGGGCTATGACACTCCTAGACCGAGCTGGAGGTTACAGCCCACGGCTCTATTGGATGCGGTATTTCAGGTTGAACTGGGGGAGGAGATACATGATTTCTTCAGGAGAAACAAAGGTTTGGTCGATAGTGTAGAAGTAATATGGGAAGCGTTCAAAGTGACCATACGGGGTATCCGTCTTTCTAAAAGCTTTGGTGTATTAAGAGACTTGCAGAGAACACTACAAAAGTTAGAACAGGAACTGAAGGGACGACAAATGGAGGGCGGGGAGGCTGGACAAATACATACAGTTTTCCGTGAGAAACTAATGGAATATGAGGAAGCGGCGCAGCGAGAAGTGAAACACAGAGGGCGCCACTGGGTAGTTCGTAGATATTGAGAAGGTGAAAGACCAGGGAGGGCATTGGCAGAGATAACCTGACGTCCCCGCTTTGCCTCACATATCTTGGAAATACAGGTGCCAGGGGAGCCACCAAAACGGGATTCAATGGATATTTTAGACACGTTTTGTAACCATTATAAGGAACTATACACTTTGCAGAGACAGGGGCCGCTTGAGCTGGACGACTTTCTAGGGCACGTAGCACTAGGGTGGCTTAGTGATACACAACGGGAGTTTCTATGTCTTCCGTTAGAATTGGATGAAATAAGGGAAGCAATAATGAAGTTACAAAATGGTAAGGCACCGGGGTCGGATGGGCTTCCCGCGGAATTTTACAAAAGTTACATAGATATCATGGCACTAGTGCTCAAGGAGGTATATGAAGAATCCCTGGAGGTGGGGATGCTGCCTCTTTCAATGAGGGAGGCTGTAGTCACCTCATTGTTGAAACCAGGGAAGCCCCCGGAGTTGTGTGACTCGTATAGGCCACTGTCGCTGATGAATTGTGACACTAAGATATTGGCTAAGGTACTGGCAAATCGTCTGTCCCTTCTTATGGATAAACTAATACTCCCGGACCAGTCCGGGTTTGTGCCGGGAAGAGAGACATCTCATAATCTGCGGACCCTGTTCTCACTGATTCAGACAGTGGCATCGGAGTTTCCGCTGGCCGCGGTGTTCCTGGATGCTACCAAGGCGTTTGACTCGGTGGAATGGGACTATTTATTCGGGATATTGCGGAGGATGGGTTTCCCACGTCTCTATTTATCGTGGCTACAGTTATTATATCACCGTCCCTTGGCTAAAATCTTGATTAACGAGTATTTGTCTCAGCAACTCCTGATAACTAGGGGGACTCGGCAGGAATGTCCGCTGTCCCCGCTATTATTAGCCATCGCGGTGGAACCCCTGGCCTCCAGGTTGCGGCAAGTTCATCGGGATAAGGCATTCCGATGCTGCCTCAGACAGTTACTGATATCACTGTATGCGGATGACATCGCGCTTTATGTCAGAGATCCCCAAGACAACATAAATCCCTTATTACGGGAATTCATACGATTTGCCCGGCTGTCTGGAGTGGGTATTAATTGGGGGAAATCCCAGCTGTTCCCACTTACGGAAGCAGTCACCTCGTTCCCGCTCGATTTTCCGCTGGAGTGGTGCCACGCCGAGTTAAAGTATTTGGGGGTTCAGATAACTCAGGACAGGGAGGAGACTATACGGGCGAATTATGGCACAGCTATGGAACGCTTAAGTATAAATGTGACGCGCTGGATTTCCCTGCCCCTTTCGATGGCGGAACGGGCATCTATCATAAAAATGATAGTGCTTCCACAATTTCTTTATTTATTTCCTAATATACACTACTACCCTGGGAATCATTTCTTTCATCGATTACGCTCTGAACTTACTAGGCTGCTCTGGGGTGGTAAGCAATCACGATTGCGTTGGGCAATACTGACTAGGCCGTACGACCAAGGAGGGCTCAATATTCCTGATTTTGAGGTGTATTTTTGGAGTGCCCAGGCGCAGTATGCATATTATTGGGTCTATCCCCCCCCGGTATATGCCACAGGTGGCAGTGGAGGATTGGCTCGCAGAACCGATACCGCTTAACGGGCTTATACATTGCTTGGCGTGCGCTCGGACGGAGCAGGCTACTACAACAACTGGCACGGTAGATGCATGGTGCCATATAGCAAAGCACCTGAATATCCCCTTTCTATATTCCTCTAGGTTACCCCTAAATTATCATCCCAGTCTCTCTTTATTGCAGGAAAAGGGGTTCCGCGATCTCTGTACAAGAACTCGAGTCAGCACGTGGGGAGATCTCTTTCACGCGGGACAATTGTGCACACTAGGCCACTTCATGCAGAGAATGCATTACACACCACTAGATGTGTTTCTGTACGTGCACCTACGACAAGGAATGAGGTCGCTCCTCCCTGATTTTCCGCGAGAGCCAGAATGTTTGGGGCCCCTACATCAGATGTTGGGGTCCAAAGATGGGAAGCATCTAGTATCTAACCTATACCGTGCGATACATGAACATGAAGGACAAGCTGTTGGCTCAGCTCAGCAGAATTGGGGAGAGGACATGGGGAAGGACATTACGGACGAACAGTGGCGCAGATCTCGGCCAGCTGTAAGCTGCAAGTGTTACATTATAAATATCTACATAGACTGTATTACACACCAGCGAAAAAGCTCAGGTTTCAGCTGGCAGATAATGACCGCTGCGAAAGGTGTAAGCAGCCAGGGGCGGGACTTCTGCACCTAGCCTGGGAATGTGAGAAGATACAGGAATATTGGGAGCAGGTGTTCACAGCCCTAGAGAGGATGGTTGATATTAATGTGGCTAGAGATCCGCTTATTGCATTATTAGGATATACAAAACAGTTGCCTGCCAAATGTAGAAAATTCATAGCGTTGTCCCTTCTGTTGGCTAAGAGAAGGGTGGCATGTAGGTGGGGATGGGGTCGAGCACCGAAGTTTAAGGATTGGCTTGCAGATTTGGTGTACTGTCAAGAGCAAAGCACCACGTATGCTGAACTTTTGCCTCCTGCCTCTAAGCCCAAAGATATATGGAGGCCATTGCAGGGCTATCTACTAGCCCAGGACTCTACAGACACATCTGCCCAATGAATAGCACTGTACTCGAATGTGATAGACAGCCTTCTCCTACTATGTGATCTTATGGACTGCCGAACATGTAAGATCTGGATTTTTTATGGTGCTACTAGTACGATCCCGTCACCTACGACTCTTGGTTTGTCTGGATATGCATACTGACACTGTATACAGACGAAGAGGTAGATTATATATGTATAGGATAACTTGCACTGACTGATATACCATTGCCTTGTTATACCCTGTTCAAATAAAATCATAAATAACGTTTTTTTTAAAAAGTGTATGCTCTCCAATACTTATGGGTTAGGTTCTCAGCGAGGTAGTGCTGCCTCGCACTTCCTGTCCCCTAATCCGAGGGAAATTAATGATATCCAAGAGTCCGGCGCTTCCGTGTTCACCAGAGCGGAGAGCCGGCAGGCTACTACACAAGCAACAAAGGCGCTCTCTTCGTGCTAGTGCGGGGCTTGTGTACACTTCATACGCGGCTTCAATACCGCGGTGCCGACAAAGGAGGATAACGTCACCTGAGTAGAGCGTAGGGGACGCTACTCGGTCCTGGCGCCTCCCTCAAAGCTCCCGGGTCACGCACGTAGACCTCGCGCCGAACCCGGAGAGGAGCTGGATGAGGCAGGAAAGGATCCGAGTCGGGGAGGTGTAAGAGATGCCAAAGACAGACAAGCGGTGATCTTTGAACCCCGCACAGAGGGGGGCAGGAAGGCAGCCGTTCCAAGGTTGACGCTGCCAGAAGTCCAGGATACAACGGGCTCTTCACGAAGCAAGGTATTCACGTTCTTCTCTTAGTGTGCCAGAAGCCGCAAGTGACAAGCCCCGAGCCGAACCCAGAGAGGAGCTGGATGAGGCAGGAAAGGATCCGAGTTGGGGAGGCGTAAGAGACGCCAAAGACAGACCAGCGGTGATCTTTGAACCCCGCACAGAGTGGGGGGCAGGAAGGCAGCCATTCCAAGGTTGACGCTGCCAGAAGTCCAGGATACAACGGGCTCTTCACGTAGCAAGGTATTCATGTTCTTCTCTTAGTGTGCCAGAAGCCGCAAGTGACAAGCCCCGAGCCTAGCAAGGGCGGGGCTTAAGTACTCAAGTCAGGTGCTCTGTGTTGCTCTCCCTAAAGATTGTGGGAGAGATAGTTCCCCGTGTATCACTCATACGGGGTTGTGTGTTCCTAGTCTGCGTGCCTGCCTCCGTCTAGCCATGACAGTGGGCGAAAAATTTTTTTGCTAATTTTCTCTCATGGTTCCTGTTAGAAATGGGATCTCTGGTTGGCTAAGGCTTGCGCCAAAGCCAGGCAGAGACCACCACTCTAGTCAGGCAAGGGAGTTACACGCCAAAGATAACCCCTGCTCACCCCCTTGTTAGCTTGGCACGAGCAGTCAGGCTTATCCCGGAGACTATGTGTAGAGCAATTGCGCACGCACACAGCAACAACATCCCAGGCACACTACAAAAGGAACTCCACACAAGGTTATATCAAAAATAGCCTTTGTATTCTCATAACCCATTAGAATAGTAAACACATAATATACAGGGTGCCACCTGGCACGGGGTCATATTTACAAGGGATTATATACACCTGACAGGGCCCACTGGACCACTGTCAGAACCATCACAAAGTGAACTTAGTAAAAGTAAAACAGATCATAAACGCACAACCAGTAACCAATGGTAATAACTGAACTTAGCATCAGCCTGTAACATAACTACATTATGCACAGTATCACATTAGGCGCGACTTACATTCTGCGCCAACCTCACCAGCATAAACACATTATGCAATTCTCTCATAAGTCTAAACGCATTAGAACCTCACCTCCTAAGCATAACTCACATTAGGGGCATAAATCACCCAGTGGAACATAATCTCACTAGCATAAACCATAATATGCGAACCAACCTCATAATCATAAAACTACATTTAGAGGTATAAAACAGGGTGCGTAAATCATACTACATGAATCACATTTCCTAGCACCACATCAACCACATTTATTACATAGTCTCCTAAGAAATACCATAGCAGAGGCATAAATTACATTAGGGCCTGGCGCCCTACAAACCTCCCCATCCCCCTGGCCAACTGGCCATCTCAAAGGGGCTCAAACGCCCTGTGTCCAGAATGTCAGGGCTGCTGCCTAGCAGCTGAATCCAATGGCGCCATGGCGCAAACCTGAACGGTGCAGCTGGCACTAAGTGCTGCGCAGCTGGGAAGGAAAGGCGGCAAAGGGAGTGTATCTTGCTCCTAACTTCAAAAAGACATGCTCCCAAAGCACTGTGGCCTAAACGATGCAGTTGCCCACTACTTGCTGGGCAGCTGTGATTCTAAAAATGGGGCCTGGCACCACTGTGCCTTCTGGACAGATAGTTATGCAAAACGTTGCAGCTGCCTGTACTCTCGCAGGGCAGCTGGGAAAGGAGCAAGGGGGCCCTGGCACATCTGGGCCTTCGGGGCCTCACTAGGGCTATTAAAGAAAATTTTCCCCCACGGTGGAGCATACGGGCTCTCCTAAACACATCTTCCCCAATGGAGCGCACTGGCACTTTAAAACCAACATGCCCCCGATGGAGCCACACGGGCTCTATAACAAAACATGCCCACGATAGAGCGGCCCTCTGCCATGTGGGGCCGCTCAGAGGGTAGGCACCGGCACTTGTGCCTCGGTCCCCTCTCCCCCCCAGCCCTCTTTACTCACCGGGCTGCAGGCCGTCCTCCTGACGAGCTCTGCTGCTCTCTGCGCCGGCGAGGCTTTGTGGAGGCTCGCCTCTCTCGGCCGTGCTGTGGCTGCCTGCGGTACTCCCTCTTCACTACGGAAGTCCCGCCTGGGGTCGAGGCACCATGGCTCTTCACCCGGGCCCCTCCTGGGACCCGGGACTCATCATCAGTACTCCGGGAGGTGGGGTAGGCTCCTGTCCTCCCCCTTGGCACACTGGGGCTCCCATCGACTCATGGGAGCCCCACATCGACACAGGCACAACTTCCGGTCCTGCCGCCAGCCCCGCCCAGAAGCAGGGAACTTTGCAGGGCTTCCGGGTCGGCGGCCATTACTCACTCGGGCCGCGGCGGTGAAATGCGGGGTGGGCTCCCGCTCTGTAAAATAATTATATAAGCGGGGTGGGCACCCGCAAAAGCTCCACTAGAATGCTGGGTGGGCACCCGCCTTTTAAATAAAGAAATAAGCGGGGTGGGCACCAGCAAAGCTCAGCATCGATGGGGGGGGGGGATCCCCACGTCAGGATTTTCTCCCAGCAAGCTGCAGCTCAGTGCTGCAGCGGAAAGCAGAAGCGTTCCTTCCTCCTGGGGGAAATTCAAATAAAAGCGCCCTTCAGATCTAGGAGCCACAGCTCCACAGCAAAAAGTCCAGGAGAGTTTCAGGGGCAAAGCTAGGCCCAGGGGCCTGCACACAGGGCCCTCCAGCAGGGAGGCAGCCCCCATGGCAGTCCCTCCTGGGCCCCAGCAAAAGCAAGCCCCCCTCCGTCAGGATCAGCAACAGAACAGGAACATTTTCATGGGGTCACAGCCCCTATATTTATACTACATTTCCCTTTGTGTCACAGCAAAGGGCTTGGGGATACCAGTCAGAACTGGTTTAGGGGAGCTTTGGAGCACTTTGTTTTGCTCGGCTCCTCTCTCCTTTGTCAGGTGGGGGCTCAGGGATCAGACGCACCACAGGAGGCGGAGCCAGCATTGTGGAGGGAAGGCACAGCCCTATTCAGGTCCCAGGTGCAACTCCTCCCTCCCATCTGCATGCAGATCTCTCTATTCACCCCTGGGCTGACTCCCCCTGTCTCCTGGAGCCACCCACACCTCTCAACTCCTGTCACTCACAAGCCAGACATGCCATTCACATCAGGCAGGCAGGCACACAGGACACAGAAATGCCAACTTCTAAAAGTGGCATTTCTCCACCAGTCACCATAAATATGCGCACACCATTGCGCAGCATTTATCCTCACAAGTTTGCACATACTAAACTCGACCCTGCACTCCTCTCATACCAGGAATTACCATGGACACACATATCCCCCATGCATTCCTATGGGATGGCAGGCCAGTCTAACCACATGCACTCAGAGCGCGCACAAACTTTACACTGGGCCACAGTGCTAAAGTGCGCAGAGGCCTAAAATCACTACCACCATGTCAGAGCTTAAGGCAAAAAGTTCAGGGGTGAACCTGCCAAAAAGGGCCAAGTCCAACAGTTCCCTATAAACATTGAGGAAACAGACAACAGTAAAATTATTACCGGTATATGGGATGATGAGGATTTAGATGACTGTATGACAGTAACAGTTGAGGTTAAAAATACCTGTGCTGTTTCAGAAGAAGAATGGAAAGAAGCTGCAGACCAGTATAGTGTTTTGAAATCCATAACCAGATTTATTGTTGAAATTTGGCCAAAAGAAAGGAATGTAGATGTAACAATCCAAACTTATCTCAACATTTGTGATGAGTTGTCATTGGAAAATGGTTTAGTAAAGAGATCCAAGAACATTGTTAATCCAGAAAATTTGAGAAGCATTTTGGTATTTAAGGCTCATGAACGACATCTGGGGGCAACCCTTATGAAGCATAGAGTTAGTGAATATTTTTGGTGGCCACAAATGAATAGGGGTATTGATAGTCTGGTACAAGATTGAGTAATTTGTCCAGGAGTGACAAGGTATTGCAATCAGCTACACCCCCTTTAACTCCCATTTTGTTACCTTCAAAACCTTGGGTAAAACTGGGAATTGATCTTTTTCTTTTTTGTAAATATTTTAATTAACAATCAAGATCACACGAATACATGACAAGCAGTAATCGACCCTTGCTGAAAACATCCAACTGGACAATTGCCCTAGTATAACCATGCTCACTGGAAAACTGGGAATTGATCTTATGGGACTTTTTCAATACTTGCCTCATGATTCATGTTTTGCTTTAGTACTAGTTGATTATTATTCTAGAAGTGAAATTGATTTGAAATAGTGGTAGAATTATTTTAAGGGGTTTTCAGAGACAAGTGGAGTTCAATATGTTTCTAGAGAGGTGGAAACACTTAAAAGATATTGGAGTAAAACACCTCAAGAGTTCGCTTCACCATCCCCAAACTAACGGCATGGTTAACTGCCTGAACAGGGTTTTAGGTGAATATATACGATGGCCAATTGTACATAAATGTGTGATATCCTCAGCTGTTAGAACCATGCCGCGGTTTTATAGAACAACACCACATTGCACTACCTGTGTGTCTCACTTTGAATTATTTAGGGGTAGAAAGTTTTGAATTAAATTAAGCTAGCTTGGATGTCTAAATGGCTTAAACAGAGTTCATCATTATCTGATTTAGACCTTGTTGTGAGGAACAAGGTGGTAAATGCACAAAGGAAGAAAGAAATGTTCTATGATAAAGAAGAAGAGTGTATCGATTAAACATTTTGTAGCGGGAGATGTTGTGTGGATTAAGAAAGGAGCTTTTGTAAGGTAAGGTGATCCAAAGTACTCTGAGCCTATGAGAACTATAAGATTTGTGGCAGTGTAGAGCGGGTAAATGGATCCAATTAGTGGAACATGAATAAAGTTGTCAAAGTTGTTTCTAATTTTTTAAATGAAGGTGTCCAGTACACTAGAATTGTTAATGGGAATAAAATGCTCTCCACAAAAAGAGCCAACCAAAAGGAATAAAGTATCCTTAGATCCAATAAGATGTAATAATGCCTCTGAGATATAGATAATTGTGTTTTCTTGCATAAGAACGTACACCAGCACTGTGTTCCAGTACTTAGTATATAATGTATTAATTGTATTATATATTTGTTGTAGTAATATATGTTAATTTTGTGAATTGTTTGTATTATAATACATTTTATTGTATTTCATAAATGTATCAATATTAGCTGTGGTTTTGGTACTTTTGCAACTTCATAGAGGTTCTACTTATGTTGTTTTATTTTGAGCCTGATTATGATGTCGGGGGGAAAGCCATCCGACAGCTCGTCCGAAGCTTTCTGCCCGACATTATAGGTTACAGTTCGACCGCTCCATTACAATACTCCGTGGAAGCCCCACGCTCAATAACCTAGCGCGGTGCTTCAACACCACAAAACTTGCAGGAAGGGCTAACTCCCGACATAGGAACATTGGGAGCGTCTACTGTTGTGGCCGCAGTTCCACCTGGCTGCTGCATTGCCGTGATATCGGCTAAATTGGCATTTGGGGTGGAGCGGACTCGCATTTTGATGTAGCAGAGCGGGGGCCGCAACTTCGGGAGCGGCCCCCAGGAAACTACACTGGATTAGTGGCAAGTTCTGGGGCTCCCCCATCTGCTTCCCCGGTGGGTGCCCATAGCAGAGGTGAGCAGTTCTACCGAAGGTGCAGCCCTGACCATTGGATCCGCACCCAATGAGATCCAGGCATACGGCACCGCTTGTGTGGACCGGCTGCAGCGTGTGGAAGGAAATCGCGGCCGTAGCGGACATGTCGTACATTTTCAGGAGCCCAGAGGCACTTGTAGCTGAAAGCAGAGGTGAGCGGACCCCCCCCTCAGTGTGAGGCTAAATGGCGGTGCCTATCGCGCTGGCCTGCCGAGAGGGGAGATGCGTCCCGGTGGGCTTATAGGGACTGCGTAACCCCGTATTGCCCATGGACGCCTGTGAGATCTTGTGACCTTTGAAGAGCAAACGGAGACTGGGCCATCCTACCTTGTAATGTACTGTGAGTACCTGGCATACGTAGGGTGTGGAGAGGGGTCCCTGGGGCCACAACATACTCAAAGTTGAGGCCGATGGCTGCCTGACCCTAACATGGCCGCCAGTATCTTCAGACTATAAGCAGTGCACTCAGGCAATCCTACCAGCGCACGCCGCAGGCCCCATCCCTGATGTCTATAACATGGAGATAGCGCTCGACGAGGGCATTAATAGTGGGGAAGCCCTCCCACATTGCTCCACCAGTAAAGGGACATGTTGACATGATAGCAGCAGAGACTTCTCTGAGAACCTCCCCTGTCATATCGATCTGGCCAGGGTGACTTTTTTTCCGAGCTGAACTTTTCCTTACAGAACCCTCCCAGGACTGTGCCTGACCTCAAGATGGCGTCTGGATTTTATCCGGACCGTGGTTTCTCATCCCCCCGCGCTAATCTGACATTTTCAGAGTACACCTGATCACTATCCTGACAGTGGAATCCGAGCATTATGTCCGACGCCCGGTGGAGCTGCTCTGTTCAGTTATTGAGGAGATCGGCCCTGGTTCATCCCCTCAGCCGTCACCTACCCAGCCGGACATTGGGCACAGTTTCTCCCCGTCTCCCTGTCTCTCCCATCCCTCCCCCTCCCATAATCGAATTTCTGTAACTCTGTTCTTTTTCTTTGTTTCCTATGTTTTGATTGCGCTTGAACAAATGTAACATGTTAGCCTGTAACTCTGATCCTTATGTAAATCGCTCTGATACCTCCGGGTCTAGCCAGCGCAATATAAAACTCAAATAAATAAATAAAAAAATAAAAAATGGAGGGAAACCCGTGGGGGAATTCTGCTTTGCTTCTGATGCGCTCAAAGAGCATCAGAAAGACAAATAATCCACAAATGGCGGCCATGCCTGCTCTGGCACTGCAGTCAGGGTTATGACATCTGTTTCTGACAGCCGTTCATTGTCGGCCTTTCCTACATGGACAGATTGTCAGACAGTGATTTTGGGGGCCCCTGGCCCTCCACTATGGGGTCTGTGCCCCCCAAACTTCCCTGCACCATGTGGCAGGCACTGCATGATTCCTGCCACACAGTGCTGGGATGTTGTAAAAGTGTATATTTTTATTGAGGCTGGTGCTTCAATCTGCAGCACAAGCCTCAATAGAAAATATACACTTTCCAACTGCCTTAAAGGCAGTTGCATCATAATTGTGGACCGGGACCGCCGACTCCTTGTCAGACAGTCCATTTCTGCTACCATGTAGGTCAGATGCTCATCCGACCGACATCGTAATTAAGGCCTATGTTTGATCTGTTTTTTTGTAGAAGAAGGAAAAGAGATATGTAGCCTTGCCTGAGTATCCTTTGTGTGGACATTGTATATTGTCACGTCTTGTGAAGTTGGGTCCCAAGCGCCTCGTCAGCTGGTAGTGGGTGCAGTTGAACGGGACGATCACGGCAACGGACGCTCAGCAAATCCGTGGGATGATATGTTCCATTTTGACAAAATGTCTTCAAGCATTCCCGCCTCTTGTTGGTTCCTACAGACTTCA
Source organism: Triturus cristatus (assembly GCF_964204655.1). Taxonomy (NCBI): domain Eukaryota; kingdom Metazoa; phylum Chordata; class Amphibia; order Caudata; family Salamandridae; genus Triturus; species Triturus cristatus. The sequence goes on along the minus strand of NC_140588.1, from coordinate 523,108,571 downwards.
ATTACAGTCAAAGTAGAAACAAATAACAATTTAACAACAATTTATGTTTCATCTTAAATGGAACTGCCAAATGGTACCCAACCCTACTTAAACTGTAAAGTGGGGAGTTCATGACTTTCCTGTTTACAAGCACAAACCTATGTGTACACGCAAAAAATGACTTCTTTTACACAGACACCTTTTCAGGCATAAATGATTTTACTACTACATAATCACACGCCTAATTGAACTCCATAACTGTGTTCAGTTATGCAGAAGTATAACTTAGCAAGGGGTGGGAGAAGGAGATGCAAGGTGCATGTCACATTGCGATACTTGTGAGTTTGGTGACATGTATGAACCTCCACAATGACCCCTCCCCACCCTGGAAAAGGGAGGATATAGAATTCAAGAAAGGGGTGGAGCATCTCCCCATTCCAGTTGTTAAAGGGAACGGGACACTGCCAAACTTCGTGGGCATGTAGGGAAGGACTTTTTCTAAGGAGAAAAATATTTTCCTTATGGAGAGAAAAAAAGTGTGGCATTTTTTTAATGGAATTGTATTCCCTGCATATAGTGTGCTGGCACGAAATATTGTGACCAGAATATTGAGGCCGAAATATCAAAAGGTAAGTAGAGAATGTCTTATGTATATCTTCACGATGTATATATATCTTCAAGGTGCATAGTGTGGAGTTAAGAACAGTAAATCAATATTTCCCCTATGTGCACTTACCTTTTCCTGTTTTTTCCCACGGTATTCTGCCAAACACATTCTTATACCACAATATTCCAGAACCAGATAGTCTTCTGCACTACAATCCTGCATGTAATTCCTCGTTGGAGAAGTAGCACTTGGCATTCCCGGTAGTTGACATTCGATGGAAAGCTGCGACTGGTGCGGCTTTCCCTTCTTACCACTGAGAATATTTGTTTAAAAAAACAAAAGGCATTCATCTGCATCTGGTGACTGGTCATAGGAGAACTCCTACAAGAGCCAATGTAAAACCTTTATTTTTAGACAGGAAACTGTGTGTTGGATTAGTGTGTGCATGAGACAGGACCGTGTAAGCCTTTGAGAGAGAGCATGGCGGTGCTTATTTAGGAAGCGCGCGCGCTTTAGCTATTGACCAACAGTTGTTTTTGTTATGTTGCATAGAAATCCTATTGGTTAATATTAGCTGAACAGCTGATTGCCAAACATGGAATTCTGATGACAGCTGCCCAGATCTGCGCAGCCCCTGGAGTCAGCCCGCCGTGCACGATGGTGCCACTTTGAAACAAATATCACTATTTTATCACTAATATATCTGGAAGGGCAGGGGCTTAACTTTGATCTTCTACAGAACATTTTCGGTGCCATCTGTCTGGGGCACTAAACGTGCTGACTGCTGATCGCAGCTGAGAGTGGAGCAAAGCCCTCCGTTAAAGAACTAGAAACCACAAGGCGTTCTGATGGGATTAAACGCCGCTCTCTGGATCAGAGCAGTGAAACGCGTGTCTCGTGCGCGTAGCCGGTCTCAGAGGGAGTTGCACTGACCCCGTCGCATGTCACTGGTGTGTGGAAGGCTAGCAGATGCGGATTTCTGTTTACCAGTACAATGGGCTGTTTTTTTTGTTCTGCTCATCAAACGAGACGTACGGCTACATGCGTGCATTTGTTTAAATGGTATTGCCTAATTTTAGACATGGTAATTGCTGTTTTTTTCTGTTCACTTGGAAACGCCGACAAGATGTTGTTGACGCTGGTACTGCTCCTAGCATGGTTGGAAACACTTGCAAAAGAATACAGTGGCGCAATTTCAAAGAAACGGTTACCGTGCTGTCTTGTTTTCTGTTTACTCAATTAAAGCCAGAAAGCAGGGATCCTCTTAGACAAAGTTACGTTAGTCTTTTACAGCGTCATTGTGTATTTTTGAAGGAAGTGTGAGTTTTTGGACCTGATGCGTAAAGGGTCGTATTACAAAGCAGCTGATGTTTTGCACAGCGTTGCGAGGCAACCAAATCCTTTTTTCGTTTTACAATGGATGCGCTAAGTGCAAAATATCCATGGGCCTTTCTCTGTTCCCTGTTGCCCACAGTACACATTCTCATAGTGAAAGCTATCCCTTGAGCACAGCTTCCGCTTTGTGTATGGACCATAGTAATAGTTGCAAATCATCGACACATAATCCTACACGTCTCAAAGAGGGGGTGATAGCTCATTAACTCCCCATTTTCCTAGAGAGCTGCAAATGATCGCAACGTGGACATGGCAACTCACAAATCCCTTTACAGCGTGTAATGTCACTTTAGTATATTGCAAATTTGATTCATGTATTCACAAAGCCTACAGTTTTGCTCACCACAGCATTTGCAAGTACAAACACCTTTTTCACACAAGGGGGCAGATTAACAAGCCCCTTGCGCAACTTTTGCATCACTTTTCCCATGTTAAAAGTGACGCCAAAGTGGCGCAAGGGGCTTGTAAATCTGCCCCAAGGTCTTTATTCAACTGTGATGGTATTTTGTGTCATTTCATTAGGTTGAGCATCAGCCACGACCTGTTGTATTTCTCTCTGTGGCTTTGGCAAACATATACATTGCTATTGGCTGTTAGCTGCAGCATTCAGAAAGGCTGATTCCTTATTGGTGCATTTCTGTTGCAGTCCCTCCTTCCTGTGTTTAGCTCTCTATCCGGGGATTTCACTAAGAGAGCATTTTCATTGGCCATCACACAGTAGGGCGTATGATGGCTTTTCTTCTCTCTTCCTATCTTGTTTACATTGAGTGGTCCCGCGCCGTTTCTTGTTTTTTTCTGGCAATACGGCCGGTTTGCTACTTTTTAGCATTACGGCCCAAAAACCATTTTGTCTTCCCATACCAACACACCAAACTGTGTGTCTGATAGGAGTAGAACTCTGCTATGCCAGTGAAGTGTGCAGAGATTTGCCTACTTCGCATTCCGCTGACAACGCGGAGTATAAGTCAAAACTCCTACTCCGCAGCGGAGTACAAGCCCTGGGCCCAGTCCCAGTCCCAGCTTCCGAACACTAGGCCAGACCAGGGAGAGCCTCCATGGACCCCAATGGACCCCCGTCCCCAGCGCCCGGACTCTCCGCTGGCTTGCAGGACGGGGAGGCTCCCGCAACCTGGGGCCCGCCGGATGGAGCTCAAGCCCCGGGCCTGGTCTCTGCTTCTGAACCCAGCCAGGCCAGGGAAAGCCTCCCCGGGCCCCGATGGACCCAGGTCCATAGCGCCTGGACCCTCGGCTGGCTTGCAGGACCGGGGGGCTCCTGCACCCCAGGGCCTGCCAGACGGAGCTGCAGCCCTGGGCCCGGTCCCTGCTTCCGAACCCAGCCAGGCCATTGAGGGCCTCCCATGGCCCGATGGAACCCCTTGTCCCCACCACCTGGACCCTCGGCTGTCTTGCAAGACCAGGGGGCTCTCGCACCCCAGGGCCTGACGGATGGAGCTCAAGCCCTGGGCCTGGTCCCTGCTTCTGAACCCAGTCAGGTAGAGGAGAGCCTCCCCGGGACCCAATGGCACCCAGTCCCCATTATCTGGACCCTTGGCTGGCTTGCAGGCCCAGGGGGGCTCCCGCACACCAGGGCCCGCCGAACTGAGATCAAGCCCCGGGCACAGTGCCTGCCACTGAACCCAGCCAGGCTGGGGAGAGCCTTCCTGGGCCCAGGTGAACCACCCTGGGCGGCACGGGACACCTGCAAGTTGCTGCCATCCCAGACTGGGCCCAGGCGTCCCCTGCTCAGGGCTTCTCCAAGCTGTCCAGGTGCTCCAGCTTTGGCCCGGCCCCCCTTTCAAGCAGGGCTAGCCTCCTGCCACCCCTTGCCCCAGACACAGCATTGAGCTAGGCAGTCCTCCCTGCTCTGCAGCTGCCCTGTCCTGGCTTCTGACTGTCACCCCCCCTGAGCCCAGACCCTTGGGCATCAGGGTACTAACTTGTGTGGGTGTGCCTTCCACCTTCCTGGAGCCTGGGGGGTAAGAACCAAGGAGGTTTAAGCCCAGGCCACATCCTCTCCCCGGCGGCCTGCCCCTTGGAGCCCATTTTCCTTGACTATTAAGCCCCCACATAGTGGCGGGTTACAGAGCGCTGGGGAAGGACAAAACCTGCAGTCAGCCTGGCTGGCCGACAGGCTAGCCATCTGGTCACCCAGCCTGCAGGGCCATCTGGTCACCCGGCCAGCAGGGCCAATCTGGTTACCCGGCCCATAGGGAAATCTGGTTGCCCAGTCCGCAGGGCCATCTGGTCACGCAAGCAACCAGATGGCCCAAGACGGCCCAGCGCCCAGATGGTCTGAGACAGGTGGAACCAGTCGCCCTTGCAGTACGACGACAGTGAGGGTGGCCAGGCGCTTCGATGCCACTGCTCGGGAGGCTCCATCCCCACGGTTGCTTGCCTCATTGCTTGACTTGCATGGCAGCAGTGGGAAAGGGGGCCCAGCCAGCCCAGGCCATCTGTTCACCCTGCTGACCAGCAGGGGCTCGTGGCCCGGTCCCTGCACCCCGGTGAGGCAGGGTCGGGGGGGAGCCCCGTGCCAGAGGGCACGTGGTGGAGGTGGCCTCTGGCAGGCCTGCATCACCCCCTCTGCGTCTCACCCCCGAGTGTGGTGGAGAAGGGTGCCCACAGGTGCCCACACACGGAAAGACAAAAGCTTGGCTCAGAGGATGACTTTCAATAGATCGCAGCGAGGTAGCTGCTCTGCTACTTACGAAACCCTGACCCAGAATCAGGTTGTCTACGAATGATTTAGCACCGGGTGCCTCACGAACATGCGGTTCACTAAGGGCGATGGAGACGGCCCCCTTCTGTCTGCGCTCTGGTCCCCAAGCAAGCGGCTCTACGCACTGGCCCCCCGGAAGAGGCCGGCTATCCCAGGCCAACCGAGACTCCATGGCACTGCAGTATCGTTACGGTTTAGGGGGGATTTTGACTTAGAGGCATTCAGTAATAATCCCACAGATGGTAGCTGCGCTCCATCGGCTCCTCAGCCAAGCACATACACCAAATGTCTGAACCTGCGGTTCCTCTCATACTACTGAGCAGGAATATTATTACAACAACACATCATCAGTAGGGTAAAACTAACCTGTCTCACAACGGTCTAAACCCAGCTCACGTTCCCTATCAGTGGGTGAACAATCCAACGCATGGTAATTTCTGCTTTACAATGATAGGATGAACTGACATCAAAGGATCAAAAAGTGATGTCGCTATGAACGCTTGGCTGCCACAAGCTAGCTATTCCTGTGGTAACGTTTCGGACACCTGCTGCTTGCAACCCAAAAAGTCAGAAAGATCGTGATGCTTTCATGGTCTAATTTCATACTGAAAATCGAGATCAAGCATACCTTTGCCCATATGCTCCGCAGGCGGATTCTGTGCTCCCTGAGCTCACCTTAGGACACCTGCGTTATTGTTTGATAGGTATTCTGCCCCAGTCAAACTCCCCACCTGCCACTGTCCCCGGAACAAGTCGCGCCCGGCAAGCACCGGGCGCTTGGAGCCAGAAGTGAGAGCCCCACGGGCTCGCCTCCCCGCCTCACCGGGTAGGTACTGCGTGTAAGTGAAAAATGATAGGAGTAGTGGTATTTCACCGGCGGCCTGAAGGCCTCCCACTTATCCTACACCTCTCATGTCTCTTCACAGTGCCATATTAGAGTCAAGCTCAACAGGACCTTCCCTTGGCTGCGGTTTCGCTAGATAGTAGGTAGGGACAGTGGGAATCTCGTTCATCCATTCATGCGCATCACTAATTAGATGACGAGCTATTTGGTTAAGAGAGTCATAGTTACTCCTGCGGTTTACCCATGCTTCACTGAATTACTTGACTTTGACATTCAGAGCACTGGGCAGAAATCACATTGCGTCAACACCCGCCTCGGGCCTTCGGGATGCTTTGTTTTAATTAAACTATCAGATTCCCCTGGTCCGCACCAGTTCCAAGTCAGCTGTTAGGTGCCGGCTGAGGCAGAATGCCGGCCCTGCGCCCCCGGGGAGGGGGCATGGGGAGAGGTGACCACCGCAGCTGGGGCGATTGACAGGAAGGGCTGGGTCGCGTCCAGATTTGCCATTGCCTCGGAGGGTGGCGCCTCGTCCAGCCTTGACATGTGCCCAGCCCTGCTTCAGGCCCAAGCCTGACCGACCCAGCCCTTAGAGCCAATCCTTATCCTGAAGTTATGGATCTGACTTGCCGACTTCCCTTACCTACATTGTTCCAACATGCCAGAGGCTGGTTACCTTGGAGACGTGCTGCAGATATGCGTACGGCCCGGCGCGAGATTTAAACCCTCTCCCCCGGATTTTCAAGGACCAGCGGGAGCTCACCAGACGCTGCCAGAACCGCAACGCTTTCCAAGGCTCGGGCCCCTCTCTCGGGGTGAACCCATTCCAGGGTGCCCTGCCCTTCACTAAGAAAAGAGAACTCTCCCCGGGGCTCCTTCCGGCTTCTTGGAGCTCATTGCGTTACCGCACTGGATGCCACGAAGGCGCCCGTCTCTGCCACTCCTGGTTCGGGGATCTGAACCCGACTCCCTTTCAATCGGCTGAGGGCAACGGAGGCCATCGCCCGTCCCTTCCAAACGGCGCTCTCCCATCTCTTAGTACCGACTGACCCATATTCACCTGCTGTTCACATGGAACCTTTCACCATTTCGCCCTTCAAAGTTCTCGTTTGAGTATTTGCTACTACCACCAAGATCGGCACCTGCGGCAGCTCCACCCAGGCCCTCACCCCAGGCTTCCGTGCGCATGGCAGCGGCTCTCCTATTCATCGCGGCTTAGCTCCTGCGGATCTTAATGCCGGTTGAAGAACCAGAACCTTTTGGGCCTGGCGGCGCAGGGTACGCCTTAATCTCCTGGGTTCTCCTGCTTAGCTACACAGAGACACGGGGACACTCTGTCGGCGTAAAAGATCGGATTTATTAGCTGCAGCTAGTACAGTTGTCCTAGAAGTACACATAGTATGTTCTCAGGAGACTGCCACTTCACTCCGTGGCGCACAATCTTATATAGTACATATATGAAATATACATGAACTAAGAACACACCTATAACATATAAAAGGAGCCAATAAGAATAGTTCGAAAATAGGATAGAGCCAATAGGAAAAGTTGGAAAACAAAGTATCGAGTAACTCGAAGAAGCCTCTCCTCCATCTGTGTTTGCCACCCCTCCCCACAGGTTAAGGTATTAACCAGGTCTGTAACTGACTTGCAGAAGGCGAGATACATTTGTGTGTTTTGGAGGACAGTTGTGAAACAAGAGAATACGAACAGAGGACAGCGAAGGCCAGACGACAAGATAAAGTCAGAAGAGAATAGTGTGAACCAACAGATAGTTGAGACAGGGATTAGGAAAACCAGACAGGGATTAGTGTACTCAGCCAGTCTCTAACACCAGCTTTGTAAATAGAGGCACAAGGCTACTTCAACACAATATTGCAGGAAAAGCAGAAACGACTTCGATCGTCGTGCTGCCTGAGTGAGGGCAACACAAAATGGCGGCGGAGCATGAAATGGCGAGTCAATTCGATCACGATCGAAAATCGAATTTTCTCAGACCCTCCTTTTGCCAGAACTCAGGCAAGATACATAGACTCACGTTAATCTGAGTCAATGTCGATGGCCATGAGGTCATCGAGTTGTTGCTGTACCATCATTTTAATATTTTCTATTCTTTGTGACTTGGGTTTAGGGATGCACATAGTAGCACAAAAGTCGCAAATGGCGGGGCCACAGTGCATACAAAGGCAACAAGAGAAAATGATGGTCAAAACTACTCCAAGGAATGTCAATACCTTCCAACCCCATTTGGACAGTAGTCCCCAAAACCACTCCAATAATGACCAATCTCCTGATGAATCGACTCAGAGATTATATGTAACTTAGAGATAGCTTGGTATACTGTCGGAGCGTCATCAGGTATGAACATACAGCAACTTGACCCGATCAACTTGCACACTCCACCACGGTCCGCAAGAACAAAGTCTAAGGCAACTCGGTTTTGTAAAGTCATAAGACGATCCGCCTGTAGTTCTGCCGTGATATTACTTAAGGCTCCTACAGTGATTTCTATGGTAGTTTCTACGACACAAATCAATTGCCTTATATTTCTGCTGTTGGCCATTGGACCCCAAAAAGGAAGAAAACCTTTGAGGAAATCTCCTCCCTCTTGTCCTGCTGTATCTTTAGAATTAATAATCCCTCTGCCATATCTGTTTCGATGAGGATTTGCAGAAGCGGTGTATGTAGGGGGAAGAAGGAAAGCTATATAACAGGTACCAGAAAAACCAGTTGGCAACCACGTGTAAGCCCTATCGTGACAGATGAAATATGTACCCTGAGATGGTACTAGAGGTGGCAAATTCTGAGAGGAGTAGACGTATGTGTGGGAACAGCTATTTCTTTGTACGGTGTCGGCTGACTGACCATTTATCTGTAGACAGAAATTGCCCTGATGTGGTATAGTCCAAATCGGTGGAGATTTTCTCTGTTTAACCTTATCACTAAGGCTAGTGACATAATGGGTGATTTTCCAGTTAGTGTACGCTTTTCTTTCGTCAACGGAAATCTTACTATTTTCCATGATTTTAGCCATAGCTACCATTCCCTTTATCAATGAACTATGACTAAAATCTGGACCACCAATATATGAACTAACTGATCATCTGAATTTGCTTTGATAGGCATTGGAGAAGATAACAAAATAAGCCCAAGCAGAACCCTCATAAGAGAACGGGAGAACTAAATACGGCATTCCTTTTTCTGTGGTATGTGGCAGAAGTCCACACACCCAACAATCAGTTGTATTGATCACTAATTGGTGTTGATGTAATAACTGGACAAATGAATTGTTGTAATATTCGGTTCTTCTAATGAGTTCATGTTGAGGAAGGGTATGAAATAGATGTGGAGAGACAGTAGAAGAAGACGAAGAGGTAGAAGGAGAGACAACTTTTTTCTGCAGAGCATAAATAATCCAACTTATACACGCCAAAAGGATACACAATAATATAATGATACATAAGGCTATGCTAAAACGACTGTACATTAATCTACAGGATTCTTTTTTTCATTTTATCCTTTCTCTCTCTTTTGCCTAATGTAGTTTCCATCTTTCTAAATGGATGCTCACGGCAATCTTCCTCAATCACTTAGTCACGATTGTCTGCCGTCCTATGACACTGCAAGTCCTGCAGGCCTATTGCCACTACTCAGGTCACCACGAAGACTCCTACCGTGACCCTGCAACCGGGATAGAAAAACTACATAGGAGAGAGAAAATCTTAAGTGTTCTTTAGTCTGGGTCTTAGGTTATAGTGTTCTTTATCAGGTGCAGTTTGGTCTCGGAACAATGTTCGCGGATTTGTCGTATTCAAGCGACGATGTGGTGTTATCGCTTCCTGAAGAATGTCGTCGTCCTCTTTCTCAGACAATGTTCCATTCAGGCGTGCATCACTAAAAGGTACAAATCGTGGAACCTTCTCACTCTCAGAGTCACTAATGCCCTTACGCACCCATTGATCGAAGGGTAGAGGCAAAGGCACTTTCTTACAATGCACGCCGTGAATCCAATTTTTCTTTCCTTCGACTTTCACTGCTGTTCTTGTCGTTAGGAGAACCAACCGAGGCTCCTTCCACCGGGGCTCCAAATTTTTCGTCCTTTGGAAATTCTTTATGCAGACCTAGTCACCTGGTTGGATGGAATGACCTGGATCTGTGGAAGCCTCTGGCAATGCACTCTGAACCTGTTGATGGAAAACATGCAATTTAGTCGTAAGGTCGTGCAAGTAATCTATTAACATTGGATATGGCAAGTCTGAGTATTTCTTAGGGCGAGGGACTCCCCATATATTAGCTGGGCACCCAAAAACCACTTCGTAAGGGCTAAGTCCCAAACGAGAGTGTACAGCAGTTCTGGTGGATAGAAGAGCCAATGGTAAAGCATCGGGCCAATTAAGTCCTGTACTAGCCTGCACTTTCGCTAGTTTTAGTGTTAAAGTTCCATTGTAGCATTCCACTAAACCCGCTGACTGTGGATGGTTTGCCGCATGGAACTTTTGCTTGATACCAAGACCCGCACAAACTTTTTGCATGACTTGGCCAACAAATTCACTCCCATTGTCACTCCAGACAATGCGCGGCAAACCAAACCTGGGGAAAAATTATTTTAGTAGAACTTTAGCAGTTGATAAAGCTGTGTTATCTTTTAGAGGGAATGCTTCTATCCATCTAGAAAAGGCACATACTACCACCAGAACATATTTGAGGTTGTTGCATCGTTCCATATGAATGTAATCGATTTGCAACACCTCAAATGGATATGTCAGAGGAGCAAAGTGACCTGCTGGAGTTGGGGTTCCCTTTCCCGGATTGTACATTAGACAAACAATACAATGTTTCACTACATTGTCTGCACACTTTGGGATTCCTTCGTTCTGCCACACTGGAGCCAGAAGTTTGCATATTCCCTTCGCACTTAAGTGGGCTGGACCATGCGCCATCGTAACTACTGGTAGTACGTAAGCGTCTGGTAACAGCCAACGTTGGTATTCAGATAATTCCACCCAACATCCCATTTTATTTAACATTCCTGTACTTTCTTTCCACTTACTCAATTCTTTCTCTGTAGCCTCTTCCTGAATCGACCTTACACTTTCTACTGTATTCTCATACATTCCTCTCTCTCTAACCCAATTCGTAGGACCCTCAACATACATTGGACTTGTAGCATCTCTCGCTGTCTTTTTCACTACTTCATCTGCAAATGCATTTCCTCGACCAATATCGTCTGTAATCTTTCTGTGCGCACTAAACTTCACAATTGCTATTTGGGTAGGCAAAGCAAGTGACTCAAGGAGATCAGTCACCAATTGACCATGTTGTATTTTAGTGCCATGGGAAGTAAGGAATCCCATCTCTTTCCAAAGACGCCCAAAATTGAACACCTCACCAAACGCGTACTGGCTGTCGGTGTACACATTCACTCTTTTTCCTTTTGACAACACACATGCTCTCGTTAAAGCTATCAGTTCTGCTGCTTGAGCTGAATTGTATCTAATGCGTGCTGTTTCCACGACTGTATGTAAAGTAGTAACAGCATAGGCTGAAACTGTTTCTCCACTAGGAAGCTTGAAACAAGAACCATCCACCCATAGAATTCCATCCGGATTTTCTAGCGGCGTATCTTCCTCAGTACGGAAGAAACAATCATGTTGTTCTTGAACACCTTTCTCTACTGGAAGAGGCAACAAAGTAGCTGGATTTAAAGTATTACATCGTTTGATATGCACGTGACTAGCCAAAAGCGTCAGCTCATATCCAGACAAACGAGCACTCGTAAGATGTTGTGTTTTTGTTTGGTTTAATAAGGTATCCACTGCATGCGGCACCATAACAATAAATGTGTTATCTAACACTACTCCAGCAGACTGTCGAATAGAAATTGCTGCTGCTGCTGTCGCTTTAAGACAACTAGGTAATGCTTTAGCTACTGGATCTAACGTAGCGGAAAAATAGGCACATGGCCGCTGTTTGTCTCCAAAACGCTGCGTTAAAACTGACAATGCACAACCCTCTCTCTCATGGACATAGAGCGTGAACGGCTTACTGTAATCAGGAGTACCCAATACAGGAGCAGAACACAGAGCAGCACGCAAGTCAGTGAAACTCTTCTGACATTCGTCAGTCCATGGAAGGGGCTGAGGTGTATCTTTCAAAGTGAGTGCCAACAGAGGTTTAGCCAACAAAGAAAAGTTCGGGATCCACTGCCTACAATAAGAACTAATACCCAGGAAGACACGTACCTCCCTTTGTGTGGATGGCACAGACATTTGCACAATCGCCTGAATTAATTCTGGGGTTAATCGTCATCCCTCCTTTGATAGGAGATGACCCAAATAGGTAACCTCTCGACGAACATATTGTAGTTTGGAAGGTGAAACCTTATGATTCAGATTAAACAAATGGCGTAACAATGCAACAGTCACATTCTTGCAAATATCTTCTGAATCAGCAGCGATTAACAAGTCGTCCATGTACTGAATAAGAGCAGCACCAGACGGCAAATGAAAAGTATCAAGATGATATTTTAAAGCTTGGCTGTAAATAGAGGGACTTTCACAATAGCCCTGAGGTGCGCACTTAAACCGGAAGCTTCGGCCTCCAAGAGAGAAGCCAAAAATATCCCTACTCTCTTCAGCAATGGGAACACTAAAGAAGGCATTCTTTAGATCGATAACAGAAAACCAAGTCGCTGTGGAAGGTATCATTGTCAACAGAGCAGTGATATCTGAGACTACAGGAAATTGTGGTACAACAATTTTATTTACCTCCCGAAGATCAATTACGAAACGATAAACAGGAGGCTGAGAAGGATCAGTGCGTTTAAGAACAGGAAGAATAGGACTATTACATATGTTACCTCTCATTTCCTCAACCACATCCTTCTGAATCAAATCATGAATGATTTCCAAAAGCGCTTTTCCACCTTCAGTGGAAATTCTATACTGCGGAATACGTGGCAATTCAACATTAGGCTTGAGAGAGACAACATAAGGTGGAATCTCAAGACAGCCCACATCTTTCGGACCCGTGGCCCAAAGCGTTGCTGGAAGAGAAAGCAATTCAGGTGGAAACTGATCTTTGGACAAATACATTGGAGAAGTCAGTTTCTGTCCTAAAGTAAGATGTACACCAGAAGGAGAACAATATATCGTAGCATGCATTCTTTTCAATAAGTCCAAACCCAACAGATTCTCACCGCAACCATTTGTCAAAAGAAGCGGAGCTTCCAAATCATAAGGGCCAACTGAAATAGGCAAAGGGCAAGAAACCGGATTACGAACAGGGGCGCCAGAAAATCCTATTGATACATTAGTTAAGCCAGACAAATGTGCCCCAGGGAGTTTAGAATGAATGATAGAACTTCTCATCGCACCAGTATCTAGGAGAAATGGCTCTGAAACACCCATATTAGTGACATTAACATAAGGTCCATTCTGATCTACTGGAATCAACACAACTCCCTTACTTTGTCCAAGGCTGTCCTAGTTAGCACGAAGACTTTCATTCTCGCCTTCAATATAATGGTCTTCATTGTAATACTGTGTAGACCTAACATTTTGCTGATCAAAATAGTTCACGGAATTAGGAGGAGGAAAGGAACGCTGTTCTTGAGTCAACACACCTCGACCTCTACCTCTGTTTGTTGACTGGAGGCCACCACGACCTCGTGGAGCAGATAATGCTCCATTTCGCTGCAATAAAACCAGACAACTATTCTTAAAATGACCTTCCTCTCTACAATAGGCACATTGATTAGGTCCTAACAAAGGTCGCGGAATATATGGCTCAGGTTTTTGATACAACCTCTGAAACTGTGGAGGCTGTTGAAACTGAGGCTGAACATAACGAGGAGGATAAGCTTGTTGCAAGAGAACCTTCGTTTCCAATTCTTTCGTCTTTTTCCCTTGCTTTTCTTTTTCTTCTTTATCTCTGTTCTCATAATATTGTGCAGTAGCCAATATCTGGGCAGAAGAAGAAACAGCCCATGAACTTTCAGAATCTTTCAAATTGTGTGACAACTCGGGAAGCAAATTAAATACAAATTTGTCCACAAATAATCGCTGTCCACCCTCTGTAGCCATATCTTGACCACTGTGATCAATAAATATTTCCTCGAAACGAGTGAAGAAATCAGAGACACTCTCATCTTTCTTCTGTTTACATGCCGCTAATTTATCCCAGTTAACTCTCAAGGCAGGCATCATCGTTTTAATTAATGTAATAATTCTACCAGGGAGTTCTGAAACCAAAGCATCAGGCTTAGCACCACCCACTTGAGCTGCATCCGCGGCAGTTATAGCAGCCCAATCAACACCTAATGCTTGAACATGATTCTCTCTACGAATCTTAGCCCATAATGCTTGCAGAGCTACATTTCCCATTAACATATCAATATTGGCTAAATTCTAGGGGTGGGCGGAATTTGCGTAATCGAGTTACGCAAATCTCCGCGAAACGGTAAAAAATCTCCGCGAACATGCAAAAATTCCGCGAACACGCGGAATTGCTTGTTCGCGATACTTTTTTCCTGTTCGCAATCGCTGTTTGCGTGCTCGGGGTGAAATACCTCGCGAACACGCATATTGAGAACGCGAACAAGCAAAAAATTTCGCGAAGTTGCGGAACGCAGATTTTTGGGCAATTTTGCGTTCTCCGCGGAACGCGAAATTACCCAGATTCCGCAAATTCCGCGAACGGAACGGAATTTGCCGCCCAGGCCTACTAAATTCATGATGCAAGCATCAACCGTCTGTGACAATTCTTTATAATAACCTGCAGGATTCTTACGAGGATCCGGTAGAGTCTGTTTAAGTGCTAAAACTTCAGATCGTTTCCAAGGGACATGTACCCATATACGTTGGAAATGAGCAGGAATAGCTGGATTATTACCTTGAGCCCCAACTTCCTCCTTCCACACTGGAGGAACTTCTCTCATGGGATTATTTTTCAGTGTCAACCTAGCCGACAGATCGGAATCAAGGAAAGTCTGAGGGGACAACAAGGATCTAAAGGTAATAAGTGTCCCTACAGCTTTCTAAACCTTAGAACCCACAATAAGTCCTTTATCGAAGTCAGCCTGAACATCTAACAGACCGTGTGGAATCGAACTCAAATTCATATCCTCCCATTCTTTAACGAGAATATCACACATTACATTGAAAACATATCTTTGCGTAGGCGCATTCCATTGTGAGATGGTAGACATAATATCAGGCACACTGTACTGGGGACCCCTTTTGATCCATTTACGTGCGAGAGAGTCCAACCTTTCTCGTTCTTCAGAATCTGGGAACTGACTATGAGACTGTCATCGAGCAAAAGCCGGAGACACATTTAACGCCTCAAAGAAAGGTGATAAAAGACCAGCGACAGTGTCCGTGAGTCGCTTACGCACAGAGAATTGGATATAAGAATAGGGGACAAAGTATTAGGCGAACTAACGGAAGGATAACTAGTAATTGCAGGAGGAACAGAAGGCAAAGGAGAACAAAGATCAGGAGATGAGGGCAAAGAGGTTGAAGTTAAAGGAAAAACTGGTAGAGGCGGAGATACTGAAAGGGGAAAAGGCGGAAGAGCCAGAACAGGCGGAGGTACTGCTGGCGGCTGAACAGGCTGTAACAACAGGGGTGCATTGGCACCTTGTGCATAGGGCGGAGGCAATCTCAATAAATGAGACATTAGGGGATCTTCTTCTAAATCTTTCTTGTTATCGGAAGGGGAAACAGGCAACACCGGATAGCATTTATCTATCGCCATACGATGCTGTCTCTCTGAAATTTCCATCGCATTATTAATTTCGTCATCTTTGAATTGTTGGGCAGCCTGTATAATTGTCATACCCTGTGCTTTCCTATCTCGTTTTGCTTGTTTAATTTCTCTCTGTTTGGCTTCCTTACGCCAAAGGCGGAAAGGGTCAAACATTGCCGGCCGGGCTTTTCTTTTGAATAAAACTGCTTCCAAATTATCTAGCACATCAGAATCGAAACTACCATTTTCTGGCCATTTTAAAACATCATCTTTCTTCGTGTATCGGGTCCATGCTTCGTTAAAGGCAATGGGGCCAATACCATGTTTAGAATAGAGCTCATATGTGGGAGTTCCAACCGAAGGAATCGGACAAGAGTCCTCAAGCCGGGAATCCCTATTACAACCAAAGCAACAAAGTTTTCCAAACTTAGTCAGACCAGGCATCTCCTGATTTCACCGGACTGTTCACAAACTTCAAGGGGGTAAAACTCATTTCATTTTTCATTTCATTTCATAAGGCTTTATTAGTTTACGCAGCACAAATGCACTTACCCCTCGGCTTCGGCTATTGCAATAGTCGAATTTAAGGACAATAGAAACAAAGGAACAAAGAAACAAAATTGTGGGTGCGACCCACTAAATACTTAACTAAGGATGTCTTCTTACGCCAACAGAGGCCCGTCTATCGTCTCGCCTTACCATACATCACCAAAGGAAGGGCCAAGGCAGGGCGGCAGTCAGGGCAGCAGTTGTCAGTAGCCGTCAGGAAGGAGTAACCACGCTGCAAAAGACCTTTGGACCACTTTTGTTATACAGGGGTCGCTTGACGTGGCTCGCGATTCCTCCAGAATTTTCCTGCGGGGTTCCTCACGACCTTCAGGCAGAACCACTACCAGTGAAGCCACCCAACGTTGGGCGCCAGTTGAAGAACCAGAACCTTTTGGGCCTGGCGGCGCAGGGTACGCCTTAATCTCCTGGGTTCTCCTGCTTAGCTACACAGAGACACGGAGACACTCTGTCGGCGTGAAAGATCGGATTTATTAGCTGCAGCTAGTACAGTTGTCCTAGAAGTACACACGGTATGTTCTCAGGAGACTGCCACTTCACTCCGTGGCACACAATCTTATATAGTACATATATGAAATATACATTAACTAAGAACACACCTAAAACATATAAAAGGAGCCAATGAGAATAGTTCGAAAATAGGATTGAGCCAATAGGAAAAGTTGGAAAACAAAGTATCGAGTAACTCGAAGAAGCCTCTCCTCCATCTGTGTTTGCCACCCCTCCCCACAGGTTAAGGTATTAACCAGGTCTGTAACTGACTTGCAGGTGGCGAGATACATTTGTGTGTTTTGGAGGACAGTTGTGAAACAAGAGAATACGAACAGAGGACAGCGAAGGCCAGACGATAAGATAAAATCAGAAGAGAATAGTGTGAACCAACAGATAGTTGAGACAGGGATTAGGAAAACCAGACAGGTATTAGTGTACTCGGCCAGTCTCTAACACCAGCTTTGTAAACAGAGGCACAAGGCTACTTCAACACAATATTGCAGGAAAAGCAGAAACAACTTCGATCGTCGTGCTGCCTGAGTGAGGGCAACACAAAATGGTGGCGGAGCACGAAATGGCGAGTCAATTCGATCACGATCGAAAATCGAATTTTCTCACGGTGATGGCCGGGTATGGGCCCGATGCTCCAGCTCCAACCATTTTCAGGGCTAGTTGATTCGGCAGGTGAGTTGTTACACACTGCTTAGCAAATTCTGCCTACCATGGCCACCGTCCTGCTGTCTATATCATTCAACACCTTTTCTGGGGTCTGATGAGCATCGGTATTGGGCGCCTTAACCCGGCTTTCGGTTCATCCCGCAGCGCCAGTTCTGCTTACCAAAAGTGGCCCACTAGGCACTCGCATTCCATGTCCGACTCCACGCCAGCGAGTCGGGCCTCTTACCCATCTAACGTTTGAGAATAGGTTGAGCTCATTTCAGCCCCAAGACCTCTAATCATTTGCTTTACCACATAAAACTGGGGGCTTCGAGCGCCAGCTATCCTGCGGGAAACTTAAGAGGGAACCATCTACTAGATAGTTTGATTAGTCTTTTGCCCCTATATCCAGGTCGGATGACTGATTTGCACATCAGGACCGCTACAGACCACCACCAGAGTTTCCTCTGTCTTCGCCCTGCCCAGGCATAGATCACCATCTTTCGGGTTCTATCATGCACACTCATGCTCCACCTCCCCAATGAAGCGGGCGAGACGGGCCAGTGGTGCGCCCACCGCTGGAAGCGCGGCAGGATCCCACCTCAACTGGCCCTCAGCTTCATTGCACCTCAGGGTTTCGCTCAGCCCTCTCACTCACACATGTGTTTGACTTCTTGTTCCGTGTTTGACGGGTCGGGTGGGTAACCGACATCGCCGCAGACCCCTGGCGCCCGGCGTGGGCCTCCCCGCCCAGCGTCGCGATGCAGTCAAGTGCACTGAGCACAGTCCGCCCCAGTCAACAGTCGCACCAGGAGTAGGGGGCCCATCCCATTTTCCCCACCCCAGCGCACCCCGATGGGTGGCGGGAGCGGGTGCCAGGGGGAGGGCGCAGAGGCAGTTGAATCTCCCTTAGCCCTGCCATCTGTCCACCACCCACGTGGTGAGAAATCCTGGGCACCCCATTCAAGGCTTCCCCTCTAGGAGTCAGACCGCACCATTGGGAGAAAAAAAGCGTTACCAGGTGCTCGGCCCTGTAGTCCCTCCCACCCACCCATGGGTGAGGGCTGCTCCCGGGATGATGGGAGCAGGCAGCCCCACTGTTGCCGGTCCCTCCCAGAATAACTGGGAGGGACTGCGTGAGTCTTTA
Organism: Triturus cristatus; assembly: GCF_964204655.1. Taxonomy (NCBI): domain Eukaryota; kingdom Metazoa; phylum Chordata; class Amphibia; order Caudata; family Salamandridae; genus Triturus; species Triturus cristatus. The sequence goes on along the minus strand of NC_140588.1, from coordinate 523,090,417 downwards.
TACCCCTCGGTTCAGCCGCTCAGGACTGGGTCGAACCTGGTACCTGGCGACGAGGGAGGGTGGCCCCACCTGCACATCAGCCATCCGTCACCATGCGGCCCGAGCTATGCCAGCCGGCTGGTGAGTAGCCCATCCCAACCTTGCCTGGGTCAGAGGCGCCGGAAGGGAAGAGCCAAGTGGCTCCCCATCCCGCACATCTCCCACTGAGAGCAGCCAGGGGTCCCCTCGCAGGCCCTCGGCTCCTTCTCTTCCAGGACACCCTGCCACCTGAGTAGGCCCACTCCTGGGTCACCCAAAGCCCGGTTGGGCTGGGACTCAGGCCCGGGAGGGCCTGGAGTGGCAGGGCCTTTCTGGGGGGTTGTGCCAGCTGAGGAAGGCACTGCCATTCAGCTTTCCCCCACTGCGGGAGTTGTGCCAGATGAGCATGGGTTATGAATCGGGAGGGCCCACCCATGTTCCCCTCCCATTGATAGAGACAGGGCCTGGGGGCTGCTCTGTCCCCTGTCCCTCGCCCGGTCCTTACCCAAGTGCCCCATGTGGCCACGGACCTCTCCGCTGGCTGACGCAGGCGAGGGCAGAGCCGGGCCCTGTGCCTAGGTTATGCTTGCAAGTTTACCTACAGAAATCTTGTTACAACATTTACTTCCTCTAGGAAGTCAAGTTTGATCCTCTTCTTGGTGCTCCGCCATGGCTGCTGTGGGGCCAATCTGAGGACCTCACTAAACCAACCAATCAGTAGTAGCGACAGGCGGTGTGTACAAAGGGGAGGGACTTAATCAATGTGAGCCTATGACCAGCACTTACTGGGAATTTCTCATTCATCGGAGATAATTGCAACCCCCAATCCCTATCACGAACCTGGTTCAGCGGGTTACCCGCAGCTGTCGGCGAAAGTTAGACACATGCTGATCAGTTCAATGTAGTGCGCGTGCAGCCTCGGACATCTAAGGGCATCACAGACCTGTTATTGCTTGATCTCGTGTGGCTGAACCCCACTTGTCCCTTGAAGAAGTTGGACGCGGACCCCTGGGGGTCGCATAACTAGTTAGCATGGAGTAGTCTCATCCGTTATCGGAATTAGCCATACAAATTGCTCCACCAACTAAGAACGGCCATGCACCACAACCCACAGAATCAGGAAAGAGCTATCAATCTGTTAATCCTTTCCGTGTCAGGGCGGGCGAGGTTTCCCGTGTTGAGTCAAATTAAGCCGCAGGCTTCACTCCTGGTGGTGCCCTTCCGTCAATTCCTTTAAGTTTCAGCTTTGCAACCATAGTCTCCATGGAACCCAAGGACTTTGGTTTCCCGGAAGCTTCTTGGTGGGTCATGGGAATAACACCGCCGGATTACTAGTCGGCATACGACGGTATCAGATCGTCTTCGAACTTCTGACTTTTGTTCTTGATTAATTAAAACATTCTTGGCAAATGCTTTCGCTTTGGGTTCATCTGGTGCCAGTATAAGAATTTCACCTCTAGCGGCACAACACGAATGCCCCCGGCCATCCCTCCTAATCATGGCCCCAGTTCCGAAAAACAAAAAAATAGAACCGGAGTTCTATTCCATTATTCCTAGCTTAAGTATTCAGGCGACTGTCTTGCTTTAAACACTCTAATTTTTTCAAAGTAAATGCTTCGGACCCCTAGGACACGCAGTCAAGAGCATAAAGGTGACCCTGAAAGGCAGAGGCTGAGACAGGCGATAGCTCGCCTGGCGGCGGACCGACAGCTCAATCCCAAGATTTAAGTGTGAGTTTTTTAACTGCAGCAACTTAAAAATATGCTATTGGATTTGGAATTACCGCTGCTTCTGGCACCAGACTTGCCCTCTGATGGATCCTCGTTAAATAGGATTTAAAGTGTACTCATTCCAATTACAGGGCCTCAAAAGAGTCCGTTATAGGTATTTTTTCGTCACTACCTCCCAGAGTCGGGAGTGGGTAACTTGCGCGCCTGCTGCCTTCCTTGGATGTGGTAGCCGTTTCTCAGGCTCCCTCTGTGGAATCGAACCCTGATTCCCCATTACCCGCGGTCACCACGGTAGGCACAGAAAGTACAGTCGAAAGTTGATAGGGCAGACATCCGAATGTATCATCGCCGTCATGGGGATGTGCAATCGGCCCAAGGTTATCTAGAGTCACCAAAGTGGCTGGCCGAGCCTGGATTGGTCTTGGTCGATAAATGCACGCGTCCCGGGAGGTCAGTACTCGTCGTCATGTATTAGCTCTAGAGTTACCACAGTTATCCAAGTAAAAGATGGAGTGATCAAAGAAACCATAACTGATTTAATGAGCCATTTGCAGTTTTACTGTACCGGCCGTGTGTACTTACACGTGCATGGCTTAATCTTTGAGACAAACATATGCTACTGGTAGGATCAACCAGGTAGCCGCACCTGCTGACAGGGTGGGGTTTGGGAGCCGCGTGCCTGCCTCCCTGACCGATAACCTTTGCTCACCCCTCCCTCTAGGGAGCCTGCTAGGGAAAGGAGCCTGCCCACCTGGACAGGAGAGCTTGCTGGAGGGTTGGAGAGGTGCAGTCCCACGGGCACCAGCGTCACCCCTCGAGAGCTGCTGCAGAAATGCGCTGGGCAGAGAGGGGTAACGGCATGTAACGCAGGGCTGACCGACCTGCCGGGCAGCAGTGTTCAGAGCCTGGTGCCACCCGACCCCTTCCGCTCGGGTCAGACGACTGAGGGCCGTGAGCTGCTCTGCTGGGTAAGGGCCAGGCGGCAGACCCTCAAGTCGGACGGTCCATGTGGGGTGGAAGCTCTTTGCTTGAAAAAACAGTTGAGGCTGTCCAAGCACTCCATCCTTAAACGGACCCAGCGTGCCTAATCGATCGGTATATGGCATGCTTCGCGTCCCTGCCCGCTACTGGGGCAGGCAGGCTCAGAGGAAGCCCATCAGGAAGGGCCGGGAGTCAGGCAAAGAACCCTTCCCCTGGGGGCCTCCAGCAGGTGGGCCCGGGTCCTGCCATCCCCTGTCTCGGAATCGCCGGACCTCACGGATGTCTGACTGACCCTCTCGAAGTAACCCAGAGGAAAAATACCCCCCTTTCTTGTAATCCGTACTCACCGGGTGATGGAGGGGACCCAAGGCGCGAAGGTGCCCAACTTCCTGGAGCCCTAGCTGGGATCGGGGAGGCAAAAGCGCCCTTATCGGGATTTCCAGGGACACAATGCCATCTGGTTGCACCATTGGAAAACATTGTGCGTGACCAGATGGCCGAGGGGATAGGTGCGACCATATGGCCGAGGGGAAAGGAGCGACCAGATGGCCGGGCACGAAGGGTGGCCATCTGGTCGATATGTGCCCTAACGAATGGGTGAGTGGGCGCTAGGGCATGGGGGCTGGAGGTCCGGGGCCCCAGCTGGGCCTCATCCATGGGGCTGCAAGGGGGAGCTGATGGGCCCTCTGACCCAGGGCCCACAGACATCTTGACAAGCAGGCAAAGATTGGTAGGTCTGCACGGGACGATGGACCCCTGTCCCGGGCCCTTGGTGGAGCATCAGGCCAGAGGACAGGGCCCAGTGTGGGAGCACCCAACCCAGGACCCAGCAGGACCCCTGGACCTCATCGGAGCCCTCAGGCCCAGAGATACAGGGGAAGCCTCCCCAGGCCCGCTGGAGCCCATCCCGGGCACCCTGCCACACGGCAGGCCCAAGGACGGAGCCTTGGGGGGTCCGGCTGAAGCTCCTGAACTCAAGAAGCAGGGGCAGGATCCCCGGGAATGAGGAAACCTTGTCTTGGGCCTTTGGCAGAGCAGTAGGCCAGGGGATGGGGCCCATGAGTGGAGCATCTGACCCAGGGCCCAGTAGGGCCCCTGGACCCAGCCAGGGCTCCCGGGCTCAGAGGCACAGGGGAAGCTTCCTTGGGCCCGCGGGACCCTGTCCCGGGCACCCTGACAGAGGTCAGGCCCGAGGACGGAGCCTGGGGTGGGGAAGCAGCCCTCCCAGAGGCCCTCAGGTGCTCCGGCTGGAGCTCCTCAACCCAGCCAAGCAGGGGGAGTCTCCCCAGGCATGTCAGAGCCCCGTCTCAGTCCTTTGGCAGAGCGGTAGCCCAGGGTACGGGGCCCAGGGCTGGAGCAGCCAGGCGGGGTGAGGCCCCTGGACCAAAGCTGGGGCTCCCAGGCCCAGAAGCGCAGGGTAAGCCTCCCCGGGCCTGCGGGACACCGTCCTGGGCACCCAGCCACACGACAGGCCTGAGGATGAAGCCTGGGGTGGGGAGGCAGCCTCCCCAGGGCCCTCAGGGGCTCCGGCCAGAGCTCCTGAACCCAGCCAAGCAGGGGGAGGCTCCCCGGGCACTATGGAACCCTGTCTCTGGGACCTGGTGAAGCGGTAGACCGTGAGAGGAAGCCTAGTGCAGGAGTACCCTCCCGGGGCCCGGCAGGGAGGGCCCTTCAGAGCTCTTGTACCCAGCCAAGCATAGGCAGTCTCCCCGGGCCTGGCAGAACCCCATCTCGGGCCCTTGGTGGAGCGGCAGGCCAGGAGACTAAGCCTGGGGCCCCTGGACCCTATCAGGGCTCCAGGGCAGAGGTGAGTCCTCCCTGGGCCCACGGGCCCCCATCCCAGGCACCACACCACATGTTGGGCCGGGGAACAGAGGAGGATTTTGCCCGGCCCTAGCCCATCTGGTCGCCAGCTGCGAGCCCCCAGCCCACGAGGGGTTGCGAAGTATCCTGTCCCTAGTAATCTGGAGGAAGAGTAGCCCCCTTTCTGGTAACCCGTGTGCACCGAGTGATGGAGGGGACCCAAGGCGCGGATGCGCCCAATCTCCCGGAACCCTTGCTGGGATCGGAGAGGCAAACGAGCACTCATCAGGACTTCCAGTGCAGCCCAGCCATCTGGTCGCCCCATTGGAAAGCATTGGGCGCGACCAGATGGCTGAGGGGGAAAAAGCACAAGCAGATTGCTGGGCCCGAAGGACGCCAATCTGCCCACCCCGAGCCTTCACAGGAGAGCTCCCGCCTGCCCTTTGGAGGGCTCGGGGGCACGGAGATCCCAGCTGGGCTTCGAGTCTGGGGCTGGGTATGAGGGTCCTGATGGACCTCCAACCTGGGGACCCCCAGGCACCTTGACAGTCCGGCGAAGCAGTATGGAGGACTGCCCCGTCCAGACAGACCCGTGTCCTGGGACTATGGCGGAGCAGGGGGACGGACCTCGGTTCCCCGGGCCAGTCGGAGGGCCCGGGCCAGCATGCGCAGGGGAGACAGAGGGGACCCAAGGCGTGGACACGCCTGACCTCCTGGAGCCCTGGCTGGGACCGGGGAGGCAAACGAACCCTCATCGGGGCTTTCAGGGTAGCCTAGCTATCTGGTCGCCCCATTGGAAAGCATTGGGTGCGACCAGATGGCCGAGGGGGAAAAGGCGCAACCAGATTGCCGGGCCCGAAGTATGCCAATCTGCCTGCCCGAGCCTTCGCAGGAGGGCTCCTGCCTACCCTTTGGAGGGCTTGGGGGCTCTGCGTCCTGGGGGCTCAGAGACCCCGGCTGGCTTCGGGCCTGCGGCTGTGGATGGGGGTCCCTGAGGGACCTCCAACCCGAGGACCCCCAGGCACCTTGACAGGCCGGCAAAGCAATAGGGAGGACTGCTCAGGCCTGACGGACCCCCGTCCTGGCATCATGGTGGAGCAGGGGGATGGAGCTTGGTCCCCTGGGTCGGCCGGAAGGTCCTGGGCCAGCACGCACAGGGGAGGCATTCCTAAGGACCGAGTCCAGGTACCCTGCCACATGGCAGGCCCGAGAACGGTGCCTGGGGCAGGGAGGGCACCCTCCACCCCAGGGCCACCAAGGGCCCCTGTCGGAGCTCCTGAACCCAAGCCGTGCTGGGGAATGCCTGACGGGCTCTGGGTCCATGGTGGAGGATGGAGCCCAGTTTAGCTAGTGCCCGGCCAGAGCTCTCATGCCTTGACACCCAAGGGAGGACCGCCCGAATCCGATGGAGCCTGTCCCGGGCACTTTGCCATGAGGTGGGCTAGAGGATGGTGCCCTGGACAGGGTAAGGGTTTTTGCCTGGCCCTAGCCCATCTGGACACTGGCTGAGAGACCCCAGCCCGCAAGGGGTTCCGGGGTACCCTGTCCCTATTAATCCAGAGGAAGGGTACCCCATTTTCTGGTAACCTGTGCACACCAAGTGATGGAGGGGACCCAAGGCGTGTATATGCCTGACCTCCCGGATCCCTGGCGGGGACTGGGGAGGCAAACAAACCCTAATCGGAACATCCAGGGCAGCCCGGCCATCTGGTTTCCTCATTGGAAAGCATTGCGCACGACCAGATGGCCGAGGGGTAAAAGGCGCAACCAGATGGCCAGGCCTGAAGGACGCCCATCATCCCTCCCTGCACCTTAAAGGAAGGGCTCCTGCCTGCCCTTGGAGGGCTTGGGGGCTCTGCTTCCCGGGGGCTCATCAGAGCCCTTAGCTGGGTCTCGGGCACGGGCCTGCGAGGGGGCCTCCGACTGAACTCTGACCTGGGGTCCACAAGCACCTTGACACGCAGGCGAAGCGGGGGAGGCATGCCCTGGCCTGCTGGACCCCTGTGATGGGCACCCGGACCCTTGGCTGATCACAGGGCGTGGGCACCCACACCCCAGAGCCCGCTGGAGCCCAAGCCCCGGAACTGGTCCCTGCTTCTGAGCCCAGCCAGGCCTGGGAGGGGGTTAGCCTCCCCGGGCACCAGGGACCCCCGTCCTGGGCAGACGGACCCTTGGTAGGCCACAGGACGGGGGCTCCCGCACCCCAGGCCCTGCCCAAAGCCCAGGACCCAGGCCCGGTCCCTGCTTCTCAACCCAGCCAGTCCGGGGGGATGTGGTAGCCTGCCTGGGCACGAGGAACCCCCATCCCAGGCACAAGGACCCTCGGCTGGCCACAGGATGTGGGCTCCTGCACCCCGGGTCACATCAGAGCCCAAGCCCCTTGCCCTGCTTCTGTGGAGGTGGGTGGCAGAGCGGAGTTCCGAAGAGTTTTTTCATAACTCTGTGGAACTTCGCGTAGTGGCACTACGCCAGCTCCGCCCAGGGTTATTTAGGAGGACACTGATGCTGTGTGATGTCGACAGTCGCAGCCTTTTACACAAAAATTAATCGTTAAGGTAAAATGCGTGCAAGGTAGACTATTTTGTGTCTGTCATCTTGTCTGCACAAGCAAGCCTTTGTTAAATGTCACGTTTACCTTTTTGAATTGTTTCTCCCACTCCACCTATTCTGTCCTCTCAAAATGGTTTTCCTCACACAGCTGGCCTGGACTCGCACCAACAGTAACCCGATTTCTCCAGAGTTGTTGACTTAGACGTGTTTTCTTTGCCTGTAACCTTTACCCTATTTGTGTACTTGATTTCCCTAAAGTACAATTAAACTGTAATCCACATGGCACCGTTAATTGTCTCAAAATGAGGTTTTTCATTCACATCGTAGTGGTTCCTTTCAATCAAAGACAGCACTGAAATGTGCTTTTCGTTAGTATTCTTATGAAACCACGTCAATTTCACACATGTAATGCTTTCTGTTCTCTTTAAGTCGCCCAATTTTTAATCTTTACTACTTTTTCCTACTTAGCTAATGCAGTTATGGATAAAAACGAGCTGGTGCAGAAAGCCAAAATGGAAGAGCAGACCGAGAGATACGATGACATGGCACAGAACATGAAGAAGATAACGGAGGAATATGGTGAAAGGGGATTGTCCAACGAAGACGGGAACCTCTGTTGCTTACAAGAATGTGGTAGGAGCACGCAGGTCATCGTGGAGGGTCGTTTCTAGTATCCAGCAGAAACCGGAAGGCAGTGAAAAACCAGCATTTGCAATGCAATAGGCCTCGCATTTACGCGTGTTTAAGCTATTGGCAATGTAAATGACTAAGCCTTTTATTTATATTTTAAAAACCAAAACATAAATAAAAGGCATTGTCATTTTCAATGCCAATAGCTCAAACTCACGTACATGCTTGTTTTAAACTGCTTTGCAGCAGCAGTATTTTATAAGCAGAATTTTAAATGCTTTTAACATGAGGGTTTTGGGGGGCGTGGCTTGCGCGCCGCTACGGGATGGCGGTTCGCGCTTGAGCTCCGTGACGGGCGGGGGCCCTTGGAGGATTTCTATGCTGTTTTGAAGTGCCTCATATCGGTTTACAGCTGGTCATTTGCTTCGGACGATGCGGTGGGCTGATTGAGAGACTCTCTTGCTCCCTACACTGCTGGTGGCTTTATTTATTACGTTTTATGGTGGCGCTCGATGTTTTCACGAGCGGCCGCCATTTTGTTTTTCTCTTCCTTTCATCGCTGACGGAGCTGTTTATTCTCCACAACATGACATCGTTTTTCTTTTGAACTGGCCAGGAGTGAGGATATACAGATGCTGGTGACTATCTCTTTAATTACAAAGTGTATTTTGTTTTTCTTTATCTCCTCCTTTACATTGATGCCTATGGTGAGAACTTTTTGGTTTTTTTAAGTATACATCTCGTCAGGGCGTCTTCATTACCTTGGTATGGTATTTTTGTGAGGGACTTCTCTCTTTTGTCATGTAAGACCGCCATTATCATTATCTTGGTTTTGGTGCTGACAGTGCGCTTTCCAATTTTTGCGCATTTCTGTTGTGCGTATTCTACACACTAGTTTCCTCTGGTTTTTCCTTCTTTTCATTTCTCTGAAGAGGGATATTTTGCTCCCGCTGTGGCTGTGGCTCTATGGCTGCGAATATGGGCTTGTCACCAAATGCTAAAGATGCCAAGGAATCTAAAGCTTCTCTTAAGAGGTCCAAACAACTGTCTCCTTCACCTGAGGCTGTTCAGAAAGACACCAATTCCACTCTTGAGACTATTCTGACGCGCCTTAATGATGTTCATGCAATTGCGCAGTCTACCAAGACTAATACAGATTTGTTGCAAGTGGAGGTGTCAGCCATCAGGAATGATTTCAAGGCTTTGTCCCTTTGTGTTTCAGCCACAGAAACACGTATTAGTGGTGCAGAGGATACTATGCATAAGCAATCCAGGTCTCTTTGTCAGTTTGAGCGCTCAATGGCGGCATTGCGGAGGGATCTCACTGAACAAGAAGATCGTAATCGTAGATCCAATCTGCGCATTTTTGGTCTTACAGAGGACGTTGAGAAAGATGCACCCTCTATGGTTGATTTCTTATATAAATGGATTCCTTCTACACTGCAAATTTCATTCCAAAGAGACTTTGAGTTGGAGCGGGCACACCGAGTTCCCACCTTTCGTTCTAAATCGGCCACGCAACCAAGAGCGATAATTTTTAAGCCACTGCGCCATCAACATACGGAACAAATTCTGGCCCATATGCGGAAGGTTAAAGGTGTCTCATGGAATGGTCATCGTATTTCAATTTCTCAGGACTTTGCCAGAGACACGGTAATAAGGAGGAAAGGCTTTCTTAAACTCCGGAAACGGCTCTCTGAGATGAATATCCCCTTCTCTTTTTCTGGTCCTTCAAAATTCCGCATTACCTTCAAAGGTCGTTCCAGAATTTTTGATGAACCTGCTGACTTGACCTCGTTTTTGGATAATCAGATGGAGCTACAAATGGATCTTCAAATGGAAGCCTCGCGTGATCCTGGGCTCTCTGGCACCTGATGTGGTTTCATTTAGCTGCAATGAGTCTTCTCTTTTCCGGATCTATTAAGCTTGTCTTTTTAGATTTGTGGGGTGGTTTTATTGTCCACTGCTGCTGGCGTGCATTTGTTGTCTTTTCGTGCGTGGCTTGGTTTGCTTTGTAATTATGTGATGGGTTGTGTTCTTTTCTCCTTTTCCATATCTGTTCTACCTTCGTATCCTTGTGTTGTAGTGAACTACTATTTCCGGTATATCCAGTTTTTGTAGTTTCTACTATTTTGTGGTATTGTTTCCTTGTAGGTTGTCCTCACTCATGTTCGTGATTTCTTGTCCATTTCGGGTTTCGGATCTTCTCTTTTTTTTTTTTTTTTTACCTCACTTTATGTCTTCTTTTAATTCCTTGGAAGTTTGGTGTAGACTTGCTCTTCCTTTCTCCCTGATTCTAATTAATGTTACTTCCATTAAGCTATTTTTACTTGGTCTTTTCGCGTGGTGTTTTTCTCTTGTTGTTGTGTTTATATGGAGTACACCATTAATGATTATCTATATTGTTTTCTAGTGTGTTGTATAAATTGCTCATAGATATTTAGTATTTGCTATATATAGAGTTAATTTTAATTTTTGTACAGACATTTTTATATTTATTATAGTGCTATATTATAGATTGGGTTGTTTACTCGTTATTATTAACTACCTTTCGTTACTAGCTCTAACTTATCATATTTAGATTGCACTTTTATAGTCTCATGTTTTTACTTCTATGGTTATATATCTAAGATATTTTCGCCTCTTTTGCGTTACATTAATATAATAAGTTTTTTCTTCTATTTAAGCACAGTCAATTAGATGTCTATCTTTAGTTTTACATATTTTCATATATACTTGTTTCTCCTATTTATCTGCCATGGGTTTCATTGTTTGTTATAATGATTGTTATTTCATGCCTTTCTCTATTATGTTACATTTATTCTCTTCCTTTTTTACCTTATAGCCTTCTTTTGAAATGTATTTCTTTCTCTTTATTCTCTACGGCTCTTCATGATGTCTGCCTCGATTTCGTTTCTATCTAATATTAGAGATAGTTATTAGCTTATGCTACCTTTTTGTCATTGGTACATTTTTGTTGCCTTTATAGTATTATATAATGAATTGTTCTTAAGAATACCATATTTAATTCTGGTTCATATTTCAGCTGTTTCCTTTTCTTATATAAGTATAATTAGTATGTATTGTATGTATTGTATTGGGGCCTTTTCTGCTGATTGCTTTTATTCCTCGTGATGGTCTCCTTGCTAGGGGTGGGCGGAATTTGCGGAATTAACCTTCGCAAATTATCGCGAGAATGTTTAAAATTATCGCAAACAAGCAGAAATATCGCGAAGATGCGGAAGTTTTTTTCCGGCATGTTCGCGCGATTTTCTGCATGGTTGCGGGTCGCCAACTTACCCATGTGGCTGCTTGCGGGCGCGGCCATCTTGTTTTGAGTTGTTCTCGCGGTGCATGATCGCGAGAAGAAAGACGTGATCGCGCGACGCATGACGTCACTGCGGGCGCGAACTGTCGCGAGACAGCGCAAATGGCTAAAAACAATACAACATCTCATGGAGAACGCGACCGGATCAAGAAAACTTGTCGGCGAACGCAGGGATTCAGGTAAGGCGATCGCGCGCGCGCGAGAATGTATCATTTTACAGCGCGAGCAAGAAACAAATTATCGCCAAGCTGCGGAAACCGGAATTTTTGACATTTTCGCGCTCTCCGCGGAACGCAAAAATGTCAAATTATCGCAATTTCCGCGAACGGAACGAAATTTTTGCCCAGGCCTACTCCTTGCTCATCTTCCCATGTCCCCCCTAGTATGAATTTGGTCTCATTCAGACCGTTCTTAGTGGTTCTTCTCTTTCTTCTTCTCTATACTTTCTTTCTTTCTTTCCTTTTCCTCTTCTTTCTCTTTTTCTCTTTGGATTTCCTATTTGGATTCTTCCTGTTTCGTGCTGTTGGCTAGTATGTGGGGGTGCATTTCTGTGGTTACTGTATATCCTCTATCATATGTGGTGCATAATTTTTCCCTATTATTGGTTCTATGCCTGGATTGAATATACTTTCCCTTAATGTGAAAGGGCTAAATCACCCAGTTAAAAGGTCAAAGATATTAGACTACTGCAAATCTCTTTCTTCGGATCTAGTCCTTTTTCAAGAGACGAAGGTCTCTGCCAGAGAGGCGCTATTTCTAAAGAAAGATTGGGTTTCTGAGGTTGCGTGCTCAGATGCTTGTGTCAAAAGAAATGGGGTAATTACTTTAGTTTCTAAACATTCTGGTTTGTCTATCACTTCCTCTGAATGTGATACTGAGGGACGCTGGTTATTATCCAAGTTGACTGATGGCAATGTTGATCTTTTTGTCATGAATATTTATGCTCCTAACACGGATGATCCGTCTTTTTGGAAAGTAATCACCAAAAAGCTAAATGACACACCTCATTCTGGTAATCTTATTGTAGGTGGAGACTTTAATTTACCAATGGATCCCATCCTTGATAGGAATTCTGCCTTTAACTTTCGTCCCCCTAAATCACATAAACAAATGATTAATATGTGCTCTCTTATTAATCTTCAGGGTGTCTGGCGTCTTCATCATCCCACTGGAAGGGATTTCTCCTTTTTTTCTTCCCCCCATTCGTCTTTTTCACGCATTGATTATCTTCTGGTTCATTCATCTCTTGTTCAATCTTCCTCATCTCCACTTATTCATCCTATTTTGATTTCAGATCATGCCGCGGTGACTTTCACACTTTTGTCTTTTGCCCCTCGGGCGAGGTCTCGATCTTGGAGACTGAACACAGAAGTCTTATATGATGAAGCCCAGGTTCGAGAATTTTCCAATGGGATTGAGACGTTTTTTCTTGAGAATATTGGTTCAGTTGATTCCCCTGTTGTTCTTTGGGACTCTTTTAAATGCACTTTCCGTGGCCAGATCATCAAATGTATGTCAAGGAGGAACGCTGCTATTAGAAAAGAACTCTCTGATTTAGCAGCTGAGATTAAAAGCCAGGAATTTCTTTTTCGACAATCTAAAGATAAATCTTGTTTGCAATCTATTAAAAATTTAAAATATACTTACAATACTATAGTCACTAAAAGAGCTCATATAGGTCTTCAGGCTCAGAAATCTAAGAAGCTCTTGTTAAAAAACCGTGCTGGTAAGCTGCTTGCGGCTACATTAAAATTCCAGGAATCTTCGTATAAATCTTCCCATATCTCTTCTATTACTGATCGTCTTGGTGAGATTCTTGAGGTCTTTCGAGATTTTTATAATAATTTATATACCCCCTCTAATCAATCTTCTTTTGAACAATGCCAAGAGTTCTTAAAGACGCTTCCTGTGGAAACTGTTTCGGAGGAAGATAATAACTTTGGATGGCCCGATTACCCCTGACGAAATCTTTTCTGCAATTAAAGCTACTCGCTCTGGTAAAGCCCCTGGTCCTGATGGATATCCTATTTTGTTTTATAAAACCTTTTTATCTGTAATTGTGCCGCATCTTCAATCCGTCTTTGATGCTTTTATTAAAGATGGTTCTGTGTCTGGCTCTGCTGCTGATGCCACTATTGTGGTGATCCCCAAAGAAGGAAAAGATCATTCTGACCCCAAGAATTTTCGCCCTATTTCCCTTCTTAACATGGAAGCTAAGATTTTTGCTAAAATCCTAGCTAAACGCTTAGAATCACTTATTCCTCAATTGGTTCATCCTTCCCAAACTGGTTTTGTTAAGGGTCGTCTTGCACGTGATAATATCCGTACTTTTTGTTACATTCTCGGTTCAGCCAAGCGTTCCAATCTTCCGGCGGCGGCCTTGGCCCTTGATGCTGAAAAGGCCTTTGATAAGGTCTCTTGGCCTTTTCTTCGAGCTGTTTTATGTGCACATAATCTTGGTGATTCCTTTATCCGCATGGTTATGTCTCTTTATTCCTGTCCTAGAGCTAACATACGTGTTAATGGAGCTACGTCGTCCTTCTTTAACCTCCGCCAGGGTACTAGGCAAGGATGTCCCCTGTCTCCTCTTTTATTTTTGTTATCCATTGATCCTCTTCTCAGAATGATTGAGTTACATCCAGACATTAAGGGGTTCTCTTTTGGGTCTCATCAGATAAAAACAGCTGCGTATGCGGACGATGTTCTTATTTTCTCTGAGGATATTGCACTGGCCATCCCTGCTATTTCTGACACGATTTCTCGTTTCTCGAAGGTTTCAGGATATACACTGAACAAAGATAAGACAGAGATGTTCCCCTTAAATGCTTATTGTTTCTCTTCTCATATGGGTTCAGCAGGTTTCAAATGGCAATCTAAACAACTAAAATATCTGGGTATTTATTTTTGTTCCACCCTTTATGCTACGGCTACTTATAATGAATCTCAAACTATTCTTAAGGTGCGACGTCTTTTAGAAACTTGGTCTCCGAAACATATTTCATGGTGGGGTCGACTGCAGACTCTCAAAATGATGATAACACCTATTATTAATTTTGTTTCCTCTATGCTTCCGGTAAAGCTCTCTGATTCCTTTTTTCATGAGCTAGACATACTTACTTCCAAATTTTTATGGAATGGTAAAAGAGCTAGAATTGCTTATAAATTTTTACGTAAATCTTTTGATATGGGAGGTTGTAATCTTCCTGATTGGGAGAAATATCAAACTGCTTTCCTGGCGTCTCAGGGTGCTCTTTGGTTTTCTTCTCCCTCTACACATGTTCCATCTTGGTTGCTAATAGAACAAGAACTGGCCTCTCATCTGCCGACGGCTTCTTTTTTAACCACAAGTACCCTTTCTATTCCATTCTCTCGATCTATTATTTTAGACACTATTGCTGCGGTTCGCAAGGTTGATAAGAAGGTGGCAACTCCACTGCATAAAACTAGATGGTCGTCTATTTGGCGGAATTCTAAAATCAAAATTACTATTGAACCACAGGTGTTGTCTTACTGGGCTGGGAAAGGTATCTCACTTGTTAAACATCTCTATGATTCCAATAATGATCCTTTCCCTTTTTCTTCCCTAGCTCAACAATTTTCTTTATCTAATTTAGACTTTTACACCTTTCTTAAGATAAAGGTAGCACTTGCTAAAATGCATCTTCACCCCTCGTCCCCTACGATTACGCTTTTTCAATTATGGATCAGGACTGGTCATGTAGCGTCCAGAATTTATAAATTCTTATCGTCCTCTACGCTTCTTTCCCAAACGGTCGCACAGCACAAATGGCTAAGTCATTTTGATCATAGTATTACCGATCATATCTCTTCAGAAACGTGGCAAGACATTGGTAAACTTTCTCTTCGTTGCAAAATTGCCCCCTCATTAATGCAGTCTAAGTTTTTTTCTATTAATCTTCTTCATTGGACTCCCACTCGTTTGTCTGCGTTAAATCTTAAAGAAGATAATATATGTTGGAGTTGTAAGCTGTCACCAGGTGACTTTCAGCATATGTTCTTTGGCTGTTCCCTTCTCCAACCCTTTTGGAATTTGATACACAAACACCTTATGATTATATTTAATATTGAGTTTCAACTCTCTTTTCCTTTAATTTTATTAGGTCCGCTGGCGGCCCCGGTCCCTCTGCCTTTAGACTCCATGGAATTACAATTGTTGGATCTGTTATTGACTGTTGCAGTCAAAGCTATTCTCATGGAGTGGAAGTCTTTTTCTTCTGTTTCTTACCATACTTGGTGGGCTTGGGTTTCCTTTTTACGAAGTGCTCATAAGTCAGTTGATCATGCTCATCTCTCTCCTTCTATATCTGCTGGTGTTTGGAAAGCATTAGATACGTATATGGTCTTGGCCTCGGAGGGGTTGGTGTCTCAATATCCTTTTGATTTGCCTGGTTAAGGTTGTCTGGTTACTGTTGTCTTGTGTGTCGGATGAATTCTTTGGAAATCTTCTTCTTCTATTCTTTCACTCCTATCTGTCTTTCTCTTTCTTTTCTCATCTCTTTCCTACTTTTTTCGTCTTTTCTTCCTTCCTTTTTTTTCTTCCTCTTGTCCCTATATTATTATCTGATGGTGATACTCTTGATGGTTACTTCTGCAGGTTATCAATTTTTCTTCCTTAATTAATTTATTTATATGATATCTGCAGAATAATGTTTGCTAATGGTATATTTTCTCTTATTTAATTTCATTCTATTATATTGTTTATCCTTGCCTGATATCAATTGTATCACTTTTGCTTGTATCTTATGTCCTTATTTGCTCCTTTAAAATAATAAATTCTTTTGAATTAAAAAAACATGAGGGTTTTGATCTGTACGACTGGTATTTGTTAAGAACTATTTGAACTAAAGAGCAGTATTTTGGAAAAAATCAGTGTATTTTAAAGCTAGAACTCGTGTTATACTTATCTGGTAATAGGACTCTGTGCACTTTACCACTGCCAAACAGTGCTAAAGCGCCTGTGCTCTCTCCTCTAAATATTGTAATATTGTCTTACCCCAATTGGCATATTCAATTTACTTATAAGTGCCCAGTAAAGTGGCGCTACCTGTGCCCAGGCCTGCAAGTTAAATGGTACTAATGGGTCTGCAGCACTGATTGTGCCACCCATTAAAGTATCTCTTTCAACATATCTCAGGCCTGCCATTGCAGAGCCTGTGGGTGCAGTTTTGAACTGCCATTTTGACCTGGCAAAATATAAACCTTTTGCCATGCCTAAACCTTCCTTTTTAATACATATAAGTCACCCCTAGGGAAGGCACTGGGCAGCCCAGAGGGCAGGGTGCGATGTATTTAAAAAAAAGTACATGCACTAAGTTTTGCACTAAGTATATGTACTAAGGGACTTGATAATGACCCTGGCAGACACACCGCCAGCCCACTGCTGTGGCAGACGGGACAATGTTGCCAAGCAGGCGCCATCTTGACTGCTTTAATACGACATCACTGCGGTGCTGGCGGTGTGTCGGTGGCACAGTCATGGTTGTGGCATGCTGTGGCTCTTGGAAAGAGCCTGCAGGTAATGCCGGCTCTGCTGCAATGCCTCTGGGCGGTCATGAGCACTGTTTCACCACAGTACGGTCTACATGAGAAACAGTGCACACAACTGTGCTGATGGCATGGGGGCACAAACAGCTGCCATCTGTTAACATGTCCCCAAGGCAAAATATCTACTTCATTGGGTATTAGATTTGCGGCGCTCAATTGAGTCACAAACACTTTTTTATTACAAAGGTTCTCACCAATGGTGCACTCAAAAAGAGGGGAGAAACACCCCACTCCCCCAAATACAATGCCAGTATTGATCAATGTTCGACATTATGAGGCACACACAATTGTATTATGACTTAATATAAAGTTGATTATGTAAAACAAAGAGAAAAATGTTCCTTTCTGATGTAGATTTATTGTTTGGTACTTCGACCTCTTCTTTAGGCAATCTTGTGAGCCTTAGCTGACACGTGTTTCATCGTATTTGGGGCGGTGTCCCCACAAATTCCTCAAGGCTAAAACAGTAGAAATAAGTTCAGTTGCAAAATTGTATGCAGATCTTAAACCAATAAATAAGCCTAAGCTCCTAAATTAGTCACCCTTGTGTGAAAAGCAACTCTTCCTGGTGTAAGCATTCACCTTCAATTACAGGTACAGATAAATTCTGTTTTGTTTAAACTCATGCATACGAAACATTTTGCTACATCTCAAACAACAGTTACATTTGTACAGCAAGTTATAGTTTTATAATATACATCATTCCAATCTAGATAACCTCTTTACCTGTGTACTGTTAAGATTACAGGTATTTGTGCCTACAGTAATAAATATTTCACAGTTCTCCATTAGTTTATTGTGCGTAACAAAAAAGGAAAGTTATTGCCTGATGATCCTTAAACCCCAATGGGAGCGTGTTACTAGACAAGTATTCTGCATAAGACTCAGATGGGTTGCCGACCAAAACAGAGCACAGAAGCAGCTCTTCCGATGGTCACCGAGGAGCTCAAAGGCATATTGGATCAGGTGGACTCAGCGCAATCCTACTTCTTGCTCTTCTTTTTTTAAAACAAATTTCGGCGGTAGTCGCGGTGCATCACGAAATGCAAAAAAATCAAAGCCATGGGGACTGCCACCTCCCTTAGACTAATATACCGGAGTGCGGGGACCATGCAGTCCCCGCACCTTTCCGGGGCTCTAGTAATTTAAAATGCATGCGGGGGCTCCAGCCCCCTACCCAGCCCCGGGGTGCGCCACCTCCCCTGGGCTTGTATACTGAATAGCGGGGGCCACACAGCCCCCCTGCAGGCCCAGGGACTGCCACTTTGTCAGGCTGTATTTCAAATAATGCTCCAGGGACAGCCACCTCCCTGGGGCACAAATGAAGGAAAGACGGGGGTCTGTTGCGGACCCCCGGGGACCACCACTTCCCCGGGGCTATACAGATGATGGGAGGCTGTCCATGGCCCAGAGCCGGCTAAAACAATGTCCCGGGGTGCCCACCTCTGGACATTGCAGTTTGATATTGCTTGGAGAGAGCACTACTCCAGCCAAGCCATAGCAAACTCTGCTCTGCTTCATGAAAGGGAGAGCAGTAAAAATGCTCTTGCTTCCATGAAGCGGAGCAGAATCGTTTTTCGACAGCTCGCTCTGTCCAAAAGTAAATCTGGCTCTCACAGGAGGAGGGGAGCCAGCAGGGACCCCAACAAGAGGCCATTGTGGATGGCCTCCAGCCATGGTCTTTTTATTCCAGGCCTTCGGGTTTCTCATCACCCGATTGAGCTGCACTACAGCTCTGGCCACACAAGGGCACTCTGCATTGGCAAACTGCAGGCTATTATGGGCAGGTGCCCAGAGCGTCTCTTCACTGCACCACGACCCAATGCGGCTGCCGAGCCTCACCACGAAACGGGCTGCATGCCTACAGGCTGCAGGATCATGTCCATGCTCACTACACCACTGGAGTCAAGCTATCCTGGCTGAAGAGGGGTGAAACCCCGAAACCAGTCCTAGGATGCTTGATTCCGGTCCAGGGAAGACATGGCTTGGCAGTTCGGGCTGGACTGTTGCCATGAGGCACAGAGTCAAGAATGATTTGCATATGGCCATGTCTGAACTGGGGTGCCGTGGTGAGCAAAATAACGATGGATTAAACCCAGATCTGTGACTGGGGGTGAATGTTTTGCCAATGTGCAACATTCCGTCCATCATCTTGTGTGTTTTGCTGTTCACCCTATGTGGGAAGGGTATGCCCAGACGTGGGTCGCGTGCTCACTATGCCACTGTAGGCAAGCTATCCTGGCTGAAGAGGGGTGAAACCCCGAAACCGGTCCTAGGATGCTTGATTCCGGTCCAGGGAAGACATGGCTTGGCAGTTCGGGCTGGACTGTTCCCATGAGGCACAGGGTCAAGACTGATTTGCATATGGCCATGTCTGAACTGGGGTGGCGTGGTGAGCAAAATAATGATGGATTAAACCCAGATCTGTGACTGGGGGTGAATGTTTTGCCAATGTGCAACATTCCGTCCATCATCTTGTGTGTTTTGCTGTTCGCCCTATGTGGGAAGGGTATGCCCAGACGTGGGTCGCGTGCTCACTATGCCACTGTAGGCAAGCTATCCTGGCTGAAGAGGGGTGAAACCCTGAAACCGGTCCTAGGATGCTTGATTCCGGTCCAGGGAAGACATGGCTTGGCAGTTCGGGCTGGACTGTTCCCATGAGGCACAGGGTCAAGACTGATTTGCATATGGCCATGTCTGAACTGGGGTGGCGTGGTGAGCAAAATAATGATGGATTAAACCCAGATCTGTGACTGGGGGTGAATGTTTTGCCAATGTGCAACATTCCGTCCATCATCTTGTGTGTTTTGCTGTTCGCCCTATGTGGGAAGGGTATGCCCAGACGTGGGTCCCATGCTCACTACGCCACTGGAGTCAAGCTATCCTGGCTGAAGAGGGGTGAAACCCCGAAACCGGTTCTAGGATGCTTGATTCCGGTCCAGGGAAGACATGGCTTGGCAGTTCTGGCTGGACTGTTCCCATGAGGCACAGGGTCAAGACTGATTTGGATATGGCCATGTCTGAATTGGGGTGGCGTGGCGAGCAAAATAACGATCGATTAAACCCAGATCTGTGACTGGGGGTGAATGTTTTGCCAATGTGCAACATTCTGTCCATCATCTTGTGTGTTTTTCATGTGCAGGCACTGACACTCTCAGCCACTTTCAACCCCAGCACCAAGAGGCCCAAGCATGCACGTGGACTGCCGGGAGGCAGCAGGAAGTTGTAACAGTAGTCAAGCATGATTGTGACAGATTTAGGTTATGGGCTTTCAGAGCTCACCTAGAGCATGTCCGCCATGTTGGAATGCTAGAACCCCCTCCACCATTTCCTATTTTAATTCCCATAGAAGGTTTTGCCCTTCAATAAACAAAGCATTGCTAAACAGAATTACACCTAATATAGTGCAATGAACTTTACTGAGAGACCTGCATTCTGTTAGTTTGCGGTAGATCTGTTCAGTAGTTTTTGAGCTATGTAGGAACATACAAAATGATATGATTGGCTACCACAACATTAAACAATGTTCTCTCAACTTCCTCAAATCATTTTTAATACGCTCAACATGGTCTTCTGAGGAACTGGAAACAAAACTGTATATCGTTGATATACACAACTGCACTAATAACAATGACCTCTTGCAATACCTAATTTCTAAAGCATTGGAAGGAATGTGACAGGCACATTAGAAAGCCCAAAGAGCATCACAAAAATATTCATAGAGACCAAAGTTGGTATGGAAAGCGGTCTTGCATTCATTGCACTTCCAAACCTGCACTAGGTGGTAGGCCACTTTAGGATTCAGTTTACTAAAGACAGTGACTTACTTCACTTGACCTACCAAAGATGAAATCAAAGTAAAAGGATACCTTTTTTTTATTGTAAATTGATTATTGGCCCTGTAGTCTATAAAAGTCAGAGTTCTCTCCTTTTCGAGAGACAAAAAACAATGGACAAGACACCGGTGAATGGGCTTGGCTGCTGAACCCAATTTCTAAGCGTTTGTCCAAATACTCTCTTAAATGTGGATTTTCCAGCTCTGTAAGAGCATAAATTCTGCCACATCGTAACTGAGCCCCGGACTGAAGATCATTCCTACAGTCTAAAGGAATGTGAGGGGGTGAAATGTTTGCTTCTTTTATCAAAGATATCCATAGAACTATGGTATTCCACAGGAACCTCTTAGTTGGTACCTCCAAGAGTGCCTTGAATAAGTTCCTGAGTTACCTGAGTCTTTTGTAAACACTTTTGCTGACAGTGGATAGATGAAAAAGTTACTGTCCAAGTAGCCCTATCGATGATCATCAGCCATTGCCAATGCCATTTGTGTAGTTTGGGAGACTACTGGGACCGACAAAATCTTACTACCGTGTATCATACAAATATTTTCAACCATGTCTTTAAATATAAGAACACCCAACTCTTTGGCAAAAGATGAAACAATAAAGTTACCTGTGGTACCAAAATACATCAATAGGTCCAAAGAACCATTCTTGTTCTATTCCCTTTTTAAAAATATAGGTACATGGAGACATTTGTTGTGAAGTTACCAGCTAGTATTACTTAAATCTGCAAGGACCCATGGAGATAAACTGTCTTCACAACACCGTGCTAAAACATTTCCCACCTCCTTTGAGGCTGTAGATATTCCCCTAGGCCTCTCTTTGAGTTTACTAGTACAACCTCTAAAGAAATGTTGAGAACTTACACAACATAGGCAAAGTTTCTTATTTCTGTGCCTTTGTCTTTCCTCTTTGGAAAGAGGGCCATGGATGCCCCCAATTGGTATTGGTTCTGTCTCCTCTACCAAAATACTCTCCATCGTTTTCTCTCAGGCTATGTATAGTCTTGTTTCTACTTTTCCTTGATCAAATTTTATATCTACCAATCTGTGTTCTTACTGAAGTACCAGGTCAACAAAGCATCATAATCATCTAATGGATCTGCTACCTGAACCAGTAAATCCTTCAGGTCATCTTATAACCCCTATAGAACAAAGAAGCTCTATTCTCCTTAGGCCATCCACCTTTCGCCACCACTCTACAATCATCAATCACTTGTTTAAGGTTTAGTAATTTAGTGTCTATGGATTGTATGAAAGTATATTTATCAAACAAGTTCTTCATCTCAGCCTTAAATTCTGCATAATTTTATAAGATTGGATCATTCCTTTCCACCAGTGGAGTCAATGGATAATGTAGCTGTAGTGCCCCTGAGATAAGAAAGGATGAATGCCTCTTAGGATTGATGATTCAGAAAAGAAGTAGGTATGCTCATAAAATGCAACTGCCATTGGTTTCAAAAGGTAGAGAAATTAGAAGATTCCCTATAACACATCTTAGGAGGGGTCAGTGGAACAATGAGTAGTGCAAGGACCTGAATGACAGTATTGGGCAATCCTTTCCCACCTGCTGCACCACCCTTTATGTCTGCTGCCTGTGTGGGTTGGGGGGTTCCCACTGAACTAGTCTTAGCTTTAGGTCTACCCCCAGTTCTACCTGGACTACCATGTAAATCGTCTAACCGTTGTGCAAGCTGATGCATTTCAGTTTGGGACTGTTGTACTGCCTGTCATAAGTTCTTTGTTTCAGTTTGTGGGGATACTAGTACATTAATTATGTCCACCAAGGAGGGGTTCTGAGATTTCATCTCACTCATACAAGAATGCTAAACTTGGACCTGTAATTCTGTAATGTCTAGGCCGAACCATTTCCGCCTTGGCTCGGCAGTCTTGTGGGAGCGAAATGTGAATATCAGAAGCTGATTCTCTATACCACCAAAGCCCTCCTATCACTCTGGATATACTATAACTCCAGGCAATAACAGCACCCAGGGGAAAGGGAAAGTGGAGGAAAAAAACAGAGATGGCATACTAGGAACCTTCAAGGTGACTGCATCAGTTCTCTACACTGCCAAATCTTCTAGTGGTACATTTACAAGATTATAATGAGGCTTTAGGACCTTCATCTTTTGATGCATGAACATTGATATCCATAGAATATAACTGGCAAATGTATGCTCTTACCTAATACCTTCCCTTTCCCATCTTAAATCTAGCATCTGGAATCTCTGAGAATGCAGTGAAAATCCTGAAACAATGAAACAAATACAAGGAACTGAGTAAACAAAGGACCATAATATTATTGCTACTAGAACACCCTTGTGCCACCAAAAGGTTACCTAAACAACAAAAGGCAAAATAATTTAAGGCAGATCAGAAATGGAATTACATCATTCCTTCAACATTTAGCAAATAAATTCCATATGAGATGCAATTGAGTAATGTCCCATGGAGTGCCAAGCACACGTCCTTAGAAGAAAATAATATTTAAACTCTTAATCACTGTCCCTAGTGGAATAACAACTAATAATAGTCTTTTTCTTTTATTGAAGATTATGAATATTACCATCCGCAAAGCTCATGGATTCGCAGCACTGGACAGTCAGTATATATCCTTTCCTCACTTGACAGTTGCGTTCCTGCTTCTTACAATGACTCCCTCCCCGATTCCTCAATTTCTTCACCTTTGGTAAGGGCTTAGAACGACAGTCAGCTGTTGGTAACCTTTATCACCTTGTATTTCTCTGCAGGTTCCAAAGAAGATGCAAAGAAAGGAGCAGAAAAAAACATAAGACAGCCCGTAAATACATGGAACATCTACCAAAGGAAATCAGGAGTCCGGAACAGTGGTAGTTGTATGAAGCAGCAATGCAGCAGTCGAGGGAGAAAAGGTAAGTATATTGTTTTGAAAGTAATCACAATCACCACAGGTCTCTCGAGTGTCGTTTTTATATGACCACATGCAAGAAAACCAGACCGCTACCATCTCAGGCTTCTGGGGGGGCTGGACCGACATAGGGTAACACAGTAGATTAGACCGCGTCCCCTGCCTTGGCCGCTCCCCCTACTTCTGTGTGTTTGGCTGAACACAACATGCCACAAATCAATCAAAAGCAATAACCCCATTATCCAAGCAGGAGAGAAAACGTCTGAGGAAGGCTAGAAACTGTAAACAACTCAGGCAGGCAACAAAGGTAATCAGCGCCACGATCGAGCCAGATAGGACTCAAAGTGAAGACACCACTACTTCAATCTTAGGGGAAGCCGCAATAACTGAGGACCTCCTGACTCCACCGACTGAATTGTTTATTGCCTGAAGTACTCAACATTCACACACAATGGAAAAAACTCCCCCTGCAAAGGTATACGGAATATTTAAGCTGGTTGAACAGAAGGGAAAACAGCATCTCATAACTCAGGCGACACAAACTAAGAAGCTCAAGCTAATAACACAAAAGAAACTATAACAAATAGCTTGAAGGAGGTCATCGGGTCTAAAGTAACAGAAAGAGAAGAGAGGCCGAACCCAGAAACAACAAACACTCCCTGTCAGGAAAGTAGTGTAGCGATCTCCATCACGGGTAATGACATTTTATCACAAAATTGCACAAGTAATCATCAAATCCTGTTTCTAACAGATTCAGAGCAAATTATGGTTAATCTGCAATTCAAAAAGAGTTTCGTCAATGAAAGAGGGCCAGTCCTTCCCAATCGCAACCAGAAGTTGGATTTTATTCCCCATTACGTTTCAAGGGGACCTCACGACATCCTCAACAGAAGCGCACTATTGAAAGTATTTAAAGCCCTTCCACCTTTGAGTCACATTAACACCAGTAACTTAGAAAGTATAGAGTTCAGACCAAATTTCAATCCGATCGGTCAAGAGATCTCTACAGTTACGTTCCGTGACAGCTCCATTATCGAGCAGATTTGACAGCAGCAGGACTCACTCGCCAAATGGGGCATCGAGGTAAAAAAACCTGCTCTCAATTGCTATCCAAGCCCACTTCAACCATCCAACCAGACAGAGGGCTTGTTAAGAGGAGGCAAAGGATCAGAACATCACAGTCCAATGAAGGGTATCGGCCAAACTGCAAGAAAAATTACCATCACCTTTCCCCATCCAGAAGCAGTTAGGTCTTCATGCAACAGGCAGGTGAATATAGATGGGAACAGCAATGCCATGGCATGAACAAAATCCTCCAAATCCTCTAATTTGAACCATGGCTGTGATATCTGCTCCTGGAATGTGCAGGGACTAAGTACAAAACTTGAAGACCCGATTTAATGGAATTCATCAATCAGTACGATCGACTTCTTTTCCAAGAAACATGGCAGACAAATTTCTCACCAATTGTAGGATTCACAGAACATCTATTCCCGGCTCAGAGAGCCTCCAAACACGGAAGAGCAAAAGGAGGACTCTCTACTTTTGTTTCGACCGACATCCCATGGCACGTTGCCGTCATAGATCTTGACTCAACCTGGATGTTATGTATTAAAATAGTTGTGTCGCGCTCTTACAGCTTGTTAATATTGAATGTTTATATTCATCTTACATCTAAACAAAAGAGGTCAAGAGATGAGAAATTATATGCTTCATTAGCTACTCTCAAACTTGCTCACCTGCATGCTAATATCATATTGTCGGGAGACTTTAATATGAACCTACTACATGGAAGGGATAAAAGCATAATAGGCCGCCTACAATCCATCAAATGACATGATTCACACGGTAATAGATGCGTGGCACTTTTGGAAGAACTCTCAATGTGTGTGCTGAACACAGAAGGTCTGACCAACAATCCTCCAATCTGTACAAGAGTCACACAAAAAACAGGCTCACTCATCGACTACACCTTTATGAATCACGAGATTCTACCACACATCTTGAATTTTCAAATACAAGGTATAGCAGAAAGTGGTCACTTATCACAAACCTTCAAACTACTCATAAATACGCCAAGCTCAATAACAAATAAGGTGATGTCTTCACAATCTCAATGTTTTAACTTAAAATACCTCATCTGGAAAAAAGGAAACTATTAGTGATATAATGGGTATATGTATCACCCTCTTGGAGAGTTTCAAAAATGAATCATCATGTATAGAGGCCTGGGAATCATTCACTTTCAAATAAGACAAAGAATTCTCAAGACAGGGCAATGCGAACAAAGTAGGAGGCTCATCTGGAGCAGCATGGTTCACAAGCAGCCTAAGGAAACAACAAAAAAAACAACTGAATACATATTTAAGACATTTAAGAACCTGTAGTCAAGAATCCTCCCAAGACATCTTATCCTTAATAGAAAACCCAGATGGGACCTCAAAAGGAACATCAAGGTGGCCAAGCATGATCACAGAGAACTCATGTGAGCGAAACTCCTCCATGCCAGCAAGAAAGGAGACTCCAGACACTTTTGGGGTATAATTAACCAGCTGTCAAATGGCCAGAACCGACACTTCAACTCGGATATAATGGAGGACACCTGGAGAGCCCACATTGCTCAAATGTATAATGCAACCTCCACCCCAGGTCCCACAATCTATGGAATGCAACCTGGGAATGGGGACCTCCACGCAGGAACAGCTGCGGATGCACCTAAGCCACGCTCACAGGAACTTGTTAACCAGTTTTCGCAAGATCAGGTCCATAAGACCATAAACAATCTAAGGTCTGAGGTGAGCCCCGGGGCCCAAAGGTCTGCCAAACGCCCTGTTTCAGCAGGACCCATCATTTTGGAGCGGTATTCTCACCCCGCTTTTTACACATGTTCTTGCAACTGGCTCAATTCCAGACTCATGGCGAGGAAGCTTCATAAACCCCATATAAAAATCAGGCCCTAGCTCCGATCCTTTCAACTACAGAATGATAGCACTAATCGCTGTCGAGGCAAAAATATATGCATTGAATCTGTTGCTAGACCTAGAGAATTGAGTTGATCGAATAAACCTGATGCCAAACACACAAACGGGATTTCGGGCAGGAATGGGCACACTTACAAACATCTCCGCGGTAACTCTTCTAGCCAATCAAGCCTATGCAAAATCTCGCACCTTGTATGCATGCTTTATTGACCTCAAAGCAGCATTTGACAACGTTCCGAGGGCAAAGTTATGGGCTAAAATACAAAGTTGGGGGCACCCATCAAACTATTGGAGGCCATAATCAACTTGTACTCTCACACGTAGTTCCAAATAAAGAAGGGTGACGGGCGCACTATAACCAAAAAGATTCAAACATCCAATGGACTAAAACAGGGGTGTGTTCTGGCTCCCTGCCTATTTAAGATCTATACTGCAGACCTTACGAAGTACCTCCAACTCACACAAACTGACTCTCCAAAACTGGGCAAAACATCGATACCTAGTCTCCAATACGCGGATGACATAGTCCTCCTAGCCCAAACACCTATAAGCCTACAGTGATCAATATCTCAATTAGGTGCCGATATTACTTCTGCCAAACTTTCAATCAATCATCAAAAAACTAAGGTGCTATGCTTTTCAAAATTTTATAAATACAGGCAAAAAAGTAAATTTACCTGGAAGCTAGATGCGAAACCAATATCCCAGGTGGACTCGTTGAAATACCTGGGGTTTCATCTTGACCATAATCTTAGTTTTAAGTTACAACTGGATCAAGGAAAAATGAAAATGAAACAACTCCTCTTCACCTTTAAAACTGTTCAAAAGAAGGTAACAGGTTGCTCAACAGGACATCTCCTTAAAGTAATCGCTGGCTGCTAAATTCCTCCCCTCTATATCCTACAGGTCGGAAATCTTGAAAACAAAAGATGCCACTGTCCTAAATCTAGCACAATCCAGTCTTTTTAAGAGACGTGCACAAACTTACCTGCTTCTATCTTGTCAAGGCTGCTGGTCCTGCCGTGAGGGGAACGGCGTTTCCACCATCGACTCCCGCCTGGAGGGCTGCGAATCTTTCGCATCGCCGTGAGGGGAACGGCCAGCGATACTTCATCTCCCATAATCCCCGGTCCCCGGCGCCTGTCATCCACGTCATCAGGCTGCGCCGGGGGGGATTAAAGCCCGCCTCCACACCCGCAGCGCGGGACGTGCACAAATCTTACCTGCTGCTATCTTGTCAAGGCTGCTGGTCCTGCCGTGAGGGGAACGGCGTTTCCACCATCGACTCCCGCCTGGAGGGCTGCGAATCTTTCGCATCGCCGTGAGGGGAACGGCCAGCGATACTTCATCTCCCATAATCCCCTGTCCCCGGCGCCTGTCATCCACGTCATCAGGCTGCGCCGGGGGGATTAAAGCCCGCCTCCACACACGCGCGCAGGCGAAGCCCGGGACAAGGGCGGGACCGTCTGTGGCCGTCCGGGGCCAGACAAGGCCGGGCTGGGCTACCTCCCTAACGTCTTTGTTCCACGTTGGAGGTGGCACTTATCACCATCCACGCCTACCCTACCATAAGGTACTCTGTTGCTATTGTGGGGTCTCCTGTGTGACTGTAGATTTGGGGAATCTGTATACCTGTATACCAGTTTACCATCTACTGTGCGGTTGAGCGAGGGCTACGATGGGCAAAAGAAAAATGTCTGATGTGAATGGGGGTGCTGCTAGCCTTACTGGCAACATGGCTAAGAGGAACAAGGCTGAGCAAAAAATCTATGCCTGCTACCACATTAGATCGTATTGACTCTCTAGTTGACGATTGCACTTCCATCCTAGAATCAGATTTATCTGCTACACCCCCACCCTCACTGCTCCCATCTAACGCCCAAGCCCTGTTACTATTCCCCAAATGTTTAGTAAAAAATCAACAGCACGGGACGCTTTGCAGAGTCACACTGACAATCCTATACTAACCATTGAAGAAGCAAGCTCTTGTGCCCCACTTGTTAACCCAGTCCCTCTTGACCCCATTGTCATTGTTTGTTCAAATCGCTTTGAGCCACTAGCCGATATTGATAATGACTATGTTGAGCCTATTGGTAGTGCTGCAATTTCCGGGGTACCTGTAACATCTAACTCATGCACAGATCAGGCCTCTGGATCTGGGACAGTGCCAGATGGGGATAGGTTGCACCAAAAACTACTAGGAAGAACAGCCCCAGATACAGGTTTAATCATGGAAACCATCAAGGCCATGAAGGTGGAAATTAGTGACTTAAAAGCATTAGTAATGGAATTACTGCTAATAGCCAAAAAACCTTCTATTCAACCAATGCAACCACCAACCACTTTACCTGTCACTGCTTATTACCCAAAGTCACAAACACCTTCTATTCCAAATACCGATTCTAGTGCACTCACATTGTCTCAGCCGTCATCTTCACTTCAGCAGGACAAACCAAACCCTCCTCCACTTACTGGAGCTGGGAATAATTTTTCTAATACCAACAAGAAGTCTCGCTCAATTCTGAACTCCCATGCTATTACTAGTCAGCCTTATCCTGCTCAAAGAAACACAGCCCACGCCCTGTCCTTCCCACCTCCCACAGTGCAAAGAGCGAGGTCTAGTTTACGGCCTATTGTTTACATGGTGGGTGTTCCCACGACTGCCGGGCATGAGAACGAAGAATCTCTAAAGAACAAGGTCATCCACTAGATCCATCAGAGGCTGTCGATCAATCATAAGAGATGACCTACTAAGGGCCCGTAGACTTAGACCTAACAACATCTCTACAGACACAATAGAGTTGACCCTAGCTAACCATCTCTTGGCTGATGGCCTTATAGCACTTGAGTATAGATCCTCCTCCCCGGACTCGTCTTCTATTCAATTTAGACGCTTTCTTACATCAAGCCAAGACTGTGCGGGGAGGGGGGGTGGACTGTTAAATCATGGTTCTGAGGGTGCATCTACCCTGGAACAAATTGACTGACTAACTCCGGTGATAAATACTTCACCAATTGTTGGTGGAGTGCCTTATGCAGCCCCGATTGCCAATTGCAGTTTGTCTTCCCAAATACTCCCTTCTGCAAATCTCAGTGGGGCCAGGGGGGAAGGCGGGACACAACCTATCGTTACAATCCCATGCACTCTGGACCCTGATACTTCCCTATCTCTAGCTCCACAAATGAATTTTAAAATCATCTCATGGAACATCGCTGGCCTGAAAGCCAAACTTACATTGCCGGACTGGAACAATTGTATTGCCACCTTTGATATTTGTATATTCCAAGAGACTTGGAGTTTAACACCCTTGTACAAATCTGGCTATACTTGCCATTGTGTTCCCGCCCTATCCACTGGCCGTGGTCGTCCCTCTGGAGGCCTCATAATATGGACAAATATTTCCCTTTTCTGTAGAGTCCGTGAAGTACTAAGTCCCTCACTGGACATGATGCATTTAACTCTGAGTGGGCTGAAAGGGGGGCCCACTATTGAGCTCTTTAACGTTTATGTCAGAGGTACCCAAGGAGGATCTAAGTCATCTATTGTCACCACCTTGGAAGAAGAGCTTTCCTCTTGTCCATCTAGTTCACTCATCCTGGTTGCAGGGGACCTGAATTGTACCTATGAGCCCCTTGCATCTGAAGACATCCTAGAGGTTGATGAGGAAGATGCCAGGTGGGGGATACCCTCCCTGACTGTTCCTCCAGTGAAGAGATGGACACCAGTGATAATTCATTTAAACGCCTTGGTTATGGAATTTGGGCTGAGAGCTGCCAACGGTCGACTTCCTTCCGACCTCCAAGCAGCATTTACTTTTAATAGAGTCTCCAGCCCATCCCGAATCGATTATATTCTAATCGATCGCAGACTCTGGCGTTATGCAGAGGACCTGGTCATAATTCCAACTATCGACAGTGACCATAATCCCCTGTGCTTCACACTAAAGAATCCGTGGCCATCAGATCAACCAATTCCTGATCCCTGTCTTACACTGCCCACCAAAGATATTATTCCATCGAATTGCAAGAGATTTCTTAAATGGCCCAAAATCGCCTTAGATGAACAAAAACTCATTTGTATAAAAGAAATATTGCTATCTAAAATCGCAGAACTCAGGGAAGCATGTGAGGATTCTGACCAGAGTCTAAGGGCCACATCTATACATGCAGCTACAACCGAGCTGATCGGGGCACTTTTTATATCCTCTTCCACTAATAAAATTAATAAACATAAATCACCTGGCTCTTGGTTCAGATCAAGCAGGAAAGAGCTTGCAACTGCCATTAAAACTAAGGATTGTTCCCTAATCAAACACGCCAGGTTTGTTTACAGGAAGGCTGTTACTAAAGCAAAGTGTACCTGGGAGGAATCCCATTGGCTGGCCTTAACAACCGCTAGTCTAGCCAGGGATGAAACTACATTCTGGAACCTGTGTAGATATTCAAGAGGCTCTGACCCTGATGCAATTGTTGACCACATTACAAGCCAAGAATGGTTTGTTCACTTCATGAAACTTTACTCAGGCGAGGATAACCAAAGTCAGAGTATATCTTCCTCTACTGCCCCAATAGATTCCACCTTGGCCAATTACGATCCGTTCACAGAGACAGAAGTCGTGACTGCTATTAATAGATTGGTCCCAGCTAAAGCCCCAGGCCCCGATGGCCTGCCAGGTGACCTGTTCCGCTCCGACCCTAAATCTTGGGCTGTGTATTTTACCATCTTACTTAATGCTCTCCTCAAGGGGTCACCAATCCTTGAGTCATGGAAAGGAGCGGAGGTAGTACCAATATACAAGAAGGGCTCCAGGGAGGACCCCGCCAACTACCGACCAATAAGTCTTATCGATGTTGGCCAGAAGGTGGTTGGCAGGGTCCTGTTGGAGCGCATTCTGTCTTGGGCCACTGAGTATAGTGTCCTGTCGCACTTCCAGGCTGGGTTCAGACCGAATACGAGCACGATTGACCAGGTCTTCAGACTGCTTCTGTTGCATTGGAAGGTTGTCACGATTGGTAGGGGCTGCCTCCATTTAGCCTTTATAGATCTGAAGTCCGCCTTCGATCTGGTCCCTCGTGACCGCCTTTGGTCTGTTCTTCAGGAAATGGGTCTCCCGTCTCCTCTTCTTGATCTTCTGTTCCGGCTCCATGAGGGCAACTTTGCAAGGGTGCGGTGGGGAACCCAGGCACAGAGAACTGAAAAGATCCCAGTCAACAGAGGTGTCCGCCAGGGTTGCGTATTGGCGCCAACCCTCTTTTCTCTGTTTGTGAATGGAGTGGTGAAATTTTTCCAAGATGTCCCAGCTGACGCTCCCGCCCTGGCGGGCAAAAAGGTCCCCACCCTCCTCTTCGCGGACGACACCCTCTTGATTTCTAAGACACCAGCAGGGTTACAGAAGCTCCTAGATAGATTTCATTTGTTCTGTTCACTGAGAGGTCTAGCTATTAATACATCAAAAACCAAGCTTCTCTCCTTCAAATCACATAAATCACCCAGCGTATCCATCACGCCTGACGGAATCCCCCTAGAATATGTCAAATTATTTGACTATCTAGGAATCAGAATTTCCGACACTTTAAGCTGGAGACCCCATATTAACAAGATGCTGCTAAATTATAAACGAGCCAAGGGAGTGATTGCAAAAGAACACCGCTCCTCGAGGAGCAAGCCAATCACTCCCGCATTAGTGATCTATCAGGCTAAAGCAGTTGGCTCGGCCCTATATGGAGCCGAACTATGGGGTTTTGACAATCTTGAAGATATTATCTTGTCCGAGAACAAATTCTTGAGAGACTTAGTCTCAATGCCAAGGGGCACCCCTCTGAAACCACTCTTTAGTGATCTGGGCAGGCGTTCGATTAAAGATATTGCAAGGTTGCGTCCTTTGTTATTCTGGGCCCGCCTATGGCGTACCCCGGAGCTAGTAAAATATACTGAGGGCCTGAGAGAAATTATGAACACTGCAGGCTCTCACAAAATAAGCTGGCTCCGTAACATCAAAAAATCCCTTAACCAGCTTGGTCTAAATGATGCCTGGGAGCACGGAGTGCCTGTGAGCAAGGGGGATCTCAAAAGAGCATATTGGGCTTGGATTGACAATCAGGACCTTAGCAATCACAATGTAGGCAGGTTAACTGAAGCTTTTTACACACACAAACAGTCTATTAGCTTCAAGCCTTATCTTGAGTTGGTACAAAAACCAAGGGATAGATCATTGTACCTCCAGTTCAGACTCGAGATTCTTCCAACTCGAGAGTTTACCAACAAATGGAAGCCTCCCCACCAGACACCTGATACTTGTCTGATTTGTGTGGAGAAGGTCGAAAGTACAGCCCACATTATGTTTGAATGCCCAGCGTGCAGAAATCCGAGAAGAAGATGGTTAGGCCCTGCCTGCCGTCTCCTGGGCATTCCAAACTATTGTGTTGCTTTACGCATTTTACGATATGACACAAGCTTGGTGCTAGTTTGTGCCGTGGCCAAATTCTTGGGTTGGTCGTGGATTATTAGAATCAAATTTACTAGCTCCAGTAGACGATTTTGTATATAGTATTTTTTATTGTCTTTTTAACTTTATCTTAAACAATTTTAACATTTTTATATTGAATCTACCAAACTAGTCATTAAGCCATTAGATTGAGAGCATTCTTACAATTATTGTGATTTCTTGCAAATACTGCTCTCCCGATGAATTGTCTGTTCTTTTATGTCTGTATGTATATGCTTTTATGATAACTTTTTATCGAAATAAAGCTTTTTGACTGACTGACTGACTGTTTTCAATTCCCCAATATATCTCTCAGGCTCAAATTCGATTGGAATACGGACTCAAAAATCAGATTCCTGCTAGACTAGGGGCAATGGCCAAATATGACTGGTGGATGATGGAAGCTGAAGACAACACTCTGGCCCACTTTGTTGTAAATTGAAACAACGATGTGATTAAGCATTTACTAAAGACATTAATTCCTCTGTTATAGATCGTGTTTTCTCTGTTATGTTGACTGAAGCTTGGACTCCATTTTGTATTGTCATGCTTTCACGTGTTTCCCACGAGAAGAGTCCAACCTCTGTGTTAGTTGCTCTTGCAATCTGCCTAGTAACAGTCTATAAATAGCTCTTTTGTCTATCTGGCACATGCCCAGACTCGACCACATCTGTTATCAGTTAGCCTTGCTTGACCACGTTTTCGCGGGCTCAAGGAGTGCATTAGCTCCGCCCACATATTGATTCAGTATCGAAAATGACCATAAATGGTAATGTTCTTCGTCTTCTTGTTGTATCCACCCACTTATGAGCCCCTCTACTGTGTATAAAAGGGGACCATGTACGAAAGTTCTTTGTGCTACTCTATGCAATACTGAAGAGTGTTGTGTGGATTGTAGGACCACCCTTAAGGGTTAATAAATGCTGTCTTTGTACTTTGCAGTTTCCGTGCCAACTTCCGTATAGATTCCATTACAGGAGAGCAAACCCTTGTGTCCTGCGGGCCTAGCTGGGGCCTGTATTCATCAATTGGCGCCCGTCACGTGGGGCTCATCGGCGACTCGGATGCTCGAAGGACTGGTCGCGACGAAGGTGAGGAATTGGGCCGGGGACGTGATCACTGCCAGTGGCGTCTTAGCCCTGGCATCCCAAGGTTTTTCTTCCTTCCCTTCCGAGCTGACCGTCTGGGTGGCGCCAGTCCTCGACTGAGACCTCTTATGTCGGTCTTGCCGTGAAAGCCGTTTGGGCGATTGTGGAGCTTGGCAGTTGGAATCTGGACTCTTGATTGGTAAGAACCGGTGTACGGTACTTGCTCCGAGTTTTTGAAGCCTGATCTGGCTATTTGAGTTTGATTTGTGATGACTAGTCATATTTTGAATTTGTCTTTGTGAAAAATATATATGCGTTGCAACACATATAGGCAGGTAATGTGGAGAGATTTCTCCAGAGCTGTGTAACTTTGAACGGCGCAACGATTAAGTGCCACTTTTTTTTTATAATATTGCATATTTTGCATTATTTCTGAGCATGCCTGCTTTCAGCGCACTCCGTAAGTGGTGCTGCTGTTTCGGAAACCGGTTGAACCTCGAGGAATCTGCTCCAGCTCCCCCAGAGGGGACTCCTAATAGGGATATGTATGTGAAGCATGGTCTTTCTTCCATAATGTACAGCACAGTATGGAGGAAATATACAAAAAAGGATCCTGAGTTGCGATGGCCTTTGTATGGATCGTTTGATATACGTAAGATTGAGTATGTGGAACAGTGTATGTGTAAGCGGCGTGCTCGTCAGGATATGTTTGAGTGTGTGCGGTTGTGGGTGAAGGAGGTGCATGAGCGAGAGAAGCGTGAGAAAGCGCTGTTTGATAAAGAACAACGGAAGAATGATCATGTGCGAGCACAGGAAGCGAAGCGACGGGAGGATAGAGAGCAGACGGACAGGCAGGAGAAGGAGCGTAGGCTACAAGTTTCGGGTCAATACGTCGTTCGGCAGCCACTTTATCCTGTCCTTAATAATCTTGATGATGATTTTTCTTTACTAGATCGCCCTCCGCCCCCTTATGTCGGCGCATCTGCTCCGAGGCCGCAAGATTCTGGCCCGGGTCCGGGTAAGGTAGATACGCGGTCCATGTTATCAGCCGACCAAATGGCTGAGCTTCGGCAAATTTCCTTCCGTGCACTTAACGGCAAGATATCTATAGAGGAATTATTTCATACTTGGGAGGCGTGGCAGGAGAGAGATAAATTGTATTTTCTGGGTCATTTTGCGGATGAAGTGATTGATGCTTTCCGGAAACGTTCTGGTGTTTTTGAGCCCGACGAAGTATCATCGGATGCTAAAGCATTGCGTAATGGTGTTTTCTCTTTTTCTAAGGCTCCAGATACGGCTCGGCGGCTGTTCGCCTTGCGGGACGAGGTGCTGGTCTATAAAGAGAAAGCGCGCCAGCGAGCAGGGAAGGAGAAGCAGTCGGATTCGTGCACAACAGAGGGCCACTCATCCGCCTCCCAGTCAGATAAGGATGACATAGTGCATGTTAAACCAATGCGAGAGGCAGCGCCTTTGTATGTTCCTCCTAAAGGAGCGGGGACTAGCTCGGACATTACCTCCGCCGATGCTAAGGGATATTTCGTGTATAATTGGGTTTACACTCCGTGGCATAGGGCTGATGTTATGGCATTGAAGAATGCGCTGCCCGACCCCCGCAAGAATCCAGCGGCCTTCTATGAAGAAGTCGAGGGGGCCTTGAATTCTTGCGTCATGACTTTAGCAGACATAGATTTGTTCTTTGGGCTTATTCTACCACCAGACATGTGGCGATCTGTGCGGAAGGTAGATGATGTTGCCACTTTTAAGGCTCGATGGTCTGAACTGGAGGATGAGGATAGGGAGAGGAAGCCTGCGCAGAAACCGCCCTAGAATATTTTAGATCTCCCTGCTGCTATTGTGGCTAAGTTGAAGACAATTATCCCCCCTAAAAAAATTGACTGGAATATGTTAGCTGCATGTAAACAGAAAGTTGACGAGTCAGTTGCGGACTTCTTTACGCGCTTTGAGGAGACGTTTCATGATTTTAGTGGACAGTCACTTACCGACGATACGGGACGCCACCTTTTTGCGGATAAATATGTAGCTAATCTGCTGCCGGCAGTTGCGGCCCGTCTGAAAGCGAGTGAAAGTTCTTGGTCCTCCGCTACACCGACGGCCCTCCTGACTATCGCTCAGTATTATGAGCGTCAGGAGCAAGAAGCAAAGGGCCAGGAGGAAAAGAAATCGAAAGATTTGAAAACAAAGGTGATGTTGGCGCAAGTTTATGGCCCGCCTCGACGGGGTAGTAATAGAGGTAGGGGAGGATCTTATGGTCCTCCCTCGGGCCGGTCTGATTTGAATAGGAATCAATGTGCGTATTGTAAGCAATCGGGTCATTGGGCTAGGGACTGCCCGGTGTTGCATGCATCGCGCCAGGGGCATACCCACGGTGGCCCGCGAGGTAGAGGGGGTTTCTCGAACTTTCGAGGGAATTCGAATGAACAGGCTCGTCTTGAGTCTGCTGGGCAGCACCGAGATAGATCAAATGTTTTCGATCGCCAGCATCAGTATCAAGCGTCAGGGATTGACCGGTCGGGGTACCATGACTCTCAGCATGCATAGGATTGCGTAGGATGGGGGTTAGAATTAGTTGAGGTGCCAGTCGATCAGAAGGGCCCTTATGTATCGGCTGAGGTTTTGGGCTCTACTGATCAGTTCCTAGTGGATACTGGAGCGACACGTAGTGCGCTGTCTAAGCAATTGGTTCCGGGGGCTCCCCCATCCGGCTTAATGGTCACATCGGTAGGGTTTGACGGTACACTCTCCCGAAGCCCTCTTTCACAGCCCCTCATGTTTAAGGTTGATTCTTTTTCTGCACCCTGTCCGTTTCTGCTTGCCCCGTACACACCGGACAATATTATGGGTCTTGATATGTTAAAGCACTTTAGGGCTACTATCCGCTGCTCCCCTGCTGGTGTGCGGGTAATATTGAATGACAATTACCCCCGATCTGAACGGATGTGTACGATGTCAGAGGATGCGCTGTTAGCTACCCTCCCTCATGCTTTGTGGGCAACTTCGGATACTGATGTGGGACAAATGGTGATTCCGCCGGTCCACATTAGCGTCCAGGAGGGGGCGGTGTTACCACGCCTCCCACAGTACCGTATTTCCCAGGAGGGTGAGGAGGCTCTCATACAGATAGTGCAGGATTTGATAACGGTTGGGGTAGTCGAGGAAGTCCCCTACAACATTTGTAACAGCCCGATTCTTCCCATACTGAAAAAGGATACGGATGCCAGAGTTTATCGGTTCATAATTGATTTGAGAGAAGTGAACAAGATCGTGATACCTCAATACCCAGTGGTTTCCGATATCACGACGTTGCTTACCTTGGTCCCGCCTACGGCGACCATGTTCTCAGTGATTGATTTGAAAAATGCCTTCTTTTCCATTCCCATTCACCCTGATAGCCGATATCTTTTTGGGTTTACATTGAATAATAGATCTTATCGTTTCTGTAGGATTCCCCAGGGCTATACAGAAAGCCCTAGCATTTACAGTCAGGCTTTGAAACGACAATTGGATTCCTTTGTTCTGCTCGAAGGTGTCGCCCTCATTCAATATGTTGATGACATCTTGCTGGCGGCTGACACCCTGGAGTTGTGTGAAAAAAGTACGTTATCCTTACTTTCCTTTTTAGCGTCCCACAATCATAAGGTATCTAGGAAGAAATTGCAATTCTGTAGACCAAAGGTGACTTATCTGGGTCACCTTTTGTCTAAGGAGGGACGTGCACTCACACCGGATCGTATCCAAGTAATTTTGGATACACCGAGACCATCCACACAGAAGGATGTGCGTGCATTTTTGGGCCTTGTTTCTTTTTGTAGACAGTGGATATTGGGGTTTTCGCACATAGCTAAGCCATTGTTAGCCCTCTTGACAAAGGACACGCCTATCCCAATCCCTTGGTCAGATGAGTGCGATACTGCTTTTCCAGCAACTACGACAGGCCCTTTGTTCAGCACCAGTGTTAGGTACCCCTGATTATGCAAAACCCTTTTCGTTGTATGTGCATGAGAAAGATGGATGTGCATTGTCAGTTTTAGTGCAGATGCACGGTGATAAGCAGCGCCCTTGTGCATATTTTTCGGCTGTACTTGATCCTGTCGCACGAGCATTACCAGGGTGTTTTCGCTTGGTTGCGGCGACAGCTGTGTCAATACGCCAAAGCGAGGGAATTGTGTTATCTCATAAGCTGTTGGTATTAGTTCCCCATGCTGTTGATGCCCTGCTTAATCAAACAAAGACGCAGCATTTGACCAGTGCCCGTTTAACGGGATATGAGTTGACGCTTTTGGCTCCTCATATTACGTTGAAAAGGTGCGTAACGTTGAACCCGGCAACATTGTTGCCATACCCCGAAACCCAGCCTGAGGCGCGGAAAGCGCATGATTGTATTCTTGTGACTGAGGAACAAACAAAGGGTCGTATTGATCTCCAGGATACGCCCTTTCCAGATGTAGATGGAGAACTGTGGGTGGATGGATCCTGTCTGAAGCTACCGGACGGTACGACTTCAGCAGCATATGCAATTACCACATTGCAAACGATAGTGGAGACAGCACGCATACCACAGAAATCAGCTCAAGCAGCGGAACTGATAGCATTAACACGAGCATGTGAGCTCAGTACAGGACTATGTGTGAATGTTTATACAGATAGCCGCTATGCCTTCGGAGTAGCGCATGACTTCGGCCTACTCTGGAAGGAGAGAGGGTTTTTAACGTCACATGGAGTGCAGATAATGCATGGAGAGTTAGTTCATAACCTTTTAACTGCATTGACATACCCAAAGAAAATTGCCATCGTTAAGTGTAGCGCCCATAGGAAAGTGGTTGATAAAGTTGGAGAAGGGAATGCGTTAGCGGATCGAGTAGCACGGGAGACTGCGATGCAGCCCGGTACTACTGCCATGTATGTAGTGAAGTCACAGGTGGAGAGATGGCATGATGCGAAGGAGGAAGTGCGAGAAATGCAAAGGACCGCTTCTGACAAAGAGCGGGAACAATGGGCTAGCGAGGGAGAACTGGATGACGAGGGTTGCTGGAGAAATAAGCAGATGGATAGATGGAAATTACCCACGGCCTTTGTACAACCTATGGTTCAGATGGCACATGGGCTAGCACATGTTGGAGCTTCCGCAATTGTGAAATTGCTTACCCAAGTCTGGGATCATCCAGAGATTGCTAGCACGGCAAAGAGGGTGGTGCAGACCTGTATGATCTGCCTGAGGTACAACCCAGGAAAGGGTACTCGAACTCCAGCAGGAGGATTTGTGACACCCACTGCACCCTTTGAGGTTCTGCAGATGGATTACATCCAGCTTGAGCGCTGTAATAATCTGAAGTATGTTCTAGTAGTGGTCTGCGCTTTCAGCAAATGGGTTGAAGCGTACCCTACGAAAGACAACACTGCGATGACTACTGCGAAGCTGCTGCTGAAGGAGTTTTTCCCCCGATATGGTGTTTGTAGACTTCTATGGAGTGATAATGGCCCTCACTTTGTAGAGGACGTTATAAAGTATGTCTTGAAGGGTCTAGGCATCACTCAGAAATTCCACGCCGTGTTTCACCCTCAGTCTGCAGGCCTAGTTGAGAAGTATAATGGTACACTGAAGCTTAAGATCGCCAAAATTCAAGCTTCGACGTCTTTGACTTGGCCAGACGCTCTGCCACTGGCGTTATGGTCAGTTAGATCAGTACCGCACTCTCGAACTGGCCTTACGCCATACGAGGTCGTCTTTGGACGCCCAATGAATATTTGGGGTCCACCAAGACCTAAGGCTGTGTATGATGTACCTTGTGTAATGATGAGCGATTATCTGGCACAGTTAACGGATAACTTGGTTTCTATCCATCAACAGGTCCGAGAGGCGCTCCCTGATCGGTCTACCGGCGAAGGACATGGTCTCCGGCCTGGTGACCATGTCATGGTGAAAGTCTTCGACAGAACGAACAGCTTGGAGCCGAGATGGGTGGGCCCTGAGCAGGTCCTCCTCGCAACGAGGACGGCTGTGCGAGTCTCCAACAGAAAGAATTGGATCCACTCCCTGCACTGTAGGAAGGTGCCGCCCGGATTGGTGGAACCTGCCGTGCTGACCGATCAACGAGAAATTTTGGCTGCAGAGACAGGCCGTGCTGCGGAGCCCAACGCCACTGAGGAGCTCTTTCCGGACCACGCGACTTCTGGAGGAAGGCGATATCATCTTCGACCAAGGAAGTGAGTTTTCCGGTACCGGGACATACTGTCAGAACGGCCCTTGGGTTAGTGAAACGGAGAGCCGATGAGGCAAGGGGGGGGGATCAGCCCTGCATTAGTGTAGCGACACCCGTCTTGGCCCGCTGGTGAAGAAATCAACCGCTGCCCAAGGGGAAGAGTTCTGACAGACTTCTAGTCTCAGGAAGATATTGGGTTTTATTTTTGCTTTGATATGGAGAAAAAGAAAATACTTTGCGCATTAGGGTTCATGTTGACAGTAGCCATTGTTGGGATAACCACATGGTTCGTGGAGGATGTAACTCCCGCTCGGAAGATTCTTGTGTTGACAACTCCGGTGCCTGAGGAGCACTATTTTTATACATTACCGTATCAAGAGTTGAAGCATCGACAATCTTACTTGAATAACACTTTCATCCAGATGCTGCATCATACCCACGTTGCTACGAATGCTACGAACTGTTGGATATGTGGGATGATGCCAGCGCATCAGAAGAAAGGAGGAACGCCATTTATACCACTTCCTTTCTCTCATAATGGCTCTTGTAGAGCATGGTATACTTTGCTTTTTGCCACTCGGAAACCGACAGTGGGACGATTGCTTTTTAGACTTAATAAAGAATGCCATCAAGACAAGAATGGGTATCCACAAGCGAATGGGACAATTTGGGAGTGGGAAGAGTACCGACCAGACAATGAATCCATTCCCTACATCTTTACGAACACAAGAGACACTGCGGGAAAAGATAAATTTGTGATTCAAGTAGCACAAGCTCAAGCGGACCTGTGTGTCCAGAGTGTGGGTTTCATCCCTGTTGGTGTCAGTGATTGCATTACTGTTTTGAATATTGATGGGTTGAACAATAGTACCTTCTTAGCCTCCCATAATACGTACTTTGTGTGTGGAAATAAAGGTTATTACCGTCTGCCGGCTGGGTGGTCTGGGGTATGCTATGTATCATTTCTATTACCTCCAGTATTCTTAGCTCCCGCATCTTATCATAGGGATTTGAAATTATTAAATAATGTGACTGTAAATAGGTATAAACGTACTTTATCAATTGATGGTGTAGATCAGACTGACACCAGTCTGCAACAGTATATTGATTTTAACTTGGGACTGTTTTTCTTTGTTGGAGCTGCCCTGAACAGTAGGAAGATCCGAAGATTAACAAGAGTGGTAGAAGCTGTGACAAATCAGACTGCTGCTGCTCTTGGGAATCTTACGGAGGAATTGCAGATTACCAGAATTGTTGCATTGCAGAATCGTATGGTATTAGATGTTATGCTAGCTGACAGAGGAGGAGCATGTAAAATTATTGGAAGTAGCTGTTGTGTGTTTATTCCTGATCATACGCCATCAGTTTATAATGCCATCAATAAACTGCATAAAATTGCAGCTGAGATCCATACAGAAAACGGCACTTGGTCTTTTTCTGGATGGTTTTGGGCGTTAATTACCGCCTGGGGATGGAAGGTTCTAACTGGTCTCTGCATTCTTGTAGCGGTTCTGTTTTCATGCTGTATTTGTATTCAATGTGGTCCCTTGCTCTGCTCATTATGTGTATCATTCTGTATCCCCGATAAGAAAGCTATTGCTGATGTTGCCCACCAAAAACGTTTAGCTAAAGAAGTTGAAGGAATGATGACAATTGACATATATGATGATTATCCTAACAAACTGGATGTCTTCAGTAAATGCTG
Source organism: Triturus cristatus (assembly GCF_964204655.1). NCBI lineage: Eukaryota > Metazoa > Chordata > Amphibia > Caudata > Salamandridae > Triturus > Triturus cristatus. Next base: position 523,048,607 of record NC_140588.1, on the reverse strand, counting down.
AAAGGGTCGTCTGTTGTAAATTGAAACAACGATGTGATTAAGCATTTACTAAAGACATTAATTCCTCTGTTATAGATCGTGTTTTCTCTGTTATGTTGACTGAAGCTTGGACTCCATTTTGTATTGTCATGCTTTCACGTGTTTCCCACGAGAAGAGTCCAACCTCTGTGTTAGTTGCTCTTGCAATCTGCCTAGTAACAGTCTATAAATAGCTCTTTTGTCTATCTGGCACATGCCCAGACTCGACCACATCTGTTATCAGTTAGCCTTGCTTGACCACGTTTTCGCGGGCTCAAGGAGTGCGTTAGCTCCGCCCACATATTGATTCAGTATCGAAAATGACCATAAATGGTAATGTTCTTCGTCTTCTTGTTGTATCCACCCACTTATGAGCCCCTCTACTGTGTATAAAAGGGGACCATGTACGAAAGTTCTTTGTGCTACTCTATGCAATACTGAAGAGTGTTGTGTGGATTGTAGGACCACCCTTAAGGGTTAATAAATGCTGTCTTTGTACTTTGCAGTTTCCGTGCCAACTTCCTTATAGATTCCATTACAGGAGAGCGAACCCTTGTGTCCTGCGGGCCTAGCTGGGGCCTGTATTCATCAACTTCTGCTGGGAAGAGATAGATAAACAAGCCAGGCTAAAGAATGACAATTTTTCCATTTTAAAAGAATCCCTCCTGGCCTTACAGCTCGAGGAGGCATGGCTCACAATCACCACATACCCCGGATTCAAAACCTCAGCGAATAACGCAATTAAACGGGTTCCATTGCTAAAGGACAAAACCACCTTTGCCAAGAAAAATCACGCATGGGGAGTGATACAATCGTATCAGTCGCTGAAGAACCAAGCGTACTTATCCGAACACTTTCCACAGCACAATAAGCACTACCTGGTGTTGCTACGGCTGGGTTCTTTCCCTACGAAAGACCTAACTCCGAAATGGAAATTTAGCTGGCCGACCAAAGAATGCCGCCTCTGCGGACAAGGAGAAGAGTCACTGCTACACCATCTATGCATTTGCCCCTCATTACTAGAAATCAGAAAAACATTGCTCCGTGAGTTATTGAGGAAGGCACAAATAAGGACCTGTAGAGGGGCAGTTATACAATGTCTCGGAGGCTTGTCAATTCAGCTATCTTGTAGAGCTATAACCTTCTGGAAAATGGTGGCAAAAGAACTGGACACAAAAATACAAACTAACTATCTGTAGCAGTCCAGAACTGAACTGCCTGCTCAAATTTTCAAATAGCACAGCTGTCTTTTATTTTATTGTTCGTACATTTTTACAATAATTTTTTATTGTACAATCTGATACTTTTTTAATCTAATCATCGACAACTGTTCAAGTATTTGTCTGTGTCATGTATGTACTTCTTGTATTGTTAAGAATTTCTAACATAATTTATAATGTACTATGGTGGTTCGCATACCCTTTAATGATTTTTAATGAAATCAAATACAAGTATTATGACTGACAGCAGTGACAATGTCTTTCTCCTGCTATTTTAGTACCTTTTAACTTTTCTGAAGACTCTTTAACTTCAACCAGTAGTTTGGTTTCCTTTGTACCAGTGACTTTCAGCTAAGTTTAAAACATAGGCTCTGCAAAGTTCAAAAAGGCTTTTCCCAAAATCCTAACAATGTCCTTCTGTACCAAGCATAATTTTTGTTTTGAGGTGTTCCTTGACATAACTCTTTTTGATCATAGTTCCCAACAGTATAATTGTACACGATTGGTGCACTAACCTTTATTTTGCTTCTGCAGCTCTTGGTACTGACTCTCCTTTGTTTTCCTTCTTCTCATCTCTTTCAGGATCAGAGATGCCAGTGAAGTGGAGGAAAAAGAAAGAAACCAGCCATGACCGGATTTTGGCTCTGTCTTCTCCAGGTAAGAAGGTGGGGGAAAGGGAGCCTCTTTCTCTCTGGAATCTATGAGGCCAAGCAAGGTTGTCGGGACCTGGGTGCAGTCTAAATACAGCTGACCCAACATGAATGCAGTTACAAAAATCTTTCAAGATTTGGGTAAGTGCATGCCTAGTTGTAAATTCTATGCACTACAACATTTCCTCACGTAAGCCCTCAAAACCCAGAGACTTGTCACCAATGGCCCTGGGGGATAAAAATAAGGCCTATGGAGAGCATGGGTGAATGTTATCAATGCACAAGTCCCCGGGGGATGTTTTTTTCTTAAAGTCAAAAGGGGAGGGTCGATGGGATAACCACATAGATTGCCAGGGTCAGGATACCTGGGGCACCCATAAGACAATATGTTGGGATACACGGAGGGAACCCCAGGGCCCCACAGCCCCACCGGCTCCCTGCATAAACCCATCATGGGTGCAGCAGAAGACGGCCTTAATCCTGCCCTGTGGGAGCAGGTATTTTTTATGCTCCCACTGAGTGACTTGAGTTTCCCTTCCCGCAAGAGCATGGGCAGAGAAACATGTCTGCTCCCACCCAATGGGAGCATTTTTAAAGGTCCTCCCAGGTGGGAATTGACAAGCCTTCCTTGCCATCAATCTCGCATGCAGGAAAATCACTGTGCATCCCCCTTCCCTAAATAATTAATAGTGTGCTCTCCTGACCCTGGTTTACCCCAGGGTTATTTATTTTTAGCATGGGAGCCTGTACGTTTTTGGTGCAAGGGGACAAGGTATCCCTACCGTCCCTTTATATCAATTCTTTGCATCTTTTGTAGGAATTGGGACTGAGGCTTGAGTCCTTATATGGCTCCACCACATCGTTGTTATTGTGGTGGCAGCCAATCAGATCTCAGCTTTATGCTCTGCAGCGTGAAATATATTAGGTTTTCAAGTGTTAATTGCTCAAAAACTACTAAATGGATAATTTTTTTTTTAAAACATGATTTTTTTACTAAGATCTAGCTCTCTGATAGATTTGGTGTAAATCCATTCCGTTTTGGGCTGTTGCTGTGTGTAAAGTTCCTATGGAAAAATGAATTTGGAAAATGCATTTTGAGACCCCACATTTTTCTCAGCCCATGCTTGACAGATCATCCTGAAATTTTCCATGGGCAAACTAGGCAAAACACAATTGTTTTTTAATGTTGTGTGCACTGCAAATTACCCTACATATTACATCACTCATGAGATCTTCTATGATAGGATTGACAATATCACTCCAACATTTGCAATGGAATTATTGATGAGAAAACTGTGCATGGTTTGGGCGTAAGTTATTGTTACCTTAGAGAGAGAGCTACAATTACTTAAGATAGCTAGAACTGGTGATTTTCAGTGAATATATATATCTATTACAACACAGGGTCAAAAAAAGTGTGAACACATTTAAAAGTACTCCTGATGTACTATCCTCAATGTAATGGCCCCCAATGTAGTGAAACGTGAGCTAACAAGTGATATTCACACAAATATACCAAATTCAGCACTTCTAATTCGCTGACTATAACCACTTTTTTTTTAACAAATATATGGTGCTGCTTAAGAAAGCATGAGATACTCCAATTATGGTCAACAAGTTTAATTTTAAGCAGGGCCTTATTTGCATAATGACTGATTAAGAAACAAGCAGATTAAAAATTTTGCACTGAATTATATGATCTTTAGACAAATAGTTAAATGTAGATCAGAACCCAAGGGTAAGTGATCCACAGCCCAAGGCTGTTAGTTGAGATTCACTTCACCAATAAGGACTTAAGAGCATTTAGCATAAACCGTTTAAGTAGTTTCTATGTTTGCTATTCTGGTTATAACCATGAAAGCCCCTGTTTTGAAAGCAGTCCAAGATCCACGTTACAGTAAAACAACATGTACTTCAGTAACAAGACAAGGCAAGGAGGAATAAAAAAGGACTCTGTTGGAGGCCAGAGTCTGCGTCACGCACCACTGTCACAGATGCATGACCCAGGACTCCTCGCTCAACGTTAGGCCAGGTAAGGACACTGTTTGAGATAGCCCTGCTCACCCCCTTAGTAGCTTGGCATGAGCAGCCAGGCCTATCTCCAAGACACGAGTGTACAGTATGTTTAACCACGCCCACAGCAACCCACTGGTGAAACCACAAATGGACTCCACAAGAGTTTGATAAAAACGAGTATAAACTTTATATAAAAAGATATACGATCAGACTACACGATAAGCTAATATTTTTTCCGGCTGGCTAGTAGGTTCAAATCCCAACCACGCTTTCAAAATGCTACGCTGGTCGAAATGCTAGAATCACACACGTTGCAATGGACAAACAATAGTGCACTGGGTAGCGATACAAACCTATGCTGGGCAAAGGAGAAATAATACAATGTGTAACGATACACCCCGGTACCTTGCAATGGGAGAAATAATGCAATGCGTACCGCTACAATCGTGTACTTCGTTATGCAGATATAATGTCAGGCGTCATAAGATAGTCCGGCAGTTCATTAGGAGCAATATTGGCAAAGTGTATTACGACAGTCAGCCTCTTTGATAACAGTTGCCCCCCACACGTATCAACGATAACGTAAAGTACAGCTTCCCACTCGGGCCCCAGTACTGCCAGTCCTGTGGCCAGAACGGGCCCCAATCTGAGCCGAAGCAAAGGCTCACATCGCCAGAAGGAATGAGAGTACGAGAGAGTGTTCCTCCGTGCCCGCACACCACCCAGGCAGTGATCCATGTTACCTTGGGGCACAACCCCACTCTCCTCTCCTCCTTCAACGAACTGGGCCTTCTGTGTAGAACTTTCTCAATGGGCCTCAGCGGCTCGGCAGCTCAGCTCCTACGGGCTGCCGGACCGGGCAGCGACTGTTGGGAAGATCTCAGATGGCCACAGGGCACACGTACCCCACGCCTCTGAGATTACGTTACTCCGGATGCACTTTCACCACAGCACCCTCCAGGTCTCTTCTGGCACGAAGCCACACACACAACGCTGATGGGACTTCCTGTCGACTCTGAGTGCACATTCACCAGGTACTCCTTCCTGCGGTCTCAGTTAGCACCAAGACATGCACACCACGCTACAGAGATTCACTTTCTTCCGGTGCACACGATGATCAGCCGATCACCTCCACAGTCCCAAGTTGCACCAAAGCATGCACACTGAGACTTACTCCAACTCCGGTGCCCCGACATCCAGGCGCTCTTCACCAACACCTTTGGCGGCACCCCGACACGCTCCCCGTGTCCGAGCCTCACTTCTCCTCCGGTGCACTCGATGACCAGGCGCTCTTCACCAGCGCCTCCGGTGAACCCCGATATGCACCCTGCACCCTCTGAGACTCACTCCACTTCCGATGCACGCTTTGACCAGGCGCTCCTCGCCAACACCTCCTATGCACCATGACACGCACCCTGCGTCTGAGACTCTCTTCACCTGCGATGCACCCGCTGACCAGGCGCTCTTCACCAGTGCCAGCGGAGCACCACAACACGCACCCTGCGCATCCGAGTCTCACTTCACCTCCGATGAACACGCTGATCAGGCGCTCTTCACCAATGCCTGCGGTGCACCGCGACATGCACCCAGCGCATACGAAACTCACTTCACCTTCGTGTGTCCAAGATCACAGGGCACACCTTCTGAGGGTCCAAAGCTGCCACAACACGCGCCCACGGCGTCGCTTGAAACTTGTCCAGAAACATTTATGTTCCTGTGTTTCCAAACAGGGAGCCAGCTCGCCTCGGGCCCTTGGGGTTACAAGACACAGCAAAAAGCACAGTCTTCTTCTAGCAGGGGGATACAGCGCATGAAGCACAGTCCCAACAACCTCTTCCTTGGTTAAAACAGCAAACTGCAGACCAGCCCCAGATCACGAAGCAAGGGTTGGTCCTTCCCAGCAGTCTCTTCAGTTGTTCCTTCATTAGCAGAGGTTCCTCTGGACCACTAAATGGGTCCATGCCTTTTCAGTCTCAATCCATTTCTATTCTCATGTTCAGGGGTTTCAGCTCTCATAGTTATACCCCTACAGGTCCTTGAAGTTCATTGTGCTCAGGGGTCCCTGACCCCTGCCTAAATCAGTTCTGGGTATCTCCCTCCCAGTGTCACCTTTCTCCCTTTGATACTGGGGGTATTGACCCTTAATCACTCAGCAGGAGATGGGTCTATTGTTTTATAGCCGCAACCCAGGCCTCTTCACCTCCCGGGGTTTCTCCTTGCATACTCTCCAGAAGCAGGTCAGCCTGGTGCCAACTCCACCCCTCCCTTCTCAGATCCAGACAGTCAATCCACATTCATCAGAGACACACAGAAATGCTTAAAGCACAAAACTCAGCCACTTCCTAAAAGAGTGGTTTCTGAACACACAGTGACAAAACCACTTTCACAGAAAGATGTGTTATTATGACACTGTGAGTTCATACATACTAAACTTCACCTCTCTATTTTACATTTATGAGAAATTAGGCTAACAAACACAGTACCCAGCCTCCCCCATTCTATCCTATGGGCAGGATGGTCTTATACCAGTGAAAAACGAAATGAAGTGTTTTTTACTGTCAGGACATAACACACACCTCAGTATATGTCCTGCCTTTTGCTTACACTGCACCCTGCCCAGGGGTTACCCGGGACCTACTACAGGGGTGCCCACTGTGTACGCAAAAGGGAAAGTAAGGCCTGACAAGTGTTTGCACTTGTCAGGACAACATGCTAACTTAGCAAACTGCATGCAGGCCCTACACTACAGGCCTGAGTTCCCTTCTCCACGCACCTTTGCTTTACTAACCCTGGTACACACAGTGCACATCACTGGGAACTTTACTAGTAAGGCAAACATACCAATCATGGCAAACCAATTACCATTACACTTTACATAGGGAACCTTTGTACTTTAAGACTGATTAGCAGTGGCTAAGTACCGTAAGCATCTAAAAGCAAAGGAGGTAGAGGCAAAAAGTCAGGGGTAATCATGGCAAGATATGCCAGGTCTAACAGACTCACTAAAGATACAAATGTAGCTAGGAATATTGTGAAGCGCAGTTACCAAGTAAAAATAGCACATGGAAACTGACTTTTTAGTCCATCCAAGCAAGAATAAAAATGGCAACGTACATGACAGCTATTAACGTCTCAAGGAACAGCTATTGCCAGAGCTGTAGACACTGTAATTATTCAGATACTTTGTACGAATTGTCCTGTGTACATAAAATGGAATTTAACTGAAGTTACAACAACTTAAAATATGACGGACTTCACATACGCCTATTGTGGGGAATACAATATTTGACAGTAAAATTGGGAGCATTTATGTGAAAATATTTTTAAAAACTTAAGCCATACATATAGGAAGGTGAAAGCATCAGTTCTTGTTGTCTGGTTTTCTGATATGGCAGTGGATTAAATAGAAAGTTCGAATGTGATAGAGAAAAGAATAGACAAAAGAATAGTGGCACAGACTGCATTGATGAAGCGCTGTGTACCACCCACATAAAGTTAAAATTGGCATCTAGAATGACTGACTGGTACTGGTATATTCTTGTCATTAGGGATGGGGCCAATGCAGAAAGCATTGGCATAATTCCATTATTAGTGTCTGAATCACTGATATTATATTTACAACAATCTTAAATTTGCCCATTCTCCAGAACATTAGGATAGTTCTTCATCTTGTAATCTTCCTCCAGACATGAGAGTCTATGGATTGAATGAGTGTTGTTTTCTTTGAGTGACTGGGAACTGCTAATCAAAATATTTAACTTTCTGGAATCATGACAGTTATCACTGTCTAAATACATGGGATCTTAGTTATTATTTTCATTGTTTACATTGTCTTAAGCACCGTTAGGTCATTTTGCATTCGACCCATGACATGAATTTTTTTACAGTTCATGCAATGTGTCTGACGTTAGTACATCAACCACTTCCCCTTTGAATGTTATCACCGATGCTTCCTCAGAAAGATATGAACAGGTTTCCCAAGTGCAAGCCATAAATATATGTAGGTAGTCATGGGACATATAATTAGTTGCTCCTCTCCTGAGTATATTCTACAATAGCAATGCATGCAGGCTATCGTAGTGACCATGTCACATCTTTAAACAAAATGTTAGTCCATGAAATATAATGCGCTAGTTGTGGGAGCCAAGGTAGCAGAAAAGGGTAAACAATGCCTGAAAGAAAATCAATCTAAATAAATGGAAACAAAGCAAGTGACATTTATGACTGTTGAAAACACCGTCTAATTAAGACCAACACCCTATAGGCTTCGCAATGACATACACATTTCCAACAAGTTTCTAACAACAGAATACAGAAAAGAGTGGTGCGGTATCCCTAACAGTAGAATACAAATCTCCCCTCAGATAACCTATGTATCACACCATATATAGTTCAGTACGTCAAATCACAATTAACCAAACAGCACACATACTCAATCGGATTTGTTGTCTGTCAATCAAAGCGAGTACCACCAAGATGAAAAAATTGCACAGAGTTATAATGACGTGTCTTTAACACAGTCTTCAAGATCATATCCATATACAATGTTTGCCATATTGGGAATAACACTACACCATAAAAGGGCCCTATGTCCTACAATTTAAAACCATCTCACCGGAAACCATCCCAATATGGCACAAATAAAGAACCTAACAATCAACCAAAAAAGATTAAAAACACACAAGGGAGAAGGAAACAAAACAGTACACTTGTATCTGGATAATTGTTGCTGATCCATTAAAAGCACTGATCAAGAATCCTGATGAAATAAATACTTTTTCACCTATGGTATCTCGCTATTAAGCGATTTTCTGAATGTAACATGTGTCGACGTGTTTTGGTGGAGCTAGATTCTACTTTCTCCTCACTCTTTCTCATAGCCACATTAACAGACTATATACATATGCTTCCAATAAAGCTTGTTATAGTTCAGAAATAGACCCACTTTGTGCATCCCTTATGCTACTCTCCAGATTATGAGGTTAGAAAATCCTCAAATTAGCCTTCATCTTATTATAGAAGTCCCAGAGTTTTCAAAAATTCTTTATATCCAAGGAGGCTCAACCATTCACTGGTGAAAAGAACCTCCTCTATCAAGAAAAATAATAAAGGTTTTTATAGCAGGATGTGGACCAAGTTCTCCTACTAACACCCCTCCCATTCAGGATAAAGTGCCTTATCTTACCTTTTGGGGATCTCGTGGTATGGCGAAAAAGGGTTACTGCCTCTCACGATCAAGAATCACTATGGGGCTGTCCGTTCAGGAATGTGTAATCTCCTGGTGTCGTGTTCCCCCTATATTTGTTGCCACAGTGTGCCCTGAGGAGTAATACAGTGCCACAGTTATAACTATAAAGGACGGGAAAAATATTCCCATTTCAGATAGTTGGCCTATTTTTTACATAAGTTTACTGATCAATCTCTGTACGCTTACCTCTAGGTTTTTAGGATCCCAAAATGTATCTGTGGTTGCCCAAAATACATCAAGCAGCTGTCTGGATGATTCCTTTCTGAAAAATAGTTATATATTGGCCAATACTCAAATATAAGAGCTCAACGATCCTTAGTTGCTTGCCGGATAATTTTTTGCTTATTTATTCATATATAGTAGCTACCTATCAGGCAGTAATACAACACCCAAATTGTTTCCATGCAGTGTCTGGGGGTATTACCTAACCACCCTTGTTAATGTTAATGATCAATCTTGCTCATCAAGTGATAATATACAAATACAGGCATTCTCATCAATTGTGGAAATTTCCCTTACAGTTGCCAACTGTTCAGTAAAGGAATACTACTTAGCCTCCAACTACAAGCCAATGACCAAGAGCCGCTGCTCTTGATAGCGTGTTTGGGATATTAATTGCAACCGGCTCCAGTATGATCTTTGCCAGCAACAAGATGGCTAAAATCCCACTCCCCGTGCTAGGCCATGCCTCTTCCCTAAATTAGTAAAGATTTTAATGAGTATAGTAAATGTCACCCCTTAGGGTCCAACCCTTTCCTCAAATTATTTTAAATTGGAGTGTGAATCGTAAATGTATCCCTTTTAGTGTACAATACCTTCTCAAAATTTGTATTAATTGGAGTGGGAATAGTAAATGTAATCCCTTTAGTGTCCAAAACCTTCTCAAATTGGTATAGTTTGGAGTATGATCTTTGCCAGCAACAAGATGGCTAAAATCCAACTCCCCGCGCTAGGCCATGCCTCTTCCCCACATTAGTATAGATTTGAATGAGTATAGTCAATGCCTCCCCCTTAGCATCTATCACTTTCCCCAAATTAGTATAGATTGCATTGAGAATAGTAAACATCACCCCTTTAGTGTCCAACACTATCATAAAAATGGTTTTATTTGGAGTGTGAATTTTTTATTTGATAATTTTAGTGTGAAATCCTTTGTTCAAATTGTTATATGTAGTTGAAAAACCCTGTATGAGGTTATCATCTGTGTGGTAAATGCTTACCCCCAAACATATAAAGGTTTTAAACCTCCATACCATGCATATCATTGGGAACCAATGACGCTCCACCTCCTACACCTGTCGGAGAGCATGATTTAGCCCACTTTAATTTTAGCCGTGAAATGTCTACGAATGTATTGAACATTGCTATCACTTCTAATAGGTCTTGCTGCACACTGTGCAGGTAAACAAGTGTATCATCAGCATGTATCAAGAAGATTTCCCAGATATCATGCACTAGAATTCCTCAGTCTTGGCCCTAAATTTGAACAGATGCGGCAAAGGCTTCACGGCCATTGCTAATTTTATTGGTGACAGTAGGCACCCCTGTATGGTGCCACTATTGATGAAAAACTGCTGAAAGATTTAAACACCCTATGGACCCTAGCCCACAGGTCCATATATAGCAGTTTAATGCAACCCAGGGACTCTGCCCTCATCCCCTTTCTGCCCAGAACCTTAATCAGATATGGCCATCCCAGGGTATCAAAAGCTTTCTCACTATCAAGAGATATTGCCATCTGTTGGAAGACTTTCTGTGATGCCCCCTCCAACAGGCTGAACAGATGTTTCAGTCTTCAAAATATTTGACTGCCAGTATTAAAGTCATTTTGATCCGAGCGCACAAGAGAGTGGACTAGCTGAGTCAATCTATTTGCAAGAATTTTGCCTAGGATTTCATGATCTAAATTTAATAATGATAGGGGTCTATATGAATGAACATTATTAATGGAGTTTCCCTTACTTTGGAAAGACCACAATCAATGCCTCTCTCATCAATTCCAGTATCTTCCCACTCTCTTTAGCAGTCTGGTACACTTGCAGGAGCTTAGGGCACAGTTAATTTTGATTGTGGTATAGAATCTATTGGGTCCGGGATTTTTTTTGCTTGCCTTCTGATCAATCACAGCTCTGAGTTTATCAATCTTAAGTGGTTCATCTAGGACAAAGCATTGTATCTGATCGATCTTGAGTGTACGTATCACATCGAAAGAGGTGCTCAAGAAATACTCATCTGCCTTTGCAGCAGCCGCATATAAAGACTTGTAGTAGTCCATGAAGGCTCTGTTTAGGCCCTCTTGAGTATGCACTAGATCACCACAATGTGCCCATATGGCTCCCATCAGTGTCTTAGAACCTCTAAGCTCAAGAACCAGGCCAGCAATTGCTCAGCACTGTCCCTTGTGAGAGGTGACGTGACACATACTCCACACAGTACAATTTCCATAGCCAATTGATCAACACACAGTGTTCTTTCTCATGATCCATAATGTTCTGTGCCTCCCTAGTGTTTCTCCTGGACTGTAATTCTGCCTCTCTAATTTAGTTTTCTATGTGCAGAATATACCATGTTAGTCATATGTAGTTGGAGCTAAACCTTAAACACCAACCACCCCATTAAACAGTTTGGGGCTGTCCCCTCATTTTGTGTAAAGTAATGATTAATTTGCTTACCTATTGGAGTGCCTGCAGGTAGAGTCACCAGATGGATATTTGAGTGCAATGTGTGCCCCACGTGTGGATTATGGTCAGTAGGGGCCTGCTCCTGTACTTAAAATCTTTAACTTTAGCATACAGTCCCAAGCTGAAAAGAATTATGTGTAATCTGGTTGACAATCGACATAAATATTCTTTGTGGGGTGCATGAGTGCCAGACACCAGGCAACTTCTTAATAGCTTTCCAGGATTTAAAGTAGTGTGAAACCATTACAGGTGGGGCACCCTGCTGCGGCAGAGTAGACCTATCTAAATCAAGGTCATATTAACAGTTAAAATCTCCACCCCATACAATACCGCAATATCATGCACCAAGGAAGACTTGAGTGTATCTAAGAACTGGGAGTGATAACTGTTGGGGGCATATATTGCCACCAAACGTAGCAATTCTTAATTAAGGGCCTTATTACGACTCATCTGACCCCCATTGCAGCAGGATCGGGTCCACCCAACAAGTAGTCAGCAGTCTGACGCAACCAGATTATGATGTAACCGCTGTGTAGGTGGTCAGTAATAACCATCTTTCTATTGTAGCTTGTGCTGCGGTCTGGTGCATGGATGTCTGGGGGGCACCACTTGTGCCCCGTTGGCCACATAGCAGCCCTGCTAGGGACCCCCAAAGTCCCTTTCTGACAGCCTTTCCATGGCGGTGGGACCGCCATGGAAAGGCTATGGGAAATACACATCATAATCCCTATGACGGTGCCTGCGCAGGCACCGCTCCCATTGTGGGGATTATGGTCTGACGTCCGCCCTGATGGGCTCCTTGAGCCTGTTGGAGGCGGCTGTCTTCTTCCCTGCTCTCTGCACTCTGACTGCCAGCACTGTAATCCGGTGGTCGGACAGCTGCCCTAGATGTCAGGCAGACTGCCACCGACAGCATGTCACTTGCAGTCTGAGGGCCTTAGTGCTGCCTGTGCCACCACATATCTGCCTTCAGGAATAACACTTTTGTGTTTCACCAAAAATGGAATGCCTGGAGAAATCCATATAATGACCCTTCGAGTGTATGGTGAATAGGTCATGCCCAATGCTTGTCCCCTCTATCCTCTAGTCAGTTTCTGTATTTCAACAGATGTCAACTGCGTTTCTTGTTCATATGCAATGTGTACCTGTCTGCACATAAGTTAAGCATAGATCCGTTGAAGTTTAATACATGTTGCCATCCCCCTAAGGTTGCCATTGTAAAGCCATGGGCCTTTGGGTCTGAGAGCTGAAGAAAGAGGTCTGTGTCCCATATAACTAAGTAGCCAGGATGTGAAAGTATGCCATGTACTTATATGTCCATATATCGCTATACGATGTCTGGCTCACTGTTATGTAAAATCAATAAAAACAATTTAAAAAAAACACACAAAAAACGAATTAGCCAGATAATGTTAGGGCATGACGCCGCCCCAGGTGGGGATAGGGCGTACCGGCACAAAATTTCCTCATTGGATCTAAAAGAACTTTGGAACCTGTCCTGTCAGAACTCGATTCATCAACCATTCTTCCAGAAACAGCTCCGTGTTCCGTTCATCAGAGTGTTTTGGGAGCCCATATCACACAATGTCATTGCTTCTAGAACATCCTTTAGCGAACCCGGCTCTCACCTTAAGTTCTTTTACCTCAGATTTCAAGTCTGCAAATTAGTTTATATTTCTTTCATCATGTGGCGCAATGTAGTCATCATAGATTCCGTGCCATCTATTCGCTCTGTCAGCTTCTTATGACCCTCTTTAGGTAAGTTCATGTCAATGATCACTGCATCAATCAATAACTCCAGAGCATTTTTAGTATCGAAGATGCCCCCCCAAAATGATTTTGTCATATGTCCCATATGTTTCTCCAGTGTAGATTCCACTTGACGCAGGGGATCAGCAACTAACAGTATTTCGGACTTTACTTCCATCATGCACTTTGAAGGTGAAGGCCCAGTAGCTCTGAGCTTAACCATCATCTCTCACTGGATGTCAAGAAAATATAGCGCAGTGCCACAAACAGTAGGTTGAAGCCTGAGTAATAAGACTATGGAGCCAGGCAGCCATTAAAATGACTTCCATTACACAGCAATCCCACCCATCCCCATCCTGCCTGTTTCCGAACATAATCAAAGCACCTCACAAAGGTTCCCAGTTAATCAAATAGCCATGTGAAAATGTGCCACCAGGGGAACTCAATCTATTTATTGACTGTTAAATATGGTCAGTCACTGAGCTTGCCCCATCTAGCCCAAAATGAAATTTGTTAAGTAACCACAGCACTGTGTTCAGTAAGAATGCCTGACTATCTAGGGTATTACCAGCTGAGCCATCCAATTAAGGATCTGCAGAACAACAGTCTACTTCTTTCTCGTGGTCTCATAAGTCCGGTCAATAGACTAAGCATCATCGTAATCAGTGAGTCCCCTGTACCTGCGCGTTCCTTCGTCCCTATGAAAGCACCTCCCTACCAGACTCTTGAGGCTGTTGTCTATTTGAGTGGTGTCAATATTTACACAATAACAGGAAGCCAGTCTCCAGCACCTCCATTCAAGCAGCCTGTGTGAGAGTACAAGGGTCCAGTGACCATGCAGTAGCATGATGATTTTCCTTCTCAAGTTGCCTTTATTAAGCAGGGTAATTCAATAGCCTTGGGTGGGTCCTAGGCAGGCAACGCTTTAATCTGGCATGTGCTTAGTCTCACTGTGGTCCTCAGCTTGACATCCAGTCCTCTGGCTACCTGGAAGGCATTCACACTGCAATGACTGAACTACAGTGATCTTTTCGAGCTCTGGCATCCTACCCCATGACAGCCATCTGCCCATACCAACTTCCACATTTAAATTCCCTATTCCTATTCCTATCCCAAGCACATGCACACCTAAGCATGCACACATTTCATCAGACACAGCAACACGTACAAATGGAAGACTTCAGGAAAACTCACACATACATGCACACAGTAGACACTCACCTCCCTCACCACCCCCAGCACACCCAGCATATCCCCAGGCACCACAGCAACACATAATGAGCCCTCCACAGACACACCCATACCTGCAGACAACAAACCCACAGACCCCTTCACAACACCCAGCATTCCCACAGACAGCACACCAACAGCCACAGACACCTCAATAACACCCAGCATTCCCACAGACACCACACCAAGAGCCACAGACTGCTCCTCGACATCCAGCATTCCCACAGACAACACACAAACAGCAACAGACTCCTCCACAACACCTAGCATTCCTGCAGACACCACACTAACAGCCTCAGACCCCTCCACAACACACATCATTCCCACAGACACCACACCAACAGCCAAGACCCCTCCAAAACACCCAGCATTCCCACAGACACCACCACCGCCCACAGACCCTCCACAACACAGAGAACATCCAAATCACTCACATCCAAAAGAAAATGCTCACAGTTACCCACACAACAGATACCAACACAACTCAAGGTGCAGACAGCAAACCCGGCTCACACCTCCACTCCCTCTTCCCCCAACCCAAACTTCATCCCGAACACCCTACTCATTTTCCCATGAGAATTTCATGTTTGCTCTTGATCTTTTCCTTATGAAACCTGATCCCTATCCCAAAGTCCCAAAATCTTCCCCCACACCCAAATCCATCCCTTCCACTTCTCACTCCACCCCTGAAAAAAGTATCCCCATTCCCTCTTCAACCAGCCCTAAAAAAAAAAAAAAAAAAAAAAACTCTCTACAACTTCACCCAAACCCATCCCTTCCACTTACCACTCCACCCCGGGAAAAAGGCATCCCACCTCCCTGCACAAAACAAATCACAAAACCCCCTAACAAGGATAAACCCATCCCTTCCACTTCCCACACCATCCCTGAAAAACAGCATTCCCACCCCCATAAACCCTGCCCAGACCCCCAATCCAGAGAAGATCCATCCCAAAACTAAACCCTCCCCTCCATATGCCCCCCTTGTCAAGTACCATCTTTGAGGTGCCTGCTATGCCCAATGGATGCCCCTTTGTGAGTTTCCCTAGCAGTGTCAGTAAGGGCAAGTTTGGTGGCACAGCATTGAGCTGTGGCACATGAACACTGAATGGACTGGCCATTGGCCTTTGCTTATAACCCTCTTGTGACATGCTGTCATTAAAATATTTTCATAGTTTTGAAGACAATGGTCCTGCTATTACTTTTCTAACTATTTGATGTGATTGTAACTGGTTAATTTAATGTGACCTTGGACCCAGTGCTTGAGTTACACAGTTTCTAAATGGTGGCTCGATGTCTATGTGGGATGAAATCCAAATGGGGCAGACATTGCTTTGGGTGCCATGTTATATGGTAAATATTTCAGCTTGGCCTGGACACTGTCAACATCATTTAGGTTGCAAAAACTAGTAGTTGTATGACCTACCATTGTTTACGTCCGCAAGGGAGTGGGTTTTGGATGTGGTCAAACAGGTACAGCAGCGGCAGGACATGTCAAATGAGCTCCATGAAGACAGAGAACATGTTGAGGTGAGTAGAGGTAAGTTTCACCTCCTTTTCCGCTGTCTCAGATGTGGTAGTTGGACTGCCACTATCACACTGGCTGTAAAGCAGCTCGTAATTGGGCCGGCGGTTTCACTGGCGGTCCAAGCCTCCGAGAGCATTATTGGCCCATTCCACAGCTGCCACGGTCAGAGTTGGCTGTCGGTGGCAGTGGTTCTCCGGTGGTCTTTGCAAAGCTAATCCTTGTACTACACCTCTGAACTTATTGCGGTTGGACCGTGACCCGAGTTATGGCGTTCCACGAACTGCCGAACTCGTTATAAGGCCCTTTTTCTGCATTTACTGTGAAAATATGAGACGCACAGCACAAATGTGCATGCTCTTTGTAACTTTTCAGTTCTATTTGGTAGTATGTCAATTATGAGTAAATGCTCTGGGAGACACTTATTTTTCATGAGTTGTATAACTGCACATGGATAGAGCAATTACTATTTTTAAAACAACACTGTAGCTCTTTCGGTAATTTAATCAAGCAGGTGGGCATTTTTGCTAAAGACAATGGGCCCAATTCATAAAGGTAAACTTATACTTTTCTGTAAGTTTAGTACTTTTTGCTATTCGCATAGGTAAACTTGGACCAAAAGTCTAACTTTACATTTCTGTATTCACAAAGGTACACTTAGACCAAAAGTTCAACTTGACTAGTAGTAACTTAACTTTGTAAAGTTAGACTTCTGGTTTCAGTTTACCATTGTGAATACCGAAAAGTAGTAAATTTACAAAAATGTGAATCCGGCCCAGTGATGGTACAGTCTCTATATTACAGGTGTATCTGAGTTGTCACTTTTAGACAAAACAAACTGGTTCCTCGTTTTCTCTAGTCAAATTGGAGTGAACGAGCTGCAAAATATTAATGTAAAATGAACTCAGAGAGCTTGATTATGTCTCTTCGTATTCATAGAGTTCAGCACCTGACCATTTTTTTTTTCCTGTGACCCACGCTTGTGGTGTTGCATGACTGACTATTGCCTCTTTATTAGTCAACATGTATTTGGCTCCTCTGGCACTTTTTCAAGGTTCCTTCTCTTTCAACTAACACTGTCTCCTCTAGGACAGCTGAAGAACGTCTCTGACTGTCTTTTGACTTTTTGGAAGCTGATGACTAAAAATAGTTTTTATAAGGAATGCTAACTGTTGGACTTGGCCCTTTTTGAAGGGTCATCCCTAAACATTTTGCCTTCTTCCTAGCCTGTTCTCTGACATGGTGTTGGTGGTTTTAGGCATCTGGGCATTTTAGCACTGCTGTCCAGTGTAAAGTGCCAGCGTTCTCTGTGTACATTAGGTAAGATTGGCCTGCCCTTCCATAGGAATGCATTGGGGATTCCCTGATCAGTGTGTCAGTGGTAATTCCTGATATGGGAGGAGCAGCGTTGTCAAGTTTAGTATATTTGGAATTGTCATAATAAATTCTGCGCAATGGTGTGCCTGATGTGAATTGCATGTCTGGCGTGTAAGTGACAGGGGCTGGGAGGTGTGTGTGGCTCGAGGAGGGGCAGGGTGAGTCAGCACTAGGCTGAATGGAACATCTGCATTGGGAGTAGTGGGAGGAGTAATCCCCTAACCCTGAATAGATGTGTGCCTAGTCTGGACAATGCTGGCTCCACCCCCTGTGGTGTATCTGATCACTGAGCCTACACCTGACAAAGGGGAAGAGGAGCCTGGTAAACAAAGTGCTTCAATTCCCCCCTGAACCAGTTGCATCTAGTTCCCCCAAGCCCTGTGCTGCAGAACAAAGAGAATCTGGGTATAAATGTAGGGGCTGTGACCCCATGTTTTTGTTCTGCGCTAGTGCTGGTGCTGTTCCTGATCCTGCTGGGGTGTGCTGCTGCTGGGGCCCAGCATTGCCCCCTTAATCTCCAAGGACTTTTGGTTGCCCTTGTGACCAGTGAGTGCTATATTCTAATTTTCTCAAACAGAGGAGAGTGTGGGCTTCACAGTGCGGAGCTGCAGCCCTTTCCGAGGGAATCCAGATGTGGGGATTCCCCCGCATTATGCGGACCAAAGCGGGAGCCCATCCCGCGTTTTGAGTGGTTCGCGGGTGCCCACCCTGCATGGATGATTTTACTTTGGAGAGTGGGTGCTCAGCCTGCTCTCATGCTATTTTTTACAGCGGGTGCCCACCCGGCATTGCGGCCGAAAAGGAGAAGCCGCCGAAAGGAAATGCCGGGCCGCTGCTGAATGCAAACCGGAAGTCAGGTGTGTCTCCCTGACTATGGGCGGGTCCTGCAGCGTAGGGCCGGAAGAGGGAGCGGCGGCCCAGCCAGAGAGACGCCAGTGGTGAAGCGGGGCTCCCATGTGCAAGGGAGAGCACCGCGGTGTCAGCGGCGAAGAGAGCAGATGAAGCCTCCTGAGACGAGAGAGGAGACCGGAGGAGTCCTGCCCCGCAGCACCGGTGAGTGGGGGCTTCTCCCTTGTTGTGGTGCCGTTCAAAGCACCCGGGCAGTCATGCTTGAGGTATCTGAGTGGTCCTGCCGCTGTGAGCCACTCCAACGATGGGCACAGGAGTTTCAGGGCTCCTGATGTATGTTTTACAGCTGCCCCGCTTGCTAGAGGGCAGCTGAAACATTGGGGCAATTTTGTTTAGTTATAGCCCCCGAGGGCTCAGGTGAGTTGGTGCTGATCGAGGCACAGGGTCAGTGCTTGTTGGCCACAGTTGCCCCGCTTGACAGTGGGCAACTGCAATGTTTTGCAAACATTTGTTTTAGAGAGTCCCAGTCGGGCTCCCAGGGCACAGTCGGTGCCAGTGCCTAATTTCCTTCACAGCTGCACGGCAATTAGCGGCAGCTGCAACGTTTAGGCTATTAGTTCGTTGGGGGCATTTGGAGTGAGACAGGAGTGAGATACACTCATCTGCCCCAGACCAATTGCACACTTTTGGTTTCTACTGTGGCAAGAACATTCTTAAAGGGACGAGTGTTGTCCACAACAATGTAACTCATAACTTCAGAAGCATGGCGAATTGTCGTTCTAAAAACCTGATTTATCTGATCCTATGTCCGTGTAAACTGGGTTATATAGGAGAAACATCTAGGAAGATTAGAATTAGGATTAATGAACACAAATCAGCATTACGGACCAATAAAAGAAATGCCCCTTTGGAAGAGCATTGGTCAGAAAAAAGACACAAAGTTGACCAGCTCCTACGGTGTGTAGTTGAAATAATCCAGACAAATGCACGAGGCGGTGATCTGACAACGAAACACCAAAAATGAGAACAATTTTATATGTCTAAATTTAAGACATGCAGACAAGGCTTAAATAGCAAGGAGGACTGGTAAATACCTATTTAAAGGGCATTTTAGAATTGTCTCCTGCGGATTTATTAACATCTACTGTTCGTTTTTTGGAATATGATTAGGTTTATATACTAGATATGAATGCCCTATTGACAGTCTCAGGTCCCATTCCATAATGGCTGCCATTGTTTTGAACAAAAAATGTACTGAATCAGAATACCCCATTGACAATCTTAGGTCCTATTTCATAATGGCTGCCATGTTTGAGAACAAAAATGTCTCCTTATAGTTTCCTCCGAACCATCTCCGGTAGGTGCTACTATAAGGACAATAGTTACATTAACGTCTGCACTTGTGATATCAAAGATAGAGCTCTTAGACACTGACAATATTACAATTATAAAGTTTAGATATATTTAGACCTTTATACCATATTCATTTCGATTAACACATTCGCTATACAATCTCCCTAGC
Source organism: Triturus cristatus (assembly GCF_964204655.1). Lineage (NCBI taxonomy): Eukaryota > Metazoa > Chordata > Amphibia > Caudata > Salamandridae > Triturus > Triturus cristatus. The sequence continues at coordinate 523,028,522 of NC_140588.1, read as the reverse complement.
TGGAGAATCTAGGAGATTATACATTTAAAGATGGCCGCCTTTCTCTGTGACATTAACTTGTGACCTCGTAATATTAAACATAGAGTTCGTAGACACTGACAACATTACTATTTTAAGTTTAGATACATTTAGACTTTTATATCATATTCCTGTTTTACAAACAAGTTCGCTACACAATCTCCCAAGCTTGAGAATATAGGTGATTACACGTTTAAAGATGGCCGCCGTCTTCTGATAACTTGTTTTTTTGTAGCCACGTTTTTTTTTAAGCTCTGGTTTCCCATTGTAATAGAAGCAATTCTTTATAGTCGCATTTTGATCATTTTGAACGATTACCGATTTAAAAATTGTAAATATATGTAGAATAATTTCAAGTTTTGGCAATTGACTCTATTGTACTATAGCTAGACGATCACATGACCATGGGCAAGGTATTTAAGACACTCTCCGGGTCAGATGGATTATGTATCCTGACCCGGAAGACGTTCGTAGGTTGCAGGGAGGCCAGAATATCTTTATCAAGTAAGTACTGGTGGTCTTAATCGTGCCTTAACCTATTAATACTCACAAATAATAAACTGGTGTTTGTACTAGCTGCGTTCTATCTTAAAAACTGTCCCAGTTCATCTCAAATATGTGGAGATCCAAAATCGTGTCTTAACTTAATAATACTTGGTAATAAATAGCCGGCGTTTTGTTTTAGAGACATTAAATTGATTCCAGGATTCGTGTAGCTGCATTTCCTTACGTAACGCGGAGAGCACTCGGCGAGCAAAAACTATACCCATTTTTAATAACTTGATTCTGATTCACCAAGTACATCCTATTTCCGTTGCGATGATTACTGCGATTTTGCACAACATGAGTTAATATCTGGTACACTTGCAAAATATTAATGCTTACACGATACAATTTGGTCTAGTATATTTCTTGCAATAGCACATACAGTACAAATGTGGGTTTAATAATTAGGTTCACATTTCCCTACATAGATGGGAAGGGTAATCAGCTTATGAAGATATAAATTAATACCTAAAAAGATTACAAGTAGGCCACGGAGGTATTTTTAGTTGTAGTCTATAGAGTTCATACTAAAAGCACTATCAGGCCTGAAATTCTTAAACCATAGATCATAACGGCCATATCAAAAACAAACAGAACATACTGAAAGGCTGTTCTTTTTGATCTTTGCAGATTTTTATCCTTTTGAGTTGCAACATCAAGAAAGCAACAAAACCAGGTCATGTCTAGCCTGCATGCTCAAATATCAGACCATCTCTATATGATGCATGATATTCTAGATAATAAATAATTATATAAATGTATTCCTTAGTAAAAGCTCACCAAAAGGGCGTACATCGAAAAATCAACAAATGGAAGCCTAATCAAAGTTCACCTGTTTTTTGATGAAAGGTCACTAGTTTTTTAACGGTAAGCACTCTCCATTTATTTTACCCGTGTACAATTATTCTAACATAGAGAAGCTCATACTCGTTTTTATCTTCAAAGGTCACTATCAATTAGCTACAAATTTATCGGTGGCACCTACGAACGTATTTTATGAAGGAACAGTACCATATAAGAAGGTACGCAACAATGAACGCTATGTAGGGTCTTCATATATCCCTATCAATAATTTTCATATAATATTCTTAGAGTTAAATTCACTTTGTCTAATTTGAGGACATTCCCTATTTCAACCATAAATCAATTGGCAGAATATTTCCCATCTGAATCAAACAGGGGAAGCATTTATCTGAGATTTTAATAGGTACGTCATGTTTTAGTAACAGTGGATCATGTGTTGTTTCTATTTTAATTTTTGTTGGTGCGATGTAATGATAAACAGTATTTGCCAATTTTAACTCTTTTCTGGTCAATAAATACTTATGCTTTTAAATGTGCAAAATCAATTTGATATTGATAAATGTATAAACTAATATATTATTGTTTTGTTGTATATTACATTTCTAGACAACTCTGTCCTGGAGAAGGTGGTTGATCCTAATCTCACCGAAACGCTGCGTCAACTTTTGTGTAGTTTTCTTGTTTTTAATCATCAATTCAAATGTGTTATAAATATTTATTATTGGCAAAGATGTTTTTTAAATGCGTGTTGATTGTTTTTAACAAATTATGAATAAAATTTGATTTTGTATATTTTTAAACGTCTGTTTTCTGCATTACTGTTTCTAGTGCATCCATACGCCAGCATGACATCGGGGAATCACTATATGTTTGTGGGATATATGTTGGAATTATTGTTGTTCTTGTGACTACTGGTTTTTCTAAACAATTGGATGCACTTAAAGACCCCACCGTTATTGTACATGTTTATAGTGCAACACTCGATACACATACCAAGTTAGGGACTTGTTCTTTTTTTTGCCTAGCCCTGACATTATGGACATAGGGCATGTGAGCCCTCTGAGAAGGCCAGTTGGCCAGGGGGATTGTTAGGTTGATAGGGCGCCAGGCCCTAATGTGATTTATGTGGTGCGCAAGAAATGTGATTCATGTACTGTGATTTATGCACCGTGATTTATGCCTCTAATGTGGTTTATGATCATGAGGTTTTGCATACTGTGGTTATGCTTGTGAGGTTATTTTCTACTGTGATTTATGCCTGTAATGTGATTTGTGATTAGGAGCTTATTGTCTAATATGTTTAGGCTTATGAGGTTGGCACATAATGTATTTGACGCCTGATGTGATACTGAATGCATAATATGATTTATGTTGCAGGATAATGCTGAGTACAGTGTTTGCCAGTAATTACTGTTTGTGTTCTACGTTTATTATTGGTTCTACATTTACTATTTTCACTTTGTGATGGTTCTCACTGTGGCCCAATTGGCCCTGTCATGTGTATATAATCCCCTGTAAATATTGCCTAGTGCCAGTTGGCACAGTGTATATTGTGTGTTTACTATTCTAATGTGTTTATGAAAATACAAAGGCTATTTTTACACATAACCTTGTGTGGAGTTCCTTTTGTGCTGTGCCTAGTATGTTGCTGCTGTGTGTGTGTTGCGCAAACGCTTTAAACATTGCCTCTGGGTTAAGCCTGACTGCTCGTGCCAAGCTACCAAGTGGGTGAGCAGGGGTTATCTTCAGCATGTAACTCCCATGCCCTGACTAGAGTGGTGGTTAGGCTTAGGCACAAGCCCTAGCCAACCAGAAATCCCATTTCTAACACTAACAAAACAGCAATCGCTGTGGTAAGGACCATGCAACCTCCTTTGGGAACCCTAAAATCTGGCTTGGGCAGCTTTGAATATTCCCTTTTACTCTGCAAATCCCTGCTAATTTGATAATATGGACCAGTGCTGCCCACATGATTGGTGGCTACCTTTTAGTCTAGCTTGTTGAGGGTCTTAATGTGCCTGTTCCCTGCAGAGTGATGTGGTAGATAATCTCTAGATCTACCGTGCTTGTGAGTTGCCCTTGAACCTCCATTTCTTCTTGTGGAGGAGACTGCAAAAGCCCTGACCTGTCGGCTGACAACATACTGCCCCCTCTAGTGGACAAACGAAGGAATAAGTGAGTAGAAACAAATAGCCTCCTCTCAACTTTTATCTGCCTCTAACAACGGAGCGAATTACTTCATGTAATCTTTCTTTCTTTGCAAGTTAAGCCATTATTCCCAGAAGATTACTTCACCAATGCCATACTTAAATTGAAGTAGGGTTTCTGATCTATGATCTTGCAGCTAAAGTTACATCTCATTTTTTGTATGGTAAGATTATTTTGGTAAAAGGAGAAGTATTCCATGACTCCTTTTAATTTGATGGAGTCTATTTTGAATGGCGAAATTTTCTTCAGGTATAGAACGTTATCCCTCAGTTTTGTGTATCTCACTTTTTCCCATTTGTGTGATGAATATATTTTAGCAAGTGTTTATTTCCTCTGAGTTGCATGTTCACTAAACAAAAGTAGAAAAATAAGCTAAATCTTACATTTCAGAAAGGTCGACTTAAAGCATCCTTAGGTGATTGTACAGTATGAGCTATCAGTAGATAACTGCGAATACTTGGTTAGGAGGGTCAGAGTTGAAGAGAATGGCTCTCAACGAGGCCCCTCTGGAGAGGGCGAGTACCCAAGATGTCACCGTGCCAGTCTATTGTCAGACAGCTCTTGTCGGTCTGCATACTGTCAGACTGTGCACTCTGATGGTTGCTCTCGCTAGATAACAAAAGGAACATAAACCGAATACTCACACTGTGCAGCTCCAGCTCTCAGACACCCGGAGAGCAACGAGGAAGTCACCTTACCCTTTAAAGGAAACCACAAGGGATGCAGTACATCCCTGCGACCCACGTGCTTTCCTCATGCCTGCCTAAGGAGAGGGGCAGAAGTCAGGGTAGTGTGTGTGAACCCTGCTCCAAATGTCATTCACTGACACCAGCCACTGCTGGAGGAAACCTTTACCAGAGGTCATTAACAGTGATTTTACTTCCGCCTCTGAATCCCTTGGGTCATTACACTTCTCCCAATGACATCTGCAGCAGAAACTGGTTGTGCACGACCCCTGTTGTACTGCCAATTTGCTGCTACAGCACGACCTGCAAAAAAGGCTGAAGGATGAATGAAGAACATTGGAAACTCCTCATCTCAGACCAGAGTTCCAACAGCGCAGGCACCCATTATTTGTTTCCGTCTTCATTTTAAGCATTACAATTGTATAGATTGATTGAAAATCCTACATTGCCCATTCTCTTCTAATACATGATAGTGTACTGTGGGCATGTACTGTTTTATCGTGACTACTGCATGCTTATCCCTGATTTATATGTACAGGTTTGTGCTTATTTTCCGCCATAGTGCACGGTTGTCTGCAGGAGTCTAGCATATGTTTTGTACTGGAAGGGTTCGCTTCCAGTGCAAAATAATATGGCAAGAAAACTTCTAAAACTTCTCCTACTTTGTATGTGTGCTGTCCAGTTCATCACACATGCAAAGTCGGAAAAGAAAAGAGACATGAAAACATTTCTCCTTTTAAAGCCTGGTTTTAAAAGGTGTACGTTTTTGATGCAAAACCCTGTCTGACATTTTTGATAGATAGGTTTTTGCATCTAAAAGTGTGATTGATCACAAGGAAATACCCATATAACGTACCCTTGATGCTAAGTAATGCAATGCAGTGATTTGCGCTACTTTGTACTACTTTTAGTCAATTTCACGCTGGAAAGTACATAATAAAAAATAAAAATAATGTTCGGGTTTGCATCAATTTTATGCTGCAAACCGAGCTCAAAATGTTGGTAAATCACCCCCAAATACTTTACATTACCAACGCTTGGTCTGAAATACCCAAGAAAAAAAAGAACTAAAATGAACCTAAGACTATGTCATATATGTGATGTGCGACCCGAGGCTTAGCTCTCTCTTTACGACCTACCTGCAAGACTCATGTGACCTAGAGAACATTCTATCCTACACAGGATGACAACAAATACCACACTCTGTGCTCCCCACAGTGTTGCATGTTACTAGTTTGATGATGATCTTCTTTGGCAACCTCAATGTGGTATGAATCTTTTTCTAAATGTTACAATGGAAAACAGTATTACAAGTGAGCACAAAGCTCCACTCCCTAAGGGCAGATGTGAGCTGCAGTGTCCTACCGACTCCATCAACACACTTTGCTGACAGAAGCCGAATTTCAGAGAGTCTCAGGCCCAGATTTACTGAATAATCACGCAGTGCAGTAAATGCTGCTTCAGAAGGAGAGTGCAGGAGAGTGCCATATTTAAAGACATATGGCACTCTCCTCCCCTTTTCCTAGTGGCAGCACAGAAATATGCTGCCCGGCGCCACAGACACGCCTTTGCACCATTGTGCAAGGGTGTCTCCATGAGTCTAGCATACATTTTGACAAAGAAGGATACCCTTACAGTTCACACATTCTATGCTTAGACTAACATTAAACCATGTCCCAATTTGTGAATGTGCTGTACAGTGCAGCGCACGTGCAAAGACAGAAAAGAAATGAGAAATGAAAACATTTATCCTTCATAGTGCCTATTTGAAATGAGCACAGTTTTTAAAAATAAAAACCTGTCTATTTTTTTAAATAGAGTTTTATGTCAAAAACCTTGGGTGGTTGCATGGGAGCCCCTATGCACCACCCATGGAACACCCCCTTGATGCTACGTAATGAGAAGCAGGGTTATGCGCTTCTTTCCATTACTTTCAAGTGATTTTCCAGCATAAAACAGGTTTTGCACTGGAAAGTAAGTAGGTAAAAAAAGATTGTACATTGATTTGTGTCACTTATATGATGCAAAGACGGTGTAAAATCTTAGTAATATATACCCCTAAGTTTGATATATCTAAAGCAGGAAATTACACCCGTTTTTCTTCTGTAATTTGGATCAAAGGCCTCTTACTAGAGGTAATAGCAGAGTTAATGGTGAGGGGGAGAGTGGGAAAGGACCAGATTGTGGAAACATTTAAATTAACTTGTGGAGATTTATATAGACTCTGTAGTTTGAAATACTTGCAAATCTGAGATGAGCTGGGCTAAGATTGATTGAAAAACACAGGAGAATGCCATGCAGCTGTCTGAATCAAAGCAATGGAAGCAGGGTAATAGTTCTTTCACCGCATTGTAATTTTTTCCCTTAAATAATGAATGTCGAAGTTGGCTGCAAAGAAATTCAAAAAGGGCAGGAGTATGCCAAGTCATATAAACTGAAAAAGAGCATGGGTCTCTGGAATAAAACATATTGGGCTCTCATGGAGCACTGAGGACAGAAGGGTAACATGAGGTGGGGGTTGTTTTGTTTTTGTGCTTTAAGGATGGCAATCTACCAAATGCTTAGACGCTGATCCTCAACGATGCAGGCTCATCTACCTCTAGGATCCTACGGAAGCTTTGAGAAGCATGAAAAAGGCATGGGACACATACCACTGCTAGAAAACTTGTCATCCTTCGGTGTAACAGGAGACAGTCAAATCTGGGCTTTTAAAGATCGCCCCAGTTACATACCGGTAATCTTCATTGTTCCGAGTATTGTCTTCCTTGCCACATGAGTTCCCATCCCTCCCTCCCTGTTTGGCTATCGGCTACATGTGACTGCGTGGGGCTTGGTAGTTCCACAGGAAGTGGGGTGGGTTGACCCTCCCCTTATACTGGGTCAGGGTGACGGTGGTCGGCCATGTTGGGGAGGGATGGGAGGCATGGAATGCTAATTTGCTTTGGAGTGTTCTGGTGTGGAGTTAAAGCTCACTACGTAACACGATGAGGTAATGTGTAGTTTCTTCTAAGGGTGATAACCTTGAATGCTCCTCCTCTTCTTTCCTCACTCACAAGTTGCATTTGTAAAGCAGGGGGCAGTATCCCTGCCTTTAAAAAGGTGCATAGCTACGGCTGATTTCATCAGCTTCTCATCTTGCCAATTTGGCATCATTTTCTTCATTTGACTGCATCTTCACTTTGCACTTGATGTTGCATGGATTATTAGGCTTTTTCTGAACATAAAATTCACACAGCACCATGCGGCCACTGTCGCTAGATTGGTGATTTGTGACTTCCTCTATGCTTTAGTCTCCTCACCCCCAAATTGGCATAGCAATAGTGCAGACCATCCAGAGAGACTCTGGCCTCTTTCACTTGTTTTTTACTCTTTCCTTCTCCCTTTGGTTGTCTATCTGTCACACCTCCATCCTTTTACCCCTAGACAAGATAAATGCACCTCTCTGGTCACTCACGCACAACACCAAATGCTTCCTACATAGGATAACAGCAAACATAACACTCCAGAAACCATATGCTTGCCCACAGAGTAGCGTGCTACCCATTAGTATGAAGTATCATATATAAGTGCTACAGTAGAAAACAATTTCATACCTTTCAATATATTACTTCTTACTATGCCAAGGATGCATTCCCCTGAATTATCACCTAGTAAGCAATGAAAACATTCAATTTATAATACAACTGTTTTGAAAATGCCATTTATAAGGAGTCACAACTTAAGTACTATTGGCAAATTTATTCCAATAGTACTAGTTAACAAGAAGCTTAACTTCCTACTGAGGAGATATTCGACTGGCCTTTTACAGCCAATTACAAGGGAATATGGTGTCTACTAGAGTGCTTATACACACATCCCTAAGGATAAGACCCACTCACTTTGTAGTTCTGTTGTTATGGATTTATCTGCCTGTCCCTCCAAGGTACACACCAGTATGGCTGACCTTTCCTCTACTCTAAGCAACTAAAGACTTACTGTAGCTGCCAGCTCAATCTATTTAATCAACTGAAAGTGGGCCACAGCAGAGCAAAGACATTTTGATTGCTTTATTCCTATTGAATTCTTTATCTTTAGCCATGCCTTAGTTAGCGATTCTTCTTTCTATCAAAAAGTATGCATTTTACTTTGAATGCCGCAATGGTTTGGCTTCATATATGTTTTGTATTTAAAAACGAAACGGATTTTGAGACACATGAATGATAACTGTGAATACAGTTCAATATCACCGTCCAGGGATTTTGATGGCGTAATACACTGCTTGGTGATTAGGACCAAGAAATTGATTTGTTGGGACAAAATTGCCCAATATAGAATTTTATACCACAGTAAGTGAAATATTGCACTGCATTGTTTGGTTCTTGGTAGTAAAAAAAAAAAGAAAACAATGTTCAGAATGTGAAGTTTTAGTGAAACATGTTTTTCTTTGTTAACAAACATTTTCTGCCCATTTTGGAGGAGGGGGGGGGGGGGGGAGGGGGTTGCGCTAATCCCTGCAAGTTTCAGCTAAAAATGGTACCTGGTTGCAGTTTGGATTTTTAAACTTGGTTTACCTTTCACGGAGACACGATTAAACAAAAAGCAATCATAAATCTTAGCAGAGCGGATTTGTGCTTTCATTATATAAACACATTGTCATGCCTACAGACTAATTAGCTTCTTGGCGCGGATATCAGACAGATAGTCCATCCCACTTGGTAAATAACTCTATCCTTGTGCAATATGCCCAGGAAACTAATGCTTTTTATTCAGTTAAATTAAATAAGCATGTACTATAGAGGATACAAAGGGGCTGATTTTGATGGTGGTCGGTTGGAACGCCGCCCGCTATTGTGGCGGTCAGCAGCCTGCCTGACAAGCCCAACTGCCGCATCATGAATGCCGTGATGGCATACAGAAAGTGCCAAGGAAAAGGGCCACAGCACACGCCGCAGTGTTATGGAGCATCTATTGCACGTCCATGGACTGTGTGAACGCCACGATGTTGTGCACAGCACACGGCGCATGAAGGTGAGTAGGTGCACTACATGTTCCCCCAGGGTCACTTTACAGTGGCGCACAATGGATGAGGGCCCTGTTAGGGCCCCCATATCCCTTTCCGACAGCTTTTTCATGGAGGTCTTCACACTAGGGGTGGGCGGAATTTGCGGAATTAACCTCAGCAAATTATCGCGAGAATGCAGAAAATCTCCGCAAACACGCCGGAAATATCGCGAAGATGCGGAAGTTTTTTTGCCGCCTGTTCGCGGTATTTTTTGCGTGTTCGCGGGTCGCCAACTTACCCATGCGGTCGCTCACGGGCGCGGCCATCTTGTTTTCACTTGTCCCGCCCTCTGGCGTTGTTTACTTCCTGTTCCGGGTCGCGCAATGCATGTTCGCGGTCGATATTTCCTGTTCGCGATCGCTTTTACTTGATCGCGTTGCTTTTTGCTTGCTCAGGGAGAAAATATCGCGCGAACTTGCGCACGTGGTCGCAACGGGCGCGGCCATCTTGTTTTCCACTCTATTGCATGGTTCTGGGGCCTGATTTTCAATCCTCCCTAAATCTTTTCAATCCTTTGTTTATAGCCACTTTTTTTGGATCTTTATTACTTATTATTTCTCTAACTATTTTCCTGCCTCTATATTTTTGGTTTTTGTGTACTTTTTTTTTGTTTTTTAGCTACTTTTTCTCTTTGTATTGCCTGCTATTTATTTCCTTTACTCCTTTATTTATTTTACCTTTTCTTTCCCGCCCCGTCCCCAGAACCATGTCCAAGGGCAGGGCTGTTCGCCGGCGCAGCCAGAGCCGCGACCGCCTTCCTTGCGGAAGGCGGCGCCCACAAGGGGTGCATGCACGGGCCTTATTTGGGGAGGCGGAGTTGGCTGCACTAATTTTCTTTGTGCAGCGCCACCTCCCCTCAACCCTGGCAGCAGGTGGCAGGCCTGGGTCCGGGTACGGCCTCCGGGAGCGTCGGCAGCGGTGGGGGAAGGTGCGCCGGGCAGTGTCGCGCATCTCTGGGGTCCGGCGCACCCAGGCACAGCTGACGCACCGGTGGTCCGACATCCTGGACCGTGAGCAGGACCTGCTGGACCTGCTAGGAGTGGAGGTCCCGGGGCTTGGTGAGTACCTATTTAATTATTACAACTTTGTGTCTGTTCTTCTGCTCTATGTTATATATTGCGAATATCTTTTTTTCCTTCCAACCAGATAGAATGTTGCTGCTTGCAATACATTCCAGGTTAATAACGTTTAAAAGTCTTCTGTGATTATGACACAGGTGCTCTTCTGCGCTACTACTAATCTTACTTGTTTGCAGCTTTGCGTTTGCGCTTGCTTAGCGTGATTCTTTACGAGTTTATTTTAGAGAAATTAAGTTACGTAATGCTACAGTGACTCACGTCCACTCCTTACTTTGTCCTGTCACTAATAGATAGGGGCGGATTGATACATAGGTTTAGGTACTTTGTATGAGCTTCTAATTGGTTAGTGGTATGCGTGATGCCCCCCTCACTCAGTTACGTGACGTGCTGCTAGTACGCCAGTCTTTAGAACCTTTCTAGTTTGTTCAATGAGTGGAGGTAGGCTTTGCAGTTACTTAGCAGTAGCAGATCAGCATCAATCAAACCAAAATTGTGTATATACAAAAAATGTAGTCATGTTCATGTGTCCTCCATGATTGGATCATACACATTGTTGAGGAATACAGTCGAAATGCATACTTAATGTACAATTGGCATGCCTGGAATAGGTGGGCTAGGTTGGGTGGTACGTTGTACTAATACTTAGGCTTACTTGTAACTTAGTTTTCTGGAATCAGAATGGAAGAATGTATTACTGTTGATAAATAGTAACTTAAGTAGTCGAACTGCGAATCCCCCGATATTACATGTTGACCAGATGAGATCGGTCATAGTAGTTATTGCAATTGTTTACATAAGTGTTTTTTGACCGTTGTTGAAAAATATTGTATTTGCTTAAGTTGACACCATCCATCAATGTTTGTCTCTTTCTTATATCTTTCCTGTTCATCAGCACCCAGGGGCAGACGGGCAGGGACTGGGCAGTCAGCGGGACAGGAACACCACGAGGAGGACACCGCTGAGGGCTCCTCTGCTGGCCCCAGTAAGTCTTCTTGTTTTTAATAATATTTCTTATTCCATAACTTTTACTGCCCCATTTCTCCCGAACTATAGTGTGTTTCCAAATGCTATTTTTTTACCACCAATTATCCTTCGATCTGTACGGTTTCAAAAAGCTTATCCCTGCCTCCGCTATGATGACTGAGTACTACTACATACTATCAGTCTGTCTGTCTGTACTGTAGTAGCTAGTCTTGCCCAGTGCCACTCTTTGTGAAAGGTTGTAATATAAAACTCATATTCACCAGTAGCTCGTACAATCCGTTGGGTCGTTGTCTTGTACTACTTTTTACTCTTGTTGATGTTTAGGCTTTGAAAATTCACAGCAACAGCCCTACCAGATTTCTTAATATTTTGATATGATACCCTATAGGACATACAACTGTTGTAGGGATCTTGCACATACATTTGCACCAGAAAATAGGATGTTGGTGATGGTAGGTTGGACCTTCCTTGCACACCTCAATCAGAAATTCCGCACCCACCACAATTCCACTGCTTGACTATAGTACTGTCTTGTCATACCTATTAGGTCTCGGAACCCTCCCCCCAAGATAACCAACAAGTAGACAACCCAGAACATTAACACACCCAACCTCTGTCGTGGAAGCAATTCACATGCACACCCTTACTTTAATTTGCTCAATCGTGTAATTTAGTCCACTCCACACCAAATACCACAAAGTCTATGTAAGTTTAAAATTTTTATTTCAATTTGAGAAGGTCTGTACACTGTTTTCTTAGCAGCACCAACCGGCAAATCAATAACATTAAAACAATATACATTGTTACACTTATACAGTTGGGAATTAAATCATGATAACTGAAGTGGTGGAAGGCAGCACCACCATCCCATAGCAATTTAGTTTATATACATTTATAAATGAAGATGTGAGTGAAGGGACCCCTCACCTCAGAAGAACCTAGTACTGGTAGTTGGTGCATCGTTCAGAAGCTCTGGTTCGTAGAAGCGAATCTTGCATCTGTAATGCGAAAAAAGGAAATGGTGTGCGTTAGTATATTGCAACTTGCAAGCATTTCTCAGCCGTGCCAAAAAGTGTAGCATCTATGGATAAGCAATATGGACTAACAGTAACAGTAGTACACCAGTTCTTCCTAAAAAAGAGGCTTGTTAATGTTTGTTGACCGCCTGTACGCAGCGCGTAGACTAGACAGTAGCAGTGTGAGGCAGGTCATGTGGGCTCAAAGGTGTCTTAAGAAGCTGCAAGGTAAAGGTAACGTCACATGTGCATGGCTAGGGCTAATCAAGCAAATGCTACAATGATCATATAACTTAGTGTCTACTCTACTACTACCTGATTTGTACTAGTGATTTATGTTAGTATTAACTCATTTTTCAACCTTGCTACTGATCAATAGGGGGGAGGTGTATATGTTGCCTAATAAATGTGTAATGTTTTCTAGGCGCACTACCGACCACCATTGCTGGGGCCAGCGAAGGCGACGCAGAGGGCGAGGATGCGGCAGTTGCAGATAGCAACGGAGGGGGAGTGGCAGCACCAGTGGCAGGCGGTGGTAAGTTAGATTCATAATCTTTAACTATTGTTGAACTTGACAGCACACTCACTGCAAAGGTGTACTGTATGTATATGTATACTGTAAAGTTGTGAATTAGGGCCCCATTAGGATGGTGGGCGTATTGCCCCCGCCGGGCTGGCTGGAATTCACTGCCGTCACAGCAGGGGCAAACCTCCCGCCATCCCTGTAGAAAATATTCAGACATGTCTAGGCGGAAAAGGGTTCAATATGGCGGTGGTGTCTCTCTCACCACACCGGCAGCCATATAATCTGCATTTTGGAATGCCTTTGCGTGGCGGCATTACCGTCCGCCATGGAAAGGCATGCACACATTGCAGAGTATGCTTGGGGGCCCCCATGGAGGGTACCTACCGATGCTATGGTACCCCCCCGACTTTCAAAGCAAAACGTGACAGGCTCCGTGCGAGGCCCGTCATGTTGTGCTTGGAAAAGCAGCACAACATTTTAGCATTGCTTTCAGCAAAGCCAACCAGAATTTAAATTTAAAATAACAGGGTGCGCCCGCCACTGTGCCGGGCGCATCATCCTAATTAATTGTCCCCACGGGACCCCCACCCTTTTTAGCAGTCGGATGGCGGGCGGACAAAGTCCGCCCGCCATCCGATGTCGTAAGTAAGTATGAGTTCTTGGGGACGTTTGAAGAGTGAACTAGAAGACTAGAATTCCCTTTAATTGGTATAGGACTAGGAGCCAGAGTATTGAGTAACCAATGGCCTCATCTATCTGATTTCAACTCCGCTTTGAAAGTTTTATGGAGAAGAGCACCTGGTGCACTGTTCAACTAAAAAGTGTAAGACAGGTGGAAGGAAGAAGGACGGGCGACATTTAAAATGTTATGTACTACTGTGCTTTATTTTATAGTGCTACTCTACCATGCCACTATGTGTATAAATAATTACCTTGTCCTACTGTTTTATTAAGACTATATTTTACAATTGTCTTGTTTTTTTCTTTTTGATACACAGCTACTCCGAAAATCAACCGGAAGGAGTTGGCCGCCAAGGCACGGCGCCGGAAGCTGGAGGCAATCCAGCAGGAATACCGGCGGCTGGTGGTCCTAGCCGAGGAGGAGGAGGAGAGTGCAGCAGCAATTCAAGCCTCCTCCAGTGCCCCGGGCCCCAGCCACCACCCTCCAGCGGTACGGCGCCACCGTCTGGCAGCTGCCCGCCGCCACCGTGCCATCTCCGGTGCCCCCCCCCCACTGTGGCTGCAACTGCCGCGGCCTTAGACGCCGCGTCGCCCATTTAGAGGACCAGATTCGTGTCCTCCTCCAGTCCCGCCCCACCAGTTAGTCCCTGTCACTGCCCCTTTTTTAATTCCTGTTCGTTCTTCACTCGTTTGGGCGTTCTCTATTTCTATGGACAGTCGTTGGGGTTAGGGAGGTGGGTGGGTTAGCTTTTGTGGGTTTAGTTTATTTGTTAGGGTCAATTAAATATATTTTTCTATGTTACATGCAATGTTGTTAATGTTTTGTAGGTGGGGTAACTGTTTTACATCACACTGTTTCTTTGCTGGTGCATGGCCGCCCATAGCGTGTGTTTGATTTCAATAATTTGCTGACTGTATAAGACACAAACAGATAGATGCGACACACCTCACTCATTGACTGGTCCTACTATGCATTCTTTGGAGTGGTGTTTGAAACTGACATCATTGACAACATGTCCATTATTGATTCTGCCTCCCCCAAACTTCTCTCTTACCGGTGCTTGATGTTTATGTCCAACTGTGGCACAGCACTGGCTGCATGGTGAAGATGGTTTCCTTTTTCATATATGCCATGATTGGGGTGGTGGTGGTAGTATAGTAGTAGTAGTATACACTGGCAGGGTGGCAGCATTTCCAAAAAAAGAAAAGGAGATAGTCAATCGCCTTTGAGAGACTGTTAGAGGAGTAGTTGAATGAAGTACATCACAGAATTTACCGAGCAACAATTATATGCTCAAATATTTGACAAAAAAACTGAATGCTGGTTATTATGAGGATAGCCTACTAGACAGAGTTACAAACTATAGTTTTGTCGACTTGGCTATGCCTACAGTCTAACAGTTAGTGCTGTATATGAGGAATGACAACAAACAAATCCAATCAATGCCGGCAATTCATGCTGAGGTATATGTTACTTTGTTAAATAAAATAACCTGTGAAATATCCTACTCATGGGTGGGCAAGCAGAAGAAGATCATCGCTCTGCATTGAAATTGAAGTAGTGTTGCTTTCACCACATCCGCCCCAGCAAGTGTGTGATTAAGTATTGGTGTACATTTAATTTAGTTACACCTCGACAATAAGTCACACAGCCCGGGGGAAGAGGGTTAGGGTCCGTTGATTGGATGGGAAGGGGGATTTTGGGAAAGGTTTGACATAGAAAAACAGTATGCATACATAGACAAACAAACGACAATCATTGAAGACTACCATACCATATCAATTCCATATGTTAAGGTATAAAAAAGGAAATGCATGCATGATGAGATCCGGATTACATACACTTCTATTTCTTGTTCTGTTCCGGCCTTAATACTTTAACAGATAGCAAATAGAAATTTTAAATATTGGTAGTGAAGAATCGTAAACACAGAGCAAACGTAATGATGATTGATAATAACAACTCCAAGAACACACTGTTGTAAAGAATGTATACAAGATATTAATCAAATTATTTAAAAGAAGTGAAAAGTGGATACTGTTACTGTCTTATCCTGGTCAAAAATGTGGACTGGTTTTTTGCATATCGGCATTCCTCTTGCTCCTCTCGTCCATCAATCTTGGGTGTGTCGCCTCACCACTCGCCACTGCCCGGCTGGAATAAAAAGGTGATTGATTGGTAAGGTAATTAATATGCATTGTAATGTTTTACAAAGTTTTGGACAAGGCCCGGCCTGTAATTTTAGATTGAAAACCAAAGGGGATATTCAGAAAGAAAGTGAAAACAAATGCACAAGTGATGGTGTAGTGCAACAAGAACACTTTCCGAGGTGGCATGTATGCATATGCATCATCTCTACTGTAGTCTGTTTCCAGCATAGACCTTCAACAGTAACAGGAGAGATCAGGCCCACAGTGCTTACCATTAGCACATCCTACGTTAACACTTTAGAGTCCTTTTTTTTTTTCTCTCAAAGAGTTGGACAAACGCAAAGCACATTATCCATTCCAGACATAGCATTTTACAGTTAAAGTTAGTAAAATCAATGCACTGCAGTCATCCCACCGCTACACTCTATTCAACTTCTACACAGACATTTGGGTGTGCTGTGGTTGTGGTTCACGTGTTTACCTTTAGGCTTTTCCGTTTTATGCCACTCATGAAACATCCTCCTGACTTCATCATCAGCTCTGATACTTCTACTGACTGAAGATCGGCCTGCAGTACAAGTGTAATTTTTATAACACAACAAGAGTAGAAATATAAATATTACTGACTTGAGTCATTCTTTATTGTGTACAGAAAGATAGATTAACACTAGTACACTTTGACATCACTTTGTGCACAACAAACAACGCAAACACAAAGACCAATAGCTCAGAGTCAGGTGTCCAATGCATGCCATTAATTATCATCATTTATTACCTGTAACTTCTCATCTTAAGTTAACGGGCCGTCTCTTTCGCCATCATCATGATGGACGGTGCTGTTAAGTCACAGTCATTTGCATTGCGCAGATTGAGTGAGTCCCCTTCCTGTATTGAATTAAAAGCAATGTATCACCAAGATGCAGGAGAAGTACACATTTCTTGTTTGCCAGAAGAGGAAAATTAGTAATTACTAGTGTGTTCTGTAGAAAGTTGATTAGTGGCAGTGCACAATTACATCAATTCATCCGCAACACACCACAAAATCTACATCATTCAGTCTGCTATTCTGCGGCCAATGCATGGCATCAATCATTACCTGTTGCATCTCATCTCGTTAACGCTGCAGGCCGTCTCTTTCGCCATCATCATGATGGACGGTGCTGTTAAGTCACAGTCATTTGCATTGCGCAGATTGAGTGAGTCCCCTTCCTGTATTGAATTAAAAGCAATGTATCACCAAGATGTAGGAGAAGTACACATTTCTTGTTTGCCAGAAGAGGAAAATTAGTGTGTTCTGTAGAATGTTGATTAGTGGCAGTGCACAATTACATCAATTCATTCATGCGCAACACACACAACAAAATCTACATCACTCAGTCTGCTTTTCTGCGGACAATGCATGGCATCAATCATTACCTGTTGCATCTTATTTTCAGTTAATGGCCAGTCTCTCTCGGCTCTGAAGGAGGATAGCTATAGAAGTCATCAGATTCATGGTCCACTTGTTTTGGAAGGACGAGGAAAGTTTGAATTTGTTGTTACCATCATCCAATCATCATTCATGAGGGAAATGGAATTGACCAGGAGATGCAGTATGATCGAGCGGAGGAGCTGGATTCTGAGGACTGTAGTGTCAAATGGCAGACACCTGAAACTTGTATCTTAAATTAGAAGATTAGAAGACGGTGATAATGCATTGGTTGCGATTCACAAGTTTATAACCGGAACAACAGACACAAACAAAGGGGGAAAAAAGGGAGGAAGACAGTAAGTGCGAGCCTAATTGTCAGGGAAGTATAGCTCGTCCTCAAACTCTGGGGGATCTTCCAGTAGTAGGTAATCATCTGACACAATACTTCCGTCACCTGAGCCGCTGTCCTCATCTTCCTCTGTTGATTCATGCATTGTGTAATTCGGTGGTATGAAGTGCTGATTCATTTTGATCATTGTTAACCTCTCCACGTTTTTGGGAGATAGACTGGTCCTTCTCAAGGTTACAATGGAACCTGCAGCACTGAAAACACGTTCGAAAGAGACACTTGCGACAGGGCAAGCCAGATAGCTTCTCGCCAGCCTGCTGAGCTGTGGCCATTCAGACCTTTTCCTATGCCAATACTGCACTGGGTTTTGATCAACGTACACCTCTGTTGGGTCGTCCAGATAGGCCTGGACCATCCGCTCAATGTTCAGGGTTGCTGCTGGTAAGCTTTTGTGCTGTTTTTTCTGTGCATCAGCACTGTGCTTAAGGCCCATCTTTACATACCAATCTGATAATGATTGTACTCGGCCGAATGATCCAGTTATTGTTTTTGTAGTCGATGGTGATGGTGAGTGTTGCGATTGTGAGCCAACCGCACTGCCCTCAGCCGACGAAGTTGCACTTGATTCTGCATGGCCTGCTTCAGTATCAGTACTTGTTGTGGGTTGATGTGGCGGGCTTTTAATTAGCAGCCCTTCGTTTTCAAACTTGATGGCTGCTTCAGCTATACAACTTTTGTAGCGGGCAACATCAGTGTCGGAAAAAGAACGGAATAGTCCTAATTTTGCACGTGGAGCCAGAATTGTGGCACAAATGTAATGTTCTTGTGATAAAATTTTATTTTGTATCCTTACATTTTCTGATAAGCGCCTGGATAAGCTCTCCACCAAGTCATGGGCTTGCCTTCTGTCCTCTACACCTTTGTAGGATTCAGACACATTATTCAGCTCATGCTCTAGCATTTGCAACAATGGGATAGCTTGGCCCATTGTACAGTCCTCCTTGCTGACTTCACGTGTGAAGACCTCAAAAGGAGACAGCATCTCAGTGAGGCATTGAATTAGGGTCCATTGCTCCCTCTGAAGGGTCATGCCTTTAACACTAGCATCACTGCTTCTGTACCAGACATAATCATTGAGTGACCTGTGCTGTTCGTACAGACAATCAAGCATGTAATACGTTGAGTTCCAACGTGTTGCCACCTCCTGGATGAGTGCCTTGACTGGCATCCTACGGTCACGTTGGATGATCCTCAGCTGCTTCCGAGCTTTAAAAGAATGGCTGAAATGAGTGCATATTCTTCGGCAGATGGACAGTAAATTGCTTACTATGGGTTCTTTTTTCAGAAAGTCTTGCACTATAATGTTTATGCAGTGTGCCAAACACGGAACCCTGAAATAGGAACCAAGTTCCATGGCCTTAAGTACATTACTGCCATTGTCTGTGGCAACAAAACCAATACCAAGCCCTCTGGGCTGCAGCCATTCCAAAACCTTGGTGCGAAACTCTTCTAAAATGTTTTCAGCCGTATGAGATTTCTCCATGGCGAACATGGCTACAGTTGCATGTTTCCGAGTACCTTCAAAAATCGCAGCTGTGTCAACAACACCTCGTGCAGATAGTTGATCTTTAACCCCCACAAAAGAGATCCAGTGTGCAGTGATACACATGTAATCTGTGGCTTGGCAACTGGTCCACATGTCTGTTGTCAGGTGGATATTGTGCACAGCACTCTTCTGCAAAGCTTGTCCAACCAATTCCAGCACATCATGATGTAGTGCCGGAACAGCAATTCTTGCGAAATAGGACCGGCTTGGAACTTTCCATTTCGGGCAGATGGCAGACACAAATTCAAGGAAACCCACCCCTTCCGCAAATGAAAAAGGAAGAAGGTCCAGCGCTAACATTTTAGCCAGCTTCGCATTGTACAATCGTGCCGTTGGGTGGTTGCGTTGGAACTGCCCCTCCAACCTAAACATGCTGTCAATGGTAGGCTGGCTTACTTTCCTTAGTGGTGCCATTAACCCACTAAGGCTCAACGACACAGATTGTCTCATTGAGGTACTCGCCGGTCGCCTTGGTGTCTCACCCACACTCTGAGTATGGCTCTTACTGCGGTGCCACTCTGATGTTACTGAGGAGGATGTGGGCGTTACCACTGCAGTGACTGCACTACTGGAGACAAGGCTAGAAATGCCTCCCTGTTCTTCACCTGCCACCACAATAATATCGCTCCCTGATTCCTGACCAACTTCAAAGGGTTTAGTTTTCCTACTTTCTTTTAACTTAAGTAGGTGATCCTCCCACACAATAGTGTGGTGTATTCTGAGATGACTTGCTTGTCCTCCGGTACCATAGTTTGTACCAAGCTTACCACGCCGAACACCTTGCCGACAAATTGCGCATATAGCAACGTTCTCCTCCTTGGCGCTAACAGAAAAGAAGTCCCAAACTGGGGAGGAGAACTTTCTGGCACTGCTGGATGTGCCACTTTCAACACCAGATGAACTTGAGGGGGTGCTTGAAAATATGTGACCCTGTCCACCTACACTGTGACTTTTACTACCACTTCCTACTGAGGTGGTTGAGCTGGATGTAGGTCCCTGGCGGGCCTTGGAAAATATGGCAGCTGGAGGTAGTGGTGGTGTAACCTGTGTTGGTGAGATCCGTGCTACATCCCGCTCAGTAGCAGCCTTTCTGGATAGGGTTAGAATGTCGGTCTCCAATCCCTTTGGGGCGGGAGTAATGTGCGTGATGACTGGCTCGTCTTCATCAACATCATCACCCCCCTCTTCTACATCTACCTCCATAACTCTAAGTGTTTCTGGGACCTTCCTTTTCAGAAGCAATGTCTTGTGGCGTACTTCACTCTCAGACCGAGCTGGTGGGACCCAAGTGTCATCACGATCATCAGAAGCGGGGCTTGAAGAAGAAGATGATGGACTAAGCCTCCTTTTCCTTGCTGGTGGTCTGGAAGACAATAGATGTTCTGAAACAGTGGTTTGACTTCGCTCCGCTTTGTCTGCAGGAAGCTCGATTTCCTGAAATGCCCCTACGTCAGGAGCAACAACTACTATGGTGGGCTGTTGTGGCGGCTGCTGCTGTTCTGGTTGCGGCGGCTGCTGCTGCTGTTCTGGTTGCGGCGGCTGCTGCTGCTGTTCTGGTTGCGGCGGCTGCTGCTGCTGTTCTGGTTGCGGCGGCTGCTGCTGCTGTTCTGGTTGCGCCGGCTGCTGCTGCTGTTCTGGTTGCGCCGGCTGCTGCTGCTGTTCTGGTTGCGCCGGCTGCTGCTGCTGTTCTGGTTGCGGCGGCTGCTGCTGCTGTTCTTGTTGCGGCGGCTGCTGCTGCTGTTCTTGTTGCGGCGGCTGCTGCTGCTGTTCTTGTTGCGGCGGCTGCTGCTGCTGTTCTTGGTGCGGCGGCTGCTGCTGCTGTTCTTGTTGCGGCGGCTGCTGCTGCTGTTCTTGTTGCGGCGGCTGCACACTGATCTGCTGAGTTTGCGCCTGCGTTGAACTTGATTGTGTACTACTTTGCGGTAATGACATTTCTTCAACATCGCTGCCCGTTATTAGACTGTCTACCTCTGCGACAGTAAAGCCCTTGGGCCTAGGTTGGTGGGGTTGCTGGACCGCTGTGCTGCTCCCAGCTTGGTTCCCGGACAACGCTTTGGTGCCAAAAAAAACCTTGGCCGGCACACCACCAGTCGTGGTTAATGGCACTTCCTTTTTCTGTTCCTTCTTCTCACCAGCAACTTTCTTGGTACTGGACCTGGTACCTTTCTTTGGGGCCATCTTATTCCGACGTCAGGCAGGAGGCAGATGCACAACAAGTTCTGGTCACACGTGGGCGTGATGCGCAGCAGGACTTCTGTCTGGCTGGCAGTACAACGGGTAGCCAGGTGATGCCGATGACACCTCCTACTCTGTCTTTTGTGCACCTAAAAGCAAAGAAGACAGGAGAAGAACATCAGTGAAATGTTGCATTTGTTTTTGTGGTTCAGTTACTTAGTACTGTACTAGTGCAAACAAAAGATAGTCTAGCCATTTATGAATTTTTTTTAACTAGAGCTATGTTATACTACTAGTACTGTGTACAGCCACACTACACTCTCAGGAAGGTGATGTCTAAAAATTCAACAGATCACATAGAAAACACTTGATCAATAAAGCTGTGGCTACCTGCTCTGGTAGCAGTGGATGAAAGCAGGCCTGCTGGCAGACAAGGCCAGGCAAGCTTGCAGGCCTAGGCCTCAAAATGGCCACCAGCCACATGGCGAGCCCCAAAAACATCAGCAAGGCCACCCCAAAAAACACACTTCCCCAACTCAATCCAATGCCATCCATGCCCTAAATGATGTCTAAATTCAAGAGAGCACACAGAAAACAGTAGATTACTAAAGCTGTGGCTACCTCCTCTGGTAGCAGTGGATGAAAGCAGGCCTGCTGGCAGACAAGGCCAGGCAAGCTTGCAGGCCTAGGCCTCAAAATGGCCACCAGCCACATGGCGAGCCCCAACAACATCAGCAAGGCCACCCCAAAAAACACACTTCCCCAACTCAATCCAATGCCATCCATGCCCTAAATGATGTCTAAATTCAACAGAGCACACAGAAAACAGTAGATTACTAAAGCTGTGGCTACCTGCTCTGGTAGCAGTGGATGAAAGCAGGCCTGCTGGCAGACAAGGCCAGGCAAGCTTGCAGGCCTAGGCCTCAAAATGGCCACCAGCCACATGGCGAGCCCCAACAACATCAGCAAGGCCACCCCAAAAAACACACTTCCCCAACTCAATCCAATGCCATCCATGCCCTAAATGATGTCTAAATTCAACAGAGCACACAGAAAACAGTAGATTACTAAAGCTGTGGCTACCTGCTCTGGTAGCAGTGGATGAAAGCAGGCCTGCTGGCAGACAAGGCCAGGCAAGCTTGCAGGCCTAGGCCTCAAAATGGCCACCAGCCACATGGCGAGCCCCAACAACATCAGCAAGGCCACCCCAAAAAACACACTTCCCCAACTCAATCCAATGCCATCCATGCCCTAAATGATGTCTAAATTCAACAGAGCACACAGAAAACAGTAGATTACTAAAGCTGTGGCTACCTGCTCTGGTAGCAGTGGATGAAAGCAGGCCTGTTGGCAGACAAGGCCAGGCAAGCTTGCAGGCCTAGGCCTCAAAATGGCCACCAGCCACATGGCGAGCCCCAACAACATCAGCAAGGCCACCCCAAAAAACACACTTCCCCAACTCAATCCAATGCCATCCATGCCCTAAATGATGTCTAAATTCAACAGAGCACACAGAAAACAGTAGATTACTAAAGCTGTGGCTACCTGCTCTGGTAGCAGTGGATGAAAGCAGGCCTGCTGGCAGAGAAGGCCAGGCAAGCTTGCAGGCCTAGGCCTCAAAATGGCCACCAGCCACATGGCGAGCCCCAACAACATCAGCAAGGCCACCCCAAAAAACACACTTCCCCAACTCAATCCAATGCCATCCATGCCCAAAATGATGTCTAAATTCAACAGAGCACACAGAAAACAGTAGATTACTAAAGCTGTGGCTACCTGCTCTGGTAGCAGTGGATGAAAGCAGGCCTGTTGGCAGACAAGGCCAGGCAAGCTTGCAGGCCTAGGCCTCAAAATGGCCACCAGCCACATGGCGAGCCCCAACAACATCAGCAAGGCCACCCCAAAAACACACTTCCCCAACTCAATCCAATGCCATCCATGCCCAAAATGATGTCTAAATTCAACAGAGCACACAGAAAACAGTAGATTACTAAAGCTGTGGCTACCTGCTCTGGTAGCAGTGGATGAAAGCAGGCCTGTTGGCAGACAAGGCCAGGCAAGCTTGCAGGCCTAGGCCTCAAAATGGCCACCAGCCACATGTCCAGGCCCAACAACATCAGCAAGGCCACCCCAAAAAACACACTTCCCCAACTCAATCCAATGCCATCCATGCCCTAAATGTGATTGAAAATGAAATATATTCAAAAAACAAAAGGAACAGTTGCTTCATCATGCACACACACACCCATGAGGCCATGCCCATGGCTAGCTCGGGCCTACTACTACAACCCACAAAATTAAAATAAATTAAAAAAAAAAAAAGGAATGATGATAATTAATTATCAAAAATAAATTGTAGTTACACAACAACTGCAATGCCCACAATCAAACACAACAACCACTTACTTGTAAAATATCCTATTCCAAAAATCCTGAAATCCAATTGCAATGATGCAGCAGACAAAAAGAGTGATCTTTCCAGCTCCAAATCCAAAGGCAGAATGAGCAGGAGATGGACAAAGCACTGGGAGGAGCCTGCTGGACAGGAACAGGAAGTTGGAGAATCTGTGTCACTTCCTCCCTCTCTCCACCTTGTAAAAAAAAAATGACTCCTTGCACAAAAAAGGAAAGCCAAATGTGAATGTAAGGAGTTCTTTTCATCCAAAATCAGTATTTGCAGATGGTTTCATGCTGCTAGAGCCGATATTCCTCTCCAAATTGTAAATTTTACGTTGTTGAGTTCTCCAGCTTCACATTACTTCCGCCGGCGTGTCGAAAACGATATGATCGCGTTCTCTTCTTTGTCCCTGTCGCGTTGGATATGACGTGTTCGCGGTCTCTTTCTCCTGTTCGCGTTCGATTTCATGTGCCCGCGTCCTCATTCTCTGGCTCGCGATGTAGAATGACATGTTCGAGATCTCAATCTTCTCATACTCGCGCGGTGCATGATCGCGAGAAGAAAGACGTGATCGCGCGACAAATGACGTGATCGCGTGAAAAATGACTTGAATGCGGCCGCGAACTCTCGCGAGACAGCGCAAAATGGCTACCAAAATCCAACATCTCGTGGAGAACGCGACCGGGTCAAGAAAACTTGTCGGAGAACGCAGGGATTCAGGTAAGGCGATCGCGCGCGCGCGAGAATGTATTGTTTTACAGCGCGAGCAAGAAAAAAATTATCGCTAAGCTGCGGAATGCGGAAATTTTGACATTTTCGCGCTTTCCGCGGAACGCGAGAATGCCAAAATATCGCAATTTCCGCGAACGGAACGGAATTTTGGCCCAGGCCTACTTCACACCATGCAAAGGCTGTCGGAAAGGGATATCGTAATCCTGATGGTGGTGCCTGGCTCACCACCGCTGCCATTCAGGGATACAACCCCAACCATCAGGATCTGTGATCCTGGCTGAGGCGAAGGTATTCCCTCGGACCACTGTGGGTCCGACCGCAGGAATTGTAATCTAGCGGTCAGACAGAAGGGCTGTCTGTGGTCAGACCAAACGCCATCGTAATCAGACCCATAGTAATGGATAACCACATATTATGGCTTCATAATGCTATTGTTGGTTGTCTGTGTTTATATTAAATGACAAGGCCAAAGTCTAAGTGGTTTGTAAATGCCGCCAAAACCACAACATGACATTGCTTGACCTTTGTTTACATTTTGGTGCAATTATAATGAGGTAAGTGTTATTTAATGATGCTTTCCACAGTGTTCAGCTAATAATAGACCGTGATTGCATATAAAATCGTTAAGTTCTATGGGCCATGTGCATGAACACATTTTCCCATAGACACAGAATGGGCAAAACCCTTTGATCCATTTGGCCCTATGTATGTTTCATGAAGAGGATGCTCACAAAATGAAGGGGAATGTTGAAACTTAGCCGAGTGGTTTGGTGCTTTCAGTATTTAAATGTATCATTATTTTGAGAAAGCTACTAGCATTAGCTGGTGGCAAAAAAAAACAAAGTTAAACCAGGTTATACATTGGTTAGAATTAATATTCCTTATAAATATATCACTTGTGCAAATTATGAAAAAAGCCACAAGTATGACATCTTTCTTGCTATGACAGATGGACTGTTTATGTTCCTGGTTTGAGAGCGCTTTCATGGTTCCTGATGGTGCAGGTCCTTGGCATGTGGCAATTTAAATTAGGAGCTGAAAGAGAGCTAATAGGTGGAAGAGGAGAAAAAGAAAGACAGATCATCTGGAATTGGCACAACATCACATGAGTGTTTGTAAAGTGCACATTCACCTAGAAGGGTATCTGGGCCCGAATAACAGATGTCTATTGTTACGCAGCTCCATAGTACTCATTTTGTCAACCTCAGAAGAATGAAAGGCTGAGTGGACCCGCTGGGATTAGAACTTGTGACCATGAGGTCAAATCCAGGTTCCTGCAGGGGATGCATTAGTTCACTAAGCCACCAGACCCAGCAATAACTTTTCAGGCCAGCGTCTACTCAGAGTACGTAATCCATGTAGTCAGTGAGTGCTCTAATTGCAGGCCTGCCATTCTCTGGGGGAACAATGAAGAGGAACTCTAATCAATGTAAAGGGACTGAAAGCTTCATGCCCTTAAGGGCAGACAAAGTGGAGGGCAAAGTAAGGTGCAGGTGGACAGATAAGGGGGGTGTGGGGAGACTGTCATAGACAGGTATTTTAACAGCTAATGTTCAATTGCCAGCAAAAATGTTACTCATCAAGTTTGGGTCATGATAAGTGACCCAATGCGTAAGTGACAGAGCCCTTCCTGAGGTCCGTAACAGCTCATCAAATAAGTATGTTATATGGAGTCGAACAGGCAATATCCTCGACCATATCCTTGACCACTGATGGATAAGAATCAACAGCCCCTCCTCTGAATGTGGATAGGTTTCCTGAGAAGGAGTCTCATGGGTTTTGGCTTAGTAAAATAACGCAAGAATATAGGTTCACTCATGTAACTGAAATACATCATAATAATTTCCCTGATGAAGAAAATCTCCTTAACAAAATGACACTCATCCCCCATAATAATTAATAACCGAATAACCATACTGGTTTCTGGTTTCGTTCATACCAGTGTATTCTCTTAGTAGAAAAGAATCTCGGGAAAGTATTCCTCTGACAGGCAGATTCACAAAAGCATTCATGAATACTGGAATTAATACTTCAGGATTTCTTTTGCATACTCTCACATGCGTTTTGTTAGTCAATCCTGAAATATTCAACATTGTAATAGCAAAAGTGCAAAGATTTGACATTACCTTATATTTGTACTAGCTGGATATGAATATTCCCTGAAAGTTCACAAAAGCATTTATGAATGTTGCAAGTAGTATAAAAAGAATACTTTTTTACTTACACTTGCGTCCCTTTGTTAAATTGGCCCTGTAATATACAATTCCCTACTGGTAAAAGTGCAAATTGGGCATTTGCACTAACTTTATATGAATATTCCATGAATATTACGAGGCTGCTTAACTGCAAATGCATCATGAGCACAGACAGTAATCCTGCAGGATTTCTGTTTTACATTCTCAAAAGGTCCAACTGCCTATTATCCAAAGTGCAAAGAGTACACATACCTTTTTCATTGTACTTATTGTATATTCTCTGAATATTTACATTTTATTCCAGTTAGATGGTTTGGAGTCAAATCACAAAGACATGTAAGAATACCTAAAAGAGTAGTAAAGGACTACTAATTTGAGTACTCAAAATATTTTTGTTAATAGGACTGGTAATGATTTAATTTTCCAAGGCACAGAAGACCTTTTCTGAAGAGTGTCCCATTTGAAGTTGCATTGCAAACATTTATGTATGAATGGGTTTCAATTTTGTATTAAAAAATGTTTTCCAATTGATAAATTTCCATTGGCCTTGAATTTGGATGCACCAACCCGTGAGGGTCTAAAGATTACCATCAACTTTTTTGCAGACAACAGCATACTCCTGGTCCACACTGTCAATGCATACATTATTGAGAGGTTTAGAAGATTGTTGTAAAATTGAGTGCCTCAGGATTAATGCAGAGAAGACTTAGGGACTGATTATGAATTTGGAGGTGGGGGAGTGGGGTCCCACTCCTACACTGACGAACTCCACCGCCGACCGCCCACCGGATTACAAATTGTAATCGAGGTGCGGGTGGTCCTGCGGTGGCTGGCCCATGGTGCTGCCTTTCAAAGGCTCATAGGAGAGCCTTAAAAAGGCAACACAGTGAGACAGCCACAGCACATTCCAGCATGGCATGGACTTTACAGTCCATGCTGTGCAGGAACTGGGGTGAATAAAGACAGGCGCAACACCATTTGCCCGACTGCATGCACCCCGTGCACCTAGACACCAGGGGGCCCTCTAGGTTCCTTCTAGTTTCCTCACTGCCACCCTTTTCGGGTTGGGCTAACGCAATGAAAAGGAGGGCAGTAAGGAAACTCATAATATGCTTGGTTGTGCAGCAGCTGCACTGCCAGCATATTGTGGCCTTAGACCACTGCAAGACCACCAAGGATCGTAAGTCCCTGGTAGTAGCAGCGGTCCTAAGGCAGTCCATCCACCAAAGTCTGCTGGTGCAGCAGTTGGTGCACTGCCACTATGGGTGTGGCAGTGCATCGGACCGCCATACTCATAATCAGGCCCTAAGTTTATGATGTTAAACAGCAGACAAAATCTGAAGAATGCATTTAGAATATACGGTAGACCCTGGAATGTGTGGGCCAAAATTACTATATGAGCATCAGATTTGATAGATAATTGCCCTGGTCGACACATCTGGTGAAAAGTGAAGCTACAGTAAATCAATATGCAAATGCTGTTGTTAGGTTCTCTTATAAATGCAGGTGTATATTAATTGACCAAGGTTTGAAGCATACCGAATAAAGGAGGTGACTGCACAGTCTTATAGGGCAAAATTGTGGGGCCATTAAAAGGTTGCAGGCTTGATGAAAAGTGAAAATCATTTTCTAAAATGTTTATTATGTCTCTGCCCTGGCACCCCAATGGTTGCACTTAGGATGAACTTGAGTATGGCAACTATCAATGCATATTTGGCACTTAAACCAATTTTGTTTTGGTTACATATGTGAACAAAGGCACAGCTTGTGAACTACCAGACGGTTATAAGTGAATTATATAAAACCAACAAGTCCCTTGAATTTCCTTAGTACAGTCATGTTACAAGCACTTTGACATCTATCAGCTTCTAGATTATTTGACACATCCTAAGTTAATGTCCTCTTCAAGTTTGCAATTAATAAAAGAGAAATATTGGTCCTATATCACTGCACAGTGGACCAGCAAATTAGTATTGCAATTTCATTGCATTAAGCCCTATTGTTTTTATGAGCAATTGATGGACCGGCTATTTCCGGAATTGAAAAGATGCACTTATGTCTGATTTAGATTAGGCACACTTCCTGTATTGTCTTACAATAGAAGATGGTCAAACAACCCTAGTGGTACAAACATTTGTGATTAAAAATAAAAATTATCAATTTGTAAAACTTATCGTTGTTAGGAATAAATATTAGTAGAGAAAATATATTTGTGAATAACATTGATTCATGTGTTATTTTATATGTGTGTTATTGTAGTCTTTTGTATTTGTTTGGTAATTTTTTGAGTTAGTGTGTGCTAAAAATATGTATCCAGTTATTCATGTAATTTTTTTATTTTAAATAATGATTATGATTAATGTTTATCTTATTGTGTTATATGAGTGGGATCCTACATCTTTAGGGGAAAAGTGTAGGGAGATTTCTAAAATGTGTAAAATGTCATTTGATTTTATATTTTTTCTAAATATGCACATTTAAATGAGATTTTTTTGAATGACGGCTTTTATTTATCAATATAATTAAATAGTTTAAAAAATGTTATTAAAATGTTTATTTTTTAGAAAAATGGTTAACCTATTTTAAAAAATGGATGTATATTTGTGTGTTTTTAATGTTAATTTCATAAAAAACTATAATAGTTAATGACAACATTTGGAAATAACTCTTTGGAGATTTGAATATTTATTATCTTATTGTTTAATGTAAATATTTAAGTAAATGTTTTCTATTTCATCATTTTAACAAATAAAATTAGAACATTATGTTTGTTTCGGTTGTCCCCTTGAAATAAAGATAGTTTTATTTATATTATCAAATTTGCTTTATAAAAAGTCCTATTTTAAATATAAATATTGTAATGAATTTATAAATAATATTTTAACTGTATAAATATGTATGAAGCCAAAAGTAGTTATAAAAATTGACAGTCTTATTTACAAGTATGATAATTTACAGGTAAAAAAACATTTTTTTGTATTATTAATAAAAAAGTCTTTATTTGTTATAAACTTGGTAATTGAGAATATTATGCAATCAATTTAGTGTCCAACACCTTACCTAAAACAGTTTATATTGGATTCAGAATAGTAAATGTACCTCTTTTAGCATTCAACATCTTTATTAAAATGGTACTGTATGATGTTAATTAGTATCCAAGATTTTCGAAAACATGGATTACATAGGAGCTAGTTGTGCACTTTTTACATATAATATTAATAATTAAATTTTATTATATTAAAAGTAATCCACAGTTTACAATTATCATTTATATTATTTCATAGGTATTTAATGTATATGGTTTAACGTATATATTTGAACTTACACTAAAATATCTTCATAATGATATACACAACACATAAAATGTTAATACAATCTTAACATTAAATATAACATGTAAATTACATTTGAACAATCTTGTATGATTTAATTTTTTTGTGATTGCTTTCCATTTTGCTAGGTCTTTTTAAATATTAATGAAGTTGTTTGAAGTACATTTTTTAAGTCAATTTACATAACTTTTTAGTATATATAAAATAATCTTATTTTTGTATTGAGTTATTTAATTTATACTTTATATATTTACCACAATTGTACTTTTTTAAACCTTTTTTAAAAACCTTTAAAATAAATTCTCATTGTTTTCAATAGGGAGATAGTCTTTTTTAGTTTTATTGAGCACCATTTTGCAATCAATTTGCCTCATTTTTAGTCCATTTTCCTGGAAGTAAATCACAGGAAGGTGCTGCTGGTCATCAGAAAAGGTAAGACCTTTTTAAAAAAATATTTAAAGGGTTTTGAGGTACGGGGATGTAGGGGGTACCTGTACAGTGTAGTTATAGTGTTGTTTTGGTGTTTTTTGGTAGATGTAGTCATACTTTTTGTAGTTTTGTTCACAAGTTCTTTGGGCTAGGTTTGGGGAAAGTTTGTTAGTAATGGATTGTTAGAATATGTTACATTATGTGCTTTGTGTTGATTAAGTGTGATGTTTTTTATGCAGGGGCATTGTCTTCTATTTTAGAGGTTTTCCGTTACCAAGGTGTTGTATATATATTTGGATTTTGCTTTTTTTTTTAAAGTAAATCAGTTTTGACTTCTTGTAAATCAATATATTTTACTTTGATTCCCTTTCTTTTTCCGGGTTTCCAGGAGTGTTTATTTTTTGACCACTGTTCGGGTTAGTCAGTCAAATCGATGAAATTCCTTATTCAATCTTACATAGAGATCATAAACGTGCACAGTACAGACAACACAGCTAATACATAATATAAAAAAATAAGATGAACACCAAAATAAATAAAAACAGATAACATTATTATTATTCAGAGAGGCACCTTTATGCTTATATGAGGCCAAAAGCCCAAACTAGCACCTCCATCAATACATTCTATTGGTTGTCCAGCTCAATAAGTAACAAAGTGTAAAATACATATCATCACTTCTGCACAAAACATATAATATCCTAACACAATTAAAAAGAGAGAAACTCATTTAAGCACTAGTATAAACATATTAATAACAAATATCGTATGAAACAATGGACAATAATCTGTTGGTGAGGGGTGTTTAACGTGACGAATGCTATCTGTAGGATCATCAACCCTCCAAAGTTTTCCTCCTGTGCACAGACATTTTAAGGAATCAGCAAACACTTAAACATGTCCGGTAGTCAGCTAACATCTGAAGATATATGTAGGCACTTTGTAAAAGCCAAAGATTATACAGGGTGTTTAAGACAAATGGGCCGATTACAATGTCGTCAAGAAAGGCTCCAAACGTGATTCGGTTTCTGCGAATCCCATTCGGAACCTCTGTTCCTGACTGAATCAGTCACCTTCCAGATGACCGAGTACAATGCAAGGGAGCGGTCCAGGCTGTCCGAATAGTTTCCGAATGGGATTCAGGCAGCCTGAGTGATTCGGAGCCAAATCGTACAGACCAATAGAGACGGTTTCCGAATGAGCGAGTATGATGACCGATTTGGACAGCCATTCCAAATCGGTTTAACTGAGATGAAACAGCTGCGTGGCCAGATGGGGCTTGTGGGTGTCTCAACAAAGCACAGGGTGGCAGGCACCATGGGGTGCCCACCACAGAGTGCAAGTTATTCCCACCAACCCCTTTTTTCCAAAGGGAGCCTGTGTTCTCGTTCGGAACACAGGCTCCCATTGAAGTCAATGGGAGTCCGACTCAACTGAGTCCGTAAGCATCCAGACACATCGTAATTGGTCGGTAGGACTACCTGAACACAAATTGTTTGGAAAGCAGTCCTAACCCGATTTGGTGGGAATGTTTTCATGATGAGATCGTAATCAGCCCCAGCATTGCAAGAATTTGTGATAATGTTTACAGAAGAACATAAAGACATTGTTCAGCAATCCCGTCACAGGGACAAGGGGGTAAATTACTATCCCAAACCTTTCCCCTTTTTGGAAAGCACATTAAATGCCACAGTTCTTTTGAAGAGAATATACCCAGCATAACAGTATATTTAACAAGTCTTTTGTCAGACTTGCAAATGGACTTTGAACAGGTGAACTGTTCAGGAAGACAAATTTCGACATTCAACATTCAGCAGAGTGGTCTGACATTATGATAGGGTCAGTTGGACTGCGTTGGTTGGAGGGACCGACTGACGTTTTCGGCGGGCTCAAGCATCCCGTTGGTCAGATTGTATTCCCTACATTAGGGGCGGTGCCTGCTCAGGGATTACGATGTCTCTTTCCAACAGCCTTTGGGGGCCTCTGCTCTAAGGCCTGGTGCACACCTGTGGTGCCCCAACCATCCATGCTCCATGTGCCAGGCATTACATGGTGCCTGGCACGCAGGGCATGGATGTTTCAAAACATCCCTTTTTCCATTGTCGCACATAGTGCAAAAAGTTGACGAGAGAAACATACATACATAGGTTAATCAAAATCAACCAAAATTAGCCTCTGTCCACACAGTTGAATACAAAAGACAGGTCCATGGTATTCATAAAACAAAGTTTAGGTTTCTAGTAAACCAATATTTTTTACTTTGATTTCCTTTCTTTTTTTGTGTTTCCAGGAGCGTTTCTTTTTAAAACACTTTTCGGGTTATTCATGGGTCTTGGAATACCTATATTTTTGCACTTTTTGAAATCCTTTTGGGAATTAATTTTTTAATTATTGGTGGATTATATTTTTGAGTATATGGATACGGAGGAGGATCTACTGGTACAGGACAGGATGTTATATTTAAGTTATTTGTTCTGGGTGAGAAATATTATATTTTACGAATGATGTCAATTTTTATGTGAAAGCTACTTATCGAAATATATTTTATGTGTTGCAATTCATTTTTAAAAAACATTTGTAATTTGAAATTTCTGGCTGGTGAGATTAACATTTGTTATGTAATTAATATGCATTACATATTTATTCATCAGTCTAATTTGAAATTTTTGTTTTACATATTTTTGACTGATGAACACAAATAATATGTTTATTATTCACTTAAAAAACTTTTTTGTTATGTTGCTTTGGATTATTGTTTTGATTTATTGGGTCTTTTGTAGGTTACTATTTATTTTGTAATAGGGTTTGGCTCTTGATTCTAAGTAGTCTGCTCCTTTGTTCTTAATAAAGAGTCCGACTTTACATTTATGGTTCCCAATTTTATGCAATTTATTTTTTGGACATTTTGATCTGGATTTTTGTCAATTTAAAAAAAATGTATTTGTATTTATCCATATTTGTTTTGTGCTTAGTGAAAAAAAATGAAGGCGCCATGGGTATATTTCCACATTTATTTATCCAACAAATGTTTACTCATGTTTGAGTGGCCAATGGGTTTTACCCATTTGCATTGTATGACAGCTTAATCAGCTGTACTAATGAAGTTATTTAAGCTTTATTAGGAAAGAGTTTTAATTTTTTAACTCCTCTATCTGTTAATATTCACAGCTACTGACCTAGGACGGGAAGCTGGCCGCATGGATTCTGGCCCCAGGGACCCCATCCCCCGGAGGCATAGCCACATTTTGTTTAATTTTTTTATGTGGAGGGGGGCTGCGTGGCGCCCCTCCTGAGGCCTCCATTAGCCCCAGGGACCCCATCCCCAAGGGCCGGACTTTTAAAAAGATAATTTTCATTTATTTATTTTTATTTTTGGGTATATAGATATATAGTTATATTGTTATTTTAAAAAATATTTAGCTATTGCAAATACATTTTTTTAATTCATTTTTTGATGTACTGAGATTCATTTTTTATGGGTGATTGTTTGTTATTTTAGTCATGTAAAAGTTTTGGAATGTTGTGAAAATATTTATATATGTTTTTAATGTTTATTTTCATATATGGTTTAATTAAATATTTTGTTCTTTTTATATTTTGTAATTGTAATGGAAATATTTTGGCAATATTATCATTGTCGATATAATGTTGGCAAATGTTTTTGGCTATTTACATGTGTATTTAAAGGTTACAATATTTCTGTTTCTGATATTTTTGTTATCAATATTAGTAAAGATCAATATTTTAAACAGTAATATTTTGATTCTCGAGATTTGTGTTCTTATTAGCTAACTATAGGAAGGCAATATTTTTGTGAACATTATTTGTTTTCTGATATTTTTGTGAATCAATATTATGTGCACCAATATTATTTAATTGATCCCACTTTACTGATTTTCAAATGGTAGGTATACACTCTCTGGAGCACCTCACACAACACCTACAATATAGGCCACTCTACATTTAATACCTAAATCAGCCATGCAGACAGAAACTGTGCCCAGATTCACATTGCAATGCAGAACACTGCTGCTTGGTCAAAGGTATCAAGTACTATATAAATATAAAAGGGCCAAATAAACATGTTAGTATTGCTCTTCCAAGCCTGTCTCTGGGCCTGGGTACCTACCTGGGTCTCTCAGTAACAGCAATTGAGTGTTAAGTGCCTATGGCCCAATCCAGCTGCTGCATTACTTCATAAGGATTGTAGAATCGAATACACAAAATGGAGTGTTGCGAACACTTGCAAACTGTCATCACATGTCTTCAGTGCACACAACATTGACTGTGGGGCATAGAAACCCACTGTTGTCATACACAGAAGAAAAAATGTATGAGGAACATTGACGATGAGTATCTTTTTTTTAACTTACTTTTAGGTAATGAAGTTGTGCATTTTTAAAAACTGTTTAATTTTAAAGAGTTTCTTAGATATTTTTAGGGTGTTAACATTTCAAATAACATGGGATTTGTTAAATGTATTATATAATGTATTATATAATATGTAGGAACTGTATTATAGGTTATCTGTAATAGTTATACATAGTTTCTATGCTCTATAGAATGTTTTCAGAATATGATTTATAGTAAAAATTGTGTACTTCATGTAGCATCTAGTTTTTTCATAGCATACTAGGATACGTGGTTCTAATTTTAAAAATACAAAACTGGTATGTCCCATTATCTAAGGAACACATATATGCATGGTAAATGACTTGAAGTACATTTATTTTTAAAAAACAGTTTATGTTGCAGGAGTTATGTTTGGGTTAGTGTGGGTTGTTATTTATTGTTGGTTTTTGAAGGTTAGCTTAAAAGCCTTGGATTTTTTTCACCTAGCTGTACTTAGTTAGTATATTGTGAATGTGTTTGGTTTATTTAGATACTATATTTAGATATAGGGACTGTTTTTCATAAGGCCCTGATAACTATGGGCCTGATTACTATGCCGGTTGGACTAAATTACGCAGCCCTGTCGGAAGCGTTTGGACCGCCAAAGGTATCGTCGAAAGCGGTCGGTCAGACCGCTGGATTACGATGCATCCAGTCTGTACTCTGACCAACCACTGACAGACTGCTGACTCCTTCAGCCTTCCTCTGACTGCCGAGTTGGCGGTCAGAGAGGAACAACAGTCATACGACATTACAGAGAGTTCTGACCTCCATATGGATTACGATGTGGGTTTCCGATGACTTGACTTACCTCGAATCATCAGAAACTAAGGAAAAGGCGTGAATACTCAGCCAACTCCCCTTCTCCCTGGTGAACTTCAGCATAGATCCCTTCCTTCAGGTCCCCCTAGACCTCAGCAGCTGCAGCCCGAAGTGGACAGTCCTCTGGGCGGCCAAATTCAGGTAAGTCCTCATGTGGCATGTATCCACAGTGACTGGACTGTGCACATATTTCTACACTCAAGCAATGGGGTACATAGTGAACAAGGCATGTCCCCATGAGTCATGCATGTGTGTACAACTGCATGTTTCCTTTGAATTTGGACCCACTTGCAGCAACATGTCCGGGGAGCAGGGCACCACAGATGATGTGTCCTCCTTGGTAGAAGCGGTTGCATCGTAATACAGCAGGTTAAGCTTTCTCAGCCTAGACATTCGGAATAAGGTCATGGCTGTTGGATGGGCAGCATGACTGGCATCGTAGTCAGGCCCTATGTCCTCTTTTTAATTTCAATAAATTGTTAAATGGTGTAGTGGTGTCTTTCCAGACTCCTCTGGAAAGAGTTGTGCTATCCTTTTGTAACACTGATTGTTTCATCTTCTATTAGTGTTTCGTCACAGATGTTCCTCCAAGGTGTAGAACCTGGATTGGTATGTGTGAAATGAATGATGCATGCAATTAACCCTGGTGTCTCTAAAGGAAGAGGTATGTTTTTCTCCATTCGTTTTCAGGTATTTGAACTCTTTTAGATGTTTGGAATGTTTCTCTACTTCAGTGGATGGGATGAAAGTATAAGAAACCAACTCAAAAGCAAATTTCTGTATGTGAAATAAATCACATGAGTTTAGCAGACAGAAACTTGGTAGATATCCCATCCACATTATTACAAGTGCATTATATAGTATGGCACTTGTAATAAAGTGGACAGGAAATCTATCACATTTGTGATGAAGTAATCAGGTTCAGGTTTCATATGTCTTTATTTCGATTTAATATCATAAAAGACAATACAACAAAGGAGCAATAATACATGGATACATTACATTACATTAAAAGATTAAAAACCCAACTATATTCAATACAGTTCATCATTAAAAAAGCATTAAACAATATGTTATCGACTTAATGTGAGAAAAACCCTTACAAAATGAAAACAATTAGGATACCTGGGGGTGCCTGGCTCTGATAACCCAGGCCCACCCAAGGAACTTTGCAACACCTATTACCACAGTCTCCGAGGTATTAGTTTGCAAAGTCCACAGAGCCTCTGAGCTCCCTCTCATTTTCAGCCTTTGACAAATAGGCCTAATCCATCTATGTCTAGGGGCATGATAAGCAGGGCATGCAAAAAAGAAGTGACCCATACTCTCCTTATGGTCACTACACCAAGGACAAGATTCATATAAACCGGACCATTTCCTGGAGAAGGACCTTACGGGTAAAGACCCGACTCTAAACTGATGGTATAGTTTTTTGTCCAGACTCTTGGTGATAATGTCCCAATAGTTTTCCAAAAAGGGATCTGTTTTAAGTACCAAGAATCTACCTGTTAGGGTAACAGCATCTGACCTCGCAACGGAAAGAAGTCTGACGGAAGCCCAATAAAGTGCTTTAAAATCTTGTTTAGGAGGGAATACCGTAGAACCCGGGGAAACCCAAAGTTGGCTGAGACCCATATCTTCCAAAATTAGTTTCACCTCACGTAGCCATGGTATGTTCCCAGAACCCAGAGATGATCTAACTTCCGCCAGTTCGCTGGCAAAGAGACTGAGATCCGGCGACGTCCAGAGCCGTCTCCACAATGCGACTAACCGATATCGAGCCATCTCATTAATGGACTTACAGCCCATATCTAATAAGAGGGGTTTGATCGGTGTGGATTGGGGGAGTCCTACCAGTTTGCGCATACATTTATTTTAGACTTTTACCAAGGGGGTCAAATCCATATACCCCCACAGGTCAGCCCCATACAAGATGGCAGAACTAATTTTGGCCTCATAGATCTTAAGTGCAGGTGTAACCCGTTTAGTTAGGGACGTTTTTTGCTCCTGAATTAGGCAGCCCGAAAGGTGGGCAAATCTTAGTTGAAGGGCTTTGACCTGGGGTTTCCAGCGTAAACGATAATCTAAAGTAACTCCAAGGTAGGTCATGAGTTCCACTTGCTCAAGACTGACACCATTCATACTAATGTGGCTTTTAATAGGGCGATTTTTCGTTAGGACCATAAATTTGGTCTTGGTCACATTAATTAGCAGATTGTTAGCTTGGCAAAACTCCTCAAACCTATTTATTGCTGTTTGCAGCCCCCTTCGTGTCTTTGAGAGGAGTAAAGTGTCATCTGCAAAGATGAGCATAGGGAATTTAGTCCCACCCAAAATGGGAGCATCAGTCGGGATGTTATCAAAGAACTTCACCATCTGGTCAATAAACAATAACAAAAGGGTGGGTGCCAGAACGCACCCCTGGCGAACACCTCGCGTTACGGGGAAACTATCCGTCACCTGCCCTTGGCCTCCCCACCTCACCCTGGCAAAGTTGCCCTCGTGCAATCTAATAATAAGTTCAAGGAGATCCAACGGCAAACCTAAATTGCCCAAGACTGCCCACAGTTTTGCCCTAGGCACAAGATCGAAAGCGGATTTAAGGTCCACAAAGGCGGCGTGGATTGACCCTCCACCCAACAGCACCACCTTCCAGTAAAACAGAGTAAATCTGAAAACCTGGACGATGGTGCTGGTGCCTGATCTGAAGCCAGCCTGTAATGGGGAGAGAATATTCTCCATCTCCATCCACCCTTGAACTCTAGCAAGGACCATTCTGGCCACAATTTTCTGTAAAGAGTCGATAAGGCTAATAGGGCGATAATTCCCCGGGACCGAACGGTCCCCTTTTTTAAAAATGGGAAGAATTTCCACCCCTTTCCAACACTCTGGAATCCTAGCCCCCCTCGCTATGCCATTAGCAATCTTAGTTATGTAGGGAATCCAGAGTTGGAGATCTGTTTTAAAAAGATCTGCCGGGATGCAGTCCATCCCGGGAGCTTTCCCTGCTTGGACCAAACGTAGGGCTGACTCCGTATCAGCATTCGTAAACACTAGTGAATTACCAGGAGAAGTGGGCGGAGATATCCTATTCCCTGGGACATTATGAGATTCTAGATCGAAATCCTTAAACTGGGTTGAAAAGAAATACAACCCATGCTTCCACAGGGACAAAATTTATTGGGACTTGAGAATCGGGGTTCCTACCCCATTTCACTACTTCCCAGAACTTAACCTGATTTGAGGATAAACAAGCCTCATAGAGGTTGGTCCAGTGGATCTCATCCCACTCCCTCTTTGCCTCCCACTGGACCTTCTTGTACATTTGGCGAGCTAATTTGATATCACAAGTCACCCTAGATTTAATAGCTTTTATTAGCCCATTATGTGCTTCCCTACATTTTTTATTATACCAATTCTTGCGGCGACCTATAGCTTTCCCTTTTCCATGCTTTATAGGAAGAGTTAAGAGGGCCTTGAGCTTAGTAAAGCACTGTTTGTGAAGGTTACAAATCTGATTTGATGCCTCCAAGTTGGGGGATAAATTCAATATGGCACTCAGAGTAGATGTAACTTCCAGCGATATGCCATCTAACAGAGCAGGGTCCGCCACAACCCTGCACCATTTAAGCCTCCTATCATTAGTCAAAATGGCCTCTGCAGTAATACACTGGGCTAAAGGGGACCTCCCGGGGCCACCTGGAAGCTTAAGCCTTAGAACCAATGGATTATGGTCGCTCTCAGGACGAACCACAACTTCCATGTCCTCCAAGAGGGACCAATACTCCATTTTAACCAGGATATAATCAATTCGACTTTTGCTTACCCCATTATCAAAAGTCGGGAGGCCAGCCTTATCCGAGGGGGTGCGACCATTGGCTGCTCTCAAGCTCAAGATGAAGTAATCCATCCACTATACTCTAAATCAGACCCTCAATATTGAGTTTTCAAGCACCTCAAAAGAGCTTGGTTGAAATGAAAGTAGCAGCCTTGATTGTGGATTTTAGTGTAGATTGTTTTACCGACATAAATGCATGGTTGATTGAGGCTTGATTGTTAGCAGACAGGCGTAGCCTAAAGGCATATCATTATTTTATTATTGTACATGTGAAGAGTACATTTGGCTGATGGGGGGCAGGCAGAGATAACAACGTTAAAAATTCCCATGCATTAGCCAAATTTGGAATTGAGTTAGGGGATGAATTATTCCTTAGTGTGAACAAGAGTAAGCAGGGAATAGATCTAGTCTGTTAAAGGGTTTGACTGCTGGTTTAATGGTCCATTCTATGCCCAACATAATCAAGATTGGCTTCCCTTACATAAGGTCACTATTTCCTCTATGTCCCATTATATTTTAAAGCCCAATACAACTGAACCCTCAATTGGAGACTTATTTACTAGAGTCATTCATTGCATTTGACAAACACCAAGACACTTTCCATTATCCTTTCCTGTTACTGTTACACAGTTTTACTCTTTGTTTCAACAGGTTTACATTGTTCGGCAAAAGAGCAAAGTTTTTTAGCACTGTGTTTGTAATCATATCTTGATTATACATGTTGTGAACATTGTACAGAACTTTGCATCATAAGTAACAGTATTTGTTTTGTGTTATGTATGGGTTTGTTTCTATGAGCATTCTTCTATTCACAATCATTTAGCATTCACAAACAGTACTTTGTTCTAGGCTGGTGTCTACCAGTGAAGATACTGGGTTTTATCACTTTGGTACAGCTGTAATTTTACCTTTGCTGTGGGGTGAGACTCTTGAAGGATGCTTCACTCACTGTAAGGCTCCTGGAAATTGTTTTCGAACTGCATCCTCCAGTATCCACATTTTATTATAAGGTCAGCTGCCTACAGAACAGATAAACAAGGTGAGGGGTTTTTGTAAGTTGCAGATAACAGATGTAAACACATGTGTACATATGTACGCTGAGCAAAGAAGTCTGTTTTCTGACTCAATCATATAATCTGCTTACAGACTACCCTTGTGGACAGACGGGACACAGTCAACATTGTATTTTTCCTGACACATTGAAGTGCTACATTTTTATATTTACTTCGGGTCATAAAAAGGATTGCACTTTTGCCTCTGTGTAAAATGTATAGGCTGTAGTTCTTTTCACGTTGTGCACTTCATGTCCAAAATTTGATCAATAGTAACTTGTTATTGGAACATCATTAAGGGCCACAGTCAGTTCCTCTAATACATTTTCCAGGATGTAGAATCTAGATTTAGAATCAGCTTCGGATGTTCTCATATATTAGCAGATGCATTCAAATTGCAAACAGCAACTACTTATAGAAAGTGTTACTCGTCAAAATATCATTGCAACGCAGGGGCTTCGATGCTGTATTCCTGTGACATTAAATTGAAGCACAAGAAGTGTCGGAGCAATTCGCAGAATCCAATCAAAGTTGCATACAAGAGGATACGGACAAGACAGCTTCGACCATTCTTTTTCATGCTTTGGCTTAATTCTTCGGGTCTTTTGATCTTTCACTGAGCAAACTGTACAGGGATGCATGCCCAGAAAGGCTGTCAGGAGAGAAAAATAATCATACTGTGGATGTTTGGGAAAGGGCCAGTGAGGTGATACAAAACATGACATTGGGACTGCCACTAAAGTCAACCAGAGAGGTCCTTATTTGATCAAAATCAAAGATCTATTAGAATTTATTAAACACTAATCTCTCTCAAAGAATTGCACAACATTTATAAGCAGATGGGGCGAATATTTTGCCAATCACCCTTCTTCGCAGACGTGGCTAGGAGTGACCATATTTCAGGAACAGATTTGGCATAATATTGTACCTTTAATGCTTAGAACTATTTTTTAACATCGAAATTAACAGTTACTATTTCAAATTCAAAGCACTTGGGGGCATATCAACAACAACCGGCGATAATTATCGCTCAGCGCTCTTAGCGTGAGGATAATTATCGCCGGCTAGCGTGAATTTTTATCGCTGAGATAGCGTGCTATTAGCAACGCTTATCTCAATAGCGATAAAAATCTACACGCTAACAGGCTAACGTGAGATTATCGCTGGAAACCCAGCGTTAATCACACGTTACCTTGTTGATAGGGACAGGCAAACTTAGCCATGATATCCTCCTTCCATAGGATATCATGGCTAAGTCTGAAAATTAGCAGACGTAAAAAAGCAGCGTTAACCGCGGTTAGCGCTGCTTTTTTTGTCTCTAACAGGGTTAGCGACATTCTTGATAATAGGAGAAATGTCGCTTAGCGACATTTCTCCTATTATTTTACTCTGGAACGCCCCCTTTGCATCTCATTAGAGATGCAAGGGGAAGCGTAGAGTAAAAGGGTGCTAACATGCAAATTTGCGTGTTAGCACCCTGTTGTTGATAGGGCGCTAGTTTTATCTCTGCTTTTTTGGCTTTTAAAGCCAAAAAAGCAGAGATAAAGCCCTTGTTGATATGCCCCATTGATTCTTTGGCGTAAGGAGTCTTTTTGGTGGACACAATTACAAAATGAGGCTGTGGACATCACAATAACACAAATGGTGTCTATTGCTAATATTGTGGAAAGGATATAGGGCATCAAAAAAGTGATTGACTTGCAGGAACTGGCAGTAGAGTGAATTAGGAAAACAACTGTAAGTATCAACAAGTCGGTTTAAATTCTTGCCTAAATATAGCTGCAGCTAGAAAACGCAGTTGCCAGATTAACGTTTGCTTTTAGGAGGATAGACATCATTGAAGGAGAAAAGGTGTATTTGAAGGAGTTTATTGATTACCTTTTTTGGCAAAAAAATGTAGGAAGGTATTATTTATTTATTTTGCATTTTTATATAGCATGAACTCAACACAAAAGCATTAGAGCGCTTTACATGGGCACAAGTTGCATTACAGACAGACACATTCCTTTTTAGGCACGGTAAGATTAAGGGCCTAATTATGAGTCTGGCGGTCCGAGGACCGCCAGACCTGTGGTGGCGCGTCAATGGTGGTGGAGCTACTGCCGCACCGGTGGTCCGACCGCCCTATTACGTGTTGGGTAGTCGGACCATAATTGGACTGCTGGCTCTGCCAGGGACCAGCCATTCCCTGGCTGTGGCGCAGCAG
The DNA here is from genome assembly GCF_964204655.1 of Triturus cristatus. Taxonomy (NCBI): domain Eukaryota; kingdom Metazoa; phylum Chordata; class Amphibia; order Caudata; family Salamandridae; genus Triturus; species Triturus cristatus. The sequence goes on along the minus strand of NC_140588.1, from coordinate 522,985,845 downwards.
TCAGGGCCATTGTAAGATGAAGGTGCTGCTGTGGCACCGCCATGTACATTTCAAGTTTCAGGACCGGCAGCCTTTTCATGGAGGTCTTTCCTCCATGAAGAGGCTGGCAAAGTACAATAGTATATTTATCCTCTTTAACAAATCACCTGATGAATTAACTGCCCACAATGTATGTTATTTTCTTGACCATTATACAACATTCTTTAAAATGCATGTGTTTTACCTGCAGAGAATTATGGTGTCTGAACTTTCTGTACATTCAGTTGTGCATTACATGGACACACATAAAAGCAAATAGAAGGAGGATTGGGCACAGCTTTGGGGTCATCAAGGCATGAGAACATGCTCATCAGATAAAGGTTTATGTGACACTGGTACGAATTCAAGCGGTATAAGATCTGCATGAAACAAAATCATATCAGTGCAATTGTTCACATAGCTATGGAGCCACGCAGCCTTTGTGAGACGACCTACATACTAGGGGGCAGATTTATGACGACTGGCACATCCCTGCATATCAGCAGGGATGCGCCAGTTATTATGCACCACAGCTGCGCCACCGTGGATGCGCCGCATTTATAATGCGGCGCACCATGGGGCAAAAACGGCACAGATGCGTGACGCATCTGTGCCGAAAAGTGGCGCATTGCTGGAGTTGCGTCGCAAGTGCGATGCAGCTCCAGCAATGATCTGGGGGGCCCTATCTTTACAATGCTGCGTCAATCCTTACGCCTGCTTCAAGCAGGCGCAGGGTTTTGACGCAGCATGGGCCTAAAAGTGACTGAGTGAAATCTTGTAGATTTCACTCAGCCACTTTTAGGAGGCGTTCCTGCGTCGGAACGCCCCCACCTGCCCTGGAACGCCTACATGTGGCGCAGGGCTTTACAACGTGACGCATCTCCCAGATGCGTCACGTTGTAAATACCCCGCACCATGGCGCAGGATTTGCGCCGCTGCTGCGTCACAAAAGTGACGCAACGGCGGCGCAAAAGTGGCGCAAGTGCAACATAAATCTGCCCCTAGGTATTCTAATTTTAAATCAAGGGGAACCAGGAAGCCATCATTTAAGTCAGAGTTTCTGAATTCATAGTCGTGTCATATCTAATATACCAACTCATTAAAGGCTGCTGGCACTGCAGTTTGAAAACAGATCTCATCGTGATTAGTGGTGGCTCGAACTCGTCATTAATAAATAAAACACATTTCAATAAACATGTTTGGCAATCACTCCTGCCAACACTCCCGTTGCCTCACTTTCTTCACTCATTACATTAGTTATAGTCCCGAATGTTACCTTCCATGCTCCAAGGCTAGCTCACATATGTTTTAGAGTTTGTGGGTAGAACTTACTGTACTGCTATTTTAGAAGTAAGTTACTAATGACCAGATGGTCTATATTTTGGTTTTATACATTTGTTATAAAGAAGCCAATTCTAATCTTTGGGGCAGATTTATGTTTGACTTGCGCCTCATTTACGCCACCGTTGCGTCACTTTTGTGACGCAGCAGCGGCGCAAATCCTGCGCCATGGTGTGAGGTATTTACAACGTGACGCATCTGGGAGATGCGTCACGTTGTAAAGCCCTGCTCCACATGTAGGCGTTCCAGGGCAGGTGGGGGCGTTCCGGCGCAGGAACGCCTCCTAAAAGTGGCTGAGTGAAATCTACAAGATTTCACTCAGTCACTTTTGAGCCCATGCTGCATTCAAAACCCTGCGCCTGCTTGAATGCGTCAGTTATTATAAATATGCCCCTATGTTTTGTTGTAGACCTGCCCCTACTGGCTCTTTAGGAACTTGGCATTGGTTTATCTTTTGCAGAAACTTCGGGGCAGATTTATGATAACTGGCGCATCCCTGCATATCAGCAGAGATGCCCCAGTTATTATGCGCCACAGCTGTGCCACCATGGATGCGCCGCATTTATAATGCGGCACACCATGGGGCAAAAACGGCACAGATGCGTGATGCATCTGTGCCGAAAAGTGGCGCATTGCTGGAGTTGCGTCGCAAGCGCGACGCAGCTCCAGCAATGTTCTGGGGGGCCCTATCTGTACCATGCTGCGTCAATCCTTACGCCTGCTTCAAGCAGGCGCAGGGTTTTGACGCACCATGGCCCTAAAAGTGACTGAGTGAAATCTTGTAGATTTCACTCAGCCACTTTTAGGAGGCGTTCCTGCGCCGGAACGCCCCCACCTGCCCTGGAACGCCTACATGTGGCGCAGGGCTTTACAACGTGACGCATCTCCCAGATGCGTCACGTTGTAAATACCCCGCACCATGGCGCAGGATTTGCGCCGCTGCTGCATCACAAAAGTGACGCAACGGCGGCGCAAAAGTGGCGCAAGTGCAACATAAATCTGCCCCTTCATGTTTATCTACTTTATTTCACTATTTATTATTTTACAGGCTTGCACGTTTGTTTTATTTAATTAGTATCAGAAGTGTTTTTGTCTTTATCCGGAAGATAGCAGGCATTTACATTCACGTTTATTTTTTAATTATCTTACCCAAATGTCTTTAGGAATGTGTTGAATGCTGGGATAATCTTCAATTTCCTATGGACTAGTACGATTATATTTTATTTTTAAACACTGAGCACGGCTGTTAGTATCACTGAATGTTGGCATCTTAGTCCACCGATATAAAATATTTTGAGACCATGCAACGTCCATTCAACACGAGGAACACTTTACACTTAACACTGATCATTAAGGTGGTTTATTCTTGCTGAAAGGGCACTGACCGAGTAAGAATTTGGCATTATAGACACTGTAGCCAAGCACCATCGAAAAAGCATTACAAATAATGTAAGTTGGTTACCGGTTTACACAACCTATGAGAAAGTGAATAACTGGGCCTTTGACAGCATTATATATTACATATAGGTAACCCACCTATACATTTGTTAGAATTTTAGACCTCTGCATTCTGACCTCTACAGTGTGCTGAGGTCTGTTACACAGGGAAGGAGCCCTTGTACTCTTCTAAAATGTTACACCCTTCCTCCTATGTTAAAGCGTACCAGATTTTGTGCAAAGATACCATAGTGGTACTCCTATATTGTACAATTAATGAATCATTTATGTCCAAATCCGAAGCATGGGTGGAAGGTTTGGGTTTTGGATCACAATGTTTTTTTCACATAGATAACAGTACCTTATGTGGGCTAAATATGCCCTCTGCACACAGAGCTAAAAAAGCTGACCTGTCAGTCATTTTATCTAATGTGTCTAACCTCAATCTGCAATTGATGATTAAGCTATTTTGGTCCCTTGGGTTGTTGATACTTTATGGGGGATATTCTCAAGAACGTGTGATAATCATCGCAAAATTAGCTTAATGCAACTTTGCATATCGCAGTCTATCGCGGGAAAACAACGCTGTGTTAACATAGTATTCTCAACCGGGCAGCACCATGCGAGAGTCCCACGATAACGCATCAACTGACCGCGTTAAAATCAACGCGACGTCGTAAAAAAGCAAAACACAACCGCGAAAAAAGTTGCGATAATGCCAATCGCGATACAAAAATCAGCGACAACCAGCGCTAGGCCTGCAATCTCTACGCGTCATGCGGGAAAATGCACCATAAAAGCAGAGTAAAAAAACGGTGAGATGACAATGTACGAGCACAACACCAAATCCGTGACATAGAACAAATGACCATTGTCCCGCATCACATATGCATCTCCCCACAGTCACAATGTACATTGACATGCAGTCTGCATATAAACTGCGCCAATGCTGAAATATGCATGGAACACACTGTGAAACCGCATCTCCCCTTCACATTGCAGAGGGACTAGCAACCCCTCCTGCACACAGACATGTCATGACCTTGATCAATCAATTATGAAAGTGTGGACGAATGTTGGGGCAGTGACTCCCACTTACATACATGTTGCCCTTGTTGTGGGACTTGAGCCACAGGGGGCATTCCTGCATCATAGTGGTACATATCTGACCCCAAAAGGAGCCCTGTTGTCAACTGTAGGTCACAAATGGCAGCCAAAATGGAATGATTTTGGACATATGTGAAATGCCGAAGAGTGGGATTTCCTACTAACTGTGACACACAGAGCTGGCATGTCGAATACGTGACACCCTAAACAGCCTCCCTGCACAGAGGTGACACATCCACCATCCATGAACAACTCATAAAATTGTCAGCATTACATGTTTGACTCACACTTGTCTGAGTGATATGCCTGTACCGAAGAGTGACAAGCACTCAGGGAATGTGTTATTGGGATGCATTTCTTTGCACATGCTGTGCCTTTGGTCATTTTGTACTGTCCCATGATTGATGAGAACTGTCACAACGTGACGTGTTCATGTGAAGAAACTGTCATTGATGATGTTCCTATGGGCTATTCCTGCTGCGGCTGCAGTGGAGTGTGGTCCACCTGCCTCATCTTCATCATCATTGTCCGGTGCATCTGGCACTTGTATCCATGGGGCATTGCTGCGTACACATATGTTGTGAAACACGCAACATGCAACGATCATCTTGTCTGGGCTGGGCTGTACAGGAGCCTTCCACCTGTGACGTCCAGGCACCTGAAATGTGATTTTAACACTCCAAATGTGCGTTCCACGTTGCTCCTGGTGCGTTTTGTGGGCTGCATTATACTGCCTCTGGGCCTGTGTGTTCGGGGCTTGGAGGGGTGTCATCATCCAAGCGCAGAGTGCTTATCCTTGGTCACCTGTGACAGTGCAGAGAGACATGAGTCAATAGTTGCTTCTGCATGATGTGTTGGCAGGCTCACTGGTGTGTGATATGTGTGACTTTGGGATTTCTGTATGACATGTACTGCGTGTTGCAAATGAGCGGCATCAATGTGTATTTATTAGCCTCACTGCTGCTCCTCCCTCCCCCCGAGCCTATTCACTAGTGTGCACAGCGCGGTTCCATCACTTGCACCTCTATGGAACACCATTGTCATGCCTGTCTGCGCATGTTCACAAGCCTGACAATGACCCAGTGATGTTGTGCGCTGAAGGTGGGTGGTCACATGTGCGTAGGCCTATGGTAAGGACAGGGGGGACACAGATGTAGAGTTCATGCCTGGCTGAACTCTCCATGCGGTTGAGGGTAGACCTTTGGCTTATGCTGCGGAAAAAGCGGCACACACAACAGTTGGCATGTCTGATCCCTGACCCCAAGCGGGCTTGTGCACCCTCATGTACCCCTCGGCCGGGCCCGCACTACGGGGGAATGCTACATAGCAACATTGTATATTGTGTGACAGGTGGCGCCGACACTACACCAGAGACACACGCATTAGAAACTTCCTTGGCAAGGCCTAAACTCAACAATGCCCAGAGCCACGTGTTGAATGACCACACCCCTACGCCATACTGAGGTACGCTGGTCCACTCCCTTACGCTCACATAGGGGTCCGACACAGCTCATGTCCCAGGTCTACCCCACTGCCTGAGGTGATAAGGTTGCACCCGCTGTACGCAGCACAATGTAATGTGGTATGGCCCTGAGCTCTCAAGCTTACATAATGACCACACGGACACACTGAGATAATTTGTGGAACTGGCTGCGGGAACGTGCGCCCGGCAACTTTTATTGCCAGGGTCACACGTCCAGTGACGCCTGTGTTAGATGGGTGTTGGGTAGTGTAAGCCACCCCTCAGGGGTTGGTTGGTGCTGGCAACAACTACAACAGTGATCAGACAATCAGAAGTTCAAAGTACAAACAGCAAGGGTCCATGACTTGAGCTGCACAGAGTTATTGGCCCTGGATGCACTGCGGCCAGCACATGCACACCTGCAAGGGACGGTGACTTGCGGTGCACTGAGATAGGTCCACGAGAGCGGGTCCTCGTTGATTTCCAAGAAGAATGTTGCGGAGTGTTGCGGGGGACAGAGGAAGGTGTCCATCCAGGGCATGATGCAGAGGGCAGAAGCAAGCAGAAAAGGCAATATGGAGGAGCTGAATGCTACAGTCTCCTTTTTCCCACCATGTAAAGATCAGATACATGATGATGAAGACAACCCCCAGGCCATAGACTCAGATGCCACCAAAGTTCAACCAGAGAGTGTCCCTGACTACCGTGGCACAGAGTCAGTGGCACCAAAGCTGGAAGGGGATGCAGTCTGCGATGAGGCCTGTACGATTATATCAACTCTGCCATAAATAAATCAAGGCTCAGTTCCAAATGTGTGACCTACAGGACCGCAGTGTGAGCTGGAGCCAGCGGTCAGCATGGGCCCACAGCCGCGTGTCGTTGGCTTGCGATGCACAGAGTTAGTGGCACAGAGCAGTTGTTGGTAGTGTTTGATCACCTCTATAACGAGGATCCTTTTATCCTCAGGACTGAACCACGTCTTCCTCTCACACCTTTCCTTGCGTACAATGATGTGTACTCTGCCATTGCATAATCAAGACTCAGTTCCAAATGTGTGACCTACTCGACCGCAGTGATGGCCTGAGGCAGAAGTCAGCAAGGGCCCACAGACATGTGTGGTCGTAATGCTATGCACAGAGTTGGTTGCACCACATCTAAGGGAGTATAGTGACATTAGCTCAGCCATAAAATATGTACTCTGCCATTGTGTAATCAAGACTCAGTTTCAAATGTGTGACCTACTTGTCCGCTGTGTATGCCGATGGAGTACGTCAACAAGAAAGGAGTACTGCGGGCCTTGTTCGCGGAGGCCATGATGGTCTGAGGAGGCTGGCAAGGTCACTGGCCTTGGGCTTGGAGCTTGCCCCGGGACGTGGTGGGTCCTCTTGGAGACACACTGGTGTTGGCAGGTGAGCAGTGAGGCCTGGATGCGCAGGGGTGGGCAAGACGAGGTCTGGGGACCAGCGGCCTGGGGTGCAGCAGGCATACAGGATTGCAGGCACCACTGCTCACGGCATTGGCCCCGTGGCAGGGTGAGAGGTGCCACCCCTGCAGACACATTGGCCATTCCGGAAAAGAATCACACACAGGGCTACGTGCTTTTTATTCACACCCATACGCTAGCCTGGCGTATGCCGGGACAGCCCACTCCACACACGCTTACAAGGGGGACCTAACAAGCTACATTTCCGAGATCTTTCCCACTGGCTGTGGTGACATGGTTGCATCCACTGTCCACAACACTACCACCACCAGCAGTATATATCGACATGGATTTGTCTGTGGTCTGCATACTGCAGTCTGTCCAGCACATCCATGCCACACTTGGCATTGTGTGCATTCTCATTCATGGGTCACATGCCTCCTTTGCACATGCCTGGTTCCCACCTCTCCCCACATTCTGCTATTGTGTGGCTGAGGTGCCATGCCGTTGATGGCTCATGTACATGGCTAGCCCAGGTTACCGCAGTACGTTGTGCTGTCGTGTATGGTGGGTGGGCATGTTGTTTGGCATGTTATATGTAAGTTTGTAACGTGTGCAGTCCCAGAGTTGTGAGTTGCATGATTGTGGAGTTGAGGTGTGTGGTGTGTTCATTTGGTACTTGGAGAGATATGTGGGGCGGAACTCCACCCCACTTCGGGAGCACAGCGTTCGGGTGGGCATATCAAAATGTCACAAGTTAATCCGTCTTAGCAAAAAGTTTTATTTCCATTTAAACCATTCTTTGTACATGATAAGTCCTTTTCATCCAGTCGAATATTAGACACTATGGGGCAGATTTATGGCGACTGGCGCATCCCTGCATATCAGCAGGGATGCGCCAGTTATTATGCGCCACAGCTGCGCCACCATGGATGCGCCGCATTTATAATGCGGCGCACCATGGGGCAAAAACGGCACAGATGCGTGACGCATCTGTGCCGAAAAGTGGCGCATTGCTGGAGTTGCGTCGCAAGCGCGACGCAGCTCCAGCAATGATCTGGGGGGCCCTATCTGTACAATGCTGCGTCAATCCTTACGCCTGCTTCAAGCAGGCGCAGGGTTTTGACGCAGCATGGGCCTAAAAGTGACTGAGTGAAATCTTGTAGATTTCACTCAGCCACTTTTAGGAGGCGTTCCTGCGCCGGAACGCCCCCACCTGCCCTGGAACGCCTACATGTGGCGCAGGGCTTTACAACGTGACGCATCTGGGAGATGCGTCACGTTTGTAAATGCCCCGCACCATGGCGCAGGATTTGCGCCGCTGCTGCGTCACAAAAGTGACGCAACGGCGGCGCAAAAGTGCCGCAAGTGCAACATAAATCTGCCCCTATGTATTCCACCCCACATATCTCTCCATTTGATTCTCACGTGGCTGGGCAGTCCACGATTTCGGGCTTGCACGCATTTAACTATTTGAACGAATTAACCTCGAAAAAAAACCCTGAGTAAGAAGGTGTGCACTCTGTCATTTTTCATGGTATTCAACACAGAACTGGATAACAGATTTCAAACAGAAGAAAATCACAATGTTGCATGCTGGACAGTTGAAACATGTCTCTTTGAAAGTTATGTTTATCGACTACATTTTGAAGCAGCTGTACGAAGAACTTCTGGTCGGACTCAGATTTTGTTTATTTGTAGAAATGTCATCAACTTATATATAATCTAGCAACTAAGCGCGACTTTATCAATGTTGAATATATTTTTTGAAGGTGGGCGGGGAATTTCATGGTAAATATCCAGCACAATAGAATAACAGTTGTATGCAATGAGGGATAACAACGGGGCTTACATATACTATTGAAAAGATGTTGAACATTGGTTATGTTCATTCAGAACAATCTTGCAACAGCAGTGCATTATGGGCTCTTTAGTTTTGTAAACCCATGTTGTAGCTCGTAACAACCAAGGGTGTTCATTGGAGGAACATGAATGGGTGGGGTTATAGAGCAGGTGTTTAAAATTGCGTAACATAGCGAGGCACTCATAACAATTTAAAACTCGAACGAAAGCAGTCATCGAAACTTTTAAGGTACGCGTTTGTGTGTAAATGGTTACGTAGACATCACACCTGGGCTAGAGGGGGTTGTTAACCCATTTGCGGGGGATTTGCATAACTAGTTTAATGAGTTGGACTTCTGTTTATCACGGGAGTTGTAAAAGTGGGTATTTACCGATTTAAATGTACATCGTGAATTCTGAGGGCATTACGTTGATTATGGGGTAAAACCTTCACAAAGTTCGCATTCTTCATCTTTTGTGCATGCAAAGAGACAAACCAGAGTTGTTTAAAGATAGAAGTTGATTGATTTGTTTTAATTTGTAGATAACCCCTGACGAAGGGCCAAACTAGGCCTGAAATGCATTGGGTAACGAGAAACATTTGACAAGGAAGACCTATGTATCATTCCATGCTGCAGATCAAGGCCTGTATTGGCATGTCTACATGCATTAAGGATTTAATGTAATACATAGTGTCTAATATTCGACTGGATGAAAAGGACTTATCATGTACAAAGAATGGTTTAAATGGAAATAAAACTTTTTGCTAAAACGGATTAACTCGTGGCATTTTGATATGCCCACACGAACGCTGTGCGTCCGAAGTGGGGTGGAGTTCCGCCCCACATATCTCTCCATTTGATTCTCATGTGGCTGGGCAGTCCACGATTTCGGGCTTGCACACATTTAACTATTTGAACGAATTAACCTCGAAAAAAACCCGTGAGTAAGAAGGTGTGCACTCTGTCATTTTTCATGGTATTCAACACAGAACTGCTCGTCCGACGAGTTGCACCCATGGATAACAGATTTCAAACAGAAGAAAATCACAATGTTGCATGCTGGACAGTTGAAACATGTCTCTTTGAAAGTTATGTTTATCGACTACATTTTGAAGCAGCTGTACGAAGAACTTCTGGTCGGACTCAGATTTTGTTTATTTGTAGAAATGTCATCAATTTATATATAATCTAGCAACTAAGCGCAACTTTATCAACGTTGAATATGTTTTTTGAAGGTGGGCGGAGAATTTCATGGTAAATATCCAGCACGATAGAATAACAGTTGTATGCAATGAGGGATAACATCGGGGCTATGTTGAACATTGGTTATGTTCATTCAGAACAATCTTGCAACAGCAGTGCATTTTGGGCTCTTTAGTTTTGTAAACCCATGTTATAGCTCGTAAGAACCAAGGGTGTTCATTGGAGGAACATGAATGGGTGGGGTTATAGAGCAGGTGTTTAAAATTGCGTAACATAGCGAGGCACTCACAACAATTTAAAACTCGAACGAAAGCAGTCATCGAAACTTTTAAGGTACGCGTTTGTGTGTAAATGGTTACGTAGACATAACACCTGGGCTAGAGGGGGTTGTTAACCCATTTGCGGGGGATTTGCATAACTAGTTTAATGAGTTGGACTTCTGTTTATCACGGGAGTTGTAAGAGTGGGTATTTACCGATTTAAATGTACATCGTGAATTCTGTGGGCATTACGTTGATTATGGGGTAAAACCTTCACGAAGTTCACATTCTTCATCTTTTATGCATGCAAAGAGACAAACCAGAGTTGTTTAAAGATAGAAGTTAATTGATTGTTTTAATTTGTAGATAACCCCTGACGAAGGGCCAAACTAGGCCCGAAATGCATTGGGTAACGAGAAACATTTGACAAGGAAGACCTATGTATCATTCCATGCTGCAGATCAAGGCCTGTATTGGCATGTTTGCATGCATTAAGGATTTAATGTAATACATAGTGTCTAATATTCGACTGGATGAAAATGACTTATCATGTACAAAGAATGGTTTAAATGGAAATAAAACTTTTTGCTAAGACGGATTAACTTGTGGCATTTTGATATGCCCACACGAACGCTGTGCGTCCGAAGTGGGGTGGAGTTCCACCCCACATATCTCTCCATTTGATTCTCACGTGGCTGGGCAGTCCACAATTTCGGGCTTGCACGCATTTAACTATTTGAACGAATTAACCTCGAAAAAAACCAGTGAGCAAGAAGGTGTGCACTCTGTCATTTTTCATGGTATTCATTTGGTAGTTACCAACGAGCACTGCATTTCCTTAGGTGCCATCCTGGAAGCACCGATTGATGATGGACTGTCAGAAGATGTATGAGTCATGCACACTGCCTGTGTAGTTGGCAACGACATTGGTGAAGAGTCCCCGGTGGTCCACTATTGTCTGCACATTGTTTGAATGCGTGTGCTTTCTGTTGCGGTAATTGTGTGCAGTGTCAGCAGGGGGCACAAGTAGGACATGTGTGCAGTCGATTGCCCCCAATACATGCAGAATTCCAGCTATGGCGTAGAAACCTTGCGTGGTCTTCAGCAGTTCCTGCGCAGTGTGGGGGAAGTATAGGTGCTGGGGGACCAAGCTGATGATGGCATCCAGGACAGGTGTGAGGAACTTGGATAGGGCTGGCTGTGAGACTCCTCCGACTCTGGTGCTTGTTGGTTGAAATGTCCCAGAGGTTAACAGGTGCAGCACAGCCAGCAGCTTTGTCTGAAGTGGGATGTTGGTTGTCCACTGTGTTGGTACCATCAGCCTGTGGGCTATGATGTTCAGGATGCGAAGGATGGTTGTCCTTTTGAGTTGGTAGTGGGCAATGACATTATCTGGTGTAGAGTCTGTGAGGCTGGTGCGTTTCTTGAAGGTCCACTGTCTTTGTCTGAGCTGCCTCTGTGGTGGTCTGGGGGGGGCCTGGGGAGGTCCGGGGCAGGTGGCAGGCCTGGGGGTGGTTGCGGTGGGTGTTGTGGCCCTGTTGGGGCTCCGAGCTACATGATGAGGAGCTCCATGGCATCTGTTGTTCTTCAGGTGTGGCTGTGGGCTGGGCCCCCTTTTCTGTTGCAGGTTGTCATCTGACTTTGCACCAGGTTAGAGCAGGTGTTAATTTCCTGCTGCTAACGTGCCTTATCGCCTGTTTTGTGGTCTTATCGCCGATCTGGCTGGACGTTGAGAATGTTGCGGTGTGGTGTTGTTTGCGGCTTTTCGCTCAGGAATGCCTACTCTGCATCTCATTAGCGATAGTTGCCGCGGTCATCTGTGGTGATGCTTTTGCAGATGCTATCGCAGGTAAACTGGTGGTATCGGCTGTTAGCACCATCTTGTGAATGGGGCGATACATTTATCGGGACTTTGGCTGCAATGAAGTGCCAATAACTTGGCGATAGGTCCTTGAGAATATGCCCCTAAGAGTACTTATTACCAAAAATGCATTATCCTTTGCTCTTCTGTATAGACATCATCGTCAAGTGGCAGTGACATAGAAACCTCAGACGGCCGTCCTGAGTTTAATAGACGTGGAAATTACCAACAAAATTATCAACAACAACCGTCTTTTTTAGGAAGAGGCCAACAGAAACAACGAGGACGAGTGAGATTCAACAACCAGCCATGGGAAATGTCAACGAGACGACAACATTACAAAAATTAAATGTATCGCCAATCTACAACCTTTCAGATAAAATATTGACGGATGTACAAACAAGTGTACTGGAAAAAGGCTTGTCATTCGTTCCTGCAAGAGCAACCAACTTCATCAAAATAAAGACAGAAGTGATAGAATTTTGTAGAAAAGTGCGTTTGATCACTTTCTTCAAAGACAACCCAGCATTGATGCAGCCAGAAACAACAGGATTGAGAAAGAAATCTTTTTTCTGCCCACCATCAAACAAAGTGCCTAAGGAGGTTATCCTTTTCGAAAAAGTAATTCTATCAGCTATTTCAGAAGTCGAAAAAAAGCAGAAAAAATACAAAAAGACCAACTTTACTAAAGCCCAACAGAAGGCACTGCAAGAGCTAAAAGAGGATCAATCTATAACAATAAAGCAAGCCGATAAAGGCGGATCAATTGTTGTTTGGGGGACCGATCGGTACATTTCAGAAGCCAATAAACAACTAAACAACGCCTGCTGCTATAGAAAAATAACATCTGACCCTACAGTTGAACTCAAGGGCAAATTGTTTAACATCCTACAAATAGGTTTTGATCAAGGATTTCTGGGCAAAAAAGAGTATGAGTTCTTAAAAAACAAACATCCCCGCATCCCGATCTTTTATGTACTTCCCAAAGTACACAAAGACCAATCAAGACCCCCGGGAAGACCAATAGTCTCGGGGTGTGAATCTCTGTTGGAGCCAATTTCCAAGTTTGTCGATTTCTTCCTAAAACCATTTATCCAAGAGGTGAAATCCTTCTTACAAGATACAACAGATTTCCTCAATAAATTAGAACAAATGGATTTTGACAAAGACAACAACCTCCTAGTGACATTAGACGTCATGTCACTTTACACAGAGATACCACAAGACGAAGGCCTAGCAGTGTTGGAATGCCTACTCAATAAAAGACCTAAACCGGAAAGGGTGCCCACACAATTCATCATGGACCTAGCGACTTTTGCCCTGAAAAACAACTACTTCAGTTTCAACAATGAATTTTTTCTACAAATAAAGGGCGTGGCTATGGGGTGTCCCTTTGCCCCAGAATTGGCAGTTCTTTTTATGTCAAAATATGAGGAGACCTTCATTTATGACAACAATCCTTTTGCAGACAATATCAAGACATGGGTCCGTTATATCGACGACGTTTTTATGATTTGGTGCGGTGAAGAAGACCAACTACAGGCTTTTGTTAATTGGCTTAACAACAGAACAGCAGATATCAAATTCTCTATGAGCTATTCCAGAACAAAAATGCCATTTCTGGACGTTGAAGTATATGCTGCAGATGGCAAGCTAGCAACTACACTCTTCAAGAAAAAGACAGACAGGAACAAAGCCTTACATTTTTCAAGTAGCCATCCGAGAAGCCTTAAAGAGAATTTACCTTACGGGCAATTCCTGCATATAAGAAGAAATTGTACATATAAGGATGAATATTTTGCAAACGCAGAGGCACTTAAGAATAATCTAGTAGCCCGAGGATATCCTAAAAAGCTTCTAAAAAGAGCGATCAAACGAGCATGGTGGACCCCACGGGATTCGCTACTTCAAAGAAAAGACAAAAGAAAAACAGACAGAATTGTCTGTGTGTCGACTTACTGCCCGACTTCAAACTGGCTCAAAAAGACTATAAATCAAAATTGGCACTTAGTAAAAAATCTTGATCCAACACTCAAAGAGGTTCCCCTCTTTGCGTTTAAAAAGGACAAAAGTATCGCCAACCAGATAGTCAGAGCAGCTCTTCCGAAGACTCAAAATATGACGATAAGAAGTTTCCTCAATCTGCCACCTATACAGGGCCACCACAAATGTGGCTCATGCGTGTGCTGTGAATCAACTATCGAAGGAGCACTTTACACACACAATGAAATACATTGGAAACACGACAAATTCACCAATTGTAAATCCAAGTATATTGTGTATGGAATATTGTGTCCATGTGACAAATTATATATTGGAAAAACAAACCAAGAGATCCGATTAAGGATTCAACAGCACAAATCGAGAGTACGCAAAAAAGTACAGAATGCATCATTGGTCAATCACTGGGTGGCCCTCGCCCACACGGAAAAAGATCTGAGATGGACCGTGATCTCAAAAGTTGAACAGGACATGAGAGGAGGTGATTTAGACTCTAAACTATTAAAACGTGAGGCAATGCTCATTGTCAAATTTAATACATCTATAGATGGGCTGAATGAACTATCCGAAATTTACAATCTGTAATGTTCATTCTATACAACAAAAGGAACAGCGCCCATACACAAAGTTTTTGCATATCACAACGTCCCACTAACCAAACAGGTGTTTTCCTGAAGATGGCGACTTTTGGAAATACCTGAAATATAATATCTGGATTCATTAAGACGTTTCATGCACCCAATCGGTACTAATGACCCCGTCTCGATTTACTTTCTGCCACATTCATGCGTTTATTGATCAAGCACACATGATATGGATAAAATGGTCACCAAGATATATGTCTAAAAATTATGTCGCCATTATAGGAGACTATATTCACATATTCAAAGTATTAATCTGCCAAAATATATCCTTCTAAACGCCTTTGGCAATAAGTGTATATTCGAGGACAGCGTTGCAAACCTAGGATCTAAATAAAGTTTGTTGATTCACACGCGTGCATCGAACGACGTAAAAAACTACAACTCCCAGCGGCAATAAAGATCGCGAGAACAAGCGGGTTACACAGGCAATTCAATTTGGAGAAGGCGCCAATGCGGGAAAGAGACCACACAGGACACCGTTTTACTCAGAGGTAAAGACAACGAGCTGTGCCTTACTATCACTCTTTAATCGACCGGCATATCTGCTGTTACACAGATTTCTAATTTGCCCGTTTCTGTTTATCTTAGATAAACAACTGTTCGTCAACAAACAAAGTCTTCGTTTGTCCTGTTCGTGCTACAACCGAAAAACGCCACGATCCAAGGTACTATTATCAAACTAGTAGTTTGTTCAAGCCCTCTTTTTTACTTCTGCAAGCCCCGTTCTCACAGTTGTGCGTTAATTCATTACAGCGCACAGCAATCTCCATCTCCGCCCGCAGCTGGGTCCACACAATACCAAGATATTACAAGTAAGAATCCATTTGTTATACATAAAACATTGACGGAACTGCCTGTTTTGGTAGACGGACGCTGACTTGCAACTAAGTATGACTATATCTAGAGTCCTTGTTTTATCCCTCCTTAGGTCCACTGATTTTGCTTCTTGTTGCTGCATTGTTGCAGGTAAGAGTCGAATTAAAATAGTTGGTAGGCTGTGACTTGCGATATATTGGGTCATTGAGTAAATGAGGTTTTTTGTTTTCTGTTTCAGTCACACATAGGTCCTGATGAGGATCTCCACATGAAAGGGGATCTGAAACGCGTCGACCTTTAGTCCAAGGCCAATCTTCTAGTTTAACTAAAATAGAGTTTACTGAGTTTCATTTTATTGATGGCCTTTTCAATGTTTGTTGTAATTTTGTAATTTGTACAAGATATGAGTGGTATGAATGGGTATGATTGATGTATTTAATGTTTTTTGTACAAATATGTTTTTCGCGTCTTCTCTTTCAAAAAAATGAATTTTGTATATATCAAATAACGCTTATCACTTCAAGTTGAGTCTTTTTGTTTGGGGCACAATGTAGTATTATGTGTTGTTTTTTATAAATCCAAATGATAGAAGATTAAATCTGACAGAAAAAGAAGTCATAAGTGTGTTGTTTTACTGATCACACTTGGAATACAAATGGATGCTAAATAATGGGCAGCACTGGCAGCTCTCCTTGTTTTGTCTTCTGTATAGTAAGCAAATCTGAGTGCAGCGTTTTCAAATGATTCTATATTTACTATACTGTTTGAATTTATCATATCTGATTTTGGGTATAAAAATCCTTTATTCAGTTTAAGAAAATTAAAGATCTTTCTTTAGTTATTTTCAATGACTGATGTAGAGAGAATAGAATGTTTGGATCTACTGATATATCATAACATTTTCAACCTCATACATATAGTTAATGTTTGATCCATCTTACTAGGTTGAACTAAACATTTCTTGTAAAGCTTGATAGATTTTCTAGGGTCATAACCTCCTCCACCTAGCAATGCAATGTGTCAACGAATGCCTAACCATGTCATCTCTTTCAAAGTCCTTAGTCGAGATGATAAAATACTACTTCAATATGGATGAGTGCATTTGTATTAGGTGACTCAGATTTCCCCTACTATACCTGCTGAATTTCTATGGTTTTGTGTTTGTAAAATCTGAACCCAACTATAACGTCTCTGTAACGTTTTTTTTTTTTTAAATGAATTTCTAAGTTTTGTTAATTCTATTTACAAAATATAAGGATCCTGAAACCTTTGGTTTTTCAGTGAATTACCGGAGCTTTTTTTAATCAAAAAATAATATTAACTAGCCACACATTAATCAATTTACTGCCATGCATGGTCTTGGGCCGTGCGCAGCAGGTGGTTTGCAGCAGGGCCTGGCCTGCAGCCAGGCCCTGCATCCAATGCTCCCATGTGCAGCCAACCCCACGTGGCACATGGCCTTCGGTCATATGAGGCGGGGGCTGGTCACAGGAGCGGGCTGCAAACCTCCCCATTGCAGCCAACCCCACATGGCGCACTGCCGTAGCCATGCATTGTAGGGGGTGGGCAAAGTGCCTGGCCTGTGGCAGTCCCTGCAACACAGCCCACATGCAGCCAACCCCATGCGGTACATGGCCAAAGGTTGCGCGCAATGAGGGATTGGCTGTAGGGCCTGCTGATTATTTTTTTTATTTTGACCCCCTATTTTGGTATCCCTACCATGGCTCCCTATAATATTAATTTTTAGTAGTTCAGGACACAGGACTTCGTCCCCGCGTCCTGTAAAGGCTACCAGACAGATTTGTCTCATGTTGCTGGCAGCCATTCAGAGCACTCGGTCCTGCAGGAGTCTTACTCCTACTAATTGCAAGATGGCCCAAGGGAAAATATACCAGAATGCCCTATTTGTAAACTGGCTCTCCCACATGCTTCTTGCAGACTCAACCCTTCAGTACAAATATTTTTAAACCTTACATTTTCAAAAACTACTGGATGGATTTACACTAAATTACACAAAAGTACTATCTGCCAATCATGATCTAGTTTCTTGCCAAATGTAGTGTAATTCCATTCAGCAAATCTTGTGGTAGTGTTTCTTAAAGAAGTGTATGGAAAATGCATGGGGATTTTGTGTTTTGGGACATGTTTTTATCTTAGGCCACAGCTCGAAGGATCACCCCAAAACATCCAATGCACAAACTAGGCAAAGAAGAGCACTTTTTTGTAAAGTTTCATGGAGATTCATAAAACACTGCTAAACTTATTTGTAACATAAAACACACATTTTGTATAAAATACTGACCTAACTATAACTATCCTGTGGCAACCAATATATATATATATATATATATAAGATAGATAGATAGATAGACTGACAGACAGACAGAGAGACGTACAGGCAGGCAGACAGGCAGAAAGACAGATAGATAGATAGATAGATAGATAGATAGATAGATAGATAGATAGATAGATAGATAGATAGATAGATAGATAGATAGATAGATAGATAGATAGATAGATAGATAGATAGATAGATAGATAGATAGATAGATAGATAGATAGATAGATAGATAGATAGATAGATAGATAGATAGATAGATAGATGGATAGATGGATAGATGGATGGATGGATGGATGTATGGATGGGTGGATGGATGGATGGATGGATAGATAGATAGATAGATAGATAGATAGATAGATAGATAGATAGATAGATAGATAGATAGATAGATAGATAGATAGATAGATAGATAGATAGATAGATAGATAGATAGATAGATAGATAGATAGATAGATAGATAGATAGATAGATAGATAGATAGATAGATAGATAGATAGATAGATAGAAGTTTTGCTCTGATTCATCAAGCGGGCGTTGAAAAAAACTAAGGTTCCCAGATGCAATTTCCCATTCAATTTCCATCGCACGATTTAGACACCGCTACAGCCAAAACGGCTGAATGAAATTTCAGCAAATTTGACTGAAAGCTACATCTTTACCCAGAAATAGGGTTGTAGGACTTTTTGGCTAAAGTTCCTTAAACTTTTTACTTTCCCCCTAGACCTTTTTTCTGACATGGTGTTGCCAACTTAGATGCTTTGGGCCATTGCCACTGCTGATCAGTGTCAAAGTGCAAGTGCTCCGTGTATATATTGTAATGGTAATTGGTTGTCCATGATTGGTATGTTTGCCTTACTAGTAAAGTCCCTAGTAAAGTGCACTATGTGTTCCAGGGCTGGTAATGCAAATGCTACTAGTGGGCCTGCAGCACTAATTGTTCCACCCACACAAGTAGCTTTAAAAAGGGAACTCAGGCCTGCCATTGCAGTGCCTGCGGGCAGTTTGCTAAACTGCCATGTTGTCTGACAAGTGCACCCACTTACCAGACATTACCCTTCCCTTTCTATGAACATCAGACACCCCTTTTTATGATTTTATGTAAATCCATTTAGTATTTTTTGTTGAATTAATGTTAAAAATGTATGGATATCTGGACTGTTGCGTTCGTGAGACATTTTTTGGAGTTCAGTGGCCACGCAACTACAAATAATTGAGTTATATGATTTGGCAAGGGAGTTTGTTTTCCAAATTGGCCACCTTGCTCTCATTGACTGGTCGTAACATGAAGAAACATGTTGCAGCTGCCATTAAAAGACATGGACGTGGTCCCAATGTTCTGAAAATGAAAAAAACATAAAGTATAATGGGGAAGGGTTGGGTACCCGGTACCCCCCTGGACCATGTGGGTGTGTTTCAGAGGGAACTCCTGGGGCTAAATGTTTAAAAAATCGTTTTTTCCTGTAATGTTATCCTATGGGACTCTCAAAAAAGCCAGAATGGCACCCCTGCACTCCTGAGCAAGTCTCACAGAAGCACAGGAGACGCGCATTCTCGGAAAACCTTTTTTATTTTTTTTAAAGGGTTTGGATATCTTTGATGGGTTGGATGCTGGGTTTGGCCACCGGCCAGAACCTGGGGATGACTTCACACCACCCGCAGTAATCAGCTATGCATGGCGGGTGTTGGCTTACTGTATGGCTGGAGGACAGGCCCTGTGGCCAACGCCACGCTTCGCACTGTCAAAGAACATGCATGGTGTGGGGTTGGCATAGTTACATTCAGTAATAAAATCTTTTAAAAAAAAGAAATTTGCTGACAAAACTAAAGGACAAAGTGACATTATCTTTAGGCATGGTAATAATGTGGTACTTTACATAAAATAACTCAGAAATTCAAAGTTGTCAGGGGTAGGGGGCTGCATGTCTCATTCCCCTTTATATGAATTTCAGCCCCTGAGGATGAGGTCCTCAGAACCAGTATTAGTTTGAAGAGGGGAACCACATGGGAGAAAAAGTGGTCAAAACCCACAATTCTTCGGGGGTTCCACCACCGATTTGTTCTTGAATGCAATTGGCCAGGTCCCTCCTGTGCTGCTGATACTTGACAACGACACTCAGCCACCGTTGTCACCGGGATCTGAAGTAGGCTTTTGTGGCAGGCAAGGGTGTACATTCAGTAGTGTGTGTATGTTGTTGGTGTGCCATGCCTTATATAAAAATGTGTGCAGTACACATTACCTACATATACATATTGGCAGATTCAGAACTTATATATATATATATATATATATATATATATATTCACTGAAAAAACCATAGGTTTCACACATGTTATAGTTAGCGGAAATTTTACTGATAAAAAACCAATGAAATTCCCCCGTTATAGTTAGTGCAGGCAACTATAACTCACGCGACCGCAATCCTCTGCTGATGCTAATACTGTATTTAGACACTTATTTGCCCATGTCTTCTTCCATACATTTTTAGCTATACATATATTACAAATATTTTTTTTTCATAAAGACACATATGTCATCAGCAGAAGATTGCGGTCGCGTGAGTTATAGTTGCCTGCACTAACTATAACGGGGGAATTTCATTGGTTTTTTATCAGTAAAATTTCCGCTAACTATAACATGTGTGAAACCTATGGTTTTTTCAGTGAATTTGCAAGGTTTTTTAAATGCTAATTCCTAACTATACGTGTGTGAAACCTATGGTTTTTTCAGTGAATTTGTACGTTTTTTTAAATGCTAAGTTACTTTACGCCATTCGTGGCGTGCGCGCCCACTTAACGCAGTTCGTTCCGTGCGCGCACGGTGCGCTTCGCGCACCGTGCGCGCACAGTGAGCACGCGGTGCGCTTCGCGCACCGCGCGCCCACTTTACGCAGTTAGTGCCGTGCACGCACAGTGGGCACGCGGTGCGCTACGCGCACCGCGTGCCCACGTTACGCTAGATGGGCCATGTACGCACGATGCGCTTCGCGCACCGTGCGCACATGGAGGACATATGATGCACTTCGTTTTGAAAGGTAATATTTTTATTTTTCGTATATGTTATAAGCCATGCACAAATGGTGCCCTTCGGGCACCATTTGCACACGGGGTGGAGAGAGTGTGGATAATTTTTTTTTTTATTATTTTTTTAAAAAATATTTTAGTTTAACTCATCTTTAATAAGCCATGCACAATTGGTGCACTTCGGGCACCAATTGCACACGGGGTGGGGAGAGTGTGGATAATTTTTTTTTTAAAATAATTTTTTACCGTACGCGTACGGTAAGCGTAATCGGCGAAATTAGCGAAAAAATAAAAATTCCGTTTTTGGCCTTGGGGGATCTTTGGGGACTCCCTCAACATTGCTATGTGTGTGGGAGCTGTCTAAACAGCCCCTTTACATGTTTTTGTGCTTTATATTTTAAACATCACTCTCAGTGCGAGAGAGAAAATGGCGGCCGCCGCTTCCTGGTTTCGGCCGATTCGAATGTTTACTAAGATCTAAGAGCCAATCAGAATCGCGCTCGCGCACGCCACCGTACGCGTACGGTAAGCGTACCGTAAGCGCACCGTAAGCTGGCTCAGATATATATATTGATTTAAAGGCTATTTTCTCAGAATCTACTGAACAGATTTACACCAAACCTACAAAAGGCACTTCCTTGACCTGAGGACTACCTCTCTGCCAAATTTCTAGTAATTCTGTTCAGCCGTTCGGGCTGTAGCCCTGTCTAAAGGTCCTATGGAAAAATGCATGGGAAAAACGCGTTTTGGGACCCCCCTTTTATCTCAGCCCCCGCTTGACGAATCCCCCCGAGACTTTCAGGGTAGGAGCGGAGCGTAGCGCCCCACCTATTTTGAAAAATTCGCGAGGATTCGTCGACCGGCGCCAAAGTTATTCAAAATAGAATGTTGCGGATTTCCTATGGAAACGTGGTCCTAACTATAACTACCTACTGGCGACCGCCAGTAGGTAATATATATATATATATATATATATATATATATATAAATATATATATATATATATATATGTGTGTGTTGAGCTGATAATACGTAGTTAAGTATTACTTACCTGTCTCCAGACCACCATGGCCTCACTCCGTAAGGACGCTGCTGCCAGGACACCGCCTGCACAATGGGAACATCTAAATCACTCAGTGGAAACCCACAGGCATGACAGCAACGGAGTACTATTAGCCAGAAGAGAAGACCACCGCTGTCTGCAGTCTATTGCCACAACATCTAAATACGGGAATATGTGATCTTTTTTTGCATGCGTTTACCACACATGCCATAACAACACGGTCGTTACAACGGCCACATTGTTATTTTGCATACCGTTACAACGCAAGTCGTAACAACGATCAGCGGTAGTACCTCCAAGATTTAAATAGGCCCTAAGTCTCCTGGGTCATTAGATCCATGACCTCATGAGAGCTTACTATATTTTGTAAAGCATTCCTAGCTGGAGTTCTATGCTCTTCTGCTGGAGTGCTGAGCCCCTTGTGCTGGATTCTATTGATGCAGTTTGCAGCTTGAAAAATATTTTAAAAGCAAACACTCATAGACAAGTGGTGTTTTTCCTTCTTACACTTTATTACATTTGTTTATGGCAATCACTTTTATTAAACATTGCACTGTGTGAATTATTGAAATAAACATTTCATTGCAATTACCGGTCAGTTTTTAAACAAAGACAATGCATGTGCTTCATATATATGGATATCCTGATCCCTTCATAAAGCCATAAGCCACACTTTAAAAAAATATATTTTGATGTTCTGATCCTTTGACAAAGTGATTAGGTCTACCTTATGTAAAATGACAGCCAGGCCCTGTGCTCACCCTCGCTGCCCATTGCTCACCTGCAGGGTGGTTGGCATAGGGCCTGGTCTCCATGCATCTTGTAGGTGAGTTCCAGAAGGACCCCCCAGGGCAAACCCCATACTGTGCCAAAGACCATGCACAGCGTGGGGTTGGCTGGTCGTGAGAGGTTGGAGGCAGGACTTGACCACAGGCCAGGCCCTGTGGCCAACCCCACGCTACGCACAGCCTTTGGCTGTACATGGTGTGGGGTTGGCTGCCTGCAAGTGTTTGAATGCACCACTGCTGCCAACTTAAACCCCACGGAGTGTGGGGTTGGCATTACATATGGCAAGAAAATATGACTTTAAGTGACAAAACCTAAGGAATTCACTGAAAAAAAGGTTAAAGGGACGGTAGATGAAATTGTCAGTTAGAACAAACTGTTTTAAATAAACAAACAATTGCAATTCACTTGTTATAGTTCTCTCAAGTAACTGTAACTCGAGCCTTAAAATAACTATAACTCGTGCCATGAATAATAAATGAGCATCTACAGCCTCTCATTTATTATTCCTCGTAACATTTGATTTTTTTTAGTGTGCTGGCCCCTTCGGACCCATCAGCGCCCCAGCCATCATCCATCATGGGTGCTGGCAACGGAGCCAGCCACTTGTTTTTTACATTTTGTGTGGTTGCCTCGGTCCCATCTGGGACACCCACAACTCACTATCACATTGGGGGCTGCGGGAGAAACCCAAGGCTCCATGACCCTGCTGGGTCACCAGCCAGCACACATCCTCTGTTTCTGGCAGGAGCTTGTCACAGCTTAATGTGCTCTCACCTGGCAGTAGAAGCTTTATTTCTGGTGCTAGTAGAGGCAGGAGCAATCCAATTTTCCCTGTCAGCGCTCTTGCCGGCAGAAGAGTAAATCTACCTGGTGTCCTGGGGGATGGGGACATTACATGACTTGGGGAGGGGGCTATACACATGCTCCACTTTAAAATAAAAAAGCAAAGAACAAAAGCACAGACCTCTATTTCAGCCGCCCAACTATCTATATCTATATATAACCTTAATTTCTCCAAAACTACTGATTTTATTTACACCAACTCACAAAAAAGCACACCTTCTGGATAAACATCTAGATTTGTACCGAATTTGTTGTAATTTCATTTAGCCATTTTGGCTATGGCATTGTCAAAAATTCCCTTCCAGGAAGGAGCCAAAGTGGATGAACTTTCAAGCGCTGCCAAAGTTATGTATATTTATATTCACTGCAAAAAACAAAGATTAGATTGACTGAAGGATCTGGAAGACAAAAACATCATATTAGTGGGAACCTCGTACCCCATTATAGCATTTGAATCTCTCATGGTAGCGAAGCAGAACAGTCGAAAGCATACAAAGGAGAGGTGGTGTGGGCTAGTAATCTCAATTTAATAGTCCAGTAAGCCCTTTTTCTCTTAAAAAAGTACTTCTATTACACAAGCATACACTACTAAATACTACATATGAAACTACAAATACATATACAGGTAGATAGACGTATCTTGGGTGACACCCTCATTACCCCCAGTGAGTCCTGAACCCCATGATCACAATGCCACCCGCCTATACCAGATGCAACATCACTTTATAAGGGGATGTCATTAGGGAGATCTACTGCCTTTGTCAGGGTACCCCATTAATATATAAGGTTGTCCTCATAGTATTGTTAGGGTGTCACCACCTAATTAACAATAACCAGATGGTATAATTTACCAGTGGATCACCATTAAAACAGATGGAAATGTAAACCATGCTCAAAAGCAACCATTATATATATAGGCATAACAAAGTTCATCAGCAAAATGTATCAATGAAGAATTTACAGTCGAAACAAATATGTGTCAGAGTCTTTTTTTACATGCTTCAGGTCACATAATGAAATGGTAGGATCAACCACACTCCAAAGCCAAGAACAAAAGCTTCAGCTATAGCAGTGCTTGAAATTCAAAGCAAACCTCTCACAGCATCATAATTTCAATGTACCCTGAGACTCAGTGAAGGTTTTTAAAATAAACTTTGCTGAGGGCCGCTGTATTTCTTGCAGCTCAAAATATTATCCTTCTGGGATGTCTGTGGTGCCTCTGCCCATTTTAGGTCACATCAGGGCAAGAGGCAACAGGTTATTATAGCCACCCTCAGAGCATTATGGGGCGCTTCTAGGGCCATTTCCTTGAATATTAGAATACCAGCTTCTCCCACTATTATTTGTCAATGTGGCTTCATGCTGAGCTCCATTTTCTTTTGTTCCTCTCATTAGTCCTGGGTGCCCATGCCAACTGGACACCAAGGTGCAGGTAGGGATGGTGATGGTAGGGATGGTGCACGCAGGGCAGGGATCCCACTCCTGGCTGCCTTACCGGCTCCAAACTCATGTGCACACCGCAAAAGCAGCAAGCCGAAGCTGTCACTTCTTTTGCTGACACCATGGTGGATGCAGTTTGCAGCGGAAACAACACTGTGTGGCTGGGCATGCTCTACCCCTCCGACATAAGCGCTGGGGTTGCAACATACCTAGCAGTGAGAACCCTGCCCGGGGAATGGAGTCCCAGGCAGGTAAATAGTTTCTCTAATCCTTGCATTCCTTTGCCCTGGCTTCTAGGGAGATGCAGGGCAATCTGGATTAAGGGGAGGGGCCCCACACCTGCCTGCTCCTCCCACAATAAATCAATAAGTGATATGGTCTACACCGGGGTTTTTGAAGAAGGTGTAGTGGAATCAATCAACCCATTTCTTTGTTTTCCTTTGTTGATGGTCAAATCTTTCAAGCTGCACAACTAAGCCCCTAAGGGAGAATTTTCTTCATCATTGGCTCACTTTCCTCCTGGTGGCCAGGCCTTGCTACTAGGAACATTTTCAACTGGCCTCTAAGGGGCATATTCTGCAGAGAGCTGAATTATCTGTCTCCCTGAGCCAGCCCTCTCCTCTGCCTGGCTCCTGGTAGGGCCATCTCGCAAAGCCCCACTATGACGAGTAAGCAGAAAATCCTCCTGACTGCAGTCCCCAGACCCTGGAGCATCTTGGCTGTCTTGCAGAGCACCTGTGGGAGACAATCAAGTTGAGATCTTTCCTCCAACTTGTCCTCCGGAGGCATAAGGGGGCCAGCACCACTGGACATGGAGAGACCCATCCTAACCCTGGAGGAAGTTGCTGACAAAGTCATTAGTCTATCTCTGCAGGGCATCAAGTGCCTTCTCTCGAACTGGGCTCCCAGTTGACATCTCCCGTGTCTAGGGTCTTCTCAACTGTCTCTCCCTGGTGTAGGTTTTTTAAGTGGGTTAGAAAGTACTAGATGAAAGGCACTGCTGACCAATCTTATAATGCCACAACATCCCTCCGCCCCATCCCAACACCCCTGCACAGAATTCTGGACAATCCATAATGGTACATTCATGTTTTGTTTGGAAAGAGTTTTACCGAGGGCCTCTGCACCACCCCTAGCTGAATATGCGATGTTACATCGCATGCGCTACAATGCATGCGATTACAACATGGTCGTTACAACAACTGCGTTGTTACAATGCAAACCATTACATCGCAAGTCGTTTCTATGACTTGCTGTAGGGGGCGCGCTGGACTTAAAAATAGTATAATTTACTATTCCAACTCCAGCGTGTGCAACAATAGGGAAGGTGTTGGAATAGTAAATTATACTATTCCTTAGTTTAGTGCACCCCCTACAGAAAGTCGTATAAACAACTTGCGATGTAATGGTTTTCGTTGTAACAACGGGGTCGTTGTAACAACCGCGTTGTAATCGCATGCGTTGTAGTGCATTCGATGTAAACGCTATTTCCCCCCCTAGCTATCATCACTCCCTAACCCCATTCCCACCTCAGGTAAGTCTCTACTGGTTTGGATCCAGAGGCCTGGCCATCCCTCTTCGTTCATGTGACCTGGGTCATCCCACCACTGGAGCAGTGTGACAAGCTGATTACCAGATGCAGAAATCATCCACACCCCTTTCTTCTACCAGAAAATGGGCTAATCACTGATAATTGCTCTTATTGTGAGGAGAGACTTTTGTCCCCTCTGCTGGGAAACAGGGTAATTAACTTGGCCCAATACAGGGGAAAATGGCCTGGACTCTGACTATGAACTAAGTCAGAGAAATATGCAAATTCTGGAAGTCCCATAAGATGTGTATATAAACTGGTAATTGAAATGTGGGGTACATGTTTTACCCCAGTTGCATACCTTGATAGACCCTCTAGGCCTAAGTGATGTGAAACTATTCTTTAGAGCAGATTTCACCTACATGTATAATATGTGAAAATTCTACAGATTTTCCAGAAAACACTACAGATGCACTATGAATGCTCACTCATTCCCATGCCTACCCCAAATCAGCACCTATCCTTGCATAGTCCTTTATGCATCTGCCTACCTGTGAGCAAATACCCGTCTGTGCCAGCGACGGCCCGTATAGGGCGTGTTACCGGGGCGGTGACGTGGGGAAGAGGAGGGGCAGGGTGGGGGGTTGCAAAATGCGGCATACGACCGATTCACGTAAGTGACGAAAAAAATAAAGAAAACAAATTTTTGGCGCGCAACAAAATTTGTTTTTTAAATTTTTTTCGTAACTTACCTGCAATCGGCCGTATGCCGCATTTTGCATCCCCCCACCCTGCCCCTCCTCTGCCCCACGTCACCGCCCCGGTAACACGCCCTATACGGGCCGTCGCTGGTCTGTGCATATCAGCAGTCTCACATGAACTCCTGCACACATGCACATGCTTGTGTACATGTGTACCCAGCACAGGGCCACTTACCCAAGCTGTGCAGCAGCAGCCTAAAAGGCAGGCACTAATGGTAAACACACTCATTTCAATTACTAAGAATTAACTGTGAGTGAGATTGAGGAACTGAGACTGACCAACTCCAACTCCAAAAAGTTGTCATTATTTGTGAAAAATCCAGGTGGGCCAAATGGGCTAAACCCATTTGCTACAATATCTTTCTTAGCAGACAGCATATAATAAGCCTCAGTGTAATACATACTTATATCCATCTTAATTGCATTTCATCTCAGAACAAATATTGAGCTTCTCTTCAGAATAGAGAAATGCAAGATTTTTTATCAGATTTATCATATATAATATCAGAAGTAAAACTTCAAAGGCAGTGGGTAGTCATTGGCAAAAAATCCTGGTTGGCTAAATGGGCTGATCCCGTTTGGTACAGTTCGGTGTTAAAATGGGTTAAAACTAATGTTTATAAATTTAAAAAGAACTGAAATTTGCCAGTGATTCTTTAGTGAATCAACTATAATTGGTGCCTGGTCATACACTGCTTATGACCTCACCTATTACATCTCTCGTGAAATGTTTAATGACATTATTGATGACATCACTGATGACATCTCAAATGGCATTGCTGAAGACATCAATTGCACTACGTTCACTGTGTGTGTGCCCCTTCCTCCTGCCCTCTGTGATTAGAAGTGCTGCCCCAGAACCCTACCCTTACTCTCTGCTCTGTGTGTGTATGCCCTTGTCCACTCTCTCCTGCCCTCCATGACTTGTTGTGCTTCCCCTTCTTATGCCATCATTCTCTCCATTGTTAGTTTGCTGCCCCTGCTGCTAAACCCTCCCCCTGCCCTCTGTTCTTTGTGTGATTGCCTATGCCTCTGACCCTCCATTGGTAATTGTGCTGCCCTACCCCATGCAGGCCTGCTCTGAATGATTAGCTAGCTGGCCTTGCCATCTCCTTCTGTCATCAGCGGTCAGCATGTCCATGCGTCTATGCTGACCTGCTATGAATGATCAGTTTTTTGCCCCTGCTGCCTCGCTCCTGCCCTCTGTGGTCAGCTTGCTGACACTGCTGATGTAGTTCTGCCCTCCGTGGTAAGCTTGCTGCCACTGCCCAATCCACAATGCACTATATTCCCTACGTGTATGCCCCTGCAGAAAACGTTCCCTAAAAGTTAAATCACCTCAGCTCCTTCCTGAAAAGTTTCATGGTGATCCATCAAACGGGGGCCAAATCAAAAAAGGGGTCATATAATGTTCATTCCAATGTTAATTCTTATAGGAAATGTCTGTTGCCAATAAAGAAAAAGATGTGTGAGTGGAACTATGACAAGAAAAAGGTGGGAGCCCAATCGTACTAAAAAATATTTAAACCGTGCCCTCTGTTTGGCCAAGGAAGTTTTATCTCCCTATATCCCTTTTAATATTTTGGGCCCATGCCGGTCCCATGGTACCATGTATTCTAATTGGCCAGCTGCAACTTGGAAGAAAATAGTGTGGTGACCACTACAGGACTGGGTCAATCTGTATCAGTGTCCTGAATATAAAAAGATATTTAGTATAAGGAGTTAGGGTAAGGATAACCTGATTCACATGCACTTGTGGGTGAGACCCAAAGTATTTTTTTCATGGTACAGGTATTGCAGTACTCGCACAGGGCCCAGCTCGGAGCTGCAGTGAGGTACAGTAGTACTCCCAAGGGGACTGCCCTGTTTGTGCTGCAGTACTGAACAAGCTTCGCCTGGGGAAGTTTGCAGGCTTCCACAGTACTATGGGATGAAGCTGTAGTACAATGGAAGAACTACAGTACTGAAAAGAAATTAGAAATTAAAATAATACATGAATTGTATCATGGGGGTCCACCTGGGCTTAGCTGGGGGACAGGCTCTTTGGCCAAACCCCCACTGCACACTGCCATAGGCTGGGTGCAGAGGGTAATTGGCAGCTTGCAGAAATTGGGCATAGTCTGGGTTGAGCGCATTGCCTGGTTGGAGGCTGGGCCTTGTGGCCAATGCCCTACTGACCATCACCATAGGCCGTGCACAGAGAAAGCTTGGTTGCCCTTGGGGGGTTAGGCACAGGATGCCAAACACCTGCCATGTATAGCTGAAGGCTGTGGACAGCAGAGGAGCTTGCTGCAAATGATATAAAACCTCACTTGGAAAAAACAAATGATAAAGTTACTAAGACCTGTCATAGGGATGGTAATAGGATTGTACCTTAAATTAAAGAATACCCCAAAAATCATTGTAAAAACCAAATCTTGAAGTGTCATTATAGTTAGGTGCTGAAATAACAAAAAACTAAATTTTAAAGGCAAAACACTTTTGAAATTCACCAGTCATATTTTAATGATGTAACTTTAATGCACCACCACCATACATTGCAGATCAACTCACAAAGTGCATCACCTATAACAAGTTAAATGAGATTCACATACAACATATTAACTGTCATCATATACATATAAACCGAAGATGCAGAGAAAGCCGCCAAATCCCTGCTATATTCAAAAGGGTTCCTTCTATAGTCCAATTGGAAGAGGCAGCACACCGACCTGCATACAATTCATTGACCTGCATGCAATTAATCTGTGCTCATTAGATTTACCTGGTGAAATCACAAAGTCCATGCATTCCGGCTTGTGATTTCTTCTTTACCTAGTTTAGTTTTACCCATAGGCACTTAATAAACCAAATGCATAAACAGTGCAATGGCTGTTGAGGTTGTGTGAGCCCATCTGAAGCAATAGACACAATCCTTGTCAGGGTCAACCACAAAGAGTCAGTAAATTAACCTGTGCTCAACCTTCTGGTAGCTTGGCACAAAAGCTTAAGTCAGAGTTAATGTGTAATGTTTCTAAGCAGCAATAAAATAGCAGTAAAGTGAAAACAAAGCACAACAAAAATTCCACACCAATTTAGAAACAAAGAGTAAAATGTAATAAAATATTTTACACCAAACTGACAAACATCCACTCAATAGAACCAGAGATATGCAATTTCAAAGATTTAAGGTAAGTATAGTGCCTAAAAGCACAAAGCGACACTTGTGGTTATTGGTCATGAGAGACCAGGTAAAAGTCACAAGTTCAGGCTGACCATAATGGAACGTGGGCGCATATATAGAACAGGTTAGTCCCACTGAAAAAGTTACCTTCCAAAAGTCTGTCACGAAAAGTTCAGTTCACAGTGGAGGAAGACATGAGAACGTCACAGAT
Organism: Triturus cristatus; assembly: GCF_964204655.1. Classification (NCBI taxonomy): domain Eukaryota; kingdom Metazoa; phylum Chordata; class Amphibia; order Caudata; family Salamandridae; genus Triturus; species Triturus cristatus. Next base: position 522,955,265 of record NC_140588.1, on the reverse strand, counting down.
GGTCACCGCTATAGCGTGAAGAGCAGGCTCGGCATTGCAGATGGTTGTCACTGTAGTGCGAAGATCCTTTTGGGCATCACGTTCGATCATTGGTTGAGCTTTGTGTTGTAGGTCATCGCTGGCTGTCAATGCAGTGCAAAGAGTTGGGTTTGCCAGAGCTTCACATTTGTGGGCGGTACAGGTGGTAAGATCTTGGTGCGAACAAACCGTTCACAGAAATTTCTTGCCTTCCTGCCCTGGTCCCAGGATGTCTGGAGTCACAGTGGCCTAGTGTGAAATACTTTGTGTGTGGGCTGAAATAGTGCCTTTGAATTGCAAGTGGGGCTGTGCACAGTTCCAACCCACATCCTGCTTGTTTGTCCAATCCTGCCAACACCCAGTCTCTCCATTGTGTGTCTCGGAGGAATACAGAAAGGCTAACTACACCTAGACATGTGACTCCGGAACAGGCTGCAGGCAAAACATGTTTACACCACGAAAATGTGACCTTTCTAAAAGTGGCATTTTCAGAATTATGACTTAAAGTTCAACTTTACCATTAAAGAGGATTTAAAATTACAAATATTTAGATACCAAACATGACATTCCTATCCGCTCTCAAACAACAGTTATCACTTAATAAATGTAATAAGGTAACCCAATGATATCCTATGGTAGAGGTATGCCTCACAGTAGTGAAAAATTAATTTATGAGTTTTTCACTACCAGGATATTTAAAACATAAAAGTACATGCCCAACTTCCTAATCCTCTGTACCTTACCCAATGGGCATTTTAGGGCCTACTCTTGGGGTGAGATGTACTCATTAAAAATGTTAGGCTTGGCAAAAGGTTTATTTTGCCAAGATGAATTGGCAGTTTCAAAACTGTACACAGGCTTCAATGGAAGACCTGAGACATGTTTAAAAAGATACTTAAGTGGATGGCACAGTAAGGTTTGCAGGTCCACTGTTGTCATTAAATTTACCAGCCCGGAGTACATGGTATACCACTTCACTTAGGGAGTAAACTTGAATGAAATATGCCAATCAGGTGCACAACATGTTTATGATGTTTAAAGGAGAGATCACACATTAGCACTGGTTCGCAGTGGTAAAGTGCACAGAGCCAACAAAAACTAATTCAGCAAAACAGGAGGGAGTAGGCAGAAACCTTGGAGGTCACCCTGCAGAGAGGGCCCGATGCAACATGCATTATTTTAACTTTTTTTATCATTCATTTATATTTCTTTATATTTCACTGTCTTAAATAACAATTTAATTAAGCATGTTTTACCATGGTGTTATTTTGAATCCCCACCTCCATTATATTCTAAGGCAAGGTGTTGCAGTACCATTGGTTGGCCATGTGTCATGCTTGATTTACTGCTTTTTTTAGTATTAACTTAAACTCAAGGGGCCTGATTCACAAAGGCAGATTTAGAATTGTATATAAGTTTACTATTTTTGGGGTATTCATGAAATGCGGGGCTTATTTACTAGCCCATTGCGCCACCGGTTTCACTTTTTGTGACGCACCAGTGGCGCATTTTGCTTCACCATATTTACAAGGACAGGAAAAGCCACCCGGTATGGCTTTTCCTGTCCTTGTAAATGTGACTTCTTTATATGCACCAATTTGCATTAAAGGGGCATTCCATTGGTGTTGCTGTGGGTGTTTCCATTCTATGTTTGCTGCATTGTGCAGCAAACATAGAATGAGGAAATAACCACTTATGATTGTTTATATGCAGGAAGATGTCCCTGTACATAAACAATCAATACCATTTCAGATTGATTATGTGCAGGAAGGGATGCCTTACTGCACATAAACAATCATCCCCGTGATGCAGTCTTCCTTGCACCATGGTGCAAGAGTGCCTGCATCTGAGCCTGGCAGCTAATTGTGCACCAGCACTGGGGAGAGCAAAGGGATCTGTCATATCCTTGTAGATATGATGCATCCCTGTGCTTTGAAAGTGCTTCAGCGTGGCACATCCAAAGGGCTTGTGGTGCCGCACTGCTGCACATACTTGTAAATGAGGCCCTGTGAGTTTAATCTTACTAATAGTAATTTTTCATCTGCGAAGACTCTGCACATAAAAAGATGCAAGAGACCAGGGGTATCAATGCAAATAGAAATGGTAGTGGGAAGACAGAGTAGCATTGGGGAGCACCCCCTGCAAGTGTTTTTTGTACCCGGATAGAAAGCCATTACATCAAATCCAGGCAGAGGTACCATTATAAAGTAATTGTATTATCTGTATAAAGTTGTAACCATTGTCCTTTACGGCCATGACCTGACATAAATGGACCCCATTCCACCCAGTCAAATGCCTTTTAGGCATTGAGGGATAGGGCCACTGTCTTGTACATGTTTTTCCAGCTTTGCCATAAATGTTACATGACAGTTCATAAGTGATTACTGGAGGAATGGCCAAAACTAAGTCTATCTGATTCTTGTGAATCAAAGCAGGACTGACTTTGTTTAGAAGTGAGTTGAGGACCTTATTTGGAATTTACACATGACTGTTCAGAAGTGATATGGAGTGGTAGTTTCCACATTCCAAAGCACTTTCCCTCAGTTTGAGGATTAGGTAGCTTAATGCTTTGTTGAATTCATGTGATAGGCTCCCTTTTTCCACTGCATCCTGAAGACTGTTTCAATGATGCAAATCAAGACTGGGCTGTGATTTTATAAACGTCTAGGGGGAATCCATCTTGGCCCAGGGCTTTGCTGATAAGCATTGAATTGAAGGCGTTTACAATTTCGTAATCAGAGATAGGTTTGTTGAGATCTTAATACACAGAATCTAACAGACTGGGAATATGAATGGCAGCCATGAAGTTGTTCTCACGGTCATCATCAAGTGAAGCTTCTGAGGCCTACAAGGAGGCCTAGAACTAGGCATGTTGCTTTGTGATGTCAGAAGGATGTTTTTGTACTACTTTGTGGTGATTCTGTATCAGAAGGATAGGTGAGGTGACGTCACATTCCAGAAGTCTACTAGCTCATGATGTCTGCCCTGTAGTCAATGCAGAGCCATTTCCGCTTGTGTTGTGAAGAGTTTGTTAAATTCAAATTTCTTGGAGAGAAGTTGTAATGGAATTCGGGGAGGCGCAGTTTTGGCATTGTAATTCCATGAGTCTTGCCTCTAAAGATGGTTGCTGATGATGCTAAGATTGTAGAATGCCTGGTTAGTAGTGCTCTCTCTAAATACCTGGAAACCAATGGAATCCTAGAGGATGTGCAATTTGGTTTCTGACCAGCCAATGGTACAGAGACGGCGTTAGTGACTGTGATGGACGAACTTCATATGCGTGCAGACAGAGGTCAAGCAGTGGTTTTAATCCTGCTTGACCTGTCTGCCGCATTCGATACGGCTTTTGGAGAGACTTAAAGAGGTGGGAATAGCAGGTACAGCCTTGAGCTGATTCCAATCCTTTCTCTCTAGTAGGAGACAGGCAGGGGCACTCTACCCCTATCAGTCGTATTTTACTGATATCCGGCATGGCGTTCCGCAGGGCTCTGCGCTTAACCCTATCCTGTTCAATATTTATATGAAATCTTTAATTGCTGTTATAAGGTCACACAATATTAATATTGTAAATTATGCGGATGACACTCAACTTATTCTCTCCTTAGAGGGAGAACAGTCCACACCATTGGAGGTGTTTCATGAGTGTCTTCGAGATACTGCCCAATGGCTGAAGGAGAACTTGCTTCAGTTTAATTTGGAGAAAACTGAGATCCTCTACTGTCTAGTGGGGAAGAACCCCACTGGGCTCCCCCCCGAATTTCTGCCCATTAGCATCAGCCAGTCCATTGTTGAGAAGGTCCGTAACCTGGGTGTCATGTTCAATAGTAAGTTGACCCTCGAATCACAGGTCAATAAAACCGGGGGGAATTGTTTTGCCATTATTAGAGTTCTGCGCAAAAGTCTTCCGCTTCTGCCATTACATGCTCGAGCATTGATAGTGCAATGTACCATTGTAAGTAGATTAGATTACTGCACTGCCTTATTGCTGGAATCCCCGAGATATTTACTGAATAGGCTCCAGAGGATTCAAGCAATAGCAGCTAAACTTGCCCTGGGGAAACCAAGACGCTCCTCTACCTCCTTGGCTCTGTCTGAGCTGCATTGGCTCCCGATATTTCAGAGAGTTCAGTTTAAATCTCTTTGTATAGTTTTTAAAGCCCTGCACGGACTTGGGCCAATATTGCTGAGGAGGAAATTTGTTTGGTATGTTCCGAAGAGAAGCCTTCGCTCCTCCACAGCGAGATTGATAAAGGTGCCGAGGTTTAAAAAAACAAAATTAGAAGGTAGGGCTTTTGCCACCTCGGCTGCACGACTATGAAACAGGCTCCCGCTGGAGCTGATACAAATGGAGGATCCCCTTCCTTTCAGAAAGAGATTAAAAACTTGACTCTTTCCAGGTTGTAACTGGTCACTTGGCGTCTTCCGGAATACTAGTCAGATTGTACACTGTTGGCTCAGCGCCAGGATGCCTGTTAGGTGACAGAGCGCTCTACAAGTGTTATAAATAAATTAATTAATTAATTAATTGGTTTAAGAACAGAGAAAGTGTTTCCGATCATAACATTTTGGTAGTACGCGTTGCTCGCTGTTCATAGTGTATTGGAAGATGACACTGAGGGGCCGATTCCGATCTTGGTTGGAAACCGTACTGACCGACACAGACCTGGACTGGAGACCGACCGACACGTACACCTGCCGTACGACTGTCCTAGTAAGATGCAATTCCAGTGAAGTATGAACAACTCACACGGAGGACAATTCGCACGATCGAAACGTACGGAAAATCGTGATTCGGCCGGAAACTGAACCGTAACCATTCCGAATGACATGGACCAGGAAGGTGTCCGACCGACAAGTACACGCGCTGTACGTCCGGCCAAGTACGATGCAATGCTTGTGAAATCTTAACTACTTCCATGGAGCACATTCCGCAAGACAGAAACGTACGGGACAAACTGACTGCCACGTAAAAGAGCCCGTCGGGATTGACGCGTAAGCGAATGCTGCAAAATAGCAAAATGTGAGTGTGACAGATGCGTATGAGGCCACAATTGCGGCTGTAAGCGTCTGTCCAGGATAACTGAACGTCTCCGTAATGCCCACCAAAACGACATAGAACCAAACAGAAAAAGACCAAACAATCAGTGTCAAAGTCAATAAAAAAAAATTAAAAAATATCTTGAACAAAGACACACCCACAACTGCACCTACATAAAGGGCAAAAATGCATACCATGATCCTTTGCAAATTCCACACATATGACAGCAGTGAACACCACCAACCTGCACTCACAGACACACTCACAACTCACCCACCACACAACCTTCACACCATTTGCACCTCTCAAACACACTCTCACAAACACCCAGATAAACTGACACCCACTCACCCTCACTTACAGTCTCACACACACATCAATTTCCACAACCACACATCACCATGCCCCGAAAGAAGAATCCAAAGTTAACAGATATGGAGTTGGAAGTCTTGGTTGATGAAATCCTCAGATAGAGCCACATTTATTTGGCGCATTGGTCCAACAGACACCCATGTCACAGAAAACAAAGATGTGGGAGAGGATAGTCGACAAGGTGAACGCACAAGCACCTTGCATGCGCACAATGGAGGATATCAAGAACAGGTACTACGATGTGCGAAGGAGAGTCAAGAAGCTGATTGCCAGAGACCACGCCCTGTGCCAGCGGACCGGCTGTGGCCCTCATGCAGAAGCAACGCACTTCACTGCCTGGGAGGAGAAGGTGTGGGCCATCCTTCCACCGGAGGACATCCATGGATTAACAGGAATATCAGAGACTGGTGAGTACATAACCAAGTAGTCAATATTGTGAGGCAATACACGCACAGACATTACTGTCAAGGGGAGAGTGAAACCAATCACTGTTTGCAAAGCCATAGCATCCAAAAGCTAATTATCATGCAATGTGTATGCCACTTTGATAAACACAATATCTGCAATCTCTGAGTAATATGGAACTATGTCATGACATGTACAAACTTACTAACAAATACAGCAAGGCATTGGCGCAAACCACCAACAAACACTGTCAGCCATTTTGTCAGCACTATTTCACCCACTCACAGGGAATCAGAGTCAAAAGGATGGAAGGTTGGGCATGCTGGGTAGGTGGGTGTAGCTCAAAGCATGATGGGAGTCGCAGTCCAAGCCAATAGACCTCCTCCCACATGGACCATCAAGCCCACCCTGAACCATGCTAACCTCACAGGGAGTGGAATGAGACAGCCAAGATGGCTGACACTGGGCTCTGCTGTGGAGAGCACAAGGCCTTGCTGGGAGTACTGCTCAAACAAACAACAGGACACCACTGTCAGCCATCTTGCCAGCACTGTTACACCACCTCACTGGGAAGCTGAGTCACAGGAAGGAAGTATTGCTATTCTGTGAAGGTGGGTGTAGTCAAAAACATGATGGGATTCGTAGTCACAGGCAACCGTCCTCCTCCCACATGGACCATCAAGCCCACCCTGAACCATGCTCAACTCACAGGGAGTGGAAAAAGACTGACTAGATAGCTGACACTGGGCTCTGCTGTGTGGAGCACTAGGCCTTGCTGGGAGCTGTGCACAAACAAACAACAGGACACAACTGTCACCCATCTTGCCAGTACCGTTACACCACCTCACAGGGTAGCTGATTCACAGGAAGGAAGGCTGGGTATGCTGGGAAGGTGGGTGCAGTCAAAAGCATGATGGGATTCGTAGTCACAGGCAACAGTCCTCCTCCCACATGGCCCATCAAGCCCACCCTGAACCATGCTCACCTCACAGGGAGTGGAAAGAGACTGACAAGATGACTGACACTGGCCTCTGCAGTGGGGGACACTAGGCCCTGGTGGGGGTTGTGCACCAACAGACAACAGGACACCACTGTCAGCCATCTTGTCAGCACTGTTACACCACCTCACAGGAAAGCTCAGTCACAGGAAGGAAATCTTGCTATGACAATGTGCTTAACCAATATAGACCTCTGTCTGTGACAATGGCGGACAACGCAATGTACATACACTCATCATGAAGTACAGTAGCGACTGTGATGTGTATGATTTGCTGATCACCAACATACATTGTGTGTCTCTTCCACCCACAGGGTATGCTGGGGACACTGCAAGGACAAAACAAGGATCCCAGTCCCAGACTCAGGTTGACCCAGAGCTCTCCGGTGTGAACGTTTCACAGTCCTCTTCTGACAACTACGAACGACCTGGCATCTCCGGTGTGGCTCAGCGTCCAACCCCAGCAGCTGTAACATCAGCACCCCCTGCCGCCACTCCTGACACATCTGCAAACACACAAATGACCTCTGCCAACACGGACAGACCAAGGCAACAGAACACCAAAGGCACAGCTACACAGGGCAGCCTTGAGGTGACGGACAACAACACAAGTGCCAACACAGAAGGGGGACCAGTATCGTCTGTGCCTGCCACAGCTGGTCCTGCCCGTGTGGGATGGGTTGTTGTGAGGGGGGCAGGCTGAGGGCACAGTCTGCAGATGGGGCTGGCCTGCAGGATGATCCACAGTTGGGACACATCATAGATGAGTACCAGGAAAGCACCGGAGGCTTTGGCCAGGTAGTGGGGGTCCTCAGGGACATAAAACTACAGCAGGCTGACCATCATGCCAGATTGGACTCCAACATGTCCCGGGTGGAGACACACATGTCCCGAATTGAGTCCAAAATGGACAAATTTGATGACCTCACATCGGTGCATAGGGACATACTCACACGCCTCTGCCAGATAGCTGACAACATGACCACACTTCCCTGTGTGCCCACTACTTCTGTTGCCACTACATCTGCAAATGCCACAGGGAGGGATGAGGACTCTGGCAGAGAGTCCCCAGAACCTCAGCAGCCTACACTCGAGGGTCCCCCTGGAAAGAAGAAGAGGGGTCGTCCGAAGAAGGACAAGTGAGAGGCAGATGGTCATGCATAGCCCCCAGGAAGTGAATACCTGTCCCAGACAACCTCCATTGTGTGCAAAGCGTTCACCTTGTTGACTGTCGCTAAACTACCACACATGTGATGGAGGCTCTAATTTGGACCAACGTTTCAAACGACTGTGGACTCTACTCTTGAAATTTCATCGCCAAACACTACCAACTACTCTGTGAACTTTGGAATTCAATTGCACTGTACAGCACTTACATTTACGTATACTATTCAAACACATGCATGTCAATAAATGTACAATCACACAACAATTGCTTCTGTTGTGACTTAAACTTGGTTTGTGTCATAGGGATGATGACCTGCCAAAAGAATACTGTGCATGAAAACAACTACAGCAATGTAAACACAGTAATGTGAGTCATGGTGATGTGACACATATGAGGGAGACACACCACTACGTCAACACAACACATACTTACCATGGCCATCTGATTCATCACCTACACATTTTTTCAAATTAAAATACAGCGGAATACACATACACAACACCCATATGGAGTCAGTGACAATCAGCCCACAGGTATAGTGCAAATGATTGTCGGATGGTTGGACACAGACAAAGCACAGTCCAAAACGACGCACATGTTTATTACACAAACACTACATGTGAAATCCACAACAGATGTAAGGTAACCTCACGTGACAGTGAGAACAAAGTAACCAAGTGGTAAACAATGAAAGTCCAGGGGTGTGTGGCATATCATCAGTTTGACAACGACAAGTTGCACTCCGTAAACGGAATCCTTGTTTTGGGGGTCACGCGTGAAGAAAAAACAGGCAAAGAACCCTGTGAAGGACAGACATATAACACTTTTAATATCACAAAATAACAGCATACATCTTCAATACACATGCCAAATGCAAATCTTAAGATACGTGAACACAACCTAGCAATCATGTCAACACAGTTTGGGAGTACATACTAACTTAACCCGTTCGGTGCTCATGACGAGCTGGGCTCATCATGGCACACAGTCGCCGTGTGCTCATGACGAACCCAGCTCGTCATGACACCCACCCACGGGGGAAGCCCTGGCGCTCTCCCCGTGGGCGGCTGGTCTGTTTTTTTTTCCTGGGGCAGTTTCCCCTGCCTCCCCCGCCCCATTCCTCCGCATCATCAATGACGTCAGCGCGCGAGGAGCGCTGACATCATTGAGGTTTCCCTTGGATCACCGACGCGCAGGAAGCCGTTTGCTTCCTGCGCATCGGTGAACTAAGAGGTAAGTTTGGGGTTAGGGAGGGGGGGAATTTCTCAAAAGAGACATCGAGGGAAAGGAAAGGGTTTTCCTTTCCCTCGATGCCTCTTTTGTGCATTCCTGCTGCACAATCGTGCGATCGTGCAGCTGGAATGCCCACTAGACGCCAGGGATTTGTTTTTTTTGGAAAGGGCCATGATTTTGTTGTGTGGGGGGAGCGCCCCTTAGGCAAGGGACGCTCCCCCTTTTGGGGGCAATATATCCTTGCTTTGTCTGCCCCCTGGGGGGGTGCAGACATTTGTTTAATTATAAAATCGGCCCTTTGGCCATTTACCATTAATGTAGTGGGGAGTGGCCCCTTGGGCAAGGGTCACTCCCCTTTGGGGCCATTTTTTTTTGGTAGTTTATTTGTTTTGTTTGGGGGAGCGGCCCCTTAGGCTCCCTTTTTGGGGGCAATGTATTCAGGCTTTGTCTGCCCCCGGGGGGGGCAGATTTTCTTTATTATAAAAAGAAAATGCCCACTGGACCACCAGGCAGTGTTTAGTGGGGAGTGGCCCCTTGGGCAAGGGTCACTCCCCTTTGGGGGCTTATGATTTTGGCAGTCTGCCCCCATGGGGGTAGATTTCACCATTTTAAGGTCGAGCATTCAAGACCTCTTGTATATACTTTAGTATATACTTATATGTTTATAAGGGTTGTGGGCTTTGGAGATTAGCCCTAGGACTTGTTTGCTTCCGCTTAGGGACTTTTTTTCTAATTAACTTCCTTGATAGAAAACGACCAGCAGAGGTCAGTAAAATACCAGAATCAAGTAAAGTATGTATCCCTAGGCAATATGGTCAAGAAGTATGTAATCAGTTGATATATATGCGCCCCTCTGGTGCAATTTGGATATCCAAGAAACGGAGTGCAACACTATAAAACTCAAATAACACTTACTGAATTTAAAAACATTCATTTAATGACACATTAAAAAACATTTTATAATGCACTTTAAAATACAATTATATGGGTATTAAAACATTTGTTCATTTTCATCAATCAACACAATTACATAAGTGAACATTTCTTGGTGGCTGACAAGTAGAATCTTTTTCGACGCGCGTTTCGACGCAAACTGCTTCTTCATCAGGAAAAGGCCACACGTTAACCTACAACACAATATAACAGTTACACTCCAGTTCATGATGTTCTATGAAAAAGTTTTTTGACCTTCACCATCACCTCTGTGAATCGATTCTTTGATTAAGGTGGTTTTAGTCTTTCTATTTACTATTTAAATTATATTTTATGTATTAAAAATGAAAAGGTTATACAAAATGATATCAGTGTTTCATTATACATTTGTGTTCTATTTATCTAGGTGGTATATCAAAGAGGATCTCCATAATCCTATGTTATTAATTTAATTTCATCAATATTTTTGTTTGCTTACTTTATTTGTATCTCCTCTAAACTTCCAGCAATCAGAAACTGTATTTCCTTTACTATGTGTATCAATATCGTTAGGCTGAATACTCGTGCTGCAAGACAATGATGTTTTATTTAGTCAAATATAAGTGGGTCTCCCTTGATGTATTGAAGGAGATATTTATGGTTTAATTCATTACTTACAGTATTTTTATTCACCAGAATTAAGGATCTCTTCCTTTAAATTTTATGTATGAACAAAGTTTTGTTACACAATATGCGATTCAATGGATAAAAGTTACTAAAAAGGAGAGGGAAAACAAACACACATAGTGATGTTTGGTTCTATTTCGAGTTCAATCTATTCATTTTCTAGACTTATATCTGCAGTTTACCTATTTTTAGTTATTCCGTCTTTCAATAATAGATAAATAATTGATGCACCTCAAAAGAAGCGATGTTTTGGATGGAATGCAGTCATTTGGATATGGCTGAAAATAAACAACAAAGTTCAATGAAGGAGGTTTCAGTCTAACTTCCCCAATGTCTTCACAGTTTATGTATAATGTAATATTTAGTGTTAGAGATGTTTATCCCTTATCGTGGTTCGCTCTATATAGCCATGAAGTTATATATTACTAGAACTTTCTGTGTTAGAATCCTGCTACAACCGTCAAATTATCGTGAGGCCAATTACAACGCTGATATGAAACTACAAAGTCTCCTTTTAACATGTTAAATGCAGAAAATTTCATCTATCCTTAAAAATCATTTAATCTATTCTTAAATCGGTTTGTTAAATTAATTTTTTTTACCTTTGAATGGTCTCATGAATATACAAACTGGCGGCATCTCTGCGTCCTGCTCAGTCGTTTACGGGACGTTGTATACTCCCTATTGGTTCGCGCTATATGAACCCACCATGTAATGTGAGTCCTGTTTCACTATTGGCTAAAAATAGGTCATGTGATACGGATGTTTTTGTCGGGTTAAATTGTCTATCGCGACCTCCGATTGGGTTTCCAAGGTCACGTTTCAGGGTGTGGATCTATGTTTGATCCTTTAGGGAAATTACCGCGTTATATGCATCAATACCTCATAAAGCAGGTATTGCAGCTTTTGAATGGGCATTACTACGTTCTGAGGACATCTTTATGGAAAAATTATTTATCATCAAATTATTGAAATTCTGCCTTCATAATAGCTACTTTGAATGGCAAGGACCTTTTTATGCCCAACTCACAGGCACTTCTATGGGTTTTTCTGGAGCCCCAGCATACACGAACATCTTTATGGCCCTCTTTGAATTTGAGAACATCATGACAAACCATAACTGGTGGCAACATATTCGATTGTACTGTCGATACATTGATGACATCTTTATACTGTGGTCTGGTACAGAAACGGATAAATAATTGATGCACCTCAAAAGAAGCGATGTTTTGGACGGAATGCAGTCATTTGGATATGGCGGAAAATAAACAACAAAGTTCAATGAAGGAGGTTTCTGTCTAACTTCCCCAATGTCTTCACAGTTTATGTATAATGTAATATTTAGTGTTAGAGATGCTTATCCCTTATCGTGGTTCGCTCTATATAGCCATGAAGTTATATATTACTAGAACTTTCTGTGTTAGAATCCTGCTACAACCGTCGAATTATCGTGAGGCCAATTACAACGCTGATATGAAACTACAAAGTCTCCTTTTAACATGTTAAATGCAGAAAATGTCATCTATCCTTAAAAATCATTTAATCTATTCTTAAATCGGTTTGTTAAATAAATTTTTTTTTACCTTTGAATGGTCTCATGAATATACAAACCGGCTGCGTCTCTGCGTCCTGCTCAGTCGTTTACGGGACTTTGTATACTCCCTATTGGTTCGCGCTATATGAACCCACCATGTAATGTGAGTCCTGTTTCACTATTGTCTAAAAATAGGTCATGTGATACGGATGTTTTTGTCGGGTTAAATTGTCTATCGCGACCTCCGATTGGGTTTCCAAGGTCATGTTTCAGGGTGTGGATCTATGTTTGATCCTTTAGGGAAATTACCGCGTTATATGCATCAATACCTCATGAAGCAGGTATTGCAGCTGTTGAATGGGCATTACTACGTTCTGAGGACATCTTTATGGAAAAATTATTTATCATCAAATTATTGAAATTCTGCCTTCATAATAGCTACTTTGAATGGCAAGGACGTTTTTATGCCCAACTCACAGGCACTTCTATGGGTTTTTCTGGAGCCCCAGCATACGCGAACATCTTTATGGCCCTCTTTGAATTTGAGAACATCATGACAAACCATAACTGGTGGCAACATATTCGATTGTACTGTCGATACATTGATGACATCTTTATACTGTGGTCTGGTACAGAAACGGATCTTGGCTCTATGATTGACACTCTCAACAATATTGACCCAAGGATTCAATTTACCCATAATATCCAGGATTCCAGTATACATTTTCTTGATGTGCACATCATTAAATCTGTGGTGCAACAGACTTTCGAAACATCTGTCTATCAAAAACCAACGGACCGTAACAGTACACTGGCCTATTCGAGTTTTCACCCTAAAAGTCTTCTTAAGAATCTTCCATTCTCTCAATTTATCCGAATCAGGAGGATATGTACAAATCCTAATACCACTTTGGAAAAAGAACAAGAATATGTACAACGATTTCTAGCTCGTGGTTATCCTACTAAAATTCTACAAGAATGTCTTATATGGGCACAAACGAAAAATCGTCGTGACTTCTTAGTATCTCAACACAAACAAATGGATGAGAGAGTGGTTTTTGTTTCTAAGTTCTCGACGGCCTCTAGATCAGTACAAAAAATTATTAATTCAAGATGGGAGATGTTAGAAAACAAACCTGATTTTAATGGTATTTTCCAAAAGAAACCACTTTATGCTTACACAAGAGCGTCCAATCTATGCACTCTATTGTCATCTCCCTCAAAAACTGCATTCACTGTTGTCTACAAAGGCACTACCAAGTGCAATAATTGCATTCATTGCGTTAACGTAATCGTAGGCAATGTCCTTTTTCATCCATCTACTGGTAAAAAAAATTCTCTTAAACACACTAGTGATTGCAACTCCAAAAATGTTGTATACTGCATAAAATGCCCTTGCGGCAAAGCTTATGTGGGTAAGACTGAGAGAAAATTGAAAGTCAGGATTACTGAACATAAGAGTAAGATCAGAACTCATAGTTCTTTATCTCCTTTAGCAACACACTGGGATGAACATAAACACACCATCTCTCAATTAAGATTCCAAATTATTGAATCATTGACCATTCTTGCAAAGAGAAATATATTGGATAACATTTTTGAATACCATGACTCCCTCTGGGCTTAATGACAGAATTGACATGTCTTGTTTTTTGTGATCACTGTATGCATATACATATGTTTACTCATGCATACCTATTGATGTTAATTTGAGATATTGCCATTGACCCTACATGTATTCCTTGAGGTCTTTATGGTGATGGTTTCCTATCTTCACACTTACAGATCACATGTTGTACTTTTTTCTTACATATACATATATCCTTTGTTATCCTGCACTTCTTGGTCATTAGCCACATGCGTGCTCAGGAGCAATTTTTTGTATTTTTTGAATTATTGTTTTCCTTCATTTCACTTTGTGCATACATTAGATCAGTCTCGTGATGCCCTTTATGACAGCGTTGCATTCGCCCTTTTGCCTTTAATAGTCTCTCTCTAATCTTTACCCTGTATTTCTGTCTGATTCATTTTTTAACTTGTTTTTATTTATACCTTTCTTTGGCCAGCACTATTGCTTTATTTCCCCCTGGGTTAAGTGCTTTTTACACGTCTTTATTGGTTCCCTTTATTAATTCATTGGGTATTTTTCTCCTCATTGTAATTATCCATCGGTATTTGGGTAGTTTTTTATGACCGGTTAAACTAGCCACAGTCCTTTCTTTATCTTCATCTTCATCCACGTGATGCCGGATACTTCCTTGTTCCGCTTGCATTCTGTTTGCATTTTTCCGCGTTTGGTCCTTACGTAAAGACTGAACATCGAACGTCTTACATTCAGCTAAAACTCTTCATAGAAGTCGTCTTATGACAGCATTCGGAGAGTTTCCTTCACTATTTATTGTTTGGTTTTACTTAGACACATACATTAGGATTGCAGTTCTTATACTGGGTTTATTTAAAATTACAGGTTTCAACCCGTAAACCCACATTTCACCGCCATGAAGGCTCCCAGATATTTTGTGGCAGCTCTAGTAAATCGAAGGTGAGACGTTTGGGAAAATATGTCACTTTTTCGTTATTAGCGTTTTTTCCTTTCTGTTGCTTATAAACTTTGGGTTTTTTGCAGCCAGACTTGTTATCTCCCGTTTTCCGTTATTCTTACTGATTACCCGTGACATGGTGAGTTGTTTTTTGATCAGTGGTGATCTAATCACTGTTATTTTGTTTCTCATTGCGGGTCACCACCTTATATTCCCCATACTATACAAACCTCTCTGGTTATTTATTTTGTTATTTTCTTCACAAACTTTTTATCACAAACACTCCCATGGTGATTCCCCAATTCACTTTCCCCTATTAATCAACCTCTTTACTCTTTGTGCATACTCTTAATGACATTCCCATGTATTGTTGAGCTCACCGTTTGTATAATAACAATAACATTAACCTAAGCATATTTGTTATAGGTTGTCCCTGACGAAGGGACATTCTGGTCCCGAAATGCATTGCGCTTCAATTGGAAGTGGCTTCAAGTTGTCTACAATTGAAATTGGCTTCTACTTATCTCTGGATAAAGCAATGAACTTTTGTTCTTTTACTCATGTATAAATGTATTCATTTGGATTGCTGAACTAAGCATATTATGATTGTCATTAATGTTCACATTTTACTATGTGACTGATTAATGAAAGCATTTACTATTCAACTTTGGTATATTTATCATCATAATTTTTTGCTGTAATCTTGTTGATTTTTGTCTATTTGGAATGGTTTTGGACAAAACCTATTGAACAGTGCACAGTACTAGTAGGTTTCCCTGCTATATTACCTTTCATACTATGCACCCAGGGTATAGGTACCTCAGAGGCCTACCAGGGGCTGAAGTATGTATTATGCCACCCCTGGGAAGCACTCCAAAATGACACCACAGGTCTGCTACTGCAGCTTGGGTAAGGTGGTGCATGCAACCCTTACTGTGGTATAGGCTACCTATATCACTACCATTGCACACACATATAAAACCTGTAAGTCACTCCTATGGCAGTCCTTTACAATCCTGAAGGCAGAGTGCTTGGTTTTTATGTGAGAGGGTGCCCCTTCATGAGCAGAGCCCCTCTTCAGCGTTTGGAGTACCTTCTCTGATGCTGTTTGCGGTGCAGCCTGACCATATAAACCTAAGTGCATTATAACCTCGCGGTAAATGCTAACTTTGGACTGGCTGCATGGAAACATCTTGAGTTTGGCGTCAAACACTTTGGAATACTACCCCCCACCAGATCTGGAGGCGGGGGTAGCATTCTACCCTTCTAGAGGGAGAGACATGTTCACACTGGTCTACCCGGAAAGACTTTCTAAAGCCCTGGCATCACAAAATGGATTGAGTCCCGATTGACTCGGTCCCACTATTCCCTGGATGGGTCATAGATGAGAAGCCATATGTTGGATTCTAATGCCCTCACACACCCTTTCAGGTGTCATGCTTCATCATCTGGGCTGCTCCTCGTTGGGTCGGCAGTGCAATACCCAACGGGCTCCCTAAAGTAGGGGCACTTTATCGGAGCTCTTTTATACAACAGCCGTTTGGTGAAGTGCGGGTGTGGGGCCAGAACTGTGTAGATGTGGTGTAGTGATTAAAATAAGATTGGGAGTACCTAGAAGGATTAGCTTTATTCTGGGGGTCTCCTACCCTAAGTAAAAACAGTGAACAAGGCACTCGCCCGAGTATTATGTCTCGCGTGGGGGTGTCCTTGTTAGAGCGTGTGGGTCAACATGTTTCTCGCTGTAAGTTCAGTCAACTTGCGATTCTTCAGGACCATGGTAAGTGAACTATCTACATCTAGGGTTGGTGGCATACAATATTGCTCACAACATTGATGTCTATTACTAAATGTACCTTTTTACAACCTGGAACTACATATTGTGGGAGACAAAAATGTAGAGGTATCATTCACGATGATGTAGTGCATCATAAGGATAGACATGGTTTCATCGTGATTCTAAAACCTAATATTTACATAAGTGAAGTGAATGCAAATGAGTTTAGAGGACATCTAAAAGACAGTAGGTATAAAAACAAGTGGTGAGTCTCCACAGTGAGCTATAGTGACTATTGCCCCCTGTGGAAAAACAATTTGTAGCAGAAACACTTTGGTCTGGACTCACCCAATAAGTTTGGTCCCCAGGCATCAACAATACCCGTTGGATTCTTTCACAGGGCTTTGCTCCTGTGTGTGAAGGACTGGTGAGGGGAAGAAAACAATGTATGTACTGCATAGCAACTGTCTCTGTGCTACTGTGATCGACATCTCATCCAACGTTCATAAACAGTCATCCAACTAACAAAAGGCCTGTGATCCTGTTGACACGATATAGGAGCTATGGTGGAGTCCTAGGCCTATCTGTATCAATGTGGTTGTTTATCATATGTTTACCACATATCTTAAGTATTCAATTAGGTAAGGAGTTGCTTGCCATGGTATAATATTGGTTTTCTCAATGTTATTGGGTTAAGAAGTGAATTGATCACTCAAGGTTCCCTTTCACAACCTACGTGGTAAGTATCAAAAGCTGTGTTTATATCGAACATTGTGGGTCAAGTTCCTATGAAAAAAGCCAGAATCATAGTGGTGTGTGGCTATTCACCGCCCATGTTGTCAAAACAAATTGGATGTAAATTTGTTATCGCGGAGTCCCGTAAGGTTGGAGTGAGAACTCAAGCAGAATCGCCTACATATAGGGCTTGTAGGAAGCCATTAGAAGAGCCCATGAGTATCGATCTGATTTATAATGGTTGTACTGCTAATTTCTGACTTTCTATGTAGTACCCATAAAAATAGTAGAGACACTCACGTAGCGGTGTAGACATTAGAAAATTAAATAAATTCTAATATCAATGCCCATGGTAGCGCATTAGATTTATGCGGCATTGTACCTGTGTTAGGCTCGGGAAGACTAGGACGAGCCCAGGCAAGTCTGGTGGTGGCCGGAAGCGTGGCTGGTTTGCATGAGTGTCAGGCAAAAAGGCTCTAACGTATGCGTGTAGAATGGGTATGTTGAGGGGGCGGAAAGGTTATGCCCCCCTTACACAGCTGATTGCCGGGAATAAGTTCCTAGAATCTATCAAAGATTGCCCCAAACTAAGCTGCCCGCATAACGAGAGTAAGTCGCGTGATTTGCAACAGTCAAGCCCCAGCCCCATCGCTGCTCAGTACTCACGGTTGTGGCATTATGCGCATACTTCTCGACCTCCCCTATCCACCGGGACCGGGAGGTGGCTAGATCACCATTCACTCGGGATTTTAACTCAACTCGGCTGTCATGTGACCAATCGAGTGATTCCCTTGGTGTATTTCCGGTCCGGGGATGGCGGCCATTTCTAAGTGGTGTATGTAAGTGCTCCTAAAGTGGGAATCATTATATAATTTGGCATCTGTCCAGATGACTCGGGTATTACAAAGCCGGTATGTATGGCAAACATATGATAAACAACCACATTGATACAGATAGGCCTAGGACTACACCATAGCTCCTATATCGTGTCAACAGGATCACAGGCCTTTTGTTAGTTGGATGACTGATTATGAAAGTTGGATGAGATGTCGATCACAATAGCACAGAGACAGTTGCTATGCAGTACATACATTGTTTTCTTCCCCTTACCAGTCCTTCACACACAGGAGCAAAGCCCTGTGCGTGAATCCATCGGGTACTGTTGATGTCTGGGGACCATACTTATTGGGTGAGTCCAGACCAAAGTGTTTCTGCTACAAATTGTTTTTCCACAGGGCCCAATAGTCACTATAGCTCACTGTGGAGACTCACCACTTGTTTTTATACCTACTGTCTTTTAGATGTCCTCTAAACGCATTTGCGTTCACTTCACTTATGTAAATATTAGGTTTTAGAGTCACGATGAAACCATGTCTATGCTTATGATGCACTACATCATCGAGAATGATACCTCTACACTTTTGTCTCCCAAAACAGGTAGTTCAAGGTTGTAAAAAGGTACATTTAGTAATAGACATCAATGTCGTGAGCAATATTGTATGCCACCAACCCTAGATGTAGATAGTTCACTTACCTTGGTCCTGAAGAATCGCAAGTTGACTGAACTTACAGTGAGAAACATGTTGACCCACACGCTCTAACAAGGACACCACCACGCGAGACATAATACTCGGGCGAGTGCCATGTTCACTGTTTTTACTTAGGGTAGGAGACCCCCAGAATAAAGCTTGTCCTTCTAGGTACTCCCAATCCTATTTTAATCACTACACCACATCTGCACAGTTCTGGCCCCACACCCGCACTTCACCAAACGGCTGTTGGATAAAAGATCTCTGATAAAGTGCCCCTACTTTAGGGAGCCCGTTGAGTATTGCACCGCCGACCCAACGAGGAGCAGCCCAGATGATGAAGCATGACACCTGAAAGGGTGTGTGAGGGCATTAGAATCCAACATATGGATTCCCATCTATGACCCATCCAGGGAATAGTGGGACCGAGTCACTTGGGACTCTACCAACACCTATCCCAGAGGAACAGCATAAACCCACTTTTGAACACGGTCGTGAGTGGAAAAAGGCCCTCCGTCCCCCCTCTTGTTGTATATAAAATCACAAAATGGATGCCACTGCCACAGACAGAGGTCTGGCCTCCTGCTGCTGACCGAAACTCCGGCAGGGGAGGCCTGGACAATAGGTTTCCTGTCCCAGGGAGGTGTAACCACCTCCCCAGACAGGCAGATGTGTATTGGGGCTGGTTGGGAGCACTCTCTGGTGCTTTGAAGTCCTGCACTGGGGGCACACTTGGTGTCCCTGTGCATAGTCCAGTTCAAACTGGTTGCAGGGGCTACCTGCCCCTGCTCTGGCACAAAACTGGACAAAGGAAATGGGTGTAACCACCCCTCTTTCCAAACCCTCCCATAGGTGGGTCTGAGGAACTTCGATTTTCGATTACGATCAAATCGACCCGCCATTTTGTAACCCGTCGCCATTTTGTGTTTCCACCACTCAGGCAGCACGGCGAACGAAGTCTTTTCTGCTTTTCCCGTAGCTTGGTGTCAAAATACGTCCTCGGCCTTGTTTACGAGGCTGGTGTTTGGACTAGCCGAGTACACTAATCCGTGTCTGCTTCCCTAATCCCTGTTCCAACTATCTGTAGGCTCACACCATTCTCTCCCGATCATATCTTATCAACTGGCCTTCACTGTCTCCTGCTAGCATTCTCTTGTGTCATGCCCGTCCTCCAATACACACAAATGTATCTCACCACCTGCAAGTCAGTTGTAATCTGTTAATATATTAAGTTCGGGGGTGGGATGACAAACACAGTTGGAGGAGAGGACTCTTCGAGTCATCTGATCTTTCTGTTTTCGAACCCTTCTTACTGGTTCCGCTTTGTTTTCCACTTACCCTATTGGCTCTTTTCTTCTTTGCTTGGGGCGTGTGTTCTGTTAATAATTCTATATTGTATAGTATTTAATCTGATGCGCCACAGAGTGAAGTGGCAGTCTCCTGAGAACCTACTTTGTGTACTTCTAGGATAACTGTACTAGCTGCAGCTAAATAAATCCAATCTTCTAACGCCGACAGAGTGTCCCGTGTCTCTGTGTATCGAAGCAGGTGAACCCAGGAGACGGAGGGCGTACCCTGCGCCGCCAGGTCCAAAAGGTTCTGGTTCTTCAATTGGCACCCAATGTAGGGCGGCTTCAGTGGTACCGGTTCTGCTCGAAGGTCGGGAGGAACCTCGCAAGAAACTTCCGGAGGGTTCGCGAGCCACACTAAGCGACCCCTGTATGTCAAAAGTGGTCCGAAGGTCTTTTGCAGCGCGGTTACTCCTTCCTGACGGCTACTGGCGACCGCTACCCTGACTGCTGCCCTGCTTTGGCCCATTCCTTTGGTGATGTATGGTAAAGCGAGACGATAGACGGGCCTCTGTTGGTGGAAGAAGATGTCCTTAGTTAAGTTAAGTATTTTCGTGGGTCGCGCCCACAAATCTTGGTTCTTTGTTTGATGTCCTTAGGTTACTCAGATTTTGTTTTTGCAAAGACTAAAGCCGAGGGTAAGTGCATTTGTGCTGCGTAAAACTGAGTTTTACTCCCGTGAAGTTTGTGAATAGTCCAGAGTCATTGTGAAATGCCTGGCCTGACTAAGTTTGGAAGAATTTGTTGTCTTGGTTGTAATAGGGACTCCCGACTTGAGGACTCTTGTCCGATTCCTTCAGTTGGAACTCCCACACATGAGCTCTACTCGAAACATGGTATCGGCCCCATTGCCTTTAAAGAGACATGGACTCAATACACGAAGAAAGATGGTGTTCTTCAATGGCCAGAAAACGGTAGTTTTGATCCTAATTTGCTAGATAATTTAGAAACAGTTTTGTTCAAAAGAAAAGCCCGGCCGGCAATGTTTGACTCTCTTCGCCTTTGGCGTAAGGAAGCCAAACAGAAAGAAATGAAACAAGCAAAACGAGATAGGAAAGCACAGGGTATGACGATTATACAGGCTGCCCAACAGTTCAAAAATGATGAAATTGACAATGCGACTGAAATCTCAGAAAGACAACATTGTATGGCGATAGATAAATGCTATCCGGTGTTGCCTGTTTCTCCTTCTGATAACAAGAAAGATATAGAAGAAGATCGCCTAATGTCTCATTTATTGAGGTTGCCTCCACCCTATGCGCAAAATGCTAATGTGCCTCAGCCGTTACAGCCTGCTCAGTTGCTGGTAGTACCTCCGCCAGTTCCGGCTCTTCAGCATCTGCCTCCTCCAGTACTACCGCCCTTGCCGGTATTACCAGTTTCTCAGCCATCATCTCCTTTGCCTTCTGCTCCTCCTGTAATTTCTAGTTCTTCTCTTGATAATTCTCCTAATAGTCTGTCTCCAGTTCTGATATCTAATTCACTGTCTATGCGTAAGCGTCTCACAGATTCTGTCACTAGTATTTTATCTCCTTTCTTTGGAGCTCTTAATGCGTCTCCGGCTTTTGCTCGAAGACAATCACGTAGTCAGTTCCCAGATTCCGAGGAACGAGAGAAGCTAGATTCTCTGGCACGAAGATGGATTAAGAAGGGTCCACAATATAGTATGTCTGATATTATGCCTACCTTTTTGCAATGGAATGCACCTACACAAAGGTATGTTTTTAATGTAATGTGCGACATTCTCATTAAAGAATGGGAAGATGTGAGTTCGAGTCCGATCTCACAAGATTTATTAGATGTCAAAACTGATTTTGAAAAAGGACTTATTGTAGGTTCCAAGGTTGAGGAAGCTGTAAGAACACTCATCTCTTATAGAACCTTATTGTTCAATTAGATTTTTCTTGATTCTGATCCGTCGGTTAAACTGATATCGAAAAATTATCCTATGAGAGAGGTTCCTCCAGTATGGAAAGTAGAGGTTCCAGCAGCAGGTGCTAACCCTCTTATTCCTGCTCACTTCCAGCGTATATGGGTACATGTACCATGGAAAAGATCTGAAGTTTTGGCCCTTAAGCAGACTCTACCAGATCCTCGTAAGAACCCTGCAGGTTATTACAAAGAATTATCGCAGACAATCGATGCTTGTATAATGAATCTGGCAGATATTGATATGCTAATGGGTAATGTAGTTCCACAGACAATATGGGCTAAGATTCGTAGAGAGGATCATGCACAGGAACTGGGTGCTACTTGGGATGTCATAGCTGATACAGATAGAGACCAAGTGGGTGGTGCAAAGCCTGACGCTTTGATTTCGGAGCTTCCTGGTAGAATCATTACGTTAATGAAAACTATGATGCCTGCATTGAGAGTGAATTGGGATAATAGCAGCATGTAAACAAAAGAAAGATGAAAGTGTCTCTGATTTCTTTACTGGGTTCGAAGAGACATTCATCGATCATAGTGTTCAGGACATGGCTACTGAGGGTGGACAGCGATTATTCATGGACAAATTTGTATTCAATTTGCTTCCCGAGCTGTCACACAAATTAAAGGACTCAGAAAGTTCTTGGGCTGTTTCTTCTTCTGCCCAGATATTGGCTACTGCAAAATATTACGAGAATAGAGACAAAGAAGAAAAAGAAAAGCAAGAAAAGAAAACAAAAGATCTAAAAACAAAGGTTCTCTTACAGCAAGCTTATCCGACACGTTACGTTCAGCCTCAAACTCAACATCCACCGCAGTTTCAGAGATTGTATCAGAAACCTGAGCCATACTATTCGCGTCCTTTGTTAGGTCCTAATCAATGGGCCTTTTGTGAAGAGGAAGGTCATTTTAAAAGCAGTTGTCCATTTTTATTGCAGCGTAATGGATCATCGTCTGCTCCACGAGGTCGTGCTGGCCTCCAGTCAGCAAACAGAGGTAGAGGTCGAGGTATATTGACTCAAGAACAGCGTGCCCTTCCTTCTCCTAATTCCATGAACTATTTTGATCAGCAAAATGTGAGATCCACTCAATATTCTAATGAGGACCATTATGTTGAAGGCGAAAATGAGAGTCTTCATGCCAACTAGGACAGCCATGGACAAAGTAGAGGAGTTGTGCCAATCCCAGTAGATCAAAATGGCCCTTATGTCAACGTCACTACTATGGGTGTATCAGAGCCGTTTCTTCTAGATACTGGAGCAATGAGAAGTTCTATCATTCATTCTAAACTCCCTGGCGCACC
The DNA here is from genome assembly GCF_964204655.1 of Triturus cristatus. Taxonomy (NCBI): domain Eukaryota; kingdom Metazoa; phylum Chordata; class Amphibia; order Caudata; family Salamandridae; genus Triturus; species Triturus cristatus. Next base: position 522,931,742 of record NC_140588.1, on the reverse strand, counting down.
TTTGTCTGGCTTAACGAATGTTTCTGTAGGATTTTCTGGCGCCCCTGTTCGCAACCCGATTTCTTGTCCTTTGTCTATTTCAGTTGGTCCTTATGATTTGGAAGCTTCACTTCTGTTAACGAATGGTTGTGGTGAAAATCTGTTGGGTCTGGACCTATTGAAAAGGATGCATGCTACCATATATTGTTCTCCTTCAGGCGTACATCTCACTCTAGGTCAGAAGTTGATCTCCCCAATGTATCTGTCTAAAGATCAGTTTCCTCCTGAGTTTCTTTCTCTTCCGACAGCACTTTGGGCCACAGGTCCGAACGATGTGGGTTGTCTTGAGATACCGCCTTATGTTGTTACTCTCAAGCCCAATGTTGAATTACCACGTATTCCACAATATCGAATTTCTGCTGAAGGTGAAAAGGCGCTTTTAGAAATCATTCACGATCTCATTCGGAAGGGTATGGTCGAAGAAACGAGAGGCAACACATGCAATAGCCCTATTCTTCCTGTTCTTAAACGTACTGATCCTTCTCAGCCTCCTGTGTACCGGTTTGTGATTGATCTGCTAGAAGTAAACAAAATTGTGATTCCACAATTTCCTGTTGTTCCAGATATCACTGCCTTGTTGACTATGATACCTTCCACAGCGACTTGGTTCTCTGTTATTGATCTAAAGAATGCCTTCTTTAGTATTCCAATTGCAGAAGAGAGTAGGGACATTTTTGGTTTTTCTCTTGGAGGCCGAAGCTTCCGGTTTAAGCGCGCACCCCAAGGGTACTGTGAAAGTCCCTCCATTTACAGCCAAGCTTTGAAATGTCATCTTGATACTTTTCACTTGCCGTCTGGTGCTGCCCTTATCCAATACATGGACAACTTGTTAGTCGCCGCTGACTCAGAAGATATCTGCAAAGATGTCACTGTTGCACTGCTACATCACTTGTTCAAGCTGAATCACAAGGTTTCACCTTCCAAACTACAGTATGTTTGTCGAGAGGTTACCTACTTGGGTCATCTCCTATCAAAGGAGGGACGACGATTGACACCAGAACAAATTCAGGCAATTGTGTGAATGTCAGTACCATCCCCACAAAGGGAAGTACGTGCTTTTCTGGGAATCACTTCTTATTGTAGACAGTGGATCCCTAACTTCTCTTTGATCGCCAAACCCCTGTTGGCACTCACTTTAAAAGATACACCTCAGCCCCTTCCTTGGACTGACGAGTGCCAAAAGAGTTTCACTGATTTACGTACTGTTCTGTGTTCTGCTCCTGTACTGGGTACCCCAGATTACACTAAGCCTTTTACGCTGTATGTTCACGAGAAAGAAGGTTGTGCATTATCAGTCTTAACACAGCAATTTGGAGATAGACAGCGACCATGTGCTTATTTTTCGGCTACGTTAGATCCCGTAGCTAAAGCATTGCCTAATTGTCTCAAAGCCACAGCAGCCGCAGCGATTTCTATTCGACAGTCCGCTGGGATAGTGTTAGATAACACTCTTATTGTCATGGTGCCACATGCAGTGGATACCTTACTAAACAGAACAAAGACACAGCATCTCACGAGTGCACGTTTAACTGGTTACGAGCTGACACTATTGGCACATGTACACATGTACATGTACACATCAAACGATGCAATACTCTGAATCCAGCCACTTTGTTGCCCCTTCCTAATGAGGAGAGTGTTGAAGATCAACATGACTGTTTCTTCCGTACTGAGGAAGAGACAAAAGGAAGGATTGATTTGAGAGACACACCTTTAGAGAATCCAGATGGGACTCTATGGGTAGATGGTTCCTGTTTTAAGATGCCTAATGGGGATACGGTTTCAGCCTATGCTGTAACTACCTTACATGTGATTGTGGAAACTGCGCATGTTAGACACAACTCAGCGCAAGCAGCAGAGTTGATAGCACTGACGAGAGCTTGTGTACTATCAAAAGGGAAAAGAGTGAACGTGTACACTGACAGTCAATATGCCTTTGGTGTCGCATTCAATTTTGGGCGTCTCTGGAAAGAGAGGGGTTACCTAACTTCACATGGCACTAAGATACAGCATGGTCAGTTAGTGACTGATCTCCTTGAGTCACTTACTTTACCTGTCCAAATTGCGATAGTGAAGTGTAGTGCTCACAAGAGGATAACGGATGATGTTGGACGAGGAAATGCATTTGCTGATGAAACAGCAAAGAAAACAGCGAAAGATTCAATGAGTCGAATGTATATGGCAGGTCCTGCGAATTGGGTCAGAGAAAGAGGAATGTGTGAGAATACAGTGGAAAGCGTGAAAACGATTCAGAAAGAGGCTACAGAAAGAGAGATAAGCAAGTGGAGAGAAAGTACGGGAATGTTAGATGAGATGGGTTGTTGGGTAGAATTGTCCGAACATCAACGATGGTTGTTACCAGATGCTTATGTACTCCCAGTGATTACTATGGCTCATGGTCCAGCTCACCTTAGTGCAAGAGGTATTTGTAAACTGTTGGCTCCAGTTTGGCAGAATGAGAACATCCCTAAATGTGCAGACAACATAGTAAAGCATTGTATTGTTTGTCTGATGTATAATCCAGGAAAGGGAACCCCCACTCCAGCAGGTCACTTTGCTCCTCCGACATACCCATTTGAAGTGTTGCAAATCGATTATATTCATATGGATCGATGCAACAACCTCAAATATGTTCTGGTGGTAGTATGTGCCTTTTCGAGATGGATAGAAGCATACCCTTTGAAAGACAACACAGCTTTATCCACAGCCAAAATCCTTCTTAAAGAATTCTTTCCCAGATTTGTATTGCCGCGCATTGTCTGGAGCAACAATGGGAGCAAATTTGTTGGCCAAGTCATGCAGAAAGTTTATTCAGGTCTTGGAATCAAACAAAAGTTCCATGCGGCAAATCATCCCCAATCAGCAGGTTTAGTAGAATGCTACAATGGGACCCTGAAACTAAAGTTAGCGAAAATTCAAGCAAGTACGGGACTTAATTGGCCTGATGCTTTACCGTTAGCTTTGCTATCCACCAGAACTGCAGTACACTCTCGTCTGGGACTTAGCCCTTACGAAGTGGTGTTTGGCCGTCCGGCCAACGTATGGGGAATACCTCGTCCTAAAAAGTACTCAGATTTACCCTACCCAATGTTAATTGACTATTTGCATGACCTTACAACTAAATTGCATGTCCTTCATCGACAGGTTCGGAGTGCTTTGCCGGAGGCTTCCCCAGATCCAGGTCACTCCATCCATCCAGGAGACTGGGTCTGCATCCGCAATTTTCAGAGGAAGAAGAATTTGGAGCCCAGATGGCAGAAGCCCCCAATGGTTCTTCTCACGACGAGGACAGCAATTAAAGTTGAAGGAAAGAAAAATTGGATTCACGGTGTGCACTGCAAGAAAGTACCTTTGCCCTTGCCTTTCGATCAGTGGGTTCGCAGAGGGGTTGGTCACTGCGAAGGTGAAACAGTTCCATGATTCGTACCCTTTAGCGATGCACACCTGAATGGGACATTGTCTGAGAAAGAGGACGATGACATCTTACAGAAAGCGATTCCATTGAACCGTCGCTTGAACACGACTGAACCAAAAACATTGTTTCAAGATCAGAGTGTTCCTGGGAAGGATCCCTACAATCTTAGACCCCGACAAAAGAACATATGAAGACTTTTTTCCCCCTTCTCCTTGTGTAGTGTTCTGTTTAGGTTGCAGGGTCACGGTAGGAGTCTAGGTCACGACCTGAGTAGTGACAATAGTTCTGCAGGATCTTTCAGTGTCATAGGACGGTAGAGCATCGTGATTTTAGTGATTGAGGAAGATTGCCGTGAGCATCCACTAGTGAAAATGGAAACTACACCAAGTATTGAAGAGAGAAGAAATGAAACAAAGAAAGCATCTTGTAAAATAATGTACAGTCGTTACAGTATAACCCTATGTGTTTTGATATAATTATGTATTGCTTTGGCGAATATTGGTTGGATAGTTTATGTTTTGCAGCCAAGACACACCTCCCCTTCCTTTTCTTTGCCTTCTTCTACTATCTCTCCACACTTTTTCCATACTTTCCCTTCACATGAACTTGTCAGAAGAACCGAGTATTACAATAATTCTTTTGTTCAACTATTACACCAGCATCAATTAGTGGTTAACACAACTGATTGTTGGGTATGTGGTCTTATGCCGCATACTACTGAGAAGGGAATACCATTTCTAGTTCTTCCTTTCTCCTACGAAGGTTCCACTTGGGCATTCTTTGTTATTTTCTCAAATGCATATCAAAGTAAATTCAGACGGTCTGTTGCTTCACAAATTAATTATCCGGATTTTAGTCATAGTTCTTTGATTAAGGGTATGGTGGTTATGGCTAAAATCATGGAGAATAGCAAGATTTCTATCGATGAAAGAAAAGCATACACTAATTGGAACGTCACCCAATACATGTCGAGTCTTAATAATAAAATGGGAAAGGAGAAATCCTCACCAATCTGGACTGTCCGCATCAAGGTAACTTCTGTTTAAAGATAAACGAACGCTCTTCTGACACTGTACCAAAAAGTAACTGTTCCTACACATACATTTATTCTTCTCTGAACTCACCTCCGCTAGTACCGTCACAAGGCACCTATTTCATTTGTTATGATAGAGCCTATACCTGGTTGCCAACGGGTTTCTCTGGTACCTGCTACATAGCTTTTCTTCTCCCCCCTACTTACACTGCTTCTGCCAATTATCACCGAACCCGTCTCAGTCGAGGAATTATTGATTCGAAAGACACCACGGGACAAGAAGGAGGAGATTTCCTTAAAGGTTTTCTTCCATTCTGGGGTCCAATGGCCAATAGCAGAAATATAAGGCAACTGGTCCGTGTTGTGGAGACTACAATAGACATCACTGTAGGAGCCTTGAGTAATATCACGGCGGGACTACAGGAGGATCGTCTTATGACCTTACAAAATCGAGTTGCCTTAGACTTTATTCTTGCCGATCGTGGTGGAGTGTGTAAATTGATCGGGTCAAGCTGCTGTATTTCCATTCCTAATGACGCTTCGACAGTATACCAAGCTATTTCCAAGTTGCATATAATCTCCGAGTCTATTCATCAGGACGAAGGAGTTTGGTCCTTAACGGAATGGTTTTGGGGATTACTGTCCAAATGGGGCTGGAAAGTATTGACATTCCTTGGAGTAATATTGACAATCATATTCTCTTGTTGTCTTTGTATGCACTGTGGTCCCGCTATCTGTGATCTTTGTGCCACTATGTGCATTTCAAGACCCAAACCTCAAGTGACAGAAAACATAAGGATGATGTTACAACAACAGCTTGATGATCTCATGGCTATTGATGTGGACTCAGATTAACGTGAGTCTATCTTGCCTGAGTACTGGCAAAAGGAGGGTCTGAGGAACTTCGATTTTCGATTACGATCGAATCGACCCGCCACTCAGGCAGCACGGCGAACAAAGTCTTTTCTGCTTTTCCCGTAGCTTGGTGTCAAAATATGTCCTCGGCCTTGTTTGCGAGGCTGGTGTTTGGACTAGCCGAGCACACTAATCCGTGTCTGCTTCCCTAATCCCTGTTCCAACTATCTGTAGGCTCACACCATTCTTTCCCGATCAAATCTTATCAGCTGGCCTTCACTGTCTCCTGCTAGCATTCTCTTGTGTCATGCCCGTCCTCCAATACACACAAACATATCTCACCACCTGCAAATCAGTTGTAATCTGTTAATATATTAAGTTCGGGGGTGGGATGACAAACACAGTTGGAGGAGAGGACTCTTCGAGTCATCTGATCTTTCTGTTTTCGAACCCTTCTTACTGGTTCCGCTTTGTTTTCCACTTACCCTATTGGCTCTTTTCTTCTTTGCTTGGGCGTGTGTTCTGTTAATAATTCTATATTGTATAGTATTTAATCTGATGCGCCACAGAGTGAAGTGGAGGTCTCCTGAGAACCTACTTTGTGTACTTCTAGGATAACTGTACTAGCTGCAGCTAAATTAATCCAATCTTCTAACGCCGACAGAGTGTCCCGTGTCTCTGTGTTTCGAAGCAGGTGAACCCAGGAGACGGAGGGCGTACCCTGCGCCGCCAGGTCCAAAAGGTTCTGGTTCTTCAGGTCCCTAGAGTATGTCCAACCCCCAAACTTAGTATAAGTATGGGAACCCAGTCCTTGGGACTTTAGATTACCCTGGATGAAACTCTGAAACATATATCCTGGACCTTCGACTTTCTATTTTCGCTAGTAGACTGAAGAAATCTCCCTTGGGGTCAAGGAGTGACTCCCCTGCTTGGCAGGCACCAAAGAAGCAACTGTCCGGTCTGCAACTCTGAAGCTCCCACCGGACTCCGAAGTCTTTGCATCACCAGAGGTAGATTTCCAAACTTCACCAAGGCGATCCTGAGTCCACAGCAAAGCTGAGGCCCGTGGCTATCGTGGGTGATGTGGAACCATGACCCCTGGACACCGTGACCTTTTTCTGGACCATCATCTTCCTGGTCTTCCTCGAAATTGTGCTTTGGGCTCCAAGAAGCCCCAGTCTTGGGCATCTACAGCACTGAAGATCTCTGGCGTCCACTCCACGAGTGACCTGTGGGCCAGTTTCCAGTGCGACTGCTTGAGGCTCCTTCACGATCGCTAGCCCATTGGCTAGTGGGTCCCCACGAAGGCAACTTCTCTTCTGATTGGGCTTTCCTGGTTGATCCAGAAGTGCCCCAAATTACCCTCACTGGGTGAGTCCCCCAGACCTTGCTGGTCTGCACCGACGTCTTTCTTCTATTTCCACTTGATTTGCCGTTGCCAAGGCTTGTTGGGTCCATCCTGGTCACCAACACCGCAGTACTCAACAGACTTTGTGGGATAGGTCGAATCCAGCTCCTGGTTGTCATAGACGCCACCTGGACCTCGTGGCTGAAGAGTCAAGACACCCGTCAACTCACCTGAAGCACACAACATCTGTGGGCATTGGACTAGCATGCCCCTGGTCACTGGTAAGTGACCCAGACTCTGTCCCCTCTGCTTTCAGGCTCCTTCCATCCTCGATCCAGGCTTGGATCTCTTTGGATACTTCTCCTCTTCACGGCAGCAGCACTTCTTTGTCAGCTTCCATTGAAAACAACGCAGCGACCCGACACCAAAAGACACCTATGCACCCGGCTTCCCTGGGTGTTGTAACTTGAGTACTCCGGTGCTCCCATGGGTGATGGCCCTAGACACCTCTAAGTCCAAATGGGTTTGCTTGTAGTCATCCTCTAAGTTTCCTTAAACTCTTAATTTCCAACCGCGACTTTCCTCATAGAAGTTAACAGCGATTCGCGGCTGTGTTTTCACACTGCACGCTTCCCCCGTGGGTCCCCTGTGTCACTACCTTGGGTGGTTCCTTGTGGTCCAAGCACTTCTACTGGCTCTAGGCCTTGTGTCTAGTTCAGTCGTGGTTCTTATACCACTTTATTGGTATATGGTTTGGTATGCCCCTATGGCCCAAACGTGTATTTGTGCTTTTACTGTTGAACACTGACTTGTAACTTAAGTACTTCGAACTCCAGCCTCATAAAGAGACTAGAGGGGTGTGTTTTATCTTAAATACATATATTTTAAATATATACCTGGTGTGGTTGTCCCTTCATTTAGTTATTCAAGAGATTATAGACTGGTAAAACAAGCTGCTTTACATTCCTTCAAGACTTAGCCTGAAGGCTGCTCTCCATAGCTACTACTAGGATAGCTTTCAATAAAGGTTGTCTTTAACCCCTTCAGTGCCACGCCCTTTCCCCCTCCTGTGCCGGGCGTTGCACTAGTGGGTGGGGTTCATGACGAGATAGTCTCGTCATGGGCACAGCGCAACCGTGCTCCATGACGAGACTATCTCGTCATGGGCACTGAAGAGGTTAACCTATCACCATAAGGGGTTGTTTGGACTGGTACAGGGTGCCCACTTTAATTAGTAGACAGCATATACCTGGCCAACTTCTCACATGCAGCAATTACAGTCATGTGTCAAATCAATACAGGTGACTAATGTGCTTATGTTTTTCTTCCTTGTTTCCAGCATCATCTTCGGCTACTGGAGGAGACAGCTCCACGGACCAAGAGGAGGCACTGAGCCACACTGGGTCCACTGTGGATGAGGCAGAGGAGCCCAGTGGCACATAGGGTGAGGGGAGCCACACTGAGGGACACTCAGCAGCAACCACGTCAGCTGAGAAACACTCCAGCTCCAGTGAGGTCTCCCTTGTGGAGGTGGGTGTTACAGGACCACAGGCCACAACTAGCAAGTCTGTCCCCGCCAACACCACCATCCCCACCCTCCCAGCTGCTCCCATCCCAGATGTCCGTGGAGCCCCCCATGTGAAGGAGCATGTCTCCTTCAGTCCAGGCACCACACCCCCTGCCTCTGTCTCCCCTGCTGCCCTGAGTGTGAAGTCTGTGGACTTGCTGAAGCAGCTCCATGTGGGGCAGAAATCGCTGCTGAGTGTCCTCCATGCTCACACCGGTCTATTGACACAATTGATGTCATTCATGGAGGGCATCTAAGCAAACATGTCTGCCTGTCAGCGGACCACTCAGTACATGGCCTCCTCACTGATGGCAGTAGTGTCCCTCCTCCAACAGTCCATCACCCCTCCTACCTCTGCCCCATCCACAATCCCCACTACCCTACCAGACCAACACACACTCACACAGGCACCTGCACGCACAACAACAGACACAAGCAGCACACAGCAATGTCGGTCCAAGGTACAACGGACAAGCATGCACACTCAGGGGACTGATGGCACACACACAGGAGATAGGGTACAGACACACAGACAGGCATCCACAACCACTCCGCAGTCCTCAGATACCTCTCCCTCCAAAACCCCTTCCCTTGACTCACCTGCAACAACTCCTGCCCAGAAGCTCTTCCTCTGTGAGCTTGGCCTCTTCCCACAGATCCAACAGGTCCAACTCATATGGGGAAGAAGAAGTCACCACACACAGAGGGTAGACCCCCACACACCCTCCCCCAGAAGCAGGGACACTGAGGCCCCCACCTTCAAACCCCCCAGGGCCAGGAAGAGCAAGACCCCACCACAATCCCGCACTCCCATCACACAGTCTACGTCCTCCAGCACCGAGGCCAACACTCCTTGGGTTCCCACGCCACACCCTGCACCATGTTCACCCACACACAGGTACAACATCCCCAAATTGATCAGGCCCTCCCCCTTCCACATGCACTTCCACCCCAACCTCACACCCTCAGCCTGTTCCTACACTGATGTGGAGACCATGTCCCCCCATCTGACCCACACACTTCATCTGAGCCCCAAACAACAACTTTGGACATTGGCACTGCAGTGGAGAGCCCATCCACTCTGACTTGGGCACTGCAGTGGTCACGGCGCCCACTGTGTCAGACACATCCACTGTAGCTACCACTGATGCTCCTGCACCCACCACACCTCCCCTGCCCCATACAACTGTCCCCTGACCCTGTCCCTGTGGTGCCTGGCCTGCCCCTATGTATGCCCCTCCAAGGGGAGATGTCCCCTGGCTGCAACAGTGCAGGCAAGCAATGTGTGACGATTAGTCATATGTCACACGAAACGTACAATTGCAATGGACTGGCCATTGGCCTTTGGCTTGCTCTTGGTTTAAAAGTGTTTATTTTTGCAGGCGAAATAAAGCTAATTGTTGTTATTTGCTATTTTTGCATTTAACAAACAGGATGTTGCTGTTAGGTGTAATCAAGTTGCTGTTGCTATTGTGTTTGTTGTGGAAATGTGATTTGGTGATGGGGTGGTCTGCATGTGGTCCATGGTCTATGTGTCCTATTGCAGAATGTAGCCATGTCATCCTTTAATGAAAATTGAGGTACTCATGATTCTAATTACTTGGCAAAGGGTGTGTCACATTCTTTGCACGACTCTCATCTTTGGCTTACACTATTGCACGTATGTTGGGCTTAGCTTTGTGCACATTGTACTTTTTCCTGACTGTGGACCCATCTCCACTGGACATGCAGATCAGAGTATCAATGATGAACAAGTCATCTGTGTCATCAGTGCAACTTGCTATACATGTGCTAATATTCGAAAAAGGCAGCCGGGTTATAGAGGATTGAACTGCCAGGACTAGTCAGAAAGGTAACAAGAATTTGCCCACCTCAGATGGTCAGCAGCCACTTGACCACAAAATTCAACATTCATTCAAAAGGGTATGAGAGGCAATATATATACAAGGTAAATCATAAAGTATGTACAGAAAATGAAAAAAGGAATTCCACATTGTTGTTTATGGTCTTAAGGTGTCTTTATTATAGATGTACTCGGTTTTCGTAAGTAGACAGCCAAGCGGATTCATGGTTGGTTCGTCTCGTAGGCGTAGATAGTTGGCGTAGATAGTTGGTGCGTCTCGTAGGCATAGATCGTGTTGTGGTGCGATTCTGACCTGATGTACAGCTCTTTCGGATGCTGTGACGTGCTGGAGATGGGGACCTGTTCGGCGCATAGGACGTACGCATCGTACTTTGCATACCGGAAACTGCTGTGAAAATTGCGTCTGAGCGAGATCGAAATCGGCCCCAGAGTGTTAATTTAAGGACCTATATTCCTTGACATGGTAAACCATTTTTCTTTGCTTCTGCCATTTTAAAATGGAGTGTGTTTATCTTCCAAGTCTTTCCTATTGTGTTCGTATTTTTAAGTCCAAGATCGGTGCATGGCCAGAAGTCCCACTTGTTTTGCTGGTGCACTGAAGAATAGCAGAGTGCATGTATGAGTGTGTAAAAAGAAATTGCTTCCATGTTCAAATGTTATGCAGGAATGAAAGGAAATATTATTTGCAGTCCGTAGGATGACGTAGTTTCCATGGTTCCGTTATGGAATGGTCTATTGGGGTGGTCTGGATGTCCACAGCAGTTGAGCAGCTGATCAGGTGATAATTCCACTCTCTTCTTATTACCACCAGATGTCAGTTGAACTCCATCATTTGTCTGTTGAGTCTTGAGAAGAAGAAGGATTTGAGAGTGTACACTGTACCAATGGTAAGGTGACTGCCTTGTAGAGTTATCTTTGCAATAACATCTACCGAGAGGATCCGATCATGTTGTTGTATTTACATAGAGAGTCGTTTGTTAAAAAGGATGAACACTCCACATTTCCTGTACGGTTTGGAGTCTGAGGAAGTACTGTCTGTGTCTTGATGAGAGCGTGACGTAATAGAATATGCTAACCCAATTTCTCTTGAGCTTGTCAGATTCCTCAGGGGATATATGGGCTCCTGGATGAAGGAGGTGTGACCTTTTCAGATGCTAAGTAGTTTAGGATTTTTTTCCTTTGGAAGCAGTTTGTCAAGTCATTAACATACTAACCAGATGGACAGCTGCTTAGACGTAGGCATGAGAGGAATCTGCGTTAGTGTGTCAGTGATTGATGGTGAAGGTGGGGTACTGAGGTGAGTAAAGGGAGAGTGCCAGGCAGCGTATCAGGAGTGGATGAAGTATTATGGGAATTTAAGTGGGCCAGTAAACAGTAATTGGTGATAACATTATGTTAAGGAGATTTAGCAGGGCCATAAGGCACACTATGGTGTTTGAATTTCGGGACTCAGGTGCTCATGACCTGTAGGGGCTAGGGGCGGAGGGGCGGAGAGGCTCGAGCATGATCACTGTTTAGGAGATCTTGATTTGTCTCTTCCCCAGGTCAAGGAGCAGCCTGTGCACGGTCTCTGCCCTTAGGTTTGTTTTCTGATTTGGTATTGTAATGAACGCACTATGAGGAGCACTTGCTGCTGTGGAGAGATGCATTGAGGGGTTCACTGAAGTGCTTTGGATAGAGGCAGTCTCCATTGTCGCTTAGTCTAGGGTACCAAGGTAGGACTCTATCTCCTGAGGAAATTCAAATTATGCTGTTTATTGTTACTAGAATCCAAACAGGATCCAGTAAGCCATATATTAGTTCATGGTGTTGTAATCTTGTTCATAGGGCAAGGAATTTTCTCTGGACGATACTGGTCTCAAGATAGAAGTCTGCTGCCAGTGTGATTGTGTGAGACTTGCATATTTATGGACCATGCCGTTTCACCGTCTAGATGATCTGACATACCTGCTGGTGTTAGAGAAGTCAGAGTATAATGGGCCTGCATGAGCCTTTATTTGCATTATTAGTTGTGCATGTGATGGACCCTCTGAAATTCTAGCTGAGGAGTAGATTCTACTTCGAGGAGTTGAGGGAGCCAGGTGGACAAGAAGCCTGGATTACTTCCTCTTCCTCAGTTTCTGGCACTCCGTACAGTCTAACATTGTTGTGTCTGCTCCTGTCCTCCACTTCCGTGACCCATTTATGAAGATTCCAGAGTTTGTTTCCCCAGTCGGGTGTATTCAACAGTGATGATTCCAGGTTATCAAACCGTTTGTCTGAGATTTCAAGTTGTTGTCTAAAGATTGCCATTTCCCTGCTGAGGGATTTGAGCTCCTTAGCCATGCCCACGGAGGTCTTCTCTACCACACCAATTGAGGCCTTAATTTACATGAGCTCTTTTAGGAGGGTTCCCAGCATTACAGTTGTCATGGTTGTACCGTCTTCCTTTTGGTTTGAATATTTCTGAGTAGATTTGAGTGCCTTACAGAACAACAGTTGCCTGAATGCTTTGGATACAGGCAGTGGGACAATTAGAATGACTGTATTGTATAATAGGTGGTTGGCCCAGTGTTATGATAACGTTATTTAGATCAGCTACTATCATTTCCCTGAATATTTTTGGTGCTGTAGTCTGGAGGGAATATTTTGGATCCTATCCATGTTGCTGTGTGGAAGATAGGGCATTTCCTGTGGGAGACTGGGGATCTCAGCTGTGTGTTCCTCACAGGTGTGGCAGTGGCGTAATCTACTAGGGTGTCAAAACAAGTTCACTTCAGCCTAATCCCTGATGGTGGGCAGATGTGTCTCCAATTCATTTATACAACCTATAACCCCCCTATTATCTATTCCCTTTTACTTTTTTTAGGTAGGTGCTTCAGTTGCTTTTTTTCTTTTCTTTTCTTTTTTATTTCCTTCTATGCAGAGGTGTCCCTCTAGGCTCTCTGGGGGTATGATGAGGCAGGTGGTGCCTAATGTGTCTGCAAAGGCAGGAGAAAGGTAGCTTACTACTAACACCAGCAGCAACAGCACCTTATGGTTCAGATAATTGAGCTAGTTCAGATTCAAGGACATCACAGTGAAGGTGTTTAGCAGTGGTGTCAGCATGATGGAAAGTAGCGTTGGAGTGCATTAGATACAGATCTGGAGTCCCTAGTTACGTTGGTAGCATAGTTTATGTACCAGTCCACCTAAACTCCTCACTTAATTAAAGAACGGAGAAACATTACTCAGGATGAACAAGGAGCTTTGGACCCTTTTTTAAATGACAATTAGGGTCTGCGTCACAGAACCTATCTAAAGAGCAGCCATTGTCAATGCGGCCAAGCCCCACCTCCCAGTTGAACCATTTTCACCTCTATCTATGACAGGTGTTGGAATAGACAAAGGTTGTGTGGAGGGAGAGATCCATCATCTTGCTAAATGTTTCGTTCCTTTCAAAAGTTAAAGCATCCCCACTAAATTTGCCAAAATCAATGCATTTGCAATACACAATAATTACATGTGGTTACTCACATGTTGAAATGCTTTCACCAAAACTAGAATGTGACACAAATCATTCCACTGATCTCAATCCATGTAATGTCTAAATTAGGCAACCCTAAATCCTTGTCAACCTGCAAGATATCTAATATTCTCGAGCCTAGTGGGCAAAGGAATGTGACTAACAATCCACACTTTTTTTAACATGATTTTTATTAAGGTTTCATAGGATACATGATTCAGTAGTAATTACCTTTAAATCTACAGTTTGTCGTTATGGTTTAATGCTTAATGCAGCCAGTGAAACCAATCCCCAACACCCCCCCCTTCCGCTCTCAAAAATATCAATTTAAACATTTGCATTAAAAAGGACATGAGTAGTCTCCAGGGCAATGAACCAAACTCCTTACAGGTCCTAATCCACCACTCTCTGCTACAGTATATCGGTAGTCTACAGGTGCATCATGTTATTGTCTCCTCAGTGACCAGCAATCCACGCTTGAAACATTGTGGTGGAACTCAGAGAAGGAGCAGCAGGATCAGAATTCTACATAAAGAGGTAATAATTTGAATAGAAAGAAAGATGCTTAAATGTTAGTGCATTGTCAATGGCTGATATTTGTGAAGTAGAACAAACTGTTAGGTTACACATAAAGACACTGTAAGATGTAACATAAAGATTGGATTTGCACCGATCACAAAGAAAAAACTTTAATCTTCACAGCTTTGCAAATAGACACCGTGCACTGCAAACTATGGTCTTTTCAGTAATTCATTTAAATTTATAAGGTTGTTCATGAGCTAAGATTGATTTTGCAGTCTCTTGAAGAACAGGCAGTGCATGGTGAACGTCTGATCTGCCTGGAAACTGGGAATATGATCTAATAACCTTGGAAATTGGTGAACAGTAGAAGGGGAGGTTTTACTATTGTTTTGGGACATGAGGGTACAGAAGGGTTATACCAACTTCAACCAATGCCTTTATTTGCAAGAAATATATTTATTTACATTATCTATGATTAAATATTACAATGCAACCCAGGAGATTCATAAGAGGGTAGCATTTTATGATATAGCTGAAGTGCACTCTTCCACCAGTTGAAGGGATATATGTAGTTGAATCTCCATATGAAGGTTATCATATCGGTAATTGCAAACCTTTCTACAAAGCATTATTGCTACAAGCCACAAACACATCTCATCCGGAGCCTGAGGGAACATGATCACATCAGTCCCCTCATGACGGTCCTCCACTGGCTACCCTCGCCAGCCATCACCATCTTAAACAATAGCTGTACTATTTACAAAGCCCTGACCCCACATATCTGGTTGACAGGCTCACCATTCTAGTACTTCTCAGGACACATGCAGCAAGCACAAAAACTAGGCAACAGGCCATCCATTCCCCCATGATCTGGATCAACATTGCTGTACCAATCAGAACCACCCAAATTCTGCTCCAATGCCGGAAAGAGCTGAAGATGCTCCTCTTTCAAAAACACTATATCCTGATGAAGTAACGGTCCACAAATAAGCCACATCTCCAATGACTTGTTGAATGTATTCATGCCTTTGACCTTCTACAGTGCTTCACTGCCTTTTGGCTGGGTTTGAACTATACAAATGAAACAAACATATATACATACATAGGTACATACATACAGACAAACATTCATACATGAATTCATACATACTTATATATATATATATATACATACATACATACATACATACATACATACATACATATCTCCTACCAGAAATTGCAAATGCACAATATTATAGTATAGCATGCCACTGCCAGACGAGAGAAGACATAAAACCAAGCATTTTAACACTTCAGTTTAGTAAGACTCTCACAAGGGTATTGAGTCATTATCTAACAGGATTTACTTCCAGCATTCATCACTATTCTCTTTAGGGAAGCTTGTTTGTGTTACTTCACATCAGTGCACATTGCTCACTGCCTGCTATAATTTTTTAAATTGCAGGTTAAATTCTGGATGTTTGCCTAGTTGGTGCTTATGGGAACACATCGTACTCGTGGGAAGGTCAGGCCATCCAAGGTAGTTCACTACGTCAACTAAGGCCAATACCCAGCTCAACAAACGTTGGTTTGTCTGTGTTTCAGTGTCTCTCTCCATGTCTAGTACTTTTACTTACAAGTCAATTATAAGTGAGTTTGCTATTTAAAGGGCTTGGTACTGGAGTGTGTGTGAAGCCATTAATGATGACATATGCAGTTGTCACAATTGAACCCATCAACAAACGTGGTTTGACAAAGCCAATAAATGTAGCTTGAATGGTGAATTTGAGTCCATGAAATTGTTCTTGGCCGAGTGGGTAAACCTAAGAATGAGACAATGAGTGGATAAATGGCGGATGCCATTCATGCACCTACTAATGCTTTCATTTAAGGACTGTCATTTTTCATCCATGCACTGTCACTCAACCATTGCACTCATGCATCCCTTAACCCACCCATTGGCTCAATTATCAGGTATCTGTAATAGGGCAGCCCTATTGGTTTTGCCAGTGCTTTTCATAGAGGCACACATGTGCACAAATTAAACACACAGGCACTTACAGGAACACAAAGCCAATATATGGCACACAAGTAGACAGGCAAGGCTGTCTAACAGCTAACAGCTTTTAGAATGGTAATATTTTGTAAGCTTATAATTATAAGCGCAAAAGGAAAATTACAAGTTTCAGAGAACAAGCGTCTGCGGCTAAATGCAGAACTGGATGAAGGCGTTACATGTGGCATATATTGGTGGGAAGCTAAGCACACGTTCGGAAAACAAAAGAAACAGACATTTCCTCTTAAATATGTTGAAAATTAACCTTATTTTTTATTTCATTTTTTAGATGTTTAATGTTTTTTGGTGTCATGCATTCTGAGCAAATATTTTCTTATGTCAAAAAATTACTTTTATTATCTAGTTGTCTCTTCACCAATGTTTTATAGACAATGTTTAGATATTACTGTAGGCAAAAAGTGCCCCACATATAAACCATTTGGCAGGCAATGTAATACATGGAGAAAATTATCTCTTTTAAGAACTAACATCTGAAAATTCCTGATGCCACAACAATGATATCAAGTTGAAGCTAAAACTACGATCCGCATGATGCACTGGCAGCTTAAACCATCACAAACTAGCAATTCCACGTGCAATTTATTCTTATAGCTCCTCAAGTTTTGGACATATGAAAATTGCAGCCACCACGAAACAACACCGGAAATCAAGTTTTAGAAACTGCAGTACGCCTTACTGAGACTAAGGCTTCTAGCCACTGTTTAGAGGTGGTAGGAGTGGAATACCATTTTACTGTTATCGTCATGCCCCTGTAATTACAGATTGGGTAGGTCCTATATTTCAGTTACATGAAAAAAACAGATGGGTAATTAGGATGGTCATTGAATTCGTTCTTCCTGGACTTTCCTCCTCTTGTAGCAGCGAGAAACCAGGTGGTAAATGGAGTGTAGGTAGAGCTTAGGGTACCTGTGAAGCACACACTTTACCTCACACACACTTTGTGAAGAGTATCTGCAAGAACTCCGATTGGCAGCCCCAGGGAGATAAAATTAGCAGACATGACTTGTACTGTACTTTAGCTGCCATACAGCTTGTCCCATAGCACATACATGGCATACCAATCTTTCTCTTTATAGTGTCCTAAGACGCACCGCTGGCAGGTTAGCAGAGCAGTAAGACATTTGTTGACATCTTTGCAAGTGCGTGAGCTTAAAACATATCAAACAACATCAAAATTAAAAGATAAATACATTAAAGATTTCAGTTAGATTGGAACGAAAACAAATAGACTAACAAACCACAAAAAATAGAAAAAAGAAAAGTGAAAACAATTAATGGTCATTTCAAGTATTTGGATAAAAAAGTTGGAAGCAACCATTTACTAATGGGGTAGACTGGGCTTAACCGTAGCAAAGATGGCAATTCTCTGAGATAGTTACACAGACCTAGCCTCAACTGTACTAAATTAGTATGAAAACAGGGGATGGTGAAGGTGCGTACTATGAGCTAAGACTGAGGATGGGCAGCAGTGATAATATCTAGACGAGCAGGCCATGTCGTTTAGCTCCTAATAATACATAGGATCTGCGTGTTTAGACAACATAAACTAAGGGATTGGTGTCCAGACTGATTCCGGACACCCCCAAAGGATTATTCAGCCTTTAGACGGCTAGCTCACAGTGCCACCATAAGCTCCCTAACCTTACTAAGGCAACTATTGAACATGACAACCCTTGATCCTACAGGGATCGTGCAAACATTACAGTACTTTTTGTTCAGTCAATCGTGCTCACTTAGTCTCAGAGAGATACACAGAATAAACAATGAGGACGTTTTCCATAAGCAATTATTGAACCAGCGCCATTCTAGTATACAACATGTGTGCTGGGACAATCATTAGACAGAAAAAGATGTATAGGATTACAAGCACCAACAGAGTAATTAAAAGGTAGAATTCTACCATGGTGCTAAGGCAGTGAATATATGCAGGCGTATAGATACATGACAGTGATCAAGCGTACTCCTGAGATGCAATCTCTACCTAAGTGCACCTAAGTGTACCTAGCATGTATGTGGGTGTAAAGCCAAGAATCCCCTAGGGAAGAGCCAACCCCATTACCTGATGGGAGAAAACGAAGGACCCTCTCTTGGTCTCGAGTTGAACAGCCCACAAGGGATGTCAGACCACTGCTTGCTGGAGCTTCTGCAGGCCAGGACCTCAGCGTCTAGTGTCAGCTTGAGGCCTTTCCTCTGTCTGTCTAGTGTTTGTATGGGTCATTTATATCATAAAGAAAGCCTCAGGGTTCCTTATGTAATCGATATGTTGTAAGTATGATTATGCAAATGAAGCTACAACAATACCTGCGATTATGCAAAGTAGTTCTTTCGCCCTAGGATGAAGATGACCTTGACATTTTACACAGAATATGTTAATGCTGTTACGTACGTCATATGTAGGGACATTTCTAAGTACATAAATTGGGTAAAAGGTCAGTGCTAGAACCATTATGCAGAACAAGGTAGGACAAATGTAGGTAAAAGGTTGTGTAGCTACCTAGGCCTAGATTGGGGTACATTGGGGAACACAACAACCTCTGGAGAGGCCCACTGCACTTAGAGATCAAGGAATGAAAGAGAGCTGCTGCATTACTTGAGCTGTCGAATGCCTTATAATTTCTCAGTATAAACCACGGGTACTCAGCGGCCCGGCAAGCCTTCCTTTGAGGCCCGCGGACCTTGCAGACATTGTACCTGTGTTTTTTTTTTTAAAGAGTGTCAGCAAACACCACCGGTTGCAGCAGCGCGGACTCCGAGAGACTCGGCTCTATGAGGGCTGGGCGATTCCAGCGATGGAGTGGAGATGCAGGGGCGCTAAGAAGAGGTTAAAAACAACAAAGCCTCATTAACAAGTAAATGATCTTTTAAAGACCTGTGAAGTACTCGAATGCGGCTGTGTGTCAGCCTGGGAAGCTGTCTCCGCCCAGGCAGCCACACATGCAGGTTGAGGTGACAGAGGGTGACAGAGGACAGCAGGGTGTGAGAGCCGGGTGAGGTGATGGAGGGCAGCAGGGAGTGAGAGCCGGGTGAGATGGAGAGGGTGACAGAGGGCAGCAGGGAGTGAGAGCTAGGTGATGTGACGGAGGGCAGCAGGTAGTGAGAGCCGGGTGAGATGGCAGAGGGTGACAGAGGGCAACAAGGAGTGAGAGCTGGGTGAGGTGACAGAGGGCAGCAGGGAGTGAGAGCCAGGTGAGATGGCAGAGGGTGACAGAGGGCAGCAGGGAGTGAGAGCTGGGTGAGGTGACAGAGGGCAGTAGGGAGTGAGTGCCGGATGAGGTGACAGAGGGCAGCAGGGACTGAGAGCCGGGTGAGGTGACAGAGGGTTGCAGGGAGTGAGAGCCGGGTGAGGTGACAGAGGGTGACAGAGGGCAGTGAGTGAGAGCCGGGTGAGGTGTGTGTTAAGAGCCCGTGATGTGATGTTTCCCGCCAGCCTGTAGTCCGAGAGTTGTGCCAAGGCCAGGGAGCGCAAGCCTGGTCTCCGCTCTCGCAGCACAGCGCACAAATGCTCACCACCAGGTTGGCACTATATATAATTGATGCATGCACACCTACAGCGACGGGTGACTGGTGCCAAAGGGGGGCTTCGATCTGACAGCTCGGGGTGAGAGTCAGAATTAAACCTAGCAACAGATGTGACCCCAGGCCCAGTGGTGGGACACAAACCCAGCGAAGCAGCAAATTCAGAGAGAAAACGAGCTGGCTTTTACATAACACAGGGAGAGGGTGGAGTGGGGGATGCTGTCTCTGGGCTGGTGACGGGGACGTGTAGATACAGTACATGTGCACTGCCCGAGGCACAGAGACAGATACAGAAACAGAGAGAGACAGATAGAGATAGAGACAGAGATAGACAGAGACAGACAGAGACAGGCACAGACTGACAGATACAGACAGAGCCAGATAGAGCCAGAGCCAGATAGAGGCTGAGACAGATAGAGGCAGAGACAGATAGAGACAGGGGCAGACAGAGCTAGATAGAGGCAGAGACAGGGACAGATTGACAGAGGCAGAGACAGATAGAGGCAGAGACAGACAGAGGTAGAGACAGACAGAGACAGACAGCGATAGAGACAGAGAGAGAGGTAGAGAAAGACAGAGACAGAAAATGATAGAGAAAGAGAGAGAGACAGGGAAACAGAAACAGAGACAGATAGAGGCGGAGACAGATAGAGGCAGGGGCAGCCAGAGACAGAAAGAGGCAGAGGCAGATAGAGGCAGAGACAGATAGAGACAGAGACAGATAGAGGCAGAGACAGATATAGGCAGAGACACATAGAGACAGAGACAGATAGAGTCATATAGAGACAGAGACAGATAGAGGCAGAGACAGATAGAGACAGAGACAGATAGAGACATATAGAGACAGAGACAGATAGAGGAAGAGACAGAGAGAGACAGAGACAGATAGAGACAGGGGCAGGCAGAGCTAGATAGTGGCAGAGACAGGGACAGACTAACAGAGACATAGACAGATAGAGGCAGAGACAGACAGAGGTAGAGACAGACAGAGATAGACAGTGAGAGAGACAGAGAGAGAGGTAGAGACAGACAGAGACAGACAGCGATAGAGACAGAGAGAGAGAGACAGAGAGACAGATAGAGACAGAGATAGAGGCAGAGACAGATAGAGGCAGAGACAGACAGAGACAGACAGAGACAGATAGAGGCAGAGACAGACAGAGAGAGACAGAGATAGAGACAGGGACATACAGAGACAGATAGAAGCAGAGACAGGGATATGGGCAGACAGATAGAGGCACAGACAGACAGAGACAGACGGACAGAGAGACAGAGAGGGAGACAGAGAGAGGGAGACAGGGAGAGACAGAGACAGGGACAGACAGAGTCAGATAGAGGCAGGGACAGGGACAGACAGATAGAGGCACCGACAGACAGAGACAGACAGACATAGAGTCATAGAGGAAGACAGAGGGAGGGACACAGGGACAGACAGAGACAGGGACAGATAGAGAGGACAGATAGAGACAGATAGAGGCAGAGACAGGGACAGACAGATAGAGGCACAGACAGAGACAGAGAGGCAGAGAGACAGAGAGAGGGACATGGAGAGGGAGAGAGAGGGAGAGGGAGGGTGAGGGAAGGAGGGAGGGAGGGAGAGGGAGGGAGAGGGAGGGAGACAGAGGGAGACAGAGGGAGGGAGGAGGGCGACAGATAGAGGGCGACAGACAGAGGGAGGGAGACAGAGGGAGGGAGACAGATAGAGGGAGACAGATA
Source organism: Triturus cristatus (assembly GCF_964204655.1). NCBI lineage: Eukaryota > Metazoa > Chordata > Amphibia > Caudata > Salamandridae > Triturus > Triturus cristatus. Next base: position 522,910,324 of record NC_140588.1, on the reverse strand, counting down.
GAGGGAGGCAGATAGAGGGAGACAGAGGGAGGGAGACGGAGGGAGAGAGAGGGAGGGAGACAGAGAGAGGGAGAGAGAGAGAGAGAAAGGGAGGGAGGGAGGAACACAGAGAGAGAGATAGGGAGATAGACAGAGTGAGTGAGACAGAGTGAGAGAGAGTGAGACAGAGTGAGACAGAGTGAGACAGAGGGAGACAGAGAGAGAGAGAGGGAGAGAAGGAGAGAGAGAGAGAGAGAAAGGGAGGGAGACAGAGAGGGAGGGAGAGATAGAGAGTGGGAGGGAGACAGAGAGGGAGGCAGAGATATAGAGAGGGAGGGAAAGAGAGAGACAGAGAGAGAGAGAGAGATGTGTATATGCCAGGTCTGGTGGCTCAGTGGACGAAGGTGTCCGCTGCAGGGGCCTGTGTTCAACCTCATTGTCACAGTTATTTTTGCTCTAGCCTCGCCCCCCTCCCCCACTGACCTTGCCCCCACCACTGTGGCCCTCGGCCACAAACTACACTGTAAATTTGACCCCCGAGAGAAAGTTTGTGAGTACCCATGGTATAAACTGTGCATTTGTTGAACAACATAAACAGCAGAACTGTGTGAGTCTGACTCCCCGCACAAAACCCGGATATGTTGACCTTAGTCCAGCTATCTCAGAGTGCACCATCTGTACCCATAACCTGACAACAAATATATTGTCCAACCTCAGAACACGACAACACTGACTCCCCAAGAACATCGTGGTAACAGATCTAGAACATTTTCGTTTGGTTACTCATGCATACCCAAAGAGATACACAAGAAATACACAACATGCAGTATCAATATTTGTTGAAGTATTGTGATTCTTGAGTAAAATTCTTGCGCTGCAATGATAAGTCAATCAATCAGCATTTGTAGTATGGTAGTATCACCCCTGGGTGTCTCTGGGTGCTATGGCGCAATGTCTCTGTAGAACACACCAGGACTAGAGGAAACAGCAAGAAGAGAGAAGAAATTAGCAGAAAAGGACAAAACAGAGGGCAGAAAACAGAGCAAGCAGAATAAGCAAAACCGAGGGCAGAAAAACAAGCAGAAAAGGAAAACCGGGGGCAGAAAAATTAGCAGAAAAGGCAAAACAGGGCAAGAAATGAGCAGAGGAGGCACAAACAGAGGACAGCAAGTAGACAGCAGGAGCGGCCTGTGCAGGTAAGAATGGTGGGGCGAGGTGGGTGCCAACTTATTGATGCGGCAAGCGGAAGGTAAGTGGTTTTCTTTAAAAAAATGTTTTACGTCATCTGTCGAGACCCCACCCCACCACTGTTACCTGCACGGACTGCTCCTAGTAGACGGGCAGCTGAGAGTAGTGAACTGTGGTCAAACTGAACAGAGGAACTGTTGCAGGGAGAGCTGGCACAAAGACCTGCTCAATATGGTCAATGATCAATAGAAAAAAACAGAATAATGAGATTATCATTACTAGAATGGCAAAAAAGATTAACATTTCAACCATTTAGTTATTACAGAGAAGAGAAGATATGCTTGCCTATAAGTACTGTGAGTTCTGAATACGCTAAATCCTTGTAGAGTGAATAACTTCCCATTACCTATGGGTAAGTGTCATCAGGCTGCCCATCCTAGTAGAAAGAGGGACAGCATCCCTCACATGAGGTAAACATAAATCAGCTGGGCTGGAATTCCTGCATGGTTCGGTCTCTCACTGCCAAGAAAATGTTCCTTTTATTACCAATGAATTTATGTTGTTTATATGATAAATATCATCCATGTTGCCATGCTGAAGTCTCAGCCAGCCTGCTATTTGTGCTATTTAGTTCTGTCACCTAATGGCTAATACAAATCGCAACATTTTGCATGATGAAGGTAGTTCCTGTAAAGAAAGTTCAAGGTATTTGAAAGTGTGTCTACAAAGTAGAAATTTAAGCAAAGCTCAGTTTAGAGAATATTATCCTGTATTGGCATATATAAATTATTGTGTCTCAAATGTCATTGTGTTTAAGGAGAGAAGGCAACTTACGAACCTGAACATGTAAAATTTAATTTCTATCCGGGCCCAATGTAACCATGTGACAGAGCATAAGACAATGAGGCGGAAGGATGTGCAGAGGGCACTGAGATAATGCCTGACCTTACATAGGACAAAATTTGGTGAGTTGAAAGAATATTACAAGAAAGTTGGGGCACAAAGGGCTACAACATGGCTTGGAATGAAGTCACAGTCAACAGGCAAGTGCTGACAACCAAGAGTCACCCAGACAGAGAGCTAAGCTGTAATTAATAAGTACCAGGGTTAAACACTGTGACACAGCACTCAAATCAAATCAAAACAAGCTTTATTCGGTTTGTACGATACAACCATAAAAGCATTCTAAAAAATATATATACATTACGCCAATAAAAATACCATGTACACAAGGAGTCTAATGCATTCTAGTACATAAAGTGCATTGCGGTATAACAGAAAAATTACAAAAACGGTCAGTTAAAAAGAATTTTTCATTCCAATATATAAAATAGATATAGGCTTGAACAAGATTATGAAGAACGGTTTACATTGCGCCACCAAGGATACCATTTGGTCAGTCAATCCAGTATGTTCTATTACATAAAGTGCATAGTCAGAAGAGAATGAAAAGCGAGCTAAGATGTAGTACATACTCAACTAAGTTGGTCAAACATTTACAATCTACAAGGGGCAATAGGCGCACAATGAATACTTAAAATATTTAATATCTCATGGTCCAGTTTCCTCATAAGTTAGGGCCTCCAAATAGGAAATAACTATTCTTTGTTTAATCGCTAGTTGTATAAAAACAATCACAGCATTACGAATCAAGTCATTTTCTAAGCTGCAAATATAGTTAAAAGCCTGTTTATAAAAAAATAGTTTGTTATCAACAAACAATAAACGAAACACATAATTCCTAATATCTCTGTGAAAAGAACAAAAAAGCATTACATTTAATGTAGACTGTGGCGATTTTCCATCACAAGGGCAAAATGGAAGGGAACAATGCCACTTGCCCTTCTTTGGAAATGCAATCAGGTGGTGGAGGGTACCCAAACGCAAACTTGTTAAGTAAAATCTTCTGTTTAGTGCAGGACACCCTTTCTCTCAGTGCATATCTAGATGTTATAAATCTCTGTTTTAGGTCCCTTTTGCTATAATTCCAAATATTTGTGGGATCTTTAAAATCAACTGCCACATTACACTTTACTAAAACACTTTAAATGTATTGGAGCCAGGGATTATTTTTATAATTATCTAGGGCTAAACAATCCATTATTATTGTTTTAGTTAATCTCATTTCCTCTTTGGTCCTGATCCTGTGCCAAAGCGTAAGGGCAGCCAGGCTATTGTAATCACTAATGTAAGGGACAAACAATTCCTTATGGACTATGTACGCAGGGGTGGAATTAAGGACTGCTAAAAGCCTCCTCAAGGATTTCTTTTCTCCAGTTTCCAGAAGGTTATGATTTGCTCTCCCCCACAATGCAGCGCTATAACAGGGCTATAACAGGTGCCCGTAAGGCATTTACTCCTGTATAAAGTTAAAATTTCTCTCACAGGTTTATTCCTGATTTTCCAAGAAAATCTACAAATTGCTTCAACTAGGCTTAAAAATTTGAATGTGCAATGGTCTATGTGGGTATCCCAACTACCGTCATTAGTGAATAGGAGACCTAAATATGAGAAAGAGGTTGTTCTTTCTATGGGAACTTGTTTTTAAGTTTAGTTTTGCCCCTGCCACAGGTCATAGTAAATGTTTTACTGAGATTCAGTATTAGATTTTTCCCAGTCATATAAAGTGCAAAGTTCTCAATTAGACACTGTAACCCATTTGCTGTCCTTGATATCAGGACAGCATTGTCTGTGTACAAGAGGACTGGCATAAAACGATTACCAATTTTTGGAGCGTCAGCTTGCCGTTTTTGCAAAGTAATATCAACATTATTTATACAAAGGGAAAATAAAAGAGGTGCAAGAACACACACTTGGCGTATGCCTCGTGTAGCTCTACACTGGGCTACGTTTGCCGTTGGGCCCATAGCGAGCTCTTAAAGTCAATAAGGCATACATTTGAGAAACATATACTACAATATCCTCTGGGGCACCCATCTCCCTTAAAGACAACCATAGTTTTCCGTGGTTAACAAGGTCAAAGGCACTTGTCAAGTCTACAAAGCAAAGATTTAGTTTGCCCTCCTTTGCAACAGTGTATTTTCCTATTGAGAGTTTGAGGCTAACGCACTGCTCGATGGTGCCAAAACCTCTTCTGAAGCCATATGGAGACTCGGTAAGGGTATCATTAACACTTACCCAACATTCTAACCTTTCTAAAAGGATTCTTCCCATAAGTTTAGAAAATAATCCAGTAGGGATATAGGGCGGTAGCATTTTGCATCCCCTCTATTGCCCTTCCTAAAAATCGGGAATATCACACTTTCAGTCCAGCTGGTGGGCAGTACCCCCGTGCCATTGCATTACATACCCTGAGTAAGATTGGTAACCAAAAGTCTGTATAACATTTAAACATATCTAAGGGAACCCCATTCAGGCCAGGTGCCTTACCATTAGCACTTTTATCTAAGGCCGTTCTAATTTCATTTATCGTTACAGGTATCAAATTTGAGAGGGCCACGGTTATAATATAACTTTTCTCTGGAATTATCAGATCTTCTTTGTTTGGATTAAATATTAATTTTAAATGCGATAGACAATCTTCAGGAGGTACGATAGTCTTGATCTTGATGACTAGCTCGTCTTTGAAAAAAGGATGATCTAAGGTCTTTCAGAATAGTGTGTTGTCTCGTCTTTCTGCCGCCTGTACCAGCTTATCCCATGCTGATTTCCTGATTTCAGCTTTTCTAATATGTAGGCTCTGTTGGTATGCCTTTCTGAAGGTGCTCACCAGTTTCCTGTCCCTAGGAGTATTTTTTAAGGCTTTTTTCAATTTCTGGTTTAGTTTAATACACTTCTTATCAAACCATCGTGGCTGGCAATAAGATTGTTTCTTATTTTTTAGTTTTAGCTCTTCGGATATGGTACTCGCTATGTTGCAAAAAGGCCTGGCGGCCTGTAAATCAGTAGAAGATTCCATCAGGCAGTCAACAATATCACCTTGACTTTATTTTAATAAGTTTTCCATAAACACTAGGGGGTTTACACATGACCATTTTACAGTAGTGCCATTTTCTCCATGAGTTCTAATATTAGGCACCATGCACAGTTTTAGTGGGTGTGCTAGGGTTAACTTCAACACGAGGACTAGCGGGTGGTGATCACTGAACTTACTTTCATGTATCCTAGTGTTCTCAACTATACTCTTGCCATTTCTTGAGACCACGATATGATCAATATTAGATGAAGAGCGGGATCCTGCACATGTTTGCACCGTGATTTCACCCTTTTCCCCAAGTGGCTCCAGCACTTAAAACACATACTTTATTATAGAACAAATACCTGAAATCCCCAGCTACCAGAGAGGGCTGAAACAAGAATAGTGGCACGGAGAATTGAGAAACATATTGAGGGCTGATTTCCAGGGTGTAACTGTGTTAAGTGCCTGAGCTAGGCCCATATAGCAACACTGCACATTTTCTTGCATTGCCCTCTTTATTCACAATAACATTTTAGAAAAGCTTTTTACACATATTAGCGTGTGTGACAATGTTGGATTAGTTTCCCTCAAACTGCTTTGCTTACATATTTCACTTTGCGAAATATTATCATGATGCCTTGAACACCGTGTACAAGGCCTCTGTAAAGGCTGCACAATGTTGTTCTATCTTCATCCAAGGGGCGACAGTGCTATCTACAAACCCATAACAATGCTAATATGTATATACAGCGCATGGATGCTTTTTATTATAAATAAGTACGTATTTCCAGGGTTTGGATAGAGGAGACACTTTTGCTGACTTAGAGAGGTCCTGCATGCTTATGCTTCACCAAACAGCTGTCTAACATCGCTGTGAAGTTGTCCAGTTCATGACCAAGGTGGGTTCCTACATGCTGTCCCACCAGGTAATGGGGTTGGATCAACCTGTGCTATAGATACACACACATACAACCCCTAGAGGCACATAGGGTAGGGGTTGCTTAATAGGAGAACGTCTGATTACTACCTCATTGTATATGCTTGCATACATACACTGTACTTAGCACGATGGTGGAACTATACCTGCTATTTACTATTTTGGTGCTTGTAATTACTTTCTTATGCTTCTGTCTATTGATTATCGCAGCACATTTACTCTATACCAGAATAACACCGGTTCAAAAAATGTATTGAAGAACGTCCCATTGTGTATTCTCTGTAAACTTATCTGCGATCAAGGGTGCATGAGTGACTGAGGAAAAAGGTTCTGGATCTGTTTCCAGGATCACTGAGGAGTCAGGGTTGTCATGTTCAGTAGTTGCCAGAAACCAGTCACTCTTTGTTCGGGTTAGGGAGGCATATGATGGCACTGTGAGCTAGCTGGTCTCTAGACCAACATATACTACAGGGTAAATGGAATCAGTCTAGGCACCTCACCCAAGGTTTATGTTCTCTACAAATTCACAGATCCTACTGATTGGTGGGAACAACACCACAACCTTCTAGTGCTGCAATAGTGCCAAGAGGGACTAAGATCAATAATTCCTGAATGAATAGCGAGCTTGACTGATTATGACATGTCCTGAAACACTGAATGCCTAATTGGTGAATGGGTATATTTATCTAGGAATAGTTTTAGTGCCCGAGGCATTTCATAACTGTAGTAACATGTAACGATAATGTTCATGAGGCATGATAGTCAAACAACACACCAGGAAAAGGAATGACTGTTGATATGTTCAACAGATTTAACCTGGAATACTTTACATATCTATCTTGCAGCCTGCCCATCAGCTGCTATTCTCAGAGGCACTTTCTTAGAATAAACATTCTTGACACCTATCAAGATTACCTGATATAAAGCTGGTGCCAATAATGAAAGTAATATCTTTAAGAAGCTCTGTCAGAGAAAACATGGAAAACAAAGTAATGGAAAAGTCTGAAGAAGTGAAATTAACAAGATCTGTCATTTTAGCATTTAACTTACAGCAAGATGCTGGAGTGAAGTGTTTAATGGCTGAAGAAGATAGACTGAAGAAGCAAGAAATGTGGTATTTAGAATGTACGTTTTCAGATCTGGAAGATAGGACCTGTTGGAATAATATAAGCGTACAAGGGGAGGCTAAAATAGAAGAAAAGGAACACATGATATCACTTTTGGGGCTTCTGTCCATACATTCTAAAGATACAGTTTGAGAAACACATAGAATTCAGCCCCGATTCATGACTGCATCAAAGGCCGCTTGCCCCATCATATCCTGTCTTTTGAGCACATGAGGAGAAAACTGTAAGCAACATAAAGGGAAAAAAATCTTGATTCTGATGACTACTGCTTGAACACCAATCTTATGAGGAAAATGATCCTGGCCTCAGACCATGACTTAGGAATACAAGACATAAAATACAGCCTCTGAGAACTAGCACCAAGGTGCATTATGGTGGAGGGGAGAACAATAGAATTTATGCTCCACACAGCTTGGAGAACTTTCTGGATTACCTACATTCTGACACAAGCGGACCTATGGACTCTTCTTCCAAATCACAGGATATTAGCAACTCCACCCCCACTGAATGCTCACCATAAGATAGACAAGGTTGAAGAAGGTCTGACAAAGAAGGTCTGGATAGGGTAATGAAGAACTAAACAGAGATAGAGACAAATCTAAATTCCCAATCAAGGGAAATGCAATCTCGATAATCAGAGCCTTTGAGAAACTATACCTTACTCACTCATAAGATATCACAGGAAACAGGTATTAAATGAATCATAGGGAATGTCAGCAGCATAAGACTACGACAAGGGCAACAGAGAGTATGGTTTTTTATATGCCAGAGTATGTAGATATTATTCCACTTCTTCCATCAAATGAAATAAGTGTATTTTGTTTCAAGTGCTATGTTGTTGAAATATTGTATTTTTATCGATAGGATTGATTGGGATAACTCCACCATGACACACATGCGTTATTTAGTCTCTGTGCACCATAATCTAATGATATTTCATCCTTGGTAATATACAAATTATTAACTCCACACATGGGTAGGGACTGTGTAGCTGGTCAGTAGAGCCTGCAAATACCAGTTTAGCACATATCAGTTCTACTCAAAGGGTCTCTTTTCAGAATTCGTAATCGTACCATATTCTGGAAGACATGGCATTCTCGAGGATTGTGTTGGATCTCTCAATTAATTTCCCAAGATATTCCTCTCTCATTCCAGGAACTTCAATCCTCTTTCTCCCTGCCCGCTTCTGCTCGAATGCAATACAACACCCTTCTCCCAGTCCTGCTCCTATATCTTCGCTCCTTGGAACCTTCTACCGATATTCCTTTGGCCCGCAAAGCTACTTCTCTATTATTGAGTGCGTCTCCCTCAGCCTCTGCTATATATAACTCTTTCCGATACACCACTGACAGACTAAAGTCTAAAATCGAGAATGCATGGGAATTGGATCTTTCTCAGGATTGGCCAATACCTTTCTGGGACAAAATATGGACTAAGCTTCATAAAACCTCTAGAGCTGCTAATACTACCCAAACCTTATATTTTATTTATAACAGAACTTTATGTACTCCACATGCTTTATCCCGTTTTTCGCCTGACACAACCTCTATTTGTTGGTCCTGTTCCTGTCCCGTTGCTGATCTCAAACACATGTTGTTTGAATGCCCTTCTATCTCCAAGTTCTGGTACCTAGTTTGGACGCAAATACAAAAAATATTCCAACTTCAAATTCCCTTCTCCCCTTTACAAGTTTTTCTAGGTTCCCTATCACCGTCTCTTCCGCAATCTCCTTCCCATTATTTACTACTTGACCTCCTAGTTGCTGTGGCTTTCCATACCATTACTTCTAATTGGAAGCAGGCTGCAAATGTTTCCTATCAATCTTGGTGGAATGCAGTCTGCTTCCATCACCGCCTAGACACCAATTACGTATCTCCCGTTTCCCTAGCAATTAAACGCGATCTGATTTGGCTCCCTTTGGTATCTTATCTCTCCTCCTTTGCTCCAGCACATGCCTCTCCAGACCCTGACACAGTTGAGGTACGCAAGCCGCCATGATTTTCTTGTTTCCTTAATGCCTTTTTACTATGATATTGCGTTCTACTACATTATACAGTATTTTTCATTCCTATACGTAGGTTCTGTTCATATTAACCTCATGCTTGTTACTTTTGCTTTTATTGAGAATTTTTATTGAAATGCTTATTCTTTGTATATGCTTACCATGATGATTATACCCCCTCTCCCCTCCCTTCTCCTTCCCTTCTTATTTCTTCAATAAACTCAAACTTAAAAAAAAAAGTTCTACTCAAAGGGGACCTTTATTAAATAAAACCACACAACCATATTAACTGCACCTTTTGTCCAATATTCAAACATGTACACTTAAATCAGCATCAAAAGACCTCACTGACACAGTATCAAAAGGGACGTTTATTAATTGGAATGATGCTCATACAGCATTGGGAATTAACTCAAGATCACACAATGAGGCATGATTGAGACACAATGCTGACATGTTTTGTGGGATGAACCATGATATACTGGACAAATTGGGGAAACAGTGGAACGGAATGATTAGAACAATTATTCAACAAAGGAGGGATTAAAACCTTTAAAAATCTTAAAGACAAATTTACAATGGGTGATAAATGTACATGGCAATATGGAAAAGTCACTGTCTGAAACAAAATCTTAGTATAGGTCTGGGGAACTTACAAACGTCACCTATTAACAAATACTAAAAGAGATGAGGGAATTCTAAGGGTGTGATAGCCTGCTTTTTATGGCCTGATAAGCAAACAACTGATCTGCCTAATAAATACCTCAGAGAAGCTAGATTGAAATTCCTGAACTTTAAAATCTTGAATGATTGACAATGGTCTCCCACTAAATTAAAACAGGGCAGGACTACTCCCACATACTTATTATTGGAGATGTAACTAAACAGGATGCAACACTTGACACATCCTTTGTCAATACTTCAGTATACAAGATTAAAGGACAAACATATGGAATCAGATGTCGAACATACTAGGTTCACCCATACCACGATCAACCCACCTAACTGTATTACATGATATGACAGAAGTAGTAGCAATGAGTGACTGTAAGAAATTGGGGTATTAATTGACAGTGGGAAGTACCCACCTCGAGCAATAATCACAATCATTGTTAGAGTGAACCATTAAAAACACCAAATAAAGCTGACCATAATCTCCTGGTGGCTTTGGCATATAGCAGGCAAACTTTGCTTAGATGCAAAGCGTAAAATATGTATGCAGTACTAAGACAGTAATAACGTTCGAATGCAAAACAATAAAAAAATCAAAAATGAAATTTAAACATAGTGTGCAATTTAATAAACAAAATGAGAACAAAAATAAAAGGAAAACCTGAGATATAAATGTTTGAAGTTTTAAGTAGCAATAGTAACAAGAAGCACAAAGTGCAAATGATAGCCAGTGGTTGCAGGAAAAGAGGAACTAAACGCAATTTGATACTGACTGTGATGGAGTGTGGGGCAAATACACTAACCAGATTCATACAGGTCGAAGATTTTAATTTCTGTCTTTAGCCCTTTTAAGTCCCAATCCACCACAGGAGTACAATTCTGTAGATCCCCAGGACCTCAGGGGAGACACTTAGAGATTCACAGAGTAGCAGGCAGAGGCTCATAGGAGTGTGCTCCCATCCAGGTTCAGTTTTCACTGGTCAGGTGGGAAGTTGCAGGTTGTAGCTTGTTGTGGCCCTGTAGTTTTAACAGACAGTCAACCTTGTGACCCTTGGAGTCCACTTCTTTGTCCTGGGTACAAGAGGGAGAGCAGTTTTAAGGGATCTTCTCAGGTCACAAACAACAGGTCCAGTCCTCCTCTGTTCTTCCACATATTCGAAGTTGGTCTGAATTGGGTGTCTGGAGATGCCAAATGTATGCCTGGCACGAGCTAGTGCATGGCCCCTTAGGACACCCTTACCAGTTAGTATAGGTTCCCAGGGTTAACCCTACCCACTTTGGGAATTCCTAATAACCTCAACCCCACCCACATTGGGTATTTTCAAAATTCTCAACTTGAACTCTGAGAGCTGTGTGTGTGCGATGAGTGTACTGTGGTAGTCCTAAACTCTTCCCACATCTAACACTAAAATACTGTTTTAGGCAGCACCTGACCCCCAAAAAGCTCAGTAACTGAAGTCAGGTATAACAAAGTTGAACTTTTAGAAACCAGACAGTGGATACAAACAAATTGTTTTGCATTGTCTTTTTCTTTTCCTCCTTTGAAGTGTGCCTCGCATGTTATATGAAAACCAAGCATACCTGTAAAACAGTCCGTGACACTGTAATGCCAAAAGGGGTCACTGGGATTGTGGCATGACTCTACAGTGAGACAAAAGATGGGCCCAGCCAGGGTGTTGGAAAACATTTGCTTGTGACAGGGGAGGCTTCTTTGGAGTGCGCCCCAAGAGTCATATGAAAACCCCAGCAGCCCTGTCAAGCAGGATGTGACTTTCATGCATGACATGACACTTTATTGTAAAGAAAATCCTCATAACCCTTTGCATTGGTTAAGAGGGGTCATCTTTATGCATTTAGGCCAGCTTATAGTTGTGATTCTAGGAACAGGTTCACACCTCCTTCCTGCCTTTTGGAATGCTAATTATTGGATGACTGAAGTGGGGAAACAAAATATAGATTTAGCTTCCAGTGACAGGCATAAATACTGTTCAACAAAAAAGACCAAAAAAAACCTGGGATAATCCTGTTGAAAGGGCAAATGTCCAGAAGTAACCATAGGAGATGGTGGCTGGCAAAACCACTGGCTACAGCCAAGATATGTATCCTATGACATTGGTGATTAGCATCTGAAGCGTGGATGTTGGAAATGTGTGAATATCCTCATGTGATAAGGATACGTACATCAATAATGCAAATAGCCAAGTCTTGAACAAATACGGAACCCATTCTTAGAGCCACATGGCAGCAATGAATCACAATGGAGACCATATGGATAGAATTACCATACACTCCACACCACATAGCATATGTTATGTAGACGTTGTACACAATCAAGTTACCTCCACATAATAATGCATGCAGAGTGGACTGATAACAAAGCCAAGAGACTAATATTGGAGTTAAAATCAGGCTGTACATGAGATAGTGTGCTAATAAACGAGCTAACAGGCATATGCACTAAATAAATTGTACCACTAAATCAGAATTAGGAAAATGACATATATTCAATACAATGGCCCAAATTCATGGCATCCATGTTAGGACTAGATAAAACAGACAGATGATAGAAAGAAGATGCATGGTGGAGGATCACTAGTCAATAGATCACCGGAGATGAAGGGTAAACAATTGGATATTAGGGAGTTTTAGGGGCTTGAGTATGGAAGGAGTTTAATAAGTGGACTGAGAAAAGAGTATTTAATTTGTGTATTTTTATATGCGATATTCTGTTTTGACTGCACACCATGCCTGTTGATAGGCATGCAGATTGTATTGGTAGAAAGTCCTATCAGTAACCAGATTTCACTCCAATTTCATATTCTTTTTTCTTCTTTTTATTTCCTCTTTTGTTTTATCCAGCATTGTTGGATATAATTGTCATGAAGTAGAACAATTTTACAGAAAGCAATTGCACAAAAAACAAAGTAACGAGAAAGGGAAAAACTAGGCCTGGGCAGAGTTCATGAAGTTACACTACGCGGAACTCCACGAAGTGCCAAAAAAACTGTGTAGTGCAATGCAGAGTTCTGCGAGTTGGTCGACGTGCCGTACGCAATGCAAAGGGCATTCTTGTGCCGGAAATCATGCATTAATGACACCAAGCGGTTAGTATGTTTGTTGTCAAATAGTTTTTTGCTCTGTTTATGGTGCTGGGGCCTACTTTCGAATCTCTCCTTAATCTGTTTATTCCTACGCGTCTCTAACTTATCTACCCCTCGTTTTTATTTATCATTCCATGTGTCTTTGTGTTTGTGTATTTTTTGTGTTTATAATTTATTTTGTGTTTTTGTGTAACTTTTGTACTTTTTTTACTTTTTGTTTTACTTTGTTCTTTTTTTTCTTCCTTCTTTCTTTTTCCCACTTTTTCATCTTTTCCTGCCACCCAGAACCAGAGCAGAGCAGGAAAGCGGCAGCGCCATTTCCCGCGGACCACCCATAGCATAGCGGTAGAACCAGCCACCAACCTTGAGATCGGCGGCTCCGTGAAGAGGTGCATCCCGTGCTATTTTTTCTGTGGAGGTTCTGCATTCCTGTTTTATGTGCAGCACCCCCTCCCCTCCATTCTGGCAGCAGACCTGGTAGTGGATACGGCCTCCAGGAGCTTCGGTAGCGATGGGAGAGGGTGCACCGGGCTGTGTACCACAGCTCAGGGTCCAGCACACCCAACAGCAGCTTATGCACTGGTGGGCCGACATTCCTGGATAGGGACAAGGGCCTGCTTGACCTGCTGGGTGTGGAGGTTGAAGGGCTCGATGAGTAATAACTGTTCATTTGTTGTGTTTATCTATGCTAATATTTTTTCTCAAATAGCAAGCATGCTACTCACACTCACGTAAGTTAAGTTTATGTTACAAATATTATATGATCATCATCTAGACAGGTGGTCAGCCACGCTACTTATTTCAAATCACTTGGCCTGTTTTTTTAGGAAGTCATACAGAGAGACTCCTCTGTCCTGTCACTAAGCTAGCAGTTGTATTAGTGAGTTAGCATGTTTTCTCACTTCTCTGTACCTTTCGTGGTTGATGTAGCTCATACAGTCCCAACACCAAGCAATTTCCCTGTGATGTGTACTATATGCATGCATCTACCCATTGATAAAACTGCAAACTGAGAGTTGGCCCGTCAAAGGGGGTTGAATGTGAGACTGAGAGATTGAGAATGAGATGAGAAGAAAACATCATTCATTGCAATGTATTAGTAGTTACAAAATGTAGTTTAGAAAATTTAGACTAGAGTTAGGTTAAGTAAATTAGGAATAGGTCCACGATACTAGTAGTACTATAGGAAATCTGATTTAGAAAAGTTCAGTGTTACTGTGTTTGCCTCCCCTATCCAAATATTATTGGGGAGATTGTTATTAACTGTACCAATCCTATTTTATTTATTTCTTACATTAGCATCCAAGGGCAAGAAGAGGGATGGGCCTGGATCCAGTGAGGTGGGTGAGGGATCTGGAGGTGCCTACACAAGTGCCTCGGCAGGTGGCTCTGCTGGCCCCAGTAGGTCTTCTTGTTGTTAATTATTATTTCCCTAACATTTACCATTCCACATTTAAGAATTATGTTTCTTTTTTGCCGTGCCTGTCTCCTAATGTTTTTCAACTACTCTTTGTTCTATTTGTTTCCTAAATTCTTCTTATCCCTGCATTATCTTATATAATTATTTTCGATATTTCAAGTTCCTATACTTGACTTTAAACTGTCTATAATAGTCTGTCTGCTTTGTAGCTTCACTTCTTCTGCTTTGTCTGTAAGATTTCCGTTTCTCCTTATATATCTTGTGGACTGGTGGTACTGTATGGCTCAGGCAACCTATTTTAGGTCAGGTACTCTACTGTGAAGATTGCATGCCCAAGTAAGGTAATGCATGCATGTTTGTTGAAAAGGTTTTCTTTTTCTTGTTCATGCTCAAACAGTAAAACAAGAGAGTGGCCATGATCATGGTGGACCCCCTAATGCTGAGTATGCATTATTATCATAGTATACCAACAGGTGATGACAGTGCAGCATGGCTGGAAGTATGAGGACGGCCCCATTGCATTTGCCAACCAAGATCATATGCCCTTAGTTGATCAATTATTCCACCCCTTGATTGTGCTTCATTGACTCAAATTAATCATAATTCTGTCACTCCATTACAAAATGTTTTTGGTTGGCTTGACTACCTGGCTTTTCAAACATTGTCAACCAACAAAATGCCCAATGTGATATTTCATTAGAAGATACTGGAACCAAACTGTAGTGATGTATTGTGGTTGTATTTCGCTAAAATAAAAACAATAGGGAAAGGCGCATCTTGCATCTAAAATGTGTAAAAAACATTCTGGCCGTACAGACCACCAGTGCCGGGGCCAGTAGCGAGGGAGTCAGTGTAGTGGATACAAAAGCAGCAGTTATAGGGGAAGTCCCAGCAGTGAAAGGGACAGGCGGTGGTAAGTTACATTGCTTGTTGATTAACAATCAGTAATATACTCACTGCGAGGGCGTTGACTCGTGAATACCCCTCTTTAGCAGATACAGTTCGAGTTGAGTAGTTAATGGCCTCTTCTATGTGCAACTAAGCAGACAGCGGTTCACAATGAACTATGGGTTTATAGAGATGAGAAAGAAGGATGGAAGGAGAAAGGATGGGTGAAATGTAATATGCGTGATGGATGCATGGGTGAATACATGGATGCATATAGGTGGGTGATATGATGCATGAGTATGTGATTGTTTGAAGAAAAGGCATACAGGTGAAAGAATGCCTGCCCGGGTGGGTGAAAGGGTATGGGTGAAAAAATGCCTGCCTGAGTGAGTGAAAGAAATGCTCTGGTGGGTTAAAGCAAGATGCATGAATGAGTGAAAGGATGCGTGGGTGGACAAATGGATGTTGGTGAAAGGTTTGTTGAGAGCAGTGCTTGGATGGAAGGATATATATGGATGGATGGTTTTCAATGGTGAAAGAATGGATGAGGGAATGTAAAGCTCAAATGGTATGTATCCAAGCCAAGGCTGAAGAATACTAGAACAATGAAATGATGAATGGATAATTGCTTTGATGAAGAAACAAGGGAGCTCGTCTGGATAGGGGTGTGCTTACCTAACCTCACTTGCTTGGAATGGTTTTATCAAAGCTTTGACTCAAAGGGATAGGGTGGTATTTCTGTCTACTCCATTGACTCACTGTATTTGTAAGTGCGGCAGATATTTGTATCCCGCCCATCATCAATCATCACCTCTCTCCCTTCCCATGGCCTTTTGCCAGTGCCACACATGATGACCTAACCCCTGCATGGTTCAATTTGTCACTGGAGTGTTGGCTGTGCAATCTGCATCTGCTTGAGTTAATGTGGTTTTACAAAGTTTTCAATGCATGGCAATGCAAAAGAAAGGTGTGTTTCCCTTCCTGCCCAGTGCCCATTCAGTCACTTCCTACCAGTACTTCGCTCCTTTATTCTTTGCCAAGCTCTTTCCCTCCAGCCTTCCCAAAAATGTGAAAAATCAATTCTTTGCATGCATCACTCTTTTCTAGCAAGTGATATATTTCATCATGACTTCCATAATGGATTTACACCTGTTCAAACATTTCAACATTGTCAACCAAAGTGACTCAGTAGCCAAAGCTTAGGCACATGATGATGATCAGTATGACATCAATTTACTCGGCCTCACCGCTCTAACTTGCCCTGCAGTAGAGTAATTTAAGTATAATTTCCTTACTGCCAAGCAAATGTATTTATTGGAAAAATAAATTATAAAGTGTGGTGGAAGGTGAGGCCAGGGAGTAAGGGCCAGATGTACGACTGTTTTTTGCGGTCGCAAAGGTGATTTCAGCTCCTTTGCGACAGCAAAATAGGTCAGCCAAATGTACTAACCCTATTTTGCCAGTCGCTAATCAATTAGCGACTCGCAAAATAGGGTTAGCGACTCGCTATTAGGAAGGGGCATGCCAAGGGCATCCCTTCCTAATGGCGAGTCCATAACCTATGTATGAATGTTTTGCGACTGCAATTGTGGTTGCAAATCACTCGCAGTTTTCCACCCTTCTCAGAAGGGTGGTAAGGCACGTGCAAACGGGAAGGGGACCCCAGCAGGCCACAATCCCTGGGAGTGCCAGCCATTCAAAATGGGGTCGCAAATCGCGACAGCCTCATTAATATTCATGAGGCATCCAATTTGAGACCCATTGGGAATCGCAACTAGTGTCTGAGACACTGTTGTACGTTGAATTTTGCGAGTCGCAAAATTCAATGGTCGTACATCTGGCCCTTAGTGCCATAACTTTTGCGGATGGGATATTCTGTGATGAAAGTGCCAAATACAATCTATATCATTTTCCTTAATCCTTTCCCTGTACTGCAGTGCATCGCTTTTCCCACCATCTACTTAGGGCAGACAGGATGCGCGCATGGTTGATTCTATACGTGATGCGTATCAGTCAGTCAGAAATAACTTTATTTCGCCAGCACGACAATGGCATAAAAAGTATTCTACGAACACATGTACATCAATTTCCACTGTTATTAAGATATAAAATTACATGTATTAAAACAAAATTTGGTAAAAGAAGTAAAAAAGATATAAAGATTAAAAATGTGTTGATAGATTAAAAGAAGACACTAATTTATTAATGTAGACACAGTTATCGCACAATCCAACGGCTTAATTTACACTTTAAGTACCAGAAAGACAATATAATCTCCTTTTTCTCAAGACATAAAATGAATGAGGCCATAGAAAAGCATGTAAAGGAATCAGACAGTAACTGGAGATAGTATAGGGCCACACAGCATTTTTTGAAATTCATTTTGTGAATAAGGGGGAAAAAAATCTTTTTCTTTCCTCACCATAGAATTTGCAAAAAAACAAAAAATGGAGATCATTCTGAATAGATCTCTTGTCACAAGGACAAGGTGGAAGTTAGACTATCACACAGGTTTTAGATGGAAGACCTATCATGAAGGGAATATAGTTTAAGCAAACTCTCATTAAAGATATCTGTGTGGAGAATTTGTAACAAATGATAGATAGGTCGAATTCGCATTGTTCATTGTTTTACTCGGGACAGCGTGATATAATCTGACTGTCGAAAGTTTAAAATTAATATCTTGCATTCTAGCCTGTAAATGAGTCAGTAGATGAGTTTTCAGCTCTTTTTTAGAGATAGACTGACACATCTTCGGGTCTTCGTGAAGGTGGTTTAAGCCAGCCGCCTGGAGTTTGGATTCAACATATTTCAGCCAGCTGATATTATTCACACCATCTAGTTTCATAACGTCATTTACAATATCTCTACTCAAAAAAGAGTTTCCTTCCACCAGGCTGAGTGCCACATCAAAATTGGTGCAATACAAATGTTATCAATGATATAAGGAACTCTCAACTCCGTGTGCCAATTATAATTAGAACACAACTGGGGCAGGGAGACTACATTTTTCAAAAAGGCATCTTCTATACGCTGCAATTTAGAGGAGTCAGAGATGCCCCAAACAGCTGCCCCATAAGTGGCAGCAGATAGAGTTTTCGCTTCATAAACCCCTTTTTAAACCTGTTTTATCACTTCAATAGTTTTAGTCCCGAGTTTTTGCACAAATTTAAAAAGAGTCCCAATGCTTTTTTCCATAAGTAGTCCCCTTTTAGAAACCATACTTCTCCAATTATTATCTCGATCAAACATGATCCCTAAATAGTTAAAAGAGTCCACAACGTCTAACTTTACCCCATCACTATAAATTTGTGGCTGTGTCTGCTGTTTTGGGCCTGCAACAAGA
This sequence comes from Triturus cristatus, assembly GCF_964204655.1. Classification (NCBI taxonomy): domain Eukaryota; kingdom Metazoa; phylum Chordata; class Amphibia; order Caudata; family Salamandridae; genus Triturus; species Triturus cristatus. The sequence continues at coordinate 522,891,745 of NC_140588.1, read as the reverse complement.
ACGAAAGACTTAGAATAATTAATTTTCAAGTCCAGATTATTCATGAATTTCCCATACTCCTCTGCGATTTGAGGTACCAGTACACGCCACAATCACTGCATTGTTCGTGTAGAGGAGTACTGGGAGTGAAGTGATATGAGGGACATCTGTAGTGGGACCTAGCAGTGCAGATTCTACGGCATTCGTGTAAAGGGCAAATAAAAAGGGCGCAACGACACACCCCTGCCTCTGGCCCCTGGTAATTTTAAAGTGTCATATGCATTCTCCTCCCTTGCCAAAGCGGACAAAGGCCCTTGTACCAGCATACAGGTCGAGGATTACATTAATAATCTGGATCTCGACTTCCATTGCCTCCATGATCTGCCGCAGCCTGGACTGTGACACGCAGTCAAAGGCTGTTGACAGATCTATGAAGGCAACGTATAAATGACCATTCTTAGCTGCCGTATATTTAGCTATTATTAAATTTAAGTTCAAGCACTGATCCACTGTGCCCTTTCCTTTTCTGAATCCATATTGGCATAGGATTATGATGTACTTTTCCAAGGCCATTTAGCAGTTGAATCTAATAAAGATATGGGCCTATAATTTTTTGGAACTGTCTTATCCCCCTTTTTATAGATAGGTACAATTAGAGTCATCTTCAATGAAGACGGCACTCCTGTTCGGGCAGGGGGTGGGATATGTGGTTAGAATAAGTTTCCTTTTTGGCCATTTGTACATGTGAGTCTGTTGGCTCTCTTATTTACTTGCATCTCTTTGTTGGTTTACCTGACCAGCGTTGGAGAATATATTTGTATCACACTGTTGGCCTTTGTTAACAAATGCAAATAAAAAAGATTTAAACCTAAAACATTTGTCAGTAGTGGTGCCCAAAGATCTTGCTTGTCTAGGAAAAAATCAATTGGGACACCATCAGGTCCAGGTGCCTTCGCTCTTTTACACTGATTAAGAGCGTGTTTTGTTTCTTGCAAAGAAAACAGGGCACTGTCTCCTGAACCAGATAATCTTAAAGGGGTTGGGGGGGGGGGTTGAACAGTCACCTCCTGAGTGTTACCAAACAGGCCTTCAAAATGAGCGACCCATGCCTCTTGGTCCACGTATCTGTTGCCATTCTTCGCTCATCACTCAGAAATGGTGCATTGATCAGTGTCCAAAAGGCCTAGGACCTATTTAATACAGCGGCCCTTTGCAATCTTTCCCACCAGTCCTCTTTTAGAATTTTTATCCTTGATAACCTTGCTTTCTTGTATAGCTGGCGTAAGGACTTGACCAAATATTGGTCTCTACATTTTGTCTTTAAAGCCATGTGTATCACTATTCATCTGCCTTGTAGTCAGGGTAAGGATAAAAGGCATTTTCAAGAAAAGCAGGGCCATTGAAAAAAGATAATTGTCTATTACAGCTGCCCCAGCTGCAGACTGCAGAGAGTAGCAAAGTACGACTAACAAATACGACTGGTGCACCAGATTTGCTAGCATGACTCCATTAATTAATCACAACAAGAGAGAGAATATTTGTACTCCATAGAGAATAGTGCATGATTCATTAATGAGAGGTAATTGTTTTTTTCCCCACACAAAGGTGCCGATTCGGATCCTGGAAAAAATTTCCCCATACGAATTGTATCTGGGATTTTTACCGTAGCATACAAACTGCCAAGTACGATTCGTATGGGAAAAAGTCCATACGAATCGCATTGGGAAAATATCCCCACACGTCCTCGGGTCGGAAAATGTGTCCGACACATCCTCGGACGATTTACCCTACGAATCGGAAAAATTAAGTCCGACCGCGCAAGTACGATCCGTCCCGTCCTTCCAATTTTACAACCGTATGGTAAATACACCGTACGGACCAAACTGCAATAGCAACCATGGAGACATGTGCCCGCATACGCGCTGAACCCCCCCCCCAGACCCCGCGGATGTACGTGCCGTACCCCCACCCGTGTATGTACACTCGTGTATGTACGAGTCGAACCCCCACCCGTGTATGTACACCCGTGTATGTACGAGTCGTATCCCCACCCGTGTATGTACACCCGTGTATGTATGAGTCGAACCCCCACCCGTGTATGTACACCCGTCTGGGGGGGGGGGTTCGGCACGTACCGGGCCCCCAATTCCGCTCGCATCACGCCGTACTGCGCTTTTCCGGCACTTTTTGGGTGCCGTAAAAATATTGCCGTCCGGACTGGTGTCGGTTCGAATCGTACTTCCTTGTTCGTGAAACGGAGCCGGACTGCGTCCCGACGTCACGTAGGCGCTTTCCCGGATCACATTTGTATGTATATTTTCGTCGGTCGGTGTTTTTTACGATTCGTACGGAAATGGTGTTTCCGTGCGAATCGTACCTCCATGTTTGTAATGTTTTTTTACCGGGTACGAGTCGGACGGAGAAAACCCTCCGACCGACGTTTCGTACCCGTTTTTTCCAGGATCGGAATCGGCACCAAAGTGTCTGTTTAGTGTTTACTAGGAAACAGTTCAAAAGAAAAAAAAAACATTTTTTTTAACTGGTGTGCTGTGTTTATATTCTGGCTTAATCATTTTCCGAAAGTTAGTGCATTTGCCATTTACCTTTAGTTTTATGTGAGGCATGTGTGGTTAATAGCTGTGACTCTACTCACATCAAACTGAATGGCCCTAGGAGACCAGCATTGTACTGCTACTGTGCCACCCAGTCTTTCAAATCATCAAGATATAGCAGCTCAACTGCAGCAGCAGAACCTGGAGGCTATACGGGATGAGTACCAGCGGCTGTTGGCCCAGGAGGAGGAGGAGGAAGAGGTCGCTGCCGAGGCCACCAGCTAGCTCCCATCACCTTCAGCCTCTCGCACCGCAGTCTGTTGGCAGCCGGCGGTGGCATTCTATCACTGCTGCCCCCTTCAATTTCTCACCATAACTTCCGCCGCATCATGTCCCCTTTTTAACCTTTATTTTGGTGGGTGGGACTTGTTGTGGGTGGAGAGGGTGGGAATCATGGGATTTGGGCCCCGGACATTCCTTGGGGATGGGGAGAATTCATTTGGGAGAGGGGTGGGCCAGTTTAGGGTTGATGGGGTAGGTTGTATATTATATTGTTGGTGTTAGGGTAATAAATATTTATTTCATGTTATTTATGCTTCAAATTTTTTTGAGGTGTTTTACTTTGCTCTGCTGCCTTTTAGCTCAGCAGCAGCCTGTTTTTAAAATCTGCTGAGAGCATATAGCATTTAGTTATATGGTACCCTTATCGTACTACTACTCTCCTAGTCTCTTCAGCCTGCAACTATTTTTATCACAAAGGGGAGGTGTTTGGGGGGGTTTTCATTACCTATATTGCCTACGAGTACAACAATGCAGTTCTCTTACATGAATAGATGAAGTGAGGGCTGCATGGTTTCCCAACGTGCCCTGGTGTTGGTAGTGGCTAGCACACTAACAGTGAAGGAGAAGTGAGGTCCCATCCCACCCAGGTTAACTGCAACTGTAGGATTAACTGAAAGTATTATTAATTGCAGGCAACTAAATTGAAATAAAAGGTACTGAGTTAGTGAGTTATACATTTTCATATCATTGCTTTGCAAACTGTTGAGATCAGACTACTACACAACAAATAATACCTGATAGTGAAAACATAACATGTAGTACTAAATTATTCAGAGCAATGATGAGCTAGAATTTTTACTGAAACTAAAGGAGTAAATACTCAAATCGTGAAGTGGACTCAAAGTCTGGAGTTGAAAGGTTAAGCTTTATCTCAAAACAATACCTGAATGATGATACGGACGAATGATGTTCTTCTATATCTAAAATACTGATACTTTTTTTGCACCAGTGGGAAAATGGGGCCAGTGGGGCTATTGTTTAGGTAATAGAAGAACTGATGGTCCTGCAGTGAGTTGGTGTTGCTTTCACATCCAACCCACCAAGTGTGTGATTAATTAATGGTGTAAATTATTAAGTCAATCCTCAATAAATCGCACAGCCCAGGAGAAGAGACCTTTGTGCCTACAGTGGTGCAGTGGATGCACTGGAGGCATGGATGAATGCTGAAAGGGTGCCATCTTTTCTATGACCTATTCAGTCTTCATGTTTGGATCTCTTGGTTTGTTTAACAAAAAATTATCTTGTTGTGCAGGGAATTTTGCCCCAGGTGTGTCAGGGTCATAATTGTTTTTCCCAGCCCAGTTCTGTCATGTCTGAGATTTCTTTTCATGGCCCATGTGGGCAGGTAAAATCAGTGATAGTAGTCAGACCCTAAATAGGGAAGGGTTACCACCACTGTGACCCAGTGGCCCTGTGATAGTCAGGCCCCACAGTTGGACTATCAATAGTTGCAAATCAATATTGATTCATACTACTTTGAGGTATCTAACATACTTCTCGCTCACACGAGGCACTTATTTAGGGTTCGGATCAGAGCTCTCCATGAGTTGGGGGTAGAAACTTTGATAGCATGTGTCAGTACTCCCACTCCACTGAACTCTAAATAAGACATATGTAAAGTATTGGGCCATGTTTTCTTGTTGTTTTGATTGCCTAATACTTTAAAGTTGCTTTCCTTGAACTTATATATTCATGAAATAATTTTAATCGTACGATACTGTGCATTCATGCTTTATCCTTTTTTTAGCAAATTGCATATTTTGTATGTTTTTTGGTAAACTGTCAATAAAGAAATTAAACTTTAAACATTCAGCTTATAACAGCAGCCCTTTGTACAAACAGGTGTATATATACTTATCTACTAACATAGATAGTTGATTGAAATATATTAATTAAGTAAGCATTACCAACAATTGTGAGTTGTGTTGTCTGAATTCATACATTAAAACAATACAATATATATTTTATTGAAAATTAATAATAACCATCTCAAGCAATTAATTCATATTTTCAGATAAAGCTTCTAATAGCTGCAACATGTACCTGTTTTATAAACATATTTTTAAAAAACTCATCCATTCCATCATATAAATATTACATATCTCTTTATCATACAATTACACTATTGATCTTATTGGGTCTTTGCTTTCTAGTTGTTGAAGTGCAAAGTCTAAAAACCTTACTAGTTGACAAACCAGTTGCACATCAGCCCTCTCAAAACATTTTGGGCCTGATTTAGATTTCGGTGGGCAGATTACTCCATCACAACGGTGATGGATATCCCGTCTGCTGAAATATAAATCCTATAATATTCTATGGAGATTATATTTCAGCAGACAGGATAGCGGTCAACGTTGTGACAGAGTAACCCTTCCGCCAAAATATAAATCAGACCCATTGTCTTTGTCTTTCATGTTCGGAGCCTTCCGTCTGCTTCGTAATCGGCTGCTTGGTTTACTGTCTGACCACTGCATTACAATGCTGAGGGTCTAAAACTAAACTGGCCTGTCATTTCGGCTGGCTTCCAATGGGCTCAAGGAGCCCGTCGGCCAGTCAGAACCGGCTCATAATCCCAAAGGCTGGCCTTGGTATTATGAGGCAGAGTTTCTGGCAATGTTTACATGCCGGCCTGTCCGACATGGAAACCATGTCAGGTAGCCTGTTTTGGGGCCCCCAGCAGGGACCCCTTGTGTGTGCGGCCTCCGGTTGGGGGCCCTGTTGATCCTGTGGCAGGTACCCTAAGGTGCCTGCCTTGGGGTGCAGCGATAAACAGCACCTCCCATTTTCCTATGAGAGCATGTATTGTGGCTGGTTTATGGCCATAATGCATGCTCCCATAGGTAAATGCAGGAATGCGATGGAACAGTGTTCGGTCGCATCCTAATTAGTTGGCGGTACCGCCAACCACAGTTCGGTGAGTCCCAGGACTGAGACGGCGTCGAGTGGACTTAAGTCCACCCGACATGGTAATTAGCACCTAAATGTGCCTTGGATTACAACAGCCCCTCAAAGTTTCCAACTTTTGTAGAAATATTTAACTTTCATTTTCCACCCAGCTCTAATGCTGGCAATTGGAAGAAGATAAATAAAAAGAAATTCATAAAATTTGTGCCAAGGTAGGTTTGAGTTTAGCTTTGAAGATAGAGCCGACGGGAAGCTGGTGAAAGAGCCTACCAATGTCAGTCCTTTATTCAAGCTCAACAGTTGTTCTGTGTTATCTCCATAGAAAGAGAGCTTGCACTTTCATCTTACCTTCATTTTAAACGTTTTGTACCAAGTAAGAGTTTCCTATTCATCAACCATTTCCAAAATGTGGAATAATCCTATTGTGGTAGGGGAGCCAATATTACGACAGGAACCTGTTTATTCATTTCATGCCAAATTAAGGATTTCAAGGAATGACTTTGGAAAGTACGCAGGTGAAAGTAATAATTTAAAAATGTCACGTTCTTTGCGTGGCCCATACTCAATAGCTCATAGTCTAGCCTCTTTCGTGCTACTGGAGTAGAGTGTGGAGACCAACCAATTCTCATTGGGTTTTCCATTCCCAATTACAACAGTACAATTTATTCCCAAATGAGATTGCTCCGCAGCTCACAGCAGAGAAGAATTTGGATGAAAAAACATTTAGGATGGAATGTATTATTGAATGTTGCAGGTTAAGGTATAATTTCCAAAGATCATACTGTCCATCAGATGCCTCAGCAAAGCATATTAAACAAGAGTTTATTCATAAATGAGTATTTTTTGTGTTTTCCTTATTCACTGACAAATTACTGTTGTTGTGAAGCTGCAAGGCATCCAGGTAGCGCTCCAGACCAATTTTAGTGGTATTTAATATTACTGTATCATCAACATCATAGAATAATGGCATATGAAGATTTGCCAAGTTCGGGGGGAAATTGTTTGGAGATGCTAGGTATTCGGACTTATCAGCGGCATATAGTTTAAACATTAGCGATGCCAAGGCACACTCTTGTTTGAGACCCTAGATTTGTGGTAACTTTTCTACTGATCCTCGTGCCATCTGCTAATTTAAGCATCTCTCTTGCTTCCCAAAGGAGTTGCTGAATGGCTTTTAAAAGAATAGGTGATATACCCCAATTTATGAGTGTTGCCCATAGAGCCCTCTATTCACTCAATCAAACACCGTGTTATTAACTAGAAAACATGTGTCAAGTGGAGTCTTGGTGTCAACTGCTTTCTGGGGAGGAGTGTGTAAGATGATGCAATTATCCAAGGTCTTGCACCTCTTTCTAACGCCTTCTTGGAATATTGGGAATACGTTAGCTTTATACACCCATTGTTCTAAGTCATTTACCACAATAATCATTTAGCAAAGTAAATTTGTTCGCCTCTGTGTCAATAGGGTGACTGCTTTAAACTCACTCAAGTTGCCTCTAGCTCCTTTTTTTGTCAATCAGTTGGCGAATAGAGCCTCTTCAAGAATATGGTATAGCATTGGATTCAACGCACGTTGAGAATAGTGATGTTAGGAAGTCGAGCACAAATAAAAAACATATAAGAACATATAAAATGATACATCGTGTGGACATGTCGATTTAAGATTATAGAGCACATTCCTTTCTGAGACTAGGAAGTCTGATATATGTGCAAAGCTCCCAGTTACTATGGAAGTGTCATAGTGCAAATCTCCCTGGGGCAGATTTACGTTCCCTGGCACATCCCTGCAAATCAGCAGGGATGCGCCAGGGAAGATGCGTCACGCAAGTTTGCCCTTGTGCCACCGCAGATGCGCCGCATTTACAATGCGGTGCATTGTGGCGCAAAGACAAGCAGATGCGTGACGCATCTGCCGGCTTAAGGTTGGCGCAGTGCTGAAGTTGTGTCGCAAGCTCGACGCAACTCCAGCACTGTTCCAACCTGCCCTATCCCTAACATGGTGCGTCACGCCTTAAGCCTGCTTGAAGCAGGCGTAAGGATTTGACGCACCAGCGTCGGAAAAGTGACTGTGTGAAATCTTGTAGATTTCACTGCGTCACTTTTCCGAGGCTTTTTCCGATGTTACGCCCACCCTGCATACATTAAACCTGATGCGGGTTTAATGTGGCGCAGGGCTTTACAACGTGACGCATTTCCCTAGATGCGTCACATTGTAAATCAGTCGCAGCATGGCGCTAGCTTTGCGCCGGCGCTGTGTCACAAAAGTGACGCAACGGCGGCACAAAGGAGGCTCATGGGGCTTGTAAATCTGCCCCCCAGTTACCATGGAAGAGTCATAGTGCAAAGCTCCCAGTTACTATGGAAGTGTCATAGTGCAAATCTCCCAGTTACTATGGAAGTATCATAGTACAAATCTGATATGCACAGTGTTTAGACCTTCAATTGTATTAGATTGATGGTATTCCTGTATCCTTGTGGATACAACTTGTTTATTAAATTCTAGTATCTCTTTATATCATTTGCCTTGGGTTACCTAGTTGTGTTTTCCCACCGATCTCCATCTACATTTTCTTTAGCCCTCCGCATTTGTTTTGCAAAGACTTTTTGTTGACGATTTGAAGCCAACACTTCTACTGCTGCCAACAGCATCAAGTGTTTTCCCATTTTTGGTTGTCAATTTGATTACCTTGTCTCTTCGTGAGCCTGAATTCTTGTGTGTACCAGTTGGTTTTTATGATGCAGTTTTCCTCTGTACTCTGTACGATATGTTTGTACGTGAGGTCGCACCCGAGAGTGAAATTAATAAACTATCTTCATGCCCTGTGCTTGCCGAAAACCATGTGGAGAAAAGTGGTCTATTAAATGTCATTTTCTCGTTTTCTTAACTTCTTTGCCTTGTTGAGTAATTTAAATCTCTTAAAGTCCGATGTCCCTTCTTGTTTTCCTAAAGTGATATAGCTGAGCTTCTGGTTTATTTTCTAATTAAAAGAGGTGCTTGAGGGTCATGTTAACTTTCCTTTCATTCAGAGATATTAAAGGAGGAATCTTGGTGAAAATGTGTCAAAGTAACTAAGGCGTCATCCAGTAGAATGTGCCTACACCTCATGAAACATATTGGTTCCCTGAACGTCTGTTGTCATAGATTTACTAGTAGGTTTTCCATGGAAGTGCAGTGTCAGCAACGATAAGTGCCAAGGCCCCATTTGCAATTGCACTTCACATTCAGTGGCGTCATGAATGATAGGCCCCTGCTTTGTAGAGCTCGGCTCAGCTACTGCATTCAGCCTTGCCTCGACCTCTGAAAACGTTTCTAAACATCAAGATCTATCTGTTGACACCCGTGCTGCATCGTTTTGGCCTGAAAATGCATTTAGGTCCCTAGGGGTCTCTCATTTCTGTATAAGATAACAATGACGTTTTGGTTTCTCATTGTTTTGTGTGTATTAAGGGTGGGCGACAATTTCCGTTCTGCTCGCGGAAATTGCGAAGATTCAACATTTTCGCGTTCCGCACGGAACGCGAAAATGTCGAAACTTCCGCGATCCGCGAGAGAACGGGAATTGTGTTCTGCTGTCTCCCCATATCTACCATCAGCAATTTGCTGTCAACCTTGATGGAGCTCTGTGCATCCATGAGTTTCTTGAGCGCAATCCCCGTGTAGTTCCTGACACCAGGAGGTTCTGTTGGTGCAGTTCAGAACACAAGCTCTCCTCCTGCTTCCACGGACGGAATGATTCCACAGTCACACGCACATACATACATCATACGCTGGTGGGGCCCATAACACCAACATTCATTCTCATCAATCTATCCATGCCTACAAAGGTGAGATCTTCAATTTATCTTCCGAACTACAGTCCTATTTTATTTGGATGGAGGAAACCATATATATTTAATTTAACCCTAAAAATTCCTCCATCCAGAGGACGATCGGATCATTTAGTTGAACTAGAGATTTGATGACAAACACTTCAATTCTTATACTAATAATATAAACATTTCAAGAAATAACCACCCGACACAGTTCTTCAAACAATAAATTTTCTTTATCTAATTAAATTGCAGGTTAAAATCCTAACAAATGCAATAGTATCTTGTGTCATAATTACCTATTCTGGCTAATTGTCGTTCTCTAAGTCAGAATCGGGTCCTCAGAAATTCATCAAAGAGTCTACAGTCCCGTCCTCTGCTTTCAGCGTAGTGAATAGCATCGATCAGGGTGCGTCTCAAGCTCGTTGGGTGGTAACCTAATTTTCCCTCTCTGGACTACTAATATTTATACTGAAATTTACATATAACAGATACATATAATAATTTCTACGCTTTTCATTGGCTGATTTCAGCCCCGTCCTAAGATTTTAGGCAACAATTTAAAAGTTCTCATACGGATGATGTATTAAACTAGGCGTATGGGAAAATCGTTCCCAGGTCTGGAAAGTATCAGTCTATTGTGAAAAGGTGGCTTTTGGTTCCTAGTTCGCAACATTTTCTTCCGTGTTCAGGGACATTGGCATCTCGCCCAGAGTAGTCTTCATGGACCTGGTTCAGGGGTTCAAGGAGAGGTTGCTACGTAGTCAGTGCAGACGCCTTCCTCTGCTGTCAATTGCATGAAGTCATGTACTTTAGTGTGGATTCAGTTGGCGGCCATCTTTTAGCAGGCCGAAATAGTCAACTTAAGGTAAAGAAACACAAAACGTAATTAATACATGGAAATGAATGAAACAATGTTATTCCCTTGCTAATACCCTTATGTGTATGCATTTATCTAGCCATATGCGACATTTAAAGCCGTTAATGCTGGTTTATCTAAGCGCAAAACACATTGCTTAAACTAAACATATACATTTTAATATGCGTACAAACTTAGTTCACTTTATTATTTTAGCTATGCAAATGCATTCCCACGTGTATTCTCTTGGTTAATAAGGATGATTAATTCAATTACCACACATTATTATTCATTAGAATTAGTTCCTTAGTTGGTTTAATAAAACTTATGTAAAAGGATTGGGTATACCAAAATATTTTTATTTTACCCGCTCCAGCAATCCCCCCTTTGGTGATTTTATCACCACCAAACCAACCCACAAATTTCAATTTGATTTCCCCTTTTGCAGAAATTTGAAATGTATTTTTGCTTAATTAAAATTCTGTTTCCCTTTCATCTTCTCTCTGGGTTCTATCATACATACTCTCCTCCCACTCTTCCATTTCTATTTCATTGAGATCTTTTTCTGGTTTCTTTTCTCTCTTTTTGTAAATTTCTCTTTTAACCTTCTTTTTATTTCTTCTATATCTACAAAACATACATCCTAATCTAAGTAGTAATAATACGAAAATCACACAGGTTAATGGAAATAATATTTTCCCTATTATAGTACTACCTAATTTACCTAAGAAAGCTTTTATAGCAGCCATCTTATTACTAATTCTAGTCCAGATACTTTCAACCTCTAGTGGTTTTATTTCGTCATGCAATTCTGTAATATTTTTGATATAATCTTTTAGATTTCTGCTTTCGTCAGGAATGTAAGTGCAACAATGTTGAACTTTCAGCATTCCACAGACTCCACCCTCTTTTGCCAATAAAATATCAAGGGCAAGTCGATTTTGCATAATCATAGCACGCATGGCAACTAACTCAGTGTTTACCAATAGAAATCCTCCAGCTGTGCTTGTTGACAAACGATCCACTATGGTGGACAGCTTCTGAATATTATTTGCATTCAAAGATATTCCCACTGCTGGTATCAAGGCTCCAAAAATATCACCTACAATTTCTAACCAGGTTTCTCTTCTGCTACGCATTAGTAGGTTATTTGGTCCACTATTTTCTACTCTATCCATTTGAAAGATTTTTGGAAAGACCAGGCCTACATAACATGTGCCATACCAATGGTCAGGCAGCCTGTAATAAGCCCTGTTCCCACAAATATAATACAATCCAGGAAAAACTGGGTCTTCTCCTCCTCTAAATCCCCATCCAGATGCAATGAAATATGTATCATGACACTCACTTGTCCCTATGTATATGTAATCATATTGGGATCTTTCTCTCATGATGCATAATTTGCCTTTTTGTGGTGAATCTATAGCTATGGTCGGTCTAACATCACCTTGCGTTTCCTTGTTCCCATCTATTGCCCAAATGTTTCCCCTTCTTTATGTCCTTCTGCATTCTTGTGTATTTTCAACCTTCTCTCCTCAACCATATCCAAGAATGTTTTCTCTTCTGGTTTCAAACTACAAGTTAAATTGTTCTTAAAAATATACTCTAAGGTTAGTCCTTTAGTTTCTATAAAAATTTCTCCTAATGTAATAGCTTCTTTAGCTGGATTTGATTCTTTATTCATGGGCAATCGTCCAAGAATATTATCTATGTTAGACAAATTGTACTCTCATTTTCCTACTTGATAAAATATACTAGTTAAGACACTACATGTTATTCCATAAGTGGCTGGGAGGTGATGATAGGTCACCCCTTCTGAAACAGATGCAGGTAATTGCATGCAGACGTAGCAATCCCTTACTTCCATTGTTTTAACATATTCATACAACAATTTTGAAAACACATTACTAGAGAAATCATTTATTGACCTATCTTGATGCACATGATCTGTGCATGTTCTAACCGGTATTACTTTCTGTGAGTTCTTCACTATATTAGTCATATTCTCAGTATGTCCTGCTAATGTATCTAAAGTTACTTTGAAAGAGATCAAAAGAGCGAGTACACTCCAAAGAAGCATTAATAGTCCTGTACAACAGCAACATGTCTTGCACCATCTTCTTATGAAGGTACATCTACTCTTATTATTATCTATGTTAGACATCTTGTTAGATCTAACTGTGTCTTTTGACTCAGCCTCTTCTACTCTGCCTCTTATAGCTTTTAAAGCTAAAACTTATCAGGTTGTCCAAATATTGTAATTTTCTTATTCAATCCTGTGTATTCCTACAAGGATCGCCTGAAATTACTCAGCTAGGCCTTTCGTCATTTTTCACTTCTTTCTCGTCATCCACATGCAGGATTTCCTGATCTTCCGCTTCTTCTCCAATGTCGGCTAAGATAACTCTCAGGATTTCCCCAGTTTCTTCTTCTTTTATCAGTTTCAGCCAAGTCTCATCTGGATTTCCTTGACTATCTGCCTCTTCTCCTTGTTCAGGCAGTGCCACGTACGTCCATTCAGGTGACTTATATTTCTGATTTGGCTTTCTTGCTCGTTTGTTGGCTTCTGATACTTCTGTTTCTCCCTCTTTCTCTGGACGCTGACTGGTCACTTCATTCACCTGTTCAGCCTCTGAGGGTTTAGCTCGTATCAATCTGTATCTCAGTTTCTTAATTTTATTTGGCCAAATGTCTCCTTTGGCGTTCCTTCTTGGATCCAAGTTCTCTTTCTCAGAACTCGACCTTCTGGTATCTCTGTTTCACTGTCTTCAGATTCCGTTTCATTTGATTTTTCTTTTCCACCTCTTGGGTTGGCCCTACTACTGTCCCTCCTCGGGTCTCTGGCACGCAATCTTCTTGCTGACTAATTGTCCTTTCACCTATCTGGATGTTGCAGTTCCCTACACCTCCTCGGGGATTTTCCACAATCTGTCCCTCTCTTTCTGCAACTGTCCATTCTTCCTCTTCCAATATCTGCTCAGGTGGAATTTCTTCTACTCTCTCATTTGGTGTAAATGTTACTTCTGACTGAATATTCTTTTCTTCTTTCTGTGTTTACCGCTTGCGTTTTGCTCATCTCCAGAATCTGAAGTATCCGAAATCTGCAATCTTTTCCTCAGAATTTCCTCTCTGGGGGACTGAACTAGTCTTGGCTCATTCTCCCCCCTTTCCGGGTTTTCTTTTGTTTTTATATTCTCACTGCTTGACTCATCACTTGATTCTGATTCGTCAAAGTATTCTTTTCCAATGCCGTGTGCTGGATTTGGAACTCTCAGAGTATGACTAGCATGTATCCAGTGTTTCAGTCCTGCACACTTCACAGCAGTTGTTGTGGTCAAGATGACCTGTCTTGGCCTTCCCCACCTTGGAACCAGGCAGTTTCTTCTTCTGTGTACTTTTATCCTTACCCAGTCCCCTGGGCTCAAATCATGGGCTGGTTTATTTTCAAGTGTGGTGGCATCCGCTCCAACCTGGTGAAACACAGAATGAACTGCGTCAGCCAGGCCTTTACAGTAATCCAAAATCATGTCATCAGTTATAGTCATCAGCTTGTTGACTGGCACAAACACATGTCTCATGGCACGTCCCATGATGATCTCGTGTGGACTCAAACCTGTGGTTCTATCTGGAGTAGACCTAATGGTCATCAAAACCAGAGGCAAGACATCAGGCCATTTCAACCCTGTGTCCAAACACATTTTTCCAATTCTATTTTTGATGGTACCATTCATTTGCTCGACCACACCAGAAGCCTCAGGTCGGTAGGCACAATGCAGTTTCTGTTGTACACCCAATGCTTCACAAATTAGTTTCATGATCTCATTGTAGAAATGTCCTCCTCTGTCTGATTCAATGGTTATTGGGAACCCGTACCTTGGGATGAATTCCCTCAACAATAGCTTGGCCACTGTGATTCCATAATTTCTTCTGATTGGGTATGCCTCCACCCACCTAGAGAACAGACAAACTACAACCAACACATACCTCAGTTTGTTGTAAGGGGGCATTTCAATGAAATCTACTTGCATTCTAGTGAAAGGTCCTCCCTCCCGACCTATGGTACCCAGACTCACCACTGTTTTTCTTCCTGGATTGTACTGTTGACATGTCAAACATCTCTGACAGAGACTCTCTGCAATCAGCCTGAATTTTGGATTATACCAGGTCTGTTTAAAGGCCCTTATCATGGCATCCCTTCCCAGATGTCCTTGGCCATGATACATCCGTGCCATGGTTGACATCATGCTATCAGGCATTACTGGTCTTCCATCCCGATAGACCCACACATGATCCTTTTCTCTGGGTGCACATCCTGCTTTTACCCACTGTCTCATTTCCTCATCTACTGCTTCATCCTGCAATTGCCTCACTTCATCCCATGTTCCCACAACGTTAGTAAACATTATGGAGCAAAAAGACATTTCCTTTTCTTTAGACCGATTAATGGAATATTTGTTTCGGGCACAATACTGAGCCATGTCATTGGCAAACCGGTTTCCGGTAGTGATGTAATCACTACCCTGTCCATGAGCAGCACATTTTACCACAGCCAACTCTTTGGGCATTTGTATTGCCTCAAGCAATTTACCAACCACTTCTGCATTCCTTATGGGAGTTCCACTTGAGGTCAGGAAACCCCTTTGCAGCCATAGTTGGCCGAAATCATGGACAACTCCGAAGCCATACTGGCTATCAGTCATCACAGTCACTCTTGCATTTCTCCCAATCTTGCATGCCTTGGTTAATGCCACTATTTCTGCTACTTGAGCGGATCTAACTGCTTTCAAGGGTGATGCCTCTATAACTGCTGAAACTGTACATACTGCATAGGCTGCACTCAACACTCCTTCTTCCGTTCTCAAACAGGATCCATCCACAAAAAACACATGATCACTCTCTGGCAGTGGTAGATCTCTTATATCAGGACGAGGTTTCGTGCAGTAATCAAGTACATCCAGACAATCATGATCAGCTTCTTCTCTTATCTCCACTCTCTCTGCATCAGGCAAAAGTGTAGCTGGATTCACATTCACACATCTTTCCAGACTCACATTGTTTGCACCTAGAATGACTTTTTCATACTTAGTCAGCCGACTATGTGACATGAACTGTGTTTGACTCCTTGTTAAAAGGATCGCCACACTATGGGGTGCAAACAGTCTTACTGGATATCCCATCACAATTCCCTCACTTTGCTCTAGGCTTCGGCATGTAGCCGCTACAGCTTTCAGACATCCTGGCAGACCTATTGCCACTGGATCTAGCATTGATGAGAAATAGGCTATTGGCCTCCTTTGTCTTCCATGTTTCTGTATCAACACTGAAAGTGCACACCCATTTCGCTCACTACAGTATAGCTCAAACTCCTTTTCATAGTCTGGCATACCCAGTGCAGGGGCTTCACAAAGACTGTTTTTCAGCTGTTTGAATGTGCCAATTCTTCTTTATTCAGTTCAAGGGGGTCTTTCACCTCACTTTTTGTCAATTTCACCAATGGTTTGGCAATCAGGGAGAAATTGCTTATCCACTGACGACAGTAACCAACCATTCCTAGGAACATTCTTACTTCTCTTTGGGTCATTGGAGCTCTCATTCCTCTAATGATACGGATTCTGTCTATGGTTACTTTTCTCAGGCCTTTCTCAATATTATGACCCAAGTATGTCACTTCCTTCTTACAGTACTGCAATTTTGTTGGAGATACCTTAAGTCCTCCATCTGCCAAATGATTTAGCAAAGCTATAGTGTCTGTTTCACAAGCCTCACGTGTCCTTGACGCCACTAGTAGGTCGTCAATATACTGGACCAAAACTGAATTCTCAGGCATGGTAAGGCTTTCCAGAGATTTCTTCAACAGCTGATTGAAAATGGAAGGGCTCTCTGTGTACCCCTGTGGGATTCGGCACCATGCCAAAATACGGTTTCCGAACCGAAATGCAAAAAGTGGCTGGCTGTCATGATGCAACGGTATGGAAAAGAAAGCATGACACAAATCAATTACTGTGTACCATTCTGCATCATGTGGGATCTGATATACAATCACTGAGGGATTTGGAACAATTGGACAACAGGAAACAACAATCTTGTTAACCTTTCTCAAATCTTGCACAATCCTGAATTTCCCACTTGGCTTTTTCAGTCCCATGAGAGGCGAATTACATGGACTGCTCATTATTTCCCTCAGCACTCCTTCCTGAATCATCTTCTCAATCAAAGGGGTTACCCCGGCTATTATTTCTGGGGTTAGTCTGTATTGTGGAATGTTGGGGTAAACAGCTCCCTCGTTTACAGCGATTCTCACTGGGTCTACATTTCTCATCAGGCCTACATCTTCCCCAGTGAAGTCCCAGACCGCTGCTTTCACTGTCTGTTTCAATTCCGTGGGTAATTCATCTGGATTGAATACTGCATAGGTTCCAGCAACCTCACACTCTCGATTAGCTATGGTCATTGTATACAGGACATCCTCGTCTGGTGTTTCAAAAGCTATTCCGTCGGGTGTACAAAATATGGTTCAATTCATTTTGCACAACAAATCCCTCCCTAATAGATTCACAGGACTGGTGTCACACACCACGAATCTATGCATGTCTGAAAATTTCCCTATTCTGACCTTTACAGGATCAGTAAGGTACGTTTTAATCTGGGTGTTTGACACACCAACTACTTGGATTGTTTCATCCGAAAGAGGAAGATTTTTCACATCTGCTGATCTGACAGTGGATCGCGTAGCTCCAGTGTCTACTAAGAAAGTAATGTTTTCATCATTAACTTTCCCATCTACAAATGGTCCTGTCTGATCTATTTCTAGAGATGCGCCAAGTACGCACTCTGCTTCCTCTTTTCGGCACCATCAATAGATTTCTTCTGGCTCACTTTCATCATTGTGCATCCAATATTGTGACACAGCGCTCGCGTGTTGCGGTTTGTTTACCTGTTCTTCATTGTAGAATCCCGTTTCCTTGCTATACCTCTGTGTACTTCGGCTCTGTGGTAAGGGCGGTTTTGGCACCTGATTCTGTAGACCGACAGCCTTCTGCTGTTGCGGCGATGGGCCACTCCCCTCACACTGCACCTGTGGATTTAATGAGGGATTTTCATCATTAGCAAGAGGTGGATTTTTACACTCGGATTTCCAATGCCGTAACCTGCCACAGTTGTGACAGGGAAACTTCTTTTTGGCTTCCTCAATGTTACCCTTTCCCTTTCCTGGACCAAACTTTGATTTTATGCCTGGATTATTGGCTTGTTCTATTAGCTGAGCTTCCTGTCTCTCTGCAACTTTTACTTGAGCCCACATTGCCTTCTCTTTTAATTTCCGCTGTTTTGCCTCAATCTCATCACTAAAGTATTTAGCATGTCTCAGGATCTCATCTATTTTCTTGCTCTGCCAGTCCACGGTGTGCTGCTTGATCATGTCCCCAATCTCTGGACGCAGACCATACACAAATCTGTACACAAAATGGCTCAGGTATTTTTCTCCCAGGCTGTCATCCCCACTAAACTGTTTGAACGCCAGAATTAGCCTCTCATAGTATGCGTGGACTGACTCTTTCGCTTCCTGATGTGTTCGATCTATTTTTAACCCAATCTGTTTCTTTTGGGGGCACTTTATTCTTTAAGAAGGCCATGACCTGTTCATACTTCTTCATGACCTCCGGGTCTGGAGCTCCTGTTTTGGGATCTCTCGGGTATTCTTTAGTGGGCCAGTCTATGACTATCTTACATTCTGCCCACAAGTCTGCTGGCACTATTATGTCGAACAGACTATTCAAATCAATCCACAGCACTTTAGATAATTTCACAAATCTGTCTACCTGTCTGTACCACTCGACCGGTTTTTCCCGTAATCTAGGGAAGTCATTTGCTTTTATGACATGCTGTCGAATAAAGCTTGAAACTTGAAATATTGTAAATGACAAAATGTCCTGTCTGGTCCATGGTACATGCACATATCCTCCTCCTGGAATCTCTCTCATAGGTAACTTCATTACCACTTTTTCTTCTTCCTATACCACCTGCTCTTCCATTTGTCCACATCTCCCTATTTCCTTAATACTGTGATTATGTCCCTAATCTGCCCTATTGGTCCTGCAGTGTTCAGATTCTCAATGTCTTTTTCTGTAAAATCCACTCTGTATGGTTTCTGTAAAGCTTTTACCTTGTCCATGTCAATTCCCATTTTACACGCTATTTCTGCTAGTCTGTCATGTAAATTCTTCGCTCTCCAAGTGATGCTCTTACATAGGAACAGTAGTTCCTCATCTTGGTAGTTTTTCAGCTTTTTTGTGGGAATTGTCCCTACTATCAATTCTTCTAACACCATCCTTAATTTTGCAACATCAATGGTATGTGATTCTTTTTCTTTATCCTGCAAACCTTTTAGCCAGTCATTCAAATCTTCTGTAGTTATGCTTACTGACTTTTCTGCATTTCCTGGTTCTGTCAGTCTCCGTGGTTCTAACATTGATCCCTCTACCCTTCGGTTTCTCTCAGCAGTATCAGAACAATAAAATGGATTCTTTGACACAGGTAGTTCACATTTACCCATAGCATGTCCCCAGGAACTTTCTTTCGTTTTCATCAAGGGCTCTTCTGCCTGTCTTTGGTTCACATACGGAACTGTTAGCCCATGCTCACTGTTTTTCTTTTTCTCAAAAATAGGCATAAAAGGACCTATGGTCACAGGGACTGTAACTGCTTCTAGATTTTTCGTTGGTTCCCTTATTTTCTCAGTCAATTCTAAGGTGGTTTCCGCTAGATCTCTAGAATTTTCGTTCTCAACCCTAGGGGCAGATCTATATCGGAGATGCGCCACTTTTACGCCGCCGTTGCGTCACTTTTGTGACGCAGCGGCGGTGTAAACCCTGCGCCACGTTGCGCCATATTTACATCGTGACGCATCTATGGAGATGCGTCACGATGTAAAGCCCTGCGCCACGTAAAACCTGCGTCAGGTTTCACGTGGGCGTGTCGACAGAGGGGGGGGCGTTCCGTCACAGGAACGCCCCTGAAAAGTGACTCAGTCAAATCTATAAGATTTGACTGAGTCACTTTCCCAACGCTGATGCGCCAAAACCCTGCGCCTGCTTGAAGCAGGCGTAAGGCTTGACGCACCATGTTAGGGATAGGGTAGGTTGGAACAGTGCTGGAGTTGCATCGCGCTTGCGACGCAACTGAAGCACTGCGCCAACCTTACGCCATCGGATGCGTCACGCATCTGTTTATTCCTGCGCCATGATGCGCCGCATTGTAAATGCGGCGCATCATGTGTGGCGCAAGGGTAAACTTGCGTGA
Source organism: Triturus cristatus (assembly GCF_964204655.1). Lineage (NCBI taxonomy): Eukaryota > Metazoa > Chordata > Amphibia > Caudata > Salamandridae > Triturus > Triturus cristatus. The sequence goes on along the minus strand of NC_140588.1, from coordinate 522,872,002 downwards.
CGCATCATTCCTGGCGCATCCTTGCTGATTTGCAGGGATGCGCCAGGCAACATAAATCTGCCCCCTAGTTCCCTTCTCTTTAAGTGAATTTCTTCTTTTTACTTCTGGGGTCATAACTTCTGTTTTAATGATTCTCAGAGTCTCCCTACTGGGGTTCCTGTGGTTGGCGTTTCTGGTTCCTGTCTGTACGGAGGCGGGCTCTTGTAAAACATATCATCTAGAACATCGTCGTCAATGTCACTAGCCCCATACCTCCGGGTTTCTACATGATTTCTCTTTTCTAGGCATTTTCTTCCTCCATTTTCTCCTTCCGTTCTAAGAGGAAATAATCCTTCTGTAATACTGGCATCCCGCCACCTCCTCATTCTATCGCTATGAGTTTCTCGATCATTTGGCCGTCCAAACATGTACCTGTACCGGTTGCCATTTCTCTGTTTTTCTCGCTCATGCATCTCATCATCATCATCAAAATCCTTTATTCGATATTTAAAAAATATCATAAAAGTACAATATACAGTTAAAAACATTTCAGTTCATTTCATTTTGCATTAACATTTAGGGAACCATTTGCATCAAGGCATTCAAAGTGACCCTCTAGTGTGTCTCAGTCTTATTGCAACTCTAATAAAGTTCATAATGCAAGCTAACGTCAATGGGTTCTCAGCCTTTTGTAAGTATAAAAGCGCAATTTTGGCATGTCTAAACTTCAATTGTTTTAAAAACCTTACTAAAAAGCGGCGTCTGGGTACTGAATAAGAAGGGCAAAGTAATACAGCATGAAGGGTATCCTGCGGAGACCTATTGTCGCAGCCGCAGGTACCCTTCTGCTCAACCGTGGCAGTAAAGCCGGGCGGATCAGCCAAAAGATGATGTAAAAGGTTGAGCCTAAAACGGGTAATTAAAAATCTATCTTGTGCATTATATAGTAAGGCAAGATATGGTTCTAGCCCTTCAGCTGACTTAACTGAGCTATAAATACGGACTGTGGATTTACTTTCTTCTGAGGCGGCTCTGCGTGCAATCTCCTTTGCCAAAAAAATTCTTTTAATGTTGGTTTTATCCTCGGCGGTGATTGTTGTGGGTTCAATAAAGAGATGCTCACGGTCTAATCCAGTCATAGCACCCTTTACGTAACTCAACCATGGGATATCCATCCCCTTGTCTCTACCCATACAATCTCTAATTATTTGCCTACTCAGGCCAGCCTCACTATTAGTCCAAATTCTTAACCAGGCCATAAGTGGTCTAACTTTAATCAGGTCCTCCATATATACCCTTCCCAGTTCTGCATGTGTGATATAAGCTGACGTACTTTGTGGGATTTGTAAGACCTTCCTCAGGAATTTATTTTCCTCAGTTTGAATTTGTGTGGGGTTTACAAAGCCCCAAACTTCGGCCCCATACATTATCTTGGGACAACAAACTGAGCCATAGAGGTGCATGACCTGCTCAGGCGACCACCTGCCCAGCCTACGTCCATAATTCATTATGGCCCCTGTTGATGCCACTACTTTTGCACTTCTCCCTTCCATTAAAAGTTTAAAATTTAAAAGCCCATCAAATAAAACACCCAGATAGGAAAAGGTTTTAACCTGTTCCATTATGTGTGAGCCGATTTTATAACAAAACTTTTTACATGGTTTAGAACCAGCCAACAGTATATATGACTTCGCTAAATTAGCCGATAAATCTAAACTAGCCATAAAGCTGACAAACCCATCCAGCAAAGTCTGGAGGCCTTTCGGAGTTCGAGCTAAAAGTACCGCATCGTCGGCGTATAATAACACCGGTACTGCTCGTGCGCCCACTCTGGGGGTATCTACATTTAAACAACATAGTGCCTGTTCTAGCCCATTTATATATAGTGAGAACAAGGACGGGGCCAGGATTCAGCCATGGCGCACCCCGCTGGTGCAAAGGAAGGGAGCTGTGGTATCACTCTCCAAATTATAACGCACTTTGGCGGAGGTGTTCCAGTGGAGATAACTACCAGGCCTTCTTCTACCCCTAGTTTGATCATCAGGTTCCAGAGTTTTTCTCTATTAACATGGTCAAAAGCCGATGAGAGGTCCATAAACCCCATATAAACCGACTGGTTACTTGCGATAGTGTATTTAGCTGTTAATAAATAGAGGTTCAGACACTGGTCTGTAGTTGATCTTCCTGTTCTGAAACCATATTGCAAGCCTGTTATTATGTCATGTTCGTCAGCCCAGTCTAAAAGGGCGATTCAGGACAACTCTCCCCAGTACTTTCGCCGTTACATCAATTAGAGAAATCGGTCGGTAGCACCTGGGGTCGTCCTTTTTTCCCTTTTTAAAAATTGGAACTATTGTGGCTGTCGACCAGGATCTTGGCATACCTGTGGAGACTGCCATGTTTATTACTCTAGTAAGGATGGGTGCCCAAAGATCAACTTTACTTAGGTAGAGATCCGGGGGGATACCGTCCGGGCCTGGGGCCTTGTTCTGCGTCAGCCCCTTGATCCCCACTACCAGTTCATCCACTGTAAATTCTACATTTGTCATCCATGGGCAAATTACCCCGCCCCCCCGGTTGCTCATTAGCGTGGCTATACAGAACTTTGAAATGGTCAAACCATTGCTCCGGTAAAATGGTTGTGCCAATTTCCGGTGCAACCACATCCTGGAAGCAAGGGTTGTTTATTATTTCCCAAAATGCCCTAGGGTCTTTTCTATCTGCAGCCTCCCGTAGGTTTTCCCATGTTTGTGATTGCAGAGCCAATTTCCTTGATTTGATAGCTTTTTTGTATGCTAACCTACATTGTGCAATACACCCCTTGTCTCTGGGGACCTTTTTTAGACTGTCTTTTAGTTCATTATGGGCCCTAGAGCAATCTCTATTGAACCATCTAGGGGAGCATTTCATTGGCCCTGACACAGGAGATTTTAGTAGGTCATCGATGACCTGTGCCATTGCCTCAAAGGCTTTAACCACCATAGAACCCTTAAGTGAGGTATCTAAGCACACCCCAATCATTTCTTTACCGTCCTCCATAAGGGATCTATAAAAGGCGTCCCCGTCCACCCTGGCCCATCTGAGCCTTCTCCCCTGGTCCATAGCCCTCAGTGTGCTATTTGCCTTATCACTTTTCTTGTTATTGCAAGGGGCCCAGTTCTTGATCCTCAAGACTAGGGGATTGTGGTCACTGAATATGCTCCATTCAATTCCAGCCTTGATTAACCAGTTCACAAAAGGAATAGACACTGCTATATAGTCTATAATGGAGCAATACCCTCTTCCCTTAAATGTTGGGGTGATTTCATGGCCATCTTTAGGCCCCATCAGGTCTATTGTGTGCCTAAGTGCATGATTGTTCAAGACCCTCTCTAACTCCAATCCATCAGGGGCGTGTTCGAGGTGTGGGCCTTTTCCCACTGTGCAACCCGACCAAACCCCCTCCGTCCATCTTAAATTGGGGCACAGGTGACAATTTAGATCCCCTGCTAGGATCACATATGGGGCTACTACCCTCTTACTTGCCGCTAGCTCATCGGTCAATAAATCGTCTAGGCTTTGTATTATTGAGCTCTTCCCGTTCCCTGAAACAGCATTATATACATTAATCAAAACAATGTTCATCCTCCTGACTTCAAGCCCAATAGCTTGTATATTAGCTGAGTTCCACTTCAAATCAGCCCACACACCTTCAAGCTGTAAGTCCACATATGTAATTAGCCCTCCCATTGGTCTTCCCGGAGCCAATTTCCTTGTGGGCACACAAAAACACTTATAGCCATCAAGATGAAAAGGGTTATGGTCCACCACCCAGGTTTCCTGTAAACAGATTACACGGATTCTGTTGACATACTGTCTCCACTCCTGGTTGTGGAATTTGGCAGCTAGCCCCGCGATATTCCAGGAGACCATTTCAATCCCCTCTTTTCTTACCGATCCTAGTGGAACTGTTTGTCTATTGGGGGGGTGAACCTTTGCTTCAGTAGGAACTTTCTTTAATACACACTCAATTTGTACAACCTGTGTGTGATGTGATTGGGAGGGCACCTGTGCTTCCAACTCGATAATTTTGTCCTCTTGCGTCCCTACCTTGTTCCCCACCACATTATCCGGTGTAAGTTTAGTTACATTGGTATTGTCTCGGGATCTTTCCCCGGCCAAGTAACTAGGACCTAATTTACTCCCTGTAGAGTGGACTTGATCATTGACCAAAGGGGGGGGGATTGATCAGAAGTCAAATCCTGTATGGTTTGCTCTGCTTGATCTTCCACCCTTTGCAGTCAAACCCACTCATCCATGAACATAAGGGGATCAAACCTTTTTGACAGGGCTATTCCACCATGATTTCTAAATAGAACATGTGACTTTATGCCATAGACATCCTTGCTAGTCTGATAACCCTCCTCACTGCTTTGGATTGCCCAATTCCTAGACGGGGGACTTGAGTCATTGGCATAAAAGAACCATAAGGGTGCGGGACTAATGGTGCTATCCTTAACTGCCGGGCCCCAACTTAATATGTAGTCTACTGTTCTACTGGCCCTAAAGTTTATCACCACACAATCACCCACTGTGTTTTTTGCCTTATTTCCGATCCACCTAACCCTTCTTACATGCAAGATTTCCCCTTGTTCATCCCTTGGCAATGGCCTATTTTTATTCAGCCAGTGCGTGACTTTGTTTTTAAGCTCGTCGTGCATCTCTGTTTGGCCAAGTTTTAGCTCTGGGACCCCTGTAAGGATGATAACATAAGGGGCCGCTTCTGGGGGTAAATTTAAACAGAACCCCTTGTTACCTGCTTTAGTATAAGGTACCTCTCATTATTTCGTCCACCAGTGGGAAGGGGAATATGAGTGGCCAGTGGCGGGGGTCCTATACAACCACTTGAAGGCCCTGCTACGGGGTTATCTAGTGGGGTGGTGGGCGAGGTCTTTTTTGCTAATGACTTAGTTTTGCTAAGATTCTCCCTCTGTACAGATGCTGGCTTTGTAGTGGCTGTGTCGCTAATTGAAATATTGGGCAATGATGTTAAGGGCGTATTACTACCCCCTCCTTTTTGTTTTACTAGCGACACGACTTTGTCCAGCCTACTCAGGATTTGTTACGTCTGGGCATCAATTAATTGCTCAAAGTATAACTTCAAGTCGCTAATAATATTTGTCACCCAGCCCGGGGGAACCTGAATGCCCATTGCTTGGTCCCTTGTTTCTTCCGCCATAGTGGTTACTATATCATTACCATTAATGGCCGGGCGACCTCTGCCCTTTTTAGGCCTAGGTTTCTTTTTACTAGTCGCTTTCATTTTACCAGCTTGCATATTAATCCCTTTACCCCTAGCATTTGCACACTTATCCGGGAATATCTGTACAGGGGAACTAGCAGTCTCAGGGGATTCCAAAACCTAGTCCTGAATTGTCAGTGGTAGAGTAGGGGGAGGCGAGATCATTTGACTCAATTGGGGTGTTAATGAAAGTCGCCTCTCCGTGCGTGCAATTTCGCAGGAGACTTCACCAATGGCTTTAAGCAACATTCTATCAATTGCAGTCTTTGGCGCTGGTACATGTGGTGGGGTCTTTGAAGCTTTGCTCATTTTTCTAGGGTGTAATTGGTCCGTAGTATTTACTTTTGCCGATCGTGTTCTGGGTTTAGTGGACATGTCGCTGTTACTGTAATGCCAATGTTTATATAGGACTTTACAATAGTCTGCCCCTGTCCTTATAATCCCAGGTCATCTCTTACGTTACATCCACCCTCGTTTGTGATGAGCTCAACACAATACCTTGGTGGACCTTCAGCAGCCTCCTGTAGATGTTAGGGTCTGGCCCAGCCCAGCCTCTTTTGGCCTCTGACGGCCACAGACGGCCCGCCCTTTGCCCGGGCTTAGCCCGGCGCCACCCGCGCGCGTCCCGCGCAGCGGAGGAAGCCTCCTCGACTTTAGCGCCTCCAGGCGCGGAAGTGGGTGGGGTAGGGGGCGGGGACCCTGCCGGGAATTGTGGGAGATCGAGTCCGTCCCCCAGCGGGGGAGGGAACAGCAAGCCCCGGTCACCAGCAGCCAAGCAGCAAGCCCCGTCCGCGAGCAGCGCATCTCCGCCGCTATCCCCGGTAAGCACTGTGGGTTAAATTCGCACCAAAGGTTTCAAAGGTTCCCGCTCCACCGAGGGAGCCTCCTCGGCTTTAGCGCCTCCAGGCGCGGAAGTGGGTGTGGTAGGGGGCGGGGACCCTGCCGGGAATTGTAGGAGATCGAGTCCGTCCCCCAGCGGGGGAGGGAACAGCAAGCCCCGGTCACCAGCAGCCAAGCAGCAAGCCCCGTCCGCGAGCAGCGCGTCTCCGCCGCTATCCCCGGTAAGCACTGAGGGTTAAATTCGCACCAAAGGTTTCAAAGGTTCCCGCTCCACCGAGGGAGCCTCCTCGGCTTTAGCGCCTCCAGGCGCGGAAGTGGGTGTGGTGGCGGGCGGGGACCCTGCCGGGAATTGTGGGAGATCGAGTCCGTCCCCCAGCGGGGGAGGGAACAGCAAGCCCCGGTCACCAGCAGCCAAGCAGCAAGCCCCGTCCGCGAGCAGCGCGTCTCCGCCGCTATCCCCGGTAAGCACTGAGGGTTAAATTCGCACCAAAGGTTTCAAAGGTTCCCGCTCCACCGAGGGAGCCTCCTCGGCTTTAGCGCCTCCAGGCGCGGAAGTGGGTGTGGTGGCGGGCGGGGACCCTGCCGGGAATTGTGGGAGATTGAGTCCGTCCCCCAGTGGGGGAGGGAACAGCAAGCCCCGGTCACCAGCAGCCAAGCAGCAAGCCCCGTCCGCGAGCAGCGCGTCTCCGCCGCTATCCCCGGTAAGCACTGAGGGTTAAATTTGCACCAAAGGTTTCAAAGGTTCCCTCATCTTCCCACTCTGTCAATGCCTCAAACTGTGTAGGCCTGGGTCTCGGATCTAAACTCATCATCCTCTCCCGTAGGTTCCTTAATATGGCCAAATTAAAAGACCCATCCCCTGGAAACGCTAGAACTCCGTCTTCCTTTGTATACTTTGCCCAATTGTCTAACCAGATACAGGTATGGTACCCATATTTCGCAACCATAAAGGATGCGGGAGTCTTTGCCGGAGGGAGTAACTGTCCTTCCCTAGTCACAATTTTCTTGTCTTTTACAAATAAATTTTTCAATTTACTGAACACAGACTTTTTCTTTTTCTCGGGTGAATGATAATACATTTTCCTGTCCTTTTGTGAACTCTTTAGTCTCTTCTACCACTGTACGATCTCTAATCCAATAGTAGCGCGACTCTTGCTCACGCACCAATCCTGGCGCGTCTACGTCACTGTCACAACTTCCAATCCTTACGCGTCTCACACTAACGCACCAATCCTGGAGCGTCTACGTCGTTGTCACAACTTCCAATCCCTGCGCGACTCACACTAACACACCAATCCTGGAGCGTTTACGTCACTGACTAGCTGTCCAATCCCAGCTCGGTCCCTCTGACGTCTACAGTCGCTGCAGCGGCTCCTACTCCTGACTCCTGTCTTCAGTCTACCCCTCCTTTACAAAACTACGCGATAGACTTTGTTTCAATTCTACAATTTCTGATTAGTTACAACGTACAAACATCTCCATTGTCTGCTCCGCTAACCACAGGATAGCAAAAGACCTTTCCCACGAGAATTCCGCTTCCCGAGAGCAGCGCTTACCTCTGCCCTACTACAGAATTATTACGTCCGTTGCCAAAGTAGCGCATCCCTCTACTTCACCCTTCTATCAAGCATCAATTAACTGTTTTCCCTGGTATTAAAACACATAATTGGAAATGCAATGCTCCTGAGAAATAAAACCAAAGTTCCGCAATTAACCCGAATGATATTTCATTCACGCACTCTCACACAAAGAAGTACCGTTCATTCACACAGAATCCTGCTTTCCCGAGAACAGTGAACAGTCTGTCCTACTACAGAATTATAACATTCGTTAACAAAGCAGCGCTTACCTCTACTTTGTCCTTCTAACAAGCTCAGAGAACACCTGCTACCTTTTCAGTAAAAAGCGTTATCGGCATACCTATTGGTTTCCTGGTACTTTAGACTGAAATTTCACAAATAACTCTTTGCTATCATATACACTTCTCTCACACAGAAATTATCTCTAATGGCGACACACAGCAATGTCACCGAATCGAACCCAGACAATGTGACGCGCAACTCCAATTTTTACACGTTTCCCCGTGTACCTACGGGCAACCACAATCCCGTCTTTCCCGAGAACAGCGCTTACCTCTGTCCTACTACGGAATTGTCACCGACTTCTTACATCCCAGAAGCCTTACAGACTACATAGAACTCAATACGACTTCAACATATAGTGTTAATACATATATCAATATCAATCGATAATCAATAAGCTATATATACATGCCAAATCATCAACCTAAAACAATAAAACCCATCTCTAGCTACCCAGAATACTGGTAGCTATATATATATACACAACTCATCAAACCTAGACAATAAAAACCATCATCTTGCTACCAAGAATACTGGTGCAGTTCAGAACACAAAATCTCCTCCTGCTTCCACGGACGGAATGATTCCACAGTCACACGCACATACATACATCATACGCTGGTGGCGCCCATAACACCAACATTCATTCTCATCAATCTATCCATGCCTACAGAGGAGAGATCTTCAATTTATCTTCCGAACTACAGTTCTATTTTCTTTGGATGGAGGAAACCATATATATTTAATTTAACCCTAAAAATTCCTCCATCCGGAGGACGATCGGATCATTTAGTTGAACTAGAGATTTGATGACAAACACTTCAATTATTATACTAATAATATAAACATTTCAAGAAATAACCACCCGACACAGTTCTTCAAACAATACATTTTCTTTATCTAATTAAATTGCAGGTTAAAATCCTAACAAATGCAATAGTATCTTGTGTCATAATTACCTATTCTGGCTAATTTGTCATTCTCTAAGTCAGAATCGGGTCCTCAGAAATTCATCAAAGAGTCTACAGTCCCGTCCTCTGCTGTCAGCGTAGTGAATAGCATCGATCAGGGTGCGTCTCAAGCTCGTTGGGTGGTAACCTAATTTTCCCTCTCTGGACTACTAATATTTATACTGAAATTTACATATAACAGATACATATAATAATTTCTAGGCTTTTCATTGGCTGATTTCAGCTCCGTCCCAAGATTTTAGGCAACAATTTAAAAGTTCTCATACGGATGATGTATTAAACTAGGCGTATGGGAAAATCGTTCCCAGGTCAGGGAAGTATCAGTCTATTGTGAAAAGGTGGCTTTTGGTTCCTAGTTCGCAACATTTTCTTCCGTGTTCAGGGACATTGGCATCTCGCCCAGAGTAGTCTTCATGGACCTGGTTCAGGGGTTCAAGGAGAGGTTACTACGTAGTCAGTGCAGACGCCTTCCTCTGCTGTCAATTGCATGAAGTCATGTACTTTAGTGTGGATTCAGTTGGCGGCCATCTTTTAGCAGGCCGAAATAGTCAACTTAAGGTAAGGAAACACAAAACGTAGTTAATACATGGAAATGAATAAAACAATGTTATTCCCTTGCTAATACCCTGATGTGTATGCATTTATCCAGCCATATGCGACATTTAAAGCCGTTAATGCTGGTTTATCTAAGCGCAAAACACATTAACATTGCTTAAACTAAACATATAAATTTTAATATGCGTACAAACTTAGTTCACTTTATTATTTTAGCTATGCAAATGCATTCCCACGTGTATTCTCTTGGTTAATAAGGTTGATTAATTCAATTACCACACATAATTATTCATTAGAATTAGTTCCTTAGTCGGTTTTTAAGAAAACTTATGTAAATGGATTGGGTATACCAAAATATTTTTATTTTACCCGCTCCAGCAATGTCTCCTCATCTGCTGCTCTGATCCGTCTCTGGCCCTTTATAAACAAGAGGCATGTGAACTGCAAGGAAGTCCTGCCCATTTGTCCCCACACACCAGTGGTGTGCAACGTCTTCCCGCCCTTTCCCCCACTATGATGGATAGCTCACTCGAGGGACCCCGGCGCCCGTTGGTGCGGTGGCAACGTTACAGACACACATGGTCGCTGTATACAACTCTTCTGGCCCTTCACGCAGCTTTAGGGTAGGAAACGCACATACATTTACCCAATGAGTTAGCACTTACTGATTAGCCAGTATAAAGTACTCCAGTTGAGTAGAGGTATTGCACAAAATGATGGCATCTTCTATGGTAAATATGCAGGGCAGGATTCATTCTGGCCCGATGCTCTTGTCACAAAGATGAAACCCCAACAGGAAGCACTTTTATTTGACCTTCAACTCGGGCACATGCTTTATTTATATCTGTAAGTCTTACAGATATAATTATAAATAAAGCAGGTGCCCGAGTTGAAGGTCAAATTCAGTAACGCATTAATCAGCGCACCAAAATCTCTGCGATCACGTGACATTTCACGTGATCGCTGAGATTTTTTGCCATTTTGCGATATTTTGCGAAAGTCACTTTTGCTAATTCCGCCCGTCCTTAGTGTGTAAGCTTGTCATAGTTTAAAAAAAAAAATCATAACTCGTAATTCTATTCCCTTTTAATATTGTGTCATTTTGCCCTACTTTTCATTAATCTATTTTATTCATTACTGACTACGTCTGTAAAATACATATTATTTCCTTAATGTATTGTTGTGCTGTGTGTTCCATATCAATATTACTGAGAAAATCATGCTGCTTGTGCCAAGCAAGCCAGGGTAAGCCTAGGCTCCTCGAAACTAAGGTCCTTATTGGGAGTTTGGTAGACAAAGGCCTCATGTACAAAGCCCCTGTCCTGCCAGAACGTCACTTTTAATGAAGCTCTGGTGGCACATATTTTAGTGTCACATCTAGTAGGCTATGTAAAGCCACCCTGCATAGCTTTTCATGGCCTTGTAGATATGGTGTGAGGCAACGCAGTGCAAGTCACTGATTTGCTTCGCACTGTGATGGTGAGGCGTACCATGGGTGTTACAGTGAGTGTGCCCACATAATACATATGGCATTTGACACATTCCCAGATTTACAATGTTCTGTGAACCTGGGAATGCATCAAATGCTTATGCCTCCTCAAGTGAGGCGTACGGGAGGTGCAACAAGGAGAGAAATAACTTTGTTTCTCCTCATTTTTTCCTCTTTCTAAGTGTGCTACATTCAGAAGCACACATAGATGGAGAAAATCGCCTCAGCTGATTTTTGAGCAAAACGTTATCTCCACTACGCAGGCACCCTTGAACCAGGGTGCAAGGGTGTCTGCAGTGATGTATGACAGCCAATTGAGCGCCAGCACTGAGAAAGAGGACAGGAATGCGCCATATCTACTGTGCATTCCTGCCCTTTTATTTTGCCATAGGACCAGTGTTGGATTAAACCCTGTGGAGGCCGCTAGACAGTCCAAATTTCAGGCGCCCCTGGCAAATTATCTCCTAATACGTTTTTAATTTTACCAACCTACAAATTTAATGAACCAATTTTATTACACAAAACTAAACATTAACAATTATTGTCACTAAACAAAGATTATTTTATTTTTTATTTCAATAAACCAACAAAACTTAAAATATTCAATGGGTACATTACATTAATACAATATTTTCTCTATAAAGTCTTTAATGTAGTGTTTTCGTTTCTTTGAGTTGACTAATTTTTTTCTATGTTTTGGAAACAATTTAACAAAGCTTGACTGTAATTTTTTTCAAGATCAAATCAATAATGTTTTGATCTGTTGTCACGGGACCCTTAAAGGAATGGTGCCCATAGGCCGGTTCCTACTTTGCCTATTTGGTAATCCAGAACTGAGTAGGACATCGCTGCAGGAAAGCTTGCAGCACTGTCTTACGTCAAAATATCGTAAATGAGCCCCAGAGTCTCTAAATTTGGTGGATGGGGTACTGTAGAAATGGGGGAGGTAATGTCCTCAGCCATCCAGAAGGACACACCTCTATCTGCAAAGCTCGAACTCAGACTCTCATTGTTTACCTCTGTGAGAGCTCAAACACACCTCATATCAAGACTGAGGCACCTCTACCTCAATCTATTTCTATACAACATGTAAACAGAACTTAAAAGAAAACAACACAATGCAACGATTTACTCTTTAGAAGACTTAGACAAACTTAGAATAATGCAAGTGTTTTCAGCATTTCAACTATGTTTGACACTTTGCGGGATATTCTCAAGAACGAACATGTGATAACTACCGCAAAAGTAGCTTAACTTGTTAACATGGTATTCACAACACGGCGGCACCATGCGATAGACCCACCACAACGCGGCAAATTAACGCATCAAAATCAATGCAACGCCACAAAAAATGCAAAACACCAACGCAAAAAAAGCGGCGATGACGCAAATGGCAAAACAGAAATCAGCGAAACCCAGCCACAGGCCTGCAATCCTCACGTGATCTGCGGGAAAATGCACTACAAAAGTAGGAAAAAAACACATACAAAAGCCAAACAACAATGAAGCACAATGGAGGCAGCCGGCTCATGTGGAGAGGACAACCAGAACCCCACAAGCCCCCCGGAAGACCAGCCTGGGACCTCAGGGTCAGGGAAGGGCAAGGAGAAGAAGAGTAGGAAGAAAAGATTCAGTCAACAGGAAAACAGGATCCTAATAACGAAGGTGATAGAACACCATCAACTACTGTTCGTCACCTCCACTGGCAACTAAACATGGAATATGGCAGACCATCGTGGACAAGGTGAATGCAGTCGGAGTGCTGAAGAGGACAATGGAAGAGGTCAAGAGGTGCTGGAATGATGTCAAGCTCTAAACCAAGTAGAAACTCGCAAACAACCGGAAGGCAGCAATGCAGACTGGAGGTGGCAGTCATGCGCCACCGGAGGAGCTGGACGAGATAGATGAAATGGTGTCCACAGTCATCAGTGGGGAGATGGTGGCAGGAGTTGGAGGCCCAGACACTGCTCAACACGACCGGACACAACAGCAACAGGGTGAGTAACGACCAGGGAATGGGGGGACGGGGGAGATGGCCACAATGGCACACATGCACAATTAAGCATAGCACAGCTGTGGACAAACCATGACCAAGAGACCAATGCATCTAAGTATGCAACATCTCAGCACTACATAAGCACAGAAGTCAGAGGCACACCGCATGTAAAGGATAAGAGGCAGCCAAATCAGAGCAGCAAGGGCGACTCCCCCAAAATGCGGCATTCACACATCACTTCCAGAGCACATCAACATTGACAACAATGTGGCACAATCTGCAACACGTCCAGCACAGAACAGAGGACACAACTGGTGCCACTTGTGTGCAGAAACTTGCCAATCACATGTGGCATAGCAGGGAAATGTGAGTTGACAATGTACAAGTACAAACACACATCCGTGATGTTGTAGGAATGTCCACTGTCCCGCATCATATTGGCAGCCCCCCACAAACAGGCACAATGTACACTGGCATGCAGTCTGAATGTAAACATGTACAATGCGACAACATACATGTGAACACAATGTTAAGCTGCATCTCCCCTTCACATTGTGGAGGGAAATTCAAAACCTCCTGCAGAGCAGTCCCAACCTCTCTTCTCTGATGACGAAGAGGACCACAACACCTTTGACTCCAACGCCCTCCAACAGCTTGTGGACAGCGTTCGCAGCCCACTTCCAGGAGCAGGCCAGCCCAGCTGCTACGAGGAGAACCCACCCCCTGCACAGAGCACACAGCAGGAAGCACCCACCACCACGGCTGCCTCCAAGGACCCCCCTGACGAACACATGGCCTTCCAATGCTGTGTGTTGCGGTGCCGGGGGAAGCTGGCTGAACAGGTGCAGGTGGGGTTCGACCACATGGCAGACAAACTAGACACCATACATGGGTGTCTAAGGCCCATCAGGGACAACTCACAGTCCCTAACACACACCGAAAGTCCACTTCATGCCCTCCAACAAACCATGGCTGAAATCGTCAAGGTCCTGACTCTGCAGCAAGAACGACTGTTTAGTCAGAGTGGCTCTAGCTAGCTCGCCCGGGAGTTGGGACTCATGCGGAGGCTCATGGAGAACATGGAGCGGACGCAGGAGGAAACATCGGCTGCCACGACTGCACACGAGCGAGAGGTAGCTGGGTCCCTCAATGTCATAAAGACCCTCCTCATGGCATTGCTGCCACAAGGGCTGGTGCTGATGCATGCTGCTGCTACCACTCCATCCACATCCCCTGATGTGTCAGTACCACACAGTGCGGCGGACATTCCACCTTCGGCCCCTGAGGTGCAGTGCCACACAGTGCTGGAGACAAAACACCACCACCCACATGTGAGGCACCTGAAACAGCAGAGGACGAATAGGCGGATGAATCTGCCCTCTTGGTCAGAAGGAAGCAGTACCATTCATCTCCGCCATATGGCCTGTTTCTGCTTGGTTCTGCCCTCTGCATCATCACCTTCCACTGTCCCCCGATGCACTCTGCGACACTCACCTTGGGCCTCAACATGGACTGCCATATTCTGTTTGGTCACCAATGACACAGCTATCACACTGCAGACTGAACTCTTCCTCCTCTGATTTACTTGTCATTCCCTGAAGGTCTCTGGCTGGCCCTCCACGGGCTATCAATGTAACATGGCTTTTGTATGGCCCTGTACTGCTCCAGCTACGACACTCCATTGAATGTGCATTAAGCATTCATTGTTACAGCGGTTTCTCATGTCTATGATCTTGCAAGTGTGGAGGGATGGATGAATGTAGGGTCAATAATTCCCCCTTACCTCCATGTTGCTCATGTTGTGGGACTTGGGTCACAGGTTGACACATTGCCGATGGCGTTCCGGGTGGCGACGACACTAGAACGGAGACACACGCATTAGTTCCTTCCTTATCCAGCCCCGGACATGCCCAGAGCCCCGGGGCCAGGCCAGCCCACTCCTCTTATGCTCACAGAGGGGGACGACAACGCTACATGTCCCAGGTCTTCCCTGTAGGGATCTGCTGCTCACAGGTCTAGTTGTCAGCATGCCACAGCCACTCCCTCATGGCTGGTTCATGCCCACACCACAGCCATTCAGCACCGGCATCACAGGACATATGACCCTGCCAATAAAAAAAGGGCCTATCATACGTGCTTGATGCCATTTCTACTCTCCAACTGGTTGTCTCCGTGTGGGTACCATTTAATCATGAGTGCCTAGGGCCCAGGCACAGCAGATTGCCCGGTGCCGGGGGTGACATGATGGCATCCACACCATGAGACTCATTCATAAAGGGTCCATGGCTTGCGATGCACAGACTTGGTGGTACCAGATACACTGCGGCAGGCAAAGGCACACCGCCACGGGACGGTGTCTTTGGGTGCACTGAGGTAGGGGCACCTAAAGTGCTGAACACGTGTGTAGCGTGCGATGATGCGCCGTCCACGCGGTCCGGGATGGTGGCATTGGTGTGAGCCCTGCTGGACCGCAGTGTAGGCTTGAGTCAGCATGCAGTGCGGGCCTACTGTCATGTGGCGTAGCCTCGCAGTTCGCAGAGTTAGTGGCACCTCTAAGGCTGATCGGGTGTGCAGCCTGCTATGAGGCCAGGTGCACTGATATGTTCTCTGCCAAAGCAAAATCAAGACCCAGAATCAAGTGTGTGACCTGGTGGCCCGCGGTATGGGGCTGCATGATGTGGAGGGTGCCATGGTCTCGGGCCCCAGGCTTGGTGCTCCCAGCGGCACGTGGTGGGCCCTCTTGGAGACACGCCAGTGGCGAAAGGTGAGCAGTGAGGCCTGGTTGCGCAGGGGAGGGCAATCTCCGCTGGGCGGCGGGAGGGGCTGGGGTGCAGCAGCCTGTGTGTGCAGGGGCGGGCAAGTGCGGATGGCTTATGCGACTGTATGAACTCTGCCATTCATGTCTCTGGCAACTGTTTCAGATGAGGGATCTGGGGGACCGCAGTGCGTACCGGCACGTGGTTGGAGACACACAGGTGGCTGCAGGTGAGCAGTGAGGCCTGGGTCTGCAGTGTTGGAACTCTCTCTCCGTCTCTTTCTCTCTCCCTCTCTTTCTCGCTCCCTCTCTTTCTCTCTCCATCTCTTTCTCTCTCCCTCTATTTCTCTCTCCCTCTCTTTCCCTCTCCATCTCTTTCTCTCTCCCTCTACCTCTCCTTCTCTCTCCCTCTCTTTCTCTCTCCCCCTCTTCCCCTCTCTCTCTCTCTCTCTCTCTCTCTTTCGCTCTCTCTCTCTCTGTACTTTGATGGGTGCATGACACACCTTCTTATCTGTATTTCTGTCTTGCAGACTGTGACTTACAGACTGCCTGGAACAACCCGCTGTGCCTCGTCGAGACTGTTGTTTTTTGTTTAATCTATAATAAAGTATTTTGGGGATTATATGATTTGAATGTATGATTTCCATTTTTCTGGCCGCACCAGTATGTTCAGTGTTGTGATTGTGCGACTTCAGGCGATTTGTTTGGTTCATGGTTTCGTGGTGTTGATGTGCATTCTCTTTGTCCAAAGGGAGGGGGGGGCAGGTGGTGGGGTCCTGGGGGTGGTGGCGGTGGGTGTTGTTGCCCTATTGGGGCTCTGGGCTGCATGTTCAGTTGCTCAGGGGCATCTGTTGTTCTTCATGTTTTGCTCTGGGCTGTGCTCCCTTGGCTGCTGCTGGTTGTTGTCCGACTTTAAACCAGGTCAGAGCAGGTGTTAGTTTCCTGCTGCTAACGTACATTATCGCATGTTTTGTCTTCTTATCGCCGAAGTAGCTGGTCGCTGAGAATGTTGTGGAGTGGTGTTGTCACGGCTTTTTGCTCGAGAACGCCTACTCTACATCTCTTTAGCGATAGTTGCCGGGGTCATCCGTGGCGATGTTTTTTGAGGATGCTATTGCCGGAAAACTGGTGATATGGACTGTTAGCAAAGGCTTGTGAAGGGGGCGGTAAAGTGCCCATAACTTAGCGATAGCTCCTTGAGAATATGCCCCTTTATGTTTTAATATGCGCCAATGACAATCTCTTCTTCATTGTGTTTTGCACAAATTACACCTGCAATTCTCCTCAGTATCCGGAGCATGATGCAAGTGTTTGTAATGCCACACGTTCTCATTCAGAAGAAGGGCAGGAACATTTTGTATTGCTATTTACGCACCTACATGTAATTCTTTCATGACGCAAGCGTGAGGAAATGGATAGTGACAAACACGGGAATACAAATGATTTTGCTATTATTCAGAACAAAGCCCCTAATTTTTCCTATTGAGTTTAAGTTGTTTATTCATGCAGCAACCATTTCTCTTTTTAAAATACCCTCAGAAATGCAATCTTTGTTTGGTCTGAACATCTATTTCTAACACTGATTTTTGAAAAGCTTTTCATAGCATTATAAAAGACGACCATCATTTCTTGTTCTAAATTAGGGAAATAATGTACTTTAACTGAAATCTTGGTTATTTAATATCTGCTAACTTCTAAAAACGACTTGTTTGAGGATGCATTTTATGAATTTGATGCAAAATTCTCAGCAATGTTTGAGTGTTGACTCCTAGTTTTCATTCACACAATGAATGGAATTCTAGATTGATGTATTTGGAACTTTGTCTTCCTCATGCTTAAAAAAGTATGGTCATCACTGGTTTTATTTGGCCTTGAGATAATTGCTTCCTCTAGAATTTAATGACTGTCGCTCGTCTTTCGAAATCTTTCTCCATAGATTAAAATGTTTGCATCAAATCTAAAATGTTTAACTTAATCATCTGATGTAAGGTAAAGCAAACACAGCAACTCACATAATTTGAGAGTCGACTCAGGAAGGAGAAAGTCTTTCAGATTTTTGCATTTCTCCATGAACCACTGCCTTTCAGGACAGGGAGCGCAAAGACCACTGATTCCCCATAGTCTTTAGTGACACACGTGTTCTCAGACAGCTGTGGCTTGCTGGTGCAACCAGCTGCACAAGTGGTTGTTTTGTTTTCCCTACCACCTGAAAACAGTCTCTCTTGCTTCTACCTCATATCTTAAATGTGGTCTTTTATCACCTTCCGGTGCCCACTCCATCGGGCACCCATGATTACTTAATGGGGCTTGATTGGTCTGAGGTCTGAAACTACTTTGCCCTTGACTTTGTTTGGGAGTCCTGGGGACTGTTAGACCTGGCACCATTGGCGTGGGTCTCCCCTGTATTTTGGCCTTTGCCTTCTGTTATTTTACTGTGTGTTGGACTCCGTTTTGTAGGTCTGGATGCTTTTAAGCACTGTGTCACTGCTGTTCAGTGCCAAAGTGCAAGTGCTCCCTTTGTAAATTGTTGTCATGGATTCGTGTTTCCATGATTGGCTGATTTGATTTACTAGTCAGTCCCTAGTACAGTGCACTGTGTGTGCCCAGGGCCTGTAAATCAAATGTTACTAGTGGGCTGCAGCACTGATTGTGCCACCCACATAAACAGCCTGTAAATGTAACTCAGGCCTGCCATTGCAGAGCATGTGTGCAGTCTGGTACTGCCATGTCGACTTGGCAAGTGCACCCACTTGCAAAGGCCCTACCCTTCCCTTTTCTTACATGTTAGTTACCCCTAAGGTAGGCCCAAGGTACCCATGTGGGCAGGGTTCAGTGTATGTGAAAGGTAGGACATGCCTTGGTGTGCATGGCATGTCCTGATAGTGAAATACTGCCAATTTTGTTTTTCACTATTGCAAGGCTACCTGTTCCCATATGATAGAATTGGGAGTTTGTTTATAACATCTTATAAACATAACTACTCCTGGGAACAAGATAGGAAAATAAAGTTTAGTATGCCTGAACTCAGAATGTTAACATGTATATTTTAGTGAGGGTGATTTTTACATTCTGTGTTATAAAATACCACTTTTAGAAAGTAGGTATTTTTTGCTTAGCCATCCAATGTGCCCCTGCTGAGTTTGTGTATTGCATGTCTAGCTTTGGAGTGTCAGGGGCTGGGGAGGAGCAGTGGCTCCAGAGAGCCTAATGAGCCAGGGCTAGTCTGAATAGACCTGGGCTGCATTTAGAGTAGGGGGAGGAGATTTCCTTTCAACTTAATGGGCCTGGTCTGCCTTCACAATGCTGTCTCCATCTCCTGCCGGCAAGCTGCACCAGAAAGGACAGAACCGGTTTTGACCAAGCACAGGGCTTCTCTCCCACCAGAGAACAAAGGATTTTGTAGTATAAATATTGGGGCCCAGACCCCAGAACTTCAGATCATTTCTGGGAATTAAATGGAATGTTTGCCAAGTAAAAGAGCTGGAGAAGCTTAGGAGGAATACTGCCCCTGTGCTGTTTGCTGTTTGGGGTTGGCCTGCAGTGGCTACTTGCTGCCTAGGAAAGGAGAAAAAGAGTTTGCTGTTTGCTGTGCCCCCTGCTTGAGGCAGATCTCCAAGGGCATGAATTAAGCTTGCCTCCTGTTCTGAAGTCTCAGCGACACAAAGACTTTACCACCAGCTCCCCTGAACTTCCTTGCTTTGAGTCTGACCTGCTCAGAGGTGCCTGCTGTTGTTTTGGACCTCTGGAGGTTGTTTGCCGCTGGGAACTGGGAAAAGCAATGCAACTTCGAGAAGCGGGATGCATCGCCGAAGAAATCATCACAGGGCCTGCCCGCGGCTCAAGTAATCGCCGCATGCCGCATTGAGAGCACCGATCTCTGAAGTCAGAGATCACCTCACCGATTTCAACGCAAGACCTGGTATGCGGCTGCAAGAATTTATGCATCGTTCCAGATCATCGCATCGAGGCATCAAGTTTGTCACATCATTGGAGGATGCAGTAAGAAACCGACACATCACCTCCATACGTAGTAAGAAACCGTCGCATCACCTCTTCTTCGGTAAGGAACCAATGCATCACCTCCCCTGCGCAGCAGTAAGGAACTGATGCATCAACTTCCCCGGAGCAGGCAACCAAGGCATCAACTTCCCTGAGTGTAAGGAACCAATGCATCACTTTCCTGCGGCCCGTTTTGTTTGTTTGCTTGACAAATCCAATGTACTTTGTGTGAAAAGTGATGCATCTGCAATTTGCTTTGATCTGAAATATTTCTACCATTTTAAAGTCATATTTTTATTACTGTATTGTGGATTTTTGTCGTTTGGTCTTGTTTTGGTTTAGATATAGATTACTTATTTTTCTAAACTGGTGTGTTGTCCATTTGTAGTATTTTCACTGTACTACTGTATGTGTTCACAAATGCTTTACGCACTGCCTCTGAGATAAGCCTGTGTGCTCATGCCAAGCTACCATGGGGCTGATCAGGGGTTATTTTAGGAGTGTATCCCCCTTACCCTGACTAGAAGCAAGGGTCCCTATTTGGACAAAGGTACCTACCTCTGCCAACTAGAGACCCCCATTTCTAACAGGGACCCAGCTACTTCTTTTACCTGTCACAACCATTCTTGGACTCAGTTATTGTTAGTGGTAAAAAATACCTCAGATCCATCTCATTCTGTACTTCCATACAAGCTCCCCAGATGTGAATCCTGCTGTTTGAACCATGGGAAGGGAAGTGTATTTCTGCTGAGGCAGCCACGTACACGTGACCAGGTAGTGAGTGCACAGGTAGTTAAATAAAGTTTATTAAATATTGTCATTGCCACAGGTAGAGAGATAAATCAAGTTAGTTCCATGCCTGCTTTTTCCATATGGTGTGTCCAATGTGACTTTTCTGTTGCTTTTTTCAATAGGCATGATGTTACACTGGCGCTGGTTATTCATTCATTTTTCCACGTCTAGTCTATTCCTGTATCTTTTCTAATGCATCCTTCACTATGGTGTGCAACTCTGCAAAAACGTCCTTTGGTGCATGTAATACGGGCATCGCGGAAGGCGAACCTTCCGTGCCCTTCAAGATGGCGGCGCCCCGATCCAAAGAGGAGGAGGTCAGCGGACTAGTCACGCCGGCCGACGCGGGACTGACGTCGCGCGCTGGAACAAGAGAGCAGGAAGTAACACGGAAGGAGGAGGAGACAGCGAGGAGAAAGGAGGACCGAGGAGAGGCAGAGAGAGCGAAGGACAACGAAGCGCGAAAGATCGAGACCCGGAACCTGTGGGAGAGCTGGATGGTGAAAGAGGAACCGGCGGAGCGGCAGAGAGGAAGAATCGAAGGGCCCCCAGCCTGTATCGCCTCTGTGTCCAGACGTCCCCTGGAGAAACAGGACGCCGAGACACCCCACACTACGGTCCTGGAGGACCGTAGCTTCAGGTCAGTGCCTTTTCTTCACTATTTCAAACGGTTGGCTGGGAGGGGAGAGCAGGGAGGACGACCTAAGTCGGGCACTAGTTAGGACCGCTCTGTTCCTCACGTCCTCAGCCCCTCACAAACCGTGGTGGTAGTCCGATCAGGTGGAGGGTCAACACCACAAGATAGCGAAATATAAGCCATATTACTGACCGGTGGTTGTTTTGTGTTTTTCTTTGTTTCCCCGGGGACGCCAAGCCAATCAGGGAACCTCCAAAAGGGCTGAAGGGAAGCTGTTTGAAGAAGAGGGACCTGAGGAAGCGACAACAGTCCTTCAGTGGGCCCAGACTATTGCCCCTGTAAATTGCCACTCCAACACATTAAATAAATAATGTTAGGAATGACCAAATTGTCCCAAGCCCTACCAGCCTGGACACCCACACAGAGAATCAATAGCATGACATATTAATAGATGTCACTATGTGAAGCTGAAAACATCTGCCCCTCTCCCAGTCCTCCTCCCTTAGCTATGGAAAAATGACCATACTAAATTTTAATCATTTTTGTTTCCGTTGGACTTGACCCTTTCTGCAAACTTTCCCCAAACATTTTGCCTTCACCCTCCTGTTTTCTGAACCTGTTTTGGTGGCTTTTAAGAATTTCTACACTTTACACCTGCTAACCGGTGCTAAATGCTCACTCTCTCTCCTTAAAACCTGGTAGCATTGGCTTACACCCAATTGGCATATTTTGTTTACTTGTATGACTCTAGTAAAGTGAAACCATCTGTGCCCATGGCCTGTACATTGATGCTACTAGTGGGACTGGAGCACTGATTGTGTCACCCACTTAAGCAGCTCTTTAAACATGTCTTAGGCCTGCCAGTGCAGCCTGCATGTGCAGTTTTTAAAGTGCCTTTGCGATAAGAGAAACATTTTGCCAGGCCCAAAATCTTCCTTTTTAATACATAAAAGTCACCCCTAGGATAGGCCCGGGACAGCCCAGAGGGCAAGGTGCAGTGTATTTAAAAAGTTGGATATGTACTTTCAAGTTTTACATGTCCTAGTAACAAAAAACTCTTAAATTTGTTTTTCACTACTGCAAGGCCTACCTCTCCTACAGCATAACATTGGAGTTACTTCATTACTTGTAATAAGCTGTAACTTCCAAATTGGAACAGGTAACCAGTTCATGTTTGGTGTATTTGGAATTGTAATGAAAAATCCTCTTTTTAATTTAAAATTTCTGTATTAATTTTCCAATCATAATAACGCTTTATGAGTTGGGAATTGCCCACGTCTATAAAACTAAGAACAGTGGAAATACATATCCTTAATGGTTTCACACTTATCACATGGTATCATGCTTCATCTTAATCATGCCATAATGAGATTGAAATGTGATTATGATTGAGTGTTACATGATACTACAGACATATACCAAAATGTTAATGTAGTTCGGGGGATCTCTGGTGTGTTCATCTATTTCATTGGTTGAGAGGCGCAAGGGGAAAGAATACTGAAGTGTAAAATGTAAATGTAAATGTAAATGTAAAAGTGACCCAGAGCTGTCAGGTGGTTGGGTTTGGTGTTCCAGTACTTGCTTGAGGATTTAGCCGCAGCACTCTGTTTGTATGGTGCTATACACACTGTTTATTCATACTTCAATAAAGGCCCCCCAATTGTCTGGTGTGCATACATGATTATGGGTTTCCATTGATCATGCAGGGCTCAATCGCTCGTATAGGAATCAGGGCAGTCAAGTGTCATTTTGCACTTTCAGGTTCCTGAGGTATGTATCCCAGATCATTACACCTGTTCCCCTACCTCCCAGGCTTGGCTTTTGGGACATGGCACCAAGTTAAGTCTTTGCGCATTTCAGTAAGGTGGTGAGGTGGTGAGACAGCCCTTTGTGTCGGAGGGCATTTATGACTTCCAGGACATCACTATAGGTCTTTTGAAGAGCACAAAGGCTAGATCCATGGATCTGTGTAGGTATTTGTCCCCTTTTGCTCTGGCGGAAAGGCCCAACAAGCAGGACTCTGACTTTGAGTATTCTTTGTTCCACCAGGGCTGAGGCAATTCCGTGACCTTTTACCATACACACTGTATCATCAAGCTGCCCCATACTATGTGGAAAAAACCTGTGATACACACCTGGGGGACTCAGATGTCTCCCTGGGGAACATCCATGGGATGCGCCTTGGTGTGAGGTATGTCTTGTCTAAGTAAATATAATGTGTATAGTGGAGCCATGGGTTTTGTGAGACCTCTTTCACTTGTTGCGCAACTCTAACTCATTATTTGTTTGTTATATCCATCATGAAGGTTTGTTGCCCAGTGGTCTCTAGTTCTCATGACGGGCTTATGATGGTGCCATGACAGTGCAGTACATAAGGCTGTTATGAACTTTCTTGTTCCTCCATTGGAGTATATTGTATGGATTGTAGGTGATGTGGGGGGGTTCCATATGGCCCTGTCCACACTCTACAGTCAACACGTGCTGCATGGCTGTATATGTGAGGAATTGTCAAACAGGAATCTCATATGTATCTCTAATGTCTTGAAAGGACAGCAATGTGTCACTACATATAAGTCTCCCACTAATTCTATCCTTGCCTCTCTCCACAGTGTTACATCATGTTGCTGAGCAACGGCCTAGAAGGATATTAAGTTCCATATTGGTATCAGCAGTGAATAAGGTTGTGTTGGTATATCTCCATGCACATATTTGCACCAGCATATGCAAGGTACTTTTATCTGTTGAGTCTCATGCAGTGGTGTCTCCTGGATTGTTGATAGCCAAATATATAAATGTTTCCCATTAAGTAGTTGTTGAGTGTCATCTCTTACTGCACAAGTAGCTGTCCCAAGCCATCACAATGGCCACTGCAGCTGTTCTGCAGTGTAGCACCATTAATAATTTTGCGCGCCATACCTCCATCTGGTAGCGGCCTCTACGTTGTGTGTGGTGCCACCCGGTTTCAAATCAAAAGTCTTCTCATATGGTAAAGTCTAAATAGACTAAACAATACTAAGTTAAAAAGTTTACCAAAGTGTAACAGTGATTCACAGCTAAGCGTGAATGATAAATCATTGGTAATGTCAACAATCAAAATGATCACTAGAGCGCAGAATCTTGCTCAGTTGTTTTATTTTTCAAACAATGAAAGAAAAATGACGTTCTTCAAGAAATTCCATTCATTGATAACATATGTTGAAACAAGAATATGGCCGATCCCAATGCATTTTCCGCATTACAATTGCCCTTCGTCAGGGGAATCTACAAGCACAAATATCAGCAATCAGTCATATATAAAACAAACATCTGAATGAAAATTACAATAGTGCGGTCTCGAACAGACCCTGCAGGAGCTTCTCCCAGTTCTAAAAAAGTCACCTTCACAGATCCATCTTAGAAGGTTTTGTTAAAGCTATTGAGCCCACCCCATATCCCACCTCAAAAGAGTTTGGGCAGTAAAAATTCTCTGTGGAATATCTGGGTGGTAATAGGTTGCTGTTGGAAACTTGAAAATAGATATAGGTGTACCAGAACCTCTTGACTCCCATTATTGGTTATATCTTTATTAAATAAAATTAAACAGGCCTGCATTGGGTAAAATGAGAAATGTTTCCAGATTAGAATGCGAAGGGGACCTGCCAGAACAAATCACAGTTTAGGTATCCCAAGTGTCTGGTGTCCGGGCACTTATCTTGGTTTCTTCTGTTCAGCCATGTTTTCCAAGGACAGTTGCTGGCAAGGGCGCTACCATCTGAGGTGTAGACTCGGATCAAATGAGCAATACGAAACAATGGTTCTTCAGATGATGATTCAAATGATTCTGAGTTTGCTTCCCCCAGGACTGTTCACTGGATGTCAAGATGTCCTAGGGAAAAGAAAGAAAGAAAGAAAGAAAGAAAGAAAGAAAGAAAGAAAGAAAGAAAGAAAGAAAGAAAGAAAGAAAGAAAGAAAGAAAGAAAGAAAGTGTAGTGTTCCTTTTGTGCCTGGAATATGATTGGTGAATATGTTTGATACTGATATCCCAAGAAGACAGGGGGTGTCAACTCATGGGTAGACTCAATCAGGGGAAATATTGGCCCTTGGCCCATGCAAGGTCAGTGTACCCTGGGTCATGAGCTAATTTCTCTCTCTACCATCCTTGACTGAAGATCGTGCTAGATTATAGGATAGGTGACAAAGTTCACAGGAGCCTAGTCACTGCTTGACCTCACCTGAATGTTTTTCATCTATGTTTTGTCTGCAGAAAAATGATACATTTTGGGTGTCTTGGCTTCTGGTCAGCAAGGTTGTAAGTCTTTAGAGCTCCTGAGCTCTTTTCGGGATGTTCAGTTCCTATTCACACTTCAGATTGTTGCTAAGTATTGTATCCAAATGGACTAGTTTATTTACCAAAGCTCAGGGTAATAAAGGGAAATCAGTGGTCCAATTACCGGTCATGCATCACTTAAATGATGAAGACCCTTCAAGCTGGAGCAGTGGTAGCACTCTCATTTGCCTCATCTCAAGCTGTAGAGGGATTGAGGAGGACAACAAATGTCTGATGGTATGTTCTTTGCACATCCCACCCTACATATTTCTATAGAAAGTTTCTGGGCAAAGGATGTACTGGGTGTATATTTTAGCTCAACCTGAGCTGGGGGAAACAATGGAATCATGGTGATGTCAACAGATTTGCCACAATAGCAGAGTGCCACTATGTTATGCCCTGGTTACTTAATAGGCACCATTTTCATGATAGATACATACTGAAAATGTATGATCAGGGCCACTGGAATGACTGGAATTATGTGGCAGGAGAGGGCCGACTAAATTATGCAGCAAGAAAAGACAAATAATGCAGCATAATGTGGCACATTTTGTACTAGTGTTACTTCATTATTTTGGCATTTTTACACTTCTGGGTGTAGGTTGTACCTCATAAGCAGTAGTTTAAACAAAAAAAAGGTGACCGGCCAAACTTTGCAAAGGAC
This sequence comes from Triturus cristatus, assembly GCF_964204655.1. Classification (NCBI taxonomy): domain Eukaryota; kingdom Metazoa; phylum Chordata; class Amphibia; order Caudata; family Salamandridae; genus Triturus; species Triturus cristatus. Next base: position 522,845,876 of record NC_140588.1, on the reverse strand, counting down.
CTTCGAATGCACGTGTCCCTGTATTATTGGTAATTTTTTTAACCAATTGACCTACACACAACTTTCTGGGTTACAATCGCCAAATTATGCAGCAAATGCTGGATTATGTGCCAAATGTGGCAAATGTATAACAAATCGAAAATGTATGCAGCCGGACAATTGCATGATTCCAATGGTCCTGGGTATGATTCATCTCACAACAACCAACAGAGAGGATCAATGGGCCTGGCTGCTAGCAGTATAGGCAGAGGGACCTGTCACCCTGAATAAAATCTCACCACTACAAGCTATCAGTTTCACCCTGACTATATTCTGAATAACATAAATTGTCGATGCAGGAAAATGCCTCTTTTTGTTTGGCCACCCCATGTGTTCTGGACTGCTGCTGCTGCTTTGTTGACTCTGCACACTGGGACACTTTAAACCATGTTCCAGTGCATATGCTTTGACCTGTAAAACATGTCAAATTCGGCTGCACTATTGAATGGTATGTGTAATGTACCTATAAGTCCCTAACACATGATACAAATGTGTACCCAGGGCCGGTAAGTTAAATGTCACTAGAGTTCTGCAGCATACATTGTGCCAACCCTAAAGTGACAATGTAATGCATGTCTCCAGAACTGCCCCTGTACCCTAGGCTTTGAAACTGCCAAATCGACTTGGTAAAAATAAAACGTTTGCTAGACCTACACCTTCCCTTTTAATACTTACAAGTCACCCCTAAAGAAGGTTGTACATGCCCATAGAACAGGGTGCAGGGTACTTCAAATGTAGGGCATGTGTACTTATGTTTTAATTTTCTGACAATGAAAAATCCCCAAAGTAATTTTCCTCTCTGGTAAGACTGGCTCTCCCATAGAAAAGAACTAGGATATATCATACCACCCTTTATCACATAAATTCAGTTTGGGAATAGCTAGAACAATGATTCAAGGACTCATTTTAATAGTAATTTAAAAATCAACTTAATGTTCATCAGGTTTTATATTCTGACTTTAAAAATGGCACTTTTAGAAAGTTGTCATTTTCCTGCCTACAAAAACATTTCCTTTACTGCCAGTGTGTAGTGTCACATGACTGTTAATGGCTCTCCTGTGGTGAGATATTTAATGTTCCCAGAAAGTGGACAAAGGGTTTGGATGTGGGGCGACCAAGAACGGCAAGGCCTAGAATGACCTGCCCCTACAACTGTGATTTCAGAAGGGGGCTCAAGATCTGGCTTTCTGACTGAGACTAAGACCAGTGAAACCTCAACACCCGGATACCCTCACAGAAGAAGAGCAATGCTTTATAAATAATTGATTGCTTGATTGATTAAGATGCAAGATTGCCTGGGGGCTGTGCCCAGCTCCTTATTGTGCTTCAAATGAGGCGTAACCTGTCAGTGACAGATTTAGCTCACACCTCAGCCTGCCTTCATTTGGCTTTGGTCCTCAGGCTGTCTCTAAACTCAGGGGGAGGAAGGCTACCCCAGAACTGGTTTGAAGTAACTACAAGGGAGGATTTTCCCATTATCATTGCTACACCTCTGGGTGGGCACAGTGAACTGTGCACAGGGGAAGCAGCAGTCTGACATGTTGTTTTTAAGTAGGGAGGGACATTGTGGGATAATGTACAGTATAATATACCCAGGAAGTGCTGCAGAAAAGGGCAGAGTCACCCCAGGGAACGTTTACTCCATTGGTTAGGGAGTAGCCACAGGTTTCCCCCACCCAAAGGCTTGTACTGGGCATAAATATGGCACCCTAGTTCCCTCTTCAGAGCACCTCTGGACTAGTAAAATACAGAAGAAGAATTGCACCTGCTGTTGTGGCCTGTGAGGAGTCCCCAAAGGCTGGACTTTCTCCCACGTGTACCCAGGAGAAGTGGACTCCAAAGGTCAATTGGATCTGTTAAGCTTCAGAGGCACAAAAGATGCAAGAAACCCACTTTTCTGAAAAGACAAGCTCTTTCTAACTGGACCTGCCCTGGCACTTCTGGTAGGTTCTTCTAGAGTGAGACCTGACCTCTAAATGGTCTTCCTAGGTCCAGGGGCCCTTGAAACGCCTCATAGTGCACTCCAAGGCCAAACCCTAAAAGCTGGGACTTGGAACCTTTTTCAAGTATTTTTGCCTGGAGAACTGACAGAAGACTGAGATCAACCTGCCAAGTCAATCCGATGAAGATGTATTGCCGCTGGGCCAAAAGTTCAGGTTACACCCGATTAGTGCTGTTCCGCAGCAGTAAACCATTTCCGCGGGATGTGGAAGGAATCCAGCCACAAGGAGCCCTGTTCAACTACAGCTTACAACCTTGCCATGATGGAAGAATACAAGCTCCAAAAAAGTGACTAAGTCCTAAGGTAGAAAACTTCAACGGGTAAAGACGTCAAAAGTATCTGGCCAGAGAGGAACCTACCTTGGTCAAGAATTTTGAATTTCTTCTCTTTTGAGCATTCCCACCCAAACTGAATGTCTTTACCATGACCTTGTCCAACAGCTATTCGGCCTCACAGAACCTGTCTCAGCTGCAGCCTACAGCCTTGCTTGTGGTTGTTTTCTGTCTTTCAGAAGGTTGAACTTCCAATCACAACAGACCTAGTCTCTGTATCTGACTCTTGCTCCATTGCTGTCGCCCTTAATCCTTATCCTTGTCCCTGTCTAATGCTAACACTTGCCCACAGTTGGCACTTTGCGCATACTGGTGCTATTTTTATCTAAAATTAAAAAAAATCACATCTCTGGTTTCCCTTTTTGAATTTATATTGTCTTGGTGTCATTTTGTTCAGTAAAATGTTGTCCTTTTTTATAAATTAGAGAGATTTTTATTATGTTGTGTTTATGCCATTTTAACTGTTTTGGGAGGACTAAATACTCTACACATTATCTGGAGTTAAGCCTGTCTTCTGTGTGCCACAACAACAAGGGATTGAGCTCAGGATTAAATTACAGAACCCTTCACTGAAGAAGAGTGCCATTATTGCTTGTGGTGGACTACCATCCACTCCAACTTACTCACATCGGTGTTGAAAGAAACCCAGTTTTGAAGAGCTTCAGGAAGCCGCGGTGGAAGCTGTAATCTTCTGTTGTAGTTCAGATCTGTTTTTGTGGCTTTTGTATCTTTCTTACTATCCTGAATCAAACGTATGCAGCTGCAGGCTGAGATGGTTCCACAACCTCAGATACGGCTGTGGTGCACAGCTTTTGAATTATTGAAAAATATCTGCCCTGGAGATACTGTTGAATCTGGCAAGAAAAGTTATATTTCTGTTAGATTGTAGCAGGCAGTTAACTATAAATGTTCAATGTAAGTCAGAATATTTGCAAAATGTTACCTTTCAAGTTTTACATCCTACCTAAGGAAATCCTTGGTTGGGTTTTGAAAAGATAACAAGATGAAAATAGAGAGAGTTACTTTTATGGTAGAAGACACAAAGAAATGTAATATATTTTGGTCTTCATTGTAGTATTGTATTTTATAAGAGTGCTATGATTGTACTAAACTTGGTGGGTAAAATAAATTCTTGTGTACACCATTTTCACTACATTGATCTAGCTTACATTGAACATATATTGGTATTGTCTTTAGCCAAAGACTTGGAGAATACAAATTGTTTGAAAGAAGCAAACATATATCAGTGAATCACATACCAACTGCAAAAAATGGTTTCCCATACCATAAATACATGTGATAACATGGATTTCGCGTCAACAACGGTTACCACAGCATCATTTAGGGCCTGATTTACAGAGGTAAACTTACACTTTTGTGTAGGTTTACTATGTTTTGGGTATTCGCTGCAGAGACTCATTAACTAGTATGGAAAATTCTGCACTGGTAAAGATAGGACAGGCCTATGTTTTATGTGCAGAGTTCTCTGCCCTGACAGCAAACTTTAAGTAGCCGTAAACTTGCTATTAACTCATAGTCTGTGAATAACAAAAAAAACCTTAAGCTTACACAAAAATATATGTTTACCATTTGCAAATCAGGCCCCTAAACACTAAAGGGAGGGGAATGGGACACTTTAGAAATTTAGTTAGGCATTTCACCAGCTACTGTCATTTGGCATATGGTAGAAGATATGGGCAGGACTGCATACTCTGTTGTGCAGAAGTGAGGAAACCTTTAGGTGAGGCCTGACATTATTCCTTAATTTGGCTGTCAAGAACCAGGCTGCAGAAACCTCACGTCCCTTTGTGCCTTTTTTGTGGTTACTCCATGTTGGAGTCTACCCTGCTGGGAGAAGCATCCCTTTTTACAAAGACTTTGTCCTGAGAGTAGACTGGAAAATACACTGTGCAAACACAACCGCAGTTTCCCGTTAGCTTCTGTGGGCAATGTCGCGGTTGAAAAATTAAAGATTAGGGACACTTAGAATCGAGTCAGGACCAAACCGTTTTGGACTTAGGAAGCTCTAGGGCTAGCAACCACGGGAGCACCGGAGTACTCGTGTTACTTCACCCAGGGAAGCTGGGTGCATATGTGTCTTTTGGTGTCGGGTTGTGTCGTCGATTACAATGGAAGATGGCGAAGAACTGCTGCTGCCGTGAAGAGAAGTGTCCGATGAGATCCAAGCCTGGATCTAGGATGGAAGGAACCTAAAAGCAGAGGAGACAGAGTCTGGGTCACTTGCCAGTGACCGAGGGCAGGATGGACCAATGCCCACAGATGTTGAGTGCTTCAGGTGAGTTGACATGTGTCTTGATTTTTCAGCCACGAGGTCCAGGAGGCGTCGACGAAGTCCATGAGCCGGATTCAAGCTGTCCCACAAAATCTGTCGAGTGCTGCCATGTCGGCGACCAGAATAGACCCAACAAGCCTTGGCAACGGCAAGTCTCAAGGAAAGAGAAGCAGGACGTCGGTGCAGACCAGCAAGGTCTGAGGGACTCACCCAGCAAGGGTAAGTCGGGGCACATCTGGAGCAATCATGAAAGCCCAAGCAGAAGAGGAGTTGCCTTCGTGGGGACCCACTATCCAACGGGCTAGCGATCGCAAAGGAGCCTCAAGCGGTCGCACTTGAACCCGGCCCACGGGTCACTCGTGGAGTGGAGGCCAGAGATCTTCGGTGCAGTCAGTGCTCAAGGCTGGGGCTACTCGGAGCCCAAAGCAGAACTTCAGGAATACACAAGAAGTTGATGTACCAGCACTAGTACCCGGTGCCCAGAGGTCACGGTTCCTCGTCACCCACGGTAGCCACGGGCCTCAGCTTTGCTGTGGACTCAGGATGACCTCGGGGAAGTCAGGTAATCTACCTCTGGTGATGCAGAGACTTCAGCATCCAACAGGAGCTTTGGAATTGCAGACCAGACAGTTGCTTCTTTGGTGCCTGCCAAGCAGGTGAGTCACTCCTTGACCCCAAGGGAGATTTCTTCCATCTTCTTGTCGAAATAGAAAGTCGAAGGTCCAGGATATATGTTGCAGATTTTCATCCAGCGTAATCTAAAGTCGCAAGGACTGGGTTCCCATACTTATACAAAGTTTGGGGGTTGGACATACTTTAGGGACCCACCTATGGGAGGGTTTGGAAAGAGGGGTGGTTACACCCATTTCCTGTGTCCAGTTTCACACCAGAGAAGGGGCAGGTAGCCCCTGCAACGGGTTTGATTTGGACTATGCACAGGGACACCAAGTGTGCCCCCAGTGCAGGACTTCAAAGCACCAGAGAGTGCTCCCGCCCAGCCCCAATACACATCTGCCTGTCTGGGGAGGTGGTTACACCTTCCTGGGACAGGAAACCTATTGTCAAGGCCTCCCTTGCCGGAGTTTCGGTCAGCAGCAGGAGGCCAGACCCGTGTCTGTGGCAGAGGTATCCATTTTGTGAAGCCAGGGCTCTAGAAAGTCCTACTGGGTTAGACCAGTGTGAACATGTCTCTCCCACTAGAAGGGTGGAATGCTACCCCTGCCGCCAGAACTGGCAGGGGGGGTAGTATTCCAAAGCACTTGACACCAAACACGACATGTTTCCGTGCAGCAATCCCAAAGTTAGCATTTACCGCAAGGTTATAATGCACTTAAGAGTATATGGTCAGGCTGCACCACAAACAGCATCAGAGGAGATACTCCGAACGCTGCAGAGGGGCTCTGCTCATGCAGGGGCACCCTCTCACATAAAAACCAAGCACCCTGCCTTCAGGATTGTTAAGGCCTGCCATAGGAGTGACTTATAGGTTTTATATGTGTGTGTAATGGTAGTGATATAGGTAGCCTATACCACAGTAAGGGGTGCAAGCACACCCTTATTCAGGCTGCAGTAGCAGACCTGTGGTGCCATTTTGGAGTGCTTCCCAGGGGTGACATAAGACATGCTTCAGCCCCTGGTAGGCCTCTGAGGTACCTATGCCCTAGGTACATAGTATACCATATACGAGGGGATTATAAGCCACTCCAGAATCCAATTAGATATGTACCTAATGTACATGGAAACCATGTTAGAGAGGAAGCAGCTAGGCTGGGGTCATCGTTAGCAGGGCCACAGCCAGACAAAGGTCGAAAAACAGTGAAACACCAACAAAAAGTGGGGTTACCCATGTGAAGCAGATCCTACTCTCCTACAGGAACCACCTGTTAATCCTGCAAGAGCAGTGTCTGTCAGGAAGAAGTGAGGTACAACATGTCCCGTGTATCTATGGGGCTCCAGAAGAGAGGGACTGAGGAGAAATCAATTGCGATTGACCTGCCGTCTTTCTATATTTGCTCTTGTCATAAACTTCACTCATCCTGAGCACAACGTTTGATGTCCAGTTGGAGTTTGGATTGTGTATCTAGTGTAGCCAACTTGGGCCACAACTGCCAGCATGTGCGCTGGCCTGTATTTGGCATGGTTGCCCAAGTTGAATGACCTCTGTGTGGCTGCTACTTGCAAACATCTCCATCAGCTTGTGTGTAACCACAACTTCCTTTAGTGATCATCCCATGCTGCAACCGTCTGTTGTTCCCGGCTTGTGCAGGAATACACCTTTTAAAGTTGTGGCCAGCCAACAGATGCTACACCTGCAAGTGTCCTTTAGCCTAATCAGCCCTTAGCAAGAATCCAGTGTTAGCCCATCACTGGGACCCGAGCTGCAGAGACCAATAAAACGAATAAGAAAAAATATAATGCAGTGCACTTTGTTTTTCAAATAAAAAGGTTACTCACTAACCCCATTTTAACACATGCAAGGCTCCACCTTTTGGAGTTTCAATTGTATATTAGGCTGATGTCTTGGAGACAAATCCCATTAAAACAATCCTCAAATAAAGCATCCATTGCCTTGAAGAATTTTGACTTTCAAAACGAAAGGGTTTAGATGTGGTGATGGTGATTGATTTAACAATGTAAAAATAATGTTTATTGTCTAATAAGCTACAAGCAGCAAATCACTCTACTTCATTTGCTGTCATTAAAAGATGGAATATGATGCACATTAAAAGAGAGTAAACAGGTAATTAAATGCAACTAATCTACACAGCTGTAAGAGTAAAGATTAACTGGATATTAATGTTAATTTCCTTACTTTAGTAAACGTACATTTAAGTAGTTTTCACTTACCGGCTTCACCCGCTGTTATATGACTTCAACATATCAAACTAGGCAAACACATATGAAATAAAACAATATGTAGAACATGTCCAAAGCATGATCCTTTTGACACATGTCATCATTGATTATTTTATGTTTTTACATTCTACTATATAGAATTTGTACCCCACTGGATAATTTTGGAATCTGGGGACCCCGACTGAGTCATTTCTTGAAGCCAGGGACTCCTGCCTAATTGTTTTTTGATAAATTAGAACTGTAGGACAATACCCCAAAATATAGAAACAGAGAATTTATCAAACAAATGCACAAATTATGATTTTCTTTTTTAGTAAACTAACAATTTTAAAAAAATTACAATTTTAATTTCAATGGGGAGGTTGGAGCTTGTCTAATTTCAATTTAGCCCACTCATCATCAATACTATTATTTGTTTGATGATCTTGCACTGCTCCCACAAATTATTCTGAGAATGATAACTTCCTTCACATTTACAGAACGTTTTACATTTTTTAATTTTACATGTTGCTTCTATATTAATATAAACTTGATACAACTGTTAATATTTTTAGATTTTCCATGCAGTCATCAACCTCTTGAGTAAGCTTCTCTGAAACTATGCCATTCATACAGGTCTGCTGCAGTTTCTTATCTTTCCATGTGAGAGGTATTTTTAAATGTTCAGAATTGGAAAGAATGTGTAATGCTTCTGATCGCTGTAACACTGTCCTTTTCCTTTTTTTAGTTTGTATGATTTCAAAGTGTATGATGATTGTAGTGATAGATGGATGATTTTAAATGTTATCTAATTTGCAACTTTTGATTAGTGACTACAATGGAAAATGCAGCACAGCAACTTAGAAGTGAATGATTGCTCAGCTGGTGAAAGTATCACTTTTGGAAATAAGAACCAATATATTATTAAACTAATTTAATAGTATTTTTCATTATTCATGCAATCACCCTTGCGGTCATTTACAAAAATATGATTGACTGCACCATCTCCATGGATGCGAACACAACCGCATGGAACACCTCCACTTCAATACGAATGAACTACAATGCCACCCTTAATGGAACCCTCACCCACATTTGCCCGGGCCCCTGAGCCGAATTCTGTAACCACTTTGCAGGCTTCATCACTTCCCTCTCTATCAGATCAACCAACTACATTCTTCTCAGGGACCTCAAATTCTACCTAACAGACACCATAGACCCTAACTCAATGGCCCCCCTCAACAGCCTCAGCAACCTTGGACTCAGGCAGCTCGTCCAAGGACCAACTCTCACAGCAGGCCACACCTTCAGCCATATTTCCTCTTCCAGCAACAGGTTCACCAACACCCACAGGACTCCGCTCACATGGTCCGACCACTACATCATACACTTCAAAATATCTGCCCCCCAGGCCACCCCACCAGAAAAACCCAAAGCACCATCAAGACATTTGGGCAAAATATCCAAAGGAAACTGGACCAAGACCCCAAAGGAATGCCCACCCGACCACACCAGGAACCTTGATGTTGAACCCATGCTCTTCAATAAATGGCTCACTGATTGCACCAACAGCACCACTCCACAAGAAACAAAACCCACAAAAACAACAAAAGACCCAGCTGGTACACAAGTGACCTCAGGGAGTCCAAGGGCCACTGCAAACAACTTGAGAGAAAATGGATATTCGACAAAAACACTACCACAAGATCCTTATACAAAGATGCCCTCAACCTCTGCCACCAACAAATACAAGATGCAAGAAAAGTCTCTAACACTCAGTCTTGAAGCCAGCTCCAACAACGGCAAATAACTCTTCATCATCATCAAGGAGTTCTCTAATCCTGCAACTGCCAACAACGACATCATCTCATTCTAAGCACTCTGCAACAACCTCTAAAACTTCTTTGCACAGAAGATTGCCAACATCTACAACAGATTTGATACTGATAGAAGTTACTGCAACCAGCCAGACATCTTCTTAATTGTGAGACAGCAGCTAAGCAAGGGGAAGCCCCTCTCAAATGAAGAAACCACCTTCCTGATTAATACCATCCACTCAGGAGCCCTCTTAGATCCATAACATACTTTGTATAAAAGCTTGGTAGACCATCATCTCCCCCACGCTGACTACTATCAACAACTCTAGGCCTGGGCAGAGCTTGCAGAGGTTCACATTGCAGAATCAAGGAATTACCAAAAGGTCTGCTAAATTCCGTGGAGTTCCATGAGCGGGTGGAGTATTGCTCAGCCACCCCTGAGACCTTTCAACACACCAGAAGCAAACTGAACTCTCACCCCATTCAACATAGAGGCTCTAAACACCTTACAGCCATCTGAGGATCTTGGCTTCCTGTTCCACAGAAACACTTCCCACCTCACTGATGCTCTCTGCACTCAAGAAACTCATCCCATGGGGTGCTGATCTGAAATGGACCCTCCTTGGACCCGGGACCTGAGGCTGAGTCCTTGCTCACATCCCCCTGGCCTGAACTCCTCCTTTGCTCCCGTACCTCTCTGATGGAACCTGGACTCCTGCGTGCTCCCAGTGGTTCCTGGCTGTCCACCCAACTTGCCTTGTGAAGGGGGCTCCCTATGGTGGGTCCTTCTGGGTCGACTTCCGGGTAGTGCTGATTGGACAGCAAGCTCCTGCTGCTGTGGGCAGCTCACTTTCACCGTTCAGTTATCCAGAGTGTTATTCAGACTCCGTGCTCCTCCAGGGTGCACAATCAAAGTTCTGATTGGACCTAGTGGTCCTCAGTCGTTCGTTCACAGCTGCACAGTACTGCTGAGGCTTTAGCCGCCCAGCTGGCGTACAGTCTGTGATTGAGACCTAGGCTCTCCTGCAGCTCCGGTGGGCACATGTGCACCCTTTTTGCTCCTGCGGAAAGTTACCAGGCGAAATGGATCTGTCGCTGCTGCTTGTGCTGCTTGTTCTGGTCTCTGGAGAACCCTCTAAGGACAAATCAAAGGGAAAGAAGTGAGGGACTGTGGGTGGGACGGAACGGAAAGAGCAGAGCCAATGCAAAGCCAGGACTCCTGAGCATGCCAATGAACTAATACACAAGGAAGTTAACTGTGACACTTCTGAATGGTAGTTCTGATTTGAAAGTGACCAACTACTCCTTCCTTTTGATTCATAAACTGAAGCAGGCTGTTGATGGGTAGCTAGGGCTGAACAGGAGTGAGCGCTGATTAACTCCGCTCTATCAGTGGTGGTCAGAGTTTTTTGCCAAACACCATGCTCCAAGCAGAACACGGAGTGGTAGAAATTCTGCCAACTGTGCCGGTAGAGCAAAGTTTGTGTCCACCCCTATCCTAATCAGCACCTCCATAACCACAGCCACCTTTCAATAGAGTCTCCCATGAGTCACTCATTCGAAAGCTTCAGCACTTTTGTACTTGCGGACTGGCCCTCGAGTGGACATTTTCCTTCTTCACTGACAGAACTCAACAAGTTAGACTTCCCCCCTACCCCTCAGAACCCAAGAAACACAACTGCAGAGTCACTAAATGATAATTGCTCAGGCTAACAATCTTCAGTGCTTACATGATACCCCTCGCGGACATCATCAGAGCCCACTGAATCAACATTGTATCCTACACTGATGACAAATAGCTCATCCTCTCCCTTACTGTCTCAACCAGCACCACCAAAGCAAACTTCACCAACTGTATAAGAAACCATATGGAAATAATTTCCTGGCTAAGAGCTGTTACTGTCACTTCTTTCCAAAGTCCATGCCACATCTCAAAGCAAACTCTTTTCTCTTTGGGACTCATCCGATGGATGTGCCGCTTTTGCTGATACTAGTGATGTGATTGCTGTCCTGGTGACACACGCTGCCCAGGTGGTTGTGGGTGAGACTGCCCCTGTTGCTCCTCCTCTATGCCTATCAGGCACCTGCAGTGCACTATGACTCATCACACCTTCTTCCATTCTAGTAGCTGAGCTGTAGGCCCTCTTTTCTAGTTTAAAGCTTTGGTTATTGCCCACAGGGCCCTTCACAATCTGGGTCCCATCTATCTGCAGAGGCGGTTCTCCTTCTATGTTCCATCTAGAGTACTGCGCTCTTCAGCTCTTCTGTTGGCTATGGTGCCGCGCTTCTCCCGGTCTAAGGTGGGGGCGGTTTGCTTGCTGTTAAAGCCTCCCAGGCTTGGAATGCTCTTCCATATTTTCTGCGTAACACTCAAGACCCGTTATGTTTTAAGAGACTACTAAAAACTCATTTGTTCCCGTAGTCATTTACTTTTGTTGTCTCTTCTCTTGGCTTCGCGCTGGGACACTCTTTGGAGTAGCTATTGCGCGCTCTAAAAATATCTAACAATAACATAACTTAACAAAAGTTGCTTCTTTGAGGGTTGGTTCCTCCTCCAGTAATGCTGTGGACTTGACCACACCAGCACCTTTATTTTCCTGTGCCTGTTCTGATTAAGTTGTCCCGAAGAAGAACAAATAGACACATTTGAGAACCAACAGAAAGCAATTTTCATCAATGATTTTAATTGTTGTTATTAGTCTGGGAGGAGAGCAGAATGAGTTACAAAAATCATTTAAAAAAAAGAATACCAGATAAAAATGTCTAAACTGATGATGTCTGGTTACTAAGTGGCCCATTTTAACATGTCTCTTAATAGCAAGTGGTCAGTCGTGGGTCTCCTTATTTATAGACCTCCAGGCACGGCTAGAGCATTTATGAATGAGTTGGCTGAGACAGTGCTACCTTATGCTATCCGCTACCCCAATTTTGTAATTTTGGGGGACTTGGACATACACTTAGACAATATAGAAAATCAAGAAATTAGTGAGATGACAATGGGGCTACAAGCCCTGGGTTTAGAACAGCTGGTCCATACCTCTAGGCACATTAAGGCTCATATTTTAGATAATATTTTTTCTAACAGTACTCAAGTAGAAGCACTGCCACCTGTGCCCATTGTCTGGTCTAATCATTTGATTCTTCCGTTTAGGATTGTGAATCCAAGAAATGTCTCCTGCAATCTGAAAAAGCTACTAGAGTCCATAATGACCCAGAAATTGGCACTACTTACTCATGACTCTTTCGGGGATAATTTGACCTCTAGCACACTGGATTTAATGGACAAAACCCAGATAGCAGATAAACAAGTTTCTCTTTGGATTAAGGAGGTAGTGGTCTCTTTAATACCTCTGAAGCACAGTAAGAGTGGCCGCCAAACTCTGTCAGCGAAATGGTTCTCAGAGGAGCTGGCATTGCTTAGAACAGAATGCAAACGCCTTGAATGCCGTTGGAGGATGAACTATCAGACTGAGAATAAGCTGAAATATTTAGAAGCACTCAAGCTCTATCACCATCAAATTAGGAGCGCGGAGGGAGTTCTACATTGAGAAAATTGAATTGGCAAAAAATACTTCAAAGGACATCTTTAGTATTGTTAAACAACTTACTTCCTTAAAGCGCGTCACAGCAGTAGGGCCTGCATCCACAGACTACCGTAATAAAGTAGCTGTTTTTTTCATGGGAAAGATAGAGAAAATATATGCTACCTTCCCTGAAAACAGCAGGAACTATATCTTTGCTCCACCAAAAAATGAAACACTGGATAAGGGGAGCTTTATTTTTCACCCTCCTGAAGAAAATGACATTGCAAAACTTATGGCAATAGTCAAATCAGTCTCCCCCTTGGATATGATTCCTCCAAATATGTTACTACGAGGGAAGGAAGTTATTGCACCGGTACTTACTAATTTGCTGAAAATGTCCTTCAGCTCAGGGAAGGTTGGAAACATGCAATGGTGGTGCCATTACTAAAGAAACCATCTTTAGATCTGGCGGTCCCAGAAAATCTGAGACCCGTATCTCTGCTTCCTTATTTTGCAAAAATTGCAGAGAAATTTCTAAGTATTCAATTGACTAAGTTCATGGAAGAAAAACAGGATCTCCATGAAACTCAATCTGGCTTCAGGGCGCTTCACGGCACTGAATCGGCCTTACTCCTTGCTTCTGAGGTGCTAAAAATAGCAGCGGATGAGGGAAGAAGGACAGCATTGATTTTGCTGGACTGGAGTGCGGCGTTTGAGACGGTCTCCTGCGGCCTTCTTTTGGAGCGTCTGTGGGAGGCCGGTGTCAGAGGTAACACATGGCAATGGATCAAGCACTCCCTGCAGAATCGATCCTTCCAGGTCTTACAATGTCCTTTTAAGTCCAAGATCTTTCCTCTGTCTCAAAGGGTACCACAGGGCTCTGTGCTCAGTCCAACTCTATTTAATGTGCACATTTGTCCTCTGGCAGACATTTATTGAAACATGGGGTGAAACTGGTGTCATATGCCACTCAGTTGATTGTCACTTTGGAGCAAAAGGAGGCAGAGGATGTGCCTAAATTCAAAGCTTGCCTGAGTGATCTTGCAAACTGGTTGTTCAGCTGTCTCCAATTAAATGCCGGAAAGACGGAGGTGATGGTGGTTGGCAAACAGCCCTCTATCTGGTCACACTTGTGGTGGCCGGAGGAATTAGGACCAACCCCAACTCCTAAGTTTAAGATAAAAAATATGGGAGTCTGGTTTGACAACACCTTATGGTCTGCAGAGCAGATATCAGCTGTGGCAGGAGCATGCTTTTGCATTCTAAGAATGTTGCACAAAATCTTGGATATACTTCCATTAGATGCCAAAAATACCATTGTGCAAGCCCTAGTCACATCTTGTCTGGACTAGTGCAGCGTCCTCTATTTAGTGGTCACAAAAAGTAACTTGAATATTTTACAGAAGGTCCAAAATGCAGCTACCCGGATGATATTGAATACTCCAAGACGTGCATTGGTGGGAGCAGCCTTGAGGGAATTACACTGGCTTCCAGTACAGGCCAGAATTAACTTCAAGGATCTGTGTTTCTGCCACATCTTTTTCAATGAAAAAGGGCCGAGGTACCTGTGCCCGCTACTTACTGCTTACAGACCCACCCGGAATCTTAGGTCTACGGGCACTGCAAAGTTGGTAGTGCCAAAAGTTCAAAAGGCACGGCGGGGGGGTGGATCCTACAGTTTTCTCGCGTAAAAGGCCTGGAATAACCTACCTTTGGAATTGAGGATGTATCCATCAGAAGCAATGTTTCGTAAAAAACGTAAAACTTTTTTTTTTTAGTCCTCCCTGGGGGATTGCTGTTAAGCGCACCGGTTGTGAAGTTACCGCGTATGCTGGGGCCTGTGGTCCCTTGGGGGGGATAGGGCTCTGCAGTCATGGACTGTGAGGTCTTAGCGTGGGGACTCTCAGTTGGCGTAACCATGTGCTTTATAAGCTTTAAAATAAATAAATGCTGGCTAATCCTTACCTGGTAAATGCATTTTCCATTTACTCGTATCACACGTCACCCATTCACAAAAAGGCTCCATAACCCAAAAAACTCTATGATTCTTACCTCTTCACTCTAAGTTTCCCCCTTCTTGACATCATGTGCCTCCTGCCTTCTCATTCCATGTCTTCTTGTTTACAAATGTCCCTCATTCTAATCATTTTTATTTAATGCTACCAGTATCACCCCACCCTTCAGAATTCCTTACAACCTTAAAACATATCAAGAATGTCAAAGTAAACGTTCAACAGGATACTTATATCCATACTAATACTGAAAGTATGCCTTATTTCCAACCCCCATCAATATTCCATACAGATTATCTACGCAATATGAATCATTGTTTGGATGAGACATCATGTCAGATGACTGTCAATATGTCATATTGACACTTTTTGAAAGTTTAAAAAGAAATTAGAAGAGTCACGATGGATAGTATATTATTTGTTAATATGGATGCATATATATAGATGTCTACACTATCTAAAAAAGGAGGACAGGCATCCTCCTCTCAAAATAGGGTGACCGGACATCTATGTTGGATGTCCATCATCCACAAAACCATAATTAAGGCACTTTGTTCCATTTGTACCTTATAGGCTTTAGGTATTTAGATTTCAATGCTGTAGTCTTCCTTTTCCACACAACAGATAACATGCTTGCAAATGTACTCCCTAACCTTAGCTTCAATACACATGTATGGCTATTTGCACCATTAAGGACAAGCACTGAAAGGCATGGCAATAGTCTGCTAGTGCAGGCAAACATAGGCTTGCACAAATGTGCCCAGACTATTTGAGCAATGTCATGTACCATGCTTCAAAATGCCATATATCTGAGGAATAAAACAAAAGACAGAGCGACTCCAGGAACTAAAAGAGCATCCTTACATGGGGAAGGAGGCACCAGTAGTTTTTGAATATTTTGTATGCCTGTGCTTACATGCTTTAGCATATTAAGGCTGTGCCTACTCACTTTGCTACTGTTTGCTTGTTTGTGTCAGTGAGGTGGCCTAAATAAAAAGGAAAATCTTACACATGTATTCCATACTCACTCTGCTGCAGTACTCAAGATGTACATTAATGATGAGGCCTCAGAAAACTGAATTTGATCTGGGTGTGTTAGTGTTCCTGTTCAATGATAAATGAGTTAGCAGCTCTTGTTGGAGCAGGGCCAAATCTGATTCGCAAACTGTTGGTCTTTGTCTGTAGTGGCACTGTGAGCAAAACTATAAAATGGGCTGGAATGTGGTCTGCTTTAACAAGCTGTGGCTCAGTTTATTTCAAGCGTTTCCCTCATCACTTTTTGTGTTTTCTTCAGTGGTTAAAACTATGGGGATTGCTGTCATTGCCTTGTTGTAAACTGTTGTTGCTGTTGTTGTACATGCCTTGGTAGTAACTGTCATCACTCCTGTAGTCTCTGCTCTTGTGATCACAGTTGCAGCAGCTGTGGTCACTGAATGTTGTGACAAATGTATTTTCTATTTTAATTCCTGATGGTATGGCAGGTACTGTTGCTCTTGTGGGCCCTGCTCTGTTTACAGATCTGGTTGTTGCTATTGTCCCCCATGATGTGCCTGCTTTTCTGCTTGTGATAGTTGAAACAGTGATGAAAGCTGTTATCATTGCTGTATTCCCAGCTGTGCTTGCAGCAATAGTTGCAGCTGTAGTTGCTGGAATGATGGCGACAGAAAGCAAAATGGTGTAATTTCACATATGTATTTGTGCCACCTGTGGAGTGGTATGGAAATGATCCACTGCTATGCTGTAGGGAAAAAATACACAAAAAGCACAGTTACTGTTTGAAGCATTGTGAGGGGCTGGGCAATGCATTGACCTTAATGCAAGCTGTATTAAGGTCAAAGTATTGCACACCCTCACACAGTGCAATTTCAGTCAACTTACCCAGCAGGAAAGTCTGTGTGCATCACCTGCCTATTGAGTTTTCCTGGCAGGCCGGAACCACACTCAAGCTCCCTATTGGGGAAGTTCCTTAGAAAGCACTGGTAAGGACCAGCTATTGTCATTTGCTTAATGTGTTAAAATTAAGTTGATTGTAGTGCTGGTGCCTGACATTGCCAGGAGACCAATGCCTATCAGTCAGTATTAAGACCACTCTGCAGTCTTGAAAGAGCCATGCTGCAAGTTGTCAAAACACCTTCTTCCTCAATAACACAAATAACCCTTGCTTCATGACCTCTCACAGCATTCAACACAGTCGACCATGCAGTATTGATCCCCACCATCAAAGCCTGCCTGAGCTTCAGCAGAACAAACCCACAATGGTTTACATCCTACCAAACCTACCAATAGCAATTTGTTCAGAGACGAACTTTCAGATACTGGACCCTCTCTGTCACCTGTGGTGCCTCCAGAGCTCTATTCTGTCACCTATCATTTTCATATATTATATGGAATCCTTAGGTGCAATCCTTGTAGACAACAATATCCTGATCCACCAGTATGCTATAGACATCCAACTCAATCTCAAAAACTAGTCTCCAACTGACAAACAGAGGCTTAAAGTCTATCTCGAATTAATCAAAAGTGGATGTCAGCAAACAACCCAATACCAACCCCAGGAAGGCTGAATTCCTCCTGTTTGCCCACATCTTGTAGAGTCACCCTTGACTAGAATATCTCACTCAAACAACAATTTTCATGAAGACAGCCTGGTTCCAGCTTTATCTTTGGAAAAGTCTTATGGAAAACCGTCAAAGGCCTTGTCCTCTTCCACTAAGGTTGAGGCAACTTCCTGCTCAAGGAATTCCAGAGATCCCCACTAGATCCCAAAAGATCACTAACACCTACCCAGTTCCATACTGTCCCTGTCATCTTCAGCCTGTACATGGAGCTGCTTGGCCTCTCCTCACAGAAAACAGCTTCAAGATTCCTCAATATGCAGATGATTAAAAGTCTCCTCTGCTTCAGACATCCGCCATCTCAAACATACTGTTTGCTGGATGTCCAGAGCCTGTCTGAAACTCAGCCTAACCAAGACAGAAGTCTGAATACTTGTCAAAACCAACAAACAAGAAGCAGTCCAAATCTGGCTGAGCAACATGAACGACGATGGTTTCAAAACCCAACTTTCACCAAATGCTAAATAACTTGGATTCACCTTGAACACTAACCTCACATTTCAGGAACTCACCTGTTTGCTCCATGGCCTCTGAGACTCACACTTGCATCCTTTAGGGGCATCTTGTATACCACAGAAATTCACATTGGGGCCTTATGGAACACCATTATCTCCCCTTACCAGCGCATACCATCTTCTAAACCACTTGCATCACCTACAAACCCATCATGACCAGCACTCCCACTCATCTTGCAGACAAGCTCACATCTCTGGTGATTCTTGGCACACATGCAGCCTGAACACCATGAGATTTCAGACTAAGAAGTGTAAAAAAGAAAAAATAAGGCAGTTGGCATTTTTCTTTTATGCACCCCAGATCCCCGCATCCATTAGGACTGCCCCAATAATACTACCATTTAGAAACTAATTGAAGACTCAACTACTTAAAGCACACTACATCACAATACATTAACTGTCCTCAACCCAGCTACCTCTTCTATCACTTGTTGACTTTACACTTTTGTTAGACTTTGTACAGTGTCCCACTGCCTTTTGGCAAGCTTCCCACTATAGAAATACCATATACATACATGGATAGATAGATAGATAGATAGATAGATAGATAGATAGATAGATAGATAGATAGATAGATAGATAGATAGATAGATAGATAGATAGATAGATAGATAGATAGATAGATAGATAGATAGATAGATAGATAGATAGATAGATAGATAGATAGATAGATAGATAGATAGATAGATAGATAGATAGATAGATAGATAGATAGATAGATAGATAGATACCTCCCCTCCGGAAACAGGTCCTCACTCAAATCAAATTTTTTAATGATTCCCATATAATGCGTTCTTATGTCAAGAATGTGATACTATATTCTCAGACTTTTGATTCGCCATGACTCAACTGTATTTTATTGTTTTTCTTTGAGTGATCTCACCATTATTTTTTGTTGTAAAGCGCTCCGATACCCTCGGGTCTGGCTAGCGCTATATAAAACTCAGAAATAAATAAATAAATAGATAGATAGATAGATAGATAGATAGATAGATAGATAGATAGATAGATAGATAGATAGATAGATACATACATACATACATACATGCATACACACATACATACATACATATATACATACAACCACTCATGCATACATACAACCACACATGCATACATATATACATACTCTTGCTGCCATGAAAGACATCCTCCATGCAGCAGAATGTCTTGTCAAGTGGTTAAAGAAATCTGGCAACATCACCCTTGTGCTAAAGGATCTATGCTGTCTCACCCTGCAAGCCTGGATAATCTTCAATATAAGCTGCAACACTTGCAAGTTTCTCTATAGCAACTCTCCATCTGCTTAGCTTGCAAACTAACAATATCTGGAGGTCAAAGCTAGTTGAAGAGCTCTGACATAGCCAGATTAGAAACTAAATTGCAGGAATGAGAAAACAAGCCTTCTCACCTTGGTCCCTAGAATTTGGAATATGTTCTTCTCTAATACCAAAACTTCACCAACCCTTCTACCATTCAGGAAGACATTGAAAACCCATCTCTTCAAGGAAAAGTGATTAAGATCTGCTGACTTCTCACTGTTTCTCAAGCTGTACCCACTCCCTTTGCCCGCTTGCTCCATTTATTCCCACTTGGATTTGCCCATTGTAGAGTGCTCCATTGCTTGCCAGCTAGCTTTGTTCCTTAGAAATACCAAAACGTACATACATGCATTCTTTGCATTCCTCAATGCCTGGAGAGAAGAAAGCTTGTTTTGCATTCCTTACTTTTTTTAATCCAGAGGAGGCCAATGCAGAATTGGCAAAATTGCACACAGTTCACCTACACTTTCCATGTTATGGAAAAAGGTCATTTTGCTCATCTTTAGTTCGGAACTCCTTTCTGAAGTGATCACCTGTGTTTTTTCTTTGTATTTCTGTAAATCTGCTTTTTATGTAAAGCATGTTGTTGTTGTTGAGCATTCTATGTGCTAAAACAGACGCTCAATGCATAAACAATAAATGCCTACATTCAAATAAATGCAGAGGGCCAATGTATTCTAGCACAGTGGGCTAAAAGGTAAGGTAAGGCAGATAATACTGTAGATGTATGAAACACATTTTATTTAATGTTATAGCATGATTTGAGATAAAGTAAAAAAATAATTAAAGAAGTTTTCAAGCAATCATAAATTGTCGGAAGGGAACTGGGACCTAAAACTTGTCATTTACTACCACGAACACCCCACTCCCACCCCCATTTAACTCTCCTCCCAAGCTAAACTACCCTACTTATTTTAAATAAATGTTTCTCTCAACTTACAGCTTTCTGGTTGCAGATTCACATCACCTAAACTGTTATCTAGATCAGTTGAAATTAATAGATAGTAGTACACATCTTCTTTTCGAGCAGCATATGCTGAACCGAAGGACTCTGTCTCTTATTCTAAATTTGTTGGAATTCTAGATGTGGTTTGTTAGACCTATCAACCTTAAGGTGCTCTTCCTCCAAATTTTTGCCTGACTACTCCATTTTTTTCTGATCTTGTTTTGCTGGGAGTAGGACTCTCTGCACATTACTGTTGCTAACCAGTGCTAAAGTGCTTGTGCTCACTTCTTAGAACATGGTAATATTGGCTGATACCGAATCGGCATCAGCCCTAGTAAAGTGACACTACATGTACACAGAGCCTGTGAATTAAATGCTACTAGTGGGCTTGCACCACTGATTGTGCCACTCACTTAAGTAGCTCTTTAAACTTATGTCAGAGCTGCCATTGAAGAGCCTGTGTGTGCAGTTTTAAACTGCCATTTCGACCTCGCAAAATAAATCTTTTGCCAGGATTAAACCTTTTTAATACATATACATCACCCCTAGGATAAGCTCTGGACAGTTCAGAGAACAGGGTGCAATGTATTTAAAAAGCAGGACATGTTCTTACACTACCGCAAGTCCTATCTCTCCCGTAGGATAACTTTGGAGTTACCTTATTACATTCTATAAGTGCAATTGCAAGATGGGAAGAGATAACCGGTTTAGGGTTGGTGCCTCTGGATATAACATCCTAATTTATGGTAAAGTCGGATTTTAAATTACAATTCTGAAAATACCACTTTTGGAAAGATGGCATTTTCTTGCCTTAGTCATTTGGCACCTGCAGCCTGTCTCTAGTCCCATAACTGGATGTAGCTGGTAGTTAGGCTTTGTGTATTCCTCCTAGACATTCATGCACAATAGGGATCTTAGATGTGCCTGGATGGGCCATCAGTGGCAGGATGGAAGAGAGGAGCTGGGCACTGCACCACTGACATCTTAATAGGCAGTGTCCTGCCTCCGCACAAAAGGCTGTATATAGTCTGGAGCCAGCGCAGTGAAAGCAGGATATCTGGGAACTTCAAAGTTGAACCTCTAGAAGCTTTTCCCCCATTTCAAAGTCACAACTGGGTAGAAATACTGGGCCTCAGACACCAACTATTAAGTACACTTCTGTAGATACTGTGCCAGAAAGAATGACAACTGTGCTGCTGAATGACTGCCACTCTGCTGGACTCCTGCTTTGCTCTGCTGACCTGCTGCCTGCTCACTTGTTGCCTGGGTGAGAAGAACTGGACCTGTATCTCTGTAACCCAGCATTAAGAGTGACTGCAAGGACAAGTTGGCTGGCATTTTGATCTGAAACCTCAGGGACATAACAGGCTTCAAACAACCTTGCATCTGCACATGGACTCCGCCATCTGTGAGTCTTTCTTGCCAAGTAGTGCCTATGGTGTTTTGCCAGTCTCTTTGGATCCAGTGGAACCAGCGCATCTCCTCTGCTGCAAGGAACAACCCTGAGCAGACCGACACATCTCTGCTACTTCTTTGATTGGACCTGTCGCAAAGACTCACATCACCGCCACAGACCACATTGCCTTCGGAACTGCCACTGCATGGCACATCCTTGGCACAGCCCTATGCATTTCTCATCTACAGCAGTCTTAATGATGACACCATACTTTGCATGACAACCTCAGATCTCTTTGGAAGTGATGCATCACAATTACAGTGTCATGCGAGTTAGAAATGACTGAACCATTTTGGCTTCTGATCGACTCCGTAGAGCTGTGATGTAAGTGTTAGAGTGGAATTCAATGAAGTCTGGTTTAGAATGTTGAGTTCACAGTTACATGCAGAAGAATTTAAGATGTGCAATACTAAGCTCTGTGTGTGGTATAGTCATTGGTGGGTACCCAGGCTGGGGAAGACACTACAAATGGCGACAAGATAGGGGATGAGTAACTGAAAGGGTGTGGATAGAGACTGATAACAAAAAGATTATCAAATACCTCGAAAATCTTGCTGGTGATTGTGTAAAAAAAAGTCATAAGGAAGCTGCCACAAACTGATAAAGAAATTACATACCAACAGATTAAAGAAACTTTGAACTTCAGGTTCAGATGGAACGTTGGGGATATCATTGATGAATTTGTGGAACGACTCAACACGCTCATCAAACACTGTAACTTCAATTAATTTGATGTCAAAGGAACTTCATATCTTAGAGTTACTTATGGATGCATGTTAGATTCATTCAGATGATGAATGCTGAGAGAAACTCTGAGTTTGGAGCAAGTGTTAATGGCTGCCAGAGCTGAAGAGTGTGCCAATGGACAAGCTGCTGACATGGAGGATGGAGGTGCCCAGAATGAATCAATCATGATTGTGAAAAATAAGCCAAGAGACAGGACTGAAGGACACAAGGTGATGTTTACATGTAAAAGAAGTTTGCCTTCCACATGAAAACAAATATCCCTTCTTTGGACAGATATGTAAAGGCTGTGGGAAGGAGAACCATTTTGTGATGGTTTGAAGAGCAAAGGAAAAAGCAAGCATGTCACTGTGTGAAGACAAAATAGTTGCCTGATGTTCCAGAAGCAATGTTAGATGCACACTACCACCAGGCCAAGCGACGACATCAGTTAAGACAAATCGACACTGAGCAAAGTTGATCGTCCTCTAAATTATTGAAAAACAGTTCTTCCATATCAGTATCAAGTAAAAGTGAAGAAGATGGTTGAGCCATGTTGATGTTTACCTAAGAAAAGCATGAGCATGTTGGACTGGCCGCATGAGAAGAAAAATGTCAAAGAAAAGTCAACATGCCAAAGCACCAAAGTCATTCAAACCTTGTCAGAAGATTAAGCTGAAAGTAAATAGTTGTTTGATACCTTTCATTATCGAGAGTGGCACATCAGTAAACATTATGCCTGAGGGGAAAAATAATGAATTGACTCCATTATCGCAACATATGCCATCGAAACCCATAGTGTATACCTGTGCTTCATTGACGCCCTTAAAAAGTCAAGGTTCATTTGTAGCGACGATGAAACACAAAAAACGAAGATGCAAGCACCCACAAATGTACTTTAAGGTACAGCGTCAAGTGACTGTCTACTCAGTTTTAGCACAGCTGCTGATATGGGACTGATTTCTGTAAACTACAATATGAAAGCTCACCATGAAATAATGAACTAATTTCCTTCATTGTTTAGAAGAGCTTAAGATTATCAAAATATAGCTCCATATTAATGAGAATGTCCATCCTGTTGCTCAAAGAAATAGACAAATTGTTTTTCATTTACAAGATGCTGTTGAAAAGGAACTTGAATCATTCTTTAAACATGATTTAATTGAGCATTCTACTGGTCCCACGCCATGGGTTTCTCCCATTGTGCTAGTGCCCAAAAAGGACAGTGAAGGAGCACCCTGCATATTCGTTGACAATGCGTCAGGCAAACAAGGCAACTGAACAAGAACCACACCCAGGTTCACACATTACTGACATGATATTGCAACTAAAATGTGTAGAGGTCTTCTATTGCCTTGACTTGAATGAAGGTTATCACCAGTTGTAACTCGAAGAAAATTGCAGGTGCATTACAACCTTTTCTACACATGTTCGTCTTTTTTGATACAAAAGACTATGTTTTGGTGTGTTGTCAGCTGCAGAACTTTTCCAAGATACCACTCTACGTATCATACAGCCTGTCATAAACGCGTTCAAATATATTGTGATGACATATTGGTTTTCAGAGCTAGACAAAAAGAGCACAATAAAGCTCTTACACAAGTATGTTGTTTACTGGCTGATGCAGGTTTGACTTTGAATGCAGATAAATATGAGTTTCACAAGACAAAGCTACGGTTCTTTGGCATTATATTTTCTGATGGGGTATGACAACCAATCCAGCTAAAGTACAAGCACTGTCAAATGCTGATCTCCAACAAGATGTTTTAATGGTGCATTCATTTCTTAACACAACCAGCCACTGTTCCAGATATATACAAGACTTTGCCACTGTAAGTGCTCCATTTGATGAAAAAGATGTTCAATTTCATTGGTCACATGAATGTGGGAAATGTTTTAAGAAAACTAGTCATGGAGAAAGCTACTGAAATTGCTTATTTCAATCCAAAGCTTCATACAGAGGCTGCTGTTAACGCTAGCCCATTCAGGTTAGGTGCTATCATCGCACAGCACAGTGGACACTGGAATGCTCCAAGTCATATTGTGGTATATGCAAGTAGGAGTTTGTCCCAAACAGAATGTGCTTATTCACATCCAGAAAAATAAATTGTAGCCATGGTATAGCTTGTGAACATTTCCATATATTCCTGTACGGAAAGCCTTTTATACTGGTGACTAATCATCAATCTTTACTGACTATATTTGGCGAAGTGTGGCTCAATGGTTAGAGCGGCAGACCCTGATGCAGAGGTCTGGCCCGGGACCAGGGTTCAATACCCCGCCTCGGCATGTCTTGGGCTCAAAATTCCACGGATCTGACAATTCTCGCCTCGGTGCCTATTCCAATCATGGAGTCCCACTCTGCAACTCTGGGCAATAGCTTGCTTAATCTCCACAACGGCCCCCACAATGCTAAGGATGCCTGGCCTCCACCTTGGTGGTGCCCAGGAGTGGACACCTCACAGGGAAAGCCAGGATGGGTTCCACAGCGGTATTCGTACAAGCGCCTTGATACCCTTGCGGGTGAGTAGTGCGCTATACAAGTATCAATTTACATTACAAAGGCTGAGATGCCTCCTCGCATTGAACGATGGATCTACGATTATAAGAGCACAATCATAAAATTGTGAATCATTCAGGGAAGGATCAGAACACTGCTAACTACTTTTCCAGAGTGCCTATACGAGGTCATGGTACTCTATCCAAGAGGGCTAAAGCCTATATCAATATATTTTATTGTCAGTTGCAAACATATAATACATAATGTAAAGAAAAGACCATTATTTTAACCCAGTAAAAAACTCCACTCCTCACCCACCCTAGCTACACAATTAATTGACAAAATTTTATCATTGCTATTGGACCTGCTTCAAGGCATCTTCAATCAGGTCCATACAAATTAATACACCACAAGGAGAAAGAAGAATGGGTGACAAAGGGCAAAGAGAAAAGAGACAAAAAAGAAAACACGTCCAACAGGGACAAACAAGGTGCATGGATCCTTTATGTACACCAGTATAAAGTACAACATGCCTATCATTAACAACTCCTGATTCTATCCAGTCCAGTAGCGTACCCAATTCCCTAAGTCCCTTCCTCTTACTACAAATCCCCTTCCATAGGAAGATTTCCTTTTCTAGATTACACATTGCCAACGCCCTAGCTAGCCATTGTTGAAACACTGGTGGCTTTCTGTCTAACCAAGCCGAGGCGATACATAAACGGTAAATGGTCATGGCGATGAAGGTCAACCCTCTACCTCTTGCCGGCCTCTCCATTTCAGATACTCCCAGGAGAATCACTGCGGGAGATAGGAATACCTGAATATTTAATTTGCTGGAAAATAAATCAGTGATCTGGGTCTTTATGAGCCTATATCAATTTCATTGTAAAATCAAACACACTAGCTGCCATTTCATTAGACCAGACTATCACTCCCACGAGCCATGATAGTGATATGCTCAAGTTGAAAGCTATATTTACACATCAGTCAAGGAACCAGCACCCTATACCTCTCACCAGTGATGGTGAATATCAAAAATACAAAAATATCAGAGAGGTACTGTCCATAACTCAGGAGGGAGTTTTAGCACGAGAGACGAGAATCTTGATTCAGGAGAGTCCGCAGCAGAAAATGATTGAAGCGACCCATGAAGGACATCGTGGAATCATTGCCACAAAACGAGCTCTCCGAGACCAAATCTGGTTTTCGTATCCCGATGAGCAGATTGAAAAGTAGTTAAAGGCCTGTAATCAATGCAAATGCCTTTCTACAAAAATTATTCATCTCACCGTAAACTTGTCAGAACTCCCAAAGCATGCCTGGGAGATAGTAGCCATTGACTGTTTTAGTCCACTTGACAATGGACTTCATCTGATGGAAACTGGGGACAAATACTCGCGGTTTTCATTAATTGAGCATCTCTCATCTACCACTCAAGACCAAGTCATTGAGAGACTACATGGCATCTTTGCAATTTAGGGTATTCTAGCCATATTGAAATCTAACAATGGCCCACCTTTTAACAGTCGAGAATTCAAAGATGTCTTAGAGCTTCTGAATATACAGCATCAGAAGAGCAAACCTGTGTGGCCGCAGGCCAATTAATTTGCTGAATGCTACAGAAAGCAGTGCATCATACTGCTCTTGAAAGCTTGATTTAAAATCTGTGTTAAATTCTACCTAGAGCGCTTATCATTCAACACCTCACTTGACCACAGGTGAAAGTCCTGCAGCATTGACAATTGGGAGAGCAATCTGTAGTGTAGTTCCTATATCCCTGATAGGCTCTGCGCATTGGAATAACATACACTATAGATTTGACATATGACTAAGGTCAGTATGTCTCTATCGAGAATATTAAACTTAATTACTTGTGTGTGCCAGCTAACTCAGAGGTCACTAGAAACTTCTCGAATATATAAGAAGGGATTACTCTCTGCCAACCGCATAAACATGACAACTTTGTTTCCCGTTAGAATCAGAACAGTCTCAGAATCGTGGAAACAATAGATAAGAGTTTCACTCTGTCAATCGTGCATGTTTCGTTTCTACAGAGTTGCACAGAAATAGAGAGACGGGCATTTTCAATAAAAGGGGTTATTGAACAATCTTATTTCTCGTGCAAGAGATATGAATTGCTGCAATTGTAAGACAGACTGCGAAATACAATATGTTCGAGGTTAGCAGTAAGATAAAATAATACTGCAATAGCATGACTTGTAGCTATGACATATATTAATCAAAATACATAGATAAATAGCATAAGCTAAAATGTGATACTCATCTGATGCTTCTAAATTGTTCTACCCCAGTGGATCTAACCTAAGTGCAGTACGAGGTTTGAAGTAGATGCTATTTCTAAAGTATAGCTAGCTATATTTTAGTGTTGCCAAGAGTTGTCAAAAATGTCTCTAAATTCTAGTCAGCTGCATACCTGAGAATGAGAGAGGTTGGAATCTCTTTTCTGGACTCGATAGTCTAATCCCCCGCAAGGGAAGTCAGAGAGCACTGGAGCTGGATTCTCTGCGAGGAGGATGACAGCGTCAGGTCAGTGCATCAGGCTGGAACTCGATCTCCTTCCGAACTTGCCATGGCGAACCGCGTAGTCTGAGTTGGTTCGAATCCTCCGGGAACCGCAATTTGCCAGGGCAAGTGCTGGTATATTTATACCTTGAAGGTGTCTAGGAATGCCAGTATTGACGTAATAGTCGGGCAGAGGAACATCATGAATGAACCCCTAAGGAATAGATGTTCATGCATACTTAATGAGTTCTTGGAGAAATCAATTTTCAAGCTGAGGGAAATTCCTAAAGGCTTAAGGGTCTGTTTTTCCAAGAATTCGTTGTGACGTGGATGGGTGGATGTAGGTGGACATGCCTGCATTTGGTTTGTATGGACAATGTCTAAATAGGAGCCGGATTTCTATGTCCAAATAAGGGCAATGTGGATTGTACCTATATAAGGGCATAAATTGGGAAACCTATATACGGAATTTAAATCTGCACACAACACCCACTCCAGTTTCGTATGAACGACGTTACTAAATCCTAAATGTTCTAAACATATCTTAAAACAGAGTATTGCATAGGTTTGCTAAAATAAGCAAAAAACATATCTAAAACATATGTCCTAAAAATATATTACAAAACCATTGCCATGCATAAAGTGTTGTACATATTAAAGGCAATGTTCCATTCTAAGCATAGAATCACATTGGAATGCTAAATGAATGAACCAAAATGTATAAATGTGATGAAATGGCTCGTAAATAAAGAAGAAAAAAGGGCCAAAACCATTTCATATCAGGTTACACAAGTCAAATTGTTACTGTGCCAAAAAATGAAAAATTCAATTTTGAAAAAATAAAATATATAATCATAGAAAAAGTTCCAAAGTCAGTGTTATGTTTAAAAAAGAAAATGAATGTCAAATTCAGAGTCTCTCCGGAACACTGTGTACTTGAATCAAAAGTCAGTTTGTGGGGACGGAGAAAACATAATATTTTCTAATCCTGTAGACAACAAGTCGTCTACCGTTTTGGGTGAGAGGTGGAATACCTCATGTAGAAGATCAACAGCACAGAGATGCGAACTATCGCCTTCAGCATGGGAAGCATCAGCAATGTCCGGATTGGATGTTAACTGCGCGCCTGGTGTTTCCTCTCGTACCTCAGCAGTAGCATGTTGCGTCTGTGAGATCTCATTGAATGCCGCCATCAGGATTGGTAGCCGCTGGGGACAACACATAACATGGGCCGTTATCGGGTCCAGCAGAGTATCGATATCCGTAGGCATGACTGATGGGAGTGTCAGACAAATGTCCAGCACGCATTCTTCACCGTATAGCAGGTAGCGTAGAACAGGTAAGATGCGATCTTGCCAAATTGGTCTGAATGACAGAAACCAAGCGGTGTTTAATTCTCGTAGATGAGGTAAACCCAGAATTTGGATGATGCGCTCACGATAACTTATCTCCAATAGAGTTCTTTCCATGGTGAACTGGGTATCCGTGGACTGCTTGAAGAGGTGCTAACAGTCCTGCACACACGTTCTTAAATACATGTACAATACCGCTCGTATCAGACAAGTTTAGGATACGACCTAACATTTCCGAGAAATGCACAGGGCAGTATGTATACAAAAGGGTATGTATCTCTGCAGAAGTCCTTGCGATTTGGAGAGCATAGGTTTCCTTGGCAGAGGTCAGAGGCATAGTTTTTTGTAAAAGAATGGCTTTCCTTCTGCTTAGAGTATCAACTCGTATAGAAGAGATATTCAGTGAAGTCCATAAAGGCGACTCCCTGACTATGTCTATTTGTGGAAACGAGACATGCATACAGCAATTGACCCTGGATGTAACAGTTATTAGAGATGGGATTCCTGGCAGCATGCCACAGCAGCTGTGATCATTCAACATAATGTAACTCCCGTTTGAAAGTTGTCCAAAGATTGGATTAATCACTGCTGCCGGTGAATGGTGCAGGTGGCAGGATAAGTGTGTAGTGGAACCATTACGGACCCCGTGTAAGTTAATACCCTGACAAAGGAGAGAACCGCTTAGTGCGTGTTCACAGTTTTCACCGCTAAGAAACACTTCACGTCCCCCACCCCAACATCTATATGTGAAAGGTAAATCCCAGGATGTCTTGATGTATTCTTTACCCAACCTTTCATATTTGCCTGCTGGTATATTTTTTTGGCAATACTGAAAATGGAAAGTCGTAACAGGCAGAGTAATCTTACCATGTATGATCCACTCAGTAGCTGGTTTTTCTGCCACTGTGAATGGTAATTTCTCCAGTTTTTCAATGCCCAGCACCGTATAGTCTGCTCCCCTTTATGCCAGTTTGATCTGTCTATCAGTGAGATTGAATTCTGCAAACAGTGACGTAGTATTGATTAAACGCCAAGGCACATAGCCAGAACGCAGGTTTTGAAGCCTCCAGCCTAATAGCATGATAGAACGTAGCTGTGACTGACCATGTTGCAACATGACCAAGTCTTGTTTCATTATGTCTATGACAGAGGATACAATGCTGTCCAAAGAATATATCCTGGACGACAGAGTCGTTAACCCATTGTCTACTACAGACAGAGATTTCTCTAGATTAATACGATCAATTTCTCATATTCTTTCTGCAGTCTCTGCTTGGGTGACCTTCCATGCTTCATTATAAGCAGCGTAGATACCGGCATATATGAAACGTTTTTGATGCAGTTTTCTTGGTCCTAGCAAAAATTCCCTAAGATCTGCGTCTTCTTGAAGTCAAGTTAAGTGTGGTTTTACATCCTTAGTGTAGCTTTCTGTAGCCAATCAAGGCAAAGATTCCCTACACTATAAGTTGTTACTACCCGAGGATGCTGTCTATGGACATAACGTGGATCTGGCCTATGAAAGGTAAAACCTTGTTTTTTGTTAAGAAATCTATCTTGACAGTTGCTTGTGTCTAGGGGACAGAGCAACCATTTTTTCCATTCAGGATCTGATCTGTTTTGATTCAAAATAGTATGTACGTCGACCTCCCCCATGTAGTGCTTTCACTTGTAGGTGCAGGTAGAGACAAAGGTGCACATGCATCAAGCAAACCAAAAGCGATTCCTTAATAGCGAGAAATAAGGAATCGTTATTAAGGAATCGCTTTTGGGTATGCATCAACAGATTCGGTAATAATTAACGATTCCTTAAAAATCGCTATTTTTACCGAATATACAATAGCGGGGCATGCAAACTCCGATTAGCTATTAGCGAGTTCGGTAATTCCGAATTAGCAAATAGCGAATTCGGTATTAGCGAAATCGCAAATGACCGCGTCGCACCGGGAACGTGCAGATGACATCACCAACCAGGAAATACAGCAGCCCCACCCTCATTGCATCGACAGAGGAGCAAACAGGAGCACTGACTGCAGACTGCCTGTGCAGACTGAAGCCACACAGACTGTTCCATCTGCTAAAATACACCATCCATGGAGAAGGAAGCCTCATCCAGCACTGAGGCTGCGCGCAAGCGCAAGCGCAAGTTCTCCGACAGGGAGCTGGAGCACCTAATTGAGGGAGTCTCGAGCAAGCACGATCGCCTCTTCGGCAAGCTGTCCCTCAAGGTGCCTGAGGCGGAGAAGCGCCGCATATGGCTGCGCATCCGCGAGAGGGTGAATGCAGTTGGTGTGACGCCCCGCAGCATCGACGACCTAAAAAAAAGGTGGTACGACCTGCGGAAGCGCGCGAAGGAGAGGATAGCAGAGAGGCTCCGGGACGCTAGCAGAACGGGAGGCGGCCCTTCCACGGTCCAGGCCAACACTGCCCTGGAGGAGCTGGTGGAAGGTACAATTGAGCGGGAAGCCGTCATGGGAGTCACCCAGATGGACACGTCCTGCGCAGCCACAAGTGCCCAAGGTAAGATGCATGCCTGTTGCCATACCCAGCATAGCGTAAATCCCA
Source organism: Triturus cristatus (assembly GCF_964204655.1). Taxonomy (NCBI): domain Eukaryota; kingdom Metazoa; phylum Chordata; class Amphibia; order Caudata; family Salamandridae; genus Triturus; species Triturus cristatus. Next base: position 522,814,505 of record NC_140588.1, on the reverse strand, counting down.
TTCCCGGCCCCCAGCAGGATCTGAGTGTGCATGCAGCTTTGCAACACACAGCTTTACCCCTAACACTAGTGCATCATGTGAGCTGTAGTCTACTCAGGCAAGTGTGCATGTACAGGGGTAAATGCAATAACCATTCACCAGATCAGTAGAAGCTGGGTGGAGACAGTATGTGTAGTGGATCACAGAGGGACATGTATGTGTGCAACACTACGTAGGTCTAACTATCGCAATAACCATGCACTGTTTAACACACAGATGCATCACCTGGGGATTCAGATGACAGCGGCCGGCTGATAATCTCCGAAACACCGGTTGAATCAGACCTTGAGACAGCGCAGGATGCCCTCACATCACCTACACCTGCCACCCCACCAGCACCACCAGCACCAGCAACACCAGCACCAGCAACAACAGCACCAGCAACAACAGCACCAGCAACACCAGCACCACCAGCACCAGCACCAGCCACACCAGCTGCTGCCACGACAGCCACCAAAGCGCCGCGGCGCAGGTCCCAGGTTGCGCCCTTGGCGGTGATGGAAACACCCACCACACAAACGGGACACGGTCAGCGCGCCATCACACCACCTGATGCACCACCTGTCCGCGCCAGGCTAACACAGCGGCACAGGTCTCGCCAACGTTCGGTCTCCTCAGGCAACCTGGATCTCCAACACACTCCTGGCATTGAGGAGAGGATGCTGTCTGTCCAGCGCGTGCAGAGCCGCCACATGGCAACCATCAGCACCAACATCGTTCACCTTGTTCGTGAAATGCGAGCCATGACTGCCGCAGTAACGACCATGGGCATGGCGGTCAGGGACATGAGCACTGTGGTGGCAGAGGGCAATGCTCACCTCAGGGAAGATGTACAAGAGCTCACCAGTGCCATGAGGGAGGGCCATGAGTGCCAGAAGAGGAGGCGCCGACAGCAATTGTTGCGTTCCGCTGCCGCTACCAAGGCTATCACGCGCCACAGCAACAGTACCGCAGTGTTGGCACGCCGCACTGTGTCCTTGCAGGTCGACCTTGGGCACTTCTGCGGGGATGTGGCAAAGGCACTGGGGCAGTTGACCACTGCTGTGGAACACTTCCAGAGCAGCACATGCAGTGCTGCAGCTTTGGGGGGGGGATGACGCTAGTGAGGCTGCCTCGAGTGTGAGCAGTGTGTCTGTGGCAGAGGGCAGCACCAGGCACCGCAGTTCGCGGGCATCCACGGGTACAGGCCGTGGTGAGGCTTTGGAGACACCTGAGCGGAGGCTTGGGGTACGTGGGAAGCGCCACTAGACAGTTGGACATGCATACAGGACCATGGTGGGGCAACCATGGACATCCACTTACTGAGTATGCACAGGCGTGACTTTAAGGCACCTTTTATTTTACTTTATGCAATTAGAGCATGATTTACATAGCTAGTTTTGTTGCACAAACCTCGGTGCTACTGTGCATTAAACAGTTGCACCCCAAACTAACTTGTAATGTTTCATTCTCACATGTTTCAAAAATGATTTTGCATGATGTATGTCCGCCTCCTATGGCCCTCTGCTGTGTTAGGGACGTGTGCCTGTCGTTGTTGGGCGGGTGGTTGGTCATCCCGGTGGTCGTCATCCCTGTCCACCTCTATGGGTATCCCCCTTCTGGTCGCAATGTTGTGCAGCATTGCACATACAGCAATTATCCGGCAGCATGTTTCAGGTTTGTAGAGCAAGGTGCCGCCAGTCTTGTGTAGGATTCTGAAGCGACTCTTCAGAATCCCAAATGTCCTCTCTATGACATTCCTAGTGCTGATGTGTGCAGCATTGTAGCGATGTTCCTTCGGGGTTGCTGGATTGAGGTATGGGGTGAGTATGTATTCACGCAGGGCGTAAGCACTGTCACCTAGAAGATAGAAGCATAGACTTAGCATTGGTGATGTACATACATGTGTAGTGTTGGTGTGGGGAAGCGTATTTTTACGTACCTAGCAGGAGTCCCTCTCCAAATTCTCCGTTGATTAGTCGCCTGTGCATTCCACTGTGGCGGAAGATGTAGGAGTCGTGTGTGCTCCCTGGGAATTGTGCCACTAGGTCCGTTATGATGTTATTGGCATCGCACACAACCTGCACGTTGATTGAGTGGTATGACTTGCGGTTCCGGAATATGTACTCATTTGCTGCCGGTGGACATATGGGGATATGCGTGCAGTCGATGCATTCAATCACATGTGGGAATTGTGCCACCTGATAGAATGCCTGTTTGGTGCGGTCCAACTGCTGTGGGGTTATGGGAAAGCTGATGTGGGTGTGTAGCATTGTCAGCATGGCATCTAGGAATTTCTTGAAGAAGCGTGACAGTGCGCTTTGCGATATGCCTCCGGCCACCACAATTACCCCCTGGAAACTCCCTGAGGCCAGTAGGTGCAGGCTGCATAGGACCTGAACGTGCGCAGGGATTGTATTGGTCGGGTGTGTCTGGTGCTGCAGTAATGGTTCCAGGTCTGCAATCAGGCGCATGATCATTGCACGATTGAGGCGATACTTCTCGTACACCTCGTCCTCATTCTGCCCGAGCAAGGTTATGCGCAGTCTGAAAACTCGCTCCTGGACCCTTCTCCTGCGCTGTCCTGCTGCATTGATACGCATCCTCCTTGCAAGCACGTAGAGGGCAGCCATTTTGTGGGAGCCAACAGGGTCTCCTGGGCCACATTTAAGGGTTTTGTGATTGCCTCAATCATTTGCACATGTAGAATTTGTTTTTTTTTGCATTAGCGTTTTTTTTTTTAACTTTACGTCCAGGTTTTGATTCCCCTTATTTAGCTCTTGCAAAATAGCGATTTTTGGGATTTTCGTTATTAGCGACTGTTGTTGCATTGGGGTGCGATTCGTTATTTGCTATTGGCACTTTCCCTTGAGCTAATAGTGATTTCGGTAACTGCTAATTCGGTATTTAGCGATTCGGTAATTTTGCATTTTGGTTATTAGCGAATCGGTATTTTGGCGGATTTATTTTTTGCGATTCGTTATTTGCTCACGTTTTGGGTTCATGCATTTGAAATAGGTATTTTTTAATCGCTAACGGGAGTTATTAGCGATTCGGTATTTTACCGACTGGATTTTGGCTTGATGCATGAGGCTGAAAGTGTTCATGTCTTTTATCTTGGCTAATCCAAGGCATGATATTTGTTGGACAGTGTCATTCAAAAACATAATTTGCTCAGAGATGATAAAGTCTATAAACAAAGCTTCTATTCCCTGTACTTGCCAATCTTTAGTACCCCAGACAGTTTTCGTCTCAATGTTCTCTTTCCAAAAGTCATAACCCTGTCTAGACAGTTGGGCAATAAAGGCTGTAGAATAAATGTGTTTAGTATTCGTTAACATATTTTTCATTCCTGTCTTGTTGACATTCTTAAAGTAAAATGTCTCTGCATTCGAGCTATTAAACTCTGAACAATATGGAAATTTCATTGCAAATGTTTTCAAGCTCCCTTTGGTGGCGTAGGACAATGTTCACATTGGTTATACATATTTACATTTCTAGGTGTTGCAGATTTATGCAAGAAATGATGACCATAGTGGTTATAACAATACATTAGTCTGATAAACCTTGTAAAGATTCCTTATTAGTGAATGCAGTTGGCATCTCGGGATCAAACATCATATTTTAAACAGTCTCGAAGTCCCAATCATCAGAAAAGGTACTGGAGGTAATAAAGTCACTTAAAGAAATTTTAAATAAATGTGGAATCTTCAAAAGCTCCGACGGGCCAAAAATGTCATATTTGGTTTTGTCCCAAACTATACCATCAGGTATAGGAATCGCTGTGATGTTCACCGTTGACAAGTCTCTTGCTTCACGATGGGATGATTTGTGTGGCTGGAGAAGTAAGTTCACTCTTTTACTTGCTGTGTCCATTTGAATATATCTTCCATTAATCAGCATACCCAGAGTTATTACCAGAGCTATCCAAAGTAGAAAGAAGAATATTCCCAAAACAATCCATACTTCAATCCATGGTGAAACCAGATACGTTTTTTCCAGTAGATGAAAAAAGTCTGTTGCTTGTTCTTTGAAAGTTCTTTGTACTGGCGTTGTTTCAAGCTTGCTGGGATCCTCAGAAAACATATCAAAGTTCATGAAATAGCCAGAAGCAGTTCTGTCAATTGTTGGAATTGCATCGGTAGTTGATGAAATTGCTGGAACCAGTTGGTCACTTGTTACTTCGTTGTAGACAGGTGTATCTGGATGAACTGTTTTTTGGGTCTCAAGAGGTACGAGGTCCATAGCATTGTTGCTTAGTCCTCTATTTCTTACTATCGAATCTTCAAAGGTGATGAGTCTCTCAGTTTTAACCTCTTGGATTGTAGCTAGAAGAGTACGTCTGCTACATTGGCAGAGTCCACTTTGCCTACTGTTCAGTATCGGCTACACAGTGTGGTTTTATCAGGTTGATGAACACAAATCTTTTCTCCTTTTTACCAGCAAGGAGCGGCAAAAGTACTGTTCTTGATCCGTGGATTGCTAGGACAGGTACTGGTTGTCTGTATGAAGGCCGAAATTCTTTCTTATCCGTGATCTTTTCTCTGACTAGATCCCCAAGCTTTGGGATCCAGACAGACCTTGCTGGGACGGCCACATTTTTCTCAGTGGTGGTTGGCTTCAGGACCACGTTGCTTTGTTGCTTTCTTAGGTCATTTAAGTCCTGTAAAACAGCCAAACGATCTTTGATATCAAATTGTTTATTTTCCACCACTGTGTCTTTCATATCTAAGTCCGGAACCAACATTCTAGTCCAAAACAGGACCTCATATGGAGTGACACCCCCTAGAGAACTTCTTGGCAAGTTGTTTAGTGCGCACTGGACCCCATATAGATGTTTGACCCACCCATCACCCAAATCTAATACCCTAGCTGTTATAGACTGCTTTATGTCCCGGTTTTTTCTTTCCACAACAGAATTTCCCTCAGGATGGAATGGAGAAGAATATCACAATGCTACGCCCAGACTGGCCATGGCTTCTTTGTAAGCCCTAGAGCTAAACGCAGGACCCTGGTCAGAATGTAGTGTGCCTATTGCGTATGTGCCGATAAAGACTCACAAATCTTTTATGACAGTTTGAGTGTCAGCCCAGCGCTGAGGCCACTTCCGTAGGAACCTAGACTAAGTGTTTTTGGAATTGTATTCGTCCACAAAGACCCATGCACGCAGTTAGTCTAATGCTGTCTAACAATGGTGTCTGTACTGGGCTGACTACGTTGTAGTCAGGTATCTGGTGGTGTTCTGTACTGCGATCTCTATTGCATGCTATACAGTTATTGATGAAGATGTGAATGTGAGTATTCATCCCTGGTCACCAGTATATCTCTTTTAATTCTAATATTGTTTTAGAGATCCCTTGATGTATCAGACCCACTCCCAGATGCGCTTCGTAAATCATAGCTGCTCTACGTTCCCTGTTTGGAATTACTCTATTCCCCACTCCAAGGATTCGAGCAAACGGAACGCCATTCGTTCAATTATATATGAGTATTTGAGTGGAAACTTTATAGGTAATGCCGCACTGCTGCCTTTGCTTGATGCATTGACAGCCAGCATTATTTTGCTGTCTATTTTCGTTTTTGAATGAGTGATTGCAGCTACGGAAGCCGTTTGCAAAGCCGTTTTCGCTGCTTCATCAGCCAATGAATTCCCTTCAACATGAATGCCATCACGTTGGTGACTCATCGTGTGTATCATGTGAGTGTTTTGTAGCCCATTTTGAAACTGAACTACTTGTTCCCAAAGCAATTTGTGCTTAATTGTGCCACCTTTTGCATCTTTGAAACCATTTCAAATCCAATTCTGTAAATATTCATTTTAAGATTGAGCACAGTAAAAACAATCGCACACTATCAGTGTGGGGAAGTCGTGATCTGTATTATTAAGTGTCATCTTAAATGCTTGTAGTTCAGCTTGCTGAGCTGTACAATCTACGAGAGATTGGATTTTTGTGAACATTGGTCTGAATTTGCCATCTCGCATGCGACCTTTAATGATAGCACACTCTGCACTGTAAGCTTGTTTACTCCCCGTAGTGGGCTGTGCAGATCCGTCAGTATAAATTATAAATTCGTATTAGTCAAGAGGGAGAATTTCAGTAGGCAGAGGACATTCATGTTCATATTGCAGGAATGCTTGTGTTTTTAAATATGGATCAAAAACGTATTCAACATCAGTTGCAGCAAAATAATTAACCTATTGTATCCATCTCGGATGTAAATCTTTTGCATTTGGAATGCTAGCCTTTGTAACTGCCTCTAGGGCTGGTACAGTAGTCACAATCATAATGCGTTTCCCTTGTGCTAGCGCTCTTTCTTTTGCTACAGCGGTTTGGACTGCTGTCAGACTTTTTTCTGTAGAAGTGAATTTCATTTCTGCTTGTGTATACAAGTAGGATTTGTATGCAATTGGTACTTTTTCACCTTCGTTAAAAGTTAAGTAGGTGAATCCACATTGACCCGGAATTATTTGGATCACTAAGTTGCGTAGGTTTACGCGTGTTTGCAAGTGTTTTGTTGCTAACATGTCTGTTTGGAGTGAACGCAAAATTTCTGTGTGTTTTAGTGTCCAATGTGTGATTTTAAAATCAGGTTTGATTAATTTGTAGAGAGGTTTAACCCTTTCTGCGTAATTTAAAATGTAAGTTCTTCCAAAATTCAGGAAACCTAGAATCAACTGTAAATTCTTCATTGTTTTTTGAGGTTGGAGCAGCGCACACTTTTCTAAAAAGTTGTCTGCCAGGCTTTTGCCTTCACTTGATAGTTCATATCCTAGGAAGAGCACGTTAAGGTGGGCAATTCTTGACTTTTTAAAGTTGAATTTGTAACCCTCTGAGGCGAAGCCCAATATTATGGTGCTCATCCTGTTCAAGTGCCTATCCAGGTCATCGTCTGTCAGATATATATCATCGACATATGACTATGCCTCATCATCATAAGTTTGTAGTAACTCTCTTACTCTTGCTGAGAATAGCCCCGGGCTGTTTTTGAATCCCTGGGGCAGTCGACAAAATTGACGCTGGGTCCCCATTATTGAGAAAGCGGTCAAATATTTGCTTTCTGGTGCAATATTTTGACAAAAGAAACGTCTAATGTGGTTTTATATTTTTTACTCACAATGTTATTCATTAATGCTGTACTGTGTGCATTTTGCACTGCTAATGTTTTGCAACAAGAATTTAAGTGTTTGTAATCCAAAACTAGATGATATGTATTGTCTGGTTTGGAAACAGGAAACAGAGAATTGTTCATTGATGAGGTGCATGTTTCAATCACCCCCTGATATTCAAGTTGATCTAAAATATCCCTGACCTGTTTTTTAGCTTCTTGCTTAACTGGGTACTGCCTTTGTGCAGTCGGTCGATTTTAAACTGGATTTTATGGTGAGGTGAGTCCTCATCCCATCCTACATGATTTTTATACAGTGCTGGGGCTTGGGCTACTGCCCATTTCCTGGCTAATATATATTTTAAATTAACTGGAACATGGTTGGGGAAGGCAGGCATACTGATGGCCTCGCCATGTGGGCATTCCCTGACGAATTCTGGTGGCCAGTCCCGTTCTGCTAGAAGTATATCATAACCCCTTGAAAGATGCTCCCAAAAGAGTGCTTTCACTTTTCGTGGTATGTCTCCCTCCATCCGGAGTGTTATTTCAAATAACCTATGTGGATAACTAACCCTGGTGTCTACTAGGCCTGGGCAAAATTTCCGTTCCGTTCGCGGAATTTGCGATAATTTGGCTTTTCCGCATTCCGCGGAGAGCGCGGAAATGTCAAAATTTCCGCATTCCGCAGCTTTGCGATAATTTAGTTCTTGCTCGCGCTGTAAAATAATACATTCTTGCGCGCGCGCGATCGCCTTACCTGAATCCCCGCGTTCGCCGACAAGTTTTCCCGATCCAGTCGCGTTCTCCATGAGATGTTGTATTATTTTAGCCATTTGAGCTGTCTCGCGACAGTTCGCGTCCGCAGTGACGTCATGCATCGCACGATCACGTCTTTATTCTCGCGATCATGCACCGCGAGACAACTGAAAACAAGATGGCCGCGCCCACGAGCAACCACAGGGGTAAGTTAGCGACCCGCAACCATGCAAAAAATATCGCGAACGGGAGGGAAAAAAACTTCCGCATCTTCGCGATATTTCCGCTTGTTTGCGGAGATTTTTAACATTTTCGTGATAATTTGCGAAAGTCGCTTTCGCAAATTCCGCCCACCCCTAGTGTCTACAGTCTCAACTTGTATGTCTTCATTCAAGTCCACTGTCTCCAGAAGTCCCTTCAGGTTCTGGCGAGCTATTGTAACTTCTGCTGCACTGTCCAGCATGGTCTGGGCCCATTCTCTGTTCCTGAGTTGGGTTCTCAGTATTGTCGGCATGTCTGATCTTCAGACCTGCTTCCTTTTTTTTGGTGAATTAAGGTTTTGCTTTATGTATCTGAACGTGTTGATCGTCTTTGGCTTCAAGCGTTCTTCCTTGTTTTCTGACCGTCCTCTTCTTTCAGATGTCTGTGACGATATCTGAAAGATACGAGAGGAACATGTATCATTATCTTGATATCTGTCAGGTTTACAAAAATTATCCCTATTCCTGAGGTTGTACCTCCTTTCAGAGGGCTCCTTCTGTGGAGGAGATCTGCCTCGGAAATGAGAACGCTTCTCTTTGGAATGCTGTTTGTTATTTTCCCACTTCTTTTTAGAAGAGGTAGGAGTGTTTTTAGTAACGGCCTTTTCAGGACTTTCGGACAGTTGTGGTTTTACTGGTTTCCCTCCCAGACTGTCTCTGCCTAATTCCTCATAGGATTTTTCAATTGTCCTGGCTAGTTCTTGAGGTTGTTCTGTTACATCAAATTCCCTTCGTTTCTTGTGGATCGCCACTGATGCTGCTTCTCCTTTAATATTGGATAATATTATTGCTGAAACCTGGTCGAAATTTTCAAGTAACTTCATACCTAAATTCAGAGGAGGCTCTGCCACGTATTTGTTTTGAATCTGTTTCAGGACATCAGGTATTACCGCCATTGACGGAACACCATGTGTATTTGTGTAGATTGCAGCAAAGACTGTGCCCCAAGAGGTGCAGTCTTCCAGATTTGGTGTGATCCCCATTGGTAAACTAATTGTTAAAATGCTGTGTTTTTCAAAAGGGGTAGTATTAGGATATACTGCTTTGATTTGAGTCATTTTTTTAGCTAAACAGAATGGAATTTGTTCGCGTTTTGCGGGTAATTTACCCATGACTGAGTGTAAAGTCTGTGGAGTAATTTTTAGAGTATTCCCCTGATGAGGGGCTGGATTTTGAATTGTTAATGGTTGTTGGACTGTGAAAGTCTGCATGACATATTGAACCAATTGTCTATATATCTATTAATTCCTTGAGTTAAGCAAGTAACTCTACGTCTGATATAGTTTCAATGTCAGGATGAGGTGTATAGCCAGCTAAAATCGGCCATGTTGCTCCTGGTCTACCTAGTGGACCGAGCCTGGTAATGTGATTGTAACGTTTTAGGGCGCCTTGAAACCAGAGCTCATGCTCCTGGTATGTGAGTGGAATTTCAATATCCTCGAAAGGAATATATTCCAGGTGGTTCATCTTCTTTGTAGAAGTGAAACATATGTGTTACTGGATTTGATTCAGGGAATACAATCCATGAATAGAATACCTGTCTGGTGAGATTCATGTGCCTCTATCACAAAAACTGCTCTACCACCTCTTGGTGTCAGACCATGTTTTATACATTTTAGAGTGATGGCTCTCCTTAAATTTAGTGGGATGTGTATAACACCCAACTCGTCTTCATTAAGACCTGTAAGGTCAGTCGTAACTTGACCGTTGTCGACGACAACATCTCCGGTGTCGGACATTGTTTAATGAAAAATTGCAGAGTAAGTTTCAAGGAAACAAAGATAAGGTGCACAATATTTTGGAACACTGTATCCTTCAATGTTGAACAAAACCAAACAGCTAATACATAGGACTTTCGTCCTACTCAGCTGTGGCGGATATTATCCCTACCCACTCCAGATGTCTTATGTTGTTTTATGAGTAGAGGGTCTCTGAAAAAAAGCACGACTGAGTTACTTCAGTATCTAGCGTTAAATTAGTGCCTTACCAAACTGTTGGGCACCACGTGGTGTAGTTCCTATATCCCTGATAGGCTCTGCGCATTGGAATAACATACAGTATAGATTTGACATAGGACTAAGGTCAGTATGTTTGTATCAAGTATATTAAACTTAATTACTTGTGTGTGCCAGCTAACTCAGAGGTCACTAGAAACTTCTCGAATATACAAGAAGGGATTAGTCTCTGACAACCACATAAACATGACAACTTTGTTTCCCTTTAGAATTGGAACAGTCTCAGAATCGTGGAAACAATAGATAACAGTTTCACTCAGTCAATCGTGCATGCTTCGTTTCTACAGAGTTGCACAGAAATAGAGAGACAGGCGTTTTCAATAAAAGGGTTTATTGAACAGTCTTATTTCTCATGCAAGAGATACGAATTGCTACAATCGTAAGACAGACTGCGAAATACAATATGTACAAGGTTAGCAGTAAGATAAAATAATACTGCAATAGCATGGTTTGTAGCTATGCCATATACTAATCCAAGTACATACATAATTAACATAAGCTAAAATGTGATACTCATCTGATGCTTCTAAATTGTTTTACCCCAGTGTTCCTAACCTAAGGGCAGTACGAGGTTTGAAGCAGGTGCTATTTCTAAAGTATAGCTAGCTATATTTTAGTGTAGCCAAGAGTTGCCAAACATTTCTCTAAGTTCTAGTCAGCTCCATACCTGAGAATGAGAGAGGTTGGAATCTCTTTTCTGGACTCGATATTCTAACCCCCCGCAAGGGAAGTCAGAGAGCACTGGAGCTGGATTCTCTGCGAGGAGGATGACAGCGTCAGGTCAGCGCATCAGGCTGGAACTCGATCTGCTTCCGAACTTGCTGTGGCAAACCGCGTAGTCTGGGTTGGATCGAATCCTCCGGGAACTGCAATTTGCCAGGGCAAGTGCTGGTATATTTATACCTTGAAGGTGTCTAGGAATGCCAGTATTGACGTAAAAGTCGGGCAGAGGAACGTCATGAATGAACCCCTAAGGAATAGATGTTCATGCATACTTAATGAGTTCTTGGAGAAATCAATATTCAAGCTGAGGGAAATTCCTAAAGGCTTATGGGTCTGGTTTTCCAAGAATTTGTTGTGACGTGGATGGACGGATGTAGGTGGCCAAGCCTGAATTTGGTTTGTACGGACAATGTCTAAATAAGGGCCGGATTTCTATGTCCAAATAAGGGCAATGTGGATTGTAACTATATAAGGGCATAAATCGGGAAACCTATATACGGAATCTAAATCTGCACACAACAGATCCTCAATGGACCAATCAGAGAGAGGGAAAGAGAGATGAGAATGCAACTCATGAGAAGGACTTGGTTCATGAACAAATTATAAATGCTTATGCTGAAAAAAGACAACATTCGAAAGACATAGGCCCTTATTACAATTGCAGACTGGAAACCGCCGACCTCAGATTGGTGCTCCCAACTGCATTATTTGGATGCAACCGCACATGGTGCGGTTGCAAACTTCCATTTTTTAATGGGAGCTTGTGCGGTAGGCTAAAACTGACCACACCACAACTTCCAATTGTAATATGAAACATTTTCAACATCCTGTGCAGGAAAGTTGAGCGCCCCTCAGGGCCAAATGCAGAGGGCTAGGGGGCCCTGCTAGGGGGCCTCAAAGTTAATTTCTGACAGCCAATCAAAGTCAGAAAGGTCGACATAGATTGGCTGTTGGAAACCGACTCCTTAATTCTGATGGCTGAAATGCCATTCTTAAGTGATTAGGAGGGCTTTCCGACTGGCTGACAGTCTCCTTGAGCCCGTCGGAACCGCATCTGATATACCAGCTGATTTAAACTCTGACTGACATATTATGATGACTTTAAATCTACAATGTCGGTTGGAGGCTTTGCGAATGACATTGTAATTAGGACCAGAGTCTTTAAGAAAGAAGATCGGGTGCATGCACAACAGCTGCGGAAAAGAAAATCTGATGCTCCACTTGATGCAGAACCTTTTCACGTGATGTCTATCAAAAGACACATGGTGACTGCCCAGTGCCCTGGGAAGTCTATTACCAGAGACTCTTCTCACTTTTGGCATTTAACTCATCGTTCATCAGATCTACATGTTGAAGGAGATGCTGGACATTGATGCTGCCAGTTCTCAGTTCCCAATGACAAGATCAGATATATATATATATATATATTCACTGAAAAAACCATAGGTTTCACACACGTTATAGTTGGGAATTAGCATTTAAAAAACCTTGCAAATTCACGTAAAAAACCATAGGTTTCACACATGTTATAGTTAGGTGGATATTTCACTTGTAAAAAACCAATGAAATTCCCCCGTTATAGTTAGTTCAGATAACTATAACTCGCGTAGCCCGCAATCCACTGCTCATGACGTCACATATTACATCACTCATGACATGGTCAGTGGCATCACTCATGACATCACTCATGACATCAACCTTGTGATAGAGTGGCGGTCGCGCGAGTTATAGTTATCTGAACTAACTATAACGGGGGAATTTCATTGGTTTTTTTACGAGTGAAATATCCACCTAACTATAACATGTGTGAAACCTATGGTTTTTAAGTGAATTTGCAAGGTTTTTTAAATGCTAATTCCTAACTATAACATGTGTGAAACCTATGTTTTTTTCAGTGAATTTGTACGGTTTTTTAAATGCTAATTTATTTATGTATTATTATTTTTTTTATATATTTATTTTACAATAAAATACGTACTAAAAATTATTATTTTTTTGGGGGGGTTTTTCACGGTGCGCGCACCCCCGCGATTTAAAAAAGAATAAAATTGTTTAAAAATTCTGCCTTTGGGGTCCTTCAGGGACCCCCTGACAAAGGCTAGGGGGTCAGGAACTCTCTACCCTGCCCCCTTTTCACGTTTGCCACCTTCCTTTTTCACTCTCGCACTGAAAACAAACAAAATGGCGGCCGACACTTCCTGATTTCAACTGATTCGAACGTTGACTAACATGTAACCACCAATCAGAATTACGCTCGCGCACGTTAGGGTGCTCGCACGGTGTGCGCACGGTGCGCGCTTTTAGATATTTATATGCTTTTAAATGCTATTTTCTCAGGAACTACTGAACAGATTGACACCAGACCTGCAAAAGGCACTTCCCTGACCTGAGGACTACCTCTCTGCCAAATTTCAAGTAATTCTGTTCAGCCGTTCGGGCTGTACCTTCGACTAAAGGTCCTATGGAAAAATGCATTGGGAAAACGCGTTTTGGGACCCCCTTTTTTCTCGGCCCCCGCTTGACGAATCACCCCGAGACTTTCAGGGTAGGAGCTGAACGGAGCGCCCCATTAGTTTTGAAAATTTCGCGAGGATTTGGCAACCGGCGCCAAAGTTATTCAAAATAGAATTTTCAGATTTCCTATGGAAACTCGGTCCTAACTATAACTATCTACTGGCGACTGCCAGTAGATAATATATGTATATATATATATTCACTGAAAAAACCATAGGTTTCACACATGTTATAGTTAGCTGTACATTTTACTGATAAAAAAACAATGAAATTCCCCCGTTATAGTTACTGTAGGCAACTATAACTCACGCGACCGCAATCCTCTGCTGATGCTAATACTGTATTTAGACACTTATTTGCCCATGTCTTCTTCCATTACATTTTAGCTATACATATATTACAAATATTTTTTTTTCATAAAGACACATGTGTCATCAGCAGAGGATTACGGTCGCGTGAGTTATAGTTGCCTACAGTAACTATAACGGGGGAATTTCATTGGTTTTTTATCAGTAAAATGTACAGCTAACTATAACATGTGTGAAACCTACGTTTTTTTCAGTGAATTTGCAAGGTTTTTTAAATGCTAATTCCTAACTATAACGTGTGTGAAACCTATGGTTTTTTCAGTGAATTTGTACGGTTTTTTAAATGCTAACTTACTTTGCGCCATTCGTGGCGTGCGCGCCCACTTAACGCAGTTCGTTCCGTGCGCACATGGGGGACATATTATGCGCATCGTTGTGAAATGTTTTGTTTATTAATTTCAATTATTTCATAAGCCATGCACAAATTTGCACATGGGGAGGGGAGAGTGTGGATACTTTTTTTTTTTAAAAAATTGTTTTACCGTACGCGTACGGTAAGCGTAATCGGCGATTTTTCGGCCTTGTGGGTTGTTTGGGGGCCCGTATATCATTGCTGGGTGATTATTATTTCAATATACTGCCCCTTTACCCATTTTTGGGCTTCATTTATGCTGCCCTACTCAGAGTGCGAGAGAGAAAATGGCGGCCGCCACTTCCTGGTTTCGGCCGATTCGAATGTTTACTAAGATCTAAGAGCCAATCAGAATCGCGCTCGCGCACGTCACCGTACGCGTACGGTAAGCGCACCGTAAGCGCACCGTAAGCTGGCTCAGATATATATATTGATTTAAAGGCTATTTTCTCAGAATCTACTGAACAGATTTACACCAAACCTACAAAAGGCACTTCCTTGACCTGAGGACTACCTCTCTGCCAAATGTCAAGTAATTCTGTTCAGCCGTTCGGGCTGTAGCTGTGTCTAAAGGTCCTATGGAAAAATGCATGGGAAAAACGTGTTTTGGGTCCCCCCTTTTATCTCAGCCCCCGCTTGAAGAAACCCCCCGAGACTTTCAGGGAAGGAGCGGAGCGTAGCGCCCCACCTATTTTGAAACATTCGCGAGGATTCGTTGACCGGCGCAAAAGTTATTCAAAATCGAATGTTGCGGATTTCCTATGGAAACAGGGTCCTAACTATAACTACCTACTGGCGACCGCCAGTAGGTAATATATATATATTCACTGGAAAAAAACATAGGTTTCAGGAGCGTTATAGTTAGCTGGAATTTTCACTCGTACAAACCCATAGAAATTCCCCCGTTATAGTTAGTTCAGCTAACTATAACTCGCGCGCCCGCAATGCACTGCTGAGGATGTCACATATTACATCACTCATGACATGGTCAGTGACATCACTCATGACATCACTGATGACATCTCAAATGACATCACTGATGACATCACTGATGTCATCATCCAGTGAATGTGTGTTTTTCTGAAAATTACATATGTTTTATATATGTATATCTCAAGGTCGATGGAAGAATAAATGGGTATATAAGTGTCTAAATGGATGATTTGTTTTTGAAAAATTGATTGTATAACTGACTGATTAAGTGTATCTTAGTGAATACATGGCTTAGTGAGTAATGTTTAAATATGTAAATATCTGTATCAGTCTCTCACTTTGTGTATAAGTGGCTGCATGGGTTGGTGAGTAGCTACATGAGTGTCTATATAGGTTATTAGTTGGTTTTTGAGTATCAGTATAAGTGTCTGATGTCTGTATGGTTCGGTGGGGGGTATTACGTAGTGCATAGGTGCATGAATGAGTGACTCACTGTTTGTATGTGTTGAAGACAGCATGTGTGCAGGACTGTATGGGTGGATGAGTGTGTGCATGGGTGTGTTAGTGAGTGAATGACTGTCTCAATAGTGTCTCTATGAGTAACTACATATGTTTCAAACTAGTATATGTGACTATTGGTGTATATAAGTGAGTATATGTGAGAGTGAGAGATTGAAAGAGTTCCTGTATGAATAAGTATGTGTTTCTATAAGTGATTGTTTAAAAGACTAAGTATGTGTAAGTTTCTGTAGAAGTAAGTGTAGTGGTGTGTGTATAACTGTATATGCAGGTAAACGGATGTTTGATTCTTTATTAGCATGAGAGACTATGTGTGTGAGTAACTTTATGGATGAGTGGCGTTGTGTAACAGGATGTATAGGCGTATGAGTACATATGATGAGTGAGTACATGTATGAGTGACTGTATAGGACTGTTGGTGAATGAGTGGATGTGGATGTGGATCTTACAATTACTGAGTAGGTTGTTGTAACTGGTATTGGTATGTCCATTGTTTTGAAAATTTTAATTTCTATTTTTGAATGTGTGTATCAAAGGTTATATTAGGGGGAGAGGAGGTCTGCCACTCTATCACAAGGATGATGTCATCAGTGATGTCATCAGTGATGTCATGAGTGATGTCACTGACCATGTCATGAGTGATGTAATATGTGACGTCATCAGCAGTGCATTGCGGGCGCGCGAGTTATAGTTAGCTGAACTAACTATAACGGGGGAATTTCTATGGTTTTGTACGAGTGAAAAGTCCAGCTAACTATAACGCCCCTGAAACCTATGGTTTTTTCAGTGAATTTCTAAGGTTTTTTAAATGCTAATTTCTAGCTATGCCTACAGAGATAGGACATGTGAAGAAAGAAGGAAAAACGCACAGAAAGAAAAAGAAGAAATGCAGAAAGAAGCAACAGAAGTCCTCAAAGACGAAGAAAAGTGCAGGAAGAAGTATAACGTGCAGAAAGAACAAACAGAAGAGCAGAAACAAGCCTTGTTGCAAAATCATCCTGTACCCTCAACTTTTTCAGACGGATACTGGTGGTAACTGAGTCTGACTAACCAGTCTTAGAGCCATTGCTATGTTAAAAGACACTCAGAATACAGTGAAAACACCTACATACACTAGGGCACACTATGCGTTGGGGTCCCCCTGTGATTAACATTGTTAAATGGTAGCGGCAGTT
Source organism: Triturus cristatus (assembly GCF_964204655.1). Taxonomy (NCBI): domain Eukaryota; kingdom Metazoa; phylum Chordata; class Amphibia; order Caudata; family Salamandridae; genus Triturus; species Triturus cristatus. The sequence continues at coordinate 522,797,765 of NC_140588.1, read as the reverse complement.
TCAGTCGATAACCTTTCAAGTATTTGCCCGGCGGTAATCGCCTCTCATACCATTCGATAATTTACCAATAAAAGAGGCAGGCGCCGGAGACTGGAAGGCAGGAAACAAAGTTTTATTCCGTCGGAGCAGAACACATCAGATCAGACAGCAAGGTATCGTCACGAGGTGCTCTAACTGCATCTCTGAGACCTGGTCTCTTATACACTGGTTTATTGCTTTATTATACATAGTACATTCTTGAGATTCCCTTGATGTGCGGGGAAATATCCCCCGAAGCCCCGGCTCAGATCCGATCCCACACATGGTTACAGTAGAGGTTCCCACCCTACCCGCAGTGGGAGATGGCTACCGCGCAGCAGGGAATTCCGCTAATTCCCGGGGGTGTGTGCAACCGGCCGGGTCTCAGGGGGTAGGGGCTTTGATCTACTGTAATCCCTTTGATGTGGGGTGTTTCCCTTACAGTAGGGGCAATAAACTGCATCCGCAGGGCTAGGTGATGGCCTGGGACCAGTTCAGACAATGGGGCGCAGAGGAAGGGGGTTATCAAAGGAGAGGCATGACCATGTATGGGTTGTCGGTCGGAAGTGGTTCCGTAGCAGGGTCGCGCAGAAGGAGAGGGTTTATGGCCTGTATGAGAGAGCGGGGGTGGCCGGCGCGCGGGGGGGGATGCTCGCAGCGCCAGGGGAAAGCGCTGGCGGTCGAGAGTGAGCGGGGAGAGAGTGGGGTGCCTAAAATGGCAGCCGTGCGTTCGCTTGTGCGTGGTGCTGGGGAGGGGCAAGATGGCGCAGATAATGTTCAGTTTGCGAGCTAAATTTCCACAGTCCTCCCTTTTAACATATCTCGCCAGCTTGTCCGGCCAATATTCACCTTTGTTAGCCTTTCAGTTACAGTATCGTCAATGTTCGTCACACATTTTAAAGATACAGAGTCGTTTAGGGTAGGCAGGAGTAATCTGACACATTTGTACATTGTCTCATATAGTTTGATAAAGTAGGCGAGGAGGAAGTACATTCAAAGTTGCAGTATAGTTGTGTACATGGCTGGTGTTGTATGAATGTTACTATACAAAGTTACATTTTCTTAACTTCTCAGTGTACAGTCGGAAGTGATTGATGCAACATCATGAAAACTTGATAAGAAGATAGTTAATATAATAAGGTGGTTGGGAGAGGATTTTCAACTTTGACATGGGTTCTTCTTTCCAGTGTCCTTGTTTATAAAGAGCTATCACTGGTAAGCTCTCATTGTTGTTCTTCTTTCGTTGGCACTGTTGAGCACCGGCGGTGGAACTAAGGTCCAGCTCAAATCCGATTTCTTCACGTGGCAGGGTGTGACCACTCACTGTTCTTTGATCACAGTCCTGTTCCTTAACACAGTTCACCACAGGTACTTTTGAGACAGGGTGCCGGCCTTTTGTTCCTCGGTAGTAGGTCAAAGTCATAGTCCAAATGAAAGAGGAAGAGAGAATGGGGTGGCATGGGATCGGATCAAAAATGCGGACCAAAGGGGGGCAGAATCTTTTCAGCACTGGGCCCATCAATCGGGCCCGACGGGTTGAGACTTCAGGCACGCTGGTCAGTGAGCAGGGGCCTCGATGTAGCCCTTCGCGCTCATCGTTCTGATAATGGTGTCTCGTCTCACACCCTTGTTGCTTCGTCGCTTCCCCCTTGGTCGATGTCATAGATGCTTTATGATCCGCAGCCAGACTGTGCGTCACGTCCGACCCCTCTCTTCCGATGGCTGCAGGTTATCCTTGAATAGGTTATAAGAAACGAAAGTCTTAGAGATCTCGGCAGGGAAGACATTTACATACTTCATTCTCTCTCCCAACCACTGAGTAGTTGCGGAAATGCTCTTATCTGTTACTACATGATTGGTGTCTATTAACTCTGATGTTAATGTGCGTGTTACTAATCTATTAATTACTGCTGTGGTGCAGGGTTCTGTGGGTGTCCCTGTCCATCGTCTGGCCTTCTAGGTGTCGGTTTCTGCGCCTTATAATACAAGGTTTGGTAATACCCGTAAGTGCGAGGTGCTACTGTCACGTGTTCATGAGTATCCTTTTCATACAGTAGGTGACCCTTTATCAGTTTAAAACAGGGCCATCAGCTGTTTCGTTCGGGATACTCTGAGACGGCTAGTATAGGGCTGGAGTTATCTCTGGGAGAACAGGGTGCTTTAGACATTCTATTTCGGGCTAATTGGTCAGGGGTAATTCTGGGTGGTGGAGATGGTGTCCTTTAAGAACAAAAACCACTGACATATAGTCCCCGTGTTGAGGGTCAGATTGGGAGACATCAGTCGTCTTACCTGTCCTTTCCTTCTCAGCCGATTAGGCTTAATGTTTGTAAAAAGGAGAGGTAGTAACGTGGTAAAGTATGGTCGTTTTTGTTTCTGTCAATTTGTTCGAACACCACTGTGTTCAGGCCAATTATACACTTACCAAAGGGGTGTATGTCGTTAATTTATTCAAGAAGAAAAGAGGGCAAGAGAGAGCCTTTTGCGAGGGAGGGGGAGAGAGAGAGAGAGAGAGAGAGAGAGAGAGAGAGAGAGAGAGAGAGTGAGAGAGAGACGTGTGCATCAAGTAGGCTATTTTGGCATACATACGACACAAAACGAGAGAGAGAGAGAGATGGGTAAGATAATAGGCCACTTGGTGCACACACAACATGGAGTAGTATGGGTCTGTTCCATGTAAGAAAACACAACCGGGGAAAAGACATAAATTCGGTGATCACGTACACACAAATGCCGGATAGGGTGTGACAGTACATGCATCAAGACGGAGACTCAGGGCTGCGTCGAGCACGGGGACCTCTCCTTTCCTGTCCTCTATTCCTATGCATGCTGCGTACCTTCAGTATTTTGTAGTTCATCTTATGGGTTGTCTGACCCTTTATTCTCCTCCCTTTGATCGGTGGACGCGCACTTCAATCATACAATGACGCTCTCTTCAAGTGTTCCGAACATGAAATGCATACACATTCATATCGTATAATCGTAGTACACACGCACAATCATACCATACAGTTTTTCATGTTCCCAATGGTGGTCTGTAATTTTACGCACTATCTCACAACGTTTGTCTATGTTTTCCCTGATATTGAACTTGGTGCGGTCCATGTCCACTCCACTCTTCAGTCGGAACTTCGTCGTGACCTATAGAGGGGAAATAAGAGGGGAGGGGAGGTGCAGTATTCAAAATACCCCAGCGCGCGCAGACACGAAAGGTTCTACCTACCATGTACCAGGCTAGCCGCAGGGTTGGGTAATACCACGGACCCATTATTCTTTAGTTTGAGGCAAAGATGCTCTAGTTCATTCATCTCCTAAATTCGCGTTCCCTGGTCGTGCATGTATTTCTCAATTGGTCGTGTATTATGGTGCAGGATACCATACCTTGCATGCAACATATACCTTAAGTTATAGTTCATTATTGATTTGACAATTCTTGGAAAAAGGGCAGGCGTGATGGGTACAAATTCCGTTAAACAAAAAGATTTTTAGGCAAATTGTGTCTGTATTATCTGTATGCTTTCGCTTAGGAGTAACAATCATTTATTTAAAAGAAAAAAAACTTTCAACAACCCAGATGATTAGTCATGACACTGATTTCGTAATTCCTTTTTAAGAAGCCCTTTATTTAAAACAATGTCAGTATGGAAGTACGGGCCTACAGCCGCCATAGACCGGCCACGGTGTGAGAGGCGTCGAGCAACATGAGCAACACTGGATTAACATAAAAATCGGTCCCCCCCCCCCTTTTTCCCCACCATCATGTGTGTAAGCATCGCATATATATATATATATCTCTCTTTTTTTAACACAAATGTCACGTGACTGGAACGCCACAAGGAGTTGTAGGCCACTCCTACATCAGCGCCATCTTAGGGCGGGGTCGGGCCAGTGCACAGTCTAAGTCTTTCCATGAATTAGCAGTTGAACCAGAATTCCTTTCGGCAGTTCGAGAACTTTCGTTAGCGTCAACTTTGCGTCAGCATGGCGTCACTGCAACCTTGTAGCAATGCCACGGTTTGTTCTTAGGGCGGGGCAGCAGGTGGGTTCTTCCGCCGACGCTTTACTGTCTCACTGTATCAAGCGGAGGCAAGGTGGCTGCCGCCCGGGGGCAAAAAGAGCAATGGTGGTGGTTTTGTCCTTACCGGAAGTCCGCAGGAGTCGAACGTCAAATGACTCCAACCAATTCTGCAAGGCTGAGGGGAGCGTTCTGTCAAGGGTGGGGCCCATGCCCTAGCAAACAAGCTTTCGAGTCCAGAATTGTCTCACGGTGGGCCAGGCCTGGAACCGGAGGGGTCAACCGCCGGAGTTCAAGGGCAGCAGTAGCAGCAGCTCTTCGGTACAGTCACCGGAGAGGAGCCAGCAGCAGTAACAGCGGCAGTTCGGATGGTACTGCCACCGGGGTGATTCCAGTAGCAGTGACGACAGCAGTTTGGATGGTATCACCACCGGGGTGGGTCCCCGATTACCTTGCTGCGGGGGCCCACTCCTCACGTCGGGTGCTAGCGGCAGTCCTGGTGAACCCGGTGCTTGGGTGGTTGCCTGGCGGCCGCGTGCAGGGGTGCCGGCTCAGCCGAACGGCGAATGAAGTGGCAAGGCGCAACTCAGCTGGCTGACGTGTGAAAGATGCGGTTTGGGGTGCCCTCATCTGCTGGCGAGCCTCCACCTGGGGAGGTGGGGGAGGCCCGTCCGCGTCGCCTCCCCCCGCCAGGGCACCCTCCGTTATTGAAGGAAGAAGTGACTGGGAAGACCCGCACAGCGTGCCAGGGTGAAATTCAGCAGGCCGATGAAAAAGATGGCTGGGTGCAGCTTAGCTGGCCGGTGAGTGAAAGACGGTTGGGTGCAGCTTAGCTGGTCGGAGAGTCAAAGACGGTTGGGTGCAGCTTAGCTGGCCGGAGAGTCAAAGACGGTTGGGGTGCCCGGCGAGCCTCCACCTGGGGAGGTGGGGGAGGCCCGTCCGCGTCGCTTCCCCCCGCCAGGGCACCAGCCCTCATTAAAGAAAGAAGAAGAGAAAGCGGAAAGGCCCGCGCAGCGTGGCGGGCTCCGCCTTGGTGTTGCCAGAACTTCGGCGCTTCGTATAGCCTCCGGCCTATTCGCACAATCGCTCGCCACTGATGTCAATGGATTTTGCATGGCTTTTATAGCCCAAAGTCAACTAAGAGGGACCGCCCAAAACAGGCCAATGTTGCAATTTCGAGGAAGGAGAGGCGAGGACGGTGTCACGTGGACGTTAAGGCTTTGGGATGGAGGTTGCAGCAGACTGTCATGTAAATAGTTGTTTTAAAACGTGTTTTAACCTGTTTACCCTGTTGGTGTGTTTGTTGTATCCTATAAGTTATTAAAATGTTATAACTACATTGCTTCGTTGGAGTGTTTGTACATATTTGTAGTCTGATGACGAGCACAAGAAGGTTACTGTGCAATCGGAAAAATAACATAGCCCAATTGTGCGCGATCTAGCCCTAGTTTGGTGACGTCGATGGTGGGTGTCAGCAGGCTTCCGTTTGTGCGGGATTTTGTCATGCTTATTGGGCGGGGTGGGCAGTAGGGCAGACATGTTTAGGTAGCGACAGTAATGGAGTCGGGCTACCTCGCGGTCGTCTCGACCGTGAGCTTGACTCCTTCCCTTGGTTTCATATGTCCCACAAAGGGCTAACTCCTAGCGTTATTTTAGTTTTTGTAAGGTAAAAAGGGATCCTACCAGTGCTTTTACTATCTTGTCGATTCCTGTTCGTTCATCCTTAGTTAATCGATTCATTCTGGTGGACTCTTTCTTTCCCATCTCATGGTCATCTAGCGTTGTAGTCGACATTGGGTTCAGTACAAGAGGCTCAGCCGGCGCGGAGGCCGTGAGGGCCGAGGCCCCTGTACTGCTTTCGCTCGTGTTCGGGGGTTGTGGGTGTTGCACTACTGATTGGGAGGGTGCATACGGAGGGGGCATGTAAATGATCGGGGGACCTAACAGTAACTCGTCATTCGTTCGCTGCTTGGAGGACAACTCAGGGTAGGGCAAAGAAGGGGTCCTAACAGCGTACTGGCCTGAGGTTTCGGGCTCCTGTCTTAGTTTAGTTTCCCTTCTCTCCTTTATGTCTTCTTCTAACTTTCTAGCGGCAAGGTGAGCTGCCTTTCGTAATTCCTTTTCTGCTTTTACTTCTTCCCTCTTTTTCCGTTGCGTCGCTTCTTTGCTCCACATGCCAATACTGTCAAGCATAGTAGGCGTTGTCTTATTGCTACGCAGAGCTACTTCTAGCGCTTCTATCTTGCGGTCGTCGAAGGATCCCATCAGTGGCCACTGACTTTCGGGGTCCTTCTTGGTATATTTATGCCACAGCTTGCTATAAGCTACGGCGACTAGTCCATATTTAGTGAACATGTCCTTATTAGGGGTGCCTTCCAGTGGAGCCGGGTGGTTCACCTCTAATAAGCGGTCCGGGCAGAACCAACTACCAATCAGTGGGGAGAAGATAGGCATGACGGGTTTCAACGGGGACAAAAGTCAGCACTACCTATCTTTTCACTGCTTGCAAAGACTAGACAGAATATCTCTATTCTTCGTTATTTGTAAGCAGAGAATACCTCCAAAGAACCAATATCGAACAACTAGTGTTCGGACAATCAATCAATCAATCAATGGGGAGATAAAGATAGGCACGACGGGTTTCAACGGGGACAAAAGTCTGCGTTACCTACCCTTCACTATTTGCAAAGACTAGACAGAATATTCCTATTCTACGTTATTTGCAAACAGAGAATATCTCAAAAAGCACTATTCTTCAAAACAATCAATGTTCGGACAATCAATCAATGGGGAGATAAAGATAGGCACGACGGGTTTCAACGGGGACAAAAGTCTGCGTTACCTACCCTTCACTATCTGCAAAGGGAGAGAGAGAGAGAGTATTTCTACTCCTCCCCGTTTGTAGAGAGCGAATATCTCAAAGAGAACAATCAATGAGCAATACTAGTATTCAAACAATCAATCAATTATTTCGCACTTTTGTCGTATTTCACGACCTTACCCGGACCGCGTGGACAGTTTCTCGTCTTCCGCCTCCAGCGCCCGATCGTCCTCTACTCTCCGTATTTTCTGCGGCACTCCTGATGGTTCCCAGTCAGGACCGTAGATCACTCGAGAGAGGTCTGCTCGGAACCAGTGAAGTTCGGATGATCGGCTGCCAGACGAGGGTCTATTGGGCAGGAGCTCTCCCGATCGTTGCAGTCGTTCACTCTGTCGTCGGGACCTCTCCCACTGGATCCACGTGTCGCTGATGGGCCCCACGTTTGGGACGCCAATTGTTAAATGGTAGCGGCAGTTTCAGTCGATAACCTTTCAAGTATTTGCCCGGCGGTAATCGCCTCTCATACCATTCGATAATTTACCAATAAAAGAGGCAGGCGCCGGAGACTGGAAGGCAGGAAACAAAGTTTTATTCCGTCGGAGCAGAACACATCAGATCAGACAGCAAGGTATCGTCACGAGGTGCTCTAACTGCATCTCTGAGACCTGGTCTCTTATACACTGGTTTATTGCTTTATTATACATAGTACATTCTTGAGATTCCCTTGATGTGCGGGGAAATATCCCCTGAAGCCCCGGCTCAGATCCGATCCCACACATGGTTACAGTAGAGGTTCCCACCCTACCCGCAGTGGGAGATGGCTACCGCGCAGCAGGGAATTCCGCTAATTCCCGGGGGTGTGTGCAACCGGCCGGGTCTCAGGGGGTAGGGGCTTTGATCTACTGTAATCCCTTTGATGTGGGGTGTTTCCCTTACAGTAGGGGCAATAAACTGCATCCGCAGGGCTAGGTGATGGCCTGGGACCAGTTCAGACAATGGGGCGCAGAGGAAGGGGGTTATCAAAGGAGAGGCATGACCATGTATGGGTTGTCGGTCGGAAGTGGTTCCGTAGCAGGGTCGCGCAGAAGGAGAGGGTTTATGGCCTGTATGAGAGAGCGGGGGTGGCCGGCGCGCGGGGGGGGGGATGCTCGCAGCGCCAGGGGAAAGCGCTGGCGGTCGAGAGTGAGCGGGGAGAGAGTGGGGTGCCTAAAATGGCAGCCGTGCGTTCGCTTGTGCGTGGTGCTGGGGAGGGGCAAGATGGCGCAGATAATGTTCAGTTTGCGAGCTAAATTTCCACAACATGACCTCCTCTGTAAGCCCCTAGTATATAATAGGGCAGGGGATTAAAACTACCTCTTAAAACGCACCACAGGGCGTGTTTGAACACGTCACCTCATGCCCCGTCCCCTCCCTTCCCCACTGTGTAAACACGCCCTGTAGCCGTTTTAAGTTGGGAGATTAAGTCCCCTTGAATCCTGAGGGACCCTAGGGTCCAACTAGACCACTAGTTACCTCCAGTAAGCACCACAGAGCTGCGTTGCAGAGAGGTGTAAAAAGTGGCACGGCCTGCACCACCTCTCTGCAACGCAGAGCAGTGGTGCTTACTGGAAGCACCTGGTGGGCTAGTTGGACCCCAGGGTCCCTCAGGATTGAAAGGGAATTATTTCCCCAACTTAAAAACACGCCACAGGGCGTGTTTGCACACGTCACCTCAGGCCCCGTCCCCTCCCTTCACCACTGTGTAAACGCGCCCTGTGGCCGTTCTGAGTTGAGAGATTAAGTCCCCTTGATTCCTAAGGGTCCCTAGGGTCAAACTAGCCCACTAGGTACCTCCAGTAAGCGCCACAGAGCTGCGTTGCATGGAGGTGTAAAAAGGGGTGTGGCCTCAGAACACCTGTCTGCAACGCAGCTCCCTGGCGCATACTGGAGATACCTGTTGGGCTAGTTGGCCCTCAGGGACCCTCAGTATTGAAGGGGAATTAATTCCTCAACTTACAACTGGCCAGGGGGCGCGTTTGCAGAGTGCTGCAAGGAGGGGGCGTGGCCTCCGGCGCGATGCTGGTCTTTTTTTTTTTCTTTTTTTTAGAAGGAGGGCTGTGTGGCCCCCTTTCTTTTTCTAATTTATTAGCCCTGGGGACCCCATCCCCCAGGGCCTGCACCCTAATTTTTTTTTGTTGAAAAAAATAAATTTGGCCCTCCCAAGGCCTTAATCGGCCCCGGGGACCCCAACTCCCGGGTCATGGCCTATTTTTTTTATTTATTCTTTAGGAGGGGGGCTGTGTTGCCCCCCTCCTAAGGCCACTTATGGCCCCGGGGACCCCTTCCCCCGGGGCCGGCCTGTGTTGTTTTCCACCAGCTAGTGCGTATGCTATGACACTCTCTAGCCCATGTGCACTGTAACACCTCCCCGTGAATATGTCATGCCACACTTGCCTTTGCACGGGTTATATTGCCCCATCTAACGTGCCTTCCTCGATGCCTATGTTAAAAGCACAGCGCTATGCCATACATATTATAATCTGGGATCCATATCTTTGTCACAGTGCATATGCAATGTTACACTACCAAGCACATATTTTATATTACAACTTCAGAGACTACTTAGGTTACACAACACTGCCCTGTGCATATTACACTCCAAGGCGCATATCACATAGCAAGCGCTAGTGCCTGTGCTATCTCGCGCTCTCCAATGAATCTGTCATTGCGCACAATGTATTGCATATTATATTTCAAGGCCGGGTTCATCTTATATCACACTTTTTGGTGCATAGTTTATACCATATACTATATCTAGTTTTCATTTTCAATCGTGCTCTCAGGACTATGTTCTATATAACACTGCGTCCACCTACCATTTTCACGGGCATTACATTTTGCGATTGGTGGTGGAGGGTCAGGGATGTTTCTGCCAAGTGAGCCCGGAGTCACAGTCCCAAACGTCCTCTTCTTCCTGAATAAAAGTGAGATTATGCTGCATACTTGTTCATATTTTAAGTAGTTCGCACAGACACACATTTTAAAAACAATAAAGTTCCTAATAGCCACCTTCTATGAACAGTTAGCTTGCTGCCCCATCCACCTCCTCCCTATCCTCTGTTGTCTGAATCCATGGACTAGCCTCCTCCCTCCTGCCATGCATGGTCTGATGTGCTGCCACTGCCCTCCATTTAGCATGATGTACTAGTCCACTCCTCCTGCCCTCCATTGCCCAATTTTATGGCCCATCATTGACCTCCTGCTTAGCCACTGTGCTTAGCTTGCTGCCCCTATTCTCCTTCCCCCTGCGCTCCGATGTCTTTGTGCATGCCCCTGCTCCATCCATTTTGACCACCATGTTCCATGGACCTGCCACTCCTATCTACTCTGAGTGTTCTGTTGAGCTCCCCTCCCACCTGCCTAGCATTGTCAGATGACTGTAACCTGTCCCTGCCACCTCCACCCTGCCTGTCCACATGCCATGCCCCATTTCCCTTTCCTCCTGTACTCCATTGTCCATTTTACTGCCACACCCTTCTGCCCTCCCTGGTCTGTTGTGCTGCAACTGCTCCTCCTGCCTGCCCCGCGCGGTCTGTTGTGAGGACCCTTCCCCTGAACTCTCTTGTCTGTGCCCAGGTCCTGACCCTCCTTTCTATCCTCCATGGTCCTTTGTGCATGCCCCTCCACCCTCCTTCTTTCCCATCATAGCCATTGTGCTGCCACTTACCCTCCCGCTTGCCATGCATGGTCTTCTGTGCTGCCATGGCCCCTCCCACCTTCCCTGTGAGGTCAGCTAGCTGCTCATGACCCCCTCCCACCTTCCCTCCATGGTCTGTGTGTATGCCATCATAGTCTCACTGTTGCTCTCCATGGTGTGTCTTGTTTCTAGTGCCCATCCTGCCTGACCTCCATGGTCATCTTGCTGCTCCTGCCCTGCCCCTTGCCCCCAGCCCTCTGTTTCCATGTGCAGATCCCTATTCCCTCCCTCCTGGCTTGTCGGTTCCATTGTAATGCCCCTGATCCGTCCCTCCTGCCCATTATGGTCTGTTATGCTGCAGCTTTCTCTCCTGTCTGTCCATTATGGTCAGCTAGCTACCATTGCCTCTTTCCCCTCTGTTGTCTGTTGTCCATGTGCATGGTCCTGTCCCCTCCTTATTGCTTTCTATGGATTGTTGTGCTGCACTCCCATCCCGCATGCCCTGTGTGGTGTATTGTGCTGCTGCAAACCCTGATGCCTGCCCTGTAGGGTCAGTTTGGTGCACCTCTCAATGTGCCTCCTGTCCTCTGTTATCCGAGTCCATGTCCCTACCCCAATTCCTCCTGCCTACCATGATCCAATGTACCATACTTGCGAACATTTTGAACTTGGTAAGAGGGAGATTTTGAAATAAAACTGGGGTATTGATTTTCCCCTTTGAGTTACATTGAAAAAGAGAAGATTGTAGACAGGAAACAGATCAAGTAAAGCCCATTTGAGCTTAAAAACATTGGATGTTTCCTGGCTGAAACGGGTCTGTTGGCATGTATGGTTGTATGACCGCTGCCTCTTCCTTCTGCCCACAATGGTCTATTATATTGCCATAGCCTCTCTTGCCAGTCCTGTATTGTTGGTTTGTTGCCCCTGCCCCCCTTTCTACTGCCCTGCATAGTCTGTTGTGCTGCCACTGCCCTTCCTGCCTGCCTAGTGTGGTCAAATTGTTGCCTCTGCACTCTCCTACCTGCCTTAAATTTTCAGAGTCCGTGCCCCTGACTTCTGCCTCTCAACAGTATCCCAATGAACAACTAGATTGCTAACATTCTATATTTATTACAAAAGTGTGGAACGCCTGACGTCATCTTGATGTAATCAAAACTGTAATGCCTAGAGCATTTCTTTTAGAAATTACATATATGAGAGGGTCTTATTTGCATCAAAATTATGGTTAGTGCTCTAAAAAACTAAAATGAGGACATATTTTCTGAGTTTTCAAATAGCGACAAAGAACTTTTAAATTATTTGTAATCTTAGTTTTTTTATCCAGTTGACCACTTGATTAAATGTTGCATCCAAGGGGAGAGGGTATGGTGTTACTTCCAGAGCTGCAGACTTTGCAACTGGGGAACCAGGTTGGAGTTTCTGCTTCAGCTCAACATTCTGTGATTCTGGTCAAATCACTTAATCTCCCCATGTCTACAACCAAAATGAATTGGATCTTGTGTGATGTAACCGATGCTCATGTAAAGCACTCCAATACCTGACATGTCTGTACTATATAAAACTGCAAATACACAAAAAATAAGTGTTTTGCACACTTCTGTCATTGGGCTACATTTGGGCTACATCTGGGTGATATTTGGGCTACATTTGGTCTCTTTTGTCTCTGGTGGCCATTTTAGGAGATTTATTTGTTATGCAGTCTCCTCAGTAGGAAATGCATCAATTCTGAATGTTAGCACTCTAGTTGCTCATTAGATCACTGTAGTAAAGCTACTGCTCACCACGGAAGTCTGCTGCTGGTATTAAAAGTGCATGTTTCAGTCTGCATGTCAGAATTTTTTAATGAAATAGAAGAGTATTTGAGAAGTCACTCAAAATGTGCCCTCATTTTTCTTTCTTAAGCACTAATCATAATTTCTATGGCAAAACGAACCCCCTCATTGTGTTCCTTTTGAAATTAAATGTTTTAAGTGTTACCAGTTTATTCCAATCAAGATGGCTTCAGGTGTGCCATACTTTTGTCATAAGTAAGACAGTAAGCGCTCTAGTTGTTCTTAAGAAAACTCTGGGACATTCTGTCATTGGGCTATACTTGGGCTACATCTGGGTGATATTTGGGCTACGTTTGGGCTCTTTTGTCTCTGATGGCCATCTTGGGAGATTTATTTGTTATGAAGTTTCCTAATTTCCTCATTTACTGCAGTCTCCTCAGTAGGAAATACTTTCAGTTTTTTACTTTGATTCCATCAAGAAGACATTCAGATGTGTCACACATTTTCCATAAATTCTGAATGTTAGCACTCTAGTTGCTCATTAGATCACTGTAGTAAAGCTACTGCTCACCAGGCAAGTCTGCTGCTGGTATTCAAAGTGCATGTTTCAGTCTGCATGTCAGAATTTTTTTATGAAATAAAAGAGGATTTCAGAAGTCAAAATGTGCCCTAGTTTTTCTCTCTGCAGCACTAATCATAATTTATATGGTAAAATGAACCCCCTCATTTTGTTCCTTTGTAAATTAAATGTTTTAAGTGTTACCACTTTATTCCAATCAAGAGGGCTTCAGGTGTGCCATACTTTTGTCATAAGTAAGACTGTTAGCGCTCTAGTTGTTCTTTAGAGCACTCTAGGAAGCTGCAGTAGAACACAAAGGAATCAACTGACAGACTCTGCCCTTGTTGGATGTACATGTTTTACTGAGAATGTCAGACTTCATTCTTACATGACTGAGAAAGATAATGTGAATTTACAGAAAATATGCTCTCAGTTTAGCTCATAGATCACCTTCCAAACCTCTGTGGGAAAAGCATGAGAAAATAGTTTTCTCTCAAACATGGTTCATGATATCACAGCAGAAGGCTTTTTCACATGGTAAAATCACCTTAGAACACACCACAATTCCTAAAATGAGTATGGTACCATCAACAAATGATTTATAATGTAACTAAAGTCTTAAAACCTTCTATTAACTGCAATGCATTTTAATGAGGTGCTATCATGTATATTGGTCCCAAGATGGCTGCCAACACTTCTTGGATGAAGTACTGACAGCCAATCAGATCTCACGATGATATGTGTCGTTAGGCTCCTCCCAGATATGTATGTGATTTTACTTTTGATTTTCTCAGGAACTACTGAACAGATTGACACCATATATGCAAAAGGCACATCCCTGAGCTGAGGACTACCTCTCTGCCAAATTTCAAGTAATTCTGTTCAGCCGTTCGGGCTTTACCTTGGACTAAAGGTCCCTATGGAAAATTGCATGGGAAAAACGTGTTTTGGGACCCCCTTTTTTCTCAGCCCCCGCTTGATGAATCCCCCCGAGACTTTCAGGGTAGGAGCGGAGCGGAGCGCCCCACCTATTTTGAAAATTTCGCGAGGATTCGTCAACCGGCGCCAATGGTATTCCAAATAGAATGTTGCGGATTTCCTATGGAAACACGGTCCTAACTATAACTATCTACTGGCGACCGCCAGTAGATAAAATATATATATATATATATATATATATATATATATATATAGATATATATATATATATAGATATATATATATATATAGATATATATATATATACATTATCTACTGGCGGTCGCCAGTAGATAGTTATAGTTAAGACCCAGTTTCCATAGGAAAAGCATTTTTTCTTTTCCCAATAACTTTGGCGCCGATTGACGAATCTTCGCAAAATTTTCAAAACTTGTGGCCCCCTCTGGTCAGTTCCTATCCTAAAAGTTTCGGGATCATTCACCAAGCGGGGGCCGAGAAAAAAGGGGGTCCCAAAACGTGTTTTCTCCATGTTATTTTCCATAGGAAACTTTAGACACGGCTACAGCTTGAACTGCTGAACGGAATTACACCAAATTTGACAACAGGGTAGTGCTTGGTTCAGAAAGCGCCCTTTGTTTTAAATGGTGTAAATCCATTCAGTAGTTGCTGAGAAAATCAAAAAATAAAAGTTTCGATATTCAGAGGCGCGGTGGATCCGCGGACCCTCACGACCACAAGCTTTATTCTAATTGGATGTCAAAACTCCAAACCAGGAAGTGTTGGCAGCCATCGTGTAACTCAGTAGAACCAAGTCACAAGAAAAGAGAAAAACAAATGTGAAAAACAAGAAAAGGGGGCAGGGTAGAAACACCCTGACCCCCTAGGCCTGCTCAGGGGGTTCCAAAAAAGAAATTTCCTGTTTTAAAAATCAGCCGAATTCACGCTGGGTGCGCGAATCCTGCCGAGGAAAAAAAAAAAAACGAAGCACCGCTCCCGTCCTACCATAGCAAACTCTGCTTTGCTTCATTGAAGCAAGAGCTGGGAAACCTGCTCTCGCTTCAATAAAGCAAAGCAGATTGCTTTTCCACAAGGGGAGCTGCATGTTAGCAGCTCCCCATGTGGAAAAGCAATGCTGGCTCCTGCAGGAGGCGGGGAACCGGCATGGACAGTGGGTTTATTGGGGCTCCCCCCATGGTCCCCAAAGGAGAGGGCCGGCCCTGGGGGATGTGGTCCCCGGGGCCAGAAGTGGCCCCCCTCCACAGTAAAATAGAAAATAAAATGAGGCAGAGCCCTGGGGGATGGAATCCCCGGGGCTAACAAAATCCTCAGGAGGGGGGCCATGCAGCCCCCGGGGTTCCCGGGGCTGAAAATGACCTCGGGAAGGGGTCCGCGTGGCCCCCTTCCATTTAAAAATTAATTTAATTAACAAATTAGGGGTCAGGTCCTGGGGGATGAGGTCCCCAGGGCCCAAAAAATAGGAAAGGAAGGGGGGCCACACAGCCCTTCTAAAAAACAAAATTTAAAAAAAGCTGTCATCGCGCCGGAAGCCCTGCCCCCTCCCAGTAACACTATGCAAACATACCCTGTGGCGCGTTTTAAGTTGGGGGATTAAGTCCCCTTCAATACTGAGGGTCCCTGGGGTCCAACTAGCCCACCAGGTACCTCCAGTAAGCGCCACAGGGCTGCCTTGCAGAGAGGTGGTCTGAGTCCACGTCCCTTTTTACACCTCTCTACAACACAGCTCTGTGGCGCTTACTGGAGGTACCTGTTGGGCTAGTTGGACCCCAGGGACCCTCAGTATTGAAGTGGACTTAATCCCCCAACTTAAAACGTGCCACATTGTGCATTTGCACAATGGTGGAGGGAGGGGGAGGGGCATGATGTGACATGTGTGCAAACAGGCCTTGTGACACGTTTTAAGTTGGGAAATTAATTCCCCTTCAATCCTGAGGGTCCCTGGGGGCCACCTAGTCCACCAGGTACTGCCAGTAAGTGCCACAGGGCTGCATTGCAGAGAGTTGGTCCGAGGCCACACCCCTTTTTACACCTCTCTGCAACACAGCTGTGTGGCACTTACTGGAGGTACCTGGTGGGCTAGTTGGACCCCAGGGACCCTCAGTATTGAAGTGGACTTAATCCCCCAACTTAAAACGTGCCACGGGGTGCATTTGCACAGTGGTGGAGGGAGGGGGCGGGGACTGATGTGACATGTGTGCAAACAGGCCTTGTGACACGTTTTAAGTTGGGGAATTAATTCCCCTTCAATCCTGAGGGTCCCTGGGGGCCACCTAGACCACCAGGTACTGCCAGTAAGTGCCACAGGGCTGCATTGCAGAGAGGTGGTCCGAGGCCACACCCCTTTTTACACCTCTCTGCAACGCAGCTGTGTGGCACTTACTGGAGGTACCTGGTGAGCTAGTTGGACCCCAGGGACCCTCAGTATTGAAGGGGACTTAATCCCCCAACTTAAAAAAGTGCCACGGGGTGCATTTGCACAGTCGTGAAGGGAGGGGGTGAGGCCTGATGTGACATGTGTGCAAACAGGCCCTGTGGGGCGTATAAAGTTGGGGGATTAATTCCCCATCAACCCTGAGGGTCCCTGGGGGCCAAATAGGCCACCAGGTACCTCCAGTAAGCACCACAGGGTTGCGTTGCAGAGAGGTGTAAAAAGGGGCACGCCCTAGAACACCTCTCTGCAACGCAGCTCTGTGGTGCTTACTGGAGGTATCTGGTGGGTTAGTTGGCCCCCAGGGACCCTCAGGATACAAGGGGACTTAATCCCCCAACTTAAAACACGCCACAGGGCGCATTTGCACACTTGTCACATCAGGTCCCACCCCCTCCCTTCACCACTGTTTAAACAGGCCCTCTGGTGCATTGTAAGTTGGGGGATTTAGTCCCCTTGAATCCTGAGGGTCCCTGGGGTCCAACTAACCCACCAGGTACCCCCAGTAAGCGCCAAGAGCTGCGTTGCAGAGAGGTGTAAAAAGAGGCATGGGCTCCAAACACCTCTCTGCAATGCAGCTCCCAGGCGCATTCTGGAGGTACCTGGTGGGCTGTTTGGCCCCCAGGGACCCTCAGCCTTGAAGGGTGCTTAATCCCCCAATTTACAATGTGCCAGGGGGTGCATTTGCACACTTGGTATGTCAGGCCCCGCCCCTTCCTTGCACCACTGTGCAAATGCACCCCCTGGCGCGTTGTAAATTGGGAGAATAATTCCCCTTGAGTCCTGAGGGTCCCTGGGGGCCAAGTAGCCCACCAGGTACCTCCAGTAAGCGCCACAGAGCTGCATTGCAGAGAGGTGTAAAAAGGGGCATGGCCTTGGACCACCTCTCTGCAAGGCAGCTCCCTGGCACTTACTAGAGGTATCTGGTGGGCTAGTTGGCTCCCTGGAGGATGGGGTCCCCATTGACGATAAAAAAGGAAAAGAGGGGGCCACACAGCCCCCCTTCTTAAAAAAAAAGAGAGACCGGCATCGCGCCGGAGGCCCGCCCCCTCCCTGCCGCACTCTGCAAACACGGAGCGCGTTTGCAGGTGGGAAACTAATTCCCCTTGAATACTGGGGGTCCCTGGGGGCCAACTAGCCCACCAGAAACCTCCAGTATGCACCAGGAAGCTGCGTTGCAAAGAGGTGTTCAGAGGCCATGCCCCTTTTTACAGCTTTCTGCAACGCAGCTCTGTGGCGCTCAATGGAGGTACCTGGTGGGCTAGTTGCACCCCAGGGACCCTCAGGATTCAAGGGGACTTGATCCCCCAATTTAAAACACGCCACAGGGCGCGTTTGCACAGTAGTGGAGGGAGGGGGCGGGGCCTGAGGTGACATGTATGCAAACACGCCCTGTGGTGCGTTTTAAGTTGGGGAATTAATTCCTCTTCAATCCTGAGGTCTCCTTTGGGCCAACTAGCCCACCAGGTACCTCCAATAAGTGCCACAGAGCTGCGTTGCAGAGATGTGTTCAGAGGCCACGCCCCTTTTTACACCTCTCTGCAACGCAGCTCTGTGGTGCTTACTGGAGGTACCTAGTGGGCTAGTTGGATCCTAGGGACCCTCAGGATTCAAGGGGACTTAAAACGGCCACAGGGCGTGTTTTCACAGTGGTGAAGGGAGGGGACGGGGCCTGAGTTAACGTGTGCAAACACGCCCTGTGGCGCGTTTTAAGTTGGGGAAATAATTCCCCTTCAATCCTGAGGGACCCTGGGGGCCAACTAGCCCACAAGGTGCTTCCAGTAATCGCCACTGCGCTACGTTGCAGAGAGGTGGTCCAGAACTTGCCCCTTTTACACCTCTCTGCAACGGTGCTTACTGGAGGTACCTAGTGGGCTACTTTGACCCTAGGGACCCTCAGGATTCAAGGCAACATAATCTCCCAACTTAAAACGGCCACAGGGTGTGTTTACACAGTGGGGAAGGGAGGGTACGGGGCCTGACGTGACGTGTGCAAACACGCCCTGTGGCACGTTTTAAGTTGGGGAAATAATTCCCCTTGAATCCTGAGGGCCCTGGGGGCTAACTAGCCCACCAGGTGCTTCTAGTAAGCACCACTGTGCTGCATTGCAAAGAGGTGGTCCAGGCCGTGCCCCTTTTTACACCTCTCTGCAACACAGCTCTGTGGCGCTTACGGTAGGTTCCTAGTGGTCTAGTTGGACCCTAGGGACCCTCAGGATTCAAGGGGACTTAATCTCACAACTTAAAACGGCCAGAGGGCGCGTTTACACAGTGGTGAAGGGAGGGGATGGGGCCTGAGGTGACGTATGCAAACACGCCCTGTGGCGCGTTTTAAGTTGGAGAAATAATTCCCCTTCAATCCTGAGGGCCTCTGGGGGCCAAGTAGTCCACCAGGTGCTTCCAGTAAACGCCACTGCGCTGCGTTGCAGAGAGATGGTTCAGGCCGTGCCCCTTTTTACACCTCTCTGCAACGCAGCTCTGTGGCACTAACTGGAGATACCTGGTGGGCAAGTTGAACTCAAGGGACACTCAGGATTCAAGGGGACTTTAGCCCCCAAATTAAAACGGCCACAGGGCGTGTTTGCACACATCAGCTCAGCCCTCCCCTCCCTTCACCAGTGTGCAAACGCACCCTGTGGTGCATTTTAAGAGGTAGTTTTAATCCCCCTGCCCTATTATGTACTAGGGTCTTACAGGGGAGGCCATGGTAATCACAGGGGTACCCCAACGCATAGTGTTCCCTAGTGTATGTAGGTGTTTTAACTGTATTCCAAGTGTCTTTTAGCATAGCACTGGCGTTAGGACTGGTTAGTCAGAGTCAGTTACCACCAGTACCCATCTGAAAAAGTTCAGGGTACAGGATGATTTTGCAACAAGGTCTCATTCTGCTCCTCTGTTTATTCTTTCTGCACGTCTTCCTTCTTCCTGCACTTTTCTTTGTCTTTGAGGACTTCTGTTGCTTCTTTCTGTATTTCTTTTTCTTCTTTCTATGTGTTTTTTCTTCTTTCTTCACATGTCCTACCTCTGTAGGCATAGTTAGAAACTAGCATTTAAAAAACCTTTGAAATTAATTGAAAAAAAACATAGGTTTCAGGCACGTTATAGTTACAAATTAGCATTTAAAAAACCTTTGAAATTCACTGAAAAAAACATAGGTTTCAGGCACGTTATAGTTAGAAATTAGCATTTAATAAACCATAGAAATTCACTGAAAAAACCATAGGTTTCAGGGGCGTTATAGTTAGTTGGACATTTCACTCATACAAAACCATTGAATTTCCCCCGTTATAGTTAGTTCAGCTAACTATAACTTGCGCGCCCGCAATGCACTGCTGATAACGTCACATATTACATCACTCATGACATGGTAACTGACATCACTCATGACATCACTGATGACATCTCAAATGACATCACTGATGACATCATCCTTGTGATAGAGTGGCAGACCTCCTCTCACCCTAATATAACCTTTGATACACACACTCAAAAATAGAAACTAACATTTTTAAAACAATGGACATACCAATACCACTTACAACACACCTATTCAGTAATTCCAAGATCTACACACACATCCACTCAATCACCAACTGTCCTATACAGTCATTCATACATGTACTCACTCATCATATGTACTCATACACCTATACATCCTGTTACACACTGACACTCATCCATAGAGTTACTCATACACATAGTCATACATGCAAAAAAGTATCAAACATCTATTAAATTGCATATACAGTTATACACACACCACCTCACTTACTGCTACAGAAACTTACACATACTTACTCTCTTAGCAATCACTTACTAATTTATACAGGAACTCTTCCAATCTCTCACTCTCACATATACTCACTTATATACACCAATACTCACATATACTAGTTTAAAACATATGTAGTTACTCATAAGGACACTATTGAGACAGTCATTTACTCACTAACACACCCATACACACACTCATCCTCCCATACAGTCCTGCACACATGCTGTCTTCAACACATACGAACAGTGAGTCACTCATTCATGCATCTATGCGTTACGTAATACCCACCACCGAACCAGACACTCAGACACTCATACTGATACTCAAAAAAACAACTAATAACCTATATAGACACTCATGTAGCTAGTCGCCAACCCATGCAGCCACTTATACACAAAGTGAGAGACTGATGCAGATATTTATATATTTAAACATTACTCACTAACCCATGTATTCACTAAGATACACTTAATCAGTCAGTTATACAATCAATTTTTCAAAACAAAAATCATCCATTTAGACACTTATATACCCATTTATTCTTCCATCGACCTTGAGATATACATATATAAAAAATATTTCATTTTCAGAAAAACACACATTCACTGGATGATGTTATAAGTGATGTCATGAGTGATGTCACTGACCATGTCATGAGTGATGTAATATGTGATGTCATCAGCAGTGCATTGCGGGCGCACGAGTTATAGTTAGCTGAACTAACTATAAAGGGGGTATTTAAATGGTTTTGTGCGAGTGAAATGTCCAACTAACTATAACGCCCCTGAAACCTATGGTTTTTTCAGTGAATTTCTATGTTCTTTTAAATGCTAATTTCTAACTACAACTTGCCTGAAACCTATGGTTTTTTCAGTGAGTATATATATATATATAGAGCAAGAAATGTTTTCATTTTTCATTTAACAGAGGGAAAGATGTAATGTCTTGTGAGTTAGCAATAACAAAACCCTTTT
Source organism: Triturus cristatus (assembly GCF_964204655.1). Lineage (NCBI taxonomy): Eukaryota > Metazoa > Chordata > Amphibia > Caudata > Salamandridae > Triturus > Triturus cristatus. The sequence continues at coordinate 522,776,770 of NC_140588.1, read as the reverse complement.
GGTTCCTAATGGACTAGTACTTAGAGCTGTGACGTAAGTGTCAGGGCAGAATGCACTGAAGGCTGGATTAGAATGTTGAGTTTGCAGTTACATGGAGGCGAATAAAGACTTGTAATACTAAGCTCTGTTTGTGGTATAGTCATTGGCGGGTACCCAGACACAACAATTAACTGGAAATGTAGAATTATCTCTGAAAATCAGTAAAGACATGTGAAGTAATCCCTCATAGTTTAAGGGAAAACTTGGAATGGTGAAGTAACACTGCACCCCAGAGTAGCTGTAATCTATATATCATCATTTGAAGGTGGGATTTTACCTCATCTGAAGTCCTGCGGCTTTTAGAATGAGGGCTTTTATAGAAAACTTCAATACAAAGGGCCTAATTAAGATGCTGGTTGATGCGCGTCTGACTGATATTGTCTTGCCATGGAACTGACCGAGTAGTGGTTGTTCCATCTGCCAAATTAGGATGCCACTGCCCATGAAGGGGTCAGAAACATCAATTTTTTCTTTGCGGCTTGTGCTGAGGTCAGAAAAGGGCCGCAGCACAAGCTGCATTGGAAAAAATATTGTTTGCATACATCCATTCACCATGTTCCAGGCACCATGTGGTGCATGGCCCACGGTGTATGGATGTTTGGGGGTGCACCACAGGTGCCCCCAGGCTTCGGAGGCTGCAGAGGGATGGGGACCCTGTTAGGGGCCCTCAAAGTCCGTTTCTGACAGCCTTTCAATGGAAGTCAGACTTCCACTGAAAGTCTGTATGTAAGGGACATCGTAATCCCTACGGTGGTGCATGAGCAGGGACCACCCTGTTGGAGGGTATTACATTCTGATGGTTGGACAGGTTCCTTGATGTCGATGGCTGCCTCTGACACATCATTATGTGGCGGCCCGGCTGCGGTACCAGATGCCGGTCATGCAGCAACCTAAGGCCTGTCGGTTGTAAATCGACCAGAATCACAGTGAGGTCCAAAATGTTAATGTCACATAGCATTACTTGCGATTCTAAGATCTCAAGTTTTATATCTTGCCAGAGTGTAGTTGAAATGTTGGTCTAAACCCTTGTCAATGACAAGCATGTTATACCTGTTAAGTGCCCATGTCATGAGTGACACTTTAAGCCGGTCTAGTCTTTATATGCTAGTGCATTTAGGCCTATCTATAATGAGAAGAGTAAAACTACAAGAATTCAGATTTCAAGTGCCATTGGCTAAGATTCCTGGCCTAGCTGAACTTCATGATTAAAGATACCATTGACACTAAACCCAAAACACAACTCAATGTATTTTTTTTACCGTCACAATCATTAACATACATTGGCAAATCCATTTCGTCAGATCTTCTCAGGCTGAGCAATGATTAATATATTTGTTATTACAAGCAGAAGGTTGCAAACAAGGAAACCATGTGAACACCTAAATATAGTTGCTATGTGTCTTCACTTAATAATTACATTTTGAATAACATTCACTGGTTTTGCCATTTTCCTGGTGATGTTTTTTAAATAACAAGCCTTTCTTTTCTCCAACAGCTCATGGAGAGCCCCCGCACTCCATCTCCAGGAGCAGGACAGCCCAGCTGCTACGAGCGAAAGCCACCCCCTGCACAGAACACACAGCAGGCAGCACCCACCACCACGGCTGCCTCCCAGGACCCCCATGACGAACACATGGCCTTCCAATGCCGTGTGTTGGGGTGTCAGGAGAAGCTGGCTGAACAGGTGCAGGTGGGTTTTGACCACATGGCAGCCAAACTAGATGCCATACATGGGTGTCTAAGTCCCATCAGGGACCACTCACAGTCTCTAACGGACACTCACAGTCCACTCCATGCTCTTCAACTAACCATGGCTGACATCACCAGAGTCCTGACTCTGAGACAAGAACGACTGTCCAGTCAGAGTGGCTCCAGCGAGCTCGCCTGGGAGTTGGGACTCATGCAGAGGCTCATGGAGAACATGGAGCGGACGCGGGTGGAAAGAGCGGCTGCCACAGCTGCACACCAGCGAGAGGTAGCTGGGTCACTCAATGCCCTAATGACCATCCTCATGGCATTGCTGCCACAAGGCCTGGCGCTGATGCATGCTGCTACTTCCACTCCATCCATATCTCCGGCCCCTGATGTGTCAGTGCCACACAGTGCAGCGGACATTCCACCTCCGGCCCCTGAGGTGTCACTGCCACACATGCTGGAGACAGAACACCGCCACCCATATGTGAGGCACATGCAACAGCAAAAAACGAAGATGCGGATGAATCTACCTCCATGGTCAGAAGGACGCAGTAGCATGCATCTCCACCATATGGCCAATTTCTGCTTGGTTCTGCCCTCTGCATCATCACCTTCCACTGTCCCCGATGCACTCTGCGAGACTCACCTTGGACTTCGACATGAACTGCCATATTCTGTTTGGTCACCAATGACACAGCTATCAAATTGCGGACTGAACTCCTCCTCTTCTGATGTACTTGTCATTCCCTGAAGGACTCTGGCTGGCCAGCCACGGGCCAACAATTCAAGGTGGGGTTTGCATGGCTCTGTACTGCTCCAGCTACAACACTCCACTGAATGTGCATTAAACATTCATTTTCACACCGATGTGTCATGTCTATGATCTTGCAAGTGTGGAGGTATGGATGAATGTAGGGTCAATGATTCACTCTTACGTGCATGTTGCTCATGTTGTGGGACTTGGGTCACAGGGTGACACATTGCCAATTGTGTTCTGGGTGGTGCCGACATTAGAACGGAGACACACACATTAGTTACTTCCTTGTGCAGCCCAGAACGGAACCACACCCGGGGGTCATTGTTCACACCCTTACGCTTGACTGGCATACGCCCAGCCAGCCCACTCCGCTTACGCTCATGGGGGGGACGACAACACCACATGTCCCAGGTCTACCCTGTAGGGATCTGCTGCTCACATGTCTAGTTGTCAGCATGCAACAGCCACTCCCTCACGGCTGTTTACCCCCACACCACACCCATCTAGCACAGCCATCACAGGACATGTGACCCTGCCAATAAAAAGGGCCTCACGCACATGCTGGATGCCATTTCCACTCTGTAACTGGGAGTCTCTGTGTGGTTATCATTTATGCATGAGGGCCAAGGGACCGGGCAGAACACATTGCCCGGTCCCAGGGGTGATAAGATGGGGTCCGCACCACGAAACTCAATCATAAAGAGTCCATGGCTTGCGGTGCACAGACTTGGTTGCACCAGATACACTGCAGCAAGCACAGGCACGGGACGGTGTCTTTTGGTGCACTGAGGTAGGGGCACCTTAAGTGCTGAGCGGGTGTGCAGCCTGCGATGATGCACCCTCCTGGCAGTCCGAACTGGTAGGATTAGTGTGAGCGCTGCTGGACCGCAGTGTAGGCCTGAGCCAGCGGGCGGTGCAGTCGCCTCTTGGTTCACAGAGTTAGTGGCACCTCAAAAGCTGAGCGGGTGTGCAGCCTGCGATGATGCTGTGTGCACTGATATGTTCTCTGCCATAGCGAAATCAAGACCCAGAATCAAGTGCGTGACCTGGTGGTCCGCAGTGTGGGACTGCATGATGTGGAGGGTGCCATGGTCATGGGCCCTGGGCTTGAAGCTCCCACCGGCACGTGGTGGGCCTTCTTGGAGGCTCGCCGGTGGCGGAAGGTGAGCAGTGAGGCCTGGTTGAGCAGGGGTGGGCAATCACCACTGGGCGGCGGGAGGGGCTGGGCTGCATCCGCCAGTGTGCGCAGGGGCAGGCAAGCGATGATGGCGTGTGCTACTGTATGGACTCTGCCATTCATGTCTCTGGAAACTGTTTCAGATGAGGGACCCGGGCAACTGCAGTGTGTACCGGCACGTGGTTGGAGACACACCGGTGGCAGCAGGTGATCTGTGAGGCCTGGGTCCACAGTGTTGGCACTCTCTCTCTCCCTCTTTCTCTCGCTCTCTCCCTCTCTTTCTGTCTCCCTATCTCCCTCTCTCTCTCTCTCTCTCTCTCTCTCTCTCTCTCTCTATCTCTATCTCTCTCTCCCTCTCTTTCTCTCTCTCTCTCTCTCTCTCTCTCTCTCTCTCTCTCTCCTTCTCCCTCTCTTTCTCTCTTTATCTCTCTCTCTCTTTCGCTCTCTCTCTCTCTGTACTTTGATGAGATCATGACACACCTTCTTATCTAGGTTTTTGTCTTGCAGGCTGTGACTTACAGAATGTCCTGAGAACACCCAACATGACTCTTCCGAATTGTTGTTTTGGGTTTATTCTATAATAAACTGATTATTTGGATATTCTAAGATGAATGTATGATTCTCCTTTTTCCGACCACACATGTATGTTAGGTGTTGTAAATTTGCAACTACAGGTGAATTGTGTGGTTCATGATTTCGTGGAGTTAATGTGATTTGTCCAAAGGGGGGCGGGCTGGAGAAGGGCCGGGGGGGGTCCTGGGAGGGGGTGGCGGTGGGTGTTGTTGCCCTATTGGGGCTCCGGGCTGCATGCTCAGTTGCTCCTCGGCATCTGTTGTTCTTCATGTGTGGCTCAGGGCTGTGCTCCCATGTCTGGTGCCGGTTGTCGTCCGACTTTACACCAGGTCAGAGAAGGAGTTAAATCCCTGCTGCTAACGTGCCTTATCGCCTGTTTTGTGATCTTATCGCAGATCTGGCTGGTCGTTGCAAATGTTGCGAAGTGGTGTTGTCGCAGGTTTTTGCTCGGGAACACCTACTCTGCATCTCATTAGCGTTAGTTGCCGGGGTCATCTGTGGCGATGTCTTTTGCGGCTGATATCGCAGGTAAACTGGTGATATGGGCTGTTAGCACCAACTTGTGAATGGGGCAATGAATTGATCGCGACTTTGGCTGCACTAAAGTGCCGATAACTCTGCGATATATCCTTGAGAATATGCCCCACAATGTCTTAACCGTAGACACCCTCTTACATTAGCCTATACATTAACTCTTCTAACTGCAATCACTTTTAATCTTTGTATAGCAGTGTCTTGGTGCCGAAGCGTCAACACAAATCTTACCACTGCACCTTTAAATTATGGTCTTATTCTAAAATTCAACTAAAGTCAGTCATGCTACATATTTGATGAAGATTATTGGAAGCTTACAGGCCCCCCAACATCTAGCGCGAAGACGTGTGGTTGAGACCCTTGGATAAAAGTATTCATAGCAGGGGACGATGCTGTTCTAGTACAAATAAAACGGGATAAATTGTATCATTTTCAATGCCTTTTATATTAACATTTTGCAATTTAACACCAAGAGTAACAGCACATTTTGGCAATGTTCTTATTATTCCCTTTCGGTTCTGCAGAGATCTTGCCGCTATGCGAGTCATGTTTACATTGAAAAGAAATGGATATAATGATGCACTTGCTATAGGTTGCATTGTCCTTGACAAAGGTACCAACTATGCGTGAATGTTCCTGCCATGAGCCGGCGATGCATCATAGTATAGGACATTCATCAATAGTATAGGACATTCAGAAAAAAGGGCGTGTGAGGTGTTGGGTAAGTTTGTCATTATTCTCAAACACTTGACAATCGCATCTGATGTGACAAAACTGCTTATTAAGCAAAAGAAGAACACTGAGAAGATCTGACAACTCTCTCCGGAGGCACACAGATTTCCCTAACAATTGAAAAGACACTCTGAGCGCCTTATCTATTGAAAAGGACCTTTTTGAAAAAAAGCATGCTAAATTGTGATATTCAAAAGGAATAGCAAATGAGCAACCTGAGGTGTATTCAGTTCACAAATCTTTACAATTATTGTCAGCTATGGAGAAGACAAAAACTTTAAGGCTGATAGGCGCTTTATTTCTGACGAAGATGGTCCATGTAACTGAGCTAAAGTGCATTTTTTGCAAAACATTTTAAAAATTGATAAAACTATTGACAATAGGTAATAGAAAGTAGAATAAATTGCCAAACAATTAACTAAAGGTAGCTGCATGTCCCAAAATAGTAGTGACAAAACAATATTGTTGACCAAAGGCTGACAGAAGCTTTTTAGAATCTGGATAATTCTTGTTAAGTTTTATAGTCTATGGGGCATGGTTATCATAGTTTCACACAGCACAACGCAGCGAGCCAACTTGCTGTGCTGCGTGAGAGGGAAAGGTCAGGAATGCACAGTATTTGACATGAAGCAGGGCATTCCTGTCCTTTTCTTCATCTGTCGCACTTTTGGCTGCATAACCCCAATACAGGCATCCTTGCATCATGGTGCAAGGGTGCCTGCGTTGTAAGTAGGATTGTTTTTGTGCAGGAAGGGCTATCTTCCTGCACAAAATCCGGAGAGGCATTTTCCTCTTTCTACACGTGCTGTAGAATGCAGCACGCATAGAAAGAGGAACAAACACCGAGAAAGAGGAAAAAATTAGGAGAAATAAAGATATTTCTCCTCTTTAATTTATTTTGACGCTTTCCCAGGTCTACCACTAATGGTAAATTTGGGAATGTGCCCAAATCCATGGGTGGATGCGTGGGAACACCCACGCCTGCCAATTGAATGCCTCCCTAAAGAAGAGCAACGCAAGGCAGCGATTTGCGCTTCTTGTGTTACTGCAGATTTATGAATCCGTGCAGGGCCACGTAAGGTGGCCTTGATTGGCTTGATAAATCTGACTTTAGTTTTGCTATGCCCTTGCGTGGTGCAAGGGCGACGCAACGCTATGATGAATCTGGCCCTATTCCTTTACACATTTTACAAAATACGCTCATAGTGTATCTGATTGATAAATGCAGATAAAAGATTGTTTTGCCATATTGAAAATCAATGAACAAATTATTGCCCGAAACACAGAATATGAACAATTTATGATTAGCAATCCATATACCCAAAATCGGTTCGTTTTTCAAAATTCAGATTTTTGAGTGAAAGGCGGTGGCTCTTCATTTACTAGTTTGCTGTGTTCTGTTCATGTACAGTCTACAGTGCCTTTCATTGCTATCTCTATAGCTTTAAGGCACATTTGTGCTAGCTGTGCGCAAAGTTGCATAGGCTATTTTGCAAATTTTAATGAAAACATATATAGAATCCCCTCACAAAAGAACAGACATTATCATCATTCGATCTCATCTTTTTTGTGTGCAGAAAAAAAATTTGGAAAGAAAACCTGCACGATCTGTGCAAAGTGCAAAGATTGTCTACATCACGGAACCTTTGAGGGTGAAATCTAAAATTTTGCGTATGCCTAATACAGCTTATTAGTGTAATAGTTATCGTCCATCTTCTACAACATAGACTTTCATTTTATAATTGACACTGGCAGAAGAATATCCGATTAAGCAAGTAGGCACCTCTGCACAAAGGACCGATCCATACATATGGGCAGTTAGCAAACATTTTACTATAGGCATATTTCTGAATGTGGAGTGGATTTCCACTGCAGGCACCCCCAAAGATTCCCCAAAACACCCCAGGAAAACTACAGCAGATGTTGCACTTTGAATTTATCTAGAGTGGGTGTAGAGTTTGAATTTCGAAGTAAATCAAATGTAAATTTAACATGTAATTGTAAATGTAGAGTGTAATTGTTTTGTTTTTTATGCACAGGGACACCACTTCTCGTAACCCCTGTTGTGTGTGGGAGTGTCCTGTACTCTTTATCTCGCTGTAAAAATACTGTAAAAATACTTATTCCTATTCAAGAAAATGTCTGAGTGTGTTTCCAGTAGGGTGAGTGCCTGTCCGTAAATTTCACGGACCGTTCGTTATTTGGGCCTCTTTTCCATGATGATGATCTGTTTCATGGATGCCTTCTGCCTGTAATTCTAGACATTGGAGTGAGCTGTGCCCCCCCCCCCACCCCCCTAAGATGCCTCAAAGTTCTGTAACTCTCAGTATAAGGACCTTGCACAGACTGCTGTTGGCCCATATCATTCTAGTTGCCGGCGATTATCACATACAGAATGATAATAAACCCCCTCTGTGCCTCCTCCTGCCCCAGCCTAGGGCAAGTAATTATTTTTTGTTCAGTGGCCAGTGTCACCTCACTAGGGACCAAGCTCTGGGGAGGCGGGGGGTTGCATTTTGGCACTTTTCAGAGGGTTTACAGACTTCCGCTCCTGTGCGTGCCAGCAATGTATGCGCTAAAAACTTTGGTTTAACTCTGGTGAGAAATGTATCTGTTTGAGAGATCTGAGTGTTGACCTGGCTGAGTATTGGCTCATCATAAAGTAGCGCAGCGGGATGGTGTGCCTCCAGCAAAGCACAATGCGTAGCATGCGAACAAAATATTTTTTTTATGTAGACTGCTCAGTGGGTTGCTGTTATTGTCAAAGGACCAGTTTGTTATTGCATTCATAAAATGCAATCCTAATATAGCACAGTGAGCTATGAACCCAAATCAAACAGCAGCATGGAAACTGCAAGGCACGGGTTTACAGCCTTATTGTTTTTCTGTAATCTTTCATTGCTCTAAAGTTGATAAGAAGTGTTCCTTTGGATAATAAATGCTTAATAAAAATACAACCCCACCCTCTTTGTTATGTTTTAAATCCCGAGTTTGTACTTCTGCAGACTAAGCAGTTTTAACATATACTGTCTACCAGTATGGATGGCATGTAACTCCTCATTGTCTTAAGCAGGGCCACTAAAATTGTGTCTTCAGGGAGGGCCAAATTATGAGGTAGGGTTGAGTAAATTATGCAGCATAAAAGGCAAGTTATGTAGCATAATGCCGCACATTTTGCAAAAATAATACTTAATTTTTTTCCATTTATAAATTTGTTAACACTGTCTGTGCCGAGAAAATTGGAGATAGCTGCTGCACCTCCTTTTTTTTTACAGAGTTCTTTTCTCTTCTTACTAAAAGAATGCACATTTGTGCGGCTTTCCTCTTTGCTCTTTCGTTTACTAATAAAGGGCTCAATACAGGGGTTCCAACTCCTTCTCCCCTCTTGTTGCATGCTCTTGTCCATCAAAATACTAATGGTTCTTTCTTCCTTCTAACCCTTTTAAGTTGAAAATGTCATGTGTTAGTCAATCCCCCATTCGCTATACACTGCTTAAATCAAAATGTTGCACCAGCATCTGTGATTTGTAAAGGAACCCTGACATTGTTTGTGGCATTAGAAAATGGCTATGAGAAAAAGAAAGCCTTCGACTTCTAATGCCCTTTGTTATACCATCGGAGCGTTGAGAAGTATCCTTGCCTTGCCGTATGTCTGCCGTGGCGAAGAAAAGTCAGGGATACACTGCTGCTGCGCTCGGCTGCATCACGTCCCCCGGCTCCAGTGTGCCTGACCAGGAAGCTGATTTGGCAATTCTGGTGTTATGCACGTTACCTCTAGAAAGGGGGTGGGGTTCATATGTGCTTAACAGTGAGGCGTATGGGCTCTTCCTTGCCGCCCCCTGAAATCCAGCCATTGTATCTTCTCCCCCTATGTTGGTTTCATCAGGATCCCCCTTAGAAATTGCCGCCCCCGGTAGGAGCTCTATGGCAGAATCTGTACTGGTATTTGCAGTTGAGAGCATTGCGAATTCAGTGAGGCTGGAAGAGCCAAAGGCCAGTATTAATCCTCAACAAACCAATAGTAGGTAAAGTGTGGCAATGGATGCACCTAGTGTAGCTGAGGAGGGGAGAATGGTCGATAAAGGTCACAAGGATTACCCATTGTTTTCAAAAACTCTTAAACCAATGTTGGAGGCTTCAAATAGTCAGCCAGAGAGTCGGGATGCAGGTGTAGTATTGTCACCAAGCGACACTGCTGCGGAATTGGTGCCTGCGTCTATGGACAATGTATCAGTGTTGAATATTAGTCCACTGGCGAGAATGGGGGTAGGGGAGGTTCCAGGTGCCCTTCCTCAAGCTACAGGTGCATCAGGGCCCATGAGGTTGGCACAGGATGGAACACTGGGACTTGAACGACCCCAGACGGCAGAACATGCTAATGCTATAGGACGACAAGACCAACAGCGAAGCAATGAGTTGTGAACTGGGATATCTAATGTTAGTCAACCCTCAATGTATCAGATCCAGCAGTTCTTTGAAACTATCTTAGCTGAGATTCGGGAATGCAAATGATGATAGGATCAGGAAATTGCCACAGTTCGCCAAAGATTGGACAAAATGAAGGGCATGGTACATCAAATTCCCTGAACGAATTAAAGAACTTGAGCAATGAGCATCTGATATGGAAGGTCATTCTTTGATCTGGGACAATGATATAGCTACTCTTCAGAAAAAAAATTACAGGCTTCTCAACTGAAAGCAGATGAAATGGAAAACTATGCAAGACAATCTAATTTCCTCTTTATTGGAATTTCTGAGGAAAATTAACGTATAAATGGCCAGGTTAATCCCTTGTTATCCATGGAAATATTGATTAAAGAGCATATACTTGAGAACGCACTGGAAGATATCACTATAATGAGGGTGCACAGGGTTCCAGCACAACATTCAGTGGGTGCTGAGTACCCAATGGCAATGATTGTACATTTTTCAGATTTCAACATAACAGAAGCCATTTTAAGCAAGACAATTCAGAAAAAGGATATTTTGCCAACTGATGGATCAAGAGTGAAAGTATTTTCTGATGTGTCGGCATTTGTGACTCACCACCGAAGGGATTCTGTAGGGCTGATTGGTCAGATTAAGAGTGCAGGAGCACAGCTGTTCATAATTCAACAGTCCAAATTGAAAGTGGGTCACTGTTAAAATGGTGGGTATCTTTTTCTCCTGCGGTACTATTTTGACAGGAAATGCATTTTAAATCCAATACTCCCAAACTGTCTCTGCCAAGGAAATATTCACAAGCATACCTTTATTCAGCAAATATGGCAGTTCGAGAAGTTGGTATCCTGTTTTCAAATACCTCGACTGGGAGGTGAGGGAGGTGATCTAGGATGGGGAAGCGAGATGGGTCTGGATTGAGGTCAAATTTGCAAGAGTTCATCCTACTTTTTTGAATTATTATGGTTCAATTTTTGATGATATTAAAGCTTTAGAGCAGATTTACGACCTTTTATTAATAAGCGCAGAAGGTCCCATTGTCCTGGGTGGATAATAAGGATAAGCAACAATTAAAATAGAAGACCTCGAAATCTATTAAAATTATTAAGGACAATTTCGCCCTAATATATCCATGGTGAGTAGATCACCTGTGCCTTTTCCAGTTTGCATGTTACTCTGAAAGGTTTAAATCAGCTTCATAATTGGATTTTTATTTGGTCGACAAGTTATTAGAAAGAGGAGATTCTGAGAATATTACTAACTTTTTTGGATCACACTATAGTCTCCTTAGTCATACTATTAGGAATACCTCGAAAACATAATGATAGATGTCAGTTTGATAAATCTCTGCTTATTGACCAAATATGCATTAAAGAAATGAACAATTTCATACAGCTGATTTTAAAGATAATATAAATACTGACCCAATTTTTATGGTGTGGGAGGAGGTCTTTAGGGCCACCTTTGGGGCCAGGTTATTTCTTATGAAGCTAGGACATAAAAGCAGAGGGCACAGAAGATAGAAATTTTACAAAACACAGCAGAACAGTTTAGGAATGAACTTAACCGTGCAAGATTATTGTGATAAGGCACTACAGTAATAATTGGTGAGGGCGAAAGACCAAATAAGATTTTTTTTTTTTAGAACATATTACAGGGAGTACGGCTTACCAACAGAAAGTATATGAAGAAAGCCAGCTTAAAGGTAAATATTTAGCACGGACTACCAAAACGCATGAGAATAAGCAAATAATCACACAAATGAGGGAATCAGTGCTGATAGGAAAGCAGAAATATTTGTTTGCCATTTTAAACAAATCTATACCGAAGTACAGGTAATAGACCCACAAGATTTAGTAAACTACTTTGACGCATTCCAGTTACCACAATTTACTAGGGACAATATAGAAGCTTTGAATAAGACCATTGAGCCTATAGAACTGGCTGAAACACTAAAAAGTATGGCTAGTGCAAATGGTAGTGGGAGCGACGGTACTCCTGTTGAAGTATATAAGAGGTTTTTAGCGGATCTTTCCCCATCTTTAATATCTCTCTTTAGCCAAATTATGGACAGTATCCATAGCTCCAAAACATTTAAGGAGTCATTGGTGATCAGTATTCTCAAAACAGATAACGACCCCAGAGACCCTAAGTCATATCGTCCAATGAATTTATTAAATTCGGATTACAAGCTATTTATGAAAATCTGGGCATAAAAAGGATTGCTCCTAGAGCGCAACAAGTGGTCCATGTTGATCAAACAGGATTTTTGTCATGGACATTAATGGCTGCAAATACCTATTATTTGATGCAGGATATTGATTAATTTTCAGCCAAGAAGGATAAGGTTGAGATAATAATGATGGACGCGGAAAAGACGTTCGACCTTGTTGACTAGCAAGCTCTGTTTTTTATGCTAGGGAAGTTTGGCTTCCCATCTCAATTCATAGCAATGCTAAAGCAATTATACAAGGGGTCTGAAGCAAAGATAATCAATAATATGGAACATGTGGGAGAGGTGATCAGGCGTGGCACCCGTCAGGTCCTCGCTATTGGTCTCTCTTTTTATTGAGCCACTCGCTGTCAAAATCCGCTCTAACCTACTAATCCTGCTTCCCATAATAGTGTGGCAAAAATGTAACTTTTTGCTGACGACATAATCTTACATCTTAAGGCCGAAAGTGCAAATATACTGGAAGCACTGGAGGTAATCCAGGCCTTTGCAAGTCTAGGCGGATATAAAGTTAAACAGTCCAAAACTGAGTTGCTTTTGTTTAATTCTATGAATGTCCAATTGCCAGCGGGGTTACAGACTCTACCACAATGGTGCATAAATATATTTTGGTGTATGTAACAAATGATTATACACAATTGTTCCATTTAAATTATGGGAATACTCTGATAAAGGTAAAAAGGTTATTATAGAGATGGACGCTTTTACCCTTGTCATTAGTGGGACAAGTTTCATTGGTTAAAATATCAATACTCCCCTTGTTTGTATTTCTGTGTTTAAACCTTCCTATGAAAGTGCTAAACTCATATTTCAGTGAATTAGATAAAGTTATTTGTGAATTTATTTGGATACAAAAACAAGCTTGGATAAAATTGTCTACCATTCAACTAAGCGCAGAGCGGGGGGGGGGGTTTATCATCACCACATTCCCCAACATATTATCAGGTCTCTCTGGTTAGTCAGATGGTACAATTATCAGCAGCCTCATTGAAGTATGTTAATTTTATTTTTAAACCATATGCTAAAAGAAAGTGCAATTAATCGAACAATTTTTCTTCAGTCATCGAAACTACCTAAGAAAACAAGATATAAGGTCATAACGACAGTAATATCACAGAGCCAGTTATTGTGGGAAGCATATATTATACCGGCATGTCACGCTCCTATTTCTCTCCAAGACTGTGATTTGGGGCCTACCGTTTTCACAAGGGAATATGCAGTCCTGGAGTGATCTCGGTATTGGGAAGCTAGGTGACTTTTACAACCTTACTAACTTGATAACATGGGAGGTGGTACCTCAGCAATTTGGTAGCCAAAATGCAGCTCTGTGGCTAAGTTTTAAAAATAGTTATATGATGATTAATGATGCTGCTAGGAACAATATTAAGTCGGATTAACAATATGAATTTGAGTGGAATAGGAAACCAGTATAGCCTGTTACACCTGGGTGTTAATAACAAACTTATGGAGGAATTGCTACCAAAATTACTGAGTGAGATTGGTCACAGAGCCTTGAGAGTGGCAAACGTTTTAAGAGAAAAGCTTTCCTATTTAGATGGATGGCATGCTCTACGCCGCATAGATGACAACAAATGTTCCTATTAACTCCGGATCAATGTTTTAGATGCAAGAGGCGGGTGGTTAGGTCCATATATATTTTGCTTGTTCTAGCCTACCGTACTATTGAGAAGAGGTTTTTAGGATTATTAGTCACTGTATGTCGATGGTTATTCTTCCATCAATGATGTTGGTTTTATTTGGTTTCTTGCTTATGGGCCTTCAGTTAACAAAACACCGGCAATATGTAATAAGTTGGCCGAGAACTACGAGTTTGAGGAGGTATATGTGAAGAGGGTAGGGTAACTCCATAGGTTTAAGGCTATGTGGGAAGATTACTCCTCCATTTTCAATGCAATATCAGGACCTTTATATAATCTAGATAAATGTGGGGTGTGTTGCGGAGTATGGCAAGTAACCGCTCTTCGGGGAATAATGGTAATGCTGCTATATAGATTACAGTATTCAATTATTCACATTTATTGTCGTTTTTTTAATAATGTACAATTGCACCATGATATTCTAAAAAAGATTATTGATGCTGCTTTTATACGGAATATGGTTTTGCTTTTATAAGGAATATGGTTTTTGTATGAATTTGACGATTACTTTTGTAGGAGATTTTTACTTGCCGTATACTTACATGTTATCACAGGGCACAATATCACCAGTCATTTGTCACTTAACGTGTGGTGGATTTAAGTGTCTGTCATTTAACAAAACCAACTAAGATGGTTTCCTTTAACAACAATATGACATGGCATCTGAGATGTGGGTGGGCAACCACAAAAAGTTCAACTCATTATATAGAAATGAGCCACACAGCACAGGATTACCGGTGGGTGATCCTAGGACATCTAAGTGACCCAGTGAACTCTGAGTATAACTTGTTGGAAAAGGAACGACGCTGAGTATTTAAACTTAAGACACACATAAAGCTCTGAGCAACAACATTCCATGCAGTCAATTTACCAGATGACCTTAGCCACAATACATATAAATGACCCAAGTCGCTTTCACTGTGGTGAGTGTGAGGGAGAAAAATCCAGCACTAGACCTCCTCCCAACTAGATTTCTCAACGCAGACAGTAGATGATGGTAGCTATCGCTTTCACTGAGAAACCTTCCGTTTGCTTTAAGGAAGCTGTTGCACAAGTAGAACTTCTACTTGAGTGGCAGAAAGAAGCAGGGCTCTCATGTGCTGTGAGTGATGCAGTTCGCTCAGATTTTACAGCGTGGGACTAACACTCAGTGCTACAAATCTGCGTAGCGTGGCAGAGTTTTTTTGTCAACTTCACCAAATGCCGCATAGCAGAACTCTGCGAACTCTGCCCAGGCCTAGTCCTGATGAAAAGCCTATGGGGCGCGGCTTAAAACGTGTTGACCTTTTAGAAAGGCAGGCACGTAATAAGCCTTTCCTTTCATTTCCCCACTTTTCTTTGAACTATTCTGACTAGAGTCAAGAATAAATAGTGGCTCACCTACTGTGCACATAGTTTTAATCTTCCTCTCCATATAACCTTTCCAATCCTATCATTTTCCATCTCATTTGTCCTTTGGATACACCCAAATTGCTCTTGTGCATCTTGTAGGTCATAGCACACCTCTTTCCACAGAGGAATGGGACGTACCCAATGATGAAGCATGTCACCAAGGGTAACCCTGGTGGGTGAAGTCTGTTGTTTTATTTCCTTTAGGAGGGTTAGTCCTTTTGAAACAATTGGGCTCTCTGATGTTTATTTTTGTATGATATGTGCACCATCACCTCTCTTTTTCTCTCCTGGTTCCCACTCCTAGGGCCCTCCCCCCCTTCAAACTATGCCTCGATTTACTCGCAAGTTTGTTTAATCTTTACACGTGCTGCAATAGTATGTTCATGTCTCCATGGCAAAAAAACGTCTGAGAATATTAAACTGAAGACCAGTGCTTTGGTCGAGCAAAGTTAGCTCTGTCAGCCTTAAAAGAAGTGTGACTTGATCTTTATTTTGCAGTTCCAGTCTAGTTTTTTTCAAATATGACTGCTAGCTTGGTGAAAAACCAGTGATCGGAATAGTTTGGTTTGTGAGGCTGCAGAAAACTCTGCAAACTATTTTGCTTTGAGAAATTCATAACCTCTGCCTCAACAGTTTATGTAGAGTAGAGATTATGCAATGTTTGTGTATTCCACAATGGATACAAAAGTAAATTTGTTTTACAACGTTAAACATGAAGCAGGGTATGAATCTATGTTTCCTGAACTGCATAATAATGAGCTCTCCCTCATTATTTCCACTGTCTGTTCATATTGTTTTTCCATGGCTTCCCATGCCACCAGCTTTATTTTGCCTGGTGATTCCTGATGATCATTTGGTCAATAGCGTTGCCAGTCTCCTCTCATATGTATGGTTGAATGTGTCTAGCATTCTGCCTCTTAGTTTACTGGGTGTCGAGGTTGTTGTGAAATGGTACACTGTGTGTTAAAGCTGCTGAAAGATGATTCATGGTTTGATCAGGCTGGTATATGATGATTCTCTGTCTGAACAGGCAACTTTATGATTTTTCCTGGTGTCACTTGGCTTCTGTCCAAAGGCTTACTTAATATTAGTGAGCTGTCTGATAGTGAAATGTGACCAGGCTACTGTATAATGGTTGACAGAGGGATGTGGCTACTCGTGCATGCCAACGCTGCCGTCACTCTGACGACTTTTAAGGGTAGGCTGCTGCTTGATGTTCCATATGTGCCAAGTCTTGGTCGAATTATGTCACAATATGTTTTGAGCTAGCCCAGCACATAATATGTATTTCACTGCACTTTAGTGTAGCATGGAGAGTGCTTGGGGGCTATTTAGGGGGCTGTTTGATGCATATTTGCAGAAGCAGTCTTTAAATTGTCCTAGATTGGCTTGGAGATGGGGAGTTCAGTCTAAAATGAATTGTATTAGGACTGTCTCTGGGTAGCGTAGAGAACAATAATAGGGTTAGTACAAAAAATAGATACAGAAGGGAGGTGTTTAAGCACATCAGTGTTTGGGAGAGTCTCATGAAGGAGAATGTGAATTAACAGTTTATAGGTAAGAAGGCTCTGGCTGGCGTGACGATAATAAAATACGATCTGGGTACTGCAATGCTTAGTGGATTGCTTGAAGTGGGACATAATGAAATGGGAGAATACTCATGGATGTGTCATTACCTTCCAAATAGTATCTGTTGTGTAAGGAGTAACTTGTCCCCCCCCCACCTTGGGACGTCCAACCTTCAGTGGTGTATGATTATGCATTAAGTGTCATTGATGAAAGCCCTCTTAAACTAATTGTGACCTAAAGACATATCCTAGTACACAGATGTCTTAATCATCTTTCATATCAAAATAACTTGCAGTGTCTGTGCTAATCTCCCCAGGTTTAAACCACCTTACCTCCCCATTGTATAATAAGAGGAACTTTATACAATTTAGAAATAAAATGTCTGAATGTTTAAATTATACATATGAGGCACATCAGAAATGTACTTCTCACTTTCTAGCCCAGTGGTAGGTAATGCCGCCTTCACCCTTACTATGTCAAAAAATTTGGTACTGATAATGGTGAAATGTTCCTCTTTTACACAAATATTGAGATATTGAGCAACAGAACACCATGTATCTTCTTTATAGCACCACCGCCAAGAACACCCTAAAATAGGTTATTTACTTAAATGCAGTCTCTAGCAACAAATAAGTCCACCTGGAGCTGGAGTTATTACGACGTCGTGACAGAAGAAATCCCAAAGTACGTCGCCGAACGTGAGGTGCGCGGCGTCGGGCCCGGTGTCCAACAGACCCACAAAGAACAGTACCTTGGAAAAGCGATGAAAAACAAAGACAGCTCACGCCATCGGGGAGGTGCGGCTTCGTAGGCGCTGTGCGGCATCGGATCCCTACGACTCCAGGGGAGGTGTAGACTTCTTTCCTTACTGCAGTGCAGGGAAGGTGAGACGACGGTTCCTTACTGCATCTGTTGGGCACACATAGTGCACTATACTAGGGTCTGACAAGTAAATCAAATAAGCCAATCGTGGAGTCACTAATCCATTACAACAATTTATAATAGAGAGCACTTGCACCTTGGCATCGAACAGCAGCAGCAAAGTGCCCAAAGCATCTAGACCATCAAAAACAAAGCAAAAATGCAGGAGGCAACAGCGAAAAAATGGAAGGGAGACCCACGCCAATGGTGCCGGGTCTAACAACACCCTTGCAAAACCAGCCTACGAATAAGTGCACAGAGTCTAGCAAACTATCACACATACTATCCAGCCTTATCATGAGTTTGAGTTGAGACGGTGAATGGGCAATAAAGATGCCTTTAAATTTTGTTTTCAGCTTTTCACAAGTGCTATGTGTTCAAGAATTGAGAACAAACATCAGGCTGTATTGCCTGACACATTTCTGCCTATTCCTTTAACAAGAGTATTTGTGTTTGCAAAATTTTCTTAACTTCAAAGGCAAAGTGGTAAAGTGGACTAGTTGACAGTCTTGTTGTGGTGGTAAAGGGTGTGTGAAAACAAAGGCTTTAAACTGTCAGTTTTTTTGTAACACATAACATGTTTAAATACCTGTGAATGAACTGTGCAAATCCCTTAGCCATCACTCAGTACTGTACTAGCTCCTAAACCAGTCATCACCAGCTGAACAGACATGAAATACCTGAAGCAATCTGACACTTGAAGCTGTCCACTCAGAGGACCACACTCTAATCCAGCACTGCAGGCCCCAATTAGCTACATTCCATGTTTGCTGCTTTCTATCTCACAATGGCAGTCAGATCTTAGATGCTCGTAACAAATTCCGTCCAATCAGCTTTTCCCAACCACTTCCCTCACCAAACATGTCTGATCAAGTCCATGAACTTTAAACAAAATATCAGACTGGACAACCCAGTGCAGTAACCATACAAATAGATTAGGATCATTTAAAATACCACAAAAGACCTGCACAGTTTCTCAAAGCTGCAGAGCATACCGAAAAACATGAAATGACAATTGATTCAACCTAATATACAATTATTTCGACTTGTACTTATGTTGGTTGTCTATTTACTTGCCTGCCCTAGCCTTTTCCACCACCAGACAGTTTGGAGCCTTGCTAGGGGAAGAACTTTCCAGAGTCAGATGTGAGGGTAGGATAGGCAGTCCCCTATACAAAGTCAGAAGCCAGGTATAAATATTGGACCTTCAAAGCCATTTTTATAAACACTCCTGGACCTGTGGAAGTTAAAGAAGGACTGCACTGCTGCCAGAGGACTGCCCTGCTACTAGAAGAACTGCCTTGCTGTCTGAGAAGGAAGATTGAATCTGCTTGTCTTCATCCCATGCTAACCAGAGTGAGTCCACTGGTCCGTTGTCTGACCTCCCTGTGAGCTAAAGGGACACAACAAGCTTCAGAGTCCTCCCTGAAACTTTCCAGCTGACTTGTTGCAACTGGACCTTCAACTTGACCTGACAGAGCACTTCCGATCTCTACTGAAGTGTGAACTGATCCCCAAGAGGTGCCTTATCATGTCCTGGACCCTTAGCTGGCATCAGAGTGTACTCCTCCTAAAGACAAGGTGAAATTCGTGAAGTTTGGGCTTCTCGTGACCATGAACGGGCATGTTTGCTCCAATACTCTGCCATCTGAGACAATGCCAACGTGAAATTCTGGTATTGCCTACTCTTTACCACACCAGTGCTCTGCAGCCAACCTTTTATTGCATCTCCAAACAATACAAATTGCAGCTATTTACCCTGCAATAATATAAAAATACTATGCTCAGATTATGTTTCAGCCATTTCATTAACATCCACTGACTTCTGATCCTGAAAAACCACTCTGCAGTTTTGATAGAGTCAACCATCAAGGCCTCCTATATACAACCTCATACCTCACTGGCCCTGCTACCATTCTGCCATTTGCAGCTGATTCAGAAGAAAATATCCAGATATAGCTGCAGCTACACGTTACTAGTGGAGTACATAAATGAGCCATGCTGTCCATGGCCTCTAGATGTGGCCACTAGGATTTGCCCTGAATCAAACATAGAATCCAAATTTACCATCACAGTGACAGATAACTAGCTGAAAATATTTATAAAAAGCAAGTGTAATGTTAATAAACAATAGTGAAGCAAGTACTTCATTTGTTTGGTGGTTATATGAATTTATGGTAAATGTATTGTAAATAGATTAGCGATAAGTTTGACTAGCAAAGGTTGGTGTAATCATTATGCTTAATTTTAAATAGGAAATATCACATTTGCCTTTCAATTATATAGGCAGGTGTCACATATAAAATAGATATATGGTATCTGTAGTCTAATACAGATGGTAGAAAGAAAAACCTTGATGAAAGCAGACAAGGAGAAAGCAATTTGATTAGTTAACACTTTGAATGCTACATCAATGTATCTTAACCTGAATTATTTATAGCAGTATTCTCTTTCACTCCCGGTCTTCTACTGGGCACACTGAAATGATGGCAGGAATTTGCTGCTCCTTGCCACCATGAAGCATTCCCAGGTAGTAGCATTCACAGATCTGGGGGGGCAATAGTATCCAAGAAAATAAACTAAGGCTTTCCAATGAAAATATTAGGAAAGGCACAATGGTGCACAAAAATGAAGCAAACCTAGGGTCCTCATTTATGGGTTTTTGGCATAGGATAGCGTAGCAAGCCACCCTGCTGTGCGGCCCTACGCCAAAGTGTAAGGGCAGGAATGCACCATATTTATGCAATATGGTGCATTCCTGTCCTTTCTCCCTGCAATGTTGCCATTTTGGCAGCCTAGCGCAGACCTAGGCACCCTTCCACCATGGTGAAAGGGTGCCTCTGCTGCATGTAGGATTGTTTTTGTGCAGGAAGTGACATCTTCCTGCACAAAAAAATCAGCACAGGCACTTTCCTCTATCTCTCTGTGCTGCAGAATGCCAGGCTGTACTTTGATTTTCACTGCTCTAACTCTACAAATTAGAACTGATTCAGTTGACAGAGTGCAAGTACTCGCTTGTGAGAGCATGAACCGATTCATGTATTTAGGGAGCAAAGGTGCTGTAGCGAGCGTGATTTCTATATGAAGTGGGTACACAACTTCATTCTGCCTCAAACTGCCCTGGTACAGTTGATGATTGCAAAGCCCCGTGAAGCAGTAGGCCTTTTCAAAACCTGGGGGCAGATTTACAAGAAGTGACACATCGTTGCTGCAGCGCAGCGATGCATCAAAAAACAAATGCACTGCACTGTGGCAACGCAAATATCCATGGTTGCATCATATCTTCATCTTGTTGGACTGTGGTGTAACGTGGCATCCTGCACCAGAAACACTGACATAGGTGCCGCAAAAGAGCCGTAAGTCAACCTGATGCATGCCGAAAAAGTGACGTAAGGCAGAATTGAGTCACGTAACACCAGTACGATCAGCCTGCGACAGTCTCCACTTCGTGAAGCGGCAAAAAATCACACCAAAAAATGATGCATCTCCCCAAAACAACCTTTTTGGGAACCATAGAGGAGTCTGCAATGGAGCAGGGGGCACACTGCAGTAGTCAGGAGCCTCAACCAACCACCCCCAACAACAGTCCTGACGCACACGCAGATACCCAGGCAAAGAGGAAGAGGAAGTCTAACTTCAGTCAAGAGGAAACTGAGATACTGTTCACTGAGGTTGGACAAGTGAAGAGGACTGTCGCTGACTGAAAAAAGCGCTGGCACGACTGCCAGCACAGAACCAAGGAAAAATTAGCAGTGAACTGCAAGGCAGCATTGTAGACTGGAGGAGGAAGCCCAGCAGACCAAGAGAAGTTGGATGTCCTGGAGTAGCGGGTGGCAGCTGTTATCCTGGAGGACTAGGTGACTGGAAACTCAGGACAGGACAGTGCAGCATACGAAAACCAACAAGAATCATTGGGGAGGTCACAACAAGTTCAAATATGTGAGTAATGGGTTATGATGGTGATCACAGCTAGATATGTACCTGTGCCACAGTGTGCTTTGTGCATCTTGATGTATTCAGTCCAGTCTCCAGTTCCATGTATTCAGAATGAGAGTAAATTACATAGGCCAATCACACATTGCACGTCAAAATAGACCGGTCATGTCCCTAACCGCCATGTACACAGTACTACACCACTCCATGTCACACATGTCCAACTGCTACATGTTAACCATACCCACTATGTTCAGATTCTAAATACAGAGGGGCTCAGACACAAGTTCCTGGTGCCACCAGTACATTACTCCTTCCCATGTCAGAAGTGACACATCATCTGTGCAAGCCAATTGTAAATAAGCACCTGAATGTCAAAGAAAACAATGTAGCACTGTGCTACGTCACGGCAAAAGGAAACTGGTGGGTCACCTTCACAACAATATGACGTATTTCTGACCCCTTCCCTCCATTTGTGCATATATGGATGTCAAGTCCCAATGCAAGCACACTTGCACCATGGTGCAAGGGTGTATGTGTTGCGGGACTGATTGATTTTGTGCAAGCAGGTGACCCTTCCTGCACAAAAATACTCTCAATAGCTGTCTTCCTCACCCTATGCGTGTTGCAGAAATACAGCATGCATTGAAGGTTGAAAGGTAACAGTAGCAAATCCATTACATTTCCTATTTTGTGCATCAATATGCCTCCCCAGCTTTAGGAAGTCTATACAAAATGTTAATTCAACTGAAGCCTTAGCTGTTGCATGTGAAAACACACAGCAAGTTCCATGGCATGGACCATTCACACAAAGGGGCCTATTTACAAGCTAAATTACCCACCCCCATCACTTTGAAGGACATTGTTGTGGCGATATGGTCTCTGGCTCATCTACAAGGCAGTGATAGGCCACTTCAAGAGGCTTTATACTGATTTGTAGACAATGCACCCATTCACGCCATACTCAATGTGAAAGGTGCGGGCAATGGGTGTTTATGTGGATCTTCTACTGCAACACCTAGTGAGTGTTGATGCTGTCACATATTCACAAGGGTTGTGGAAATGTGTTGCAGAGCAAAAATGAAGACCTGGTCCTACTTTGGCCAAATGAGGAGAAATGTTCAAATGTGCACTTTCTTTTTTTGCTGTTGCCATGTGTGCTGCATTGTGCAGCTTACATAGAGATATCAAAATGGCATTAATTGTTTATGTGCAAGAAGGTGTCCCTTCCTGCACATAAACAATCTTTCCCTCAATGCAGACAGCCTTGCACTATGTTGCAAGGGCGTCTGCGTTGGCACTGTGCAGCCAAATTTAGTGCATGTGCAGGGTGAAACTCATGGATGCACCATAATGTTGTAGCTATGTTGTAGCCCTGCATTTCAGACGTGGTGTAGCATGGTGTTCAGCCAAGGAGGCTAACGCCTTGCAACACCACTTACTAGTAAATGTGCCTTCGTAGTGTTGCCTGTAAAGGGTCCATACCATCAAGGAAATTAAAAATGAAAAGCATGGCAGTGTAGCTTCACGTGTCCTTGAAAATATGGCCCGCCCCACTGCACCACTGGCGTATCACAAAAAGTGGTGCAATGCTGATGCAAGGGGGCATACGTCTTGCCCCTAGGTCAGCATTACAATAATGATATCTTGCTTGGCCCACAGCAATCACATTTGGAAAAAACCCATGTGAAGCTGTAGAGAAAACTCTTCCCTAAATCAACATGCAGGCAGTAGTAACACATTTCTATTTTGTGCAGAGGATGCACTTACAACATCTGAATAGCCTGACAAAACACCTGATTTTCCAGACATGGATGAGAACCTGTCCACCATTGATCATAATAACCTTGATCAAATCCTGTCCACCATATGGTCACCTTCTCCGCCTGCTGAGAGTGACATCAATGTTGTTGCTGCTCAAGATGAACCCCAAACAAGTTCAACCACTGCATCTGTCAGCACACATCTCCCCAGGACTCTGAGGATACACAGCTTTATTTCCAATAAACTGCTTTTCGACTACAGCGAGAACTTCTGAAAGAGGTGCATGTGGGTGTGGAATGCATGGGAGGTACACTACAGGCTATCCTCAGATGCCTCAACTCAGATGCTGACAACCTTGAGGTTTGCACAACGCAACCACAATCAAACCCCTGGCCTTGGTATGTTATGTTATGTTATTATGTTTATAAAGCGCTCAAATCACCCAGGGGCATCTCGGCGCTGCCTAGTAGACTAACAACTTTGACACAGAAGAAACAGACCAGCAAAGGGACAAGAGAGAGCTCAAAACAAAAACGTTTTTAACTTTTTTTAAAAAAGTTCAAACCTAGGCGTTGCTCTCAATGCCAACGGAAGTTGGTTCCAATATTTTGGGCGTAGGTAAGAAAAAGATCTGCCTCCTGTCCGAGATAATCGGAAACGAGGAGCCTGTAGTAAACCCTGAGAGCTAGATCTAAGATGTCTTGCAGGGCAATATTTAAAGAGTTTTTGTTGTAGGTAAAGAGGGCCACCTTTGTTCAAAGCCGAATAGGTAAGACAGCAAATCTTGAAGAAAGCTCTCTTTTTCACCATTAGCCAGTGAAGTTCTCTAAGTAATCGTCAAAAGGGGGTACCTGAAGGTTGATTTAAGATCATCCTTGCAGCTGTGTTCTGGACTACCTGCAGCTTAGCTAGGTAAGTTTCACCTACCTCTGCCATTAGTGCGTTGCCATAATCCAACCAACTGGTGACTAGGGTTTGTACCAGAGTCCTGCGATGGTGGGTAGGAATGTAGGGCAGAATTTTTCTCAAGAGCCGAAGGTTATAGTAACAGGATGCGGAGGTAGCCATAATATGTTCTTTCATGGACAGAGCCTTGTCAATTTTTATACCCAGGTTATTAACTGAAACCTTAGGGGAAGGGGCCATGCCCAATGTAGTTGGCCACCAATCACTTGACCAAACATCGGTTGCTTTACCCAGAAGCATGATTTCCGATTTATCTGGATTTAGTTGCAGAAAATTTGCCGTCATCCAGTCGTATATTGTCATCAAACCATTTGCAAAATGTATTTTCTCCTCCTCTATGTTACCCCCAATAGTGAACAAGAGCTCCGTGTCATCCGCGTAGGAGATGACCTCGAAGCCCAATTGTTCAACTATCCTCGCCAAAGGAGACATGTACATATTGAAGAGGGTTGGGCTCAAACAAGAACCTTGCGGAACACCCCTCTTCAACGGCATCTTTGGTGAGGCGTAGGGGCCCAAGATGACTGTTTGGGATCTGTCCTCCAGGAAATGTTTGAGCCATTTCAAAGCCTTTCCCTTTATACCCCCCGAGACTAGTCTCTCCGCAAGCTTAGTGTGTGAGATGGTATCAAAAGCTGCGGAGAGATCTAGAAGGATCAGTATAACTGCACCCCCTGCATCAACTGTTCGTCTTAGCGAGTCAGTTACTGCCAGCACAGCTGTTTCTGTACTGAATCCTTTTCGAAAACCCAATTGAGAGGGATCAAGGATTCCATTTTGTTCAAGGTAGGAGCAGAGTTGTTTATTTACAGAACCTTCCAACATTTTGCCCAGAAGTGGCAAGAGGGAGATATGCCTATAGTTCGAGAGGACAGCTGGGTCCGCTGAGGGTTTTTTCAAGATGGGACGGACGGAGGCCTCTTTCCAGGCTGTTGGAATAATGCCTGTGATTAAGGAGGAGTTGAAAATGTCTCTAATGGCCGGGGCACAGCTGCTGGCTAAAAGGGCCATAATTTTCGGAGGACATATATCCTTGGGAGAGCCTGATTTTGCCTTGGACAGTCCCTTTATAATCTCCTCAGTGGTAATTAACTCAAAGTGCTCCAGAGATTCCTTGCCCCTTGGAGCTTCAACATTCGATTCAGACAGCGAATCTGAAGCCAATAGCTTTTCTGGAGGAAAGTTATTATAAATTGTCGAGATCTTATCCTTAAAAAACAATGCCAGAGAGATACACAGGTCCTGAGATTCAGTGGGTGGTTGAGCACAGGCTCTGGGAGAAGAAACGTCTTTAACTATGGAGAATAAGACTTTAGAAGAGTTGCTGGCTTGTTCTATCTGATTGATAGTGAAGGAGCGTCTAGCTATTTTCAGATTTGTGTGAAAGTAGCCAAAGCTTGTCTAAACAAAAGTTTAGATTCGTGTTCCTTATGTGGTACTTTAAAATTTGGGACCGCGTAGGAGGCAGGGCCCTACCCTTGTCTATTCCGGTATTAGCGAACCGCGAATGGCCAATGCAGTATGTACAAGTGCTTTGCATAACGTTTATCGATAAATGCACTGTGTATACGATACTATACATTGACTTCGTGACTTATGGTTGCCCTCACATAGGCTACACATTACGAACAAGCACAGGCCTTCAGATTATATGTGCCTTCTATTTGACTTCTCTGTCACCTGTGCAGCTCGGCTCCACCGCCCCCGGTCAGTCCGGTCCCTTGAGCTCCCCGTCCTACGGCCACCTGTGATTAGCATCAGGGTTTGACACACCATAAAGCCTTTTCATCCCACACAGGCCTCCGGCTAATCTCTTTCACACCTGACTCTTCCTGCTTTATGGCTTGTTTTATCAAGAGGAGATGCTCGTGTTTATTGGGGGCTGCTGATATCTGATGTGGGATCTGAGCCTCTCTGGGTAAATAATTGTGGGCTGGTTTAACTGGAATGTGGGATGGTCATCATGACTCTGCCTTTTCGTTTGTAATGAATACATGTGAATGACCATATCGTAAAACGAGGAATGTGTGCCTGAAGCATGATATTTTGTATATAAGGAGAAGGCCGTTTCTGTAAGTTTAAGCAGTCTCCTGAGAACATACATTGTGTTGTACTTCTCGGACACCTGTAATTGGTCTGCAGCCAATAAATCGATCTTTGACTTCACCCAGAAGACTCTGTGTTTCTGTAGGTCTGAAACAGGAAGAACCCGAAGTCTTAGGGTGTGTTCCCCTGCACCGCTGGGTTTTAAATACCCAGTACTTCAGTTGGCACCCAACTCGGGGCGATTTCAGCGGTACCGGTCCAAGCCAGAGGTTCGTGAGGATCTTCGTGTGGAAATTCCGGAGGAAGGCCGCCCCTTCATCGACCCCTGCATGTCGACGTGGTCCGAAAGTCTTTTCTGCGAGGTTCTCCGCGTCCCGACGGCTACGAAGGACTGCTGCCCTGATTAGTCGCCCTGTTTTGGACCCTTGACGATTTGGTAGAGCGAAACAATTGAGAGAGTCTTCTGGTGACGTCATCGATCATCGATATTCAGTTAAGTATAAGTGGAGCGTCTCCCAGTTTGTTTGGTATCCTTCGAGAATTTGGTATCCTTCGGGATCGTTTTGATTTGGAGCTTGCAAGTGCCAAAGCCAGAGGACTCGTGTATTCACGAGACTATCATAATCGATAATCCTTTGAAGTTTGAAACTAGACTAGTGAGCGAAGATGCCTGGTTCTAGTGTATTTGGAAGATTGTTTTGTTTGGGTTGTAGAAGGGATTCCCAATTAGAGGATTCGTGCCCGGTTCCTCCAATTGGAACTCCAACTTATGAGCTTTATGTAAAACATGGCGTGGGCCCCATTGCATATAATGAAGTATGGATCCGATACACCAGAAAGGACGGTGTTTTAAAATGGCCCCAAAATGGTAGTTTCGATACAGATATCTTAGATAATTTGGAAGTTAAATTATTTAAAAAGATAGCCCGGCCGGCGATGTTTGATTCTTTCCGCCTATGGCGAAAGGAAGCCAAACAGAAGGAAATTAAGCTAGCGAAAAGGAATAAGAAAGAAAAAGGTATGTCAATGATGCAAGCAGCTGTGCAATTTAAAGATAATGAGGAGGAACAAATGAATGAGCAGTAACATAGACAGCGCAAACTAGGGATCGATAAATGTTACCCAGTTTTGTCACCCCTACCACAAGATGAGACAAAAGAGATAGAGAAGGATTCCCTAATGTCCCATTTGCTAAGTTCGCCACCCCCGTATGCGCAAAATGCCACAGCGCCTCCACAGCTCGTAAATGTGCAGCCTCCAGTAAATATGCCACAAGTCTTCCCACAGCCGCCAGCTCCTCCTCAGCTGGCTCCTATCCCTGCAGTGCAGCCCTCTCAAAGGCCACCAGTTTTGTTACCTGTTGCCCCTGAGCTTCCTGCGACTTTGCCTAGTACGTCAGCTGCCTCCCCTGGCGCTCTTCCTTACACTACCCAGGCACCTGTATCTGAATCCGCTTTTCTTCCCTCTGTCTTTCCCCCCGTTTTCGCCTCAACTTCCCCTTCAGCACGACAACGACTAGCTAATGTAGTTACTAGTTTAATGTCGCCTCTCTTTGGGTCATCTAGTATGACCCCTGGTTTACAACGTAAGCAGTTGCGCAGTCAGCTACCTAATCCTGAAGAGAAAGAGGTACTAGATCATATGGCGAGTAGGTGGATTGTTTTCCCTTCACTCTATGAGGTGGAATCAGTTGTTAACGTTTTTCACCAATGGGATGCCCCAAAACAGAGGTATGTGTTTGACAAAATGTGTGAATGCCTCTGGGAGGAATTGGAGGATCATGGTTCAAACACAATCCCGCAGGAATTGTGTTGCGTGCGATTTGATTTTGGAACAGGAATAATTGTGGGTCCCGATGTAGATAAAGCAGTTGCGACTTTACTGTCCTTCAGGAATGGCGATTGTCAGCAATCATTGTTTGAACAGGAATTCCCTGTGGGGAAAAAAGGAAAAGTGCGACAATACCCTAGAAGTCCCTCCGGTATGGAAGGAAGCCGTTGCGGCTGATGCCGCTCGAGGTATTGCTGCTGCTCCAGCACATTTTCAGCGTGTTTGGGTACATGTCCCATGGAAGCGTTCTGAGGTGTTAGCGCTTAAACAGACATTGCCTGACCCCCGTAAAATCCCTGCAGGATATTATAAGGAATTATCACAAACTGCAGAATCGTGTGTCATGAATCTGGCTGATATAGATATGTTGTTTGGGAATGTTGTTTCACAGCCTTTATGGGGATCCATTCGTAATACGGATCATGCTGCAGAACTAGGGGACACATGGGCTAATATCGTTGCCGCAGACACTAGACAAGTTGGTGGTGCAAAACCTGAGCCCCTAGTAGCAGACCTCCCTGGTAGAATTATTACCTACATGAAAACTATAATGCCCGTGATGCGCGTAAATTGGGATAAACTATCTGCATGCAAGCAGAAGAAAGATGAGACAGTGTCCGATTTCTTTACAAGGTTTGAAGAAACGTTTTACGACCACAGTGGTCAAGACATGAGTACTGAAGGTGGCCAACGGTTATTTGTGGATACATTTGTGCAGAATCTACTCCCCGAGTTGTGTAAGAAATTAAAAGATTCAGATAGTTCTTGGGCTGTTTCCTCTTCAGCGCAAATACTGGCTACTGCACAGTATTACGAAAATAGAGATAAAGACGAGAAGGATAGAACAGATAAGAAAACGAAAGAATTGAAAACGAAGGTCCTTTTACAGCAGGCTTATCCGCCACGTGGAGGACAGAATAATTGCAGGCAAACCCAAGGTACCTATCAGCAACACCAACAGTTTCAGAATAACCAGCAAATGAATGGGTATTATCAACCACGTATCCCTATAGGTCCCAATCAATGTTCATATTGCAGAGAGGAAGGTCATTTTAAGTATAGTTGTCCTAAATTGTTGCAGCGTACTAATAATGCGTATGGCGCAAGAGGTAGAGGTGGTCAGCAAGCTCCTAGAGGTAGAGGGCATGGAAATGTTTCCCAGAACGCGCGTCCTCTTCCGCCTCAAAATACGATAAATAGCTTTGATCAGCAAGCCAATGCAACTGGTAATACAGCCCAGTACTATAATAATGATTATTATGCAGAAGGCGACAATGTGGAAGGTAATGATTACTAGGACAGCCATAGACAGAGAGAGGGAGTTGTTTCAGTACCAGTAGATCAGAGTGGCCCGTATGTTAAGGTGACTACAGCGGGTGTAACAGAGCCCTTTCTGCTGGACACTGGTGCTGCAAAGAGTTCAATTATGCATTCAAAACTCCCTGGCACGCCTTTGTCTGGCGAAATGAATGTTTCAGTAGGTTTTTCTGGCGCCCCAGTTAGGAACCCGATTTCTAGTCCTATGCCCCGTTCTGTTGGACCTTGTGAGCTAAAAGCACCCCTCATCCTAACGACAGGTTGTGGTGAAAATCTGTTAGGATTGGATTTGTTAAAAAGATTGCATGCAACGCTATATTGTTCTCCCTCAGGAGTACAACTTACATTAGGTAAGGAAGTGATTTCCCTGGTGTATTTGTCAAAGAATGCATTGCCGCCTGAATTGTCATCCCTTCCGGATGCCCTTTGGGCTACTGGTCCCAATGATGTGGGCCTCTTGGAAATACCGCCATACCTGGTCACTTTAAAAGCCAATGTCAGATTGCCACGTATTCCCCAGTACAAGATCTCCAGTGAAGGTCAGAGAGCGTTGTTAGCAATTGTGAGTGATTTGATTAAAAAGGGTGTGATTGAGGAGACAAGAGGCAACGTTTGCAATAGTCCCGTTTTACCTGTCTTAAAACGTACGGACCCTTCAGAGCCACCTGTTTACAGATTTGTGATTGATCTTAGAGAGGTAAATAAGATTGTTGTGCCACAGTTTCCAGTCGTCCCTGATATAACTGCCTTGTTAACTATGATTCCAGCCTCCGCTGCATGGTTTTCAGTGATCGATTTAAAGAATGCTTTCTTTAGCATCCCAATTGCAGAGGAGAGCAGGGACATTTTTGGCTTTAGTTTAGGAGGTCGAAGCTTCCGCTTTAAACGCGCTCCACAGGGCTACTGCGAAAGTCCATCAATATACAGTCAGGCTTTAAAAGCGCAGCTTGATGCACTTGTTTTACCTAGTGGCGCTATCCTCATTCAGTACGTTGACGATTTACTAATCGCCGCGGATACTGAAAAGATTTGTAAAGAAGCTACATTGTCATTATTGCGCCATTTGTCTGCCTCTCATCATAAAGTGTCTCTCTCCAAATTGCAATATTGTCGACAAGAAGTGACCTACTTAGGTCATCTCTTATCGAAGGAGGGAAGGAAACTGACCCCAGAAAGAATTCAAGCCATTGCACAATTCAGCGTGCCAAGAACACAGAGAGAAGTGCGTGCCTTCTTGGGCATTACTTCATACTGTAGGCACTGGATACCAAATTTTTCTTTGTTGGCAAAACCTTTGTTAGCATTAACATGCAAAAATACACCGAATCCTATCCCATGGTCTGAAGAGTGTCAGAAAAGTTTTTTGGAATTGCATGATGCATTATGTTCAGCTCCTGTGTTGGGTACCCCTGACTACAGCAAGCCTTTTACATTGTATGTTCATGAAAAGGACGGTTGCGCATTATCAGTGTTAACACAGCCTTTTGGCGACAGACCGCGTCCATGCGCATATTTTTCGTCAACCTTGGACCCGGTAGCGAGGGCATTGCCAAGTTGTCTGAGAGCTACAGCCGCAGCAGCTATGTCTATTCGACAGTCTGCTGGACTAGTAATGGATAACACATTGCTTGTTATGGTTCCACATGCTGTGGACACATTGTTAAACCGGACCAAGACACAGCACTTAACTAGTGCTCGATTGTCAGGATATGAATTGACACTATTAGCAAACCATATACACATAAAGAGATGCAACACGTTGAACCCAGCTACATTATTGCCGATTCCAGCATAGATGAGATTGAACAGCATGATTGTCTGTTCAGAACAGAAGAAGAGACGAAAGGGAGAATAGATCTTAAAGATACTCCCCTGAATGAGTGTGATGGTACTTTATGGGTGGATGGTTCGTGCTTTAAGCTTTCGAATGGTGATACGACTGCTGCATATGCTATCACGACTTTGCACACGATTGTTGAAACTGCACGTGTGCCACATAATTTGGCTCAAGCAGCAGAATTAATTGCCCTTACAAGAGCATGCGTGTTGTCTGAAGGAATGAAAGTGAACATATATACTGACAGTCAGTATGCCTTTGGCGTGGCGCATAGTTTTGGGCGATTGTGGAAAGAACGTGGGTTCCTGACTTCGCATGGAGCTAAAATTCAGAATGGCAAGTTGGTGAATGATCTCCTTGAGTCACTGACCCTACCGTTACAAGTTGCGATTATGAAATGCAGTGCGCACAAGAAAGTCACTGATGATGTTGGTCGTGGTAATGCATTTGCTGACGAAATCGCGAAAGAAACGGCAAAAGATGTGAAGACTCGAATGTATGTTGCAGGCCCTGCAAGATGGGTTGGTGATGTTGGAATGCGTGAAGACACGATAGAGAGTGTGCAGCCCCTTCAAGCTGAAGCCACAGAGAAAGAATTGAGCAAGTGGAGAGAAAGTACGGGTAAATTGGATGAGAATGGTTGTTGGGTTGATTTGTCAGAACACCGACGATGGTTGCTACCTGATGCATATGTGCTTCCAGTGGTTACTATGGCACATGGAATGGCACATATCAGTGTGAAAGGAATCTGTAAGTTGTTGGCTCCAGTATGGCAGAACGCTGGAATTCCCAAGTGTGCAGAGAATGTGGTCAAGAATTGTATGGAATGTTTGAAATATAACCCTGGTAGAGGAACCCCAACTCCAGCTGGTCATTTTGCGCCTCCATCGTATCCATTTGAGGTTTTGCAGCTAGATTTTATCCACATGGAGAGGTGCAACAACTTGAAATATGTACTGGTTGTTGTTTGCGCTTTTTCGAAATGGATAGAAGCATATCCCCTAAAGGACAACACTGCTTTATCCACAGCCAAAGCCCTTGTGAAAGAATTGTTCCCTAGGTTTGGAATGCCAAGAATTGTGTGGAGTGATAATGGGAGTGAATTTGTGGGTCGAGTGATGAAGAACGTGTGTGAGGGATTAGGGATAAAGCAAAAATTTCACGCTGCAAATCACCACCAATCAGCTGGATTAGTAGAGTGCTACAACGGCACCCTGAAGCTCAAACTGGCCAAAATCCAGTCGAGCTCCGGTCTTAAATGGCCTGACGCTCTGCCTTTAGCACTCCTATCCACAAGAATGACTGTGCATTCACGAGTGGGACTTAACCATACGAAGTGGTTTTTGGCCGCCCGGCCAATGTATGGGGTGTGCCAAGACCGACAAAATTCAGCGAAATCGAACATCCAGTACTGCTTGACTACCTGTATGAATTGACGGCTAAATTGCGTGTTTTACACCAACAGCTGCATGAAGCGCCAGGACACCCTATCGACCCTGCTTCCAGTGAAAGAGCAACGATGAGCCCCGTTGGATCGGCCCTCACCTCGTACTTCTATTGACAAGATCAGCGGTTCGAGTGAAAGGGAAAAAGAATTGGATTCACGGCGCCCACTGCAAACGGATCCCTTTGCCCCTACCATACGACCAGTGGGTCCAGGAGGGTATCGCTGATTCTGAAACAGACACTGTACCTCGTTTTATACCATTTAGTGATGCACGCGTAAGAGGCACAACTTCAGAACAGGAAAGTAACGATATTTTACAAGAAGCTGTGCCACCGTCAATTCGATTGGACACCACAGAGCCTGAACTCTTGTTTCAAGACCAGACAGTACCTGGCAGAAACCGATACCACCTGAGACCAAGGCCCATGGACAAATAAAAATTCCTTTCCCTTACTATTTTTTGATATTATAGCTCTCCCATCTGAAGGACTTTTTTATTTTTTATTTTTTTCTAACCACCAACTGGGTTCAGCCGCAGGGTCGCGGTGCCAAGACTTTGGGGTACAGGCCGAAGACGTTAGGTCAACGGTTCTGGTTGGTCTAGGGCGTTCCCTGGACTGACAGGCGTACCCCTTAGCAGAAGATACTCACCGGCCGCGAGCGGCACGATTAGAGGATGGAGTTTTTCAAGATGGAGAGACCTGCTGAGGAAATGAACTTTAAAACGAAAATATGTAGAATAGTGAAGAGCAAACGTTTTGTATTATTATGTTTGTTTATACTATGTAGTATGATGGTGTTTACTGTAGGCTATGTATTCTTCTCCTCTCAAGTGCCATTTGCACCCACTGAACAGCCTATACCTCCTCCTACTGTCTCCTTACACTCTTTCCACCCTCTGCCTGAACA
This sequence comes from Triturus cristatus, assembly GCF_964204655.1. NCBI lineage: Eukaryota > Metazoa > Chordata > Amphibia > Caudata > Salamandridae > Triturus > Triturus cristatus. The sequence goes on along the minus strand of NC_140588.1, from coordinate 522,743,001 downwards.
CGAACAAGCTAGACGATCCGAGTTCGTAAATGATTCATTTATCCAGCTCCTGCACCAGCACCAGCTAGTTATTAATACAACCAATTGCTGGGTGTGTGGTTTAATGCCACACACCATTAATAAGGGCATTCCTTATCTAGTGCTGCCGTTTAGCTATAATGGATCGTCGTGGGCATTCCAGACCATGTTTCTTTTTGCATTAGATGCCTACTCCCCGCGACAACCGCGTTCCATCAGACCTAGCACAAACAATAAAGCCTTAATGAGAGGAGTTGCAGATATGAGCAGAGATATCGACGCATACTCATCTATTCCCAAGGATGAATTGCGGGGTAATGTAGGTTGAAACGCGACAGGGTATAGCATTAGTCTGGGTGAAAGGCAGCGGAAAATCTCATCCCCAATTTGGGTCGTATCCCACATAGGTCGGTTCTGTTTACAAGGTAATGGTCAGAATCCAAGAGCTCAACTGGGGAGAAGTGACTGTACTGAGACGTACACTTTCCCATCACAGTTTTCCCCTGCGTTTTTGGCTGCCAAGGGTACATATTTTGTCTGTAATGACCGAGCATATACATGGTTGCCCCCTGATTTCTCGGGCACATGTTATATTGCAAATCTGCTACCGCCAACATTTACTGCAGCCTCTGATTATCACAAGACCAGAGTTGTAAGAGGCGTGATTAGTAAGGAGGATACTGCCGGTCAGGAAGCAGGAGACTTCTTTTTGGGTTTCCTGCCGTTTTGGGGACCTATGGTCAATAGTAGGAACCTGAGACAACTGACTTGTGTGGTTGAATCCACTGTTAATGTAACGGCTGGTGCCCTTGGTAATTTGACAGCTGAGCTCCAAGCGGATCGCCTCATGACTTTGCAGAACCGTATGGTTCTAGACGTCATACTTGCAGACCGCGGTGGGGTATGTAAGGTCATCCAATCTAGCTGTTGCATTTTCATACCAGATAACGCTCCAACAGTTTATCAAGCCATCTCCAAACTGCATAAAATATCTGAATCTATACACGTGGATAAAGGAGATTGGTCACTGGTGGGGTGGTTCTGGGAACTGATATCTGCCTGGGGTTGGAAGATTCTGATGGTCATTGGAATGATCTTAGCCATCCTTTTCCTGTTCTGTCTGTGTATACAGTGTGCTCCTTCGATATGTGGCCTCTGTGCTACATTATGTGTAAGGAAACCTGTATCGAGGGACGAGCTAAGTAATAGGATGATGCTACAGCAACATCTCCATGACTTCATGAATATAGATCTAGACTCGGATTGATATGAGTATAGTTATTGCCTATGTAAGGGCAAAAGGAGGGTCTGTGGTACTTTAAAATTTGGGACCACGTAGGAGGCAGGGCCCTACCCCTGTCTATTCCGGTATTAGCGAACCGCGAATGGCCAATGCAGTATGTACAAGTGCTTTGCATAACGTTTATCGATAAATGCACTGTGTATACGATACTATACATTGACTTTGTGGGTTCCATCTTGGAGCGGTGGCCATCTTATGGTTGCCCTCACATAGGCTACACATTACGAACAAGCACAGGCCTTCAGATTATATGTGCCTTCTATTTGACTTCTCTGTGACCTGTGCAGCTCGGCTCCACCGCCCCCGGTCAGTCCGGTCCCACGAGCTCCCCGTCCTACGGCCACCTGTGATTAGCATCAGGGTTTGACACACCATAAAGCCTTTTCATCCCACACAGGCCTCCGGCTAATCTCTTTCACACCTGACTCTTCCTGCTTTATGGCTTGTTTTATCAACAGGAGATGCCCGTGTTTATTGGGGGCTGCTGATGTCTGATGTGGGATCTGAGCCTCGCTGGGTAAATAATTGTGGGCTGGTTTAACTGGAATGTGGGATGGTCATCATGACTCTGCCTTTTCGTTTGTAATGAATACATGTGAATGATCATATCGTAAAACGAGGAATGTGTGCCTGAAGCATGATATTTTGTATATAAGGAGAAGGCCGTTTCTGTAAGTTTAAGCAGTCTCCTGAGAACATACATTGTGTTGTACTTCTCGGACACCTGTAATTGGTCTGCAGCCAATAAATCGATCTTTGACTTCACCCAGAAGACTCTGTGTTTCTGTAGGTCTGAAACAGGAAGAACCCGAAGTCTTAGGGTGTGTTCCCCTGCACCGCTGGGTTTTAAATACCCAGTACTTCACTTATTCCCTCTCCAAATTCTCTCAAGACGCCTGCAGTTCGCCTTTTCCCTCTTAAGATCCTCAGTATACCAAGGACTAGAATTACATCTTCTCACTGCATTCTGTTTGATTGGTATAATGCATTGAATGCAATAAGAAGGGCCATATTGAAGGCTTCTAATTTTTCGGCGGGCTTAATTAGATCGTCTTCCCCAGGAGAAAGAAGGATGTTATTAAAGGCTTCTGGAGATAGATTTCGCCACACTCTATGATGTCCCAAAGTTATTCCCTTCTGTGGATCAACTTTTTTATCCCACACTTTATTAAATGTGAAGGAAATCATCGAGTGATCCGACCAAATTAAAGGGTAAGGAGGGTCACAAATCAATTGGTCAGCATTGGCGAAAACTAGGTCTAATGAGTGGCCCGCTTGATGTGTTGGGCCAGTCACCAGTTGTGTAAGACCTATTGAGTTCAAAGCGGCAAAAAGTTTGTCTACCTCTGGGTTCGTGGTATCTTCCGCATGAAATTAAAATCCCCGAGAAGGAGAAAGAAATTCGCTGCAAGCACATGCAGTGCAATAAGTTCAATTAGAAGGTGAGAGAAATTAGCTTTAAAACCAGGGGTCTATACAGTAGTGCGCCATACCAGGAGTCCGTAGGAGACACAACAACCTTAAAAATGCCTAATTACAGCCAGTCATTTAGTACTGAAAAAATCCAATTAACTCGCAAGTGCTTCAAAAAAGCAATAGCGATGCCGCCCCCTACTTTCCCTTCCCTATATAAATATATAAATTGGTAATTATCAGGAATAGCCAGATGAATCTGGGGAAGGTTCGTGGAGTTTAGCCAGGTTTCAGTAAAAAAGCATAGGTCAGGGGTATTTGAGGTGATAAGATCCCAGATTTCAAATGGGTGTTTGGCCAAGGACCTGACATTGCATAGAATGCTTTTTGAAACCACGGTGGAGGGGGTCGAAAGCCCTGGAAGAAAATCCCCTATTTGAGATTCCATGGAGAATAGGCAATGCTGATAGGCCACCGGACCTTCTAAAGCCATGGGAAAGGTCTGAGTACAAATGATGAACTTATGCCACATATCGGCCCCTGTCTGCCTTCTGGCACACAAGGGGCCCGATTCACAGAACTAACTTAAGACAAAATCCTAAACTTACTACCAATTTTGTATTCACAGAAGGCACTTACTCATTTTGGTATTCACAAAAGACACTTACTCACTTAGGTATTCACAGAAGTTAGGAGTTCCTAAATTTAGGACTCCTAAATGCCTTCTGTCCTGTTTGCAACCATTGCAATGAGTAGTGGCATTAATTTACCACCTGTTGTGCACTATCATGTTGAGCATTTCCATAAAATAGGTTAAACAACACCTTACCTGCCAATGTGGAGTGTGTATGTGCTGTACATCTGTGTAAGAATTAACACCCAATGTCACAAATAGAATAGCACTCAACATTGATGTCACTGATTCTTTTCCATAGACATGCAAATGTTCTTAGCATTGCAAAGTGACAAATGATAATATCATTTATGACAACTCCCAACAGAGTCTGCCAAAACTGTTTAGTCACAAGTGTTAAAATCACATGTCAAATGTCAGACAAATGATGTTTGTCCATAACAAATGTGCTATGCCTACTCACAAATACACATAATCCAAATTACCTCGCATGGGCCAATTCAGCCAACTACAGATATATGTGAACTGTAATGCTTCCCAACAATGATCAAGCATATATATGGCAAATATTTCCATTTTATAACAATAAAAATCTGTAGATAAAATTTCTTACAAACCTATCAAACTTACTTATCCTAAAACAATTTAAAAACCTACATTTCTAACTAAATATTATTCTATCCTAAATAGTTTAGTTTTATTTGCATAGTTAATTAAAACCATTGCAGTACAAGCTTTAAAAATTGCATCTACATGTAAAAAAAACAATATGTCACTACGAACTTTAAATTACATCTATATATAAAAGAACAATATGCCACCACTCACAATTTTTCCTTTCAAATTAAAATCATACGATCTCAAATTTTAAACGACCGTAAATAGATATAGATTATATTGTAAAATTATCTAAAAGACAATTAAGAATCAAGTCTTGGCAATTTTTTTTCCTCTACCTTCATGAACTTCACAAGACTACAGTTCAACTGAGGATCATGGAGTACGAAAATTGTCTAAAAGACAAATAAGAAACAAGTCTTAACATTTTCTTGTCCACTGCCTTCATGAGCTTCACAAGACCACAGTTCAGCTGAGGATCGTGGGATGCGAAGAATATCTAAAAGACAATTAAGAGTCAAGTCTTGGCATTTTCTTTTCCACTGCCTTCATGAACCTCACAAGACTACAGTTCACCTGAGGATCGTGGGGTGCGAAGCAGGCAAGAACTGCCTGTCTTCGTGGACGAATTCCACGTTGGTTAAAATTGAATTTTAGCAGATGCTTTAGTTCTTCCAACAATTTGTCATGGGAACACGGCAAATGCGGCATATCCTCAGACACCATACCACATAAGCGACATCCTTTAACCTTATCCTTTAACTAGTGTGGGAGGTGCCAGATACAGGGTAACAGACTCAGCCTGTACTTTAAAAATGTCCTTTTGGTTGTTTTTCAATAGCCCAAATCGAGGTAGCTCTGCGGTGCCTGTGTGGAATACGAGATCAGGATCATCCAGCCGTGTGACCTTTCTTCGAGTGATGCCTTGTCTTCAACCCATGAGAGATGTTTAATTGTTTTCCTTCCATAAATAGTCATTTAAGGATCTTGTTTGGTTTTTCGCGTGTTGTCCCAAACAGTTATATAAGCCCCCTGTCTTGCTAGGAGCTGTTTTTGAACACCAAACTCTAGCCTAATTTGAGCCGGTGAGGTTTGTTTGGGCAGGCTAAAAATAATCCTATACGCAGCTGTGACTGTGTTGTCCAGAATGTTGGCATCTCTACCTCTCAGTACTTCACTCCCGTAAGTTATTGTTGGCAGCAGTTTAGCTCGTATTACTTGTGTCAGAGGCAGGAGAGACGGGCCAGGAAGTTTACTGTTTAATGCTTTTAGAGTGATTGCTGAGGCAACGTCTTTACGTCTAATGCTAGTTTTCTGTACAGTAAACTGGCCACTGTTATCAATTTTTACACCTAGATATTTATATACTGACGTATCCTCAATACGAGTATTATTCCAAAACCAGGTATATGGCTTATTCCTTTCTCACTGATTGTCATTGTCTGTGTTTTCTCCAGGTTTATTGTCAGTTCATTTGCATCCTAGTATCCCTGTGTTGCATTCACAAGATGTTGTAGCCCAACTTTTGTATGGCTGATTAGGAGTATATCGTCCGCATAGAGAGGACACCGTAATAATAGCCTTCCTAATTTTCGTGCATGGGAGTTACAGCTATTGAGGATTGGGATTAGGTCCCCTAAAAACAAGTTGAACAGTGTGGGAGCTAAACACAGCCCTGTTTAAGACCCTTGTTTTTTGCTATACGTCTTGACAGGAGTGAACCGTCTCCCAACTTTATCTGGATCCACGTCTCTGTATGCAGGTTGATCAGCAGGTCTAACAGTGGTCTTGGTATCCCCCATCTCTTTAATTTGGACCATAACATGTTCTGGTTTATGTGGTCGAAGGCAGCCTTATAATCTATAAAACAAAAGTGAATCAGCATTTTAGTTGTTTCAGCCTTATCTATTAGCATGCCCATTGTTAAGATGTTGGAGGTTGTCCCCACCGATTTGGTGAAACTAGTCTGGTTAACCGGAATTAGGGATTTCTCATTGGCCCAGTCCTGCAATTCTTCCAAAAGTGTTCCTGCTAAATATTTTGCCTCATTATCCATAAGGGCAACTAGTTGATAGTTTTGAGGAAGAGACTTGTCCCCAGATTTGAACACAGGAGAGATGATTAAGCCCTTCCAAGAGCTGGGCAATATATTAAAGTGCTTTATTTCCAAGAATAATGGCTCGAGCGCTGCAACCCATTCTTTTTCCTCTTGTTTATAAAGGATGGGTGGGATTCCATTCGGGGCTGGCGCCCCCTCTTTTCTTCCCTTTTTAATTTGGCGCCTGATAATTTTTTGTAAACTTGACACTCTTTCATTTGCGGTTGGTGCGAGACCTTCTTGAATTACTTGTGTTCCTATGCAGTGTCAGTGATTTTTTGTTGACCGAATTTCTTATCACATTAACTGTTTCTGTCTCCAAATAAAAATCTTTATCCTGATTAAAATGACTTCTAAGGTGGCTTGCCCAAACTTCTTCTGTGATATTAGAGAAAATTCCCTCATGCATAGGTCTTCAAAAATGGTTCATGGTTTTCCAAAATCTTACACCATCACTCAGTTTGGAATCCGCATATAGCTTTGCCCACATGTTTTCCTCCACAGATCTGTTGACTTCCCATTTTATTTTTTTCAGCAATGCCTTTGATTTCTATAAGAAGTCATGTTTTACAATATCCATAGGATTATACCGTAGTTGTCTCATCGTTTGATAGATAGATTTTTTTAAACACTTGATCTTCTCTTCATGCTGCTGCGGCCCAGTTGCACCTATTGCTTAGGTCTTGTAGAGTAGGTTGCCATAGTTGAAGTAAAATGCTCCCATTTCTCGATTTCGCTAGAGCCGGTTCTAGTGTGGAAAAGCTGTCTGGCCTTTTCTAGAGTGCTTCCATCAGTTGCTACTGAGTATTTAATCCTTTTATAGTTGATTGTATGGACTGACACTGTAGACACCGAGGATAACTCAAATTTAGGCTTGATGATATTGAGAGCAGTTTCTTGGGGGCAATGATCACTGTCTGCTTTTTCCCATATACGAAATGAGATCATTTGTTGAAATAAGGATGATGAAGTAAAGGTATAATCCAGTGTTGTATTGATTCTAGTTGAATGAAAAGTAGTAGCTGGGGGTTGTCTACAGTAAATCTTCAGTTTAATGCTCTAATATTAAAGAGTTTGAGGTCCTGTAATATCTGTTTGTCTAGTTTGGTCTGTTTCAATATTTGTGAATTCCCTTGGAGTGGTATATCCCAGGGTGAATTTTGAATTAGGTTCTCGTCATCTGACGGGATTCCCATAAGATTGAGATTAAAGTCCCCGGTGATAATTAGATCTGTTGATGGTGTTTCCCGTTTGCACTCCTCCACGAACTTACTTAGTTCTTTAGCTGCCTTTGATTTCCTTTTTGGATGGACACAGGCATTGATCACTGTGAGGCTAGTTCCCCCGTGCCTGTTTCTAATTGCGAGATGTAGAAGTTTACTGCCTTTGAGCCGGAGGAAGTTGGTCCAACTTCTTTGACCACATGGGCACTTGTGGCTGAAACATAGGTTGCTAGACCACCTTGAAGATTAACATATTTCACCCTCCTTATTGCACCAGTAAAAAAACGCAAGAATCCGTGAAGGTGCAGGGAGTCTGCTTGCCATGTTTCTTGCAGTGCCAAAATGTCAAACGACCTTATATAACTGATAAAGTCTGGATCAGTCATTTTGGAGGTCAGACCATTAACATTCTATGAGCATATAAGAATATGCTCATGTGATTATCCTCAATTGAGCTTAAGTGTGAACCTGTTTGTCAATTTGCATGGTTGTTTATTGTTCTGGCGGTCCATCTTAGATCACTTAGTCCTGTTGGAGATGATGCCCCATCTTCGGTACTTCTCATAATACTGAGATGTTGCATATTTCTTGCTCCATTTATCCCCACTGCACCTCTAAGTACCGATGTTCCGTGCCTGATTACAGAAGCCTGTGCTCCCTCTGTTGCTACAGGAATTAATAATTCCGGGTATCTTGGTTTTATGTAAGGAGTTATTGTTATCCCCCAGTTTTTGAATGTTTGAGCCTCTGCAAGTATTTTGTGTGCAATTAATGATGTTGTTCATGTTGCTTTAGTTTTTTCGAAGCTTGATCCATTATCGGCTCTGAATTCGATTGAAACCAGATCTGCAGTTGTCACATCTTCCAGGGAGGGAATGTGAGATAGCAGCTGTAAGATGTTGCCTCTGTTCAATATGTCATGCCTGCCTTTCGATATATAATCTTGACTCAGCCATGTTGTGTTTGTTATGCTTCCTGAGTCTCCTGGGCTCCAGATCATTTTGTTGGATTTGCTCGTTTGAGTAGATTCATGACCTTTTGTTTCTGACAGTGTTGCCTGGTTTATTGACAGTGCTACTTCATCTCTTTCTTTGTGACAAATTGTTTGTTGTCCTCTTAGATTGAACATTTGGCCATCTTCTCCTTGCCTAGGGGGACCTAGCATGATTCCCAATTCTTTTATGGGTGCATATGTTTCATCTCTTTGGTTCGTCCTTCTATGTATGGATGAAGTCACTTGTATAATAGAGGCCAGTTCTCTGTCAGTTGTCTCTGTAAGATTACTCCTTGTTGTTTTTATTGGCATCTTAGGCAGTATCCGTTGGTCCATTTAATTTTCAGGCCTTGATGCCAAAGTGCCTTCACCAATTGTTGTTTTATTGACAATAGAACAGATTGTAGAGTCACTCTTTTGTGATTTATTCTGCTCAAGCTTATCCTAACTATGAATTACCTACATAACTTAACGTAACTAATCCTATGCTACACATGTATCACGTTAGACTACTAAAACATTTGCCCCCACCCCCCTTAACACATCAATGCACAATGGACAGACACATACTTAAGGTATACATATACTAATTAAACAAGTTATCAAACACATAAATAATGTTTTTTGGGGGGGTTTATTATATTTTCTGACAAGTATTAAACATATGAAACATTCCCAACTCACACACCCACCCCAAAATATTGAATAAGGAGAAAGAAATAAGTAAAGAAAATCTATATACATGATCAAACTACTAATTAAACTACCTAAGCCTGCCTAATCTAACCTACAGTACACCTACACTATAACTATTACTAAGCATAAAACAGATTTCCCTAAAAGAACAGGTAAACCGAATGAACTGCAGTTGAGCCAGTATGCAGTCCACAGACTACTGCAGTGTGTCCATTTTGCGCACCATTGTGGCCATTTGCAGTTCCAATCCTGTAATATTCAGTTTAAAAGATTGACATTTTGTATGGCCATCCCCTGTACAGAAGATTGCCCTGCACTTAAGTTTGCAGCCTGCCCTGGGGCTGGTGTTGGGTGCTGATGAAGGGCCAGCCTGCTGATCATGTCCACCTCCATTGCCCATGTCATTGGAGGCCGTCCTGTCCTTTCCATCTACTTTCGTCTTGGCAGGAACAGTGGACAACCATGTCTTAGCAGCCTTCTCCCTGTCATACTCATAAGCTATTCTCTGGAACCCCTTTGTTATCTGACAGATGTGCCCATAACGTATCTTGCGTATTCGGAAGGCATGTTCCTCCTCAGCAGTCATGTTGTCTGTTGGACAAGAAGGCCACATATGTCAGTCATTGGGTTCATAGCTGGCACTCAATGCTGGTCAATGCATGAGATCATTGCAGATGCTGACTGTGAAACTTGTGCAAAGCATCTGATCACTGTGTGAGAAATACACAAGAACAGTACACATCAAGGTTGTTCATCACATCCTGTGCCATCACCTGAACATTATAAATATAAGATAGTGATAAGATGACATGGAAATGAATTGCACAAATCAACCTGACCCATGATAAAACTAGTAACCATACATTACTTTCAGCTGCGGTCCGTAGTAGGAGTACCTGCAGGGCGGTGACGTGAGGAGGGGCAGGGTGGGGGGTAGTAAACTATGGCTTACGGAGGTTTACAGGTAAATTAACATATCAATTAATCAAACAAATTTTGTTGCGTGCACTGCATCCCCAAATGCGATGCAGTGCACGCAACGAAATTCGTTTTATTAATTGATATGTTAATTTACCTGTAAACCTCCGTAATCCATAGTTTACTACCCCCCAACCTGCCCCTCCCCCTCCTCAGGTCACCGCCCTGCAGGTACTCCTACTACGGACCGCGGCTGATTACTTTACCTAACATTTGGCACAAACATATACGTACTATGCCCCACCATGATACATCTAGGTACTCAGGGGATCCTTGACAATCACCTTGCACTGTGCTTTGAAAGAGCCACAGCGTGGCGCTGACAAAGTGCTCTGTGGTTCCACACTTATGCTATATTTAGTCAATGCTGCACTCAATGTTGAAAGCAATGCAGCACACCAGGAAGAACTAGCAAGGGGAAAATACCTATGTATTTAGGATGTAGTGACACGTCCCTACCTGGGATACAATATCCTTGTGCATTGGGTACATTGATTAAGATTAAATACATCACATTTGTACAGCTATCATGACTATTGCATCCTGTCCATACACTCACCCTCTGTGAAAGCGCTATTTGTGGGAAAGCACATTAGGCCTCATGCAGATGCCCAATCCAATCACTTGTGCTGAACAAATCTATTTACACACAGGCAGGAGTGTAAAGGCAGTTCAGGTATCCCAGATGTACATTGACTGCAGAAATACACAATTAACATTTGAACTTCAAAATGCACAATGATCACATCATGACATGACACAAGGCTGACTGGCATTCACATATATTTGGCATTTCAAAGGTTTAGCCATGCCTTCATGCAGTATGCCATGTGCACTGCAGTTCTTCCTGTTAATTGAACCTGAGCAGTGCAAGCTGAGTGGAGCCAGCAGCAGGAGCAGGACCCCAATTTGGGAGGAAGGTAAGTCTCCCAGCAGCACCGGTGAACTCCGCTCCACTGCAAAACTTTGCACTCAAGATGGAGTGCGGATCTCTAAAACTCCACAAACTTTGATGGCGGAGCAGAGTTAACCGCCCAGCCTTAATGCCCACATACAATACACAGACAGATCATGAAAATGGAAGAACATGTAGATTGTTAGTAACATTGTGATCCCAGAGCTAATGCTCACAATCAAATTTCTGATACATGGTAATTTTGGACATACTAACTGAGCAGCCGTTGTCCTGATGGTCACTTCACACACAGGCAGCAAGATGCACAGTGATCTGCTCAGCACCCACCTACAGGTGACCACATAGAAGCATTTTTTAATGGAAAATAGGTTTGGGTTTGGCACTCACACAGCTTTCTGCCCCTGCCCACACTACATACATGTTCTCACATACTGATCAAGTAAAGTCCCATCCATTTGCACTAAAACATTGTCTGAGCTTGACCCATCATACATGGTAACTCTCTCACAGGCCCACATGAGCCCACCAAATCTAAGATGTTGTTACGTTATGGTGTAACAACATATTGACATGTGTCAATGCTGACAAGCATGCACTATGGTAGACTGATGTCTGCATTGTTGTAAACTTTGTGTCAGTGTTGGTAGGTACACCCTCCAGCTCATGATTAAACTGTGGCGTCATTGTGATTTTGCTATGTGTGCTGCACAATGCTGCACATGTTGAAATAGCATTGTGGAAGGATAAGTGAGGCTAGCTTCCAGTAACGAATGTTAAAACGCATGATTACTCAGGGTACATTTTGGAGCATGAGACACACATTTAAGAATGATTGTGCATGTGACCTGCACCATGAGTCAAATATGATTTTCAGCTGCATCTCTCATTACTCAGACAAACTACACAAAATTGTGCATGACTAGGGGCATAACCGACAATGTGGCATGTAGCCACCTAGGTTGAATTTCCTGTAAACTTTGGAATCATGTGACCTAGTCAATCCCAGAACAACATTGGCCAGAGTGACGTAATGTGTTATGGACTCAATGTGCTTGTTAGAGATTATTGTGAATTGGAGTTAAGCGCTGTGTACTGAAACATTGGACCCAGATGCACACTTTCATGTAACACCTAGCGACACATCATTTCAGGGCACATGGATGTTATTATTGGAAAGGAACATACTGCTGTCTGTTGTGGCATGTTTGATTGTTAACAGCCATAGACATTTTTTCTGCTTTGGCCATCATGATCACAATCATTGAGAATTAATATTCAATGGTATCATTGGAGTCCTCAAATAAGTCCACATCCCCTTGTGTGTATGGCTGTGGTCCAACTAGGAGACATAAATAGAGGTACAATAACTTATGAATGCTGGACTTGTATACAGTGTATGCATTGAGCACAAGACATTGTCATTATACAATCATGTAATTTACAGACCATGAGCCTCATTTCCAAGGAAGTGCTGCTGTGTGTGACCACAAGCCCTTTGGATGCGCCATGCTGCGACACTTTCACAGCACAGGGTTGGGACATTGTTACAATGATGTGCTGCATCCCTGTGACTTCCCCTGTGCTGGTGCATAATTATATTCCATGCCCTGACATAGGCACATTTGCACCATGGTGCAAGGATATCTGCGTCACAGAGATGATTGTGCATGTACAGGAAGGGACATCTTCTTGCACATGAACAATCACCATAGTTGTTTTCCTTTCGCTATGTTTGCTGCAGGATGCAGCATGCACATTAAGATGAAAAAGTACTGTAGAAATGAGTACATTTCTACTTGTTTTGCCTCCCTAAGCCTCCCTTTGGGAGGCGTGGCAGTGAGACACATTTACCTGTGTTTTGATTAGCATGATGGCTTTTCATATTCCTGTTCATATGGTGTTGTAAAATGCGCCGCCGGTGCTTCACAAAAAGAGATGCACCGTCAGGACTGGGTGCTTGTATATGAGCAAGAATGACTTTTGAATTGGAAGCCATGTTGTGTTGTGCTGGACCTTCATTTTCATGATATTTTATGGGTGAAGAAAAGGCTTATGTAGACACAAGTTACACACACAGGGCAGTTGGATGATTCAGACCATGATATTTTATCAGACATACACGCATTTCACATTTGATGCTGTTGGTATCTAATGAGCTGGGTACAAAAGGAACAAACCTGCAAGTCTTTCATGTGCATTTGTGAGTTCATTTGGAACATTGGTGCTAATTTGCACATATGTAGAATCTCAACATCATGTGAAAAATTGGTTGACAATGTGAGTGCGACGTCTTATCCCTGCAGCAGTGTTGAGGATGGCTCATCGTTCTGCTCTAGCTTCATCATCAGCATCCACCATTGGTTCAAGGGACTGTTGTTCTTCATCCCAAGGCACATTTGTTTTAACATATATGTTGTGTAGTATTGCACGTACCATGATCATCTTGCAAACCATTTCTGGTGAATACAGTAGCCTTCCACCTAATAAATCGAGACAAAGAAACCTGGCCTTGAGCTGGCCCAAGCTTCTCTCTATGATATTTCTGGTTTGGCAATGTGCATCGTTGTAGGCCTTTTGAAGATCAGTCTGGGGATGCCCAAATGGCATCATCAACCACGTTTGTAGGCCATATCCTTGATCAGCTGTATGTAGAAAGTAAGAGAACTGTATTCCCTTTTGTAAGTACTTGATTATATATGGCATGTGGTGTATGTCATGTTTGCCAACATTTTCAGTGAGATTACTGTTCGGAACATTAGATGTAGTTTTTAAGAAAGAGTTGCATATTGTTTGTGACACATGTCAAGTAAATTGCTGTGTATCATGTAATGGGCAAGACAGGGGATGGTGCATTGCAGTGCATGATTTTGTGACTGAAATGTGTGAGGTCTTGGAAGGTGTAAGTGATACCTGGGTAGTGATTATGTATGGTATATACTTTCCATTATTGTGCATGGCACACCTAGGCCCATTTCACTATGTACGTGCAGCTAGCCATTTGGCTGCGCAGAAGTGAGTCATCTTCAAAGCACATTGATGCAACATATTTTTATTGGTTGGTTTATTCAATGTGCTTGCCCCTGCATTGTCACACAATCGACTGACATGGCCCTTTGCTGGCACCCTTGTACCATGGTGCACAAATGCATGCATCATGTGTAGAATGCTGTAGATCATGAAGGGACACCGTCATGCACAAACAAAATCTATTTTGGTGACTACCTCTTTCCATGCATGCTATACAATGCAGTACACATTGAAGAGCTAAATTAAAGTAGGAGAGATGTACGCATATAGCAACAGTGTGACTCACTATGCAATCCGTGGTTTTGCAGAGCATGCGGTTGCATTTCCAGGTTGCATATCAGGATACATGGTTGCTGCTTTGGAACACGCACAGCCACAAGCATGTCACACACCTTACATGCAAAGTCTTGCATGAAAGGGACAGTATTTGCTGGCACACGGAAAGCCATACATGATGAATTCATGTGTCCTTGTAAACGACTTTTATGCACTGGACCAAACAAATGGAAGGCGTTACATGTTACATAGATTGTGCTGCACCCATTGCTGGCACTTACTCATGCTGCCATGAGGGCAAAACATTCAATTAAAATGCATATCAGCTTACAATTAGTTGCTCCATGTGTGAATGTGCATGTGGTTTCCAAAATGTAATTTTGACAGATATTTCATGTCTCATTGAAGGCAGGTGCAGTGACTAGGTGTACATGCATGCAAGGTGATGTCGGTGTTAGCTATGGGGCACCCTTTCAAGTCTCAGTATGGGTAATCTATGTGGGCACACTGACAGTTCCACAGCTCTGAGGTCGTGCAATGTTCATGCACATGATGTTAGCTTCTTGTACTCTGTTCTTGGACCTGTGATACTGCGCAGGCATAGGGACAAGGTTATTTTTTATCATTTGCATGTGCTCACAAACACCATTCAATACTGAATGTCACCTTCAGACAGCACCTTTGCCTTATTGGCACATGTGCATTCAGCATTTCATGAGGTGAGTTACATGCACCTGTGCCCAACTCTGTATTCACAATCTGACCTGAGGGCACATAGAACCATGACACACTCAAAATACTTTATGTTACGCTGCCAATGGTGTATGCACCTTTTGACTGTCTGTTATATACTTATATTGTAAATGTGGATTAGCCTTTTCCCAATCACTGATTGCATCATTATAAAATGTGGCCCTGAGATGTGGCAGATGGCCAGCTATTGTTACCAAGTATTGGTATTTGTGTAAATTGATTGTTGCTTAGCTACAAGTAGTCCATTGACACATTGCCCATTTTGGAAACGTTTGTTGATGATGCTGATATGTGAATCATGCACATTTCCAGGATATTTGGCTAGTACATTGGTGAAGAGTCCCCGATGGTCCACAGCGGCCTGGACATTGATCGAGTGTGTGTGCTGCCTGTTATGGTATAGATGGGAAGGAGGTACCAGTTGTACATGCATGCAGTCCATTGCACCTAGAACCTGTGGGAAGCCAGCAAGGCCATGGAAGCCTTGTTTAATCTCCTTCTGCTGATGTTGTGTGTTGGGGAAATCGATGTAATGTGGTGTGAGCAAAAAATTGCATCCAGACCAGAAGGGAGGAAGGCTAGGAAAGAGGCCTTGGAGACACCTGCCACTCGTGCAGCTGGGGTTTGGAAATATCCTGAGGCCAACATGTGTAAGACCCCCAGGAGCTTTGTCTGCGGTGCATTGTTGCAAACCCTGTCAGTTGGTGGCTGTAGCTGTGGTGAGATCTGACACAGCAGGGTCACAATGGATGCCCTCTTGAGGCGATACATTTTGATGACTTGTTCATCCCTGAGCCCAATGAGGGTGGTCCTTTGGCGACAGATGCGCTCCCTTCTCCTGCGCTGCCTTTGTGGGAATATGTGACGTTACATCGCGGTCCTCACAACGCAATACGTTTACAACGCAGGCATTACAATGCAAGTCGTTACAATGACTTGCGCTGGAGGGCACTGGACTTAGGAATAGTATGATTTACTATTGCATCTCCAGCCTACGTAACAGTAGGGAAGGTGTTGGAATAGTAAATCATACTATTCCTTAGTGTATAGTGCCATTCAGCGCAAGTCGTTGTAATGACTTGCATTGTAATGCCTGTGTTCTAAACGTATCGCGGTATGAAATCCGCGATGTAACGGATGTCTTCCCTTTTGTGGTGATGGTCATGGCTGCAGTTGTGGTATTTGGCCAGGTGGTGGTTGTTGTCTTCTCGGTCCAACTCCTAGCTGCAGGATTAGGAGGTCCATGCTGTGTAATTTGCTGTAACTCTGCTTTTCTAGGCTTAGCTTTTATCTCTATGGCACATGCGTCATTTCCTAGGCATGGATTTGTGAGGCATAGGGATTCTGGCACAGTTTTAAAGATTCATGACACAGCCAAGGGATGCGTCAACGTAGGGGATGTTTGTAAAAATCTCTGCGTCAGTAATGCATTAGATTTTACGTCGGAACGCTTACCTTGCTTATTTTAATACTACAGCAGGTTCGCGCACAGTTCCATTCCGACTCAGTGCTGTTAGTCATCTCACTAGATGTGTCACTTTGTAAATATAGCGTAAAAAAACAAAACACCGATGCATCTCAAAAAGTAATGCATCGATGGCGCAAGGGGGTTGTAAATCTTCCCCCTATAACACATTGCACGTATTCATATATTATCATAGAAAGAGTTTCTAGAAACAAAATATTCCCAGGTTTTTGTTAGGAGAATTTGTCTGCTGTAGCACTGTGATGTTGATAAACCACAAGATGTTATATTAGATCAAATGTATTAATCTCAGAGCGTTTCGTTATTGCTACTGTCACATACAATTATTTACTAAAAGGTCAATTTATCGATTTGGCCTTGAAATTTCAACACCAGTTTCCACATGCATAAATTTTGTTGTGGCTCAAAATGGTTATATTGCTTGTTGTTCCAATTCTTCAGAAATTTGACTGAAGAAAAGATTTTGAGATCAATTAGCAAAGGTAATTATATAAGTACATGAGGTGCTAGTCATGTAGTACTACTCTACACACTCTTTAATGTCTGTTTTGAATTGGCCTCTTTTGGCTGATTCATAAAAACATCTTTGGATATGGTAAGTATTACAACAAGAATACTCGATTTCAAACTCCTCTTTCATGCCTTTGTGAGTCGCCTGAAATGTCCAACGCCCTAGTAGTAAAAGCGATATCACTAATTCTATATTAATATTCTAAGAATATCCCTCATTTTATTCTAATTTTGAAATTTTTTAGTCAATTGACAAAGGCTTTGAATCCTTCAAAATGTTTTTCTGAATACCCACGATGTTTTTTAAAAAACAAATTGGTACTGACGCGGAAGTCTTAAGACATGGAGTTATTATTCTTTTTAATTCTGATATCCCTTTTTATTATAGTATTGAACAGGGATCTATTCAATGTCCCTGTGTACAACTATGTAAGAAAGAAATCGCGTGAGGAGAAAAAAAACATTGCATACACATGTTATGTTCTTGTCGGTGTAAAATCAGAATAAACCTTGACGAAAACAAGAAATAAAATGAAACGGGGGGTCATTCCAGTGAAAGTGTGCAATCCAAGCTTTGTCTCTTGCTGTGTTTAAATGCTTTCGCCTCGCAGGCAGCCTTGTGCGTGACTATTTATAGAACCTCTTTAATAATTCAGTTGTAATGATTGTACTCCGATGCCAGGGAAGGCAGAGGAAAAGATTTTCTGAGATGCAAGGCGTTATTTACAAAATATGTTTTTTCGTTGTGGTCTTAATTGAATAAGGAGCCTAAAGGTTTTCGTAACTTCCTCTATAAAATGAATAAATATATTTATCTAAATTAATTAGACATGCAGATTATATAAATGGAATGATAGAGGTTTCGAAATACCAATACTATTAGATTGTTCTACCAGAGTTGGCGAGGTGCCTGTTTAGAAAATAGAAATGCTCTTGTTTGAAAGCTGGAAAGACTATGGATCATATTATCAAGAATGTGTGATAACCATCACAAAAGTTACTTAACACAACCTACAACATCGCAGTCGATCACAGGAATTTTACGCCGTGTTAACCAGGCATTCACAACACGGCGGTATCATGCGATAGTCACCAGATAACGCGTCAACTGACCACAATAAAATCAACGCCACGCCGCAAAAATGCAAAACGCGAACACAAAAACAGCTGCGATGAGGCCAAGCGCGATACAAAAAGCTGTGAAAATCAGCGGCAGGCCTGCATATCCCACGCGTACAGCAGGAAATTGCACTATAAAAGCCGAACAATAAAAAAATACCAGAAACAAATCCAAGTGCGCAGCAAGATGGATGCAACCTGACCGAGCGCAGAGGCCAACGTGAACACCACAACCCCCACAGACCACCAGCAAGGTACAACGGGTCGGGGAAGGCCAGGGAGAAGAGGGAGCGGAAGACGGGGTGCAGTCCGCAGGAAAACAAGACTATCGTCATGGAGGTGACAGAACACTACCATCAACTGACCCACAATCAGACTATCTGGAATGCAGCCGGAGTGTCGAGGAGGCCAATGGAGGAGGCCAAGAGGCGCTGGCATTACCTGAAAACTTAAACCAGACACAAACCCGCTGCCAACAGGAAGGCAGCAACGGCCACAGGAGGTGGGAGTCCTGCGCCACAGGAGGAGCCTGAGGAAATGGAGGCCAGTCATCAGTGTAGAGACGGTGCAAGGAGGTGGGAGTATGGACACAGCTCAAGAGGACCTGACACAACAACAGGGTGAGTAACGACCAGGAACTGTAGGGACCGGGGGAGATGGGCACAATGGCACACATGCACAAGTAAGTAGAGCACACTGCACCCCCACAATGACCCAGGATCATGTCCCTCATCCCCGTGGCACACTGCAGCACACACACATAGCAAGAACAGCGCATCCCATGACAATGTGGCACAAAGTGCAACACCGACACTGCAAAACAGGGGACACAACTGGGTCCGCAAATGCGCTGAAACAGGCCACTCACATTGAACAGAGCAGGAAACTGTCAGATGCATATGTATGTGTACAACATCACATATGTCACATAGCCCAAATGTCCACTGTCCCCCCTCAAATTGCCAGCACCGCCCAAACAGTCACAATGTACATTGTCACACAGTCTGCATGTCAACAAGAACAATGCGCCAACATACATGTCAACATTCATCTCCCCTTTACATTGCAGAGGGACAAAAAACACCTCCAGCAGGTCACACCAGACAACCCATCAGTGATGCCAGAGACCACCACCACACCTTTCACACCAACGCCCTACAGCAGCTCATGGACATCACAGGCAAACCACCCCCAGGACCAGGGCAGCCAAGCTAAATAGAGAAGACCCCATCCCCTGCACAGACCACACAGCTGGAAGCACCCGCCGCCATGGCTGGCTCCCAACACTCAACCTAGGCACACATGGCATTCCAATGCGAGATGTCAGAATGCCAACAGGAGGTGGCTGAACAGGTGCAGGTGGGGTCAGAGCTCATGGAAGGCAAACTGGACCACATACGTGGATGTCCAAGTCTCATCAGGGACCACCTACACCCCACAAAGGAGACCCACACTGCGACAGAGACACATGCATACGGACATTCACAGTACAGAACCACACTCAGGGGCACTCACATATCAGTCACACACCCACGTTGGCTCTGCCTAAGACGGCCCAGTTCACTCCCCTTACAAACTGAGTGGGTGATGACAAAGCGACATGTCCAAGCGCTGACCCTCTGCCTGCTGTGACATGTCTGCGTCCGCTGTACACAGCACAATGTAATGTCTTAGGTCCCAGAGCCCTCATGCATACAACAAGACCACAGGGACACACGCAGATATTATGTTGAACTGGCTATGGGCACAAGCGCCTGGCCCCTATTTTGGCTGGGCCACATGTACTGTGACGCCTGTGCTGGATGTGTGTGGGGTGAGTATAAGCCAACCCGCATGGAGTGCTTGGTGCTGGCAACAACTTGAACAGTGGACACCAGTGCAATGGAAACAGAAAACACCTGCATAACAGTCAACTGCTGGGCAACATGGAGGGAGCCGGAGCATGTACAGAGGTCACCCAACATACAAACAGAAGTGGCCATGAGTTGCAGTGCACTGAGGTTGGGGCACTAGAGATGAGCGTGCTCATGTGAAGAAAATGTCTAGGTTTGTGTTCCTTCAGGTCATTCCTGATGCAGATGCAGTGTGGTGTGTTAGAACTCCATCAACCTCCTCATCAAGGTCAGTGGCACCTGGAGTGCTGAGCAGGGGATCAGGCAGATGATGGCATCCAAGACAGGTCTGAGCAGCTCCGTTTGTCTCCTAGTACCACTGTTTTGACTCTGACAGATGGTGGTTGGAGTTTCCCCTGGCGATGGTGGCGTGTGCCTCCTGCCGTGATGCGACGTCCGGGCCGGTCAGCACTTGATTTGATTTGTGAGCCCTGGTGGTCCGCATTTGAGGCAGTGGACAGTGCAGGGCCACATTCACATGGTGTCGATGACCCCAAGACCACCGTTACAGAGGTCATCCAATATCCATTCAGAGAGGGTCCCTGACTTGAGCTGCACAGAGTTAGTGGCCCAGGATGCACAGCGGTTGGCACAGGCACCCTGCCATGGGACGGTGACTTGCAATGCAGTCAGATGGGCCATGCGAGCTGAGCGGGGTACTCATCAATATCCGAGGTGTATGTGGTGGAGGATTGCGGGGGACAGTGGAAGGTGTCCTCCAGGGCATGATGCAGAGGTTTGATGTTATCCAGAAGCAGCAAATGGTGGGGAGGAAGGCGACAGCCTGGTTGCCTACACCAATTAGGTATCAGCCACACGATGATGAAAACAATCCCCTAGCACATAGACTCAGACGCCACCAATGTACGACCAGAGAGTGTCCATGAATCTCGGGGAACAGACTTTGTGGCACCGGGGCTGAAAGGGGATGCAGTCTGCGTTGAGGCCTGTACAATGACATCAAGTCAGCCATACATAAATCAGGACTTAATTTGAATAGTGTGTGACCTACTCGACCGCAGTGGAGGCCTGAGGCAGCGGTCAGCAGGGGCCCACAACCAAGTGTCATTGGCTTGCGATGCACAGAGTCAGTGACACCAGGGCAGTTGTTGGTAGTGTTCGATTAGCTCCGTAACGATGATCCTTTTACCCTCCAGACTGAAACGCATCATCCTCTTACACCTCTCCTTGCGTGCGATGATGTGTACTCTTAATTTATCGCCACTTTGGCTGCGCTAAAGTGCCAATAACTTGGCGATAGCTCATTGAGAATATGGCCCTATCAGTATTCGAATGTCATGCTATTTTAAATCATTTGATAATGCACACATATACTGACGTTTCTTGGTACCATAGACAAAAGACCAAGGGTAAGGTGTAGATCAAATACTGCAACACTAGAGAGATATTGCGGGTAAAGCCATTTTTTAAGCTTTGTATTCAATGATTGTTGTTATTATATGTTATGTGAGCAGTGATCTAACTGGTGATGTCAGGGGTAGGAATGCGAGAAGGCTACAGCTGAATATCCAGAATTTGTTAAGCTCAAACTACTCACCCCTAAGGGTTTCAAGACGCTTGGAGCCGTCGGGCACAGTCACATGGTGGTGAGATGAGCTGCTGCCGATGCCGGGAATCGAAGCGTGTGCCCTGAGCTCCAGAGGCAGCCGCATCTATATATAGCTGCATAGTAGGCAATGGCTAAATGGTACCAGGAAACATTATCCACTGTGCCTGCATGCAATGGCTTTCATCAATGTGTTATACCTTCTTGCTTCGCAAAAATTCCTTATAACTTTTCAACCTTTGTCAATCACTTTTCATGACACTTGCCAGTTTAGAGTTAAGGCCTTATTTCGAGTTTTGTGAATGGGATACTCTGTCTCAAACGTAGTGGATGTCCTGCAAGCAAAATTAGTCTGTGGGGTAATGTTAGGAAAATAGCCTGAACCAATCTTACTTTTGTGCCATAAGAGACTTAAATTTGGGTGGGTCTAAATTTAGCCACCTTATATGGTAGAAATCGGCTTGTCCCACTCCTCTTGGAATTGCCCCAAGCCTTCTCTATGAGTAAAAGTGTGGTTATCAAGCACTCCATCATGTAATGTTGTGACATGTGCTGGGCGCTAGAACCAGCACATGAGACTAAGAGATGGGTGGAGAGCTGGGTGGCGGAAGAGGAGGAGCAAGGGAGAAAGCAGAGCAGAGCAGGGATAGGAACGTAAGGGATGCAAGTGAATAAAGCTCCCTTGAGTAAAGATAGTGTCTGCGTCATTTGTGCTGGCGCTGCAACACTACAACTGGCGACGATGGTGGTCGTAACCTGTGCATGCTGCCTACCTGTCTCCTGTTGTGCGTGTGCTCCGCTGCCAAGGAGCTGTGCTGAATTGCGGTCCAGGTGCCCACCCCGGTCGCGTTGTGCCCCCTGTGTTGCTGTTCGCTCCGCTGCCTCGGAGCTGAATGGTCCGCTGCCACACCCTGGGAGTCCACCCCAGTTGTGTGCGTCCCTGGAGAGGATTTGCTGTTACCGCGACCCGGGAGCCCACCCCAGTCGCATGTGCTGAGGAGGCGGCACTGTGTCCTGATCACGATCCGGGAACCCAACCCGGTCACGCGCTCTGGGCTGTAAGTGTCCGTGCCCAAGTGCCGCCTGTGGAGTAGTGCGGGTCCGGTGCTGTGCCTGGTGTGTCAGAAGTCATCAGGTACGAATGTCCGTTTGTTCCCGTGTTGCTGCTCTCACCGGCTGAATTAAGCCCGAAAACTCGTGATCAGCCAGATTTCACCGGCGGCCTTCTTGAAGTCAGGCGCCTAACGCAATCCCCTGCGAGGAGTGCCCGGCGGCCATTTTGAGGTCAGGGGTCTGCTGCAAATATCAACAAGCATTGGCAAAGGACTGTGTGAGGAGATTTCAGGTGCCTTATAGTAAGTTACAAGGACCTATTAAGGGACTTATGGGACTGCCTGCTCATCTTGCCGTCTGCCCTTGATGTTTAGTGATACAAGTGGCAATATATACATTTCAAGTAGCTGGTGGACTGCTCTTTTTTTATAGGTGCCCTGCTATTGACCCTGCACAATAGCGTAATTAAAGAGTGGCGCTAACGGTGACATTTTGAACTGAGTGGCAGGCGCTGGGAGGGTTCCTGTGATCCAACCATCCTTCACAAAGCATTTGCCCCACTATATTCGGATCGCCAATGTCAAGACAGAGTCATGCCTCTGCCAGCGCCAGCACCAGGCCGGAGTCACCTACTTCCACAGTGCAAATGGGTGGACACAGACTCAGCTTGATCGGAGTCCCTTTTCTACGCCCACCGGAACCCTTGGTCCTCATATCGGGGGGAAGTATGGTCCTTCGCTGGCAGGAGTGGCTAGAAGACTTTGAAGACTTCATGAAAGGGTCTCATGTGACCGAGGAGGAGCAGCAACTGATTACATTACGCAATTTCATCAGGAAAGATGTTGGTCAGATTATAAAGGAGCTTCCGGCTGACGCTGCTTCGTCCTATGCCAATGTGCGTGACGCACTAAACAGAAAATTTCTTCACATATGGAACGTTGACTACGAAGGATATACATTCAATTTGGCTTCTCAAGAAAAAGACGAGCCCATGAGTACTTTCATCATGTGACTTAGACGTTTGGCCCGCTACTGTGAATTTGATTCTTTCTCGATGGAAGACGCCCTTCGCCTGCGAATCATAGTAGGATGCCAGTCTGAGTCGTTACGCACATGTCTACTAAAGAAAAGCTACTCTCTGGATGAGATCGAAGAAATGACGCGAGTACATGATCAGGCAGAAGAACATGCCAAGAAAATGGAAGCTGGAAGAGGTGAAAAACATGAACAAGCATTTAGGCTCCAATCCCGTAACACCAACAGGTCCTCCCCTGCAAAGCAAAGATCTTCCAGATCAAAAGTTCAGTCCCATTATACAAGTCATCGGCGTCGCAGTTCTAGCCGGACTGATAAACGTCAGGAGCGTCAACTTAAATGCTATTTCTGTGGATAGGACTTCCCTCACACGGAGAGATGCACTGCATTAGGCCAAAAATGCAGGAAGTGTGGTCGGGACAGCCACTTTGAGAACGTCAGCGGAGCCCATCTCAAAGACACCCACAGAGAAAATTACAGTCTAACACTCGCCATCATGCCAAAGCAGTGTGGGACTACAGAGGTTCTTCCACTGGTTCTTCACAGTCCAGTCGTCATATCGATCCCGTCGATCACAATCTTGTGAGTCAAGGTCGCTCTTACCAATATCGCAAGACAGTGATGAGTAAGTCTGCATGGTTGCGGACCCGGACCGGCTATAGAAATACCCGCGACTGGATATTAAAATGGACACACACTGGGCAAAATTTGTTCTGGATAGTGGAGCATCTCTCAACTATATTTCAGTTGCAGAATACAAGAAAATGAGTCCACCACCACACTTGCATAAAGCTAACGTGCGGGTGTACACTTGGATGTCAAAGAAACCTCTTCCGTGTTTAGGACAATTCCCGACTAATCTCACGTACAAGGACAGAACTATTCCAGCCCACATTCATGTCATTGATGGTCCTGAAGCGGATTGTCTTCTTAGCTTGCCCACGGCAGAACGACTTCGACTAGTAGACATTTTGTATAAAGTCGATGATGAACCGGACATAGTTCACAAGTTTCCGAAATTATTCACCGGACTTGGAAAGATGGCTCACTGCCAAGTTCGATTGCACATAAACGAGCGAGTGACTCCTATAGCACATCACAGGAAAATTCCATTTCACCTTCAACAGTCTGTAGAGGAGGAACTGCAGGATCTTCTCCAGGCTGACATCATTGAGAGAACATCAGGACCCCCGCCCTGGGTCTCTCCAGTGGTCGTTGTGCCTAAGAAGGGCTCACCTGGCAAAGTGCGCCTCTGTGTAGATATGAGGGCACCCAACACCACCATTGAAAGAGAAAGACACCCGGGGCCTCATATTAGCGACATGATTGCGTCACTCAATGGTGCGCAAATATTTTCCAAACTAGACCTTAACAAGGGCTATCACCAATTGGAACTTCACGAAAAATCAATATATATTACCACATTCTCGACTCATCAAGGCCTGTTCAGATACAAAATACTCAGCTTTGGGGTCTCTTCTGCTGCAGAGACTTTTCAGGAGGCCATCAGAAAGGTAATTCATCACATTCCCAACACTCTAAACTACAGTGACAACATCCTGGTCTATGGAGCAACAATACAAGAACACGACACAGCACTGGACCAAGTCTATCATGCTCTATTGGAGGCCAATCTTACTTTAAATAAAGACAAATGTGAATTCCACAAATCCACATTAAAATTCTTCTGACACATCTTCTCAGGCGCGGGAATGCAACCAGATCCAGAAAAGATTGCCACTCTGAATGACACCCCCAGGCTGAGAGACGAAGGGGATGTACGTTCCTTCCTAGGCATGGCAAGCTACTGTGCACGCTATATCAAGGACTATGCCACCATCAGCTACCCCCTGAGAAAGCTGATCAAACACGGACACCCATTTCAATGGACTACAAGATGTGATCAAGCTTTTCATGAAATCAAAACCGCGGTTGAATCTGCCAACAATCGTGCATATTTCAATCCAAGAAGAAAAACTGAAATCACCATGGATGCGAGTCCCGTAGGACTGGGAGCAATATTAGCTCAATATGACAACGAGAGTGATCAACAGTATATTGTAGCATATGCCAGTCGGAGCCTCACGGACACAGAGAGATCCTACTCCCAGCCTGAAAAGAAAAGCCTGGCGGTAGTCTGGGCCTGTGAGCATTTTCACATCTTCATCTACGGGAAACACTTCACACTTATCATGGATCACCAGGCCCTGATAACCATCTCTGGAAAGCCCGAGCCAAAATGCCACCCAGAATAGAGCGCTGGAGCATCCGCCTTCAAGAATACACTTATACTATCATCCACAAGCCGGGAAAAGCTGCAAATCCTGCTGACTATATGTCACGACATCCCAAGGCAATGTCCAAATCCAATCCATCATTAGCTGAGGAATACATCCATTTTGTAGTGGCTCAAGCCAAACCACCCGCAGTTCCCTTGGAGGCCATCCTTGACGCTACCAATGAAGATGTCACACTACAAAATGTAAAACATCGCATTCGGACAAACAGATGGAGGCATTTGGAAGAATCCGGACAGAGTTATTAGATTGACAATCAGGAAATGATCTCTTTCAGACATGTGAAGGAGGAACTGTCCATCACCTAAGATGGTCTTGTACTAAGGGACAAGCGGATCATCATCCCGAAACAGTTGCGCCAAGGAGTCATCAACCTAGCGCATGAAGGACACAGAGGTATTGAAGCCACGAAGAGAGCACTGCGGGAACAGGTCTGGTTCCCTATGCTGGATCAGATGGTGGAACTTACACTGAAAGATTGCCCACAGTGTCAGCTAGTAAGTCGGGAGGATACCCCTGCGCAGCTTCAAATGTCTGAACTGCCAGATGGCGTTTGGCATCATGTCGCAGTGGACTTCTTTGGACCGCTACAATCCGGCAAGTATGTCCTGGTCATAATGGACAAATACTCAAGCTTCCCTATTGCGCACCTCATAACGTCAACAAAAGCTGCCACCGCTATACCGGTACTTGATGAGGTGTTCGCAGCATGGGGCATACCGAAGGTAGTGAAAACAGATAATGGCCCACCATTCAATGGACAAGACTTCGCTGAGTTTGCCAAGCACCTCAATTTCAGACACCGGAAAATCTCTCTTTTGTGGCCCCAGGCCAATGGAATGGTGGAAAGATTTATGGCCACTCTAAAGAAGAACATCCAGCAGGCCGAACTTTGAAAGTGTGATGTGCAAGTGGCTCTAAATGAAGTATTACGCGCCTATCGAACCACACCTCATACTACCACAGGCAAATGTCCGACAACCTTAATGTTGGGTCGCACTGTGCGCACCAGAATACCAACTTGGGAAGATGCAGCTAGTGGTTTGTCTCCAGACTCTGAGCACGAAGAATTAGCAGCCACAGACAAACTGAAAAAGGATAAAATGAAGGAATATGCTGACCGATGGAGAAAAGCTGCACAGCCATCCATCCATGAGGGGACTGGGTATTGGTGCGACAAGAACAACAGAGAAAAGCAGACTGTTGATATCATGCATGCCCACTGCTGGTGACAAAACAAAAAGGGACCATGATTACAGCCGAGTCGGAGAACAAGAGGGTCACAAGGAATGTGACGCATTTTCAGAAATGCACGCCCAATGTCCGAGAAGCGTTGACTGCACCCCACAGTGTGGCAACAGGAGAAGCATCTGAGTCAGTAAGTGATCATCGACCTTCCATATCTCCTGACGAAAGGGAACAGGCGGCTCAAGAGGCCCATCTCCGGCCGCAACGAACTCATCGAAGACCAGTTCGCCTAATTGAAGAACTCTAACTAAGTTGTTTTATATTATAGTTTAATCTGGCATGCAAGGACACATCTAAAATAGTTAAAATTGTTTAAGAAGGGGGAAGATGTAATGTTGTGACATGTGCTGGGAGCTAGGACCAGCACATGAGACTAAGAGATGGGTGGAGAGCTGGGTGGCAGAAGAGGTGAAGCGAGGGAGAAAGCAGAGCAGGGATAGGAACGTAAGGGATGCAAGTGAATAAAGCTCCCTTCAGTAAAGATAGTGTCTGCGTCATTTGTGCTGGCGCAGCGACACTACACATCATAGAATATTTCTTCGAAGACAATTGGATTTCGAGATCAGTTTTACATTTGGGGAGGAGGATTGTTTGCCACAGGTACTGCCATCACCATGCTACAGTACAGCAATGGTAATTCATTTGATTTTGAGAGGACAATACGTTAGTTTTCTTCAAAACTAATCTGTAAATAATGAATCTTGCATTAGATCAATTTAGAAAACTATGACGGTAGGCAGGAATGCAAATTGGTTGTTTTTGTTATTTGATATAGGGTAATGTATTAGATTCCATACAGGTACCAACCAGAAATTAATTAGACTTAAAGTAAAATGGAAAAGAGATATTGGCTGTCTTTAAGCAGATGATACTGCACTTCATTTAAGACTTAAATTATTCTATTATATGAAATGTCTTGAAAGCTATACACACATTTTCTACTGTATTTGAATATACAATTTAAAGGAATCAGAAATTACCTGTATTAATGAAGTTGAGAAACATGAGTAAATTATTCCCCAAGAACTGCAGATATATTTGCTGAAGGACACATAAGAGACATGCAAATATATCTAACAGGAGATGTACATGATTGTTTATGTAAAATTGTGTTCCATCACTGCGACAATGCTACAGATACACATTAGGAAAACATGATAGTGGTAGATTAAATAACTCATATTAATTTGTTATAAGGTATGTAATGATTATTTGCATTGCAGGCTTTACCAAAATTGTTTCTGGCAAAATTTTAAGAAACAGTAACCATGGATTTGTACTGATTATGCTGGTAATATATGCCCTTTGAAATATTAAAATAACCAATGTGGCTTTTGAATATTTGGCGATTGGGATTGTCAGACTTCCAGTAGAACAGATGAACCACTTATTTAACATTTTCCAGTTGACCTTATGTCACACCATTCACTGCAAAATGATGAACTTGGAGCTTTGGCATTCCAGCTTCCAGCTGAAGCTTTGAAATAATAATACTAATGTATTTCTCTCCCCAAATTGTGAGGTTTAAAGTGAATTAGGATTGGTATAGTACATGGTAGGAGAGACGTATGTTTGACTATGTCACAATTTATCTACTGGGACCCCATAAGTGCCCATTCTATAATGCAATGTGAAGTCCAATTGTATATTGCGGTATTATGATACATTCATTTAAGTTTGTGATGTATGAACATTGTTGGTTCAGTGGGGTCTTACGTCTGTTTGTCAATTCCAATATATGGTGCACACTCTTTGGCAGGTTGTTCATTGAAGCATTTTGAAAACTGTGCTTGTGGATGTGTCATTTGGTCTTAGTTATGATTGTTCCATTAACACAGGTTGGGTTTTGTTCTTATGTACTATGTGGCTTCTCAGGTTCCTAATGGGATCTGAATTTGTTTAATGGCTTTCCTTGATCAGGCCCTTTAGTTTAAATTAAATGTTAGTTTCTCATGCTCTGATTATTTTGATGATGGTGGCCTAGATGGCAACATCAAGGATATGATATTAAAAAAAATGCATCATATAAATACCCTGGTCAAATCTTTGGTTTGAGGCATATAATGCAAATACATTCATCCAGTTGTTGCTGCCATTATCGGATTAAATGCACAATATAAAATGCATTGAAACTTTTGTTTGATGGGTTTAAATAACTCTTCAAAGGGCCCCTGTGGTATTTTAATATACCCAATCAATATAAAATGCCCTGTTACTCTTCACCAGTTTGCTATTGGAAAATATACATTCTGCAGACTCCGTAGAACTACTACATGTCATCAAGAGAAAACACTCCTGCCCAAGGTTTATCAACACTGAATATGCTAATGAATAAAATAGTAGTTTTTAAAAGCTGTTGCATTGATGAAAACCCAGTCCAATTCAGACACTTACAACTGAAGTTAAATATAAAAAAACATTTCTTCTTTCATAAATCTTTTTGAAAAGCCAAGGAATTATGGCTTGTACTGAGCATCAAAAGAGGCATTTAAATGCCCATTCAGTTAATCAATAATGTCTACAATCGTTGTTGGAAATGGCCCTTTTTGCAGGGTCTTCCCTAAGCTTTTTGCCTTCCTCCTGGATTTTTCCTAACCTGTTTTTGTTGGCTTTATGACTCTGGGCACTTTACCAATGCTGATCAGTGCCAAAGTGCATATGCTCTCTCTGTGTAAATATGACATGTGAATTGGTATATCCATGATTGGCTTATTTGGTTTACCTGTTACTCCCTCGTTGTGTGGCCCGTGTGTGTCCAGGGCTGGTAAACCAAATGCTGCTGGTGGGCCTGCAGCGCTGGTTTGAGCCACCCACAGAAGCAGCTTGTAAAGTGTGTCTCAGACCTGCCACTGCAGTGTCTGTGTGCAGTCTAGAACTGCCATCTTGGCTGTGAAGTACACCCACTTCCCAGCCCCTGAACCTTCCCTTGGCATCATGTAAGCCACCCCTATGGTAGGGTGCATTGTATGTGTAAGGTAGGACATGCTCTGATGTGTGTAGCATGTCCTGGTAGTGAATTACACCCAATTTCATTTTTTACTACTGTAAGGCTACCTGTTCTCCATAGGCCAGAATGGGAGGTTTGACTATTACATTCTATAGTTGTAACTGACCCAAAAAACATGGTAGAAAAGCGAATTTAGTATGCCTGAGCTCAGAATATTAAAATACATATTTTACTGAAGTTTATTTTTATATTCTGTGTTTGAAAATACCACTTTTAGAAAGTAGGTTTTTTCTTGCCTAAGCCTTCCAGTGTGCTCTGATGTTATGTGTATTGGCTGTCTGGTTTTGGAGTGACAGGGCTGGGGAATTCCAGGAGACAAGGTGAGGTGTCCCTGTGGTGAATAGAGAGATCTGCATCTAGATGGGTGGGAGGAGTTGCACCTGGTACCTGAAAAGGGCTGTGCCTTCCCTCCACAATGCTGGCTCCACCTCCTGTGGTGCGTCTGATGTCTCTGCCCTGCACTCTGAAAGGAAAGAAGGAGTCAGGTAAACAAAGTGCTCCAGGACTGAGCAGAACTGGTTCTGGCTGGGTTCAGTGACTTGTAGCTTCTGAGAACAAAGTCTTTTGGGGTATAAATATCTGTGCTGAAACCCATAAAATTTGTATTGCTCCTGGACAACAAGAAGAACCTCTGTCCGTGTAACTACAGGAATCTGCAGGAGAAGGACTGTCCTTGTGCTTGTGTGCTGGTTCTTGGACTGGCCTGCAGTGGTTACTACTGGACTTGGAAGAAGAGGAAAAGGACTTTGAAGGAACTTTTATTTTTGCTACAGCAATCACCCAAGGGCTAGAAGAGAGCTAGCCTCCTGCTGGAGTCTCAGGCACATCAGACTCCACCACCAGCCTCCTGTTTCCTCCCAGCGAGGATTTCTATCTGCAGGTGAGGCTCCTGTGAGTTCCAGGGCCTCAAGTTCTACTGTGGAGAAGAGAGCGCTGAAAACCGTCGCTAACCCCCATTAGCGAGCCGCTGCAGCTGGAAAGCGTGAGGAAAATCGTCGCTCTGCTGCCGCCGAGTGCTCGCTACCGGAGATCATCGCATCACCTGTCGGCGGGCCTAAAAACGCTCGCTAACCCGAAGATTATCGCATTGCATGTCAGCGGGCCCCAAAACGCTCGCTAACCCAATTTCATCGCATCACCTGTCTGCAGGCCTGAAAACGCTCGCTAACCCGAAGATTATCGCATTGCATGTTAGCAGGCCTCAAAACGCTCGCTAACCAAAGATCATCGCATCGAGTTCATCGCTTCATGACATCGCAGCGCGGACGCCGAGCGGTCACCATTTTCATCGAATCGCACCAGGATCATCGCTCCCTCACGGAGCGCCATTTTCTTTCATTGCAACAAGATCGCACACGCAACAGGCTCGGCGCATCATCCTCCCTTCACGGCAAGGATTTTATCGCATCGCTGGCTTAGCGTGCAGAAGTTTGTCACTTTGTCCTGCCCACAGACCAGCGCATCATCCTCCCTTGCGGCAAGGATTCAATGCATCGCTGGTTAGCGGCAGGAAAATCATCGCTACAACTCCTTAGCAACATTCTTTGTTGCTTTGCTACAGAATCCAGGTATCTTGTGAGTAGAAGGGTCGCAGAGACCACTGCCTTGAACTGAACACCTCTTTGTGCACCTTGAACTATTTTTGCAGCCTTTTTAGAGTAACCCTATTTTCTAGTATTGCGGATTGTTACTGTTATTGGTGTTGTGTTAAGTCTATATATAAAGATACTTATTTTTTACAACTACTTGAGTGGTGTCCATTTGTAGTGTTCTTCACTGTGTTACTGTGTATGGTCATAAATGCTTCACACACTGCCTCTGAGATAAGCCTAGCTGCTCGTGCTACGTTACCACAGGGTTGAGCTGGGGTTATCAAATGGTGTAGTCTGCTTACTCTGACTTAGGAAGAAGGGTCTCTACTTGGACAGTGGCCAGCCTTTGCCAACTAGAGACCCCCATTTCTAACATTGGTGGTCAGCGGTGAGGATCTGGACTTGCATTTATGATTGCATACAGTAAGTACAGTGTACACTACTAGTGAGTGCAGACCATAACATAACCACATACGTTTTTGACGTTTTTTTATTCTATTTATGATTGATATTGCCAGTTATTGCTACAATGGGTCTTGCTGAAATGAGACCTACTTTTTATATAGAGGATCTGTTGACCTACAGTCTAGAAGGGCTAAGGGGGTTCTGTGAGGAGAGAGGTTTAGCAGTGAGTAGGAAGGAGACTTAGCTATCCTTGCAGACATACCTGAGGCTTTGGCAACAAGACAGATGGAGAGTCTTGGAGTCCCAGTACACCTAACAAGAGGGTAGTTGGTCTGAGGGTGGCTCTGGAGTATTTGAAGAGGATGGAGAAAGTGTTATGGAATATCTAATAGGTAGGGAGTCCCTTGCTGAGTCTAGTACCTATGGTAGTGACCGATTCCCGTCATGGTCCCCAGAGGAGTTGGTGGACAGGTGGGAGGGTCCCATAGGTAGAGAGTCCCTTGCGGGGTCTAGTGCCCAGAGTAGTGCCCAATCCCCTTCATGGTCCCCTGCGGAGTTGGTCAGACAGATGGAGAGGGAGAACCAGCTGGAATTAGAGAGGCTCCAAATGGAGATTGCCCAGCTGGAGGCACACCTAGCGCAGATAGCAGTAAAGGAGAAGTTAGCTTGGGAGGGTAGATTGTCCCCTGAGCGCAATTTTAATTGTCTGGACTCACCAGTGAGGGTGAGGTCCAGTGGTGGCAGCAAAGTTGAGTTATGTAATGATGACAGTGTAATACACCCACCCAGAGATGTGGCACCTGACTCGAAGAAGGGGATTCAAGGATATGAGGTAGCTCCATTGGTGTGCAGTGTCCCTGAGGTGGATTGGGGAACTAGCGCAGGGGGCCGTAGTCCAAGTGAGGGGAGGGACACTCTTCCGACTCTAGATGTGAGGTGCAGGGAGAGGGGTTCCCCTGTGGCTGAAGTCCTGGTGTATGAGTGTGAGGACCGCCCAGAAGAGTGTGGGTTGAGTGATAGAGACAGTCATGTAATGTCTCGCCCATTTCAGGAGAGTGGTGTGGGGTACGTATGTGAGGCACTGGATTGTGAGGTGAAGGTTAGCACCTGCGTGGAACTGTGTAATCCAATTGTGGGAGAGCATATTGTCAGTTCCTGTTTTCCATAGCTAAACCAACACCTGTTAGAGCGCAAGTTCTCTGATCATAGGGAGCTTGCACAGGAGTCAGACCTCTGGGTGAGTACCAGAGGCTCTGTAGAGGCATTAGGGAATAACCCTAATAGTAGTGGTTCAGAGGTCTTTCAACCCAGATTGGTGGGAGAGGTCCAGAGTGATGCAACTAGGTCCCCTTGTTGTGAGGAGGTTGTAGGGCCTCACATCCTGTCTCGTGGGAGCAGGAGTGAGATTGGGATAGGTCCCGAAGTGCCCCCACCTCAGTCTCCAGTACTGGATGGTTCCATGAGGGAACACCAGATAGGGAATCTAGTCTGTCCGGATGGACCGTCAGTTGTGGGGAGTCTCCCCGTGTTAGGTGAGCTGGGAGTGCCCGTAGTCAGGCCCCCTTCAGTTCTTGTGTCTGGCAGTGCCAATCCTAGGGGGAGGGTGCAGAAGTCCAGCTGGAGGGGTGAGAGGGGGAAGGAGTCCCCAGTGGGAGAACCAGTGGGTCAGGGGCCAGTCAGGAGGGCTGAGCCCCAGAGGAATGACCATGGTGACACCACTTCCGTCCTGGGAGATCTTCGAGTCCTGTCAGGTGGACAGGGACTGGGAGATCTGTGCCAGGCAGATTGTCACGCAACACAGGAGGTCTGTGTAACCCTCGGGGAGGGTGTTTGTACTCCCCAGGAAGTCCTGGTTCGCCAGGCAGTTGTTCAGCTGCAGGGGTTGGTCCCTGAGTTGGGAAGTCAGGTCCAGGTCTTGTCTGACCTGGAGGGGGGGACAACTGTAAGCAGTGTCTCGACCATTTTTTTTTCTAAGAGCACCACTCCAGGTGGGAGGGTGCAGTATGCTGGAAGGGGGTGCAGAGGAAAGGAGTCCTCGCCTCTGACCCCGGCGCCACCTGACGGGCTTTTCAGGTTGGTAGATCGGTTGCAGGGTCAAGGCCCTGAACTGGTGGAGGGGGATGTTTCCCTCGAGGGGGGCCTGTGTGCTCACCAGGAAGTCCTGGTGTGCCAGGCAGACTGGTGCACAACTCTAGAGGAGTGTGTTTTCCTTGGGGGGGAATTGGTGTACTCCCCCAGAAGTCCTGTGTTGCCAGGTACAGGTCCAGCCTAAGGGTACAGACCTTGGGTTGGAGGACCAGGTTCAGAGTGTCCCCCCTGACCTGGAGGAAGGGGCCACTGCTAACAGTGGCCCTACCGGTTTGTGTTATGGGGGCACCTCTCAAGGTGGGAGGGTGCAAGGCCCCAGCAAGTGGGGCGGGAAGAGGGCAGCCTTACCCCTGACCTCTGCCCAACCTAAGGGTACAGACACTGGGTTGGAGGGCCAGGTTCAGGGTATCCCCCCTGACCTGGAGGAAGGGGCCACTGCTAACTAGCCCCTACCGGTTTGTGTTATGGGGCACCTCTCCAAGTGGGAGGCTGCAGGGCCCCAGTAAGGGGGGCGGGGTGAGGGCAGCCTCACCCCTGACCTCCGCCCAGTCTAAGGGTACAGACCCTAGGCTGGGATGCCAGTTGCACGATAGAACCCCTGAACTGGTGGGCGAATTGTGCAGGACACCTGCCACAGGTGCCCTGACAATTCTGGAAGGGGGTACTGCTCCAGGTGGGAGGGTACCGAGCCCCAAGGAGGAGGACCGGGTGTGGGAAAGCCCACCCCAGTCTCTCGCCCAGCCGCTGGGTACAGGCCCTGGGCTGGTGGGTCAGTGTCAGGGTGTCTTGCCTGATCTGGTGAGAGGGAGAGTGGACAAAAGGTGCCAGGCACCTGGGGTTACTGCCCCCCTCTCTCTGATGTCGCAGAGGTTTAAGAACCCTGAGAGGCATAAGGCCTGGGTCTCATCACTGACTACTGTCAGTGGCCACTGTGGCTTGTTGTCTGACTGTTGGGACACACCTGTGAGCCAGTTAAGGTTAGGTGCTGCACAGGTGGTGTCCACAGGTGAGGAGGAGGACCGGGTGTGGGAAAGCCCACCCCAGTCTCCGGTCCAGCTGCTGGATACAGGCCCAGGGTTGGCGGGTCAGAGTCAGGATGGCGTGCCTGACCTGACAGAAGGGAGAGTAGACAAAAGGTGCTGGGCACCTGGGGCTACTGCCCCCCACTCTCTGACGCCACAGAGGTTGGAGGGCCCTGCGAGGTATAGGACCTGGGTCTCATTGTCGACTACTGTCCGTGGAAACTATGGCTTGCTGTCTCTCTGTTGGGACACACCGGTGAGCAAGCTAGGGTTAGGTGCTGCACAGGTGGGGTCCACAGGTGAGGGGACGAGTTCCCCATTGGTTGTCTTAGTGGGCCCTGAGAGTGTGGACAGAGTGATCCACCAGGGTTCAGATTGGCGTACAACTGGAATATGCCCCTGCAGTCGTGGGCCAGTTCCGTGTTCTATCGCCCAAAGCAGAGAATCCCATCGAGGTGGTGATTGGTCTCCCCTGCGTTTTGGCTGGAAGGGGCTCATGTTGGATATGGCCCTTTTGCCTTCCTCCTGGATTTTTCCTAACCTGTTTTTGTTGGCTTTATGACTCTGGGCACTTTACCACTGCTGATCAGTGCTAAAGTGCATATGCTCTCCCTGTGTAAATATGACATGTGAATTGGTATAACCATGATTGGCTTATTTGGTTTACCTGTTAGTCCCTAGTAGCGTGGCCCGTGTGTGCCCAGGGCTGGTAAACCAAATGCTGCTGGCGGGCCTGCAGCGCTGGTTTGCGCCACCAACAGAAGCAGCTTGTAAAGTGTGTCTCAGACCTGCCACTGCAGTGTCTGTGTGCAGTCTAGAACTGCCATCTTGGCTGTGAAGTGCACCCACTTCCCAGCCCCTGAACCTTCACTTGGCATCGTGTAAGCCACCCCTATGGTAGGGTGCATTGTATGTGTAAGGTAGGACATGCTCTGATGTGTGTAGCATGTCCTGGTAGTGAGTTACAACCAATTTTGTTTTTCACTACTGTAAGGCTACCGGTTCTCCATAGGCCAGAATGGGAGGTTTGACTATTACATTCTATAGTTCTAACTGACCCAAAGAACATGGTAGAAAAACGAATTTAGTATGCCTGAGCTCAGAATATTAAAATACATCTTTTACTGAAGTTTACTTTTATATTCTGTGTTTGAAAATACCACTTTTAGAAAGTAGGTATTTTCTTGCCTAAGCCTTCCAGTGTGCTCTGCTGTTATGTGTATTGGCTGTCTGGTTTTGGAGTGACAGGGCTGGGGAATTCCAGGAGACAAGGTGAGGTGTCCTATTGGTGAATAGAGAGATCTGCATCTAGATGGGTGGGAGGAGTTGCACCTGGTACCTGAATAGGGCTGTGCCTTCCCTCCACAATGCTGGCTCCACCTCCTGTGGTGCGTCTGATGTCTCTGCCCTGCACTCTGAAAGGAAAGAAGGAGTCAGGTAAACAAAGTGCTCCAGGACTGAGCAGAACTGGTTCTGGCTGGGTTCAGTGACTTGTAGCTTCTGAGAACAAAGACTTTTGGGGTATAAATATCTGTGCTGAAACCCCTACAATTTGTATTGCTCCTGGACAACAAGAAGAACCTCTGTCCGTGTAACTACAGAAATCTGCAGGAGAAGGGCTGTCCTTGTGGTTACTACTGGACTTGGAAGAAGAGGAAAAGTACTTTGAAGGAACTTTTATTTTTGCTACAGCAATCACCCAAGGGCTAAAAGAGAGCTAGCCTCCTGCTGGAGTCTCAGGCACATCAGACTCCACCACCAGCCTCCTGTTTCCTCCCAGCAAGGATTTTTATCTGCAGGTGAGGCTCCTGTGAGTTCCAGGGCCTTTAGTTCTACTGTGGAGAAGAGAGCGCTGAAAATCGTCGCTAACCCCCGTTAGCGAGCCGCTGCAGCTGGAAAGCGTGAGGAAAATCGTTGCTCTGCTGCCTCCGAGTGCTCGCTACCGGAGATCATCGCATCACCTGTCGGCGGGCCTGAAAACGCTTGCTAACCCGAAGATTATCGCATTGCATGTCAGCAGGCCCCAAAACACTCGCTAACCCAAGTTCATCGCATCACCTGTCTGCAGGCCTGAAAACGCTCGCTAACCCGAAGATTATCGCATTGCATGTTAGTGGGCCTCAAAACGCTTGCTAACCAAAGATCATCGCATCGAGCTCATCGCTTCACGATATCGCAGCGTGGACGCCGAGCGTTCGCCATTTTCATCGCATAACACCAGGATCATCGCTCCCTCGCGGAGCGCCATTTTCTTTCATCGCAACAAGTTCGCACACGCAACAGGCTCGGCGCACCATCCTCCCTTCGCGGCAAGGATTTTATCGCATCGCCGGCTTAGCGTGCAGAAGTTTGTCACTTTGTCCTGCCCACAGACCAACGCATCGCTGGTTAGCGGCAGGAAAATCATCGCTACAACTCCTTAGCAACATTTTTTGTTGCTTTGCTACAGAATCCAGGTATCTTGTGAGTAGAAAGCTCGCAGAGACCACTGCCTTGAACTGAACACTTCTTTGTGCACCTTGAACTATTTTTGCAGCCTTTTTAGAGTAACCCTATTTTCTAGTATTGTGGATTTTTACGGTTATTGGTCTTGTGTTAAGTCTATATATAAAGATACTTATTTTTTATAACTACTTGAGTGGTGTCCATTTGTAGTGTTCTTCACTGTGTTACTATGTATGGTCATAAATGCTTCACACTGCCTCTGAGATAAGCCTAGCTGCTCGTGCTACGTTACCACAGGGCTGTGCAGGGGTTATCAAATGGTGTAGTCTGCTTACTCTGACTTAGAAAGAAGGGTCCCTACTTGGACAGTGGCCAGCCATTGCCAACTAGAGACCCCCATTTCTAACAATCGTTCTTCAGTTCCTTCACATAGCCAGCATCCTTTGCTCAAACCTTCCGAGCAGTGCCCTTCAATATCAACCATTTCTTAAACAATGGCATGTGTATTGTCCATAAATAGAAACCCATACAACTAGGAATCTTGAAAATAACTCACAGTAACTCTTTAGGTACAAGAATGAGCTGACTCAATCATAACTAGAGCAAGGTATAGCTTCTTACCCATCCTCCCATCTATGTGTCTGGCTTACATTGTGTAAGCTGGCCTACAAAACACACTCATAGCAATGAGGTTCTACAGAGGGAAGCTCTGTGGAGAGAGACAGTAGTGAGGAGCATAGGGTTAAAGAGGCACTTTAAGACAGAGTAGAGATGGATGTGGTTGTTTGTCAGATACCTATGTTGGGACTGCAGCAGGACCAGGATTCCAGAACAGGTCATTTTCAGAAGGGGCTCCAACATCGAGCTCACAGGATTCTTGTTTAGGGAATGGCGCTCTTCTGCTGATGTATTCCTTTTTGGATAGGGGATTGTTAGAAAAGTGGAGTTGATAACCTACCCCACCTAATGTGATGTACACTGTTACCTGGGCCCAAGGAATGCTTTTTGTGAATCGAAAAAATAGAAAATTAGTGTGAGTTAGGCTTTCTGCCATAAAGCATTGCTCTATTGTCAGGATTCATGGTCCATGTTCCACGGGGGGTATTGGGCAAGTGCGGAGATCTAATACCCTGAACTTCATGGGCATGTGAGTTCTTATTTTCAGAGGAGACCACAGGTGTGTGCAGAGCAAAAGTACCACTTGGACAGATACAACGCCTACTCCACCTGAAGTACGCAATAGAACTCAGGTGAACTAAAATTTCCAAGATGCCTTGGCAGTGTCTTGAAACTTTGGGTATACATTGCTTCTGTTGCATAATATTTACTGCTAGGCAACTAATCTTCGTGTTGCTGCAGCCAGAACTCTTGTTTCTAGGAGTCATATTTCTCATGTCTTTATGTCAGAGTGATTTAGTATCTTGTACAAAGAGAAGTAAACTGAATAACGCTGCAGATATGAACTTTGTACCAACATTTTCCGGCTTTGTGTTATACAATCTATGTTGAAGTCATTTGGTTTTGTGCTATCGACACTATACTGACGTCATCTGGTTTTGTGCTATGAGCTATATCCTGAAGTCATCTGTTCTATGAATGCATACTGGAGTCATCTTGAGTTCTACAAACTCAGTACTGCAAACATTTCGAACCCACAAAACTCTATTGCACAGACTTTGTTACTTTCCAGGACGCATATGTGTTAATGAGGTATTACTGGCAGTGTGGAAGTAATTACATTTGATTAGAAGTGAAAGATATAATACTAAATGTATATGCATTATGTTGCACATAACATACTACGTGGATTTCTGAGTGATTTAAATCACAGATTTAATTTCCAATCTGTTGAAGGTACTTATAGAGCATATTCACACATATTATAATCCAGTTTATTCTATGAAGTGTTTTGTGAAAAAGAGTATTATTTCTTTGCTAAAAAGAGTATTCGGTTCCACAGCTCAGGTTGAGACTTTCCAGGAAGATTGGGTGGCAGCAAAATATGTGGTGTCTCTTCTTCTCTTTCTCTTCTCCCAACAATTCCCACTTCCCCCAGATATTCTTTTGACTGACATGCCAATTCTTTGCAACGCCCCTAGATGGTCCAGTGAAGTGTGGATATTAGCATCACTAATATCACTCATGCAAGATTCAAATTGCTAGGTTAGTGAAACTGTATATCTAGCCTCTATCCATCTTCATAATGTCAGTTCCCATAGTGAGAACTACTAAGTACAAAGGATAATGTATTCTCTCTAACTGGGCAATTAACCGGACCTATGCACCATGGTGTAGATCTTGTTCTTTTAGACTCCTCACCCACTAATTGCATATCCCATTCTGAAAAAATCAGACCCCGTTTGTTAGTAGCCATGCCACAAGTGAGATAAACAGACCCATAGTGCATCCATTGTAGATTCCCGGGTTCGCATTTGATTTTGAAAAATGATAAACCTATATATGTTGTCATAGAGTTTACATCACAAAGAAAAATCTACTGCTGCATCTCTGGGCTGTGGCTACTTACCCTGAGGACAAAACTAGCCACTTGACTTTCCCCACTTCTAGTGGGCAAACAGGTGGGGTTACCTTCCGATCAGAGCCCTTAAAGAAGGAGAAAGTCTGACGTTTATTTTGGACATAGATGGAAGTCAGCTACAATGACAAGAGGGAGCCTTCCCACTTATTTAAAATCCGTGCCCATTTAGCTTTGGGATCTTCTTCCTTCCTAGTACAGCACTAGATTTATCGAGGACCCCTCAAGCCCCCAACCCCAAAGGACACAGCACTTGTGCTTCAGCTGGTATCTATAACCAGAATTGCCCATATTACTTGGATAATATGACCGAGGAAATTTCACCAGCAGATTTTTCAATAGTTGAGACTGCTATATTGGAGCACTCACTACTTTCTCCATGCCATAATCCACAGGCTTGATTGTAGAATCCATTCAAATTAATGTCTTTTCTGCTCCTTAACCAGTGTGATTGCTCTAAAAAACAAATGTACCTGTATATTGTACATGCAGATCAATATGATCATGCTTAAAAAACTAGCAACAAAATAGCAATTTACAGACACTGGAGAGTCTGCCTGCCCTGCTATATATCTATATCTATATCTATTATCTACTGGCAGTCACCAGTAGATAGTTATAGTTAGGACCTATTTTCCATAGGAAATCTGCAACATTCTATTCCCAATAAGTCTGGTGCCGGTTGATGAATCCTCGCGAAATTTTCCGAACTTTTGGCCAGATCCGCTCCGCTCCTACCCTGAAAGTTTTGCGGTGATCCGTCAAGGGAGGGCCGAGAAAAAAGGGGGGTCCCAAAATGCGTTTTCCCCATGCAATTTTACATAGGATCTGTTGTCACAGCTACAGCCCGAACTGCTGAATGGAATGACAACAAATTTGGCAAAGAGGTAGTCCTCAGTTCAGACTCGTGCCTTTTGCATAAATGGTGTGAATCCGTTCAGTAGTTCCTGAGAAAATTAGAGTTAAATGTACATATATATCTATGGACGGGGAGGATCCGCGCACCCTACCCGCACCGTAAGCGCACCCTCCTCGAACCGAGCGTGCACCCTCCCGATTGCGCGCTGAATGCTCATTGGCTGTTGAGTGTCTGTCTACATTCGAAACCAGGAACTGTTGGTGGCCATTTTCTGCCTCGGTAGAAGCGAGGCTGAAGAAGCAAGGGGAATAAGTGTGTAAAACATATAAAGTGGGCAGAGTGGAAATACTCTGACCCTCTAGAGGTGCTTAGGGGGTCCCAGAAGGACCCCCTGGGCCCCCCCTTTTTAGGTCTCGCTCTTTGAGACATTTTGTAAGTGGGCTTTCAAAAGTGCTACCCACATGGTTTGCTGGCCTAAAGCTTGAGTGCACGATGGCATGCACGTGCACAGCTGCTCCTCTGCTCCTTCCATTCCCCCCTCCCTTCTCACCCTCCTTCGACTTGAAACCAATTCCCTACAGCAGTAAACAGTTCCCCGCTTTCTCCCCTACCGAGTTCAAAGGAAACCTTCGCTCAGTTGTAACAAGCCCTGCTAAAAGATGCCAAGTGCCCCGCACTCCTGTGGAAACACAGCCTCCGATTGCACAAACATTCCCAGCAGCTCTGAAAGCCAAATCGCATTCACTTCGCATCTAGTTAATGTTTACAGAGATGCTGGACCAAAGAGAACAACATGCCCATGTTCCCCCATGCTGCACTCCCTCCAGGCGACCCCTGGAAGGGCAGCCTCTGCAGGGCCGCAGAGACCTCTGTTTTTGGGGATTATTTAACTGCTGTCATTGGGGCTTTAGGCCTTTCATAGGATCGTTTCTCTTTCTCAGTCAGTTTACATAAAACAGCATCGTCCGCCTTGCGTTCCTCTGCTGGCTTCACATGGGGATTATAGGAGGGATTCAACACGCCAGTGACCACAATTAAAGAATCAATAAAACAACAAGGGCATGGCCTGCTTCCCACTCCCTCACAGCAGAGTTTATTCCACCAATCGCACTGCTTCAAGGAGGCGGGGATGTGTGGCATGACTCCAGAGAAACCTGTTGTGACTGCCTCTGTTTAAGCTTCAGTTTTCACTTTAAGATATTGGGGGCAGAGGGGGGTGGATAGTATCTCCATTGGGGGGAGGGGGCTCCCGAAGCTCTGCCCCTACCCCAGTCCTTAAGCCCATGCAGATGAAGTCACACAAATTTGCGACTGTGAAGCAGAGCGGTGTTGGGATGCTGAAGTCCCATTAGCTTTACAGCCTTCGTACTCCTGGCGGTGAGCGCACCTAGTTATATTTTAAGGCAGCACCTTTTTATATTGGTAGAGACACACTGTCTTCTTGCATCACCGCCGGCTCTCGTGGGAAGCACGTGTCCAAGGCAGGGCCTGCTTCAGTTCCACACAATTCACACCAACCTCCAGGCCCAGGAAGAGGGGTGTCCGCCGTTTCTCATTGTCTCTTTAGACACTTGAGCTGCTGCTCTGCGCATTGTTCTGCGGTGTGTCCTTTTAGCACACCTCTTTGTTTACCCAGGGAGTGTTCATCTTAGCCTGTTGGCAGTGAGATGCTCCCTCTGCCCTCTCACTGGCTGGGCTATTTCACCCAGTTCATTGCCTGAAAGAAATAAGTTGTGAGCTAAATTTTATTTAGCATCTCAGAAGTCTGCCAATTGGCCCTGTCAATGGCGATGCACATTGTGTTCTATGTCCTGTAGTGGAAAGCTTAATACCAGGCTTCACAGCACATGAGCTGTACAACATGGGCAGCAGCGAGTCCGTCCCTAATACACATAATGAGTGAAGGACGGCTCACAGGAGGGACATCACACGCTACTCTCACACATACCCGAAGATGCGATACGGGCGGCTAACACACTAAAGAGAGGGTCAGAGGAGTTAAAGGACTGTTGTACGCTCTCCAGAGACAGACGTCAACATTTGAGAAATAGAACAGTCCTGGACGACACCGCCAAAACTCTGATGGAATTAGCATATTTTTATGTCCTCGCAGTATACATTTTTACCTACCCAGCGTGCTGTGCCTCATCGGAGGCTACAACATATACCCCTGGGTA
The DNA here is from genome assembly GCF_964204655.1 of Triturus cristatus. NCBI lineage: Eukaryota > Metazoa > Chordata > Amphibia > Caudata > Salamandridae > Triturus > Triturus cristatus. The sequence continues at coordinate 522,699,716 of NC_140588.1, read as the reverse complement.
ACAGAGGCGCACTACTGTTCACTGATTGTGCAGTTTTTGTTCTCCCCTTGTTGTACTCAGACCTATATTAATTGAGTGTGGATTAGCTCAAAATATGTTTTACTGGTGTCTTCATACTACAAGATTAAAACAAGAGGGTGGAACAACGGACACTACCAGTTTTCCGTCACAATTTTTCGTCGTATCTAATATTGCCCCATGAGGCCAGGCACCTTACTCAGGACTGCAGATCTTTGTATATCCCATCAAATATTTTGAAATCGTCCTTGATTCATAGGGCTGTTATGCAGGTACGTTAAATATATCCTTTGTTTGTTCATGAGATGGGACAACATGAGCGGAAACCTTCCTAGAACAGGAACGTCTTGGCAAGAAACTGTGTAGCTTCAGTCCTTTGGAGAACAGGTGCAGCTGGAGGAGTAGCAACAGCTTTCCCCTACATGGAACTCATTGCAATCGGGCTTCAGCAGTGCAAGCTTACCCCGTCACAAAACACATGGAAATCGGGCAGCAGCAGTGCAAGCTTTCCTCGTCACAGAACACATGGCATTCTGGCAGCAGTGCAAGCTTTCCTCGTCACAGAACACAGGGCAATCTGGCAGCAGTGCAAGCTTTCCTCGTCACAGATAAAAGGCATTGTCATTTACAATGCCAATAGCTTAAACTCGCATAAATGCGAGACCTATCGCATTGCAAATGCTTGTTTTTTTTTTAAATGGCGAAATGCGAGCACGGTGCGCGCATCCTATCGCGTTGGGTGCACGGATTCTCTGGCGTTGGGTGCGCGGATCCAAGGAAAAAAAAATTGAAAAAAGACAAGAAATCATTGGTTGTATGACAACTTTCTACACTGAAAGGTAGGGTGTATATTTCTGTTTTTTAAAGGCATGATTCTTATTGGTTAACAAAAACTGATTGTATGGAACATTATATATGATAAGCTGATATGTTGAAAAGTCAAGCACACTTGCTGTCTTGTTTAGCAACATTGTGTGCTGAACTTGTGACCTGCATGCTCGGTGCAGTGTTCCATGACCTGTTTATATGGTAATAGGCAGAAGGAAGATTGGGGCAAGGGTTGAAATGTATTTCATTTGGAAAGGGTTGAAATGTTTAACCAATAGAAATGTGTGTTTGCTTTTGAATTTATGTGTGATGGATTGTGATTTGATGTTTACATGTATATGTGTGGAAAATGAAAGGGAAACTTTTCCATTCTTTGTTTTTGCTGAGAGGTGCACAGTGCAGAGATTCTGTAAAAGAAAATCTGGTGTGTGACTGATATACTTCTTAATCTACAAAACAACTTGAAAGGTGAGTTATTTAATTTTGAGGGGATGTATGTAGACTATTTTGATTTTAATCAGACTAATGTATTTCTCCAGCTAAAGTGTAGGGAGTACTTTTTTTCTCTACAATCTTATTGACAGTGTGTGTGCATGTAGAAACCATTCTGTGATAAGCATTTGTGTTTTTCATGTGTTTGCAGACAGATAACTGTGCTGTTTTTATATTTTGGTAGAATTAGAAACCAGTCATTGTTTATGAATTTGTGAAATGAGTTCTGTTTCTATACTAAAATGTAGTACTCCTTCTAGATAAAGAAATGTGTTTTGGTAAGCTGCTAGGGATAGTGTTGCTTGTCTAGAATCACACTGTGAGTCTGTGTGCATTTGGGAACCACTGTGAGAGAAGCATTTGGTAACATTGTGTATTTGGTGACAGATAACTGTTTTAAAACCTGTCATGTTGTCAAGTTTTAGTAGCATTATAAGCCAGTCTTTGCTTATGCATTGATAAAATGATTCATGATTTGACACTAATGTGCTGTACTTTAATATGTAGATTGTGTGTAGTTTCCTTATCCCTTGCACAGTAGTGAATGAGTTTTGGTAAGCTGCTAGGGATAGTGTTGCTTGTCTAGAATCACACTGTGAGTCTGTGTGCATTTGGGAACCACTGTGAGAGAAGCATTTTTGTGTATTTGCTGACAGATGATTGTTTTAAAACCTGTCTTGTTGTCAAGTTTTAGTAGCATTAGAAGCCAGTTTTTGCTTATGCTTTTAATAAATGAGTCAGGCTTTGACACAAAAGTGCAGTCCTGAAATATGTCGATTGTGTGCAGTTCCCTTATCACTTCCACAGTAGTGAATGATTTTTGGTAAACTCCTAGGTATAGTGGTTGTTGTCTAGAATCACACTGTGAGTCTGTGTGCATTTGGGAACCACTGTGAGAGAAGCATTTGGTAACATCGTGTATTTTCTGGTAGATAACTCTTTTAAAACCTGTCATGTTGTTAAGTTTTAGTAGCATTAGAAGCCAGTCTTTGCTTATGCGTTGATTAAATGAGTCATGCTTTGACACTAATGTGCTGTACTTAAATATGTAGATTGTGTGCAGTACCCTTACCTCTTCTAGACTAGCGAATGAGTTTTGGTAAACTCCTAGGATAGTGTTGCTTGTCTAAAATCACACTGTGAGTCTGTGTGCATTTGGGTAAGGATTGTGATAGAAGCATTTGGTAACATCGTGTATTTGCTGACAGATAACTGTTTTAAAACCGGTCATGTTGTCAAGTTTTAGTAGCTTTAGAAGCTATTCTTTGCTTATGCATTAATAAAATGAGTCAGGGGTTGACACTAAAGTGCAGTACCATGTACTATTCTCTTCACTGTGCCAGAACTGAAAATTTAAAAGTTTTACCCAGGCACTGTCCTAGCAGTCTGATGATTTAGTCAGTTTCCAAGTACTCATGTTGTGAACCATACATTACCACATAGACTGCTTCAAATGTCTATGCAGTATGCATGCAGTCTTCTAACATACTATACAGTTGTCTTTCACATCTTCAATTCCCTAGTCAGTATCCATACAGTCCAGCAAACATCCTGTCACTCCCTTTGCACTCCTCTAATGACCCATTCAGTACCAAGTACTAATCCATTCACTGTGTCAAAAGCCAACCACTTATAAATTCACGCAGGCACTCTCTTTGCTGTACTCTAATCATTCCGTCAGTTCCCAAGTACTCATCCAGTGAGCCAGGCCTTAGCACATAGACTGCTTCAAATGCCTAGTCACTATGCATGCAGGCCTCTAACCACCTCTACAGTTGTCTTTCACACCTTCAATTCCCCAGTCAGTATTCATACACTTCTAGCAAACACCCTGTTACTCACCCAATGTGTCTCCTTATAGTAGTGTAATTATTCAGTCAGTTAGCATGTAGTCTTTTAGTGAGATAGGCTTTAGGGCATGAACTGCTTCAAAGTAGTATGCACTATGCAGGTAGTGTTTTAACCATCGTCACACTTGGGGTTCAGGGTTACAGTTTCTCAGTCAGTTTTTATATAAAATGTGTTTGTACAGTAATGGAATAGTATAAATTTGAAAGTTATTAAAATGCATTTATTTGTGATTCTCTTTTACAGATACAGAATAGGAGTGTTTCTCATCCGTCTGCACTCTTCTCGTGCAAGATTGTTTGGATGAAGGTTCCTTCGGTGTTTCATCATACTTGCCGTGCCGTACGAGTATTTCTTGTTAGGATCCCCTCGCAACAGAACTCTTTTGCAAATCTTGCACGTGACCAAGGTGGGATTGATCTTTGTTTACCTCTCGGGAAAAGTAAAAAATTTCCACAGCACTGAAGAAAAACGTTGTGGGCGTGGTGCCTCCTCCAAAAATTCATCCTTTGATTCAGTGAATATTTGAAAGCGACAACATTTACAGTTTTTGTAAGTTAAACTTATAAAATTTTGTTAGCCGTAAGCATTTTATATATCTGTGATTTGTATCTTGTGGTATTTTGCTGAGAATCGCATGTTGTTTTTTTTTTAACAATCTTTCTGATTGTTTTTTTTTGCCCGCTGTTAAGTGATGAGTACGATTGAAATCACTATTTTTAGTGAAATTCAAAATATTCTGAGAACAGCAAAAAAGGCAAACAAATAACTTAGTGGAAATTATGCTGTGTTGTAAAAAATGTATTGATACATGTTATAATTTTTTTTTCCTTTTCTTTCACAGATCCAAATTTAAAAATAAGCAATTTATATGAATTCAGATTGCAATGAAAATCTGAATAAAATGTATACCATTTTTTATTCCTATTACTGTGAAGGTAAGTTTAACTAAGTCTCAATATGCAGAATGAGGAGGTCTGCAAGAAGCTACAAAGTTGAAACACGTTTCTAAAAACACTCTGTTTATACCTATGTAGTTTTGAAATCTGACCATAATCAGATATCATGTGACCTGCAAAAAAAGAGATTCGAGGGGTTCATAATATTTCCCATTGTAGCTATTGAAGGACCGCAATTATTTCAATCATTCTTCTTTGAACATCTTTGCAGACAAAACTCTGTGCTTACCTTCTATCATTCGCAAGGAAATTTTAAACTGGAAATATGTCACTTTTTGTAACATAGTTATTGCGCAAGACACTCTTTCATATTTACAAAGAGAGGAAAAGGCACTCTGTGCACTTTTTATACTCCATGTAAATACAACCTCATTATGCACACCAGTTTGCGTTGAAAGGGTGTTCTATAAGTGTTGTTGTGCATGATTGCACTGAATACTCATAGAACAAGACACATGTCTAGATTTGTCAGAAATTATAAATCTCGATTTGTGTGTGAATGCTGCACCATTCTAAAATTGGTGTAGGAAAGCACAACAAGGAGAATTGTTTTCATTTCTCCACATTTTTACATCTTCAATGCATGCTAAAATGCTCAGCATACATTGAAGGAGAAAAATGCCTTTACTGATTGTTTTTGTGCAGGAAGGTGTGTCTTCCTGCACAAAAACAAATAGCACATGACACAGATATCCTTGCACTATGGTGCAAGGGTGCCTGTGTCACCACATGGCTGCAGTTTAAGCAGCAGCGCAGAGAGAAGCATAGATTTGCAACATATTTATGTACATATGTTGCATCCCTGTGCTTCGGAAGTACTACAGCTCACTGTAGTTAATGAGGTTACTGTGTGATGCTGCAGCACTTCCTCATAGTTCTGCACTCATACATTCACCATACGCTACTAATGCATTCGTTCAGTCAATTACGTACTACACATACATTCATCTAAACTTTCACAGACAAACAAAAAAATATAGCTCTTTTTTTAAACCAGGAAAGTTATCTCTTAGAAGAACTTTTTTTCTTCTTCTTTTTTTTTTTTATTTTTTTTTACTTTTTGGAACAATTTTGTTATTTTTTCGTTTTTTTCAAAAGGAAAAAAAGACAACAGGAGGAACAAAACAGTCAACTTCTGCAAAAAAATAAATAAATACAAGTTTAGCACTTGTGGTTTTGCTGCGCTCTGCAGATTAGTTCAATTGACTGCTCGCCGTAACATAGTAGTTTGCTGCATTTAATGCAACACATTTTTAGTTTTCCAAATTCTGGACGTATGTCCGGGTGAGTACTCAATGGTGATGCTGCAGAAGTGCTTGCCACTGCTGGCTGAGGCTGCTGTCGGAGTCTTCTGCATTCCTGCTTGGCCAGGTTCACGGGATGCAGAGTCTCCAGGTGTTTTAACATACTTGCAGTCCCACAAGAGTATTTTTTGACGGATCTTCTCTGGTAAGCACTCTTTGACATATTTTACATGTCACTTTAGTTGAATTAGTTTTATTTTGTCCTTCTGGGAAGGTAAAAAATTTCTGATGGTGGCTGCTGTGCAGAAGCCATTGTGTTCAGAAAAATTGCAGCTGTGGAAATCTTCCCCAAAAAGTTTCTTCTAGTTCTAAGGTGTGAGATGTTCCTCCAAAGAAGCTCAAAGAAGAATGATTGAAATGGGTGGGGTCTTTCAATAGTTAGAATAGGAAGTGTAATGAACAAATCAAATCTCTTTTTTTGCAGGTCACATGGGATCCGCGCACCCTGCGCTTACTCATCATGCATCCAGCGCGCATCCGCGAAATTCAAATAAAAAGAAATATAGGATTAGATGTAAAAATATATTACTTTTAAGACTAGTTTAGAGTTTGTCTTCAATTAATATTCACATGAAATACATATATATATGTTTTTTTAAATGTTAAATATTTCGCCGGATCCGTGCACCCATCGCGTCAGACACGCATATGATGCATCGCGGAAGCACGCATGCGTCGTACATCGTACGTGTCGCGTATAGGCTTGGAGTCGCGTACCGGTCGCATTGCAAACACGTACCCAACGCATACCGTTTAAAAATAGTTTTAAAAATATAAAAAAATATTTTAAAAAACCCAATAAAAACAAATCATATTTTTTAATTTTTAAAAGAATTAATTGAAAAAATAAGTTTAAAAAATGGTGATAAAATAGTATTTAAAAAAAATAATTAATGAAATTGACACACTGAAATTGAAAAATATAGAAATCCAATGAAAATCATTAAACATGATATCTTTAGAGATAAGTTATAGATAGGAATTAGCATTTACAAAGCCTTTGAAATTCACTGAAAAAACATAGGTTTCAGGGGCGTTATAGTTAAGTTTTGGCATTTAAAAAACCTTAGAAATTCACTGAAAAAGCCAGAGGTTTTAGGGGCGTTATAGTTAGCTGGACATTTCCCTCATACAAAACCCTAGAAATTCCCCTGTTATAGTTAGTTCAGCGAACTATAACTCGCGCCCCCGCAATGCACTGCTGATGACGTCACATATTACATCACTCATGACATGGTCAGTGACATCACTGATGACATCACTGATGACATCTCAAATGACATCACTGATGACATCACTGATGACGTCATCCAGTGAGTGTGTGTTTCTGTAAATTTTAAATATGTTTAATATATATATAGGGGAAAACCTATGGAAGAATGAGTGGGTGTATAAGTGTGTGAATGGATGATTTAGTAGGTGCGTGACTGACTCTATAAGTGAGTCATTAAACGTATCTTACTCCAGACTAGTGACTAAACTGTGTGAATGTCTGTATCTGTCTGTCTGTTGGTGCATAAGCGGCTGCATGGTTTTGTGAATAGCTATATGAGTGTCTCTATGGGTTATTGATTGGTTGTCTGAGTATCTGTATGGGTGCCTGAGTGTTTGAGTGAGTGGGGTGTATGTGACTCTGTGCATACATGTGTGAGTGGGTGATTTTATGGGTGCATGGTTTTAAGAGTGCATCTGTGATGGACTGCATGGTTGGGTGAGTGTATGTATGGGTGTGTTAGTGATTGAATCTATAGCTCAGTGGTACATGTGTGACTAACTACATATGTGAAAGGCAGTATATATGTGTGTAAGAGTATATAAGTGGGTATATGTGAGAGTGTGTGATTGTGAGAGTGGCTGTATGGATGAGTATGTGCTTGTGTCAGTGATTGTATAAGAGCGTAACAATATGGTACTATTTTTCTGAGTAAGTGAATTTGTGTGTGTATTACTGCATAGGTGAGTAAATGGGAGTGTGATTAATTATTTGCATGACTGACTAGGTGTGAGAGTACCTCTATGGATGATTGGTGGTGTGTGAGTATCTATGTAGGTGAATAAATACATATGATAGTCCTGTACTGAGTGACTGTAAGTATGAGTGACTGTACAGGTGAGTGAGTGGATGTGTGTGTAGCTCTAAGAGTCAATGAGTGGGTATGTAGTTATTGGTATTGGAGTATCTATGGTTTTGAGAATGGACGTATGACATTTTGATTGAGTATATCAAAGGGTGTGAGAAGATGCACTAATTTATCACATGGATGATGTCATCAGTGATGTCATCAGTGATGTCATTTGAGATGTCATCAGTGATGTCATCAGTGATGTCACTGACCATGTCATGAGTGATGTAATATGTGATGTCATCAGCAGTGCATTGCGCGGGCGCGAGTTATAGTTAGCTGAACTAACTAACGGGGGAATTTCTAGGGTTTTGTACGAGGGACATGTCGAGCTAACTATAACGCCCCTAAAACCTATGTTTTTTTCAGTGAATATATATATAAATAAATAAATAAACAAATTCCTCTCACCCACAGTTTGGTGAAGAAAGGATCCACTCCGGGTTGCAGTTTAGACAAAGCTACAGCCCGAACTGCTGAACGGAATTACACCAAATTTGGCAAAAAGGTAGGTCTTAGTTCAGAAAGAGCCCTTTTTTTTAAATGGTGTAAATCCGTTGAGTAGTTGCTGCGAAATTTGAAAAGGAAAACGTTTTTATATCTAGGGCAGCAGTGGGATCGCAAACCCTACCGAGCATGAGCTTCACTGTGATTGGCTGCCAACACTCCAAACCAGGATGTGTTGGCAGTCATCTTGTGAATCGGTTCTAAACAGTAAAACAAAGATAAAAAACAAGAAAGGGGGGCAGGTTAGAAACACCCTGACCCCCTAGGCCTGGTCAGAGGGTCCCACAAGGACCCCCAGGACCCAAAAAAGCATTAATGTTTTTAAATTTCGTCTGAAGTCATGCTAGGGTCGCGAACCCTGCTGAAATTTGTAAAAAATGAAGCGTGGCCTCCTGTGCTTCATTTTAATGAGGCCCTTGGGAGGCCCAGGTCCTGGGGGCACTGTGAAAAAAAAGAGTGGGGGCCCACGGGGGCCCCCGTAGCCCCAGGGACTACCACCTCCCTGGGCCTATGTAGATTATGTGTGGGGGGCACATGGGCCCCCTCAGCCCCGGGAACCGCCACCTCTCCGAGGCTTCCTTAAAAAAGGGTGGGGGGCCTTGTGGGCCCTCCCAAGCCCCGGGGCCTGCCACCTCCCCAGGGCTGTAATAAATTATTTGTGCGGGGGGCTCGAGCCCCCCACACTGCCCCGGGGACCACCACCTCACAGGGGCAGTCAGAATTTAAATGCGGGGTCTGTTATGGACCTCCCAAGCCCCGGGGACCGGAACCTCCCTGGGCTTTAAATAGTCGGGAGGGAGGGCCCCACAGCCCCCCTCCTAGAGCCCTCCATGGCCCTGGGGACCGCCACCCCCCAGGGCTGGCTCCTGCAGTGTCCCGGGTGGCCCACCCCGGGACACTGCTGTTTGCAATGACAGGGTGGGAGCCGTGCGGCTCCTGCCCTGTCATTGCAAACACTGCTTTGCTTCATTGAAGTGAGAGCAGGGAAACCTGCTTTTGCTTCAATGAAGCAAAGCAGATTGCTTTTCTACAAGGGGAGGTGCATGTTAGCAGCTTCCCTTGTTAAAAAGCAATGCCAGCTCCCGCAGGAGGCGGGCTGCCGGCGGGACTGTGGGGGCATTGGGGCTCCCGCCACGGTCCCTAAAGGATAGGACCGGCCCTGGGGGGTGGGGTCCCCGAAGCCTAAAGTGGCCCGGGAGGGGGGCAACGCAGCCTCCTCCCTCAATTAAATAAAAAATAAAAAAAACCGGAGGAGGCAGACCCCTGGGGGATGGGGTTAAAAAAAAAAATATATATATATGGCCATGCCCCGGGGGATGGGGTCCATGGGGCCAAAATTAGCCTCGGGAGGGGGTGTTACGCGACCCCCTTCCCGTTCTTTTTTTTTTAAATAGGGGTCAGGCCCTGGGGGATGGGGTCCCCAGGGCCAAAAAAAATGGAAAAGAAGGGGGGCTCACAGCCCCCTTCTAGAAAAAAAAGCCTGCATTGCGTCGGAGGCCCCACCTCATCCCTGCAGCATTCTGCAAACGCGCCCCCTGGCGCGTTGTACGATGGGGAGATAATTCCCCTTGAATACTGAGGGTCCCTGGGGGGCAACTAGCCCACCAGGTACCTCCAGTATGCGCCAGGGAGCTGCATTGCAGAGAGGTGGTCCAAGGCCATACCCCCTTTTTACACCACTCTGTTACGCAGCTCTGTGGCACTTACTGGAGGTACATGGTGGGCTAGTTGGCCCCCAGGGACCCTCAGGACTCAAGGGGAGTTAATCCCCCAATTTATAATGCACCAGGGGGTGCGTTTGCACTGTGGTGCAGGGAGTGGCCATTGCCTGTTATTACAAGTGTGCAAACACACTCCCTGGCGCTTTGTAAATTGGGGGATTAAGTCCCCTTGAATCCTGTGAGTCCCTGGTGGTCAACTAGCTCACAATGTACCTCCAGTAAGCGCCACAGAGCTGCGTTGCAGAGAGGTGGTCTGAGGCCATGCCCCTTATTACACCTCTCTGCAACGCAGCTCTGTGTTGCTTAATGCCGATACCTTGTGGGATAGTTGGCTCCCAGGGACCCTCAGGATTCAAGGGCACTTAATCCCCCAACTTACAATGCGCCAGGGGGTGCGTTTGCACAGTGGTGCAGGGAGGGGGGCCTGATATTACAAGTGTGCAAACACACCCCCTGGCGTGTTGTAAATTGGGGGATTAATTCCCCTTGAATCCTGAGGGTCCTTGGGGGCCAACTAGCTCACCAGGTACCTCCAGTAAGTGCGACAGAGCTGTGTTGCAGAGAGGTGTTCCGAGGCCACACTCCTTTTTACACCACTCTGCAAATGCGGCTTCTTGTGCACTGCTGGTGGGGTGATGAGGTCCTCTTGTGTCCTGAGGACCTCATGACACAAGTGGACTTCATCCGCTGAGCAGCAGTGCACCAGAAGCCGCTTTTGCAGCATGGTGTAAAAAGGGGCGTGGCCTCAGATCACCTCTCTGCAACGCAGCTCTGTGGCACTTACTGGATGAACCTGGTGGGCTACTTGGCCACCAGGGACCTTCAGGATTCAAAGGGACTTAATAGGGATGTTATAGTTAGAAATTAGCATTTAAAAAACCATTGACATTCACTGAAGAAAACATAGGTTTCAGGCACGTTATAGTTAGAAATTAGCATTTAAAAAAACATTGAAATTCACTGAAAAGACCATAGGTTTCAAGCACGTTATAGTTAGAAATTAGCTTTTAAGAAACCTTACAAATTCACTGAAAAAACCATAGGTTTCAGGGTCATTATAGTTAGTTGGACATTTTTCTCGTACAAAACCATAGAAATTCTGCTGTTATATTTGGTTCAACTAACTGTAACTCGCGCCCCCGCCATGCACTGCTGATGACGTCACATATTACATCATTCATGACATGGTCAGTGACATCACTGATGACATCACTGTAAACACAACCGCGGGTTCCCGTTAGCTTCTATGGGCAATGTTGCAGTTGGAAATTTAAAGATTAGGGACACTTAGAATCAAGTCAGGACCAAACACTTTTGGACTTAAGAAGTTCTATGGCTGGCACCCACGGGAGCACCGGAGTACTCGAGTTGCCTCACCCAGCGAAGCCGGGTGCATAGGTGTCTTTTCGTGTCAGGTCACGTCATCGATTACAATGGAAGCTTGCGGAGAACTGCTGCTGCCGTGAAGAGTAGAAGTGTCCGAAGAGATCAAAGCCAGGATCTAGGATGGAAGGAACCTGAAAGCAGAGGGGACAGAGTCTGGGTGCTTCAGGTGAGTTGATGGGTGTCTTGACTCTTCAGCCGTGAGGTCCAGGAGGTGCTGATGACAACCACAAGCTGGATTTGAGCTGTGCCACAAAGTCTGTCGAGTGCTGCGGTGTCGGCAACGAGATTGGACCCAACAAGCCTTGGCAACGGCAAGTCACGGGAAAGCAGAGAAAGGACTGCGGTGCAGACCAGCAAGGTCTGAGGGACTCAACCAGCAAGGGTAAGTCGGGGCACGTCTGGAGCAACCAGGAAAGCCCACTTAGAAGAGGAGTTCCCTTCGTGGGGACCTACTAGCCAACGATTGCAAAGGATCCTCAAGCAGTTGCACTGGAAACTGGCCCACGGGTCACTCGTGGAGTGGAGGCCAGCAATCTTCAGTGTAGGAGGTGCTCAAGGCTGGGGCTACTTTGAAGAAGTCCCAGAAGATAGTGTTGCTGCAACAGTTCACGATGTCCAGGGGTGACGGTTGCACGTCACCCACGATAGCCAAAGGCCTCAGCTTTGCTGTGGACTCAGGGTAGCTTCGGGGAAGTCTGGAAATCCACCTCTGGTGATGCAAAGACTTCGGCGTCCAGTGGGATCTTCAGCGATGCAGACCGGTCAGTTGCTTCTTTGGTGCCTGCCAAGCAGGGGAGTCACTCCTTGACCCCAAGGGAGATTTCTTCAGTCTTCTAGTCAAAGTAGAACGTCGAAGGTCCAGGATATATGTTACAGAGTTTGGTCCAGGGTAATCCAAAGTCGCAAGGACTGGGTTCCCATACTTATACTAAGTTTGGGGGTTGGACATACTCTAGGGACCCACCTATGGGAGGGTTTGGAAAGAGGGGTGGTTACACCCATTTCCTTTGTCCAGTTTCACACCAGAGCAGGGGCAGGTAGCCCCTGCAACCGGTTTGAACTGGACTATGCACAGGGACACCAAGTGTGCCCCCAGTGCAGGACTTCAAAGCACCAGAGAGTGCTCCCGCCCAGCCCCAATACACATCTTCCTGTCTGGGGAGGTGGTTACACCTCCCTGGGACAGGAAACCTATTGTCCAGGCCTACCCTGCCAGAGTTTCGGTCAGCAGCAGGAGGCCAGACCCGTGTCTGTGGCAGAGGTATCCATTTTGTGATGCCAGGGCTCAAGAAAGTCCTACTGGGTTAGACCAGTGTGAACATGTCTCTCCCTCTAGAAGGGTGGAATGCTTCTACCGCTGCCAGAACTGGCAGGGGGGTTGGATTCCAAAGCGTTTGACACCAAACACGACATGTTTCTGTGCAGCCATCCCAAAGTTAGTATTTACTGCGAGGTTATAATGCACTTAAGAGTATATGGTCAGGCTGCACCACAAACAGCGTCAGAGGAGGTACTCCGAACGCTGCAGAGGGGCTCTGCTCATGCAAGGGCACCCTCTCACATACAAAACCAAGCACTCTGCCTTCAGGAATGTTAAAGCATGCCATAGGAGTGACTTATAGGTTTTATATGTGTGTGCAATGGTAGTGATAAAGGTAGCCTATACCACAGTAAGGGGTGCAAGCACACCCTTACCCAGGCTGCAGTAGCAGACCTGTAGTGCCATTTTGTAGTGCTTCCCAGGGGTGGCATAATACATGCTTCAGCCCCTGGTAGGCCTCTGAGGTACCTATGCCCTAGGTACATAGTATACCATATACTAGGGGCTCATAAGGCACTCCAGAATCCAATTAGATATGTACCTAATGTACATGGAAACCATTTTAGAGAGGAAGCAGCTAGGCTGGGGTCCTGATAAGCAGGGCCACATCCAGACTAAGGTCGAAAAACAGTGAAACACCAGCAGAAAGTGGGGGTACCCATGTGAAGCAGATCCTACTCTCCTACACAACCCCCCCCCCCCCAAACGCAGGAACATTAAACTAACCTTGATCAGTTGAGTCTTCATGTTCTAAGTGGAAATACCTTGAGAGTCCATATGCATTGGCATGGTTACTCACAGGTCTATGTTCCACTGTAAAGTCCATCCCCTGTAGGGAAATGGACCACCTAAGCAGTTTAGGGTTTTCACCCTTCATTTGTTTTAGCCATAAGAGGGGCTTATGGTCTGTCTGAAGAAGGAAGTGAGTACCAAACAAGTATGGCCTCAACTTCTTCAGAGCCCAAACCACAGCAAAGACCTCCCTCCCAATGGCTTACCAATGTTTCTCTCTAGGGGTCGGCCTTCTGCTTATGAAAGCTACTGGCTGATCCTGACCTTCATCATGTAATTGTGACAGTACAGCCCCTACCCCCAATTCAGATGCATCTGTTTGGACAATGAACTTCTTGGGGTAGCCAGGACTCTGCAGAATGGGAGCAGTGCACATGGCCTGCTTCAGCTCATCAAATGCCTTTTGACAGCTAGCTGTCCACTGAACCTTTTTGGGCATCTTTTTAGAAGTTATGTCATTCAGGGGTGTCACTATTGATCCATACCCCTTGACAAATCTCCTATAGTACCCAGTCAGGCCTAAGAAGGCTCTCACCTGAGTCTGGGTAATTGGAGCAATCAATTCCATTATGGTTTGGATTTTGCTCTGTAATGGTTGAACCTGGCTTCCACCTACAAGGTGGCCCAGGTACATAACCTGACTCTGCCCAATCTGGAACTTAGTAGCCTTAATAGTTAGGCCTGCTTTTTGCAGGGCCTCCAAAACATTCCTCAGGTGGACCAGGTGATCCTCCCAGGTGGAGCTAAAGACAGCGATATCATCTAGATATGCTGCACTAAAGTCTTCCAGGCCTGTAAGGACTTGATTCACCAACCTATGGAAAGTGACAGGTGCATTCTTCAAACCAAAGGGCATTACCACAAACTGATAGTGCCCACTAGGGGTAGAAAATGCTGTCTTTGGCTTTGCATCATCAGCTAGTCTGATCTGCCAGTAGCCAGCTGTCAGGTCAAATGTGCTTAGAAACTTGGCTGAGGCCAAAGTATCTATTAGCTCATCTGCCCTGGGGATGGGATGGGCATCAGTCCTAGTGACTGCATTGAGACCCCTGTAGTCCACACAAAACCTCATCTCTCTTTTCCCACCACTGGTGTGAGGTTTAGGTACCAGGACTACTGGACTAGCCCAAGGGCTAACTGAGGGTTCAATCACACCCAAATCCAACATCTTTTGGACTTCTGTCCTTATACAGTCCCTGACATGGTCAGGTTGCCTGTAGATCTTATTCTTCACAGGTGACCCTCCTGGTGGCTCCTCCTACCGCACGGTCCCCGTGTGCCAGGTCTCCTTGCTGCCTGACTCCTGCCTGCCAGGTCTCCCTGCTGCCTGCCTCCTGCCCCTGCCTCGCACGGTCCCGTGTGCCAGGTCTCCCTGCTGCCTGCTGCCTGACTCCTGACCCTGCCGTCGCACGGTCTCCGTGAGCCAGGCCACCCTGCTGCCTGACTGACTCCTGCCCCTGCCTTACCCATGGCATCCGCTGCCTGCTAGGGACTGCCCTCAGGCCTCCCCCCTCGCCGCTCTGCTGTTTTCTTCCCGCCTGTCCTTTCCCGCCACCCCTCCTCCTCCCGCCGTTCTCCTCCTTCCTTCCCCGCCGCTGCCCCCCTGCAGCCCCGCCCCCTTCCTTTTCCCCGACCCTCATTTGCCGCCCCGCTCCCGCCTCCCAGCTACCCCTCCCTCGCTCCGCCCCCCCTCTACGCCATTTATGGCGGAGTCCACGCATACACGTGCCAAAGGTAAGCCCGTCTGCGCCCATCCGCGCCTGGACCGCGCCCAGCACCAGACCCCCTGGCCCCCGCAGAGGCCACCCCACCCGCCAGACTTACGACGCATCCGAACTCAACGCACTCAACACCGGTCGGATCCCCGGCTGCTACCGAGCCACACCAAGACGCACCCACGGACCCTTTGGCTGCCATTCCTGCAACTTCTCCTGCATCCGGACCTGCACTGCACCCGCACCCGCCAAGCCGAACACCAACAGCAACCACCTGAAGTGCATCCTACTCAACACTCGCTCCGTCCACAGACACGCCGTCCAACTCTGGAACCTGATCGACACAACACCACCAGACGTCGCCTTCCTCACAGAAACCTGGATGAATGCCTCCTCAGTGCCCCACATCGCCATCGCCATCCCGGACGGATACAAGATCACCCGGAGAGACCGAGTCAATCAGACTGGAGGAGGCATCGCCATCGTCCACAAGAACACCATCCGCATCACGACCAACACCGACGACACCCTCACAGCCGCCGAACACCTGCACTTCCAGATCCACACCGACCCCAAGACCACCCTCAGAGGCACCCTCATCTACAGACCCCCGGGACCACGCACACAATTCAGCGAAGACATCGCCGACTTCATCAGCCCGCACGCCCTCCTCTCCGCTGACTACATCCTCCTCGGGGACCTCAACTTCCACCTGGAGAACAACAATGACCGCAACACCACCACCCTGCTGGACAACCTCGCCAACCTCGGACTCAAGCAGCTGGTGACCACCCTCACCCACTACGCCGGCCACACGCTTGACCCCGTCTTCTTCTTCAGCCACGCCACCGGACTCCACTGGACGGACCACAGCTGCGTCCACTTCAGCTTCAGAAAGAACACAATCCACCGCCCACCAGCAACAGGTTGCACGCAGAAGCTGGAACAAGATCACAGCCGACCAGCTCGCCACATCCCTGAGCCAGGACCCTCCCGCCAGCTCAGCGAACCCCAGCCATGCCGCCAACAACCTCTCGAAGTGGATCAGCAACTGCGCAGATGACCTCGCCCCTCTCAGGACCCCGCCCAGCAGAACCGGCTGTAAGAAAGCACCCTGGTTTACCGACGAACTCAAGAGCTCCAAGAAGAACTGCCGTGCCCTCGAGAGAGCCTGGCGCTGAGACCCGACACCAGACAACATGACCACCCTCAAGCTCGCCACTCGAAAACACCACCAACTAATCCACACCACCAAGAAAACAGCATTCAAGGAACGGCTGGACAACAACGCTCACAACTAGGCCTGGGCGGTAAATTCCGTTCCGCTCGCGGAATTTGCGGAATTTGGGTAATTTCGCGTTCCGCGGAGAGCGCGAAATTGCCCAAAATTCTGCTTCCCGCGACTTCGCGAAATTTTTTGCTTGTTCGCGTTCTCAAAATGCGTGTTCACGAGATATTTCTCCCCGAGCACGCAAACAGCGATTGTGAAGAGGAAAAAAGCATCGCGAACAAGCAATTCCGCGTGTTCGTGGAATTTCTGCGTGTTCGCGGAGATTTTTTACCGTTTCGCGGAGATTTGCGTAACGCGATTACGCAAATTCCGCCCACCCCTACTCACAACAGCAAGGAACTCTTCAACATCGTCAAAGAGCTCTCCAACCCCAGCGCCGGAAACAACAACATCACCCCATCGCAAGACCTCTGCAACTCCCTCGCCTCGTACTTCCACAACAAGATCGCAGACATACACAACAGCTTCAGCACACAGCCGACGCACCCTACGATCGCACCAGCGCCCCCCACCACCACCCTCCGTGCCTGGACCCCGATCAACACCGAAGAAACCATACGCACGATGATCTCCATCCACTCCGTATCTCCAATCGACCCCTGCCCCCACCACGTCTTCAACAAGGTCGACTCCGTCATCGCTCCCCATCTACGAGACATCATCAACACCTCCTTCGACACCACAACCTTCCCGGAGAGCTGGAAGCATGCCGAACTCAGCGCCCTCCTGAAGAAACCTTCACCCGACCCCACCGACCTCAAAAACTACCGCCCCATCTCGCTCCTCCCGTTTCCTGCTAAAGTCATCGAGAAGACCGTCAACAGACAGCTGGCTGCCTTCCTCGAGACGAATGGCTAGCTCGGCCTCTCGCAGTCCGGTTTCCGAGCCAACCACAGCACCGAGACCGCCCTCCTCACAGCCACTGACGACATCCGAGCCCTGCTCTACAACGGGGAAACAGCGGCCCTCATCCTCCTGAACCTTTCCGCGGCGTTCGACACTGTCTGCCACCGCACCCTAGTGCAGCGCCTCAGCAATGTCGGAATCCAAGAGAAGGCACTGGAGTGGATCATCTCCTTCCTCGCCGGAAGGACACAGAGAGTCCGCCTCCCCCGTTCAGATCCGAGGCCACCGAAGTCATCTGCGGTGTACCACAGGGATCATCGCTCAGCCCCACCCTCTTCAACGTCTACATGAGCCCCTTTGCAGCCATCGCACGCCAACACAACCTCAACATCATCTACTATGCCGACGACACCCAGCTGATCCTCTCCCTCACCAACGACCCCGCCACCGCCAGGGCCAACTTACACGAAGGGATGAAAGACGTAGCCGAGTGGATGATGAACAGCCGCCTGAAACTGAACTCAGATAAGACGGAAGTCCTCATCCTGGGATCGTCGCCCTCTGCCTGGGACGACTCCTGGTGGCCCCCTGCCTTGGGCAACGCACCCAAACCGACGTACCACGCACGCAACCTGGGCTTCATCCTGGACTCCTCCCTCTCCATGACCAGACAAGTCAACGCCGTCTCCTCGTCATGCTTCAACATCCTACGCATGCTACGGAAGATCTTCCGATGGATCCCCACCGAAACCAGGAAGACGGTCACCCAGGCCCTCGTCACCAGCCGATTGGACTACGGCAACTCCCTCTACGCCGGAGCCACTGCAAAACTCCAGAAAAGACTCCAGCGGATTCAGAACACCTCAGCTCGACTCATCCTGGACATCCCCTGACACAGCCACATTTCCGCACACCTAAGAAACCGGCACTGGCTCCCTGTCAACAAGAGAATCACGTTCCGACTCCTCACCCATGCACACAAAGCCCTCCACAACCAAGGCCCAAGATACCTCAACGACCGCCTCAACTTCTACACTCCCACACGCCAGCTCCGATCGACCAGTCACGCCCTCGCCGCCGTCCCTCACATCCGAAGAGCCACAACGGGAGGAAGATCCTTCTCCTACCTGGCCGCCAAGACGTGGAACTCCCTCCCCACCCACCTCCACCTGACCCAAGACCACCTCGCCTTCAGGAAGCAACTCAAGACCTGGCTGTTGGAGCAGTAGCGGACCCCCCCTCCCCAAGCGCCTTGAGACCCTCCGGGTGAGTAGCGCGCTATACAAATGCCTTGATTGATTGATTCACAGGTAGACTGTCCCCAGTGTCCACTTCATGAGTGCACCAGGTGGTCTGACTTGGAGTCAGAGAAAACAAATGTCTAAACTGGCTGAGAAGGTTTCTGCAGTCAGTTTGCTGCTGGGCAGTGAGGCTGCCTGCCAAGGCTACACCATCAACTGACCCATCATCAGGGTTCTGCAAAAGCAGGTCAGGGAGTGGGTCACTCTCTTCCTCCTGTCCTTCATCAGTAGCCATGAGCAAGCCCATGTCTGCCCTTTCAACATATGGTTTAAGTCTGTTGACATGAAGTACCCTGTGGGGATTCCTAGGGGTTCCAAGGTATACCAAGTAGGTAACCTCCCCTTTCTGTTCAACAATTGTATGGTGGCCACTCCATTTGTCCTGGAGGGCTGCTGGGGCCCCAGGCTCCAACACCCACACCTTCTGTCCTGGCTGGTAAACAGTCAGTACAGCCTTTTGGTCCTGCCAGGCTTTTTGCAGTTCCTGGCTAGCCTCAAGGTTTTTGTTTTCCTTTTTCATGTACTCAGCCATCCTGGAGCGGAGAACAAGTACATAGTCCACTTTGTCTTGCTTTGGGGGTTTGAGAGGTAACTCCCATCCTTCCTTCACCAAACACAATGGACCCCTGACAGGGTGACCAAACAAAAGTTCAAAAGGGCTGTAGCCAACCCCCTTTTGAGGCAACTCCCTGTATGAAAATAAAAGACAGGGCAAGAGTAGGTCCCATTTTCGCCTAAGCTTCTCTGGGAGTCGTTTAATCATGCCCTTTAAGGTTTTGTTTAATCGCTCAACTAAACCATTGCATTGTGGGTGATAGGGTGTGGTGAACTTGTAGTTCACTCCACACTCCTTCCACATAGCAGTCAAGTAACTAGACATGAAGTTTGCAGCCCTGTCAGATACTACCTCCTTAGGAAAGACTACTCTTGAGAACACACTCAAGAGAGCTCTTGCCACTACAGGTGCTGTAGTGGTCCTTAGGAGAATTGCCTCTGGGTACCTGGTGGCATGATCCACCACCCCCAGTATAAATCTGTGCCCAGATGCTGTTTGGGGATCCATGGGACCAACAATGTCTATCCCTACCCTTTCAAAGGGCACCCTCACCACAGGTAGTGCTATCAGGGGGGTCTTTGTAGTACCACCTGCTTTGCCACTGGATTGGCAGGTTACACAGGAGCAACAACACTCCTTTGTGTCTTCAGACATGTGGGACCAGTGAAAGTGAGGAACAATTCTGTCCCAAGATTTGTTCTGGCCTAGGTGTCCTGCTAGGGGAGTATCATGGGCTAGTGTCAAATGGAAACCCCTAAACTTCAGAGGTATAACCAACCTCCTGGATGCACCAGGCTTGGGGTCTCTACTCTCTGAGTAAAGGAGTCCATAATCCCAATAAACTTTATGGGTGCCACTAGCATTCCCAGCAGCCTTCATCAGCAGCTTGCTTTCTGAGGGGTTCAAGAGAGGGGCAGGTTATCTCCTCCTGGCTCAGATCAGACGTGAAAGGCCTCCTGTTCCCAAGAACTCAACCTGGTCAAGTTCAAGCTCCTCTGGGACAGTTCCTTCTTCAGGCTCAAGATCATTTCCCTGAGGAGACTCTGAGCCAGGTGGGAAGGCTCTGACTTAACTCTACTGCTCTTCCTCTTGTGAGGCACATGGTCCATTATTCCAAAATTCAGGGCCTGTCCAGCTTTAGACGTTTTGGCCTGTGACCTAGTCACAGCAAAGACATGAGCAGGGATCCCTAACATTTCTGCATGTGTCCTGAGCTCCACTTCAGCCCAAGCTGAAGTCTCTAGATCATTGCCAAGCAAGCACTGTACTGGTAGGTCTGCACTTACCACAACCTTCTTAAGGCCAGTTACCCCTCCCCAGGAGAAGTTAACAACGGCCCGAGAATGGTCTGTTCTGACATTGCTAGCATTGGTCACTTGGTACATTTCACCAAGTATAATCTGCCCAGGATCCACAAGATCTTTTGTCACCATTGTGACACTTGCTCCTGTGTCCCTGAATGCCCAAGCTTCTACTCCATTTATCAAAGGCTGTTGTCTGCATTTACCTAGATTACTGGGACTCACACAGGGGGACATATCCATGCCCCCATCAGAGACAAGCACAGCCTGCGTTGGAACTCTGACTAGGCCAGAGTCCATCTAAGAACCCAGGGTCAACCCTACTACACCCTTATTCTGTGTATTCCCACCACCAATTGTAACTGCACTAGGGGGAGCAGGTGCCTTAGGGGCATTGGTGTGGGGCTGGAGTATTCTCTTTGGCCTTGGTGCAGTCACTGGTCGAGTGAGTTTTCTGCTTACAGATTTTGCACCAAGGTTTCTTTTGCCCTTTTCCCTTACTTGACTGTGATTCCCCATTAGAAGAAGATATTTGGGGCCCTTGAGAATACTTCTGGTCTTTACCATTGTCCCCACCCTTTTTAGAGTTCTTAGAATCCTGCTTCTTTGGGTCACCACCTTGGTTCTGTACCTTCTGCCTCACCAAGGTTCTGACCAATTTATCTGCCTTCTTTCCCAATTCTTGGGGATAGGTCAGATCAGAGTCTACCAGGTACTGGTGCAACAGCTGATTTTGACAGTTATTAAAAATCTGCTCCCTCATTATCAGATTGTACAATCCTATGAAGTCACACACTTTACTGACGAGTAACCAAACTTCCAGAGCCTTGGCAGCACAGCCAACCAAGTCAACCCAGTCTTAATTTTGTGCTTTTTGGGTATCTCTGAACTTTAACCTTTATTGATCAGTGGTTAGGCCAAACCCATCTATTAGTGCACTTTTCAAGACCTCGTAATCATCTGCATCCTCTTCTCTTACAGTGAGGAGCTTATCTCTGCCTTTGTCTGCAAAGGAGACCCATAGGATTGCTGCCCACTGACCTTGAGGGACCTTCTGTACTTTACAGGAACTCTCCAAGCCAGTTATCCATTTGTGAATGTCATCCCCACTCTGGTAGGGAGGTACAATCTTACTTAGGTTTCTATGGTCATAAGACCTCTCCCTATCTCTAGGGAAATTGCTGCCACCAAGGGACTCTAGTACCTCCTTTTTACTAAACCTGGGCGTAGTGGGCGTAGTGGGGCTACGTGGAGCATCGTGTAGTGTGGCCAAATCTATGCACGCTCCGCGTAGCCCCACTACGCGCCGCCCGCCTCCCTTTTAAAATAAGTTAAACTATGATAAAAAATAAGATAAAATGCCTTACCTGCAGTGCGGCGTCCCGGGGCTCCCTCTTCCTCGTTGATGGCAACTTCTTTGCGCGGACACCCGCACATGCGCATTTCTCGCGAGAAATGCGCATGCGTGGGCGTCCGCGCATGCGCATTTGTGAAAAGAAGTTGCCGTCAACGAGGAAGAGGGAGCCCCGGGACGCCGCACTGCATGTAAGGCATTTTATTTTATTTTTTATCATAGTTTACCTTATTTTAAAATGTGGGCAGGAGGCGGGCGGCGGGCGGGCGGCAGGCATCTCTGCTTCATCCTGGCGTGTGCGTAGCACTGCCTGCTACGCCTACTTCGTAAACCGCGAAGCAGGCAGCGCTACATACACTCCGTGGGCGAAGCGGAGTACTACGCCCGGGGTTACTTTTTACTAGCTCTGTAGAGCTCTAGGGCTTCCATATCAAAGGCCATCTGCTGCTTTCTGAGGTTGAACTTGTCTTGCTCATACTTCAGCAGTCTCTCTCTCCTTTCCTGGGAGATTTCCCTCCCTCTGTGAGAAGAGACAGAGGTCCCTATAGAGGACTTGGACTGGACAGATCCCCTTGATAGAGATCTATCCCTACATTCAATTCTACCTGGAGGAATAAAGGAAGGAGCATTATTGTCATCCTCCTCATCCTCATCCAGGAGAGCTGTGTTCACCAGATTCTGATCATTGTCATCAGTCTGGTCAGCATTAGAGTTAGGGTCAGGGGAGTTTCCACCCCTAGGCCCACCCTCACCTGCTGCCCCACCCACACTGCCTACCCCATCAGAACTAGGTCCTGGGAGATCATCCAGCTTCAGTATCATTATGAGATGCTGGGTGGTTGGGCTTTTGCCTGTCTTCAGCTTCCTAATGGAACATAAGGCCCTAAGCTGAGCAAAGGAGAGATCCTCATATCTATAGGGGAGGAGCTCACTGGCTCCTGGCAGAGACCCACTGGTTCCTGGCTGGTTAGACAATACTAATGTGGTGTGGTGTATTGCACAACCTACACTAGTGTGGCATACTAAACTCTCTTGAGTTGTAGAAAGGGTGTGCTATCCCTTAACACACAACTCTAAGTTCAGTAGTACTTACTCTAGCTAAACTTGATATTATATGAACCTTAGGTACCTTTAGTGGTTTTCAGTTGATCAATCCAATTGAGATTATCTGGTAAAACAATAGCAAGCTGGAATCCCACTCGCTGCACACCAATGTGAGAAGTCCAAACAACCACTTATGGTGAATTGGTTAAAGACAACCTTTATTGAAAGCTATCCTAGTGGTAGCTATGGAGTGCAGCCTTCAGTCTAAGTCTTGAAGGAATGTAAAGCAGCTTGTTTTACCAGTCTATAATCTCTTGAATGATCAAATGAAAGGACAACCACACCAGTTATATATTAAAAATATATGTATTTAGGATAAAACACACCCCTCTATTCTCTTTATGAGACTGGAGTTCGAAGTACTTCATTTACAAGTAAGCAATCAACAGTAATAGCACAAATACACGTTTGGGCCCTAGGGGCATATCAAACCACATACCAATAAAGTGTTATAAGAACCACGACTGTACTAGACACAAGGCCTAGAGCCTGTAGAATCACTGAGACCCCAAGGAACCACCCAAGGTAGTGACACAGGGGACCCACGGGGGCCGTGTGCAGTGTGTAAACACAACTGCGGGTTCCCGTTAGCTTCTAAGGGCAATGTCGCAGTTGGAAATTTAAAGATTAGGGACACTTAGAATTGAGTCAGGACCAAACCCTTTTGGACTTTAGAAGTTCTAGGGCTGGCACCCACGAGAACACTGGAGTACTCGAGTTAATTCACCCAGGAAAGTCGGGTGCATAGGTGTCTTTTGGTGTCGGGTCGCGTCGTCGAGTACAATGGAAGCTGGCGAAGAACTGCTGCTGCCGTGAAGAGGAGAATTGTCCGAAGAGATCCAAGCCTGGATCTAGGATGGAAGGAACCTGAAAGCAGAGGGGACAGAGTCTGGGTCACTAGCCAGTGACCGTGGGCAGGATGGCCTAATCCCCACATGTGTCTGGTGCTTCAGGTGAGTTGATTGGTCTCTTGACTCTTCAGCCACGAGGTCCAGGAGGTGCCGATGACAACCAGGAGCTGGATTCGATCTGTCCCACAAAGTCTGTCGAGTGCTGCGGTGTCGGCGACCAGATTGGTCCCAACATGCCTTGGCAACTGCAAGTCACTGGAAAGCAGAGAAAGGACTGCGGTGCAGACCAGCAAGCTCTGAGGGACTCACCCAGCAAGGGTAAGTTGGGGCACGTCTGGATCAACCAGGAAAGCCCAATCAGAAGAGAAGCTGCCTTCGTGGGGACCTACTAGCCAAATGGCTAGCGATCGCAACAGAGCCTCAAGCGGTCGCACTTGAAACTGGCTCACGGGTCACTCGTGGAGTGGAGGCCAGCAATCTTTGGCGCAGGAGGTGCTCAAGGCTGGGGCTACTAAGAGCCCAAAGCAAAACTTCGAGGAAGTCCCAGGAGATAGTGTTGCTGCAAAAGTTCATAGTTCATGGTGTCCAGGGGTCACGGTTCCACATCACCCATGATAGCCACGGGCCGCAGCTTTGCTGTGGTCTCAGGGTAGCCTCGGGGAAGTCTGGAAATCCACCTCTGGTGATGCAAAGACTTCGGCGTCCAGTGGTAGCTTCAGCGATGCAGACCGGTCAGTTGCTTCTTTGGTGCCAAGGGAGATTTCTTAAGTCTTCTAGTCAAAGTAGAATGTCGAAGGTCCAGGATATATGTTGCAGGGTTTCGTCCAGGGTAATCCAAAGTCGCAAGGACTGGGTTCCCACACTTATACTAAGTTTGGGGGTTGGACATAATCCAGGGACCCACCTATGGGAGTGTTTGGAAAGTGGGGTGCTTACGCCCATTTCCTTTGCCCAGTTTCGCACCAGAGTAGGGGCATGTAGTCCCTTCAACCAGTTTGAACTGGACTATGCACAGGGACACCAAGTGTGCCCCCAGTGCAGGACTTCAAAGCACCAGAGAGTGCTCCCGCCCAGCCCCAATACACATCTGCCTGTCTGGGGAGGTGGTTACACCTCCCTGGGACAGGAAACCTATTGTCCAGGCCTCCCCTGCTGGAGTTTCAGTCAGCAGGAGGAGGCCAGACCCATGTCTGTGGCAGAGGCATACATTTTGTGATGCCAGGGCTCAAGAAAGTCCTACCGGGTTAGACCAGTGTGAACATGTCTCTCCCTCTAGAAGGGTGGAATGCTACCCCCGCCGCCAGAACTGGCGGGGGGGTAGTATTCCAAAGCATTTGACACCGAACACGACATGTTTCCGTGCAGCCATCCTAAAGTTAGCATTTACCGCGAGGTTATAATTCACTTAAGAGTATATGGTCAGACTGCAACACAAACAGCATCAGAGGAGGTACTCCGAACACTGTAGAGGGGCTCTGCTCATGCAGGGGCACCCTCTCACATAAAAACCAAGCACTCTGCCTTCAGGATTGTTAAGGCCTGCCATAGGAGTGACTTATAGGTTTTATATGTGTGTGCAATGATAGTGATATAGGTAGCCTATACCACAGTAAGGGATGCAAGCACACCCTTACCCAGGCTGCAGTATCAGACCTGTGGTGCCATTTTGGAGTGCTTTCCAGGGGTGGCATAATACATGCTTCAGCCCCTGGTAGGCCTCTGAGGTACCTATGCCCAAGGTACATAGTATACTATATACTAGGGGCTCATAAGGCACTCCAGAATCCAATTAGTTATGTACCTGATGTACATGGAAACCATTTTAGAGAGGAAGCAGCTAGGCTGTGGTCTGGATTAGTAGGGCCACAGCCAGACTAAAGTCGAAAAACAGTGAAACACCTGCAAAAAGTGGGCCATGTGAAGCAGATCCTACTCTCCTACACAACCCCTCCCCCAAACGCAGGAACATTAAACTAACCTTGACCAGTTGAGTCTTCATGTTCTAAGTGGAAATACCTAGAGAGTGCATCTGCATTGGCATGGTTACTCCCAGGTCTATGTTCCACTGTAAAGTCCATCCCCTGTAGGGAAATGGACCACCTAAGCAGATTGGGATTTTCACCCTTCAACTGTTTTAGCCAGAAGAGGGGGTTATGGTCTGTCTGAACAAGGAAGTGAATACCAAACAAGTATGGCCTCAACTTCTTCAGAACCCAAACCACAGCAAAGGCCTCCCTCTCAATAGCCGACAAACGTTTCTCTCTAGGGGTCAGCCTTCTGCTTATGAAAGCTACTGGCTGATCCTGACCTTCTTCATTCAATTGTGACAGTACAGCCCCAACCCCCAATTCAGATGCATCAGTTTGAACAATGAACTTTTTGGAGTAGTCAGGACTCTGCAGAATGGGAGCAGTACACATGGCCTGCTTCAGGTCATCAAATGCCTTTTGACAGCTAGCTGTCCACTGAACCTTTTTAGGCATTTGCTTAGAAGTTAAGTCATTCAAGGGTGTCACTATTGATCCATACCATTTGACAAATCTCCTATAAAAACCTAAGAACTCGCGCTGAGCGCTACTAATGCTATTATGGGCTGAATTTTAAAATTGAATGGTTTTACTGTTTTTATTGTTGCCAAGGGACTTCTGCAATTTGCACTTTTTTGAAAATCCTCTTTGAAATCGTTTGCTTCCGCATCTCGGCGGCATTGAGCGCTGATTGGCTGCCCAAGGGCCAATCAGATGCGACGGGAGGTGCCTCTTGTTGCGACCGTCTTTAAAACACGAGCCGAGGTGGTCGCGCCCTAACCTAAGAACTCGCGCTGAGCGCTACTAATGCTATTTTGGGCTGAATTTTAAAATTGAATGGTTTTAACGTTTCTATTGCCGCTAAGGGACTTCTGCACTTTGCACTTTTTTGAAAATCCTCTTTGAAATCGTTTGCTTCCGCTTTTCGGCGGCGTTGAGCGCTGATTGGCTGCCCAAGGGCCAATCAGACGCGACGGAAGGTGCCTCTTGTTACCCACGCCTACGTAAACTCCATCTAATGCGGACGCACGCAGTGGGCGTGCCGCTGCCACGCCAAAGACAAGCCCGTCTGCGCCCGTCCGGGCCGGGACGCTGCCAGCTGCCAGTAGTGATGTTCAGAATCTGGATAACAGACTTGTATACACATGCTCTGAACTGGCGGCCCTGGATATTAACTGTTCTTGCTGTCCAAAGCACTCCTGGACTCCGGAGTTGGAATCTTTTCGGTGTGAGCAATGTTGCTCAGTTTTTAAAGTAGACAGCAGAGGGACTATACCCCCAGACTACACTGAAGTTAGATTCCTTCGCCTTAACTGCCAGTCTCTCGTAAAACATCATGCAGAGATTTGTGCTCTACTAATAGAGGAACGGCCAGATGGTCTCTTTTTAACTGAGACCTGGCTAACCCAAGATTCAGGTGCAGTGACGTGGTTGGCGCTTCCACCGGGCTATATTATGTACCAACTTAACTGCCCTATCAATCAAGGTGGTGGCATTGCTTTAATTTTGAAGGAGCCCTTTTCTTGTAGTTTCAGGAAGGAGGAGATTCCCGAGTGTGAAAGCGCTTCCTCTAAAATTACTCTTAACCACAATTTTACGGTTTCGGGGCTGCTTATTTATCGGCTTCCAGGGCCACCAAAAAAATGGAGGGAAGCTCTGGTGAACAAAGTTACCCTACTCGCGAGTGGAGATGTGTACTTCACTATTTTGGGCGATTTTAACCTCCATCTTGAAGAGAGTGACAAGCCAGAGATTGCTTGCTTTCTGGCTGATTTGGAAGCCTGTCAACTGGTACAATGTGTGATGGATAGTACTCACATTGCTGGGCATTTGTTGGATCCCATCTTCTCTAATCTGGGTGCTGTAATGGTGTCACCTTCGGTCCCTTTGACCTGGCCTGATCATTATTTGATCCTTTTTTCCCTCCGGCTGCCGGGGAAATTGGTGCCATCTCGTCCACGGTCTGTGATGATGCACCCTTGGCATAAATGGGATACCAACCAATTCTCAGATTTGTTGTTAAAGTCCAAGCCACAGTTTCCCCCTAATATAGTGGTTTCGGACTCTCTTTTTCAGGACTGGCTAATGCAAGCCCTAGATACTTGTATCCCTGAAAAATGTTGCTTAAGGAAAAAACTGGGACCTTCTAACCCATGGTTTAACGAATCCCTGGTTGAGGCAAAGAAGGTTTGCAAGCAACTGGAACGATCATGGAGACGTGCATACGATATAGAAGCTAAAACCAAATATCGGAAGTCCATCAAATCCTATCATAGGCTGATTCGGAAAGCCAGTGCGGAATACATCACCGCAAAAATTCTGGAAAGTAATAACCCGCCTAAAATAATTTTTTCTCTTTTAAAAAATATGCTTCACTCTAATGAAAAGGTTGAGTCCCCTATTTCCTCTAATACTCAATGCGAGGAATTGGCAGTTTCCTTTGTGCACAAGGTAGAGACTATCTATAACAACCTGCCAACGGCCTGCTCCTCCCTGGCCATTTATCGATTATCAACCGCATAGACATGCCTGAGGACAGGTTAAACCTCTCTAATCTTACATTATGTTCTTTTCCGCCACTTTTGCTTTCCGAGATTGAATCTCTATGTTTTAAAATTAAATCAAGATCTCCGGTGGACCCTCTTAGACCAGATCAGCTCCGGCAAGTTCTTGACTCAATCTCCCCAGTGATCAGGGAACTGGTTAATTTATCATTGTCTGCCGCAGAATTGCCCGCTACCTGGAAGCATGCAAAAGGGATACCCCTTTTAAAGAAGCCGTCCTTGGAGGCATCGGACTTGAGCAACTTTCGTCTGATCTCCCAGCTCCCCTTCTTAGCTAAGGCTACAGAGTTACATGTTAACTCAGTTTTGACTGAATTTGTAGAGCGTAACAAAACTTTCGACCCCTCACAAAATGGCTTTCGTCCCATCACAGCACCGAATCGGCGCTGTTAGCAGTAACGGAGGACATTCGGTGCAGCCTAGATGTTGGGAATTCCGCAACCTTGATTCTCTTAGATTTAAGTGCTGCGTTTGATACCGTTTCGCATGATATTTTTCTAGGCAGACTTCATGACACAGGGATCCGGGGGCTGGCCTTGGCTTGGTTTCAATCTTTCTTGGAAGGTAGAACCTTTCAAGTGGTTGTGCCACCGTACCACTCTCAGACACATATGATCAAACATGGGGTCCCGCAGGGCTCTATATTAGCCCTGCGCTTTTCAACATTTATGTCCAACCCTTAGCTCTGCTAGCAAAAAGTAGAGGGTTGTCTTTGGTGCCCTTTGCCGATGACACCCATCTAGTCATTGTCTTTTCAAAAAAATGCTGTGATAATCTTTTTAAATTTAAAGATGACCTGTTAGCCATTTCTGACTTGATGACAGCAAATTGTTTACAACTAAATGCTGCCAAGTCAGAAATTGTCGGGATGGGGAGAGATAGTGCCCTCTGGTCTGAACAGTGGTGGCCTGACAGATTAAAACCTGCACCACTGCCAAAAAAGGCAGTAAAGAATCTAGAATTTTGGATTGACAGTGAGCTGTCATTCGATGCTCAATTCAAGGCCTTAGCAGGATCCTGTTTTGGTCTCCTTAGAGGGCTGAAACCTTTACTTGGCTATATTGCACCCAAAGTCTGCCAAACTATTCTCCAGGCTACAATTTTATCGAGGCTGGACTACGGTAACTCTCTATACTTAGGCGCCAATAAATCTTGTATTGTACGCCTCCAAAGAATTCAGAATGCTGCAGCTCGTGCCCTGCTAGCACTTCCTAAATCATGTTCGGTCGCGAACCTTCTGCCCAAGCTCCATTGGCTGCCGATAGCGAAAAAAATTCATTTTAAGTCTCTGTGTTTGGCCCATAAAATCTTGACACGAGAAGGACTGCCGATTCTAGCAGATTTGCTGGTTTATTATGTGCCAAATCGCCCCCTGCGTTCGTCTAGCTCTGGCTCGGTCTGTATCCCTCGTTTTCAGAGAGCTAGAGCTGGTGGTCGTTCTTTCAGGGTTCAGGCAGCGCACCTCTGGAACTCCCTTCCAACCTCAATTAGAGGACTTTAGAACCATTTGGCATTTCGAAAGCCGTTAAAGACCTGGCTTTTCCCAGCATAGGCTATTCTTTATGTCTCTGAGTGGTCCATTAGCTTTTGCTTAGGTAGCGCTGGGACGCCCCATCACAGGGGCAGCTATGCGCTGTATAAATCTGAATAATAATAATATAGTACCCAGTCAGGCCTAAGAAGGCTCTCACCTGAGTCTGGGTAGTTGGAGCAGTCCATTCCATTATGGTCTGGATCTTGCTCTGCAATGGTTGAACCTGGCCTCCACCTACAAGGTAGCCCAGGTACACAACCTGACTCTGCCCTATCTGGCACTTAGTAGCCTTGATAGTTAGGCCTGCTTTTTGCAGGGCCTCCAAAACATTCCTTAGGTGGACCAGGTGATCCTCCCAGGTGGAGCTAAAGACCGCAATATCATCTAGATATGCTGCACTAAAGGCTTCCAGGCCTGTGAGAACTGTATTCACCAACCTTTGGAAAGTGGCAGGTGCATTCCTCAAACCAAAGGGCATTACCACAAATTTATAGCGCCCACTAGGTTTAGAAAATGCTGTTTTTGGCGTTGCATCATCAGCTAGCCTGATCTGCCAGTAGCCAGCTGTCAAGTCAAATGTGCTATGATACTTGGCTGAGGCCAAAGTATCTATAAGCTCATCTCTCCTTGGTATTGGATGGGCATCAGTCCTGGTGACTGCATTGAGGCCTCTGTAGTCCACACACAACCTCATCTCTCTTTTTCCACCACTGGTGTGATGTTTTGGCACAAGGACCACTGCATTAGCCCAAGGGCTATCTGAGGGCTCAATCACAACCAGATCCAACATTTTCTGGACTTCTGTCCTGATACAGTCCCTGACATGGTCAGGTTGCCTATAAATCTTATTTTTAATAGGCAGACTGTCCCCAGTGTCCACTTCATGAGTGCACCAGGTAGTCTGACTTGGAGTCCGTGAAAATATATGTCTGTACTGATTGAGAACATGTCTGCAATCAGTTTTCTGCTGGGCAGTGAGGCTGCCTGCCAAGGCTACACCATCTACTGACCCATCGTCAGGGTTCTTTGAGAGGAGGTCAGGGAGTGGGTCACTCTCTTCCTCCTGTCCCTCATCAGTTGCCCTGAGCAAGCCCATGTCAGCCCTGTCCACATATGGCGTCAGCCTGTTGACATGGAGAACGCTATGGGGACTCCTAGGGGTTCCAAGGTCTACCAAGTAGGTAGCCTCCCCTTTCTGTTCAACAATAGTGTGTGGTCCACTCCACTTGTCCTGGAGAGCTGCTGGGGCCACAGGCTCCAACACCCACACTTTCTGTCCTGGCTGATAAACAGTCAGTACAGCCTTTTGGTCATGCCAGGCTTTTTGCAGTTCCTGGCTAGCCTCAAGGTTTTTGTTTGTCTTTTTCATACACTCAGCCATCCGGGAGCGGAGACCAAGTACATAGTCCACTATGTCTTGCTTTGGGGGTTTGAGAGGTAACTCCCATCCTTCCTTCACCAAACACAATGTCCCCTGACAGGGTGACCAAACAGAAGTTCAAAAGGGCTGTAGCCAACCCCCTTCTGAGGCACCTCCCCATATGCATATAAAAGGCAGGGCAAGAGAAGGTCCCATTTTCGCCTAAGCTTCTTTGGGAGTCCTTTGATCATGCCCTTTAAGGTTTTGTTGAACCTTTCAACTAAACCATTGCATTGTGGGTGATAGGGTGTGGTGAATTTCTAATTCACTCCACACTCCTTCCACATAGCAGTTAAGTAACTTGACATAAAGTTTGCATCTCTGTCAGATACTACCTCCTTAGGAAAGCCTACTCTTGAGAACACACTCAAGAGAGCTCTTGCCACTACAGGTGCTGTAGTGGTCCTTAGGTGAATTGCGTCTGGATACCTGGTGGCATGATCCACTACCACCAGTATAAACCTGTGCCCAGATGCAGTTTGAGGATCCATGGGACCAACAATGTCAATCCCAACCCTCTCAAAGGAAACCCCCACCACATGTAGTGGTATCAGGGGGGCCTTTGTAGTGCCACCTGCTTTGCCACTGGCTTGGCAGGTTACACAGGAGCGACAAAACTCCTTTGTGTCTTCAGACATGTGTGGCCAGTGAAAGTGAGGAACAATTCTGTCCCAAGTCTTGTTCTGGCGTAGGTGTCATGATAGGGGTATAACCAACCTCTTGGATGCACCAGGCTTGGGGTCTCTACTCTCTGAGTAAAGGAGCCTCATCAGCAGCTTGCTGTCTGAGGGTTTCAAGAGAGGGGCAGATTTTCTGCTCCTGGCTCAGATCAGACCTGGAAGGGCCCCCTGTCCCCAAGAACTCAACCTGATCAGGTTCAAGCTCCTTTGGGACAGTTCCTTCTTCAGGCTCAAGATCATCTCCCTGAGGAGACTGATCAGCATTCTGAGTCAGGTGGGAAGGCTCTGCCTTAACCCTACTGCTCCTCCTCCTGTGAGGCACCTGGTCCATTATTCCAGAATCCAGGGCCTGTCCAGCTTTAGACATTTTGGCCTGTGACCTAGTCACAGCAAAGACATGAGCAGGGATCCCTAACATTTCTGCATGTGTCCTGAGCTCCACTTCCGCCAAAGCTGAAGTCTCTAGATCATTGCCAAGCAAGCACTGTACTGGTAGATCTGCAATTACCACAACCTTCATAAGGCCAGTTACCCCTCCCCAGGAGAAGTAAAAAACTGCCAGAGAATGATCTGTTCTGACATTGCTAGCATTGGCCACTTGGTACATTTCACCAAGTATAGTCTGCCCAGGATCCACAAGATCTTTTGTCACCATTGTGACACATGCTCCTGTGTCCCTGAATGCCCAAGCCTCTACTCCATTTATTAAAGGCTGTTGTCTATATTTGCCCAGATTACTGGGACTCACGAAGGGGGACATATCCATGCCCCCATCACAGACAAGCACAGCCTGATTTGGAACTCTGACTAGGCCAGAGTCCATCTCAGAACCCAGGGTCAACCCTACTACACCCTTATTCTGGACATTGCCACCACCTATTGTAGCTGTACTAGGGAGAACAGTTGCCTTAGGGGCAATTGTGGCTGGAGTAGATTCTTTGGACTTGGTGCAGTCACTGTTTCAGTGAGGTTTCTGTTTACAGATTTTGCACCAAGGTTTCTTTTGACCTTTTCCCTTGTGACTGTGACTCCCCATTTCATGAAGATTTTTGGGGCCCTTGAGAAGACTTCTGTTCTTCACCCTTGTCCCCACCTTTGTCAGAGTTCTTAGAATACTGCTTCTTTGGTTCACCACCTTGGTTCTGTACCTTCTGCCTCACCCTGGTTCTGACCCATTTGTCTGCCTTCTTTCCCAATTCTTGGGGAGAGGTCAGATCAGAGTCTACCAGGTACTGGTACAACAGCTGATTTTGACAGTTATTAATAATCTGCTCCCTCATTATCAGATTGTACAATCCTATGAAGTCACACTCGTTACTGCCCAATAACCAACCGTCCAGAGCCTTAGCAGCACAGTCAACAAAGTCAACCCAGGCTTGATTTTGTGCTTTTTGGGTATCTCTGAACCTTAACCTGTATTGCTCAGTGATTAGGCCAAACCCATCTATTAGTGCACTTTTCAAGACCTGGTAGTCATCAGCATCCTCTTCTCTTACAGTGAGGAGCTTGCCTTTACCTTTTTCTGCAAAGGAGAGCCATAAGATTGCTGCCCACTGCCCTTGGGGGACCTTCTGTACTTTACAGGCCCTCTCCAAGGCAGTTATCCACTTGTGGATGTCATCCCCACTCTGGTAGGGAGGGACAAACTCTTCACCCTTCAACTGTTTTAGCCAGAAGAGGGGGTTATGGTCTGTCTGAACAAGGAAGTGAATACCAAACAAGTATGGCCTCAACTTCTTCAGAACCCAAACCACAGCAAAGGCCTCCCTCTCAATAGCCGACAAACGTTTCTCTCTAGGGGTCAGCCTTCTGCTTATGAAAGCTACTGGCTGATCCTGACCTTCTTCATTCAATTGTGACAGTACAGCCCCAACCCCCAATTCAGATGCATCAGTTTGAACAATGAACTTTTTGGAGTAGTCAGGACTCTGCAGAATGGGAGCAGTACACATGGCCTGCTTCAGGTCATCAAATGCCTTTTGACAGCTAGCTGTCCACTGAACCTTTTTAGGCATTTGCTTAGAAGTTAAGTCATTCAAGGGTGTCACTATTGATCCATACCATTTGACAAATCTCCTATAAAAACCTAAGAACTCGCGCTGAGCGCTACTAATGCTATTATGGGCTGAATTTTAAAATTGAATGGTTTTACTGTTTTTATTGTTGCCAAGGGACTTCTGCAATTTGCACTTTTTTGAAAATCCTCTTTGAAATCGTTTGCTTCCGCATCTCGGCGGCATTGAGCGCTGATTGGCTGCCCAAGGGCCAATCAGATGCGACGGGAGGTGCCTCTTGTTGCGACCGTCTTTAAAACACGAGCCGAGGTGGTCGCGCCCTAACCTAAGAACTCGCGCTGAGCGCTACTAATGCTATTTTGGGCTGAATTTTAAAATTGAATGGTTTTAACGTTTCTATTGCCGCTAAGGGACTTCTGCACTTTGCACTTTTTTGAAAATCCTCTTTGAAATCGTTTGCTTCCGCTTTTCGGCGGCGTTGAGCGCTGATTGGCTGCCCAAGGGCCAATCAGACGCGACGGAAGGTGCCTCTTGTTACCCACGCCTACGTAAACTCCATCTAATGCGGACGCACGCAGTGGGCGTGCCGCTGCCACGCCAAAGACAAGCCCGTCTGCGCCCGTCCGGGCCGGGACGCTGCCAGCTGCCAGTAGTGATGTTCAGAATCTGGATAACAGACTTGTATACACATGCTCTGAACTGGCGGCCCTGGATATTAACTGTTCTTGCTGTCCAAAGCACTCCTGGACTCCGGAGTTGGAATCTTTTCGGTGTGAGCAATGTTGCTCAGTTTTTAAAGTAGACAGCAGAGGGACTATACCCCCAGACTACACTGAAGTTAGATTCCTTCGCCTTAACTGCCAGTCTCTCGTAAAACATCATGCAGAGATTTGTGCTCTACTAATAGAGGAACGGCCAGATGGTCTCTTTTTAACTGAGACCTGGCTAACCCAAGATTCAGGTGCAGTGACGTGGTTGGCGCTTCCACCGGGCTATATTATGTACCAACTTAACTGCCCTATCAATCAAGGTGGTGGCATTGCTTTAATTTTGAAGGAGCCCTTTTCTTGTAGTTTCAGGAAGGAGGAGATTCCCGAGTGTGAAAGCGCTTCCTCTAAAATTACTCTTAACCACAATTTTACGGTTTCGGGGCTGCTTATTTATCGGCTTCCAGGGCCACCAAAAAAATGGAGGGAAGCTCTGGTGAACAAAGTTACCCTACTCGCGAGTGGAGATGTGTACTTCACTATTTTGGGCGATTTTAACCTCCATCTTGAAGAGAGTGACAAGCCAGAGATTGCTTGCTTTCTGGCTGATTTGGAAGCCTGTCAACTGGTACAATGTGTGATGGATAGTACTCACATTGCTGGGCATTTGTTGGATCCCATCTTCTCTAATCTGGGTGCTGTAATGGTGTCACCTTCGGTCCCTTTGACCTGGCCTGATCATTATTTGATCCTTTTTTCCCTCCGGCTGCCGGGGAAATTGGTGCCATCTCGTCCACGGTCTGTGATGATGCACCCTTGGCATAAATGGGATACCAACCAATTCTCAGATTTGTTGTTAAAGTCCAAGCCACAGTTTCCCCCTAATATAGTGGTTTCGGACTCTCTTTTTCAGGACTGGCTAATGCAAGCCCTAGATACTTGTATCCCTGAAAAATGTTGCTTAAGGAAAAAACTGGGACCTTCTAACCCATGGTTTAACGAATCCCTGGTTGAGGCAAAGAAGGTTTGCAAGCAACTGGAACGATCATGGAGACGTGCATACGATATAGAAGCTAAAACCAAATATCGGAAGTCCATCAAATCCTATCATAGGCTGATTCGGAAAGCCAGTGCGGAATACATCACCGCAAAAATTCTGGAAAGTAATAACCCGCCTAAAATAATTTTTTCTCTTTTAAAAAATATGCTTCACTCTAATGAAAAGGTTGAGTCCCCTATTTCCTCTAATACTCAATGCGAGGAATTGGCAGTTTCCTTTGTGCACAAGGTAGAGACTATCTATAACAACCTGCCAACGGCCTGCTCCTCCCTGGCCATTTATCGATTATCAACCGCATAGACATGCCTGAGGACAGGTTAAACCTCTCTAATCTTACATTATGTTCTTTTCCGCCACTTTTGCTTTCCGAGATTGAATCTCTATGTTTTAAAATTAAATCAAGATCTCCGGTGGACCCTCTTAGACCAGATCAGCTCCGGCAAGTTCTTGACTCAATCTCCCCAGTGATCAGGGAACTGGTTAATTTATCATTGTCTGCCGCAGAATTGCCCGCTACCTGGAAGCATGCAAAAGGGATACCCCTTTTAAAGAAGCCGTCCTTGGAGGCATCGGACTTGAGCAACTTTCGTCTGATCTCCCAGCTCCCCTTCTTAGCTAAGGCTACAGAGTTACATGTTAACTCAGTTTTGACTGAATTTGTAGAGCGTAACAAAACTTTCGACCCCTCACAAAATGGCTTTCGTCCCATCACAGCACCGAATCGGCGCTGTTAGCAGTAACGGAGGACATTCGGTGCAGCCTAGATGTTGGGAATTCCGCAACCTTGATTCTCTTAGATTTAAGTGCTGCGTTTGATACCGTTTCGCATGATATTTTTCTAGGCAGACTTCATGACACAGGGATCCGGGGGCTGGCCTTGGCTTGGTTTCAATCTTTCTTGGAAGGTAGAACCTTTCAAGTGGTTGTGCCACCGTACCACTCTCAGACACATATGATCAAACATGGGGTCCCGCAGGGCTCTATATTAGCCCTGCGCTTTTCAACATTTATGTCCAACCCTTAGCTCTGCTAGCAAAAAGTAGAGGGTTGTCTTTGGTGCCCTTTGCCGATGACACCCATCTAGTCATTGTCTTTTCAAAAAAATGCTGTGATAATCTTTTTAAATTTAAAGATGACCTGTTAGCCATTTCTGACTTGATGACAGCAAATTGTTTACAACTAAATGCTGCCAAGTCAGAAATTGTCGGGATGGGGAGAGATAGTGCCCTCTGGTCTGAACAGTGGTGGCCTGACAGATTAAAACCTGCACCACTGCCAAAAAAGGCAGTAAAGAATCTAGAATTTTGGATTGACAGTGAGCTGTCATTCGATGCTCAATTCAAGGCCTTAGCAGGATCCTGTTTTGGTCTCCTTAGAGGGCTGAAACCTTTACTTGGCTATATTGCACCCAAAGTCTGCCAAACTATTCTCCAGGCTACAATTTTAT
Organism: Triturus cristatus; assembly: GCF_964204655.1. Taxonomy (NCBI): domain Eukaryota; kingdom Metazoa; phylum Chordata; class Amphibia; order Caudata; family Salamandridae; genus Triturus; species Triturus cristatus. The sequence goes on along the minus strand of NC_140588.1, from coordinate 522,662,644 downwards.
CGAGGCTGGACTACGGTAACTCTCTATACTTAGGCGCCAATAAATCTTGTATTGTACGCCTCCAAAGAATTCAGAATGCTGCAGCTCGTGCCCTGCTAGCACTTCCTAAATCATGTTCGGTCGCGAACCTTCTGCCCAAGCTCCATTGGCTGCCGATAGCGAAAAAAATTCATTTTAAGTCTCTGTGTTTGGCCCATAAAATCTTGACACGAGAAGGACTGCCGATTCTAGCAGATTTGCTGGTTTATTATGTGCCAAATCGCCCCCTGCGTTCGTCTAGCTCTGGCTCGGTCTGTATCCCTCGTTTTCAGAGAGCTAGAGCTGGTGGTCGTTCTTTCAGGGTTCAGGCAGCGCACCTCTGGAACTCCCTTCCAACCTCAATTAGAGGACTTTAGAACCATTTGGCATTTCGAAAGCCGTTAAAGACCTGGCTTTTCCCAGCATAGGCTATTCTTTATGTCTCTGAGTGGTCCATTAGCTTTTGCTTAGGTAGCGCTGGGACGCCCCATCACAGGGGCAGCTATGCGCTGTATAAATCTGAATAATAATAATATAGTACCCAGTCAGGCCTAAGAAGGCTCTCACCTGAGTCTGGGTAGTTGGAGCAGTCCATTCCATTATGGTCTGGATCTTGCTCTGCAATGGTTGAACCTGGCCTCCACCTACAAGGTAGCCCAGGTACACAACCTGACTCTGCCCTATCTGGCACTTAGTAGCCTTGATAGTTAGGCCTGCTTTTTGCAGGGCCTCCAAAACATTCCTTAGGTGGACCAGGTGATCCTCCCAGGTGGAGCTAAAGACCGCAATATCATCTAGATATGCTGCACTAAAGGCTTCCAGGCCTGTGAGAACTGTATTCACCAACCTTTGGAAAGTGGCAGGTGCATTCCTCAAACCAAAGGGCATTACCACAAATTTATAGCGCCCACTAGGTTTAGAAAATGCTGTTTTTGGCGTTGCATCATCAGCTAGCCTGATCTGCCAGTAGCCAGCTGTCAAGTCAAATGTGCTATGATACTTGGCTGAGGCCAAAGTATCTATAAGCTCATCTCTCCTTGGTATTGGATGGGCATCAGTCCTGGTGACTGCATTGAGGCCTCTGTAGTCCACACACAACCTCATCTCTCTTTTTCCACCACTGGTGTGATGTTTTGGCACAAGGACCACTGCATTAGCCCAAGGGCTATCTGAGGGCTCAATCACAACCAGATCCAACATTTTCTGGACTTCTGTCCTGATACAGTCCCTGACATGGTCAGGTTGCCTATAAATCTTATTTTTAATAGGCAGACTGTCCCCAGTGTCCACTTCATGAGTGCACCAGGTAGTCTGACTTGGAGTCCGTGAAAATATATGTCTGTACTGATTGAGAACATGTCTGCAATCAGTTTTCTGCTGGGCAGTGAGGCTGCCTGCCAAGGCTACACCATCTACTGACCCATCGTCAGGGTTCTTTGAGAGGAGGTCAGGGAGTGGGTCACTCTCTTCCTCCTGTCCCTCATCAGTTGCCCTGAGCAAGCCCATGTCAGCCCTGTCCACATATGGCGTCAGCCTGTTGACATGGAGAACGCTATGGGGACTCCTAGGGGTTCCAAGGTCTACCAAGTAGGTAGCCTCCCCTTTCTGTTCAACAATAGTGTGTGGTCCACTCCACTTGTCCTGGAGAGCTGCTGGGGCCACAGGCTCCAACACCCACACTTTCTGTCCTGGCTGATAAACAGTCAGTACAGCCTTTTGGTCATGCCAGGCTTTTTGCAGTTCCTGGCTAGCCTCAAGGTTTTTGTTTGTCTTTTTCATACACTCAGCCATCCGGGAGCGGAGACCAAGTACATAGTCCACTATGTCTTGCTTTGGGGGTTTGAGAGGTAACTCCCATCCTTCCTTCACCAAACACAATGTCCCCTGACAGGGTGACCAAACAGAAGTTCAAAAGGGCTGTAGCCAACCCCCTTCTGAGGCACCTCCCCATATGCATATAAAAGGCAGGGCAAGAGAAGGTCCCATTTTCGCCTAAGCTTCTTTGGGAGTCCTTTGATCATGCCCTTTAAGGTTTTGTTGAACCTTTCAACTAAACCATTGCATTGTGGGTGATAGGGTGTGGTGAATTTCTAATTCACTCCACACTCCTTCCACATAGCAGTTAAGTAACTTGACATAAAGTTTGCATCTCTGTCAGATACTACCTCCTTAGGAAAGCCTACTCTTGAGAACACACTCAAGAGAGCTCTTGCCACTACAGGTGCTGTAGTGGTCCTTAGGTGAATTGCGTCTGGATACCTGGTGGCATGATCCACTACCACCAGTATAAACCTGTGCCCAGATGCAGTTTGAGGATCCATGGGACCAACAATGTCAATCCCAACCCTCTCAAAGGAAACCCCCACCACATGTAGTGGTATCAGGGGGGCCTTTGTAGTGCCACCTGCTTTGCCACTGGCTTGGCAGGTTACACAGGAGCGACAAAACTCCTTTGTGTCTTCAGACATGTGTGGCCAGTGAAAGTGAGGAACAATTCTGTCCCAAGTCTTGTTCTGGCGTAGGTGTCATGATAGGGGTATAACCAACCTCTTGGATGCACCAGGCTTGGGGTCTCTACTCTCTGAGTAAAGGAGCCTCATCAGCAGCTTGCTGTCTGAGGGTTTCAAGAGAGGGGCAGATTTTCTGCTCCTGGCTCAGATCAGACCTGGAAGGGCCCCCTGTCCCCAAGAACTCAACCTGATCAGGTTCAAGCTCCTTTGGGACAGTTCCTTCTTCAGGCTCAAGATCATCTCCCTGAGGAGACTGATCAGCATTCTGAGTCAGGTGGGAAGGCTCTGCCTTAACCCTACTGCTCCTCCTCCTGTGAGGCACCTGGTCCATTATTCCAGAATCCAGGGCCTGTCCAGCTTTAGACATTTTGGCCTGTGACCTAGTCACAGCAAAGACATGAGCAGGGATCCCTAACATTTCTGCATGTGTCCTGAGCTCCACTTCCGCCAAAGCTGAAGTCTCTAGATCATTGCCAAGCAAGCACTGTACTGGTAGATCTGCAATTACCACAACCTTCATAAGGCCAGTTACCCCTCCCCAGGAGAAGTAAAAAACTGCCAGAGAATGATCTGTTCTGACATTGCTAGCATTGGCCACTTGGTACATTTCACCAAGTATAGTCTGCCCAGGATCCACAAGATCTTTTGTCACCATTGTGACACATGCTCCTGTGTCCCTGAATGCCCAAGCCTCTACTCCATTTATTAAAGGCTGTTGTCTATATTTGCCCAGATTACTGGGACTCACGAAGGGGGACATATCCATGCCCCCATCACAGACAAGCACAGCCTGATTTGGAACTCTGACTAGGCCAGAGTCCATCTCAGAACCCAGGGTCAACCCTACTACACCCTTATTCTGGACATTGCCACCACCTATTGTAGCTGTACTAGGGAGAACAGTTGCCTTAGGGGCAATTGTGGCTGGAGTAGATTCTTTGGACTTGGTGCAGTCACTGTTTCAGTGAGGTTTCTGTTTACAGATTTTGCACCAAGGTTTCTTTTGACCTTTTCCCTTGTGACTGTGACTCCCCATTTCATGAAGATTTTTGGGGCCCTTGAGAAGACTTCTGTTCTTCACCCTTGTCCCCACCTTTGTCAGAGTTCTTAGAATACTGCTTCTTTGGTTCACCACCTTGGTTCTGTACCTTCTGCCTCACCCTGGTTCTGACCCATTTGTCTGCCTTCTTTCCCAATTCTTGGGGAGAGGTCAGATCAGAGTCTACCAGGTACTGGTACAACAGCTGATTTTGACAGTTATTAATAATCTGCTCCCTCATTATCAGATTGTACAATCCTATGAAGTCACACTCGTTACTGCCCAATAACCAACCGTCCAGAGCCTTAGCAGCACAGTCAACAAAGTCAACCCAGGCTTGATTTTGTGCTTTTTGGGTATCTCTGAACCTTAACCTGTATTGCTCAGTGATTAGGCCAAACCCATCTATTAGTGCACTTTTCAAGACCTGGTAGTCATCAGCATCCTCTTCTCTTACAGTGAGGAGCTTGCCTTTACCTTTTTCTGCAAAGGAGAGCCATAAGATTGCTGCCCACTGCCCTTGGGGGACCTTCTGTACTTTACAGGCCCTCTCCAAGGCAGTTATCCACTTGTGGATGTCATCCCCACTCTGGTAGGGAGGGACAAACTTACTTAGGTTTCTATGGTCATAAGACCTCTCCCTATCTCTAGGGAAATTGCTGCCACCAAGGGACTCTAGTCCCTCCTTTTTACTAGCTCTGTAGAGCTCTAGGGCTTTCCTATCTAGGGCCATCTGCTACTTTCTGAGGTTGAACTTACCTTGCTCATACAGCTGTTTCTCCTCTCTCTCCTCTCCTGGGAGGTTTCCCTCCCTCTGTGAAAAGAAACAGAGGTCCCTACAGATGAGGTAGACTGAACAGACTCCCTTGGGAGAGATCTATTCCTTCTACCCTACTTTCAACTCTTCCTGGAGGAACAAAGAGGGGAACATTGTTGTCATACTCCTCATCCTCATCCAGGGGAGCTGGGTTCACCAGATCCTGATCATTGTCATCAGTCTGGTCAGCATTAGAGGTGGGGTCAGGGGAGTTTTCACCCCTAGGCCCACCCTCAGCTGCTGTCCCACCCACTCTGCCTTCCCCATCAGGCTCACTAGGCCCTGTGAGATCATCCAGCCTGAGTATCTTTAAAAGATGCTGGGTGGTTGGGCTTTTGCCTGTCTTCAGCTTCCTAATGGAACAGAAGGCCCTAAGCTGTGCAAAGGAGATATCCTCAAATTTATAGGGGAGAAGCTCACTGGCTTCTGGCAGGGACCCACTGGTTCCTGGCTGATTAGACATTACTAATGTGGTGTGGTGTATTGCACTACCTTCACTAGTGTGGCCTACTAAACTTTCTTGAGTTGTAGAAACGGTGTGCTATCCCTTAACACACAACTCTAAGTTCAGTAGAACGTACTGTATACTAAACATGATATAATATGTACCTAAGGTACCTTTAGTGGTTTTCAGTTGATCAATTCAATTGAGAGTATCTGGTAAAACAATAGCAAGCTGGAATCCCACACACTGCACACCAATGTGAGAAGTTGGCCTGATATATGCTATCCACTAGTTCTAGTGGGCACCTTGCATCAGTCCAAACATCCCCTTATGGTGATTGGTTAAAGACAACCTTTATTGAAAGCTATCCTAGTGGTAGCTATGGAGAGCAGCCTTCAGGCTAAGTCTTGAAGGAATTTAAAGCAGCTTGTTTTACCAGTCTATCATCTCCTGAATGACCAAATGAAAGGAAGACCACACCAGGTATATATTTAAAATATATGTATTTAAGATAAAACTCACCCCTCTAGTCTCTCTATGAGACTGGAGTTTGAAGTACTTAATTTACAAGTCAGTTATCAACAGTAATTGCACAAATACACCTTTGGGCCCTATGGGCGTACCAAACCATGTACCAAAAAAGTGGTATAAGAACCCCGACTGAACTAGACACAAGGCCTAGAGCCTGTAGAATCGCTGGGACCCCAAGGAACTACCCAAGGTAGTGACACAGGGGACCCACGTGGGCCATGTGCAGTGTGTAAACACAGCTGCGGGTTCCCGTTAGCTTCTATGGGCAATGTCGCTGTTGGAAATTTAAAGATTAGGGACACTTAGAAATGAGTCAGGACCAAACCCCTTTGGACTTAGGAAGTTCTAGAGCTAGCACCCACAGGAGCACTGAAGTACTCGTGTTACCTCACCCAGGGAAGAAGAGTGCATAGGTGTCTTTTGGTGTCGGGTCGCGTCTTCGATTTCAATGGGAGCTGGCGAAGAAGTGCTGCTGCCATGAAGAAGAGAAGTGTCCAAAGTGATCCAAGCTTGGATCTAGTATGGAAGGAACCTGAAAGCAGAGGGGACAGAGTCTGGGTCACTTACCAGTGACCAAGGGCACGATGGACCAATGCCCACAATTGTCAGCTGCTTCATGTGAGTTGACGGGTGTCTTGACTCTTCAGCCACATGGTTCAGGAGGTGCCGATGACAACCAGGAGCTGGATTCAAACTGTGCCACAAAGTCTTTCGAGTGCTGCTGTTGCGGCAACCAGATTTGTCCCAACAAGCCTTGGCAACTGCAAGTCACTTGGAATCAGAGAAAAGACATCGGTTTACACCAGCAAGGACTGGGGGACTCACCCAGCAAGGATAAGTTGGGGCACTTCTGGAGCAACCATTAAAGTCCAATCAGAAGAGGAGTTGCCTTCGTGGAGACCCACTAGCCAACGGGCTAGCGATCGCAACGGAGCCTCGAGCGGTCGCACTGGAATCTGGCCCACGGGTCACTTGTGGAGTGGAGGCCAGAAATCTTCGGTGCAGGAGATGCTCAAGGCTGGGGCTACTCGGAGCCCAAAGCACAACTTCAAGGAAGACCAGGAAGATGATGGTGCTGCAAAAGATCACTGTGTCCTGGGGTCACGGTTCCACATCACCCACGATAACCACAGGCCTCAGCTGTGCTGTGGACTCAGGGTAGCCTCAAGGAAGTCTGGAAATCCACCTCTGGTGATGCAAAGTCTTCGGCATCCTGCGGGAGCCTCAGCGATGGAGACCGGTCAGTTGCTTCTTTGGTGCCTGCCAAGCAGGGGAGTCACTCCTTGACCCCAAGGAAGATTCCTTCAGTCTTCTAAGCAAAGTAGAATGTCGAAGGTCCAGGATATATGTTGCAGAGTTTTGTCCAGGGTAATCTAAAGTCGCAAGCACTGGGTTACCATGCCTATACAAAGTTTGGGGGTTGGACATACTCTAGGGAGCCACCTATGGGAGGGTTTGGAAAGAGGGGTGGTTACACCCATTTCCTTTGTCCAGTTTCATGCCAGAGCAGGGGCAGGTAGCCCCGGCAACCGGTTTGAACTGGACTATTCACAGGGACACCAAGTGTGCCCCCAGTGCAGGACTTCAAAGCACCAGAGAGTGCTCCCGCCCACCCCCAATACACATCTGCCTGTCTGGGGAGGTGGTTACACCTCCCGGGGACAGGAAACCTATTGTCCAGGCCTCCCCTGCCAGAGTTTTGGTCAGCAGCAGGAGGCTAGACCCGTGTCTGTGGCAGAGGCATCCATTTTGTGATGCCAGGGCTGTTGAAAATCCTACCGGATTAGACCAGTGTGAACATGTCTCTCCCTCTAGAAGGGTGGAATGCTACCCCCGCCACCAGAACTGGCAGGGGGTAGTATTCCAAAGCGTTTGACACCAAACACAACATGCTTCCGTGCAGCCAGTCCAAAGTTAGCATTTACCGCGAGGTACATGGTCAGGCTGCACCACAAACAGCATCAGAGGAGGTACTCTGAATGCTGCAGAGGGGCTCTGCTCATACAGGGCACCCTCTCACATAAAAACCAAGCACTCTGCCTTCAGTATTGTTAAGGCCTGCCATGGGAGTGACTTATAGGTTTTATATGTGTGTGCAATGGTAGTGATATAGGTAGCCTATACCACTGTAAGGGGTGCAAGCACCACTTTACCCAGGCTGCAGTAGCTGACCTATGGTGTAATTTTGAAGTGGTTCCCAGGGGTGGCATAATACATGCTTCAGCCCCTGGTAGGCCTCTGAGGCACCTATGCCCTAGATACATAGTATACCATATACTAGGGGCTTATAAGGCACTCCAGAATCCAATTAGAAATGTACCTAATGTACATGGAAACTATTTTAGAGAGGAAGCAGCTAGGCTGGGGTCCTGATTAGCAGGGCCACAGCCAGACTAAGGTCGAAAATCAGTGAAACACCAGCAAAAAGTGGGGGTACCCATGTGAAGCAGATCCTACTCTCCTACAAGGAAGAGGCAAAATAAGTGCAGAAAGAGACAAGAGAGGTGCAGAAATAGACAATAGAGGCACAGAAAGAGGCAAGTGAGGTGCAGAAACAGGCAAGAGGGGTACAGAAAGAGGCAAGAAGAGTGTTGAAAGCAGCAGCAGAGGTATAGAAGGATCAAGAGAACTGGAGAAAGAGACAAGAGAGTTGCAGAAACAGGCATGAGAGGTGCAGAAAGAGGAAAAAGGGAGGCAGAAAGAGGCAAGAGGGGTGCAGAATTTAATTTAAAGATTAGGGACACTTAGAAATGAGACAGGACCAAACCCCTTTGGACTTAGGAAGTTCTAGGGCTAGCACCCACGGGAGCACTGAAGTACTCGTGTTACCTCACCCAGGGAAGAAGGGTGCATAGGTGTCTTTTGGTGTTGTGTCGCGTCGTCGATTTCAATGGGAGCTGGCGAAAAAGTGCTGCTGCCATGAAGAGGAGAAGTGTCCAAAGCGATCCAAGCCTGGATCTAGTATGGAAGGAACCTGAAAGCAGAGGGGACAGAGTCTGGGTCACTTACCAGTGACCAAGGGCACGATAGACCAATGCCCACAATTGTCAGGTGCTTCATGTGAGTTGAAGGGTGTCTTGACTTTTCAGCCACGAGGTTCAGGAGGTGCCGATGACAAACAGGAACTGGATTCAAACTGTGCCACAAAGTCTTTCGAGTGCTGCTGTTGCGGCAACCAGATTTGTCCCAACAAGCCTTGGCAACTGCAAGTCACTTGGAATCAGAGAAAGGACGTCGGTTTACACCAGCAAGGACTGGGGGCCTCACACAGCAAGGATAAGTTGGGGAACTTCTGGAGCAACCATTAAAGTCCAATCAGAAGAGGAGTTGCCTTCGTGGAGACCCACTAGCCAACGGGCTCGCGATCGCAAAGGAGCCTCGAGCGGTCGCACTGGAAACTGGCCCACGGGTCACTTGTGGAGTGGAGGCCAGAAATCTTCAGTGCATGAGATGCTCAAGGCTGGGGCTACTCAGAGCCCAAAGCACAACTTCAAGGAAGACCAGGAAGATGATGGTGCTGCAAAAGATCACTGTGTCCTGGGGTCACGGTTCCACATCACCCTCGATAACCACGGGCCTCAGCTGTGCTGTGGACTCAGGGTAGCCTCGGGGAAGTCTGGAAATCCACCTCTGGTGATGCAAAGTCTTCGGCATCCGGCGGGAGCCTCAGCGATGGAGACCGGTCAGTTGCTTCTTTGGTGCCTGCCAAGCAGGGGAGTCACTCCTTGACCCCAAGCGAGATTCCTTCAGTCTTCTAAGCAAAGTAGAATGTCGAAGGTCCAGGATATATGTTGCAGAGTTTTGCCCAGGGTAATCTAAAGTCGCAAGCACTGGGTTACCATGCCTATACAAAGTTTGGGGGTTGGACATACTCTAGGGACCCACCTATGGAAGGGTTTGGAAAGAGGGGTGGTTACACCCATTTCCTTTGTCCAGTTTCATGCCAGAGCAGGGGCAGGTAGCCCCTGCAACCGGTTTGAACTGGACTATTCACAGGGACACCAAGTGTGCCCCCAGTGCAGGACTTCAAAGCACCAGAGAGTGCTCCCGCCCAGCCCCAATACACATCTGCCTGTCTGGGGAGGTGGTTACACCTCCCGGGGACAGGAAACCTATTGTCCAGGCCTCCCCTGCCAGAGTTTCGGTCAGCAGCAGGAGGCCAGACCCGTGTCTGTGGCAGAGGCATCCATTTTGTGATGCCAGGGCTGTTGAAAGTCCTACCGGATTAGACCAGTTTGAACATGTCTCTCCCTCTAGAAGGGTGGAATGCTACCCCCACCACCAGAACTGGCAGGCGGTAGTATTCCAAAGCGTTTGACACCAAACACAACATGTTTCCGTGCAGCCAGTCCAAAGTTAGCATTTACCGCGAGGTACATGGTCAGGCTGCACCACAAACAGCATCAGAGGAGGTACTCTGAATGCTACAGAGGGGCTCTGCTCATACAGGGCACCCTCTCACATAAAAAACAAGCACTCTGCCTTCAGGATTGTTAAGTCCTGCCATGGGAGTGACTTATAGGTTTTATATGTGTGTGCAATGGTAGTGATATAGGTAGCCTATACCACTGTAAGGGGTGCAAGCACCACTTTACCCAGGCTGCAGTAGCAGACCTGTGGTGTAATTTTGGAGTGGTTCCCAGGGGTGGCATAATACATGCTTCAGCCCCTGGTAGGCCTCTGAGGCACCTATGCCCCAGGTACATAGTATACCATATACTAGGGGCTTATAAGGCACTCCAGAATCCAATTAGAAATGTACCTAATGTACATGGAAACTATTTTAGAGAGGAAGCAGCTAGGCTGGGGTCCTGATTAGCAGGGCCACAGCCAGACTAAGGTCGAAAATCAGTGAAACACCAGCAAAAAGTGGGGGTACCCATGTGAAGCAGATCCTACTCTCCTACAAGGAAGAGGCAAAATAAGTGCAGAAAGAGACAAGAGAGGTGCAGAAATAGACAATAGAGGCACAGAAAGAGGCAAGTGAGATGCAGAAACAGGCAAGAGGGGTACAGAAAGAGGCAAGAAGAGTGTAGAAAGCAGCAGCAGAGGTATAGAAGGATCAAGAGAACTGGAGAAAGAGGCAAGAGAGTTGCAGAAACAGGCATGAGAGGTGCAGAAAGAGGAAAAAGGGAGGCAGGAAGAGGCAAGAGGGGTGCAGAAAGAGGCGAGAGGAGTTTATAAAAAAACAACAGAGGTGCAGAAAGAGAAAAGAGAACTGCAGAGAGAGGTAAGTGAGGTGCAGAAAGAGGCAAACAAGATACAGAAAGAGGCAAGAGGGGTGCAGAAAGAGGCAAGAGGGGTACAGAAAGAAGCAATAGAGGTACACAAAGAAGCAAGAGACGTACAGAAAGAAGTAACAGAGGTGCAGAAAGAGGCAAGAGGGTTGCAGAAAGAGGCAGGGAGGTGTAGAAGGAGGCAGGAGAGGTACAGAAAGAGGCAAGAGGGGTGCAGAAAGAAGCCAGATGGTTGCAGAAAGAAGCAACAGAAGTACAGAAAGAAGCAACAGAGGTGCAGAAAGAGGCAAGAGGTGTGCAAGAAGAGACAAGATGAGCGCAGAAATAGGCAAGAGAAGTGTAGAAATAGGGAAGAGGAGTACAAAAAAAAGCAAGAGAAGTGAAGAAAGAAGCAACAAGGGTGCAGAAGGAGGCATTTGCATATCAGAAAGAGGCAAACGAGGTACAGAAAGAGAGAACAGGGGTGCAGAAAGAGGTGAGAGAGGTGCTGAAAGAGGCAAGAGGGATGCAGAAAGAGGGAAGATGGTTGCAGAAAGAAGCAACAGAAGTACAGAAAGAAGCAACAGAGGTGCAGAAAGAGGCAAGAGGGGTGCAAAAAGAGACAAGATGAGCGCAGAAAGAGGCAATAGAAGTGTAGAAATAGGGATGAGGAGTACAAAAAGAAGCAAGAGATGTGCAGAAAGAAGCAACAAGGGTGCAGAAGGAGGCAATTGCATATCAGAAAGAGGCAAACGAGGTACAGAAAGAGAGAACAGGGGTGCAGAAACAGGTATGAGAAGTGCAGAAAGAAGAAAAAGGGAGGCAGAGAGAGGCATGAGGGGTGTAGAAAGAAGCAAGAGTGGTGCTTTAAAAAGCAAGCGAAGTGCTGAAAGAACTAACAGATGTGCAGAAAGAGGCAAGAGGGGTGCAGAAAGAGGCAAGAGGAGTTTATAAAAAAGCAACAGAGGTGCAGAAAGAGAAAAGAGAACTGCGGAGAGAGGCAAGCGAGGTACAGAAGGAGGCAAACAAGATACAGAAAGAGGCAAGAAGGGTGCAGAAAGAGGCAAGAGGGGTACAGAAATAAGCAATAGAGGTACAGAAATAAGCAAGAGGAGTACAGAAAGAAGTAACAGAGGTACAGAAAGAGGCAAGAGGGTTGCAGAAGGAAGAGGCAGGGAGGTGTAGAAGGAGGCACGAGAGGTACAGAAAGAGGCAAGAGGGGTGCAGAAAGAAGCAAGATGGTTGCAGAAAGAAGCAACAGAAGTACAGAAAGAAGCAACAGAGGTACAGAAAGAGGCAAGAGGGATGCAAAAACAGGTATGAGAAGTGCAGAAAGAAGAAAAAGGAAGGCAGAGAGAGGCATGAGGGGTGTAGAAAGAAGCAAGAGTGGTGCTTTAAAAAGCAAGCGAAGTGCTGAAAGAACTAACAGATGTGCAGAAAGAGGCAAGAGGGGTGCAGAAAGAGGCAGGAGGAGTTTATAAAAAAGCAACAGAGGTGCAGAAAGAGAAAAGAGAACTGCAGAGAGAGGTAAGTGAGGTGCAGAAAGAGGCAAACAAGATACAGAAAGAGGCAAGAGGGGTGCAGAAAGAGGCAAGAGGGGTACAGAAAGAAGCAATAGAGGTACAGAAATAAGCAAGAGGAGTACAGAAAGAAGTAACAGATGTACAGAAAGAGGCAAGAGGGTTGCAGAAGGAAGAGACAGGGAGGTGTAGAAGGAGGCACGAGAGGTACAGAAAGACGCAAGAGGGGTGAAAGAAGCAAGATGGTTGCAGAAAGAAGCCACAGAAGTACAGAAAGAAGCAACAGAGGTACAGAAAGAGGCAAGAGGGATGCAGAAAGAGACAAGATGAGCGCAGAAAGAGGCAAGAGAAATGTAGAAATAGGGAAGAGGCGTACAAAAAGAAGCAAGAGAAGTGCAGAAAGAAGCAACAAGGGTGCAGAAGAAGGCAATTGCATATCAGAAAGAGGCAAATGAGGTACAGAAAGAGAGAACAGGGGTGCAGAAAGAGGCAAGAGAGGTGCTGAAAGAAGCAATAGAGGTGCAGAAAGAAGCAAGAGAAGTACAGAAAGAAGCAACAGAGGTGCAGAAAGAGGCAAGAGGGTTGCAGAAAGAGGCAGGGAGGTGCAGAAGGAGGCAAGAGAGGTAGAGGAAATGGCAAGAGGGGTGCAGAAAGAGCCAAGAGTGGTACAGAAAGAAGCAAGAGGGGTGCTGAAAGAAGTAAGAGAAGTACCGGAAGAAGCAACAGAGGTACAGAAAGAGGCAAGAGGGTTGCAGAAAGAGATAAGAGGAGTGCAGAAAGAGGCAAGAAAAGTGCAGAAATAGGGAAGAGGGGTGCAAAAATAAGCAAGAGAAGTGCAAAACAAGTAACAAGGGTGCAGAAGGAGGCAATTGAATATCAGAAAGAGGCAAAAAAGGTACAGAAAGCAAGAACAGGGGTGCAGAAAGAGGCAAGAGTGGTGCTGAAAGAAGCAATAGAGGTGCAGAAAGAAGCAAGAGAATTACAGAGAGAAGCAGCAGATGTGCAGAAAGAGGCAAGAGAAGTGTAGAAAGAAGCACAAGATGTACAGAAAAAGGCAAGAGAGGTGCAGAAATAGGGAAGAGGGGTGCAGAAAGAAGTAACAGAAGTGCGGAAAAAAGCAACAAGGGTGCAGAAGGAGGCAATTGCACATCAGAAAGAGGCAAACGAGGTACAGCAAGAGCGAACAGGGATGCAGAAAGAGGCGAGAGGGGTGCAGAAAGAGAAAAGATCTGCAGAGAGAGGCAAGCGAGGTGCAGAAAGAGGCAAACAAGATACAGAAAGAGGCAAGAGGGATGCAGAACGATGCAAGGGGTGCAGAAAGAAGCAATAGAGGTACAGAAAGAAGCAAGAGAAGTACAGAAAGAAGCAAGAGAGGTGCAGAAAGAGGCAAGAGGATTCTAGAAAGAGACAGGGAGGTGCAGAAGGAGGCAAGAGAGGTACAGAAAGAGGCATGAGGGATGCAGAAAGAGGCAAAATGGGTGCAGAAAGAAGCAAGAGGGGTGCAAAAAGAGGCAAGAGAAGTGCAGAAAGAAGCAACGAAGGTGCAGAAGGAGGCAATTGAACAGCAGAAACAGGCAAAAGAGGTACAGAAAGAGAGAACAGGGGTACAGACAGAGGAAACAGAGATGCAGAAAGAGGGATGCAGATATTTGCAAGAGAGGTGTAGAAAGAGGCAAGAGCAGTTAAGAAAGAACCAACCGAGGTACAGAAAAAGTCAAGAGAAGTGTAGAAAAAGGCAAGAGAATTGCTGAAATAGGCAATAGAGTTGCAGAAAAAGGCAAGTGAGTTGCAGAAACAAGCAAGAGGGGTACAGAAAGAGGCAAGAGAAGTACAGAAAGTAGCAACAGAGTTGTAGAAGGAGGCAAGAGAACTAGAGAAAGAGGTAAAAGAGTTGTAGAAACAGGCAAGAGAAGTGCAGAAAGAAGCAACAGAGGTGCAGAAAGAGGCAAGAGGGTTGCAGAAAGAGGCAGGGAGGTGCAGAAGGAGGCAAGAGAGGTAGAGGAAATGGCAAGAGGGGTGCAGAAAGAGCCAAGAGTGGTACAGAAAGAAGCAAGAGGGGTGCTGAAAGAAGTAAGAGAAGTACCGGAAGAAGCAACAGAGGTACAGAAAGAGGCAAGAGGGTTGCTGAAAGAGATAAGAGGAGTGCAGAAAGAGGTAAGAAAAGTGTAGAAATAGGGAAGAGGGGTGCAAAAATAAGCAAGAGAAGTGCAAAACAAGTAACAAGGGTGCAGAAGGAGGCAATTGAATATCAGAAAGAGGCAAAAAAGGTACAGAAAGCAAGAACAGAGGTGCAGAAAGAAGCAAGAGTGGTGCTGAAAGAAGCAATAGAGGTGCAGAAAGAAGCAAGAGAATTACAGAGAGAAGCAGCAGAGGTGCAGAAAGAGGCAAGAGAAGTGTAGAAAGAAGCACAAGATGTACAGAAAAAGGCAAGAGAGGTGCAGAAATAGGGAAGAGGGGTGCAGAAAGAAGTAACAGAAGTGCGGAAAAAAGCAACAAGGGTGCAGAAGGAGGCAATTGCACATCAGAAAGAGGCAAACGAGGTACAGAAAGAGAGAACAGGGATGCAGAAAGAGGCGAGAGGGGTGCAGAAAGAGAAAAGATCTGCAGAGAGAGGCAAGCGAGGTGCAGAAAGAGGCAAACAAGATACAGAAAGAGGCAAGAGGGATGCAGAACGATGCAAGGGGTGCAGAAAGAAGCAATAGAGGTACAGAAAGAAGCAAGAGAAGTACAGAAAGAAGCAAGAGAGGTGCAGAAAGAGGCACGAGGATTCTAGAAAGAGACAGGGAGGTGCAGAAGGAGGCAAGAGAGGTACAGAAAGAGGCATGAGGGATGCAGAAAGAGGCAAAATGGGTGCAGAAAGAAGCAAGAGGGGTGCAAAAAGAGGCAAGAGAAGTACAGAAAGAAGCAACGAAGGTGCAGAAGGAGGCAATTGAACAGCAGAAACAGGCAAAAGAGGTACAGAAAGAGAGAACAGGGGTACAGACAGAGGAAACAGAGATGCAGAAAGAGGGATGCAGATATTTGCAAGAGAGGTGCAGAAAGAGGCAAGAGCAGTTAAGAAAGAACCAACCGAGGTACAGAAAAAGTCAAGAGAAGTGTAGAAAAAGGCAAGAGAATTGCTGAAATAGGCAATAGAGTTGCAGAAAAAGGCAAGTGAGTTGCAGAAACAAGCAAGAGGGGTACAGAAAGAGGCAAGAGAGGTACAGAAAGTAGCAACAGAGTTGTAGAAGGAGGCAAGAGAACTAGAGAAAGAGGTAAAAGAGTTGTAGAAACAGGCAAGAGAAGTGCAGAAAGAAGCAACAAGGGTGCAGAAGGAGGCAATTGCACATCAAAAAGAGGCAAACGAGGTACAGAAAGAGAGAACAGGGGTGCAGAAAGAGGCAAGAGGGGTGCTGAAAGAAGCAATAGAGGTGCAGAAAGAAGCAAGAGAGGTACAGAAGGAAGCAACAGAGGTGCAGAAAGAGGCAAGAGGGTTGCAGAAATAGGCAGCGAGGTACAGAAGAAGGCAAGAGAGGTACAGGAAATGGCAATAGGTGCGCAGAAAGAGCCAAGAGGGGTGCAGAAAGAAGCAACAGAGGTGCAGAAAGAGGCAAGAGGGGTGCAGAAAGAGACAAGAGAAGTGTAGAAATAGGGAAGAGGGGTGCTAAAAGAAGCAAGAGAAGTACAGAAAGAATCAACAAGGGCGCAGAAGGAGGCAATTGAACAGCAGAAAGAGGCAAAAGAGGTTCAGAAAGAGAGAACTGGGGTACAGATAGAGGCAACAGAGTAGCAGAAAGAGGGATGGAGACATTTTCAAGAGAAGTGCAGAAAGAAGCAAGAGCAGTGCAGAAAGAACCAACAGAGGTACAGAAAGAGTCAAGAGAAGCGCAGAAAAAGGCAAGAGAATTGATGAAATAGGCAATAGAGGTGCAGAAAGAGGCAAGTGAGTTGCAGAAAGAAACAAGAGAGGTGCAGAAAAAAGCAAGAGAAGTGCGTAAAGAGGCAAGTGAGATGCAGAAACAGACAAGAGGGGTGCAGAAAGAGACAAGAGGGGTGCAGAAAGAAGCAAGAGTGGTGCAAAAAGAGGAAAAAGGGGTGAGGGAGGAGGGAGGCGGTAACAGGGGTGCAGAAAGAAGCAAGAGAGGTGCTGAAAAAAACAAGTGAAGTACAGGAAGAACTAACAGAGGTGCAGAAAGAGGTAAGAGGGGTGCAGAAAGAGGCAAGAGAACTGCATAAAGAAGCAACAGAGTTGAAGAAAGAGGAAAGAGAACTGCAGAGAGAAGCAAGAGAGGTACAGAAAGAAGGAAGTAAGGTACAGAAAGAGGCAATAGGGGTGCAGAAAGAAGTAAGAGAAGTACAGAAAGAAGGAACAGAGGTGCAGATAGAGGCAAGAGGTGTACAGAAAGAGGCAAGAGGGGTGTAGAAAGAAGCAAGAGCAGGAGAATTACTGAAAGAACCAACAGAGGTGCAGAAAGAGGCAAGAGGGGTACAGAAAGTGGCAAGAGAGGTGCAGAAAGAGGCAAGAGAACAGCAGGAATATGCAAAAGAGGTACAGAAAGAGTGAACAGAGGTGCAGACAGAGGCAAGCGAGGTACATAAAGAGGGTTGCTCAAAGATGCTAGAGGGTGCAGAAATTTGCAAGAGTTGTGCAGAAAGAGGCAAGAGAAGTGCAGAAAGAGGCAAGAGAGGTGCTGAAAGAGGCAAGATAAGTGCAGAAAGATGCAAGAGAGGTGCAGAAAGAGCCAAGAGAGGTACAGAAAGTGCAAGGGAGGTGCAGAAGCAGGTAAGAGGGGTACAGAAAGAGGCAAGAGAAGTGCAGAAAGTAGCAACAGAGGTGCAGAAGGAGGCAAAAGAACTGCAGAGAGAGGCAAGGGAGTTGCAGAAACAGGCAACAGGGGTGCAGAAAGAAGCAAGAGTGATGCTGAAAAAAGCAAGTGGAGTGAAAGAACCGACAGAGGTGCAGAAAGAAGCAAAGGGGTGCAGAAAGAGGCAAGAGAAGTGCATACAAAAGCAAAAGAGGTGCAGAAATAGAAAAGAGAACTGCAGAAAGAGGCAAGAAAGGTGCAGAGAGAAGCAAGAGGGATGCAAAAAGAAGCAATAGAGGTGCAAAAAAGAGGCAATAGGGGTGCAGAAAGGGGCTATAGAGGTGCAGAAAGTGGCAAGAGAGGTACAGAAAGAAGCCAGAGTGGTGCAGAAAGAAACAAGAGGGGTGCAGAAAGAAGCAACAGATGAGCAGACTGAAGCAAAAGAAGTACAGAAAGAAGCAACAGAGGTGTAGTAAGAGGCAAGAGGGGTGCAGAAAGAGGCAAGAGAAGAGCTGAAAGAAGCATAAAAATGCAGAAAAGAGGCAAGAGAAGCGCAGAAAGGCAAGAGAGGTACAGAAACCTGCAACAGAGGTGCATGAAGAGGGAAGAGGTGATGAAAGTATCAAGTGAGGTTTAGAAAGAAGCAAGAGAATTGCAGAAAGATACAACAGAGGTCGCAGAAAGAGGGAAAAGGGGTGCAGAAAGAAGCATGGGAGGTGTAGAAAGAAACAAGGGAAGCGTAGAAAGAAGCAAGCAAGGTGCATAAAGAAGCAAGAGAGGTTCAGAAAAAAACCAAGAGAATTGCAGAAAGATACAACAGAGGTGCAGAAAGAGGGAAACGGGGTGCAGAAAGAAGCAAGGGAGGTGCAGAAAGAAGTAAGGTAAGTGCAGAAAGAAGCAAGCAAGGTGCAGAAAGAGGCTAGAGAGGTGCAGAAGAGGCAAGAGAGGTAAAGAAAGAGGTAATTGGGTGCAGAAAGATGCAAGAAAAATGCTGAAAGAAGCAACAGAGGTGTAGAAAGAAGCACCAGAGGCGCAGAAAGGCAAGTGAAGTGCAGAAAATGCGAGAAAGGTGCAAAAAGATGCAAGAGAAATGCAGAGAGAGGTGAGGCACAGAAAGAAGCAAGAGTGGTTTGCGCACCATTAGTACCAATCTGAAGTAACAGGTGGCCATTCCAGATTTTCAAAGGGCCTTCCACCACGCTGTAATGCCTGAGCCATTTTTGGTAACTTTTGAGACGTTTGAGGTAGAGACAAGGTTCTTTTTTTCAAATCTGCAGATTATGCAGCAGATGATGGATTATGTGACAGATGCGGAAAATGCATAACTGTGCGAAAATTGGTGCAGCCGAATAGTCGCATAATTCCAGTGGCCCTGCTCATAAGTCTGACTAGGTCCAGAAGTGCTCCTCGGTGGTTCCTTCTTTTTTTGTCTCATTGAGTTATTAGTTTATCTTCTATGGAAATGAGGAAGACTAAACCTAAGGTTACCACTGCACAACACAGACTACCATACCACATAATTACTCTCCATAACACATAATCCCACACTACATAATTCCTATACACAAAAAACCACATATTTTCTATCCACATAATTTCACTGCACAACATACCACATAATTCCACTGCACAACATACCACATAATTCCACTGCACACAACGTAAATCCACTCACTCCAAAAAACATTAGAAAAAAACGTTTAAATTTATGATTCCAATAGCTCTAACTCTCCCAAATGCGAGACCTATGACACTGCCAATGCTTCTTTAACTAGTAGTCGCGAATGCAGAGTGGTGGAGAAAGGGGGCTGGGCCTCTGACCACCGCTCAGGAATTCTGCCATGTAGGACTTACAGGAGGTACCAGTAGGACGTCTTGGCCCCCAAAGTCCTTCAGGAGTAAAGTGGACTTCATCCCCCAACCAGTAGTGTGCCAGGAGGTGTGTTTGCAGAGTGGTGGAGAAAGGGGGGCATGGCCTCCGAAGACCTCTTAGCAATCCCACTGTGTGGGACTTAATGGAGGTAACAGGAGGGGTAGTTGGCATCCAAGGACATCATTGGGGGCCAACTACCCCTCCTATTACCTCCTGTAAGTCCTGCACAGCAGGATTGCTAACTTCTCACAGCAAGCCACACCCCTTTGCCCACCACTCTGCAAACGTGCTCTCTGTCATGCTCTTGAATAGGGATTGAAGTTCCCATTTCTGCTGGGGATCCTTAGGGGCAAATAGCCTAACTGTTACTTTGAATAAGCCCCACACAGTGGGATTACTGAGAGGTGGACACAGGCCATGCCCCCTTACTCCACCACTCTGCAAATGCACCTCCTGGCATGTTCTTGGTTGGGGGTGAAGTCCCCTTGCCTCCTGAGGGTCCCTGGGGGCCAACTAGCCCTCCTGTTACCTCTAGTAAGCCCCACGCAGCTGGATTGCTGGGAGTGGTCAGAGGCCAGGCCCCCTTTTTTACACCACAATGTAAACATGCCTCCTGGTATACTGCTACTTGAGGGATGAAGTCCTCTTTAGTCCTGAAGTCCTCAGGACACACGTGGGGACCTCATCGCTCCACCAGCAGTTCGCCAAGAGGCATGTTTGCAGAGTGTTGTAAAAAGGGGTGTTGGATTGGACCACCTCTCAGCAATCCCACTGTGTAGGACTTACTGAAGGTACCTGGTGGGCTAGTTGGCTCCTTCATCCCCCAAAACAGAGTGCCCCAGGAGGTGCATTTGCAGATTGGTGCTGGGAGGGGGAAGGGTCTACGTTGAGTTGCCGGTTTCTATTTTTTTAGGAAGAGGGCTGTGTGGTCCCCCTTCCCTTGACCCATCAGGCCCCGGGGACCCCATCCCGTGGGGCCCAGCAAAGACATTTTATATGGAAGGGGGGCCATGGGGCCCCCCTTCACTGGGTCACTTTCTGCCCCATTGGACCCCATACCCCGGGGCCTGCCCTGCCTTTTAAAAAGAATGATTTGGGAGGGGGGCTGTGTGACCCCACTCCTGAAGCAAATTTTGGCTTCAGGGACACCATCCCCTGGGCCCCAGTCTTATAGGTTTTTCAAATAAATAAAGAATTAAAAAAGGGAGAGGGGCGAGTGGTTGGACTCGCAGACCCCGGTGCTTCTACCCTGCCCCCTTTTCTTGTTTTTTTACCTTTTTTCTTGTGCCTCGGTTCAACCTAGGCACAAGATGGCTGCCAACAATTCCTGGTTGGAAGTGTTGGCAGCTGATCAGATTGAAAGGCTTGTGATCAGGAGGGTTCAGTGATCCTTCCCGTCCATATATAGATATCTGTAAATATAAAATTTTCTCAAGAACTACTAAAAGATTTACACCATTTAACAAAAAGTTTTTTTTTTTAACCAAGAGCTACCTTTTTGTCAAATTTGGTGTAATTCCGCTCTGGGGTTCGGGGTTAGCCTTGTCTAAAGTTTCTTATGGAATTTAACATGCAGAAAATGCTTTTTGGGACCCCCTTTTTTCTCGGGCCCTGCTTGTTGAATCACCCCAAAACTTTCAAGACAGAAGCTAACCTGAGCGCCCGTTAGTTTTAAAAACTTTCGAATATTTGTCCAACGGCGTAAAGATATTGGCAAATCAAAAAACGCTTTTCCTATGGAAACTAGGTCCTAACTATAACTACCTATATATATTTATATATATTCACTGAAAAAATCACAGGTTTTAGGGGTCTATTGGTTAGGAATTTGCATTTCACAAAACCTTAGAAATTCACTGACAAGACCACAGGTCTCAGGGATGTTAAAGTTAGAAAGTAGAATTTAAAAAACCTTAGAAAATCATAGAAAAAAGCAAAGGTTACAGAGACGTTATAGTTGGGTTGACATTTCACTCATAAAAAACCAGAGCTGAGCTCACTATAAATCACACCACTGCAATGCATTGCTGATGACGTCACTTTTTACATAACTCATGACATGGTCAGTGACATTACTGATGACATCTCCAATGACATCACTGATGGCATCGTCCAGTGACTGCATGTATTTCTAAAATATTTACGAATGTTATATATATAGACACCAAGTTGTATTGAAGAATGAGAGGGTGTATGAGTAACTGTATGGGTGATTCAGAGGGTGCATTACTGACTCTATAAGTGAGTGATTATACATGCCTCAGTGAATGTATGGGTGAGTGACTAATCTGTATGAATGTCTGTATCAGTCTGTCAGTTGGTGTGTAAGTGACTGCATGGGTTAGTGAGTAGCTACATGAGTTTCTATATGGGTTATTGATTGGTTGTCTAAGTACTTCTATGGGTCCATGAGTGTCTGTGTGGGTTGGTGAGGGTGTGTGTGACTCCCAGCATGGATGTGTGAGTGGGTGAATTACTGTGTGTATGGGTTCATGAGTACATCTGCGAGGGGCTGTATGGGTGAGTGAATGTGCGTATCGCTGTGTCGGTGAATGAATGGAAGTCTCAGTGGTATATGGGTGAGTAACTGCATATGTCAAAGGCAGTATATGTTTTAATGAGCGATTGTGACTGTGGCTGTATGGATGAGTGTATGCTTGTGTCAGTGATTGTATAAGAGAGTAAGTATGGGTTAGTATATGTATGAACAAATGACTATGGGGCCAATTCACAGAACTAATCTGAAATAAAATCCTAAACTTAATACTTTTGATATTCACAGAAGATATATAGCAGTAGGAAAGTTAGGACTTCTAACTTTACAACTAGTAAACTGGGATAAAATCCTAAACTTACTACATTTGGTATTTACAGAAGGCATTTAGGGGCCGATTCCAATCTGGGTCGGAATCGGCACCTTAGTGGTAGTAAAGTTAGGACTCCTAACTTTACTAATCTATCTTTTTTATTTGTGATATTAAGACATATATTTATATAGACAATAATGAGCTTAAGTTCAAGGTTAAAGTTTTGTCTAGATAGTAAAGAAACTTGTATAAAGTTTCGGTACATCCGTGTAGATCACATGTACTTCCGGATTCATGTAGGGATGCAAATCTAAAGATTACTTTATGGTAATATTGTATATAGATACAGGGTTAATTTACATTGTTTAAAATGAGAGGTAAAGTTATTTCTAAATCAAATATTATGTGATACAACCAAATATCAATCAAATGTAAAATTAAAAGATGTTGCAGAATTGTGTTGGATATGCGGTGTCACCGCGTAGGGCTCGTGCGATGCACAGACAGAATATCGAGTTGTGAATATCGAAGTGGCATAATATCGACTGCAAGAATATCGTTGACCAGAATATCGACTTGAAGGTAAGAAATATTGTTTTGTGTAATATCGAAGTCAGTAATATCATTTGTAAAAATATCTTTGTTAATAAATCAATATTTATATTAGTATTCTGTATTTTAGTATGTATGTTAAAAGTATGTGATCTAATTTTTTTGTATAAGTATAACTGTTTTTTTAATGTATGTGTGAAAGTTTTAGAAGTGAATCATTTTGGTGCCGATTCCGATCCTGTAAAACCCGGATACAAATGGTCGTACGGAGCGCTTTCTCTGTACGACTCGTACCCAGGAATCCCACCGTACAAACCAGCAAGTACGATTCATACAGAAATACCATTTCCGTACGAATCATACAAAACACCGTACGGCTAAAAAATACATACAATTCCGATCCAGGACAGTGCACACGTGACGTCCGCACGGCGTCAGGCAGCGTTTTACGGACCAGCAAGTACGATTCGTACCTACAGCACTCCGCACGGCTATATTTTTATGGGAGCCAAAAAGTGCCGGAACAGCTAAGTACGCGATGCACGAGGAAAAGGGGGCCTGCTACGCGACGTACACGCCATCACCCACATCGTACGTGTCATCATGTGCGGTGCGTACCCCAACATGGCATATGTACAACGCGTACCCCCCACCCCCGCATTTACGGTGCATACCTCCCACCCGCGTATGTCCGCACTGTACCCCAGGCATAGCCCCCACCCACGTATGTCCGCACCGTACCCTAGACGTACCCCCCACCCGCATATGTCTGCACCATACCCAATCCTCGCGTATATATGGTTCGTACATACGCGGGTGGGGGGTACGCCTGGGGTACAGTGCGGACATGCGCGGGTGGGGGGTACGCCTGGGGTACGGTGCAGACATACGCGGGTGAGGGTACACCTGGGGTACGGTGCAGACATACGCGGGTGGGGGGTACGCGCCTTAAATACGGGGGTTGGGGGTACGGTGAAGACGTACGCAGGAGGGGTGGGAGGCTGGGGGGGGCCGTACGACTCGTACCACAGGCACAAGTGTATTTGGGGTAGGGCTTGTACAAAATTTGCTCCGTACGGAGCCTTTTCCATGCGCTTGTGTTTTTGGACGGGCGGTACGGATCGGACTTCAGTTTTACAATTTGTATGTAAAACTGTCCGGGGACGTCTCGTAGACTTTTCCTGAGGCGATTTGTATGTATTTTTCACGTACGAATCATACTTTGCCGTTTGTATGGGACTTGTACGATTCGTACGTAAAAAAATACGGATACGAGTCGTACAGGAAAAAAAAAAGCTGGAGAGGAATCGACCCCTTTATGTTAATTATATTTTGTGTATTTTAGTTCTGTAGCGGGTTGTGGGTTTATAGGTGATTAGGGTGGGAAGTAATTTAATTAAAATCAAGTAATGAATATTTTTTTTGATAGTATTTATAGTAAAAATTTCTATTAATTCATTATTATTTGTTGATTATTTTTTATTATTTATTAATTGATGATCATGTTAATTGCGTTATTTGTTTTTAAGATTGGGTTGTGGGTTTATAGGGGGTTAGGGTGGGAAGTAATTTAATTATAAATAAGTAATTAATCATTATTATTTATTAGTATTTATAACTATTTTTTTATTAATTAATTTTTAATTGGTTATCAAATTTTATTTATTTATTAAACGATAATTATGTTAATTGTGGGTTTTTTTGGGAGCGGCTTGTGGGCTTATAGGGGAATAGGGTGGGAAGTAATTTATTTATAATAAAGTAATTATAATTTTTTTTATAAATTAATTATTTGGTGATCAATTTTTAATAATGAATTAATTGATAATGATGTTAATTGTCTTATCTTTTTTTAGAAGTGGGTTGTAAGTTTATAGGGGAATTTGTATAAAGTAATTTATTTATTAGTATTTATTTTATATTTCACTTTTTTTAAACATATTTTATTGTCTTTTATATTCATTTGTAAGCATATGCATTCATCATTACAACAGACTTCTTAACAGAAATGCATTTAACATATTTTATTCCCCTTTTGCCCGCATATCATTATCATGAAGTCAGCATTTTTTGGTGCTCAATACAACGAGCATCTCCCAATCCTCATGGGTGTCTCCCTACCCCCCTAACTTCCCCCAACTACCCCATCACCCCGCGCTGCTGTCCACTACAGCATTGTCCTCCCGACCTCTGATTTTGGCAGCGGGCAGTCACCTGGAGTATCAGTAGTGTTTTGTGTCTACCCATCCCTTCTTGTGCATCTTAGTCTTTAGGCTCTGACCTCTCCTGATGCTTGTTCCAGTCCATCGTACTGTTCCGGATTCCCGGGGCACCCGTGTCTAGATGGTCCCGTGGGGGTATTGGGTTCAGATCCGTGATCAACATTTTCAGGTCCTCTACCAGCGGTTCCCAAGCTTGTGCCCTTTCAATTCTCCTTATGCCCCTTTTCGCATTCCAGAGCAATAATCTGCCCTCGCAACCTGCCCATATCTCCAGCTCACACTTCCACCTATGGATGCAGTGGCCAGGTGCTGCTTTCCATTTGCTGGTTATTTGCCTCGAAGGTGAGCAATTCCCCGTCTCTGTAGAGGTCTCCAATTTTGGTAACCCCTGCTTGTGCCCATTCCTCTATCCTCCTCCATTGTCCCCCATGTGGGAGTGCCTCAAGCAGTGCGACCAACATCTCTGGTGAGTATGGGTGTCTTGTCCTCGTTTTTTGCAGGCATCTGCCCCAACAACGCTATATCACCTTATGTTCATTAGTACGGACTTGCTGCAGTTTGATGATGCCCTTCAGCGTACGCCTGCCGTCTCCGGGGTAAAGGGTGGCCTCCTTCGTTCCGGGTCTAGGCTTCCCGCCACCTACTGTGTGAACTACTGCAGTTGTCCCGCCAAGTAGTATGCCTCCATCTCTGGGACCACCAAACCTCCCTCGAGCTGCGCTCTCATCAGTGTGGATAGGGCCACCCTCCATCTGCCCACTCCCCATATAAAAGCTCTGATACTTGAGTCCAGCTCTCGGAACCAAGCTCCCGGTATCCATACCGGCAGTGTGGTAAAGAAATATAGTGGCCTGGGGAGAGCCACCATCTTCAACAAGGAAATCCTCCCTGCCACAGACAAAGGCAAGCCCCCCCAAAAGGCCCTTCTTCCCCTTAGTGATTGTAAGGCTCCCCCCACATTCCCCTCCTGCACATCCAACATGGAGTGAAAGATCTTCACTCCCAGGTATCGGAAGCATCGAGGCTCCCACTGCAGCTCACCCATTTCTTCAGGCGGTTGCGTGTCTGCATTCACCGGGAACAACCGGGATTTCTGCCAGTTCATGCGGAGTCCCAATATGGCTCCAAATGCTCCCAACATGTGCTTAGCCCCCCTCAAGTCGTGGTCTGTAGATTTTAAGAATAGTAGGAGATCATCGGCATATAGCGCTATATGATGTGTTTGACCACTCAGCTTTATCCCCTTGTATGCGTTTCCAGCCCTTGCCCTGCATGCCAGGGGATCTACAGCCAGGTCAAATAAGAGTGGGGCCAGGCGGCCCCCCTGAAGCATACCCCCTCTACCCGGTACTGCGCTGAGATCGTGCGGCCCATGTGGACACTAGCTACTGGGCCCTCGTAGAGCAGTTTCTCCATCTGATGAATCCCTGCCCGATTCCCATTCGTGCCAGCACAGCGTACAGAAACTCCCACTCTAGGCTATCAAATGCTTTCTCTATGTCGTTAGTGAAGACAGCTCCTTCGGGTACTTCCTGCTTACTCAGCTTTAGAATGGCAAGCAAGCGTCTTGTATTTAGGGTTGTGTTCCTACATGGTATGAACCCTGCCTGATCCTGATGGACCAGGGAGGTCATGTGTGGTAGTAGTCTAGTTGCCAAGAGTTTGCTCAGAATTTTAGGGTCTAGATTTAGCATGGACAGGGGTCTGTATGCTGTGCACTCCAGAGGAGATTTATCCGGCTTGAGTAGCGGGATCACCACCACTTCCTAAGTAGTCTGTGGTAATACTCTGTATTCCCCAGCCTCTGCATAAAATTCTACCAGCCTAGGGGCAAACTCTTCTACATAAGTAGCATAGAATTCCTGAGGAAGTCCATCTGTACCTGCAGTCCTACCTCAAGCTAGTGCCTTTATGGCCATCCTAATTTCATGTTCCGAGATTTTCGCCCCTAGTTGTTCTGCATCTTCTTCTGAGAGCGTATGCAAGGGGAGCCCCATCAGGTACTCGGCTATCTCTCCCATCCCCCTGGGTCCGGAGCTCCTGTAAAGGTTCTCATAGTAGTCGCGGAATCGATTATTTATGTCTGCCTGTCTGTGTAATGGGCTACCCGCCTGGCCCTTGATTTCTAGTATGTTATTTCCCCGTCGGGTCGGGTTGTCAAGACATGCCAAGAGTCGACCTGCTTTATCTCTCTCTCCATGGGTCCTATCTGTGTAGGCCTTAAAGTAGAAGCACCGCAGTCTGTCCTCCTGCACAGCCACCTCTTCTTTAGCGTCTAAGAGTTCTCGTCATAACTCGGGATGTTCGGGCCACCTCAACTCTATGTCCCTAAGTGCTCGGTCTGCTCTCTCCATGTCCGTGACCAATGTCCTCCTTACCCCAATGGCTGCTTGCATACACTGCCCTCTAATGAATGACTACCTTAAAGGCTTCCCACTCTGTTCCCCTGGAATCAGTAGAAAAAGCATTGTCAGCAAAGTATATTGTGATGTGAACCGCTAATCTCCTGCAAGAACACCTGGTCTTCTAACGCCGCCGGCCTGAGGCGCCACGTGGGAATAGGCTGTGGTTGTTCGCCCCACTGTAGTCTGACCAGTAGTGGGTTGTGATCTGAAATAGTTCTAGTCAGATATTCTGCCCCCTGGAGCTGCATATGGATATCAGGTGAGCAGAGGAATGTGTCTATCCTGTCATGCAGGTCATGGACATGTGAGAGGTGAGAGTGTTCTCTGTCAAGTGGATACGTGCATCACCATGTGTCTATTATTCCCTATCTGGTCTGCCATTCCTTAAAAGATCTGGCTATATTATGAATTGGGGATTCTCGGAGCGGAAGGTGCAACCTGTCTAGGTCAGGATCCGCTATAAAATTGAAATCGCCTTCCATGATGATCGAGCCGGTCATATAGGGTACCAATACACCAGAATTCTGCTTTACGAAATTAGCCTGGACGGCATTCGGGCCATATATGTTGATTAACGGGATTTCTTGCCCAACTAGAGGACAAGGGGAGAGGTCTCCGGGGAGAGCCGTCTCCAGCGATCGTACAGATGCGTAACTTCCCCCCCCCACGGATATACACCACACAAGGATAGGATTTAACGTTCTTTATAAGCGATCTCTTAAGGTACGGTGGAATAGTACAAGGAGGTCTGGACCCAGGGGTCCCCTCGATTCTAGTCTCTTGGTTTGGGAAAGGGGGGTAGCGGGACAGTCTGGTTACCAATCTGGTAGCTGAGATGGTCTGATGGATAGCTCACAATCCTCGAGCTCGATGTTCTAGCTTTGGACGGGCCACGGCAGCGCCAGCAGGTCCCGGTGAAGGTGGTCGTTACCCGGTCCGCGGCAGCGCCAGCAGGTCCCGATGAAGGTGGTCGTTACACGGTCCGCGGCAGCGCCAGCAGGTCCCGACGAGGATGGAGGATGTAGAAGGCCGCGGCAGCGCCAGCAGGCAGGACGATAGTTCACAAAGCAGGACTACGGCAGCACCGGTAGTCCGTCAAGGTTGAGTTCTCTCGGTGTCTCTCGACTCCAGGATACAACTGCCTTCCTGTTCTGGAGCTGCCCTAGTTATAGGTCTGGCGCCCTTTGATGTCCGGACCCTCGCGCTTGGAGGTCGGAAGGTCCGGGATGAGGGAGTCCAGACACCCAGCAGGGGGGTGGAGCCAGCGCCCGGGGGAGCTGGAGGGCGATCGGCACCTGGCAGGGGAGAGCCGTCGACAGTTCTTTCTCCCATTGACCTGCCAAGTGGTCCGTTCACCTCCTGGGTGGATGGTGGTGCCGGGATGTCGGGGCCTGGCCAGGCCCAGGGTTAGGGTCGAGCTGAGGCCACGCGGCCTCGTGGTGCAGTGTCCAAGATGGCGGCTGATCCGGCCGGGGGAGCCGGTAGTGGTTCGGCCCCATGATACATGGATGTCCGGGGGCAGGAGTTCTGTCGGGAGACGGGGTGCGGGTTGCTTTTGTGGGTAACACCTGGGGGTCCGGGGCTTGGGCCCTGTCATGCGGGGAGGGAGCACGCCCTTCATGTGGCCTGTCCAACATGCGTCCCCCCCAGCTGAAGGCGGGGAGAGTCACCCATCCTCTTGGGGACTCTCCTCGTCGAGGCGGAAAAAGCGTGACAGGCCATCTGCGTTGGCGTGGTCTTGGCCCGGTCGATGTTCCACAGTGCAGTCCATCCCCTGCAGGGAGATGGACCAGCGCAATAGTTTTGGGTTTTCCCCCCGCATCTGCATTAGCCACTGCAGGGGTCGATGACCGGTTTGCACCCGGAAGTGGGTACCGAAGAGATAGGGCCGGAGCTTTTTGAGGGCCCACACCACTGCGAAGGCCTCCCTCTCGATTGTGCTCCAGCGCTGTTCTCGGGCCAGGAGGCGTCTGCTGATGAAGGCCACCGGCTGGTCAAGACCCTCGGGGTTCAGCTGGGAGAGAACCGCCCCGATGCCGTGGTCGGAGGCGTCCGTTTGCACAATGAATTCCCGACTGTAATCGGGGGCCTGGAGCACAGGGGCAGTGCACAGGGCGGCTTTCAGCTTCTCGAAGGCCGCTTGACAGTCGGGGGTCCAGTTAATCTTCTTCGGGTGGTTTTTGGACGTGAGGCCCGTGAGGGGCCCCACAATGCTCCCATAGTCCCTCACGAACCGCCGGTAGTAGCCGGTGAGTCCCAAGAAGGCTCGGACCTCGGTCTGCGTGACTGGGGGTTGCCAGGACTGGATGGCAGCGATTTTGAGTTGCAGAGGGGCCACCAGACCGCTCCCCACCTGGTGTCCGAGGTAGGTCACGGACCCCTGATTGTGAGGCCGGCCCGCTGGAGGGCCTGCAGGACCTCTCGGAGGTGGTGGAGGTGGTCGGACCAGTGGCGGCTGTACACGGCGATATCGTCCAGGTAGGCGGCGCTGAACTCTTCGAGCCCCGCCAAGACCTGGTTCACTAGTCGCTGAAAAGTAGCTGGGGCATTCTTCATGCCGAAGGGCATGACTTTGAAGTGGTAGTGGCCATCGGGGGTAGAAAAGGCGGACCGTTCTTGGGCTCGGGGTGTGAGACCGATCTGCCAGTAGCCCGCTGTCAGGTCGAAGATGCTGAGGTAGCAGGCAGCCCCCATGCGGTCGATCAATTCATCCGCTCGGGGGATGGGATGAGCGTCGGTCCTGGTGACAGCATTCAAGCCCCGATAGTCGACGCAGAATCGGAGTTCAGGAGGGGTGCCGGGGGTAGCAGCTTTGGGGACCAGCACGACCGGGCTGGCCCAGGGGCTGTCCGAGGGCTCGATGACCCCGAGCGTGAGCATCTTGGACACTTCCTCTTGGATGCAGGCCCGCACCCGATCTGGTACGCGGTATGCCCGGTGTCTGATAGGGGGA
Source organism: Triturus cristatus (assembly GCF_964204655.1). Lineage (NCBI taxonomy): Eukaryota > Metazoa > Chordata > Amphibia > Caudata > Salamandridae > Triturus > Triturus cristatus. The sequence continues at coordinate 522,632,952 of NC_140588.1, read as the reverse complement.
CTGTCCCCAGTGTCCACGTCGTGCAAGCACCAGGGGGTGACCCCTGGGGTGAGGGAAAACAAAGTAGCGAACTGCAGCAGGATGTCCCGGCAGCCTTGGCGCTGCTCTGGGGTGAGGGCCTCGGAGAGCCGGACCCCGTCCACGGAACCATCTTTCTCCTGAGTCTTCAGGAGATCAGGGAGAGGCTCGGAGTCTTCTTCCGCCCCACTGTCTGTAGCCATCAGGAGGCTGAGTTCCGAGCGCACAAAGTGGGGTTTGTGTCTGCTGGTGTGGAGGACCCGGAGGGGGTTCCGGGGAGACTCCATATCGATGAGATAGGTGACGGGGCTCTTGCGTTCGACCACTTTGAAGGGCCCCGTCCACTTGTCCTGCAAGGCACATGGTTCGGTGGGGGACATCACCCACACTTGTTGACCAGGTTCGAATTCGACGGAGGAGGCATTTTGATCGTACCATTTTTTCATGTCCTCCTGACTGGCCTCAAGATTCGCTTTTGCCATTTCCCTGAATCGCCGGGTCTGATTGCGTAGTGCCAGGAGGTACTTGAAGACGTCTGGAGGGGTCTTTAGGGGGGCCATCTCCCAACCTTCTTTGACTAGGCTGAGGGGCCCTCGCACAGGGTGCCCGTACAAGAGTTCGAAAGGGCTAAAACCGAGGGACTTCTGGGGAACTTCTCGATAGGCGAAGAGGAGGCACGGAAGTAGTACATCCCACTGGCGACGGAGGGGCTCTTCCAATCCCCCAATCATTCCCTTGAGCGTGCGGTTGAATCGTTCAACTAGTCCGTTTCCTTGAGGATGATAGGGGGTCGTGAATCGGTAGGTGACCCCGCACTGTTGCCAGAGGGACTTCATATATTTCGAAATAAAGTTTGTGCCTCGGTCGCTGACGACTTCTCGGGGGAAGCCCACCCGGGAGAAGATCCCCATTAAGGCCCGGCCGACCACCGGAGCTGTTACAGTTCGCTGGGGCACAGCCTCGGGGTAGCGGGTGGCGTGGTCCACCAGCACCAGGATGAACCGATGTCCTTGTGCTGTGCGGGGGTCCAGGGGCCCCACAATGTCTATCCCCACCCTCTCGAACGGGGTGGTGACAACTGGGAAGGGTTGCAGAGGTGCTTTGAGCTTGCGGCCGCTCTTCCCGCTGGCCTGGCACGTGGGGCAGGACCGGCAGTGGTTGAGGACGTCGTTTCGCATCCTCGGCCAGAAAAAGTGGGTCACCAGGCGACTGTAGGTTTTGTCCTGGCCCAGGTGTCCAGCCAGAGGGACATCGTGGGCCAAATTCAACAGGAAGTCTCTGAAACGGAGGGGCACCACCAGCACTCGACTGGCCCCTAACTCCGCGATTCTCTGTTCACTGTATAGCAGGTCGTTATCCCAATAGACCCAATGGGCTCCGGTGGTGTCCCCTGCGCTCTGGGCGACGGCTTGCTGGCGGAGTCCCTCGAGGGAGGGACAGGTCTTCTGCTCTTGGCGGAACTGTTCCTGGGTGGGCCCCCCCTCTTGACGCCACTGAGCCAGGCCGGGAAGGTCCTGGGGCTGGGCGACCCCTTCGGGGGTTTGCTCTGGGGGGTCGGTGTAGTCGGTGTCCTCTACTGGAGCGATCGGGGGAGGAGGTGCAGGCCATTCTGGTTCTTCTGGTTGGGGGATGGCACGGGCGGCCATGGACCGGGTGGTTACGCACGCCCAGTCCGGGAGGCCCAGCATCCCCAGGTGCTCTCTTCTTTCGACGGCGGCCCACGGGGAACTCTCAAGATCATTCCCCAGGAGACAGTCCACGGGGGCATCATCCCGGACCGTCACCTTCAACATACCGGAGACCCCTCCCTATTCGAAGGGGACGCAGGCCATCTGACATAGACTCTCGGAATTGTCGGCTGAGCGGACGGGGCAAAGAATGTTCGGCAGGATCTGCTCTGGTTTTACCAGGTGACAGCGGACGGCCGTCACACTGGCCCCTGTGTCGCGTAGGGCTTCGGCCCGGCGCCCATTAATGTTCACCCACTGGCTATATTTTCTGGTGTTGGCGGGTAGGGGGGCCCGCGGGACCATGTCTTTTCCCCCTAGGCACGCTAGAACCATGGCGGCCGGTTCCCACTCTTGTTGTGCCTGCTCGTATTCTTCTTGTTCTTCGGAGATTTGTTCTCCCCCCAGGGCGGCGGCTGCTACCTGGCGGGGTTTTGGAGTTTGGTTCTGTGGACAGTTCGGGTCATTGGCGTAGTGGCCGACTCGCTGGCATCGGTGACACGTGACGTTGGCTCGGAACCCCGGGCGCATCGGGGGGTTCCCACGGCTGGCCGGGGGCGGGGTGCTGGCAGTGGGAGCGGCCGGGACGGTGCCTCTCCCTCGCCCCTGGCCTCCTCCTCCTCCTCGGGGACGGTGCTGACCTTGGTTGTTCCGGTTCTGCTCGTGTGGCCCTCTCCGGCCCACTCGGGTGCTTTCCCACCGGTCAGCTTCGGCGGCGAGTTGCCGTGGGTCAGTCAATTTACTGTCGAGGAGGTGCTGCCTGAGCTCGACGAAGCAGTTGTTAGATAGGTGCTCCCACACCATGAGATTAAAAAGTTGCTCGTAGGTCGTTACGTGGCTTCCCTTGATCCAACCCTCGAAGGCTCGGCTGAAATAGTTGACATATTCCACCCAGTTGTACCCGGGATCCGGGTGCAGTCCCGAAACCTCTGGCGGTACATTTCGGGTGTGAGCCCATATCGGGTGAGGAGGGCAGCCTTCATGTGGTCATAGGATGACATCTGATGGTCTGGGAGCTGTAGCAGGGCATCGCGGCCTTCATTGACGAACCTCCCCCATAGGCCGGCTCCCCAGTCACTTCGATCGATCCGGTGGGAGGTCATGGCGATCTCGTAGGCCTTGAACCACTGTTGTATGTCGTCCTCTCGGACATACTCTCGGACGACATCCTTGGGGATGTGGACTTTCTTTTCTGTCGCTCCCGGGGTGCGCGGTCGCTCGGGCACCTCCGGTTCTTTGTTCTGCTTCCGTAGTTCTATTTCTGCCAGTTTGCGCTCGTGTTCGTATGTTAATCTTTTTTCTTCAAGCTCTCTCTGCCTCTGTTTTTCTTCCCGTTCTTCTCGGAGCTGCAGATGTTCTAGGTTCAGTTTTTGCTCGGCTAATTTTAGTTCACCGTCCATTTTGAGTCGTGCCATTTCTAACTCATGTAGTCTGTTTTTTTCTCTTTCTTGGATCTCTTCCTGTGAGAGGCCCGTTCCTCGCTCCTCGGGAGCCGTGGCGTTCCTCTCCGATGCTGCACCGTTTTGGTCTGGGGATCTGGCGACCCCGGTTTCTGCCCACGACTCAATGGCGTGCTTAAAATCGTCTTTGGTACTCAGGCCGGTGGTAGCAATGCCTAGTTCCATGCAGAATTGTTTCAATTCACGATGGCTGTACTCTTCCAATTTATCCATCTGGAATTTCTCGGTGGATCCGCTCTCTTTGGTTGACATCGTGTTTTTGTCGTGGGGTGAGCTACTCTCTGTACGATTACGCGTTGATTCGGATCCCGCCGCTGGCCACCAATGTTAGACGGACCGGGAGGGTCGGCCGAGGACAAGGGGAGAGGTCTCCGGGGAGAGCCGTCTCCAGCGATCGTACAGATGCGTAACTTCCCCCCCCCACGGATATACACCACACAAGGATAGGATTTAACGTTCTTTATAAGCGATCTCTTAAGGTACGGTGGAATAGTACAAGGAGGTCTGGACCCAGGGGTCCCCTCGATTCTAGTCTCTTGGTTTGGGAAAGGGGGGTAGCGGGACAGTCTGGTTACCAATCTGGTAGCTGAGATGGTCTGATGGATAGCTCACAATCCTCGAGCTCGATGTTCTAGCTTTGGACGGGCCGCGGCAGCGCCAGCAGGTCCCGGTGAAGGTGGTCGTTACCCGGTCCGCGGCAGCGCCAGCAGGTCCCGACGAGGATGGAGGATGTAGAAGGCCGCGGCAGCGCCAGCAGGCAGGACGATAGTTCACAAGGCAGGACTACGGCAGCGCCGGTAGTCCGTCAAGGTTGAGTTCTCTCGGTGTCTCTCGACTCCAGGATACAACTGCCTTCCTGTTCTGGAGCTGCCCTAGTTATAGGTCTGGCGCCCTTTGATGTCCGGACCCTCGCGCTTGGAGGTCGGAAGGTCCGGGATGAGGGAGTCCAGACACCCAGCAGGGGGGTGGAGCCAGCGCCCGGGGGAGCTGGAGGGCGATCGGCACCTGGCGGGGGAGAGCCATCGACAGTTCTTTCTCCCATTGACCTGCCAAGTGGTCCGTTCACCTCCTGGGTGGATGGTGGTGCCGGAATGTCGGGGCCTGGCCAGGCCCAGGGTTAGGGTCGAGCTGAGGCCACGCGGCCTCGTGGTGCAGTGTCCAAGATGGCGGCTGATCCGGCCGGGGGAGCCGGTAGTGGTTCGGCCCCATGATACATGGATGTCCGGGGGCAGGAGTTCCGTCGGGAGACGGGGTGCGGGTTGCTTTTGTGGGTAACACCTGGGGGTCCGGGGCTTGGGCCCTGTCATGCGGGGAGGGAGCACGCCCTTCATGTGGCCTGTCCAACACTAGTCATCCTAGGATGATCACGTAGCGACCCTCCAGGTCTACTTTATGGTCAATGTGTTGGAAGGGGACCCCTGCCTGCACCCAGATGAGCACCCCCCCTTGCAAACGCAGAGTATGACGTTTAATATGCTTGCCCTCTCCTCCTGCGGTATAATGCAGCACCCTCAGATGCAAGTGTGTGGGTCTCCTGGAGCATGGCTCTATGAACTCCCCACCAATTGAAGTGCGAGAATATTTTGTATCTCTTGTGCATGGAGTGCATACCACTTACTTTCCTGGATATGATGCTATAATGTTTACTGATTAGTTATCGTCCCCCAACCCTGCTCACCATGGAGCAGGCCCCCAATGAGCGTCTCAGAGCCCTGTCATGTTTGCAGCCATATCTCCTGCCCTTCTGTTGATGACAGCAGTGCCCCTTTCTAACAACATAGAACCGGTTTAACATCCCAACTCCCCCTCCCCAGGACAAGTGAGAAAGTCTCCCCCATCCAAACAATGCACTTGTGTGCTAATGCAACTATTGTCCAAAGTTCGGGTAGTGGCTAGGCCAGTGACACCTGGAGGAGATCTGAGTCCCCCCCGGGTTCCCCCCCACCCAGTGCATGTTGCATTTCAGTAGTAATCCCCATATCCAGGGCCCCCTGTGTCTCGCATTAGCATATTTTCCAAATGTCAGTGGCCCACCTCCAGAAATGTTCTGTTGATATGTGCGTGCCCTGGTGATCTTCCGCAAATACCTCTCATGTCCTCTCATACATCTCATGTCTAGGGCCCGTCCCTTCAAGTTACTGCATGTTCAGTGTGTCAATATTCTATTAATACTTGCGTGCCCTGGTAGCCTTCAAACTATATCGTCGGCCAGGCTGGGAGTCATTTCAGCCAGGGTCTGGCTGGGCTCCCCCACTGTGCTAGAGCTGGTGTCTGAGTCTGATTCCCACGGGTCCTCCCCAGACAAAGAGGAGGTATCCCACGTTGCTTGTGTGCTGAGCAAGGTTACTGCTGCTACTGCTCTCTCTCTCGAGCCAGCTGCAACTCCTATGCTGTAGGTAAACTCCTGGAGTTCCCTCCAGAGCCCGCAAGTCGTGCCGAGACTTGTCCGGTCCGGTTTGTTCTCGTCTCGCTTCTCTCCTATCTTCTGGTGTTTGCTCGTCAGCCCAGTTCCACACGTCCTGTGGGGTAGTGAAGAATTTGGTTCCACCCTCCGAGACCAATCAAAGCTTAGCCAGGAACACCGTAGAGTACTGGAATCCCATCTGCCGTAGTTTCCGTTTAACTGCAGTGTCTGATGCTCTTTGCTTCTGCAAATCTCTAGAGAAGTCTAGTAAAATTCTTACAGTGCTATTCGTAGTTTGGAGAGGTCCTTTTAGTTGAGCTCTGCTCAGCACATGATATCTATCCTTGTAGAATAAGAGCAGGTCCACTACTGGTCTAGGGGGCCTCCCAGGCGAGAGCTCTCTAGCCAAGACTCTGTGGGCAAAGTAGGGGGAGAGGCCTTCTTCCGCCACCTCAGTTCGGATCCAGTGTTCCAAGTATGGTACCATATTATTCCCTTCAATTTTCTCTGGCAGGCCTATGATTCACAAGTTGTTGCATCGTGCGCTATTTTCTGCATCTTCCGCTCTGAGTTCTAGGACCTGTATTTGTTTTTCTATGTAGGTGAGTCTCTGAGCAGACGTGTTTGCCTGAGGCTCAGGTAGCAGAGCTCTCCCTCCGTTGTCGTAACTCATTCTGCCAGCTTCTTATGGTCCGCTCTTAGCAAGCCCATGTCCTCTCTAAGAGTGTCGATTTTAGTTTCCAGTGCCTCTCTCGACTTCTCTATTGCTTGTAATTTGTCATGGGGGGAAGGGTCTGCTGGTGTCTCCTTTTGATCCGTGAGAGTGCCTAGTCTGGGCCAAGTGTCCCCCGAGTCCTCTTTTGCCGGCTCCTGTTGGTGTTCCACGTCACGCCATTTGGTTACTTTCCCCATGGCAGCAGTCTCTCTGGGCATGTGCTTCTCCTCTTCCCAGCGCTGCTTGGTAGCACTCGCCTACAAATCCCTGCCTATGCTCAAGTGTTGAGCAAGGCCTACAGCCGCGTCTGAATGGTGCCTAGCCTGTGTTGAGTCCCCCTTCAGCACCTGCCTTTCAGCCGCTGCAGTCGGCTTCCTACGTGTCTCCCTCATTTTGCTGGGCTGGTGGCTCCTGCTTCGCTCGTCTCCACTAGAACTCAGGAGGCGGCAGTGACTATACTTTCTGGCCTGTCGCTACGCCTGTGTGTAAGGGCTCTTGTTCCGTGTCCGCCCTCTCCGGGTCCGGCCCGCTGTAAGTCTCTCTCACTTCAAGGGCCTCCCTTTCAGTGCTGGGATGTCTCCTCTGGTGCTCAGCATGTGCGGGGACTCTGTGCCTGAAAGTATGGGCATGTTCCCCGGTGGCCGTGAGCACTCTACCCTGTGCTTCCTTCTCCCTGCTGCCCAGTGCTTGCTGCTCACTTCCGGTGCGTCCCTTTGAATATGGCAGCGATTACTCATGGTAAGCTGAAGAGGTCAAGGCTGCCCCCTGTCAGGAGCGCACCCCAGTGCCACGGGGCGTTGTCTGCAGTTCCTCTTGATCAGCGCGTTGTTTCTGTGCGCGCTAGTCCACCTGCCACTACCGTTCCCTCTCTACCGCCGTTGACGTGTCTGGGACTGGGCAGTGAGTGCGCTGTGGTCCGATCCCACGTAGAGTGCCTCTATGTAGCGTAGTCCCGAATGTGTACTCGCGGTCCCTCCGGTCTGTGTCAGCCCAGGCCCCAAGTGCTCTTAAGTCAGGCCTATATCCTTCAGTCTGCGCGAGCATCCATGGCTCCCACTTCAGCTGGGGAAGGATTCGCTGTTCTCTCACAGCTAGTGGTGCGCCCGCGCGCCCGTACCTTTATCTCTACGGATTCTTCACTGTGCGCCCTTCTATTCAGCCACTATTTCAACTGCAAGTGCTGCCTCTCCTTCATGCAGTCTTCTCCATGGTGGCTGCTCTCAGCTCTCTTTTGGCAGTCGACTCCAGAGTAGGGCCCGATGCAGACTAGGCCTTCACGTTCCCCACACTCACTCCGGAGCCCGATCCAATTGCTACAGGGCACTCCCCAGGTCATTAATACTAGGCCTTCGCTCCCCAACACTGCTGGCCCTGGCTTTGCCTGTGACATGGAACCCCCAAGCTCCGGGCCGTGTGGTCTCCGAGAGAGCAGATGCTCATAGCTAGTGCCTGCAGGACTTTCCTCCCATCAGCGGCCTTGGCGGCTTCCTTCATCTCCAGCAGTGAGACAGCAGCCGCCATTTTGCTTGGCCTTGTGGCCCGGCAGCCAGGAATGATTTCTGCCTGCGCTACCCCCAGTGTGCCTGGCGTTGGGGGGGAACGGCATCTGTGTCTGGGGCCCCCTATAGCAGGTAGGATGGCACTGGATGGGAGATCACCAGCGGAAGCTCAGTTTCAGGCTCCCATCTCCATCAGCGTTAGGCCACACCCCCTTTATATTTCGATTTTATAATTTTGTTTGTGGTAATTCATTTATTATTAATTAATTATGAATTGTTTGTTAATTATAATTCATTAATTGGTAATTATGTTAATTGTGTCAATTATGTAGGAGTTGTTTATGCATTTTTAGGGGAATATGGTGTGAAGTAATTTATTTAAAAATCATTAATAATTCAATTTTTGATTATAATTAATTTATATTAAATATAGTTATTTGTTTGTCAAATGTTTTCTTAAACTTTTATAAGTTCATGTTTGTAGTTAATTTTTAGTAGTTTTTAACATTAAAATATTTTTCAATCTTTTGTAATTTTTTATATTTTAATATGTTTTTTTATTTTTATGTTATTAACAATGTTTGTATTGTAGTTGGTATTTTGTTTCTTTTTTATTTTTATTTTAATTTTCGGGAAATAGTAATTTTAAGTCCTCCGCTATCCAATACTTTCCTTACCATTGCACTCTCTGGAGTGGGAATAGTAATCTTTACCCTTTGCTATCCAACACTTTTTCTACTGTTGCCCTCTCTGGAGTGGGAATACTAATTTTAACACCTATACTATCCAACACTTTCTGCTACTGTTGCACTCACTGGAGTGGGAATAGTAATTTTTACCCCTTCGCTATCCAGCACTTTCCCTACTGTTGAACTCTTTGGAGTGGGAATATTAATTTTTACCCCTACGCTATGCAACACTTTCCCTACTGTTGCACTTACTGGAGTGGGAATAGTAATTTATACCCCTCCGCTATCCAACACTTTCCCTACTATTGCACTCTTTGGAGTGGGAATAGTAATTTGGACCCCTCCGCTATCCAACACTTTCCCTACTGTTGCACTCACTGGAGTGGCAATAGTGATTTTTTCCCCTCTGCTATACAGCACTTTCCCTACTGTTGCATTCACTGGAGTGGGAAAAGTAATGTTTACTCCTCCGCTATCCAACACTTTCCCTACTGTTGCACTCACTGGAGTGGGAATAGTATTTTTGACCCCTCCGCTATCCAACACTTTCCCTACTGTTGCACTCTCTGGAGTGTGAATAGTAATTTTGACCCTTTGCTATTCAACGTTTTCCCTACTGTTGCACTCTCTGAACTGAACTAACTACAACGGGGGAATTTCAATGTTTGTACGAGTGAAAAGTCCAGCTAACTATAACGCCCCTGAAACCTATGGTTTTTTCAGTGAATTTCTAAGGTTTTTTAAATGCTAATTCCTAACTATAACGTGCCTGAAACCTATGGTTTTTTCAGTGAATTTCAAAGATTTTTTAAATGCTAATTTCTAACTATGCCTACAGACATGTGAAGAAAGAAGAAAAAACGCACAGAAAGAAAAAAAAAGAAATGCAGAAAGAAGCAACAGAAGTCCTCAAAGATGAAGAAAAGTGCAGGAAGAAGGATAACGTGCAGAAAGAACAAACAGAAGAGCAGAAAGAAGCCTTGTTGCAAAATCATCCTGTACCCTCAACTTTTTCAGACGGATACTGGTGGTAACTGAGTCTGACTAACCAGTCCTAGAGCCAGTGCTATGTTAAAAGACACACAGAATACAGTGAAAACAACTACATACACTAGGGAACACTATGCGTTGGGGTCCCCCTGTGATCAGCATGACCTCCTCTGTAAGCCCCTAGTATATAATAGGGCAGGGGATTGAAACTACCTCTTAAAACGCGCCACAGGGCGTGTTTGCACAAGTCACCTCAGGCCCCGTCCCCTCACTTCCCCACTGTGTAAACACGCCCTGTGGACGTTTTAAGTTGGGAGATTAAGTCCCCTTGAATCCTGAGGGTCCCTAGGGTCCAACTAGACCACTAGGTACCTCCAGTAAGCGCCACAGAGCTGCGTTGCAGAGAGATGTAAAAAGGGGCACGGCCTAGACCACCTCTCTGCAACGCAGCGGAGTGGCGCTTACTGGAAGCACCTGGTGGGCTAGTTGGCCCCCAGGGTCCCTCAGGATTGAAGGGGAATTATTTCCCCAACTTAAAACGCGCCACAGGGCGTGTTTGCACACGTCACCTCAGGCCCCGTCCCCTCCCTTCACCACTGTGTAAACGCGCCCTGTGGCCGTTCTAAGTTGAGAGATTAAGTCCCGTTGAATCCTAAGGGTCTCTAGGGTCAAACTAGCCCACTAGGTACCTTCAGTAAGCGCCACAGAGCTGCGTTGCATAGAGGTGTAAAAAGGGGCATGGCCTCAGAACACCTGTCTGCAACGCAGCTCCCTGGCGCACACTGGAGATACCTGTTGGGCTAGTTGGCCCTCAGGGACCCTCGGTATTGAAGGGGAATTAATTCCCCTACTTACAACTGGCCAGGGAGCGTGTTTGTAGAGTGCTGCAAGGAGGGGGCGTGGCCTCCAGCGCGATGCCGGTCTTTTATTTATTTTATTTTTTTAAGAAGGAGGGCTGTGTGGCCCCCCTTCTTTTTCTAATTTACTGGCCCTGGGGACCCCATCCCCCAGGGCCTGCACCCTAATTTTTTCTGTTGAAAAAAATTAATTTGGCCCTCCCAAGGCCTTCATCGGCCCCGGGGACCCCAACGCCCAGGTCATGGCCTTTTTTTAATTTAAATTCTTTAGGAGGGGGCTGCGTTGCCCCCCTCCTCCGGCCACTTATGGCCCCGGGGACCCGGCTTTTGTTTTTTATTATTTTAAAAAAATATATATTCATAGAAAAACCTAGGACATGCTGGACAAACCGTATGTAAATATCACCATGACGATTTGCGTGATATTCATTAAAAGGCAACTATGCATAAAATGAATCCACATGGAATGTATTTACACCGCTAGTGAAGCTCTGACATGTCTGACGCCCTACCGTGCCTAATCCCGGCGCCCCCGCTGGTGGGTATTCTTCAAGTAGACACCCTTGTTGTTTATTTATACAAACATGGGTAGCTATTGACGGGCACATTTAATATACACGCACACCAAGCCATTCAAAGGGGATTCGACAAAAATCTGACCAAACTATGCAAGAAATCCCCTCACGGTTAATAAAAACACATCCACAGCCGGATGTGTAATACTTTTTATTTTACTCTCTGGAAAGGAGACGAACCTCACTTGAGAGTCACAGCGAGCTCCTGGCTGAGCCCAATGCTGTGTCACACCCACCAGTGCCCGCCGATTGCCTCACACCTCTGTGTTGTATTCCACCAGCTAGTGCGTATGCTATGACACTCTCTGGCCCATGTGCACTGTAACACCACCCCGTGAATATGTCATGCCACACTTGCGTTCGCACGGGTTATATTGCCCCATCTAACGTGCCTTCCTCGATGTGTATGTTATAACGCACAGCGCTATGCCATACATATTACAATCTGGGATCCATATCTTTGTCACAGTGCATATGCAACGTTACACTCCCCAGCACATATTTTATATTACAACTTTAGAGACTAGTTATGTTACACAACACTGCCCTGTGCATATTACACTCCAAGGCGCATATCGCATAGCACGCGCTAGTGCCTGTGCTATCTCGTGCTCTCCAATGAATCTGTCATTGCGCACAATGTATTGCATATTATATTTCACGCCCCGGTTCATCTTATATCACACTTTTTGGTGCATAGTTTATACGATATACTACATCTAGTTTCCATTTTCAATCGTGCTCTCAGGACTTTGTTCTATATAACACTGCGCCCACCTACCCTTTTCATGGGCATTACATTTTGCGATGGGGGTGGAGGATCAGGGGGTGTTTCTGCCAAGTGAGCCCGGAGTCACAGTCACAAAAGTCCTCTTCTTCCTGAATAAAAGTGAGATTATGCTGCATACTTGTTCATGTTTTAAGTAGTTCGCACAGACACACATTTTAAAAACAATAATGTTCCTAATACCCACCTTCTCTGAACAGTTAGCTTGCTGCCCCATCCATCTCCTCCCTATCCTCTGTTGTCTGAATCCATGGACTAGCCTCCTCCCTCCTGCCATGCATGGTCTGATGTGCTGCCACTGCCCTCCATTTAGCATGATGTACCAGTCCACTCCTCCTGCCCTCCATTGCCCAATTCGATGGCCCATCATTGACCTCCTGCTTAGCCTCTGTGCTTAGCTTGCTGCCCCTATTCTCCTTCCCCCTGCCCTCCGATTTCTTTGTGCATGCCCCTGCTCCATCCTTGTTGCCCACTATGTTCCATGGACCTGCCACTCTTATCTACTCTGAGTGTTCTGTTGAGCTGCCACTCCCCTCCCACCTGCCTAGCATTGTCAGATGACTGTAACCTGTCCCTGCCACCTCCACCCTGCCTGTCCACATGCCATGCCCCTATCCCCTTCCTCCTGTCCTCCATGGTCCATTTCACTGCCACACCCTTCTGCCCTCCCTGATCTTTTGTGCTGCAACTGCTCCTCCTGCCTGCCCTGCGCGGTCTGTTGTGAGGCCCCTTCCCCTAAACTCTCTTGTCTGTGCCCAGGTCCTGACCCTCCCTTCTATCCTCCATGGTCCTTTGTGCATGCCCCTGCACCCTCCTTCTTGCCCATCATAGCCATTGTGCTGCCACTAACCCTCCCGCTTGCCATGCATGGTCTTCTGTGCTGCCATGGCCCCTCCCACCTTCCCTGTGTGGTCAGCTAGCTGCCCCTGACCCCCTCCCACCTTCCTTCCATGGTCTGTGTGTATGCCATCATAGTCTCATTGTTGCTCTCCATGGTGTGTCTTGTTTCTAGTGCCCATCCTGTCTGACCTCCATGGTCATCTTGCTGCTCCTGCCCTGCCCCCTTGCCCAAGCCCTCTGTTTCCATGTGCAGACCCCTATTCCCTCCCTCCTGGCTTGTCTGTTCCATTGTAATGCCCCTGATCCGTCCCTCCTGCCCTTTATGGTCTGTTATGCTGCAGCTTTCTCTCCTGTCTGTCCATTATGGTCAGCTAGCTACCATTGCCTCTTTCCCCTCTGTTCTCTGTTGTCCATGTGCATGGTCCTGTCCCCTCCCTATTGCTTTCTATGGATTGTTGTGCTGCACTCCTGTCCCGCATGCACTGTGTGGTGTATTGTGCTGCTGCAAACCCTGATGCCTGCCCTGTAGGGTCAGTTTGGTGCACCTCTCCATGTCCCTCCTGTCCTCTGTTATCCGAGTCCATGTCCCTACCCCAATTCCTCCTGCCTCCCATGATCCAATGTACCATACTTGCGAACATTTTGAACTTGGTAAGAGGGAGATTTTGAAAAAAACTGGGGTATTGATTTTCCCCTTTGAGTTACATTGAAAAAGGCGAGATTGTAGATAAGAGACAGATCAAATAAAGCCCATTTGAGCTTAAAAACATTGGACGTTTCCTGGCTGAAACGGTTCTGTTGGCATGTATGGTTGTACTACCACTGCCTCTTCCTTCTGCCCACAATGGTCTATTATATTGCCACAGCCTCTCTTGCCAGTCCTGTATTGTTGGTTTGTTGCCCCTGGCCCCCTTTCCACTGCCCTCCATAGTCTGTTGTGCTGCCACTGCCCTTCCTTCCTGCCCAGTGTGGTCAAATTGTTGCATCTGCACTCTCCTACCTGCCTTCAATTTTCAGAGTCCGTGCCCCTGGCCTCTGCTGCCTCTCAACAGTATCCCAATGAAAAACTAGATTGCTAACATTCTATATTTATTACAAAAGTGAGGAACGCCTGACGTCATCTTGAAGAAATCAAAACTGTAATACCTAGAGTATTTCCCCCCCCACCTGCCTAGCATTGTCAGATGACTGTAACCTGTCCCTGCCACCTCCACCCTGCCTGTCCACATGCCATGCCCCTATCCCCTTCCTCCTGTCCTCCATGGTCCATTTTACTGCCTCACCCTTCTGCCCTCCCTAGTCTGTTGTGCTGCAATTGCTCCTCCTGCCTGCCCCGCGCGGTCTGTTGTGAGACCCCTTCCCCTGAACTCTCTTGTCTGTGGCCAGGTCCTGACCCTCCTTTCTATCCTCCATGGTCCTTTGTGCATGCCCCTGCACCCTCCTTCTTGCCCATCATAGCCATTGTGCTGCCACTAACCCTCCCGCTTGCCATGCATGGTCTTCTGTGCTGCCATGGCCCCTCCCTCCTTCCCTGTGTGGTCAGCTAGCTGCCCCTGACCCCCTCCCACCTTCCCCCCATGGTCTGTGTGTATGCCATCATAGTCTCATTGTTGCTCTCCATGGTGTGTCTTGTTTCTAGTGCCCATCCTGCCTGACCTTCATGGTCATCTTGCTGCTCCTGCCCTGCCCCCTTGCCCCCAGCCCTCTGTTTCCATGTGCAGACCCCTATTCCCTCCCTCCTGGCTTGTCTGTTCCATTGTAATGCCCCTGATCCATCCCTCCTGCACTTTATGGTCTGTAATGCTGCAGCTTTCTCTCCTGTCTGTCCATTATGGTCAGCTAGCTACCATTGCCTCTTTCCCCTCTGTTCTCTGTTGTCCATGTGCATGGTCCTGTCCCCTCCCTATTGCTTTCTATGGATTGTTGTGCTGCACTCCCGTCCCGCATGCGCTGTGTGGTGTATTGTACTTCTGCAAACCCTGATGCCTGCCCTGTAGGGTCAGTTTGGTGGACCTCTCCATGTCCCTCCTGTCCTCTGTTATCCGAGTCCATGTCCCTACCCCAATTCCTCCTGCCTACCATGATCCAATGTACCATACTTGCGAACATTTTGAACTTGGTAAGAGGGAGACTTTGAAAAAAACTGGAGTATTGATTTTCCCCTTTGAGTTACATTGAAAAAGAGGAGATTGTAGATAGGAGACAGATCAAATAAAGCCCATTTGAGCTTAAAAACATTGGACGTTTCCTGGCTGAAACGGTTCTGTTGGCATGTATGGTTGTACTACCACTGCCTCTTCCTTCTGCCCACAATGGTCTATTATATTGCCACAGCCTCTCTTGCCAGTCCTGTATTGTTGGTTTGTTGCCCCCGCCGCCCTTTCCACTGCCCTCCATAGTCTGTTGTGCTGCCACTGCCCTTCCTTCCTGCCCAGTGTGGTCAAATTGTTGCATCTGCACTCTCCTACCTGCCTTCAATTTTCAGAGTCCGTGCCCCTGGCCTCTGCCTCTCAACAGTATCCCAATGAACAACTAGATTGCTAACATTCTATAGTTATTACAAAAGTGTGGAACGCCTGACGTCATCTTGATGTAATCAAAACTGTAATACCTAGAGTATTTCCTTTAGAAATTACATATATGAGAGGGTCTTATTTGCATCAAAATTATGGTTAGTGTTCTGAAAAACTAAAATGAGGACATATTTTCAGAGTTTTCAATTAGCGACAAAGAACTTTTAAATTAGTCGTAATCTTTATGTTTTTTTATCCAGTTGACCACTTGATTAAATGTTGCACCTAGGGGAGAGGATGTGGTGTTACTTCCAGAGCTGCAGACTTTGCAACTGGGGAACCAGGTTGGAGTTTCTGCTTCAGCTCAACATTCTGTGATTCTGGCCAAATCACTTAATCTCCCCATGTCTACAACCAAAATGAATTTGATCTTGTGTGATGTAACCAATGCTCATGTAAAGCACTCAAATACCTGACAAGTCTGCACTATATAAAACTGCAAATACACAAAAAATAAGTGTTTTGCACACTTCTGTCATTGGGCTACATCTGGGTGATATTTGTGCTGCATTTGGGCTCTTTTGTCTCTGGTGGCCATCTTGGGAGATTTATTTGTTATGAAGTTTCCTAATTTCCACATTTACTGCAGTCTCCTCAGTAGGAAATGTTTTCAGTTTTTTACTTTGATTCCATCAAGAAGGTATTCAGATATGTCACACATTTGCCAAAAATTCTGAATGTCAGCACTCTAGTTGCTCATTAGATCACTGTAGTAAAGCTACTGTTCTCCACGGAAGTCTGCTGCTGGTATTAAAAGTGCATGTTTCAGTCTGCATATAAGAATTTTTTAATGAAATAGAAGAGGATTTGAGAAGTCACTCAAAATTGGGCCCTCATTTTTCTTTCTTCAGCACTAATCTTAATTTCTATGGCAAAATGAACCCCCTCATTGTGTTCCTTTTTAAATTAAATGTTTTAAGTGTTACCGGTTTATTCCAATCAAGATGGCTTCAGGTGTGCCATACTTTTGTCATATGTAAGACAGTAAGCGCTCTAGTTGTTCTTAAGAACACTCTGGGACATTCTGTCATTGGGCTATACTTGGGCTACATCTGGGTGATATTTGGGCTACATTTGGGCTCTTTTGTCTCTGGTGGCCATCTTGGGAGATTTATTTGTTATTACGTTTCCTAATTTCCTCATTTACTGCAGTCTCCTCAGTGGGAATACTTTCAGTTTTTTATTTTGGTTCCATCAAGAAGGCATTCAGATGTGTCACACATTTGCCATAAATTCTGAATGTTAGCACTCTAGTTGCTCATTAGATCACTGTAGTAAAACTACTGCTTACCAGGGAAGTCTGCTGCTGGTATTCAAATTGCATGTTTCAGTCTGCATGTCAGAATTTTTGTATGAACTACAAGAGGATTTGAGAAGTCAAAATGTGCCCTAATTTTTCTTTCTGCAGAACTAATCATAATTTTTATGGCAAAATGAACCCCCTGATGTTGTTCCTTTGTAAATTAAATGTTTTAAGTGTTACCACTTTATTCCAATCAAGATGGCTTCAGGTGTGCCATACTTTTGTCATAAGTAAGGCTGTTAGCGCTCTAGTTGTTCGTTAGAACACTCTGGGATATTCTGTCACTGGGCTATACTTGGGCTACATCTGGGTGATATTTGGGCTACATTTGGGCTTTTTGTCTCTGGTGGCCATCTTGGGAGATTAATTTGTTATGAAGTTTCCTAATTTCCTCATTTACTGCAGTCTCCTCAGTAGGAAATACTTTCAGTTTTTTACTTTTATTCCATCAAGAAGGCATTCAGATGTGTCACACATTTGCCATAAATTCAGAGTGTTAGCACTCTAGTTGCTTATTAGATCACTGTAGTAAAGCTACTGCTCACCAGGGAAGTCTGCTGCTGGTAATGAAAGTGCATGTTTCAGCCTGCATGTCAGAATTTTTTTATGAAATAGAAGAGGATTTGAAAAGTCACTCAAAATGTGCCCTAATTTTTCTTTCTGCAGCACTAATCATACTTTCTATGGCAAAATGAACCCCCTCATTTTGTTCCTTTTTAAATTAAATGTTTTAAGAGTTACCACTTTATTCCAACCAAGATGGCTTCAGGTGTGCCATACGTTTGTCATAAGTAGGACTGTTAGCACTCTAGTTGTTCTTTAAAACACTGTGGGAAGCTGCAGTAGAACACAAAGGAATCAACTGACAGTCTCTGCCCTTGTTGGATGTACATGTTTTATTGAGAATATCAGACATCATTCTCACATGACTGAGAAAGATAATGTGAATTTACAGAAAATATGCTCTCAGTTTAGCTTATAGATCACCTTCCAAACCTCTGTGGGAAAAGCATGAGAAAATAGTTTTCTCTCAAACATGATTCATGATATCCCAGCAGAAGGCTTTTTCACATGGTAAAATCACCTTAGAACACACCACAATTCCTAAAATGAGTATGGTACCATCAATAAATGATTTATAATGTAACTAAAGTCTTAAAACCTTCTATTAACTGCAATGCTTTTTAATGAGGTGCCATCATGTATATTGGTCCCAAGATGGCTGCCAACACTTCTTGGATGAAGTGCTGACAGCCAATCAGATCTCACGATGAGATGTGTGGTTAGGCTCCGCCCAGATATATATGTCATTTTACTTTTGATTTTCTCAGGAACTACTGAACGGATTTACACCATTTAAGCAAAAGGCACGAGTCTGAATTGAGGACTACCTCTTTGCCAAATTTCAAGGAATTCTGTGCAGCATTTCGGGCTGTACCTTCGACTAAAGGTTCAATGGGAAAATGCATGGGGAAAACGCGTTTTGGGACCCCCCTTTTTTCTCAGCCCCCGCTTGACGAATCACCCCGAGACTTTCAGGGTAGGAGCTGGCCAGTTGTAAGTTGGGGAATTAATTCCCCTTCAATACTGAGGGTCCCTGAGGGCCAACTAGCCCAACAGGTATCTCCAGTGTGCGCCAGGGAGCTGCGTTGCAGACAGGTGTTCTGAGGCCACGCCCCTTTTTACACCTCTATGCAACGCAGCTCTGTGGCACTTACTGGAGGTACCTAGTGGGCTAGTTTGACCCTAGGGACCCTAAGGATTCAAGGGGACTTAATCTCTCAACTTAGAACGGCCACAGGGTGCGTTTACACAGTGGTGAAGGGAGGGGACGGGGCCTGAGGTGACGTGTGCAAACACGCCCTGTTGTGCGTTTTAAGTTGGGGAATTAATTCCCTTTCAATCCTGAGGGACCCTGGGGGCCAACTAGCCCACCAGGTGCTTCCAGTAAGTGCCACTGCTCTGCGTTGCAGAGAGGTGGTGCAGGCCATGCCCCTTTTTACACCTCTCTGCAATGGCGCTTACTGGATGTACCTAGTGGGCTATTCTGCCCCTAGGGATCCTCAGGATTCAAGGGGACTTAATCTCCCAACTTAAAAAACGGCCACAGGGCATGTTTACACAGTGGGGAAGAAAGGGGACGGGGCCTGAGGTGACTTGTGCCACACGCCCTATGGCGCGTTTTAAGTTGGGGAAATAATTCCCCTTCAATCCTGAGGGCCCCTGGGGGCTAACTAGCTCACCAGCTGCTTCTAGTATGCGCCACTGTGCTGCGTTGCAGAGAGGTGGTCCAGGCCGTGCCACTTTTTACACCTCTCTGCAACGCAGCCCAATGAAATTCCCCCGTTATAGTTAGTTCAGCTAACTATAACTCGCGCTCCCGCAATCCACTGCTGATGACATCACATATTACATCACTCATGACATGGTCAGTGACATCACTCATGACATCACTGATGACATCTCAAATGACATCACTGATGACATCACTGATGACGTCATCCATGTGATAAATTACCACAACTTCTCACACCCTAATATAACCTTTGATACACCGACTCAAAATTTCAGAGTTCCATTCTCAAAACCATACATACTCCAATACCAATAACTACATACCCACTTATTAACTGTTAGGTCTACATACACCTCCACTCATTCACCTGTACAGTCACTCATACTTACAATCACTCCATACAAGACTATCATATGCATTTATACACCTATATAGACACTCACACACCACTAATCATCCATAGAGGTACTCTCACACCAAGTCAGTCATGCAAATAATTACACTCCCATTTACTCACCTATGCGGTTATACACACTCAAGTTCACTTAATCATTAAAATAGTACCACATTCTTACGCTCTTATAGAATCATTGATACAAGCACACACTCATCCATACAGTCACTCTCACAATCACACACTATCACATCTACCCACTTATATACTCTTACACGCATATATACTTTCACGAAATGTACTCATTCTCGCCATTCTGACGCCCATAAGTGGTTCTCCACTGAGCTCAAAAAACAGAAGCTTGAGCTAAGACAAAAAGAAAGAAAATGGAGATCACACTACAAATTGGAGGATAAACTTCTGTTTTCCTCTGCTCTCAATGACTACAAAAAGCACTTACGTGAAGCTAAGCTGTATACTTCTCAGCCAAAATCCTTAATGCCCAAAAAAAATCAAAAGAGATTTTCTCGATCGTCAATGACTTATGCAATTCTGACAGAATTCACCCAGACCAGCCACCCACTCAGGAGCTTTGCTGCTCCTTGAACTCATTTTTTCTGGATAAGATTTCCACGATTAAGGCCAGCATCCCCGCTATGTGTGACACAGACCATACTGATCTGGTCCCGACGAATCCGGTGACCCTGGGCCACTTTCCAGTCTTATGCCCCCAGCTCTTCTCAGAACTCCTGGTTCGAGTCAAATCTGGGTCACCTAACGACTGCTGTCCCCCTCATATCATGAAAGAGGTCTTCTCTGTCCACCCTCATGTTGTACTCCCTCTTCTAAATGAATCCCTTACCCAGGGCAAGGTTCCCTCTGCCTTTAAGAATGCGATAGTGGTCCCTCTATTAAAAAAACCAGGGGCTGATCCTCGGAGTCACTCCAACTATCGCCCTATCTCTTTGCTTCCTTTCTTGGCAAAGATACTCGAGGCCCTTGTCACCAAGTCCCTATCGAAGTTTATCGAACAAACTGATTACTTGGAACCCAACCAAGCCGGGTTCCGTCCTGCACATTCCACCGAGACGGTTATCCTCAGTGTACTAGACACCCTGCGAGCTAATGCGGATAAAGGCAATCATCAGGCCCTCATCCTTCTTGACCTGTCGGCCACGTTCAACACGGTGAATCATCACATCTTATTATCCTGTGTCGAACAAGCAGGGATACAAGGATCCGCCTACAACTGGATTCAATCTTTTCTCCAAGACAGAACGCAGGAAGTCCGTCTTTGCTCCTTCACTGCCCCCAGGAAAGTCTCCTCTTGCGGAGTCCCCCAGGGCTCCTCACTCTCTCCCCTACTATTTAATCTCTACCTTAGACCCCTCATCAGTTCCTTGAAAAACATGAAGGTCACAACTTTTAATTACGCAGACGACCTTCAACTTATTTTCACACTGGATGGGCCCAACTCAGCCTCTGAATTTCAAGCGACTATGCTTCACATTCAGCGCTGGATGAATTTCAACCAGTTAAAACTTAATCCTGGTAAGACTGAGCTTATCTTGCCAGGTACCAGCGCAACCATGTGGGGCCCTCACTTTTGGCCTGCTGACCTTGGCCCACCTCCCTCCCCCTCCCCTTCTGTAAAAAGCCTAGGAGTGACTTTGGATGCCGACCTTTCACTCAGGGGACAGGTGGGGTCTGTAGTCTCCTCATGTGTTTTTCAGTTGAGGAAACTCAAAAAAATCGCTCACCTACTTACCCCTTCAGCTCTCACCCTGGCAGTGATTGCCCTTGTACTTTTGCGACTTGATTTTAGTAATTCCATCTACTTCGGCTTGCCCATATTTCTGCTCAAACGTCTTCAAATGGTGCAGAACCAGGCAGCCAGACTAATACTTAAGCAACCCAAATGGCACTCTGCCAGCCCACTTCTGGCTAAGCTTCACTGGCTCCCTATTGCCCAACGTGCAGCTTTTAAGATCGGCTGCCTTCTTTTCAAATCTCTGCACTGTAAGAGCCCCAAGTTTCTTAGTAGCCTGATCACGAAATACACACCTCGCCGCCCTTTACAGTCTGGTAACCTTATGCTATTAGCCACCCCGGCCATCAAAAGGAAACGCCAGGGAGGGCCCAGTTTCTTATACCTCGGACCTGGCCTCTGGAACTCACTACCTCTGGACATTCGAATGCAGGATAATCTACTGAGCTTTAGAAAGGCTTTGAAAACACAGCTGTTTGTACTTTCATACAACTAGGTTGTCCGTCGCGTCTATCTGAGACAATTAGCGCCATGAAACCTCCGGGTGTGCGTGCGCTCTACAAATTTCTCCTAACATAACATAACATAACATATACTGCGTTTCACATATGTAGTTAGTCACAAATGTATCACTGAGATATACATTCAATCCCTAACACACCCATACATACACTCACTCAACCATACAGTCCATCACAGATGCACTCTTAAAACCATGCACCCATAGAATCACCCACTCACACATCTATGTATAGAGTCACACACACCCTACCCACACAACACTCAGGAACCCATACAGATACTGAGACAAGCAATCAAAAACTCATATAGACACTCATATAGCTATTCACAAAACCATGCAGCCACTTATACACCAACATACAGACACATACAGACATTTACACAGTTTAGTCACTAGTCTGCAGTAAGATACATTTAATGACTCACTTATAGAGTCAGTTACGCACCACAGAAAATCATCCATTTACACACTTGTACACCCACTCATTCTTCAACAGGCCTTTCCCTATATATATTAAACATATTACAATTGTTTAGAAACACATACTCAATTGATGATGTCATCAGTGATGTCATCAGTGATGTCATTTGAGATGTCATCATTGATGCCATGAGTGATGTCACTGACCATGTCATGAGTGATGTAATATGTGACGTCATCAGCAGTGGATTGCGGGCGCGCGAGTTATAGTTAGCTGAACTAACTATAACGGGGGAATTTCATTGGTTTTTTACGAGTGAAATGTCCAGCTAACTATAACATGTGTGAAACCTATGTTTTTTTCAGTGAATATATATATATATATATATATATATTCACTGAAAAAAACC
Organism: Triturus cristatus; assembly: GCF_964204655.1. Taxonomy (NCBI): domain Eukaryota; kingdom Metazoa; phylum Chordata; class Amphibia; order Caudata; family Salamandridae; genus Triturus; species Triturus cristatus. The sequence continues at coordinate 522,610,704 of NC_140588.1, read as the reverse complement.
ATAGGTTTCACACACGTTATAGTTACGAATTAGCATTTAAAAAACCTTGCAAATTCACTTAAAGAACCATAGGTTTCACACATGTTATAGTTAGCTGGACATTTCACTCGTAAAAAACCAATGAAATTCCCCCGTTATAGTTAGTGCAGGCAACTATAACTCACGCGACCGCAATCCTCTGCTGATAATGTCAGATATTACATCACTGTATTTAGACACTTATTTACCCATGTCTTCTTCCATTAATCTTTAGCTATACATATATTACAAATATTTATTTTTCATAAAGACACATATGTCATCAGTGATGTAATATCTGACGTCATCAGCAGAGGATTGCTGTCGCGTGAGTTATAGTTGCCTGCACTAACTATAACGGGGGAATTTCATTGGTTTTTTACGAGTGAAATGTCCAGCTAACTATAACATGTGTGAAACCTATGGTTTTTTAAGTGAATTTGCAAGGTTTTTTAAATGCTAATTCGTAACTATAATGTGTGTGAAACCTATGGTTTTTTCAGTGAATTTGAATGTTTTTTTAACTGCTAAGTTATTTATTTATTATTATTATTTTTCAGGTTTTTCACCGTGCGCGCACCGTGATATATATTTTTTTTTTTAAATCGCGAGGTGCGCGCACCGTGCGCGCGCTGTGGGCGCACGGTGTGCTTCGCGCACCGAGCTCCCACGAGTCGTAGTGCTTGCCGTGCGCGCTGGGTGCACGCACCTCGCGATTTATTTAAAAAAAAATGTTTTTTTCTCCCTTGGGGGTCATTCTGTGACCCCCTGACCAAGGCTAGGGGGTCAGGAACTGTCCACTCTGCCCCCTTTTCACATTCTCCACCTTTTTTTTCACCCCCTCAGACTGCGAGAGACAAAATGGCGGCCGACACTTCCTGGTTTCTTTCGATTCGAATGTTTATTGACATCTAACAACCAATCAGAATTGCGCTCGCGCACGGCAGGGTGCGCGCACAGTGCGCGCACGGTGCACGCGTATAGATATTGATATGCTTTTAAATGCTATTTTCTCAGGAAATACTGAACAGATTTACACCAGACCTGCAAAAGGCACTTCCTTGACCTTATGGCTACCTCTCTGGCAAATTTCAAGTAACTCTGTTCAGCCGTTCGGGCTGTAGCTGTGTCTAAAGGTCCTATGGAAAAATGCATGGGGAAAACGAGTTTTGGGACCCCCCTTTTTTCTCGGCCCCCGCTTGACGAATCACCCCGAGACTTTCAGGGTAGGAGGTGAACGGAGCGCCCCATTAGTTTTGAAAATTTCGCGAGGATTCGTCAACCGGCGCCAAAGTTATTCAAAATAGAATTTGGAGATTTCCTATGGAAACTAGGTTGTAACTATAACTATCTACTGGCGGCCGCCAGTAGATAATATATATATATATATATCAGTGAATTCCTCACATCTACTAACCTTAGTTCTGCACACTTCCCTAAAATACTGAATGAGAGTTGCATGATAGAAAGAGATTATTAAACATGGGATGAATCACTACAAACAAACTCACAAACTCTGCTAGGAGATGGCAAGATAAACAGAAAGCACATGGAGATTGGCGGGTCTTTCTTGTAAGAAATGTGGTTGTTGGTTGAGGGGAGTGTGAGCCATTCTCAAGCAACAGTCACAATTTCTGTCAGGGTAAAGCACAAAAAAATAACTAAATTAACACGTTCCTTACCCTCCAGAAGTTTGGCTTAAAAGCGGCCAGGATTAGCTTACGCGCAAAGTTTTAAGTATTTATGCTACACACTAACAGCAAAAAAGTGAAAAAAACATACAAGAAATATCCCAAACCAATTTAAAAGAATAAAATAAATTGTAATAAATTATTTGACATCAAAATGACAAAAATCCAATCGTAGAACTGGAGTTTGGAATTATTTCATTTAAAAGTGAAAAATTGCACCTGAAAGATCAAAACACCAACCCTGGACATCCAGTCACACAAGGCTAGGGAACAATTGAAGTTAAGGCCGACTGCAATAGAGCGCAGGTATGATACACAGAGTGGATTGAGTTCGGTCTCTGTTTACCTTCAGACATACAAGCACATTTGAAAGAAAATGTCTGAGAAGGTAAATTTCAGCGCGACAAGGCAGCTGCCGATTTCGAGGACAATTCATCATTGTCAGGGAGCCGCAGGGCGAAGTTGTGGAGAAGATCCATTCCGTTAGACTTCGCCCTGGTCTAGCCGTAGCTGACCAGGGCTAAATGAGACCGGTACCCCATCTGCAAGGAGCCGCTGAACATGACTTGCTGCTGTGGAGAATAACGTGACAGGAGCTGCCTCAAAGCCAGACCAAGTGGTGATGCACTTTGGGTAGATCAATCAGCAGGTAGGTCCTCTCGGTTCTCAGAGCATTTTTTGGCAGAAAATGTTCTAGTCCCAAGTTTTAGGTTTGGGCTATCTGGGTACTTTTAACACCACTTTCATGGGTCAAGTACTGGAAAGGTACCACTCAGAGGGTCAGGCAGGGTCCGTATGTGGGTTCAAGATGGTTGGAGCCTTCTCTGTCCCTGAGGCTCTGATCATAAGGCCAGTCAAATAGCCCTTAGAGTTACCTGGAGGTTCTACGTTCAAGAAGAAAATAAGGACTCCAGCAGTAGGGCTGACATCTGGGGGCTCAAAGCAGGATTCAGGCAGCAGTCAGTACTCAGAGAATCCTTCTGCAGGTCCAGAATGTGAACTAAGAGTAGCTGAGGGTTCCTCTTTTATACATGGTGCTGTGCTTACATTGAATTGTAAGAAACATCTAGAGGCTTCCCTACAGAGAAGTCTCTGGAATATCCTGCCTCCCTACTGTGGTCTCAGTCTGTCTGCCAGAACAATAGGCTAGTGCTGTGCTTCCCAAGCTTTTTGCCCCCAGCTCCCTTGAGCTTTTCGCCATTGGCCGCAGCTCGTGATTATGTTACATTTTTTGGTGAGTCTAGGGGATGAAAGCCTGGCCTTGGGAGTACTTCCATTTTTCTCCCTGCCAATAATTGGGATGAAGCGGATGGAAGTATTATAATCATGGAGTCTGTAAAAGTGTGTAAATGATAGGCTATGATGTGTGTGACAGGTAATGGAAAAACCTTTTAGGTAGGACTTGCATGTTGTCATTTCAATCACAAATGATTTTTGAAGAACAATTGCTTTTACACCAGACTTTGAATGTATGCATTTGTGCGTGTTGGTCCGCCACTAACATATATTGCACCATGCAACAAATCACATTTTGTACATAGGTGGGAGAAATGTGGCATCCTGACTGAATAGTGTGATGAGACATTCGAATTCTGGAAGCAAAACTAAGCTAATGTGGAGTATGGTCCTTGCTTCTGTCACCCACCCTCTCTTAGAGAGCCTTGCTAGTCTAGCAAGGCTCCCTGAGAGAGAGAGGGTGGGTTACAGGATCAAGGGCCATACTCCATATCCTAGAGGGAAGGAAAAGCAATCTAATTCATGGATAGGGATATGCCTCTTTCTATTTACCCTCAACTTGCAGGTACAGGGACATCTGGTTTTTATAACACTATAAAAACACAAAATGCCAAAACTGAAGTAACATGAGTTACAATTTACAATGTGCAGCATAGTTCACTGTGTGTCAGATACAAAGACAGCGAATATGCTCTGTCCAGTACAGTGCATTATTACTAGGATGCTGCCGGGACATTGTCTCCATAGTTGTTTTTGTAATCTGGGTCAGGTCACTCCCTGCCCTATGGTGTGACTACAAGAGGATTAGTAGGACCAGTACAAGGGCACTATCACACCTGCAGCAGAGAGAAAAAATCCATGACCCAGAGGCACACAGAAAGTGATCCCCTGCAGAAACTGCTCTGGGGATAATGGAGAGCCCAAGCTCGAAGCAGATTGAGCACACTCCAGGTACAAATTTAGACCACAAATGAATTAGCTTGCTCGGATTAGCAGCGCTGTTTTAGTGCCACATACTGAACGTGGGCAAGGTGGATTAGGAAATACTACTCAAAAGAGCATGTGCAGACACGGCACCAAAATACGACAAGTTATCAACCCATCAGCATGGAAACAGAAGAAAGACAGCACAGGAGTGCCGTGAGGTGTGGAGGTCTACATATATACGTGCCTGTTAACTGGTAAGCAATGAAACATAATATTAGAAAAACTGTTTAAATCAAATGGTACATATTTAAGGCTATTAACAAATGTAACAGTAAGCAGTATAGTTTTTTAAACCACAATATTTTGAACATACTCGTTTTAAAGGGAAAACTTGTATTTGAAGTGCTCGTTAACAGCTTTTTTATTGAATAGTGGGTATTTGTGTGATATATACATAACTGCTACAACAACGCAATTGGCAACAGGAACAAATGTGGTAGTAAATCTTATCTTGCATGTTTAACTGTTGCAAATGGGCTGCAATTTAAAATAACATGAGGTTAGGTACCTGCAATGAAGATATTTGTGTACCCAACAAGTTCGGTGGAGGGGGAAGGTCGGTGCATGTCTGTCCTCTTCGAATTTGTTCACATGAAGTACTTTATTGTAGTCAGTGTGTTAATCCAGTTTTTAATGCATATTGTCCTACATAGTTGGTGCTTATTTTATTTAGTCTCTGAAGCTTAATCAAATTCTTACCTCACAAAAACACAGGACAAGAGTGTGCTGCTGTACACTGAAGACGTCTTCAAAGGCAGTGTCTATTCGCTAGACATACTATTCAATCTCCAGCTCTACCATAGCTACTTTGATTGTGTCCTAACACCCTCACAGTGTCCCAACATGTAATCAATACTTTTTTCTGAAGGCTTCCACTGATGGCATCTGCGCCCTCTTCCTGCTTCCCTTTTGGTAGAAGGCTGGCCTTTCTGCCCTGGAAAGTCCCCCATGTAAAGCCCCTCCTGTCAGCCCCTCTCTCTACCTAGGCTTCTTTCTCCTCCGTCTCTGTGTGCTCTTCGAGCCCCGGCTTGCCAGGTTAAGCCCGGTCTCTGCGCAGCAAGTGCCACCCGAGCTTTGTTTACAAGCACACTGGGCTGCCCTAGCCTGACCCCCAGCAGCTTCTGTGGGTACTACACCACTCAGCAGTATCCTCTGTTTGTGTTCAGACGTGCATTGCTGCTGTAGATTGCTGACTTTTCTGCACAACTAAATGTGGATGTGTTTTAATCAATTTCTGAATTGTATGATGTTTCTGCGCCTTTCATACCATTCTGCTTTGAACTATGGATATGCTGGTATTAACAAATCAATTTGTTTCCCAAACTACACTTTGTGCGTGGCTCACCTGGATTCCTTTTATGGCACACTGGAGTGCTGCGGTGCACAGATTGGAACGCACTGGGCTAGTGTGAAGTTCTTTGTGTGTGTGTGGCGAGCAGAGTCTTTTGAAGTGAAATGTGGCTGCTCACAGCTCCGCCCCTCATCCTGCCTGAGATCACCCATTCAGGCACACTTAGTGCCTCTATTGCATGACTGTCTGGGAGGAATATACAAAGGCCAACTGCCACTCATACCTAGTCATGTGACCCAGATACCAAATGGTTAGGGCAGAAAAATGGCAACTTTCTAAGAATGGCATTTTTTGATTTGTAATTTATAATCCAACTTTACCTTTAAAGAGAATTGGAGCATGACTACAGTCTGGGGAGTTGTGATTCGGCCTGAAGCCAAGCGGTGCCTTTTGAATGTGTGGGAACACACAGACCTCAACAACAAGGGCAAACCAAGGGCAACTCTGGGTCAAATGTTGGCCAAAAGAAATATTGCCTGTTTATGGGGAACAACTGCACGGCCTACACTTGGAGCCTGGAAGGCAGAAATGGACTGGAGTATGATTAGGGAAAAAACAAATTATGTTGCACGCCGCTGCCCCCAAAAATGGATGGCTGTTTGGGATAAATGGAATGTGTATTGTGGTAATATTTGTGAACCCCCTCTTCTCCCCTCCCTTGACGAACCACCATCGCCATGATTATTATGATATTACGTTTTTTCTTTTTCTGCTGTGTATAATATACTATGACATGTATCAATCTAATTTTAAGAACTGTGCTGTTGGGGCCAATTCCCACCTGTAATGAAGTGACCTTAACGTTTGTTAATAAAAAACAGAATGCAAAAAAAAAGGAAGATTTGAAATTACAATTCTTCAGACACTAAACATGACTTTACTAACTGCTCCCAATTAAAATAGCTACCCCAATGTTATCCCAAGGGAGAGGTAGGCCTCACATCAAATGAAAAATTTATTTTTGTATTTTTCACTACCAGGGCATGTAAAACAGAAAAGTAAAAATCCAACCTTTTAATTACATTGCACCCTGCTCTGTGGGCAGTCTAGGCACTAATTTATGTAACACAAAGGAAATCTTAGGCTTGTAAAGGAGTTATTTTACCCAGTTGAATTGTCGGTTTAAAACTGCTGCCAGGTTGCAATGGCAGGACTGAGAAGTGTTTTAAAGGGCTATTTAACTGGTTGGCACAATAAGTGCAGATGGCTCACTAGTAGCATTTAATTTTACAGGCCCTGGGCATGAGGTATACCAATTTACTTGGGACTTATAAATATATGAAATATGCTAATTATGTGTAAGCCAATTTGACCATAATTAGGAAGTGAACACAATCACTTGAGCACTAGTTGGTGGTGGTAGGTGCACAAAGTCCTAATGCTAAAGATTCAGGAGAGACCCTGCAGAGGGGTCCACGTCCAGCTTTTCTTAATTAAAGAGACCATCAAAAAGGCCAAATTTGTTCAATAAAATAAAGACAATAAGAAAAGTTTTAGTAGTCTGTAACAGAAAGCCTTGTTGTAGTCAAGCAGTCAAGTGTTCCCAGAATTGGAGTGGTGGAGGATGTTGTTAGATTGAAAAATTGCCACTTACCTGAATATATTTCTCTACAACACCAAAAGTAACTTTCTTTGTTGCAGATTCAGGGGCAGATTTACAAACCCGCTGCGCCACCAGTACGTCACTTTTTGTGACGCACTGGTGGCATATTCTACTGCTCTATATTTACAAGGACAGGAAAAGCCACCCTGTGTGGCTTTTCCTCTCCTTGTAAATATAGCCCCTTTACACGCAGCACTTTGCGTGAAAGTGGTGTTCCATGGGTGTTGCTGAGTGTGTTTCCATGCAACACCCATGGAATAAGACACAATTCCAGATTTACGAGGGTTTATTAATCTGGAAATGCGTGTGAATTCTATGCCTCCCCAGGGGAGGAGTAGGGAGGCACAACGAGGAGAAATGTTTTCATTTCACCTCATTATTTCCTCTTTCAATGCATGCTGCATTCTACAGCATGCATTGAAAGAGGAAAATGCCTGTAGTGTTTGTTTTTGTGCAGGAAGGTGCTCCTTCCTGCACAAAAACAATCTCCCTATGATGAAGGCATCCTTGCACCATGGTGCAAGGGTGCATGCGCCGGCACATGGCAGCAGTTTGTGCGCTTGCGCAGGAGAGAGCACAAGTATGCGATATATCATTGTAAATATGTCGCATTCCTGACCCTTGGATGTGCCGCAGCGTAGCACAGCCAAAGGGCTTGCGTTGCCATGCTGCGGCACTTTCTCGTAAATCTGCCCCATAGAGTCTGTGTCCGAAGAAGAGCATGAAAAGAGAGTCATATGTATTGCTCAGAATGTCCTTCTAATCTTGGCCTCTTTGAGCCCAGTTTTTTAAATTGTACTACTCGCTACTCAAGTACTGGGACCAACCATGGGCCATATTATCAAGGAACGGCGATAACATTATCGCCCCTTTAGCGGCAGGAAACTGACGCTAAAGTGGCGATAATGGGCTTGATAATATGCCCTTGTGAAGTCCCATAGAAGCCCAGGTTCTGGTGTGAACCTGGGCTTCTATGGGAATTCACGAGGGCATATTATCAAGCCCATTATCGCCGCTTTAGCAGCAGTTTCCTGCCGCTAAAGCTGCGATAATGTTATCGCCGTTCCTTGATAATATGGCCCCATGAGAGTAAAAATGAACTGACGCTGGTCTGTACTGTTATGTATTTTCTATTTAAATACCTGTTTGGCAGAAGTTTGCCGGTTAAATAAAACATGCTGTGTATACAATCATAGTTGGTATTTCATCTTCTACCAATAGGTTGGTTTCTTGGTATTTGAAAGCAAATGTGCTTTTTTTAGTTAGATGTTTTGTTTTTTCATCTGTGTGCTTTGCGTGTGCAATCTGTTCATTGTGGGAGTGTTTTAGAAATTAAAGTGGCATGGATCTTCATGGTGATGACTGGGTGGCATTTAGCTGATGGAGTGTGTGGACTAGTGTTCATCTGATGGTGAGTGTGAATGGTCATTTGGCTGAGGTATTTGTGGACTGGTGTCTCGCTGGTGGTGTGTGTTGACTGGTGGCTGGCTAGTGGTGTGTGTGGATTGGCGTTTGGCTGGTGTTGGTCAAGGTCTGGCATTTGGCTGGCAGAGTCTGTGTTTAGTGACTTGTTGCTGGTCACTACACACACAACGGCAGCCAAACGCCAGTCTGTACACACGACCAACTAAATGCAAGTCCACACACGCCAAAAGACAACCACGTGTTGAGATTGCTGTGTCAGTCCTGTATGAATGTTATGGGGCATGTGAATATTATGGTGCCATTTGTTGAGTGTTGTAATGTGTTTAGCCTGCAGCTAGCGCTGTGAATGGTTTTATTTGTCTGAGATGCTTAAAAGGTGTATGAATGGCCTATAAAGTGGTTGGGGTCCTTTTGCGGCTTTAAAGCTCATGGTCTCTGAGTCACTGGTTTAGTATTACAAAACTTAAATACTCTTATTAACAGTGACTTCTATGTAAAATCCTTTGTTATTAAACTTTACATTTTTAACTTTTCACTCACTCCTGTACAAATTTAACCAGAATGAGTGTGTACTTGAAAAGCAGATGGGTGTGCAGTAATATTTGTCTTTTATGTCTTTCACTGTCAGGGTCTACATTGTTTCTAGAGAAAACCAACCAACCACAGATACTTTTAAACTAGACATCAGGGGACTCCAAGGTGGTGTGTCTCGCATGCCTCCCAAAAGGTTTTCCTACCAAGAACCCCCTGCAAACCTCAAACATAGGCTAAAAAACACACATTTTCTTCTTATTTCAGAGAATCAAAGTACTGGAATCTGTGGTTAGTCAAACAAATCCTACCACCCAGATTTCTTCAGATAAAAATTGCACCTCACCTGTGGGGATGGGCCTAGTGCCTGCAAAAGGTCGAGGTCAGAGTCTCAATGTGGCAACATCCACAAAAGAGGTAGCTATGTTTTCAGGGACGGGTCTCACCAGCCACCCAAGGAAACCTACCAAACCTAGAAAGACTAGACACCAAGGGGAGTCCAGGGTGGGTTCCACAAAGTTACCTTACCCACAATGCCCTGCAAATCTCAAAATGTGCCTGAAATCGCACATTTTCCTTGCATTTCTTTGATGTAAGCTCCCAGAATCTGAAGGATTGCACAAAATTCCTTCCACTGAACGTTCCCTCACTTGTCCCAAAAGAATGCTTCCCCATATTTGCGGCTGGGCCTAGCACCCACAACAGGAACGAATCAAACAAAGGTAAGTGGGAGTCCTCACAAAGAGACTCCCATTTAACTTGGTCTGATCTGTTCCATCACCAACACACACTGATCACAAATATACACAGCTTTAGCCATACTAAGATTCAGACCTGCGACTGACAAATCACAGCAGTGGTGAAGGTTAATTTCACTCAGCAATTTACTTTAACAAATCTGAAATTAAATGTATGGATCTCATGTAACGAATGCAAATTTTATTTCATCTTGGCATGCTTGTTTATGTGGACACCTTTGTGGAAAAATAAATTATTTTAAATAATCATTAAAATCTGCAGTTAATAAAGTAGAGTTTTAGCTTTCTTTGTTACGTTACATCAGCCACATATCTAGGGCTCAGTTGTGTTCCTTTGCTCACAGTGATGTTCGCCGAGCCAGTGAAATTTGTAAGAGATTGGTAAATTTTCAAAACACATATTTAATTTTTAATATGCTAAACCTTTAAAAACAACAGCTAACAAAATCAGCGGGTGGTAAATACAAAGAGAAGCTCATCTCAAAGTACGTCCATTTTTATTAGAAGATTATATCACTGCAGAGGGAGATAATTTCATTGCATTTAATATTGCAATTAATTTTCCAACCCACCTTCTGGTTTTGCACAGTGAACTGCACAGGCCGCACAGTAGGATATGCTTTAGAATACTAACATGAATCAATATATTCTAACTTTGTTATGTCTTGAAACTTTATTCTGTAACATTTTGGGTTTTGACCCGTGACATGTTTAAAAAAGGAATGATTTTATTGCACATAAGCACTTTTTATAAGTTAAATAGTATATTGTAGCTCTGAGTATTGATATATTTATACATCCAGAATCTTATATTAAAGTCTCATGTGTAGTTTAATTATAGTGAAGATCAGCCACCCAATTCTCTATGCCTCAAGAACAGTTCATGATAGAGGCAGGCTCCATGTAGCTTGTTGCATAACATAGTCATCATGAGCAAGACTCAGTAACAGGAGTGGGCATATCTACAGAGCTCCTAACGTTTGTGCATCAAATTTGATAATCAGTGCGCAATGGAAGAGAAAAATTAGATTTGTTTTCTTTAAGGACTTTGTACACTTTACCACCACTAGCCAGTTCTAAAGTCCTTGTGCTCTCTCCTTTAAACATGGCAAAATCACCGAACTAGCACATTTAGTTTACTTATAAGTCCCAAGAACAGTGGCACTACATGGATCCAGGGCCTGTAATACTACTAGTGTGCCTGCACACCTATTGTGCTATCCAATTAAGTGGTTCTTTAAAACATGTCTCAAGGCATTCATTGCAGTCTCTGTTCAGTTCTAGAGTGCCAGTTTGAATTGACATAATAAACCTTTTGCCATACCTAAATGTCTCTTTTTAATACATATAATTCACCTCTAGATAGGCCCTAAACAGCCCATAGGGCAGGCTGCATTATATTTCATAAATGTCAGACACGTACTTTTATTTTTACATGTTCTTGTAGTAAAAAACTATTTTCTTCATTTATCAGTATTATGAGGCCTGCCTCTCTCATTGAATAACATTTGGTTACCTTATTACATTTATTAAGGTTAACTCTTGATAGGGAACAGGTAGAAATGTCTTGTTTGGACTCAAATGAATGGTAATTTAAAATCCTCTCTAATGGTAAAGTCAGATTTTAGAATTTGAGGAAGGCAGCTTCGAGAAAGTTGGCATTTTCCTGCCCTAAACTTTTTGAGGCCTTCTATGAGTTTCCAGCTGCCTGGGCCTGTTTATTCCTACTCCATCAGGAAAGCTTATTGGGCCCAGACAGTCATCAATAGGACCTGGGTGTAGCTGGGAGATAGCAATCCTATCAGAATAGCCCCCTTACATTTCAAAGGAGCTGCCTCAGCACACACACAAAGAACTTGAGATCAGGCTTTTGTCACTCCAGACATCTTAGGACCTGGGTAGGGAGGAAGGAAATTCCAGAAACATCTCAGAGAGGAAAACTGCAGAGGTTTCTTCCACTTCCAATCTGGTACCAGGTACAAATAGTGCACCCGCAGACTAACTCATCACTTCACTCCCGTACATTTATAAGACTTCAGAAGGACTGCCTTGTACTCCACAGGAATGGCCTGCGGCTTGAGGCCTGACTTGTTTCTGAGAGGACTACCCTGCTGTTAACAGAGGGGTGTTTGAGGCCTGTCTTGTTCTTCAGGGGACTGCCCAGCTGCTTGAGGCATGCCTTGCTGCTTGAAGGGGAGAGGACCATCTCTGTGAAATCAAAACTACCAGTCTGACTCTAAAGGTTAGTTGGTTAACCTCCTGTTCTGAGCTACAGGGACACAACAAGATCCAGAACCCTCCCTGCAACTGCCCAGTTAACCTGCTGCAACAGGCTCTCCCAAAACCTGCCTAAATCTGCTGCACCTGTCTAGACCTGCTACTGGACCTGCCTGAGCTTCGATAGCCTCTGGAGAGAGTTCCATAGCCCCAGGAGGTGCCAACCCAGGCCCTGGACCCTTGGCCGGCATCAGTGAAATCCTGAAGTTGGAACTCTGCACACCAGATTTTCAGAAGGTAACTTTTTCAGCAGGACTAACCTGGTCCCTGTATCTAGCCTGCACTCCATAGCAGTCCACCTGAACTTGTGACTTTGTCCAGGTCTAGCATGACCAGATACCCACAGTTATCACTTTCCTCTTCTTGGCACTATTTTCACTTATACCTATAAAGTCCCGTATCTCCAGTGCTACTGTTTGGAATTCTGGCATTTTTAGCTTAATTTATTTATTAGATTTCACTCCATTTTTTGAAAAATTGGTGTGGATATCTCTGGTGTTCTATTTTCCCTCCGTTACAGTTTGTGTGCTGCATAAATACTTAACACGGTACTTTAAAGTTAAGCCTGACTGCTCAGAATAATGTAGTGACTTTTGTGGTTTAACCTGAAAGGGATTGTGGTTCTTGCTTGAGAAGGGGTTCACCCCCTAAACCAATAACCCAATTACCCACAGTATTGCCATTATTTTTTAATTGAAACCTTTCATAGGTAATACATTTGCTGACCACAATGTGGTAAGTCTCTGAAACATTGGCTACTCTGCGCCAATTGTTGACATCCCAGATATCAATTTCTGATACAAACACTCCTACAAATGAAAGGATAGAGGCAGACTAACCATAAAAGTTGAGGAACATGAGTAAACATCTTAAATCTAACCAGTGACCCACTGTAAGTAGGCAGGGAACAGACCCATTATAGTAAATGAGGAACACATCACTCAGGAAAACCTGAGCCTCCCTTCATAGGTGGTGTCAGGGCCCAATGCACTATATTTAGAACAAATTTTTTATAGAGCATCCATGAGAGCACAAATCAGGCAATAAGGTACTGGATAGTGGGAAAGATCATGTTTGTTGCAATCACACAACACAAAATAGTAGAACTTCAAAAGATGTGGTTTATTTTGTGATACTGCAATCAATATGAGACACCTGCCTATAAAAGCACAGATGAAACTGCCACGTGAAGCGGATTCATCCACCACACCCTACAGAGAGTTGTAGACACTGATTATTATGTCTCTGAAGTTTCTGGAGTAATCAGTTAGCATGGATGACTCCAAACAGGAAACATGTGGTCCTAAAATGCAGGCCAAAAGGTGACTGTAGTGCTCTATTCACTGGCTGTTGCATCGTCACAGGTCAGTGATATTCTCTCCGGGGCTGGAAAAAGTGGATTTTGAGACTGCATATAAAACAATCTGTGTATTGCAAACAAAAACCTCTATGTTGCCAGTTGGAAATTGTTTCTTTTTAGTGGTTCCTCACATTTTTTCATTTTTTCCCCCAATGCCTGGTATTTTAACCTTTAGGAAGTGGAGCTGGCTTAATAGTTCCCAACTGCATGAGTCTTTCCATAAACATTTTAGTTTTTTGCAAATAAATAGATAAATGTTATCATTTTGTTAATCAGGTGTAGATAGTGCAATGTTGAAAAGTTAAATTAAAAATCTAAACCTGTAGAAAAATTCACCACAAATATATTTAGAAGACACCTACAACATTAGCTCAATCAGAGTCACCTAGCAGGACCAGCTAGCCCTATGTTTTAAAGGTAACTGCACTTAAACAATTACTGGTGGCATGCTGCAGCACACATAAAAATAGCAAATCATCATTATTTAAGGATTGTTTATGTGCTGAAAGGGACACTTTTCTGCACATAAACAATCATTGATGGCATTTTGCTCTTTCTATGTGTGCTGCTACTGAAGCACACAAAGATCATAGAAAGAACATAAAAATAGCAAAAACTAGAAGAAAAAAAGAATGTCTCCATGTTGAAATATTCTAACGCCTGCTATAGCCTTGGATTAACAGATTCTTGTAAATACGGGGTAGCATCAAAAAGCAATGAATGTTGCAGTGAAATGCCTTCAGCAAAACATTGGGTGCATGAAAGGGTACTATATTTGCAAAGCTTAACGCCACTTTGGAAATATAGTGAAGGGCCTTAGTGCCACGGGAATATTGGTAAAAGTGATGTTCCAGTGTAAACATGTCCCTAGAATACATTCATGGGCCAATGGCGGTGGTGGTAAACGTCTGGAACACAGCTACACAAGGCCTAGGTTGGAGGGGCAAGATTACTCAGCCCCTTTGGGATATGGCTGTATTGGCTATGCTGGGAACACAACCTGGGTTTGTTAAATGGGACCTCATTGGTCTCTCCCACGTGGGAGATCTATGGGCTCCAGGAGATATTGTCTCCTTAGTAGTTCTACAGAGTGACTATCAACTGGCCCCTGATGAGACCTTTTGATACCTACAGATATGCAATGTACTCACGGCACTACTTCCAAGAAGAGTGGAGCTCCCTGAGACATCATCCCTAAATGACAAACTCCTGGATGAATATATGCGCTGGAAAGCCACATTCATGTCAAACAAAAAATTGATCCACAATGCACTGATCTGCAATGCTGCGTCTGAGGGAATGGTGGGCTCAGAACTTGGAAAACATGGAGGAAGATGAGTGGATTGAGGTCATGGCATCCCCAAGAGACGTGGCCACACAGGCAGGGTTCCTATTAGTTCCATTTAAGATAATTCACCGATCTTATTCTACCCAAACCACAACAGTCATGATGGGTAGGGTGACAGACGAGTGTTGTTGGCGTGGCTGTGGACAAACCTGCTAACCAGAAATAAAGTGCTTGTGCTCTCTCCTCTAAACATGGTAAAATTGGGTTAGACCTAATTGCCATATTTAATGTACTGTGTCACCCCTAGAGTTGGCCCTATACAGCTTAGAGGGCAGGGTGCCATGTATTTACAAGGTTAGACATGTACTTTTATGTTTTACATGTCCTGGTAGTGAAAAACTCCTAAATTAATTTCTCACTACTGTGAGACCCACCTCTGCTGTAGGATAACATTGGGTTCCCTTAATACATTTAATAAATAGTAACTTTCAATTGGAAGCAGATGGAAATGTCTCTCAGACAGTTTAACAAAGGGCAATAGGTGTTGGCAGAATGGGCCATCTTTCACTTGATGAGGGGGAGGAGCTTTCACCTATCACACTTGCACATTATAAACACTCTGCCTAGGCACTCTCATGTAGGGTTTGACGCTAGTCTTTTGTGCCTCTGGACAAGGTGGGAAAGGGCAGGGAGGTAGGAAATTCCAGTAATCTCTTGGAATGCAAACCACTAGAGTGTTCTCCTACTTCAAAGAAGGAACCAGGTATAAATATTGGACCTTCGGAACCAACCCTTCAGACCACCTCTGGAGCTTTGGAAGACTCAGAGGGACGGCAGTGCTGCTCTGCTAGATGGACTGCTACTCTGTTGTGCTGATGACCTGCTGCCTGATTGAAAGGACTGGACTTGCATCTTGAACTCAGGACCACTAGAGTGACTCCAAAGGCTAGTTGGCAGGTGTCTTGATCAGATCTTCAGGGAAAGAAAATGTTCCAACCACCTTGAACCCAGCACCTGGACACTGTCTGCTGTGAGTTCTATCCCCTAAGTGGTGCCACCCTAGTCTTGGACCCTTGGAAATGGTCCTCAATGTGTTCTGCCAGCCCATCTGTGGTCATCTGGATAGAACTGACACAGCACAATGCATCTCCTAGCAGCTCTGCTCCGAACCATCACAGCACAATGCATCCCTGATGTCAAACCTCGCAACACAGTCAGCAGTATCCTCAGAGCCGCCAATGTGCGATGCATCCTTGTCACACGCCTTCTCCTCACAAGCCCCTCTCCATGCCGTTCAGCACAATGACTCAGGACGCTGCACTGCAGCTCCACAGTTTCTTTGGACTGCTGCCTCACGACCTATTCTCAAAGCAGTTCGTGCTCCATCATATTCAGTGTGAACCTGTGTCTCGGTCCGGCATGACCCAGTAACCACGGTTGCCACTGTGTGCTTCTAGGCACTATTTAAACTCGCATATTTAAAAATGCATATATCCAATTTTTCTTGTGTTATTTTTTCTCTTTATTATTATTTGAAGTGAGTAATAAAAACTTTACACATTGCCTTTAATATAAACCTATCTGCTTTGTGTCAAGCCACTAGAAGATTAGGCACAGATAATTTGGGGTTTGCTTGTGTTTCACCCTTACAGAGATTGTGGTTTCTGCTTGAGCACCCTCCTCCACCAGTAACCCAATTTAAAACAACAACCACAACACTTTAATCCTGATTTATCGGAACTAGTCACCAATCAAAGCTAGAAGATATCTTAAACTATCCTGTATAAAACACAAAATGTTATACGCCCAAATTGCTTACCTTCCAAGATGGCTTTCTTGGAAGAACAAGAAAAACTGCGTAACACTGAACTATTTTAGTTGAATACCAAATTTGTAGAAAGAAAATAGCAATTAAACAATCTTTCTCAGAAGTGCTACAAAACTCCACAAATCAATTTAGATCTTCGTATATGACATGAAAAGGCTTCTGTTTCAGCACCAGCTGCTTGGTTTTCCAAGTGTTATTTCAAAGATGTGTCTAATATGAATGAGGGTCCCAGCTTACTTCGTTCCTCTCCCTTAATTTATGTGGAATCATTGGTCTCAGTGTATATTTTCATTAACAAGGTGTATGTTTGGTTATGTCAGGATATTAAATACATTATCAATAGCCTCATTTAGCTCTTTCATTGCTTATTGCAGGTCAAATTGCCTCATGATGTTCTTCAAAACAATATGTACTTTTATATGCATTTTCCTGTTTCAATCTATGTCTATGGTTGCTGTGCATTTGTCCTGTGATGATATAACCTCATAAACATCGTATAAACTTGCAATAAGCTTTCTCACGTATTGTTCAAAATCACGTTATACAAAGCAACACAATAAAAACAAACAAATGTATTAATCTATTGACTGCAATTGCAGCAACAGACAATTGTAATGCTTGTAATGGTGTGGTATCCATTTGAAAAGTTGAGTCTTTCAGTGAGAGACAGCTCTCTCTATGTGAATAACAGATAAGGGCATTGGGGCAGCAGACTGCAGTTATGGGGACTGCTGCATGCTGCCCAATGTCCCTTTGAGTACGCTCATTTTTATGCAAGTGTGATTGCAAGAATAGAGTTCAACTGTTCTTCACAAGCCATCATCCCTATACCTTCTTTCATCCCTATAGTGTTTCTCAGAGGGAATTATGACTCATTAAATGTGACAGGGATTCAACAGGGATTCTACAAATCCTTGCAGATTACATCTCTGTGCTGGTATTGTGTAGAACATCCACCTCAGTGTGAAACTATCTTCATATTTCTTTGCAGATGCTAGGCAAAAATACCATCTGAAATGCAATCCATAATACTGTGTTAGGTTCTTCTTTCCTTTGAGTATCAGAGGCAGTGCAGGCATAGATCATCCCCTATCTTCATCATAAAAGGCAGATATGTGAGATTGTTTTTATTCTTTGAGGCTGAGGTGACCTTGCTTTGAAAGTAGTTGAGAGATCATGGGAGGTAAAACGTAAGCAAGGTGTACACTTACCAACTTGTAAACTGTATATTATTTTTTCATTAGGACAAATGTGTGTGATAGGCACTGGGACACAATGAAGTAAAAGTTAGGCAAAAAACGTACAGGGAACTCTAGATGGATTTGTTTCATCAATCACAACTAGATTCAATGAGTACAACCTGCGTTAACTTAGTTTTGGAGCTGAAAATCGAAGATGACAAAAGACAACTTAGTATGTGCTGGAACTTGTCCGATATGCCTGGTAAATGAATAAGGGCAGGAGCCTCCAACGTTACCCAGAATCTCTGGACACGAATTCTTTTCACGGTGAATCAAAGGCCGACTGTTTGCTGTCCCACAAGGGCAAAGAGATGCTTGTAAGTTGTTAGCACCTTCTTTCATATGCTGCAGTGTAGAGGATACTGATGATAGAAGGATGAATATACTGGAAATTTGAAAAGGGATGTGACTGGAATAGGTAAGAAGCCTTTTTACTTTTTGAAGCACCTTACAAGAAGTTAAGGAACTTTGCAGGGCACATGACTTTGGATTTGTGCCAACTGTTTTGCATGTAGTTGGGGAAAGCTCCTCCAAAATGACATTTTTGGGCTGGTACATGAAGAACATCTCCTGAAGATTTGAAAATGTTTTCATTAGCTAATTTTAAATCAGGAATGTTGCTGCTTCACATGATTGAGTCCCTGATTTATTTGTTGGTGGCCGGGTCGTATTTTACTCCGTTGCCCTGGCAGAGGTCTGACTGCAGTGCAGTATTGATAGATGTCCATCGGGCCAGCAGACATTTAATGCATCAACAGCAACTGCCGTCAAGGCGGTTCCTATTAATGCATTTTAACTTTGCAGTACGGCTCTGCAAAACATGACTTTTTTTATTTTCAAAAGCAAAGGCCCAAAAAAGGATTTTGTTTTTGAAAATAAGAAAAACAATGCCCATGAACGGGAGGGGGGCATTTTGGAGTTTTTACTGCCCCTTACTGCCAGGGTTCTCCTGGCAGTGATTGGTAGTGAAAGCTGACTTGTGTGTCTGCCCATCTAAATCAGGTAGGTGTACATACAGGTCAGTCTCCAATGACCCTTACAACATCATGCAGTCGGAGAGGTCTAACCGCGGTGGAGACGGAGTAGTCTCTGCTGTCAATACACCAAGGGCTCTATTAGGATGGCGGTCGGAAAATCACCCCGACCGCCATGATAGTGGAAATCAACCGTCTGCCAGTACCGCGGCAAAACCGGCGGTTTGATTAGGATCAACCACCCAAAAAATCCGACCGTGGCGGAACTAAGCCACCAAAGACCACCCGGAGCAGGCGAAAATCCGTCTGGTCGGATTCACGGCGGAAACACACTAAACCGCCGCCAGGCCATCGGAGAAACCACATGGGAAATTAGGATTCTCCCGATGTGACAGCGGGATGTTCCGCTGTTTCCGACCGCCGCGGTCGCAAACAGTGATGAATGGGAGATCCGGCAGAAGGGCTGTAGCATAACCATTGCTGCGGACCCTCCGTGAAAAATATGGCGGTCGACAAAAGATAGCTCAGAACAAGCCCACCAAGTGAGGGGGCTGGTACAAGATTTAGTTAATTGGGGAAACATGGCGGCCGACAAGTAGTGCCGGTCGTGTGTTCCGGCACACCGGATGAAGGAATGGTCGCAACTTAACTTGTGTCTTCGGTCGCGTAAGTGGGAATCGTGTGTGGACTGGGGCAGGCTTCTCTCACCTTGACCGGGGGTCTTTCATCGGCGTATGACCTTCACCCACTGTTTAGGAGGCTCCCTTTGTCAGATAGCGTCTGCAGCCTAACGCGGCTTCCCGGTCACGTCTGTGGCGCGGCGTATGGGCGGAGGTGAAGAAAAGAGGGATCGAGGACCAAGGGGGTCACAGAGGGGGCTCACTGTAGCGGAAATCTGGATCAAGAGACACATCATTGCGGAGATTCGGCTGGGGGCGTCTGCAGTGGGCTTGGTTAGTTTTCGAGCTCAGGCATTCCCCCGCGCTTGTGCTTTGATTGTGGAAGACGGCGTCTCAGCGCCATAGTGTGTGGGTGGAGGTGGGGGAGGCGAGGGGTGTTGTTCACCGGAGTTCAATTTACCCAAGTTTGGAAGATTTAGGTGCCTCTCAGCTGGAGAAACCCAGAGAGATAGGAAAAACAACAATCTTCCAGACGAAAACCTGATGACTCCGGTAAGAGGGGGAAAAGGACACAAATGTAAATCTAAAAAAGCTCAAAGTCTTTACAATGATATATTCGACAGCATAACTGATAGCTCTACTGACAGATACACTGTAAGGAGCAGAGAGGTAAAGACTAAAAATCCTGTATCATTGCTGTCTCTTCAAAAAGGAAGTTTGAGTTGTTCTCAAATAGCCCCCCTTGATAAGGCATCAAAGGACCCCTTGATAACTAGACAAGTACCAGAACTGCGGTTGGAGGTTTAGAAAAGGAGCAATAAGAAATGTATTGACTGTGTAAAAATTACACCTTCACTTGGTTCATATTTGAAAGTCTAGACTCAAATTGTGCATCTAACCCCTCTCCTTCCCACCACTATAAAACCTACAATACCTATGATAACATCCGTTTCTGTCTTAGTACCTCCATTTGCACCCTTAGCGGTAAATCAAAAATCGGATTGCATAACACCAACGCAAATTATGGATGGCACTGACACCATAACCAGCAAAGATGTGGAAAATACAATATGTTTGGAAAACAGATTCGGCCCCTTAGTGGCTATAACCGAAAGCAAAATAGGTGCACAAGCTAAAGCACAAGCACAAGGTGAGACAAACCCAGTTGATATCATCAACGGGTCCCCAAAATAGTTTCTGAAGCCTCCGTAGCGATGGAATCACCAGACAAGCTAGAACAGTCCACTCAAGCAGGTTTTGAGAAATTAACATCTACTCTATTTCAGAGACAAATCAACAAAAGATTCAATATACCTGTGAAACACTAGAAAATAAGCTAAATAGCTTGATGGACAGAGTCGGAGTAATTGAGAGTTCTTTGGTAGAACTCTCAGGAAAAGTTGATGAAAACAAGAACGAGATCGCTAAGTTAAAGGAAAATTATAAAGATCTGCGGAACAAGCTGGAAGTCCTTGAAAACAATCCCACGAGAAATAACATTACAATTTTGAATTTGCCAGAGGGCTTGGAAGGGGAAGATGTAAAGGGCTGTACAACTAAACTTTTGAAAGAATTCAACATGGATATCGATGAGCTCGCCCTAGAAGAGGATATCCAGAGAGTCCACCGAGATCCCTACCTTAGGAGACCAGGGAAAAAAAAACCTAAAAGAATTCTGGTGTATTTTAAATCTTATTCCCTGAAAGAGAAAATCCTCTCAGGAGGAATTGAAGCAAACATCTATAAGAAGGATGAATGGTCTTTCAAGGTGAGATCTGATATTTCCCGTGCAACCCAAGATAACCAATGGGAGATGGGGAAGCTCATTCCAGAGCTGAGAGGTCTGGGAGCCTCTGCTAACTTACGATTCCCAGCCGCCCTCAAGGTGATGTGGGACAACAAAATGCATAATTTCAGGGATCCAACTGAAGTCTGCAAGTTCATCGAACAAATAAAGGCACAACGCAAATAAACACTATACTTTTTTCTTCACCCGGTGTAATGGAGTTCAAATAGGGGGTAATCTTTCCAGATACCTCTAGGAGTAGTAGGAGGGTTCCCTGGGGTGTGTAAGGGGGAGGAAAGGAGGGTCACCAGCAAAAGATAAAATACAAAAAAAAATATTTTTTAAGTGCACGTATAGGGGGGGAGCATAAGGGTAAAAAAAGAAAAAATCCTCATTAGTCAAAATGATTCAGTCAGAATCTGGCATAATCCAGTCCTTTTAAAGAACTATAATTATCTGTACTACACTAACATTTCTGGAGTTACATGGCCAATTTAGATAGACCAAAGAAACTAAATTTTTTATCGTGGAACGTCAACGGTCTTAGAGTAGCCTCAAGGAGGAAAAAGATTTTAGAATTTTTTAGACTTTCAGATAGCGAAGTGTTTATAATTAGGCCTGGGCAAAAATTTCGTTCCGTTCGCGGAAATTGCGATAATTTGACATTTTTGCGTTCCGCGGAGAGCGCGAAAATGTCAAAAATTCCGGTTTCCGCAGCTTGGCGATAATTTGTTTCTTGCTCGCGCTGTAAAATGATACATTCTTGCGCGCGCGCGATCGCCTTACCTGAATCCCTGCGTTCGCCGACAAGTTTTCTTGATCCGGTCGCGTTCTCCATGAGATGTTGTATTGTTTTTAGCCATTTGCGCTGTCTCGCGACAGTTCGCGCCCGCAGTGACGTCATGCGTCGCGCGATCACGTCTTTCTTCTCGCGATCATGCACCGCGAGAACAACTCAAAACAAGATGGCCGCGCCCGCAAGCAACCACATGGGTAAGTTGGCGACCCGCAACCATGCAGAAAATCTCGCGAACATGCCGGAAAAAAACTTCCGCATCTTCGCGATATTTCTGCTTGTTTGCGATAATTTTAAACATTCTCGCGATAATTTGCGAAGGTTAATTCCGCAAATTCCGCCCATCCCTATTTATAATACAAGAGTCTCACTTACTGAGAGATGAATGGTTTGAGATACTTAAAACACAATAATGGGTAGAACATTATATGTGTACCACCCAAACATGTCCAACTAAGGGAGTTGCACTACTGTTTAAAAAATCCAATCAAGTTATTCTGGGAGAATGGAGGGTTTACCCTCTTGGCAGATGGGCAATAGCCACAGCTAAAATACAGGGGTCTTGGCTGACTTTTGTGGGGTATTATGGTCCCAATAGAGATGACTCTGCCCCACTACAATCTCAATGGTTGCATCTGTTAGATGTTAAAACCCCCATAATACTTGGTGGCGATTTTAATGTGGTCTTAGACCCAACCACTGATACTACATCCAAAAGAAGAACGGTGACCCATGAGATGAGGAGGACCCTAAAATAACTAATGTCTGACCTAGGCCTCATAGATATATGGAGGTGAGGACCAATGCAGGTTTATTTGGGGAAATAAATGTCCCAGAATAGCCTTTAAAAAACTTAGAAGGAAGAAAGAGCAAGGCGGTATAGCTACTCCTGACCTCTATCAATATTACCGAGCTTTTAACTTAAAGAACTTTTGTCAGCTTTTAAACAATAGTTCCTGCCTACCCCCCTACCTAAAAGCTCTAGTAAAGGACTCCCAAGTTCAACCAGAATTCTTTCTTTGTAAATTTGGTCACCCCAAATTTTTCAAAAAGGTTAAACTAAAGATCCTTCAGAACGCAGCTAAGATTTGGTACTATATAAGACTTACTTTACAAATACCATACTACAGTGATTCTGCCCCTATCTGGGACTCACCGGGTACGCCAGCTTGTCTTTTGGACTCCTTAGCAATTCCGCTCAGAGAGAACGGGATTAAGTACTGGGCTCAACTTCTGGAAGATTTCAACTTAATTTCATGGCAGAGATTGTCTGAGGCAACCAATAAGAATGTCTCTAAATTTAAAAACTACCAACTAGCCAGTTGGGCAAAGACAATAGAAAAAAAGGGTGATCCAAACTCTGAGGCTGAATCAAGAATAAAATCACGACCCATGGCACCGAAAGAAATTTCAGAATGGTATTGGCTGCTTATTCAAGAAGAAGAAGGGCCCCAGAAGGTATTGATGGAAAGCTGGAAGAGGGAACTGCTGGAAAAAGACCATGAATTATGATGGCAAGTATCAATGGCTTATTTATGGCGCTATGTGAGATCCGCCCCATTAAGAAAAACATCTCTTTACTGTCCACAAGGCATACTGGACACCCCGAAGGTTATCAAAGATGGGAAGTCAGACAGTAAGAAAATACCTGAAATGCGGTGAAGATAACGCGAATGAAGCACATATGTTCTGGCAGTGTCCCTCGATCCAGTCCTTCTGGGAGAAAGTGGGTAAGATCTTATCAGAGGTTCTAGTGCAAGAACTAGAGGTGAGCCTAGATATTGTCATCTTTGGGGTTCTAACAGGAACGGCAGATAATGGGATCTTCACTCACATTCAAAAATCTATTATTTTTGTCTTAATACTGCTGGCAAGAAGGGAATTGTGTATTAAATGGATACTTCCATGCCCCCCGACAGAGGTGGAATGGATCCTCTCAGTACAAAGGGTGGCTAATCTCGATCGAGCGATTAGGTTAAGCAAGAAGACAAATTCTGGGAACTATGGGATAAATGGTTAGGAAGCTATATAAATTAGATAGACTGTAGCCATGACCGCCATTAAGTTAGAACTTAGAATTAAGTATTGGATTTTGTATATTTTGTCTCTGCTGTTATCCATTCCTTTCCCCTTCCCCAAAAATCATCTAGACCTATGTTTAATAATATGCTCTACAGGCTCTTGCACATCCGTGTCTACATTACAACCTTTGCCTGTGTCAGTGAAGTCAGCCCCTTTTGACCGGGCAGGGGGGATGTCTCCCCTAGGCTACCCGGGATGTTTAAAACATCTCCTCCTTACGGAGTGACAGAGTGCCCCTTGCCCTAGTAGAAATGGACTCTTTTCCTGATGGCTTTGGCATATTGACTAAGGGTGGGCGTAGTTCGCGAAGTAGCACTTCGCGAAGCTACGCAAAGTGAAGTTCGCACTACGCGAGCTACGCGTAGCACTTCGCGAACTGCGAAGTAACATGTTCGCACTGTGCAAGATGTTGTTTTCAATGATTGCACAGTGCGGACAAGCAACCGGCACTGTGCAATCATTGAAAATGGCATCTTGCACAGTGCGAGCTGTAGTTTTCTGCTGCTCGAGTAGATTTTTACTCGAGCTGCAGCTTTCTCAACGCGAACTGGTAGTTTCTCATCGCGAGCGGTCGCGAGCATACGCGACCCCTCGCAATGAGAAACCTGACCTTCTCGCGTTGGGAATCTCGCCGGGAGGTTTATTTTCCATGCTCGCGATCGCGAACAAGGAAAAAGTCTCGCCAGGATGTCATTTTGCTTGCTCGCGGTCGCCAACTTGACGTTGAGGACCGCGAGCAAGCAAAAAATGACCGCAGCACTACGCAACACTACGCTACGCGTGTTCGCACTGTGCTACGTGCAGTTCGCGTAGCGCGAAGTAGCGCGAACTTCGCAAACTACGCGAGCGTAGCGTAGTGCTTCGCCCAGGCCTAATATTGACAAATGAGGCCTAAAAAAAAAAAAAAAAAACCAAGCCCACCAAGTGCACACAGCAACCTATCCCTGCCCCCAAAAACCCATCCCAATGACACACCCCCATGGCAACGTCAAAAATACAAATCCCAGCACAACCCACACAACACACCTGACAGCAATACTCCATGTTGACACACCCACATAGCTGAGCATAAAACCAGCCCCTTCCCTGACCAGAATCCTTCGCAATACTCCACAACTGAAAGGCCCAACACCAGAGCACAAAGGAGAGGCAAACCTGCACACATCACACAAAAATCTAAGCCCAGGACATGACAAAGGTATGCATGGGATGACAATGCCTAGTACATGCGCAGATGTAACGCCTGACAGGCAGAGTAATCAGCAAAGTTGTATTGCCGCAAGTTGTCAGATGACAACATGTCCTTGTAATCACAGAATCGACATGTGGGGCATTGTATCCATCGACATGTCACACCATGTAAATTTAATGTATGTACCTCCAAATCATGTCATGAGGAACATTACTGTGCAGACATACAATGTATGAAATACTCAACTGCATGTTGCCTAACCAGTAATATAAGATACATCGAACACAAAGCTTGAGGGGTGTACGCCAATGATCATTTCCCCTCTGTCCCACAGGTGACCAAGAACTGACTGCAGAGGACAACAACATCAACCAGCAGAGCCAGTCTCCATCCCCGGAACATGGACTCTCGGATGAGGGCTCCCTGGATTTAGAGGACGCAGAGCTCGAAGCAGGCCCATCTGGTGTGCCAGGGCGCAACAGGGCCCAGGACCCCACAGTCCCCCCACCACCTCTGCAGCAACAACAGCATCTACACTGACCCCTGCTGTAACGACCTGTGTGGCCTCCACTACCACCACAACCACCAGGGCTGCCTGCAACACACTCCCTGCCCCAGGGGATGACTACCCCACCCCACCAACTGAGAAGGGCAGGGAGAGTAGGCGGGTGCCTACAGTGGTGAAGGCAACAGGTCCATGGCAGCAAGGCAGGTGGGAGGGCGAGGGTCGGTCAAAGCCAACAGGACACTGGGACTGAAGCCCTGGACAACATCACCAGAGTGCTTGGGGCCTATAAACGGGCCCAAGGACGAACGGGCCGGACTGAGGAAGATTCACTTGAGCTCTGCCTGCTGCTGAGGTCCATAGACACTCACACGGGTCAAATTGTGGACCTCTTGGGCTAGCTAGTAGCGATTCTGAGGGACTGGCCTGCCGCACAACCAGCACCTCCTCCTCCCTCCGGTGTCCGCAGGATGACAGTTCCACATTCTCCCCTGTGGGCACAGAGAGGGGGGACTCCTCAGACCCTACTGGCCCTGCAGCAGAACCCCCCTACCAAACGACCAAGGGGCCGTCCGAAGAAATTAAAGGGAGGAACCCATGGCAAAGCAACTGCCAGACGCCAGTCAAGGAGCCAGCCATGATGACAACCCTCTTCACTATTGCATTGACTTTGTTGACTGTCCTTCCCCACACTGCCTTGTTAATGGCATCTGTCTGTTGGACGGGGTCACCACATCAATGTGGTGACTATTCGATTGTCTCATCTACCATCACTGATAACTCACAGCTTCACTATTCACCATTTTTTTAAATATTCACTCCCCTGTCACATGTACCCATTGTAAATAAACACTCCTTACACACACATGTTGTTGTGTCTGCTCTGTGTTTATTCCAGGATGTGCAGTTTTCACCATGATTACAATGTAGCTGGAGTACGGATTGTTTGTAGGCAAGGAGAGGCTGAAGGGACCTAGGAAAACACAACCGAACAATATTCATTAGTCAGGTGGTGGCACCACAGCCATTGCACAACACTTGTCATCATGCTACTCCAATCTGCACACATTACAATGAGCAACAGTACCAACATAAACATCCTGTATCTGTGCCAAATTACCCTGTCCCAGAAACATTGGCAGCCAGCGCTGAGTCAACAACAGGCTGCAGTCACAAAGCTCACATACACCTTTCCAACAACAACGACATCAGCAGACAATGGCTCAGTTGTACATTGTCACTCACCTTCAATTGAAGTAGCGGTTGCTGAGCTGTTGACGCAGATCAACACCTTCCTCCTCTCCACTATCCTCGTCACTGCAGGCGGGTGCCTTGGCTTCTCATCAGCATCAAGGAGCAGGGGGATCTCCTTGTGCAAGGCCAGGTTGTG
Organism: Triturus cristatus; assembly: GCF_964204655.1. Lineage (NCBI taxonomy): Eukaryota > Metazoa > Chordata > Amphibia > Caudata > Salamandridae > Triturus > Triturus cristatus. The sequence goes on along the minus strand of NC_140588.1, from coordinate 522,583,765 downwards.
GAGCATGCAGCATGCAACTACAATCTGACACACCTTTTTGGGCAAGTACATCAGTGCACCTCCGGTCTTGTCCAGGCAGCGAAAACGTGACTTCAGGAGACCGAAAGTACGCTCCACCACACGACGTGTCCTCCCATGGGCATCATTGTAGCGGACTTCAGCTAGTGTCCTGGGATTCCACAGTGGGCTCTGCAACCAAGGATGGTTGGGATATGCTGAATCACCTAGGTGTGAGATACACAGAGTAACTTAGTAATGTAACTATGGCAGACAACAGCATGTCACACACACAGCACGCTACATGACTCTTCGTACTCATCTACAATCCATGCATGCTCTGGAAGCAGATTATCCATCAGTTGGGGCACAATGCTGTTACACATGATGTACGAGTCATGGGCTGAGCCAGGGAATTCGGCACAGACGTGTGAGATGATTTTATCCACCTGGCACACCACTTGCACATTGATGGAGTGGAAATGGTTCCTGTTCCTGTAGATGTGCTCACGTGCCTGTGGTGGAACCAGGCCAACATGTGTGCAGTCAATGGCACCAACAACATTGAGGCTGTGCCCAAGTGCATAAAAATCTCCCTTCACAGCCACCAATTCATGCCTCCTGGGGAAATGGATATATCTGTCCTTGTAGATCATCATAGCAGACAGGACATCACGTAGCACCATGCTGAACATAGGTTACGACATCCCACCTGCGCTGGACACCGTGTACTGGAATGATCCAGAAGCAAAAAAATGCAGGGCCGCCATCACATTAGACGTTGGTGTGAAAGCACTCGGATATGTCCTGCGAGGCTGCAGGTGGGGCTCCAACATAGCACATAGGGCTAGGAGGGTGGCTCAATCCAGACGGAATTTCTGTATCACCTCCTCATCCTCCATGTCTGCCAGCACTGTGAAGGGACGATGCACATTTAGTCTCCTCCTAGGTGAGATGAGAGCGGACACATGTCAATGCAATCCACCAGGAGATTTGTCCGACATCTTACGTTTTGACTCACTCAACGCCAGCAATGACTAACATCACAGTTCAGCTTACAGCACAACTTATATGTAGGGACACCTTCAGCTACAACATCCGTACACCTGTCCACTTTTCACACAGCTAGCACCTCCAAACAATATCCGACTATGTGAATGCCAAAAGGGATATGGCCACATCTTACATGAGCAGCCCTGGGAGTTGTTCCAACAGCATATGTGTGAAACAGCAAGACTACTATCTAATACCTAGCTGCTGTACCTGCCACACCTTCTTGCGTAAGTCAAACCGGGCACACATCAACAACACAATGAGCCCAGTCTGTGCATAAACAACAAGTCTGTGCATGAGCCACGAAAAGTAGACAGTCAAATATGCACATTGCATAGTCAGACATTCATCACTGTGAGTTGTTCTGCCCTTTTACACATTAACATGTGTACCCATTGTAGAGTCCATCACAACACTGTTCTGTGTCCATGCCCAGCAATATCACAAGTGACATGTGAGGGACTACATGCTAATGTTTAAAATCATATGCACAAACATGGCATGTGTACTCAGCAGTGGGGTAAATGTTACATCGGCATTGTGTGCACAATCATGTGTCATTAATCATGTGGCCACTGTGCACTGTTGAGAACTGCCCATTGGCCATTGACACAGCATGATGTGCCCATAGGGGCTGTCAAACTGCTCCGCCACCCAAATCATGGCCATTCTTAGCAATGTATGGCAGCCATATCGCGGTAACTACCGCCTGGCCCCAGCGGTGTGTCACTGCAAATGCCAAAGCCACACTTGTGGTAGTGATAGTGATATATGTATTGCCAAATGGCTGTTGGCATGCTCCGCCACCCAAATCACAATAATTCTTAGCAATGTATGGCAGCCATATCACGGTAGACACCGCCTGGCCCCAGCGGTGTGTCACTGCCAATTAAGGGTGGGCGACAATTTCCGTTCCGCTCGCAGAAATTGCGAAATGTTGACATTTTCGCGTTCCGCGTGGAACGTGAACATTTCGTAACTTCCGCAATCCGCGAGGGAATGGAAATATACAGGTCAGGATTCATTCTGGCACGATGCTCCTGTCATTTTAAACCTCAACAGGAAGCACAAACAGATTTAAAGCAGGTGCTCGTGTTGAAGGTCACTTTCAGTAACGCATTAATCAGCACAAAAGATTTGTGAGCACAGTGGAGGCTAGGCAGGTGTGCTTTCTCCCCATATCTACCATCAGCAATTTGCTGTAATCATTGATGGAGGTCTGTGCATCCATGGGTTTCTCGAGCGCAATCCCCATGTAGTTCCAGGAGGTTCTGTCTCCTCATCTGCTGCTCTGGTCGGTCTCTGACCCTTTATAATCAAGAGGCATGTGAACTGCATAGAAGCCCCGCCCCACACACTGGCGGTGTGCAACATCTTCCCACCCTTTCCCCACTATGATGGACAGCTCACTCGAGGGACCTCAGCGCCCATCGGCACGGTGGCAAAGTTACAGACACACATGGTCGCTGGAGACAACTCTTCTGGCCCTTTACGCAGCTGTAGTGTAGGAAAAGCACTGTACATTAAATATCCATCTTTATACAAAGCGCACTCTTCAGGTTAGACATGTATGGGTGAACTGTCAATCTTCATTTCATTGTACGTCAGAAACATTTGTCCCTCAACGATACATGTAAGTTAACGCTGTAAATCCCACCCAGAGGAAAATAGACGAATAAGAGAAGGGAATAGACTTTCACATGATTTCTCGTGTTTAATCAAAAGCCTATTTACTTGTTCCTAATGTGGGCAACAAATATGTCCGCTCTTCTGATTGGCTAGGCATTCCGTCACTCCCAGTGCTCCGGAAGCTGGGATTTCAGCATACCCGGTATTAGTTGCAGCTCCAGTGGACAGATGGGAGCAAGGGAAATCCCACGTGGGGATTTTAAGGTCTCCCGATACCTCGAAACACCTACCATAGGTGACAGTTACGCCCACAGGAAATCCAGAAAGCGTAACTGAGGAACAGATAAACCCTGAAGGCATTCAGTGAGTAGAGACCACCTCAGAGGGACCCAGGCTGCAGGGATACACATTATATACTGGCGAACAAGTACTGCGGTCATTCAAGGATTCCTGCACACGGGGGCACAGACCTCTTTTTGAATGACAGCACGTGATCATAATGTCTTGACCCTTTGGAGTCCACAGATAACAGTCCCATTCTTCAAAGGACACTGATCCCGTAGAATTAAAGGGCCGTTTGTTTCACAGGTGCACAGCCACTCAGTGGATCCAGAGACCAATATCTCTTCCCCCAGGGTGCATTTACCCAACGAGGTAGCACTTACTGATTAGCCAGTAGAAAGTACTCCAGTTGAGTAGAGGTATTGCACAAAATGGTGACATCTTCTTGGATAAATATGCAGGGTAGGATTCTTTCTGGCACGATGCTCCTGTCACAAAAATTAAACCTCAACAGGAATCACTTACAGATATAAATAAAGCAGGTGCCCGAGTTGAAGGTCAATTTCAGTAACGCATTAATCAGCACAAAATCTCCGTGATCACTCAAAATTTTGCATGATAGCGGAGATATTTTGCCGTTTCGCGATATTTTGCGAAAGGCACTTTCTCAAATTCCGCCCACCCTTACTGTCAATGCCAAAGCCACACTCGCGGGAGTGATAGGCATATACCCATGGTCAAATGGCGGTTGGCATGCTCCGCCACTCAAATCACGGTCATTCTTAGAAATGTATGGCAGCCATATTGCGGTAGCTACCGCCTGGCCCCTGTGGTGTATCACTGGCAATGCCAAAGGCACACTCGCGGTAGTGATAGTGATATGTGTATTGCCAAATGGTGGTTGGCATGCTCCGCCACCCAAATCATGGTCATTCTTAGCAATGTATGGCAGCCATATCGCAGTAGCTACTGCCTGGCCCCTGCGGTGTGTCACCGCCAATGCCCAAGCCCTTACAGCCAATGGGAACCACAATCGAGGTAGACTAATGCAATTTTGAAAATCGGGGTAGGCGTGCTCCGTCACCGTATAGCCGGTCATTGGATGCAATTGAAAGATGCACGACCGTGGTAGCGACTGCCTGGCTCCTGCTGTGTGTCGCCGCCAATGCCCAAGCCCTTACAGCCAATGAGAGCCGCAATCGCGGTAGACTAATGCAATTTTGAAAATCACGGTAGGCGTGCTCCGCCACCGTGGAGCCGGTCATTGGAAGCATTTGAAAAAGGTTGACCTGGAACACCAATTGTACCAGCTTAGAACCACTGAATCTAACCCAGGGGGCTATATATGTGTGGGAGAGAGCCTCACATTTCCACAGCTTCCAGAGCCTGCTGCCTGACACCCCTCACCACCAACCACTACTGCTCCTGTCTCCAGAGCATGCTGCCTGATACCCCTCACCACCAACTGCTGCTGCTCCTATCTCCAGAGCCTGCTGCCTGACACCCCTCACCACCAACTGCTGCTGCTTCTGTCTCCAGAGCCCGCTGCCTGACACCCCTCACCACCAACTGCTCCTGTCTCCAGAGCCTGCTGCCTGACACCCCTCACCGCCAACTGCTGCTGCTCCTGTCTCTAGAGCTTTCTGCCTGACACCCCTCACCACCAACTGCTGCTGCTCCTGTCTCCTGGACCCAGTGATGGCGAGGACTGAGCAGATTCAGGCCTGTCCCTTCACCACCGAGGAGCTGGAGATCCTGGTGGACGAGGTGCTCACACAGTATGGGAGGTTATGTGGTGCTCCAAATGTCGTAGTAAGTGTTTCAGAGTAGAAGTGAAAGTGCATGGAGTGCACACATGACGTTGATCTGCTGCAGTATGTGCCTGAGAGTGTAGGGTTGTGTCATGCACTGCCTAGCACGCTGTCTCCAGGGGAAAGGGGTGTGTAGCCTATTTCACATGTTTCCCTGCCTGCACATTAAAATTGGAGGGACATGTATTGTCTTGTCAGCCATACAGTGAGGCAGCAAGTTGGTAATGCAGGAGTCAGGACAGAAATTGCCTGTGTGAATGGATGTGTGGGTCCATGATGTTCTTCACAGGCTCATATGTGGCCTTAGCGAGGGTTTACATCCAAAGGGCACTGATTGAATTGTGTCTGACTCAAAATTTGCATCAGGTATAGGTCAGCACTATGCTCAGGACTTTAATACCTGAGGGTGACACTCTTGGTGGTAATTCACCTATGACACAGCAGATTGTTGTACTTTTGTGCACAGCCCCTTCCATTTCCACCAGCATGTTTAGTTACTCGCATGTGTAGGCACTGTTTACACTCTCAATTTGTCCCTTCATGTGACATTTGTGATGCCCCACGTTGGACCTCAGTGTGAGCCCACCTGGCCTGCACAGTCACTGCCCAATCTGACAAGGACACATCACTGAGTGTACAGAGTGAAACATATGTGTTGTTTGCTAGACTATCCATCAAAGAGCCACCTCAGCCCTGTAGATTGCACACGACAGGCCTTGTGAGAAGGGTGTGAGATTGTAAGATCATGTCCCTCAATGTGAACTCCATGACACAGTGAGCCATTCACAGGGCAAGGACATTGATGACTGCGCAGTGTTGGACACAGTGAGTCTGCCCCTAAACATATTTTGAAATGCAATGTATGTCTTGCTCACCCTCAAACTGAATAGTAGATGTGAGCAGACTACACATAGCTTTCTGTGCTGGCATCCTGCATGTGTATGGGATTGGCAGGTACTGTGTTCACCCTCATACCTGCATGCTTTTCCGTATGGTTATCCCATGCTAATGTACTATGTGAGATGTTGTATTGTGTCTGCTAGATATATTTGTGAAGTTGTGCTGAGTTAGTATCATGCTCCTCTATGGAGAGATAGTGGTACATAACACTGTGTAACTGATTTTTCGCCATCTTGTCTCCCATGCCTGCAGCTCAAAGTCCACCAGCGTAAAGCCGTGTGGAGGGCCATTGCACGCAGGGTGCGGGCCCTGGGTGTCTCCAACCGACAGTGCACACACTGTCACAAGAGGTGGGATGACGTCTGCCGGCGGAGATAAAAAAGTGTCAGAGATGATACTGGGGCTGCTCCCTCAGACTGGCAGATTGGTGCACAGGAGCATGACACCACTAATGCCCTGCATCTTAGCTGTGACACAGCCTGAGCTGGATGCACGTTTGAAGGAGCATCAGCAGCAAGCTGGGGGTGAGTATTTTCGGAAGGGTGACTTTGGCTGTGAGTGGCTGCATGTGTTGACAGCCTGGGCCAGCTCTATGGCTCTGTGATGTTGCTAGTGAGATGCAATGGCTTGTAAGTGGCCTCTCTGTTGGGTGCAGCTGTCATTCATTTACCCTACCTGTACTTTCTCATGTCATAGGAGTAATGGCCCTTGACATTGCATTCTGAGTCGTGGCCTTCTTTCTGGCATCGTCTGCATTGGGATAGTCAGGGACATCCCATAGAAGGGAACGGCAGTGTTCATCATCTGAGTGTGCTTTCATCAATGTGTGCATTGCCTGACGTCAGAATTATGAGGACTACACATCTGACACCAATGTGCAACTGCAGTTGTGCCACAAAGTACGACATGGTGGATGGCATGAGCTCATGGTCTTTGTGGACTATTAGGTTGGATTCTGCATCTGTGTTGCCACTTTTGCTGCCTCCAGATGTGACTGTGGCAATGTGTTTGGAGGTACATCTTTTCTCCCCTCAGGGCCCTAGGTGTGCTCAGAGGGATCTGTGTATCTGGTTACATGGAGCCACCAGCAGGCTATTTGGCTGTGTGGTCCTCACATGGGTCACTTATGCCACGTTTGAATTGGGGTTGCACAATGTTACTGCACAGGGTGGTGTGCAACATGGGGATATTATCATCTTGTTTCATGCTTTGCTTGCAAATGATGTTTGTGTTAATGCCACTGAACTGAACTGACCCTACATCTCTGTCTCATGCAGCATCTCCCTTGGGCACAGAAGAACAGGCGACGGCCACCAGTGGTGAGGCATCAAGCACGACTGCTACACACGAGCGCAGTGACACTGATGTGACCAGTGCCTCGGAGGGGGACAGGAGTCTGCTTGAGGAATCACAGCTAGAGACACCAACCTCAACGTCATCTGACGCCAGCGGTAGCACATCTATGTTGGCGGGCACAGGGAGTGGGAACTCTTCCTTCTCTTCCAGCACACAGCATCCAGTGCCCACCCTGCCAGCTACTTCCACTAGTGCCTCCCATGTTCGCACCAGGAAGAAGGGAAGAGTGTCCTTCACCCAAAGCAACACTGCCCCTGTCTCCCCTGCTGCCATCAGTGTTGAGTCTGTGGACCTTTTATGTCAGCTGTGTGTGGGCCAGACAACTCTCACCAACACCTTCCTAGACCACGGCAAAATGTTGGCACAGGTAGTTGCTTTCATGTAAGGCATTCATTCAGACATGGGTGGGCTACTCAGGACTGTCCAGTCTTTGTCCTTGCAGTGACAGCAGCCATTCAACTGGCACAATCACAGAGTTCAGCTCCAGCCCCTTTGGCCATCCCCCTGCCAGTGGCTACATTTGACGATAGTGACCACACACCACAGACCTCAAGCTCAAGATACAGCACACACAGCATACAACAGCAGCAGCCCAAGTGGTCCAGAGTGCAGAAACCATCCCCCCAAAAAACTAAAGCCACCCCAGAGTGCAAAGGCAAAAGCCCTTCTGGCAACACTCAGAGGCCTAAAGCCAAGAAGCAGGCCTCAGGCTCACATGCCTCAGAGGCATCCCCAGCCAAGGACTCTCCTGTCCCAAAAGCTTCTCGCAAAGACAAGCAGACAATTGCCGTGCCCGCTGAAAAGCTGGTGCCTGCTAAGAGCCCACATAAAAAGAGCTCCAAGGCAGATTCACCCACGACCTCAACTCCCATCCACACCCCTGTGAAGCAGGGAAAGGAGGGCACTGTATGGGGTACACATGGTATACAGGGGATGGCGGGGCAACGGCAAGGCCACACCAAGCATACCACTGGATATGGCATGTCCCCAGAGGGAGGGCCACCGACTGCACCTGATGTAGCTTTGGTGGAGAGTGTGCCTGTTGTGTCCGTCCCACCTCCCACTCCAACCAAGTCAGGGAAGCCATTTAGACTCCCCAAGATGTGGAAAGGCACCCTTCCACATTCTGCATACCCACACTTTATCTCACGGCAGCATGACTCCACCTCCACATGCCACCACACCACCCGGTCCAAGCAGCCCACTGGCTTCCAAAGACACTGATACCTCTACCTCAGCTGGGCCTCTCTCGCCCCGGTCCAGTCCACCAACTGGCCCCAACACTCAGCCAACTCCCAGTCTGATTCACAGCCAAGTCTGAGTGAAAGACCCCCTCACACACCTGTCTCTCCCACAGCGGTGCCTGGACTGCCCATGGTTATCCCCCTAACTGTGTTGCTGACCATGGCAGGGTACAGACTCACCTATTCCCTGTGCAGGAATTAATGCACACGTGTGCCTTTTTTGCACTTTGGACTTGCCACTGGCCTTGCTGTTCACTGCTGTTTGCCCATTCCCTGTGCAGGATCTCATGTACCTACTCTGCACTTGCTGGCCACTGGCCTTGATGTTCACTGCTGTTTGCCCATTCCCTGTGCAGGATCTCATGTACCTACTCTGCACCTTGGACTGGCCACTGACCTTGATGTTCACTGCTGTTTGCCCATTCCCTATGCAGGATCTCATGTACCTACTCTGCACTTGCTGGCCACTGGCCTTGATGTTCACTGCTGTTTGCCCATTCCCTGTGCAGGATCTCATGTACCTACTCTGTACTTTGTACTGGCCACTGGTCTTGCTGTTCACTGCTGTTTGCCCATTCCCTGTGCAGGATCTCATGTACCTACTTTGTACCTTGGACTGGCCACTGTTCTTGATGTTCACTGCTGTTTGCCCATTCCCTGTGCAGGATCTCATGTACCTACTCTGCACTTTGTACAGGCAACTGGCCTTGATGTTCACTGCTGTTTGCCCATTCCCTGTGCAGGATCTCATGTACCTACTCTGCACCTTGGACTGGCCACTGACCTTGCTGTTCACTGCTGTTTGCCCATTCCCTGTGCAGGATATTCATGTACCTACTCTGCACCTTGGACTGGCCACTGGCCTTGATGTTCACTGCTGTTTGCCCATTCCCTATGCAGGATCCAATGTACCGACTCTGCACTTTGTACTTGCCACTGGCCTTGATGTTCACTGCTGTTTGCCCATTCCCTGTGCAGGATGTCATGTACCTACTCTGCACTTTGTACTTGCCACTGGCCTTGATGTTCACTGCTGCTTGCCCATTCCCTGTGCCCGATCACATGTACCTACTCTGCACCTTGGACTGGCCACTGGCCTTGCTGTTCACTGCTGTTTGCCCATTTCCTGTGCAGGATCTCATGTACCTACTCTGCACTTTGTACTGATTACTGGCCCCTCTTCTTGTCTACGTTTGGTGCCTATCTGTGTAATATGTGAATAAAGACAGTTACTCTTGTTGTCTGCTTTGTCGGTGTCCTTGCTAAATAAAGGGTTTTCTGTGTGGGTATGGTTTAATATGACACATGTTCTGTATGCCACTTCAACATTGTCAATGGCTTGTTTCCCTTTTTCAGGGTTTTGCAGAGGAGCCAGGCCCTTCAGTGCTTCTTGACTCTGAGGGTGCAATGATGGTGTTTTGTGATGAACTACTGTTATCATGATCATTCTTTGGTCAGGTTAGCTAAATTGTACACATGTCATGTATGGATGCACTGCCAGCACAAAGTGGGATTCTATCCACAGCATTGCAGGCAGGCTGGCCAGGGCCATCATGTGTGTGTGATCTTTCTTGATGTGTGAACAACAGTGTTGGTGTATGCTCATTATGTGATGGCCAGTCATCATAGTCACATGGGTAAATTTCAATGTGTGCACTTGGGTGGTCAAGAAGTGTGCAATGTGAAGGGGGTGACTTTGTCAGTAGTGTTGATGTGTGTGTGCCCCTGCAATGTCAACTGCACACATGTGTCACCCAGGAGTTGAGTGCCTGTTAGTTTGATTAGTCAGCCCTGTGCTTGTGATTTTGTGCACATGTGGGAGTTGTAGGTTGTGCACTGTGCAGTGTGTTGGAGTGTCCTTGCACTTCTGGGGGACACCTACTTGTTGTTGGTTGCAATTGTGAGTATGCAGAGTGTGTGACTGGCAAGCCAGTGTTGTGTTTTATTGATCAGCAATGTGTCTTGATACTGTTTGTGCTCACTGTGCAGACCTGCTTAGCCACACTGACATTGTGGGAGTGTTTTCTCATGTATTGCTGTCACTGGAGGCTTTTTTGGCTCCAGTATGGCATGTGGGGTGTGGAGTCATAACATCCCCTATCCATGCTTCTGATGCCTACCCATTGTTAGTGTGCACTCCATCTATTTGTGTATGGGGTACTCCTCACCTGTCCACTACTGAATAACACACCACTTCAATCTCATATCTTCCACCCCATGGCCTGCCAGTGTGTGAGCCTCCCCACCAAGTCATAGTGTGACACTATATTGTGGGAGGTTGATCTGTGTACAGGGCCAATGTGCCACTCAGCACAGTTTCCCAATTTGGTATATGTGATTTTCTTGTACTGTTTTGCAGTCATGGTTGCTCATATGCAGTTCAGCTGTTTGTGGTACACAGTCCTCTGGTCATGTTGTTTTCACCTGGGTGTCACAGACTTGTGCATCTGTGGGAGATGGGTGAGCTGTATGTGTGTTTGCTGAGGTACTTCTTCCCTTCCTGAGTGTAATGTTGTCTGTGTGTTATGGTGATCTGTGTTGTGGGGGTTCATGGTGTGGCACACATATCTGTGTGGAACTGGTATGTTTGGTGTGCACACACTGCTTGTCATGCATGCAGTGCTGTGAATGTATGTTGCCTTGTAATTGCCTGGTGTGCATCCCCTGATGTCCAGCTGTGTTTGCAATGTGATGAATTGTCATGTGCATCTGTTGTGTGTTTGATGTGGATGTGTGCAGTGTGTGGCCTGTGTTGTCTCTTGTGATGTTCTATTTGCATGTCAGTGTGTGGGATTTGTTTGTGTATTGTGATTCATTCTGATGTGTGTTGACAGTGCAGTGTGCATTGTTTGTGTGTCTGGCACATGCAGTTAGGGCTATTCTTATTCCTGGGTTTGTTTTGAGTGCATCTTTGGGGTTTTCTCCTCTTATATTTGACCTGTCACTTGTCAGGATTGTGCATGTGCAAGCATGTGGTACACTATGACACCATGTTGACTTGATGGGTGGTGTGGTATGTCTGTCTGTGTTTTCTTATTGGCTCATTGTTGGAGAAGCAGAAGCAAGAATCTCCACACCTGAGGAAGAATTTGCAGCGCAAAAGGCCCTTACTCACTCCTTGGAAGCCCAGAAGATGGATACATTATGGAAACTTACGGATCTTGAGAATCGGTCAAGAAGAAATTATCTGTGGATATTGGGAATCCCAGAAAGCAAGGAAGGCACAGATGCTCACCAGTTCGTCGTGGAACTTTTTACCAAAGCCTTCCCTGATTTGAAGCAATGGGACTGGAAAACTGAGCTTCAGAGGGCCCATCGGTTCGCTTTCAATCAACGCAAAAAGACCGGTCAAGTTGCTGAAAAGCCCCGTGCGATTCTGATCTGCCTTAATAACTTTCTGGCCTGAGAGGCATTATATATTTAGCTAGGCCAGATAGGAAAAGGTTAGGGAAGAGGTGTGATTTTTTTGTGAGACCTGACTATTGTCAGGCAACAGTCGAGAAAAGATGGCAGCTTCGCCAATTAATTCCACGATTTCAGGAAAAAGGGGTTCAGGTGTTTTTCCTTTTCCCTGCTAAGCTGAAAGTGATTTTTAAGGGGGAGCCACATTTTTTTCTTTCTGAAGCTTCACCAAAGGAATTTTTGCACAAGTTGTAGGATTGGCAGGGGGTGCATGCTGAGTTATTTATGTTTATGCTGATGTTGGTGCTGGCTTACGCTGGTTTAAAAGTAGCCTTCTCTAATCCTGTTTTGGACCTATATTGGTGGAGGGGATTTTTTTTTCCCTTTCGTGGCGTGGGGGTGGGAGCTCAGGAGAGAGGGTGCTAGCCAGCTCTATATCACAGAGGACTGGTGGTCCTTACGCCTCGCAAGGTGGGTGGTAGGAAGGGGTTTTGGTGGGGGGCAGGGAGGTCAGGATTCAAGGGTGTGGAGTGGGATGGGGGATGGGGAGCGTTGTGGGGGGTTTGTTTTGTTCTCTTCTGTTTGTTATTGTGCTGCTATATGGATAAGGAAGTTTGGAGTGTGCTCAATTATTATGCCCAATGTTTTGTTTCATCGTGTAATGTGCAACCCTGAGTGTATCAATTACAAGAATGATGGGCAGTCTGCGTATCTGCTCACTTAATATATGCGGTCTCAATGACAGGAGAAAGCAGGGCATGCTAGCTGAACAGCTTCGCTATATGCAGATTGATCTGTTATATCTTCAGGAGACCCATATACCATGGAGCAAGCGGTTGTGGCTGAGGGATCTAGGGCTTGAGGTGTTGGCTTGTACCCGGCAGAGCACAACAATTAAGGGGGTGGCTATCTTAGCCATGCGTGGGGTGGGTTCTTGTAAATGAGTCAAAGTAGATAATCTGGGTCTTTGGGCGATTGCTGAAATCATAGGGAATAATACCCCTATGTCGCTCTGCTCAATTTATGGATCTAATTTAGATGATCCGGATATTTTAAACATTCTAAGCATCGCACCCTTTAATACTTTGTGTTGATTTAAATATCCATTTAGATAGTAAGTTTGATTTATGTGATACTTCTCCATATCAAGGTAGGAAAGTTAGAGTTTTTAAAGCCCTTCAAGGGTTGGTGAATGAACATGGGCTGCTTGATAGCTGGCATAATCTCAAATCACCTGACCCTGGGTTCACCTGTTACTCAGCTCCCCACAATAAGTTAGTTTGGCTGGACTATTTTTTTCTATCCAATCAATTGGTTGAGACAAGTAAGATTGAGATCTTTCCGAGAATTATCTCAGATCACAACCCTTTAACGATTGAGATTCCATTGAGGGCCATTTCAAAGGTTCAGAGGCCTTGGACCTTCGAAAGGAAACTCTTGCTTGACAAGGTATATTGTACGCATATGGCTAAATGGATTGAGGAATTTTTCTCTATTAATCGCAATACAGCCTCAGTCTGTATTGTGTGGGATGCTTTCAAAGCAGCTGTCCGAGGGGAGACGCTAAGCTTTTCCATAGCCCGTCAAAAAACAAAACAGGAAGAAATCAAAAACTGGGTAGAACAATTAAGGTCAGCGGAGTGTGAATTAATTAGTAGAATCCAGGTTGATATAAGCATAGAGGAATGTCATCAGTGTATTTCCATCCTAAAATCTAAAATGCATCATCATTTTGGCACAGAGGTGGCAGCCAAATATATGCAGCGAGTCATATGAGCTGGGGGGAAACACAGGCAGGGTATTAGCCAAACGACTGCAACAACGTGAAGTAGCCAATCATATCTGCAAAATTAATAATCATGTAGGGCAGGTCCAGGATTCTCCTGCAGGAATTCTGAATGTCTTTCAGAAATGTTATAGTCAACTTTATTCTGAGGGACCTGCCTTGACAGGGATAGATTATTTGGAAGATTTTTTTAATGGTATGGAAACAACGAAGGTTACTCAGGATCAAAATGAGACACTTGAAACCCAGCTTACCTGGGAAGAATGAAGTACTGGGTATTTTAGTCCCAGCGGTGCAGGGGCACACACCCTATGACTTCTGGGTTCACCCTGTTCCAGACCTACAGAAACACAGAGTCTTCTGGGTGAAGTCAAAGATTCGTTTATTGGCTGCAGACCAATGACAGGTATCCTAGAAGTACAACAGCGTGTATGTTCTCAGGAGACTGCTGGAAATCATAGGAACGGGCTTCTCCTTAAGTACAAAATATCATGCTCCAGGCACACATTCCTTGGTTTACGATATGGCCATTATAAGTATACATTACAAACGAAAAAGCAGAGTCATGATGACCATCCCACATTCCAGTTCGGCCAGCCCACAATGATTTACACAGTAAGGTTCAGATCCCACATTTGATGTCAATAGACCCCCCAATAAACATGAGCATCTCCTGTTTTGGGAAACAAGTCATAAAGCAGGAACAAGCAGGTGTGAAAGAGATTAGCCGGGGGATTGTATAGAATGAAAGGGTTTTATGACGGGTCAAGCCCTGATGCTAATCACAGGTGGACGGAGGAAGGGGAGCTCGTGAGACCGGTTTGACCTGGGGCAGCAGAGCCAGCTGCCCAGGTCACAGAGAAGTCAGAGGAGAAGCCCATGTACTGTGAGGCCCGTATTTACTCCATCATAGCCTATGTGAGGGCAATGACAAGATGGCCACTGCTTCCAAAATGGAACCCGCGTAGTGAAGCAGAATAACGTGTACACAGTGCATTCATAGCTAGAACGATATATAAAGCACTCGTACATGCCGCATTTACCATTTGCGGTTTGTTAATACCAAGATAGACAGGGGTAGGGCCCTGTCCCCTACGCGGTCCCAAATATTAAAGTACGACAGACCCTCCTTTTGCCCTTACATAGGCAATCACTATACTCATCTTAATCCGAGTCTAGGTCAATGTTCACAAAGTCATGGAGATGTTGCTGTAGCATCATCCTATTACTTAGCTCGTCCCTCGATACAGGTTTCCTTACACATAAGGTAGCACAGAGACCACATATCGCAGGAGCACACTGTATACACAGACAGAACAGGAAAAGAATGGCTAAGATCATTCCAATGACCATCAGAACTTTCCAACCCCAGGCAGATATCAATTCCCAGAACCACCCCACCAGTGACCAATCTCCCTTATCCACGTGTATGGATTCAGATATTTTATGGAGTTTGGAGATGGCTTGATACACTGTTGGAGCATTATCTGGTATGAAAATGCAGCAACTGGATTGGATGACCTTGCATACCCCACCGCGGTCTGCAAGAATAACGTCTAGAACCATGCGGTTCTGCAAAGTCATAAGGCGATCCGCTTGGAGCTCAGCCGTCAGATTACTAAGGGCACCAGCCGTTACATTGACAGTGGATTCAACCACATGAGTCAGCTGTCTCAGGTTCCTACTGTTGACCATAGGTCCCCAAAACGGCAGGAAACCCAGGAAGAAGTCTCCTGCTTCCTGACCCGCAGTATCCTCCTTACTAATCACACCTCTCACAACTCTGGTCTTGTGATAGTCAGAGGCAGCAGTAAATGTCGGCGGTAGCAAGTTCGCAATATAACATGTGCCCGAGAAATCAGGGGGCAGCCATGTATATGCTCGGTCATTACAGATGAAATATGTGCCCTTGGCAGCCAAAAACGCAGGGGAAAACTGTGACGGGAAGGTGTACGTTTCAGTACAGTCACTTCTTCCCAGTTGAGCCCTAGGATTCTGACCATTACCCTGTAAGCAGAACCGACCCATGTGGGGTACGACCCAGATTGGAGACGAGATTTTTCGCTGTCTTTCACCCAGACTAATACTATACCCCGTCGCGTTCCATCCTACATAAGGTCTCAACTCTTCTTTGGGAATGGATGAGTATGCATCGATATCCCTACTCATATCGGCAACTCCTTTCGTCAAAGCCTTATTATTGGTGATAGGTCTGATGGAACGCGGTTGGCGAGGGGAGTATGTATCTAGAGCATAGAGAAACATGGTTTGGAATGCCCATGACGATCCATTGTAACTGTACGGCAGCACCAGGTAGGGAATACCCTTGTTAATGGTATGTGGCATTAACCCACACACCCAGCAATTGGTCGTATTCATTACCAGTTGGTGCTGGTGCAAGAGCTGGATAAATGAGTTATTTACGAACTCTGATCGTCTGGTCTATTCGTGCTCAGGCAAAGGGTGAAAAGAGTGAGAGGAGGCTGTAGAAAGAGGTATAGGCTGTTCAGTGGGTTCAATGGGCTTTTGAGCGGAGAAGAACACAAATCCTACAATAAACATTGTTATGCTACACAGTGTAAAAAGGCACAAAAAGACAAAACATTTACTTTTTACAATTCTACACATCCTTGCGTTAAAGTTCATTTCCTCAATCGGTCTCTCCATCTTAAAAAACTCCATCCTCTACTCGGGCCGCTCGCGGTGGATGAGTTTCTTCTGCTAAGGAGTACGCCTGTCAGTCCAGGGAAACGCCCTAGACCAACCAGAACCGTCGACCTAGCGTCTTCGGCCTGTACCCCAAAGTCTTGGCACCGCGACCCTGCGGCAGAACCCGGATGGTGGTTCGAAAAACAAAAATCAAGAAAGTCCTTCAGATGGGAGATCAAAAAATGTCAAAAAGGAAATAGTGAGGAAATCTTTATTTGTCCATGGGCCTAGGTCTCAAATTATAGCGGAGACGGCCAGGTGCTGTTTGGTCTTGAAACAAAAGTTCAGGCTCAGTGGTGTCCAGTCGATTTGATGGTGGCACAGCTTCCTGCAGAATATTGTCACTCTCTTGGTCTGAAACTGTGCCTCTTATGCGTGAGTCACTGAATGGTACAAAACGAGGTACAGTGTCTGTCTCAGAGTCGGCGATACCCTCCTTGACCCACTGGTCATATGGCAGAGGCAAGGGGACTACTTTACAGTGGGTACCATGGATCCAGTGTTTCTTCCCTTTTACTCGCACTGCTGATCTTGTCGAAAGAAGAACAAGATGAGGGCCGATCCAGCGAGGCTCGTCGTTGCTCTTGCGCTGGAAATTTCGGACTAGCACCCACGTACCAGGGTTGATAGGGTGTCCAGGAGGTTCAGAAGCTTGGGGAAGAGTATCATGTACCTGTTGGTGCAAAACACGCAGTTTAACCGTCAAATCATACAGGTAATCAAGCAGTACTGGATGCTCTATCTCACTGAACTTCGTAGGCCTCGGTACACCCCATACGTTGGCCGGACGGCCAAAAACAACCTCGTAAGGGCTAAGTCCCACTCGTGAGTGTATGGTCATTCTGGTGGACAGGAGTGCTAAAGGCAGAGCGTCAGGCCATTTAAGACCGGTGCTCGCCTGGATTTTGGCCAGCTTGAGCTTTAAGGCTCCATTGTAGCGTTCTACTAATCCAGCTGATTGGGGGTGATTTGCAGCATGGAACTTCTGCTTTATCCCTAGCCCTTCACATACATTCTTCATCACTTTACCCACAAACTCACTTCCGTTATCACACCACACCATTCTTGGCATCCCAAACCTAGGGAAAAATTCCTTCACAAGGGCTTTGGCTGTGGATAGGGCAGTGTTATCTTTCAGAGGATAAGCCTCTATCCATTTTGAGAAAGCACAAACAACCACCAGTACATATTTCAGGTTGTTGCACCTTTCCATGTGAATAAAGTCCAGCTGCAAAACTTCAAATGGACATGATGGGCGTGCAAAGTGACCAGCTGGAGTTGGGGTTCCCCTACCAGGGTTGTACTTCAAGCATACTATGCAATTCTTGACCACATTCTCTGCACACTTGGGAATCCCAGCATTCTGCCATACTGGAGCCAACAACTTGCATATACCTTTCGTACTGATATGTGCCATTCCATGTGCCATAGTAACCACTGGAAGCACATATGCATCAGGCAATAACCATCGCCTATGTTCTGTCAAATCAACCCAACAACCATTCTCATCCAACTTACCCATACTTTCTCTCCACTTGCTTAACTCTTCCCCTGTGGCTTCAGCTTGAAGCGACTTCACACTCTCTATTGTGTTCTCACACATTCCCACATCATTAACCCATCTTGCGGGGCCTGCAACATACATTCTAGTCTTCACATTCTGTGCTGTTTCTTTCGCGGTCTCATCAGCAAACGCATTCCCACGTCCAACATCATCTGTGACTTTCCTGTGCGCACTGCATTTCATGATCGCAACTTGCAACGGTAGGGTCAGTGACTCAAGGAGATCATTCACCAACTTGCCATTCTGAATTTTAGCTCCATGCGACGTCAGGAACCCACGCTCCTTCCACAAACGCCCAAAATTATGAGCCACGCCAAAGGCGTACTGGCTATCTGTGTATATGTTTACTCTCATTCCTTCAGACAACACGCATGCTCTCGTGAGAGCGATTAATTCTGCTGCTTGGGCCGAATTATGTGGCACTCGTGCAGTTTCCACGACCCTGTGCAAAGTCGTGATAGCATATGCAGCAGTCGTGTCACCATTAGGGAGCTTGAAACATGAACCATCTACCCATAAAGTGCCATCACACTCAGTCAGGGGAGTATCTTTTAGATCTACTCTCCCTTTCGTCTCTTCTTCTGTTCTGAACAGACAGTCATGTTGCTCAATCTCATCTGAGTCTGCTGGAATTGGCAACAATGTGGCTGGATTCAGCGTATTGCATCTTTTTATGTGTATGTGATTTGCTAACAGTGTAAGTTCATAACCTGATAATCGCGCACTAGTCAAGTGTTGTGTCTTGGTCCTATTTAATAATGTGTCTACAGCGTGTGGAACCATAACAATCAATGTATTGTCCATTACCAAACCAGCAGATTGTCAGATAGACATCGCTGCAGCAGCTGTCGCTCTCAGACAGCTTGGCAATGCCCTCGCTACAGGGTCCAAGGTTGATGAAAAATATGCGCATGGGCGCGGTCTGTCGCCAAAAGGCTGTGTTAACACTGACAACGCACAACCATCTTTCTCGTGAACATACAATGTAAAAGGCTTACTGTAGTCGGGGGTACCCAACACAGGTGCTGAGCATAATGCATTACGCAGTTCCACAAAACTTTTCTGGCACTCTTCAGACCATGGGATAGGATTCGGCGTGTCTTTGCATGTTAAGGCTAACAAAGGTTTTGCCAACAAAGAAAAACTAGGGATCCAATGCCTACAGTATGAAGTGATGCCCAAGAAAGCACGCACTTCTCTCTGTGTTCTTGGCACACTCAACTGTGCAATGGCTTGAATTCTTTCTGGGGTCAGTTTCCTTCCCTCCTTCGATAAGAGATGACCTAAGTAGGTCACCTCTTGTCGACAATATTGCAGCTTAGAGAGAGACACTTTGTGATGGAAAGCGGATAAATGGCGCAACAGTGACAATGTGGCTTCTTTACAAATCTTTTCAGTATCCGCAGCGATCAGTAAATCGTCCACGTACTGAATCAGGATAGCGCCACTAGGTAAAACAAGTGCATCAAGCTGCGCTTTCAAAGCTTGACTATATATTGATGGACTTTCACAGTAGCCCTGGGGAGCGCGTTTGAAGCGGAAGCTTCGGCCTCCCAGACTAAAACCAAAAATGTCCCTGCTCTCTTCTGCAATTGGGATACTAAAGAAAGCATTCTTTAAATCAATCACTGAAAACCATGCAGCAGAGGCTGGAATCATCGTTAACAAGGCGGTTATATCGGGGACAACCGGAAACTGTGGCACAACAATCTTATTAACCTCTCTAAGATCAATCACAAATCTGTAAACAGGTGGCTGTGAAGGATCCGTTCGTTTTAAGACAGGTAAAATCGGACTATTGCAAACGTTGCCTCTTGTCTCTTCAATCACACCCTTATTAATCAAGTCGCTGACAATGTCTAACAATGCTTTCTGCCCTTCATTAGAGATCTTGTACTGGGGAATACGTGGCAGTCTGACATTAGCCTTTAAAGTCACCACATATGGCGGTATCTCCAAGAGGCCCACATCATTGGGACCAGTAGCCCAAAGGGCATCCGGAAGGGATGACAATTCAGGTGGCATTGTATTTTTAGACAAATACATTGGGGAAATCACTTTCTTGCCTAATGTAAGTTGTACTCCTGAAGGAGAACAATACAGTGTAGCATGCAATCTTTTCAACAAATCTAATCCCAGCAAATTCTCACCACAACCTGTTGTCAGAATCAGGGGTGCTTTCAGCTCGCAAGGTCCAACAGAAAGTGACATGGGACTAGAAATCGGGTTCCTAACTGGGGCGCCAGAAAAACCTACCGAAACATTTATATCGCCAGATAAAGGTGCGCCAGGGAGTTTTGAATGCATGATTGAACTCTTTGCAGCACCAGTGTCTAGCAGAAAAGGCTCCGTTACATTTGCTGTAGTCACCTCAACATACGGTCCACTCTGATCCACTGGCACTGAAACAACTCCCTCTCTCTGTCTATGGCTGTCCTAGTAATCATTATTTTCTGCATCACCGTCCTCTGCATAATAATCATTATTATAATACTGGGCCGTATTACTAATTGCGTTAGCTTGCTGATCAAAGCTATTGATGGTACTTTGAGGCGGCAGAGGACGTGCGTTCTGGGGAACACTTCCACGCCCTCTGCCTCTAGGAGCTTGCTGACCACCTCTACCTCTTGCGCCATACGCATTACCGTTCCGCTGCATTAATTTAGGGCAACTATATTTATAATGACCTTCCTCTTTGCAGTATGAACATTGGTTGGGACCTACAGGGACACGTGGTTGGTAATACCCATTCATTTGCTGATTGTTTTGAAACTGTTGGGGTTGGTGATAGACACCTTGGGGTTGCCTATAATTATTCTGACCTCCACGTGGCGGATAGGCCTGCTGTAAAAGGACCTTTGTCTTTAGTTCCTTCGTTTTCTTTTCTGTTCTATCTTTCTCGTCTTTATCTCTATTTTCATAATACTGTGCAGTAGCCAGTATTTGCGCTGAAGAAGAAACAGCCCAAGAACTTTCTGAATCTTTTAACTTTTTACACAGGTCAGGAAGTAAATTCTGCACAAACTTATCCACAAACAGCCGTTGGCCACCCTCAGTACTCATATCCTGCCCACTGTGGTCAATAAACGTTTCTTCAAACCTAGTAAAGAAGTCTGACACTGTCTCATCTTTCTTCTGCTTGCATGCAGATAACTTGTCCCAATTTACGCGCATCGCAGGCATTATTGTCTTCATATACGTGATGATTCTACCAGGCAGTTCAGCTACTAAAGGTTCTGGTTTCGCACCACCAGTTTGTCTAGCATCAGCAGCAACAATGTTAGCCCATGTATCCCCTAGTTCTGCATTGTGATCTACATTACGAATTGACCCCCATGGAGGCTGTGGAACAACATTACCAAACAACATGTCTATGTCGGCCAGATTCATAACGCATGACCCTGCCGTCTGCGACAACTCTTTATAATAACCTGCTGGGTTTTTACGGGGATCAGGCAAGGACTGCTTAAGCGCTAACACCTCAGAGCGCTTCCATGGAACATGCACCCAAACACGCTGGAAATGCGCTGCCACAGCGGGGTTACCACCGGCAGCTGCAACCGCTTCCTTCCATACCGGGGGAACTTCTCCCATAGGGTATTGTCGCGCTTTTACCTTTTTCCCCACAAGGACATCTTGTTCAAACAATGATTGTTGGCAATCATCATTCCTAAAGGACAATACAACCGCAACTGCTTTATCTACTCCACGGTCCACAATTATACCAGTTCCAAAATCGAACCTCACTCTACACAATTCCTGCGGGTTCGGATTTTTACCACTATCCTCCAATTCTTCACAGAGAATTTCGCACATTTTC
Source organism: Triturus cristatus (assembly GCF_964204655.1). Classification (NCBI taxonomy): domain Eukaryota; kingdom Metazoa; phylum Chordata; class Amphibia; order Caudata; family Salamandridae; genus Triturus; species Triturus cristatus. The sequence goes on along the minus strand of NC_140588.1, from coordinate 522,562,212 downwards.
TCAAACACATATCTCTGTTTTGGGGCATCCCATTGATGGAAAACGTTGACAACTGATTCCACATCATACAGTGAAGAAAAAACAATCCATCTACGCGCCATGTTATCTATTACCTTTTTCTCATCGGGGTTAGGCAATTGGCTACGCAATTGCTTACGCTGTAAACCAGGAGTCGCACCAGATGACTCAAAGAGAGGAGACATTAATGTAGTAACCACATTAGCTAAGCGCTGTCGCGCTGAAGGAGAAGCTGAGGCGAGAACAGGGGGAAAAACAGAGGGAAGAAAAGAGGATGTAGAGACAGGTACTGGAGTGGTGGAAGGAAGAGTGTCAGGGGAGGCAGCTGCTGTATTAGGCAAAGTCGCAGGAAGTGCGGGGGCAGTTGGAAGCACAACTGGCGGCCCTTGAGAGGGCTGCGCTACAGGGATAGGAGCCGGCTGCAACGCAACTGGCGGTTGCGGCAAGGCTTGCAGTATATTCACTGGAGGTGGCATATTTACAAGCTGGGGAGGCGCCATGGCATTTTGAGCATACGGGGGTGGCGAACTCAACAAATGTGACATCAGGGGATCTTTCTCCTTTTCTTCTAACTCATTCTGCTTAGAATATGGTAAAGCTGGGTAACATTTGTCAATCCCTAACTTGCGCTGCCTGTGCAATTGCTCACTCATCTGCTCCTCCTCATTGTCTTTAAATTGTACAGCTGCTTGCATTACTGTCATACCTTTCTCTCTCTTATTCTTTTTCGCTAACTTAATTTCCTTTTGTTTGGCTTCCTTTCGCCATAAGCGGAAAGAGTCAAACATCGCCGGCCGGGCTTTCTTCTTAAACAATTTAATTTCCAAATTATCTAAAATATCGGTATCAAAACTACCATTTTGGGGCCATTTTAAAACACCATCTTTCTTGGTGTAGTGGATCCACACTTCGTTATATGCAATGGGGCCTACACCATGTTTTACATAGAGCTCATAAGTTGGAGTTCCAACCGGAGGAACCGGACATGATTCCTCTAGCTGGAAATCTTTTCCACAACCCAAACAGAATAATCTACCAAATAGTCCAGAACCAGGCATCTTTGCTCACTAGTCTAGATCCAAACGTCAAAGGATTATCGATTACGATAGCCTCGTGAATACACGAGTCTTCTGGCTTTGGCGTTTGCAAACTCCAAAGTACCAAATTACCAAATCAAACGATCCCGAAGGATACCAAAAACAAATAGGAGACGCTCCACTTATACTTAACTGAATATTGTTGATCGATGGCGTCACCAGAAGACTCTCTCGATTGTTTCGCTCTCTCAGATTCGTCAAGGGTCCAAAACAGGTCGATTAATCAGGGCAGCAGTCCTTCGTAGCCGTCGGGACGCGGAGAACCTCGCAGAAAAGACTTTCGGACCACGTCGACATGCAGGGGTCGATGAAGTGGCGGCCTTCCTCCGGAATTTCCACACGAAGCTCCTCACGAACCTCTGGCTTGGACTGGTACCACTGAAATCGTCCCGAGTTGGGCGCCAAACTGAAGTACTGGGTATTTTAGTCCCAGCGGTGCAGGGGCACACACCCTATGACTTCTGGGTTCACCCTGTTCCAGACCTACAGAAACACAGAGTCTTCTGGGTGAAGTCAAAGATTCGTTTATTTGCTGCAGACCAATGACAGGTATCCTAGAAGTACAACAGCGTGTATGTTCTCAGGAGACTGCTGAAAATCATAGGAACGGGCTTCTCCTTAAGTACAAAATATCATGCTCCAGGCACACATTCCTTGGTTTACGATATGGCCATTATAAGTATACATTACAAACGAAAAAGCAGAGTCATGATGACCATCCCACATTCCAGTTCGGCCAGCCCACAATGATTTACACAGTAAGGTTCAGATCCCACATTTGATGTCAATAGACCCCCCAATAAACATGAGCATCTCCTGTTTTGGGAAACAAGTCATAAAGCAGGAACAAGCAGGTGTGAAAGAGATTAGCCGGGGGATTGTATAGAATGAAAGGGTTTTATGACGGGTCAAGCCCTGATGCTAATCACAGGTGGACGGAGGAAGGGGAGCTCGTGAGACTGGTTTGACCTGGGGCAGCAGAGCCAGCTGCCCAGGTCACAGAGAAGTCAGAGGAGAAGCCCATTTACTGTGAGGCCCGTATTTACTCCATCATAGCCTATGTGAGGGCAATGACAAGATGGCCACTGCTTCCAAAATGGAACCCGCGTAGTGAAGCAGAATAACGTGTACACAGTGCATTCATAGCTAGAACGATATATAAAGCACTCGTACATGCCGCATTTACCATTTGCGGTTTGTTAATACCAAGATAGACAGGGGTAGGGCCCTGTCCCCTACGCGGTCCCGAATATTAAAGTACGACAAGAAATAGACCTTGCATTAACCTCTTTAGCCATGGGTAAGGCTGTCGGTCCAGACGGCATTCCCCTGGAATTTTATAGGACATTTCGACAAGTACTTAAGCATGATATTACCCTCTTATTTGAACAGGCTCGAAAAAATCATATTCCTGATTCTTAGTGGAAGACAACTATTATCGTTTTTAGGAAACAAGATAAACCAGAACTCAATCCAGCATTCTATAGGCCTATAACTTAGATCAATTGTTATAGTAAAATCTACTCGAAGCTTTTGGCAATTAGACTTGGAAAGGTTATTACTAGGGGTGGGCGGAATTTGCGGAATTAACCTTCGCAAATTATCGCGAGAATGTTTAAAATTATCGCAAACAAGCAGAAATATCGCGAAGATGCGGAAGTTTTTTTCCGGCATGTTCGCGAGATTTTCTGCATGGTTGCGGGTCGCCAACTTACCCATGTGGTTGCTTGCGGGCGCGGCCATCTTGTTTTGAGTTGTTCTTGCGGTGCATGATCGCGAGAAGAAAGACGTGATCGCGCAACGCATGACGTCACTGCGGGCGCGAACTGTCGCGAGACAGCGCAAATGGCTAAAAACAATACAACATCTCATGGAGAACGCGACCGGATCAAGAAAACTTGTCGGCGAACGCAGGGATTCAGGTAAGGCGATCGCGCGCGCGCGAGAATGTATTATTTTACAGCGCGAGCAAGAAACAAATTATCGCCAAGCTGCGGAAACCGGAATTTTTGACATTTTCGCGCTCTCCGCGGAACGCAAAAATGTCAAATTATCGCAATTTCCGCGAACGGAACGAAATTTTTGCCCAGGCCTAGTTATTACCCCTTTGGTTTCTTTTTCACTAACATGGGTTCATCCCAGGAAGGGACACCTCGGATCATGTCCACCGGGTAATAGCCCTTCTCGATTGGGCACAGGCCACGGGGTTACCGCTGTGGGTTCTCCTTTTGGACGCTGAGAAAGTGTTCAATAGGGTCTCCTGGTGGTTCCTAAGGTCTGTCCTGTGTTGGAAGGGGCTAGGTCGGGGCTTTGTACAAGCAGTTAAGGCAATGTATCTTTCTCCAGAGGCGGTGATCCGGATCTCAAGGCAGGATTCCAAGCCATTTTCTATCAGCAGAGGCAAGAGGCAGGGGTGTGTTTGTTCACCCTTACTTTTTTCCCTGTATATTGACCCTTTCTTAAGAAAACTTGAGCTAAGTATCCATATTAAAGTGGTTAGGTTTGGGGAGGTCGAGTACAGGGCATTGGCATACGCAGACGATATTGCGGTACTTACGAGTGATGTTGTCTCTGCCTTTCCAGTAGTGAAAGATTTAGCAGATCAGTTTGGTGCTCTTTCAGGGTACAAGCTGAATGTCGATAAGACTCAAATTCTCTGTTCAGGTATGATCTGACCCTCCGACTTTCCAGTCGTTTCAGAGCTACCTAGTTGTGTATTACAATTACAGCTGCGGTTGATAGAGTACCCGACTTAAATATCAGTCCAATAATTGAAATTGCTAATAAAAAATTGGAGAGGTTCGATCACTTACACCTTTCTCTTTTTAGGCGAAGTAATTTGATTAAGATGTCGATCTTACCCAAACTTCTGTATCATTTTAGGACCATCCCTCTTGAGTTTTATTCTTCCTGTTTTGTAAGGCTAGAAAGGATATGTTCTAGGTTTCTTTGGGGTTATCTCAGGTCCAGAAGAGCGGCCAAACTGATGATTCTCCCAAGACAGTGTGGAGGTATGGCTATTCCCAGTTTACTGCTTTATTACTTGGCCGCTATTTTACCGCATATGGCCATCTTACTGGTTGGTGCTAAGGTTGATATATCAATGGAGAGTAGCCCGTCTATATATGAACTGAGGTTGGGGAACCAAGCTAAGGGCTTTCTGGTTTCGGTTCTCGAACTTAGTTATTATAAAACGACCAGATTTAAAATCGTGAGAGCAGCATATAAGGTGTGGAAACAGGTTCAGGTGAAGCTTAAGATTTTCAATTTGAATGCATACACTCAATTTTTAGCCCCAGGAACGCTGCCACCAATCTTTTCGGGATCGGGTTACTTTTGAGTGGGCTAATAAGGGTATTTATTCGCTGGGGGATTTTATAGAGATGGGCAAGTAGCAACATTTGCAAAATTGCAGGAAGAATACGGTCTCAGTAGGGGTGATTATTTTAAGTATTTGCAGACTCGGAGATTCCTGGGGGAAAATATGCGCAGAACGGCTTCAAACTTTGAAAAGAGACCCCTGGTGGAAGCTATTCAAAAGAAGTCTCGGCTGGGGAGATTTATCATATCTTGCTTGATTCCTTCCCTGATTATATGGTAGCACACTCAGATAAATGGGCAAGCAAGGGTGGGAAGGAAGTAATGGACATTGAGGACTCCCTGTCCCTAGAGAGCCAGATTTTGATTACTGGGAGCCTCAGGAGTCAACACTTTATGTCAGTCTTTGATTTGTATTATACCCCCATGAAGATTGCTAAATGGAGGGGAATGAGGGGAGGTAATAGTAATAGATGTGACCTCCAGGCAGCGGATACTGTATATATGTTCTATACCTCTCCAAAACTGGCGGTTTTTATACATGATATAGAAACATTCTTGACTATGACTTTGGGGGTATCAGTCTCTGTTACACCAGTTCTTCCTATTCTGGGAGTAGGGAATAATGCTGAAATGGGTAGTACGGAAAGACCTGAGACAGGCTTTGTGTTCATGGCTATGGCGATCGCCTGCTTGTGTATTACTTACCAATGACCCTCCAGCTTTCTCAAACTGGCGCGCAAGGCTATTTGCTACATACAATATTGAATCCTCAATTTATATATTAGGAAGCCGTATGAAGAAAGAGTTGGGACAATGAATCTTGGCTCCTATTGCGGACCTGGTCAATTAAAGGATAAGGAGGGCTACGTGTATTACCTTGCTGTTTTTCTACCCTAATGTTTGATCTGTCTATTCGCTTCAATGAACTGAAATAAGGAAATAATGAATTATTTAACTCTCCCAAAAATATCTGTGGTATGAATATGGTGGTATGCATTCTTTTACTATGGCTATTTAATTTGGTCTGGAGGCTTGACAACCTGAATATTTTGTTAAATTGTATAATCATCGATTGTTGTATTGCTTGTAGTATGGTCATCTCTACCATCTCTTCTTTACAGGTCTACCAGTGCCCCATGTTTCGTTGTATTAGCAGTATTATTGTTTTGTGTTTATGCTTTATTCGAGGGAACAAAACAAATTTCAAATACCCAATAAAAACTATTAATTCAAAAAATCCTTTGATGGATCCATTGTACACTGTAGCAATCTTCCTTAGTGCCAAGCCATAAAAGGTGCTAGTTCTTTTTATAAATCCAACAAACGCAACTAAAGGTATTGTTTGCCGCAAGCCATAGCAGCCACTTCTGCTGTCTCAGAAAGAGAACCACTTCACTCTGGTTATGCAGCCTACAGAGGAAATAGGAAAACAAGGCATTAGCACCCAGCTTGCCTGGCTGTGCATGTACATTTCTTGGCTACAGAAGACTAATGTTTAGTTTCTCCTGCCTAACTCCTCAAATTCCTGCACTTCTAGAGAGCCTTTCCCGCTATTCCAGCACCCCTCTCCAGCTATCTGTCACTTCCTCCAAAGCGGTTACAGGATGCAGAATTTTCTATGTTCTCGAACATGACAAGGAGAGTTGGTACTTAGCGCCCACAACCCTGGTGCCCAAACTTTCCATGTATTAGTCAATATACCAATTTACCTGCATCTAAAAGCTGTGTTGACTTTGCTTAGGGGGCATCATCTCAGGCGTATGTGCTTTTATATACATGTTCACTTTCCCGCTGGAAATGCAGATTCCCAAATTATTTCTCAGGAACAAAGAGTGCTTGAAATAAGGTGTATTCATCGCAATAAACAGTTTGAGGACAAAGATGGGGTCACTGGTAATACGCCGCACAAAGAGCGGCAGTCGATTTCTAATCCTTTTGTGAATGTTCCACAAACTCATACATTTAGCAGTTCGAATCAGTGTGTTAAATGGCCACCTGAAAGTATCCTCCCATATGTGATACAAGATTTGCAAATCATTCACAATGTACAACCCATAATTAAGTACATTGAGGCCCTGATATAAGGTGCTATAAAAAGACAAACAGTTATCATTAGGTAACACTAATAGTTGTGGATGAAATGAAATAAATAAAAATAACAATAAACATATTTAGGTTATAATAAAAAATGTGGGGCAGATTTATATCAGACTTGCGCCACTTTTACGCCGCCGTTGCGTCACTTTTGTGACACAGCAGTGGCGTAAATACTGCACCATGTTGCGCCCCATTTACATCATGACGCACTTATGGAGATGCGTCACGGTGTAAAGCCCTGCGCCACATGAAACCTGCGTCAGGTTTCATGTGGGCGTTTCTACTCAGGGGGGGCGTTCCGTCGCAGGAACGCCCCTGAAAAGTGACTCAGTGAAATCTATAAGATTTCACTGAGTCACTTTCCCAACGCTGATGTGTCAAAACCCTGCGCCTGCTTGAAGCAGGCGTAAGGCTTGACGCACCATGTTAGGGATAGGGTAGGTTGGAACAGTGCTGGAGTTGCGTCGCGCTTGCGATGCAACTTCAGCACTGCGCCAACCTTACGCCGGCAGATGCGTCACGTTTCTGCTTGTCCTTGCGCCACGATGCACCGCATTGTAAATGCGGCGCATCTGCGGTGGCGCAAGGGTAAACTTGCGTGACGCATCTTCCCTGGCGCATCCATGCTGATTTGCAGGGATGCGCCATTAAACATAATGCTGCCCCTGTGTTTCTAATTTTTTGTTAATTAGAGTTCACGTGCCTCAGGAAAATGGTAAAAGTCACAACATCTCCTAAGTGTCTTACGGTTGGTTGCGGGGGGACCTGATCATTGGAAGGAAGGCGATTGAATGAGTCTGCTATATTTTCAAGTTAGGAATTTCCCAGTCGAAAAAATAAGTCATTTGGTGTGCAAGAAATCTTGTAGCTCGCTTTGAATCTAGTCACAGAAGATGTTTTGGGAAAGTTCCACGGCCTGATGTTTCCTAAAGAAGAGACCTTGGTGAAGTTCTAGCAGGAAACAAGATCAAAGATCTGTCTGAGAAACTCCACCCAAGTGAAAATACTTCTTTGAAGGAAACACGAATGACACACGTCTTCAGGGAAAGTATTCCTCTTTATTTATGAATGGACAACATCCACCTGAAGCATATCAGGTACAATCATTGAATCGTAATGGACAACCCTAACCCCACGTATGCAACACAGAATACTTTGAAAGTCACCCTCCCCTCACCCCACGAGCAAGCTCGTTCTAACAGTAATGTCGCCTTTGAAAGGCAACACTAGCGCACCTCAATGTAGCGCTCGTGTCCACTCACAAAGGAGCAGTATATACAAATGAGAGCGTTAAAGAAATTGCGCTTGTGCATATGCAACAGTCTGGATGCAAATTTCGAAGAATTCCACTAACGCATTTTAATGCTGAATGAAAATTTGCCTCAGTTTTTTACCTTTACAGGGGTCTGAGGCATATTACAACCGAAAAATCGTAACAGCCTTTCACTCACAAGCAGGGTGAAGACAATGGCCCGCCATTAACTGCGGCCAGTAAATTCTGATAGGCGCAGAAATGTAAGCTAGTGGGCTGATCAGATCACTTTTTCTTTTTCACGCAAAGCTTATGCCCACTGTTCTGATATCAATTTTTTTAAAGTACTCTTTTACATTGTGCTACTGGCCTGTGAGATCGTGTGGGATGGCTTGTGAGATTCCACTCCAGCCTAGTTCTATTTTAAAATTTCAATTTTATAAGGCGCAATGAGAAAAGTATTATTTCTACTTCTTAACTGGTCTTTACCCACACATGCTGCCCCTAATGCCGACAAGAATCGCACCTTTAAGGCCTAAGAGTGTTAAAGTATAAATATTTCTTAAGCTCTTTTTTGTGATTATGAATTTTCTGCGATTTGAAAAGCCTCTGAAAAAGTAGGTGTTGTCAACACATGTGAAACGTATAAATGAGGGGGTGGGGACACCAGCCATATTACTACTAGCAGTACTACAGCTGCCTTATAGCTGCCTCATAGACTTACCGCTTGTATGCAGATATCTCCATGTATGTTGCATAGAACTAAGAATAGCACAGAAAAACCAGAGACCAGCTTCAGCCAACAGAGTGCAGACCATCCTACTCAAGATGAGGAAGAATTTGCTGAGCAGGAGACAGACATTGTTCTGAACATTGTGGTGGATTACTACAAGGAACTACACAGCTTCCCTCCAGACACCCTCACAGGCGCAGTGAAAATGACCATGTGACAAGAGTTCACAGGCAGTGTATATGCATTTCTGATGGGGGTACACACTCCAAGGGACTGCAAGAAAAATGGCAGGATGAGGGCAAGTGTATGAAGTATACGTTTGCCAAGATAAAGGTGACAGGGGCTCTATCTGATGTCAGACTCAGATAGCATGTGCATCCCCCCCCCTTGAATGAGCACATTCTATCTACAATGCACCTCACCTGAATCATGCCCTGCCTGTTGTAGAGAATGTCAACATTGGGACAGCTAAGTTCAACAGATCTCTTCATTTCACCTATACTGTTGTGCTGAACTCTTGTCATCCTGTACATTAAGAGAAGACATCTCAAAATTCTTACCCCATGTGTGATGTATTGCAAGCAGCAGTAGCACTTCAGCATGTGGTAAGACACCAACCAGGACATCACAAGTCCTTGTCACCTTGCCAGGTATGTGTCACTGCTACTGTCCTGCCAGCTCCCACTGTGCCACTGCGTTTCACCGGATTTTGGTTCCCTTCACACGGTCACCCAGTAAGGAGCCAAAATCGCACGGTGGTGGAAAAGAACGGCTGCAAACCACTGCCCAGTGTGGCTTTCCAGCTTGTCTTTGGCAACTTTAAGCAGCTGATGTACATTAAGAGGTGTGAGGAAACCCCAGGACATCGGTGAAAGCCTCAATGAGCCTTTTTTTGGAGGGGGTGGGGGACTTGGTTTCTGGGCAGAGTGCCTCTAAGGTAGCTCTCAGCACGAGGCCACATCCCCTCCAAAGCCCTGCCCCCTCCTCACAGAGTAAAATATATTTGTAAGTTGTCAGGTATGTTGCTATTAATGTTACAATCACACATCGGAAATCTTCTATTGGCCTAATCTGTATATAATCTGCATGTGCTGGTAAAAAGTCATACTAGCATTGGAGGGATGACAAAAAAAGGGCTTTCTTATACGTACATTATTGACGTTTTACTGTCACCTTTACTGGTCATGTGTACACAGTGCCTAATCAACCTGTTACCACCTGTATTGACACATGTATAACCAATAGCATTTTGAAGAATTGTATGTAACATTTTCGGAATGTAATAAATGAATGTACAAGTTGCCTTTTGATTTGCCACAGCTGCCTAATCAATACCTGAACAGGATGCACAATACCATGGATGATTGATATGTGAATGTAAATGTCTCTTAATACCCACTCAATGCACCTACGTTCTAATTGATAATACGCACAGTGTGATATGTGTTATGTTACTGTGCCTCTTTCTCTGTCAGAGTTAAATTGTGTGTTTTATGGCCTACATTCTCACAGTTGCTGTCACCAAGGATACAGCTTTGTAGATGTTCAATACCCATGATAAACAGACATGTTGCCACATCCACATACAGATAGGCCATGTGAAATAACTAGTCTGTATATGTTCTTTTCCACAGCTGGGGTACTCCAAAGTTCCTTGGTACCACACTACAGCCTACCCACAACCTTTAAAGAGAACTTCATTATTTGTGCAAATTGTATTTTTCATAGGTAAGGAATTTGTTAAATTCACTTCAACACTGTTCATCATCAACAGAATTCTTCAGACTTTTCACAACTGTCAACATTCACACTGCCATGGCTCACATGTCTCTCATTGTTTGCTGTGTGAACTGCTGCATCACTGTGGGTTATTTACTAGCCAGCTGGAGGCAGTATTGACAGACGCTTACATCACAGTGACCTTCCAGACAATAAGCTCTATGGCATTGGCAGGTTTAACACTCTGATATCCATGTGCCCATGCCAAGCAGCAGGTATCAATATTTGCCAATCTCATGTCCTATCTGTCTATATCTATGAGTCATGGGTGCCATCCAAGTGATATTACATCCTCAAAGGCTGTTTGAGTAAGTATGCTTCTGCACTCACAAATGTCAAAGATGTAACAGATGTTTTTCTTTCAAGACAATACTGGGGCACTATGTGACGGATGATGCCCTTCCATCCATGAGCGGAGGATGGGAAGCAGTCTCATGGGAAAACCAATGTCTCCTCAAGCCGCTCTCTCAGGGGCGTCCAACATTGCAGAACTTGAGGAGATTGTTGATCCTTTGCAAGAAGCCAGCACACAAATCACCTCACCATCAGTCAACAATCTTGTTTGTAAGCAATCTGCTGGTTTGCATGTACCCCCATATACAAACCGAAGCAATTCATGGTAGTCATGACTATGCAGGATTCATCTTCACCCACATCCATTAGGCACCCTAATGGATTCCTTTGTTACACCCTCCAACTCAGGTGCAACTCTGACCTTCTCTAAATCACTTCAAAGGGAGGGTTTCCATATAAGGCAGTTGTGTCTCCCTTTCCACAAACTCTATGCTGCAATCAACCAGATGGCAGAGCAAGACTCATGGATGGCTTTTGCATTGAGCAAGAGCTGGTCTTGATTTTGGGGAGAACCCAGAGAACTTGCTGCCGGACCGCAATGAGATAGACCAACAACAGCTCTTTTTGTGCAGGAAAGACCATGCAAGTTAGCATGTCAGGTCATGTAGTTCAGACTGGCCCTTGCTGAGAGGAGCCCACCTAAATCTGCAGTGTTCAGTCATGTACCTCACTTAACTGGTGGTAAACAACTACCTGCAAGGCCCACCAACCCCAACAGCTCATCTGCCCCTCCCACCTCCACCCGGCATAATCTGATCCTACTTCCACTGTAGGCTAGGTGCTGTGTGGTTTGAACCATTGAAGAACCTCTTAGAAACATAGACAACAGCCACCAACTACATGAACATTTGGATACAGCTCATCAATTTCATCTTCACATATCACAACCCTTTCTGTGTGTTAACCCATTTAAAAGATTTTTATGTGTGTTTCACTCTTTCCTGAACTTACTGTTCCAATACACCTATTTTAACCTGCCTGAATTTTTTTCTGTTTCTCGATGAATACTTGCACCTATAGAGGATATCTGTGTTTCTAAATACATGTAGGGACATATTTACAAGCCCCTATCACCACCAGAATGTCACTTTTTCTGACGTTGTGGTGGCAATAGGGGCTTCGCCTTATTTATAAGGCAGTGTTAAGCCACTTAACGTGGCTTAACACTGTCTTGTAAATAAGGGACCCTTTCGTGCCATACTTAGTGTGAAAGGGGCAGGCAATGGGTGTTGTGGTGGGCGTTCCCCTGCAACACCCATTGATTTTGACGCTGCCCCATATTTAAAAGGGTGGCTTAAATATGGGGCAGCACCAAAATTAAGACGAGTAAAAACCTGGTCTTTCCCTGGCACAACAAGGAGAAAGGTTTAATTTCTCCTCGTTTTTGCTGTTTCCATGTGGGCTGCATCTGAAATGGCGTTTTGTAATTTCTATGGGTGCTGCATAATGCAACAAACATAGAAACAGCAAAAGGCCTTGATTCTTAATGTGCAGGAAGGTGTCCCTTCCTGCAAATAAACAGTTATTAAAATAAATGACGTTTTGCAACTTCTATGTGAGGTGCATTATGCAGCACACATAGAAGTTACAAAACGCCATTTCAGATTGCTAAATTTGTGCCAGCGCAGGGGAAAATGCAGGCCTGCACAGAATCCTATCCTTGTAAATGTGGTGCAGCCTTGCATTTCAGAAGTGGCAGAGCATGGCATTAAGAAGTCAAGGAAGCTATCGCACCGCTCTGCCACTTCCTTGTCAATATGCCCCCCGATGTTTAACAATTATTATGTATTTATGTTATGTACTATCTAGCCTCCACAGTTACAATGTCATCAACAGGTATGCATGCACATGATGCACACAAGAAAACAATTATCAAGAATAAAGTCAAATTGTATGCTGTCTTTAATATGAAAGCAAACATTTTGACACAGCAGGTAATCCAGAAAGTCAGGAAGGGTTGAACGTTCCAGGCAGAGGAGAATACACAACAAATGTGTATCCTGATCTCAGGTTGAGATAGGAAACTTGAAGCGGGGGCTGCGGATGGAGTAGAACAATAGTTAAAAGAAAGACATGGGGTTGTCAAAGAAAAGGTCCATAAGTCCTAGAGTCCAAATATGAATAGGCACTCCAATGTCAAAATGAAAGGCTCAACAAAAGTTCAAACAACCCAACTAAAAGTTTAAACCTTAACTGAAATTAAAAAGATCAAACAAAAATACAGTCATTCCCTCATTCAAATAATATCTCCTGCTAGCTGTCCTAGATTTGGGGTATGAGGTTTTGAGTATCTTTAACCTGCCACTGCCTGAGAAAGATGGCACGCTGAAAGAAACATAGATTTCAGGTTAGGATAAGCAGTGATTCATGATAACAGCAGGTGAGAAGGAAAAAGGCTGTATGCAGGAGGTCAGGGCATCAGTCCCGGGAGGCAGAATATATCTCAAACAATGGGGTGGCCGACCCGTCTTTCAGTTTAATGAGCACTCCCACAATAGTTTTTCTCAACCATGTAAGGACCTGCACTTTGGCCTGCTGCTCAGCCTCTACTTGCTTGATGCCCTCTTGGAATCATTTCTGAGCCACACATGTATTTATGAAGATGGCAAATATGTGATGACTTGAACATTTCAAGTGCAAAGGGCACCCCGAGCTTCCACTGAATTGCTGAAGGAGGACTCTCTGTGGGAGGAGGGGTGACATGAGAGGCAGCCTCAGGCTCCAATGTTGTTGGGGCCTAGTTGGGGTTTTTGAGTGTGGTCACATGCGCCTTTGTTGGAATGGCCTGATATTTAGATATTACATGTTCTTCTTGGCGAAGAGGCATGCCATCATCATGTCTCTCCTAGAATTTGTGTTAATTGGGGCCACTCCCTTCATGACTAGCCTCCATCCATCAATCAGGAGAATCATCTCCCGACTAGTTTCTGGTGGTGGTATTCTGTGCCTTCTGAGTAACTGACATCCAGTTATATGTGATTTCATGGAAAAACAATGTTATGGAACACCAATACTCAGAAACCAATTAATCTAAAATGTTTAATGAAAATTTTCAGAATGAATGCCATTTACCTTTTCGTAGAAACCAATTCATATAATTTCTTTTTTGGTTAAAATTGGTTATTTATAGCTAATTTTTTAAGTGTAAATGCAATGGTTGCAGGTCTTACTTTCAGAAACAGTATCGTCAGAAACATTTATTTCACTGCTTTATTTCAAGGGAAATTATTTCACATTTATAACTTTTATATTATCAAACAATTAATGCAGAGGCCTTTAATGTGCTGATCCATCACCACCCTTAATCAACATCCATTACTGACCCCTCATAACCCCTAAGCACTATCAATCTCTGCCCCTAAAACCTCATACCATACCTCAACCATACTCATCCCGAAGCCCACATCCTCTGTCCTTAAAACAGCCATCCATGACCCATAAGAACTCCTCATCACCCTAAACTACTCATCCCTTAACCCTATAAACCCTTTCTTCCTCTAAACAACACCCATCTCTGAATCCTTAAACCCTCTCTCCTCTAAACTCAATTCCATCGTGAACCCTAAATACTCTTCACCACCGCTGCCGCTACCTATAATTGAAGTTTACAAACTCTCACCAGCTCTAAACTTTGCCCATCCATGAACCCTAAAATCCCTCAAAACCCATCCCTGAAACTTAAACATACTTCACAGACCTAGCCACCACTCATTCATGAACACTAAAAACCCCTCAACATCCCTACACTCTACCCATCTCTGAACCCTAAAAACCCCTAGTCTGCCAAAACTCCAATTTTTCCTGAACCTTAAAAAACACTTATCACCTTAAACATTACCCATTCCTGAACCCAAAATACCCCTCCGAAGTCCTAAACTCCACCCAGGTTTGATGTAATTTTGGATTTTGACTTCAAAGTATCATTCATTTTTTCATCTTTTTTTAATTTTGGATTTTTTTGTGTTCCCAAAAAATTGTCTTTCCTTAAAATTAGTATTTCTCTTTCTTTCTTTATTCAGTTTTACAAAATAAGAAAACCATAAAAGCAACACATCAGTTAAAAACATTTTCTCGTAATGTTACAGAATTACTGTAATTTGTCGTCACTATCTGTACATAAAAATCATCCAATTCACAGATAAAAGACTATTCACAAATTTGTTCTATTTTTAAAAATACATAAAAAAAAATTAACAACATGATAGCAGATACATTCGGAATCTAGAAACTGGAGTCGTAACATAGCCGGGCGACAACGCCTAAGGCCCCAGAATTTCAACAGAGGTAATAACCAGAGTTTGCGATGGCCCTGATAGAACTTACAGAACAGGACAGTGTGTGCCCATGATGGCGGCTAGGGCTGGGGATAAATAAGTTTTATATCCTAGAAGATGGAGTTCAGTCGTGGACAATGTCTCCTGAAGACAAATTACTTTATACATCTCCAGGAAACCCAGGGCACTACCATCTTCGGCCTTGGGACGGAGACAACGCGATGTTCCAGAAGATGACATTTAATGCTTGGGAGTTTTTTATTACAGTGCCACCCACTAGGGACCCGGGGACTATTTCCTCCCCACATCGCACCAGGGTGTCACCCAGTATGGGGGAAAGGTCTATTTCCTCCCCGTTTCCCGCCAAGGTGCCACCCAGTGTGGGAGAGGGATATAATTCCTCCCCATTTACCACCGAGGGCACCTTAGTCAATGATGGTCAGTCGACCATTTCCAGGCCGCTGTATCTATTCATAGTCGGGAGGCCTCTCCAATAGTCCATATGAACTACTTCGCTTACTTGATTCCTGGCAGGATTGCCTCCCCATTCACCTCCCATGTGTCGGGGGCCCACTGTATGCCAGTTCCCCTCATGAACTGGGGCGGTACGACTCCTGGGGGGATAGAAGAAGGAGAGACGTTTTGTTCCTATACCTTCATTCATCCCGGGAGATCCCCATGAGCGAATATGATCGACTGTGCGTGGATCGTCAAAATTAATCACGACGCAGTCTCCCTAGATAGATTTCTTTCTGTGCCCCACCCAGGGAGCCCTACGTACCATTAGAATCTTACTCGACCACATAGGTGGCAAAGGGCGGTTTATATTCAGCCAGTGTTGGACCTTATTTTTTAGTGACCAACTTGGTTCAGCTATCTGATTTGCCACCTCCGGTACACCAGTCATCACAACCACAAAAGGACTGGCCTCAGGAGGCAAATTAACTGGAAATCTGCCGTCAACGGCTCCCCGGTTCCAGTCTCTGTTAGAATTTAAAACCGGAGATTTGGGAACAATATGTTCCGGCTTAATCAATGGGGTTAATTCTACGATCTTCTCTACAATTTTCTTTTGTTTTACTATAGGTGGATTAAGTTTTGGGATTGACCCTGCAGATGATGTTTTTTTAGCTTGTTGCCCTATTAATTTGTCAGTGGTCAGTTTCAAGTCAAGTCAAAAAGCTTTTATTCGGTTAGTATAAATACAACCACATAAGCTGAACACACATAATAATACATATTAAAAATTTGTGACATATATTTGACTTAATTACAAACTAATGATAGATCACTGAGCCGAGACCAGTATCTTGCACGGACTGAAAAAGAACCATACATAAATACACATTAGTAAAAATCCGACAAATGTCATTTAAAAATTATTACATGTTGCACGGTAGACTAAGAATCGAACGAATTATAAACTCCACTTACAAATAAAGTGATATGTGCATAGTACAAAATTTAGGTATAGAAATTTACGTTAGTATGTTGTTATTCAAGGAACAAAAATTCACTAATCTAGAAAACATTCCATACCAAAAATAAAGTGACGTGTGCCTAGATGTGAAATCCATAACATGGTAAAAGACACCCCATGCCATAGTGAAACTAATGCACCATTCAAGCATATCAGGATAACCTTGCACTAGTTTATTACAAATACGTGTAAATTAGCATGGGGGAGCAAAAGGCTATCTAGGGCACCACCATATAATCATAGTAGCTTATACACGTATACATGATAGCCATTATAGAACACATTTCTCAAATCATAAAATTATGGATTTCCTGGCAGCTCTACACTTCAGAATAAAAGATGCAACATAAAAGCAGACGTCTGGGCTTTGGAGGGAACATAATAAGTTCATAGCGTCAGCTGTTGAACAAATATTATATTTTAAAAGGATAGGTTTCACATAAAACTTCCTTAAAAAAACATAAAATTTACAAAATAGCAGGAAATGGCAGCAACTTTGTTTAGAAACGTTATCACATGGGCAATTTGAATTAGAACCTGTCCCTATAACAGGGAAGGATACTAAATGGTGTACAATGCCTAGTCTTAAACGTACTAAAACAAAACGGTGCGATTTTTTAGTCACATCCACCAAGTACGACTGAAGCCCACTCTTAAGGCTAAGCTGCCTATAAAAGACAGAAGTTTTCTGAGACCGAAATAGCTGACTTCTTTCTTCCATCTTATACAATATAAAGGTGTCTTTAATTTCCTTCTTTGAAAGGGGTATTATATACTCTGAATGAATGTTAATTCCAAACAAAGTATTAAACCAAGAAGTAATGTAGTTTAACCACGGAATACGATGACATAGATCTAACTTAAGACAATCTTTAATTACAGACTGTGTGAACGCAGTTTCCTTTTTGTGCCATATTGCACGCCATAATAATAAGGGGCGTACTTCAGCCAGACCAGAAATATAATTGAGGCCAGTTTCCTGATGAATCAAGTCCGTGGAAGCTGCAGCCGGGACACATAACAGGCGTTTGAGGAAGCTGTTTTCATTTATCTGGATTTGGGCAGTGGAGGAGTAACCCCATAATCCAGCTCCATATAGAGCTGAGGAAACACATCTCGCATTATATATGGTGGCCATGTCCTTTATTCTATAGTCCCCTATTTTCTTTGCAAAACGAAAAATACCATTAGAATTCCTATTTACTTTATGTCCAATATTTACTTGCTCATTAGTCCATTTGCCGTTACCATCAAAATTAATACCTAAATAACAGAATGTTTTAACAGCTTGGATCTTTGAGCCTTCTAGGAAAAAGGAACATGGTGACTTCATTTTTTTACCGCAAGTCATTGTGAAAGTCTTAGATTTATTAATCAACAATTTCCTGCCATTTATAAAATGAGTAAAAGCGTCGATGAGACGTTGTAGGCCCAAAGGGGTGCGGGAAATTACGACGGCGTCGTCCGCGTATAACAATACTGAAACGACCATATTGTCAATTTTGGGAGCATCAGCTGGGATATTGTTTAAAATTGATGCGACTTGATTAATAAAGAGAGAGAATAAAAAGGGTGCCATAACACATCCTTGCCTTATACCTCTACGCACGGTAAAGAAGGGAGTTCGCTCGCCAGTGGGCCCGTAGCGTACACTGCAAGAGAGTTTTTCATATAGTCTTGCTAAAAAGAATACTATCTCCTCCGGTGCTCCAAGGTCAAGCAATACTGGCCAAAGGAGCGAGTGGTCCACCAGATCAAATGCGCTACTCAAGTCAGCGAAACATAAAAACAAGTTACCTCCTTTCACTGTGGTATATTTGTTGATAAGCAGATCCAGATTAAGGCATTGCTCGATGGTCCCAATGCCTTTCCTGAACCCATATTGAACTGGGGTCAGTATGTCTGAATCTGCAGCCCAGTCTTCCAATCTTTTTAATAGTACCCTACTTAGTACTTTAATTGAAGAATCTAACAATGAAATAGGGCGGTAGTTACATGCTTCGGATCGTGATCCCTTCTTGTATAGAGGGACAATCAATGATTCAGCCCATGATTTTGGAAAATCCCCCTCGGATGCAGCATTAAAAATTCTTGTCAGGATTGGTGCCCAGAGATCTATTTCGGCTTTATATAAGTCGATCGGGACACCGTCCGGACCTGGTGCCTTGCCCCCTTTACTATTTGCCATCCCTTCACGCACCTCATCGACGCCAATCATCAATGGCGCAAATGGCCAAATAGAATCATTGGATAAAAACTGATCTAAAAAAACCTTATCTGGATTAAAAATATTAGAAAAATGTTCTATCCACTCCGTGCAATTAACATGGGACGTCAGCTCAGGGATATGATCGTCCTTTAAAAAGGGACTATTTATAATTTCCCAAAATAATTTTATATTTCCGGTGTCACTTGCGAAGCCTAGCTTATCCCAAGCATCTGTTCTCATCGCCTTTTTATGGGCAAGGACAGCTTGTTTGTAAGCATATCGTAATTTACGGACTAAAATTTTGTCACGGGGTTTGGACTTTAAAGCTAACTTTAAGTTAGTTAATATCTCCGTACATTCAGAATTGAACCACTTCTTACCAACATGATTTGGGCCTTTGGATTTCCGGGTTAAAACATCACTTACCACCCTATTAATATTAGAGAATTCCATACAAAGTTTACCACAGGTAACCTCATCCCTTAGACAGTAATTAATACTGTCCCTACAGCTATTTACCACAACCGATTGGATCTTATGTGGGTCTACACCAGCCCATTTGATTCTCATTCCGTTCGGCCTGATGGGTAAAATATCAGTAATTGTATAATCAGTATTAGTCAATTTGTTACCCCATGCCAACAGGACTATGGAAATACTATTGTGGTCACTAACCACCTGTTCAGTTATCCAAAGGTCCACATAGGGACTATTTCTAGTTAATAAGATGTGATCAATATTACTGTTTGCATCTCGGCCAGTAAATGATGGACATTTAATATGGCCCTTTCTCTCGGTGCAATCCAGTAGCTCAAGGTCAAGTTTGGCCATTAGAGCATTAAGGGTCATGCCATAATCACAATGTGGAAAATGTATCATATCATCCTTAGTCCCTACAGTGGTTGAGTAAGAATTCATATAACCACATGAATTAATAAATGTGGAGGGACAAGCTTGGATATTAAAATCACCTACCCACACAACAACAGTCAGCTTAGGTGAGATATTTAATACATTATCCAATTCTTTTTCCAGTGAAGCTAAGCAAGCTCCCCTATCCCTGCGAAAATTATTATTATAAAAATTAATTATAACCAGATCCTTTCCAACAGGGAATGTTAGGCGCAAAACTTGACTATAACTGTCAATTGTAGAATAAGAAATAATTTTACATCCAATCAATTTAGTTGAGATAAGCAACAATAGTCCACCCTTGGCTCTTCCCATTGGAGAGGGTGTCGCATTAACACAATATGAGGAATAACCTTCCACAGTGACGCAATCTGTACACCATGTTTCTTGGAAACAAATTATGTCACTTCCACGGTTAATAAAATCCAACCAGAAGGGAGTACCTAATTTGTTTCCAAGACCTGCGATGTTCCAGGTTGTTAATGAATACCCTTCTTGAATCTTGGCGATCTTGTCATTATATATATATGTTTATAGGTACTTCTATATTCGCCATAGGCTCACTAAGTATGCTAGCTGTTAAGATATCAGGCACACTAGAGTCATTTATAACCAGTGACCCATTCGTCATAATAGGTTCCTGACGGTTAATAATGACTTCACTTTGCCTCATAAATATGTTAGGGTTCATCGTAATCCCCTTATCTGAATTTCCCACTGTATTATCTAGTGAAGTTCCATGTCAATCATTATCCTCCAATTGTGTCAGACATTGGAACCTATTATAGAGTGGTAAAGGGGAAAACACAGAACTAACCACAGGTTCCATAGGCAGCCACTTGTTCCTAACGCGAGGTACCCTATGACCAAAAACTGAATTGTTAAAGACTGGGAACTTGTAGAAATAGGCAAGTGGCAAGAGGGTAGTATTATATTCCCAACTGGAAGGCGGGGGGGCTCTAGATAAAACTTTATGAACCCAAAAAGGTGATCCAAAATTGATAATAACACAGTCCCCTTCAAAACCTTTAGATGTAGGGCCTATCCAACCCACTCTTTGAGTAAGCAAGATCTGGTCTGCATCTAGGATTGAGAACCCACAATTTTTACTTAACCAAATAAGGGTTTTGTTTTTAAGAGAAGCATTTGTTTCCAGTTGCCCTTTCAGTAATCTGGGGATATTACACAAAACTGCGACATATGCTCCGCACTCGGGTGGCAAGTTCATGACAGAAGGGACATTATTACTTTTAAAATCTTCAGATTGACGTGTGCCCCTTAACTGATCTGTTACTAAGCCTCCAAGCTTCTCGGTGCCTTCCATAGAGGTGGCAGCTTTTTCCAGCGGAGCTGCACCGTTCTCTTCGTAATTTCCCTGAACAGTTATATTACAACCATTATTATTGGTGCTATGGGGTAAAGTACTAGGGGCTGAATGATGGATGACTGGGCCTCTTGGTTTGTCCTTAACACCCACAGTCATGTGTGAGTCAGCTCTAGATGCAGGTTTATTTATAGTGGGTTCCATTTGCGGGGTAACCAGTAACGATTGGGTAGTCTTAATTAAGTGTGGAATTTGTGTTAAGTGTTGTTCAATGGAATCCATCCGTACTTCTAAATCACATATTTTCTCTAAAATGGGCCCTATGCGTGTCGAAAATAAAGTTTCCATTTTCTCCCAAAAACCATCCTTACCAACCATATGTACAATATCATCGCACTGGACATCAGGAGCATTTGACTGAGTTACAGGTAATGCCCCCTTACGGCCAAATAGGTTACCTGCCCTTTTCGAATAATTCCTGCAGGTTTTACCCCTTTGTTTATATGCGGGCTGATCTTTCTCAATGTGCTTTAACTTGCTTTTGGCCTTTTGCCCTCTAGTTCTAACCGGTGAAATAACAGCATGGGTCGTGGCTGACTGTGAAACATTAGGCGACAATTGAGTAATATTACCATCTAAATCAATAATGTCATTAGGTGGTTGAAAATCTGTACTTAAGTCCTGGCCCTGTAGAACCGGGGTGGTCGAAAGTCTGCTTACCCTGGGTGACAAATCAGATTGTACAATATGAGTCACTGTTGAAGATTCAGTAATTTTATGAGGGCCTGGTAATCCAATATAGGAGGTCAACAACATGGAATCGCAAGAATTAGCCATAGTAGTAGATGAATCAACCGGCAATACAGGAGGGGCACATCCAATAGGTAGTGAGAGGCGTCTTTCAGTGTTCTCTGTTGCTGATACAACAACCCCGATGGTTTTCTGTAACATGCGGTCTATGGCTGTTAGATTATTAATAGATGTATTCTATCTGGTATTAGGCCGGATGGGTCCACTAGTGGGCACAGTTTTCCCCATCCTCATAAGCAAACCAGAGCTCTCAGGCGTAAACGCGAATAGATATTTTTCCACCCAGTCTTACCTAAACAGCAAGTCCATGTGATCGGAAGACCATAGGGGGTGGCCCAGCCCGGCCTCCGTCGGCCCCGGACGGCCACAGACGGCCCGCCCTCTGCCCGGGCTCAGCCCGGCGCCACCCGCGCGCGTCCAGCGACGCGGAGGAAGCCTCGTTGTTTTAAGCGCCTCCGGGCGCGTAACTGGCGTCGTGACCCTGCAAGGGAGTCTGGGGGCTGTAGTCTCCTCCCGCTCTCGGCCGCGAGATGCAACAGCGGCGGCGGGGGAGACACAGCGCAGGAAGGGACACAGCAGCGGCGTCGATGGCGCTGAGCAGCAGGACCGCAGACAAGACCCCCAGCAGGTAGGTGGATTCAAATATTGGCGTGATTCCTGCTCCCCCGAGGGAGCCTCGTTGTTTTAAGCGCCTCCGGGCGCGTAACTGGCGTCGTGACCCTGCAAGGGAGTCTGGGGGCTGTAGTCTCCTCCCGCTCTCGGCCGCGAGATGCAACAGCGGCAGCGGGGGAGACACAGCGCAGGAAGGGACACAGCAGCGGCGTCAATGGCGCTGAGCAGCAGGACCGCAGACAAGACCCCCAGCAGGTAGGTGGATTCAAATATTGGCGTGATTCCCGCTCCCCCGAGGGAGCCTCGTTGTTTTAAGCGCCTCCGGGCGCGTAACTGGCGTCGTGACCCTGCAAGGGAGTCTGGGGGCTGTAGTCTCCTCCCGCTCTCGGCCGCGAGATGCAACAGCGGCGGCTGGGGAGACACAGCGCAGGAAGGGACACAGCAGCGGCGTCGATGGCGCTGAGCAGCAGGACCGCAGACAAGACCCCCAGCAGGTAGGTGGATTCAAATATTGGCGTGATTCCCCAGTGGTCAGTTTATTTCCCCCGGTCTTTGGGTCCCCATTTTTTGGTGGATTTTTTGAGATAACCGTCAATTCAGTTAACTGTTTTTCTATTTGCAGTAATCTAGCTTCTAATGGAGAGAAGTAGAGGTTAAATAGCTCCGCCAATTTTATCAGGAGTTGGCTATCGACCTCTTTTATCTTGCTTACCCCTGGTAGATCGGCCGATGTCTCTACTCTGATAGATGTAAGGGTGTCATTCAGTATAGAATTTGGGAGCGCGATGTGCCTATTTTGTTTCCCTTTTTTTACGATTTGATGTACCTTCTCCCTTTGATTTTTAGGTAGCTCACATATCTTTTTAACCTTAGATTTTTTTGGTTTTTCCCTTTTTTTCCGGCCTGCACCCTCCCTCCTTCCTCTCAACTGTCTAGTTTCCTCTGGTGTAATTGGTATAACTAATTCTGGGGTCTTTTCCAAATCAGGACTTAATTCAGAATCGGATAGTAGTTGTGAAGACGATAAATCCACAACATTTGGAAGGCTGTGGATATCGGCATGAGCTTCAATCAATCCAAACTCCCTGACCCGCTCAGGTGTTTTCACGGTAGCTAGGTGTTTCCATAGAAGATCTTTTTGCTAAGGCTAGATCTTGGGACACTCTATGTTCCATAAGGGAAATACTTTGATCTATAAGGGAATTTGCCCTGATGATGAAATTATCCAAAGGGCCTGTAAACTGGAGCTCCCCTGCCGCCGTTTTACTTCTGCTTCCTCTTGTTGTCATGTTTGCCTGCGTCAAAAGGAAATCTAGGCCCAAATTGATAGCTATTACAGGTGAGAATGTAATCTGTACTAATAAAATGAATGTAACATACGTACAGTTTGTGATCCAGCCCTTTAGCTTAAGAGGTTAGAGGGGGGGCCCAGTCCGACCTCACACAATCTCTAACAGATAACAACGGGACCGCCCTTGGCCCGGGCTTCGCCAGGCGCACGCCCGCGTTCCGCGGAATGGAAATGGGGAACACCTATACACCTATGGGGGGCAAGGGGCGGGATCCAGGAAGAGGACACAGCTGGGGCTATTCGTAGTCTGCTGGTCCTCGCAGTCGCTACACTTCCACAATGCCCAGTTCAATACACCAAAGTCCTAGCTACGAGCAGCGCCCGCAAAGCGGAGGCCGCGAGCGTTAATGAAGCTGCAGGCAGGGGGCGGGATCCGGGAAGAGGACACAGCTGGGGCATTCGTAGGCTGCCGGTCCTCGCAGTCCCTACACTTCCGCAATGCCCAGTTCGATTTACCAAGGCCCTAACGCTGCGAGCGGCATTGATGCACTATTCTATATGGACATAATACAGTTCTATAGTTCTGTAGTTTTGAGCACATAAAAAGCAAATAAAGTTTTTCTGTCTCTGAGAATGGCTCCTTGTTATGAGAAGTTCAGCTCAGGAATGCTTGTTGTGCACACAGTTCACCATGGTCATGCTCTTGGCTATCAGCCCAATTCCCTTCAGAAATAATGAAATTGGTGCTCTTCAACACCCCAGTAATGCTGCCTTCTGTGGCGCGAGATGTGTGACCCTGGTTGACTCAGGGGCAAACAAGGAGGAAATCACCAACTCCCCCCGTGTCACAAATGTGCGAGTGCACGATGATCCTTTCAGCTCAAGAACAACAACACTCCTGTGTCCCAAATGCGTGAGTGCGTGATGATCCTTTCAGCTCAAGAGCAACAACAACACTCCCGTGCCCCCAAAGCGCGATTTCTGACGCTGAACTCACAAGCAGCCCGTCGGCTGGGCCACTGCGCCAGGCGTGAGCTCCCGTGAGAGAACCGGAGCGAGTTACCTCTCAAGCAGGCACTGGGCAGTATGTGAAACCCGATGCGTCTCTCCCTGGCGAGACGGGTTCCTCTTCTGCGAAGTCCCTCAGGCTCCGGCACAGCGCCGGCTTCCTGGTCCGAGCTTCTTTTCCACAGGTGTACTCAACCAACTCACTCAGCCAACTTTTCCAAAAAGACGGCAGTAACAACCCGGGCTCTCCTCTCTCAGCGCGCAACCCAGCTCAGCTCTGCGTGGCGATGCGGCGTTACGCGAAAGGGCGTGGCAACTCAGACCTCCTCCTCCCTGGATTCACTCCGTCTGTTGTTAGGACTAGGCTCAGTGTACAGTAAATTTACACTACAGGAGCATATTAACAATTAGCGCAGGAACCTCTGTGGTAATCGCAGGAGCAGCACCTATGCAACCTCGTAAGTGAACCGCTATAATGTACTTCTTGTGAAGCTGTCCTAGTGTCATTTTTATCCTTGCACTTGCACTCGGGTTGCATCTATTCAGGTCTCACAGCCTGAAGCCCATTCCAGATTTCTCCCCGTCAGGCTCACCTCTTTTCTCCTTTTTTCAGGGACAGGTCTAGGCTCAAGCGCCACACTCCAACAGAAACGCCGAGCTCCCAATCCAAACCGGGATGCCTCCCTCCAGCCGTGCACCCGGTCTCAGCGGACCCGATCTCAGCCCCTTCCCGGCTCTGGGAAAGCAAAACTCAGCACAGGAAGGATCCAGAGGATGCTGATCGGCAAAACCAAATGCCGAAACTCAGAGTGCCAGCACGCCAGCATTCAGGTGAGGAAGCTCACCGGTCTCTGGACTCCATTGCGGGGGGAGGGGCGGCGGCGGTTTTAGTATCCCATGATTTGGTTTTCTCCAATGTGGTTTGTCTGATTTTAGTTTTTCCATTAATTCACATCCATCACTGACATCCTGCATCCTGTTGCCCCATCCATGTTGTGGTTAACCACTGCATAGGTATAAGGAGAGAGCGATGTTCATTTGTTCACTGCTTCATGAGGGCCAATGTTCACAACTTCATTGTTACATTTGATAGTGTAAGGTAGGCACTCATTTACACCTTTAACACTTCCACATTCCATTCAAATTTGTTCACATGTACCATTGTCCAGTTGGTGACTGTGATCAACAAACTAACATCTGCAGCTCGTTTACCAACTCCCACAAAACTATTTATATGATTTCCCAAATTGACCAAATATTTTTAGCAAATGAGGGGGCATATTATCGAGCCAGGCGATAAAATTATCGCTGCTTTAGCGGCAGAAAACTGCCGCTAAAACAGCGATAATGGGCTTGATAATATGCTCTATGTCCTTCACATCTAACATGGGCTTCAATTGGAATTCCATAGAGCATATTATCAAGCCCATTATCGCCGTTTTAGCGGCAGTTTTCTGCCGCTAAAGCGGCGATAATTTTATCGTCTGTCTTGATAATATGCCCCGAGGTGTCTCCATTTAATGATGCTGTGTTACACTAAAAGAAAAGTAGGATTTACTCTTAGGTTCTTAAAAAGTATGAAAATAGCCTTTTCTATTTTGTTCCTGATTGTATCTTCCTGAATAGAAGCAAGACTTAAACCAAAAAAGCTTGCAAATACCTCGCATTTAACTTTTGGTCCATTAATAGCAAGCACATTAGAAGGGGTGGTGTTTTTGTTTACCTCCTCAAACAGCTCTCTAGAGCAATTACTGGCTTTCTCAATTTCTTTTCTAAAGCAGTTCATTTGCTGTCAAAGAGGAGTGGTTTTCTAACGTTCTTTTCCTTTTTTCAGGTTTTTGAGATTAATCAGCATTGGATTTTGTATCCATAATCTCTACGTCGCTGTCAGAAACTTTCTATCATCATTGAGCTCTTTGAGAAACACTCTCATACATGCTAGGCAAATAGAGTGTTGTATTACCATTAATGTCTTGATCTATGGAGGATAGACTGAGGATTCTAATGAATCATGATTGATGTTTTTTAAGTCCCTAAGCATTTGCCTGTGTCTTCTAGGTTGCACTTTCATGTGGATCTTGAATGAAGGAACAGTGAAGAGTACTATGTACTGATGAACCCATCAGCTGGCATAGGCAATTTTGACTTCATCAATTAATTTGGCAACATTTTAGCAGTTATTATTTTGAAGGGTTATTCCACAAAGGTTTGTGAGAAAATGGGTTGTTAGTTAAGAGGGGTGGGAATCCTTCCCAAGCACCCAACAGCCACAATCCTTGTCATGGTGAGTCATAAAAAGGCACTACATTAATCTGTGCTTAACCCTCTGGTAGCTTGGCATAAAAGCACAAAAGCAGTCAGGCTTAAGTTAGAGGCAATGTGTAAAGGATTTATGCAGCACAAGTATGGCAATAAAGGGAAAACACAACACCATCATACCACTTTAGAAAAATAGACCTCATTGTCATAAGTTATTGGATACCAAAACAACAACAAAAAAACAGTAGAACTGGAGATGTGCAATTTGAAAGCATAGTGCTGTAAAGCAAAAAAATGCCTTCTGTGGTTATCTTGGTCGCATCAACTGGGACAAAGTCACAATTTCAGACCGACCGCAATGGAGCGCAGGCTGGAAACAGTGAGAAAATTAAGCTCACTTAGAATTGTACCTTAAGTCCTTGATGTGGGGTTTCAGGGAGCGATAAATGGGTCCTGAGTCTAGAGGTGTCACACCGTCTCTGATGAGTAATGCAGGGCCCTGTGTCGAGCTGTGTCCTGCTGCATCAATTCTGACGAAGAGGTGCAAGGGCTGTGAGGCATGGTCCTTATTGAGTTGCATCATGCTAAATCTGTTCCGATGAGGAGCTTTGAGGTCTCCATTGGGTAGCATCATACTGTGACGGTTCTGATGGTGACCACAGCTGGGCTGGCAGAGCACCTTTATCCCCACTACCAAGGGTCCAAGACTGGGGAGGCTCCATGTGGGGCGTTATGAATCAAAGCAGTCAGAGTCCAGGTAAAATGGGCAAGGGTGTTGGAGCTTCTTGTGCCACTGTAGCTCAGAACAGGAGG
This sequence comes from Triturus cristatus, assembly GCF_964204655.1. NCBI lineage: Eukaryota > Metazoa > Chordata > Amphibia > Caudata > Salamandridae > Triturus > Triturus cristatus. Next base: position 522,534,569 of record NC_140588.1, on the reverse strand, counting down.
CCAGCCAACTAGACCTAGCAGTCACTCTGGTGGTCATGGGTTCAAGGTGCAGGTCCAGCATTTCCTCTCCAGCAGGGCAGCAGAGCATTCCCTATTAGTGTCGGGGCCTCAGAGCAGCAGGGCAGTCCTTCTTCTGGGTCTTCCACTGATCCAGAAGTGATCTAAAGTGTGGGTCTGAGGGTCCGATTCTTTTTAGCTAGTGCCTCATCTGAAGTAGGAGAAGCTTCTTGAGTGTACCCCTCACACAATTGTCTGGAATTTCTTGCCCCCCTGATGAGGTCCCAGTCTGTCTGCAGGCATATTAGGCTAGTTATTCGAGTGAGAGCAGGGTGCAGTCTGTTGAAGTGCCAGTGGGACTGTGCACAGCTCCCCCCCCCCCCCCGCCTGAGATGGCCCATCCAGACACACCTAGCCGCCTACTGTGTGGCTGCTTGGGAGAAATATACAAAGGTCAACTGACAACTACACCCCATTATGTGATCCAGGAACAGGCTGCAAGCACCAAATGGTTAGGACAAGAAAATGCCAGCTTTCTAAAAGTAGCATTTTCATAATTGTGATTTAAAATACAACTTTGCCATTATAGAGGATATTACATTCTAATTTAAATGTAATAGGATAACCCAATGTTATCCTAGGCAAGAGGTAGGCCTCATACTGGTGAAAAACATAGTTACAAGTTTCCACTACCAGGAAAAGTAAAACTTAAAAATACATGTCCAACCTTTTAAACACACTGCACCCTGCTGCCCTCTGGGCTGTTTAGGGCCAACCTTAGAGGTGCCCTATATATATTTAAAGGGGAGCATATAGGCTCAGAAAAATGGTTATTTTGCCAAGTTAAGTTAGAAGTTTTAAACTGCTAGCAGGCTGTAATGGCAGGCCTGCAACATTATTTAAAGGACCACTTTCAGTGGGTGGCACTAAAAGTGCTGCAGGCACACTAGTCAAATTTAATTTACAGACCCTAGGTACATAGTATGCTTTACAATCAATCAAACAATCAATCAGAATCTTATAAAGTGTGACTACTCACCTGTGAGGGTTTCAAGGTGCTCATGGGGGGCTGCAGTTCAGTTGAAGAGCCAGGTCTTGAAGTACCTCCTAAATTGCAGCCACAATGGTGATTGCCTGAGGTACAGAGGCATGGAGTTCCAGGTCTTCACAGTGAGGTAGGAGAAGTATCTTCCTCCAGCTGTGGTCTTGCAGATCCATGGGATGGTGGCTAGGGCCAGTTGGGCAGAGCAGAGATGTCTAGTAGGAGTGTAGAAGGAGAAGGAGAGGTGGCGGTTGAGGTATACAGTCCAGCGTTGTAGAGGGCTTTGTAGGTATGCGTGAGAAGCTTAAAGGTTATTCTCTTGTTGACAGGTAGCCAGTGAAAATCTCTCAGGTAGCCGGTGATATGGTTGTGGAGTAGGATGTTCAGGATGAGTCTGATAGTGGTGTTCTTGACGGTCTGCAGTTTTTTCTGGCGTGTTTTAAGTTGGGGATTAGGTCCCCTTGAATCCTGAGGGTCCCTGGGGTGCAACTAGCCCATCAGGTACCTCCATTAAGTGCCACAGAGCTGCGTTGCAGAGAGGTGTATAAAGGGGCGTGGCCTCTGAACACCTCTGTGCAATGCAGTTCCCTGGTGCATACTGGAGGTTCCTGGTGGGCTAGTTGGCCCCCAGGGACCCCTGGTATTCAAGGGGAATATGTTCCCCATCTGCAAACGAGCCAGGGGGTGTGTTTGCAGAGTGCTGCTGGGCGGGGGCGGGCCTCCTGCGCAATGATGGTCTTTTTTTAATTTTTTATTTTTGAGAATGGGAGCTGTGTGCCCCCCCTTCTTTTCCTATTTTATTGGCCCTGGGGATCCCATCCCCCACTGCCTGACCCCTATTTTTTTTTTTTTTATGGCCCCGCTCCCAAAGCCATAATCGTAGCAGGGACCCCTTCCCCCGGGGCCGGCCTTCGTTTTATTTATTTATTTATTTATTTTTAATTATTGAGGAGGGGGGCCGTGTGTCCCCTTGGGCTGGCCCTATCCGTTGGGGACCATGGGGGGTCCCCAATCCCCCCATGGTCCTGCCGGCTCCCCGCGTCCTGCGGGAGCCGGAATTGCTTTTCCACACGGGGAGCTGCTAAGATGCAATTCTCCGTGTGGAAAAGCAATCGGCTTTGGTTTTTGGAAGAGAGAGCAGGTTTCCTGCTCTCTCTTCCAAAAACCAAAGCAGTTTGCTATGACAGGGCTGGAGCCATGAGGCTCCCGCCCTGCCATAGCAAACAGCAGTGTCCTTGGGGTAGGCACCCCGGGACACTGCAGGAGCCGGCCCTGGGGGTGGCGGTCCCCAGGGCCATCACAGGGCTCCAGGAGGGGAGCCGCGTGGCCCCCCTCCCAACATGTGCAAAGCTCCGGGGAGGTGGTGGTCCCCGGGGCTTGTGGGTCCATAACGGACCCCCAAATTTTTATAATTAGAGCCCCGGGGAGGTGGCGGTCTCCGGGGAGTGTGGGGGGTTCAAGCCCCCCACACAGGTAGTTCCTTTTTTTTTTAAAACAAGCCCCAGGGGGTTGCGGTCCCTGGGGCTGCAGGGAACCATGTGCCCCCTGCCAATATTTTATAGAATCTTCGGGGGTGGCGGTCCCCAAGGCTTCGGGGGCCTTTGAGCCCCCCCACCCATTTAAGATAGAAGCCCCGGGGGTGGTGGTCCCCGGGGCTGCGGGGTGGCCATGAGCCCCCCCGCAAATACTTTTGAAAAGCCCCAGGGGTGGCAGTCCCCAGGGCTGCTGGGCCCCTTTGGGCCCCCATTATAATCTAAATATTGCCCCCGGGACTTGGCCCACCTGTGGGCTAATTAAAAACTAAACGCGGGAGCCCGCGGTTCGTTTTTTTCATTTTCACGGCCGGATCCGCAGATCCTCTGTGCATCCTGCGGGTTTTTAAAAAAAATGCTTTTTTTGGCCCTGGGGGTCCTTGTGGGACCCCCTGAGCAGGCCTAGGGGGTCAGGGTGTTTCTACCCTGCCCCCTTTTCCTGTTTTGTTTTTCGTTTTAATTGTGCCCTCTGTTCTACTGAGGCACAAGATGACTGCCAACGCTTCCTGGATTGAAGTGTTGACAGCCAATTAGCATGAAGCTCATGATCGGGAGGGTGCGCGGATCCTCCGTGCCTCTAAATATCACTATATTTATTTCTTAATTTCTCAAAAACTACTGAATGGATTCACTTCGCTTTCTGAGCCAAGCAGTACAGTTTTGCCAAATTTGGTGTAATTCCGTTCAGCAGTTTTTGCTCTAACCGTGTCTAAAGTTTCCCATGGGAAATTGATTTTTTGAATATCTCAGGAACTACTGAATGGATTTACACCATTTAAAAAAAAGGGGTATTTTCTGAACCAAGGGCTACCTTTTTGCAAAATTTGGTGTAGTTCCATTCAGCAGTTCGGGCTGTAGCCGTGTCTAAAATTTCCTAGGGGAAATAACATGGGGAAAACGCGTTTTGGGCCCCCCCTTTTTTCTCGGCCCCAGCTTGATGAATCACCCCCAAACTTTCAGGATAGGAGCTGACCGGAACGGGCCATTAGTTTTGAAAATTTTGCGAAGATTCTTCAACCGGCAGCAGACTTCCCTGGTGAGCAGTAGCTTTACTGCAGTGATCTAATGAGCAACTAGAGTGCTATCATTCAGAATTTATGGCAAATGTGTGACACATCTGAATGCCTTCTTGATGGAACCAAAGTAAGCAAGCAATAAAAATGCAATAGGTCTTGCCCTCGTTTAAGTTAAAGCAATTCTGTTTGTAATTAGGTGGCTTTTTATCTTTGCTTGTATTAGTGTTTTTCAAACTTTCATGTACATAACATGCATATGTACGCATATATGTATATGTATATGTATGCATGCATTTATATCTGTATTTATATAGATATACAGATTATATATATATGTTTATATATGTATATATATATATATATATATATATACACATACATATATAAATGCATATGCATATATATATGTGCATATGTGTGCGTGCAGAGAGAGGTAGAGAGAGGTAGAGAGGTAGAGGTGTAGAGGTAGAGGTGTAGAGTTAGAGAGGTAGAGGCAGAGAGGTAGAGAGGTAGAGAGTAGAGTGAGTAATAGAGAGTCGAGAGTGAGTAGTAGAGAGTAGTAGAGTGAGTAGTAGAGAGTGAGTAGTAGAGAGTGAGTAGTAGAGAGTGCCAAGTAGAGAGTGAGTGGTAGAGTGAGGAGTAGAGAGTAGTAGAGAGTAGAGCAGTAGAGAGTAGTAGAGAGTGACAAGTAGACAGTGAGTGGTAGAGAGAGTAGTAGAGAGTAGTAGAGAGTACTAGAGAGTGAGTAGTAGTGAGTAGTAGAGAGTGAGTAGTAGATAGTGAGTAGTAGAGAGTAGAAGGGAGTGAGTAGTAGTGTGAGTAGCAGAGAGAGAGTAGTAGAGAGTGAGTAGTAGAGAGTGAGTAGTAGAGAGAAGTAGAGAGTGAGTAGTAGAGAGGGAGTAGTAGAGTGAGTAGTAGAGTGAGTAGTAGAGAGTGAGTAGTAGAGAGTAGTAGAGAGAGTAGTAGAGAGCGAGTAGTAGTGAGTAGTAGAGAGTGAGTAGTAGAGAGTGAGTAGTAGAGAGAGAGTAGTAGAGAGTGAGTAGTAGAGAGTAGTAGAGAGTGAGTAGTAGAGAGTGAGTAGTAGAGAGAGAATAGTAGAGAGTAGTAGAGTAGTAGAGAGTGAGTAGTAGAGAGTGAGTAGTAGAGAGTACTGGAGTAGTAGAGAGTGAGTAGAAGATAGTAGTAGAGAGTGAGTAGTAGAGAGAAAGTAGTAGAGAGTGTGTAGTAGAGAGTCAGCAGTAGAGAGTAGTAGAGAGTGAGTAGTAGAGAGAGTAGTAGAGAGTGAGAAGTAGAGAGTAGTACAGAGTAGTAGAGAAGTAGAGAGTGAGTAGTAGAGTGAGTAGTAGAGAGTAGTAGAGAGCGAGTAGTAGAGAGCAAGTAGTAGAGAGTATGTAGTAGAGAGTGAGTAGTAGAGAGTAGTAGAGAGTGAGTAGTAGAGAGCAAGTAATAGAGAGTGTGTAGTAGAGAGTGAGTAGTAGAGAGTAGTAGAGAGTGAGTAGTAGAGAGAGTAGTAGAGAGTGAGAAGTAGAGAGTAGTAGAGAGTAGCAGAGTAGTAGAGAGTGAGTAGTAGAGTGAGTAGTAGAGAGTAGTAGAGAGCAAGTAGTAGAAAGTGAGTAGTAGAGAGTTAGTAGTAGAGAGCATTAGAGTGAGTAGTAGAGAGTAAGTAGTAGAGAGAGAGTAGTAGAGAGAGAGTAGTAGAGTAGTAGAGAGTAAGTGGTATAGAGTAGTAGAGAGTAGTAGAGTGATTAGTAGAGAGTAGTAGAGAATGAGTAGTAGAGAGAGTAGTAGAGAGTCGAAGAGTAGTAGAGAGTGAGTGGTAGAGAGTGAGTTGTAGAGAGTAGTAGAGAGCGAGTGGTAGAGAGCGAGTAGTGGAGAGTAAATAGTAGAGAGTAGTAGAGAGTAGTATAGAGTGAGTAGTAGAGAGTGAGTAGTAGAGAGTGAGTAGTAGAGAGTGAATAGTTGAGAGTGAGTAGTAGAGACAGAGTAGTAGAGAGTGAGTAGTAGAGAGTAGTAGAGTGAGTAGTAGAGAGTGAGTAGTAGAGAGAGAGTAGTAGAGAGTGAGTAGTAGAGAATAGTAGAGTAGTAGAGAGTGAGTAGTAGAGAGTAGTAGAGAGTGAGTAGTAGAGAGTGAGTAGTAGAGAGAGAGTAGTAGAGAGTAGTAGAGAGTGAGTAGTAGAGTAGTAGAGAGAAGTCAGTCAGTGTCAGTCAGTGTCAGTCAGTTTCAGTCAGTGTCAGTCAGTCAGTGTCAGTCAGTGTCAGTCAGTCAGTGTCAGTCAGTCACTGTCAGACAGTCAGTGTCAGTCAGTGTCAGTCAGTGTCAGTCAATCAGTGTCAGTCAGTGTCAGTCAGTCAGTGTCAATCAGTGTCAGTCAGAGTCAGTCGGTCAGTCAGTGTCAGTCAGTCAGTGTCAGTCAATCAGTGTCAGTCAATCTGTGTCAGTCAATCAGTGTCAGTCAATGTCAGTGTCAGTGTCAGTCAGTGTCAGTGTCAGTCAATCAGTGTCAGTCAGTGTCAATCAGTCAGTGTCAGTCAGTCAGTGTCAGCTAGAGCAGCTATGCTGACCTGGTTCTATGGCTCTAAAGCAGTTCTGCTGACATGGTTCTCTGGCTTTAAAGCAGCTCTGCTGACTTGGTTCTCTGGCTCTAGAGCAGCTCTGCTGACCTGGTTCTCTGGCTCTAATGCAGCTCTGCTGACCTGGTTCTCCCCCTCTTAAGAGCTCTGCTGACCTGGTTCTCTGGCTCTAAAGCAGTTCTGCTGACCTGGTTCTCTGGCTCTAGAGTAGCTCTGCTGACCTGGTTCTCTGGCTCTAAAGCAGCTCTGCTGATCTGGTTCTCTTCCTCTAAAGAGCTCTGCTGACCTGGTTCTCTCCCTCTAAAGAGCTCTGCTGACCTGGTTCTCTGGCTCTAAAGCAGCTCTGCTGACCTGGTTCTCTACCTCTAGAGCAGCTCTGCTGACCTGGTTCTATGGCTCTAAAGCAGCTCTGCTGACCTGGTTCTATGGCTCTAAAGCACTTATGCTGACCTGGTTCTCTCCCTCTAAAGCAGCTTTGCTTACCTGGTTTCTCTGGCACTACAGCAGCTCTGCTGACCTGGTTATTAGGCTCTAGAGCAGCTCTGCTGACCTGGTTCTCTGGCTCTACAACGGCTCTGCTGACCTGGTTTCTCTGGTTCTATAGCAGCTCTGCTGACCTGGTTCTCTGCAATCACGATGCACGCACCCGACTTCGCGAAAATATATTTAAAAATACTATAAGTTTATAATAAGTACAAATATATTATTTTTATGAATATCTTAGATAATCTCTTGCCCTAATATGTATATTAACTCCTTGTATGCTCATGACGAGCTGGGCTCATCATGAGCATACAGTCGCCGTGTGCTCATGACGAGCCCAGCTCGTCATGGCACCCACCCACGGGGGAAGCGCTGGCGCTCCGCCCGTGGGTGATCGATCGGCGTATTTGTTCTGGGGAAGGCAGGGGAAGACCTTCCCCTGCATCCCCCTGCCTCCACCCTCACGTCATCATTGAGGGTTCCCTAGGATCACCGATGCGCAGGAAGCCATTTGCTTCCTGCGCGTCGGTGAACTCAGAGGTGAGTTTTGGGGCTGGGGGGGATTTTGTTAAAAGAGACATCGAGGGAAAGGAAAGGGTTTTCCTTTCCCTCGATGCCTCTTTTGTGCATTCCTGCTGCACGATCGTGCAGAAGGAATGCCCACTAGGCGCCAGGGATTTTTTTTTTAAATGGCACCATGCTTTCTGTGTTGGGGGAGCGGCCCCTTAGGCAAGGGTCACTCCCCATTTTGGGGGGCAATATTTACTTGCTTTGTCTGCCCCCCGGGGGTAGCAGGCATTTTTTATATAATTAAAATCGGCTTTTATTGTAATGTAGTGGGGAGTGGCCCCTTAGGCAAGGGTCACTCCCCTTTGGGGGGCAATATTTAAATGCTTTTTCGGCCCCCTCATTTTTTATTTAATTAAAATTGGCTTTAATTGTAATGTGGTGGGGAGTGGTCCCTTGGGCAAGGGTCACTCCCCTTTGGGGGCCATTTTAAAAAAAAAGTTTATTTTATTATTTCAAAAGTTTTATATAGCGCTAGCTTGACCCTTAGGTAGGTATAGCGCTTTACATACATACTGTAAAGAAAAACAGGCTGAAATTGCATTACATAGTAGGCAGGCAGTAAGGAAGCAAAACCACGGATAAAAAAGGTTTTTTGTTTTTTTGGGGGGAGCGGCCCCTTAGGGGCAATGTAATTTAGGCTCCCGGGTGTGTAGTTTTCAGAAATGTATGGGTTTAGTAGGTTTCCATATATGGCCGCCGAGCACCGGGCCAAAAACCCAGGTGACCCCCCTTGCAAAACCAGGTGGCCAATTTTGATGTCGTCTCACTACGTTTTGGGCCCTTGCCTGTCGCGAGTACTTGGGCCTCCCACACAAGTGAGGCACCATTTTTACTGGGAGACCTGGGGGAACACTTGATGGTGGGAAATTTATGTGAGCCCGGTGATGCCACAACTTTCCCACACAAAAATGTGTGAAAAAAGTGATTTTTTTCAGCTAAAATTGAGGTTTGCAGGGAATTCTGGGTAAGGAAACGTTGGGGGATCCACGCAAGCCATACCTCCCAGGAAGCCCCCGCATGTCTAGTTTTCAGAAATGTATGACTTTGCAAGGTTACCCTAGGTGCCGGCAGAACTAGGGTTCAAAAACTACAGCTAGGCACTTTGCCCAAAAATGGTCATTTTTCATTGCGAAATTGAGGTGTGACCACGTTGCGTTTTGCGCCGTTTCCTGCTGCGGGCACTAGGCCGACCCGCGCAAGTGAGGCACCATTTTTTTCGTAAGACTTTGGGGAATGCAGGGTGGGTGGAAATTTGTGAATCCACGCAGATTCTGGAAATTTCCACCACAGAAATATCGGGAAAATTTGTTTTTTTGGAAAATGTTTTAGGTTTGCAAGGGAGTCTGGTTAACAGACCCTGGTGGGAGGCAGTCAAGTCACCCCATCCTGGATTCCCCTGGGTGTCTAGTTTTCAGAAGTGTATAGGTTTGCTAGATTTCCCAAGGTGCCCGCAGAGCTAGGTTTCAAAAACTACAGCTAGGCACTTTGCCAAAAAGGGTCATTTTTCACTGCGAAATTGATGTGTGACCACGTTGCATTTTGCACCGCTTCCTGCTGCGGGCACTAGACTGACCCGCACAAGTGAGGTACCATTTTTCTCGTAAGTCTTTGGGGAACGCGGGTGGGTGGAAATTTGTGGATCCACGCATATTCCGGAACTTTCCACCACAGAAATGTGGGAAGAATGTTGTTTTTTTTACAATTTCTTAGGTTTGCAAGGGATTCTGGGTAACAGACCCTGGTGGGAGGCAGTCAAATCACACCATACTGGATTCCCCTGGGTGTATAGTTTTCATAAATGTATAGGTTTTCTAGGTTTCCCAAGGTGCCCGCAGAGCTAGGTTTCAAAAACTACAGCTAGGCACTTTGCAAAAAAAGGGTCCTTTTTCACTGCGAAATTGAGGTGTGACCACGTTGCGTTTTGCGCCATTTCCTGTTGCGGGCACTAGGCCGACCTGCACAAGTGAGGTACCATTTTTCTTGTAAGACTTTGGGGAACGTGGTGTGGGTGGAAATTTGTGGATCCACGCTGATTTCGGAAATTTTCCACCACAGAAATGTGGGGAAAATTTGTTTTTTTTGACAATTCTTTAGGTTTGCAAGGGATTCTGGGTAACAGACCCTGGTGGGAGGCAGTCAAGCCACCCCATTCTGGATTCCCCTGGATGTCTAGTTTTCAGAAATGTATAGGTTTGCTAGGTTTCCCAAGGTGCCCGCAGAACTAGGGTTCAAAAACTACAGCTAGGCACTTTGACAAAAAAGGGTCATTTTTCACTGCGAAATTAAGGTGTGACCACGTTGCGTTTTGCGCCGTTTTCTGTTGCGGGCACTAGGCCGACCCGCACATGCGAGGTACCATTTTTCTCGTAAGACTTTGGGGAACACGGGGTGGGTGGAAATTTGTGGATCCACGCAGATTCCGGAACTTTCCACCACAGAAATGTGTTGCTTCCGTTTAGCTCAGCATCTCGCTATTTGCACTGTAATTGAGGAGAATCTTGCCATTTTGCACACTACTCTTTGTATTGTATTTCTGTGTCCTTCTTTTTTGTTTTGTCTCTGCTTCCCCGGTCCAACACCGGCCTTGCTGCCGTTCGATTGGAGGGAAGCGGACACACCCCCTTTTCCAGCCAACCAGCCTCCTAGTCACTCTCACTTCCGGGAGGGGGCCGGGATCGGAGTTTCAAGGGCCCGGCCAGCTATTCAAGCTCACGCTGGGCGGGACGCCCAGCGGTACGTATGGTGAGAAGAGCCCTCACCCTGCTTTTTAATTCTGCCTATATTTGAATTATTTTACCTTTTGGGGAAAGACTCCTTTTTAATGTTTTTAGAATACTTGTTGCTTCAGTTTAGCTCAGCATCTCGCTACTTGCACTGTAATTGAGTAGAATCTTGCCATTTTGCACACTACTCTTTGTATTGTATTTCTGTGTCCTTCTTTTTTGTTTTGTCTCCGCTTCTCCGGTCCAACGCGGGACTTGCTGCCGTTCGATTGGAGGGAAGCGGACACACCCCCTTTTCCAGCCAACCGGCCTCCTAGTCACTCTCACTTCTGGGAGGGGGCAGGGATCGGAGTTTCAAGGGCCCGGCCAGCTATTTAAGCTCACGCTGGGCCAAACATAGTCAAGATGTTAGAGATCTTATTTTAGATCACCAACTAGAATTGTTGTTTGTCACTGAAACGTGGTTAAAAGACTGGAGTAGTCCGGATGTTGCTGACTCTGTTCCAACCGGCTACTCGATATACAGGAAAGGTCGAATGGTAGGCAGAGGAGGGGGGCTGGCCATTATTTTATGAGATACCTTCTCCGGCACATATATCGATCTCAAAACAATTAAAGGAGCAGAAAGTCTTGGCTTTTGCCTCTCCCTCAATGCCACTTCATGTTTTTCAGGAGCCCTTATCTATCCCCCACCAGGCCAAAGTTCCTCTTTTATAGAGGCACTTGGTGACTCCTTGATTTATCTCCTACTCAAATATGCAAACTTTACATTCTTCAGCGATTTTAACCTTCATTTAGAAGGTAGTCCTGATCCAGGTACAGATAATTTTCTCCAAATTTTAGACCTGTTCTCGTTACAACAACTGGTGAGGGGGCCAACACACCTGGCGGGGCACACCTTAGATGGTGTATGTTCTAATTTGGCCTGCTATTGGCTGATACCCCTTCTCCTCAGGTATGGACTATGGTCTGACCATTTCTTCGTCCCTTTTACGCTCAGGATTCCCCAGAAGTCTCATTTGGAGAATTCCCCTAATGAATCCCATCAGGGGACCAAATGGGCACATATTGCTGGAAATCCTAATTTAGCTACCCTGGCGCAGGCCCATACTCCTGCTTTGACAGGTAATACAGAGTTAGACTCACGCCTATTTCAGTCCTGGATATCCAAAGTATGTAATATACTCTCCCCTCAGGAGAAGCGGAATAAGCATAAAAAACCAAAAATTTCAAAAACCCCTTGGTTTACGCCCTTACTGGCCCAAGTGTATTTGCTTTGTGAACAAAATGAGCGACAATGGAGAAAGTTGTATAATGATGAACAAAAAACACTGTTTAAAAAGAGCAGAAGGTCTTACTTTCGCCAGATTAAATTGGCAAAAAAAGAATACTTTACTAATAAAATAAATGAAGCTAAGGAAGATCAGAAACTATCTTCTCAATCGTGAAGTCATATACAAATCCTAAAGCGGGACAGAAGGAGCTTCCGGCCTCGTAGAAACTTTGTGATAGTATCTCACTATTCTTTGAGGAAAAAAATCAAAAAATTCAAAGAGATTTTCCGGTCTCCCCCCATCTACAATCTGGATTCTGCTTTTGATCCTTTTTTCGGTGAAGAGCTCTGTTTCTATTTGTACTTTTGAATCAGTCCCATTGGAGCTGACTCTTGCGGTGATAGAAAGGTGTAAATCAGGCTCACCATTGGATGTCTGCCCGCGACGATTCTTCATAAAATTCTAGAGACAGTGAATCCTATCATTAATCATATAGTTAACTCTTCATTAAGGACAGGCATTGTACCAGACGAGTGGAAGCTCGCTCTGGTAAAACTGTTAAAAAAGAAACAAAATATTGACCCGTCGGTACTTTCAAACCTTCGTCCGATTTCTCTCCTTCCCCTGCTAGGAAAAATAACAGAGAAATTTGTCTATAAGGAACTAACTAAGTTCATTGAAGAGCATCAAATCCTCCACTCACAACATTCTGGATTTCGCCCAAAACACTCTACAGAATTGGCTCTCTTGGAAATATCTGATATTCTTAAAATGATTGCCGATAAGGGTAGGAAAGCGGTCCTGATTCTTTTGGACTTATCGGCTGCATTCGACACCATCTCCCATGATATCCTTTTGAAGCGTCTCGAATGCAGCGGCATTTCCGGCACGGTATTGGAATGGATTAAGTCGTTCCTCTCTAACCGGAGACAAGCAGTTACCTTGGGTACGTTCTTTTCTACAGAACGTAACCTAACGGCAGGGGTTCCTCAATGGTCTTCTTTAAGCCCCTTATTATTCAATACATACATGACCCAACTTATCTCTTTGATTGCATCATTTGGGATGGAGGTCACCTCATTTGCAGATGACACCCAGATGATCCACTCAATAGATAATGGTACCGGGGATGCTGAGACTAATTTTAAAAGTTGTCTGACTGCTGTTCTTCGGTGGATGAGGAATACTAAGCTAAAATGCAACACAGACAAAACAGAAATTCTCCCGATAGGGAAAGATGTCCTCTTCCAGCCTTACAAATGGTGGCCTGAAGGCATGACTCCTCCGCCAGATGTGGTAGAAGTTGCTAAGAACTTGGGGGTACAATTTGACACCTCACTCTCTCTCTTACCTCATGCTAAGGCAGTGGCAGGAATTTGCTTCAGCCTGATTAAATCACAAAAAAAATTCTTCAAATTCCTCCCTTTGGCTGCAAGGAAATCTGTGGCTGTGGCTTTGATACTCTCGCGCCTAGATTATTGTAATGGTCTCCTTGCAGGAGCTAATAAAGCCATTTTAAACAAGTTACAGGTTGTGCAGCATGCAGCAGCACGGCTAGTGCTTAAACTTCCAAGAAGATCTTCAGCCTCTACTGCTTTGAATAGTCTGCATTGGCTCCCGGTGCATAAGAGAATTCTATTTAAGATTCTCCTGATCACTTTTAGAGCTAAGCTTAATGTGGTACCCCAATACCTGGCGGCACGTTTTGTCCCATACACTACAATAAGACCTCTTAGGTCTTCCTCAGCAAATTTGCTTAAACTCCCCAGCTTTAGATACAAATTGAAAGGAGGTAAGACCGCGGCTTACCTGCTCCCTTCCCATCTTAGGCTATGCAATACAGAATCTGTATTTAGGAAGGCTTTGAAAACCTGGGTTTTTAGTGCTTCTGATGAATCCTGTCGAGCTCTGATCTAATTTTCATAGGGCTCATTCTCACCGCCAATCCAGCGCCAGGATACTCCTTGCGGAGTGACAGTTGCGCTTTACAAGTACTTCTTCAAATCAAATCAAATCAAAATGTGTTTTTTTTTTACAATGTTTTAGGTTTGCAAGGGATTCTGGGTAACAGACCCTGGTGGGAGGCAGTCAAGTCACCCCATCCTGGATTCCCCTGGGTGTTTAGTTTTCAAAAATGTATAGGTTTGATAGGTTTCCCAAGGTGCCCGCAGAGCTATGGTTCAAAAACTACAGCTAGGCACTTTGACAAACAAGGGTCATTTTTCACTGAGAAATTGAGGTGTGACTACGTTGCATTTTGCGCCGTTTCCTGTCGCGGGCACTAGGCCGACCCGCACAAGTGAGGTACCATCTTTCTCATAAGACTTTGGGAACGCGGGGTGGGTGGAATTTTGTGGATCAACGCAGATTCCGGAACTTTCCACCACAGAAATGTGGGGAAAATGTGTTTTTTTGGATAATGTTTTAGGTTTGCAAGGGATTCTGGGTAACAGACCCTGGTGGGAGGCAGTCAAGTCACCCCATCCTGGATTCCCCTGGGTGTCTAGTTTTCAGAAATGTATAGGTCTGCTAGGTTTTCCAAGGTGCCCGCAAAGCTAGGGTTCAAAATCTATAGCTAGGCACTTTGCCAAAAAAGGGTCATTTTTCACTGCGAAATTGAGGTGTGACCACGTTGCGTTTTGCGCCATTTCCTGTCGCGGGCACTAGGCCAACCCGCACAAGTGAGGTACCATTTTTCTTGTAAGACTTTGGGGAACATGGGGTGGGTGGACATCTGTGGATCCACGCAGATTCCGGAACTTTCCACCACAGAAATGTGGGGAAAATGTGTTTTTTTGGACAATTTTTTAGGTTTGCAAGGGATTCTGGGTAACAGACCCTGGTGGGAGGCAGTCAAGTCACCCCATCCTAGATTCCCCTGGCTATATAGTTTTCAAAAATGTATAGGTTCGCTAGGTTTCCCAAGGTGCCCGCAGAGCTAGGGTTCAAAAAGTACAGCTAGGCACTTTGCCAAAAAAGGCTAATTTTTCACTGCGAAATTGAGGTGTGACCACGTTGCGTTTTGCGCCGTTTCCTGTCACGGGCACTAGACCGACATGCACAAGTGAGGTACCATTTTTCTCGTACGACTTTGGGGAACGCGGGGTGGGTGGACATTTGTGGATCCACACAGATTCCGAAACTTTCTACCACAGAAATGTGGGGAAAATGTGGGTTTTTTGACAATTTTTTAGGTTTGCAAGGGATTCTGGGTAACAGACCCTGGTGGGAGGCAGTCAAGTCACCCCATCCTGTATTCCCCTGGGTGTCTAGTTTTACAAAAAAGTATAGGTTTGCTAGGTTTCCCAAGGTGCCCGCAGAGCTAGGGTTCAAAAACTACAGCTAGGCACTTTGCCAAAAAAGGGTCATTTTTCACTGCAAAATTGAGGTGTGACCACGTTGCATTTTGCGCCGTTTCCTGTCGCGGGCACTAGGCCGACCCACACAAGTGAGGTCCCATGATTCTCGTAAGGCTTTGGGGAACGTGGAGTGGGTGGAAATTTTGTGGATCCACGCAGATTCCAGAACTTTCCACCACAGAAATGAGGGGAAAATGTGTTTTTTTTGCCAATTTTTTAGGTTTGCAAGGGATTCTGGGTAACATAACCTGGTAGGAAGCAGTCAAGTCACCCCATCCTGGATTCCCATGGGTGCCTAGTTTTCAGAAATGTATAGGTTTGCTACGTTCCCAAATGCCAGCAGAGCTAGTGTTCAAAAACTACAGCTAGACATTTCGCAAAAAAAGGGTAAATTTTCATTGTGAAAATGCGGTGTTTTCACTTTGGGTTTGGAGCCATTTCCTGTCGTGGGCACTATGCCTACCCTCCCAAGTGAGGTACCATTTTTATCGGAGGCTTCAGGTATTTAAGATTTGTAAAGCAACTGTTATTACCTATTGATTTTTGATGCATTTCTGCCTTCCATATGAAAGACTATGTAAAAAAGAAGTCATTTTGAAAAATGACCGATAATTCTCATGCTAGTATGAGTATTCCCAATTTCGAAAATGTGCAAATATGTACTGTTTCTAAACTCTATAATTTGTTCCCATTTCAGAAATACATAGGTGTCTCTGATACCGATTTTTCTATGTATACATTTTCCCACAATAATTGCTATATACCCGGAACATAATAAAAAACACCATTGCAAATTGCTGCTCAGTTTTTGACTCTGGGTTCGTTGGGTTCTTGGTGAACCTACAAGTCCTATATATCCCCACAACCAGGATGGTCCAGCGGATGTAACAGTATATTGCTTTCAAAGAGCTCTCATAATTTGAAGAAGTTACAGGTAAAAACGTTGACACAAAAGGCTGTTTTTTCAACTAATTTTCAATTTTTCCTATATTTACCTGTTAATTTCTATAAAGAAACCTTGATGGATCTACAAAAATGACCCCTTGCTGAATTTAGAATTGTATCTACTTTTCTAAAATGTATAGCTTTCCAGGATCCATTATTGCTTTCATACTCATTTCTACCATTAACTGGAAGGAGGTTGAAAGCACAAATATAGCAAAAATAGGCTATGTCCTAGAAAAATGCCAAAACTGTGTAAAAAATGTTGGTTTTCTGACAAAAGTCTGTCATTCCCTAAAAGCTGGGAAAATGGTGATTTCAGCCCCACAAACCTTTTTTTGATACAATTTGCAGAGAAAAACCCACACGCTTTCATTTGCAGCCCGTTTTCCCCATTTTTCCCCCCCAAAAAATATTTGCTGTATTTTTGCAAATTTCTGGGACCCCTCCAGGGGAATCCACAAACCCTGGCTACCATTAGAATCCCCATGACGTTGGAAGAAAAGGACGCAAATTTGACATGGATACCTTATGTGGTCAAAAAGTTACAGGGGCCTAAGCGCGATCTGCCCCAAATAGCCCAAAAAAGATTTAGCACGGGGAGGAAAGGCCTAGCAGCGAAGGGGTTAAAGACATATACATATCTTTTTGGAACATAACATTTTTTTGTGGGAGTCACGCACCCAGCGTGCCCCAGCACGTATATGACGTCAGGCGGGACACGCCACCACGCAAGCATTTCGTACCGTAATGCGCATGTGACGCGAATGCGTGGGAGCCACGGACTGGTCGCATACCAATCGCACACATCACGTAATATTAAATGTAATGATGTAACTGAAAAACACGCAGCCGTCGCACACTGTACGCAGATCCTTTACGACTTTTCTAAAATGGCAGCTAGAATCCACGCACTCACCGTGATGTGTACGCTTTGAGTGCACGATTCCGAAAAAAAATTGATTTTTTTTAAAGAACATAATATAAATATATAAAAATAAAAAATGAAAACAAAAAAATTCATCAATATTTCAGTTAGAATTTAAAAAAAAAATTGGGTGCAATTTTCAGAAAAATATATAATGTTATTTCATGAATAAAATATTTATAAACAGTTAAAAAACTGTAGAAAATCAGTACAAAAAAATGGCCAGCTAACTATAACACCCCTGAAAACTATGTTTTTTTCTGTGAATTTCTCAGGTTTTTTAAATGCTAATTTCTAACTATAACATCTCTGAAACCTATAGTTTTTTTAGTGAATTTCAAAGCTTTTTTAAATGCTAATTACTAACTATAACGTCTCTGAAACCTATGCTTTTTTTCAGTGAATATATATATATATATATATATATGTATATATATATAAATATATATATATATATTCACTGAAAAAAACATAGGTTTCAGGCACATTATAGTTAGGAATTAGCATTAAAAAAACCTTAGAGATTCACTGAAAAAAACATAGGTTTCAGGGGCGTTATAGTTAGCTGGACTTTTCACTCGTACAAAACCATTGAAATTCTGCTGATGACCTCACATATTACATCACTCATGACATGGTCAGTGACATCTCAAATGACATCACTGATGACATCATCCAGTGAATGTGTGTTTTTCTGAAAATTACATATGTTTTGTATATGTATATCTCAAGGTCGATGGAAGAATAAATGGGTATATAAGTGTCTAAATGGATGATTTGTTTTTGAAAAATTGATTGTATAACTGACTGATTAAGTGTATCTTAGTGAATACATGGCTTAGTGATTAATGTTTAAATATGTAAATATCTGTAACAGTCTTTCACTTTCAGGCACATGCATCAAACCTTTTTGCGATCGCAAACGGTGCGAATCGCAAAAATTGGCCGTTTGCGATCGCAAAAGACAGTGTAGAAATACATCAACTGTATATTTGCGAAAAACCAACTTTTCGCAAATATAAGGAATCGCAAAACATTCTGCGATTCAAATAGCGAATCGGTATTAGCGTTTCCCAAATACGGAATCACAAACAAAGAATCGCTAAATGGATGCATGAAAAATCGCAAATAGCGATTCCCATGAAAATCGCAATTTTGTGATAGCTAAATAAGAAGGATCACAACCAGGTGGTAATCATGAGTGCAAATCAGAGACAGGTGAAAACCAACTGAAACCCATTTAAACACAGCCAGAATGAGCCAGCACTGTTCACAATGGCAGGGATTTACCTGATGGCGAGGAGGATGAGGCTGCAGGCTGCCGCACAGAGACGGAGGCGAATAAATGAGCGCATCTTCAGAGTCCGCATAACTTTGCTAGGCCAGCAAGAGGATGAGATATACAATAAGTATAGGCTCAATGCAGCAATGATCTATGACCTAATCAATGAATTGGACCCCATAATGCAACGACAGACACGTAGGACCAATGCCATCCCAACGCATGTGCAGGTCCTATGTTGCCTACACCTCCTGGCGTCAGGCAGTTTTCAGGGGGTCATTGCTGTAGCGGGAGGTGTGTCACAAAGTGCACTTTCAAGAATATTGAAAGCATTCCTTGATGCCATGATGGCCGTGATCGGGTCTCACATCAAGTTCCCTACCACCGCGCTTGACCTTGCAAAAACCAAACAGGAGTTCTACCAGATAGCTCGTTTCCCACATGTTTTGGGTTGTATCGATTGCACCCACGTGGCAATATGTCCCCCTGCAACACAGGAATATTTATATAGAAATAGGAAATGTTACCATTCCCTCAATATTCAGGTTGTTTGCAATGCCAAAAACATAATCACTGACATTGTTGCGCAATTCCCATGGAGTGCACATGACTCTTATATCTTCAGGCAAAGTGGCATACACACCCGTCTTGTCAGGGGAGAATTTGGAGAGGGACATCTGCTTGGTAAATATGTGTAATAGTTTATCACTGTCATTGTACGTATGTAAATGTCAAGCTGCCACTGACTCTTTGCTCCATTACATGTAGGTGACAGCGCATACGCCTTGCGTAATTACCTCATGACGCCTTACCTCAATCCCACAACTGCCAATCAACAGAGGTACAATGCAGCACATATTTCGACAAGGAACATCATAGAGCGCACATTTGGGCTGCTGAAGAGCCGATTCAGATGTCTACATAAGACCGGTGGAGCACTGAAGTACAACCCTGAACAATGCTGCAAGATAGTAGCAGCATGTGCCATGCTGCACAATATAGCGACAAGGGGAGGAATGGAAATCGAGGTGTCTGACAGCGAATCGGAGGATGGGAACCAGCAAGTGCCACACCACCATGCAGCACAAGGGGCAAGCGCAGCAGAAGGGCGTAGGAGAAGATTTGACATCACACAAAATTATTTCTGAGGTGAGTAATGATGACACAGAAACTGAATATTGCTAACAAAGTATTCTTTAATTAAATAAAAATGTCATGAGTGTTCAAGCACACTTGTAATCTGACCAGTGCAATGGACATAAGTGGTTTGCAAATGTAAATTTACTTGTCAGTCAGTGAAAAGTCAAATCCAAATAAATGGTTACGTCACCATAGTGGAATGTACTTGTACATGCCAGTCTAGCGCTTTTTCCCACGAACACCCAGACGCCTGTCAGACCCAGCATTGTCATCCGTAATGTTGGAAGCGGCGGGGGTACTGCTGCGTGTGTTGCGTCTTCCTGCAGTGCGGACTGGAATTGCCAAACTACTTAGGCTTGAGCCACCCTCACTACCCCCTTCCGGCGTGGACATGTTTGCCGCACTTGTGGAGGCATTAAGCAATTCAACTGCATTGGTCACCTGGTCCATTGCTTTAGCCACATCCCCGCTCCAATGGCACATTTCAGTTTGCATGGTCACAGACCTACGTGCCAGCAGTGCAGTTGTCGTGGCCAACCTATTGTTTGATTTTGCAAACATTTTCAGGTGCAGCATTAGTTGACGATGCTGTCTCTTCTGGGATACATTTCCCTCATGCATCACCTTGCTCAGTTGCTGCACACTTTCAGACAGTACTGCTATGTTGCTAGCCATCTTGCCAATTTGTAATTGTACTAAACGTGTGTTTTTTGTCTGCAGGCGCTGCATACGGAGCATCTGTCCCTCAAGACCACCCCAGACATCACTTGGTTGCTCCTCCTGCTGTGTCCTGAGTGCTCTTCCTCTCCTACGCCGCACTCTGTGATTGGTTCTGGGGACCTGTGGTTGTGGTTGTGGGATGGAAGTTGTCTGGCCATGGCTGCCACCTGGTGTTGCATCAGCCTCATCATCACACTCCATGGTGACTAGGGATGGAACAGTAGCCCTGCGTGACTTTGTTGGACGTGAGGGATATATTTGCACCACGGGTGTGTCCATCTGTTCACCTGCGCTGGTGTCCTGCATGTCTGGGGAATCGCTATCCACAGCTTCTACACGTTGAGCATCTGTGAGGTGAAACAGTGCACAACTGCATTATTTAATGTCTGTGATAAAAATTTCACAGTAATACATTTTTGCCTTTGTTAATGAATTTATACTCTATTAAACTTTTTTGGGTTGTTACTCTGAGATTTGACATTGTAACTGCTTGACCTGACTACATCTCCCATAATGCCCCTCACCTACTGAATACATTGTGTAGTGGATGTTCAAAGTCTGCACTTGGGCTGTACTGTGGTCATGTTCTACCTTTACATTTAAAAAAAAAGGTAACATACATTCATCTTACCTTCAGATGTGTTTGCTGCTCCGGACGTGTCCAGCTGGGTCACACCAACAACAGCTTCTGGCTGGATGGTGGATTCAACCAAGTCCTCCATGGGAGTGTTCCCAGTGTCTGTTGGTGTTCCCCCTCCTGTCTTCTTTGCCTCCTTGAGCCGGTCAGCAATGCGCACCTTAGCCCGACTGCGCAAGTCGTACCATCGTTTTTTCAGTTCTTCAATGGTGCGGTGTGTCACCCCAATGGCATTGACCCTGTTTTGGATCCGGAGCCAGATTTTCCTTTTCTCCTGCTCTGCAACTTTTAATGATGCCTTTCCAAACAGCTTATCATGGCTGTGGACTACTCCCTCAATGAGGGTGTCAATTTCTTTTTCTGCAAATTTAGTTTTGCGTTTCCTGCCTGTTTGGCTCTCCTATGCTGTTTGTGAGGCTTCCATTTGTTTTAAAAAGTTGTTCTACTGTCTCTGTCACACTCCTGTTCAGCTCCCAGAGCCAGCTCCCTCCTCTCCCTGAGACTGTGCACTGGAAATGAGGCTGGAGCTGCTCACTTCCTGGTTGTGATGTCATCAGGATGCATCAAAAAGCGACTTCGGTATTTGCGATTTCGCTAATTGCGAAATCGCTAATAGGGAGTTCGCAAATGCCGAAATCGCAATTTAATTTGCGATTTTTAGCGAATCGCAATTTTCTCGCATTTTTTTTGGTGCATCGTGTTTTGCGAGTCTTTATTTGCGATTCCTTAAAAATCGCAAATAAGGACTCGCAATTTCTCATTTTGATGCATGTCACTGTTTGTGTATAAGTGGCTGCATGGGTTGGTGAGTAGCTACATGAGTGTCTATATAGGTTATTAGTTGGTTTTTTGAGTATCAGAATGAGTGTCTGAGTGTCTGTATGGTTCGGTGGGGGGTATTACGTAGTGCATAGGTGCATGAATGAGTGACTCACTGTTTGTATGTGTTGAAGACTGCATGTGTGCAGGACTGTATGGGTGGATGAGTGTGTGCATGGGTGTGTTAGTGAGTGAATGACTGTCTCAATAGTGTCTTTATGAGTAACTACATATGTTTCAAACTAGTATATGTGACTATTGGTGTATATAAGTGAGTATATGTGAGAGTGAGAGATTGAAAATGTTCCTGTATGAATAAGTATGTGTTTCTATAAGTGATTGTTTAAAAGACTAAGTATGTGTAAGTTTCTGTAGAAGTAAGTGTGGTGGTGTGTGTATAACTGTATATGCAAGTAAATGGATGTTTGATTCTTTATTAGCATGAGTGACTATGTGTGTGAGTAACTCTATGGATGAGTGGCGTTGTGTAACAGGATGTATAGGTGTATGAGTACATATGATGAGTGAGTACATGTATGAGTGATTGTAAAGGACTGTTGGTGAATGAGTGGATGTGTATGTGGATCTTAGAATTACTGAATAGGTTGTTGTAACTGGTATTGGTATGTCCATTGTTTTGAAAATTGTAGTTTCTATTTTTGAATGTGTGTATCAAAGGTTATATTAGGGGGAGAGGAGGTCTGCCACTCTATCACAAGGATGATGTCATCAGTGATGTCATCAGTGATGTCATTTGAGATGTCATCAGTGATGTCAAGAGTGATGTCACTGACCATGTCATGAGTGATGTAATATGTGATGTCATCAGCAGTGCATTGCGGGCGTGCAAGTTATAGTTAGCTGAACTAACTATAACGGGGGAATTCAATGGTTTTGTACTAGTGAAAAGTCCAGCTAACTATAACGCCCCTGAAACCTATGGTTTTTTCAGTGAATTTCTAAGGTTTTTTAAATGCTAATTCCTAACTATAACGTGCCTGAAACCTATGGTTTTTCAGTGAATTTCAAAGGATTTTTAAATGCTAATTTCTAACTATGCCTACAGAGATAGGACATGTGAAGAAAGAAGAAAAAACGCACAGAAAGAAAAAAAAGAAATGCAGAAAGAAGCAACAGAAGTCTGCAAAGACGAAGAAAAGTGCAGGAAGAAGGATAACGTGCAGAAAGAACAAACAGAAGAGCAGAAAAATCATCCTGTACCCTCAACTTTTTCAGACGGATACTGGTGGTAACTGAGTCTGACTAACCAATCCTGGAGCCAGTGCTATGTTAAAAGATACTCAGAATACAGTGAAAACACCTTCATACACTAAGGAACACTATGCGTTGGGGTCCCCCTGTGATTAGCATGACCTCCTCTGTAAGCCCCTAGTATATAATAGGGCAGGGGATTAAAACTACCTCTTACCACGCGCCACAGGGCGTGTTTGCACACGTCACCTCAGGCCCCATCCCCTCCCTTCCCCACTGTATAAACACGCCCTGTGGCCGTTTTAAATTGGGAGATTAAGTCCCCTTGAATCCTGAGGGTCCCTAGGGTCCAACTAGACCACTAGGTACCTCCAGTATGCACCACAGAGCTGCGTCGCAGAGAGATGTAAAAAGGGGCATGACCTAGACCACCTCTCTGCAACTCAGCTCAGTGGCGCTTACTGGAAGAACCTGGTGGTCTAGTTAGCCCCCAGGGGCCCTCAGGATTGAAGGAGAACTATTTCCCCAACTTAAAACGTGCCACAGGGCGTGTTTGCACACGTTAACTCAGGCCCCGTCCCCTCCCTTCACCACTGTGTTAACACGCCCTCTGGCCGTTTTATAAGTTGGGAGATTAAGTCCCCTTGAATCATGAGGGTCCCTAGGGGCAAAATAGCCCACTAGGTACGTCCAGTAAGTGCCATTGCAGAGAGGTGTAAAAAGGGGCACGGCCTGCACCACCTCTCTGCAACGCAGAGCAGTGGCGCTTATTGGAAGCACCTAGTGGGCTAGTTGGCCCCCAGGGTCCCTCAGGATTGAAAGGGAATTATTTCCCCAACTTAAAACACGCCATAGGGCGTGTTTGCACACGTCACCTCAGGCCCCGTCCCCTCTCTTCACCACTGTGTAAACGCACCCTGTGGCCATTCTAAGTTGAGAGATTAAGTCCCCTTGAATCCTAAGGGTCCCTAGGGTCAAACTAGCCCACTAGGTACCTCCAGTAAGCGCCACAGAGCTTACTTTTGTCATAAGTAAGACAGTAAGTGCTCTAGTTGTTCTTAAGAACACTCTGGGACATTCTGTCATTGGGCTATACTTGGGCTAAATCTGGGTGATATTTGGGCTACATTTGGGCTGTTTTGTCTCTGGTGGCCATCTTGGGAGATTTATTTGTTATGAAGTTTCCTAATTTCCTCATTTACTGCAGTCTCCTCAGTAGGAAATACTTTCAGTTTTTTACTTTGGTTCCATCAAGAAGGCATTCAGATGTGTCACACATTTGCCATAAATTCTGAATGTTAGCACTCTAGTTGCTCATTAGATCACTGTAGTAAAGCTACTACTCACCAGGGAAGTCTGCTGCTGGTATTCAAAGTGCATGTTTCAGTCTGCATGTCAGAATTTTTTTATGAAATAAAAGAGGATTTGAGAAGTCAAAATGTGCCCTCATTTTTCTTTCTGCAGCACTAATCATAATTTCTATGGCAAAATGAACCCCCTCATTTTGTTCCTTTGTAAATTAAATGTTTTAAGTGTTACCACTTTATTCCAATCAAGATGGCTTCAGGTGTGCCATACTTTTGTCATAAGTAAGACTGTTAGCGCTCTAGTTGTTCGTTAGAACACTCTGGGACATTCTGTCATTGGGCTATACTTGGGCTACATCTGGGTGATATTTGGGCTACATTTGGGCTATTTTGTCTCTGGTGGCCGTCTTGGGAGATTTATTTGTTATGAAGTTTCCTAATTTCCTCATTTACTGCAGTCTCCTCAGTAGGAAATACTTTTTTTTTACTTTGGTTCCATCAAGAAGGCATTCAGATGTGTCACACATTTGCCATGAATTCTGAATGTTAGCACTCTAGTTGCTCATTACATCACTGTAGTAAAGCTACTGCTCACCAGGGAAGTCTGCTGCTGGTATTCAAAGTGCATGTTTCAGTCTGCATGTCAGAATGTTTTTATGAAATAGAAGAGGATTTGAGAAGTCAAAATGTGCCCTAATTTGTCTTTCTGCAGCACTAATCATAATTTCTATGGCAAAATGAACCCCCTCATTTTGTTCCTTTGTAAATTAAATGTTTTAAGTGTTACCACTTTATTCTAATCAAGATGGCTTCAGGTGTGCCATACTTTTGTCATAAGTAAGACTGTTAGCGCTCTAGTTGTTCGTCAGAACACTCTGGGACATTCTGTCATTGGGCTATACTTGGGCTACATCTGGGTGATATTTGTGCTACATTTGGGCTCTTCTGTCTCTAGTGGCCATTTTGGGAGACTTATATGTTATGAAGTTTCCTAATTTCCTCATTTACTACAGTCTCCTCAGTAGGAAATACTTTCAGTTTTTTACTTTAATTCCATCAAGAAGGCATTCAGATGTGTCACACATTTGCCATAATTCAGAATGTTAGCACTCTAGTTGCTTATTAGATCACTGTATGAAAGCTACTGCTCACCAGGGAAGTCTGCTCCTGGTATTGAAAGTGCATGTTTCAGTCTGCATGTCAGAATGTTTTAATGAAAAAGAAGAAGATTTGAAAAGTCACTCAATATGTGCCCTAATTTTTCTTTCTGCAGCACTAATCATACTTTCTATGGCAAAATGAACCCCCTCATTTTCTTCCTTTTTAAATTAAATGTTTTAAGAGTTACTACTTTATTCCAATCAAGATGGCTTCCGGTGTGCAAAACGTTTGTCATAAGTAGGACTGTTAGCGCTCTAGTTGTTCTTTAGAACACTCTGGGAAGCTGCAGTAGAACACAAAGGAATCACTTGACAGTCTCTGCCCTTGTTGGATGTACATGTTTTACTGAGAATGTCAGACTTCATTCTCACATGACTGAGAAAGATAATGTGAATTTACAGAAAATATGCTCTCAGTGTAGCTTATAGATCACCTTCCAAACCTCTGTGGGAAAAGCATGAGAAAATAGTTTTCTCTCAAGTATGATTCATGATATCACAGCAGAAGGCTTTTTCACATGGTAAAATCACCTTAGAACACACCACAATTCCTAAAATGAGTATGGTACCATCAACAAATGATTTATAATGTAACTAAAGTCTTAAAACCTTCTATTAACTGCAATGCTTTTTAAATAGGTGCTATCATGTATATTGGTCCCAAGATGGCTGCCAACACTTCTTGGATGAAGTACTGACAGCCAATCAGATCTCACGATGAGATGTGTGGTTAGGTTCTGGCCAGATATATCTATCCTTTTAACTCTAATTTTCTCAGGAACTATTTAAGCAAAAGGCATGAGTCTGAACAAAGGACTACCTCTTTGCCAACTTTGGTGTAATTCCGTTCAGCAGTTCGGGCTGTAGCTTCGTCAACAGGTCCTATGGGAAAATGCATGGGGAAAATGCGTTTTGGGACTCCCCTTTTTTCTCGGCCCCCACTTGATGAATCACCGTGAAATTTTCAGGATAGGAGCGGACCAGAGCTGGCCAAAAGTTTGGTAACTTTCGCGAAGATTCGTCAATCGGCGCCAACGTTATTCCAAATAGAATGTTGCGGATTTCCTCTGGAAAATAGGTCCTAACTATAGCTACCTACTGGCGACTGCCAGTAGGTAATATACATATATATATATATATATATATATATATATATATATATATATATATATATTCACTGAAAAAACCATAGGTTTCACACACGTTATAGTTAGGAATTAGCATTTAAAAAACCTTGCAAATTCACTGAAAAAAACATAGGTTTCACACATGTTATAGTTAGCAGGACATTTCACTCGTGAAAAACTAATGAAATTCCCCCGTTATAGTTAGTGCAGGCAACTATAACTCACGCGACCGCAATCCTCTGCTGATGATGTCAGATATTACATCACTGATGACATATGTGTCTTTATGAAAAATAAATATTTGTAATATATGTATAGCTAAAGATTAATGGAAGAAGACATGGGTAAATAAGTGTCTAAATACAGTGATGTAATATCTGACATCATTAGCAGAGGATTGCGGTCGCGTGAGTTATAGTTGCCTGCACTAACTATAATGGGGGAATTTCATTGGTTTTTCATATATATATACATATAAATATATATCAATACATATATCAGCTCCCCTGGCTCCGGTAGTGAAACCGACGGGCTGTCTTGGGCGGTCCGAGTTTGAATACTGGAACTCCTCCGTATTCACTCCACAGATCCCCGTAAGAACAGGAAACACTTGAACACCCTGATTGCTTGCAGATAGTTTATTCGGGAAGTAGAAAATCGATGCGTTTCGCCATTACGGCGTGATCAAGCCGTAATGGCGAAACACGTCGTTTTTCTACTTGCCGAATAAACTATCTGCAAGCAATCTGGGTGTTCGAATGTTTCCTGATCGCACGGGGATCCGTGGAGTGTGTATATGTATATACATATATTTATGTATATATATATATATATATATATATATATATATTCACTGAAAAAACCATAGGTTTCAGGGGTGTTATAGTTAGCTGGACTTTTCACTTGTACAAAACCATTGAAATTCCCCCGTTATAGTTAGTTCAGCTAACTATAACTCGCGCGCCCGCAATGCACTGCTGATGACGTCACATATTACATCACTCATGACATGGTCAGTGACATCACTCATGACATCACTGATGACATCTCAAATGACATCACTGATGACATCACTGATGACATCATCCAGTGAATGTGTGTTATTCTGAAAATTAAATATATGTATATCTCAAGGTCGATGGAAGAATAAATGGGTATATAAGTGTCTAAATGGATGATTTGTTTTTGAAAAATTGATTGTGTAACTGACTGATTAAGTGTATCATAGTGAATACATGGCTTAGTGAGTAATGTTTAAATATGTAAATATCTGTATCAGTCTCTCACTTTGTGTATAAGTGGCTGCATGGGTTGGTGAGTAGCTACATGGGTGTCTATATAGGTTATTAGTTAGTTTTTTGAGTATCAGTCTGAGTGTCTGCATGGTTCGGTGGGGGTATTACGTAGTGCATAGGTGCATGAATGAGTGACTCACTGTTTGTATGTGTTGAACACAGTATGTGTGCAGGACTGTATGGGTGGATGAGTGTGTGTATGGGTGTGTTAGTGAGTGAATGACTGTCTCAATAGTGTCTTTATGAGTAACTACATATGTTTTAAACTAGTATATGTGGCTATTGGTGTATATATGTGAGTATATGTGAGAGTGAGAGATTGAAAGAGTTCCTGTATGAATAAGTATGTGTTTCTATAAGTGATTGTTTAAAAGACTAAGTATGTGTAAGTTTCCGTAGAAGTAAGTGTGGTGGTGTGTGTATAACTGTATATGCAAGTAAATGTATGTTTGATTCTTTATTAGCATGAGTGACTATGTGTGTGAGTAACTATGGATGAGTGGCATTGTGTAACAGGATGTATAGGTGTATGAGTACATATGATGAGTGAGTACATGTATGAGTGACTGTATTGGACTGTTGGTGAATGAGTGGATGTGTATGTGGATCTTAGAATTACTGAAGAGGTTGTTGTAACTGGTATTGGTATGTCCGTTGTTTTGAAAATTTTAGTCTCTATTTTTGAATGTGTGTATCAAAGGTTATATTAGGGTGAGAGGAGGTCTGCCACTCTATCACAAGGATGATGTCATCAGTGATGTCATCAGTGATGTCATTTGAGATGTCATCAGTGATGTCATGAGTGATGTCACTGACCATGTCATGAGTGATGTAATATGTGACGTCATCAGCAGTGCATTGCGGGCGCGCGAGTTATAGTTAGCTGAACTAACTATAACGGGGGAATTTCAATGGTTTTGTACAAGTGAAAAGTCCAGCTAACTATAACACCCCTGAAACCTATGGTTTTTTCAGTGAATTTCTGAGGTTTTTTAAATGCTAATTCCTAACTATAACGTGCCTGAAACCTATGGTTTTTTCTGTTAATTTCAAAGGTTTTTTAAATGCTAATTTCTAACTATGCCTACAGAGATAGGACATGTGAAGAAAGAAGAAAAAATGCACAGAAAGAAACAAAAGAAGTGCAGAAAGAAGCAACAGAAGTCCTCAAATACGAAGATAAGTGCAGGAAGAAGGATAACGTGCAGAAAGAACAAAAAGAAGAGCAGAAAGAAGCCTTGTTGCAAAATCATCCTGTACCCTCAACTTTTTCAGACGGATACTGGTGGTAACTGAGTCTGAGTAACCAGTCCTAGAGCCAGTGCTATGTTAAAAGACACTTAGAATACAGTGAAAACACCTACATACACTAGGGAACATTATGCGTTGGGGTCCCCCTGTGATTAGCCTTACCTCCTCTATAAGCCCCTAGTATATAATAGGGCATGGGGATTAAAACTACCTCTTAAAACAGGCCACAGGGCGTTTTTGCACACGTTAACTCAGGCCCCGTCCCCTCCTTTCACCATTGTGTAAACACGCCCTGTGTCCGTTTTTAGTTGGGAGATTAAGTTCATTTGAGTCCTGAGGGTCCCTAGGGTCCAACTAGCCCACTAGGTACCTCCAGTAAGTGCCACAGAGCTGCGTTGCAGAGAGGTGTAAAAAGTGGCACGGCCTGGACCACCTCTCTGCAATGCAGCTCAGTGGCGCTTACTGGAAGCACTTGGTGGGCTAGTTAGCCCCCAGGGGCCCTCAGTATTGAAGGGAAATTATATCCCCAATTTAAAACGTGCCATGGTGCGTGTTTGCACACGTCACCTCAGGCCCCGTCCCCTCCCTTCACCACTGTGTAAACGTGCCCTGTGGCTGTTCTAAGTTGAGAGATTAAGTCCCCTTGAATCCTAAGGGTCCCTAGGGTCACACTAGACCACTAGGTACCTCCAGTAAGCGCCACAGAGCTGCGTTGCAGAGAGGTGTAAAAAGGGGCTTGGCCTCAGAACACCTGTCTGCAGCGCAGCTCCCTGGCGCATACTGGAGATGCCTGTTGGGGGCGCGTTTACAGAGTGCTGCATGGAGGGGGCATGGCCTCCGGCACGATGCCAGTCTTTTATTTATTTTATTTTTTTAAGAAGGGGGGCTGTGTGGTTCCCCTTCTTATTCTAATTTATTGGCCCTGATGACCCCATCCCCCAGGGCCTGTCTCCTAATTATATTTTTTTGACCCCAATCCCCAGGGCCGGCCACTGTTTTTTATTATTTTTAAAAAATATATATTTATAGACACACCTAGGACATGCTGGACAAACCGTACGCACCTATCACCATGACGATTTGCGTGATATTCATTAAAAGGCGACTATGCATGCAATTAATCCACGTGGAATGTATTTACACCACTAGTGAAGCTCTGACATGTCTGATGCTCTACCGTGCCTAATCCCGGTAGACACCCTTGTCGTTTATTTATACAAACATGGGTAGCTATTGACGGGCACATTTAATACACATGCACACCAAGCCATTCAAAGGGGATTCGACAAAAATTCGACCAAAACTATGCAAGAAACCCCCCTCACAGTTAATAAAACACACATCCACTGCCGGATGTGTAATACTTTTTATTTTACTCTCTGGAAAGGGGACGAACATCACTTGCGAGTCACAGCGCGCTCCTGACAGACCCCAATGCTGTGTTACACCCACCATTGCCTGCCGAGTGCCACACACCTCTGTATTGTATTCCACTAGCTAGTGCATATGCTATGACACTCTCTAGCCCATGTGCACTGTAACACCACCCCGTGAAAATGTCATGCCACACTTGTCTTCGCACGGGTTATATTGCCCCATCTAACGTGCCTTCCTCGATGCCTATGTTATAACGCACAGTGCTATGCCATACATATTACAATTTGGGATCCATATCTTTGTCACAGTACATATGCAACGTTACACTCCCCAGCACATATTTTATATTACAACTTTAGAGACTAGTTAGGTTACACAACACTGCCCTGTGCATATTACACTCCAAGGCGCATATCGCATAGCACACGCTAGTGCCTGTGCTATCTCGCGCTCTCCAATGAATCTGTCATTGCGCACAATGTATTGCATATTATATTTCACGCCTGGTTCATCTTATATCACACTTTTTGGTGCATAGTTTATACCATACACTATATCTAGTTTTCATTTTCAATCGTGCTCTCAGGACTATGTTCTATATAACACTGTGTTCACCTACCCTTTTCACGGGCATTACATTTTGCGATAGGGGGTGGAGGGTCAGGGGGTGTTTTTGCCAAGTGAGCCCGGAGTCACAGTCACTAACGTCTTCTTCTTCCTGAATAAAAGTGAGATTATGCTGCATACTTGTTCATATTTTAAGTAGTTTGCACAGACAAAATGTTTTAAAAACAATAAAGTTTCTAATACCCGCCTTCTCTGAACAGTTAGCTTGCTGCCCCATCCCCCTCCTCCCTATCCTCTGTTGTGTGAATCCATGGACTAGCCTCCTCCCTCCTGCCATGCATGGTCTGATGTGCTGCCACTGCCCTCAATTTAGTATGATGTACCAGTCCACTCCTCCTGCCCTCCATTGCCCAATTCTATGCCCCATCATTGACCTCCTGCTTAAACTCTGTGCTTAGCTTGCTGCCCCTATTCTCCTTCCCCCTGCCCTCCGATGTCTTTGTGCATGCCCCTGCTCCATCCTTTTTGCCCACCATGTCCCATGGACCTGCCACTCCTATCTACTCTGAGTGTTCTGTTGAGCTGCCACTCCCCTCCCACCTGCCTAGCATTGTCAGATGACTGTAACCTGTCCCTGCCACCTCCACCCTGCCTGTCCACATGCCATGCCTCTATCCTCTTCCTCCTGTCCTACATGGTCCATTGTACTGCCACACCCTTCTGCCCTCCCTGGTCTGTTGTGCTGCAACTGCTCCTCCTGCCTGCCCCGTGTGGTCTGTTGTGAGGCCCCTTCCCCTGAACTTTCTTGTCTGTGCACAGGTCCTGACCCTCCCTTCTATCCTCCATCGTCCTTTGTGCATGCCCCTGCACCCTCCTTCTTGCCCATCATAGCCATTGTGCTGCCACTAACCCTCCCACTTGCCATGCATGGTCTTCTGTGCTGCCATGGCCCCTCCCACCTTCCCTGTGTGGTCAGTTAGCTGCCCCTGACCCCCTCCCACCTTCCCTCCATGGTCTGTGTGTATGCCATCACAGTCTCACTGTTGCTCTTCATGTTGTGTCTTGCTTCTAGTGCCCATCCTGCCTGACCTCCATGGCCATCTTGCTGCTCCTGCCCTGCCCCCTTGCCCCCAGCCCTCTGTTTACATGTGCAGACCCCTACTCCCTCCCTCCTGGCTTGTCTGTTCCATTGTAATGCCCCTGATCCGTCCCTCCTGCCATTTATGGTCTGTTATGCTGCAGCCTTCTCTCCTGTCTGTCCATTATGGTCAGCTAGCTACCATTGCCTCTTGCCCCTCTGTTCTCTGTTGTCCATGTGCATGGTCCTGTCCCCTCCCTCTTGCTTTCTATGGATTGTTGTGCTGCACTCCCGTCCTGCATGCCCTGTGTGGTGTATTGTGCTGCTGCAAACCCTGATGCCTGCCCTGCAGGGTCAGTTTGGTGCACCTCTCCATGTCTCTCCTGTCCTCTGTTATCCAAGTCCATGTCCCTATCCCATTTCCTTCCATGATCCAATGTACCATACTTGCGAACATTTTGAACTTGGTAAGAGGGAGATTTTGAAAAAAAACTGGGGTATTGATTTTCCCCTTTGAGTTACATTGAAAAAGAGGATATTGTAGACAGGAGACAGATCAAATAAAGCCCATTTGAGCTTAAAAACATTGGACGTTTCCTGGCTGAATCGGGCCTGTTGGCATGTATGGTTGTACTACCATTGCCTCTTCCTTCTGCCCACAATGGTCTATTACATTGCCACAGCCTTGAAGGAGGGTAGATTTTGTATCACAGGGGGCCCCTGGCCCGTTCTGTCCACACCTGAAGTATGAGACCCTTGTCCTTGCCCTGCCAGCCGCATTTGTAGGCCGTATTAAATTGACCAGCGGGTCCTGTGTTGCTATATAATTATCCTGAGACATCCTTACCACTCAGCCAGCATAAAACCCCTGTGTAGGCCCTTCTGTTCAATATGTAGGCCTCTTTGTTAAATTGACCATAGCTCTGCAATTTTAGTGTATAGCAGTCTGAAGGCAGGTCTGCGAGGCCTTCTGCTCCAAACTAGTAGCCCCCACCCTACCCGAGTGCTCCGTGCTCGGTATCAAAGTTCAACATCCCCCTGAAGCTGTCGACATACAGTAGGCTGCATCCTGGACTGGTACTTGCTTCCTGGGCAGGTTTCCCGCTTTTAAGGAAGTGGCAACCGCAGAGCGTCAAGTTAGGAGAACTGAGGAGATTTTATACATGAATATATTGAATTCCTGTACAATACCCATTATTTTCTGCTTGCTCTATGGAACTTACGATAAGCGATTGGCCTGAGAGACTGACCTTTTCACCCAGTCCATTGTCAGCATTAAGTGGGTAAATGACGAAATGTCTGGTAAAATCTGCAGACGAAGCTTTTGGGTAGCATACGTAGGTAGATGTAGCGTGCAAAGGAGCCCACAAAATGATATAAAAAGGGAGCACCCACAGATATCGACGGACAACCTCGCCGTCTGTATGTAGGTTAACAGGCTGTGCAGGTTTTCCCCAAGAACTGGGAGCTCTTGTCTTCCTTTGCTTAAAATGTCTTGCTCAGCTTTGCTTGAAGTATCTTATTCTATTTTACCTATATGAAATGTCATGTTATGTTTAACCATTGTTCTCTTTACTTTTGCATTTAAAAGATGTTGTATTGTAATTGCAGGAATGCTTGCTCTAAGAGTAAATGTGAGTGTCCCTAGGTAACATTTTCCTTGGTGTAACTTGTTTCT
Source organism: Triturus cristatus (assembly GCF_964204655.1). NCBI lineage: Eukaryota > Metazoa > Chordata > Amphibia > Caudata > Salamandridae > Triturus > Triturus cristatus. The sequence goes on along the minus strand of NC_140588.1, from coordinate 522,501,482 downwards.
CATGATGCATTTATAGATGTGTTTTCTCTCTCTCTCTGTCAGTCCATTAATTGAGATACAGAGAATATCATGACAGCTGTATGATTATCTGGATTCTGTATTTTGTACTTTAGGTCTCTATTCTGCGGTTTCTTTGAAGTTGCATCTTCTCATTAAACTGCCATTGTATTCTGCCTCCAATTCCATGTCTCATATGTCTGTTTTCTTCATTTTTGGAGCAAGCGTTCCTAGGCACCCCGGCTCAAATTAAGGTGCCCCTTTTGTCCCTGACTCACTCTCCTGCTCAGTTCTGTGGTGGCTCTCGGGGCTCTGGGGACCGCCCCTAGCTTCCTTGACCCGTAATAGATCTTCCCTCCAACAGCCTCTCTTGCAAGTCCTGTATTGTTGGTTTGTTGCCCCTGACCCCCTTTCCACTGCCCTCCATAGTCTGTTGTGCTTCCACGGCCCTTCCTGCCTGCTCAGTGTGGTTAAATTGTTGCCTTTGCACCCTCCTACCTGCCTTCAATTTTCAGAGTCCGTGCCCCTGGCCTCTGCCTCTCAACAGTATCCTAATGAACAACTAGATTGCTAACATTCTATATTTATTACAAAAGTGTGGAGCGCCTGACATCATCTTGATGTAATCAAAACTGTAATACCTAGAGCATTCCTTTAGAAATTACATATATGAGAGGGTCTTATTGGCATCAAAATTATGGTTAGTGCTCTAAAAGACTAAAATAAGGACATATTTTCTGAGTTTTCAAATAGCGACAAAGCACTTTTAAATTATTTGTTATCTTTATGTTTTTTTATCTAGTTGACAACTTGATTAAATGTTGCACTTAGGGGAGAGGATGTGGTGTTACTTCCAGAACTGCAGACTTTGCAACTGGGGAACCAGGTTGAAGTTTCTGCTTCAGCTCGACATTCTGTGATTCTGGTCAAATCACTTAGTCTCCCCATGTCTACAACCAAAATGAATTTGTTCTTGTGTGATGTAACCAATGCTCATGTAAAGCACTCCAATACCTGACAAGTCTGCACTATATAACACTGCAAAAACACAAAATAATAAGTGTTTTGCACACTTCTGTCATTGGGCTATATTTGGGCTATATCTGGGTGATTTTGGGCTACATTTGGGCTCTTTTGTCTCCGGTGGCCATCTTGGGAGATTTATTTGTTATGAAGTTTCCTAATTTCCTCATGTACTGCAGTCTCCTCAGTCGGAAATGCTTTCAGTTTTTTACTTTGATTCCATCATGAAGGTATTCAGATATGTCACACATTTGCCATGAATTCTGAATGTTAGCACTCTAGTTGCTCATTAGATCACTGTAGTAAAACTACTGCTCACCATGGAAGTCTGCTCCTGGTATTAAAAGTGCATGTTTCAGTCTGCATGTCAGAATTTTTTAATGAAATAGAAGAGGATTTGAGAAGTCACTCAAAATGTGCCCTCATTTTCTTTCTTCAGCATTAATCATAATTTCTATGGCAAAATGAACCCCCTCATTGTGTTCCTTTTTAAATTAAATGTTTTAAGTGTTACCAGTTTATTCCAATCAAGATGGCTTCAGGTGTGCCATACTTTTGTCATAATGAAGACAGTAAGTGCTCTAGTTGTTTTTAAGAACATTCTTGGACATTCTGTCATTGGGCTATACTTGGGCTACATCTGGGTGATATTTGGGCTACATTTGGGCTCTTTTGTCTCTGGTGGCCATCTTGGGAGACTTATTTGTTATGAAGTTTCCTAATTTCCTCATTTACTGCAGTCTCCTCAGTAGGAAATACTTTCAGTTTTTTACTTTGATTCCATCAAGAAGGCATTCAAATGTGTCACACATTTGCCATAAAATCAGAATGTTAGCACTCTTTTTGCTCATTAGATCACTGTAGTAAAGCTACTGCTCACCAGGGAAAACTGCTGCTGGTATTGAAAGTGCATGTTTCAGTCTGCATGCCAGGATTTGAGAAGTCACTCAAAATGTGCCCTAATTTTTCTTTATGCAGCACTAATCATACTTTTTATGGAAAAATGAACCACCTCATTTTGTTCCTTTTTAAATTAAATGTTAAGAGTTACCACTTTAATCCAAGCAAGATGGCTTCAGGTGTGCCATACATTTATCATAAGTAGGACGGTAAGCGCTCTAGTAGTTCTTTGGAACACTCTGGAAAGCTGCAGTAGAACACAAAGGAATCAACTGACAGTCTCTGCCCTTGTTGGATGTACATGTTTTACTGAGAATGTCAGACTTCATTCTCACATGACTGAGAAAGATAATGTGAATTTACAGAAAATAAGCTCTCAGTTTAGCTTATAGATCACCTTCCAAACCTCTGTGGAAAAAGCATGAGAAAATATTTTTCTCTCAATCATGATATCCCAGCAGAAGGCTTTTTCACATGGTGAAATCACCTTAGAACATACCACAATTCCTAAAATGAGTATGGTACCATCAACAAATGATTTATAATGTAACTAAAGTCTTAAAATCTTCTATTAACTGCAATGCTTTTTAATGAGGTGCTATCATGTATATTGGTCCCAAGATGGCTGCCAACACTTCTTGGATGAAGTGCTGACAGCCAATCAGATCTCAGGATGAGATGTGTGGTTAGGCTCCGCCCACATATATATATTGATTTAAATGCTATTTTCTCAGGAACTACTGAACAGATTTACACCAGACCTACAAAAGGCACTTCCTTGACCTGAGGACTACCTCTCTGCCAAATTTCAAGTAACTCTGTTCAGCCGTTCGGGCTGTATCTGTGTCTAAAGGTCCTATGGAAAAATGCATGGGAAAAACGCGTTTTGGGACCCCCCTTTTTTCTCAGCCCCCGCTTGACGAATCCCCCCGAGACTTTCAGGGTAGGAGCGGAGCGTAGCGCCCCACCTATTTTGAAAATTTCGCGAGGATTCATCGACCGGCGCCAAAGTTATTCCAAATAGAATGTTGCGGATTTCCTATGGAAACAGGGTCCTAACTATAACTATCTACTGGCGACCGCCAGTAGATAATATATATATTCACTGAAAAAACCATAGGTTTCACACATGTTATAGTTAGCGGAAATTTTACTGATAAAAAACCAATGAAATTCCCCCGTTATAGTTAGTGCAGGCAACTATAACTCACGCGACCGCAATCTTCTGCTGATGCTAATACTGTATTTAGACACTTATTTGCCCATGTCTTCTTCCATAAATTTTTAGCTATACATATATTACAAATATTTTTTTTTCATAAAGACACATATGTCATCAGCAGAAGATTGCGGTCGCGTGAGTTATAGTTGCCTGCACTAACTATAACGGGGGAATTTCATTGGTTTTTTATCAGTAAAATTTCCGCTAACTATAACATGTGTGAAACCTATGGTTTTTTCAGTGAATTTGCAAGGTTTTTTAAATGCTAATTCCTAACTATAACGTGTGTGAAACCTATGGTTTTTTCAGTGAATTTGTACGTTTTTTTAAATGCTAAGTTACTTTACGCCATTCGTAGCGTGCGCGCCCACTTAACGCAGTTCGTTCCGTGCGCGCACGGTGCGCTTCGCGCACCGCGCGCCCACTTTACGCAGTTAGTGCCGTGCACGCACAGTGGGCACGCGGTGCGCTACACGCACCGCGTGCCCACGTTACGCTAGATGGGCCATGTACGAACGATGCGCTTCGCGCACCGTGCGCACATGGAAGACATATGATGCGCTTCGTTGTGAAAGGTAATATTTTAATTTTTCACACGTCTGATATGCCATGCACAATGCCATTTGCACATGGGGTGGAGAGAGTATGGATAATTTTTTTTTTTAAATACTTTTTACCGTACGCGTACGGTAAGCGTAATCGGCGAAATTATCGAAAAAATCAAAATTCAGTTTTTGGCCTTGGGGGATCTTTGGGGACTCCCTCAACATGGCTAGGTGCTTATGAGCTGTCTAAACAGCCCCTTTACATGTTTTTGTCCTTCGTTTTTTAATCACCACTCAGAGTGCGAGAGAGAAAATGGCGGCCGCCGCTTCCTGGTTTCGACCGATTCGAATGTTTACTAAGATCTAACAGCCAATCAGAATCGCGCTCGCGCACGTCACCGTACGCGTACGGTAAGCGCACCGTAAGCGCACCGTAAGCTGGCTCAGATATATATATTGATTTAAATGCTATTTTCTCAGAATCTACTGAACAGATTTACACCAAACCTACAAAAGGCACTTCCTTGACCTGTAGACTACCTCTCTGCCAAATTTCAAGGAACTCTGTTCAGCCGTTCGGGCTGTAGCTGTGTCTAAAGGTCCTATGGAAAAATGCATTGGAAAAACGCGTTTTGGGACCCCCCTTTTATCTCAGCCCCCGCTTGACGAATCCCCCCGAGACTTTCAGGGTAGGAGCGGAGCATAGCGCCCCATTAGTTTTGAAAATTTTGCGAGGATTCGTCGACCGGCGCCAAAGTTATTCAAAATAGAATGTTGCGGTTTTCCTATGGAAACAGGGTCCTAACTATAACTACCTACTGGCGACCACCAGTAGGTAATATATATATATATATATATATATATATATATATATATATATATATATATATATATATATATATATATATATATATATACACACATTTTTAAGTAAAACACTTTGAAAACTGAAATTTACCGGTTTCAGTCAATTGAAATCAGTATATCCTGCCCCCGCCATGCACAGTGTTGTTATCAATGATGTCATTTCACATGTCCCATTGGTCTTACCAATGATGCCATAGAACATGATAATGAGTGATGCAATATGTGAGGTCATAAGCAGCGTTTGGAAAGGGTGCAAGTTATAGGGATCTGAAGTTGCTTAACAAAAAAAGGTGGTCTCCTACCCTTTTGAAATATAAGCCTCCATGCGTTGAACAGGCCAGTGCCACAATCATGTTTTTAGGGGAGGGAGATGTGCAGCCACATTCCATGTATTTAGGAGGTCCCTAGGCCAAACTCTTTGACTATGAGGATGCATCGGGGTTCCAAAACTAGTTATAGTTGTATGGTTAGTGAGCTGAAAAAAGTGTGCATGGAGGTGTACTACTAATAATAACGGGAGGTTTGTGCATACATTTAATGTACAGACATAACTGTAACTTTTCCAGTTCTATTTTAATTTATTTTATTGCCATTAAACAACACAGTCAAATAGAAAAACATTCCTGTTGGAGCACAGAGAAACCATCAAAAAATGGTGCATATCAAATAGTTCATACAAATTCACCGACAACACTACGCAGATAAAATGAACGTCACACCAGAAGGATAAATACTTGAAAACTAATAAAATCAAATTTCATTCAGCATTCATATAATCTAACATTGCCCTACAGTTTCTTGAACCTAATTTCCTTCTCTGTGGTCATTTAAGAGAATAGAAGCTGTACTCAAGACTAAAAAGGGCATGCAATCTTGCTCTCCACATCTCAAAAGATGGGGATTCTTTTTTCAGCCAGGAAGAGGCTATGCACAGTCAGGCTACCACAGTTGCCATAAATATCAACTACCTGGCTTGCTGCACTCCCTGACCAGTCACAGACCCCTTTGATAAACCTAGTAGCATTGCAATAGGTGTGATAGTAATTTCTACACTGATCATATTGGTTAAAAAGTGCCATTCCTCTGATGAATTGACTTAGTTTGGAGCATGTAAAGAACAAATGAGGGATATCAGCCAGACAGCAAAAACATTTGCAAAATTTGTTTCACCCCACTTGAGCATTTTAGCCAGAGTGTAGTAAAGATTATAAATGATTTTAAAGTGCTGTGCCTTCAGACTAGAAGAGATCAAAATAGTCTCTGCCATCTCGATAGTTGCCTTCAGACTTTCACCACCTTTACACTGAATAGAAGTCCATTTAATATTTTGGACCTCCATATCATCCTCCTGAATTTCAACAAAGCACATATAAAGTCTGCCAATCTTATCTCAATGGTTAATTGCTTCAATCAGAGTTTTTGTGGCTACTACCACCTCGTGCAGTTTGTTCTGCAGAAAATCCAGAATCTGCAAAAACTTATAGAAATCAGTTTTCGGGAGAAAATATTTCCCAGCCAGTGCAGAGAATGCTTAAAGATAATCTTTATGAAATTAAATGAAATGAAAAAAACATTTGTTAAGCGCGATGGCTACCCTCAGGTGTCCTAGCGCTACGGACAACGCGTACAGTTGAACAATTGGAGAATATTCAGGTTTGTTAAAAAATAGGGTTTTTAAATGTTTGCAGAAGGAGAGTAAGTTGGGCTCTGATCACAGATGGAGGGGAAGGGAGTTCCAAAGTTTGGCCGAATTATAAGAGAACGAACGGCCCCCACATCTGGCTCTCTTAATCCTGGGCACTGTTGCGAGGAGAGAAGATGCTGTTCTGAGCTGTCTGTTCGGGTGGTAGGGGGTGATATGTGATTGATTCATGGCAGTGCCTGTTTTCCAAAAGGCTCGGTGGGCGATACACAGGGCCTTAAATTCAATTCTTTCCCTGACTGGGAGCCAGTAAAGGCTCTTTAGTCCGGGTTTAACTGGGAGTCGATGGGGAATCTGGAGGAGTGTTTCAGGCTGTGCAGTTTTGGATGATCTGGAGTTTGCGCAAGGTGATTTGAGGGGCCCCTAAGTAGAGGGCATTCCCAAAATCGAAGCGAGACAGAATGAGACCCTGGACCATGATTTATCATAAAAGTCACCTACACTCGAGATCCCCTTGTGTCTCCATGTAGTCATCGTAGTATCCCAAAAATAGAGGGTAATAACAATGATGCAGAGGTGGGTGCATAATAACATATCCTTTCGATCTTAAGACATCTACGAGCCTGTTTCCAAACTTTAAAGGCTGCCAGAAGAACCTTTAAACGGTCCTTCTTATAGTAGCTTGGTTCAACCATCTTGAACAAGCACCTCTCTGTCTCTGAGCCAAGCAACATTTGATAAGTAGAGGGAGCCTCTGCAACATCGCTAATCCCTTCACCGGTTAATAGAATCTACATATTCTGCAAAAGGCATGCATAATAGTAAAATGCAAAAATTGGGACTGCCCAGCCTCCTCGGTTTCTGGGTAGCGTAATACATTTCACTGGCCTATGAGGCTTCTTCTGGACCCAAATAAACCTACCAAGTATCAACTGCAAGTTCTGAAGCTGAGCTCTGCTAAGTTTGAATGGTACTGACCTGAAGTAGTAAAGCACTTTAGCTAGTACATTAATTTTTAAGACATTACACCTTCTGACCATCGAAAGGTGTAAGCATTCAATTTTATCAAGCTCTTTTTTAATTCCAACCAACATGGTGCCCCAATTTGCAACCACCAGTTCATCCTAGCATGCTCTAATTTTGATCCCTAAAGACGTTACGTCATCAGTAATTCTTTGGTCATTGAAGCGATCTTGGTTTGTTCAAATAACCTGGGTTTTAGCTATATTTAATTTATACCCTGAGAGCTGCCCAAATAAAAAAGGCAATTGCTCCATTTCAGGCATTGCTACAGATGGTTCTGGTGTAACAATGGCCACATCATCTGCGTAGGCAAACAGTCGATAATGTTCCCATCTAAATTGAACTGATTTGATCGTGCTGCGCTCCAACATGATCAAAAAAGGATTGATGTACAAAGTGAACAAAAAAGGAGAGCATAGGCATCCATGTCTCGTCTCCCTGGAAATAATAACTAGGCCCATCATACAGATTCCGGCTGCCAGTGACCTATGCATGGCTCTTAACAAATTAATAAATCCTAGCCCAAAGCCCAACCCTTGAAGCATCAACCATAAAACCTCACAGGAGACACGGTCAAATGCCTTTTTGGCATCAAGTAATACCAGCACCAAAGGAGCATGGTGCACATTAGCCAGATCAAATAAGGTCACCACCCTGTAGATATGATTAACCATGCCTCTTCCCGGGATAAAACCGTACTGATGGATCAAAACCAGAGAGGTAATCATCTTAGCTAGACGCATAGCCGGGATCTTTGCATAGATTTTATCATCACAATTTAACAAAGAGATAGGCTATATAACCTTGGCAATGTAGGTGGTTTATCTCTTTTTTTTAAAAATAACAATATTAGCAGAATCCCGGGACGATGGTGCCCACCCCTTCTTTGTCTCCTGAAAAGTTAAGTTTTCAATATCTGTTTTTCAATTTGTGAAAGAAAACTTCATAAAATTCTAAGGGTCATTTATCAGAGCTAAATGTATTGCCTATTGCTAGTGAATTAATAGCTTCTTCCAACTCTTCCAGTGTAATAGGAATCTAATTGCTCGGAATCCTCACAACTAAGAGTCTTCCTAAACAAATTGTGCAACAACACATCGGGCCCGAACTCCCAGCTCTGCAATCCTCTGCATATAGATCCTGATAGAAAGACCTAAACAATGTAAGAATCTCGAAGAGCATCTCAACTAATCTCCCTGTCGAATCTTCCATAGAGGCTACCCCTCACCCGACCTCCTTACACTGACCCGTTTCACCAAACACCTTCCTTTGGCCGCACCAAATTCGTAGCATTGCCTTCTATATACATGATATTTGCAAGCAATCTCTTTAGACCAGTGTGAATTGATCCTAGACCTGCAATGGGCCACCTCAGTTTGTGCCACAGTAGTTGACACATTATCATGCAAACATTGTACAAAATTGCGTTGAGCCCTTCTGAGTTTGTCGCATAGGCCATGTATCAGAAGATGATGCTGTCTCTGTTTTATGAATACAAAAACCTTTAAAGCATCCCATACTACAGCATAGGCAGCAGTATTCCGGTTAATTTCCAAAAATTGGACAATCCATGGTTTAATATGACTAACAAGTTATCTACTAATAATTTCCTGTCAAAGGAGAAAGATCTTTGGGGCCGAAAGAAGCCCTGGATTGGAATATAAATCAGCAAGGGACTATGATTGGACATAAGTCTGGTGCAAATCTGGAATTTAACCTCCACTGTAGTTGTCCTAGATATGAAAAAAGAATCCAATCTGACAAACTTATTATGTGGGTAGGAAAAGTATGTAAAACCAGGGTCAGGGTATATCATTGTATACCAAACATCAATCGGATAGAAGCTGCTGCAGCGCTCTAAATATCTTAGGTTTCCTCCCCTTGTACCAGCTGTTGCCTAATTGTAGCTCAGAGCTATCTAACTGTATATTGAGGTCACCACAAAAAACCAAGGGTGTAGGCCTTGATGCAAGTTCTATATTGTGAACGTCCAAGATCTGGACCTCATCCATGTTAGATCCATGCGCAGAGCATATGACGAATTTAGTAGAGCCAGCAGCACATTCCGTGATCACCCAACACCCATATTTATCTGCCAGTGTCCTGCCACCTATTCGTATATTTGACTTTATCAGGAGGCCACCCCTCAGCTTGTGTTGCCCTGTAGTATACAGGTTAATATAGTATACCCCAGTTCAACCATCACCCTGCGTTAACCCACGGAATACGAGTCTCTTGTAAACACACCACGTCGGGTTGTACTACCCTAAGCTCCATCGCAACTCTCTGTCTTTTAGCCCTATTATGCCAACCAGACACATTAAAAGTGCAAAGATGCAGCCTTTCGACTATCAACCCATCCCCCATCTAGTCAAGAAACATATCTTCACGTCTGACAAATTTGTGATGGTTAATATGAGAATCTGCACAGAAACATCATGCTCCAACCTTATCCCAACATGATATTTTTATCCCCCTTTGCCCCCAACCCTGCCCACCAGGGCAACCTCCAACCCTGCCCTAGTGTCCTCCCACCCACACCCTCTTATGAGCCCTGTCCCTTGTTCACTGCCGCCCCACCATCCCTGTGAGAGCCTGGCCCTCTCCCACCTAACTACAGAGGCACGAGGACCCAAGGGTCCGATATAATGGGAAGCTTCTTCCCCCGATCTTCCCCCCTCTAAAGTCTCCTGCTGTGCTTCACGTGCATATCAAATAATCCTTAGCTTGCACGTTGGAAGAGAAAAACTGGATTTGTTCCTTAAAAATAACCTTCAGTTTTGCTGGGTTAAGGACGTAGAATTTGGCCCTTCTACCCTAAAACAATGTCATTAATTGCCGAAGTTGCCACCACTTCTCGAATGTCACATGGCAGAAATTAGTTCTAACAAAGAACTCATTCCCCTTCCCTACCCATTTTCCTGTCTGGCTGTGCAAGATCATATACAGCCTGTCGATCCAAAAAAATATTAAAACAGATTAGTATTGCCCTAGCTTTAGATGTTATCTACCCTGAGCACTGGTGCTGTTTGAAGGAGAACCGATGAGCTCTCTGAACTTCCTGGTCCCAAGTCCATTGGGTAAGCTCAGGGAATACTTCAATGAACCGTTCTACATTGAATTTATGAGCGACTGGCCCTTCCAAGCCCTCAGCTATGCCAAGAACTCTGAGGGTGTTTTTCCTAAAATTATTTTCCAAATACACTAACTTACATTGTGTACTATACTTTTGAGTCCTTAGCAAATCCATAAGAAATCTTTGGGCCGCGAGCTGGTCTTCCAACATTGAGATTCGAGTCTCTGCTTCACTGATCTTCTCCACAAATTCTGAACATGACTTGGCGTCTGTTCGAAAAGAGTTCTGTAGCTTGTGGCATGCCCCTTGGCTTCTTTGGCTCTCCATTCCTGTCTCTTCTCTTGTGCCATAATGCTCTTATAGATGACAGAGAGTGAGATTTCCTCAGAGCCCCCTAGTAAGGCTGGGGTAGTATGCAATGGTGCAACACCTCCATCACCTTGAGTCCAGAGGAAAATGAGTAATCTCATTCGAGTGCCCCTGCAGCTTCTTTAGACTCTGCCCCCCCAGCAGCTCTTTCTTTTTCCACACTGTGCCTGGGTCGATGTCTATACTCCCAGTAGTTTTCTCTTCAAGGTGTAGACTACTTGAGTCACTCCAATCACTGAGAGGTAACTCTCCGCCTGAGCAACACTTTATGCCGCTGGGAGTCTCGTCCCCAGAGGAGTTAGATTGTTCTGAAAGTTAATAGAACTTGTCCCCAGAATCCATCTCTTTCAGGACATCGGGGTTATCAAAACTGCTGTTTCGTATGCCCAGCTCTGACCTTCATAGCCCCCAGCCTTAGACTTCTTAGACTTCTTCACAGAGATTCTCGAGGGTGCCGCATCCTTTAACAGGGCTGGTCCTGAGTGTTCCCCAGCAGTGTCTGTGTCTCAGAAGATTGAAAAGGTGGGGGTGAACCTTGAACCTGCCTGACAAAGGATCCCCCACCATTCTCCAAGATGGTGGCTGCTCAGTCGGCTGTGTAAGCTCTCTCCTACTACCCTCCTGGTCTACTCCCCCGTTATGCTATAAGTCGCTTTCGAAATACACATCTGGCTGGGAGGTTGGCAATTTTCTTACAGGTATGATTTGGATTGTGCATGCTGTTTACTCTCATCTACGTTTGCTTATAACATTTTGCCTCATCTGGTGTCTCCCTTGTGGCTCCCGGCTGGTGTTTGGTTCACTTGGATGTGGAATGTCTTCCCCAGCGACTTCGAGGCCACCAAAGATTGCGAGAGATGAGAAAGCCAGTGGCTCAGCTGATGTTTCTGGATCAGCAAAAGGTACTCCAGCTGTACCTTTTGCTGATACAGAAACATCAGCTGAGCCACTGTTGCAGGAGGCACTACGATCAACCAGGAAAGTGCCTTAGAGATATCCTGTCCTGCCAACCACGGGAAGAAAACAGTCGCGGCACTGTTTTTATCAGGTAAAAACTAAAAGAGCCAACCTGTGGAGATAGAAAGGGAGGCGGCCAGTGCCACCGCAGATGTCTGAGTTGTCAGTAAAGGGATCCAGCAGAGCCGGCAAGCAGAGCCTTGTATACTCGACCAGAACACTGACCATAGCATTGAGGTGAGCCTTGGTAATGGGGACAACACAGGTAAGACTGGCGAGGCTCCTTAGCCAAGAGCTATTCTGTAGAACTTTACAAGTTCTAATGTTTATGTGGTTTAAGTTTGGTTTGTTTAGAAAGAAGAAATCACGTTTTTTATTTAAATGTGGTGTGTAAATTGTAAATGTAAGGTATAACTATAACTTTAGAATTTTTAACGTTTGTGTAGTCTAAGTTCAGTTTGTATAGAAAGAAAAAATACATTTATCCAAACTGTAACTAAGTTCTAACCTTTGGCTTTTCCACTGAATTTCAATGTATTTTTTAAATTTTTAATAAACATGTGTTTGAAATTGCAGTCCATTGTCATCAAGTGGAATGTCATGATGTGGTGTGCAATCCAGTACAGTGGAGGAGAGTGTTGTACAGTGGAGTTTGGTAGAGTGTAGTGTCGTAGAGTGGAATGGAGAACTATCGATTGGTATAGAGTGTAGTGGAGTAAAGTGTCGCAAAATAGAGTGCCATCTTGAAGAGTACTGTGGAGTGCTGTGTTGTAGAGTCTTGTAGAGTGAAGTAGAGTGATGTATAGCAGTGTCTAGTAGGAGAGATTGGATTACAGAATTGTACAGAGGAGTGTATCATGATAGAGTGGAGTAGAGCCTCTTAGAGTGGCATGGAGTGTAGTATAATTTTGGAGACAGGAGGTGAATAGAGTGGAGTAGAATGTTGTACAGCAGAGTACAGTGTGCAACAGTTACATAGCATGGGGCAAAGTATTGTATAGTGGAGTACACTGAATTGGTGTTGAGTAGAATCATGTAGGATAGAGTAAAGTAAAGTGTCATATAGTGGAGTAGAATAGAGTGGTGTGTTTTGGAGTGAAGTGGCCTGGCGCAGCATACAGTGGAGCACAATGTCATTTAGAGGAGTGGTGTGTTGTACAGTGGAGTGGTCTGGCATGTCTCAGAGTCTTGGAAAGTGTCATAGAGTGGCGTGCCACAGTGTGGATTCGATGTTATACATTAGAGCATCGTAGAGCAGAGTACAGTGCGATGTAGTGTAGTAGAGTGGAGTAGAGTTGAGTGACATAGAGTATCATAGAGTGGCGTGGTGTACAGTTTAGTAGAATAGAGTGGAGTAGTATGTCATAGAGTTGACTGCATTAAGTTAGGTTGGAGTGGCAAAGAGTGAGCTGCGTATAGTGTCATACAGTGGAGTGAATTGTTGAACAGTGCTGTACAGTAAACTACAGTGTTGTATACTTGCATAAACTAGAGTACTAGGTTGTACAGTGATGTACTGGAGTATTGTGTGGCACAGAGGAGGGGTATAGAGTGTCATTGAGTGGAGTGCAATTTCATGGAGTGGAATAAAGTGGAGTGGCATGGAGTGGCATGGAGTGGCATGGAGTGGCATGGAGTAGAGTAGTGGAGTACAGAGGATTAGAGTGAAGTAGTGTATCATAGAGTAGAGTGGAGCAAAGTGGGGAGTAGTGGCATGGAGAGAGTTGTGTAATGTGTTCCAAAGTCGCATTACATGTTGTAGAGTGGCATATAGTGGAGTAGAGTGTTGCACATTGTCACAGAGTGGAATGGTGTGTTGTACAGTGGAGTGTAGGGGCATAGAGTGTAGTAGAATATTGTACAATGGCGGAGTGTGTAGTAAAGTGTTGTAGAGTGCAATTGTATATTGAAGAGTGAAGTAGCTTAGAACAGAGAGTCGTAGAGTGCACTACAGTGTGTTACAGGTGGTAGAGTGGGGTGGCATAGAATGAGTTGAGTGCCGTAGAGTGGTGTCAAGTGGAGTAGTGTAGAGTGGATAGTAGAGTAGAACACACTGGAGTACTGTGTCATAGAGTAAAGTGGATGGGGTAGCGTGTTGTAGCATACAGTGGTGTTGCATTCTTTGGATAGATTGAAGTGACATACTGTGTTGTGGCATAGAGTGTTGTGGCATAGAGTATCTTGGTGTAGAATGGAGTGGAGTGGCCTACACTAGAATAACGTAGACTGGAGTGGAATAGAGCGGAGGGGTGTAGAGGGGCATGCATAGAGTGCAGAGGCATTGAGTGGCCTGGTGTGCAGTGGAATTGCGTAAAGTGGAGTGGTGTATAGTGGAGTGGCACAGAGCGAAGATGTATACAGTGAAATAGCATAGAGTAGAGTGGCATACACTGGAGTTGTGCACAGTGGAGCGTAGAGTGGAGTGGCATTGAGTGATGCACATTGGAGTGAGGTAAAGTATAGTAGTATACAATTGAGTGGTGTAAAGTGATGTGGCAAAGAGTGGAATAGCATATAGTGGAGTGATATAGAGTGACCTAGAGTGGAGTGACATAGAGTGGAGTGGGGTAGAGAAGAGTGCTGTACAATGGAGTGGTGTAGAGTGGAGTGGTATAGAGTGGAATAGTGTATAGTGGAATAGCGTAGAGTGGAGTGGTATTGTGCACAGTGGAACTGTGTAGAAGGGAGAGGCGTAGAGTGGAGTGGCATACAGTGAAGTGAAGTAGACTGTAGTGGCAGAGAGAGGAGCTGCGTGCAGTAGAACAGCATAAAGTGGGGTGGTGTAGATTGCAGTGGTGTAGAGTGGAGGGTAGCAGAGTGAAGTGGTGTGCAGTGGAATACCATATAGTGGAGTGGTGTAGTAGAATAGCACACAGAAGAGTGGTGTAGATTAGAGTGATGTGTAGTATAGTGGTGTACAGTGGTATAGCGTAGAGTTGAGTGGAGTAGAGTGGAGTGGCGTGCACTGGAATAGCTTCTACAGGAGTGGGATAGGATGGAGTGGCATAGAGCAGAACAGCGTAGAGTGGAGTGGCATAGAGTGGAGTTCGGTACAGTGTAATGGCATACAGTTGAATAGCATAGACTACAGTGGCATAGAGTTGAGTGGAACACAGTGGAGTCTTAAACAGAGGAGTGCCACACAGTGGAATAGAAAAGACTGGAGTGGCCTAGACTGGAGTGGCACAGAGTGGCCTGGCATACAGTGGAATTGCGTACAGTGTAGTAGTGTATTAGGAGTGACACAAAGTGATGATGAATACAGTGGAACAGCGTGGAGTGGAGTTGCATACACTGGAGCTGCCTACAGAGGAATAGCGTAGAGTGAAGTCAAGTGGTGTTCATTGGAATGATGTAGAGTATAATGCTATATAGTGGGATAGCGTAAAGTGGAGTTGCGTAGATGGAGTAGTATATAGTGGAGTGGCATAGAGTGGTTTAGCATAGAGTCGAGTGTTGTAGGGTGGAGTAGCGTACACTGGAATAGCATAAAGAGAAGTAGCATACGGTAGAGTGGCATAGACTGGCGTGCCAGAGAGTGGTGTGGTATAAAGTGGATTGGGGTAGAGTAGAGCGCCATACAGTGGAGTGGCATAGACTGGAGTAGCGTGCAGTGGAATAGAGTATAGTGGAATACCATAAAGTGGAGTGGCATAGAGTGGTATAGTGTAGAGTGGAGTGGCATACAGTAGAGAGAGTTGAGTGGCGTAGAGTGCAGTGAAGTACAGTGATGTAGAGGGCAGTGGCGTACAATCGAATAGTGTGTAGTGGAGTCGTTTAGAGTAGAATAGTGTAGAGTGGAGTGGCATACAGTGGAGTTGCGTACAGTGGAATAGTGTAGAGTAGAGTGCCGTAGAGTGCAGTGAAGTATAGTGAAATAGAGTGGAGTGGCATAGATTGGAATAGTGCACAGTACAGTGGCATGGAGTGGAGTGGCATAGATTGGGGTGACAAAGAGCAGAATAGCAGAGATTGGAGTGAGGTACAGTGTGGTGACTTACATTTAAATAGCGTAGACTGGAGTGGTGTAGAGAGGAATAGTGTAGAGCAGAATACTATTGAGTGCAGTGTCATAGAGTAGAGTAGGGTACAGTGAAGTGGAGTAGATTGTTGTGGCATACAGTGCATTAGTCTTGGGTGGAGTAGCATAGACTGGAGTATTGTAGAGTGTAATAGCACATAGAGTGGATTGCTGAACAGTGATAGTGTAAAGCTGAATAGCATGGAATTGAGAGACATATATTGGAGTGGTATAGAGTGGAATGTTGTACAGTGTAATATCATACAGAGCAGTGTTGTAAAGTGAAGTGGCGTATATTGATTTGGTGTACAGTGGAGTGGCATAGAATGACGTGATGTACAGTGGATTAACATGCAGTGGAGTGATGTACACTGGAGTCACATAGAATGGAGTAACATAGAATAGAATAGTGTAGTTTGTAGTGTTGTAGTGTGGAGTTGTAGTCTGTGGAGTAGCATAGAGTGGAGTGGTACAGTGTGGAGGAGAATACATAGGAGTGGCATGGACTGGAATGTAGTAGAGGAGAGTGGCAGAGAATGTAATAGCATACAGTGGGGTAGCATAAGTGTAGTGACAAAGTGCAGTGGCATAGATTGGAGTGTGGTACTTCAAACAGATGCAGTGTGGAAGTGGATGAATGGCTGCAGGTGTAATGTGGCAGAAATATAAATTATGAGGTGTATATGGTCATTTTTGGTAATACGTGTCAATACTTTAAGTAGTGTTCAAGTTATAAGTACTAAACAACTTATAAGTACTAAACAACTTATTTGTGCATTGTTCCATGGCATACCACTGTAACCCCTCTGTATGCTGTGGTACATGCTGAAGACAAGGCAGTATCTGATTGGCTAACAGCTGAATTTACAAAACATAAATAGTACCCATGTAGTTTTCAGCACACTTTTGCTCTGTTCTGGGTTAGAGCTTAATTTATAGATAAGTAGAAGTAGGTAGTGTTGTTTCCTACCTGTTACCACTTTAATACAATGATAATAAGTATAGAAAGTTATTTATATTTTTCTAAATATTTGTATTGCACTTTACAGGAAATCATGTTTTTGTTTTTCTACAAAGATTGTAGGCAGTGCCATCATATTTATTTATTTTCCATTTGTCTTGGTAACGTGGTCCTTCCTAAGAAGTAACACGGTACTCCATACATTTCTTGGGGTGGGGTGCAGTGGAGTGCCATGAAGTATAGTGACATACATTTGAGTGTTGTTCAGTGGGCTTATTAAGTTCTAGTGTAATATAGTCTTGTAAAGTGCAATCGCGTAAAGTGGAGTAGTGCATATTGGACTGCCATATAGTGCAGTGGTGCAGAGCGGAATAGCCTACACTACAGTTGAGTACAGTATAATAGGGTACAGTGCAATGGAGCAGACTGGAGTAGGGTAAAGTGTAGTGCCATGCATTGGAGTAGCATACAATTAAGTGTTGTTTAAAGTAAGAAAGTATAGTTTACTAGCATTAGATCTTGAGATATACATTGGAGTGACATATATAATGGAGTACCATACAGTAGATTGTCATACAATTCAATAGGGTTAATTGTAGCAGCATAGAGCCTACTGACATACACTGAAACGTCATTTAGTGGAGTGGTGCAGAATGTTGTTTGTTAAGTGAAATAGCACACAGTACATGTTACACTGCAGTAGAGTCATGTAGAGTGGATTTGCATGGAGCAGAGTGCAGTAAGGTACAGTGGATAAGCTTACAATTTAGTTGTGTATACTATAGTGTCATAAAGTGGAGTGGCATACTGTACATAGTGTAGAGTGTAGTTGCATAAAGTCAACTCATACACTCGAGTGGTGTATAGTGGAGTGTGCAATTAAAATGAAAGGTAGCATAAAATCTTCTATCTGAAAAATATGATTTTTTATATAAATGTTAAACTTATGGCTGTTTAAATAAATAGTGTGAGTAATTGTACACTTATACACTGTATAAAAAATAGTTATATATTGCACATGTTATACCACAGTACATGGGGCTTACAACTGGTGATGTGATTGGTTCGTGGCTGTGTTTTCCTAAGGTATTTTGCATGATCATTTTGAACATTATCGTACAGTCAGTGTTTTGCTGATTTCTGGGTTGGGGTGTTACATATAGCTAATTTTAAAGTTTTATTGTTGTTAACAACCTATAACCACTTTTATGAAGTAGTGACAGTTAAAGTATTTTGTTTTGAAAATGTTATGTATTATCGACCTATGTTTTTAAAAAAACATATTATGCCTTAATACCTTTGCACTCATTTGAGGAATGTCCGCACATTTTAACAGACTTCTTCCACTGGTTTTATTGTGGAAGTAGTAAAACATTTCTAGGGTTGACTGAAAGGGGTGTAAAGAAAAAAGAGGCATCCCAAAATATGGTTTCATCAAATATATTTGATATACACTTTTAAAATCCATATAGTGTGGTAAATGATGTAATCATTTTATAAGTTTAATTGCATTGCGCAAAAAGTGGGAGTCATATTTTGTTGAAATGTGGCAGGATTACATATTATGGTGTGCAAATGTTTATTTTTTGTAGTTCAGGTTATGCAATTATTTTATAAGTTTTAATATATTGAGAGTTAGTTATATTTGCTTTCGTTTATTTTTGCAAAATGGAGTATTTCACAGTAGTACAACAGTACATAGTTCTCACAAGTCATTAGCTGACTAGGTAATCATTGTCTGTACAAAAGTAAAGGCAGACATGCTGTTTTTAGGTAAACTTTCCCCGTGTTGTGCGTTACGCCTTCCCCAATGTAGGCAAATATTAGGATTGGTATTTCTAGCATAACTATTTCCACTTAAGTAAAGTTGTAAAAACAAAAGCTAAATAATGATAACTTTATATATTCACTGAAAAAACCATAGGTTTCATGCATGTTATAGTTAGGAATTGGCATTTAAAAAACCTTTGAAATTCACTGAAATGTGATGTCATCAGTGATGTCACTGACCATGTCATGAGTGAAGTAATATGTGACGTCATCAGCAGTGCATTGCGGGGGAGCGAGTTACAGTTAGCTGAACTAACTATAACAGGGGAATTTCTAGGGTTTCGTACGAGGGAAATGTCCAGCTAACTATAACGCCCCTAAAACCTATGGTTTTTTCAGTGAATTTCTAAGGTTTTTAAATGCTAATTCCTAACTATAACGTGCCCAAAACCTATGGTTTTTTCAGTGAATATATATATATATATATATATATATATATATATATATATATATTCACTGAAAAAACCATAGGTTTCACACAAGTTATAGTTAGCTGTACATTTCACTCGTAAAAAACCAATGAAATTCCACGTTATAGTTAGTGCAGGCAACTATAACTCACGCGACCGCAATCCTCTGCTGATGACATATGTGTCTTTATGAAAAAAAATATTTGTAATATATGTATAGCTAAAATTTAATGGAAGAAGACATGGGCAAATAAGTGTCTAAATACAGTATTAGCATCAGCAGAGGATTGCGGTCGCGTGAGTTATAGTTGCCTGCACTAAATATAACGTGGAATTTCATTGTTTTTTTACGAGTGAAATGTACAGCTAACTATAACTTGTGTGAAACCTATGGTTTTTTCAGTGAATTTGCAAGGTTTTTTAAATGCTAATTCCTAACTATAACGTGTGTGAAACCTATGGTTTTTTCAGTGAATTTGTACGGTTTTTTAAATGCTAAGTTACTTTACGCCGTTCGTGCCGTGCGCGCCCACTCACGCAGTTCGTTCCGTGCGCGCACGGTGCGCTTTGCGCACCGTTCGCGCACAGTGAGCACGCGGTGTGCTTCGCGCACCGCGCGCCCACTTAACGCAGTTAGTGCCGTGCACGCACGGTGGGCACGCGGTGCGCTACGCGCACGGTGGGCACGCCGTGCGCTACGTTCACCGTGTGCCCACGTTACGCTGGATGGGCCATGTACGCACGATGCCCTTCGCGCACCGTCTGCACACGGAGGACATATTATGCGCTTCGTTGTGAAAGGTTATCTATTAAATGTTCACTTGATTGCTAAGCCATGCACAAAAGGTGCTCTGCGGGCACCTTTTGCACACGGGGGGGGGGGGAAATATAGATTTTGTTTTTTTTTTATTTATTTTTTGCCGTACGCGTACGGTAAGCGCATTCGGCGTTTTTTCTAAAAAAAAAACAAAATTAAATTTTTGGCCTTGGATGGCCTTCTGGGACACCATAACCAAGGCTAGGTGGTTAGGAGCTGTCTAGCCTGCCCCTTTTCATGATATCCAACTTTGTTTTTCCTCCCCCCCTCAGAGTGCGAGAGAGAAAATGGCGGCCGACACTTCCTGGTTTCGACCGATTCGAATGTTTACTAAGATCTAACAGCCAATCAGAATCGCGCTCGCGTACGGCACCGTACGCGTACGGTAAGCTTACGGTGCGCGCTCGGAGCGCGCTTACAGATATATATATATTGATTTAAATTCTATTTTCTTAGGAAATACTGAACAGATTTACACCAAACCTACAAAAGGCACATCCTTGACCTGTAGACTACCTCTCTGCCAAATTTCAAGTAACTCTGTTCAGCCGTTCGGGCTGTAGCTGTGTCTAAAGGTCCTATGGAAAAATGCATGGGGAAAACGTGTTTTGGGACCCCCCTTTTTTCTCAGCCCCCGCTTGACGAATCACCCCGAGTCTTTCAGGGTAGGAGCGGAGTGTAGCGCCCCATTAGTTTTGAAAATTTTGCGAGGATTCGTCAACCGGTGCCAAAGTTATTCAAAATAGAATTTTGAGATTTCCTATGGAAACACGGTCCTAACTATAACTACCTACTGGCGACTGCCAGTAGGTAATATATATATATATATATATATATATATATATATATATATATATATATATATATATATATATATATATATATATATATATATATATATATATATATATATTCACTGAAAAAACCATAGGTTTCACACATGTTATAGTTAGTGGAAATTTTACTGATAAAAAACCAATGAAATTGCCCCGTTATAGTTAGCGCAGGCAACTATAACTCACGCGACCACAATCCTCTGCTGATGCTAATACTGTATTTAGACACTTATTTGCCCATGTCTTCTTCCATACATTTTTAGCTATACATATATTACAAATATTTTTTTTTCCTAAAGACACATATGTCATCAGCAGAGGATTGCGGTCGCGTGAGTTATAGTTGCCTGCGCTAACTATAACGGGGCAATTTCATTGGTTTTTTATCAGTAAAATTTCCACTAACTATAACATGTGTGAAACCTATGGTTTTTTCAGTGAATTTGCAAGGTTTTTTAAATGCTAATTCCTAACTATAACGTGTGTGAAACCTATGGTTTTTTCAGTGAATTAGTACGGTTTTTTAAATGCTAAGTTTTTTTCCCTTATAATAAGCCCTGTACATTTGGTGGCCTACGGCCACCAAAAGCACAGGGGGTGGGGTAAGTGTGGATAGTGTTTTTTTCCATTGTAATAAGCCCAGCACATTTGGTGGCCTTCGGCCACCAAAAGCACAGGGGGTGGGGTAAGTGTGGATAGTGTTTTTTTTATTTTTATTTTTTTACCGTACGCTTACCGTAAGCGAACGGTAAGCGTACCCCGCGAAATTGCCGAAAAAAAAATAAAACCGTTTTTGCACTTGAGGGATGTTTGGGGACTCCCTCCACATGACTATGTGGGAGGGAGTTGTCAAAACAGCCCCTTTACATGTTTTTGGGCTTCCGATTTTAAAAATCTCTCTCAGTGCGAGAGACAAAATGGCGGCCGCCGCTTCCTGGTTTCGGCCGATTCGAATGTTTACTAAGATCTAAGAGCCAATCAGAATCGCGCTCGCGCACGCCACCGTACGCTTACCGTAAGCGTACGGTAAGCGTACCGTAAGCTGGCTCAGATATATATATTGATTTAAAGGCTATTTTCTCAGAATCTACTGAACAGATTTACACCAAACCTACAAAAGGCACTTCCTTGACCTAGGGACTACCTCTCTGCCAAATTTTGAGTAATTCTGTTCAGCCATTCGGGCTGTAGCTCGTTCTAAAGGTCCTATGGAAAAATGCATGGGAAAAACGCGTTTTGGGACCCCCCTTTTATCTCAGCCCCCGCTTGACGAATCCCCCCGAGACTTTCAGGGTAGGAGCGGAGCGTAGCGCCCCACCTATTTTGAGAAATTCGCGAGGATTCGTCGACCGGCGCCAAAGTTATTCAAAATAGAATGTTGAGGTTTTCCTATGGAAACGTGGTCCTAACTATAACTACCTACTGGCTATCGCCAGTAGGTAATATATATATATATATATATCCAAAACTACAGGAAACCCATTTGAAGTAGAGCCACACGAAGGTATCTTTAAGCTCGCCTTTATTGGTGGACAGCCTGCCAGCAGGAACCATCAAAGAACAGCAAAGTTCAATTATTCACGCCAGACGCGTTTCAGGGGTAAGCCTTTCTTCAGTGGCGTTTGTTGCTTGACGACTGGAAGTGCAACTGAGAGCACGGTTAATAATTTCCATCACCTGCCCAGTGGGCGTGCCCTTCCTCAAGGCCTTGTGGGTGATGTAGTGCTCGCACAATAATCCCAAGTGGGTGCAATGTCACAGTCTTACTTGCAATTAAAATGACACTAGTTCAGGGCGGGACCTGCCTCGCTTTCTGGCTGCCAACCGGAGCTTCGAACTGGCTCCCTCCCTGCAAGGGCTCCAGCTCACCTTCGTTCAAGACGGCAGCGCCAGCCTGGTGCTGCCAAAAGACCCACACAAAGCAGTGGGCTCCTCTTCGCGACCGGGTAAGGGCCGCCTTTATATCCAAAACTACAGGAAACCCATTTGAAGTAGAGCCACACGAAGGTATCTTTAAGCTCGCCTTTATTGGTGGACAGCCTGCCAGCAGGAACCATCAAAGAACAGCAAAGTTCAATTATTCACGCCAGACGCGTTTCAGGGGTAAGCCTTTCTTCAGTGGCGTTTGTTGCTTGACGACTGGAAGTGCAACTGAGAGCACGGTTAATAATTTCCATCACCTGCCCAGTGGGCGTGCCCTTCCTCAAGGCCTTGTGGGTGATGTAGTGCTCGCACAATAATCCCAAGTGGGTGCAATGTCACAGTCTTACTTGCAATTAAAATGACACTAGTTCAGGGCGGGACCTGCCTCGCTTTCTGGCTGCCAACCGGAGCTTCGAACTGGCTCCCTCCCTGCAAGGGCTCCAGCTCACCTTCGTTCAAGACGGCAGCGCCAGCCTGGTGCTGCCAAAAGACCCACACAAAGCAGTGGGCTCCTCTTCGCGACCGGGTAAGGGCCGCCTTTATATCCAAAACTACAGGAAACCCATTTGAAGTAGAGCCACACGAAGGTATCTTTAAGCTCGCCTTTATTGGTGGACAGCCTGCCAGCAGGAACCATCAAAGAACAGCAAAGTTCAATTATTCACGCCAGACGCGTTTCAGGGGTAAGCCTTTCTTCAGTGGCGTTTGTTGCTTGACGACTGGAAGTGCAACTGAGAGCACGGTTAATAATTTCCATCACCTGCCCAGTGGGCGTGCCCTTCCTCAAGGCCTTGTGGGTGATGTAGTGCTCGCACAATAATCCCAAGTGGGTGCAATGTCACAGTCTTACTTGCAATTAAAATGACACTAGTTCAGGGCGGGACCTGCCTCGCTTTCTGGCTGCCAACCGGAGCTTCGAACTGGCTCCCTCCCTGCAAGGGCTCCAGCTCACCTTCGTTCAAGACGGCAGCGCCAGCCTGGTGCTGCCAAAAGACCCACACAAAGCAGTGGGCTCCTCTTCGCGACCGGGTAAGGGCCGCCTTTATATCCAAAACTACAGGAAACCCATTTGAAGTAGAGCCACACGAAGGTATCTTTAAGCTCGCCTTTATTGGTGGACAGCCTGCCAGCAGGAACCATCAAAGAACAGCAAAGTTCAATTATTCACGCCAGACGCGTTTCAGGGGTAAGCCTTTCTTCAGTGGCGTTTGTTGCTTGACGACTGGAAGTGCAACTGAGAGCACGGTTAATAATTTCCATCACCTGCCCAGTGGGCGTGCCCTTCCTCAAGGCCTTGTGGGTGATGTAGTGCTCGCACAATAATCCCAAGTGGGTGCAATGTCACAGTCTTACTTGCAATTAAAATGACACTAGTTCAGGGCGGGACCTGCCTCGCTTTCTGGCTGCCAACCGGAGCTTCGAACTGGCTCCCTCCCTGCAAGGGCTCCAGCTCACCTTCGTTCAAGACGGCAGCGCCAGCCTGGTGCTGCCAAAAGACCCACACAAAGCAGTGGGCTCCTCTTCGCGACCGGGCAAGGGCCGCCTTTATATCCAAAACTACAGGAAACCCATTTGAAGTAGAGCCACACGAAGGTATCTTTAAGCTCGCCTTTATTGGTGGACAGCCTGCCAGCAGGAACCATCAAAGAACAGCAAAGTTCAATTATTCACGCCAGACGCGTTTCAGGGGTAAGCCTTTCTTCAGTGGCGTTTGTTGCTTGACGACTGGAAGTGCAACTGAGAGCACGGTTAATAATTTCCATCACCTGCCCAGTGGGCGTGCCCTTCCTCAAGGCCTTGTGGGTGATGTAGTGCTCGCACAATAATCCCAAGTGGGTGCAATGTCACAGTCTTACTTGCAATTAAAATGACACTAGTTCAGGGCGGGACCTGCCTCGCTTTCTGGCTGCCAACCGGAGCTTCGAACTGGCTCCCTCCCTGCAATATATATTTTATTTTTTTCCTACTGGCAGTTGCCAGTAGGTAGATATAATTAGGACCTATTTTCCATAGGAAATCCGCAACATTCTATGTGGAATAACATTGGGGCCGATTGATGGATCTTTGCAAAATTTTCCAAACTTTTGGCCAGTTCCGGACCGCTCCTATACTGAAAATTTCACGGTGATCCGTCAAGCGGGGGCCGAGAAAAAAGGGGGGTCCCAAAACGCATTTTCCCCATGCATTTTCCCATAGGACCTTTTGACGCACCTACAGCCCGGACTACTGAACGGAATTACACCAAATTTGGCAAAGAGGTAGTCCTCAGTTCAGACTCGTGCCTTTTGCTTAAAAGGTGTAAATCCGTTCAGTAGTTCCTGAGAAAATTAGAGGTGAAAGTACATATATATCTATGGCCTCGGAGGATCCGCGCACCGTCCCTGCACCCTCCCGAGCACAAGCTGTATTCTAATTGGCTGTCAACACTCCAAATCAGGAAGTGTTGGCAGCCATCTTGTGCCTCGTAGAACCCAGGCACAAGACACCTATAAAACAAATGTCAAAAACGCAAAAAGGGGGCAGGGTAGAAACACCCTGACCCCCTAGGCCTACTCAGGGGGTCCCACAAGGACCCCCAGGGCCAAAAAAAGCATTTTTTTTTAAAACAGAATCAGCGAGATTCGCGCACCCAGCGTGAATTTCAGCCGAAAATTTAAAAAAAGAAGCGCTAGGCTCCTGCGCTTCTTTGGTAATTGGCCCCCGGGGGGGGCCAAATCAAGGGGGGCAGAAGTAAAAAAAAAGTGTGGGGTGTCCCAATCCCCCCCACACTGCCCCAGGGACCGCCACCCCCCGGGGCTCGAAGATAGTATACGCGGGGGGCTCACGGCCCCCTGGCAGCCCCGGGGACCGCCACCCCCGGGGCTTCTTCAAAATGCGTGGGGGGGCTCGCAGCCCCCCCAGCCCCGGGGACCGCCACCCCCGGGGCTTGAAATGATTTGGGATGGGGGGCTCTCAGGCCCCCCCCAGCCCCGGGGACCGCCACCCCTGGGACAATTTGTCAATGTGGGAGGGGGGCCACGCTGCTTCCCTCCTGGAGCCTTGAATAGGCCCTGGGGACCGTCACACCCCAGGGCCGGCTCTTGCAGTTTCCCGGGGTGCCCACCCCCCGGGACACTATAGTTTGCAATGACAGGGTGGGAGCCTCGCGGCTCCCGCCCTGTAGTGCAAACTGCTTTGCTTCTTTGAAGCGAGAGCAGGGAAACCTGCTCTCGATTCAATGAAGCAAAGCTGATTGCTTTTCCACATGGGGAGCAGCATGCTAGCTTCTCCCCATGTGGAAAAGCAATGCCAGCTCCCACAGGATGCAGGGAGCCGGCTGGGACCGAGGGGGGGATTGGGGACCCCCCCACGGCCCGCAACGGAGGCCAGGCCCTGGGGGATGAGGTCCCTGGGGCCATAAGTGGCCTGGGAGGGGGGCCACGTGGCCCCCCTCCAAAATTAAAACATTTAAATAAAAAAAACAATGGCCAGCCCCGGAGGATGGGGTCCCCGGGGCCTTAAAGTGGACAGAGGAGGGGGGCTACTCAGCCCCCACCATAAAAAGAAAAAAACAAGGGCCATGCCCCGGGGGATGGGGTCCCCGGGGCAAATTATGGCCTCGGGAGGGGGGCCACACAGCCCCCTTCCCGATTTTTTTTTTTTATAAATAAAAATTGGGAGCAGGCCCTGGGGGATGAGGTCCCAGGGCAAAAAAAAAATGGAAAAAGAAGGGGGCCTACACAGCCCCCTTTCTAAAAAAAGAAGAAAAAAAAAGACCGTGATTGGGCCGGAGGCCACGCCCCCTCTTTACACCACTCTGCAAACGCGCCCCCTGGTGCGTTTGCAGAGGAGAAACTAATTCCCCTTGAATACTGGGGGTCCCTGGGGGCCAACTAGCCCACCAGGAACCTCCAGTATGCGCCAGGGGGCTGTGTTGCAGAAAGGTGTAATGAGGCCACGCCCCTTTTTACACCTCTCTGCAACGCAGCTCCGTGGCGCTTACTGGAGGTACCTGGTGGCCTAGTTGGCCACCAGGGGACCTCAGGATTCAAGGGGACTTAATCCCCCAACTTAAAATGCGCCACGGGGCGCGTTTTTACAGTGGTGAAGGTAGGGGGCGGGGCCTGGGGTGATACTGTGCAAAGACGCCCTGTGGCACGTTTTAAGTTGGGGAATTCATCCCTCTTCAATCCAGAGGTTCCCTAGGGGCCAACTAGCCCACCAGGTACCTCCAGTAAGCGCCACAGAGCTGCTTTGCAGAGTGTTGTAAAAAGGGGCGTGGCCTCTGAACACCTCTCTGCTAAGCAGCTCCCTGGCGCATCCTGGAGGTACCTGGTGGGCTAGTTGGCTGCCAGGGGACCTCAGGATTCAAGGGGACTTAATCCCCCAATTTAAAACATGCCACGGGGAGCGTTTGCACAGTGGTGAAGGTAGGGGGCGGGGCCTGGGGTGATACTTTGCAAAGATGCCCTGTGGCGCGTTTTAAGTTGGGGAATTAATTCCTCTCCAATCCAGAGGTCCCCTAGGGGCCAACTAGCCCACCAAGAACCTCCAGTCAGCGCCACGGAGCTGCGTTGCAGAGTGTTGTAAAAAGGGGCGTGGCCTCTGAACACCTCTCTGCAACTCAGCTGCCTGCCGCATACTGGAGGTACCTGGTGGGCTAGTTGGCCCCCAGGGGACCCCTGGATTGAAGAGGAATTAATTCCCCAACTTAAAACGCGCCACAGGGCGTGTTTGCACAGTATCACGTGAAGGGCACCGTGCGCGTACGGTACACGCACGGTGAAAAACCTTAAAAAAAAAAGACATAACTTAGCATTTAAAAAAACGTACAAATTCACTGAAAAAACCATAGGTTTCACACACGTTATAGTTAGGAATTAGCATTTAAAAAACCTTGCAAATTCACGTAAAAAACCATAGGTTTCGCACATGTTATAGTTAGCTGGACATTTCACTCGTGAAAAACCATTGAAATTCCCCCGTTATAGTTAGTGCAGGCAACTATAACTCACGCGACTGCAATCCTCTGCTGATGACGTCAGATATTACATCACTGATGACATATGTGTCTTTCTGAAAAAAAAACATTTGTAATATATGTATAGCTAAAAATTAATGGAAGAAGACATGGGTAAATAAGTGTCTAAATAGAGTGATGTAATATCTGACGTCATCAGCAGAGGATTGCGGTCGCGTGAGTTATAGTTGCCTGCACTAACTATAACGGGGGAATTTCAATGGTTTTTCACGAGTGAAATGTCCAGCTAACTATAACATGTGTGAAACCTATGGTTTTTTAAGTGAATATATATATATATACATATATATATTACCTACTGGCGGTCGCCAGTAGGTAGTTATAGTTAGGACCCTCTTACCATAGGAAATCCGCAACATTCTATTTTGAATAACTTTGGCGCCGGTCGACGAATCCTCGCCAAATTTTCAAAATAGGTGGGGCGCTGCGCTCTGCTCCTACCCTGAAAGTCTCGGGGGGATTCGTCAAGCGGGGGCTGAGATAAAAGGGGGGTCCCAAAACGCGTTTTTCCCATGCATTTTTCCATAGGACCTTTAGACACAGCTACAGCCCGAACGGCTGAACAGAGTTCCTTGAAATTTGGCAGAGAGGTAGTCCTCAGGTCAAGGAAGTGCCTTTTGTAGGTTTGGTGTAAATCTGTTCAGTAGATTCTGAGAAAATCGCCTTTAAATCAATATATATATCTGAGCCAGCTTACGGTGCGCTTACGGTGCGCTTACCGTACGCGTACGGTGACGTGCGCAAGCGCGATTCTGATTGGCTGATAGATCTTAGTAAACATTCGAATTGGTCGAAACCAGGAAGCGGCGGCCGCCATTTTCTCTCTCGCACTCTGAGTGGGGATTAAAAAACAAAGGACAAAAACATGTAAAGGGGCTGTTTAGACAGCTCCTAAGCACCTAGCCATGTTGGGGGAGTCCCCAAAGATCCCTCAAGGCAAAAAACGGAATTTTAATTTTTTCGATAATTTTGCCGATTACGCTTACCGTACGCGTACGGTAAAAAGGTTTTTTAAAAAAAAAATTATCCATACTCTCCCCACCCCATGTGCAAATGTTGCCCGAAGGGCACCATTTGTGCATGGCATATTACAGATGTGAAAAATTTAAATATTACCTTTCACAACGAAGTGCATCATATGTCCTCCATGTGCGCACGGTGCGCGAAGCGCATCGTGCGTACATGGCCCATCTAGCGTAACATGGGCACGCGGTGCGCGTAGCGCACCGCGTGCCCACCGTGCGTGCACGGCACTAACTGCGTAAAGTGGGCGTGCGGTGCGCGAAGTGCACCGCGTGCTCACTGTGCGCGCACGGTGCGCAATGCGCACTGTGCGCGCACGGAACGAACTGCGTTAAGTGGGCGCGCACGCCACGAATGGCGTAAAGTAACTTAGCATTTAAAAAAACGTACAAATTCACTGAAAAAACCATAGGTTTCACACACATTATAGTTAGGAATTAGCATTTAAAAAACCTTGCAAATTCACTGAAAAAACCATAGGTTTCACACATGTTATAGTTAGCGGAAATTTTACTGATAAAAAACCAATGAAATTCCCACGTTATAGTTAGTGCAGGCAACTATAACTCACGCGACCGCAATCTTCTGCTGATGACATATGTGTCTTTATGAAAAAAAAATATTTGTAATATATGTATAGCTAAAAATTTATGGAAGAAGACATGGGCAAATAAGTGTCTAAATACAGTATTAGCATCAGCAGAGGATTGCGGTCGCGTGAGTTATAGTTGCCTGCACTAACTATAACAGGGGAATTTCATTGGTTTTTTATCAGTAAAATTTCCGCTAACTATAACATGTGTGAAACCTATGGTTTTTTCAGTGAATATATATATATATATATTACCTACTGGCGGTCGCCAGTAGGTAGTTATAGTTAGGACCACGTTTCCATAGGAAATCTGCAACATTCTATTTTGAATAACTTTGGCGCCGCTCCACGAATCCTCGCAAAATTTTCAAAATAGGTGGGGCGCTACGCTCCGCTCCTACCCTGAAAGTCTCGGGGTGATTCGGCAAGCGGGGGCCGAGAAAAAAGGGGGGTCCCAAAACGCGTTTTCCCCATGCATTTTTCCATAGGACCTTTAGACACAGCTACAGCCCGAACGGCTGAACAGAATTATGTGAAATTTGGCAGAGAGGTAGCCATAAGGTCCATGACGTGCCTTTTGCAGGTCTGGTGTAAATCTGTTCAGTATTTCCTGAGAAAATAGTATTTAAATCAATATATATATCTGTAAGCGCGCAGCGTGCGCGCTGGGTGCGCGCACCTTGCCGTGCGCGAGCGCAATTCTGATTGGTTGTTAGATCTTAGTAAACATTCGAATCGGTGGAAATCAGGAAGCGGCGGCCGCCATTTTGTCTATCGCATAAAGAGGGGGTGATAAACAAAGGGGGAGAACTTGAAAAGGGGGCAGAGTGGGGAGAAATTAACCCAGTAGGCATTGTAAGGGGGTCACAGTAGGACCTTGTAGGGCAAAAAAAAAGATTTATATTTTGTTAAAAAATATCGCAGAGTGCGCGCACCCAGCGCGCACCCGAAAAAAAACTTTATTAAAAAAATCAAAAAAAAATCGCATTTAAGTGTTTAGATATAAGGTGGCTCTAAAAAGAGCCCTTGTGTTTATTGTTTGTTTTTTGGTACCTACAAGTAAGTACCGATGCAGAGTCTAAAGTTCAAGAGGAAGACTCTGTTGCCTTCATCAGTGAAGTGTACACCATCTCCTCTATAAATGTCTTGCATGTTGTAAAGCAAGTTGTTGTGGTATATAGAACCCATACCATAGTCTCTGAGGAAAGCAGAAATAGATTTGTTGACGTGCTTCCTTGCTTTGTCAATCTGCGGACAAAATTGGTTGGACCAGTTCCACTTTTGCCTTTGGCATATGTTAGAATATACGAAGGCAGTTTGTGGAAAAAGCGTCATCAATTGCACAAAGGTGTCCTTAATAAGCATTTCCAGACCTATCCCAGTTAAAGTGCCTAGGTCATTTCCACCACAGTGCACAATAATAAGGTTAGGCTGTGGGAGATGTAGAAAGGTTTTCACCAAAGGCATTAATTGGTGCCACTTTAACCCTCTCTGACCAATCCATTTAATGTCTACATTTGGCAAAGCAAGGTCTCTCACCATACCTCTTTTTTCTGCAAATTTTTCACTCCAGAAGACATAGCTGTGTCCTACAATCCACACTGTGAACATCTTCAAAGGAGATCTGGATGCACTCA
Source organism: Triturus cristatus (assembly GCF_964204655.1). Lineage (NCBI taxonomy): Eukaryota > Metazoa > Chordata > Amphibia > Caudata > Salamandridae > Triturus > Triturus cristatus. The sequence continues at coordinate 522,470,791 of NC_140588.1, read as the reverse complement.
GGAGGTGTCTTTCAGTAGAATGGCAAAAAGAAATGAAAGACAGTTTGGAAATGGAGGCACACATACTTTTTTTATAAAAAGAACTCATTGGCTGTTTCAAACCATTCTACACTAAAAACTAGGCTGTATGTTTAAATTTTAAAAAGCATGTATTGCATTGGTTCAGAAAAAAGTGTGAAAAAAGAACATTAGTTTGGATTTGCTGTTAGGTTTGAAAAGTCAAGCACTCTTGCTCTTTGGAAATGAAACATTGTCTGTTGAACTTCTGACCTCTCTGCTCACACCTGTGTTCTATGACCTGTTGCTATGGTAGCAGGCAGAAGTTAAGTTGGGGGAAGGGTACATTTGGAAAGGGGTTGAAGTTTTCATCCAATAGAAATGTGTGATTTCATTTGAAAAAATGTGGGAAGTACTGAGATTGAAAATTAACATGTATATGTGTGAAAAAAGAGAGGGAACCTGTGCCATTAACTGGTTCTGCTGAGAGGAGAGAGGTGTGGAGCTCAGTGATTCTGGTCTGATAAACTGCTGTGTGACTGCTACATTTCTTTCACAACTAACTAATTTTAAAGGTGAGTTATGAGTTTGAGAGGGGGTGTTTGTGGTTAATTTTGATATATAAAAAAAAATTATGATTATTTGTTTACAGTTGTGATTTACATTTTCAGTTTTGCAAGATATTTAACTGTTTTGAATATGTAAAATATTATGGAGTATGTTTTCAACATAAGATAATGTGTACTGGTAACAATGAGGAATACTGTTTTGTGACTACCATCAAACCATGAGTCTGTGTGCAGAGAAGAATTGTGGGCAGAGATTTAATTTGTGTTGCTGTTGAAAAGTAAGACTTGCAGTTGAAAGAAAAGGACAGCTTCTTTTTAATTGTGATGGTTAGCATTTAGCAGAAATCACTTTGAAAAAAAAAGAGGAAAATGGCAGCACATTTGAAAAAAGCATGCACACATGCACTGTTACATACATCCCTGCAGTCTTCATGCAGTTCTGGAAGTCTCTTTGCTCATCTGTCAAGCACCAGACAATCTACAGTGTTCAGAAACACACTCTTGGCACACACGCAGCAGCTTCTCCAACACTCTCATGTGTAGTACACAGCTCTGTGTGCTGTTTCAGATAGCACTGTGTAATGCAAACACATTCAACGTCACCAAGGCCTCATTTAAATTGATCTTGTTTAATCACTCACTCTGTAACATATGGACATGGTCTTAAGGAGCTGTTAGGAAATGTGCTGTTTTCTGCTTCTGTAAATAATAAGGGAAATGTATCAGGCTGTAACAGTAATTTGGTACTATTCAGAGACACTGTTTTGTTCCAAAAAACATAGCATGAGTCTGTGTGCACACAGAAATTGTGGGCAGAGATTTAATTTGTGAAGATGTTGTTCAGTAAGAAATGCAGTCCCATGAAAGGGGCAGCCTGTGTTATGTGCCTAAAATGATGGCATGACTCTGTGTGCACACAGGAATTGTGGGCAGAGATTTAATTTGTGAAGATGTTGTTCAGTAAGAAATGCAGTCCCATGGAAGGGGCAGCCTGTTGTGTTTACACAAATTATCCCTTAGCACACATGCACTGTTACATACATCCCTGCAGTCTTCATGCAGTTCTGGAAGTCTCTTTGCTCATCTGTCAAGCACCAGACAATCCACAGTGTTCAGAAACACACTCTTGGCACACACGCAGCAGCTTCTCCAACACTCTCATGTGTAGTACACAGCTCTGTGTGCTGTTTCAGATAGCACTGTGTAATGCAAACACATTCAACGTCACCAAGGCCTCATTTAAATTGATCGTGTTTATTCACTCACTCTGTAACATATGGACATGGTCTTAAGGAGCTGTTAGGAAATGTGCTGTTTTCTGCTTCTGTAAATAATAAGGGAAATGTATCAGGCTGTAACAGTAATTTGGTACTATTCAGGGACACTGTTTTGTTCAAAAAAACATAGCATGAGTCTGTGTGCGCACAGGAATTGTGGGCAGAGATTTAATTTGTGAAGTTGTTGTTCTGAAAGAAATGCAGCCCATGAAAGGGGCAGCCTGTGTTATGTGCTCAAAATGATGGCATGACTCTGTGTGGTTCCATTTCTTCACCTCTTTTTGTATATTAATAAAAAAAAAAAAAATTTTAAAAACCTTGGGTGCACGCAGGGTGCGCGCACCTCAAAAAAATTTCAAAAAAAAATATCTCAAAAAAAAATTTGGGGGGTTTAGTTTATAAGTGGCTCTTAAAAGAGCCCTTGAGTTAATGGAGGGAAACAGGAAGAGAAAAACGCAAAAAAAGAAAAAACATCTATGGCCTAGTGCACGGATGCGCATCAAATTTTCTCTGAAGGAGATCAAGACTGGTCTCCCCCACAGAAATAAGAGAACCGCAATCAGTGCACCGTGTAGACAACCTCGCCAAACAAGGTGGACCAACAAGAGGTGTAGAAACAGGTGAAGGCACCATCGCAGCTGAAGTGCTCCCCTGAGCTGCCGAAGATGTGCTCGGCTGAGCTGCTGCTGATGTCGTCGGCTGAGCAGGTGGAGGGTTTTCTCCAGAAGCTCGACGAAAAGTTACTGGATGCATTTTGTTAACATGTCTCAACATAGTGTGAATGCTAAAAGAATATTTCTTGTTAGGATTCCCACGAGATAAGACTTTATTACAAAGTACACATGTAACTTTCGGTGCATTTACCTTTTTCAGACCTTCTGGAAAAGTGAAAAACTGCCATATAAAGCTGTCTTTCTGCTTCCTGTTCCTCTGCCTCTCAAGAGTGTCCTGGTCACTGTCTGAAGTTGGTTGCTGTTCAGCCATTGTCTCTCAACAACAGAATAGCTCCTTCTCCAAAGGAATCTGAACTAATAATGAGGGGAGTAGGTGTGGTTTGGGAAGAATCTGGAACTGAAAGTACTTCAAACCAATCAAAAGTGATGATTCTTGATCACATGACTTGCCATGAGGGGATTGGGTGTGGTGTTGAAACAATTAGAAACTGAAAGTAATGATAACCAATAAGAAATATTGTTTTATTATGCATAAACCGAAGGTGCGCGCACTGCGCAAGCTCTGAGCGTGCACCTCGTGATTACGTATTCGCGAACGCGTAAGAGCGCATGTGCATACGTCATATGCGCGTACCTAGCACGCATACGTTGAACACGCGTATACGCGACCGTTATTGCGCGTAATTTTAGCGTATGCGGAAGTAAACCGCGTAGAGCGCGTAGGACGCATGCACGCATGCGTACGTACGTACGCACACATACGTACTGGGTGCGCGCTCCCAGCGCGCACTATGGCGTATATTTGTGTACGTAAATAACGTACGACGGAATTCATAAAAAACTTACGAAATAGTACTAGGAGCGCGCTCAGAGCGCACACCCCAAGAATTTATATCAAAAAAAAAAAGTGGACAAAAAATAATTAAAAAAATTAATAATAAAAAAAAAATTATCCTAATTGAAATTTAAAAAAAAAAAAAAAAAGATACACATAATATATAAATGAATATATAGGAATTTTATTTTTATTAAAAAATAAATATCATTAATTAAATAATACAAAAATAAATATCATTAATTAAATAATACAAAAATTAGCATATAAAAAACCGTACAAATTCACTGAAAAAACCAAAGGTTTTAAAAACGTTATAGTTAGGAATTAGCATTTAAAAAACCTTGCAAATTCACTGAAAAAACCAAAGGTTTCAAAAACGTTATAGTTAGGAATTAGCATTTAAAAAACCTTGCAAATTCAATGAAAAAACCATAGGTTTCACACATGTTATTGTTAGCTGGACATTTCACTCGTGAAAAACCAATGAAATTCCCCCGTTATAGTTAGTTCAGCTAACTATAACTCGCGCACCCGCAATCCACTGCTGATGACGTCACATATTACATCACTCATGACATGGTCAGTGACATCACTCATGACATCACTGATGACATCTCAAATGACATCACTGATGACATCACTGATGACATCATCCTTGTGATTGAGTAGCAGACCTCCTCTCACCCTAATATAACCTTTGATACACACATTCAAAATTAGAAACTACAATGTTCAAAATAATGGACATACCAATACCAGTTACAACAACCAATTCAATAATTCAAAGATCCACATACAAATCCACTCATTCACCAACAGTCCTATACAGTCACTCATACATGTACTCACTCATCATATGTACTCATACACCTATACAGCCTGTTACATAATGTCACTCATCCATAGAGTTACTCACACACATAGTCACTCATGCTAATAAAGATTAAAACATACAATTATATGCATATACAGTTATACACACACCACCACACTTACTTATACGGAATCTTACACATACTTAGTCTTTTAAACAGTCACTTATAGAAAAACATACTTATTCATACAGGAACTCTTTCAATCTCTTACTCTCACATATACTCAATTAAAAACACCAATAATCACATATACTACTATAAAACATATGAAGTTACTCATAGAGACACTATTGACACAGTCATTCACTCACTAACACACCCATACACACACTCATCCACCCATACAGTCCTACACACATGCTGTCTTCAACACATACAAACAGTGAGTCACTCATTCATGCACCTATGCACTACGTAATACCCCCCACCGAACCATGCAGACACTCAGACTGATACTCAAAAAACCAACTAATAACCTATATAGACACCCATGTAGCTACTCACCAACTCATGCAGCCACCTATACACAAAGTGAGAGACTGATACAGATATTTACAGACTTAAACATTACTCACAAAGCCATGTATTCACTATGATACACTGAATTAGTCACATAATTATTTTTTCATAAAAAAATCATCCATTTAGACATTTATATACCCATTTATTCTTCCATCGACCTTGAGATATACATATATAAAACATATTTAATTTGAAGAAAAACACACATACACTAGATGATGTCATCAGTGATGTCATCAGTGATGTCATTTGAGATGTCATCAGTGATGTCATGAGTGATGTCACTGACCATGTCATGAGTGATGTAATATGTGACGTCATCAGCAGTGGATTGCGGGTGCGCGAGTTATAGTTAGCTGAACTAACTATAACGGGGGAATTTCATTGGTTTTTCACGAGTGAAATGTCCAGCTAACAATGACATGTGTGAAACCTATGGTTTTTTCATTGAATTTGCAAGGTTTTTTAAATGCTAATTCCTAACTATAACGTTTTTGAAACCTTTGGTTTTTTCAGTGAATATATATATATATATATATATTCACTTAAAAAACCATAGGTTTCACACATGTTATAGTTAGCTGTACATTTCACTCATAAAAAAACAATGAAATTCCACGTTATAGTTAGATCAGGTAACTATAACTTGCGCGCCCACAATAAACTGCTGATGACGTCACATAGTACATCACTCATGACATGGTCAGTGACATCACTCATGACATCAATGATGACATCTGAAATTACACATTGTGGATTGCGGTCGCGCAAGTTATAGTTACCTGATCTACCTATAACGTGGAATTTCATTGGTTTTTTACGAGTGAAATGTACAGCTAACTATAACATGTGTGAAACCTATGGTTTTTTAAGTGAATATATATATATATATATATATATATATATATATTACCCACTGGCGGTTGCCAGTAGGTAGTTATAGTTGGGACATAGTTTTCATAGGAAAAGCGTTTTTTGTTTTCCCAATAACTGTGGCGCTGTTAGACGAATCTTCGCGAAATTTTCAAAACTAGTGGGGTGCTCCAGTCAGCTCTTGTCTTGAAAGTTTTGGCGTGATTTGCCAAGCGGGGGCCAAGAAAGAAGGGGGGTCTCAAAACACATTTTCCCCATGTAATTTTCCATAGGAAACTTTAGCCAAGGCTACAGCCCGAACTGCTGAACGGAATTACACCAAATTTGGGAAAAAGGTAGCCCTTGGTTCAGAAAGAGCCCTTTTTGTTAAATGGTGTTAATCCGTTCAGTAGTTCCTGAGAAATTAGAAAAAGAAAACGTTTTGATATCTGGGGCAGCGGTGGCTTCGCAAACCCTCCTGAGCATGAGCTTCACTGTGATTGGCTGCCAACACTCCAAACTGGGAACTGTTGGCAGCTATTTTGTGACTCGGTAGAACTGAGTCACAAGAAAACAATAAAATAAATGTTTAAAAACAAGAAAAGGCTGCAGGGTAGAAACACTCTGACCCTTTAGGCCAGTTCAGGGGGTCCCACAAGGACCCCCAGGGCCAAAAAAATCAAAACAATTTTTATAATTTTGGCAGAAAGCATGATGGGGTTGCGAATTCCGCCTAAATTATAAAAAAATGTGCGGGCTTTCCTGCTTGATTTAAATGAGGTCCCCGGGTGGGCCGCGTCCTGGAGCATTGCTCTATTCATAATTGTGGGGGCTTGCTGGGCCCCTATAGTCCCAGGGACCACCACCTCTCCGGGGCTATGTAAAGTATATGCGGCAGGGCATGCAGCCCTCCCACAGCCCCAAAGACTGCCACCTCCTCGGGGTTTATTTTTTATTAATCCGTGAGGAGGCCTCCAAGGACCCCCAAGCCCCGGGGACCGCCACCCCCAGGACTTTAGAAAAAATTAAACTTGTGTGTAGGGCTCAAGCCCCCCCACATGCCCTGGGGACCACCACCTCCCGGGGCACTAATAAGGCAAATTAGGGGGTCCATTACGGACCCCTGAGCCCCAGGGACCACCACCTCCCCGGGGCTACGTAAATAAAGGGAGGTTCTGGGGACCGCCAGGGCCGGCTCCTGCAGTGTCCCAGGGTGCCCACCCCCGGGACACTGCTGTTTGCTATGACAGGGCGGGAGCTGTGCACTCCCGCACTGTCAAAGCAAACACTGCTTTGGGCATGCCCCGGGGGGGGTCCCCGTGGTGAATGTAAATTAATGAAAGTGGATGGTCTTTTTAGACAAAATTTTGAGTCGCGACCCTAGCGCAGCACTCAGCGTGGCCCCCAGTGTGAATGCGATGGGTGTGCGGCACTCAGCGCGGCCCCAGTGTGAACACGATGGGTGCACGGCGCTCAGTGCGGCCCCCCAGTGTGAACATGATGGGTGCACAGTGGTAGGTTGCACTGGGTACGCTACTCCAACCAAAAATAATTAAGATTTCTTTTTATTTAAACTTAGGTTATATGTTGGGTTATTGGGTGGCTCTAAAAAGAGCTCTTGTGTTTATTATGAGTTAAATGCAGCTACATGTAAGTGCGGATGCAGAGCTTCAGGTTGTTGAGAAACACCCTGTTCCCTTCATCAGTGAAATGTACTCCGTCACTCCTGTAGATGCCCTCCATATTGAAACATTGATTGTTGTTACATATGGAGCCCATCCTATGGTCTCGGAGGTAAGCAGAAACAGATTTATTTACATTATTCTAGCTTTCTCAATCTGAGGACAAAATTTGTTGGACCACTTCCATTTCTGTCTTTGGCATATGTTAGAGTACACAAAGACAATTTGGGGGAAAAGCAACATCAATTGTACAAAGGTGCCCTTTATTGACCTACCCCAGTCAATGTGCCTAGGTCATTGCCACCACAGTGCACAATCATGAGGTCAGGGGCTTGGAGATGCAAAAAAGTTTTAACCAAAGGCATCAATTGGTGCCACTTTAATCCTCACTGTCCAATCCATTTAATGTCTACATTAAGCAAAGCTTGGTCTTTGTCCATACCTCTGTGTTCAGCATACCTTTTGCACCAGAAAACATAGCTGTGCCCAACAATCCACACTGAAAGCATCTTGAAGTGATGACTGTAGGTAATGAAAAGATGTCTGTAGCTGAGGTAGTCAGTTGTTTGAATGAGAGATATCTAAAATGGTGGACAAGATTCTGTTTTAAAGAAAGTAGAGATTTGATTGGCTGTTTCAGAACATTGTACATTCAAAAATAGGGTGCATTTTACTTTGTTTTAAAAGCGAGTTTATTATTGGTTAGTAAAAAATGCTTGAAAGGTCCAGCAGAAAGAATAAGGTCATGCTTTACAATGCCAACCACACCTGCTGGTCTCATTTGCAACATTTTGTGGTGAACTTGTGAACCTTTGAGTTCAGTTGTATGTTGGATGACCTGTTGCTATGGAAACTGACATTAAGCAGAAGGGGTGAAGAAGTCAGTTGATAAGGGTTATTATCTGTGACCAATGGAATTGTGTTTTACAATTTGAAAAACTCTGGGAAGCAATGTCATTTGTTACTTATGTGTATTTGTATGGAAAAAGAGAGGGAAATCTTGCCATTACTGGTTTTACCTTGCTGAGTCTGGTGATATATATTGACTGTGTGTAAAAGAAAACCCTGTCTGAGTGTGTGAGATTTTTATTTGTATCACACTAAGGGGTACGAATGATGGAGTAAAACCAAGCATCAGGCATCACTAACTCCAAATGAATGTATCTCACTAAAAGTGATGAAATGCTACTGTCCTTAAGAAACAAAATAAGTGTGTGTAAGGAAGGGAGGCCAAGGAAATCTTTTCTTTTAAAGACGAGAACCCTCACTCACCCGAGGGTGACATGCTTCATCATTGGGTCCCCTCTTGCACACTGTAACCGCAAGGTATACAGTGTGGGCTACAACTCTCAAAAAAGGGATAAGAGAGGAGCGTGAGGTGTTTTAATGGGGATACCCAAGTTGACAGGGGGAGTAAGGGGCAGAGTGTGAAATTAAACAAAGTGTGAGTAGATAAAACTAGCTACAGGGTAACAAAGTCAAATTTAATAATAGTTCCCATCAGCTAGAGTTAAAATGAGGTGATCTAGGATTGACAAAATATCCTAGTTATTGGTGGTCGACATGTTTCTGCCAGATGACTTATTTGTTCGCGGCATTCATCAGGACCTCTCAATATTATCACTCTGCTCGTAAAATCAAAATAAATAAATTACAGACCATACTCATTGGTAGGGTGTAAATGACAAGAGGACCAGCTGCAGTCCGGTACAATGTCTCTGAAAAAAGATAGTTGATCAATTCAGTATCATTTCTAAAAACTTTAAGGTCAACCTCCACATACCAAAATAAACACCACACACGTGATATGTGTTGCACACGTGATAAAAAGGGGGAAACACACATCATTCAGGTAAGTCAGTGTATTGTAAGAACTCACCTAGGGGTAATGTTAATTTACCTCTACCTTGCGAAGAATGATGCTACAGAGCACAGATTACTAGAAAGATAAAAGACCGGTTCAGTATGGTTCTCACATGTTGCACAATTATGAACACATAAACTGATAGATTGGAGTTGCTGTCATTGGATGTAATTATGACAAGCACAGTCTATAATTTACACAATACACAGTATTCAGGGTAAAAACTAAAAACTTAATAAATCTCATGTCCCAAAAAACGAGTGACTCACAGTCACTTCATTGCCACGTGTAGCTTGTTGGAGTATAAAACGGACAGCATGCAAGATCAATTGAAGTCGTCCGTATGTAATATCACACCCGCTAACCCAGGAGTCCCAGAGAAGCGAGTGGGTCAAGAGCGTTATACGCGAGCTACCAGCCCTTAGAAACATGAAAATAGGTTAAATAATAGTGGCTAAATCAGTGAGAAGACTGCACAAATCGGGTCGAAAATCACTCGATCTCAACAGCACCCAAGCCATCACCGGCTACCCACACTCACTCCCTCCAGTACCTTCCGTTAATCCGTGTCGTCCTATTAGAGCACCAACCCGCTGGGGAGAAACTGCGCGTCTCACAATGGTTTTAAATCGCCCATGCACCTTCGTTAATGCGTATGCCCGGAAGTAGAACAAGTAGCTTCCGGGTTACACAGAATCATGGGAAATGTAGTATAATGCGGGGAACTAGAGGGAGATGGCGCTAAACACGATCAGAATGCATCAATGTACGCCGTGTTTTAAACTAAAGAAATTGCCACAACCAGTCTGGACACTCGGAAATTGCTATGTGTCCACAGTGCAGTATCCGGATTGATATATTAAAATACGGATAGCGGGACCATGCCATGATGAGTTGAAGGGAGCACGGGAGATATAGTTTAGGTCATCTGGGAACCAGTGGAATACATTACAGGGGATCAGGGGACAACAGTCAGGAGACAGCAATCCCCGCAGTCTCGTTAGCTCTCAAGACATATACACAGATATCCAGTGCACTCAGGATGACTAGTGTGCCCACCATGTACTATGAAAATAAGTCAGTAATTAAGAGCTCTACACCAGAAGGGAGCTATATCACCACAACCTAACAAATCCAGATTAGGTGGCTTAATAGATGGAAGTACTCCATACATATAGTTCCATACGTAGAGCAAGATGCCAAATCAAAATCACACAATATTTGTGATTGGGTACATAATGCACATTCCAGGCTGTCTATCCCATTGGAAATCAGACCAGCATGTGTAGACAATGTGGCAGTAGATCAGAATGTATATGATATAACACAAAGCTAAAGATAAAAATTATATCATAATGCTGGCATTGATTCAATGAGGATCAGTCATAATGTTATCCACCCTCTATGAGTAACATCATTATTCCCATGTTTGTGTGTTGTAAGACATCTAAAAATGGATAAAAGTGCTACGGGGGACCTGGAAAAATTAAACAGAGCACCAGGGAATATCTTCATTCAGACCTCTCAGATGGCTTTTAAGACGGAACACCCACCGTTGTTCGCGGCGGAATAGAACTTGTTCCAAAGGTCCCATATTCACATCATAATGGGGTTTGTCAATGATGACCCATTGAAGGTCGTTTTCCGTGTGGCCCTTCTCAAGGTAATGCCTTGTCATGCGTGTATTCGATTTTTTGCATCGAATGGTACTGCGATGCTCAGTAATTCTTTGTCGTACTTTGCGACAAGTCATTCCAATATAAATCAGTGAGCAAGGGCACTTGATCATATATATGACCCCACTGGTGTTACAGTTTGTGTGGTTATTCAATTTCCATGGTCTTCCCGGTAGAATATCCAGCTCCGTTATGTGACTTGTGAAGGGACAGCAAGAACAGGATCCGCATGGAAAATGACCAACCACAGGATTAGAGTTCCATAGTGTTGACTGGCTGTTGTGATGTACAACAGTTCTAGGTCGTGTATGTACCATGAGGTCCTGTAAATTGCTGCTCCGTTTCAATGCGAACAGGGGTGAATCCAGTGTCAGTTTGCCTGTGTTAAGTATGTGCCAATTCTTGTTGATGGCCCTTTTAACATTTGTAGTTAAGTTGCTGAAAGTTGTCACACATACCAATCTGTCTGATTTCGGTTTGGTATATGTTTCCAGGAGTGCCCCCCTGTCATTGTTACGGGCTCTTTTTGCCGCTCTTTTTACCAGTTGTATCGGATAATGTCTGGCAGCTAGCTCCTCAGTCAACTTCTTGGCATGTTTATAATACTGAACCAATTCTGAACAATTTCTCCTGAGTCTAAGAAATTGACCGACTGGAAGGTTGGTAAGTAATGCCCTTGGGTGGAAGCTATGAAAGCTCAGTAAGGAATTACGGGCCATCGGTTTCTGATATAGCTCAGTATGGATCCTCCCATCTTTAGGGTACAGTCTGAGGTCCAAGAAAGGAATGGAGAAGTTGTTATTCTCACCAGTAAACCTCAGGTTGGTATCCCGTGTGTTAAGCCATATAGAGAAGTCTTCAAGAGACTCCTGGTCACCTTCCCAGATGACCAGGATATCGTCTATATAGCGTTTCCACAATTTCAATTGATCATGGAAAGGATTATGTAGAGGATAGATGTGTTGAGTCTCAAAATTATGCATATACAGGTTGGCCATGCTTGGTGCACAGGTACTCCCCATGGAAGTACCAGTTGTTTGCCAATACAGTTGTCCTTCAAAACTGAAAAAGTTTTCCTTAAGTGCCAGTGTCGCACATTGCATAACAAAGTCATTGGGTGTTTGGTCATCACGTGGATTTCTATCTAATAGATCCCGTATTATCTCCAAGGTGGCATCTTGCGGTATATTCGTATACAACGCTTCCACATCGTATGTAGCCATCAGTTGACAATTGGGATCAAAAGAGAAGGATTCAAGATGTTGCAAGACGTGTTTAGTATCCTGTAGATACGATGGCATTAAGGATACAAATGGTCGAAGAAAATGGTCCACGAATTTCGATAAAGGCTCTAAGAGAGACCCAATTCCAGATACTATCGGCCTCCCTGGAGGAGGTCGCTGATTCTTGTGGATTTTTGGGAGAGCATAAAAGGCTGGTATTTTAGGATTTTTTTGGATCAGGAAGTCAGCCTCATTTTTCGTGATCCAGCCAGCCTCTTTCCCTTCCTCTACCAATGACTTAATTTTCAACTGTAATCGTCTAGTAGGATCTAATGCAATGCGAGTATAGAAAGTGGTGTTCTCTAGCTGTCTATAGCATTCTTGTCGGTAGACCTCTGTATCCAAAATTACCGTCGCTCCCCCCTTGTCAGCTGGCTTAATCGTGATCAGGGGATCATTACCCAAATTGGAGACACATTGTCTCTCTGAGTTTGACAGATTGCAAAAACCTTGTTTAGTGTGGCTAAGGCCTAATTCGTAGTCCTTCAGGACCGCTTTTTCGAACGTGAGGACTTCAGGAGGGACCTGTTGTGAAGTGGGCAAGAAAGTGGATTTATTGCGGAGTCCAGTATTGGAACTCCCATCATGTGTTTCTGTCTCTACATCACTAAAGAAAAAGCACAAACGTATTTTACGAAAGAATTCCGCCAATTCCTTGTGCGTCATAAAATCATCGCCAAGTTTTGTAGGTACAAAACCTAGACCTTTGGACAGAACACAGATCTCTAATTCCGTGAGCGATTTGCTGCTCAAATTAACAATTAGGTTGTTAGCTCGCTCGTGGAGGCTGCCATGCTCCTCGTGATTCTCTGTTCCAACGCCGGGTCCCAATTGACTCTGGGAGTCTCCGGTGTCTGGCCTCTGTTGCCTCTCCTGCGTCCCCTTCGTCCTCTGCCCTGTCCCAAAAAAGGTTGGTAAGACGGGCCACCGTAAGGTGGGCCAGGGTGAAAAAGAGGGGGTGGAAAAGACCATGGTTGTGGTGGCCACCAAGGTGTTTGTTGATTCTGGGGAAAAGAATAGCCTCTGCCTCTACCCCTGCCTCGTCTTTCTTGACGAAAAAGAGATTGGTCTGTGTCTGAGTCAGTGGAGTCACTCCACTCGTCAGAGTTGGAGGTCCACTCATCCGTATCTCTGCACCAACCTCGTGTACCTTTCTTATTACCCTTTTTAATAAGACCTGCCTGGTAACCGTCAGCAATGTAAGGATACACCTTTTCAAGAGAGAATCTGTCAAGATCTTTCTTGAGTTTATCGATTTTGTACTTGACCAGGTCGTCTTTGATCTCGTTCAGATTTTTTGTAATCTCATCCAGCTTCTTTTTGTATACTGAGATCTGTATGCCTGATTTAAGCTGCGTTTCCAGAGATTGGATCTCGATGACTAGTTGATCAGCTGTTTCTTTCGCTGTCGTGATTATTAAAACGAGCCAATCCCTGGTACAGCGCCAGGCTATTTTGGACCAGTTAGTAACAAAAACTTTGTTGTCTAGAAATAGTCTAGGGGTATTGGATACGATAAGGCCGGGAGGAGCTATATTCCCTCTAAGATATTCTGTCAAAATGGCGGCATGTAAAATGGTACGTACTTGTTGTTTTTTGATATTGCTAAGTTTCGTCCATTCTTCTGCATTAGATAAGGTCTGTGAAATATGAGTATCTAGGATGCTGGGTGTATCAAGTATTGCCTGTACTGTATCCTCATCAAAAGCCAAACCTGTATGTTCAGTCATGTCCATACAGGGGTAAATGCTAACAAAACATCAACTTATGGGATAAATTTGTGTGTCTACTGCAACAGGACAACCAGTCGAACCAATCAAAAACCTAAAAACACTAAGACCCACAGCAATTGCTGTACTAAATATGTATCACACTAAGGGGTACGAATGATGGAGTAAAACCAAGCATCAGGCATCACTAACTCCAAATGAATGTATCTCACTAAAAGTGATGAAATGCTACTGTCCTTAAGAAACAAAATAAGTGTGTGTAAGGAAGGGAGGCCAAGGAAATCTTTTCTTTTAAAGACGAGAACCCTCACTCACCCGAGGGTGACATGCTTCATCATTGGGTCCCCTCTTGCACACTGTAACCGCAAGGTATACAGTGTGAGCTACAACTCTCAAAAAAGGGATAAGAGAGGAGCGTGAGGTGTTTTAATGGGGATACCCAAGTTGACAGGGGGAGTAAGGGGCAGAGTGTGAAATTAAACAAAGTGTGAGTAGATAAAACTAGCTACAGGGTAACAAAGTCAAATTTAATAATAGTTCCCATCAGCTAGAGTTAAAATGAGGTGATCTAGGATTGACAAAATATCCTAGTTATTGGTGGTCGACATGTTTCTGCCAGATGACTTATTTGTTCGCGGCATTCATCAGGACCTCTCAATATTATCACTCTGCTCGTAAAATCAAAATAAATAAATTACAGACCATACTCATTGGTAGGGTGTAAATGACAAGAGGACCAGCTGCAGTCCGGTACAATGTCTCTGAAAAAAGATAGTTGATCAATTCAGTATCATTTCTAAAAACTTTAAGGTCAACCTCCACATACCAAAATAAACACCACACACGTGATATGTGTTGCACACGTGATAAAAAGGGGGAAACACACATCATTCAGGTAAGTCAGTGTATTGTAAGAACTCACCTAGGGGTAATGTTAATTTACCTCTACCTTGCGAAGAATGATGCTACAGAGCACAGATTACTAGAAAGATAAAAGACCGGTTCAGTATGGTTCTCACATGTTGCACAATTATGAACACATAAACTGATAGATTGGAGTTGCTGTCATTGGATGTATTTTTATTTCACAGATTTATTTGCGAGGTGAGTTAAATATTTTTGATGTTTATTTAAAAAGGTGTGATATTATTCTAAAACTGTGTTGTTTGAAATATATTATTAAATGTAGAGATGTATATTGGAATTAGTTTCATTGTACTTGAAGTTTGTTTAAAAGACAGTCTGTATAATAATATTTTTTTTTTTAAGTCTGTTCAAAGGTATAGCTGAATGATGCTTCATATTTTTAGATAGTTGGTTGAGTGGGTCAAGGGAGTGACCCTTGACCCTCGGGTAGGTCACTTCCCCACCGCTACAGCTCCGCCTGTCTGCCCGCCTTCCTGCCTGCTCTGCTTCCAGGTTAGCGCTCCGACCACTCGCCGCCTGCCTTGAGACCCGTTCTCTCTTCTGTACCCCGTGTGCCAGGTTCGCCCCATTGTCTCATTTCCACTGTACCCCGTGTGCCTGTATCTCCCTCTCTCTTTTGTACCCCGTGTGCCAGGTTCGCCCCATTGGTTAATTTCCACTGTACCCCGTGTGCCTGTATCTCCCTCTCTCTTTTGTACCCCGTGTGCCAGGTTCGCCCCATTGGTTCATTTCCACTGTACCCCGTGTGCCTGTATCTCCCCCTCTCTTTTGTACCCCGTGTGCCAGTTCGCCCCCTTGCTTCCCCTGCTGTGCCCCGTACGCCTAGCGGACTGCCCCGGCCAGCGCTCGCTGCCTTCGCGCCATTTCCCGCCGCTGCTTCCCGTGCGGCCCCGCCCCCCGCCGCCCCGATTGGTTATTCCCTCCCGCCTCCCAGCTGACCCCTCCTCCTCTCCCTCCCTTATGGCGACCGCTGCGCGGCCGCGCCGAAGGCGCGCCAAAGGCAAGCCCGTCTTCGCCCGTCCGCGCCTGGACCGCGCCCAGCGCCAGAACCCCTGGTCCCCGAGAACACCAGCCTACACGATGGACGTACGACCCCACCACCCTCAACGCACTCAACCCCGGCCG
This sequence comes from Triturus cristatus, assembly GCF_964204655.1. Lineage (NCBI taxonomy): Eukaryota > Metazoa > Chordata > Amphibia > Caudata > Salamandridae > Triturus > Triturus cristatus. Next base: position 522,454,900 of record NC_140588.1, on the reverse strand, counting down.
GAACCCCACCTGCTACCGAGCCACCCCGAGACGCACCCACGGACCTTTCACCTGCCAAGACTGCAAATTCACCTGTCTCCAGACCTGCACCGCTCCCGCCAAGCCAGACACCAGCAACAACCACCTCAAATGCATCCTGCTCAACACCCGATCCGTCCACCGTCACGCCATCGAACTCTGGAACCTCCTCGACACAACATCGCCAGACGTCGCCTTCCTCACAGAAACCTGGATGAACGCCTCCTCAGCGCCCGACATCGCCATAGTCATCCCGGACGGATACAAGATCACCCGGAGGGACCACGTCAACCAGACGGGAGGAGGCATCGCCATCGTACACAAGAACACCATCCGCATCTCGACAATCTCCGACGAAACCTTCACCGCCGCCGAACACCTCCACTTCCAGATACACACCAACCCCAAGACCACCCTCAGAGGCACCCTCGTCTACAGACCCCCAGGACCCCGCACACAATTCAGCGACGCCATCGCAGACTTCATCAGCCCGTACGCCCTTCCCTCCGTTGACTACATCCTCCTAGGGGACCTCAACTTCCACCTGGAGGACAACAATGACAGAAACACCACCACCCTGCTAGACAACCTCGCCAACCTCGGACTCAAACAACTGGTGAACACCCCCACCCACTACGCCGGCCACACGCTTGACCAGGTCTTCTCATCCAGGAAGCACATCTCCTTCAGCCACTCCACCGAACTCCACTGGACTGACCACAGCTGCGTCCACTTCAGCTTCAGAAGAACCACGACCCACCACCACCCGCAACAGGTCCCTCGCCGGAGCTGGAGCAAGATCACCGCCAAGCAGCTCACAACCTCCCTCAGCCAGAACCCTCCCACCAGCACAACGGACCCCAACGAAGCAGCCAGCAACCTCACCAAATGGCTTACCTCATGCGCCGATGACCTCGCACCACTAAAGAACCCTCCCAGCAGACCCGGCAGCAAGAAAACCCCCTGGTTCACCGACGAACTCAAGGGCTCCAAGAAGATCTGCCGCACCCTCGAGAAAGCCTGGCGGCTCGACCAAACTACAGACAACAGGACCGCCCTCAAGCACGCCACCCGCAAACACCATCAGCTGATCCGCGCCACCAAGAAGACAGCACTCAAAGAGCGACTGGACAACAACGCCCACGACAGCAAGGAACTCTTCAACATCGTCAAAGAGTTCTCCAACCCCTGCGCCAGAAGCAACGGCATCACTCCCTCGCAAGACCTCTGCAACTCACTCGCCTCGTTCTTCCACCGCAAGATCGCCAACATACACAACAGCTTCAATGCACAGACCACGCACCCTACCACCGAACCAACGCCCGCCACCAACACCCTCTGCAACTGGACCCCAATCAGCACCGAAGACACCACCCGCACTATGAACACCATCCACTCCGGATCCCCTACCAACCCCTGCCCCCACCACGTCTTCAACAAGGCCGACGCCATCATCGCACCCCATCATCAACACCTCCTTCCACGCCGCCACCTTCCCAGAGAGCTGGAAGCACGCCGAGCTCAGCGCCCTCCTGAAGAAACCAACGGCGGACCCCACCGACCTCAAGAACTACCGTCCCATCTCGCTCCTTCCTTTTCCTGCCAAAGTCATCGGGAAGACCGTCAACAGACAGCTCGCCGCCTTCCTCGAGACAAACGGCTCCCTCGACCCCTCGCAGTCTGGGTTTCGGGCCAACCACAGCACCGAGACCGCCCTGATCGCAGCCACCGACGACATCAGATCCCTGATCGACAACGGGGAAACAGCGGCCCTTATCCTCCTAGACCTCTCTGCTGCATTCGACACGGTCTGCCACCGCACCCTAGTACAGCGCCTCAGCAATGTCGGAATCCAAGAGAAGGCACTGGAGTGGATCATCTCGTTCCTCGCCGGAAGAACCCAGAGAGTCCGCCTCCCCCCGTTCTGCTCCGAGGCCACCGAAGTCATCTGCGGCGTACCTCAAGGATCATCACTCAGCCCAACCCTCTTCAATGTCTACATGACCCCCCTCGCAGCCATCGCACGCCAACACAACCTCAACATCATTTCCTACGCCGACGACACCCAACTGATCCTCTCCCTCACCAACGACCCCGCCACCGCCAGAGCCAACCTACACGAAGGAATGAAAGACGTCGCCGAATGGATGAAGAACAGCCGCCTGAAACTGAATTCAGACAAGACGGAAGTCCTCATCCTGGGATCATCCCCCTCCACCTGGGACGATTCCTGGTGGCCCCCTGCCCTGGGCACCACTCCCAAACCTATGGACCATGCACGCAACCTGGGCTTCATCCTGGACTCCTCCCTCTCGATGACCAGACAAGTCAACGCCGTCTCCACATCATGCTTCAACACCCTGCATATGCTCCGCAAGATCTTCAGATGGATCCCCACAGGAACCAGGAAGACTGTTACCCAAGCACTCGTCACCAGCCGACTAGATTACGGGAACACCCTCTACGCCGGAACCACAGCCAAACTACAAAAAAGACTCCAACGCATCCAGAACGCCTCCGCACGGCTCATCCTGGACATCCCCCGTCATAGCCACATCACCGGACACCTGAAAGACCTGCACTGGCTCCCCGTCAGCAAGAGAATCACGTTCAGACTCCTTACCCACGCACACAAGGCTCTCCACGACCTGGGCCCCAAGTATCTCAACGACCGAATGACCTTCTACACGCCCACCCGCCAGCTACGATCAACCAGCCACGCCCTCGCCACCGTCCCACGCATCCGCAGAGTCACCGCCAGAGGAAGATCCTTCTCCTACCTGGCAGCCAAGACTTGGACCTCCCTCCCCATCCACCTGCGGCTAACCCAAGACCACCTCTCCTTCAGGAAGCAGCTCAAGACCTGGCTGTTTGAGCAGTAACGGACCCCTCCCCCCAGCGCCTTGAGACCCTTCCGGGTGAGTAGCACGCTTTACAAATGCCGTGATTGATTGATTGATTGAAGATGCAGTAGAAATGTGTATTTTGAAAGATGCTCATATAAGGTGTAGTTTATTAGGCATCGTTTTTTTCTCTCTACAAAGGTATAGTTTAATGATAGTGCATAATTATAGATAGTTTGGTAAAGATGCAGCACAACTGTGGTGTTTGAAAGATGATCATATAAGGTGTTATTAATTAAGTTTCTGTTATTAGTTTGTACAGAAGGTAAAGTTAAATTATGGCATATAATTAAAGTTAGAATGATAAAAAAGGTGCTGTTAATTAGGTTTCTTTTTGTAGTTTAAGCAAACGTATAGTTGAATGATGCCACATAATTTTAAATAGAAAACTGAAGATATATGTGATTTTAAAAAAGATCATTAAATTAGTTGTTAATTGCTCTTGTTTCTTGAATCTGTTGTCAGGTCTAGTTTAATGATGTTGCATACGTGAAGATAAAATGGTCAAGATGTAATTTGAAAATAAACCACCATATATTACCTTTTGTGGCATGTTGGACTTATCTACTCAACTAGATAGTATGTAATTAGTTATCTATGTGTTCAGATAATATTTATACAGTTGCATGTATGGTTAGTGTACTCATGGAATGACCCATGTACTAACACATGCAATGCTACAATCCTTTGAGGGCTACCTATACAGTTTAGTAATGTCCCTGTTACTACATATGCACTCCTCCAATTACCCAGCCAGTCCCATGTCCTCATCCAATCATTCTGCTAAAACCCAAGCACTTATAAAATCACCATGCACTCTCCAGTCACTATCCATGTACTCATGCAATGACCCAGGCACTAACACATGGGGTGCTACAATCACAAGTGCACTATCCATGCAGTCCTCTAACCACCTACACACAACTGATTCACTCCTGCAATTACCCAGGTAGTACCCATGCAGTCCAGGAATCACTCTGTCACTCCCTGTGCACTCCTCCAATCACCCAGACAATCCCATGTCCTTATCTAATTATTCTGCCAAAACCAAAGTATTTATAAATTCACCATGCACTCTCCTTGCAATACTTTTATCATACAGTCAGTACCCATGTACTCATGCAATTACCCAGGGACTAACTCATGCACTTTTACAATCCTTTGACTGCGTCCCATACAGTTTAGTAATCTCTCTGTTACTACCTATGCACTCCTCCAATTACCCAGCCAGTCCCATGTCCGTATCCAATCAGTCTGCTAAAACCCAAGCACTTATGAATTTACCATGTGCTCTCCTTTCAGTACTCTAATTATCCAGTCAGCACCCATGTACTCATGCAATTACCCAAACACTAACTCATGCACTTCTATAATCCTTTGAGTGCTACCTATACAGTTTAGTAATCTCCCTATTAATACATATGCACTCTTCTAATTACTCAGCCAGTCCCATGTTCTTATCCAATCACTCTGCCAAAACCCAAGCACTTATAAAATCACCATGCACTCTCCTTGCAGTACTCTAATTATCCAGTCACTATCCATGTACTCATGCAATGACCTAGGTACTAACACATGCAGTGCTACAATCACATGTGCACTATCCATGCAGTCCTCTAACCACCTACACTTTACTGATTCACTCCTCCAATTACCCAGGTAGTACCCATGCAGTCCAGCAATCACACTGTCACTCTCCGTGTACCCCTCCAATCACCTAGCCAGTACCATGTACTAATCCAATCACTCTGCCAATACCCAAGCACTTATAAATTCACCATGCACTCTCCTTGCAGTACTCTAATCATCCAGTCAGTACCCATGTACTCATGCAATTACCCAGGCACTAACTCATGCACTTTTACAATCCTTTTAGTGCTGCCTATACAGTTTAGTAATCTCCCTGTTACTACCTATGCACTCCTCCAATTACCCAGCCAGTCCCATGTCCTTATCCAATCACTCTGCCAAACCCAAGCACTTATAAATTCAATATGCATTCACCTTGCAGCACACCATGGTGCCAATTACGATCCGGTAAAAAATTTCCCCGTCCGACTCGTATCCGGTCTTTTTACCGTACGAATCGTACAAGTGCCGTACAAACTGCCAATCACGATTCGCATGGTAAAAAGTCCATACGAATCGCAATGGGAATACTTCCCCACACGTCCTCGGGTCGGAAAAAGTGTCCGACACGTCCCCGGACGATTTACCGTACAAATGTGAAAAGTGAAGTCCGACCGCGGAATCACGATCCATCCCGTGCGTCCGATGACACAACCGTATGGAAAAAACACCGTCCGCACGGAACTCCCATAGCAACCATGGAGACATGTGCCCGCATACGTGCCCAACACCCCCCCAGCCCCCGTGAGTACGCGCCGACCCCCCGTGTATGTACGAGTTGTACCCCCGTGTATGTACGGTGCGTACCCCCGTGTATGTATGGAGCGTACCCCCCGTGTATGTACTGTGCGTACCCCCCGTGTATGTATGGAGCGTACCCCCCGTGTATGTATGGAGCGCACCGTACATACACGGGGGTACGACTCGTACGTACACGGGGGTACGCTCCATACATACACGGGGGGTACGCTCCATACATACACGGGGGGTACGCACTGTACATACACGGGGGTACGACTCGTACGTACACGGGGGTACGCTCCATACATACACGGGGGTACGCACCATACATACACGGGGGTACGACTCGTACGTACACGGGGGTACGCTCCATACATACACGGGGGGTACGCTCCATACATACATGGGGGGTACGCACCGTACATACACGGGGGTACGACTCGTACGTACACGGGGGGTACACTCCATACATACACGGGGGTACGCACCGTACATACACGGGGGTACGACTCGTACGTACACGGGGGTACGCTCCATACATACACGGGGGGTACACTCCATACATACACAGGGGGTACGCACCGTACATACACGGGGGTACGACTCGTATGTACACGGGGGGTACACTCCATACATACACGGGGGTACGCACCGTACATACACGGGGGTACGACTCGTACGTACACGGGGGTACGCTCCATACATACACGGGGGGTACGCTCCATACATACATGGGGGTACGCACCGTACATACACGGCGGTACGACTCGTACGTACACGGGGGTACGCTCCATACATACACGGGGGTATGCACCGTACATACACGGGGGTACGACTCGTACGTACACGGGGGGTACGCTCCATACATACACGGGGGTACGTACCGTACATACACGGGGTACGACTCATACGTACACGGGGGTACGCTCCATACATACGGTGCGTACCCCCGTGTATGTATGGAGCGTACCCCCATGTATGTATGGAGCGCACCGTACATACACGGGGGTACGACTCGTACGTACACGGGGGTACGCTCCATACATACACGGGGGGTACGCTCCATACATACACGGGGGGTACGCACTGTACATACACGGGGGTACGACTCGTACGTACACGGGGGTACGCTCCATACATACACGGGGGTACGGACCGTACATACACGGGGGTACGACTCGTACGTACACAGGGGTACGCTCCATACATACACGGGGGGTACGCTCCATACATACATGGGGGGTATGCACCGTACATACAAGGGGGTACACTCCATACATACACGGGGGTTCGCTCCATACATACAAGGGGGGTACGCACCGTACATACACGGGGGTACGACTCGTACGTACACGGGGGGTACGCTCCATACATATACGGGGGTATGCTCCATACATACACGGGGGTACGCACCGTACATATACAGGGGTACGCTCCATACATACACGGGGGTACGCTCCATACATACACGGGGGTATGCACCGTACATACACGGGGGTACGCTCCATACATACACGGGGGTACGCACCGTACATACACGGGGGTATGCTCCATATATACACGGGGGTACGCTCCATACATACACGGGGGGTACGCTCCATACATACATGGGGGTACGACTCGTACATACACGGGGGGGTCGGCCCCAATTCCACTCGCATCGCGGCGTACTTCGCTTTTCCGGCACTTTTTGGGTGCCGTAAAAATATTGCCGCCCGGACCACTGTCGGTTCGAATTGCAATTCCTGGTTCGTGAAACGCTGCCTGAGAGCGTCCCGACGTCACGTAGGCGCTTTCCCCGGATCACATTTGTATGTATCTTTTCGTCGGTCGGTGTTTTGTACGACTCGTACGGAAATGGTGTTTCCGGGCGAATCGTACTTGCATGTTCGTGAAGTTTTACAACCGGGTACGAGTCGGACGGAAAAAAGCCTCCGTCCGACGGTTCGTACCAGGTTTTTACCGGATCGTGATCGGCACCCAAGTATCCAGCGACTATCCATATACTCATGCAATGACCCAGGCACTAACACATGCAGTGCTACATTCACATGTGCACTATCCATGCAGTCCTCTAACCACATACACACTACTGATTAACTCCTCCAATTGCCCATGTAGTACCCATGCACTCCAGCAATCACACTGTCACTCCCCGTGCACTCCTCCAATAACCCAGCCAGTACTATGTACTAATTCAATCACTCCGCCAATACCTAAGCACTTATAAATTCACCATGCACTCACCTTGCAGCACTCTAATCATCCAGTCACTACCCATGTACTCATGCAATCACCCAGACACTAACACATACAGTGCTACATTCACATGTGCACTATACATGCAGTCCTCTAACCACCTATACACTGCTCATTCACACCTTCATTTTCCTAGGTACTAACCATGCACTTCAGCAATCACACTGTTACTCCCTGTGCACTCCTCCAGTTAACCAGCCAGTATCATGTACTAATCCAATGACTCCGTCAATACCCAAGCACTTATAAATTCACCATACACTCTCCTTGCAGTACTCTAATCATCCAATCACCACCCACGGACTCATGCAATGACCCAGACACTAACACATGCAGTGCTACAATCATAAGTGCACTACCTATGCAGTCCTCGACCCACCTACACACTGCTCATTCACACCTTCATTTTCCCAGACACTAACTGATGCACTGCTACAATTCCTTGAACACTACCCATGCAGTGCACCCATCTCCCTGTCACTACCCATACACTCTACCAAACACGTACATACTACACATGTACTCTTCCATGCACCCTGGCATTATTGATACACTCCTTAAAACACTCAGACAGTATTTCTGTAGTTACGTAATCAATTATGCACCCACTACCCGTGCACTCTTACAATCTCCCAATGCTAGTCACATAATTATGTAATCAGTCAGATAGTACACTTGTACATCTACAGTCACCAAGGCACTAAACATACATCCATACAATCACACATGCAGTACCCATTCATTACTCCATATATTACACTTACCACAATTCATACAACACTTACAAATTTGTCTATTTTTAAGCCAAAGAGGCGGTTCTAAAAAGAACAATTTTTTTTCTTCTTTTTTCTTTTGATGTGTTTTTTCAACTCTTTTTTCAATTTTTTGTGTGTTTCTTGAAAAGAAAGAAAAAATTAACACAACAAACAGTGAAAGGCTACAAAACAGTATGCAATTTAAAAGTCATTGCAAAAAAAAAAAAAATTAACAATGATTGTTTTCAATTGCAACCACTACAGCATTCAGTGATTGCTCACCATGGCAGAAGATTGCTTTGCACTTGATGCACATCTGCTGCACTCTAGCAAATCGGGGTACAATATGCGGTGTTGATGACGCAGACAAACATGATCAAGTGCTTGGTTGGCCACTGTTGTCTACTCTAGATTGCTTTTCCAGGTCACGTCTGTTGTGCTCTCTTGCAAGATGGCATGGATGTATAGTCTGCAAGTGCTTCAACATTGAGAAGGTCCCACAGGAGTTCTTGTCAGAACCTCGTGACAAGACACTCTTGCATAAGGTGCATGTAACCTTTCGAGCATTCCATTTTATTTCTCCAGGTGGAAAAAAGAAAAAGCCCACACAATATTTTCATATCCTTGCTTTTTTGGTTCTGGCAAGCCTTCTTCATCCTCAGGTTGAAGCTGCTCTGCTGGATTTAAAGAAGCCATTTTTTTTTTATAAAGAAATCACCACAAAAGCCAAAGAAGAAGAGCAAAACAGAAGACCTGTCACTCCTGAGATGCTGTTGAAAGAAGAAAAAGATAGGGTGGGATCCTTCAAGTTCTAGAATCAAGACCTTCCAAACCAATCAAATACTTTCTTTTGAAGTCACATGGGGTTCGCGCACCCGGTGTACAACCGCACGCACCCGACGCGAATTTTGAAAAATATATTCAAAAATAATATATCTCTTTAACAACTACAAATAAATAATATTTACAGGTATATTGAGCAATCCCTTGGTATAATATATATAATAAAATTATGTATATACAGTTTTAGAACTTAAAGATTTGCGATGGCTTCGCGCAGCCGTCATGACCCCTCCTCGGAATTACGTACATGACGTTAAGCGAGGTCTGAATTCGTGCTCCGGTGCTCACCCGGCGAATACCCAGTGCGATTCCCGAAAAATATATTTAACAATAATATATCATTTTTACAGTTACAGACATATGCTAGTTACAGTCATCTTAAATAATGTCTTCGTATAATATATATAATAAAGATATATATAAATATACTTTTGAAACTTGAATCTTTGCAGGGGATTTGCGCTGTTGGAGCGACCCCCGGAACTACATACGTGATGTTACGCAGGGCCTGAACCACGCACCCGTCACTTACCCAACGCGCATCCTACATGATTTAACCAATATGGCGGCTGGGATTCGCGCACTCACCGAGATAGGTACACGATCGGTACGCAAATCCAACTTTATATTTTTTTAAAAACTCTATATTTTTTATTGAAAATAAATGACATTATTTTTATAAGAATTAGAAAACTAAGATGTTTTTTTAGGTGGCATTGCAGTTAGAAATTATCATTTAAAAAACTTTGAAATTCAGTGAAAAAACTATAGGTTTCAGGGACGTTATAGTTAAAAATTAGCATTTAAAAAGCCTTTGAACTTCACTGAAAAAAACATAGGTTTCAGGGACATTATAGTTAGAAATTAGCATTTGAAAAACCTTTGAAATTCACTGAAAAAACCATATGATTCAGGCACATTATATTTAGAAATTAGCATTCAAAAAACCTTAGACATTCACTGAAAAACCATAGATTTCATTGACGTTATAGTTAGTTGGACATTTCACTCTTACAAAACCAAAGAAATTCGGACGTTATAGTTAGTTCAGCTAACACTAACTCACACCCCCACAATGCACTGCTCATGACGTCACATATTATATCATTCATGACATGGTCAGTGACATCACTGATGACATCTCAAATGACATTACTGATGACATAAGGGAGGTAATCTCAACTCACACGGCAGCACTTAGCCACTTTGCGCAATTATTGTGAGTGCCAGTCTCAAGTGGACCGTAAATATAGCCAGAGGGTGATATAACCACTTTGGTTACATCAGAATATGGCACTCACATTCTTTCAATAACCTAGTAAATTTTCATATTATAAACAGATGTATGTGGAGTCACAGTCGTGCTAGATGCTGTAAATGTAATGTAATATCTGATAAGTAACGCTGTATTTGCAGGAGGCGAGTGACGAAACACAAAGAAACCTCTACTTAGTTTTCTTCCTTTTCTATTTCTGTTTCTTTTCCTTCTTTTACTGTTTGATGGAAACACAAATACATGTTTGTGTAAATATGGATTGTAACAAGCTCACTGTACAAGCAGGCACATGTGATAGTAACATTGCCGTAAATGTATATGTATATTGTTCCAATATGGCCGCCACTGTTGGAGGGCAGTCTAGGGTGACTTTCATTTTTAGTCCCCTTTCAATGCCTAGCATGTATGTATAGCACCTCATCACAACGCTCAGTGTGTGATCAAGGAAGTGTAACTTTTGAAACGCGTAACATTCTGAGGAAATAAATCAACACTGCTTTCTAACCTTTATCTGAGAGCACGCTATTATTTGCTAACTGGTGGAAAACGTTTGCCGGCTCGAGCTCTACCGGCTCAGCGCGCCACCAAACTACGGGCGGATCTCACGATAGGAGCTTTTCGGATCAGGAATCAGACAGAGGGATTTCTGCCGGGCGTGACAACTCACAAGGAGGACTGGACCTATTGGGAATCGGTGGACACACCCGGAGCAGCGTCCTAGAGGTAAGCCTAAACCCAAGGGTGTATTCTGGGGCCAGCGTGCAGTACCAGGGGAGGGCGTCTCTAGTTGGCTGCTTGGGTGGGTTGCCATAGAAGAAGACGGTATTGGGACAGAGGCATTAGCCAGTATTCAGAGTAAATCCAAAGCATTGGGGAGTCCCCGCCTCTCTACGGCCGTGCATCACCTGAGCATAGGCAGCATTTGGAGCATCTATTATTGGAGGGGATACAAGATTTGGAAAGTCAGAATTTTGCAACAAGTGGAACGGGGGGTGAGGAGCCCTACTGCCTCCCAAGTAGCATCCAAAATATACAAGCAAACTATCGATAAGGGGACTGATCTTCAGTCACATTTTGTTTTCAAACATCATGGAGGAGGAATCCCTAAGACGCACGGCAGCGCAAACTTTGTTGGCACGCGCGCCGGGCAAGTGCCAGAATGTAACAACCAGACAAGACACAGATACCACACTAAGTACAAAACTAAGGAGGTATGAAAAAGTAAAAAAATCTAAGACATCAAAGTGGTGGGAGGCAATCTCCCTCCAAGACTATGTAGATAAAAACATGGTGCCACGAGGGCTCTGGATATACACCACACCCTCCTATGAGTCGCCGAACCCACGCATGCTAGAAGAATGGTCAGAAAACTCAGCCAACAGCTCAAGAACAATGCTATGCATACTTGTTAAGTATACATGGGAGGATAGGGTGACAATCATGAAAGAAATCGCAGAAATAGAGGAAGAATTGAAGGACCAAACAGCTATCAAAAAATTCAAAGAAGATTTTAAAACAAGACTATTCCAGTATGAGGAGAATATCAAATTGAGAAAACAAAGAAAACTTCACCGCGACTGTGCAGACAACGTGGACGCATACTAACATATAGTCGAAAATACGATCACTTATACAACATCAAACTCCCAGAAAAGGAAATAAGACAAACAGAGGACAGGGAAAAGACAACCATACCATCAGCAATGACTAGCGATTCAGATACAGATGTCTCTGTGAAAATGGCAAGCACATCATCAGAAGTGGGGGTCATCACAAGACCGGCACTTTTTTAGATGAGTTCCGGGTGCTGAGGAAGGGGCGGCAAATGGGAAGAACAACCCCTCCACCGCCATCAGCACAGAGAGGAAGAGGGCAACGGGGAAGAGGAAGAGGCTGAGGAAGAGGCAAGGGCGGAGCCAACAAAGAAGATCAAGACGCGAGCAAAGGATCAAGGAAAGAAAAAGAAACAGAGCCCGTGGGAACCATACGTGGTGGCTACAGGAAGAATCAACAACAATGATGGATCACACTATGGTAAATAAAACCATTGTTAACCTTACAAACCGCCCGCTTTCATTCATGGAAAAGAGAACCCTCTGCTTAGGTCTTTCTTTCTGCCCCACCGAAATGTTCAACTACTAAGACACTCGGTATTGATATGTTCAAATTTGTCAGAAAGCTCAAATTAACCAAATGGCATTCCATGAAAGGCAGCAAAATGAGGGAAGGTGTAACCAATAATGCCGCCATTCAGCCAAACCTAACAGTGGGGGATGCTAATATCCTTAGAACCATACAGGATCTTGAAATCAACAATGAAACCACACACAATGAGAATATAATCGGGAACACTGAGATTGAGGATATTATCACTGACAAGGCAGTCTCTACCCCTTTTATGCCCAAGTCCATTTTCTACCTGATTTTACCTCATGATAATATAGACACGTTCCATGATGTGGTAACTAAATCATTACTGGAGTGTAAACACCAACAAAGATGTTCTAATTCCTTTTGTCAGGCGCTGATCAAGAGCGCCTACCGGACGTACAGCCGTCAGAGAACTACAACGACCTGAATCCTCGGCTGTACGAAGGCGGGGCCAAAACAGGGTAAATACGCGACTCAGGAGCCAATCGAGGCGCGTAATACTGGATTGTAGAGCACGTTGGTTTCGACGCCCGTCACCGAGCGAGGAAGACGCAAGTGTTCGCGTCTGCGGCATCAGAGGGGAGCTGGTACGTCGCCGTGCAGAGAAAACCGCCGAGAGACACCCGGCTTAGGATTGTTTGGTTCTGACCTCCCGGAACTCCCACGCGGGACGCTGCTGTAAGCGTCGCCGCGTTCCAAGACCTCAGGATTATCATAAGGTTCGGGGAGAACGTATTGACCACCGGACTGCGAGGGCGCCGCCTTGGAAGATTTGGATACAGGTATCCCCGGAACGAGAGAGAGAAGGGGGCTGTTCAACTACTGGCAAGTAAGCGCGTTAGGCGTGAGGGTTTGCAAGACATTTCCTTTTTCTTCGCCCTCGTTGTTCATAAAAGAAAGAGCGGTAGAAATAGGAAATACGAGACTCTGGTTCTTTATGCTCGCCGTGTGCTGGGAAGAAGGAGAGTTCAGACATTGGTGCCCCTAGCGCTCTCTTTCATATTCTGATAAAGCGTCTACTGGAAATCTGTTCAAGACATTTGTGTTGGAGTACTTAGCAGGGAAGGGGACCATAGAGTATCACGGAGGGATTCGCTTGAGTGGGTTTTTGTACATAGGCGAAGGGCAAACCGGGGACAGTAGAGGAAGATATAAGGTTGGAATTAGAGGGGGAGTGTCCTCTCAGTTTGTGTTGTAACGCTGTGCATGTAACAGTGTGTCTGAGGTGCCACAGTACATTTAGTGAGACCTAATGAGAGTAGGTTGTTATTGTGGTTTATCTTCTTTGTTTTCTCTCTTCCTATCCTTTCAGAACTCCCAATCCCTGCGGTACCCATCCTCTTCCTTTTCCCTCGCCTGATTGTTCTGGTACTCTGTGTTACTATAACCAGAGCCGGAGACGTCGGGAGGTGGAACCCTTGTGCATCACTCGAATCTACAGGAACGACGGCGGTCGTGACAGAATTACGCGCCCACGAATAAATATTCTTGGGATTCGAGTGACGCACAAACATGGCCTCATTAGACGACGTGTTGCAGGCTCTCCTGTTGGTACAAGAGGAATTGGCCGCATCAAAGGCAGAAACGGCCGCTTTAAGAGAAAGGGTGGATCGACAGGGTAGGAATCCGTTTGATGCTACGCAGTCTTCGTCACCTATACAGGTGAATGTGTCGCCTCCCATACCTCTGGCTAGCCCAGAGAGGTTTTCTGGGGATCCCCATAAGATCCAAATCTTTCTGACACAAATAGTCCTGCACTTTTCATGCAAACCCGCTTCCTTTCCTTCTAACCATTCGAGGGTGGCTTTTGCAATTTTGTATATGACAGGGGACGCTGCCAATTGGGCAGTGCCCTTGGTCAAATATGACGATCCCTTACTGTCAGACTGGAAAGCCTTTCGAACCGAGTTCGAGCGGGTGTTTGATCGAAGGGCCACCACCTTCTCGGCGGACCGAGAACTGTTGGAGCTTCGACAGGGTAAACAGGACCTGGTGACGTATCTGACTCAATTCAACCGTCTCATTGCTGAAACAGCATGGCCAGAGGAGAAAAGGATGTCCCTCTATTATCAGGGTTTAAGAGACGACATGAAAGATGCATTGGCCCAAATTGATCCTCAGCCCTCAACTTACACGGATTTGATGAATCTCACGTTGAGACTAGACCATAGATTATCTGAACATAAGGGAGAGCGGGTGTATGCCCATGTTGATAAAACCGAGAGAGGAGCAAGAAACCCCGGGGCCTCTTCGGAGGGTCAGGCAGAGCCCATGGAGGTGGGTGCGATCAGGGCCCCTTTGTCTAGGGCCGAAAGAGAAAGCCGCAGGAGTGCAGGTTTATGCATGTACTGCGGAAAGAAAGGGCACTACGTGAGGGATTGTCCCGTAAAACCCAAAAAAGGAGGGTATGCAGGTGTGAAGAAATTGGCAGTGACCACGTTGCAGGCATCCCTCCCAGAACCCATGACTGCGGAAGAGGGAGGCAAGACCCGTACACTACAGCTGCCGTCTTTGGCGATCATAGACTCGGTAGCATCGGAATCCCACGTTGTATTAATCATGCATTTACAAGTGGGACCAGCAGAACATGAGGTCAGAGTGATGATTGATTCCGGGGCCACCGGGAATTTTGTGAATAATGGGTTGGTGAAGCGGCTTGGGTTAAGGCGTTTTCTGAGAAATAGTCCAGAAAAGGTATGGGCAGTTGATGGGAAACCTCTGATATCAGGACCCATCACAGAAGTCACAGAGCCGTTGACACTGAACAAACCTGGACCGCTTTTGGATCATGTGGAAGAGGTAGCCTTCAACATCATTGAGGCCCCCAGTATGACTTGATATTGGGCATGCCTTGGTTAACAACCCATAATCCCACAATAGATTGGAAAAGAAAAACGGTGGGATTTGACACCGAGTTTTGCCAAAAGGAGTGCGCTAACGCTCACAGAACCCACCTTCGGGCACTCACCCAGGGGTATCACATTCTCACTGCGGCAGAGAAAGAAACAGTCCTCCCCGCATCCTATGACAAGTATACGGATGTATTCAGCGAGAGTAAGGCGGAAATCTTGCCCCCTCACCGGGTGTATGATTGTCAGATAGACTTGATCCCGGGGGCACTTATGCCTTCTTTTCGAGTGTATGCCTTGTCTGAACCGAAGACAGAACATCTGCGACAATATTTGGACCACTATGTAGACGTAGGGTTCATCAGGCCTTCCCGTTCTCCTGCCGCTTCGCCCCTGTTCTTTATTAAAAAGGCTAATGGCGACTTGAGAACATGCATCGATTATCGCGTTTTGAATAAAAACACGGTGCGGAACAGATACCCTCTTCCACTCATCCCTGTCTTGCTGGACCAGGTGAAGGAGGCAACCATTTACACCCGACTGGACTTGAGAGGGGCCTATCACCTGGTTCGGCTAAGAGAGGGAGATGAGTGGAAGACGGCGTTCAAAACGCGATATGGCCTTTTCGAGTATAGGGTAATGCCGTTTGGCCTGTGTAACGCCCCGGCGGCGTTCCAATACTTTCTAGATGATGTGCTCAAGGAGTATATAGATAAAACAGCTGTGGTATACATTGACAATATCCTAATCTACTCCAAAGATTCTAGCGCACACCACACACACGTGTCACAAATCCTACAGAAGCTGAGGGAGAACAATTTGTTTTGCAAGTTGTGCAAGTGCGAATTTGATGTAGAGAGGGTGGAATTCCTGGCAGTGGTCCTAAGTCCTGCAGGTTTGAGTATGGCTGAGAGAAAAATGTTAGCAGTACAGGAGTGGCCAATCCCAAAGACAGTGAGAGACGTCCAATGTTTTCTGGGATTCTCTAAATATTACAGGAGATTTATCTCTCACTTCTCACAACTTGTCTCTCCTCTTACTCGTTTGCTAAGAAAAGGACACCCATTTACATGGACTCAAGAAGCGATGCAGGCATTCAGTGAGTTAAAACAAGCATTCACTACAGCCCCGATCCTGCAACATCCCCGCTCCGATGCTCCTTTCATAGTGGAAGCTGACGCTTCCGACATCGCGGTGGGAGCTGTACTCTCGCAGCGTGAGGCACAGTCAGGACAACTGCATCCCATAGCCTTCCTCTCTAGGAAAATGACCCCGGCTGAAGCAAACTACACGATTGCCGAAAAGGAGTTGCTCGCAGTCCGAAAGGCGTTTCAGGAATGGAGACATTATCTGTGGGGAGCCCAACATCCGGTAACAGTTTATACCGACCACAGGAATTTACAATACCTAAAGACGGCCAGACACCTTACGCAAAGATAGATGCGCTGGATGCTGTTTTTTGCAGGATATGACTTTGTCATCACCTTTCGTCCAGGGTCGGAAAACAAGAAAGCCGATTCGCTATCCAGGCAAGGCGGAGAGCAATTGCCTGACAGGGAAGTCACCGAGTCGATCATCGCCCCGGAGATAGTGATATGTGTGATCAGGGCGGACACGTTTCTGAACTCAGTTCGAACACACTATACCATAGAGCAGTGGCTTCACTGGGAAGAACAGGGAGTGGACCGGCGTATGAAAGGTGGATTGCCGTTTTTTCGCGACCGTTTGTTTGTGCCGTCAGTGGCGCTCCAGCGCCAGGCTTTTGTGTGGTGTCATAAGTCGCTGCTGGTGGGTCATCCCGGGTGCGCTAAGACTCTTCAGCTTCTACAACATCACTTTTGGTGGGAACACATGAAAGAAGAAGTTAGAAGAGGGATACAACAGTGCGACGTGTGCGCCCAAGCCAAGGGAGACCGCTCGAAAGCTAAAGGCAAGTTGGTACCGATGCCGACTCCCGCTGGGCCCTGGCAAAACATCAGCATGGATTTCGTGGTGGGGCTGCCGATGGACCAGGGATGCAATGCGATCATGGTTGTTGTGGATAGCCTCACAAAAATGGGTCATTTCGTACCATGCAAGAACCTTCCCTCGGCCAGTCAAACAGCTCAACTGTTGTTGTCGCACGTGGTACGCCTGCATGGATTCCCGAGAGTGATTGTGTCGGACAGAGGCCCACAGTTTAGCGCACGGTTCTGGAAGGCATGGTGTAAGGCGCTACAAGTGGAGGTGGCTACAGTGCTACACACTGGGGGTACGCATCATACATACGGGGGTGGGGGTATGCTCCGTGCCACATTGGGTGGGGTGGGGGTATGCTCCGTACCTACGGGGGTGGGGGTACGCTCCGTACATACAGGGGTGGGGGTATGCTCCATACCTACGGGGTGGGGTGAGGGTACGCTCCATACCTACGGGGGTGGGGGTACGCTCCGTACCTACGGGGTAGGATGGGGGTACGCTCCGTATCTACACAGGGTGGGGGTACGCTCTGTGCCTACGGGGTGGGGTGGGGGTACGGTGCATACATGGGGGGCTGGGGGTACAGTGCGTACTTGGGGGGTGGGCTGGGGGGTTTTCGGCGCGTATGCGGGCACATGTTTGGACGTCTCCATGGTTGCTATGGGAGTTCGCTCCGTAGGGTGTTTTTTCCATACGGTTGTGCATTCGGACGGACGGGATGGATCGTACTTGCGCGCTCGGACTTCAGTTTCCCGATTCGTACGTAAAACTGTCCGGGGACGTGTCGGACACTTTTTCCGACCCGAGGACGTGTCGGGGAATTTTCCCAATGCGATTCGTATGGATTTTTTAACATACGAATCGTACTTGCCAGTTTGTAAGGGACTTGTACGATTCGTACGTAAAAAAATCCGGATACGATTCGTACGGGGAATATTTTTAACGTATCGGAATCGGCACTATAATGTATCTTGCACATACAGCCATGCTAACTGAAATGATGTACATGTGCCTCCAGAACAACATTTTTATGTTTAATGGGGATCTGTTCAAACAAGTTTTGGGGACAGCTATGGGGACGTGCTTTGCACGTAGCTTTGCGAGCTTGTTACTGGGCCTGTGGGAGGAAGAGATATGAAAAGATGACAAATATGCTACAGATTTTAAAAAGTCATCATATGGCTGTGCTACGTAGAAGATCGTTTTGGAATATGGAAGGGAAGCGAACAAGAAGCTATAACTTTCATAAATTCACTAAATATATCCCTTTGATCGGTGTGTGGTCATTGTCGACCCGTAACTTTAAAAACGTGTTATGGGCTTACGTCCCTCTTTGCGAGTTAAACACCATTTTTGGCGGTGTTTCACATGAAAAGAGGGACGTATGGGACATATAGGGATATATTCTATAATATCAACTCTACTAAGAATTCACAATGAAAGATGTACAGCTACTGAGGCTGCCATTTCCTAGAACAAATCCTAAAAGGCAATAGAGTGATAAGCACTACTTTGATCAAGGATTCCAATACCGTAGAGACACAGAAGAAGTATTGCAAGGTCTGCCCAATCTGAGAAGAGGGAACAGTCATGCAATAAAACGGAGAATGGATGAGCCCTGAAGAAATCCTCAAACAGGACGAAACACGTTGGCTACCTGCGAAGAAAAGAGAATAAAATTCAAAAAATAAAGAAATGTGTAACAATTTCACTGGGTGGAACTGATTCTTTTCCTTTAATGTGTGCTGATCAAATTATCTCTGTAAATGAATGAACAAATAAGTAAGGATGAAAATCAAGATAAAGTCACCCAATCTAAAAAGGAAATGAAACACAGATTTACTAAGCATGAAAAAGGAGTGAAACAAAGGAAAGCGCAAAAATGTCATAGAGAAAAGACGGATTACCTACTGGGAAAAATCTACAGGTTTGCAAAAAGTTTTGAAACCATGCGCAGACAGAGACAGAGTGAGATTAATCAACTGCTAGAAGAGATAATATTGAGTGATATCAGTTCAGATACTGGAACAGAGTCAAGTCAGAAGGAGATCAAGCAAGATGGAGTTATGGAGAAACGGCAAGTACTTCACTTCAAGAAGAATTTCGTTTTTTATGTTCAGACCGGAGAACAAGTCACAGACTAAAAAGACATGTACAACAAAATGAGCCGTAAACAAAGGAGAGGGTGCCAAGGGAAACGATCAAGTGCCCAAAGGGAGAGTGACACGGAGTTGCAAGAAATGACCACAAAGCCAAAAAACAGTCATTAACCTAACTAACATTGAACTTACCACGGAAGATGAGAGAGTATTGTTCTTGGGTCTCTCATTTTGCCCTATATCTAATTTTAACTTTGCACAGACAAAGGTGGACTTATACAAGTTGGTCCGAAAGTTAAAACTCCAGAAATGTTTTAAAATGAAACCAACAATGACTCATTCAGGACCCACAGAGAATCCCACTATGAGTAACATACACTGAGCGGATGCACAAGGCTTAAGTATGCTTTTGACGCTAGATATGGAGGGAATCAGTGAGCAAAGTGAAATAAAGGTTTTAGAAACAGCAGGTATAGATGCAGGAGAAGGTGGTAATACTGGTTTCCATGTGCAGCCAAGATTTGTTCCTTCGAGTATGAATGATGGTATGGAGGTATTTTCGGACCTCATTTCCATTGAATTAAAAAAGAGACAAAGGAAAACTTGTGTTAAGACAAAACTAATAGAAAGACAAGACAAGCAGTCGAAACAGGTGATAAAAAAATGGAGTTGCAAAGAAGACTGTGTAGTGAGACTGTCATACAAAGTTGGAAATGTAGTCCTGTGGGATAAATTTGTGTACATGAGAGAAGCATACTCCCAGTTGAATGACAGAGAACGTTATACAAGGATTGCTAAATCAGAGTACAAATGGATGAAAGAAAAGTCTTATAATCAGTTGATGGAATGGTTGAATGATGGGCTGCTAAATTTGCATGAGTGGAAATATCTTAAGAAGGATGAACCAAAGATACCTGTTTTCTACCTCATACCAAACATCCATAAGTACAAAATCAGACCCCCTGGGAAGCCAATAGTTGCTGCAAATGATAGTCTGTTTGAAAATGTGTCTATCTATTTTGATCATTTCCTACAACCTATAGTTCGCTACCTTCATTCATATATCAAAGATACCTCTGAGTTCCTTAAGATCGTCTTTTATGTAGTGTGGGAGGATGATATGCTTATGATGACATTAGATGTGATCTCCTTATACACAAGCATTAGACACAGGGGTTGCCTAAAAGCCACACAGCATTTTTTAAGAGCTAGAGCCATCAAATTCTATACGCATAATGAGATGATCTTGAACATGATGAAATGGTGTCTATGCTACAACATTTTTTGGTTAAATGGAGAATTTTTCCAGCAGTTACAAGGGACTTCGATGGGCACCAGGTTCACCCCCAGCTTTGCGCTGGTGGGAGGAGCAGGTGCTACATAGTCCGGAACTCAGAGAAATGATTGAGCCACTAATTGGGTGGGTGGGGTACATAGAAGATGTGTTCGCAATCTGGAAGGGAACAGAGATATCAGCCAGAGCATTTGTAGAGAAGATCTTTTCTAACTCTCTCAATTTAAATTTCACTAGTGAAATTTCACTAGTGAAATAAGTAATGAAGAAATACATTTCTTAGAAGCGAAGATCAAAGTGAAAGACTCCAAGTTTACGAGCAAGGGGCCTCTGTACAGGAGAAAGTTACATGCAAACACAAACAGACATCACAAACGGACTGTTACAGAGAGTCTATAACAACACGGTGCTCAAGACAGCACAAAGAAAAGTCTCACAAGTATGTAGGGAGAATATTCTGTTTACAGCTCAAGGTACCAACAAACCTGATAATGAAGGAGTTTGATTTATTACCTCTTTTCATAAAAAACACATCTTTTTTAGAAAGGCATTAGGCAAATATTGGCACCTCATTTGCAATGACCCTGTTATTGGAAAGGATTTTCCAAAGAAACCCCAAGTCACGTTCAGGAGAGCAAGATCCTTGAGAGAGATGTTAGTTAGAAATGAGGTGGTTACCACTCCGACGATATGGCTAAAACTGCAACCAGTTTTAAGAAAATGTAGTAAGTGCAAGACTTATGTAAATGGGTTGAACCTTACTGACCTGGAAACCCATCTAGGCAAAACACTACATGTTAAGCAATATTTAATGTGCAAAACTGAGTTTGCTGTATACACTTTGAAATGTCCTCGCACAAATAATTAGTTTATTTTATTAATATATACTTGAGTTTTATATAGCGCTGGCTAGACCCAGAGGTATCAGAGCACTTTACATGAGGAGAGTTACATAGGTTACAAGTTACACATTGTTACAAAAGGTACATCAGTTACAGGTTACATCCGTTGGTTCAAGGCGTGTAGAAGGGTAAGGGGGTAATGTAAAAGTGTAACGGGGAGGGAGATTAAGCAGGGCATAGGCATAAGGATATACAAAGCAGACAGGAGGAGAGAAATTCATGGGAGGAGAGGAAAGGAATAGGGGAGGTAGGCAAAGAATGAAGGAGGAAAGAGGTGGGGGAGTGGGTAGGAGACATATCATGGAGACGAGGAAGTAACTGTGTCTGACAAAAACCAATATGTGGGAAGTACCGCGCTACTGGTCCATAAACGGATTTTACAACATTTGAGAGCTATCAAAAATAATGACATCAGCTACCCGGTGGCACAACACTTCCACAAAGTACATGGAGGAGATCAGAATCTTTTAAAATATAGTGTGATAGACAGTGTCCCTAAGAAGAGAAGAGATGAAGACAGAGAAAAAGAGCACAGAAGAATTGAATCAAATTATATCTTGGAAATGGAGCCACAGGGCTTGAATATGAATTTTGAGCTCTATGTCCATCTATAGTCTGTTCCTTTTCTTGTTGCCAACTCAGAAACCTAGGACCTGATTCACAAAAGTAATCTGAGACAAAATCCTAAATTTACGACTTTCGGAATTCACAAAGGGCATTTAGGAGTAGTAAAATTAGGATTTTGTCTCAGTTAAACTTGAGTTTAACTTAAGTGAAACTTAAGACCAAAACTTAAGTTTAACTGAGACAAAATCCTAACTTCACTACACCGAAATGCCCTTTGTGAATACCGAAAGTCCTAAAGATAGGATTTTGTCTCAGATTACTTTTGTGAATCGGGCCCCTAAATGTTTTTATACAGTTTTATTTGTTTGGAATTGTTTTTTGCTTTGCAGAAGTTTTAACTGCCAATATAATTGTTGTTTTGTATTCAGGTAGGACTCCAAACTAGAAAAATAAGAGGGGGCTTCCAGTTAGAGATTCGACTTTAGTTAAGAGCAGCCAGAAAAAAGTATCCAGGATATCTGTTAAGGGTGTCAGCTGAGTATAGCTTTTTAAAGATATTTATTTACTAGAAAGTGAAAGGAATAAAAAGCCTACGTGGGCTAATCTGTAAATCAGTGCAAAGAAAAAGAAAAAATATGAAATATATGTTTTTCTAAAGAAATGTATTACTACAATGCAGTTACAGTTTGCAACTGTTTATTTGAAGACGTTGTGTAGCTGTCTGTACTCTGATCAGTAAATGGCTTAAATTTGTTCAGTATTTTACACAAAGCAGTGTAACAATATTAGATATAAGTGCTATTAATGCTGCCCTCCCTATGATTTTTTAAGACAGTGAATGTATAAATTGGTGTTTAACCGTATGTCACAATTGAAGATGTTTCAAGATGTAATAGGAGTGAATTTTGCCACTTCAAAATGGCCACTGTCATGCGCTGATGGGAAAAGCTCTACTTCTATGTTGTTTGTAATTGTAAAGATGACGAGTAAAGAAAATAAAAAATGCTGTTGTTCGTAAGGTCAGCACCGTGACCAAGATGGGGGCTTGCACTGAAATGCGTTGGCGTTAGTGCTTTTGCCAAAGTAACAATAAAAGTTGCTTAACTGCATTGGATTGCTGGAGGTTTCTTATTATATGCGGGCAGAAGCTGTTCGATACTGTGAAGAGACAGGCAATGGTACCTAAAATACCTACAGCTCCAACAGGCAACTTGCGAGATCCTGATCTTTTTGTCACAGAACTTAATTCGGCAGCTAGTAGTACAGAATCAGAGGAAAGCGGCCCTAGCAATGTGTCTTCCACAATTCCAACAAGCTTCTCACCATCAGAGGACCTCGGCTTTTCAGTGGAGGACCGCCGCCAAACATTGCGGCAAAGCACCCAGGTGAAGAGAGGGATGTATGACGTTACAACGCATGCTATTACAACGCATACCTTTACAACGCATTTTTTACAACGCAAGTACTACTACAACGCATTACTTTACAACGAATACTCTTACAACGCAAAACCTATTAAAATACTGAAAAGAGCTGTTACAACGAAATCTATTACAACGCATACCATTACAACGCGATTTTTTATTTTTTTTAATTAAAAGTTCAATAAAATCTGGCACGGGATGCAGGGAAATTAGGGGTTTTAGGGTGGGGAAGTGTATTAAAACGTGGAGAAAAACTGTACGTAAATCGACTGAAACGCATTACCAAATTAATACTCGAGTATTAAAATTAATACTCGAGTATTAAAATTAATACTCAAAATTCCCAATAAAATTCCGTTTTCACACATTTCAAAGTTTTACAAAAAAAAAGAAAATTTAAATAACAGTACATAGACATTTTTATCATGATTAGATCGGAAAGTAAGTAAACAAAGTAAAACATAAGACACATACACATAGGCGCCATTTTAACCATCTCACTTGTAAAACTTGTCCTACCACAGTTTCTATGTAAACAATACCAAAAGACATGTTCCAAAATGGATGCCAAAACGGAGCAAATGAATGAAAACAATATTTTTTAAAAAGCATTTTTAAATTATCATTTTCCACAGTAAAACAAAGCATTTAAAAAAACACAACGAACGCAGTTTTAAAAAAAATTAATAGTGACACAGAGTAAAACTTATAAATACAAGGAAGACACCATTTTGCACTCAGTTGATTATCAACTAGCAGAGAGACCAGACGTGAAAAGCTGACCCTCTGTCACCTCCACTGCGACCTCCTCAGAGAGAGCACGGAATTCATTCGTAAAAGGATTACAATAGAGCAACTACTAGTAAGTCATTATAATATTTGTAAACGTTGGTTTTGAGGAAAATATATTTTCTTAACCCCAAAAAAATTTAAATAATATTCTTAATAATAACTTTTAAAATGTACTGTTTCTAATTTATTATCACTAAAAATATACACCAACTTAAAACAAGTATTTTATTTTCCAAAAACAGAAACTCGGAATATTTTGAGATTCAACAATTGCTGTACCTAATTGAGCATCACCACCACGTTAACGACTGACATATAAAATTGTGAAGGTAAATGTAATTTATTTGTAATGGTTTTACTTGTAAAATTTATTTTTAAAAATTACCTAAAGTGATGTATGGCAATGGTTTTTATTTTTAAACCTCAATCTCACTACATCATAAACGAAATTATACCATGATGCAGGAGTAACAATTACTAATAAGACTTCAGTTGGGTACTACATCTGGAAAAGCGATTCATATTAGTAGGGCAACTATTTTTATTCAAAGTCCTAGAATGTTCTGCATTATAGTAATTTAGTGATAGTATCGGATTAACCTTTTTTTTTTTTGGAAAAATGCATTAAATGAGTAATATGTTTTCTTTCACCAATTGTTACTCATACTCCTTTGTCATATATCAAATTGTTTATAAATTGTATTTTTTTTTCCAACCAACGTTGGCTAAGGAACATTAATTTATTCAACTTTTTTTTTTCCCAGAGTACATCTGTATCAAAAAAAAACTTTATCCTGCTGCAAGCATTACCTTGAAGCCACAAAAACAAACAATAACAGAAAAAGGTATGTTACCTTTTCATTTCTATTTTTACTATACAATTTTTAATCCTTCCTTTTGCAATTATTACTCCTATAACGTACCAAATTAGAAAAATAATGGATAGTTTAGAGTAACAATATACTATTTCTACTCCAGGAAGGTGCAACATTAGGGAGATTTTTTTATAGTGTAGGGGTACATATCTCTATTTCAACTACAGGAAGGTGCATTGGTTAGTACAGTGTCATGTAGTATTAGTTATATTGTATGTCATTATTAATTTAAATATACTCAGATTTTACATTACAAACCAACGTTAAATTTTTTGTTATCCTCTTTTTTTTCAAAAGACAACAATTTGATTCCTTACAGAAAGATTCTTTCCACCACACACGTTAAATCTTGAACCAACAGACCAAATCATCATCAGAAGCCTCATCCAGAAAAGCAAGTTCTACAAAACAAGGTATTGATTTTCATGATGGTTTCTTAACCTTCAATATATTAGACTAGCTATCTCATTGCTAATGTTGAAAAAACAACCAATTTAATTATGGTTACATTTGCAGAATTCAGAATTTTATTTCATGACTAAAGGATGGTGTAGCATTAGGGAAAGTGTTATCTACTGCACATTACAACAAATATACAATTTTTAAAAAATTATTGTAAAATCGCATTTCTCAACATCGTTCAGTTTTCTCATTCTTTTCTTTTTTCACTTTTCCAGACATTTATTTTTCCATTCGAAATCCAATCACCTCATAAGTGTCTACTCCAGCCTACACGCCATTCCCACTTAAGAAGAGTCAGCAAGAAAAGCAACTTCGAAAGAAAAAGGTAATTTTATCCAACATTCTAAGGTGCATCAGTAGGGAATGTGTTGGATGGTGTTGGAGTTCAATTGACTATTCTAACTCCAGGAAGGTGCAGCAGTAGGGAAAGTGTTGGATGGTGTAGGGGTGCAATTTACTATTCTAACTCCAGGAAGGTGCAGCAGTAGGGAAAGTGTTGGATGGTGTAG
Source organism: Triturus cristatus (assembly GCF_964204655.1). Taxonomy (NCBI): domain Eukaryota; kingdom Metazoa; phylum Chordata; class Amphibia; order Caudata; family Salamandridae; genus Triturus; species Triturus cristatus. Next base: position 522,428,593 of record NC_140588.1, on the reverse strand, counting down.
GGGTGCAATTTACTATTCTAACTCCAGGAAGGTGCAGCAGTAGGGAATGTGTTGGATGGTGTTGGGGTTCAATTTACTATTCTAACTCCAGGAAGGTGCAGCAGTAGGGAAAGTGTTGGATGGTGTAGGGGTGCAATTTACTATTCTAACTCCATGAAGGTGCAGCAGTAGGGAAAGTGTTGGATGGTGTAGGGGTGCAATTTACTATTCTAACTCCAGGAAGGTGCAGCAGTAGGGAAAGTGTTGGATGGTGTAGGGGTGCAATTTACTATTCTAACTCCAGGAAGGTGCAGCAGTAGGGAAAGTGTTGGATGGTGTAGGGGTGCAATTTACTATTCTAACTCCAGGAAGGTGCATCAGTAGGGAATGTGTTGGATGGTGTAGGGGTGCAATTTACTATTCCAAGTCCAGGAAGGTGCAGCAGTAGGGAATGTGTTGGATGGTGTTGGGGTGCAATTTACTATTCTAACTCCAGGAAGGTGCATCAGTAGGGAATGTGTTGGATGGTGTAGGGGTGCAATTTACTATTCTAACTCCAGGAAGGTGCAGCAGTAGGGAAAGTGTTGGATGGTGTAGGGGTGCAATTTACTATTCTAACTCCAGGAAGGTGCATCAGTAGGGAATGTGTTGGATGGTGTAGGGGTGCAATTTACTATTCTAACTCCAGGAAGGTGCATCAGTAGGGAAAGTGTTGGATGGTGTAGGGGTGCAATTTACTATTCTAACTCCAGGAAGGTGCAGCAGTAGGGAAAGTGTTGGATGGTGTAGGGGTGCAATTTACTATTCTAACTCCAGGAAGGTGCAGCAGTAGGGAAAGTGTTGGATGGTCTAGGGGTGCAAATTACTATTCTAACTCCAGGAAGGTGCAGCAGTAGGGAAAGTGTTGGATGGTGTAGGGGTGCAATTTACTATTCTAACTCCAGGAAGGTGCATCAGTAGGGAATGTGTTGGATGGTGTAGGGGTGCAATTTACTATTCCAAGTCCAGGAAGGTGCAGCAGTAGGGAAAGTGTTGGATGGTGTAGGGGTGCAATTTACTATTCTAACTCCAGGAAGGTGCATCAGTAGGGAATGTGTTTGATGGTGTAGGGGTGCAATTTACTATTCTAACTCCAGGAAGGTGCAGCAGTAGGGAAAGTGTTGGATGGTGTAGGGGTGCAATTTAATATTCTAACTCCAGGAAGGTGCATCAGTAGGGAATGTGTTGGATGGTGTAGGGGTGCAATTTACTATTCTAACTCCAGGAAGGTGCAGCAGTAGGGAATGTGTTGGATGGTGTTGGGGTTCAATTTACTATTCTAACTCCAGGAAGGTGCATCAGTAGGGAATGTGTTGGATGGTGTAGGGGTGCAATTTACTATTCTAACTCCAGGAAGGTGCAGCAGTAGGGAAAGTGTTGGATGGTGTAGGGGTGCAATTTTCTATTCTAACTCCTGGAAGGTGCATCAGTAGGGAATGTGTTTGATGGTGTTGGGGTTCAATTTAGTATTCTAACTGCAGGAAGGTGCAGCAGTAGGGAAAGTGTTGGATGGTGTAGGGGTGAAATTTACTATTCTAACTCCAGGAAGGTGCATCAGTAGGGAATGTGTTGGATGGTGTAAATGTTATGTTTTAGGTAATTCATAAATTTAATCAGGCTAATTTTTTTGTCTTTTCTCGTCTTTTCAGATAATGTCTAGCCTGGGAGCTGCCAACTTTATTAAATCCAGGAAGGGCAAAAATCTTTTAAACCATGGTGGATACATATATAGTAAGGAAAGAATAAGTTTAACTAGAAATCATTGGAGGTGTGTGCAATACTACACTACCCATTGCAGTGGCAGAGCGGTTACTGTTGATAATTTGGTTGTGAAAACCACAGAACATAACCACTCTGCCTCTGCAATGGATGTAGACATTAGAGAAACAATAAACGAGATGAAAGCTATTGCAAGCACCTCCAATGATTCTACAGGATCAATTTTAAGAGAGGTTGCACAGCATGTCCCCAGTCATGTTGCTAGTAGCATGCCTATAATACCTAATTTGAGGAGAATTATTCAGAGACAAAAGCAGGCAAGTAACATTCAATTATCTACACCACATACTTTCTCTGACATTAGAATTCCTCACGATCTTTCTATTTCTTTTTCTGATGAACCTTTCCTTCTGCATGACAACGAAAACCCTCAGAAACGTATTCTAATTTTTAGTACCCCACGTAACCTTGCTAAGTTAGAAAGTAGTGAAATTTGGATGATGGATGGGACGTTTAAAAGTACACCCCATCCTTTCACTCAAATTTACACTATACATGCTAAAATTAACAATAGTGTAATTCCCTTAGTTTATAGTTTGCTACCTGATAAGACTTCTGCAACATACACTGAACTTTTATCAGTGATTAAAAGTAAAACCTCTTCAAGTCCTCGAAAAATAATTATTGATTTTGAATTGAGCATGATCAATGTGATCACTAAAACGTACACGGATACCCAAATTCAGGGATGTTTTTTCCATTTTTCGCAGGCATTTTGGCGTAAATTACAGAAAACATCCCTAGTTGCAGAATATTCTCGGGATAGCAAACTACAATTTGAACTAAAAAAATTAACTGCACTTTGTTTTGTTCCTCCCGATAGTGTGGACGAGTACTACACTGCAATTATAGAATCTGTTTATTATACGAGTAACGAAGAAAAATTGGCACCCATTCTAAATTATTTTGAAGACACATGGATTGGACACCTAAGCAGATCGGGTCGCAGGAGGAAGCCACGATTCCATGTGGAGTGGTGGAACTGCTACACGAGTTGTTTAGAGGGAGAAGCAAAAACAAACAATGCCATTGAGGGATGGCATAACTCCTTCAACCATACAATTGGTAAACCACATCCTAACTTCTACTCATTTTTGGAAACTTTGAAGAAGGAGCAAAGTTTCCAAGAAATGAGAATAGCACAAACACTCGCAGGTAGTCTAAACCCACGAGTAACAGTCAAAACAAGGGAAATGTCTGAGAGACTATTGGCAATTCTACAACAATTTTCGTTGTGTGTGGCTATAGACTACCTGGAAAATCTTTCTAACATTCTTTCTTTTTAAAATAATGTAATTACTTACTTTCCTGCTTTGCTTTAAATTTTACTAATTTTCAAATTACAATTGGCATACCAAGGTATTTTCTAAAAATTTTTTCAAACAAACAAGTCGGGTTCTTTTTTTTACAAACAAATCTTCATTTCAAGCAAAAACTACCAATGTCTACAAATTTACTGTCCCATAGTATTTGAACTATAGTTCGACATCGGAACTCCATTAATTAAATTACCGAAAAATTCCAATTTAATTACCGTCAAAACAAATCACCAAAACTCAAACATATGTAAATTCTACAATTCAAACCATATTCCGAAATGTACTTTGCAGCTTAATCATCATTTTTTTAACAATCGTTATTTTTCAAAATTTAAAAGTACGCAACTTTTTTGCACTTAGAAATGAAGATCGACATTACTTTTGTTACTTCCTAAATAAACAAATCAACTTTCTGAACAGTAACTTATAATTTTTTAACAGTTACATACTTTTTTAAACTAAATAAATAACTTTTAGCGCCCCGACATAGGCATACATTAATGACATTAATGTGGACATGTTTTAAAACAATTAAGTAATCAATTAGTTTTCCCGCAACCTCCCCTTATTCTTTCCTCACTATATATGTATCCCTTTTAATGGTTTATTCTACAATTACAAATGAAAATATTTCCTACCTGGCCGCAGATCAGCTTCCTGCTGCTTCCTCCTCCGATGCTCTGCAAAATGGCGTATTACGTCGACGCTCACGTCATTACGTCATCGCGTGCATCTAAATTTATAGCGGACTACTTTATTTAACTAATCTGTAAATAAATGTTTATAAATGTAAATAAAATACTTATATTTTGTTTTAAAAATGTTACTTACATTGCAAAATTCATTAAAAAAATGGTTTATTTTTTCATGATTTTTCTATAAATAAAAAATGTGAAAACAAAAATTGTTTGCTGTCATTATTTTTAAAATAGTTATTTAAACTTCAAAATTGAAACTAATTAAATGTTAATTTACTAAATATATTCCTTACCTCGACTCTATTGTCTTTTCCCTTCAAAACTATCTTTTTCTTCACTTTCTGATCCTTCTTTTCTTGTTCCGCGCGTTGTATATTCTGATGCTGCCAAAATAAATAAAGGACAAAGACGCTCATAGACTTCAATGGAAAAGCGTGGGAATTTTTTTTTAAAAAGTAAGTAATTATTTTCTTTTATTTATTTTAAACTATTATTGTTTTTAAAATGCATTTTTTATTACTCTTTTAATATTTCAACTATTATTATATATATTTTTTTTTTTAATAAATTTATCTAATTTTTATAATAAATAATCCAAAAGTACTCTTCCTTTTTTAAAATAAAATGTTCTGTATTTTTGGAACTTATAAATACTCTAGTAATTACATATCTGATTACTTAAATTTTTGTTAGATACTGTATTATTTATATTTTTTAAAAGTACTCACAAACTTTAATTAAATTAAATTTAAAATATGCTGTTTCTTAATTTGAATAAACCAATGAACTAACTTAATTTAAGAAATACACTTTAATATTTTAAAAATACTCTATTATTAAAATTTAGTTACTCACTCTTATTTATTTTAAATAAAAAATTAAATACTCTTTCAATTTAGAATAATTCTCAATTATTTATAAAATTAAATATAAAAAAACTCATTCTATTTTGAGAAATACTCAAGTATTAATTTAACTATCCAACAAAACATTTCTAGTAGACAAAAAACTCAAGTATTAAATATCAAGAATTAATATTACAATACTCAAGTATTAATTTAACTATCCAACATAACATTCCTACTAGACAAAATACTCGAGTATTAATATTAAAATACTCAAGTATTAATTAAATATAAAAAAAACTCATTCTATTTTTAGAAATTCTCAAGTATTAATTTAGCTATCCAACAAAACATTTCTAGTAGACAAAATACTCAAGTATTAAATATCAAGAATTAATATTAAAATACTCAAGTATTAATTTAACTATCCAACAAAACATTCCTACTAGACAAAATACTCAAGTATTAATATTAAAATACTCAAGTATTAATTTAACTACCCAACAAAACATTTCTACTAGACAAAATACTCAAGTATTAATAATTTGATAAACTACTCAATTTTTTTCAATTACAAATTTTTTATAAAAAAATAATTATACGATATATATTTATTTTAATTAAAATACCAACATTAAAAAATGCGTTGTAATAGTATATGCGTTGTAAAAGTACTTACCATATAACATCTTGCGTTGTAAATGCATGCGTTGTAAATGCATGCGTTGTAAAGGCATTTACAAATAATGCGTTGTAAAGGTATATGCGTTGTAAAAGTACTTACCATATAATAGCATGCGTTGTAAAAGCATGCGTTGTAAAAGTTTTTGCGTTGTAAAAAATGCGTTGTAATAGCATAGCGTTGTAAAAGTTGCGTTGTAAAGGTGGTTCCCCGAAGAGAGGCGTAGAAGGAGGAATGAATGCAGAAAGATAAGGCGCAAATGTAAAATCAGGCGGCAACAACAGGGGCAGATGGCGCAATGCAAAAAAGAAGAACTAACCGTAAATCATCGACATGCACCCCATAATACTGTGATCAATCTAACTGACTTCACACTTACCGCTGCTAAAATACAGCTATTATCCTTAGGATTATCTTTCTGTCCTCCTAATCAATTCAAATATGTTCAAACAAGAATTGATGTCCTCAAGTTTATCCAGAAGTTGAAATTGCTTAAACATTTCAAATTGAGCAAAGCAACTATTATTGCTTCAAAGGTAAAGGTATCTGACAAACCGAGCATGGTATTACAAGTATCGGACATTTCCACTCTGAAAACCATGCATTCTCTTGCCGATAATTTAGAGGAATATGATTATACTACACAAGAGGAGCTGTCTAATTTGGCCTGCGAGTCCATTTCGCCCTGCCTCGACTTTAATCCCACTTATGCCAAAAGATGCCATTGACATCTTCAGCGACTGTGTCATCAATGATCTAAAAGTTCTTAATCGCAAAGTGTTGAAAACAGTGAAACATCGCTCATATAGAGATAAACAATATTCGGCACTTCTGCAAAAATTGAAGGAGAATGCTGACATAATCGTAGCCAAGGCAGATAAAGGAGGCAAAATAGTACTATGGCCTAGAAACCAATACCTAGAAAGGCATATCGTCACCTCAATGATGCCTCATGTTACAGAAGAGCAACTGTCAATGACATGAGACAAGTGAAGGAATTGGTCCACAAAGAACTAGGTCAGTGGAAAAGGGAAGGCTTACTCAATAAAAATGAACACAGCTTCTTGAAGGTTGATTTTCCAAGTACACCGGTTCTCTACTTTATCCCCAAAGTGCATGAACTAGTGGTACACACTCCTGGTAGACCCATTATATCAGCCCAAAAAAGTTTGTTTGAAGCAATATCAAAGTATGTTGACTACTTTCTACACAAATTCGGGCATTTCTTATCCATCATGATATCCATCGTGTGGCAGGAGGACTATTTATTCATAGTCATGGACATATGCTAACTCTACACAAGCATACGGCATAACGATGGACTTAATGCAGTTACATTTATCAACATAATGTAATGTTGTTACGCATGATTGAATTGTGTTTGAACAATAATGATTTCATGTTCAATAATGAGCTCTTCCCGCAACTGCGTGGTGTTCCTATGGGGGCTTGCTTCTCCCCCAGCTATGCGTGCTTGCACGTTGGCTGGTGGGAGGAGCATGTCCTTAGGAATCAGTGAGTGGGTACATAGTAACTGGTATTGGTGTGTCAATGGTTTCAAATATGGTACTCTGTATTTTACAGTGAGTGATGAAAGGTTATACTAGTGTATGATGAAGTGTATCAGATTGTCATGTTGATGATGTCATCAGTGATGTCATTTGAGATGTCATCTGTGATGTCATCAGTGATGTCACTGACCATGTCATGAATGATGTAATATGTGACACCATCAGCAGTGCATTGCAGGCGCGCGAGTTATAGTTAGCAGAACTAACTATAAAGGAGGAATTTCTATGGTTTTGTACGAGTGAAATGTCCAGCTAACTATAACACCCCTGAAACCTATGTTTTTTTTCTGTGAATATATATATATATATATATATATAAAGAGCCACATCCTTGGAAATCGCCGGGACACTCTTATCTCGGTGCAATCACAGGGTCCAAGACTCCCTGTTATCTTTATATCGTTCCACAGCGCATCATCGCACTCCATGCACTCCTTCCAAAAAGCACAAATCCGAGGTTCAGGCTTTAAAGTGATTTATTCAGCATCAGCATCCAAAGAAATACCCAACGCGTTTCGGCGTGAGCCGCCTTGGTCACGGGTAAATTCCGCCATACAGACTCTCAATTTTAAACATTTCAGTCGTAAGCATGACGTAAACATAATTGAAACAGAGAAAGGAAATATACAGATCAGATGCACAGAATCGTAATGTCATTTCCATTGTGTCGGCCATATTGGAATGGTGAATGTAGTTTTCTTTCCATATGAGTACGCTATCACAATTTCGTATAGTGTTAATTTATATACAGTTTTACAATATGGCAGTTCACCTGATACCATAAATGCCGACAGACATTTAATTCCATGCTTATTGAGTATCCGAGTATATACAAACTTTGTACAATGTAGTATCGACAGGGACTATCAGAAAAAATGATAACATTAGCATTACGCACATAGAACTCTGTTAGCGCTAAGTTGCAAAAATTTCCGCTTTTTACATTGCCCGAAAACACTTTAATCATATACGATTCCTCATAGTTTTTTGTGTGTTTTCGAGTGCAACTTTATTGACACAACGAGCCGCTCGTAAATAACAAAGCTGCATAACTTCTCAGGTATAAGTGACCTCTAGTGTGCTGGGAGTTCAAGTTTATATGTGAATAGCAATATCGCAATGTACGTCGTCAATTCAGCCCCAGTGGGCAATAATGGAGAAAGATAATAATTAAATTTACAAAGCTAGGATGCTAACTATGGAGTTAAACCCCAGTGGGTAATTGTGTCCGTGACAAAGTATATAATACAAATATAAATATATGGTATATGGTATATTCATAATCTCTTGTCGAGATGCTGTATGTATAATATCATACTGCATACAATTGTACTTACAGTGATATAAACAAAGACACTATGTTTTCAAAAAAACCTCTCTGGTCATCCCACATATAATAGCTTAAATAAAGTAAAATAAACTCCATTTGGGATTGCTTTGCTAGATCTGATGTTAGTCAATATCTTCAACTCAGATACCCTTCATTTGTGAACACCATCTGAAAGAATGAACAGAACATGATTCAATGACATTAAATATTATCCTCCTCATTTTAAAAAAAATAGACATACTGCGTATGACTATTGACTGTTAAAAACATGAAATACAGCAGGAGACCTTAGAGTCAAATAAAATTTACCTAGAATGATATCAAAATCAAATATAGAACAGATCATGATTATCCTAGTACAAGAAAAAGCCAACAAACTAATCTCCAAGAAACCAAGACATCTCTTCCTCGGAGTTCAGACCATCAGGGATCTTGGTGTTGAGTTCTAAAATATAATAGGATTCCAATCGCCTCAGCTTGCGAATTCTGTCCCCTCCCCTCATGGTTATAGGTATACGGTCTATCACAAAGAATTTCAATAGATTGCGATTACTTTTGTGAAATTCCTCATAGTGCCGTGCTATGGGGGAAAGTTTATCCTTATTTTGAATCGCCCTCATGTGTTCCAGGATGCGTTTTTTGGCAGCAAACATAGTGCTGCCTACGTATCTCTTGGCACATGGGCAGGTTAAAACATAAACACAATAGTCAGATACACACGTGAGATGTTTTTCAATGTATCTGTCTTGATCTAAGATAGGATAGTAGACTTTTTTCACATTAGAGCTGCATTTACAGGCTTTGCATGACATGCAAGTAAAGAAGCCTTGAACTCCTTTAGATCCTGGTTTCATTTGGCTAATTTCATTGCTGCATATTTTGTCACGTAAAGAATCTGACTTCCTGTATGTCACATTAGGTTTATCCTTTACGACTTCCTCAAGAGTAGATTCAGTTTTGAGGATGCCCCAATGTTTCTTGAGACACTTTCTTACATAGTAAGAACCTAAATTGTAGGTGGTTATGTATCTGATGACTTCATTTTCATTTTTGCCCTCATCTGGGTTACTCTTTGGTGCCAATAAGTCCTCTTGTTTGAGGTTAGTGACTTTCTGGCGGGCTTGTGTTATTATGTTGGGTTTGTACCCTCTGTCAAGGAATCTTTCATTCATGATTATGCATTCTTGTTCAAAATCAAAATCAGTACTGCAGTTCCTTCGAGCCCGAAGAAACTCACCATACGGAATGCTATTTATGAGGGCTTTAGGATGTCCACTATCAGCATGCAACAATGTGTTCCCTGATGTCTTTTTCCGATACAATTTTGTTGTTAATGTATCATCCACTACCTGCACACTTAAATCCAAAAATTCAATACAGGAATTGCTGATAGTACCTTCAAATTTTAAATTGACCTCATTGTTATTGAGACCATTGATGAAGTCCCTGGCAAGTTCTTCACTGCCCTCCCAGATGATGAATAAGTCATCAATATATCGTAACCATGTTTTCACATGGTCACGATATAAACTGTTCACCTTGGGTACCCGTTGCTCCCAGTACCCCATAAAGAGGTTGGCGTAACTGGGAGCAAAGCAAGTACCCATGGCAGTTCCCTGTGTCTGTCTATAAAATACATCATTGAAGATAAAAAAAATATTTTCTAGACAAAATTTCATCATCTGTAATATCATGTCTGTGTGTTGTAGAAAGGAAACAGAACGTGACGTCAGGAAATGTTTACAAGCCTGTATACCATCAGTATGTTTAATACTGGTATACAGGCTGCAAACATCCAATGTGATCAGCAAATGACCCTTCTGCCAATTCACATTTTTGATTTTGTTGAGGAAATCTCTACTATCTTTCAGATAGGAGGGTAGACTTTCCACGTATATACGTAAAAAGTAATCGATGTATTTGGAGGTCTTCTCTAACAAGGAACTCATATGGAAAGAAAACTACATTCACCATTCCAATATGGCCGACACAATGGAAATGACATTACGATTCTGTGCATCTGATCTGTATATTTCCTTTCTCTGTTTCAATTATGTTTACATCATGCTTACGACTGAAATGTTTAAAATTGAGAGTCTGTATGGCGGAACTTACCCGTGACCAAGGCGGCTCACGCCGAAACGCGTTGGGTATTTCTTTGGCTGCTGATGCTGAATAAATCACTTTAAAGCCTGAACCTCGGATTTGTGCTTTTTGGAAGGAGTGCATGGAGTGCGATGATGCACTGTGGAACGATATATATATATATATATATATATATACACATATATATATATAATTCAACAAACATTCCCATTTGAGATGTTATCAGTGATGTCACTGACCACGTCAAGAGTAGTGTAATATGTGAGGTCATAAGCAGGGTATTGCACTACGCACAAGTTATAGTTAATTCAGGTAACTATAACGGTTGAATTTCTCTGGTTTTGTATATGAAAATTCCGACCCCAACTTTAATGTCCCTGTAAATGTTTTTTTTTTTTAGTAAATTTTATAGATTTTTTTACATTCTATTTGATAACTATAACGTCCTTGTAGCCTTTGGTTTTTGTAGTGAATTTCTAAGGGGTTTTAAATGCTAATTCCTAACTATAACGTCCCTATCACCTTTGGGTTTTTTTGGTGAATTTCTAAGGCTATTTAACTAGCAGTCACGTCTGCTGAATGGTGGAGAAAAAGGGCTGGGTCTCTGACCAGCTCTCAGTAATTCCGCTGCATAGGACTTACAGGAGGTGCCATGAGTGCTTCTGGGCCCCCAAGGTCCCTCTGGAGCCAAGGGGACTTTATCCCCAAACCAAGAGTGCACCAGGAGGCGCGTTTGTAGAATAGTAGAGAAAGGAACAGGGTCTCCTGGTTTAAAGTGTTGCTAGCCAATCAGATTTAAGCCACGAGATCTGCAGAGATCACAAATCCACAGCAGCCACAGTTGTATATCTGAGAAATATTTACATTTCTCAGGACCACTGAATGGATTTACACCATCTAACAAAAAGACTGCTTTCTGGAACAAGAGCTACCTTTTTGCCAAATTTAGTGTAATGTCATTCAGTAGTTCAGGCTGTAGCCATGTCTAAAGTTTCCAAGGAAATTACCATGGAGAAAAAGCGTTTTGGGACCCCCCCCTTTTTCTCAGCCTTAAGAGAAGTTTCTTAGAAAATACTGCTATTTGTATATTGATTCCTTATTATGTCCCTTTGTGAAAATGCTTCCAGCATACTGTAAGGATATTGTTGATTTTTTAGCAAAGATTCATAATTTAGTTTGAGTAGATGCCTATGTAATGATAACCAAGATTGGATGTGACTGCACTGTACACTTCTATTGAACATACACTTGGCATATGAGCATGCAAATATTTTTGTAATACTTAGATTGAAAAGAATTTGCAGCCAGGAACAAGAATATATTAAACAACTAGAGCAAATGAAAGGAATATTCTTGAAAAGGGAATGTAGTTCTAAAACAGTAAATATGGCTAAGGAAAATCCAAGAATGTTACCAGGAATTAGTTACTGTATCAAAATGTAAGATCAGAGAAAGGGAATTCTGTAACAAGATTCATTACATGTTTTAATGTCATGTCACCTAAAATATACCAGGTGATTAGTAGACACTGGCCATTAGTGAAAGGGGATGCAGTTATAGAAGAAGAGCTACCGAACTTACTGTCCATTACATACGGAAAAGGTAGGATTTTTGGAGATAATCTAAACCATAGTTATTTTACTAGCAGACAAAAGACCCATACTTGGCCATCTACAACAAAAGTTTTTTTTTTTTTTATGTAGCCATTGTATAGCTTGTAGGATGGTGAAACATACCTCAGAGTACTTTTCCTCTGATGGTCAGAAGAGAAGTGTGAATGGATTTTATAATTGTAACTCGGACCATCGTGTATATGTGTTATCTTGCCCATGTTTCCTGATGTAGGAGGGAAGCACTATTTTTCTGCTAAAGAAAAGCATACTAGAACATCAGCGTGCGATTAGGAATCATGATGTCAGTTACCAGGCGGTTAGACATTTCTTTGACAAACATGAGAGAGATTACTTTGCAGTGGAGAGAGTTCCCCGAACGTGAGAGGAGGGAACAGGGTGATGAAGCTTAGACGCCTAGAAGCTAGATATATCCTTGATCTCCATACAAAATTCCATGCAGATTTGAATAGGGATGAAGAAATAAAAGTGCATTTAGGATAACTGTGTGCAGTTGGATGCTGTTCCCATTGTTGAACAAGAACAATTGAAGCCCTCAATATTGTGATTAATCATAGGACTTTTAGCGGTGTAGTATGAATTGCATGAATTAGAGGTTCTGTTGCCCTATGTATATAATCCCCATAAAATTTGTGCTTATTTATGAATAACTGCTGATGATTTGTCAAGCAAGTGGAGGATATTTTTGTTGTTGAAAGTCTATCTGTTTTTATTTTGCAGCATTTTTGTACAATAGGGTGAGGTTTGTTAACAGTGAAACCATAATGGAGATTTAAATTGATTATGAATTTATCTTCACCCACAATGTGACATAGTGCAATATGTTGTACATAATGATTGTTTGTGAACCTCCTAGAGATGTATTTATACACTAATATATATGTATTTATGTATATATGTATTTGTATAACTGGTAGGTTTGACTTCTCTTTGAGGCCAGGTTATGGAGAATGAGATTTATTGGTGGACCATAAATTGTGGCTCCTCCGTAGACAATACATGAGTCTGATAAATGAGAGTATAATCATCAGGAGATATGGGCACTGGCCCAATACTACATTGATGAGCTCCATCCCTCCATTACTTCAATACTATGCACAGTGAATAATGTTTTTTGCTAAAATTATATATAAGAAAATGTTTTATTAAAAAGAACAAAAAAGAAAAAAAATTAAAAATGTAATGAAAATTTACAGGATTTCTATACATTAAGGATTTTATTTCTATTGGAAAAAATAGAGACAAAAGGCGCTTGAAATAGTATGCTGTTTATATCCATGATGGTGATGTTTAAAGCTCTCACTGGCTTGTGGGTCTTTTATACTTTGAGAAAGGCTTGGATCAGCTGAAACGTGTCAGTAACACGCGATTACGGTGTTTGGTTTCCTCTCATGTACAAATATGTATATATACATATATATTAACATATACACACACACACCCTCACACACACACACGCGCACACACCCACACACACATACACATATAGATAATTACACATCTCTTGTGTTCATTATGAACATAAGTTGAAGCTACTGTTTAGACCATGGTCATAAACAGTAACATAGGCTTTCGAACAGAAAATGTGCAAAGGACATATCATTTTCACATCTTTCATATGTTGTGTAATTTTGATATGCAAATATCTATGCATATGTTCACATCTCTTGTGATTTGAATCCAAGATAGGCCCTTCTCACCAATTTCCGCGAATACCCTATTCAGCTAATAGGTTTTAAACAGAAGGTGGCAAAGATGTGCATTCATTGGGTTCGGGTTCTTGATATAGTGCCTAGAGCACTTTGATCTCCTTCAATAGTGTTATTCTTTAGTCTTCAGATCTATTCTAGTGCTGCTTTGTACATCAGTATTCATCTGAAATAAACCTTTCCCTCTGCCCTCAATAGCTGCAAGGATTTGACGGATGATTCATCAAGAGCTAAATATTCTCTGCGAGTTTTGACAAGATGTTTCTTTCTGTGATGCAATTTGTACAGTGGAACATTCAGCCCCCATGTCCGGGCTTTGGGGGCTAGTATTTGAAAATCAAAAAGGCTAATGATTAGTGCATACTCCGATATTCCATAAATGTCTATGCCACGTTTACACACCTTTAGCAGCAAAATGTTGTTGACAAGGAAAATGTCAATTAGAGATTCCGCCCAGTGTTCTAGTTAAATAGAGCCATTTTCACTGTCCCTATGATGTGTAAAGCACCATGATCCAGTCATGTGTGGTCTGGTATTAGGTATCTGAGTTGTCCTCTGTAATTAGCAGTCTGGTCGTCCATACTCAATTTGATCAACTGTATTATTCCAGTCAGCTCCTATGATTAGCATGGAGTGACCAAACTCTACAATCAGTATATTCAAAGTTTAAAAAAAGAACGTTTAGAGTATGCCTGGGAGGAATTTTCAATTTCACAGCCGGAATTGGAGGAGTTTTGGTAATTACGTGTTGAGCCAAAAGATATGAAATGGTTTCTAAACTTTAAAAACCACTGCATACACCAGTCAGCGTCCTTGCACACTGTGTAGTGATTAAAATTGCAGAGTATGCAAGGACACAGAGTGGTATTTGGCTGCACTATTTTCTTAGACAAACTTCTTCCTCGCAACCATTGTTGGACACAAGGGTGTATTTTGTGCTAAGAAAATAGCACCAAATACCCACTATGCCCCGTTGCAGAATTCTGGTGGAATTTTATCCAAATTCCACCTGATTCTGTGGAATTAAACTCTGCGAACTCCCCCAATCCCTAGTCTAGAGGTTGTTGGGGTATATATGGATCCAATCTAAAAGGTGCCATTGTGAAATGTGCATTTGGCAACAGCATATTGTCAAGCCAGTTCTGTCTGTGTTTTATGCAATTTTACTGCTGCATTTGCTGTATCAGAATAGCAATGCCATTTTTCTTGGGTGTTGAGGAGTGTGGATGAGTTGAATCTCCTTTGTCATTGCAACCAAGCTCTGAAATCACCTTCTCCACCCTTTGTCATGTACGTTTTTCAGAATCTTCTTGTTAGAGGTGAGTCTCTTGAACTATTGCATTTCTTGCTTTTTTTGTTTTGAGGGCGGTCAGTGTTTTCTTACGCTTAAAGTAGCAGATGAGTCTATCGACATTCAGGGACCAGATGCAGAGTGGGACTGGGACAGAAAATAGGCACGGGTGCCAAAAGAAACTTGGCCCAATTACTAAATTAGATAGCAAAAGATTGTGGCCCATGTCTTCAAATTGGGGCAGTTTTGAATTTGTAAAGATGAACTGTATAAAAGGTTTTAAAAGGTATGGGAAACTGCATGCATTTGGGCAATGTTTGAGATAATATCTTGGAAATCAGCAGCAAAAACTGGCCCACCAGACTACTAAAGAGCCCACAAACAGCCAAAGATATGTCCAATGCACTGACCACTTTCGGGCACTGTCTAATTGCCCTATAGGCCAGTCAGACCCTGACCAGATGGACAGATCTTTGGTACCCTGTGCAGGAGATGTCACTTGATGTGGCATAATTAAAAGAGGAGATACTATCCGCTCTAAGAATAATGAAGGCTATTATGGGTGCTACTGATTCAATACCTGCTGTTTAGAATGGTACATTGATTGGGCACAGCACAGGACTTTCAAATATATAAGTATGCGAGGCTGGCTGGATAGGAAGAATATACCTGCGATAGCAACCAACTAACTAACTCAAGTCAAGTCAAGTCAATCACAGCTTTATTCGATCGATAATTCTAACAATCATAAAGCAGATAAAAACATACGAATATTACATAGTAAAAATATTAGTTTAAATAAAAAGAAAATCACAATATGAGTCAACTGTTGGTTCATACAATCATTTTAAAAAGAACATACATATTTGGAGACGAAAGAGACATCCGTAGTCATATACTGAAACTTTTCCTTAGTTGAACAACTTTTTTAAAAAACATTGATATTCTCCAAACCGAGTGCGCATTATCTAGATATTGTAAAGCAATAAACGCCGGGCGACACTGTCTGATCCCCAGGACTTTTAAAATTGGGGCGATCCATATTTTTCATAGATCGCTATAGAATTTACAAAATAAAAGTACATGGATGGTGGATTGATCCGAAACATTATAACACGGGCACAATTTCAATACCCGATCTCATAAACTCCAGGTACAACAGATAAGTATGGTTGGATGGTGAAACAGGTTAAGATCATTTGATTTTGCTGTACACTGGGCTTGACAATCTGGCCCAACAATCTTAACGAATCCAACAACAAAAGCCCCTCTTTTTCTTAGGTCCTTTCTATTTACAGATATCATAATATTTGGTTCGGTAAAATATTCCAGATGGCCAAGGTCCTTCATAAAATCTCGAACATACCTTAACCATGAGATTTTTAAGGCCCCTTCCAGTGTTAACTAATCTGTTAGGATGTCCCTATTTAATAAAGGCTCCATTTTAGACCAGATCTGGTGCCATAGTAGAACGGGCTCCAATTTTATTAAGTCAGAGATGGAGGATAGACCCAGCTCGGCGTGACATGCGTATGTGGAAGAGCTACTCGGTACGGACAATATAAATTTCAGTAACACGTTTTCCTCTACCAGTATGAAATGCGTGTCTGTAAAACCCCAGAGCCCTGCCCCATACAAGACTGTAGTAACGCTTGTTGCTTTATACATCTGCAGGAGCTCCACTAGGGGCCTCCTGTCTAGATTCTTACTAAAATGAGCGAATGCAGTAGTAGTTCTCGAAAAAACTAATTTCTTGGCTAATATGAGTCCAAGAATCATCCTGGTTGAAAAGTATTCTCAGGTAAGAAAATCTCCTTGTAGGCTCTATTTTGTGACCATCTACATACATGTCCCTACATCTCCGGCTACCCCGAACACACCACATTATAAAGGTCTTGGAGGTATTCACTCTCAAGCCAAGATTACTCATAAAACCAAAGAAACTATCCAGGACCCTTTGCAGACCTACTTGTGTGCGTGACATTAAGATGGCATCGTCCGCATAAAGGAGGGCAGGTATGGGGCGTCCAGCTATCTGGGGGAAATCTTTATTGTCTTTAAGCAATGCATCTCCCAGTCCGTTAATGTAAAGATTGAACAGGAAGGGGGCCAGCACACAACCTTGCCTGACCCCTTTCCTTTGAGAGATTGGGGCAGTGCAATTACCCCCCCAAAGGGTTCCCCTTTTTAAAAATTGGGACTATTGTTGACTAAGCCCACGTTGAGGGGAAGGGGACGGAGACACTGGGCATTAATAACCTGGGTTACAAGTGGACCCCATAAGGTCAGATTTGACTTAAACAGATCAACCAAGCCCGTCCGGCCCTGGCACCTTTCCTTCCTTGCTCACAGATATTGCCCGATTAACCTCATCTAAAGAAAATTGGAGATTAGAATACTGAATCAGAGGGGTCCAGTCAGTACCCTCCTGCCTATTCTCGGCACTACCTCCATCACTAAAAATCCTTGAGAAATGGTTAATCCATTCCTCTTCGCTAATAGCGATTTCTATTGCAGGGCCACTTTCAGGCATCAAGAAAGGCAATTTGACGACTTTCCAAAAAGTCACACTGTCTCCCACTAGAGAGGCAGTGTGCAAAGCTTCCCATGCTTCATTCCTCAAAATCAGTTTTCTTTCTTTGATGGCTGACCTATACATCCCTCTTGCATGCCTCACTTCTGCTGGGTTTCGGGGGATCTTATGTAGTATGTTTTTTAAATTTGTGTAGGCGCGGGTACATTTCGGGTCAAACCATCCCTGTCATTTCCCTTTTCTAGATTCCTGGGCCCATATTGCCTCCCTTACACCACCTGCTATAGTTTGAAAATAGGTCAAAATGCTATCTGGACAGGCTGTATCACTCAGGCAGATCTCAAAAGCCAGATTACATTTGGAGATCACTTTTTTAGTGATTAATAAAGGGTCAACCTTGTCCCATTTCAAGGTGAAGCCATTTACCCTATTAAGTTTGATGTTAGTTAAGACATGATCCATATTATCATGTCTACCAAAACTACTTTCCGGCAAGGATAGAAGAAGGCACAAGGGGAAGTGGTCACTCAATGAGGTATCGTCGATACAAAACTTATGAAGTCTGGGTGCATAATTTTTAGATACCAAGATATAGTCAATAGTAGTAAATAAGCCCCTTGCACTAAAGGTGTAACTCATAGGAAGAGGAGTGGGACATAGCTCATTAGCAAATCCTAAATTATTGCCAAAGACCAATTCGTTATATGAGTCCCCCAGAAAGGAGTGACAAAAATGAGTATTACTAGGCCCAGCTCCAGTTATAAAGCCACAGTTTTTTCCATCAGCATTTGGACAGAGGGCACAATTAAAATCACCTACCACGATTACCATAACATCTTCATAAGAGTTACCACATGTATTTTTATATCACAGTCAAGTTTTTTCAACACATAGTTCACATTGGTGTGCGGAATATTGTTATAGAAATTAACCAGGGCAATGCAAATCTTCCTATCCATGTCAATTTTGAGCAATTGGTAATTGACTTCCTCAACCTTCAGCACAATATCTTTTGTTTTTGGATTGTTGGATATATAGGTGCTGAGCCCTCCATTAGCCCTCCCACAGTGGCCCTCGATCGCTGGAGCGGGAAAGGTTTTAAATCCATTAATATGGATAGGATCTTTAACCCAAGTTTCCTGAAGACATAGTACATCAATGTTTGTTATAAAATCGCACCAAAAGGGGTTTATCAACTTGGCCAGTAGTCCCACAATATTCCAAGAGACAACTTTACATAAATCTTAAGTCCCCTCAAAGGGATTAGCTAGTGCTGCCATACCAAAAAGAGGGGAATCATCAGTACTAATGATCGGATCAGGAAAGTTGTATTCATCTTCCTCCGGGGATCTGCTGAGGGTCAATTTTGTGGGCTCCCTGCCCTCATTCCCTACACCAGTAAGGGCACAGGGTGACATAGGAGTATATGTAACTGGGTAAGATAGTACAGAGTGGTAATCACTATTTTGCATCATGTGCCCTCGGGGCCCCTTATCTTCGAGATTGTCAGTTAAGGGGTGTAATGCTATGCTATGTTGTTCATACCGATTGCTTAATGGGATCGCCCAACCAGCCTGCCCAATTACAATATCTAACCCCTACTTCTGATTGTACCAAGGATCTCTGGTGGGAGGATACAAAAAGCCCAAGGGTAAGATGTTTATGGTGTTGGCCATGAGGTGCCGGCTACCAGCCCTTTCTATGATATGTTGCACCAGCCCGGGGGATTTAAAAGTTATAACCACACAGTCACCCTGTAGGGTCTTTATTGAATACCCATCCCAAGCTACTCTACGTGCCATTTTAAATTCCCGAAAAAGAATGTCATTTATACCAATCCTGGTACATAATAAAAGTAATGACTTGTTCCGTAAAGTGGACCAATGTTCCTGTACACCAGGAGGAAGTATCGGGACATTTGATAAAATAATTACATAGGGAGTTACTTCTGGGGGAAGATGTAAGTTCAAATCTGGTTTTAAAGCAGAATCATGTTTAGGTGTTTGTCCTAACTGTGTATGTACAGATCTTATCCCTGCACTGGCATGGTGGGCCCTTTAGCAATTAAAGGTTCATTTACTTGAGTTAGGGCCATAGAGGGTTCCAAAGTTAAGTTAGCATCAACTAAGGATCGGGGAGGAAATGGGCGTGCTTGGGTTGGATGGCTGATTTCAATAGGTTTGATGGCTGTGTTTGCAGCGGTGCTCGGGCAGTGTTCATTTCCAGTCAATTCACTAGT
The DNA here is from genome assembly GCF_964204655.1 of Triturus cristatus. Classification (NCBI taxonomy): domain Eukaryota; kingdom Metazoa; phylum Chordata; class Amphibia; order Caudata; family Salamandridae; genus Triturus; species Triturus cristatus. The sequence continues at coordinate 522,408,842 of NC_140588.1, read as the reverse complement.
CCCAGTACCTCCACCCCGCCTGTTTTGAGTTGCGGCTGGGTATTGGATAGGGGTGATATTAATAAGCTGCTCTAGCCTAGTGAGTCTATCCTCAATTAAAGTCATCTTCTGCAATAATGGATCCAATAAGCTAGAGACTTGTGTCCCCAGTCTATCCCAAAACTCAGCCTCGTATAACCAGGAGGGGTTTCCAGCTACACTATCACTGGTTAGGGATGTTTTAATCAGCCCCTGTCTAGTATCTCTTTCATTTAGATTAGATTTACGTCTAGTCGCCTTAGGTGAGGCTTGTTTTTTTTAAATGTCCCCTCCCTTTCTTTTCTTTGAGGGCGGTTCAGCAGTGTTACTTTGAGACGCTTTTAATTTCTGCCCCCTAGTTTTTGGTATAGTCTTCCATGGGCTATTTGCATGTCTAGATGGAATAGTAGTCTCACGAGTTAGGTCACTCACCTGTTCTTCATTAGGTTGAGTATTAGAGGTCTCCGAAGGACCAAGCATGTAGGGGCTAGTTGGTACGTTGTGAATCAAAGCTGTATGTAATAAGAGCGGCTCTGATGAGAGCCTGCGCTCTGTAAGCTCTATTTCGTGTATTAGTGCAGATTCTGCTCTCAAAAGGAAGGCATCTAATGTACCCACAACCTCACCATACACTCCTGTCTTTCGTTTACTCATCTTAGATGGAGTTAAAGAATTGAGTCAGAGATTGATAAAACTATACCTTCATATGACCAAGTCCATCAATCAAATAGATCAAACAAATCCTTACAGGTTTCTATAATGCGCCGATACAGCAAAAACAGTAGTATGGCCCAGCCCAGCCTCCTTTGGGCTCTGATGGGCAGAGACGGGCTTCACCCGGTGTGCCTGCGTGCATCCTGCACAGCGGTGGGTAAGGCTCGTTATATGCGCCCACTGGCACGAGTTCTATGACGCGTGAAGCTCCTGCCGCAACGCGCTATGGTAAATGCAGTCCTCGTTGCGGGGGCAGGGGCGTTTAAAACATACAGGGGCAGATTTATGAGCCCCTTGCGCCACTTTTGCGTCACTTTTCCCATGTTAAAAGTGACGCAAAAGTGGCGCAAGGGGCTCATAAATCTGCCCCACAGTACCCAGGCTCTCTTGATAAATAAAGTGCAGCGTGCTGGCCACGGAGGCAGGAGGCAGGATCAATTAAATATCAAGTTCGTAGGCTCTCCAGAGGAAAACGTGCTATGTGCTCATCAAAGGCGATTTACGGCGTCTCCCTAACTAACTCAATGGGTGGGGTGTAGAGCTTCGGTATGAGCATCTGTTCTTTTGTGAAGTGGGGTAGGCTCCAACAGGTTCCAAGAATAGCAAGGATATTGACCAATCTCCTTTATTTAAATCTACAAAAAGTAGCTGCCAGTCGCAAAATATTAACAAAGGCAGTGAATTGTGACTAAAAGAGAGAGAAGCTCAGTACATGAGTCATGACTTCAGCCGAGATCTTGACTTGAATTGGTCTCTAAGGTTCTGATTATGCCTCCGTCCATCCTCCAGTGAAAAGGGTGATTTACAACAGCGTTAACGCCCCTTTCACATGTCTTTAGTCTGAGATACTTCCATGGCAGTCAGAGTAGGACACAGAGATTCAAGTAGTCTTTTTAGTTCGTCTGGGCAATCAAATCCCTTCATTTTGCCTTCTACGGTGATGAGCATGAAAGCTGAATTTAGAAGACCATATCTATCATTTCTCGCGTTAAGTCTGGGGCGCATGCCTAACAATTTATTCCTGATCGCATTAGTTTGCTGAGAGAAGACTGCCACAAACGTTATCTTGAGTCGCTTATAACGGTATGGCCCATGAGGTTTAGCCACTTGTAAAATCAGACTTGTTATGTTAGTGCCTGACAGAACCGGCTATGATTGCTTTGGAGCTTTTTATGCAAGTATTTCTCCTCAAAGTGATATGGTGAGCCCTCTGACAAGCCAGTGGTGGCGGAAATTCTATTTTTAGGAGCATTGGGATAAAAGCTTCTAAGTATCCCATTACATTCAAGCCTTCATCATCATTAAACAGGCTGCATGTGTGTATATTATCTCTGCAGCTTTGCATATTCCAAAATTCTCTATTCAGATCTGGAGAATGTTGTATTGTCTCTTTCAATGCATCTATTATCTTATTAGTATGAACATGTTTTGTTCTGACAGCGATCAGTTCCTCTTTACAATTTAAGGGGCAGATTTACAAGCCCCTTGCGCCAATTTTGCGTCACTTGTAACTTGGGAAAAGTGACTCAAAAGTGGCGCAAGGGGCTTGTAAATCTGCCCCTAAGTTTATATTTTGTTTCCATTGTTGCTCATTCGCCGCTGACAGTAATATCTTAATTAACTTAGGTTCTGTCATTATGATTTCTCGTATGGCTGCGGTCTGAATTTTCTCTCTGTCCTGTGAAGGTTTCTTCTTGCCCACAGCATAAAAGAAAGCAACTGTCTAGATGACTTTGATACAGCCATTGATGGATACTTATGAACCTTCCAAATCAGTCACTTATGCATGGGGATTTCTAGTTCCAGCATTAAATAGTCAAAACGATAGAACAGTAAAGTTGTAGGATTTGACCAGCAGGTGGACCATAGCCATACACTTGTGGTTGTTTCCTCAAAGCAGAATTTCTGCTCTTTATTCCTTCAGTACTGTCTTCCTCATAGAGGGACAGGCAGGTGACAAGGGAATCCTTCTCACAGCAGATGATCACTACATGGCTCTTCTACTGTTCCACAGGTAGATGCTTGCGCTGGTTCTTTGGCAGGGATGTGGCGGTACATCAGGCACTTGGAGATGCTGCAATGGGCAGCACCAGCACTCCTCAGGTCTGTCTGGCTGTGTGAGGAGGGATCTCCAGTCAGTATTGCGCCCTTTCACCTCACTAAGAAAGGAGCGGCAGCTCCATTTGGTTCTCCTCTGGTCACCGTAGTTTGGAGCTAATAACAAGACCTAAATCTCCCCTGCTCTAGTACACTCAAATGACCTCCAGTGCTCTTGTATGCACATCTTCTTGGCCTGCTGAAGGGATGTGACAGTCACTAGGCATGCATTCGCTGACAAGGAACTGTTCTGGTGACTCCACAATATCCTGGAACCGGCCTAGATGGTGTGTTGATGTCGAATTTCTTTTAGAGAGCTGACATCGCCTTCGTGGCACAGCTCCAGCTCTACGTAGTATAATTTGCAAGGTTTATTTGTGTGTTAGATGCTGTGTACGAGTGATATAGGTGACAGGTGTGACGCCTGTATAATAGCTTTGGGTGGGGGAAGGATGGAGTTGTATGAGAGGTTATAGGATACCTTGTAGGGACAGAAAGAGGGATTAGTTCATATCAGAACTCATGTTAGGTTTGTCTGCAACAAGGGAGCCATGTAGCAGGTGAGGGTCATTTTGGAGATGGCAGACTCCTTGAAGGGGGTGAGATGGAGTCTGGATCCAAGTGACCCTCTAAGAATAGGTTTTGCCATCTGAACTCGAGAGATCTTCGTCTGACTCTTCTAACCCTACCATTTCTTTTTAATATTCCCTGTGATGCGTGCCTCCTCCCCCAATGTATTTATAGAGCCTGTGACACTCTACCATATACCATATACCATATGTGCTCCACTGATGTTGTATGGAGGTAGATCATGTAGCTGTTTTCAGTGTTTGACCACAAATTTCACTAAAAGACTGTCTTCTCCTCCGGGAAGTTCCACTGTTCTTGATAGTTGATGCCTGCATCCTGGTGGCTGGATGTAGTTCCTAATGGCTAAATCTATTTGAGGTAGGTCGGCTCCACCCGTCATTGGAGGTAGCAGAGGTAGATACGTTTTCACCCATTTGTAAATCTCCCCTTGAGAAATGGTGAATAGCAAAAAATGAGGAGTTACACCTTGGTATATACGTAGTTATACATGCAAATAGATCTATACTTCTAGACTTAACTTTGTGAGTCAGTCTCAATATTAACAGGATTACTATTAAGACATTCGAATGTTTTTGCTTGGATGCCGAGATTTCAGTTGCGTGTGCAACAGTAAAGAATGCAATTTTAGTTTATTTCCAGCAAAGTTTTGTGCAATAAGATTGTAAACCATGAGGCATTTGTGAGATTGCATAAACTGCACCTTTTAAACTGTTTTTCAATCTTGCATGGACACTGATGGTCTTTTAACGTTGTCAATAATAAAGTTATTTACAAGAAATAATGGAAATGTATGCACAAAACCAATTATCTACTATTTAGACTTAAAACATAATAAACGGCTTGTTGGGTAATTCTCTAACATCAGGCTATTTAAAGCTTCTTCAACTTCCTTTCTCCTCTTTCCACCTACGGTTATATTTAGTTAGTTGATTGTAATGAGGGCTCATGGTCTTGGGTGTATGCTCATTTTCTTTTCCATTTGTGTGCCATGCGCCTGAAATTAACAATTGTATAGATTAAACAGGTAAATGTATCAAGACAAGTAATAATCACACATCCCCAAGCTTTTTTAAATTAAGCCTTAAATATGCAATACCAAAAGCAATTGTGCATGATCTGTGCTAAATTGCTCTCTATAGGCTAGTTAATGAATTTCCGTGATACTGTGTTCTCCAATGTAAACATGCAAGAAAATTAGCCTGGGGTTCATTAAAGAAAGCTAAGCTATAATGGTAAAATTCTGCATGCTAGAGAGCTTAACATGATAACACACGTTTGTATCACAAACACGGTTTGATACCAGTGATTGCATTCAGTGGGATTCACTCATACTCATGCTCTGAGAGTTATTCTTCAACACAGGCCCGAAACGCTTATTGGATTGCTGGGCACTGGGAATATACAGTCCATAATTATGCCATCACTGCGTAGTTGTGACAAATCTGCACCACATTTGGCAATAACTTGGCGTAGTCAGCTAAGGTTCAACATGCCAATTTTTGTTTAACCCTGAGTAGATAACAACGTTAAGCTGCTGGTGAAAAAAGTGTACTTTCCCATTTTAGCTCCTGTAGGAAGTATTGCTCCTAGGGACAGCAACAACTACTGAAAAGATTTTCACAAAATCTGGCAAGGAGGTTAAACTTTACTCCGACAGCATGCTTCTATTGGTTCGGACATATAAGCAAAGTTGAACAGTGGTGTTAAAAGTGTTAAAAAAAAATCTTATTTGTGCTGTTTGGTATTCATGAATCTTTCGTGATTACAGAAATTAAGGTATGAATATGATGGGGCGCAGAGCTGAAATGGAGCCGGTGTAGCAACTCCAAACTGCTGTTCAGTGGAATGAAAACAAGAATTAAATCTCTGCAGTTGATTCAGCTTAAAAATGAATCGCCATTGTAGAGGCCTTATACCTGGGATAGCTGGCTGAAAAGGCAATCAAATGGCAGATGCGGGGAGATTATCCAGAGGAGACCAGCCTTGCTCTGAGATAGGAGCAGACGCTCAGAGCTGGCTGGGTTTCACTCCAGGAACTTGTAGGGGTGCGCACATATACAAAATTGGCAGTATAAGGAAACATGCATCCTCACTGAAAAAGGAAGGCGCACACTGCAGGGACTCTGGTGAGTCAGGGCTTGAGAGCAGAAGGCACAGAAGCAGTGCCTAAAAAAGAGGAAGCAGCCTTGGGAGAAGGCAATGGTGGAGAGGCGCCTCCTGCTGCTATGTGGGCCTTCCATTTTAGAGACATACCGTGCCTGAAGACAGGATGTTGATCCAGCGGGTTACCAACCTCAGGTACACAAACACCATCTACTCACCTGGGCCCATAAAAACACATTCATATAGACTAGTAAATACCGCTGGGGGCAATTTTTATAAATGCCTTTTTATGAGATTAGGTACCTGTCAAATGTTAACTAATCTTTCACTGATCAAAAAGTTCTTTCCTCTGGTCAATGGACCTATTAGTTGGAACAAGTTGATGGTGAAATGACACAAAGTGAATTTGCTTACTATATTTGAAATAACCACAGACTCAAGAGAAGTTTTAAATGTTTATCTAGTTAATTCATGTGAGCCAAAGTCAAAAATACAGTACGTACTCCGTTTCTCCAAGGAGGAAAAGTAAATTATTTCAATAAACAGTCAGCTATATTAGAACAAAGTTTCACAATGACAGAAGTATATTTACCTAGAATGGTGTGGAAACCAACCCCTTGGCCAAGGAGCTGGAAAGGTCCCATGGGAAAGAACTGGTGACAAAGACTTCAGGACCGGTTTCAGGACAGGATAGATGACCTCTTCTAGATTTGACGACTGCGTCGCACCTCTCTCTGACACTATCTTCCTCTTCGATTCTTCCGCGATTTTCTTCTAATTATTTGTCTCATTTCCCTCCTCGATTCTTCTGCGATGTTCTTCTAATTAATTGGCTCAAATGCTAAGTCGTTACAGTCTGCAAATCGATTCTGCTTCTGTATTCGTTCAGCTCTCGGACAGCATCCCGGTCTCTCAGCATCTCAGCATCACAAGCCTTCTGCGATTACTAACTAACTAAACTACCTGAATTATACCTTTCTATGCTCATGTACCACCCATTAATGTTTCAACTTTATGAAACTCCTAATTCTGATTGGACAGGCAAGGGGGGGATGATCATCACACCATGCTAAGATTTAATAATTTTCTTTGGTTCTTTGTTTAATGTTCCCGCCCCTTAATTCTTATTCCAAAGCTTTATTTCCCACCCGCATTTCACATCTTTATCAATAAAAATGAATACATATAACAGTTGTCTGTTCAATATGCAGGATGTCCAGCAGGTTCCCAGGACATGTAACAAAGTTGGCCTTGGACGGGTTTCAGAAAACAACATCATGGCTTCTGGCTTGTCATTACTGCGCCTGCGTGAGGTGTCACGTGTAGTACAGACTTTAGCATCGCTCGGAGACCCAAATACGAACTAGTAGAGAGGTCAAAGAGAAACATATTCATTTAAAAAAAAATGATTTCACTCTATACCACCTATCTCTACTCTATTCCCATTTACTTATGAAAGCTCTCCCTGCATTAGCACTTAGTAAATAGCTTGTTTTAGTTTCAGCAAAGCAGATGCTTAGCATGTGAGCTTTCAAGCAGCCATTTTTAGAGCGACTGGGCAGGTGCAGAAATTTCCCTCCAAGCGAAAGAACGTCATTCTGCGTAGATGCAGTTGACGCATGCGCAGTACAGTCTCCCACGTTAGTAGCCATTTTAAGGTTCTCTCTGGTTACTTGTTAGTAAAACACGTCAGCAAGCTTCATTTTGCTAAAATATGTAATGTGGAGCATATTAATTTACACAATACTTTATTAATACATTGTTAGGAGTTATATGAGAGGATTGCATCCGAGCAAGTCTCTTTTATCTGAGTCCTTGCTCCATCAATCCACTCTCTGATGGCATTTGTGCCATCACAAATTTACCCATCACCAAACCAGATGCCAACTTTAGCACATCTCAATTCCCTTTCCAGTCTTTTAATTTTGAAATATTTTTAATGTATCCTCCAATTTCGACACTTTTTTCTGGAATATAAGTGCAACAATGTTGCGCTTTCAGCATTTTACAGACTCCTCTCTCTTTTGCCAATAATATATCAAGAGCAAGTCAATTTGTAAAACCATTGATCTAATTGCAACCATTTCAGTATTGATCATTAAGAACCCTCCAGCATTATCAGAAGATAGACGATCAACTACTGTGGATAATTGACAAATCTTTTGTGAATTCAGAATTACTCCCACTGAAGGTATCAATGCACTAAATATCTTGCCTACTATTTCTGAAAAAATAGCTCTTTTCCTACGGGTTAGTTTGTTTGTGTTTTCATTGCTTCCAGGTATTCTTTTTACATGATAGAATTTAAGGAATACTATTCCAAAATAGCAACTCCGGTTCCAAAGTGCAGGCTGCCTAAAATAAGCTTTATTCCCACACATATAATAAACTCTAGAAAATACTGGATCTGTTCCCCCTTTTAGTCCCCATCCTTCAATTATCAAAAAGTTATGTTCGCATTCACTGGAACCAATAAATACATTGTTATAGTCAGTCTTTAATCTATGGAGGCGGATCTTCCCTTTCTTTTCAAAATCTAGGGACATCGCAGCATGAGTCTTGCCAGCTGTATATATTTCCTCTTTCTCGGCCCACTGTGGAATATGAGGTTTCTTTTCAGAAGCCTTTCTTTGGAAGTCCTGTCTCCTTTCCTCTACTAAATTCAAAAATACCTTTTCTTCTTCGTGTAATGAACATGTTAGATTGTTTTTGTGTGCTTCTGCTATGATATATGCTCATAGTTAAGAAATATTCACCCATAAACTGTGCATCTTTAGTGCTAAGAACTGTATTCATACTCTTGCGAATAGAACCTCTGAAAATATCACATCTACATTTGAATAATAATATTGTAATTTTCCTGTTCTATAGAATAAACTAGTTAATATACTACATGAAAAACCATAGGTTAATGGTAAATGGTGATACGTGACACCTTCTGCTACTGATGCGGGTAATTTCGTACATACATAACAATTGCTAATCTCCATGGCATCTACATACTGAACTAATAGCTTTGTGAATACATTAAAAGCAGTGTCATTATTTGTCACAGTGTGATGCAAATCTATCTCATCTTATGCTTCTGATTCTACTCTATTTCCTTGTATGTTAGCCATTCTTTCATTAGTATCTGTGTTATTTTTCTTTTCTGTCACCATCAAATAAGGGATGGCTTTTGTTAATACTAACCAGAATATAAGTACTATAAATATGCTGCAAATACATATTCTACAACACTTCTTTATACAATTTTGTTTTGTTCTTTCAGTAACCCTATCATCAGCCATTTTAATTTAAGAAATTTTCTCTTCTTCTCTATGCTCTGCTTTATGAATTTTTTATTTTCTTTGATCTTCAATTGGGTCTCACTTCTCCTTTGTCAATCAGTTCTGCAATTATTTCTTCATCACTTTCTTCATTCAAATCTAGATTCTCAAATTCTTCAAGAATCACATAGGTCCATTCAGGACATTTGAACTTATTGTGCGAAATTTGCGGTCTTTGACTCCTTCGCCTTGGTTTTCCAGTCAATTACCCAGACTGACTTGTAACTCCATTTACTTGCTCAGGTTCTTCACTTATTGATTGTAAATGATATTTTAATCTTTTAACACCACCTGGCCAATTATCTCCTTTTCTGACCTTTTTGGCTTGTACTGCACTTCCACTTTCCTTGCCTCTTTCAAGTATTCTTTTATTTTCGTTATGTTGTGGCACAATTTGATTATCTTCGTTTTCAGAGTCCCTCTCTATCTGCCCTTGTTCAGGGCTTATTGCTGTGACTTCACCTGCCTGAACGTGTTCTTCTTCCTCTATCTGGTCCTGTTCAGGTATTATTTCAACATCTTCTTCTTCTTCCTGAACTTGCTCTTCTTTTCCTAACTGGCCCTGCTCAGGTATTACTGCACTTTGCTTTTCTGCAGCCTGAACGTGTTCTTCTAGGCCTATCTGTCCCTCCTCAGATCCGTGAATGTGTTGATTCTCCTCTGTCTGAGTATATTTTTGTCTCCTTGTCTGATCCTGCTCAGGATCTCCAACAATTTCATTCACCCTTTCCTGAGCTTGTTCTTCTATACCTGTCTGATCCTCTCTAGTGTCTTGCCTTTCTAATCTGGTTCTGCTTCTCGTTTTAATAATCACCTCAGGTATGTCAACCACTGGTATCCAGTCTTCCTGACTTGTGCTCGGTTGTTCTGGGTCAGCTTCTTCAGAATCTGCTATTCTAGATTCCTCAGCTGTGCAACCTTCAGCACCCCTTTATGCTTGTGTCAGTTGGGGTTACATTTTATCAGGAGCTGGTACTCTTTTGGTATGACTGGCATGGATTCAGTTAGGCAAACCTGCACATTTCCCTGCTGTTGTTGTAACCAGTATGACTTGTCGCGGCACATCCCACCTGGGTGCTAGGCACGACTCTCAGGTATGATTCTTCACCACCACCCAGTCTCTGAGATTTAGATCAGGTGCTTGATCCAGCTGCCTGGCAACTGCGTCTTCTCCAACCTGGAGAGAGACAGAACGCACTAGGTCAGCCAATCCTTTATGATGAATGGTATGCTATCTTATCTTATGTTATGTTATGTAATGTTACGTTATCTGAATTTGTTAGACATGCATAAAAAAAACAGGGGGTATCCCGGCACCAGAGGAGCATGCCGGGTATTAGTTGGAGCTTAGTTTACAATGCAAGTTTAGAGTTCCTTGCTGAACTCAAGGACAGAGCTGGCGGCACTGATGTGCACAAGTAGGCTGTTCCAGGTATGAAATAGCTTGATGGCTGATTCTAGCTCAGAAGATGGGGTGGTGTGAGCTAGTAGGAGGCTGGTTGAGCTGGACTGTGTGTGGAAACTGACACAGTTGTTCAGGAAAGTGGGGCCTAGGGAATAAAATACCTTCAATGCCCGAAGTGGTCACCTGGGTGAAATCCAATTGCCTCAAACTAAACTTGGACAAGACCAAAGTAGGGGTCTTTGTGAAAGACCAGTCACCATGGGACTCCACACAGTGACCTACAGATCATAGACCCACCTCCATGCCTTGCTAGGAAATGAAAAACCATCAGAATGACTATAGACAACAAATTGAACATGACCGCCCAAGTCACTGCAGTGGTTTCATCCTACTTCAACACAGTAAGGATGCTGCATTCTCTTCCTCCAACATTCCAGACATATCCCCTCTGCCAGTCTCTCATTAGCACACACCCCATGCATATACAAAAACAGAGCTGGGGGCAGCGCATTTTCATACCTGAATCCGAAAGCATGGAATGACATCCTACAACACATCAGAGCCGCCGCCTTTCTACTGGCTCTTCACAAGAAGCTGAAGACTTGGCTTTTTGAGTAAGCCCCTAGGGGTGGCTTCACACAGAGCACCTTGATACCCTCATGGGTGATTTGTGGACTATAACAACACTGGTAAAATAATACAACATATGATGTGTGAGTGAGAACTTCAAAGAGTGCTCCCTTGTGAATGGAGAGCCTGTGCAACTTTTTGAGGTTGTTGGTGATGTGCTTGCAGGGGGATATGGAGAGTATGGCTGCTGTTTTTTGGATAAACTGGAGGTATCTAGTGAGATAAGTGGAGATGCCCACATAGGAAGTGTTACTGTAGTAGCTGGTTACCACAACTTGGGTGACTGTTCTCCAGGCGTTGAGGGGGAGCCACTTGAAGATTTTTGTGAGGGGCTTGAGGGTGTGGGAGCAGGAGGACACAACTGCATTAATTTGGCTGAGCATTGAAAGTTGTTTATCCATTAATAAACCGAGGGCCCTGGCATGATCGGTGGGATTGGGTGCTTGATCAAGTTCGACTGGCCACTTAAAATCTTTCAGAGTAGAGCGAAATGCAGTTAGCGTTCATCCAGTTGGCAACGTCTGTCAAAGCTGGCAAAGGTGGTCCAGGTGTGGGGCGTGTCATCAAATAGGGAAAGGATGAGTTGGGTCTCATCCATGTAGTAGATAATGTTGATTGCATGGGATCTGATGAATCTGGAGAGTGGTGTCATATACATCTTGAAGACAATGGGGCTGAGAGAGTATTCTTAGGAGACTTTGCAGGCCACGTTGGTGATTGCAGAAGTGTACAGTGCCAGACGGACTGACTGTGTGCACCCTGTGAGAAAGAAGCAAATCCATGGGCGCACACGTCTACTTATTCCAGAGTCATGGTGTCCTTGGATGATGATAGGGTGAGAGATAGGGTCACAGGAAGCAGAGAGGTCGAGCAGGATGTGTTGTGGTGTCCCTCTGGTCATGCAAATATCCCCAGTGGTGGTAATGATGACTGTTTCAGTGCAGTGGTTGGCCCTCAAGCCTAATTTAGAGGGGTTGAGCAGGTGGGTGTGGTTAAAGTAGCTCAATAGTTATCTGTTGATTAGGTCTTAAAGGGGTTTTGCTTGGTAGGAAGGCAGGAAGATGGGTCGGTAATTAGTCAGTTTATGTGAGTCTGCCAAGGGTTTCTTCAGGAAAGGGAGAATGGTAGCATGCTTCCAAGCTTCCTGGGAGGTGGCAGAGGTGAGGAAGTTATTTGAGTGAGCCTGGCACTGATGGAGTCGAGTTCTCTGGAGAAGATGAAATGAGGGCCTAAGCCAGAAGTGGACAGATCACATAGCTGACTGTTCCTGTCACTGAGATCACCCGCCAGCATATTATTGTGGTCTAGGGTGGCTTGTCTTGTTGGGTTGGAGGGAGAAAGGGTTTGGCTGGCTGGCATAGTTGTTGCATAAATTGGTGATTTTGATGTGGAAGAAGTGGGAGAGATGGTTGCAGGAGCCCTGGGAGGGAGTGATGGTGGTTGTGCTGGTAGCTGGGGAGGTGTAGTAATTTACGATAGTGAAGATTTCTTTGGCATTCTTGGAGTTTTTCTTGACTTGGCCAGTCCGGGCCAAGTGCCTGGTGTATTTGATTTGCTGATGATAGTGATGAAGTGCTGACTAGAAGATTATTCTCTGCTGTGTAAGCCTCCAGCAGTGTTCAAATTGCTTGCACTGGTGTTTGTGGAGTCTGAGATCTTCTGTGTATCAGCTTGCATGAGTTCTAGTTGTGGGGCTGGTGGTTGTTAAAAGCGGGACCACGGAGTCTGTGTAGGAGGTAATCCAGGGGTTGAATTGAGTAATAGAATGTGGGAGCTTGTTGAAACTAGTTGTGGACTTCTAGAGGCAAACAAAACTAGATTTTACACCTTGTCCCATTTCTTCCAACTCTCTAAAATTGTTTTTTTAGAGTGAGTTTCAGTTTAGCATTATTCTACTCCACTAATCCATTTGTAAGTGGATTATAAGCAGAGGTTCTGAACTGCTGTATTTCTTTAGAATTTCTTCTGGGAAACCCTTCCAAGAAAAGACGTCTCCCAACGTGACCACCTCATAAATGAGTGTGGACCAGAATTAGGATTTATGCTTGAAAATGTTTACCCTCTATTAATTATCGTTGCCTATTTCTGAGTGTCAATCTCTGCAACAATCTTTTTTCAAGAACCAAAAACGGTTCTGCCTTCTTGTGAGCAACATGAAATGTGTCTGCCAAAGTAGGACCTTCCTATCTTACAGCTAATTCAGAATGCTGGTTAGACAGAGTTGTAATATATGCCTGGACATGTTATTTTGCTTTCTTTTATATCCATTATAGTGATTCTCTTTCAGACACATTTTAAAATTGCAAACATTCTCCCCCAGTCAAAAGATCTGGGTTAAATGCATTGTTCTTTTGCCCACTACGCCATGCCAGGGCACAGAGTCAAGACTGATTTGCATATGGCTGGGTCCAAACTGGGGTGGCATAGTGGGCAAAAGAACAATGGATTTAACCCAGATCTTTTGGCTGGGGGAGAATGTTTGCATTGTCAGCATTATGTGACAAACCCTGAAACCGTTCCCAGGATGCTTGTTTCCGGTACAGGGAGGACCTGGCCTCGCAGTTCGGTCTGGACTGTTCCCATTGGGGCACAGGGTCTAGACTGATTTGCATATGGCTGGGTCCAAACTGGGGTGGTGTAGTGCACAAAAGAATGATGGATTTAACCCAGATCTTTTGACTGGGGCAGAATGCTTGCATTGTCAGCATTCCGTCCATCATTTGTTTGCTGTAACACTTTTCGCCCTAATAGGGATGGGTATGCCCAGACATGGGTCCAATGCTCACTGTGCCACTGGATTTAAGCTAGCCTGGCTGAAGAAGGGTGATATACCCTGAAACTGGTCCCAGGATGCTTGTTTCCAGGCCAGGGAGGACCTGCCCTGGCAGTTCGGTCTGGACTGTTCCCATGGGGCACAGGGTCAAGACTGATTTGCATATGGCTGGATCCAACCTGGGGTGGCGTAGTGGGCAAAAGAACAATGGATTTAACCCAGATCTTTTGACTGGGGGAGAATGTTTGCATTGTCAGCATTCTGTCCATCATTTGTTTTCTGTAACACTTTTCGCCCTAAGTGGGATGGGTATGCCCAGATGTGGGACCCTTGCTCACTGCGCCACTGGATTCAAGCTAGCCTGGCTGAAGAAGGGTGACATACCCTGAAACCGGTCCAAGATGCTTGTTTCCAGTCCAGGGAGGACCTGGCCTGGCAGTTCGGTCTGGACTGTTCCCATGGGGCACAGGGTCAAGACTGATTTGCATATGGTTGGGTTCCAAACTGGGGTGGCGTAGTGGGCAAAAGAATAATGGATTTAACCCAGATGTTTTGACTGGGGGAGAATGTTTGCATTGTCAGCATTCCATCCATCATTTGTTTGCTGTAACACTTTTCGCCCTAAATGGGATGGGTATGCCCAGAGGTGGGTCCCTTGCTCACTGTGCCACTGGATTCACGCTAGCCTGCTGAAGAAGGGTGACATACCCTGAAACCGGTCCCAGGAGGCCTGTTTCTGGTCCAGGGAGTATCTGGCCAGGCAGGTCCGTCTGTACGGTTCCCATGGGGCACAGGGTCAACACTGATTTGCATATGGCTGAGTCCATACTGGGGTGGCATAGTGGGCAAACGAACGATGGATTTAACCCAGATCTTTTGACTGGGGGAGAATTTTTGCATTGTCAACATTCCGTCCATCATTTGTTTGCTGTAACACATCAGTTACGTTGACACCTGTGCAGCCATTTTAGTTAGAAGGATGCCATATTCTCATGCAATCGAAACTGTTACTTGCATACTCTAAACTGTATTTTGCTCATTTACGAGAAATGGTCCTTGGTACGTTTCGTTTCTTTAATACCCATGTTAGCTCATTAGCGCATGCCTTTCCCCTTAGATCAAGGCCTTCTCCCACCTGTCTAGAGGGGACAATAGGCCAGACAACCTTGAAATGTAGATAGTTTGTTCCAGGCTACAGAATCGAGACTTATGTTCTGTACTCCCATTGTATTACGACACCTACCAGTGTTTTTCCATGGTAGGTGGGTCTTTGTGGACTCCGCACATACGTAATGCAACTTTATGCTTGTAAAAGACAGTCCCTCTTCAGCCATCATAGGAGGCTGGTCTGATTGGACTCCACTGCAGTGTATTTTGTGAATAAACTAGTTTGCTTGTATTCTCTACTGCGTCATCGACTCTTCATTCTTGGAAGGCTAGAGGAGGTCGAGAGTGACCCGGGTGACCCTAATCGGGTCACTTCCTTCAGTTGGCACCCAAACAGGGACCCCACAGGTGACCCGTCTTGCCCGTAGCTGGGTTGTAAAAGTCGGGGTTGCATCTGGTTGGATGGGTGGATTGAGGATCCCCACACAATCGAGCCTGGTTCTCTCAGCTGCCCTACTTGTCTGATTGGGTGGCTCCTTGTCTAGCGGTCACCTTGGCTGGGGTCCTGAAAAGGTCAAACCCTTGGATCTGACCGTTTGGTCCGAAGTGTCGGCAGTGGAGAATAGTCTTGTCTGACCTGTGTGCACCGGGTGAGTTCATCTTGAATTCTTGGTAAGTGCGGCGCCGTCTTGGTAAATTTAGTAGGTCTGCAGACCCTTGTAATAGAGAGCATTGTTGAATGTTCTGCCTGGCCATTTGTTGAATTTGGCTTATTCTTGAAAAGGCCTGGGGCGAGAGCTTATTTTGTCTTGGTGCAGTCTGAGGACTGACTTGTCTTGGCACAGTCTGCGGAATGTTTTTGAGAGCTCTTTGTTTATATGTGTTTTGTTGTGTGTGTGTTGATTGAGTGAATGCATAGATGTGCCTGATGCCAGGATGATATGTATGTGAAGCGTGGCATCAGCCCTATTATGTTTTGTACATTGTTACACAAGTTTGCAAGAGACAATGCTGAGCTTCAGTGGCCACGGGATGGTACCTTTGATGAACAAAAATTGAATTATTTGCAAGATAAATTATTTGCTAGAAGAAGTCGGCAGTCGATGTTTGATACTTTATAGGTATGGGAAAAGGGAGGTAAGCAGAGGCATATACGTGCTGAAAAGGAGTCCAGAAAGAAGGCAATGCAAACGGTGGTGCAGAAAGCAGTAGCTTATGATAAGGAAAGAAGAGAAGGGTATTGAGTGTGCTGATAGGAAGTTTTGATTACAGTGTGATAGGTCCTATTTTGTTAGAGACAAAGAGGATCCTCCAATAGAGGACTTGTTGGAAACTCGCCCTCACCTCCCTATGCCCCACAAAGAACATACCCTGCTGTACTCCCATCTCAGTCTGCAGCTGTTCCCTTTTCTTCCCCTGATCCTGCCGCAGCCTCAACAACTTTGGCTCCTGCTGTATCCGTCTTTCCCTTGGTTTTGCAAATTACAAGTACAGTGACTGCAGGCACCCCTATAGTGTCAGCTGCTTCTGTTTCCGTTTCTCCTCCTTCTCTTACACCTGCCACGCAGCCATTGTTGACACTGTCACCTGCTTCAGCATCTGTCGCGTTCACCCTGACCATGTCACCCACGGTATTGAGTAGTGTTGGGATGCCAGTGCAAGGGTTTAAAGTAGGAAATTGGGCAGAGGCACAGGAGCGATTTCAGTGGGCAATGATTCGATCGGATGTAGGTGAAGAAGAGAAAAGGATGGTTGCAATTCAGACAACACAGTGGGTCCGGAATGTGATTTATGGTTTGGAGGATATATGGAGTGTGATGAAGGATTTTGACCTGTTTGTGCAACAACATTCCCTTCAGCACGTCCAATACATTGATTGGTCTGTGGGAACAGTATACTAGAGGTAAAGCTCCGCAAATTGTTTATGATATTCGAGATTGTGTATATTTTGCTGGTACGCTCCTGTGGAAGTTCACAGTAACGATGGGACATTACTCAGTTATCGGGCAAAATTATATCATAGCACTCCGATTCCAGTATCCCAGTTTCTGATAAGGAAGTGCATCCAATTTACCACTCTGAGATTCCAAAGCAACGTAATTCAGGAAATGTTGTTACTCAGCAATGAGTGGAGGCTCGTTTTCAGGAGCAGTGGGTTTATACCCCGTGGAAGAGAAGTGAGGTACTTGCCCTTAAGAGTCAGTTGCCGGACCCTAGGAAAAATCCCACTGCATACTATAAAGAATTAACAGAGGCTGCCTCCTCATCAGTCATGACTATAGCAGATATTGAGATATTTTTTGGGTTGTTAGTGCCGGTAGATATATGGAGGCAGTGCACACACAGGATCACAGAGTCGAATTGGGTGGTAGATGGGACAAGATCAAGGCATGGGATAAGAAACGGAAGCCTGGCAGCAAGCCTAGGGCTGAGATATTGGCTTTACCAAATCATGCATTCTCTTATTCCACTCAGGCAAGTAGATTGGGATAAGTTGACGGCATGTCACCAGAAGAAAGAAGAGAGTGTGTCTTATTTTTTTACTCGGTTTGAAGGGGTGTTTTGGGATTTTAGTGGACAGGATTTGTCAGTGGAAGGAGGGTTTGTTTGTTTGTTTACAGATTTGTTACAAATTTACTTCCTGGGATTGCAGCTCGGCCGCAAGCCTTTGAGAGTACATGGACCACTTCCTCCCTTTCAGTGATATTGAGCATGACCCAATATTATGAACATTGAGAAAATGAGGAGAAGGATAGAGTGGAGAAAAAGAGTAAGGATTTAAAGATGAAGGTGTTTGTTGCAGCAAGTGGCAAGGGGATCTGGAAGGGGTCTGGGTACTGGTCTGGCTCAGAGATCACAAGGTGCTGGTAGAGGTGGTGTGCCTTTGGGGCTGAATCAGTGTGTATATTGTAAAAAGGAGGGTCATTGGCGAAGTGAGTGCCCAGAATTGTTACAGAAGGTTGCAGCACCGAGAGGAAGGGTTGGAATGGAAGGGGTCGTGGTGCAGGTAGCCGAGATGGGGCTCAAGGGGATGCTTCCTCTGAAGGTCAGTCTGATCCAAATTATTTTGACCATCCCGCAGGCAGACAGTATTACCATCATGATTATGATATCAATGAAGTTACAGGGATGTCCTATAGCTAGGACAGCAAGGGACAGTCCAGATTCCTGTAGATCAGTGGGGTCCTTATGTTACAGCAGACCTACATGGTTCAACAGAGAAATTCTTGGTTATACAGGTGCAATGAATAGCTCTGTTTCTCATTCACTGGTCCCTGGGGCCGCCCTGACTGGCAATAATGTCTTGGTAGGTGTTTCAGGTGTACCTGTTGGGAGCCCCATCTCCAAACCTTTAGCTTTGACTGTTGGTCGTTTTACTGTAGATTCTCCGTTTTTGTTGACATCAAATTGTGGTGAAAATCTATTAGTATTGGATTTGTTAAAGAAGTTATGTGCTACTATTTATTGCTCCCCAGATGGTATTTATATGACTTTTGGACCTAATGTGGATGGTGCAAGACAGTGTTTTTGCAAAGGACACTCCACTTCCCGTTGAGTTTCAGGATGTCCCACCTTCTTTGTGGGTGACAGGTGACACTAATGTGGGGTTGTTACAGATACCACCCATTTCTATCAGGATCAAAGATAATGCTGTGCTTCCTCGTATTCCGCAATACAAAATATCACAAGCTGGGGAACAGGCTCTGATGCGGATTATACAGGATTTGATTATGTTTGGGGTGGTGGAGGAGACACGAGCAAACTTGTATAATAGCCCCATTCTTCCTATTCTTAAAAAGGCCCCCATGGATTCCCCTGATACATACTTTGATGTTTATTGGTTCGTAATTGATTTACGGAAATTTAAAAAAATACTTATTCCCCAGTTTCGGGTGGTCCTGATATAACGGTCCTTCTCACAATGATACCTTCTTCGGCAAAATATTTCTCTGTGATCTATTTGAAGAATGATTTCTTTACCATTCCTGTTCACTCTGATAGCCGCTATCCATTCGGTTTTGCTTTAGCTGGCCAAAGCTTCCAATTCTGTAGAGTTCCTCAGGGGTATACAGAAAGTCCTAGTATTTATAGTCAGGCTTTAAAAGGTCAATTGGACTCTCTCTCTCTCCCCGCAGGTAATGTATTATTACAATATGTGGATGACATTTTGATTGCCTCCGACACTGAAGAGGGTTGTCGGGATGCCACGGTACATTTGTACTGTATTTGGCGAAAAA
The DNA here is from genome assembly GCF_964204655.1 of Triturus cristatus. NCBI lineage: Eukaryota > Metazoa > Chordata > Amphibia > Caudata > Salamandridae > Triturus > Triturus cristatus. The sequence continues at coordinate 522,389,837 of NC_140588.1, read as the reverse complement.
TGGACATAAAGTTTCCCTTTCTAAATTCCAATATTGTCAACAGCAGGTCACCTATTTAGGTCACCTGCTGTCAAAGGAGGGTTGGAGGCTAACACCTGAACGAGTTGATGCCATGTTAAGATGCCCTTCCCTGATACTCAAAGGGATGTGCGTGTGTTCAAAGGCATCACCTCGTATTGTCGGTACTGGATACCTGCTTACTCTTTACTTATACAGCCTTTGCTTTACCTAACAACTAAAGATGTGCATGAACCCTTGCCCTGGACACATGAATGTCAACATACTTTTGCACAATAAAAAGTTGCGCTTTGCTCTGCCCCTGTGCTTGGCACACTGGATTACAAGAAGCCCTTTGTGCTGTATGTACACGAAGTGGCTGTATGTGCACTCTCTGTGTCAACACAAGCCTTTGGAGGTAAGCAGAGGCAGTGTGCTTATTTTTCTGCTACACTTGACCCTGTTGCTAGAGCCCTCCCAAGATGTTTAAGAGCTTCAACAGCTGCAGCGGTCTCTATTCGACAATCGTCAGGGCACGTTCTCAATCATGATCTCACAGTAATGGTACCGCATGCTGTGGATGTACTCTTGAATAAAACAAAGACACAGCACCTTACCAGTGCTCGTCTGCCTGGATATGAGCTGACATTGTTTGCACCTCCTATTTCTATTAAAAGATGTGCCACACTGAATACAGCTACGTTACTACCCCTTTGGAAGAAGAGGACACTGACCTCCATGATTCTTCGTTTCGCCCACACAAAGAGATGAAGGGACCTGACTGATGTTCCCTTATCAGACCCACAAGGGGAACTATATGTTGATGGCTCTTGTTTTAAATTGTCAGATGGCACTACTACAGTGGTGTATGCTATTATCACGCTGCGCACTGTAGTTGAGACATCACATGTTCCTTATCAATCAGCACAAGCTGCGGAGCTGGTGGCCCTCTTGTGGGCAAGTGATTTAAGTGAAGGACTGACTGTCAATATTTATACTGACAGCCAGTATGCCTTCGGGGTAGCCCATAATTTTGGATGCCTCTGGGCAGAGAGAGGATTATTGAAATATCTACCTGGACCAAAATTCAAAACGGTTCATTGATAGAGAGGCTTCTGACAGCTTTGACTCTGCACAAACGATTGGCAAAAGTAAAATGCAGTGCCCATAAAACAATTACTGATGATGTTGGGAAAGGAAATGCATTTGCAGATCACACAGCTAAGGAGACAGCCAGATCAAAGATGAAAAAGATTTTTGTAGTGGGTCCAGCTAGGTGGGTGCCCGAGAATGGGATGTTTGAGGACACACTAGCCAATGTCAAGGAGATTCAGAGTGAAGTGACATTGGAGGAGTTGGCAGTGTGGCAGGTCTTTCCCTTTCCTGACTTTGCACCACAGATCGTTGGCCGCGAGGCCCTGCCTACAAGGGTGAGAGAATGGCACCCTGGGAGCTGATGTGGGCTCGCCCAGTGGAGAGCGGTGGGCGGTGAGTGGGGAGTCGGGTAAGCGTCCCTTCCACACATTAGAGTTTCCGAGGGCCCTAAAGAGCCCCCACAAGAGCTGGATAATTTTGGAAGCAAACTGAGCTGACCCAGGGCACAGCTCCCCGACTCTAAGATGGCGGCCGTCCATGAGAAGACTGGGGCTACGAATGGAGGTAACACAAGTTGCTATTACTCCAGCCGCCTCTCTGAGACCCGGGTCCTGATGTTTCTTCCAGGATTTTTGGCACTGTGCTTTTTAACCAACTTTAGAACTGGTGGCAACTAGAACTAGCCACTGAGCCATGGAGACTAATAGACTCGACGTGCCTGACTCTAAGATGGCTGCCAAAACCACACTCCTTCTTCTACCTTTCCATCCTCGCCAGCGCCTACCACCCGTCTTTCTAGCCTTCTGATCCCCTCCTGATCCTCACTCTTCTCTGGTGGAGCCCTAAACGCATACATGACCGCTTCCTGGTGGAGCTGCACCTACAGATGAAGGGGAGATTGGCCCTGGCACACCGCTATAGCCATCACCTACCCAGCCGGATCACGGTCATCTGTCTCGTTTTCTTCCCCGCTGCTGTCTCCTCCCTGTGGATTTCTTGCTGTCCCTGGTCTTTCCTATCCTGACTTTCGTGCACACTAATTTACTCCTGTATTGTTTATTTATCCATTATGTAATTACTGTGATACTTTTGTAGCTTGTAACTTGCTGTGTCCTGATGTAAAGTGCTCTGATACCTCCGGGTCTAGCCAGCACTATATAAAACTCAAGTAAATAAAAAACAGGGTGTCTAGATGATGAGGAACAGAGGTGGATGTTCCAAAATGCATATGTACTTCCCGTGGTTACGATGGCACATGGTCCAGCTCATATTAGCGCTAAGGGAATTTGCAAACTGCTAGATCCTGCGTGGAACAATGACAATATTTCAAAGGTTGCTACTCACTTGGTGAAATACTGTATGATCTGTCTTAGACACACTCCTGGAAAAGGTACCCCTACACCTTCTGGTAATTTTGCACATCCCTTCTTCCCTTTTGAGGTACTCCAAATAGACTATATAGAATTGCCATGGTTAACAATTTGAAATACGTGCTAGTGGTAGTTTGTGCTTTTAGCAAGTGTATTGAGGCTTACCCCACAAAAGAAAACACCGCCAGGGCAACAGCAAAGGCCCTTATTAAGGAGTTTTTCCCCATTACGGCTTGCCCCGCTTGATCTGGAGTGACAATGGAAGTCACTTCAATGCCAAATTGATCCAGCTGATATGCAACGGTTTGCAGATTCAGCAAAGGTTTCATGCAGCTAACCACCCTCAGTCAGCATGTTTAATTAAGAAGTATTATGGTACTCTCAAGTTAAAATTGGCAAAGGTGAAGGAGAGTACTGGGTTGCAATGGCCAGATGCAATACCCCTTGCTTTGCTGTCCACTAGAATGACTGCCCATTCCAGGACCAGATTATCTCCCTTTGAGGTAATTTTCAGTCGTCCAGCCAATGTGTGGGGTGTCCCTAGACCAAAGAGATTTTTGGATATTGAGTACCCTTTGTTGGTCGACTATTTGTATGAGCTTACTAAAAGCTTGCATTCTATCCACCAACAGATACACGAGGCGCTACCTCCAGCACCTGAGGGGCCTGGGCACACAATTCAGCCTGGTGACCATACACTGATTCTAAGCTTTCAAAGAAAGGACAGCTTGGAGCCAAGATGGAAGAGCCCTTACTTGGTCCTCATCGCCATGAGAACAGCGGTTAGAGTGGAAGGTCAGAAGAACTGGGTGCATGCCTCTCACTGTAAGAGAGTGCCTCTGCCCCTGCTCTACGATGCCTGGGTGAGAGAGGTCATCGTAGATCACGAAACTGAAAGAGTCCCGCGATACCTACCGTTCTCAGATGCTCAAATGGTTTGGACGCAAACAGAGGCAGAAAATGATGCTGTGTTAAATGAAGCAGTTCCCCCGGAAATAAGGGCTGCTCAGGGTTCAACTTTATCTGACCCCCAGAACCTGAGTTACAGTCCTCATCGCCTCCTGAATTTCAGATTCTACTTTGAGATGAAACAGTGCCTGGCAAGGACAGGTATAATTTGCGACGGAAAAGTGAGTGTAGTTAGGGATAGATTTCATTGCATAAGACAAGTAAAAAGGTCCCTTGTTTTTGCATCTTCCTGCTAGATTAGGGATCAGAGGATTGGTGCACTGCCTGTGACGCAGGACAGGATAAGTTGAGGGAAATCTTCCAAGGAGGGAGAGTGCCCTATCCTGAGAACAGTGAACAATTGTCGGTGAGCTGCAATGGTGTGGCTCCACCACTGTGTGCTCAATAGCACCACTAAGGATTGGACAATCGAAGCCTGCCAGGGAGGCTTAGAATGGACCCTGATTCTTGACCCTTGTGGTGTTTTTTTGTTCCTTATTCTTTTGTGTTTTTGTGCCCTTTCTCTACCATTGGCTCCATTTTAAGTCATTGTTTCTTTAATGCTTTGATCTGTGAATATAATTGCAGTAAAATGTATCTTTTTGGTTGCCCTCTTGCAGCAGATGAACAAGGTCCCATTGCTCTATGCCCAGGGTGGGTCAGTTTTGAATGGTTGCTCAGGAAAAAGATCTTTTGGTTGCTGTTCCTATTGGGGTGTGGGGGGCTGTTCTGGGTAATGAAGTGCTCTTGGGCTACATCGTCATGTGCCTTGTATCAAGCGTTTCCCTCAGATCGTCAAAAGCGCACTATGCACAATAATGTTTTCCTCGATACCCACCGAAAATACTTTGGGGATAACACAGCTTGTTATCCTACTGATTCTGTTACAAGTTTATGGACAGCATATCCCCTATCAGTAGTAAACTAGACATATGTTTGTCCCCCCACCTTTGTAGAGGTAAAAGGTGAATTTGGTTTGGGATACCCTGGACCTTGTCTACATTATAGAAAACCAAGAGGTACAGCATATCCGGGATGTATGCCCGAAATATATTGTGGTGATCTATATTTTATTAAAAGGAATATCACACTGACAGGATGGCATTACCAAGATCTGACAGTCACTCTAGAAGCAGGAATATATCCGCCGTGTTGTTTTGAATTAAATAGTACTGATACTTATTTGTATCTTAACTGCTCCAGAAAAATAGTATACAAAAATGTTCTACGTTTAGGAAAAAAGGATGACCCCAGTATGAAAGGAATGAGCACTAGATATGCTCCATTGGATTACCAAGGTCCACTCTATGCACACCCAGGTGTCTATTTTCTATCCAATGGCATATATTCTAATATGTACAATGGTACAGAGGATGTAGCTTTGGGAATCGTGTTCCCTCTCGGGGTACTTTGCAGGCATAGCAAACCAATATAAGATGGGTAAAAAGAACATTTACCAAGGAATTCTGAGAAGGAGTTACAGCTTTGGAAGTTAATAATTATAGCAATTGTACTACTTTTTTGTACATCCTTTCTTCCATTATCACATTTGGTGGTACTGCTATGGCCACAGGTGAACGTGCTACAGAGTATTTTGGGTGTAAATTACAGAATGCATCCAATTCGACAGTGGCAGCTTTGACTGATATCACCACTTAGTTAGAAAGTATGCACATAAACTCCGAACAAACAAGGTAAGCTGTTGATTTTATTCTAGCTAAAAAGAATGGTGGAGCATGAGCTGTCATAGGAGATCAGTGTGTGGTCGGCATCACGAATATGGAAACAAATATTACTCAAAATATTTTAGACATTTTTAAGAATGTTAAGGGCATGTAGAGTGGCAATTGGAGTTGGTATTTTTTGGAGGTTGGAGCTGGATCTTAGAGAAAGTGATATTTCATTGTTATTCTAATTTGCTGCTGTGCCCTGATACAGTCTCTTCCTTTATGTTGTTCATCTTGTGCCACCTACCCGACACCCAAAAGCAGTTTGATTCATGATACAAATGCTAAAATAATCCTTCAACAAGAGCTTGACACCCTCATGCAGTTGGATGAGGGAGTTTTTGGATCAGGTACCTCCCTTGCTAAATCTGTTTCTGATGTTAATCATGTTGCTAATGATTAATGCTGCAACTCCTTTTCAGTGAGATTTATTATTATATGTAATCATATTTGACAGATTATTGTCTATCCAATAAAGTTTTTCCTAGTTACTAGAACTGTAAAGACCCTTACCTGATAGCATAAATAAATATGATTTAGCATTTAAATGCTAAAAGGAGGGTCTGATAGAATTGAAACGTAGTTTTAATATTCCAAATGTGTTTTACTCTACAATATGTTAGCATTCATATGGCTAATACATTATATTTTCATGGTAAATGTAAGACTTAATCAGTTGATGCAGATGTCACGTTAGTTAGGGTGACATCTGTGCCGCCATTTTAGTTAGAAGGATGCCATATTCTGATGCAATCGAAACTGTTACTTGCATACTCGAAACTGTATTTGCTCATTGATGAGAAATGGTCCTTGGTAAGTTTTGTTTCTTCAATGCCCATGTTAGCTCATTAGGGCATACCTTTCCCCTTAGATCAAGCCCTTCTCCCACCTGTCTAGAGGGAAGGATAGGCCAGACAACCTTGAAATGTAGAGAGCTGCAGAATCGAGACTTATGTTCTGTACCCCCATTGTATTACGACACCTACCAGTGGTTTTCCATGGTAGGCAGGTCTTTGTGGACTCCGCAACATATATAATGCAACTTTATGCTTGTAAAAGGCAGTCCCTTGTCAGCCATCATAGGAGGCTGGTCTGATTGGACTCCACTGCAGTGTATTCTGTGAATAAACTAGTTTGCTTCTACAGCGTCATCGACTCTTCATTCTTGAAAGACTAGAGGAGGTTGAGAGTGACCCAGGTGACCTGAATCGGGTCACTTCCTTCAAGGACTGTGGCCAATACAGAACGGAGACGTTGAGTCAGGGGCATTGTACCACTTGGAGTATGTGGGAAAAACAAGGAAAGATTAGGGTACTCTTAGAATTTTGGACTTAAACATTGTCAGATGCGGGAGAATGATTTGCTCCCTTTTATAAACAGTTGTTTGTGTGTTGTGTGCACTGATAGACACAGGACTGACACGGTTGCTTTTGAGTTGTGCTCTGATAGACACAGGGCAGACACGGTTGCTTTTGAATTGTGCTCTGATAGACACAAGGCAGACAAAGTTGTTTGTGTGTTTTTGTGCTGTGACAGACACTGGGCAGATATAGTTGCTTTTGTGTTTTTGCACGCTAGCAGACACTGGGTAGATGACAATAAGGCATAATGTGATTTTGAGTTTTGAACCTTTTTTAATGCAATGGCTAATGAATCCTCTTGAGTCCTGCAGAACTGGTAAATGCACAAGAAGCAAATGTGATTAGGTCGTGCATACGGGCAGAAACTGCAGTTGTGCATGAAGAGTTGGTGTAGGTTCCAGTAGAAAGTCCAGGGATGGTGTTTGAGGTGCCAAAGACACAGGACTCCCCTGCGAAGTGGAACAAGGAGTTGTGGCAAGAGATTTGGGAAATGTTACTGCAAAGAGCAGCTACTGTGTATCATGTAGATGCACATTGTCCCATACATATACTAGACAGAACCTCTAATTCCCTTACAGATGAAACGGCTAAAATCTTGTAGGCAGGGGTGGTGACACACGATTCTGATTTGGTGGGCATGACTAAGTGCGAGCACCTAGGAGAAAAAGAAACTTCTAACAGGTGAGCAGAGAATGAAGCGATGCATATTCCCCTAGACTTACTTAGAACTGTGATTCCTATGTGTCATTATGCACAGCGCAGACTAGTTCCACAGATGGTGAGGGGCAAGTTGGAGAAAGGAAAATTACCAGCGTAGATAGGGCAGATGGATTGCCTTGGGCTCATGCCAAATGATCAAGAGTGCACCTATTCGGCAGTGTGTGGAGAGATAGTCAGGAAGGGGACTGCCCTAGCCCTTCTTACTGAGCAAGGGGAAGGAAAGTTTAACTCTACTTCCAAGAATTAGGAGGCCAAAGTGTGGGTACAATTCCCGGTAATTCCCCAGAGCCAGCTGAGAACCATGCAGAAAGAAAAGATAAAAATTTGCCATCAGACCCAAAACAGAAAAAGGAGAACATGTTCCTTTTGAAAAATATTTTTTGCAAGAAGAGTAATGCTTGTTTCTTTTTTAGATCATACTGCGACATGTTGGTGTACCTGATGTCCCTGCCTTCCATGTGGGCACCTTTGTCTGAATGGGGCCCTGAGGGTGTGGGACCCCCAACACTTAAGTGATCACCTGACAGCACAGACTGACATTGTTGCTGGCATCCCTTGGCTGAATCAACCAGATGAACTTACCTAGCAAAGACGATTTCTAATGACAATGAACTGATACTGTTATATTGAAGAGAAAAGTTAAAAGATATCATTTCAAAGCAAGAAGGCTGTGTACCTTTCACACAGAAAGCTATTTTTCAGATTCTGAGATTCCTTTATTTTTTAGCATAATATATGTTTTGCTGCTTCAAGAGTAGATGCTCCATAATTAGCCATTTATAGCACTAGAAGCATTAATGAGTTTATATTTGATTCTATTTGTGCATTTATTTTGTGTATTCATCATACATTTATTCCTGAAGCTGAGTTATTATCAAATATGCATGAGCTATTTTAGATGAAGTATTATGTCACATGATTTTATGGTGTCACTGTTTTAATGTGGGCCTCATTTATATTTGTGCTTTCAATTAAGAAGTTGATTTGTTATTATGTATGTTATGGTAGTCAAAGGTCATGTAGTGGAATGTAGTGCTAGAGGCAATCCTATGTTTTGAAACCACGTGATGACCTTTGACTACCATTGTTTTAATTGACTTTTGGTGTTTTACTTTACCCTAACTTGAATGTACGACATAATTTTTCCTGCATGTGCGTTTTTCTTTGAAGATGTCTTTTGTGTAATCTATTAGTTGTAAAGTGGGAGAGCTTTCATACAGCAGAACAGCTTTGCCAGGAACAGAACGTGTGGGACGTGCAATCAAAAGCATGGGAGAGAGAGAATGCGAGAGAGAGAGAAGGGGGATGTAGAATGTACTTCTTGGTCTTGAAGTGCAGTGTTATAAGCATTATGTTGTAATTTGAGAAATGAAGTGTGTGATGCTATAGGCAGTGGTGCACAAATGTGCATTGTGTTGTATATTGGAAAGTATTATGAATTTCTTACTATTGGCTTTGACATGCCCTCATATCATCTTGAATTCTAACTCTGTCTAGCTTGAACTTTTTGTGCGCATAGGCAGGCCCCCCAATTACTCAAATTGTTTAGGTTATTCACGTTCAAGGTTGTTTTGTTGACTGTACTGCCGGAGCTTTGTTAAGATAAAGGCTGGAACATGTGAGAATGCAGAAAGAACATTAGAACTCCTTTGCCTTTGGAATGCTTGCATGGAATTTGGCCAAATCCAGTAAGTTTCTTTGGCTCAAGGATGGGCCTCTCTGAACCTTCTAGTGTGTGTGTTTTGAGATTATAAAGCTCTTGGAAACTGGTATTTGGAATCCGAATCCGGAAGGGGATGGATACGTCTACTTCGGTACAGCAGAACCCGGTTTACTGGGGCTCTTAACCCTGGCTGAGAATCCCCTAGCCTAGAGTGGGCTAAGATGCAGTGCTTGCAGCCAGTGAGGTGTTTTGTTTTTGAGTATTGATGTTGTGATGTGTGAGTGAGTCTGTGTGCACATGCAAGTCTTCAGTGTGTATTTAGCGTATATATCTTTCTGATTTCTTGCAGGACATCCAGCATAATCTCTTTGTATTTCATTCCATATTATTATCTGCTTGCGTTTCATTTTATTATTGTCATCAGCTTGCATTTTATTTCATGTATATAATTGATGCATTGCATATATACACACATATATATGTGTGTGTATATATATATATATATATATATATATATATATATATATATATATATATATATTCACTAAAAAAAACACAGGTTTCAGGGACGTTATAGCTAGTTGGAAATTTCACTCGTACAAAACCAATGAAATGTTGTCATTATAGTTAGTTCAGCTAACAATAACTCATGCCCCCCAATACACTGCCGATGACGTCACATATAACATCATTCATGACATGGTCGGTGACATCACTGATGACATCACTGATGACATCTCAAATTACATCACAGATGACATCATCCACGTGATAATTTGATGCATCTTCTCACACCCTAATATAACCTTTGATACACCCACTCTAAATTACAGAATGCCATTTTCGAAACCATAGACACTCCAACACCAATAACTACATACTCACTCACTGATTCTTAGGTCTACACACCCATCCACTCACTCACACATACAATCACTCATACTTTCGGTCACTCATCAGTACAGGACTATCATAAGTATAAGTATAAGTATAAAAAGGTTTATAAAGCGCTCGAATACCATGTGGTGTCTTGGCGCTGTGGTGTGAATGACTTACAGGGGAGTAGATTACAGCTGAGCCTGGAATAGGTGATACTTGAGAAATTTTCTGAAAAGGACATAGCTAGGTTGTAGTCGCAACTCGACAGGCAATTGGTTCCATAGTCTTGCTGCACAGATGGCGAAGGAGCGCCCGCCCCATCTGGCAAGATTGAATCTGGAGATACACATAAGACCAAGGTTGGCCGATCGCAGAGCACGGAGCGGAGTATAGGGAATGAACCGGTCAGTCCCATCATTTGCGCCCCCGCCAAAACGAGCCCGATGCACCAAACAAAGTGCCTTGAACTCGATTCTCTGTTGAACCGGGAGCCAGTGGAGGGAATTCCTTCCTGCAGAGGTAGAGCAACCCCTGGGTAGATTAAGAATAACCCGAACTGCGGCGTTCTGCAAAGATTGAAGCTTTCTGACCTGAAATTTGTCGGTGCCGAGAAACAGGGCATTACAGTAGTCCAGTCTGGACATAAAAAGAGCAGCCATCACAGGTTTCTGTAATGCCAGAGGTATATAAGGAAGAATCTTCCGCAGAGTCTTGAGCAGAAAGAAACAGGAGGACGTAAGGCTGTTGACCTGGGCTGACATATTCAGCTTTTGATCAAAAACCACCCCCAGATTCCTCACCTTAGTGACTGGAAGGGGGCAATGCCCGGCTGCCACAGGCCACCAGAAGGAGTTCCAAACCGATGGCCCCTTCCCAAACTCCATCACTTCTGTTTTTTCGGTGTTTATTTTCAAAAAACTCCGATGCATCCATGACATAACATCGGAGAGACAGGCATGGAATTTGGCCGCTATTTGTTCAGGATGCTCAACAGCCGATATCACTAGCTGTGAGTCATCGGCATAGGACACCAACGTGAAACCATGCTTCCTAACCAAGCTGGCCAGGGGTTTAACATAAATGTTAAATAAGGAGGGGAAAAGGGCTGAACCCTGGGGAACACCACAAGGTAGAGAGAAGCTGTCCGAATGTAGACCAGCCCAATTTAAGCGTTGGGTTCTGTTTTCCAGAAAGGAAGAGAGCAGAGTCAGGGCTCGGCCTACAATCCCCATCTCCTGGAGGTGCTGAATCAGCACCCTATGGTTCACAGTATCTAACGCAGCAGACAAATCAAGAAGGACGAGAATAGCTCGCCCCCCTTTGTCTACTGTCGCCTACACTCTACCTTCAGTACTTTCAGCTCCGGGCCATACCAGGGGGAGCCCGACGGGCGCCTGTTCTGGGTAGCTGACTGAAGAGGGTGTTCTGCTTGGGTTTTCGGATCAGATAGAACCCGCTCAGCAGAGCCTCTCTAACCCAAACTAGAACGTTACCCCCTCCCTAGGGCCTATTTACACCTAAATAACCACATATATGTACCACCTAAGGACAGGGAATTCCTACTATATATACCAAGACCTACAAGTCACAGCCTCGCGGTCCCAAACGGACCCAGGACTTCCTGCCCAGACGGCAGCCACAGACTTCCTGCCCAGACGGCAGTCACAGCCTCGCGGTCCCAAACGGACCCAGGACTTCCTGCCCAGACGGCAGCCACAGACTTCCTGCCCAAACGGCAGTCACAGCCTCGCGGTCCCAAACGGACCCAGGACTTCCTGCCCAGACGGCAGCCACAGCCTGGCGGTCCCAAACGGACCCAGGACTTCCTGCCCAGACGGCAGCCACAGCCTCGCGGTCCCAAACGGACCCAGGACTTCCTGCCCAGACGGCAGCCACAGCCTCGCGGTCCCAAACGGACCCAGGACTTCCTGCTCAGACGGCAGCCACAGCCTCGCGGTCCCAAACGGACCCAGGACTTCCTGCCCAGACGGCAGCCACAGCCTCGCGGTCCCAAACGGACCCAGGACTTCCTGCCCAGACGGCAGCCTTAGCACGAGTTCATCCTATAATTACCACGACATCAGTGTTACTATATATCAGATCACACAAAGACAGCTAGTTGAGCACAACTTGTTCCCTAGTTCGAAGGGCTCCTTTCTCCCTTACTCAGTTACCACCTACCTGATCAGGATTAACATCTGTTCATGTCAAGTCACAGCTGACTAGAAGAATAGGTTACCCTCTTACACAAGAACACGTAGCACATATCGCTTTAATACTTTATTTAGTTATTACATGCACACTCACGGAACATAATACATATCACATAACCTGCAAAGAAAAGTGAAAGATTAAGTTGTACACTCTAATAGTAAGGGGTTGACATCACCTTGGTCGTATGTAGCCTGCACTCAATGGTCATCTAGGTTCCCTTCTCGTCTGCGCCTCGGCTTCGCCTGGAAGTCACACTTCCGCAATCACGGGTTTACTCCCGTCTCCCTCTCCGAGTCACTGGGACCTCTTCCTCATCGGCTACTCTCTTCTCTTTGGAATATCTATTTCTCGGTTTTTCTCCACCTCCAAGTTTGTCATCTGTCTTCCCTGGAATAAGTAGCAGCTTTACTACTAACGGCCAGGTGCCGCCTATGGACTAGAAGCAAGTGCCAGCATCTGCCTCAGACTTTCACTAATATAGAGGTGCATTTTCTCATGGAAAATTCCAGCCCGTAACCTGCCGCCCACCAAATTCTTGTACCTCCCCGTGCCAAGGACACGTTCCCAGCCGGCCGGCCTGATGTAGTGTCTTCGGCATGAAGAAAAATACAATCCTTCGATAAGGGCCGGCCTGAACCGGTTCTCTCCAAGCGAATAACACCTCATAACTAAAACATCCCCTTTAACCTAGAAGCATCTCAAGCTGCCGGAGCAGAAAGAAAGATGGAGTCTCTCCCGTTTGAGGCCTACCAGGCCTGCATTCAGCACGGCTCCATGAAATACCCTCACTACAGGACAGGTTATCCCTAATACTAACGAATCTATCCCCTAGGCTATATGTGCAAGCCCTGATCTATGGGGAAGAGCACAGAATCATGTCGAAGTGCCTAGTAAATAGGCTCCATTCACTACTCTAACCCTTAGACTTGAATGGAAAGAGACTGAAGTCACCTAAATCACCCTTCAACACAATAAGACCGGAAAAATCGAGCAGTACATTTCACCCTTGACTTCAGTCTATTATACATTCATTAAATGGAGCTAACATCTGTGGAAGAATAATATGAAACAAAGCTAACTGATCTATGTCTAGTACCAAGTGTGCAGAATTGAAGTAAGGAAGGAATACACTGAATAAAGCAACAGATAGAAATCAAAACAGCAACAGCAATCAAAATACCACCTAATATTTGGCGTAGCATGTGTATATCAGGTAACCAATTAAAGAGCCAGTCAAACCAGCCCTGGTCAATGTGTTTTCTAACTTCTTCTGTTAAGTCACGCAACTTGTCGATGTGAGCACGAATGGATTGTGTATGGTCAGACAAGTTAAAACAACAGAGACCTTCGAAGTCCGAACAATCATGTCCATGTTTAAGCAAGAGATAATCAATGGCTGCTCTATTTTGCAAAATGGCCCTACGTTCACCCTGGGCGTCTAATAGCATGTCAGACAAAATTGTAGAAGTATGATTAATAGATTTCACCATCCAGCAGGCCATTTTCCCAATAGATTTGGCATTATAAACCGCCAAAGCAGGAACACCAATAATTGAAACAGCTAAGCTAAGGTATTCAGACTTGGAATATAAATGCAAAGATGGGTCACAATCCTCCTGTAACATTACAGTATCTCGAAGCACACGAGAGTTGGCATTCGGATGCGATGCGAACATCAACAAACTGAGTCTCGTAATGGCACAAGGGCCTCCGGAAATGTTTGCAGGGACAAATGGCCAGGAAGTATTACCACATGAGAAAAGCCATCCGGCAGGTAGTAACATCGTGCGATAGTGACTGGGGGTAACTACCAAACTATTACAAGTCATATTGTTCTGAACTGAAACACATGTGGTCGGTGTCCTTTGAAAGCACAAAGTCCGTTCGTGAGTTGTAAACGAAGTGGCGCCTTTTAGTTTTAGGCGCAGACATTCAGAGATCGCACTAGGATTACACGTAAGAAAGAAGCACAAATCACCTTGTGTGATATTATAAGTAAGTATTTGGGACTGGATGGGGGTTTGCTCGTTCGGCAATTCAATACATAGGGGGCAATATACATGGGTAGCAAAATCACCCAGGAGAATATTGGGACGGGCCTTCGAGACATTAAAAATATGAGTTAAAGTTTCCAATGAGGCGGGGACAGCAACCAGGCAGGTCGCCAGAATGTCATGTACAGATCTCATCGGTGTCAAACAGAAGTGAGGGGCGTCAGTCACCCTCTTAGCAAGTGCGGTCCAAAAGTTCGATGATGAATCCCATGCAGCGAAGGAACGCAACACTCGGGTTCCCAGTTCATCCCGGGTTGATAGGATCCCTCCTTTCTCGTCGTACCAGTCCGAAAACAGTCCGGCTCCGACACATCCTGCAGCAACAATCCAAAGAATGATCTGAAAGAGAACCAAATACAGGCATTAATCATTCTCGTAAATAACATTTATCAGCCGGGACCGCTTCCCAGCTATCTTTCCCTGGTCTCATAACCAAAATGGTATTATCCTGACCGGTGGCAATGACCTCTGCTTGTTCAGGGGGATTCTTAGGCGACTGCACCCAAACTCTGGCCCCAGGATTATCCGTGGAGCCAAAACCTTTCTGGCCACGTACAGTTAGCAACGTTGGAGCAGTGCCTTTCATTAATACACCACTGAAAACAGGCATTATGAGTAATTGAGCCACTCGGTCAGTGCGATGTATCAGTAAGTCAACCTCACTGCTATTCAGCAGGAGCACCTTAATCTCTCCCTGATAATCACTGTCGATAATTCCTCCAAGCACCTGAATGCCTTTTACAGCCAGGCCCGATCTAGGGGCGATCAATCCGAAATTTCCAGGTGGTATCTGAACACCAACACCTGTCTCTATGATGACTCGATCTCTACTTTTTATAACAATGTCATCCATAGCATGCAAGTCTAAACCTGCCGACCCTGGGGTCGCTCTACATGGAGCCAAAGCTCCGGGAGTAATTTCCCAATACATCACAGTTTCTCTGATTTCATTAGGCATAGCCTCAGCATTCGGGGGAAACAAACGCATAAGTGGAGATTCAGCATTTAAAAAAGGACGATTATTCAAAATCAATAGTGCTTGGGGCAAAAAGTCTCGCCAATTTTTATACTTGTCATCCGTTAACTTACGCAGCTGGTCCTTTAGCAGGCCATTCAATCTCTCCACCAGGCCCGAGGCCTGTGGGTAGTAGGGGATATGGAATATCCATTCAATATTGTTTTCCGCACAGAATTCCTGTACCAATCTTCCACGAAAATGGGATGCATTATCAGATTGAATTTGGAATGGCACACCATAGTACATCATAATTAATTCTAATGTTTTAATGGTATTCAATTGGGTAGCTTGCTTACAGGGAAGGGCTACCAGCAGGCCACTGTATGTATCAACAATAGTGCAAACATATTGACAATTCCTACTCATGGGAAGTGGACCAATGTAATCGATCTGCCAAATTTGAGCGGGCAGTTTGCCGCGATGTAAATGACCTTTAACAATTTGGGGCACCTTACGCCGTCTGATATGCTGACAAACGGGGCAGTGTAAAATAACATTTTTGATTAAGTCTAAGGGAATATAAATTCCTCGATCAGCAGCCCACCTGCTAGTGGCCTTCTCTCCAAAATGTCCTGCCTTCTGGTGTGCCCATTTCGCCAATCCTGCAATATCAGAATCTTGCCTGTCCACCACTGCCTCAGCAATTTTAGACTTCTCATCTGCAATGTTATGAAAAAATTTGTCAAGAGAATCTATCGGGGTGTGAGCGTCCACATGGAAGATTGTAACAGTACTCTGTGGGAGCATCTCCCAAATTTCTTGCCATAACTCTTTTCCCCATAATTCTTTGGAATGTAACTTCCAATTATGGGAATGCCAAGTTGGCAACCAAACAGCCAGTCCATTGGCAGTAGACCAAGAATCAGTGAAAATATGACATGTACCAGGTAACTCTTGTTTCAAAACTTGGTAAACAGCGTAAAGCTCGGCAAATTGGCTGCTTTTACCTTCACCAGTTGTGCTCAACAATTTCTGTGTAATCGGATTATAGGACACCGCCTTCCAGTGCCGTGTCATCCCTATAAACCTCGCTGAACCATCAGTGAACCAAACATGGTTTCTTTCCGCTGCGGACAAATCATCAAAAGGCTTACCCCACTTGACAGGAGACTCCTGTGCTAAAGGTACGGAACATTCACTCTCAGTCTCAGTCGATGGCGCTCGCGCCACCTGCTCATGTAAAGAAGCAACTCCTTTCGGGCCCACACGTGCCCTGTCTTGTATGTACCATTTCCATTTAATCACACTCGCCTCTTGAGCGTGTCCAATTCGGTGAGTTTTCGGCGAACTCAGAACCCACTGCATGATAGGAATTTCCGGACGCAGAACTATATCATGTTCCAAAGTCAATTGCTCGGTATCCACCAGAGCCCAATAACAAGCAAGTAACTGTTTCTCAAAGGGTGTGTAACGCTCACCAGCACCAGGTAACTTTTTGGTCCAAAAACCTAACGGTACTTTACTCCTGCCTTGTTTCTGCCACAAACTCCAATTTGCATAAAGGCCCTGTACAGACACATTCAAATCCACGTCACCATCACGTACAGGCCATAAATCCAGAGCATGTTGAATTGCCTCTTTTGCCAGACTAAACGCATCTTGCTGTGGTTTATCCCATTCAAATGCATTCTTTTTACGCGTGACCCGGTACAAGGGGGCCAATATTTGACTCAAATGAGGAATATGCTGGCGCCAAAAGCCAAACAGACCAATGAAGCTCTGGGCTTCTTTCCTATTTCTAGGAACTGCAAAATCAAGAATCTTCTGTTTAACCTGAGGGATCACTTCACGGTGCCCTTCATGCCAATTAATACCCAAAAATTTGACAGCCTGGGACGGACCTTGCAATTTATCTGGGTTGATTTCCCAACCTTTCTCACGCAGGCACTCAATGATTCTGTCTAATTGGGTCTGAACTTCCTCTTGTGTTTCGCCTTGGATCAAAACATCATCAATATAATGACATATCTGAATTTGGGGATGAACCGGTACCTCAGCCAAATGCTCTGCCACCAGCCGGTGACATATCGTAGGACTATGCACATAGCCCTGGGGAAGACTTCTAAATGTCATCTGACGCCCGTTCCACGTAAAACTGAATTGTTCTTGACACTCTGGGGCAATCGGAATTGAAAAGAAAGCATTAGCAATATCAATGGACGCGTACCATGTACCTGGATGCTTTTGGATTCTCTCAATTAGTGTAATAACATCCGGTACTGCAACAGTCAAAGAGGGTGTGTGCTTGTTCAATTCTCGATAATCAACGGTCATGCGCCAAGAGTTATCACTCTTACGCACCGGCCAAACAGGATTATTCCAAGCAGAAGTAACTGGGGTTATGACTCCTGCATCCACTAACTCCTGAATAGTGGTACTAATCTCCTCATGACCACCTGGAATACGATACTGCTTCTGACAAACCACTTTTGTCGCATGGGGAACTTGTATGGGGGCATTCTTAAACGACCAACCCGTATAGGTCTGGACGATATATAATGCGTTGTTCCAAATTGGTAACATCCGTCATCTAGATGCAAAGTCATTCCTCTCAAAATATCAATCCCAATTATGAATTCTAGAAGTGGCACTACTAGTACAGAATACTCTTTTCTAGGAATTCTACCTATTCTCATTTCAAGCAAAGTTTGAACTGCAGGGGTTTCTTTTCCACCTAATCCGGTAATAGTAAAAGGCTGACCTGTAAACTTCTTCGATTTTCCATGAATAAGAGTGGCCTCCGCTCCTGTATCTACCAATGCTCGGGCCCTTTGGATATTACGATGTCTCCAATAAATGTCAATATCTACATAGGGTCTATTATCTCTGTGAGCCCATCTGTGTACCGGAGCTTGACCTCTTTCCTAATCATTCTTACTGCATTCTGTATACCAGGATAAATCAGGATAAAGACTCTCACGCTTCTTAGGTATCGGTACCTCCTGTTCATATCCATTCCCAGTACGGAACGGATTCGTATCTTCTGCATTGTACTGCGGGTTACAATCGACCAAACTGTGACGATCCTCTCTCCTCCTCAACTCAGGGGATTGATCCCTATCATCTCTACGTCTGCTGTAAACATAGTCAGTTCTCCCCCTTTCTTTTTCCCCCTCTCTCTCCCCGTCTCTCTCTCGACGGGGGGACACATCACGTGCAGAACGTCGATCATCACGACGAACAGAGCGCCCACGGCGGTCGTCATCACCGCTACCGTCAGAACCACCACGATCACACTCAGTGGTCCGAACACGCCGGGCACCCTCCTTTCGATCCAAGCCACGTTTGCGAAACAACTCCCACAAACGAGCGGTAGTCTCACCATCAATGTCCTCCCTCCGCACACCATCAGCCAGAAGACCAGAAAAAATATCACGTCTAGTAAGTTTATTTTCACCAGGAGTACGAGTGTCAGGCCGGGACTGACGTTCAGGTTTAAACCACTCACCCAACTCACCGAGTTGGCGCACCGATTCCAAAACCGTAGATAACACGTTACCAGTCGGATTAATCAATAAAGTCATCATGACCTGCTTATAGGCAACAGGGGAAGATCGAATGATACGGTTCCGCACAGAAGATGTCAACGAACCATCAAGCAACCTGTCAGCAGTACCCAGAAAAATTGCCGTTTTCATCACCTCCTCTTTGAGACGTTGAGCAGCATCACGCAAAGTATACCACGGCTTGTCATTCACAGGCCAGTCAGATTCAGTAGGATATTTTACATTACAACCCTCAGTCGCCAATTGGAGTAAAGAAATCTGACCAACACCATTATAGTTACGAAAATGATCCTGCACAGTAGAATCCAAACTCAAGGAACAGAACTTT
The DNA here is from genome assembly GCF_964204655.1 of Triturus cristatus. Classification (NCBI taxonomy): domain Eukaryota; kingdom Metazoa; phylum Chordata; class Amphibia; order Caudata; family Salamandridae; genus Triturus; species Triturus cristatus. The sequence continues at coordinate 522,370,957 of NC_140588.1, read as the reverse complement.
AAACAATCGCCAGTATCCAACATAATACCAGAAGCGCCCAGTTCATAAAGGCGCACCATCCATGTGAGCAAGGACTCACCAGCTCGCTGCCGAAATCGCTGCAAAATGTCACTAATTTCCTGCTGAGTAAAGTCTTCTAAACAGTCCAAAGAAATACCCTGCGGAGCATTGGGAGACTGCTGCAACTTCTGACGAAAAACTGGATGCGCAGAAACCGCGGGACGAGCATCACAAGGAGCCCGATCAGTACTCGTAGAGGGACAATCAGTGTAAGAAGCATTGATCCCACTCGAAGAACGAGCGTAATCACGGGGTGCACCATCAAAGGTGCGAGAAGCAGACTTACAATCATGGTGGGAGCGAGAAGACTCGCGCTTGGCAGACTCCTCACCCGAGGAACAAGAATCAGTCGAGTTCCAGATATTACCATCCCATTCATCAGGATTCCAATCCAGCCCGGCTGTCGCCACGACCAGACGCACCTTTCGCGTCGAAACCCGACCGGGCCTGTTCTTGTATTTATAACGAGCAATTCGCACAGCCGCCCGTTCGGCAATAGTTTGGTAAGTCTCAAGTTTATCAGCAAGCAACTTATTTTGACACCGCAACAAAGTATGAGAATTCTGAATCTCAACAAAGTGCGCTTCCACATCTTTAAGAGATATCTGTAACTTCAACAATCTCTCATGCAGAATCCTGTATGCAGACAAAAGAATCCAACCTCTGCGCCCCAAAATGGGAATCTCCTCACCCTTCGATACGGGTGCCTTCTGCAAACAAGCAATCACATTAGCCGGCTCTGCCAGCTCCAAAGAAGAATTCCAATTCTCACTCAAACCAGTAGAATCAGCCCACTCACGGGCCAAGGCTTCATAAGGCGTTGAATCCCATCCGGGAATATCAACGGGCAACTTAAAAGTAGATTTAGACCTTTTAGAAAACATCTTGAAAAAGGAAAAAGAAGAAAAGAAGAAAAAGAAAAGAAGGAAGAAAAATAAAAACTATACACAGAAATATACAAAAATAAAATGCAAACAAAACCACACACACGCCGAAAGCAAACACAAGACAACCACAACGCACACAGGTTTCGTAAACGGTTCGTGACGCCAAATGTTCTGCTTGGGTTTTCGGATCAGATAGAACCCGCTCAGCAGAGCCTCTCTAACCCAAACTAGAACGTTACCCCCTCCCTAGGGCCTATTTACACCTAAATAACCACATATATGTACCACTTAAGGACAGGGAATTCCTACTATATATACCAAGACCTACAAGTCACAGCCTCGCGGTCCCAAACGGACCCAGGACTTCCTGCCCAGACGGCAGCCACAGACTTCCTGCCCAGACGGCAGTCACAGCCTCGCGGTCCCAAACGGACCCAGGACTTCCTGCCCAGACGGCAGCCACAGACTTCCTGCCCAAACGGCAGTCACAGCCTCGCGGTCCCAAACGGACCCAGGACTTCCTGCCCAGATGGCAGCCACAGCCTCGCGGTCCCAAACGGACCCAGGACTTCCTGCCCAGACGGCAGCCACAGCCTCGCGGTCCCAAACGGACCCAGGACTTCCTGCCCAGACGGCAGCCACAGCCTCGCGGTCCCAAACGGACCCAGGACTTCCTGCCCAGACGGCAGCCACAGCCTCGCGGTCCCAAACGGACCCAGGACTTCCTGCCCAGACGGCAGCCACAGCCTCGCGGACCCAAACGGACCCAGGACTTCCTGCCCAGACGGCAGCCTTAGCACGAGTTCATCCTATAATTACCACGACATCAGTGTTACTATATATCAGATCACACAAAGACAGCTAGTTGAGCACAACTTGTTCCCTAGTTCGAAGGGCTCCTTTCTCCCTTACTCAGTTACCACCTACCTGATCAGGATTAACATCTGTTCATGTCAAGTCACAGCTGACTAGAAGAATAGGTTACCCTCTTACACAAGAACACGTAGCACATATCGCTTTAATACTTTATTTAGTTATTACATGCACACTCACGGAACATAATACATATCACATAACCTGCAAAGAAAAGTGAAAGATTAAGTTGTACACTCTAATAGTAAGGGGTTGACATCACCTTGGTCGTATGTAGCCTGCACTCAATGGTCATCTAGGTTCCCTTCTCGTCTGCGCCTCGGCTTCGCCTGGAAGTCACACTTCCGCAATCACGGGTTTACTCCCGTCTCCCTCTCCGAGTCACTGGGACCTCTTCCTCATCGGCTACTCTCTTCTCTTTGGAATATCTATTTCTCGGTTTTTCTCCACCTCCAAGTTTGTCATCTGTCTTCCCTGGAATAAGTAGCAGCTTTACTACTAACGGCCAGGTGCCGCCTATGGACTAGAAGCAAGTGCCAGCATCTGCCTCAGACTTTCACTAATATAGAGGTGCATTTTCTCATGGAAAATTCCAGCCCGTAACCTGCCGCCCACCAAATTCTTGTACCTCCCCGTGCCAAGGACACGTTCCCAGCCGGCCGGCCTGATGTAGTGTCTTCGGCATGAAGAAAAATACAATCCTTCGATAAGGGCCGGCCTGAACCGGTTCTCTCCAAGCGAATAACACCTCATAACTAAAACATCCCCTTTAACCTAGAAGCATCTCAAGCTGCCGGAGCAGAAAGAAAGATGGAGTCTCTCCCGTTTGAGGCCTACCAGGCCTGCATTCAGCACGGCTCCATGAAATACCCTCACTACAGGACAGGTTATCCCTAATACTAACGAATCTATCCCCTAGGCTATATGTGCAAGCCCTGATCTATGGGGAAGAGCACAGAATCATGTCGAAGTGCCTAGTAAATAGGCTCCATTCACTACTCTAACCCTTAGACTTGAATGGAAAGAGACTGAAGTCACCTAAATCACCCTTCAACACAATAAGACCAGAAAAATCGAGCAGTACAGAGGGGCAACCTGATTGATGGCGTCCCCAAACCATTTGGTAAATTGGGTGACCGCAGTATCATTGTTTTCCTCCAGGATAGGGGAGGGGTATCCCAGTGCCTCCATCAGAGACACTTTAGTGACCTTACCCCATCTCCTGAAAAAGATCTTGGTGGGTTTTTGAGGATCACTTCTTACTCTTAAATTTAGGCCAATCTTAAAGAACACTGCCCTGTGATCGGTCCATAGGAGAGATTCAACCCCATGAAATACCAAATCTGGGTGGCTGGAAAAGAGACCATCCAGGGTGTGTCCCGCAACATGAGTTGGGGCTGTCACCAGTTGAGATAGTCCATATGCCTCCATAGTGTCCAGTAGTTTTGCAGAATCTGAGTTACTCTCATCCTCCAAATGGAGGTTGAAATCTCCAAGGATCGTATAGGCCGTGAATTCTGTACAAGACTCTAGATGCACCTGGAGGGCCTCAAGAAAACTGGCTCTAGGCCCAGGGGGTCTATACACCAGTAACCCGTGGGTAATGTTAGAATTTTTTAAGGATATGCTGAATTGTAATGCTTCAGCATGCATATTTTCAATCGCCCTGACCTGGACTTTTAATTGGTCCTTATGAATGATCGCTAAGCCCCCTCCTCTGCCCGCCTTTCTATCAAGACAGAGAAATGCATAACCAGATGGTAGAGCTATGTTCCAGTCTGGGCAGGAAGCTGCGTTGGTCCATGTTTCCGTAATGAAGGTCATATCCGGAGAATGTTCGGTCAAGAACAATTCAAGTTCGTGTTTGTGTTTGACCACAGAGCGAGCATTCACAAGGATACAGACCAAATGATTATTTAGACTTACCCCCAATTCATGATTGAGAGGTCGCCTCTGAGTGTCACTTGGCTCAACAGAGAAACCCATCCCAGGCAACGTACATGGGGGATGGGTAACTCCAGCTTCATGGCTCTTAATCTCTCTAACAGCGGAAAAACCGCATCCGGGGCAGAGGTAACTGTTTAGGTAATTTTGGTTTAAAGCAGGGGTGCAGTCTACCTTATTCTTCACCCGTAACGCTAACAGGCTGGAACGAGTATATCGTATGGGATAGGGAGTAGGGAAGGGGGGGAGTACTGTCACTGGCACGGTCCTGGCGCGGACGGGCGCAGACGGGCTTGCCTTTGGCGCGCCTTCGGCGCGCCGCCGGCGCGCCCGCTGCGCGCGTCCACTGCGCTTTTGCGCCAGCGTTCTTTAAATGGGGACCGGAAGGTTAGCACTAGACCAATGACCTCTTCCGGGGTAATGGGGGCGGGCCCGCTCGCACGGACGGACAGCGCACACCCACACAATGGAACCGGGAGACGTGCTCCGGCTCCGAGAAGGTAATCAGAGTAAAAACCACGTTAAAATAAAGGATGATGATATTTTAAAATGTTAACAATACACAGGCATCACAAAGTTAAAAGCTTTCCGTAATACATATAATTTCTAAAAGAATGGAGCCAAGGGAGCACTGTCGCAGCCCGTACCTTGACTAGCTGAACACTGCTATAGTCACCACACGCTGCGCGTTCGCGACAGCGTTCTTTAAATGGGGACCGGAAGGTTAGCACTAGACCAATGACCTCTTCCGGGGTAATGGGGGCGGGCCCGCTCGCACGGACGGACAGCGCACACCCACACAATGGAACCGGGAGACGTGCTCCGGCTCCGAGAAGGTAATCAGTATATGCACTCATACACCTATATAGACACTCACACACTGTCACTCATCCATAGAGTTACTTACACACCTAGTCAGTCATGCAAAGAATTATTCACACTCCCATTTACTCACCTATACAGAGGTAGAAGGGTCTTAAGGTTGTGCCTTGTTATCTTGATTATGGCATGTTATTGTGTTCTTGACAGAGATATTGATTAGTTAGTGAATGCAAACAGGCTAGTATACTTCTTAGTTTAAGTGCTGGATCAGTATTCAGACCTCTCTGAGGATAACATTTATGTATAATAGACTATTACAAACTTAAAAATTCGAATAATGATCCCAAAGTGCACAGTGGAACCATAAGTTTTAGAGGAGGATCAATTTTACAATTTCCCTCCCATCAGGGGCAATTAATCCGTTGGTTCCAAAAAGAGAAAGTCTTTGTCCTTTTTTTTGTGATCATCAAACAACAAACAGTACAGTGACAGTCACCAATATAGTTTTAAGAGGGGTTACTTATGATTGTAATTATTGATGTTTCTGTGATTTATTGTGTTGTACGATTTCTTATTATTTGTTCGACATTTTACAGTAGGAAATGTGTTAAATTCATATTAACATGGTGTTCTTTTCTTAGGTAACATCTCTGGCTGGATATTCATCTTTATTCCGAAAATTAATGATGGTGTGTTAAAAATTGGGTTTCTGGTTGGCTAGGGGTTGCACCTAAGCAAGACAGAGCCCACCACTCTATTTAGGGCAAGTCAATGACACACCAAAGGTAGCCTGTGCTCACCCCTGGTAGCTTGGCATAGAGCAGTCAGGCTTACCTCCAGACGTCATGTGTATAGCATTTGCACAACACTCTGACACCAGTAATAGAATGAATACACCGCAAAAGTGACTCCATGCAGAATTATATAAATATGTTAAATATATTGTACATAAAACATAGACCAAAATGACACCGTTCTGAAAACTGTGCATATTATGCAGAACCTGAGAAAATACCCATTATCCTGGCAATGCAAGGAAAAACAACAAATAATCTGACATCAGGACATGAAATGCAACAGTTAGGTAATAAAAACATCAATTATGACATTAGTGCAAGAATGCAAATCAGGCTGTTAGAAGACATACCATAACTTATATCACATCTGTTATCCTGAGCACAACAGATACCAGGGAGTATTTGGGGCATAAAATGTGACAGTTTAGTTAGGGTCAAACTCATAAAAACGTCAGTGATCCCCACATGTACCTAACTACCAAAACTGTAGCCATGAACAGAACTAGTAAATCCACTTGAGCACCGGGAGCATGAGAAGAAGAGAACTCTCAAATCCACTTGAGCACCGAGAACCCTGCACTCCTATCAGCAGGGTCACAGTAATGCTCAACTCTTGAGCCTTCAGGACAGTCTTGTGGGCTCGGGGAATGTTGCCAATTCAGGGGATTCTCCAACTTCTGCAGGAGACGTGGAGGGTAAGAGCGGAATGACCAGTCTCCACACAACGGTATGCTTGGGGCTGGGCGCTGTTTGTGTTATCGGCCCCTGGCACGGACTGCATAGGATAGGTGTGCGAGGAACTAGGGTACTCAGAACCTGCGGCTGCACCAATGAGACCCGATCTTGCAAAACAGCAGCTGCGCCACTGCGAGATCCTCATTAAAGCAGGCGAGGGCTGGGACCCGTACTTCAGGTTTGTGAGCCTAGCTCATGGGACTGGTACTTTCAGAATGGCAGTGCGTTGCTCTTCCTCTTCAGTGGCTGCAGAGACATGGCACTCTGCCAGGTGTTCTCTCTCACTGTCCTGATCAGGCTGCGGTGCAGGTTGCGAGGGAACGCTGGCCCAAGAGTGGATTGCAGTGCTCCTCAAAGTAGCATGGTGCCTACAGGAAGCGTCCGGCACAGAGTGCCTTTTCCTGGGCACAGCGCTGTACGCAAATTCCTGTATTACCAGTGTCCACCATGTGCTCACAGGGTAAAAAGGTGCTTGTCATGCACTCAGGGGTATGATGCGCTCCCTACGCACTAGTTCAGTGTGTTCCCTCTTGAAAGGGGGAAGCACTCAACACAAGCTGGCATAAAGGTACATAAAGTGTTCAGTATGCAGTAAGTTACAACCAAGAGGGGAAACCAAAGAGCAGAAAATAGGGTTCCCACCGCTGGGCTCCTTGGGGGGCACTTGAGGGCCACGAAGGGGCAGGCAGGCCAGCAAAGAAGCAGGTAGCATTATGGCGATTGCTCCTGGCAGCCCAGCAAGGCTGAATGGTACCCAAATTCAGGGAGCAGCTGATAGCAGGGAAACAAGCAGAAAAGCAATGTGAGTTCTTTAGGCCACCCAACAGGTAATAGAAACCAGGGCAAGAACAGAAGAACAGTTCAGATGAGTCATTTTTCAGCTCAGCAGTCCTCTGGCAGAGGTTCAGTACGAGTTCCAAAAAGTGCTGTAAAAATGTGGGGTCAGAGCCCCTGTACTTATACTCAACATGTCTTTGATGTACAGGTGACTTCAGAAGAAACTTTAGAATTGAACAACTCCTCCTTTCAACCCCAGCCCTGGCTCCAGACATCAGTAGGGGGAAACAAGCCTTTTGTGTTAGGGCAGCACACAGCCTATACAAATGTAAGTGTGCCCCACCTCCCTCTCTCTCAGCTCCGGAAGACTATCAGTATGCAGATGTCTCTCTTCTCTGAACCAGCCTTTCCTATGTTGTGGCTGTCTGGAAAGTGTGCACAAAGTGTAGTACTCTGTCCTAGACGTGGATTGGAATCAGGCTGCAAAACACCAGAGTTATAGGTACAGAGAAATGCCAACTTTCTAAAAGTGGTATTTCTCAAATAGTAATAAAAAATACAGCAACACTAGTAAGCATGATTTTTCACTTCCATTCTAAACATACCAAACATGGCAGCCCTACTCCTTTCAGATCAGGAATTACCACTTCAACATAAATAAGGGAATTCCCAAGACTAGTCCATGAGAGAAGTAGGCCTCACAGTAGTGAGACACAAAATGGGGTGTTTGGACATGCCAACAATAACAGGCCATGTCCTACCTTCCACTTACACAGCACCCTGCCCATGGGCCATGGGCTAACTTTGACCTATCTTAGGGGTGGCCTATATGTAGTACAAGGGATGTTCAAGACTTGGCAAGTAGTTTAAATGCCAAGTCAATGTGGCAGTAAACTGTGCATGCAGGCACTGCAGTGGCAGGCATGAGACAGGTTTGAAATGCTGCTTCTTTGGGTAGCCCAATGTGTGCTGCAGGCCCACTAATAGCATTTATTTTACAGGCCTGGGCATATGGGATACCACTTTACAAGGGACTTACAAGTAATTTAACTATGCCAAACAGGTGTAAGCCAATCACACCATGTTTAAAGGAGAGAGCACATGCACTTTAGGAGGAGTAAAGTCCCCAGAGTCCTAAAGCCAATGAAAAGATGGTCTGAAAGCTAGAAGGAAGAAGGGAAAAAGTTTTGGGTTAACTCACTAAAAAGGGCCAGGTCCAACACTGTGTTATACATTTTCCAGTGTCAACCTACACAACTTGCTTGAACACGCAACCCTTGAAAACCTATAGGATTTGGAAGCCCAGCATATTGTCTCACCCCAGCATCTTGGTAACTAGAGAGTACATGCAGTATCACCTTTGTAACTTTTCAGTGGTCTCTCTCCATCTTCAAAGATGAGGGAAAAATCCTGAGAATGTGAGGTGGATTTTTGCCCAATATTGAGAGGTCAGCTATGTCTTCCATTGCTAACAATAAAGATGCATTACTGTCAGGTTCCTAGACTTCGTGTTTAAGGAAGTGCTTCTTTAAGTTCTGCAGAGGTCTCCGGAGATTCCTGGGTATTTGTTTTATTTTTGCTTGTTTCCAGTTAGGAGGAGTTACAATAGTATCTGTGTTGTAAGAAAAGGAATGAGTCTGAGGTAAGAACAATATAGAAACAAGGGTGGTCGCAACATGAAAAGATTTCCTGAGCTAAAATAAGAGTGGGTGTGTTTCCTTTGTAATCATTGTTAATGTGCAGTTTTACATAAGATCTAGTAAACTACAAAACATTTTGATTGACTAAAATTACAGCCAGAATTTGCTCCATGACTATTAACCTCCACACATCTCAAAATTTGAGAGAAGGAGGAGAATTCAATTACTGCAATAAAATGCAGTTAACGTCTTGATTACCTGTAGTTTTCATCGGTGTAGAGAGCTTTCTACAAAAAATGGTAAGGGGCCTATTTATCAGCTAAAGCAAAAAAATATAAATAGAAAAAAGTTTAATGACACGGATTCCGCTGTGCAGCCCTTGTTTAATGAACTTTTGTGCTTGTGTTTATTCTGAAATTTCCAGCTAAGGTATGGTTATTTTGACATCTGTTCACAGTGTGCATTACTTATACACAGTTGTGTATGCTGAATTTCTGTAACAGATTGGCTCTCTAGTGTAGCAAAGCCGGGTTCCTTTATCTTCATGGTCTGTAAGACGTGGTCTGGTAATTCATTTTGAAAGCACTACTCTGAGAGGTTACTCAATGACTCAGAATAAAGGTGAAGCTGTTTTACGGATGGCTGAACAAACCAAAATAGAAAGCTGGTCTGTTTAGAAAAAAACCTGCAACAATAACTCAATTCAATCAAGATAATGGTTATTCTGGAAAGTCTAAATGTGAATTTAATCAAATCATTCTGTCTTGGTGTATACTTTGAGTTGATGAAAATCCACGACATATAATTTCGTGTTTTCTGAGCACAGAAAGTATTAAGCTTTAGCACGTAAAAAGCTAATGGCCTCTTATTGAACCAGTATTGATATATGAATTCTAGATTGGCAATGGTAAAATAAATAGTTTAGTATGCACCTTGAAAAGTACAAACATGGAAAAAGGGAAGCTTCTTCGCATTCGCAAGGTTTCAATAAAAAGGTAATGGTAAATATAGTTTGCATACACAAGGAGATGATGGCTAGAGCCCTGAAACTTTTCAGACACTCACCCCAGTCACAGATCCGGGTTGACTCCATCATCGTTCTTTAGCTCCCTTTGCTGGGTGCAGGGTCAAGACTGATTTGCAAATGGCTGGGTCTAAACTGGAAAGGCATGCTGAGCAAAAAAACGATGGATTTAGGCCCAGATATCTGTACTGAGGTGAATGTATGACATTGTTCTGCATTCTGTCCATCCATTGTTCTTTTTGCATTTGTCACCCCGAGTGAGACGGGTATGCCCAGATGTGGGTACCATGCTCTCCATGCCACTGGAGTCAAGCTATCCTGGCTGATAAGGGGAGAAACCCTGAAATTGGTCCTAGGATGCTTGCTTTCAGTCCAGGGAGGACCTGGCCTGGCAGTTGGGGCTGGACTGTTCCTATCGGGTGCAGGGTCAAGACTGATTTGCATATGGCTGGGTCCAAACTGGAAAGGCATGGTGAGCAAAAAAAGATGGATTTAGGCCCAGATCTCTGTACTGGGGTAAATGTATGACATGGTTCTGCATTCTGTCCATCAATTGCTCTTTTTGCAAATATAGGTTGCATCCCATGTAGCTTGTGAGGCAAAGAGCAAGATCATTCTGCAGATATATAGATAGCTCTGGTGTGCTGTATTTGATCTTCACTTCCTGAATTGGCAATTATATGTTGCTTAGCAGCAGGGCATTCTGTTTCTTGAGAGTTTTAGAAATGGGGTATCTGCTGATTGCTGGAGAAGCCACAAAGGGCCCAATCAAAAGCAGGTTCACAGGGCTCCTGCCCATCAACATGCATCAAGAGGTCTGTCGCCATATTCAGGGTGGGCTTCCCAATGCATATTTTTCAACCCATGTCTTCTTGGCTAAGCATGGTTAACTCATCAAGTAGGGGGTTGAAACCAAAGATGGCGGACGGGCCAGTTCCCTAAATATGAGCTCCAACCAGGCGCGCAACACCAATTGGGCTCACCGGGCTTCAGCCCCCCCCCCCCCCGTCATGTGCGTCAGCCCGGCTGAGACAGCCTCGCGGGCTGGCGTCCGTCTAATTGCAGCCGGACCCGAGTACTTCACAGGTCTTTAAAAGACCATTTACTTATTAATGAGGCTTTTGTTGTGTTTTCACCCCTTCTTACAGCCACTGTGCCTATGGCTGGAAGACTTAGCCCCCCCCGAAATATTTTTCAGCCCCCCCCCCGAAATTTGGCTCTAGTTGCCCGCCTGGCTCCAACCCACTGGTGCATTTATCTGCCTACATACCCTCACAAACAGGTGGTTAGAGACGAGAGACACAGTTCCTGGTCGATGGAATGCAAGTGTTTTCCATCGACCCCTGTCCGAAACTGCAAGAGGCTCAAATGGCTGAAGATTGCTTGTGCAACCGCGCTGCTGGAGCCTACCAGACCTGCCAATTACCATGCATCAGGGGTTACACTAACGCATTTCAGTGTGGTGGTCCACATCACCACACTGAAATGCAAAGTCACACATTTTTATAGCTTCCCGAGCTGTCAAGTGCCAGAGGGCTGCTTTAATAATTAGCAATCAGACTGAGCAAAGTTGACCACACGCGTTTAGGGGTTGGCTCAGCAGCGCTTGTTCTGGTTTAACTACATTCATTCACAGCACTCTGATTCACGTGACATCACATCAAATGAGGCTGCAATGATTTGCCCAATGGTGAACAGAACACTTACTGGGACTGCACGTGTGGCAGTGATAGTTTGGCTAGATTTGTGCAGGTCAGTGTGCCATGCAGTGTCAGAAATATACATGGCTCCGTTCAGATTAACATGCCCATTTGCACACAAGAGTCTGGTCGGGCCGTGGTGGTGCCTACAGTGCAGCCAAGCCCTCATTTGTGAGTCCACTGAAATTTGAACAAGCATTTGCAATGCAATAGGTCTCGCATTACTAAATGTTTGAGCTATTGGTGTTGCATTATTATTAGCAATGCCAATAGCTCAAACTTTAATAATGCGAGACCTATTGCATTGCAAATGCGTGTGTGTTTTTTTTTATGTTGTATTAAGGTGCCTGGTGACGGGGCAATTGGTGTAGATATATATTAAATAATGAATATAGGGAAATGTGGTTTTTATCATGTTAGTCCTAATTGTTTACTAAAGCAAAACATACTGGAAAGGGAAGCAGTGAGGTACTTAGTAACAAAAAGCTCCTTGAGAGAAAAGCTCAGCTGTGTCCAATGTGATGCTTAATGATGGACTAAACGCTGTGAAAAGCTTAGCAGTGTTCAGTGAAATGGTATCGTGGCACCGCGAAAAGCACAGTGTAGCAATGTGTAGCAGCACGTAAACAATACAAACAAAGCATACGCTTGTGTGTGCACACACAAACAAAAAATAAATTGAAAACAAAGCGCCGTGATAAGCTCCGCAGTGTCTTGTGGCAAGTAAGCATTAAAAAAAACGCGTTTGTGTGTGCGCATCTAAAACGTCAAACCAGCCAGAAAAGAACGCACCGTGAAAAGCTTAGCAGCATCTGGAGAAACAATATGGAAAGCGCGAAAAGCTCCGAAGTGTTTATCTGCACCTAATGATATAAAAAAACATACGCTTGTGTGTGCGCCTCTAAAAGGAGAACATACCGGAAAACAAAGCGCCGTAAAAAGCTTAGCAATGTTAAGTGGCATGTAAAGTATATAAAAAAACAAGAACGTTGACCACATTTTAATGATAAAGAAGCACTCGTAACTGAACTAGGCCAGTAGAGTGACAGCACACATAAGAGAAAAAAGATTACACTTCGGCTAATCACTACCAGAGGTATTAGGCCTTCAACGGCAAGACAGACTTTCACAAGCAAATCCAAACACCCTTCCCTCTTCAAAGTGCAATGGGTTAAAGAGAGCACTCTCTCTGGCCAGCTACGAACCCGCCAGGTGCGCTTTGGCGCTAGGTTTGTCCCACTCTATCGAAGTCTATAAGGCACTGAGGTGTATCATTCAAAGGGATTGATGGTAGAGGTCTATTTCACGCACAGAAAAGGATAATTCCCACGCAGCTTTTCATACAGTAAGGGTTTCAAAAATACATTTTGCACACAGAATGCAGACAGAGCAAAAGCTGACGTGACACACAGGGACACTGTCCGCACTCAAATTGCTCGTGCAGGAGAAATAGGTTGCGACACAAACCATAATTATGTCTTCGATGATGCATTCCATTCACCCATTCTGCCCCTCAAGACTGTATTTCGTACACAAATTCGGCTATGTGGAGAACTGCATGGAGTAGTGTGGCTCACTGGTTAGAGGCGGCAGACCCGGAAGCAGAGAACAGCCCGGGACCAGGGTTCAATTCCCGACGCGGCAGGGTCGTGGACCAGGGCCAGCGGACTGATAATTCTCACCTCGGTGCCTACTCTCCACAACGGCCCCCCACATTCGCCGGGGATGCCTGGTTTCACCTTGGAGATACCCAGGAGGGACCATCTCAAAGGGATAGCCAGGACGGGTTCCCCAGCGGTCTACAGCGCCACGACGCCTTGGCAGCAGTGCGCTTTACAAAAAAAAAAAAAAAACACATACATACATATATTCTCCCTCGATTCAGATCCCTAAAGCCTGTTAAAATAAACCTAGCAACAGCCGAAGGAAACAAGTGGTGCGTGTGAGCAGCCCACCTTTCTTTCCTTCTTTCATTTAGTTGCTTCCCTGTGAAATGGATCCAAAAAAGAAGAAGCCCGCGAGTGGTGCGTGCGTGTCACAGCGAGACAACTGGTTTCAATTATCGCGCTCGTGTCTGGGCACGATAACTGAAACCACATGGCATTGGTGCGCGTAACAGACACCAATAGGCCATGTACGGAGCAATGCGCCCGCCTTTGGCAAATTGCATGCTGTCTTTGATAAAAAGATGTACGCAAAGGCCAATAGCGTGGCCCAAAAGGAAAAGCACAAGCGTGTGCGATTCCTAGGTCTGTTTTACTACATAGAGAAAATGACCTCCCTACAGGCGCCCGGCTGGGCGCTGTCCGCACCAATCACAACACTGCCATCGCAGCGTTGTGATTGGCTTAGGGGAGGGAGGCTGCCTTCTTCCTTTTTCCAGCAGCAGGACTCCGCCAGGAGCGAAGGCGGTGCGGGACCCGGTAAGGTAAGTTTTATTTTATTAAATTGTTACCCCCCGCGTGAAAACCCTCGCAACTCCCCCACCCACCACCCCACCCATGAGTCATGTGAGCCGCGACTGCAGGCTGACACACTACCCCAAGTACTTGTGAACCGGCTGCCTGGGAAGTTAAATACACACTGTATCTCTGACTCTGTAATGAAGTTCACTCTGACCACTGCAGGCATATGTTTTAACAGTAATAGGCCGTAATTCCAATTCCTTTAAACCAAAATGTGGCAGAGGCATAGTTTTCTTAATTCATATTTCACTTGTTTGAAACTCACAAAAATGTCATGAGTATGTTAACTTGTTCCATCCACCAAGAGTGAATGAATGCATGAAATTATTTGAGATGAATGTTGTGTCTTAGGTGACTTCTTTGAGTTTCTTGTTGCTCAAATAGGTGTCATTTCTGATATTTATATGTTTCATTGCTTGATTTTGCTTGAAATAAAGTGTCATGCATTGTAATTGAAATTACTCTCATAATTACAATGAAACTATGAAAATGTCACACATAGCAATCAACACTTTGGTAGCTATGGCCTATGCTGTACGCTATGGGAGGTGTGCAACAAGTTCTGGAGAGCGAGGACACTTCTCAGCTCACACCGCACCCTGCAGAGCCTGGAAACCACTGTAAGGTAGAATACCATTGCCCGTGGCAGTAACCGACTCCGAAGCCATTCTGGGGACTCAGCAACCAGCGAAGCGCATGCCACCCAAGACCCAGATCACTGCGCTGGCAACCACATGCCAGACTGGGGTGAGAAGTTAATCCCTAAATACAGGTGCCTGGGCAGGGGCCCAGAAAACCCATGCAGCTTTGATCTCTGCATCAGCACTACAGCAGGGGACCCTAGCCTGTTTGTCACACCCCACCTGCCTGGCATCCAGCTCACAGAGGCCGAGGTACAGGAGAAGGCCCATGTTAACTCATGAACTGGGTGGGGGCGAGAAATCAGAGAGACAGCCGTGTGGGCACCATTCACCTGGTAACAATCCCCCACCAAGGACATCACTTCATGTTCTGGGGTGCATAGACTGGATCGTTTAGGGGTCTGATGGGCTGGTCTGACTTGCCAAATAGTGGGGGCCTGCTCATCTGCCACTGTAGTATATGGATTATCGGAGCCACATGCCTTGAGGGGGGCGACCACTGACCCACCGTTTACCCCCGCGACCATGAGTCAGACTCCCCCTACAGGAGGTGAAAGTCGGTGCTTTTTCAATGGGAACCCCCTCTACATAGAAGCATCACTTAGCCATCTATCTCACATATACTGCACACACCCCTCCCTTCTTACTATAATGCCTTTCAATTCACCAGAGAAGGGATAGAGCCTGATTGCCTTGGGTGACACACTACCTCATGAAACACAGGGGCACATCTCACAGCCTGCAGAGCGTGCCACCTGGAGTCAATAGGACCCTCCAACAGAGTAATCCATAAACCCTATTGATGAGACTTGCTAGCTTACTGGACATTGATTGGGCCTACAAAGAAGGGGGTAATGCGCCTATAAAACCAGGTGTTTTTCCTGGGGTGGAAACCCATGTGTGCTCTGTAGACTCACCTGACTCCCAAGAGGTGCACCCTCAAAGAGTTAATTACACTGTGATCCCTCCTTGGATCGGTGATATGCTCTCCCCTTCCGCTGTAACCAGAAGACATCGTCTATGCAGTCCTTTACAACCTGGCCAAAGTGAAAATGGGTAAGGGTGGAAATTGACGTCATGTACAAACCACCAGAGATCCAGGCCATCTGACGCAACAATCAGTTTCAGAACTGATAATAGCTGTCAATAACCTTAAGTCATCCCTGGAGCCCAAAATGGACTCTTTGATGATCAATGAGGATCCATGAGGATACCAAAAAACTGAAGGACAGAATACAAGACTCAGAAACAGAACTGGTTATGGTTCATCACTCTGTGAAGGAACACCACCAGTAGTTTGAAACACTTCAGAGTGCGGTGACGCTACTGCAATCCAGAGCTGACAACGCCAAAGGCCGCTCTCAAAGGAACAATATCAGAGTGGTGGGCCCCCAAAAGCATGGAATGCCCAAGTATAGGCTTGTTTCTGGAGACATGGTTGACGGAGCAGGTTCTAGGGATGAAGATCTCCAAGTTCCTCTCCGTAGAAAGAGCACACAGAGTACCATGACACTGCCCGGCCCGAGGTACCCCTCGCCAACCAGTGGCAGCAAGATTATTTAACTTCAGCAACATGGACAATATTCTGCAGCTTGCTGGAACTAAGAACCCATGGACTATAGAAAACAATACTGTAACAATCTTTCCAGATTACACAGCTGAGGTACGAAAACTGAAAGATATGTTCGTGAGGTGAAGCCATGCCCACGTACTCTGGAAATCAAAGACACTATTATTCCCACCTAAACTAAGGGTCATTTTAGGTGGCAAGTCACTGTTCTTTCTGACACCCAAGGAGGCATGGACCTGGCTGGAAACACAAGACAACCATCAGAGCTCCTCCCAAATGGATCAGGGATGGGACTGGAAGTTCCAACGGAACAGGAGGTGTTCCACTAGGAATATCCGTGGCAGACTCTAGAAAGTGCAGGTGGCCTTGGGCAGAGCAGAGGCCCTGGCCACGGAAGAGTAGGCATCATTACCCAGCACAGAAGGCAGACACTCTGATGAAGAGACTATGGCAAATCAGGCTGCTTCGCAGGGGATTGAACTACAAGAGGAACTGTGAGGTTACCCCCTAGCCACTCCAATGACCACAGACTTGTTGCAGAGTTCCTGGCTGTCAGATATATACCCTTTTGCTGATGTTTGTTTTTATGCCTGGGGTCCCTTGAAGGGATGGGAGGAGAATGAGGAGTAAAATCTGGAATTCTAATGCAAGGGATTATCCATTGGGAGCTAGATTGTGATATTAAGTGATGGCTGTCTTGGACCCCCCATAATTGAGCAGACTTTTAATTAATCCGGAGGGCCAGTATGTTATTGCAGAGGTCACACTTGACGGAGATTCTATCACCTTGGCGGTGCTAATGTGGGCCAACCCCTCTTTTTAGCCTCTCTGACATCAGGTCTTTTATGTTTCACACTGTCCCCCATTTTGTAGTGTGGAGACCTCAATTGTGTTTCGGAGTTAGAGATGGATAGGTCCACTCCCCTATACCGGGAGCACAATCACATAACACCACTAAACAGATACAACAATCGTCTCATAATGACCAGGTATTAGATGGTTGGCGTACGTTACATCCACGCCAGTGAGAATACTCTCATTAACCTACAATACATGCCTTCCATAAGAGGACTTGTGTACAGCTGTTAGTCATTAGTGAGCAAATACAAGCCAACAGAATACCTGGGAAGGACACTGTCTAGCCATTGCCCCTTGATGGTGACTTTCCAATGGAGAAGCCACGCCCGGTGATTCCTACCTAGAGCCTGCAACTGCAGGCACTGTTGGACATGTCGCTACTGACAACTATAAAGGGACATATAGACAGATACTCTACAAAGAAAGAAGGCTCTGATGGAATGATTGAATGGGATGCATTCAAGGTGGTAATGCATGGTGTATGTATGACCACGCAGCACTGCATGAAACGCACCTTTCAGACAGAGATGTTAGATTTAATGGTAGGCTGAGGTCCGCAGATAGGGACTAGGCATCCTATCCGAATATATATAAAGTATTGAAGGGTATTAGATCAGAATACAGAGAAGTGTCTAGACACTTAGGCACCTTCTATTCCAAGGAATATACCAAACAGCAGCATTATCTGGGAGACAAGGCCAGTAGCTTTCTAGCATGGCTGCTGAAATCAGAACACCTGGGGACCCCTTTTGGAGCTATCTGATTAAGCGCAGGCCACATAGTGTACTCTCAGTTGGCTATTAACAAAGAATTCAAAGTTTATTACAGGGAGTTATACTGAGCCCCACCAGGCGTAACTCCAGAGGTGGTCCACTCCTTTCTGCAGTCTCTTGAAATGCCCCTCCTCAATCTACTTTTGGTGCAGGAGTTGGAAGCTTCCCTGACTCTTGAAGAGGATTCACTAGCAGTTAAGCAAATAGTCAGAGGCAAGACACCTGATATTGATGACCTACCTATGGAGTTTTACGCATTGTACCAATGGTTTGTGGACTTATATAAATGTACCAGAGAGAATGGTAGCCTTTTGAATAGCATGCGAGGAGCCTTGATCACAGTACTTCCAAAATCAGGTAGAGAATCCCTGTAGATGGCATTAATCGGCCACTTTCTCTACTCAACCTTGATAACAAGGTGTTGGGAAAGTTCCTGGCAAATAGATTGACCCAAATGGTGCACACAGTTATCCACCCGGACCAGAACAGGTTTATTCCAGGTAGGAACACATTCCTCAACATCCGCCATTTATTCAGTATTAGGGATTGGGCAAGCAGGACGGACAATCAATGTTGGGTGGCCTCGTTGGACATCTAGAAGGTGTTTGACACCCAGGGTTGGAACTATCTACAGGGTGTCTTGCAGAGACCGGGATTTGGGCTTGGGTTCCACAAGTGGATACAGGTCCTTTATTATTTTCCCATGGCCAGTGTATGTGTTAAAACGTAAATGTTATTTACTCGTTTTGCTTGCATATTGCTCTAGTAAAGTTAGCATTCGCGGCACCATTTTAAGTTGAGCCTCCATTTTGAACCGTCATTGAAGCTAACCCTAGCCTGCTGAGAAATGCCTCCCATTGTTTTTTCTCTTTTCCACCGAGGTTTAACTCTGTCTCACTGAGTAAATTGTCCTCATTAGCACATACCTTTCCCACTAGATAGAGGCCTTCTCCCACCAGCCCAGCTGCGGGCATGGGCAGAATGACCTTCATAGATAGCGTGTACCCAGCCTTAGAGTTGAATCTTATCCTACTGTACCTCTTTGTTTTAGCTGTGTGAGCCTGGAATTTTTCATCCTTGGTGGTGGTTTCATTGGTTTGAGATGTACTTAATGTAACTTCATGTTGGCTGAAGCCAGTCCCTCTGCAACAGTCCAAGGAGGCTGGTCTCACCGGACTCCACTTGAGGGTACTTCTAATAAATACCTTTGGTTTGTATTCTCTACTGTCTGACCGACTCTTCAGTTGTGAGGAAGGCTGAGTGGTGGTCACAAGGGACCTGAGTGACCCTAATCGGGTCACTTCCTTCATACTCACGGGTGATATTATTTCAAACAGTATAGCCATTGAATGCGGGACTAGACAGGGTTGCCCCTGGCAGGGTTGACCATGGAACCAGCAGCCCGCCTGCTGTGGGAACGAGCAATTACATTTGGATATCAGGTTGCAGAACACCCACAAATAGTTTCCATTTATGCAGATGATACCCTGATCTATCTGAGGGCTGACCCATCAACTTTACTAGCCGCTATGACCATCTTAGATGACTTCAGCCATGTATCTGGACTCCAGATAAAGTTGGTGAAATTGTGTCTTTTCCCACTGCTGCAAACACCCACACCGCTGTGTAAACTTGCCCCTACCAGGGGCATATGCCACTATCAAATATCTAGCAGTCCACATTTACCACCTAGAGTAAGACCTAATAGATAGTAACCTTGGTAAGGCACTCACCTCAATCCTGCAATCACTGCCCTATTGGACACAGCTGTCACTGTTGACTATGGGTAGGGTGTCCACAGCAAAGATAGTAACACTTCCTCGACTGTCTCTGTCATGCCCCTCCTATCGCATGATGCCGAATGTCCTAGTGAAGGTGACAGTATGGTTCTGGCGGAAATATATACATTGCGGACGGAGAGGAGTACCAAATGCACCTAGTCTGCTATTATGGGTGCCCACTTCCTGTAAGACTCTGATGGCGATTCCCACGATAGATGCTTGGACGGTAGCGGGATACACAAAGTGGGGGGATGTGATGGTAGAAGGTAGGCTACAAACATTTGAGGTTCTGATGAAAGTGGGTGAAGTAGGTCCAGGACAATTTCTATTATACTCTGTCCCCTCTGATGTGGCCAGTAGAATATTGGACTCCGAGAGGGATCTGTCGGTGGTGGCTGGCCCGCTGAAACTAATACTGACTTCAGCAAGCTCGAGACGGGCACTATCTGTCATCTATGGAACTTTAAGTTGGGACCCTTCTGATCCCTGCTTCCTGACCCATAAGGAGTAGTGGGAAGGCAAATTTTCAATAGAACTAACGTACACAACCTGACAGAGGTGCCTGGGGTCCAACAAGCCGATTTTGTGGAACGCCCAGTTCCGTTTTACTCGACTCAACTGTAGGAGAGTAGGATCTGCTTCATATGTTTACCCCCACTTTTTGCTGGTGTTTCACTGTTTTTCGACTTTAGTCTGGCTGGGACCCTGCTATTCAGGGCCCCAGCCTAGCTGATTCCTCTCTAAATTGATTGCCTGTACTTTAGGTACACCACAGATTGGATCCTGAGGTACCCTTGTGAGTCCCTAGTATATGGTATACTATGTACCTAGGGCGTAGGTACCCCAGAAGCCTACCAGGGGCTGAAGCATGTATTATGCCACCCATGGAAAGCCACCCAAAATGACACCACAGGTCTGCTACTGCAGCCTGGGTAAGGTGGTGCATGCACCCCTTACTGAGGTATAGGTTTACTATACCTCACCTATCACTGCA
This sequence comes from Triturus cristatus, assembly GCF_964204655.1. NCBI lineage: Eukaryota > Metazoa > Chordata > Amphibia > Caudata > Salamandridae > Triturus > Triturus cristatus. The sequence continues at coordinate 522,350,616 of NC_140588.1, read as the reverse complement.
CATGCAAACCTATCAGTCACTCCTATGGCAGTCCTTAAACAATCCTGAAGGCAGAGGGCTTGGTTATATGTGAGAGGGTGCCCAAGCATGGGCTGAGCCCCTCTGCAGCCTTCGAAATCTCTTCTCTGGGGTTGTCAGTGGTGCAGCCTGACCATATACTCTTAAGTGCATTGTATCTTAAACAGTTAATGCTAACTTTGGACTCGCTGCATGGAAACATGTCGTGTTTGGTGTCAAACACCTTGGAATCATACCCCCACATCAGTTATTGATGTGAGGATATGATCCCACCCTTCTAGAGGGAGTGACATGACAGTACTGGTATACCCGGTAAAAATCTAATAGTGCCCTGGCATCACAAAATGGATGCTGCAGCCACAGTCACAGGTCTGGCCTCCTGCTGCTGACTGAACCGTCAGCTGGGGAGGCCTGGACAATAGGTTTCCTGTCACAGGGAGATGTAATCACCTCCCAGACTGTGTATTGGGGCTGGGTGGGAGCACTCTCTGAGTGCTTTGAAGTCCTGCACTGGGGGCACATTTGGTGTCCCTGTGCATAGTCCAGCTCAAACCGGTTCAGAGGCTTCCAGACCCTGCTCTGGCGTGAACCTAGACAAAGGAAATGGGTGTAGCCACCCCTCTTTCCAAACCCTTTCATAGGTGGGTCCCCAGAGCTAGTCCAACCCCTTCCTTAGGTATAAGTAATGAACCTCTGTAATCAGAACTTTAGATATCCCTGGATGAAACTCTGAAGCTGAATCCTGGACCTTCAATGCTCTACTAAAGACTAGAGGACTGAATAAATCTCCCTTGGGGTCAAGGAGTGACTCCCCTGCTTGGCAGGCACCAATGACAATTCGCCAGTCTGCATTTCTGAAGCTCCTGCCGGACTCTGAAGTATTTGCAGCCCAGGAAGAGGATTTCTAGCTATCTCAGAGGCCGACCCAAGTCCCCAGCAAAGCTGAAACCCGCAGCCCTCGTGAGTAGCGTAAAACCAGAACTCCTGGTCACCGTGCACTTTTGCAAGTGCATTGACTTCTCGATGTCTCTTGAAGTTGTGCTTGGACTTGCTTGTAGCCCCTACCTCGAGCACAGAATCCACTGAAGATTATCAGCCTAGTCACCCAGAGTGACCCGTGGGCCACCATTTTGTCTTTTGTCTTGAGGTCCCTTCGTGATCCCTGGTCCATCGACTGGTGGGTCCCTGAGGGGGTAACTTTGAATTTCCTTGGGCTTCCCAGGGTGTTCCAGATGTGCCCAGACTCTCAACCAAGTGGTGAGTCCCTCAGACCTTGCTCGTCTGCACCGAAGCATCTTTCTCCTTTCTGCATGGGTTGCTGTTGCCAAGGCTTGTTGTGTCCAATCCGGGCACTGACACTGCAGCACTCGCCATCCTTCATGGGACAGCTTGAGTCTAGCTCCTGGTTGTCCTCGATGCCTCCTGGTCCTCATGGCTGAAGAGTCAAACTTCGCCTCTTTCTCCTGAAATCACCCGACATCGGCGGGCATCTGCCTATCGCCTTCCTGGTCACTGGCAAGTGACCCAGACTCCGACCTCTCTGCTTTCAGGTTCTTCTCGACTTTGATCCAGGCTTGGATTTCTTCGGACACTTTGCATCTTCCCGGCAGCAGCACTTCTTTGCCAGCTACCATTGAAATCGACGACGCGACCCGACACCATTTGACACCTATGCACCCGGCTTCCCTGGGTGAGATAACACAAGTATTCCGGTGCTCCCGTGGGTTTTCACCCTAGAACCTCCTAAGTCCCAAAGGGTTCGGTCCTGACTCAATTCTAAGTGTCCCTAATCTTTAAAAATCTAACCGCGACTTTTCCCATAGAACCTAACGGGAGCTTGCGGCTGTGTTCTCACACTGCACACAGCCCCCGTGGGTCCCCTGTGTCACTACCTTGGTTGGTTCCTTGGGGTCCCAGCGATTCTACAGGCTCTTGGTCTTGTGTCTAGTTAAGTCATGTTTCTTATACCACTATTTTAGTATATGGTTTGGCTCGCCCCTAGGGCCTGACGTGTTTTTGTGCTATTTTACTGTCCTATTTAAAGTGTCACTTATGTATTTTGACCTCTAGTCTCATAAAGAGACTAGGAGGGTGTGTTTAGTAAGAAATACATATATTTTATATATATAGCTGGCGTGGTTGTCTTTCATTTAGGAACTCAAGAGATTATAGGCTGGTAAAACAAGCTGCTTTACATTCCTTCAAGACTTAGCCTGAAGGCTACTCTCCATAGTTACCACTAGGATAGCTTTCAATAAAGGTTGTCTTTAACCTATAAACAATAAGGGGTTGTTTGGACTGGTACAGGGTGCCCACTATAATTAGTGGACAGCATATACCAGGCCAACTGCTCACATTGGTGTGCAGCGTGTGGGATTCCAGCTAGCTGTTGTTTTACCAGATAATCTCAATTGAGTGAATAACTGAAAACCACTAAAGGGACCCTAGGTACATACAATACACGCTTTAGAATACAGTAAGTTCTACTGAACTTAGAGTTGTGTGTTAAGGGCTTAGCACACCCTTTCTACAACTCAAGAGAGTTTAGTAGGCCACTCTAGAGTAGGTAGTGCAATACACCACACCTCACTAGTAATGTCTTCAAGGCCAGGAACCAGTGGGTCCCTGCCAGAAGCCAATGGGCTTCTAGTTTCCAAGTATGATAACCTCCCATTCATGGAATTGAGAGCATTATGCACAGCTAGGAAACAGGCAAAGGCCGGACCACCCAGCATCTCATAGAGGTACTCAGGCTGGATGATTTCAGAAGACCTATAGGGTCTGAAGGGGTAGGCAGAGTGGGTGGGACAGCACATGAGGAAGGGCCTAGGGGAGAAAATCCCCATGACCTGACCTCTAATGCTGGAAGATGACAATGATCTTGACCTGGGAAATCCAGTTCCCCTGGAAGATCAGGGGGAGGGCCACACTGGCCCCCTCTTTGTCCCTCCAGGAAGAGTTGGTGGTGGGCCTAGAAGGTCTAGATCTCCCTCAGTGGAGTCTAACCATTCTGGTTCATCTATAGGGACCGCTATCTCTTCTCATAGGAGGGAAACCTCTCAGGAGAGGAGGGAGAGACTGCTTAAGTATGAGAAGCTCAGCTAGAAATCAGAAAGAAGCAGGTAGCCCTAGATAAGGAGGCCCTAGAGCTCTACAGAGCTAGAAAAAAGTAGGGACTAGAGTCCCATGGTGGCAGCAAAATCCCTGGAGATAGGGAGAGGTCTCATGACCATAGAAACCTGAATAAGATTGTCCCTCCCACCAGAGTGGGGATGACATCCACAAATGGATAACTGCACTGGAAAGGGCCTGTAAAGTTCAAAGGGTCCCCCAGGAGCAGTGGGCAGCAATCTTATGGCTCTCCTTTGCAGACAAAGGTAGAGATAAGCTCCTCACTGTTAGAGAGGAGGAGGCAGATGATTACAACAGTCTGAAGAGTGCCTTGATTGAAGGGTTTGGCCTAACCACTGAGCAATACAGGTTAAAGTTTAGGGACACCCAAAAGGCACATAATCAAGTCTGGGTAGCCTTTGTAGATTGTGCTACTAAGGCTCCGGAGGGTTGGTTACTTGGCAGCAAAGTGCATGACTTCCAAGGATTGTACAATTTGATTATGAGAGAGCAGATCCTTAATAACTGTCAGAATCAGCTGTTGCACCAGTACCTGGTGTACTCAGATCTAACCTCTTCCCAAGAATTGGGAAAGAAGGCAGACAAGTGGATCAGAACCAGGGTGAGGCAGAAGGTACAGAACCAAGGTGGTGAACCCAAGAAGCAAGATCCTAAAAACTCTTACAAGGGTGGGGAGAAAGGTAAAGACCAGAAGTCTTCACAAGGGCCCCAAAAATCTTCTTCAGGTGGGGATTCACAGTTTAACAAGGGAAAAGGCCAAAAGAAACCATGGTGCAAAATCTGTAAGCAGAAAACTCACTGGACAAGTGACTGCACCAGGTCCAAAGAATCAACTCCAGCCACCATTGCCCCTAAGGCAAATGTTCCCCATAGTACAGCTACAATTGGTGGTGGTAATGTTCAGAATAAGGGTGTAGTAGGGTTGACCCTGGGTTCTGAGATGGACTCTGGCCTAGTCAGAGCTTCAACTCAGGCTGTTCTAGTCTGTGATGGTGGCATGGATATGTCCTCCTTTGTGAGTCCCAGCAACTTGGGCACATACAGACAACAGCCTTTAATAAATGGAAAAGAGGCTGTGGCATTCAGGGACACAGGAGCAAGGGTCACAACGGTGACAAAAGATCTTGTGGATCCTGGGCAGATTATACTTGGTGAAATGTACCAAGTGATCAATGCTAGCAATGTCAGAACAGCCCATTCTCTGGCAGTTGTTAACTTCTCCTGGGGAGGGGTAACTGGCCTTAAGAAGGTTGTGGTAAGTGCAGACCTACCAGTACAATGCTTGCTTGGCAATGATCTAGAAACTTCAGCTTGGGCTGAGTTGGTGCTCAGGACACATGCAGAAATGTTAGGGATCGCTGCTCATGTCTTTGCTGTGACTAGGTCACAGGCCAAAATGTCTAAAATTGAACAGGCCCTGGATTCTGGAAGAATGGACCAGGTGCCTCCCAAGAGGAGGAGCAGTAGGGTTAAGGCAGTGCCTTCCCACCTGACTCAGAATGCAGATCAGTCTCCTGAGGGAGATGATATTGAGCCTGAAGGAACTGTCCCAGAGGAGCTTGAGTTCTTGGGGACAGGAAGCCCTTCCATGTCAGAACTGAGCCAGGAGCAGAAAACCTGCCCCTCTATTGAATCCCTCAGAAAACAAGCTGCTGATGAGGCTGCTGGAAATGCTAGTGGCACCCATAAACTTTATTGGGATGATGGACTCCTTTACTCAGAGAGTAGAGACCCCAAGTCTGGTGCATCCAGGAGGTTGGTTATACCTCTGAAGTTTAGGGGCTTCCTATTAACACTAGCCCATGATACTCCTCTAGCAGGACACCTGGGCCAGAACAAGACTTGGGACTGAATTGTCCCTCACTTTCACTGGCCCCACATGTCTGAAGACACTAAGGTGTTTTGTCGCTCCTGTGTGACCTGCCAAGCCAGTGGCAATGCAGGTGGAACCACACAGGCCCCCACTGATACCACTACCTATGGTGGGGGTTCCCTTTGAGAGGGTTGGGATTGACATTGTTGCTCCCATGGATCCTCAGACTGCATCTGGGCACATATTTATCCTGGTGGAGGTGGACCATGCCACTAGGTACCCTGAGGCCATTCCACTTAGGATCACTACAGCACCTGTGGTGGCAAGAGCTCTCGTGGGTGTATTCTCAAGAGTAGGCTTCCCTAAGGAGGTAGTATCTGACAGAGATGCAAACTTTATGTCAAGTTACTTAACTGCTATGTGGAAGGAGTGTGAAGTGAATTACAAATTCACCACACCCTATCACCCACAATGCAATGGTTTAGTTGAAAGATTCAACAAAACCTTAAAGGGCATGATCAAAGGTCTCCCAGAGAAGCTTAGGCGGAGATGGGACATTCTTTTGCCCTGCCTTTTGTTTGCCTACAGGGCGGTGCCACAAAAGGGGGTTGGTTACAGCCACCTTTGAACTTTTGTTTGGCCATCCTGTTGGGGTCCTTTGTGTCTGGTGAAGGAGAGATGGGAGTTACCTCTCAAACCCCCTAAACAGGACATAGTGGACTATGTACTTGGTCTCCGCTTCAGTATGGCTGAATACATGAAAAAGGCACCTAAAAACCTTAAGGCTAGCCAGGAATTGCAAAAGGCCTGGCATGACCAAAAGGCTGTACTGACTGTTTACCAGCCAGGACAGAAAGTGTGGGTGTTGGAGCCTGTGGCCCCAGCATCCCTCCAGGACAAATGCAGTGGCCCCCATACAATTGTTGAAAAGAAAGGGGAGGTCACCTATTTGGTAGACCTTGGAACCCCTAGGAGACCCCACAGGGTAATTCATGTCAACAGACTAAAACCATATGTTGACAGGGCAGAATTGGGCTTGCTCATGGCTACTGATGAAGGCCAGGAGGAAGAAAGTGACCCACTCCCTGACCTCCTTTCTCAGAATGAGGAACTTGGATTTTCGATCGCGATTGAATCGACCCGCCATTTTGTGGCCCGCTGCCATTTTGTGTTGCCATCACTCAGGCAGCACGGCGAACAAAGTCTATTCTGCTTTTTCTGTAGCCTGGTGTCGAAATACGCCTTCTGCCTCTATTTGAAAAGCTGGTGTTAGAACTAGCCGAGTACACTAATCCCTGTCTGGCTTTTCTAATCCCCGTCTCAACTATCTGTTGATTCACACTATTCTTTCCTGACCTTATCTTATCGACTTGCCTTCACTGTCTCCTGCTAGCATTCTCTCGTTTCACAACTGTCCTCCAACACACACAAACGTATCTCGCCACCTGCAAGTTAGTTATGAATCTGTTAATGAATTAGCTTGAGGGAGGGGTGACAAACATAGTTGGAGGAGAGGTCTCTTCGAGTCATCTGACAGTTTTGTTTTCCAACTTTTCCCATTGGTTCCATCCTGTTTTCTAACTTTCCTTATTGGTTCTTTCTTGAATGTTCTGGGAGGGTTTTGGATCAATATGTCTGAACCTTGTATAGTATTTAACGCTGTGCGCCACAGAGTGAAGTGGCAGTCTCCTGAGAACCTACTCTGTGTACTTCTAGGATAACTGTACTAGCTGCAGCTAAATAAATCTGATCTTCTAACGCCGACAGAGTGTCCTGTGTCTCTGTGTAGCGAAGCAGGAGAACTCCGGAGACTTTGGACGTACCCTGCGCTGCCAGGCCCAAAAGGTTCTGGTACTTCAACTGGCACCCAACGTGAGGCGGCTTCAGTGGTACCGGTTCTGCTCGAAGGTCGTGAGGAACCCCGCAAGAAAATTCCGGAGGGTTCGCGAGCCACACTAAGTGACCCCTGTATGTGGAAAGTGGTCCGAAGGTCTTTTGCAGCGCGGTTACTCCTTCCTGACGGCTACTGATGACCGCTGCCCTGACTGCCGTCCTGCTTTGGCCCTTCCTTTGATGATATATGGTAAGGCGAGACGATAGACGGGCCTCTGTTGGTGGAAGAAGACATCCTTAGTTAAGTATTTTCGTGGGTCGCTCCCACAAATTTGATTCTTTGATTGATTTCTTTGGGTACTTAGATTTATCCATTGCAATAGATAAAGCCGAGGGTAAGTGCACTTGTGCTGCGTAAACTGAGTTTTACTCCCCTGAAGTTTGTGAACAGTCCAGAGAGATCGCGAGATGCCTGGTCTGACTAAGTTTGGAAGAATTTGTTGTCTTGGTTGTAATAGGGATTCCCGACTTGAGGACTCTTGTCCGATTCCTTTAGTTGGAACTCCCACATATGAGCTCTATTCATAACATGGTATCGGCCCCATTGCCTTTAACGAGACATGGACCCGATACACGAAGAAAGATGGTGTTCTCAAATGGCCAGAAAATTGTAGTTTTGATCCTGATGTGCTAGATAATTTGGAAGCAGTTTTATTCAAAAGAAAAGCCCGGCCGGCAATGTTTGACTCTTTCCGCCTATGGCGTAAGGAAGCCAAACAGAAAGAAATTAAACAAGCAAAACGAGATAGGAAAGCACAGGGTATGACAATTATACAGGCTGCCCAACAGTTCAAAGACGAAGAAATTGATAATGCGACTGAAATTTCAGAAAGACAACATCGTATGGCGATAGACAAATGCTATCCGGTTTTGCCTGTTTCTCCTTCTGATAATAAGAAAGATATAGAAGAAGATCCCCTAATGTCCCATTTATTAAGGTTGCCTCCGCCCTATGCGCAAAGTGCCAATGTACCTCAGCCGTTACAGCCTGTTCAGCCACCAGCGGTACTTCCGCCTGTTCCTCCTCCAGTATAACCGCCCTTGCCGGTTCTACCGTTAGTCTCAACTTCTTTTCCTCCTTCTTTACCCTCATCTCCTGATCTTAGATCTCCTTTGCCTTCTGCTCCTCCTGCAGTTATCCATTCTTCTCCTGTCAGTTCCCCTAATACTCTGTCTCCAATTCTTATGTCTAATTCTCCGTCTGTGCGTAAGCGTCTCACAGACTCTGTCACTAGTATTCTATCTCCTTTCTTTGAAGCTTTAAATGTGTCTCCGGCTTTTGTTCGAAGACAATCTCGTAGTCAGTTCCCAGATATTGAGGAACGAGAGAGGTTAGACTCTCTTGCACGAAAATGGATCCAGAAGGGTCCACAATACAGTGTGCTATATATTATGCCTTCCTTTTTGCAATGGAATGCGCCCACGCAAAGATAAGTTTTCAATGTAATGTGCGACACTCTCATTAAAGAATGGGAAGATGTGAGTTCGAGTCCGATCCCACAGGAGCTGTTAAATGTTCAGACTGATTTTGAAAAAGGACTTATTGTGGGTTCTAAGGTTGAGGAAGCTGTAAGGACGCTTATCTCTTATAGATCCTTATTGTTTTCTCAGATTTTCCTTGATTCCGATCCATCGGTTAGACTAACGTCGAAAAATTATCCTATGAGAGAGGTTCCTCCAGTATGGAAGGAAGAGGTTGCGGCAGTAGGTGCTAATGCAGCTATTCCTGCTCATTTCCAACGTATATGGGTACATGTCCCTTGGAAGAGATCTGAAGTTTTGGCCCTTAAGCAGACTCTACCAGATCCTCGTAAGAACCCTGCAGGTTAATATAAAGAATTATCGCAGACAGTTGACGCCTGGATTATGAACCTAGCAGATATTGACATGCTAATGGGAAATGTAGTCCCACAGACAATATGGGCTAAAATTCGTAGAGAGGATCACGCGCAGGAACTAGGTGCTATTTGGGATGTTATAACTAATACAGATAGAGACCAAGTGGGTGGCGCAAAGCCTGACGCTCTGATTTCGGAACTTCCTGGTAGAATCATTACATTAATGTAAACTATGATGCCTGCATTAAGAGTTAATTGGGATAAACTAGCAGCATGCAAACAAAAGAAAGATGAAAGTGTCTCTGACTTCTTTACTCGTTTCGTCGAGACATTTATCGGCCACAGTGGTCAAGACATGGCTACAGAGGGTGGACAGCGATTATTCGTGGACAAATTTGTATTCAATTTGCTTCCCGAGCTGTCACACAAATTAAAAGATTCAGAAAGTTCATGGGCTGTTTCTTCTTCTGCTCAGATATTGGCTACTGCGCAATATTATGAGAACAGAGATAAGGAAGAAAAAGAAAAGCAAGAGAAAAAGACAAAAGAATTAAAAACAAAGGTTCTCTTGCAACAAGCCTATCCGCCATGTTATGCTCAGCCTCAAATTCAGCAGCCCCCGCAGTTTCAGAGGTTGTATCAAAAACCTGAGCCATACAATCCGCGACCTTTGTTAGGTCCTAATCGATGTGCCTATTGTAGAGAGGAAGGTCATTTTAAGAATAGTTGTCCGGTTTTATTGCAGCGCAATGGAGCGTTACCTGCTCCACGAGGTCGTGCTGGCCTCCAGTCAGCAAACAGAGGTAGAGGTCGGGGTATGTTGACTCAAGAACAGCGTGCCCTACCTTCTCCCAATTCCATGAACTACTTTGATCAGCAAAATGTGAGGTCTGCACAATATTACAAGGAAGACCATTATGTTGAAGGCGAGAACGAAAGTCTTCATGCTAACTAGGACAGCCATGGACAAAGTAAGGGAGTTGTGCCAATCCCAGTAGATCAAAATGGACCTTATGTTAACGTCACTACAATGGGTGTTTCAGAGCCATTTCTTCTGGATACTGGAGCAATGAGAAGTTCTATCATTCATTCTAAACTCCCTGGGGCACCTTTGTCTGGCTTAACGAATGTTTCCGTAGGATTTTCTGGCGCCCCTGTTCGCAATCCAGTTTCTTGCCCTTTGCCTATTTCAGTTGGTCCTTATGATTTGGAAGCTCCACTTCTGTTAACGAATGGTTGCGGTGAGAATCTTTTGGGTCTAGACCTATTGAAAAGAATGCATGCTGCAATATATTGTTCTACTTCTGGCGTACATCTTACTTTAGGACAGAAATTGGTCTCCCCAATGTATTTGTCCAAAGATCAGTTTCCACCTGAATTACTTTCTCTTCCAACAGCACTTTGGGCCACGGGTCCGAACAATGTGGGTTGTCTTGAGATTCCGCCTTATGTTGTCACTCTCAAGCCCAATGTTGAATTACCGCGCATCCCACAATATAGAATTTCTGCTGAAGGTGAGAAAGCGCTTTTGGGAATCATTTATGACTTGATTCAGAAAGGTGTGGTTGAAGAAACAAGAGGTAATACATGCAATAGTCCTATTCTTCCTGTTCTTAAACGCACTGATCCTTCTCAGCCTCCTGTGTACCGTTTCGTAATTGATCTACGAGAAGTAAACAAAATTTTGATCCCACAATTTCCTGTTGTTCCAGATATCACTGCTTTGTTGACAATGATACCTTCCACAGCGACTTGGTTTTCTGTTATCGATCTAAAGAATGCCTTCTTCAGTATTCCCATTGCAGAAGAGAGTTGGGACATTTTTGGTTTCTCTCTTGGAGGCCGAAGCTTCCGGTTTAAGCGCGCACCCCAAGGCTATTGTGAAAGTCCCTCTATTTACAGCCAAGCTTTAAAATGTCATCTTGATACTTTTCATTTGCCGTCTGGTGCTGCTCTCATCCAGTATATGGATGACTTATTAGTCGCCGCTGATTCAGAAGATATCTGCAAAGATGTCACTGTTGCATTGTTACGCCACTTGTTTAAACTGAATCACAAGGTTTCACCTTCCAAACTACAATATGTTTGTCGAGAGGTTACCTATTTGGGTCATCTCCTATCAAAGGAGGGACGACGATTGACACCAGAACAGATTCAGGCGATTACGCGAATGTCTGTACCATCCACACAAAGGGAAGTACGTGCCTTTCTGGGTATTACTTCTTATTGTAGACAGTGGATCCCTAACTTCTCTCTAATTGCCAAACCTTTGTTGGCACTCACTTTAAAAGATACGCCTCACCCCCTTCCATGGACTGATGAGTGCCAAAAGAGTTTCACTGACTTACGTACCGCTCTGTGTTCTGCTCCTGTACTAGGCACTCCAGATTACACTAAGCCTTTTACGCTTTATGTGCATGAGAGAGAAGGTTGTGCATTGTCAGTTTTAGCGCAGCAATTTGGAGACAAACAGCAGCCATGTGCCTATTTTTCGGCTAGGTTACATCCCGTAGCTAAAGCATTGCCCAGCTGTCTCAAAGCGACAGCAGCAGCAGCAATTTCTATCCGACAGTCTGCTGGAGTGGTGTTGGATAACACTCTCATTGTCATGGTGCCACATGCAGTGGATACTTTGCTAAACAGAACGAAAACACAGCATCTTACGAGCGCTTGTCTAACTGGATACGAGCTGACGCTAGTGGCTAGTCACATACACATCAAACGATGTAATACCCTAAACCCAGCTACTCTGTTGCCCCTTCCAAATGAGGAAAGTGTTGAGGATCAGCATGATTGTTTCTTCCGTGCTGAGGAAGAGACAAAAGGAAGAATTGACCTGAGAGACACACCGCTAGAGAATCCGGATGGAACTCTATGGGTAGACGGTTCCCGTTTTAAAATGCCTAATGGAGATACAGTTTCAGCCTATGCTGTAACTACTTTACATACGATTGTGGAAACTGCACGCATTAGACATAATTCAGCGCAAGCAGCAGAATTGATAGCATTAACAAGAGCTTGTGTATTATCGAAAGGGAAAAGAGTGAACGTATACACTGACAGCCAATACGCTTTTGGTGTAGCGTTCAACTTTGGGCGTCTCTGGAAGGAAAGGGGTTTTCTCACTTCACATGGCACCAAAATACAACATGGTCAGTTGGTGACTGATCTCCTCGAATCACTTGCTTTACCCACCCAAATAGCGATAGTAAAATGTAGTGCACACAAAAAGATTACGGATGATGTTGGTCGGGGAAATGCGTTTGCAGACGAAATAGCAAAGAAGACAGCGAGAGATTCAACAAGTCGAATGTATGTGGCAGGTCCGTCGAATTGGGTCAGAGAGAGAGGAATGTATGAGAATACAGTGGAAAGTGTAAAAGCGATTCAGAAAGAGGCTTCAGAGAGGGAGATAAGCAAGTGGAAAGAAAGTACGGGAATGTTAGATGAGATGGGTTGTTGGGTGGAATTATCTGAACATCAACGTTGGCTGTTACCAGATGCCTATGTTCTCCCAGTGGTTACTATGGCACATGGTCCAGCCCACTTAAGTGCAAAAGGTATTTGTAAACTTCTGGCTCCAGTGTGGCAGAATGAAAGTATCCCAAAATGTGCAGACAATGTAGTGAAGCACTGTATTGTTTGTTTAATGTACAACCAGGGAAAGGGAACCCCAACTCCAGCGGGTCACTTTGCTCCCCCGACATATCCATTTGAGGTGTTGCAAATCGATTACATTCATATGGAGCGGTGCAACAACCTCAAATATGTTCTGGTGGTAGTATGCGCCTTTTCAAGATGGATAGAAGCATACCCTCTAAAGGATAACACAGCCCTATCCACAGCTAAAATCCTTCTAAAAGAATTCTTCCCCAGATTTGGTTTGCCGCGCATTGTCTGGAGTGATAATGGGAGCGAATTTGTTGGCCAAGTCATGCAGAAAGTTTGTGCAGGTCTTGGTATCAAGCAAGAGTTCCACGCGGCAAATCATCTACAATCAGCGGGTTTAGTAGAATGTTACAACGGAACCTTGAAGTTAAAGTTAGCAAAGGTTCAAGCAAGTACAGGACTCAATTGGCCCGATGCTTTGCCGTTAGCTCTGCTATCCACCAGAACTGCAGTACACTCTCGTTTGGGACTTAGCCCATACGAAGTGGTGTTTGGCCGTCCGGCTAACGTATGGGGAATCCCTCGTCCTAAGAAATACTCAGACTTGCCATATCCAATGTTGATTGACTATCTGCATGACCTTACGACTAAATTGCGTGTTCTTCATCAACAGGTTCAGAGTGCTCTGCCGGAGGCTTCCACAGACCCAGGTCACTCCATCCGACCAGGTGACTGGGTATGTGTGAAGAATTTCCAGAAGACCAGCAATTTGGAACCCAGATGGCGGGAGCCTCGAATGGTCCTTCTCAACACGAGGACAGCAGTTAAAAGTCGAAGGAAAGAAAAATTGGATTCACGGTGTGCATTGTAAGAAAGTGCCTTTGCCTTTACCATACGATCAATGGGTACGCAGAGGTGTTGGTGACTGTGAAAGTGAAAGAGTTCCACGATTCGTACCCTTCAGCGATGCACACCTGAGTGGGACACTGTCTGAGAAAGAGGACGACGACATTTTACAGGAAGCAATTCCATCAAATCGTCGCTTGGATACGACTAAACCACGAACATTGTTCCAAGACCAGAATGTTCCGGGGAAGGAACAATATAACTTAAGACCTAGACCAAAGAACATTTAAGACTCTTCTCCCTTGTGTAGTATTCTGTCCCGGTTGCAGGGTCACGGTAGGAGTCTACGTCATGACCTGAGTAGTGGCAATAGGCCTGCAGGATCTTCAGTGTCATTGGACGGTGGAACATCGTGACTAAGTGATTGAGGAAGATTGCCGTGAGCATCCATTAGAAAGATGGAAACTACACTAAGTAATAGAGAGGGAAAAGATAAAATGAAGAAAGCATCCTGTAAAATAATGTACAGTCGTTTCAGCATAACTTTATGTGTTATTATATCATTGTGTGTTGTTTTGGCGTTTATTAGTTGGATAATTTATGCTTTGCAGCCAAAAGATGCCTCCCCTTCTTCTTCTTTGCCTTCTTCTACTATCTCTCCACACCTCTTTCATACTCTTCCTTCACATGAACTTGTCAGAAGAACCGAATATTATAACAATTCCTTTATCCAGCTATTACATCAGCACCAATTAGTGGTTAATACAACTGATTGTTGGGTGTGTGGTCTTATGCCACATACCACAGAGAAAGGAATGCCATATTTAGTTCTCCCGTTTTCTTATGAGGGTTCTGCTTGGGCTTACGTCATTTTCTCCAATGCTTATCAAAGCAAATTCAGACGATCCGTTAGTTCACATATTAATTATCCGGATTTTAGTCATAGTTCTTTGATTAAGGGTATGGTAGCCATGGCTAAAATCATGGAAAATAGTAAAATCTCCATTGACGAAAGAAAAGCGTACACTAATTTGAACGTCACCCAATATATGTCTAGTCTTAGTAATAAAATTGGAAAAGGAAAGTCCTCGCCGATTTGGACTATACCACATCAGGGTAACTTCTGCTTACAGATAAATGATCACTCTTCTGACACTACATGAAGGAATAACTGCTCCTATACGTACGTTTATTCCTCTCAGAACTCGCCTCCTCTAGTGCCGTCTCAAGGCACCTATTTCATCTGCTATAATAGAGCTTATACTTGGCTACCAATGGGTTTCTCTGGTACTTGTTATATAGCCTTTCTTCTTCCCCCTACTTACACCGTTCCCGCAAATCATCACCGAACCCGATACGGCAGAGGGATTATTGATTCAAAGGACACAGCAGGACAAGAGGGAGGAGATTTCCTTAAGGGATTTCTTCCCTTCTGGGGTCCCATGGCTAACAGCAGAAATATAAGGCAATTGGTCCGTGTCGTAGAGACTACAATAGACATCACTGTAGGAGCCTTAAGTAACATCACGGCAGAACTACAGGCGGATCGTCTTATGACATTAGAAAATCGAGTTGCCTTAGACTTTGTTCTTGCCGATCGTGGTGGAGTATGTAAATTGATCGGGTCAAGTTGCTGTATTTTTATACCTAATGACGCGCCAACAGTATACCAAGCTATCTCCAAGTTGCACATAATCTCTGAGTCTATTCATCAGGACGAAGGAGATTGGTCTTTAACGGAATGGTTTTGGGGACAACTGTCTAAATGGGGTTGGAAAGCATTGACATTTCTTGGTATAATCTTGACCATTATTTTCTCCTGTTGCCTTTGTATGCACTGTGGTCCCGCTATCTGTGATCTTTGTGCTACTATGTGCATCCCAAAACCCAAACCACAAGTAACAGAAAACATAAGAATGATGTTACAGCAACAACTCGATGACCTCATGGCTATTGACGTGGACTCAGATTAGCATGAGTCTATCTTGCCTGAGTTCTGGCAAAAAGGAGGGTCTGAGGAACTTCGATTTTCGATCGCGGTCGAATCGACCCGCCATTTTGTGGCCCGCCGCCATTTTGTGTTGTCATCACTCAGGCAGCACGGCGAACAAAGTCTATTCTGCTTTTTCTGTAGCCTGATGTCGAAATACGCCTTCTGCATCTATTTGAAAAGCTGGTGTTAGAACTAGCCGAGTACACTAATCCCTGTCTGGCTTTTCTAATCCCCGTCTCAACTATGTGTTGATTCACACTATTCTTTCCTGACCTTATCTGATCGACTGGCCTTCACTGCCTCCTGCTAGCATTCTCTTGTTTTACAACTGTCCTCCAACACACACAAACGTATCTCGCCACCTGCAAGTTAGTTATGAATCTGTTAATGAATTAGCTTGAGGGAGAGGTGACAAACATAGTTGGAGGAGAGGTCTCTTCGAGTCATCTGACACTTTTGTTTTCCAACTTTTCCCATTGGTTCCATCCTGTTTTCTAACTTTCCTTATTGGTTCTTTCTTGTATGTTCTGGGAGGGTTTTGGATCACTATGTCTGAACCTTGTATAGTATTTAACGCTGTGCGCCACAGAGTGAAGTCGCAGTCTCCTGAGAACCTACTCTGTGTACTTCTAGGATAACTGTACTAGCTGCAGCTAAATAAATCCGATCTTCTAACGCCGACAGAGTGTCCCGTGTCTCTGTGTAGCGAAGCAGGAGAACTCCGGAGACTTTGGGCGTACCCTACGCCGCCAGGCCCAAAAGGTTCTGGTTCTTCAAGAACCCTGATGATGGGTTAGTTGATGGTGTTGCCTTGGCAGGCAGCGTCACTGTCCAGCAGCAAACTGACTACAGAAAGCTTCTCAGTCAGTACGGACATATGTTTTCTCTGACTCCAAGTCAGACCACCTGGTGTACTCATGAAGTGGACTCTGGGCACAGTCTGCCTGTGAAAAATACGATCTACAGGCAACCTGACCATGTCAGGGACTGTATAAGGACAGAAGTCCAAAAGATGTTGGATTTGGGAGTTATTGAACCCTCAGATAGCCCTTGGGCTAGTCCAGTAGTCCTGGTACCTAAACCTCACACCAAAGATGGCAAGAGAGAGATGAGGTTTTGTGTGGATTACAGGGGTCTCAATGCAGTCACTAGGACTGATGCCCATCCCATCCCCAGGGCAGATGAGCTGATAGATACTTTGGCCTCAGCCAAGTTTCTAAGCACAATTGACCTGACAGCTGACTACTGGCAGATCAGACTAGCTGATGATGCAAAGCCAAAGACAGCATTTCCACCCCTAGTGGGCACTATCAATTTGTGGTAATGCCCTTTGGTTTGAAGAATGCACCTGCCACTTTCCAACGGTTGGTGAATCAAGTCCTTACGGGCCTGGACGACTATAGTGCAGCATATCTAGATGATATTGCTGTCTTTAGCTCCACCTGGGAGGATCACCTGGTCCACCTAAGGAATGTTTTGGAGGCCCTGCAAAAAGCAGACCTAACTACCAAGGCTACTAAGTGCCTGATAGGGCAGAGTCAGGTTGTGCACCTGGGCCACCTTGTAGGTGGAGGCCAGGTTCAACCATTGCAGAGCAAAATCAAGACCATAATGGACTGGGTTGCTCCAACTATCCAGACTCTGGTGAGAGCCTTTTTAGGCCTGACTGGGTACTATAGAAGATTTGTCAAAGGGATATGGATCAAAAGTGACACCCCTTAATGACTTAACCTCTAAGAAAATGCCCAAAAAGGTTCAGTGGACAGTTAGCTGTCAAAAGGCATTTGTTGACCTGAAGCAGGCCATGTGCACTGGTCCCATTGCTGCAAAGTCCTGACTACTCCAAAAAGATCAATGTCCAAACAGATGCATCTGAGTTGGGGGTGGACCTGAACTGTCACAGTTGAATGATGAAGGTCAGTATAAACCAGAAGGTTTCATAAGCAGAAGGTTGACCCCCAGAGAGAAACGTTGGTCAGCCATTGAGAGGGAGGCCTTTGCTGTGGTTTTATCTCTGAAGAAATTGAGGCCATCATTGTTTAGACAGACCATAAGCCCCTCTTATGGCTAAAACAGATGAAGGGTGAAAACCCCAAACTTCTCAGGTGGTCCATTTCCCTACAGGGGATGGACTATACAGTAGAACATAGACCTGGGAGTAACCATGCCAATGCAGATGGACTCCTGCGTTGGGGGGGGGGGGTGTAGGAGAGTAGGATCTGCTTCACAGTTTTTGCTGGTGTTTCACTGTTTTTCGACTGTAGTCTGGCTGGGACCCTGCTATTCAGGGCCACAGCCTAGCTGCTTCCTCTCTAAATAGATTGCTTGTACTTTAGGTAAACCACAGTTTGGATCTTGAGGTACCCTTGTGAGTCCCTAGTATATGGTATACTATGTACCCAGAGCATAGGTACTCCAGAGGCCTACCAGGGGCTGAAGCATGTATTATGCCACCCCTGGAAAGCCACCCAAAATGACACCACAGGTCTGCTACTGCAGCCTGGGTAAGGTGGTGCATGCACCCCTTACTGAGTTATAGGTTCACTATACCTCACCTATCACTGCACATACAAACCTATCAGTCACTCCTATGGCAGGTTTTAAACAATCCTAAAGGCAGAGTGCTTGGTTAGATGTGAGAGGGTGCCCAAGCATGAGCTGTGCCCCTCTGCAGCCTTCGGAATCTCTTCTCCGGGGTTGTCAGTGGTGCAGCCTGACCATATACTCTTAAGAGCATTATATCTTAAATGGTTAATGCTAACTTTGGACTGGCTGCACGAAAACATGTTGTGTTTGGTTTCAAACACCTTTGAATCATACCCCCACATCAGTTCTTGATATGAGGATATGATCCCACCCTTCAAGAGGGGGAGACATGGTAGTACTGGTATACCCGGTAGAAATCTAATAGAGCCCTGGCATCACAAAATGGATGCTGCAGCCACAGGCACGGGTCTGGCCTCCTGTTCCTGACTGAAACTCCGGCAGGGGAGGTCTGATCAATAGGTTTCCTGTCACAGGGAGGTGTAACCGCCTCCCAGACAGGCTTATGTGTATGGGCGCTGGGTGGGAGCACTCTCTGAGTGCTTTGAAGTCCTGCACTGGGGGCACATTTGGTGTCCCTGTGCATAGTCCAGATCAAACCGGTTCAGGGGCTTCCAGCCCCTGCTTTGGCGCCAAATTGGACAAAGGAAATGGGTGTAGCCACCCCTCTTTCCAAACCCTCCCATAGGTGGGTCCCCAGAGCTAGTCCAACCCCTTACTTATGTATAAGTAAGGAACCTCTGTAACCAGAACTTTAAATATCCCTGGATGAAACTCTGAAGCTGAATCCTGGGACTTCAACGCTCTACTAAAGACTAGACAACTGAAGAAATCTCCCTTGGTGTTAAGGAGTGACTCCCCTGCTTGGCAGGCACCAATGAAGCAATTTGCCACTCTGCATTTCCGAAGCTCCCTCCGGACTCCAAAGTATTTGCAGCCCAGGAATAGGATTTCCAGACATCTCAGAAGCCTACCCGAGTCCCCAGCAAAGCTGAGACCCGCAGCACTTGTGAGTAGCGTGGAACCGGAAATCCTGGTCACCGTACACTTTTGAAAGTGCATTGACTTCTCGACGTCTCTTGAAGTTGTGCTTGAGCTTTCTTGTAGCTCCTACCTCGAGCACAGAATCCACTGAAGCATGTCAGCCTAGTCACCCCGAGTGACCCGTGGGCCACCATTTTGTGTTTTGTCTCGAGGTCCCTTTGCGATCCCTGGTCCATCGACTGGTGGGTCCCTGAGGGCATATCTTTGAATTTCCTTGGGCTTCCCTAGTTGCTCCAGACATGCCCTGAGTCCCAACCAAGTAATGAGTCCCTCAGTCCTTACTGGTCTGCACCGAAGAATATTTCTCCTTTCTGCATGGGTTGCTGTTGCCAAGGCTTGTTGTGTCCAATCCAGGCACCGACACTGCAGCATTTGACATCCTTCATGGGACAGCTTGAATCCAGCTCCTGGTCATCCTCTACACCTCCTGGTCTTCGTAGCTGAAGAGTCAAGTTTCACCTCCTTCACCTGAAATCACCCGACATCGGAGGGGATCTGCCTATCGCCTTCCTGGTCACTGGCAAGTGACCCAGACTCTGTCCCCTTTGCTTTCAGGCTCTTCTCAAATTCAATCCAGGCTTGGATCTCTTCGGACACTTCGCATCTTCCCGGCAGCACCACTTCTTTGCAAGCTCCCATTGAAATCGACGACGCGACCCGACACCATTTGACACCTATGCACCTGGCGTCCCTGGGTGAGGTGTTGGCCCTTGAACTTCCTAAGTCCCAAAGGGTTTGGTCCTGACTCAATTCTAAGTGTCCCTAATCTTTAAAAATCTAACCTCAACTTTTTCCATAGAAGCTAACGGGAGCTCGCGGCTGTGTTCTCACACTTCACACAGCCCCCGTGGGTTCCCTGGGTCACTACCTTGGGTGGTTCCTACAGGCTCTAGGCTCTAGGCCTTGTGTCTAGTTAAGTCGTGGTTCTTATACCAATATTTTAGTATATGGTTTGGCTCACCCCTAGGGCCTGACATGTTTTTGTGCTATGTTACTGTCCTATTTAAAGTGTAACTTATGTGTTTTGACCTCTAGTCTCATAAAGAGACTAAGAGGATGTGTTTAGTAATAAATGCATATATTTTATATATATACCTGGTGTGGTTGTCTTTCATTTAGGAGCTCAAGAGATTAAAGACTGGTAAAACAAGCTGCTTTACATTCCTTCAAGACTTAGCCTGAAGGCTGCTCTCCATAGCTACCACTAGGATAGCTTTCAATAAAGGTTGTCTTTAACCTATAACCAATAATGGGTTATTTGGACTGGTACAGGATGCCCACTATAAATAGTGGACAGCATATACCAAGCCAACTTCTCACATCAACTACTTGCATCACAGATACCTCTCTAAGAAAGGATAGGC
This sequence comes from Triturus cristatus, assembly GCF_964204655.1. Taxonomy (NCBI): domain Eukaryota; kingdom Metazoa; phylum Chordata; class Amphibia; order Caudata; family Salamandridae; genus Triturus; species Triturus cristatus. Next base: position 522,330,522 of record NC_140588.1, on the reverse strand, counting down.
AAAATGTACTCAGGTACAAGAATGTGATGTCCCAGATTCCAACAAGTTGAGGCGGACCTTGTCAACATAGTGTGGTTATACCCAGAAATCTCAGATTATTAGCAGTTGTGGCCTCCTGTCTATCTGCTATTATGAACAGTATCCTGCCCGAGACCCCACTTGCTGCATCCTAAAGGCAGGAGTGGTAACCAAAAAAACAAAAACAACTGATAAGCTTCCAGGGTCTTGCATTCGTTCTCACAAAATGTCATATTGCCATGTCTTGGAAGGCAGAGACTACCCCAACCTGACAGACAGATGTGGTCCGTTAGGCTTAGAGGAGTTCTTAATACGGACTGGCACATGACCCAGGGATGAGGGATGTAACCTCATGGAGCAATGGGATGACTACCTGTCTAGATTGAAGGATCTGCTTGCTCAGGCTGAGTGAAATGGGGAAGACTGGATGGGATGCCTCGGCTGGCGGGTGGTCCCCTAATGACTGTTACACACTATATATTCATGTTGGGCGAGGAGGAAGGGTGGTGTGGAGCAGGATGTCATGGTTCTTTCATATAGGTTGATTAACTGCCTGGTTACACTTGCCCCCACTTTTTGCTCCCCAGGCATAAGAGCAGTCACTTTCACAAGGGATTATATGTTCTTGTCTCTTTCTTTTGTATCTGGGATTTGGTCCGGGCACCTCGTCACTGAAATGTTTCATTTTTTAACTAACTTTGCCTGCTGATTACTCATGCTGAATCTCGATGTACAAAGGCATTTGTTATAGGTAAAATCAATAAAAATTGTTTTAAAAACACGATTGACTCAGCAAGGAAAACAATGACCAGAGTTAGCAGGAACAAATCTTCCAACACGTCAGGGCCATTTTTTTCTTTTCCTGAAATAAACCACGTTTCTCTCTGAAAGTAACACATGCACAAAGAAATCCCCAACAAGTACATAGTGACCTCTTGATGGTGGCTCCTGGTCCACATTGCAGGTTCTAAATGACCACAATATGAGGTTTAGAAACTGGTTTAATCAAGAACAAAATACTGCATACTTTTAAAACACTGTGTACAAAAGACACTTTGAAGAAAATATAATTTAGGAGTAATAAGCACTTTCAAAGTCAATAGGTCTCAGTCATGAAATCTAATAAGTTTGCCATGCTTATTTTCCCTTCGCAGCCATTGATGGAGCAAGGACTCGTATAAAAGAGACTTGCTCTGAAGCAATCTCCTCATAATAACTCGTAAAGCCGTACTTATTTTGTATTGTGGAATTAATATGCACTACATTTCAAACATAAAGAATAAGAGAAGCTTGCGTATGTGTCTTATTAACAAGTAACTCCAGTGAAATCTAAAATGGCTGCTAACGTGGGAAAATTGTATTGCTCATGCGTCAACTAAGTCTACGTATTTATGACAAGCTTTTGCTTGGAGGGAAATTTCTGCACTTGCGCAGACACCTCCAAAATGGCTGCTTGAAGACTCATATGCTAAGCATCTGCTTTGCTGAAAACTAAATGACACTATTTTACTAATTGCTAATGTGGGGAGAGCATTTATAAGTAAATAGGATTAGAGTAGAATTAGGTGGTATACAGTGAAACCATTTTATTTTTAAACTAATATACAGTTTTCTTGACTTTTCTTATTAGTTCGTATTCGGGCCTTTTTGAGAGAGACCGCGGTCCATATCCCTTGTGATTGTTACACATGCGCAGTCTAAGTGAGCCAGGAGCCGTGCTGCCATCCTTGAATGTCATCCAAGAAAAGAATCCACAACATACCCTGGGAACCATCCTGATGTCCTGAGAAAGGAAGAACTATTGGACCAAATGTATACTTTGTGATGAGAAAAATGTGAATCTGGATGGGAATAAAGATTTTGAATAAGAAATTAAGGGGCGAGATCACTAGACAACAAACTAAAGAAAGATGACTGAAACCTGACATGGTGTGATGATCATCCCTTTTGCCTGGCCAACAAGAATTAGGAGTTCTATGAGATTGAAACATTAAGGGGTTGTACATAGCATTACAAGGGTATAATTGAGGTAGTTTAGTTAATTAGTTAGAACAGAGAGACCAGAATGCTGCAGAGCTCGGGATGCTGTCGGAGTAACGAGCGAATGCTGAAGAGAAATAATATTGCAGACTTAGAGAGAAGATCGCGGAAGAATCGAGGAGGTAGCTAAGCCAAATAATTAGAAGAAGATCGCGGAAGAATCGAGGTGGAATGAAGTGCCAGAGAGGGGTGCTAAGCAGGCGTCGTATCTAGGAAAGGTCACCTTATGCTGTCCTGAATCCTGTCCTATATCCTGAAGCCTTTGTCTCCTATCCTTTCCCGGGGGACCTTTCCCAACTCCTTGGCTAAGGTGTCAGTTCTCACACCATTTCTAGGTAACTATAATGTTCTGTGGAATTTAATTTGTACTTCTCATTCTATTTTCTCCTTTCAGGTTGAAATTGTAATTCCTCCTTTATGGATGACTGAGTCCGTTCTGTACTCTGATATTTGGCTCACATGTATTTCATTTAGATAAATATTTAAAATATTCCTGAGTCTGTGGTTATTTCATTACAAGAAAACAGATGTATTCATGTTATTTTACCATCAACTAGTTCAACTAATGGTCCATTTACCAGAGAAAAGAACTTTTTGATCTGTGAAAAATTTGGTTAGAAATGTTAAATAACTAAATCTTAGACAGACAATTATAAAAATTATCCCAGTGGATTAACTGGCTTGTGTGAATGTGTATGGGCCCAAGGTGAGTATTTGCTATTAGAGATTCAGAAGCTGGTTTTCTGCTCGATCAGTTTTTCTGGTAGCAGAGTTATGGTTAATTATTGACTAGTTTGGTGATAAACATTGATTATTGATTATTGGTTCATGTTTTAACAAAACCTGTTAAAAGTCTTGTTTTATGTTACCTGAAAATTCCCGGGAAAATTGAATAGCGGGTGGCAAATGGAAGCCATACTGCATTGAGGTTACTCGTCTGTTAGAAGGTTCTGGGGATGCTATGCAGGGCTACCAGTGTTAAAATAGGGACTACTTTTCTGTGTGAAAGCAAGAGTGACTGATGGCAAAGGGTGCGCTGGTGGAACTTTAGTGTTATATCACCTAGAAAACGTAACACCGAAGGAGTAGCAGGTTCTTCTAAGCTTGGATGAAGAGTAAGCGGAAGGTTTTACTCGCAGTATAAGAAGAGTAAGCGCAAGGTTTTACTCGTAGCAAAAGAAATAATCTATCCTTTGGTTTTGGTGAAACAGACGGAGTATCAAATGTTTTTATGTTGTTATTAATGAGAAAATAAATGTGAAATTAAAAGAAAATACGTTTTTGTATTACCTTGTGAAAGGAGGGCCAGTCAGCAGCGTTGTACTGACATCACTGGGAGTCGGACTGGGATTGGTTGAAGCAGCGGGCGTGTGACAAGAAAGGGAAATCGTGAAGGAGGGGTCAGTTGTAAGGAGTACTACTGATGTCACAGAGTGCCGTGCTGGGATTGGTGGAAATTGAAGGTGTGAGACAAATACAGATTGTAAAGGAGGGGTTAGTTGTAAGGAGTTATACTGACATCACAAAAAGGCCACGCTGACATTGGACAGATTACGAGCGTGAGGTAAATTCAGATTGGAAGTTTGGATAAAAGCTGATTTTGGATTGGTAGGTGAAAATCTTGTATGGTTGATTCTTACTTGCCATTTGGTGAAAGTCGATCTGACAGAAAACTTGAGGTTTTGCAGATCAATGTTTTATGTATTCACAATACAGAATGTATGGAGAGAAAAGAAAAATGTCACTTGTGAAGAGAATTAAGAATTTCTTTAAGAAAGACAAGCCGGTATTGACTAGAGAGGAGACTCCTATTCCTCCACCAAAAATGCCTGCTTCATTCACGATGATGGAGAGAGGCTATCATACATGTGTATGGATGGAAAACTGGATAGAGTACACAAAAGGCGATGGGGTTTTGGCTTTTCCAGAACATGGTACATTTAATAGAAGAATTTTGCAGAATTTGAGAATGTGGATGAATGATTTGGATCCAAGACCTAGAATGACACAGTATGAGGCACTAGAAGAGTGGGAAACGGAATTATATGAGATAGAAGAGAAAAGAAAAGAAGTGGGGGGTATTTGGGTCATTTTCTAGGGGTGGGCGGAATTAGCGAAAGTGCCTTTCACAAAATATCACGAAACGGCACAAAATCCCTGCGATCACACAAAATTTCGCGTGATCACAGAGATTTTGGTGTGCTGATTAATGCGTTACTGAATTTGACCTTCAACTCGGGCACCTGCTTTATTTATAATTATATCTGTAAGACTTACAGATATAAATAAAGCAGGTGCCCGAGTTGAAGGGTCAAATAAAAGTGCTTCTGGTTGGGGTTTAATTTTTATGACAGGTGCATCGTGCCAGAATGAATCCTGCCCTGCATATTTACCTAAGAAGATGCCACCGTTTTGTGCAATACCTCTACTCAACTCGAGTACTTTCTACTGGCTAATCAGTAAGTGCTACCTCGTTGGGTAAATGTATAGTGCTTTTCCTACACTACAGCTGCGTAAGGGCCAGAAGAGTTGTCTCCAGTGGCAATGTGTGTCTGTAACTTTGCCACCGCGCCGAAAGGCGCTAGGGTCCCTTGAGTGAGGTGTCCATCATAGCGGGAAATGGGCAGGAAGAAGTTGCATAAAGCAAGTGTGTTTGGAGCGGGGCCTAACGGGCGGGGCTTCTAGGCCAGTTAACATGCCTCTTGTTTATAAAGGGTCAGAGCAGTGTCTCTGAGGCAGACAAGGAGAAGGAACCGCCTTGGCACAGGAACTACACGAGGATTGCGCTCGAGTAAATCAAGGATGCAAAGACCACCGTCAAGGATTACAGCTATCATTTCAGGGTGGAAATGGGGAGAAGGCACATATGCTTAACCACGCTCACGAATTGTACACGAGGATTGCGCTCGAGAAAATGAAGGATGCAAAGACCACCATGAAGGATGTGTGTCTGTAACGGCGCCGACGGCCCTGGGGACCCTCGAGTCAGCCTTCCATCATAGTGGGGGAAAGGGCGGGAAGACGTTGCCCACCGCTGGTGTGTGGGGCGGGGCCAAACGGGCAGGGCTTCCATGCAGTTCACATGCCTCTTCCAGAGACCGATCAGAGCAGCAGACGAGGAGACAGAACCTCCTGGTGTCAGGAACTACAAGGGGATTGCGCTCGAGAAAGTCATGGCTGCACAGAGCTCCATCAAAGATCACAGCTAATTTTTGACGGTAGATATGGGGAGAAAAGCACACCTGCCCAGCCTCGACCTAGCGCCCGAATGTTTTGTGCTGATTAATGCGTTACAGAATTTGAGCTTCAACTCGGGCCCCTGCTTTATTTATATCTGTAAGTGCTTCCTGTTGAGGTTTAATTTTTGTGACAGGAGTCATTCAAGACGACAATTTCCGTTCCCTCGCGGATTGCGGAAATTTCGACATTTTCGCGTTCTGCGCGGAACGCGAAAATGTCGAATTGTCGCAATTTCTGCGAGCGGAACGGAAATTGTTGCCCACCCCTATCATTTTCCCAGGTATTTGCATGAGTCACGTGAGGGTCAAATGAAACAATGGAGAAAAGCAATGGTAACAGAAGGATTATATCCAGTTTTAACAGTTGATGAACAGGCAGGAGGGAAATGTAAGGAAAAAACTAAACACTTGACAATGATAGGTTTTGGAGAATCAGAAGACGAATTTATGGAGGACATTTTAACTAAAAACCCTCCACCATATCAGGAAGAACCGAATAGGAATACTCCTAGTGCACCAGTTTTTGGAACACCTTTGGTTCCACAAATTTTACATGATACCACAGTTAATAGGGTACTTCAGGATAAAAAAAATATGCTTTAAATAAGAACAGAGAAGAATTAATACAGAAAATAACCCAATTAAATGTACACCCTGATGCATTGACTATACCAGTAAGCATAGGTCCTTTTGTTCCATTGTATGGAGATAAAGTGAACTGTCCCAAATCGTCAGTTGCAACAACCCCTCTGAATAAACCTCGAAAAGAAATTGTAATAACTGATGACCAAATCAGTGAATGTGATTCAGTAATATCCTTAATGGATTTGCCAACAAGAGAACAGATTAATGAAACCCTGAGAAAAGTTGAATCTATATGTTCAAAAGAAGATCAGTGGCATCCTCTGGAGTCAGAAGTGCTACAGCAGTGGCACCAGAGAATTTGGAGAGATGGGCACAGGAAATAGAAAAACAAAGTTCAACTCCAAAGATATTAGACATTTTCAAATTAAAGGTGGAATTAGAAGAGATGATAGCTGGAAATGTAGGCATAGATAGGCTAAATACTTACAGTGAAGAAGAATTGTTGTTCATATGTGGGAGCACAACTAGGAATGCTAAGATATTTCATGAAAAATTAACAGAACTTGCCTCTGAAATGGGGATTGAAATAGTGAGATCAAAAGTACTGCAGAAACAATATAGAGCAGAATTTACTGATAAAGATTTGGACAATATGAATGTGTCGGAGGAAATTGCAGATTAAGTTAATGACAATCTTACAGAAATGGGGAGACTTAGACAGGTGGAAGACTAGGTGGACAAAGAAGAAGGAGGAAGCACAGGTAAATCGGACCGCATCTGAATATTTACTAAAAGAGTTAGGAAAGACAGAGAGATTGTGCCCAATGAGAGAAGTTCCCAGGGGAGGGTGTGTGCATGTTCCATGGACTAGACAAGATATTTTATCATTTACTAATGATTTTCCCAAGTTGAGAGAAAAAACTGTTGAATGGTATAAGCAGGTTGAAAGGTTTGTGAAGGTTTCAAAGATTTTGTTGAAGTATTTGGATGGTCTGTTCAACATAGTGGTGCCTGCTGTATTATGGACAGAATGTACAATCACAGTTGATTGGCCTAGTAATGAGTACCAAAGAGACTCAAAAACAGGAGCCCCTTTAGATGAGGTAATGAAGAAATATCACCAAGTGATTACTTTCTTGAAAGCGATGATTCCGCCAAAAGAAACAGATTGGGTAAAAATAGATAGAACAACCCAAGAACCTAATGAGTCTGTAAATGCTTATTATGAACGCCTATTGCAGGTGTTTAAGCAGTATAGCAGATTTGAAAATATTGGAGATAAAGACATGGGTCATTTTGTGTATCGTTTTGTGCATGGTTTAAGACCAGAAATTTGTCAGACGATTCAGCAGCACATGTTGTGCTGGCAAGGAAAACCCATAGATGAAATCCTAAAGTATGCTAAGTATTGCGGAGATGATATTGAGAACAGGCGTAAAAAGTTAGAAGAGAAAGTGATGTGGGCACAAGTGAAATTGGCAGAACATCAAGAGCTTAAATTAAATAGTCAGACTGATGATCAATTAAAAGGATAGGGTCAGAATGATAATGTAGTGAATGGGGGAAAACGAAGAGGACGATTGAGTAGAGAAGAAGCAAAGAAGAAATTTCTTTGTCATGGGTGCGGAAAATTGGGACATTGGAAAAACGAGTGTAAAAATATTCAGAATAATAATGGCCCAAATCAAAATTTAAATCGGCAGACGCAGAATGAGGTGATAATGGGTCAACCGCAGCAGGTTGTTAAGCAGCAGAGTCAGGTGCCACCTGCCCCAATGCAAAATTTTGTGAACAGAGCAAAGTACATTGCAGACGCCGGATTCCCAGGAGGAAGTGGTAAAAAACATTCTGTATCTTCACAGTTCCTTTTGCAAAACAGTACTGACAGCGAAAGCGAACAATGACGGTGCCTGAGGGTGGAGGAAGAGGAGTGCGTACTTGGCGCATCCTTGCCGGTAGATCAGTCAGGTCCATTTATTGATGGGAAAGTAGAAGGAAAAGATATCACTTTTCTGTTGGACACTGGTGCTACCGGTTCTACTGTAAGAACAGCAGACATCCCAAACCTACCCCTCTCGGGAGAAAGCATCCAAGTTGTCGGCGTGTCAAAAAAGCATATTAGAACTCCAATTACAGAACCCATGGAGGTGTGCATTGGCAATTTCAGAGAAATGCATACATTTGTGGTGTGCGACTCTAGTCCAGTAAACTTGTTTGGAAGAAACTTATTGTGTAAGATGAACTGCACAATTTTCTGCACGCCAGACGATGTTGCGATTCAGACCCCTGATGAAAACAGTGTTTACAAAATCATATTAGCAAAACAAGCCACAGAGGTAGACGAGAGGTATTCATTAATGACAAAAGATGATTTACCAGAAGAATTAAAAACGACTGTGAATCCAGAAGTGTGGGATTTCACTGGATAAGAAGTGCGGTTGATGGTAAATGTAGATCCAGTGAAGGTGACTGTGGAGGAAGGTGCAGTTTACCCAATTACCAGGCAATACAAAATGAGCCCTGAAGTTAAAGCAGGTGTTTCATCAAAGTGATTGAATGATTAAACAAGGCATTTTGAAAGAAATAATGAGCAGCTCATGTAATTCACCTATAATTGGTATTAAGAAACCTAGCGGAAAATACCGGATAGTGCAAGATTTAAGAAAGATCAATAAGATTGTGGTACCTTGCTGTCCTGTAGTCCCAAATCCAGCAGTGATTCTGTATCAGATACCCTGGAATGCAGGATGGTTTACAGTAATTGATTTATGTCAAGCATTTTTATCCATACCTTTACACCCCGACAGCTAGTATCTTTTCTCTTTTAAATTTGAAGACCGTATTTTAGTATGGAATCGTGTTCCTCAAGCGTATACAGAAAGTCTGTCAATTTTTAATCAGATTTTAAAAAAGTGTCTAGAAACACTAGTTATGCCTAATAATTCAGTTCTAGTCCAGTACATCGATGACCTCCTGATAGCATCAAGGTCGCGAGATGATTGTGTTACTGATTCGATTGAATTGTTACATCATTTGCTTGATGGTGGACAGAAGGTATCTCCAGAAAAATTTAAATTTTGTAGAACTGGAGTTAAATATTTAGGACACCAAATAGAAAGAGGATTGAGAAAAGTAACCCCTGAGAGAATAAAAATAATATAACAGATGCAGTTACCACAAACTCAGAGAGAGATCCGGATGTTTCTTGGAGTAGTGGGATACTGTAGGCAGTGGATTGTAGGTTTCACTTTGTTAGCAAAGCCATTAATTCAGATGACAAAGAAAAGAGCGAAGGACCCAGTAGTTTGGGATGATGAAAGTATGGAGGCCTTTGTCAAATTATGAAATTGTTTATGTGAAGCCCCAGCCCTAGGTATTCCAGAGTATTCAAATGAATTTGCGTTATTCTGTTGTGAAAGAGAAATTTGTGCACTTTCAGTTTTAACCCAAAGACATGATTTGAGCCAACGTCCAGTAGCATATTTCTCTGATACTTAGGATCCTGTAGCTTCAGCATTACCTGGCTACCTTAAAGCAGTAGCTGCTACTTGTATGACTCTGGAACAAAGTGAGTCAGCTGTGATGGGAAATCCTGTGAAAGTATATGTTCCACATTCAGTGCAAATTCTTTTAACTAGAACTCGAACACAGTATCTTACCCCTAGTTGGATGACTAAGTATGAAAGAATCATTTTGGGAGCTGAGAATGTAACAGTAGTTAGGTGTACCATGTTAAACCCTGCTACTTTACTGCCAGATGTACATCGAGAAGAAGTGAGAGATGAAGTTGAGCATGATTGTCTGGATGTAACAGAGTTATGCACCAAACCCCGTCCAGACATACAGGAAGAACCCCTGAAAGAATCTGAACGTGAGCTATTTGTAGATGGCTCGTGTATGAGACATGAGGAAGGAGGATTAAGCTCAGTTAATGCTGTATGCACACTATCTGGAGTAGTTGAAGCATCCCATTTACCAGGAGTCAAGTCTGCATCAATAGGCAAATTGATAGCTTTAATTAAAGTATTCAAAATTGGGAAGAACTGGAAAGTAACCATTTTTACTGATAGCCAGTATGGTTACAGGGTTGTGCATGACTTTGGCCAGCTCCGGATGCAGAGGAATTTTCTGACCTCTTCAGGATCCCCTATTAAAAATGGAAAATTTGTAAAGGAACTATTGGAAGCAATGCAATTGCCAAAGGAAATAGCAGTGGTCAAGTGTGTTGCTCATCAGTGAGTAAATGACTATGTGGTGGCAGGTAATAGATACGCTGACCAGGTTGCTCAATACTGTGCCAGAAATAAAATGGCAATTAACAAGAAAATTAAAACAAGTGGAATCGGCTGCCAACTTATGCTATTTTCAGCTTCGGAGACATGGGATGAGGTGAGACAATTGCTGGATGAGGTAAAAGTGAGTGAAAAGGAAGGTTGGGTAAAAATAGGGTGTCAAAGAAGAGCAGAAGATGACGTGTGGGTTTTATCCAGATGGCAGACCAGTTATGCCAGATTGTTTGCTCTCACAAATGGCTAGAATGTATCATGGAGATACACTCGTAGGCAGGAAGGCCATGATCAGGCTTTTCAGACAGAACTGGTACAATCCAAGATTTAGGGCAGTTGCAGAAAGTCTTTGCCAGCGATGTTTAACTTGCCAACAGAGAAATCCAGGCAGAAAAACAGTGGTCAGCTGGGGAAAAATTGGAAAAGCTGAAGGACCATTTGTAAGGTTGCAGGTAGACATCATACAATTAACACCATGCAGGGGGCTGAAATACATCCTTGTTATAGTATGTTTGTTTTCACGATGGGTGGAAGCATATCCTACCAGAAGAAATGACAGCATAACAGTTGCCAGACTGCTATTGAGGGAGTTGATTCCGCGGTTTGGTTTCCCAGTCACTTTGGAATCAGATAGAGGATCTCACTATAGTAATGAAATAATTTGGTTAGTCTGTGAAGCATTTAAAATTGAGCAAAAACTGCACTGTGCATACCGTCCAGAGGCTTCTGGAGTGGTGGAACAAATGAATGGCACAATTAAATCAAGACTGGCAAAGGTGTGTGCATCCACATCACTCTGTTGGCCAGATTCATTACCTCTTGTTCTGATGGGACTCAGAAGCACTCCTGACAGAAACACAGGATTGAGTCCCCATGAAATCCTCATGGGCAGAGCAATGAGACAAGCATTTATACCAGGACATAAATTGTTGAATATAACTGATGATCTGGTATTAGACTACTGTAAAGGACTGGCTGACCTAGTGGGTTCTGTCTCTCGCCAGGTTCGATAAGACGAAGTTGCCAGGGAGCCGGATCAAGCACATGATTTGAATCCCGGAGACTGGGTGGTAGTGAAGAATCACACCCGAGAGTCGTGCATAGCACCCAGGTGGGATGATCCAAGAAAAGTCATAATGGTCACAATAACAGCAGTGAAATGTGCAGGTTTGCCTAACTGGATGCATGCCAGTCAAACCAAAAGGGTTCCAGCTCCTGAGGAACAGGAACCACAACTGACACAAGCAGTTGAGGCCACTGAAGGATGTGCCACTGAAAAATCTAGAATAACAGATTTTGAAGAATCTGACGGAAAACAACCGAGCACAAACCAGGATGACTGGATACCAGTGGGTGACATACCTGAGGTGATTTTTAAAATTAGAAGCAGAGCCAGATTAGAAAGACAGGAAATTAGAAAGGATCAGTCAGGTGTAGAAGAACAAGCTCAGGAAAAGGTGAATAAAACTGCTGGAGACCCTGAGCAGGACCAGACCAGGAGAGAAATTGGTACTCGGACACACAACAAGTTTATTGAACTCGAGCAGGGACAGACACATATAGAAGAACACATTCAGGCTGCAGAACACAAAGGTGCAGTTAGACCTGAACAGGACCAGCTAGGAAAAGAAGCGCGAGTTCAGGAAGAAGAATAAGTTGGGAAAAGATCTGAACAGTGTAAGATAGAAGAAGAAGAGCATGTTCAGGTGAATGATACTCAAATAACAAACCCTGAACAAGGGCAGATAGAGAGGGACCCCGAAGACGAAGATAATCAAATTGTGCCACAACCTAATGAAAATAAAAGAGTTCTCGAAAGAGCCGAGGAAAGTGAATGTGCAGTGCAAGCTAAAAAGGTCAGAAAGGGTGATAACTGGCCAGGGTGTCAAAAGGTTAAAATACCTTTTAAAGACCATAAGTGAGGAACCTGAACAAGTGAATGAAGTCACTAGTCTGGACAGTCCATTGAGAAAGTCAGGATGAAGAAGCTAAAGACTAAGAATCTTGAACAATAAGTTCAAAGGCCCTGAGTGGACCTATGTGATTCTTGAAGAACTTGAGAATCTAGATTTAAATGAAGAAAGTGATGAAGAAATAATTGCAGATGAGATTGACAAAGGGGAAGTGAGACCTCCTTGAAGTAACAAAAGAAAATTTGCAAAGCAAAGTAAAGAAAAGAAGAGAAAATCTTCTTAGACTAAAATGGCTGAGGATAGAGTTGCTGGAGGACCAAAACAAAATTGTTTAAAGAAGTGCTGTAGAATCTGTATATGTAGCATATTATTAGTAATGATAGTTTGGCTAATATTAACAATAGCAATTCCTTATTTAATGATAACAGAAAAGAAAAATAACACTAACATGAATGAAAAGTTAGCTAACATAAAAGGAGATAGAGTAGAATTAGAAGCGCCAGATGATTTAGATTTACATCACACTGTGACAGATAATGACACTGCTTTAAATGTATTCACAAAGTTATTGCTTCAGTATGTAGACACCATGGAGATTAGTGATTGTTATGTATGTATGAAAGTACCAGCTTCAGTAGCAGAGGGTGTTACCTATCACCATTTACCATTAACATATGGCATTTCATTATAGTATAGTAACCAGTTTATTTTATAGAACCGGAAGATCACAATATTATTATTCAAACGTAGATGTGATATTTTCAGAGATTCCTATTTGAAAGAGTAGGAATCCAACACTTTCTACTAAAGATGCACAGTTTATGGGGGAATATTTCCCAAATATGAAGTCAATAGATATAGCAAAGGCACACAAGAATAACTTAACTTGCTCATTAAAAGAAGAAGATGAAAAAGTATTTTTAAATTTAGTTGAAGAAAGGAGACAAGATTTCCAGAAGAAAGCTTCTGAACAGGAAACCCATTTCCCATCATGGGCTGAAAAAGAGGGAATTTATACATCTGGCAAGACTCATGCTGCTACCTACGTGGTGCCTGCCACATGGTGCGAGATATGTCGGGGCACCATAGGTGCCCCCCAGGTCCCGTGTCTGGGGGCCAGGTGGCAGGGGGGTCCCAAAGTCCTCTTCTGCCTGCCTGTTCATGGCGGGTTAGCCACCATGAACAGGCAGGAGAAAAGGGACATAGTAATCCCTAAGGTGGTGCCTGGTAGGCACCACCACCATTGTAGGGACTGCAAGCCCTTATGTCAAACCTGCAGGCTCAAGGATCCCATCAAATGTGTGGCGGTTGGTCTTTACATCATAATATGGCGGGCGGTAAAGTTGGTTACGATGGCGGGGAGATCACCATTGACAGCCTGTCGGTGGCGGTCTCCCCGCCATCGTAATTGGGCCTGAAGTTCTTTCTCAAGCTAATGTAATTCTGTGCAGTTAAAATAAGATGTTTCTTTAACAGAAAGTTAGAAGATGAAGTCATTTAGAGTAAGATTCAAATGTGTCACTAGAACTCGCCTGATGGATGACGTATGCAGATAGGAAGAGGTGGAGATGAACTTTGAAAAATTCTGTATTCCAATTGAATGAATAACGAATATCATGCCGCATTCTTTGCAACATCTATTTTCTTTTATATAAACTTGTTCCTAGTTTAGGGGGAGGGGAGTTTTTGGCAGGATTTTAAAGACTTTTTCTGATTCTGATTTAGAAACCTGCAGAGGAGAGGAGGGCAGACTTTGATGGAGAGCAGACAGGTTTCGACGAAGCTCAACAAAGGGAGACAGATTCACCTGGGAGGAGGGCAAATTTGATACAGGCTATGTGTTAAAAACCCCGAGCTTTATGCTTTGATTAATTGACTTTGCAAATGCTTGTTTGCTCAATTCTTTTGTTCTGTTTATGGGAGATTTTGCCATTATCAATTATTAATTTAGCTTCATGCTAATCTCACTCTTGCTATTATTCTTGAACTCTTCATGAGTTCTGACTTATTTGTGCCTCACTTTCTTAGAACAGTAATTCTTTCCTTTATGGAATGCTCTGAATTGTAAATTATGATATGCTCTGTATTAACTTTATTTTTCTGTTATCAATTCTGTACCCTGATTGATATCTGGCTAATGAATCAAGAGGGAGAGAATCTTGAATTTTGATTGGAAAATAATTTTAAACTACTCACAACTCTTTTTCTTGACTAAAATTTGTTTTGCATTTGATTATTTACCTATGTTATGAAGGAGCTCTTTTGGTCAAAATACAAAGGCAAATATTTATGACCTTGAGAATAGATAAAAGCAGAAACAAAGTTAATGGTAATTAAAGGTAATGGTGCCACCTTTCCTAAATTTCCCAAGGAGAGATTACTGTGATATTTCCGCACTAACAGCCTCTAGGAAATGATTTTGAAATTTCTCCCGCATTTAAGTCAAGCAAAGTTATTTAGGAAAACAAGATGTTAAAGGCAGAAAGTTAAGCGTTAAAAGAACAACAAGGAAACAGAATGAAAGGAAGAATAGATGAAGGAAACGCCACTACTACTCCTGAACAAAAAAAGGGGAAGAACACTAGGGACATTTTATATTTATTCCTTTTCTTTTTCTTTTATTTGCACCATTTACCTGTGTTCTCTTTGAGAGACGGATTCAAGGTGGAGAAAAGACATTATAGGAATGAAGCAAATCAACCTAAAACAAAACACATATTTGGACTGTAAAGAATAAGATATTATTTCAGTTTACATTCACATGACACTTCTAAGAAAAAGAAACAGCTATAATAAAGAGTTAAGAACTTTGGAACTCTAATAAGAATTTCACAATTTGTTTGCATAGCCTACAAATAAATCACTCCACATCAAGGTTTAGGAAACCAGGGATTAACTACTAATTGTGTAGAGGCGAAATGGCTCCCCTGCCCTTGGTGTGAGCAGAGATGGCATTTGCATAGAGAGCATCCAGGGAGAAACCGAACTTGGCACCCCTTTTATTCGTACTCTTTGACTGGGTATGGGTTGAAACAAATAGGAGGGGTGGTGAAAGCTTAGAGGGGTAAGAGAAAAGAGAGCCATGAGAAGAAAGTAGTCAAAATGTAAACAGGGACACCAGCAGCCTTTCGATAAAGTGTTTAAATGGACTTTTATTTGAAACCACAGTCACAGAAAAAGGCTGCTGAAAGCACAATCACAGAAAAATACTGCTGCAACCCCTCTAAAGACCTGTACCATGGGCATGGGCCTGCCTAGTACATTCTAAATGCTGCATTCCAGACAAAAGTGGTGCAACCCCGATGCAATATTGTATTAAATCTGTCCTGAAATATTTACCTTGAAAGAACAATGAATCCTCTGACACCTCTGAAATAAGTTGGTGTATTAGTTGAGGGAGCGAGACTCTACCTCAATTAATAATCCCAATCCTTTCCACAGTGAACCACTATAGTCATTAAATAAACCTGTGCTCAATCCTCTGGTAGCTTAGCACAGAACAGTCTGGCTTACCTTTGCAGCAATGCATACAATATTTAGGCAGTACCCAAACAGAAATAAAGTGAAAACAAAGAACAAGGAAATTCACATTTTATTGAATAAAATAACACTAGAACAACATGAATCCAATGAGTAGATCCTGAGATATGAATTAATACATTTTGGGTTAAAAATTGTGGTAAAAGATTTGAGGCACCACCTGTGGGTATCTGGTCACACTAGACTGGGTGAAAGTTAAAAGTTAACGTCAACTGCAATTGATAGCCAGTCGTATATAGGGATCAGATTTGTCCCTGTGGAAAGTTACCTTCAGACTTAGTTTTGTAGAGGTCAAAAGTCTTCAGCACGGCCAGGCAGCAGGATGGATCTGAACCACTATGTGAGGTCTAACAGTAGGTCAGAAGCTGCTTGACTTGGACCTGTTACCTGCTGAAGAGGTCAACAAAAGTTGGCGGTGTTTCTCAGGTGCTGCTCTGTGGTGAGCCCAATAAAGACATCAATCGGGTGTTGCTCGGCATCGAGTCCATGCAAGCCATCACCAATGGTTTTCAGTATGCTTGGGGGGAAATCCAATGAAGCTTTTAGTTAGGCAAGTAAGAGTACACTCTGACCACAGGCAAGGGTCCCAGACCTTGGGTACAGAACTTGGGGATGTAATCAGGAAAGGGGGGGACAAGAGAGCTGGTTGTTTAAAGAGGTCCTGTTCTAATGCTCCCGGGGGTCTACGTAGGAAAAGACAGGTAAGAGCAGTTCCTCTAAATGGCCAATTTGGAAAAGATCGTGATGATTTTGCTGTTGAATCTGATCTGGGAAGGGAAAATTAAATTTCAGATCTTGTTGCCCTCACACACCTGTTAGGGTGTCATGCTTCATCATTGGGCGC
Source organism: Triturus cristatus (assembly GCF_964204655.1). Lineage (NCBI taxonomy): Eukaryota > Metazoa > Chordata > Amphibia > Caudata > Salamandridae > Triturus > Triturus cristatus. The sequence continues at coordinate 522,314,057 of NC_140588.1, read as the reverse complement.
TCCTCGTCGGACCGGCGCTGCAATGTCCAACGGGCCTGGTGGCATCTTTAGCGGAGATCTTTTGATCTGAGAACGCCGTTTTGTGTGAAGACCATGTGTATGACTGTGGAGGGTAATAGCTCCTAAGAATGTGGGGATTCGAAAAAACTAAAATAGACCCTGGCCCCTCAGTAATTTTAATTAGGTTAAGTAGGGCTGGGACTAGGTAAAACCAGGGAGGCTACTCAGGTGATTCTAGGTATCAGGGTAGCCTATAGTTGACAGGGGTCAACATGTTTCGTGTCGTGGATGCTCAAACTCGAGCGACACTTCTTCAGGACCGTGGGACCAATTATAAGTACATATACCACAATTTCTTATAACGGGGTATTTAAGGTCAACCACATGTAAAGCTGAACCTAAATATGGTACAGAATAGAAGGCTCCGCCTAAACAGAGGGAGACAAAAAGTAGAGGACAAGCAGAAGCCACCCATTAGCAGCTTAGTCAAGAGATAGGGGTCCAAACGTCATGGTGAGGTGTCAATTATCTCCTTCAAAGGACCAAGGTTTCTACTCTCAATAACGAACTAGTTAGAGAGAGGACATTAAAAGTTTGAACTAGTACACATAAAACACAACTAAATTTGATCAAGCAGTGGTAAACGACTAAAATCGCCTTACATGTCACAAGAGAATTTCAGGATATCGATCTTACCTCAGAGTGAGGGGGTCAGAGCTTCATAGGTGAAGGAGTAGCAACCGGACCACTGGAACGGTCCCACTATGACAAAGATATAAGCATCGCAAAATAACATGCTGTACAACATGTGAATGAAATACTCTATCACTATTAAGAGCGTGGGAGGTGTTGCTCGGGGTGGTCAATATGCTACTTAGTGCCAATCTGTTCTCTCCTCACATCAGGAATAATGCAAAGTGGTAAGGGCTAAGTAGTCTAGTACACACTAGTGATGGTTGGTGTCTAGAAAGCAAATGGTGATAGTCATGGAACTCCGTGGGTGTAGACTAACACGATATTACAGAGTCCGCAGTGGTGGGATGTTGTAACACACACACTCGTGGAAAAGATGTGTCTGGATCGCAACAGGCACGATCTCCGTAAGTTAAACCTAACACGATACGCGAGGTTGACTATAGGTGTGGTATAAATAGTGGTGTTCCTCCGATTAAGAAGTGCATAATAGTAGTGGTGAAAAAGACGTCCTAATCTGTGAACACCAAATGTTGCCCAACCCTTTACGGGTTGCGTACTGTGGCCAGACAAGTGCGGGCGGAACAAACCCATAAGCAGAGTATGTGGTGCTGGTATTTACCCTTGGCTAGAACTCCGGTCGGGACTTTGTGGTGATCGCATCGCATACAGTGAGCGTAGTTAGAGACTTACCCAAAAAGTAGCGGAGAGCAGGCCAAAACAGGACGTGTCTGCTCCTCACCTGAATATTACCGGTACCGGATTCACTTCCTGTATTTAACCGACAACTCAGTTGCGAGGTCTCGTGAGACTCTCCGGAGGGCGACATCTTGTCCCGGGAGTGGTGCCTGACCTAGGACTAGGAAACCCTTTGCGAGCTAAATGGTGTGGTACGAGGAAGATACAGACGTTGAAATACAACGTTATATCTTGACAGACTGTTATGTTTAGATTAAAAACTATCGGTTTCCACAGATCTAGATACTAAATATGGCATGTTGCAAACCCAATAATAATAAAGGTTACTAGGGGCTAGTAATGGCCGTGTAGTGATAGATTAACCCTGGTAGAATCCAGAGGGTGCTCTCCCATACAGAAGTAGCAAGGTGTATATTGAGGAACGTTACATCACTGCCCAGGGAAGGAGACGTAATTTATGTATAAGATACACAGGGTATGGTTAGGTGATATAAACCAAGGAGTTATAGACACATGTTTATAAACACGTTAATTCTATGTATATATAGAGACAGGGGTTTTGATAAGGAATAATAAAATACCATTAAAGGCCTCGAGACGTTACACCACCGTCCATGTTAATGGAGGTGTAGTACTGACAGAGCCATGTATAGTGAGTGTGTTATCAAGTTAGTTCTGTCCACGGGATTTCGTCGTTAAGACCCCTTTCTTGCGTGGATAAGCGAAAAATCCATCACTGTTCAGTTTCAAAAAGTTTCTCGTGAGACCATGAGGGGTTGCTTTCAATCACGGTCCATTGTAAATCATTGTGTCCATGCGGGTGAGTGAGGTAGTGTGTACTCAGTTTTGTCGTGGATCTTCCACACCGTATATTGCTGCGGTGTTCCATAATTCTTGTCTTTACTGGGCGTGTTGTCATGCCGACGTATCTTAATTTGCAGGGGCAAGTAATTAAATAAACGCAATTGTTGGAATTACAGTTAGTATGATTTTTCTGAGTCCAGACTTTGCCTGTTTCAAGAGTAAGTTCTTTGGTTGCCTTGGTAAGGTCACACACTCCGCATTGTCCGCAGGGATAATGTCCACGTACGGGATCCATATCCCACAGGGTCCTTTGTTTTGTTGGTTTTTCAATCTTAGGACGGGTATGTACTAGGATGTCACGTAGGTTACTTGTGCGTTTGTTCGCAAATCTTGGAGGGGGTAAGGCCACTTTTCCTGTAGTCAGGATCTTCCAGTTCTTTTTAACGATCTTCTGGATCATGTTAGATTCTGGTGTGAACGTTGTCACGCATGTCAGTGATTCATCAGTAGGCTTAATTTTTGGTTCCAGCAGGGATTCTCGGTTGTTGTTGAGTGCTCGTTTGTTTGATCTTTTTACAATAGATGTGGGGTAGTCTCGAGTCTTCAATTGGTGACTGAGAATGGCTGCTTCCTTTTTGTAATCGCTGGTCTTTTCGCAGTTCCTGCGAAGACGGAGGAACTGTCCGAAGGGTAGGTTGTCCCTTAAGGCTTTTGGATGATAGCTTCCATATAATAATAAGCTATTCCGATCTGTGGGTTTTTTGAAAGTCTTGGTTGATAACCCGCCATCTTGTAAGGTTATGGTAAGGTCTTATTGAGAGTAGAAACCTTGGTCCTTTGAAGGAGATAATTGACACCTCACCATGACGTTTGGACCCCTATCTCTTGACTAAGCTGCTAATGGGTGGCTTCTGCTTGTCCTCTACTTTTTGTCTCCCTCTGTTTAGGCGGAGCCTTCTATTCTGTACCATATTTAGGTTCAGCTTTACATGTGGTTGACCTTAAATACCCCGTTATAAGAAATTGTGGTATATGTACTTATAATTGGTCCCACGGTCCTGAAGAAGTGTCGCTCGAGTTTGAGCATCCACGACACGAAACATGTTGACCCCTGTCAACTATAGGCTACCCTGATACCTAGAATCACCTGAGCAGCCTCCCTGGTTTTACCTAGTCCCAGCCCTACTTAACCTAATTAAAATTACTGAGGGGCCAGGGTCTATTTTAGTTTTTTCGAATCCCCACATTCTTAGGAGCTATTACCCTCCACAGTCATACACATGGTCTTCACACAAAACGGCGTTCTCAGATCAAAAGATCTCCGCTAAAGATGCCACCAGGCCCGTTGGACATTGCAGCGCCGGTCCGACGAGGAGCGCCCAATGATGAAGCATGACACCCTAACAGGTGTGTGAGGGCAACAAGATCTGAAATTTAATTTTCCCTTCCCAGATCAGATTCAACAGCAAAATCATCACGATCTTTTCCAAATTGGCCATTTAGAGGAACTGCTCTTACCTGTCTTTTCCTACAGAACTTGGAGGTCAGGACTCACTCCCACAGAGGCCAGTAGAGGGGACCAAGTCAGGGTCTGTTAGGTATGGTCAGCTAGAAAGCAGGAAAAGGCCTCAAGAAGCTTGCTGTGACCCTGTAGCTAAAACTGGTCGGCCAACTGACCCATTGGAGTCATTTCTGGGGTCTGGAGTCAAGGCAAGCAGGTCTAATTTTCCTTCAGGTTCTTCACACAGAAGGGTAGTCCTTCTTCTGATTCTTCTTAGGTTCGGGAGTGTCCTAAGCCGAGTTTTGGGGATGCTACTTTTATGCTCAGTGCCATCCTGTGGGTGGTGCCCATCCTTTGCCCACCCTCTAAGTCATTTTGGCCCCCAGTGATTCTGACCAGCCTGACTAGAAAGGCAAAAGCAAGGCAGGCCTAGATGTGAGCTTTACCTGCCAATGACTGGGTAGGCATTCTTTGAAACTAAGGAAGGGACTGAGCATCCTTGAATTATATTTCTAGCCGTCCCAAACTGGATTTAGCACTTATTCAATAGTGTAAACCAGTATTAGCCTATAGAAGAGCCAGCCATGGCACAGTAAAAACCAACGTTGTCGTTTCAAACTGCCAGGACATGTAATACAATCATTTCTACATGCCCCACTTCTAATTACTATGTATCCTGCTTTATTGGATAATAGGGACTACCTTAGGGTGATTCATAGTTATTAAAAAGGAAAACTTAGGCCTGTCAGAGGGGTGACTTTGACAGGTCAAACTGGCCTTTTAAAACTGCACACCTGGCTGCATCGGCAGGCCTGAGGACTGACTTTTTATAGTTCTACCTTAGTGGATCGTCTAATGAGTACTGAAGGCGAGTGGTAGCATACAAGCCCTGGGTACATGTAGTACCACATGCTGGAGAATAACAAGTAAATTAAATGACTTCAGGTGTATGTCAATTTTACCATATTTTAAAGGGAAAGTACAAACACATGTAAAGTGCGCACGGTCCTATGACAAACAAAAACAGGATCAGCAAAAGACGACACAAAACTGGGAGAATAGTAAGCAAAAGAAGGTATTTTCAAACAACCACAAATCCCTAAATTTCTGAAGAGTGGCTCAGTGTTTAATGGCATTGACTGACTGAGTGAGGATGCTTCAGGAACTCTAATGCTATCATGAATTATATTTTATAAGCTGGGTTATTCTTGAAAGGAACTATTGCTGCTGACAATCAACTTGTAAATGGGATGAGAGAATATTCTACAGTGGTAAAGATTCTCAATATAATGTCTTGAAATGTAACTGGGTTAAAATCATTATGCAAAGACTCAGATTGGTGTGAGTACATATCATATATTTCTTAGGGCTATTCGGGGTAGTTTGCGCTTAGGCCCCTGTAACTTTTGACCACATAAGGTATCCACGCCAAATTTGCGTCCTTTTTTCCCAACATCATGGAGATTCTAAAGGAACCAAGGGTTTGTGGATCCCCCTGGAGGGGACCCAGAAATTAGCCAAAATACAGCTAAGTTTTTTTTTTTTTGAAAAATGGTATCAAAAAAGCGGTTGTGGTGCTGAAATCACCATCTTTCCAGCTTTCAGGGACAAACAGACTTTTGTCAGAAAACTAACATTTTTTACCCACTTTTGTCATTTTTCTGAGACATAACCTATTTTTGCTATTTTTTGTGCTTTTAACCTCCTTCCAGTTAATGGTAGAAATGGGTAAGAAAGCAATAATGGATCCTGGAAAGCTATACATTTTAAAAAAGTAGGCAACATTCTGAATTTAGCAAATATAGGAAAAATTGAAAATGAGTTTAAAAAAACAGCCATTTGTGTCAACGTTTTCACCTGTAACTTTTCACCTGTAACTTTTTCTAATTATAACAGCTGTTTAAAAGCAATATACCTTTACATCCGCTGGACCTTTCTGGTTATGGGGATATGTAGGACTTGTAGGTTCATCAAGAACCCGACAAACCCAGAGCCAATAACTGAGCAGCGACTTGCAATGATTTTTTTCTATATACCAGGTTTATAGAAATTATTATGAGAAAATGTATACATGGAAACATCGGTATGAAAGACACCTTTGCATTTCTGAAATGAGAACAAAATATAGAGTTTAGAAACTGTAGATATTTGCACATTTCCGAAATTGGGAATACCCATACTAGCATAAGAATTATAGGACATTTTTCAAAATGACTTCTTTTTTAAACATTGTCTTTCATTTGAAAGGCAGAAATGCATCAAAAGTCAATAGCTAACAACAGTTGCTCTACAATTGTGTATTACCCAAAGGCTCCCGATAAAAATGGTATCTCACTTGTGTGGGTAGGCCTAGTGCCCGCGACAGGAAACGGCCCAAAAGGCAAGGTGAACACACCGCATTTTCACAGTGAAAAATGACCCTTTTTTTTGCAAAGTGCCTAGCTGTAGTTTTTGAACCCTAGTTTTGCCGGCACATAGGGAAACCAAGCAAATCTATACAATTTTTTAAAACTAGACACCCAGGGAAATACAGGATTGGGTGACTTGACTGGCTCTTACCAGGTTCTTTACCCAGAATCCCTTGCAAACCTAACAAATTGCCAAAAAAAACAAATTTTCCTCACATTTCTGTGGTGCAAAGTTCTGGAATCTGTGTGGATCCACAAAATTTCACCTACCCTGTGTTCCCCAAAGTCTTCTGAGAAAAATGTTGCCTCACTTGTGTGGGTAAGCCTAGTGCCCGTGACGGGAAACGGCCCAAAACGCAAGGCGGACACACCACATTTTCACAGTGAAAAATTACCCTTTTTTTGCAAAGTGCCTAGCTGTAGTTTGTTAACGCTAGGTCCGCCGGCACCTAGGGAAACCTAGCGAATCTGCGTGGACCCACAAAATTCCACCCACCCCACTTTACCCAATGTCTTTTTAAGAAAATTGGTGCCTCACTTGTGTGGGTAGGCCTACTGCCCATGACAGGAAACGGGGCAAAACGCAATGTGGACACATACAATTTACATAGTGAAAAATTACCCTTTTTTGCAAAGGGCCTAGCTGTTGTTTTCGAACCCCAGCTCTGCCGGCACCTGGGTAAACCTAGCAAACCTGTACATTTTTGAAAACTAGACACTCAGTGGAATCCAGGATGGGGTGACTTAACTGGCTCTCACCAGGTTCTGATACCCAGAATCCCTTGCAAACCTAAAAGATTGTAAAAAAAAACTAATTTTCCTCACATAGCTGTGGTGGAAAGTTCTGGAATCTGCGTGGATCTGCAAAACTCCACCCACTACGTGTTCTAAGAAAAATGGTGCCTCACTTGTGTGGGTAGACTTCATGCCAGCCACAGGAAAGGCGCAAAACGCAACGTGGACACACCACATTTCACAGTGAAAAATTACGCTTTTTTGCAAAGTGCCTAGCTGTTGTTTTTTAACCCCAGCTCTGCCGGCACCAAGGGAAACCTAGCAAACCTATACATTTTTGAAAACTAGACAACCAGGGGAATCCAGGATGGGGTGACTCAACTGTCTCTCACCAGGTTCTGTTACCCAGAATCCCTTGCAAACCTCACAAATTGTCAAAAGAAACACATTTTCCTCACATTTCTGTGGTGCAAAGTTCTGGAATCTGTGTGGATCCCCAAAATCTTCTTAGAAAAATGGTACCTCACTTATGTGGGTAGGCCTAGTGTCCATGACATGAAACGGCCCAAAACGCAATGTGGACACACCGTATTTTCACAGTGAAAAATGACCCTTTTTTGCAAAGTGCCTAGCTCTAGTTTTTTAACCCTAGCTCCGCCGGCACCTAGGGAAACCTAGCAAACCTATACATTTTTGAAAACTAATCACCCAGGGGAATCCAGGATGGGGTGACATGACTGGCTCTCACCAGGTTCTGTTACCCAGAATCCCTTGCAAACCTAAAACATTGTTAAAAAAAACACATTTTCCTCACATTTCTGTGGTGGAAAGTTTGGGAATCTGCAAGGTCCCACAAAATTCCATCCACCCCGCTTTACCCAAAGTCTTCTGAGAAAAATGGTAGTTCACTTGTGTGGGTTGGGCCAGTGCCCGCTACAGGAAACGTCCCAAAACGCAAGGTGGACACACCACATTTTCACAGTGAAAAATGACCCTTTTTTTGCAAAGTGCCTAGCTGTAGCTTTTTAATCCTAGCTCTGCCGGCAGCTAGGGAAACCTAGCAAACCTATACATTTTTTGAAACTAGACACCCAGGGGAATCGAGGATGGGGTGACTTGACTGGCTCTCACCAGGTTCTGTTACCCAGAATCCCTTGCAAACCCAAAAAAGTGTCCAAAAAACACATTTTCCTCACATTTCTGTGGTGCAAAGTTCTGGAATCTGCGTGGATCCACAAAATTCCACCCACCCCGAGTTCCCCAAAGTCTTCCAAGAAAAATGGTACCTCACTTGTGTGGGTAGGCCTAGGGCCCGTGACAGGAAACAGCACAAAACACAATGTGGACCCTTTTTTTGCAAAGTGCCTAGCTGTAGTTTTTGAATCCTAGCTCTGCCGGCACCTAGAGAAACCTAGAAAACCTATGCATTTCTTGAAACTAGACACCCAGGGGAATCAAGGATGGGATGACTTGACTGGCTATCACCAGGTTCTGTTACCCAGAATCCCTTGCAAACCCAAAACAGTATAAAAAACACACATTTTCCTCACATTTCTGTGGTGCAAAGTTCTGGAATCTGCATGGATGCACAAAATTCCACCCACCCCGAGTTCCTCAAAGTCTTCCAAGAAAAATGGTACCTCACTTGTGTGGGTAGGCCTAGTGCCCGTGACAGGAAACGGCTCAAAAGACAACGAGGACACACCACATTTTCACAGTGAAAAATTACCCTTTTTTTGCAAAGTTGCTTGCTGTTATTTTTTAACCCAAGCTCTGCTGGCACCAAGGGAAACCTAGCAAACCTATACATGTTTGAAAACTAGATACCCAGGGGAATCCAAGATGGGGTGACTTGACTGGCTTTCACCAGGTTCTGTTACCCAGAATCCCTTGCAAACTTCACAAATTGTCAAAAGAAACACATTTTCCTCACATTTCTGTGGTGCAAAGTTCTGGAATCTGTGTGGATCCCCAAAATCTTCTGAGAAAAATGGTACCTCACTTATGTGGGTAGGCCTAGTGTCCATGACATGAAATGGCCCAAAACGCAATGTGGACACACCGTATTTTCACAGTGAAAAATGACCCTTTTTTGCAAAGTGCCTAGCTCTAGTTTTTTAACCCTAGCTCCGCCGGCACCTAGGGAAACCTAGCAAACCTATACATTTTTGAAAACTAATCACCCAGGGGAATCCAGGATGGGGTGACATGACTGGCTCTCACCAGGTTCTGTTACCCACCTCTAGTTTTTTAACCCAAGCTCTGCTGGCACCAAGGGAAACCTAGCAAACCTATACATGTTTGAAAACTAGATACCCAGGGGAATCCAAGATGGGGTGACTTGACTGGCTTTCACCAGGTTCTGTTACCCAGAATCCCTTGCAAACCTAAAATACTGTTTTAAAAATCTCATTTTCCTCACATTTCTGTGGTGGAAATTTCTGGAATCTGTGTGGATATGCAAAATTCCACTAACCCCGAGTTCCCCAAAGTCTTCCGAGAAAAATTGTACCTCACTTTTGTGGGTAGGCCTAGTGCCCGCAACAGGAAACGGCGCAAAAAACAACGAGGACACAACACATTTTCAAAGTGAAAAATGACCCTTTATTTGAAAAGTGCCTAGCTGTAGTTTTTGAACCCACATTTTCTTCATATTTCTGTGGTGGAAAGTTATGGAATCTGTGTGGATCTACAAAATTCCACCCACCCCGTATTCCCCAAAGTCTTCTGAGCAAAATGGTACCTCACTTATGTGGGTAGGCCTAGTGTCCGTGACATGAAACGGCCGAAAACGCTATGTGGACACACCGTATTTTCACAGTGAAAAATGACCCTTTTTTGCAAAGTGCCTAGCTCTAGTTTTTGAACCCTAGCTCCGCCGGCACCTAGGGAAACCCAGCAAACCTATACATTTTTGAAAACTAATCACCCAGGGGAATCCAGGATGGGGTGACATGACTGGCTCTCACCAGGTTCTGTTACCCAGAATCCCTTGCAAACCTAAAACATTGTTAAAAAAACGAATTTTCCTCGCATTTCTGTGGTGGAAAGTTTGGGAATCTGCAAGGTCCCACAAAATTCCACCCACCCCGCTTTACACAAAGTCTTCTGAGAAAATTGGTAGTTCACTTGTGTGGGTAGGCCCAGTGCCCGCTACAGGAAACGTCCCAAAATGCAAGGTGGACACACCACATTTTCACAGTGAAAAATGACCCTTTTTTTGCAAAGTGCCTAGCTGTAGCTTTTTAATCCTAGCTCTGCCGGCAGCTAGGGAAACCCAGCTAACCTACAAATTTTTTGAAACTAGACACCGAGGGGAATCGAGGATGGGGTGACTTGACTGGCTCTCACCAGGTTATGTTACCCAGAATCCCTTGCAAACCCAAAAAAGTGTCCAAAAATCCACATTTTCCTCACATTTCTGTGGTGCAAAGTTCTGGAATCTGCGTGGATCCACAAAATTCCACCCACCCCGAGTTCCCCAAAGTCTTCCAAGAAAAATGGTACCTCACTTGTGTGGGTAGGCCTAGTGCCCGTGACAGGAAACAGCACAAAACACAATGTGGACCCTTTTTTTGCAAAGTGCCTAGCTGTAGTTTTTTAATCCTAGCTCTGCCGGCACCTAGGGAAACCTAGAAAACCTATGCATTTTTTTAAACTAGACACCCAGGGGAATCAAGGATGGGATGACTTGACTGGCTATCACCAGGTTCTGTTACCCAGAATCCCTTGCAAACCCAAAACAGTATAAAAAACACACATTTTCCTCACATTTCTGTGGTGCAAAGTTCTGGAATCTGCATGGATGCACAAAATTCCACCCACCCTGAGTTCCTCAAAGTCTTCCAAGAAAAATGGTACCTCACTTGTATGGGTAGGCCTAGTGCCCGTGACAGGAAACGGCGCAAAAGACAACGAGGACACACCACATTTTCACAGTGAAAAATTACCCTTTTTTTGCAAAGTTGCTTGCTGTTATTTTTTAACCCCAGCTCTGCTGGCACCAAGGGAAACCTAGCAAACCTATACATGTTTGAAAACTAGATACCCAGGGGAATCCAAGATGGGGTGACTTGACTGGCTTTCACCAGGTTCTGTTACCCAGAATCCCTTGCAAACCTAAAATACTGTTTTAAAAAAACTCATTTTCCTCACATTTCTGTGGTGGAAATTTCTGGAATCTGTGTGGATATGCAAAATTCCACTAACCCCGAGTTCCCCTAAGTCTTCCGAGAAAAATTGTACCTCACTTTTGTGGGTAGGCCTAGTGCCCGCAACAGGAAACGGCGCAAAAGACAACGAGGACACAACACATTTTCAAAGTGAAAAATGACCCTTTATTTGAAAAGTGTCTAGCTGTAGTTTTTGAACCCACATTTTCTTCATATTTCTGTGGTGAAAAGTTATGGAATCTGCGTGGATCTACAAAATTCCACCCACCCAGTGTTCCCCAAAGTCTTCTGAGAAAAATGGTGCCTCACTTGTGTGGGTAGGCCTAGTGCCCTTGACAGGAAACGGCGCAAAACACAACATGGACCGTACAATTTTCACAGTGAAAAATAACCCTTTTTTTTAAAGTGCCTAGTTGTTGTTTTTGAACCCCAGCTCTACCAGCACCTAGGGAAACCTAGAAAACCTATACATTTTTGAAAACTAGACACCCAGGGGAATCCAGGATGGGGTGACTTGACTGACTCTCACTAGGTTCTGTTACCCAGAATCCCTTGCAAACCTAAAATATTGTCCCAAAAAACACATTTTCCTCACATTTCTGCGGTGGAAAGTTCTGGAATCTGAATGGATCTGCAAAATTCCACCCACCCCATGTTCCCCAAAGTCCTCAGAGAAAAATGGTACCTCACTCGCGTGGATGGGTCAAGTAACCGCGACAGGCAAGGGCCCAAAACCTATCAAGTCGACATCAAAATTACCTTTCACAATCCAACCTGGTTTTGCAAGGGGTGTCCGATGAGTTTTTGGCCCGGGGCTCGCCGGCCATCTAGGGAAACCTACCAAACCCACATATTTATGGAAACTAGACACCCGGGGGAGTCCAGTGAGGTATGGTTTGTGTGAGCTCCCCAACATTCTCCTATCCAGAATCCCCTGTACACCTCAAGTTTTCCTGACAAAATCACTTTTTTCTCAAATTTCTGTGTGGGAAAGTTTTGAAATCTGCGTGGATCCACAAAGTTCCTCCCACCCAGCATTCCCCCAGGTGTCCCCATAAAAATGGCACCTCACTCCCGTGTGGGTCAAGGACCCGTGACAGGCAAGGGCCCAAAACCTATCGAGGCAACATCATAATTATCTATTAAAAAACTAACTGGTTTTGGGGGGCCCTTGGGGTTTTGTCCCTGGGCTCGGGCCATTTTGGGAAAGTACAAAACCCAAACATTTCTGAAAACTAGACACCCGAGGGAGTCCAATGAGGTATGGCTTGCGTGGATTCCCCAACGTTTTCCTACCCAGAATGCCGTGCAAACCTCAAATTTGTCTGAAAAAAACAAATTTTCCACATATTTTTGTGTAGAATCACCATGTCAAGTTTCCAGAAATGTGTGGGTTTGGTGGACTTCCCTATATGGCCGCCGAGCCCTGGGCCAAAAACTCATGGGACCCCCATTGCAAAACCAGGTTGGTTTGTGATAGGTAATTTTGATGTTGCCTCAATAGGTTTTGGGTCCTTCCCTGCCGCGGGTACTTGCCACACCCACACAAGTGAGGTACCATTTCTATTGGGATACTTGGAGAAATGCTGGGGGGTTGGAAATTTGTTATTAATTTCTGCAGTATGAAAATTTGGGCACAATAATGCTTGGAAAATGTGACAGTCACATTTTGAGGTTTGCAGGACATTGTTGGTAAGATCATTTGTTGGGATCTACAAGAGAGACATCACCATGTACTCCAATGGGTGCTTAGTTTAAAACAATATCTAAAGTTGGTAGGATTTTCTTAGATAAAATGTTCACCTTGGCAGACAGACAAAAAAGACAAAGATTACTGCACAGCCATCTATTCCTCAGAAAAATGAAATGCACTGTCAATAATTGAAGGGACAAAAAACTGTACCATTTACTTGCAGCTCATGAGCTGTAAAGCCACGACAAGACACCAACTGCTTTCCAGGCCATTCACACACCTTTCATACGTGATACACACAAGACCATTCACACCACCATGCACGAAACCAACACATTACAACATTCACAAAAAGGGACAAGGTACACCTTGCTTGAGAAAGACAGAAAAGACAAATATTTCTGCACAACCACCTATTCCTCAAGTACACGTACATACTGGTTGGATTTGGCACGAGGGTGAGTGATGGTTCAGTATATACAGTTGTATTAACCAGAGATTTCACAAAAATGAAATGCACTCTTAATAATTGAATGACGAGAAGCTGAACCATTGACTCACAGCTGGTGAGCTGTAAAGCCACGACAAAGCACCAACCTCTTTACAGCCCATTCATACACCTTTCATATGTGTGACACATACAATACCATTCACAACGCTAGCTGCGGGCTCAGCACATTACACCAGCAGACAGTGCCATTCAAGGGCCCATCACTTTCACACGCCCACATTCCTGACACAGCAACCACACCAGCTCACGGATTGCGTGGAGTGCCGTTTAGCTAGCAGTGTGTGTAGTGACCAGCAGCAAGTCACTGCTCACACATCGTGAGCCAAGCACCAGTCCACGCACCCCACCAGCCAATCGCCAATCAACACACACCGCCAGCCAAGCCCCAATCCATGCACACCGCCAGCCAAGCGCGAGTCCACCCACCGTCAGCCAAGCACCAGTCCACGCACACCGCCACCCAAGCGTCAATCCATGCACACTGCCAGCCAAGTGCCAGTCTGCTCACCACCAGCCAAGCACCAGTCCACGCACACCACCAGCCAATTGCCAATCCACGCACACCATCAGCCAAGCACCAATCCACGCACACCACCAACCAAGCACCAGTCCACGCACACCGCCAGCCAAGTGCCAATTCATGCACACCGCCAGCCAAGCGCCAATCCATGCACACTGCCAGCCTAGCTCCAGTCCACTCACCGCCAGCCAAGCGCCAGTCCACGCACACCACCAGCCAAGTGCCAATCCACGCACATCGTCAGCCAAGCACCAATCCACGCATACTGCCAGCCAAGCGCCAGTCCACTCACCGCCAGCCAAGCACCAGTCCAGGCACACGACCAGCCAAGCACCAGTCCACGCACACCGTCATAATGTTTTTTAAAACAAGAATGAAAACACAAACTAATTGCAACTAGATACAAAACTATAACTACAAAAACAATAGCAGTACATCATTCTATTGCCAAACGTGATAACTTAAGAACTATATAAAACCATAAAGACCAGGCAGTACACTATCACTCACGGTTGCTCCCAAAATCTCTTTTGAATGTGATACAATCTGAAACATGTGGGCACACACAGCCCAGGATTAGAAGGACAATCGACACAGTGCATACGACTATCCTTCCGCACACCTCTTCGCAAGCAGACTCTACATCTCTTACAGGGATTGGTTTTTTGGGCGTGGGAGGAATTAAATCAGGAAAGTGGTGATCTTTCAATTTAGCCACATCCTCCACTACTCCAACTCTAGGAACATTTGCCTGTTTCACAACAACAAGGCTGCCTATCACAGACTCCTGAAACTGAACAAAAGACAACTTTGATGCAGGAGAACAATCCTTGTACACAATAAAAGCATTGAAAGTTGCTAAATTGAAGAGATGGATGGCCAACTTCTTATACCAAATGTAAGCCTTACGAATAGCAGTCCAAGGTACCAACCTCTGATCCACTCTATCAACACCACCCATGTGGTTATTGTACTCTAAAATGCACACAGGTTTGCCCACTTCAGCAATCTGACCCCTAACAGCCACAGGTGCAGTACTCCAATCATGGATGATAGTCAGCATGTACACATCCCTCCTGTCCACAAATTTAACAGCTAGTAGTTCATCACTATGGAAGGAGCTGCACTGTCCCCTCTGAAGTTGTTTGCAAACAAGCTCTTTTGGATATCTTTTACGATTAGAGCGGATTGTGCCACAAGCAAAAGCGTCCATTTTAAACAATTCCTTAAACAACTGCACAGCAGTGTAGAAGTTATCAAGGTACAAATGGTGGCCTCTGTTAAACAGTCCTCTAGCAAGATCCCACACAATTTTCTCAGAAGCACCAAAAGTGGACGCACAACCAGGGGGTCAATAGTGGAATCCCTACCAGTGTACACCAAGAAATTAAAGACATATCCTGTCCTACTCTCAGACAACATATACAGCTTAATTCCATAATGTGCCCTCTTGCTAGGAATGTACTGCCTAAAACCCAAACGGCCCTTGAACAGGACCAAAGACTCATCAACAGATATTTCTTTGTCTGGAGTGTAGATCTCTGAAAATCGATCTACAAAGTGATCAAGAACAGGCTGAATCTTAAAAGACGGTCACAGTCAGGATGATCTTGTGGCAACGGCAAAGTATTATCAACAAAATGCAGCATCCGAAGCAAAAGTAAATACCGATCACGACTCATAATTGCAGGAAACATGGCCGTTGCCATCAAGGGACTGGTAGACCAATATGAAGCCATAGACGGCTTCCTTATCAAGCCCATCAAAAAAGTCAAACCCAAAAACTTCTTCATCTCATCCAGATTTGTGGGAGTCCACTGGGTAGCTCTAGAGCAGGGTCTAAGTCTGGCACTGTTGTCCCTCAAAAACTGTCCAGCATACAAATTAGTCTGCTCAGCAATCTCAGCCAAAAATACATCATCCATAAACAAATGAAAAAACTTTATAAACAAAAAACGTTTGCAATCCACTCTACACCCTGTCCCCACTAAAGGCAGGCAACACTGGCTGCACCATGTTTGGATCAACCCAGAGTCCAGCACTTCTAGTGGGTAGCCTTATATCTCTTGCTGCACCATCGGTACATCAGTGTCCTCCTCTAAAACAGGCACTTCATCCCCATTTTGAGTAGTTTAATCTGCATTGAGAGTAGCTTGATCATCCAATGATTCCATTTGGAGAGAAAAGTCACTGCCAGAATCTTCCCCTCCCTCCTCTGCCTCAGATGCAGAGTCAGTGTCATAATCATGGTCAGAGGAAGATTCAAAAAGCAAACCAACAACCTGCTGAGCAGTAATCGTGCGGCTAGACTAATCCTTACTAATAAAAGTAACTTGTCAAACAAGTCAACAACAACAAACACTTTGTAAAATAAGTAAGAAACAAAATGCGTCTTTACCACAAAGACATATATACTCCAACACTATTTCACTCACTTGCCAGAAGCAGCTAGACTCACCACCACCAGGACCAACAGTATCCCACTGAAAACGAAAAAGAAAAGAAAATTACACATAATACAAAGCAAAACACATCACAAAGAATTTCATGCTCAAAACGCTAGCTAAATATGCTGCTATTATGACACCACTTACAAAAACTTCATTCATGCATGACCTTAACACTCAATTGGAGTAAACACAACGAAAATGTTTTTCTCACCAAAAAAATGCAACTAGGCAAAACTGCAGATCAACCACTGCTGAAACCACAAACAAGAATCAAAAGCTTTGCACTAGAATAAAAAGGTGAAATAAAACCTTACAATCACATATGCAAATAATGCACTAGTCCACACACTATCCACCAGCCAAGCAAAAGTGGTAGGTTGGCCTAAAAGCATAAGGCCAAACTGCCCCCGCAGGGAGCAGAAACAGCCAAAAAACGTCACCCTCATAAAGGGGGAGCGATCCTTGCCCAAGGGGTCTCTCCCCAACACCAACATTTAAAAAGCCCTGGTGTCTAGTGGCTTCTGCCCCCTAGGGGATAAATGGGCTTGAAAATATATGGCCGATCTGCCCCTGACCACAATATTTGCCCCCTAAAGGGGAGGGACCCTTGCCCAAGGGGCCGCTCCCAACAACACTAAAACAATCCTTGGTGGCCTAGTGGGGCATACAATAAAATGAATTGTTTGTTTGGGGTGATCTGCCTAAGGGGCCGCTCCCCAAAAACATAATCTAAAAAAAAATCCCTGATGGCCTAGTGGGCACACATCTACTTTTTTATTTATTTTAAATTCGATCTGCCCCCACCCCCCCAAGGGGTGAAGACCCAACTAAACAAATTGCTCCCCCAAGGGGAACGACCCTTGCCCAAGGGGCTGCTCCCCGACACAAAAGGGCATTTTAAAAAAAATCCATGGTGGCCTAGTGGGCACACACCTTCTTTATAATTTTTTTTTAAATCGAGCTACTCCCCCCAAGGGGGCCAGAATGAACTAAACAAATTTCTCCCCCAAGGGGAGCAACCCTTGCTCAAGGGGCCGCTCCCCGACACACAAAGGGCATTTAAAAAAAAAATCCCTGGTGGCCCAGTGGGGGCACACATACTTTTTTTATTTTTTCCGATCTGCCTGCCCCAAGGGGGGCAGAACCAACTACACCGATTGCCCCCCCCAAGGGGGCAGAACCAAATAAACATTTATTCCCCAAGGGGAGCGATCCTTGCCCAAGGGGCCGCTCCCCGAAACACACAAAGGCCATTTAAAAAAAAAAAATCCCTGGTGGCACATGCTGCTTTAAAAAGAAATCTGTGGCCAATCTGCCCCCCCAAGGGGGACAGAACTAAATAAACAAATTATCGCCCAAGGGGAAGAACCCTTGCCCAAGGGGCCTCTCCCCCACACACATTAGGCAAAACAAAATAAAAAAACAAGCGTTCCTGCTGCACGATAGCGCCCCAGCGTGATCGTGCAGCAGGAATGCTTTTAAAAAAGACATCAGAGGAAAGGAAAACCCTTTCCTTTCCTCCAATGCCTTTTCTAACAAACCTCCTTTCCCACCATGAGCAGAAACTCACCTTCTCTCCTCCCAATGCACTGGAAGCAAATGGCTTCCAGTGCTTCCGGAATCCTCTAATGACGTCAGCACGCCTTTCGCACTGACTTCATTAGATCACATGGAGGAGGGTCGGGGGAGGCAGGGTAAGGGCTTCCCCTGCCTTCCCTAGTGGGGACACCTGAAAGGGCAGCCCACGGGGGGAGCACCAGCACTTCTCCCGTGGGTGGGTGCTAGGACGTCCGGGAGCCATCCCACGCACAAGCCCTCCATGACGTGGGATGGCTCCCGGCCGTCCCACGCACGGAAGGGGTTAATTCAGAAACTCTAATGTTATCATGAGTTATATTTTATCAGGGGGGTTATTCCTGAAAGTATCTATTGCTGCTGACGATCAATTTCAGTCCAACATTTAAATATTGCTGGGGACTTTATTACTAGTTTTTAACTTATAAATGGCCTCACAGACCTCCTGAACGAAACAAAATGAAAATGTGGGGTTTCTGTCTACTTAGCTACTGAGTGTGAATCAGTGCCTTGCCTTTACCCAGAGTTATTTGTTTATAAAGCACAGGCTGTTTCAGTAACCTGTTACGGAGGGAAAGCACGGGGTACCTCAACACCTCATCAAGGGTAGAAAGGGATATATAAATACAATAACATTTAAAAACCTGTAAAAGTCAAATGCTGTCTTGCCCCGAAAACACATTTTTGAAGTTGTTATTTGCATTACCACAGCTGTCCCTCTCCGTTACGAAGCAGAGTTGTGCCCAATCGAGGTAATGATATCCTTAGAGCCATTACTGAACATATATATTGTGAAGTAATCCAGATGCTGCAGCCTATATGGCCCCCTTATAGACCTATTGTCAATTAATTGCAGTAAAGATGTAGGCTGGCTGACATGTGTGCACAGGCATCTCCAAGCATCCGGTTTATAGATTGTCTGGCGGAGGCCGAGAAAAGATTAAATCAGACACAACTCATAGTTAAAACAAGGTGAACTACAAGGTGGAAACAGACCATTTAAATACCTTATTGTTTAAGTCGTTAGACTGAACAGTATTTGGTATGCAAGTGTGAACCCAAACGTGAAGATTTCATGGATTTTGTTGAATCCCAAATGCTAGTAAATCGTTATTAAAATTCGAAATTGGCATTCTTCCTTTGTCAGCCTTAACAAAATCCTCGGGTTTAAGCTTTATTGTAGAGGTTTGGTCCTTCTCATCTTCATGTACGAGAATTGAAGGTCATTTATTATTCTTTTGCCCTTCATGCAAAGAACAAGGAAAATATATTTAACTCTAATGCTAAATAATATAGGTGTAAGGAAATATTATGCTGCAGTAGGATAGTTGTGTAAGTCAGTTACTTCAGAAATCGGTATTTTTGCTACTTCTAAGTATCTGGTCTCGATCTGGGATTTAAAGAAGAGACCTCCTTTTTAAGGTCAAAGTGTGGAGGCAGTACAAATGGGAGCTTTTCAGGAAGGTGTTTGTTAGACCTGTCAGCCTAAATGTGGTCTTCCCCTAAACATTTTGCCTTCACCATCCTATTTTCCTGAATTCATTTTTGTTGGCCTTGGGGCTCTGTAATCTTTACCACTGCTAACCAGTGCTAAAGTGCTTGTGCTCACTCCTTAATATATGGTAAAAATGGTTTACATCTCATTGGCATAATTAATTTACTCATAAATCCCTAGTAAGCTGGTATACCATATACCCAGGGCCTGTAAATTAAATGTTACTAGTGGGCCTGCAGCACTCATTGTGCGGCCCACTTATATAGCCCTTTAAAACATGTCTCAGGCCTGCCATTGCAGCCTGCCAGCAGTTTTAAACTGCCAATTCAATTTGGCAATATAACCCCCTTGCCTCGACTAGAATTATATTTTTATTACTTATAAGTTCACGCTTAAAGTAAGCCCTAACAGCCCATATGCCAAAGTGCATTGTAATTACAAAGTTGGACATGTACTTTTATGCTTCTCATGTCCTAGTAGTGAAAAACTCACAAATGTGTTTTTCAGTATTGCTAGGTCTACCTCTCCCATAGGAAAACAGTGAGTATCTTATTACCTTTAACAAGTGCATTTGATTGGGAGTAGGTGGGGAAGTCATGTTTGGTATCTGAGGAATTGTAATTTTAAATCCTCTTTAATGGTAAAGTCAGACTTTCAGCCACAATAAATTCTTGTCCCAACCGTTAGGTGCCAGCAGCCTTTCATAGGATACATGACGAGATGTTAATTTGCAGTTGGTCTTTGTATAATTCTCTCAGACACCACACAATAGAGGGATTAGGTGTGCCTAAATGGCCCTTTTCCGACAGGATAAGGGATGAGTTGTGCACAGTCCCACTTACACAACAATAGGCTGGGTGCTGCTCACACACATAGAACTTCACACTAGTCTTTTGTGCCTGTAGCCAGGCCAGGGAAGCAGAAAATTCAAGACACTTCTGTGGGGGAAAGCCACCAGAAGTTTCTCCCACTTCAAAGGGGGCACCAGAGATAAAAAATTTCTATCTTCAGTTCACTCCTGTACCTACAGAAGGACTCTCAGAGGGTTGCGTGCTGCTGTGGCATGATGTGTGCTTCAGAGGGACTGCTCTGCTGTAACAGGAATGACTGTTCTGCTGCCTGAAGCCTGCTCTGAGACCCAGAGGTATTCCCTGCTGCTGAGAACCCTGCTCTTCTCCTTGAACTTAGGATTTCCAGAATTGACACCAAGGGCTAGTTGACTAGCCTCCTGATCAGAGCCTCAGAGACAAAAACATCTTGAACCCACACATGGGTCCTGCCTGGACCCTCCCTGCAGGAAACCTGATTTTCCAAGTAGTGCCTCTCCAGACCTGGATGATTAGAAGTGGTGCACAATGTGCCTGGCTAGCCAATTAAAAAAATTGGGACTTAAAATATCTTGGCCAAAAAGTACTCATAGAACCAAGAGGAGACAGGGGCCTACCTGCTCGTTGATCCGGCCAAGATGCATTGTCATTCGGCCTGAGTTTGTGGCACCCCCCGATACATTCTTCTCCACAGTAGCAAATACTGTTCAGTGGCTCCTCACAGAAGGTGTATCTGGCCTTGTGAAGCCCTTGTTGGCTAGTCTGCAGCTTTATCCCGCTGGAGATTTTCAACTTCCTCAGACAACACCAGCTGCCTTGCCCAACCGAACTCTACCTTCTTAGACATTTTTCCTTTAAATTTCTTCTAAGTTCGAAGGTAAGCAGATACCGGGCCCAATCCACGTTATGTACCTGAATCACGATCCATCGCAGTCAGCCATAACTTTTGACTTTGCCACGGTCTCATGGCATTAGATGTCCGTGGTTGACGCTTAGATTTTTTAGGCACTAGTTTTCAGCTTAAACTTTATAACTTCATAACTCCAGTGCTACTGATTGGATTTTAGTTTTTTTTATTTCAAATAATGTTTAAAATGTACTCTATTTTTTATAAATTTGTGTGTAATTTCTCTTTCATTGTATTTTTACTTCATGACTGTTTGTGTGCTGCATAAATATTTTGCACATTGCCTTTAAGTTCTGCATGACTGCATTTCTGCCAACCAACTAGAGGGTTAGGCTCAGTTTAATTTAGTGACTTTAGTGGCCCTGATAGGGATTTTGGCTATTGCTTGAGAATAGCAAAAACAACAATTGATGGACAGAATGCAGAACAATGTCATACATTCACCCCAGTACAGAGATCGGGGCCTAAAACCATCGTTTTTTTGCTCACCATGCCATTCCAGTTTGAACCCAGCCATATGCAAATCAGTCTTGACCCTGTGCCCCATGGGAACAGTTCAGACCGAACTTCCAAGCCAGGTCCTTCCTGGACTGGAAACAAGCATCCTAGGACCGGTTTTGGGCTTTCAGCCCTCGTCAGCCAGGATAGCTTGATTCCAGTGGCATGGAGAGCAAGGGACTCACGTCTGAGCATACCCTTCCCACTCGGGGTGACAAATGCAAAAACAACAATTGATGGACAGAATGCAGAACAATGTCATACATTCACCCCAGTACAGAGATCTGGGCCTAAATCCATCGTTTTTTTGCTCACCATGCAATTCCAGTTTGAACCCAGCCATATGCAAATCAGTCTTGACCCTGTGCCCCATGGGACCAGTCCAGACCGAACTGCCAAGCCAGGTCCTCCCTGGACTGGAAACAAGCATCCTAGGACCGGTTTCGGGCTTTCAGCCCTCGTCAGCCAGGATAGCTTGATTCCAGTGGCATGGAGAGCAAGGGACTCACGTCTGAGCATACCCTTCCCACTCGGGGTAACAAATGCAAAAACAACAATTGATGGACAGAATGCAGAACAATGTCATACATTCACCCCAGTACAGAGATCTGGGCCTAAATCCATCGTTTTTTTGCTCACCATGCCATTCCAGTTTGAACCCAGCCATATGCAAATCAGTCTTGACCCTGTGCCCCATGGGAACAGTCCAGATCGAACACCCAAGCCAGGTCCTCCCTGGACTGGAAACAAGCATCCTAGGACCGGTTTCGGGCTTTCAGCCCACGTCAGCCAGGATAGCTTGATTCCAGTGGCATGGAGAGCAAGGGACTCACGTCTGAGCATACCCTTCCCACTCGGGGTGACAAATGCAAAAACATCAATTGATGGACAGAATGCAGAACAATGTCATACATTCACCCCAGTACAGAGATCTGGGCCTAAATCCATCGTTTTTTTTGCTCACCATGCCATTCCAGTTTGAACCCAGCCATATGCAAATCAGTCTTGACCCTGTGCCCCATGGGAACAGTCCAGACCGAACTGCCAAGCTAGGTCCTCCCTGGACTGGAAACAAGCATCCTAGGACCGGTTTCGGGCTTTCAGCCCTCGTCAGCCAGGATAGCTTGATTCCAGTGGCATGGAGAGCAAGGGACTCACGTCTGAGCATACCCTTCCCACTCGGGGTGACAAATGCAAAAACAACAATTGATGGACAGAATGCAGAACAATGTCATACATTCACCCCAGTACAGAGATCTGGGCCTAAATCCATCGTTTTTTTGCTCACCATGCAATTCCAGTTTGAACCCAGCCATATGCAAATCAGTCTTGACCCTGTGCCCCATGGGAACAGTCCAGACCGAATTGCCAAGCCAGGTCCTCCCAGGACTGGAAACAAGCATCCTAGGACCGGTTTCGGGCTTTCAGCCCTCGTCATCCAGGATAGCTTGATTCCAGTGGCATGGAGAGCAAGGGACTCACGTCTGAGCATACCCTTCCCACTCGGGGTGACAAATGCAAAAACAACAATTGATGGACAGAATGCAGAACAATGTCATACATTCACCCGAGTACAGAGATCTGGGCCTAAATCCATCGTTTTTTTGCTCACCATGCCATTCCAGTTTGAACCCAGCCATATGCAAATCAGTCTTGACCCTGTGCCCCATGGGAACAGTCCAGATCGAACACCCAAGCCAGGTCCTCCCTGGACTGGAAACAAGCATCCTAGGACCGGTTTCGGGCTTTCAGCCCTCGTCAGCCAGGATAGCTTGATTCCAGTGGCATGGAGAGCAAGGGACTCACGTCTGAGCATACCCTTCCCACTCGGGGTGACAAATGCAAAAACAACAATTGATGGACAGAATGCAGAACAATGTCATACATTCACCCCAGTACAGAGATCTGGGCCTAAATCCATCGTTTTTTTGCTCACCATGCCATTCCAGTTTGAACCCAGCCATATGCAAATCAGTCTTGACCCTGTGCCCCATGGGAACAGTCCAGACCGAACTGCCAAGCCAGGTCCTCCCTGGACTGGAAACAAGCATCCTAGGACCGGTTTCGGGCTTTCAGCCCTCGTCAGCCAGGATAGCTTGATTCCAGTGGCATGGAGAGCAAGGGACTCACGTCTGAGCATACCCTTCCCACTCGGGGTGACAAATGCAAAAACAACAATTGATGGACAGAATGCAGAACAATGTCATACATTCACCCCAGTACCGAGATCTGGGCCTAAATCCATCGTTTTTTTGCTCACCATGCCATTCCAGTTTGAACCCAGCCATATGCAAATCAGTCTTGACCCTGTGCCCCATGGGAACAGTCCAGACCGAACTGCCAAGCCAGGTCCTCCCTGGACTGGAAACAAGCATCCTAGGACCGGTTTCGGGCTTTCAGCCCTCGTAAGCCAGGATAGCTTGATTCCAGTGGCATGGAGAGCAAGGGACTCACGTCTGAGCATACCCTTCCCACTCGGGGTGACAAATGCAAAAACAACAAATGATGGACAGAATGCAGAACAATGTCATACATTCACACCAGTACAGAGATCTGGGCCTAAATCCATTGTTTTTTTGCTCACCATGCCATTCCAGTTTGAACCCAGCCATATGCAAATCAGTCTTGACCCTGTGCCCCATGGGAACAGTCCAGACCGAACTGCCAAGCCAGGTCCTCCCTGGACTGGAAACAAGCATCCTAGGACCGGTTTCGGGCTTTCAGCCCTCGTCAGCCAGGATAGCTTGACTCCAGTGGCATGGACAGCAAGGGACTCACGTCTGAGCATACCCTTCCCACTCAGGGTGACAAATGCAAAAACAACAATTGATGGACAGAATGCAGAACAATGTCATACATTCACCCCAGTACAGAGATCTGGGCCTAAATCCATCGTTTTTTTGCTCACCATGCCATTCCAGTTTGAACCCAGCCATATGCAAATCAGTCTTGACCCTGTGCCCCATGGGAACAGTCCAGACCGAACTGCCGCCCTAAGTGGGATGGGTATTCCCAGACGTGGGACCCGTGCTCACTACGCCACTGGAGTCAAGCTATCCTGGCTGATGACGGCTGATAGCCAGAAACCGGTCCTAGGATGCTTGATTCCGGTCCAGGGAAGACATGGCTTGGCAGTTCGGGCTGGACTGTTCCCATGAGGCACAGGGTCAAGACTGATTTGCATATGGCCATGCCTAAACTGGGGTGGTGTAGTGGGCAAAAGAACAATGGATTTAACCCAGATCTCTTGACTGGGGGAGAATGTATGCATTGTCAGCATTCCGTCCATCATTTGTTTGTTGTAACGCTTTTCGCCCTAAGTGGGATGGGTATTCCCAGACGTGGGACCCGTGCTCACTACGCCACTGGAGTCAAGCTGTCCTGGCTGATGACGGCTGATAGCCAGAAACCGGTCCTAGGATGCTTGATTCCGGTCCAGGGAAAACATGGCTTGGCAGTTCGGGCTGGACTGTTCCCATGAGGCACAGGGTCAAGACTGATTTGCATATGGCCCTGTCTAAACTGGGGTGGTGTAGTGGGCAAAAGAACGATGGATGTAACCCAGATCTCTTGACTTGGGGAGAATGTATGCATTGTCAGCATTCCGTCCATCATTTGTTTGTTGTAACGCTTTTCGCCCTAAGTGGGATGGGTATTCCCAGACGTGGGACCCGTGCTCACTACGCCACTGGAGTCAAGCTATCCTGGCTGATGACGGCTGATAGCCAGAAACCGGTCCTAGGATGCTTGATTCCGGTCCAGGGTAAACATGGCTTGGCAGTTCGGGCTGGACTGTTCCCATGAGGCACAGGGTCAAGACTGATTTGCATATGGCCCTGTCTAAACTGGGGTGGTGTAGTGGGCAAAAGAACGATGGATTTAACCCAGATCTCTTGACTTGGGGAGAATGTATGCATTGTCAGCATTCCGTCCATCATTTGTTTGTTGTAACGCTTTTCGCCCTAAGTGGGATGGGTATTCCCAGACGTGGGACCCGTGCTCACTACGCCACTGGAGTCAAGCTATCCTGGCTGCTGACGGCTGATAGCCAGAAACCGGTCCTAGGATGCTTGATTCCGGTCCAGGGAAGACATGGCTTGGCAGTTCGGGCTGGACTGTTCCCATGAGGCACAGGGTCAAGACTGATTTGCATATGGCCATGTCTAAACTGGGGTGGTGTAGTGGGCAAAAGAACGATGGATTTAACCCAGATCTCTTGACTGGGGGAGAATGTATGCATTGTCAGCATTCCGTCCATCATTTGTTTGTTGTATTGCTTGAGAATAGGTCACAGATGTAGTGAAGCCTCCGGCCACTATATCCAAACCCCTGATCCAGATGTAGCACACGTCAACCGTCAAGGGCGGACGTGGCCGAGGCACTAAATAAAGGGGCATGAGACAGCTCGATGTCTTCACCTGTATACTGCATCTAGGTGCGCTGTTTTGCAAACACAGTGCATCTAGGTGTGCTGTGTGTCAGTTGCTCCTGCTGCGCTCAGCTGTGACACACATGACAGCACACAACTACAACACCCTCCTCAACCAACCACCCAATTTCTCACAATGTTACTTTTAAAGATGAATGTAATTGTTTATACTATTTTATGTTTTTATTAATACTTTTACTAACATGATTTGTTTGTGTAAAAATGCATTTGTATGTGTGTTTTATGGAATGCTATTTCTGTAATAAACTTTTACTGATTGATTGATATTTTTATCACTCTGCCTCATTATGACATTGCATCAAAAACTGTGAGAACCCAAGGTAATTATCAGAAATGTGTTCCGGAAACCAAAGGCTACCAGTTAACTTAAAAATGAAGATAGGAATATACCAACCATAAACCCATTACTGCCAGTTATTGCGGACTTTTATCACCTAGTAGCTGAAGAAGTCAGTAATAGCTGTCAGAACTGTATTCCTACAAGGTCCTTTTATGCCATAATTGCTAGTGGGTTATAAATGCCACCTAAGTCACTGGACAGTTTGAAATTCCATAGGTAAAAGCAGAGAGCTGAGGGTATCTGAATAAGATGCAAGATCATTACATTGGTTCAGCTGTGACCAGAACTGGTTGCTAAATATAGACATTAAGGAGTGAATTAATATCTTCTTTACTGGAGGTAAAGTCCCGAAACTTTGGTAGAGATTTCTTGCAATTAAAAAATGCCAATTATTTCTGTTTGATGAATTTATTTTGTACGATAATAAAAAATCAGAAATATGTTCATGGACGATTTACTCCAACATTTTGAGTACACTTTCATCATTTTTTTAAATGTATAAAAGTCCTTCTAACAAATGGTGTTAATCTAATTCCATGTGTACTCCAACTTCACTAACATGAACTCATGTGTCCTGTCTGCAAATTGGTATTTCATAGAAGTTTAGGTGAAATGTGCATTGGTACATGTAACTTATTTTTTTTCAAAATCTTTTGTTTTACCTTCCATGAAATATTCAAATATTTGATATTTGGTCACGGTTTGTGAATACAAACTGCCTCATTACTTTGTTCGTTTTTTCCATTGTACTAGCGACCATCCATTGTCTCTCTATTGGTCATAGGCATGTTCAGAACCATCTCTCAAAACAAACGCTATTCTGCTGCTGTTGTGGAATTTCCAGGGAACTATCTTTCCGCATGCTTAAATCATGGCTGCATATCCGAAGTTGAAGAATCAGGACCTGTTATTTACGTTTGAAGATTTTGTGAGTGGGCCTATGTACTTATTTACTCCTCCGTTTATGCTCTAAATTATAAAAAAAACTGAAAAACCCATCTATAAATAATATCTATATTTAGAAATAGTATCTTTGAACCAAAGTCATTGCTATGAAGTCATGCGTTCTATGTATTTTTCCTACCCGAGAGGGACAGATAAGATGGATTTTTAATTTGTAATAGTAACATTTAAACAAAACTTTATCCAACAGTTGTGTTTTTTAAAAACTCAAACGTCTTGTGAACTTGTGTCTTTTGTAGCTTATCGACCTCAACCAAAGTAATAAATAAGAGGCCACATGATTAACATGAGTGGAATGGTAATGGCGTCAGTGAATGATTCCCAGTAGTACCGCTAGAGGTCTTGATCAGTGCCACACACATTCATTTTTACCCTTAAGTCTAGGCCTATGGAAGTGAATGCTTGACTTTTTGTGGGGAACCTTTGGAAATCATGCTCATTAATTTTCGTAGGGTGTTTCTTTTTACCACGTGTACCATTTCGTAACACAGTAAATCACAAGTCTTTCTACTGCTCAATTCGATTGCATTAATGTTAGCATCTTTCAAAAGATGACACTTGACTCATCCAGGCAGGATTTGAATCTATCGCCTGCATATGATACAGACCTAAGCAGGCACCTTTCCATTCCCCGAACCTTATTACCATTTCAGTTCTAAGTAGTTTTCAGTGCCCTATCAACTATTAATTTGAGTGAGAGTAATTTTTCCTTTTTATTTACTTAATAAGCAATCTAGACATCCAGTTATGAATAGAAATTAGACTTACCCAGAAAAGAGGGATCTAGAAGGGAGTCAGAGACATTTAGAGCAGGACATTTTCAAGTCTGGATAAAGACTGCTGAGCAATAGCTAGGGTGTTATGCCGCAGAGACAATGCAGATCTCACTCAGGCCGTGGTCCGCAGATCACAGCAGTCTCCCTGCCTGTGGCCCAGTTCTGGGTGCTTACTGCTATGTTTGTCCCATCAAATGCATTCCACTCTCTCTGGATTGCAAATGTTCCATTAAATGTGACAGTGGCCTTTTACTGCTGGTTTCTTACTCCTAGTTTCCTGTATTTTCCTGCCCTAACTCTTGCTGGATTTGGTCCTCATCATCTCTGGTCCAGGTTCTTTGAGTGCCAAATTCCCCAAACATTCTCTACTCTGGAAACCTACCTGCCGGGTGATTTCTAAACTATATGGATTTTTCCTCCAATCTGTGGCTATTCATAGAGACACATGTTGGGCCCACCTAATAGAGTGCTAAGCAAGAGTGTGTATAGGAAGGAGTCACCCTTAGCTCTGGCAGCTTTGATGAGAGGAGAGGGTGTGACCATTGCCTCTAGCAATCGACTCATTGTGATGCCAACGACTGCTAGACCTCAATACTGATATGAATCCTGTGGAGGACCGTGCAGCAGTCTTTCAACAAATTCAAGTACTGGATTAGTTGAGAAGTGAGAAGGAATTCCTCGGAGAGACTCTGACTGCTCATGATCTTCCTGTGGTTAGTTGAAAACCTCTTTGGGTTTTCTTGACATCCAACTAAACTAAAGGAATTTCTGGATTCCCTTCTAGCTCTACACAATTTTTTCTGACCTCTCCAAGGTCGGATATCTCATTGCCGGTCTTTATGGGGGCAGTCTTGGTAAGGAACACTCCATTGCTTACAGAGAAAAAATCAGTGCTTGGATAATTATGCAGGTTCTGACAGTAACGAAAACAGCAGTTGAGAAAGGAATCTAGAGTATAAGGAGAGAGAGTGTGAACAAGCAGGATAGTTACACAGTCTGTTTCCCAAGCTTACACAGAGGTCCGCGTGATATGCTGTTGTTTAAGGTTGCAAAGGAAAGGTGCACTAAGGTGATGAATTGATGAAGCTTGGTTGGATGCTCAGATGCACTGAAGAGTAAATCTCACAAGTAATATGGCCCACTTTGGCAAATGGAAACAAAGTCAATTGTTTAAAATTTTACTTGGAAATGTAAAGAAAAAGTAAAGCTCACATTTGAAGTGGCACATCAATTCAAATGCCTCGAGACACTTTGGGCCCTATTACGACACTGTCTTGGTGTGGGAAGCAACCGACCACACGTCGGCGGTTCTAAACACTGTATTACAATGCAAGCACACATGGTGCGGTCACAAACTCCCATTCCTCTATGTGAGCTTGAGCGGCAGGCGGACACTGCCTGCAGCACAAGCTCCCATAGAAAACTTTGAGTTTGTGTAAATCCCTGCACTGTGTGGCACCATAGGTGCCCCCCTGGGCCACGATTGAAGTGCCAGGTGGGAAAGGGGGTCCTGCTAAGGCCCCCCAAAGGCACTTTCTGACGGTAGTTTCATGTTGGAAGGGCCGACATGGAACTGTTGTCGGAAAGTGCCATCATAACCCCGACGGTGGATTATCAGGTCCTTCTGGCCCAGTCGGATTGACCGGCGGCCAGTTTAAACTCCAAACGCTGCCTTTGTAATAGGGCGGTTGGAGTTTAAATCTTGGATGTCGGTGAGAAAGCCTCTGACCTCCAGTTGGTGGCTTTCTGACCAACATCCAAATCAGGTCCACAATGTATCCAGGCAACATGAGCCAAGAATACTCAAAAAACTCTCGGCAAAATGGTTCCATTGGTCATTCTACTGTTAAAGCACGTTTAAAAGACACTGGTAGAGTGGACATAACGTCCAGTTAAAGGGTTTTAATAACTTCAGGATGCTTATGATGATGGCAAAAATGGTCAGTAGTCACGACTTTTGGTTGGGATCTGATGTACATAGAAAATTGAAGGACCCATTTTAAAACAGTCTTTTCAATTGCCTTGTTATTCAATTCCTGTTCTCTAGTTGACCAATGACATCTAGTGCACTGCTAATGAACATGGATCTCTGATGTGAAGAGTAATTGATATGAGACAGTTTTCAGTTCCTGTGAAGGTCAAAAAAGAATCGCTTACTCACGTGTGAGTCTAGGTCTACATTCTTCATACCCTCAGATTCTCTGCTGAAAGATGGTTTGCTTCTGCTTGCTTTTGTCAGCAGCTCACCAGAACCCTGGCACCTTACCACTTCATGACAAGGTGCATTTTGCATCCAACGTCATTGGAACTGTTGATTCCTGCTCCTGCTGCTTTCCGCATACTTCTCTACTCAGAAATCAGGATTCCTGGAAGTTTGTGATAAACATTTTCAATGCCCTGTTCGCGACCAATGTCACAGACAACAGGAATAATGGGTATTATATTTAGTAGAAGATAGTTGTAAAACCACCCAATACATCCAAGGCATGCTTGATTAGATAACTTTTCTTCTACAGCCTCAAATTTCGTCTCTTTTTCCCTCAACCATCATAGAATTAGGCTTTTTGCATGTGCTTGCTGATTTACATGTATATTGTGCACTTTTAAATGGATTTATAGCCAGTATTCTCATAAATTTAAATCTTTATATGCTATGATATGCCACTGTGATATTCGTTTCACGTGACCTTCTTCCTTCATACTGTATATGTAGCGTTTAGTTTTATATCTAAAATAAAACAGTGTTTAAAATACAAAAATGGCTCTAGATCTACACATGCAGCTTTTTGCGTACTCTTTGTAATCGCTCCCTTCATTTCATGAATGGAACTCAGTTTATTCCATGCTGACAAATGGCTTTTAAAAGCATATTAAACATTACAGACATACTGTGTTCTTTAGTTTATTTTTATATTTTGCACTCAAGACAAAATCCTATTTTCAGGAATGAGAAACTGTTGGAAAAAAAGATTAAATACTTGTTAGTTCTCTCTGCGTGGAGAACATTATTTTTATTGTCTTTACGTTTATATAGCCTGCAAACAATTAATTCCAAACAGTATCGATTGCCTAAGCTTTCAACTGCTAGATTTTGCTTAGTGCCAGAAGGAAGTTAGGAGTATCCCATAAGGATGGTTTGCCCTTTAGTTTCAAGCATAAATAACAACTGCTATGTAGCAGCAGATTTTCCACTTCATTCATGGAAATTTTAGGACACCCATTTTTTTTAGATTTTGTTTGCGTTAGCATGGCATTTTCCTGTTATGATTTAATAGAAATAATGCATTCATTTAATTTGTACATGTTTATTGTTTACCGTAATTGGAAAATAAAATGCACCCTGAAAATAATAGGCAAGTTCGTGAATTAGCTGAATTCTAAAAATTGGATGGCTGCACATCATATCCTAAAAACAATAAGATTGTCAACGT
Source organism: Triturus cristatus (assembly GCF_964204655.1). Classification (NCBI taxonomy): domain Eukaryota; kingdom Metazoa; phylum Chordata; class Amphibia; order Caudata; family Salamandridae; genus Triturus; species Triturus cristatus. The sequence continues at coordinate 522,282,609 of NC_140588.1, read as the reverse complement.
CTTCTTCATAAACAGATCATCAATTGCTCTTGTGTTTTAAATGTCTGGTTTTCAAAGTTCTTAAATATGTCAATAAATAAATACAAAAAATCATGGCGTTCATTGTATAGCAAATTGCTGCAAAAAGTATGACTGACCCATTTGTGTAATCATTTAGGTCTCATCAAGGAATACCGGAATATTGAACAGGGAGATTCTGGGGCGGACTTACCAATTCCGGTTGTTATCTCCTCCCAAACTTCAGACATTTTTCGACAGAAAATAATATGCAGACACTGTGTTATCAGGTCAACATCTACATGCAAATCCCTATTCCTGTCCCTTTTTGTGTTCTCACTCACTACCTGTTCTGGGCACATGCCTGTGATACTGGGGCAGTGTTGTCTGCTACTCCCATGGTGTCGGAGAGCGTTTGGTAGTGCTGTGCCATTACTCACACTTCTTGCCCTCTACTGCCAGAAGTTCTACCTGTTTTGGCTCTGCACCCTTAAAACTAGATTTAGTGTTCCCGACATCCCAGACAGTTTGGAAAAAGAAACACCAGGCAACTCCATGGTGCAAGGATGCCTGCCTGCAATGTAGGAAGGATTGTTTTCATGCAGGAAGGGGCACTTTCCTGCACAAAAACAATCCTGAGAGGCATATTCCTCTTTTTTAGTGTTCTGCAGAATGCAGCACACTTAAAAAGAGGAAACAATGATGGTGGTGGGGAGGTGTACAATACTGACGCATTCCCAGGTCCACTAGTGTTTCTAACTTTGGAAATGTGTCAGAATGCATGGGTGAATGCGTAGTAACACCCATGCTCCACCCATGGCACGCCTCCCTGACACAAAGTAACGACTTTTGGAATAAAAAGTAACTTGATTTCTGGGATTATCAGAAAACATTGGCCGTTGGTTGTTTCTACGGCCATCACTCAGGAACAACCCTTATATTCCTATAAAAGAGGAAAAAATCTGAAGGACCATTTGGTCCCTGCGGCTTTGCCCCGGACTGAAGCTCCGAATCTAACGGCTATGTGGGGCCTAAGTAAAATTGTTGGACACTATAAATGTGGCGGCTGCCTGTTATGTAGTTCCAGCATGAATACTAAACAATTTGTACATGGGAACATCTGTTATGACTTGAAGGATTATACCAATTGCAATACTCAGAATGTTATATATGCAATATGGTGTCCTTGTGATCTTTTGAATTTGGCCACACGACACAAAAGATAAAAACTCGTTTGGGCCAACACAAAAGTCGCATTCGTTGTAGAACTGAGAATGTGCCGGTGGTCTCTCATTATTTAGAACAAAATCATGCTGCTTCAGACATGCGATGGCAGGTCATTGAACTGATACGCTGTCCCCAAAGAGGAGGGAATATTGCCAACATTTTAAATAAAACCGAATGTCGCTGGATCCTTCGCTGTGATAGCATAAATAAGAGTCTTAACTCCTTGGAAGAATGCCAATCAATAATATTCAGCTAAAATTGGTATATAATTGGGAACCATTTATCAATAGGATGGCATTAGGAGCTGTGTCATATACTTTAAGTCATTATACACCCTTCATCAGTACTTTGTGGATTACACTTTGTTTAAACAATGTTTGGATAATATGACACATTCTGCAATAATTGTAGATGCTATCCCATAGAATATCAACATAAACTGTATCATCAGCATGTTTATTATGATGGTATGGATTGCAGCTAAAAGCACCAGGATTTGTTAAACTGTTGCACCTATTACTCTGTACTAAGGTCTATTGGCTATTGACGTCCCTTCTTTTTCTAGTTATGGATTAATATATATTGTGATATATAATGAGAACTGCACATCACATGATTGTTGTTAAGATTATCTGTTGACAAAAAAAAGATTTACAAATGATTTAAAATGGTTTTGTCTGGGGAGGTTCATTAACAATGCTGGGGCTTCTTTTGTTGAACAAAGTTTGACTTTCATGCATGCTCCTTAGGATGGTAAGGACTATAGCTAAAAGCATCGGTATCTGTCTAATTTTGTATTGAGATCTATTACGCATACATATTTTTCCAGCTACACATTAATGTATACCATGACATTATGAATTGTATAACTAGATACGTGAATTTTGTCAACATTCGTAATTGATTCAAAATGACTGTGGTTAGACTGGCTCACTGTTGATGCTTGGGCTTCCTTCATTAAACAAAAGCTTGATTTGGTGCTGAAATGGTCTTTTTGTAGTTTGCCCAGATGAGAGATTCTTTAGTTTAATGGTCCCTGTATACCGTCTTGAGGTGTTAATGTTTTTGTCTTTACTTTCTGCGTTTAGTGGAACTAACGCTTCTGATATTTAGAGGTCCTTTCCCCGATTTAAGATGGCGCCGGTTTTTGAACCGCTTCTTTTTTTACTATCCTAACCGGAAAGACTTTTTCGGTTTATAAACACGCGAGATACGCGCAATGTTGCCAGATTGGGCTATTTCCCGCACAATTGGGTGACTTTTTTCCCAGTTGTGCGGGAAAAACCCATGCCTGGCTGGGGGCTACTTTTTGGGCTTGATTTAAAAGATTGTGCGCAATTTTGTGGCCTGGGCGGGCGCCGACCACGAGGAGTCAGTGCACTCACTCTTATTTTGCACATTCATGCTGCAGGGGTCACCTAGCTTTGTTGTTGTGAACTTGTGTGTGTGCGGGCCAGTGTGGGGGTCCCCCAGGGCCGTCAATCAAGTAGCGCACGAAAACGCTACCAATGACGGCCCTGGGTTCTCTATAATGCGGGGACTGCGTGCGTGCGTCACGGTGCGTGACCTGAGTGTCGGAGGCTGGAGCTCTTACTTTCGGCTCGGCTCAACGGTGGATGCCAGGACGCATCATCATCATCATCATGCCATCATCATGATTCATGAGGAGTCGGACTGGAGTCAGACGCACGTGGTGTCCCTGCTGCTGCCGCCCACTGTGGTCCACTGGTGGTCACCCAGGCCACAGGCGGCGGCGGGTGGTGCTCGCAGGCAGCGCTCTCTGCGCAACGCTGGCTAGCCAGCCCAGTGAGCCCACCACCAGTCGACAGCACAGCCTGGAGTCACGCAGCACAGCAGCAGGCCGCCCGGCGGCGCCCGCAGTTGCTGAGTCCGGACTTCGACGCCCGCCCCGACCTCAGGTGAGTGAGTCAGAGGTGCAACTAGAGCCAAATTTCAGGGGGGGGGTGTAAGAAAAAATTTCAAGGGGGGGTGCGAGTCTTTAAGCAATAGACAGAGTGGAGATTGGGGCAGGGAATTCTTTCCGTCTCATCATTTTAGAAAAGTGCAGTTTCAATATTATATTCAATGAAGCCATGGTTGCTGCATTTTTATTTTATGAAACTAACAACCATTAACAAAGCAAATGGTTCTGGCTTGTTGTAGGTGTAACGTTAATTGTTGTGATATATATCTGGATACAATGACAGAAGAGGCAAAATACCAGTCCGGCGATACACAATGCTTAGCACAGATTTTTAGCTTAGTTGTTTTAAGCAACACCATTAATTACATCAGACCCGCCCCTTGGAGAGACCCCCAGTTTTTTCATCCCGCTTAAAGCCCTGGAAACACCATGTCACAATCACCTCATGGCCTGGCACTGTGCATCATGCATGACTCATGACTTCCACTTTTTCAGATTGCCTATGTGCAGGTGCATAGTGAACCCTCCCCCACCCCACCCCTTGCTTTAGGAAGACAGCAAGGGCGAAATTCTTGATGGGCCTCTTCTGTCTGCAACTCTGCAGACAAAGGCTCAGCTCATAATTAAGAGGAAAAGGTGGGCGAGTGAGTAAGTGAAGGGATGGGTGGATGGCTGGATGGATTAGTGAAAGGGTGAATGGATGAATGGAAGGGTGAATAGATGGATAATGAGCGAAAGGATGGATTGATGAGTGAAAGGGTGGCTGATCGGTGAGTGAATGGGTGGATGGATGAGTGGATGGATGAGTGATAGGGTCAATGGATGGATTCATGAGTGGATGAGTTGAAGTATGGGTGGATCGAAGAAAGGAAGGATGGCTAAGTGAAAGGGTCAATGAAGAGAGAAAGGGAGGATGAATGGATGACTGAAAAGGGGACTGGGAGGTAGGATGAGTAACTGGGTGGATGGATGAGTAAGTGAAAGGATGGCTGGATGGGTGAGTGGATAAATGGCTGGATGGATGAGTAGATGGTTGGGTGGAAGAGTGGATGGATGAGTGTACGGATGGATAGAGTGAAAGGGTGGATGAATGGATGAGTGAAAGGGTGGATGGAGAGATGGATGAGTGAAATGATGGATGGAAAGATACGTACGTTTTCAAATGGATGAATGTTTGGATATATATGGAATTACTTATACACTATTACGCGACCTCCTTTGATGTGTCTGTAAAACGTACCTTTTGTCCCGAAGTTTTGTCCTGAATTTTGACCTCCCGTCCTGAATTTTTGTCCTGAATTTTGACCCTTTGTCCTGAATTTTTACACTCACCGTCCTGAATTTGCACCCATGCCAGTTGGTCACCCTATTTGTAGGAAGTGATGAATATTGATAGATGCCAGGAAGTTGACGTAGGTAAAGAGTGTTTTAACACCCAAACCAAAACTGACCACATCGGTTGTTCGTAGGCCAGCCCAGCTTCGAAAACGGTCGTGCAGGGGCCACCCAACCTCGCACGCACCTGCTGGCAGCACCACGTGCGTCTGTTTACCACTGTCCTGGCATGGATCTGACACTCTGTGCTTCACAATGTTGCTGATCCCAAGGTGCGCACTGACGCACGCTGTTTGCCGCTCGAACTGGAGCTGATTTCGGGTGGCGGGGGGGTTGAATCTTTAAGCAATAGGCAGAGTGGAGCTGCAGGGGCTCTTAGAAGTCGCAGTGAGAACTGGTCTTAAAAATTAATAGCATTAAGGCAGGTGCCCAGTTAACACCTTCCCACCATCTGTATATTGAATAGAATGTATATTTGTCGTTAAAATTGTTTCTGATGACAATTTGTGCATAATTGGAGACTTGCTAACTTGGGCTGGTTTTTGGGCTCAAACTGGTCTGATTGGGCTTATTTTCGGCTTATATTTGAGCGACTTTGGGCTTGGGACGGGTCTGAAAATCTGGCTGGATACGCGCGTCTGGTAACTTCCTGATTTGGTCCAGCGAGGGGGTGTTGCTTGCACGTAAGTTGGTAGATGTCCGTTTATATGTAGAAGGGCGACTCTATTTAAATAATCAGTATGCGCAATATGTTTAGAATATTGCTGCCACATGATAAATACATCGATACAGCGATACAAAGCTAATTTGGGAGACTGTTTGCATGGCTCTGTTATTTGCGAACTATTGTATACTGAAAACGCGCAGTGATCTGTTACACTGTCTCGTTTTGCTATATGCAATTCTAGACGTTTTAAATGCGGGTGAGCACGATGTGTAGAGTGCTTTATAAAATTTTATGTCATTAATGGGATATTGTCAATGAAAGCAATTAATTATCTGCTGTGGCTGTGTACTCTTCGTGATGTTTCATTGGATGCATTGCTTGTTTTCTTTTAGTTAATGGACAGCACTGACTGATCGGTAAATTTGGGACCGACTGGATTAAGTGATCTTTGAACTATTAAACGATACTTGTAGTACATTTTGGAATTCTTCCCATTTGGATAAATCATACCATTTCAAGACACCATTTATTTGTAGTAAGTGTATTTTGAAAGCAGGGATAGTTTTTCAGCTTCCTTATATTTATTGGGCAGTTGATAAGTGTTGATTCATGTATATTGTAGTTGGTGCCCATATGTAATTTGGATGAGGACTATTAAATAATCTTGGATACGACGCTGGAACTGTTTTCGGAATTAGGTACAATCTTATTTTAATGGTTATATGGGCACGAATTTGTGTTATTATTATAACTATTTATTATTTTGCATTTCCTATTTTTTATTGGAGATGGTTTTGATTAAAATTAGACACATATGGTTTTGCATTAATCAGTTATTTATGGCACTTGGGGGTCGAATTTTCAAAAAAACATTTTCCCCACTTGAGAGGTGTCTTAGTTTATCCTCTTTTTCTTTTCTTTATCTTTCTTTTGCTATGGTGAAGGAAGCTCAATGTTAATCTGTGACCCTGTGAGAGACCTATATATATATATGTATATACATTTATTTATACATTCTTCTTTGCACAGAATCTGGATGCTCTTTCGAAATTGTTTTTGTCCTGATGATGACCATACATTGATAAAGCGGTTGAAACGCCGTCGACGCATTTGTGGCCTGTGAATTAATTGAGGACACGGTGGGCCCGATTCACAGAACTGACTTCAGACAAAATCCTAAACTTACTACCATTTTCGTATTCACAGAAGGCACTTACTCATTTTGGTACTCACAGAAGACACTTACTCACTTCGGTATTCACAGAAGTTAGGAGTCCTAACTTTAGGACTCCTAAATGCCTTCTGTGAATACCGAAAGTCTTAAAATTAGGATTTTTCTCTGTTTAGCAGTCCTAAAGTTAGGACTCCTAACTTTACTACTACTAAACTGAGAAAAATCCTAATTTTAAGGCTTTCGGTATTCACAGAAGGCATTTAGGAGTCCTAAAGTTAGGAGTCCTAACTTTACTACTACTAAATTGAGAAAAATCCTAATTTTAAGACTTTCGGTATTCACAGAAGGCATTTAGGTGTCCTAAAGTTAGGACTCCTAACTTCTGTGAATACCGAAACGAGTAAGTGCCTTCTGTGAATACCAAAATGAGTAAGTGCCTTCTGTGAATACCAAAATGGTAGTAAGTTTAGGATTTTGTCTTAAGTTAGTTCTGTGAATCGGGCCCATTATTTGTTTCTATGTTGTTCCTTGTTTTTGTGACGTATTTTTGTCTGCCACTGCTTTTGGTCTGTAAATATTTATTAATTTGACCAACGCACTGTATAGAGCATCAGTGTCTTTTCCTTTGTCTCTTTTTAAAAAACATATTCTTTATAATATATTTGTAATTTTGATAATTATATATATAAGGGTCTTGTTTGCTTTCTGTTTCTTCTTTCTTCTTCTCTCTTCTTTTTTCTTAGTTTAACTTCTCTGATGGTCACTAATATGTGATTTGTTTATTGAGTGTAATTTGTATGAGTTCTTGAGCTATTGTTTGGACTAAACCAAGTAACCCAAGGCAGCGATTTGCACTGCCATGCTTTATTCTATATTTATCAAGCCACACACGCCCATGCAAGGTGGCTTTGCATGCTACATTTCATTTAGGTTTTGCGTCACCCTTGCGTCCCCTTGTGTGGCGCAAGGGCCATACAAAATTTTTATAAATATGGGCTCAGTGTATGGGATACATGACTTCTCTGCCTTTAAATAGAAGGATACATTCAGCTCTCATGCTTGAGAGTGTCATACTGAACAAATCCGACAACTCTGACACTGACCTCATATTGTCTCTTCCAATACATAGTGTCAGATTATAAAGAATGCTTTGCACTCCATTAAGCTGGAGACCGCACTACAGAGACCCAACTCCTCATTCCTGCACACTCAGATGACTCCCATCCAATTAGCTTCTCATCACAAGAGTTGATTATACGAAGTCTGACTGCATTTCTATTTGAAGTTTCCTGTCTGTACCATTGTCCTTTCTATGGCATGTTGTGCCACACAAAGCTAAATATTTCATTGAACACTTACGTGCCTGTAAGGTCTTTTGTTTCCTATGACAATTGACATAACAACTGAACCTTTGCATGTTCCAATGTCCTCAGAATCTGCTTGTTATTTGTGTAGTTATAGAAGGTGAAGTCAAATCCATTGATCGGATATGGTACTGATCTCATATAGATGTTGAAAAACATGGGTAAGATGGTTGAGCCTGGTACCAAATGCTGTTGCAATCATGCTTTCTCAATGACTTGGAACATTATTATGACTTTGAAATCAGAATTCAGTACATGTTGGTCCCAGCATGATAGGTTTGTAATGGGTCCCACAAAAACTTCTGACATGCCTGCTCTCTCTTCCTAGTGGCTGCTAGGGAAAGCTGTACAGTGTTTAATGAATGAAGTGCTTGAATGTCTTGCTCCTTTCATGATTTACTGAGGCAATGTAGACTGCATCAGGTTTCCTGCTTGTTGCTGGCTTCTATTTATGTTTATGTGGGTATGTTTGTGGCTGTATGGGTCTGTGAGTGGGTGTGTGCGTTTAAGTAGCTATGTGTGTGAGTGGCTGTAGGGTTTGGTGAATGTGTGTGTGAGTGGGAATATGGGTATATGAGGGTCTGCGAGTGGGTGTGTGAGTGGTTGTATGGGTGTGTGAGTGGGTATGTGAGAAACTCTATAGTTGTATGAGTAGCTGTAGAGATCTGTAATGGGGATGTAGGTGGTCGTATGGGTGCGTGAGTGGATGTGTGATTATCTGAGTAGATCTGTGACTGGGTATGATAGTGTCTCAGTGGGTTGGAGAGTGAGTACATCAGTGTGAGAGTGGGTGCATCAGTGTTTGAGTGGGTGTGTGAGTGTCTGAGTAGGTCTGTGAGTAGGTGCAAGAGTGTCTGAGTGAGTGGGTATATGAGTGTCTGAGAGGGACTCTGAGTGGGTGTGTGTGTGCCTGAATGGGTGTATGAGTCATTCTGGGAGTGTGTGAGAGGGTCTGTGAGTGGGAGTGTTAGTTCCTACATGGGTCAGTGACTAGGTGAAAGAATGTCTGAGTAGGTGTGTTCGTGGATATGTGAATGTATGAGTGGGTGTGTAAGTGGCTGTATGAGTCTGTGAGTGCATATGTAAGTGGCTTTGTGAGTGGGTGTGTGAGTGTCCATATGGGTCTGTGAGTGGGAATGTGAGTAGTCATATGGAAGCTTTCATAATTGGATTGTGAGAGCAGTGGATCAGCTGTCCACACCACAGGACTACAAGAGAGTAAGAATAACCCCATCTAAACCCTGGTTCTCTAATGAATTAAAAGAACAGAAAAAAGCGTGTAAAAAATAGAACGCAGCTGGCGACAACCCTACTGCCCGCTGGTCAAATTAGCACTCAGGAAATGTCAGAATTGCTACTATGACGCAGTTAAGAGCGCCAAGAGCCAGTTCTATGCGGAGCGCATTGCCCAATCTAGGAACAACTCAAAGGAAATATTTTCGATTGTCCAGAGCTTTTTGAAGCCAGTTGCAGAACACAAGGTCGTTCCTGCCTCCAATTCCTGTTGGGAGCAACTTTCGGACTTTTTCATCGATAAAATACAAGCAATTCAGGATAGCTTGGGGCCAGCTGGCCTGGGCCTGGCAGAATACTCATCCCTGGCCGACCGTAATCCTGTTCGTACTTACACCACTCTGACAGCATTTTCGCCAATCCCATTGGCTGATACCCTGGCTATTCTTAAAGCACTTAAATCAGGATCCCCGGCAGACCCCTGTCTTGCCAGGCAGCTGGCAGCAGTGGCAGTGGTAGTCAACCCCAAAGTTAATAAAATTATTAACTTGTCCCTGCAGTCCGCCACGGTGCGTGAGGAATGGAAACAGGCTAAGCTACTCCACCTGTTAAAAAAACCTTCATCGAACCCAGACTTCCAGGCTAGCTACCGACCAATCTCACTCCTACCGGCTGTGGCAAAGGTATGTGAGAAGGCAGTCTTTAAACAGGTGTCTGCGTTTGTTGAAACGTTAGGTGCTCTTCAGCCGGCTCAGTCCGGTTCTAGAACCTCACACAGTACAGAGACTGCTTTGGTCGAGATGACGGAGGCTATTAAGGATTTCTGGGATTCTGGTGGCAGAGCGGCCCTGGTTTTACTGGACATCTCTGCCGCATTTGATACGATTCCACACCGTCAGCTATTAGCTCGTCTGTCCAATATTGGAATCTCAGGCCAGGTGTGGGACTGGATCGAATCCTTTCTGGCCAATAGATCACAGCAAGTGTGGGTAACTCCTTTATTGTCCACACCAAGAAGTATCACCATGGTCGTGCCTCAGGGCTCAACACTGAGCCCCCTACTTTTTAATGTTTATATGACTCAACTGATCTATCTGGCAGGAGGCCTGGGTGCCAAAATTATAGCTTACGCTGATGACACCCAGCTGCTTTTTACATGGAAAAAAGATGAGGTTGCAGTGGAATCAGCTAGAAACTGCCTGATGGAAGTTTTTAATTGGCTGGCACAGGCCCAATTTAAATGTAATGAGGAGAAGCCTGAGGTCCTCCTCTACGGGACATTTCTGCCAAATTTCCGTGGCCCGAGGGCTTTCCCATGGCAAAAACCATGGGTAGTCTAACTATAAACCTGTGGGTATGGTTCAGCGAGGACCTCAGATTCATAACTCAGATCAACAAATTGGCAGGGGAGTGCTCTGGCATACTAAAACTCCTCAAGAAATTTCGGCCGCTCCTGCCTAAAGCGGCTAAAGAAATGGTGAACCACACTCTCATCCTGTCGCTGCTTGATTATGCCAATTCTCTTTACATTGACCTTCCCTGTTAGCAGATAAAAAAGCTTCAGAACACGGCCGCTAGAATGCTACTAGGTATTCCGCGAGGCTCCAGAATCAAGCACTTTCTGCGCGACTTGCATTGGCTGCCTGTTGACCAGCGCATTTTGTTTAAGGCACCGACCATCGCCCATGGTGCCATCTACAGGTCTGGACCCCCATACCTCAGGAGGCATTTAAATTTCTATGTGCCATCTAGGCATCTTCGGTCAACGGGACAATGCCTTGTTGCCATCCCACGATACCGCCTTGCCAGAAAGGGAGGGAGCTCCCTTTCTGTAAGGGCGGCCAGGGCCTGGAACGGTCTGCCTTTTGAGCTCAGGAACAACCACGATCTTATGACATTCAAGAAGCAGCTGAAAACCCTGCTTTTTTATTAAGTCGTTTAGCTGCTTCCTCCACTTCTGCTTACCTCTGCATAGGCTTATCCTGCCGGGACACTTCCGAGTATCCATGCGCGTTACAAATTACCGATAACATGGATCGTTGATTGGGGGTGTGAGGGTTTGATGTATGGGTATGTTAGTGGCTGTATGGGTCTGTGAGTGGATATGTGAGTGGTTTTATGGTTGTGTGAGTGGGTATATAAGTGACTGTATAGGTGTATGAGGGGCTGTATGGATCTGTAAGTGGGGTTGTAATTGGCTATATGGGTGTTTGAGTGGATGTGTGAGTATCTGAGTGGGCCTGTGACTGGGTGTGAGAGTGTCTAGGTTTGAGAGTGGGTACATCAGTGTGAAAGTGGGTGCATCAGTGTCTGAGTGGGTGTGTGAGTCTGAGTGGGTCTGTGAGTAGGTGTGAAAGTGTCTGAGTGAGTGAGTGGGTGTGTGAGTGTATGAGTGGAACTCTAAGTGGGTGTGTGAGTGCCTAAATGGGTTTATGAGTTGGTCTGTGTCTGTGTGAGAGGGTCTGTGAGTAGGTGTGTTAGTTCTTGCATGGGTCAGTGACACACTGAGAGAATGTCTGAGTAGGTATGTGAGTGGATGTGTGAATGTCTGAGTGGGTGAATGAGTGGTTGCATTGTGTCGTAGTGGGTCTCTGCATGCTTGTATGGGTATTTGAGTGGGTGTGTGAGTGGTTGTGTGGGTGTGTGAATAGATGTGCGAGTGGTTCTGTAGATGATGTCAACTGTGACATCATGAGTGATGTCATTTGAGATGTCATCAGTGATGTGACTGCCGCATGAATGATGTACTATGTAAGGTCATAAGCAGTGCATTGCGGGGGCATAAGTTATAATTAGTTTAGCAAAAGGAGCATAAGTTATAGATAGTTCAGGTAACGAAATTTGCTGAATTTCTATGGTTTTGTGCATGTACAATTTGAGCATAGTTTTGACGTCCCTATAAATTTTGTTTTTTTCAGTAAATTTCTAAGGTTTTGTTAAACTGAATTGTGTAACTCTAACATCCTTGCAATCTTTGTTTTTTTAGTGAATTTCAATGGTCTTTTAAATTCTATTTCCTAACTGTAACCTGCAACTTTTGTGTGTGGGTGCATGAGTAGGTCAAGGAGAGGCTGTGTGAGTGGCTGTATGGGTCTGAGAGTGGCTGTGTGAGTGATTTGGAAGGTGTGTAAGTGGGTGTGTGAGTCGCTATATGGCTCCATGAGTGGATATGTGAGTGGCTGTATTGGTCTGAGAGAAGGTGTGTGAGTGGATGCATGGTTTAGTATGTGTGTGAGTGGATGTTAGGGTCAGTGACTGGGTATGTGAGTGGCTGTGTGGGTCTTTTAGTTGGTATATGAGTGTCTGTATGAGTATATGAGTGGGTGTGTGAGCAGTTTTGAGGGTGTGTGAGTAGATGTGTGAGTGGATTTACAAGTTGGTGCGTGGGTGTGTGAGTGGCTGTAGGGGATTGTGAGTGGGTATGTAAGTATCTGTATGAGTGGGTTTCTAAGTGGCTTTATGGGTCTGGGAGTGGGTGTGTTAGTGGCTGTATGGGTATATGAGTAGGTGCATGAGTGGCTGTATAGATCTATAAATGAGTGGTTGTATGGGTATGTAAGTGGGTGTGTGAGTGGCTTTGTGGATGTGTGAGTGTGAGCGGCTTATGGGTCTGTGAGTGCATGTGTGAGTGGCTATATAGGTTTGTGACTAGGTGTGTGAGTGTCTGCATGGGTCTTTGAGTTTTTGAGTTGGGGTATGAGTAGCCATATGGATTGGTGACTAGGTGAGTGAGTAGCCATATGGGTCAGTGACTGGGTATGTGAGTGGCTACATGGGTCTGTGAGTTAGTGTGTGAGTGGGGATGTGGGTGTGTGAGTGGCTGTATGGGTTTGTGAATGAATTTGGGAGCGGCTTTGTGGGTGTGTGAGTGGCTATTTGAGTGACTGTATGGGTGTATCAGTGGGTGTGTGAGTGGCTTTGTAGATGTGTGAGTGTGAGTGGCTTATGGGTCTGTGAGTGGGTGTGTGAGTGGCTATATAGGTTTGTGACTAGGTGTGTGAGTGTCTGCATGGGTCTTTGAGTCTCTGAGTTGGGGTATGAGTAGCCATATGGATTGGTGACTAGGTGAGTGAGTAGCTATATGGGTCAGTAACTGGGTATGTGAGTGGCTACATGGGTCTGTGAGTTAGTGTGTGAGTGGGGATGTGGGTGTGTGAGTGGCTGTGTGGGTTTGTGAATGAATTTGGGAGTGGCTTTGTGGGTGTGTGAGTGGCTATTTGAGTGACTGTATGGGTGTATCAGTGGGTGTGTGAGTGGCTTTATGGATTTGAAAGTGGGTGTGTGAGTGGCTGGATGGATGTGTGATTGTCCCGGTGGGTCTGTGACTGGGTGTGAGAGTGTCTGAGTGCATTTGAGAGTGGGTGCATAAGTGTCTGAGTAGGTGTGTGAGTGGCTGAGTAGGTCTATGAGTAGGTGCAGTAGTCTCTGAGTAGGTGTGTGAGTATCTGAGTAGGTACATGGGTATTGGGTATATGAGCAGGTCTGTGATGGTGTGAGAGTGTATTAAAGTTGGTGTGTGAGTTCCTGTGTGGGTCTTTGGGTGTGACAGTGTCTGAGTGGCTGTGTGAGTAGATACATGAGTGTTTGGGTGGGTTTATGAGTGGGTGTGTGAGTGTTTCAGAGGGTGTGAGTAGGTGAGAGTATCTGTGTGGGTGTGTGAGTGGGTGTTTGAGTGTATGGGTCTGTCAATGAGTATCTGAGTAAGCTTGAGAGTGGGTGCAGGAATATCAGAACAGATCTGTGAGTGGGTGTGGTAGTGCATGAGTGGGTGTGAGTGTGGGTGCAAGAGTATCTGAGTAGGTGTGTTAATGGGTGCATGAGTGGGTGAGTAGGTGCAAGAATGCCTGAATGGGTGATTGAGAGGGAGCATGGGCATATGTGTCTGTCAGTGGGTGTGAAAGTATCTGAGTGGGTTTTAGAGTAGGTGCATGAGTGCCTGAGTGGGTGTGGGTATCTGTGTGGGTCTGTCAGGGGGTGTGATAGTGGTTGAGTGGGTTTGTGAATAGATGTATCAGTGTCTGAGTGGGTGTGTAATTGGGAATGTGAGTGTCTGAGTGGGTCTGTCATTGGATGCAAGGGTGTATGAGTAAGTGTATGAGTGGGTGTGTCAGTATCTGAGTAGGTCTATCAGTGGCTGTGGGAGTGTCTGAGTGGGTATGTGAATAGATGCATTAGTCTCTGAGTGAGCATGTGAGTTGATATATTTTTAGCCGAATTTGCAGATCCGCTGCGTTTGTACATGGGGTACGGTGCTGAGTGTAGTGGAGGATTTGCAAAGACTAGCACATAAAAAAAGTTCATTTGGGGCATTTTATTACCATTAGGGGTCTATCACAGACCCCTATATTACAACCATGGGGTCAGGTACTCCTACCCTGACCCAGTCTATGATATTTCTCTCCTAATTTCAGAACCCAGGAACATTCCCCAATATATTTAAAATGGTGGCTGCACACCATGGCGCATCTCTGAAGTAGCACACATTGAGACGAATCCACAAAGTTGAGAATGTGGGAAAAATATTTTCCAGGGTTTTTATCCCTTCAAGGGTCCCTCACAGACCCCTATATTGCTAGTATAAGGTCAGGGTACCTCTACCCTGCCCCCTTCTACTTCATTGTATCACAATTTTTGTAGCTGGGGGACCATTCTTTGATTTCTAAAATGGCAGCCGCGACTTTCTAGTCAAGTTGCTGCCAGCCAATCACAGCATTACTGTTGCAGCCTGAATGCAAGATCCTCAGAAAACAATTTGCGAAGGGTCCGCGTCCCTGGTAGATATACAAATTGCTTCTCTTTTATTATCTCAAAAACTACTGAGCAGATATACACCAAATCACAAAAAGCATGCTTTGTGGACCAAGATTTAGCGTTCTGCCAAATTTGGTGCAACTGCCAGTAAGTAATATATCATGTTATGTATATGTAACCAGGACGTGATGAAGCCCTTGAGGGGGTGAAATGCAGAGCTAAATTAAACTTTATGGAAATGGAGTTGTGACATGCAAGTCTTTTCTGCAATCTATGATTTTTTAATTCCCGCTTTTGTGGACATTCATACGGGCCCTGCACCGGTGAACTCACCAGTCCCGTCAGGTGGATGTGACTGGTTTGCTGCAGGAGAGTTGCTTTCGATATATATTTAAATATCCATCAAAGCCACATTTCAATTACTGAACCCTGACAATGGGGTGTCTCCTGTATGTGCAAGCGGCTGCACAGAATTGTATTTCTCACCAATATCCCAATTAACTAGGAGCACTCAGTGGGTCAAAGATTTCATTTATTCAATTGGCAGACGTGTTTCAACAACACCTTGTCTTTATCAATGCCATTACGTGGAATCACTTTCAAGCCATGTTTTGTACAGGGGCTTGCCTCATTCTTATTGGTTCCATGCTGGCCAGTCATATACAGGCTCCAGGTGCATGCACCAAACCCCTCGAGACCACCATGGTGCCAATAGTGAGTCTTTAGTAGATGTTTTCGGACGCATTTGATCAAAGGATTGCAATGCATTTCATTTCGTACATGCTGAACGATCTGGAGCACTCCATTGCCTCAAGCGATTCCAAACACAAATGTCCTTACCCTCATTCTGCCGTACATGCCATATCAGTATATACACTAGCAAGGAAAGCGCATATTTAGTAACTGCACTCCCCATTTTGTAATGTTGACTCAATGTCACCTAGCATGGCTCTCCTTCTCCGCAAAGGCGGTTCCAGCAATATACAATTTATGTCCACCAAAGCCATATTTTAAGTGCTAAACACTGAAGAACGGTGCCTTCTGCACAAAATTTTATTTCTCACCAATGTCCTAAAACAACTAGGAGCACTCAAAGGTTCAAAGATTCCATTTATTAAATCAGCAGATGCGTTTCGACAACACCTTGTCTTTATCAATGCCATTCCGTGGAATCACTTTCAAGCCCTGTTCTTTTGTACAAGGGCTTGCCTCATTCTGATTGTTTCGTTGTTGCACAATCGTATGAAAACATTAAAAAATATACTCTCTTTCATTAGGGCATCTGCCTGGAGCTTCCTTGTGGGGGCTGACGCAGAATTGCTTCCAATGCAGCCACCAACACTTCCCCATTCATCTGTGATGCCCTCATGCCTTGTGGCTCACTGACGTCACAATGGGAAAGTGAAACCAATAGGGTCCATTAGTGCCTGCTTGTTTCAATTTCTGATTGGTACTGGCGGGAGCATGCGGGAGACAAAACACTGGAAATTAATGGGAGAATGTGTTTTTCCAGCTATGTCTCTCCCTAGTGGATCCCTGCTTGAGGATGTTGAGATCCACCCTGACTAGCCACAGGAGATTTTACTAGGTGGATCGGCCCTTTTAGCAAGGGCCTGTGCCCCTCCCCACTCAATCCAAAAGAAATAATGTCTTTCTAACAACCAGCTGGGGAGGAGAAAGGAGAAAGACCACTAAATGCTAGCAATATACATAAAATAAAAGTGTAGGCGCAGCCCACCATGGCATATGTCTATATCCCCATTGCAAAGAGGATAATATGTTTCTGCCTCCTAGGAGCCAGAGTGTGGGGAGTGTCTCCAATCAGCCTTTTTGAGGGATAGAAAGACCACTAGACACTAGGAATTGTTTTTTAAAAAGGAGTGGTGGCCAACCCTGGCATACAGCCATGCCTCCACTCAAGGTAGGTGTGGGGCAATACAGTCTTTCTTCTCACCCATCCCTGAAAGGCAGATTGGGGGATGTTCTTCCAACTTGACCCCTAGGGGTAGAAAACCCACTAGACACCAGGGAATTTAAAAAAGGGCACTGGTGGGCCATGACTTCACCCTAAAGGCGACAATATAGTATTTCTGCCCCAATAAGAAGCAGATTTGGCAGGGATTCCCCCAGTATGCCTCCAAAGGTGTAGAATGCACACTAGACAGCAGGGATATACTTTTTAAAAAAGGGGGGTAGGTTTGGCTGACCATGGCCGAGGGTGGATAGGAGGTTTTTCCTAAATCTCTGTCCTGGGTGAATGGAAAGCCCACTAGACATCACGGATTTCACAGTGGGGCAAAAAAGGAATTGGGTGACCCAACAAGGCATTCAGTTTATCTCAAAAGTGGAAACGCAGTCTTTCTGCCCCGGCTCCCTAAGGGAGACTGGGAATTTGCCTGCAAATGGTCACTGGATGCCAGGGTACATTTTGGTGAGATGGGATCTGGCCATCCTGATATCGGACACACCTTACTTCATATGTAAAGTCCCTACAGTCTTTCTACTTCCCTGGGTACTAATGCATCCCCTTCACCAATAGTTTTTTACATATGGGCCAGATGAGTGGGGGTAAATCCTTATTTCATCTCACTTGCCATACTAAATTGTCACAGTTGTCAGGCTTGTGGTCAACCAGCAACCAGGAAAACCCACCAGACCCACAAACCCCTGAAAACTAGACACCCAGTGGAGCCCAGGAATCTGTGACTCATGTGGATCTCATAATGCCCCCCCACCCATATCAGCCAGCAATTCTCCAACACTGGGTAAAAACTCATATCGTCCCCATGTCTCCATCACTTTGGCTGGGTAGGGGAGCAAAGATATGAGGCAGAGCCTGCTCAGATTGTTGTGGTCAACCAATGGTTTCATGAGGAGGATGTTGACTGGTCATGTTTTCAGTCTTCTGGAAAAATGGCAGGTCTGATGGAGGTGTTGATGATGTGGGTGAGGGAATTGCTGATAGGTGATCCTCCCATGTTGTAGATGTGGCAGGGGCATGGGTATGTTGGGGCCCAGGAGTGGACTGTCTACATGATTGTTGCTGTTTCTTCTCTGGTAAGTATTTTCCATTTGGTCAAGTGTCTATCATGGTTGGTGGTGGGCAAGTTGATGATAAGGTTGTAAGGATTATATGTGGTCTCCAATTTAGTTTTCGTTTTTAGCTTAGCATCTTTTCAAGATGGTGGTTTGCACATCTTTTCTACTAACACAAGAATGTGCCATGCATGCATTCATTTTTGTAGCCATTCTTTCATAGTCTGTCCCGTTAGTTCCAGAAACACACATATCAGAATGTGATGTCCTTGTTTTTATTTGTTTGTAGGAAACAACTTTATCCCTTCAGACTCAGTATCATTGTTATTCTGTGTCTCTAGCAGAATGTGATAACACTGGTGTTTTATTATTTACCCGTGTTTGTCGGTGAGAGGCACTTCACACCTGAGTTATCATGAATGCTGTAGAAAGCTGTTTATGAAATGCAGCCCTGCAGGCCCCAACATTCATCCTAAGAAGGAAGATAACTGAGCAGTCAGAGATGTGTGCAGGCTTGCACATTCAGACATTGTGCATTCATTAATACATTGGGGCAGGCTTCCTGCTACATTATACCAAGGTATGGGGTTAGAGTGTTCCACATGGGCCTGCCAGAAGGTTACTTCCAATATGCTCTTGCTAGAGTAGAAGGATTATTGATAGATAGGAGTAACATTAGGAGCAATTAACAAAGTTGAATTGTTTGTGTTTGTCACCATTCTAATAATGTTTATAACAATGATGTGTTTGAGCTGTCTAACAACCGCAGTTCACATTTTAATTTACAAGGATTAGAGCTTTTCAGTAAACATTTGAAAATGCATTATCATTTCTTTATTGGTAATACTTTGGGCATGTGAAAGTGACAAACAAAAAGGTTAAATCTTTTTTCATGAATTTCTTGAGAATCAGAACGGTCATGGTCAAGGTTACCCACAACATCTATAAATCTGGAAGGTTAGGAGTTAAGATGTGGTACTGTGAGCGAGCCAAACCAACATTTACTGTGATATGAGTAGACTAAGTCTCTGTATTGTGAAGTTTTGTTGACCTAATACACAGCCCTACTACATTCATAGGAACTGTATAACATGGCATCACCAACTTTCTAGGTTTGGTACCTATGAGTAGTTTCTCTTGTGTACCAAAGTTCCTTTATTGCCTTTATAAGGAGACTTCCATGGTGATAAGGGTTTATCCTCCTCAGTTTAACAGGAAGCACCTATATATTTCTGTAGGTTGATCAAGCTTGGTCTTTTAAAAAGATGCTCCCCTAAGTCTTTCCTTTCTTTGAATTCCACTCATCAATATTGCAGTACAAGCCATGGTTATTCCTATAAATTACAAACAAGCAGTTTCCAATCATTTAACTATTATATATAGATATTGGCTTGCCAACTACGGAGGAGATGTTACCTTTGTGGTTGAGTCTCATGAAACGCATAAATGCAATATGTTTTATTCCTGGTCAACTTTTCCTGCAGTCAATGCAAATTCACAAACACTTCACACATATGATGAAGCAGCTGTATCAGCAGCATATAGACTTTTTGAGTATTTAGAAATACCATTGACTTACCAGGATCATCACAATTGTTTCCAAGGTGCCCTACCACATACACTCCAAAGTGTATGACTGTGCCTTCTCAGTAATTATTGGGCAACTTGGCCAATCTTAGCAGGCTATACACCTTTTCCAGATACAAATGCATGTGCACAAAAAGAGACTCTTGTTCTCTTGAATCATTTTGCTAGACTGTATCGACGCCTAATGCAGTATGTTGGACCCGGCCTCGTAGAATGGCCCTCCGTGCCCCCGCACCACCGAAACCTGGTACCTGCAGCCCAAGCACACGGCCCAGCCGACCCTTCCCACCAGGACACCCGCACCAACCCCGGACATCCCCGTCCATGGCCTCTCTCCTTTCGGCCACCCCGGGCCCGCGTGCCCACTCCATGCAACAAGATGGCCGCCCGGCCCCAGCGCGACCCGGGCCTCGAGGCGCCACTCCGGCTGGAGGACATCACGCTTCCAGGGGATGAGAGAGGGAGGAGCAGTTTCTATCGCACCTCTGAACTCCCCTGGGACGATGGGTTTCGATCGGCCCTCCGGCCTCCCTGCGGGCTGGCTCCGTGCCTGCTGGGTGTCTGGGACTCCTCCCGACAATAGCAGGAAAACCCCGACGAGCGGCCCCCAGGTGACAAGACCCCTGCCTGCACAGACTCCGGACATCAAAGAGGGGTCGACCTATAACAAGGGGTGCTCTGAGACTGTCTGAGACTGTCCGGGAGATTCGACGCTGGAACAACGAGAGCCTGCCGACGTGTGCGTGGCTCCTGGAACTGAACCAACCTAAGCCTGCTGAGTGACTCGCGGCTTCCTGAAGATCGTAAGACCTCCGAACTTGTGCCTGGGCCTGCTGAGTGACTCGCGGCTCCTTGAAGATCGTAAGACCTCCGACCTTGTACCTGAGCCTGCTGAGTGACTCGCGGCTCCTTGAAGATCGTAAGACCTCCGACCTTGTACCTGAGCCTGCTGAGTGACTCGCGGCTCCCTGAAGATCGTAAGACCTCCGACCTTGTACCTGAGCCTGCTGAGTGACTCGCGGCTCCTTGAAGATCGTAAGACCTCCGAACCTGTACCTGAGCCCGCTGAGTGACTCGCGGCTCCCCCAGACTCTCACGGTCCCGCCGGACCCCGACTCCGACCACGTATCCCCCAGCTCGAGGATTGTGAGCTGTGCGCCGGATACGTCCCTGCTTGGAACCGTTACCAGAGACTGTCCCGCTACCCCCTACCTTTCCGAGACTCTTGAGCCCGTGCTCACCTTGTACATGTTTGCAGTGATACCTATTTGATAAAGCTTGTTTTCTGAGAATACCCAGTGTGGTTACTCTGTGTCGTGTGGTGCCAGAAGTACGATCCTAGTTGCAAGATTCCTCCCCCCTGGGGAATCTCCCGCCAGTGCCCGGCTACGATACTACACGGGTGGGACTCAGGGTAGTCAGGACCCCCTTCCGGGCTCCCCTGAGGTCGCCGTCTAACATTGGTGGCAAGCGACGGGATTCGGGCCCATCACCTAGAGATCGTACAGTGAACAACGGACGCACGACCAACAAAGATGGCAGAAGGAAGCGCCATGAGCTCCGCAGAAACCAACGCCAACAGAGTGTTCCAGGTGGAGCATCTAGAAGAATACACACACAAAGAGCTAAAGCAATTTTGCAAAGAACTTAAAATCGCTACCACTGGCCTCAACACTAAGGAAGACTTGCAGAAAGCACTGAAAACTTGGGTGGAGACCGGGGCCTCCCGCCCGGAAGGCACGGGGGAGCGCCCCGACGAAGCCGAACCCCCCCCAAGTGAAAGCAGCGGCAATCAGGTGCGAGGCATCGTACCAGACGGGGGCCTATCCCCGGAAGAACTCGCGGACAGAGAGAGAAGCCGCAGTCATGAACTCGAGCTAGCCAAACTCAAAATCGAGGGCGAATTGAAGTTAGCGGAGAAAAAGCTAGCGGTAGAGCAAATGCGCGTACAAGGCGAACTGGAAGAAAAGAAGCTCCAACGGGAGCACGAAGGAAGGAAGCTCCAACTGGAGCACGAACGCAGCTTAAAGGAACTCGAGCTCAAGGCCCGAAATGAGGACGGGAGGCCCTCGGGAAACCGAGAGACGGCCCCCCCAGCGGAACAGAAGGTCCACATCCCCAAGGATGTGGTCAAGGAATATTATAAAAACGATGACATTCAGCAATGGTTTCGGGCCTACGAGGTCGCCATGACCTCCCATCGGATCCCACAGAAGGACTGGGGTGCGGGGTTTTGGGGGCGGTTTCTGAGCGAAGGAAGGGACACCCTGCTCGACCTACCCCTCTCCCTGCAGACCTCCTACAGCCACATGAAAGAGGCTCTCCTCACAAGATACGGCCTCACCCCAGAAATGTACCGCCAACGGTTCCGGGACTGCAGGAAGATCCCGGGCACCACCTGGGTGGAGTATGTAAACTTTTTTAGTCGGGCCTTCGATGGGTGGGTCAAGGGCAGCAAAGTCACCACCCTTGCCGAACTCACTGATCTCATGTTATGGGAACATCTGGCTGCGAACTGCTTCATAGAGCTACGTCAACATCTGCTGGATAGCAAGCTCACAGATCCCTGGAAGCTGGCTGTGGAGGCCGACCGCTGGACCAACACCAGGGTCTCCCGGGGCATGGTAGGAGAGTACCCCCGAACCAGTCAGGGACCACCCCGCCAGAGAGGGGGAGGGAACCAGGGAGGGCCAAGAGAGTCCCAGCCTAGCCCCCCGAAGACACCACCTCCACCTTTCCCGGCGCCCCCCCACCAGTGACCGGGCCCCCTGGGAGACGGGGACACCGGGTGACCGTCACATGCTTCCGTTGCCAGAAACCCGGGCACTACGCCAATGACCCAGAGTGTCCCATGGCCTCCCAAGTCCCCCCTGCGAGACAGATAGCCAACGTAGCCCTGGGGGAGGAGGTTGAGGAAGCCGAGGAGTGGGAACCCGCCGCGATGGCCCTAGTATCCCTGGGAGATAGGGAAATGATCCCTGGTAGCCTCCTACCCTCCAACACACAGAAATATGGGCAGCTCGTCAAGATCAATGGCCACCAGGTAGAGGCCCTGCGGGACACCGGGGCCAGTATCACCGGTGTCCTCAGGCACCTAGTCCCCGAGGAGCAGATCCTCCCCAATGTCTTTTGCCCCGTAATATCCGCAGACAACAGGGATAGTATGTGTCAGGTAGCCCTGGTGCCATTTGAGTGGGGAGGGGTGATAGGTAAACTCAAGGTGGCCGTAAGAACCTCCCAGCCGGTCGACTGCCTCCTAGGGAACAACCTGGAGAGTTCTCCCTGGAAGCACGTAGAGCGCAAGGCCCACCTAGGAATGATGGGACTCCCCGAGTGGGTGTGGGCCACCACCCGATCTATGACAGCCCGACTCACTCCCCGGAGAGAAGTCGAGAGCACCCCGGTCGAAGAAACCAGTACCGTCCCCGCCGAGGGTCCTCCCGTTCCCCCATCAGAAGGGTCCGTCGCCAGCGACGAACCCGCACCATCCGACCCCGCCCCGGTCCCCGAGTTGGGGGATCTACCCGAGTTGGCCCATTGGCGCCACGAGGGCGGGCCCACCCGGGAAGAATTTTGCCGGGAGCAAGCCACCTGTCCTTCCCTGGTCGGGCTGCGGCGCCAGGCCGAGGGCCAAGCCGCAGGTGACCAGACCGGAACACACCGAATCTATTGGGAGAATAACGTCCTGTATAGTGAGCAGAAGTCGGTGGAGCTGGGATCCGGACGGGTACTGGTGGTACCCCTCCGCTTCCGAGATTTCCTCCTGGGCTTAGCCCACGACGTCCCCCTCGCCGGCCACCTGGGTCAGGACAAGACCTACAGCCGTCTCGTGACCCATTTTTATTGGCCTAAGATGAAAGCAGCGGTAGAGGCACACTGCAAGTCCTGCCCCACGTGCCAGGCCAGTGGGAAGAGTGGGGGGAAGCGCAAGGCTCCCCTCCAACCCTTCCCGGTGGTCAGTACCCCCTTCGAACGAGTCGGAATCGACATCGTGGAGCCACTGGACCCCCCCACCTCCCAAGGTCACCGTTTCATCTTGGTCCTAGTAGACCACGCCACCCGCTATCCGGAGGCTATTCCCCTACGCACCATTACGGCCCCCGTGGTGGGCCGGGCCCTGATGGGGATCTTTTCCAGGGTGGGTTTCCCCCGCGAGGTCGTGAGCGATCGCGGCACTAATTTTATATCAAGGTATATGACGTCCCTGTGGCAACAATGTGGGGTGTCCTATAAGTTCACCACCCCGTACCATCCCCAAGGGAACGGCCTAGTAGAGAGGTTTAATAGGACTTTGAAAGGGATGATCGCTGGCCTAGAAGAACCCCTCTGGCGTAAGTGGGACGTCCTGCTCCCCTGCCTCTTGTTCGCTTACCGGGAGGTCCCCCAGAAGTCCTTAGGGTTCAGCCCGTTTGAATTACTCTATGGACACCCCGTCCGAGGTCCCCTCAGTTTGGTTAAGGAAGGGTGGGAGGCAGCACCCCAGACCACCCCCCGAGATGTGTTCCAATATGTCCTGGCCCTCCGGAACCAGACCAGGAGGTTCCGAGAACTGGCCGAGGCCAACCTGGAGGCGAGTCAAGAAGAAATGAAGCGCTGGTACGACCAGAATGCTACTCTGGTCGAGTTCCAGCCGGGCCAGCAGGTGTGGGTCATGGCCCCCGTGAAGCCTGGCGCCCTCCAGGACCGATGGACTGGGCCCTACAAAGTGGTTGAGAGGAAGAGTCAAGTCACCTACTTGGTGGACGTCCAGTCGCCTCGGGATCCCCTCCGGGTCCTGCACGTGAACCGCCTCAAGCCTCACTTCGTGCGGACAGAACTGAGCCTCCTGCTGGCCACCGATGACGGGGCCGAAGCTGAGTCGGATCCCCTCCCGGACCTCCTGTGTGTCAAGGAGCAGGATGGCTCCGTGGAGGGAGTGAACCTCTCCCCAGCCCTCACTGCCCAGCAACAAGCGGACTGCCGCCAGCTCCTCAGACAATTTTCCGACCTCTCCTCCCTGACCCCCCGGGTCACCAACTGGTGTGTTCACGATGTGGACACCGGGGACAGCCCGCCGGTGAGACACCGAGCCTACCGGGTTCCTGACCGGGTCCGGTCCTGCATTCAAGCTGAAGTCTCGAAGATGTTGACCCTGGGGGTGATCGAGCCCTCTGACAGTCCCTGGGCCAGCCCTGTGGTCCTGGTTCCGAAGGCAGCGGCCCCCGGTGTCGCCCCCGAGCTCCGGTTCTGCGTGGATTACCGGGGGCTCAATGACATTACCCGAGCCGATGCCCACCCCATTCCACGAGCTGACGAACTCATTGACCGACTAGGGGCCGCCCGGTTCCTCAGCACTTTCGACCTCACCTGCGGATACTGGCAGATTGCGCTCACCGAAGGGGCCAAGGAGCGGTCTGCTTTCTCCACCCCCGATGGGCACTACCGCTTCCGCGTGATGCCCTTCGGGATGAAAAATGCCCCGGCCACTTTCCAGAGACTGGTGAATAGGGTCCTGGACGGGCTAGAACAGTTCAGCGCGGCCTATCTGGACGACATCGCTGTCTTCAGTTCAGAGTGGAGTGAGCACCTCCAGCACCTCCGGAGAGTGCTAACCGCCCTGCGCCAGGCAGGCCTCACAGTAAAAGCCAGCAAGTGCCAGATCGGGCAAGGATCCGTAGTCTACCTGGGGCACCAAGTCGGGAGTGGCCAGGTCGCCCCTCTACAGCCAAAGATCGACGCTATCCTGGCATGGGAACCACCCATCACCCAAACGGAGGTCCGAGCCTTTCTGGGACTCACGGGCTACTACCGCCGATTCATTCGGGGGTATGGCAGCCTTGTCGGCCCTCTCACTGAACTCACGTCTAAAAAACAGCCAAAGAAGGTGCAGTGGACGGCTGCCTGCCAGGAAGCTTTCGATGCTCATAGTCCAGACCGATGCCTCCGAGCATGGCATTGGGGCCGTCCTGTCCCAAGTGAATGATCAAGGCCTAGACCAGCCCGTCGCCTTCCTCAGTCGGCGGCTGCTGCCCCGAGAACAGAGGTGGAGCACCATAGAGCGCGAAGCCTTTGCCGTGGTCTGGGCACTCAAAAAACTACGACCCTACCTGTTCGGCACTCATTTCAGAGTCCAAACTGACCATCGGCCCTTGCGATGGCTTATGCAGATGCGAGGAGAAAACCCCAAGCTACTGCGGTGGTCAATCTCCCTCCAGGGAATGGACTTCACCGTAGAACACCGCCCTGGTACGGATCACGCCAACGCTGACGGCCTCTCCCGGTTCTTCCGCCTCAGCGAAGAGAACCCCCCAAGGTGATGGGCAGTTCTCTCCGGCTTTCAGCTGGGGGGGACGCGTGTTGGACCCGGCCTCGTAGAATGGCCCTCCGTGCCCCCGCACCACCGAAACCTGGTACCTGCAGCCCAAGCACACGGCCCAGCCGACCCTTCCCACCAGGACACCCGCACCAACCCCGGACATCCCCGTCCATGGCCTCTCTCCTTTCAGACACCCCGGGCCCGCGTGCCCACTCCATGCAACAAGATGGCCGCCCGGCCCCAGCGCGACCCGGGCCTCGAGGCGCCACTCCGGCTGGAGGACAACACGCTTCCAGGGGATGAGAGAGGGAGGAGCAGTTTCTATCGCACCTCTGAACTCCCCTGGGACAATGGGTTTCGATCGGCCCTCCGGCCTCCCTGCGGGCTGGCTCCGTGCCTGCTGGGTGTCTGGGACTCCTCCCGACCCGGCCCTGAAAGGATCAAAAGACAATAGCAGGAAAACCCCGACGAGCGGCCCCCAGGTGACAAGACCCCTGCCTGCACAGACTCCGGACATCAAAGAGGGTCGACCTATAACAAGGGGTGCTCTGAGACTGTCCGGGAGATTCGACGCTGGAACGAGAGCCTGCCGACGTGTGCGTGGCTCCTGGAACTGAACCAACCTAAGCCTGCTGAGTGACTCGCGGCTTCCTGAAGATCGTAAGACCTCCGAACTTGTGCCTGGGCCTGCTGAGTGACTCACGGCTCCTTGAAGATCGTAAGACCTCCGACCTTGTACCTGAGCCTGCTGAGTGACTCGCGGCTCCTTGAAGATCGTAAGACCTCCGACCTTGTACCTGAGCCTGCTGAGTGACTCGCGGCTCCCTGAAGATCGTAAGACCTCCGACCTTGTACCTGAGCCTGCTGAGTGACTCGCGGCTCCTTGAAGATCGTAAGACCTCCGAACCTGTACCTGAGCCCGCTGAGTGACTCGCGGCTCCCCCAGACTCTCACGGTCCCGCCGGACCCCGACTCCGACCACGTATCCCCCAGCTCGAGGATTGTGAGCTGTGCGCCGGATACGTCCCTGCTTGGAACCGTTACCAGAGACTGTCCCGCTACCCCCTACCTTTCGGAGACTCTTGAGCCCGTGCTCACCTTGTACATGTTTGCAGTGATACCTATTTGATAAAGCTTGTTTTCTGAGAATACCCAGTGTGGTTACTCTGTGTCGTGTGGTGCCAGAAGTACGATCCTAGTTGCAAGATTCCTCCCCCCTGGGGAATCTCCCGCCAGTGCCCGGCTACGATACTACACGGGTGGGACTCAGGGTAGTCAGGACCCCCTTCCGGGCTCCCCTGAGGTCGCCGTCTAACACAGTATATTCTGCAAATATTAACTGCTGCCCCAGCAAGGGTTCCTCAAGCTGGACAGATGCGCCTTTAATTAGTCCAATTACAATTAATGCCATTATGGGTAAAATTCTAGGCAACAGTTATATGATTGCATTTTGGATAGCACAAAAAGCACATCAGCTTGAAGCAGTGTTTCCCCATATGAACCTCAAGATAAATTTGGAATTCTCACTACATGTCCCCAACTTAGTATGGATCCTCCAATTGAGGAGTACAAAATATGGGGCTGTATTTGCTTCCCTCTACAACATTACAAATGGTACTCCTTCAATTGCTATTTTGCCTGAAGTGCTTATAAAAATTCAAACTTAATATGGAACAGCCCTTGCCTTAGATTTGGGGATGAAACTCATTGGTAACTTTGCCAGAGTGCCCTCAACTACTTTAAGTAATATGAAAGGGTAGGTGTCTTCTCTGAAGATACACCAATGGCTTGCTTTAGGTCCCACTGTGGATGAGGATCGCAAGCTATCTAAAAAAACTCTGAAACCTTTACTTGTATAGGTCATGGTAGTTTGAGAACCAGGCCTAATAAGCCACAGCTTATAGGCAAGATAGAAGCTGACAACAACAACCAGAGAGTCTTCTAACAAATGCTGGAATAAAAAACAAAGGCGGGAAAAGAACAAAAACACAGCCTGGATCACTGCAAACGAAGTCTTCCGGAAACAGTTATAATTTCCGTGACCGTGATAACATTAAACAACCAGATAGGCATCAGTATTCTGATACACATCCTCCTCATTCCTTGCGGGATTCTACAGACAAGAGGTCAGAGAGAGTGGGTTGAGGTGATCGCAGACAGGAGGAGTATGTGAAACCAAAGATGGACTCACAGTGCTCCCCTGATAAAATAGGAAGATAAACTTCCAAAACAAAAAGAACAGTTTGTAGGAATCTAGCTCTGTATATACTATACCAAAGTGAAGTTTAGTGTGCACAGAGTCCAGTGGATCCCCAAAGGTAGGCAGAGGTAAAGTTAGATAGCACCTCACTTTCTACTTGAGGTAGTGCGGTTGAGCAGTAAGGCAGTATCAGAGGACAGTGTTAAGCATTTGTTGTACACACTCAGTCACCAAATAAATTCACACACTCAAAGACTGAACTTCAGACCAAATGTTTTTGTATAAAAATATACTTTTAGTTATTTTATTTTCTAGAACCAAGCAAGCCTGCCACAGGTAAGATTATAAATACTTTGCAGTAAATATACATTTTGAAGTGCAATTGTAAATGTACTTTGAAGTGGTTATAGTTTGAATTACTGGTAATGCAATACTGTGGAATGCTGTACATATACTTTGTATCGATCTTGCAATGAAAATTACAGCTAAGTTACTTTTACATTACTTTTGAGATTACTTTTTCTACTCACTGTGATATGCCTAGATATCACACTGGGACATTTCCTAGAGAAAAGCTAAGTAAAGTCAGCTTTGCACAATTGTTATTTTTCAGGTTTCCATGCAATTCAACTCCACAGTTAGAACATTTTCCAGATAAAAACAGTCAATAAGTTCCTATGGAGAGAAATTAAGTTAACGGTTACCAGGTAAGTAATCGGTCTTTGGAGTTGAGCTTCTGGGTTTAGAACAAAAGTTCCCCCAGGGTCAAGGATGCACTCTTGTTAAACCCTCAGCGGCACTAGGGCGGCTGGGTGCTGAGGCCCAATGTTATCCAAGGGGGGATAAGGGGCCTCCGGTTGGTGGCTGCTGGCAAGCAGGCCACTCAGCTGTGGGAGCAAAGCTCCTGGACTTTATGTCAGGGCAAATGGGGAAACAAAGTAGCACCAAAGGTGCATCCTCAGCAGCACTAGGGCGGTCAGGTGCAGGGTGCTGTTTCGATGTTGGGCACCCTGTTGGTTTCAATGGGTAATCTCTGGTTTGCAAAGGCACTGCAGTCTCGGGGACAAAGGTCTTCTGGGTGCGACCACCACTTCGAGAGGTAAGTTGGGAAGTTAGGGGTTGGGTAGGCACCGTCGGTTTGGGCACACATGGCCATTGGGCATCGGGTGCAGGGGTGCTTATTAGGGTCGGATCTTCTTACCAGCTCCTGGTCGCTGTTGGGGGGACCTTCTGGATTTAGGCTGCAGGTGTCGGCTGGAGGCTTGAGGCAGGTCAGGGGTCGCCGGATCTCGGGTCAGGATTGCTGGGGTGACCTCCTCGTGGTATTTGCCCACCCAAGCTCGGGCTGTGGATGGCGAGTGCAGAGTGGGGCGGATCCGCGGTGTCTGACCAGAGCCAGAGGATGCAGATGAACAAATCCGGTGTTCACGGGAGACAAAGTCTTTGTACTTGAAGGCAGGCAGGTCTTCTGGGGTTTTTGAGGTTGCTGGCTGCAGGACACACTGGGATTTTGCAGGAGCAGGCTTGAGGGGGAGACAGGCCGGTAGGGCTGGGGCCAAGTCAGTGGGCGTCTTCCTCTTGTTAGCTGCTGCACAGTTGTTTGGTCCTTCTTCTTCTTCTTGTAGTTTCCTCATGTTTGAAGAAGCAAGGTTCAGGGATGCCCCTAAATACTAGATTTAGGGGCATTACAGGTAGGTAAAAGGCAGGTTCCAATGGGTCCCTTCCCTGGGGAGGGTACACCCCACTATTATGCCACCCTCCAGTGGGAGGGGGGCATGAGCCTGTCCTTGGTTGTCTGAGTCCCCCAATCTTCAAGATGGCGTGGACTGAGATTAGTGCTTCACCTCACCTCTCCCACCTGAGGGGTGAAGTGGCAGAGGTCGGCACACCTCTCTTCCTCACTTGTTTTTCCTGCTGGTTCTCCCACCCAAAGTGGGGGTCAGAACAAGTGGGGACCAGTTTCTGAGAGCAGGAAGTGACCTGGAGAAGCTCACAAAGGCGGCACGCCTTTGAAGCTTCCCCTTCGTAAACCCTGCCCATCCTGGGGGAGGAGGCTTGGCACCTCGTCCGTGGATGTGCATTGTTTTAGGCCTCAGAGAGCAGCAGGCTCTCGAGTCTCGACCAAGGGGTCCAGAAACATGCCTGGTGGTGGCAGCTGAAAGCAGCCATTCAGCCTGGACACTAGTGGTAGGTTAGTTTTCAGGGGGCATCGCTAAGATGCCCTCTATGTGCATTTTTCATGTGTAGGTTTAATGTGCTGAGAAGTTTGATACCAAACTTCTCAGTTTTCAGTGTAGCCATTATGGTGCTGTGGAGTTTGTAACGACAAACTCCCAGTACCATGTACTCTTAATGGCAGCACTGTACTTACAATGTCTAAGAATGGACTTAGATACTGTAGGGGTTCATGCACTTGTACCCTCAACTCTGATATTGTGCACCCAGCTAGAGGGGTGACTGATCTATGCCAGGGCAGTGGGTGGTAGGCATGGCACACAGAGATGTGTACCATGTCGACTCTTCACTTTGTTCTGCACCAAAACACGCAGCCTGCAAAGGCAGTGTGTATGTGTGTAAGGGTACAGGACCTCTAAGGGTGGCACAATAAGTGCTGCAGCCCTTAGAGCCCTTTTCTGATCACAGTGCCCTGGGTACCTGTTGGACTATTTACCAGGGGCTGACCTGTGGCCAGAGATGCCAATTGGGTTCAGCCTTCAATTTAGTTTTAGGGAAAGAACATAGGCCCTGGGTACCTGATTAGCAGGAGCCCAGGGCACACTCAGTCAAAGTACATCAGCAATTCAGCAGCTAAAAATGCCATTTGTAGGAGAGTAGGATCGGCTTCACATGTTTACCCCCACTTTTTACTGGTGTTTTTGGCTGGGACCCTGCTATTCAGGGCCCCAGCCTAGCTGCTTCCTCTCTAAAATTATTCCATGTACTTTAGGTACAGTTCAGATTGGAACTGAGGTGCCTTTATAAGTCCCTAGTATATGGTTTACTATGTACCCAGGGCATAGGTACCCCAGAGGCCTACCAGGGCCTGAAGCATGTATTTTGCCACCCCTGGAAAGCCACCCAAAATGATACCACAGGTCTGCTACTGCAGCCTGGGTAGGGTGGTGCATGCACCCCTTACTGTGATATAGGTTACCTATATCACTATATATATATACACACATATAAACCTAGAGGTCAATCCCATGGCAGGCCTCATCAATCTTGAAGGCAGAGTGCTTGGTTCTTATGTGAGAGGGTGCCCCTGCATGAGCAGAGCCCCTCTGCAGCATTCAGAGACCCTTTTTTGATGCTGTTTGTAGTGCAGCCTGACCATATACTCTTAAGTGCATTATAACCAAACAGTAATTGCTAACTTTGGACTGGCTGCACAGAAACATGTCATGTTTGGTGTCAAACACCTTGGAATCATACCCTCCACACCAGTAACTGGTGTGGGAGTATGATCCCACCCATCTAAATGGAGAGACATGACAGCACTGGTATACCCGGTAGCAACTTAATAGAGCCCTGGCATCACAAAATTGATGCTACAGCCACAGACACGGGTCTGGCCTCCTGCTGCTGACAGAAACTCTGGCACAGGAGGCCTGAACAATAGGTTTCCTGTCACAGGGAGGTGTAACCACCTCCCAGACAGGCTTATGTGTATTGGGGCTGGGTGGTAGCAGTCTCTGAGTGCTTTGAAGTCCTGCACTGGGGGCACATTTGGTGTCCCTGTGCGTAGTCCAGCTCAAACCGGGTCAGGGGCTTTCAGCCCCTGCTCTGGTACGAAACTGGACAAAGGAAACGGGTGTAGCCACCCCTCTTTCCAAACCCTCCCATAGGTGGGTCCCCAGCATATGTCCAACCCCCTACCTTAGTAAAATACCCCTGTCCTTAGGACTTTAGATTACCCTGGATGAAACTCTGATGCTGAATCCTGGACCTTCAATGCTCTGCTCAAGACCAGAGGACTGAAAAAATCTCCCTCTGGGTCAAGGAGTGACTCCCCTGCTTGGCAGACACCAATGAAGCAATATGCCGGTCTGCATCATCGAACCTACCGCCGGACTCTGAAGCAGTTGCAGCCCAGGAAGAGGATTTCCAGACATCTAAGAGGCCGACCCGAGTCCCCAGTAAAGCTGAGACCCGCAGCCTTTGTGAGTAGCATGGAACTGGAACTCCTGGTCAGTGTGCATTTCTGCAAGTGCATTGACTTCTCGGCGTCTCTTGAAGTCATGCCTGGGCTGACTTGTAGCCCCCACCTCGAGCACTGACTCCACCAAAGATTGTTGGCCTGGTCATTCCGAGTGACCCGTGGGCCGCCATTTTGTATTTCGTCTTGAGGTCCCTTCACAATCCCTGGTCTGTTGACTGGTGGGTCCCTGAGGGGGTAACTTT
Source organism: Triturus cristatus (assembly GCF_964204655.1). NCBI lineage: Eukaryota > Metazoa > Chordata > Amphibia > Caudata > Salamandridae > Triturus > Triturus cristatus. Next base: position 522,250,418 of record NC_140588.1, on the reverse strand, counting down.
GCATTTCCTTGGGCTTTGCTGGTTGTTCCAGATGTGCCCTGACTCCCATCTAAGTGGTGAGTCTCACAGACCTTGCTGGTCTGCACCAAAGCACCTTTCTCATTTCTGCATGGGTTGCTGTTGCCAAGGCTTTTTGTGTCCAATCCAGGCATAAACACTGCAGCACTTAACATCCTTAGTGGGACAGCTAGAATCCAGCTCCTGGTTGCCCTTGACACCTCGTGGTCCTCGTGGCTGAAGAGTCAAGCTTCACCTCCTTCACCTGAAATCACCCGACATCGGTGGGCATCTGCTCATCGCCTTCCTGGTCCCTGGCAAGTGACCCAGACTCTGTCCCCTCTGCTTTCAGGTTCTTCTCATCTTCGATCCAGGCTTGGATTTCTTCAGACACTGCGCATCTTCACGTCAGCAGCACTTCTTCGCCAGCTCCCATTGAAATCGACGACGCGACCCGACCCGACACCAAAAGACACCTATGCACCCGGCTTCCCTGGGTGAGTTAACATGAGTACTCCAGTGCTCCCATGGGTGCTAGCCCTAGAACTTCCTAAGTCCAAAAGGGTTTGGTCCTGACTCATTTTTAAGTGTAATACACACTATAAGACCTGGAGATATCAAGCACTATATCACAATACATGGGATTGGGAGAGGGGCAATATAAACATTTATTATACCCTCAAAAGTAGCTCGTATCATGAACTATCAATACCAACCCAAGTGCTCAAGTTTAACATTTAAAACAACCCGTCATGTGCAGAACAATCCAACCAAAGCATAAGTCAGAAAAAATGTGTGGAGAATGAGAAAGCATCTCACGTGCGCAACACCAGAGGAGCTGCTGGCTGGTACTCGCCAGTGTGCTCACGAGTTTCTCATCATCGATGACTTTCTCATGAAAAGAATGAAAAGGAATGTGTAAAAGAATTTATACACCAAGAGAGGTATATTAGGCAGCCCAAAAAAACCAAAAGAAAAAAATTTATGGAAAAAAGACCCGTGTGGTCTTACAGATAAGATTAGGTATGACCCACGTCTATATTCTGACCCGTTTTATTCCACTCTGTGAGTCACCCCAAGGTTAAAAACACGGTCATGTTCAAAAACCACATTTATGAATGGCCAACATGTTTCATTGCCTACTTAACTTGGCGGCAAATTCATCAGGGCGTCAAGGGACTGCAATCACCTCCCTGGAATAAATCTGTTGACAAACAGAAATCGCTGCGTGTATGCAGAGAACATAAAAAGCACATGTCAGATTGGCAATAACATGAAGGAACCACAATGTACCCCCCTACAGGCCGACATGACACACCCTTTCACAGGGAACATTACCTCGTGAAAGCCAAGGGCCCATATACCAGCTCTCACGGAGTCAGTGTATTGAATGAGCACTGTCTGTTGCTCTATTGGTCCTAATGCCCACACACATCCGTTATTTTGTGGTGCTTAGACCGTCATCTGTCGAGACAAATCAAATGCTTTAGGCGAAGCCCCTATTTCAACGCTCATGCAAACTTGTTAGTGACACTGAGTTATGTCTATGATTAAAACCTCGTACTCTTTTCATCAAAAGATGATTGTCGAGTATCTAGTTCACCCCACCATCCTAGATCTCCTAATTAGCTCGTGACTAATAGTACTTTATCAACATGATGGTTCGCATACTCCTTGACAAAAACTTCCCAGTATGCCTCCGCTTGTATAAAGACACTTGCCAGGGATCACCGTTTAGTCGGGATACTCTATTTACCTAAGTTCACCCATGTTTTCCCAGTCAGCTAAATACACCACTGCTCTATCATTTTCGCCGCGCGTTCTAAACCCGCCTGCGATATTAGTGCTGGCCAACCCCAACTCACCGTACGGTAGAAGAGCTCACTCGGTAACTCATTCCCGGAACAATCCGGGGACTGAGCGGCCGATATTTAAACCGGCGGCTCAACATTAGTACTTCCGGGTTCGGGCTGGTGACCCGGATCACTACGCAAAAGCGTACAACAAGGCGGCCATCTTGTAGTGGCCACAATTCACATTCGATGCATCAGCAGTGCATATTAGTATTTACCCTGGCAAAAGTATACCTACAAATATGAGGCGATCGGAGTAGAATCATTTTTAAGTTCTTTATTAATGAGACTTTTATCGAGGAGTTGGAGGTGAAGAATAGAACTTTTTTATTATTTATTTTGCCAAACAATGCTCACTAGTGGAAGTCATAATCCCACAGACTATGTCAAGAATATATCAAGACACAGGGGGGACAGATGTTTGTACCAAGACCTGGCACACAGTACATGCCAGGAGTATGTCCACCAAGTTGCAGGACCTACAGCAGTGACCCCAGTTTTTATCGTCTGGAGATCTTGTTCCACTCTATTTGATCATTCAGGCCAACTTGGTCAGCCTTTTCGGAATAAATCCAGCGAGCTTCCTTCACTGCAAGCATATTCTCAATTTGATTAACATGGCCCATCACTCTTTCTAACACCACCCATTTAACAGCCTTATAGTTGTGCTGGTGGTCTTTATAGTGTTGAACCAGTTTTGTGGTTAATTTGCCGTTCTTGATGGTACTGAGGTGCTCTTGTATCCTCACCTTGATTTTTCTTGTGGTGAGGCCAATATAGTGAAGCCCACATGGGCAAGTAAGCCTGTAAATCGTGTTTGATGAATTGCAGTTACTGAACTTGTTTAAGTGCCAAGTCCGTCCATCCTGCAGCTGAACACTAGTTGTTTTTTCAGTTAGTTCACAGACAGAACAGCCTCCACACGGGTAGTGTCCCGGGGGAATGGATGTATTGGTCACTTGTAATTGGGGCCTAGTATGGACAAGCCTGTCTTTAAAGTTCTGCGCTCTTCTGAAGGCAAACCGAGGTGCTGGCATTTTACAGTCGCTGGTGGATAATAAGGACCAATGCTTTCTAATGGCCTGACGAATTTTAGTCGCAAGAGGGTCAAAGGTAAGCACTATGGGTAGACAATCAGAGCTCTCCCTCGAATTCCTTTCCAAAAGTGCTTCACGTGGAGTGTTATGTGCCCTCTTGCGAGCTCTGTTGACAATTTTTCTGGGGTATGCCCTCTGTACCAGCTTCTCAGTGAGGGCTTCAGACTGTTTCAAAAAGTCAACAGTCGAGGAACAGTTTCTGCGATAACGCAGAAACTGTCCCACAGGCAAATTATCCCTCAGCGCTCTGGGATGGAAAGATTGGTAATGCAAGAGGGAATTTTTGTTGGTAGGTTTCTGATGAACAGTAGAGGTTAACCTATCGCCAATCACAGTGATGTCCAAGTCTAGGTATGTGACCTTCTCGGTGCTGATGTTCCATGTGAACTTCAAACATCTATCCCGATTGTTGAGCCATTCCAAAAACTCACCAAGATGGCTACGTGTACCAGTCCATATGCAAAGAACATCATCAATATACCGCTTCCAGAGGCTGATATGCCCCTGGAAGGGATTGGATGGATGATATAGATGATGTTCCTCGAACTGGCCCACGTAGATGCAGGCCAGACTCGGTGCGAAGGTAGCACCCATAGAAGTCCCAGATATTTGTAGGAACATATCATCCTTGTAGGCAAAGTAATTCCGAGTGAGTGCTACCTCAATGCATTGCATAACAAAGGTTTGGGGGGTATCATAAAACCACTCCTGGCTTTCAAGTGCACGTGCTGCTGCCACCAGCGTTGCGTCTTGAGGGATACTTGTATATAACGATTCAATATCGATAGTAACAAGTATCTGTTGCAAATCGTCAAACCTTAAATCTTTGATGGTATTCAAGATGTCAGTGGTATCCTGGACATATGACAGCTGTTTAACCACCGACTCCCTAAGGAAGAAGTCGGCAAATTGGGACAATGGTTCCAGTACAGAGGAAATCCCCGACACTATCGGGCGTCCTGGAGGGGGCCGTTGTGCCTTATGGATTTTCGGCAAGATGTAAAATGCCGGAATCCTGGGTTTGCTGTTAACTAGGAAGTCAGCTTCCTTGGTGGTAATCCACTTTCTTTCCCTCGCATGTCCCACCATCGTGGTGATGGTATTCAACAATTCAGAGGTGGGATCCCTGATCAACGGTTGATAGTTGTTTCTATCATCCAAAAGCCTTCGGACCTCTCTCTCATAGTCAGCAGTATTCATTAGGACGATTGCCCCACCCTTATCGGCCGATTTAATCGTGAGGGCTGAATTCTTTTGCAAAGATGTCAATGCATGCCAATCGTTCTTGGTCATGTTGCTGAATGCATTTCTTTGTTCTGTCTCATCAAGCAACCTAATCTCATCAAGAACCTTTCTTTCAAAGGCAAGAACTTCAGGGCCTACTGTGTGACTGGGGGGGCAAAAATGAGAGGGACGATGTAAATTAGAGGTAAACACTGATGGAGGTTCTGAGTCCTTCAGTGCGAAAAACTTTTTTAATTTAATCTTCCTCATTGCCTCATGTACTTCCATTCTACATTTGAAAGGGTCATGTCTGGGAGTTGGAACATACCCCAAACCTTTATTGAGCACTCTCAGTTCATCATTTGAAAGTTGGTAATCGGACAAATTAACCACAATATTGTTTATGTGGGCATTCTGCCCCTGCTCCTGGTTACGCGGGGGGAGAACGACTGCCATGTCTGGGACTGATTCTGACGTCCTCGACCTCGACCTCTCGACCCGCCCCCTCTGTTTCCTCTCTGGCTCTGGACTAAAAAAGAGCGTAAAAGGCCACCCAGGTCCTGGTTGGATTGAACCTGTGGGTTGAATCTCACTCCCCTTTGTTCCGGACCTGATGTCCCCTCTTCCTCCTCACTCGAGGTATTGTCGAATGTCCAGTTCTGGGGAGTGCGCCTAGCTTGTACTCGGCCTCCCCTCTGGGACCTGTTCTGTGGGGCCTGATCACTATCCTGTTGATAGTACTTATCCTCTATGTACGGGAATGCCCACTCGTGTGAATATCTATCTAAATTTCTCTTCAACCCCTTGATCTTCTGGTTGATCATATAGTTTCTATATTCACTAAGATCCTCTTGAATTCTCTGCAGCTGTTCCTTTGCGTCTGTAATACTAGAGTCTGATTTTATACTCTCCTCTAGTTCTAGGATCTCTTTAAGGAGTTCCTCGCTCAATCGTTTGGCTGTCTGAATAATCAGAATCAGCCAATCTCTAGTACATTTATTTGCGATGAAACTCCAATCAATTCTGAATTGTTTATCCTCTAAAAAGATCCTAGGTTCGATCCTCACCAACAGACTAGAAGGGGCTGCGCCAGCTCGATAATATTCAGTCATCAATGCCCCATGTAAAGCAACTCTCACTTGCTTCTTTTTAGTAAAACTCAATTTCTCCCATTCTTCACGTATAGAGCCAGTATTTGAAAAACCGGAGTCTGGAAGAAGAGAGGGGCCTGAAAGGATCGCAGCGATTTGGTCATCCGTAAAGGCTAGGCAGTTCTTATCCATCTCAAAGAGGAAGACAAAAGAGGGGGGGCCGATAGTTTGTCTCAACAGATGCAAAAGTCAAATGCACTAAAAGTGTCTATCGTAATGTAGGCACGGGGTACTAGTGGAACCTTCAGCTACCTGTTTATAGATCAATGTAATTAAAAACTCTCACGGCTGATCCGCCGTACTATGTATATACTCAAAAGAGGAGTTTAAGAGGGAAAAATCATCCAGGCCACCCTCCACTCAATCAATAATACACACTATAAGACCTGGAGATATCAAGCACTATATCACAATACATGGGATTGGGAGAGGGGCAATATAAACATTTATTATACCCTCAAAAGTAGCTCGTATCATGAACTATCAATACCAACCCAAGTGCTCAAGTTTAACATTTAAAACAACCCGTCATGTGCAGAACAATCCAACCAAAGCATAAGTCAGAAAAAATGTGTGGAGAATGAGAAAGCATCTCACGTGCGCAACACCAGAGGAGCTGCTGGCTGGTACTCGCCAGTGTGCTCACGAGTTTCTCATCATCGATGACTTTCTCATGAAAAGAATGAAAAGGAATGTGTAAAAGAATTTATACACCAAGAGAGGTATATTAGGCAGCCCAAAAAAACCAAAAGAAAAAAATTTATGGAAAAAAGACCCGTGTGGTCTTACAGATAAGATTAGGTATGACCCACGTCTATATTCTGACCCGTTTTATTCCACTCTGTGAGTCACCCCAAGGTTAAAAACACGGTCATGTTCAAAAACCACATTTATGAATGGCCAACATGTTTCATTGCCTACTTAACTTGGCGGCAAATTCATCAGGGCGTCAAGGGACTGCAATCACCTCCCTGGAATAAATCTGTTGACAAACAGAAATCGCTGCGTGTATGCAGAGAACATAAAAAGCACATGTCAGATTGGCAATAACATGAAGGAACCACAATGTACCCCCCTACAGGCCGACATGACACACCCTTTCACAGGGAACATTACCTCGTGAAAGCCAAGGGCCCATATACCAGCTCTCACGGAGTCAGTGTATTGAATGAGCACTGTCTGTTGCTCTATTGGTCCTAATGCCCACACACATCCGTTATTTTGTGGTGCTTAGACCGTCATCTGTCGAGACAAATCAAATGCTTTAGGCGAAGCCCCTATTTCAACGCTCATGCAAACTTGTTAGTGACACTGAGTTATGTCTATGATTAAAACCTCGTACTCTTTTCATCAAAAGATGATTGTCGAGTATCTAGTTCACCCCACCATCCTAGATCTCCTAATTAGCTCGTGACTAATAGTACTTTATCAACATGATGGTTCGCATACTCCTTGACAAAAACTTCCCAGTATGCCTCCGCTTGTATAAAGACACTTGCCAGGGATCACCGTTTAGTCGGGATACTCTATTTACCTAAGTTCACCCATGTTTTCCCAGTCAGCTAAATACACCACTGCTCTATCATTTTCGCCGCGCGTTCTAAACCCGCCTGCGATATTAGTGCTGGCCAACCCCAACTCACCGTACGGTAGAAGAGCTCACTCGGTAACTCATTCCCGGAACAATCCGGGGACTGAGCGGCCGATATTTAAACCGGCGGCTCAACATTAGTACTTCCGGGTTCGGGCTGGTGACCCGGATCACTACGCAAAAGCGTACAACAAGGCGGCCATCTTGTAGTGGCCACAATTCACATTCGATGCATCAGCAGTGCATATTAGTATTTACCCTGGCAAAAGTATACCTACAAATATGAGGCGATCGGAGTAGAATCATTTTTAAGTTCTTTATTAATGAGACTTTTATCGAGGAGTTGGAGGTGAAGAATAGAACTTTTTTATTATTTATTTTGCCAAACAATGCTCACTAGTGGAAGTCATAATCCCACAGACTATGTCAAGAATATATCAAGACACAGGGGGGACAGATGTTTGTACCAAGACCTGGCACACAGTACATGCCAGGAGTATGTCCACCAAGTTGCAGGACCTACAGCAGTGACCCCAGTTTTTATCGTCTGGAGATCTTGTTCCACTCTATTTGATCATTCAGGCCAACTTGGTCAGCCTTTTCGGAATAAATCCAGCGAGCTTCCTTCACTGCAAGCATATTCTCAATTTGATTAACATGGCCCATCACTCTTTCTAACACCACCCATTTAACAGCCTTATAGTTGTGCTGGTGGTCTTTATAGTGTTGAACCAGTTTTGTGGTTAATTTGCCGTTCTTGATGGTACTGAGGTGCTCTTGTATCCTCACCTTGATTTTTCTTGTGGTGAGGCCAATATAGTGAAGCCCACATGGGCAAGTAAGCCTGTAAATCGTGTTTGATGAATTGCAGTTACTGAACTTGTTTAAGTGCCAAGTCCGTCCATCCTGCAGCTGAACACTAGTTGTTTTTTCAGTTAGTTCACAGACAGAACAGCCTCCACACGGGTAGTGTCCCGGGGGAATGGATGTATTGGTCACTTGTAATTGGGGCCTAGTATGGACAAGCCTGTCTTTAAAGTTCTGCGCTCTTCTGAAGGCAAACCGAGGTGCTGGCATTTTACAGTCGCTGGTGGATAATAAGGACCAATGCTTTCTAATGGCCTGACGAATTTTAGTCGCAAGAGGGTCAAAGGTAAGCACTATGGGTAGACAATCAGAGCTCTCCCTCGAATTCCTTTCCAAAAGTGCTTCACGTGGAGTGTTATGTGCCCTCTTGCGAGCTCTGTTGACAATTTTTCTGGGGTATGCCCTCTGTACCAGCTTCTCAGTGAGGGCTTCAGACTGTTTCAAAAAGTCAACAGTCGAGGAACAGTTTCTGCGATAACGCAGAAACTGTCCCACAGGCAAATTATCCCTCAGCGCTCTGGGATGGAAAGATTGGTAATGCAAGAGGGAATTTTTGTTGGTAGGTTTCTGATGAACAGTAGAGGTTAACCTATCGCCAATCACAGTGATGTCCAAGTCTAGGTATGTGACCTTCTCGGTGCTGATGTTCCATGTGAACTTCAAACATCTATCCCGATTGTTGAGCCATTCCAAAAACTCACCAAGATGGCTACGTGTACCAGTCCATATGCAAAGAACATCATCAATATACCGCTTCCAGAGGCTGATATGCCCCTGGAAGGGATTGGATGGATGATATAGATGATGTTCCTCGAACTGGCCCACGTAGATGCAGGCCAGACTCGGTGCGAAGGTAGCACCCATAGAAGTCCCAGATATTTGTAGGAACATATCATCCTTGTAGGCAAAGTAATTCCGAGTGAGTGCTACCTCAATGCATTGCATAACAAAGGTTTGGGGGGTATCATAAAACCACTCCTGGCTTTCAAGTGCACGTGCTGCTGCCACCAGCGTTGCGTCTTGAGGGATACTTGTATATAACGATTCAATATCGATAGTAACAAGTATCTGTTGCAAATCGTCAAACCTTAAATCTTTGATGGTATTCAAGATGTCAGTGGTATCCTGGACATATGACAGCTGTTTAACCACCGACTCCCTAAGGAAGAAGTCGGCAAATTGGGACAATGGTTCCAGTACAGAGGAAATCCCCGACACTATCGGGCGTCCTGGAGGGGGCCGTTGTGCCTTATGGATTTTCGGCAAGATGTAAAATGCCGGAATCCTGGGTTTGCTGTTAACTAGGAAGTCAGCTTCCTTGGTGGTAATCCACTTTCTTTCCCTCGCATGTCCCACCATCGTGGTGATGGTATTCAACAATTCAGAGGTGGGATCCCTGATCAACGGTTGATAGTTGTTTCTATCATCCAAAAGCCTTCGGACCTCTCTCTCATAGTCAGCAGTATTCATTAGGACGATTGCCCCACCCTTATCGGCCGATTTAATCGTGAGGGCTGAATTCTTTTGCAAAGATGTCAATGCATGCCAATCGTTCTTGGTCATGTTGCTGAATGCATTTCTTTGTTCTGTCTCCTCAAGCAACCTAATCTCATCAAGAACCTTTCTTTCAAAGGCAAGAACTTCAGGGCCTACTGTGTGACTGGGGGGGCAAAAATGAGAGGGACGATGTAAATTAGAGGTAAACACTGATGGAGGTTCTGAGTCCTTCAGTGCGAAAAACTTTTTTAATTTAATCTTCCTCATTGCCTCATGTACTTCCATTCTACATTTGAAAGGGTCATGTCTGGGAGTTGGAACATACCCCAAACCTTTATTGAGCACTCTCAGTTCATCATTTGAAAGTTGGTAATCGGACAAATTAACCACAATATTGTTTATGTGGGCATTCTGCCCCTGCTCCTGGTTACGCGGGGGGAGAACGACTGCCATGTCTGGGACTGATTCTGACGTCCTCGACCTCGACCTCTCGACCCGCCCCCTCTGTTTCCTCTCTGGCTCTGGACTAAAAAAGAGCGTAAAAGGCCACCCAGGTCCTGGTTGGATTGAACCTGTGGGTTGAATCTCACTCCCCTTTTTTAAGTGTCCCTAATCTCTAAAAATCTAACTGCGACTTTCCCCATAGAAGCTAACGGGAGCTCGCGGTTGTGTTCACACACTGCACATGGTCCCAGTGGGTCCCCTGTATCACTACCTTGGATGGTTCCTTGGGGTCCCAGCGAGTCTACAGGCTCTAGGTCTTGTGTCTAGTTAAGTCGTGGTTCTTTTACCACTATTTTAGTATATGGTTTGGCTCACCCCTAGGGCCTGATGTGTATTTGTGCTATTTTACCGTGATTATTGAAGTGTAACTTATGCGTTTTGACCTCTAGTCTCATAAAGAGACTAGGAGGGTGTGTTTAGTAATAAATACATATATTTCATATATATTCCTGGTGTGGATATCTTTCATTTTGTGACTCAAGAGATTGTAGACTGGTAAAACAAGCTGCTTTACATTCCTTCAAGACTTAGCCTGAAGGCTGCTCTCCATAGCTACCACTAGGATAGCTTTCAATAAAGGTTGTCTTTAACCTATAACCAATAAGGGGTTGTTTGTACTGATACAAGGTGCCCACTAAAACTAGTGGACAGCATAGATCAGGCCAACTTCTCACACCATGGATGGTCAAAACACTTCTTCAGACCAAGACGTGGGCGGGAACTCTTCTTAACAGCGCAGCTGAGGTCACAATAGTTCATGAGACTTTTCTAGAGTTTCTGGTGGCAAGACTGACTGATGAATATGTACAGGTTGAAATTCCAAATCAGCGTCTTAGTCCTCCAGATAGAATTTATGATTAGGACATTAATATTGAGGGTGACATACCAAAACCTATTAAAGTAATATTCCAACAGATTTTGATCACTGAATATGACATTCTCTTTGCTGAGACTGATTGGCCACCAGATTTTGTTAGAAATGTTGCACAAGGGGAAGATGTAAATATACCTTATGTTTCTGTTCTTGTTCCTGAAGAAGTTAAAGCAGTATATGCTGCAGAATGGGCTCTTGCACAGGCCTCAGTTTTATATTGCAACAAATGGGGTTAAGATAAAGACTCACCTTATCATGTAATACCAGTAAGGTCCAGCCCGCAGGTTCAGGCACACTATTCCATTAAACATGAAGCTAAATGCGCAGTTAGGGAGATTCTCTCACAATTAGAATATTAAGTTGTGATTAAGCCTTTTGTCCCCATACGAATAATCCATTATTTACTGTAATTAAACTAGATCATTATTTTCGTATAGTCTTAGACTATAGACATTTGAACAGATACACACTGCTTAAAAAATAATTTTGTTCGTAAAAAATACAAAACCACATTGGACATTTACAATGTTTTTCACTGTCAAAATGAAGCACCTGAAAGCCACCATTTGGCCATGTTCTCAGCACTAGGAGCCCACTGAAGGTTCTGTGGGCTCCCTCAAAGCTAAAGGAACAGCCAAGGTCTGTTCGCAGCCTGAGTGATGTCAATTTTACAAGAAATTGACTGAGAAGCATTGTCTTATGTTGATGACATTTACATCACTGACAATGATTCAAACACACAATTGGCTAGTGTGGATTGTATTATTTTCGTTTGACCATGGCTATAAATGAAATACTCCAAAATCTAAAATTGCCTTTCTCATTATCTTGTCCCTAAGTTATGAATTATCACATGAAGGCAAACGTTTTGCACCACATTTCTTACAGAAGTGTGCTTTATTATAACAACTGAATACCTTAAAAAAGCTTCAATCACTTTTAGGATTTCTAAATTTTTGCACGACATGCATTCCAGATTATGCATAACGGGTTAGACCATTGTACATTTTAATTTGACCAGATTTTTCCAATGTGCATTGGACTTCTGAACAGACTAATATTCTCCAGAACTTGCAGGGAGACATGCTTGAATCTAAACACTTACATACTTGTGTTAACTCCACTAATTTAGCAATCCACTTAATTGCTGTTTCTACTGGTTACACTTATGTTTTATTTAATGAAGGAGGAACAGTATCGCTTGCATATAGATCGCATTTCTACTCCATTGCGGGAATGCGTTTTGCATTGACACAACAAATGTTGACTTCATTTCAAACAGCTGTCTTGAAGGAACGTCCATTGGCACAAGGGAAACGTATAATTGTGGTGTCTCCTGTTTTAGCGGTAGAGGGCGTCACCAAGGCCAGAGTCCCAAAAGTGAAAACCTTGCATCCTAGATAGATCTTCTGAGCACTTCCCTAACAACTGATGATACTGATTACATGTTATGCCTCTAGATCATGCTTTTATAATATACACTGATGGTTCAGCCCAGGCAGCAGTTGGTACTAAGTAAAAGTACTCAGGTGCAGGTGTTGCAGTAAAGGGTATAATGAAATATGGTGTATTTCAGGCACAGAAAACATATACAGACACTTTAGATGACTGTACTGCTTAGCTGGCTGAACTGAAAGATTTGGATCTGGATTTGCAGATTATGGATTCAGAATTCCCCACACGTATTGTGTGTGATTCCTATTACTGCATCCAGGTCTTTAATGATAATTGTCCTTATTTATTAATTCTGATATTTTAAAGGGAATTCTATAAAGCATAAACTTCTTTGGGGAAAGGTGGAGGCACTAAAGGATGCTTTGCGATGGGCTCATGTGATTCATATATTGAGCCTTCAATTTGTTGGTATACATGTTGCAGGGAATTTATTGGCTGTTACAGCTGCCAAGGTGGCTGTTCAGCCTGTTTGTGTGGCTGCAGTTACTCGTTCACACACGAGGATAGAAGATTACATAATGGCTGTGGTCACTGCTTTGGCTAGTGGTAAGCCCTTACCTAAAGGCAATTCAGCTAACATCTCCTATCTATTGAATTCTCAAAATGTGCCCTTTATCCGCGTTCCTGGAGTGGGTGATTGTGTGATAGTGATACCCAACCAAGACAGTAGGTTGAAGTTAATAATAGCTGTTCATGAGGGATTGGTGGTTGCCCAGGCAGGTGTGTCAGCTACAGTTTCATTATTACAGAAACAATACTGGTGGCACTGTCTTTATAAACAGACCAAACATTTTGTACTTTGTTGTGACATTTGTCAACAAATCAAAGGTTCCACTGTTGCTCGCCCAACACATACTCCACTTTTAGTTTCACATAAGCCACTTGATTCTTGTTCACTATTTCTATGGGTCTGGCCACAGCGATCGTCTGATGGTCTAACAGCTATTAAAGATTTGCAGGTCTTCATTGGCACATATGGAGTGGGAACATTCCAGTCGTTCCAGGGCCCAGCCTTCACCCCTAAGGCATGCCGGGACACCATGAGCACTCTGGGTGTTGCTGTGTGTTAGACGGCGACCTCAGAGGAGCCCGGAAGGGAGTCCTGACTACCCTGAGACCCACCCTCGAGTATCGTAGCCGGGCACTGGCGGGAGACTCCTCAGGTGGAGAAGTCTCGTATCGAGGATCGTACTTCAGGCACCACACGACACAGAAACAACACACCGTGCGTTCTCAGGAACCAATCTTTATCAAATAGGTTAGCACTGCAAATATGTACAAGGAGAGCGCGGGCTCAATGAGTCTCGGAAGGGATAGGGGGTAGCGGGACAGTCTTTGGCACAAAAGTTCAAGGTAAGGATGTACCCTGCGCACAGCTCACAATCCTCGAGCTGGGGGGTAGGCTGGTTGTCGTGGGGTCCGGCGGGACCAGTGGAGTCTGTGGAAGCCGCGAGTCACTCAGCGGGCTCAGGTACAAGTTCGGAGGTCTTACGATCTTCAGGGAGCCGCGAGTCACTCAGCAGGGCTCAGGTACAAGTTCGGAGGTCTTACGATCTTCGGGGAGCCGCGAGTCACTCAGCAGGGCTCAGGTACAAGTTCGGAGGTCTTACGATCTTCAGGGAGCCGCGAGTCACTCAGCAGGGCTCAGGTACAAGTTCGGAGGTCTTACGATCTTCGGGGAGCCGCGAGTCACTCAGCAGGGCTCAGGTACAAGTTCGGAGGTCTTACGATCTTCGGGGAGCCGCGAGTCACTCAGCAGGGCTCAGGTAGTTCTAAGTTCCAGGAGCCGCGACCATGTCAGCAGGCTCTCGTTGTTCCAGCGTCGAATCTGCCGGACAGACCCAGAGCACCCCTTGTTATAGGTCGACCCCTCTTTGATGTCCGGAGTCTGTGCAGGCAGGGGTCTTGTCACCTGGGGGTCGCTTGTCGGGATTTCCTGCTATTGTCTTTTGATCCTTTCAGGGCCGGGTCGGGAGGAGTCCCAGACACCCAGCAGGCACGGAGCCAGCCCTCAGGGAGGCCGGAGGGCCGATCGAAACCCATCGTCCCAGGGGAGTTCAGAGGTGCGATAGAAACTGCTCCTCCCTCTCTCATCCCCTGGAGGGAGATTGACCACCGCAGTAGCTTGGGGTTTTCTCCTCGCATCTGCATGAGCCATCGCAAGGGCCGATGATCAGTTTGGACTCTGAAATGGGTGCCGAACAGGTAGGGTCGTAGCTTTTTGAGTGCCCAGACCACGGCAAAGGCTTCGCGCTCTATGGTGCTCCATCTCTGTTCTCTGGGTAACAGCCGCCGACTGAGGAAGGCGACGGGCTGGTCCAGGCCTTGGTCATTCATCTGGGACAGGACGGCCCCAATGCCATGCTCGGAGGCATCGGTCTGGACTACAAACTCCTTGGAGTAGTCGGGAGCCTGGAGGACGGGGGCCGTGCACATGGCCTTCTTTAGGGCATCGAACGCCTCCTGGCAGGCGGTTGTCCACTGAACCTTTTTTGGCTGTTTTTTGGATGTGAGTTCTGTGAGGGGGCCGACAAGGCTGCCATACCCCTGGATGAATCTGCGGTAGTAGCCAGCGAGGCCCAGAAAGGCTCGGACCTCCGTTTGGGTGGTGGGGGGTTCCCAGGCCACGATGGCGTCGATTTTTGGTTGTAGCGGGGCGACCTGGCCACTCCCGACCTGGTGCCCCAGGTAGACTACTGATCCTTGTCCAATTTGGCACTTGCTGGCTTTTACTGTCAGGCCTGCCTGGCGCAGGGCGGTTAGCACCCTCCGGAGGTGCTGGAGGTGCTCACCCCATTCGGAACTGAAAACGGCGATGTCGTCCAGATATGCCGCGCTGAACTGTTCTAGCCCTGCCAGGACTCTGTTTACCAGTCGCTGGAAGGTGGCCGGGGCATTTTTCATTCCGAAGGGCATTACGCGGAAGCGGTAATGCCCATCTGGGGTGGAGAAGGCAGACCGCTCCTTGGCCCCCTCGGTGAGCGCAATCTGCCAGTATCCGCAGGTGAGGTCGAAGGTGCTGAGGAACCGTGCTGCCCCGAGTCGGTCAATGAGCTCGTCGGCTCGTGGGATGGGGTGGGCATCGGCTCGGGTGACGTCATTGAGCCCCCGGTAGTCCACACAGAACCGGAGCTCGGGGGCGACACCGGGGGCCGCTGCCTTCGGGACCAGGACCACGGGGCTGGCCCAGGGACTGTCAGATGGCTCGATCACTCCCATGGTCAACATCTTTGAGACTTCAGCTTGAATGCAGGACCGGACCCGGTCGGGGACCCGGTAGGCTCGGTGTCTCACCGGCGGGCTGTCCCCGGTGTCCATGTCATGGACACACCAGTCGGTGACTCGGGGGATCAGGGAGAAGAGGTCGGCAAATTGTCCTAGTAGCTGGCGGCAGTCCTCTTGCTGCTGGGTAGTGAGAGCTGGGGAGAGATTCACTCCCTCCACGGAGCCATCCTGCTCCTTGACACACAGGAGGTCCGGGAGGGGATCGGACTCATCTTCGGCCCCGTCATCGGTGGCCAGCAGGAGGCTTAGTTCTGTCCGCACGAAGTGAGGCTTGAGGCGGTTCACGTGAAGGACCCGGAGGGGATCCCGGGGCGACTGGACGTCCACCAAGTATGTGACTGGGCTCTTCCGCTCAATCACTTTGTAGGGCCCGGTCCACCTGTCCTGGAGGGCGCCTGGCTTCACGGGAGCCATGACCCATACTTGTTGGCCCGGCTGGAACTCGACCAGAGTGGCATTCTGGTCGTACCAGCGCTTCATCTCTTCTTGGCTTGTCTCTAGGTTGGCCTCGGCCAGTGCTCGGAACTTCCTGGTCTGGTTCCGGAGGGTCAGAACATAGTGGAACACATCTCGTGGGGTGGTCTGGGGTGCCGCCTCCCACCCTTCCTTAACCAAGCTGAGGGGACCCCGGACGGGGTGTCCATAGAGCAACTCAAACGGGCTGAACCCTAGGGACTTCTGGGGGACCTCTCGGTAAGCGAACAAGGGGCAGGGGAGCAGGACGTCCCACTTACGCCGGAGGGGCTCTTCTAGGCCGGTGATCATCCCTTTCAGAGTCCGGTTAAACCTCTCTATTAGGCCGTTCCCCTGGGGATGGTACGGGGTAGTGAATTTGTAGGACACTCCACATTGTTGCCACAGGGACGTCATGTACCTCGAGATAAAATTAGTGCCGCGATCGCTCACGACCTCGCGGGGGAACCCTACCCGGGAAAAGATCCCCATCAGGGCCCGGCCCACTACGGGGGCGGTGACGGTGCGTAGGGGGATCGCCTCAGGGTATCGGGTGGCGTGATCCACCAGGACCAGGATGAAACGGTGACCTTGGGAGGTGGGGGGGTCCAGGGGCCCCACGATGTCGATCCCGACTCGTTCAAAGGGGGTACTGACGACCGGGAAGGGTTGGAGGGGAGCCTTGCGCTTCCCCCCACTCTTCCCGCTAGCTTGGCACGTGGGACAGGACTTGCAGTGGGCTTCTACGGCTGCTCTCATCTTAGGCCAGTAAAAATGGGTCACGAGACGGCTGTAGGTCTTGTCTTGACCCAGGTGGCCGGCAAGGGGGACGTCGTGGGCTAAGCCCAGGAGGAAGTCTCGGAAGCGGAGGGGTACCACCAGCACCCGACCAGATCCCAGCTCCACCGACTTCTGCTCACTATACAAAAGGCTATTTTCCCAATAAATTCGGTGCGTGCCAGTTTGGTCGCCTGCGGCTTGGCCCTCGGCCTGGCGCCGCAGTCCGACCAGGGAAGGACAGGTGGCTTGCTCCCGGCAAAACTCCTCACGGGTGGGTCCACCCTCGTGGCGCCATTGGGCCAACTCGGGTAGATCGCCTAACTCAGGGACCGGGGCGGTGTCGGACAGGGAGGGCTCGTCGCTGGCGACGGGCCCCTCCGATGGGGGGACGGGCGGACCCTCGGGGGTTACTGCTCTGACTTCTTCGGTCGGGGCGTCTTCGACTTCTCCCAGGGGGGTGAGTCGGGCTGACATAGATCGGGTGGTGGCGCACACCCACTCGGGGAGCCCCATCATCCCTAGGTGGGCCTTGCGTTCCACGTGCTTCCAGGGCGAACTCTCCAGGTCGTTCCCTAGGAGGCAGTCGACCGGCTGGGAGGTTCTTACGGCCACCCTCAGTTTACCTATTACTCCTCCCCACTCAAACGGCACCAGAGCTACCTGACACATACTCTCCCTATTATCGGCGGAAATGACTGGGCAAAAGACGTTGGGGAGGATCTGCTCCTCGGGGACTAAGTGCCTGAGGACACCGGTGATGCTGGCCCCGGTGTCCCGCAGGGCCTCTATTTGGTGGCCATTGATCTTAACGAGCTGCCCGTATTTCTTCGTGTTGGAGGGCAGGAGGCTACCAGGGACCATCTCCCTATCTCCCAGGGATACTAGGGCCATGGCTGCGGGTTCCCATTCCCCAGCTTCCTCAACCTCCTCCCCCAGGGCTACGTTGGCTATCTGTCTTGCAGGGGTGTTTTGGGTGGCCATGGGGCACTCTGGGTCATTGGCGTAGTGCCCGGGCTTCTGGCAACGGAAGCAAGTGACGGTTACCCTGTGTCCCCGTCTCCCGGGGGGTCCGGTTACTGGTGGGGGGGGCGCTGGGAAAGGTGGAGATTGGGTCTTCGGAGGACTAGGCTGGGACTCTCTCTGGCCTCCCTGGTTCCCCCCTCCTCTCTGGCGGGGTGGTCCCTGACTGGCTCGGGGATATTCTCCTACCATGCCCCGGGTGACCCGGGTGTTGGTCCAGCGGTCTGCTTCCACCGCCAGCTTCCTGGGATCGGTGAGTTTGCTGTCGAGCAGATGCTGGCGTAGTTCCACAAAGCAGTTCGCAGCCAGGTGTTCCCACAATAGGAGGTCGGTGAGCTCCTCAAGAGTGGTGACTTTGCTGCCCTTGACCCACCCATCGAAGGCCCGACTAAAAAAGATCACATATTCTACCCAGGTGGTGCCCGGGATTTTCCTGCAGTCCCGGAATCGTTGACGGTACATCTCGGGGGTGAGACCGTACCTTGTGAGTAGAGCTTCTTTCATGTGGCTGTAGGAGGTCTGCAGAGAGAGGGGCAGGTCGAGCAGGGTGTCTCTTCCTTCGCTCAGAAATCGTCCCCACAACCCTGCCCCCCAGTCCTTCTGCGGGACCCGATGGGAGGTCATGGCGACCTCGTAGGCCCTGAACCATTGCTGAATGTCATCGTTTTTATAATATTCCTTGACCACATCTTTGGGGATGTGGACCTTCTGCTCCGCTGGGGAGGTCGCCTCTCGGTTTCCCGGGGGACTCCCTTCCTCACTTCTGGCCTTGAGTTCGATTTCCTTCAAGCTGCGTTCGTGCTCCAGTTGGAGCTTCCTTCCTTCGTGTTCCCGTTGGAGCTTCTTCTCTTCTAGTTCGCCTTGCACGCGCATTTGTTCCACTGCTAGCTTTTTCTCTGCTAACTTTAATTCGCCTTCGATTTTGAGCTTAGCTAACTCGAGTTCGTGATTGCGGCTTCTCTCTCTGTCCGCGAGTTCCTCCGGGGATAGGCCCCCTTCTGTTACGATGTTTCGCACCTGGTTGTTGCTGCTTTCGCCTTGGGAAGGTTCTGCCTCGTCGGGGTGCTCCCCCGTGTTTTCCGGGCGGGAGGCCCCGGTATCCACCCAGGCTTTCAGTGCTTTCTGCAAATCTTCCTTGGTGTTGAGACCGGTGGTAGCGATTCTAAGTTCTTTGCAGAATTGCTTTAGTTCTTTGTGTGTGTATTCTTCTAGTTGTTCCACCTGGAACACCCTGTTGGCGTTGATTTCTGCGGGGATCACGGTGTTTCCTTCTGCCATCTTTGTTGGTAGTGCGTCCGTCGTTCACAGTACGATCTCTCGGTGATGGGCCCGAATCCCGTCGCTTGCCACCAATGTTAGACGGCGACCTCAGAGGAGCCCGGAAGGGAGTCCTGACTACCCTGAGACCCACCCTCGAGTATCGTAGCCGGGCACTGGCGGGAGACTCCTCAGGTGGAGAAGTCTCGTATCGAGGATCGTACTTCGGGCACCACACGACACAGAAACAACACACCGTGCGTTCTCAGGAACCAATCTTTATCAAATAGGTTAGCACTGCAAATATGTACAAGGAGAGCGCGGGCTCAATGAGTCTCGGAAGAGATAGGGGGTAGCGGGACAGTCTTTGGCACAAAAGTTCAAGGTAAGGATGTACCCGGCGCACAGCTCACAATCCTCGAGCTGGGGGGTAGGCTGGTTGTCGTGGGGTCCGGCGGGACCAGTGGAGTCTGTGGAAGCCGCGAGTCACTCAGCGGGCTCAGGTACAAGTTCGGAGGTCTTACGATCTTCAGGGAGCCGCGAGTCACTCAGCAGGGCTCAGGTACAAGTTCGGAGGTCTTACGATCTTCGGGGAGCCGCGAGTCACTCAGCAGGGCTCAGGTACAAGTTCGGAGGTCTTACGATCTTCAGGGAGCCGCGAGTCACTCAGCAGGGCTCAGGTACAAGTTCGGAGGTCTTACGATCTTCGGGGAGCCGCGAGTCACTCAGCAGGGCTCAGGTACAAGTTCGGAGGTCTTACGATCTTCGGGGAGCCGCGAGTCACTCAGCAGGGCTCAGGTAGTTCTAAGTTCCAGGAGCCGCGACCACGTCAGCAGGCTCTCGTTGTTCCAGCGTTGAATCTGCCGGACAGACCCAGAGCACCCCTTGTTATAGGTCGACACCTCTTTGATGTCCGGAGTCTGTGCAGGCAGGGGTCTTGTCACCTGGGGGTCGCTTGTCGGGATTTCCTGCTATTGTCTTTTGATCCTTTCAGGGCCGGGTCGGGAGGAGTCCCAGACACCCAGCAGGCACGGAGCCAGCCCTCAGGGAGGCCGGAGGGCCGATCGAAACCCATCGTCCCAGGGGAGTTCAGAGGTGCGATAGAAACTGCTCCTCCCTCTCTCATCCCCTGGAAGCGTGATGTCCTCCAGCCGGAGTGGCGCCTCTAGGCCCGGGTCGCGCTGGGGCCGGGCGGCCATCTTGGTGCATGAAGTGGGCACGCGGGCCCGGGGTGGCTGAAAGGGGAGAGGCCATGGACGGGGATGTCCGGGTTGGTGCGTGTGTCCTGGTGGGGAGGGTCGGCTGGGCCGTGTGCTTGGGGCTGCAGGTACCAGGTTTCGGTGGTGCGGGGGCACGTCGGGCCATTCTACGAGGCCGGGTCCAACACTGTGCATTACTTCGCCCCCTATCATCCTAAGGGAAATTTGGTGGTGGAATGTATAAACCGTGATGTAAGGCAGTCCTTGACAACTAGGTTCATGTCACTATTGGATCCATCACCTGTATGGTGTTCAGAGAGCTCTAACTAATCTGTGTAGATGGATGCTGGGTGGTAAGACTCCATATGAAGTCCTTTTCCAGGGTTCTATGTTTGTTCTGGACCTTGGTAACTCTGGCGCAGTGTCAGAGAATGTGTCCTTTGTCATCAACAGTCCTTTCACTGTCTTACAAGAATTACAGGACTTCCAAGATGGGCACTTGAGTTTAAATTTTAAATGGTCTGCTATTGACAAAGTAAAGGTGCAACCAGCTGCTCCTGCATGTATTCCTAAAGTTGGGGGATCTAGTCCTAGAGAAGATTGCAGATAAAAAAGAGTTTGGCCAGTCATATCATGCACCTGTTCCGTTCATTGCCATCCAAGGTACTTGAAATTTGATTTTAACCCTGCTTGCTGGTTTTAAACAGAAATGACAAGTTTCAATTCATTTGATCTAGCTGCACCATGTGGTCAGTCCCTCAAAGAGAGCAGGAATCTGGTTAGTTCCTTGTCCCCTCCCCCTAACCTGCAAGAGGTCCCTCTACAAGCAGTAAGTAGTCCTAATCTTCCTACTGCCCGACTGTGGTCTTCTGATACAAATTTTTCAATTCTTCCAATTGATGATGGACAGGGTGGGTTCCTAACATGAGTTTGACATTTTCTACTGCTACTCCTTGCACTGATGTTGTTTATTATCAATGGCCTTTGGAGGTGTCTGCCGTGTCTACTTCACATGCAGAGGTCCCTGGTTTTTTTCAGACTGCCTCTGGTTATTTTGTCAGCATTGATGATTTTTCTTCAGACTCTTCACATGCCTCATGTGGTGTGAGTAGATTATTCCTTTGGCTGAAACAGACATATCTGATTCCTCGTGTTCCTGTTACTGGGTTTTTCTTTACCTCTGTTTTCTCCTTCTTTGGATTGGATTATTACTGTTTTCTTTCACCTTTTAAATATACACTATCTCCTGGATTATAGTTCTCCAGCACTGGTAGCTGAGGTTCTTACTTCTCAATCTTCATCACATAAGGTCTAAAAAAACTTGTCCTTTGTGAACATTACTGTTTTCCCTGTTCATAATGGCACTGTATGGGTTAAGGCTCCCTATGACATTTTTGGTCCTACAGAGACATTGCAAATGTTGTATGTGTTAAAAATTGCTATGGATGTATCATTACCCCAGGTTCCATTTCTGATTAATGGGATGTTATGGCTATTAAATAATATGCGATCTGAATTAGAATCATACAAAGTGTTTGAAATGTGGATTTGCATTTGACGTCTGCAAATTAAGGTGAAATGCTTTGTGCCATCATTATGCACATTACTATTTACACAGAACTAGTACTCCATGTGCTGTTTTTAACTATATGCAGAGAGACACCGTTTGACCCCACATGTAGGGAGTTTGAAAGTTTATTTGAAAACGTTCCCTTATTTTCCCAGTCATGTTCCTACAGACCCAGTTTCATACTATCGCCTTACTCCTCCCCCACCAAAGAAAAACATGCTCACACAAACAAAATTGATTTACTCTGATTTGCTTATTTCACAACTTTCTCTACGGGGCTTTAAGTATCAGAAAGATAATACTGAGCTCAAATCTGTTTGGGTAAGACGCAATTAGCAGGTCCAGAGCACTGAATCTTTATTTCAGGCATGTCTGATCCCTTGACAAAAGAATGTTTTTAAACAAAACAGTACAAAAGATTATCTGTCTTGAATTTTGTGGTGTTAAAAATGTACACATACAAAGCATTCCCTCTGTTGCATGGTTTCCTAACTGACAACAATTTGTTAATTTAACAGAAGAACAGCTTAATGAAATAGTAGAGCATAGGATGTACAATTCTTCACTTTCTGGTTCAGTTCGGTGCATATTGTGGCCAGGTCATACCAAAATTTGTAATGCTCGTTTTCTAAATTTTCAACAGGGTTTAAAGCAAACAGGCCAGACCCCTGGTATATTCAGTCATTACATTTGGGGTTGTCACTACATACAGTGTGGGTAATTTATGCTAGCAATGGTTGGAACATTCAACATTGTCAGCAGCTAAACACCTCTTATCCCTCCTTTCACACGATAAGGATTTACAAGATTTGTGGATGGGTCCCAGATCTCCTCATTCTAAACATTTCATATATGCCAGTTACAAGAGTAAGCTGAATGTTTGAGGCAAATTGATGAAGACAATTTGGAAAATCTTTGGCTGTTAGTGATAATTGCATGACTACATTGTCAACTCGTATTTATTCATTGAATACATTTGTGTCATATACATTTGATATCATACACAATTATATGTCTATGCTCCAACATGGCCGGAGTCAGCTGAGGTCAATTGTGCAGTTGAGTTGGACTTTGCAAGTCTTTGGTGTCCTGCTGGTGATCAAAGTTACTGTATATGTTTGCTATTAGTCCCGCTCTCCACCCAAGCAGCTCCGCCGTAGCCTCACCTACCGCTGCCCCAGACACCTCTCTCCCAGGTAGGTGCTTGAGGCCCTCCTCCACCAGAAGGCTCCTGCCTGTGCCTCAACCCTGGTGGTCCAGTGGGAGATCCTTGCTCTTCTGCTGTTCCACTGTTGCCTGTCTGCGTTGTTGTGCCCGTTTTGTCTATGTGTCTTTTGTCTGTTTCTTATTTTATATTTATTTTGCCTGTGACTCTGTTTTCTGCCCATTTCATTTGTTGTTGTGCCTGTGCCCTTGTTTTCTCATCCGTGCCTGTTTCTCACTGCCCTTTTCCCACCGCTGCTCCCGTGGCTCCTACCCCCTGCTGTTCCCGCCTCCCAGCTGCACTTTCATCCACCCTATTTAATGGTGGCTGCTGCTAGAGTGTATGAGCAGGACCTCTGACCTCCTGGCCAGAATCCCGCTCTCTGCCCAAGCAGCTCTGCGGTAGCCTCGCCTGCCACTGCCCCAGACATCTCTCTCCCAAGGTGTTCAAGGCCCTCCTCCACATGCAGGCTCCTGCCTTCACCTCCCCTGTCTGCATTGTTGTGCCCATTTTATCTTTGTGTCTTTTGTCTGTCTCTCATTGTAACTGTATTGGAATTTTTGTGATTGTTTGTCTGTGACTCTGTTTTCTGCCCTTTTCATTAGTTTTTTTTGCCTGTGCCCTGACTTTGTCCTCCGTGCCTGTTTCTTGCTGCCCTTTTCCCGCCACTGCTCTCCCACACCCCCTCCCCCTGCTGCTCCCGCCTTCCAGCTTGTACCATAGGTATGCCTAAGGCAAGCCTATCTGTGCCCCGACTGCGACTAGTGCCTGAAAAACTGGATCTCAGACCACCCACAGCTCTAATGCAGCCGCTCACCTCACTCTCAACCCTGGAAGGAACAATAACTGCCATCTGTATACACCAAATTCCACCCATGGCCAAACATCCTGCTGACACTACCGCTGAATGTTCACCACCCTCAACAGCCCCATGGCCGTTGCCCACTCACCGAATGCCAACATCCCCAAAGCCCTGATGTGCATCCTTCTCAACTTACGCTCCCTGCAAAGACATGCCTTAAAGATCTGGGACCTCTAGACACCATCTAGCCTGATGTTGCCTTCCTCATGGAAACCTGTCCCAACTCCACCTCCACTCCCGACATCACCACAGCCCTCCCCAATGGATAAAAGATCCAGACAAAAAAAATACCCCAACCACTTGGGAGGAGAACTTGCCATCGCACACAAGAGCTCCCTCTGAATCACCACCTCCAGCACAAGTGACTCCCCGTCCACCACCAAACTCCTTTTTTTCCTGATAAAAAACAGCCCCAGAACCACCCTTCCTGGCACCCTCACCTACAGGCCCCCTGGATCTCAAACAGTGTTCACCGCTACCATCGCCGACCTCGTCATACCCCACGCCATCACCTCCATGGACTACATACTCATCAGAGACTGCAACTTCCACCTTGACAAACTCAAGGACCCCAACCCCTCCCCCCTCCTAGACAACCTCGCCAACCTCGGAATGAAACAGCTCATCACCACCCCCACCCACATGGCAAGACACACCCTCGACCCCATCTTCGCAGGAGGGAACAACATCCACTTCTGCCACACCACGCAACCCTTCTGGATGGACCTCCACTCTATACAATTCCAAGTCGACAACCCCCCCACCTCCCAAACCTGCACCCTACCCACCACGAAGCAACTGGAGCAAGGTCACCGAGGAGCACCTCAACTCCACCCTCAACTGCGATGCCTCCCTCCACCTCAACCAACACCAACCTTGCAGCAAAAGAACTACACAGATGAATCACCAACAGTGCTTGCTCCCCTTCGCAACCCCGACAGACAGTCCTCGAGAAAGGCCACCTGGTTCACCGTCGACCTCCAAGAATCCAGACACACCTGCAGAAATCTAAAGAAGAATTTGCAAAATAGCAAAACTTCAGAAGAGCGCACCACATACACAAACGCTATGACAGAATACCACCAACTCATCAGATCAACCAAAAAGACCTTCATCCAGAACAAGATCACCACCAACTCCAGCAACTCAAAGGAACTCTTCAACATCATCCAATAATTCACCACACACCCCAGCAAGGCCACGGACATCACCCCCTCCCAGGACCTCTGCAACAAACTCAGCTCCTACTTCCATCAGAAAATCAAGTCCCTCTATGACAACTTCAACAAACGGACACCAGACTCTGAAACCACTCCCTCCTCCAACAATGCCAGCCAACCCAACATCTCCACCTGGACCACAGCCACCACAGAAGACACCAAATCAACCATGAAAGGCATCCACTCAGGAGCAGCCATGGACCCCTGTCCACTGCACATCTTCCACTGAGCCGCCAAGGCACCGGAACTACGAAGCACAAATTAACACCACCTTCAAAACCAGCATCTTTCCTGATGACTGGAAATGTGCAGAAGTCAAGCCCCTGCTCAAGAAGCTTACGGCAGATCCTTCGGACCTCAAAAACTACCGACCTATCTCACTCCTCCCCTTCGTGGCCAAAGTCACAGAGATGCCCAATTAAAAAAATTAATCGAAGAGAACTCTATCCTCGACCTCTCCCAATCCGGATTCCACAGCAACCACAGCACCAGGACTTCTCTACTCGCCGCCACAGATGACACCCGCACCCTCCTCGACCAAAGCCCCACTGTGGCCCTGATCTTACTTGACCTTCCCGCAGCCTTCGACACCATCTCCCACTGCACACTCACCACCAGACTCCACAACGCTGGAATACAGGGAACCTCCCTCGAATGGCTCCGCTCCTTCCTCACCTGCAGAACCCAAAGAATCAGACTACCACCCTTCTTTTACGAACCCACAGAGATCAACTGCAGAGTACCTCAAGGATCGTCACTCAGCCCTACACTCTTCAACATCTACATGGCCCCCCTCACTAGCATTGTCAGACAGCACTGACTCAACATAGTCTCCTACACCGATGACACCCAGCTCATCCTCCTCCTCAGCAAGGATCCCGTCGCCACCAGACTCAGCTTCCAGGAAGGAATGAAGGATGTTGCATCCTGGATGAGCAGCAGCTGCCTGAAGCTCAACACAGAGAAGACAGAGTTCCTCATCCTCGGACCCTCCCCCACTGCATGGGACAACACCTGGTGGCCAACCACCCTCGACAGCCTGCCCACCCTCATGGACCATGCCCTGAACCTCAGCATCATACTCAACTCCTCCCTCTCCATGACTCGACAGGTCAACGCCGTCACCTCCACCTGCTTCAACACCCTCTGCATCCTTCGCAAGATCTTCAAATGGATCTCCCCAAATTAAGAAAGACCGTCACCCTTGCACTCATAACCAGCAAACTGGACTACAGCAATGCCCTCTACACCTGAATCAACAAGTCTCTGCCCTGCAAACTACAGACTATACAGAACACCTCACCCAACACCTGCGAGACCTCCACTGGCTGTCCGTCGAGAAGAGAGTAACCTTCAATACACTCACCCACACCTACAAATGCCTGCACAACACTGGACCCCAATGGCTCAACAAGAGAATCTCCTTCCATGTGCCCAAGAGAAAACTCAGATCCGCTGACCTCGCTGAAACCCTGCGCATCTGTAGAGCCAGAACGGGTGAAAGGACCTACTCCTACATTGTGGCCACGACCTGGAACAAGCTCTTGATCGACATCAGACGTGCCCTCTCTCTGCACATTTTCAGGAAGACCCTCAAGACCTGGCTCTTCGACTGACTGGAGCTGCTTACACCCCGCAGCGTCTTGAGACCCTCACGGGTGAGTAGCAAACTTGACAATTCCCTGATTGATTGATTTTGCTGTGGAAGAAGTTAGATAAGTTGTTGCAGAGTTCCTGTGAGGGCATGATGCTGCTAAATACGGCCGCAGGGGTGGTGAGATCTCTCACAACTGAACAGATTTCCTTGCAGCTGTTGGTGCTTGCCTCAATGTGTTCAGCAAGTACTCTTTTTTGGTATTGCTCAGTAGTTGCTGGTAGTGTATGAGCACAACCTTGTATGTGATCCTGGTGTTGGAATTATGTTTGGTTGCCTGTTTCCTTTACAGCTGTTTGCAGTGGCATTTAGATCCTCTGATGTCTGTGTACCAGCCGGGTAGTTTGTTGGCTCTTCTTTGGTGGTTTTAATGGGTGCGAGGGAATCTGTACAGTTCTTGATTCATTCGTTGAAGTTTGCAATGTCCTCATTGAGGTTGTTGGTGATGTTGGGTTGTTCCATGTTGAGAGTGTTGAGCAAGTATGCTTCTGAGATTTTTACCCAGCTACAGATTGGTAGCGGATGCTGGTGGGTGTGTTTTGACTTGCAGTGTTGTGACTTGGAAGTGGTTTATGGAATGGTCTGTCCATGTGAGTGGTAAAGTGGAGCTTTTGATGGTCGCAAAGATTGTGTCCAGTGTGTATGTAGGGTCATTGGTGAGCTGGGTGAGATTGCTGTTGTCCAGGCTTTCAGAGAGGGGTGTGGAGCAAGGGTCCATTTGGTCCTCTATATGGAAATCGAGATTTCTGAGTAGTATAAAGTCCCTGGAACTGATGGTAAAGAGGTTGATGAAGTCCTTCTTGAGGCTGCTGAAGTCGATACACGGTTCCGGTGGTCCACAGAGTTCCTTTTAAAGTAAAGCTGTAGCTGATTTGAAAGTTGAAGTGCATGTGTTCCATGAAGGGGATGTTGTTATCTGCGGACGAAAAGCATTTGCAGGTGTCCTTGTGGAAGATGGTGAATCTTTGTTTTGGCTTGTGTAGGTAGTTCTCTCTTGCAATCTTGTAGCCCACTGGAACAGCCACAGTGATGTTAGGTGCTGACTTGGAGTTGAGACTGGTTTTGGTGAAGAAAAATAGGTCTAGCACATTGTTGCTGAGGAGATCCCAGATCTCAGTGGTATGTTTGCTGACAGATCATGTATTGAGAAGCATGCATGTGAGGGGCTTTTGAGGTGCGGGTTTGGTGTGTTTAGCAGTGTTAGGGTGAGGGGTAGGTGGTGTTGCTAGTGCTTGAAGGCTATGTGTGGGAGTACTGCTGCAGGTGAACCAGAAATGGGTGAAGGTGACAGCTCATGCCATGGTGTATAGCATGGCAGCAGCAGGGGGAGCAGTGACCTAGGTTTCAAGGAGAGGCATTTTAGGTTTCAAGACCAATAAAAGTCTTGGATTTTAGCTAATGTGACATTAGGTCTACTAAATGTATGTCAGTAAATCATCTGATTTGGTTGGCTGGAACAAAAGCAATATATAGGTACATAGAATAGTAACAGTAAGCTCCATGCCAGACCAAAATTAAGTTGGATAAACTGAAATGGAGGACTTAACAATGTTCACAATGTTGCAGAAGGTAGGCAGATACTTGACGAAGATAGAGTAGTCACTCTTATAGAAGTATTTTCTCTTATATTGCATTTATAGTGTATCATGCAACTGAGTCTCGCTGTACAGTGTATATTGTGTTCACTTTTAGAGACACTACCCCAAGTAGCCTCAGACTGGACCTCAATATGGAACTCTCACCACCATCTATTATGCATACGGCTTTCTAGCCAGCATTTTCTGATAGTTGGAGTAAGCTTTCTGAAGAAAATGTTCCTTGCTTTTAGTCTCTGTCTTTAGCATCACTTCTTCCCGTCATGAGGGGGTTTATACCACCAACATCCAAACTAGTTCAACCACTATTGGGAATTCACCTTTTTGAGTGGTTTCCCATGGTTTTTGGCTTCTGTGAAACCTGATTTACTGGACTAGTTTTACTCCGGGTACTAGGAAAGTGCTACATTTTCCAGTGTGCATGTTCTGGCCACTAAACAAGGTAAACGATTGGCTAAACTATATTGGGATATTTAACTTTTGAGTAAAACCAGAGTAATGTGGCAGAGTATGAGCTCCTGAGGCATAAAAGATGAATGTCTTATGTGATCTGTAATGTAGATTTAAACCACTCACATAAATGCCTGTAAAATAAAGACTTGAGGTGTAACAAATAGGCCTTAAACTGCAGTGCACAAAGCTGCATCAAGTACAGGTTTTAAACCCTACTTTTCACATTATCTAAAACATCCAATTGAATTGTCTTGATGCCTACAAAGCCTGGCTGCATAATGTACAAAAGTGGGACATGCCCAGTAATTGGAATGATATGTCCTAGCACTGACAGGATGCAAACGTTCATGTTACTTGAATTAAGCTATAGTAATATCTTCCTATTAAGTCCACTTGTGAATAGTAAACAAAATGCCCATGTCAGATTAGGAAAACGACCACAAAACATTGTGATATTTATCAGACAAATAATTCATTGGCAAATATAGCTTTCTGTGAAATATGCTGCAAATGTAATTTTATTATTTTATCTCTGACTAAATGATGCAACCGTAATTCAGAAATTTCTGATCACATTCACCCTTCTGCAGTGACACTAATTAATTCTTCGATTAAGTTTGAAATGCCTTTCACACAAGAAAACACTCAGCTTGGCCTGCTGGCAGGGCAAAAGGTTAGAGTTGATTACAGGTCATCTACTTCTAGTTCAATTGAAATTTGGGAGAGCGGAGCAGGCAGGTTCAAGTGAACAGTTAGCATAACAAAGAGCATGCAGTTTGATCTTAACAAGTTCTATTGTATTTATCCCTCCCTTTAGATTATGTCAGGTCAAACTTGCTGAAATCTATTGTTGAAAATACCTGTACAATTCAGTGTGTTTAATACCTAATCTGTACGTCATGCTTCATTTCTACACCCAAAAATCAGAATAGGAGGTATTTGCCACACCTGATAAGTATGTCATCCGCTATAATAACATTAATCAGGTTTGGTAAATACTCGACCATGTTTCGAAAAACCTGCGATCAGCACCTTGGTATCTTGACAGTAAACAAGGAGATTCTGGTGTGAGGAAAGCTACCAAGATACCAATTCCTCTTCTACCCATTCTTTGGAAAAGCTAGACCAGCTGGCCTTCTATAGCTTAACCCCTTCGGTGCTCATGACGAGCTGGGCTCGTCATGGCACACAGTCTCCGTGTGCTCATGATGAGCCCAGCTCGTCATGACACCCACCCACGGGGAAAGCGCTGGCGCTCCCCCCTTGCGCAGCCGATCGGGTTTCTTTATCCTGGGGAAGGCAGGGGAAGACCTTCCCCTGCCTCCCCCTGCCCCCCACTCGCATCATCAATGACATCAGCGCGCGAGGCGCGCTGACGTCATTGATGGTTCCCTTGGCTCACCGACGCGCAGGAAGCCATTTGCTTCCTGCCCGTCGGTGATCTAAGAGGTTAGTTTTGGGGCTAGGGAGGGGGGGATTTAACACGATAGAGACATCGAGGGAAAGGAAAGGGGTTTCCTTTCCCTCAATGCCTCTTTTGTGCATTCCTGCTGCACGATTGTGCGATCGTGCAGCAGGAATGCCCACTAGCGCCAGGGATTTTTTTAAAAAATAATTTGGGCAGTGTGTTGGTTGGGGGAGCGGCCCCTTGGGCAAGGGTCGCTCCCCTTTTGGGGGCACGTGTCTTGGCTTCGTTTGCCCCCCTGGGGGGTCAGAATTTTAAGTTTGCGCACCAAATTGGCTCACTTTGTGAACATGCAGGGGAGTGGCCCTTTGGGCAAGGGTCACTCCCCTTTGGGGGACATTTTAGGTAGCCCACCATGGTAGTTTTGGTTTTGGGGAGCGACCCCTTAGGCAAGGGTCGCTCCCCTTTTGGGGACCTACATTTTTGCTTTGTTTGCCCCCCCTGGGGGGGCAGATTTAAATTTAAAAAAATGTATTCGGCCCACTGGGCCAATTGAATAAATGTAGTGGGGAGTGGTCCTTTGGGCAAGGGTCACTCCCCTTTGGGGGCCATTTTAGTATGCCTATGATGTTAGGTTTTGTTGTTTTGATGTATATTTTGTTTGGGGCAGCGGCCCCTTAGGCAAGGGTCGCTTCCCTCATGGGGGCTATGTTTTAGGCTTTGTCTGCCCCCCGGGGGGCATATTTTCTTATTAAAAAATAAATAAATGCCCACTGAACCACCAGGGATTGTTTAGTGTGGAGTGGCCCCTTGGGCAAGGGTCACTCCCCTTTGGGGGCTTATGATTCTGGCTGTCTGCCCCCATGGGGGGGCAGATTTTGCCATTTTTAGGTTGAGCATTTGAGACCTCTTGTATATTCTTTAGTATTTACTTATATGTTTTTATGGTTTGTGTGCTTTGGAGATCAGCCCTAGGACTTGTCGGCTTCCGCTTAGGGGCTTTTCTTTCTGATCAACTGACTATTTAACTTTTTTGATAGAAAACGACCAGCAGAGGTCAGTAAAATACTAGAATCACTTCAGCATTCTCTAGTTTTCAGTCCATAGAAATTGTCTTCCACGAGCACCCATAGACGATAATATTTTTTTAAAATCTTGTATTGTCAGTGATATGACCACCGAAGGCCCACATTTTCTATTAAAAACAGAGCATAGAGCATTGGACTATACCATTTACCTCTGAAAGGCAATATTTCTCACCGTGTGTTCCAATACTTGGCGTGTCACGCAGTTTTGTGCTTACTTTCCCTCCATGTCCAAGAACAGCAAATGTTTCAGAGCGCAGGCTAATGTGCTGCATAGCTAAATACATATAAGGTCCCAAAGGCGAGACCGATTGCATTGCAAATGCTTGTTTAATGTAGGGCCCACTAGGCCACCAGGGAGTTATTTTTGAAGAGTGACCCCTTGGGCTAGGGTCACTCTCCTTTGGGGTCAATCTTTGTGGCTGAGTCTGCCCCGCAGGGGGGGAGATGGCCATTTTTTTAAAAAATTGGGCCCACCAGACCATCAGGGATTTTGTTGTTGTTGAGCGCCCCCTTGGACAAAAGTTGCTCCCTTTTATGGGAGGATGATTGTGGTCATTTCTGCCCTCTTTGGGTGGCAGAATAGCAGTATGTTTTTTAGGCCCATCTGCCCTCAAGGGGGGGCAAAAGCCACTAGCCACCTGTTCTTAAAAAAAAAAATTGTGTTTGGGAGTGGCCTCAAGTGCAAGGGTTGCTCCCCTTTTATGGGGGTGAATATTTTATTTATACTCTTAGGCCCACCTACCCCTTAGCTTGGCTGGTGGATTGTGTGTGGACTGATGCATTATTTGCATATGTGATTGTAATGTTTTTTTCTCCTTTTTATTCTAGTGTAAAGCTTTTGATTCCTGTTCGTGATTTCGACAGTGGTGTTCTGCAGTTTTTTTGGTAAGAAAAACCTTTTGTTGTATATACTCCATATTAGTATTTTTGTCATGTATGAATGAATTTTTTTATAAGTGGTGTCATAATGGCAGCTTATTTAGTTAGTGTTTTGTGCAAGGAATTCTTTGCGATGTGTTTTGCATTGTCTTATGTGTAATTTTCTTTTCTCTTTCTTTTTTAGTGGGATATTGTTGATCCATACTGTGTCTGTGCAGAGTAGGTGGTGGTGAATTTATCTGCTTCTGGCAAGTGAGTGGTATAGTTTTGGAGTATATAGGTATTTCTGATAAAAGTGCATTTTGTTTATTACTTATTTTACAAAGTGTTTGTTGTTGTTGACTTATTTGACAAGTTACTTTTATTAGTAAGCAGTATGGCTAGCCGTAGAATGACTGCTCAGCAGGTGGTTGGTATGCTTCTTGAATCTTCCTCTGAGCAGAATTATGAGACTGACAGTGCGTCCGAGGGAGAGGAGGGAGGGGAAAATTCAGGCAGTGAGTTTTCTCTCCACATGGAATCATCGGATGATGAAGGTACTCTCAGTGCAGATGAAGCTACTCCCAGTGCGGATGAAGTGCCTGTTTTAGAGGAGGATACTGCTGTGCCGATGGTGCAAGTGGCATCTGGATTGCAGCCTGAGGCTGCTAGGCTTCCTACTGGAAGTGCTGGACTCTGGGTTGATCCAAACATGGTGCAGCCAGT
Organism: Triturus cristatus; assembly: GCF_964204655.1. NCBI lineage: Eukaryota > Metazoa > Chordata > Amphibia > Caudata > Salamandridae > Triturus > Triturus cristatus. Next base: position 522,217,679 of record NC_140588.1, on the reverse strand, counting down.
GTTGCCTGCCTTTAGTGGTGATGCAGGGTGTAGAGTGGATTGTGAACATATTTTGCCTATACAGTTTTTTTATGTTGTTTATGGATGATGTATTTTTGGGTGAGATTGTTGAGCAGACTAATTTGTATGCTGAACAGTTTTTGAGGGACAACAGTGACAAACTTAGGCCCCACTCTAGAGCTACTCAGTGGACTCCCACAAATTTTAAGAGATGAAGAAGTTTTTGGGTTTGACTTTATTGATGGGTTTGATAAGGAAGCCGTCCATGGCTTCATATTGGTCTACCAGTCCCTTGATGGCAACGGCCATATTTCCTGCAGTTATGACTCGTGATCAGTATTTGCTTTTGCTACGGATGCTGCATTTTGTTGATAATTCTTTGGCGTTGCCACAAGATCACCCTGACTGTGACCGTCTTTATAAGATTCGGCCTGTTCTTGATCACTTTGTAGATCGATTTTCAGAGATCTATACTCCAGGGAAAGAAATATCTATTGATGAGTCTTTGGTCTTGTTCAAGGGCCATTTGGTTTTTAGGCAGTACATCTCTAGCAAGAGGGCACGCTATGGAATTAAGCTGTATATGTTTTCTGAGAGTAGGACAGGATATGTTTTTAATTTCCGTGTGTACACTGGTAGGGATTCCACTATTGACCCCCCTGGTTGTCCGTCCACTTTTGGAGTTTCTGAGAAAATTGTGTGGGATCTTGCTAGAGGACTGTTTAACAGAGTCCACCATTTGTACCTTGATAACTTCCACACTGCTGTGCAATTGTTTAAGGAATTGTTCAAAGTGGACACTTTTGCTTGTGGCACAATCCGCTCTAACCGTAAAGGTTATCCAAAAGAGCTTGTTTGCAGAAAACTTCAGAGGGGACAGTGCAGTTCCTTGCGTAGTGATGAACTACTAGCTGTGAAATTTGTGGACAGGAGGGATGTGTACATGCTGACTATCATCCATGATGAGAGTACTTCACGTGTGGCTGTTTGTGGTCAGATTTCTGAAGTGCGCAAACCTGTGTGCATTTTAGACTACAATAAGCACATGGGTGGTGTTGATAGAGTAGATCAGAGGTTGGAACCTTACACTGCTATTCGTAAGGCTTACGCTTGGTATAAGAAGTTTGCCATCCATCTCTTTAATTTAGCAACTTTCAATGCTTTTGTTGTGTTCAAGGAGTGTTCTCCTGCATCAAAGTTGAGTTTTGTTCAGTATCAGCAATCTGTGATAGGCAGCCTTGTTGTTGTGGAATAGGCAAGTGTTCCTAGAGTTGGAGTCGTGGAGGATGTGGCTCGATTGAAAGATCGCCACTTTCCTGATTAAATTCCTCCCACATCCTCAAAAGACTTTCCCACTAGGAGATGTAGAGTCTGTTGGCGAAGAGGTACGCGGAAGGAGACTCGTATGTACTGCCTCGAGTGTCCTTCCAACCCTGGGCTGTGTGTCCCTGCTTGTTTTAGAGCGTACCAGATGCAAAAGAATTCTTGGGAGCATACATGAGTGGTAAAGTGAACTGCCTGGTCTGTATTCTTTAAAAAATGTGATTCTGTTTCAAGGTTGGCATTAGTGCAATGTATTTAATTTCAGATTTCGTGTTAGTAGATTTGTATGTATTTTCAATTTGTTTATGTTTTTATTTTTGTCTAAAAAAAATCCTAAATGTGATGGTGGTGTGTGTAGGCTGGCGCTTGGCTGGTGGTGTGTGTGGACTGGAGCTTGGCTGGCGGTGTGCGTGGACTGGTGCTTGGCTGGCGGTGTGTGTGGACTGTTGCTTGGCTGGCAGTGTGTGTGGACTGGTGCTTGGCTGGTGGTGAGCCTGGACTGGCACTTGACTGGTGTGTGTGGACTGGTGCTTGGCTGGTGGTGTGCGTGGACTGGTGGTGTGCGTGGATTGGCGATTGGCTGGCGGTGTGTGTGGATTGGCGATTGGCTGGCGGCGTGCGTGACTGGTGTTGGGCTAGCGGTGTGCATGGACTGGTGCTCGGCTAGCGGTGTGCGTGGACTGGCGCTCGGGCTGCCGGTGTGTGAGTAGTGACTTGCTGCTGGTCACTACACACACTGTTAGCTGAGTGCCACTCCACGCAATCCATCAGCTTGTGTGGTTGCTGTGTCAGGAATGTGGGCGTGTGAAAGTGATGGGCCCTTGAATGGCGCTGTCTGCTGGTGTGAGTGTTGTATTGTGATGGGCCCGCGGCTGGCGGAGCGAATGGTTTTGTATGTGTCACACGTATGAAAGGTGTATGAATGGCCTGTAAAGAGGTTGGTGCCTTGTCGTGGCTTTACAGCTCACGAGCTGTGAGTCAATGGTTCAGTTTCTCGCCCTTTCAGTTATTAACAGTGCCTTTCATTTATGTGAAATCCCTTGCTTATACAATTGTATATACTGAACCATCACTCACCCTCGTGCTAAATCCAACCAGTATGTGTGTATGCTTGATTAGATGGCTGTGCAGTAATATTTGTCTTTCTGAAGCAGGGTGTACCTTGTCCATTTTTGTGAATGTTGTAATGTGTTCTTTTTGTGCCTGGTGGAGTGAATGGTCTTGTGTGTATCACGTATGAAAGGTGTGTGAATGGCCTGTAAAGCGGATGGTGCCTTGCCGTGGCCTTACAGCTCACGAGCTGCGAGTCATTGGTTCAGTTTTTTGTCCATTTAATTATCGAGAGTGCATTTCATTTTGTGAAATCTCTTGTTAATAAAATGTAATATACTGAACAATCACTCGCCCTCATGCCAAATCCAACCAGTATGTGGGTGTGTTTGAGGAATAGATGGCTGTGCAGGAATCTTTGTCTTTTTAGTTTCTCTGCCAAGGTGTACGTTCCATGGGAGTTCATGGTGATGTCTCTCTTGTGAATTCCAAAAAGTTATTTTATCCACAATGTCCTGCAAACCTCAAAATGTCTGTCACATTTTCCTTGCAATATTGTGCCGAAATTCTCACGCTGTAGAAACAAACAACTAATTATGTCAAAACGATCTGGTTTTGCAAGGGGGTCAACTGTGTTTCTGGCCACGTGCTTGGCGGCCATCAAGGGAAACCTACCAAACCCATACATTTCTGAAAACTAGACACCAGGGGGCTTCCAGGGAGGTATGGCTTGCGTGGATCCCCCAACGTTTCCTTACCCAGAATCCCCTGCAAATCTCAATTTTAGCTGAAAAAACTTTTTTCACAAATTTTTGTGTGGGAAAGTTGTGGCATCACCGGGCTCATTCAAATTTCCCACCACCCGGCATTCCCCCGGGTCTCCCAGTAAAAATGGTGCCTCACTTGTGTGGGAGGCCCAAGTACCCATGACAGGCAAGGGCCCAAAACGTAGTGAGGAGACATCAAAATTGCCTATCTCAAAACCACCTGGTTTTGCAAGAGGGTCACTTGGGTTTTTGGCCCGGTGCTCGGCGGCCATCTAGGGAAACCTACCAAAACCATACATTTCTGAAAACTAGACACCAGGGGGCTTCCAGGGAGGTATGGCTTGTGTGGATCCCCCAACGTTTCCATACCCAGAATCCCCTGCAAACCTCAATTTTAGCTAAAAAAATCACTTTTTTCACACATTTTTGTGTGGGAAAGTTGTGGCATCACCAGGCTCACATAAATTTCCCACCACCCAGCGTTCCCCCTGGTCTCCTGGTAAAAATGGTGCCTCGCTTGTGTGGGAGGCCCAAGTACCCGCGACAGGCAAGGGCCCAAAACGTAGTGAGGCGACATCAAAATTGCCTATCTCAAAACCACCTGGTTTTGCAAGGGGGGTCACTTGGGTTTTTGGCCCGGTGCTCGGCGGACATCTAGGGAAACCTACCAAACCCATATATTTCTAAAAACTAGACACCAGGTGGCTTCCAGGTAGGTATGGCTTGCGTGGATCCTCCAATGTTTCCATACCCAGAATCCCCTGCAAACCTCAATTTTAGCTGAAAAAATACCTTTTTTCACTCATTTTTGTGTGGGAAAGTTGTGGCATCACCGGGCTCACACAAATTTCCCACCACCCAGCGTTACCTTGGGTCTCCCGTTAAAAATGGTGCCTCACTTGTGTGGGAGGCCCAAGTACCCACGACAGGCAAGGGCCCAAAACGTAGTGAGGCGACATCAATATTGCCTATCTCAAAACCACCTGGTTTTGCAAGGGGGGTCACTTGGGTTTTTGGCCCGGTGCTTGGCGGACATCTAGGGAAACCTACCAAACCCATACATTTCTGAAAGCTAGACACCCTGGGGCTTCCAGGGAGGTATGGCTTGCGTGGATCCCCCAACGTTTCCTTACCCAGAATACCCTGCAAATATAGCAAAAGATTTGCTATATTTTGGCTAATTTCTGGGACCCCTCCAGGTGAATCCAGAAACCCTGGGTACCTTTAGAATTCCCATGATGTTGCAAGAAAAGGACGCAAATTTGGTGTGGATACCTTATGTGGTCAAAAATTTACAGGGGCCTAAGCGCACACTACCCCAAATAGCCCAAAAAAGGCTTAGCACAGGGGGGGGGAAAGGCCTAGCAGCGAAGGGGTTAATGAAGTTAAAAGGCAAAATAAGGGCATCTTGGTAGATGAGCAAGCAGTCCAGTTGGCACAGGGGCACTGATGTAGGAAGTATTTGAGCCTGCTACCAACTACTGACTGTGGCTTAAAACTCTAGAAGCCCATCTCCAGCTGTGAGTTTTAGGAGTGAAAAGGAGGCTATTCAGCATCTGCATAAATTAGGGCTCTTGGCTGTAGCTGGAAGCAGGAATAGAGACGTCTGGCTCCTCCTTGGATTAGTGCCTAGCATTTACCAGAAGAGTGCCAGGAAAATTGGAAACATTTGAGAGTGACAGCATGGAAAGTATCTGATTCTGCCACTGCTATCTCAGTTGTTGGTAACTTGTATACACATTTTGCTGCATGAGGCCCCCGGACACTTTTGGTAATGCAGCTGGGCTGTACACTCCCATTATTCCATGGGCATTTTTTTAAGTTTTCCAAAAATTCGCATCTCCTGATCCCCTCATCCAAAGGGGATCATCCAAATTTAGTTATTTTGGTTTTGTTCGTTTATTAAAGGGTTCCTCCCTTAGAAGGTCGGTTTGGGAATTGTATTGATTGGTTCCAAAATTGCTGCTTAAATTGCTAACACACATTTCTCTACAGAAAAGCCCATTACTATGTGCCTTTGATAAAAGGAGTTACACTAGGTTCTCTCATTTAATCTGCATTTTACCTAGCAAGCCAGTCGTTTTACTAACTTTATGGGTGCCATGCCATGTTCTCTCTCAGTTAATAATCGAGACCTTTACAACAACTCACATTCGTCTGGAATTTGTCTCCTTTTGTACACAAGCAACGTAAACAAAATTTGGAATATGTCCAGTCTTGAACTGGACTTTTTTACATGAACATAGGCTATTTGGGGCACCACTATTTGTGTGTTTGCTGTTAATTAGCCAATAAGGTGCTTATAGTGGGTGCACATTCTAAAGATTATATCATAAGAGATACTACATTTGAGACAAGGGGGAGGTGCAGTACTTATGAGCTCGCCTGCTCTCTTGTTTTTGTTGTACTATTACAACTGGTGTAGTGTTTCTGAGGGTCCTTTTTAGATCTTGGCTTGTCTGTTTTCTTGACCTATTGTGATGTTGTAGTCTATTTGAGTGTCTCCTTTTGATCTGATGACTTTCCTCTCTATTCTTGTGCTTGTCCCATCAAGGACCATTTCGGTCTCAGTGTTCTGACTAATTGACTTAAGATTAGATATGGGCAGATCATCCATTGTGGATAAAGCACGACTTCGCCCCTTGCGTTTTTTGGTTGCATCTGAAACTAACCCCAGAGCTTTCCCATTATGCTGCTGCAGCTGATGAAGTTTTCAAACTTGATCGTTTTAACAAAATTGGGTGGTTCACCAAAGTTAAATCCCTACTCACAGCAATATTTAGGGAGCTCATGGGATGCTAAAGACCCCTGTTCACTACCAAGCAAGGGGGTGGTTAAGTCCCAATATTGGAACTGGGTCGCCCAGTCTAACGTAACACACTCACTAGGTGGTCGCCTCACATTAGGATTCATGGACTTCAAAGTCCAAAGCGCACACAAGCAACATATGGAGGTCATTACGATTCCACAGGATAGAAAGCTTTACATCCAATTTAGATTTGGATCTCTTCCTGTTAACTCCTTCAGATCTGAGTGGCAACGGCATTCACCTGTGCAGTTGCATTGCCCCGGTTGCCCCAGTTCCGTTGAGTCAATTGCACACATCTTCTTCGTTTGCCCATTGTACAACTCCCTGAGACGCAAATGGTTGGCACCTGTTTGCAGGTTGCTGGGAACACGTTGTCACCAAGAAGCCCTGCGCATCCTAAGATCCGACTTAAGACAACTAGTTGTGTGCGCAGTAGCTAAGTTCCTTGGAAAATTGGGGATAATTATAAGGCCCACGCTCAAGATGTGACTTGGTGTGCCATTCCATCTTCCCAAACCCTCTAAGGAGAACTAGGCAGTAACATTAGGTATTTGTAACATAGTGCAGGGACTCACCATTTTTAATGTGACTTTATAGTGGGATTTCAAATGCATTACATCGGGACTTTTCCCTTGGTTACCAAACTTTTTAACTTTTTTAACTGAGCTTTCTGAATTGTTTTTACCTTGATTGGTATACTTCTTATTAATAATTCATTGTGATTGCACTTAGTGAACCTTTGTCATATATTCAAACTTGAAGTTCCGTACTGTAAGCACTTGCACTTTTACGGTCATAACATACTCATTGTATTATTGTAATCTATCCTATCTTGCAATTCTGTACTGTAAGCATTTGCACTTTTATGGTCGGAACGACCAAATAAACTTTGATTTGATTTGACTTGTATCCTTCGAATGCTGATGTTTCTAAAATTCAGAAAACTTATTTTTCTTTTACTTTAATCATTCCATGGGAGTGCATGTATTTTCTTGCACTCTTCACACATATTGCTTCCCACTTCCCCTATCCTTTCCCCCTCACTCTCTGTGTTGCTTCCCTTCCCTGCAAGCATGTCCATTGCTTCTACCTTACCTCCACATTCTGTTCATTGTTTACAGTATCTCTCCACTTCCACTGGCCATTAGTGTTCTCCCTTACATCCCCTCTTAGCACCTCCCTCTACTGCATCCCACCCTCTTCATTTTTTATTTATTTTTTACTTGTTGGCAACTGCTGAGCTTTGGGTGGGCATTCATCTTAATGTTGTTTTACTCATTTCAAGATGACCACCTGACAGGCACATAGAAAATGGTTTGCATTATTTTAACTGTGTTAAAAAAAATTGTCATCATGGATGTGTGCACATCACTGTGGCCATCTTTGAATTTGTAATGTTTCAACCAAAACTCAAAAACATTAGCGAATCCAAAAGATGTCACTTCTTGGAATTATTAGCATTGTCAATGCTTGCTTCAGTGGTGCACACTGTGTCAAAGAAGTATTTCACTGTGACACAAACATGTAAATGTTGCGAAGAGTTTTTTGCAAGGGCACAATATTGTCTTGAAGAACATGTATTATTTAATGCTATCGATACTTTTTGCTTGTGTGTACTAGACATACAGTGAGGTACTGGACACTTACAACAGTTCCCTTCAGAAATGCCTTTAAAAACTGCAGGTTTTTACCAATATAATTTACAAAACTGTGCCTTAAATTGTGCTTTATGGCGATTTCTTTTCCAAAAGTTATTGGTGTAGTTCCTCTGGAGGAGAGTTATCACATAGAGGGGCCTTTTTATGAGCCCCTTGTAACACTTTTACATTGCCGTTGCATCACTTTTTGTGACACAGCGGCGGCGTAAACAACGCACCACATTGTGACATATTTACAAGGTGACGCATCTAGGCAGGTGTCAGATGCGTCACCATGTAAAGTCCTGTGCCAAATTATACCTGTGTCAGGTATAATGTATGCAGGGTGGGCGTTCCCCCGCATCAAAGCCTCGTACAAGTGGTGCATTCAAATCTATAGGATTTCAGTGCGTTACTTCTATGGCGTCATTTCTTCAAACCCTTACGCATGCCTTATGGCAGCCATAAGGGTGACGCAGTGCATAAAAGATAGGCCTCCCCCACTCATTGCTGGAGTTGCATCATGCTTGCGACACAATTCCAGCAATGCATGACTTTTGCGCCGACAGATACATCAGGATTCCTGATGTATCTGTCTTTCCTTGCGACATGGAGTGCCATACAATAAATACGGCACATCCTCCATGTTGCAAGGAGAGCGCAGTGAAAATTGTTGCACCGCTGTTTTGTCGCAGCGATGTGACAGTTTTAATAAATAAGCTCCTCAGTCAATAAATGAAACCCATACCTAACCAAATGCGTCAGTAGTGTATGCTAGGAAAATCCCCAATATATAGAATTTCTTAGAATCTGGGAGAACGATAACATTTTACAAAGGAATGGTCCGATTCCTGGAATTTTTTCCAGATCTTTGCTATCTAAGATTAGAACTGAAGCATATTTTTTGCATGTACTGATTTATACGTAGATTTAATTTGTGCACATGTGCATTTTGATCCACGTGCCCAAACATCCTGGCAAACATGTATGTGCCAAGTGCACCACGCGTGCTGTTTGATGTGCCAGACATTTGAAGATGCAGAATCCCACAGCTAAAAAAAAGTGCGTGTACATTTTCCACTGGAACGTGGCCCTCGGCTCGCCTGTGTGAGTAGATTATTTCAATGAACGTGCCCATTAGATTGAACACAAATGCAACGTACAGCAACCAAAGGACACATGCGCCTAGCCCGGAAGCATCCTAAAAAGAGGGCTATCTTTACAGTAGGTTTAGGAGGGCACTGATGCGGAAGTTTGGTTCAGTATGTCTTTTATCAGCCAGCAAAATGTAAGAATCATTGCCCCCAAAACAAGCAACGAGGCTTGAATGATACTGCTTAAAATAATGAAGCAACAAATACTATGGGGCAGATTTATGAGCCCTGTGCGTCACTTTTGCGCCGCCATTGCGTCACTTTTGTGACGCAGCGGCGGTGCAAAGCCAGCGTCATGCTGCGGCAGATTTACAACGTGATGCATCTAGGGAGATGCGTCACGTTGTAAAGCTTGCGCCAAATGTGGGCGTACCTTCAGAGGGGGGGAGCGTTCCGGCGCAGGAACGCCTCCGAAAAGTGGCTGAGTGAAATCTACAAGATTTCACTCAGTCACTTTTCCGGCCATGCTGCGTCAAATCCCTGCGCCTGCTTGAAGCAGGTGTAAGGATTGACGCAGCATTGTACCGATAGGGCACCCCCGAGCCTTGCTGGAGCTGCGTCACGCTTGCGACGCAACTCCAGCAATGCGCCGCCCTTCCGCCATCAGATGCGTCGCGCATCTGTTTATCCTTGCGCCACGATGCGCTGCATTGTAAATGCGGCGCATCTATTGTGGCGCAAGGGTAAACTTGCGTGACGCATCTTCCCTGGCGCATCCATGCTGATTTGCAGGGATGCGCCAGGGAACATAAATCTGCCCCTCAGTTCCCTTAGAAAGAGTTGCTGCCTCTGCACAAAGGCCCAGCTCTGCTAATGAGGGTAATAAAACTGCGGAGGGATCGTGGCTGTAGGAGTGCAGGGCTTGAACCGGGTGATCGATGAGGTTTTCAGGAGATGTCAAAGCGCCTCTATTTTTAGATCTGGCCCGGGCTCTGTCAGATACGAAAATAGATAAGAGAGGAGTGAGATGAACGGCCCCATTAGGACCTAGGGCCTGTGTGCCAAGAGGTGGCGGCTGATGCTTTTCTGCTGGGTGCTTGACATACCCAATAGTGTACGAGTATGAAGGAAAGATATAGGAACTACAAGCGTATGTTGTGATAATCTGAAATACTTTATAAATCAACAGCACGTCGAAGTAGACTTTCCTCGCCTCACCCCTGTAGCCTTACCTGACATGTGACGCTACGGTACAATGCATGACCTGACTGACAGATGGGAAACCATACGCAGGTGCGTGCCTGTAGCTAGGGGCATGCAGCTGCGTAGGGACGGCGGTACGGCTCGCGCCAGCAGCGTGCACACGTCGCGGCTACCTCTGACGGCTGGATGATTGAAACGGTCCCAGCGTGCTGCCCTCTGGAGAGGCAAGGGATGTGCGCAGTGAGAGAGAGGTGAGCATCTGGCACTGCGTAGCGACTTTGTCTCCCAGACAGAATAGTGGGAATCCCACAATACTGCACATTTCTATATACTTCTTTACATATACAGCGTTTGTTCCCAGAATGTGTATATTATTTTCTTTTTTTATTTGAAATGTTGACTAAATGCATATAAATCTCGTAACGCCCTACTTGTGTACTTGCATATGTCTGTATGCAAATCTTCAGCGCATCCATTTCTCTCAGCTTCGTTCGCAGAGAATACATTTCTTTTTGCACTTCCTGAACCTGTACTACACATAACTATAACATATTAATTGGCTTGGACACCACATACTCAGCAGCAGAAGTGACTTATGCTTTCCTAAATAGGCTATCTGATTACCTGACAAACTATCTCTGTGAGAAAAGCTAGTCCAAGTTCTTGTCACACTACTCATTAATTTCCTAACACCCTAATCTTTTCAAAGCACAGGCCAATTTGTTATTGTCTCTAATTCCCCAGCTGGTTCTGTTGTCATTATATCACAGATGCAGCTTTTCATTAAAGTAGCTCCCTTCCGTGTGATTTCACTGAACACAGCTCCTTGCAATATGACAGATTTTTCTCCTGTGCTGCTTTCTAAATTCTCAAAGTGATTTTGGAACTGAACAGTTCAATTTTGCCTGCTAACAACCTCTTTTATTTTGCCAAGCCCTGTTACTGATTGCCACCTTTGCTAGAGTGAACATTATCCTGAGAGCTTTTTGTGGCAAAGTCGCAGGTAACATGATAAACCTTTTCATCTCCAGTACTGGAATTATTCATTTTTCTTTCTTTCTAAATTATCTCCAAATGTAATAGAACACATCATTTCTATCCGGAGTCTTACAGCACCACATTACACTAACAGAATGCACACAGATAATGACAAGTGAAGCATCACACCGTCATTTACTAGTAGGACTTATTCCGTTCGTTTCTGGAGACTTCAGTGAAAGGGGTGCTTGCCAAACCCAATGAGTGGCTAAATGTAATGTTATTCTCTGCTAATAATGAAATTATAAGCTGTCGTGAAGGAAATTCAATTAGGATGGGAGGATGCCTCCTAGTGTAAACAATAAGAAACAAAGTCCTCGGGCATCTAACAAAAAGTATTGGGCTTATATGGAAGGGTGAGGACAGAAAGGTAACAAGCCCTGGGCTAATGTGTTTTTATGCTGGCAGAGCTGCAATCTACCAAGTACTTTTTCTCTCACTCTGGCATGTGCAGTGTAACAACCTTGTTAGAGTCTAAGGCATGACCATTGGCGTTACATGAAACACACAAAGGTGATGAGAGGAATTTCTCAATCAAATAGACCTGGTACAGCCCTGCAGTCCTCTAACAAGGAGATCTAGGACTTTGACAGCAACTTCTTAAAACCTCAGCTCAAGTAGCGTGAGAAGATCTGTCTGCTTTAGGTGCTGTGCTGTGGTGCTATGTTGTGCTGTTGCTAAAGGCAACACTGTATGGGGCTCCTGTTCACTATGGATTTCTTTATGGGATGACTCCAGGAAGTGAAACACATCCAGAAGTGAATGTGAATCGTGGAACTGACCGCAGCAATTCAGCAAGTAGTGAGCAGTGCAGGCAGGCAGAATCACGTGCTTGCTTGCTTGTCAGAGCAGCACCAGGGTAGAAAATGCCTGAGACACGGGGAACCAGAAGAGACTGCCATGACACCGTACAGAGGAGCCAGAGATTAGGAACGTGGTGAAGGTGGAGAGGCACTAAGGCACCTGGCCACAGGCTCCTTGCGTTGCGTGGAAGTGTCCGGTAATAGGCTGATGTGGCTTGTGCTTTTCAGGGGACCTTACCTGCCCAGTCCTCCACCTCCACCTCAGCACTTTTGCCTGCCTACCGTCAGTAAATCCACATCATACCAGATTTGCATGTGGCCCAGCTGCTGCTTGTGACATGGTTGTTTGGCCTCCCACCCCCAGTTTCGCCTACTGCCCACAAGCCTGCACATTATTTTATTGCTGGCACCACTCCACCACTGGCAACTGGAGTTTCCCACACCACCAAGGGTGCTTCTTCAGCCATAGCTACTCTGCGAAGCAGCCCATAGCCCTTGCTTTCAGGGCATAAGAGGAAGGGTTGCAATAGGCACCAGCTTCACAACTTGAGGTATAGTGTTGTAGGGTCACAGAAGCATCCAGCTTATGAGCTGGTGTTTCTTACGTCCACCTCACTCACCCCATTTTGGCTCATACCTCCCATCCACCCCCACTGACATAGGTCGCTGTGCAGGGAGCTACCCCCTTACCTCCCCCAATACTCCCGCTCATGTGCACCTCTGCATCTTGGCACTCCGACATGCCGCAGAGTGATTAAAGGGTGATTAGGTAATATCTAATTGGTAAGATATTAGAAGTGTAGGTAACGAGAACGTGAAATTCATGCCTCCTCGAGTTGGGAACAGTAAAACCAGTGCAAAGGACAGCAAAGAGAAAAAGGTCAGCTATATCAGTCCATCCTTAACCAGTGAAAAGGAGACCCTTAAAACACCAGGGAAGGAATTGGAAAGTCCAAGACCAAAATATTAAAACCAAGTAATCCACCCTTAAAAGATTCTTTAGAACGAACATAGAAATAAAAGAAGAAACTGAAGTCACTCTAGTGACATATACTAGAGGAAAGAGGTGAGCATGGAGTGAGGGCCTGAAACTAGTAAAGCCCCATATACAAGTGAATTTATGAGTACACCTTCCATGACCTGCTTTGTAGAGCAAGTCCCCCTTCTCCGGAGTGGCCTGAAACCAGGCGGATAACAAGTGGCAAAGATAGTAAGGGCACTCACATAGTAAAGGATAAGTAAGATATAGTCCATTAGACAGAATTTGAGGGGTCCTGCCAAGTCCCTCCCTCAGTCCCAGCATCACCAGTAATCATATAAATACATTCACTTACCTACAGGCTTATCAGCCGAATGAAAAAATTGACATAGACAGTGATCTGACTCTGGTAATGAGATTGAAGGAGGAAGATACAACTCTTGCTACTATAGCAGTGACATACATTAAGGTTCAGCTGCTTGGTTCTGACAAGACAGACCAGTAGGATCAATGGAGTGTATTGGAACCTGATGTGTCAACATATGGGGGGAGGCATTGGTTAGAGTTCTATCAGAGATCACTAATGCCAGCAAACCTCTCACCAATTTTACTATGGCTATTTCCACCAAGTTGGAGCAGCTAAATCAGCTCATAAAGCAGACCCAAGCATTTGCCAAAGATAAGCCAAATTGATGTCAAAGCAATCCAATTGTGGACAAAATTGCTAAATGACCAGATGTAATAAATACACTAATAAAATACCCAAAGGAAGAAGCTACTACAAATGCCCTAATTAGAAGAGAGACCCCTACAAGTGAAATAGACTGACCTCGAAAAGTCCTCCGGTCCAATAGCACAGGAGCACACAGTGGAGGATGGATCTATCAGGGAAAAGCTACTTCATATACAGAACTCAAGATATAATCAAAAAGATAAGCTGAATTTAAATGTAAAGCAAATCTCAAGGAATATAGGAGTTATAGAAACTAGTATTAATGAGGAACTGTTAATAGAGGAAGCCGGAAGATCTGTGGGCTCGGCTTGTCCTGAAGTAAAGGCTCACCTGAGCCCCAGAGGACAACTCAAAGGCATGCGGTCTGATTACCTCTCAGTCAACAAATTGCAGTAAAATGAAACTTGAAAAATAATAACAACAATAATAATTATGCCCAGGATGAACTGTGAGATGGCCTATCAAGGACAAACAAGAAGCACTTAAAGAAATTTCATGAGAACGGGCTAAACAAAATTATTCATCAGCCTAGCATGCCACATGAGGATCGTTTGGTGTATCCATTATCCACCCAGAGGAGAATCCATAAAGTCAAGCAGTCCTATCTCTCCCTTAGGATCACATTGGAGTTGCCTTCTTACATTGGAGTGTAAGTGGAATTTCTGGATGGGAAGCAATAACCAGTTCAGGTTTGGAGTCTCTGGAATCACAATTAAAATCCTAACTTTATGGTGAAGTCAGATTTTAAATTGCCATTCTGAAAATGTTACTTTTAGGAAGGTATCATTTTTGTGCCTTAGCCATTTGGTGCCTTTAGCCTGTCTCTGGTTACATGGTTGGGTGTAATTGGCAGTTGGACTTTGAATACTTTTCCTAGACAGTCACACTCATTGGGAACTTAGGTGTAACTGGATGGGCCATCACTGGCATGATGGGAGAAAGGAGCTGGGCTCAGCCTCACTCACACCTAAATAGGCTGTGTCCTGTCTCCACACAAAGGTCTGGCTTGCAACCTGTAGTTAGTCTGGAGCCAGGGCAGGGAAGGCAGGATGCCGGTGAACTTCAAAGGGAAAGCTCGAGAAGCTTCTCCTCCACTTTTAAGGCACAACTGGTTAAACATAGGAGACCTGGGATAACAACCTTTTAGTAAATTTTTGGACATGTGGATACTCTGCCAAAAAGGACTGCTGTGCTGCTGAAGGACTTCCATTCTGCTTGATTGCACTCTGTTAAATTCCTGCTTTCCTGTGCTGGCCTGCTACCTGCTGCCATCTTGCCAGAGTGAGAAGGACTGGACCTGCATCTCCTGAACCCTGAACCATGAGTTACTCCAAAGGCTAGTTGGATGGCCTCCAGATCTGAAGCCTCAGGGACACAACAGGCTTTGAACAACCTTGCATCTGCACCTGGACTCTACCACCTATGAGACTACCCTGCCAAGTGGTGCCATCCCGGTCCTTGACCTTTGAAAGCGGGCTTAAGGTGTTTTGCCAGGGATCCAGCGGAACTGAAGCATTTCCTTTGCTGCACGGTACAATCCCAAGCTTAACTTATGCACCCCTGCTGCTGTGGTGATTAGACCTGTAGCAAAGACTCGCATTACCGCCACAACCTGCATCTCTTTTGGAACCGGACTTGCGTGATGCACCTTAGCTGTGGCCCTCGATTCTCTCAACAGCTACCTCGATGATGGCGTTGGACTCCACATCACAGCTTCACAGCTCTTTGGAACTGAAACACCGCGCCAACCACGTGCTGCATCCCTGATGCCAGACTTTGCATCCCAAGCCCTGTTTACAGAATCCTTGATGGCGACCCAATCGTACCTCACACTGCAACCTTGTATCATCTCGGAACCGATGCCTAACGGGGTCCCTGTAGCCAGCTTATGCTCCATCGTAGTCGGCCTGAACTTATAACTTTGTCCGGCATGATCAGATATTCACAGTTGGTGCTTTGTGCTTTTTGGCGCTATTTTCACTGAAATCTTACAATTTAAATCTACTTTTCTACACATTTGATTTTTGTCTTTTTGGTCTGGTTTTATTTATTTAAAAAGTACTCTTTTTTTCTAATACTGTTGTGGGCTCTCTATTGTGGTGTGTCGTCACAGTGTTGCTGTTTGAACTGTTGCACACATACTTTACGCATCACCTCTAAGTTAAGCTTGACTGCTCTGTGCCAAGCTAACAGCGGGATGAGCTCAGGTTAATTTGGGGTTTGCTTGTGCCTTATCCTGATGGGGATTGTGTTTGCTACTTGACACGGGGGGACGCTTTGACAAACTACATTGCGCACCTTTTTGTTAGCCTGTAGCTGTGGGTGCATTCTTTGAGCCAGCAACCTTTTGCCCGCCGGTCCCGCTGTCATCGCCACTGCCCGCACTTTAACACCTGGTCTCCCCCTGCCGCCGAAGCTCGTTTCCAGCAGAGCACGGCCGCAGTTAGGGAGGGGACCACAAGTGCCAGGAGCCTTTGCGGCCAGAAGCCGCCTACGAGGGAACCGCGCCATTTGGTGCATAAATCACAGCGCGCCCCCGGTGGAGCGGGGGACGCTTTGACAAACTACATTGCGCACCTTTTTGTTAGCCTGTAGCTGTGGGTGCATTCTTTGAGCCAGCAACCTTTTGCCGGCCGGTGCCGCTGTCATCGCCACTGCCCGCACTTTAACACCTGGTCTCCCCCTGCCGCCGAAGCTCGTTTCCAGAAGAGCATGGCCGCAGTTAGGGAGGGGACCACAAGTGCCAGGAGCCTTTGTGGCCGGAAGCCGCCTACGAGGGAACCACGCCATTTGGTGCATAAATCACAGCGCGTCCCCCGCGTCGCGGGATCGCGCGCGGGACGCGCCAGGCCAAGCCCGGGCCAAGGGCGGGCCCGTCTAAGCCCGTCAGAGACTGACTGAGACTGGACTGAGACCCCCCTTTATGTTTTCAATTCTAGTAAGACTTTATTCATATATGTTTAATATCTCATTCTAATTCATTTGTATGATATTTGATATTTAGCTACCCGATTCTGGTTAAACAAACATGCATCACAAACATGGTATCGATAACCAAAACGTCTATTACGGGTGTTGGAGGTGGACTAGTTGGTACCATAGATGCTTTCTTTACTAAGGCAGTCACCCCTCTGGAGAAGGAGATAGCCTCAACTGAACGGCGATTATCCCTTGATCCTGTTTTTATGAGGAAATCATCATTGGGGAAAATTGCCACAGTACCGTCCCCTGAACAAATACTGACCCAGAATGTTCAAATACCATGTCAACAACGTGAACTCTCAACTATACTTGATATCAGTGACATTGACGCAAGCCTAGACTCCTATATGGCCTATCCAATAGCGGAGCCGGGCCGGCGGCAAAGCCTCCTGCTAACTAGTAGCGAGCCACCATTAGATCGTATCCATTCTGATTTAGCAGAGGGTAATGCCATTACTTTAAAATGCAAACGTGGTGGAAAGCAGCATAAAGGCTCGCGTACTAAGAAGAGTAAAAGTGCTTTCCCTATGCGTCAAGATAAGGGGGTCACGTACAGGAACAAAACACCAACACAGGTAGAAAATACTGGCTCAAAACACACAAGTCCTATCGTTGACATAACGGAAAGCCCGCCTACACATGGTAGAAGCACTGTATGCTCATTGGATAATATTGAGCACTTAGTTAGGTCCTTAATTCTTCCATTGTTGGAACGTACAAGAAGGATAGGCATACAGCTAGAAACACTGGAGAAAATTACACGGGATAATTCAGCCCTGTTGAAAAAACTGGGGGACATAAAACCTACAATAAACAACTCACTCGCATCACCTAAAAATAGACAAAAGCCATTAGATAGTGCTAAACTGGGACAAGGCAGTAAAAATCCATCAAAACAAGAAGGTGGAAAGATAAAAGCTAATGATTCCCAGCAGGATGGTAAGGCTGGTAAAGAAACCAAATTAGATAGCCTCAAAACAAGTACAACCAAGATCCCAGATAACATGGCACTAGAATCAGATAAAATAGTGGAATCCAGAAGCAAAGGACACAGAAAGAAAGTTGATCTCCCCCCGGACTCCTATCCCTATGTAATTGTGCTCGCAGGGGTACCGGAGTGGAAAAACTACAGGGATGAAACTTCGCACGAATTAAAGAACAAGGTCATGTACTGGCTAGGGAAAAATAGACCCCTTAGACCTGACTTGTGTGGGGAAATTATTAACGTTCGTAGAGCGAACTGGCTGTGACCTAAAGCAAAAGACAGTAGTGGCGACTGTATCATCGTAAATTTTAGAGATCCAAGAGTAGTGCAATTTATTAGCGGTTTTCCAAACTATGATAACTCTGGCGGAATTTTCTCTCTGGACTTAAGCTATTTCTATCCACCGGCCCCATTTGTTGTTGTTGGTAGCCAGAGGTCACATAATACACGATACGAAGAAAGGCACCCACATACCGGAAGCCGATTTAACGCCCTTAGGACACCCATGATGCATGGAGGTTTCATGCCGTATAACCCTCATGATTACCGACAGACAGGGAACCTATTTAATGTTCTAACCTATAATAGATTTGACTCTGTCAGGTTTGGGGGGGGGGTGGATTGACCAGCACGGGAACAGGCATTTGAAACCTGTGTAGAAAATATCAACTCCCCTCTAGTAAAGGCCAGTCTAGTAAAGGTGGATCCCCAAGATGGAGAAGGACAGACCCTGGCCAGGATAGAACATATACATATAGAAAGGTTGGAAGTTGCACAAATGGGGGACCAAAATGTGAGAAAGGGAAAAACAGATAATAACATAGTAAAGACCATTAATTCAAAACACGCCATATATGATAGGATTAAGGATAACTGGACTATCACTTTTTGGAATATTGCCGGACATAGGGCCAAGTTGGATAACCGCTTTGGTTTAAATTAATTGTAGGTCATGATGTCATATGCCTGCAAGAAACGTGGGCAAAAGATGTGTACCATTTGAATGGTTTTAAAACAGTTTTTACCCCGGCAATAGGCTCATTACATGGCAGAGCCAAGGGTGGGCTCTGCACACATGTTTCTAATTGTTTTAAATGCAAAAGTATTGAGGTTTTTTATAATAACTGCTATTACCATATTGTCGGTCTACATATGAATAAAACTCTCTGCATTCTGATTATTAATTTATACAACAATGTTCCCTCGGCTGACTTAGCTTCAGTATTTAAAAAGCTAAGCTCTGAAATTAACTCTATAATTTGCAATGAACGAAAGGAGTTCGTTGCCATATGGGGGGGTGATTTTAATTGCGCAATCTGCAATAGAGTTGGAAAAGGAAACTGTGGATTAACCTTGGACAGGGAGTCCATATCGACACATTTCGAACATAATGGGAAGGGCCACGCCCTGAATGAGATCCTCTTTATGAATGACTTAGGGTTTGCAAACAAATTATGCCAACCAGAGGTCCCGTTCTCTGCAACTTTTTGTGGTAGAGGGTTCTCGTCTGTAATCGACTATGTTTTGATTTCCTCGTGTTTTAGGGGAAGTGTTGGTAATTATAGTGTATCAGAAATATCCCTTAGCGATCATTTCCCTATCAGGGTGGAAATTATAGACCCTCGTGCCATCTCTGATAGCATTCCCAGGTTGAAGTCAAGAGATATTACTATCTCTAGGCAGAACGCCCTAAAGTGGTCTAAAATTGTACCTGCCGAGTTTCTTTGCAATCTAATTAAGGCCTGTAATACATGTTTTAATACTTGTCTGGACATGGTGTCCAAGGACATCGAAGTATTTAATAACTTCAAATCAATTATAACATGTATAAAGGAAAGTTTGTGGATCAGTCTGAAAAAACATAATAATAGTAAAAAGAAGGGATGGTTTGATCAAGAGTGTACTAAGGCACACTCTAAACTCAAACAGGCATTGAACGGGCATGTTAAAGACCAGAAACAGATCAGGGAGCATCGGAAATCCTATAAATTGGCCATCAAGAATAGGAGGGCTAAAATAAAGAAGGAAGCATGGGAGGATCTATTAGGGGCTTCTGAACGGAGGTACATGACAGCATTTTGGAGGGCAGTCAATGCACCATACTTTATGGATGATACTAAGGCGCGGGTTGAGATTGCCATTGCCGAGGATGAATGGGTGAGTCATTTTGAGTCCCTTTATAGTCCAGTAGACCCCCTGAGGGAACCGATTGAGCAGGATACGCCCAAAGTACCTACAAATACTAAAGGTTTGAACCTCTCTTTTATATTGGGTGAGGTGACAAAGGGCATTAGTTCGAGTCAGAGGGGCAAGGCACCGGGCCCAGATGGTGTACCGGTAGATGTTTTAAAAAATAACGTAACATTATGGGCACCATTACTAACAAGATTCCTTAATGCAGCTTGCATGGTGGGCCTCCCAAACACTTGGTACGAATCAATTATAGTACCCATTTTTAAAAAGGGCGATAGGGCAAGCTGCAAGTGCTATCGCCCTATATCCCTGCTCGATTCAACTGTTAAAATTGTGGGTAGGGTTAACTTAGATAGGCTGCAGTCATGGGCAGATGAGCATCAGATCATTAGTGACCTGCAATATGGTTTTAGAGAAGGGGTAGGGACAGTTGACCAAGGACTTAATTTATTCTCATTGCTGGAAAAGTATACCAAGGCAAAGGGTGGGAGTTTGTTTTTAACCTTTGTGGACTTAACTTCCGCCTTTGACTGTGTTAACCACAGTAAATTATGGTCAATTTTAATACGATTGGGAGTAGAGGATAACATCATTTATTTTTTAAGGGAGCTGTACAATGGGGCTAGGGCAACAATCAGATATGGCTTAAATGGAGAGTGCACTAGAATGTTTAACATTGCGAGGGGAGTAAGGGAAGGATGTGTCCTTGCCCCGCTTTTATTCTTAATCTATATCAACGAGTTAGAGGATATCTTGTTGAGGGATTGTATAGATATGCCTACGGCATCACAACGTCATATACGGGCACTAATCTACGCTGATGATGCCGTTCTGATGGCAAGGACCCCCGTAGCAATGCAATCCATGATCACTTCCTTTTCCACCTTCATGACCGGCTTGGATCTGAAGGTGAATTGTACCAAAACCTTTGCTATGAACTGTGGCACTAAAACAAAACAGAGGAAAACAATCATGTTTATACATTCTAATCCATTAGATCACATTGCTACCTTTCCTTATTTAGGAATCCTGTTTGACTGCACAGGCCAGTGGAATACTGTAGTCAAGGGGAGAAATATGTTGTTCACCAAGTCCATAATGGCCCTTAAACTTTTTTGCAAAAAGATGGGAAAGAAACCAGTTAATGAGCTTTTGCGCATCTGCAGAACTAGTTGTGTGGCAGTGGCAACCTATGGTGCGGGAATTTGGGGCATTTCAAATGTAACTAGTTTACAGTTGACAGAGAATAGCTTTTTGAAATATCTCCTAACCACGCCTGAGAGTACATCCATCCACAACTGCCACGCTGAACTTGGTATGTTATATATTGAGGATATCATTAGAATCCAGCCGGTTCTTTTGTGGCACAGGGTTTGGATTACAAATGAGTGTCATTTGAACCGTCTCATACTGGGGGACGCCCTAAAATTGGAGGGTGCTCATCGAATGAAATGGCTGAGATACATCAAAAGCTTTTGTGGTTATATTAACCACTCCGAATTTTATGATGATCCCGAGTCAATGGTGAAGATCCCGAGAAAGGAATTGAAAAGGCTATGTATCATGTATCTTGTGAATTTAAGAGATCAAACTGAGTTGACTAAAAAAACAGTGATGTCTCATCAACTGACCTTAATCTCGCAGGCTATTCAACCATACCTAACCCTGCGGTTGACGGAACATGAAAGGTTTTTGCTGGTACGTTTTAGATTTGGGATTCTTTTTAGAACACTGAGTTTTCCTGTTCACAATGACTGGTCAGCCAGAATAAGCAAATGCCCCTGTGATTATATATCCACCCAATCGGATATTCATATTTTATTATTTTGTAAATATTATTCAGTACCCAGGGAAAGGTGGATCAAGCCAATTTTAAAGTATATGAATTTTAGACAATGCCGCCCTGCCTTTCTTGCAATTCGGAAACTTGAAGACATATTCACGGTAGCATCTGTCTCTGTATTTCTTAGAAACGTCTTTTATTCAAGGAAATCGATAATGTTTTAAAGGTATTGAGTCTATGAGTTTTAATAACCAATACATACCTCACCTGTTTTTACATTGTGTAAATTGTGTCTAATATGTGTCTTATGTACTTTTATGGTTATCAATGTTTTATAACCGAATAAAGTCTTTGAACTGAACTGACACGGGCCTGCATCTAGGACCCCCAACAACCCAATTTTTTTACACTGGTGTTCAGCAGCAAGGACTGGACTTGTGTTTGTGAAGTGTCATACAGTAATTTTGCTGTTACACTACCACCCTACATAAATAATATAAGACCAATTTGAGTTTTAAATTCTACTTGATTGGCTTCTTTTTATATATGTTTTTTAATCTACCCTCATTCCTTCTATTGATCTGTCTAAAACCATACATGCAGCAATGCAGTTTGAGCTAGCCAACATGAAAAACTACCCACTGGTTGAGCTTAAACAGTTCTTCCAGGAAAGGGGACTACAATTGAAGACGGGCACCAAAAAGTTGGAGCTCCAGAAACCTCTGAGGGCCTGTACATGGGTCCACCAGTTGATGACAGCCACAAAGAAGACGGAAGATAAGGATGATCTGGAGGATAAGGAACAAGATCAAGACGTCATCCCTGGAATGCAGTATACAAGGGAGAAGATTCATCTCCTGAGTTGTATCCCCCGGCCAGATTAGGAAGCATTGTTTCATCAGCGTAGCATCCAGTCTGCCTGTCTGCCAGAGTAGCTGGAAGCCACAAAGTCAGAGAGGGAGTTTTAACTGCAAATGGCCAAATTAAGAATGGAGAAACTTCCTTTGAAACATTTGGCTCCTGAAAGGAGCCTAAAAGAGCTGGAGCCAGCAAAAGTGGCAGCACTACCTCAGTGTCTGAAGGTGATGAGAAGGTCCGGATCCCCAAATTCCTGGTACCCAGTTATGTGGTGGGGTGATGACATTGATAAATGGTTTTCAACTTATGAAGTACCCTGAGGATACAAAAGATCGCAGAGGAGTACTAATGGGGAGAACTGTGGAAGCATATGCCTCCAGTGGGGAAGGACATTCTTCTGACCCTAGAAGTGGAGGACCAAACCAGGTACACCCCATTGAAAGCCATTCTCTTAGCTAAGTTTGGGCTGACCCCTGAAAAGTATCACCAGAGGTTCAGGGACAGCCACAAACTCCCCAATCAGTCTTGGGTGAATTTCCTGGACTAAACAAGCAAGGCACTGAAAAGCTGGGTCAGGGGCAGCATGGTCAATGACTATGATGGCTTGTACAGCTTCATTCTCAAGGAGTACATACACAATATTTGTTTTACAGAGCAGCACCAGCACCAAGTGGACAGCAAACTGACTGGCCCAAAGAAGCTTGCTGAGGAGGTGAACCTCTGAAACAGCAGGGAATGACTTTGCTTATTCTCTGACCTCAATAACTTTAACCTTCCCACAACCCTAGGACTAGTAACCATTGTCCTTTCAGGACCTCTGATTTGTGTTGTCCCTCATCCTGTTTTCTTGTATAATTTCAAATCAGATTAGGCAATATTCTGTTTAAAGCCTGCCAACCAGACACTTTTTTGCTTATGATTTTCACTTCTACTCAAAATCAACTCCTCAGGTTTTCAGCCACTAAATGTATTACTTATTCCTGACACTTTATAATGTTTCAGGTTCATTCACATAGAGTATTATCAACCCACGTTTTGAAAATCACCTTTCAGAATCTTCTTGCTTCTAGGTTTAGAGCCATAGCTAGTCTACACTGGTGTAGCAAAATTATTTCAAAATGTTGCTTCCTAATATATTCAGTCTTTTATAACTAAAATTGCCCTCTATATTACTTTAGAGACAGTTCCAATTCTGTTTGTGGGCTACTACCAAGGACTGGGTGTCGAGACGGCCCATTATATAACTTCCTTGATTGTGCAAGGAAATGGCAACTCTCAGTTGACACAGTGCCCCCTTCACAGAATAGTATATGTGAAGCTCCAGGTAGGAGATAAAACATGAAAGGAAAAAGATTAATTTTCCCTATACTTACCGTAGGAAGATCGACATACCAACTGGGGAATCTTCTTATGGTAAAGTTAAGAGAAAAGTGAAAATGTTTATTTAACTAAAAGGAATTGAAAACAATTTGTATCTACATTATTTTTTCAGTTTTTTGAAACACATTTGGTTATTGAAGTTAAAAAAAAAGAAAAATACAGCCAAAAACAAAATGTCTTATAGTGTGCAAATTGGTTTGCATATCATAGGATACATCTAGTATATATCACAAGAAGTGTGACACAATAGAGAGATACATTTACTGGTACAACAATAACAAGGAAGTAAGTTACAATGCATTTATTTCACAAGATCGTCAGACCAGAGATAGATCTAGCCTGTAATTGCCACGATTTTTCCCGACTAACGGCTCTCATCACAGAGTCCTACCTATACTTCATCTCTTGCTTCTGCAACTTCATTATCAGAGATAGAGGCTATCACCACCAGGAGCGACTGTAATGGTGCCCAGAAGTGTTTGGGTCTGCTTGGTTGGGGTATAGTGGCATAGAGGTCTCAAGTAGGACATTACAGTAAATTAGGTCAGCCAGCCAAGAACCAGCTGTTGGTGAGTGATTCCTGCAGGCACACAAAGTTAAACCTCCTTTTTACCAACAATAGGATTCAAGACGTAAATCGTCCAATCTGACATGAGATGACAACCGTACAGCTCAGAAGAGGGAGCATCAGGGATGCTGAGATTTTGAATCAGTCATGCATCAAAGCTGTGCAAAGATATCCCACTAGTACTTTATGTTAAATATTAAAATACATTATTTGTATATATTAATTTTAAATGTAGAATAAAATTAAAAAAATCTACATCACTATTAATTAATAATTACCACCTAAAGTAAACAACTTATTATGCAATATTTATTAAAAGTGATATATAAAATTAAAGTAATTTAGTTATATTTTTATCAAATGTAATGCTACATTCTTTTATAAACTGGAAAAGGTTTGCTAAACGTTTTCTTAATTAAATAATAAATATATTTTATTTTAGATATCTTTTAACATTAAAGTATACTTATTTATATTTTTAACTATTTTAAATAAGTAAACATTGTTTCCTGAAAGTTTTATTTTAGGTCATACAGCAGCTGGTTTCTATGGGAGGTTATTGCAGAAGCATTGTTTGGCGATTGGTGGTGCTGGATTTACTCCAGCTTTGAGATCAGGTAATTTACTACTGATTTAGGCCCCTTTTGGCAGTAGTTACTTTAGAAGTGCAGTTTGTGAATAGCAATGGGCTTACTCTTTTGTGGGTGGGTGAATATGCCACCCTCTTCCCTTCCCATAAGCTTTCCTCACTTCTCAATAAACCAATTTATTCGTAAATATCACCCATTTTGCTGCAAATACCCTCTGCCCTCCCCCACATTTACTAGTAAAACATATACCTATGTGTGCAGACATCTCCGCAGTTGGGGCACACATAAATGATAGGTGAGACGGCGGCATAGACCTCTGCTGGAATGTTTGTAAATAGCATTTTATTGTATGTTAGTAGTACTATTGTAGTATTACTAAATGTGATACAAAATGCAGTTTGTGAACAGTCCCTTTTATTACAAAAGAGCAGTGCTAATGGGAGAGAACTTAGAGTTGAATATTAACAGTGAGACAGAGTCTTATGAGAAGTGTTTCCAAGTTTGTTTGGAAAGCAGCGATATACAGATTTCAATATAATATGATGTGAGAAGTCTTAGAAAAATGCAGAAAAAGGCTCTAATTGAAGATTTACCATTTTCAAATAATGGATTTTAGGAAATAGTTGATTTCTGCTTCTGGTATTCATTTGTACACCTGTGAGTTAGAGTGTGTATTCAAGTACAACATAAGGCTGCTGTGAATAGTCTTATGAGTTATGATAACAAAACTTAAAATTAATTTTAATGGAAGACAGTAAAGCTGTTTCAGGATACTTTTAGCTTTCTGAGCAATAACACATTTGCCAAAATATTGACTGGACGATTGGTCAAATGCTGGCACTTTAAATATGTATAGAATTAACCAAAATGAAAATAAAATGAGCAAGCCCATTTTGTGACATTTATTTCCTGATTCAATTGATATGCACAACTATACCATATAATTTGGTACTGATTTTGGCCTCAGAACATATATTGGCTCTTGTAAAATTGTGGTTTCTAACTGCAGTAATTACATCAATTATCTTTGAAGGTGTATTTATAGAGTCCATAATTACTTTAATGAGCAATCTGTAGATATCTTATTTGCCACCAGGTGGGTCTAACAGATGAAAACTTATACGAGACCAAGACTAGCATGCCTCCAACGTTTATTATTGTTTGCTAGTTAATTAATTCGAACTGTTAGCCTTAAAGATTCAGTGGTGGGTATAGGCCATTTGAATAAATAAGTACAGCACATCATATGGTTGCAAACAAATGATATTGTTATTCAGGAAATTGCACTGCTGAACAATTCGGATGCATTACAGTTTTCAAAGGTCCCCAGATACCAATTACATTTGTTTAAATCGAAAATATTGCCTGCATGGACAACTTAGCTAACAGCAACAGAGCACTGCAAGAAGGACTCAATTACTGTTCATATGAAAGAGACAGAGGACATTCCTAGATCAATGACAATGGGAAGGCGTAAGAGGATGGTTTGTTCAAAGTTGGATCTAAAGCATGGATGTGTTCCTCAAAGAAATGAATCATGGTAGGTGGAGCTCGGCTGTGGCAAAATGGGTGCTCTCTCGAAGAGGTCCGGGGATCGGTTGACAAACTGGGCTGGATCACTGTTCCAGCGAGGCTGTCTGCATTACGGCTTGCCAAGCTGCCATGGCATCAACTACCTCACGCAACAGTGTCCTTTGTGTGATGCAAAAATGCCCTTCTATGGTGTCTATAGTGCACAAAACCCAACCTAAATTGCTGCCCCACTCTATGGAGATGTTACAGAGGTATGCTGACTGTACACAAAACATCTCCACTTCTCAGCAAAGGAGCAGCCACCTTCATTGATATAGTCCGGTACTTTGCACTACCTCACTCCTGGTATTTTAGCTTTGAAATGAGTTGAACCCTGCCGGTGACATCAGTACCCGCTGCCGCATAGGTTGAGCATGCCTCTCCCATTTGCATAGCAGAGATAAAGAGTGTAAGTAGGCACCGATACGTGCAGACTTGACTCAACAAACTACTACTATGCCCTCCCCATGTCCACATGGACATCCACCTCAAAGATACCGCACACCTCAGGCTGATAGTGGCACAGTGCTGCCACCTTAAGATGCTACTGAGCAAGCCTGTCTTTAGGACTATATATATTTTATGCCTGCCGACTGAGTGGCCTCAGCAACTGGGGACAGAGACAGTGCATGACCACTGGACTGTGGACGATTTCCAGGATACAAGCCCACTGATAAGGGCAAAGTGGCTGGCTGCTGTGCTGTACCTACGGATCTACTCTGGAACTTGTAGCTGTGGCTAGGGCAGCGTTGGGTGCCTGGTACCTGGAGAATGCCATGTCAAACTTATGATGCACCGTCCGAGCAGCATGCTGATCTTCTGCTTATAGACAACCAGTGGAAAGTGTCACTTCTTCGAGATACTGGGTCTTTGCCCCCTGGGATTCTTATCTCTCTGCGTTGCCCAGCTTGGACTACTTAATTCATTAATACTGTGAGACCTGACAAACACACTGCATCTGGCTCTCGCATAGGATGTTAGAGCTTTTGCCTCCATATGTTAACAACCCTCTACTCAAAAGGACCTGCATTGACTGCTGGGGACCAAAACCTAGAGTGTCAGTGTTACTCTTTATTGGCACATACAGCGCAGGGCTTCCCTTCAACTGGGGCCACCTACTCTTTTCAGAAGCAATCTTGAACATTCAACTTCACAACAACACTGGAAACAAGTAATCTGTTACAGAACATGGCAACTATCCGTAGAACTACTCTTGACTCATGGCTGAACTCTTAAACATACGCCCTATTTAATAGCAAATGGACAGCAGATTGGCAGATGTGTGAGAAAAGGCAAAATCCATGGGGATGGACTTAGCATTTTCCACTCTCGGACATGGTACTTCTGATATGACCATTTTCTAGACTGGGGGCGTAAACTGTGGTGATGAGATGGAAGATTACAGATTTAAATGATAGTTCATGCTGGAATAATGACATATTCTATGGTAAACCTTGGAAATCCAAAGGAGATGATGTGTTTAGATTCCAGAATAACATAATTTCTGTACTACTGGACACTGACTCTGCAGAACCAATGGACCTCTAGTGAGTACACACAATTAAGCAGAGGCATGCCTTCAACTTTAAATTAACTCAACTGATCATCATATTTTCCTTATGTCACCATCAGGCACAGCTTGCCCTACAGTCAGCAAAGAAGAAGACTCACCTGTTCTATCAATCAATCAATCAATCGAATTCAAATTCAATCAAGCTTTATTCGGTTAATTAGAAACAACCATAAAAGCATTCGAAAAAGTTTACACCATTTTATTAAAATGATGTTTATCTATACAAAACACAAGGTAAAATATAATGCATAGTAGTTCACAGGCATTGAGGGGTCTCGTTAAAAATCAAGTGGTTTGCAAAAGCTAAAAATAATCATTTAAAACAAAAATTAATTGATAGTAAGCTAATCTTTACTATGGGGCCTACATTGTTTCATATGTTCAGGCCTCCAAGTGGGAATTGTCTGTTCTTCTTTTGACCGCCATTTGTACAAAAGTAATTGCTACATTACAGACTTTTTCATTTTCTAAGTTACATATATATTTAAAAGCATGTTTATAAAAGTTATCAATAATTAAAGGGCCTAAAAAGTACTTCCTAATATCCCTATAAAAGTTACAAAAGTGTATGAAGTGCAGGGTCGTCTGTGGTGATTTTCCATCACAAGGGCAATTTGGGAGATTTCGACTCCATTTGCTCATTGTAGGAAATGCAATCACGTAATGAAGGGTACCCAGTCATAGCCTTGTTAAATAAAACCTATGTTGGATATTTCTTGTCAGCAATAGGTAAGGTTGGGTACTCAATGATAGTGGACTTTCGCAATATGATTTAGTCATCTGTACTGTTTATCTTGATGCTTATCTTGACCTTGCCAACCTTCATTTTAGGTCCCTTTCACTATAATTCTGAATGGACGTGGGGTCTTTGAAATCAGTGTCCACCTTCCATTCAATCAATAGGTTGTAAATGTACTGCAACCAAGCGATATTTTTGTAATGATCAAGGGCAAGGCAATCCATTATGATTTCCTTGATGAATTTTGTCTCTTCCTTGGTCCAGATCCCATAACAAAGCATAAGAGCTGCTGTGCTAATATGATCACTTATATAGGGACAGACAATCGCTTATGGGCTATATATGAGGGTGTGGAATTGGGAACTGCTAAAAGCCTCCTTAAATTATTTTCCTGAACTTGTAGTAAGGTATTGTTTGCAGTCCCCCATAGTGCAACTCCATAACATGTTCCTGTGAGGCATTTGCTCCTTTATAGGATCAGAATTTCCGTAACTGGCTTGTTCCCAATTTAAAAAAAAAATGAAAAATAGCCTTGACTGATCGTATGAATTTCACTTTACAAAGATCGATGTGTGCGCCCCAACTTCCATGCCAAGTAAAAAGGAGTCCTGAATACGAGAATGTGGATGTTCTTTCAATGTGCACACCTTTAACATGATGGTTTTTAAATTTAGCTTTCCCTTTTCCGCATGTCATTATGAATGTTTTACTAAGGTTAAGTATTAAATCTTTTCCATTCATAAATAGTGCAAAGTTTTCAATTAAACATTGGAGCCAATTTGCTGTCCTTGATAACAGGACTGCATCGTCCGCATACAAAAGGACTGGTGTAACACGGTTGCCAACTCTGGGGGCGTTAGCATTCAGATTTTGCAGAGATGTATCAACATTATTAATATATAGAGAGAATAAAAGTGAAGCAAGAACACATTCAATCAATCAATCAGCAGTTTTATAGCGTGACACTATTACCCCTGGGGTATATGGGCGCTGAGGGGTGCTGTGTCTCTGTCAAAAAGCCATGTCTTGAGTTTCTTTCAAAGTCAGCCAGGGAAGGTGCCATTCGGAGGTGGAGGGGCAGGTCGTTCCAGTACTTGGCGGTGAAGTTGGAGAAGGAGAGTCTCTGTGTGGCTCAAGGGGGGTGTGAGGGCAGTGAGGTGGAGTGCAGGTGTCTTTTAGACAGGTGAAAGTTCAGTTGATGCAGGATGGCCCTTTATCATGTAGGGCTTTGTATGCGTGCATGAGGATCTAGAACTGGCATCTCTTCTGGATGGAGAGACAGTGGAGGTTTCTAAGGTGGGTTTACGGTGTGTGTCCATTTAGGGAGGTCCAGGATGAGTCTGGCTGCAGTGTTCTGTATGGTCTGGAGTTTTCTGAGGTGCTGGGTGGAGATTCCGGCATAGAGGGTGTTGTTGTAGCCAACGCGGCTGGTGACGAGGGCTTGTGGGATGGTCTTTCTGGTGTTGACTGGGATCCATCTGAAGATTCTGCGGAGCATGCGAAGGGTGTGGAAGCAGGAGGAGGTGACTGCCTTGACTTGCTGTTTCATGGTCAGTTGACTGCCTAGAATGATGCCCAGGTTGGGTGCATTGTCCGAAGGTGAGGATGTTGGCTAGGGTTCAGCTGGTCACGAGCTGTGGTCCATACGAATGTGTTCTTCCCAAAGATCAGTACTTCTGTTTTCTCAGAGTTGGGTTTGAGGCAGTTGTTTCTCATCCAATTGGCTACATTGGTCATGGGATTGTGGAAGTTGGTTTTGGCGCTGGTGGGGTCCTCGTTGAGTGAGAGGATAATTTGAGTGCCATCTGCGTAGATTATGTTGAGGCCGAGGGATCTGATGATGTCTACGAGGTGGTCATGTAGGTGTTGAACAAAGTGGGGCTGAGGGACGATTCTTGGACTATGCCACATATAATGTTCTTGAGTTCAGATGTGAAGGGAAGCAGTTGGATGCTCTATGTGTGTCCTGTAAGGCAGTTAACTTGAGGGCGCTTTGCTGTTTGCCGATGTTGTAGAGTCTGTCGTTGAGGGAGTGGTGGGCAGACAATGTCGAACACAGCAGAGAGGTCGAGGAGGATCAGGGCCACAGTTTCTCTGTGGTCAAGGAGAGTTCTGATGTAGTCTGTGACTGT
Source organism: Triturus cristatus (assembly GCF_964204655.1). Taxonomy (NCBI): domain Eukaryota; kingdom Metazoa; phylum Chordata; class Amphibia; order Caudata; family Salamandridae; genus Triturus; species Triturus cristatus. The sequence continues at coordinate 522,186,888 of NC_140588.1, read as the reverse complement.
AATCCGTGTGGTCTCAGTCCTTTGGTTGGCCTGGAATCCTGATTGTGAAGTATTGAGTACTTAGTTTTGATCCAGGTATTTAGTGAGCTGTTGGTTGATGGCTTTCTCAATTACTTTGGCTGGGTAGGGGAGCAGGGAGATCAGTTGGTAATTTTAGAGGTCACTAGGGTTGGCAGAGTGTTACTTTAGGAGCTGTCTGACCTCTGTGTGTTTTCATCTGTCCAGGAACATTGCTGTGAAGATGGAGGTATTGAGGATGCTGGTGAGTTCTATTGTGATTGGGTGGGTCTGAGGTTGTAGAGATGATGGAGGCAGGGGTCGATGGGTGCCCTTGGAGTGGATGGATAACATGATGGATTAGGTGGTCTGAGTGGTGAGAGGAGACCAGATGGTGATCGTTCGACTGGTGTTCGCTGGTTGGTTGTGGTTGTCAAAGCTGAGGGTGGTCGGTTGTGGGTCAAAGTTGTTTTAGATGGTGGCAATCCTGCTGTGGAGAGCTGAGAGGGTGTCACAGAGTTCTTGTGAGAGGTGGATGGGTGTTTTGTGTGGCTGTTGGGTTGGAGACTATTTTAAGAGTTCCTTCGTGTGGTTGACTGCGGTGTTGATGCAAGCGGTGATGGCTGATCTCTTGGCTTCCTTGATCTGCAGGTGGTAGTTGCTGATGGCTGCTTTGTGGGGGGATCTGTCCAAGGGATCCTTAGTGATGAACCTTCGCTCCTCAAGTTGGTAGCAGTTGCAGTTGGTGGTTCTAAGGTCTGGGGTGTACCAGCTGGCTTGTGTTGAGGTTTTGTTGGCTTTTACTGGTTTCAGTGGGTCAATTCTGTAAGTGCTCTTGGTGATCCAGGTGTAGAGCTTTGCTCCGCAACATACCCATTCCAGAGATATACAAAGCAGCAACCTGGAAATCAGTTCATACTTTCACTAAACACTACTGCCTAGACGCGGATGCCAATGCAGATGCTCAAGTAGGGCAGGCTTCCCTTTGCAACCTATTTACTTAAATCTGTCTATCATTCTCCTCTGTCTCCTCCACCATGTTCTGTAGGGATGGGTTGCTAAGCTATTCAAGTGCTTATGACTATACATGGAAATCCCATACGAGACAAAGAACAGTTTCTCACCAGTAAATCCAGTTCTCGCGTAGGGGTATTTCCATGATAAGTCATAAGCAACCCTCCCTCCTCCCCAATGGAATAGACAGAGGGATCCAGACATGAGGCATGAAGTGCCATAAAAAAGAACTGAAGTACCAGCCACTAGCTGTGCATGATGGGATGCTGGTGGTCTCTGAGTTTTTACCGGCACAGGGTCCATTTTTAAGACATATAATGGCAGCCTATGAGTGTATTCAGTTCTCTCTCTTTCACCTATATCATGAAAAAGAAGTTTTGTGATGGGGATTCTTCTGTGTGTTAAAACACTACAAAATTTCACAGAATATGGTCTACTGGCACACTTTTTTCACTTCAACATGAAGATGCAACCAGTGTAGCCTATGTATTTAGGCTGCATTATTGTCTCTCTATCTCCTAAGTGTCTTTGCAGACCTTCCTGAAGAAAGGAGAAGAATATCCACTTAAGAAGATGTATCTAAAATAAGTGCTCCTGGGTCCCCGCATGTGGGCAGGGCTATTCAAGTGCTTATGACTTATCATGGAACTAACCCTACGAGAGAACTGGAGTTACAGGTAAGAAGCTGTTTGAAATAGGCCTTTCTGAAGAAACTCAGAACATTCAACTTCTCCAATTCCCTAGTGCTCTTTTTGAACCAACCTGGACTTCATCTTCTTGCAACTAGACAGAATGTTTCATTATCAGCAACAATTGGTATCTGATATGGATTCTCCCTATACATCAGCCTTAAATTATTTCTTCTTCATGAGCACATGGTGCAGCCATGGCAGTGGTTTATAGGTAATGGGTGCACTTTAACCCCTTGAGTGCCCCGCCCTTTCCACGCCCTGTGCCGGGCGTTTCATTAGTGGGCGGGGCTCATGATGAGATAGTCTCGTCATGGGCACAGCGCAACTGCGGCCCATGACGAGACCATCTCGTCATGGGCACTCAAGGGGTTAATTCACTGTCATGGCACTACTTACCACATTGGCCGCCTATTTCTTGGAAAAAAATCATTTTTTCCACTGACCCCTTTCTTTACACAGGAACTAGCCTGGTGGCTATATATGAATCATTTAACATTGTGTGTTCTGTTGTGTGAATCTCTGTGGTGATTCTGACCAACAATGTAAACCACAACTGTTCCTGGAAAGAGAGTCTTCATATAATTGAGCTGTATGGGAGAATTTACAGTTCTCCATCTGAAAGTGGTGTTGGCAATTCAGAGGGCTGCTTATCACTTTGCCAACTGCTTGTGCAACAAGTGGATTCAGGAGCACACTAACTATTAGCCAGGCCAACTGGTATAAAGGACTCTATGATAATCTCTAAGCAGTTTCGCGTACATGATCTTGGTTGACCAGCATATGTAAGCACTGAATACTGTCTATATTCTGGGGAATGATAAAATGCACGCCTTTCAGCTGGGCCATGATTTGGTACCTTCAGTCCATTTCAGTTTGCATTCTGTGATGTTTCTCAAGATTTCACTCAGTGAGGTCATCTAGAAGGAGAAGGATCTGTGACAAGACAAAAAAATAGTTTTGCTTCCAAACGTTTCTTAAGCTGTACTCTCCCAGAAACTGTGTATAATAGATGCCCTGCCAATTTGGTGAACATTGATCTGTCAGTATGCCCCTTTCTCTTCCTCATTGAGATCTTACCAAAGATCATGACAGGAGGATGGAGATGATTCTCATTGCATTGGGATGCTTAACGGGCCTTGGTTCCTGCTAACAGCTGTTTTGTGACCAGTGATGGGCTCCTTCCATTATAGCTGTCCCCCATCAGAAACGATTTTCATATTGGTTGGTACTGCTGTGAGATACTACTTTTCGATTGAAGGTTTTATTTTATTTCCATTTAGAATAGTAAAACATGTTGCCAAAGTTCTACCTAACCAGACTTCTCTTGCGGAAAAACAACTTATTCCTTGGATGTGCGCAACACTCTACCCATATTGACAGGCAATCTATATTTAGGATTTCATAGTTCCTCTTTGGTGCCTGTGACAGTTTGGCAAAGGGTAGGAAGCTCTCATTGGTTACATAGGTGCTATAAATAGCAATTGGTTCTGCTTTTGATGTAGTTGGGGTGTGTAGGATCACACTACCAAGAGAACGTCTGGCATTTTGGTTTTGTCAATCCAATGACAAAACAAGAAAACAAGGATATTCAAGCATGCTTTGATACAGTTGGATCCAGTTTTTGAAGCAGAATAGGTCTAAAGTGCCAAAATGTATTTCCAATAGACATTTTAAACAATTTAGAAGCATGATTCAGGTTTGTAGATGTGTTGTACGATTGATTTTAATCTCCTATAGTATTGTTATTAGGAGGAATACTTATGATAAAAATCTTAACAGAATGAATAGTATTCCTTTTGTTATATAATGTAATCACCATGCATGTAATATCAGCAAAATCTGCTAAAAACCCACACATTTATTTAATATTATTTACGTTGATATATTTTGTGAGCAATATGAAGAACGCAGGCAAGTTTTTTTATTTTTTTATTTCATATATATGGATCTAAAACAAGAGTTATAGAATCTTAGCTGTTGCCTTAAGTCTCAAATCACTTCTCGACCCCCAAAATGCTTCACTCTTTTCAGTATCTGAATTTCACCAAAACTAAACTTTTGGCACTGTAAAATTCATCCCAAGACCTTTTCGTCTCTCTGTCATTGATTTATGCCTGCAATTTCTTTTGAAAGATTGATGGGAGGTAGGGAGGGTGCTGGGAAGAGGATGTGTGTTACTGCAAAATGTAGACAGTGTCCCTCCCCTGCACTTTCATCTTAGACTCTGATTGTGATGATATAGCAGTAAGGTATGGGGGAGGGAAGCCTTATATATGTTTAAGACTTACAAGACGAGCATTTACCATTGCAGAAAGAGAGGTATTGGTATCTGTCCATTTCTAACATCCATGATGTTTCCTCAGCAGACTCATGTCTCTATTATAAAAAATGAGCAGGCTGAAGGGAGCTGATGGTGTATGAAGAGGTCTGCGACAACCTGTCCGCCTATTTTTAGGCCACTAAAAAGAAGTGGGCAAGTCGGTTAGTTCATATGTTCTGAATGCTCAGAAAGTGGTTCTTAGCACACCCTCACCCTACAGCTTTATTGTGCACCATACACAGTGGGATTCCCGCAATGTCTTGGCAAAATCCTGTACCATAATTTAACATGATAGAGCTCACATTAGTAACTATGCTTTATGTCTCAGATCAGGCTAAAAATCTCTAACAGATCCATGGGGACCCCTTTACATCATTCATTCTTGTCAATGAGTGTTGCACGGTGGTGGACACTGTTACCAGTGAGGCAGAGAGCACTGGAAATGGGAAAATCCGAGCAGTAAATTAATGGAATTGTGTGGTGTTTCAATTCTGTTAGTTTCCACACAACAAACTCCCTTCTCTGTCCAGTCACTATATGGAATGGCTCAGCCCAGCTCCCCACTAATTTCTTCCTCTCCTCTGCCGAAAGCACTCCAATTATGTCTGGATTACAGCTTTCATAGCTCCTGAAGTAAACACCATGGATTCAGTGTTTTTATTTAGTCCACCATCCAGCTTTAGGTTCATGAATATCTGCTAATATTGTGAGACTCTACCTAATGGTATCCTAGAAGTGTGAGTCAAGGTGCAGGTCACACCAAAACCTATACTGTGAAACTGCAGTCAAAGCTGTTCCCTGGACTGACAAGTGCCTCTTCTCCTACACCAAGAAGTATTATTGATGTGATACTGCTTGTAAATTTAATTAGTGGGCATGGATGGTGCTAGTGAGGAAGTGGGAATTGCAGAAAAAATAATGTCAGCCATAATGTAGTCGCAGACGATGGTGCCTCCAGACTGGGAGATCATCACATCACAAACCTCCTACATGCTCCTCACGTGCCGTAATTCTCTGTGTACAGTCCTGCCCAGCTCCAAAGTCAATTGTTCTTTTCAAAATCACTCTATTCAGAAGAAGTAGGAGGAATGTATCTTATCAGTGGCATGACTACAGTTTTAGAAGTTTAACACCATGTAGTACTCTCCTTTTCCTCTAACAACCTGCCACGGGCTCTTCAGACTTCTTGGTGTTTGTCCGAGTCTCCGATGAAAGTCTACAAACATCTTTGATTATCATGTGCATTATTATTGGAAGTGGGGTATCAAGGGCACCTACAATCACGTGGGTACAGAAACGACCAAAGACATGGTACATTCATCTTTGGTCTACAGTAAAATGTGGTGCATCCACATTTCCAGTTAATGTGCTCGATCTGATACTCACTGGTCCAACTCTGAAGTGTACGTAAGTGTTCCTCTTCTGGTTCAGAATCCACTTTCATTGTTGCAGTGTATTTTAATCTTCTCAACTGTTAACTTATTGGTAAGCATGCATTAGCCATTTTTGCACTATGTACTTGACATGTTTCCTCCACTCAAGCATCCCCTTCTTGGCTTGAAAGCAAAATCCTCTTTGGCAGTCTAATCATCTTCCCTACCTGACTGCCCCTTCCCTGCTTTGAAAGTTACAACCCCTTCCTGTCACATATTTCACATCTGTCCCCTGCCCAACAGTTCACTCTAAGTTTCTGAAGGTTTGGTTTTATCCTTATCTGGGTATGTATCTACCTCTCCTCCCTGAAATATAGTTTGTGCAACCAGGATCTGCATTTAGTCTTGCACTGGTCATTCAGACCTATGAATGGTATTTTGCTTTCCCTCTCTCAATTAATTGTATGTCTGCATCCTCCATGGACTTGCTATGACTTAGTTTTCCTTTAAGTTGCCCTAGATTGATTCTTTGCATACGCCCCTATCTCTTCCCCAGGGGGAAGCTTGCATACTTGACTCATCATTCAAACAGAAATCTCAAAGAAATAGAAACTAATTCGGGACTGTGTCATAAACGAGTTCTTGTCTCTTCCCTACTGCTCAGCTGGAATGTGTGATGACCTCATAGAATGCTTGGATGCATGTTTGTGTGTGTGGAGCATCAGTTGGTGAATGGAGCAGGGAGGCTGCTCCTGGTGGGGCTACGCTTCATCTTCTCATATACTTCCTACTCATCTATCCTGGAACTAAGCTGCAATAAAGATATCCTGTTTATACACCCGGCCTGTGTATCATCCATTTACAACAATTTGGCGACGATCTTGAAGAACCTACATGTGGAGTAAGGAAGGCCCTGTACCAAGGAACTTGGGGGTATATTATCAAGCATGGAGTTAAAATTATCGCCGCTTTAGTGGCAGAAAATTGCTGCTAAAGCGGTGATAATGGGCTTGATAATATGCATTAGAGAATTCCAATAGAAGCCCATATTGTCACCAAAACATGGGCTTCTATGGGAATTCTCAAGGGCATATTATCAAGCCCATTATCACCGCTTTAGTGGCAGTTTTCTGCTGCTAAAGCGGCGATAATTTTCACTCTGTTTCTTGATAATATGCCCCCAAGAGTCTGAAACTTTAAGGAAAAGAATACATTACGGTAACCAAGACATTAAAGTTTAAAGAAACGCCCTGGTCAGCTCCACCAGTGTCCTTTGCTATCTGGACAGCCTACTGCCTGGCCTCTGCCATCCTATGTGAGGAGTCATTCTCTTTGTGTCATGCCTGAGGCCACAGGCTTCATGGGCAACCTGTGAGAGGGAAACTGGCAGCTCTAATTTGTCAACACTTGTGGCTTGGGAAGACTGGCTGCGTAGTGTTGACACCAACCGGCACCATTTGGCCTGTGTGGGACATTGGTGCTGACGTCTGTCTACCGCAGTGTGAACTCGACATCAAAAGAGACTAGAATGTGGGCAAGCTCTTTATGCATTGACTGGCATTGTTTGAAATGCTTCGCTGTCCGTGTCTGACAGCGTACTTGGGTGACTGCTATCACCTGCAACATGCTCTGGCACATATCTAAAAGACAAGGACACTCTACTGCTGGTGAGTCAGTTTACGTTGAATGAACTGTTCTGCTGCTGGCTATTCGCTATGTGCGTGCCTTACTTGTGCCAACCTGCAGTTCCAAAGTCTTCAGAGCTCTGCTTTGATAACAAAGACTGGCAGTGTTTAAAGTGCTTCGTTGACTGTGTTGGAGAGCGTACATAAGTGACTGCCATCTATTGAAGCTGCTTGTGTACCCTAACTGGCTCTGCTGAAGAGGTTTTATTGTTCTTTGTTGTGAACCACGATGTGTGAGGTGAGGCAGTTTATGTCTCCAATTGCTTGGGGCTCTTTGAGCCTTTCTGTCAGCAGTGCATGTTGACCTGTTTATTTCTTTTTTTAAACGGAGGCACGAATCATTGTCAGCACGCGCATCCCCACTTGCTGCCTGCGGTTTTTCACGGGTTCTCTGTGACAATATCCTTCTTCACGTCACAGCCAGCTGCTGCACAACGTTGGGCTGCACGCATTTACCGCAAGGGAGGCTGCTCCTGGTGGGGCTACGCTTCATCTTCTCATATCCTTCCTAATCATCTATCCTGGAACCTAAGCTACAATAAAGATATCCTGTTTATACACCAGGCCTGTGTATCATCCATTTACAAAAGACTGGAATCAATGGCCAGCTTGCCCTGGCCTTAACTTGAGTGACTTTCCTAGCCCTTGTTGTTTGTACCAGCAGAAATAATAATGTGGTATTTTCCTTTCCTCTTTATGGCACATGTGATGTGCGACTCTACCTAGTCTTTTGTTTAATTACTGTTAAGCCTTTTATGTGTGAGCAATGTCATGTGATGTTTAATGCAAGGATACCAAAGGGGATGATGGACGGAGCGTTTGAGCTAATCAAACACTCACCGCCAGTCAACTGATCTGGGTTTAATCCATCATCATTCTTTAGCTCACTCCACCACCCCAGTTCAGACATGGCCATATGCAAATCAGTCTGACCCTGATCCTCATGGGAACAGTCCAGCCCGAACTGCCAAGCCATGTCTTCCCTGGACCGGAAACAAGCATCCTGGGACCAGTTTGGGGTTCATAACCCTCATCAGCCAGGCTATCTTGAATCCAGTGGCAAAGTGAGCAAGGGACCCACGTCTGGGCACACCCTGCCAACCTAGGGCGAACAAAGCGATACTAAAGGGGATGATGGACGGAGCGTTTGAGCTAATCAAACACTCATCCCCAGTCAACTGATCTGGGTTTAATCCATCATCATTCTTTAGCTCACTCCACCACCCCAGTTCAGACATGGCCATATGCAAATCAGTCAGACCCTGTGCCTCATGGGAACAGTTCAGCCCGAATTGCCAAGCCATGTCTTCCCTGGACCGGAAACAAGCATCCTGGGACCAGTTTCGGGTTCATAACCCTCATCAGCCAGGCTATCTTGAATCCAGTGGCAAAGTGAGAAAGGGACCCATGTCCGGGCATACCCTGCAGACTTAGGGTGAACAAAGCGATACCAAAGGGGATGATGGACGGAGCGTTTGAGCTAATCAAACACTCATCCCCAGTCAACTGATCTGGGTTTAATCCATCATCATTCTTTAGCTCACTCCACCACCCCAGTTCAGACATGGCCATATGCAAATCAGTCTGACCCTGTGCCTCATGGGAACAGTTCAGCTCGAATTGCCAAGCCATGTCTTCCCTGGACCGGAAACAAGCATCCTGGGACCAGTTTCGGGTTCATAACCCTCATCAGCCAGGCTATCTTGAATCCAGTGGCAAAGTGAGAAAGGGACCCATGTCCGGGCATACCCTGCAGACTTAGGGTGAACAAAGCGATACCAAAGGGGATGATGGACGGAGCGTTTGAGCTAATCAAACACTCATCCCCAGTCAACTGATCTGGGTTTAATCCATCATCATTCTTTAGCTCACTCCACCACCCCAGTTCAGACATGGCCATATGCAAATCAGTCTGACCCTGTGCCTCATGGGAACAGTCCAGCCCGAACTGCCAAGCCATGTCTTCCCTGCACTGGAAACAAGCATCCTGGGACCGGTTTCGGGTTCATAACCCTCATCAGCCAGGCTATCTTGAATCCATTGGCAAAGTGAGCAAGGGACCCACGTCTGGGCATACACTGCCAACTTAGGGCGAACAAACCGATACCAAAGGGGATGATGGACGGAGCGTTTGAGCTAATCAAACACTCACCCCCAGTCAACTGATCTGGGTTTAATCCATCATCATTCTTTAGCTCACTCCACCACCCCAGTTCAGACATGGCCATATGCAAATCAGTCACACCCTGTGCCTCATGGCAACAGTCCAGCCCGAACTGCCAAGCCATGTCTTCCCTGGACCGGAAACAAGCATCCTGGGACCAGTTTCGGGTTCATAACCCGCATCAGCCAGGCTATCTTGAATCCAGTGGCAAAGTGAGCAAGGGACCCATGTCCGGGCATACCCTGCTAAATTACGGCGAACAAAGCGATACCAAAAGGGGATGATGGACGGAGCGTTTGAGCTAATCAAACACTCATCCCCAGTCAACTGATCTGGGTTTAATCCATCATCATTCTTTAGCTCACTCCACCACCCCAGTTCAGACATGGCCATTTGCAAATCAGTCTGACCCTGTGCCTCATGGGAACAGCCCAGCCCGAACTGCCTAGCCATGTCTTCCCTGGACCGGAAACAAGCATCCTGGGACCGTTTTCGGGTTCATAACCCTCATCAGCCAGGCTATCTTGAATCCAGTGGCAAAGTGAGCAAGGGACCCATGTCTGGGCACACCCTGCCAACCTAGGGCGAACAAAGCGATACCAAAGGGGATGATGGACGGAGCGTTTCAGCTAATCAAACACTCATCCCCAGTCATCTGATCTGGGTTTAATCCATCATCATTCTTTAGCTCACTCCACCACCCCAGTTCAGACATGGCCATATGCAAATCAGTCACACCCTGTGCCTCATGGGAACAGTTCAGCCCAAACTGCCAAGCCATGTCTTCACTGGACCGGAAACAAGCATCCTGGGACCAGTTTTGGGTTCATAACACTCATCAGCCAGGCTATCTTGAATCCAGTGGCAAAGTGAGCAAGGGACCCATGTCTGGGCATACCCTGCCGACTTAGGGCGAACAAAGCGATACCAAAGGGGATGATGGACGGAGCGATTGAGCTAATCAAACACTCATCCCCAGTCAACTGATCTGGGTTTAATCCATCATCATTCTTTGGCTCACTCCACCACCCCAGTTCAGACATGGCCATATGCAAATCAGTCACACCCTGTGCCTCATGGCAACAGTCCAGCCCGAACTGCCAAGCCATGTCTTCCCTGGACCGGAAACAAGCATCCTGGGACCAGTTTCGGGTTCATAACCCTCATCAGCCAGGCTATCTTGAATCCAGTGGCAAAGTGAGCAAGGGACCCATGTCCGTGCATACCCTGCTAACTTAGGGCGAACAAAGCGATACCAACGGGGATGATGGACGGAACGTTTGAGCTAATCAAACACTCATCCCCTGTCAACTGATCTGGGTTTAATCCATCATCATTCTTTAGCTCACTCCACCACCCCAGTTCAGACATGGCCATATGCAAATCAGTCTGACCCTGTGCCTCATGGGAACAGCCCAGCCCGAACTGCAAAGCCATGTCTTCCCTGGACCGGAAACAAGCATTCTGGGACCAGTTTCGGGTTCATAACCCTCATCAGCCAGGCTATCTTGAATCCAGTGGCAAAGTGAGCAAGGGACCTATGTCCGGGCATACCCTGTCAACTTAGGGCGAACAAAGCGATACCAAAGGGGATGATGGATGCAGCCTTTGATCTAATCAAACACTCACCCCCAGTCAACTGATCTGGATTTAATCCATCATCATTCTTTAGCTCACTCCACCACCCCAGTTCAGACCTGGCCATATGCAAATCAGCCTGACCCTGTGCCTCATGGGAACAGCCCAGCCCGAACTGCCAAGCCATGTCTTCCCTGGACCGGAAACAAGCATCCTGGGACCGGTTTCAGGTTCATAACCCTCATCAGCCAGGCTATCTTGAATCCAGTGGCAAAGTGAGCAAGGGACCCATGTCCGGGCATACCCTGCCAACTTAGGGCGAACAAAGCGATACCAAAGGGGATGATGGATGCAGCCTTTGATCTAATCAAACATTCACCCCCAGTCAACTGATCTGGATTTAATCCATCATCATTCTTTAGCTCACTCCACCACCCCAGTTCAGACATGGCCATATGCAAATCAGTCTGACCCTGTGCCTCATGGGAACAGCCCAGCCCGAACTGCCAAGCCATGTCTTCCCTGGACCGGAAACAAGCATCCCGGGACCAGTTTCGGGTTCATAACCCTCATCAGCCAGGCTATCTTGAATCCAGTGGCAAAGTGAGCAAGGGACCCACGTCTGGGCATACACTGCCAACTTAGGGCGAACAAAGCGATACCAAAGGGGATGATGGACGGAGCGTTTGAGCTAATCAAACACTCACCCCCAGTCAACTGATCTGGGTTTAATCCATCATCATTCTTTAGCTCACTCCACCACCCCAGTTCAGACATGGCCATATGCAAATCAGTCTGACCCTGTGCCTCATGGGAACAGTCCAGCCCGAACTGCCAAGCCATGTCTTCACTGGACCAGAAACAAGCATCCTGGGACCGGTTTCGGGTTCATAACCCTCATCAGTCAGGCTATCTTGAATCCAGTAGCAAAGTGAGCTAGGGACCCACGTCTGGGCATACCCTGCCAACTTAGGGCGAACAAAGCGATACCAAAGGGGATGATGGACAGAGCCTTTGAGCTAATCAAACACTCACCCCCAGTCAACTGATCTGGGTTTAATCCATCATCATTCTTTAGCTCACTCCACCACCCACCACCCCATTAATGCATTAATGCAATGAGCCATAACATACCTTACACTTTTTTCACCCAAATGAACAGTGGGCATTTAGAAATACTGACGTATTCACAGTATTCAGTGGCAGCACTTTTCTTTAAGTTTATGTAACTCTTTGGCTATAAAGCTAACATTTCTTTGCGGCTGTTCATTGTAAAGAACACAAGCAACCTATACGTAGAGTGTCGCTACATATAAACATTAATAAATAAGTAAAAAGAAATATATAATTTACAGTGCTAACGTATTGTCAAATTATTTTTTATTGGTTTAAAACATGGACATGCCCTCTACAACACAGTATGGCTATATTTTGCATTTACTGACTGGTATTTATCGAAGGGAAGGTCAGTTTTAGATTGTTCTTGAATAAGGATAGGTCATGCTTTGGTCAAATACGATGGAAGTGAAGGAACATCAAATATCTAATTCAATTTAGGTACAGAGACGTAGGTATAATTGGTGCACCTGATGCAGGGTACATACGATCCGGAGGTGGGTGGGGCCCCACTGCTCCAGCTGCTTCAGTACCATATCAATCCATTCTCCATTACGTGCTAGCTGCTTTGCTCATCCACACACTGCCTGGGATGACCAGACCCTTAGACATCTCATATCAGAAACTTATAGGGAGCGTAGAGAAGTGGGTTTAAAAGCTCAATCCTCTGCCAGGAGTAAACAAGCATTGGCATAGCCAATAGGTCTCGCCTTTGGGACCTTATAAGTGTTTAGCCATGCAACAGTTGATGCTGTTGTACCAATAATATTGAGCTGCATAACTAAATACTTATAAGGTCCCAAAGGCGAGACCCATTGGCTATGCCAATGCTTGTTTAAATTGGGTTTTATCTTGCTGGACAAATTGAACGCCTTCCACCCCAGTTTTAGACCCTACTTTCTTAACATTGTAAATGAAAAAATAACAGAATGGTATAAACCTAAGAGACCCATCATGGTAGAAACCACATATTCGGATTTGAAGAGACTAATTAGCACTTAGTACTCTGAGCATTTGCATTCTTTATGTAGTGCATGTGCACCAATTTTCTTGGCCCCTTAGTGTTTGCTCTTACAGGCGCATGTGCTGGTGTAGGTACACTCTGAAGGGTCGTCCATGAGGCTGTCCTTGGACCCACCATGGCCAAGAGATAGAGATAAAAGTGGTGTTGTGTTGGACTTTAATATTTCCCTTTGGTTGAGTCCATGAGGTGGGTGCGCCATTGTGACGTTAGCCATAGCCGTGTGAGGGTGGAGTATTTTCAGTGTTGTTTGTCCACAATGTATGCAGTGAGGTCCATGTCCTCTGTTCCTGCAACTAACCCATAGAGTTGCGTCACTTTGTCTGTTTGAAGTCTAGGTAGACTCTATGAGTATGACTTTACTTTCTGCTTGAGTGGGTGTGCCGGGTTAGTTAATTCTGACTTTTGGCTCCTGGGTTAGTGACACACCTAATCCTATAATCATAGATTTAGGGTTTTAGTTTGCGGTCTAGGTCGGCCAGAACCTTTGAGTCTCTCTTTAGTTGGTATTTCCTCAGGGCAGATCTGTCCCAGTAATCTACCTCGCCCCGTGTCTCCCGATCGATTTAATCCATGCCATGATGTATTTTTCATGTGCAGAAGATTTTAACTAGGGTGTGGTAGGCCACAGCTGGAGCACAAGGGGATACATCCCTGCGGTAAGCTACTATTAATTAAAACAGAGTATTGCGATGCTAGTGAAAAAAAACCTGCTACCCTACACATTTACTCAATGACACTACATTCACACGTTTATTACTGTAGGGGAAAGTTCAGTGTCTACTGCATCATAGATTGTGTGTTACATACAATCATTGTATATCAGTGCTTTAGATGGTCAGGTACTGAGTACCTGCACTTCTCGTCAACTGAGAGGCTCTTCGACGGAGACACAGCGACCAGATACCCCAAAGGCTGACAGTGCTGCGCTTTACAAATGCTGTTTGATTTATTTATTTTGCGAGGGAGAGTTCCTGCACTTTTCAGCAGAGGTACAATGCTTTTAATTGGAGAGTACCAGCACTTATCAGAAGCAAGAAAGTACTCTGGCATAGCGTGCCAGCACTTTTATTTTTCCATTTCAAGCACTGCTGTACATAGCAAAACGACTGGTCCCATAAGTGTAACAAATGCACAAATTTAACCCATCTCGTTCTTGTTCTGATGTATACACGCGAAAATTAGCATTGCACAAACCGCATATATGAATATGCCAAGGGTAATGTGTTAATTTTAAAGTACAGTTATTACCCAATCGAATGGTACTTATTTTTTTTACTTCAGAAAGATGAAAGGCTGAGTCGCTGGAGCCACCATTTGAAATTGTGGCATGCAGGTCACAATAGATATCATCATTTAGTGGTTAACTTACTGAACCAAGATGAATTTACATATTGTTATCAGTCCACTTATTTCTTTCTGCCTGTCGTGTTTGCTAGCTTTGCATTCTGTAACTTATTTTATGGAAAATAACTTCAATATCCTTAAAATACTTTACAAATTAAAGTCCCACTATGCAGGCTAACAGGTACAGCAGTGGAGTGGGAGCTGTAATAAGCATGCCGTTTTTTTCTGTTAATCATCATATTTTTATGTTCTGTGTAGAACAAACGAGTATTAGTCCGCAGTGACACGTCTAATTTACTTTAAATCAAGGAAAACCAACAACCAAGGCCTAAGAAATTATCATCTCCATAGATTTTCAAAACCACATAAATGTTATCAACATAATTCCACTCCTCACCATGCCACATAATTCCACTACACCACGCCATACAATTCTACAACTAACAATTACAATCCAAATCCCAGAATTCCACTATACACCACATACATACACTCAATAACACATGGGTAAAATACATTGTCCTTTACAACTCCAATAGCCCGAACTCGAGCAAATGCAAGACCTATTGCATTTCCAATCTTTGTCTTGATTGTGCCCACTGCCCAGCACGTGCCTCGCGGGGTGGGGAGGGGGGACTGTGTGGCGTTGTTCATGATTGTGCCCAGACCATGCCTGGCAGGGGTGGGCGAGGGGGCTATGTGGCATTGTTCTTGATTGTGCCCAGCACCAGCCTGGCAGGGGGACTGTGTGGCATTGATCTTGATTGTGCCAGCACGTGCCTGGCGAGGGTGTGGGGGGGAGGGGGGATTGCTCTCTGTTGTACCCAGTGTGGGTTCCCAGTGACGTATCCCTGGTAACATTTCGTTCGCTTGAGTTTGTGCTGAGTCACAGCTGAGGCGATGCTGCGTCAATGCTGCGGCAGTACCAGCGCGGCAGGGCTGCTCCAGCGGAGGCAGTGGCCTCACTTTGTTTATGAAAATCCGCAAGCCCCCTCTCTACTCTGCCAGTTCGAGTGTGTGCAGATGTTCAAATATTGTCCCCAGAGCTGCGCACGAGAGATTTGCAAACGTGTAGGTGCGGCCGGCTATGGGGAGATGTGGCCTAAGGGCTAGACCTGCTGACGTCGGAACACAGGGATCTCCACGTCATCGCAACGGCCTGTTAATCTCTCAATCTCCCTGTGCCTAAAAAAATATTTTTAAAAAGTGTAGCGTCGTTTTGCGCTGTTGTAAATAGCTCCGTTGGCTGTGGGCTAGATTAGACCTACTGAAAAAAAAGCAAATCAGCTCTTTGTAGGCCGCAGAAAAAGTACCTGGTTTTGTAATAGCCTGCACGCAAATTTTGTTCGGCTGGACAATACAATTTTTGCATGCAGGCCAATAGACTGATAAAAGTGTTCACCTCTTAACCACGTTAATGGGCTAATTGGGCAACATTTTCAATGCGTCACTTCCATTTCTTTCTGTGGTGCGCGTACCAAGCCCAGATTAATTATGCTTGATCGGTGTCCCTCCGCAGGCCGTCATCTGCTCGAATACTAATGCAGTGATTTGTGTTTTTTCTCGAGAAATAGTACCTATGACGTGCTCAATAATGGGCGCGTCATGTCATCGCTGCTGCAGTCTGGGGTACCCCATCACACCTGGTTTGAATGCATGGCAAGAAGGTTGAACCCTGTGCATCACTTTAGCTACTGCTCACAATGGTTGAGTACACACTCATCTACGGCCTAATGTAATTATCTAGCCTCGTGGACGGGTAGGGGGAGCATCCATCAGTGTCACTACACTGAGTAATAACAGCAGCGCTGGAGTAGGAATAAAGAGGCAAGTAAACAGTGCTCATAAAGATGCAGGTCTCGTCCTGCTGTAATCCAGCAGGATCGCTGCAATGTTATTTGACCCTCGAAATCCAAGCTCCCAACAAAAACATATGGCGGGAGAAACACAAGAGCCCTGAAAGTACCCCAAAAGCCCCCAAAGTACTTTGATAGGTGCGTGGGTGCCCGATTTTGGCAGATCAGAAGCTATTATTTATCGATGGATGAGAAGGCGCTGCACCCAGGAATATACTTCTTCAGAGTGATGCGCCTTGATGTAACTTTGCCTTGGGAAAAGATGTGCCTGGCTGTCTGCTAGTTTGGAGACACACCCAGATGAAGGGAGGGGAGAGGAGTTGGAGAAGCAGCAAAGGGCTGTGGCAGCCGCTGCGCATGCACGCTGTGCAGTGCCCCTGTGGGTGGTACACGAAGAACAACGAGAAGGGAGGGGGGAATGCCAGCAACAGAGGAGCCCGCGAAAGTGAAAGTGATCGCGATTACGATCGCTACGGAGGAAAGACACATGGCGCTGCGCGCGTGCACGTTCACGTGCACTGTAGCTTTAGGCCACGGCAGCACTTTGAAAAGCCCAGTTATAAAATGTCTCTTCGAGCCTTTGGCTCGCGAGACCTAAAAAATAAAATATTTGCACATACTGCTGCTTCCAAGGATGAAAGACACATTATGAATGGGCTTTTATTTTTTCATTTTCAGTCATTTGCTGTCAACCTGTGCACGTGGGTGCCTTATGCTCATGCTTTGGCATGTATAGCATGAAGGGAGGAGCCTTATATGCAAAGCACATTTTTTGCAGTGAGTGATTGGAGTTAGGGTTTTGTATAAAAAGGATAATTCTTTAAATGCTGAAAACTGTGTGGTTAAGTTGCTTACAGAACATAGCATTTCGTTGATTGCATTCGAGTGAAGTGTCAGTAGGTAATGCAAAAAAGGCTTCTTTGACTGTCAGAACTTTTTTAGGTCGAGCTTACAGCGCATGCGCTGTGTGAAAGACCTGCAGTAATCAATATCATCACTTTTCCCGCCTCCTACTCACCATTGGTTTACTCCACTGTCGCTTTTATATGCTGCCTCCTAACTCATTTGCTTTGCCAACCCGTCACATCCCTGCAACTCTCAGGCACACCGGTCAATTACAGCTTCCTTATGCTGTCCCTCTGGTCGCTGCTTTTACTTACACTCCCATGCCTTTGCCTACGTTGGGCTTCATTTGGTTGGACTTGTGCATGTTTGTGCTTCTTTCCATGGCTAATCATGCTTGCTTTGGTTGGATTCGATGGCTGGCGGTGCATTCAAGTAGGTAAACTTTTTATTTTTGCAGTCATGTACATTATTATATGCTGCCAAGTACTTCCAGCCCGGCAAACCATGCTTCAGAGGGTTCATATTGCCGACCGCATTCATATTTAAAAAGCGGGCGCTTGCTTCATTTTTTACCATGGGAACCGCGTTCCTGTTTTTTCTTTTTGTATACCTGGCAGCCGCCATGCGCTTAACTGTTTTTTATGCTTGGATGCCGTGCTTTGAGCATGACGCCGCTTATATATTTATAAAAGTGTGGTTTCCACATTCAGCAAATGCTCTTAGATTTCGTTTTACTTGTCAGCAGGTTGGGAAGTGGCTGAGTAGCATGCAGGTAGAGGGTTAATGCTCGCAGCTAGGGGTAAGTGGGGGCTCTCAGCCCACCTTAATCTGACAGTTAAGCTTCTCCCATCACCGTGCAGCTCTCTTCACGGACACGACTCACACGAGTGCAAGGTTTATAGTTAGAATTTCAGAGAATGCGCCACAGAATGTAACCATTTAGTAACCACCCGTGCAATGATAAAACCAGACTGAGACAACATCTGCAACTATGTGCGTGCGGTGGTTTCATTTTGGGAGACAAGACGTTTCAAACCTCCCGTCTATATAAAGCCAGACAGGCGTTTTATTTACAAAAGTGAAGGAGGAAGTTAGCTGAACGTACCCAAAACACATGATAGATTATTCAACAAATGAAAAAACAAAACAAACTAAAACCTACTTAGTCTAAACACTGTGCAGTGCAAAAGCAAAACCTCTCTTCCCTTCCTGAAGCTTCTTGTAACGTTAAATGCGATTGGCGGCAGGTGCTCAGTGTCATGCGCTGTCATTGGCTATGATGCGGAAATACTGTTGGTGTCTCCTCGGCACTGAGGCACACGTAGCATGTTGCCCACATATATTTTTTAAGGCAGCTCTTTTGCACTAAACCAATGCTGAAAATTGATCAGGCATTGACAAAACCAATGGGTCTGGGGCTGGCTGCCAGTTGTTTAGGTTTTTCCATACATTGTTTAGTCTTTTTTTTTGTAAACTTCATTTTTAGGGGAGCTCCTGGCCCCAGCGAATAAAAAAAGCCTTATTGGCTAAAAGTAAAATACATTGTAATAGGACGGTCTGTCACTGAAAAGACCTACTTTGTCTGTGGATGTGCACACACCATCCACAGAGCAGAATGCCAGACATTCCAGCAGACTCGATTCTGGTAGGAGACTCCCGATTTCTAGATCCAACAAGCATTTGCAATGCAATAGGTCTCGCATTTGCGAGAGTTTAAGTTATCAATGCCTTTTATTTATGTTTTGAAAACCAAAACGTAAATAAAAGGCATTGTCATATACAATGCCAATTACTCAAACTCTCGCAAATGCGAGACCTATTGCATTGCAAATGCTTGTTTAGTTTAGGAATCACTGTCCAATTACTGTCTGGCTAGTGATATATGTTAGAAAGGTATCCCACCATCAGCACCTCAGGAGACATCTGAACCTGGAGTGAAACAGAAGAGCAAGAACTTGTTATTGTATCTGCCTGCAATAGGGCAGGGTTTCCACACCTGCTCTACATTATAGATAAGAACTGGAAGTGCTTCTCAAAGTTCAGAACAGTCAGTCTTCTGTGGACCTAGTCATAAAGGATAAGAATAGAATCTTTCCTGTGAAGAATCAGCAGACTATAGGAAATGTGGAACTTATTTTAGAGAGTGGTTGAGGCTGCTTCCCCTGCTGCCTGAGCACCATACCGTGGTGGCTGCTCCAGAGAATTAGGATCTTGGGTAGTGACAAGGTAAGAGTACTCTAGCAAGAAAACAATGGACTTAAGAAAATGTCAAACTCTAGAAGATCTGGACAAGATGCTAAGGATGGCTGAAAAAAGCACAGCAATGATAGAACAGATTTTCTTGTTCATCGTACTGGAAATATTTTTGCACAAGAACAGAAGATTCAGAAGGATGACTCACAAAAGTGACTTGCCCCTGTACAGCCCTGCACTACTTACTGTAGCTCTTAACCTCGTCCTACTGAAAGATTTGAAGCTCTAAACATTATTTTTATCCTAAGGTAAAAGTTGAAAGCTGGAAATGAGAACAAGGTCATCTCAGTGATGAAACAACTTCAGTGGCAACATTTTTCAAATGTGTCCTACTGTAAGCTTTTGATGCCAAATCTCGAGGGATCAGCCGGGCAATCAATGTATCACTGTTTATTGGATCGTGTCTGGTTACATCACCCTGCCTTGCCGTGTCGCAGTTTTTTGACATCCGTAATTTCATTTAAGTCAGAAGGTAAAACTGCAGACTTTGAGTTACAATTGTACCTAATTGGACCTATGCTTCATTGCAGTCAGACCGAAAAAGGCGCCGAGGACCAAATCCCTGCGCCTATTGACACACATTCATGATTTTTGTTTCCTTGATGCTGTGTTATATTTAAGCTTTAAAATTCAAAGCACTAATTCCTTAATCCGGTTTAGATCATTTTTTTCTCTTTAATCTCTTTTAAGCGGGAATCTAATTGATTGAGTGCTTGAACTTAATTTCGTCTTGGTGATGTTTAAGTCCTTTACGTACATAAAAGCCTGTTTCTGTGTGTCATGGTTAACAGGGATAAACTTACTGTTTTTGACTGAATGTGATTATTTAATCAGGCACTGGTTTATTAACTGTGGGAGGTGTTGAAGGTGTGGCTGCTTCGAGACACAGAGCGACTTGTGCTCGCTCTTCCTACGGTAACCTTGATGTGATCACATCCAGGTTACCGTAGGAAGAGCGAGCACAAGTCCCTCTGCATCTCGAAGCAGCAGGTTATTATACCCGCCAGTTTCCTGGGGAGGGCCGTACTTTAGGACTTTAAGGTACTAATTGACCACTTCAGAATCAAGTGAACTATATCTTAATTCACTCAGACTGTGACAATACACGGCCTCCCTTCTCTGCTTAGGTCCTGAATAAAACCCCCCCGACCTGTCTGGGCAAACCAAAGGGCTGAACCATATCGACCTTTTTTTGAACACCTTTGTGCGGTAGACTGATAATATGTCTTCCTATGCACGACATTGTTTTTCACTACCTCGGTCCTAGACCTATTAAAAATATGATCTAGGCAATACGAGGTTTTTAGCGCCACATTTATAAATCACTTCACCTGAGCACGTTCACCTCTTTTTTTCGTTGATCACTACTATAATAACCAGTGGTTCACCTCCGGATGGAGGAAAGCATACGACAAAAAAAGAAACCCAATGATGATGCTGTCACGTTTTAAAACAGGGCGGAGAACCAAGATATACCGCCTCACGGCTTGTGTACGTGAATGAGGGTTTTTTATTGATAACCGACACAAACATTGCACACCCTGGTTACTCAGGTCAAGTGATCCATTCCCTTTTGATATTTTGTAACTTTATAAGTCAACATATATGTCCCTTCGAACAAGTGTGTTCCAATATCATTTATAGATTGCATTTATATTTTGCAGAAATGTCCATCATCCACCTAAGGCAGGATGTAAATGAGTGAGTCATTGTAATGATTGTGTATTCAGATGAATAGATCATGCATGAAACATACATCATTAGAAGGTACAGGCTTAACCACAATACTTTAAATGCACTTGAACAGCAGTTATAATCTGAACTTTTACCAATGGGAATACGGAATGCCTTCCAACTATTTTGACATTTATGCACTGTTATTTTTCTATGAAACTGAGTTCATTCCAGAATACAGTGGGTGACTCAAATGAAATGTCTCAGCCACGTTTCTATGCTTTCCTCAACCAGGTCCTGGATGTTATGATCAGACACATGCATAACTACTTTCAGTTTCCTATGAATAATGTTATACTGAACAAAATCAAGGCTGAGTTCTATGGATTAGGAATTATACCACATTTGGTTGGTGCTATAGCTGAATCAACTTTACATCAATGTCACCTTGTGGTAAATAAAATATTACGCTCTATGTATTTCAGAATATCAATAAGATCATGCATAAAGCAAGAGGCTGAGTCTGTGGTATCAGGTTCATAAAGGGATTTATTCCAATAACTCGAGTCAAAGGGAGAATATTTCCATCACCAAAATTGCATCTGGAAAGGGGCTCAAAAGTATTCTCAATATACTCAAAACATTATTCACAGAGTACAGTATATATACATTTCTCAATTGTATGTAAGCAAAAGAGCAAGAGAGAATGAGATAAGAGCATGTGGGCGTGTAAGTAGGCGTGAAGGTGGGCGTCCATGTGGGCGTCCACTTGATGATAATGGGTAATTTGTCATGTGTGGGTGGATACCTGGAGAATCCTGCAATGTCAGCAGAAATATTTGGCAGAGATGCGTGCGCAGTCGCATGACGTGTGATAGACGTGCAACTAGAGGGAGAAAGGGACTTGACATTTAGCTCTACATGTGGAGACAAAAGTCTGGGGTTATGTCAACCTAATCCCAAATCATATCTAACATCCTATGTTTAAAGAACTGTGTTATCCAAAAAGAGAGGTCTCTTAGGATAGAATCTTATTCTATACTGACTATACTGACTAGTGCGTGTACAAGCGTCTAAGTGTCTACACTAAATGCGAGGGGGTAGGAATATTCCATGGTAACAGGGCTATGAATTACTTGCATAAAGACAGAGAAGCCGGGCCCTTTGCTCGGTAGCTGGAAGAATGTTTACTTAAACTACTAGACAGGAATGCATTGGATAGGGACGGAGCAGATAATCTCGAAGGTGAAATACAGTTCTTGGCAGGCGACGGGCTGGATCAGGCACCGTTAGCCGCGCAGGGAGTGAGACAAAGTTCATGGTCACAGATGCAGGCTCAGACTGGAGCTTTCAGAGGCAGAAGGCAGGAAAAGGCTTGATGACAGAATCAGGGCCTACTCGCCTGGACTGAAAAATGGGATAAATGAACCATATAAAGCCGGTGGCCTTTCATACTTAGAAATAGAATATCCGGCCCATTCATGGCGGATCTGAAAGAGGACATGTTGACGGTGGACGCACAAGTGTTTGCGTCTTCATAACTGGAACTGGAGGGAACATACATGTACTTGTGATTTATACATGAAACCGTTGGGGTCCAAGATAGGGGACATAACTGATCATAAAAATCCATATTTCCACATTCCCTCCTTGTCCCCTACTTGCCCGTCAAGAGATATCAATCTTCATCAATCCATTGATCTGTTCATATAGCATCATTTGTTCTTCTTTTTTCTTCTGGGACGAACGAAATCTTGGTGGTGGAATACACGATGTGGCACACAGACCACAAATCGCTGGTCCACATTGTAGGCATAAGCAGCAACTGAATAGTATGAGAAAGCCAATACCTAGGAAGGATAGGACCCTCCATCCAAAGGTAGATAATACACTCCAAAACCAACCGGACCAAGTCCAGGTGCCTGGATTCTGGTGTATCTGGCTTACAATCTTATGAAGGCGAGTTATGGCTTTATATACAGATGGCGAATTTTCTGGTATGAAAAATGCAACAGCTTGATTTGATGACCCTACAAGCTCCGCCCCTATCGGCCAGGATAACGTCAAGGACAAGACTATTTTGAAGCACAACAATCCGCATAGCAGACTGCTCTTCTGTTAAATTGCCTAAGGCGGAAATAGTTTCGTTCACTACTGCTTCAAGGGTTCTGGTTAATCTACGTATCAGCTTACTATTGGTAACTGTACCTATATAGGGAAAGAAACCTTTATTGAAATCTGTGTATTTTTCCCATGCTGTTTCAGTGTAATCGACAATTGGGAGATCTCTCTGCTGTCTATTGTGTACTAAATGAGTATTTCTATGATAATCAGGAGGAGCTAGGAAAACAGGTGGCAAAAGGAATCCGATGTAGCAGGTACCATCCCAATCTAGAGGTAGGCGTACATATGCGGTCTGGCCACATATAAAGTAGGAATGACGAGAAGCTCTAAATGTAGACTTGCCTTGATCACTGAATTTTATTACAGTGGTGCATTTACTATGGCCCATGTGTATGGAGCCATTCTTTCTTATACATAATTCCCCTTTTACTGGGAATACGGACATGGCGGGCAAGATTGGTGTAGCTTCAGATTCAACGTTCAGGATCATGAGGTTAAGTGTAAAATTACCTAATCCATATACTTCATTTCTTAGATCAGTTCCTGTTCTTTTGGGAAGTCCCTCCTTGTTAGGGTAGCAGACTTTAAGCAAAACTAAGTTCAGGTTTCCCCATACCCAGTTGTCTTGATAAGCTGCGGAATTCGAATCTAGGGAATTAATCAAACTAAACCATGCTCCACAGGAGCCATTGTGTGTGAACGGATAGAGAAAGAGGGGCAAAACTCCCTTATAGTTCTGATAGGGGGGGAGTCGGCCACAGACCCAGCAGTCTGTAGCATTGCTAGTCTGATGTGAATGGTGCAGCATCTGAATAAAGGTATTGTTGCGTAAGGCAAGTCGATATGATAGCTCATGGGATGGCAGATCACTAAATGTGTGCTTTATGGTATCATTAGTGGAGGAGTATAAGAGTGAGGCAATAGGAGGAAAAATAGCATGTAGTATTAAGCTGATACATATTATCGTGATGCACATCTTGCTTTTTCTTATCAATATTATTGTCCAAGATCTTATGCAAGCCAGAATACATGTTCAACCGCTTCACCACCTAGTAGACTTAATTGATCAAACGGGTTCTGACTTCTTAGATCAAAGTTTAGCTTTGTGGAAACTTCTGGGGAGTCTCCTCTAGAAAATGGTGTTCAAAATCCAAAATCCAAGTTCAAAGTCTTTTTCCTTTGTAAAAGAGTGGTGAAGGTGCACTTTGACTTTAACGGCCGTCCCCGTGGTCCAGAGCACTGACTTTGGCGCCTTCCATCCAGGAGCGATGGAGTATTCTTTGACCTGGGTGTTGTCAGGGAAGGCGGCAGCAACCTGCGAACAACAAGAGAGTAGTGCAGACATCAAGGAAGCCAGGTAATCTGTCAGCATCAGTAATCTTTTAGGCATTGGAGTGCCCCACATATTTGGTGGTCTACCAAAGACCACTTCATAGGGAGATAAGCCTGTTCTAGAATGAGCTACCATTCGCATGTAAAAGAGGGCAACCGGCAGGGCTACCATCCAATCTACACCTTTGTCTGCGCAAATTTTTAATGTCTGATTATGTCTTTCTACAAGGCCTGCTGCTTCAGGATGTCGCACACAATGGAATTTCCAGGTATACCCTAACAGAAGGGACACCTGCTTCATTAGTACCAGGACATATTTGTAACCTCTACATCTGTTTATTTGGATATAATCCATTTGGAGCACTTCAAAAGGGTGGTCAGGTGGATGGAATCCACCTTGTTCCATCGGAATGCCTTTACCTGGATTGAATTGGCAACAGATCATACATGTTCTGACCTTTTGTTTCGCTGCTGCACGCAGGTGCTTGTTGAACCATATATTCTGTAAGCTATCTATCATTGCTTTCTCTCCTAAGTGTGCAGGACTATGTGCGGTATTTATAATCACTTGTACCATAGAATCAGGAAGAAACCATGTGGATTTGCCCTTATTCATCCAACCCTGATCAGTCAGTACCCCTCCTTGTTCCGACCATTTCTTTAATTCGTCCATAGTAGCATGTGTCTGTTTGTCTTGTACATCCTTGGAAGGATCCCTAACTGTCATGGCTTTGGACACTTATTGAACCTGTAACTTTGTCATGTCTAGTGGGGTCTGAGCTGTCTGTTTAGCTGTTCGGTCTGCCAGATAATTGCCTTGGGAAATGGTATCTGTGGCTCTAGTATGTGCTTTACATTTTAGGATAGCTATGGCTGTTGGTAAATGTATTGCTTCCAGTAGGGCTTGAATATGGGGGCCATGCTGTATCTTGGCCCCATGAGAGGTCAAGAAACCTCTTTCTCGCCAGAGAATCGGTGTAAATGTTTACTCTCAGCTCTCTTAGCTCTTATGCACGCTTGTGTCAGGGCGATGAGCTCTGCTGCTTGTGCTGACAATATGTCTATTCTTTTAGTCTCTATTATTACAGTATCAGTAGTCACTGCATATGCTGCCACTAATTCTCCCGCCCCTGTCCTCATGCATGAGCCGTCAACTTATAGTGTTAGGTCGGGGTCTGGGAGTGCAACGTCTGTCAAGTCTTGTCTTGGTTTAGTCACGGTATGTATTACTTCAACACAGTCGTGTGGTGAAACGCTTTCTGTACTGGAGGGCAAAAGGGTAGCAGGATTCAGTATGTTGCATCGTCTGATCTCTATGTGTGGTTGAAATAACGTTGGCTCATAGCCTGTCAGTCTAGCTACAGTCAGGTGTTGTGTTTGTGTCCGGTTCAAGAGAACCTCTACTGCGCGTGGTACTTGTACTGTCAGAGGGTGGCCCAGCACTATCAAGTCACTTTGTCTTATGGCTAAGGCCGTTGCTGCAACTGATTTTAGGCACGCAGGCAAAGCCTGTGCTACTGGGTCTAATGTACTAGAAAAATAAGCACAGGGCTCGTGTTTTCCTGCATGATCTTGTGTTAGGACAGATAGTGCTGTTCCATCCCGCTCTGTCACAAAAAGCATAAACGATTTGTTGTAATCAGGGTTTGCTAAAACTGGTGCTTGACATAAAGCTCTCTTTAATTCTTCAAATGCCACAGTGTGTTCTTGTGTCCAAGGGAGGACTTTAGTAGAAGCTGTATTAGGGGCTTGGACTAATTCCCCTGAAAGATCACAATAAAACATGAGAAAAAGGGGAAAACACCATATCTATTTCCTTGGCTTAATTTCTAAGGGGGCTAATTTCTAAGGGGCTTAATTTCTTAAGGGGCTAGCGGGAAGCGAACCTCCTCAGGGGCCAGCAGAAAGCCAATATTCTCCTCCTTCCCCCCCTTTTTGACAGGAGGAAATCTGAAACAGATTTCACTGCTGTCAAACACTATCAAACCCTGTGTCTTGTCAACACTATTAATCCCTGTGTGTAGCTACTGGGCGTAAGCAAAATTATAGGAGATACACAGCGTATTTGAAACGGCGAGAAATCCTTCAAATTAATGTACAAACCTCATTGTGTTAGCTCATAAGCTGGCCAAATGACATCTCATATGCAAATGTCCCTATTACATGAACCTACACCAACCTGAAGTCAATATTAATGCTAGTAGGCCCTAATAGGAATGCTAAATTACCTAAATATTCGGAAAACCAAGTTTAAGAACAGTTGTTAATGTTGATAATTAATAATTTATCTGCTAAAGAAATCAGTCATTTTGCAATAATTTCCACCTATACAATAAATAGCCTAATTTAAAAACAAGTCAACTTTTGGTGCCACCACGTACAAGAATGAGCTTACTAAAGCAAACTTTAAAAAGGAAATCCTGTCAGATATTTTCTCATTACCCTAAATACCGAGCCTCATTTGTCACTCTGTGGTGGCAGTCCTTATTTAAAACAGGCCTTCAAGAGTTAAGATGCGAGTGCACAGATCATAACTGTTCCTTAATGTCCAATCTGGAAACATATGACCGAGGCTGCCTGTCTATAAGAGAAAGGCAGTCATGTGAAAAATATTTTAGTCTTGCATAACTTTTTCTTTTATTTCATTCATCTCCAACACCAATTAGACATACACTGATAACGTGTTGTCTGCTATTTTGACAGCATGATAAAGGTAATATCACGTCTGTGAAATTTAGTAATTGTGAACAAGTTCCAGCCAAGCGCTGTGCAAAGATCGCCGTCGTCACGGCTATCTCTGTACTTGCACAGGAGAACTTTGTATTAAACGCTAAACAGACTGGTCAATACAACACAAAAACAAAACATATATAAAATACATATGCCAAGCCATCAGTATACCAAGCACAGAAAGCATAGACAATTGCACTAACATATATAAATGAGCAGCGATGCGCAATTACAGTACCTACAGCTCAGAGGCGAACATTCTGGCCTGCTTAATTTGTCAGGCTTTTAATCAATAATTGATTTACCTGCCCTATACACCCCCATCTGAAATCATCGTGTCAAGTCTGACACACAGAATCAGCAATAATAATCAAAAACGAAGAACACACGAACCTGTTTGTTTTCTTTTATAAAAACAGAATCAGCAATAATAATCAAAAACGAAGAACACACGAACCTGTTTGTTTTCTTTTATAAAAATGAGCTATGCATCTTCGTCAACACAATGTACCCTAATGTCCCAGACGAAGACGCACCTCTCATCTCTCCTTACAGACTTTTAACCACTGGATCATTTATCCAATGCAACTGGTGGCAGCTTGTGGCCACAATTCAAAAATGTCTGAATTTGAAAATCGTTTTTATATAGGCACATAGCCCTTAAAATTCCAAGCAAGAGCAACATTTTACTTTCTGGCCAGAAGCAATATAACATTTGCTAAAAAATAAAACAAATCTTCTCCATAGACATTTCCTCGGGGCACTCGTTTTGCACAGAATTGAACAAGGGAATCTTTCTCGACTTACATTTCTCAGCTGCCCTGTCTTATCAGAGAAGTTAAAAATAGCCCCTCAGCGCGGCCTGAGCCTGGGCTGCCAGCCAACTTTTTTCGTTGTTCCGGCTGCAGGCATTACACAGATGCGATGTCAGAGAAGCTTTCTAAGCAGTGCCTCTGTTCTGCTCCTCTCCCCGGCCCCCACCTACGCTGGCTACAAGGTCAGAATCTGTCTCCGATTTCTGTATCACATACTGCTCTACACAGCCCCCACCTTCTCCTCACTCTGAAGCTGTCAAAGACAAAAAGACTACTCAATTCCATAAAAACTGCAATAATTCGCTCAATTGAAAAATTATTTTTACATACAATTTGCACTCAGGGGGTCATAATCTTACCGTCTTGACCCAGCACATTGGCTCACTGGACCACCAAGAACACAAACCTGTATTCTTGAATAATTTGCAAATTCGAAATACCCACAATTCTTTTTTCAAGCTAAACTTTTCAAAAATTACTTTTTCGTTAGCACTTTGTACATTAGGGGTGTCATCAAATCACAGGTGTTGCTCCTTCTCTAGCTACACCCCTCTCAATTTCCTATTGACAACGTAGTCAAATGTTGGACCATGTAAACACCAGCTATGCGCTGTTCGTTTGGTGGGAGGCTCAAGAACCTTTGGGCTACTATATCATTATTATATGTATCGTGGTACTTGCGGTGGCACTCTAACTGGTCTTTCTACTGGGGCCACTCTTGCTAGGTCCTCTGAAAGGACGGGATAAATACCAGCAACGTCAGTATTTCTTTCTCTGTCAGCCTGCGCTCATTTTACCTACTCCAATTACTCCTGTAACATCTGTTCCTTGGCTTTTCCAGACTCCAGTCTACTCCTCTCTGCTTCGTGAAACACTTACTCTGACCTACTATGTGACTCCTTGCGCCAAAAACTCAATGGCATCCTTCCAAGCTGGTCTACATTTTCTCTTTCATAAGAGTGTTTCGTTGTCTATCTACTTGTTCTGCTTGTACTCGGATACCTTCCTCAACTAACACGTTTTCTCGGGCTTGGTCTGAATCCTCCCTACTTTTCTCTTCTTTTCTGAGCGCTTACTCTGTGCGTCTATGCAATTCTTTACGCCATAATTCAATGTCATATTTCAGTCACTGTCTGGCTGTCTTTTTCCATAACTCTTCTTCTACTCTCATGATGCAATCTGCATCCCAGGTCCCAGCTGCGGGCCACCTCTGACTTTCTGGTAATTCCTTGGTGTAGTCTACCCATAAATCAAGAAATAATATAGCGTCTAAGCCGTGTTTATGATACATGAAGTACCCTGGAGTGTCCCTAGGAGGAATAGGAACAGCTTCTTCGAGTACCCCTTTTCTAGTTGTGATCTGTCTTAATTTCGAAAAGAGCGGCATATTGAGAACTGATCTGATACTTGATCTTGAACAAACTTAATACGATAAACACAATAATGAACAGTCATTCACACCACAATATGCAGAACGTACTTAAAACATTTAACATTTAACATTTAACGAACAACAATGATGGCCATTGGGAACACTAACTAGGTGATTCTGAATTATATACTAGACATACTAGATATACTGCTAAACAGTACAGATACACTGCTGAAACAGTGCAGACCGGATTTGTGTACCCAAACCCGTCTTGACCGGCACAACCTATGTGCACGTCAGAACGCCTCCCCGGCAATGGTACTCACCGGGTAGCTCGGAACGGAAGGCCTCGGAACTGAACTGGACTGGACTGGACCGGACTGGACTGGACTGGACCCGACTCGTGACCTGGATACTTCGGAACTTCGGAATCTGGTGGGCCTCTGTATACCTCGGACACAGCTCTCTCGCAGGTGGGCTCTGGGTAGGACAATCTGCGTTCCTCACCGCCTCGTATGGATGCCTGGTCGCAGTCTGTCCCCTTCGTTGGCCTGAGGGAGTTGGCGGGAAGACCCGCGACGTGCGCGCTTGAAGTCCATCACGGCTATGGAAGGGGGCAAAACTGGACCTTCATCTCCGGCGTGTGGGGAAAGAGATTAAACTGTTCGGGCGCCATTATGTGGTAAATAAAATATTACGCTCTATGTATTTCAGAATATCAATAAGATCATGCATAAATCAAGAGGCTGAGTCTGTGGTATCAGGTTCATAAAGGGATTTATTCCAATAACTCGAGTCAAAGGGAGAATATTTCCATCACCAAAATTGGATCTGGAAAGGGGCTCAAAAGTATTCTCAATATTCTCAAAACATTATTCACAGAGTACAGTATATATACATTTCTCAATTGTACGTAAGCAAAAGAGCAAGAGAGAATGAGATAAGAGCATGTGGGCGTGTAAGTAGGCGTGAAGGTGGGCGTCCATGTGGGCGTCCACTTGATGATAATGGGTAATTTGTCATGTGTGGGTGGATACCTGGAGAATCCTGCAATGTCAGCAGAAATATTTGGCAGAGATGCGTGCGCAGTCGCATGACGTGTGATAGACGTGCAACTAGAGGGAGAAAGGGACTTGACATTTAGCTCTACATGTGGAGACAAAAGTCTGGGGTTATGTCAACCTAATCCCAAATCATATCTAACATCCTATGTTTAAAGAACTGTGTTATCCAAAAAGAGAGGTCTCTTAGGATAGAATCTTATTCTATACTGACTATACTGACTAGTGCGTGTACAAGCGTCTAAGTGTCTACACTAAATGCGAGGGGGTAGGAATATTCCATGGTAACAGGGCTATGAATTACTTGCATAAAGACAGAGAAGCCGGGCCCTTTGCTCGGTAGCTGGAAGAATGTTTACTTAAACTACTAGACAGGAATGCATTGGATAGGGACGGAGCAGATAATCTCGAAGGTGAAATACAGTTCTTGGCAGGCGACGGGCTGGATCAGGCACCGTTAGCCGCGCAGGGAGTGAGACAAAGTTCATGGTCACAGATGCAGGCTCAGACTGGAGCTTTCAGAGGCAGAAGGCAGGAAAAGGCTTGATGACAGAATCAGGGCCTACTCGCCTGGACTGAAAAATGGGATAAATGAACCATATAAAGCCGGTGGCCTTTCATACTTAGAAATAGAATATCCGGCCCATTCATGGCGGATCTGAAAGAGGACATGTTGACGGTGGACGCACAAGTGTTTGCGTCTTCATAACTGGAACTGGATGGAACATACATGTACTTGTGATTTATACATGAAACCGTTGGGGTCCAAGATAGGGGACATAACTGATCATAAAAATCCATATTTCCACAACCTCATGATGGAGAGCAGATCTACTGCAATAGAAAGCATTTCCACTCAATGTCCAGGCAGTCCACAATGTTGACCTCTACATGTCAAGTGTCTATAGAGGATTTCAGCCATTATGTTTAGTTCATTTTAACCACTATATTGTGGCCAGGCAAATATAATTTTACATATGCTTGGTTTTTTTTTAATTATGTTTTTAGGGGATTTAGGGTATCCGAGTCATACCTGGCTATTGACACCTCTAAGGATCTCAACAACACCTGGGAAAGTCCACTCAAATTATGCCCAGATAAAGAAAGTGCAGTGCTGTGGAGAAGGTTTTTGGGCTCCTGAAGGTCTGGTTCAGTTGCCTCAACAACCCTAGAGGGGCCTTCCTCTACTCTTCTGATAAATTATGCAAAATAGGGGTGATTTGGTGTATTTTTCACACCATTGTCTTGTAGAGAAACATACTATTCATTCCTGCTGAGGATTATCAGTGGCAGCCTTAAGGTGGTGTTGATGATATGAATCTGCAAGATAAAAGTGATGAGGATGAAGGCACTGACCTCAGGAGTGAACTCATTGAAACATCTCGGCCTGATAAGTGACAGTAATGAATGTGCCATATGGTGGTCATTAGAGATATAGTCATATCCACTTTGACAATGGTAGCTACTGACTACATAATACAGTCAGAATGTTGTTTGTTCTGTTTTTTTAAAATGCAATTGAGATGAATAATACGTTTTAAGTTAGCAAATTATATTCTCGAAAAAAGCACCATGACCGTGCATGATGACAGGTTCTGTAGTTCACTAGTTGTGGTTACCTTGTAAAAAAAATTTGTGTATGCAACACATTGGAAGATAATGTTAGCGTAATACAAATTAATGTATCTTCTTAATCCTTGCCAGGTCATATTATTCTGTCATCTGCTGAGGCACTAGCAAGTCATTGGTGGATATTTTGAATGAAAACTATCTTTGGCAAAATATGCAATGCACGTCACTAATCATTTGTGGAATGGTGTTCATTCAGTCTGCAGTACACTTTCACCTATTAATGATTTGAGGCCAACGCACATGAGTTTCATCAAAATGACAAGTCGTGTGTGTGTGTTAAAGCCTAGAAATTAGATTTGAAATTATCATCTGTACCCTATCTGTGGAAATTTGGTGTACCTTATCCCTACATCTGAGCATAATATCTGGGAATAACATGAGGGCAGCCAAATGTGTTGCTGAAGGCTACGATTTGGGCTTCAAGTGTATTGAGCGGGCCCTTAGTCAACAATGTGTAACGCTGGTTGAAGATTCTTTACATACCTTGGATTGGAGCAATGCAATATTTCCATTTTCAACATGCCTTTTACACGTTTCATATTGAGATCTCTACCTCCGAATGTTGTGTCTTCTTGGTAAGGTATGTATTGAGACAAGTGTCTGTGCACATTGTTTACAGATATTCTTCTATTTCTGACCTTTTGGAAGTCTACCACCTTTTAATAAAATATTTTTTAACCAACACAAAGTGTTGTTGTTTTAGGTACTGATCTTACTTTTACTATAATTGCTTGTGGTCATAAAATCCATATTGTATATCTAGACTACATGACTGACAAACATATTTAGTCTGATGTGAGGTATTTGGGATGAAATACATATAGGAAATTGGGTTGTTGGTTGACCAGGATGTGAGCCCTGGTCAAGCAGCAACCACAATCCTTGTCAGGGTAAGGCACAACCAATCCTCAAATTAGCCTGTGCTCAAACCTCTGGTACATTGGTACAGAACAGTCAGGCTTAACTTCGAGGCAATGTGTAAATTATTTGTGCAGTACTTCAAACAGTGAAAACATATCACAAAAGGAGCCAGCAACAGAAAAACGATAGAGTGATGTTTAATAAATAAAACAAGACCAAAATGACTAAACTCCAATTAATAGAATCAGAGATATTACATTTTTAAGGTTTCAGTGAATATAACGGTGGCAATCTGTTCGTACCAGACTGAGACAAAGTCATAGGTTAAAGCTGACCACAGTGGAGCATGGGCCAGCTACAGGGACCCAGGTAGACCTGCTGAACAAAGTAGCCTTAATCCTGGTAGCATGGTGTTGAGAGAATGTTTGTCAAAGATGCACCGCACTGCCAAAGCGAAGCTACGGTTCTGAGATGCAGTGAGGCTACAGTGCAAGATCCTGTTGGGTCAACATTGAGAATAGTGTTGCCGGGGTTTGTGATGCAAAGTCTAACATTGGTAATATAGTATGCAGTCAGAGTGATGCATTTGCTCCAAGGAGCTTCGAGACTGTGGTGCAAAGTCTGTCATCGAAGCTGCCGTCAATGTGAGCTGTGAGCTGTGAGGGCCTTCACTGGGGATGCTTTGCGTAGCTGCAGTTCCGAAGGCGATGAGGGTTGTGTCGGTGATGCATGTCATTGCAACAGGTCCAATTCCTGCAGCAGTGGAGATGCATAAATTCTGCTCGGGATTGCGCCGTGCAGAATAGAAGTTGAGTCGGTTCTGCTGGATTCAAAGACACAGGCAAAGCAACTTAAGTCCACTTCCAAGGGCACAGGACTGGGGTAGCACCACTTGGCTGGGTAGAGTTACAGATGGCATAGTCCAGGTGAAGATTCAAGGTATGTTAAAAGCCAGTTATGTCCGTAAGGGTTCAGCCAACTAGTCCTTGGAGTCACTCTGGGTTTTGGGTTCAAGAGATGCAGCTCCAGTCCTTCTCACCCAGACAAGAGGGGAGCAGGCAGTAGGTCAGCCCAGAAAACAGGACTTCAACAAAGTACACTGAATCAAAGTGGCAGTCCTTCAGCAGCACACAGTCCTTCTTCCTGGCAGAGTATCCACAGGTACAGAAGTGTACTGAAGAGTGTGTGTCTGAGGCCCTGTATTTATACTCAGTTGTGCCTTGAGAAGCTTCTAGAGGTTTACCTTTGTAGCCTCCAGCATCAATGTCTTCCTTGCCCTGGTTTCTGACTAACTACAGGGTGTATGCAGCCCTTTGTATGGAGACAGAAGACAGCCTATGTAGGTGTAAGTGAGACGGAGCCCAGCTCCTCCGTCCCATCCTGCCAGTGATGGCCCATCTGTCACACCTAAGCTTGCATTCTGTGTAGCTATTTAGTAGAAATACACAAACCCAACTGCCAACCACACTCAGTGATGTGACCAGAGACAGGCTGCAGGCACCAAAAGGCTATGGCCCAAAAAATGGCAACTTCCTAAAAGTGGCATTTTCAGAATGGTAATTTACAATCCAACTTCATCATAGTTAGGATTTTAAATTGTGATTCCAGAGACACCAAACTTGAACTTCCAATTTCAATTTGGAAAATACACTTTTTAATGTAATAAGGCAACTCCAATGTTATCCTAGGGGGAGAGATACGCTTTGCAGTAGTGAAAAACACATTTGAGAGTTTTTCACTACCAGGACATGTAAAGCTTAAATGTACATGCCCTACTTTTTTTTTCACAATTCTTTTTATTGAAGACTAGGCATGACATTCAAAAAAGGTACGATACACATACAGTGGTAACAAGGTTGTGGCAAAGGGGTATCACGTGGCAAAATGAAAGCAAAACAACATTGCAGATATTACAAGCAGGGTTCATTAACACCTCATGTGACAGATTTCTCCCTCACCCTCGGGGGCTCGCATATACCTCCCCTGTGGGTGTTCCATTTATCCCATACCTGATTCCACTTGGCAGGGCACCCCCCAGCCTCTTACACCACTCTCTCTGTGACCATGCATCAGTCCATGTCCTTACACCAGTCAACTATATTTTGCGGGGTATGGGGCTTCCACAATCTTGCGATATTACTCTTTGCCACCATCAGTTCCAAGGTAACCCATATACGCTCTTTGGAGTTTAAGTCCATGGGGCCCCAGGCATTTAGGATAACAAGCTTGATGTTACAGTCAATCTTCAGCCCCAACACCCCTTCCATGAGTCCCACCACTGTCACCCAGTACCTTTGAATAGTAAGCACATTCCCAGAGTATGTGAACAAAGGTACCCTCCTGCCCATATTGTCTGGAGCACCCGTCATCTATACTATACCCCATCTGAACCAATAGAGGACCAGACAAGTAGGACCTGTGAAGGATCTTTAATTGAATTAACTGAAGCTTTGAAGAAATGACTACTTCTCTACGAGAGGCCACTGCTGCCAGACACTCCTCGTCATCCAGGCCTGCTACGTCGTGATCCCATCAAGTTTCTTATAGATTAGTGATATGGCCTTCTCCGGCAAATTTCCGTCAAGTACTCTGTCCTCAAGTGGGGAGGACTCAGGAAGTGACTCTCCTCTTGGGAGCACAGCAAGCAAGCTATGACTAATCTGTAGATACCAGAAATACTCAGAACGCGCTAGTTCAAAGTCCTGCTGCAATTTCATGAAGGGAATGATATTGCCTGACTTCCACATGTCACCCACCTTGGATATAACAATAAGATCCCAACAATCGAAACCCGTGGAGTGGATCGGACTATCCAATTGCTTGGTGTGCCACTGTGGCGTGGCCAGTGTAATCTTGCCCTCCCACCCCAAACTCTTCGTGGCTGCTTTCCACACCTGCACCGCATGGCCAGTGGGCCCAGTCAAGGCTGGCTTCAACGAACGCACATAAAGCGCTCCTTCAAAGCTCCCTCCCGGAAAAAGCCACCTGTCAACCTGTAAGGCAGGATCGCCCTGCTGCCGGTACGTACACTGGTTAATTGCCGCAAGATAAGATGCCCAATATTATTTCTTGATGTCCGTCAGTGCAATACCCTCATCGAACCATCCAGCGTGAGCTTGTGTGTGGCTATCCGGGGGGGCTTGTTACACTCCCAGAGAAGGTCCTGCAGAAGGCCGTCTATCACCTTAAAGTATGAGGCGGTAGGCAACTTATTCAGTGAGGGGGATACTGTCATTTACCTAACTTCGCAGCAACTACGCATTACCAGAAACTAAGAGATTGCACTACCTGCAGGTGAGACACTGGCTGATGCCTCCACCGTATCGTTCAGGGGCTCAAAGAGGCCTAACACCTTTTGAGAAGTGTCTGGTGACCAAAACCTCTGATAAACAGTTCATCTCTGAACTACACAGCATATTACAGCAACCTGCCCTGCCACATCTAACTGCAGGCCAGAAGAGGTGGGAGACATAACTGGGGAGTTCATTGACATCAAAGGAATAGGGGGAGGTGTATTATAGAGGGAGACACATGGCATGCAACACAGCTAGTATAGAAAGCACTGTAAAGATAGCCACATATTGGTACCTTACACCAGTAGGTCTTTATAGTGGGAACCCAGAAACTCAGACTGCCGGAGGGGCTGCGGCTCCCAAGGCACATTAATGCACTTGGTGTGGGAATGTCCCAAATTAGCGGAAGACTGGACTAGGATCATAGATGATATCGATTTGAACCTAGATACACAACTTCCCAGATCCCTACATACATAATTTTAGGACTTTCTACATATACATTAAAATCCTTCATCGAAAGACAAATAAGGCTAGCATTGGGAGCCCTTCTACAGAACATATTAATGAGCTGGGGTACAGAACATACTCCAAAATACTAGAGGTGGCTCTATCGCCTCTGGCACATACTGAGGATGGAAATTTCGGGAACTTACCTGTACTAAAGATCTCTGTATTCCCCGTCTGACCAACATTTCCCCCACCTCCATAGACACAGAGAGCTTCTAGCTAAATAAGAATATGCTGGTGGCTGTGGGATCATAGTTATCATATTTCACCGCATGAGCTGGGAAGGGAGGGAGTTGGGTTGGGGTCATATCTTTTTTCCTGCTGTTGATAACTATGAAATATTTTGCATGTGCAGAGTGCTGCACCACTCTAATTGTTGCTATTTTCCTGTTACAATGCCAATACAAAGATTTGAAACATAATATAACATACAGTTAGGGAGATTTGGCAATATGAGATATTATGTTAATTCCAATTTGTTCTGAGTTACACATTCATTCAACATGTAAGTGATAGCCACAATATCTATCTACATTTCTTATAATTGTGGATTGTTCATTTCAGAGTAATTTAGAGTTTACAGCCAATAGTTCCAATGGGAGTTGTCCTGGTAGTGATTTTATACATTTATCTTATGTGTAATGTTCTTTTGTTTATTTTCACAGATTGCTATGGCACATGTGCATTTTGTACTAAGAGAAAGTTTTGTTTGGAGTTTTGAGACTCCTGTGCTCCATACATTTTCTAACCTATGTCTGTATGTCGTGCTGCTACATGTGTATCCTAATATTCCTTTCACATCTGTGTTTATGAAGCTAACTTGTAAGACACAAACTTAAAAAAATCTAATATTTTCTTGCATATATTGTGTTGATGATGTGGTGTTATCAGTTGGTTGCCCAAATTAATCATCTTTCTTTGCATGAAGCGTATGTGTTTTGATTGTTAACATTTCATATAGATTACCCATTTTAAAATGCCATTTGGGTGTCTACAGGGCATGCCTGGGTTACTGGGCCTCGACACAGAGCCTAGGATTGTTTGACTATCCTGTCTCATGGTCCTTCTCGTTTGGGGCCTCATTACGATGTCGGTCGGAAGCAATGCGAGCAACTCCTTGTTGGAATTGTTCCCACCAACTCAGGTTCAGTGAGTCCGACCGACCAATTACGATGTTTTCGAACACCGTTCAGTCGGAGTCCCGTTGACTTTAATGGGAGCCTGTTGTCCAACCAACAACACAGGCTCCCATTAAAAAAAATGGGTGGTTGCGGAAAATCTTGCACCCTGTCACAGGCACCCCATGGGGCCTGCCATACTGTGCATGGTTGGATAGAGGGATCCCATGGGTAACCCACAGGTCCCAAATGGAGGCCTCCAGGAGAAGGAGGCCTCCTATGGGCCCCAAAGTCAGTTTCCGACAGCCATTCCATGTCAGACAGACCGATTTGTAAAGGCTGTTCAAATCCAACATCGTAATATGTCGGTCGGAAATGCGGTCCATAGACCTTTACGATTCGGCTCAAACTGACTCGGAGTCTCCGAATGTCAGTCGGAAACAAGTCGAAAACACCGAACGGTTACCTTCTATTGTAATTGATCAGTCGGAAACAGGGGATCCGACACGAGTTAGGAAAATCTGAATGCTGCTCAGAGCCTTTCCGACCGACATTGTATTGAGGCCCTTAGTCTTACAAAAAGTTACCCATGTCCAACCTCTTCAGCTCCTGGCTATCAGTGTTAGGGATAGTGAGCAATCAAAGGCTTCTCAAAGAGGTTAGTGTGGGCATACAGAACACTCAGTTTCCAACATATATATGTGAGTTAAAATTGTATATATGTGAATACATTTAATATTTTTTTAATTAAAATAACAATTGATAGAATTTTTATTAGTTCGATGTTGGATTTATAGGAGAATAGGGTGCAGAGATTTTTTAACTATCTGCCATTATGTTGACATTTTATTTAATATTATATAATCTAAGTATTTATTTTTTCTGTATCTATTTATTTACAAATGTTAGATTTTTAACCCCTTCGCTGCTAGGCCTTTCCCCCTCCTGTGCTAAGCCTTTTTTGGGCTATTTGGGGTAGTGCGCGCTTAGGCCCCTGTAACTTTTTGACCACATTAGGTATCCACGCCAAATTTGCGTCCTTTTCTTCCAACATCATGGGGATTCTAAAGGTACCCAAGGTTTGTGGATTCTCCTAGAGGGTTCCCAGAAATTAGTCAAAATACAGCAAAATTTTGTTTTTTTTGTGAAAAATGGGGAAAAGTGGCTGCAAATGAAAGAGTCTGGGTTTTTCTCTGCAAATGATATCAAAACAGGGTTTGTGGGGCTGAAATCACAATTTTTCCAGCTTTTAGGGAATGACAGTTTTTTGTTAGAAATCCAACATTTTTTACACAGTTTTGACATTTTTCTGGGACATACCCTATTTTTGCTATTTTTTGTGCTTTGAACCTCCTTCCAGATAATGGTAAAAATGGGTAGAAAAGCAATAATGGATCCTGGAAAGCTATATATTTTTGAAAAGTAGACAAAATTCTGAATTCAGCAAGGGGTCATTTGTGTAGATCCATCAAGGTGTCTTTGTAGAAACTAACAGGTAAATATAGGAAAAATTAAAAATTTGTTGAAAAAAGCAGCCTTTTGAATCAATGTTTTCACCTGTAACTTCTTCGAATTATGACATCTCTTTGAAAGCAATGTACCGTTACATCCGGTGGACCTTCCTGGTTGTGGGGATATATAGGACTTGTAGGTTCACCAAGAGCCCAACGAACCCAGAGTAAAAAACTGAGCAGCATTTTGTAATGTTTTTTTTTTTTGTTCCGGGTATATAGCAATTATTGTGGGAAAATGTATACATGGAAAAATCGGTATGAAAGACACCTATGTATTTCTGAAATGGGAACAAATTACAGAGTTTAGAAACAGTGCATATTTGCACATTTTCGAAATTGGGAATACTCATACTTGCATGACAATTATTGGTCATTTTTCAAAATGACTTTTTTTTACACAATGTCTTTCATTTGGAAGGGAGAAATGCATCAAAAATCAATAGGTAATAACAGTTGCTTTACAAATCTGAACTACCCTAAGTCTCCTGATAAAAATGGTACCACACTTGTGTGGGTAGGCATAGTGCCCACGACAGGAAGTGGCTCAAAACCTAAGGTGAACGCACCACATTTTCACACTGAAAATTTACACTTTTTTTGCGAAGAGTCTAGCTGTAGTTTTTGAACCCTAGCCCTGCCGGCACCTAGGGAAACCTAGAAAACCTATACATTTTTGTAAACTAGACACCCAGGGGAATCCAGAATGGGGTGACTTGACTGCTTCCCACCATGGTCTGTTACCCAGAATCCCTTGCAAACGTAAAAAAATGACAAAAAAAAACACATTTTCCCCACATTTCTGGGATGGAAAGTTCTGGAATCTGCGTGGATCCACAAATTTCCACCCACCCCGCGTTCCCCAAAGTCCTACGAGAAAAATGGTACCTTACTTGTGCAGGTCGGCCTAGTGCCCGCGACAGGAAACGGTGCAAAACGAGACGTGGTCACACCTCAATTTTGCAGTGAAAAATGACCCCTTTTTGGCAAAGTGACTAGCTGTAGTTTTTGAACCCTAGCCCTGCCGGCACCTAGGGAAACCTAGCAAACCTATACATTTTTTAAAACTAGACACCGAGGGGAATCCAGGATGGGGTGACTTGACTGCCTCCCACCATGGTCTGTTACCCAGAATCCCTTGCAAACGTAAACAATTGACAAAAAAAACACATTTTCCCCACATTTCTGGGATGGAAAGTTCTGGAATCTGCGTGGATCCACAAATTTCCACCCACCCCGCGTTCCCCAAAGTCCTACGAGAAAAATGGTACCTCACTTGTGCGGGTCGGCCTAGTGCCCGCGACAGGAAACGGCGCAAAACACAACGTGGTCACACCTCAATTTTGCAGTGAAAAATGACCCCTTTTTGGCAAAGTGACTAGCTGTAGTTTTTTAACCCTAGCCCTGCCGTCACCTAGGGAAACCTAGCAAACCTATACATTTTTGAAAACTAGACACCCAGGGGAATCCAGGATGGGGTGACTTGACTGCCTCCCACCATGGTCTGTTACCCAAAATCCCTTGCAAACGTAAAAAAATGACAAAAAAAACACATTTTCCCCACATTTCTGGGATGCAAAGTTCTGGAATCTGCGTGGATCCACAAATTTCCAACCACCCCGCGTTCCCCAAAGTCCTACGAGAAAAATGGTACCTCACTTGTGCGGGTCAGTCTAGTGCCCGCGACAGGAAACGGCGCAAAACGCAACGTGGTCACACCTCAATTTTGCAGTGAAAAATGACCCTTTTTTGGCAAAGTGACTAGCTGTAGTTTTTTAACCCTAGCCCTGCCGGCACCTAGGGAAACCTAGCAAATCTATACATTTTTGAAAACTACACACCCAGGGGAATCCAGGATGGGGTGACTTGACTGCCTCCCACGATGGTCTGTTACCCAGAATCCCTTGCAAACGTAAAACAATGACAAAAAAAACACATTTTCCCCACATTTCTGGGATGGAAAGTTCTGGAATCTGCGTGGATCCACAAATTTCCAACCACCCCGCATTCCCCAAAGTCCTACGAGAAAAATGGTACCTCACTTGTGCGGGTCGGTCTAGTGCCCGCGACAGGAAACGGCGCAAAACGCAACGTGGTCACACCTCAATTTTGCAGTGAAAAATGACCCTTTTTTGGCAAAGTGACTAGCTGTAGTTTTTTAACCCTAGCCCTGCCGGCACCTAGGGAAACCTAGCAAACCTATACATTTTTGAAAACTAGACACCCAGGGGAATACATGATGGGGTGACTTGACTGCCTCCCACCATGGTCTGTTACCCAGAATCCCTTGCAAACGTAAACAATTGACAAAAAAAACACATTTTCCCCACATTTCTGGGATGGAAAGTTCTTGAATCTGCGTGGATTCACAAATTTCCACCCACCCCGCGTTCCCCAAAGTCCTACAAGAAAAATGGTACCTCACTTGTGCGGGTCGGCCTAGTGCCCGCGACAGGAAACGGCGCAAAACGCAACGTGGTCACACCTCAATTTTGCAGTGAAAAATGACCCTTTTTTGGCAAAGTGACTAGCTGTAGTTTTTGAACCCTAGCCCTGCCGGCCCCTAGGGAAACCTAGCAAACCTATACATTTTTGAAAACTAGACACCCAGGGGAATCCAGGATGGGGTGACTTGACTGCCTCCCAACATGGTCTGTTACCCAGAATCCCTTGCAAATGTAAAAAAATGACAAAAAAACCACATTTTCCCCACATTTCTGGGATGGAAAGTTCTGGAATCTGCGTGGATCCACAAATTTCCACCCACCCCGCGTTCCCCAAAGTCCTATGAGAAAAATGGTACCTCACTTGTGCGGGTCGGCCTAGTGCCCGCGACAGGAAACGGCGCAAAACGCAACCTGGTCACACCTCAATTTTGCAGTGAAAAATGACCCTTTTTTGGCAAAGTGACTAGCTGTAGTTTTTTAACCCTAGCCCTGCCGGCACCTAGGGAAACCTAGCAAATCTATACATTTTTGAAAACTACACACCCAGGGAATCCAGGATGGGGTGACTTAACTGCCTCCCACAATGGTCTGTTACCCAGAATCCCTTGTAAACGTAAAACAATGACAAAAAAAACACATTTTCCCCACATTTCTGGGATGGAAAGTTCTGGAATCTGCGTGGATCCACAAATTTCCACCCACCCCGCGTTCCCCAAAGTCCTACGAGAAAAATTGTACCTCATTTGTGCGGGTCGGCCTAGTGCCCGCGACAGGAAACGGCGCAAAACGCAACCTGGTCACACCTCAATTTTGCAGTGAAAAATGACCCTTTTTTGGCAAAGTGACTAGCTGTAGTTTTTTAACCCTAGCCCTGCCGGCACCTAGGGAAACCTAGCAAATCTATACATTTTTGAAAACTACACACCCAGGGAATCCAGGATGGGGTGACTTAACTGCCTCCCACAATGGTCTGTTACCCAGAATCCCTTGCAAACGTAAAACAAAGAAACAAAAAAAACACATTTTCCCCACATTTCTGGGATGGAAAGTTCTGGAATCTGCGTGGATCCACAAATTTCC
Organism: Triturus cristatus; assembly: GCF_964204655.1. Taxonomy (NCBI): domain Eukaryota; kingdom Metazoa; phylum Chordata; class Amphibia; order Caudata; family Salamandridae; genus Triturus; species Triturus cristatus. The sequence goes on along the minus strand of NC_140588.1, from coordinate 522,144,066 downwards.
ACCCACCCCGCGTTCCCCAAAGTCCTATGAGAAAAATTGTACCTCATTTGTGCGGGTCGGCCTAGTGCCCGCGACAGGAAACGGCGCAAAACGCAACGTGGTCACACCTCAATTTTGCAGTGAAAAATTACCCTTTTTGGCAAAGTGACTAGCTGTAGTTTTTGAACCCTAGCCCTGCCGGCACCTAGGGAAACCTAGAAAAACCTATACATTTTTGAAAACTAGACACCCAGGGGAATCCAGGATGGGGTGACTTGACTGCCTCCCACCATGGTCTGTTACCCAGAATCCCTTGCAAACGTAAAAAAATGACAAAAAAAACACATTTTCCCTACATTTCTGGGATGGAAAGTTCTGAAATCTGCGTGGATCCACAAATTTCCAACCACCCCGCGTTCCCCAAAGTCCTACGAGAAAAATGGTACCTCACTTGTGCGGGTCGGTCTAGTGCCCGCGACAGGAAACGGCGCAAAACGCAACGTGGTCACACCTCAATTTTGCAGTGAAAAATGACCCTTTTTTGGCAAAGTGACTAGCTGTAGTTTTTTAACCCTAGCCCTGCCGGCACCTAGGGAAACCTAGCAAATCTATACATTTTTGAAAACTACACACCCAGGGGAATCCAGGATGGGGTGACTTGACTGCCTCCCACCATGGTCTGTTACCCAGAATCCCTTGCAAACGTAAAACAATGACAAAAAAAACACATTTTCCCCACATTTCTGGGATGGAAAGTTCTGGAATCTGCGTGGATCCACAAATTTCCAACCACCCCGCGTTCCCCAAAGTCCTACGAGAAAAATGGTACCTCACTTGTGCGGGTCGGTCTAGTGCCCGCGACAGGAAACGGCGCAAAACGCAACGTGGTCACACCTCAATTTTGCAGTGAAAAATGACCCTTTTTTGGCAAAGTGACTAGCTGTAGTTTTTGAACCCTAGCCCTGCCGGCACCTAGGGAAACCTAGCAAACCTATATATTTTTGAAAACTAGACACCCAGGGGAATCCAGGATGGGGTGACTTGACTGCCTCCCACCATGGTCTGTTACCCAGAATCCCTTGCAAACATAAAAAATGACAAAAACACATTTTCCCCACATTTCTGTGGTGGAAAGTTCTGGAATCTGCGTGGATCCACAAATTTCCACCCACCCCGCGTTCCCCAAAGTCCTACGAGAAAAATGGTACCTCACTTGTGTGGGTCAGCCTAGTGCCCGCGACAGGAAACGGCGCAAAACGCAATGTGGTCACACCTCAATTTTGCAGTGAAAAATGACCCTTTTTTGGCAAAGTGACTAGCTGTAGTTTTTGAACCCTAGCCCTGCCGACACCTAGGGAAACCTTGCAAACCTATACATTTTTGAAAACTAGACACCCAGGGGAATCCAGGATGGGGTGACTTGACTGCCTCCCACCATGGTCTGTTACCCAGAATCCCTTGCAAACGTAAAAAAATGACAAAAAAACACATTTTCCCCACATTTCTGGGATGGAAAGTTCTGGAATCTGCGTGGATCCACAAATTTCCAACCACCCCGCGTTCCCCATAGTCCTACGAGAAAAATGGTACCTCACTTGTGCGGGTCGGTCTAGTGACCGCGACAGGAAATGGCGCAAAACGCAACGTGGTCACACCTCAATTTTGCAGTGAAAAATGACCCTTTTTTGGCAAAGTGACTAGCTGTAGTTTTTGAACCCTAGCCCTGCCGGCACCTAGGGAAACCTAGCAAACCTATACATTTTTGAAAACTAGACACCCAGGGGAATCCAGGATGGGGTGACTTGACTGCCTCCCACCATGGTCTGTTACCCAGAATCCCTTACAAACGTAAAAAAATGACAAAAAAAACACATTTTCCCCACATTTCTGGGATGGAAAGTTCTGGAATCTGCGTGGATCCACAAATTTCCAACCACCCCGCTTTCCCCAAAGTCCTACAAAAAAAATGGTACCTCACTTGTGCGGGTCGGCCTAGTGCCCGCAACAGGAAATGGCACAAAACGCAACGTGGTCACACCTCAATTTTGCAGTGAAAAATGACCCTTTTTTGGCGAAGTGACTAGCTGTAGTTTTTGAACCCTAGCCCTGCCGGCACCTAGGGAAACCTAGCAAACCTATACATTTTTGAAAACTAGACACCCAGGGGAATCCAGGATGGGGTGACTTGACTGCCTCCCACCATGGTCTGTTACCCAGAATCCCTTGCAAACGTAAAAAAATGACAAAAAAACCACATTTTCCCCACATTTCTGGGATGGAAAGTTCTGGAATCTGCGTGGATCCACAAATTTCCACCCACCCCGCATTCCCCAAAGTCCTACGAGAAAAATGGTACCTCATTTGTGCGGGTCGGCCTAGTGCCCGTGACAGGAAACGGCGCAAAACGCAACGTGGTCACACCTCAATTTTTCAGTGAAAAATGACCCTTTTTTGGCAAAGTGACTAGCTGTAGTTTTTGACCCCTACCCTGCCGGCACCTAGGGAAACCTACCAAACCCACACATTTCTGAAAACTAGACACCCGGCGGCTTCCAGGGAGGTATGGCTTGCGTGGATCCCCCAACGTTTCCTTACCCAGAATCCCCTGCAAACCTCAATTTTTGCTGAAAAAATCACTTTTTTCACACATTTTGGGGTGGGAAAGTTGTGGCATCACCGGGCTCACACAAATTTACCACCACCCAGCGTTCCCCCAGGTCTCCCGGTAAAAATGGTGCCTCACTTGTGTGGGAGGCCCAAGTAACCGCGGCAGGGAAGTGCCCAAAACCTAGTGAGGCGACATCAAAATGGCCTATCGCAAAACCATCTGGTTTTGCAAGGGGGGTCACTTTGGTTTTTGACCCGGTGCTCGGCTGCCATCTAGGGAAACCTACCAAACCCGTGCATTTCTGAAAACTAGACACCCGGCGGCTTCCAGGGAGGTATGGCTTGCGTGGATCCCCCAACGTTTCCTTACCCAGAAACCCCTGCAAACCTCAATTTTTGCTGAAAAAATCACTTTTTTCACACATTTTGGGGTGGGAAAGTTGTGGCATCACCGGGCTCACATAAATTTACCACCACCCAGCATTCCCCCAGGTCTCCCGGTAAAAATGGTGCCTCACTTGTGTGGGAGGCCCAAGTACCCGCGGCAGGCAAGGGCCCAAAACGTTGTGAGGCGACATCAAAATGGTCTATCGCAAAACCACCTGGTTTTGCAAGGGGGGTCACTTTGGTTTTTGACCCGGTGCTCGGCGGCCATCTAGGGAAACCTACCAAACCCATGCATTTCTGAAAACTAGACACCCGGCGGCTTCCAGGGAGGTAGGGCTTGCGTGCATCCCCCAACGTTTCCTTATCCAGAATCCCCTGCAAACCTCAATTTTTGCTGAAAAAATCACTTTTTTCACACATTTTGGGGTGGGAAAGTCGTGGCATCACCAGGCTCACACAAATTTACCACCACCCAGCGTTCCCCCAGGTCTCCCGGTAAAAATGGTGCCTCACTTGTGTGGGAGGCCCAAGTACCCGAGGCAGGGAAGGGCCCAAAACGTAGTGAGGCGACATCAAAATGGCCTATCGCAAAACCACCTGGTTTTGCAAGGGGGGTCACTTTGGTTTTTGACCCGGTGCTCGGCGGCCATCTAGGGAAACCTACCAAACCCATGCATTTCTGAAAACTAGACACCCGGCGGCTTCCAGGGAGGTATGGCTTGCGTGGATCCCCCAACGTTTCCTTACCCAGAATCCCCTGCAAACCTCAATTTTTGCTGAAAAAATCACTTTTTTCACACATTTTGGGGTGGGAAAGTTGTGGCATCACCGGGCTCACACAAATTTACCCCCTCCCAGCGTTCCCCCAGGTCTCCCGGTAAAAATGGTGCCTCACTTGTGTGGGATGCCCAAGTACCCGCGGCAGGCAAGGTCCCTAAACGTAGTGAGGCGACATTTGGGATAGGCCATTTTGATGTCGCCTCACTACGTTTTGGGCCCTTGCACACAAGTGAGGCACCATTTTTACCGGGAGACCTGGGGGATCGCTGGGTGGTGGTAAATTTGTGTGAGCCTGGTGATGCCACAACTTTGCCACCCGAAAATGTGTGAAAAAAGTGATTTTTTCAGCAAAAATTGAGGTTTGCAGGGGATTCTGGGTAAGGAAACGTTGGGGGATCCACGCAAGCCATACCTCCCTGGAAGCCGCCGGGTGTCTAGTTTTCAGAAATGTGTGGGTTTAGTAGGTTTCCCTAGATGCCCACCGAGCACCGGGTCAAAAACCAAAGTAACCCCCCCTTGCAAAACGAGGTGGTTTTGCGATAGGCCATTTTGATGTCGCCTCACTAGGTTTTGGGCCCTTGCCTGCCGCGGGTACTTGGGCCTCCCACACAAGTGAGGCACCATTTTTACCGGGAGACCTGGGGGAACGCTGGGTGGTGGTAAATTTGTGTGAGCCCGGTGATGCCACAAGTTTCCCACCCCAATATATGTGAAAAAAGTGATTTTTTCAGCAAAAATTGAGGTTTGCAGGGGATTCTGGGTAAGGAAACGTTGGGGGATCCACGCAAGCCATACCTCCCTGGAAGCCGCCGGGTGTCTAGTTTTCAGAAATGCATGGGTTTGGTAGGTTTCCCTAGATGGCCGCCGAGCACCGGGTCAAAAACCAAAGTGACCCCCCCTTGCAAAACCAGGTGGTTTTGCGATAGGCCATTTTGATGTCGCCTCACTAGGTTTTGGGCCCTTGCCTGCCGCGGGTACTTGGGCCTCCCACACAAGTGAGGCACCATTTTTACCGAGAGACCTGGGGGAACGCTGGGTGGTGGTAAATTTGTGTGAGCCCGGTGATGCCACAACTTTCCCAACCCAAAATGTGTGAAAAAAGTGATTTTTTCAGCAAAAATTGAGGTTTGCAGGGGATTCTGGGTAAGGAAACGTTGGGGGATCCACGCAAGCCATACCTCCCTGGAAACCCCTGGGTGTCTAGTTTTCAGAAATGCGTGGGTTTGCTAGGTTTCCCTAGATGGCCGCCGAGCACCGGGTCAAAAACCAAAGTGACCCCCTTGCAAAACCAGGTGGTTTTGCGATAGGCCATTTTGATGTCGCCTCACTAGGTTTTGGGCCCTTGCCTGCCGCGGGTACTTGGGCCTCCCACACAAGTGAGGCACCATTTTTACCGGGAGACCTGGGGGAACGCTGGGTGGTGGTAAATTTGTGTGAGCCCAGTGATGCCACAACTTTCCCACCCCAAAATGTGTGAAAAAAGTGATTTTTTCAGCAAAAATTGAGGTTTGCAGGGGATTCTGGGTAAGGAAACGTTGGGGGATCCACGCAAGCCATACCTCCCTGGAAGTCGCCGGGTGTCTAGTTTTCAGAAACGCATGGGTTTGGTAGGTTTCACTAGATGGCCGCCGAGCACCGGGTCAAAAACCAAAGTGACCCCCCTTGAAAAACCAGGTGGTTTTGCGATAGGCCATTTTGATGTCGCCTCACTAGGTTTTGGGCCCTTGCCTGCCGCGGGTACTTGGGCCTCCCACACAAGTGAGGCACCATTTTTACCGGGAGACCTGGGGGAACGCTGGGTGGTGGTAAATTTGTGTGAGCCCGGTGATGCCACAACTTTCCCACCCCAAAATGTGTGAAAAAAGTGATTTTTTCAGCTAAAATGTAGGTTTGCAGGGGATTCTGGGTAAGGAAACGTTGGGGGATCCATGCAAGCCATATCTCCATAGAAGCCGCCGGGTGTCTAGTTTTCAGAAATGCGTGGGTTTGGTAGGTTTCCCTAGATGGCCGCCGAGCACCGGGTCAAAAACCAAAGTGACCCCCCTTGCAGAACCAGGTGGTTTTGCGATAGGCCATTTTGATGTCGCCTCACTACGTTTTGGGCCCTTGCCTGCCGCGGGTACTTGGGCCTCCCACACAAGTGAGGCACCATTTTTACCGGGAGACCTGGGGGAACGCTGGGTGGTGGTAAATTTGTGTGAGCCCGGTGATGCCACAACTTTCCCACCCCAAAATGTGTGAAAAAAGTGATTTTTTCATCAAAAATTGAGGTTTGCAGGGGATTCTGGGTAAGGAAACATTGGGGGATCCACGCAAGCCATACCTCCCTGGAAGCCGCTGGGTGTCTAGTTTTCAGAAATGTGTGGGTTTGCTAGGTTTCCCTTGATGGCCGCCGAGCACCGGGTCAAAAACCAAAGTGACCCCCCTTGCAAAACCAGGTGGTTTTGCGATAGGCCATTTTGATCTCGCTTCACTACGTTTTGGGCCCTTGCCTGCCGCGGGTACTTGGGCCTCCCACACAAGTGAGGCACCATTTTTACCGGGAGACCTGGGGGAACGCTGGGTGGTGGTAATATTGTGTGAGCCCGGTGATGCCACAACTTTCCCACCCCAAAATGTGTGAAAAAAGTGAATTTTTCAACTAAAATTGAGGTGTGCAGGGGATTCTGGGTAAGGAAACATTGGGGGATCCACGCAAGCCATACCTCCTTGGAAGCCGCTGGGTGTCTAGTTTTCAGAAATGTGTGGGTTTGCTAGGTTTCCCTTGATGGCCGCCGAGCACCGGGTCAAAAACCAAAGTGACCCCCCTTGCAAAACCAGGTGGTTTTGCGATAGGCCATTTTGATCTCGCTTCACTACGTTTTGGGCCCTTGCCTGCCGCGGGTACTTGGGCCTCCCACACAAGTGAGGCACCATTTTTACCGGGAGACCTGGGGGAACGCTGGGTGGTGGTAAATTTGTGTGAGCCCGGTGATGCCACAACTTTCCCACCCCAAAATGTGTGAAAAAAGTGAATTTTTCAACTAAAATTGAGGTGTGCAGGGGATTCTGGTTAAGGAAACGTTGGGGGATCCACGCAAGCCATACCTCCCTGGAAGCCGCCGGGTGTCTAGTTTTCAGAAATGCATGGGTTTGGTAGGTTTCCTTAGATGGTCGCCGAGCACCGGGTCAAAAACCAAAGTGACCCCCCTTGCAAAACCAGGTGGTTTTGCGATAGGCCATTTTGATGTCGCCTCACTAAGTTTTGGGCCCTTGCCTGCCGCGGGTACTTGGGCCTCCCACACAAGTGAGGCACCATTTTTACTGGGAGACCTGGGGGAACGCTGGGTGGTGGTAAATTTGTGTGAGCCCGGTGATGCCACAACTTTCCCACCCCAAAATGTGTGAAAAAAGTTATTTTTTCAGCAAAAATTGAGGTTTGCAGGGGATTCTGGGTAAGGAATACGTTGGGGGATCCACGCAAGCCATACCTCCCTGGAAGCCGCCGGGTGTCTAGTTTTCAGAAATGTATGGGTTTGGTAGGTTTCCCTAGATGGCCGCCGAGCACCGGGCCAAAAACCAAAGTGACCTCCCTTGCAAAACCAGATTAACTATTGTTCCTACAGCGTGAGAATTTTGGAATAATATTGCAAAGAAAATGTGGCAGACATTTTGAGGTTTACAGGACATTGGGGATAAAAAATTTTTTTGAATTCACAAGAGAGACATCTCCATGAACTCCCATGGGTTTTCGACAATATCTACAGTTGGTGGGTTATTCTGCATGGAAAGTGTACCTTGGCAGAGAAACTAAAGACAAAGATTCCTGCACAACCATCTATTCCTCAAACACACTCACATACTGTTTGGATTTGGCACGAGGGCGAGTCATGGTTCAGTGTATTAAATTTTATTAACAAGAGATTTCACAAAAATGAAATGCACTGTCAATAATTAAATTCACAAAAAACCAAACCAATGACTCGCAGCTCGTGAGCTGTAAAGCCACGTCAAGGCACCAACCACTTTACAGGCCATTCACACACCTTTCATACGTGATACAAACAAGACCATTCGCACCACCAGGCACAAAAGCAACACATTTCATAATTCACCAAAAAGGGACAAGGTACACCCTGCTTCAGAAAGACAAATGTTACTGCACAGCCATCTAATCCGCAAGCACACACACATACTGGTTGGATTTGGCACGAGGGTGAGTGATGGTTCAGTAGATACAATTGTATTAGCAAGTGATTTCACAGAAATGAAATGCACTGGCAATAATTGAAAGGGCGAGAAACTGAACCATTGGCTCACAGCTCGTGAGCTGTAAAGCCACGACAAGGCACCAACCTCTTTACAGGCCATTCATACACCTTTCATACGTGTGAGACATACAAAACCATTCACACCGTCAGCCGCGGGCCCATCACATAACAAAACTCACACCAGCACACAGCACCATTCAAGGGCCCATCACTTTCACACGCCCACAATCCAGACACAGCAACTACACAGGCTGATGGATTGCGTGGAGTGGCACTCAGCTAGCAGTGTGTGTAGTGACCAGCAGAAAGTCACTACTCACACATAGCCAGCCGAGCACCAGTCCACACACACCGCTAGCCAAGCACCAGTCCACGCACACCGCTAGCCAAGCGCCAGTCCAGGCACACCGCCAGCCAATCGCCAGTCCAGGCACACTGCCAGCCAATCGCCAGTTCAGGCACACTGTCAGCCAATCGCCAATCCACCCACACCACCAGCCAAGCTCTAGTCCACGGACACCACCAGCCAAGCACCAGTCCGCACACACCACCAGTCCACGCACACCGCCAGCCAAGTACCAGTCCACGCACACCGCCAGCCAAGCACCATTCCACGCACACCACCAGCCAAGCTCCAGTCCACGCACACCACCAGCCAAGCTCCAGTCCACGGACACCACCAGCCAAACACCAGTCTGCACACACCACCAGTCCACACACACCGCCAGCCAAGTACCAGTCCACGCACACCGCCAGCCAAGCACCATTCCACGCACACCGCCAGCCAAGCTCCAGTCCACGCACACCACCAGCCAAGCTCCAGTCCACGGACACCACCAGCCAAACACCAGTCTGCACACACCACCAGTCCACACACACCGCCAGCCAAGTACCAGTCCACGCACACCGCCAGCCACGCACCAGTCCACGCACACCGCCAGTCCATGCACACCGTCAGCCAAGCACCATTCCACGCACACCACCAACCAAGTGCCAGTCCACACACACCAACAGCCAAGCACAAGCCTACACACACCGCCATCACATTTAGGATTTTTTTAGAAAAAAATAAAAACACAAACAAATTGCAAATAGATACAAATCTTCTAACAGAAAATCAGCAACTAAATACATTGCACTAACACCAACCTTGAAACAGAATCAAATTATCCAAAGAATACAGACCAGGCAGTTCACTTTACCACTCATGAATGCTCCCAAAAATACTTTCGTGTGTGGTACGCTCTGAAACAAGCAGGGAGATACAGTGCAGGATGAGAAGGACAGTCGGGGCAGTACATACGACTCTCCTTCCGCGAACCTCTTCGCCAACAGACTCTACATCTCCTACTGGGAAAATCTTTTGCGGGTGTGGGAGGAATGTGATCTGGAAAGTGGCATTCTTTCAATCTAGCAACATCCTCCACCACTCCAACTCTAGGAACACTTGCCTGTTCCACTACAACAAGGCTGCCTATTACAGACTCCTGAAACTTAGCAAAAGTCATCTGTGACTCAGGGCAAGAATCCTGGAACACAACAAAAGCATTAAACATTGGCAAGTGGAAAAGATGGATAGCCAACTTCTTGTACCAAATGTAAGCCTTACGAAGAGCAGTGTAAGGTTCCAACCTCTGATCTACTCTGTCAACACCACCCATGTGCCTATAATAATCTAAAATGCACACAGGATTGCGCGTTTCAGGGACCTGACCCCAAACAGTCACAGGTGCAGTGCTTTCATCATGGATGGTAGTCAGCATGTAGACATCTCTCCTGTCTGTAAACTTCACAGCAAGAAGCTCCTGGCAACGCAACACACTGCACTGTCCCCGCACAAGCTTTTGACAAACAAGTTCTTTCGGGAAAACTTTACGGTTAGAGCGGATTGTGCCACAAGCAAGAGTGTCCACTTTGGCCAATTCCCTGAACAACCGCACACCAGTGTAGAAGTTATCTACATATAAATGGTGGCCTTTGTTAAAAAATCCTCTTCCAAGTTCCCAAACAATTTTCTCAGTCACTCCAAAAGTGGACGGACAATCAGGGAGGTTAAACCTAGATTCCTTACCGGTGTACACCCTGAAATTAGAGACATATCCAGTCCTACTGTCACACAGCATATACAGCTTTATTCCATAGCATGCCCTCTTACTAGGAATGTATTGCCTAAAAACCAAGCGGCCCTTGAACAACACCAAAGGCTCATCCACTGCAATTTCTTTCCCAGGGGCATAAATCTCAGAAAATCGATCAACAAAGTGATCAAGGACAGGCCTAATCTTAAAAAGACGATCACAGTCAGGGTGATCTCGTGGCAACGCTAAACCATTATCAACAAAATGCATCATCCGAAGCAGAAGCAAATACCTGTCACGACTCATGACTACCGGAAAAATAGACGTTGCCATCAAGGGACTGCTAGACCAATATGAAGACATTGATGGCTTCCTTAGCAAGCCCATCAAAAAAGTTAAACCCAAGAACTTCTTCATCTCTTCAACATTTGTGGGAGTCCACCGGGTAGCTCTAGAGTGTGCCTTAAGACTGGCACTGTTGTCCCTCAAAAACTGTTCGGCATACAAATTAGTCTGCTCAACAATCTCTGCAAAAAAAACATCGTCCATAAACAACTGAAAAAAATTGACCGGCAAAAAGTTCTCAGTATTCACTCTAGACCCTGGAACACCAGTAAACTCTGGCAATGCCGGCTGCACCATGCCAGGGGCAACCCAGAGGTCATCACTTTCAAACGGAAGCCTTGCAGCCCCAGCCTGCAGCCCAGATGCCTCTTGCCGCACTACACCAACGGGAAGCCTTGCAGCCGCAGACTGCAGCCCAGAAGCCTCTTGCCGCACTATCAGCACATCAGTCTCCTCCTCTAACACAGGCACTTCAGCCGCACTAAGAGTATCTTCATCATCCGATGACTCCATACGGAGAGACAACTCACTGCCAGAATCGTCCCCTGCCTCCTCTCCCTCAGATGCAGAGTCAGTCTCTGAACCAATATCAGAGGAAGACTCAAACAGCAAACCAACAACCTGCTGAGCAGTAATCTTGCGGCTAGCCATTATACTTACTAAGATTGAAGACTGCACAAACAAGTCAACAACAACCAACAATGTGCAAACCAAGTAAGTAAAGAAATGTGTACCTTTATCACAATGATCAATGTACTCAAAAACTATAGAATTCAATTACAAGAGACAGCTACACTCACCAGAACCTACTTTGCAGTGACACAGCAAAAACCAACGATATCCAACTAGAAAGAAGAAAAAAAAAAAAAAATTACTCACAAGACAACAAAATACACATCGAGCACAAATGCAAACAGTTTTTGCCAAGGGGTCGCTTCCTAAATAAAAAAGAAGACATCCCTGGTGTCTAGTGAGCTTTTCTGCCCCCTCCCCTGGGAGCAGAAACGGACAGAAAGACGACCGATCTGCCCCCAGGGGGGGCAGAAAAGTCTTCTAAATAATTAGGCCGCAAAGGAAGCGACCCTTGCCCAAGGGGTCGCTTCCTACATAAAGAAAAAGAAATCCCTGGTGTCTAATGGGCTTTTCTGCCCCCCCTGGGAGCAGAAACGGGCAGAAAGACGACTGATCTGCACCCAGGGGGGGGCAGAAAAGTCTTAAAATTATTATGCCCGCCTAGGAAGCGACCCTTGCCCAAGGGGTCACTTCCTACATAAAGAAAAAGACATCCCTGGTGTCTAGTGGGCTTTTCTGCCCCCCCTGGGGGCAGACATGGCCAAGAAGACGACCGATCTGCCCCCAGGGGGGGCAGAAAAGTCTTCGAATTATTTTGCCTCCCTAGGAAGCGACCCTTGCCCAAGGGGCCGCTTCCTACATAACGAAAAAGACATCCCTGGTGTCTAGTGGGCTTTTCTGCCCCCCCTGGGGGCAGAAACGGGCAGAAAGACGACTGATCTGCCCCCAGGGGGTGCAGAAAAGTCTTCAAAAGATTTTGCCACCCTAGGAAGCGACCCTTGCCCAAGGGGTCGCTTCCTACATAACATAAAAGACATCCCTGGGGTCTAGTGGGCTTTTCTGCCCCCCGGGCAGAATGAAGACCGATCTGCCCCCAGGGGGGGCAGAAAAGTCTTCGAATTATTTTGCCCCCGAAGGAACCGACCCTTGGCCAAGGGGTCGCGTCCTACATAACATAAAAGACATCCCTGGTGTCTAGTGGGCTTTTCTGCCCCCCCCTGGGGGCAGAAACGGGCAGAAAGACGACCGATCTGCCCCCAGGGGGGGCAGAAAAGACTTCAAAAAATTTGGCACCCCTAGGAAGCGACCCTTGCCCAAGGGGTCGCTTCCCAAATTCCACAACACACATCCCTGGTGTCTAGTGGGGCATCCCTGCTCCACGATCGCGACGCTGTGCGCGATCGTGGAGCAGGAATGCCCTGTATTGAAACATCAGGGGAGAGGAAATACTCTTTCCTCTCCCCCGATGCCTCAATACTAAAAATGTCACCGCCGCGGCCCCCACCGGACAAGCAAACCTACCTCTACCTCCTTGGACGCGCTGGAAGAAATGGATTCCAGCGCGTCCAACGCTTCCTGATGAAGCCGGCGCGCGCTGTGCGCGCTGACGTCATGGGGAAGCGTGGGGGGGCTCGGGGGTGGCAGCGGAAGCTCTTCCGCTGCCATCCCCCTCTGTGGGGGCACAATCGATGCCCCAGGGGGGGAGCGCCAGCGCTTCCCCCGGGGGCTGTGCTCATGACGAAGCGGTTCCGTCATAAGCACAGCCCAACCGATGCTCATGACGGAACCGCTCCGTCATGAGCATCGATGGGGTTAAACTTAATATTTAATATTGGAAATGTTTTGCTATTTAATAATTTATGCAAAAGTTGGTCGCACACTGCTCGTCACACCAGCAAGTTGCCCCAAAGGACTGTGATAAATGTAGTGGCGACGGCGGGTACGCCTATGCCACGATGTGTAAAAAGAACAGTATGTGTTGCGTTAGCCATCCCTGGACACGTGTTTCGAGGTAGTTGCCTCTCGTCAGCAGGGAGCAGGTCAGTGTAAAGGGGTGCCGTGTGGACTGCCAAAATGTAATTAAAACAGGTCAAGTACCTCTCATGGCGCGCAGGTGCAGATCCAAGGCTCGTCAGCCCGTTGGCTCAAGGGAGCCGTAATAAATTATGCAAAAGTTGGTCGCACACTGCTCGTCACACCAGCAAGTTGCCCCAAAGGACTGTGATAAATGTAGTGGCGACGGCGGGTACGCCTATGCCACGATGTGTAAAAAGAACAGTATGTGTTGCGTTAGCCATCCCTGGACACGTGTTTCGAGGTAGTTGCCTCTCGTCAGCAGGGAGCAGGTCAGTGTAAAGGGGTGCCGTGTGGACTGCCAAAATGTAATTAAAACAGGTCAAGTACCTCTCATGGCGCGCAGGTGCAGATCCAAGGCTCGTCAGCCCGTTGGCTCAAGGGAGCCGTAATAAATTATGCAAAAGTTGGTCGCACACTGCTCGTCACACCAGCAAGTTGCCCCAAAGGACTGTGATAAATGTAGTGGCGACGGCGGGTACGCCTATGCCACGATGTGTAAAAAGAACAGTATGTGTTGCGTTAGCCATCCCTGGACACGTGTTTCGAGGTAGTTGCCTCTCGTCAGCAGGGAGCAGGTCAGTGTAAAGGGGTGCCGTGTGGACTGCCAAAATGTAATTAAAACAGGTCAAGTACCTCTCATGGCGCGCAGGTGCAGATCCAAGGCTCGTCAGCCCGTTGGCTCAAGGGAGCCGTAATAAATTATGCAAAAGTTGGTCGCACACTGCTCGTCACACCAGCAAGTTGCCCCAAAGGACTGTGATAAATGTAGTGGCGACGGCGGGTACGCCTATGCCACGATGTGTAAAAAGAACAGTATGTGTTGCGTTAGCCATCCCTGGACACGTGTTTCGAGGTAGTTGCCTCTCGTCAGCAGGGAGCAGGTCAGTGTAAAGGGGTGCCGTGTGGACTGCCAAAATGTAATTAAAACAGGTCAAGTACCTCTCATGGCGCGCAGGTGCAGATCCAAGGCTCGTCAGCCCGTTGGCTCAAGGGAGCCGTAATAAATTATGCAAAAGTTGGTCGCACACTGCTCGTCACACCAGCAAGTTGCCCCAAAGGACTGTGATAAATGTAGTGGCGACGGCGGGTACGCCTATGCCACGATGTGTAAAAAGAACAGTATGTGTTGCGTTAGCCATCCCTGGACACGTGTTTCGAGGTAGTTGCCTCTCGTCAGCAGGGAGCAGGTCAGTGTAAAGGGGTGCCGTGTGGACTGCCAAAATGTAATTAAAACAGGTCAAGTACCTCTCATGGCGCGCAGGTGCAGATCCAAGGCTCGCCAGCCCGTTGGCTCAAGGGAGCCGTAATAAATTATGCAAAAGTTGGTCGCACACTGCTCGTCACACCAGCAAGTTGCCCCAAAGGACTGTGATAAATGTAGTGGCGACGGCGGGTACGCCTATGCCACGATGTGTAAAAAGAACAGTATGTGTTGCGTTAGCCATCCCTGGACACGTGTTTCGAGGTAGTTGCCTCTCGTCAGCAGGGAGCAGGTCAGTGTAAAGGGGTGCCGTGTGGACTGCCAAAATGTAATTAAAACAGGTCAAGTACCTCTCATGGCGCGCAGGTGCAGATCCAAGGCTCGTCAGCCCGTTGGCTCAAGGGAGCCGTAATAAATTATGCAAAAGTTGGTCGCACACTGCTCGTCACACCAGCAAGTTGCCCCAAAGGACTGTGATAAATGTAGTGGCGACGGCGGGTACGCCTATGCCACGATGTGTAAAAAGAACAGTATGTGTTGCGTTAGCCATCCCTGGACACGTGTTTCGAGGTAGTTGCCTCTCGTCAGCAGGGAGCAGGTCAGTGTAAAGGGGTGCCGTGTGGACTGCCAAAATGTAATTAAAACAGGTCAAGTACCTCTCATGGCGCGCAGGTGCAGATCCAAGGCTCGTCAGCCCGTTGGCTCAAGGGAGCCGTAATAAATTATGCAAAAGTTGGTCGCACACTGCTCGTCACACCAGCAAGTTGCCCCAAAGGACTGTGATAAATGTAGTGGCGACGGCGGGTACGCCTATGCCACGATGTGTAAAAAGAACAGTATGTGTTGCGTTAGCCATCCCTGGACACGTGTTTCGAGGTAGTTGCCTCTCGTCAGCAGGGAGCAGGTCAGTGTAAAGGGGTGCCGTGTGGACTGCCAAAATGTAATTAAAACAGGTCAAGTACCTCTCATGGCGCGCAGGTGCAGATCCAAGGCTCGTCAGCCCGTTGGCTCAAGGGAGCCGTAATAAATTATGCAAAAGTTGGTCGCACACTGCTCGTCACACCAGCAAGTTGCCCCAAAGGACTGTGATAAATGTAGTGGCGACGGCGGGTACGCCTATGCCACGATGTGTAAAAAGAACAGTATGTGTTGCGTTAGCCATCCCTGGACACGTGTTTCGAGGTAGTTGCCTCTCGTCAGCAGGGAGCAGGTCAGTGTAAAGGGGTGCCGTGTGGACTGCCAAAATGTAATTAAAACAGGTCAAGTACCTCTCATGGCGCGCAGGTGCAGATCCAAGGCTCGTCAGCCCGTTGGCTCAAGGGAGCCGTAATAAATTATGCAAAAGTTGGTCGCACACTGCTCGTCACACCAGCAAGTTGCCCCAAAGGACTGTGATAAATGTAGTGGCGACGGCGGGTACGCCTATGCCACGATGTGTAAAAAGAACAGTATGTGTTGCGTTAGCCATCCCTGGACACGTGTTTCGAGGTAGTTGCCTCTCGTCAGCAGGGAGCAGGTCAGTGTAAAGGGGTGCCGTGTGGACTGCCAAAATGTAATTAAAACAGGTCAAGTACCTCTCATGGCGCGCAGGTGCAGATCCAAGGCTCGTCAGCCCGTTGGCTCAAGGGAGCCGTAATAAATTATGCAAAAGTTGGTCGCACACTGCTCGTCACACCAGCAAGTTGCCCCAAAGGACTGTGATAAATGTAGTGGCGACGGCGGGTACGCCTATGCCACGATGTGTAAAAAGAACAGTATGTGTTGCGTTAGCCATCCCTGGACACGTGTTTCGAGGTAGTTGCCTCTCGTCAGCAGGGAGCAGGTCAGTGTAAAGGGGTGCCGTGTGGACTGCCAAACTGTAATTAAAACAGGTCAAGTACCTCTCATGGCGCGCAGGTGCAGATCCAAGGCTCGTCAGCCCGTTGGCTCAAGGGAGCCGTAATAAATTATGCAAAAGTTGGTCGCACACTGCTCGTCACACCAGCAAGTTGCCCCAAAGGACTGTGATAAATGTAGTGGCGACGGCGGGTACGCCTATGCCACGATGTGTAAAAAGAACAGTATGTGTTGCGTTAGCCATCCCTGGACACGTGTTTCGAGGTAGTTGCCTCTCGTCAGCAGGGAGCAGGTCAGTGTAAAGGGGTGCCGTGTGGACTGCCAAAATGTAATTAAAACAGGTCAAGTACCTCTCATGGCGCGCAGGTGCAGATCCAAGGCTCGTCAGCCCGTTGGCTCAAGGGAGCCGTAATAAATTATGCAAAAGTTGGTCGCACACTGCTCGTCACACCAGCAAGTTGCCCCAAAGGACTGTGATAAATGTAGTGGCGACGGCGGGTACGCCTATGCCACGATGTGTAAAAAGAACAGTATGTGTTGCGTTAGCCATCCCTGGACACGTGTTTCGAGGTAGTTGCCTCTCGTCAGCAGGGAGCAGGTCAGTGTAAAGGGGTGCCGTGTGGACTGCCAAAATGTAATTAAAACAGGTCAAGTACCTCTCATGGCGCGCAGGTGCAGATCCAAGGCTCGTCAGCCCGTTGGCTCAAGGGAGCCGTAATAAATTATGCAAAAGTTGGTCGCACACTGCTCGTCACACCAGCAAGTTGCCCCAAAGGACTGTGATAAATGTAGTGGCGACGGCGGGTACGCCTATGCCACGATGTGTAAAAAGAACAGTATGTGTTGCGTTAGCCATCCCTGGACACGTGTTTCGAGGTAGTTGCCTCTCGTCAGCAGGGAGCAGGTCAGTGTAAAGGGGTGCCGTGTGGACTGCCAAAATGTAATTAAAACAGGTCAAGTACCTCTCATGGCGCGCAGGTGCAGATCCAAGGCTCGTCAGCCCGTTGGCTCAAGGGAGCCGTAATAAATTATGCAAAAGTTGGTCGCACACTGCTCGTCACACCAGCAAGTTGCCCCAAAGGACTGTGATAAATGTAGTGGCGACGGCGGGTACGCCTATGCCACGATGTTACGCACCTGCGCGCTAAGAGAGGTACTAGACCTGATTATGTTTTTAGCAGCTTACACAGCAACCCCACTCTCATTTTCCTACTCCCTGCTGACGAGAGGCAACTACCTCGAAACACGTGTCCAGGGATGGCACACGCCACGCATACTTGCACGCACTCTTGAGCATAGGTGTATCCGCCGACGCTGACCTTCAGGGACCATTTTCATTGGGGGAACACGACTGGTAGGTGTAGCAGTGTGCGACCAATCTGATGTAACTTTATATTCAGGCTCCCTTGAGCCGGTGGAGTCGACGGACTCATGGTTACGCACCTGCGCGCTAAGAGAGGTACTAGACCTGATTATGTTTTTAGCAGCTTACACAGCAACCCCACTCTCATTTTCCTACTCCCTGCTGACGAGAGGCAACTACCTCGAAACACGTGTCCAGGGATGGCACACGCCACGCATACTTGCACGCACTCTTGAGCATAGGTGTATCCGCCGACGCTGACCTTCAGGGACCATTTTCATTGGGGGAACACGACTGGTAGGTGTAGCAGTGTGCGACCAATCTGATGTAACTTTATATTCAGGCTCCCTTGAGCCGGTGGAGTCGACGGACTCATGGTTACGCACCTGCGCGCTAAGAGAGGTACTAGACCTGATTATGTTTTTAGCAGCTTACACAGCAACCCTACTCTCATTTTCCTACTCCCTGCTGACGAGAGGCAACTACCTCGAAACACGTGTCCAGGGATGGCACACGCCACGCATACTTGCACGCACTCTTGAGCATAGGTGTATCCGCCGACGCTGACCTTCAGGGACCATTTTCATTGGGGGAACACGACTGGTAGGTGTAGCAGTGTGCGACCAATCTGATGTAACTTTATATTCAGGCTCCCTTGAGCCGGTGGAGTCGACGGACTCATGGTTACGCACCTGCGCGCTAAGAGAGGTACTAGACCTGATTATGTTTTTAGCAGCTTACACAGCAACCCCACTCTCATTTTCCTACTCCCTGCTGACGAGAGGCAACTACCTCGAAACACGTGTCCAGGGATGGCACACGCCACGCATACTTGCACGCACTCTTGAGCATAGGTGTATCCGCCGACGCTGACCTTCAGGGACCATTTTCATTGGGGGAACACGACTGGTAGGTGTAGCAGTGTGCGACCAATCTGATGTAACTTTATATTCAGGCTCCCTTGAGCCGGTGGAGTCGACGGACTCATGGTTACGCACCTGCGCGCTAAGAGAGGTACTAGACCTGATTATGTTTTTAGCAGCTTACACAGCAACCCCACTCTCATTTTCCTACTCCCTGCTGACGAGAGGCAACTACCTCGAAACACGTGTCCAGGGATGGCACACGCCACGCATACTTGCACGCACTCTTGAGCATAGGTGTATCCGCCGACGCTGACCTTCAGGGACCATTTTCATTGGGGGAACACGACTGGTAGGTGTAGCAGTGTGCGACCAATCTGATGTAACTTTATATTCAGGCTCCCTTGAGCCGGTGGAGTCGACGGACTCATGGTTACGCACCTGCGCGCTAAGAGAGGTACTAGACCTGATTATGTTTTTAGCAGCTTACACAGCAACCCCACTCTCATTTTCCTACTCCCTGCTGACGAGAGGCAACTACCTCGAAACACGTGTCCAGGGATGGCACACGCCACGCATACTTGCACGCACTCTTGAGCATAGGTGTATCCGCCGACGCTGACCTTCAGGGACCATTTTCATTGGGGGAACACGACTGGTAGGTGTAGCAGTGTGCGACCAATCTGATGTAACTTTATATTCAGGCTCCCTTGAGCCGGTGGAGTCGACGGACTCATGGTTACGCACCTGCGCGCTAAGAGAGGTACTAGACCTGATTATGTTTTTAGCAGCTTACACAGCAACCCCACTCTCATTTTCCTACTCCCTGCTGACGAGAGGCAACTACCTCGAAACACGTGTCCAGGGATGGCACACGCCACGCATACTTGCACGCACTCTTGAGCATAGGTGTATCCGCCGACGCTGACCTTCAGGGACCATTTTCATTGGGGGAACACGACTGGTAGGTGTAGCAGTGTGCGACCAATCTGATGTAACTTTATATTCAGGCTCCCTTGAGCCGGTGGAGTCGACGGACTCATGGTTACGCACCTGCGCGCTAAGAGAGGTACTAGACCTGATTATGTTTTTAGCAGCTTACACAGCAACCCCACTCTCATTTTCCTACTCCCTGCTGACGAGAGGCAACTACCTCGAAACACGTGTCCAGGGATGGCACACGCCACGCATACTTGCACGCACTCTTGAGCATAGGTGTATCCGCCGACGCTGACCTTCAGGGACCATTTTCATTGGGGGAACACGACTGGTAGGTGTAGCAGTGTGCGACCAATCTGATGTAACTTTATATTCAGGCTCCCTTGAGCCGGTGGAGTCGACGGACTCATGGTTACGCACCTGCGCGCTAAGAGAGGTACTAGACCTGATTATGTTTTTAGCAGCTTACACAGCAACCCCACTCTCATTTTCCTACTCCCTGCTGACGAGAGGCAACTACCTCGAAACACGTGTCCAGGGATGGCACACGCCACGCATACTTGCACGCACTCTTGAGCATAGGTGTATCCGCCGACGCTGACCTTCAGGGACCATTTTCATTGGGGGAACACGACTGGTAGGTGTAGCAGTGTGCGACCAATCTGATGTAACTTTATATTCAGGCTCCCTTGAGCCGGTGGAGTCGACGGACTCATGGTTACGCACCTGCGCGCTAAGAGAGGTACTAGACCTGATTATGTTTTTAGCAGCTTACACAGCAACCCCACTCTCATTTTCCTACTCCCTGCTGACGAGAGGCAACTACCTCGAAACACGTGTCCAGGGATGGCACACGCCACGCATACTTGCACGCACTCTTGAGCATAGGTGTATCCGCCGACGCTGACCTTCAGGGACCATTTTCATTGGGGGAACACGACTGGTAGGTGTAGCAGTGTGCGACCAATCTGATGTAACTTTATATTCAGGCTCCCTTGAGCCGGTGGAGTCGACGGACTCATGGTTACGCACCTGCGCGCTAAGAGAGGTACTAGACCTGATTATGTTTTTAGCAGCTTACACAGCAACCCCACTCTCATTTTCCTACTCCCTGCTGACGAGAGGCAACTACCTCGAAACACGTGTCCAGGGATGGCACACGCCACGCATACTTGCACGCACTCTTGAGCATAGGTGTATCCGCCGACGCTGACCTTCAGGGACCATTTTCATTGGGGGAACACGACTGGTAGGTGTAGCAGTGTGCGACCAATCTGATGTAAGTCTATTTAATAATTTGTACATTTTAATTGAAATGTGTTAAAAAAACTTAAACATTATTCTAATACGTAAATTCATTATAAATACTTTTATACATATTTGAAACATTTTCAACTTTTGTGTATATGTGTAGATATTGTTTGTAAATAATTTATTAATTTTTCAGTACATTCTGTTAGTTTATACATTTTTTTTTACTTCCTTTCATTGTTAAAAAATACAATTAATTATTTTATGTTATGCGTTTGTCATTTTTATATAATTTATTATTGTTAGTAAATATGTTACAGAATATTAAAATGGTGTAGTTCTTATTTATATTAATATTATTTATATATTTATTCAATTTTAATTATATATCATTTTTAAATATTTGATTTGAATTCTTTTAAGTGTTATTCATATTGTGTGGTGTGGTTTATTGTATATTGCATTATGTTTGTTTCAGGTCTTTATCTAAATTGTGAAGATCTATTGTAAATACCATTCATTTTATTTTGAGAAAAATGAATCCTACCACTTCAGAGTCCAACACCTTTTCCCAAATGGTTTTGATTGGAATGGAAAGAGTACATCTTACCCCTTTAGTGTCCAACATCTTTCACAAAATGGTTTTCATTCAAGCGGGAATAGTAAGTTTGACCCCGTTAGTGTCCAATACATTTTCTAACATGGTTTAGATTGGAGTGGGAATAGTGTCGGACGAACCTCCACTGACAAGCCATTGGTGGTGGCCCATTCTACACCGAAGGCATCGGTCCTATTGCAGAATTACAATGCCTGCGGTTGGACAAATGTCGTTGGAGGGACCGACCACTGCCTCCGACAGGATTAAGGATCCCGTTGAGGCGTTAGTCGGAGGCCTAATCCCTACAGTGGAGCGGCACCTGCCAATGCATCACCATAGGGATTAGGATGTCCATTTCCACTAGCCTTTCCAAGTTGGCCTTTCTGACATAGAAATGCTGTCAAAAAGTGACTTTGGGGGCCCCTATCAGGGCCTGTCACCCTTAGGCCTCTGCTGTGTGGCCTGGGGGTACATGAGGTGCCCCCAAAACATCTTTACACTGTGTGGCAGGCACTACATGGTGCATGGCACACCATGCATAGATGTTTAGAAACATAACCTTTACCATTTCAGATTGTGCTGTGGCCCTTTTCCATGCAGCAGCACAAGCCTCAATGGTAAAGGCGATGTTTCCGGTCACCGTGTATAAGCTCACATCATAATATCGGTAGTGGAAACGCTGATTAATTGTTAGGCGGCTCTGCTCCCAATATGATGTCAGTCGGATGCTTTCCTGACCTACATCGTAATAAGGCCCTCAGAGTTGAATACCTTCCGCAAAGTGGTCTGTAGTTTTCACTTGTCTATAGTGTTCATTTTGTATAATAAAAATCATGCATGTCAAAGTTTTTCCATATTTTTAGATATGCCTTTTATTTATTTTATACAATATACATATTTATTTAGCATTTTCGATGCATACATTTTTAGAAAGAAAAACCATCACTTTCACATGTTACAGTGGTAGAACATTTTATATTCGTGTTTGGTATAGTATAACATATACTGGTCAAAGCATCTTTTTTTGTACAAATTTGCCATAACGCAATGAAAACATCATATTTATTTACATAAATATACTTGAGCAAAAAATACATTTTTAGTCATTAAAACTATAAAAAACGTTACATTTAAAATGATATTTTAAATATTTTCCAGCATACACTAAGCAGCCATTAAAATGTTACATACTCATAGCGATTTCTGATCAAGATCTCAGTTCTAATAAAATGTAAAACTGCGTGACACATGTCCATTGTGCCTAATTTTTGTAAGAACTCCATTGTAAACTGGTAATGCTTATTCTGTGTCTGGCGCAACAAGAGAATCAAATCAGTGCTTCTTGGGCTTGAATATAAAGGATAAAATAAAATAAAGTGACGTTGTCTGTTTATGGTGTTATCACAGTGACATGGGGGTAGTTCACACAGCCAAGCACATTGTGTTGGGAAAGCAACTTTCAAAAGGATTACATTTAATGTGAAGTATGTTAGATAGAACCGGTAGTTTGTTTTTTCTGTCCATGCCAAATATGGTTCAATAGATTTAACTGTTGATATGTGAAAATAGTATCAAACAGTTTGCATGTATAAGACACCCCTTAACCTTACCTTCTGACAATAACCCGCATAGCGGGCTTTCGGAATGGTCTTGGCATGACTCCATCGCTGACTCCCTCCCTTTGTTCTCCCTGACCCCTGCCTTTCGGGGATCCTGTCTTTTTCTGGATCTCTAATTTACCCTGGTATTGAATGTGTTTGCTTTCTGTAATTAATGTGATTTTTTTCTTTTGCCGTTTGTTCCCCCTCTATTGACCTGCCAGTTCCGACGCGCCTCCTAGCCCCCTTTCCCTTGTTGCCCTTTGACTAAGCACTCCTTCTCCCCTTGTTGAGGAAAGATCCAATATTCATACTCTGGAGTCTCAGTGAGCCCTCTGAGAGAGTCCACAGCGTCATGGGAGCCATGCAAAGTTGAGGTACGGTATGGCGCCCCTTGCCAAAGCACTCCCTCTCTCCTTGTTGGGGAAGGATCCAGTAGGTAGGCCTTGGAGTCTCAGAGACCCCTCTGAGAGAGTCAACTGCGTAAAGGGAGCCGCACGCAGCGCAGATGTGGGAATGATACTCCTTCCCCTGGGATCACAGCTTACCGGACCTTGGACGCGGCTTTTACTCGTCGACCGGTTTGTGCCCCCTTCACCCTCCTCCTCCTCTTTCATGCTCTGTCTCTCACCCTCCCCCACCGCTTTCCCTCTTTTATTCTTTGTCTACTTCCTCTGCTCCTATCCCCTCTCCCGTGATTCTCTCCCCTTGCCTGCTAGGCTGCCTAGCCCGCTGTCACTTGTGCCCTTTGACTAAGCACTCCTTCGACCCTTGTTGGGGAACAATCCAATATTTATACTCTGGAGTCTCAGTGAGCCCTCTTGGAGAGTCCACAGCATCAAGGGAGCCATGCACAGTTGAGGTATGGTATGGCGCCCCTTGACAAAGCACTCCCTCTCTCCTTGTTGGGGAAGGATCCAGTAGGTAGGCCTTGGAGTCTCAGAGACCCCTCTGAGAGAGTCCACTGCGTAAAGGGAGCCATTCGCAACAGAGATGAGGGAATGATACCACTTCCCCTAGGATCACAGCTTACTGGACTTTGGACGCAGCTATTAATCGTCTACTGGTTTGTGCCCCCGTCACCCTCCCCCTCCTCTTTCATGCTATGTCTCTCGCCCTCCCCCTCCTCTTTCCCTCCTTTATTCTCTGTCTACTTCCCCTGCTCCTACCCCCTGTCCCCTGAATCTCTCCCCTTACCTGCTTTTTCTCTTATGTATATGTCCTTATTGTTTGTCTTGACTTAACGTGTAACGATGTAGCTATGCTCTAAAACTGTGTAACCTTTGTAACGATGTAACCTGCAACTATGGTTTGGTGCTCATGTAAAGCGCTCTGATACCCCCAGGTCTAGCCAGCGCTATATAAAACCTTTCAAATAAATAAAATAAAAATAATAAAAGGTGAAATGTGATTAGGGAGCATAAACATTTATATTAGGCCTAATTTATGAGAAAATGATTTTACATACATTATCTAGGGTAGCTTGTTCATATTATCTCATCTGACATGCATGCTTTCATCACATTTGCCCCTGGATTTTGACAGCACTTATTTAATCCATAAAAGTAGTGGTGCAATTTTAATCTGTCCCCTATATTAGATAGGCCCATCTCCTCGTGGCTTATAAAATTTGCTGTATTTTTTTTAACTGAAAACATCCTACATGTGAATCCGTTTTCTATGTATTGGAGCATGCACATCCACTCTTTGATATACCCATATCCTCGCCAGTATAGGGCAGCGGAGATGCATTTAAATGTATACATCTCTTCCAGAGGCTTATGTTTTGGATTCTTTGCAAAGCAGAAAATAGCATCCACACTTCTTCCGATTTGTTGTGATTTCATATCTAATTGTGATTTTCATTTTAGGGATGCGATAAACACAATTCCTAATTAACTAAAATCATTTGTTCCTTTCAAAGGTATAACACCCATTCTAAATTGCTTCTGTTTCGTGCATAAAGGTCCACACGTCATAGTAAATGATTTGGAGTAAATCACTTTCATATCCATGCCCTCCATGTGCTCTGTGAAATAATCTAATAACTTCTGCAGTGCATTCAGAGTACAGGGCAATCAAAACCGCATCATCTGCATATAAAAGTATGGGCACAGAATGATCCCCTATCTTTGGGACATCTATGCCTGCCCGTAAAAAATACTCTGTTATGCCATTAAGGTAAACCAACAATAAAAAAGGGGCCTTTATGCATTTGTGTCTTACTCCTCTCAGGGACTCTATTTGAGTTGATAATTCATATTGAGGACGATATTGAACCTAAACTTTGAGATCATAATGCAAATGTTTGTTTAAGGTAAGGAAAGGTTAGTTACACCCCCGTTTTCTGCATTTTTTCCTATAATATATTCCTGTTTGCTAAATCAAAGGCACTCAAGAGTTCAATAAAGGCCATATGAATAGCCCCCATTGTTGCCTTCACATATTTACTAGTAACTAGGTGTAAACTTTGGGGCCGATTCCGATCCTGGAAAAATTTCCCCCGTCCGAATTGTATCCGGATTTTTTTCCGTACGAAGCGTACAAGTAGCGTACAAACTGCCAAGTACAGTTCGCATGGGAAAAACTCCATACGAATCACATCGGGAAAATTTCCCCACACGTCCTCGGGTCGGAAATTGTGTCCGACACATCCCCGGACGATTTATCGTACGATTCGGAAAAATGAAGTCCGACCGCGCAAGTACGATCACTCCCGTCCTTTCGATTTCACAACCGTATGGAAAAAACACCGTACGGACCGAACTCCCATAGCAACCATGGAGACATGTGCCCGCATACGCGCCGAACACCCCACCACAGACCCCGCATGTACGCGCAAAACGCCCCCCGGCCGCGGATGTACGCGCCGAACCCCCACCAGTGTATGCATGGAGCGTACCCCCACCCATGTATGCATGGAGCGTACCAACTCCCCACCCGTGTATGTACGGACCGTAGCCACACCCCACCTGTGTATGTACGGACCATACCCCCACCCGTGTATGTACGGACCGTACCCCCACCCGTGTATGCATGGAGCGTACCAACTCACCACCCGTGTATGTACAGACCGTACCCCCACCCGTGTATGTACGGACCGTACCCCCACCCCACCAGTGTATGTACAGACCGTACCCCCACCCGTGTATGTACGGACCGTACCCCCACCCCACCAGTGTATGTACGGACCGTACCCCCACCCGTGTATGCATGGAGCGTACCAACTCCCCACCCGTGTATGTACGGACCGTACCCACACCCCACCAGTGTATGTACGGACCGTACCCCCACCCCACCAGTGTATGTACGGACCGTACCCCCACCCATGTATGCATGGAGCATACCAACTCCCCACCCGTGTATGTACGGACCGTACCCCCACCCGTGTATGTACGGACCGTACCCGAACCCGTGTATGCATGGAGTGTACCAACTCCCCACCCGTGTATGTACAGACCGTACCCCCACCCGTGTATGTACGGACCATACCCCCACCCCACCAGTGTATGTACGGACCGTACCCCCACCCCACCAGTATATGTACGGACCGTACCCCCACCCGTGTATGCATGGAGCGTACCAACTCCCCACCCGTGTATGTATGGACCATACCCCCACCCGTGTATGTACGGACTGTACCCACACCCCACCAGTGTATGTACGGACCCTACACCCACCCCCCCCCTGTATGTACGGTGCGAAACACCACCACCGATGGACGGTGCGGACCAACACCCTGCCCGTGTTCGTACGCACCCTACCCCAGGCCCACACACCAGCACCCTCACCCAACACCGCGCATGTACGAGTCATACTAAGCCATAGCAAAGGACAGCACTGTCCAACAACATGGCCCATGTTCGCACCGTACAGACGCAAAAAACACTCCTACTGAACCAGGACAACCCAAAAAAACACAAGGAGAGTCAATTCGAGGCACACAACACCACAAAACATATCCAACAAGGCCAAATACATCCTATACACTGACCTGCAACTGACAAACAGATAAACAGAGGCCCAAACCACTACCACTCCTTATAACACACCCACCCAAAGTTCAAACACAGCCACACCCACAAATGGACCAATAAAAAGGCCCAGCACACACAAACCATGATCCTTTGCAACAGATCCCCTACTGCCAGACCACAGAGACAACGCACTGCACCATACTACATTCATCAATACACCTTACACTTGCACTCCTTCACACAACCACCATCACAAACACACCCTCATCACATTCACACACACACACCTGCACAACCACACTCACACACCCACAACCATCCACACCCACACCCCCACAACCATCCACACCCACACCCCACACCATGCCCACTAACAAGAATCCAAAGTTCACAAAGGAGGAGCTGGAGGTCCTTGTCGACGAAATCGTCAGAGTTGAGCCACAGCTCTTTGGAACATTGGTCAGACGGACCAGCATATCCGAAAAATCTGCCATGTGGGAGAGGATAGTCAATTCCGTGAATGCTGTTGGGGCCACCAGAAGGACCAGGCATGAGTGCCAAGCCAGGTGGTACGATCTGCGGAGGACGGTCCGCCGCAAAATGACGGACGACCACAACCAGGCCAACATCACTGGAGGAGGTCCGGCCCGCACACTACCATCCCTGGGAGGAGAAGGTGATGGCCACGCTGCCTCCGGTGGGAGTAGACGGACTAGAAGGAGTCCGAGAGCCTGGTGAGTACACAAACAACTCACCTCACATGGGGGGAACGCCATATACAACCCAAATACCAATCATGCACGCAGCCCCCCCAAAGCCTGCACCGTACACAACCACACTCCAAAAACACACACATGCCACTAGCGCCTCCATGCCCCATGCCCCAAGCAAGGCCATGCCAAGTCACAGGCCACACAAAACACCAACACAAGACAGGATGTCCCCGATGCCGGGAGGGTGGGCCTCAAAACTAACATAGAGCAACTCTGATGCACACAACAATGCCCTCAGCCCATATGGCTTAGGGCACAGCCACACAAACAGTGTGTCCCCACACAGTACTGTTTTGCCTGCTAATGGTGGCCACGTTGCAGGACGACATGGGTATGAAGGCACAATTTGCACATAACAGCAGCTAATGAAGACTAGGGGTGGGCGGAATTTGCGGAATTAACCTTCGCAAATTATCGCGAGAATGTTTAAAATTATCGCAAACAAGCAGAAATATCGCAAAGATGCGGAAGTTTTTTTCCGGCATGTTCGCGAGATTTTCTGCATGGTTGCGGGTCGCCAACTTACCCATGTGGTTGCTTGCGGGCGCGGCCATCTTGTTTTGAGTTGTTCTCGCGGTGCATGATCGCGAGAAGAAAGACGTGATCGCGCGACGCATGACGTCACTGCGGGCGCGAACTGTCGCGAGACAGCGCAAATGGCTAAAAACAATACAACATCTCATGGAGAACGCGACCGGATCAAGAAAACTTGTCGGCGAACGCAGGGATTCAGGTAAGGCGATCGCGCGCGCGCGAGAATGTATCATTATACAGCGCGAGCAAGAAACAAATTATCGCCAAGCTGCGGAAACCGGAATTTTTGACATTTTCGCGCTCTCCGCGGAACGCAAAAATGTCAAATTATCGCAATTTCCGCGAACGGAACGAAATTTTTGCCCAGGCCTAATGAAGACGCATCACACTGAAAGAATGTCAGCACACACCGCCACAGCAGCAGCGCAGAATCAGACACTCCGCCCAATGGGTGCCGGCAGAGAAGAAACAAACCCACATGAACAAGCCAATGGCCTTTGAAAGACCTGCAAACTGCGTGTGCCCAGGAAGCTGGGCTGAGGTGACAGAGGGTGACACACAGAGGGAGGGAGAGGGGCAGAGAGAGGGACAGAGACAGAGGTGGACACAGCGAGACAGACAGAGGGAGGGAGGAGGCTCACAGAGGGAGGGAGAAAGGGAGACGGACAGAGGGAGGAGGCTGACAGAG
Organism: Triturus cristatus; assembly: GCF_964204655.1. Taxonomy (NCBI): domain Eukaryota; kingdom Metazoa; phylum Chordata; class Amphibia; order Caudata; family Salamandridae; genus Triturus; species Triturus cristatus. The sequence continues at coordinate 522,115,370 of NC_140588.1, read as the reverse complement.
GGAGGGAGAAAGGGAGACGGACAGAGGGAGGAGGCTGACAGAGGGAGGGAGAAAGGGAGACGGACAGAGGGAGGAGGCTGACAGTGGGAGGGAGAAAGGGAGACAGAGGGAGACGGACAGAGGGAGGAGGCTGACAGAGGGAGGGAGAAAGGGAGACGGACAGAGGGAGGAGGCTGACAGAGGGAGGGAGAAAGGGAGACGGACAGAGGGAGGAGGCTGACAGAGGGAGGGAGAAAGGGAGACAGAGGGAGACGGACAGAGGGAGGAGGCTGACAGAGGGAGGGAGAAAGGGAGACGGACAGACGGAGGAGGCTGACAGAGGGAGGGAGAAAGGGAGACACAGGGAGACGGACAGAGGGAGGAGGCTGACAGAGGGAGGGAGAAAGGGAGACAGAGGGAGACCAAATCACCCTTGGGTGGTGTGGCCATGTCCGCTCGTCAGCAGGTGGACTGTGTGCATGTAGACAAGGTTTGGCACTGCGTGAACCCCCCCTTCAACCTTTGATAAACACTGGGCCATGTGTCAATCAGTGCACGAGTACATCCGTGCTGCAGGCACAAACAGAACCTTACACCCAGTATACCCACCCACTGTGTTTGTCAGAACCCTGTCACAAATTGTTAAGTTACCTACCTGCATTCTCAAATAGCATGGAAAAAACACCATTTGGCCACGTACAGTGCAACACGTAAGGCGGCTCTGCATGGCTTGCTACGCCCGCTCACTACACTGCTGACTGCGTTCACAAAAGATGCATCAACTAAGATTGTGCCACACATAGGTAAAGTGTCGAAAGCTGTGGCCAAGGGACATACCCATGCACAAGTGCACTGTGAGAGGAATGCTCGCCAAATCCAACCAGCCAGAGGAACTGTGCCTAATCAAAAATGAATGAACATGGATGTTGCATGTAACACAATTAACACTGTCTCTCTCACACACAGGTCAACGTCGTCGATCTCCCCCCAACACCGTGGGGGAAGACTCACAGGACCAGGCTCTGCCTGAAGAGGACCCCACCGGCAGCGACGACTCTCACCACTCCGTGGATGACCCAGACCCAGACCAACCTGGCCCCTCTGGTGTCCAACCACCTGCAGCACCTGCGTCAGGTACCCCAACCACCACCCCCATTCCTGCCACATCCCAGGAGACACCCAGGAGCCCTGCCCACACACAACAACACAGCCAGTCTGTCCAGGAGGCACAAGGTGCTCCGGGCACCCAGGAGGAGGCAGGCGACACCGCAAATGCCATCCCTCAGGGGTCCCGGAGACCCGATGTGCCCACAACGGCAGGCCAGGCGCAAGTGGGCAGGGGTGGTGGGAGTGGAGGACGGCGGAGGCGCGAACCTGACCTGTTGGCTCAGGAACCGGTAATGTCACACGTCCACAACATCCTGGACGCATACCGGCGTGACTCCAGAGGCATCGACCAGGTAGTGGAGACCCTCAATGAGATGTAGACCCTGCAGGTCGAGCATCATGCCAGTCATCTACAACACCATGGACGGATGGAGGCAAGACTGGCTGAGCTCCTGGCGGTGCACAGGGACGTGAGCTAATCACTCCGTCAGATCGCCCAAAGCCTGGCAAACCCTCCCTGTGCCACCAGGTGTAGACCAGCACCAGAAACAGGGAGGGAGGAGGAGGAGGATTCATCTGACGGAGCGTCCCTAGCATTGTCAAGGCCTGCTTCTGAGGGTCCCCGCAGGAAGGTGGGTCGTCCACGCAAAAGACCGTGAGAGTCAGCGGAAGATCACCATCTCCCAGGTCACCTGGCCTGGCACCTGGCCCTCTGGCCCAACAGCAGCACAGCAGCAACTGACATTCTCTGCCACATGGCCTTGCTGGTCACTGTCTGACCAATGTTGACAAAGACTGTGGCACAGACTCTGATGACTTTCAATGGCAGGATACCAACTCCCCCTGTGAACTTTGGATTCTACACTCCCGCCAAGCACCTCTCGTCACCCCCCCAAACACGTACCCCAGCACTAATAAAAATCATCACAATCACAAGATGATGCCGTCAGTTTGCATTATTCCATTACATGTGTGTGTTGTAAAGTCAAACCATGCCTGATTTCAGAAGTAACTCCAAACATCCATACCCTGGGGTCTGAGTCAGGCACAGGATACACATGGGTCACAATGTACCATCCAAGACAGACATGGAGCACCATACTCACCCGTGATGGGCCCAACCAGCTGAGGGGGTGCCCGCACAACTGTGCCTACAGACCTATTTAGAAGAGCAACAGTCATGCGCAGAGGTCAGGGATCATGTGGAGTGTCCTTGGGTGGGAGTCCCAGGTATGTGTAGACACGTGGCAGAACCATGTCCTGCATGCTTGAGTCAGGTGGATGTGGAGAATGGTGGGCCAGCCAAGATTGGATGCATGGAGATGGCACAATTGGGTGTTGGATTACAGTGCCACAAGGTTGTGTTGTGGTTGTGGGCTGCATCCTGAGTGTGTGCGTGGATTGAGAAGGTCATCCTGCAGCTGGCAGTAATCCACTCCCCCATCTCTGTTGGACGTTGATGTGGCCTGGTCGCCGGATGTAGTAGCAGAGCTGTGCAGATGCACCCTGGATGTGGACAAGTATCATGGGATTTCTAACGCATATGTCCGTAGAGTGCAGGGCAGGATTAGACACGGATGTCGTAGTTGACCTGGGGGATGGTCTCCCTCTTGCCTTGAGGTTGATGGAACTGGGGATCTTGTGCATAATGCAGAGTGTGCTGCCGCATGAGGCACAGATGCTGCTGATCAGCATAGCACATGTCAGCAAGCAATCCATAATGAACACCAGCTCGTTTGCGTGGACACTGTGTGCCCTTGCTGCAGGGCCTGCAGCAGCATGCGCCATGTCAAGAAAACAATGCCACAAGTAGCACACAAAGACAAGGATCTCAGGAAGGAACTATGCAAAAGGTGTATGTCAAGGAAGGAATGTCTGGTTCAACATGGCACACACATACACAATGGATTCACATGCAGCACAGTGGCCGTCGTGGAGACTGACATGCCACAATACGTACACAGCCATGGACATCATGCACAATACAGAATCTAATCCCTGACAAACAGCTTTCATCTTGCTACTCTACACATAGACTCATATGCACCATCTCTGAGAACAATGCCAGACATGCCGCATGCACAGTGGCAACAGACCACCATTGACAGAGATGAGGCACCTTGGAGGCAGAGGGACACTGTGAGAAGTTGGCCTGATATGTAGTGCTCACTATTCTAGTGATCACTGTGTATCATTCCAAACGACCCTTATTGATGATTGGTTGTAAGTCAACCTTATAGACCAGCTATCCTAGTAGCGTGGATACGAGCAGTCTTTAGGCTAAACTCTAGAGGGCGTGTTAAGCCAGCTGTTTACCATCACATATACCCCTTGAACACCAAGTGAAAGGACACCACACAAGCTGTTATGAAAATAAAGGATATTTATTTATAACAAGACTACCCTGGCTCTTTATGAGTCAGGGAGCTAAGCACACTACAAAACTCTTATGAAAATACTTCTGGTTGCACAATTTACACAAATGCCCGGAGGCACGAAACCATATACACTGCAAGTGGAATGGGAAAGGGTAGAAAGTTTAAAGTTACTGATTCCGGAGGAATCCGATCAGTGGGACTAAACGAAAAAGGAACTGGACACTTGTAGAGTGAACCTACGGTGGAGCACCGAGATGCTCGAGTTACCTAGCCCAGAGGCTGCGGGTGCGTGGGGTTCAGCAAGATGTCGGGAGTCCTCGTTGTAGTCTCAGGAGCCTGAAAGAAGAAGTTGCTGGCAGGCGACCAGTGTCGATGTTCAGAGAGATCCAAGCCTGGATTGGTGATGAAGGAAACCTGAAAGCAGAGGGGACTCAGTTCTCAACCGCTAGCCAGCGATCGTGTGGGTACCAGGAAGGTACCGGCTGCAGTCACCTCGACCAGGTGAGTGGGTGACGTCGGACTCGGCTGTTCCTTGGACCAGGAGGCGCGGCGGCGACCCGGAGGGAGGGCGAGCTGTCCCACGAAGGTGTCTGCTGTCGATGATGCTGGGCCCAGGAATGGGGCAGCAGGTCTTGGCAGTGGCAAACCCACGCGGTGGAGTCAAGATGGCGTCGGGAGTGGACCAGGAGGGTCCGAGGTACTCCTCTGTTGAAGGGGAGCAAGAGCCAGTCTGGAGCAACCAGACCAGTGAGGGAAGTCTGTCGTGGTGCGTCGTGAAGAGGGCCACAAGCCGGTCGGCGACTGGTCGGACAACGCGGTGAGCAGCAAGGAGCAGAAGGGCCCCCACGCGGATCTCGTGGATGCTGGGGAGGCAGACTTCGGTGCTGGAGCCGCTCAGGGTTAGGGCTTCTCAAACCCTAGGTGCACTCACTCGAGGTTCCCTCAGTGGGCGTGCTAGATAAGCGTCGTGCAGGTTCTGAAGATGGCCGGCCCCACAGGTCTCGTCACACCTACGAATCTCAGCTGAGCTGATGATGTAGGTAGAGGTCAGAGATGGCAGGGAACCCGGGTCTCGTCGAGCTGGGCAGTCTTGATCCGTGGGAGAGACGTGCAGCAAACCGCAAGCGCTTAGGTGGTGCCTGCTGGTGCAGGGTGGCTACTCCTTAGCCACAAGGGAGAGTCTTCAGAAATAGTCAAGAGTTCCTTTCGTGGAAAGTAGTTCAAGATTCAAATTATCCAATTTGGGAAGGGGACTCGCTCCTACTTTTATTCTAAGAAAAGGGGCTGGCCCGTGACTAGGTCCTACCTATGGGTGGGGCCAGGAGGGGGGTGGTTACACCCCTATCCTTTGTCCGGTTTCGCCCCAGCTCAGGGGCAGGGTTGCCCCCAAAACTGGTTTGAGCCGGGCTATGCACAGTTAGCACCGGGGTGCTATTTGCAATCCCCTTCCTTTCAGCCCTGCCTACCTGGGATACACAGACCCTGTCTGGGATGGTGCTAACACCGCCCTTGGCAGGAAACCCTTTGTCCAAGCTCCCCTCGCTGGAAGGTCTCCCAGCAGCAGGAGGTCAGACTTGTGTCTGGTGGCAGCATCCATTTTGTGATGCTGAGGCTTGAGTCAACTTTTAACCGGGGTTCAAGGTTACTTCCATGTCGTGTCCCTCTAGAAGGGTGGAATGCTAACCCCGTCGCCAGAACTGGCGAGGGGTTCGTATTCCAATTCGTATGACACCTTACTCGACATGTTTGGGTGATGCGATGCCAAAGTTAGCAAATAACCGCGAGGATTATAATGCACTTTAAGGTAGTTGGCCCGCGTCACCATGGAACGGCTATTAGGATTTGGTTCCGCAAGCCGTCGACGGGCTCAGCTCGCGCCAGAGCACCATCTCACATGATTCCCAGCACTCTGCCTTCAGGATTGATAAGGCCTGCCATAGGAGTGACTGACAGGAATCCATGCGTCCATTTTAGGGTTAGGTATAGGAATACTACACCTACAGAAACGGGTGATTACACCACCTTGCCCCAGCTGTCGTGCAGCCAGTTGTGTCAGATTTGGGCGGCCATCCAGGGGTGGCACAATACATGCTGCAGCCCCTGGTAGGCCCTGGGTACACCGATGCCCTGGATACCTGTGGTATGCTGATACAGGGACTGATAAGGCGGCCCAGTTCCAATTAGTGGATGCACCTAATGTACATGTGTGTTAATTTCGAGAGAGAACAGCTAGGCTGTGGGTCTGATTGGCAGGCCCGCAGCCGGGGAAAGTCGTAAACCAATGAAGCAAAAGCAAAAAATCTGGGTGATCATAGGATTGCAGGCCCTACTCTCCTACATGACCCCCCCCAAACTTTGGGACAATAAGCTAACCTTGACCAGGTGAGTCTTCTTGCTCTAAGTGGAAATACCTGGAGAGCCCATCTGCATTGCCATGATCAGTGCCAGGTCTATGCTCCACTGTGAAGTCCATCCCCTGTAGGGAAATGGACCACCTAAGTAGTTTGGGGTTCTCACCCTTCATTTGATTTAGCCACAAGAGGGGCTTATGGTCGGTCTGAATCTTGAAGTGAGTGCCAAACAAGTATGGCCTCAACTTCTTCAGGGCCCAAACCACAGCAAAGGCCTCCCTCTCAATAGCTGACCAATTCTTCTCTCTGGGGGTCAGCCTCCTGCTAATGAAAGCTATGGGCGGGTCATGACCATCAAAATTCAGCTGAGATAAAACAGCTCCCACACCCAACTCCGAAGCGTCTGTTTGGACAATTAATGTTTTGGAGTAGTCTGGACTCTTTAGGATAGGCGCTGTGCACATGGCCTGCTTTAGGTCATCGAATGCCTTTTGACAGCTGGCTGTCCACTGAACTTTTTTTGGCATCTTCTTACTTGTCAGATCGTTTAGCGGGGTCACAATGGATCCATAATTTCTGACAAATTTCCGGTAATAACCAGTCAGGCCCAAGAAAGCTCGAACCTGAGTCTGGGTGGTTGGAGGAGCCCAGTCCTGTATGGCCTGTATTTTGCTCTCCAATGGCTGAACCTGGCCTCCACCTACAAGGTGGCCCAGGTATACAACCTGTGTCTGCCCTATCTGGCACTTAGTGGCCTTGATAGTGAGGCCTGCCTTTTGCAGGGCCTCTAACACTTTCCTCAGGTGGACCAGGTGATCCTCCCAGGTGGAGCTAAAGACAGCGATATCGTCCAGATACGCCGCACAGAAGTCGTCCAACCCAGTGAGAACTCGATTCACCAGCCTTTGGAAGGTGGCAGGTGCATTTTTCAAACCAAAGGGCATTACCACGAACTGATAATGCCCACCCGGGGTAGAAAATGCTGTTTTGGGCTTGGCCTCCTCGGCTAACCTGATTTGCCAATACCCAGCTGTCAGGTCAAACGTACTTAAGTAGTTGGCCGATGCCAACCGGTCTATAAGTTCGTCTGCTCTCGGTATCGGGTGGGCGTCAGTCTTAGTGACTGCATTGAGGCCTCTGTAATACACGTAAAACCTCATCTCTTTCTTACCGCCCTGGGTGTGAGGTTTCGGCACGAGAACTACGGGACTAGATCAGGGGCTGTCCGAGGGCTCAATGACTCCCAGCTCCAACATTTTCTGCACCTCTGTCTTGATGCAGTCTCTGACATGATCAGGCTGTCGATAGATTTTACTCTTTACGGGCAGACTGTCCCCAGTGTTGACCTCATGGGTGCACCAATTGGTCTGACTGGGTGTCAGAGAGAACATATGTCGGAAGGATTGAAGAACCTGTTTACAATCCTGTTGTTGATGTCCAGAGAGGCTGCCACAAAAGACAACACCATCTACTGACCCATCGTCAGGGTTCTGAGAGAGCAGGTCCGGGAGAGGGTCACTCTCCTCCTCCTGTCCCTCATCTGTGGCCATGAGCAAGCCCATGCCCTCCCTGTCGACATATGCCTTGAGCCTGTTTACATGGAGCACCCTGTGGGGGCTCCGGGGAGTTCCCAGGTCTACCAAGTAGGTGACCTCTCCCTTTTGCTCAATGATCGTGTGGGGCCCAGACCATTTGTCTTGGAGTGCTGCTGGGGCCACTGGCTCCAGCACCCACACCTTCTGCCCAGGCTGATACACAGTCAGGACAGCCTTTTGGTCGTGCCAAGCTTTTTGTAATTCTTGGCTCGCCTCAAGGTTTTTAGATGCCTTTTCCATGTACTCAGCCATCCGCGAGCGGAGACCGAGCACATAGTCCACAATGTTTGATGCCGGCTTTTTGAGAGGTCTCTCCCATCCTTCCTTTACCAAACAAAGGGGTCCCCTTACAGGATGTCCGAACAGAAGTTCAAAAGGGCTGTAGCCAACCCCCTTCTGCGGGACCTCTCTGTAGGCGAACAAGAGGCAGGGTATCAGGACATCCCATCTCTGCCGAAGCTTTTCAGGTAGTCCATGAATCATCCCTTTGACGGTCCTGTTGAATCTCTCAACAAGCCCATTGCATTGTCGGTGATAGGGTGTGGTGAATTTGTAGTTGACACCACACTCCTTCCACATTGCAGTCAGATATCCCGACATGAAGTTTGCACCTCTGTCTGAGACAACCTCCTTAGGGAAGCCCACTCTGGAGAACACTCCAACTAGGGCTCGTGCCACAACAGGTGCTGTAGTGGTCCTAAGGGGAATAGCTTCAGGATACCTGGTGGTGTGGTCCACCACCACCAGTATAAGCTTGTGCCCTGATGCTGTCTGGGGTTCCATTGGTCCGACAATGTCGATCCCCACTCGTTCAAAGGGTACCCCCACCACCGGTAGTGGTATAAGGGGGGCCTTTGTCGTGCCACCTGACTTACCGCTGGCTTGGCAAGTGACACAGGAGCGGCAAAACTCCTTCGTATCTTCGGACATGTGGGGCCAGTGAAAGTGTGGAACAATTCTGTCCCAAGTCTTATTCTGGCCTAAGTGACCTGCAAGGGGAATCTCGTGGGCCAAGGTAAGGAGGAAACCTCTCAGAGACAAGGGGACGACCAGCCTCCTGGTCGCGCCAGGCTTGGGGTCTCTTGCCTCGGAGTACAGGAGTCCATCGTCCCAGTACACTTTGTGGGTACCTGTGGCGTTCCCTGCAGCCTCAGCAGCAGCCTGCTGTCTGAGGGGTCAAGTGAGGGGCAGTCTAACTGTGCCTTCCCCAGGTCTTCCCTGGAGGGTCCCCCTGAGCCCAGAAACTCAACCTGACCAGGTTCAAGCTCTTTCGGCTCAGTTTCCCTCAGTTCTTTAAGGTCAGCCTCCTCAGAGACTTGATCCACGACCTGGGGCAAGGGGGAAGGCGAAGCCTTACCCTTACCGCTCCTTTTCTTGGAAGGTGTCTGGTCCGTTCTTCCAGGATCCAGCACCTGTTCAGTGGGGCATCTTTTGGCCTGTGACCTGGTCACAGCAAGGACATGTGCTGGCAAGCCTAACATTTCCATGTGAGTCCTCTGCTCCACTTCTGACCATTGTGACGTTTCCAAGTCATTGCCCAACAGACATTCTACGGGGAGGTCTGAACTAACCACAACCTTTTTCGGGCCACTTACCCCTCCCCAGGAGAAATCAACAACTGCCATACTGTGATTAGTAGTGACATTGCTGGCATTGGTCACTAGGTAATCGGTACCTAGCATGATCTGTCCAGGGTCCACAAAGTTAGGCGTCACCATGGTGACACTGGCACAAGTGTCCCTGTAGGCCTGAGCCACTTTTCCATTGATCAGAGGTGTCTGTCTGTATTTGCCCAAAGTATTGGGACTGGCACCAGGGGACATATCCATATCCCCTGTACAGACAAGGACGGCCTGAGTGAGCGTGCTGACTAAGTCGTCACTCCCCTCGGTTCCCAAGGTTAACCCAACTAATGCCTTGGGAGGCGCACTACCACTGCTGACTGTACTAGGGGGTGCAGGTGCCTTAGGGGCTGCAGTGGCAGGAGTTTGCCCTCCTTTCTTGGTGCACTCACTAAACCAGTGAGTCTTACTTTTACAGTATTGGCACCACCTTTTTGACTGGCCTTCTTGAGTCTTCTTCTTCTGTGAAGCCTGACCCCCACCCTCTTTAGTTTGTTGGGGACCTGTCGAAGACTTCTGGTCATTTTGTTTGTTCTTGTTACTACCCTTTTGGTCTGTTTTCTTCTGACCACCCTGGTTCTGAGTCTGGTTCTGCTTGACCCTTGTTCTGACCCATCTGTCTGCCTTCTTTCCCAATTCTTGGGGAGAGGTCAGATCCGAGTCGACAAGGTGCTGATGCAACAATTGGTTCTGACAGTTGTTTAAAATCTGTTCTCTCATGATAAGATTGTACAATCCTGTGTAATCAGTAACCTTGCTACCCAGCAACCAGCCCTCCAAAGCCTTAGTGGCACAATCGACAAAGTCAGTCCAATCCTGAGACTGAATTTTCTGGGTGTCCCTGAACAGCACCCGGTACTGCTCGGTGGTTAAGCCGAACCCATCAATCAGTGTATTCTTCAGGACTTGGTAGTTGTTCGCATCCTCAGCTCTAGTAGTGAGGAGCTTGTCTCGTCCTTTACCCTCAAAGGAGAGCCACAGTATAGCTGCCCACTGACTTTGGGGGACGCACTGGACAGTGCAGGCCTTCTCCAAAGCAGTTATCCACTTGTGGATGTCGTCCCCTTGTTTAAAGGGGGGCACTATTTTACTCAGGTGTCTAGTATCTATACCCCTGTCTTTCTCTCTAATGAGAATGCTGCCACCAGTGGGATCTAACCCACTTAATTTCTGCTCTCGGGCTAAGGCAAGTCTCTCTTTGGCGAGGGCAAGTTCTTCCCGCTCGATCCTCAGATTGACTTCCCTCATCTTCGCTTCATGCTCCCTTCTCTGAGGGGACGTCATTCCTCTCTGAGAAGATGCCTGAGAGACATGTGTACGAACAGATCTGTTAGAGCCTCTGGAGAGAGACCTAGCTCGTCCGTTCCCAATGTTAGGCCGGCTTGAGCGTGGGCCCGGGGCTCCCCCGGTTCCATTCTCATGCCTGCTTAAGTTGGTCCTCGTAAGCCTGCCGACTACCACTGGACCTTTGTTTGCCTCGTCTCCTGATAACTCCTCCTCGTCTTCCTCCTCTGTATGGAGGTCGAGGTCCGGGTCACCAAGGGTTCCCTCTAAGGGAGGCATGTTCCCATCAGCATTGGGGGGACCTGTGTTAGAGGACCTCCTAGCATCGTATGTCTCTAAGAGACCTATCAGAAATGCGATGGTAGGGTTAGAACCCTGGTTTAGCTTCCTGGAGGCACACAGTTGTCTCATCTCCTTGAAGCTAAGAGCTGCATATCGTGACACGACCTGTGGAGGACCACTGACCACTAAGGGAGTCTCTGCAGACTCTCCGTGGACCGACATGTTTTCTAGTGAGGTGTAAGTGATGCACCTACCTACACTATTTGTTTACCTACTGATCCCTTGCTAAGAGTTGTAGTCAGGGTGTGCTAAGCCCTGTTACACTACAACAGCTGGTTCAGTAGAACTCAGAGTATTCTAAGTTAAATTATATGTACCTGGGTACTTATGTGATCTTTCACTTTGATATTCTTAGGATACGTGTGTGGTAACCAACAGCAGGCTCAAATCCCAACCGCTGCTCACCAATGTGAGAAGTTGGCCTGATATGTAGTGCTCACTATTCTAGTGATCACTGTGTATCATTCCAAACGACTCTTATTGATGATTGGTTGTAAGTCAACCTTATAGACCAGCTATCCTAGTAGCGTGGATATGAGCAGTCTTTAGGCTAAACTCTAGAGGGCGTGTTAAGCCAGCTGTTTACCATCACATATACCCCTTGAACACCAAGTGAAAGGACACCACACAAGCTGTTATGAAAATAAAGGATATTTATTTATAACAAGACTACCCTGGCTCTTTATGAGTCAGGGAGCTAAGCACACTACAAAACTCTTATGAAAATACTTCTGGTTGCACAATTTACACAAATGCCCGAAGGCACGAAACCATATACACTGCAAGTGGAATGGGAAAGGGTAGAAAGTTTAAAGTTACTGATTCGGGAGGAATCCGATCAGTGGGACTAAACGAAAAAGGAACTGGACACTTGTAGAGTGAACCTACGGTGTAGCACCGAGATGCTCGAGTTACCTAGCCCAGAGGCTGCGGCTGCGTGGGGTTCAGCAAGATGTCGGGAGTCCTCGTTGTAGTCTCAGGAGCCTGAAAGAAGAAGTTGCTGGCAGGCGACCAGTGTCGATGTTCAGAGAGATCCAAGCCTGGATCGGTGATGAAGGAAACCTGAAAGCAGAGGGGACTCAGTTCTCAACCGCTAGCCAGCGATCGTGTGGGTACCAGGAAGGTACCGGCTGAAGTCACCTCGACCAGGTGAGTGGGTGACGTTGGACTCGGCTGTTCCTTGGACCAGGAGGCGTGGCGGCGACCCGGAGGGAGGGCGAGCTGTCCCACGAAGGTATCTGCTGTCGATGATGCTGGGCCCAGGAATGGGGCAGCAGGTCTTGGCAGTGGCAAACCCACGCGGTGGAGTCAAGATGGCGTCGGGAGTGGACCAGGAGGGTCCGAGGTACTCCTCTGTTGAAGGGGAGCAAGAGCCAGTCTGGAGCAACCAGACCAGTGAGGGAAGTCTGTCGTGGTGCGTCGTGAAGAGGGCCACAAGCCGGTCGGCGAGTGGTCGGACAACGCGGTGAGCAGCAAGGAGCAGAAGGGCCCCCACGCGGATCTCGTGGATGCTGGGGAGGCAGACTTCGGTGCTGGAGCCGCTCAGGGTTAGGGCTTCTCAAACCCTAGGTGCACTCACTCGAGGGTCCCTCGGTGGGCGTGCTAGATAAGCGTCGTGCAGGTTCTGAAGATGGCCGGCCCCACAGGTCTCGTCACACCTACGAATCTCAGCTGAGCTGATGATGTAGGTAGAGGTCAGAGATGGCAGGGAACCCGGGTCTCGTCGAGCTGGGCAGTCTTGATCCGTGGGAGAGACGTGCAGCAAACCGCAAGCGCTTAGGTGGTGCCTGCTGGTGCAGGGTGGCTACTCCTTAGCCACAAGGGAGAGTCTTCAGAAATAGTCAAGAGTTCCTTTCGTGGAAAGTAGTTCAAGATTCAGAATTATCCAATTTGGGAAGGGGACTCGCTCCTACTTTTATTCTAAGAAAAGGGGCTGGCCCGTGACTAGGTCCTACCTATGGGTGGGGCCAGGAGGGGGGTGGTTACACCCCTATCCTTTGTCCGGTTTCGCCCCAGCTCAGGGGCAGGGTTGCCCCCGAAACTGGTTTGAGCCGGGCTATGCACAGTGAGCACCGGGGTGCTACTTGCAATCACCTTCCTTTCAGCCCTGCCTACCTGAGATACACAAACCCTGTCTGGGATGGTGCTAACACCGCCCTTGGCAGGAAACCCTTTGTCCAAGCTCCCCTCGCTGGAAGGTCTCCCAGCAGCAGGAGGTCAGACTTGTGTCTGGTGGCAGCATCCATTTTGTGATGCTGAGGCTTGAGTCAACTTTTAACCGGGGTTCAAGGTTACTTCCATGTCGTGTCCCTCTAGAAGGGTGGAATGCTAACCCCGTCGCCAGAACTGGCGAGGGGTTCGTATTCCAATTCGTATGACACCTTACTCGACATGTTTGGGTGATGCGATGCCAAAGTTAGCAAATAACCGCGAGGATTATAATGCACTTTAAGGTAGTTGGCCCGCGTCACCATGGAACGGCTATTAGGATTTGGTTCTGCAAGCCGTCGACGGGCTCAGCTCGCGCCAGAGCACCATCTCACATGATTACCAGCACTCTGCCTTCAGGATTGATAAGGCCTGCCATAGGAGTGACTGACAGGAATCCATGCGTCCATTTTAGGTTTAGGTATAGGAATACTACACCTACAGCAACGGGTGATTACACCACCTTGCCCCAGCTGTCATGCAGCCAGTTGTGTCAGATTTGGGCGGCCATCCAGGGGTGGCACAATACATGCTGCAGCCCCTGGTAGGCCCTGGGTACACCGATGCCCTGGATACCTGTGGTATGCTGATACAGGGACTGATAAGGCGGCCCAGTTCCAATTAGTGGATGCACCTAATGTACATGTGTGTTAATTTCGAGAGAGAACAGCTAGGCTGTGGGTCTGATTGGTAGGCCCGCAGCCGGGGAAAGTCGTAAACCAATGAAGCAAAAGCAAAAAATCTGGGTGATCATAGGATTGCAGACCCTACTCTCCTACAGACACCTTTATTAATCATGTGTGTCGGAATGCTAATGCAACTCTGTCAACACATACACAGGTCATGTGGATGAACACGTGGGACCAACACTGGCCCCCCCTTACCACCACAGATGCTGGAAATCCATGGCACTGCACACAAGTGACGGGTTACAGCTAAACACCCCCTGCTGCTCACGGAGAGGCTGCTATTCACCATTGAGCCCCTAATGGGGAATACACACACCATGTCAACCCGGTGCAACCCGTATGTTTCCGAGGGCAGTGTTACACACATTGATGGCTCCATCACAATCCACTATCCCATTACAGATGACTGTCACCAAGTCTGACCATCAATTCAGGTGAATTCAGCTCCATGTCATGTGCCCCATGGTGATTCTACATGTATGTAAACTATCCAAACATGAACAGGAGCAGTGCACACACATTCAAAACAAATACCACTCACAAAAAGCCGTGCTGCATCCCTTACCCGAAGGAGATTTTCGAACTTGTCCGTGCATGTAACGCTGATTCAGCACATGTTGCTGTGTTCATGAGGAATAGCAGGAGCACAACAATGCCACCAGCAGACAGCATGCACAAGTACCTGTGGATGGGAGACACACCAGAAGTCAGCCAAAAGAAGCACATCCGCGTGCATGTACTCGACACGTATAAGGTTGTCAACATGCTAGGTGACAATGATGACTCTGGAAAAACATTCTTCTATTGCACCATCACTCGAGTGACACATCCAAACACACCTCTGACTCACTTGGCAGACATGCAGATGGACACACACATTGCAACACTTGCCACACACGGCCCAATGCGTGCACACTCAGACACTGGAACTCACCACTAAGCAAAGAAGTTGCGTATGAGCCGACTCCGCATGTCCTCTACTGCCTCCTCCTCCACATCACTTGCCTCGTGACCAAGCCCTTCATCCTCCACGGGTGGATGGTCCTGCTCATCCGGATCCAGGATGAGTGGCACAGCTTTCTCCACTGCCATGTTGTGCAGCATGCAGCACACGAACAATATCTTGCTGACCTTCACCGGTGCATATGGGAGTGCGCCACCGGTCTTGTGGAGGCAACGGAATCGGCTCTTCAGGAGGCCAAACGTCCTCTCTATCACTCGCCTGGTCCGCCCATGGGCGTTGTTGTAGCGGTGATCGGCTGCCGTGCTGGGGTTGCGGAGAGGCGTGATCAGCCATGGCATGTTGGGATAGCCAGCGTCCCCTACATGGAAACATCATGGACAAGAGTGGGTCAGGAGAATCAGTAAGACAGGAAGATGACGTTAAATACAGGACTGCCAGAGTATACCCACCAACAATACATGCTCATTCGTTGCGCAGCTGCAGCATCATTTCAGGCACCCTGCTACGCCTCATGATGTAGGCATTGTGTGCTGATCCTGGAAAACGAGCACAGACATGTGAAATCACCATGTTGGCAAGACACACCACAAGGGCATTAATGGAGTGGTAATGCTTGCGGTTCCTATACGCTACCTCCTGTGCCTGTGGTGGTACCAAAGCCACATGTGTTCCATCTATGGACCCAATGACATGGGGCATCCCTCACAGGGCATAGAACTCACGCTTGACATCTGTCAACTGCTCAGGAGTTGGGAATTTTATGAACTCATCCAGGTGATCCAACATGGCCTCTAAAAAATCATGCAGAACACGGCTGAACATGGTTTGGGACATGCCACCGACATGGGCAATGGTATGTTGAAAGGTACCCGTGGCAAAGAAATGTAGGGCTGCCTTCACCTTCATCTTGGGTGTCAGTGCAGTAGGATACCTGTGTAGCGGTTGGAGGTGTGGTGCCAGCCGTGTCGTCAAGTCCTCAATCAAACGTTGGGGGAAGCGTTAGCGGCGTATACAGTCATGTTCCCTCAGGTCAGCCTATTCCGGAATTGGTCGAGGGAGAGGCGGAGCCCTGCAGTGAATTAGAAGGGATAACGAAGAGTGAGCACAGTACACCACCAATGTCAATGTACTGAGCACATGCTCAACAGGCAATACACATATGCTACATACAGAGTCAGGTCTGTGCAATATGCCCTGGACACGTATGCCAGGCATGTGACACTCCTACCAAGAGCCAGCTACAAACGTTGATTCTCAACCTCAATATGCCATGCCATGAAACTAGCTGTGGGCCAGTGTAAGTGAGCAGGCAGACATCCAAATATGTGCAGAAGAAGGATGTTTATTGTACAGACAGGTTGCGGAACACTAGAGGCACAGGTCACATGTCATAGAATAAGGACAGACCACACACCTTGCCATGAAGGATTACATGTCAAGACTGATCACACATACATTGAGAGTATGCAGATATGTCCTTGTTTTGAAACTCCGTGTCGATGCATACATACACACCTTACGTCGGATTACACATGTGTGCTGGTGTGCGTAACAGTGTGCCATGCCCATCTACACACAGACACATGTTGGTTGCAGCAACTGCAGATGCATTTGACCAAACACCTACAGCAAACCTATGGGAACACATGACACACACATGACATAGCTACAGCGTGCAACACGGGCATTCACTTGTCAGGGGTAACATTCCGTGTACCTGGCATCAGGGGACATTTGCGGGTGTCGGTGACTGTGCCATGCCAATGACGCATGGCCCACCAAGTCTGTACTACATGCACACATGTCAAAGGAGTGAAGGGGATGTGTGGCACATAGGGCACCATCACACGTGACATGTGTACACAGCTCATCATACTTTAATTACCTTCACACCTCAGGAGTATGGTGCCACATCACAGCCTGACCCACCTGTGCCCGACACATGTAGTACTGCACAGACAATGCCTTGATGTCCAGCCTTGGCCAGGTATGACAGCTCAATTCCTTCCTGTGTGCCGCCTGTCACCACTGTCAGGTGTGAAACGCACCGTACATACGCTCTGAGGGCGTGTGTAGGGTCCCTATCACTATGGGAGTGCTGGCGTACATGTACGCAACAGTGATACGGACCGTACATGCGTGTGTAGGGTCCCTATCACTATGGGAGTGCTGGCGTACGCGTACGCCACAGTGATACGGACCGTACACGCGTGTGTAGGGTCCCTATCACTATGGGAGTGCTGGCGTATGCGTACGCCACAGTGATACGGACCGTACACACGTGTGTAGGGTCCCTATCACTACGCATACGCCAGCACTCCCATCCTGATAGGGACCCTACACACGCGTGTACGGTCCGTATCACTGTGGTATATGCGTACGCCAGCACTCCCATAGTGATAGGGACCCTACACACGTGTGTACGGTCCGTATCACTGTGGCGTACGCGTACGCCAGCACTCCCATAGTGATAGGGACCCTACATACGCGTGTACGGTCCGTATCACTATGGCGTACGCATTCGCCAGCACTCCCATAGTTATAGGGACCCTACACACGCGTGTACGGTCCGTATCACTGCATTTGGGGTGCCCTAGGGCAATGGAACGGACCGTACCTGCATGTAAATTTTGAAATGACATAGGGGACACATGAGGGACAAGTATAAGGGCCTAAATGCATGCTGGTTGTCATGGAGACCGAGTTTAAAGTTTGAATTTTTGCATCAGGTGGCCAGCAGAAGTTGGTTGGAAACAATATACTTTGTTGCAAAGTGGTTGTTGACTTGACATCATGCTCAATTTTTAAACCATGCAAAGCCACTCACTGGGGTAGGTTTACAGGGATTGGAGGAAACGTAGGATGCTAATGTGACTGACCAATCACTCTGTACTCCTGTGAATGAAACAGGCCAGCAAGGCAGATATAAGGCAGCCAGGTCCCATGAGAGAGCACTTGCCTGCACATCCTTTCATTCCACAACACTGCTGCTGCTTGTGATTCCTCTGGCACCATGTCCAGGTCTGTGGAGAGGGCCCAGCCATTCACCATGGAGGAGAACATTGCGTTGGTGGATGTCATTCTCCCACAGTACACCATGCTGTATGGTCGACCAGGGGAGCAGGTGAGTGCAGACTCCACTAGCTTAGACTGTGCCCCTGTTTTGTGACTGTGACTTCTGGCATTGTGTCCCTGTGTGACTGACATGCAATGTTGTTTGGAGTGGGTCACAGGGTGGGTAAGGCCTCATGTCTCCCATGCAGAGCATGCTGGGGTTCCTGTGTGCACTCCTCACTTGCATTGTGCTTACTGTGACAATCAATGCATGGTACATGCCACATTTTGCCTGGCTACTCCTCCTGGGAATGTTGTTGCTACAGTCCTGATGTGATTCTGTGGTCCCCCCAGTGTGACAGGTGACAGTACCCATAGATGTGTGTTTGTTTAGTGTACCTGTGCTGTGAGTGTACAAATGATGTGTTCGTCCCCTGGACATTGGTGTGTGTGTAAGTCCCCTGTCATGTGGGTGAGTGCATATGGGGAGTGTTGCACACCAGCTGCATGAGAGATGGATATACCCTGCCCATGTGATGTGAGCAGGGAGCAGTGCTGTGTGACTGCGGTGCTGAGCCAGCCCCACACCTGTGACACCCCCCAGTCCAGTGGCACATGGGCAGAGTGAGGTTTGTACCCGCAGTTGGCAACGGCAGGTGATTGTCCTGTGCCTGTGTGTGTCTGTGTACTCTGCTGAGGTAGCGTCAGTGGGCTGGGACATGTGACTGCTTTGAGGTGTTGTACATAATCCTTGTGTAGCTTGTGATGCACAGTGTGATCCAGGATCATTGATTGTGTGGCTCCCCTCATGCCACCTGCGTACCTTCAATGCCACTTAGTGCATTTTGCCTTCCACAGTGGATTATGTCCCTATGACAAATGTGCAATGAGTTGCCTGCATACCATGGCCTGTTCAAAGAAGACAATTTGTTAATATGTGTGTCTCTGTGTCATTGCTCAGGGCAATTAAAGTATTCTCACTTTTGCATTCTCACAGGTAGGCGTCCATGCCAAGGGGGAGATATGGAAGCAAGCCGTCAGTGCCATGAGGAATACGGAGGGTCGGAAGCGGCGCCTAGCCCAGGTGAGGAAACGCTGTCAGGATATCCGGTGCTGGATGAGGAGGATTGCACGGGTCCTGCTGGGGGACTCACCTGAGAGCCGGAAGAACCGTGGGCGCCGGCGTCTTGAGGAAAATAAAATATCATGAGGCCTATGTGTCCCCGTGTGTTCCCCCACACTCATGTGCACATACATGTCACCTACGTATTTCCCCTCCATGGCCTGTCTATCATGATGCTTATGCTATAACGTGGGCTGCCATAATCCAGTCTCCCATGAGAGAAACGACAAATCTGCTCTGAGGCCTACACGTTTTGCATCATGTTTTCCCGCATTTCCTTCTTTGTGGCCCAGCCAGAGCCGAAAAGAGGCTTCAGGCCTCAGAACGCTCTGAAAACTGTAGCTGCGTATCCTTGGCCTTGCACACTTGGGCCTCAGCCAAAGGGGCCCTGTCCGAGACAGTATTGAGCACGGTTATCTGCTTACTCCTACCAAAACCACATTCCTGCCTGGAGAAGGAGGGATAAACATGACCCATCTGCAAAGGAGAAAGCCTAGCCTTTCTGTCTCTTTTTGTGTGATTACAAAGCTCACGTCAGTGAAAAGCCCATAGCCCCCGTGCAAGACTTCAGCAGTAAACGAAGAAATAAATGCCACATTGGCCCTTGGTGATGGGCAACCTATGTCACGAATCAGTCCCTGCTCCAAACTTTAGATATCAGATAATACGAGATGTGCTGGTCACCCTGACACTAAAGGTCTCATTTTCAGACTCCAGACTCCCCGGTTGCATAGCAACCCTTTTCACACGTCAGTTACACGTCATGCTCGAGTTGAGCACAAGTAAGGCAATGTTCCAGTAAAGTTCCAGCTGATTACGCAACCCCCTCTAGGCATCCACCCACCTATGACACTTACCTATTATCATCGAGTGGACGCCCACCTTCACGCCTACTTACACACCCACCTGCTCTTATCTCATTCTCTCTTGCTCCGCCTGAAGCGCTCTTGCGTACGTATATTATTACAAACATATATATACTGTACTCTGTGAATAAAGTTTGAGAATACCTTTTTGAGAACCCTGGTCCTGATCCCTCGTGGTGATGAAACTATTCCCCCTATAACTCGAGTTATTTGAATAAAGCCCTTTTGAACCTGATACCACAGACTCAGCCTTTTGCTTCATGTATAATTGTATTGATATCTAGAAATTCTGAAACTCGTCATAATTTATTTACGACATAATGGCGCCCGAACAGGGACGAATCCCCTTCCCCATGCGCCGGAGATGAAGGTCCAGTTTTGCCCCCTTTCACAGCCGTGACGGACTTCGAGTGTACACGACGCGGGTTTTCCCGCCAAACTCCCTCAGGCCAACGAAGGAGACGGACTGCGACCAGGCATCCATACGAGGCGGTGAGGATTGTGGATCGTCCCGACCCAGAGCCCACCTGCGAGAGAGCTGTGTCCGAGGTTTCAAGAGATCCACCTAAGATACGCCATTCCCTGCGCAGCGTCAAGTGTCCGAGGCCTTCAAGTTCAAGTTCAAGTTCTGCTTCCCGGTGAGTTTCTCATGGGGGTTGCAATCATGACGGGTTCATTTAATGAGACCGGTATGTTCAAGAGCATGCATTCAAGAATTAATGTTTCAAGATTTAGAGGCCAAGTTTTCAGGTGCACCGATATAGCTGTATGAATGTTATCGTCTTAAGTTAGGTTCAGTTAGGTTTGAATGTGTCAGGTTTGTATATAAGTTCATTGCATTGTGATTTTTTTTTTTTTTTTTTGTTCATTGTGATTTTTTGTTTTCGGTTACATTCCAACATGCCGTTATTTTCGAAACTGCGTAAGATAGGTACCAGGAAAGGTGTACTAGAGGAACCAGTTAACATTCCGCCTAGAGACACACCTGGACATTTCATGTATTGTAAGCATGGTTTAGATGCCGTGTTGTTTTTAGAACTTTGGGTGGATTACACGAAGGATTTAGAGACAAAGTATAAATGGCCCATTACGGGAACGTGGGATGCGGAATGCATCATGAAGGTAGAGGAAGAGATACGGAAGAGAAAATCTAGACCTGCTCAGAAGGATGCCATTGAGTTATGGTGCAAGGAATCTCATAGAAGAACAGAGAAAGAGTTCCACAAAGCAGAGAGAAGTAGACAGGAGTCCGAAAAAGCAAAAGAAGAAAAATTACAGGAAGAAGGGGAGCGGGTAAAAAGAGAGCAGGCTGAAAGAGAAAGAAATACTGCCGTTGCTGGTATTTATCCCGTCCTTTCAGAGGAACTAGCAAAAGTGGCCCCAGTAGAAAAATTAGTTAGAGTGCCACCGACAGTACCCCGAAAAATAAAACAAACAGCATCCGACACGTTCATTAACAACTTTCTAGAGGAACCCCCACCATCATACGTGGACGGAATTTTCCCTGCACCCCCAACGCAAGAACAGCTCCAGGAGCTCGAGGACGGCGGGGAGGGAGGATCCGGGGCAACATCAGGAGGGGGGCCGACAGTAAAAGTAGCAATCTCCGAATGTATATATGACCCAGATCCAGGAAAGGGCAGAATGCTCGTGTTTTCATTACGGCTTAGACGAGCAGTCGCAGATTTGGAAAAATTACCAGATATGGATAAACATCTAAAGAAAATTTACACATTCATAAGAACAGGGGAAGGTCCTGAGTGTATAGCAGAAGCCGTACAAAATAGAAAGGTAATTATTAAGAACTATATCCTTCGCTTCCTAATTAATTGTCTGATCAGAGAAAAAGACAAAGGTGATGGTGATTAGACCGTTGTTATACTGGTTGGAGTGATCGCATAGATGCCGGTCAGCATGATAAATCAGGCCAAACAGACAACATGTTGACCAAAATCCGGAAGGCAATAATAGCATCACATGAAGGAAGCCCGAACGAAACAGCTGAGTTATCATCTGATGACGAAGCAGGGGACAAAGACAGAATACATTATGTGGGCCGTGCCCGACGATTCGAAAAACCCAAGGGCCTCAATCACCGTAAACAGGGAACTGCCAGAAAAGAAAGATATTCCCTTGAAAGTTTGTTCCAGATCACCGAAAAAGCGGTGAATAAATGGCTGGGTAACGATCAGCCCCTCACCCCGACCAAAAATGAATTAGCACGATCAGCCACCCTGTGGATATCCCAATATGATATATATAATAATGATATCGTAGCTCAAACGTTCTTGAGCCTCCCACCAAACGAACAGCGCATAGCTGGTGTTTACATGGTCCAACATTTGATCACGCTATATGAGAGTCAATATTCTGGTCCTGGTCTGTTGTATAAGTTGCTGGACGACATAATACTAGACAGGTGGATGAACATGGGTACTGAACTGATTAATGTCATTCTGGATCAGCGACACAAGTATATAGTATACGTGACTAGATCCCTGCTTCCCGCTCCACCTCAGGTTAAGGAACAGTCGTACGACAAGCTGAACCCCCTACGAGAGGTTCATCCTGTAAAGGATGCAAACAATGACCTGCAACGGGTGTATGTCTACACCCCGTTGTCAAAATTAGAGATACTGGAAATGAAGAAAATGTTACCATCCCATGATAAAGACCCTGGGGGTTTTCACCGAGAACTAAAGGACATTCTTCGCTTAGGAGAATATACATATGCTGACATTCTAAAGTTATTAAAAGTACTATTGCCCGCTGGTATTTACGAGAAATTGAAAGGACAGGACTGGGAGGTGGGAGACAAAAGACTCAGTTGGGATATACTGGAAAGAGAGGAGGTAGGAAGAGGCCCGGGGGTTGGTCTGGGTCCTCGAGCTAAATACCTACCTGAACTCCTTGTACAAGTTTTGCCCAGATTACTAATCACCAAGAAGGAAGACTGGGATGCTATTTCGGCCTGTAAACAGAAACCAGACGAAGACACTAGCGATTTTTACTCTAGGTTCGAGAAATGTTTCACTATCAATAGTGGTCTGAAGCCCGGTAGTGTTTCATATCCCCATCTTTTCGTGAGCAAACTAGTAGAAAATTCCCTACCAGAAGTGAAGTATAGGGTACTAAAGGTTGAGAGTACTTGGCAAGCAAACAGCCCTTCACAAATGTTACAGATGTTACAATAACACCAGAACAGAATTAGAGAGGAATACGAACAGGATAAGAGACGCATGAGAGACACAAAGATGAAGATGCTGGTGGCCCAATCAACACCGGCAAACACAAACACGAACAAAAATAGCACGAAACAAAATACTGGGACCTGTAATTATTGCAAGAAGCCAGGTCACTTCGTAAATGAATGTGCGGTCCTGAAACACAATATAGCGATAGTGTAGGAAATGGGACCCCCGGCCGGCCAGGGCTTGCGCCACAGCCAGTCAGAGACCACCACTCCTATGAAAGGTCGACCCCTGCTCGCCCTCTAGGTAATGCGGCGCGGGCAGCCAGGCCTATCTCGGAGGGCATGTGAAGCATTTGCGCACGCACCCACCAACAACAACCTCCCGGGCCTCCCACAAAAGGAACTCCACACCAAGTATATATATGAAAATAGTCTTTGTATTAAGCAGGACACATAGGAACACACATTGTACAAGGTGCCAGGGGCGCGGGCAGGGGCTACAGGGAAGAAGGTACAGCACAGGGCCAAGGGACCACTGCCAGGAATCACATACAGGGGACATCTGGTATTCAGGGGGGGGAAATAGGACAAGGTACACAACATACAGGAGCACCCGTAGAGGTGCAACACAGAATACTCGTAGGGATCACATTAGTCTTAGTCCATAGTAATCCACAGGCCAGCGGGCCTTTCTGGGGCAAGGTGCCTGTTAGAAAAGGTAGACGGACCGGGAGGGTCGGCCGGGGTCAGGAGGAGAGGTCTCCGGGGAGAACCGTCTCCAGCGATCGTACAGACAAGTAACTTCCCCCCCACAGACAGATACCACACACGGATAAGGTTCAGTGTTCTTTATAAGCACTTCTTAAGGTACGGTTGAATGGTACAAGGAGGTCTGGACTCAGGGGTCCCCTCGATTCGAGTCTCGCAAGGTAGGAAAGGGGGTAGCGGGACAGTCTGTTTACCAGTCAGGTAGTTCGGATGAGATGATGAGCTCACAATCCTCGAGCTTGGTGGTTAGGTGGTACGGGCCGCGGCAGCGCCAGCAGGTCCCGGTGATGATGGTCGTTACAACGGGCCGCGGCAGCGCCAGCAGGTCCCAGGAAGATGGTTGATGTACGGTCCGCGGCAGCGCCAGCAGGTCCCGGTGAAGATGGTTGGTACAACGGGCCGCGGCAGCGCCAGCAGGTCCCAGGAAGATGGTCGATGCACGGTCCGCGGCAGCGCCAGCAGGTCCCGGTGAAGATGGTTGGTACAACGGGCCGCGGCAGCGCCAGCAGGTCCCAGGAAGATGGTCGATGTACGGTCCGCGGCAGCGCCAGCAGGTCCCGGTGAGGATGGAGATTGCAGAAGGCCGCGGCAGCGCCAGCAGGCAGAACGATGGGTCACAAGAGCGGGCTACGGCAGCGCCAGTAGACCGTCAAGGCTGAGTTCACTCGGTGTCTCTCGACTCCAGGATACAACTGCCTTCCTGCTCCGGAGCTGCCCCAGTTATAGGGCTGGTGCCCTTTGATGTCCGGACCCTCGCACTTGGAGGTCGGAGGGTCCGGGATGAAGGTGTCCAGACACCCAGCAGGGGGTGGAGCCAGTGCCTGGGGGAGCTGGGGGCGATCGGCACCTGGCGGGGGAGAGCCTTTGACACCTCGTCCTCCCATTGACCTGCCAAGTGGTCCGCTCACCTCCTGGGTGGATGGTGGTGCCGGGATGTCGGGGCCGGCCAGGCCCGGGGTTGGGGTCGGGGTGAGGCCACGCGGCCGCGTGGTGCAGGGCCCAAGATGGAGGCTTGACCCGGCCGGGGAAGCCGGTGGGGCTGGACCCCGTGATGAGTAGTGGTCCGAGGGCAGGAGATCCGTCGGGAGACGGGGTACAGGTGCTTGTCGCGGGGGTATGCCTGGTGGGCCGGAGCTCGGGCCCTGTCGTGCGGGGAGGGAGCAAGCCCTCTGTGTGGCCTGTCCAACAGTGCCCAAGAGTCTCGATGTTCATGGCAGGGAGCCCGGGGCAAAGCTAAACGTAGCAGTTGCCCACTAAGTGCTGGGCAACTGAGGGACCTCGTGGGAGCCTCGCCGGCCCTAGGGAAAAAGGGTGCCAACGGGGGGAGCCACTCGGGCTCTGGGGGCAATGGCACGGTGGAGCCTCTCGGGGCTCTGGGGGCAATGGCACAGTGGAGCCTCTCGGGGCTCTGGGGGCAATGGCACGGTGGAGCCTCTCGGGGCTCTGGGGGCAATGGCACGGTGGAGCCTCTCGGGGCCCTGGGGCGGCCATATAGATGGAGCCTCTCGGGGCCCTGGGGCGGCCATATAGATGGGGCCTCTCGGGGCTCGGAGTTGAGGGGGCCACAGGTGGAGCCTCGCAGGGTTCAGACCATTGGTGCGCCACGCGGAGTCCCTCTCGGGGGACTCGGCTTTGTGGGAGGCCTCCCGGGCCTCAGGGCACAACCGGAGATTCACTCGAGGGGAGGAGCGGACACCGACAACGGGTCCCGACGCCCCTCCTCTCCGTTGCTCGCCGCAGCACTCACCGGTTTTGGTGCGCCGGTCTCCTTTGCTGCGCCAGCCTTCTCCTTGTGCTCCAGGGCTCTCTCCCTCTCGGGAGCCCCGGGGAAGGTCAGCAGCTTCACGGGGGTATCGCAGGAGCGCGGAGTGGGCTCCCGCCGCTCCTGCTTCGTCGTTCTTCTTCGGCCGGCCTCTCCTCTTTCTCTCGGGCCGGCAGCCAATCACGGCGCGGCCTGGGGGATGACGCTAGTGGGGAATCCCGGGCTGGCAGCCAATACCAGCGCGGCCCGGGGATGACATCACTAGGGTCCCGGGCGGCGGCGGTGAACTCGGGGGGGGAATCGACGAGGAGTGGGCTCCCTCGTAAGGCACAAGGGCAGGGAACAGCGCTTCCAGGCGCGGGGCAGAAGGGACAGCGCTCCCCCAGCGCTAGATGCAGGTTACCAAAGTCCATCGGTAGTCCAGGACCTCAGGGGGGGCCCAGCAGCGCCAAGAAGGGGAAAGGGCCATCCTCAGTCCAGGAGTAGGGCAGGGCCCAGGGAGTCACGCCACCCCTGAGCCCCAGCAGCAGCAGCTCCGGGTAGATTCAAGTTGAGAACAAGAACAAGTCCAGAGTGTCACAGCACCCTTTTTATACACACATTCTTGGTCTGAAGGGGCAGGCAGGGGGAGAACCAGCTGGAACTGGTTATGGGGGGAATTCTTTACACTGGCCAGGCTGGGAACATCAGCCGCACCCCAGGGGGTGGAGCCAGCATTGTCTGGGGAAAACCCAGCCTCATTCATGACACTCAAACCAGACAGTCAATCCACAAGCAGACCCAGGCTCACTCCTCCCCTCACATCAGTATGCTAAACACTCCATTCACCACCGGGCAGACCCTCCCAGATCCTGGGGGCCAGGCTCACCAGCCAGCCCCGGCCAATCATACGCCAGGCACATATTCCACAAATATGCCAACTTCCAAAAGGGGGACTTCTACACTAAACACACTCATACCTCATATACCGTTGCGCAGCATTCAACCTCACGAGTTCATACATACCAGACTTGACCCTGCACACCCTACGCACCGGGAACTACCGAGGACTCATCCATTCCCCATGTATTCCTATGGAAGGGTAGGTCGCTCTCTCCTCACACTCCCTCAGAGGGGGAATCACCATCCCTAGGTTACATATACCATACAAACTTCAGGGGCGGACCTGCCAGATGGGCCACGTCCAACACATGCCCCTCCCAGCCCAAAGGCAGGGTAGACCAATCACTACCGTGATGGACTTCCCTGCTTGCAGGGCGATAGAACATGGACGTGGTCCGCGCTACCGAGCCACCCTCCAGTTCAACGCCTACCTGGACCGATAGACACACACAGGCTAAAAATTAAGAAAAATAAAAAAAATGAAAAATAATAAAGACATAGGCCCAACCAGGCTACCCCACTGGCACGCCTTAGTTGTCCGTGACTAGGACCAGGCCCTAGGCTACCCAGATACCACTGGTCCCTGCTAATCCGAAGTGGGGGGTGGTAACCCCGGGCCCACAATAGCCCTTCTCCACTCCCTTTCTCAGGGTAGCCACGCCTACCACTGTTCCTTCCACCTAGGGTCCACACCCTCAGGCTTGCCAGAGGTCACGGGCAAGAATGCCCCACCCTACCTCTACTTCTGAGGTTCCGCGTTCTCCCAGGAGAAACACCCTCAGAACACACTTTCCTATCAGTCTTGGAACTTCCTCCCTCCACTGGTCTTCCACCTGGGAACTAAGCGTTCAGCTCTCCCCAAGGCAAGCCGCGGCCGCGCCAGCAGGCCTTCCTTGTCCGGGATACAACTACCATAACTTTAACAAAACGAGCCGCGGCAGCGCCAGCAGGTCTCAAGGTTCAGCTCTCCCCAAGGCAAGCCGCGGCCGAGCCAGCAGGTCTTCCTCGTCCGGGATACAACTACCATAACTTTAACAAAACGAGCTGTGGCAGCGGCAGCAGGTCTCAAAGTTCAGCTCTCCCCAAGGCAAGCCGCGGCAGCGCCAGCAGGTCTTCCTTGTCCGGGATACAACTTAACATAAATTCAATAAAACGAGCCGCGGCAGCACTAGCCGGTCTCAAGGTTCAGCTTTCCCCAAGGCAAGCCGCGGCCGAGCCAGCAGGTCTTCCTTGTCCGGGATACAACTACCATAACTTTAACAAAACGAGCCGCGGCAGCGCCAGCAGGTCTCAAAGTTCAGCTCTCCCCAAGGCAAGCCGCGGCAGCGCCAGCAGGTCTTCCTTGTCCGGGATACAACTTAACATAAATTCAGCCAAGGCGACACCTGACGCCTAAACCACATTCAGCGGGGTACGGAACGCATGATGCATCAACCACAATTAGCAGGGCAAAAAAAGGGGGGGGGGACCTGACGCATCAAACACATTCAGCGGGGTAAGGAAGGACAGGATTAACGTTGACTCAGCAAGCTCCCCATCCCGGAGAACTTATACTCCATTACTCAGCATACCTCAACATTCATGCACATACCGTCCCCTAGACTGGTAGGACAGTTTTCCACCGCCCCTGATTCCTCAACCTGACCCTCGGGGCACGGGTACCATTACTCTAGGGCAGGGACAAGGACCATACATATTTGACCACAATTTTGCAACCACCACTGGATCCCACCCTTCTGGTGAGTCCAGAAAACACATTGTACTAGGGAGTTGATCTACCCTCCCTAGCTAGGGCCACCTAACCAGAACACATCTTTCACAGAACGGACATTTACGTAAACTCTTAAAACAATAATCTCCTTTCTTTGCGACCATTTACAATACAGAGTTTTGTAGGGAGGCCAGTTATCGTTGTGGTACTGCGCAAACACAAGTCCGGATCCCACTTCTGACACCAGTGTAGGAAATGGGACCCCCGGCCGGCCAGGGCTTGCGCCACAGCCAGTCAGAGACCACCACTCCTATGAAAGGTCGACCCCTGCTCGCCCTCTAGGTAATGCGGCGCGGGCAGCCAGGCCTATCTCGGAGGACATGTGAAGCATTTGCGCACGCACCCACCAACAACAACCTCCCGGGCCTCCCACAAAAGGAACTCCACACCAAGTATATATATGAAAATAGTCTTTGTATTAAGCAGGACACATAGGAACACACATTGTACAAGGTGCCAGGGGCGCGGGCAGGGGCTACAGGCAAGAAGGTACAGCACAGGGCCAAGGGACCACTGCCAGGAATCACATACAGGGGACATCTGGTATTCAGGGGGGGGGAAATAGGACAATGTACACAACATACAGGAGCACCCGTAGAGGTGCATCACAGAATACTCGTAGGGATCACATTAGTCTTAGTCCATAGTAATCCACAGGCCAGCGGGCCTTTCTGGGGCAAGGTGCCCAAGAGTCTCGATGTTCATGGCAGGGAGCCCGGGGCAAAGCTAAACGTAGCAGTTGCCCACTAAGTGCTGGGCAACTGAGGGACCTCGTGGGAGCCTCGCCGGCCCTAGGGAAAAAGGGTGCCAACGGGGGGAGCCACTTGGGCTCTGGGGGCAATGGCACGGTGGAGCCTCTCGGGGCTCTGGGGGCAATGGCACGGTGGAGCCTCTCGGGGCTCTGGGGGCAATGGCACGGTGGAGCCTCTCGGGGCTCTGGGGGCAATGGCACGGTGGAGCCTCTCGGGGCCCTGGGGCGGCCATATAGATGGAGCCTCTCGGGGCCCTGGGGCGGCCATATAGATGGGGCCTCTCGGGGCTCGGAGTTGAGGGGGCCACAGGTGGAGCCTCGCAGGGTTCAGACCATTGGTGGGGCACGCGGAGTCCCTCTCGGGGGACTCGGCTTCGTGGGAGGCCTCCCGGGCCTCAGGGCACAACCGGAGATTCACTCGAGGGGAGGAGCGGACACCGACAACGGGTCCCGACGCCCCTCCTCTCCGTTGCTTGCCGCAGCACTCACCGGTTTTGGTGCGCCGGTCTCCTTTGCTGCGCCAGCCTTCTCCTTGTGCTCCAGGGCTCTCTCCCTCTCGGGAGCCCCGGGGAAGGTCAGCAGCTTCACGGGGGTATCGCAGGAGCGCGGAGTGGGCTCCCGCCACTCCTGCTTCGTCGTTCTTCTTCGGCCGGCCTCTCCTCTTTCTCTCGGGCCGGCAGCCAAACACGGCGCGGCCTGGGGGATGACGCTAGTGGGGAATCCCGGGCTGGCAGCCAATACCAGCGCGGCCCGGGGATGACATCACTAGGGTCCCGGGCGGCGGCGGTGAACTCGGGGGGGGGAATCGACGAGGAGTGGGCTCCCTCGTAAGGCACAAGGGCAGGGAACAGCGCTTCCAGGCGCGGGGCAGAAGGGACAGCGCTCCCCCAGCGCTAGATGCAGGTTACCAAAGTCCATCGGTAGTCCAGGACCTCAGGGGGGGCCCAGCAGCGCCAAGAAGGGGAAAGGGCCATCCTCAGTCCAGGAGTAGGGCAGGGCCCAGGGAGGCACGCCACCCCTGAGCCCCAGCAGCAGCAGCTCCGGGTAGATTCAGGTTGAGAACAAGAACAAGTCCAGAGTGTCACAGCACCCTTTTTATACACACATTCTTGGTCTGAAGGGGCAGGCAGGGGGAGAACCAGCTGGAACTGGTTATGGGGGGAATTCTTTACACTGGCCAGGCTAGGAACATCAGCCGCACCCCAGGGGGTGGAGCCAGCATTGTCTGGGGGAAACCCAGCCTCATTCATGACACTCAAACCAGACAGTCAATCCACAAGCAGACCCAGGCTCACTCCTCCCCTCACATCAGTATGCTA
The DNA here is from genome assembly GCF_964204655.1 of Triturus cristatus. Classification (NCBI taxonomy): domain Eukaryota; kingdom Metazoa; phylum Chordata; class Amphibia; order Caudata; family Salamandridae; genus Triturus; species Triturus cristatus. Next base: position 522,085,362 of record NC_140588.1, on the reverse strand, counting down.
AACACTCCATTCACCACCGGGCAGACCCTCCCAGATCCTGGGGGCCAGGCTCACCAGCCAGCCCCGGCCAATCATACGCCAGGCACATATTCCACAAATATGCCAACTTCCAAAAGGGGGACTTCTACACTAGACACACTCATACCTCATATACCGTTGCGCAGCATTCAACCTCACGAGTTCATACATACCAGACTTGACCCTGCACACCCTACGCACCGGGAACTACCGAGGACTCATCCATTCCCCATGTATTCCTATGGAAGGGTAGGTCGCTCTCTCCTCACACTCCCTCAGAGGGGGAATCACCATCCCTAGGTTACATATACCATACAAACTTCAGGGGCGGACCTGCCAGATGGGCCACGTCCAACAGATAGGTAAAACAAAGCCACGATCTTATCCTCCCAAAGAAAATAACACACATCAGACATCAGACACCTTTCCACCGCCGCCGCCACCTGTCCATGCACCTGTACCAGCCCACGCCACAGCACAAATGTATGAGCACGCTCAGACTAACTATCCAGAATATCAAGCATATTCGTGAAAAAGCCCAGAGAGGGAATTCGACTTGCCCCTTATTCCAGTTCCTGTGCACCAAGCGGGTCCCTATGTGCATGCACGTTTACTAGGACAGAATAAAAAGTTTTTGATTGACACCGGGGCAAGTAGAACTACCATCAGTCATTCTGAGGTTCCAGGGGCACCCCTCTCGGGCTCAAAGAGTATATCCCTGGGCTTTTCAGGAAGGCCTATTATCAATGAGGTTTCAGAACCAGTCTCTTTAGGAGTCGGTCCACTAATACATACAACAGACTTACTGCTTACTAAATCATGTCCAGAAAACTTACTTGGCATAAAAACATTAAAGGAACTGGGAGCAGTTATCTGTTGCTCGCCAGAAGGAGTGCGACTGTATTTACGTGATTTCAAGGGACATTTTGTTATGAAAGATGTTGACATCAGGCTTCAAAATGTACCGCAGCACCTATGGGCACAAGGCCCGACTGACGTAGGTTTCATGAACATTACACCATACCAGGTCACCCTCAAGGAAGGAGTGGTGCTGCCACGGATTCGACAATATAAAATTCCACCTGAAGCTGAAGTAGGGTTGCTGAAAATTATCGATGAACTCATTGCACAAGGGGTGGTGATAGAGACAGAGTCAAACATATGCAATTCACCTGTTCTTCCTATTCTTAAAAGAACTGATCCCAATGCATCACCTATCTATAGATTAGTTGTGGACCTGCGAGAATTAAACAAATGTGTGGTGCCACAGTACCCTGTGGTCCCGGACATTTCTTCATTATTGACTGCCATTGATGCGAAGGCTACGTTCTTTACAGTTATTGATCTAAAGAACGCCTTTTTCAGTATCCCAATACATCCGGACAGCCAATACCTTTTCGGTTTCAGTTTAAGAGGTCGCAGCTTCAGATTCACAAGAGCACCACAGGGCTTCACGGGAAGTCCTAGCATCTACAGTCAGGCGCTCAAAAGACAACTAGACAGTATTCATATGCCTACCACTACAGCGCTGATACAGTATGTAGATGACATTCTCATTACTGCACGATCGGAAACTGACTGTGAAAATGCATCACTCACTGTTTTACATTTCTTGGCTGACAAGGGGCACAAGGTGTCCCCTTCGAAGTTACAATTCTGTGAACAGCAAGTGGCGTACCTTGGGCACTTGCTATCCAAGGAGGGAAGGCGACTGACACCAGAACATATTCAATTGATTTCTGGCCTTTCACAGCCCAAGACACAAAAGGAGGTACGTGCATTCATTGGCCTCACTTCATATTGCAGGCAGTGGATTCCCCAGTATGCTCACATAGCCAAGCCCCTAATACAGTTGACGACACAGGAGGTAGCTTCTACTAAAGTCCTCCCTTGGACACAAGAACACACTGTGGCATTTGAAGAATTAAAAAGAGCTTTATGTCAAGCACCAGTTTTAGCAATCCCTGATTACAACAAATCTTTTATGCTTTTTGTGACAGAGCGGGATGGAACAGCACTATCTGTCCTCACACAAGATCATGCAGGAAAACACAAGCCCTGCGCTTATTTCTCTATTCCTTTTTACCCAGTAGCACAGGCTTTGCCTGCGTGCCTAAAATCTGTTGCAGCAACAGCCTTAGCCATAAGACAAAGTGACTCGATAGTGCTGGGCCACCCCCTGACAGTACAAGTACCGCACGCAGTAGAGGTTCTCTTGAACCGAACACAAACACAACACCTGACTGTAGCGAGACTGACAGGTTATGAGCTGACGCTATTTCAACCACACATAGAGATCAGACGATGCAACATATTGAATCCTGCTACTCTTTTGCCCTCCAGTACAGAAAACGTTTCCCCACATGACTGTGTTGAAGTAATACATACCGTGACTAAACCAAGACAAGACTTGACAGATGTAGCACTCCCAGACCCTGACCTAAAACTCTATGTTGAAGGCTCATACATGAGGACGGGGGCGGGAGAATTAGTGGCAGCATATGCAGTGACCACTGCTACTGAAATCATAGAGACTAAAAGAATAGACATACTGTCAGCACAAGCAGCAGAGCTCATCGCTCTGACTCAAGCGTGCATAAGAGCTAAGCACCTGAGAGTAAATATTTACACTGATTCACGATACGCATATGGGGTAGTGCATGACTTCAGCGTCCTATGGAGGGAAAGAGGTTTCTTGACTTCTCACGGGGCCAAGATACAGCATGGCCCCCTTATTCATGCCCTTCTGGAAGCGATACATTTACCAACAGCCATAGCTATCCTGAAATGCAAAGCACATACTAAAGCCACAGATACCATTTCTCAAGGCAATGATCTGGCAGACCGAACAGCTAAACAGACAGCTCAGACCCCACTAGACATGACGAAATCACAGGTACCATTAAGGTCCAAAGCCATGACAGTTAGGGATCCTTCCAAGGATGTACAAGACATACAGACACATGCTACTCTAGACGAATTAAAGAAATGGTCGGAACAAGGAGGGGTACTGACTGATCAGGGTTGGATGACTAAGGGCAAAGAAACATGGTTTCTTCCTGATTCAATGGTACAAGTGATCATAAATACCGCACATAGTCCTGCACACTTAGGAGAGAGAGCAATGCTAGACAGCTTACAGAATATATGGTTCAACAAGCACCTGCGTGCAGCAGCGAAACAAAAGGTCAGAACATGTATGATCTGTTGCCAATTCAATCCAGGTAAAGGCATTCCAATGGAACAAGGTGGTTTCCATCCACCTGACCATCCTTTTGAAGTCCTTCAAATGGATTACATCCAAATGGACAGATGTAGAGGTTACAAATATATCCTAGTAGTAGTATGTTCCCTATCAAGATGGACAGAGGCCTATCCAGTCCCTGATTATACTGCTGTAACTACCGCCAGACAACTGGTGCGAGAGTTTTTCCCACGTTATGGATTACCGCGTGTCGTATATTCCGACAACGGTCAGCCTTTCTCTTCTGAACTCATGAAACAAGTGTCCCTTCTGTTAGGGTATACCTGGAAGTTCCATTGTGTACGACATCCTGAGGCAGCAGGCCTTGTAGAAAGACATAATCAGACCTTAAAAATAAAACTAGCAAAGATTTGCTCAGACAAAGGTGTGGATTGGATGGTAGCCCTGCCGGTTGCCCTCTTTTACATGCGAATGGTAGCCCATTATAGAACAGGCTTATCTCCCTATGAAGTGGTCTTTGGTAGACCACCGAATATGTGGGGCACTCCAATGCCTAAAAAGATCACTGATGTTGATAGTAACATGCTGACAGATTACCTGGCTTCCTTGATGTCTGCACTACTCTCTTGTCGTTCGCAGGTTGTTGCCGCCTTCCCTGACAACACCCAGGTCAAGGAACATTCCCTCGCTCCTGGGGACTTTGTTCTCATAAGGAACTTTGACAGAACGAGCCCTCTTGAGCCAAGGTGGAAGACGCCTAAACTGATATTATTAACTACGAGGACCGCTGTTAAAGTCGAAGGACGAAAAGGATGGGTTCATCTACATCATTGTAAACGCTACTTTGGGAATAACGATTCGTTTAAAAGAGACATAAAGACTTCAGACTTTGAGCCCCCTTTATTAGAGGAGACTCCCCAGCAGAAGTACAAAACCAAACTTAGATCTAACAAGTCAGAACCCGTTTGATCAATTAAGTCCACTAGGTGGTGAAGCGGTTGAACATGTATTCTGGCTCGCATAAGATCTTGGATACCGCAGACGAGAAAAAGAGCAAGATGAAAACCAAATACTGTAAAATATTACGTGGTAGATGTATAGTGACTCTGATATTTTTATTTCTTCTGTGCATCACGATGATAAGTATCAGCTTAATACTACATGCTATTTTTCCTCCTCTTGCCTCACTCTTACACTCTACCAATGATACCATAAAGCACACATTTAGTGATCTGCCATCCCATGAGCTATCATATCGACTTGCCTTACGCAACAATACTTTTATCCAGATGCTGCACCATTCACATCAGACTAGCAATGCTACAGACTGCTGGGTCTGTGGCCGACTTCCCCCGTATCAGAAGGTGAAGGGAGTGTTGCCTCTTTTCCCTTTTCCATTCTCCCATAATGGTTCTTGCGGAGCATGGTTTGCCTTAATGACATCCATCAACGGTGATGCCAAAGAATGTCAAGATAAGGAATGTAGGGGCGACTGGGTATGGGGTAACTTGAACAAAGTCATGAATAAAGCATGTTTCCCAGATGAAGAAGGTCTTCCCCAAAGGAAAGGTACCGATCTAGAAAATGAAGAGTATCTGCAAGGAAATGCGACCCTTGACTTTATAGTGTTGAATGTCAAGCCCATACACAATTTAGGTCCATCCTCAATCACAGTCCTGCCAGTAAAAGGGAACTTGTGTGTCAGAAAAGAAGGCTCTATACAGTTGGGGCACAGCGAGTGTAACACTATACTAGTGTTCAAAGACAAAGGAAAGTCTTACTTCAGAGCATCACGACACACCTACTTTATTTGTGGCCAGACAGCCTATGTACAACTGCCCTTAGACTGGGGTGGGACGTGCTATATATCATTTCTCCTACCACCCGTTTTCTTGGCCCCATCGAACTATCATCAAAATCTTCAACTAGCACTTATCAGGGACAGACGAGGGCTCGATGCCTCTGGCATTGGCCAGACTGAAACAGCTTGGGAGCAATATACAGATTTCAACAAAGGATTCTTTTTCTTCATAGGTCCCGTCCAGAATAGTAAACTTATCCGCAGACTAACAAGGATTCTAGAAACAGTTGCTAATGAGACTGCATCAGCCCTGGGGAACTTGACCCAGGAACAGTCTGCTATGAGAATGGTCGTTCTTCAGAATCGTCTTGTTCTTGACGTCATCCTAGCGGATAGGGGCGGGGCCTGTAGGGTCATCGGTTCCAGCTGCTGCGTTTTCATACCTAATAACACACCGTCTGTATACAAAGCAATAACAAGACTCCACAAGATTGCCCAAAGCATACACCAAGACCCAGGCACGTGGACTTGGTCCAGTTGGCTCTGGGAAATAATATCAGCATGGGGATGGAAAGTGTTGACGGTCTGTGGACTAATACTACTGATGATATTCAGTTGTTGCCTATGTCTGCAGTGTGGCCCGGCCATTTGCGGCCTGTGTGCTACTGCATGTGTCCCACATCCCCATTTACAAAGCATTGAAAATGGAAAAATAATGCTACAAGAACAGATTGACTGTCTAATGAGAATAGATATGACGTAAGGGTCCACTAGGGGACAAGGAGGGAATGAGGAAAACAAAATATCATGAGGCCTATGTGTCCCCGTGTGTTCCCCCACACTCATGTGCACATACATGTCACCTACGTATTTCCCCTCCATGGCCTGTCTATCATGATGCTTATGCTATAACGTGGCCTGCCATAATCCAGTCTCCCATCAGAGAAACGACAAATCTGCTCTGAGGCCTACACGTCTTGCATCATGTTTTCCCGCATTTCCTTCTTTGTGGCCCAGCCAGAGCCGAAAAGAGGCTTCAGGCCTCAGAACGCTCTGAAAACTGTAGCTGCGTATCCTTGGCCTTGCACACTTGGGCCTCAGCCAAAGGGGCCCTGTCCGAGACAGTATTGAGCACGGTTATCTGCTTACTCCTACCAAAACCACATTCCTGCCTGGAGAAGGAGGGATAAACATGACCCATCTGCAAAGGAGAAAGCCTAGCCTTTCTGTCTCTTTTTGTGTGATTACAAAGCTCACGTCAGTGAAAAGCCCATAGCCCCCGTGCAAGACTTCAGCAGTAAACGAAGAAATAAATGCCACATTGGCCCTTGGTGATGGGCAACCTATGTCACGAATCAGTCCCTGCTCCAAACTTTAGATATCAGATAATACGAGATGTGCTGGTCACCCTGACACTAAAGGGCTCATTTTCAGACTCCAGACTCCCCGGTTGCATAGCAACCCTTTTCACACGTCAGTTACACGTCATGCTCGAGTTGAGCACAAGTAAGGCAAAGTTCCAGTAAAGTTCCAGCTGATCACGCAACCCCCTCTAGGCATCCACCCACCTATGACACTTACCTATTATCATCGAGTGGACGCCCACCTTCACGCCTACTTACACACCCACCTGCTCTTATCTCATTCTCTCTTGCTCCGCCTGAAGCGCTCTTGCTTACGTATATTATTACAAACATATATATACCGTACTCTGTGAATAAAGTTTGAGAATACCTTTTTGAGAACCCTGGTCCTGATCCCTTGTGGTGATGGAACTATTCTCCCTATAACTCGAGTTATTTGAATAAAGCCCTTTTGAACCTGATACCACGGACTCAGCCTTTTGCTTCATGTATAATTGTATTGATATCTAGAAATTCTGAAACTCCTAATAATTTATTTACGACAGTCTGACCCACATCCATAAGCGTGTGCTGGCGGTGGTCTTCCCTGACTTGGATAGGCGCTTTCTGGAGAAGCAGCAGCAGGAAGGGGGTAGGTACATGTGTGTTTGTTGTGTGTCACCAGCTTTTGGTAGTGCGCAGTTGCATGGATACACTGCCAGGGTTTACATGTGCAGTGCATAACCAGTTCCCCAAAGTAAACCTGTGCTGTTCTTCCTCCCTTCCCCTCTTTGCCATGTGTTCCCTGGTCTGTGTGTAGTCACTCTTGCACAAGGTAATCTAGGCTGGTAGTAAATCCAAGTGCCCAATGCTTGCAGCATCATGTGTGGGGGTGGAGTGTGACATGTTTTGGTACCTTGGCTGTGCCCTGGCCAGTTCAGTCATTGTGGGGTCCATGTCAGTTGGCACTGATGCTGAGTCCCAACATAGGAGTATGTCTTTAAAGTGTACTGCCTTCCAGCATGCATGTCCAATGTTGTGCCCTCTGACATCATGTCCATGAGTGGGATTAATGCATAGTGCAGGGACGGTTGCTTCAGTTGCAGTCATATCCATCCAGGACCATGGAGGTGTGTGGCCACTACCGTGCCCTGGGGCACCTTTTCCTAGGTATCATGTGTGTCATCCAACTATGTTGACATTTTCTGTGTCTTCGGCATAGGTTGGTGCTGGACCCGGCCTCGTGGCGTGGTCCCGAACCCTCCTACCAGACCAAACGGGGGCAACCCCAACCCTTCGAAGCCTCCCGAGACTGTACCCCGCTACCCGCATCAGCCTTCGCGACGCGGCCCGCCCGGGCCTCGGTCCCCGCGAAGCCCCGACCTTGCGGCACCAAGACCCGACCCAAGGAGGTCGAGTGGCAACTCCACAGATCCCGGAGGAGGGGAGTTTCGATGGGGCCTCCCGTCGGCCCCCGACGCCTGGTTCCGATCGCCTCCGGCCTCCCTGGGCGATGGCTCCACCCCCCTGCTGGGTGTCTGGACTCTCTCATTCCTGCCCCACTGGCCCCCCCGGCGCGAGGGTCCAGACATCAAAGGGCTCCAGTCATATATCTGGGGCAACCCACAACCAGGACAGTAGTTGTATCCTGGAGTCGGGAGCCCTGCTGATCGGTTCGCGGCTGACCCTACGGAGAGACTCATTGCCTGGAACTTGGAACTCGAGCCCTGCTGACCTCGTCGCGGCTCGACCTCGGAGAAGTAACCATCGGAGCCCTGCTGACCCCGTCGCGGCTCGACCTCGAAGAAGTAACCATCGGAGCCCTGCTGACCACGTCGCGGCTCGACCTCGCAGAAGTAACCATCGGAGCCCTGCTGACCTCGTCGCAGCTCGACCTCATCGAGGCAACCCTCCGAGCCCTGTGGACGACGTCCCGGCTCCCGGAACCCCCCCCAGCTCGAGAATTGAGAGCCGAGCGCAGGGTGTTCCCGTACCAGGCTGGTACTGAGACTGTCCCGCTACCCCGTCCCTGAACGACCCCCGAGACTCTTTGGGATCTCTCGATCCACCTGTAAATATTGCCACAGAAACCTGCCTTCTACAACCGATAAAGACTTGTGAGATTTGATACCCTTGTTTTGTCCCTTTGTGGTGGGGGGGATTACTTGGCTTTACGATCCTAGGAGAAGGACCTCGCCCAGGAGGCTTCTCAGCGGCGCTCGGCTACTTCCCTACGGAACGGTGCCTCTCGGGGTGGTCAGTCCGACACTATCTGACTCCCCGTAGGTCGCCCTTCTAACATTGGTGGCCAGCGGTGGGATCCGAGCCCGACGCAAATCGTACAGCGAGTAATTCACCCACTACCTACCCAGACACAGAGGAACTATGAGCAACCAAGAGACAACCCCAACCGCGGAGTTCCAACAAGAACGGTTGGAGGAATATACCCACAAAGAACTAAAACAGTTTTGTAAAGACAAAGGCATCGCGACCACCGGATTAAACACAAAAGAAGACCTGCAAAAAGCCCTAAGGGCCTGGGTAGAGCCCAAAGCGGCTTCCCCCCAAACCGAAGAAAACCCAGTGCCGGACGTGCACCAGCAACCAGCCACAGCCCCAGCAGATGGGAGAAGAACTAGCATGGAGACCGGCCTCTCCCCGGAGGAGATGCGAGAACGGGAGAGGGTCCGGACCCACGAGTTAGAGCTCGCCCGACTCCGCCTGGACGGCGAACTCCTACTAGCAGAAAAGAAATTGGGCCTAGAGCAACTGCGGTTGCAAGAAGAAATAGAGAAGAAAAAGCGGCACCGAAAACTGGAAGAGAGGAGACTAACCCTCGAGCATGAGCGGGGCCTTAAAGAACTTGCAATTAAGTCCAAAAATAGAGAGACCGGCGCCCCCGGAAACAGGGACAACCCTCCGACGGCAGAGGCGAACGTACATATCCCCAAGGATGTCGTCAAAGAGTATTACAAGAACGACGACATCCAACAATGGTTCAAGGCCTACGAGGTAGCCATGACCGCCCATCGGGTACCCCGGAAAGATTGGGGTGCCGGCCTATGTGGACGGTTCCTCAGCGAAGGCAGAGACACCCTGCTACAGCTCCCAGACGCAGTGATGACCTCTTATGACAATATGAAGGAGGCCCTGCTCACCCGCTATGGTTTCACCTCAGAGATGTACCGCCAGCGCTTCCGAGACTGCAGGAAGCTCCCCGGTACCACCTGGGTGGAATACGTAGACTTTTTCAGCAGAGCCCTGGAAGGGTGGATCAAGGGCAGCAAAGTCACCTCCTACGAACAGCTGTTCGACCTCATTGTATGGGAGCACCTCTCCAACAACTGCTTTATCGAGCTAAGACAGCACCTCCTTGACAGCAAGCTGACCGAGCCGCGGAAGCTCGCCGCCGAGGCCGATCGATGGGTGAACACCCGGGTCCCTCGGAACTCGATGGGGAGTACCAACGGAACAACCCGGGGCCCCCCCGCCAGCGCGGCGGAGGAGGGGGATCGAACCGGAACAGAGACTTTCCAGCAGGGCCACCCCGGAGTCCTCCCCGGGGACCACCCTCGAACCGCACGTCCCCGTCCCTCGCCCGAAGAGGGGCCCCCTAGCCCGACCAGGGCCTCGACCGACGGTAACGTGCTACAACTGCCAACAGCCAGGGCACTATGCCAGTGACCCGACCTGCCCCGTGAACCGACGAGCCGGGACCACCGGGCCACCCCCCCCACCAGTTGGCGGCCGCGGCCCTGGGAGAAGGGGGAGAAGATGAAGAGAACGACGACGCAGAGCCATCTGAATGGGAACCCGCCGCCATGACCTTGGTATGCCTGGGCAGCCGGGAAATGGTGCCCCGGGCTCCCATCCCGAGCAACACCCAGAAGTATCAACAGTGGGTCACCATTAATGGACGCCGGGCCGAAGACCTCCGCGACACCGGAGCCAGCGTGACAGCCGTCCGCTGCCACTTGGTGACCCCCGAACAGATCATGCCTAATGTACTGTGCCCCGTCCAGTCGGCAGACAACACCGAGAGCTTGTGCCAGATGGCCCGGATTCCCTTTGAGTGGGGGGGAGTGTCGGGCATGCTGAAGGTGACCGTCCGCGATGACGCCCCCATAGACTGCCTCCTGGGGAACGACCTGGAAAGTTCCCCCTGGGCCCACGTCGAGCGCCGAGAGCATCTGGGAATGCTGGGACTGCCCCAGTGGGTTTGCGCAACCACCCGGTCCACGACCGCCCGAGCCATCCAGCCGAGCACACCTGCTCCCCCCGAAGAGCTAGAGTGGCCCGAACCGCCACCCCCCTCCGTCGAAGAAGAAGCCGACGCTCAGTCCGGGCCGCCAGAAGTCCCCCCGGGCGAGGTTGCCGCGCTCGGCGACCTACCCGAACTCGCCCAATGGTGCCAAGAAGGTGGCCCCACCAGGGAGCAGTTCCGCCAAGAACAGAAAACCTGCCCCTCCCTCGAAGGGACCCGGCAGCAAGCAGCCGCCCAGGCCACCGGAGAACAAACGGGGACCCACTGGGTCTATTGGGACAATGACCTCCTCTACAGCGAGCAGAAGACCGCAGAACTGGGGGCCAGCCGAGTGCTGGTTGTCCCCCTCCGATTTCGAGACTTCCTCCTCAATCTGGCACATGATGTACCCCTCGCCGGGCACCTGGGGCAAGACAAAACCTACAGCCGCCTGGTGACCCACTTCTACTGGCCCCGAATGCGGAAGGACGTGGACAACCATTGCCGCACCTGCCCGACCTGCCAAGCCAGCGGGAAGAGTGGGAGAAAAATCAAAGTCCCGCTCCAGCCCTTTCCAATAGTAAACACACCGTTTGAGCGGGTGGGGATCGACATCGTGGGGCCCCTGGACCCCCGAACCTCCCAAGGACATCGCTTCATCCTCGTCCTGGTAGATCATGCCACCCGATACCCTGAGGCCATCCCTCTCCGAACAGTGACGGCCCCCGTAGTGGGCCGAGCCTTAATGGGAATCTTCTCCAGAGTGGGTTTCCCCCGGGAGGTCGTGAGCGACCAAGGCACGAACTTCATCTTAAAGTATATGTGGTCCCTGTGGCAACGATGCGGGGTCACCTACAAGTTCACCACACCATACCACCCCCAGGGGAACGGACTAGTCGAACGATTTAACCGGACATTGAAAGGAATGATCAAGGGCCTGGAGGAGCCCCTCAGACGCAAATGGGACGTCCTGCTGCCCTGCCTCCTGTTTGCCTATCGGGAGGTCCCGCAGAAGTCTCTGGGGTTCAGCCCCTTCGAACTCTTGTACGGACACCCTGTCCGGGGCCCCCTCAGCCTGGTCAAAGAAGGCTGGGAGACTACCGTCCAGGATGCTCTGCCCGACGTCTACCGGTACCTCCTGACCCTGCGAAATCAAACCCGGAAATTCAGGGAACTGGCCGAAGCCAACCTCGAGGCCAGCCAGGAGGAAATGAAACGCTGGTATGACCAGAACGCCTCCTCCATCGAGTTCGAGTCAGGCCAGCAGGTCTGGGTCATGTTGCCCGTTGACCCTTGTGCTCTCCAGGACAAATGAACCGGGCCCTTCAAGGTGGTAGAGAAAAAGAGCCCTGTCACCTACCTGGTCGACATGGAGTCCCGAGGAACCCCTCCGGGTTCTCCACGCCAACAGGCTCAAACCTCACTTTGCCCGAACAGAACTTAGCCTGCTGATGGCTACGGACGATGGGGCCGAGGACGACTATGAGCCCCTACCCGACCTCCTGAGAACCTCCGAAAAGGACGGCTCCGTAGAGGGAGTCCTCCTCTCCGCCACTCTGACTGCAGAGCAGCGCCAGGAGTGCCAAGGACTGCTGCATCACTTCGCTGCTCTCTTCTCCCTCACTCCCGGAGTCACCCGATGGTGCGTCCACGACATCGACACCGGGGACAGTCCCCCGTGCGACACCGAGCCTACCGAGTCCCCGACCGGGTGCGGGCCTGCATCCACACCGAGGTCTCCAAGATGTTGGCCCTGGGGGTCATCGAGCCCTCCGACAGTCCCTGGGCCAGCCCTGTGGTCCTGGTGCCGAAAGCTGCCACCCCTGGCACCACCCCGGAGCTCCGGTTTTGCGTGGACTATCGGGGATTAAATGCCGTCACCAAAACCGATGCCCATCCCATTCCTCGGGCAGATGAACTGATCGACCGCCTAGGAGCAGCCCGCTACCTTAGCACCTTTGACCTCACCGCCGGATACTGGCAGATCAGGCTCACTCCGGGCGCCCAAGAGCGTTCTGCTTTCTCCACCCCCGATGGCCACTACCACTTCCGAGTGATCCCCTTCGGCATGAAGAATGCCCCGGCGACCTTCCAAAGACTAGTGAACAAGGTACTGGCCGGCCTAGAAGCGTTCAGCGCCGCCTACCTGGACGATATTGCGGTGTTCATCAGCCACTGGGCCGAACACCTGAGGCACCTCTGGGAGGTTCTGACCGCCCTCCAACGGGCCGGGCTCACAATAAAAGCCAGCAAATGTCAGATAGGCCAAGGATCCGTAACCTATCTGGGACATCAAGTGGGGAGCGGCCATGTGGCTCCCCTCCAGCCAAAGATCGACGCCATCGTGGCCTGGGAGCCCCCAGCCACCCAAACCGCTGTGAGGGCCTTCCTGGGACTCACGGGCTATTACCGGCGGTTCATTAAGAACTATGGAAGCATTGTGGGCCCCCTCACGGAGCTCAACTCAAAGAAACAACCGAAGAAGGTGCACTGGACGCCCCTCTGTCAGGCGGCCTTCGAGACCCTCAAGACAGCAATGTGTACCGCCCCCGTGCTACAAGCTCCTGACTACAGCAAAGAGTTTGTGGTACAGACTGATGCCTCAGAATACGGAGTCGGGGCTGTCTTGTCCCAAGTGAACTCTGAGGGGATTGACCAGCCAGTGGCCTTCATCAGCCGGTGCCTGCTGCCCCGGGAGCAAAAATGGAGCACCATTGAACGGGAGGCCTTCGCCGTGGTGTGGGCCCTCAAGAAGCTCCGGCCCTACCTCTTCGGCACCCACTTCCGGGTCCAAACTGACCACCGGCCCTTGCGGTGGTTAATGCAGATGAGAGGCGAGAACCCGAAGTTGTTGCGATGGTCCATCTCTCTGCAGGGGATGGACTTCACTGTAGACCATCGGCCCGGCAACGACCACGCCAACGCCGACGGCCTATCACGCTTCTTCCGCCTCGGCGAGGAGAACACCCAAGAAGATGGGTGACTCTCCCTGCCTTCTGCTGGGGGGGACGCCTGTTGGACCCGGCCTCGTGGCGTGGTCCCGAACCCTCCTACCAGACCAAACGGGGGCAACCCCAACCCTTCGAAGCCCCCCGAGACTGTACCCCACTACCCGCATCAACCTTTGCGATGCGGCCCGCCCGGGCCTCGGTCCCCGCGAAGCCCCGACCTCGCGGCACCAAGACCCGACCCAAGGGGGTCGAGTGGCCACTCCACAGATCCCGGAGGAGGGGAGTTTCGATGGGGCCTCCCGCCGGCCCCCGACGCCTGGGTCCGATCGCCTCCGGCCTCCCTGGGCGATGGCTCCACCCCCCCCCGCTGGGTGTCTGGACTCTCTCATCCCTGCCCCGCCGGCCCCCCCGGCGCGAGGGTCCGGACATCAAAGGGCTCCAGCCATATATCTGGGGCAACCCACAACCAGGACAGTAGTTGTATCCTGGAGTCGAGAGCCCTGCTGATCGGATCGCGGCTGACCCTACGGAGGGACTCATTGCCTGGAACTTGGAACTCGAGCCCTGCTGACCTCGTCGCGGCTCGACCTCGGAGAAGTAACCATCGGAGCCCTGCTGACCCCGTCGCGGCTCGACCTCGAAGAAGTAACCATCGGAGCCCTGCTGACCACGTCGCGGCTCGACCTCGCAGAAGTAACCATTGGAGCCCTGCTGACCTCATCGTGGCTCGACCTCATCGAGGCAACCCTCCGAGCCCTGCGGACGACGTCCCGGCTCCCGGAACCCCCTCCAGCTCGAGGATTGAGAGCCGAGCGCAGGGTGTTCCCGTACCAGGCTGGTACTCAGACTGTCCCGCTATCCCGTCCCTGAACGACCCCCGAGACTCTTTGGGATCCCTCGATCCACCTGTAAATATTGCCACAGAAACCTGCCTTCTACAACCGATAAAGACTTTTGAGATTTGATACCCTTGTTGTGTCCCTTTGTGGTGGGGGGGATTACTTGGCTGTACGATCCTAGGAGAAGGACCTCGCCCAGGAGGCTTCTCAGTGGCGCTCGGCTACTTCCCTACGGAAACTGCCTCTCGGGGTGGGCAGTCCGACACTATCTGACTCCCCGGAGGTCGCCCTTCTAACAGTTGGGCTCTGTGGCATTGTACCCTGGCCTCATCTGTATTGACGTAAACTGTGCTACATGTGTCCACTGTACAGTGTGACCCAATTTTGCTTGTGCATACTCACAGTGGGCAGTGCCTGTGTGTCTTGGAACGACAATCTGATGATGGTTGATGGTCAATGATATATGTGGACAGGCGCACCAGGGGTAGTTTGTGTACAATCAGGATTTAGTGCAGGCCATGTGTTTTTATCCCAGAGTAAGAGGTGTAAGTACTTCCTCTGTCACAATCACATTGTCTCAGGTAGGGGGTGCTTTGTGCGGGCAAGGCCTACATGTCCAAATCTGAAGTCCCCCTGCTAGGTCTGGCCGGTGTGTGATGTTTGTCTGGACATACACTCAAGGTGCAGTGACCCAGTCATGTTTTGCATGTTTTTATGTTTTGGCTTTGCAGCATGTGCAAAAAGTTAATAGACATGGTTCCTGCTCATCCCTTTTTTGTCAACGCTGTGTGATACAGATGCTGTGCACGATTGTCCCCAGAGCCTGGCTCCTCTGTCCTATTTGATGACAAGTAATTTGCTGTTGGGTCATGCTCTCCATTGTTTCTCAGTGTCATGGTGGGTCAACCAGCTGGGTGTTGCAGGGCCTACATATGTACCTTGTGTGTAGATGTTACTCATGTTGCTTTTCAGGCTATGCACTGTGACCTATGACGATTTGACTCATGTGACATATGTATACAGGTGTCTGATCATTTCCTGTCTCTTCACCTTGCCCACAGCATCGTCGGGGGACTCCGAGGGAGACACTGGCACGGACCGTGAGGAGGGAGCAGGCACCAGTGGCAGCAGTGCTGTCTTGTCTGGCACATCAAGTGGCATGGAGGCCGAGGGGAGTGAGGCGGAGGACCTGTCCAGTTACACCACCGACTATGACGCTGACGGGTCCAAGGCTGAGCTCCCAGAGGGGGCGGAGGCTGCTCCCACAGCTGACAGCAGCACTAGATCTCTACCCGCCCCCTCGATTCCCATCACCGGCCTCCCACTTGCTCTGGTCCCTTCCCGCCGTGCTAGGTCACCATGTGTCTCCTTCTTGCCAGGCACCACACCCCCTGCCCCTGTCTCAACTGCTGCCGCCAATGCCGAGTCTGTGGACATCCTGCGCCAGTTGCAGGTTGGTCAGACTGCGATGCTTAATGTTCTCCATGGCCACACACGAGTGCTCACCCAGATGGAGGCACACATGGAGGGCATCTCAGCTGCGCAGTCTGACCAACGCCAGTTGCTGAGGTCCATTGACTCGACACTGACTGCAGCAGTGGGTCTCCTGCAGCGCTACGTCCCCCCCCACCCCTGACGCATCCACACTTCCCACTCCCATGCCTGTCCAAAGCACACCCAGACGTAGCCATGCACGCACCCCTCCAGACACAGGCACCACACCACCAGGGAAGGCCAAGCTCACACCTCCTCTCACGCACACACAGGGGGAACTAGCCACACCCACTGGGTCGGGGGGCAAACGTAAGACACGCAGCCACAGTGGGAGTACACATTCATCCCAACCCACTGCCTCCAAATCCACTCCCCTCAGCTCTCCTGGCCAGGATTCCACCAAAGACTCCTTCATGGCCGCGCTGTCCCTGAGCCCCAAAGTGACACCACCCCGCAAGCGGTCAAAGGAGTCCCCGGTCATGGTGGTTGTGTCCCCCCCTGTCCACACCCTCTCCCAGTGGCGCTGCGACCCATCCCTCCGAATCCCCCCCTCCTTGGGGCCTGTGGTTCCTTCGGGTGCAGGGGAGAAGCTGGGGTCCTTACAACCATGTGCAGTGCCATTCTGACCTCCACCTTCGGCGCTGCCCCACCCCCTGTGGTGGAGTCCTCCGTCCCTGCACCCACAACACCTACCCTTGCCCCTCCAGTCCCTGCGGTGCCTAGTCCTTCCCCCCCACATGATGCCCCCCTTCTGTGGATGAAATGGACATGTGAACTGTGCAGGCAAGTTAGGGGACACACGTCCCAATGTGTACCCCCCCAGGACTTTGCTGATGGCCTGGCCCATGGGCCTTGTAAATAGTGGACATTTATACCAATTTATTTTGACTGCTGAATAAGCATTTTGTTTTTCATTTGCACACTACTGCTTTTCTGGTATTGCTGTTGGTGGTGCTGCTCCAAGTTTGGGGTGGGGATAATGTGTTAGGTGTCTGGCAAATGTAGTGGTGTGCTGCTCATGGGATGGACCCTGGTATCTGTGTGCCATCACACGGTATTTGCGGAATAACTTTGTTCATGTATGCTCTTACTGCATGGTGACATTGTCCCAAGGTGTGTCCCTTCCTCTGTGGACCCTGACATCTTCCCTGCAGGGTGTTTCCTAAATGTTGTGCTGAGCTGTGTCTACATATCCTTGGTGTATGTTCTACTTTGGCCATGCATGCTGGGTAATGTCTCCACCTGCATCATTTGTGGCATCCTTGGTGGTCACTGTACTTGTGTGTGGAGTATATTGTAGTTACTTTATGTGGACATGTTCCCTTTTACACACTATGCATGTGTGTACTCCCAGCCTCGCACACAAGTTACGTGTTCTGCAGGGTCTTTGTGCACCTGACTATTGTGGGCATTGTATCTGTGGGTACTGCACCCTTTTTTTCCATGGGCACTGCTGGGAGGACTCTCCACCCACCCCTCCTGCGTCTGGGCACTGCTGGGAGGACTCTGCACTCACCCCTCCTGTGTCTGGGCACTGCTGGGAGGACTCTGCACACACCCCTCCTGCGTCTGGGCACTGCTGGGAGGACTCTGCACACACCCCTCCTGTGTCTGGGCACTGCTGGGAGGACTCTGCACACACCCCTCCTGCGTCTGGGCACTGCTGGGAGGACTCTGCACCCACCCCTCCTGTGTCTAGGCACTGCTGGGAGGACTCTGCACCCACCCCTCCTGCATCTGGGAACTGCTGGGAGGACTCTGCACACACCCCTCCTGTGTCTGTGCACTGCTGGGAGTGATAGGCACCCACCCCTCCTGTGTCTGGGCACTGCTGGGAGGACTCTGCACACACCACTCCTGCGTCTGGGCACTGCTGGGAGGACTTTGCACACACCCCTCCTGCGTCTGGGCACTGCTCGGAGGACTCTGCACACACCCCTCCTGCATCTGGGCACTGCTGGGAGGACTCTGCACACACCCCTCCTGTGTCTGGGCACTGCTGGGAGGACTCTGCACACACCCCTCCTGCGTCTGGGCACTGCTGGGAGGACTCTGCACCCACCCCTCCTGTGTCTAGGCACTGCTGGGAGGACTCTGCACCCACCCCTGCTGCATCTGGGAACTGCTGGGAGGACTCTGCACACACCCCTCCTGTGTCTGTGCACTGCTGGGAGTGATAGGCACCCACCCCTCCTGTGTCTGGGCACTGCTGGGAGGATTCTGCACACACCCCTCCTGCGTCTGGGCACTGCTGGGAGGACTTTGCACACACCCCTCCTGCGTCTGGGCACTGCTGGGAGGACTCTGCACACACCCCTCCTGCATCTGGGCACTGCTGGGAGGACTCTGCACACACCCCTCCTGTGTCTGGGCACTGCTGGGAGGACTCTGCACACACCCTCCTGTGTCTGGGCACTGCTGGGAGTGATAGGCACCCACCCCTCCTGTGTCTGGGCACTGCTGGGAGGACTCTGCACCCACCCCTCCTGCATCTGGGCACTGCTGGGAGGACTCTGCACACACCCCTCCTGTGTCTGGGCACTGCTGGGAGGACTCTGCACACACCCCTCCTGCGTCTGGGCACTGGTGGGCGGACTCTGCACCCACCCCTCCTGTGTCTGGGCACTGCTGGGAGGACTCTGTACACACCCCTCCTGTGTCTGGTCACTGCTGGGAGGACTCTGCACACACCCCTCCTGTGTCTGCGCACTGCTGGGAGGACTCTGCACACACCCCTCCTGCATCTGGGCACTGCTGGGAGGACTCTGCACACACCCCTCCTGTGTCTGGGCACTGCTGGGAGGACTCTGCTCACACCCCTCCTGTGTCTGGGCACTGCTGGGAGTGATAGGCACCCACCCCTCCTGTGTCTGGGCACTGCTGGGAGGACTCTGCACTCACCCCTCCTGCGTCTGGGTACTGCTGGGAGGACTTTGCACACACCCCTCCTGTGAATGGGCACTGCTGGGAGGACTCTGCACACACCCCTTCGGTGTCTGGGCACTGCTGGGAGGACTCTGCACACACCCCTCCTGTGTCTGGGCACTGCTGGGAGTGATAGGCACCCACCCCTCCTGTGTCTGGGCACTGCTGGGAGGACTCTGCACACACCTCACCTGCGTCTGGGCACTGCTGGGAGGACTCTGCACACACCCCTCCTGGGTCTGGGCACTGCTGGGAGGACTCTGCACACACCCCTCCTGCATCTGGGCACTGCTGGTAGGACTCTGCACACACCCCTCCCGTGTCTGGGCACTGCTGGGAGGACTCTGCACACATCCCTCCTGTGTCTGGGCACTGCTTGGAGGACTCTGCACACATCCCTCCTGTGTCTGGGCACTGCTGGGAGGACTCTGCACACACCCCTCCTGCATCTGGGCACTGCTGGGAGGACTCTGCACACACCCCTCCTGTGTCTGGGCACTGCTGGGAGGACTCTGCACACACCCCTCCTGTGTCTGGGCACTGCTGGGAGGACTCTGCACACACCCCTCCTGTGTCTGGGCACTGCTGGGAGTGATAGGCACCCACCCCTCCTGTGTCTGGGCACTGCTGGGAGGACTCTTTACCCACCCCTCCTGCGTCTGGGCACTGCTGGGAGGACTCTGCACACACCCCTCCTGTGTCTGGGCACTGCTGGGAGGACTCTGCACACACCCCTCCTGCGTCTGGGCACTGCTGGGCGGACTCTGCACCCACCCCTTCTGTGTCTGGGCACTGCTGGGAGGACTCTGCACACACCCCTCCTGTGTCTGGGCACTGCTGGGAGGACTCTGCACACACCCCTCCTCTGTCTGGGCACTGCTGGGAGGACTCTGCGCCCACCCCTCCTGCATCTGGGCACTGCTGGGAGGACTCTGCACACACCCCTCCTGTGTCTGGGCACTGCTGGGAGGACTCTGCACACACCCCTCCTGTGTCTGGGCACTGCTGGGAGTGATAGGCACCCACCCCTCCTGTGTCTGGGCACTGCTGGGAGGACTCTGCACTCACCCCTCCTGCGTCTGGGCACTGCTGGGAGGACTCTGCACACACCCCTCCTCTGTCTGGGCACTGCTGGGAGGACTCTGCACACACCCCTCCTCTGTCTGGGCACTGCTGGGAGTGATAGGCACCCACCCCTCCTGTGTCTGGGCACTGCTGGGAGGACTCTGCACACACCCCTCCTGCGTCTGGGCACTGCTGGGAGGACTCTGCACACACCCCTCCTGCGTCTGGGCACTGCTGAAAGGACTCTGCACACACCCCTCCTGCTTCTGGGCACTGCTGGGAGGACTCTGCACACACCCCTCCTGTGTCTGGGCACTGCTGGGAGGACTCTGCACACATCCCTCCTGTGTCTCGGCACTGCTGGGAGTGATAGGCACCCACCCCTCCTGTGTCTGGGCACTGCTGTGAGGACTCTGCACCCACCCCTCCTGCATCTGGGCACTGCTGGGAGGACTCTGCACACACCTCTCCTGTGTCTGGGCACTGCTGGGAGGACTCTGCACACACCCCTCCTGCGTCTGGGCACTGCTGGGCGGACTCTGCACCCACCCCTCCTGTGCCTGGGCACTGCTGGGAGGACTCTGCACACACCCCTCCTGTGTCTGGGCACTGCTGGGAGGACTCTGCACACACCCCTCCTGTGTCTGGGCACTGCTGGGAGGACTCTGCACACACCCCTCCTGCGACTGGGCACTGCTGGGAGGACTCTGCACACACCCCTCCTGTGTCTGGGCACTGCTGGGAGGACTCTGCACACACCCCTCCTGTGTCTGGGCACTGCTGGGAGTGATAGGCACCCACCCCTCCTGTGTCTGGGCACTGCTGGGAGGACTCTGCACTCACCCCTCCTGCATCTGGGCACTGCTGGGAGGACTCTGCACACACCCCTCCTGTGTCTGGGCACTGCTGGGAGGACTCTGCACACATCCCTCCTGTATCTGGGCACTGCTGGGAGGACTCTGCACCCACCCCTCTTGCGTCTGGGCACTGCTGGGAGGACTCTGCACACACCCCTCCTGTGTCTGGGCACTGCTGGGAGGACTCTGCACACACCCCTCCTGTGTCTGGGCACTGCTGGGAGTGATAGGCACCCACCCCTCCTGTGTCTGGGCACTGCTGGGAGGACTCTGCACTCACCCCTCCTGCGTCTGGGTACTGCTGGGAGGACTCTGCACACACCCCTCCTGTGTCTGGGCACTGCTGGGAGGACTCTGCACACACCCCTCCTGTGTCTGGGCACTGCTGGGAGGACTCTGCACACACCCCTCCTGTGTCTGGGCACTGCTGGGAGTGATAGGCACCCACCCCTCCTGTGTCTGGGCACTGCTGGGAGGACTCTGCACACACCCCTCCTGCGTCTGGGCACTGCTGGGAGGACTCTGCACACACCCCTCCTGCGTCTGGGCACTGCTGGGAGGACTCTGCACACACCCCTCCTGCGTCTGGGCACTGCTGGGAGGACTCTGCACACACCCCTCCTGCGTCTGGGCACTGCTGGGAGGACTCTGCACACACCCCTCCTTTGTCTGGGCACTGCTGGGAGGACTCTGCACACACCCCTCCTGCGTCTGGGCACTGCTGGGCGGACTCTGCACCCACCCCTTCTGTGTCTGCGCACTGCTGGGAGGACTCTGCACACACCCCTCCTGTGTCTGGGCACTGCTGGGAGGACTCTGCACACACCCCTTCTGTGTCTGGGCACTGCTGGGAGGACTCTGCACACACCCCTCCTGCATCTGGGCACTGCTGGGAGGACTCTGCACACACCCCTCCTGTGTCTGGGCACTGCTGGGAGTGATAGGCACCCACCCCTCCTGTGTCTGGGCACTGCTGGGAAGACTCTGCACTCACCCCTCCTGCGTCTGGGCACTGCTGGGAGGACTCTGCACACACCCCTCCTGTGTATGGGCACTGCTGGGAGGACTCTGCACACACCCCTCCTGTGTCTGGGCACTGCTGGGAGGACTCTGCACACACCGCTCCTCTGTCTGGGCACTGCTGGGAGTGATAGGCACCCACCCCTCCTGTGTCTGGGCACTGCTGGGAGGACTCTGCACACACCCCTCCTGCGTCTGGGCACTGCTGGGAGGACTCTGCACACACCCCTCCTGCGTCAGGGCACTGCTGGGAGGACTCTGCACACACCCCTCCTGCTTCTGGGCACTGCTGGGAGGACTCTGCACACACCCCTCCTGTGTCTGGGCACTGCTGGGAGGACTCTGCACACACCCCTCCTGTGTCTCGGCACTGCTGGGAGTGATAGGCACCCACCCCTCCTGTGTCTGGGCACTGCTGGGAGGACTCTGCACACACCCCTCCTGCGTCTGGGCACTGCTGGGAGGACTCTGCACACACCCCTCCTGTGTCTGGGCACTGCTGGGAGGACTCTGCACACACCCCTCCTGTGTCTGGGCACTGCTGGGAGGACTCTGCACACACCCCTCCTGCATCTGGGCACTGCTGGGAGGACTCTGCACACACCCCTCCTGTGTCTGGGCACTGCTGGGAGGACTCTGCACCCACCCCTCCTGCGTCTGGGCACTGCTGGGAGGACTCTGCACACACCCCTCCTGTGTCTGGGCACTGCTGGGAGGACTCTGCACACACCCCTCCTGCGTCTGGGCACTGCTGGGCAGACTCTGCACCCACCCCTTCTGTGTCTGGGCACTGCTGGGAGGACTCTGCACACACCCCTCCTGTGTCTGGGCACTGCTGGGAGGACTCTGCACACACCCCTTCTGTGTCTGGGCACTGCTGGGAGGACTCTGCACACACCCCTCCTGCATCTGGGCACTGCTGGGAGGACTCTGCACACACCCCTCCTGTGTCTGGGCACTGCTGGGAGGACTCTGCACACACCCCTCCTGTGTCTGGGCACTGCTGGGAGTGATAGGCACCCACCCCTCCTGTGTCTGGGCACTGCTGGGAGGACTCTGCACTCACCCTCTTCTGCGTCTGGGCACTGCTGGGAGGACGCTGCACACACCCCTCCTGTGTATGGGCACTGCTGGGAGGACTCTGCACACACCCCTCCTGTGTCTGGGCACTGCTGGGAGGACTCTGCACACACCCCTCCTCTGTCTGGGCACTGCTGGGAGTGATAGGCACCCACCCCTCCTGTGTCTGGGCACTGCTGGGAGGACTCTGCACACACCCCTCCTGCGTCTGGGCACTGCTGGGAGGACTGTGCACACACCCCTCCTGTGTCTGGGCACTGCTGGGAGGACTCTGCACACACCCCTCCTGCATCTGGGCACTGCTGGGTGGACTCTGCACCCACTCCTCCTGTGCCTGGGCACTGCTGGGAGGACTCTGCACACACCCCTCCTGTGTCTGGGCACTGCTGGGAGGATTCTGCACACACCCCTCCTGTGTCTGGGCACTGCTGGGAGGACTCTGCACACACCCCTCCTGTGTCTGGGCACTGCTGGGAGTGATAGGCACCCACCCCTCCTGTGTCTGGGCACTGCTGGGAGGACTCTGCACTCACCCCTCCTGCATCTGGGCACTGCTGGGAGGACTCTGCACACACCCCTCCTGCGTCTGGGCACTGCTGGGAGGACTCTGCACACACCCCTCCTGCGTCTGGGCACTGCTGGGAGGACTCTGCACACACCCCTCCTGCGTCTGGGCACTGCTGGGAGGACTCTGCACACACCCCTCCTGTGTCTGGGCACTGCTGGGAGGACTCTGCACACACCCCTCCTGCGTCTGGGCACTGCTGGGCGGACTCTGCACCCACCCCTTCTGTGTCTGCGCACTGCTGGGAGGACTCTGCACACACCCCTCCTGTGTCTGGGCACTGCTGGGAGGACTCTGCACACATTCCTTCTGTGTCTGGGCACTGCTGGGAGGACTCTGCACACACCCCTCCTGCATCTGGGCACTGCTGGGAGGACTCTGCACACACCCCTCCTGTGTCTGGGCACTGCTGGGAGTGATAGGCACCCACCCCTCCTGTGTCTGGGCACTGCTGGGAAGACTCTGCTCTCACCCCTCCTGCGTCTGGGCACTGCTGAGAGGACTCTGCACACACCCCTCCTGTGTATGGGCACTGCTGGGAGGACTCTGCACACACCCCTCCTGTGTCTGGGCACTGCTGGGAGGACTCTGCACACACCCCTCCTCTGTCTGGGCACTGCTGGGAGTGATAGGCACCCACCCCTCCTGTGTCTGGGCACTGCTGGGAGGACTCTGCACACACCCCTCCTGCGTCTGGGCACTGCTGGGAGGACTCTGCACACACCCCTCCTGCGTCTGGGCACTGCTGGGAGGACTCTGCACACACCCCTCCTGCTTCTGGGCACTGCTGGGAGGACTCTGCACACACCCCTCCTGTGTCTGGGCACTGCTGGGAGGACTCTGCACACACCCCTCCTGTGTCTCGGCACTGCTGGGAGTGATAGGCACCCACCCCTCCTGTGTCTGGGCACTGCTGGGAGGACTCTGCACACACCCTCCTGCGTCTGGGCACTGCTGGGAGGACTCTGCACACACCCCTCCTGTGTCTGGGCACTGCTGATAGGACTCTGCACACACCCCTCCTGTGTCTGGGCACTGCTGGGAGGACTCTGCACAAACCCCTCCTGCATCTGGGCACTGCTGGGAGGACTCTGCACACACCCCTCCTGTGTCTGGGCACTGCTGGGAGGACTCTGCACCCACCCCTCCTGCGTCTGGGCACTGCTGGGAGGACTCTGCACACACCCCTCCTGTGTCTGGGCACTGCTGGGAGGACTCTGCACACACTCCTCCTGCGTCTGGGCACTGCTGGACGGACTCTGCACCCACCCCTTCTGTGTCTGGGCACTGCTGGGAGGACTCTGCACACACCCCTCCTGTGTCTGGGCACTGCTGGGAGGACTCTGCACACACCCCTTCTGTGTCTGGGCACTGCTGGGAGGACTCTGCACACACCCCTCCTGCATCTGGGCACTGCTGGGAGGACTCTGCACACACCCCTCCTGTGTCTGGGCACTGCTGGGAGGACTCTGCACACACCCCTCCTGTGTCTGGGCACTGCTGGGAGTGATAGGCACCCACCCCTCCTGTGTCTGGGCACTGCTGGGAGGACTCTGCACTCACCCCTCCTGCGTCTGGGCACTGCTGGGAGGACTCTGCACACACCCCTCCTGTGTATGGGCACTGCTGGGAGGACTCTGCACACACCCCTCCTGTGTCTGGGCACTGCTGGGAGGACTCTGCACACACCCCTCCTCTGTCTGGGCACTGTTGGGAGTGATAGGCACCCACCCCTCCTGTGTCTGGGCACTGCTGGGAGGACTCTGCACACACCCCTCCTGCGTCTGGGCACTGCTGGGAGGACTCTGCACACACCCCTCCTGCGTCTGGGCAATGCTGGGAGGACTCTGCACACACCCCTCCTGCTTCTGGGCACTGCTGGGAGGACTCTGCACACACCCCTCCTGTGTCTGGGCACTGCTGGGAGGACTCTGCACACACCCCTCCTGTGTCTCGGCACTGCTGGGAGTGATAGGCACCCACCCCTCCTGTGTCTGGGCACTGCTGTGAGGACTCTGCAGCCACCCCTCCTGCATCTGGGCACTGCTGGGAGGACTGTGCACACACCCCTCCTGTGTCTGGGCACTGCTGGGAGGTCTCTGCACACACCGCTCCTGCGTCTGGGCACTGCTGGGCGGACTCTGCACCCACTCCTCCTGTGCCTGGGCACTGCTGGGAGGACTCTTCACACACCCCTCCTGTGTCTGGGCACTGCTGGGAGGATTCTGCACACACCCCTCCTGTGTCTGGGCACTGCTGGGAGGACTCTGCACACACCCCTCCTGCGTCTGGGCACTGCTGGGAGGACTCTGCACCCACCCCTCCTGTGTCTGGGCACTGCTGGGAGGACTCTGCACACACCCCTCCTGTGTCTGGGCACTGCTGGGAGTGATAGGCACCCACCCCTCCTGTGTCTGGGCACTGCTGGGAGGACTCTGCACTCACCCCTCCTGCATCTGGGCACTGCTGGGAGGACTCTGCACACAACCCTCCTGTGTCTGGGCACTGCTGGGAGGACTCTGCACACACCCCTCCTGTGTCTGGGCACTGCTGGGAGGACTCTGCACCCACCCCTCCTGCGTCTGGGCACTGCTGGGAGGACTCTGCACACACCCCTCCTGTGTCTGGGCACTGCTGGGAGGACTCTGCACACACCCCTCCTGCGTCTGGGCATTGCTGGGCGGACTCTGGACCCACCCCTCCTGTGTCTGGGCACTGCTGGGAGGACTCTGCACACACCTCTCCTGTGTCTGGGCACTGCTGGGAGGACCTTGCACACCCCTTCTGTGTCTGGGCACTGCTGGGAGGACTCTGCACACACCCCTCCTGAGTCTGGGCACTGCTGGGAGGACTCTGCACACACCCCTCCTGTGTCTGGGCACTGCTGGGAGTGATAGGCACACACCCCTCCTGTGTCTGGGCACTGCTGGGAGGACTCTGCACTCACCCCTCCTGCGTCTGGGCACTGCTGGTAGGACTCTGCACACACCCCTCCTTTGTCTGGGCACTGCTGGGAGGACTCTGCACACACCCCTCCTGTGTCTGGGCACTGCTGGGAGGACTCTGCACACACCCCTCCTGTGTCTGGGCACTGCTGGGAGTGATAGGCACCCAACCCTCCTGTGTCTGGGCACTGCTGGGAGGACTCTGTACACGCCCCTCCTGCGTCTGGGCACTGCTGGGAGGACTCTGCACACACCCCTCCTGTGTCTGGGCACTGCTGGGAGGACTCTGCACACACCCCTCCTGCGTCTGGGAACTGCTGGGAGGATTCTGCACACACCCCTCCTGTGTCTGGGCACTGCTGGTAGGACTCTGCACACACCCCTCCTGTGTCTGGGCACTGCTGGGAGTGATAGGCACTCACCCCTCCTGTGTCTTGGCACTGCTGGGAGGACTCTGCACCCACCCCTCCTGCGTCTGGGCACTGCTGGGAGGACTCTGCACACACCCCTCCTGTGTCTGGGCACTGCTGGGAGGACTCTGCACACACCCCTCCTGCGTCTGGGCACTGCTGGGCAGACTCTGCACCCACCCCTCCTGTGTCTGGGCACTGCTGGGAGGACTCTGCACACACCCCTCCTGTGTCTGGGCACTGCTGGGAGGACTCTGCACACACCCCTCCTGTGTCTGGGCACTGCTGGGAGGACTCCGCACACACCCCTCCTGCATCTGGGCACTGCTGGGAGGACTCTGCACACACCCCTCCTGTGTCTGGGCACTGCTGGGAGGACTCTGCACACACCCCTCCTGTGTCTGGGCACTGCTGGGAGTGATAGGCACCCACCCCTCCTGTGTCTGGGCACTGCTGGGAGGACTCTGCACTCACCCCTCCTGCGTCTGGGCACTGCTGGGAGGACTCTGCACACACCCCTCCTGTGTCTGGGCACTGCTGGGAGGACTCTGCACACACCCCTCCTGTGTCTGGGCACTGATGGGAGGACTTTGCACACACCCCCCCTGTGTCTGGGCACTGCTGGGAGTGATAGGCACCCACCCCTCCTGTGTCTGGGCACTTCTTGGAGGACTCTGCACCCACCCCTCCTGCGTCTGGGCACTTCTAGGAGGACTCTGCACACACCCCTCCTGTGTCTGGGTACTGCTGGGAGTGATAGGCACACACCTCTCCTGCGTCTGGGCACTGCTGGGAGGACTCTGCATACACCCCTCCTGCGTCTGGGCACTGCTGGGAGGACTCTGCACACACCCCTCCTGTTTCTGGGCACTGCTGGGAGGACTCTGCACACACCCCTCCTGTGTCTGGGCACTGCTGGGAGTGATAGGCATCCACCCCTCCTGTGTCTGGGCACTGCTGGGAGGACTCTGCACCCACCCCTCCTGCGTCTGGGCACTGCTGGGAGGACTCTGCACATACCCCTCCTGTGTCTGGGCACTGCTGGGAGGACTCTGCACACACCCCTCCTGCGTCTGGGCACTGCTGGGCGGACTCTGCACCCACCCCTCCTGTGTCTGGGCACTGCTGGGAGGACTCTGCACACACCCCTCCTGTGTCTGGGCACTGCTGGGAGGACTCTGCACACACCCCTCCTGTGTCTGGGCACTGCTGGGAGGACTCTGCACACACCCCTTGTTGGACAGGCCTCACAGACGGCTTGCTCCCTCCCCGCACGACAGGGCCCGAACTCCGGCCCACCTGGCATATCCCCGCGACAAGCACCCGTACTCCGTCTCCCGACGGACCCTCTGCCCTCGGACCCCTACTCATCACGGGGTCCAGCCCCACCGGCTTCCCCGGCCGGGTCAAGCCGCCCTCTTGGGCCCTGCACCACGCGGCCGCATGGCCTCACCTCGACCCTAACCCCGGGCCTGGCCGGCCCCGACATCCCGGCACCACCATCCACCCAGGAGGTGAGCGGACCACTTGGCAGGTCAATGGGAGAACGAAGTGTCAAGGGCTCTCCCCCGCCAGGTGCCGATCACCCCCAGCTCCCCCAGGCACTGGCTCCACCCCCTGCTGGGTGTCTGGACACCTTCATCCCGGACCCTCCGACCTCCAAGTGCGAGGGTCCGGACATCAAAGGGCACCAGCCCTATAACTGAGGCAGCTCCGGAGCAGGAAGGCAGTTGTATCCTGGAGTCGAGAGACACCGAGTGAACTCAACCTTGACGGTCTACTGGCGCTGCCGTAGCCGCTCTTGTGAACCATCGTCCTGCCTGCTGGCGCTGCCGCGGCCTTCTGCAACATTCATCTTCCTGGGACCTGCTGGCGCTGCCGCGGCCCGTTGTAACGACCATCCTCACCGGGACCTGCTGGCGCTGCCGCGGCCTTCTGCAACCTTCATCTTCCTGGGACCTGCTGGCGCTGCCGCGGCCCGTTGTAACGACCATCCGCACCGGGACCTGCTGGCGCTGCCGCGGACCGTACATCTTCCGGGGACCTGCTGGCGCTGCCGCGGCCCGTTGTATCGACCACCCGCACCGGGACCTGCTGGCGCTGCCGCGGTCCGTACCACCTAACCACCAAGCTCGAGGATTGTGAGCTCATCATCATCTCATCCGAACTACCTGATTGGTAAATAGACTGTCCCGCTACCCCCTTCCCTACCTTGCGAGACTCTAATCGAGGGGACCCCTGAGTCCAGACCTCCTTGTACCATTCAACCGTATCTTAAATAAGTGCTTATAAAGAACACTGAACCTTATCCGTGTGTGATATCTGTCTGTGGGGGGGAAGTTACTTGTCTGTACGATCACTGGAGACGGCTCTCCCCGGAGACCTCTTCCCCTGACCCCGGCCGGCCCTCCCGGTCCGTCTACCTTTTCTAACACCCCTCCTGTGTCTGGGCACTGCTAGGAGGACTCCGCACCCACCCCTCCTGCGTCTGGGCACTGCTGGGAGGACTCTGCACACACCCCTCCTGTGTCTGGGCACTGCTGGGAGGACTCTGCACACACCCCTCCTCTGTCTTGGCACTGCTGGGAGTGATAGGCACCCACCCCTCCTGTGTCTGGGCACTGCTGGGAGGACTCTGCACTCACCCCTCCTGTGTCTGGGCACTGCTGGGAGGAATCTGCACACACCCCTCCTGTGTCTGGGCACTGCTGGGAGGACTCTGCACACACCCCTCCTGTGTCTGGCACTGCTGGGAGGACTCTGCACACACCCCTCCTGTGTCTGGGCACTGCTGGGAGTGATAGGCACCCACCCCTCCTGCGTCTGGGCACTGCTGGGAGGACTCTGCACACACCCCTCCTGCGTCTGGGCACTGCTGGGAGGACTCTGCACATACCCCTCCTGCGTCTGGGCACTGCTGGGAGGACTCTGCACACACCCCTCCTGTGTCTGGGCACTGCTGGGAGGACTCTGCACACACCCCTCCTGTGTCTGGGCACTGCTGGGAGTGATAGGCACCCACCCCTCCTGTGTCTGGGCACTGCTGGGATTACTCTGCACCCACCCCTCCTGCGTCTGGGCACTGCTGGGAGGACTCTGCACACACCCCTCCTGTGTCTGGGCACTGCTGGGAGGACTCTGCACACACCCCTTCTGTGTCTGGGCACTGCTGGGAGGACTCTGCACACACCCCTCCTGCATCTGGGCACTGCTGGGAGGACTCTGCACACACCCCTCCTGTGTCTGGGCACTGCTGGGAGTGATAGGCACCCACCCCTCCTGTGTCTGGGCACTGCTGGGAAGACTCTGCACTCACCCCTCCTGCGTCTGGGCACTGCTGGGAGGACTCTGCACACACCCCTCCTGTGTCTGGGCACTGCTGGGCGGACTCTGCACCCACCCCTCCTGCATCTGGGCACTGCTGGGAGGACTCTGCACACACCCCTCCTGTGTCTGGGCACTGCTGGGAGGACTCTGCACACACCCCTCCTGCGTCTGGGCACTGCTGGGCAGACTCTGCACCCACCCCTTCTGTGTCTGGGCACTGCTGGGAGGACTCTGCACACACCCCTCCTGTGTCTGGGCACTGCTGGGAGGACTCTGCACACACCCCTTCTGTGTCTGGGCACTGCTGGGAGGACTCTGCACACACCCCTCCTGCATCTGGGCACTGCTGGGAGGACTCTGCACACACCCCTCCTGTGTCTGGGCACTGCTGGGAGGACTCTGCACATACCCCTCCTGTGTCTGGGCACTGCTGGGAGTGATAGGCACCCACCCCTCCTGTGTCTGGGCACTGCTGGGAGGACTCTGCACTCACCCCTCCTGCGTCTGGGCACTGCTGGGAGGACTCTGCACACACCCCTCCTGTGTATGGGCACTGCTGGGAGGACTCTGCACACACCCCTCCTGTGTCTGGGCACTGCTGGGAGGACTCTGCACACACCCCTCCTCTGTCTGGGCACTGCTGGGAGTGATAGGCACCCACCCCTCCTGTGTCTGGGCACTGCTGGGAGGACTCTGCACACACCCCTCCTGCGTCTGGGCACTGCTGGGAGGACTCTGCACACACCCCTCCTGCGTCTGGGCACTGCTGGGAGGACTCTGCACACACCCCTCCTGCTTCTGGGCACTGCTGGGAGGACTCTGCACACACCCCTCCTGTGTCTGGGCACTGCTGGGAGGACTCTGCACACACCCCTCCTGTGTCTCGGCACTGCTGGGAGTGATAGGCACCCACCCCTCCTATGTCTGGGCACTGCTGTGAGGACTCTGCACCCACCCCTCCTGCATCTGGGCACTGCTGGGAGGACTGTGCACACACCCCTCCTGTGTCTGGGCACTGCTGGGAGGACTCTGCACACACCCCTCCTGCGTCTGGGCACTGCTGGGTGGACTCTGCACCCACTCCTCCTGTGCCTGGGCACTGCTGGGAGGACTCTGCACACACCCCTCCTGTGTCTGGGCACTGCTGGGAGGATTCTGCACACACCCCTCCTGTGTCTGGGCACTGCTGGGAGGACTCTGCGCACACCCCTCCTGCGTCTGGGCACTGCTGGGAGGACTCTGCACCCACCCCTCCTGTGTCTGGGCACTGCTGGGAGGACTCTGCACACACCCCTCCTGTGTCTGGGCACTGCTGGGAGTGATAGGCACCCACCCCTCCTGTGTCTGGGCACTGCTGGGAGGACTCTGCACTCACCCCTCCTGCATCTGGGCACTGCTGGGAGGACTCTGCACACACCCCTCCTGCGTCTGGGCACTGCTGGGAGGACTCTGCACACACCCCTCCTGCGTCTGGGCACTGCTGGGAGGACTCTGCACACACCCCTCCTGCGTCTGGGCACTGCTGGGAGGACTCTGCACACACCCCTCCTGTGTCTGGGCACTGCTGGGAGGACTCTGCACACACCCCTCCTGCGTCTGGGCACTGCTGGGCAGACTCTGCACCCACCCCTTCTGTGTCTGCGCACTGCTGGGAGGACTCTGCACACACCCCTCCTGTGTCTGGGCACTGCTGGGAGGACTCTGCACACACCCCTTCTGTGTCTGGGCACTGCTGGGAGGACTCTGCACACACCCCTCCTGCATCTGGGCACTGCTGGGAGGACTCTGCACACACCCCTCCTGTGTCTGGGCACTGCTGGGAGTGATAGGCACCCACCCCTCCTGTGTCTGGGCACTGCTGGGAAGACTCTGCTCTCACCCCTCCTGCGTCTGGGCACTGCTGGGAGGACTCTGCACACACCCCTCCTGTGTATGGGCACTGCTGGGAGGACACTGCACACACCCCTCCTGTGTCTGGGCACTGCTGGGAGGACTCTGCACACACCCCTCCTCTGTCTGGGCACTGCTGGGAGTGATAGGCACCCAACCCTCCTGTGTCTGGGCACTGCTGGGAGGACTATGCACACACCCCTCCTGCGTCTGGGCACTGCTGGGAGGACTCTGCACACACCCCTCCTGCGTCTGGGCACTGCTGGGAGGACTCTGCACACACCCCTCCTGCTTCTGGGCACTGCTGGGAGGACTCTGCACACACCCCTCCTGTGTCTGGGCACTGCTGGGAGGACTCTGCACACACCCCTCCTGTGTCTCGGCACTGCTGGGAGTGATAGGCACCCACCCCTCCTGTGTCTGGGCACTGCTGGGAGGACTCTGCACACACCCCTCCTGCGTCTGGGCACTGCTGGGAGGACTCTGCACACACCCCTCCTGTGTCTGGGCACTGCTGATAGGACTCTGCACACACCCCTCCTGTGTCTGGGCACTGCTGGGAGGACTCTGCACAAACCCCTCCTGCATCTGGGCACTGCTGGGAGGACTCTGCACACACCCCTCCTGTGTCTGGGCACTGCTGGGAGGACTCTGCACCCACCCCTCCTGCGTCTGGGCACTGCTGGGAGGACTCTGCACACACCCCTCCTGTGTCTGGGCACTGCTGGGAGGGCTCTGCACACACTCCTCCTGCGTCTGAGCACTGCTGGGCGGACTCTGCCCCCACCCCTTCTGTGTCTGGGCACTGCTGGGAGGACTCTGCACACACCCCTCCTGTGTCTGGGCACTGCTGGGAGGACTCTGCACACACCCCTTCTGTGTCTGGGCACTGCTGGGAGGACTCTGCACACACCCCTCCTGCATCTGGGCACTGCTGGGAGGACTCTGCACACACCCCTCCTGTGTCTGGGCACTGCTGGGAGAACTCTGCACACACCCCTCCTGTGTCTGGGCACTGCTGGGAGTGATAGGCACCCACCCCTCCTGTGTCTGGGCACTGCTGGGAGGACTCTGCACTCACCCCTCCTGCGTCTGGGCACTGCTGGGAGGACTCTGCACACACCCCTCCTGAGTATCGGCACTGCTGGGAGGACTCTGCACACACCCCTCCTGTGTCTGGGCACTGCTGGGAGGACTCTGCACACACCCCTCCTCTGTCTGGGCACTGCTGGGAGTGATAGGCACCCACCCCTCCTGTGTCTGGGCACTGCTGGGAGGACTCTGCACACAGCCCTCCTGCGTCTGGGCACTGCTGGGAGGACTCTGCACACACCCCTCCTGCGTCTGGGCAATGCTGGGAGGACTCTGCACACACCCCTCCTGCTTCTGGGCACTGCTGGGAGGACTCTGCACACACCCCTCCTGTGTCTGGGCACTGCTGGGAGGACTCTGCACACACCCCTCCTGTGTCTCGGCACTGCTGGGAGTGATAGGCACCCACCCCTCCTGTGTCTGGGCACTGCTGTGAGGACTCTGCACCCACCCCTCCTGCATCTGGGCACTGCTGGGAGGACTGTGCACACACCCCTCCTGTGTCTGGGCTCTGCTGGGAGGTCTCTGCACACACCGCTCCTGCGTCTGGGCACTGCTGGGCGGACTCTGCACCCACTCCTCCTGTGCCTGGGCACTGCTGGGAGGACTCTTCACACACCCCTCCTGTGTCTGGGCACTGCTGGGAGGATTCTGCACACACCCCTCCTGTGTCTGGGCACTGCTGGGAGGACTCTGCACACACCCCTCCTGCGTCTGGGCACTGCTGGGAGGACTCTGCACCCACCCCTCCTGTGTCTGGGCACTGCTGGGAGGACTCTGCACACACCCCTCCTGTGTCTGGGCACTGCTGGGAGTGATAGGCACCCACCCCTCCTGTGTCTGGGCACTGCTGGGAGGACACTGCACTCACCCCTCCTGCATCTGGGCACTGCTGGGAGGACTCTGCACACAACCCTCCTGTGTCTGGGCACTGCTGGGAGGACTCTGCACACACCCCTCCTGTGTCTGGGCACTGCTGGGAGGACTCTGCACCCACCCCTCCTGCATCTGGGCACTGCTGGGAGGACTCTGCACACACCCCTCCTGTGTCTGGGCACTGCTGGGAGGACTCTGCACACACCCCTCCTGCGTCTGGGCACTGCTGGGCGGACTCTGGACCCACCCCTCCTGTGTCTGGGCACTGCTGGGAGGACTCTGCACACACCTCTCCTGTGTCTGGGCACTGCTGGGAGGACCTTGCACATACCCCTCCTGTGTCTGGGCACTGCTGGGAGGACTCTGCACACACCCCTCCTGTGTCTGGGCACTGCTGGGAGGACTCTGCACACACCCCTCCTGTGTCTGGGCACTGCTGGGAGTGATAGGCACACACCCCTCCTGTGTCTGGGCACTGCTGGGAGGACTCTGTACACGCCCCTCCTGCATCTGGGCACTGCTGGGAGGACTCTGCACACACCCCTCCTGAGTCTGGGCACTGCTGGGAGGACTCTGCACACACCCCTCCTGCGTCTGGGAACTGCTGGGAGGATTCTGCACACACCCCTCCTGTGTCTGGGCACTGCTGGTAGGACTCTGCACACACCCCTCCTGTGTCTGGGCACTGCTGGTAGGACTCTGCACACACCCCTCCTTTGTCTGGGCACTGCTGGGAGGACTCTGCACACACCCCTCCTGTGTCTGGGCACTGCTGGGAGTGATAGGCACCCAACCCTCCTGTGTCTGGGCACTGCTGGGAGGACTCTGTTCACGCCCCTCCTGCATCTGGGCACTGCTGGGAGGACTCTGCACACACCCCTCCTGTGTCTGGGCACTGCTGGGAGGACTCTGCACACACCCCTCCTGCGTCTGGGAACTGCTGGGAGGATTCTGCACACACCCCTCCTGTGTCTGGGCACTGCTGGTAGGACTCTGCACACACCCCTCCTGTGTCTGGGCACTGCTGGGAGTGATAGGCACTCACCCCTCCTGTGTCTGGGCACTGCTGGGAGGACTCTGCACCCACCCCTCCTGCGTCTGGGCACTGCTGGGAGGACTCTGCACACACCCCTCCTGTGTCTGGGCACTGCTGGGAGGACTCTGCACACACCCCTCCTGCGTCTGGGCACTGCTGGGCAGACTCTGCACCCACCCCTCCTGTGTCTGGGCACTGCTGGGAGGACTCTGCACACACCCCTCCTGTGTCTGGGCACTGCTGGGAGGACTCTGCACACACCCCTCCTGTGTCTGGGCACTGCTGGGAGGACTCCGCACACACCCCTCCTGCATCTGGGCACTGCTGGGAGGACTCTGCACACACCCCTCCTGTGTCTGGGCACTGCTGGGAGGACTCTGCACACACCCCTCCTGTGTCTGGGCACTGCTGGGAGTGATAGGCACCCACCCCTCCTGTGTCTGGGCACTGCTGGGAGGACTCTGCACTCACCCCTCCTGCGTCTGGGCACTGCTGGGAGGACTCTGCACACACCCCTCCTGTGTCTGGGCACTGATGGGAGGACTTTGCACACACCCCTCCTGTGTCTGGGCACTGCTGGGAGTGATAGGCACCCACCCCTCCTGTGTCTGGGCACTTCTTGGAGGACTCTGCACCCACCCCTCCTGCGTCTGGGCACTTCTAGGAGGACTCTGCACACACCCCTCCTGTGTCTGGGTACTGCTGGGAGTGATAGGCACACACCTCTCCTGCGTCTGGGCACTGCTGGGAGGACTCTGCATACACCCCTCCTGCGTCTGGGCACTGCTGGGAGGACTCTGCACACACCCCTCCTGTTTCTGGGCACTGCTGGGAGGACTCTGCACACACCCCTCCTGTGTCTGGGCACTGCTGGGAGTGATAGGCATCCACCCCTCCTGTGTCTGGGCACTGCTGGGAGGACTCTGCACCCACCCCTCCTGCGTCTGGGCACTGCTGGGAGGACTCTGCACATACCCCTCCTGTGTCTGGGCACTGCTGGGAGGACTCTGCACACACCCCTCCTGCGTCTGGGCACTGCTGGGCGGACTCTGCACCCACCCCTCCTGTGTCTGGGCACTGCTGGGAGGACTCTGCACACACCCCTCCTGTGTCTGGGCACTGCTGGGAGGACTCTGCACACACCCCTCCTGTGTCTGGGCACTGCTGGGAGGACTCTGCACACACCCCTCCTGCGTCTGGGCACTGCTGGGAGGACTCTGCACACACCCCTCCTGTGTCTGGCCACTGCTGGGAGGACTCTGCACACACCCCTCCTGTGTCTGGGCACTGCTGGGAGTGATAGGCACCCACCCCTCCTGTGTCTGGGCACTGCTGGGAGGACTCTGCACTCACCCCTCCTGCGTCTGGGCACTGCTGGGAGGACTCTGCACACACCCCTCCTGTGTCTGGGCACTGCTGGGGGGACTCTGCACACACTCCTCCTGTGTCTGGGCACTGCTGGGAGTGATAGGCACCCACCCCTCCTGTGTCTGGGCACTGCTAGGAGGACTCTGCACCCACCCCTCCTGCATCTGGGCACTGCTGGGAGGACTCTGCACACACCCCTCCTGTGTCTGGGCACTGCTGGGAGGACTCTGCACACACCCCTCCTGCGTCTGGGCACTGCTGGGAGGACTCTGCACACACCCCTCCTGTGTCTGGGCACTGCTGGGAGGACTCTGCACACACCCCTCCTGTGTCTGGGCACTGCTGGGAGTGATAGGCACCCACCCCTCCTGTGTCTGGGCACTGCTAGGAGGACTCCGCACCCACCCCTCCTGCGTCTGGGCACTGCTGGGAGGACTCTGCACACACCCCTCCTGTGTCTGGGCACTGCTGGGAGGACTCTGCACACACCCCTCCTGTGTCTGGGCACTGCTGGGAGTGATAAGCACCCACCCCTCCTGTGTCTGGGCACTGCTGGGAGGACTCTGCACTCACCCCTCCTGTGTCTGGGCACTGCTGGGAGGAATCTGCACACACCCCTCCTGTGTCTGGGCACTGCTGGGAGGACTCTGCACACACCCCTCCTGTGTCTGGGCACTGCTGGGAGGACTCTGCACACACCCCTCCTGTGTCTGGGCACTGCTGGGAGTGATAGGCACCCACCCCTCCTGTGTCTGGGCACTGCTGGGAGGACTCTGCACACACCCCTCCTGCGTCTGGGCACTGCTGGGAGGACTCTGCACATACCCCTCCTGCGTCTGGGCACTGCTGGGAGGACTCTGCACACACCCCTCCTGTGTCTGGGCACTGCTGGGAGGACTCTGCACACACCCCTCCTGTGTCTGGGCACTGCTGGGAGTGATAGGCACCCACCCCTGATGTGTCTGGGCACTGCTGGGATTACTCTGCACCCACCCCTCCTGCGTCTGGGCACTGCTGGGAGGACTCTGCACACACCCCTCCTGTGTCTGGGCACTGCTGGGAGGACTCTGCACACACCCCTCCTGCGTCTGGGCACTGCTGGGCGGACTCTGCACCCACCCCTCCTGTGTCTGGGCATTGCTGGGAGGACTCTGCACACACCCCCCTGTGTCTGGGCACTGCTGGGAGGACTCTGCACACACCCCTCCTGTGTCTGGACACTGCTGGGAGGACTCCGCACACACCCCTCCTGCATCTGGGCACTGCTGGGAGGACTCTGCACACACCCCTCCTGTGTCTGGGCACTGCTGGGAGGACTCTGCACACACCCCTCCTGTGTCTGGGCACTGCTAGGAGTGATAGGCACCCACCCCTCCTGTGTCTGGGCACTGCTGGGAGGACTCTGCACTCACCCCTCCTGCATCTGGGCTCTGCTGGGAGGACTCTGCACACACCCCTCCTGTGTCTGGGCACTGCTGGGAGGACTCTGCACACACCCCTCCTGTGTCTGGGCAATGCTGGGAGGACTCTGCACACACCCCTCCTGTGTCTGGGCACTGCTGGGAGTGATAGGCACCCACCCCTCCTGTGTCCGGGCACTTCTGGGAGGACTCTGCACCCACCCCTTCTGCGTCTGGGCACTTCTGGGAGGACTCTGCACACACCCCTCCTGTGTCTGGGCACTGCTGGGAGTGATAGGCACACACCTCTCCTGCGTCTGGGCACTGCTGGGAGGACTCTGCATACACCCCTCCTGCGTCTGGGCACTGCTGGGAGGACTCTGCACACACCCCTCCTGTGTCTGGGTACTGCTGGTAGTGATTGGCACCCACCCCTCCTGTGTCTGGGCACTGCTGGGAGGACTCTGCACCCACCCCTCCTGCGTCTGGGCACTGCTGGGAGGACTCTGCACATACCCCTCCTGTGTCTGGGCACTGCTGGGAGGACTCTGCACACACCCCTCCTGCGTCTGGGCACTGCTGGGCAGACTCTGCACCCACCCCTCCTGTGTCTGGGCACTGCTGGGAGGTCTCTGCACACACCCCTCCTGTGTCTGGGCACTGCTGGGAGGACTCTGCACACACCCCTCCTGTGTCTGGGCACTGCTGGGAGGACTCTGCACACACCCCTCCTGCATCTGGGCACTGCTGGGAGGACTCTGCACACACCCCTCCTGTGTCTGGCCACTGCTGGGAGGACTCTGCACACACCCCTCCTGTGTCTGGGCACAGCTGGAAGTGATAGGCACCCACCCCTCCTGCGTCTGGGCACTGCTGGGAGGACTCTGCACACACCCCTCCTGCGTCTGGGCACTGCTGGGAGGACTCTGCACACACCCCTCCTGTGTCTGGGCACTGCTGGGAGGACTCTGCACACACCCCTCCTGTGTCTGGGCACTGCTGGGAGTGATAGGCACCCACCCCTCCTGTGTCTGGGCACTGCTAGGAGGACTCTGCACCCACCCCTCTTGCGTCTGGGCACTGCTGGGAGGACTCTGCACACACCACTCCTGTGTCTGGGCACTGCTGGGAGGACTCTGCACACACCCCTCCTGCGTCTGGGCACTGCTGGGAGGACTCTGCACTCACCCCTTCAGTGTCTGGGCACTGCTGGGAGTACTCTGCACACACCCCTCCTGTGTCTGGGCACTGCTGGGAGTGATAGGCACCCACCCCTCCTGTGTCTGGGCACTGCTAGGAGGACTCTGCACCCACCCCTCCTGCGTCTGGGCACTGCTGGGAGGACACTGCACACACCCCTCCTGTGTCTGGGCACTGCTGGGAGGACTCTGCACACACCCCTCCTGTGTCTGGGCACTGCTGGGAGTGATAGGCACCCACCCCTCCTGTGTCTGGGCACTGCTAGAGGACTCTGCACCCACCCCTCCTGCGTCTGGGCGCTGCTGGGAGGACTCTGCACACACACCTCCTCCGTCTGGGCACTGCTGGGAGGACTCTGCACACACCCCTCCTGTGTCTGGGCACTGCTGGGAGGACTCTGCACACACCCCTCCTGTGTCTAGGCACTGCTGGGAGTGATAGGCACCCACCCCTCCTGTGTCTGGGCACTGCTGGGAGGACTCTGCACCCACCCCTCCTGCGTCTGGGCACTGCTGGGAGGACTCTGCACACACCCCTCCTATGTCTGGGCATGTACGGTCGGGACATACACAGGTGTGGGTACGCTCCGTACATACACTGGTGGGGTGTGGGTACGCTACATTCATACACGGGTGGGGGTATGCTCCATTCATACACGGGTGGGGGTACGCTCCATACATTCACGTACCCACGATTTGCAGGCCTGGGTACGTACCGTACCTAGGCCTTCAGAGCGTGGGTATGAGTCGTACCACGCCCACCACTACATCACTCCAACAATGGCGGTACGGCCCGTACCAACGTTCTAAAGGCCTGGGTACGGGCCGTATCAGCATTGTTGGGGTGATGTAGGGGTATGCGTGGTATGACCCGTACCCACGCTCTGAAGGGCTGGGTACGGTGCGGACCCCTACGGCACCCAACAATGCTGGTACGGCCCGTACCCAGGACTTTAGAACGTGGGTACGGGCCGTACCGCCATTGTTGGAGTGACGTAGGGGTACGCGTGGTACGACCCGTACCCACGCTCTTAAGGCCTGGGTACGATGCGGACCCCTACGGCACCCCAACAATGGTGGTACGCACCGTACCCATGTTCCAAAGGCCTGGGTACGGGCCGTACCAGCATTGTTGGGGTGATGTAGGGGTATGCGTGATACGACCCGTACCCACGCTCTGAAGGGCTGGGTACGGTGCGTACCCCTACGGCACACCATTGGGGGTCTGCACCGTACCCAGGCCTTCCGAGCGTGGGTACGGGTCGTACCACTCGTACCCCTACATCACCCCAGCAATGCTGGTATGGCCCGTACCCAGGCGTTTAGAACATGGGTACGGGCCGGGGTGACGTAGTGGTGGGCGTGGTACGACCCGTACCCACGCTCTTAAGGCCTGGGTACGGTACGTACCGGTATTGTTGTGTTGCCGGTTCGCGTCAACATCCACTTCCGTTGTGGCCGATGCTTGCGTTGCTGGACACGCCCCCACCCCCTCGAGGTGACCAGGTCCTGCAGGTCAGGTTTGTCCAGGGCATGTGTAATTTGTGACTTGGGTGGGGGTTATGTGTCCTGCCCCTGCCCCCCTCCTTCGCCCCTGGGTGTTATTCTGACCTTCTGCGGCGTCTGCATCGGTGCCTGTAGAGCAGGTGGACTGCTATGAGGGCTGGGATGACACGTAGGTTGGGGTCCATGGCTGTCCGTCGCGTACAGGTGCTCCTTGTGCACGTCGTCCTGGTTTCTCTGCAGTTTTTGGCAGGCGAAGAATTTTATCCGTGCGGGGTGACGTCGGTGCGGATCGTACTTCCTGGTTCGTGAACCCGCAGGCTGAATGCGTCCCGACGTCACGTCGGCGCTGTCTCGGATCACATTGGTATGTATTTTTCTGTCGGTCGGTGTTTTGTACGATTCATACGGAAATAGTGTTTCCGTGGGAATCGTACTTGCATGTTTGTAATGTTTAATTCCCGGGTACGAGTCGGAAGGAGAAAACGGTCCGACCGACGGTTTGTACCCAGTTTCTCCAGGATCCGAATCGGCACCATAGTGTCTTTTCTTCTGTGCCTATGCCAGGACTAAAACCAAACTGAATGTCGGTTAAAACCTTGTTCTCTTCTACCCATGTCTCAAAACTGGACAGAATTACCCAACCCAAAATGTATGCTGTCGCATCAATTAAAGAAATTGGCCTTTAGCTGGCTGTGGCTTATTCTTTTCCCTTTTTAAAAATAGAGACAAGAGTGGCCAATCTCCAAGACTCAGTAATGTGTGCCTCAACTGTGCTTCTTAGTACACTTGTTAATACTGGAGTCCATAAATTGGTATTTGATATATAAAGGTCAACTGGTACCCCATGAAATCCAGGCGTCTTTCCAGTGGCTGATTTGTTTATTGCTAACACTACCTCAGTTATCTCAGTTGGGGTATCTAAGGGTGCTGGGGATGAGCCTGTACAAGAGAAACTACTTAGATCTCCTTTTTGTGGTGGCTCTCTTTTAATAGGTTAGAAAACACCCATGACGGGGGTCACGCAGTGGTCTTCCAGGATCATAACTTCTACTTTGGGAGTCTCTAAGTAAAAAAAGGGTAATTTATGACCTTCCAAAACCTAGTATTGTTCCTTAAGGAGGTGGCATTGGCTATTTCATCCCATGCCTCTTCCCTTATTTCCCTTGTCCTTTTCTTCACAACACTCTGGTAGACTAGTCACGCCTGACCTTTTGAACATCCATAGGAATAAGTGGCATTTATTTAATTACCACTTTGAATTGTCTATGCACCATTGAGCAGGCTGCACTGAACCATCGATGTGTGACAACCTCTAGGTGGGTCTCTGTGTGAACAAGCTACCTGAAATAGACTCACATCGCAGTTTGAATTCTATTAAAACTGGAGTGCGACTGAGATTTTCATCAGGGCATGCTATGATAGATGCCATATTGTCACTGACAATTTTCAGAGTAAATCTAAGTTGATTCACTTTTGCCCATTTGTTCCGTGGTCCTTTATTTTTTTTTAAAACACAGGTTACACTCCTTGGGTGTTGGAGTTTTTGCAGGTTTTTGACTATAGTGAAATACATATGGGGATATGGTTGCTAAGGACATTTACCAGAGTCCTATGGTTCGAAACTAGTAGAACAGCATCAGCAGATACTAATATAAAATCTATGTTGTTCCCTCTACCCTTTCCCCGTGAATGTTGGAATCAGCTCAGTGGAGTTCGACTGGGTCTTTCTCAGGATTAGTAAATCAGTTTTCACAACCAGCATGTTCAGAGTGTCCCCGAATCCAGTGTGTTTAACATGTACCCTATTGACACATTCA
Organism: Triturus cristatus; assembly: GCF_964204655.1. NCBI lineage: Eukaryota > Metazoa > Chordata > Amphibia > Caudata > Salamandridae > Triturus > Triturus cristatus. Next base: position 522,043,090 of record NC_140588.1, on the reverse strand, counting down.
TCTACTGGAAGGCCACATACACAATTGTCTCTTATAGAACACAAGGTAATAGTAAAGTCTCCAAACCATAATAGGATTACCCTCATGGATGATTGAAGGAGAAGGTCATCTATAAAATTATCTAAATTGTTAATTCCTGTTAGACGGCGACCTCAGAGGAGCCCGGAAAGGGGTCCTGACTTCCCTGAGTCCCACCTGCGTAGTATTGTAGCCGGGCACTGGCGAGAGATTCCCCAGGGGGGCGGAATCTCGCAACTAGGATCGTACTTCTGGCACCACACGACACAGAGAGACCACACTGGGTATTCTCAGAAACAAGCTTTATCAAATAGGTATCACTGCAAATATGTACAAGGTGAGCACGGGCTCAAGAGTCTCGGAAAGGTAGGGGGGTAGCGGGACTGTCTCTGGTAACGGTTCAAAGCAGGGACGTATCCGGCGCACAGCTCACAATTCTCGAGCTGGGGGATACGTGGTCGGAGTCGGGGTCCGGCGGGACCGTGAGAGTCTGGGGGAGCCGCGAGTCACTCAGCAGGGCTCAGGTCCAAGTTTGGAGGTCTTACGATCTTCAGGGAGCCGCGAGTCACTCAGCAGGGCTCAGGTACAAGTTCGGAGGTCTTACGATCTTCAGGGAGCCGCGAGTCACTCAGCAGGGCTCAGGTACAAGTTCGGAGGTCTTACGATCTTCGGGGAGCCGCGAGTCACTCAGCAGGGCTCAGGTGGGTTCCAGTTCCAGGAGCCGCGACCACGTCAGCAGGCTCTCGTTGTTCCAGCGTCGAATCTGCCGGACAGTCTCAGAGCACCCCTTGTTATAGGTCGACCCCGCTTTGATGTCCGGAGTCTGCGCAGGCAGGGGTCTTGTCACCTGGGGGCCGCTTGTCGGGGTTTCCTGCTATTGTCTTTTGATCCTTTCAGGGCCGGGTCGGGAGGAGTCCCAGACACCCAGCAGGCATGGAGCCAGCCCGCAGGGAGGCCGGAGGGCCGATCGAAACCCATCGTCCCAGGGGAGTTCAGAGGTGCGATAGAAACTGCTCCTCCCACTCGCATCCCCTGGAAGCGTGATGTCCTCCAGCCGGAGTGGCGCCTCGAGGCCCGGGTCGCGCTGGAGCCGGGCGGCCATCTTGTTGCAGGGAGTGGGCACGCGGGCCCGGGGTGGCCGAAAGGAGAGAGGCCATGGACGGGGATGTCTGGGGTTGGTGCAGGTGTCCTGGTGGGAAAGGTCGGCTGGGCCGCGTGCTTGGGCTGCAGGCACCAGGTTTCGGTGGTGCGGGGGCACGGAGGGCCATTCTACGAGGCCGGGTCCAACACGCGTCCCCCCCAGCTGAAAGCCGGAGAGAACTGCCCATCACCTTGGGGGGTTCTCTTCGCTGAGGCGGAAGAACCGGGAGAGGCCGTCAGCGTTGGCGTGGTCCGTACCAGGGCGGTGTTCTACGGTGAAGTCCATTCCCTGGAGGGAGATTGACCACCGCAGTAGCTTGGGGTTTTCTCCTCGCATCTGCATGAGCCATCGCAAGGGCCGATGGTCAGTTTGGACCCTGAAATGAGTGCCGAACAGGTAGGGTCGTAGTTTTTTGAGTGCCCAGACCACGGCAAAGGCTTCGCGCTCTATGGTGCTCCACTTCTGTTCTCGGGGTAGCAGCCGCCGACTGAGGAAGGCGACGGGCTGGTCTAGGCCTTGATCATTCACTTGGGACAGGACGGCCCCAATGCCATGCTCGGAGGCATCGGTCTGGACTATGAACTCCTTGGTGTAGTCGGGAGCCTGGAGGACGGGGGCCGTGCACATGGCCTTTTTTAGAGCATCGAAAGCTTCCTGGCAGGCAGCCGTCCATTGCACCTTCTTTGGCTGTTTTTTAGACGTGAGTTCAGTGAGAGGGCCGACCAGGCTGCCATACCCCCGAATGAATCGGCGGTAGTAGCCCGTGAGTCCCAGAAAGGCTCGGACTTCCGTTTGGGTGATGGGTGGGTCCCAGGCCAGGATGGCGTCGATCTTTGGCTGTAGAGGAGCGACCTGGCCACTCCCGACTTGGTGCCCCAGGTAGACTACGGATCCTTGCCCGATCTGGCACTTGCTGGCTTTTACGGTGAGGCCTGCCTGGCGCAGGGCGGTTAGCACTCTCCGGAGGTGCTGGAGGTGCTCACTCCACTCTGAACTGAAGACAGCGATGTCGTCCAGATAGGCCGCGCTGAACTGTTCTAGCCCGGCCAGGACCCTATTTACCAGTCTCTGGAAAGTGGCCGGGGCATTTTTCATTCCGAAGGGCATCACGCGGAAGCGGTAGTGCCCATTGGGGGTGGAGAAAGCAGACCTCTCCTTGGCCCCTTCGGTGAGCGCAATTTGCCAGTAGCCGCAGGTGAGGTCGAAAGTGCTGAGGAACCGGGCGGCCCCTAGTCGGTCAATGAGCTCGTCGGCTCGTGGAATGGGGTGGGCATCGGCTCGGGTAACGTCATTGAGCCCCCGGTAATCCACGCAGAACCGGAGCTCGGGGGCGACACCGGGGGCTGCTGCCTTCGGGACCAGGACCACGGGGCTGGCCCAGGGACTGTCAGAGGGCTCGATCACACCCAGGGTCAACATCTTCGAGACTTCGGCTTGAATACAGGACCGGACCCGGTCAGGAACCCGGTAGGCTCGGTGTCTCACCGGCGGGCTGTCCCCGGTGTCCACATCGTGAACACACCAGTTGGTGACCCGGGGGGTCAGGGAGAAGAGGTCAGAAAATTGTCTGAGGAGCTGGCGGCAGTCCGCTTGTTGCTGGGCAGTGAGGGCTGGGGAGAGGTTCACTCCCTCCACGGAGCCATCCTGCTCCTTGACACACAGGAGGTCCGGGAGGGGATCCGACTCATCTTCGGCCCCGTCATCGGTGGCCAGCAGGAGGCTCAGTTCTGTCCGCACGAAGTGAGGCTTGAGGCGGTTCACGTGCAGGACCCGGAGGGGATCCCGTGGCGACTGGACGTCCACCAAGTAGGTGACTTGGCTCTTCCTCTCAACCACTTTGTAGGGCCCAGTCCATCGGTCCTGGAGAGCGCCAGGCTTCACGGGGGCCATGACCCACACCTGCTGGCCCGGCTGGAACTCGACCAGAGTAGCATTCTGGTCGTACCAGCGCTTCATTTCTTCTTGACTCGCCTCCAGGTTGGCCTCGGCCAGTTCTCGGAACCTCCTGGTCTGGTTCCGGAGGGCCAGGACATATTGGAACACATCTCGGGGGGTGGTCTGGGGTGCTGCCTCCCACCCTTCCTTAACCAAACTGAGGGGACCTCGGACGGGGTGCCCATAGAGTAATTCAAACGGGCTGAACCCTAAGGACTTCTGGGGGACCTCCCGGTAAGCGAACAAGAGGCAGGGGAGCAGGACGTCCCACTTACGCCGGAGGGGCTCTTCTAGGCCAGCGATCATCCCTTTCAAAGTCCTATTAAACCTCTCTACCAGGCCGTTCCCTTGGGGGTGGTACGGGGTGGTGAACTTATAGGACACCCCACATTGTTGCCACAGGGACGTCATATACCTTGATATAAAATTAGTGCCACGATCGCTCACGACCTCGCGGGGGAAACCCACCCTGGAAAAGATCCCCATCAGGGCCCGGCCCACCACGGGGGCCGTAATGGTGCGCAGGGGAATAGCCTCTGGATAGCGGGTGGCGTGGTCTACTAGGACCAAGATGAAGCGGTGACCTTGGGAGGTGGGGGGGTCCAGTGGCCCCACGATGTCGATTCCGACTCGTTCGAAGGGGGTACTGACGACCGGGAAGGGTTGGAGGGGAGCCTTGCGCTTCCCCCCACTCTTCCCACTGGCTTGGCACGTGGGGCAGGACTTGCAGTGTGCCTCTACCGCTGCTTTCATCTTAGGCCAATAAAAATGGGTCACGAGACGGCTGTAGGTCTTGTCCTGACCCAGGTGACCGGCGAGGGGGACATCGTGGGCTAAGCCCAGGAGGAAATCCCGGAAGCGGAGGGGTACCACCAGTACCCGTCCGGATCCCAGCTCCACTGATTTCTGCTCACTATACAGGATGTTATTCTCCCAATAGATTCGGTGCGTTCCGGTCTGGTCACCTGCGGCTTGGCCCTCGGCCTGGCGCCGCAGCCCGACCAGGGAAGGACAGGTGGCTTGCTCCCGGCAAAATTCTTCCCGGGTGGGCCCGCCCTCGTGGCGCCAATGGGCCAACTCGGGTAGATCCCCCAACTCGGGGACCGGGGCGGGGTCGGATGGTGCGGGTTCGTCGCTGGCGATGGACCCTTCCGATGGGGGAACGGGAGGACCCTCGGCGGGGACGGTACGGGCTTCTTCGACCGGGGTGCTCTCGACTTCTCTCCGGGGAGTGAGTCGGGCGGTCATAGATCGAGTGGTGGCACACACCCACTCGGGGAGTCCCATCATTCCTAGGTGGGCCTTGCGCTCTACGTGCTTCCAGGGAGAACTCTCCAGGTCGTTCCCTAAGAGGCAGTCGACCGGCTGGGAGGTTCTTACGGCCACCTTGAGTTTACCTATCACCCCTCCCCACTCAAATGGCACCAGGGCTACCTGACACATACTTTCCCTATTGTCTGCAGAGATTACGGGGCAAAAGACATTGGGGAGGATCTGCTCCTCGGGAACTAGGTGCCTGAGGACACCGGTGATACTGGCCCCGGTGTCCCGCAGGGCCTCTACCTGGTGGCCATTGATCTTGACGAGCTGCCCATATTTCTGTGTGTTGGACGGTAGGAGGCTACCAGGGATCATTTCCCTATCTCCCAGGGATACTAGGGCCATAGCGGCGGGTTCCCACTCCTCGGCTTCCTCAACCTCCTCCCCCAGGGCTACGTTGGCTATCTGTCTCGCAGGGGTGACTTGGGTGGCCATGGGGCACTCTGGGTCATTGGCGTAGTGCCCGGGTTTCTGGCAACGAAAACATGTGACGGTCACCCGGTGTCCTCGTCTCCCAGGGGGCCCTGTTACTGGTGGGGGGGGCGCCGGGAAAGGTGGAGGTGGTGTCTTCGGGGGGCTAGGCTGGGACTCTCTCGGCCCTCCCTGGTTCCCTCCCCCTCTCTGGCGGGGTGGTCCCTGACTGGTTCGGGGGTACTCTCCTACCATGCCCCGGGAGACCCGGGTGTTGGTCCAGCGGTCGGCCTCCACAGCCAGCTTCCGGGGATCTGTGAGCTTGCTATCCAGCAGATGTTGACGTAGCTCTACGAAGCAGTTCGCAGCCAGATGTTCCCATAACATGAGGTCAGTGAGTTCGGCAAGGGTGGTGACCTTGCTGCCCTTGACCCACCCATCGAAGGCCCGACTAAAAAAGTTTACATACTCCACCCAGGTGGTGCCCGGGATCTTCCTGCAGTCCCGGAACCATTGGCGGTACATTTCTGGGGTGAGGCCGTATCTTGTGAGGAGAGCCTCTTTCATGTGGCTGTAGGAGGTCTGCAGGGAGAGGGGTAGGTCGAGCAGGGTGTCCCTTCCTTCGCTCAGAAACCGCCCCCACAACCCCGCCCCCCAGTCCTTCTGTGGAATCCGATGGGAGGTCATGGCGACCTCGTAGGCCCGAAACCATTGCTGAATGTCATCGTTTTTATAATATTCTTTGACCACATCCTTGGGGATGTGGACCTTCTGTTCCGCTGGGGGGGCCGTCTCTCGGTTCCCCGAGGGCCTCCCGTCCTCATTTCGGGCCTTGAGCTCGAGTTCTTTTAAGCTGCGTTCGTGCTCTAGTTGGAGCTTTCTTCCTTCGTGCTCCCGTTGGAGCTTCTTTTCTTCCAGTTCGCCTTGTACGCGCATTTGCTCTACCGCTAGCTTTTTCTCCGCTAACTTCAATTCGCCCTCGATTTTGAGTTTGGCTAACTCGAGTTCATGACTGCGGCTTCTCTCTCTGTCCGCGAGTTCTCCCGGGGATAGGCCCCCGTCTGGTACAATGCCTTGCACCTGATTGTCGCTGCTTTCACTTGGAGGGGGTTCGGCTTCGTCGGGGCGCTCCCCCGTGCCTTCCGGGCGGGATGCCCCAGTCTCCACCCAAGTTTTCAGTGCTTTCTGCAAGTCTTCCTTAGTGTTGAGGCCAGTGGTAGCTATTTTAAGTTCTTTTCAAAATTGTTTTAGCTCTTTGTGTGTGTATTCTTCCAGATGCTCCACCTGGAACACTCTGTTGGCGTTGGTTTCTGCGGAGCTCATGGCGCTTCCTTCTGCCATCTTTGTTGGTCGTGCGTCCGTTGTTCACTGTACGATCTCTAGGTGAGGGGCCCGAATCCCGTCGCTTGCCACCAATGTTAGACGGCGACCTCAGAGGAGCCCGGAAAGGGGTCCTGACTTCCCTGAGTCCCACCCGCGTAGTATTGTAGCCGGGCACTGGCGAGAGATTCCCCAGGGGGGCGGAATCTCGCAACTAGGATCGTACTTCTGGCACCACACGACACAGAGAGACCACACTGGGTATTCTCAGAAACAAGCTTTATCAAATAGGTATCACTGCAAATATGTACAAGGTGAGCACGGGCTCAAGAGTCTCGGAAAGGTAGGGGGGTAGCGGGACTGTCTCTGGTAACGGTTCAAAGCAGGGACGTATCCGGCGCACAGCTCACAATCCTCGAGCTGGGGGATACGTGGTCGGAGTCGGGGTCCGGCGGGACCGTGAGAGTCTGGGGGAGCCGCGAGTCACTCAGCAGGGCTCAGGTCCAAGTTCGGAGGTCTTACGATCTTCAGGGAGCCGCGAGTCACTCAGCAGGGCTCAGGTACAAGTTCGGAGGTCTTACGATCTTCAGGGAGCCGCGAGTCACTCAGCAGGGCTCAGGTACAAGTTCGGAGGTCTTACGATCTTCGGGGAGCCGCGAGTCACTCAGCAGGGCTCAGGTGGGTTCCAGTTCCAGGAGCCGCGACCACGTCAGCAGGCTCTCGTTGTTCCAGCGTCGAATCTGCCGGACAGTCTCAGAGCACCCCTTGTTATAGGTCGACCCCGCTTTGATGTCCGGAGTCTGCGCAGGCAGGGGTCTTGTCACCTGGGGGCCGCTTGTCGGGGTTTCCTGCTATTGTCTTTTGATCCTTTCAGGGCCGGGTCGGGAGGAGTCCCAGACACCCAGCAGGCACGGAGCCAGCCCGCAGGGAGGCCGGAGGGCCGATCGAAACCCATCGTCCCAGGGGAGTTCAGAGGTGCGATAGAAACTGCTCCTCCCTCTCGCATCCCCTGGAAGCGTGATGTCCTCCAGCCGGAGTGGCGCCTCGAGGCCCGGGTCGCGCTGGAGCCGGGCGGCCATCTTGTTGCAGGGAGTGGGCACGCGGGCCCGGGGTGGCCGAAAGGAGAGAGGCCATGGACGGGGATGTCCGGGGTTGGTGCAGGTGTCCTGGTGGGAAAGGTCGGCTGGGCCGCGTGCTTGGGCTGCAGGCACCAGGTTTCGGTGGTGCGGGGGCACGGAGGGCCATTCTACGAGGCCGGGTCCAACAATTCCTTTACATGCTTCTTGGTTAAGAAAGTTGATTTAAATGTTTATCAACAAAATATCATGTTCTCCATCCAATGAAATCAGAGAAACCAGTGGGCTGTAAATTCAATTTTTCTGGGGGTTCGGGAGTGTTCACATCAAAACTAAAGTTGTTACAATCATCAAGTGCCAGCTGCAGACTATGGCACAAGAGGAGTAGACAAACTCCCTTTTGGGAAGTCAATCATTGTCTTTAAAACTAACAAGGGATGAGAATCTATTTGCCGCCAGGACTTGAAATTCTGGAAATCGCACATTACCACCATTGGTCATGGATTATCCACAACATTGGCAATGTATGATGGTTGTAGAAGAAGGCCAAAGGCAGGATTTTTATTCCGCTTGATTTTTCAGTTCCTGCATTAGCTGTTGACAAAACTTCACTCATCCTATGGGTTTCTGAAATTTATTACGGCAGTGTCTCCTGGAGAAAAAAATTATTTTGGGACAAAAAAATAATAATAATTTCATTTAAGGGGTACCATCGAATGTTGACATTATTTTTTATCCAGTGCGCCACCCTATTTCTCAAAGTTAATTGAGACTCTACTGAAACAGCTAGCAAATAGGGCATGTTACCTAAGACCACTACATAAGGGTTGGCTGGTGGCAGAAGGTATATCACTCAAAGAGGGGCTGATCTCATTGTGCTTCTATTGAAGTTGTTCTCTGATGAAGGCGGGCAGACAGGTGTCCGCCACTCCAGGTCAGGGATGTGGCAACAAGCCCCTTAGCTGACCCACATAGCTGTGTGCTAATATCATTATTTACTGACTCGGTTATTGGGTTAGTGGAATTCGTGGGCAGAGTCACAGTTTATGACCGTGGCGGAATACGTTTTTTAAAACTGTGATGCCTGTGCATTTCTTCATGTTTTAAAATTTTAATTGCAGTTCATTTTTAGCTGGTTTTATTCAGAATACCTGTCTTTTGGAGCCGGAGCACGTCTCCCGGTTCTCCTGTGTGGGTGTGTGTTGCCCGTCCGTGCGAGCGGGCCCGCCCCCATTGCCCCGGAAGAGGTTAGCGGTCCAGCGCAAACCTCCCGGTCCCCATATAACGAGCGCTGGCGCGAATGCGCAGCGTGTGGTGACTACAGCAGTGTCTCAGCTGTTCTAGGTACGGGCTGCGACAGTGCTTTCCTGGCTCCATACTTTAATGATCATTGCAACGCGGAATAAGTTTTTTAAAACTGTGATGCCTTTGCATTTCTTCATGTTTTAACATTTTAATTGCAGTTCACTTTTAGCTGGTTTTATTCAGAATACCTGTCTTTTGGAGCCGGAGCACGTCTCCCGGTTCTCCTGTGTGGGTGTGTGTTGCCCGTCCGTGCGAGCGGGCCCGCCCCCATTGCCCCGGAAGAGGTTAGCAGTCCAGCGCAAACCTCCCGGTCCCAATATAACGAGCGCTGGCGCGAGCGCGCCGGCAGCGCACCGAAGGCGCGCCAATAGCAAGCCCGCCTGCGCCCGTCCGCGCCAGGAGCGTGCCAGTGCCAGGGCCCCCCCCCTTTCCTAGCCCCTTTCCCTTATGATATACTCGTTCCAGCCTGCTAGCTTTACAGGTGAAGAATAAAGTAGACTGTATCCCTGTCCCAGACCCTGAACACCTAAACAGCTACTTCTGCCCCGGATGCGGTTTTACCGCTGCTAGGGAGATTAAGAGTCACGAAGCAGGAGTTACCCATCCCCCATGCATGATGCCTGGAATAGGACACGCTGTCGACCCCAATGACACTCAGAGGCGACCTATTAACCAGGAATTGGGGGTGAGTCTAAATAATCATTTGGTCTGTATCCTTTTGAATGCTCGCTCTGTGGTCAAACACAAACACGAACTAGAATTGTTCTTGACCGAACATTCTGCGGATATGACCTTCATTATGGAAACTTGGACCAACGCGGCTTCCTGCCCAGACTGGAACATCGCTTTACCATTCGGTTACGCACTTCTTTGTCTTGACAGAAAGGTGGGCAGAGGCGGGGACTTAGCGATCATTTATAAGGACCAACTAAAAGTTCAGGTCAGGGCTATTGAAAATATGCACGCAGAAGCGTTACAATTTAGCATATCCCTAAAAAACTTTAACATTGCCCATGGGTTACTGGTGTATAGACCCCCTGGATCTAGGGCCACGTTTCTTGAGGCCCTCCAGGTGCATCTAGAGTCTTGCACAGAGTTCGTGGCCTATACGATCCTTGGGGATTTTAATATCCATCTGGAGGATGATAGTAACTCAGACTCTGCGAGACTACTGGACAGTATGGAGGCATATGGATTATCTCAACTGGTGACAGCCCCAACTCATGATGGGGGGCACACCCTGGATGGTCTTTTTTCCAGCCACCCAGACCTGGTATTTTATGGGGTTGAATCTCTCCCATGGACCGACCACAGGGCAGTGTTCTTCAAGATTGGCCTAAATTTAAGGGTAAGAAGTGATCCCCAAAATCCCACCAAGATCTTTTTCAGGAGATGGGGGAAGGTCACTAAAGAGTCTCTGATGGAGGCACTGGGAAACCCCCCTCCTATCCTGGAGGAAAACAACGACACTGCTGTCGCCCAATTTACCAATTGGCTGGGGGACGCTTGTAATCAGGTCACCCCTCTTCAATCAGCTACCCAGAACAGGCGCCCTCCGGGCGCACCTTGGTATGGCCCGAAGCTGAAAGCACTGAAGGTAGAGTGTAGACGGTGTGAACGGCTATGGAGAATTGACTATAACAGGAGCCATAAGTCAGCTTATAACCTGGCCCTGCACAACTACAAGCTGGCCATTAGGAAATCTAAGCAAGACTATTTCTCCTGCAAAATCTCCGAGGCTGGGAATTCCTCTAAAGAACTCTTCAAAACTGTGGCCTTCTTGTCTAGTCCGCAGCAGACCAATCAGTTCAGTCCGGATCAGCTCTTTTGTGACCAGCTTGCCTCCTTTTTTCACACTAAGGTTACAACTATCTATGAGGACTTATTAAACACTTTGGGACCCCCCACTCTGGATCCTCAGCAGGAGCCGCCTATCTGTAGGCTGACCACTTTTGATCCGTTAACCAACAGGAAGGCTTTGACAATATTAGGGTCAATAAAGTCAGGTGCCGCCTCTGACCCATGTCCCCCACACATTTTCCATATGGCGGCGGATAGGATAGTGCCATGTCTCACGATCCTAATTAATCAGGTGCTAGCAGCAGGCACCTATCCAGTCACCTGAAAGGCAGCCTGTGTTAAACCCCTCCTTAAAAAGGCCTCCCTGGACCCCTCGGATCTCAAGAATTATCGCCCCATCTCTGGCCTTCCTCTGATGGCTAAAGTTGCTGAGAGGGCTATTAACCAAAAGCTGATGGGGTATCTGGACAAAAATACCCTGCTGGACAGGTCCCAGCACGGTTTTCGGCCCATGCATTCCACAGAGTCCACCCTCATAACAGCAGCTGAGGGGATTCGGGCGACAGTAGACAAAGGGGGGCGAGCCATTCTCGTCCTTCTGGACTTGACTGCTGCGTTCGACACTGTGAACCATGGGGTGCTGATTCAGCGCCTCCGGGAGGTTGGGATTGCAGGTCGAGCCCTGACTTTGCTCTCCTCTTTCCTGGACGATAGAACACAATGTCTAAACTGGGCTGGTCTGCATTCGGACAGTTTTGCTCTGCCTTGTGGTGTTCCCCAGGGTTCAGCTCTTTCTCCCACCCTATTTAACACTTATGTTAAACCCTTGGCGAGCTTGGTTAGGAAGCATGGCTTTACGTTGGTGTCCTATGCTGATGACTCACAGCTGGTGATATCAGCTGCTGAGCATCCTGATCAAATAGCGGCCAAATTCCACGCCTGTCTCTCCGACGTGATGAAATGGATGCATCGGAGTTTCTTGAAAATCAATACCGAAAAGACAGAAGTGTTGGAATTTGGGAAGGGGCCATCAGTCTGGAATTCCTTTTGGTGGCCTCCGGCAGCCGGGCAATGCCCCCTCCCAGTCACCAAGGTAAGGAACTTGGGGGTGGTTTTTGATCAAAAGCTAAACATGTCAGCTCAGGTCAACAGCCTCACGTCCTCCTGTTTTTTTCTGCTCAAAACCTTGCGGAAGGTTCTTCCATACATACCTCTGGCATTACAAAAGACTGTGAGGGCTGCTCTTTTCATGTCCAGACTGGATTACTGCAATGCCCTGTTTTTGGGCACTGACAAATTTCAGGTCAGAAAGCTCCAATCCTTGCAGAATGCCGCAGTCCGGGTTATCCTTAACTTACCCAGGGGCTGCTCCACCTCTGCGGGAAGGAACTCCCTCCACTGGCTCCCGGTTCAACAAAGAATCGAGTTCAAGGCACTTTGTTTGGTGCATCGGGCTCGTTTTGGCGGGGGCGCGAACGATGGGACTGACAGGTTTATACCCTACACTCCGCTCCGTGCGTTGCGATCGGCCAATCTTGGCCTTATGTGTATCGCCAGATTTAATCTTGCCAGATGGGGTGGGTGTTCCTTCGCCATCTGTGCAGCGAGATTATGGAACCAATTGCCTGTCGAGTTGCGACTCCAACCTTGCTATGTTCTCTTCAGAAAATTGCTCAAGCATCATCTATTCCAGGTCCAGCTGTAATTCTATTCTCCTGCAAGTCACACACACCACAGCGCCAAGACACCCTATGGTATTCGAGCGCTTTATAAGCCTTTTTTATACTTATACTTATACTTATGTTAAAGCAGGGCTCCTACAGTCCTTAATGGTTGCATTTGCACAGTGGATTTCTTTGGGTCTTTCCCTGGTTAATCAAAGTTTTTATATTTTCCTAGATGGATGCAAGCCAATCGAATATGAGGCTACATCTTTGGTTATTTAGATCGCCTAGGTGCCCACTTATGCGAGCCCATAAATCCTATCTCTGATGTGTTGGCCCCTGTGTATCATTTGCCTTATGCCCCCTCATCTCTCCTAGCCACGTTCTTGGCTACTTCGATAGTTTTGACATGCACCGCCTGTGGAGTCTGTATAACAGATGAGGGGGCCAATGATGACTTGTCTGTTGGGTTGAAGAGTGGAGTCAGTCTAGGAGACTTCAGTAATCTGGGTGGTGAAAGCTGGGAAAAGTCCTCAGCTCTCATGGAGAGTCACCGTTCCGCTAGCTTTATCTCATTCAAGACAGCATCCATTGCCTGCACCAGGCATTATCAATAGTTGTCGTAGTTCTAGCTGATGAAATTAAAACAGCTGAGGTAATGGCTGTGAGAAGGTGGCCTGATATATACTGTTCACTAATTCTAGTGTGCACCTTGTATCAGTCCAAACAACCCCTTATTGTGATAGGTTAAAGACAACCTTTATTGAAAGCTATCCTAGTGGTAGCTATGGAGAGTAGCCTTCAGGCTAAGTCTTGAAGGAATGTAAAGCAGCTTGTTTTACCAGTCTATAATCTCTTGAATGATCAAATGAAAGGACAACCACACCAGGTATATATTTAAAATATATGTATTTAGGTTAACACACACCCCTCTAGTCTCTTTATAAGGCTGGAGTTCGAAGTACTTAAGTTACAAGATAGCAATCATCAGTAAAAGCACAAATACATGTTTGGGCCCTAGGGGCATACCAAACCACATACCAAAAAAGTGGTATAAGAACCACGACTGGAACAGGCACTAGGCCTATTGCCGCTAGAATCGCTGGGACCCCAAGGAACCACCCAAGGTAGTGACACAGGGGACCCACGGGGACTGTATGCAGTGTGTAAACACAACCGCAGGTTCCTATTATCTTCTAAGGGCAATGTCGTGGTTGGAAATTTAAAGAATAGGGACACTTCTAATCGAGTCTGGACCAAACCCTTTTGGACTTAAGAAGTTCTAGGGCTAGCACCCACGAGAGCACCGGAGTACTCGAGTTACCTCACCCAGGGAAGCCGGGTGCATAGGTGTCTTTTGGTGTCGGGTCGCGTCGTCGATTTCAATGGAAGCCTGCAAAGAACTGCTGCTGCCGTGAAGAGGAGAAGTGTCCGAAGAGATCCAAGCCTGGATCTAGAATGTAAGGCACCTGAAAGCAGAGGGGACAGAGTCTGAGTCACTTGCCAGTGACCTAGGGCAGGATGGACCAATGCCCACAGATGTTGGGTGCTTCAGGTGAGTTGATGGGTGTCTTGACTCTTCAGTCACGAGGTCCAGGAGGCGTTGACGAAGTCCACGAGCCGGATTTGAGCTGTCCCACAAAGCCTGTCGAGTTCTGCGGTGTCGGCGACCAGAATGGACCCAACAAGCCTTGGCAATGGCAAGTCACTGGAATTCAGAGAAAGGACTGCGGTGCAGACCAACAAGGTCTGAGGGACTCACCCAGCAAGGGTAAGTTGGGGCACGTCTGGAGAAACCAGATAAGCCCAATCACAAAAGAAGTCGCCTTCATGGGGACCTGCTAGCCAATGGGCTATTGATCGCGAAGCAGCCTTGAGTGGTCTCACTTGAAGCTGGCCCACGGGTCACTCGTGGAGTGGAGGCCAACAATCTTCGGTGCAGGTAGTGCTCAAGGCTGGGGCTACTCGGAGCCCAAAGTACAACTTCAAGGAGGACCAGGAAGATAGTGTTGCTGCAAAAGTTCACGGTGTCCAGGGGTCATGGTTCCACATTACCCACGATAGCCACAGGCCTCTGCTTTGCTGGGGACTCAGGGAGGCCTCGGCAAAGTCGGGAAATCCACTTTGGGGATGCAGAGACTTTGGCGTCCGGCGGGAGCTTCAGAATTGCAGACCAGTCAGTTGCTTCTGTGGTGCCTGCCAAGCAGGGGAGTCACTCCTTGACCCCAAGAGAGATTTCTTCAGTCTTATAGTTAAAGTAGAACATCGAAGGTCCAGGAGATATGTTGAAGAGTTTCGTCCAGGGTAATCTAAGGTCCTAGGGACTGGAATTCTATACTACTATATATTTAGGGGATGGACTAACTCTAAGGCCCCACCGATGGGTGGGCCAGGAAAGAGGGGTGGTTACACCCCTTTCCTTTGTCCAGTTTTGCGCCAGAGCAAGGGCAGGTAGCCCCTGCAACCGGTTTGAACTGGAATATACAGAGGGACACCAAGTGTGCCCCCAGTGCAGGACTTCAAAGCACCAAAGAGTGCTCCTGCCCAGCCGCAATACACATCAGCCTGTCTGGGGAAGTGGGGACACCTCCCCTCGACAGGAAACCTATTGTCCAGGCCTCCCCTGATGGAGTTTCGGTCAGCAGCAGGAGACCAGACCCGTGTCTGTGGCAGAGGCATCCATTTTGTGATGCCAGGGCTCAGGAAAGTCCTACCGGGTTTAGCCAGTGTGAACATGTCTCTCCCTCTAGAAGGGTGGAATGCTACCCCCACCACCAGAATTGGCGGGGGTAGTATTCCAAAGCGTTTGACACCAAACACGACATGTTTTGATGCAGCCATCCCAAAGTTGGCATTTACCGCGAGGTTATAATGCACTTAAGAGTATATGGTATGGCTGTATCACAGAACAGCCATAAGGAAGTAGTTCTGAAAGCTGCAGAGGGGCTCAGCTCATGCTTGGGCACCCTCTCACACAAAACCAAGCACTCTGCCTTCAGGATTGTCAAGGCCTACCATAGGAGTGGCTTATAGGTTTATATGTGTCTGTATATGGTAGTGATATAGGTAGCCTATACCACTGTAAGGGGTGCAAGCACACCCTTACCCAGGCTGCAGTAGCAGGCCTGTGGTGCCATTTTGAAGTGCTTCCCAGGGGTGGCATAATATATGCTGCAGCCCCTGGAAGGTCTCTGAGGTACCTATGCCCTAGGTACATAGTATACCATATTCTAGGGGCTTATAAGGCACCCAATAATCCAATTAGATATGTTCCTAATGTACATGGAAACCATTTTAAAAAGGAAGCAGCTAGGCCGTGGTCCTGATTAGCAGGGCCACAGCCAGACTAAGGTCGAAAAACAGTGAAACACCAGCAAAAAGTGGGGGTACCCATGTGAAGCAGATCCTACTCTCCTACACGACCCCCCCAAACGCTGGGACAATAAACTAACCTTGACCAGTTGAGTCTTCATGTTCTAAGTGGAAATACCTAGAGAGTCCATCTGCATTGGCATGGTTACTCCCAGGTCTATGTTCCACTGTAAAGTCCATCCCCTGTAGGGAAATGGACCACCTAAGCAGTTTGGGGGTTTCACACTTCATTTGTTTTAGCCATAAGAGGGGCTTATGGTCTGTCTGAACAAGGAAGTGAGTACCAAACAAGTATGGCTTCAACTTCTTCAGAGCCCCAGCCACAGCAAAGGCCTCCCTCTCAATGGCTGACCAACGTTTCTCTCTAGGAGTCAGCCTTCTGCTTATCAAAGCTACTGGCTGATCTTGACCTTCTTCATTCAATTGTGACAGTACAGCCCCAACCCCCAATTCAGATCCATCAGTTTGAACAATGAACTTCTTGGAGTAGTCAGGACTCTGCAGAATGGGAGCAGTACACATGGCCTGCTTCAGGTCATCAAATGCCTTTTGACAGCTAGCTGTCCACTGAACCTTTTTGGGCATTTTCTTAGAAGTTAAGTCATTCAAGGGTGTCACTATTGATCCATACCCTTTGACAAATCTCCTATAGTACCCAGTCAGGCCTAAGAAGGCTCTCACCTGAGTCTGGGTAGTTGGAGCAACCAAGTCCATTATGGTCTGGATTTTGCTCTTCAGTGGTTGAACCTGGCCTCCACCTACAAGGTGACCCAGGTATACAACCTGACTCTGTCCTATCTGGCACTTAGTAGCTTTGGTAGTTAGGCCTGCTTTTTGCAGGGCTTCCAAAACATTCCTTAGGTGGACCAGGTGATCCTTCCAGGTGGAGCTAAAGACAGCAATATCATCTAAATATGCTGCACTAAAGGCTTCCAGGCCTGTGAGAACTGTATTCACCGACCTTTGGAAAGTGGCAGGTGTATTCTTCAAACCAAAGAGCATTACCACAAATTGATAGTGCCCACTAGGGGTAGAAAATGCTGTTTTTGGCTTTGCATCATCAGCTAGTCTGTTCTGTCAGTAGCCAGCTGTCAAGTCAAATGTGCTGAGGTACTTGGCTGAGGCCAAAGTATCTATGAGCTCATCTGCCCTTGGTGTTGGATGGGCATCAGTCCTAGTGACTGCATTGAGACCGCTGTAGTCCACACAAAACCTCATCTCTCTTTTCCCACCACTGGTGTGAGGTTTTGGCATAAGGACCACTGGACTAGCCTGAGGGCTATCTGAGGGTTCAATAACTCCCAAATACAACATTTTCTGGACTTCTGTCCTGATACAGTCCCTGACATGGTCATGTTGCCTATAAAGCTTATTTTTAATAGGCAGACTGTCCCCAGTGTCCACTTCATGAGTGCACTAGATAGTCTTACTTGGAGTCAGTGAAAACATGTGTCTGAACTGATTGGGAGCCTGTCTGCAAACAGTTTGCTGCTGTGCAGTGAGGCTGCCTGCCAAGGCTACACCATCAACTGACCCATCATCAGGGTTCTGTGAGAGGAGGTCAGGGAGTGGGTCACTCTCGTCCTCCTGTCCCTCATCAGTTGCCATGAGCAAGCCCATGTCAGCCCTCTCCACATATGGCTTCAGCCTGTTGACATATAAAACCCTATGGGGACTCCTGGGAGTTCCTAAGTCCACTAAATAAGTAACCTCTCCCTTCTGTTCAACAATAGTGTGAGGTCCACTCCACTTGTCCTGGAGAGCTGCTGGGGCCACAGGCTCCAACACCCACACTTTCTGTCCTGGCTGGTAAACAGTCAGTACAGCCTTTTGGTCATGCCAGGCTTTTTGCAGTTCCTGGCTAGCCTCAAGGTTTTTGTTTGCCTTTTTCATGTACTCAGCCATCCTGGAGTGGAGACCAAGTATATAGTCCACTATGTCTTGCTTTGGGGGCTTGAGAGGTAACTCCCATCCTTCCTTCACCAAACACAATGGACCCCTGACAGGGTGACCAAACAGAAGTTCAAATGGGCTGTAGCCAACCCCCTTCTGAGCAACCTCCCTGTATGCAAATGAAAGGCAGGGCAAGAGCAGGTCCCATTTTCGCCTAAGCTTCTCTGGGAGTCCTTTGATCATGCCCTTTAAGGTTTTGTTGAATCTCTCAACTAAACCATTGCATTGTCGTTGATATAGTGGTAAACAGACATAATATCGAATTGAAAATATCGACAGGACAGAATATCGAGTTTTTAATATAGAATGGACAGAATATCGAATTGCCAAAATATAGTGGTGAAGAATATCGAAAATCAGGTAAGAAATAAAATATCGATTTAAATAATATAGAAGTAAGTAATATCGACAGTCATAATATAGTTGTTAAAAATATCGATTTTTTTATAGTGTTTTAAGTGTTAGTATATGTGTTAAAAGTATGTATAAATTTTGGAATGTATGATTGAATATTTTTAAAGTAATGAATTTTATGTTATTTAATTTTTCTGTAATTTAATTCCGTAGCGGGTTGTGGGTTTATAGGGGATTAGGGTGGGAAGAAATTTAATTATAGTACATGAAATAATAATTTTTAGGAATTATTAATTCTATTTAATTTAATTTTGCGTTTTACTTCTGTAGCGGGTTGTGGGTTAATAGGGGAATAGGGTGGGAAGTAATTTAATTGTTATTAGGTAATTATTAATTGGTATTGAAAATTAATTGGTTTTTGATTAATTATTAAGTGGTAAATAATTTGTATTAATTGGTAATTAATTACTATTAATTGTTTAATTGATAATTATGTTAATTGTATTAATTTATTATTTGTAGCGGGTTGTGGGTTTATAGGGGAATATGGTGGGAATTAATTTAATTGTAAATAATTAATTATTGAAATAATTTTTGTATATTGCTAATTAATTTATTCTTAATTTATTATTAATTGGTATTAATTTTATTTATTAATTTTTGGTTTTGAAAATTAATTGGTTGTTAATTAATTATTAATAGGTTATTAATAAAAAACTATTTTTAATAACGTAATTATTAAATATTGTTTGATTGGTAATTAATTTTAATATTTTTATTTGGTATTGATAATTTATTTATTTTTAATAAAATATTAAATTATTATTTTCTCTACTATTGCACTCACTGGAGTGGGAATAGTAATTTTTACCCCTACGCTATCCAATCCTTTCCCTACTATTGCACTCACTGGAGTGGGAATAATAATTTTTACCCCTACGGTATCCAACGCTTACCCTAGAGTTGCACTCACTGGAGTGGGAATAGTAAATTTTACCCTCCTGCTATCCAACGCTTTCCCTACTGTTGCACTCTCTGCATTGGGAATAGTAATTTTTACCCCTACGCTATCCAACGCTTTCCCTACTGTTGCACTCTTTGGAGTGGGAATAGTAAATTTTACCCTACCGCTATCTAACGCTTTCCCTACTGTTGCACTCTCTGCAGTGGGAATAGTAATTTTTACCCCTACGCTATCCAACGCTTTTCCTACTGTTGCACTCTTTGGAGTGGGAATAGTAATTTTTACCCTCTCGCTATCCAACACTTTCCCTACTGTTGCACTCTCTGGAGTGGGAATAGTAATTTTTACCCCTACGCTATCCAACGCTTACCCTACAGTTGCACTCACTGGAGTGGGAATAGTAATTTTTAGCCCTACGCTATCCACCGCTTTCCTTACTGTTGCACTCTTTGGAGTGGGAATAGTAATTTTTACCCCTACACTATCCAACGCTTTCCCTACTGTTGCACTCTTTGGAGTCGGAATAGTAATTTTTACCCCTACGCTATCCAATGGTTTCCCTACTGTTGCACTCTTTGGAGTGGGAATAGTAATTTTTACCCCTACGCCATCTGACGTTTTCCCTACTGTTGCACTCACTGGAGTGGGAATAGTAAATTTTGCCCTCCCGCTATCCAACGCTTTCCCTACTGTTGCACTCTCTAAAGTGGGAATAGTAATTTTTACCCCTACGCTATCCAACGCTTTCTCTACTGTTGCAGTCTCAGGATTGGGAATAGCCATTTTTAGCCCTACTCTATCCAACACTTTCCCTACTGTTGCACTCTTTGGAGTGGGAATAGCAATTTTTACCCCTACGCTATCCAATGCTTTTTCTACTGTTGAACTCACTGGAGTGGGAATAGTAAATTTTACCCTCCCGCTATCCAACGCTTTCCCTACTGTTGCACTCTCTGGAGTGTGAATATTAATTTTTACCCCTACGCTATCCAATGCTTTCCCTATTATTGCACTGTCTGGAGTGGGAATACTAATTTTTACCTTCCCGCTATCCAACGCTTTCCCTACTGTTGCACTCTCTGGAGTGGGAATAGTAATTGTTACCCTCCCGCTATCCAACGTTTTCCCTACTATTGCACTTACTGGAGTGGTAATAGTAAATTTTACAAGCCCGCTATCCTACGCAAAAAATATTGCATTTTTTAAATTAATATTACGTTAATATGTATGTATTTTTTAAAGTAATTTAAGTATTTTTAAGTATGTTTCAGTTAATTAGATGTTTTATTTAATTAATGTTACATTAATTTTAAGACATTTACAATAATTCGATATTGTGACTAACTATATTTTTTACAACAATATTTTGGATTCGATATTTTTGTACTTACCTCTTTGGAGATAGGCATTCGATATTTTGGCATTCTATATTTTTCCTTCTATATTTTGGTAGTTCGATATTCTTCTACTCGATATTATGTCAGTGATCCGATATAGTGTGGTGAATTTGTAATTCACTCCACAGTCCTTCCACATAGCAGTTAAGTAACTTGACATAAAGTTTGCATCTCTGTCAGATACTACCTCCTTAGGAAAGCCGACTCTTGAGAACACACTCAAGAGAGCTCTTGCCACTACAGGTGCTGTAGTGGTCCTGAGGGGAATTGCCTCTGGGTACCTGGTGGCATGATCCACCACCACCAGTATAAATCTGTGCCCAGATGCTGTTTGAGGATACATGGGACCAACAATGTCAATCCCAACCCTCTCAAAGGGAACCCCCACCACAGGTAGTGGCATCAGGGGGGCCTTTGTAGTGCCACCTGATTTGCCACTGGCTTGGCAGGTTACACAGGAGCAACAAAACTCCTTTGTGTCTTCTGAGATGTGGGGCTAGTGAAAGTGAGGAACAATTCTGTGCCAAGTCTTGTTCTGGCTTAGGTGTCCTGCTAGGGGAATATTATGGGCTAGTGTCAATAGGAAACCCCTAAACTTCAGAGCTATAACCAACCTCCTGGATGCACCAGGCTTGGGGTCTCTACTCTCTGAGTATAGGAGTCCATCATCCCAATAAACTTCATGGGTGTCACTAGCATTCCCAGCAGCCTCATCAGCAGCTTGCTGTCTGAGGGTTTCAAGAGAGGGCAGATGTTCTGCTCCTGGCTCAGATCAGACCTGGAAGTGCCCCCTGTCCCCAGGAACTCAACCTGTTCAGGTTGAAGCTCCTCTGGGACAGTTCCTTCTGCAGGCTCAAGATCATCTCCCTGAGGAGAATGATCAGTATCCTGAGACAGGGGGGAAGGCTCTGCCTTAACCCTTCTGCTCCTCCTCTTGTGAGGCACCTGGTCCATTATCCCAGAATCCAGGGCCTGTCCAGTGTTAGACATTTTAGCCTGTGACCTAGTCACAACAAAGACTTGTGCAGGGATCCCTAACATTTCTGCATGTGTCCTGAACTCCACTTCAGCCCAAGCGGAAATTTCTAGATCATTGCCAAGCAAGCACTGTATTGGTAGGTCTGCACTTACCACACACTTCTTAAGGCCAGTTACCCCTCCCAAGGAGAAGTTAACAACTGCCAGAGAATGGTCTGTTCTGACATTGCTAGCATTGGTCACTTGGTACATTTCACCAAGTATAATCTGCCCAGGATCCACAAGATCTTTTGTCACCATTGTGATACTTGCTCCTGTGTCCCTGAATGCCCAAGCTTCTACACCATTAATTAAAGGCTGCTGTCTGTATTTACCCAGGTTATTGGGGCTCACAAAGGGGAACATATCCATGCCCCCATCACTGACAAGCACAGCCTGAGTTGGTACTCTGACTGGGCCAGAGTCCATCTCAGAACCCAGGGTCAACCCTACTACACAATTATTCTGTGTATTCCTACCACCAATTGTAATTGCACTAGGGGGAGCAGGTGCCTTAGGGGCATTGGTGGTGGTTGGAGTATTTTATTTGGCCTTGGTGCAGTCACTAGTCCAGTGAGTTTTCTGTTTACAGATTTTGCACCAAGGTTCCTTTTGGCCTTTGACCTTGGTTAGCCTGTGAATCCCCACCTGAAGTAGATTTTTGGGGCCCTTGTGAAGACTTCTGGTCTTTACCCTTGTCCCCACCCTTAACAGAGTTTTTGGAATCTTGCTTCATTTGGTCACCACCTTGGTTCTGTACCTTCTGCCTCACACTGGTTCTAACTCATTTGTCTGCCTTCTTTCCCAATTCTTGGGGAGAGGTCAGATCAGAGTCTACCAGGTACTGGTGCAAGAGCTGATTTTCACAGTTATTAAGAATCTGCTCCCTCATTATCAGATTGTACAATCCTTTGAAGTCACACACTTTACTGCCCAATAACAAACCTTCCAGAGCCTTAGCAGCACAGTCAACAAAGTCAACCCAGTCCTGATTTTGTGATTTTTGGGTGTCTCTGAACTTTAACCTGTATTGTTCAGTGGTTAGGCCAAACCCATCTATTAGTGCACTTTTCAAGACTTTGTTGTCATCAGCATCCTCTTCTCTTACAGTGAGGAGCTTGTCTCTACCTTTGTCTGCAAAGGAGAGCCATAAGATTGCTGCCCACTGACCTTGAGGGACCTTCTGTATTTTACAGGCCCTCTCCAAGGCAGTTATCCATTTGTGGATGTCATCCCCACTCTGGTAGGGAGGGACAATCCTACATATGTTTCCATGGTCATAAGACCTCTCCCTATCTCTAGGGAAATTGCTGCCACCAAGGGACTCTAGCCCCTCCTTTTTTACTAGCTCCGTAGAGCTCTAGGGCTTCCCTATCTAAGTATATGCACAAAAAATACTCTAACAGATCTAAGAGGAGATCTAACAAGATAAAGGAAGAGGGGAAGAAATGAAAACTCCTGAGATAAGGTTGTGCCTAATACAACCGTGGTCGTGGGGAAACTAAGTGTTTCTTTAAGTTACCCTCACACACCCTAGTGGTGTCATGCTTCATCATCGGGTCACCCAGACCCCTAGAAGTCCGGGTGGGCTCGACCACAGTGTTGGGAGTGCTTTTAATATGTTTTACGGCAGAGGGAGTTAACTAGATAAAATACCGCAGGCAGAACCCCAGTATCCCTTTATTCTTGGGTCTGTCTGGGTAGTTAAAATAAATAAAATGGGTCTTTTAGGAGTGTTATGGTCCTAGGACCCTAGTGCCGACATGTTTCAGTCCAAAAAGGGGCCAAAAAATGGTCCAGGACTTTCTTCAGGGCAAAAAAGTAACTCCCCTATGTGAGTGAAATTACTCGTGATGGGGTGTCCCTATCCTGTCAGTATGGTGAGGGCAGAGTAGCTGCTCCACGTGATATGATTAAGAGTGGATGTATGTAAACTGCCAGGCTCCATCTGAAAAGGAAAAGTAGAGACAAACAACATATAAAAATATCAGCGGTAGAATAGCCGCCTGGTTCATTTCTCCTTGAGCGGTATAGTGATTACCGCAAGTGGACATGCGTGTATCTAGGTGCGCATGCTTTCGTAGGGAGGTGTGTCCTCCTATCGTGCCACTCAAAATCACTGTAACCTATCGTTGTATGTGTGACAGGCATACTGTGTGAGTGGCGAAATGATTCGCATCCTAGCGATAACAGCGTGATGTCTGCATTTGAAAGTAGCGTGCACACAGTGTCTCCAGATACTAGTGCACATAAGAAACGTATTTGTTCCTGGTGATTCCGAGATCTATCTACGAGTGTGTTTACGTGAAGTATAATAAAATATATATATATAATATATAATACACAGGCATACAAAACATTCATTCGTGCTAAGTTTGCAGATATACATTACCCAAATCGGGGAGGTTGACTGAATCTCACAGGACCAGAAGGCCAGATTGGGCGGTCCTGGGGGAACCGTGAAGAAAGAGTGTGTCACCGAGCAGGCTAAGTGAATCTGCCAGTATGTCGATCCGAATCGGTAGGGCAAAAAAGAGTGATGTCACGTAGGGAAACTGAGACATCGCGCTGATCAAATTACTTACTTATTTAAGATCGGTCGCCCTGCCTGCTACCTGTTTGGTTCTGGTCCTCGGCTTTCGCAAGTAAGTAGAGCAAGAGTCGCGCATAAATAACATGGAAAGCGCGCCGGAACATCGGGACCACGCCCCTCAGTTACAGGAAGTGACGTGAGACGTCACGGCGTGTAGTGGCAACAGGGTGAAGGGAATTGTAGTTTTTTGTGTAGGTAATGCGGGATTTTCCTGACGGGCTGGTGATGGCTAAACCCGGGGATTCGTCAATGTTCTACGAGTGCATATATAAGCGCTCGTGTGTAGTAAAAGCGGTATGGTGGACGGGAAAGGGATAATAAACGATAGTTAACGTGCACCGCAGTTACAATGTTGATAGCCTACTGTGCCAAGATGTATAGTATATAGTTTATATAGTATTGGATGGAGGTCCATTGACGCGGGGACAGTCTGCTAATTGCTGTTCATTAGTACGTTCACAAAAACGGGGGTGGGGAGGCGGGGACTGAATGGTATTGGTTCTGTTGTGAGCTCGTGTAAATATAATCATGGAAATCGTTTTGCTTGGGTGCAATGGTACAACTGTGATAGTATCTGTTGTCGCACTGGTAGTACTCATTTCCAATCCGGCATCTCGGTGAAGGGTTGATAGGAATGTAGAATATCAGTAGGAGTCATTAGACATGGTGTCTGTAACTCAGTGTTATGGTGTAAAGTGATGGACACATGGGGTGATTATTTGTTTAGTTGACTCCACGGTATAGAGTCATTAAGTCCCTTTTCATGTGTTCTCAAACGATACACCCAACGTTGTTCTCTCTCTAGGAGTCTTTTCTGTAGATTTCTGGTACCATTGATCTTCTCAATGATTGTCCATCGTATGTCTGTGTCTTTATGATGTTTCTCCACGAAATGTGTTGTTAGTCTGGTAGCTGTGATCATACGTCTGATGGTGCTCCTATGTTCACTTATCCGAATTTTTATTTTGCGGCTGGTCATGCCTATGTAGGTCAAATCACATGGACACTTGATGAGGTAGATAACTCCTTCAGAATTGCAGTTTGTATGTGATCGTTGTTCCCAGGGGGTGTTTAGGCCAAGTTCGAGAGTTTTGCTGGGTCTGGTGAATTCACAGGCTACACAGGACCCACAAGGATAATGTCCGGTCACTGGTGGTGTATTCCATAATGTTGTTTGGACGTCACCGACATTACCATGAGTGTCTGTATGGATCAGGGTATCTCTCAGACTACGGTTCTTTTTAAAAGAGAACATGGGTTTGTCATATGAGAGTTTGTTGGAGGTGAGGATGGGCCACCTTTTATTTATAATCTTTTTTACATCATTTGAGGACGAATTGAATGTGGTAACACAGATCATATTCTGGGGTTGTTGTCTTTCTTGGGTTTCAAGCAGGGCCTCTCTAGGAGTGTTCCGTGCTCTTTTTTTGGCTTGTTCAATTATTTTAATTGGATAGCTTCTTTCTTTAAGCTTGTCTGTGAGTGTTTCTGCCTCTTTTTTGTAATCTCGGAGTTCGGAACAATTTCTACGTATACGTAGAAATTGTCCTACAGGGAGATTTTCCCTGAGAGATCGTGGATGGGCGCTGTCGAATCTCAACAGACTGTTTCTATCAGTCGGTTTAGTGTATAGCGAGCTGCTCAATGTGCCATTCTTTGCAATGATGTTGATGTCCAAAAAAGGAATGGTTTCTCTGTCTTTATTAATGGCGAATCGTAAGTGAGGATTAAGATCGTTAATCCATCGAGTGAAGTTTGAAAGGCTCTGAGTGTCGCCTCGCCATACCATAAAGATATCATCAATATAGCGATACCATTTACAGATGTTATTAGTGTAAGGGTTAGCATTCCAAATATGTTGGTTCTCAAAGTGGCTCATGTATAGGCATGCTATACTAGGAGCGAAGGTGCTCCCCATAGAAGTTCCATGGATTTGCCAGTATAACTGGGATTCAAATTTGAAGAAGTTTTCCGTTAATGCCAGTCTCATTAACGTGATGATCCATTCCTTTGGTGCAGTCCATTGCCATTCCTCATTCTCTAGGAGTTGTTCAATGACTCCGATGCTTTCAGTCTGGGGTATACTCGTATACAGCGCCTCTACATCTAGACATACTAGAAAGCAATTCGTTGGGTCATATTCAATGTTAGTCAGAAGATTCAGGAGGTGTTTTGTATCCTGTACATACGATGTTATTTGTTTTACCAGAGGGCGCAAAAACCAGTCAGTATACTGGGAGAGTGGTTCCAGGATCGAGCCAATTCCTGAGACTATAGGTCTCCCTGGAGGAGGTAACTTCCCCTTGTGGATCTTGGGGATGGTATAGAATAGCGGAATTCTAGGTTCCTCTTGATTCAAAAACTTGTGTTCTTTTTTAGTGATCCAATCCTTCCCAAGTGCATCTGATGTCAGAACTGATATAGTTGTCTTGAGTTTCTTTGTGGGATCTCGGTTGATTTTTCTGTAGAATTTTGTGTCAGCCAACAGAGTAAGACATGCTGTCTTGTATGTCAATGAACTTTGGATGACTGTAGCACCCCCTTTGTCAGCAGGTTTGATTATTATTTCTGTACGATTTTTTAATTTTGTCAAGGCCATACGTTCTTTATTGCTCAAGTTATTAAAAGCATTAACTCTGGGTTGTAGTTCTTCTACTTCTTTGGCAACTGCTTCTTCAAAAGCTAGTACTTCTGGAGGCATCATGTTTGAGGGTGGATAGAAGGTTGATTTAAGTCTCAAATCAGTGTACTCTCCATCGCTGATGACTTCTTCCTTGTCTTGGAAGAAAACCTTGAGTCTGATTTTCCTAAAAAATTCCCCAAGTTCACAGCGTAACTGGAATTTGTCTAGGTGGGTAGTTGGAACGAATCCAAGGCCTCTTTCCAAGACTGACATCTCATCTGTAGTGAGGGTTATGTCTGTTAGGTTTACTACTAATCCCTCATTGTGCTTGTTCCCGGATGTGGTTGGTCCCTGGAGTTGCTCCTTGTGTTTGGTCCTGGCCTGTCCTCCTCCCATTGTACCCTTCTGTTGCCACGTCTTCCTCGATTCCCCCTCCTTCCGCCCTGGCCTAAAAAATGCTGGTTAAATTCAGGTTGGAAGTAGGGTCCCATTGGAAATTGTGGCGGTCCTTGAAAAGGGACTGGACCAAATGGGCCAGACCATGGGTACATTTGTGGGTGTCCAAATCTTTGATTGAAGTTTCCGCGTCGAGGTCTTCTTGGTTTGTTTTGCCAATTCTTATACGAACCATCACTAGACCAACTGTCCTGTTCGGAATCGGAGGATCCCGAACGGTCATTGCGTGAGGAACCTGTGTCTGAATTGTCCTCTCCTTTGTAATCATCTTTTATGTAAGGGTATACCTTCTCATGGCTAAATTTTTTGAGATCTTTTTGTAATTTGGAAATCTTTTTTTGCATGAGATATTCCTTGTGTTCAATGATCTCTTTGTTCACTTCTTCAAGCTTCTTTTTGTAGAGTGATAGTTTAATTTCTGTAATTAGGTGGTCTTCGCTGGTTTTGATTTTGATTAATATGGCATCTGATAAGCGCTTGGCAGTGTTAATTATCAGGATAAGCCAATCCCTCGAACAGCGCCATGCAATGAGTGACCACTCTTTCTTAAAAAAAGGGTCATCCAGGAAGATCCTGGGTGCATTCTTGACCAACAAGCCTGTTGGTGCTATGTTCCCACGGAGATATTCTGTCATGATGGCTCCGTGCAGGAGGGTTCTCATCTGACAGCGTTTGAGTTCTTTTAATTCGTCCCAATTCTGTGCTTGGGAGAGACTCTGACCAATATTGGTATCTGGAAGTAATGATGGTCCTGCTAAGATAGCAGACGCCATCTCGTCTGTATAACCAATCCCTAGTTGTTCAGCCATGGCAGGTATGTGATGTGTGTATGCTAGCTTTAAATGTGAGTATTAAAGTGACAGTATAAAAACTAATAGAGGAGACAGAGGTACTGTGCTATTTTCTTTTTCAAATTTCTGAGAAACCGTTTGAGATCTCAGAAAAATGGATTTTAAACCCACAGCTGTGCGCTGCTCAATTATCTATAACACGTCAAAGTATTGGGAAATCCCAATGACTTAAGGGGTAAGAGAGGTAGGATTGTGTAGAGTATATCCTCCCATACAAACTATATGCACAAAAAATACTCTAACAGATCTAAGAGGAGATCTAACAAGATAAAGGAAGAGGGGGAGAAATGAAAACTCCTGAGATAAGGTTGTGCCTAATACAACCGTGGTCGTGGGGAAACTAAGTGTTTCTTTAAGTTACCCTCACACACCCTAGTGGTGTCATGCTTCATCATCGGGTCACCCAGACCCCTAGAAGTCCGGGTGGGCTCGACCACAGTGTTGGGAGTGCTTTTAATATGTTTTACGGCAGAGGGAGTTAACTAGATAAAATACCGCAGGCAGAACCCCAGTATCCCTTTATTCTTGGGTCTGTCTGGGTAGTTAAAATAAATAAAATGGGTCTTTTAGGAGTGTTATGGTCCTAGGACCCTAGTGCCGACATGTTTCAGTCCAAAAAGGGGCCAAAAAATGGTCCAGGACTTTCTTCAGGGCAAAAAAGTAACTCCCCTATGTGAGTGAAATTACTCGTGATGGGGTGTCCCTATCCTGTCAGTATGGTGAGGGCAGAGTAGCTGCTCCACGTGATATGATTAAGAGTGGATGTATGTAAACTGCCAGGCTCCATCTGAAAAGGAAAAGTAGAGACAAACAACATATAAAAATATCAGCGGTAGAATAGCCGCCTGGTTCATTTCTCCTTGAGCGGTATAGTGATTACCGCAAGTGGACATGCGTGTATCTAGGTGCGCATGCTTTCGTAGGGAGGAGTGTCCTCCTATCGTGCCACTCAAAATCACTGTAACCTATCGTTGTATGTGTGACAGGCATACTGTGCGAGTGGCGAAATGATTCACATCCTAGCGATAACAGCGTGATGTCTGCATTTGAAAGTAGCGTGCACACAGTGTCTCCAGATACTAGTGCACATAAGAAACGTATTTGTTCCTGGTGATTCCGAGATCTATCTACGAGTGTGTTTACGTGAAGTATAATAAAATATATATATATAATATATAATACACAGGCATACAAAACATTCATTCGTGCTAGGTTTGCAGATATACATTACCCAAATCGGGGAGGTTGACTGAATCTCACAGGACCAGAAGGCCAGATTGGGCGGTCCTGGGGGAACCGTGAAGAAAGAGTGTGTCACGGAGCAGGCTAAGTGAATCTGCCAGTATGTCGATCCGAATCGGTAGGGCAAAAAAGAGTGATGTCACGTAGGGAAACTGAGACATCGCGCTGATCAAATTACTTACTTATTTAAGATCGGTCGCCCTGCCTGCTACCTGTTTGGTTCTGGTCCTCGGCTTTCGCAAGTAAGTAGAGCAAGAGTCGCGCATAAATAACATGGAAAGCGCGCCGGAACATCGGGACCACGCCCCTCAGTTACAGGAAGTGACGTGAGACGTCACGGCGTGTAGTGGCAACAGGGTGAAGGGAATTGTAGTTTTTTGTGTAGGTAATGCGGGATTTTCCTGACGGGCTGGTGATGGCTAAACCCGGGGATTCGTCAATGTTCTACGAGTGCATATATAAGCGCTCGTGTGTAGTAAAAGCGGTATGGTGGACGGGAAAGGGATAATAAACGATAGTTAACGTGCACCGCAGTTACAATGTTGATAGCCTACTGTGCCAAGATGTATAGTATATAGTTTATATAGTATTGGATGGAGGTCCATTGACGCGGGGACAGTCTGCTAATTGCTGTTCATTAGTACGTTCACAAAAACGGGGGTGGGGAGGCGGGGACTGAATGGTATTGGTTCAGTTGTGAGCTCGTGTAAATATAATCATGGAAACCTATCTAAGGCCATCTGCTGCTTTTTGAGGTTAAACTCGTCTTGCTCATACTTCAGCAGTCTCTCTCTCCTCTCCTGGGAGGTTTCCCTCCCTCTGTGAGAAGAAACAGAGGTTCCTATAGAGGAGTTGGACTGGATAGATCCCCTTGACAGAGATCTATCCCTTCTAGCCCTGTTGTCAGGCCTACCAGGAAGAATGAAGGAAGTGGTATTATTGTCATCCTCCTCATCCTCATCCTGGTGGTCTGTGTTCACCAGAGTCTGGTCATTGTCACCAGTCTGGTCAGCATTAGAGTTAGAGTCAGGGGAGTTTCCACCCCTAGACCCACCATCAGGTGCTACTCCAGTCCACCCACACAGTCTACATCATCAGGCCCACTAGGCCATGTGATATCATCCAGTTTCAGTATCTTTATGAGATGCTGGCTGGATGGACTTTTGCCTGTCTTCAGCTTCCTAATGGAACATAAGGCCCTAAGCCGAGCAAAGGTGAGATCCATATATTTATAGGGAAGGAGATCACTGGTTCCTGGTAGGGACCCAGTGGTTCCTGGCTGGTTAGACATTACTAATGTGGTGTGGTGTATTGCACTTCCTACACTAGTGTGGCCTACTAAACTCTCTTGAGTTGTAGAAAGGGTGTGCTATCCCTTAACACACAACTCTAAGTTCAATAGAACTTACTGCAGCTAAACTTGATATATGTACCTCAGGTACCTTTAGTGGTTTTCAGTTGATCAATTCAATTGAGATTATCTGGTAAAACAATAGCAAGCTGGAATCCCACACGCTGCACACCAATGTGAGAAGGTGGCCTGATATATGCTGTCCACTAATTCTAGTGGGCACCTTGTATCAGTACAAACAACACCTTATGGTGATAGGTTAAAGACAACATCTATTGAAAGCTATCCTAGTGGTAGCTATGAAGAGCAGCCTTCAGGCTAAGTCTTGAAAGAATGTAAAGCAGCTTGTTTTACCAGTCTATAATCTCTTGAATGATCAAATGAAAGGACAACCACACCAGGTATATATTTAAAATATATGTATTTAGGTTAACACACACCCCTCTAGACTCTTTATGAGGCTGGAGTTCAAAGTACTTAAGTTACAAGATAGCAATCATCAGTAAAAGCACAAATACACCTTTGGGCCCTAGGGGCGTACCAAACCATATACCAAAAAAGTGGTATAAGAACCACGACTGGAACAGGCACTAGGCCTATTGCCTCTAGAATCGCTGGGACCCCAAGGAACCACCCAAAGTAGTGACACAGGGGACCCACGGGAACTGTATGCAGTGTGTAAACACAACAGTGGGTTTCTATTATCTTCTAAGGGCAATGTCGCGGTTGGAAATTTAAAGAATAGGGACACTTCTAATCGAGCCTGGACCAAACCCTTTTGGACTTAAGAAGTTCTAGGGCTAGCACCCATGAGAACACCGGAGTACTCGAGCTACCTCACCCAGGGAAGACGGATGCATAGGTGCCTTTTGGTGTCGGGTCGCGTCGTCGATTTCAATGGAAGCCTGAAGAGAACTGCTGCTGCCATGAAGAGCAGAAGTGTTCGTAGAGATATAAGCATGTATCTAGAATGTAAGGAACCTGAAAGCAGAGGGGACAGAGTCTGGGTCACTTGCCAGTGATCTAGGGCAGGATGGACCAATGCCCACAGATGTTGGGTGCTTCGGGTGAGTTGATAGGTGTCTTGACTCTTCAGCCACGAGGTCCAGGAGGCATCGATGAAGTCCATGAGCCAGATTCGAGCTGTCCCACGAAGTCTGTCAAGTGCTGCAGTGTCGGTGACCAGAATGGACCCAACAAGCCTTGGCAACGGCAAGTCACTGGAATTCAGAGAAAGGACTGCGGTGCAGACCAGTAAGGCTTGAGGGACTCACCCAGCGAATGTAAGTCAGGGCACGTCTGGAGCAACCAGGTAGGACCAATCAGAAAAGAAGTTGCCTTCGTGGGGACCTGCTAGCCAACGGGCTAGTGATCGCGAAGGAGCCTCAAGCAGTCGCACTTGAAGCTGGCCCCCCGGTCACTCGTGGAGTGGAGGACAACAATCTTTGGTGCAGGAAGTGCTCAAGGCTGGGGCTATTTGGAGCCCAAAGCACAATTTCGAGGAGGACCAGGAAGATAGCATTGCTGCAAAAGTTCATGGTGTCCAGGGTTCACGGTTCCATGTCACCCATGATAGTCACGGGTCTCAGCTTTGCTGGGGACCCAGGGTCGCCTCGGTGAAGTCTGGAAATCCACCTCTGGGGATGCAGAGACTTTGGTGTCCGGCTTGAGCTTCAGAATTACAGACCAGTCAGTTGCTTCTTTGGTGCCTGCCAAGCAGGGGAGTCACTCCTTGACCCCAAGGGAGATTTTTTCAGTCTTCTAGTTAAAGTAGAACATCGAAGGTCCAGGATATATGTTGCAGAGTTTCATCCAGGGTAATCTAAAGTCCTAGGGACTGGATTCCTATACTTATTGTAAGTTTAGGGGATGGACTAACCCTAAGGCTCCACCTATGGGTGGGCCAGGAAAGAAGGGTGGTTACACCCCTTTCCTTTGTCCAGTTTTGCACCAGAGCAGGGGCAGGTTGCCCCTGCAACAGGTTTGAACTGGAGTATGCACAGGGACACCAAGTGTGCCCCCAGTGCAGGACTTCAAAGCACCAGAGAGTGCTCCCGCCCAGCCCCAATACACATCAGCCTATCTGGAGACGTGGGGACACCTCCCCTCGACAGGAAACCTATTGTCCAGTCCTCCCCTGCCGGAGTTTCGGTCAGCAGCAGGAGACCAGACCCGTGTCTGTGGCAGAGGCATCCATTTTGTGATGCCAGGGCTCAGGAAAGTCCTGCCGGGTTTAGCCAGTGTGAACTTGTCTCTCTCTCTAGAAGGGTGGAATGCTACCCCGCCACCAGAATTGGTGGGGGGGGGGGGGCAGTATTGCAAAGTGTTTGATACCAAACACAACATGTTTTGATGCAGCCATCCCAAAGTTAGAATTTACCGCGAGGTTATAATGCACTTAAGAGTATATGGTATGGCTGTATCACAGAACAGCCATAAGGAAGTATTTCCGAAAGCTGCAGAGGGGCTCAGCTCATGCTTGGGCACCCTCTCACACAAAACCAAGCACTCTGCCTTCAGGATTGTCAAGGCCTGCCATAAGAGTGGCTTATAGGTTTATATGTGTCTGTATATGGTAGTGATATAGGTAGCCTATACCACTGTAAGGGGTGCAAGCACACACTTACCCAGGCTGCAGTAGCAGACCTGTGGTGCCATTTTGGAGTGCTTCCCAGGGGTGGCATAATATATGCTGCAGCCCCTGGTAGGCCTCCGAGGTACCTATGGCCTAGGTACATAGTAGACCATATACAAGGGGCTTATAAGGCACTCCAGAATCCAATCAGATATGTACCTAATGTACATGGAAACCATTTTAGAGAGGAAGCAGCTAGGCTGTGATCCTGATTAGCAGGGCCACAGCCAGACTAAGGTCGAAAAACAGTGAAACACCAGCAAAAAGTGGGGGTACCCATGTGAAGCAGATCCTACTCTCCTACAACGGTCTACTTTTTCCTCATAGTCATCAGTGGCCTACCTTAACATGGGACAAAAAATGTCCAGGCTGTACCTTCTACTTTGACAGGGTAAACAGGCCATATGGAGCAAACCAGAAAAGTCCTAATGAAGAGATGTGGCGGGTTTTGATGGGTTAAGATGGGTCTGTCTTGGCCATATCTTGTGTGTCCCTTGATGTAGGACTTGGCTCAAGCTTTTTTTGAGCAAACTGGAAACTCTGCTGGACCCCACCTTGCCTCTGGTGCGTCTCGGGGACGTAGTCTTACCTCAGACAACCGCCAGAGTTGTTCAATGAGTCAGGGAATCAGCAAAACAAACACCCGCACTGAGGGACTGGGCTTGCATTTTTTAGCACACTGGAAACTCTGCTAGGCACCGCCTTGCCTCTTGTGTGTCTAGGGGGCAGAGTCACACCCCACAAAATGGCCATATGTACTGTATTTTATAGCAAGCTTTTAAGATGTATATTTTTGAACATTTATGCAGAAATGTACATCATTACTTTTAACATATATTTTTGACATAGTAGATTGTATTTTACATTTTTATATATAATTGTTTAGTATATATTAATTAATACTGTTTAACATAGAGTGATATGTTTATGGTACTATTTAATTTAAACTTTATATATGCACGTGTATTTGTTCAATACATTGTTCAACATTTTAAAAACATTTTTTTAAACGTGCATACAGTAGTAAAACCTTTTAATAACCTTTTGTAAAATTTCTATTGATTTTCACAGGAAAATCGACTTTTTTAACTTCTATTTGGCGGGCATTTTTTTACAGCTACTAGTATTTTGTACATTATAGGTGTCATTTTAAGGTGGATTTCTGCTCCTGTCAGACGTGGTGGCCTGTTGCAGTTCAACAGACAAGGTAACAGCTCTTTAAAAAATGTATTTAAGGTTTTAGGGGTAGATCTAGCCAGTGCGGATTATGGTGTTAGTTTTATTTGATAAGTGTATTTAGTGATAGTTTATGTTCAATTGTTTCACACGGTAATGCAATAGGCCGAACTATACTTTGGTAGTAGTAGTATGTTATTGTAAACATAGTCATGTGTTGCACTATATTTGTAGAGTTGTAACATTATGTTTGTATTGTATTTGGGATGCATGGATTGTGAGAAACCCTGCGCAGAGTATGCTAAGTGGCACTTTGCAGGTTACACAGAGTAAAAAAAAACCTCTGTAGAACTTCGCTCAGCTCCGACACAGCCCCACAATTTCTTTTAAAAAACGGGTAAAAAAAGAAAACACTTACCTTCTCTCTGTCATCTGTGGGCCGCCCTCCTCCTCACCGCGGTGTCTCCTCCTTGCCGCCGTCGGAGTTTTGCCTCAAGTTCGCATTCCCAGCAGAGCGCGGAGTTAGTAAAACTCTGCAAACTCTGCTGGCGGAACGGAGTACGCCACCCGGCTTAATTGTGAGAGTGGGTACTTATGTTTCTTCTACAAGATAGGAAGTTGGATTGCAACATTTGTTGCAAATTTTTTTTTTGTTAAAAAGGAAACTAATTTGGCTTTTTTGGGTCAACAATATTTTTGTAATTTTCTTTGATTTATTTGGATTTCCTGGAGCAGATTTAACTTTTAATTTGTTAAGGTATTTATGCTTTCGGATGACGGTCAATTACATTGGTGGATTTGAGTTGTACAATTCATTTTTCAATTTTTGGTGGGTTTCCTAGCTTTTATTTATGGGTTTTTTGTGGATTGCATTTTTGGGAACAGGAGGTTTATCAAACACATCAGTTAAGCAACTGTAAGTGCAATATTTGTATTTCTTTTTTGGTGAAAAATGGCATTTGTAGTTTGGTTTTAATGCAATTGCAGGTGAAATAGTATACATGTGTGCTTTCATTTAAGAGCTGCTTTGTGAATGTTTTCATGAGAAATCGGGTTGCCGGTTGAGTGAGGTGTTAAGCCTCTTAAGCAAAATCCCCAGTCCCTGCCAGGATGTACCACAATATTCACTAAATCAACCTGTGCTTTACCCTCTTTAGCTTGGCGCAAAAGCAGTCAGGCTTAGGTTAGAGGCAATGTGTCAAGCAATTTGTGAAGTTTTATTCAGAACACAGACAGCACTAAAGTTAAACACAACACAAGAAACATTTTACACTAGTTTAGGAAAATAGAGTACACTTTAATCATTTATTTGTCCCCAAATCAAGAAAAATCCAATCACTAGAAACGGAGTTATGAGGTAAAACGAGTGCATGAAGATCGAAGCGCTAACTAGGGGCAGATAGTGGCACAAGACTGGGTCAAAGATTAAAAAAATATGCCTTGGAGTTAGAAGATATTTCAGCAGAAATGTTCTGAGTAGGTAGAAGTTCAGCGGGGCAAGGCTGCAGGCGGTGTCTAAGGAGGAGTCGGGGAGCTGCTGTAGGAAGTTGCTGTAAAGATCCCCATATTTGGACATATTTTAGATCTTGGCTGATCTGGTTTCACTGTCACTTTACCGTTGGTTTCTCGCCCACGTGGGCTGCCTGCTTGATTTACATGTGGGTGGGTCTATGGGTGATAGTTTATCCAAGTGCTGCCGTCTCCGGAAGAATTTTCCTTCCGCAACAATGGCGTTCTAGGCAAAAGTGGCCAACGGAGGGAGTTTAGCCAAAATTTCCACCAACCTCCACACCTAGGTTGGTGGTTTCAAAGGGATATAGGATAGAAAATTACCTTTTTTTTCTACTTACATTTCCATCATGAACCCGGTTGTTCAATTTCTTCCTTTTTTACTTGTTTCCTTTTGAATTGTCTGTTTACATTAGCTCTGGACCCATGCATTTTTAAATCTCTCCCACAAGCAATATTTTTCTAATGTGTAATGCATAAGTTTGTTATGATTTCCTTTAAGAAACACACCTGCATTCATTTTTTGTTTTTTTGTTTCAAATTCGGTGCAAAATGCCGTCATGATAATGGAAACTTACACAAAAATTGTCATTAATCAAAAATCATAACATGTTACTACAGGTGTGCTTAATTATTTTTCATAAGCTCTCAAATTATAAAAATATGCATTACGCAAATTTTCAATAATATAAATCTAATATTAATTTTGTAATTGCACTAGACAAGGCAAAACATTTTTAAAAAAAGTTGAAAAATCAATGTTATTAAACTTACATTTTATTATATGTATTCATTTACATAGCATTACCCCTAGTCTAGAGCATTTTCTGTATTTATTTTACATTTAAATTTTCAAATTGTTTTAACTCTTTCACTGCTAGGCCTCCCCCCCCCCCCCCT
Organism: Triturus cristatus; assembly: GCF_964204655.1. Lineage (NCBI taxonomy): Eukaryota > Metazoa > Chordata > Amphibia > Caudata > Salamandridae > Triturus > Triturus cristatus. Next base: position 522,006,707 of record NC_140588.1, on the reverse strand, counting down.
TGTGCTAAGCCTTTTTTTTGGCTATTTGGGGTAGTTCGCGCTTAGGCGCCTGTAACTTTTTGACCACATGTGGTGTTGATTGTGGTGCTTGTATGTGTAGTGATGGTTGTGGTGAGTGTGCTGCAATTCATCATGTCACTTCCCCTACAACAGTTCTCCTGTCCAGCTTGCCCCGAGTCCGTTACTGTGGCCTGTCTACCTGCTGACCTCTGTCTGTGCCTCCCCTGCTCATTTCTTGATCTGTTTTGCTGTTTCTTCTAATTTTTCTGCCCTCTGTTTTGCCTTCTCCTGTTCGTTTTTCTGCCCTCTGTTTTGCTTTTCCTGCTTGTTTTTCTGCCCTCTGTTTTGCCTTTTCTACTCGATTTTCTGCCCTCCGTTTTGCCTTTTTTTCTAATTTTCTGCGCTCTGTTTTGCCTTTTATGCTAATTTTTGTGTCCTCTGTTTTGCCCTTTTCTTCTAATTTTTCTGCCCTATGTTTTGCCCTCTTCTGCTCTGTTTTGCCTTTTCCGCTCTTTGTTCTCCCAGTCTGTTTTGCCTTTCTCTGCTCGTTTCTTTCCTCTTCCCACCATTTCCTTTCTCCCACCGTTCCTTCCTCCCATCACCCAGCACCCCGCCTTCCCCCAAGGACCTACTTAATGGAGGTCACAGTGTGACCCAATTGAGAAGATTCACGTTCCAGCCCCCCCAGCGACAGTTCTCCTGTCCATCTTCCCCGCAGTCCTCTACACTATGTTTCTTGTTCTGTTTTGTCTTTTCTTCACAATTTTCCTATCTTTGTTTTTCCATTATCTGCCCTCTGCTTTGCCTTGGCTGCTCATTTTTCTGCCCCCCATTTTGCCTTTTCAGCTAATTTTTCTGCCCTGTGTTCTACCCTCTTCTTCTCTGTTTTGCCTTTTCAGCCTATTTTTCTGCCCTCTGTTTTGCCCTCTTCTACTCATTTTTCTGCTTTCTGTTTGGCTTTTTCTGCTTTCTGTTTTTCCCTCTTCTGGTCTGTTTTTCCTTTTCGGTTAATTTTTCTGCCCTCTGTTTTGACTTTTCTGCTAATTTTTCTGCCCTATGTTTTGCCTTTTCTGCTTGCTCAATTTTCTACCCTCTGTTTTGCCTTTTTCTGCTTGTTTCTTCCTTCTTCCTGACATTTTCCCAAGACCTGACTTTTTGAAAGAGAACTCGCACCCCAACACCCAGATGCCACTAGGGTTGCCAGTGGCATTCTCTACAAATGCTGATTGATTGTTTGATTGTGGTCAGGGTTGTTGTGGGAATGGTGGTGGTTGTGTCTTTGATGCCTGTGGGATTAGTTCCAGTAGTGTGTGCATGTTGTGTGTGCATTTGTTTGTGTTTCTTTATGTGTTTGTGTGATTGTGCTGCTTGTGTGTGTTGGGATGGGTGCCTGCAAAGAAGTAAGTGTGCTTGGGCTTGGGCTGGGGTTTTCGAAAGGACCTGAGTTAGTCCAGAAGGTTGAGCTGTTTGGGAGGCTTGGGTGAAAGAGGAGACTGTTGTTTTGGCAAGAAATCTTTGCCTGCCAGATATTGAACTGTGAATGGCATACAAAATGTAACCATTTTTTGCATTTGGCAGGAAGGGTCTTCGATGCCATTCACTATCACAGACTGGTCTACAGAGATGGTGCATAAGGGGAAAATAGCCTCCACTACTCAGCACAGCTGAGGTTACAGGGGAAGGGGGTGAGGTGCCTGTGGCAAAGGAAACCCCAGCCCATTTAGGGGGTACAATTTGGCCAACTGGGGGGAGCAAGAGGGAGTGTGGAGCTGTGTCTCTCGGTAGTAGACAAGGATAATGTTGTTACAATTCTGGTGGGGTCCACCACCTCTAGGGACTGGTCAGTTGTGGAGGCCCTTGAATATGACTAGGATGTGGCCTCCATTACAGTCCCCTCACACTCCGTACCACTGTGTCCATCGGTGTCATATGTTTTACCACCTGAAACACAGTGGCCCGGTGCTTCCTCGCTTTCTTGGCCAATGTCTCCTTTGCCTGCTCTTGAAGATGCTGTAAAGACATATACAATAGTATTATTGTATCTGTGTAAATATAACTGATCATTAAGTTTTTTCTTAAAACATTATCAAAATATTCATATTTCTCCTGCTCAGTAAGTGCAAAAAATGGGACACCCTGCTGTAGGTGAGTGGTTCCTAGGGCAGGGGAAAACTAGTCATAGAGAACCTTCCCTTGGCAAACATATCAATACATTATACAGTTTGCAAATCTCAACTTCCAATCAAAACTATATATATATATATATATATACGTATTATCTACTGGCGGTCGCCAGTAGATAGTTATAGCTAGGATCGTGTTTCCATAGGAAATCTGAAAATTCTATTTTGAATAACTTTGGCGCCATTTGACGGATCCTCGCGAAATTTTCAAAACTAATGGGGCGCACCGCTCAGCTCCTACCCTGGAAGTCTCAGGGTGATTCGTCAAGCGGGGGCTGAGAAAAAAGGGGGTCCCAAAACACGTTTTCCCCATGCATTTTCCCATAGGACCTTTAGTCGAAGGTACAGCCCGAACGGCTTGAAATTTGGCAAAGAGGTAGTCCTCAGGTCAGGGATGTGCCTTTTGCATATATGATGTCAATCTGTTCAGTAGTTCCTGAGAAAATTGCAGTGAAAAGTACATAAATATCTATCTGCGCACACCGTGCGCGCACCTTAACGTGCGCAAGCGTAATTGTGATTGGTGGTTACATATCAGTCAACATTCGAATCGGTCAAAATCAGGAAGTGTTGTCTGCCATTTTGTGTGTGACAGTGAAAAAGAAAGGTGGAGAACGTGAAAAGGGGGCAGGGTACAGATTTCCTGACCCCCTAGCTTTTGTCAGGGGGTCCCTGAAGGACCCTGAAGGGTGAAAAAAACATCTTTTTTTTTTTAAATCGCGGGGTGTGCGCGCCGTTGCGAGGTGCGTGCACGGTCCGTGCACGGCGGAAAAAAATCATAAAAAAAATAGAATTAAAAATCAAATTTAGGTGTTTAGATGTTAGGTGGCTCTAAAAAGAGCCGTTGTGTTAATTGAGGAACAGAGGAACAAAAAAATGAAAAACATTATGGGGTGCCGCATGTGTGCTGCTGTATCTTGCTCTCTATTAGGGGAATGCTGGTGTCCCCCATAAGAGAGAAGAGCATTGCACGCATTGCACCGTATATGCACCCTCTTGAACAGAGGGTGCATATCCAGAGGAACAGAAGCAGGTGAAGCTGCCGCCGCAGATGAAGTGCTCGGCTGAGCTGCCGATGATGTGCTTGGCTGAGCTGCTGCGGATGTGCTCGGCTGAGCTGCTGGAGGGTTGTCTCTAGCAGCTCGAGCAAAAGCCACAGGATGTACTCCTTTAACGTGCCTGATCATAGTGAAAATACTAAAAGAGTATTTCTTTTTAGGATCTCCTCTTGATAAGACAACACCACAAATAGTGCAGGTGACTTTTGGAGCATTCACCTACTTCTGCCCCTCCTGGAAATCTAAAAAATTGCCAGATAAAAGAGTCTTTCTATTTCCTCTGTCTCACAAGGGTCTCCTGCTCGCTCCCAGAAGATGACTGCTGCTCTGCCATTCTCAAGTACTGGAGTACTGGAAAAGCTGCTCAGCTCCTTCTCCCAGGGAATCAGAAGAAATAATGAGGGGAGTACTATAAACCAATGAAAAGTGTTGTTTCTTAATCACATGAACTGAAACTACTATAAACCAATGAAAAGTGTTGTTTCTAAATCACATGACTTGCCGTGCGCGCACCATGCGCGCATGGTGCGCGCACGAAGCACCCGTGCATGCGCATACGGAGCACACGCGTACGGAGCACGCGCGCATGCGCGTATGGAGCACGCACGACGTATGCATGTGCACATGGAGCACATACGCATGCGCACACAGAGCACGTACGCATGCGTGCACCGTGCGCGCACGCTGCGCACACGGTCAAAAACCCTTTAAAAAAAAAAATAATAGTTTTTTAAAGTGTTTGTAAGTTTATAGAAGATATTAACTATGCTGTTCAACTTTATCCACATTTTAAAAGAAGAGCTGAGCCATTCGATATTACAGGATAAAGTCAATCTATAACTATATACATAGGTAGCTTATTGTAAAATAAATATTTAAAAAATATAATAATACATTCATAAATTAGCATTTAAAAAACCTTGCAAAATCACTGAAAAAACCATAGGTTTCACACATGTTATAGTTAGCTGGACATTTCACTCGTAAACAACAAATGAAATTCCCCCTTTATAGTTAGTTCAGCTAACTATAACTCGCGCGCCCGCAATCCACTGCTGATAACGTCACATATTACATCACTCATGACATGGTCACCACTGTGTAAACATGCCCTGTGTCTGTTTTTAGTTGGGAGATTAAGTTCATTTGAATCCTGAGGGTCCCTAGGGTCCAACTAGCCCGCTAGGTACCTCCAGTAAGTGCCACAGAGCTGCATTGCAGAGAGGTGTAAAAAGTGGCACGGCCTGGACCACCTCTCTGCAATGCGTCTCAGTGGCACTTACTGGAAGCACTTGGTGGGCTAGTTAGCCCCCAGGGGCCCTCAGTATTGAAGGGAAATGATATCCCCAATTTAAATCGTGCCATAGTGCGTGTTTGCACACGTCACCTCAGGCCCCGTCCCCTCCCTTTACCACTGTGTAAACGCGCCCTGTGGCTGTTCTAAGTTGAGAGATTAAGTCCCCTTGAATCCTAAGGGTCCCTAGGGTCAAACTAGACCACTAGGTAACTCCAGTAAGCGCCACAGAGCTGCGTTGCAGAGAGGTGTAAAAAGGGGCTTGGCCTCAGAACACCTGTCTGCAGCGCAGCTCCCTAGCGCATACTAGAGATGCCTGTTGGGCTAGTTGGCCCTCAGGGACCCTCAGTATTGAAGAGGAATTAATTCCCCAACTTACAATGGGCGCGTTTGCAGAGTGCTGCAAGGAGGGGGCATGGCCTCCGTCACGATGCCAGTCTTTTATTTATTGGCCCTGATGACCCCATCCCCCAGGGCCTGTCTCCTAATTATATTTTTTTGACCCCAATCCCCAGGGCCAGCCACTGTTTTTTATTATTTTAAAAAAATATATATTTATAGACACACCTAGGACATGCTGGACAAACCGTACGTACCTATCAACATGACGATTTGCGTGATATTCATTAAAAGGCGACTATGCATACAATGAATCCACGTGGAATGTATTTACACCACTAGTGAAGCTCTGACATGTCTGATGCCCTACCGTGCCTAATCCCGGTAGACACCCTTGTCGTTTATTGATACAAGCATGGGTAGCTATTGACGGGCACATTTAATACACATGCACACCAAGCCATTCAAAGGGGATTCGACAAAAATTCGACCAAAACTTTGCAAGGAACCCCCCTCACGGTTAATAAAACACACATCCACTGCCGGATGTGTAATACTTTTCATTTTACTCTCTGGAAAGGGAACGAACATCACTTGAGAGTCACAGCGCGCTCCTGGCAGAGCCCAATGCTGTGTTACACCCACCATTGCCTGCCGAGTGCCACACACCTCTGTGTTGTATTCCACTAGCTAGTGCATATGCTATGACACTCTCTAGCCCATGTGCACTGTAACACCACCCCGTGAATATGTCATGCCACACTTGTCTTCGCACGGGTTATATTGCCCCATCTAACGTGCCTTCCTCGATGCCTATGTTATAACGCACAATGCTATGCCATACATATTACAATCTGGGATCCAAATCTTTGTCACAGTGCATATGCAAAGTTACACTCCCCAGCACATATTTTATATTACAACTTTAGAGACTAGTTAGGTTACACAACACTGCCCTGTGCATATTACACTCCAAGGCGCATATCGCATAGCACGCGCTAGTGCCTGTGCTATCTCGCGCTCTCCAATGAATCTGTCATTGCGCACAATGTATTGCATATTATATTTCACACCCGGTTCATCTTATATCACACTTTTTGGTGCATAGTTTATACCATACACTATATCTAGTTTTCATTTTCAATCGTGCTCTCAGGACTATGTTCTATATAACACTGTGTTCACATACCCTTTTTACGGGCATTACATTTTGCGATAGGGGGTGGAGGGTCAGGGGGTGTTTCTGCCAAGTGAGCCCAGAGTCACAGTCACAAACGTCCTCTTCTTCCTGAATAAAAGTGAGATTATGCTGCATACTTGTTCATATTTTAAGTAGTTTGCACAGACACACATTTTAAAAACAATAAAGTTCCTAATACCCGCCTTCTCTGAACAGTTAGCTTGCTGCCCCATCCCCCTCCTCCCTATCCTCTGTTGTGTGAATCCATGGACTAGCCTCCTCCCTCCTGCCATGCATGGTCTGATGTGCTGCCACTGCCCTCAATTTAGTATGATGTACCAGTCCACTCCTCCTGCCCTCCATTGCCCAATTCTATGCCCCATCATTGACCTCCTGCTTAAACTCTGTGCTTAGCTTGCTGCCCCTATTCTCCTTCCCCCTGCCCTCCGATGTCTTTGTGCATGCCCCTGCTCCATCCTTTTTGCCCACCATGTTCCATGGACCTGCCACTCCTATCTACTCTGAGTGTTCTGTTGAGCTGCCCCACCCCTCCCACCTGCTTACCATTGTCAGATGAATGTAACCTCTCCCTGCCACCTCCACCCTGCCTGTCCACATGCCATGCCCCTATCCTCTTCCTCCTGTCCTACATGGTCCATTGTACTACCACACCCTTCTGCCCTCCCTGGTCTGTTGTGCTGCAACTGCTCCTCCTTCCTGCCCCGTGTGGTCTTTTGTGAGGCCCCTTCCCCTGAACTTCCTTGTCTGTGCACAGGTCCTGACCCTCCCTTCTATCCTCCATCGTCATTTGTGCATGCCCCTGCACCCTCCTTCTTGCCCATCATAGCCATTGTGCTGCCACTAACCCTCCCACTTGCCATGCATGGTCTTCTGTGCTGCCATGGCCCCTCCCACCTTCCCTGTGTGGTCAGCTAGCTGCCCCTGACCCCCTCCCACCTTCCTTCCATTGTCTGTGTGTATGCCATCACAGTCTCACTCTTGCTCTTCATGGTGTGTCTTGCTTCTAGTGCCCATCATGCCTAACCTCCATGGTTATCTTGCTGCTCCTAACCCCTTACCCCCAGCCCTCTGTTTACATGTGCAGACCCCTACTCCCTCCCTCCTGTCTTGTCTGTTCCATTGTAATGCCCCTGATCCGTCCCTCCTGCCCTTTATGGTCACACTCTGGGACATTCTGTCATTGGGCTATACTTGGGCTACATCTGGGTGATATTTGGGCTACATTTGGGCTCTTTTGTCTCTGGTGGCCATCTTGGGAGACTTATTTGTTATGAAGTTTCCTAATTTCCTCATTTACTGCAGTCTCCTCAGTAGGAAATACTTTCAGTTTTTTACTTTGATTCCATCAAGAAGGCATTCAGATGTGTCACACATTTGCCATAAATTCAGAATGTTAGCACTCTTTTTGCTCATTAGATCACTGTAGTAAAGCTACTGCTCACCAGGGAAGTCTGCTGCTGGTATTGAAAGTGCATGTTTCAGTCTGCATGTCAGAATTTTTTAATGAAATAGAAGAGGATTTGAGAGGTCACTCAAAATGTGCCCTGATTTTTCTTTCTGCGGCACTAATCATACTTTCTATGGAAAAATGAACCCCCTCATTTTGTTCCTTTTTAAATTAAATGTTTTAAGAGTTACCACTTTAATCCAATCAAGATGGCTTCAGGTGTGCCATACGTTTATCATAAGTAGGACTGTTAGCGCTCTAGTTGTTCTTTTTTTTTTTTTTTTGTCCTCATGTGCCGCTTTCCACCCGTTCTTTCCTTGAAGCGCCCTAGGGTGTAAATCATCTCATATATGAGGAGACTTGCTGACTAGAAAGCAGAAGGAGAAAAGATGTAACCTCTTCACCCAAACTTTCCAAAGCAAAAACCCCAAAAGATTACAAGCGACTTAATCATAGGACCAGATTTTCCATCTTTACGATAATTCAAAAACTTTAAGAAGTCCTAACCCAACCCCTCACCCATAATGTTCAAAAAATAACAACCAAAATCTATGCTTCTTTTTCAGGGGTACTACCATGTCCAGTTTACCAGTAGCTCTCATAGCTCTAATCCACATCAAATCAGTAGGGGGATCAGGAGAAACCTATAGTCTGCAGATTTCCCTGCGGGCCAACAATATAGCGTAAAACACCAATTTTGTTCTGTCATCCAAGCCCTTACCTTGTAGGTCCAGTCTACCTGTAATGATACTTTCAGGGCTTACCTCAATGTTCTGCTTTAGAATAACTGACAGACAGTTACTTACAGCGTCCCAAAAAATCTTGATCGCCGGACATGTTACAAACATGTGTATGTCGTCCTCATTTAGGCTATTGCATTTAAGGCATCTTACATTACCACCTTCTTTAAATTTTGCCAGCCGCTTTGGAGTCCAATATGCCCTGTGGAGAGTGAACAAGTGATTTCTTCTTAAATTCCCAGGTTTCACCAACTTGTAAAGTATCAACATAGTTACTTGCCATTGATCTTCTGTCGCAATCCTCAGCAAGCTCTCTCACCAGAGAATTTCCGGCAATAGAAAAGGGCCATCTTCCAATTCGATGATGGCCCAGTACCACGTCACCACCTCTTTTTTAAAACAAACTTCCGATGCTAGCTTTTCCTCAAAATCATTATGACGTCCAATAAGATGGTTTTTCCCAATGGCCCAACTTTGAATCTGGAGATATTTAAATTTGGAGAACTTTGAACCCCAACATAGATTACATTCAGTCCATGGTAACAAGCTACCATCCACGAATAAATCACCCCATTTCTGGGGTCCTTCTGCTTTTAAAGTCTTTGCCAATACATCGTCTGTCCAGCTTGGGGCGCCCGGAGTTTCCCAGATTGGTGCGTTAGCACTAAAGTAAGGAATTTTTGTGGCCCTTTCAACCCGATACCAGACCATAGCCAAGTCTCTTAAAACATTCAATCTTACTTTTTTGAAGAATTTTGGGTCCGAAAATTTGTACATAAAGCCAACCTGTTTGACCCCTTCAATATTTAACAAGATGGATAGTAGTTCCCCAATCACTGATTTTCCTGGACTACCCAAGAGCATTCTAAAATTTTTCAGCAAAAAAGCCCAGGAGTAAATTTGAAAACCCGGGGCTGCCAATCCTCCCTTAATGTGCTTCCTCCTTATCTTTTTCCATGATAGTCTAGACCCCTTAGAAGACCATATAAATGACCCTATCTCACTTTGCAACTTTGCCAACCCCTTTTTCTCAAACATCAAAGGGATAGAGTCAAACACAAAAGTTAACTTCGGCAGCACTGTCATCTTAATCAAATTAACTCGACCAAAGATAGTAAGTGGAAAATGACTCCAGCCTTTCATTAGGCTAGAAATGTCTTTCCTAGTTTTAGCCAGGTTGGTTATAGCAATTTGTGAAATATCCTGCGTTATTTGAACCCCCAGATATCTAATCTCTTTTTTAGAAGTTATAGTCTCGGTTGCTTGATTCCAAGACATAATTTCCGTTTTATCAGCATTCAGACAGTATCCCGAAACTGATCCAAAGTTGTTTGTAATTATTTCTATTGTGGCCAATGTTTGATTCAAGTCTGATGTTAAAATACCTATATCATCAGCATAAAGGCCGATCTTCCTGGTCCAACCCTGAAATCTAAAGGGAGGGATATTATCTATCTCCCTAATTCTACAGGCCAACGGTTCAATCTATAAGTCGAACAGAAGAGGGGATTAAGGACAACCCTGCCTCGTGCCCCTCATTACCTTTATACTTTTAGTTAAGACTCCATTAACTAGCACTCTTGAGGTAGGAGATTGATAGAGAGATATTAAAGATTGGCTAAAGTTTCCCCCAATCGAAGGTGCCTAATTAAAGCCTTCAGAAAAATCCAGTTAACACGATCAAAAGCCTTAGCGGCATCCAGAGCAATGATCGCCAAAGGAAGCTTCTGATCAATAGCGATATCAATACTTGTTATTAAGGAAAATGTTAATTCTTTGAGATATCTGCCCTTGATGAACCCCTTTTGATCTTCATGAACTATTCCGGGGACTCTAGTTGTTCTTTGGAACACTCTGGTAAGCTGCAGTAGAACACAAAGGAATCAACTGACAGTCTCTGCCCTTGTTGGATGTCCATGTTTTACTGAGAATGTCAGACTTCATTCTCACATGACTGAGAAAGATAATGTGAATTTACAGAAAATAAGCTCTCAGTTTAGCTTATAGATCACCTTCCAAACCTCTGTGGGAAAAGCATGAGAAAATATTTTTCTCTCAATCATGATATCCCAGCAGAAGGCTTTTTCACATGGTGAAATCACCTTAGAACATACCACAATTCCTAAAATGAGCATGGTACCATCAACAAATGATTTATAATGTAACTAAAGTCTTAAAACCTTCTATTTACTGCAATGCTTTTTAATGAGGTGCTATCATGTATATTGGTCCCAAGATGGCTGCCAACACTTCTTGGATGAAGTGCTCACAGCCAATCAGATCTCAGGATGAGATGTGTGGTTAGGCTCCGCCCAGATATGTATGTGATTTTACTTTTGATTTTCTCAGGAACTACTGAACATATTGACACCATATATGCAAAAGGCACATCCCTGAGCTGAGGACTACCTCTCTGCCAAATTTCAAGTAATTCTGTTCAGCCGTTCGGGCTGTTCCTTGGACTAAAAGTCCCTATGGAAAATTGCATGGGGAAAACGTGTTTTGGGACCCCCCTTTTTTCTCAGCCCCCACTTGACGAATCCCCCGAGACTTTCAGGGTAGGAGCGGAGCGGAGCGCCCCACCTATTTTGAAAATTTCGCGAGGATTCGTCAACCAGCGCCAAAGTTATTCCAAATAGAATGTTGCGGATTTCCTATGGAAACACGGTCCTAACTATAACTATCTACTGGCGACCGCCAGTAGATAATATATATATATATACATATATATATATATATATATATATATATATTACCTACTGGCGGTCGCCAGTAGGTAGTTATAGTTAGGACCACGTTTCCATAGGAAATCCGCAACATTCTATTTTGAATAACTTTGGCGCCGGTCGACGAATCCTCGCGAATTTTTCAAAATAGGTGGGGCGCTACGCTCCGCTCCTACCCTGAAAGTCTCGGGGGGATTCGTCAAGCGGGGGCTGAGATAAAAGGGGGGTCCCAAAACGCGTTTTTCCCATGCATTTTTCCATAGGACCTTTAGACACAGCTACAGCCCGAACGGCTGAACAGAATTACTAGAAATTTGGCAGAGAGGTAGTCCTCAGGTCAAGGAAGTGCCTTTTGTAGGTTTGGTGTAAATCTGTTCAGTAGATTCTGAGAAAATAGCCTTTAAATCAATATATATATCTGAGCCAGCTTACGGTGCGCTTACGGTACGCTTACCGTACGCGTACGGTGGCGTGCGCGAGCGCGATTCTGATTGGCTCTTAGATCTTAGTAAACATTCGAATCGGCCGAAACCAGGAAGCGGCGGCCGCCATTTTCTCTCTCGCACTGAGAGTGATGATTAAAATACAAAGACCAAAAACATGTAAAGGGGCTGTTTGGACAGCTCCAAAACACCTAGCCATGTTGAGGGAGTCCCCAAAGATCCCCCAAGGCCAAAAACGGAATTTTTATTTTTTTGCTAATTTCACCGATTACGCTTACCGTACGCGTACGGTAAAAAAATATAAAAAAAAAAAAATATCCACACTCACCCCACCCCGTGTGCAAATGGTGCCCGAAGGGCATCATTTGTGCATGGCTTATATGTGGTGCGAAAAATTAAAATATTACCTTTCAAAACGAAGTGCATCATATGTCCTCCATGTGCGCACGGTGCGCGAAGCGCATCGTGCGTACATGGCCCATCTAGCGTAACGTGGGCACGCGGTGCGCGTAGCACACCGCGTGCCCACCGTGCATGCACGGCACTAACTGCGTAAAGTGGGCGCACCGTGCGCGCACGGAACGAACTGCGTTAAGTGGGCGCGCACGCCACGAATGGCGTAAAGTAACTTTAAAAAAACGTACAAATTCACTGAAAAAACCATAGGTTTCACACACGTTATAGTTAGGAATTAGCATTTAAAAAACCTTGCAAATTCACTGAAAAAACCATAGGTTTCACACATGTTATAGTTAGCGGAAATTTTACTGATAAAAAACCAATGAAATTCCCCCGTTATAGTTAGTGCAGGCAACTATAACTCACGCGACCGCAATCTTCTGCTGATGACATATGTGTCTTTATGAAAAAAAAATATTTGTAATATATGTATAGCTAAAAATGTATGGAATAAGACATGAGCAAATAAGTGTCTAAATACAGTATTAGCATCAGCAGAGGATTGCGGTCGCGTGAGTTATAGTTGCCTGCACTAACTATAACGGGGGAATTTCATTGTTTTTTTATCAGTAAAATGTCCGCTAACTATAACATGTGTGAAACCTATGGTTTTTTCAGTGAATATATATATATATATATATATATACATATATATATATACAGCACCCATGCACCATAATAGCGTGTCATTCTTAGGGCGGGTGCTCTTGCGCTGCGGTGCTCCGCGATAAATGTCTGCTCCAAAATCCCTCTCTTTTCTTGAAAGGATATCAGCACTCACGGGGATAAGTTTCAGCAAGCTTCAATGTATTTTTTTAGCACAGCAAAACAGACGCGTTTCGGAATCAATCCTTCGTCAATGTTTACATTTTGCACAGGGAGGTGCCATGTTTTTCAGCATCACACAGTTGGGCGTTGAAAAAGAAGAGGGATGGCGAACAACATATCATGTGTGCCATTTTGTAATGGTTTTTACTCAATTTCATCAGTGTTCTAATATAGAAACATGATCAATTTCATTTTCTAAATCATGATTAAATATCAATATATTGCACAGTATAATACTGAAAAAATCGTGATCTATTCCAGCAATTATTTAAAACCATCACGTCAACAAATATCACACTATAATTACCTATATATGTATGTATGTATATATATATATATATATCAATATTCACTGAAAAAAACATAGGTTTCAGGGGCGTTATAGTTAGCTGGACTTTTCACTCGTACAAAACCATTGAAATTCCCCCGTTATAGTTAGTTCAGCTAACTATAACTCGCGCGCCCGCAATGCACTGCTGATGACGTCACATATTACATCACTCATGACATGGTCAGTGACATCACTCATGACATCACTGATGACATCATCCTTGTGTGATGTAACCAATGCTCATGTAAAGCACTCCAATACCTGACAAGTCTGCACTATATAAAACTGCAAATACACAAAAAATGTGTTTTGCACACTTCTGTCATTGGGCTACATGTGGGCTACATCTGGGTGATATTTGTGCTGCATTTGGGCTCTTTTGTCTCTGGTGGCCATCTTGGGAGATTTATCTGTTATGAAGTTTCCTAATTTCCTCATTTACTGCAGTCTCCTCAGTAGGAAATGCTTTCAGTTTTTTACTTTGATTACATCAAGAAGGTATTCAGATATGTCACACATTTGGCATAAATTCTAAATGTTAGCACTCTAGTTGCTCATTAGATCACTGTAGTAAAGCTACTGCTCACCACGGAAGTCTGCTGCTGGTATTAAAAGTGCATGTTTCAGTCAGCATATCAGAATTTTTTAATGAAATGGAAGAGGATTTGAGAAGTCACTCAAAATGTGCCCTATTTTTTCTTTCTATAGCACTAATTATAATTGCTATGGCAAAATGAACCCCCTCATTGTGTTCCTTTTTAAATTAAATGTTTTAAGTGTTACCAGTTTATTCCAATCAAGGTGGCTTCATGTGTGCCATACTTTTGTCATAAGCAAGACAGTAACCGCTCTAGTTGTTCTTAAGAACACTCTGGGACATTCTGTCATTGGGCTATACTTGGGCTACATCTGGGTGATATTTGGGCTACATTTGGGATCTTTCGTCTCTGGTGGCCATCTTGGGAGATTTATGTGTTATGAAGTTTCCTAATTTCCTCATTTACTGCAGTCTCCTCAGTAGGAAATACTTTCAGTTTTTTATTTTGGTTCCATCAAGAAGGCATTCAGATGTGTCACACATTTGCCATAAATTCAGAATGTTAGCACTCTAGTTGCTCATTAGATCACTGTAGTAAAGCTACTGCTCACCAGGGAAGTCTGCTGCTGGTACTCAAAGTGCATGTTTCAGTCTGCATGTCAGAATGCTTTTAGGAAATGGAAGAGGATTTGAGAAGTCAAAATGTGCCCTAATTTTTCTTTCTGCAGCACTAATCATAATTTCTATGGCCAAATGAACCCCCTCATTTTCTTCGTTTGTAAATTAAATGTTTTAAGTGTTACCTCTTTATTCCAATCAAGATGGCTTCAGATGTGCCATACTTTTGTCATAAGTAAGACTGTTAGCGCTCTAGTTGTTCGTTAGAACACTCTGGGACATTCTGTCATTGGGCTATACTTGGGCTACATTTGGGTGATATTTGGGCTACATTTGGGCTCTTTTGTCTCTGGTGGCCATTTTGGGAGACTTGTTTGTTATGAAGTTTCCTAATTTCCTCGTTTACTACAGTCTCCTCAGTAGGAAATACTTTCAGTTTTTTACTTTGATTCCATCAAGAAGGCATTCAGATGTGTCACACATTTGCCATGAATTCAGAATGTTAGCACTCTAGTTGCTTATTAGATCACTATAGTAAAGCTACTGCTAACCAGGGACGTCTGCTGCTGGTATTGAAAGTGCATGTTTTAGTCTGCATGTCAGGATTTTTTAATGAAATAGAAGAGGATTTGAGAAGTCACTCAAAATGTGCCCTAATTTTTCTTTCTGCAGCACTAATACTTTATATGGCAAAATGAACCCCCTCATTGTGTTCCTTTTTAAATTAAATGTTTTAAGTGTTACCAGTTTATTCCATTCAAGATGGCTTCAGGTGTGCAATACGTTTGTCATAAGTAGGACTGTTAGCGTTCTAGTTGTTCTTTAGAACACTCTGGGAAGCTGCAGTAGAACACAAACGAATCAACCGACAGTCTCTGCCCTTGTTGGATGGACATGTTTTACTGAGAATGTCAGACTTCATTCTCACATGACTGAGAAAGATAATGTGAATTTACAGAAAATATGCTCTCAGTTTAGCTTATAGATCACTTTCCAAACCTCTGTGAGAAAAGCATGAGAAAATGGTTTTCTCTCAAACATGATTCATGATATCACAGCAGAAGGCTTTTTCACATGGTAAAATCACCTTAGAACACACCACAATTTCTAAAATGAGTATGGTACCATCAACAAATGATTTATAATGTAACTAAAGTCTTAAAACCTTCCATTAACTGCAATGCTTTTTAATGAGGTGCTATCATGTATATTGGTCCCAAGATGGCTGCCAACACTTCTTGGATGAAGTGCTGACAGCCAATCAGATCTCACGATGAGATGTGAGGTTAGGCTCCGCCCAGATATATGTGATTTTGATTTTGATTTTCTCAGGAACTACTGAACAGATTGACACCATATATGCAAAAGGCACATGCCTGACCTGAGGACTACCTCTTTGCCAAATTTCATGTAATTCTGTTTAGCCGTTCGGGCTGTACCTTCGACTAAAGGTCCTATGGGAAAATGCATGGGGAAAACGCGTTTTTGGACCCCCTTTTTTCTCAGCCCCCGCTTTATGAATCACCCTGAGACTTTCAGGGTAGGAGCTGAGCGGAGCGCCCCATTAGTTTTGAAAATTTCACGAAGATAAGTCAACCGGCGCCAAAGTTATTCAAAATAGAATTTTCAGATTTCCTATGGGAACTCGGTCCTAACTATAACTATCTACTGGCGACCGCCAGTAGATAATATATATATATATATATATATATATATATATATATATATATATATATATTACCTACTGGCGGTCGCCAGTAGGTAGTTATAGTTAGGACCCTGTTTCCATAGGAAATCCGCAACATTCTATTTGGAATAACTTTGGCGCCGGTCGACGAATCCTCGCGAAATTTTCAAAACTAATGGGGCGCTACGCTCCGCTCCCACCCTGAAAGTCTCACGCGACCGCAATCCTCTGCTGATGCTAATACTGTATTTAGACACTTATTTGCCCATGTGTTCTTCCATTAAATTTTAGCTATACATATATTACAAATATTTTTTTTTCATAAAGACACATATGTCATTAGCAGAGGATTGCGGTCGCGTGAGTTATAGTTGCCTGCACTAACTATAACGTGGAATTTCATTGGTTTTTTACGAGTGAAATGTACAGCTAACTATAACTTGTGTGAAACCTATGGTTTTTTCAGTGAATATATATATATATATACACACACTGCTCCCATGCGCCATAATAGCGTGTCACTCTTAGGGCAGGTGCTCTTGCACGGCGGTGCGCCGCGATAAATGTCTGCTCCAAAATCCCTCTCTTTTCTTGAAAGGATATCAGATTCAGCACTCACGGGGATAAGTTTCAGCAAGCTTCAATGTATTTTTTTATGGTAGCAAAACAGATGCGTTTCGGAATCAATCCTTCGTCAATGTTTACATTTTGCACAGGAAGGTGCCATGTTTTTCAGCATCACACAGTTGGGCATTGAAACAGAAGAGGGATGGCGAACAACAATACTGAGTGGATGAAATTACTCAATCTAAAGAAAAAAGCAAAGAGGATGGAATCCCATGCTTTCTTTATGCTAGAGTACCTTAAATCAGGAGTAATCCCCTCGGGTTTGAGAGTTAGGAATATACCAGCACTTTTTATAGAGGTACGCAAATTTCTGGAGCGCTGGTCACTCATCGCTAACCGGTGCTCCAGAGATTGGATGCTTCTTATTATAGAGTCTGTACGAGAGATGCTGGGGCCATTGAATCAAGAAATATTAGAGCTAGAGTATAAACTCAAAGCTAGTTCAGCCTTAGATGAAGCTAAAATCAAATTACAAAATATCATCCAAGAGATGCAAGAATTTGATGACTACTTAATAAAGAAAAAAACCAACAAATTAAAAAAAGACATCAGATGGTTTTCTCAAGAAAAAATCTATCCCTATCTCTCGAGTAACTATTATCAAGAGGGTCCCCCACAACTAGGACAATACAATCAACAACCAGATAGAAGAAGTAAAATTGTGACCTTTTCAGACACCAATTCATCTGACTCAGATTTAGAGGGACACAGCACAGGAGAAGACCCTAACTATAATGATAGGAACCAGAGAGGTCATATCACAGAACAATACCACAGAGGCCAACAATCCTCGGCTTTTTTATCGAGAGGCAGAGGCGGAATGAGGGTAAGATTCTCGAGACCAGAGAGGAATTATTACCAACCAATAGACCCTCCACATCCGCAGCCATACATGAGGACAAGGAATCAGCAGTATTGGAAATGATAAACACCTCGACTAATGAGCAAATTCCATCTTCAATCTATCCAAACATGAGCTTTCTTCAGAAGAAATCAAACTCCTTAGCAAAGGCCTGTCATTTGTACCAAGTACACCACTTAACTCTTTCAGACTCAATCAGGACATTTTTTCGTTTTTTCGGAAAATAAGGTTAAAAAAATACTTCTCCACTGCAGACTTAGAAGAACAAGATACAAATTATTCAGGATGTAAACTTCCATCGAATTTTACACCGACCCTTGACATGGTAGGCCCCGAAGTCAGCATTTTCGAAAAGACAGTCATCAAAGAAATACAGAGAATTACCAGATTCATTCCTAAACCAACACCTAATTTGACCCATAAAGAAATAGAGGCACTCAAAGCTTTACAGAGTAACCCGCTAATCACTATCAAACCATGTGACAAAGCAGGAGGAATCGTTATCATGGATACTTCTCACTATACCAATAAAGTTAAATCCATGTTACACACACCGGAATATTATCAACCTTCCAACATGAGAGCTGTAACCCGACTTAAGGCCAGTATCAACAATACTACCACCAAAGCCTTTACAGATGGCTATATCTGTCAAAAAGAATTTGACTTTTTGAATAAAGCAAATACAGTTACACCTGCCCTGTATGGAATCCCCAAAACCCATAAAAACATCCTGGACCCTCCACTAAGACCGATAGTTTCCTCCATCAATTCATGCACAGAACCCTTATCTCAATACGTTGATGCCTGTTTATGTCCCCTTACCACACAGTATGCTTCATACATTAAAGATACAGGACATATGATATCCACTTTGGAACATAAACCCTTTGATTACAATACACAATTACTTGTCACCCTTGACATAGAATCTTTGTACACCAACATCCCTCAGGACCTAGTCATAGAGTCAGTGGCAGCGCTCTTGGCTAGAGTCCCGGGGGACAGACCTGATGCATTTATTCTAGAATGTCTTCAAATTGTCTTAGAACATAATTATTTTGAATTCAAACAGGATATTTTCCACCAAATCAAAGGCACCAGTATGGGGGCATCTTGTGCCCCCAGTGTAGCAAACATCTACATGGGGGAGTATGAGACGAAACATATTTACAACGAAGCAGTGCCCTTCTATGAAAATGTCACCCAGTGGCGCAGATTTATAGATGATATTTTTTTCATCTGGTCAGGTACAGAATCAGGATTATTAGAATTTATATCCTGGCTCAATGTGAGTGACACAAATCTGAAATTTACCTGTAACTACTCACCAGAAAAAGTGGAATTCCTAGATATATGGATTGTGGGCAAAGAAGGACAACTTACGGTCAAACTGTATAGGAAACCCACTGCGAAAAACACCATTTTAGAACATAGCAGTTATCACCCTCTATGCCAAAAAGATTCCATCCCATTTGGGGAATTTTTGAGAATCAGAAGGAATTGCACCAATATCCAAGACTACATGATACATGCAGTACAATTACTGGAACGTCTCCTTCTCCGAGGCTACCCTAAAAGACTTATAAAACAATCACTAAAGAGGGCAAAATATTACAACAGAGATGCTCTTTTTAACAATGAACCTAAATCAAACCAAGACCAGTTAGTCTGCGTCATAGACCACTCCAATTTAAATTACACAATCAAACAAGTCCTAGACAAAAATTGGAAGATCCTCAATGTGAATGATGAAGAAACACCCACACAGAAACCGTTGGTAGCCTTTAGAAGAAACCGCAATCTTAGAGACAAGCTAGTACATAGCAGAGACAAACCCCAGGTATCACTGAGACAAACAACCATAGATGGATTGCCCCCTCCTATAGGCAATTACAGCTGCGGCAATTGCCATGCTTGTGCATCGGCTATCATCACACATACCTGGACATACAGAGGAAGAACAGGAAAACTGAAAACTATGACAAACTGCAGAAGCTCTAATGTTGTGTACATGATACTATGTCTGTGTGACCTTGGCTACATAGGTGAAACATCCAGAGAATTCCGTATCCGGTTCTCTGAACATAAATCTGCCATTAGAACAGGCAAAACACAAGCACCTCTAGTTAAACATTATGAAGAATGTCAACATACAGAAACTGACCTTCGATGGCTAATCCTGGAATGGGTTAAACCTACATCAGGGAAGGACCCTACTAAAACACGTAAACAGCGAGAAACCTTTTGGATTTTTTTCTTGGACACAGTGAGCAAAGGTCTGAATGAAGAAATCACATGGTTAGTCACAACATAATCTTGACTAACCACAACTTTTGATCATTATCCCTTTTAAGCCCTATAAACCTTTCTGTTTTAGTCTTACGATTATATCATTCCTATAAGTTGATAACTCTCATAACACAACTAGTTATCGACACCATCTTTTTGTCCCCTAATGGGCAAGCTACCTTGATATTACACAGAGGGGAGAGCCTTTGTTACATAAGAACGTTCCACATCTTCTTTTAAGCTTTGTCCCCATTGTCTGACATCTATGTAAGTACGTACACACTAGACCCACATAAGTACGTTCCACATCTTCTTTTCATCTTTGTCCCCTTGTCTTACATCTATGTTAGTACGTGCACACTAGACCTACATAAATATCTACTACCTCAATATCTTTAATGGTGTAAGTATTTCTTACCTTCTCATATTGGTGCACTTGTCGTCCATACATCTTATTTTAGAACTCTGCACAATCGAATACTTCTTTGTGCTTAAAATACACATCTCACAATCCTCATAGGATTCGATCGTTTTATTCTAATCGATAGTTATGCAAGCACTAACACACTGGATTGATATAGATATCTTTCTTTTAAACAATCATACGTTGGCTTTCCACTATTGCAAATTATCACTTACTGTATGTGTAACTGTGTGATTGACCTCTCTAATATGGCGCTCTTGTGCCTCATAGTATAACTAGATATATTTTTGGATGCTGTGCCATCCGCATTTCAAATACACCAATATACCATATTAGCAGTATTTACCATACTCTTTGCTAAAATTCAATCCATATCAATAGGGACGCCCGATATCTTACCAATTACAGTCTACGACTTCGTCTTTGTCCTCTCAAAGATGGCGCTTGCTGTTTATTTTATCGTTCCCAACTAAACATGGCGCTCACGTGTACAACCATAGTTAAAACACGATAAATATATAATAACACACCACATCCTTGGGATCCTATACCCTATGCTTAATATTCAGTCTACATATCCAGTGGCATAGTATAGATGCAATCATTCTTACTAGCTGGCACTCTTCCTGCCTTTAGATGCCTCTTCCAATATGTCGCCTGCATCCACTACGGCGCTATAGATACAATCTGCTCTGCCTCGAGATATCGCGACAGTTCGCAATCACCAGCATGACATTTAAACACGCCAGATTCCGTTTGATTTTGGCTTCGAGTCGGACGACTAAGGGAGAAGATTATGCTGCACTGAAAGTCTTGAAGGTATTGAACCCTATGCTCTCTTGTTAGAGATTCAGTAATAGTTTCTACTGCTACCCACATTGGGCTTTGCGAGTGAAAGAACTAGATGTTTTTCCCGTAGTTGTTACAATCTTAAACACTAATTTATTTTTGCGAATGCACCCCTATTTTGTGAACCTGGCCTGTCACATTTGTGTTATCCATATAGGGGAGCATGAGTGACTTTAATATTATCCAGTAGAAGTGTTATTCCCCGTTTGACCTATTTGTAACTTCAATTTTTCTGACGGGTTGCTTAATAACACTACTACATGATGGTTTTTCTTCTATATTCAAATGATACGTCTAGGCTATTCATACGGCATTGACGGCGAAGCCTTTTCTCACATCCCCAGCATTCACAATCTAGGGTAGACTAATGAATTCCGTTTGCACTATAAATGGCCAAATATATTCCTTAACCTCGGGCCGTGTCATTTACATGACATGAATTTTCATCAAATGAGGATGTGTTTTAGTAGTATATCTCCCCTCACTATACGTACAGTATATCGCCCTTCTGGGAGGTGTCACGGCCATAATTCAATTCACCTCTGCATTATACATTTTTAGCAGTCGACACATACGTCTGCCATATTACATTGTTCAGCCCTTGATATTGATAACATTCTGGCTGATACTAAGAAAAACCCAGACAGGTGGAGACTAGAACAGACGGTTAGGATTACCAAATAACACATTTATATGATACGTCTCACGGAGACTGACCAGTCTTCACATGTGAAATCACGTGTCACCTACCTTGACTTTGCCCTATCCTGCTTTTGACTAAAACACCTAGGGAATTCTGTCCGATTGAATATAATGAGAACTCTTCTGATCTATTCTTAGAATCACGTAAAATTCAATGACCCTCGATTTGACTGTAGTGAACGGCATCACCAACCATAGCTACCTGAAGATTTATAAGAAAAGGACAACTCTATTCCTTCCCCTTCATATTTCCTCTGAAGGTAAGATCCATCTAGCCTAAATTTAAATACAGCTAGCAACGAATGTCCTGCTCTTCTTTGAAGGAATACATAGCACAAACATTTTTTCTCTTTTTTACTTTAGGTATACCTTCACCTAGGAGAAACCCGAATTGCAAACATCTTCGAAAGGCTTGACTACGTGCCTAGATTTTGATTACCCATACATCTTTAGGGTAAGAGATGATTACACTTCTCTCTTCATCTCAGAATCGTTTTTTGACTCACAAGCTTGACAACATTTCTGTACATTTTTGGCAATTTGTCTAAATCCATAATATAACTTTTCCCTGCTATTTACTAGATATACCCAACAGAAGCCCCAATTCTAATTTACTTCTATCCCTGAGGAATCTGATAGAAGTTTAACGGCTTGAAAATACGAGCTGCGTTATTATTACCTTTTAAGTAGGTATTTTTCAGCCATACCCTTGTCTTTTTGAATACAGGGTCTTCTGGTTTCTTCAAACTATTTTTCTGTACAAAGGATATCTGCACTGCTATACTTTGGGAACTAATATGAAAAGCATTTTCTATGAAACGGTGTGAATTTTAGCCTCTAGTCTCCTTCTCTTAGGAGGTTATTCTTCACTTTTCTTATCTTTTCTGTTTCTCCTTCTGAGACGTGCATGTTGTGGCCATTTCAAAGAAATACGCAATAATATTTAATAATAGTTTTTGAAGTATACATGTAATACATCAATAATGCCCATACCTTACATATAATGCAATTATAATTACAGAATACAGTCCCCTCGTTTGTTTACAAGAAAATGTGTTCTATGGTCCTGATGAAGGTGATTTTAATTAAACTCTCACCGAAACGTACGTAGACCAGCTACCCCACAACTGGACAACAAATTGTATCTGGACCAACTTAGATCAAACAACAAGAAGAAACTAAATCTGTTGCCATTACCTCCATAGCAAATACCTGCGAGAACATTTGAACATCATACGATAATTGATTCTTCCAGTTGTGTATCTTTATTGGTTCTTTTCTCTATTTTGAGTTGCGTGTGGCATGACTGTTAGGATGCAAGATTAGTATGCAAGATGTGAATGTAGAGATTTATTTGTTTGTCGAGGGGCTAAACCATTTGTCTTATCATTGTGACTTATTACTTATGTTTTTGACATTTATCTTTTTGTCTGTTTGCACATATTTGTTTTCAGTATATTTGTGAATCATAAAAAAGAAAATACAGCAATGGAATATCTATATATACTGTTGATACAAAAAATTTCTTTTTCTATTAAATAAAAAAAACGAAGATGAAAAAAAGAAATATTTGTGTGTAGACTTTGGATTTATGTATTTATGGGCTATTACTGATGTTTGTCTATTCTGACTTTTTGAGAGTATTTACCAGAGAATAAAAGAAATATAGGTCGGTAAAGAGGTAGCAACCTTACACATTTGTTTTTCTTCCCCCCTCTTGGACCTAAAAGTCATTGGGGAAAACCTTCTCTTTATATAGAGCAGTAGCTTAACTACAGTGATCTAATGAGCAACTAGAGTGCTAACATTCAGAATTGATGGCAAATGTGTGACATATCTGAATACCTTCTTGATGGAATCAAAGTAAAAAACTGAAAGCATTTCCTACTGAGGAGACTGCAGTAAATGAGGAAATTAGGAAACTTCATAACAAATAAATCTCCCAAGATGGCCACCAGACACAAAAGAGCCTAAATGCAGCACAAATATCACCCAGATGTAGCCCACATGTAGCCCAATGACAGAAGTGTGCAAAACACTTATTTTTTTGTGTATTTGCAGTTTTATATAGTGCAGACTTGTCAGGTATTGGAATGCTTTACATGAGCATTGGTTACATCACACAAGATCAAATTCATTTTGATTGTAGACATGGGGAGATTAAGTGATTTGACCACAATCACAGAATATTGAGCTGAAGCAGAAACTCCAACCTGGTTCCCCAGTTGCAAAGTCTGCAGCTCTGGAAGTAACACATCCTCTTGCCAAGGTGCAACATTTAATCAAGTGGTCAACTGGATAAAAAAACATAAAGATTACAAATAATTTAAAAGTTCTTTGTCGCTATTTGAAAACCCAGAAAATATGTCCTCATTCTAGTTTTTTAGAGCACTAACCATAATTTTGATGCAAATAAGACCCTCTCATATATGTAATTTCTAAAGGAAATACTCTAGGTATTACAGTTTTGATTACATCAAGATGACGTCAGGCGTTCCACACTTTTGTAATAAATATAGAATGTTAGCAATCTAGTTGTTCATTGGGATACTGTTGAGAGGCAGAGGCCAGGGGCACGGACTCTGAAGGCAGGTAGGAGAGTGCAGAGGCAACAATCTGACCACACTGGGCAGGCAGGAAGGGCAGTGGCAGCACAACCGACTATGGAGGGCAGTGGAAAGGAGGGCAGGGGCAACAAACCAATAATACAGGACTGGCAAGAGAGGCTGCGGCAATATAATAGACCATTGTGGGCAGAAGGAAGAGGTAGGGGTAGTACAATCATACATGCCAACAGACCCGTTTCAGCCAGGAAACGTCCAATGTTTTTAAGCTCAAATGGGCTTTATTTGATCTGTCTCCTGTCTACAATCTCCTCTTTTTCAATGTAACTCAAAGGGGAAAATCAATACCCCAGTTTTTTTTCAAAATCTCCCTCTTACCAAGTTCAAAATGTTCGCAAGTATGGTACATTGAATCATGGTAGGCAGGAGGAATTGGGGTAGGGACATGGACTCGGATAACAGAGGACAGGAGGGACATGGAGAGGTGCACCAAACTGACCCTACAGGGCAGGCATCAGGGTTTGCAGCAGCACAATACACCACACAGCGCATGCGGGACGGGAGTGCAGCACAATAATCCATAGAAAGCAATTGGGAGGGGAAAGGACCATGCACATGGACAACAGAGAACAGATGGGAAAGAGGCAATGGTAGCTAGCTGACCATAATGGACAGACAGGAGAGAAAGCTGCAGCATAACAGACCATAAAGGGCAGGAGGGACGGATCAGGGGCATTACAATGGAACAGACAAGCCAGGAGGGAGGGAATAAGGGGTCTGCACATGGAAACAGAGGGCTGGGGGGAAGGTGGCAGGGCAGGAGCAGCAAGATGACCATGGAGGTCAGGCAGGATGGGCACTAGAAACAAGACACACCATGGAGAGCAACAATGAGACTATGGTGGCATACACACAGACCATGGAGGGAAGTGGGAGGGGGTCAGGGGCAGCTAGCTGACCACACAGGGAAGGTGGGAGGGGCCATGGCAGCACAGAAGACCATGCATGGCAAGCGGGGGGGTTAGTGGCAGCACAATGGCTATGATGGGCAAGAAGGAGGGTGCAGGGGCATGCACAAAGGACCATGGAGGATAGAAGGGAGGGTCAGGACCTGGGCACAGACAAGAGAGTTCAGGGGAAGGGGCCTCACAACAGACCGCGCGGGCAGGCAGGAGGAGCAGTTGCAGCACAACAGATCAGGGTGGGCAGAAGGGTGTGGCAGTAAAATGGACCATGGAGGACAGGAGGAAGGGGATAGGGGCATGGCATGTGGAGAGGCAGGGTGGAGGTGGCAGGGACAGGTTACAGTCATCTGACAATGCTAGGCAGGTGGGAGGGGAGTGGCAGCTCAACAGAACACTCAGAGTAGATAGGAGTGGCAGGTCCATGGAACATAGTGGGCAAAAAGGCTAGTCCATGGATTCAGACAACAGAGGATAGGGAGGAGGTGGATGGGGCAGCAAGCTAACTGTTCAGAGAAGGTGGGTATTAGGAACTCTATTGTTTTTAAAATGTGTGTCTGTGCGAACTACTTAAAATATGAACAGGTATGCAGCATAATCTCACTTTTATTCAGGAAGAAGAGGACGTTTGTGACTGTGACTCTGGGCTCACTTGGCAGAAACACCCCCTGACCCTCCACCCCCATCGCAAAATGTAATGCCCGTGAAAAGGGTAGGTGGACGCAGTGTTATATAGAACATAGTCCTGAGAGCACGATTGAAAATGAAAACTAGATGTAGTATATGGTATAAACTATGCACCAAAAAGTGTGATATAAGATGAACCAGGTGTGAAATATAATATGCAATACATTGTGCCCAATGACTGATTCATTGGAGAGCGCGAAATAGCACAGGCACTAGTGCGTGCTATGCGATATGCGCCTTGGAGTGTAATATGCACGGGGCAGTGTTGTGTAACATAACTAGTCTCTAAAGTTGTAATATAAAATATGTACTGGGGAGTGTAACGTTGCATATGCACTGTGACAAAGATATGGATCCCAGATTGTAATATATATGGCATAGCGCTGTGCGTTATAACATACACATCGAGGAAGGCACGTTAGATGGGGCAATATAACCCTTGCGAAGGTAAGTGTGGCATGACATATTCACGGGGTGGTGTTACAGTGCACATGGGCTAGAGAGTGTCATTGCATACGCACTAGCTGGTGGAATACAACACAGAGGTGTGAGGCAATCGGCGGGCACTGGTGGGTGTAACACAGCATTGGGCTCAGCCAGGAGCACGCTGTGACTCTCAAGTGAGGTTCGTCTCCTTTCCAGAGAGTAAAATAAAAAGTATTACACATCCGGCGGTGGATGTGTTTTTTATTAACCGTGAGGGGGGTTTCTTGCATAGTTTGGTCGAATTTTTGTCGAATCCCCTTTGAATGGCTTGGTCTGCGTGTATATTAAATGTGCCCGTCAATAGCTAGCCATGTTTGTATAAATAAACAACAAGGGTGTCTACTTGGAGAGTACCCACCGGCGGGGGCGCTGGGACTAGGCACGGTAGGGTGTCAGACACGTCAGAGCTTCACTAGCGGTGTAAATACATTCCATGTGGATTCATTCTATGCATTGTCGCCCTTTAATGAATATCACGCAAATCGTCATGGTGATAGGTACATACGGTTTGTTCAGCATGTATTAGGTGTTTCTATAAATATATATATTTTTAAAATAATAAAAAACAAAGGCCAGCCACGGGGGATGGGATCCCCGGAGCCATAAGTGGCCTGAGGAGGGGGTCAACGCAGCCCCCTCCTAAAGAATTTAAATAAAAAAAAATCCATGACCCGGGGGTTGGGGTCCCCGGGGCCGATTAAGGCCTTGGGAGGGCCAAATGTAGTTTTTTTCACCCAAACAAATTAGGGTGCAGGCCCTGGGGGATGGGGTCCCCAGGGCCAGTAAATTAGAAAAAGAAGGGGGGCTACACAGCCCTCCTTCTTAAAAAAATAAAATAAATAAAAGACCGGCATCACGCTGGAGGCCACGCCCCCTCCTTGCAGCACTCTGCAAACACGCCACCTGGCCAGTTGTAAGTTGGGGAATTAATTCCCCTTCAATACTGAGGGTCCCTGGGGTTCCCTGAGGGCCAACTAGCCCAACAGGTATCTCCAGTGTGCGCCAGGGAGCTGCATTGTAGACAGGTGTTCTGAGGCCACGCCCCTTTTGACACCTCTATGCAACGCAGCTCTGTGGCGCTTACTGGAGGTACCTAGTGGGCTAGTTTGACCCTAGGGACCCTTAGGATTCAAGGGGCCTTAATCTCTCAACTTAGAACGGCCACAAGGCGTGTTTACACAGTGGTGAAGGGAGGGGACGGGGCCTGAGGTGACGTGTGCAAACACGCCCTGTGGCACGTTTTAAGTTGGGGAAATAATTCCCTTTCAATCCTGAGGGACCCTGGGGGCCAACTAGCCCACCAGGTGCTTCCAGTAAGTGCCACTGCTCTGCGATGCAGAGAGGTGGTGCAGGCCGTGCCCCTTTTTACACCTCTCTGCAATGGCGCTTACTGGACATACCTAGTGGGCTATTTTGCCCCTAGGAATCCTCAGGATTCAAGGGGACTTAATCTCCCAACTTAAAAAACGGCCACAGGGCATGTTTACACAGTGGGGAAGGAAGGGGACGGGGCCTGAGGTGACGTGTGCAAAAACGCCCTTTAGCTCGTTTTAAGTTGGGGAAATAATTCCCCTTCAATCCTGAGGGCCCCTGGGGGCTAACTAGCCCACCAGATGCTTCCAGTAAGCACCACTGAGCTGTGTTGCAGAGAGGTGGTCCAGGCCGTGCCACTTTTTACACCTCTCTGCAACGCAGCTCTGTGGCGCATACTGGAGGTACCTAGTGGGCTAGTTGGACCCTAGGGACCCTCAGGATTCAAATTAACTTAATCTCCCAACTAAAAACGGCCACAGGTCGTGTTTACACAGTGGTGAAGGGAGGGGACGGGGCCTCAGTTAACGTGTGCAAACAAGCCCTGTGGCGCGTTTTAAGTTGGGGAAATAATTCCCCTTCAATCCTGAGGGCCCCTGGGGGCTAACTAGCCCACCAGGTGCTTCCAGTAAGCGCTACTGAGCTGCGTTGCAGAGAGGTGGTCCAGGCTGTGCCACTTTTTACATCTCTCTGTAACGCAGCTCTGTGGCGCTTACTGGAGGTACCTAGTGGGCTAGTTGGACCCTAGGGACCCTCAGGATTCAAGGGGACTAATCTCCCAACTTAAAATGGCCACAGGGCGTGTTTACACAGTGGGTAAGTGAGGGTACGGGGCCTGAGGTGACGTGTGCAAACACGCCCTGTGGCGCGTTTTAAGAGGTAGTTTTAATCCCCTGCCCTATTATATACTAGGGGCTTACAGAGGAGGTCATGCTGATCACAGGGGGACCCCAACACATAGTGTTCCCTAGTGTATGTAGGTGTTTTCACTGTATTATGAGTGTCTTTTAACATAGCACTGGCTCTAGGACTGGTTAGTCAGACTCAGTTACCACCAGTATCCGTCTGAAAAAGTTGAGGGTACAGGATGATTTTGCAACAAGGCTTCTGTCTGCTCTTCTGTTTCTTCTTTCTGCACGCTATCCTTCTTCCTGCACTTTTCTTCACCTTTGAGGACTTCTGTTGCTTCTTTCTGCATTTCTTTTTTTTCTTTCTGTGCGTTTTTTCTTCTTTCTTCACATGGCCTATCTCTGTAGGCATAGTTAGAAATTAGCATTTAAAAAACCTTTGAAATTCACTGAAAAAACCATAGGTTTCAGGCACGTTATAGGTAGGAATTAGCATTTAAAAAACCTTAGAAATTCACTGAAAAAACCATAGGTTTCAGGGGCGTTATAGTTAGCTGGACCTTTCACTCGTACAAAACCATTGAAATTCCCCCGTTATAGTTAGTTCAGCTAACTATAACTCGTGCGCCCGCAATGCACTGCTGATGACGTCACATATTATATCACTCATGACATGGTCAGTGACATCACTCATGACATCACTCATGACATCTCAAATGACATCACTAATGACATCACTGATGACATCATCCTTGTGATAGAGTGGCAGACCTCCTCTTCCCCTAATATAACCTTTGATACACACATTCAAAAATAGAAACTACAATTTTCAAAACAATGGACATACCAATACCAGTTACAACAACCTATTCAGTAATTCTAAAATCGACATACACATCCACTCATTCACCAACAGTCCTATACAGTCCCTCATACATGTACTCACTCATCATATGTACTCACACACCTATACATCCTGTTACACAACGCCACTCATCCATAGAGTTACTCACACACATAGTCACTCATGCTAAAAAAGAATCAAACATCCATTTACTTGCATATACAGTTATACACACACCACCACACTTACTTCTACAGAAACTTACACATACTTAGGGCCATATGTAGGTAAATTACATTTACCGATTCTTAAATACCGAATTTTACCGATTCGGTATTTATGAATCGGTAAATGTAATGTAGGTAAAAAAATACCGATTCGGTAAGTGTCGGTATTTTAGAATCGGTATTTACCGATTCGGTAATGGTAACCTGTATCTCATTGATTCCTATGAGCCAGGAGGCCCATAGGAATCAATGGGAAGCCAGTTACCATTACCGAATCGGTAAATACCGAATCGGTAATGGGGGCAGCTCAATCAAGGGTGGCAGGGTGTCACATTGACACCCTGTTGCACCCCTGATTCCTGCATGTGTGCACATGTGGCACACATACATGCCCTGAGGGCATGTGTGTCTGCCACATTGCACACATCTAAGGGCCAAATAATGCCTTAACTGAGACATTCGTCATTTACCACCAACTTTCAGTTGGTGGTAAATAACGAATCCCCACACCCACCACACACTCCCCCTACATCATTTCTGTATTCGGTATTTACCGAATCGGTAAAATTACCGATTCGGTAATTTTACCGATTCGGTAAATTACCGAATACAGAAATTATCTCCCTACATATCAAAAGCCTAAATACCGGTCGGTAACGGTATATTTACCAAAAATTGGCCGTTACCGACCGGTATTGGGCTACCTACATGAGGCCCCTAGTCTTTTAAACAATCACTTATAGAAACACATATTTATTCACACAGGAACTCTTTCAATCTCTCACTCTCACATATACTCACTTATATACACCAATAGTCACATATACTAGTTTAAAACATATGTAGTTACTCATAAAGACACTATTGAGACAGTCTATCACTCACTAACACACCCATGCACACACTCATCCACCCATACAGTCCTGCACACATGCTGTCTTCAACACATACAAACAGTGAGTCACTCATTCATGCACCTATGCACTACGTAATACCCCCCACCGAACCATACAGATACTCAGACACTCATACTGATACTCAAAAAACCAACTAATAACCTATATAGACACTCATGTAGCTACTCACCAACGCATGCAGCCACTTATACACAAAGTGAGAGACTGATACAGATATTTACACATTTAAACATTACTCACTAAGCCATGTATTCACTAAGATACACTTAATCAGTCAGTTATACAATCAATTTTACAAAAACAAATCATCCATTTAGACACTTATATACCCATTTATTCTTCCATCGACCTTGAGATATACATATATAAAACATATGTAATTTTCAGATAAACACACATCCACTGGATGATGTCATCAGTGATGTCATTTGAGATGTCGTCAGTGATGTTATGAGTGATGTCACTGACCATGTCATGAGTGATGTAATATGTGACGTCATCAGCAGTGCATTGCGGGCGCGCGAGTTATAGTTAGCTGAACTAACTATAACGTGGGAATTTCCATGGTTTTGTACGAGTGAAAAGTCCAGCTAACTATAACGCCCCTGAAACCTATGGTTTTTCAAGTGCATTTCTAAGGTTTTTTAAATGCTAATTCCTAACTATAACGTGCCTGAAACCCACGGTCGCCAGTAGATAGTTATAGTTAGGACCGAGTTTCCATAGGAAATCTCAAAATTCTATTTTGAATATCTTTGGCGCCGATTGACGAATCCTCGCGAAATTTTCAAAACTAATGGGGCGCTCCGCTCCGCTCCTACCCTGAAAGTCTCGGGGTGATTCATCAAGCGGGGGCCGAGAAAAAGGGGGGGTCCCAAAACGCGTTTTCCCCATGGATTTTTCCATAGGGACTTTAGTCGCAGCTACAGCCCGAACGGCTGAACAGAATTACGTGAAATTTGGCAGAGAGGTAGCCATAAGGTCCATGAAGTGCTTTTTGCACGTTTGGTGTAAATCTGTTTAGTATTTCCAGAGAAAATAGCATTTAAATCAATATATATATCTGTACGCGCGCAGCGTGCGCGCTGGGTGCGCGCACCTTGCCGTGCGCGAGCGCAATTCTTATTGGTTGTTAGATCTTAGTAAACATTCGAATCGGTCAAAACCAGGAAGTGTCGGCCGCCATTTTGTCTCTCGCACTCTGAGGGGGTGAAAAACAAATGTGGAGAACGTGAAAAGGGGGCAGGGTGGACAGTTCCTGACCCCCTAGCCGTGGTCAGGGGGTCCCAGAAGGACCCCCAAGGGCCAAAAAACAATTTTTTGTTTTTTTCGAAAAATCGCCAAGTTCGCGCACCCTGCGCGCACCACCCAAATCGGAAAAATGCTGCGAAGTTCGCGCAGCGTGCGCGCACTCCGCGATTTATCGAGAAAAAAAATGTATTTGGCCCTTGGGGGCAAAGCGCTCCGTGCGCGCACGGCACAAACTTTGTAAAGTGGCTTTGCGGTGAGCGAAGTGCACCGGGTGCACACCGTGCGCGCATGGTGCGCGGAGCGCTCCGTGCGTGCACGGCACGAACTGCGTAAAGTGGGCGCGCGCGTGCCCACAGCACGCGCACGGTGCGCGAAGCGCACCGTGCGCGCGCCGTGAAAAACTTTTGTTTAAAAAAATATATTAATAAATACATAACTTAGCATTTAAAAAACGTACAAATTCACTGTAAAAACCATAGGTTTCACACACGTTATAGTTAGGAATTAGCATTTAAAAAACCTTGCAAATTCACTTAAAAAACCATAGGTTTCACACATGTTATAGTTAGCTGGGCATTTCCCTCGTAAAAAACCAATGAAATTCCCCCATTATAGTTAGTGCAGGCAACTATAACTCACGCGACCGCAATCCTCTGCTGATGACGTCAGATATTACATCACTGATGACATATGTGTCATTCTGAAAAAAAAAAAATGTAATACATGTATAGCTAAAGATGAATGGGAGAAGACATGGGTAAATAAGTGTCTAAACACAGTGATGTAATATCTGACGTCATCAGCAGAGAATTGCGGTCGTGTGAGTTATAGTTGCCTGCACTAACTTTAACGGGGGAATATCATTGGTTTTTTATGAGGGAAATGCCCAGCTAACTATAACATGTGTGAAACCTATGGTTTTTTAAGTGAATATATATATATATATACATATATATATATCCAAACAATTCAATCCTTTCTTCTTTCAAAGACTGCGCCGAGCCCCAATTTTACTTTCAAAAGCGTGCTTTATTGATTAAAGCAAGGACAAACAATATCCCCGACGCGTTTCAGAACCTCAGTTCCTTGGTCACGGGTCGTAAGACATTCAACGTGCATCATGTGATATAGTGCAAATCATAATGGCAAAACAAACAAAGGACTACGGTATCGCCTAGGTTTGCAGTCAAATACAGCACCATATTGGAATGGTTGATAATTCACATTTGAAAGTGTAACTTATTTCGAAATTAATCACATCGATGAACAAAGGTTGCCAGCCAAAAAACATGATTTAAGCATTCATATATACAATTCAATAAATCAAACATTTTACAAAAGTGTAGATCATTTCTGAAACAAACACTGAAATTGAAACGTGGTTTCCTGTTTAACCAAAAAATGTAACCCCAGTGGGTGAAATGAATATAATATGAATGCAATGAATTGTAAACTGGCCATCTGTTTGACTGTGAGTCCAATGTGTTCAAAACTCATTCAAGTGATAACACGGTATTACCCCAGTGGGTCTACATGATAAAGATAGAAATCATGCCCAAGTGGGTTGGTTTTTCAATCAATAATTGTTACAAAAATATCAATTAGTGGTGTATAACGCTGCAAATCATCCCCATCAGGCATACACTCCGTCTCCTATAAAAATAAACCAAAATGCACTAATCAATACAATGGTTCTTAATAACCTGTTAAAAGCACAACAAACATCATACCAACAGAGTGACACAGCGAGGTTCAAGAGTTAAAAAATGAGTTAAAAATTCACATCCAAGATGATTAGATCAAAGCATTCTTTAAAATGTCTAGCAATAGGATATTGCTTATCTTCGTTTGTTATCGCACGCATATGTTCCAGAATGCGTAGTTTTACTTGGTTAATGGTACTGCCTATGTAAACAAGCTCACAGGGGCATACCAAGGCATATACACAAAAATCTGACTTGCAACCAAGATGTTTAGTGATAATAAATGGTTTCATGCTTTTTGATAAAATTATTTGTTTACAATTGACACTGTTTCTACATGCTTTGCATGAGGTGCAGGTATAGAATCCTTGAATACTGGGTCTGCTGTCTACTTACGGTAAAGTGTTTTTACAAAGGACATCTTTTAAGGCAGGACATCTACGAAAAGTAATTTTCGGAAATTCATCAATGTGCTGTCTTAAAGTTTCATCGATTCTTAACACACTCCAAAATCTATTCAGGCATTTTCTTACATCATTTGCCTGATTGCTGAAAGTCGTAATGAATCGTATTGCATCATTTTTCACTTCTGTGAGGGCCTTAGTTTCAAATAGATCTTCTCTTTTAATTTTCATAACTTTCTCACAAGCTTTTCTAATTACTTTTTGGGAATAACCCCTCTCTTCAAATCTTTGTTTCATCTTGTTCATTTCCTGTGTGAAAGCTATATCTGAGCTACAATTTCTTCTCGCCCTTAAAAGTTCCCCGTAAGGTATACTGTTGACAAGATTAACCGAATGACAGCTTGCCGCATGCAAGATGCTGTTCCCGGCCGTGGCTTTACGGAAAAGTTTGCTTTCCAACCGATTTCCAACTGCCAACACTTCCACATCTAAGAACTCAATCATGTTCTTACTCATAGTACTAGTAAATTTGAGGTTCAAGTTATTGTCATTAAGAGAGTCTACAAACACCTCTGCCTCTTTTTCGTCACCTAGCCAAATGCAAAAAATATCATCGATATATCTAGCCCAGAGGACGACATGACGGTTAAAGGCAATGATGTTCTTAGCCACCTGCTCCTCCCACCAGCCAAGATACAATCCTGCATAACTAGGGGCAAAGCAGGTCCCCATCGCCGTTCCCCGGGCTTGGCGATATATCACATGATTAAAAATGAAAAAATTGTTTTTCAAACACGTTGACATCATGCACAATAACATCTCAGTGTGCAAGAGATAACAAATTGGACGATCTTTTAAGTAATAGCTACATGCTTCTAGTCCCAAATCATGTGGTATGCAAGTGTACAGACTGTTAACGTCTAATGTTAGCAAAAGGTAATTTGGTTCCCATGTAACTTTGTCAATTAATTTCAAAAAGTGCCCTGTATCTTTGACGTACGAGGGCAAAGCCTGTACATATGGTCTCAAGAAATAATCAATGTATTTGGAAGTGTTCTCAAACATACTTCCAATAGAAGAAACGATAGGGCGTCCAGGAGGAACATCTTTGTTTTTATGCACTTTTGGTAATAAGTACATAGCTGCTAATTTGGGAAATTTGCAACATAAAAATTTATACTCATCAGAGGAAATCAGATTATCATTTTTCCACTTATCTAATTCATTAGTATAAATTTCATTACTTGTTTCATAACATTTCCTGTCGCTTTTAATGTAACTGTTCTCATCATCAAGTTGGCGTCTACCTTCTTCCAAATACATAGTTACCGGCCATACAACAACATTCCCACCTTTATCTGCCTTTTTAATAACTATCTGTCTGTTGTTTTGCAGTTCCATGATAGCTCTTTGTTGTCTCCTGGTTAAATTGCTGTTGTATCGAATTTTACTTTTGGCTAGTTTTTTGAATTCATTAAGTACACCCTTTTCAAATACCTCTATTAAATCATTGTGAATCTGAGGCAAGCATGATCAATCATTACTTCTTCTTGTGCTAAACTGTGTAATGGATCGTCTACCCAATTATCATCCACTAAGTCTCTCAGTGTGTGCAGATCTTCTATGTCACCAATAGATAATATGGGTTCTTTGACCTGGGATGTATGCAGCATGGGTTTTACTTTATTTTCATGCCATTTTTTTAGTTTTAATTTCCGTGTGAAATAGAATAAGTCAATCCTACTTGTAGTATAGTTAAAACTTAATGTTGGGCAAAAAGTCAATCCTAATGAAAGTACATCAATTTGTTCATTAGTTAGCAAGCAATTAGAAAGGTTCAGTACCGTGAGGGTGTTCTTCATGGTGTGGCTGTTTTGCCCCTTGTCACCATTCCCATAAGGCTTTGTATATTTCCTTGCTGCTTTGCGCCCCGCTTGCCTCCTCTGGCGCCGCAACCTCGACCTCGACCTCTTAATGCCTGGGGACTTGTTGCTTCCTGTCTTCCCTTGGCCATTATGTCGTACTCCTTTAAAATACTGGATTTTACTCCCTCCGGGGTTTTGCTTTTTGCCATTTCCGGGAGTTCTAATTCTTGTGGTCGTGACGTTGCTGCCGCATCTGTCTGAACTTCATTATCAATAGCTTCGGTAGTGGCAATATCATGTATTTGAACACTATTTGACGTAGTTTTCTCACGTAGATGATCGAATTTCTTGCCAAAAGTAAGAATTTGACCTAATTTGTAATCCATTTCATCACGGTAAAATTTTCGCTGTTTTTTTATTTTAATTTCATCTTCCGCTTTTGCCAAACGTGTTTTCAATTTTCCCATTTCTGTTTCCAATTCACTCGTTGTGCATTTGTTTTTTAACACTTCAGAAAGCTTTTCTATTTCCAATGCCAGACGTTCTGTGTCTCTTAGTGCATATTTAATCAACAGTTTTAGCATAACTGTGGAACATTCAAGATTATTTGTCATCCATTCTTCAATTAAGTTGGGATCAGGGTCTTGGAAAGTGGGGGTGATGAAAATTCGTAACCCTCTTGGCACTCTTCCAAAATCGACATATTTTTGGAGGGCAGTTGCCTCCCACCATTTTGCCTGTTCCATTTTGGCTGCCTTCCATAGTTTGTCCCACAGTTCTTTCTTGTTCCGCGATTCATTCGTGATTGCACTACCCACATAGTATATATATTTATAGTTCAGGATTCGTTTAGGCGGGGGCAGTAATAGAAATCCATTCCTCCCAGCTCGAAGTCAATGACCCCAATACACCGCCTCTTCTTCTCCCAGACCTGGAGGTGGGCTGAGATCGATCCAATACCTTGGAAAACAACACGAAACCGCCGTAGCAGAAACCAGTGGTGTCTCAGCCAACTTGCGCAGCAGGATCCTCTGAAACGCATCACTGGCTGACGCGTACCATGTAACCCATACCTCCTCCTTGCGATAAGAGCAGAGGCCACACAGGGGAGTCTTGGAAGGACTTTTAATTAAACTGCGTCAAATGCATTTCGCTCCAACGACCTTCTTCAGTGCCAAAGTAATGAGGAGGCTGCCACCCACCGCATTAAATTAGTCCTGCCATGTTTCCATTGGTGGAAACCCGCTCCTCCCCCAACAGGTAACTGTTCACCCATTCACAGTTCACAGGATACTGGTGAACTGCAAGTCCCAGAATGCAATTTTGCCGAGGTAGGTGATGCGGGGGGTCTGTATTACCAAGTGGTCAGCGGTAAGCAGGATCGCAATGTGAGTGAGAGCCCATTTCCTTTTTAGTTCAAGTTAAGACGCCTCCTCGAGTCCCCAAGACTGCTGCAGTCCCCAAGTTCAGGATTCGTTATGCGGGGGCAGTAATAGAAATCCATTCCGCCCAGCTTGAAGTCAATGACCCCAATACACCGCCTCTTCTTCTCCCAGACCTGGAGGCGGGCTGAGATCGATCCAATACCTTGTAAAACAACACGAAACCGCCGTAGCAGAAACCAGTGGGGTCTCAGCCAACTTGCGCAGCAGGAGCCTCTGAAACGCGTCACTGGCCGATGCGTACCATGTCACCAATACCTCCTCCTTGCGAAAAGAGCAGAGGCCCCACAGGGGAGTCTTGGAAGCACTTTTAATTAAAGTGCGGCAAATGCATTTCGGTCCAACGACCTTCTTCAGTGCCAAAGTAATGAGGAGGCTGCCACCCACCGCATTAAATTAGTCCTGCCATGTTTCCATTGGTGGAAACCCGCTCCTCCCCCAACAGGTAACTGTTCACCCATTCACAGTTCACAGGATACTGGTGAACTGCAAGTCCCAGAATGCAATTTTGCCGAGGTAGGTGATGCGGGGGGTCTGTATTACCAAGTGGTCAGTGGTAAGCAGGATCGCAATGTGAGTGAGAATCCATTTCCTTTTTAGTTCAAGTTAAGACGCCTCCTCGAGTCCCCAAGACTGCTGCAGTCTCCAAGTTCAGGATTCGTTTAGGCGGGGGCAGTAATAGAAATCCATTCCGCCCAGCTCGAAGTCAATGACCCCAATACACCGCCTCTTCTTCTCCCAGACCTGGAGGCGGGCTGAGATTGATCCAATACCTTGGAAAACAACACAAAACCGCCGTAGCAGAAACCAGTGGTGTCTCAGCCAACTTGCGCAGCAGGAGCCTCTGAAACGCGTCACTGGCCGACGCGTACCATGTCACCAATACCTCCTCCTTGCGAAAAGAGCAGATGTCACACAGGGGAGTCTTGGAAGCACTTTTAATTAAACTGCGGCAAATGCATTTCGGTCCAACGACCTTCTTCAGTGCCAAAGTAATGAGCCGCATTAAATTAGTCCTGCCATATTTCCATTGGTGGAAACCCGCTCATCCCCCAACAGGTAACTTTTCACTCATTCACAGTTCACAGGATACTGGTGAACTGCAAGTCCCAGAATGCAATTTTGCCGAGGTAGGTGATGCGGGGGGTCTGTATTACCAAGTGGTCAGTGGTAAGCAGGATCGCAATGTGAGTGAGAGCCCATTTCCTTTTTAGTTCAAGTTAAGACGCCTCCTCGAGTCCCCAAGACTGCTGCAGTCCCCAAGTTCAGGATTCGTTTAGGCGGGGGCAGTAATAGAAATCCATTCCGCCCAGCTCGAAGTCAATGACCCAAATACACCGCCTCTTCTTCTCCCAGACCTGGAGGCGGGCTGAGATCGATCCACTACCTTGGAAAACAACACGAAACCGCCGTAGCAGAAACCAGTGGTGTCTCAGCCAACTTGCGCAGCAGGAGCCTCTGAAACGCGTCACTGGCCGACGCGTACCATGTCACCAATACCTCCTCCTTGCGAAAAGAGCAGAGGCCACACAGGGGAGTCTTGGAAGCACTTTTAATTAAACTGCGGCAAATACATTTCGGTCCAACGACCTTCTTCAGTGCCAAAGTAATGAAGAGGCTGCCTCCCACCGCATTAAATTAGTCCTGCCATGTTTCCATTGGTGGAAACCCGCTCCTCCCCCAACAGGTAACTGTTCACCCATTCACAGTTCACAGGATACTGGTGAACTGCAAGTCCCAGAATGCAATTTTGCCGAGGTAGGTGATGCGGGGGGTCTGTATTACCAAGTGGTCAGCGGTAAGCAGGATCGCAATGTGAGTGATAGCCCATTTCCTTTTTAGTTCAAGATAAGACGCCTCCTCGAGTCCCCAAGACTACTGCAGTCCCCAAGTTCAAGATTCGTTTAGGCGGGGGCAGTACTAGAAATCCATTCCGCCCAGCTCGAAGTCAATGACCCCAATACACCGCCTTTTCTTCTCCCAGACCTGGAGGCGGGCTGAGATCGATCCAATACCTTGGAAAACAACACGAACCCGCTGTAGCAGAAACCAGTGGTGTCTCAGCCAACTTGCGCAGCAGGAGCCTCTGAAACGCGTCACTGGCCAACGCGTACCATGTCACCAATACCTCCTCCTTGCGAAAAGAGCAGAGGCCACACAGGGGAGTCTTGGAAGCACTTTTAATTAAACTGCAGCAAATGCATTTCGGTCCAACGACCTTCTTCAGTGCCAAAGTAATGAGGCGGCTGCCACCCACCGCATTAAATTAGTCCTGCCATGTTTCCATTGGTGGAAACCCACTCCTCCCCCAACAGGTAACTGTTCACCCATTCACAGTTCACAGGATACTGGTGAACTGCAAGATCCAGAATGCAATTTTGCCGAGGTAGGTGATGCGGGGGGGTCTATATTACCAAGTGGTCAGCGGTAAGCAGGATCGCAATGTGAGTGAGAGCCCATTTCCTTTTTAGTTCAAGTTAAGACGCCTCCTTGAGTCCCCAAGACTGCTGCAGTCCCCAAGTTCAGGATTCGTTTAGGCGGGGGCAGTAATAGAAATCCATTCCGCCCAGCAAGAAGTCAGTGACCCCAATACACCGCCTCTTCTTCTCCCAGACCTGGAGGCGGGCTGAGATCGATCCAATACCTTGGAAAACAACACGAAATCGCCGTAGCAGAAACCAGTGGTGTCTCAGCCAACTTGCGCAGCAGGAGCCTCTGAAACGCATCACTGGCTGACACGTACCATGTCACCAATACCTCCCCTTTGCGAAAAGAGCAGAGGCCACACAGGGGAGTCTTGGAAGCACTTTTAATTAAACTGCGGCAAATGCATTTCGGTCCAACGACCTTATTCAGTGCCAAAGTAATGAGGAGGCTGCCACCCACCGCATTAAATTAGTCCTGCCATGTTTCCATTGGTGGAAACCCACTCCTCCCCCAACAGGTAACTGTTCACCCATTCACAGTTCACAGGATACTGGTGAACTGCAAGTCCCAGAATGCAATTTTGCCGAGGTAGGTGATGCGGGGGGTCGTATTACCAAGTGGTCAGCGGTAAGCAGGATCGCAATGTGAGTGAGAGCCCATTTCCTTTTTAGTTCAAGTTAAGATGCCTCCTCGAGTCCCCAAGACTGCTGCAGTACCCAAGTTCAGGATTCGTTTAGGCGGGGGCAGTAATAGAAATCCATTCCGCCCAGCTCGAAGTCAATGACCCCAATACACCGCTTATTCTTCTCCCAGACTTGGAGGCGGGCTGAGATCGATCCAATACCTTGGAAAACAACACTTCCGTGACTCCTGCTCCCACGCATTTGTGATACATGCGCATTACGGTACGAGATGCTTGCGTGGTGGCGGGTCCCGCGTGACTTCATATACATGCTGAGGCGTGCTGGGTGCGAAAAACCCGCAAAAAAAATGTATGTTCCAAAATGATATGTATGTGTCTTTATACACATATTAGGGCAAGAGATTATCTAAGATATTCATAAAAATAGTATATTTGTACTTATAATAAACGTATATTATTTTTAAATATATTTTCGGGTGCGTGCATTGTGAGCGCAGAGAACCAGGACACCAGAGCCGTTGTAGAGCCAGAGAACCAGGTCAGCAGAGCTTCTCCAGAGCCTAAGAAGCAGGTCAGCAGAGCTGATCTAGAACCAGAGACCCAGGTCAGCATGGCTGCTCTAGAGCCAGAGACCCAGGTCAGCAGAGCTGCTCTAGAGGCAGAGAAGCAGGTCAGCAGATCTGCTGTAGTGCCAGAGAAACCAGGGCAGCAGACCTTCGTTAGAGGGAAAGAACCAGGTCAGCAGAGCTGCTCTGGAGGCAGAGAACCAGGTCAGCAGAGCTGCTCAAGAGCCAGAGAACCAAGTCAGCAGAGCTGCTTTAGAACCATAGAACCAGGTAAGCAGAGCTGTTCTAGAGGCAGAGAACCAGGTCAGCAGAACTTCTTTAGAGCCATAGAATCAGGTCAGCAGAGCTCTTTAGAGGGAGAGAACCAGGTCAGCAGAGCTGCTCTAGAGGCAGAAAACCAGGTCAGCAGAGCTGCTTTAGAGGGAGAGAACCAGGTCAGCAGAGCTGCTTTAGAGGGAGAGAACCGGGTCAGGCGAGCTGCTTTAGAGCCAGAGAACCAGGTCAGCAGAGCTGCTCTAGAGCCAGAGAACCAGGTCAGCAGAGCTGATTTAGAGGGAGAGAACCAGGTCAGCAGAGCTGCTTTAGAGCTAGAGAACCAGTTCAGCAGAGCTGCTCTAGAGCCAGAGAACCAGGTCAGCAGAGCTGCTGTAGAGCCAGATAAACCAGGTCAGTAGAGCTCCTTTAGAGACAGAGAACCAGGTCAGCAGAGCTGCTTTAGAGGGAGAGAACCAGGTCAGCAGAGCTGCTTTAGAGCCAAGGGACCAGGTCAGCAGAGCTGCTCTAGAGCCAGAGAACCAGGTCAGCAGAACTGCTTTAGAGCCATAGAACCAGGTCAGCAGAGCTGCTTTAGAGCCAGAGAACCAGGTCGGCAGAGCTGTTGTAGAGCCAGAGAACCAGATCAGCAGAGCTGCTCTAGAGCCAGAGAACCAAGTCAGCAGCAGAGCTTCTTTAGAGCCATACAACCAGGTCAGCAGAGCTGCTTTAGAGGCAGAGAACTAGGTCAGCAGAGCTGCTTTAGAGGGAGAGAACCAGGTCAGCAGAGCTGCTTTAGAGCCAGAGGACCAGGTCAGCAGAGCTGCTCTAGGGCCAGAGAACCAGGTCAGAAGAGCTGCTTTAGAGGGAGAGAACCGGGTCAGCAGAGCTGCTTTAGAGCCAGATAACAAGGTCAGCAGAGTTGCTCTAGAGCCAGAAACCCAGGTCAGCAGAGCTTCTTTAGAGCCATAGAACCAGGTCAGCAGAGCTGCTCTAGAGGCAGAGAATCAGGTCGGCAGAGCTGATTTAGAGGGAGAGAACCAGGTTAGCAGAGCTGCTTTAGAGCCAGAGAACCAGGTCAGCAGAGCTGCTCTAGAGCCAGAGAACCAGGTCAGCAGAGCTGC
This sequence comes from Triturus cristatus, assembly GCF_964204655.1. NCBI lineage: Eukaryota > Metazoa > Chordata > Amphibia > Caudata > Salamandridae > Triturus > Triturus cristatus. Next base: position 521,964,536 of record NC_140588.1, on the reverse strand, counting down.
TGTAGAGCTAGATAAACCAGGTCAGTAGAGCTGCTTTAGAGCCAGGGAACCAGGTCAGCAGAGCTGCTTTAGAGGGAGAGAACCAGGTCAGCAGAGCTGCTTTAGAGCCAAGGGACCAGGTCAGCAGAGCTGCTCTAGAGCCAGAGAACCAGGTCAGCAGAACTGCTTTAGAGCCATAGACCCAGGTCAGCAGAGCTGCTTTAGAGCCAGAGAACCAGGTCAGCAGAGCTGTTGTAGAGCCAGAGAACCAGGTCAGCAGAGCTGCTCTATAGCCTAAGAACTAGGTCAGCAGAGCTGATCTAGAGCCAGAGAACCAGGTCAGCAGAGCTGCTATAGAGCGAGAGAAACCAGGTCAGCAGAGCTGCTTTAGAGGGAGAGAACCAGGCCAGCAGAGCTGCTTTAGAGCCAGCGAACCAGGTCAGCAGAGATGCTTTAGAGCCAGAGAACCAGATCAGTAGAGCTGCTCTAGAGCCAGAGAACCAATTCAGCAGCAGAGCTTCTTTAGAGCCATAGAACCAGGTCAGCAGAGCTGCTTTAGAGCCAGAGAACCAGGTCAGCAGAGCTGCTCTAGAGCCTAAGAAGCAGGTCAGCAGAGCTGCTCTAGAGCCAGAGAACCAGGTCAGGAGAGATGCTGTAGAGCCAGAGAAACCAGGTCAGTAGAGCTGATTTAGAGGGAGAGAATCGGGCCAGCAGAGCTGCTCTAGAGGGAGAGAACCAGGTCAGCAGAGCTTCTCTAGAGCCAGAGAATCATGTCAGCAGACCTGCTTTAGAGCCATAGAACCAAGTCAGCAGAGCTGCTTTAGAGCCAGAGAACCAGGTCAGCAGAGCTTTTGTAGAGTCAGAGAACCAGATCAGCAGAGCTGCTCTGTAGCCTAAGGACTAGGTCAGCAGAGCAGCTATAGAGCCAGAGAACCAGGTCAGCAGACCTGCTGTAGAGCCAGAGAAACCAGGTCAGCAGAGCTGCTTTAGAGGGAGAGAACCAGGTCAGCAGAGCTGCTTTAGAGCCAGAGAACCAGCTCAGCAGAGCTGATCTAGCTGACACTGACTGACTGACACTGAGTTACTGACACTGACTGACTGACTGACACTGACTGACACTGATTGACTGACACTGACTGATTGACACTGACTGACACGGACTGACTGACACTGACTGACACTGATTGACTGACACTGACTGACTGACACTGACGGACACGGACTGACTGACACTGACTGACTGACTGACACTGACTGACACAGACTGACAAAGACTGACTACTCTCTACTACTCACTCTCTACTACTCTCTACTACTCTCTCTCTACTACTCAATCTCTACTACTCTCTCTCTACTACTCACTCTCTACTACTCTCTACTACTCACTTTCTACTACTCTACTACTCTCTACTACTCACTCTCTACTACTCACTCTCTACCACTCTCTACTACTCACTCTCTACTACTCACTCTCTACTACTCTCTACAACTCACTCTCTACTACTCACTACTGTTCACTCTCTACTACTCACTCTCTACTACTCTCTACTACTCTCTCTCTACTACTCACTCTACTACTCACTCGCTACTACTCAACTACTCACTCTCTACTACTCACTCTCTACTATTCTCTACTACTACTCTCTACTACTCACTCTCTACTACTCACTCTCTACTACTCTCTACTATTCACTCTACTACTCTCTACTACTCTCTACCATTTACTCTCTACTACTCTACTACTCACTCTCTACAACTATCTACTACTCTCTCTCTACTGCTCACTCTCTACTACTCTCTACTACTCACTCTCTACTACTCACTCTCTACTACTGACTCTACTTCTCACTCTCTACTACTCTCTACTACTCACTCTACGACTCATTCTCTACTACTCTCTACTACTCACTATCTACTACTCACTCTCTACTACTCACTCTCTACTACTCACTCTACCACTCTCTACTACTCCCTCTCTGCTACTCTCTCTACTACTCTCTACTACTCACTCTATTACTCTCTACTTTTCTCTACCACTCACTTTCTACTACACTACTACTCACTCTCAGTACTACACTACTACTCACTCTAGTACTCACTCTCTGCTACTCACTCTCTACTACTCGCTCTCTACTACTCTATACTACTCACTCTCCACTACTCGCTCTCAACTACTCTCTACTACTAACTCTAATACTCACTCTCTACTACTATACTACTCTCTACTACTCTCTCTACTTCTCACTCTCTACTACTCTCTACTACTCACTCTCTACTACACACTCTCTACTTGCTCTCTTCTACTCGCTCTCTACTACTCTCTACTACTCACTCTACTACTCACTCTCTACTACTATCTTCTGCTCACTATACTACTCACTCTCTACTACTCTCTACTACTCACTCTCCACTACTCCACTACTCTCTACTACTCACTCTCAACTACTCACTCTCTACTACTCAATCTCTACTACTCTACTACTCTCTACTACTCTCTCTCTACTACTCACTCTCTACTACTCACTCTAATACTCTCTACTACTCAATATCTACTACTCTATACTACTCACTCTCTACTACTCTCTCTCTACTACTCACTCCCTACAACTCACTCTCTACAACTCTCTACCACCCTCTCTCTCTACTACTCTCTACTACTCACTCTCTACTACTCACTCTACTACTCACGTTCTACTACTCTCTACTACTCACTCTACTACTCACTCACTACTACTCTCTACTACTGTCTCTCTGCTACTCACTCTATAAAACTCACTCTCTTCTACTTACTCTCTACTACTCTCTACTACTCCCTCTCTACTACTCTCTACTACTCACTCTCTACTACTCTCTACTACTCATTCTACTACTCACTCTCTACTACTCTCTACTACTCACTCTCTACTACTCTCTACTACTCACTCTACTACTCACGTTCTACTACTCTCTACTACTCTTTACTACTCACTCCCTACTACTCTCTACTACTTACTCTCTACTACTCTCTTTCTACTATTCTCTCTCTACTATTCACTCTACAACTCACACTCTACAACTCTCTACTACTCACTCTCTACTACTCTCTCCCTACTACTCTCTACTACTCTCTCTACTACTCACTCTCCGCTACTCTCTACTACTCTCTCTCTGCTACTCACTCTCTGCTACTCACTCTCTGCTACTTACTGTCTACTACTTACTCTCTACTATACTCTACTACTCACCCCTACTGCTCTCTACTACTCACTTTACTACTCACTCTCTACTACTCTCTACTACTCACTCTACTATTCACTCTCTACTACTCTCTACTACTCACTCTACTACTCTCTACTTTTCTCCACCACTCACTCTCTACTACTCTACTACTCACTCTCTACTACTCTTTCTACTACTCACTCTCTACTACACACTCTACTACTCTCTACTACTCACTCTCTACTACTCTCTCTCTACTACTCACTCTCTACTACTCACTCTAGTACTCACTCTCTGCTACTCACTCTCTACTACTCTCTCTCTACTACTCTCTACTACTCACTCTCCACTACTCACTCTCTACTTCTCACTCTCAACTACTCTCTACTACTCACTCTACTACTCACTCTCTACTACTCTACTACTCTACTACTCTCTCTATTTCTCACTCTCTACTACTCACTCTCTACTACTCTCTACTACTCACTTTACTACTCACTCTCTACTACTCTCTACTGCTCACTCTACTACTCACTCTCTACTACTCTCTCTCTCTGCTACTCACACTCTAAAACTCTTTCTCACTCTCTACTACTCACTCTCTACTACTCTCTACTACTCACTTTACTACTCACTCTCTACTACTCTCTACTGCTCACTCTACTACTCACTCTCTACTACTCTCTCTCTCTGCTACTCACACTCTAAAACTCAATCTCTACTACTTACTCTCTACTACTCTCCACTACTCACTCTCTACTACTCTCTACTACTCACTCTCTACTACTCTCTACTACTGATTTTACTTCTCACACTCTACTACTCTCTACTACTCACTCTACTACTCATTCTCTACTACTCTCTACTACTCACTCTCTACTACTCACTCTCTACTACTCTCTACTACTCACTCTCTACTACTCACTCTCTACTACTCACTCTACTACTCTCTACTACTCACTCTCTGCTACTCTCTCTACTACTCTCCACTAATCACTCTATTATTCTCTACTTTTCTCTACCACTCACTCTCTACTACACTACTACTCACTCTCAGTACTACTCTCTCTGCTACTCACTCTACTACTCTCTACTACTCACTCTCTACTACTCACTCTAGTACTCACTCTCTGCTACTCACTCTCTACTACTCGCTCTCTACTACTCTATACTACTCACTCTCCTCTACTCGCTCTCAACTACTCTCTACTACTCACTCTAATAATCACTCTCTACTACTATAATATTCTCTACTACTCTCTCTACTACTCACTTTCTACTACTCTCTACTACTCACTCTCTACTACACACTCTCTACTACTTGCTCTCTTCTACTCGCTCTCTACTACTCTCTACTACACACTCTACTACTCACTCTCTACTACTCTCTTCTGCTCACTATACTACTCACTCTCTACTACTCTCTACTACTCACTCTCCACTACTACACTACTCTCTACAACTCACTCTCAAATACTCACTCTCAACTACTCAATCTCTACTACTCTACTACTCTCCACTACTCTCTCTCTACTACTCACTCTCTACTACTCGCTCTAATACTCTCTACTACTCATTCTCTACTACTGTCTACTACTCACTCTCTACTACTCTCTCTCTACTACTCACTCTCTACAACTCACTCTCTACAACTCTCCACCACTCTCTCTCTCTACTACTCTCTACTACTCACTCTCTACTACAAACTCTCTACTACTTGCTCTCAACCACACACTCTCTACTACTCTCTACTACACACTCTCTACTACTCTCTACTACTCACTCTACTACTCACTTTCTACTACTCTCTACTACTCACTCTACTACTCTCTCACTACTACTCTCTACTTCTGTCTCTCTGCTACTCACTCTCTAAAACTCACTCTCTACTACTTACTCTCTACTACTCACTCGCTACTACTCTCTACTACTCACTCTCTACTATTCTCTACTACTCATTCTACTACTCACTCTCTACTACTCTCTACTACTCACTCTCTACTTCTCTCTACTACTCACTCTACTACTCACTCTCTACTACTCTCTACTACTCTCTACTACTTAGTCTCTACTACTCTTTACTACTCACGCTCTACTACTCTCTTCTACTCACTCTAATACTCTCTACTACTCTCTTTCTACTACTCTCTCTCTACTATTCACTCTCTACAACTCACTCTCTACAACTCTCTACTACTCACTCTCTACTACGCTATACTACTCACTCTCTACTACTCTCTCCCTACTACTCTCTACTACTCACTCTCTACTACTCACTCTACTACTCACTCTCAACTACTCACTCTCTACTACTCTCTACTACTCTCTCTACTACTCTCTACTACTCACTCTACTACTCACTCTCTGCTACTCTCTACTACTCTCTCTCTGCTACTCACTCTCTAAAACTCACTCTCTACTACTCACTCTACTACTCACTCTCTACTGCTCTCTACTACTCACTCTACTACTCTCTACTTTTCTCTACCACTCACTCTCTACTACTCTACTACTCACTCTACTACTCTCTCTCTACTACTCACTCTCTACTACTCACTCTACTACTCTCTACTACTCACTCTCTACTACTCTCTCTCTACTACTCTCTCTCTACTACTCACTCTACTACTCTCTCTCTACTACTCTCTACTACTCACTCTCCACTAATCACTCTCTACTTCTCGCTCTCAACTACTCTCTACTACTCACTCTACTACTCACTCTCTACTACTCTACTACTTTCTCTATTTCTCACTCTCTACTACTCACTCTCTACTACTCTCTACTACTCACCTTACTATTCACTCTCTACTACTCTCTACTACTCACTATACTACTCACTCTCTACAACTCTCTCTCTCTGCTACTCACTCTCTAAAACTCAATCTCTACTACTTACTCTCTACTACTCACTCTCTACTACTCACTCTCTACTACTGACTCTACTTCTCACTCTCTACTACTCTCTACTACTCACTCTACTACTCAATCTCTACTACTCTCTACTACTCACTCTCTACTACTCACTCTCAACTACTCTCTACTACTCACTCTCTACTACTCACTCTCTACTACTCACTCTACTACTCAATCTCTACTACTCTCTACTACTCACTCTCTACTACTCACTCTCAACTACTCTCTACTACTCACTCTCTACTACTCACTCTCTACTACTCACTCTACTACTCACTCTACTACTCACTCTCTGTTACTCTCTCTACTGCTCTCTACTACTCACTCTACTCCTCTCTACTTTTCTCTACCACTCACTCTCTACTACACTACTACTCATTTTTAGTACTACTCTCTCTCTACTACTCACTCTACTACTCTCTACTACTCATTCTCTACTACTATCCCTCTACTACTCTCTACTACTCATTCTCTACTACTCACTCTAGTACTCACTCTCTGCTACTCACTCTCTACTACTCGCTCTCTACTACTCTATACTACTCACTCTCCACTACTCGCTCTCAACTACTCTCTACTACTCACTCTAATACTCACTCTCTACTACTATACTACTCTCTACTACTCTCTCTACTACTCTCTCTCTACTACTCTCTACTACTCACTCTCTATTACACACTCTCTACTACTTGCTCTCTTCTACTCGCTCTCTACTACTCTCTACTACTCACTCTACTACTCACTCTCTACTACTCTCTTCTGCTCACTATACTACTCACTCTCTACTACTCTCTACTACTCACTCTCCACTACTCCACTACTCTCTACGACTCACTCTCAACTACTCACTCTCTACTACTCGCTCTAATACTCTCTACTACTCAATCTCTACTACTCTCTACTACTCACTCTCTACTACTCTCTCTCTACTACTCACTCTCTACAACTCACTCTCTACAACTCTCTACCACTCTCTCTCTCTACTACTCTCTACTACTCACTCTCTACTACACACTCTCTTCTACTTGCTCTCTACTACACAATCTCTACTACTCTCTACTACTCACTCTCTACTACTCTCTACTACTCACTCTACTACTCACTTTCTACTACTCTCTACTACTCACTCTACTACCCACTCACTACTACTCTCTACTTCTGTCTCTCTGCTACTCACTTTCTGCTACTCACTCTCTACTACTTACTCTCTACTACTCTCTACTACTCACTCTCTACTACTCTCTACTACTCACTCTCTACTACTCTCTACTACTCACTCTCTACTACTCTCTACTACTCACTCTACTACTCACTCTCTACTACTCTCTACTACTTAGTCTCTACTACTCTTTACTACTCATGCTCTACTACTCTCTACTACTCACCCTAATACTCTCTACTACTCTCTACTACTTACTCTCTACTACTCTCTTTCTACTACTCTCTCTCTACTATTCACTCTCTACAACTCTCTACTACTCACTCTCTACTACTCTATACTACTCACTCTCTACTACTCTCTCCCTACTTCTCTCTACTACTCTCTACTACTCACTCTCTACTACTCACTCTACTACTCACTCTCAACTACTCACTCTCTACTACTCTCTACTACGTACTCTCTACTACTCTCTTTCTACTACTCTCTCTCTACTATTCACTCTCTACAACTCACTCTCTACAACTCTCTACTACTCACTCTCTACTACTCTATACTACTCACTCTCTACTACTCTCTCCCTACTACTCTCTACTACTCTCTACTACTCACTCTCTACTACTCACTCTACTACTCTCAACTACTCACTCTCTACTACTCTCTACTACTCTCTCTACTACTCTCTACTACTCACTCTACTACTCACTCTCTGCTACTCTCTACTACTCTCTCTCTGCTACTCACTCTCTACAACTCACTCTCTACTACTCATTCTACTACTCACTCTCTACTACTCTCTACTACTCACTCTACTACTCTCTACTTTTCTCTACCACTCACTCTCTACTACTCTACTACTCACTCTACTACTCTCTCTCTACTTCTCACTCTACTACTCTCTACTACTCACTCTCTACTACTCTCTCTCTACTACTCTCTCTCTACTACTCACTCTAGTACTCACTCTCTGCTACTCACTCTCTACTACTCTCTCTCTACTACTCTCTACTACTCACTCTCCACTAATCACTCTCTACTTCTCGCTCTCAACTACTCTCTACTACTCACTCTACTACTCACTCTCTACTACTCTACTACTTTCTCTATTTCTCACTCTCTACTACTCACTCTCTACTACTCTCTACTACTCACTTTACTATTCACTGTCTACTACTCTCTACTACTAACTCTCTACTACTCTCTACTACTCACTCTACTACTCACTCTCTACTACTCTCTACTACTCTCTACTACTTAGTCTCTACTACTCTCTTTCTACTACTCTCTCTCTACTATTCACTCTCTACAACTCACTCTCTACAACTCTCTACTACTCACTCTCTACTACTCTATACTACTCACTCTTTACTACTCTCTCCCTACTAATCTCTACTACTCTCTACTACTCACTCTCCACTACTCACTCTACTACTCACTCTCAACTACTCACTCTCTACTACTCTATACTACTCTCTCTACTACTCTCTACTACTCACTCTACTACTCAATCTCTGCTACTCTCTACTACTCTCTCTCTGCTACTCACTCTCTAAAACTCACTCTCTACTACTCACTCTACTACTCACTCTCTACTACTCTCTACTACTCACTCTACTACTCTCTACTACTCACTCTCTACTACTCTCTCTCTACTACTCTCTCTCTACTACTCACTCTAGTACTCACTCTCTGCTACTCACTCTCTACTACTGTCTCTCTACTACTCTCTACTACTCACTCTCCACTAATCACTCTCTACTTCTCGCTCTCAACTACTCTCTACTACTCACTCTACTACTCACTCTCTACTACTCTACTACTTTCTCTATTTCTCACTCTCTACTACTCACTCTCTACTACTCTCTACTACTCACTTTACTATTCACTCTCTACTACTCTCTACTACTCACTCTACTACTCAATCTCTACTACTCTCTACTACTCACTCTCTACTACTCACTCTCAACTACTCTCTACTACTCACTCTCTACTACTCTCTCTACTACTCTCTACTACTCACTCTACTCCTCTCTACTTTTCTCTACCACTCACTCTCTACTACACTACTACTCACTCTTAGTACTACTCTCTCTCTACTACTCACTCTACTACTCTCTACTACTCATTCTCTACTACTATCCCTCTACTACTCTCTACTACTCACTCTCTACTACTCACTCTACTACTCAATCTCTACTACTCTCTACTACTCACTCTCTACTACTCACTCTCAACTACTCTCTACTACTCACTCTCTAGTACTCTCTCTACTACTCTCTACTACTCACTCTACTCCTCTCTACTTTTCTCTACCACTCACTCTCTACTACACTACTACTCACTCTTAGTACTACTCTCTCTCTACTACTCACTCTACTACTCTCTACTACTCATTCTCTACTACTATCCCTCTACTACTCTCTACTACTCACTCTCTACTACTCTCTCTCTCTGCTACTCACTCTCTAAAACTCAATCTCTACTACTTACTCTCTACTACTCACTCTCTACTACTCTCTACTACTGACTCTACTTCTCACTCTCTACTACTCTCTACTAGTCACTCTACTACTCAATCTCTACTACTCTCTACTACTCACTCTCTACTACTCACTCTCAACTACTCTCTACTACTCACTCTCTACTACTCACTCTCTACTACTCACTCTCTACTACTCACTCTACTACTCAATCTCTACTACTCTCTACTACTTACTCTCTACTACTCACTCTCAACTACTCTCTACTACTATACTACTCTACTACTCTCTCTCCTTCTCACTCTCTACTACTCTCTCTACTACTCACTCTCTACTACTCTCTACTACTCACTCTCTACTACACACTCTCTACTACTTGCTCTCTTCTACTCGCTCTCTACTACTCTCTACTATTCACTCTATTACTCCCCCTCTACTACTCTCTTCTGCTCACTATACTACTCACTCTCTACTACTCTCTACTACTCACTCTCCACTACTCCACTACTCTCTACTACTCACTTTCAACTACTCACTCTCTACTACTCAATCTCTACTACTCTGCTACTCTCTACTACTCTCTCTCTATTACTCACTCTCTACTACTCACGCTAATACTCTCTACTACTCAATCTCTACTACTCTCTTCTACTCACTGTCTACTACTCTCTCTCTACTACTCACTCTCTACAACTCACTCTCTACAACTCTCTCCCACTCTCTCTCTACTACTCTCTACTACTCACTCTCTACTACACACTCTCTACTACTTGCTCTCTACTACACACTCTCTACTACTCTCTACTACTCACTCTCTACTACTCTCTACTACTCACTCTACTACTCACTTTCTACTACTCTCTACTACTCACTCTACTACTCACTCACTACTTCTCTCTACTACTGTCTCTCTGCTACTCACTCTCTAAAACTCACTCCCTACTACTTACTCTCACTACTCTCTACTACTCACTCTCTACTACTCTCTACTACTCACTCTCTACTACTCTCTACTACTCACTCTACTACTCACTCTCTACTACTCTCTACTACTCACTTTACTATTCACTGTCTACTACTCTCTACTACTAACTCTCTACTACTCTCTACTACTCACTCTACTACTCACTCTCTACTACTCTCTACTACTCTCTACTACTTAGTCTCTACTACTCTCTTTCTACTACTCTCTCTCTACTATTCACTCTCTACAACTCACTCTCTACAACTCTCTACTACTCACTCTCTACTACTCTATACTACTCACTCTTTACTACTCTCTCCCTACTAATCTCTACTACTCTCTACTACTCACTCTCCACTACTCACTCTACTACTCACTCTCAACTACTCACTCTCTACTACTCTATACTACTCTCTCTACTACTCTCTACTACTCACTCTACTACTCAATCTCTGCTACTCTCTACTACTCTCTCTCTGCTACTCACTCTCTAAAACTCACTCTCTACTACTCACTCTACTACTCACTCTCTACTACTCTCTACTACTCACTCTACTACTCTCTACTACTCACTCTCTACTACTCTCTCTCTACTACTCTCTCTCTACTACTCACTCTAGTACTCACTCTCTGCTACTCACTCTCTACTACTGTCTCTCTACTACTCTCTACTACTCACTCTCCACTAATCACTCTCTACTTCTCGCTCTCAACTACTCTCTACTACTCACTCTACTACTCACTCTCTACTACTCTACTACTTTCTCTATTTCTCACTCTCTACTACTCACTCTCTACTACTCTCTACTACTCACTTTACTATTCACTCTCTACTACTCTCTACTACTCACTCTACTACTCAATCTCTACTACTCTCTACTACTCACTCTCTACTACTCACTCTCAACTACTCTCTACTACTCACTCTCTACTACTCTCTCTACTACTCTCTACTACTCACTCTACTCCTCTCTACTTTTCTCTACCACTCACTCTCTACTACACTACTACTCACTCTTAGTACTACTCTCTCTCTACTACTCACTCTACTACTCTCTACTACTCATTCTCTACTACTATCCCTCTACTACTCTCTACTACTCACTCTCTACTACTCACTCTACTACTCAATCTCTACTACTCTCTACTACTCACTCTCTACTACTCACTCTCAACTACTCTCTACTACTCACTCTCTAGTACTCTCTCTACTACTCTCTACTACTCACTCTACTCCTCTCTACTTTTCTCTACCACTCACTCTCTACTACACTACTACTCACTCTTAGTACTACTCTCTCTCTACTACTCACTCTACTACTCTCTACTACTCATTCTCTACTACTATCCCTCTACTACTCTCTACTACTCACTCTCTACTACTCTCTCTCTCTCTGCTACTCACTCTCTAAAACTCAATCTCTACTACTTACTCTCTACTACTCACTCTCTACTACTCTCTACTACTGACTCTACTTCTCACTCTCTACTACTCTCTACTAGTCACTCTACTACTCAATCTCTACTACTCTCTACTACTCACTCTCTACTACTCACTCTCAACTACTCTCTACTACTCACTCTCTACTACTCACTCTCTACTACTCACTCTCTACTACTCACTCTACTACTCAATCTCTACTACTCTCTACTACTTACTCTCTACTACTCACTCTCAACTACTCTCTACTACTATACTACTCTACTACTCTCTCTCCTTCTCACTCTCTACTACTCTCTCTACTACTCACTCTCTACTACTCTCTACTACTCACTCTCTACTACACACTCTCTACTACTTGCTCTCTTCTACTCGCTCTCTACTACTCTCTACTACTCACTCTATTACTCCCCCTCTACTACTCTCTTCTGCTCACTATACTACTCACTCTCTACTACTCTCTACTACTCACTCTCCACTACTCCACTACTCTCTACTACTCACTTTCAACTACTCACTCTCTACTACTCAATCTCTACTACTCTGCTACTCTCTACTACTCTCTCTCTATTACTCACTCTCTACTACTCACGCTAATACTCTCTACTACTCAATCTCTACTACTCTCTTCTACTCACTGTCTACTACTCTCTCTCTACTACTCACTCTCTACAACTCACTCTCTACAACTCTCTCCCACTCTCTCTCTACTACTCTCTACTACTCACTCTCTACTACACACTCTCTACTACTTGCTCTCTACTACACACTCTCTACTACTCTCTACTACTCACTCTCTACTACTCTCTACTACTCACTCTACTACTCACTTTCTACTACTCTCTACTACTCACTCTACTACTCACTCACTACTTCTCTCTACTACTGTCTCTCTGCTACTCACTCTCTAAAACTCACTCCCTACTACTTACTCTCACTACTCTCTACTACTCACTCTCTACTACTCTCTACTACTCACTCTCTACTACTCTCTACTACTCACTCTACTACTCACTCTCTACTACTCTCTACTACTCACTCTCTACTACTCTCTACTACTCACTCTACTACTCACTCTCTACTACTCTCTACTACTCACTCTCTACTACTCACTCTCTAATACTCACTTGTTGGAGGGAGGACCACCGGGGAGTCGGGGAGACTAGTCCGGCACCCTTCCTACCGCACAGTTATAGCCGAGCGCCGCTGAGAAGCCCCCTTCGGGGAGGACTTTCTACTATAATCGTACTAGGCCCAGTAACACCACCACACAGGACTCAATATCAGTTGCTTGATTTCGTTCTTTATCAGAAGTAGCACGTTTCAATATTTACAGTGGGATCGAGGGATCCAGTAAGAGTCTCAATGTCTGTTAGAGGGATAGGGTAGCGGGACAGTCTTGGTACCAACCAGGTACGGGAGGCTCTGCACCAGACCTTGGGTGCTGGCCGCGGGGTGGCTCGGACGTGGGGAGCCGCGACGGCGTCTGCAAGGCTCGGGTGGTAGTTCCGCTTGGGTCGAGCCGCGACACAGTCAGCAGGGCTCCGGTGGTAGGTCCGCTTCGGTCAAGCCGCGACGAGGTCAGCTGGGCTCTGATAATGAGGTTCGACAAGGTCAGGCCACGACAGCGTCAGCAGGGCCCCAAAGGTTCGTGAAGGTCTTCAAGCACGGGGGAGCTGCAACATCGTCAGCAGGGCTCAGAGTGTGGGTTCAGGATGAGTCTTCTTCCGTAGGGTCAGCCGCGATCCGATCAGCAGGGCTCTTGACTCCGGGATACAACTACTGTCCTGTTGTTGGGTTGCCCCAGATATAGGACTGGAGCCCTTTGATGTCCGGACCCTTGCGCCCGGAGGGGGTGGAGAGGCTGGTTGGGGAGCGGCCAGACGCCCAGCAGGAGAGGCGCCAGGCCCCAGAGAACTGTGAGGTGATCGCCCCTAGGTGTGGAAAGACGGTTGGGGGTCCCATCGATACTGCCCTCTGCCGGGAGTGGAAAGGGTTCACGTGGTATCCCCCGGGCCAGGGGTTGGCGCCTCGATGTCGGGCCTCGCTGGGACAGAGGCCGGGTGAAGCAGGGTCACGCAGGTGGTCACGTGGAGTGGCGTATAATCCAAAATGGAGGAGCCCCGAGGTGCATGGGACCTCGTGCGGCTTAGCGAGGGGGAACAGGACCACGCCACGAGGCCGGCTCCCACATGCGTCCCCCCCAGCTGAAGGCAGGGAGAGTCACCCATCTCCTTGGGGGTTCTCCTCGCCGAGGCGGAAGAATCGGGACAGGCCGTCAGCATTGGCGTGGTCGTTGCCGGGCCGATGTTCCACAGTGAAGTCCATCCCTTGCAGCGAGATGGACCAACGCAACAGCTTGGGGTTCTCGCCCCGCATTTGCATGAGCCACCGCAAGGGCCGGTGGTCAGTTTGGACCCTGAATTGGGTGCCGAAAAGGTAGGGCCGGAGCTTTTTGAGGGCCCATACCGAGGCGAAGGCCTCCCGCTCGATGGTGCTCCACCTCTGTTCTCGCGGCAGCAGTCGGCGGCTGATGAAGGCCACATGCCGGTCGAGGCCCTTGGTGTCCATCTGGGAGAGGACTGCCCCTACCCCGTACTCCGAGGCATCGGTCTGGACTACAAATTCCTTGCTGTAGTCAGGGGCCTGTAGCACAGGGCCAGCGCACATGGCCGCCTTGAGGGTCTCAAAAGCGGTCTGACAGCGGGGCGTCCAGTGCACCGCCTTGGGCTGTTTCTTGGAAGTGAGCTCCGTAAGGGGCCCTACAATGCTGCCATAATCCTTGATGAATCGTCGGTAGTAGCCTGTGAGGCCTAGGAAGGCCCGGACAGCGGTCTGGGTTGCGGGGGGCTCCCATGCCTAGATGGCGTCGACCTTTAACTGGAGGGGCGCCACCTGGCCACTCCCCACCTGGTGGCCCAGATAGGTCACCGATCCTTGACCTATCTGGCATTTACTGGCCTTAATAGTGAGCCCGGCCCTTTGGAGAGCGGCCAGGACTTCTCTGAGGTGTCCTAGGTGCGCGGCCCAGTGATCGCTGAAGACCGCAATGTCATCGAGGTATGCCGCGCTGAAGGCTTCTAGTCCGGCCAGGACCTTGTTCACTAGCCTCTGAAAGGTCGCTGGGGCGTTCTTCATCCCGAAGGGCATTACCCGAAAGTGGTAGTGCCCATCAGGGGTGGAAAAGGCGGATCGTTCCTGGGCGCCGGGAGTGAGCTTTATCTGCCAGTACCCTGCGGTGAGATCGAAGGTGCTCAGGTAGCGGGCGGCCCCCAAGCGATCGATCAGCTCGTCGGCTCGTGGCAAGGGGTGGGCATTGGTCTTCGTGACTGCGTTCAGGCCCCGGTA
Source organism: Triturus cristatus (assembly GCF_964204655.1). Classification (NCBI taxonomy): domain Eukaryota; kingdom Metazoa; phylum Chordata; class Amphibia; order Caudata; family Salamandridae; genus Triturus; species Triturus cristatus. Next base: position 521,949,051 of record NC_140588.1, on the reverse strand, counting down.
GTCGACACAAAATCTGAGGTCTGGGGCAGTGCCGGGGGCGGCGGCCTTCGGCACCAAGACTACCGGTCTGGCCCACGGGCTGTCAGAAGGCTCGATGACTCCGAGAGCGAGCATCTTGGTGACCTCGGTCTGTATGCAGTCTCGGACTCGGTCAGGTACTCTGTAGGCGCGGTGCTGCACAGGGGGGCTATCCCCAGTGTCCACGTTGTGGATGCACCAGGGGGTCACCCCGGGCGTGAGGGAGAAGAGGGCAGCGAAGGGTTGCAGCAGCTTCCGGCAGTCATGGCGCTGTTCTGGTGTCAGGGTGGCGGAGAGGTGGACACCCTCCAAGGAGCCGTCTTGGCCTGAGGACCCCAGGAGGTCTGGTAGGGGCTCGGAGTCACTTTCGCCCCCATCGTCAGTAGCCAGCAGCAGGCTCAGTTCAGTTCAGGCAAAGTGGGGCTTGAGCCGGTTGGCGTGCAGGACCCGGAGGGGGTTCCTCGGGAACTCCATGTCGACCAGGTACGTGACGGGGCTCTTCTTCTCAACTACCTTGAAGGGCCCGGTCCACTTGTCCTGCAGGGCGCAGGGGTCCACGGGTGACATGACCCAGACTTGCTGGCCCGGCTCGAACTCGATGGTTGAGGCATTTTCGTCGTACCAGCGTTTCATGTCTTCTTGGCTGGCTTCGAGGTTGGCTTCTGCCAGGGCCCGGAACTTCCGAGTTTGGTTCCGCAGGGTCAGAAGGTACCGGTAGTCGTCGGGAGGGGCACCTTGGACTTGCGCCTCCCAGCTCTCTTTGACCAGGCTGAGGGGCCCTCGGACGGGGTGCCCTTACAATAGTTCGAAGGGGCTGAAGCCCAGGGATTTCTGTGGTACCTCCCGATAGGCGAACAGGAGGCAGGGCAGCAGGACATCCCATCTCCTCCTCAGGGGCTCTTCCAGGCCCTTGATCATCCCCTTCAGGGTCCTGTTGAACCGCTCAACCAGTCCGTTCCCCTGGAGGTGGTAAGGGGTGGTGAATTTATAGGTGACTCCACATTGTTGCCAGAGGGATGTCATGTACTTTGAAATAAAGTTTGTACCCCTGTCGCTTACTACTTCTCGGGGGAACCCCACCCTGGAGAAGATGCCCATCAGGGCCCGGCCCACCTCTGGAGCTGTCACCGTGCGGAGTGGGATGGCCTCGGGGTATCGGGTGGCGTGGTCGACTAGTACCAGGATGAAGCGGTGTCCCAGGGCGGTTCGGGGGTCGAGGGGCCCCACGATGTCGATCCCCACTCGTTCGAACGGGGTGTTGACGGTTGGGAATGGTTGCAGGGGGGCTTTCACTCGACCCCCAGTCTTCCCGCTAGCTTGGCAGGTCGGGCAGGACCGGCAGTGATGGTCCACGTCTCTTCTCATTCGGGGCCAATAGAAATGGGTCACTAGGCGGCTGTAGGTCTTGTCCCGCCCGAGGTGTCCGGCGAGGGGCACGTCATGTGCCAGGTTCAGGAGGAACTCTCGAAATCGGAGGGGGACCACCAACACCCGGCCGGTCCCCAGTTCGGCAACTTTCTGCTCACTGTACAATAAGTCATTGTCCCAATAGACCCAGTGGGTTCCCGTGGGGTCACCTCCAGCCTGGGCGGCCGCTTGCTGTCGGGCCCCCTCGAGGGATGGGCAGGCTTTCTGCTCTTGCTGGAATTGTTCGCGGGTGGGGCCCCCGTCGTGGCGCCACTGGGCCAGCTCGGGGATCTCGCTGAGGGAGGCGGCCTCGTCGGGAGAACGTTCGGACGGCCCGGCCTCCTCGGCAGGTTCCTCCGTGCCGGAGGAGGGTGATAGTTCGGGGCCCGTCAGCTTGTCGGGGGCCGTGGCAGCGGCTGGTTGGGCGGTCATGGACCTGGTGGTGGCGCAGGCCCACTCGGGCAGTCCTAGCATCCCCAGATGCTCTCGGCGTTCCACCTGGGCCCAGGGGGAGCTCTCCAGGTCATTCCGCAGGAGGCAGTCTACTGGGGCGTCGTCGCGGACAGTTACTTTTAGGGTGCCGGACACTCCTCCCCACTCGAAGGGGATCCTGGCCATCCGGCACATGCTCTCGGTGTTGTCCGCGGTCCGGACAGGGCAAAGGACATGCGGCAGGATTTGTTCGGGGGTCACTAGGTGGCAGCGGACGGCGGTCACACTGGCCCCAGTGTCCCGGAGGGCCTCGGCCCGTCGTCCGTTTATGGTGACCCATTGTTGGTACTTCTGGGTGTTGCTTGGGATGGCAGCTCGGGGCACCATTTCTCGGGAGCCCAGGCATACAAGCGACATGGCAGCTGGTTCCCACTCGGGGGACCCGTCGTCGTGGTTCTCCTCCTCGTCTTCTCCTTCCCCCAGGGCGGCGGCGGCTATCTGCCGGGGAGGGGGCCCAGCGTGCCCGTTCCGTCGGTTCACGGGGCAGGCCGGGTCGCTCGCATAGTGGCCGGTCTGCTGGCAGCTGAAGCAGGTCACGGTTGGTCGTGGTCCAGGCCGTGCGATAGGGGCCCCCCTTCGGCCCAGGGTCGGGGACGTGTGGTTGGTGGCTTGGCCTCGTGGTGGGCTTCTGGGCGGCCCGGCCGGGAATTCTCGACTGCGGTGGGACCCCCCTCCTCCGCCTCGCTGGCGGGGGGGTCCCGTGGTACTCCGTTGGTAGTCCCCCACTGGGTTCCGGGGGACCCGGGTGTTGACCCATCGGTCAGCTTCGGCGGCGAGCTTCCGGGGCTCGGTCAGTTTACTGTCCAGGAGGTGTTGCCTTAGTTCAACAAAGCAGTTGTTGGCAATGTGCTCCCAGACAATGAGGTCGAACACTTCATTGTATGAGGTGACCTTGCTTCCTTTTATCCATCCTTCTAGTGCTCGGCTGAAGAAGTCCACGTATTCGACCCACGTGGTACCGGGGAGCTTCTTGCAGTCCCGGAAGCGCTGCCGGTACATCTCGGCTGATAGCCCGTAGCGTGTGAGTAGGGCTTCTTTCATGTGGTCGTATGAAGTCATCACTGCATCGGGGAGTTGCAGCAGGGTATCCCGGCCCTCGCTGAGGAACCTTCCCCATAGGCCGGCACCCCAATCCTTCCGGGGTACCCGATGGGAGGTCATGGCTACTTCGTATGCTCGGAACCATTGCTGGATGTCGTCATTTTTATAGTACTCCTTGACGACATCCTTGGGGATGTGAACCTTTGGCTCGGTCAGTGGCAGAGTGTCCCGGGCTCCGGGGGTGCTGGTCTCCCCCGTTTTAGATTTTAGTTCAAGTTCCTTGAGGCTCCTCTCGTGCTCGAGGGTTAGCCGTCTCTCCTCTAGTTCCCGATGCCGCTTCTTTTCCTCGATTTCCTCTTGCAGCCGTAGTTGTTCCAAGGCTATTTTCTTCTCCGCCAGTAGGAGCTCACCGTCCAGCCGGAGTCGGGCGAGGTCCATTTTGTGTGTCCGGACCCTCTCCCGTTCTCGCATTTCTTCGTGGGAAAGGCTGGTTTCTGGGACGGTTCGCCCCCCGTCTGTCGGGGTTGGGGTCGGCAGGTTTCCGTCCCGGGCCGAGCTCCCTTCGGCTCGGGGCGGAGTGGTCTTGGGTTCTGTCCAGGCTTTCAGGGCTTTCTGCATTTCTTCCTTGGTGCCCAACCCTGTGGTTGGGATCCCTTTGTCCTTGCAGAATTGTTTCAGTTCTTTATGGGTGTATTCTTCCAACCTTTCCGGCTGGAAGGTTGCGGCCACGGTTGCCTCTTGGACTTCCATGGTTCCCTTTCCTTTTTCCGTCTGGTTAGGTAGTGGGTGCGTTACTCGCCTGTACGATTGCGTCTGGCTCGGATCCCGTCGCTGGCCACCAAATGTTGGAGGGAGGACCACCGGGGAGTCGGGGAGACTAGTCCGGCACCCTTCCTACCGCACAGTTATAGCCGAGCGCCGCTGAGAAGCCCCCTTCGGGGAGGACTTTCTCCTATAATCGTACTAGGCCCAGTAACACCACCACACAGGACTCAATATCAGTTGCTTGATTTCGTTCTTTATCAGAAGTAGCACGTTTCAATATTTACAGTGGGATCGAGGGATCCAGTAAGAGTCTCAATGTCTGTTAGAGGGATAGGGTAGCGGGACAGTCTTGGTACCAACCAGGTACGGGAGGCTCTGCGCCAGACCTTGGGTGCTGGCCGCGGGGTGGCTCGGACGTGGGGAGCCGCGACGGCGTCTGCAAGGCTCGGGTGGTAGTTCCGCTTGGGTCGAGCCGCGACACAGTCAGCAGGGCTCCGGTGGTAGGTCCGCTTCGGTCGAGCCGCGACGAGGTCAGCTGGGCTCTGATAATGAGGTTCGACAAGGTCAGCCCGCGACAGCGTCAGCAGGGCCCCAAAGGTTTGTGAAGGTCTTCAAGCACGGGGGAGCCACGACGTCATCAGCAGGGCTCAGAGTGTGGGTTCAGGATTAGTCTTCTTCCGTAGGGTCAGCCGCGATCCGATCAGCAGGGCTCTTGACTCCGGGATACAACTACTGTCCTGTTGTTGGGTTGCCCCAGATATAGGACTGGAGCCCTTTGATGTCCGGACCCTTGCGCCCGGAGGGGGCGGAGAGGCCGGTTGGGGAGTGGCCAGACGCCCAGCAGGAGAGGCGCCAGGCCCCAGAGAGCTGTGAGGTGATCGCCCCTAGGTGTGGAAAGACGGTTGGGGGTCCCATCGATACTGCCCTCCGCCGGGAGTGGGAAGGGTTCACGTGGTATCCCCCGGGCCAGGGGTTGGCGCCTCGATGTCGGGCCTCGCTGGGACAGAGGCCGGGTGAAGCAGGGTCACGCAGATGGTAACGTGGAGTGACGTATAATCCAAAATGGAGGAGCCCCGAGGTGCATGGGACCTCGTGCGGCTTAGCGAGGGGGAACAGGACCACGCCACGAGGCCGGCTCCCACATCACTCTACTACTCTCTACTACTCACTCTCTGCTACTCTCTCTACTACTCTCTACTACTCACTCTACTACTCTCTACTTATCACTATCACTCACTCTCTACTACCCTACTACTCACTCTCTACTAATCTCTCTCTACTACTCACTCTCTACTACTCACTCTACTACTCTCTACTACTCACTCTCTACTACTCACTCTCTACTACTCACTCTAGTACTCACTCTCTGCTACTCACTCTCTACTACTCGCTCTCTACTACTCTCTACTACTCACTCTCCATTACTCACTCTCTACTTCTCGCTCTCATCTACTCTCTACTACTCACTCTACTACTCACTCTACTACTCTCTACTACTCTCTCTACTTCTCACTCTCTACTACTCTCTCTACTACTCACTCTCTACTACTTTCTACTACTCACTCTCTACTACACACTCTCTACTACTTGCTCTCTACTACTCTCTACTATTCACTCTACTACTCACTCTCTACTACTCTCTACTACTCACTCTACTACTCACTCTCTACTACTCTCTATTACTCACTCTCCACTACTCCACTACTCTCTACTACTCACTCTCTACTACACACTCTCTACAACTTGCTCTCTACTACTCTCCACTATTCACTCTACTACTCACTTTCTACTACTCTCTACTACTCACTCTACTACTCACTCTCTACTACTCTCTACTACTCACTCTCTACTACTCTCTCCTACTCACTCTCTACTACTCTCTACTACTCACTCTACTACTCACTCTCTACTACTCTCTACTACTCACTCTCTACTACTCACTCTACTACTCACTCTCTACTACTCTCTACTACTCTCTATTACTCACTCTCTACTACTCTCTACTACTCACTCACTACTACTCACTCTCTAATACTCACTCTACTACTCTCTACTACTCACTCTCTGCTACTCTCTCTACTACTCTCTACTATTCTCTACTACTCACTCTACTACTCTCTACTTTTCTCTACCACTCACTCTCTACTACTCTACTACTCACTCTCTACTACTCTCTCTCTACTACTCACTCTCTATTCCTCACTCTCTACTACTCACTCTAGTACTCACTCTCTGCTACTCACTCTCTACTACTCGCTCTCTACTACTCTCTACTACTCACTCTCCATTACTCACTCTCTACTACTCGCTCTCAACTACTCTCTACTACTCACTCTACTACTCACTCTATACTACTCTACTACTCTCTACTACTCTCTATACTTTTCACTCTCTACTACTCTCTCTTCTACTCACTCTCTACTACTCTCTACTATTCACTCTCTACTACACACTCTCTGCTACTCACTCTCTACTACTCTCTTCTACTCACTCTACTACTCACTCTCTACTACTCTCTATTACACACTCTCTACTACTCCACTACTCTCTACTACTCACTCCCTACTACTCTACTACTCTCTACTACTCTCTCTCTACTACTCACTCCACTAATCTCTACTACTCAATCTCTACTACTCTCTACTACTCACTCTCTACTACTAACTCTCTACAACTCTCTCCTACTCACTCTCTCCTACTCACTCTCTACAACTCACTCTACTACTCACTCTCTACTACTCACTCTAGTACTCACTCTCTGCTACTCACTCTCTACTACTCGCTCTCTACTACTCTCTACTACTCACTCTCCATTACTCACTCTCTACTACTCGCTCTCTACTACTCTCTACTACTCTCTATACTTCTCACTCTCTACTACTCTCTATTCTACTCACTCTCTACTACTCTCTACTACTCACTCTCTACTACACACTCTCTGCTACTCACTCTCTACTACTCTCTTCTACTCACTCTACTACTCACTCTCTACTACTCTCTATTACACACTCTCTACTACTCCACTACTCTCTACTACTCACTCCCTACTACTCTACTACTCTCTACTACTCTCTCTCTACTACTCACTCCACTAATCTCTACTACTCAATCTCTACTACTCTCTACTACTCACTCTCTACTACTAACTCTCTACAACTCTCTCCTACTCACTCTCTCCTACTCACTCTCTACAACTCACTCTACTACTCACTCTCTACTACTCACTCTCTAGTACTCTCTACTACTCTCTCTCTACTACTCTCTACTACTCACTCTCTGCTACTCTTTACTACTCCCTCTCTACTACTCTCTACTACTCAGTCTACTACTCACTCTCTACTAATCTCTACTACTCACTCTCTACTACTCTCTACTACTCACTCTCTACTACTCACTCTCCACTACTCACTCTAGTACTCTCTACTATTCACTTTCTGCTACTCTCTACTACTCTCTACTACTCACTCTCTACGCTCTACCTCTCTCTCTACTACAATCTACCTTTGTACACATCTACCTCTATACTTCTACCTCTCTACCTCTCCCTCTCTACCTCTACACCTCTACTTCTACACCTCTACACCTCTACCTCTCTACCTCTCTCTACCTCTCTCTACACGCACACATATGCACATATATATATGCATATGTATGCATATCAACTTATATATATATGTATGCGTATATATATATATACATACATACAGATATAAACAGATATATAATCTGCATATCTATATAAATACAAATATAAATACATGCATACACATACATATCCATATATGCATACATATGCATGTTATGCACATGAAATTTGAAAAACACTAATACAAGCAAAGTTAAAAAGCCACCTAATTACAAACAGAATTGCTTTAACTTAAACGAGGGCGAGACCTATTGCATTTTCAATGCTTGTTTACTTTGGTTCCATCAAGAAGGCATTCAGATGTGTCACACATTTGCCATAAATTCTGAATGTTAGCACTCTAGTTGCTCATTAGATCACTGTAGTAAAGCTACTGCTCACCAGGGAAGTCTGCTGCTGGTATTCAAAGTGCATGTTTCAGTCTGCATGTCAGAATCTTTTAATGAAATAGAAGATGATTTGAGAAGTCAAAATGTGCCCTCATTTTTCTTTCTGCAGCACTAATCATACTTTTTATGGCAAAATGAACCTCCTCATTTTGTTCCTTTGCAAATTAAATGTTTTAAGTGTTACCACTTTATTCCAATCAAGATGGCTTCAGGTGTGCCATACTTTTGTCATAAGTAAGACTGTTAGCGCTCTAGTTGTTCTTTAGAACACTCTGGGACATTCTGTCATTGGGCTATACTTGGGCTACATATGGATGATATTTGTCCTACATTTGGGCTCTTTTGTCTCTGGTGGTCATCTTGGGAGACTTATTTGTTATAAAGTTTCCTAATTTCCTCATTTACTACAGTCTCCTCAGTAGGAAATACTTTCAGTTTTTTACTTTTATTCCATCAAGAAGGCATTCTGATATGTCACACATTTGCCATAAATTCGGAATGTTAGCACTCTAGTTGCTTATTAGATCACTGTAGTAAAGCTACTGCTCACCAGGGAAGTCTGCTACTGGTATTAAAAGTGAATGTTTCAGTCTGCATGTCAGGATTTTTTATTGAAATAGAAGAGGATTTGAGAAGTCACTCAAAATGTGCCCTAATTTTTCTTTTTTCAGCACTAATCATAATTTCTATGGCAAAATGAACCCCCTCATTGTGTTCCTTTTAAATTAAACTACTCACTCTCTACCACTCACTCGCTACTACTCTCTACTACTCACTCTCTACTACTCTCTTCTACTCTCTACTACTCTCTACTACTACTCTATACTACTCACTCTCTACTACTCTCTACTACTCACTCAGCTACTCTCTACTACTCTCTACCACTCACTCTCTACTACTCTACTACTCACTGTCTACTATTCACTCTCTACTACTCACTCTCTACTACTCACTCTCTACTACTCGCTCTCTACTGCACTCTACTACTCACTCTCCACTACTCACTCTCTACTACTTTCTACTACTCACTCTCTACTACTCACTTCTTACAACTCTACTTCTCTCTACTACTCTCTCTACTACTCACTCTCTAGTACTCACTCTCAACTACTCACTACTACTCTCTCTACTACTCACTCTCTACTACTCACTCTCTACTACTCATTCTACTACTCTCTACTACTCTCTATGACTCACTCTCTATTACTCTACTACTCACTCTCTAGTACTCTCTACTACTATCTCTACTACTCACTCTCTACTACTCACTCTACTACTCTCTACTACTCACTCTCTACTACTCACTCTCTACTACTCACTCTACTACTCACTCTACTACTCACTCTCTACTACTCTCTACTACTCTTTCTACTACTCACTCACTAATACTCACTCTCTATTATACACTTTCTACTACTTGCTCTCTACTACTCGCTCTCTACTACTCTCTACTACTCACTCTACTACTCACTTTCTACTACTCCCTACTACTCACTCTACTACTCACTCTCTACTATTCTCTACTACTCACTCTCTACTACTTCCCTACTCTCTACTACGCACTCTCTACCACTCACTCTCTACTACTCTACTACTCCCTACTACTCTCTCTACTACTCACTCTCTACTACTCACTCTCAACTACTCTCTACTACTCACTCTCTACTACTCTATACTACTCACTCTACTACTCACTCTCTACTACTCTCTACTACTCACTCTCTACTACTCTCTACTACTCACTCTCTACTACTCACTCTCTGCTACTCTCTCTACTACTCTCTACTACTCACTTTACTACTCTCTACTTTTCTCTATCACTCACTCTCTACTACTCTACTACTCACTCTCTACTACTCTCTCTCTACTACTCACTCTCTACTACTCACTCTACTACTCTCTACTACTCACTCTCTACTACTCACTCTCTACTACTCACTCTAGTACTCACTCTCTGCTACTCACTCTCTACTACTCGCTCTCATCTACTCTCTACTACTCACTCTCTACTACTCACTCTCTACTACTCACTCTAGTACTCACTCTCTGCTACTCACTCTCTACTACTCGCTCTCATCTACTCTCTACTACTCACTCTACTACTCACTCTACACTACTCTACTACTCTCTACTACTCTCTCTACTTCTCACTCTCTACTACTCTCTCTACTACTCACTCTCTACTACTCTCTACTACTCACTCTCTACTACACACTCTCTACTACTTGCTCTCTACTACTCTCTACTATTCACTCTACTACTCACTCTCTGCTACTCTCTACTACTCACTCTACTACTCACTCTCTACTAATCTCTATTACTCACTCTCTACTACTCCACTACTCTCTACTAATCACTCTCTACTACACACTCTCTACTACTTGCTCTCTACTACTCTCCACTATTCACTCTACTACTCACTTTCTACTACTCTCTACTACTCACTCTACTACTCACTCTCTACTACTCTCTACTACTCACTCTCTACTACTCTCTACTACTCACTCTACTACTCACTCTCTACTACTCTCTCCTACTCACTCTCTACTACCCTCTACTACTCACTCTCTACTACTCACTCTACTACTCACTCTCTACTACTCTCTACTACTCACTCTCTACTACTCACTCTACTACTCACTCTCTACTACTCTCTACTACTCTCTACTACTCACTCTCTACTACTCTCTACTACTCACTCTCTACTACTCACTCTCTAATACTCACTCTACTACTCTCTTCTACTCACTCTCTGCTACTCTCTCTACTACTCTCTACTATTCTCTACTACTCACTCTACTACTCTCTTCTTTTCTCTACCACTCACTCTCTACTACTCTACTACTCACTCTCTACTACTCTCTCTCTACTACTCACTCTCTACTGCTCACTCTACTACTCTCTACTACTCACTCTCTATTCCTCACTCTCTACTACTCACTCTAGTACTCACTCTCTGCTACTCACTCTCTACTATTCGCTCTCTACTACTCTCTACTACTCACTCTCCATTACTCACTCTCTACTACTTGCTCTCAACTACTCTCTACTACTCACTCTACTACTCACTCTATACTACTCTACTACTCTCTACTACTCTCTCTACTTCTCACTCTCTAATACTCACTCTCTACTACTCACTCTCTACTACACACTCTCTGCTACTCACTCTCTACTACTCTCTACTACTCACTCTACTACTCACTCTCTACTACTCTCTATTACACACTCTCTCCTACTCCACTACTCTCTACTACTCACTCTCTACTACTCTACTACTCTTTACTACTCTCTCTCTACTACTCACTCCACTAATCTCTACTACTCAATCTCTACTACTCTCTACTACTCACTCTCTACTACTCACTCTCTACTACTCTCTCTCTACTACTCACTCTCTACAACTCTCTCCTACTCACTCTCTCCTACTCACTCTCTACTACTCACTCTACTACTCACTCTCTACTACTCACTCTCTAGTACTCTCTACTACTCTCTCTCTACTACTCTCTACTACTCACTCTCTGCTACTCTTTACTACTCCCTCTCTACTACTCTCTACTACTCAGTCTACTACTCACTCTCTACTACTCTCTACTACTCACTCTCTACTACTCTCTACTATTCACAGTCTACTACTCACTCTCCACTACTCACTCTACTACTCTCTACTATTCACTCTCTGCTACTCTCTTCTACTCTCTACTACTCTTTACTACTCACTCTCTACTCTCTACCTCTCTCTCTACTACAATCTACCTCTGTACACCTCTACCTCTATACTTCTACCTCTCTACCTCTCCCTCTCTACCTCTACACCTCTACTTTTACACCTCTACACCTCTACCTCTCTACCTCTCTCTACCTCTCTCTACACGCACACATATGCACATATATATATGCATATATAGGCATATGCATTTATATATATGTATGTGTATATATATATATATACATACAGATATAAACATATATATAATCTGCATATCTATATAAATACAAATATAAATACATGCATACACATACATATCCATATATGCATACATATGCATGTTATGCACATGAAATTTGAAAAACACTAATACAAGCAACGTTAAAAAGTCACCTAATTACAAACAGAATTGCTTTAACTTAAACGAGGGCGAGACCTATTGCATTTTCAATGCTTGTTTACTTTGGTTCCATCAAGAAGGCATTCAGATGTGTCACACATTTGCCATAAATTCTGAATGTTAGCACTCTAGTTGCTCATTAGATCACTGTAGTAAAGCTACTGCTCACCAGGGAAATCTGCTGCTGGTATTCAAAGTGCATGTTTCAGTCTGCATGTCAGAATCTTTTAATGAAATAGAAGATGATTTGAGAAGTCAAAATGTGCCCTCATTTTTCTTTCTGCAGCACTAATCATACTTTTTATGGCAAAATGAACCTCCTCATTTTGTTCCTTTGCAAATTAAATGTTTTAAGTGTTACCACTTTATTCCAATCAAGATGGCTTCAGGTGTGCCATACTTTTGTCATAAGTAAGACTGTTAGTGCTCTAGTTGTTCTTTAGAACACTCTGGGACATTCTGTCATTGGGCTATACTTGGGCTACATCTGGGTGATATTTGTGCTACATTTGGGCTCTTTTGTCTCTGGGGGCCATCTCGGGAGACCTATTTGTTATTAAGTTTCCTAATTTCCTCATTTACTAAAGTCTCCTCAGAAGGAAATACTTTCAGTTTTTTACTTTGATTCCATCAAGAAGGCATTCAGATATGTCACACATTTGCCATAAATTCGGAATGTTAGCACTCTAGTTGCTTATTAGATCACTGTAGTTATGTTATGTTATGTTATGTTAAAGTGCATTTTTATAGCGCTCGGCTACTCTAAAAGAGTGTCCCGGCGCTTTCCACAGGCAGCTACAGAGTATAACAACATAGCAAGAAGAACAGAACCCAAAAGAGAAAGAAAGAAGCCCACCTAAACAGAATGATTAAAAAGCCAAGTCTTCAAATTCTTCCTGAATTGAAGCAAGTTGGGAGTGCTGCGGAGTGCCAGTGGAAGCGAATTCCACAGCTGGGAGGCCTTGAGGCTGAAAGAGCGTCCCCCAATACGGGCCTTCCTCACGCGCGGGACCACAGCAGTGAAAAGGGATTCCGAACGCAGTAAGCGCGCAGGACGATAGAAAGCCAATCTTTTCTGCAGATATCCTGCGCCTGAGCCAAACAAAGCTTTGTGCACCAGCGTCAGGGATTTAAAAATAATCCGCTTCCGGATCGGCAGCCAATGAAGCGTCTGCAGCAGCCCAGAAACCCGTGCTCGTCTATACACACCAAAGATCGCACGGGCTGCAGAGTTCTGTGCCACCTGCAAACGCTGGACCAAGTAGTCTGGAAGGCCTAGGAAAAGAGCATTGGCATAGTCTAGCCTAGATCCGATGAGCGCCTGCACCGTAATCCGTCTGTGCTCCGCAGACAATAAAGGAAGAAACTTGCGGAGCATTTTCAGGATGCCGAAACAGGTGCCGGACAGGCCAAGGACATGCGCTCTCAGAGAGAGCTTGTTATCAAGCTTCACACCAAGGTTCTTGGCAACCAAGGAGGATTGTGCCGGAGGACACATGGCGGCCGGCCACCACTGCCGCCACTCGGGATCGATGGCACAGCCGAAGAATAAAACCTCCGACTTACTGGAGTTGGCCTTCAGGCTATTCCGCTGGAACCAGCCGAAGACCCTGTCCAGGCAGTCCCGAATTCTCTCCCCATCAAATGTCTGATCTTTTCCACATGTGAAGAGGAGTTGCGTGTCATCGGCGTAGGACACGATCTGGGCTCCGTAAGCCTCAACCGCAGCCGCCAGGCGGGACATAAAGATGTTAAACAGTGTCGGGCTCAACACAGAACCCTGTGGAACCCCAACTCCCAATGGCGGCATCTCGGCGGAGCTCTGGGAAACCCAGACCGTCTGGCGGCGGCCCTCCAGAAAAGATGTAAACCATCTGAACACCGTCCCCCTTAGGCCGATGTCATAAAGCCTGGCGAGAAGCGCCTCATGGGGGACGGTGTCGAAGGCCGCTGACAAGTCCAGCATGACTAACATGGCCTTGCCACCCACATCCAAGGTCTCCCTGATGATCTCGGAGACTTCCACCAACGCCGTTTCCGTGCTAAAATTCGGACGGAAACCGGATTGGGATGGATGGAGCAGATTGTTGGACTCTAGGAAGCTCGACAAGACGCCATGGACATATTTCTCAGTGATCTTAGCCAAAGCCGGGAGAAGTGAAATTGGCCTGTAATTGGCCAAGACCTCGGCATCAAGACCAGGCTTTTTCAGGAGGGGGATCACCATCGCCCTTTTCCAGGTGCGTGGGACACTCCCCTCCCTCAAGGAGGCATTGAGGATCGGGTTGACCAGGGGATTCACCACTACTGCCATCCCAGCCAAAAATTTGGCGGGGCAGGGGTCAAGTGGGGAGCCAGATTTAAGACTGGCCAGCAGAGTCCGGGACATGTCACTGGAGACAGGAGGAAAGTCCTCCAGGGTAGCCGAAGGCATGGACGATGTTCCAAGTCCTGCCCCGGGGTCACAGCAACCCTCCACCAAGCTCTCCGAGAAGGAGGCCTGAATTGCCTTAATCTTGTCGGTGAAAAAAGTGGCAAGATCACAGGCCCATGCATCAGGTGATACAGGCGGGGGAGAATAAGAAGTAGGGGACGTGAACTCCTTCACAATCGTGAAGATCTCCTTGCAGGAGTTCGCCGACGCCTCAATCCTCCTGGCAAGATATTCCCGCTTGGCACCAAGAATGTCACGGTGATAGGCCTTCACCACCGACCTATAGGCGAGTTTAGCCTCCCCATCATATTGATGGCGCCAGGCCCGCTCAGCGACCTTACATTGGCTGCGAGCCATGCGTAGCGCCTCCGTAAACCATGGCGCTGATTGCCGTATCGCCGTGGACCGGGGGATTGCCCTTGGGGCAAGATCATCTAACCTCTCAGTCAACCATTGCTGCAGGGCCTCAGTGTCTCTTTCCGGGTCCCCCGAGAGAGGACAGGGATGTTCCGTGAGCGCCTGCTCCAGCATAGCAGGCATCACTCTGTGTAACGCTCTCGAGGCCGATCTGGGCACCGTGGGGGCGCAGGTGTCAAACCGCCCATTCTCCAACACAGAGAACCCAATCAGCCTATGAAACGACCAGAGCACCGGCCGCGTTTCAATGTCAACAATTGGGACAGAGGAGAACACTTGATCAAGAGTGTGTCCTTTCTCATGTGTAGGCCCTGATACAAACGGTGCCAGGCCAAGCGGAGATGTAATATCCAACAATTTAGCCCCATCCAGGTCATCCGTGACATCAAGATGAAAATTGAAATCGCCTGCCAGCAGACAATGCTGTGCAGACAGCGCCAGCTCCGAAATGGCTGTCTGTAGGTCCTCCCAAAAGGAGCCCACCGGGCCAGGAGGCCTGTAAACCAACAGGCCCTTAAGCGCATGGCCTGGAGACAGTCTCAGCATAAAACCAAGGGATTCAGAGCCCTCAATGGAGTTCACAGGAAGGACTGAACAGGAAATGTTCTTCCTCACCACCACAGCGACTCCGCCCCCCCTGCCCTTAGCTCTGTCTTGGCGAAAAATGTTATAGGTCGGAGGGATCGCAGTGAAGATGTCCGGATTGGACGCCTCTCCCAACCAAGTTTCGGTCAGGAACAGACAAAGAGGATTCTCCCTGACAAGAAGATCGTAAATGTGCAAGGCATGTCTTCCTACCGACCTTGTGTTAAGCAGCAGACAGAGATGTTTCGCATGCACCTCGGTTGTCCTAAGGGCGCTACACAACGCCCCAATAGGCGACCAACCGCAGGCCGGGCAGCGTCGTTTACCCTTGTGTCGACCGGGAAATACTGAGCGACACAGGCTGGATGTAGTACGCATGGCGCGGAGCATCGCCGAGGTATAATGGATCATCCTCGCCCACGCCTGACCAGAGTCCTACGCCGCCCCGCCGCCTCCGGGACGCTGACGGGCGCAGACGGGCAGGACTCCGGCACGACTCAGGCTACGCGAAGGCGTCCACCTGCGCATCCCGCTGCGCGTAGGGAGCGACTTTAAATAGGCTCTCCAGTGAGCCCTTGGCGCGCGAGACCGCTCCAAAATGGCGGCCGCCGCCGGACAAGAAGCCCTAATCAAAGATGGCGCCTGAAATGGAGCCCAGGACCCGGACCCACCAAAGTGGTGGTGCTTTAGAGGCACAAAGGTGCACTTTTTAAATGCGGTAAGGGGAGCGGGGCGCGAGCTGCAGGCAGCAGAATTTAAAAACAGGGGTAAAGCTACTGCTCACCAGGGAAGTCTGCTACTGGTATTAAAAGTGAATGTTTCAGTCTGCATGTCAGGACTTTTTATTGAAATAGAAGAGGATTTGAGAAGTCACTCAAAATGTGCCCTAATTTTTCTTTTTTCAGCACTAATCATAATTTCTATGGCAAAATGAACCCCCTCATTGTGTTCCTTTTAAATTAAACTACTCACTCTCTACTACTCACTCGCTACTACTCTCTACTACTCACTCTCTACTACTCACTCTCTACTACTCTCTTCTACTCTCTACTACTCTCTACTACTACTCTATACTACTCACTCTCTACTACTCTCTACTACTCACTCAGCTACTCTCTACTACTCTCTACCACTCACTCTCTACTACTCTACTACTCACTGTCTACTATTCACTCTCTACTACTCACTCTCTACTACTCACTCTCTACTACTCGCTCTCTACTGCACTCTACTACTCACTCTCCACTACTCACTCTCTACTACTCTCTACTACTCACTCTCTACTACTCACCTCTTACTACTCTACTACTCTCTACTACTCTCTCTACTACTCACTCTCTAGTACTCACTCTCTACTACTCACTACTACTCTCTCTACTACTCACTCTCTACTACTCACTCTCTACTACTCACTCTACTACTCTCTATGACTCACTCTCTATTACTCTACTACTCACTCTCTAGTACTCTCTACTACTATCTCTACTACTCACTCTCTACTACTCACTCTACTACTCTCTACTACTCACTCTCTACTACTCACTCTCTACTATTCACTCTACTACTCACTCTACTACTCACGCTCTACTACTCTCTACTACTCTTTCTACTACTCACTCTCTAATACTCACTCTCTATTATACACTTTCTACTACTTGCTCTCTACTACTCGCTCTCTACTACTCTCTACTACTCACTCTACTACTCACTCTGAACTACTCCCTACTACTCACTCTACTACTCACTCTCTAGTACTCTCTACTACTCACTCTCTACTACTTCCCTACTCTCTACTACGCACTCTCTACTACTCACTCTCTACTACTCTACTACTCCCTACTACTCCCTCTACTACTCACTCTCTACTACTCACTCTCAACTACTCTCTACTACTCACTCTCTACTGCACTCTACTATTCACTCTCTACTATTCTCTCTCTACTACTCACTCTACAACTCACTCTCTACTACTCACTCTCTACTACTTTCTCTACTACTCTCTACTACTCTCTACTACTCACTCTACTACTCACTGTACTACTCACTATCTACTACTCACTCTCTACTACTCTCTGCTACTCACTCACTACTACTCTCTTTCTACTACTCTCTACTACTCACTCTACTACTCATTCTCTACTACCCTCCACTACTCTCTACTACTCACTCTCTACTACTCTCTACAACTAACTATCCACTACTTACTCTCTACTACTCACTCTCTACTACTCTCTCTACTCACTCTACTACTCTCTACTACTCACTCTCTACTCTCTATTACTCATCCCCTACTCTCTACCTCTCTATCTCTCTCTCTCTACAACTCTCTACCTCTCTACCTCTACCTCTCTATCTCTACTTCTCTACCTCTACCTCTCTACCTCTACACCTCTACCTCTACACCTCTACACCTCTACCGCTCTCTACCTCTCTCTACACACACACATATGCACATATATATGCATATATATGCATATGCATTTATATATGTATGTTTGTATATATATATACAAAACAACAGTTGATGGACAGAGTGCAGAACAATGTCATACATTCACCCCAGTACAGAGATCTGGGCCTAAATCCATCGTTTTTTTGCTCACCATGCCATTCCAGTTTGAACCCAGCCATATGCAAATCAGTCTTGACCCTGTGCCTCATGGGAACAGTCCAGCCCGAACTGCCAAGCCTGGTCCTCCCTGGACTGGAAACAAGCATCCTAGGACCGGTTTTGGGGTTTCACCCCTCTTCAGCCAGGATAGCTTAATTCCAGTGGCATGGAGAGCACAGGACCCACGTCTGGGCATACCCTTCCCACTCGAAGTGACAAATGCAAAAACAACAGTTGATGGACAGAATGCAGAACAATGTCATACATTCACCCCAGTA
The DNA here is from genome assembly GCF_964204655.1 of Triturus cristatus. NCBI lineage: Eukaryota > Metazoa > Chordata > Amphibia > Caudata > Salamandridae > Triturus > Triturus cristatus. The sequence goes on along the minus strand of NC_140588.1, from coordinate 521,930,856 downwards.
CAGAGATCTGGGCCTAAATCCATCGTTTTTTGCTCACCATGCCGTTCCAGTTTGAACTCAGCCATATGCAAATCCGTCTTGACCCTGTGTCTCATGGAAACAGTCTAGCCCGAACTGCCAAGCCTGGTATCGCTTTGTTCGCCCTAAGTTGGCAGGGTATGCCCAGACGTGGGTCCCTTGCTCACTTTGCCACTGGATTCAAGATAGCCTGTTTGATGAGGGTTATGAACCCGAAACCGGTCCCAGGATGCTTGTTTCCGGTCCAGGGAAGACATGGCTTGGCAGTTCGGGCTGGACTGTTCCCATGAGGCACAGGGTCAGACTGATTTGCATACGGCCATGTCTGAACTGGGGTGGTGGAGTGAGCTAAAGAATGATGATGGATTAAACCCAGATCAGTTGACTGGGTGTGAGTGTTTGATTTGCTCAAACGCCCCGTCCACATCCCCTTTGGTATCACTTTGTCCGCCCTAAGTTGGCAGGGTATGCCCAGACGTGGGTCCCTTGCTCACTTTGCCACTGGATTCAAGATAGCCTGGCTGATGAGGGTTATGAACCCGAATCCGGTCCCAGGATGCTTGTTTACGGTCCAGAGAAGACATGGCTTGACAGTTTGGGCTGGACTGTTCCCATGAGGCACAGGTTCAGACTGATTTGCATATAGCCATGTCTGAACTGGGGTGGTGGAGTGAGCTAAAGAATGATGATGGATTAAACCCAGATCAGTTGACTAGGGGTGAGTGTTTGATTTGCTCAAACGCTCCGTCCATCATCCCCTTTGGTATCGCTGTATATATACATATATATATATATATAGATACATACATATATAAACATATATATAATCTGCATATCAATATAAAAACAAATATAAATGCATGCATACATATACATATACATATATGCAAACATTTGCATGTTATGTACATGAAAGTTTGAAAAACACTAATAAAAGCAAAGCTAAAAAGCCACCTAATTACAAACAGAATTGCTTTAACTTAAACGAGGGCGAGACCTATTGCATTTTCAATGCTCGTTTACTTTGGTTCCATCAAGAAGGCATTCAGATGTGTCACACATTTGCCATAAATTCTGAATGTTAGCACTCTAGGTGGTCATTAGATCACTGTAGTAAAGCTACTGCTCACCAGGGAAGTCTGCTGCTGGTATTCAAAGTGCATGTTTCAGTCTGCATGTCAGAATTTTTTTATGAAATAGATGAGGGTTTGAGAAGTCAAAATGTGCCCTAATTTTTTTTTCTGCAGCACTAATCATAATTTCTATGGCAAAATGAACCCCCCCCATTTTGTTCCTTTGCAAATTAAATGTTTTAAGTGTTACCACTTTATTCCAATCAAGATGGCTTCAGGTGTGCCATACTTTTGTCATAAGTAAGACTGTTAGTGCTCTAGTTGTTCTTTAGAACACTCTGGGACATTCTGTCATTTGGCTATACTTGGGCTACATCTGGATGATATTTGTGCTACATTTGGGCTCTTTTGTCTCTGGTGGTCATCTTGGGAGACTTATTTGTTATAAAGTTTCCTAATTTCCTCATTTACTACAGGCTCCTCAGTAGGAAATACTTTCAGTTTTTTACTTTTATTCCATCAAGAAGGCATTCAGATGTGTCACAAATTTGCCATAAATTCAGAATGTTAGCACTCTAGTTGCTACTTAGATCACTGTAGTAAAGCTACTGCTCACCAGCGACGTCTGCTGATGGTATTGAAAGTGCATGTTTCAGTCCGCATTTCAGAAATTTTTAATGAAATAGAAGTGGATTCGAGAAGTCACACAAAATGTGCCCTCATTTTTCTTTCTGCAGCACTAATCATACTTTCTATGGCAAAATGAGCCCCCTCATTTATTTCCTTTTTAAAATAAATGTTTTAAGAGTTACCACTTTATTCCAATCAAGATGGCTTCAGGTGTGCCATACGTTTGTCATAAGTAGGACTATTAGTGCTCTAGTAGTTCTTTAGAACACTCTGGGAAGCTGCAGTAGAACACAAAGGAATCAACTGACAGTCTCTGCCCTTGTTGGATGTACATGTTTTACTGAGAATGTCAGACTTCATTCTCACATGACTGAGAAAGATAATGTGAATTTACAGAAAATATGCTCTCAGTTTAGCTTATAGATCACCTTCCAAACCTCTGTGGGAAAAGCATGAGAACATAGTTTTCTCTCAAACATGATTCATGATATCCCAGCAGAAGGCTTTTTCACATGGTAAAATCACCTTAGAACACACCACAATTCCCAAAACTAGTATGCTACCATCAACAAATGGTTTATAATGTAACTAAAGTCTTAAAACCTTCTATTAACTGCAATGCTTTTTAATGAGGTGCTATCTTGTATAGTGGTCCCAAGATGGCTGCCAACACTTCTTGGATGAAGTGCTGACAGCCAATCAGATCTCACGATGAGATGTGTGGTTAGGCTCCTCCCTGATATATCTATGATTTTACTTTTGATTTTCTCAGCAATTACTGAATGGATTTACATCATTTAACCAAAAGGCATGAATGTGAACCAAGGGCTACCTCTTTGCCAAATTTTGTGTAATTCCGTTCAGCAGTTCGGGCTGCAGCTGCGATTAACGGTTCCTATGGAAAATTGCATGGGGAAAACATGCTTTGGGACCCCCCTTTTTTCTCAGCCCCCGCTTGATGAATCACCCTGAGACTTTCAGGATAGTAGCGGACCGGAGCACCCCACCAGTCGCCAGTAGGTAGTTATAGTTAGGACCTATTTTCCATAGGAAATCCGCAACCTTCTATTCCCAATAAGTCTGGCGCCGGTTGATGAATCTTCGCGAAATTTTCCAACTTTTTGGCCAGCTCCCGTCCACCCCTATCCCGAAAGTTTCGTGGTGATTCGTCAAGTGGGGCTGAGAAAAAAGGGGGGTCCCAAAACGCTTTTTCCCCATGCAATTTCCCATAGGACCTGTTGACGCAGCTACAGCCCGAACTGCTGAACGGAATTCCACCAAATTTTGCAAAGAGGTAGTCCTCAGTTCAGACTCGTGCCCCCTCCTGGAGCCCTCGAGGGCCCTTTGGACCGCCACCCCCCAGGGCCGGCTCCTAAAGTGTCCTGGGGTGCCCACCCCAGGACACTGTTGTTTGCTATGAGAGGGCAGAAGTCTCCCGCCCTCCTATAGCAAACTTCGTTAGGATTTTGAAAGAGAGAGCAGGGAAACCTGCTCTCTCTTTCAAAATCCAAACAATTTTGCTTTTCCACTCGGGGAGCTGCATGTCAGCAGCTCCCCATGTGGAAAAGTAATGCCGGCTCCCGAAGGACGCGGGGAGCCGGCTGGGACCGTGGGGGCGTTGGTGCTCCCCTCACGGTCTCCAATGTTTTTTTTATAAGCCCCGGGGTATGGGGCTATTTCTTTTTTTTACGGTAAAATTAGGAGTCACGCGTTGGGTGCGCGGTTCCTAGCTCATTGGGTGCGCGGATCCAAGGAAAAAAAACTGAAATTTTCGAGAGATAAACATCAAGCTTAAGTGTTTTGTTCTTGAGTGGCTCTAAAAAGACCCGTTGTGTTCATTGAGAGTTTTTGTTACTTATAAGTAAGTTCCTATACAGAGAATAAAGTTGTTGAGGAAAACTCTGTTTCCTTCATCAGTAAAGTGTACTCCATCTCTCCTATACATCTCTTGCATATGAAAGCGCAGATTGTTATTGTAAATGGACCCCATTTTATAGTCTTGGAGAAAAGCAGAAACAGATTTATTCACATGTTTCCTAGCTTTCTCAATTTGTGAACAAAAATGATTGGACCAGTTCCATTTCTGCCTTTGGCATATGTTAGAATACACAAAGGCAGTTTTGGGAAAAAGTGAAATCAATTCCTCAAAGGTGTCCTTCATAAGCATTTCCAGACCTACCCCAGTCAAAGTGCCTAGGTCATTGCCACCACAGTGCACTATTATGAGGTCAGGGTGTTGGATATGCATAAAGGATTTTACCAATGGCATCAATTGGTGCCACTTTAACCCTCTCTGTCTAATCCATTTAATGTCTACATTTGGCAAACCTAGGTCTTTGTGAATGCCTTTGTTTTCTGCATACCTTTGGCTCCAGAAAATATAGCTGTGTCCCACAATCCACACTCTAAGCATCTTGAAGGGAGGTCTGGATGCACTCAGGTGGTCTCTGTAAATGAAATGGCAGTTTGAAAAGTAAGATTTTTCTAAAATGGTGGCTAAGATGCAGTTTTGAAAAAAGACAAGAAATCATTGGTTATTTGACAACCTTCTACACTGAAAGGTAGGGTGCATGTTTCTGTTTTTTAAACACATGATTCTTATTGGTTAACAAAAACTGATTGAAAGGAACATTATATTTGATAAGCTGATATGTTGAAAAGTCAAGCACACTTGCTGTTTTGATTAGCAACAGTGTGTGCTGAACATGTGACCTGTGTGCACAGTTCAGTGTTCCATGACCTGTTTCTATGGTAACAGGCAGAAGGTAGATTGGGGGTAGGGTTAAAATTTATGTCATTTGGAAAGGGTTGAATTGTTTAACCAATAGAAATGTGTGTTAGCTTTTGAATTTATGTGGGAAGGAATGTGATTTGATGTTTACATGTATATGTATGGAAAATGAGAGGGAAACTTTGCCATTCTTTGGTTTTGCTGACAGGTGAACAGTGCAGAGATTCTGTATAAGAAAATCTGGTGTGTGACTGATATACTTCTTAATCTACAAAACAACTTGAAAGGTGAGTTATTTAATTGTGAGGGGATGTATGTGGTCTATTTTGATTTTAATCAGACTAATGTATTTCTCCTGCTAAAGTGCAGGGAGTACTTTTTTTGTCTGTACAAAAGGGGGTGGTGATGGACGGAGCATCAGAACCAATCAAACACTCATACCCAGTCAACAGATCTGGGTTTGATCCATCACCGTTCTTTAGCCCACTCTGCCACTCCAGTTCAGACATGGCCAAATGCAAATCAGTCTGACCCTGTGCCTCATGGGAACAGTCCAGCCCGAACTGCCAAGCCATGCACACAGGGTCAAGACGGATTTGCATATGGCTGAGTTCAAACTGGAACGGCATGGTGAGCAAAAAACGATGGATTTAGGCCCAGATCTTTGTACTGGGGTGAATGTATGACATTGTTCTGCATTCTGTCCATCAACTGTTGTTTTTGCATTTGTCACTTCGAGTGGGAAGGGTATGCCCAGACGTGGGTCCCGTGCTCTCCATGCCACTGGAATTAAGCTATCCTGGCTGAAGAGGAGTGAAACCCCAAAACCGGTCCTAGGAAGCTTGTTTCCGGTCCAGGGAAGACATGGCTTGGCAGTTCGGGCTGGACTGTTCCCATGAGGCACAGGGTCAGACTGATTTGCATATGGCCATGTCTCAACTGGGGTGGCAGAGTGGGCTAAAGAACAGTGATGGATTAAACCCAGATCAGTTGACTGGGGGTGAGTGCTTGCAATGTTCAACACTCTGTTCATCATTTCCTTTGGTTTTTGCTTTTTTCGCCATAAGTTGGCAGGGTATGCTCAGACGTGAGTCCCTTGCTCACTTTGCCACTGGATTCAAGCAAGCCTGGCTGAAGACGGCTGAAATGCCAGAAACTGGTCCTAAGAAGCTTGTTTCCGGTCCAGGGAAGACATGGCTTGGCAGTTCGGGCTGGACTGTTCCCATGAGGCACAGGGTCAGACTGATTTGCATATGGCCATGTCTCAACTGGGGTGGCAGAGTGGGCTAAAGAACAGTGATGGATTAAACCCAGATCAGTTGACTGGGGGTGAGTGCTTGCAATGTTCAACACTCCGTCCATCATTTCCTTTGGTTTGTACTTTCTTTGTCTACAATATTATTGACAGTGTGTGTGCATGTAGAAATCATTCTGTGATAAGCATTTGTGTTTTTCATGTGTTTGCAGACAGATAACTGTGCTGTTTTTATTTTTTGGTACAATTAGAAATTAGTCATTGTTTATGAATTTGCAAAATGAGTCATGTTTCTACACTAAAATGTAGTATTCGTAGATTAAGAAATGTGTTTTGGTATAGTGCAAGGGATAGTGTTGTTTGTCTAGAATCACACAGTGAGTCTGTGTGCATTTAAGAATCATTTTGAGAGAAACATTTTGGTACTAATCTGTAGTAGTAGATTTTCTGCAATGTGTGCAGTCACCTTAGATCTTGTAGACTAGTAAAAGTATTTTGTACAAAGGATAGTTGTCTGTCTAAAATCACACTGTGAGTCTGTGTGTATTTGGGTAAGCATTGTGAGAGAAGCATTTGGTAAAATTATGTATTTGCTTGCAGATAATTGTTTTAAAACCTGTCATGTTGTCAAGTTTTAGTAGCATTAAAAGCCAGTCTTTGCTTGTGCATTGATAAAATGAGTCAGGCTTTGACACTAAAGTGCAGTACTTAAATATGTAGATTGTGTGCAGTCCCCTTACCCCTTCCATAGTAGTGAATGAGTTTTTGTAAACTCCTAGTGATAGTGTTGCTTGTCTAGAATCACACTGTGAGTGTGTGTGCAATTGGGAACCACTGTGAGAGAAGCATTTGGTAAAATCATGTATTTGCTGACAGATAACTTTTTTAAAACCTGCTATGTTGTCAAGTTTTAGTAGCATTAGAAGCCAGTCTTTGCTTATGCATTGATAAAATGAGTCAGGTTTTGACACTAAAGTGCAGTCCTGAAATATGTAGATTGTGTACAGTCCCCTTACCCCTTCCACAGTAAGGAATGAGTTTTGGTAAACTCCTAGGGATAGTGTTGCTTGTCTAGAATCACACTGTGAGTCTGTGTGCATTTGGGAACCACTGTGAGAGAAGCATTTGGTAACATCATGTATTTGCTGACAGATAACTGTTTTAAAACCTGTCAAGTTGTCACGTTTTAGTAGCATTAGAAGCCAGTCTTTGCTTATGCATTGATAAAATGAGTCAGGCTTTGACACTAAAGTGCAGTACTTAAATATGTAGATTGTGTGCAGTACCCTTACCCCTTCCAGACTAGTGAATGAGTTTTGGTAAACTCCTAGGATAGTGTTGCTTGTCTAAAATCACACTGTGAGTCTGTGTGCATTTGGGTAAGGATCGTGAGAGAAGCATTTGGTAACTTTGTGTATTTGCTGACACTCAAGTTTTAGTAGCATTAATAGCCAGTCTTTGCTTATGCATTGATAAAATGAGTTAGGCTTTGACACTAAAGTGCAGTACTTAAATATGTAGATTGTGTGCAGTCCCCTTACCCCTTACAGAGTAGTGAATGAGTTTTGGTAAACTCCTAGGGATAGTGTTGCTTGTCTAGAATCACACTGTGAGTCTGTGTGCAATTGGGAACCACTGTGAGAAAAGCATTTGGGTAATTCATATCTTTGCATACACATAACTGAGTAAAAACTTTCCTGTTCTCAAGTTTTGGTAGAATTAGAAGGCAGTCATTGCTTATGTCTTCACCCAGGAACTGTCCTTGCAATACTGTAAACATTCAGTTAATATTCAAGTGGTAACGGAGTGAGGCAGGCCTTAGCACATGCATTGATTCAAATGCTTATCCACTATGCATGCAGTCCTCTAACCATCTACACAGTTCTCTTTCACACATTTAATTCCACAGTCAGTATCCATACACTTCCAGCAAACACCCTGTCACTCCCCATGTACTTCTCTAGTGATCCATTCAGCACCATGTACTAATCCATTCACTGCACCAAAACCCAAACACTTATACATTCACCCAGGCACTCTCTTTGCAGTACTCTAATCATTCAGTCAGTATCCAAGTATTCATGCAGCGAGCCAGGCCTTACAACATGGACTGCTTAAAACCCCTATCCAGTATGCATACAGACCTCTAGTCACCTACACGCTTGTCTTTCACTTCTTTAATTAACTAGTCAGTATCTATATACTTCAATAAACATCCTGTCACTCATCTTGCACTCATCCAGTGACTGATCCAGTACCATGTACTAATCTCTTCACTGCGTCAAAACTGAAAAACTTAAAGGTTTTAGCCAGGCACTCTCCTAGCAGTAGTCTAATGATTCAGTCAGTTTCCAGTCTGGCATTACCACATAGACTGCTTCAAATGTCTATGCAGTATGCATGCAGTCTTCTAACATACTATACACTTGTCTTTAACAGCTTCAATTCCCCAGTCAGTATCCATGTACTTTCAGCAAATATCCTGTCACTCCCCTTGCACTGTTCCAGTGACTTATTCAGCACCATGTTGTAATGCATTCACTGCGCCAAAACTGAACCACTTATAAATTCACCCAGATACGCTTCTTGCAATAGTCTAATCATTCAGTCAGTACCTAAGTACTAATGGAGTGAGGCAGGCCTTAGCACATGGATTGATTCAAACGTGTTTCCACTATGCATGGAGGCCTCTAACTACCAACACAATTGCCTTTCAGACCTTCAATTTCTCTGTCAGTATCTATAAACTCCAATAAACACTCTGTCACTTTAATTGCACACCTCCACTGACTCACTTGGCAGTAAGTACTGATCAATTCACTGCACTAGAATCCAAAATCTTAAAAATATTCACCCAGTCACTCTTTTTGTAGTACTCTAATGATTCAGTCAGTACTCAGGCAGTTTTGCAGTGATCCAAGTGTTACTCTATGGACTGTTTCAAATGTCTATCCACTATGCATGTAGGTCTCTAGCCACCTACATACTTGTCTTTCACACCTTCAATATCTCAGACAGTATTCATACAGTTCCCGCAAACACTCTGTCAATCTCCTTATACTTCTCAAGTGACTTATTCAGCACCATGTACTAATGTATTTACTGCACCAAAATACAAATACTTATAAATACATCCTGGCACTCTCCTTGCAATACTGAAAACATTCAGTCAGTATCCAAGTACTATTGGACTGAGACAGGCCTTAACATATGGATGGATTCAAACACGTATCCACTATGCATGTAGGTCTCTAATCACCTACACACTTGTCTTTCACACCATCAATTTCCATGTCAGTATTCATACACTTCTAGCAAACACCCTGTAACTCACCCAGTGTGTCTCCTTATAGTACTGTCATCATTCAGTCAGTTAGCATGTAGTGTTTTAGTGAGGCAGGCTTTAGGGCATGAACTGCTGCAAAGTAGTATGCACTATGCATTTAGTTTTTTAACCATCGTCACACTTGTGCTTCAGGGCTATAGTTTCTTAGTCAGTTTTTATATAAAATGTGTTTCTACAGTAATAGAATAGTATAAATGTGAAAGTTATTAATATACATTTATTTGTGATTCCTTTTTACAGATACTGTTTTTCAACGTTAAAATAGAGAAATCATGCCAGAAAAAAAAAGAAAAAGAAAAGAACAGAGAAAGGAGAATTACTTGAAGAAACATCAACCACAAGTATTGAATGTACAAGATAATGTGGCTAAAAAGAAAAAATCTTCTGGTAAGATCACAAAGCAATTTATTAAAAATGTTTGTAGGACCAAACAGAATGTGCAGAATGCTGAAACCACTGAGAATGCTTCAACTAGAAATAAAATTCAAAATAAGAAGAAAAGCAAATGTTCAGTCAAAGGAGACAAAGTATGGTAAAAGAAGACAAAATCAGTATAAGGAATTACGCAAAAAAATATTTTACAAGAGAGTAGTACATAATTTGCTGAAAGATGTGAAGAAATATAAAAAGAGAGCTTTATTTTATAAAAAGAAGAAGCATATTGAAAACATTGTTGAAAAGGCTTTTGAAGTAAAAAGGAAATTATTCATTTTAGTATTAAACAGAATTTGATCACTAGATAAACCAATCCATTTAATGAAGGCCAAAAGTAGGAGGAAAAGGGTAATTAATAGAAAAAAAATATGTGATGTTTTTTTGGGAGAATGGAAACACAGTTCCAGTTCAGAGCCTTTCTTTAATGAAGAGAGTTATTTACAGAGCAAACAAATATTGTATGCAGTTGACACCAGTGGTAGAGGTTATGAGGTTAGAGATGGTTGTCCAATTGAGAAAGAGAACATGGTTGAAAGAAATGCAGAAGAAGTGATAGCTGATGAAGTTCTAGGGAGACATCCTAAACACCCTGTGTACACTTGGGATTGCAGTAGTATTTGTAGTGTATGACAGGAATCTATTGATAAATTATGTCGTTTTTTACGAGCATATAGTAAAAAAAGTGTTAAACAAAAGATTAAGGTGTTGCAAGAACTAGACCCTTGCAGAGTGAGAAAAAATACTGGTTTGCAAGGTCATTCTCTTGCTTGTCTTTCTAGGAAAGTTTGTCAAAGTGTTGTTCACCATTTCAGGATGCTGGCAGTACATCATACTCAAATGCGGAAGTTAGTGAGAAGATTGTATTATGCAAAAAGTCCAGCACTAAAGTTAAAGGAGTTGAACAGTGCTCTTTTGCGTGGGTCAGTATCAGATGTGAAGAAGGTTTGTGATGATATTGAGTTATGTTACGTTGGTCCTCAGCAAGAGAGTGCAGAAACTGGCACATTAGTAGAACAAAATGTTGAAGAGAATGTAGAACCCGTAATTACAAAAAAATTTGAGGATGAAATCACAAAGTTTAAGGTAATTTCAGGTGAAAGACCAAATGTTTCTTGTATTTGTTGTCGGCGAAGTCACTATAAAAATCAGACTAGGGGTGTCAATCTGTATTTAAAAAGTGAAATAGAAGATAATGATAAGTGGATGGAATTTGAAACTTATTTGTTGGTAGAGGATTGTTTTGATTTGGGATCTGAGCAGCGTATTTGCAAATATTGTTATAACAAATTAGATGAGAATAAAATGCCTGCTAGAGCTGTACATAATAATCTAGAATTGGTTGCTATTCCTCCAGAGCTGATAGATTTAAATACGTATGAGTCTATTCTCATTAAATGTGTTTACCCATTTCAGGGTATTGTTCGTATGGAGCCTAAAACAGGTAAATTACCTCCATCAGAGTTGCAAAGAGGATTGAAAGGAAGAGTTGTGTATTTACCGTTAGATTTAAGGAAAAATATTGAAACTATTGGTGTAGACCATGCAGAAAAGGAGCCACTAGTCATTCTAGGTTCCTACTAAGAATAAGAAAATCTGGCAAGAGTTAGTGGATGTTAGAAAAGTGCAAAAGGCATCATTGTATCTGTCAAAAAATAATGAGTACTATAGAAATGTGTTTGTAGGAGAAGAAGAAATAGATTTAGCAGTAGATACTGAAACATTAAGTGGACAAATAGAAAAAGTGGACATGTCCAGATGTGAAGAAATCTATGAACGTTACAGTGTACATCTACTTCATTCCAAAGAGGTGATGGGGAATACGATTGAGTTGTTTCAAATGAAAAAAGAAACAGGAAGTTCCATGAGTGTATGGGAAGAGAGCTTGGAAGCTCGTTGTTTCCCGCAGTTGTTTCCAACAGGAAAAGGTGGACGATATGATGAACGTCCTACGCAGATTCCTGCATCTGAATATCGGACAACAAGATTATATGCAGAAGATCCAAGATTTCGACAATGTATCCCTTATATGTTTCATCTTCTGTTTGAAAGTGACTTGTCTGGACTTTCATATGCAGTAAACCACATTTTAAAAACTGGAATGCATCTGCAAAATGTAACTGCAAAGGATTTTATGGATAAAGTGCATCAGAGAGATGATCATTTAGAATCTCAGTTGATTAATCTGATGGCATGTCAGCATGGGACTAATGAATATTGGTACCGTCGTCATGGAGAACTGAAATGTATGCTATGGAACTTGGGAACTCCTACATGGTTTGTTACACTAAGCTGTGCTGAGTATGCTTGGGACGATTTACTTGAATTTCTTCGAGAGGCAAATTCCAATATGAAAAATATTGAATACAAGACACCTGGAGAATTGTGCTCCTTGGATCCTGTTAATGTATGCAGATATTTCAATCATAGATTTGAAGCTATGATGTCTTTCATCTGCAATAAAAAGAATCCTCCTCTTGGAGAAGTTGTGGATTTCTTTTGCAGAAAGGAGTATCAAGCAAGAGGTGCTCCTCATATACATATGTTGTTATGGATCAAGGACGCCCCCAAATTTGGAACAGATTCAGATGAAACTATTTTGTCTTTCATTGAAGATTATGCCACATGTGCTGTACCCAATAGCAGAGAAGATAAAAAGAAACTTAAAACAACAAGTCTTACGATTCCAAAGCCATAGGTGTGGAAGATACTGTCGACGAAAGTACAAGTCAAAGGATAAGTTCTACACCAAATGTCGTTTTGGATTTCCACATCCCATATTATCCAAAGGGAGAGTGAACAGTTTTATGTCAGCTATGCGACATACTATCACAAGAAAGTCTCCAAAAAATACCTACTACTTAAGAAGAATCGAAGAATCAAAATACATAAATGACTACAATCCAGTTATTTTATCCATGTGGAACGCTAACATAAATATCCAGTATGTTGCGGACAATTCCATTGCTGTTGCTCGATATGTAACGTCCTACATTACTAAATCAGAAAAGACTGAATTGAAAGAAATGTGGGAAGAGATTTCTCACGAGAAGACTCTAAGTAAGAAATTATACAGTTTCAGTTTGAAGATGTTATCGCATCGTGAAATTGGAGCATATAAATGTTCAGATCGGTTATCATCAAGTCTATATTCCAAAAGTAGAAGAATCATTTGGGTGAGTCTAGGTCTTGCAGGAATGCGAAATCGGGTACTGAAATCTGTTCAAGAAATTGAATATTTAGCATAAAAAGAACCAGAAAGTACAGATATTTTTAAAAAGAATATGTTGGACACATATTACCCAAATAGAAGTCATCATCTTCAGAACATGTGTCTCTATGAAGTGCTGCAAAACTACACTTTTAAACGGAATACTACAGAGAACATCAATGATGGAAAATATGCAGTGATTGGTTCTGAAGGATGTCTGGTGAAACAAAGGCAAGGACATTTAATTATTCACAGGAAACTGAGTTGCGACACTGCTGACAAAAGGGAATTTTACTATTTAGCCCTTTTGCAAATGTTCAAAATTGGAATTACTTGGAGATTTTCAGAGCTATGAGGATTCATTTAATGCTTGTAAAGATAGCATACAATGCAGTGCTTTTGCAAATTATGTGAAAATGTTGAATGATGAAATTGATCAAGAAGCTACAATTGCAGCTGAGATTGCTAGAGACAGTTCTCAAGACAGTCAAAGTTCTGCTGCACTGAGTCAAGATCCACTTGGACAACCAATTGTTGAAAATGAAGCAGCGACTGCCATGAATGAGGTGGAAACAGCACTGTATCAAGCTCAAGAAGATGTAATACAGTTAGGAAACGTGGAAGAACAACTAAATGTTGAACAGAAACAAATATATCAACAAGTGAAAGAGCACATTGACCATAGATTACTTCATGAAAAAAAAGGGTGCTCATGTACATCATTTCAACCTCTCCGAATGTATGTGAGTGGTCAAGCTGGAAAAGGAAAAAGTTTCTTAATTAAAGTAATTACAAGTTATCTGCAGAAAACAACTGAGTCGCATTTGTCTTGTGTTGTCATTGCTCCAACTGGGTTGGCAGCACATAACATTAAAGGAATTACTTTACATCGTTCACTAATGCTACCAGTAGAGCATGAGAACACATTGAAATACCACAAGCTAGCTGGAGAAGCTTGTTGTGAAGTTTCAAGAGTCCTGAAGAAAATGAAACTTCTCATTATTGATGAGTTGAGCATGGTCTCAAATTTGATGCTTGCCTTTGTGCATTTAAGAATGCAGCAAATTCTTAAAACAGAGTATGGTGTGTTATTTGGAGGAAAACACGTCATAGTTTTTGGAGATCTACTGCAACTGATTCCAGTAAAAGGACAACCGGTATTTACAACACTTGCACATGAAGATACCAGAAAGTCTCTTGGTAGTGTTGGTAATGTGAACATTTGGACTTATTTTGAATACAAAGAACTGACAACAAATATGCGACAGGCAAATGATGCTGAATATGGAAGTATTCTTCAAGATATAAGAATTGGAATTCTTACAAAACATGGCAAACAAGCTTTGGAGAGTCGATTACTTTGCAATGTGTTTTCAAATGAAAATGTAGTTCCTGCAAAAGTGTACATGAAAATTGCAAAAAATAAATCATTGATCTGCTTAACCCCTTCCATGCTCATGACGGAACGATTCCGTCATGAGCATCGGTTGAGCTGTGCTCATGACGCAACCGTTCCGTCATGGCCCCGCCCGCGCTCGAACCCTTCAGCACCGCGGGGGAATCCGCGCAGCGCTGAAGGGGTTAATGCCAACACTGCGCGAGTATTCCATAGTCAACGAAGAACTATTGAAACTGGAAAATGAAGAAATTATAAAAATGGAAGCCATCGATAAAATAGAGCATGAAGGAGTCACTATTATTTTGACGAGAAAGTTGAAAACAAAACTGGATTCTTTAGGAAAAACAATATCTAAAACAGCTGGTTTAGAAAAGACACAATGGGGTCGATTCCAATCCTGTATTTTTTTTTCCGTACGACTCGTATCCGTATTTTTTTCCGTACGAATCGTACAAATCACGTCTGACCCGTGAAGTACGATTCGTACGGGAAAAAGTACATACGGATCGGCCTGATCCGTACGAATCGTAGCAGGAAAAGTTGTATGAGACGGAGCCGGACACTTTCCGTACGAATCGTAAAAATATAGTCTGAGCGTACAAGTACGATCCGGACCGGCTTTCCGATTTACGATTCGTACGGAAAACGTCCCGTTCACGGGGAATGACTTGTACATATGCAATGGCGGTGTACGCACCGTACATAGCAATGGCGGTGTACGCACCGTACATAGCAATGTCGGTGTATGCACCGTACATAGCAATGGCGGTGTACGCACCGTACATATGCAATGGCGTTGTACGTACCATACATATGCAATGGCGGTGTATGCACGTACATACGCAATGGTGGTGTACGCACCATACATAGCAATGGCAGTGTATGCACCGTACATACTCAATGGCGGTGTACGCACCGTACATACGCAATGGCTGTGTACGCACCGTATATAGCAATGTCCGTGTACGCACCGTACATAAACAACGCATGGGGGTGTGTGCCTGTACGACTCGTACCCCTGTACCGTACTGAACCACAGACACTGTAAAACAGCACAAGGAGGGTCTATTCGACTCGCACAACACCACAAAACACGTCTACAGTGCACAAAAAATAGAAATGACTGACCTGGACACATCCAAACAGGCAAACAGAGGGGCAAACTCACAACCACCCCTTATAACACACCCACCAAAAATTCAAACTGAGGCCCACCCACAAATGGACCAATAAAAAGGGCCCACACACACAAACCATGAGCCTTTGCAACAGACTCACTGCAGCTAGAGAGCACACACCAACAACTGCACCCATCCACCTTAACATGTACACCTTCACACAACCTCCTTCACATATACCCCCTCTTCACATTCAGACCCACACCGTCACATTCAGACCCACACACCCACAACCATCCACATCCTCACCCCACACCATGCCCAAAGACAAGAATCCAAAGTTCACAAGGGAGGAGCTGGAGATCCTTGTCAATGAAGTCATCAGAGTCAAGCCACAGCTGTTTGGAACATTGGTCAGACAGACCAGCATAGCTGAAAAATCACGCCTGTGGCAGAGGATTGTCGATAGGGTGAATGCTGTTGCACCCATCAGAAGGACCAGGAATGAATGCCAAGCCAGGTGGTACGATCTGCGGAGGGCGGTAAAGCACAAAATGAATGATGACTAAGCCCAGAGCAACATCACTGGAGGTGGTGGGCCCCGCAGACCAGTACATTTCCATCCCTGGGAGGAGAAGGTGATGGCCTGCTTCCGCTGGTGGGAGTACATGGACTGCAAGGAGTTCCAGAGCCTGGTGAGTACACAAACAACTTAGGTAATGTGGAAATATGGATTTTTCTGATCAGTTATGTCCCCTATCTTGGACCCCAACGGTTTCATGTATGAATCACAAGTACATGTATGTTCCCTCCAGTTCCAGTTATGAAGACGCAAACACATGTGCGTCCACCGTCAACATGGCCTCTGTCAGATCCGCCATGAATAGGCCGGATATTCCGTTCCTAAGTACGAAAGGCCACCGGCTTTACATGGTTCACTTATGCCATTTTACAGTCCAGGCAAGTAGGCCCTGATTCTGTCATCAAAACTCTTCTTGCCTTCTGCCTCTGAAAGCTCCAGTCTGAGCCTGCATCTGTGACCATGAACTTTGTTTCATTCTCTGCGCGGCTCACGAAGCCTGACATCAGCCTATTCTCTGCCAAGAACTGTATTTCACCTTCGAGTTATCTGCTTCGTTCCTCAGCCGATGCATTCCTGTCTAGTAGTTTAAGTAAACATTCTTCCAGCTACAGAGCAAAGGCTCGGCTTCTCTGTCTTTATGCAAGTAATTCATAGCCCTATTACCATGGAAGGTTCCTGCCCCTTGCATCTCATATAGACACTCAGACGCTTGTACACGCACGCACAGGCAGTATAGAATAGATTCTGTCCGAGAGTCCTTCTTCTGTGGGTAACATAGTTCGTTAAACATAGGATGTTAGATATGATTTGGGATTAGGTTGACTTGACCCCCCAGACTTTTTGTCTCCACATGTAGAGCTAAATGTCAAGTCCCCTTCACCCCCTAGCTGCACGTCAATCACACGTCATGCTGCTGCGCGCGCATCTATGCCAAGTATTATCTTATAGATCCACCTATATATGACATCATAACCAATGATGTTCCTTTTTTCTCCTTATTACACCCATTTTCGGTTACGCATGTGAATCGTCATTTTCCTTATCAATTGTTACGCCTACCGCATTCGCTTCATTGTAATGTATGTTCTATAAAAGTCATTTCTTGTCAATAAAGTATGTACTTCACTTCCTGAACCCCCGTGGTGATGGAACTTGGAGCAACCGATTATAATCGATCATTGGAATAAAGCCCATTCCGAACCTCTAATACCACGGATTCTGCCTTTTATTTACTGAGCTATTTTATTATGTTCCTGTATCAAATTAAGTCCCGGTAATATTTTATTTACCACATGAATGGCGCCCGAATAGGGACACTTTCTCATCTCACGCGCCGGCGGTGAGTTGCAGGCCCGGTCTCCTGCCACAGCTGGACGGACAATAACGCGTACCAGCAGGATTTCCTGTATCTCCCTCCGGTCAAGCGGGGGCGACTGAGGCTGCGATCAACACCCAGACGAGGCGGTGAGAAGTGCGAAGTATCCCGACCAGAGCCTAGCTGAGAGAGCAAGATCCGAGGTATATAGAGGCCCACCAGTTCCCGAAGTCCGAAGTCGAGTCCAGTTCGGTTCAAGTTCAGTTCAGTCTCCGAGGCCTTCCGTTTCCGAAGCTACCCGGTGAGTACCATTACTGGGGAGGCATTTCTGACGTGCACATAGGTTGTGCCGGTCAAGACGGGTTTGGGTACACAAATCCGGTCTGCACTGTTTCAGCAGTGTATCTGTACTGTTTAGCAGTATATCTAGTATATCAAGTATATAAATTCAGAATAAATCAGTTAAAGTCGAGTATTATGTTTTTGTGTTTAAGTTTTCCTTAGACCGTCATCATTATTGATTGCTCAGGTAAATGTTAAATGTTAAATGTTTTAAGTACGTTCTGCATATTGTGGTGTGAATGACTGTTCATTATCGTGTTTACTGTATTAAGTTTGTTCAAAATCAAGTATCAGATCAGTTCTCAATATGCCGCTCTTTTCGAAACTAAGACAGATCACTACAAGAAAAGGGGTACTCGAAGAAGCCGTTCCTATTCCTCCTAGGGACACTCCAGGGTACTTCATGTATCATAAACATGGCTTAGACGCTATATTATTTCTTGATTTATGGGTAGACTACACCAAGGAATTACCAGAAAGTCAGAGGTGGCCCACAGCGGGAACCTGGGATGCAGAGTGCATCATGAAAGTAGAGGAAGAGTTATGGAAAAGGAAAGTCAGACAGTCACAGAAAGACGCCGTTGAGTTATGGCGTAAAGAATCTCATAGACGTACAGAAAAAGCACTCCGACAGGAAGAAAAGAATAAAGAGAGTTCAAATAAAGTTCGAGAAAATTTATTAATTGAAGAAGGTATCCGAGTGAAATCAGAACAAGTAGACAGACAAAGAAATGCCCTTATGAATGGTATGTATCCCCTTCTGGCCGAAGGATTACCTAAGGCTACTCCAGAAATACCGAAAGACTTGCCACCCCCATTATTCCCAATAAAGGTACATCCTAAGGGGCATCCTAGAACCGCAGAAGATGTTTTTCTTTCCTCATATTTAGATGACGCAGCTCCCGAGTATGCTAATTCCGCCCCACATAGACCGCCTACCAGGGAGGTTCAACGCCAAGACCCAGTATCTGTATCTCTACAGCAACAAATCCTGACACAAGTTCCGGCAAGCACATCCGTTTCTACATCTGTTCCTACAGCTACTTCTATAGCTGTGTCCACACCCATAGTTGCTGTGTCGCGTTCAACGAATCCTTTCACACCCGACACCCCAGATGGGGCTACGGGAGGTGCTACCAACATTTTTTTTACGCCACCCAGAATAAATAAACTTACCTTTCAAGAGTCAGCACATTCACGTACCCCCAAACTCATAAATGCCCGTACGCTTAAGGAACTTCTTGTAGATTGTAGATATGACCCTGTGCCTGGCAAAGAGGACGAAATGACCCTGGCATCATTGCGTATCAGACGAGCCGCAGTGTATTTAGGGAAGTTACCAGGAATGACTGCGCATCTAGATAAAATATATCATTTTGTCCAAACAGGGCGAGATTCAGAATGTATTAACAGAGCTATGGAATACCAGAAAGTGGAGATACAGGGGGAACTGTTACGTTTCCTCATAAATTGTGTGATCAGAAATCAAGACCGACCGGGGGTAGACCCGGAAGCAATGCAAATTCTTACCAGATGGAGCCAGAATATATCAGAAGGTAGACATGATAAGCAAAATTGTATAATAGCCATGTGCCGAAAGATCCGTAAAGAAATAGAACGCCTACACGAAGAAAGATTAGCGGTAGACCAGTTCGAACAAAGCGAGGAGGAAGGGTCAGGACTGCCCGCAGGGCAGTCAGACACCATAGCCTATGTAGGTAGAAGAAAATCTTGTAATAGTAATAGATGTCTTATTGACCCAATACGTCCGATATGTCCAGATAATAACAGGAATTTCCAAATACCTATAATTAATATAAGGTCTAACGAGCATTCGTTCCAAGTCGCCGACAAACTACTCCGGGAACGAAGGGGTTATCATTTTCTCGATTCTATGGATGAACAAGAATTAGCCAGGTCAGCTGTCCATTGGGTGGACAGTCCCGGAAAATATAGTGATGATACAGTAGCACGCACATTTTTGAATCTAACCCCAGATGAACAGCGGTTAGCTGGGATTTATATGATTCAACAACTCCTTATACTATATCAGAGTCAGCATTCGGACCCTGGTCCTTTACCTGACATATTGACTGAATTACTCATGAATAGATGGAGAGGTTCAGGCACTAAATTAATTAAAGAAATTCTAGAATCAAGAAAGCAGTATATTCTTTTTGTATGTTCAGAACGCGTCTCATTGCCCATCAAGGAAAGAACCACGTATTACATGGATAGACAGAATCCTTTACGAGAAGTGCACCCAATAAAAGGCGAGGACAATGAGTTTAAACGTGTATTTGTATATACGCCCATATCGAAAATAGAATTGTTAGAAATGAAGAAAGTGGTACCCAGTCATGACAAGGATCCAGCGGGTTTTCACCGAGAAATTAAAGACATGTTACTCATGGGAGAGTATACCTATCCCGACATTATGACAATATTAAAGGTATTGATGCCTGCTGGCATTTATGAGAAACTCAGGGAAAAAGAGTGGGAGGTAGGAGACCAAAAGATAGAATGGTCAGTATTAGAAGCGGAAGAAAAGGCCCGAACTGCAGGAGCAGGACTTGGGGATAAAACTAAAGCGCTACCAGGTTTATTAGTACAGGTACTGCCACGTTTATTAACTACGAAAAAGGAAGATTGGGGTACAATTTCAGCCTGTAAGCAGAAGCAAGATGAAGACACTAGTGATTACTATGCCCGATTTGAAAAATGTTTTGGTATAAATAGTGGCATAAAAGCAAGTAGCGAATCATACCCGCATCTGTTTGTAACAAAATTAGTGGAAAATGCCCTGCCCCAAGTAAAGAATAGAGTATTAAAATTCGAGAGTACCTGGCAAGGTAACACCCCATCGCAAATGTTACAAATGTTACAGTACCATCACAATAGAATTAGAGAGGAACAAGAACATGAACACAGACGCATGAAAGACACGAAAATGAAAATGCTAGTTTCCCAGACAGTTCCAGCGGAAGGACATAAAAAGGGTACGACACATTCTGGTGATTCAGCAGGACCTGTAAAAGGGACATGCAATTATTGTAAAAAACCAGGTCATTACGTACACGATTGTCCAGTTTTGAAACATAATATCACCATAGGTAAAACACAAGAAAGACCACGGCCACCTAGACAGGATCAGAATGAACAAGGAGCCCCGCAGCATGCACAGTCCATGCCAGCCCCACAACAGTCTATACAGTTTGTGCCAGCTGCACCAGCGCTGCCCGTTGCTGCCACACAAACCACGACACGACAACTGTACCAGACCGCACAGTACGATTATCCTGATTACCAACGATACGCATGAACCAGCCTAGAGAGGGAAGTTGACTTACCCCTTATCGAGATCCCTGTAGATCAAGAAGGACCTTATGTCCATAGTGAATTATTAGGCCAAGACAGAAAATTTTTACTCGATACAGGGGCAAGTCGAACAACGATAAAACGTAGTGAAGTTCCAGGGGCACCCCTTTCAGGCTCACAGAATATTTCCCTTGGTTTTTCGGGAAAACCTATTGTTAATGAAGTGTCACAGCCTCTTCCACTTACGATAGGACCTTTGACCCGAACTACAGATTTATTGCTTACTAAATCATGTCCAGAAAACTTGTTAGGAATAAAAACACTGAAAGCTCTAGGAGCTATAATATGTTGTTCTCCGGAAGGAGTAAGATTGTTTTTACGTGATTTTAAAGGTCACTATGTGTCTAGAGACATGGATCCCCGACTACAGACTTTACCTACACATCTATGGGCACAAGGCCCTACTGATGTTGGTTGCATGAATATTACACCATATCGAGTCACACTAAAGGCAGGAGTGGTACTACCACGAATGCGACAATACAAGTTACCACCAGATGCTGTAGTGGCTTTACTACAAATCATTGACGAGCTCATTGCCCAAGGAGTAGTTGTGGAAACCGACTCCAATGTATGTAATTCACCGATAATTCCGATTCTTAAACGAACAGATCCAAAGGCCCCGCCAGTATATCGATTGGTTATTGATCTGTGCGAATTAAACAAATGCATTGTGCCGCAATTTCCTGTGGTCCCAGATATCTCGTCATTACTGACAGCTATTGACTCCGAAGCAACATTTTTTACTGTAATTGATCTCAAGAACGCCTTTTTCAGCGTCCCAATAGATCCGGAAAGCCAATATTTGTTCGGATTTAGTTTAAATGGGCGTAGCTTTAAATTCTCACGCGCACCTCAAGGATTTACAGAAAGCCCCAGCATCTATAGCCAAGCACTGAAACGAGAACTCGACAGTATCAACATGCCAGTTCACACTGCTCTGCTTCAATATGTCGATGATCTGCTGATCACCGCGAGAAGCGAACCCGAATGTGAGAAAGCATCACTGACAGTTTTACAATTTCTAGCCGAAAAGGGTCACAAGGTGTCCCCTTCTAAGCTGCAATTCTGTGTCCCGCGAGTTGTTTATCTTGGACACTCGCTGTCCAAGGAGGGAAGGCAGCTTACACCCGACCGCATTCAGTTAATAGCTAATATGCCAATACCCAAGACACAAAAGGAGGTACGGGCTTTCATAGGCCTCACTTCATATTGTAGGCAGTGGATCCCTCAGTATGCATTTTTAGCAAAACCACTCATTCAGTTGACAACACAGGAGGCAGCCACATCGACTGTTCTCCCTTGGACTCAGGAACATACACAAGCTTTTGAAAGCCTAAAGAAAGCTTTATGTCAAGCACCTGTTTTAGCAACGCCATGTTACAGAAAACAGTTTACACTCTTTGTTACAGAACGCGAAGGTACTGCCTTGTCAGTACTCACACAGGAACAAGCAGGAGCACACAAACCATGTGCTTATTTTTCTAGTACATTAGATCCCGTAGCTCAGGCTTTGCCTGCATGCCTAAAATCAGTAGCAGCGACAGCTTTAGCAATAAGACAGAGCGACGCCATAGTGTTAGGACATTCATTGACAGTTCAAGTACCACATGCAGTAGAGGTTCTTGTAAATAGAACGCAAACACAACACTTGACTATAGCGCGACTTACTGGGTACGAACTAACATTGTTTCAGCCACATATAGAAATCAGACGTTGTAACACATTGAATCCTGCTACACTTTTACCTGTAATCGGAACAGACCCACTAGCCCATGACTGTATTGAAGTTATTACTATAACGACGAAACCAAGACAAGACTTAACCGATGTACCATTATCAGACCCAGACCTGACATTGTATGTAGATGGTTCATGTATGAGAACAAATACAGGAGAGTTAGTGGCTGCTTACGCCGTCACAACAGACACTGAAATAATTGAAACTGATCGCATAAATACCTTGTCAGCTCAAGCCGCAGAGCTTATCGCTCTGACACAAGCCTGTATTCAAGCCACAAATAAAAAAGTTAACATATACACTGATTCACGTTATGCATTCGGAGTTGTACATGACTTCGGCGTGCTGTGGCGAGAGAGAGGTTATTTAACTTCCCACGGTGCCCACATTCAGCACGGACCCCTCATTCATGCCTTATTAGATGCAATACATCTACCCACTGCGATATCAATTATGAAATGCAAGGCTCATACGAAGGTTACTGATATCATTTCTCAAGGCAATGATCTAGCCGACAGAACAGCTAAACAGACTGCTCAAACTCAAACCTCCGACATGACAAAGACAATAGTCCCGATGCCGACACATTGTATGACAGTTAAAGATCCTACTCTTGACGTAATTGATATACAGACACATGCTACACCAGACGAAATAAAGAGATGGACTGAATTAGGAGGGATCCAAACGGACCAAGGATGGATGATGAAGGAAAAGTCTGTGTGGTTCCTTCCTGATTCGATGGTCCAAGTTATAATTAACACTATACATAGTCCAGCACATCTAGGAGAAAAAGCTATGCTAGACAGCATTCAACACATTTGGTTCAATAAACATTTGCGAGCAGCAGCCAAACAAAAAGTTCGTACCTGTATGATCTGTTGCCAGTTCAACCCAGGAAAAAGCGTTCCCGTAGAACAAGGTGGATTTCATCCTCCTAATCACCCTTTTGAAGTACTCCAGATGGATTATATCCAGATGGAACGATGTCGAGGATTCAAATATGTTCTTGTAGTTGTCTGCGCTCTGTCCCGTTGGACAGAGGCGTACCCGGTTTCAGATTACACTGCCCCGACTACTGCCAAACAGTTGGTTCGAGAATTCTTCCCACGATACGGTTTACCACGTGTTGTTCACTCAGATAACGGCCAGCCGTTCTCATCCGAATTAATGAAACATGTTTCACTTCTGTTAGGATATCAGTGGAAATTCCACTGTGTCCGACACCCCGAGGCAGCAGGTCTCGTAGAAAGACATAATCAGATACTGAAAATCAGATTGTCCAAAATATGCAGAGAGAAAGGTGTCGACTGGGTAGTAGCATTACCAGTTGCACTCTTTTACATGAGAATGGTAGCACACTCTCGAACAGGGCTATCCCCGTATGAAGTGATCTTCGGCAGACCACCAAATATGTGGGGGACGCCTATACCACGCAAAATAACTGATATTGACTGTAATATGTTGACAGATTACTTGGCTTCCTTGATGTCTGCACTACAATCTTGTCGTTCACAGGTAGCTGCAGCCTTTCCCGACAACACTGAGGTGAAACCCCTTGACGTAGTTCCGGGGGACCTCGTCCTTGTGAGGAATTTCGACCGAAAGACTCAGCTGGAGCCCAGGTGGAAGTCACCCAAATTGGTCCTGCTGACCACAAGAACAGCCGTGAAGATTGAAGGCAGAAAAGGATGGATTCATTCAAGTCATATCAAGAAATTTCATGGACTTCCTTCAGATGTAAATAGCCCACCTCGTGTGTCTTCACCCATTGACTCAAAACTACCTTTGGCTGAGGCCAACAGCCAGGAACTCTATAAACTAAAACTGAGGCCTAGACCGTCGGACGATTCGATTGTTTAAGTCCTCTCCAAGGTGAAGCGGTTGAATCTGTCTCCGACATGTATCCCTTAGACCTGAATCATGGAAAATCGCGAAAAATGTTGAAACGACAGGCGTATTGTAAATCACTGCGTAATCATTGCATAGTGACATTATTAACCTTGTTTTTTTTAAGTCTTTTAATAATTACTGCAAGTATATTGTTGCACATATATTACCCTATTGCTAGAAATGTTTACAATGTTACTGCTGAACATTCTTTTAGTGACCTACCCCCACATGAATTGTCCTATAGACTTGCGCTGCGCAATAACACTTTCATTAGTATGTTACATCATTCCCATCAGACTAGTAACGCTACTAATTGTTGGGTGTGTGGCCGGCTCCCTCCCTATCAGAATTATGAAGGAGTCCTGCCCTTCTTTCCACATCCGTTTACACATAATGGCTCCTGTGGAGCATGGTTTAGTTTACTCAATTCCATAGACTCAGACACAGCCGTTTACCAAGACCATTGGGTATGGGGAAATCTGAACCTCGTTTTATTTAAAGTTTGTTACCCTGACAAGGAGGGTCGCCCCAAGGGAACAGGAACTGATCTAGAAAATGAAGTATATGGATTAGGTAATTTTACACCTAATCTCATGATTCTAAATGTCGAATCCGAAGTTGAACTAGTCTTACCCACTATGTCAGTATTCCCAGCGAAGGGTGAATTGTGTGTAAGAAAAGTTGGTTCCATACATATGGGCCATAGTAAATGCACTACTATAGTAGAATTCAGTGATCAAGGCAAATCTTCATTTAGAGCTTCTCGCCACTCCTACTTTATATGTGGTCAGACTGCATATATGCGTCTACCTCTAGATTGGGATGGTACCTGCTACATTGCATTTCTTTTGCCACCTGTTTTCCTAGCTCCTCCTGATTATTATAGAAATATTCATTTAGTACACAACAGAAAACGGAGAGATCTCCCAATTGTCGATTATACTGAGACGGCATGGGACAAGTATGTAGATTTTAATAAAGGCCTCTTTCCCTATATGGGTACCGTTACTAATAGTAAGCTGATACGTAGATTAACTAGAACCCTTGAAGCAGTAGTGAATGAAACTATTTCCGCTCTAGGCAATTTAACAGAAGAGCAGTCTGCTATGCGGATTGTTGTGCTTCAAAATCGTCTTGTCCTTGACGTCATCCTGGCTGATAGGGGCGGAGCTTGTAGGCTCATCGGATCAAGCTGCTGCGTATTCATACCAGAGAATTCACCATCTGTATATAAAGCTATAACTCGCCTTCATAAGATTGTAAGCCAAATACACCAGAACCCAGGCACTTGGACTTGGTCCAGTTGGTTTTGGAGTGTGATATCAGCCTGGGGATGGAGAGTTCTATCTTTCCTAGGTATTGGCCTTCTCATATTATTCAGTTGCTGTCTATGTCTACAATGTGGACCAGCGATCTGTGGTCTGTGTGCCACATCGTGTATTCCACCACCAAGATTTCATTCGTCACGGAAGCAGAAAGAAGAACAAATGATGTTATATGAACAAATCAATGGATTGATGAAGATTGATATTTCTTAACGGGCAAGTAGGGGACAAGGAGGGAATGTGGAAATATGGATTTTTCTGATCAGTTATGTCCCCTATCTTGGACCCCAACGGTTTCATGTATGAATCACAAGTACATGTATGTTCCCTCCAGTTCCAGTTATGAAGACGCAAACACATGTGCGTCCACCGTCAACATGGCCTCTGTCAGATCCGCCATGAATAGGCCGGATAATCCGTTCCTAAGTACGAAAGGCCACCGGCTTTACATGGTTCACTTATGCCATTTTACAGTCCAGGCAAGTAGGCCCTGATTCTGTCATCAAAACTCTTCTTGCCTTCTGCCTCTGAAAGCTCCAGTCTGAGCCTGCATCTGTGACCATGAACTTTGTTTCATTCTCTGCGCGGCTCACGAAGCCTGACATCAGCCTATTCTCTGCCAAGAACTGTATTTCACCTTCGAGTTATCTGCTTCGTTCCTCAGCCGATGCATTCCTGTCTAGTAGTTTAAGTAAACATTCTTCCAGCTACCGAGCAAAGGCTCGGCTTCTCTGTCTTTATGCAAGTAATTCATAGCCCTATTACCATGGAAGGTTCCTGCCCCTTGCATCTCATATAGACACTCAGACGCTTGTACACGCACGCACAGGCAGTATAGAATAGATTCTGTCCGAGAGTCCTTCTTCTGTGGGTAACATAGTTCTTTAAACATAGGATGTTAGATATGATTTGGGATTAGGTTGACTTGACCCCCCAGACTTTTTGTCTCCACATGTAGAGCTAAATGTCAAGTCCCCTTCACCCCCTAGCTGCACGTCAATCACACGTCATGCTGCTGCGCGCGCATCTATGCCAAGTATTATCTTATAGATCCACCTATATATGACATCATAACCAATGATGTTCCTTTTTTCTCCTTATTACACCCATTTTCGGTTACGCATGTGAATCGTCATTTTCCTTATCAATTGTTACGCCTACCGCATTCGCTTCATTGTAATGTATGTTCTATAAAAGTCATTTCTTGTCAATAAAGTATGTACTTCACTTCCTGAACCCCCGTGGTGATGGAACTTGGAGCAACCGATTATAATCGATCATTGGAATAAAGCCCATTCCGAACCTCTAATACCACGGATTCTGCCTCTTATTTACTGAGCTATTTTATTATGTTCCTGTATCAAATTAAGTCCCGGTAATATTTTATTTACCACAGTAAAATGGGGGTAATGGCATCCACACCCCAACTACACCAAATGCACGCAACTACCCCCAAGCCCTCACCGGCCAGAACCACAGTCAAAAATAATGCTAATGCCACTAACATGTGTATGGTCTATTGAGAAGGCAAGGCCACGCTATGTTCCATGCTACACGAAGCAGCAACCCAAGAATGGATGTCCGGTATGCTGGGAGGGTGGGTGGCACAAACACATTGTTGAACTCCAAATCAGACACAGTTGCCCTCATCCCATATGGCCCAGGTACATACCCATGCACCATGTGCAATGCACAGGGATTGGGAAAGTACTGACAAGATAGCTCACACTCGGCCCGGGTGTAGGCAGCACAAGGCCCACCTATGACCAGTGCAAACACAAACACCAAGACAACAAGGTCAGATATCTAGGACAGGAACTCACACTCATTGTCATGGCAGCATGCTCCATGGGGGGACAGCTACATCACCTGGGAGCCCCAGTGCCAAATCACACAACACCCACCAGCAGGCCCTGTCACACACACCCCTTACACAAGCAGACACCCCCGGGACAGGCAATGGATTTACCCACTGTCACAATGGACATGTAACACAACAACACCAATACATAGCTGAAGAAACATCCAAGCCAAAAATCTACATGTCATAGACTCAGGAGAATATATCAATCTGTCCCCCGCAACATACCCATCCACAATTGAACATTGAGGAGAATGCTAGGCACATACAACTACCTGGAGGAACAGTGCCAACTTGAATGTGTATGATACATGCATGTTGCATGAAACAGCATTAACATTGTCTGTCTCTCACACACAGGGCAATGTGATGAATCTACCCCCAACAATGGGGGTGAAGATTCACAGTCCCTGGCCCGGGAGGAACCTGATCCCACCGGCAGCGATACCTCTCAACACTCCGCGGATGACCCCGACCGACCTGGACCCTCTGGTGTCAAGCCCCTGCAGAACCTGGTTCAGGACCATCTGTGCCAACCACCACCCCCATTCCTGCCACATACCAGGAGACACCGAGGAGCCCTGCCCGCAGTGAACAACTGAGCCAGTCTGACCAGGAGGGACAAGAAGCGCCGGGCACCCAGGAGGAGGCAGACAACACCGTCACAGCCATCTCTCAGGGGTCCCGTAGACACGATGTGCCCACAACGGCAGGCCACGCTCGTGTGGGCAGGGGTGGTGGGAGTGGAGGCAGGCGGAGACGAGAACCTGAGCAGCCAGCTGAAGGGACCGGTATGTCACACATACACAACATCATGGATGCATACCGGCGTGACACCAGGGAGTTCAGCCAGGTAGTGGTGACCCTCACAGAGATCAAGAACCAGCAGGCCGAGCAACACGCCAGTCAACAAGAATACCAAGGACCGATGGCGGCAAGATTGGTTGAGCTCCTGGCGGTGCAAAGGGATATAAGCCATTCACTCCATCGGATCGCCGACAACATGGGCAACCCTCCCTGTGCCACCAGGCGAAGACCACCACCAGCCACAGGGAGGGAGGTGGAGGAGGATTCGTCCGACGGAGTGTCCCAAGCATCGTCAAGGCCTGCATCTGAGGGTCCCCCGAGGAAGGTGGGTCGTCCACAGAAAAGACTGTGAGAGGCAGCGGCACATCCACATCTCCCAGGTCACCTGGCCTGGCACCTGACCTTCATGTGCAACAGCATCACCTCATTGACTGACATCATCTGCCACATGGACCTGCTGGTCACAGTCTGACTAATGATGCCAAACACTGTGGTCTGGACTCTGATGACTTCAAATGGCAAGGATCCCATCTCCCCCTGTGAACTTTGGATTCTATGGTCCCTGCATTGCACCTTTTTCAGTGCACAAATCACGCCACAGAGCTATAATTAAATAATTAATACTTGAAATTTTATGTTGCAGTCATTTAGCATGAGTCCACAACATACGTGTGGGGATATGTCAAAGTATGCCTGAGTGTGGAACTAACTCCAGCCATCCATATACTTGGATCTGAGTCCGGTCGAGGACACACATGTGTCTCAATGTATCACCAAATACAATCATGGAGCACAATACTCACCCGTGATGGCCTCAAGCTGCTGAGGGGGGGCTTGCAATACTGCTCAGACAGACCAATTTGGAAGAGTATCATGAAGGTGTAGCGGTCATGGGTCATGTTGATGTGCCCGGGGAGGGAGTCCCAGGTCTGTTTGGCGAGGTGGGAGAAATGTCTCCTGCATGCAGTTTTTATGTGGATGTGATGAATGGTGGCCAGGGCAAGGTGGGCTGCATGGAGTTGGGCCAACGGGGTGTTGGATGACAGACGTCCTAGGTTTGTTTTGGGTCTGTGGTTGTGGACTGCCTCCTGAGTGTGGTTGAGGAGTCTGATGGTGATCCTGCAGCAGACAGTGAGCCATTCTAGCTATCTCAGATGGACGGTGATGTGACTGGGGCTGCGGATGTTGAAGATGAGGTGTGCGGATGCACCCCGGATGTGGACAAGTTCTCCTGCAGTTTTGCTGTTGTTCTACGTAGAGGCCGGTGCTGTAGTTGAGCCGGCTGGTGTCATGGACCGGGGGGACGGTCTGTCTTGCCTTGTAGTGGATCTATCTGTGGATCATTTGCAGCATGCGGAGGGTGTTGCAGCATGAGGTACAGATGGTGGTGAGTTGCATGGTAATTGTGAGCGATGGGTCCATGATGAACACCAGCTTGCGTGCGTGGCCACTGGGTGCTGGTACGGTGCCCAGACCAGTGGGACACAAGGAGTTGACCCAGCCGTAAGGGGACAATCCTCAGATGATGGCCTCAGTCCTGTCCAAGTCCAGCCTCAGGTTGCTGATGTTCAGCCATTCGTCAACGGATCTCATGCCTTCTTGAAGTTTGGATCTGGCAATGGCTGGCTCTTTGGTGAGTTTGAGGAGCAGCTGGGTGTCAATTGCATATGAGATGATGATGAGGTCGTGTGCGCATGTGATGGTGGAGAGGGGGGTCATGGAGACATTGAAGATCGTCACGCTGAGAGAAGAGCCCTGGGGCATGTGCCACATGACCCCAGTGTACTACATGCTGCAGGGTGGAGGCCGACTCCCTGTGCCTTGCTGGTGAGCTACTTTCTGATTTAATCCTGGGCCCTCCTCTGGATACCAGTGTTGGAGATGTGTGAGCTGACAGTGTGTTAGCACATGGTGTACAATGCCGTTGAGAGGTCAAGGGGTGGTGGGCTCACCATTGTTGAGCAGGGCAAAGTTGTCGTTGGTGGTGCTAATGATGACGGTTGCAGTGGTGTGATTACTGTGGAATATGGTCTGGTGCTGGTTGCCTGGAGCTGGTTGCGTGGAGGAAATTTGTCAGTTGCTTGTTGAGTGTCTTCCGGATGACATTTGTTGGGTATGGAAGCAGGGTGATGTACCAGGAGATCCTGCGGTACTGCCGTCCGTTGTTTAAGAAGGGCCTGGGTCTCTGCATGCCTCCAGCACTCATGGAATGTGGCTAATTGAAAGGAGACATTCATGATGCGCTGGACGTGGGCTTCAAGGATGGGGAATGATGTGGTTGAGATGTTGTGTGGGAAGGGGCCTGATGGAGAGCCAGAGTGGATGGTGCACATGAGCCAGGTGGTGTACTTGCTGCTGACGGGAGTCCAGAACCTGAGGGGGGTTTGTCCTGCCGATAATAGTGCTGTCTGCCTCTGTGTGCCAAGGCTGTTGTGTATGGCCATGAGCTAGCAGTGGTACAAAGTTGCAAGGGATGTGATCTGCCTTGCAAGGGTGGGGTGTCTTGGATGTAGATCTGCTGTCAGTTCACTCACAATGCTGATGAGCTCCTTGATGTCGTGTGTTTTGGTGTCTCTGCACTATCTGAAGGAACTCCACTTGTCCTTGCTGATGATATGGTGATGTCTGTGTGTGGTCTTTTCCAGGCCTGTGAGGTACATGATGGCTCTTTGTGTTGCAAGGTTTGCACAAGAGTCCGGCTAGGTCTGTAGGAGTCCAGTAGGTCTGCCTTGTCCCAGGTGCCTTAACTGTTGTTGTGCTTCACAGGAAAGTCCGTCAATGTGGCAAGATTGTTGGATCAGTTGCTGATCCAGTGCGTGAGGTTTCAGGGTGTTGCGTTGGTGTTGTTTTGAGTGTCCCACACAGCTTGTCTGTGGTGACTTACATCAAGCATCTTTGGGGGATCGTTAGCGTGGTGTGGGGCAGTGTGTTGCTTGTCGGAGACGTCGATTAAAATGTTGATGGACCAATGATGGATGGTGGTGTGGTTCTCCTCCTGCCAGCGGTTACTGGCCCCGAGCACATGTAGCCTGTGGAGGTGAGGGCGTGCGTGCAGATGTACGTGTTGATGGCTTAGCACAATTGTGGATGTAGGCCTGAAGATCTGTAGATGAGTGTTACTCTGAGGGTTGCCAGGGAGTTGCTGCAAACCCGGATTTGTGACTCTGAGGGTGTACCTGTGAATAAATTGCAATTCATCCTCCGGGATTGTTGGTGCCGTCCCTGCGGGTGATCTTTTATCCGTCTGAGATGGCAATGAAGAAGTCATGTGCTGAGGATGCTTATATCCAGGTTACTGTCATAAAGGTGATGTGTGGGGCTGTTGTGTTGAGGAGGTAACAGAGTCCAATGGCGTGCTGGTGGACGGAGCGGGTGTGGAGTAGGAGGCACATGACCTGGTTGTTCTGACAGGGTCTGGTAGGCGGGGCAGCGCTGTGTAGGCAGTTGGAGTTGCACACTCAGCATGCAAAGGTGTCGTGTGTGCGCTTAGGGGTTGCCTGATAGCAGGCGGATGACTGTCTGGAGGACATTGCTTGGAGATTGGCTGCAGCATGAGCCTGTTGTGTGACGTGGGTCGTGCAAAGACCAGAGGCTCATGCACTGTGGACGTTGCAGGCGCAGACGGTCCTGCCTTTGGCACGGCATTGGCGTAACAGTGGCACAGACAAGCTGCTGGCTGCATTAAGAATGGGTGGAGGGGGAAAGGGAGGAGCATTTTGGAGGCGTGTGGGTTGCAGAATCAGGGCACTCGGCGGGACGGTGCCGCAGGTGAGGCAGCAGCAGGCAGAAGGGGTGAGAAACTAGGCAAAAAGTAGCACAGAAAGATAAGGAGGTCAGAAAGGCACTGTGCAACAGGTGTATGTAAAGAAAGGAGTGTCAGGTTACTCATGGGTCACTACGAGAAAATGTATGACCAATCACCAAAAATGACGGCCACAGGGTCAGGCAACAAAATGCAGAGCTGCGCACAGGAGACACACCATCAGCATGTGTTCACGTCCGGGAGCAACCTGCACAAATACATACACAACCAGGGACTTCATGCACAATAGATATTATTAGCCATGAAGAACTGCATGCATGTTGCCGAAGTACACATACACATATGCTCAATATTTGACAAGTATGCCATAGATGACGCATGCAAACTGTCAAGAGAGCTGCAGTGACAGAGATGAGGCACTTTGGATTGTGCTGAATACCTTTATTCCACATACGCACACAAAGGGAAGTGCATCCATGTGAACAGACTCACAGGTCAGTTGACAGAACATGTGGGACATAAGCTGGACCCCCCTTCATGACACGGATGATGTCAATCCCAATGAACTGGCACACAAGTTAAAGGGATGAGCCAAACACATCCTGCTGCACACGGAGAGGCTGCAATCCCCCATAGAGCCTGTTGTTGTGATGTCCCACACTATGTCCACCTGTAGCATCCGCAATGTTTCAGAGGCAAGGTTTACACACATTGATGCCTTCATCAGACGCCACACTCCACTACAGATGACTGTCAAGAAGGGTGACTATCATGTCATGGGAGTGATGCTACATGTTATATGCACCATGGTGAGAAGACATGTATGCATGGTACCACAACATAAACAGAAGCAGGCCCACACATTCCCAACCCGTACCACCACCAAAAAGCCTTGCTGCAATCCTTACCCAAACTGACATTTCCACATGTCCATGCGTTTAACGCTGATTCAGCACACGTTGCAATCCTCATGAAGAATGGCAGGAGGACAACGATGACACGAGCAGACAACATGCGCAAAAACCTGGGAATGACAGACACACATGAAGTCACCTAAAACAATTCTCGCCGCACACATGGACATTTACAAAAAATGAACAATGTTGGACACATGTAAATTTCAAGGAAAGTCTCTCCGCAAAACTGTGTGGCATGACATCATCACTAGAGTGACACATCAGAACACACATCAAAGTCACTTTGCATTCAGTCAGCTGGACACACACATTGCAACACATGCCACTCAATGCTACAAGCTTGCACACTCATAACCAGTGACTCACCATTATGAGAAGAAGTTGCGTATGAGCTGACTCCGGATATCATCACCCTCCTCCTCCTCATCACTAGCCTCGTGAGCAAGCCCTTGATCCTCCACGGGTGGATGTTCCTACTCATCCGATCCAGGATGAGTGGCACTGCCTTCTCAACTGCCATGTTGTGCAGCATGCAGGGCACGAGGAAGATTCGGCAGACCTTTTCTGGGGCATAAGGGAGGGACCCGCCTGTCTTGTCCAGGTACCGGAATCGGCTCTTCAGGAGTCCAAACGTCCTCTCAATCACTCGCCTGGTCTGCCCGTGTGCATTGTTGTACCGGTGATCTGCAGCTGTTCTTGGGTTGCGGAGAGGTGTCAGCAGCCATGGCATGTTGGGATAGCCAGAGTCCCCTACATGGAAACATCATGTAAAAAAGTGGGTCAGGAGATGCCGTAAGAGCCAAAGATACCGCAACACACAGGACAAACAGAGTATACCCACCAACAAGACATGCTCGTTCGTTGTGCAGCCGCAGTATCATTTGTGGCACCCTGCTACGCCTCATGATGTAGGCATTGTGTGCTGATCCTGGAAAACGTGCACAGACATGGCAAATCAGCATGTTAGCAAGACACACCACCAGGGCATTTATCGAGTGGTAATGCTTTCTATTGCGATAGGCTTCTTCCTGTGCCTGTGGTCGTACCAAAGCCACATGTGTCCCATCAATGGACCCAATTACATGGGGCATCCCTCCCAGGGCATAGAAATCACCCTTGACATCTGTCAACTCCTCAGGAGTAGGAAATTGGATGAATTCATCAAGGTGCGCCTGCATGGCTGCTAAAACATCACGCAGGACACGGCTGAACATTGTCTGTGACATGCCACCAACATCAGCTATGGTGAATTGAAACGTACCTGTGGCAAAAAAATGTAGGGCTGCCATCACCTTCATCTTGGGGGTCAGTGCAGTAGGATACCTGGGTCACGGTTGCAGGTGTGGTGCCAGCTTGTCTGTCAAGTCCTCAATCAACTTGCGAGTGAATCTGTAACGGCAGATGCAGGCACGTTCCCTCATGGCACCCAAGTCTGGCATTGTTCTTGGGACAGGCTGTGCCCTGCAAAACATTGTTTGTAAGAATGAAGATTGAGAGTCTGCCAATATCAATGTCAATGAACAACATAGCACATGCTACACTGCTAATACACATCAGGTAACTATGGAGTCGGGTGTGTGCATTACATACAGGACACATATGCCAGCTTGCTGGCACTCCTACAAAAAGCCAGATACACCTGTTGATTGTCAAGTCTACATGACATGCCCTGAAATGAGTTGGTGGCCAGTCTGAGTGAAGAGCCACAGATATCACCAGAGTGACACACAACCACATAGCTGCATTGGAAGGATGTCATCTCATCCACACAGCTGACTGCAAGGCACACGCACAGGTCAAATGGAATGTCAAATGTACATATCAAACACATTGCGATGAAGGGGTACGCGTGACAAGAGAAAGACACAGCCATTGAGACAACGCAGACATGTATGACTGGGAAAATATGATGTCCAATGCACACAGACCTTACAGCGGTGGGAATCCACATGTGGCATGGTGTGCGTAGATGTGTTCCATGCCCATCTCCACATAGACCCATGTTGGATGCACCAACAGCAGATGCAGTTGACGGAACACTGACATCAAGCTCATGGGAACACATGACACTCACCTGACATAGTCACAAAGGGGCTAGCTGATCGTGACATGTCAGTAGATAGAGTGTCCCTGTCCCTGGCATCAGGAGACAGGTGCGGGTGTTGATGACTGTGCCATCCCACTGCTGCTGTGCATGACACAGTTGGACTACAGACACACATGTGGCAAGTGGCAAGGTGATGTGTGCCACATAGTGCCCCATCACACATGACATGTGTCCACAGGTCATCACACATCAATTGTGCAACTAGATGAGATGACCTGTGCAATATCACTGGCTGCCACACCTAGGGCCTGCACATGACAGTATGCAAAGACAACTGCTTGATGGACATCCTTGTGCGACTCGTAGCCCTCCATTCCTGGCATGTGTGCGCCTGTATTACCATTGTCAGCGTTTGAAATGCATACCCGTACGTGTGAACTAGTGCGCACCCGTACGTGTCAAATGCACTGTACTATTAGTGCGTACCCGTACGTGTCAAATGCACTTTACTACTAGTGCGTACCCGTACGTGTGAACTAGTGTGTACCCGTATGTGTCAAACGCACTTTACTACTAGTGCGTACCTGTATGTGTGAACTAGTGCGTACCCGTACGTGTCAAGCGCACTTTACTACTAGTGCGTACCCGTACATGTAAACTAGTGCATACCCGTACATGTCAAACGCACTTTACTACTAGTGCATACCTGTATGTGTCAAATGCACTTTACTACTAGTGCGTACCCGTACGCGTGAACTAGTGCGTACCCGTACATGTCAAACGCACTTTACTACTAGTGCGTACCCGTACGTGTCAAACACACTTTTACTACTAGTGCGTACGCGTACGTGTGAACTAGTGCGTACCCATACGTGTCAAACGCACTTTACTACTAGTGCATACCCGTATGTGTCAAACGCACTGTACTACTAGTGCGTACCCGTACGTGTGAAACACACTTTACTAGTGCATACCCGTATGTGTCAAACGCACCGTACACCCACTATCATCGCGTGTGTACGCTTCGTTTCACCATTGTACTTGTGCCGTAGGGGTATGCATGAAACGCACCGAACACCCACTATCATCGCGTGTGTATGCTTCGTTTCACCATTGTACTTGTGCTGTAGGGGTACGTGTGAAACGCACCGTACACCCGCTATCAGCGTGTGTGTACGCTTCGTTTCACCATTGTACTTTTGCCATAGGGGTACGTGTGAAACGCACCGTACCTGTGTGTGGATTTCAAAATTACATAGGGGACACATAAGGGACAAGTATGAGGCCCTAAATGCATGCTGGTTGTCATGGAGACAGAGTTTTCAGTTGAAAAGTGTCGATCATGTGTCCTGGAACAGTCAGTTGTCCACAAAATACAATGTTGCAAAGTGGTTGTTGACTTGACATGATGCTCAAAATTTGAACGATGTGAATGCTCTCATTGGTGTATGTGTAAAGTCACTGGTGTATGTTTAAAGGGATTGGAGTAAACGTAGGATGCGAATGAGTCTGACCAATCACTATGTACTCCTCTAAATGAATGCCCCTCAGCAAGACAGATATAAGGCAGACAGAACCCATGAGAGGGCACTTGCCTGCACAACTTTCCAGTCGACCACACTGCTGCTGTCTCTGCTTCCTCTGGACCATGTCACGTACTGTGGAGAGGGCCCAGCCATTCACCCAGGAGGAGAATGAGGCCTTGCTGGACTGCCTCCTCCCATAGTACACCAAGCTGTATGGGAGACCAGGGGAGCAGGTGAGTGCTGAGTCCACTACCTTTGCCTATGCACCTGTTGTGTGACTGTCAATATTGTGTCCAGGTGGGACAGATATGCAATGTTGTTTAGAGTGGGTCCCAGGGGGGGGGGCATTCTGATGTCTCTCATGCAGAGCATGATGTAGTACCTGTGTGCACATCCTCACTTGCATT
This sequence comes from Triturus cristatus, assembly GCF_964204655.1. Classification (NCBI taxonomy): domain Eukaryota; kingdom Metazoa; phylum Chordata; class Amphibia; order Caudata; family Salamandridae; genus Triturus; species Triturus cristatus. The sequence continues at coordinate 521,893,738 of NC_140588.1, read as the reverse complement.
GTGCTTACTGTGACTTTCACTGCATAGTGCATGACACTTTCAGCCTGGCAAATCCTTGGTGGCTTTTTTTCCTATTGTCCTGAGGTGATTCAGTGGTCCCCCCGGTGTGACAGGTGACTGTACCCACTGATGTGTATGAGTTGAGTGGACCTGTGGTGAGAGTGTCCAAATGATGTGTACGACCTCGTGGACATTGATGTGTGTGAATGTTCCTTGTCATATGGGTGAGTGTCTATGTGAAATGTTGCACCACAGCTGCATGGAGGAGGCAACAGATCTACCCATCTGATGTGACAAGTAAGCTGTGCTGTGTGTCTGACTTGCAGAGCTAACATGACACCTGTGACATCCCACTGGCAAGTGGCACATGTGCAGAGTGAGGGTTGTATCTGCTGTTGTCAATGACAGGCGAGTGATCTGTGCTTGGGTGTGTCTGTCTAGTATGCTGATGGTGCGTCAGTGGAGTGGGACATGTGACTGCTTGGCACGTGCTGGCCTTCAGCCTGCTGTTGCATGTGCTGCACAGTGTGTGGCATGATCAGTGAGTGTGTCGCACCCCTCATGCCAACCTGTTGACTTTCAATGCCATGTAGTGTATTGGGGCTTGCACACAGGCCAATTTCTCATTGTGTATGATGTAATTCCTGTCTGCATCCTATGCCCTGTTCAACATTTCAATGATGTTCAAATGTGTGTCTCTGGGACATGGAGCAGGTGTATTGATGTTATGTCACTTTGTCATCCTGACAGGTAACTACCTACGAGAAGGGGGTGATCTGGAAAAACATTGTCAGGGTCGTGAGATCTGAGGGGGAGTGTAGTCGGCAGCTGCCACAGGTCCGCAAGAGGTGGCAGGACATCCGGTGCTGGACCCAGCGGATCGCACGGGTCCAGCTGGGGCTCAACAGTCCTCGCCCCCACGGCGGCCGCTGACGCCTGACCCCCCACATAAAACGTGTCCTGGCGGTGGTATTCCCTGAGCTCGATAGGCAGCAGTCATGTGTGTCATCCAACACTGTGCACATTCTCTGTGGGTTCAGCATAGGTCTGCCTCTGTGGCATTGTTCCCTGGCCTAGTTAGTATTTTGGTAATGTGTGCTACATGTGTCCACTGGACAGGGATACACCATTTTGCTTTTGCATACTCACACTGGGCAGTGCCTGTGTGGCTATTCACAACAATCTGTTGTTGGTTGTTTGTCACAAATATGTGTTGCCAGCCCCACGAGGTGATGTTGTGTAAATGAAGCTATTTTTCCAGCACAGTTATTGTAACCCTGAATAAGAGGTGTCACTTCTTGATCTGTATCAATCACATTGACTCAGGTATGGGGTGGGGTGTGCGGGAGAGGCATACATGTGCAACCCTGATTTTTCATTGCCAGGTCTGACTTGTGTGTGAGACTTGGCTGTACAAAGAATCACTGTGCAGTGCCCCTGTGATTGTGGCCTGTACTTAATGTTCGTGCATTGCAGCCTGTGTCAGTTTTTTAAAAACATGATTCCTGCTCCTACATTTTTTGCACCTGTGTGTGGTTCAGATGCAACGCAGTTTGGACTTTGTGTGCTGACATCTGTGTATACATTCTGGCTTGCTATGAGGGTGTCCCCACAGTGCAGCTAGGCTTTTTTTCAACCCAATTGCAGGCCCATTAGCTTATGTATTGTCCTGGGTGTGGACATGTGTGCCACTCAAGATGACAGGCAGTAGGTCATATGTGTAGCCAACTGTGTAATCAGGTGACGGATGGCCATGTGACAACTGACATAATTCAAGTTGTTAGTAAAAAAATATTGTACCTTGGCACTCACAGCACTTGTCAACAGTTCTTCATGTTTTAAATGTGGAAATTTGATGATTTGTGTTAAGAACACTGATGTGCCTGCATGAAAAAAGTCTCCCTAGGAAGTGCAGACCAAACGACATTTCCACTTTCATGGAACACACTGGCACATTTTCTAAGAAGCCACTGTTAGAATTAAATGGTGTTGCAGATTCTCCATATACATGTTCCCACAGTGCTCTTGATTTTGTCAGACTCCTTTGTTGTTGGTGAATCAAACTGACGAGTCTCAAGACATCAAGACCTCCGTGGGCCCATGTATATGTACTTTCTGCAACACCATTTATTTCTAACAGTGGCTTCTTAGAAAAGGTGCCAGCTTCTTCAATGACAGTGTACATGTACTTTTGTGTGCACTACCTTGTGCAACATATTTCATGCAGGCACATGAGTGTTCTTTTCATGAAATGGCGAATTGGCACATTCAAAACATGTCGATTGTGTAAAGTATTGTGATTCCCAAGGTAGCAACATTTTTTCGTTTTGTGTTCCAAAGTACTTACAGGTCTCTGAGTGTGGTGACACCTTGAGTATTGAGGTGTGTCAGTTTACGTTGGGTGCACCACTACTGTTTCTTTCAGGGTAAACAAGAGGTGGCATGACTTCATTGTATTGCTGTGCTCACCGGTTCACAGACACTAGCTTCTCAGTGTATTTCTCATTCAAGTTGTGGCCTTTTGTGTTCTTTTTTTCCTGGTGTCCAAGTGGCATAGTGGGTCTACCAACTAGGCAGTACAGGGCTTACATATGTGCGGAGTTATCTAGCTGTTACTCATGATGCATTGCCTGATATGCACTGTGACCAATTGTTCTTGTGCTCAAGTGTCAGATGTATACAGGTGACTGATGCATTTCGGTTTCTTCTCCTTGCCCACAGCATCATCATCCGCAACCGAGGGAGACACCTGCATGGACCTGGAGGAGGGACCCAGCGACAGTGCCACCAGTGCTGTGGATTCAAAAGGACCCAGTGGCACGGAGGGCGAGGGGAGTCAGTCGGAGGACCTGTCTGGAGGCGAGAGCAGCTACGACGCCGACGGGTCAGAGGCTGACATCCTTGAGGAGGCGGAGGCTGCAACACCAACTGGCAGCATCCCCACATCTGTCCACGCCTCCTCCATTACCATCTCCGCCCTCCCAGTTGCTCCCTGCCCTTCTGTCCGTGCAGAGGCCCACCATGTCTCCTTCGGCCCAGGCACCGCACCCCCTGCCCCTGTCACCCCTGATGCCCTCAGTGAAGAGTCCGTGGACATACTGCGGCAGTTGCAGGTTGGGCAGGCATCGGTGCTGAATGTCCTCCATGGACACACTCACCTGCTCACACAGATGGTGTCGTTCATGGAGGGCATGTCAGCAATGATGTCTGACCAACGCAGGTTTCTGCGGTCCATGGACTCTTCCCTGACGGCAGCAGTTTCTCTCCTGCAGTGCTCCATCCCCCACTCTACCCAGGACCCATCCACACTGCCCTCTCCCATGCCTGCCCAACGCACACCCAGACAGTCATGGGCACGCACCCCACCAGACACATCCAGCACACCCCCAAGTAAGGCACAGCGCACACCTCCTGGCATGCACACTCAGGGGGATGTAGGCACACCCACAGGATCTGGGGCAGATGACATACACACAGCCACAGTCGCAGTCCGCAGTTCTCACAACCCTGTTCCTCCAAGACCACTCCCCTTAGCTCCCCTGCCAAACTCTCACCCAAGGAGATCTATATGGGTGGGCTGGACCTCGCCCCCACTGAGCCACCACCCCACAAGCAGGCGAGGAAGTCCCCGGGCACGGGAGTTGAGTCCCCCACCATGTCCACCCCCTCCCCCAAGAGCGCTGCACCCCATCCTTCACCCACCACACCCTCTGTTGACCCTGGGGAATCCTCAGGTGCAGGGGTTCGGATGGAGGCACTAGCAGTGGTGTGCAGCGCCAAGCTCGCATCCACCTTCGGCGCTGCCCCACCCCCTGTGGTGGAGACATACCCCCCTGCTCCCACAACCCATACCCTTCCACTCCTGTCCCTGCTGTGCCTGGTACTGCCACTGATGATGCCCCCCCGGTTGACAAACCTTGAGGTTCCTTTGTGCAGGCAAGGTAGGGGTAGACACGGTCCCCTACGTCCACCCTTGGACTTGAGAAATGGACTGGCCATTGGCCTTTGTACATAGTATCTTTTTAATTAATTGTTTTTTAGTGGTGAATAAAGCCTTTTCTTTTACTTTCAACACTATTGCATTTCAGGTACTTGACGTTGGTGATGAGGCTCCTGGAGTTGGGGTTCTGAGAAATGTTTTTGTCTGATGGTCAGGAGGTGGACCATGGTATCTGTGTGCCATCACAATGTCTCTGCAAAGAATCATTGGTAGTGTGTGTTCTTTTTGTTTGGAGACATTGTCCCAAGGAGTGTTCCTTCCTCTGTGGCACCTGACATCTTCCCTGCAAACAGTTACACAATTGTTGTGCTGACCTGTGTCAACATTTCCTTTGTTGGTGAGGGATACCTTCACAGATGTCTCCTGCTGAATCGTCTGTGCCATCCTTGCTAGTCACTGTACTTGTGTTTTGGGTATGTAGGAATGCCTTCAGGGACAAATTGGCCCTTTTCAGCACTATGCATGTGTGTAATCACGGCCTACCACACAAATGGTACTTGTTATGCAGGGTATTTGGGCACCTGACTCACGATTGTGGGCATTGTATCTAGTGGAATAGAACCCTATTGCTTCCATGAGAGACAACATCTTGTTGGCTGGACCAGCACCTGAACATTCCTATCACTCCTGGGATGTGCGTGACAGTGTGCGTTCCCTTTGGCTATCTTAGTTTTGTATGCAGTTACATGACTATACAGTCTGTTGGCATGAAATCAGGGTGTGTATTGTGCTGCATCCGCCATGGGTGGGTATGCATGTGTTATATGTCCTCACACCCACATGTGGTATGTCATGCAGTGTGTGAAAGACATCCATCCTCCTGGGAGTGGGACACTGCTGTCAGTGATGTGTTGTAATAGCACTAAAATCATAGTCCAAAGTTAGGGATGCGTCCATACCACCATGTAGGTGTGGTCATCTGATAATGATGTACACCCCCCCATATCTCTGTCCACTGCTGGCAGTCCTCTGCACCCACCCCTCATATTGCAGGCCACTGCTGGGAGTCCTCTGCACCCACCCCTCATATGTCTGGACACTGCTGGGAGTCATATGCACCCACCCCTCATATTGCAGGCCACTGCTGGGAGTCCTCTGCACCCACCCCTCATATGTCTAGACACTGCTGGGAGTCCTCTGCACCCACCCCTCATATTGCAGGCCACTGCTGGGAGTTATATGCACCCACCCCCATATCTCTGTCCACTGCTGGTAGTCATATGCAGCCACCACTCATATGTCTGGACACTGCTGGGAGTCCTCTGCACCCACCCCTCATATTGCAGGCCACTGCTGGGAGTCCTCTGCACCCACCCCTCATATGTCTGTACACTGCTGGGAGTCCTCTGCACCCACCCCTCATATTGCAGTCCACTGCTGGGAGTCCTCTGCACCTACCCCTCCTATATCTGGATACTGCTGGGAGTCCTCTGCACCCACCCTTCATATTGCAGGCCACTGCTGGGAGTCATATGCACCCACCCCCATATCTCTGTCCACTGCTGGTAGTCATATGCAGCCACCACTCATATGTCTGGACACTGCTGGGAGTCCTCTGCACCCAACCCTCATATTGCAGGCCACTGCTGGTAGTCATATGCACCCACCCCTCATATGTCTGGACACTGCTGGGAGTCCTCTGCACCCACCCCTCATATTGCAGGCCACTGCTGGGAGTCCTCTGCACCCACCCCTCATATGTCTGGACACTGCTGGGAGTCCTCTGCACCCACCCCTCATATTGCAGGCCGCTGCTGGTAGTCATATGCACCCATCCCTCATATGTCTGGACACTGCTGGGAGTCCTCTGCACCCACCCCTCATATTGTAGGCCACTGCTGGGAGTCCTCTGCACCCACCCCTCATATGTCTGGACACTGCTGGGAGTCCTCTGCATCCACCCCTCATATTGCAGGCTACTGCTGAGTCATATGCACCCACCCCTCATATGTATGGACACTGCTGGGAGTCCTCTGAACCCACCCACGCACCCCCTTGGAGCAGTACACTGCTGGCCTGGACCTTCACACACACCAATATGAAGGTAACATGCTGGGCCATTCCTCTAAGCCCACATTCAAGGCGTGTGTACGCCTCGTATCCCAAATGTACTGGTGCCGTAACGGGGTACGTGTGACACTGACCGTACCCATGCATTAATTGTGTGTGTACGGTCCGTATCACAGTTCTACTGTGCCGTAGGGGTACGTGTGGTATGCACCGTACCCACGCATTCATTGCATGTGTACTGTCTGTATCACTGTTCTACTGTGCCGTAGGGGTACGTGTGGTACGCACCATACCCACGCATTCATTGCGTGTGTACGGTCCGTATCACTGTTCTATTGTGCCGTAGGGGTACGTGTGGTACGCACCGTACCCACGCATTCATTGCGTGTGTACGGTCCGTATCACTGTTGTACTGTGCCGTAGGGGTACGTGTGGTATGCACCTTACCCACGCTTTCATTGCGTGTGTATGGTCTGTATCACTGTTCTACTGTGCCGTAGGGGTACGTGTGGTATGCACCGTACCCACGCATTCATTGCGTGTGTACGGTCAGTATCACAGTTCTACTGTGCCGTAGGGGTACGTGTGAAACGCACTGTACACGTCCACTTCCGTTGTTGCGGTACGCAGGAGTTGCTGGCCATGCCCCCCCAAGTGACCAGACCCTGGTGGTAATATTTGGCCTCCATATTATAGGTTTGGCTTTGAGTATGGGGTTTGTTTCCTGCCCCTCACCCCTACTCTGGCCCCTGGGTGTTGTTCTCACCTTCTGCGGCGAGTGCGTCGGGTGCGGTGCACCAGGTCGTATGCCAAGAGGACCGGGATGACACGTACGACAGGGTTCATGGCATGCACGTCGCGTACCGGGGCTCCGTTGCGTAGCAGTTCGCGTCGGACTCTGCTTTTCCTGCTGTGTTTGACTCCCGTAAAAAAAGAGCCGTACGGAGTGACGTAGGGACGAATCGTACTTGCTGGGCCAGAAACCGCTGCCTGAATACGTCCGGATGTCGCGTACAGGCTGTTCCGGATCAGAATCGTAGTTTTTTTTTACACGTACGGGCTTTTGTACAATTCGTACGGAAATAGGCTTTCTGTACGAATTGTACTTCCTAGGTTGTAGGGACAGTTTACCGGGTACGAGTCGTATGGAGAAAACGCTCCGTACGACGATTCGTACGGCCTTTTTCCAGGATTGGAATCGGCCCCTATATGCATGTGTAAACTGTCGGGTAATTTTAAGGCGTAATTTGGATGTAGAAAAAGGGTTAGTTAATGGCGCAATGGGTAAAGTGGTAGATTTTGTTAAGTATCAGAAAAAAGAAGGAATTGAATTTTTTAAAATTTAATTTGATCAGATAGAAGAAGTTAAAGAAATTGGTCATTGTTCAGTACGTTTTTTGCTTGTTAAAGATTTATATGTCCGTCAAAAACAATTTCTATATTCTCTGGCATATGCAGTGACTATTCATAAATCTCAAGGATTAAGGGTAGAACAGTGCATTGGTGAACATTGGATCTACCGTATTTAAAGAGGGTATGGCATATGTTGCTTTGTCGCGAGTCAGAACATTATCTGGTTTGTTTTTGATTGATTTTGATGAGACAAAGGTTACTGCAGATGCAAACTGTGTAAAAGAGCATAATAGGTTAAGAAGGGTGTATGCTCCAAATTTAGGTCAATATCCTGTATTTGAAAAGCGAGTGGTTGGTCGAAAAAGAAGGTTTGAGAATATCTGTTCTGAAGGTGTCGAGAAGGGAAAAGAACAAGATAATGTTGTGATTGCAAGTAAAAAGAAATCGGACACTGTTGAAGAGATTGTTGGTTATTAAGTTGAAAATAGTTCAGGTGTCAACTGCTATGCTAATGTAGTGGTCAATGTTGTTTTTTATATTGAAGGTTTGCAAGAGCAAATTATGCAGATTCGGCAAACAAGATTTTGCTCTCTGTTGCATTCTGTTTATGAAAAATTGACAACAGATACAAGTAAAATACAATCTGTTTCAGATGTTCGTAATCTTTTGGATGTGTGCTCTGGTTCTACACAATTTACACAAAATATCCAACAAGATGCTCAGGAATTTTTAATGTATATGCTTACCATTTTTGAAAATGAAGGTGTAGAAATAGAAAATATTTTTGGCCTTTCTTACAAATGGGAACATCATTGTGAAAATTGCATGTATACATGTACCACTAATGTAGACACTGAAAGATTTCTGTATTTAACATTACCAGACTGTAAATCAGTGTCTTTCAATAAATTAGTTAAAGGTGCAAATCAAAACATGGAGTGTAGCCAATGTAAATCAGAAATGTTATCCACATTATTTTTAACAAAATATGGACAATACATAATTTTAATGATGCAACGTTGTACAGCTGATGGAAGAAAATTGGATACTTTAATAAAGCAATTTGTAGCAACACAACTATCAACATCAGGAAGGACTTTTGTAGCAATTGCAATAATTTTCCATGATGGTCCTTCCACCACATCTGGACATTACACTGCCTATCTAAAATGTGACAAAGGCTGGACACTTTGTAATGATTCCCAGTTGGTTTTCAAACAACGTTTGCCTAGGGAATTACCAAATTCCTACCTAATATTTTTAAAGTCAAAGTTTTAGGAAGATAATTCACTCTCTGAGGAATGTATTATTTTAATTTAATAGAACTACCATTGGACAATTTACATAAAAAGGAGTGCAAAAATACCATTTGGCCTCAAGAAAAGGTATATGTTTGAATTTTGGACTTTTTTGTGCTCATTGACTCAGTGAATATTTTAAAGCGACAACATTTACAGTTTTTATAAGTTAAAGTTATAAAATTTTGTTAGCCATAAGCATTTCATATATGTGTGATTTGTATTTTCTGGTATTTTACTGAGAATAGCATGTTGGTTTTTTTTAAACAAACATGTTGATTGGTTTTTTTTTGCCCGCTGTTAAGTGATGAGTACGATTGAAATCACTATTTGTAGTGAAATTCAATATATTCTGAGAACAGTAAAAAAGGCAAACAAATTACTTTGCTGACATTATGCTGTGTTGTAAAAAATGTATTATTACATGTTATAGCTTTTTTTTCTTTTCTTTCACAGATCCTAATTTTAAAATAAGCAATTTACATCAATTTACATTCCCAAAAAAATCTGAAAAAAATGTATACCATTTTTAATTTCTATTACTGTGAAGGTAAGTTTAACTAAGTATTAATATGCAGAATGGGGAGATCTGCAAGAAGCTACAAAGTTTGAACACGTTTTTAAAAACACTCTGTTTATACCTTTGTAGTTTTGAAATCTCTCTGTTATCGAATATCATGTGACCTCCAAAAAAACAGATTTGAGTGGTTCATAATATTTCCCATTGTACCTGTTGAAGGACCGCAATCATTTCAATCATTCTTCTTTGAGCATCTTTGCAGACAAAACTCTGTGCTTCCCTTCTATCATTCGCAAGCAAATTAAAAATCAGAAATATGTTAATTTTGTAACATAGTTATTGCGCAAGACACTCTTTCATATTTACAAAGAGAGGAAAAGGCACTCTGTGTACTTTTTTTACTCCATGTAAATACAACTTCATCATACACATCACTTTGCATTGAAAGGGTGTTCTATAAGTGTTGTTGTGCATGATTGCACTGAATACTCATAGAACAAGACATATCTCCAGATTTATCATAAATCATAAATCTCGATATGTGTGTGAATGCTGCACCATTCTGCAATTGGTGTATGAAAGCACAACAAGGAGAATTGTTTTAATTTCTACTAATTTTTAAATCTTCAATGCATGCTAAAATGTTCAGCATACATTGAAGGAGAAAAATGCATTTTCTGATTGTTTTTGTGCAGGAAGGTGTGTCTTCCTGCACAAAAACAAACAGCACATGACACAGATATCCTTGCACCATGGTACAAGGGTGCCTGTGTCACCACATGGCTGAAGTTTAAGCAGCCATGCAGAGAGAAGCATAGATTTGCAACATATTTATGTACATATGTTGCATCCCTGTGCTTTGTAAGTACTACAGCACACTGCAGTTAAAGAGGTTACTGTATGATGCTGCAGCACTTCCTCATAGTTCTGCACTTATACATTCACCATACGCTACTAATGCATTCGTTCAGTAAATTATGCACTACACATACATTCATCTAAACTTTCACACGCTAACATACAAATATAGCTCTTTTTTTAAACCAGAAAAGTTAGTTCTTACAAGAACTTTTTTTTCCTTCTTTTTTCTTTTACATTTTGTTTTTTGGTTTTCTGAATTGTTTTTAAATTTGTTTGTTTTTTCTGGAAAAAGGGAAAAAACAGAACTGGAGGAACAAAACAATGAACTTCAGGGAAAAAACCCCCCAAAAATCTAACAATGATGGCTTTCTTGCATCCTGCAAATTAAGTCAATAGATTGCTCTCCGTAGCATAGCACTGCATTACACTTCAAGCAGAGGACTTTCAGTGTGGCAAACTGAGGACCGATGGATGCACGCGAGAAGTACTTGGCTGTGATGTTTGTGAAGGTCCAGGAAGAACTCTCATTCTTCGGCACTCTTCACGTGCCAGGTTTACTGGATGCATGGTTTTCAGATGTTTTTTTATGCTGGCTGTATCACATGAGTACTTCTTTGCTGGATCGCCACGGGAGAGCATTCTTTGACATATCTTGCATGTCACTTTGGTGGCATTGGTCTTGGATTGCCCCTCTGGAAAAATAAAAAACTTCCAGACGATAGATGAATATCTTTACGGGGGTGGTGCTTCAACCAGAAATTCATCTCCAGAAGAATGTTGAGATGCTGGAGATGCCTCCTGCCCTGAAGCCATTGTTTTGCAAAAAAGTTTGAACTAAGTGTAAACTTAGCCCAAAAAAGTTCTTCTCAGCAGAGAGATGCTCCTCCAAAGAAGGTCTAAGAAGAATGATTGAAATGGGTGGGGTCTTTCAATAGTTAGAAAAGGAAGTGTAATAAACCAATCAAATCTCTTTTTTTCAGGTCAAATGGGATCCGCGCATAGGCAGCACGCACCCAGCGCGCATCCGCAAAATTGAATTTAAAAGGAATATTGGATTACAAGTAAAAATATATTACTTTTATGAGTAGTTTAGAGTTTGTCTTCAATTAATATTCACATGAAATACATATATATATGTTTTTTTAAATGTAAAATATTTTGCGGGATTCGCGCACCCACCGCGTCATACACGCACATGACGTATCGCGAAAGTGCGCAAGCGTCGTGTAACATGCATCGTAGGTGTCTCGTATAGGCTTGGAGTTGCGTACCGGTCGCATTGCAATCGCGCACCAAGCACGTACCCAACGCATACCGTACGCGGATGCTTTCATGCAGGGATCGAGAACTTTGCGCATACGGTGCGCGAATCCCCCAAAAAATGGAGAAAAATAAATAAAAAATTACGTTTTGAACATATAGTTTAAATATTATTTTTTTAAAATATTACAGTTAAAAAAAAACAATAAAAACAAATAATATTTCTTAATTTTTTTTAAAGAATTAATTGAAAAAATAAGTTAAAAAAATGGTGATAAAAAGTATTTAAAAAAACATAATTAAAGGAATTGACACACTGAAATACAAAAATGTAGAAATCCAATGAAAATCATTAAACATCATAGCTTTAGAGATAAGTTATAGATAGGAATTAGCATTTAAAAAACCTTTGAAATTCACTGAAAAAAACATAGGTTTCATGCACGTTATAGTTAGGAATTGGCATTTAAAAAACCTTTGAAATTCACTGAAAAAACCATAGGTTTCATGCACGTTATAGTTAGGAGTTGGCATTTAATAAACCGTAGAAAATCACTTAAAAAACCATAGGTTTCAGGAACGTTATAGTTAGTTGGAAATTTGACTCATATAAAACCAGAGAAATTTGCCTGTTATAGTTAGTTGAGCTAACTATAACTTGCACCCCCGCAATGCACTGCTGATGACGTCACATATTTCATCACTCATGACATGGTCAGTGACATCACTGATGACATCACTGATGACATCTCAAATGACATCACTGATGACATCACTGATGACGTCATCCATGTTATAAATTAGTGCATCTTCTCACACCCTAATATAACCTTTGATACACCGACTCAAAATTTCAGACGGCCATTTTGAAAACCATAGGTACTCCAATACCAATAACTACATACCCACTCATTGACTCTTAGGTCTACATACACCTCCACTCACTCACCTGTACAGTCACTCATACTTACAGTCACTCAGTACAGGACTATCATATGCATTTATACACCTATATAGACACTCACACACCACCAATCATCCATTGAGGTACTGACACACCTAGTCAGTCATGCAAATAATTAATCACAGTCCAATTTACTCACCTATACAGTAATACACACACAACTTCAGTTACTTATAAAAATACTACCACATTCTTACGCTCTTATACACACACTCATACATACACTCACTCTCACAATCACACACTCTCACATATAGATAGTTATATACTCTTACACACATATACACTGCGTTTCACATATGTAGATACTGACACATGTACAACTGAGATATACATTCAATCACTAACACACCCATACATACACTCACCCAACCATATAGTCCATCACAGATGCACTCTTAAAATCATACACCCACTGAATCACCCACTCACACATATAGTCACAGTCACACACACCCTACCCACACAAACACTCAGGCACCCATACAGATACTCAGACAACCAATCAATAACCCATATATACACTCATATAGCTATTCACAAAACCATGCAGCCACTTATACACCAACACACAGACACATACAGACATTCACACAGTTTAGTCACTAGTCTGCAGTAAGATACATTTAATGACTCACTTATAGAGTCAGTTACACACCTAGAAAATCATCCATTCACACACTTGTACACCCACTTATTTTTCAACAGACCTTACCTATATATATGAAACATATTCAAATTGTTCAGAAACACATACTCAATGGATGATGTCATCAGTGATGTCATCAGAGATGTCATTTGAGATGTCATCAGTGATGTCATCAGTGATGACACTGACCATGTCATGAGTGATGTAATATGTGACGTCATCAGCAATGCATTGCGGGGGCGCGAGTTATAGTTAGCTGAACTAACTATAACAGGGGAATTTCTAGGGTTTTGTACGAGGGAAATGTCCAGCTAACTATAACGCCCCTGAAACCTATGTTTTTTTCAGTGAATATATATATATATAAAAATTATGCCTGAGTTGCTGGTTTTCAGACCAGAAATAAACAGGTACGGACCACCAATGTCTTCAAAGTTTAAATAAATGTCCAAGAGATAAGGGTTAATTCTTCATTGCCAGTTTATTTACATCAGCGAAGTATGTGCAGACGAGTTTCCGCCCTGGACACATTTTGATCGCATAAGCGGTCGCCAGTAGGTAGTTATAGTTAGGACCAAGTTTCCATAGGAAGAACATTTTTTGTTTTGCTTATAACTTTGGCGTTGTTTGATGAATCGTCATGAAATTTTCCAAATTAATTCTTTGTTCTATCAGCTCCTATATAGGAAGTTTGAGGGTGATTCGTCAAGGGGGGGCGAGAAAAAAGGGGGGTCCCAAAACGTGTTTTCTCCATGTTAATTTCCATAGCAAACTTTAATCAAGGCTACAGGTCGAACGGGTGAACGGAATTACCCCATATTTGGCAGGGAGAAGGGTCTTGGTCTAAAAAGCACGCTTTTGTTTATTTGGTGTAAATCCATTCAGTAGTTTTGTAGAAATATCAAAATTTACAGATATCGATATTTGGGAATTCTGCCATCTGATTGGCTGAGGCATTACGAGGACGAGCTTGCTGCTTATTGGATGCGAGCGCTGCGAGCGGTTGCAACTAGGAAGTGTTAGCTGCCATTTTGTGATTCCGTCGAAGCGAGTAAGTGGAAAAAAGGGCAAAAAAAGAGGGAAAGAGGAGGGTAGGAGCACTGTAACCTCTGTGTGGTGTTTAGGGTGGGCTATAGACGGGGTGTGAAGCGAAGTATTCACCCCTAGTGGTGTGAAAGTGCTGGGCTACGGAAATTAAGTGAGGTATTGCCTAGAGTTTGATGTTGCTAATGTGAACTGGTGTCCAAATTGTGTGTCTTATGCTGTGAAGTCATGTGCCGTGGCCGCTGCACTACACATGTGGAAGTAGTGTCAGCAGACAGACCTGTGCTCTTGAGGCGGAAGCCGAGAGCGTTTTACCTTGCTTTTAAAAAATTTCACTTGTCAAATACCTGTCACTTTACTCTGTGTGCACTTGCCTCTTGGCACTTCTGCTGATCCCGCGCAGTGGAGTTAGTGCTGCCGCGGCACTCACCAGAAACAAACTTCCCCGCCGCCATCTCGGCGATGACGGAGGCCACGCCCCTTTGCCAGGCCATGCCCCCAGACGCCACCCTATAAAAATGCTGATTACAAGCGCAACGAACCCAGACAGACCTGTGCTCTTGAGGCGGAAGCCGAGAGCGTTTTTCCTTGCTTTTAAAAATTTTCACTTGTCAAATACCTGTCACTTTACTCTGTGTGCACTTGCCTCTTGGCACTTCTGCTGATCCCGCACAGTGGAGTTAGCGCTGCCACGGCCCTCACCAGCAACACACTTCCCTGTCGCCATCTCGGCGAGAACGGAGGCCATGCCCCTTTGCGAGGCCACGCCCCCCGACGCCACCCTATAAAAACGCTGATTACAAGCGCAACAAACCCAGACAGACCTGTGCTCTTGAGGCGGAAGCCGAGAGCGTTTTACCTTGCTTTTAAAAATGTTCACTTGTCAAATACCTGTCACTTTACTCTGTGTGCATTTGCCTCTTGGCACTTCTGCTGATCCCGCGCAGTGGAGTTAGCGCTGCCGCAGCACTCACCAGCAACAAACTTCCCAGCCGCCATCTCGGTGAGGACGGAGGCCACGCCCCTTTGCGAGGCCACGCCCCCGACGCCAAACTATAAAAACGCTGATTACAAGCGCAACCAACCCAGACAGACCTGTGCTCTTGAGGCGGAAGCCGAGAGCGTTTTACCTTGCTTTTAAAAATGTTCACTTGTCAAATACCTGTCACTTTACTCTGTGTGCATTTGCCTCTTGGCACTTCTGCTGATCCCGCGCAGTGGAGTTAGCGCTGCCGCAGCACTCACCAGCAACAAACTTCCCAGCCGCCATCTCGGTGAGGACGGAGGCCACGCCCCTTTGCGAGGCCACGCCCCCGACGCCAAACTATAAAAACGCTGATTACAAGCGCAACCAACCCAGACAGACCTGTGCTCTTGAGGCGGAAGCCGAGAGCGTTTTACCTTGCTTTTAAAAATTTTCACTTGTCATATACCTGTCACTTTACTCTGTGTGCACTTGCCTCTTGGCACTTCTGCTGATCCCGCGCAGTGGAGTTAGCGCTGCCACGGCACTCACCAGCAACAAACTTCCCCGCCGCCATCTCGGCGAGTACGGAGGCCACGCCCCTTTGCAAGGCCATGGCCCCCGACGCCACCCTTACACGCCTACAAATGATGTGCATCTTCCGGATGCGCAGCGGACGAGCACAGCGGGCGCGCTGCCAGCGCGCCGAAGCCGCGCCAAAGGCAAGCCCGTCTGCGCCCGTCTGCGCCAGGCCGGGCACTAGGGCACGCCACGCCGACCATCTTATTTCGTACTCATCTCAATTTCTCAGAGATCTAAAACATATTGCCACCCCGCCATCCCCAATGGCCATCCGCCGCATACTTACAGCCGGCCTTACGTGCCCTGACCAACACCATCTATGTGGACGCACACCATTAGCTATGCCGATCAGGAATACCACGTCCATCAGGGTGTCATACCTGAACATTCGCTCATTAGTGAAACACTCTGAGGACATTTTCATCCTGTTATCTAATACTAATCCTGACATGCTCCTGCTCACGGAAACTTGGTTAACATCAGAGTCCCTCCCAGATATCCTGGCTGCCCTCCCCCCTGATTATTACATCCTTCACGCCGATCGCCCCGGTGATCGGCCCGGGGCGGGGTGGCAGCCATCATATCTAAACGCTTGAACTCCATCTCCTCTTATTCTCTCCCCCTCCCTGAGGTGGAGAACTTACTCATCAGTGTGCAAACTGATATCGGCCTCCTTATCCTATGCGATCCTTCTCCACCATCATGAGTGAACAGCTGTCTAATCTGCTAACGCTGCACTCTAGCTTCGCCATCTTTGGCGACCTAAACTCCTGGTTTAACGACACCAATGCCGGCCCCCATGCTACAGAGCTCTTCGAGACTCTTAATAGTCTGAATCTTACTCAACAGGTCACCCAACCCACCCACATTAAGGGCCACATCCTGGACCAGATTTGGACCTGCAATCTGGCCATGTCTTCACCAGACATACTCCCCTGTGTCTGGTCCGACCACAACCTAGTTGATACCACCATCACCGTCGCCGGTCAGATTTCTACCCCCCTGATGGCTGGTGGCCTTTCACGGAAATTGAGTACATATGACTCTCAGGGTTTCCTCACTGCCCTGGCCAACACCCGCCCAGCCCTTCACCCCTCCAATGACATCGACAGACTAGAACACGACATCGGCTCATGGCTGGAATCAGCCAGTGACCTGTTTGCTCCCCTAGTCAAATTCCCCCGCACTAGACATCGTAACTCCCATAGGTGGTTCTCTGACGACCATAAGGTTCAGAAATTAAAAACGCGCCAGTTAGAACGCACCTGGAGACGCGATTATTCCGATTCAGCCAGACAGTCCTATCTGGCCGCGCGTAAAGAATATAAAGCAGCCATCAGTCTAGCTAAAATGGATCACTTCTCCAACAGGATCTCGTCTGCGGTCGACAAATCTAAGGAGGTGTTCAGAGTCTTGAACGAACTCACTACAGATGACAGAACCCTCCCAGCCCAGACCCCCACTCAAGAGGCATGCGACACCCTCATCTCTTTCTTCTTGGAAAAAATCACAAAAATTAAAAAGTCTATCCCTCCCCCCCCCGTCACATCCACCGGATATTTCCTCTAACAACCCCTCGACTTTCACCACTTTCCCCACTCTAGACCCCATTTCACTAGTGGAACTCGCCACCCGCGTGAAATCTGGCTCCCCGAACGACCACTGCCCACCATCTGTCCTGCGGAGCATATGCCTCAACCTGCCAGATTGCATCCTACCTCTACTTAATGGGTCACTTAGCAGCGGCATCTTTCCCACTTCTTTCAAGGAGGCCATCCTAGTGCCCCTCCTCAAAAAACCCAGCGCCGACCCTGCAGAGCCGTCGAATTATCGCCCCATTTCCCTCCTCCCGTACGTTTCAAAAATAATGGAGGCCCACGTCACCCGGTGCCTGCCAATCTTTATTGAATCTTCCCGTCATCTTGAGCCTAATCAGGCCGGCTTCAGACCTGCCCACTCTACCGAGGCCGTCATTCTGGCAGTTCTGGACACACTCAGGAGCAACGTGGATGGACGCTGGGTCCCCCCAAGCCCTCGTTCTCCTGGACTTGTCGGCCGCGTTCGACACGGTGGACCATAACATCCTCCTCCACCGTGTCGGGCAGGCAGGCATCCAGGGTACTGCTCTTGAGTGGGTCAAGTCCTTCCTCACTGGAAGAACACAGGCGGTCCGCCTGGGACCCTACACCGCCAAAAAATCTCCCACGTCCTGCGGAGTCCCTCAGGGCTCCTCCTTTTCACCGCTCCTTTTCAATATATACCTCCGGCCACTGATCCAATCTCTGGGACATCATCGTCTACAACTACGCCGACGACTTACAGATCATCCTTTCACTCAACTCACCACATGCTATCAATACGTTCCACGCAGTCATGATTCACATCCAACTCTGGATGAACCAGAACCAATTGAAGCTAAACCCCGGGAAAACTGAGCTCCTCCTCCCTGGACTCAGTCACGCTCACTGGGGCCCGCAGTTCTGGCCTCCGGAGCTAGGCTCTTCCCCAGTCCCGGCAAAAGCAGTAAAGAGTCTGGGAGTGATCATTGACGCCGAACTCTCCCTCAGAGCCCCAGTGGGAGCGGTAGTCTCATCCTGCATGTTCCAGCTTCGGAGGATTCGTAAAGTTCGCTACTTACTTCCCCCCGCAGCACTCACCCAAGCTGTCATCTCACTTGTGCTCTCCCGTCTGGACTTTTCTAATTCCATCTACTACGGTCTCCCACATTTCCTGTTACACCGCCTCCAAGTCGTCCAGAATCAAGCGGCCCGCTTAATTCATAAAATCCCCAGATGGCAATCGGCCAAGCCTCTACTCCACAGCCTTCATTGGCTCCCAAGGGCAGCCTACAAGGTGGCATGTCTCACATTCAAAGCCCTCCGCTGTTCCGGCCCCGCGTTTCTGAAATCTCTTATCCGCCCTCACTGCCCAATACGAAACCTCCGATCAGCCCACCGTCATCTGCTAGTCACTCCCAAAAACAAAACCAAGAAATTCGGCGGTCGCCGTTTTTCCTGTCTAGCTCCTGGGCTTTGGAATCTCCTTCCTCTTTCAATCAAATCTTCCTCTTCCCTTCTGAATTTCAGAAAATTGTTAAAAACTCATCTCTTCCCTCCCCTTAGCTAGAATTCTGCTACTCACGCTCCCTCCTCACTCACTCTGTTTATCAGCGCCAGGAAGCTTCGGCGTCAGTGCGCTTTATAAATTGCACCTAAGATAAGAAGATAAGCATGTGTTTATACCTACTAGGAAGAACTACTGACCCGTACTGTTCTGAAAGTCCTGGGGTATGGGAAATATGTGAGGTATTGTGTGCAGTCTCATGGTGCTAGGCTGAGCTGCTGCCGGACTCGAGGATGAAAGCGTGAGTCCAAACAGTGTGTCATATGCTGTGAAGTCATGTGCTCTGGCCGCTGTGCCGCATTTGTCCAAGTAGTGTCAGTATGTAGTTATACCCACATGGAGGAACTTTTGTTTCGAACATTGTAACTTGTGTATGGTGCTTAGGGGGTCTTATATAGGGTTTCGAAGGTAAATTCACACGTATCAAATCAATTTGCTATTTGTAAAGTGTAAACTACTCACTCATACGGGTCTGATGGCACTGGGGGCATAAACTGAGCTGCTGACGGACTCTGGGTAAAGCCGGTGAACTACTGACCCCTACTGGTCTGAAAGTGCTGGGTACGGAAATTAAGTGAGGTATTGCCTAGAGTGTTATGCTGCTAAATTGAGCTGCTGCTGGACTCGGGTATGAAACCGTGAGCCTGTGTTTGCTATGCTGTGAAGTCATGTGCTCTGGGCACTGTGCCACACTTGTCCAACTTGTATATGGTGCTTAGTTGGTGTTGTACAGGGAGTGCAAAGGTAAATCAATATGGTATTTGTAAAGCTCAAACTACTCACCCCTATGGGGGAGTAGAGATGGTGATCAAAGCGAGAGCTCTGTGCTGCAAAGTCAGATGGTCTGGCCGCTGCGTCACATCTGTGTGGAGAATACATTTTGGCGAGGGTGAGGGAGTTGCCGTTACCTGGCCCTAAAATAACAGGCCTAAGTTGTTAGTTATAGGGTGGCTTTAAAAAGAGCCCTTGTGTTGATTAGTTGGAGCTACATATAAGTGCGGATGCACAGCTTCAAGTTATTCAGGAAAACTCGATTTCCGCGATCTGTGAAGTGTACTCCATCACATCTGTAGATATCAGCCATATCAAAACGTATGTTGTTGTTGTAGATGGACCCCATTTTGTGGTCTCTGAGGTATGCAGACACAGCTTTGTTGAGTTTCTTCCTAGATTTTTCAACCTGAGGACAAAATAGTTTTGACCATTTCCACTTCTGTCTTTGGCATATATTGGAATATACAAAGACAGTTTGAGGGAAAAGTAACATCAGTTGTCCAAAGGTGTCCCTCATAAGCATTTGCAAACCTACCCCAGTCAATGTGCCTAGGTCGTTTCCACCACAGTGCACAATCATGAGGTCAGGGTGTTGGAGATGCAAACAGGTTTTATCCAAAGGCAACAATTGGGACCACTTCAATCCTCTCTGTGCAAACCATTTAATGTCCACATTTTGTAAACCTAAGTCTAAGTCAATACGTCTCTGTCCTGCATACCTCTTGCTCCACAAAATATAGCTATGTCCTACGATCCACACTAGCATTTCGAAGGTATGGCTGGAAGGTACGGAAAGATGTCTGTAGCTCATTCAGTTCCTTGGTAGAATAAGAGATATGTTTAAAGATGGGGAACTACTTTTTATTGCCATACAAAACGATACGTTATTGGGAGACAAAAAGCATTCTTTTTTAAAAGTAGGGTGCACATTCGTTTTGTGGAAAAGCATCTTTGTGATTGGATAAGAAAAAGCAGTTTCAACGTGGAGTACATATCATAGGATAAAAGTTGTCAACTCAACCACACCTGCTACTTGCATTTGGGGGCACTGTTCGAACTTAAAACAATCGTCAACTTTTAACCTGCACGTGCCGTTAAATGTTCGAGAAAATGTTGCAAAAAAATATGGTTACGTTTAAAAAGATTAATGAACTTTTAACCTGCACGTGTTGTAGAACGTTCTAGAAAGTGTGTTGATAGAATACGTTGCACTTCTGACTTCTCTGTGTTGTTGAATATTAAAAAAAACTGTTCATATGTAAAATTAAAAAGAAACCAAGAGAGAGAAGTTTTGAAACCTAAAAGAATCAAGGAACTATTCTAATTTGTTCTTTACATGTATTTATGTGTGGAGCAACAAAATTATAGACAGAACAGCACCAGGAAGAGGAAGAAGCAGCGAGTGGGGGGACGGGGGGAGATGGGCTGAATGGCAGACATGCACAATCAAGTGTAGCACAAGTATAGACAAACAATGGCCAAAATGAACTACACCAACAAGGAGCACAAGTCACACAACTCGCCAACATCACACCAGTGAACGAGCATAGAAGTGAAAACCATGCTGCATTCATAGAGGATGTGTAGATAGGCAGGTCGAGTTACACAGCAGTTAATAAAACAACAAGAAACGTTATTAATTTTTTTTTCAAACTTTATTTTTTTATTAACATATATCAACGATAAAGTAATAAACAAAATTTATCAAAAAAAATACAAAATAACAAGGTGGAACACTGCTGTAGGGACCATGGATGTAGACGACAGAGCCTGGAAAATAAAGCACAAAATAAGGACGTGTGTAATGCACATATCAAAGGAGAGAGATATAGAAAAAAAGAGAAGGAAAAAAAGCTAGAGAGAAAAAGAGAGGGAAGGAAAGAAAGGGAGTGAGAAAGGGAGAAGGAAGAGAGAGTTAGAGAGATAGAAGGAAAAGAGGAGAGAGAGAGAGAGCGGGGGAGAGAGGGGGGAGAGAGAGAGAGGAGGAGAGAGAGACACTGCCGCCCCTGCGTATCCATGAGCAAATAATTACCTGGTGCCACTGGAGTGTGCAGCAGTGGGCTCTCCGCGTCCCTGTCAAAACTCCGTGCATCCCAGATATGTCACTGAGTCCTGAGTCATGAATGGTGGAGACCACCTCAGCTTCTCCGCGGATCTCACAGATGTCGCTGAGTCATGAATGGCGGAGACCACATCATCTTCTCCACGGCACAGCAGATCTCACACATGTCTCTGAGTCCTGAGTCATCAATGCCGGAGACCACATCAGGTGCTTGGCGGATCGCACAGATGTCGCTGAGTCCTGAGTCATGAATGGCGGAGACCACATCAGCTTCTCCATGGCCCGGCAGATCTCACACAAGTTGCTGAGTCCTGAGTCATCAATGGCAGAGACCACATCAGCTTTTGGGGCCGCTAAGCCTGTGGAAGTTAAGTTCGTGCCACGTGGTGGTAGGCCCCTGATGGCTATATGAGCATCGGGTGTCACTAAACCTGTGCATCTGAAGTCTGCGCCAAGGGGGTAGTAGGGCCCTGAGGGCTATAAAGATTAGGGTGCAAGTAACCTTCTGCGGAAGTTTTGAAAAACTCTTTATGGTTGAGACACGTGGAGCGTCCGGCATCTAGTCAGCACCGGCACTAAAGGATGTGACGTTGTCGATCTATTATATTTGCATGGTCACTTGGCCTGTGACGCATGTGCCGGACGGGTGTGGTGTGTGTGCAAACCTGCCCTCAGGGAGTGGGTGGGAGATGTGGGGAACTAGACCACTGACCTGCACACCAACAGCGAGTATGCCTGCGACAGGTAGCTATGTGGGGCCATCGTCGGAACGTAATCTGAGTGGTGTGGAGTGGCGTACGACAGAACAGGGCAGGGATAGCTACAATAGCGCGGACGGCTCGTAGTACTGCATCTAAGAGTGGAGTGGACGGGCCGCAGTTGTCCCTCTGCGAGCCTGGTTGCGAACTGTTCAGAACACACTACATAAGTATTGAAAAATCATTTTGTGATTCAGTCAGTCAACTGGCATTTGACCAAGGTATTTGTGAAAACATATTCGAGTTCTTTCTGTGATAGATACCCCTTTGACGCTGCCTCTCCCCACATCAGCAGGTAACGCACCCTCTTCCCACATTACCATCATACCTCCAACAACCTTCTTGGGCCCGGAAGTGTCCCTGTGTGGTTGGACAAAGAAGAGTCTTAGGCATGTATAGATTTACATATAAAAATGTATTTAAATAAAGGAGCAACAAATAAGACTGAAGGGAGTCTGGTGCTGTGGTCGCTGGCACGAAGTTGGGGTGACTGCCGTTCAGGATTCAGGACACAGTTACACATGTGGGATTGGTTTGTGTTAAAGAGGGTTAGTGGCATGATGTGCTGTTGGCCTTGCATATGGAAATATGCCTCACTGATCAGAGGGAGTCTGGTGCTGTGGTCGCTGCCACGGACTTGGGCTGACTGCCATTCAGGACTTCGGACACAGTTCCACACGTGGGATCGGCTTGTGTTAAAGAGGGTTAGTGGGACTAGGTGTCGCCGGCCTTCCATATCGAAATATGCCTCACAAATCAAAGGGAGTATGTTGTGTGGTTGCTGCCTCGGACTTGGGCTCACTGCCATTCAGGACTCAGGACACAGTTACACATGTGAGATCGGCTTCTGTTAAAGAGGGTTAGTGGCACCAGAAGTGTTGACAGTGTATGAGCCTGTGATGATGCTTGGTGTGGACGGGCCGCACTGGGAGCAATGTGTCTTGGCTATAGGACTGCGTCACGTGGAATCACGAGTCTATCTAAATTGTGAGGCCTGCTGATCATAGTATAGGCCAGAGGTAGCGCTTAGCAAGGGCCCACAGCCATGGACATACGTTGGTGGCGTCACCGGCCTGCATAGTGCAGGTTCAGTGGCACCACTTGTCGCCAGCCTTCAATATGAAAATACTCCTCACTAATTGAAGGGAGTGTGGTGGTGTGGTCACTGCCATGAAATATTGGGTGACTGCATATGGAAAAATGTCTAACTGATCAAAGATAGTTTGCTGCTGTTGTGGCTGCCATTGACTTGGGGTAACTGCCATTCAGGACTCAAGACACAGTTACACATGTGGGATCGGCTTGTGTTGGACAGTGTTAGTTGCCACCACGTGTCCAAAATTCAAATTGCGAGGTCTGCTGCCCGCAGTGTAGACTGCTGAGTGTTCGTTTATACTTGAAAATGAATTTGGTGATTGTACTAAAGGTATAACTGATATAAAAAATGTTCAAGAAGAAACAATACTAAAAGGATATTATGTAGATTTGAGGCCTGTAATAGTTACTTGCCTAGTGACTCTGTAGTTAATGAATGAAGAAATAATTTGCATTGGGAGCCCTAGTGAGTGCAGTGTAGGCATATGATGAAAAGATGAAATAAGTATAGAATACAGTGACAAAGTGTTGTATTTTCTGAGTACAATCTTGTTGTTAGAAATTAGCATTTAAAAATGGAATTGTGAGCTGTACTGCCTGCAGTGCAGACTGCTATTCCATTTTAGTTTTTTTCATTTGAAAATTAATTTGGTCATTGTAGTAAAGATATAACTGATATAAAAAAAAGTTCTTGAAGCAAGGATACTAAAAGGATAATATGTAGGGTGTAGGACTGTGATACTTACTTGCCTACTGGAGTCTGTAGTTGCATATGGAAATTAGGCCTGGGCCAAAATTCCGTTCCGTTCGCGGAAATTGCGATAATTTGGCATTTTCGCGTTCCGCAGAAAGCGCGAAAATGTCAAAATTTCCGCATTCCGCAGCTTAGCCATAAATTGTTTGTTGCTCGCGCTGTAAAATAACACATTCTTGCGTGCGCGCAATCGCCTTACCTGAATCCCCGTGTTCGCCGACAAGTTTTCCCGATCCGGTCGCGTTCTCCACGAGATGTTGGATTGTTGGTAGCCATTTGCACTGTCTCGTGACAGTTCGCGCCCGCAGTAACGTCATGCATCGCGCGATCACGTCTTTCTTCTCGCGATCATGCACCGCGAGACAAGTGAAAACAAGATGGCCGCGCCCGCGAGCAACCGCATGGGTAAGTTGGCGAGCCGCGACCACGCAGAAAATACCGCGAACAGGCGGGAAAAAAACTTCTGCATCTTTGCGATATTTTCGCGTGTTTGCGGAGATTTTTAACATTTTCGCGATAATTTGCAAAAGTGAATTTCGCAAATTCCGCCCACCCCTAATGGAAATACCCCTCACTGATCAAAGGTAGTGTGGTGGTACAGAGTTGAGGTCAATGCCATTCAGGACTCAGGACACAGTTACACATGTGGGATCGACTTGTGTTGAACAGGGTTAGTGGTAGTACATCTACATTCCTAGTTTGAATTTTATAATGAGTACGTCGGCAATAAATATAAACATAGTTGGGATTTTCAAAATAAACTACTTTAAACTTTGTTATTTCTTTTTCAAACTTCAGAACAGTATTATCTTCCATTTGTTGATCAACACCTAGACATATCCAACTGTTATTTTCTGTACAGTTCTCTTGACTAGTAAAGAACTGTAAGTCTATATCATCACAAATTTCTTGTATAACATTTATATTAAAACTCGATTTCATGTCGCAGGAAAACCTAGACTTATCCAGATGGTTCCTGTTGACTTTGAATATAAACTTGCAGATTTCTATCAATCCGAACATTGGTAGGATCCAATTTCTCGATGTGAAAGTATCTTCAAACTGAAGCTGTACATTTGTTTCCTAAGTGTCTTCTCCTGTGAAATTTCTTCACACATTTCTTTGAATTCTGTTTTCTCAGAGTTGGTAATATATGACGTGACATAGGGAGAAACAGCAATTGAGTTATTTACATCATATTGTATGTTCATATTTGCATTTCACATCTTCAAAATCTCTGAATTGTAATCATTATTGTACTTCGATGCTTCTGTTATTTTTAAATTATAAGTATTTTTGGGTGATTTTTGAGTGATGGTATGTCTCATTGCTGACATAAAATTGTTCACTCTTCCTTTGGAAATTACTGGACGTGGAAAGGGAAATCGACAGTTTGTGTAAAATGTATCTTTTACGTTATCTTTTCGTCAGCAATACTTTCCACATTGAAGACTTCGATATGCAGGAAGTTGGGGTCACTGCCATTCAGGATTTAGGACACAGTTCCACATGTGGGATCGGCTTGTGTTGAAGACGGTTAGTGGTACCCTTTGTCGCCGGTCACCCACAGTGTAGGGCAGAGGTAGCTAGGGTCCACGGCCACGTGCATACGTTGGTCACCCAAACAAACCTTGCGTAGTACAAGTTCAGTGGCACCATGTGTCACTGGTCTTCCATGTGGAAATACCCCTTGGTGATCAAAGGGAGTGTGGTGCTGTGGTCACTGCCATTGAGGACTCAGGGCACAGTTACCCATGTGGGATCGGCTTGTGTTGAAGACGGTTAGTGGTAACATTTGTCGCCGGTCGCCCACAGTGTGGGGCAGAGGTAGCGGTGAGCTAGGGTCCACAGCCACGTGCATACGTTGGTGACCCAAACAAACCTTGCGTACTACAGGTTCAGTGGCACCACATGTCGCCGGTCTTCCATGTGGAAATACCCCTCGGTGATCGAAGGGAGTCTGGTGCTGTGGTCGCTGCCATTGAGGACTCAGGACACAGTTACACATGTGGGATCGGCTTGTGTTGAACAGGGTTAGTTGGCACCACGTGTCACCGGTCTTCCACAGTGTAGGCCGGAGGCAGCGGTACGCAAAGGCCCACAGACATGTGACGTTGACTTGAGCTGCACAGATTGGGAGCATTTGGTCGTCTTAACCCATTATAGTCTCTTACACAATTTGTGTCGCTACTAATCTTGAAATGTGAACCATGTAACTCCAGTGTAGGGCGGAGGCAGCGGTCAGGATGGGCGCACAGCCATGTGGCATTGAGTTGAGCTGCACAGTTAGTGGCACCTGGAGTACTCAGAGATTGCGCACCTTGCGATGAGACGTGGTCCCGGCGGGCCGCACTGGGAGCAATGTGTTTTGTCTAATGAATTCTGCGTTGATAAGGCCACGTGGGGATGACTTATGGTGATGTGAGTTAGTAGCACCTGAAGCACACAGCGTGTGCGCAGCCTGCGATCATGCGTGGTCCGTGCGGGCTGCACTGGGAGCAACGTGTCTTGCGAACTGGACTGCGACATCTGCAATAGCCACTGCATCTTAATTGTGAGCCGTGCTGTCCGTAGTGTAGCTCGAAGGCAGTAGTCAGTACAGACATAAGTCTGCGGTGCTGTGCCACTGGGTTCGCAGGGGCCCTGTGTTGAGGAGACCCACAGTTATGGTGGCTGCCATGTGCCAGTGTGAGGGCTACCGTTCTGACAGACTCGTTGGTCTTCCCACAAGTGAACCACACCACGGCCTGGTCGATTTATTCATACTCCTACGCTGGAGTGGCGTACGTTGGAGCAGCCCACTCAGCTTCAAATTCCGCTTCCAGGGGGGACAACACAGCTACATGACCGAGATCTTCCCCATCTTCTGAGGTAACATGGTTGCGTCCACTGTGCACTACACTACAAGTATCAATAGTATATCTCCACATGGAGAGGTTTGTGCTTTGCATAGTGAGGTCTGTGCAGCACATGAGCATTACACTTGGCATTGTGTGCTTTATCAGTGATGGGTGACCTGCTTCCTTCATATATAGTTGGTTGCTCATCTCCCAACATTCAGCTATTGTGTGGCTGGGGGGCATGGCGTTTTGGGAAGGTCCGCTGTTCTGTTTTGTGCTGCCTCTGTGGTAGTAGGGGGGTGGTCCGGCTGGAGGTTCTGGTGGTGGTGGGGCTGGGTGTTGTGGCGTTGTTGGGTGTCGGAGCTGCATGATCAGTAGCTGTATCACGTGTTGGTCTTTAGATGTGGCTGTGAGTTGGGTCGAAATAACGGAGTAGATCGTCGACCTCCTTACAACAGTTAAAGGTTGATGTTAATTTGTTACTGCTAACTTGGCTTATCGCCTGCTTTTTGGATCGCATTGCAGATTTGGCTGGTCATTGAAAATATGGGGAAGTTGTGTTTTTGTGTTTTTTTTGCATGGGAACGCCTACTGTGCATTTCATTAGCTTTAGATGTGGCTCTTGTTTGTGGCGATTTTGTTGGTGTAAGGTATTGATGGAAGAGTGGTAAGATTTGCAGTTTTCACCAAGTTGAGAATGGGATGATAATAAAAAAACACAGAAAAAAAGATAGGTTTAATGAACGCTATAAATAGAAATTAGCATTTAAAAAACCTTTGAAATTCACTGAAAAAACCATAGGTTTCAGGCACGTTATAGTTAGAAATTAGCATTGAAAAAACCTTTGAAATTCACTGAAAAAACCATAGGTTTCAGGCACGTTATAGTTAGAAATTAGCATTTAAAAAACCTTCGAAATTCACTGAAAAAACCATAGGTTTCAGGGACATTATAGTTAGGAATTAGCATTTTAAAAAACCTTAGAAATTCACTGAAAAAACCATAGGTTTCAGGGACGTTATAGTTAGTTGGACATTTGACTCATATAAAACCAGAGAAATTTGCCTGTTGTAGTTAGTTGAGCTGACTATAGCTGGCGCCCCCGCAATGCAATGCTGATGACGTCACATATTACATCACTCATGGCATGGTCAGTGCCATCACTGATGACATCAGTGATGACATCTCAAATGACATCACTGATATAGATATACATATTTTCAACCATTAATAACAACTGAATTATTTGTAATTAAGTATTTAAAAATATGGACAATTTTAATTTAAAAACACTCAAGTGTATTAAATATCTTCTAGTATAATGTACTATGTAGTAATCTAACTCAAATCCACATTTATTGAACAAAATAACCAGCAAAAACTATTTAAATAGCTATCCTAACTAGAATCCTTAGAACATTAGGGAAAATGTATACTTTGGAGGGTTAGAATTTACTATTTCAACTTCAACAAACATTGGATAAGTATACACTCAAGGAACTACTTACATTTGGAGCGAGAGGTTCAGATTTACTTTTTTAAGTACAGCATAACAATCACTAAGGAAATCACATACATTGGTAGCAGAGGAGAAGAGTTACTGTTTTAACTTCAGTCTAACAAACATTGGGGGGAGTGAATATATTGTGCACCTGGGTCATTTTCAATATTCTAATTCCAGTCTGACAAACACTGGGCAAAGGTTATATATTACGGGTATAATAAATTCATATCACGTATGAAGAACACTACCTGACCATTCCTCAGTACATGCAATAACTAGAGAAAATCACCACTTATGATAATTACAACTAATAAAAAATTAACTCACAATAACAGTAAAAATGACATGATAGCATAATAGAATACAATAAAACAACATAATAAAACCTCAGCTAACTAAAGTCCAGATTTAATAAGGGCTTTCATTGCCCTTTGTGTTACACAAGGTGATGAAGGGCAACGTAAGCCCATACATTAAATTTACTATGCCACACCTAGCCACCTTGCATGGCCTTTCCCATGCATCCACCCATGGATTTTGGACCATTTCCATATCTATTAATATAAGTAAACCTAGGAATGTGTAGAAAATGCTACGCCTTCCAGAGGAGTCGTAACAAGGAGAAACATCTGTATTTCTGATTGTTCTTTACTCTTTCTACATGTGCTGCATTTTGCAGCACACATTGAAAGAGGGAAAAGTCCCAGACAATTTTTGTTCAGGAAGTTATCCCTTTCTGCACAAAATAAATCTTGCCTGCAATGCTGGCACCCTTGCACCATGGGGTGTAAGAGTTCCTACGCCGGCGCTTGGTAGTCACTAGTGCCTTAGTGCAGAGAGAGAGCAGGAATGTGCTAAATCCTAGTAGATACGGTTCATTCATATCCTCTACATCTAATGCAGAGCAGCAAGTTGTCTATCTGCATTGCGCTGCGTCAAATGTTAGAAAATTAGTCCCTAACTTTTTACAGCTTCACTTCATTGGAAAAAAGTACACTTAACTTTGATATCTACTCAAGGCAAAAGGTGCCTCTTCGAAACTGTGCTCCCTGGTATTTAAGCGTCTCTGTTGCTCCATCAGCCGCTTGGGTTAGGTATACACAGGACCCAGAAACATCAATAGATAAATATACAATACTACATACAGCTGCTAAAACTCAAACCATGCACAAAATGCTGTTGCCACTCATTTGGATTAGGATTAAAACACTTTCTAAGCAAAATCCAACCCAACCTCCCCAGTCTTAAAATCTAAATGCATGTGAGCGGTGATGTATTCGATGAACATACCATGAAACCTGAAAATAAATTACTTGCCAAAAGGTAAAAAGAAAGAATTATAATATATAAAAGGTTGAAAACAAAACAATGCTCTGATGAGCTTTTTCTAGATATCAAATTAAGACATCAGCATGAATTAATCAACTAGGAAATGCTGTCTAAGCAGCGAAAGCAATTATTCTCTGATAATCAATAAGAGAGTATCAATATTGCTAGAATCAATTTTGGCTGGGTTCTAGTTTTTTAAGTAGCTTTCCCTGCGGTATTAGGGCAACTTAATTAATAGATCTGAAATCTTTGAAAGGTTACAGTCGGTCGCACAATTTAGGGTTGCATTATCGACTGATCTTTGATGTCTGCAGCAATTAAGATCATCTAGTGCACATCTCTCATTAACATCCATTTGTGAATTTATATGTTTATTTCATGAAAGGATAAGTACCATTGGTTATGACATCCTGATGCTCTACTGCCAGTGCTGAAAACTATATCGACATCGAATGGCTTCACCAGGTGCAAACAAAACATAAAAGCTTCAGATGCAAGAGCAATATAGAATAGGAAAAGAAGACTAAGGTTCTGCATCCCATTCTCCATATAATTGCTGATGGATAAGTGTGTACTTGAACATCCTGACTCTCAGACTGAATCATCTCTTTGTGAAGAGGTGTATTTGTGGGTTACGTTTAAAAAGGCTCCCACATCAATGGATCTCTCTGGATCCATTTGCATTTGTCAACTGGTTGTTTCTTTCCTAGAACAGACATTTCAATGTTGTTGGTGTAATGTTGCAAGAAACATGGATGAATGTTAGAAATGGGGGTCTCTAGTTGCAAGGGCTTGCACCTTTGTCCAAACAGGGCCTCTTCTCTTCCTAGTCAGGGTAAGGGAGTTACACTCACAAAATAACCTCTGCTCACCCCCTTGGTAGCTTGGCACAAGCAGTCAGGCTTATCTTAGAGACAGCGTGTAAAGCATTTGCACATAACCAAAAGTAATACAATGTAAGCACTACAAACGGACACCACACCAGTTTAGATAAAAATCCAATATTTTTTATTTACTTGAGATAAGACCAAAATGATAAAAGTCCACAATACAGTACTTAAAAATCTTCAGTTATCATAATAACCTTGTAAAACTGTTCCTTGATGTCGATAGCTCTGTCCGGGGCTATCACGGTGTCGTGAGCAAACAAATCTAAACAGTTCGGGCTGACCGCGGCGTCGCAGGCCAACTACGGCATCGGGAAGAACCGCAAACAGTACCTTTCAAAAATGCAGGATGTCGATGACCTCTCGTTGAGCTTCCGAACACACAGCGTAGGTAGGCGTCGGTTCCGGAGGTCAATGCAGGAGTCGTCGGGGCACTCAAAGTCACACGCATTGCAGATCGAACTCCTCTTTGTTGAAGTCAGGAGCGCTGGTGTCAGCCGGCGGCAGGTGCTGCGGTGTGAAGTGCAGCAGTGCAGCGTGCGGTGCCTTCAGGTCGTGGTGCGAGCAGAATCTCGGTGGCGGCATCAGATGGAGTCGTCAGTGAGACCAGGGTCGTAGTGTGAGATGAATGCGGTGTTCGTCATGGTGCTGGCAGATCACGGTGCAAGCAGCGTCGACGTCGCTGCTAAAGCGCTGTCATCGGCTGATGAACTGGAGTCGATGGCACCGGCGTCAGTAGGTCAAGGCTGTGGTGCGGGATGAGGGCAGTGTGTCATGTAACTTTATGAGCGGTGCCCTCGAGCCACGATGCAAGCAGTGGTGCCGATTTTGGCGTGGAGCGGCGTCGGAGATACCAAGGCGTCAACATGAAGTGAGGCAGTGCGGAGTGCAGTGCCCATGGGTCGCGGCATGAGCAGCGGCTCGGTGGCGTCCTCAGCAGGCTTCGTCGGTGACACCAGGGTCACAGTGTGGCATTGCGGTGGTGCCCTCTGCGGTGCCTTTAGTACACGGAGTCGGCTGCTGAGTCGTAGACGGTGTCGAGCTTGAAGTCTTTGCTGTTCTTGAGACTTCTTGCACAGGGGGCAAGCTCTACCTCAAGCTCTTGGAGAAACTCACAAAAGTAGATTGCAGAATGTTCAGTCCAGTCCTTTCACTGCCCAAGACAGAAGCAGCCACTGCAACCCAACACAGCAAAGCACACAGCAAAGTGGTAGTTCCTCCTCACAGCTTCTCCAGCTCTTCTTCTTGGCAGTCTTCTTGATCCAATAGAGTTCTGAAATCTTGGGGTCTAGGCACCAATATTTATACTAGCAAATCCTTTGTCCTCCGCAGGCAGAGGGTCCTGTACCTAGTTCAACCAGTTCTGGGTACATTCTGCCAGTGTGCACCTTCTTCCTTTGTCAGTGTGGGCCAGGGTCCTCAGACGCACCACAGGAGGTGGAGCTAGCATTGTGGAAGGCAGGCACAGCCCTATTCAGACCAAGGTGCTACTCCTCCCACCCATCTACATGCAGATAGGTCTATTCAGCCCTGTGCTGACTCACCCTGTCTCCTGGAGTCTTCCCCAACCCCTGTCACTCCCAAACCAGCCAGACAATACACAACCTAGCAGAGGCAGGCTGGATGGTTAGGAAAGAAAATCCCTGCTTTCTAAAAGTGGTATTTTCAAACACAGAATGTTAAAATCAACTTCACTAAAAGATGTATTTTGACATTGTGAGTTCAGGCATACTAAACTAGAATTTCTACCATGTTCCCTGGGTCAGTTAGGATTATAGGATGTTATAATCAAACTGCCAATTCTGGCCTATGGGGAACAGGTAGCCTTGCAATAGTAAAAAACAAAGTAGGCTGTAATTCACTATCAGGACATGCCTCACACACCAGGGCATGTCCTACCTCTCACATACAATGAACCCTGCCCACAGGGGTACCTTGGGCCTACCTTAGGGGTGACTAACAAGCAGAATAGGGAAGGCTTAGGGACTGGCAAGTGGGTGCACTTGCTGAGTCGACATGGCAGCCCCAGGCTACACACATGCTCTGCAATGCCAGGCCAGAGTTACACTTTACGGGCTGTTTGCGTGGGTGGCACAATCCAGTGTTGCAGCCCACCAATAGCATTTGATTTATGGGCCCTGGCACGTGCAGTGCACTTTACCAGCGACCGACACATAAATCAAATAGGCCAATCATGGAAACACCAATCCATAAAACATTTTACCACAGGAGCACTTGCACTTTACCACTGATCAGCAGTGAGAAAAGTGCGCAGAATCATTACACCAGCAAAAACAGTCAAAACCGGGAGGTCAGAAAGCAACAACTCAGGGGAAACACGCCAAAAGATGCCATGTTTAACAATGACCAAATCTTCATATTCCCTAAAAGGATAGCTATACGTTCCTCACTAGTAAGGGTAAGCTTGAAAGACCAAGGTATAGTTGAATTATTAACTTTAACAAATAGCATTAATACTGAGGTCATCAGTCTGTTATCTATATATTTAAACCACAGTTATTATAAATGATGTATCTGTTTTCCAATGTTTCTCAAAAGCGTATTGCAGTCTAATTAAATTCTATGATCACCTGTGAAACAATGCTTATATCTTCAGGGATAAGTTACATACATATCGAGGTACTTGTGCTCTGTCAGGGAGAACCATGTATATAGTTTGATGATTTCAATACCAAAACCTACACACAGAGCCTCTTGGCTCAGGTTATAATGAATCAAACTGCTTTTACGCTTTTTTGCTGACAACATTCAACTACATCTTGTCTCCAAAAGGCAGTGAGGTCATGGTCCAGATCCTACAGCAGAGGCAGGTTTGAATGACACACCAACATCTGAAGTATCGACAACCACCTCAATAGATCAATATAAGTTCTAAATTGGCTCAATGAGAGGATAGTGGTGAACTCTAATCTTGACACTGCTTAACAATGGGCTTCACCCTGGACAGGCACCTGAGTTTGTAGTCAAACATTTATTCACTGGCCAAAGGGGTATGCTTTCAGCTTCAAGGCATCAATAGGTTCAAGCTGAAGCTAAACTAATAGTTCAATCTCTTGTACTTTCAAGGTTGTATTATGGTAGCTCTCTACTTGTTCGCATTAGTCACCTTGGCCTCCTCAATGAAGCGGTACAGGCTAATAGACAGGCTGGTCCCTAGCCTGTGAAAATATGACCACATTTCATCCATTCTAAAATCTCTAGGTTTTCCATTAAGGCAAGGAGTATCTTCAGACTCATATAGATCACAAATAGGGCTCTACAGGTTGGTATTCATCCGTCTCACCCAAAAATGTGAATCTTGGTAGGCCAATGCCACCTTACAAGTCACTTCACCATTCCAAATTCTCAGCCTTGAAATATGCGAAAAGAATTAAGCAGTCCTCCACTAATGAACAAAAAGTTCGGAAATCAATCATACCAGTCATGGGAACTGTACAGTCTTTTAAAATATGTTAAACGGAACTGAAAAATGTGTTATTGCAAAAGCACTTCAATTCATAGCAGTTACGTGTTTACAGAAATGGAGAGATGCAGCAACAATAATATTCACAATAAAGCATTTGCAATTATTCTGTATGTTTTTATTTGCATCATACTGCATGGGTGTTGGACTTGGCCCTTTTTGCAGGGTCATCCCAGAGCTTGGGGGTCGATTGGGATGGCGGTCGGAAAACCATTCCGACCGCTATGGTAGCGGAAATTAACCTTGCGCTTCTACCGCGGAAAAACTGGCGGTCAGATTAGGATGAACCGCCAGAAAAATCCGACGGCAGTGGACAGATCCCAGGAAACTCTGCCGGGACCATCTGGAGGAGGTGAAAATCCGTCTGCGGCAGTCGGATTTGCTGCGGAAAGACCCAAAACCGCTGCACAGCCAGCAGATTAACCGCACTTGAAATTAGGATACAATTGCGGTGACAGCGGAACAATCAGTTGTTTCCAAAAGCCGCGATTGCAACAATTGATGGATGGGAGAGTCGGCGGAAGGGCTGTTGTATTCCGACTGCCGCGGTCACTCCGGAAGAGTAATGGCGGTCGAAAGCAGCAACACAACAAAGCTACCAAGAGTGGCCATTAATCTGGCTCAGCCTCAAAAAACACCTAACATACCCCAATGACACATCCCCATGGCAAGTAAAAAATACAAATCCCAGGTCAGCCCACACAACACACCTGACATGAATACTCCATTTTGACCCGACCACATAGCTGAGTATAAAACCAGACCCTTCCCTGACCAGAATCTTAGGCACAACTCCACAACTGAGGGGCCCAACACCACCTCACAAAGGACAGGCAAATCAGCACACATCACACCCTCACAACCACACACACACCACACACATCACCACCACTACCTTCACAACTGCACTTTTCCCATATTTGCACACAACACAGCATGTCACAGAAGAAGATGCCCAAATTCACTGACAATGAGTTGTCAGTGATGGTAGATGAGGTAATCAGAATAGAACCACATTTGTTTGGAAGCATGGTCCAACAGACACCAGTAGCCACAAAAAAATATCAAATGTGGGCAAGGATAGTCAACAAAGTCAATGCAGTAGGGACCACCCCGCGTTCCGCGAAGGAGATCAGGAATAGGTGGAATGACCTCAAGACCAGGGTGAAAGAGCATGCCAACAAGAACCATGAGCTGGCTCAGAGGACTGGCGGCGGGACTCCCATTCCACCACAAACATTCACCGAAGGGGAGGAGAAGGTGCTTGCCATACTGCATCCAGAGAGTCTCACAGGAATATCCGGGGGAGTGGAGGCTAGTAAGTACCAACAAATTTCTCCCATTACACTGCTATGTACTGTCTTGCACAACTACAAAGCTACGCTTCCTAGACCCAAATGCACTCAAGTGCAACACACTCTTCCAGACACATGTCTCACAGAACTAACCTTTACTCCCTCTGAATCACCCCAAAGGTAGCTAGCAACATTCCTGGGGGGCATGTGTGCAGGCAGCCAGCACTACAACTCCCTACAGGCCCCCCTGTCCTACAGCTCAGCAGGATGGAGCACTCCCCATACCCACAACCACGTGGCAGCCACTGCATTGCTTACGTTCACCTAACAGGTAAGTAGCCATCTTAAAAGAGAGGGGAGTTTGTGGCTGGGAAGCCTGCACCACAACTCCCACCAGGCCCCCTAGTCCCGCAGCTCAGCAGCATGGAGCACTCCCCACACCCACAACCATGTGGCAGCCATTGCATTTCTCACCTTCACCTAACAGGTAGGTAGCCATCTTAACAGGGAAGGGTGTTTGTGGGTGGGAAGCCTGCACCACAACTTTCACCAGAACCCCTTGTCCCACAGCTCAGCAGGATGGAGCACTTCCCACACCCCCAACCATGTGGCAGCCATTGCATTGCTCTCTTCAAACTTACAGGTAGGTAGCCATCTTATGCTCTCTTATCCCACCCCTGAGCAGGATGGAACACTCAATCAATCAATCAATAAATCAGGGAATTGTAAGTGCTCTACTCACCTGTGAGGTTCTCAAGGTGCTGAGGCGGGTCTGCAGATCTGTTTAGCCGAAGAGCCAGGTCTTGAGGGTCTTCCTGAAGTTGTTCAGGAAGGGGGCGCGTCTGATGTCTGCCGGTAGCTCGTTCCAGGTCTTGGCTGCAATGTGAGAAAAGGATCTTCCACCTGCTCTGGCGATGCATGGGGTTTCCGCTAGTACGAGGTTGGAAGATCGAAGGTTTCTTGTGGGTACGTGGAAGTTGATTCTGTCGTTGAGGTATTTGGGTTCGTTGTTGTGTAGGCATTTGTAGGCGTGAGTAAGATTTTGAAAGTGACTCTTTTCTCCTCGGGAGCCAGTGGAGACTTCGTAGGTGTTGGCTGATGTGTTCGTGTCAGAGGATGCCGAGCACGAGTCTGGCAGTGGTGTTCTGTATTGTCTGGAGTTTGCGGAGTAGGGACTAGTTGATGATGGCGTAGAGTGCATTTCCATAGTCCAGTCTGCAGGTAATGAGTGCATGGGTGACTGTCTTCCTTAACTCAGGGGGGATCCACTTGAAGGTCTTGCAAGGATGCAGAGGGTGTTGAAGCAGCTGGAGTTGATGGCGTTGACCTGTCGGTTCATGGTGAGTGATGAGTCAAGTACGATGCCGAGGTTCTTGGCATGGTCTGAGGGGCTAGGTGGGCTTCCAAGGGCGGTCAGCCACCAGGTGCTGTTCCATGCAGAAGGGGTGATACCGAGGATGAGGACTTCTGTCTTCTCTGCGTTGAGCTTCAGGCAGCTGTTGGTCATCCAGACTGCGACGTCTTGCATTCCTTTCTGGAAGTTGAGTTTGGCAGTGGTGGGGTCTTTGGTGAGGGAGCGGATGAGCTGGGTGTCATCGGCGTAGCATACGATGTTGAGGCTGTGTTGTCGGACGATGGCTGTGAGGGGGGCCATGTAGATGTGGAAGAGAGTGGGGCTCAGGGAGGAACCCTGTGGGACTCCGCAGGTGATTTTCGTGGGGTCGGAGAGGAAGGGTGGGAGTCTGATCCTTTGGCTTCTTCCAGTGAGGAATGATTGGATCCAGTCCAGGGCTGTTCCTTGTATGTATGCGACGTGTAGTCTGGCAACTATTGTGCGGTGGGAGACAGTGTCAAAGGCCGCTGATAGGTCGAGTAGGATGAGGGCTGCAGAGTGGCCTTGGTCCAGGAGGGTGTGGATGTCATCTGTGGCAGCGAGTAGGGCAGTCTCTGTGCTGTGGTTGCTTCGGAATCTGGATCCCCCATCCAACAGCCATGTGTAACCTATTCCCTTCCTTTGCTTCACTTCACAGGGAGGTAGCCATCTTAACAGGGAGGGGGGTTTGTGGTTGGGAAGGCAGCTCTCCAACTTCCACCAGGCCCCCTTGTCCCACAGCTCAGCAGGATCGAGCACTCCCCACACCCACAACCATGTGGCAGCTCTTGCATTGCTCTCCTTTACATAACAGGTAGGTAGCCATCTTAACAGGTAGGGGTGTTTGTGGGTGGGTAGCTAGCACTCCAACTCCCACCAGGCCCCTTGTCCCACAGCTCAGCAGGATGGATCACTCTCCACACCCCCAACCATGTGGCAGCTATTGCATTGCTCTCTTCAAACCCACAGGTAGGTAGCCATTTTAACAGAGAGGGGTGTTTGTGGGTGGGAAGCCAGCATTACAACTCCTACCAGGCCCCCTAGTCCCACAGCTCAGCAGGATGGAGCACTCCCCACACTCACAACCATGTGGCAGCTATTACATTGTTCTTTTCAAACCTACAGGTAAGTAGCCATCCAAACAAGGAGGGGTGTTTGTGGGTGGGAAGCCAGCACTACAACTCCAACCAGGCCCCCTTGTCCCACAGCTCAGCAGGATGGAGTACTCCCCACACCCGTATGGCAGCCATTGCATTGTTCACCTTCACCTAACATGTAGGTAGCCATCTTAACAGAGAGGGGTGTTTGTGGGTGGGAAGCTTGCACCACAACTCCCACCAGTCCCTCTTGTCCCACTGCTCAGCACGATGGAGCACTCCCCACACCACCTACCATGTGGCAGCTACTGCATTGCTCTCTTCAAACCCACAGGTAGGTAGCCATCTTAACAGGGAGGGGTGTTTGTGGATGGGAAGCCAGCACTACAACTCCCACCAGGCCCCCTTGTCCCACAGCTCAGCAGGATGGAGCACTCCCCATACCCACAACCATGTGGCTGCCATTGCATTGCTCACCTTCACCTAACAGGTAGGTAGCAATCTTAACAGGGAGGGCTGTTTGTGGGTGGGAAGCCTGCACCACAACTTCTACCAGGCCCCCTTGTCCCACAGCTCAGCAGGATGGAGCACTCCCCACACCCCCAACCATGTGGCAGCTATTGCATTGCTCTCCTTCATCTAACAGGCAGGTAGCCATCTTAACAGAGAGGGGTGTTTTGGTTGGAAAGCCAGCACTACAACTCCCACCAGGCCCCCTTGTCCTACAGCACAGCAGGATGGAGCACTCCCCACATACCCAACCATGTGGCAGCTCTTGCATTGCTCTCCTTTACCTAACAGGTAGGTAGCCATCTTAACAGGTAGGGGTGTTTGTGGGTGGGTAGCTAGCACTCCAACTCCCACCAGGCCCCTTGTCCCACAGCTCAGCAGGATGGAGCACTCTCCACACCCCCAACCATGTGGCAGCTATTGCATTGCTCTCTTCAAACCCACAGGTAGGTAGCCATTTTAACAGAGAGGGGTGTTTGTGGGTGGGAAGCCAGCATTACAACTCCTACCAGGCCCCCTTGTCCCACAGCTCAGCAGGATGGAATACTCCCCACACCCGTATGGCAGCCATTGCATTGTTCACCTTCACCTAACATGTAGGTAGCCATCTTAACAGAGAGGGGTGTTTGTGGGTGGGAAGCTTGCACCACAACTCCCACCAGTCCCTCTTGTCCCACTGCTCAGCACGATGGAGCACTCCCCACACCACCTACCATGTGGCAGCTACTGCATTGCTCCCTTCAATCCCACAGGTAGGTAGCCATCTTAACAGGGAGGGGTGTTTGTGGATGGGAAGCCAGCACTACAACTCCCACCAGGCCCCCTTGTCCCACAGCTCAGCAGGATGGAGCACTCCCCATACCCACAACCATGTGGCTGCCATTGCATTGCTCACCTTCAACTAACAGGTAGGTAGCAATCTTAACAGGGAGGGCTGTTTGTGGGTGGGAAGCCTGCACCACAACTTCTACCAGGCCCCCTTGTCCCACAGCTCAGCAGGATGGAGCACTCCCCACACCCCCAACCATGTGGCAGCTATTGCATTGCTCTCCTTCATCTAACAGGTAGGAAGCCATCTTAACAGAGAGGGGTGTTTTGGTTGGAAAGCCAGCACTACAACTCCCACCAGGCCCCCTTGTCCTACAGCACAGCAGGATGGAGCACTCCCCACATACCCAACCATGTGGCAGCTCTTGCATTGCTCTCCTTTACCTAACAGGTAGGTAGCCATCTTAACAGGTAGGGGTGTTTGTGGGTGGGTAGCTAGCACTCCAACTCCCACCAGGCCCCTTGTCCCACAGCTCAGCAGGATGGAGCACTCTCCACACCCCCAACCATGTGGCAGCTATTGCATTGCTCTCTTCAAACCCACAGGTAGGTAGCCATTTTAACAGAGAGGGGTGTTTGTGGGTGGGAAGCCAGCATTACAACTCCTACCAGGCCCCCTTGTCCCACAGCTCAGCAGGATGGAATACTCCCCACACCCGTATGGCAGCCATTGCATTGTTCACCTTCACCTAACATGTAGGTAGCCATCTTAACAGAGAGGGGTGTTTGTGGGTGGGAAGCTTGCACCACAACTCCCACCAGTCCCTCTTGTCCCACTGCTCAGCACGATGGAGCACTCCCCACACCACCTACCATGTGGCAGCTACTGCATTGCTCCCTTCAAACCCACAGGTAGGTAGCCATCTTAACAGGGAGGGGTGTTTGTGGATGGGAAGCCAGCATTACAACTCCTACCAGGCCCCCTTGTCCCACAGCTCAGCAGGATGGAGCACTCCCCACACTCACAACCATGTGGCAGCTATTACATTGTTCTTTTCAAACCTACAGGTAAGTAGCCATCCTAACAAGGAGGGGTGTT
Organism: Triturus cristatus; assembly: GCF_964204655.1. Taxonomy (NCBI): domain Eukaryota; kingdom Metazoa; phylum Chordata; class Amphibia; order Caudata; family Salamandridae; genus Triturus; species Triturus cristatus. Next base: position 521,853,481 of record NC_140588.1, on the reverse strand, counting down.
TGTGGGTGGGAAGCCAGCACTCCAACTCTAACCAGGCCCCCTTGTCCCACAGCTCAGCAGGATGGAGTACTCCCCACACACGTATGGCAGCCATTGCATTGTTCACCTTCACCTAACATGTAGGTAGCCATCTTAACAGAGAGGGGTGTTTGTGGGTGGGAAGCTTGCACCACAACTCCCACCAGTCCCTCTTGTCCCACTGCTCAGCACGATGGAGCACTCCCCACACCACCTACCATGTGGCAGCTACTGCATTGCTCTCTTCAAACCCCCAGGTAGGTAGCCATCTTAACAGGGAGGGGTGTTTGTGGATGGGAAGCCAGCACTACAACTCCCACCAGGCCCCCTTGTCCCACAGCTCAGCAGGATGGAGCACTCCCCATACCCACAACCATGTGGCTGCCATTGCATTGCTCACCTTCAACTAACAGGTAGGTAGCAATCTTAACAGGTAGGGGTGTTTGTGGGTGGGTAGCTAGCACTCCAACTCCCACCAGGCCCCTTGTCCCACAGCTCAGCAGGATGGAGCACTCTCCACACCCCCAACCATGTGGCAGCTATTGCATTGCTCTCTTCAAACTCACAGGTAGGTAGCCATCTTAACAGAGAGGGGTGTTTGTGGGTGGGAAGCCAGCATTACAACTCCTACCAGGCCCCCTTGTCCCACAGCTCAGCAGGATGGAGCACTCCCCACACTCACAACCATGTGGCAGCTATTACATTGTTCTTTTCAAACCTACAGGTAAGTAGCCATCCTAACAAGGAGGGGTGTTTGTGGGTGGGAAGCCAGCACTACAACTCCAACCAGGCCCCCGTGTCCCACAGCTCAGCAGGATGGAGTACTCCCCACACCCGTATGGCAGCCATTGCATTGTTCACCTTCACCTAACATGTAGGTAGCCATCTTAACAGAGAGGGGTGTTTGTGGGTGGGAAGCTTGCACCACAACTCCCACCAGTCCGTCTTGTCCCACTGCTCAGCACGATGGAGCACTCCCCACACCACCTACCATGTGGCAGCTACTGCATTGCTCTCTTCAAACCCACAGGTAGGTAGCCATCTTAACAGGGAGGGGTGTTTGTGGATGGGAAGCCAGCACTACAACTCCCACCAGGCCCCCTTGTCCCACAGCTCAGCAGGATGGAGCACTCCCCATACCCACAACCATGTGGCTGCCATTGCATTGCTCACCTTCACCTAACAGGTAGGTAGCAATCTTAACAGGGAGGGCTGTTTGTGGGTGGGAAGCCTGCACCACAACTTCTACCAGGCCCCCTTGTCTCACAGCTCAGCAGGAAGGAGCACTCCCCACACCCCCAACCATGTGGCAGCTATTGAATTGCTCTCCTTCATCTAACAGGTAGGTAGCCATCTTAACAGGGAGGGGTGTTTTGGTTGGAAAGCCAGCACTACAACTCCCACCAGGCCCCCTTGTCCCACAGCACAGCAGGATGGAGCACTCCCCACATACCCAACCATGTGGCAGCTCTTGCATTGCTCTCCTTTACCTAACAGGTAGGTAGCCATCTTAACAGGTAGGGGTGTTTGTGGGTGGGTAGCTAGCACTCCAACTCCCACCAGGCCCCTTGTCCCACAGCTCAGCAGGATGGAGCACTCTCCACACCCCCAACCATGTGGCAGCTATTGCATTGCTCTCTTCAAACCCACAGGTAGGTAGCCATCTTAACAGAGAGGGGTGTTTGTGGGTGGGAAGCCAGCATTACAACTCCTACCAGGCCCCCTTGTCCCACAGCTCAGCAGGATGGAGCACTCCCCACACTCACAACCATGTGGCAGCTATTACATTGTTCTTTTCAAACCTACAGGTAAGTAGCCATCCTAACAAGGAGGGGTGTTTGTGGGTGGGAAGCCAGCACTACAACTCTAACCAGGCCCCCTTGTCCCACAGCTCAGCAGGATAGAGTACTCCCCACACCCGTATGGCAGCCATTGCATTGTTCACCTTCACCTAACATGTAGGTAGCCATCTTAACAGAGAGGGGTGTTTGTGGGTGGGAAGCTTGCACTACAACTCCCACCAGTCCCTCTTGTCCCACTGCTCAGCACGATGGAGCACTCCCCACACCACCTACCATGTGGCAGCTACTGCATTGCTCTCTTCAAACCCACAGGTAGGTAGCCATCTTAACAGGGAGGGGTGTTTGTGGATGGGAAGCCATCACTACAACTCCAACCAGGCCCCCTTGTCCCACAGCTCAGCAGGATGGAGCACTCCCCATACCCACAACCATGTGGCTGCCATTGCATTGCTCACCTTCACCTAACAGGTAGGTAGCAATCTTAACAGGGAGGGCTGTTTGTGGGTGGGAAGCCTGCACCACAACTTCTACCAGGCCCCCTTGTCCCACAGCTCAGCAGGATGGAGCACTCCCCACACCCCCAACCATGTGGCAGCTATTGCATTGCTCTCCTTCATCTAACAGGTAGGTAGCCATCTTAACAGGGAGGGGTGTTTTGGTTGGAAAGCCAGCACTATAACTCCCACCAGGCCCCCTTGTCCCACAGCACAGCAGGATGGAGCACTCCCCACATACCCAACCATGTGGCAGCTCTTGCATTGCTCTCCTTTACCTAACAGGTAGGTAGCCATCTTAACAGGTAGGGGTGTTTGTGGGTTGGTAGCTAGCACTCCAACTCCCACCAGGCCCCTTGTCCCACAGCTCAGCAGGATGGAGCACTCTCCACACCCCCAACCATGTGGCAGCTATTGCATTGCTCCTTTCAAACCCACAAGTAGGTAGCCATCTTAACAGAGAGGGGTGTTTGTGGGTGGGAAGCCAGCATTACAACTCCTACCAGGCCCCCTTGTCCCACAGCTCAGCAGGATGGAGCACTCCCCACACTCACAACCATGTGGCAGCTATTACATTGTTCTTTTCAAACCTACATGTAAGTAGCCATCCTAACAAGGAGGGGTGTTTGTGGGTGGGAAGCCAGCACTACAACTCCAACCAGGCCCCCTTGTCCCACAGCTCAGCAGGATGGAGTACTCCCCACACCCGTATGGCAGCCATTGCATTGTTCACCTTCACCTAACATGTAGGTAGCCATCTTAACAGAGAAGGGTGTTTGTGGGTGGGAAGCTTGCATCGCAACTCCCACCAGTCCCTCTTGTCCCACTGCTCAGCACGATGGAGCACTCCCCACATACCCAACCATGTGGCAGCTCTTGCATTGCTCTCCTTTACCTAACAGGTAGGTAGCCATCTTAACAGGTAGGGGTGTTTGTGGGAGGGTAGCTAGCACTCCAACTCCCACCAGGCCCCTTGTCCCACAGCTCAGCAGGATGGAGCACTCTCCACACCCCCAACCATGTGGCAGCTATTGCATTGCTCTCTTCAAACCCACAGGTAGGTAGCCATCTTAACAGGGAGGGGTGTTTTGGTTGGAAAGCCAGCACTACAACTCCCACCATGCCCCCTTGTCCCACAGCACAGCAGGATGGAGCACTCCCCACATACCCAACCATGTGGCAGCTCTTGCATTGCTCTCCTTTACCTAACAGGTAGGTAGCCATCTTAACAGGTAGGGGTGTTTGTGGGTGGGTAGCTAGCACTCCAACTCCCACCAGGACCCTTGTCCCACAGCTCAGCAGGATGGAGCACTCTCCACACCCCCAACCATGTGGCAGCTATTGCATTGCTCCCTTCAAACCCACAGGTAGGTAGCCATCTTAGCAGAGAGGGGGGGTTGTGGGTGGGAAGCCAGCATTACATCTCCTACCAGGCCCCCTTGTGCCACAGGTCAGCAGGATGGAGCACTCCCCACACTCACAACCATGTGGCAGCTATTACATTGTTCTCTTCAAACCTACAGGTAAATAGTGATCTTAACAAGGAGTGGTGTTTGTGAGTGGGAAGCCAGCACTCCAACTCCAACCAGGCCCCCTTGTCCCACAGCTCAGCAGGATGGAGCACTCCCCACACCCACACCCATATAGCAGCCAGTGCATTGTTCACCTTCACCTAACATGTAGGTAGACATCTTCACAGAGAGGGGTGTTTGTGAGTGGGAAGCTTGCACCACAACTCCCACCGGTCCCTCTTGTCCCACTGCTCAGCATGATGGAGCACTCCCCACACCATCTACCATATGGCCATCAGGTAGGTAGCAATCTTAACAGGGAGGGTTGTTTGTGGGTGGGAAGCCTGCACCACAACTTCTACCAGGCCCCCTTGTCCCACAGCTCAGCAGGATGGAGCACTCCCCACACCCCCAACCATGTGGCAGCTATTGCATTGCTCTCCTTCACATAACAGGTAGTTAGCCATCTTAACAGGGAGGGGTGTTTGTGGGTGAAAAGCCAGCACTACAACTCCCACCATGCCCCCTTGTCCCACAGCACAGCAGGATGGAGCACTCACCACATACCCAACCATGTGGCAGCCATTGCATTGCTCTCTTCAAATTTACAAGTAGGTAGCCATCTTATGCTCGCTTGTCTCACCTCTAAGCAGGATGGAACACTCCCCCATCCAAGAGCCATGTGTAACCTATTCCCTTCCTCTGCTCCACTTAACAGGGAGGTAGCCATCTTAACAGGGAGGGGGGTTTCTGGTTGGGAAGGCAGCACTCCAACTCCCACCAGGTCCCCTTGTCCCACAGCTCAGCAGGATAGAGCACTACCCACAACCATGTGACAGCTATTGCATTGCTCTCCTTCACCTAACAGGTAGGTAGCCATCTTAACAGGGAGGGGTGTTTGTGGATGGCAAGCCAGCACTCCAACTCCCACCAGGCCCCCTTGTCCCACAGCCCAGCAGGATACCCACAACTACATGGCAGCTATTGCATTGCTCTCTTCAAACCCACAAGTAGGTAGCCATCTTAAAAGGGAGGTGAGTTTGTAGGTGGGAAGCCAGCACTACAACTCCCACCTTGCCTCCTTGTCCCACAGCCCAGCAGAAAGGTATAACCCTCCCACTCTTAGCCATGTGGCAGCAATTTCCCTCCACTGTGTCAGAAAACAGAAAGGTAGACAGTGCATGCACCCTGCCATCCTTCTCAAAAAGCATGGAGCCATATGACCACACCAGCCCTCACATATTATCCAGCTTGGCATAGAACCAAAGGCCACATCCAGTGTGCAGACAGCTAAGCATATGTAACTGTCACTGAAATTAAACTTTGACTCCCCAAGTCACTGGTTGAAGGAATTCAGGGCCCAATCATGCATAGCACTGAATGCTATGTGTAAGTGCCATGGTGTCAGAGCATGAAGGCCCATATGAACAAAAAACATGCATGGTCAATCAGAAAAACAAAGTAAAGTTGATGAGTTGCAGGTCAGATGATGACATGTCCTTGTAATCACACAATCTATACTTGACACATGGTTTCCCTTTACATGTCACACCATGGACAAGTAATGTATGTACCTCCACATCATGTCATAATTCTCAGTACCTTGCAGCCATATAAAGTGATTTCAATGTAAACTGTGTGGTGTATCACATGTAACATACAAACGTCTAACACCAAGCTTGTGGAGTGCACTTCAATGACCATTTCACCACTGTTCAACAGGAGATCCACAAGCAATTGCTGCAGAACACAACACCAACCTACAGAGCCTGTCTCCCACCCCTGAACATGAACTCTCGGATGCAGGCTCCCTACGTTTCTTGGATGAGGAGCAAGAACCTGGCCCATCCGGACTGCCAGGGCGCACCACGTCCCAGGCCTCCATTGCCCCCACCATCACAGCAACAACAACAGCGCTGACCCCTGCTTCAACGACCTGTGCGGCCTCAACCACCACTGCTGCCTGCAACACTCTTCCTGCCTTAGTGGTTACCAACACCACCACACAATCAGAGGAGGACATGGAGAGTCTGCGGGTGCATCAAGTGCCAACGCCATAGGTCTGGGACAGCAGAGCAGGTGGGAGGGCAACTGGGGACAAATCCGAGAGGACACTGGGACTGAATCCCTGGCCAACATCGCTAGAGTCCTTGGGGCATATGAGCAGATCCAGAGACACATGGGCCAGGTTTTGGAAGAAGTGCATGAGCTCTGCCTGCTGCTGAGGTCCATGGACATGCATGTGGGCCAAATTGTGGACCTCATGGGCCAGCTGGTGGATGTTCTGAGGGACAGACATGCTCAGGACAGCTCAACCCCCCCGTGGCCCGCAGGATGATACTCCCACCACCTCAGCTGCGGCCACAGAGAGGTGTGAGCTGCAACAAAATGACTCCTCAGACACCACTGAGCCCACAGCAGTGCCCCCCTGCAAAACGCACAAGGGGCCGTCCGAGAAACATCAGGGGAGGATCACATGGCAATGCACCATCCAAATGCTAGTCGCCGAGCCAGCCATGATGGCACCTCTGTTCCCCTTGACACCGACTTTGTTGACTATCCTTACCCACACTGCCATGTTGATGGAAGGTGTCTGTTGGACTGTGTGACTACATCAATGTGGTGACTACTCTATTGTCTTATTTACCATCACTGACAACTCATAAATTCACTTTGCACCATTTTGTAAATAATCACTTTTCTGTCACAATACTCATTGTAAATAAATACTCTTTATACACCTATGTCTTTGGGTCAGCTCCATGTTTATCCTAGTATGTACAATGTCTACTCAGATTCCATTGTACCACAAGCTCTGATTGTGATGAGGCATTGAGAGGGTGAAGGAACCTAGAAATACACAAGAGAATGACATTTACTTGTCAGGTGATGGAATCACAGCTAGTACACACCACTAGTCATCAATGTACACAAACTAGCACACATTACAATGAGCAAATATCTCAACATAGACATCATGTAGCTGGTCATAACTACCCTGTGCCACACATATCAGCCATTAGCACAGAGCCAACAACAGCCAGCAGGCAAAAAGCTCTTCTAGGCCTTGTCACTACCATCAAACACAACAGAGAATGTCACTTTTGTACAATGTCACTCACACTCAAGGAAGGTAGTTGTTGATGAGCTGTTGACGCAGGTCGACACCTTTCTCCTCTCCACTATCATCCTCGTTACTGGACATGTTTGGGTTTGCAGGGGGGGGCATCTGCTGCTCATCATCGTCCAGGAGCAGGGGATCTCTTTGTGCAAGGCCAGGTTGTAGAGCATGCAGCATGCAACTACGATCTGACACACTTTTTGGGGAGAGTAGATTAGTGCACCTCCGCTCTTGTCCAGATACTGGAATCTAGACTTCAGAAGACCAAAAGTACACTCCACCACAGGACGTGTCCTCCCATGTGCATCATTGTAGTGGACTTCACCCGGGGTCCTGGGATTCCTCAGTGGGGTCAGCATCCAAGGCCGGGTAGGATACGCAAAGTCACCTAGGTGTGAGTTACACAGATCAATTTTGTAATATAAACAGCAGCTGAGGACAGCATGTCACACATACAGCACACTACTTGACTGCGTACTCACCAACAAGCCAGGCATGCTCTGGATGCAGATTTGCCATCAGCTGTGGTATGATGCTGTTACGCATTATGTTGGAGTCATGTGCTGATCCTGGAAATCCGGCACAGACATGGGAGATTATCATATCTGCTTGGCATACCACTAGCACATTAATGGAATGGAAATGCTTCCTGTTCCTGTATATGTGCTCACGTGCCTGTGGTGGAACCAGGCCAACATTTGCACAGGCAATGGTGTCAACAACATTAGGGATGTTGTCAAGGTCATAAAAATCACCCTTCACAGCTGCCAATTCATGTCCTCTGGGAAAATGAATGTGCCGGTCCTTGTATGTCATCATTGCGGACAGGACATCACGTAGCACCATGCTAAACATTGGTTGAGACATCCCACCTGTGCTGGCCACCGTGTACTGGAACGAACCAGTTGCAAAGAAATGCAGGGCTGCCATCACCTTAACTGTTGGTGTCGAAGCAGTCGGATGGGTTGTGCGAGGCCTCAGATGGGGCTCCAACTGACCACATAGGTCTTGAAGGGTAAGTCGATCCAAACAGAATTTTCGTATGACGTCCTCATCCTCAATGTCCACCAGCAATGTGAACGGACGAAGCACATTTGGTCGTCTCCTACATAAAAGGAAAGTGGACACATGTCAATTCAATTCCCCTATGAGATGTGTCCAACATCTTACGTCTTGACTGACACAGCGCCAATAATGACTGGACTGAAACAACAGCTTAAAGCACAAGTCCCATGCAGAGTCACCTTGATCTCAAGTAGTTGTACATGAGTTCAATATGTACATACTGAGTACCCCCAAAACAGATTCTGACTATGTGAATGGAAAATGGTACATTCCAACATTTTGTGTCACCAGCCCTGAGAGTAGTTGACAGAGCACATGTTTGAAACAGCAACACTACTGGGTTCTACGTAAGAGTGGGTGGAAATTGTGTAATCGCGCTATGCAAATCTTTGCGAAAATGGTAAAAATTATCGCGAACACGTGGAAATATCACGAAGACGCGTAGGTTTTTGTCCCGCCCGTTTGCGATGTTTTTTGCGTGATCGCGTTGGAAATGTGTCGCCAACTTGCCCATGCGGTCGCTAATGGGCACAGCCATCTTGTTTTCACTTGCCCCGCCCGCTCGCGATGCTATTTCCTGTTCTGGGTCGCGCAATGCATGCTCGCGCTTGTTCGCACTAGGTATTTCCTGTTCGGGAACGCATATTGCGTGTTCGCAATGCTTTTTGCGTGCTCGGGGGAAAATATCTCGCAAACTTGCCCATGCGGTCGCAGTGGGCGCGGCCATCTTGTTTTTCACTCTATGCTATGGTTCTGGGGCCTGCTTTTCAATCCTCCCTCTATCTTTTCAATCCTTTGTTTCTGAAAACTTTTTTTTGATCTTTTTTATTTATTATCTCTCTCTCTTTTTTCCTGACTCTATATTTTTTGATTTTGTCTACTATTTGTGTGTCTTTTAACTACTTTTTCACTCTTTTTCTATTACCTGATTTTTAAATTTCTTTTACTTACTTTTTTAATTTTTACCTTTTCTTTTCCGCCCCCTGCCTACCCCAGAACCATGGCAAAGGGCCACAGGGGGCATCGCAGCCTGAGCCGCGACCGCCTTCCTTGCGGAAGGCGGCACCCACAAGGGGAGGTGGAGTTGGCTGCACTGTTTTTTTTTTGTGCAGCGCCAACTCCCCTTAACCCTGGCAGCAGGCGGCAGGCCTGAGTCTGGGTATGGGCTCCGGGAGCGTCAGCAGCATTGGGGAAAGGTGCGCCGGGCAGTGTTTCGCTGCTCGGGTGTCCGGCGCAGCCAGAACCAGCTGACGCACCGGTGGTCCGATATCCTGGACCGGGAGCAGGACCTGCTGGACCTGCTAGGAGTGGTGGTCCCGGGTCTTGGTGAGTAGCTATTTGACTATTACTACTTTCTGTCTGTTCTGCTCTGTGTTATATATTGCGAATATATTTTTTTTCTGACCAGCTAGAATGCTGCTGCTTACATACATTACAGGTAATTTACTTTTAAAAGTCTTCTGTGATTGTTATGACACTGGTGCTCTGCGCTACTAATCTTGTTATTTGCAACTTTGCGTTTGCGCTCTTTTTGGTTGATTATGTAAGAGTTTATTTTAGAAAACTTAAGTTAGGTAATGCTAAAGTGACTCTAGTCCTTCCTTTGTCCTGTCACTAAGAGATAGGGGTGGATTGATAAATAGGTTTAGTTACTTATTATAAGTTTGTAATTTTTTAGTGGTCTGCGATGCCCCCTCTATTACGTCACGAGCTGCTGAGTGCTGCTAGTGCTTACCCCGGTCCTTAGTAGAACCTTTTGTAGTTTGTTCAGTGAGTGCTAATAGGCTTAGCACTAACAGAACATCTGCATCAACCAACCAACAATTTTGTGTATGCAAAAATACAGGCATATGTCCTCCATTTATGCATTTTTGAGGACTAAAAGAAGTGGAAATGCTTACTTAATGTACAATTGGCATGCCTGGAATAGGTGGGCTCGGTCAGGTAGTACGTACTGCTTAGGCTTAGTTAGTATTCTGGAATCAGAATGGAACACTGGATTAGTGTAGATAAATAATAACTAGTCGGTCCGCGAATCCCCAGATAATACTTGTCGACCAGATTAGATAGGTCAATTTTACTGCAATTGTTGTTTACACAAATGTTTTTTTGACAGTCTTATAAAAATATTTTATTTGTTTCACACCAATCATCAATGTGTGTCTCTTTCTTATATCTTTCATGATCAGCACCCAGGGGCAAGAAGACAGGGGCAGAGTCGGCGGGAGCAGTTCCAGTCAGACAGGAGGACCAGAACGAGGGCTCTTCTGCTGGCCCCTGTAAGTCTTCTTGTTTTTAATATTAATTCTTATTCACTAACATTTACTGCACCGTATTTTTTTCCCGAACTATTGTTTCCGTTTCCTAATGCTATATTTTACCAACAATTACCCTTCGATCTAGAATATCTGTTTCCAGATTCTTGTTATCCCTGCCTCTAACTGCCTCTGCTATCACTCTCTGTACTACTACTATTAGTCTGTCTGTAGCTAAGCATGCCCAGTTGGCCACTCTTTATTTAAAAGGTTTTAAATAAAACTCAGATTCACCAGTAGCTCTAGTCATTGATGAGTCCAGTCCTTTGGGTTGTCCTCTTGTACTCCTTCTATTCTTCTTAATCTTTGAGGCTTTATTAATCTGGATGTTTTGCAACAAAATGCCCAACCAGATTTTACTATTTTGATAGGATAGGACATACTACTACTGTTGTAGGGATTTTCCACATACAGAACATTGCACAAGAAAATAGGATGTTGGTGATGGGAGGTTGGACCTTCCTCACACTCACACATCAATCAGAACAGAACCCACCACAATCCCCTGCCCAACTAGTTATAATAGTGTTTTATTACTAATAGCTCTCCGAACCTCCCCCAAGATACCCAATGAATAGACAACCCAGAACATAACACTCCCGACCTCTCAGTCGTGGAAGCAATGCACATGCACAGTTTGCACACCCTTCCTTTCGCTCGCTCACTCGTGTAAGTCCATCCACACCAAATACCACCGAGTCTATGTAAGTTCCAAAATTTTATTTGCAACTGACAAGCTCTGTACGTTGTTCCATTATGCAGCACCAACAGCAAAATGCATAAGATTAAAACTATAAACATTTTTGCACTTAGTTACACTTACAACAACTACAAGTCCATAGAATGAAGAAAAAAAAAAGCGAAATCATGATTAATAATAAGTGAACAGTGGTGGAAGCAATACCATCCCCTTTGTATGAATAGGAATATAGTTTATATAAAATTATAAATGAAGATCTGAGTGAATTCTGTGGACCCCTCACCTTAGAAGAAGCTAGTACTGATTACATCATAAGCTCTGCAAAGCTCTGATTCGTAGAATGGAATCTTCCGTCTGTTAGGAGAAAAATGGTGCGCGTTAGTATATTGCAAGCATTTCTCAGTTGTGGCAAAAAGTGTAGCATTTTGGATAAGCAATAGGGACTAACATCAGAACGCCATAACAAAGTGGCTTGTTTTGATTGACCTTGTACGCAGCGCTTAGACAGTAGCACTATGAGCAGTGGGCTCAAATGCGTCACTCTTTATACAACAAGCTGCGAGGTAACGACGCGTGTGCTAAAATAAAAGACACAAAGGTAAAATGGTAGCATGGCTCGGGCTAACTAAGCAAAGACTAGAATGACTCTAGGGACCATATAACTACTAGTGTCTACTATACTACTACCTGATTTGTACTAATGATGTATGTTGTATATGTATGTATTACTATTAACTAATTTTTCAATCTTGCTAGTGAAAAATAGGGGGAGGTGGATATGACACCTACAAAATGTGTAATGTTTTTTCAAGGCGCACTACCAACCACCAGTGCCGGGGCCAACGGCGACGCGGCTGCTGACGGAGGAGAGGAGGAGACAGCAGTTGCAGGAGGAGCTATAGGGGGTGAGCCTGCAGCAGTGGCGGTGGTGGTAAGTTAGATTCCTAATCCTTACTTATTAACATTACACTCACTGCAAGGGTGTACTGTATAATACTGTACAGTTGACTTACTAAGTAAGAGGCTGTTGTGAACGGTTGAAGTCACCCTTTACTTAGCATTAGTAAAAGCATTAGTGGCGGGAGTGTTGAGTAACCAATGGCCTCTTCTATCTGATGATTTCAACTCAGCTGTGAAAGTTTTATGGAGAAGACTAACCTTGATGAGTCAGATCAGATGACCTTGATGGATGGGTTGAACGAAAAGGGAAAGAAGAGTGGAAGGAAGAAGGACGGGCGAGATTTAAGATTTGTGACTGGCAGAAAAGGATTCGTGGGATGCATGCAGCATGCATACTGGTGGCTGATAGGAATCAGATGCATGGTTGGTTGAATGCCTGAAACTCCCACAAATGTTAAAGTCCAAGAAAGTGGGAGGATAGATTGTTCATACCACAAATGTTATGTGCTGGCTAGTGCTACCGTGACACTATGTGTAGAAATATTTGTCTTACTGCTTTGCTAAGAGTTTATTTTACAATAGTCTTGTTTTTTCTTCTTCATATATAGCTACTCCTTCCAAGGGGAAACCTGACCGGAAGGAGCTGGCAGCCAAGGCCCGGCGCCGGAAACTGGAGGCCATACAGACCGAATATCGTCGGCTGGTGGTCCTGGAAGAGGAGGAGGAGGAGGCGGCAGCAGCTGCAGCCTACTTCAATGCCCCGGGCCCCAGCCACCGCCCTCCAATGGTATGGCGCCACCATCTGGCAGCCGCCCGCCGCCGCCCCTCCATCAGTGCTGCCCCCCCGTGGATGCAACTGCCGCACATTGAAGCGCCGTGTTGCCCGCCTGGAGGAGCAAGTTCATGTCCTCCTGAAAAAAGCCCACCGAACTTAGGCCCTGTTATTATTGTCCCTTTTTTAATTATTCTTGGGGTGGGTGGGATCCGGGCTTTGGGTTTTCTCTTTTGTACAATTGGACATTTTCTTTACGGACATTGGTTGGGGTTAGGGAGAGGGGTGGGTCAGGTGTGCGATTTTTATTACATAGTTTATTTTTGTTAGGGTATTAAATAATATATTTCTACTTAAGTTTACATACGATGTTGTTACAATGGAACCAGCAGCACTGAAAACACGTTCCGAAGAGACACTTGCGACAGGGCAAGCCAGATAGTTTATAGCCAGCCTACTGAGCACTGGCCATTGGGCCCTTTTCCCATACCAATACCCCAATGGGTTTTGATCAATGTACACCTCTGTTGGGTCGTCCAGATAGGCCTGGACCATCCGCTCAATGTTCAGGGGTGCAAAACTTTTTTCAGGCTCTTTTCTTGTTGCATCAGCACTGGACTTACCAATGCCTTGCTGTAAATACCAATCCTGTAACGATTTTACTGAGCCTGAAGATCCAGTTCTTGCTGTTGTAGATAGTGTTGGTGAGTGTTCTGAGCCAAACGCACTGCCCTCAGGCTCCCAAGTTGAACTTGACGCCGGATGCCCTACTGCAGTACTTGTTGTGGGTTTATCTAGCGGGCTTTTAATTAGCAGCCATTCATTTTCCAACTTACTCGCTGACTCAGCTATCCACATTTTGTACTGGGCAACATCCATTTCTGAAAAAGGAATTAATGTCTTCAGTGCCCATTTTGTCTGTGGATCCAGAATTGTGGCACAAATGTAATGTTTTTGTGACAAAATCTTATTTTGCACCCTTGTATTGTCAGCTAAGCGACGGGCTAAGCTCTCCACCAACTCATATGCTTCTTTCTTTTCCTCTACATCTTTGTATGCTTCAGACACCTCCTTCAGCTGATGCTCTAGCATTTGCAACAATGGGATAGCTTGGCCCATAGTACAGTCCTTCTTGCTGACTTCATGTGTGAAGACCTCGAAAGGAAGAAGCATCTCAGTCAGGCATTTAACTAGGCACCATTGGTCCATCTGAAGGCTCATGCCTTTCACAGTAGCATCCCCTCTTCGCATTACATATTCACTGATTGGCCTGTACTGCTCAGATGGTCAAGCATGTAATAAGTTGAGTTCCTACGTGTTGCCACCTCCTGGATGAGTACTTTGACTGGCATTCTATAGTCACGTTGAATGATCCTCAGCTGCTTCCGAGCTTTAAAAGAGTGGCTGAAATGAGTGCATATTCTTCTGCAGATGGTCAATAAGTTGCTGACTATGACTTCTTTTTTCAGAAAGTCTTGAACAATAATGTTAATGCAGTGCGCCAAGCATGGAACCCTGAAATAGCAACCAAGCTCCATGGCCTTAAGTACATTACTGCCATTATCTGTGGAAACAAAACCAATCTTAAGCCCTCTTGATCGCAGCCATTCAAAAACCTTGCTCTGAAACTCTTCCAATATGTTTACAGCAGTATGAGATTTTTCCATGGCGAACATGGATACAGTTGCATGTTTCCGAGTAGCTTTAAAAATCTCAGCTGCATCAACAGCACCTTCAGATAGCTTATCTCTAACCCCCACAAATGAGACCCAGTTTGCAGTGATGCACATGTAATCAGTGGCTTGGCAACTGGTCCACATGTCGGTTGTTAGGTGGATATTGTGAACAGCACTCTGGTGCAAAGCTTGTCCAACCAATTCCAGCACATCATGATGTAGTGCTGGAACAGCAACTCTTGTGAAATAGGACCAGCTGGGAACCTTCCATTTAGGGCAGATGGTTGACACAAATTCAAGGAAACCCACCCTTTCCACACATGAAAAAGGGAGAAGGTCCAGCGCTAACATCTTAGCCAGCTTCACATTGTACAACCATGCCATTGGGTGGTTGCGTTGGTACTGCCCCTCCAACCTAAGCATGCTGTCAATGGTAGTCTGGATTATTTTCCTTTGTGGTGCAGTTTTCTTTAACCCAGTTAGGCTCAACAACGCACTCTGTTTCATAATCATTGCAGTACTACTTGGTCGTCTTGGTGTCTCAGCCTGACTCAGACTCTTACTGCGGTGCCACTGAGATGTTGCTGAGGAGGATGTGGGCGGTACTACTACACTACTGGGGACAGGGCTAGAATTGTCTCCCTCTTGTTCACCTTCCACCGTGATAATATCGTCCCCTGATTCTTCATGCTGACAACAATGGGTTGAGTTTTACTTTATTCTAAGCGAAGTAGGTGAGCCTCCCACACGATAGTGTGGTGTATTTTGGGATGACTTGTTTGGCCTCCGGTACCATAGTTTGTACCAAGCTTACCCCGCCTAACAGCATGTCAACAAATTGAGCATATAGCAATGTTCTCCTCCTTTCTGCTAACCGAAAAGAAGTCCCAAACTGGGGAGGAGAAGTTTCTGGTGCTGCTGGATGTGCCACTTTCAATACCAGATGAACTGGAGGGTGTGCTTGGAATGTGACTATGAGCAGCTACACTGCGACTCCTACCACTACATACTGAGGTGGGGGTTGAGCTGGATGTAGGTCCCTGCCTTTCCTTTGCAAATGAAAATATGGAAGCTGGAGGTCGTGGTGGTGTTACCTGTGTTGGTGGTATCCGTGCTGAATCCCTTGCAGCCATTTTGGATAGGGTAATAATGTTGGTCTCCATATCCTTTGGGCCGGGAGTGATGTCCGTGATGATTGGCTCGTCATCATCATCACCCTCTTGTACATCTACCTCCATAACTCGAAGGCTTTCTGGAACCTTCCTTTTCACTAGCCTTGTCTTGTGGCGTGCATCACTCTCAGACTGAGCTGGTGGCTTCTAAGTGGCATCAAGATCATCAGAAGCGGGGCTTGAAGAAGAAGATGATGGAATAACCCTCCTTTTACTTGCTGGGGGTCTGGAAGACAATTAATCTTCTGAAACAGCTGCTGCTGTTCTTGCGGCTGCGCTTGCTGCTGCTGTTCTTGTGGCTGCGCCTGCTGCTGCAGACTTATCTGCTGAGTTTCCGCATGCGTTGATTGTGTACTACTTTGCGAAACTGACATTTCAACATCGCTGCTCGTTAGTAGACTGGCTACCTCTGCGACACTCATGGGCTTGGGCCTAGGTTGGTAGGGTTGGCCCGCTGGTGCGGATGAGCTGCTCCCAGCTTGGTTCCTGCCAGACAACGATGCTGCAGGCATGTTTTTTTGGTCCCAAAAAACACTGTTGTCGGCACACCAGTCGTGGTTAGTGCCTCTTGCATTTTCTGTTCCTTCTTCTCACCGGCAACTTTCTTGGTACTGGAGGACCTAGTACCTTTCTTTGGGCTCATTTTCTTCAGAGGTCAGACAAGACGCAGGTGCACAAGTTGCTGAGATGTCTGTGGTCACAGTTGGACGTGATGTGGTGCACAGCAGGACATCTGTCTGGCAGTACAACAGATTATGTTGATAGTTACCTCCTCCTCTGTCTTTTTGCGCACCTAAAAGCAAATAAGCCAGGAGAACAACATCAGTGAAATGTTGCATTTATTGTTGTGGTTCAATTACTACTAGTACAAACAAAAAAAATTGAAGATATAATGTAGCCCTTTGTGAGACTTTGGCAACAAGGGCTATGGTATACTACTTACTGTGTACAGTATACACACACTACACTCTCAGGAAGGAGAAGAAAGAATAAGAACAACCACAAAAATACAAATGTAATGGAAGGGAACTGCTGCTGGCAAAGGGGATGGATGAAAGCAGTAAGCCAATAGAAAAACCATGCAGGCCCATATTAACTCCCACCAGAAAAGGCCACAAGCTACATGGACACTCACAAGCAACAAGCAGGAGGCCTGGGAAACAACGAACTGCTAAAAGGCCTATAAAAGAAGCCAGGCAAAAGATGTAAGCTAAATCACACTGCTGTGCCTTTTTAATGCAATAAAATGCAAAAACTAAGATACACACGGCAAAACAAGGTCTGCAGGGTGCACACCAACACACCAGGCACACACAACAAAGTAATTTCTTTAACACACCCCCAAAAACAGAAATACCCCCAAAAAACAAATTTTTCAACTCAATCCAATGCCATCCATGCCCTAAATGATGTTTAAATTCAACAGAAAATACAAACACTTGTTTAATGCACTTGTGGCTACCTGCTCTGAGCCTACTGGATGAAGGCAGGCCCGTGGGCAGACAAGGCCACACAAGCTTGCAGGCCTACTCTTTAAAATGGCCGCCAGCCACATGGCCAGGCCCACCCAACTACAAGAAACAGAAGACAGACAATGCTGGCCTGTTGCAAAAAACACACTGCCTGCCTTCAAAATGGCCACCAGCCTAATGGCCAGGCCCACAACAAGAAGCCTAGGCCACAAAGGAATACCATGCAGCCCTATATAAGGCAAAAGCAGCACACTAATAACTCCCACCAGAAAAGGCCCACTGCCACATGGACACTCGCAAATCACAAGTAACAAGCTGAAGGCCTGGCAAACAATGAACTGCCAAAATGCCTATAAAGAAGCCAGGCAAAAGATGCATGCTAAACCACACTGCTGTGCCTTTTCAATGCAATACAATGCAAAAACGAAAATCCACAGGGCAAAACAGGGTCTACAGGGTGTACACCAACACACCAGGCACACACAACAGAGGCATTCCTTTAACACCCCCCAAAAACAGAAATACCCCCCAAAAGCTCATTTTCCAACTCAATCTAATGCCATCCATGCCCTAAATGATGTTTAAATTCAACAGAACACACAGATAAACACTTGTTTAATGCACTTGTGGCTACCTGCTCTGAGCCTACTGGATGAAGGCAGGCCCGTGGGCAGACAAGGCCACACAAGCTTGCAGGCCCTAGGCTTCAAAATGGCCGCCAGCCACATGGCCAGGCCCACCCAACTATAAGAAACAGAAGACAGACAATGCAGGCCTGTTGCAAAAAACACACTGCCTGCTTTCAAAATGGCCGCCAGCCTCATGGCCAGGCCCACAACAAGAAGCCTAGGCCACAAAGGAATACCATGCAGGCCTATATATGGCAAAAGCAGCACACTAATAACTCCCACCAGAAAAGGCCCACAGCCACATGGACACTCGCAAATAACAAGCAACAAGCTGGAGGCCTGGCAAACAATGAACTGCCAAAAGGACTATAAAGGCAAAAGATGCATGCTAAACCACACTGCTGTGCCTTTTTAATGCAATAAAATGCAAAAACGAAAATCCACAGGGCAAAAAAAGGTCTGCAGGGTGCACACCAACACACCAGGCACACACAACAAAGGCCTTTCTTTAACACACCCCCAAAAGCAGAAATACCCCCCAAAAAACACATTTTCCAACTCAATCCAGTGCCATCCATGCCCTAAATGATGTTTGAAAAACATTCAACACACACCAAAGGAATAGTTGCTTCATCATGAATCCACCCATGACTAGCTCTGGGCCTACTGGCTACCCCCAACAATTAAAAAAAAACATGATAAGTACCAAAATTGTAGTTGCAGCAACTGCAATGCCCCCAATCAAACAGACACAACACCAACTTACTTGCAAAATATCAAATTCAAAAGTCCTCAAATCCAATGATAATGATGCAGCAGACACAAAGAGTGATCCTTCCAGCTGAAACACAAAGGCAGAATGAACAGGAGATGGACAAAGCATTGGAAGGAGCCTGATGAACAGGAACAGGAAGGTGGAGACTCTCTGGCACTTCCTCCCACTCCCCCCCAAAAGTTTTTTTTTTTAAAAAGGACTCCTTGCACAAAAAAGGACAGTCAAATGTCAATCAGAGGAGTTTTTTCCATCCAAGTCATCATTTAGAGAAGGTTTTATGAAGCTAGAGTTAATATTGTTCTCCAAATCGAAAATTTGGCGTGTTCGCGATCGCGACCTTCACCACACTTCCGCCGGATGTCGATGGCGCGTTCAAAATGACGTGTTCGCGATCTCATGCTCTTTGTCGCATTAGAGATTGATGTGTTTGCGACCTCATGCTCTCTCGCGCGGTGGAAAATGACGTGTTCGCGATCGCAGACTATCACGGTGTCTGATGGCGAGGAGAATGTCATGATCGCGATCGCAAACTCTCACGGGATAGCGCGACTGGCTATCAACATCTCGTGGCGCACACGAACAGATTGGAAAACTCGTCGGCGAACGCAGGGATCCCGGTAAGGCGATCGCGCGTGCGAGAACGCATTTTCAAAGCACGAACATGAAAAAAATCTTTGCAACGTGGCAAATAGCGTACATTTTGGCATTTTCGTGCTCTCCGCGGAACGCGAAAATGTCGAAATATCGCAATTCCGCAAGCGGAACGGAATTTGACGCACACCCTTAGTTCTACATAGCTGCTGTACCTGACACACATTCTTGCATAAGTTAGACAGAATACACATTTTCAACACAATGAGCACAGTGTGTGTAAGCAGATCAACTATCAAAAGGATTTCAGCAATCTACACAGTTAAATAGGCACATTATGTAGTCAGTCCATCATTACTGTGAGTTGATTAGACATCTCACACATGTTATGTTATATAAACTTGTAGCGCACACAGATGCTCTGAGGAGTGTCCCGGCGCGAACCTGAAAAGGAGTCTGAGTCAAAAGGCAGAAGTAGAAGAGAAAGGTTTCCAACTTTTTCTTAAAAATCACAAGATCTTTGACTCTACGCAAAGCCAATGGCAATGAATTCCATTCCAGCACCGCTATCCCGGCACAAGAGCTCCCGCCAAGCCTTTGGCGGTTGAACCGAGGTATCTGCGCCAAAAGTTGAGAGGAAGAACGCAGCTGTCTCGCCGGAATGTAGAAAGCAAACCTCTTCTGCAAGTAGATGGGTCCCAAGACCATGGAGATCTTTGTGGGCAATAGATAAAATTTTAAATTTTATTCGGGCCTCCACCAGGAGCCAGTGCAGAGATCGCAAATGAGAACGAACACTACACCTGCTGGAAAGACCCAACAGGAGTCTGGTAGCCGAGTTTTGTATCACCTGCAATTTGTTCAAGAGGTATCCTGGGATGCCAGCATACAGAGCATTAGCGTGACATGTTCACAAATATGAGAGTCCATTACACAACAGATATGTGTACATGCATACAAATATCATATGTGACATGTGAGGAAGTACATGCCCATGCATGTAATCCTGTGCACTGACATGGCATGTGTAGTCATCAGTGAGTTCAATGTCACACTAGCATTGAATTTACCAATGAGGTGACATGATTCATTGTCAGTGTCTAGTGTTCAATGATGAGAAGTGGCCATTGCCATTGCTACAGCATGATGTGTCCATAGGTGCCGTATGCTTGCACCGCCACCGCAATCACGGCCATTGGCACCAATTAAAAAATGCCAATTTGCGGTAGCGACCAGCTGGCCCCCACGGTGTGACACCGCCAATGCATATGCCCTACCAGCCAATGGGAACCTTGATCGCGGTATTGAATTACACATTTGAAACTTGCGGGACGTGGGCACCACCACCGTGGGCCCGGTCCTTGGGTACTATCAAAAGATGCATAATTGAGGTAGCAACTGCCTGGCCCCCACAGTGTGACACCGCCAATGCCTATGCCATACCAGCCAATGGGAACCGCGATCGTGGTTGTGAATTACACATTTGAAAATCACTGTGGGCGTGCACTGCCACCGCGGGCCTGGTCATTGGGTACTATCAAAAGATGCACGATTGCGGTAGCGACCGCCAGGCCCCCGCCCTACCAGCCAATGGGAACCACGATCGCGGTAGTGAATTACACATTTGAAAATCGCGGTAGGTGTGCACCGCCACTGCGGGCCCGGTCATTGGTTAAATTTGAAAAAAAGCTGACCAGGAACACCAATTGCAGCATCTGAGTACCACTGAAGCAACCCCAGGGGGCTATATATGTCTGTGAGAGAGCCACACATTTCCACTGCATCCAGACACTGCTGCCTGCCATTCTTCATCCCCAACTGCTTCCGTTCCTGTTTCCTAGACCCAGTGATGGCGAGAACTGAGAACATCAGGGCCCATCCCTTCACCACAGAGGAGCTGGAGGTCCTGATGGACGAGGGGCTTTTACAGTATGGGAGGCTATATGGTGCTCCAGATGTACTGGTGTTTCAGAGTGACAGTTTGAGAGTGCTCACAGTGCTCACGTGATATTACTCTGCAGTAGTATGTGCCTGTGTGTGCAAGTTAATGTGCATGCATCCTCATTTTTGATGTACCATGCTCCATATCTGGCCTAGTACAAATTTCACTTGACTATTTGTGGAGAATGGCAACATGGACATTTCTGCAGCCCTTCTCCAGCAAGTAAAATACAAACGTAGGTCTGAGACTGGGTGATGTAAATGAGTGATACACTGCCTGGCATGCTGACTTCATGTTGGTGGTGTGTGTAGCCTTATTTCCACAGAACCATGGCTGCATTGAAGGATGGGAGGGACATGCATTGTTTTTTCCAGCCATACTGTCACACTGCTGGTTTGCATAGTCGAAATCTGAAACAACACTGCCTGGGCTATGTGATGACCTAGTCCACGAGGTTTTCACAGGCTCATTTGTGACATTGCAAAGGTATGTCTTCCAGAGGGTAATTAAGAATGGGTGTATAGTTTCTTATGCCCCATTGGATATGTGTGCATTATGCACAAGAGTAAAATGCCTGAGTGTAACACTTCACCTATGACGCATCAGATAAATGTAATTTGGAGATATCAGCCTTCCATTGTTTTCATTATGTGTACTGACTCGCATGTGTAGACACTGTTTGCCCTCTCATATTGTACATGCATGTGAATGTTCTGATGCCCCACGATTAACCTCAGTGTGAGTCCCCCTGGCCTGCACAGAAACTGCCCAATTTGACAAGGACCCATCAGTAAATGGACAGAGTGAAACATATGTGTTGTCTGCCACCCTATTTCTCTATGAGCTATCTTAGGCCGGAGGGTTGAACAAGACAGGACTACACCTTGTGAGAAGAGTGTGAGAATGTAAGATCATGGCCCTAAATGTGACCTCCATTACACAGGCAGCCATTCACTGGCCAAGGACATTGAGGGGTGTGTAGTGTTGGATACAGTGAGTTTGCCCCAACACATCATTTCAAATGTATTGTATGTCTTGCTCACTCACATACTGCATCACATATGAGGGTCTTCTTCACATTGGTTTCTGTGCTGGCACTCTGCATGTGTATAAGATGGCCATGTACTGTGCCCATCCTCATACATGTATACATGTCTATGAAAGTATTTGATGCAGGTATACTACATGTCATGTATATTTATGTCTTGGTGTGCTCTGTTTTTCATGCTCCTGTACTGACACACAGTGGTACATGAAACAGTGTCACTGAAACGTCCTCTTCTTGTCTCCCATGCCTGCAGGTTAAGGTCCGCCAGTGTAAGGCCATATGGAGGGCCATTGCACGCAAGGTGCGGGCTCTAGGTGTCTCCAACCGACAGCATACACTGTCACAAGAGGTGGGATGACATCTGCCGGCTGAACAAAAACGTGGCTGGGGTGCTCCCTCGGAGTGGCAGATTGGCGCGCAGGAGCATGACACCACTAATGGCCCACATCTTGGCAGTGACACAGCCAGAGCTGGATGGACATTTTATGGCCCATCAGCAGCAAAATCCCAACCCTGAGCCAGTGCGGAGCTCTGTGATGTTTATAGTGTAATGCAATGGCTTCTAAGTGGCCTCTGTGTTGAGTGCAGCTGTCATGCATTTTCACAACATGTAGTTTCTCATGTGTTTAATACAATGACTCTTGGCATTGCAAGATGAGATGTTTCCTTCTGACATGTGCTGCATTATGGGTGTCATAGACATCACCTGGCAGTGAACGGCAGTGAACATCATCTTAGTGTGCTTTTGTATATGTGTGCTGTGCACAACTTAAAATGTGTGAGAACTGCACATCTGACACCAATGTGCAACTGTAGTTGTGCTTCAAAGCACAACATGGTGGATTTCAGGAGCTTATGGCCATTGCAAAAGGACATTTGAGAGTCAGTATCTGTGTTGTTCCCTTAAAGTGACTCCATATGTGACATAGACAACATGTTGAAATGTATACCTATCTCACCTACAGGCACGTATGTATGCTTACAGAGATTAGTATGTTAGGTTACAAACAGGCACAGGACAGCTATTTGGCTGTGTCAACGTCACCTGGGTCATTAATGTCAACTATGCATGTTTCCATGCATCTACTGATGATTGCACAGAGGTTGCACATGCAGATTGCACATGGTGGTGGGCAACATGGGGGGAACATTTTCTGGTTTTGCGCTTTGCTTGCATATGATGTTTGTGAGTATAGCACTATACTGAATCTACATCTCTGTCTATTGCAGCATCTACCGAGGGCACGGAAGGACAGGGGATGGACACCAGTGGTGAAGCTTCTGGCACGACGGCTACACATCAGCTCATTGACACTGATGTGACCAGCGCCTCGGAGGGGGACAGGAGTGCCCTGGATGAATCACGCCCGGACACACAAACCTCCACATCATCTGACTCTAGCTGTGACTCCTCTGTGTTGGCGGGCATGTGGGGTTCAAAATCAGCCTCTTCTACCAAACATCGTCCAGTGCCCACCCTTCCGGATGCTACCACAAGTGCTGTCCGTGCCCGCAGCCCTAGGAAGGGTAGAGTGTCCTTACCCCCAGGCACCACTTCCCCTACCCCTGTCTCCCCTTCTGCCCACAGTGTGGAGGCGGTAGACCTTTTAGACCAGCTGTGTGTGGGTCAGGCTGCTCTCCTGATTGCCTTCCAGGATCATGACAAGAAGTGGGCACAGGTAGTTGCCTTCACAGAGGGCATTCATTCTGACATGGGTGGGCAACATAGAACTGTCCAGTCTTTGTCCTCCACAGTGACAGCAGCCATTCAGCTGGCACAGGCTTCCAGTCCAGCTCCAGTCCCTTCAGCAACCACCCTGCCAGTGGTACCACCTGACAAGAGTGCCCACACGCCACAGCCCTCAGGCACCAAGTCCTCCACACGCAGCACACAGTAGCAGCACTCCAAGCGGCCCAGAGCACAGACCCCATCCCCAAAACACAAAACAAGCACACAGGAGCGCACAGGCAAAAGCCCATCACATGACACTCAGGGGCATCAGGCCAAGAAGCAGGCCTCAACCTCACATTCATCCAATTCACCCCCATCCAAGGGCACTCCCATCCTCACACCTGCTCCCATAGACAAACAAACAGTTGCCCTGTCTGCTGTGAACCTGGTGCCTGCAAAGACTCAGCACAAACACTTCTCTAAGGCACATTCACCCACAACCTCAACTCCCACCCACACCCCTGTGAAGCTGGGACAGGACAACAAAGTAGGTGGTTCACCTGGACAACAGGGGATGAGGGGAAAAGGCAAGGCCACCACAAGCGTACCACCGTGGTGAAGAGTGAGGCTGTTGTGCCCACCTCATTTCTCACTCCGGCCAAGCCAATTGTGGGCTATTGAATCCCCAAGAAGTTGAGACCCAGCCCCCAACTTTCACCCTCACATACTGTGTCTCACAGCAGCATGTCTCCACCTCTCCGTGCCACCACACCACCCAGTCCAAGCAGCCCTTAGGCTCACACAGCCACTGATACCTTCACCTCAGCTGGTCCTCTCTCTCCCAGGTCCAGTCCTCCAACTGGCCCCGACAATCAGCCACATCCCAGTTCAACTAATAGCCAAATCTGAGGCAAAGTCCCCCTCCCAACACCATCTATCCCACAGCAGTGCCTGGACTGCCCATTTGTATCCCCGGAGCTGTGGTGATTCCCATGGCAGTGGACGGTTTTACCCATTCCCTGTGCAGTTTCCCATGCACACATTTGCACACCAGAACTATGGACTGGTCAATGGCCTTGCTGTTTGTCACTTTGGATGCCCATTCCCTGTGCAGTTTCTCATGCACACATGTGCATACTTTGAATTTGTACTGGCCAATGGCCTTGCTGTTAGTCACTTTTGATGCCCATTCCCTGTGCAGTTTCTCATGCACACATATACATACTTTGAATTTGTACTGGCCAATGGCCTTGCCATTTGTCAATTTGGATGCCCATATCCTGTGCCATTTCTCATGCACACATGTACACACCAGAACTATGGACTGGCCAATGGCCTTGCTGTTTGTACTTTGGATGCCCATTCCCTGTGCCACTCAAGACAGTTTCACAATTAGTTTCATGTTATTTTCTTCCACTAGTTTGCAGTCATGGTTCTCATGTGCAGTGCATACGTTTGAGCAGCATAGTCCTCTAGTCATGTTGTTTGCATCTGGGTTTCCCTGAGTTGTGCATCTGTGGGTGAAGGCTAAGCTGTATGTGTGTTTGCTGATACACTGCTACCCTTTCTGAATGTGATGTTATCTATGTGCTGTGATGATTTGTGTTGTGGGAGTTCATGGTGTGGCACTCAGATATGTGTGCTACTGGTTTTGTAGTTGTGCAGTTGTTAATACGGAAAGCCGGCGTAAAGAGAATACTCAAGTAAAAGTACTGTCTAACCAGCTTAAACAGTCCAACCAGTAGCATCTACTACCTGCCATCTGTCCTCTCCCTCCTAATGGCATATAAAAAATTGTGCTCACGTACGATCCATATGAAAAGACTGGGCACACAGTAAACCTCACAAAATTGCCCAGGCAAAGCAGCCCACATCGGATTCCTCTCTGGGAATTCAGAAATCTAAAAATTCTTCACAAAACCTGCCAAACCTGCTAAGCCATACCAAGGGTCCTTTCAAATTGCTAAAATCGACCAGGGCAAAACCCAGGACAAAGGAACAAACAATCCAGACAAAATTAACTGTTCTATACAAAACATTAAAGCCTGCGAAGGAACACCGACAATTGACGCTACAACTCTAACACCTTTAACTCTAACATCTGTGAAAGAAGAGGTTCGTCAAGGATACGCTGACCTTTCTCTCAGTCCAAACGATCAAAAGTCCTATCAAATCTCTGAGACAAATTTTACTTTACCAGATATCAAAATGAATGAAACATTATTACAAAGGTTTGATAAAGTAACAGCAGAGACCATGGGACTGTTAAATAGCACCCCTCAGAGATTATCTGCCTTAGAAGTGAATTACTCTCAACTCTCTGAACTACCATTCTTAAATATTATGCTATCATCTACTGGCCAAACCCCAGTCTCTGACTCATTATTGACCCTTCAAAAGATCTTGGAGTCAGTTCTAGACCTCCTAGAGAATATAATTGAAAATTCAGATCATATGCTGGATACCCAAATTGGAATGTTCTAATACCTTGTCAACCAGAAAAAGAAACATCAGCAATTGGACCAGCAAGTCTCACCTCTGAAAAGCAAAGGAGACGCGGTAGGAAATTTGGACATCTCAAAAGATAAGCCTTTGACAGAAACTCCTACCCACCTAAAGAGAGAAAAGGCGACAAAAACCAACTGGAATTCTAAAAAAGGTAAGATCCAAAGAACGGACAATGGAACAATCTTTTCCCTTAGAAAGCTATTTAAAGATCCAATTAAGGAAAAAGTCCGTAACAAAGTGATTCCTTACTATCCAATCTTTTACCAATGCGGACCAAAGGACCCACTCCAATCCCCTTAAACTGAGACAAGCAAAATACTCGCAACAAAGAGTGAATCCTCAACAACTGATCTGGACCCAGTCCTAACTGAAAAGGAAAAAAGGACAAAAAAAGAACAGCGACAAGAGACCAAAAAAAGAAAAGGAAGAATATTCACGAAAAAGAAAGCACAAAAGTTAAACTTTACGATGCATTTAACTCATCAATGAAAAACCTTAGAAAAGGTGCAATCTAAATCCTTTTACTTCAAAATTTTCTATGCCTGGCTACGATACAGAGCAACCAGAGTTACCTTATGCCCAAAACAAAGAACAGATTTCGGGGGCAACAAGTTCCCAGGTACAGCAGAGTCAATCATGCTTCTTGGAATTTTCTGACTTATTTCCCTCAGGAAATGACCCACTAAACCAAGGGAGAATAGTGAATCTAATCCGCAAGAGCCCTCAGTTACAGTCTCTAACAAGTTTCCGACATAAAATTAGTGGTGTTCCTGTCAAAGTCTAAAAGCTCGGTGGCTATAGTGGAATTCAGGTTGTGTGTCATCCCAACAATAATTTTAAATGAAAGTGTGATCCTTTACAAAAACGGATATGATGTTGCAGTTGCAAACAATAAGGGAATTCAAATAAAGGAGAAACTAGTCCAAAGAACAGTATAAAAATACAGTCTTTTGATGATAACATCAGCAGCATCAAAAACTCCACAAGTATCCCTAATGAAAATCTGATCATTTCGATAGAAAATGGAGAGAGAGTGATCTGGAATAAAAACAAAGCTAGGCAAGAGAGCCCCTCAAAGGAACATCATTGGTCCTGGATACCGGAGACCCTAAACAGCCACAAACAGGGAAGGGAAATCAAACTCCCTTTTTAACAGCAGGTTGTCCATTGCATCTTGGAACATAGCAGGAAAAAACAAAGAGAAACTGGGGTCATTCCTGGAGGATTCCCCGGTGTTGGTCACACTTCAGGAAACTTGGGCAACAAAGCTCTTTGATCAAAATGATTACTTTGTTTACGACAAAGCAGCAGAACCGGTAACTCGGGGTCACAAAAATGGAGGACTAGCAATATTGGTTTATGAGGACTACTTTTGGGATCAGGAAGTAATCCCCATGTACCAAAGAAATATCGAATGCCTGAAGGTTAAATGCTGGCATGTCACCAAGGATTCTTCAAATGACCTAATAATTTTTAAAAGCTTACATTCCACCAGGTCCCTCGAACGACGCTCCTATGGTCAAAGCATTTGTCGAAATAGAAAGGGTGGTGGAAGAAAGAGGATTCCCGCCTGTTTTCCTTATAAGAGACTTCAACAGGCAACCCATAAACAGCGGGATATCGGAGCTAAATCTCACACAAGAAAGAACCCAGATATAAGAGCTACCGCATTAAACAAACTAATTTGCATGCAATTTCTACAGCCTTCAGAGTCAAGAGATCAAGAAATTAAACATCTAAAAAAAATGCTGGAGATGGGTAAATGAAAAAATACGAATATCGCAGCAGGACAAAATCTGGGTTGCAATCCAAATTGCAGCAAAACAAAAAAAATGTGGGTGTACTGTAGCTTAATAGCCAAACAAACAGGAACCAAGAAATCCTTGCAAGCATCACAAGTTCCCCCGAATGAATGGGAAATATTTCTATGCAATCTCTATAAATCAAATCAGAATCAAGAAAAACTGAATCATCCACTAAGTAATGACACTCCCCAGCACATGTCGAGGGTGTGTAAAAATTATTTCACAGTGCACAATATCAGCACAAATTGAACAAAATAATTAAGATTCTTTTTTCCTATTTACTCCTTTTATTTTGTTGGTCTTCAGACAGCCGACATGTGTTTTGTCGCTTACAAGGGGAATTTGTCCCAGGACTTTTTCAAGATTGTACAGATACAAACAAATAAACAAACTATTGTACTACCTTACAGACCAGGAGTACAAACACTTCAAACATCTCACTTTGTGAGATGTGAACTCAGGGTAACACCAATTCTCATGCACAAGATGGAATTGCCTCACAAATGCCAAAAGGAAGTACCGTTGTAAACAGGAAATACTGATAATAACCAAAAGGAAGATGGAGGAAAGGAAAACCCAGAGTACAATCAGTGTCATCCAATTGCGCGTCTATTTCTCCATGTGAGTAATCATTAATCAAGACAAGTGAGTCTACAAGACGTTGTGAACGTGAATCATACATGTTATTGGAATAGGTGAGGCTCCTAAAGCCATGTCACCATAGTGAGAGAAGAAAGATTCTTATGAAGTACCTATATAACCTAAGCTGTGAGAAAGTGCCATAAATACCTATGTCTTCTATGTCGAAACCTCTGTAAAATCAAAGATAATGCAAGGTAAGCATATCATACTACTGTGTGATGCACTCTCTACTGTTCTCAGTGCAAGTCCAAACTGAGTACCTACTTAATTTGTGGTGATAATTCCAACCCACAAAGGGTTTCAGTATGTTGCGGCGTCCTTAACAACAGTCCCTATATATCCAGGGATCCTGATATGTCCCAATATCATGAGCTGGAAGAAAAACCTGGAATAGCTCAATGAGTATCTCCGTTACAAGACTGTAGTACATTAATTTCTACCCAGCATGGTCTCGTGAAGATTCCTGTTCCAATTGTCTACCAAGTGAATAATGACATTCAACATTCTTACATGCAGATCAAGACATCTTAAGCTTCTTACTAAAAAATAGAGACATTTGTGCCTGAATCTACAAAATATATTTAGCCAGAATCTGATTATTGCTTTTAAATGAGCAAAATGCACAACTGCACTCTTGAAATCATGGACTCCCGCCCAATTGAAGCTTTTCCTGAAACATCTGATGCTAAGGATCAGATACCAACTGGACATTTTGCATTTTTATAAATTACACCATTATGAATATTATGTAGAATCAATTACATACAAACAGGCCCAACAATATATTATTTTTTCCTTAAGGCATGGAATTCGGCGGTGTATAATGTTATTGCGGCTTGGGCTACTCCCTTTTAATTCACTGACTTTTAAATGGACTCACAAAGAAAACGCACCCAGTATTTGTGATCTTTGCAATGGTGGTGTGCAAGATCTGAAGCACGTATTGTCAGTATGCCCAAATCCCATACTGGTTGAGGCTAGAAGGCGCTACTTAAAAACAATACAATTTAGATATAACAGCTCATCTGTACAGAGTCTGATCTCGTTTTTTAAATCTCCCCAGACGAATTTATATGTCACAACCTGTTCACATTTTTTAAAACTTTTTTAAATCTGTATTAAATGTTTTATATGTACAGTTATAACAAATGTTTTGTATGAAATTTGTTGTTCTCAGTAAAGTACTAAATCAAATAAATTAAACTTGAACTAGTTGTGCATACACTGCTTGGTGTGCGTGCTGTGCTGACAGTGTATGTTGCCTTGCACTTGCTTGGTTGTGCATCCCCCTGATGTCCAGCTGAGTTTGCTATATGATGGATTGGCATGTGCCTCTGTTGTGTTTTCTTGTGGATGTACGCAGTGTTTGGCCTGTGTTGGCTCTTTCTGCTGACAGGTGCAATGTGTGTGTGATGTTCTATTTGCATGACATTGTGTGTGAGTAGTTTGTGCATTGTGATACATTCAGATGTGTGTTGCATGTGTAGTGTGCATTTCTTGTGTGTATGTCACATGCAACAACGTGGATACATGTTCATGAACTTGTTTTGAGTGCACAATAGTGGTTTGTCCTATTTTTGGCCTGTCACTTGTCAGGATTGTGCATGTGCATGCTTGTGGTACACGATGACACCATGTTCACTTGATGACTGGTGTGGTTTGTATGTTTGTGTTAGCTGATTTGTCCCCTTGATCCCATTTATTGTTCATGATTGTTTTTTGATGATGCAATTCTTGTTTGTGTTGGGGTAGGGTGTCTGTGCATTTGTCCAGAGTGACAATGTTGTGTATTCCTTTCCTGTCTAGGGTCAAATTGCCTTTCAACTGTTTGGCTGCACATGTCTGGGCTTGTTGGACTTCTGTGGATGTTGTTTCTGAGTTTTGTGTTTGGCTATTGGTTTTGTGTCAGCATTGGTTCAGGCATCCCTGAGTTTGAGTCTGATATTTGTGGATGCACCACAGGGTGTGTGATTGGTTGTCAGTGAACTCACAGGACATCATTTGCACCATTATGTGTGTTTCTCACAGGTGTTGAGTGTTGCAGGTGTGAGGTGGGTAGGTGAGGGGCATGTGTGAAGGTCCTACTTGTGTTTGACAGTCAGCAAGTGTGACAACGAGCCATGTGTGTTGTGCTGATGGCATACACATGTCTAGTAAGTTGACACAGATGTGTGACTAGTCACTCTATGACTTCTGGCACTTCATATCATTCCTGTGCCTATGAATGGCTTGGATTGATGTATCCCTGAGTTGTTGCACAGATGTCACTGTGGTTTAATTTCACTCACTGTGCCACCCATGTCTGATTTGAGGGCCTAAGGGTGGTGTGATACGTTCCTCCTCTGTGATGTACATATGTCAGTGGCTTGCTCCATGGCTTTCCAGCACTGTCCCCTTCACTTTGGGCTAGCCCAATTATTGTCCGCCATTGCCGCTGACCTATGATATGAGTATGTGGCAAAGTGTCAGTTTGGGGTCTTTCTGAGGGACTTGACAAGCAGTGTGCACAGTTCAGTGGATGTTCATATGCAGTGTGAGTCTTAATTTCTTAATTATACTCAGTTTGATTCACATGAGTGGTAGGTAGGTGCGAGGAGCAGGGTTGTCAAGCCCCTGACCTTCTGTTCAGGGTGTTCTTCTTCACCCCCACCTTCCCAGTCAATCTACCTTGTCCTTTGATGTGTGAGGTGCAAGGTCTGACAATACCTAGTTGATAAATTGTGCACAGGGAAACGGGGGTACACAGCATGGGCCAAAATGTGTGAGGGAAGCGTACTGTGGGAAGGGTGAAGGTGGAGCCCTGTGAATCTGGCCAGACTGCCTATGCCTGGCACTGACCCTGTCTACTACATTGTGCGCAGGTTGTCCCACGTCTTCAAAGCTGCGCTGACTTTCCCTGGACATTGCAGTGATTTAGCGGTTGATGGGTGACACGGATGCGGAGTTGTGGGTTTCTATCAGGTAGGATATGTGTGAGTACACTGGGAGATGTGTTCCTGTCCCCACCAGCATGTCCGATGTGGACAGGAACCGTATGTCAGCACAGGAGGTGTGCGTTGTGGTTGTATGCAGAGTTGTTTTCTGCATACCTTGAGTATTTTCCGCGGCGATATCTTATTTGCTGGTAGTGGATGAGGTACAGCAGCAGAAGGGCTTGAAGAGCTGGATCCATAGTGGTCAGGACCACGTGGAGGTGACCGGGATTCGAGTTTCTCTCTCTGCAGTAGTGCTTCCGCTGTCTCCGGGTGGCTGAATTCTCCGCTGTGGTGTGATGGGCTGTTTGGGACATCATGATTTGTCCGGCGGTTGGTACGTCATTCCGCATGGCGGTGTTTCTCTATTGGCTCCCTCCGCCACCATTGCAGCAGGAAATTTCTAGTGGTTCAGGTAACTCCGCAGTGGACGAAAAATGGGCTATGTTTTCCCATTGTAATATGGCGGACACGAGGACCACTGACAGATTCCGAAAAAGGACATTTTCCGCCAGCACCATGGATGTGCCTATGACCGCCATCCTAATGAACCCTTTGGTATTAGGACTCTGGGCACTTTATCACTGCGGTTCAGTGTTTAAGTGCATGTGCTTTCTATGGTAAACGTGGTAAGATTTGTCTACACCTGTTTGGCATATTTAATTTTCCCTGTAAAGTGGTATCACATATACCCAGGGCCAGTAAACTAAATGCTACTGGTGGGCTTGCAGCGCTGTTTGCACCACCCATGAAAATAGCGTTTCAAACCTGTCTCAGGCCTCTGCCATTGCAAGGCCTACACACACAGTTTACTGCCGCTGTGACGTGGCACATAAAGTGGGTATCACGTTGGTGACTCTCCTTTTACTACATATCAGCCACCCCTAAGTTAGGCCCTAGCTAGCCATATGGGCAGGGTGCGCTGTAGGTAAAAGGTAGGACATATGCCTTAACAGTGTGGCATGTCCTAGTAGTGACAAACAGCCTATTTGGTTTCTCACTACTGTGAGGCTGCCCTCTCATAGGAATGCATTGGGGATTTCCTGATATGTGTTTCTTTGGTAATTCCTCATATTTATGTTTGAGGTTTCTGCCTGATCTATACAATTAGCTAAATTTGTATATCTTTTCAGTGCAGAACTCTGTTTTGTTTAAAAAAAAATCACACTGTTTGTCGATCAAATTGCAATATCCTAAAAAAATATATGTAATCAAACCACTGTCTATTTCATGAATGATGTTCTATGTTATCTGTTTTATGTTGTCCTAGTCTATGTCTGAATGTTGTCAAATGAATTTGTTATTTAGGTGTTTTGTCAATAGGTTTTTCATTTATTGCTTGTTTGTATTGTAAAAATGTTTAAACAATGTGTTTTTTGCGTATGTTGTCCTAAATAAGAGATCCACATATTAATTAAAACATTATTGAGTTCTTTCTTACGAAATTGAATAAAAAAGTATTTCTGATAAAAATAGATTTGGGTGACATTGATTAAAGTCTGTGCACCTACTAGTTGTTGTTAAAAGAAAATATCAGTTTTAGCAACTTTGTTGTTGTCTGTTGAGATTTGGCTCAGCCTTACTGATTAGAGCCCAACCCTTTATTGTTAAAAAAAAAAGTGCAGAAGTGGGCATTTCTGTGTGCTATGTGTCTTTGTGCCTACCTGATGTATATTGCATGTCTGGATCTGGATGACGGGGCCTGGGGAGGTGCAGGGGCCCCAGAGGGGCTGGGTGAATCAGCGCTAGGCTGAATAGGCTGACCTGCATTTGAAGTAGTGGGAGGAGTAGCACCTGGACCTGAAAAGGACTGTGCCTGCCTTACACAATGCTGGCTCCGCCCCCCGTGTTGTGTCTGGGGTCAGAGCCTACTCTGACAAAAAAGGTTGTTGTGCACTGTAAAGATGTTTCTAAGGGGCCCCAGAACTGGTCTGGGCTCAGCTTAGGCCTGTGCCAGGGGGAAGAACAAAGAAACTGACTGGTAAAAGTACTGGGGCTGTGACCTCATGAAAGGTGAACTTTTGTGCTTACCGAGAGATGAAGGACTGGTGGGCGCCAGGAGAAACCACAACGAAGGACTCCCCCTCTGCTGGAGGGCCCTGTGAGCTGGCCTGCCTGGGCCCAGACTCTGCCTTGTGTACGTTTGGGACTTGAGGCGCTGCAGGAGTCCTAGGTGCTGAGCCCCTGGTGTGGGCTCATCCCGCAGCAGCCTGTGGTGATTGCTGTGCTTAGTGCACCACCCCGAGCATGTGAAGTCCTTTGATCTTTTCATTGCGCTCACAAGCGCTGTGCCCTGTGAGAAGCAGCCCACGGACCGGAAGTCAGGCAGAGAGAGCCTGACAGTGGGCGGGGCTGGCCAGAGGAAGCCAGGCCAAAACAGGAAGCCAGGCGAAGAACGTCTGGTTGTGGGCAGGGTTCCTGTGTTGGTGAGGGAGAACCCTGTGTGGATCCCTATCGCGGACAGTGAAACGCCTAGCCTGAAAGCACCCGACCTCGGTGCATCCGCCAGTGAAAAAGAAGAGACTTGAGGCCGCAGGGCCATGGCCATCAGGAGGCCACACATCAGCTTTTTTGAGGCCTAACAAATTGGTCCACAGCGTTGAATCCACTGCCGTTCCTGATGTGAACATGAACGGAACTGTACGAGTGATGTGACAAGCTCGGACGCAGATTAACCCAAACGGGAAAGGGCAATATCGAGATTGAAGCAGGGAACAGATACATTTCCAGGGAACTAAATAAGTCCCACCAGGAGGAACGGCTGTGGATTTAGCGCTGGGGACCAATTTGTTAGTGGAATAACAAAAGCCATTACATAATAAAGGAAAATTGGTGTCTGTAACCAGTTAAAAAATGATAAGCCCTGCTACTTGAGCGAGGAATTAATTGAGGAAGACGAAGGTTAGAGCCCCAGATTTGCACTCCTACGCTTTGCTATTAAGCATCCTTGTATCCTCATCCTATCATCAAGAGTTGTTGTTAAAGGTTCCAGGAATGTCATTCTGTTTGAGAGTCATAAATACAGTCCTGATAAAGATGGTGTTATAAGGTGTACCATCGAAACGCGTCAACGCTCTTTTTAGAAACACAATCCTGTGTAAAGGCTGGAATTACAGACTACTCATCAGTACTCCAGTTTCGGGTTCTAGTTCTACCCATCGTGAGCTCCCGCATGTGTGCTTTTTAAAGGCACATTGTTTTGTCTTTTGTATGTACTCTCTTTTTAACTTCCATGTTTTTACTATGTGTATAACGTTGTGAATTAATTTTAGATTTTATGTTAGGGATGTTTCAAGTAAATGGCTTTGCATTAAATGATTTATGTATTGTAAGATACCATTATGAATAAATAGATCTATATATTTTTAACAAAAAACCTTTTTCAGACTGTTGACCTTGGGTATATGATTACATTTCCCTTATATGATTGGTGAGAGCTTGAATGTGTATGATTCTGGTAAGCATTGATGTGCACAGATCATAATTTTTAATGAGTCTTTCAGTGCAATCCAAAGGAAACTCTCTTTGTAATACAGTTGTATTGAACCCTATTCCTTTGGTGTCAAGGGGTCCCTCTCAATTCTTCTTATAAGTGATTACGTTGCACCAATGATGTGATTTACGCCTAATGCTTTTGACGAAGGTGTGCCCTCTGAAAGTGGGTACGGTGCTGCATTGTTGCTAATGCTAATGCTTAATATGTTTGGCTAAGTGTACCTTTACCGGTAATTACTGGTAGTTTTCATTAACTGTGATATTTGTGATGTTATGACAGTGGCCCGAATGGCCCTGTCATGGATATAATCCCTGTTAAGTCATACCTACTGCCACGTGGCACAATGTATTTATGTAATTACATTCTAATGTGTTTTATGAGTAATACAAAGGCTATTTTTGGTATAACCTTGGGTGGAGTTTCTTTGGTGGTGTGCCTAGTGTGTCGCTGCTGTGTGTGTGTGTGCTGCACACATGCTTTACACATTGCCTCTGGGATAAGCCTAACTCCCTTGCCCTGACTAGAGTGGTGGTCTCTTCCTGGCTTAGGTGCATGCCCTAGCCAATCACAAATCCCATTTCTAACAATGGGTCATGCATCAAAACCCTTAACCTGACTAGACGTCTACCTAATATAGTCATTCTTGCAATAATATTATTGATTAAAATGTTGAGGTTTATTAGGGCATGACAGCAAATATAGATTATTTCCGTTGAAGTTACTCACCTCTACTGGCCAGCTTTTTGTAAACCACTAATTGATTCCTCTTAACTGCTGCCCACATAATTATGACTTTGTGAAACAGGCATTATGTAATGCGCTCTGGCCCCCTGGATGTTGTCTGCGCTATACCGAGCTGCCAAATAAAAACTTTAATGCAGTGGCACAATTAATAACAGATCTTAAGGATTTGCATTGAGGATAAACATATATAATTCTGGCATTAGCACAGTTGTTCGCCAAAATAATAAACTGATACAGCAGATTCGATTTTTTTCGAAAATCTGCAGCCACCTAAACATGGCTGCTAGATGCATACAATAAATATTTAACATTTTTTTAAAAACATTCACTGATGTTTCTATTTTATTTGTTATATTTCAACTCTCTAAATTATTACTATTATTATTAGAATCATTATTATCCTTATTCTCAGGATTATCATTATTTTGTTCTGGTTCAAATTCCTTAACAACGAGAAGATAAGAGGCATTTGGTAAAACATGAAACATTTTGTATAATTAAACAGTTCGGCCAGGTTCTGGTTACGAGGTACGAGGTCTGAGGACTGTCTCAAATTTACACTGGGTTCACGTTAGTCTTTTAGACATTTTTTCATCAAACCATAAACGTATCTGACATACCATATATAGTGAGGAATGTTGAATGCTGCCTTAGAGTCATAAAAATGGGCAATGGTTACTACAGGTAGGTCTCGACCTTACTTAGAAAGAGTGTGGCCAGTGGTGAATATGTCCAGATGTCCGACGTGGGGAGCGCGTGATCACTATGTGTGCTAGGTCCCGATTGGCTATGTGTTCCTAACTCATGTGGCATCTGATGTTATGACGTTTTCTGAAGCACGCCTTACCCCTCGGGACATGTGTGCTTTATTGGGCGATCTCCTCATACCTTTATGATGTCCCTGCGCCTATATGTGTGATTGATCCAGAGTTTCCAGCCACGTGTTTGCTTGCCAGCTATGCATCCTAGGTCACAGGGCCTGCCTGACTACATACTTGTGTGACAAGGTAGATGTGGAGTTTGGAATGAGTAATACTTTTAATTAGGATGATAGTTCATTTTTGTCGATAAACGCATCGATATTCATATTAATTATTATTATCATTAGAGAAGTAGAAAAGAGCAGATCATTAACTAATCACCATTCTAACTGCAGGCGACTACAAAGTTACAATGCTTCTTAAACAATGTACAACAGAATTTTTAAAAGGAGACAGAAAACTAATCATTATTTAATTGCCCATCCTGTTTATAGGTAAAATAAATAGCTAGCATGTAAAGTTAATAAAAACTATAAAATACTCTTTGAACCAGATTTTTCACTGAGGACAAAATAGCTATGTGTTAGTGTATGTGTATGTAACCAGTGCACCAGGTGTTGTACAGTCCCTGGGTGTGAAGGGAGTAATTGAGTAAAATTGGCCCACACATTGTCCCATACTGTATGCTGTGGCGGGTGGAACCAACATTTGAATGATAGTTTAACACACCATTCGATAAAGCCACCTCACAGAAAGCCACTGTATATATGTATGTTATGTATGAAACTTCTGTAAAACAATAGTCTTGTGAGACAGCTAGAGCTGTTTCTATGGCTGGACCTGAAAATGAAACCAACCAATGCAATATGATTCCAGATTATCATTATCAAAATGTTGTATAAAGGAAATAGTGTGTTCCAGATGTTATTTACAAAAAATATTGCATCACTGGACTTAATAACAGAAAGTCTACACTGTATAGGGTGGCCATATTTAGAAAACAATATTTCTGTCAGAAAGTAATTTTCCTAACACTAATCTGGCATGCGGTTTCCAGAATAAAGGGTGTAGACAGGCTGATAAGAAATTAATCAAAAACAACCCAATTTGGATTCCTTGATTTAGATTCTGTGGTTTTCTGCAATTCTGGATACCTACCTGCCACTGAATAAATTGAGATGTTGACTGGATGTCAATATATTTAGGAAGGGTTGCCATTCTGATTTTGCGTTACTCTGAATGCTTTTCTAAGTGGTTGAAATTTGGGATCTAAAGCAATAATTTCTGTTGTGTAATGGCTCATTTAATTGAAGAAAAATCATGTTGTCTATATATGATCAGTGTAGTTACTATTGGGCACATGCATCAAAATTTGCAATTGCGAATCCTTATTTGCGAAAAAACAAGGATTCACTAATAAGGAATCGCAAAATGCAATGCATCAAGAAATTCGCTAAATAATAGCGATCAAGTAAAAATCACAATCATCTGTTTGCGATTAATTATTACCGTTTCGCTATTTGCGACCTCACTATTTGCGAACTTGCTATTTGTAAACTCGCTATTTCTAATCGCAAATTGCGAGTTCTTTTCTGGTGCAGCTTGATGACATCACAACCAGGAAGTGATGCATCCCATGCTGATTCCAGTGCACTGAGAGAGTCAGAAGGGGAGGCAGACTGCAGGAGCATTGCTGAAAGGACCATTTTGGATTTGGGAACACTGTTCAGGGACAACAGCATGGCTTCAGGAGCAACTGGGAAGAAGGCTGCAAATCACAAGAGGAAGCTGAAATTCAGTGAAAAAGAGATTGAAAGAGATTGAAATCTTCAAGGTCCCTGAGTGAGAGAAGCGCAAAATCTGGCTCAGAACACAATCCAAAGTGAATGCAGTGGGAGTCTCCCACCGCACAATAGAAGACCTGTGCAAATGCTGGTATGGCCTGCGCATCCGTGCTAAGGAGAGGGTTGCTGCCAGGCTTGCGGAGGCAAAGAAGACTGGAGGCGGACCTGCAACACAGACTGAGAATATACCCCTGGAGGACCTAGTGGAGTCCACACGTCAGCATGAGGCTGTAGTTAGAGTGACGGAGTTAGTCCTAACTATACTACTACTAAACTGAGAAAAACCCTAATTTTAAGACTTTCGGTATTCACAGAAGGCATTTAGGAGTCCTAAAGTTAGGACTCCTAACTTCTGTGAATACCGAAATGAGTAAGTGCCTTCTGTGAATACCAAAATAAGTAAGTGCCTTCTGTGAATACCAAAATGGTAGTAAGTTTAGGATTTTGTCTTAAGTTAGTTCTGTGAATCGGGCCCCTTAATTGTAAGACTTTCGGTATTCACAGAAGGCATTTAGGAGTCCTAAAGTTAGGACTTCTAACTTCTGTGAATACCGAAGTGAGTAAGTGTCTTCTGTGAATACCAAAATGAGTAAGTGCCTTCTGTGAATACGAAAATTGTAGTAAGTTTAGGATTCTGTCTTAAGTTAGTTCTGTGAATCGGGCACTGTGTGTCAGAAAGTAATTTAATGGAACACAAAAGTGCACTATGTGATACACATGTTTTTGCACTGTTTAACATCACAGATGCAGCTGCACAGGAGTTAGAGGAAAGTAACCGTAGAGACACCCAGGAGATGCAGGCACAGTCAGATGTGGGGATACATGTGGCCCCATAAACCACAAACCCTGCACCCACAAGACGCAGGTCTACAGTCCCACCACTACCTGCCATGGAAGTTGGGGAGGAGAGCCAACATGATCCCCACACATACCAGCCTGGATGTACACCCACAACAAGACCCCAGTCACAGGTGTGGCGCAGCCCTAACCCACAGAAGCAGCTCTGGGGCACAGATGGGAACACCAGAGGATGACAGTCCAAATGTCTTGGGTGGGCTGGAGAGCCAAATGCTGAGGGTGCAGTACCTGCAAGCAAAGAACATGCGAATAATGCAGGCACAACTTTGCACAATGACAAACAACATGGCAGACATGAGGGACTGCTTGAAGGAGCTGACTACAGTAGTGGTGGAAGGACATAGACCGTCAAATGAATCCATACAGGAGCTATGCAGGGTGATATAGGAGGACCAGGTATCCCAAACAAGAAGGCATCGCCAATCCATAGGGCGCATAGATGGCTACACCAGAGCCATCAACAGGCTGAGCACCAACACAGCTCTGCTGTCTCATCGTTCTGTGGCCATGCAGGTCAAAATTGAGCCATTGATTCGGGGATGTGGCCAGGGGACTCGACCAGGTCACAAATGCAGTTGAGTAATTTCAGACTGCTACTTCTGGGGGCAGCAATGTATTGGTGGGAGGGGGGTGAGGAGGCGTCCAGCCTCAGTAGTCTCTTGGTGCCAGTGACTACAGGCCGGAGGCGCACTAATAGGAGTACCACTGCTTCAGAAGGCTACACGAGGGACGTGAATGATCATTACCCACCTTAAAAATAATGCTGTGTAATTTCTGCAAGTCTCCTCCCTTCTGCTAAGCTTGTCCCAGCTGCTGCTTGTAGTGGTTGCCCAGGCTGGTTGTCTTCCTCAGGCCCGCACTCAGACAGTTCCAGGGGTATGCCTCTCCTGGTTGCGATGCTGTGCAACATGGTACAAGTGGCCACAATTCTGCAGCAGGTCTCTAGACACAACTGCAACGCCCCGCCAGTCTTGTGGAGGCAGTGGAACCTACTTTTCAGTAGGCCAATGGTGCGCTCTATTACGTTTTGTGTGGCGATGTGTGCTGCATTTTAACACTGCTCACTTGGTGTACTTGGGTTGAGGTATGGCGTCAGGATGTAGGAGCGCACGGCGTATGAGCTGTCACCTGCAGGGTAGTAAGCAAAAGGTTAGTGACTGATATGCATTACCATTTGGCCATAATATGAAAGATATTGTAACGTATGTTTACCAAGCAGATATCCTTCTCCAAATTCACCCCCAAGGAGACGAGTGTGTATGCCACTGTGTCGGAATATGTAGGAGTCATGTGTGCTGCCAGGGAATTGTGCCACTATGTCAGTAATGATGTTTTTTTGAATTGCAGACTATTTGGATATTCAGTGAATGGTAGGATTTTCATTTCCGATAAATGTACTCATTCACTGATGGTGGACAAAGGGCTACATGCGTTCCATCAATGCAACCTATTACATGGGAAATCTGGGCTACCTGATAGAAGTTTAGATTGGTCTGATGCAATTCTTGTGGGGTTTAGGGGAAGCTAATGTGGTGGTGTATCCTGGTCAACATGGCGTTAATAAAGCACTTAAAAAAGCACAATAGGAAACTTTGTGACACCCCTCCAGCTACAGCTACTACACCCTGGAAGCTATATGACGCTAGTAGGTGCAGGGAACATAGCACCTGCACATGAGTGGGTATGGCATGTGTCCTGCGAGTCTGATGCTGCAGTAGGGGATCCAATTCAGCAATCAGATCATAGATCATGTCTGCAGTTAACCTATACTTGTCATAGATCTCTTCCTCTGTCTGCTCCAACAATGTAGTGCATTCTCTAAAAATGTGCTCCTGTATCCTCCTTCTTCTCTGTGCTGCTGCTCGTGGCCTCATCCTCCTCGCCATGATGTAGAGCGCTGCCATTGTGAAACATTCTGAGGCCTTCTTGGCCATTTTATATACTTTTCAAATGTTTCCCACCTGTTTCAAGTGTTTTCACCTGTTTAACACCTGCCTGTAAAAATCGGTATTTTGCGTTCGCAAATTTGCGATTTTCCCAATAATCACAATTTGTGAGTTTTCATGCATTGCTTTTGCGAATCTCAAATTGCGAGTCGCAAATAAAGAAACGCAATTACAGAATTCGCAATATTGTGAATCTTTATTTTAGAGAATGTCTTGTATATTCTGAGAATTGGGATGATGCATTGCTAAAGTCTATTTTGCGTTCGCAAAGGGCCTTGTTTTGTGAATCGCAAATGTTGCGCACACTAAATAGCTTGATTCATGTGTGCTTGTATTCCTTACTGTCTGAAGTCAAGTAATTTGTTTTGAAGATTTTTTTGTTAAAAATACGTCTTTATTAACGTTCAAACCTAGATTAAGGAGAACTGACCACACAAAGACACTTAAGTTATGAACTAATTGCCCACTAACACCAGCAAAATGTTCAGGAGTTATTCATTATATTACAGTGGGTAATTTGGTTAAAGAATTCCCAAAGGATAAAGAAAATACTGTGACTAAGATTTGGCCAATTGCTCTTTTTCCAAATAAAAAGCCACATGTACAGTAGGAGTTTCAGGGGCTGATTTCCCATTCCCTCTGCCCTTACTGTTATTGGCATCTGTCTGGGTCATTTGTCAGGCTCCAGACCTCCTTGACACCCCTCCTGGGCAGCCATGGACCTGGTGACCCACAGACCATCTCAGGCAACCCCAAAATTTCCAGGTGTGACCTGAAATCCACTTCCTTTAGACGGTGTGCTTCAGATCATTCTCTAACTGCCAGTCCACAGACATGGCAGGACCTAAAGTAAACTTTCAGAAGACCTGAGACCCCACCACTCAATTCAAAGGAAAACAGAGCCAGAGAATAGTGGCTCTCTCAGTTATCTGCCAGTACAACCTAGTGGAATACATTGGGCATCACCTGCTCTGAGGACACCAGATGACACCTGTCAGTAGTCATACTAGCTCCTTGGTCCCTTGAAGCCTCCACCCTCTGCCCATTGTTGATGATCCACTGCCTATACTTGGAACTATTTGAAGGCATTTGGGATTTGGGAACCATTTCCTTGTTACGCAAGTAACTAGGGTAATCTC